>NC_091779.1:54362701-59362701 GCF_029378745.1 Bos indicus | reverse complement strand
TTGGAATAGAGAGATTTTCTATTCACTGCCAAATGAAAAGTTAAATATCTTATTGAAATGCATGGCAAAATCCTCTATCACCAGAGGGCAAAATTTGCTTTCAATACTTTATTTAAAATTACACATGTTATTACTGTCTGGCACATATAGTAGCTCAGAAGCATCCTAGAACATTTCCTTCACTTTATAGGAAAAAAGTGGCCTGTTAATGTTTTCTTTTTTTCACAGCAGCATCCAGACTATAATTATACAAAATCTCCTTATGCTTTAACTAGGGAAAAAGAATGGGGGTGTTTGCATGTTTAAATGAAATTCTTAATTCCTCCAAATTCTGCCACAATTTTTAAAAATCTGTTTACCTCATATTCCAAAGGCTCTCATGACATATGCTACCTATGAATAATATTTTTAAACCCACATATGCTAAATACACAGTTACTGTTCTCACATTATAGTCAAGCACAGTTCTTCACTAATTCTACATAACAAAATGTTCCCAACACTCAAAGACACTTGCAAATTATCATATTTTTTAATTAATTTTTACCCTGAAGCTCCTAAAATTAATTCTTAAATTCCTTGTGGAAAGCGGGAAACCAGAAGCAGATTTAAGTAGCAAAGTTTCATAAGTGCCATTAGGCTTTTTAATCATAGCCCAAATTGACCATTTTCATTCAGCCTTTTGTTTTATTGCTTTATCAACTTGTATTCCAAGAAATGTTTTGCCTTCTCATTGGGCCTTTGGCCTGCTGGCATCATCTGTATAACAGTCGATAGCTTAGATTCCAATCCATTTAGCCTCTAATGCTCAATTAAAACTCTAAAGTAATCATGGGCCAAGCTAAGTAAGGGAAGATACAGAAATAGGAAAAGTCTTTAAAACCCTTCCTCTTTCTGCCATTCCATCTTCCAAAGCAACATGGCTTCGGCCATGCCCTTCTGCCATTTTGAATGCCTTGTATGACAGTCTCTCCTCTTCGGGGCACTCAGCTTTGATTTTCCCACCTGTCCATTTCTATCGTCGTAACCCATTGCCCATTTTTCCTTTCACCCTTTCACTCGATTTCTCTTTCATGTTCTCTCTTGTGAAACGAAGCTGCCCCCAAAAGAAGCAAGAACTAAAGGAGAGAAAGTAAAATGTCGTGTCCTTGGGCTATTGTCTGAAGTTTCATGACTTTTTTTGTACAAATATCTACAGGTTTGTGTTGCTTTTTTTCCCTTCTTACTTTCCTTCTACTGAACTTACAACTCTTCCTATCCTCCAAGGGTCACCCTTCACTCATTGTCTAGCAGATTCACCTGTCCTGGTAAACCCGGTGTGCTCCAGATAATGGTTAACCATCTGTCAATTTCAAGGTAAGATGTATTTTAATCATTTTCTCTTGATTTTGTTCTAAATCAAAGGAGTAAATTTTATCTTGGGAAGTTGAATGATAAGTGAAATCTTTTGACCTTGCAGCATCTCGCCTAAAACAACGTCACATAGGTACTTGGGCAGAGTGAAAGATTCAACATCCTTTATCCCCTTCAAAAAAAAAAAAAGGTTATGTATGCAAAGACAGTTGTGCTCAGCTGCTTCAGTCATGTCTGACTCTTTGCGACCCTATGGATTGTAGCCCACTGTCCATGGGATTCTATAGGCAAGAATACTAGAGTGGGTTGCTATACACTCTTCCAGGAGATCTTCCCAACCCAGGGATTAATATATCCTCCTTTGTCTCCTGCATTGCAGGCAGATTCTTTACCCACTGAGCCACTTGGCAAAGATGATTAAGGCTTAATAATTCAAAACATTCATTCATTGTTCAATAAACACAGTTCTGTATAGACCCTTCGATATGCCAGTTGTAAAGCTAGGCATGGAGGATGTAAAGATAAATAAAATTTAGCTCCTGTCCTTAATCACAGTCAAGTGAGGGATGCACATAGCACCATGTGACCAGTGGCATGATTGTGACCATCATATCATCTCATGGCAGTTGGGAGGAAGGTACTTCATCCAGACTGGATGGAGGGGAGCCCTGCAAGATTTCTAGGTGGAAGGGACACCCAGTCTAGGAAGGGTGAGTTTTGAAAGATCAGAATTAGGCAGCCAGACATGAAAATGGAATTTCAAGAGGAGGTGCCAGAAAAAAATGTGATATTTACAGTTCAGTTCTATCTCTCAGTCGTGTTTGACTCTTTGCAACCCTATGGACTGCAGCATGCCAGGCCTCCCTGTCCATCACCAACTCTCTGAGTTTACTCAAATTCACGTCCATTGAGTCAGTGATGCCATCCAACCATCTCATCCTCTGTGGTCCCCTTTTCCTTCAATCTTTCCCAGCATCAAGGTGTTTTCAAATGAGTTCGCTCTTCGCATCATGTGGCCAAAGGATTGGAATTTCAGCTTCAACATCAGTCCTTCCAGTGAATATTCAGGACTGATTTCCTTTAGGATGGACTAGTTGGATCTCCTTGCAGTCCAAGGGACTCTCAAGAGTCTTCTCCAACATCACAGTTCAAAAGCATCAATTCTTCAGTGCTCAACTTTCTTTATAGTCCAACTCACATCCATACATGACTACTGGAAAAACCATAGTCTTGACTAGACGTTCCTTTGTTGGCAAAGTAATGTCTCTGCTTTTTAATATGCTGTCTAGTTTGGTCATAGCTTTTCTTCCAAGGAGCAAGACTCTTAATTTCATGGCTACAGTCACCATCAGCAGTGATTTCAGAGCCCCCAAAAGTGAAATGAGTCGCCAGTCCAGGTTTGATTCATGATACTGGATGCTTGGGGCTGGTGCACTGGGATGACCCAGAGGGATGGTATGGGGAGGGAGGAGGCAGGAGGGTTCAGGATGGGGAACACATGTATACCTGTGGCAGATTCATTTCGATATTTGGCAAAACCAATACAATATTGTAAAGTTTAAAAATAAAATAAAAATTTTAAAAAAAGCAAACTCTGTCATTGTTTCCATTGTTTCCCCATTTATTTGCCATGAAGTGATAGGACTGGATGCCATGATCTTCGTTTTCTGAAAGTTGAGCTTTATCCTGCAATTATGAAGTCAGATATTAGGAATTGGGGGTATGTGTGGGGATGAGGGAAAAGATGAGGTTGGGAAAGAAGAAAGAGGCCAGATACTGAGAGACCCTTTTGCCAAGGTAAGGATTATGATTTTATCTCAAAGTTGGTGGGGAATTACTGAATAATTTGCAATAGAAAAACAGCACATTCTTGTGTTAAAATATCTTAAAGTTAGTGTTATAGAGAGGATAAACACACTATGTATGAGGACAAACAGATTCAGATGTGCATTCCAGCTCCATGCTTGCTTACCTGTGTGCTCTTGGACACATTTAAGGTATCCAATATCCCCTTTCTCCATTTATGAATGGCAACAGAACCTGCAAGTTGTTGTGGGAATAGATGCCACAGGGAACTTACTTAAAACATTTCATATGTTACCCTCTGTGCTGCTTATTCTCTGCCTGCCTCCCCCTCCCCCATCCCCCATTCATTCTCTACCCTTTGCTATCTGCTCTATGTCCTCGAAGTTTGACCCTGAAAGACTGAATGGCCCTCGCTCCTTTGCTGTCTGCTTCTTAGCCAGGAAGAGGCGCCAGCTAGAGAGGAGAAGTTGGAAGACAGGAGGTCTGGTGTGTGTCTACTCTCAGTCCTTGCTTAGATGTCATGGTCCTGATGGCAGATGCCTCCTTTTAACACCGAGGCTTCTCCATGGCTCTAGTCCTCATGGTGCTCCAAGAACGTCCTTTCTTCCTCTTGCCCTTCACATTCCCTGCTCTGCTAGCCCCTAGGCACCCCAACATCCTCTTTGGGTTTTCTTTACTTTGCCATAAATCTACAGTTTCTCATTAAGGTTTCTTCTTAGCTGACAATTCCATCTGATATATTGGGTTTAAAAGTACCAATGACAACAATTTTATAGAGGACTCCAGTACCAACGAATGCCATGGTAATGGCATTCTTCCCATGTTAACATTCTCTAAAACATGCTATCCAAAAAGAAAGCAATGTGGTTATTTATTAGTCACTATAGTACCCCAATACTTTGGTCACTTCATGTGAAGAGTTGACTCATTGGAAAAGACTCTGATGTGGGAGGGATTGGGGGCAGGAGGAGAAGGGGACAACAGAGAATGAGATGGCTGGATGGCATCACCGACTCAATGAACATGAGTTTGAGTGAACTCCGGGAATTGGTGATGAACAGGGAGGTCTGGCGTGCTGCAATTCATGGGGTCCAAAAGAGTCGGACACGACTGAGCGACTGAACTGAACTAAACTGAATCATTCATCCTTTTTCATTAATGTTATCAACAGCGGTAAGTTGCTACTAAGCATCTGGCATGAAGTGTATTCTTCAAAACCCATTACTTCTTTAATTTTGAATCCTAGAACTTTTTTCATGCAAAAAGTGGAACGACTCTACATGTGGGAGAGGTAAGAGTACATCTGCCATCCTAGCTGTTTTGGTGCCAAACTCCCTGCAGTGGGAAGACTGCAATCTGTTGTAGCTATTAATATTGTAGAAGGGAAGCATACAGGAGAAGAAATTTGCAGTCAAAAACACTAAAGTCAGAATATTAAAAAGTTAAGTATCCTTTAGCATAGTGGTATACCCATACTCTGATAGTGTCTTGGTTAAATATTAGTATTGGTTTAGATCATATTCACCAGGTTTTACAGCAAGAATAAATCTATTTTTTGGTGGAGAGGGAAGTAAAAAAAAAAAAACTCTAAATCATTCAAGAGCTTATACATTCAAGATAAATTCTCTTAATTTACCAAAATGTTTTTATTTCCTTATCTTAGAGTAATAGAGCATTTCACAAACTCAAGTATTGCCTCTACAAAGATGGAAGAATGAAATAAGGCTGTCTTCTTTTACATGAAAGCTGCCCTATGGAAAAAGGATATAAACTTGCAACAATATTTTTGAGAAAGCATGGTGATGAAAAATTCTTAGCAGTGTTGGAGATTATTTTTAAAAGTAGGCAAGTAGTTAGTGATCAAGTAAATCTGTTCAAGTAGAAAAGTACAGATGTAGACAAGAAGGATGTTCTTTTCTGAGTTATATATGGCGTGTATCTTGTACATAAGAATCGCTCTCTTAGTATCAAACTAACATGTTGTGGTGTGTTAATTGCTCAGTTGTGCTTGACTCTTAAACCACATGGACGGTAGCCCACCAGGCTCCTCTGTCCATGGAATTCTCCAGGCAAGAATACTGGAGTGAGTTGCCATGCTCTCTTCCAGGGGATCTTCCTGACCCAGGAATCAAACCTGGGTCCCCCACATTGCAGGCAGATTCTTTACCATCTGAGTCACCAGGGAACTGATGTATCTTGCGTAAAAAATTAAAACAATAAAAGCAAGGGTAATACCAGCTTATCAACTGATCTACGAAACAATTTAATTAAGGATTTTTTCTTGACAATGCAAAAGGATTTGCTACTTTCCTTAATGTTCTGCTTTCTATAATGTGTTCTATCAGGGAATAAAAGTGTTTTCTAGATTACCAACCATTTTCACCTTTGGGGATTTGCAACTGATAATAATAAATTAGAAATTAAATGCAAGCTCTTGTGGAATCTAAGAAAAATTTTGGTGAAAGTAGGCATCAAGGCAACACAAGATGAGAAAGTTTTCTGCACAATGTCTGGTAGTACTAGAAACTAAAGAGAATATTTCCTCAGATATTTTGTTGGGGGGATGGGGTGGGGAGGCAAAATAAGGAAACTTTCGATTCAAGAGACCAAACAGACCATATACTTTTGCCCCTTTTTGAAACCAGGATCCCAGTGATGTAACTGAATAAAAATACAATAGCAGGTAAGTTAAAAGTGAACCAGAGAAGGACTTCAGGCTTCCCTGGTGTCTCTCAGATGGTAAAGAACCTGCCTGCCAATGCAGGAGACCTGGGTTTGATCCCTGGGTCAGGAAGATCTCCTGGACAAAGAAATGGCAACTCACTCCAATATTCTTATCCGGAGAATTCCACGGACAGAGGAGCCTAGAGGGCTACATTCCATGGGGTCACAAAGAGTTGGACACAACTGAGCAACTAACCCTTTCAGAGAAGGGCTTCACCAAGCCAAAACAAAGAAATATTTATGAAAAATATAAAGTTGATGAAGTCAAACAAATAATAACACTCAACACAGAGAACTCAAAATGCAGGCATACAGTTGAACTAAGATGGAAGACATGTCTAAAGAGAACCTGAGAATAATCCCCATGGTCAGAGCACAGAGTGGAAAGAAGACTCTGAATTCAGAGCACCTGAGTTCAAGGTGGTCCAGGCGCCATCACCCCCTGCTGCCTCAGTGTCCTCAACTAAATCACAAGAATGAGAATAGTATTTTCCTCAAGAACTAATGTGAGAATTACATGTGATTACAGGTGATGGAAAGTTATGAACAACCTAGATAGCATATTGAAAAGCAGAGATATTACTTTGCCAACAAAGGTCCATCTAGTCAAGGCATGGTTTTTCCAGTGGCCATGTATGGATGTGAGAGTTGGACTGTGAAGAAAGCTGAGCACTGGAGAATTGATGCTTTTGAACTGTGGTGTTGGAGAAGACTCTTGAGAGTCCCTTGGACTGCAAGGAGATCCAACCAGTCTATTCTGAAGGAGATCAGTCCTGGGTGTTCTTTGGAAGGACTGATGCTAAGGCTGAAACTCCAATACTCTGGCCACCTCATGCAAAGAGTTGACTCATTGGAAAAGATTCTGATACTGGGAGGGATTGGGGGCAGGAGGAGAAGGGGATGACAGAGGATGAGATGGCTGGATGGCGTCACTGACTTGATGGACATGAGTTTGAGTGAATTCTGGGAGTTGGTGATGGACAGGGAGGCCTAGTGTGCTGCGATCCATGGGGTCGCAAAGAGTTGGACACGACTGAGCAACTGAACTGAACAGGTGATAATGGCTTTAAGGTGCTTAGCAGACTGTCTGGCTCACAGAAATGCTCAAATATTCAGAACCTAACAAAAATAAGGATACCAGATATCAGAACCTAAAGAAAGCAGCTAAAAATAAACAGGAAAAAGTCATAACTTTAAGTGACTTATTACTTAAGAGGAGAGACTGAAATGCATAAACTAAATTGAGTAGAATCTGTGGGTTCCCAGCCCAGATCCCCAGGGATCAGTTCTTACCTGTGGAGAGTGCTCCTGGTGGGGACCTGCCCCTGCTCACTTCTGCAGCGATTGCATTTGAATGATTGCCGACCCAAAAATGCCTGGAGTTATGTCCTGGCTCCCACTTCTCTAGTGGCTGGAGCCAATGGCTGACTTAAAGCTGGGATGCAGATGTCCCACATCCTTGCCTCAAGTTAGGACAGGCTATGGTTCAATCTGCTACAGAGCTCCCCACAGGACCAGGTTGAGTTTAGACTGCCCCATTCCCTCTCTGCTACCTCACTCCTTACAGGTTCACATGAGCACCTCCATAACAAACCCCTTTCACCAGAATCACATCTCAGGGTCTGCTTCTGGACAACCCAAGCTAAGACATAAGCCTTCAATTCAGGAACCTATAAAAAGTACTCCCCCAACACTCGACCAAGATAAAATATAAGCAAAGAATTAATAAAATGAAAAAAGAAATTAATGAAAAGGGGGAAAACATGAGCTTGTTAAATTGAACAAGAACTTGAACTTGTGAATACTTCCAAAATAGACCTCTTAACTGACCTTTGCTTACCTGATACGCTGGATTAGTCACAGCTCTCTCCATTTACCTTATAAATCATACGCTGTGCACTTAGTCACTCAGTCGTGTCCAGCTCTTTGTGACCTCATGGACTGTAGCCTGCCAGGCCCCTCTGTCCATGGGATTTTCTAGGCAAGAATACTGGAGTGGATTGCCATGCCCTCCTCCAGGGGATCTTCCCAACCCAGGTATCGAACCCTGGATAATGATTTTATAAAAACAAATAGGTAATTTGGAACTCAAAATAGTTGATGTGTTCTCAAAGAAAGGCCTTTCCATACAACATTGTAATTTCCTGTGTGTGTATTATTAGAATAAAATTCAAATGTATTCAATCAAAAAGCACATCTGTTATGTACTTGCTTTCTGTTTGTTTTGTTGTTTAAGACCAGCTGCTTAGTACCAATCCCAATGGATTAGTGTGCTTCTATTTTATTCAGAAAAAATTTCAGAAAACATAAGACAACAAAGAAAAACAAGAAAATATGCAGGTATCCGCTCATTAGTAGAAGAATAAACCAGAAACTAATGTGACTGGTGAGTAGATGAAAACAGGGTGGAAAAATGGTTCTGCCCTGTAAGCAATTTCATCACACAAGTAATTGACTATGAGGCAATTTTACCATAGGAGATAAAATACTGAAAAGAAAATAAAAGAGGGACATTAAAAAAGACAAAATTGCACATGAAATGTTAACAACAAATTTTTTAAAATTTTTATTGTAAAAATTAAAAATACAAAAAAATACTTGAATACTTTTAAAATGTGCTCAGATTCATTGTTACAGTTGTATTTGGGAATACAGTTGTTCTTCTGTGTTCCCGGGGCATTGTTTCCAGAATACTCCTGCAGATACCGAAATCCATGGGTGTTCAAGTCTCTTACATCAGATCAGATCAGATCAATTGCTCAGTCATGTCTGACTCGTTGCGACCCCATGAATCGCAGCACGCCAGGCCTCCCTGTCCATCACCGACTCCCGGAGTTCACTCAGACTCACGTCCATCGAGCCAGTGATGCCATCCAGCCATCTCATCCTCTGTCATCCCCTTCTCCTCCTGCCCCCAATCCCTCCCAGCATCAGAGTCTTTTCCAATGAGTCAACTCTTTGCATGAGGTGGCCAAAGTACTGGAGTTTCAGCTTTAGCATCATTCCTTCCAAAGAAATCCCAGGGCTGATCTCCTTCAAAATAGACTGGTTGGATCTCCTTGCAGTCCAAGGGACTCTCAAGAGTCTTCTTCAACACCAAAACAGCCTAATTCAGTCCCATATTTGCAGTCTCCACATCCATGATGGGTTGAATCTGCAAATGCAGAATCTGGAGATATAGAGGATCAGTGTATCTTAGAGAAAGGGAAGGTATTTCCTTTCTCGAAGTCAATTATTAAGTGGGATCTAACGGTGGACATAAGCTCTTTGCAATATTAAAAATAATTCTGTAAATCTCTTCAAATTTCCCTGGAAGTAAGAAGAACAGATGAGGGATGCTGTCATTTCATATTGATATATGTAACATATATAACTGAGAGTACATATCTAGACTACATTTAAATGTTCGGTCACATGTCCGGTCCTTATCTTATATTTCACCACACCATCTAAGTCAGATTCTGTGCCAAATACCAAAAACCTGTCTACATCGTGTTCTCCACTATTCAAGAGCAAAAAATACTCACCATTTTCAAGAAACTTACACTCAACAGGAGTCACTAAACCATTTCTTTGGGAGGTACAGGAGGAGCTTGATTTTTTTTTTGCCTCCAACGTGTAACATTGTGTGATAAACTTGGCAAAGATGCCTTGCCAGAACAGGCTGTTGTATTTAAATCAGCTAAAGGATCAATCTTAAAGGATCAATCTTTAATGATTTCCAAGATCTATGAATTACGAGCCACCTTTTGCATTTGACATAGCTCCCTAAACTTTTTTGGTTTTGATGACTGGGAGAGATGACTGCTCAAAAAGGATTTGCAGAAGTTTTTTTTTTTTTTTTTTTTTTTTTTTTTTTAGTTTTCATAGTGTTTTATTTAATAGTATAGGAGGCCTTTTTGTTCTCATTAAAATATCATGACTAGTCATATTTTCAATCAGAGCAGTGTGAGGCGATATATTTTACTGTTTTCAAAATCTTGATTTAATACTTTGTGTTACAGTAATTCAAATGTCTGGTTTTAATTCACTTATTCTTGGGCTCAGTAGCTGAAAAGGTACCTTGAGATGTGTAGAGCCAACTGGAAGAAGTTCATCGATGACGGTGCTTACTAAATTATGACTCTCATTTTTCAATCTCATCCATGTATTATGCAAAGGTTTTTGTTGAAATTCAGCAAGTAAATTTCCATTTTTCATGATGTCAGCCACTTGTTCTTGTAAACTAACTGAAAGGTGCCATATTTTAATATTTTTAACAAATAGGTTCAAAGCCTGTCGAAATTCTTCATTTGGAAAATGTTTAAAAGACTAGACAGATCCATTTCCAAGTTTTTGAAGTGTGCAGATATGAATTTTTTTTTTTTTTTTCCTTCCAATTTTATTTTATTTTTAAACTTTACATAATTGTATTAGTTTTGCCAAATATCAAAATGAATCCTCCACAGGTATACATGCGCTCCCCATCCCGAACCCTCCTCCCTCCTCCCTCCCCATACCATCCCTCTGGGCCGTCCCAGTGCACCAGCCCCAAGCATCCAGCATCATGCATCGATGTTACCATTTTCTAGTAAAGTATGCAATCTGCCTTTATACTCTCTTATTTCACACTTCCAGTAAGTTTTCCTATCACTGCATTTTCTATCAAGTTGATATACGTAGTTGTTAGCATCCGCTATTTTAAGACCACCACACTTTCTCTTTACTGTGAAGATCGTGATAAGGCCTAAGATTTATACAAAAAAGGAAGTATTGCCTCAATGGAGAAATTAAACCAAACTGTCAGCCAGTTGAAACCAACCTGTCAAACCAAACTGACAGCCAGTTTTGTTATCTTTTATGACAAAACTGCCTAATGGCCATTAGATGTGTGGGAAACTGCTTATAGCAAAGATGTCTAAAGGAAGATCAAAATACCAGATATGAAAAAAATGGAGTAATGGGAATAGAGTGAAAGAGTGGAGTCACATTCTCTGAGGGTACAGTTTGGTGTACCTCTTACTGATAGGCCCACACGGGGTCTCATTGATAAGATGGCTTGTTATGTTGACCTCGCAAACAAAGAATAAATCACAGTGATCTGTGAGACTGACCAAATTGCCCAAATGGCATCTTTTTATCTCACTGGGGCCTATCTTCTCAAAGCTGCGAGACCTCCAGATTCCAGACCTTCAGCGACGTGATCATCCGTTCAGAGAATTTTTCATTGATGGTGTAAGGCATAGTTCGGGCCAAGTCAGAAAAGAAGGAGAGACAACCTCAACGGAGGTGGGTTACCTTTATTCAGGCAAGGAGGGCTGACAGTCAGCCTAATGAGCAGGCTGAGTATGAAAGGGATCAGAGAGGCTTCATATTTAAAGGGAGGTTTATGGAAGCGATAAGGGAAACGTTAGTCAGGTGGGATGTTTGGGGTATTTTTTAGTTGAGATGGCATTTTTAGTTGAACAGGGGGTAGGAGGATTTGGGCAGGGGGTGATAAGTCCCCCTGGGCAGAGGGTGATAAGTTCCGGGCATATGTAGGCAGTGGAAGGTTTCTGGACAAGAGGGTGCTAAGTCCCAGGTAGATGCAACCAGCCGGGAGCATCAGGGCAGGACCTAAAGTTCAGTTTTGTTTTCTCCAAAGTTAGATGATTCAGCAAGGGCCTTTCAGACCATCGTTTTCTTTTCTAGGCCCAGAGATTCCTTCAGATGGGGTATAAGAAGGACTCAGTCAGAAAGGGAGAACACTGGATCTCCTTAAGAGCTCATTACCCTCTCTTTTCCCTCTAATAAATCTCCTTTTCTTGCCTGACCACCGGCTCACTCTCTTTTTTTCTGCACTCACCTTACACTTACTTTTAGCACCATTTTCAAGTTTCACATGGATAAAATTAAATACCTAATTGAGATTGAGCAGATTGTGTGTCCTGGAGTGAGGGGTTCGCTGGTACAGGTTGGAGAGAGTCCCCTGGGCTCCATCCTGCAGGGTCCACCACGCCCAGGATGAGGAACACAGCCTGCTGGTCCCCACTTCCTGTCAAGTGAGAAGGGTGCACAGAGCTCTGTCCCATAGGGTCTGAAGCTGAAATGTGGGCAGGAGAGATAAAGGGGGTGGGAGGCAGCACGTGTGGCTTCTATTCACCTCTAGTAGGGCAGGTAAAGTCAGAAATCTTCTAGGCATGCCTTGTACATCTCCGGTCCCCAGATCATCAGTTATACATTTCTGCCCCCAGGGATTCCTGGTTAACTTAGGGTGATGAGGTATTTAGAAAGGGAGTTTAGGTGCTAAGGATGCTCATTGCTACTGGCTCGTTCACAACTTCTGTCACTTTTCTCTGGAAACACACTCATGGATGGAGAAAAATAAACCATGAGTTCATAATACTTTTAATTCTATGATTGCAATCATTTTATGATGAAATTTTGGGTTGCTAAGACATGGCTTCTCTGGTGGCTCAGTAGTAAAGCATCTGCCTGCAATGTGGGAGACCTGGGTTCGATCCCTGGGTTGGGAAGATCCCCTGGAGGAGAGTATGGCAACCCACTCCAGTATTCTTGCTTGGAGAATCCCCATGGACAGAGGAGCCTGGAGGGCTACAGTCCATGGAGTCACAAAGAGTCAGACAAGACTGAATGACTAACACTTTCACTTTTTTCAAGGACATTAATACAATGATATATTTGTTTTGTTGTTATTTATTTCAAAAGAACAAAATTTTATTTATTCACTTATTTATTTTAGGGATGACCTTCTGAATTTTTAGCTTTTGTTTACTTTTAAAAAGTACATTCGGAAAAGTCTAGCTTCTATCACTCCTCTCTATTCTTTTCTCCTTAGTCCATTCAGGCTGTTAGAATGGAAAACCATAGACTGGGTGACTTAAACAAAACACATTTGCTTCTCACAGTTCTGGAAGCTGGGAAGTCCAAGATCAAGGATCTACCAGAACTGGTGTCTGGGCAGAGCGCTTTTCCTGGTCCGTAGGTGACCACCTTCTCACTGTGCCCCCACATGAGCAAAGGGATAGGGAAGCTCTCTTGGGTCTGTTTTATAAAGGCACTAATTCCACTCATGAAGGCCTCACCTTCATGTCCTAAGCAACCCCCAAAGTCCTACTTTCTAATATCATCACACGGCAGGTTAGTATTTCACCATATGAATATTTGGGGGACAAAAATATTTGGTGCATAACAGACTGAAATAAGTCAGAAGGAAGTCAGAAAGAGAAAACAAACATATTAATGTGTATATGCATAATCTAAAAAGCTGGTACAGATGAACCTATTTGCAGAGCAGGAACAGGTACATAGACATAGAGAATGGACATGTTGACACAGTAGGGTAAGGGGAGGGTGGAATGAATTGGAAGACTAGGGTTGACCTATATAACTGTGTGCTCAGTCACTTCAGTCGTGTCCAACTCTGCGTAATCCTGTGGAGTGTAGTCCACCAGGCTCTTCACCCCATTGGATTCTCCAGGCAAGAATACTGGAGTGGGTTGCCCTGGCCTCCTCCAGGGGATCTTCCCGACCTGGGGATCAAACCCGCATCTTTTACATTGCAGGCAGATTCTTTATCACTGAGCCACCAGGGTAGCCCCATTTATACCCTAGCATGTGTAAAATAAATAGTGTGAAACTGCTGTATGGAACAGGGCTCAACTCAGTGCTTTGTGATGACCTGGAGATGGTGGGGTGAGGTGGGAGGGAGGTCCATGAGGAGGGGATTTATGTATACATATAGCTGATACACTCTGTTGCAGGGCAGAAACTAAACAATACTGTAAAACAATCATACTTCAATTAAAAAAAAAAAAAACAGTGTGGAAATTCCTTAAAAAACTGGAAATAGAACTGCCTTATGACCCAGCAATCCCACTGCTGGGCATATACACCGAGGAAACCAGAATTGAAAGAGACATGTGTACCCTTATGTTCATCGCAGCACTGTTTATAATAGGCAGGACATGGAAGCAACCTAGATGTCCATCAGCAGATGAATGGATAAGAAAGCTGTGGTACATATACACAATGGAGTATGACTCAGCCATTAAAAAGAATACATTTGAGTCAGTCCTAATGAGGTGGATGAAACTGGAGCCTATTATACAGAGTGAAGTAAGCCAGAAAGAAAAACATCAATACAGTATACTAACGCATTTATATGGAATTTAGAAAGATGGTAACAATAACCCTGTATACGAGACAGCAAAAGAGACACTGATGTATAGAACAGTCTTTTGGACTCTGTGGGAGAGGGAGAGGGTGGGATGATTTGGGAGAATGGCATTGAAACATGTATAATATCATATATGAAACGAGTCACCAGTCCAGGTTTGATGCACGATACTGAATGCTTGGGGCTGGTGCACTGGGACGACCCAGAGGGATAGTATGGGGAGGGAGGAGGGAGGAGGGTTCAGGATGGGGAACACGTGTATACCTGTGGCAGATTCATGTTGATATATGGCAAAACCAATACAATATTGTAAAGTTGAAAAATAAAATAAAATAAATAAATAAATAAACAAAACAAAATTAAAAGCAAAGTGGCCACCATTGGTATCGACTTTGGTCTATGTGTGTATATCACTTTTCCTGAAATAAATAATATATCCTGTATACTTTGGTATGTCCATAATTTTTTCAGTGACCTCTGTACCCTGGTGGCTAGACGGTAAAGCATCTGCCTACAATGAGGGAGACCTGGGTTTGATCCCTGGGTCGGGAAGATCACCTGGAGAAGGAAATAGCAACCCACTCCAGTACTCTTCCCTGGAAAATCCCATGGATGGAGGAGCCTGGTAGGCTACAGTCCATGAAGTTGCAAAAGGTCAGACACGACTTAGCAATTTCACTATGTACCCTGTAAACCATATATACCAATACAACAAGATTTCACTCATTTTTTTACAGTTGCAGTGTGTGTTTACTCCAATAGCCCTTTGTTGATAGAGAATTGGGTTGTATTCAGTCTTTTGCTCATGAAAACTATTGTAATAAACACCTTTGTTCAGATGTAAATTTGTATTTTCCTGTTTTTCGTCAAAGGTGAAATTTTTCGTGGATATGAAATTGCTGGATCAAAAGGCATATATACACTTTTATTAGATCTTGTCAAATTGCTCTCATAAGATTGTCTATTGTCTTATTCCCACCAGCAATGAGTGAACATACCTGTTTCTACTTGCCAACAGATGATGCATCAAACTTGTAGGCTTTGATCATCTGATAAGTGAGAAACTGTCCCAGTGCAGACTATGTATCTATACAATTTATACTGAGATTGAGCTCACTTTCTTGTTTCGTGGACATTTGCAGTTCTTTTCCTATAGAATGTCTGTTTAATTTCCTGTTCATTTTTCTAAATGGTGGTTGTACATTTTTTCCCCAAATTTCAGAAGGGTATTATATATTAGGGATATTAATGTATTTTCTGTGACTAAACCCTAAACGTTTTTTCCTGCTTGTCATTGCCAAGGCGTTCTTATAAGGAAAAAGGAAAATGGTAACTAGTATGTAAAATATAATATTATTTTACTTTTTAAAAGTTTGTGTATATAGATATTAATTTTTCATTTGAGTCTGGTTCAAATGGTACAGTTCTGAGTTTTATCTGGAAGGTGATATTCACAGAGAATTAGCGCTCTCTTATTAATTGTATGCTTAGTACTATGTCTGTGCTCAGTCACTCAGTCATGTCTGATGGTTTGCAGCCCCATGGACTGTAGCTTCCCAGGCTCTTCTGTCCATGGAATTCTCCAGGCAAGATTACTGGAATGGGTTGCCATTTCCTCCTCCAGTAGATCTTCTGGATCCAGAGATCAAACCCAAGCCTCTTGCCTCTCCTGCACTGGCAGGTGGATTCTTTACCACTGTATACTTTTTCTATTTATATATTGTGTATAATACATTCTGGGCTTCCCAGGTGACACAATGGTAAAGAATCTACCTGTGAAGCTGGATTTGTAGATTTGACCCCAGGGTCAGGAAGATCCCTGGGAGGAGGAAATGGCAACCCCCTCCAGTATTCTTGCCTGTGAAATCCCATAAACAGAGGAGTCTGGCAGGTTATAGTCCATGGGGTCATAAAAAGTTGGGCACAACTCAGTGATTAACAATCACAACAAATAGTTCATTATACACCACACATTATTGTAGTGTAAGTGCTGACAGTTGGCTGGGTTTCTGTTTTGGTTTTGTAATGTGAGTGCTTAACTTAAGCTTTGATTGCCAAGCTATCTACTTCAAAGATGATTCTATGCAATAAACAGAAAGCCAGCTACAGACTAGATCAAGAACCAGAGTCTCTTCACCCCACCACCACCCCCAAGATACTCATAGTCTCCTTTGTCTTACAGGATCTTGGTTGATTTCCATAACTGACCATTTGGGCTGCTTGTTCTTTCTCTTACCACACTTTAAACTTCTACTCCTGTGTTTTAAATTCACCTTTAAAAAGTCAGTCTAGCAAACCCTATGCCCCCACCTTTGACCCCAATAAAGACAGAAACCTAAGTTTCCCAAATTTCTTTGCTCTCTCTCTGTGTCTCTCCGGGGCTTCCCTCATAGCTCAGTTGGTAAACAATCTGTCAACAATGCAGGAGATCCTGGTTCAATTCCTGGGTCAGGAAGATCCACTGGAGAAGGGATAGGCTACCCACTCCAGTATTCTTGGGCTTCCCTGGTTCAGCTGGTAAAGAATCTGCCTGCAATGCGGGAGACCTGGGTTTGATCTCTGGGTTGGGAAGATCCCCTGGAGAAGGGAAAGGCTACCCACTACATTATTCTGGCCTGGAGAATTCCATGGGCTGTATGGTGCATGTTCATTTAGGGCTTCCCTAGTGGCTCAGCTGGTAAAGAATCCACTTCTCTCTGCACCTCTCTCTCTCTTTCTATTTCTCCCTTGCTGTGTGGCCCCAAGATCTATGTATCCTCCAAGATCTATGAGTAATAAAACTTTGTTCTATTTTCAAAGTTCCCTGATAGTTATTTCTAAGGATGTCCTGCAATTATAATAAGAACCCCAAGGGCTGGTCCAGCCACAACACTGGCTATTTATAGGCTAAGGCCATCATCACTAAACAATTAGATGTCTTAAAGGTACTATATGGCAAATATTATATACTTTATATATATAGTACATTATTTATTCTATACCCAGACCTCATGTGAAGAGTTGACTCATTGGAAAAGACTTTGATGCTGGGAGGGATTGGAGGCAGGAGGAGAAGGGGACGACAGAGGATGAGATGGCTGGATTGCATCACTGACTCTATGGATGTGAGTTTAAGTGAACTCCGGGAGCCGGTGATGGACAGGGAGGCCTGGCGTGCTGTGATTCATGGGGTTGCCAAGAGTCGGACACAACTGAGCAACTGAACTGAACTGAACTGAGAAGGATATATACTGTACTGCTATTAGTGATTATCCTGGCAATGACAGGGTATTTAGAGAATGAAAGAGAACTTTCGCTTTGACCATATTATCTCTGTGTTACTTGAATTATTTTCAACAAACAAGCACACGCTTCCTTTACTGCTTTTGAACCAACCAAAACGGATAAATAATTCTTAGTTTCTGCTTTCCTAAAGTACTTTCCTAAAGTACTATTACTTCCTAATATCTGGTCCCTTTATGTTGTTGAAGGAGAAAACTCTGCAAGTGAACACCCAATGTCCAAAGTCTGAGGTACAGAAATGATGGAAGAATTTCAAAAGAATCAAGCTTTCCTCTTGACCTTGATTCAACTGCCTGAAGAAAGGAGAATATTATTAATTGCTTTCCTGACACATTTGACTTGACCCTGTCTTTGCTGAACATTCTTAGTACCACTTCCTCTCTGTGTATCATCTCTAACAGTTACCTTTAGCGGTGAGTTTGAAATGGATTTTAATTTAAGAGGCCCATTTCTCCCCCGCTAATTTAATTTCAGAAGGCACAGTGGGGATAATAATTGTTCTAGTGATAATATGATGCTCTGATGTATTTTCTCAAATGTGTAATTAAAATGTTTCCCTTTTATCTTGGTAAACAAGCCAGGCCAACCAAGTCAATCCAAATGATGAGGAATCCTTGTCTCTGTTGGGGAAAGGTAACATCAGCATTCTAAGACTTCATTTAGTGTCTCCTCATGGAGACATAGCAAATGGGAATTACATCATACAGTGTAATCACTTAAAGATTTGATGCGAAATTGAAAATGTTCTAAACCCATAAAAGAATAACAGATGTTCAACTTGAAGCATCATGTCTAGACAAATGAATCACCTGTTCCTGGAGCATTTAGATCAGAGGTTATTAATACTCTCCTTTGTATTTTATTGAGCTACCTTGCAGTGCCAGAGTTGTTTTACAGCATCATTAACAAAACTGACCAGGTCTTGATCATGTATCAAGTTGCATCACATCAACACTTTTGAGCTTAACAAAACCTCAGTGTAAGACTTCACTAAGTTCTGCCTCTTTGGTACTGTTAGCTCCATTTATGGAAATATAAAATCACACCTGCATGTCCAGGAACTATGGAAGGAACTGCAAAAATCTGGATCCACCTCTACTATAGGATCCCAGAGACTAGCTGCAGGGGACACATGTTTTGTGTCTGGAATGGACATGTGCATGGTGGAGGGTTGGAGAAGCAGCTCCCTGGAGATATATTGTTGTTGTTGTTTAGTCACTCAGTCGTGCCCAGCTCTTTGTGACCTCATGGACTGCAGCACTCCAGGCTTCCCTGCCCTTCACTATCTCCTGTAGCTTGCTCAAACTCATGTCCATTGAATTGGTGATACCATCCAACCATCTCATCCTCTGTCATCTTCTTCTCCTCCTGCCTTCAATCTTTCCCAGCCTCAGGGTCTTTTCTAATGAGCCAGCTCTTCGCACCAGGTAGCCAAAGAATTGGAGCTTCAGCTTCAGCATCAATCCTTCCAATAAAAAGATGTATATAAAGCACAAATCACATCACACAGCCCTGATGTCTTATTGTTGTTGTTTAGTTGCTAAGTCATGTCTGACTCTGTGACCCCATGGACTGTAGCCCACCAGGCTCCTCTGTTCATGGGATTCTCCAGGCAAGAATAGTGGAGTGGTTTGCCATTTCCTTCTCCAGGGGATCTTCCTGACCAGGGAACTGAGCCCGAGTCTCCTGCTTGGCAGGTGGATTCTTTACCACTGAGCCACCTGAAGAAATCGCTCTGATGTTCACCAAGAAGTATTTGTGGTTGACCAAGCCACCAGACCTACCGCTGGGACCCCAGTTATATTGTGTGACTATGACAAGTGAGATGCCAGGATGATCCCAACCACTGCCTAAAAGCATTCCCCACAGCTGTCCAGCAGAATGCCTGTGGCTCCACCATCCTGGTCTTCCCTCCAGTCTTGAACACCTCACAAACACCCCTGCAACTGGAAACAAGGTAGACATTTATCATTTCTTAAAGCTTAGTATGAAACTGTGGCATAAAGCGAAGACTAGATGTAGTAGCTGTACTTGTTTCCTCGCCCTGACCCCTCTGCAGACAATCCATGCGTGCTCAGTCACTTCAGCCATGTCCCACTCTTTGCAGCTTTGTGGACTATAGCCCGCCAAGCTCTTCTGCCCATGGGATTCTTCAGACAAATTGAAGGATAGTTGCTGTACAGAATTTTATTGATGTTTGACAAGAAACCACGAGATAGTTGCTAGGAAGCCGCAAAATTCTATAAAGCCACTATTGTTCAATCAAAAAAATAAATAAATTGGGAAAATAAAAATACTGGAGTGGGTTGCCATTGCCTTCTCTGGGGGATCCTCCCAATCTATGGATTGAATCCAAGTCTCTTTTGTCTCCTGCACTGGCAGGTGGATTCTTTACCACTAGTGCCACCTGCGAAGCCCCTTGCAGATAGTTCACCTAGGTTACTGTGTCCTCCAGGTTAACCTACCCTCCAGCGCTTTGAGTCTTGGCTGCTAATGGCTCACCCATGCACCTGCTGCAGACAGTCATCCTCAGTCTAATGGAAGCAGCCTTGCCTGGGAGCCTAGGCAGCCTTCACCCCCTACTTGGGGCAGCCAGTCACTCACTGAAATGTGGTAGAAATGGTGGCTCCCATATCTCAAGATGAAGGGACCCTAAGGTACAGGTCATGTTCCATGGCATATAAGCCAAGACTGCATCCATCAGCGGGTTCCCTTCCCCACCTGCTTCCTCACCCCCCTCCCCTTCTCACCAGACCCTCCCTCAGGACATCACATGCCTCCAAATCCCTGCTCTGCCTCTAGGAACCCTGACTTAAGACATGGAGGTACATCTGAAGGAAGGAGAATAGAGAGGCATGCCCATGGCAAGAAAGGGACATGACAGGTCTTTAGGCAGAGAATGATAGCCAGGTGCTGAGAGAGGGAACTTGGAAGATCAAAGAGAAGAAAAGGGAAACAGAGGAGTGAATCCTGCCTGCTTCCCTCTCCTGAGAGCAGCACACAGAGATCTCAAGGGAGAGCCATGTTGCACAAAATAATGCTGACAGCTTGAGAATGTGTGGCTGTCACATTATTACCATACAAGGTAACTCTATACTGTAGAAGGTACCATAGAAGGTAATAACAGGCTGTGCAGATGCTACCAGGAGCAGCAGGCAGGGAGCCACAGCCTTGGAAGGGAGCGTCTTTGTCAATTCAGTCACGAGCCCAGTACTTCTAGTGTCAACTGCACCCCAAGACTTTCTCCCCAGACTCCCAGTGCCGTCTCCCAGAGAAATCGCCTAGGGCCTTCACGTCTCTAACAAACTCTTTTTTGATGGATGGGTCCCTCCGGGCAGTAGAGTTACTGCTCAGAGAGTAGATTTGTTTCTCTTGTCGTTCACTTTGTTTTTCATTCATGTGTTTCTCTTGTCATGTACTTCCGATAAGCTTGAATAACTTTCTCTGTCTCCTGTCCTGAGAGACAAGGACCAGCGGGAGAAAACATCCTTGATGCCGATCAACGATAACACCCTGGGGGCTTTCAGGTTCTCTGCCTCTTGTCTTTCCCTTGAAGTAACCCCCTACATATGAATGAGTTCCTTTCCTAGAGTGTGATCCTAAGTCCAATTTGTTTGTAAGTCCTGCCAAATTAGCCTCGGTACCCAACTAACAACCAACTGTGGAAAATTCTTAAAGAGATGGGAATGCCAGACCACCTTACCTGCCTCCTGAGAAACCTGTATGCCGGTCAGGAAGCAACATTTAGAACAGGACATGGAACAGACTGGTTCCAAATTGGGAAAGGAGAACATCAAGGCTGTATATTGTCACCCTGCTTATTTAACTTATATGCAGAGTACATAATGTGAAATGCTGGGCTGGACAAGCTGGAATCAAGATTGCCAGGAGAAATATCAATAACCTAATCAACTGATAAGGTTGTGCTGATGACACCACCATTATGGCAGAAAGTGAAGAGGAACTAAAGAGCCTCTTGATGAAGGTGAGAGAGAAAAGTGGAAAAAACTGGCTTAAAACTCAACATTCAAAAAACAAAGATCATGGTATCTGGTCCCATCATTTCTTGGGAAATAGTTGGGGAAACAATGGAAACAGTGAGAGAATTTATTTTCTTGGGCTCCAAAATCACTGTAGATGGTGACTGCAGCTATGAAATTAAAAGACAGTTGCTCCTTGGAAGAAAAGTTATGATAAACCTAGACAGCATATTAAAAAGCAGAAACATTACTTTGTCGACAAAGGTCCATCTAGTCAAAGCTATACTTTTTCCAGAAATCATGTGTGGATGTGAGAGCTGGACCATAAAAAATGCTGAAGTGAAGTGAAAGTTGTTCAGTGGTGTCCAACTCTTGCAACTCCACAGGCTGTAGCCTGCCAGGCTCCTTTGTCCATGGAATTATCCAGGCAAGAATACTAGATTTTGGTATTAGTATTATTAGTAGTAATAGCGGGTAGGCTTTCCCTTCTCCAGGGGATCTCCCCAACCCAAGGATTGAACCCAGGTATCCCACATTGCAGCCAGATTCTTTACAGTCTGAACCACCAGGAAACCCCCAAGAAGGCTGAGCACCGAAGAGCTGATGACTTTGAACTGTGGTGCTGGAGAAGACTCTTGAGAGTCCCTTGGACTGCAAGATCAAACCAGTCAATCCTAAAGGAAATCAACTCTGAATATTCACCGGAAGGACTGATGCTGAAGCTGAAGCTCCAATACTTTGGGCACCTGATATGAAGAGCTAACTCATGGGAAAATATCCTGATGCTGGGAAAGATTGAAGGCAAGAGGAGAAGGGGATGACAGAGAATGAGATGGTTGGATGGCATCACCGATTCAATGGACATGAGTTTGAGCAAGCTCCAGGATATAGTGAAGGACAGGGAAGCCTGGCATGCTGCAGTCCATGGGGTCACAAAGAGTCAGACACGACTGAGGACATGAACAACAACAACAACAACCCAATTAACACAATTGACTATATTGTATTATCTGCTTTTATGCTTACTTCCAGATGCCCTGGGCATTAAATAAAGATACTGAACCTAGAGATTGTCAGAATCTAAAAAGACATGATATAAATGAACTTATGTACAAAACAGAAATGGACTCACAGACTTAAGAGAACGAATTTATGGTTACCAGGGGGAAGGATAGGGGGAAGGGATAGTCAGGGAGTTAAGGATGGACATGTACACACTGCCATATTTAAAATGGATAACCAACAAGGGCCTACTGTACAACACAGGGAACTCTGATCAGTGTTATGTGGACGCCTGGGTCGGGGCGGGTGGAGTTTAGGGAAGAATGGTTACATGTATATGTATTAGTGAATCCCTTCATTGTTCACCGGAAGCTATCACGACATTATTAATCACCAATATGCCAATACAATATAAAAATTTAATTTAAAAAAGATACTGTATCAGAGTACTGTATACAGCATTTGTGGGGAGTCCCTGGTGGCTCAGATAGTAAAGAATCTGCTCACAATGCAGGAGACCCAGGACACAGTATCTGTACAGTAAAATACAGAAAACCCTTTGTAGAGGATGCACGCCCGTGACAATATACGCCAGACATGTGAACTAGCTTAGATTGGACATGCAAATGCATGTTTGCATCTTTGAAAGTTCTCAACTTGAAGGTTCACATCTAGGAGACTTACTGTATTAAGATTATGTTAGTGAGATTAAGAGACAAGAGAAATGGAAAACCTGAGTAAAAGCCAAGGAAAATGTAGTATGTAACTAAAGGAGGAGGTCTCTGAGTTGGGCGTCCTTCCTTGAGAGTTGAGTAAGGAGGTTGCTCAATAAGGAAAACAATTTCTCTGAAGGATGCTGTATTTAAAGTAGAATAACTGTAGAATAACTGAAATAATTTAAATGTGGTCATTCCACAGACTTCTTCCTAGGTCATTTCTCAGAATTCCTCCCAAAATCAGTCTTTATTAACCTAGATGTATCTAACTTTAAGAAAAATAGAGAGAGAGAGAAGGAAAAACAGAAATGTGTTTTTAAAATGCTAATGAAAGACAAAAATCACATGATATAGCTTTCGCGTGAAATCGAAACAGTGGTACAAATGAACCTATTTACAAAACAGAAATAAAGTCACAGATATGGAAAGCAACTTACGGCTACCAAGGGGGAAATTATGCTGCGTGCACGTGTGTGCTCCGTGGTGTCCACTCTTTGCGACCCCATGGACTCTAGCCCGCCAGGCTGCACTGTCCATGGAATGTTCCAGGGAAGGAATACTGGAGCAGGTTGCTGTTTCCTACTCCAGGGGATCTTCCCAAACCAGAGATCAAATCCGCATCTCTGCATTTCCTGCATTGGCAGGTGGGGTCTCTACCACTAGTGCCACCTGGGAAGCCAAGGGGGAAAGAGGGGAGGGATTAATTGGAAGACTGGGATTGATGTATACACACAACTGTATGTACAATAGGTAACTAATAAGAACCTACTGTAGAGCACAGGGGACTCTGCTCAATACTTTGTAATAACCTAATGGGAATAGAATCTTTAAAAAAGTATATATATATATATATATATATATACACACACATATGTGAGTGTGTGTTACTGTTCACTTTGCTGAACAGCAGAAACCAATTGTACATCAACTATACTCCAATAAAATTGATTTAAAAAATAAAATAAAATTGACATAAAAACTATAAAAAGTCTTTTTAATGTGCATGAAGCTATCAAATTCTCTTTTCGCTGCTGGAAAGTAATTCCTGAATTAAATAAATCAAGGGAGTGATATCTTTGAAATATAAATAATCACTCAGTTTTAATTTGTAAAAGTTTATTTTTCACCCCTGGCTTATGTGTTTTTGTTCTCAGATGATAAATGCTTGGACAAGTCCTGAGTCTATGAGATAGCTGGAGCTGAAACATTCTAACTTGGTTTGTGTTTACTACACCGTCTTGCTTTCACCCCTCAGCCACAATATCTTTCTTTATTGCAAATATCATTGTGTGTCTCTGGGACTTGAAAACCTTACCAGTGTCTTCTCACTGTTTATGGAACTAGGCTGAATAACAGACTGCAAAAGTCTTGCTTCACCTCTTAACTCTTGCTTCACCGAAACCCTGCCTTTCTGCTTCTCATTTCCAGACACCTGAAAAACACAAATCTTCTGTCAAAAAGGTTGCTCTTTTTTTTAAGGCATCAAGTGGCATATGGGTTCTTAGTTACCTAAGCAGGGTTCAAACCTGTGCCCCCTGCATTGAAAGCATGGAGTCTTAACCACCAGACTAACAGGCAAGTCCCAAGCATCTTCTTAAACATCTCCCTTCCATGTCTTTTCTCACCACTCCATCATTTACACCCAGTGATGCTCTCATTCCAACTCACAGCACCACACACAACTTCTGGTGCACTCCAGCCTCTTCTGGATGGTAAGCTCCTTAAAGGATGAGCAGGTTTTTAAAATTCAATGCCTAGCATTTGTCACAGTATCAGGCATTACCTAGGTGCACAATAAATGCTTGTGGGGTTATTCAATAAATTTCATATTAAATTGTAAAATATCTCCTTGCTTCAGGGCCTGTGCAGCAATGCAAGATGAAATTCTATTTAATTTAATTCAAAAGCAAAATTCAGAAAGGTCAATTTTCTGCCACAAAATCTTTCCATGTTAGAGTCAGAAGACTCAAATTTCCACCAAGAAAAAGGTAAAAACCTGACATTCTGGAATGATACATTATTTGATGTTCAATACTTTGCTCTAAAAAAAAAAATCAAAGTTGTAACATCAAAGCTTTAGCTCCCTAATTTCTAACAAATCACTGAGTTTCCATTACTTTGTCTCCATGGCCATGTTGATCTAATTTAAATTGTAGGCTGTAATTTTAAAGGTCAATTCTCAAGCCTTTCAACCAGAAAGGAAACTGGGGGGAAAAGTTTGCTTTCAATACCAGGAAACACCAAAGTTTGATTTTAGTGTTTTTATCCTCATGTAGGTTCTGTCATTCTATGTTATAGGAATTTGAGGAGGATTGTGCCCTGTGGTTTGGGACTCAATAAGCAATTGTTTTTGAAAGAATCTCATTGTCTTCGTGTCTGTTGTTGCCCAATGCAATATATTCTACAGAAATGGAGTCCAAGCGAAAAGAAATCTAGACAGTATGCTAAATCTGTTTTCAAGCACTACAATTTATTTCAATATATATACCATGAAATTCTGGCTACTTCAGAGTTTTAAGCATTATTTTTGAAGATACTGAAGACTCCTGTCAGGATGCCTGCTTCGGAAGACACATGACAAAAGGCTCTTCTAGCTTGGAGACTTCCGGTAGAGGTTGTGTTCCTCCATGTCTGTGGACCTTGAACACGGATCCCTCACCACTGTAACTAACTCCATATTAGGTCTTTGATGAGCCTGTGAAAAGTGTAAAAAACCCACATTGCATCAATAGTATCAATAACTATGACTTTACAGACACAAATGCTCCATGAATAAGGTCAGAATAATAATAGCTAAGATTATTGCAACTATCATCAGATGAAAAGAGCTTAAGTAACTTGCACAAAGTCAGGAGTTAGTGTGGAGGAGATACAACTGACCCCATGCAATCTGCCTTTAGGGCAAGGTTATAACCCCAATACTCCACCACTGGACCAGTGGTTGAGAATCCACCTTCCAATGCAGGGGACATGGGTTCAGTATCTGGTTGGTGAACCAAGATCCCACATACCATGGGACAACTAAGCCAGCATGCCATACTAGAGAAACCAGTCTGCCATAAGAAATACCCAGCACAAAGAATCCCATATAATAGATACTTTTAAGTCCATATTTTACCAATGAGGAACCTATGGCTTACTGTATAACTCACCCAAGATTGGTTTTTGTTTGTTTTGGAGGGAGTGAGATTTCAGTTGAATATGATAAGACAGTCGACAAGCTCACAAAAATATAAATGAGGAAATCCTATATTTTGAAAGCTTTGATGAAAGAAATTTTCACACACTGAGGTATGGAAAAGTCATTTTGTCTTATACATGATTTGGCCTGAATGTTATGCTAGCTAGAACAGCTTATCTTGTGTCAAGTATGCATTGTACATCTGTTTTAACCATTCACTAAATGCATCTAAAAATCAAAATGGAGTAACTGTGGTTCAGGTATTTAAAACGGAGCCATGCAGGTGTTGTGGATGTGGTTTCAGGCCCTTTTCCTGTGTCACTGAGAACTTGAATTTTCTAAACTGTATCAAACTCAAGGGCACCACCAGTCATTTTCAAAGCAACATCTGTTAGGAGCAGCTGGCCATAACTTTATGGTCTCAAGGTGTCTCCTCTTGTAATCATGCAACCATTTTGCACCCGAACAACCCTTACTTAATGAGCACCGTTACCTCTCGTCAACTTCAATCCTAATCCTTGCAAACAACTTATGCAACCTGGCAGTTTTTTGCCTATTTCAGCCTGCCCCATCCTTTGTCTGGGCTTCCTAGGGGACAAAGTGGTAAGGGATCCTCCTGCCAATGCAGGAGACACAGGAGACATGGGTTCGATCCCTGAGTCAGGAAGACTCCCTCTAGTAGGAAAAGGCAACCCACTCCAGTATTCTTCCTTGGAAAATCCCATGGACAGAGGAGACTGGTGGGCTACAGTCCATGGGATCGCAACGAATCGGACATGACTGAGCATCCATGCATTTTGTAGTCCAGTGGAATGCAATTCAGGTGTTTTTTGAATCTGCATTTCTGAAGCTATAGTCCTCAGTTACACTCAAATAAAGCTCTTTCTCAATTCTATCACTGATCATTTTATTGATTATTTACATCAACATGACCAACCTCCTGAAAGTTGCTGGCCTTCACCCTTTCAACTGAAGTTGTAGGCAATCTAGTCTGCATGCCCTCCCAGAAGCTTCCAGGTTTCTGGGAGAGGCTCAATGCTTCCAGCACAAAATGTCTAACAGCAATCATACATTTGTGTTCTGAGAGTGTGCTGTGAGCTGTGTGTACACCAAGAACTAGGAAGAACTTAGTAAACAACACAGAGTAATGTAGATTACCGATACCCAAGTTATCTGCTTTCTGGAGGCTTCCAGTTTGCATGGGCCTCTAGCATATGTAATTTTGGGGAGACCACCTTAAATAAGAGTATCAAAAATTATTAAAATAAAATTAGGTACAAAGGTTAATACCAATTTAAAAAACAAACAAAAAAATGAACAAATAACTTTTAAATCCTGGCAAATAGCACAAAGAGACACTAGAGACGCAGCTTCAATGCTTGGGTTGGGAAGAGCCCCTGGAGGAGGAAATGGCAATCCACTCCAGTATTCTTGCCAGGAGAATCCCTGGGCAGAGATTCCTGGTGGGCTACAGTTCATGGGGTTGCAAAAAGTTGGACATGACTGAGCACACACATACACACATACAAATAACACAAATGTGCAAAAATACATAACAGTTTTGAAAAATAGTGTAACATTTTAATTAACTACCTTCCTAATACTTACCCATAGTATTTTTTCCCTACATTTTTTGACTGCATGGTCTTTGATCATTTCTCACATGAAGATTCTTGAATATCTTTCTCTTCAAACAAAATAGGAAGATAATCTAGTCTTTCCTCAAGTGTGGTTGATGCAAATTGTTTTCGTTATTGATATTTTAACCAAAGTTTAGTTCAGCTTCAGTATTTGTTATTGAGAGTGACATTTTTAGTATTTTTGTCAATTTGGGAATGCCTTTATTGAATTTCTTTCATATTTGAGCTGCTAGAGATAATTCTGCTGCAGAGTGTGCCCTACGAATAGCAAAAAAATTCTGAAAATTTTATGTTGTGTGATTTCCATGGAAGAAGAAAATATATGGTACAGCACTAGCCATCTTCTTGACAGGAGATAATTCTCATTTTGAAAGCATAAACAAATCTTCCTCTGTTAATTTTTTTATTTTTAATAACTAGTAGAATTTTCCACAGACCTCTCTCTTCACACATGTCAATCCACATACTAGGTGCCATGGGACATATTCATATCAGGATGTGACATCTGGCCTTGACTTTCATGTGTCAGGTGAACCAGAGCAATGGACCGGGGAACCACTACAGGTAAAGAGCCTCTCCTTACCAGGACAACTAGAAATAACTTTGCTATTCAAGAAAGTGGCTGTGAACCACATTCAAACATCCCTCTAAGTTCAACTAAACCAATTTGCCTAAATCTCAAACATACCTATGGTCACTTTAACACAACCCACCCAGTGGGGAAGTGAAGAAAAATTTGGTGGCACTAAGGGTAAGGAATCCACCTGCCAATGCAGGAGGCATGCAAGAGATGTGGGTTCAATCCCTGGCCCAGAAAGATCCCCTGGAGTAGGAAATGGCAACCCACTCCAGTACTGTTGCCTGAAAAATTCCACAGGCAGATGAGCCTGGAGGGCTGCAGTCCATGGGATCGCAAAACAGTCAGACACAACTGAGCGACTGAGCACATGTACTAGTGCAAAGAGAACTTTGGTCTTAACCAATGACAGCGAAAGTGTCTCACTTTTGGAAATGTCACACACACCTCAAGCAGACACTCTGTAGGACCTCTCCCAGGGTCTCAAGAAAAAGCAGCTTCACTGTAAAGCCGTTTTTTTTTTTTCCCCCCTCCTGTGCTATCTTTTTTTTAATTTAAATTTATTTATTTTAATTGAAGGCTAATTACTTTACAATAATGTATTGGTTTTGCCATACATCAACATGAATCTGCTACCGGTGTACACGTGCTCCCCATTGTGAACCCCCTGGTTTTAATGTCGGTTGGACACATTTGAGAGATCCAACTGCAAGGAGATCCACCCAGTCCATCTTAAACGAGATCAGTCCTGAGTGTTCATTGGAAGAACTGATGTTGAAGCTGAAACTCCAATATTTTGGCCACCTGATGCGAAGAGCTGATTCATTTGAAAAGACCCTAATGCTAGGAAAGATTGAAGGCAGGAGAAGAAGGGGACAACAGAGAATGAGATGGTTGGATGGCATCACTGACTCAATGGACATGAGTTTGGGTAAACTCCAGGAGTTGGTGATGGACAGGGAGGCCTGGTGTGCTGCAGTCCATGGGGTCGCAAGGAGTTGGACATGACTGAGCGATTGAACTGAACTGAACTGGACAAGTTTTCAACAAAAAAGGAGAGTGGAATTTTCCCAGGGGACATTTGACAATGATTGGAGACTATTTTGGGATGTCATAACTGGAGTGGGGGATGGGAGGATTACTGATGGCATCTAAGGGGTGAATACCACTAAACATCCTCTAATGCACAGGAGAAGCTCCCTCCCCAATAAAGAATCATCTGCCCCACCATGTTAATACTGCTGAGATTGAGAAGCCCTGAGTGAGACAAATCAAACTCAAGTAAGGAAATCAAACCAGAAGATCATTCAAATAGACAGACATAAATGTTGTCGAGGTATCAGACACAGACTGTGTCTGAAAGGGGAGGGCTCCTCTAAATAGGTGGTAATGAAGGTGTCACCAGTGAGCCAGAGAGGACTTCTGAGCTGAGACCTGAGCAGAGGGGCCAGGGTGGAAAGATCTGGAAATGAAGCATTTCAGAGAGAAGTACAAAGGCAAAAGGTCATGAGGGCCTCAGTGTATTAAGAAACTGAGCAGGTGAGTGTAATTGGATACTAGTGAACAAAGCGCTTCCCAGGTGGTGTGCTAAGTCGCTTCAGCTGTGTTCAACTCTGTGCGACCCTTTGGACTGTAGCCTGCTAGGCTCCTCTGTCCATGGGATTCTCCAGACAAGCATACTGGGATAAATTGCAGGCCCTCCTCCAGGTGATCTTCCCAAGCCAAGGATCAAACCCTCATCTCTTTCATCTCCTGCATTGGCAGGCAGTTTCTTTACCGCTACCACCACCTGGGAAACCAATGCAGGAGACATAAGAGACATGGGTTTGACACTGGGGGAGGGCATAGCAACTCACTCCAGTATTCTTGCCTGGAGAATCCTATGCACCGAGGAACCTGGCAGGCTACAGTCCATGGGGTCACAAAGAGAGCACAATGAAGGAGACATAAGAGACACGAGTAGACCAGGGTATTCAAAGGGAAAGTGAAGTGATCTACCTTAATCTGTAAAAGGCTGTGCTGCTACAGTGTGGAAATGAAGGGTTGAAGAAAACAAAGAATTCAGGGAGAGAGACTGTAAGAGTTTGTCATAGTCCAGGAGAGTGACAATGGTAGCCTGAACAAGGTCATCAATGGAAAGGGAAGTCATGGACGGAAGGGGGATTTGCTTTGGAAATCGAGCTTTGAGTTCTTGTTGAGAGATTGAATACAAGAAAAAATAAGGAGAGGGCTTAAATAATGACCACAGATTTGTGATTGAGTAACCAGATAAATGTTCATGTGATTTTCCTGAGATGGGGAATAAATATTTTGGTGGGTGACAAAATCTTCTGTCTGTCCACTGTCACAAAATTTTCTGTCTGGCCATTGTACATTCAAAATGCCTAATAGGCATTCAGATGGAAATGATAAAGAGGCAGACAACTGGATGGAGGAGTCTAAATTCAATGGAGAGGTCAGGGCTGGAAATACAAATGTACAAGTCATCAGCATATAGATGGCATTTAAAGCAATAAACATTCTGTCAGCTACATAGGCTTAAAACTTTCATTACGATGAGCATTAACTACAATTTATTGCATCTGATGTTTCACCTAAAAGAATTTTAACTGTGCTTAATTTTAAACTGCCAAGTGACTCTGAAATTCCAAGGACTCACGATTTAGGGACAAAATATCTACCAGATGAAATGATATGCCTATTGCTGAAAAACCCTTATTCCACTCTCAGGAATCAAGAAGCTGAAAGCCCTGAAGACCGCCAAGCCTTCACCTCTATCCCAGAGTAATTCTTAATTCCAGACCCTCAAGGCAGACTGCTGACTCAACACCACTCAACATCATTGCCATCTTAGAAGTCTTTCCAAATCTTCCAAGCCTGAGTCCATCCCTTGTATTTGTTCAGACCCCCTATTTGTCCATGTTCCGAAATTGCCAATGGGATTGTTTAGCATACCTCTACGTGCTACTAGAAGAAAATTTTAAAATATCAGTGTTGGTGTCCTGTTAAGTGAGAAATGGGAGATCTATGCTCCAAATAGTCCTTTATGATTCAGACAAAGGAAGACTCTGCCATCGCAAATATGAAGTTTCCACAGTTACTCTAGAACTATGAAACAGACAGGAGACAAGGGAGGAGAGACAGTTGAGAAACCACACTGCAAGAAGCAACATACATCCCATCCAATCACCTCCCCTTGATGAGAACAAGCCATACGATCTGTGCAAGGCGCACTGGGCAATTAAGCATCTGGCCAAGAACCCACGCGAGAGGACACAGATCTCTGATAAAGATCTTGGCTCACCTCCCACCTATTTACTGCTCAGTCCCCACCTTCAGAGGGTAAGCTTCCTGAGAATGAGTACCATATCTTGTTCAGCATTATGTGTCCAGATATTAATGCAGTCTCAAAGGAAACACTGATACATGGGTTTAAAGTCCAGATTCCAGTGACTATCTACACCCTAAATTATTATCCTATAGGTACTATGTATGAATCTTTTTCAAGGATTTTGTGGTTATGATTAAGACTAGGGGAGGGGGAAAATGACTTCCTGCCTGTATCTTGAAATATGTATCATGGCTGATCCCAAATTCCTCCACCAGGAGCACTGACCTCAGCAAAAATAGTAAGGATAATTAAATGACTTTATTATTCATAATATTAAACTTGGGGTAGAGGAATGACCAAAAAGGAACCCAAGAAAATGGAATGGTTTGCAAACTGTAAACAAGAGCCCACTCCCATGAATGGTTCCTGTGTAAAGCATAGCATTGCTTTTCCAAAGGGAAATTGTCACAATACCTTTGCCATTCTATCCCTCCATGGAGCTCCTCTGTTCATAAAAGCTTTGGCTGCAAGAAATGCCTGATGGCCCATACTGTTTAACACTGAGAAGATTAATGATGTGTAACACAAGATAGACTAGGCAGCATCTCACCAAACACATCTGCTTTTCTATGGTAAGCAGCCAAGTGGTGTTTCCAAGGGCCCATATGGTCCTTGTATTAATAGAACCATTTCAGGCAACAGCACACTGTTTTGAGAGACTGCTTGAACCGAGATCACTCAGTTCCATTCCAATGCACAACCTCGTCTTAGTGCTTTGTTTAATGTCACTTGCCAGACAAAACATGATCAAACAACAGGTTTCATTAAGTTTGAGAATCTGTGGGCAGAAACGTTACAACTAACAAGAGACAGGAGAAGAATTAGACTGGAACGTCTTAATACCCTCAAACAAATCATGAGCTAGAAGTTTAGGCAAACATTGGAAGATGACTTGAAACTGATCAAGTAAGATCTGTTAGTGATGTCTGAAGTCTTGGCCATCGAGAAGAACAAGAAGCTGATCCTAGTCAAGGCTGGAAAAGTCAACAGTGTACAAAGCCTGGACTTGGAAAACTGAGGCACAGCTAATGCAGACATGAGCAGCTAGACACCCAATAGATATGACACTGCCAGCATTATGCCATCATTTATTTATCAGAGGTAACACATTACAGTGAAATTAGGTCCTTCCATCCATAAAGGATAATGGTACTCCTCTGCTCAAAGCCCTCCAATGGCTCATGAGTCTACTCAGGCAAAAACTAAAGTCTTATCAAAGGCATTTAAGGTCCCATCATGTATGAACTCATCTTCAACTTGGGCCACATTGCCACTTTGCTAGTCTTTAAACTTGGCAATCATGCTCCCACCTTAGGTTTTGTATGTCTTGTTTGCTCTGTTTAGAAGGTTCTCACAGAGGTCTGCATGGCCTGCTTACTTCTTACACCTTTAATCCAAGTTTCTGCTTCAAGGTCATCTTCTCAATGGGATCCTACCTGGCCATCCTTTCTAAAATAGCAACTTCCTTCTACACGCTGGCCTTAATTTACTTTTGTTCACAGCATTTGCTACCATCTGACATGTTTTCCTACATATTTGTTTATCTTCATCCTTCCCTAAAATATAAACTGTGTAAGCAAGGGGCTTTGTTTTGTTCATCTCTAGAATCCCAGTGCAAGGACAGTGTCTGAATCAGGGTAAAAATTGTCCACCAAATGCATATGGCGGGACTGTAGTAGTCACTGGGCCCCAACTGGTTGTGTAAGAGACTTCTGGGTAGGAACAAACAGTGAGGAACTAATCAAAAGTACTTCTTCATATCTGTGCTATCATGTTCCAGATAGGCATTGTTCCAGATATGATTTCAAGTGGGGCTTCCATAAATTCAATGAAGCAAGCATTATTATCTCTGTATTAAAGATGGAAATGTGAAGTGATAGAACAGATAGTAAGTTACAGAGCAGAACTGAATCTCAGCCCAGCATGATTCCATGGTTAAAGCAATCTTAGGTAAGAAGGAGGCAAAATGTGGGCAATTAAAAATGCCTTTTATCACTGTTGCTTTCCCAAGCCCCTAACATTAAAAAGAAAAACAACAAAAAGAAGGTTTAAAACCTACACAGATAAACAGAAACTAAAGGAGAAAAGCCAGAGAAAGAGGGCAACATATTATGAGACTCAAAGTGATGTTGGGCCTGGTAGATGTGTAAAAGCAGATTTCTAAGAGATGGCAGAGGAAGAAGCTGATGACAAGGAAATCAGTTTGAGCTTCAGAACCTAGAGCAGGCTCAGACATTGGAGGCATCAGCTACACAGAGGGTGAGGGTAAAACGAGAGGCTCAGAGTACATGAATTAGTGGAGAGTCTATGTAAGGAGAACTCAATACTGCCCACCACCTGCCCAGCACATCCTCCCACCATTACTGCCTTCCCTCTGCCTGACAGATGTAAAATTATTATGAGAAGATACTGAATCATAATGGGCTTCAGACCAAGAGAAAACAATGAGAAAGAAGAGCCTTACCGAAGCACAAGTTAAGGAAGTAGTAGAAAGGGAGGTCTCCGGGCCCTTCACCTTCTTGGTTCCCAGAGATGGTGGTCAGCTGAGGACTGTCCACTGAAGAGTCTCAAAAAAAAAATGAACATCCAAAATTTTTATCTTCTATGATAGGAAGATGGTAGACACTGTCTAAAGTGGATAAACAAGGGAAGAGCAAGCATATATACTTTCTTTAGAAACACAGAAACTGGACATATACCCTGAGAAAACCATAACTCAAAAAGACACATATACTGCAATGTGTCCATTGCAGCACTATTTGCAGTAGCCAGGACATGAAAACAACCCAGAAGTCCATCAACAGATGGATAGATAAAGGTATCTATATACAATGGAATATCATTGTTGTTGTTCAGTCACTAAGTCATGTCTGACTCTTTATGACCCCATGGACTGCAGGATGCCAGGCCTCCCATTCTTCACTATCTCCTGGAGTATGCCCAAGGTCATGTCCATTGAATTGGTGATGCTATCCAAACACCTCATCCTCTGCCACTGTCTTCTCCTTTTGCCTTCAATCTTTCCCAGCATCAAGATTTTTTCCAATGAGTCGGCTGTGTGTATCAGGTGGCCAAAGAATCCCATAAACAATGGAATATTACTCAGCCATAAAAAGGAGCACAATTGGTTCATTTGTTGAGGTGTGAGTGAACTTAGAGTCTGTCATACAGAGTGAAGAAAGTCAGAAGGAGAAAAACAAATATCATATATTAACGCATACATGTAGGACCTAGAAAAATGGTACAAATGAACCTACTTGCAAAACAAGAGCAGAGACACAAACATAGAGAATGGGCATGGCATGTGGGCACAGTGGGTAAGGGGAGGGAAGAACAAATTGTGAGATAGGATTGCTCTTGTGTAAAAAAACAAAAGGAATAGCTAGTGGGAATCTGCTGTATAGCACAGGAAGCTCAGCTCGGTGCTCTGTGATGACCTAGATGGGTGAGACTGGGGGAGGTGGGATGGAGGTCCAAGAGAGAGGGGATACATGTATACATATAGCTTATTGACTTCCCTGGTGGCTCAGACAGTAAAGCCTCTGCCTACAATGTGAAAGACCTGGGTTTGATCCCTGGTTCAGGAAGATCCTCTGGAAAAGGAAATGGCAACCCACTCCAGTACTCTTGGCTGGAAAATCCCATGGATGGAGGAATGTGGTAGGCTACAGTCTATGGGGTCACAAAGAGTCAGTCATGGCTGAGCGACTTCACTTCACTTCATAGCTTATTTACTTCATTATACAGTAGAAATTAACACAACATTATAAAGCAATTATACGCCAATGAAATAAAAAGTTATCAGGGAAAATAAAGCAGGATTGACTTACAAATAATTTAGTCTCTGAAGTGGAACTCAAGGGTGAGAAAGAGTAGGACAGAGGGCAGCTGTTTGTCATGAAATCTCCTCTAGTACTGCTTGACTTATCCATCTTTATACCCATATTACATCAACAAATTTTTTAATTAAAAAGATGAAGAATACAGATAAATTTGCCATGTGTGTTATCACCCAAATTGTGCTTTTTAACAATTCTACCAAATTTCTGATGCAAGTAAGTTTTCAGGAATGGACTAAAACCATCCAGGAACCATTGACATATGCTGACCAGATTTCTCTGCCCAAGTTCCTGTCTGTGCAACTGAAATTAGTCCCTGCTGAGAACTAAAGCAGAGGCTTTCCTGCCACTGGAAATGTTGTAATATTTTCTCACTTGTTTGGTGTCCTGAGCTGTCTGTTGATAAGTAACACCGAGATACTAAAAGTCTGATTTGAAGCTCAATGGACCTGAGTGAGTCAAGTTGATTGGTGACTTTTCTGTTTATTCACCTATTATTCCGGAGACTGATACAGATGGGCCTGTGCGTCATCTTTATTTTGACCCAAGGTGACAGGATTCTACCCAACACAGCATGACAATAGCAGAAACACCAGCTGAGTTTTTCCTAAATCATCTTGTGTAGAATCCCCTTCCATAACCACTGAGGGCTCATGGAGGTCCTCTTAGCCCAACAGAATGAACAATGGTTCTGTAACCTTTGAAAATCCTGATGTAGGGACTTCTCATATGTCTGCACCCAGCACAGATGCAGCCTCAAAAGAGAGCTACATGCCTACCCCTTTCTCTCAGCAAGAGTGGAGAGAATGAAAACAACGTGAATGAGGCTCCAAAGGAACACTTTTATTCATTCCAGCCACTGTGGCCTGCACCACGCGAAAGGTTGGAGGGGAGGCATACGAGTGGGTTCTTGAGTCTCTGGCATCTAATCTTAGCTTTTGTTGAAGGTCTACTCTTGAGTCTCCTGTTTCCTGTCACTGTTTGCTGTCACCCCACAGCTAGTGGAAGAGAAGGCGACAGCCTCTGAGACTCTGCCACAGCAGAATATCTTTTCCCCTTGCTCTTAAGAATTCTATGAGCAAATGTACAGCATCCATGGATTTTAAAAATAGGCATTGTTTTGTCAAGTGCTCTCATAGGAGATGAGCTGTGTTCCACACCCCCGTTCTTTTCAAGAGAGATGGAAACCCCACGGCCCCCACTCCCGGCTGGCTGTCAGAACAAAAGGAAAAACAGGCATACAAACCTGCCTGCCCTTGTTGAAGACTGAAAGGCAAGGTGGCTGTGAAGATGGGGGAAGAAACCCTTTCATCGGAATAAAAGTGAAGCATCTCAATGTGCTTTTTATTCTAAATTTCTTCCTCTTCCTAGAAGGCTGTAATCTAATCAAGACTATTATTTTATGAAGTAGTTTGGAATTAAGTAGGAAGTTTCAAAAGAAGACGGCATTGCTCAAACTCCTACCAAGAATGAAACACTTCATCATCATCACTCTTAACCTGTTTGAAGACAGTGCCTTTATCTCTAACTTAGAGACAAGGACACAGCACCAAGTGGCTGACTGAATTGCTTTCAGTGGTGCCATCTAAGAGTAACCGGGACATGGAACCATCTCACCTTTGACCTATTCAAAATGCAACTTTACAGAACGGACCTTGCCTTCAGGATGGTTGACTTAGATTTTTAACTTCACCATGGTGTGAAAGCCATACACATTCAGTAGAACCTGTACCTCAGATTTTGAATTCTGGTCTTTTCTCAGACTAGCGATCTGTAGTAGGACAGTCTCATGATGCTGGGTGGCTGCAGCAAGCTTCAGCACCCAGTCAGCCTGTGATCACAAAGGTAAGCAACCAATATACTTAAAATCATTCTGCACACACAGTATTCAATTATGTGAGATAGTCAACATTTTATTATAAAATAAGCTTTATATTAGGTGCAAACAAATACTGTTCAAGTCCATCTGCATGAGATATCTAGAATAGTCAAATTCATAGTCAGGAAGTACATTGGTAGATATCAGCATCATGGCAGGTAGGGGAGAATGGGGGATTAGTGGTTAATGGGCATGGAGTTGCAGTTTTTGTTGTGTACTCACAAAGCTGTGTCTGACTTTTTTGCAACCCCATGGACCATAACCCACCAGGCTCCTCTGTTCATGGGATTTCCCAGGTGAGGATCCTGGAGTGGGTTGCCATTTCCTTCTCCAGGGGATCTTCCCAACCCAGGGATCACACCCAGGTCTCAGTTTAGGAAGGTGAAAAATTCAGGAGATGGATGATGACGAGAGTCCCCAGACATTGTGAATGTACTTAGTGTCACTGAACTGCACAGTTAAATAAAGTTAAAATAGTGTGCTTTATATTATATGATTTTACCACAATTAAAAGCATTTAAATATATATAACATATATTTAAACATATATATAACATATATTTAAATGTTTATATATGTGTGTAAATATAGGCTTTGTGTTAATATGTGTGCAAACATAGCCTTTGTAAAAAGGCTTTGTGTTAGGTGATATTGCCCAACCATAGACTAATATAAGTGTTCTGAGCACATTTCCGGGAGACTGGGCTAAGTTACAGTGTTATATTTCAGTTTATCTGATGACTTCCCCAAGCAGGAAATGTAGGAGGAAACCTCAGTCTTTTTCCTGGTTGCTGTTTCACCTCCTCCCTGACCTGTCCAGCCCAACCATGCCCACCTCTTGGTTTTCTCTCGATCAGATGCAGGGAGGCAGAGGCGGGAAGGGCACAGAGACTCCCGAGCTGCTGACCTGGTTTATGTTGGCTCCCTGCATGTGAGAAAGCTGACTCCATCTCTAGTGGGTACCTTTGTGGACTCTCTGACAACACCTAAGCCTCAGGAGATACAGTTTTCCTCTGGGTGTCTTTTGACTCTCCAGGTTGGTTTCTGCTGATTTGCTCCATAGAAATGCTTCTTCCATTGCAGTCCCATGACCCTTCAAGGAGGTCATCTCAGGAAAAACATAAAATGACTCCAGGTCAGTTCTTTTACATTTGTCTCACAGGAAAATCCCATGTACTCAGTCGTTCAGTCATTTCTGACTCTTTGCAACCCCATAGACTGTAGCCTGCCAGGCTCCTTTGTCCATGGGATTTCCCAGGCAAGAGTACCGGAGTGGGTTGCCATTTCCTTCTGCAAGAAAGACCCATGCAAGACCTTTAAGCACTTTCTTCTTCATCTGGAAATTTTCTTTGGAATTATTTATCTCATATCTTTAAAGATCCCTCACTTAGTAGTTACAAGAAACCTTCTGTGGCATGGGCAAAAGATTGAAAGTAAAGTGAAAATCACTCAGTCATGTCCAACTCTTTTCCACCCTATGGACTATATAGTCCATGGAATTCTCCAGGCCAGAATACTGGAGTGGGTAGCTGTTCTCTTCTCCAGGGGATCTTCCCAACTCAGGAATCAAACCCAGGTCTCCCACACTACAGGCAGATTCTTTACCAGCTGAGCCACCAGGGAATCCCAAGAATATAGGAGTGGGTAGCGTATCCCTCCTCTAGCATATCTTTCTGACCCAGGAATCAAACCAGGGTCTCCTGCATTGCAGGCAGATTCCTGACCAGCTGAGCCACCAGGGAAGCCCAAAAGACTGAAAGCAGAGTTGAAATCCATGCCTGGGGACTCCAAGCTTTTTCTGTTTTCTATGGACCATTCTGACTCTGCAAACAACTGCTGCCACCTACTCCACCCACTGATGGGACCGCAAAGACTCCCCGTAACTGTCACAAAATTCCCAGCACAGTCTTGGGGGAGGTGCAAAAATATTTAAGGTGTCTTAGATACAAAGGCCAAAATAAGGTTGACATTTTCTGAAATATGAGTTGTTGACATAGGGGTTTGATATTCTGAAGGGAAACCCCTCATGACCATAAGACATCAAGACAACCAACAGTTTTGGCAGTGAATACTCCAAGCACAGTTTGATCTAATATAACATTCAGTTGGCTCACCCACAGGGGTTCAGTAACTCTGGTTGTATCATTTCATGAATTATTAGGATTGGAGTATCCGTTAGGATACATATTCCAGCAGAAGTGAATGACAATTCCAACTAGCATATGAGAGACCCAGAACTCAAGATTCACAACTCAGGATGCTTATTCCATGTCTTCATCTTTTTCACTTGACATTTGGCATTATTTACCAGAAATTAAAAAAAGAGAAAAATCAAGTGATTGTAGATATGTTTTGAGACATTACATTCACAGTAATGAGACTTGAGGAAATTCTAAAATGTCATCTACATTTCCATTGAGTTTTGCATTATTAATACTATGCTGCTTTCTTAAGACCCAAGTATAGAAAAAGAGCAGAGGTGATGCTTGTTAGATTCCATTCATATGTCATCTTTCCATTTTTATGCCAAAGCATCCCAAACTATGCATTCTGCTGTAAAGATAATTTCCCTAGGTATATTGAAAAATGAGTCCAAAGCATCATTTATGTTCAGCATGATATGCACTCATATTGCACCATGCTTAGTTAAAAAATAAAGCTTTATGGAAGATGTTTATATTTTGGACTTTTTTCACCTGTTTCCAATCTTTGAAATATTTGCCTCATTAACACTAGCATTTTCTGATGAACCAGCTTCTGAGAGCTAGACAGAAACATACAGCGTCAAAATATTGTGTGTTTCACACAATGGGAAGTGAAGACAATGATCTCTCCATGAGATCCTGAGGTGCCTAGGATGCTCAGAGCAAATACAGCCTTCTCTTCAGAGGGTATCCTTGGAGGAAAGCCAGCATCCAGTCTGGAGAAAAAGGATGAAGGAAACATTTCAGAAAGAGGCTGTGCAAGAGATCACAGTGGGAGAGTTTGGGAATGGGGGAAGGGCATGAGATAGGACCAGGTTAAGGGGTGTGCAAAGCAGTTAAGGGAAAGAATTCTGACCCTGACAGATGATATAGAAGGTGTAAACTTACAATGGTGACAGAATGGTTAGGGTTATGAGGCATAATGGGTGAGACGCAAGAACATTTTTCTCCTTAGTAATTTGTATACATTCTATGTAGTTCTGGGAAAATCAACAGAGGCAGAATCATCTCCCTCATTTTCCCCTATACCTAAGCACTTAGGGGGTACTTAGTTCCCAGGGCCCTGGCCCATGTTAACCTAGAATAATTGAAGGTAGTCTTTGATGAGAGAAAGAAATGAGAGGGATCTTCTTTAGTGCAATCAATCTGGGGGTAGAAAGGAGGATGGGATTGTGAAAGGGAACAAAGGAGTCTTTAACTGTATTTGCAAGGCTTTTATCTCTCTAAAATAAATCTGATAAAACCAAAAAATAAAAATTGCAGTGCAAATTCAATTGTTTTAAGGTTCTTTCTGGGTTAAATAAATAAATCAGAGCTGGACTGACCTATAATAATTAACCTGTATTAACCTTATCACCCTGGCATTTATCTCATTATTTTATGTAAACTATAAAGGCATGAAGATTTTAACTTACAGGACACCAAAGTTCATTCATCCTTAACACATGATTAAGTACGGTTAGAGCCATGTATTGACTTTTTAACATAATGGTTCAATTAACCTGGTTCAATTCAGTTCAGTTCAGTTCAGTTCATTCACTCAGTCGTGTCCAACTCTTTGCGACCCCATGAATAACAGCACACCAGGCCTCCCTGTCCATCACCAACTCCTGGAGTTCACCCAAACTCATGTTCATCAAGTCAGTGATGCCATCCAGTCATCTCATCCTCTATCATCCCCTTGTCCTCCTGCCCCCAATCCCTCCCAGCATCAGGGTCTTTTCCAATGAGTCAACTCTTCGCATGAGGTGGCCAAAGTATTAGAGTTTCAGCTTTAGCATGAGTCCTTCCAAAGAACACCCAGGACTGATCTCCTTCAGAATAGACTGGTTGGATCTCCTTGCAGTCCAAGGGACTCTCAAGAGTCTTCTCCAACACCATAGTTCAAAAGCATCAATTCTTCAGCACTCGGCTTTCTTCACAGTCTAACTCTCTCATCCATACATGACCACTGGAAAAACCATAGCCTTGACTAGACGGACCTTTGTTGGCAAAGTAATGTCTTGGCTTTTTAATATGCTAACTAACCCTGGTTCAATTAACTTGGTGAAATAAGAGAAAACACAACAACGAGCCTGTTCTCTGTCGAGCCTATTCCTCGTCAGTCTCTGTCACAGGGATGAAATTTAGGATAGAGTTAAATGGTTAAGAATATCCCCTAAGATGTCACTGAATCCATCTTTCCACTAATTCCTGGGGAACAGGAAAAAATCTCTAATTAGTACATCTTTCTTTTCATTTGTTTTGTTTTTTTAATCTTTTTTAATGAAAGGAGAAGAGAATAAAGATTAAGAGAATGGAGGAGGGCAGAGAAAGGAAGGGCGGAAAGGAGAAGAGAGAAGTAAAGAGAAGAGATGAGGGGTTTTCTTGGTGATCCAGTGATTAAGGCTCCATGCTCCCAATAAACTTTAAATCTCTGGTCAGGAAACTAAGATTGCTGCATGCCATAGAGTGGAACTAAAATGTAAAACAAAATTTATTGTTTGAATAAATAAATAAATGTGTGTGTGCTTTTTTTTTAAATAAAGAGAAGATGAGAGGAAGGGAAGGAGGAAGAGTAAAAAGGTGGAAATAGAGCCATAGAGCCTGGAGACAGGGAAAGAAAAGGGGAGGGGAGGAGACTGCAAGGGAGGAAGAGGAGGAAGAAAGTAGAAAGTAAAACTTGGAAAGGATATTACTTCCTTAAAAAGTGACCAAAGAAATGATGCTGCAAAACCCACCATACCCTTGATTAAAAGAGGTCCCATCATTTAACAGAGCTTGGTTTTTCTTTTAATAAAAAATTTAAAGATGAGTTGCTAGTACCTGAAGTCAACATGGAACAACAGACTGGTTCCAAATAGGAAAAGGAGTACATCAAGGCTGTATATTGTCACCCTGCTTATTTAACTTCTACGCAGAGTACATCATGAGAAACACTGGGCTGGAAGAAGCACAAGCTGGAATAAAGATTGCCGGGAAAAATATCAATAACCTCAGATATGCAGATGACACCACCCTTATGGCAGAAAGTGAAGAGGAACTAAAAAGCCTCTTGATGAAAGTGAAAGAGGAGAGTGAAAAAGTTGGCTTAAAGCTCAACATTCAGAAAACGAAGATCATGGCATCTGATCCCATCACTTCATGGGAAATAGATGGGGAAACAGTGGAAACAATGTCAGACTTTATTTTGGGGGGCTCCAAAATCACTGCAGATGGTGACTGCAGCCATGAAATTAAAAGACACTTACTCCTTGGAAGAAAAGTTATGACCAACCTAGATAGCATATTGAAAATCAGAGACATTACTTTGCCAGCAAAGGTTCATCTAGTCAAGGCTATGGTTTTTCCAGTGGTCATGTATGGATGCGAGAGTTGGACTGTGAAGAAAGCTGAGCACCAAAAAATTGATGCTTTTGAACTGTGGTGTTGGAGAATACTTTTGAGAGTCCCTTGGAATGCAAGGAGATCCAACCAGTCCATCCTGAAGATCAGCTCTGGGTGTTCTTTGAAGGGAATGATGCTACAGCTGAAACTCCAGTACTTTGGCCACCTCATGCGAAGAGTTGACTCATTGGAAAAAACTTTGATGCTGGGAGGGATTGGGGGCAGGAGGACAAGGGGACGACAGAGGATAAGATGGCTGGATGGCATCACCGACTCGATGGACGTGAGTCTGAGTGAACTCTGGGAGTTGGTGATGGACAGGGAGGCCTGGCGTGCTGCAATTCATGGGGTCGCAAAGAGTTGGACACGACTGAGCAACTGAACTGAACTGAACTGAAGTCAACAAAAATTAGCACAGGCTCTACTTGTGGCATTTAATTTGGTAAAAAAAAAAAAGAGAGAGAGAGAGAGAGAGAGAGTTGGACAAGATTAAATAGGTCAAGCGAATAGTTCAAAATGATAGCTTTATAGCGAATGTATATTCCCTAACAACTTGTGTTACATACATTGGTACATTTTTAGGGCTTCACAGGGAAGTTCTCTAATGCTTCATGCCATGTATAGAACCTTATTTCCTACTCCAATCATTTTTTATTCCTTTTCTGTGAGGTTTGTGTTAGAAACACCTTAATTGTTAAGCATTATAATAAGCCACCTGAAAAGACAAATTGTATTAGCATAAACAAATGTTTTAGGAAAAGAAATTTCTCTCCAATTCACGCAATCTAAAAAAGAATACAAAGTTTGTAGAAAATAAGCGGCATAACTGGCCAAAAAATTATGTCATGTAGTTTCTTAGGTTTTTATTTATCTATTTTTTATTGTGTTGGGTCTTCGTTGCTGTGCGGGCTTTTCTCTGGTGTCAGCGTTTGAGGGCTACTCTTCATGGCAGTGTGTGAGCTTCTCATTGCGGGGACTTCTCTTGTTGGGGAGCTGGGTCTCTAGGGTGCCCTAGCTTCCGTAACTGGTGCTCCCGGGCTCGCGACCACAGGCTCAACAGTGGTGGCACACAGGCTTAGCTGACCAGGAGCACGTGGGATCTTTCCAGACCAGGGATCAAACCCGTGTCTTCTGCACTGGTAGGTGGATTCTTCCCCACTGAGCCACCAGGGAAGCCCCCTAAAATTATATTTTCAGTTAAACTTTCCAACTGCTTTTATTTGTAATTTAAAATGTTACTTTCCCTTGTCATAAGAACAATGCATTCTCATCACAGAATATGCAGATTAACAAGAAGAAAACTATCCATAACCCTAGCCACTCAGAGGCCCCACCATCAAAAGTCAAAACGTGTCTTAACATCCCAATAATTATTTTCACACAAAAAATATCTAACCAGTTCACTTGGCCCCTAGCTATGTATATACAATGAATGCCAGCAACAGTGTTACCCACTAGAAATTTGTAAATTGTCTTCTGATTTCCTTTTCAATTTATAATTTCATGCAATTCCTGGAAGTACCAGTTGGTTCTGACTCCCATCTGGAAGCCTGGCTTCACAGTATGTAGAGCTGTCAGTGATTTAACCAGCTCCCTGCTGGACACTGCCTGCTCCTGAACCAGCCCAGGGTGCTGCTACAGGTGCTGTATCTCTAGGAAGATTTAAACTTTCATTTAATTAGTTATTTTTACCCTTTATCAATTTCATTGTAGTATCCACTAGCAAAGATTCTTTGGGTAGGAGGGGAAAACCTCAAGATGTGTTTTTGTATTAATCCAAGAGATAAACAGAAGGCACTCTACCATGGATCCAAGAACCAAAAATGAAGCAAGAAATGCAGATATGGGGAACTGACAATAAAGCCAAGAATAGAAACGAAGTAAACATAATAAGGGTGCGCCCAATGAAGGCCAAACTGTGCTTTGAGTACTGTGTGTTGAAAGAAGATCCTGAATAATCCCCCATAGACAGTTTATTTCTCATAGAGATAAATAACGTTAGTAAAACTGAATGAATAACAAAACTACATAGTAAAGTCTGCTTGGGAAGGCATGAGTGCATTTTGCAAGACTAGGAAAAGGAATGGAACTAAAAAGGGGCTTCCAACATCCAAGAACCTAGGCAAGCTTTCAAACTCAGTTTCAATAGAAAGCTAGGAATTACATACTGCCATTCATTCACTCATCATAACTTCTACTTTTCAAGTATATGACTATCTTGTGAGATAGTTCTGAAAGTATTTGGCTTCCAATCAAGAAAGTGTTTTACTCTTTTACTCTACAACATTAGCCGGGTGAGTGACAATCAGTGGAGAATCTTTTTATATCTAAACTTATGGCAATACATGTTCTAATAATCCCACTTCTGCCTGTATATCAAAAAGAAATGAAAACAGTATCTCAAATAGGTATCTACATGCCCATGTTTATTTCAGTATTGTTCACAATGGTCAGGATACAGAAAGAAGGTAGGTGCCCAAAACAATGAAGGAATAAAGATGTGAGATTGGTCAATAGATAGATAGATAGATAAAGAAATATTATTCCGCCATTATAAAGAATGGTATCTTCTTATTTGCAATAACATGGATGATGTTGATAGATGAAACTTCAGGGCATTAGTGAAGTGAAAAAGTCAGACCAAAAATACAAATACTGCATAATATCACTTATATGTAAAACCTAAAAAAGGCAAACTAGCCTGATCAAACAATGGCACAAGTCATTTTTACATCATACACATTTTTCTCTCCCACACTGGAATATTATCCCTATAAGGCAAATAGCAAATTTTCATTTCCCTCACAGTATTTTGCAAAGAATTTGCTAAAAGGTAGACTAATATTAGGGAATGTCCAATAAAATGAAACCACTTACTCTTTTACAAAAGCTAAGGGTATGAGGAAATGTCAGCTATTCACTAGAGAGAAAGCTGAAATCTCCATAATAAAAGCATGAAGTAACCTGTACTGAAACATCCTAATGAGCTTTAAATCATCAAAGCCATCCTATCTTTATTTTTCTTTCAAGACAGAACTTGCAAAGCACTTGCAGAATTGAATAGACTTTTATTTATTAATATTTGCCTCTTCATTGTTGGGTGAAATGTGAATTTCTAGTGGTAGGTTTCATTGATTTCTGTCAAACTGGACAAAAATTAATAGAGTTAGTCTATCCTTTCAGGAAGAAAATTAAGAAAGCTGTTGTATCAAGCTGCCTCCTTTATCAGCCAGATATTGAAAAAATATTATTCCCCATTAACAGCTAAAAACAATAAGATGTCCATCTCAAAATTCAAGCCATATGGCTTAGGCCACTAGTGAGAAGGCTTTTATAAAGGAGGGAAGTAAAAATAACTCTCATTTATTGGCTATTTCTAAGTAGTCTGGAATGCCAAAGGATGTCCATCAACCAACTCCAGACAATTGCTGTGGTTCACAAATGATCTCCTGGAATTTCAGGTGTGACATTTCAGAAGACAACTGCTGAAAGACAGCAACAGTGCAAGAACTAATCAAAGGTAGCCAATGAGGGAAGTAAGTCACCCAGCAGAATGAAGGACTCCCAGCCTAGTGGTAGACTCAAGTCTACATACCACTTCTGCCAGTCAAAGAACAGAAGTACAATTCAGAGGAAAACCCAAAGATAGTCAGCTATTAAAAGAGGCTCATTGTAATGTTATTGTTGTTGTTTAGTCGCTAAGTCCTATCCGACTCTTTACAACCCCATGGTCTGCAGCCTGCCAGGCTCCTCTGCCCACAGGATTCTCTAGGCAAGAATACTAGAGGGAGTTGCCATTCCCTTCTCCAGGGGATCTTCCTGACCCAGGGATCAAACTCACGTCTCCTATATTGGCAGGCAGATTCTTTACCTCTGAGCCAACAGGAAAGCCATGTTGGGGATTGAATGAATCAACTTAAGAGGGAAAAGATACCTGGGCATTGTGTAAGGAATCTCAAAATGATACTAAGGTCATCCAATAATAACCTCAGCAGAAGCATTCCATGCCAACCCCTGACTCAGCTTGACACTGACACCTGGGGTCAGTATCCAAGGTTCAAGCATGGAGAACTGAGCTGGACAAGTGGTTGTAGCCAAAGCTTTGAGTGTTTGCTCCTAATAGCACCATAGGAACCAGTGGACTGCATGTGGCCATGTGGAGAGTTATGCACACTCTGGTTATTCTGAATACAACCAATGGAAACAAAACATCCTCTGGACTCTGTTCTCCAACCAAAGAAAAACAGTATCTGATACGCAGCTGAGGTCAGGACATACATATCTCTGAAAATAATGCTGCAAATTCAGGTAAGTAGCAGAGTCAGAAGTTCTCAGAAAAAAATGTTCCTCCATGCAAAACTTAGATCCTTGAAAAACTGTAGTTTCCTAACTTTTCCAGTTTCCTGTGTTTATTATAGGAAAAGCCTGTAACAAGGTACCAGGATTCTCTTAAAACACATTATAAAAGGGAAAGCAGACCAGAAAATTTCATCAGAAGAGTCACAGAGGGGTTTCATGGAGTCATCTCCCACCAAAGGATAGCCCAGACTTCTCCAAGTCTAGCATCAGGATTTTTTTCAATTGTGAGGACACTTTCTCTTTATTTTTTTTAATTGCAGTATAATTACTTTATAAGGTCGCATTAGTTTCTGCTGTGCAACATGAATCAACCTTATGTATACATATATCCCCTGCCTCTCATGTCTCCCTGCCACTCCCCATCCCACCCCTCAAGTCATCACAGAGCACCGAGCTGAGCTCGCTGTGCTATACGCCAGCTTCCCACTAGCTGCCTATTTCACACACGGTGGTGTGAATATGCCAGAGGCGCTCTCCCAGTTTGTCCCACCCTTTCCTCCCCCGGCCCTCTGTCCCCAAGTCTGCTCTCTATGTCTGCATCTCTATTCCTGCCCCCAAACAGATTCTTCAGTACCCTTTTATCTCTCAGTGCTTTCTTCCAGGTCAAATATATGTGAAAGTGGTGCCTATGGTTAATAAACTGGATATTTGAAAGCTACTAAGAGAGGTCTTCAAAGTTCTCATGACCCAAATAATAATTTTGTAATTACGTGTGGCGATGGATATCGGCTTGCTGCAGTGATTATTTCACAATATATGCATACAGCAAATCGTCATGTTGTACAATGAAAACATAAATATTATGTGTAAATTATCTCAATTAAAAAAAATATGTGATGATTTACAGCAGCTTGTTCATGTGGAAGCCTTCTTCTCCCCTTCCCTCTCTGTAAACTTCAAGAGGAGAGTTTAGAGTCATCAACTCTATTAGACACAAATGCTATGCATTTTCTCATTATATGTATATCTCTTGCCTCCTGACCCCTGCTTGGAGCCAACTGATCCTTTAAGGTTTATTACCACCAGCAGTCTGGACCACCAGCCTTGGTTAGAGTGTGTAGCTCCTGCCTCTGCTTTCAAAATTCAAACAGCAAAGCTTAGGTTAGGCCACTGATGATATGTAAGTTGTAGAAAGCAGGGAAATATAAAGAATGCAGCCTTAAAGGATGGAATTTGACATTCTTAGTGACCACAGGCAGAAATGATTAATGTAACCCCAAAGTACAGAGACCCAGGTTTAATCCCTGGGTCAGGAAGTTTCCCTGGAAAAGGGAATGGTTACCCATTCCAGTATGGAGTGGAGAATTCCTGGAGAATTCCGTGAACAGAAGAGCCTGGCAGGTTACAGTCCATGGGGTTGCAAACAGCCAAATGTGACTGTGCATCTAACACACACAAAGTACAGGGAAATCAACTCTGAATATTCATTGGAAGGATTGATGCTGAAGCTCCAGTACTTTGGCCACCTGATGTGAAGAGACAACTCATTGGGAAAGACCCTGATGCTGAGAAAGATTGAGGGCAGTAGGAGAATGGGACAGCAGAGGATGAGATGGTTGAATGGCATCTCTGACTCAATGGACATGAGTTTGAACAAGCTCCAGGAGTTGGTGAAGGACAAGGAAGGCTGGCATGCTGTAGTCCATGGGGATTGCAAAGAGTCAGACATGACTGAGCAACTGAACAACAATGAACAAAGAACCGAGAACTTAGCTCTTTGTGGACTGAACTCTGAGTGATGGTCAACATGAGACAGGAGGGAGGCAAACCCCCACCCCTCCATGGACTGCTCTGTTAATATGACTTCTTTGTCTTCCCCTGTGCTGAAGAGATGCACCAGGGTGCCCAGCAGTGTCTTTGCCCAGCCCTTTGGGATGGAGTCACTGGTTTCATAAAGCATCCTTGCACACTTTTGCCTACCCTTTTCCTCACTCTTACTGCCTTAGAGTTGCATCTCCCAAATAATACATTCGTACTTTAAATCTCTGCCTCAGATTCTGTTTCCTAAGACACTAAGGTTAGGGCTGAATTTAAGAAGTTTCATCTAAACTTGATTTTTTAATTATTTCATTCATTTATGATATAGATTTAAAATATAAATAAGTTCAAATTAAATGTGTTAGGTCCTTGACTAAATATTGAGATATGTACAAGCTCATAAATTTTAAATTAAGAATGTATTCTTCACAATTTTTATAGTTAGCTACCCTCCTTCAAGACTCCAAATAGTGACAATAAAAACATTACTCTAGAAAAATATGTGATATGGTTAAAATCAATGGTCTATGAAACTCTGGGATGAATATCCAAATATTTGTCAACACTTATTACTTATCCTCTTCATCCGCATTGTAAAAATAAATATTAGGTGACAAGTAAAATTCCCATTACAATGAACTTCATGGTCTAGACAAATTGATTTCTTGTGGCTCACAACCTGCACATTTCTCAAGTGGCTGAATTCATATCCTCAGGCAGCTAGAAACAAAATAATTATGTCCAAACTCTCAAAAATGAATTAGCAAATATAAGCAAGTTCTCCAAACACAGCTAAGAAAATGAAAGATAACACGAATTCTCCAAGCAAGTAGTTCTTTGTACAGATCACATAGTTTCTTTTGGAGGGTGATCAGGATATATGAGAAGGAAAGGGATGATGAGAATCAGGAGTGAGTTGAGCCCTGAGGGTTCAGAGATAAATAAGATATTGTCCCTCCTGTTTTTGGTGAACTCACAGTCCAATAAATGAGGAGACAAGTTAGAATTCACTGCAGAAGATATTATAAGAGTAGTATATTTCATGTTTCAGAAGCAGAGGTGACGGTGGCTAATTTAACCTGAAGCAGGTCAAAGATACTAATAGACTTTCTAGTTAACAAGTTTCTGCTCACTGAGAAAGGAATTGGTTTGAGGAGGGAAAGTAATCAGTTTGGTTTGGGACTTGCTGAATTTGAGGTAAGACATTCAGGTAGAGATGATCTGGACACAGATGAAAAATTAAACCCAAAGTTCAAGAGATACATGCAGTCTCAAAAAGATGTGAGAGGCAAGAAGGCACAGCTTATAGTTAAATGCAGGCATGAGGAGGTCCAGGGAGTAAGGGGGTAGATTTAAAGGAGATACAAAGCCCAGTTTTGGAGTCCCAGGGACCACAGGTATTTAGGATGCAAAGGAAACTGTAGAAAAGAAACAAGAAAAAGCAGTCCAAAATTAGGAGGAAAAGCCAAAAATTATCTGGGATAAACATTAGGAAATTTCAAGGAGAAAAGTTACCATTGGATTAGACAGCCGATCATGCTGAGAGGGCTTTTTCTGGAGTAGGATTGACTGATGCCAAGTTGAAATGAGTTGAAGATAGAAAGGGAGCAGAAAGATTGATGAGACATTAGCATCCAACACTGACTGGTACTGCACCATTACATTGGGTCAAAAAGAGTGAATTGCATAAAATACAATTGCTGTATGTGTGACAGCTTTTCAAAACCCTTTTTGGGGTCTGCATTATCCAAATGCATCTGGTCCCACCTTCCATTTATAGGCTCCAACATAAACATCTTTAGGGGACCACTCTGGTGTCTGTGGCTCACTGGGATTCATGCAATTGTTAGGTCCCTTTTCATAGGTCTGTTGCAGGGAGACTGTGCTAGAGAAAAAGACATGGGTACACACATTCTGCCTCAGTTCCCCATGAGAGTAGTCTGCTCTTTCCTGCTTTGCCCCACATTCACCTCCAGAAGTTAGCTGTCACCACACTTTCCCTTCCCACAGTTCCTAATCCCATTCATCTTACTGTAGGATGCTGAGAGGGTCACAGGCAAAAGGAAATAGCAGCTATAAGACAGAGAAGGATATAGGTCTTTGTTGGACAGAACAAAGGAGTGAGTCATTATTTAAACACAGATTTTTAACCTCTGGCTTCATCTCAGTTTCTTTTCAGCTTTAGTCTCTCCTCTATCATGTAATGGCACATCATCAGGTTCCTTGATTTAGTGAGTAGCTATTGCTTGGATAGGAAAGAGAGGCTCCATACATTATGTGATTGTCCTTGTGCAGAAACTGTGCCTGTCATGTTTCTTCTGCTTTCAGATCCATTTCCCTCTCTTTCTCGAAACTGCATTTCCACATCTCCCCCTTGTCACCTGGATTTTTACAAAGGTTCAACCAGTCAGAAGGAAATGACAACCCACTCCAATATTCTTGCCTGGAGAATCCCAGGGACAGAGGAGCCTGGCAGTCTGCAGTCCATGAGGTTGCAAAGTGAAGTCGCTCAGTCGTGTCCGACCCTCAGCGACCCCATGGACTGCAGCCTTCCAGGCTCCTCCATCCATGGGATTTTCCAGGCAAGAGTACTGGAGTGGGGTGCCATTGCCTTCTCCAGAGGTCATAAAGCAGAGTAACACCTTTAAAAGCTCTAATATATTTTTCTGGGTCCTCTAAATAGTCTCCCAGATCCTCCTTGATTCTTTGTATTTCTTGATAAGAAAAAGGCTTATTAACTCTCACAGACTGATTATTTTTCCTGGTGGATGTTTCATAAAGAGGTAACAGCTTGTGTGGCTGTTCCTCAGTCTCTCTGGCTGCTCTGTGCATATGATCCCAGGGATAGATTGGAGAAAACTGTTTTTCTTTTTCTCTTTGTCTCCTGTCCTCCATCTCATCTCTTACTTCAACGGTCTGAGTTTCTACTGAAACCAGAGTAGTCTGAGGACGTTCTGAGACAGGAGTTGTTTGGACCTCCACGTGAGCAGTTTGAATCCCAGTTTGGATTTCCACTGAGACCAAGGCAACCCTTCTGAGGGGGGTTCTCTGGCTTTCAGTTTGCTCAGCTTGGAGCCCCAGGTACAGGGGCCAAGTAGGAAGACAGGAGGGAGCTGAAGGTTTCACGCCCAAATCTATACCCTTAGGACACAAGTCTGGCATATTTCTCAGAGAGAAAAAGGGCAACACATATGCTGCTACTGCTGCTGCTAAGTCACTTAAGTTGTGTCTGACTCTGTGAGACTCCATAGTTCTACCCATTTCCCTTGTTCCTCACAGAACCCGTCTAACTGTAGAGCAGTATTATACTTACGAGACCCTCCAACTGGCCACCGTTCACCATCCTCCAATGGATACCTTGGCCATGCTGTATCACATAGGAAGATCAGGTGTGTCTTCTTTAAGCCCTGGGGAGCAAATCTATCCCAGTTTTTCAGGATACAGTTCAAAGGAGTGAGGCTCCCATCTGTAAGAGAGAAAAAAAGCGACCAGCGCCATTTTTCTACCAGAGGCGTCCCTCCCTGCTCTAGGTGGGGGTGTAGACAGACTTTACACAAAAAGCTTTTCCTTCCTGGTCAGACTTAGTCTGTCCCTTACCGATGGAGGCACCGTCCGCGTCCCTCCTGGTTCTACCACTGAGATGGGGTGGGGATGTACCAGGGGTAGACCTGACAGCATCCCTACTTGACGTCCAGCTCTTCACCCTTAACCTTGCTTGCCTCTGAAGCCACCAGGGGTGCAATCAGAGTAACCTTCCGGAATGCCTCCCAAGCTAAGACCGCTGCGGAAAGCATTTGTCACCTCAGTGCCTGTGTACGACCCTGAGTATTTCCTGACCACAATAAGACCGACATGAACATAAAACTAAGATGTTCTTTCCAAGCATCACCACACCATCATAGAGTCGGACACAACTGAGCAACTAAGCATATATATAACTTCTGTCAACAGCTATGGACCAAAATGCTGTGTTTTCCATATTAGATTCTCCTGGAGAAATTCATCAGTTAAAAATAAAATAAGGACAAATTCCTGACTTCCTACCCACAAGCCTCACTCTAGAATTACCGAGATTAAACTCTCTAGGGGGTAAAGAATTTTTAACCTGATTTTTAAAGAGCACTCCACTCAAAGTGTGAGAGACCCCGCTGAAGAAGATACCTTTAAGATCTTGTAAGCAGAACAAACACCAGCATGATTGAATATACTGGAGTAGAGGGATATATCTTTAAGAAAAGTGGGGAAATTTGCCTGCTATCAGAGATCTCAAGATTTAGAAGAAAACTTTCACAATATATGTTTTTGGATACTCTGCACAGTGGCAATTAGAAGATTTGTTTGCAACAGACCTGGATAAGCCTTCCATTTGAGGGCACCCTTGGGAGGACCCAGTCTCATCCTAGACCAGAAGGGGATTTTCATTTCTATGCATGCTTTATAGTTTAGAATGTAAATGCGCCCTATTTTCTTTTTCCTGCATCTTGGTTTGGTCCCGAAGTAATTTTAACCAACTTTAATTTCCAGTTGGAAGGTTCTGGGACATTAAACAAAACAAAAAAGACTCTTTTAAAAAATATTATTTTATGGAGCTATTTGCTGCACTTATTTTACACACAGCATGATGATTACTTCTCTGGGCTTTTTTTTTTCTTTGTTTAGAGATAACTAGATAAGTAATTTTTAGGAGACAATCACAGACACCCATTACTGATGCCTGGCACATTTAGGGAAGCTTCAAGACTATTTGTAACACCACCGAAGACATTTTCAATAACTGGCACAATTTTGAGATGGAAATTGCTCTTGGTGTTAAATTTTAAAAGCAATTTTGTTTGGAAATATTAGTGCAGTCTACAAAGAAACATCAAATGATACAGCTAAGGGGACTAACAGCCTTTGAAGCTTCAGCAGTAGACTGGAGTTTTCTTGTGCTTTCTGCCTGCCTTCCTTCCTTCTTTTGTTTCTGGTACATAAGTGGGACACAGTACTGAGCAAAAATGGTCATTATCTCTGCTGTTATCCCATGACACAATCAAATATTAAGCAAATAAGTATATTAAAAGGTGAAATTTTAAAGTAAGTACAAATAGGAGAGCATCTGACAAGACACTGGACAAAATCAGGGGGTCAAATGAGAGTTTTTCAGTGTCTTTGAGATATCCAAGGAGAAAAGCTAAGTAGGTGGTTGATTAGATGGTTAGATGCAGAAGACTGATTGTGGTTAGTACAGGAAGTCCCCAACATACAAACCTTCAAGCTGTGAACTTTCAAAGATGAAAATGTGCACATGGCTCCAGCAAAGAACCAGAGCCTGTGCCATCAACCGTCAGACATGAGTGACATTGCAGCTTGCCCTCCATCTCCCATTGCTGAACATCCTTCAGCTCTACCATCTCCCACCTCCTCTCCCTCCTCCAGTCAGTGACTTTTCTTGCCTGTTCATTCTATGCCAGCCCTTGTATGCCAGCTGTTATACTGTACTCCTGTACTTTCCAAGGTATTCTACTGCATGATTAAAAATGTTTTCTTTACTTTTGAGGCTTGTTTTTTAAGTATTATTTGTGTGAAATGCATTATAAACCTATTACAATACAGTGCTATACAGCCAATTGTGTGAGTTGGGTACCAAGGTTAACTTTGTTGGACTTAGAAACAAGTTGGACTTACGAATGCACTCTTGGAATGGAACTCATTCATATGGAGGGAATTTACTATAGATTGATCACAGGCTAGAACTACATTGGTTAACAGTTTTTTTCTTTATACCATCATATAAAATGGCCTGGATGTAATGTGTTCTTCTAAGTGTGTGTGTGCTAAGTCACTTCAGTCATGTCTGACTCTGTGATTCCAGACCTGTGTCTCTTTCATCTCCTGCATTGGCAGGCAGTTTCCTTACCACTAGTGCCACCTGGGAAGCCAATTCATGAGACACAGAGATGCAGGTTTGATCCCTGGGTTGAGAGGTTTCCTGGAGGAGGGCATGGCAATCCACTCCAGGATTCCTGGAGAATCCTGTAGACAGAGGAGCCTGGCAAGCTACAGTCCATAGGTTCTCAAAGAGTTGGACAAGACTGAAGCAATTTAGCATGCACACATGTGTGTGTGTGAATATAATATCCAAACATTATTTATTAGTTGGTAATGGGACATAAAAATACTAAAAATTTTAACCAAGACAGACTCATAATTTGAAACAGGTAAGAAACTGCATCAAACTTTAAGGAATTTAGATATTGAGACAAGCATTTAAATAAAACTGGATCATTTCCCCCATACACTTTTTCTCTCTTGCTGCCCTCTACCCCTTGTTGTTATTATATTTCAAAAAGCTATCATTATTACCATAAACTGCCCAGCCTGTGTCTTGTTAGTTAGAAGGCTTACAGAAAAGGTGACTAGCGGTTTTCAAATTTTCTAATACCTCCTATTTCATTTCAAAGTAACCTGAGGGAAAAAGGGGGAGAAACCTCATCATTCTATGCCCTAGTCACTTTGGGCTGCTATAACAAGCTATCACAGACTAGGTGACTTAAATATTGGACTTTTCCTGGTTGCCCAGTGGTTAGGAATCCACCTGTAGGAACAAGATTTCAATCCCTGGTCTGGGAAGATTCCACTAACCACAGAGCAATGAAGCCCAGGCACCACAGCTACTGAGCCCATGAGCTGTGACTCCTGAAGCCTGCATGTCTAGAGTCTGTGCTCTAAAACCAAAGAAGCCACCATAATGAGAGGCCCACTCACTGCAACTAGCGTAGCCCCTGCTTGCTGCAGTGAGAGAAAGCCCAGGTGCAGCAGTGAAGACCCAGCCCAGCCAGAAAATTAAATAAACAAATACAACTATTAAAAAAAAGCGTAAATACTTATTCCTCACAATTATGGAGACTGGAAGTCCAACATCAAGGCACTGGTCGTTGGTGTCTGACGAGAGCCCAGTTCCTTCATAGATTCATAAGCCACTATGTTCTCAATGGTAGAAGGAGGCTCCCTAAGGTCTCATTTTAAGGATTCTAATTCCATTCATGAGGGCAGAGCCCAACCTCCTAATATTGATGCTATCACATTGGAGGTTAGGATTTCAACATATGAACTTTGAAGGAAGACAAATGTTTAGTTTATAACACTCTGTATATAACTGAATTGAAATGAAGAAATAAATATATGTGAGTCATTTATATGATCAACATCAATGAGTAGCCAGCAGAAGAAGAATAAACTATTAGAAATGGATCTGAACGTATTAAATGCCACTGTCATCACAGATATAATCCATTGTTAAGGAAAATCTCTTGATCATAGATAGAAAATGAAAATATGCTTCCTTTTTTTTTTGCTAGAATATTTAAATACCAGCTCTCTGGTGATTATATGCTCCCAAAGATTTTAAGAAATCAAATTATTCTGGAAGTAAACAAGGCAGAAGTCTTTTCTTAAATGATTCTTGAAAATGACAAACTTCATAGTTGTCTCAGTTTTCATTGTTCTTTGCTGCATGCCTGCACCTCTTTCCCTTTGTTTCACAATGAAGGATTCACTTTCCCAAAAGTGAGGGAAAAGAAGTTCTTTGAAAAGGCTCATAACCTTTCAGAGTGTGGCTTTGCTCATGTGTCAAACAAGGGCAGCAGGGGCTGGCGTCATGCCTGCTACAGCCAGGGGGCGCTCCAAGCAACTCACATTTATCAAAGTGGCCACCTTCCTGTCACAGGTGAGGAAACTGGGGTTGGACGACCTGCTGGTGAGCACATGGCGAAAGAATGAGGACAAAGTGAAGGTTCAAACCCAAAGACTTTGGAACTAGCATCTGTGTCACTGGCCACCAAGCTGCGCTGCCCTGTACAAGCTTGTCAAGCCTACCTTCTAGGATGCTTCTGCAGACCGAGAGGGTAACAGGCAGGAAGGCCAGGGGGTCTCCAAACAGAGGAAATATGCTACAAGTGTCAGACATTTTTTATCTCTCTCTTAAGTGGCAGGAGGAAACAAACTAGTGTTACATTTTTTCCCCTTCTGTATACAAATTTTAAAAGAGGTTTCTCTTAAAATTCTGTGTTGCTGTAATGACACCTGGTTCCACCTGAGCTTAACTTTTCTCAAACCTTGAGCTAACCAATACATTTTTCTTATGGAAATGTTTGTCTTAAGCTGTGTTAATGGGCTATGTGTTTACCCCAGACTCTGTCTTCAAGTCAGTTCCATCTAAAGGCTCAGAACCCACTTGACAAAGCAGTATGTTATACATTGTTCTCCTAATCTATGTTAAGGAAACTATATATTTGTATGGAAATCTGCCTTTCTTCAAGATTCATGTCAGTCATTTTATGGCCCGGGATGACTCACCTGGTGCCAAGATTATCTCAAAATGTATTTTGTGGGTTAGGGGCCTGGTGCCATTCTCTGAGTTTTGAGACATTTTCTTTCTTTAATTAACAGACTGCTAGTAACTATATACCTGGTTCAAAGGGAACAGAAGCTCAGGCAAAGCAGCAAGCATGAATCTTAAATATTCTGCCTTAAGCATCCTAAAAAAAGGAGTCTCCATTGTTTTTTATAAAATACCAAATTATCATGGCTTCAAAAGAAATATGCTTAATGTTGAAATAATTGATTAGTTGGTACTTTCACATGCAAACAGTTAAAATGAATACATAATTAAAATGTTAACATTGTGATGAGGAAAATAGGAAATGAACATGAAATTTTAAGTAGGTGTCATGGAATACTATTGTTGTCTGCTAAGGCATTTTATTTGAAAAGACAATGGCACCCCACTCCAGTACTCTTGCCTGGAAAATCCCATGGATGGAGGAGCCTGGAAGGCTGCAGTCCGTGGGGTCGCTGAGGGTCGGACGTGACTGAGTGACTTCACTTTCACTTTTCACTTTCCTGCATTGGAGAAGGAAATGGCAACCCACTCCAGTGTTCTTGCCTGGAGAATCCCAGGGACGGGGGAGCCTGGTGGGCTGCCGTCCATGGGGTCGCACAGAGTCGGACACGACTGAAGTGACTTAGCAGTAGCAGCTTAGCAGTAGCTATATAATATCCACTAATGATTAGTGGGGGGGGGGGGGCACTCTTTCTGGCCCCTTCTGATGTCTATGTCAGAAGCTTTCTCTGTCTCTTTTATACTTTAATAAAACTTTATTGCAGAAAAGCTCTGAGAGATCAAGCCTCTTCTCTGGCCCCGGATTGAATTCTTCTCCTCCAGAGACCAAGAATCCTGGTGTCTTTCGTGGTTCAGCAACAACCTTTCAAGACCAAGCCAGGCTCATCACATGAAGCACTTAACACATTTTAAAGAGGCTGGTGCACTGGGACGACCCAGAGGGATGGTACGGGGAGGGAGGAGGGTTCAGGATGGGGAACATGTGTATACCTGTGGCAGATTCATGTTGATATATGGCAAAACCAATACAATATTGTAAAGTTAAAAAATAAAATAAAATATATAAAAAAAAAGAGTGATGCAAAAGTAAGTTAACAATTTTGTTGGAGTGAGTGATCCCAGGATGAAAGGGAACATCCAAGTCAGTTACTGGCGATGTTAACCTCAAACTTTCGCTCAAAGTTGCCTGACTTGAGATATCAAATAAATTGGAGGTCGGGGGAGAAAAAATTTGCATGTTTCACAGTACCATAAAACACTGCTGCTGACATTATGGCTCACCACAAGTAAAGTCTTGATAATATGAGACAGCTTAAACTTTGGTGTTTGATTAAATCGCCCTGAAAATTATAACTTATTTTTGTGAGTGAGGTCATATTGGCTGACGCGATAAGATTTTTACTTAAACTCCCTTTATATTTTCAGTTTGATACAAGTCACATCTAGTGTATTATCTATCATTTCCTGAGAAATTCTGAAATTTTTTTCCTAATTCAGTTGAAATGCCACAGTGACCAAAAGTAATTGTTCCATCTTGAATTTAGGATTATTCTATTATAAAGAAATATAGCAAGTTCATTTATTACTATCCCTTTTAGCATCAATATTTTTAAAGGTATTTCCCATTGCCTTTCATCATTTACTTGTAAATGCAGCAGAGATGAACCACACCCACATAAAATACCATAGGTAACATTTACAGAAATAGAAATGTATGTTACATGGTTAAATATACAAGGATATTATGAAAATTGCAAGACAAAATCAATGTTAGAAATTGTTCTGTAGCAATGTAAAGCATGACATTTTTCACTATCATTATTTTCAAACTTGTAAATAGTTTGATATCCATAAAACATTTATTTCATGAGTTTCAGAATTTTTAGTTCTATTCCTTTGTATCATATATTAGAGATATATTTTATTTTCTTCTCAGTAACTCCTTGGCATTATTGAATTAAACATCATCATCACCACCACCACCACCATCATTGCTATTGTCGCTTAGTAATGTCCAACTCTTTTGTGACCCCATGAACTGTGGCCCACCAGGCTCCTCTGTCCATGGGATTTCCCAGGCGAGAATATTGGAGTGGATTGTCATTTCCTTCTCCAGGGGATCTTCTTGACCCAAGGACTGAACCTGTGTCTCCTACATTGGCAGGTGGATTCTTCAACACTGAGCCATCAGGGAAGCTCAACCATCATCGTGGCTAAACAGAAATGTTTCAATGCTAGATTCCACTTTAGGTACTTCACATATATCTCATCAATCTTCACAGCAACCCTGTGTGGCATACACTGGCATCAACCTTTTCTCACAGATGAGAGCATTGACTTAGGTGGAGGTCTGGTGCCTTGCTCTTCAGGGTCACACAGCTAGACAGTGCTGGAAACCAGGATTTAATCTCAGATGGAAGACTCCAGAGCCCAAATATACAATTCCCAATCTATTTTACTATTGTGTGAAGCATATGAACAAAAGGAAACCTGGAATAATGAGAACCAATGTGAAAAACTCACACTTAGAATCAAGAAAAAATGGACAACAATTCCCCTCCCACAGCACAGGAGTTGACATTTATGCTGCTGCTGCTAAGTCGCTTCAGTTGTGTCCAACTCCATGTGACCCCATAGACGGCAGCCCACCAGGCTCCTCTGTCCCTGGGATTCTCCAGGCAAGAATACTGAAGTTGGTTGTCATTTCCTTCTCCTATGCATGCATGCATGCTAAGTTGCTTCAGTCGTGTCCGACTCTGTGCAACCCCAAAGATGGCAGCCCACCAGGCTCCTCTGTCCACAGGATTCTTTAGGCAAGAATACTGGAGTGGATTGCCATTTCCTTCTCCATGACAATTATGAGCATGCACATAAACTTTGCCCTAGAGGTTTTCTGGTGGTGGCTCAGTGGCAAAGAATATACTTGCCATTGCGGGAGACACAGGTCCAATCCTTGGGTCAGGAAGATACCCTGGATAAGTATATGGCAACCCACTCCAGTATTTTTGCCTGGAAAATCGATTGACAGAGGAGCCTGGAGGGCTACAGTTCATGGGGTCACAAAAGAGTCAGACGTGACATAGCAACTAAACAAGAGATTTTCTGCTAGGTCATAGTTCTACATCAAGCCAAATGGCACATGGTTAAAGAATGCTGTGAGTCCTTGAACATAAATGTCATATACAACATAGCTGGAAGTGACACAAAAGTCAAAGCTATTTTCAGCTGAGAGTGAAGACGGAGTCCGCGGTCAGGAAACACTCTAGGATTTCAGGACACGTCCTATTTTCACAACCCATCTGTGATCCTCCTCCTTCTCAATGGACCAATTCAATGGACATGAGTTTGAGCAAACTCTAGAATTTGGTGGTGGACAAGGAAGCCTGGCGTACTGCATTCTGTGGGTCTCAAAGAGTCGGACATGACTGAGTGACTGAATTTAACTGAACCTGGACCTTACATTCTGATGGGTCAAAGGGGAAACAGGCAATAAAATGAACATAAAAGCAAAATATACCATATGTTAGATCATACAAGGAAGAAAACTAAATAAGGGAAAGGAGATATAAAATGTCAGGGGACAAGATGTTGAAGTGACAGAAGTGGTAACTAGGGAAGAAGCACTAGAAAGGAGATTTTTGAGTAACAGCCTGGAGGATGGGAAAACACTTGAAGGACAAACATGCAGCACAACAGTACTCCAGGCAGGGTGAACAGGATGCCCAAAATTCTAGAGGCTGGAGGGTACCTGATATATACAGGAAACAGGCCATAGCGTTGTAATAGAGTATACGCTGGAGAGACTGGTAGGATACAGTCAAGCAAATGTTAGAAGTGGGGGTGGAAGACAGACTCAGAACCACTAGGGCCTTTGCAAATCACTGTAAGCACCCACCTGGCTCTGACACTGTGTTTCAGTTAAGTTAGAGAATTGACCCAAGAATAGAGTGCCTTGGCAAAACAAGGGATTCATTTTATCATATTATCTGTTTATCTTTGAAGATCAGAGATGAACACTCCAAGGCTGTTAAAGTCATCATAATGTAAGCTCCATTTTTATTTCTGATTTACCTTATTAGTCTGTGACTTCCATCTTCAAGTTTATCTCATGGTCACAATATGGTTGCTGGAAAGCAAGTCAGTGCCTGCATTCCCTTCAGGGACTAGCTGAAAAAACTTCTTTAAAAGACATTCTCAAAAACTACCTCCCAACATTCTTACATATCGTTGGTTATCCTCATTTTATAATAGGGGCTAGAAAATGTTTAATTTTAGTTGACTACATTGCTATTTCCCGAAATTAGGAGCTCATTAAGGGAGAGAGGAGAATGATTATTTTTTAATTTATTTATTTAACTGGAGGCTAATGACTTTACAATATTGTGGTGGTTTTTGCCATACTTTGACATGAATCAGCTACATGTATATGTGTCTCCCCATCCTGAACCCCCCTCCCACCTCCCTCCCCACACCATCCCTCTGGGTTGTCCCAGAGCACTGGTTTTGAGTGCCCTGCTTAATGCATAGAACTTGCACTGGTCATCTATGATTATTGAGTGGGCAATGAACTGCCATATATGGTTACAATTTTTAAAGCTTTTAACCAGAAAATAAATATGTTGGATAAGTCTAAAAGTGGAATTCTGAATTTGATGGTCACTTTATCCACAAAATAAATGTATATAATAAAGAACGCTATTTAAAATAAGTAAAAAGATTTTTGGAAACATTTCAATGAGTATTGCATCAGTGGAACAATTTTTTTTTTAAAAACTTGGAAAGCTCATTTATTTTGGTGTGGGAATACAACTGAAACCACAACTTTCCAAGATACTTATGAGCAAAAGTCCTCAAAATAGGTATAAGTATCCTCTAGACTTATTATGGCAAAGAAAAATATTTCCAAGATGACAAAACACTCTGCAAAGCACATGAACCAAGTTGATATCCTCTGAAACACCAGTGTCCAAAAGTCCTCAGGAGAGGTCACTATACTTGAATATCATTTTGCAAACCTCAAATATTGCCTACATATATGTGTGGCAAGGTTATACAGAGGTTGAGAAAGAAAAACATAGTTACAAGATATAATCAAATATCCACAAATTTAAAATGTAGAGGCAATATTAAAAGAAGAGAAGGGCTTCCCTGGTGGTTCAGTGGATAAGAATCCGGCTGTCAGTGCAGAAGACATGGATTTGGATCCTAGTCTGGAAAGATCCCACATGCTGAGGAGCAATGAAACCAGTGCACCACAGTTATTAAGCCTGTGTTCTAGAGCCCACAAGGGGCAGCTACTGAAACCTGTGCTCCTGGAGCCCACGCTGAGCAACCAGAGCAGCCACCGCAGTGTGAAGCCCTGTACAGCACAACCAGAGAGGAGCACCGCTTGCTGCAACGAGAGAAAAGCCTGTGCAGCAACGGCCAAAAATAATTAACGTTTTTAAAAAAGAAGAGAAAAACATCCAGTAGATCCGCTGGCATGTTGAGTAGAGACGGGAGAGCGCTATATCTGCAATTTTAAGTTCTTCTAAAATAAGGAAACTCAGAGTTTCTAGACTCTTTATATTTGAAATCCTCTGTCAAGGTCATAAAATCCACTGAAGTCCGTTGTGCTCCCATTTCCAGGAGTGATTTCCTTCATAAAACTATTCCGGATCCTATAAGGTTATTTCCACCAACAAGACCGTACAAGTTTGCAGCACAGGGGCAGTTCTGTCTCTATCTTCACGAAAGAATAACCTGGAGTTGTTCTCTGTGGGCATTAAGTGAACATTAATTAATGATGAATGGGGGATACTTTGCCATCTGTTCAGCTCTGTTTCAAAATATACTGTTGTTACTTAATTGGCTTATTTTTAGTCTTGTAGTTTTCAGCTGGGGTGAACACTAATGACTGGATCTGTGAAATGCCCTGGCAAATCATAACTCCCATTTTGAAGTCCTTGTCTGGAGGGGTGGCTAATTATTGAATGATAAGTACATCCAAATGGCAATAAAAGAAGGTCTTTTCTAACATTCAGTCTTCTTAAAGTGATAAAGCATTCCCTCTTCAGTAGAATAATTCAAGTCATGTATAAGAAATAGCAGCCTGGAGGACTGAGAGCTAATGCAAGAAAGACAAGGAAAAAATAATTTAAGGAAAAGAAAACAAATGAGATTAACATATATGGTAAATAGCACCATAGTGTCTCTTTTTTGGTCATTAACCTCCCCACACCCAGCACCTCCTAGCACGTTTGCCATGCTATGCTACCCTCTGTATGTGCTATTGTATGCAGAGGGACTAGCAAATAAAATTTCAAATCAGATATAAGACATATAATCATAAAATGATAGTCGTTTCTTCATGAAGAAGAAATTGAGTCATTTTCGAAATTACTTAGGGCAAGAGGCTTCTGAGAAGTTATACTATATTTTTTCAAACTTTCAAATTAGAATTAAGAGTAAGAAATAAAGATATTTACTTAGGTGCCCAAGGGGAGCTGGGGTTCTCTTAGTGTACTCTTTTTGAGTTGTGAATTGCATGCCAGAATAATTTATTGACAGCCCCAAACGCTTCATTTGCCCCAGTGAAGGACTTTATTAAAGGTGTGTTTTTCCCTCTTCTGCTTTCAGCTGCTGCAGTGCAGCATAACCATCTTGGTTATTTAAGACATTTAAGACATCAGATTTAAAAAACAATCAAAAGCATGCTCCCACAAGCCATGCTCAGATTAGATAGTGTATTACAGAAGCCAATTTCTAGTTAGAATCCTAGTTCTATACACATCAGATATGTGACCTTAACCTCTGTAAGGCTCAGCTCTCCCTCAAAAGAAAAATGAGCCTTTTAATAAAATCTACATCTCAGGTTGGTTTAAGTATCACATTAAATAATGCATATGTAAGATAGTTTGGGCGGAGAAGGCAATGGCACCCCACTCCAGTACTCTTGCCTGGAAAATCCCGTGGATGGAGGAGCCTGGTAGGCTGCAGTCCATGGGGTCGCTAGGAGTCGGACACGACTGAATGACTTCACTTTCACTTTTCACTTTCATGCATTGGAGAAGGAAATGGCAACCCACTCCAGTGTTCTTGCCTGGAGAATCCCAGGGACAGGGGAGCCTGGTGGGCTGCCGTCTATGGGGTCGCACAGAGTCGGACACGACTGAAGCGACTTAGCAGCAGCAAGATAGTTTGTACAGTACTCAGCATTTTCTGTGTTTTCTAAAATATGTGTAGTATAGAAATTGCCAGCCTCATCACTTGTCCTGTGGGAACCCCAACTGCTGTCACTCACCCAGGACCTTCTGAAGGGTCATTTGTCCATGTATCCCATGACTTGGATCCAGGCCAAAGTGGCTTTGACAAGGGCAGGGAGCTTGGTACAAAGACAGGTAATCTACAGGCTGATGAGAGACCCATGAGTTGGCCTAATGCAGAAGACTTGCCCTAAAGTTCTGACTCTAATTAATTAAACCAAGAGGGGAAAAAAAATCATCTTGGTCATGAAGAATGAGACATAGCAGAAGAATCCAATGGTGGTTGGGGTAGAAGATAAAGGGATGATACACGGGAAAGGTGGTAAATAGAAGACATGAGGCAAGAGAATGCACCAATAAGCAGAAGCATAAGGCAAGGAGACAGTCAGACTGCAGTGGCAGAACTGGCAGGAGAGGACCCGACAGTGAGAACGTGAGTCAGCATAGTGAGGACAGATCAGGATGAAATAGATGCTTGTTGCCAAGGAGATTACAAAACACCCTAGTGCCCGTGTCAATGCCTCCAGCCAGGCCCAACCTGCCTGGGCACAGGCCAGGGCAGAGAGGGTATTTCTGGCAGCACATTGCCCAGACTGCTCAAAACTCAGGGCACCAGGTCCCAGGGCATCAGGACTGTAAGCATCTACTTCACCTTAGTCCTCGGGCTCTGGGGTTTCCATACAAGCTTCAGTGCTGAAGGGCAGACACAATGTAAATGGACAGCTACCTGTCTTATCACCCACGTGGACTTTGGCAGAGTCAGCAGGAAAAGCTACGCTTTTTTAGGCCCCAGAAACTATCTGGAAAATGCCGGCTCAGATTAGTCCCATGTGCATAATGTCTTGGTCCTTTACTTTCTCTGGTTCCCTGACTCCCTCATCCAGATCTTCACCTCCTTGCTTCTTCCTCATTTACATGGATGCTAAATACTATAGTGAGCACCTCATTCTCACATTTCCAGTTATTCTGTTTTCCTAATACTATTCCTACCCTAAATAATAATAATTTATCATTCTCATTAGAAGCACAGTGTTTTAACCCCTGGACTGCCAGGGTGATTTTATAATACCTATGAATTAGCTGAAACATACATGTGAAAATTAGATGGAAACAGTTACAAACTTTAGTACAATAAAAGATGGCTTTAATATGTGAAGACGTCACTGTTACAGGATTTGGAGATCATGTTAGAAAGGTGTACATTATTATTCAATCTGGAGGTAAATATAATTCAAATAAAAGCTCAACACATTTAATAAAAACAATTTAAAGAGCTAATGGGTTGTGGTTTTTGTTTTTTGGTTTTTTTACTGTTTACGTTATACCAGACACTGGTCTGAGGATGCTATATGCATTCAGTCATTTATTCCCCACAACAATTCAATCATTTGGTATTGTCTTAATCTCCATCTTATAGATGAAGAAACTACAGGACAATTGTAAGTAATCAATTCAAAATCATTTCCCCTAAAGTTTAGAAGTATGGCTGTTCATGTTTTACTTGCTTCTCACGATATCATTACAATAAGTCCAAATACCTTGTTTAACATGTTTGTGTATTGGTTTCTTGAAACTTTAAAAAAAAGAAAAGAAAAGCGCAACCAAAAGTTGTGAACATATTTTCTATGTGTGTGTTAGTTGCTCAGTTTTGTCTGACTCTTTATGACCCCACGAACTGTAGCCCACAAGGCTTCTCTGTCCATGGGATTTTCCAGGCGAAAATACTGGAGTGGCTTGCCATTCCCTTCTCCAGAGGATCTTCCTCACCCAGGGATAGAACCCTGGTTTCCTGTATCACAGGCAGATTCTTTGCCATTTGAGCTACAGGTAAAGTCTGCCGGGGGCCAGCCCCGGTGGATCCAGGGAATTCGAAGCGGGGACGGCGTCGTCGAGGATCAGGAAACAATTGCTTAATTAAACGTTAATTAAGGATATAAAGAGTGGTTAAATAAGGATAGCTCGGTGAGGAAATTCAGTGGAGAAAAGAGGCTGAATAACTTGGTTTACGTGGAAAGCTAATAAAATTCCAAGGCTAGGAATTTACGTCACCTACGTAGGCCACAGGCGTCCTCCCGTTCTCCTGAAGGAGAGGAGACACTAAGGCCTCCCTGGTCAGATCTTAGAAGCCCAGGCAAAATTAGTAGGCTTGAAGAGCCTCCACGCTCCAATTCAGCCAGAAGGTGAGAGAAAGAACGACATGGGGAGACCAAGCTTCGGTGAACAAGGCCCACACTTTATTTTCCAAAGTAGTTTTTATACCTTAAGTTATTCATAGAGGATAATGGGGGAAGGGGTAGAGTCATGCTGCAAGCCAGGCTTTCTTCCTGCAAACTTATAACATGCAAAAGTTTAGGTGATTTGCATCATCTTCTGGCCTGGAGGCCTGTTAACATTTTAAGACCCTTTCTTCAGAAAACTTATTTTTCTCTAAATGTGATTAGTCAGGCGCCACCCTCCAAAAGCATTAGATAAAGTTGCATTCCTATAGGGCAAAGGTGTGGTGGGCTACAACAAGAAAAAGAATTAACTCAAGGGTCCCAGGTTACAAACATTAAAGCTACTACTTATACCAATTATATTAATCAATACACTGCCAGGGACACAGCAGGTAAGGGATATGGAAACTTAGCAGCAAACATTGGCCCAACAAATGAAAAACCCTTCACCAATACAATTTCTAATCAATCTTTTAACTGCTCAAAGGACTCTATATTTAGACAGTTTAGAACATCTCATGCCTCTCAGGGTTGTGAACTAAAACACTCTTGTCAGGCCCAAGAACTTTATTAACTGGAGCTGTAATTTAACTCTTTTTCAGAGAGAGATGGTGGGGGACAGCCCCCCGTAAAGTCAAAGGTGTAGGTGAGAGCTATGCTGTGCTAATGCTAAGTCGCTTCAGTCGTGTTTGACTCTGTGCGACCCCATAGACGGCAGCCCACCAGGCTCCGCCATCCCTGGGATTCTCCAGGCAAGAATACTGGAGTGGGTTGCCATTTCCTTCTCCAATGCATGAAAGAGAAAAGTGAAAGTGAAGTCGCTCAGTCATGTCCGACTCTTAGTGACCCCATGGACTGCAGCCTACCAGGCTCCTCTGTCCATGGATTTTCCAGGCAAGAGTACTGGAGTGGGGTGCCATTGCCTTCTCTGGTAGATGAGAGCACAAAGCAGTAAAGTAGGCAGACTCTGGTTTTGGGGGTAGATGCTTGAGAATTTCCAGGGGGACTCCTGAGGCTTGATCCCGCCTTTGCGTATGCGGAGCCTCCTTCCTCATGACATTTGCCACGGGCGGAGTTCCTCACACTGGCTCCCGGCAAAAGTCATTTTCTATTTTTTATGTATGTGTCCTTAAATTTTTTTCCTTTGAAATTCAGAGTCAATAAAATAAATTACTTATTGATGCAGCATCGTAAAGAATCACATTTGTGTCCAATTCAAGTGGCCTTGATGTAGTTAAGAAACAGGGGCCCAGGGTGGCATTGCAAACAGAAACAAGGGCAGGGTGATAGGAGGTGAAGTCAGCATGGTAGCTGGGGGCAGGATTATACAAAACCTTGCAGGATGTGGTGGAGATCTTGGTAAGGCCAATAAGATGGCAAAAATCTTCAGACTTTGCACAGGGGTAGGTAAGGCATATGGAGTAAGAAATGACAACCCCCTCCAGTTCTTTTGCCTGGAAAATTCCATCAGTAGAGGAGTCTGATGGGCTACAATCCATGGGGCTGCAAAGAGTCAGACACGACTGAGCAACTGAGCACCAGATAGGGCATAACCAGATTTGTGTTTTAAAAGTATAATTCTGGTTGCTATTTGGAGGGAAAAAAACAGTTGAGAACTAAGCATTAAAGATCAACTAGCAATCTGTTACAATTATCCAAGCAATAAAAAATGGGTGGCGTCTCTATAACTGCCTGGTAAATAGGTTCATCCGTATCATTTTTCTAGATTTCACATATCTGCGCTAATGTACAATGCTTGTTTTCTCTTTCTGATTTACTTAACTCTGTACAGCATTCTCTAAGTCCATCCATGTCTCAACATATGATCCAGTTTTATCCCTTTTATGATTGAATGATATTCCATGGCATATATATACCATATCTTCTGTATCCATTGCTCTGTAGTAGAGAACAGATGAGTGGACATAGTGGAGGGTTGTAGGACAAATTGGGAGATTGGGATTGACATATATTCACTGCCATGTGTAAAACAGCCAGTGTAAGCCTGCTATGTAGCACAGAGGTCAGCTTGGTACTCTGTGATGACCTAGATGGGTAGGATGGAGGGCTGGGGGGTTGGAGGGAGGTCCAAGAGGGAGGAGATATCTGCATACATACAGCCAAGTCACTTCATTCTAACACAACATTGTAACGCCCCTATACTTCAATAAAAAGTAATGAATGAATGAATAAACATTGGTGGCTTTGATGAGAGAAGAAGGGGTGAGCAAGTAAAGAAATGATGAGATTCTGGCTATGTTGAGGAGGTAACTGTCAGGATTTGCTGACGGTATGGATGTAATGTGTGCATGAGTTCTCTTTTGCTGCACAAGAAATTACCACACAATTAGCAATGCAAAGCAACAACTCTTTGTTATCTCGCAGTTTCTGTGCATCGGAATCCAGACATGGCTCATCCAAGTTCTGACTTCAGGGTCTCACGAAGCTGAAATCAAGTGTTACTTGGGCGGCACCCCTACCTGAAAGCTCAAGAAAGGAAGGATCCACTTTACAGCCTCCTCAGGATGTGGGCAGAATTACTTTCCTTGCAGCTGTAGAATTCATGGCATCTTGCTTTTTGAAAGCCAGCAAGAGAAATAAGGAGAGTCCCTGCTATTGGAATTTTCTGTCTTCAAGGAATGTCTATGTCTTCTAATAGTAGTCTCACCTGACCATATCAGGGCCACTCAGGATACTCACCCCTCTGATTAACTCAAAGTCAACTTCTCATAAATCTTGTCTCTACTTTTACTAGATAATATAACATAATCGCAAGAACTATATCCCATGCACTATGCATGCCAGATTCTATAGCATAGAAGCATGTCATGGGTCTCAGAGACCACAGCATGTTCTTTCCCACTCACACTCAAGGGTAAAGGTTTTCACAGGGGTGTGGCTGCAGAAGACTCTTGAGAGTCCCTTGGACTGTAAGGAGATCAAACCAGTCAATCCTAAGGGAAATCAACCCTGAATATTCATTAGAAGAACTGATGCTGAAACTTCAGCACTGTGGCCACCTGATGTAAAGAGCCAACTCATTGGAAAAAACCTTGATGATGGAAAAATTGAGGGCAGGAGGAGAAAGAGGAAACAGAAGATGAGCTGGTTAGATATCATCATGGACTCTATGAACACGAGATTGAGCAAACCCTGGGAGACAGTGAAGGACAAAGAAGGCTGGCGTGCTACAGTCCATGGGGTTGCAAAGAGTCAGACACGACTGAGTAACTGGACAACATGAATACAGAAGGGCAGAAATCAGGCCCACTCTTTTTCTCTCTCACTTCCTGGGGCACACGTGACCACCAGGAAATGTAAGAAAAAAAGAAGGGGCCTGATTGTCTGCAGGTCTTTCACCCAAGCAACTATAAGAATTGAGCTTCCATTTACTATCATAGAGAAGATGGGGTAGAAGGTTTGACATGGGAGTAGAAAACCAAGAGACTGGTTTCAGGCATGTTGTATTTAAGGTGTTTATTTGACATCCCGGTGGAGACGTCAAAGTAGATATGTGCAATTGCAGGTGAAGTGGAAGACTGGGTGACTATCCAGGCAGAAACTGACAAGTGGTACCTGCCTGGGTGAATTATCCACATTTCAGATTTCTGGCCTTCCATCCTGATAGACCTAAAATAGGATTGAGTCAGTGTTCCACAGCTGACCAGCCTGATTTTGCTCACTTGTAAAACACTAACAAGAACATATCAATTCACTGCAATAAATGTGGCTATAAAGAGACTGGATATTCACATAGCTATGGTGAGCATTTTCCCTATACAGGTCTGGAGTGGACACTGCTAATCTAATGATTCCCTTTTTTCTATGATAGACCATAACTGACCACTTCCCCTACCAATGGACATATTCTTCTTTAACTTGGAAATGTTTCCCCTTTCTTTTATTCTTCCCAAACACTCATGAAATATGACCCACTTTCATAAGAAGCAGTGGCTCATTATAATGATAATTTCTAAAATGGTGGAGAGGCTTTAAAATAGAAGAATGGAAATTATAGGAAGCTAGGAAAAGCCTCACCATTACCACATGTCATTCTGAAATATATCCTGAGTGGGACAACTGCCTCTTGAGAATTCCTGCTTTGCTTTTTAATAGGATGCTGTTCTTCAGTGTTATATATTAATTTCATAACCCTCTAAGAACAATTTATCACTTTATTTTAAATTTTCTTGAGGTTCACCTAACTGTACTATCCATACCTAGTAAGGTATATATAATTTTCAATTTTGCAAAAGAAAATTGAAGATCAAAAAAGTTAAACAGCATCCCTAAATCTCACATCTAGATAGGATCATATATTTTCATGCTCAAATCTGGAGAACCCCAAAGGCACACATTCTTTCTTAAATCAGATCAGATCAGATCAGTCGCTCAGTTGTGTCTGATTCTTTGTGACCCCATGAATCGCAGCACGCCAGGCCTCCCCGTCCATCACCAACTCCGGGAGTTCACTCAGACTCACGTCCATCAAGTCAGTGATGCCATCCAGCCATCTCATCCTCTGTCGTCCCCTTCTCCTCCTGCCCCCAATCCCTCCCAGCAGCCATGAAATTAAAAGATGCTTACTCCTTGGAAGGAAAGTTATGAACAACCTAGATAGCATATTCAAAAGCAGAGACATTACTTTGCCAACAAAGGTTCGTCTAGTCAAGGCTATGATTTTTCCTGTGGTCATGTATGGATGTGAGAGTTGGACTGTGAAGAAGGCTGAGCACTGAAGAATTGATGCTTTTGAACTGTGGTGTTGGAGAAGACTCTTGAGAGTCCCTTGGACTGGAAGGAGATCCAACCAGTCCATTCTGAAGGAGATCAGCCCTGGGATTTCTTTGGAAGGAATGATGCTAAAGCTGAAACTCCAGTACTTGGCCACCTCATGCGAAGAGTTGACTCATTGGAAAAGACTCTGATGCTTTCTTAAGTAGTTAACTACAATTTGAAAACTGTACTCTTGTGAAGGCTAGGGTATAGGGGAATTATGGGGGGAAGGGAAAATAAGTTTAAACATTTAAGTAATTCTTCCCTCCTGAGTGGACTAACTAGAAGCTATTTGAATAATCCTAGAAAACAATTGTCTATTATTCTTCCAATATAGTTTCAATAAGTGGAATAAACAGATTAATACATCTCCATATCCCTTTTTTCTCCTTAAATCACTATTGATCCTTCAATAGCTGAGTTCAAATGACTCTTCAGTAAATCCCAGACAAAATCAATAGCCCTCTCATAATGTTCAAGACATGCATCTATTTTAGTACTTACCATATTTATTACAATTATATCCTTTTCTGGCTGTCTCCCACACTAGTCTAGGAGTATCTTAAAAGGTGTGTGTGTTGCTAGAAGCTTTATACCTAGGACACTTTATACCTCCAACATCTAGGAGGGTTCCTCTGAGCCTAAAGGAACTGTTAACTGAATGACTGAAAGCAGGAACGAATGAAAAAGCAAATGAACAATGCTCCATGACCAATCACTGTCACTCTTATTGCAATAATATAACGCCAAGGACAAAATTTTTCAAGATGGAATGTTCTCCTGTTTGGTTAAACCAAGCAATAACAACTTGAAATGTAGATTCCAGTTTATATCCTGAAATATATATGTGCTTAGTCAGTCAGTCATGTCAGACTCTTGGTGACTCCATGGACTATAGCCTGACAGCCTCCTCTGTCCGTAGGGATTCTCCAGGCAAGAACAATGGAATGGGCTGCCATGTCCTCCTCCAGGAGATATTTCCAACCCAGGGATCGAACCCTGGTGTTGGCTTTAAATAAAGGAAATGGTTCTTATTTATGGAGTATAAGTTTACTTTGTGCCAAACACTCTACTAACCCCTTTACACTTATTAATTTTAATCCTAACAAAAGCATGGAGAAGTAGGTATTACTATCCCCACTTCCAAATGTAGTAACTCATACTCAGACCATCCTGCAAAAATCCAAGATTTAGCACATTACACAGCCAGGATTTAAATCCAGCCTGTCTGATTCTAAAGTTCATGCTCTTCACTACTAGTTTATAATACTCTTTCAAATGTTGCTAAATAAATTAAGGTCTGTGATAATTCAATGTGAGAGAAAAGATAAAACAGAACCAAAAACTTACTCTTTTGCTTTAATTTCTAGAACTATTTGTTCAGTGTTTCGGAACGTGTATACCTCTAATAGCTATTTTACCAGGGGACATTTAGAGGGACTCTCTGAATACGCTCTTTTATCACTGTGGTATCTCAGCTTGGCACTGGTTCCAGTTTGTCTGATGAAGCTGTTTCATCTGAGATTTCTTTGCATCTAATGTGCATGTGTGTTTTACACTGTGTCCAACCATTCTGGTGGTAGCATATGGTTAGTTTTGTTAATTGGGCTTTTTGTTATGCTGTGTCTGCAAAGCTTCTTTGAGTTTATATTCGAATGTTTGTCATCCTCTGGCAGCCTGTTTTGTGATGTCTGTGTTGTTTGGTGACCCATGACTATAGCATGTTTCTCAAGCTGTGTTATGACACATCATTTGAGATGCCCACCATGTGTCTGCTTCTTACTACAATGTAATTCCTGCTCTGCCTCCTTAAGAATTCAGTATAATTCGCCTTGCGAGAGGGTAGGGAAAGGAGAAAGTCACTGTTTCAGCCACTCTAGGCATCTACATTATTAGGAATACTACAGATGAGATGAAAGTTGGCTTGTTTATCAAAGACAGAACTCTAGACGATTCACGTAGCATCAAACATCTATAAAAACCTACTTTTTGCAGGGTTCTGTGCATGGGCCAAGCTCACGAGATTTAGTAAAAGAAGATAATGAAGGGAGGCCACCAAGATTGGTACTAATTTCAGACTTTTGAATCTAACTCCCTTGGTTCAAATCTCAGTTCCACTAATCACCAACTGTATGACCATAGACAAGATACCTCTGTGTGCCTTAGCTTTTATTGTCTATGTAACGTGACAATAGCATCTATTTCACAGGATTGGTGGAAAAATTAATGAGCTAGCACCTGGGACAGAGTAACATTCAATAAATATTACCCATTATTGCTGTTTCTTTCTTAAACAATTTCTAACAAATATATGAGTCTGCTTACTATAAGGGCTGATGCAAAACAGAAATAAAAAGTCCAAAGGGGTCAAATCAGTATTTTCCAAACTTCATTCTGGAGCCAATTAATAAATTTAAAGAAAAAGAATTCTGCGGTTACGTATGTATGGGAAATTCTGACCTAAACAAATGACCATATATATCATGAGTCTGCAATAGGCTGATGTATACTGTGATTCTCCAAGAGGAAAGTGAACATGCAGCCCTCAAGTTTTTTGAATACAAGAATTTCATCTAGATGTGCCTCTTAAAGGACCAGTTTCCATATAAAATCCTTGTCGGGGTGGGGTTCTGATTTGGGTAAAAGTTATTAGCAATTATAACTAGCAGTTAGAGGGAGTTAGAGTTATGAATACTAAGTATGTCACAATTGAATTCTTGAATGTTTATATGAAATTGCAATTATGCAGTTATGTGATGGCACGCACACACACATGCAGTCACAGACAGAACTTATCCACAAAGCCATGTTTGGTGTCCAGGAGACCAAATCCTGTGACATTTTTGATATCTTGTTCTTTCTGGAATGACAAATCTCAGAGGAGAAGCCCAAGAGCCTCCAAGTCTCCAAAATAGAAGAGAGGGAAATTGCAGCTGGGAGTCTGCAGACTGCTGGCACTTCCACGCTGCTTGTGTGAAATCATGATGGTAGAGCATGTGGTCTCCAATTTTGCTCCCGCCAGAGGATATAAAAGCATATTGATTTGCTTGTTTGCTCTATAATTTATCAAATGTTTCTCTAATTATGGGGGAGTTAAAGAAGAAGGAGTTTAAAGAGGCAACCTGAAGGAACATAACAACAGTAGTCAGAAAGCAGTAACGTTGCCAGCCACCAATATATAGAAGAAACATTTTCTCTTGGCTAAGGAACTCTTGCACGCGTGCATTAAGAGTTAAGAGTTAAGAGCTCAGCTGCTCAGTTGTGTCCAATTCTTTGTGACCCCATGGACTGTAGCCCACCAGGCTCCTCTGTCCATGAGATTTTCCAGGCAAGAATACTGGAATGGGTTACCATTTCCTACTCCAGGGGATCTTCCCAGCCTGGGGATCAAACTGGCGTCTCCTGCATATCCTGTATTGGTAGGTGGATTCTTTACCACTGAGCCACCTAAGAAGGTCTTCAATTTGTTTTGGTTTTTTGTTTTTTAAGTTTATATGGAATTATTTGACCAGTTTCAATATGAATATATATCTTAAATATTCTCTCTACACTGTGCTAGACGCTAAGGAGAAAATGACAAGTATGACACAACAGTCTCATACCTGCTCTCACAAATAATCTCATGATTTTTTTGTGAGTATAATCACTTTACAATGTCATATAAGTTTCCGCTGTACAAGAAACTGAATCAGCTATAAGTGTACCTATATCCCCTCCCTCTTGAACCTCCCTCCCACTCGCTCTCCATCCCCTGCCTTTAGGTCATCACAGAGCACCGAGCTGAGCTCCCTGTGCTATGCGGCAGGTGCCCACTAGCTATCTGTCTTACACAGGGTAGTGCATATACATCAAACCTAATCTCCCGTTTCTTCTCACCTTCCCCTTCCCCACCGTGGCCAGACCTAGATTCTGTCATACAGAGTGAAGTAAATCAGAAAGAGAAAACCAAATATTATACATTAAAGCATGTATGTGAAATCTAGAAAAATGGTACAGATGAACCTAGTTCCAAACCAGGAATCAGTTCAGTTCAGTCGCTCAGTCGTGTCTGACTCTTTGCGACCCCATGGACTGCAGCACGCCAGGCCTCCCCGTCCATCACCAACTCCCGGGGTTTACTCAGACTCATCTCCATAGAGCCGGTGATGGACTCAAAGTCAGAATAGAGACACAGACTGAGAGAACAGACGTGCGGACACGGTTTCAACTGGAAGCACTGAACAAGGGAGTTTAGGAGCTGGGGAAACACGTGGATGAGTCAGTTAGCTCAAGCTGGCTGGGGAAGAGGCAGAGCAATCCTTCAGAGGAAGTGAAAGCTGAGCTGAAAGCTCAATAGGCCTTAGCAGGGTGATGAGGTGTGGGAGGGAAAGATGAGTTTTACAGAAGAGAAAAGCCTGAGGGCAAGAGAGAGGAGAACAGGGCTGAGAACCAGAAAGAAGCTTAATTTGACTGCAGTGCGGAGTGTAAAGAAGTAGAATGACGAGGGGTGAGATGTAGAGTGAGCCAGGGGAAGACGTGACTGGTTTCATGTCAGGCTAAAAAGCTTCTTTTCCTCCTGAAGGTGATAGGGACCTATGGAAGTGTTTTAAACAGAGGAGGGACATTGTCGCTGCCTCTTAGAACGAATCAACCTGCTACCAGAAAATTAGTTTGGTTGGGAACCGTATTTGTAGCCAGAAGACTATCTAGAAGGCTGTGCCTATTGAAAAATAAAAGACAAGAAATGATGGTGAATGGAGAGATATGAGAAATTCAGGAGGTAGATTGTGTGATTGGTTTAATGTGGGAGATAAAAAGGCGAAGGATTAAAGGATGATTCACAATTTCTTAGATGTGGATGCCACTCATTGATTTTGGACCTTTTATTATATAGGGGAAAAGATAAGAAAGCAGCTTTTTTTTAATCAAGAAGCTTCTATTTCTTTCTTTCTTTTTTTCTTAGCTGTAGATACAGTGTGTTTTCTGTAAAAAGAAAATTTCTTATAATTTACCTAGAAGTGGTTATAAAACTAATATGAGGAGCCCCCTGTGATTATTTGTAAGATTACTTTGCTGACACCTACTGGACAGGATCTTTTACACAAACATATAAAACAAGAAAAGCAATAAAGACTCCCTATTCTAACTGAAGTGCATGAAATATTTTTTTAAATAATTAAATGGACAGAATTAACTTGATTAATTTCCTTGTGTGATACAAATTAATTTTCTTTTTTGTTGTTGTAGTTTTCCTTTCTTTGTTTTTTTCCTTCCTTCTTTTTTTGTGGCCAAGGAACGTATAATGATAAAGTACATCAAATTTTTCAGCTTGGAAAGAAAATATATCACTTTTATTTAACAATTAATTGAGAAAATCTATCTATACTTAACACACTGTATCTAAATTGTCATATTCTTGCTGGTAGATCTTGTCACTTAACAAAACAACTGAGATGAAAAAATATATATTATGTAAATTAATCAGCTGGTATCCAGTGAGAAGTTAATATGCTCTCTTTGGTCATTAAACAAAGCCCTTTTAAACTCAAAGAAGCTTTTTTTTAACATCAGAAATTCAATTATAAACATGAAGTTTATTTAATGATTGTTATTGATCAGTTGCCCAGTTGTGTCCAACTCTGCAAATCCATGGACTGCAGCCGGCCAGGCCTCCCTGTCCCTCACCATCTCCCAAAGTTTGCCCCATTTCGTATCCATTGCATTGGTGATATCATCCAGCAATCTCATCCTCTGATGCCCTCTTCTACCCTCAATCTTTCTCAGCTTCAGGGACTTTTCCAATGAGTCAGCTTTTGCATCAGATGACCAAAACACTGGAGTTTCAGTTACAGCATCAGTCCTTCCAATGAGTATTGAGTTGATTTCCCTTAAGATTGACTAGTTTGATCTCCTTGCTGTCCAAGGGACTCAGAAGTCTTCTCCAGAATGACAGTTCAAAGGCATCAATTCTTCATGCTCTGCCTTCTTTAAGGTTCAGCTCTCACAACCATATTTAATGATTAACTAGAGGTAATAAAGTTATAACTCTTAAGGCTACAATTTTAAAACCCTTAATAAATGTATAGGTATGATGAAACTTAAAATTTTAGTTTAAACACTTGATTTTCTTAATTGTACAAAGAGTGGCGGGGAAGGTCCAAGAACTAGAATAACAAGAAACATCAGAATTGTTCCTGGAAACCTGAACCTGAATCCCAGACCAGTGTTTCATACAATTTCTACTGTATCATTGGCCCTTAAATATTGCCTTATTATTTGTTCCTTGATATCAACTATTTGCATTATAGAAGGGGTTAAGATCCTGCCTCACTTCAACTCACTGGTTTATCAGATGCTCAATAGAATATACAATCTGGTGACAAATTTAGAAAAAAAAAGTATTACTTATCTATTGTTGCATAATCAATAACCACAAACATAACAGCATAAAACAACACTCATTTGTTATGCATCAGTTCAGTTCAGTTCAGTTGCTCAGTCATGTCTGACTCTGCGACCCCCATGAACTGCAGCATGCCAGGCCTCCCTGCCCATCACCACCAACTCCTGGAGTTTACTCAAATACATGACTATTGAGCTGGTGATGCCATCCAACCATCTCATCCTTTGTCCTCCCTTTCTCCTCCCACCTTCAGTCTTTCCCAGCATCAGGGTCTTTCCCAATGAGTCAGTTCTTCACATCAGGTGGCAAAAGTATTGGAGTTTCAGCTTCAGCATCAGTCCTTCCAATGAACACCCAGGACTGATCTTCAGAATGGACTGGTTAGATCTCCTTGCAGTCCAAGGGACTCTCACGAGTCTTCTCCAACACCACACTTCAAAAGCATCAATTCTTCAGTGCTCAGCTTTCTTCACAGTCCGACTCTCTCATCCATACATGACCACTGGAAAAACCATAGCCTTGACTAGATGGACCTTTGTTGGCAAAGTAATGTCTCTGCTTTCGAATATTGTCTAGGTTGGTCATAACTTTTCTTCCAAGGAGTAAGTGTCTTTTAATTTCATGGCTGCAGTCACCATCTGCGGTGATTTTGGAGCCCCAAAAAAATAAAGTCTGACACTGTTTCCCCATCTATTTCCCATGAAGTGATGGGACCAAATGCCATGATCTTCATTTTCTGAATGTTGAGTTTTAAGCCAACTTTTTCACTCTCCTCTTTCACTTTCATCAAGAGGCTTTTTAGTTCCTCTTCACTTTCTGCCATAAGGGTGGTGTAATCTGCATAGCTGAGGTTATTGATATTTCTCCCAGCAATCTTGATTCCAGCTTGTGCTTCCTCCAGCCCAGCGTTTCTCATGATGTACTCTTCATATAAATTAAATAAGCAGGGTGACAATATACAGCCTTGACGTACTCCTTTTCCTATTTGGAACCAGTCTGTTGTTCCATGTCCAGTTCTAACTGTTGCTTCCTGACCTGCATATAGGTTTCTCAAGAGGCAGGTCAGGTGGTCTGGTATTCCCATCTCTTTCAGAATTTTCCACAGAAACTCTCAAATAGTTTTTGTAAATACAATCTATAGCTTCTGTGGGTCAGGAGTGCAAGCCTGGCATAGCTGTGTCCTCTGCCTCAGGATCTGACAAGACTTAATCAAGATGTTGGTTGGGGGACTTCCCTGGTAGTCCACTGGGTAAGAATTCAATTTAGTATAAAATAACAACCAAGTGTTGCTGGTCTCGTCCACAAATGAAATAGCTCCAGAGAAAGGTCCAAGAAAGAAGCAATCTCTGACTAGTCACCACCAATAACTGCAGAGGATTCTGTCTGTGAATGGACTTCAGGGAGAGAAGGTAGATGTGACAGAGCAAAGTTTACCTCAAAACATCCAAAAATAGGCAAAAAGAATGAAATAATTCTATTTACATGAGCCCTGCATAACACATAGCTATTTTAAGTTTTAAAATTAATTCTTCCATAGAGTATACAACCAAAATATTTACTGCTGACAGTATACCACTTTTTTCAACACCTCTCTCAACTGTCTTGATTTTATTTTTAAAATAACATTGTTTGAGAGGCTTCTACTGTGAGCCGAAAAGTTACCTATTTTTCAGTTTGTCTTTCATTAATTCTGGCAACTCATGGACTTGCATTTGAGTAGCACCCTAGACAGTACTAAAACAGATGGAGAAAAAGCTTTATTGACATGAATGTGCATGTGTTTGTGTGAACATATGCAGCCGCTCAGTCGTTTCCGACCCTTTTCAAATCCATGGACTATAATCCACCAGGCTTCTCTGTCCATGTGATTATCCAGGCAAGAATACTGAAGTGGGTTACCATTCCCTTCTCCAGGGTTCTTTCCCACTCAGGGACTGAACCCATGTCTCCTGTCTCTTGCACCTCCTGCATTGGCAGGTAGAGTCTTTGCCACAGCACCACCTGGGAAGCCCACTGACATGAATAAACAATACCTGGTTGTCCCCATATTGAGCAAGTTTGGCTTTGGCAAAGTGTGAGGGTGATTGTGTGACTTTAAAGATGTTACAGTTAGTTAAGCACTGACTCAGCAAGTTAACATAGTAGCAAACTAATAATGGATATTCAGTAATTCTTATTTAATCTTTAAAGGTAAAGTAAATTCAGTTCAGTTCAGTCACTCAGTCATGTCCAACACTTTGCAACCGCATGGACTGCAGCATGCCAGGCTTCCCCAACCTCGGAGCTTTCTCAAACTCATGTCCGTTGAGTCGGTGATGCCATCCAACTATCTCATTCCCTGTCATCCCCTCTTCCTCCTACCTTCAATCTTTCCCAGCATCATGGTCTTTTCCAGTGAGTCAGTTCTTCACATCAGTTAGCCAAAGTATTGGAGTTTCAGCTTCAGCATCAGTCCTTCCAGTGAATATTCAGGACTGATTTCCTTTAGGATGGACTGGTTGGATCTCCTTGCAGTCTAAGGGACTCTCAAGAGTCTTCTCCAACATCACAGTTCCAAAGCATCAATTCTTCTGCACTCAGCTTTCTTTATAGTCCAACTCTCACATCCATACATGACCACTGGAAAAACCATAGCTTTGACTAGATGGACTTTTGTCACCCTTACTTTATAGATAAGGTTAGATACCATCATGGACTCAATGGACATGAATTTGAGCAAACTCCAGGTAATAATGAAGGACAGGGAAGCTTGTCATGCTGCAGTCCATGGGGTCACAAAGCATCAGACATGACTGAGCGACTGAATAACAACACATAAGGAAACCAGTGCTTCAGTTCAGTTCAGTTCAATCACTCAGTCGTGTCTGACTCTTTGCAACCCCATGAATCCCAGCATGCAAGGCCTCCCCGTCCATCACCATCCCCCGGAGTTCACTCAAACTCACATCCATCGAATTGGTGATGCCATGCAGCCATCTCATCCTCTGTCATCCCCTTCTCCTCCTGCCCCCAATCCCTCCCAGTATCAGAGTTGTTTCCAGTGAGTCAACTCTTTGCATGAGGTGGCCAAGTACTGGAGTTTCAGCTTTAGCATCATTCCTTCCAAAGAACACCCAGGGCTGATCTCCTTCAGAATGGACTAGTTGGATCTCCTTGCAGTCCAAGGGACTCTCAAGAGTCTTCTCCAACACCACAGTTCAAAAGCATCAGTTCTTCAGTGCTCAGGTTTCTTCACAGTCCAATTCTCGCATCCATACATGACCATTGGAAAAACCATAGCCTTGACTAGAGGGACCTTTGTTGGCAAAGTAATGTCTCTGCTTTTGAATATGCTATCTAGGTTGGTCATAACTTTTCTTCCAAGGAGTAAACATCTTTTAATTTCATGGCTGCAGTCACCATCTGCAGTGATTTTGGAGCCCAGAAAAATAAAGTCTGACACTGTTTCCCCATTTATTTCCCATGAAGTGATGGGACCAGATGCCATGATCTTTGTTTTCTGAACGTTGAGCTTTAAGCCAACTTTTTCACTCTCCTCTTTCACTTTCAACAAGAGGCTTTTTAGTTGCTTAGAACTTAGGCAAATAGCCCAAGGTCAAGCATATAATGTGAAAGATTGTGCTGACTTCATATCTAGCAGTATTTCCATCATAGAATAGCTACCTAATGTTCTTATTTTAAATCAATTTAATTCCTATGTCTTAAAATATATAAAAGGAATAACTGCTCCCAACCAATACTTGTTGCTGTAGTTGGCCAAAAGGCTTATCTCTATGTTTAAGTTGATTTGAAGAACTAGAGTATATACTTCACAAGTCTTGTTAAATATCCCTTAGATAAAGAAATGAAACATATGAAAAGCAGAGTGTCCTTAATTATCCAAATGCTTCCATGACAATGGTCTGCAGAGAGGGGAAATCTCAGGTTGAACTCTGGATCCCTGAGATCCACAGATTCCATGGGGTCTCTGAGAGACAGTCCAGGAGGCTCCCAGGAAGAGCCATGGATGGAGATTTCATGACAGGAAGCACATTAGAGCAGACAGTGAAGCAATCAGTCTTCTATGTGCCCTGCACCTATATTTGGCAGCTTAGATTTTAAAAACTATGTCTGTTAAAATCAGCTGAGCAAAGATGAGTTATTCAAACTTTTGGAAATTATTTATTTTATAAAATAGATTTAAAAGACAACTCTACTTCACACCAAAATCAAATTTTTACTGCATTAAATAGAACTGTAAAAACATCAAAAATGTAATATTTTTGTGTTGGGGAAGGGCTTTCCTAGCATATTACCTAAGTGTATACACACAGACAGGGCTTCCATGGTGGCTCAGAGGTTAAAGCGTCTGCCTGCAATGTGGGAGACCTGGGTTCGATCCCTGGGTTGGGAAGATCCCCTGGAGAAGGAAATGGCAACCCACTCCAGTATTCTTGCCTGGAGAATCCCATGGATGGAGGAGCCTGGTGGGCTACAGTCCACAGGGTCACAAAGAGTTGGACACGACTGAGCAACTTCACTTTCACTTTCACACACACACACACACACACAAAATTGCAGAGGTCCTCTATAGTTCCATCTCGCCAGCATCTGTTGCCTCCTTTTACAGCAAGAGAATACATCCGATGCTTTCAGGAACTATCCCTTTAGGTGGCTTAGTCCTTGTGACTTATCATCTCTACTTTGCAGGTCCAGATCAAAACCAACCCCTGGCCCATCAGAGCCACAGCCTTCAGGACACTTTTCATTCTTGGAGATGTGACCTGAGTCAGGCCAGGCAAAGTCTTTGAAGGGCTCTACTGGAATTCTCTGGAAAAAAGACTCTCTCTGATGGGTCTTGGTTATGCAGACCCCTGTAAGTCTGAATCTGCTGAAGGAGTGACGAAGTACAGGGAGAAGAGAAAAGTTGAAGAAGGGAAGGAGGACAGCAGAAAAGAAAGGAAACGCAAGGTGAAGGATAGAAAGGAAAAGAACATAAAGATGAAGAATCTTCCTTCAGCAACATACTTTTGAAATAAATTGTTTTAGCCCTAGGATGGTATTTGAGCCCCCAGATTACTCTGAATTGTGGAATGGAAGGGAGTTACCAATTTTCAACAGCTGGATTTCTTTAAATGACTATATTCAATCTTGCTATGTTGGGAAGCCCTTCAAAATTAAAACATAAAATTGGTCCACTGATGGAAATGAAAAATACTTGCATTAACAAAAGAAGCTGTGAACATGTGTATTTTCTGTTTTGTTGTATCCTATATAGGAGTCTAAGAACCTTTTTCATTTCCCTTTATCACCCTCTATTGAAATTCATGGGGTTTGAAAGAACCTCAAGGATAATGAGAAGGATGTGATTTGCTATTATTCAGAAAATTTTAATGATCAGAGAAACCAAGAGCTTATGGGAGCATAAAATACTTAACGTCACAAAATTGATGCACAATTATGTCAACAAATTTATACTTAATACATGGTTGGAATAATTTATTTATGAATATTAACTCAAATAACATTGCAATCAGGGGGAGGACTGGAATAGGGAGAAAGCATAAATACCTAAATAAATACTGCAGTGAAATAAATATGTGAAAAGTGACTGTAGTTCACACTTAGAAATAAGTTAAGGCTGTGTGTTTTCCCCTGACGTGGACAATTACTACAAGTGATCTGAAGATTACTACAAATATCACTGAAGTGTGGGATGGACTTCATCCCACACTTTGTGGGATGCTGGGGTTTCTGGACATGGCTTTATTTTAGACCAACCAACCACTGTCTTCATACATTCTCTGTTCACCTTCTCGTCTCTGCCATTTGCCAGTATTTGTAGAAGATTTCATCTTTTTTTGGTCATTTTCAGTTTTTGAGAACAACTTCATTCAGGTAACTAGCAGAGGCACTTATTCTCACTCCTCATGTGTCCAAGGAGAAGAGCATTCATTGACAGAAGCTCTCATCTCTCTTTGCTGCCTCCCTCATTCTCCTTTTTTCTAAATACTTATTTATTTAATTTGCTGCTCCAGGTCTTAGTTGCAGCACATGGGATCTTTGATTTTCACTGTGGCATGTGGGATCTAGTTCTCTGACCAGAGATCAGATCGGGGCTCCCTGCATTGAGAGGATGCAGTCTTAGCCACTGGGCCACCAGGGAAGTGTCCCTCATCATTTCTTGAATAGCAGTTGAGGGCAGGAGGAGAAGCGGGTGACAGAGGATGAGATCATCCGATGACGTCACCGGCTCAGTGGACATGAGCTTGAGCAAACTCCAGGAGATGACAAAGAACAGGAAATCCTGGTGAGCTGCAGTTCATAGGGTCAAAAAGAGTCAGATATGACTTAGCAGCTGAGCAACAGCAACGACTCTGCTGTGAGTGGGTGAGCAAATTGATTCTAGGATAAGGGTATAGCAGAGTTGTGGGGGGTACAATAGAAGCCTTATTTTCCATCTGGCTTTATCTGTCAAAAGTTGAAATGATGCTGTATTTTATATTTCCCTCTGTCCAACTTCTGAATCAATCGATTGAAACAAAAATCAGGCAAAGAAGATGGATGTTAAATATTGACTTCTTGAATCCCAATGGTAAGTGAGATGCCCTTTCAATCATGAGAATTATGGCTTGATATTATATTTAATTCAAAACCTTTCCTCTTCCTTCACGCAAGCCTGACCCATTGTCCACACACTTCCAGATGGAAGAAGAGTGTGATTTATTTTTTCAGTCATCTTCTCCCTGCTATTCACTAGGCAATGCCCACCCTTCCAGGTCTCTGTGATGGCCCTACACAGCTCTCCTTTCTCACAGACGAGGGTCTCGTCAGCCCAGCAAGCTGGGCTTGAATGACTTGAGCCCAATCACCTATTGTGAGAGACAATATGGCTCCCAGGCTCATGGTCTTTAAACCTGAGGTTTTTGTTTACCATCCGTGTGACCTCGAGCAAGTCTCAGTGTTACCTAAAGGAAGTGTGTGGGGGGGAGGCAGTTAGGGTTCATCAATGCCCCATACATAAAGTGGAAAAACTGAACTACCAGTATCAAATGGTTGGTTAAGAATTAAATGAGTCTGTATACATATAAAGTATATAGTGCCTTGCATTTTGTATGTGTTATGTAAATGTTAGGGCTTCCCCAGTGGCTCAGAAGTAAACAATCCACCTGCAATGCAGAAGCTGTAAGAAATGTGGGTTCCATCCCTGGGTCAGGAAGATCCCCTGGGGGAGGAAATAACAACCCACTCCAGTATTCTTGCCTGGAGAATCTTGTGGACAGAGCAGTCCATGGAGTCGCAAAGAGTCAGACATGACTGAATGAGCCTGGTTCACTTCCCAGGTGGCTCAGTGGGTAAAGCATCTGCCTGCAATGCAGGAGACTCAGGAAAACGTGGGTTCAATCCCTGGGTCAGGAAGATCTGCTGGAGGAGGAAATGGCAACCCACTCAAATATTCTTGCCTGGAGAATCCCATGGATGGAGGAGACTGGTGGGCTACAGTCCATGGGGTCACAAAGAGTCAGACATGACTGAGTGACTAAACAGGCAGGGAAAGAAAAGAATTCATCAAGTAGAGGATATTAGTGAAAAGACAAAAAATTTTAAAAGAAGCAAGTGGCAATTTTAGAATTGAAAAGTACAGTGCTAAACTTTAAAAAAAAAAATCACTAAAGGAGTGTGTGTTAGTTTGTTAGGGTTTCCTTAACAAGGTACAACAAACTGGAGAGCTTAAACAACAGAAATTTGTTGTCTCATCGTTCTGGAGGCCAGAAGTCTGAGTTCAAGATATTGAAAGAGTGGGTCACTTCTGGGCGGGTGGTGGGGTGGGAATCTGTTCCAGTTCTCTCTCCTAGACTCTGGCGATCTTCAATGTTCCTTGACTTCAGCATCACCTCAGTCTCTACCTTCATCTACACAGGGCTTTCTCCTTAAGAGTGTATGTGTGCGCCTGTGTTCAAATGTCCCCCTTGTCAACTGGATATTCACTAAAATTGTGAGGTTTTATTTACATGACCATTCTATGAAGGGAGATACTTTTAGTTTATTCTGTTCTTTGTGATATAACATCTATGGAACAAAGCAAAAATTACACAACAATTTTTGGAATGAGTAAGTGAACAACATTTTCTTTTGAACTCCCCCCTCCCCAAGATGTCCCCTTTTCATAAGGACACCAGCCTTACTGGATTAAGGGCTCAATCTACCCCAGCATGACCTCATCTTCGCTAATTTCATCCGCAACGGCTCTATTTTAAATGTCATCTTCCAAGGTTTAGGACTTGACACATTCCAACCCATAAGAAGTGCAAACGTAGATTTGATTTGACAGAAGAAACAATTAGCAAACTTGAAAATAGATTCACAGAAATTGTAAAACCTGAAGAATGCAGAGGAAAAAGAATTAGGGGCAATGAACAGAACCTCAGAGAAACCATTAAACACACCAACACATCCATAACAGAAGTACCAGAAGGAGAGGAGAAAACACAGTCAGAGAAATAATGCCTGAAATTTATTTGAATTAGAGGGTTGGAAGGAGTGGCAAGAGAATAGGTGGGAGACAAGAGAGTAAATGGGGTAGAAAGTGGCTAAAATGTTTTATAGCAGCAATATCTGTTTCATTTCAATTTCTACTATATGTTGTGCTTGGTTATTTTGTTACCATATAACCCAGATTTTCAGCAAAAATCTACTATACACAATAGCCATAAGCAACGAGCACTGGGGAAATTCAGGAAAATAACCACTAGGATAGGAAAGAGCTCACTGGGCACAAGTAGCAGAAGAAAGATTGAAAAATCAAAGCCAGAGCTGACTGGGCCAAAGCAACCGGGAATCATCTGAAAAGTTTCAAGAAATGTTGGGCTTCATCTTAAGATGAGACTGCACTTAAGATGGGATTGAACCAGTTTTAATGGAGTCTTCACAGAGAAGGAACAACTAGCTAGGTTGCAACTTTTATTACAAGCTCAAAAACAGAGAATATAATTATTGTCCTGTTGCTGCTAAGACGCTTCAGTCGTGTCCGACTGTGTGCGACCCCATAGACGGCAGCCCACCAGGCTCCCCCATCCCTGGGATTCTCCAGGCAAGAACACTGGAGTGGGTTGCCATTTCCTTCTCCAATGCATGAAAGTGAAAAGTGAAAGTGAAATTGCTCAGTCGTGTCTGACTCTTAGCGACCCCATGGACTGTAGCCCACCAGGCTCCTCCAATCCATGGGATTTTCCAGGCAAGAGTACTGGAGTAGGGTGCCATTGCCTTCTCCAAATTATTGTCCAAATGGTACTAAAAGTCCCATGGAAAAAGAACTTAGTCTTAGCTGCTTTTTAATTGATCACATGGTTTCAAAGTACGTCTAAACAGTGAGTTGCAGAGCATATGAATTCAGATGGCTTTTTTCTTGTGTCACATAAATATATGTGCTTTTCCTTTAAGGGTGATTTAATTCACATCACATTTTCACATACCTTAAGGACTGGGAGTACAACAAACTTACAACCGACCGTGATTTTTGCTGTAAGATCATTTCCCCATCTTTCAGTATGAACCTTCTCACCAGTAGGAAAGAATTCCAAAGTGCTTGGCTGCAGGCTTACTTCATAATACATCAAAACCTCGGATACACTGCAGCAGGGAGCCATTCCAGAAGGGACCTGCCATTCACATCATTTCAAATCTCTTCAAAAATCATGTACTCACTTTGTCCAAGGCAAACTGTTATGTGTAAAATGTAAACACATTTAAATAAAGGTTCTGTAAACCTCAGATGTGAGGAAATCTGTGAACAGTAAATGAATAGATATGAAGGAGGAAAAGAGTGAGATGAACTAACGGGAAGTCTTCCTTCGATTGCAGAGCATGTCATCATTGAGGTTTATCTATTTTTAATGGCACGTACCATGGCAGCTGTCCGCTTTTGCACTTTCACACTATAACAGCATTCTTCTTGATTGAGAAAGACTAACATTAATGTCACCCTTTTCCTTGGAATAGAAAGTTATTTTTCCAAGCGTTAAGCAAACCTCTGACTTAGATTTAGCAAAGCAAGAGCACTGCTGAGAAATGAGTGGGGAAGGAGACCTCCTATCCTAGTCAACCTGCAGGTCGAGGAGTAACTGACAGAGAATGTGTTTGTCTCCAAGCAGAATTTCAGGGTGAGCTGATAAAGACTAGTTGAGTCTAATGCAGGGGATACAGCGCTGAATCCACAGCACCTACAGGAAGGACCCTAAAGCACTGTAGCCAGGAAGATGACATCATTTACTGACTGTGTGGACTTGGCCAGGTTACCTTTTTTGCTGCTTGGTTCTCTCACATGTAAGAGGAAGGTAATACTTCTTACCCCTCAAGGTTATTCTGGGGCATAAATTAGACACTGTGGGTAAAACAACTATATGCTCATTTTGCAAATACAGGTTTTTTCCCCCCTACTGTTATTTCTACTCATAAAATAGTTCTAAGATAAAATCTTTACAAGTAAGGGTTGATCATTCTTTATAAATATTTACATTAAATACAAAAAGAGTATTTTTGTTGGTAGTAAACACATAATGTGGAGAATTCATGACAAGAATTTATTTTTTATTTATTTATTATTATTTTTGGCCACACAGCATGTGGGATCTTAGTTTCCCAACCAGGGATCAAAACTGGACTCCCTGAACTGGAAGTCTGGAGTCTTAACCACTGGACCACAAGTCAAGTTCCCATGACCTTAATTTAGAATGAAGGTGTTTTGAACTGAAAATGATGTTTGATGCTCAAAGGAGAAAAAAGAGACCACTCATGTCACCTAGAAGCATCACACCTAATAGCATGACCTGAGAAATTAATTTAACTCAGCAGACGTGAAGTTATTAGCAAACAGAAAATGCCACAAAGCCCTGTAACCCTTTCATACACTATAAACAGGTCTCCACTCTCCTGCAACGCACTGTCTGCTTTTCAGGTTTTTCATTTATGCAATTAAACAAGAGGCAGATGGTAGGGGTTATACTTGTGTTCTAATTCTCATCGGCTTTTTCTTTGCTTTCTGCAAAATAAATTCATTTCACTAGCCAACTCTCAGGTAATTGACTAACCAATCCTTTTAGCAAGTCTACAGAATTTATCTAGGACAACATTATTTAGAAACCCTGTTTATAGGGAGCTCTATAGGGCTGATATTGACTAAATGACTAGCTTGGAGAAATTGAGAATACACTATTAGCTCTTGGGACTTACAGAGGCTGCTGAAAAGTACATTTCCCTGAGTCCCTCATGAGTCAACATCCACTGTTTGCTGTATGAAGAAACAGGACATTAGAGATGGTTAATGGAACATCTGGGAAAAGGCAGATCTGGACCAGATTACAGGTCCCATCCCTGCTAATTAATTGGCTTTGAACAAGGTACCCAAATTCTTACAGCCTTGTGTTCTTCATTTATAAAATAGTTGCTGACAAAAATATCTGCATTATAGAGTATTTATGCATTTTAAATAAGTTAATACCATAAAGAACTTTCTCAAACTTTAATGTTCAAGCAAATCAGTAGGAATCCTGGCAAAAATGCAGATTCTGATTTAGTGGATGTAATTCAAGACCAAGATTATGCATTTCTACAGAATCCCAGTTATTTCGATACTTCTGGTCCTCAGATCATCTTTTCAGTAAAAAGGCTTTACAGAAGTTTACTCAGGTCTGGCACATTGTAAGCACTCTGTAAATATTTGCTTTATTATGATGATTATTATTAATTAAGGACTCCAAAGAACTCTGCATGAGGAATTAGCAACTCAGCTACTAAATGCTTCCATAATTCCTTACTAACCCAGAGAAGCTGAAGCTGAAGCTCCAATATGTTGGCCATCTGATGGGAAGAGAAGACTCATTAGAAAAGACCCTGATGCTGGGAAAGATTGAAGGCAAAGGAGAAGGGGACAGCAGAGGATGAGATGGTTAGATAGTGTCACCAACTCAATGGACATGAATTTGAACACTCTGGGAGACAATGAAGGACAGAGAGGTCTGGTGTGCTGCAGTCCACGGGATCGCAAAGAGTCAGACCTGACTTAGCGACTGAACAAGGACAACAATCCAAAGAAAAAGTGTTTTTCAAGAAAAGTCTGCATACGGTAAAATTAAAATAACACTGGGGTGGTAAGATAAGTAATGGGCACTGAAAGATATCATGTCCTCTATCAGTACCAGATATACAGATACCTGAAACCTGTAATGTTACCTTAGAAGGAAAAAGGGATTTATTATGTAGATGAAAGTAAGTTTAGATTCTGGAGATGAGGACATTGTCCTGGATTATCTGGGTAGGCCCTAAATGCCATCGGAAGTGTCCCTGTAAAAGAATGACAAAGGGAGATTAAGCATACATATAGAGGAGAAGGTGATGTGAATAAAGCTGCAGAGATTGGAGGTAGTGACCAGAAGCCAAGGAATGCTGGCAGGTTCCAGAAGCTAAAGGAGGCAAAGAAGGACTCTCTAGAGCTTCCAGAGGGAACAGAGCCCCATTCTTGATGATTCCATTTCAAAGGGATGGCCCCCAGTTCCTTGAGAAAGGTTTACATCTTAAAGGATCAGAGAAAGGAATTAGGATTACAAAGTTTCTAAGGTAAATATTCTAAGCAAAGGGGAGACTTGGAATAAGCCTGTCTGTAGCTGGGGGTCCATTAGGCCATCTTGGCCACCCTAAGACATTCATCAGAAAGAAAGGAAAATGAATGAGTTGCAACCAATAAACCAATAATGGAGATAAAGTGGAATCATAAATACTCAATTTTTTTAAAAAATTGACAGAAAAAGAGGAAAAAATGGAAGAAGAAACAGAAAACTAGTATAACAGTAGATTTAAATCAAATCGTGTAAATAATTACATGAAATATAAATGGTGCATACATCCCAATTAAAAGACATTACTTGTTTATATTAAAAGGAACAGAACTACATAAGAAACCCATAGCTTTAAAGACACAGACAGTAAAAGAAAATAAAAGGATGGAAAAATACAACCAAAAGAAATCTGGAGAGGCTATATTAATACCACACAAAGAAACATCAGAAGAAGGAATATTACCGAGATATTACACAATAACCAGGGAGTCAGTTCACCATGAAGACATTGAAGGATCTTCAATGCGTATGTTTGTAAAAACAGAGCTTCAAAATCCACCAAGAGCTATCACATGGTGTCATGTGAGCAGCATTGGTACCATCTGGGAGCTTACTAAACACCCAGAGCTCAGGCCCCACACCTGCCCTATTTATTATAATCTGCAGTTATAACAAAGATCCCCAGGTGATCTGAGTGAACAGTAAAATACAAGAATATTGATATAGTGCATCATGTCACATTTCTAATAAGGAATCCAATGATATGTTTTCATAGCCCTTCTCCCAACAGGGATTAAAAAAGTGATAACTGTGAAGTGATGACAAGTTAATTTGATTGTGATAATTATGTCACAATATATACATATACCAAATCATCAAGTTTTATACCTTAAATATGTAGAATTTTTAATTAAATGTCAAAAAAGGAAAAATAGTCAATTAAATACATATTCCTCCACAAACTCTGCAATAAGATAAAACAATTCAATAAACCTATACATAACTCAGTCCAATAATTTCAATTACTTTAACTTTTTAAAAAAATAAACTTTTAATTTCATGGGTTCATAGAGAATGCAGAATTCAGCAACAATATTTTACAATAAAGATTTGGAAGTTAGAGACTAAAATATTGTTCATATGAGAAGCACACAAGTTATGAAAAATTGATCTGTCAATCTGAGAATTGGAAAATTTTATTCAATTTTTATTCAATTGAAAATTTTTATTGAATTCAACCCAGAATGAGCACTTCAGAAAGCTCTGCAAATTGTGCTTGGTAGAAGTCTAGGCACAGTTCTATGTCTTTTGCGACAGGGCTGTACATCAGATGAAGTGTTATTGATAGTCTACATAATCCCAGTCCAAGTCTTCATGGTGGGTCTAAGTCATCGTGGTGGGTCGTATGACCTCTTGCAAGATCAAGAAAGAATGCTCTCTCTCAGCAGTTGCCTTGTTGGTGCCGGGAGAATGTGGCTTTTAATGGGTAAGCAGGTATTCTGGCCGATGCGTAAAGTTGGTTCGATGTATAACGCATATACACAATGAATAGTGGGGGAAGAGAGAAGGCGAAAGGGGGGCAGAGACTTTTTACATTTAAATTTTTCTTGTCCTGCCATAAACTATGAATTTTATTTCACAGTTCTAATATTACTTTTTAAAAAGTTGTTCATACTGTCTCAGCTCTCTTGACGCAATTGCTCAAAGATGCTTGAAACACAAATTGTTTCCTAATTATTTTACTGGTGAGTGGATTCCATAGTCCAGGCTTGTTACCAAGTCCATGCTTGTTTACCATTACTCTAAGGCAGTGGTTCTCCACCCTAGCTGCTTTAACAGATGTTCTGATTTTATTAGACTACAGTGGGTCCTCAGCATCAATATTTTTAAAAGCTTCCCAAATGATTCCAATATACAGCCTGGGATAAGAGCCATTATTCTAACAAATTAAGATTTTTAATTAAGGTAATAACCTTGATTGCAACCCCATGTCTCTTATTCATTTTACCTCTCCCTTTTGCCACCTTGCATATACGGTTACCAGTTTGTGATGAAATAATCTGCCTCACTAGTCTGAGCAAGCTGGAGAAGGCGATGGCACCCCACTCAGGACTCTTGCCTGGAAAATCCCATGGACAGAGGAGCCTGGTAGGCTGCAGTCCATGGCGTCACGAAGAGTCAGACACGACTGAGAGACTCCCCTTTCACTTTTCACTTTCATGCACTGGAGAAGAAAATGGCAACCCACTCCAGTGTTCTTGCCTGGAGAATCCCAGGGATGGGGGAGCCTGGTGGGCTGGCATCTATGGGGTCGCACAGAGTCAGACACGACTGAAGTGACTTAGCAGCAGCAGCAGCAGTCTGAGCAAGCACAAAAGAAAAGCAATATTATTTGACAGTTTACAGTGTGAATATTAGCATCAGACATCAGCACTGAATGGATATTAGTATCTACACTTAGGATATTTTTGACACAGCATGCAGAAAAAAATTGTTGGAAAGCTTTGATTTAGAATGGACTTACAATCATGCTCACATCATAATGATAAAAATGAAAAGAACCCCAAGAAATTAGTTCTCTTTTAAATTGAAGACAAGGAGAGTCTTCCAGTGGCTAAGACTCTTCATTCCCAACACAGGGGGCCTGGGTTCGATCCCTGGTCAGGGAACTAGATCCCACGTGCCACAACTAAGAGTCTGCATACTGTAACTAAAGACGCTACCTGCCTCAGTGGAGATAGAAGATCCCTCATGCTGCAACTAAGATCCAGCATAGCCAAATAAACAAATAACTCTTTAAAAAAATTTAATAAATAAATTGAAAACCAGGAGAGAATGGCTTTGATAAAACTGGGCTTAATGCTTTACAAGGAGAAGTGGAAGGACCATATCTGCTGACCATCAGGGCCTCTTCTTAGAGAAGGATCCTCACGCCAAGTGGGGGCAGCCTGTCTCTCTCCTCCCTCTACAACTTGACTGGAAACAAGGTGGGGGATGAAGTGAGCTTTGCTGAGCACATCTTTGTTCTATGAGTGTGTGTTCTCATTCAGTGGAGTCGGACTATGACTCCATGGACTATAGCCTGCCAGGCTCCTCTGTCCATGGAGTTTTTCCAGGCAAGAATACTGGCATGGGTTGCTGTTTTCTGCTCTATCCATAGTGACACTGCAGTGTATATATCTGGCCAGGTTGTAACTCCAGGGTATCTTCCCTCCCCAGGGATCTACCCCACTTCTCTTGCCTCTCCTGCATTGACAGGTGGATTCTTTACCACTAACACCACCTCAGAAGCCTCTCCTTTGTCCTGGGTATTTTCTAATGTTCTGTTTCTATTGGTTCTCATAACAGCCTCACACGGAAGGTGTTGTGTACCCATTATGCAGATGAGAAACATGTCTCAGAAACACTAATCAACTCTGCCAAATTTACCCAGTTAATAAACAGTAGCTCCAGGATTTGACCCTGTCTGTGCACTCCTCTTTCTCTGATCACCCAGCTACCTCCCAGGCATAACACTGATCTAGAAAGTGTGTGACCATGCATCCAGCTGGGCAGAAGGAGTATCTCAGAGAGGAGGGAGTCATCCTGGGAGAATCTCCAGAGACTGAGCGTTACTCACCCTCCATTTGCTATGGTGCCTCAGACAATAGCAGCCACCACCAGGTGATTTGAGCTGGGCAAAGATGGTGAAGGTGGGAAAACTAGAACCTTCAGCAGAGCAGGGTTGGAAGTGGGACTTCAGATGGGGCTGTGGATCTGGGGTGGACATTAGCACCCTAATTTAGAACTCTGCTTTTCTCCATGGACTCTTTGCTACAGAGTAGGCTCAGAACCTATAACCAGTGCCGCCATTATGTATGAAGATGCTCATGGTTAGCAGAGCCTTTAGTGATCTTGTTGGGGCCTAAATAATATGACCAGATAGAGTGATCCATCAGGCTAGAGGACTCTAGATTGACAACTGTTGTCCTGTGGTGCCATTTGGCCTTGGCATTCCTGGACTTTTCATTTTATAACAAAAGAGTATGAATAAGAATGCTATTGAAATAGGCCAGGATGGGTATGAACCTGCAGTCTCTGTTACAGTCTCATATGTCAGATGCAAAGTTTCCCATTTAAAAAAAAATAATTAGTCATTTATTTGGCTGTGCCAGGCCTTAGTTGCGGCATGTGGGTTCTTTTTAGTTGCAGCATGCAGGATCTTTAGTTGCAACATGCAAATTCTTAGTTGGGGCATGCAGGATCTAGTTCCCCAACCAGGATCGAACCTGGGCCTCCCTGCATTGGGAACTTGGAGTCTTCACCACTGGACCACCATGGAAGTCCCGCAGAGTTCCCCTTTTAACCCAGAGTAAAATTGGATATCCTCTGATATCCATGGGCAACCCTCCCTCATTGTAAATATACTTCTGTGAAAATTTTGGCTGTGCTTCCTGAAGGGGTAAAGCATAGTCTTTTGAAGTGAAGCATAGCAAACAAGGGTCTCTTTAAGTTTAGGACTCTACCTAAATACAAGTATTCTTCCAAGGGGGTCTCATCTTAAGCCCTGATTAGTTCAATTTGCTGAGAGCTAAGGATGTGACTAGGAGAAGGTAATGGCACCCCACTCCAGTACTCTTGACTGGAAAATCCCATGGATGGAGGAGCCTGGTGGGCTGCAGTCCATGGGGTCGCTAAGAGTCAGACACAACTGAGCGACTTCACTTTCACTTTTCACTTTCATGCATTGGAGAAGGAAATGGCAACCCACTCCAGTGTTCTTGCCTGGAGAATCCCAGGGATGGGCGAGCCTGGTGGGCTGCTGTCTATGGGGTCACACAGAGTCAGACATGACTGAAATGACTTAGCAGCAGCAGCAAGGATGTGACTGGGTTTCCCAGGTGGTTCAGTGGGTAGAGAATCCACCTGGAATACAGGAGACACGGGAGAGGTGGGTTCGATCCCCAGTTTGGGAAAATCCCTTGGAGAAGGCATGGCAACCCACTCCAGTATTCTTGCCTGGAGAACCCCATGGACAGAGGAGCCTGGCTGGCTACAGTCCATGGGGTCACAAAGAGTCAGATACAACTGAAGTGACTGAGCACACAGGCATGCAAGGATATGACTGAAGGGGACCATGAGTTGGAGGAAAGGGTCTTCGTGCAAAGATACAATCTAAGAGTTTCACAACTTGGCAAAACTTTGTCCCAGTGTATATAATCCCATAAAAAACCTTAGGATGTATTGTATTGGCCAATAAGTTTGCTCAGATTGTTCCATTACATGTTATGAAAAGCTCCAATGTACTTTTTGGCCAACCCAGTATATTAGAGGCTAAAGGTCTTATAATGCCAAGGCGGGCCATAAATGCTCTCCTGTAGCAGGGACTGTGTGCTGTGGGCTCTATCCCAGAGGAACCATGAGGGCATCATTGTAGCAAGAGACAGACCCACACCATGGGCATCAAGATGTACTCTTTCATATGATGTACTCTGCACATAAGTTAAAGAAGCAAGGTGACAATATACAGCCTAATGTACTCCTTTCTTAATATGAAAGCATTTCAATGTACAAGCAGAGTACTTCATGTAAAATGCTGAGTTGGATTAAACACAAGCTGGAATCAAAATAGCAAGGAGAAATATCAATAACCACATATATATAGATGACCCCACCCTTATGGCAGAGAGCAAAGAGGAACTAAAGAGCCTCTTGATGAAAGTGAAAGAGGAGAGTGAAAAAACTAGCTTAAAACTCAACATTCAGAAAACTAAGATCATGGCATCTGGTCCCATCACTTCATGGCAAATAGATGGGGAAACAGTGGAAACAGAGTCAGATTTTATTTTGGGGGGCTCCAAAATCACTGCAGATGGTGACTGCAGCCATGAAATTAAAAGACGCTTGCTCCTTGGAAGAAAAGCTATGACCAATCTAGACAGCATATTAAAAAGCAGAGACATTACCAACAAAAATCTGTCTAGTCAAAGCTACGGTTTTTCCAGTAGTCATGTATGGATGTGAGAGTTGGACTATAAAGAAAGCTGAGCACTGAAGAATTGATGCTTTTGAACTGTGGTGTTGGAGAAGACTTTTGAGAGTCCCTTGGACTGCAAGGAGATCCAACTAGTCCATCCTAAAGGAAATCAGTCCTGAATATTCATTGGAAGGATTGATGCTGAAGCTGAAACTCTAATACTTTGGCCACCTGATGCAAAGAACCGACTCATTGGAAAATACCCTGATGCTGGGAACGATTGAAGGCAGGAGAAGGGGACAACAGAGGATGAGATGGTTGGATGGTATCACCGACCCAATGGACATTAGTTTGAGTAGACTCTGGGAGTTGGTGATGGACAGGGAGGCCCAGCGTGCTGCAGTCCATGGGGTCACAAAGAGTCAGACACAACTGAGCAACTGAACTGAACTGACAGCAATCATCTTTTTTATAACCCCTCATTTGTGCCACTTATAAATCTTTGTGATCAGTGGTGTATCAGGTTTGTAAGATGTGAACAATGGTGATTTAAAATGTTTCTGAGACACTAAAAGCATTTTCACTATTTGCTAGTATACCAAAAAGTTTAATTGGTGCAGGCAAATGATCATTTTTCAAATGATAAAACACTAAAATGTTTTATAAGCTCTTTTTCTGCAGGCCTCCTGGGATTTGCTGTAGGTATTTGCATAAATAGATTACAAATGACATCACAGTGGACCGTGAGGAGCAAGGTGATGCTAACAGAGTGAATTTAAACCGCACTCAGCAGTACAGAGGAGTCCAACCTGAGCTGAAACACCGGTTCTGCTTCATAATCCTTCACAAAGCTCCCCATCTCGTGACTTTTTATATAATCTCCTTGGTGTCCTTCACCACATTTAATCCTTCTTCCCTCTCGAGTACTCGGGAACGCTCTATGTGGTCTTATTAAAACTGACTCCTGCACAAAATACTGGAAGAAACTTAATTGGCTTTCCAGGCAAGTGTGTTTACGAGCATAGTTGATGTGAATGCTTATGCTTATTAGCCTAAGTGAAGAAATAAATGAAGAAAGGTATTAACCGTGATCGTAAAACATTCCTGGAGCAGAGGCAAAGCATCACACCACAAATATGTCCTGGCTGTACCCACATGACACGCGACAAGGAGCAATAGCACATAGCCCAGTGAAAAACGGTGTTTGGCTCACAAACCAAAGGGAGGGCGAGCCTCCCAAGCTCTGCAACCACCCAACATAAACTCAAAGTTGGAGACAATGAAGTTTGCCTGTAAATTCTGAGCCTTGGGAATCTAAATGGAGTTCTAAATCTAGAGAGGCACAAAGGAGCCACAGGAAGAATACACATGAGGCAAGTCCACGTGGTGGTTCTACAATGTTAGTAATACTAAGAGCTGACAGAACTTTTCTAAAGCCTTGGATTAAATCCTTTAAGGCATTGAAATTATACTATTAGGTCGTAATACTGTTGGCATTTTGTAATGAAAACTTTGAAATCTAGGGGATACGCTGGTTTTTAAGGGCTCATTTGAGGACTTTGGAGGAGATTATTCATTCATCATCTTGATCTGTTGGAGTTATTGCTAATAATTGAATTCTAACAGTGTCTAAAGAAAAGAAACCCAAATGTCCTTGTGATCCTCCATCCCATCCCGCTCAGGATACTGCCTTCCAGCCTTCTCCTTCTTTAGTCACTGTATTTTCGTTTCTTCTCATGCAAATGAGAGGAGAGAAGGATTCAACTGGTCATTCCCATCTGGTTGTCAGTTTAATGGTTTTCCAGGCTGAAGAACTAAACCAGAAAAGCCTCAGGGTAGCAGTGCAGTCTGCTCTTGCCTTGAGAAGGTTCACTGTGTGTAAAGCTCATCACAGAATAAGGCTCCCGTTTAAGACAGGTAAGGACCTGTTTGTGGATTCACAGTGTCCTGCCCAAAGCTCATAGCTCATTCTAAAGCAGACCTTAAATTCTCTTCTATCCTTCACTGGAGGTATTTTTAGAGATGATACGCAGATATTGTATACAGCTGATGTTAGTCGATTAACCAGAATAACCAGAATGAGTAAACTTCAAAAATTACTAGAACTCAACACTGAAAAAATATTAAGTACAAACTACTAGATTTCCTCATGGTTTCATAACCTACTGATCTGTTTACTGCTTTCACTCAATCTGGAGGACCATATTGTGAATATAATTATACCTTTTGTTTTCCCTTAAAAGGCATTATTTTGATGTGTTGACTAGGCTACTGATGAGCAGTGATTAGTTATACAATGTAATTTTCAAAAATCATGTGTAATGTAACTGAAAGGGGAGGGGTCTGGCTGCTCAAAGCCAATAAAAAGTCAGGATTGGTGGAAAGGAAAATTTGCTTTATTTTGGATGCTGGCAACTGAAGAGGAGGGCGAGGGTGGACTCCTGTCCAAAGACTGACTCCATCCCACTGACATTCAGTGGGCTAGAGCTTTTAATAAGCTGAGGGAGGGGGCTACATGCAGAAACAGCACAGTCAGCTCTGACAAGCACCTTGGTCACTGGTGGTCTGACCAGCATCATCTTGTTTTAAGTACAGTTAATCTTTGGTTTCAAGGCTGGTTTGTTTCTATTTCTTGAGGCCAGTTCTCAAAAATTGACAGCTTATGTCATGGAGCCTCCAGGTGGGGCAGGGCTGGGCTCTGTGTGCACGCCTGAGGACCCCTGCGAGGAGATGGCCATGGGGGTCCTGGTCTTCAGGGTCTTCATCTCTCTGGCAGGTCCCAATGGAACTGTGGCTTCCTCAGGGGTGTGCCCTGGGAGAGCATATTTGCACTAAATTTGAGGAGTCCTGTGAGCTGCTGGGTGTGGGGTCCAGTCTTGGCAAAGTTTACCCCACTGTGGGTGCATTCGGTGGACAGCTGAACCCCAGCTCCTTCCACCTGGGATGGCCCTCTGGTTAGTTTTTTTTATACAACCTGAAGTAACCAAGGAAGGTCCCACCAGGGAAACATGCATACTTGCAGGGTCCTCCATGGAGGGCAAGGCCAGCAAAGCTGAGAGAGAGCTCCTTGAGGAGCCTTGACCTTGGAGAGCTTAGACCTTGAGAACCCTTGACCTTGACTTGCTGGTGTTATGTGAGGAGATCCTTGTTGGGACAGTGGCAAGTGTTACTGGTGCTTAAGTGAAGGTGTGGACATTGAACACTCTTGTGAGTTGAGGCTGTTGGCCACATCTGGGTTCCCCAGGCACACAGTTTGAGAACCACCATCTCAGAAGCAACACCTTCAAAGATGGAGGCAGAGAGCAAGATCTCAGAGAAGCAAAGGGTTTCTTGACATTCTTGATGGTTCTTTTTCATTTATGCTTAAAAGTTTGGTGACTCAGACAAGGCAGGAGACCCAGATTCAATCCCTGGGTTGGGAAGATCCCCTGGAGAAGGGAATGGCAACCCACTCCAGTATTCTTGCCTGGAGAATACCATGGATGGAGGAGCCTGGCGGGCTACAGTCCATGGTGTAGTAAAGAATTGGACACAGCTGAACGACTAACACACATGTCACGGCTACAGCCTGGTCATCATGTAGTTAACTTCACCACCAGGTAGGGATTTCAGTATCTACAAGACAGCTCATGGGATATGGCTCAAAATATTATCTATAGCCCTTGAGAAGGAACTAAAAGTTCTTGACTATGCTTAGTGACTAAACTATTATTATCTGGTCTCCTTTGACAGATTTCCTTTCTGCATGTTCTTACTTCTCTGATTTAACTTATTCTTTGGCTAAAGTTTTTCCATAGACAAAAAGCAGGCAGATGACATGGGGAACAAGGACCATAGGATCCTACTTCATTTCACTAATTCTTGTAAGAGTACTGCTGCTACTGCTAAGTCGCTTCAGTCATGTCCGACTCTGTGCAACCCCATAGACGGCAGCCCACCAGGCTCCCCCATCCCTGGGATTCTCCAGGAAAGAACACTGGAGTGGGTTGCCATTTCCTTCTCCAATGCATGAAAGTGAAAAGTGAAAATGAATTCGCTCAGTCGTGTCCGACTTTTAGCGACCCCATGGACTGCAGCCTACCAGGCTCCTCCATCCATGGGATTTTCCAGGCAAGAGTACTGGAGTGGGGTGCCATTGCCTTCTCCTGTAAGAGTACAGGATTAATGTAAAAGTGACCATGGATCTCACCAGGGCCTGACATAGGGGCAAAAATTGTGTTGCAGATTTGGAGGTGAGGGAAAATTGTGTCTTTAAGAGAAAATGGCTCATGTATTAATATAAATATTGAATTACTTTTGTGATCACTAAAGATTTTTGAGTTGTAAAAATGTTATAAACTACATTAGCAGGATGCATTAGCATATCTAATGTTTTAATAATGCCATACCATTGAACAAAAATTTATCATTGACAAAGACACTGTTGACACTGTATTTTATCTAAATTGGAGAATCCTGCAAGCTATGTAATTGTAACATTTGTGGTTTGTCTCTTCATGCCTCTTAATGTTGAATTATTTACAAGATTTTCCATTGCAAACAAGCATTTAATACAAAGAAGTACTTCTCGCTCCAGCGACTTAGAAACACATGGTGTCCATCAGCCACTGTGCTGGAGTTGGCAGCAGTCAGAACAAGGTTTGCAGTTTTGCTTAGAAAGTAGCCCTTCTCAGCCTGTATTCTAGGCTGGGCTCTTAGTTAAAATAATAATAATTGTAAAATAATAATAATACAATTTAAAAAATAAATGGGGACACTGTAGTGTGGCTTCTACCTGCCAACCCATGACCCATGAATAGCTACCAGCTCCCTCATGGAATCCAGTGCTTCCTTCATAGTAGTTAGTGTGTTAATCGCTCAATCATGTCCAACTCTATGACCCCATGGACTGTAGCTCACCAGGCTCCTCTGTCCGTGGAATTCTCCAGGCAAGAATACTGGAGTGGGTTGCCATTCCCTTCAACCCCTCATCTTTATCTACTTTCCTGTATTTTTTTTAAAAACCTTATGGCCACACTACTTGGCATGTGGGATCTTGGTTCCGTGGCCAATGATGGAACACCATGCCCCTGTATTGGAAGAGCAAAGTCTTAACCACTGGACCACCAGGGAAGTCCCTACATCTTTCTATGTATCACCCACACATGTCAGGTTATCCAACCATATGCTGAGATCATATAAAATTATGTGCCTGGATAACTGCTTAGTTTCCGTGTCTAGTCCTCTTATGTGCATGGACTAAGTTGCTTCAGTCATGTCCAACTCTGTGTGACCCCCTGGACTGTAGCCTGCCAGGTTCCTCTGTCCATGGCGTTCTCTAGGCAGGAATACTGGAATGGGTTGCTGTGCCCTCTTCCCTGAGTTCCATGAAATCAGGGACTGTGAGAATGTTTTCCCACCATCATCCTACCAGGGCATCAGAGTGTCTGACACACAGGAGGTGCAAAACAAATCCTTTTTTAAGTAAATCAATATTGATGCAGATGAAAAAAATGGGTATATCACCCTGAAATACTACAAAATCCCCACTGTAGCTTTCTCTACATCCAAGGCAACTCTCCCCACCAACTCTCCTCAGCAACTCTCCCCACCAACCTGAAGTTTCAGTCAGTTGGTCCTCTCTGGTCTCCAATTCAGTAGAATAATGAGTGCCCTTCAGTGGGTAGGATCTAGGGGGTAGGGAGTGGAGGTGAAGTAGGAAGGGGCCTCACTGGCTCCTCCAGGTTTCAGTAATGTTCCTTGTTTAATTTTTAAAATTAATTATTTCAGTTTTTCCAGTAGTCATGTATGGATGTCAGTTGGACCATGAAGAAAGCTGAGTCGCTGAAGAATTGATGTTTTTGAACTGTGGTGTTGGAGAAGACTCTTGAGAGTCCCTTGGACTGCAAGGAGATCCAACCAGTCCATCCTAAAGGAAATCAGTCCTGAATATTCATTGGAAGGACGGATACTGAAGCTGAAACTCCAGTACTTTGGCCACCTGAAGAGAAGAACTAACTCATTGGAAAAGACCCTGATGCTGGGAAAGATTGAAGGCAGAAGAGAAGGGGAAGACAAAGGATGAGATGGTTGGATGGCATCACCAACTTCATGGACATGAATTTGACTAAGCTCCGGGAGTTGGTGAAGGACAGGGAAGCCTTGTGTGCTGCAGTCCATGGGGTCACAAAGAGTTAGACACGACTGAGCGACTGGACTGAACTAAACTCAGCTGTTTCAGGTGTTAGTTGTAGCACGGGGGATCTTCCTTGCATCACACAGGGTCTTCCATTACAGACTCTCCAGTTGTGGTGCGCAGGCTAGTCACTGCAGTGTGAGGGCTCTAGGAACTCGTCCTTCAGTAGTTGAGGCACCCGGGCTTAGCTGTCTTGAGGCAAGTGGGATCGTAGTTCCCCAACCAAGGATCAAACCCAAGAACTCTGCATTGCAAGATGGACTGTTAACCATCGGATCACTGGGGAAGTCTCCCTGCTGAATTACTTCCTAAAACTTTCCATTTGTTTTCATGGTGTTCTTTTCTACTTTGGGTCTCCAAAACTGATACATATATACCAATGGAGTATATCACAAAATTATATGTATTATACATTTTCAAGTTATTTGATTAAAAAATCCAATTTTTAAAGCTTATTTCTGGATACTCAATGGAACTCACCTCTTTGCTTATAAATAACAATTACAATTCAGACGTTCATTAATGGATTTTATTAATCTGCATTATTTCCACATTTTCATCATTTATTATTCAAAATAAAATGATGGTTTTACCACAATTCACACAAATCAACTGATATATTAATTCAGACCAAAAGAAGCTGCTCAAATGAAAATAGTATTTTCCAAAATGGGTAGGTGTCACATGAACCACTCAGGTCTAATTCTCATTATAATTAAAATAGAATGATACTCATCACAGAGCAAGTCCTAGTGAGAGGGACCCACACTGGTCTCCTTGTAATCCCTCCTCCCTATAAAACATTTATCACCAGAAACCTGAAGTGATGCGTTTCTGAAGTTAAGCAATTCTAAGCTGCAATTCTACCTTAGCACTGACCACATCCTCAAGGTTATAGATGAAACAGTGTATAATCTATAGTCATGATTTAAAGTAAAAACATCTGAGAAGCCCCTTACATAGTATTTTCCTAATTAATAAAAGATCATGTGAATTTTTCACCCACTAAGACTTTTATCCTTTTCCTAATTTTTCTTCCAGTCATTACATTTTTTCAAGTCAACTGGAACCTTTACCATTCGATCATATCTGTTTTTATTTTTCCACATTATCTTCTAACTTTTGTCCACACCAAATACATTTTAGTTATAATAATATTTTGCTAACTTTATCTTTCACTTAACAGCCTGTGCTCACCATTTCTACATTATGAAATCTTCACTATTGTTTTTCATGGCTGGCTGCTGCTGTTGCTGCTGCTGCTAAGTCGCTTCAGTCGTGTCCAACTCTGTGTGACCCCATAGACGGCAGCCCACCAGGCTCCCCCATCCCTGGGATTCTCCAGGCAAGAACACTGGAGTGGGTCATGGCTGTCTAATATCCTCTAATTTCCTTAAGCATAGACTTATTTTTACCTTTGGGGGCATTTATTATTTTTATGCTATTAAATACATTTTTATATATCATTTTTTCAGTCTTTCAAATTGTTTCCTTGGTAGGTTTCTAGGAGAGAAAATAAGGGTCAAAGCATGTGAATGTTTTTATGATTCCTTCTGTGCTTAGTTATTTAATCATTTTACAAAAAAGGATTGGTTGATTTCTATTGTTCAAGGAGTCTGAATGTATCACTTTTACAAAGACCTCATCACAATTCACTTTAGCTTTAATTTTTTTAATTATAACAAATGTAAGGTAAGTGTCGCTCTTTAGTAATTATCAGTGGAGTTGAACACTATTCCATATGTTTATTCTATAGGATTACATGCATTGTCTATTCATCTATTCACATTCTTAACCCACCATTCTATTTCCTTCCATTTTTTAGATCTGTTTAACTGGCAACTTCAGTCATGAAAAGAAATCTCTTACCTGACCTAAATGCAAAAGGCAACAGAAACAGAATTAGCACAAACTTGTCATGTTATCTTAGAGAACTGGGCTGTCACCGAAACCACATTAACAGAAGAATAATCCCTTCCAGGGAAATACTAATACCATCTATTTACCCTAGTCAGTCTTTGGCGTTGAAAGAAGAAAACATATTACTCTGGATTTGAGGGCCAAGCTTGAATAGAAAGTTATAAACCTTACTTCTAAATCACCAGATAGCTTTTCAAAACACACAGTGATTGGTCATTAACGGTGAAACAGACTAAATATAAGCAAGCATCCAGCGAAGGAGCAGGGAACCCTGATGCAATTCACACACCGTACAATCAACCTGATGTACACAACGTCCATACGGAAAAACAGAGCTTGTGATACTCTGGATCCTGCATTTACTGGGTGAGGGACACGCCCCACATTACTTGACATCGCAGAGAAGGGCAACTCCACGAAGCACCCAGTGTTCGGGGGCCTGGGCCGTCCTGAGGTCTACAGCAGCAATGTAGTTCAAGTCTGTTCGGACCGGCTTCTTGTAGATGGGACAAGAGTATAACCGAGGATCTCTCACAGCTACAACGAAAACCATCAGAAATCTTGGTGAATTTCTCATTCATGCAGCCCCCAAGAGAGTGCAGAGCCAAATGTGTGCATCTGGAAGGTCACAGTGGGCGTGGCAGAATGAGGGAAATTCCTCCTGAGGTCAGGCAATCCCTAGATGTGAAGCAGATGCTATCAAGCTTTCCCAAGGCGGGTGTGACAAGTTACCCAGATGGCCTCACATTTACCTCACCCACCTAGTGTCCCACAACCTTGACACTAACCCCAGTCCATGGGACATGGCCACCCGCTGCTTCCTTTCTCTCCTTTCCACCTGTCAATTCAACTTTGCGCCTCCACCTGCCCCCTGTACCTCCCCCCCAAAACCTTGTGCCTTCACACCCTCTTTGTTCTTCCCATGTGGTTTGCCTTTGGCAAAAGGTACCTGTCCCTTTTAGTCAGACACCCAGAACCTCTGGTACTTCACTATTATTACTGCAAAACCCCTTCTTCAATCCTTTTTGCCATAGTCCAAACCACATTGGGCTTCTCAGTCCATAAAGAATCTGCCTACAGTGCAGGAGACTTGGGCTTGACCCCTGGGTCAGGAAGATCCCCTGGAGAAGGAAATGGCTACCCACTCCAATATTCTTGCCTGGGATATCCCATGGATAGAGGAGCCTGGCAGGCTGCAGTCCATAGGGTTGCACAGAGTTGGACATGACGTAGCGACTAAACTACTACCAAACCACATTGCAAATCACAGGACAGAGGATGTTCCCCACCCCACCAGGTGTTGTGAGTTCTCTATGTGTGTGGAGAAATACAAACGGCAGGAAGCAGAGAGCCACAGCACAGTTCAGCTCTCTGAGTCAATCTACTTTTCTGGAGTAGGTGAATAATACATGCAATCTCCACAATCACATCTGTCATGAGAGACAATCTCTGTATCCATCCTGTACGGGTCCTCTCTTAGGCATTCTCTCCAGCCCTGGAATCCCCATGCTGAGGACGGATGCAGATCTTTTGTGACTTCAAGCTTATACAGTTTGGAGAAGGGACTTCTTTTAAGAAAAAGAGTATAATTTGCAAATACCAAATTAAGTTTTGGAAAAAGCCTTTGTGTTGAGTAGCCCTGGAGTTTAAGCTTCAGCAGCTTCCTGTTAAATTCACTCTACCCAGAATAGTTTATTTGCACATCTTGTAACATCCATCTTTGGAAGCAGTATATTATTCCTTTTTCTCTCCCAGACTATAAACTATTTCAGGACAGAAGTTATGTCTGCATTCCTCTGTGTACTTCTCCGGAAGGCCAATGTTATAAATGACCCTAATATAACTACTAAAATGAAAACACATTTAACTAAGAGGATAACTTTGGAGAAATAGTGTTATAAATATAGAACTTTCAAAATGCAATATTAATATATTAGTGATACTGAACTTATTTCCCAAAAACTAATTTCCTCAATAATTCAGCTTTTCCTAACATATCAAAAAATAAGGCAGCACCAGCAGTTAAAGTCTCATTTTTGGACCCAAGAAAACCTTCAACCTGCCGTGCCGTGTGTGTGTGTGTGTGTTCAACACCATCCAGCTCTTTGATATTCTATGGATTGTAGCCAACAAGGTTCCTCTGTCCACGGGATTTTTCAGACAAGAATACTGGAGTGGGTTGTCATTTCCTTCTGCAGGGGATCATCGCAACCAAGGGATAGAATCCATGTCTCCTGTGACTCCAACTGCAAATAGGAAGCCACCTGGAAGCCTCTCTACTATAAATTCAATTCATTTTATTGGAAGAAATTAAACATTTGCATATGATAGCACTTTACAAAAGTTTCAATAAAAGTAGTTTAAAAGCCACAATTCTTAACCAGGTGTGATTTTTTTTTTTAACCAGGGTACTAAATCTAGAGACATATTTGGTTATCACAACTGGGAAGGTGCTACCGGCAACTGGTGGCTAGAGGCCAGGGACACTGCTAGCATCCTGTAATGCACAGGACAGTCCCTCACAAGACTTCTCTGTGCCAAAAGTGTCAGCAAAACCAAAGTCGAGAAATTCTGTTCTAAAACAATGTCACAGATATTTTACAGTACTCTAAAATGAAGCATTTGCTTAATTCCATGAAATTAATTATTAGAAGCCATCTAAGTTAATGCAATATCTAATTTTTAAGTCTAGTCACTATTTTAACCACCATGAGAATATCATAAGTAATAATAATAAGGCAAACATATGAAAATTCTAGCTGAGCTATTTCAAATCCTAAAAGATGATGCTATTCAAGTGCTGTGCTCAATATGTCAGCAATTTGGAAAACTCAGCAGTGGCCACAGGACTGGAAAAGGTCACTGTTCATTCCAATCCCAAAGAAGGACAAAGTCAAAGAATGTTCAAACTACCACACAATTGGCGCTCATTTCACATGCTAGTATGGTTATGCTAAAAATTCTTCAAGCTACCCTTCAGCAGTATGTGAACCGAGAACTTTCAGATGTACAAGGTGGATTTAGAAAAGGCAGATGAACCAGAAATCAAACTGCCAACATATGCTGGATCACAGAAAAAGCAAGAGAATTCCTGAAAAACATCTAACTTTTGCTTCATTGACTATGCTATAGCCTTTGACTGTATGGATCACAACAAACTGTAGAAAATTCTTCAAGAGATGGGAATACCAGACCACCTTACCTGCTTCCTGAGAAACCTGTATGCAGGACAAAAAGCAACAATTAGAACCAGATGGAACAATGGACTGGTTCAAAACTGGGAAAGCAGTACATCGAGGCTGTATATTGTCACCTTGCTTATTTAATTTATATGCAGAGTACATCATGCAAAAGGTTGGACTAGATGAATTACAAGCTACAATCAAGATTGCAGAGAGAAATATCAACAACCTCAGATATGCAGATGATACCACTCCAATGGCAGAAAGTGAAGAGGAACTAAAAGAGGAGAATGTGAAAGCTGGCTGGAAACTCAACATTCAAAACACTAAGATCATGGCATCCAGTCTCATCACTTCATGGCAAACAAAAGGGAAAAAAGTTGAAACGGTGACAGATTTTCTTTTCTTGGGCTCCAAAATCATTGCAGATGGTAACTGCAGCCATGAAATTAAAAGATACTTGTTTCTTGGAAGGAAAGCTATAACAAAGTTAGGGTATTCAAAAGCACATATATCACTTTGCCGACAAGGATCCACATAGTCAAAGCTGTGGTTTTTCAAGTAGTCATGTACAGATGTGAGAGTTGGATCATAAAGAAGGCTCAGCACTGAAGAATTGATCCTCTTGAACTCTGGTGTTGGAGAAGACTCTTGACAGTCTCTTTAACAGCAGGGAGATCAAACTAATCAGTCCTAAAGGAAATCAACCCTGAATATTCACGGAAGGATTGATGTTAAAGCTGAAGCTCCAATACTTCGGCCATCTGATGTGAAGAACTGACTCACTGGAAAAGACCCTGATGCTGGGAAAGACTGAAGGCAAAAGGAGAAGCGGGCAGCATAGAATGAGATGGTTAGACAGAATCACTGACTCAACAGACACAAATTTGAGCAAACTCTGAGAGATAATGGACAGAGGAGCATAGCATGCCACAGTCCATGAGATCGAAAAGAGTAGGACAGGGCTTAGCGACTAAACAACAACAACAAAATTAAAATTTCTGATTAAATAAGTGAATGACTCAATTTGAGGAGTGCAATTAATAATAACTACACTAATTGATGTATTTAAACCCTTTAATCCTTATATATGTTATATGTTCAAGGGTTTGAACATATAACAGATATTTAACTAATTGTTCTTCTTTATACACATTTCACTAATAATCATTTTATAACTCTTGAAAAAAACCCTTAGAGTCTTATATTTGAAATAAATGATAAACATGATAATTGCACCTTGGGAAGTATTTGATTGTTTGGGTTTTAATCCCAGAAGAAAAACACAATTCGGGGGGGAAAAAAATGGTGTTCTTTTCAATAAGCAGGTAAAAAAGGCAATTCTCTGAAATACTTATCCAATTTTATTTATTTTTAATTGTTTCAGAAGGGAAGGTATCCACGCCAAGTCACAGCATGTAACAACCTTCTGCAGCAGGATTAGAAACTACCAAAAATATAACTTCATTGTAAAAGCGCTGACAGATGCTTTATAAACAAGCACATAAACATCTGAAACTATTACTCCTGGTTAGACAAAAAAATTGAAGACACAAATAAGCATGCTAGGTAGGTAGAACAAATCAGCTAAATATGCTTAAAACCTTGGGGCTCCAGAAAAACAAGCAGAGAGAAGAGGGTGTCTAAATTGGTGAGCTATATGCTTTGGGATGCTAAAGGTTTCAATAAAACACCTTGAAGAAATTTCATTTTCTAACTGTTATAACTTCTCTCTCTCTAGCCTACATTTTTCATGCAAATGTTAGTATATCATTACATCATATATTCTTTCCAATATGTAAAACAACCAAGATACCTAGAGATTCCTTATGTCACTCTTTTATTTAACCCCTCTTTTGCTTCAACAATATGTGAGCCATGAACTTCCAGATGTTCAAGCTGGTATTAGAAAAGGCAGAGGAACCAGAGACCAACTTGCCAACATCCATTGGATCATTTAAAAAGCAAGAGAGTTCCAGAAAAATATCTACTTATGCTTTATTGACTATGCCTAAGCCTTCGACTGTGTGGATCACCACAAACTGTGGAAAATCCTGAAAGAGATGGGAATACCTGACCTGCCTCTTGAGAAATCTGTATGCAGGTCAGGAAGCAACAGTTAGAACTGGACATGGAACAACAGACTGGTTCCAAATGGGAAAAGGAGTACATCAAGGCTGTATGTTGTCACCCTGCTTATTTAATTTATATGCAGAGTACATCATGAGAAACACTGGGGTGGATGAAGCACAAGCTGGAATCAAGATTGCCAGGAGAAATATCAATAACCTCAGATATACAGATGACACCACCCTTATGGCAGAAAGTGAAGAAGAACTAAAGAGCCTCTTGATGAAAGTGAAAGAGGAGAGTGAAAAAGTTGGCTTAAAACTCAACATTCAGAAAACTAAGATCATGGCATCTCGTCCCATTACTTCATGGGAAATAGATTGGGAAACAGTGGAAACAGTGTCAGACTTTATTTTTTTGGGCTCCAAAATCACTGCAGATGGTGACTGCAGCCATGAAATTAAAAGACCCTTACTCCTTGGCAGGAAAGTTATGACCAACCTAGACACAATAATAAAAAGCAGAGACCTTACTTTGCCAACAAAGGTCCATCTAGTCAAGGTTATGGTTTTTCCAGTAGTCATATATGGATGTGAGAGTTGGACTATAAAGAAAGCTGAACACCAAAGAATTGAAGCTTTTGAACTGTGGTATTGGAGAAAACTCTTGAGAGTCCCTTGGACTGCAAGGAGATCCAACCAGTCCATCCTAAAGGAGATCAGTCCTGGGTGTTCATTGGAAGGACTGATGTTGAAGCTGAAACTCCAATACATTGGCCATCTAATGCAAAGAGTGACTCATTTGAAAAGACCCTGATGCTGGGAAAGATTGAAGGCAGGAGAAGAAGGGAACAACAAAGGATAACAGATGGTTGGATGGCATCACCGACTAAATGGACATGAGCTTGGGTAAAGTCCAGGAGTTGGTGATGGACATGGATGCCTGGCATGCTGCAGTCCATGGGGTTACAAAGAGTCAGACACAACTGAGCGACTGAACTGAACTGACATCATATAGTCCTTCTGATATGTAAAACAACCAAGTTACCGAGAGATTCCTTATATCATTCCTTTATTCAAGCCCTGTTTTGCTAAAAACATTTGAGTTATTAAATAAAGAACATTTATATGTGATATTTCTTTTAATCCTTCAACTAGCATGTGATGGCATCACCAACTCGATGGTCATGAGTTTGAGCAAGCTCCGGGAGTTGGTGATGGACAGGAAAGCCTAGCATGCTGCAGTCCATGGGGTCACAAAGAGTCGGACATTACTGAGCAACTGAACTGAAACTGAGCATGTGTTACTGTATTAATAATAACAGTAATTGTTTTTATTATTATCTACTGTATGCTAATTATGTGCTGGACATTGTCAGTTTTATTCTCTCAGCACCCAGTGAGATGGGTACCATGATTAAATCCATTTTAATAGATGAGAACCCAAGGAGGTGAGTTACTTATTCAAGGTTACAAAGCTGCAGGTAATGAGAGAATCTGGCTGGAATGGACCAGGAGCCAAAGCTCTTAACCTCAACAACAGTGTGACGTACTCTATGTATGTGCCTCCATGTTTTTTTTGCAGAAAGATGTAAACGTGAGCCAGAAATAACTAGATACCTAACTTCCACTTGTGGCACAGTTGCGATTCCTCTGAAGTCGCATGAGTGCTATGGTGGTAAAGCCAGGAGAACACCCCAAATATCCAGGCTCCTGGCTCACTGTCCTTGACCTGAGGACATGTGCCCCGCTGTGGGGCAAGGAGGTAACCACCTTAGGCCTGCAGCATGGGGAGAGGAGGGCCTAGGGAGTGAGAACTCATGTTCCTATAGGACAGAGGCCTTTTACTGTGTCAACCTCGCTATGTACCTGAGAAAAATTAATTCATGACTTCAAAATACAAGAACATTTTCCTCATGTCCAATTTAGGCTTTAGTTTCCAGCTTCATCCCTACATGCACAGTCTTGAGTAGAACACAACCACAGGAATTCCAAGATGTGCATTCAACCCACAACAGACAAAGGTGATTCTGATAACAGACTTAGTAGCCAGGAATCACAGGCAAATTACATAATATCTCTAACCTAGTATTTCCCCATCTGCAAAATAGCCATGATGCACCTTATAGAGTCGTTGTAAAGACTAAATGAGTGAATATATGTGAATGCCTGGCATAGCGTAGTGCTTAGAATGCAGTAGATACCCAAGGTGTGTTACATTTCTCCTCTCTGCCTCTACACATGTATACACGTGTGTGCATATACACAGTTACCTTTCACTAAACCTAATTCCCCAGACTCAAGTTCCAGAAGACTAACAGAGTTCCAGGTTTACAAACTGCAAGTGAATTAAATGCTGTGGGGCTCAGGTATCAGGAGGTTCCCAGCTCTGGGTCACTGCACGGGGCTACCCCCATCCCAGCACCACGAACGCAGAGTGCTGCCTCAGGGTGGGTCACAAGGCATGATGACACACAGTTTCTCCTGCAGGAAATATTCTCATTAGCTACAGGGACTCTAAGATGCTTCTCCACCTACTTAGCGAGCATCACTTTGTTCCCCCAAACACTGTAGTCACCTCTTTCCCATCACATGGGGTACAGCACAAAAGTTACTAAGAGCATCACTCTCTCTATATGTAGAAGACTTTACTGAAGAATTGATGCTTTGGAACTATGGTGTTAGAGAAGACTCTTGAGAATCCCCTGGACTGCAAGGAGATCAAACCAGTCAATCCTATAGGAAATCAGTCCTGAATATTCATTGGAAGGACTGATGCTGAAGCTGAAGCTCCAATACTTTGGCCACCTGATGCAAAGACCTGACTCTTTGGAAAAGACTCTGATGCTGGGAAAGACCGAAGGCAAAAGAAGAAGAGGGCAACAGAGGATGAGATGGTTGAATGGCACCACTGACTCAATGGACGTGAGTTTTTGCAAGCTCCTGGAGTTGGTGATGGACAGGGAAGCCTGGCATGCTGCAGTCCATGGGGTCACAAAGAGTCAGACCAGACTGATCAACTGAACTGCCTGACACTGACCTTTCCTAATGAATGAATGAATGTGAAGTCGCTCAGTCATGTCCGACTCTTTGCGACCCCATGGACTGTAGCCTACCAGGGTCCCCTGTCCATGGGATTTTCCAGGCAATAGTACTGGAGTGGATTGCCATTTCCTTCTCCAAGGGATCTTCCCAACCCAGGGATCGAACCTGGGTCTCCCACATTGTAGACAGACGCTTTTCCGTCTGAGCCACCAGGGAAGTCTTAGGAAGATCTTTCCTAAACCTTCCTCTTTTCAACTTTCTTTGATAACAGAGGATCTACTGTTTGGTATGTCAGTGGGTTTACTCCCTTGGTGTATTTAGCACTACTTGGGTGACTCCCCCATGACAAGAGACATAAATAAATGTTTGGGGATATATCATTCAATTTTTAGAGTTTAAATAAATAACTGGGCTTCCCTGGTGGCTAGCAGTAAAGAATCCTCCTGCCAATGCAGGAGACGCAGGTTCAATCCCTGGGTCAAGAAAATCCCTTGAAGAAGGGCATGGAAACCCACTCTGGTATTCTTGCCTGGAGAATTCCATGGACAGAGGAGCCTGGAGGGCTATAGTTCATGGGGTCACAAAATAGTTGTATAAAACTTATCGATTAAACAACAAACAACAAAGATTTCCTTTTAAAAACAAACTAGTCCTGTCTGTAAAATTCAATGGTGAATTATTTAAACTGAAATTGCCCTTCATATTAACATAAAAAACAATTCATCATAAGAGTTTTAATTTTAAAATGCTACACCTTTGGAGTGTCCTCTAGTCAGTAATAATATTATACCTCTTTATCTCAATTAGGCCCCTATTTAGTCATCAAAATTGAATTAAAATCACAGTATAAAAAGAACCTATGGAAGTCACGAACCTACAGTATGAATCTATAGTATATCATGAACCTATGGACAGAGGTTCGTGACATTGTACAAGACCATTGATCAAGACATCCCCAAGAAAAAGAAAGGTAAAAAGGCAAAATGATTGTCTGAGGGTGCCTTATAAATAGCTGAGAAAAGAAGAGAAGTGAAAGGCAAAGGAAAACAGGAAAGATATACCCATTGAGTGCAAAGTTCCAAAGAACAGCAAGGAGAGATGAGAAAGCCTTCCTCAGTGATCAAAGCAAAGAAATAGAGGAAAACAATAGAATGGGAAAGACTATAGATCTTTTCAAGAAAATTAGAGCTACCAAGGGAACATTTCATGCAAAGAAGGGCACAATAAAAGACAGAAATAGTATGGATCTAACAGAAGCATAAGGTATTAAGAAGAGGTGGCAAAAATACACAAAACTATACAAAAAAGATCTTCATGACCCAGATAACCACAATGGTGTGATCACTCACCTAGAGCCAGACATCCTGGAATGTGAAGTCAAGTGGGCCTTAGGAAGCATCACTACAAATAAAGCTAGTGGAGGTGATGGAATTCCAGTTGAGCTATTTCAAATCCTAAAAGATAATGCTATGAAAGTGCTGCACTCAATATGCCAGCAAATTTGGAAAACTCAGCAGTGGCCAAAGAACTGGAAAAGGTCAGTTTTCATTCCAATCCCAAAGAAAAGCGATGTCAAAAATTGTTCAAACTACCGCACAATTGCACTCATCTCACACACTAACAAAGTAATGCTCAAAATTCTCCAAGCCAGGCTTCAACAGTACATGAACGGTGAACTTCCAGATGTTCAAGCTGGATATAGAAAAGGCAAAGGAACCAGAGATCAAATTGCCAACATCCACTGGATCACAGAAAAAGCAAGAGGATTCCAGAAAAACATCTACTTCTGCTTTATTGACTATGCAACATCCTTTGACTGTGTGGATCACAACAAACTGGGAAATTCTTAAACAGGTGGGAATACAAGACCACCTGACCTGCCTCCTGAGAAATCTGTATGCAGGTCAAGAAACAACAGTTAGAACTGGACATGGAACAACAGACTGGTTCCAAATTGGGAAAGGGAAGGAGTACATCAAGGCTGTATACTGTCACCCTACTTATGTAATTTGTATGCAGAGCACATCATGAGAAACTCTGGGCTGGATGAAGCACAAGCTGGAAACAAGATTGCCAGGAGAAATATCAATTACCTCAGATATGCAGATGACACCACCCTTACGGCAGAAAGAAAAGAGGAACTGAAGAGCCTCTTGATGAAAGTGAAAAAGGAGAGTGAAAAAGTTGGCATAAAACTCAACATTCAAAAAACTAAGATCATAGCATTTGGTCCCATCACTTCATGGCAAATAGATGGGGAATCCATGGAAACGAGAGACTATATTTCTTTTGGGCTCCAAAATCACTGTAGATGGTGACTGAAGCCATGAAATTAAAAGACACTTGCTCCTTGGAAGAAAGCTATGACCAACCTAAACAGCATATTAAAAAGCAAAGACATCACTTTGCCAACAAAGGTCCATCTAGCCGAAGCTATTGTTTTTTCAGTAGTCATGTATGGATATAAGAGTTGGACTATAAAGAAAGCTGAGGGCCAAAGAATTGATGCTTTTGTACTGTGGTGTCAGAGAAGACTATTGAGAGTCCCTTGGACTGCAAGGAGATCAAACCAGTCAATCCTGAAGGAAATCAGTCCTGAATATTCATTGGAAGGACTGCTGCTGAAGCTGAAACTCCAATCCCTTGGCCACCTGATGCAAAGAACTGACTCATTAGAAAAGACCTTGTTGCTTGGAAAGACTGAAGGCAGGAGGAGAAGGGGATGACAGAGGCTGAGATGGTTGGATGGCATCACTGACTCGATGGACATGAGTTTGTGCAAGTTCCTGGAGTTAGTGATGGACAGGGAATCCTGGTGTGCTACAGTCCATGGGGTCGCAAAGTGTCAGACATGAGTGATCCACTGAACTGACTGAACAGATGAAAAGAACAATGGAATGTTAATTTCCTATCACTAACAAAACACCTCTCCAACCACAAAGCTATTTGGCAGCAAGTTTCCACCAACTTCTATTGAAACCAAAAAAAGACAATAAAGAACTGCAATTTTCTTTACTTTTTTATTAGCACTTTGGAATTCATAGTCACCTTTTCTGTTGCTTATTTTTATTTCCTCTCTTACCTGCAGCTAATGAGCATCACCACTGACTAATGCCCAGCAGGGTGAGTACAGTTCTTCCACAAAAATGTGTTCTTAAGTCATAAAGGACTGCCTGTATTATAAAATTATTGCTTTATTACTACCATGCTGAGATGTTCAATGTCACATGATGAAAGATTTTTACACATTAGTCACAAGAAATAAAAAAGTAACACCTAACTGAATGTGAGAAAGATTTTTCTTTCACTTTATAAGGGAAATGTTTTTGCAACAGTGTTGACTAGATGCAACAAAATTTCTAAAGTATTACTTTTGGCTGAAAGAGCACTTGACTATTAATTCTATAAAATAATCACTCCCCTGGGACTTCACACCACAGTAAGGATATGAAGAGGGGCTTCCTTGGTGGCTCAGTGGTAAAGAATCTACCTTCCAAGGCAGGAGACATGGGTTCGACCCCTGATTCAAGAAAATCCCACATGCCTGCGGAGCAATAAAGCCCATGCATCACAACTATTGAACCCACACACCTTACAGCCCAAACTCAGCAACAAGAGAAGCCACCTCAATGAGAAGCTTTTGCAGCGCAACTCGAGAATAGTCCCAGCTCACTGCCATTAGAGAAAAGCCCGTGCGGCAATGAAGACCCAGCACAGCCAAAATTAAATTAATAAATACAATTATTTTTTTAAAAAATCATGAAGCCACAGGCAGCGTGTTTACCCAAACTCAGGCACACACATGGATCCTTTCAGACACCGCTGGGGCATAAGGAGTGACACCCTTATGACACCCTTACCAAGAGGGAGGCTGAGCACCCTCACGTCTCTTCTGATGTTCATGGGCACCCCTTCCATTACACACTGTCTGTTCCTCAAACACAGTGCCTCCATTGCTAGCTCTTGTCTCTGCATGCTTGCCTTTTCTCCATGGATATCAGTTCAATGTTCTCTTCTCAGCAAACTCTTCCCTGAACACCAGAATGCTCTCTCACTCCCTGACACACCCTGTGTGTGTCCTTTTTACAGAAACAAGAGCTATCTGAAATCAATCTGTTCATTTACACTCCATCCTCATTATTTGTGGGACTAATGTATCTATTTCCTCTGGTGGCTCAGCTGTAAAGAACCCGCCTGCCAATGCAGGAAACCCAGAATTGATTCCTGGGTGGGGAAGATCCCTTGGAGAAGGAAATGGCAACCCACTCCAGTAGTCTTGCCTGGAAAATCCCTCAGACAGAAGAGTCTGGCAGACTACAGTCTATGGGGTCGAAAAGAGTCAGACACAACCTAGCAACGAAACAACAACAACAATGTATGTATAGTTTAATGAAGCCCAAATTACCGGCAGCTCCCAGGAGAAATAGAGGGTCAGGCTCCTCAGAGCCCTTGGCCACAGAATTTTCATCAACCGATCAATTCATAACCTTGTTTTCTGTGTGCTTTTGTTTAAAGTCATCTTTTTAATATGCTCTGTTAATTCATTAACACTGAACTCAGGGCCAACAGCACTGTGACTCATGCCTGAATGAAGCTTGTCTAACACATGTGGTTTCTCCATAAGGTACATCACAGCCTTCTAGTGCTCAGGAACAGCAGACAGCACTTCAACACTACACTCGAGGGCCACTTTCAACAATGAAAAATAGAAAAATATGAAAAACATAGCACTAAATAGACCACGGAAAGGGCACTAGTTTACAGTCCGAGCCAAAACGAGGAGCAGAGCACAGGCTTGTTCCACCTAAGTTGGAAACACACGTCAGGAGGGTCAGATTCTTCACTGCTTTGTACATGTCTGGGAAAAGTCATGAAAGTCCACAGGCATTAACCTTAGGGTCACAAATAAATTTTAAGAGTGTAGGTGAATTCATACAGAATCCTTGAATAGCAATGACTATATCTGCCTCTTTTCCAGTTACCCATCCCTCCTTGAGACTGAACTCCGTGCAAATGCGGGTTCTGCATGGTCTTTCCTCACTGTTGCACCCCCAGCAATAGAGCAGTGTATGTCAGATGGTTGATACCTTGGCTGACTCAGTGAGCTAGAGCTCTTTCCCTCTGCCCAGAAAAGTCTGACTCTAACACCCTCTCATTCTCATCCTCCAAAACGCATCTCAAAAGCAGCCTCCACCTCCTACCAGGCTTAGTTACGTTTTCCTTCTAGCATCCCCGAACATCCTAAGAGCATCTCTATCACGTGCATCTGTTAGTCGCGCAGTTGTGTCCAACTCTCTGCGATCCCATGGACTGTAGCCAGGCTCCTTTGTCCATGGTATTCTCCAGGCAAGAATACTGGAGTGGGTTGCCATTTCCTTCTCTGGAGATCTTCCCAATCAGCAGATGGAACCCAGGTCTCCGGCATTGCAGGCAGATTCTTAACCACTGAGCCACCAGGGATCTCCATCATAACATGCATCAAATTCTATTTAAATTATTTGTTTACTTATCCATCTCCTTCACTAGGCTGTGAGTCCCTTGTGGGCGTGATTTGGCTCATAAATACCTTTATCCCTTGCAGGTAAGGTTGTATCTGGTTTGTACTAGGCATCTAGCAAACATTTGCTTAAAAAACAAATATTCAAAGCTTATACATATGTTTACAAGTGTGGTATTTATCTAAGGGATAAATAAACTAAAAATTATCCTTTAAAGAGAGATTTTTGTCTCTTCTTTGTTTAAAGAAAAATCTTCGTGCTTCGATTATAAAATTAGGACTTCCCTTAGGGTCTACTATCCTGGCTACCTCATGAATTTATGGCTTATAATGATCATCTCACCATGTATATCAAATCAACATGTTATACACCTTGGCCAGTTGCTTCAGTCATGTCTGACTCTTCATAACCCTCTGGACTATAGCCCACAGGCTGCTCTATCCATGGGATTCTCCAGGCAAGAATACTGGAGTAGGTTGCCATTTCCTCTTCCAAGGATGTTATACACCTTAAACATGTGCAATTTTATTTTAAAAGGAATATAATTTTTTTAAAGTGAAATGAACAGCATCTCCTCATATTGTAAATAGTGGTTATCCCTGAGGAGACGTTAGCTGAGTGAAATGCAAAAACCTCTAGAAAACATCAAACCAACAATGGAAAATAGTTCAGGTGTTTTTAGACTTGTCAAACAGAGCTTTGATAACTCTGTCAAAGGATTCTGCTTTGACATGTATGTTTCATAAAAGTGTTGTCACATTCATAGGCTGCAATGTGAACTCAGCATTTTACCATAAGCTACTGAATTAAGCCAATGTCCCTGAATTCAATCTGGACTTCACAGCCTGGCTTAAATCTCCAAGCTGGAGGAGTCATGACTTCCAGGAGCCCTGTACAATCCCACCTGGAAAGGCTTCTTTCCTACTTTCCACCTCTTGCCCACCTCATCATTCAAGCCCCATCCATTCTTCCAAGCCCCTCCAGGCCCCCCTGCTCCCAAGATCCAGCCCCCGACAGTTTCATCCCACTCTTATCTCACCCTCCTTTCTCACCACTTAGTAACTATTCCAAACACTTGCTTCTTATCTCATTAGCTAATGCTCCGTGAGTATCCTTCCACATTTTACCTGCTTTATTAGATGGGCAAGAACTATCTAGAACCATTGCCTCCCAGCAGCACTCAAGGAAGAGCCCAGAAGTAAGTAAGTACTCGTTAAACACAGGTGTGAATATGAAGCTACTTGACAACAGAGTATAATCCTTATCTGCTGCTGCTGCGGCTAAGTCGCTTCAGTCATGTCCAACTCTGTGCGACCCCATAGACGGCACCCACCAGGCTCCCCCGTCCCTGGGATTCTCCAGGCAGGAACACAAGAGTGGGTTGCCATTTCCTTCTCCAATGCATGAATGTGAAAAGTGAAAGTGAAGTCACTCACATGATAAAAAAAATAATGAGATCCTATATTTATAACATCACCCAACCCCATTGTACCAACCGTCCCTGAAGGCACAGACAACTCACCGTTATTTTCAGCATAAATCCTTACAACAGGCATTAACTCAAAGAGCACTTTGGGCTTGGACTCGATAAGTTTCATATTCCTCCTGTCCCAGCCAGCACCTTCAAGATACAAGCCGTAGACATAGACACCCTCCGTGGGAGGGGCAGAAATGTCATCCTTCATCCACTTGGTGACTTCGTTGCAAAGCACCATATTGTCCAGAGCCCAGCCTTTGTTGGCCCGAGTTATTTCCTACTCAGGGAAAGAGAAAAAGAGAAGGATGACATCAGCAACTAGAGGGTTGTCTTAAAGAGCATAATTGTGGTAACAATGTAGCCCCAGATTCAAAAAAGGTAGGATAGTATTTAATGGGTTTTAAAAGATCCTCTTATAAGTAATATCCATGTCCTAATTTAAATATATTTGTACTTCAGTGTCAAATAAGTTGATGCTTTCAAATTGTGGTTGTGGAGAAAACTCTTGAGAGTCCCTTGGACTGCAAGGAGATCCAACCAGTCCATCCTAAAGGAGATCAGTCCTGAATGTTCATTGGAAGCACTAATGTTGAAGCTGAAACTTCAATACTTTGGCCACCTGATGCGAAGAACTGACTCATTTGAAAAGACCCTGATGCTGGGAAAGATTGAAGGCAGGAGGAGAAGGGGACGACAGAGGATAAGACGGTTGGATGGCATCACTGACTCGATGGACATGAGTTTGAGCAAACACCAGGAGATAATGAAGGAAAGTGCAGCCTGGCGTGCTTCAGTCCATGAGTTTGCAAAATATCGGAGATGACTTCATGACTGAATAACAATTTTAAAAGAAATATAAAATCAAATCTAATATAAAAATAAATATTTTAAAATTTAAGCTAGCAGCCTGAGAACAAGTTGCTGGATTTATGTTCAGGATAAAGTTAACTGCTGGTGCCCAAACCAGACAATCATTCTGCCTTATTATAAACTACATATTTAAAACTATAATGAAAGAAGAAAGCCCTCCAGAGGAAAACTGTAATAACCCAACAGGTAAAAATCAGTGCTATTACCTGTCGCATTGCAGTTAAAAATCCTTGAGGGTTAAAAAAGCCCGTCATCCAGAAGCAGTGAGGTCGGTCATTGAAAACCCAAGAGGTAAACTGGCAGTTTCTTTCAATAAGTTCAGTAAACCAGAAACCCAAGGTACTTGAAACCCAAGATGCCTGAAATGCAAGCATGAAAACATGAATAAATACAGGTTTAATTCTACTGTGTAACTGACTATATTCACAGGAAAAAAAAAAGATGAAATATCAATTTCACATTTAGAATTTAGAAGTCCCTAAGGCATAAATTTCCATAGGGCTCTGACATTTAAGATGTCAAATTATTCTTCCTTTTTAATAATATGAAGTATGTTAGAATCAACTAATCTTCATGTGAATTCCAGATTAACCCAGCTTGGCATGCTGTTCAAGACATCTGCTATCAATAAAATCTCCTTCCACATATGAATATAGTTATGATCAATTCTGTCATAAAGCAATTAAAACAATTAATTGAATTAAATTTAACAGGCTTCAATTATTTTTCCTTAGGCTATATTTTCAACAGATACATTATAAAACAGAATTTCTATTTATGTAAATGTGCTTATGGCCTTAACAGCACTTTATATTCTGTGAATGACAAATGTAGAAGCCTTTCTCCACTTATTTTTTATGGAGCAAACAACATTTATTTTCTGAAGTTTCTGACTCTTAGAAGGCTTTTTTATATTCTCTGATGAAGGGAATAAAAATGAAAACACAGGTCTCCTTACCACCAACAAATTAATTGCATTCACTGCCTGTAACGTTCTGCCTGAATTCACATGTGGAACTTATGTTATTACAACAGGCATGGAAATGTCATCAACATTATCAGCAGTCACACTAGAAGGTATCTCCAAATCATATTTTATAACATTTCACTGGAACTGCACTATTTTATGTGTGAATAAATGTAGCGATCAACCTGAATAGATAAAACACTTGAATTTCAAATAGCTTGAGAATTGATATGCCTATTTTACAAAAGACACTGGGATTCCCAAAGACTGTTAATAAGTTGAGTAGAAAAAAATGCTGTATAAAAGGATTTTAAGTTCCAGGAAGTGGGACTTCCCTGGAAGTCCAGGGGTTAATCCCTAGTCAAGGAACTAATATCCCACATCCAGTGTGGCATGGCCAAATTTTTTTTTTTTTAAGAGATTCTTAGAGTCCCTTGGACAGCAAGGAGCTCAAACCAGTTGATCCTAAAGGAAATCAACCCTGAATATTCATTGGAAGGACTGATGCTGAAGCTGAAGCTCCAATACTTTAGCCACCTGATGCGAAGAGGTGACTCACTGGAAAAGACCTTGATGCTGGGAAAGATTGAGGGCAGGAGGAGACAGGGATGACAGAGGATGAGACGGTTGGATGGAATGACCAACTCAACAGACATAAGTGTGGGCAAACTCCAGGAGAGGGTCAAGGACAGGGAATCTTGGCATGCTGTAGTCCATGGGGTCTCTAAGAGTTAGACCCAACTTAGCGACCAAACAACAACAAAGTTTAAAATGAGGTAACTCATTCCATCGTATCGTTATAGGTGTGTTAACTGAAAGAGATGTCTTTATACAACATTTGATCTGAAGGCACAGGGACCCATTAATGAGGGGGTATCTTCTGGCAAGGATCCCTGTTCCAGAACTGCAGGTGCTCACCAAGCTGGGTGAGCTGGTCTAGTGGGGAATGAGCCCGCCATGGCCAGGGACCAGGTAGGTCACTAGCAATGAGCAGAGTCAATGTATACAGAAAACTCTCTGGCCTAGACAATGAATTTTTTGCAGAGGAGGAGAGAAAGGGATCTGGTCAAAGCTGATTCTGAGTTTCTAAGCTGTGTGTCCAGAGAGATGGATGGGATGGTGGTTAATCAAATAAGATGAGAAGACAGTAGACAAGCACCCCCAGTTACCATACACTGCTTTCTGTCCCACTGCCTTGGAATCTGCCAAAGCCCTGGGTGAGGGATCAGAGGCTCAGCACTAAAGGAGTCTCTCCTGAGAGATTATCAGTTCTAGCCCCATCCTGTCCCACCATCTCATTTACCTGACTCAGCTCCAAAAGTTCCACTCACCCAGGACCCAATCTCATCTCTGTAAGTTCCCCACCTTGGATAACCCCCACCTTGCCGTCTCCCGCGTCCTCCCACCGCACACTCAGCACCCTCAGTTCCATGATCAGCCAACTCCTCAACAAGGACACTCAGGTTCTCGTTTTACTTCTCCAAGTAGAAAAACATCTCTTCAAACCACATCTATTTATCGTACTATTACATGCAGAATGGGTAAGCAACAGGGCCCTACTGTATAAGGCCCTGTTCAGGGAACTACATTCAGCATCCTGTGGCAAACCATGATGGAAAAGAAATTTTTTAAAAACCCACATCCTGGTGTATATATACATACATACATATTCCATACAAAACGGAATATTACTCAGCCTGGAGGGGAGGGGAGTTTGCGGGAGAACGGATACATGTATTTGCATGTCTGAGTCCCTTTGCTGTTCATCTGAAACTACCACAACATTGTCAACTGGCTATTCTCCAATACAAAATTAAAAGCTTCAAAAATGAGAATAAAGTAAGAAGAATGAAATAATGCCATTTGCGGGAACACGGTTGGACCTGGAGATTATCACACTAAATGAAGTAAGTCAGAAAGACAAAAACAAATACCATACGCTACCACTTATGTGTGTGATCTAAAATATGATGAATGAACACATCTAAGAAAGAGAAAAACAGACTCACAGACACAGAGAAGAGAAATTGTGGCTGCCAAGGAAGGAGGTCGGGGAGGAAAGGATTGGGAGACTGAGATTAGCAGATCAAACTATTATATGTAAAGTGGATGAAGAACAAGGTGCAACTGTACAGCACAGGGAACTAGATTCAGCATCCTGTGATGGGCCGTAATGGAAACACAAAACGGAATACACATATATAACTGAGCCACCTTGCTGTACAGCAGAAATTAACACAGCATTGTGTTAAATCAACTATATTTACATTAAAACATTTTTAAAAGCCCACATCTGTCATTTAGCACAATTAATAATATGCAATCAGTAAGAATACTGTTAAATTATTATCTTGCTACCTTGAGAGATATACAGTCACATATTTACAGAAAAAGCAAGGGAGACGATTTCTCTTTGGAGTGACTTTTGACATGTGTGTGTGAGTCTAGGAACACCCCCTTCTATAAAACTAACATCACAGATCTGGGAAAACATTTAATCTCCCCTAACCTAAGTTCCTCATCAGTAAAATATGGGTAATAATTTGTAAGATTTACATGAAACAGTGCATACAAATTGCCTAGCAGAGAACCTGAGATGTGGGAGACGCTAAATCGTTTTCTTCCCTACCTACAATCTAAAAATACAGGGCTCTAAGAGGATTAGTCCCTAAGCAAAAGAACACTCTTAAGCACATTATCTGTACATGCTTTCACTTGCCAATTACAATTATTCACAACAATAAAGTGATTAGGCAGGATAAGAGCTGACTTAAACATACTTTCTTCCAACGAGCAGGAATCCTGGCATCAAACATGCAATTCAGAGCATCTCGTAGATTTTCGCTCATGATGATGGTGCCATCAATGGCAAGTTTCAGCTCGGTCAGGGTGCTTCGGACCAGGGTGAGTACCCTCTGCATCCTGTCTATCTCCTGTCTGAGGAAAATGTTCATTGGCTGGAATGGCCCCATCATCTGCAGCCTCTCCTTCACCTGCCATGGAGACATTAGCACATGAAAAATTATTTGACAGCTACTAATGTTCTATATAAGTTAAATAAGCAGAGTGACAATATACAGCCTTAACATACTCCTTTTCCTATTTGGAACCAGTCTCTTGTTTCATGTCCAGTTCTAACTGTTGCTTCCTGACCTGCATACAGATTTCTCAAGAGGCAGGTCAGGTGGTCTGGTATTCCCATCTCTTTCAGAATTTTCCACAGTTTATTGTGATCCACACAGTCAAAGCTGGAATCAAGATTGCTGGGAGAAATATCAATAACCTCAGATATGCAGATGACACCACCCTTATGGCAGAAAGTGAAAAGAAACTAAAAAGCCTCTTGATGAAAGTGAATGTGGAGAGTGAAAAAGTTGGCTTAAAGCTCAACATTCAGAAAACAAAGATCATGGCATCTGGTCCCATCACTTCATGGGAAATAGATGGGGAAACAGTGGAAACAGTGTCAGACTTTGTTTTTCTGGGCTCCAAAAATCACTGCAGATGGTGACTGCAGCCATGAAATTAAAAGACACTTACTCCTTGGAAGGAAAGTTATGACCAACCTAGATAGCATATTCAAAAGCAGAGACATTACTTTGCCAACAAAGGTCCATCTAGTCAAGGCTATGGTTTTTCCTAGGTCATGTATAGATGTGAGAGTTAGACTGTGAAGAAGGTTGAGCACTGAAGAATTGATGCTTTTGAACTGTGGTGTTGGAGAAGACTCTTGAGAGTCCCTTGGACTGCAAGGAGATCCAACCAGTCCATTCTGAAGGAGATCAGCCCTGGGTGTTCTTTGGAAGGAATGATGCCAAAGCTGAAACTCCAGTACTTTGGCCACCTCATGAGAAGAGTTGACTCATTGGAAAAGACCCTGATGCTGTGAGGGATTGGGGGCAGGAGGAGAAGGGGACGACAGAGGATGAGATGGCTGGATGGCATTACTGACTTGATGGAGGTGAGTCTGAGTGAACTCTGGGATTTGGTGATGGACAGGGAGACCTGGCATGCTGTGATTCATGGGGTCACCAAGAGTTGGACACGACTGAGCAACTGAACTGAACTGAACTGAATGTTCTATATAGGGCTTCCCTAGTGGCTCATATGGTAAGGAACCTGCCTGCAATGTAGGACACCTGGGTTTGATCCCTAGGCTGGAAAGATCTCCTGCAGAAGGGAATGGCTACCCACTCCAGTATTCTTGCCTGGAGAATTCCTTAGACAAAGGAGCCTGGTGTCCAGAGGAGCCCAGGACCCATACAGTCCACAGGCTGGCAAAGAGTCGAACACTCAACAACTAACACTTTTACTTTTCACTTTCCCTGGTGGCTCAGTGGTAAAGAATTCACCGCCAAACAAGAGACGCAGGTTTGATCCCTGGGTCAAGAAGATCCCCTGGAGAGGGAAATGGCAACTCTCTCCAGTATTCTTGCCTGGAGAATTACATGGACCGAGGAGCCTGACGGGCTACAGTCCACGGGCTCACAAAGAGTTAGACAGGACTGAGCATACACACAATGTTATATTGTATACGTGGTATTCTAGGGCTTCTGAAAGGGCCCTAAACTTTACAATTCCATAAATAGTAAGCTTTTTCTTTTTTTTTTACTGTCAGAAAACAGAGAAAAAATAAAAGAAATATCGGTTAGAGGACCAGCTGATTTTTCATCCCAGGTGAGAGAAGACAGGCAGCCATTAATTCACAGAAGAATATAAAATCCACGTCCACGAACACACAGTCTTCCAAACAACAACTGCAGTTATTGGGAAACATTCACTCACTGCCAATCTAAGACTTGAAAATACACGCATGGACACACACAAGCAGATGTGTATGCATATGCAACAATTCTGAAGGCTGTCTCAAAAAGCTAGATTTCTGTTTTGAAAGCTTTTTATTTTTTCCATCAAAGCATTTATCCATCCACTCACTCATTCATTTCTGTCTTACAAGTATTTATCCAGAGTCTTTTGTGGATCAGATATCATGCCAGGCTTAATTGTTCTAACAGCAATGGCAAGCCACTCCAGTACTCTTGCCTAGAAAATCCCATGGATGGAGGAGCCTGGTAGGCTGCAGTCCATGGGGTCGCTACAAGTCGGACACAACTGAGCGACTTCACTTTCACTTTTCACTTTCACACAATGGAGAAGGCAATGGCAACCCACTCCAGTGTTCTTGCCTGGAGTATCCCAGGGACGGCAGAGCCTGGTGGGCCGCCATCTATGGGGTCGCACAGAGTCGGACACGACTGACGCGACTTAGCAGCAGCAGCAGCAAGCAAATTTAGCAAAACGAAGGTGACTCTTCTAAACTGCATACATACCACCACGTTTATTTATGAAAGGAAATGGCAACCCACTCCAGTATTCTTGCCTGGAGACTCCCATGGACAGAGGAGCCTGGCAGGCTACAATCCATGGGGTCGCAAAGAGTCAGACACGTCTGTGTGACTACCACTTCACTTAATATATTTTAGGCACTTTCGTTGCTTTATAAATATTTCAGCCACTGCTAGACATGAATGACTGCTTTCCTGATGCTATAATGAAAGGCGCTTATGAAAGCTGGTTACAGTATTGATTTTCTCCAACCAAGTGATCAGAGTTTCTTCCAGGGGAAATGATTCCCCTGGTGAGAGTTCTTTGAGTTCAGTCTATAGTGAAAAACTAGCAACCGAAATGGCCTGCTACATGGAAAACAATAGGATGCTATAAGAAACAAAATGCAGAATTCCTTCTGAAAACCAGGTGGAAAGGGCAATATATAAAGAAACTTGGTGCTCCTATGACAGAAATGTCACAAGGTTAGTCCAAGAAATCTCTTAAGACTACAAGGAAAGTAAGCCACTTACTTTTGCTTTTAGCAAAGATTTAAACATGTTTTCAGGGTAAATCTTCCCACAATACATGCTAAAATGTCAAAAAAATTAACCTTCATAACTGTCAGTTTCACTTAGAAGTTACTTGATATTAAAAGGACAAGTTGGGGGGACTTCCCTGATGGTCCAGTGGCTAAGACTCCACCCTTCCAATGCAGAGGGCCCGGGTCAGGGAACTAGCTCTCACGTCTTGCATGCACAACAAGACCCAGCACAGTTAAATAAAATACATTAATTTTAAAAAATGATAAATCATTTTTCAAAACCCATGTGATGAAGAAGCTGCAGAGTTAATGATATAACTATAGACTTCCTGAAATTAAGAAGGCCTGAATTATTTTTGTAAAATAATCGATGCTTTACTCTAAGAATACATCATTTTCCTTTGAACAAATGACAGTGTGAAGTGCCTCCAGGAGACATTATAGAAAAATAATCCTAACCCATCAGTACACACTTATAATTTAACTATGAAGATTAACTCTCTCATCAGGTTTATTATTTGTGTTTTGAAATGATTACATCGATAGGTTCAAATACTTCTTTTACTGCTTCTTCAAGAAGTGAAGTTTTTAAATAATTTCTTTAATTTCAGAAAAATTATTTTTGCCCTCCTGCCTTCTTCCTCAGTCTTCCCAGGTGGCACAGCGGTAAAGAAGCACCTGCCAAAGCAGGGGATGCAAAGATGTGGGCTCCGTCCCTGGGTCAAAAAGATGCCCTAGAGAAGGAACTAGCAACCAACTCCAGTATTCTTTCCTGGAGAATTCCCATTGACAGAGGAGCCTGGCAGGCTACAGTCCGTGGGTCGCAGAGTCAGACACGACTGAGTGACTTAGTGTAGCACTGCTTCCTCACCACCCCCACAACCAACCAACCACGCACACCCACAGCTATTCTGTCAGGATGCCATCAACTCACTTCAAAAGGACCATAGTCCGGGGGCAGCTTCTCCAGCATGTCATCAGCCAGCCGGGCCACCACGGCCTCCCGGGTCTCATCCCCTCCGCCAGAGCTGTCTTTGGGCTGGATGCCCAGGATGGTGTCCAGCACATCCTTGGCCAGCTTGCTCTGGTAGGTGATGTCCGCGTTGGGGTGCAGCCCAAACACCTCGGGACTGTCGTAAGTGGGCAGGCCCTGAATGACAAATACCCACTGGTGAGCAGAGACTGCTGACAACAAGCACCAGTTAAATTACACATCTTAGCAAATAGACACGATTTTATTAGGATAAGCATTTACATGATATGTCTGACATGTGGCAGGCTACCATCTCAATAATTTCTCTAGGAAAGAATCAAAAGTGGGACTTCCCTGGCAGTCCAGTAGTTAAGAATCTGCCTTCCAATGCAGGGGACATGGGCTCAATCCCTGGTCGGAGAACTGAGATCCCACACACCTCAGGGCAACTAAGCCCATGAGCCACAACTACTAAGCCCATGTGCTACAACTCCTGAGACCAGGCACTGCAACGGAAGATTCTGAATGCTGCCACAAAGATCTCCCATGCCAAACCTAAGACCAGTGTGGCCGAATAAATAAATAAATATATTTTAAAAAATAGAATCAAAAGTTGTCCTGAAAAGAAAGTTAACATAATAAGCCCATGGTTCTTTAATGTCTGCACTTTAAGCAAATTGATTCAGAGACACTATCTTATTTTATAATACATTTATAAAATAGAAAGGGAACTATGGAATGGTATTTGGTTTCTCGAAGGTCCCATCTAATTCAAACCAATTGTTTAAATAAATGGTGTATAACTAATTGTTACTAAAAATGACAGCTTTAGCAATTATGGCCTGATAAAACCAGAGGTGGGAAATGTACTCTCTCAAGGAGGAGAGAGACTAGGAAAAGTGAGAAATATTAAAAGAGGAACAAAGTTAGAAAAACATACAGCAAGACACAGTAAGAAGCAGAAAACTGAAAGCCGCTCAGTCGTATCTGACTATACGGTCCATGTAATTCTCCAAGCCAGAATACTGCAGTGGGTAGCCATTCCTTCTCCAGGGGATCTTTCCAACCCAAGGATCAAACCCAGGTCTACCCCCATTGCAGGCGGATTCTTTACCAGCTGAGCCACCAGGGAAGCCTAAGAATATTGGATTAGCTAGCCTATCCCTTCTCCAGGGGATCTTCCCAACCCAGGAATCTAACCAGAGTCTCCTGCATTACAGGCAGATTCTTTACCAGCTGAGCTACCCGGGAAGTCCTTAAGAAGCAGAACAGCAGAACTAGCAGATAACTACTACCCCAGCTACCTGAACAGAAGAAAACTTACCTACAATTTGACATATACTTCTATGTGAGAATTGTATACTTAACTCTATTCATGTTTTTCCTCCCTTCTAGTCCATTATTTTATTCCTTTTTACTTAATGCCCTCTTATGAGCGAACTCAAATTCTTATAAAATGAGATGTGTATAAATAAATATATGTGCAGGCATACCTAAATTTATACCTTCGTATACACTTCTCCTCTTCAGTGCAAATGATTTAAAGACACATATAATACACTTAAGACAAATATATTTGTAGATTTGAATTAATAAAAGTGTAGGGCTGGTGATATATGGTAAACTCATTACATGTATGTATCACAGAACCTCTAAATATACTGATATATTTAGCTCTTTGGGGCTGTTTTGCTTTAGTTGGTTCACCCTGAGGTAAATCTGAGAAGCAAAAGAGATCACTAAATAATGATCTAATGAATTCCAGATTCAGAGACAGAAAATGTAGTTACTTGGAAGCACAAATCAAGTTTTTCCCCCCGATTTCCTGGCAAAATCTTATTCCTTCTTGGAGCAAGACTTTAAAGTTGGAAGTGATTTTCCCGCCAGGGATATTTAGCAGTCTGGAGACATTTAAGGTTGTTATAATGGGGTAGGAGGTGAAACTGACATCTTGTGGGTAGAGGACAAGGGTGATGTTAGCCGTTCTACACAAGACTGTCCCCCACCCCTGCAAAAATGTATTCAGTTCCAAATGTCAATGGTGCCGAAGCTGAGAAACTCAGTCTTAGAGGAACCTCTTATACAGAGTGTGTTTCTGAGAATACTCATATGCTGTCCATTAGGTCAGGATTAAGAAACAGATTCATGGAATAAGGTAAATGCTTTGAAACACAAAATAAGATTGAGTATAGGGCACTGAGTATAATGCCCTACACAAAAGAGCATTTGGATCTAAATCTGCCCAATCTGTCATCTCTCCAAAGAATATTCTTCACTGGGGCATTAAAAGAGAAGAAAAGTGGGACTTCCCTGGAGGTCCAGTGGTTAAAACTCCATGATTCCACTGCAGGGGGCATGAGTTCTTGTTGTCCCTGGTCAGGGAACTAAGAGTCCACGTGGACAAAAAGAGAGAGAGAAAAGGGAAGCAGAGAACTGATACAAAACAGACACTCAGAACAAATAAACAGCTTAGTCACTAGATGAATATAAACATATGAGGATAACATCTCTGGGGCTCAGAACCTTCCACGTTCAATATGTACCACCATTAAGATTTATTTTCAAAGAAGTATGAAGTATAAATAAATAACAACAAAAAATCATCTGGCTACAGATATTTGCTCTATGCATAAAATTCTGAAGATGACTAACCTGGATATACTGAAGATAGTTATCAACTGTGCTGCATTTTGGAATATTGTAGCCTTGGTAAAAGCTGAAATCTGGTCCAAACATATTTTCACTGAACCAAACTTTAGCAAGTGTGTTCAATAGTCTCTTGTCATAGTCATCGGTGACTCTGCCTCCATACTGTATCTCTCCTATCATGTAGCGGACAGTGGTCCAGGAGACACCCTGGGAAAAGTTACAGAATGATGAGGCAGAAGTGATGACTGTCTCACCCCCATTTTCCCTGCCAGGTAACACCTATGTATGCACTGTCATCATTGTCATCAATGTCATCCACTCGTGCATTCTTCATTCACTCCTCAGTAATTAAAAAGTGCAGAAAGAAAATTAAATAGGCAAACATGAGGGGAACTCAAAGCTCATGTTCATGATTTGAAATAGATTCTCTTGGTGGTGCATTCATGTACTTCTTCACTTTGATTTCAATAGAAAAAATGCTTATTTTTTAAGAATATTGAGGCTATTCCTTAAAAAGCACACATTCAAGAGTATGTGGATAAAGAAGCAGTATGTATGCACAATGGAATTTACTCAGCCACTAAAAGGAACAAAATAAGGTCATCTGTAGAGATGTGGGTGGATCTAGAGTCTGTCATACAGAGTGAAATAAGCCAGAAAAACAGATATCATATGTTAAGACATGTATGTGGACTCTAGAAAAATGGTACAGATGAACCTTTTTCCAAGGCAGGAATAGAGATGCAGACATAAAGAATGGGCATGCAGACATAGTGGGGGAATGGAAGGGTGGGAAAATTGGGAAATTGGGATTGACATATATCCACTGTGTGTGTGTTAGTCACTTAGTCGTGCCCAACTCTATGCTACCCCATGGACTGTAGCCCACCAGGCTTCTCTGTCTATGGGGATCCTCCAGGCAAGAATACTGGAGTGGATTGCCATGCCCTCCTCCAGGGGATCTTCCCCACCCAGGAACTTAACCCTGATCTCCTGCATTGCAGGCAGACTATTATCTGAGCCACAAGGGAAGCCTCATACATACACTACAACATATAAAATAGAGAGCTAGTGCAAAGCTGGTGAATAGCACAAGGAGCTCAGCTCGGTGCTCTGTGATGACCTAGAGGAGTAGGATCAGAGTGGGGTGGGGGAAAGGTATAAGAGAGAGGGGATATATTTATGTACATGGCTGATTCACTCCATTGTACAGCAGAAACTAACACAACATTTTAAACCAATTATATTTCAATTTTGGGGAAGATTTGGGAGAATGACATTGCAACATGTATAATATCATGTATGAAACGAGTTGCCAGTCCAGGTTCGATGCATGATACTGGATGCTTGGGGCTGGTGTACTATGACGACCCAGAGGGATGGTATGGGGAGGGAGGAGGGAGGAGGGTTCAGGATGGGGAGCACATGTATACCTGTGGTGGATTCATTTCAATATTTGGCAAAAACCAATACAATATTGTAAAGTTTAAAAATAAAATAAAATTTTAAAAAAAGTCATCTAGACCCTAAATTTTTCGTGTTTTCAGTTCAGTTCAGTCGCTCAGTCATGTCCGACTCTTTGCGACCCCATGAACCACAGCACACCAGGCCTCCCTGTCCATCACCAACTCCAGAAGTCCACCCAAACCCATGTCCATCGAGTCGGTGATGCCATCCAACCATCTCATCTTCTGTCGTCCCCTTCTCCTGCCCTCAATCTTTCCCAGCATCAGGATCTTTTCCAATGAGTCAGCTCTTCACATCAGGTGACCAAAGTATTGGAGTTTCAGCTTCAACATCAGTCCTTCCAATGAATACCCAGGACTGATCTCCTTTAGGATGGACTGGTTTTAGGATTTTAAAAAACAAGCTTCTTCATCCATTGCTCCCTCCCTCCAATAGATCCTGTTAGGTTGTCTTACTTGTAATGTCAATTTGCCTTGGAGAAATAAAAAGATCATCAAAATGTGTTCATTTTTTCCCTGAAATTAAGAGGTTATTGTGACCCAAGTTGCTATGCCTTAAAGAGGATGACTTTGCCAGCACAGAAAATCATCGCTCTTACAGGATTTAGCCCATGCTGGGGGTGGTGGGCTCATGTTAGCTCAAGGATTCAAGCCCCAAGTCACCCAAGGCAGAAAGTAGTGTGCCCAAGGTACCTTTTTGAGATCCATGTCATCTAAGTGGTTCTGGATGAACTGCACTGTGGCATTAAAATCGGCTTGGTTAAATTCGTAGGGGATGTTCCAACCCAGGGGCCCGAACTTGCGCCTCTCCTGGACCGTTGAGTGCAGGAAAGCCACGGCATACAGCATGGGCTTCCACTGGGCCACAGCGCTCACATCCAGCAGGTCCTGGCTCACCCCTGTTGAGGTCAGGTGGGGAAAAACTATCATCTCTCAAACATCTTTATTTCCTACCACTTTTACAAGTTGTAAATGATTGCTGTAAATTCCTGATATTAAAATTCACTTATCTTGAATCATCTTTATCAAAGTCACATGGCAGTTATAGTTTAACTTTTGGGTACCCAGAGGGTATTTCTCTGAAAAATATGCACAGAGATTTGAGGGGAGTGGGGTCTCACTCACATGGATAAAGTTCTTACCAACATAAGAAAAAAGTGGGGCTAAAAATAGTAGCAAAAAAATACTGCTACTATTACTACAATGACGATTAATAACAGACATTATTATTATTATTACTACAAAGAGACTGCAAAGACTGCAAAGACAACTAATAACAGACATTATTATTATTATTATTACTACAGAGACTGCAAAGACAAAGGTTGCAAAGACTTCTATATACTCTATTAACAATTTAATATCAATTAGAATAGTGTATACAGTATCCCATTGCTATTGAGTAGCACAAACCAATAGACATAAAATAAGAAGGATATATTGTATAATATAGGAAATATAGCCAGTATTTTATAATAACTATAAATGGAATATAACCTTTAGAAATTATGAATCATGATATTGTACACTTGTAACTTATGTTGTACAGCAACTATACTTCGATTAAAAAGAATAATAAAAAATAATAAAATTAAAAAGAAGCCCTTTGCAACCTGAGTATATTCTCCAAATTGTAATGATGATTATTATACAGATATACATTTGTCACATATACAATTATAAATGTTTTAATTTGCAAACTGATTTTACAGTCATCATCATTCCACATCTACTCTATTGGCAAAAATGTGAGCCTTGTTAGCAACTCCAAAAAAAATCTCAAATTTATATGTAATAACTATGTTGATGATTTTTATTAAATACACTATTGTAATTTAAATTTATCATTTTATTATCTCCATTTTAGATACGAGAAAACTGAAACACAGGTTGTTTGAGTGATGAACTCCCATGAGAATAAAGGTATTTGTTCAGGAAGGACCAGAAGCAGGATTTTTAACTCCAAGCTCACGCTTTTTCTGTGACAGTGAGCTTCATACAGGAAGCTGTGACACAGAGGGAGTGAATGTATTGGGAACAATCTTGGCTCCAGTTGGGGCAGGAGGGGTGTTTGGGTCTGATTCAGTTGCTGTGGTGGGATTTCTACTTCACTCACATCCTGACATTCTTATACCTGAAATGAAGGCAGAGGCCATAATTTTAATTCAGCTTCTCGTCTTGGAAGAGGCTACTGCCCTGAGTTAGGTATGGAGCATGAAGACCGTAAACAGCAACATTATCCATTTTAGATTTAACATAAAAGGGCAGCTGTCTAGCAGAGAAGGTTGTGGTTGTTTAGTGGTTAAGTTGTGTCTGACTCTTTGTGACCCCATGGACTGTAGCCCACCTATTCCTATGTTCATGGGATTTCCCAGGCAAGGATACTGGAGTGGTTGTCTTTTCTTTCTCCAAGGGATCTTTCCAACCCTGGCATCAAGCCCGTGTCTCCTGCATTGGCAGGAGGATTCTTTACCACTGAGCCAAGTGGGAAACTGACTAGCACAGGCCAAAGGAGAGCGATACTGGGGAAACAGGAAAAACGTAAGGTGGAATCCGAAGCTCTGAGGCTCTAACATGGCCAAGGATACTCCACGTGCAGCAGGACAGAGGTGGCTATGCCCTCACCATCATGTTAAATCATAGCACCACTTGCTATAACTAATCCTATCTAATCCCTTTTCCATAATGTCTTTAAAGAAAACAATGTGAGCATAAGAACGTCCATAAACTTGGAAGGATTTCTCGACTCACCACCATATGTTCTTTTCAGTCCTGCCCGGAGACCCTGGGGGGGCTCATTGGCAAATTTGATGGACATCTGAAGGAGGGTGATGGGAAACTGCTTGTGAACCTCGGTTGTCATCCACAGGCGGAACGAGTCATGTACAAACTCAGTTTCTATAATTATATCCATTAGCTCATCCATGAAATCCAGTCCCAGATGGCAGTTCTGCAGAAGGGCCCATCCTCCCTAAGTCAGCAGCAGGAAATGGAAATTAGTCCATTTTGTGTTTCACCCAGAGATTCAAATTAGTACCTTCTTCAGAAATTAAGTAATTAAAACTTAATATTGTAAAGTAAGTAGCCTCCAATTAAAATAAATAAATTTAAATTTAAAAAACCCCACTAACCCCTATAAATTAATCTAAAGAATACAATCAGGTTTAACTGAGATAGGTTACATTTTTTCTTGTTCCACAAGTGTGTCTGATGGAATGCCATTACTAGCACGCCAATGCAGTACTAATATATGGTTGGAGTCATGAAAATCACCAAAGTAAAACATAAAAAGAGAGTTCCTAGAATACCAGCAATAGGGTTTATATCCTCTAGAATGTGTAAGCACCTTCTCTGGGGAATCAGACTATTCTAACAACAAGAGTCTTAGAAGATAATAAGTCATATCCCTGATACACTTTATCCTATATGCATAAGAAGATTCCTTGTACAAAGCAACACAGGCAAAAATTTAGGTCATGCAATAATAATTTTGTTGTTGTTTAGTTGCTAAGTCATGTCTGACTCTTTTGCAACCCTATCAACTATAGCCCGCCAGGCTCCTCTGTCCATGGGATTTCCCAGGCAAGAATACTGGAGTGGGTTGCCTTTTCCTTCTCCAGATCTTCCCAATCCAGAGACCAAACCCAGGTCTCCTGAATTGGAAGGCAGATTCTTGACCACTGAGCCACTAGGGAAGTCCCAACAATAATCATTTCAACATCTAACCTATAGAATAATTTTGCTAAAATCATCTACAATATGCAGATCATAATCTTGAGTTACTTTCTTGACTCTGTAATTCTGGATCATTTTGATTTGATTAGTGTAACCTATTTTTCTTTGCACAACATAAACTAAGTACCAGATCTAAAATCTTAATCAAGTTACATGTAAAACTGACCCCTTTTGAAATGTCACATATCCGCTTAAATTTTCTTCAGAAGTATATAATGAATAAATATTTAATTTTTTCCTATGAAAATTTAATTGATACTGTTCACAATTCAAAAAAAGGAGAATTAAATGTGAAACATAACAACAAAAAGGCTTCAGATGCTCTTTCATCCAGAATACAAGTGACTCCTGATCTAAGTTTCTCAGTTGAGAATTTTGATGGTCGAACCTTCACCCACAGAAAGGAATCCCTTAGCCAAGTTTGCTTCTTTGGCCTCGCTGCTTTCAGTATTAATATTTTGTGTTCTTCTTACTGAGCAGATCTTCCATTTTACTATTCTAGAATAGTTGGTTCATTCTGGCATAAAACACTATTGTCTCTGACAAGTTTTAAAAATGCTAGTAATAGTAAGAAATCTTTTTACATTTGACTAGAAATTAAACTACTAACAGAAAACACAGATAAATTGAAGGCTAAAAATATTCCATTTAAATTCTAATTTAGTTTCTTGAAATTATAATATTAGTTCCACCATTATTTATTTTAATTCAAGTTGAATCAGTGTCCTGTGAATGTTAGTGTCTGTTTTCTAAGCATAGCACTAGCAGAGGGAGGAAGTCAGTGCTGGCGGTCAGGGGAGGCCAAGAGGAAGGAGAGGCCAGGACTAGACCTGGGATTCTGAATCATGGACATATTTTTCATCTCAAGAAAATCAGAGATACCAAGGGAACATTTCATACAAAGATGGGCTCAATAAAGGACAGAAATGGTATGGACCAAACAGAAGCAGAGGATGGCAAGAATACACAGAAGAACTGTACAAAAAAGATCTTCATGACCCAGATAACCACGATGGTGTAGTCACTCACCTAGAGCCAGACATCCTGGAATGTGAAGTCAAGTGGACCTTAGGAAGCATCACTACAAACGAAGCTAGTGGAGGGGATGGATTCCAGTTGAGTTATTTCAAATCCTAAAAGATGATGCTGTGAAAGTGCTGCACTCAAGATGCCAGCAAATTTGGAAAACTCAGCAGTGGCCACAGGACTGGAAAAGGTCAGTTTTCATTCCAATCCCAAAGAAGGGCAATGCCAAAGAATGCTCAAACTACCCCACAATTGCACTCATCTCACACGCCAGCAAAGTAATGCTCAAAATTCTCCAAGCCAGACTTCAACAGTACATGAATGATGAACTTCCAGATGATTCAAGCTAGATTTAGAAAAGTCAGAGGAACCAGAGATCAAATTGCCAACATCCGCTGCATCATCAAAAATGCAAGAGAGTTCCAGAAAAACATCTATTTCTGCTTTATTGACTATGCCAAAGCCTTTAACTGTGTGGATCACAATAAACTATGGAAAATTCTTCAAGAGATGGGAATACCAGATTACCTGACCTGCCTCTTGAGAAATCTGTTTGCATGTCAAGAAGCAACAGTTAGAACTGGAACAACAAACTGGTTGCAAATCAGGAAAGGAGTATGTCAAGGCTGTATATTATCACCCTGCTTATTTAACTTATATGCAGAGGGCATCATGCTAAATGCTGGGCTTGATGAAGCACAAGCTGGAATTGAGATTGCCGGGAGAAATATCAATAACCTCAGATATGCAGATGATATCACCCTTATTGCAGAAAGTGAAGAAGAACTAAAGAGGCTATTGATAAAAGTGAAAGAGGAGAGTGAAAAGTTGGCTGAAAACTCAACATTCAGAAAACTAAGATCATGGCATCCAGTCCCATCATTTCACGGCAAGTAGATGGGGAAACAATGGATACAGTGAGAGACTTTATTTTCTTAGGGTCCAAAATCACTGCAGATGGTGACTGCAGCCATGAAATTAAAAGACGCTTGCTCCTTGGAAGAAAGGGTATAACCAACCTAGACAGCATATTAAAAAGCAGAGACATTACTCTGCCAACAAAAGTCTACCTAGTCAAAGCTATGGTTTTTCCAGTAGTCATGTATGGATGTGAGAGTTGGACTATAAAGAAAGCTGAGCCCTGAAGAACTGATGCTTTTGTACTGCGGTGCTGAAGATGACTCTTGAGAGCCCCTTGGACTGCAAGGAGATCCAACCAGTAAGTCCTAAAGGAAATCAGTCCTGAATATTCATTGGAAAGACTGATGCTGAAACTCCAATACTTTGGCCACTGGATGTGAAGAACTAACTCATTGGAAAAGATCCTGATGCTGGGAAAAATTGAAGGCAGGAGGAGAAGGGGATGACAGAGGATGAAATGGTTGGATGGCACCACCGACTCTATGGACAAGAGTCTGAGTAAGCTCCTGGAGTTGGTAATGGACCAGGAAGCCTGGCATGCTGCAGTCCATGGGGTCGCAGAGAGTTGGACACGACTGAGCGACTAAACTGAACTGAGGTATATTTAAATCATGTGCTTTCTGCCCTCCCCCTCCCAAATGCAAACTAAGCACAGCAGTCAGCACAGAGCACAAGAAAGGCCCCTCCCTTTCACCAAAGCTGGGGGCAGGGCATGGCTTGAGGATGGAAGAGGCAAATATGGAGATTCTAGAACCCAACAGACTCAGTTCTAGACTGGGGGAAGGGATCAGGCTGTAGCACAGTGGGAAGGTTCTAGAGTCAGCAGCTAGGACCTAGAACCCGGTGGTTTCATAGTGGCCCTCGTGCCTGGTGGTTGGGGGGAGACAGCCAGTTCTGTCCAAAATGGTGGGGGGGGGGGGGTGTTCTCTGGAGGGCATAGAGGATTCTTGAGATATTGAGGAGAGCTCAGGCTTAGTGAAGGAGGCATGGAGTCTGCTCCAAAATAGGCTGGAAAAGCATCTAGACCATGACTGCATGTTCTCCAGTAGGAATAAGAGGCAAGTAGTTCTGCCACCCTGTACTTGGCCAAAGGGTGCAGGGAGAGGGGAGAAGGGGTGGAGGGAGCCTCTGGCAGAGCTGGGAATCCAAAAGAAGGTTGTGCTTAGTCACTCAGTCAGGTCTGACTCTGTGATCCCATGGACTGCAACCCATCAGGCTTCATTGTCCATGGGGATTTTCCAGGCAAGAACACTGAGTGGGTTGCCATGCCCTTCTCCAGGGGATCTTCCTGACCTATGTATCTAATCTGGGTCTCCCACATTGCTGTGCTGTGCTTAGATGCTCAGTCATGTCTGACTCTTTTTGACCCCATGGACTCTAGTACGCCAGGCTCCTCTGTCCATGGGGATTCTCCAGGCAAGAATACTGGAATGGGTTGCCATGCCCTCCTCCAGGGGATCTTCCCCACCCAGGGATTGAACCCAGGTTTCTACATTGCAGGTGGGTTTTCTGCCAGCTGAGCTATCAGGGAATCCCATATATATATTTTATACGTGGAAATTGAGGTTAAGATCAAGGGACTGACTACAAACTGACCTGCCAAAATGTACACCCTTTAGAGTCTTGCTGTGTGTTGATGGTGGGGTTTTTCTCCCCTTTTCATTAGACCTGCTAAGTAACAGAAAGGATGGTACATATAGAAGGACCTTCTAAATGCCTTTGATAAATGACCGTGGGGACACCAGGGAGACTTCATGTGGCTGGGAGGAGCCTCTGGCTCTTCGAGGTGGTGACCCGAGCGTACACTATTAAAAAACTGGATCCATCTGGACACCTAAGATTAGACCAGAGTAAACACACAAGTGTTCTGGAGCTTGAGTTCCAGAGATGAAATAGCACCTTCTGCATTCACGTAACTTTAAGTCCCTCAAAGTGCCTCAGCTCTGAACTTCTCCCATTGGCAGGTCATCACAATACTTCAGCTACAATGGCCCCAGATCAGTCCTGAGCATGGCCTGAGCTGTACACTGTTGAATTTGAAAGCTGCCAAGGGCTCTAGGAGCCCACCTGGAAGGCTACAGGCTAGGTTTCCCGAAAATCTCTGGTACCACCACGGGGTAATGGAAGATTCCTGGCCTCTGGAATCTGGGCCAGGCCTAGGGGACTCCAGGGCACAGATTTTGCATTCTGGATTGTGTTGTGGATTCCAGAGTGCTGTGGATTCCCCAAGTAGATCTGCAGGGGCTGGAACTTGAGGCACAGAGGGGGAGCTATGAACCACAAAGAAGGTTCAGGACCTGGAGCAGGGTTGAGCACTATGCAAACAGGTCAGGAAATAAGATGCTCTCACTGGGCAAGCTTCCCAGAATTCAAGGCTCAGCAGAAAACGTTTCACATTGTATTCATTTTTCCATGAAAGTTTTATAAGAGGTGCTTTTCCCTGTTTGGCAAACAGAATGCAACACATAAATTTCAGCGCTTAAGGATTTGTAGGTTCTTTCCTGCATTGTTACCCTGTAAGTGGCAATGTCAACAACAGAATACAAAAGTAGACATCAGGTCTCACGTTCGCCATGGTCTGCTGCAGGAGCTTTCGAGCATGGATCTCCTGGCCCTGTCCCATGGACACGTAGCGCGTTTCTATTTTTAGTCTCTTCCCCAAGGCGATGATGGAGTCCGTGGGGTCTGAGCCCATAGACAGGAGACATATGAGCGGTGTCCGAGGGTCAGATTCCTCCCAGGTCCTTTCCAAGTCCAGGATAACGGCCTCTGCATACTTTTGTCCCATGGAGTCCATGATGTACTTACGGGCCTGCCAAAAACAGCACACTGGTCACCAAAAGTAGCTCCAACCCCTTATTCACAATTCAGTGTGGTTCCCAAAATTCGTTTTTGCAGATTATTTCAATGATGTCCACAGTAATCCTGCCAGGAAAATAGGGCAGAGGTTTGTTTGTTTGTTTTCTTGTGGGTTAACCTCTTTATTTGCTTGCTTGCTTATTTGTTTGAATCCTCACTCTATCTGCCAGCAATGTGAGAGACCCAGGTTCAATCCCTGGGTGGGGAAGATATGCTGCAGAAGGGCATGGCACCCCACTCTAGTATTCTTGCCTGGAGAATCCTATGGACAGAGGATCCTGGCAGGCTACAGTCCATGGGATCTCAAAGAGTCAGACATGACTGAGTGACTAACACTTTCAGACTTTACTTGCCAAAAACATAATCACACATTTAAAAGACCAGAACCCAGTTTGGCCGAATTCTTGTCTGGGACCTCTTTCGATGTTCTGGCTGCTTCATACTATACAGAAGGTTTGAAATACTTGGCAACTCTATTATTAAGAATGCTTTAAAGGAAATGTGTGTGTGTGTGCGTATGTGTGCATATGCGCTCAGTTGTGTCTGATTTTGTGCAACCCCAGGGACTATAGCCCACCAGGCTTCTCTGTCCATGGGATTTTCCAGGCAAGAATGAATACTGGGGTGGGTTGCTGGGATCAAACGGGCACCTCTGTGTCTCCTGCACTGGCAGGTGGGTTCTTTACCGCTAGTGCCACCTGGGAAGCTCAGGGAAAATTATAAGCATTCAAATAATCAAGTAAGTAGTACTATGCCTGGGATTGAACGGATACTTAACAAATAGATAATTACTATTAAATGACTACTTATGGAAAGAAATGTATCGAATACTTACTGAATTACTTACTTAATTTTAAAGGTTTAACCCAACTGCATTTGGAGCACAGGATGCCACTTATTTTTTATCTCTTAATATCCAGTTGACCAGATCCACTATGGAATCCTCTAATGTAAGTATTAATATAAACAGTTCCCTGGTGGTTCAGATGGTAAAGAATCTGCGTGCAATACAGGAGACCTGGGTTCGATCCCTGGGTCAGGAAGATCCCCTGGAGGAGGGCAAGGCAACCCACTCTAATATTCTTGTCTGGAGAATCCCATGGACAGAGAAGCCTGGCAGGCTACAGTCCATGGGGTCACACAGTTGGACACAACTGAATGACTAACATTTTTACTTTCATACATTTTTTACAGCCTTCTGAAAGGTACTTTAAAAGTTTGGTTGACATTCTTCAGCATCTCCGAAAGTCTATTTGTATACACGTTCATCACAGCCATTGGGCAGTGTGCTTGGTGATCAGAAATGACTTCATAGCCTGGATGCCCAGGTGTACCACAGACTGCAGTTGTTTCTCAGCCACAGGTACCTGGTACAGCCATCACTGTGGCATCTCTCAAGAGCCAAGTGCTTTGTCTTCTAGTCTAGCAAGGAGCTCAAAAAGCCAATCTTGTCATAGAATGCATCATTGATCCCACATGGAAATTTCTATTCAAGCTATGAGCTAATATACTGTTCCCTACATCAGGGGCCAAGTGGTAAATATTTTATATCTTGGTGGCCATGCAGTCTCTGGTGCAACAACTTAACCTATCACTGCAGCATGAGAGCAGCTATAGAGAGTCCATAAATAAGTGAGCCTGTGTTCCATTAGAACTTTATAGGCCCTGGAATTCAAATGTTATATAATTTTTGCATATCACAAAATATTGTTTTGAGTTTTTTTTTTTCAAGCATTTAAAACTACGAAAACCATTCTTAGCTCAGCAGCTATACAGAAACCAGCAGTAGCACAAGACATCCTCTGATGGTACATTGCTCTTTTAACCAGGATTTTGACTGTGTCTGCAGCCACGCTCAGCTGAAATGCTGACAATAAGCCTAATGCTCTTACGGGGAATAGGGATTGAATATGTCTACAGTGTAGACCTTCTCATATGCTTCCCAAGATGGTGTCTGGTTGAAAATTCACACAAGAAATCTAATATGAGAATAAGAACCTCAGAGGAGAGAACATGTTTGCAAGGGGCCTTCTAGAACTTGCTTAAGACTTGGATGTTATCATAAGCGCCATGGGAAGCCATTAAAGGAAAAGCATAATGATATTTCTATTTCTTCTAGAATATACAAGATGGACTAGGGTGGGCGAGGTGAGAATGAACTAGAGGAGACTCATTAGGAAGAAATGGCTGTTGTCAGCCTAAGGATTTCAGGCCAGGATAAAGATAACAAAGTTACAAAGGAATGGGAGACATTTAAATTTCCACATTGACCCCAATAAAGTGTGGAAAGAATTAAAAGGGAAAGAAGGAAGGAAAGAAGAGAGAAGGAAAGGAGGGAGGGAGGCAGAGAGCGGGAGAGAGAAGGGAAAAGTCTACTTAAAACTTCTACATTCCCCTGAAATAAGGCAGTTGTTTGACAATTCATTTGGGCAAGATAAAAGGAATGAAGTTGAGAAGAAAAATCAAAGGAAGGGTGATCTCAGGGCCCTGAGTTGCAAAACTCATTTTTCTTTTCTGAATAAATCATTGAATTCGGTTATTTCCAAGGTACCTAGGAGGACTGGGAGTTGGTTACTCCGAATGTTTTTAACAGGCCTCTGGAGAGCAAAGGGGAAAACTCCCTACCTTCTATGAGAAACTCCAGCCTATTGTTATTTTATGACTTATTCTTAAAAGTCTATTAAAAAAATCAATGTCTGGGAATAGTAGCATTTAACTTTTAGCTGTGGGCAAGACACCACAAGTGTGTTTCATGCGTAAACTTCCATGATGGAAGCAGATGAAAAGTCTTTGAAAAGATGAATCTTCTGGAGGCAGGGCTTATATTTAAACCTAAGTATCATTCAAGGAATTTTAGGCAAAGCTTCTTTCTCACATCAAGGTTTATGACACGTCTCAGGGTAACGACTATGGGTTTGGGAACTCTGTACAGCCCTGTAGACTTTCTCTCTCCTCTCTAGTAAATGAACAGTCTTCCTACTTAAGAAATACTACATTGAAAGTGAAAAGTGAAGTAGCTCAGTCCATGTCCAACTCTTTGCAACACCATGGACTGTAGCCTACCAGTCTCCTCAGTCCATGGAGTTTTACAGGCATGAATACTGGAGTGGGCTGCCATTTCCTTCTCCATGGGATTTTCCCGACCCAGGGATTGAACCCAGTCTCCCACATTGCGGGCAGATGCTTTACCATCTGAGCCACCAGGGAATACTACATTACTACTGGCAAAATGGAGTTCCCTAGCTTTTCTGAGTTAATGTAAAAATGATATGGAAGAACAATGCATTACCTTTATGTTATACCAATATGCCCACCTTAGAAACGTAGTTTCGACTGCCCTACTGTTAATATATAGCACAAGGGAAAGCAAGGATGGTGCAATCTGTTTGCAGGACTTATATTAAGCTAACATTAAAGATGCATTTCAATATACAGTAAGTGCAGACAAATTTTGATTCCACTTATGCAAAGTACCTAGAAGAGTCAAATGCATAGAGTCAGAAAGTACATTGGTAGATGCCGGCGGGGGTGGGGGGGGCAGTGGGGATGGGGTGGGGAGGGACAATGAGGACTTGGTGTTTAATGGGGACAGAGTTTCAGTTCAGGAGGTAGAGAACTCCAGAGACGGGTGATAGTGAGAGCTGAACAACGATGTGAATGTACTTAGTGCCACTGGGCCACACAGTTACATGTGGTAAAAGAGTGTGTTTTATATTACGCGACTCTTACCACAATTAAAAAAAAAACATTTAAAAAGAAACAAAACAAAAAAAATAGCTTCCTCACTCACTCTTATTGTACCACTTAGGCCAAAGAAAATTAGTAAATCACTTAGCCACATGTACACCTCTGTACAGTTATTTCTTGCTTATTTGTCCATTTTTCACAATTGTATTGTTGGAAAATTAGACAGAAGCCCACATGAAAATTCTCATGGGGGTTAATGTTTTAAATATTCTTTAAAATTTAAAAGGAAATTCTCCTTTAAAATATTCTCTTATTATGGACTCTGTGGAAGAGGGAGAGGGTGGGAAGATTTGGGAAAATGGCATTGAAACATGTAAAATATCATGTATGAAACGAGATGCCAGTCCAGGTTCGATGCACAATACTGGATGCTTGGGGCTAGTGCACTGGGACGACCCAGAGGGATGGTATGGGGAGGGAGGAGGGAGGAGGGTTCAGGATGGGGAACACATGTATACCTGTGGTGGATTCATTTTGATATTTGGCAAAACTAATACAATTATGTAAAGTTTAAAAATAAAATAAAAAAGTAAAAAAAAAATATTCTCTTATTTTTAATATATGCACTTTTTACCTGGGCAATGGTTCTGTCAGGACACCAGGATCTAATAAGGAGAAGACGTCGAAAGCAGTCAAGAGATTTATCATAGGCATTTGGAAGGGGTTCCTCCTCAGGGTTTTCCTTATCAAACCAAATTTTCCACATTTTCTCATTTCTTGATATCTGAAAATACCAGGGGATAAGAAATGTGTCACATCACAGAAAAATCTTTCAGTAAGACTTCACAGATATTTTTCTGACGATTCCAGACATGTGTGAATGATATCCTGTGTGTGTGTGCACGCTCAGGAGTATCTGACTCTTTGCAACCCCATGGGCTGTAGCCCACCAGGCTCCTCTGTCCACAGGATTCTCCAGGCAAGAATACTGGAGTGGGAAAACAAAATGATATCCCTTGACTATTTTTTAAAATTTTATAGCCTGGTACCAAAAAATCTGAGAGTCGAAAATCAAATGTGATTTGCTCTAAAGTCAGTCTGTATTAACACCAGTCTACAGACCCCTTTTAAAGGAGAACGCTGCTGTGTCATTTCTTCTGTGCCCTTGTGGTAACGACTCTGTAAAGAATAAAGAGATCAATGGAAATTCATTTTCATTATTTTAAGGAAATCTGTTTTGATCCATGAGATCTCCCATGATCAAGAATCAAGTTTCATTCACTTATGCTTCCTCATTTCCCAGGATCATTCTTGGAACTAAAGAAGACATTTAATTCATGTTTATTATTGAAGCTTTCTGGTCAATACTCTATCAATCTAGAATCATTTGAAATATACCACTTAATATCATCATTAAGTGAATAATCACACTTGTTTCATTTGGGCAATTGATAAAGGGGAAGAAAAAAGACAGTTCATTATCCTTTGAAGCTTACAAAAATTGAAAAGAGATAAGCATTAAACAAACAAACATCCCACAATCACAGAACAAGTCAGATCTGCAGATAAACATGATCTTATGTTCTCTGGTATATTTCCTTTGACTAAGCAACCTAAATGTCCATTAACAGATGAATGGATAAAGAAGTTGTGGTACATGTATAAGTGGAACATTTTTCTGTTGCTGTTCAGTCATGTCTCACTCTTTGCAACCCGTGGACTGTAACCCACGCGGCTCCTCTGTCTATGGGATTTCCTAGGCAGGAATACTGGAGTGGGTTGCCATTTCCTCCTCCAGGGGATCCTCCCAACCCAGAAATCAAACCCACATCTCTTGCACCTCTTGCACTAAGGGGCAGATTCTTTACCACCACATGACCTGGGAAGCCCACAGTGGAATATTACTCAGCCATAAAAAGGAACTGAATTGGGTCATTGCAGTGATGCACATGAACCTAGAGTCTGCCATACAGAGCGAAGAAAGTCAGAAAGAGAAAAAGAAATACTGCATATGAATGCATGTAAGTGGAATCTAGAAAAAATGGTACAGATGAACCCATTTGCAGGGCAGGAATAGAGACACAGATGTAGAGAATAGACATGTTGACACAGAAGGGAAAAGCGAGGGTGGGACGAACTGAGAGATTTTGGATTGACATATATACAGCATCATGTGTAAAACTGGAGAAGGAAATGGCAACCCAGTCCACTATTCTTGCCCGGAGAATTCCATGGACAAAGGACCCTGGCGGGCTACAGTCCATGGGGTCACAAACAGTTGGACATGACTGAGTGATTAAGCATACATACATACATGTGTAGAACAGATGGTTATTGGGAAGCTGTTGTATAGCACAGGGAGCTTAGCTCGGTGCTCTGTGATGACCTAGGGGGGTGGATAGGGGGTGGGTGGGAGGGAGGTCTACAAGGGAGGGGATATATGTATACATTTAGCTGGTTCACTTCATTGGAACTAACAACATGGTTAAGCAATCATACTTCAATTTAAAAAAAGCTCCAAGTGTATTTCTCAGAGGTGTAATCAAAGGAAAAAGGCATATGGGTTCATATTCAGAAAGTATCATGTAAGAATAAAAAATAACCTGTTTCAAATCACAAAAGACTACATTATGTGGAGGGATTTCAGGTACAAAATATAAGATCCAGAAGACAGTTGCTTCAATAACAAATAATGGTACAAGAAAGGTCACCAGGAGTTACCCCATAGGGGAAGAAGCTAGAATTCATTAAAATCTCCCAAAGAAAAGCTGTTTAACCCAAGAGAATAGCTTGCACCCAAATTACACGGTCATCACCAGGCCTAAGCCAAAACATAAAAATACAGCTCAAGCTTTCCGTCAACCTAAGCTGGCAAAGTCAAGGACCAACGTTAGGACAAATACCATATGACATCATTTCTAAAGGCTTCCCTGGTGGCTCAGGTGGTAAAGAATCTGCCCACAATGCAGAAGACCTGGGTTCAATCCCTGGGTCAGGAAGATCCCCTAGAAAAGAGAATGGCTACCCACTCCAGTATTCTGGCCTGGAGAACCTGATGGACAGAGGAGACTGGCAGGCCACAGTCCATGGGGTCCCAAAGAGTCAGACACAACTGAGTGACTAACATACACATACACATCATTTCTAAATACAATACAAATAGATTTACTTATGAAACAGAAACAAACTCACAGACATAGAAAACAAATGTATGGTTACAAAAAAGGAAAGAGGGTGGGAGAGAGAGAAACCAGGGGTTTGGGATTAGCAGATATAAGCTTCTATATACAAAATAGATAAACAACAAGGTCCTGCAGTACAGGGAACTATATTCAATATCTTATAATAAGCCCTAATGAGAAAGAATATAGTGTGTATGTGTGTGTCCATGTGTATATATAAAGCTAAATCACTTTTCTGTACACCAGAAAATAACATAACACTGTGAATCAACCATGTGTGAAAGTGTTAGTTGCTCAATTAAGTCCGACTCTGTGACCCCGTGGATTGTAGTCCATCAGGCTCCTCCTCTGTCCATGGGATTCTCCAGGCAAGAACACTGGAATGGGTATCCAGGGGATCTTCCAGACCCAGGGATCAAACCCAGGTCTCCTGCATTGCAGGCAGATTCTTTACCATCTGAGCCACCAGGAAAGCCCAATCATACATCAGTTTTGAAAAAGGACCAGTGTTTGGACATTTTCTGGTCAAAGCCTTCAATGTGCAGCTGAAGAAAGCAACCTTGCTGTTCACGCAACTTCCTGCTGGTCATCAGATTTTCAAGAACCTGTTTCTTGACTTGTCCCAATTCAACTTTCTGTACCCAAGTGCCATAATTCCAATATACACACAATTCATCCAAAACTGGCTGTTTATGAAAGTACAACAACTTCTAGAAATAAACGGCCAGGTGTTTGTGTTAGATTCATACCCAGATGCCTAGCTAAGGCAGTACAAACAAGGAGAGGAAGAAGAGAGAGACAGGAACTAGAGGCAAGAAAGGATATTTAGCATTCAAGGGCAGGTTGTTCCTATTTCTCGTCATTCAATCTATAGGAAGATGATAAAACTTCTTGACCATATCTAATCTCTTTTTTTTTTTTAAGAAAAGCAATACTAGAGTTTCATTTTGAGTAGAAAAACAAAAAAAATATCGAAAATAGCATGATTTTATATTGTAAAAGCAATCTCTTAAACTAATTGAATCTGTTTTCCCACTGGTAGACCTCCAATTGGTGATACTGACATATGGCCCAGGACAGCATCAGTTAAACTTCCTGGGCAACTAATTACTTCCTGGAGACCAGCCTGCCATGGGTGGAGTGTACTTTATCAGAATATGAATGAGCCATGAGGAAGGTCAAGCACTGGTCATTCCATTTTAGGAGTGACAGCAGCAAGAAATCTTTCTCTTCCCCAAACAGCCAGGGATAAATCAGGAAGCTGCCCACTGGGATATTATCATAAGTTTATTCAAAGCACAAGTTACCTGATCAAGGACATCAGAAAACTGTCTAAGTTTGCTGAGTTCCACCAAATTTAGCCAGGTCATGTCCAGGATCCATTTAGATGGTTTAGGAGGACAGGCTTTCAAGTCCAAGGAGGCACCACCTTTCAAGTTAAATATATTATGTTAATAAAATTTTGTTTCTGTACAAACAATATCTGTATTAAAAAAAAAAACTTGCTGAAACTATTTTAATATCAATTCTTTTACTACCTTAACATTTATTAAACTCAGAAATATAAATCATAGTGATGAACAAGCTTTAACATTTAATAAAGGAACAGACGGTTTCAGAAAAACACATTTAAGGATCAGTGATATAGGGCTGGATCCAGGTAAGTGATACATTCTGTTTTAGCTACACCTGGCCAAGGTGTGTGACAAGTCAACTCATCGGTCTGGGACTGTGTATTCAAATACATACAGTGGGAATAATGACACCGAGGTGTTGCCTGGTGGTTCAGATAGTAATGAATCTCCCTGCAATGAGGGAGACCCAGGTTCGATCCCTGGGTCAGGAAGATTCCCTGGAGAAGGAAATGGTAACCCACTCCAGCACTCTTGCCTAGAGAATTCCATGGGCAGAGCAGCTTGGCAGGCTATAGTCCATGGGGTCACAAGAGTCTAACATCATTAAGAGACTAACACTTTCACTTTCACTTCAGGTGTTGTGATAATGACAGAAAATACATAAGGTGACTGTGAAGCACTCAAAACGGGATCAAGGACACAGCTGAGAGTCACTAAATGACCAGCTGTTGTCAGCATGAAGAGCTGCCAAATATTGATACAAGCTCATCTTAAGGATGAGTTTCACTATCAGATGGTATCACCGACTCAATGGACATGAGTATGAGCAAACTCCAGGAGATGGTGAATGACAAGGAAGCCTGGACTGCTGCAGTCCATGAGGTCGCAAAGAGTCAGACACGACTGACCAACTGAACAACAACATTTTAAGGAAGGAATTTATCTAGATTTGTTTGTAACACTACCTGTGTTTAAGAGATTCTCCTCTATGAACCAGTATATTATTTACATCCATGTTGAGCACATCCAAGGGCTCTGTGCTATGTCACTTATTCTTGATCAATCTACCCACAACAAACATTTCCGTTGGGTACTGACTCCTATCTCTTTACTGATAATTCATCTAACCTCATATAACTCATACAACTCTCATAGCACCATAAAATAAATAAATGACAGCTTAAAATGTTACTGTGGTCCATCCCAGAAAAACTAAATGTGTGAACAATCATATTTTAAGTCAAAGCAAGAGCTAGCAAGTCTTCTATAGGATAAAATATACCATTTAATAAATAACATCTATTAAAATGCTTCAGGGAAAATATGCTCTAAGCATAATTCTTAAAAGGATATAACCAACCCATTTGGCTACAATCTGTTTTTGAACAGAGCAGGTCATAAACAAATAATAATACTCAAGATATTTATTGAGGCAATCTCTGCCTCATTCAGGTACCATCGACCCCATGAAATTGCTGTCTTTTGCCAAAGCCATCTTAGTCGACTTCCAAGGTAAGTGGAACAAGACGTAAGTGAAGTCATTTCAGTGAAAATATTAGCTCATAAAATCAAAACAGATTGCTTGAACACGAGGGAGCAGTTAAAGAACTAAGTGCAATGGCACTGTGTTGAAAAACGTCACGCCGATTTCCATGGAAAATGTCCATTTTCCAACAAACTGAAAAGAACAACGTATCCACCACATGGTTAGAGAAATGACTTTCATGGAAAAGAGGGTTCCTTGAAACCATAGCATTATTCATCGTTTAATAGAGGGTAATTCTGTCGTAAATATCTTGGCTGCCTCGGAAGGGTATAATGGGCCACAAAGAATACTGTAGTGGAGGGTGGGGACATATTCCTCGGTAATATGACACCAGATTAGATGGACTCCCAAAGAATGAACAGCTGGGATAGCAATAATTCAAAATAAATTCTAAAGATGATTGAGAATTAAATCTTTATCATTAAACTTTGTAAAACTGAAACATGCTTATAATGATTCATACAAGCTGTACCACACAATCATGAAGTGACATCACTAAGGCAGACTGAGAAAGACCTCTGGACTCACCTTTTCCCATCTTAGAGATGAGTAAATTAAAAGATCAAAACACTATTGCTGTCTAAACATTTTGAACTAAGTGATTTTAAAATCCTTACAGAGGGAGTTGATGTCTTTGGGCAGCTCTCACCAACATAGCTAACAAAGGGAAATCTTATGAAGCCCTGTGTCCTAACGGAGCATAAGAAATAGGTGCTGAATGCAGGAAGTCCACAAAATCCTGTCCAACCTAGGCAAGCCTCAGACAAATCGAAATAAACTAAAAAAATAAAGATAAAATAACAATGCCCATCATCTGCTGAGCATATTCTATGTTCCAGGGTTTATATAAATTGTGTGAATTCTCAATAATCCTATTATGTAGACATGACTATCCTTGCTTCATAGCCAAGGCAACTGAACCTTGAAAAGTTTAAATAACCTCCTCAAAACCACTTATCCCAAAGTGGCAAAGCCACTATTTTCCCTTAAATTCTTCCCAACTCTAAATTCCATGTTTGTTTTGATTATGCCAAACTGTAACATACTTTACAGTATCTCAACCATTTCTGGATGTCAAGGTCAATGTCATTCCCATCAAGAAAGGCATCTTATGCCTGAATTGAGGATCTCAGGAACAACTTTGCCATAGGAAACCCCATAAACTGAAGGGCCAGAGTCACTGAGGTCAGTGATATACAAAGGACTCACTGAAGAAGGCCACTCCTATACCTACACGTCTACCTAAGGTGATGACTCTCCAGACTATTCATCTTCCATGTGCTCTGATTTAGGAAGCTTGGAACATAAAGAAACAAGGGCAAGGGTTCAAGGATTAGAGACAAAGAAGACACAGAAAGAGATATCATCCCCAAATCATACATTTCTAAATTTTCATGTCTAAATGATGAGTCTTCATTGCCATTACAAGCTATGTATGCATTGTTGTTCAGTCACTAAGTTGCGTCTGACTCTTTTCGACCACATAGACACCAGCATGTCAGGCTCTTCTGTCCTCCACTATCCAGTGGAGCTTGCTCAAACTCATGTCCACTGAGTCACTGATGCCATCCAACCATCTCATGCTCTATCATCCCCTTCTCCTCCTGCCTCTTTCCCAGCATCAGGGTCTTTTCTAATGAGTCAGTTCTCATCAGGTAGCCAAAGTATTAGAGCTTCAGCAACAGTCCTTCCAATGAATATTCAGGGCTGATTTCCTTTAGGATTGACTTGTTTGATCTCCTTGCTGTCCGAGGGACTCTCAAGAGTCTTCTCCAGCACCACAGTTTGAAAGCATTGATTCTTCAGTACTCAGCCTTCTTAATGGTCCAACTCTCACATCCATACATGACAACTGGAAAAACCACAGCTTTGGCTAGATGAACATTTGTCGGCAAAATGATGTCTCTGCTTTTTAGTATGCTGTCTAGGCTTGCCATAGCTTTCCTTCCAGGCATATGTATATCAATATGCATTGGTATGAATGTTAAGTGTGACTCTGACCTACTCCCATTGTGCCCTTCCCTTCTGCCCCTACAGGATCCTTTTCAAGTTCCTCCGCAGATCTACTCTCCATGTAGGTGAAGTCATAAAAATCCACCCCTTGACCAAAGATAAAGTTGTGTTTTATCTTTAAAGATAAATCTCCAGGGACTTCCTTGGTGAGACTTCGAGCTCCCCATTCAGGGACTGGGTCAATCCCTGGTCAGGGAACTAGATTCCACATGCCTCAGCTAAGAGTTCACATGCCTCAACTAAGACCCAGTGCAGCCAAATAAATAAATATTAAAAAAAAAAAAAAAAAAGTAAACCTTTCTTTAGAAATGTATAGTATTGGGTTGGCCAAAAAGTTCATTTGAGTTTTTCCCATAACATCTTATGGAAAAATCCCAAAATCGTTTTGGTCAGCTTGCCTGGAAAATTCCATGGACAGAGGAGCCTGGTGAGCCAGTCCATGGGGTCACAAAGGGTCAGACGCAACTATGGAACTAACTTTCACTTTCAATCAGTTCAGTTCAGTTGCTCAATCATGTCCGACTCTGTGACCCCATGGACTGCAGCGTGCCAGGCCTCCCTGTCCATCACCAATTCCCAGAGCCTGCTCAATATTGGCTAGCCTAATAGATTGTTCAACCTGTGAACAATGCTGCAACAGACACAGAGGAAATATACATGGGATGAGTAGCATGGTCGCTCACCACTGCTCAGCCACCGTGTTTGCTGTGCTTTGCCTCCATCACATTGGAGACAGTACGAGGCTCCCTCCCAGCAGAGGCACTGATGCCAGCTCCTCTTCCTTCAGCACTTCTCTAAACGTCCCCAAGGCCAGCACCCCCTGCTCCTCCAGGCCTTGGCTCACCTGTCCATCTCTTAGGAGTCCCACTCCATTAGAAATCCCATTAAACATCCCATTTAAAATGTTAACACATCCCCTCACTCCACATACTGTGTAACTCCCCATCTCCCTTATCCTTCTATTCCCCCCCCCTGCCACAGTGTTTATTAGTTTCTCACATACTACATAATTTACTTGCTTATTAAGTGTTCCAAGTGCCTATTCTGTGTCCTAGTACACAGAAGGTTCTCAATAAATATTCACGCAGGGACTTGCCTGCTGGTAGAGTGGATAAGAATCCACCTCCAATGCAGGGGACACGAGTTTGATCCCTGGTCCTGGAAGATTCCACATGCCACACAGCAACTAAGCCCATGCTCCGTAACTACTGATGCCATGCCCTAGAGCCAGCAAGCTGCAGCCACTGAACTCATGTGCTGCAGCTACTGAAGCCCGTGCACCTAGAGCCTGTTCTCCACAAAAAGAGAGGCTGTCATAACGAGAAGCCTTCTCACCACAACAAAGAGTAGCCGCTGCTTCCTGCAACTAGGGAAAGCCCATGCAGAGCAACAAAATGAAAGTGAAGTCGCTCAGTCATGTCCGATTCTTTGCAACCTCATGGACTGTAGCCTACCAGGCTCCTCTATCCATGGGATTCTCCAGGCAAGAGTACTGGAGTGGGTTGCCATTTCCTTCTCCAGGGGATTTTCCCAACCCAGGGATCGAACTCGGGTCTCCCGCATTGTAGACAAGACGCTTTACCGTCTGAGCCAACAGAGAAGTCCCTAGAGCAACAAAGACCCAGCACAAAATATATCTGGTCAAGGCTATGGTTTTTCCAGTGGTCATGTATGGATGTGAAAGTTGGACTGTGAAGAAAGCTGAACACCAAAGAATTGATGCTTTTGAACTGTGGTGTTGGAGAAGACTCTTGAGAGTCCCTTGGACTGCAAGGAGATCCAACCAGTCCATTCTAAGGGAGACCAGTCCTGGGTGTTCTTTGGAAGGACTGATGCTAAAGCTGAAACTCCAATACTTTGACCACCTCATGCGAAGAGCTGACTCACTGGAAAAGACTCTGATGCTGGGAGGGATTGGGGGCAGTAGAAGAAGAGGACGACAGAGGATGAGATGACTGGATGGCATCACCGACTCGATGCACATGAGTTTGGGTGAACTCTGGGAGTTGGTGATGGACAGGGAGGCCTGGCGTGCTGCAATTCATGGGGTTGCAAAGAATCGGACACGACTGAGTGACTGAACTGAATTAAACTGATATATTTTTTAAATACAATAAATAATTTTTTTTAAATTTCATGCAATAAATGAACAAATAAAATATTTCTCATAAGTGTGATCTTTAATGAAATGCAAGGAAACTACAACTAAAACACACATACGACCCTCACAATAATTCGTACAACTTCACAATGCTTTCTAGTCTTATACTGACCTTTAATAAGGGTGAGAAACTCTTCATGCTTGACTCGGTTCCTCTGGATGTCAATCTTCAGGGTAAGCAGCAGCGTGAACAGGAATTTGTGCTCCTCATACAACCCCCGGGCTGTGTACTTAAAAACCTCATAGGTCATGTGCTCAATGATATTAGCGATCCTCTTGCTTGTAATTGGGCTCTTGACAGACCTGGAGGAGACAGCATTTAAATCAGGTTTAGCCCAATGCCCTTTTCAATTGTTCTTAAAAACAACGTCTTTCATGGAAAACAAGTAACTCTGGAGGACCAATTCTTATTTTATATGCATCATTAGTAAGCCTCCTAAATCTGAAATAACAAGCATTCTCTCAACATGAAATAACATAAGAGAATCCTTCACATCGTCTGAATAAAATTTTACCCGCCAAACATTATCACTCACAACAACATCTGGGGAATTTTCTTGTTAAGTAGAAACTCGTGAACCCAAAGGAATCAATCAATGGATGAATAGTTGGTAGAACTTTCTCTGAGCATAAAATAACAAATGAGAATAATTTGTTAACATACTGGTAATTACGCTCAATTTAGATTAAAAAAAAAGAAGATGCTTAGTAGCAAAGGCGGGGGGGGGGGGGCAGTTATCAACATAATATCATCATTCTATCCCACAGATACCGAATTCAGCTTGGCTTCCTGAGTACGGACGTACCTGGCCAAGGAAAGGTCAAACAAGCCAAGAAACTGGCGGAGCGAAGTCTGATACATCTCATTAACCAAGCGCATCTCCGTGATGAGAAAGTAGAGGATGCTACCCCGGGTGGCAACTGAAAGACAAAGACCAAGGTTGCACTTGCGATGAGGGTGGACAACAAATGACCCGAGCACAGATCAGTCTGAATGCTAAAGGAAAACAACAACGTTCATAGTCTTAGCAATGACTATCTTCCAGCAATGGGCATCTAGAGCAATGTCATCATATACATTTAATTCTTCTTTATAAGCTCTGTACAAGTAGTCTGCTGTTTGCCCTCATTAAGTAATACTTTCCATTGTAGAATCTCTAGATCCCTTATAAATACATTTTATTACATTTTCTCATAGGTAGAGAAGACAACTGGTGGGACAGCACAGGTTGTAACACCCAGCAAATTGCATAGGCACTGTAAGGACCTCGTTCTTAAGCTCCATGAAGAAGCCCTGACTAACCCTGGCCTCAAGTTGGCAAACCAAGGCATCACAGAGATGATGCTCCTGACTGCCCACCAGTAGATATCGTTTCCATTATTTTTCCAGAAGGCATGATAAATTACTAACGGAAATTGAATTCTTTTAGCAGGTTCCCTTTATAACCCATAAACAACACTGATTTGTTGATTCATGGATAAGACTGAAGAGTTCCCATGAGAACTACCTTCCTATTAGGAAGACTACAAACAAAATACAGGCTTATTGTTACCAATGATAAACAACTAATAAATGGCCCACAAACGCAGCATGAATTACTCAGACTTCACTAATTTGCAGTCAGATGTCCTCAAAAAGCTCTCCTCCTAACTTTCTGGTTTAAAAATAAGTTCACAGGAACCTTAAGGAATTTGCCAATAACATGAATTATAAGCGCTTAGAAAATTTATACCATCATAAAATTTCTTCATCTCAATTTTGCTGAATATTTAAAGAAATGGCATAAAACATAAATGGCCACCCCACATCGCACAGTCGTTTTCATAACATCCTTACTTCGATTTCTCTAATTCTCATTTCTTGCTTCATTTTCCTGTGACATTTGTCTTTCATTACCAAACTCACCGGGTCTATATTCCTCCCGGGCTGAGTTAATTTGAATTTCTGTCTCAGCTGAAATTTCCAGCTTCTGTGTCACCTCCTCAGCTGTCTTTTTTGTCTTACTCAACACAAGGATGAGACTCTCGTCTTCCACCAGGGACCCCTGAGTGCTGGTTAGACGGTAAAGCAAATTATCTTCCAACTCCTTCATCTTCCTTTTGTTTGCAGTTACATCTTCCATGAGATGAGTTCTTTCTTTCTCCAATTCCTGTTAATTTGCATAAATATATTTTCTTCCTTAATTAACAACTATCATTTAGCTATTCCTTAAAAAAGTTTACCTATTGGGCTCTCTCGAGTTACTGCACTGTAGTTATCATGTTTGACTGCAGGAAATACAGACATCAAAATCAGAGGAGATGAATTCATAGAGGAAAGAATTGGTGGCAAGCAACATAAAAATGTGCTAAAAATATTACCAATGCTAACAATTTGCCATCCATTTATTTCCTAAAGTCAACTCAGCTTTAAGTGACTTTTGTGATCATATTTATTCCTGTTTTGATGAAACTGAAATTTGTTTGACTATAACATATCCAGCTCAAATTAAATACATGTATCTCTGCTTAGTTTCTTGCTTAAAAGAGCTCTATTGTCATTTGAATGAATTTATTTTCAACTTGCCTGTTGAAATAGTTCCAACTCTGTGAAAAGCAAGTGTCCAAAAGTTAGGCAGGCAAACTGTGCTATTACTGTGGGTACATATAAATTGAAAAATCATCTTGACTTGAAAAGGAAAGATGCTGTTCTCTTAAAGAGAAGGGAAGTTCTGAATCCTTCCCGAAAAACCTTTACGGGAAGCTGGGGAGAAAATGGCTTTGGGAGATTACTGTCCTGATTGGCTATTTCTTCCTTATAGGGAGTTTGGAGAAAGAGAGACGGTGAAAGAGAAGCAAAGAAAAGATGGGGTTGGTGAGGGTGAAGGAAGGAGGAAATGGCCATGAAAAACCAGAGACAATATGCTTCAGGCACCAGGTCAAACCCGTACATGAAAGTCAAATTGTTTCATGAGTGATTCTAACTGGAGGTTAACGAAAGAATCAAAAAAGGAAAAGCTGATGAGAACACAGAAGTTAAAATCTGCAAAGAAGGACTTCCCTGGGGGTTCAAAACCGTAGAGAGCATGCGCGTCCACTGCAGGGGACAAGGGTTTGATCCCTGGTCGGGGAACTATGATCCCACATGCCTTGTGGTATGGTCAAAAAAAATTTTTTTAATAAAAATTAAGTAGTCAATCTGCATCAATGATAAACCCAAGAATAAGATGTCAAAAATTAAAATAAAATTTAAAGAGAAAAATATGCATCTGCAAGTTTGCTTGAAGACCTTTCTAAATATAGTGTCCATTGACAAGGTGCCTACCTACGCTTAGTTGCATCACTAAAGAAGCTATGCACATTTGAGTGTAAATACAATTTGGGAAAACTAGGATTAAATGCAGGTGCCTTGAATGGGAAAGCACTGTCAGCAGTTCAGGTCCAGCTACCAGGCATGTGGTACCAAGCTCACGTTGAAGAGTGGCTTCAGAAAGGTCCATACTCAATTAGGTATTCTAGAATGACTCAGCAGGTTTTGTAGATTCTATATCCTACCTAGAAAACTAGAAATCTAAAGTTATACACAGCGATGAATCATATGAAAACATATAAAACATAATGAGACTATTCACTAATGACATGACTATTTACTTTATAATATAACACACAATTTACTTAATAGTTATGCTCCAAGGAATTTTCAGTTCATTGATACGTTCTCTAGCTCTTAGTACAATGCTGGTATATGGTCAGCTCTCAATACTGCAGAATGAATGATTAATCACTCTACCCCTTTTTCAAACTGATAAACTGAAACATGTTAGTTACCAGAAAATCTAGTCATGTCTTAGTGCCAGAAATACAGACATGAAAATTCTGCCTTTGTAACAAAAACCATAAAATTACAAATAAAGGTCCTGATAACGAAAATGCATACAGACAAAGAGCAAAGAGCACTGGCCTCTGCTTTACAGTCCAGCTAGTTATTCACCATTGGTTAAACAATTAGGTGGCTGGCACCCTACCAGACTCCCAACTCATGCTCTAAGCACAGTGAGTTAGGTCTAGAATATTCTAGAAAAGAAAAATTCTCTCCTTAAGCAAAACAAATGCTCCTTAACTAAACAAACTTGTATCTGTTCTTAATTCTTTGAGATATAACAATGTAATTAAGACTTACTTATCTTTGCTTCCATATGCTATTTGGTTACATTTGAAAGCTTTCTTACCATTTTAATTCATTTATTCACTAGATAAGAATCTCAAATTTGAGCTTCTGTAGAAATTAGTACAAACAAGTGATGTTTAATGACTACTATAAAAATCATTTCCATAAACAGTTACAATAAATGCACTTGCAATATGGTCACACTAGGAAATAAAGTGATAATAAAATTAAATGGAAATAATTCAAATATTATTATTGCCATATTCCTAAATTTTATGTACTCTCATTATCATTTCTGAGTCCCTAGAGGTAAGGACTCTAGAGATAAGTCCCTAGAGGACTCTAAAAGTCCTCGCCTGAAGACAGGTAAGAAAAGGAAAGCAAAGCAGTGGGAAGAGTGAGGATTTTTACATCAAGAAGACTTGTTTCAGTTCTAACTCCCAGAACTTACTAACTGCATGACCTTCACCATGTTACATAAGTCTATATGCCTCAGTTTCTTCATCTGCAAAATGTACATAAATCAGCTCAGAGAGAGATTGTGCGGGTATCACCAGCAGAGTAGCTGAAACCAGTGCCTAGATCACAATAGCTGCACAGAATATGTCTCTTATCCTCCACCCTCTCCCTTGATTCATTTCCAGCACGGATTTTTCAGATGCAGTGTAACATTTATTTGGAAATCAGTAATTTAAAAATAAAATAAGTCAATACAAAATAAATCACATTTGCAAATGTCACATATCATAAAAGCATAGTAAAGTAGTTGAAATGGGAATTTTAAAAAGGAGAACATTCTAATCTTCCGCTTATAATGCTAAGGATTCATGTATTCCTGTCTGCTGGAGATAGACCATCAAATCCCAAAACTGCACCAAGTCTTATTGAGTCTTCCTACAAAGTAATTTTTCTTCTGCCCATTTTTTTTCCAATTACACACCAAGTCTTATTGAGTCTTCCTACAAAGTAATTTTTCTTCTGCCCATTTTTTTTCCAATTACACAGCAATTGCCATAATTTAGGTTTTAATTTTTGCTTGGAGGACTGCTCTAACCATGACTGGTCTCCCTGCTGACCTTTTGCTGTCATCACCCCATTTTCTGCCCCAAGTCATTGAGGGATTTCCCTTTACTATTTGTCCAAAATTTTCAACATAGTTTATAAAACCTGTTACAATCTACATTTCCAATCTCATCTCCCCTTGAGAACTATGGGATTGAGACTAAAATTATGCTCCATGTTGCTTATGAAAACCAGTATTAATAAACATAGTTATTAGTAATGCATACAATAAGGTGCAAAATTAATCCATCCCTGATTTTAAAGAGTTAAGTAAAAGTTTAAACTTTATTGAGATGGTTGTGTTCTATTTAATATCATTAACAACACTAATTAAGTAAAATTGTCAATTAAAGTAATGCTTATCTTCCCAAAGGATTAATATAAGGCTAAGAAGTACATTTCCCCCATAGTTCGATACTGATGAAATAATCTACTTTAAAGTAAATACTACAACGAAAAGTAATATTTGGAATTACAAAATCAAACTATTCACTATAAAATAAAATTTTAAAAATAAATAAATACCACCCCAGTTGCCAAACATTAGACTAGAACAATAGAGGACAAGGAAAAGATATCTCTGAAAAAACAGAAGAATTGCTGTTCACTTTCCATGAGATTTTTCAGTGGAAAACCTACTTTGGGATAAAGTTTTAGGCATATTTTCATTTGTATGACTGATGTTAACACAGTTCTGTTGAACTACAACTTTATTTCCAAATACTGTTCTTCTTCAAATTAATATGTAGGGGAGAATTAAGCAAAATAATTTTGTCTATAAGCATTTTTCCCAACAAAGGGATTATCTCTTAACACACAGACAGACAGACAGACAACAGATACACACACACAGAGAATAGTAAACATTTGTGTTAGTATTCTTTATATTGAGGGCTTTCCTGGTGGCTCAAATGGTAAAGAAACTGCCTGCAATGCAGGAGGCCTGAGCCCGATCCCTGGATCAGGAAGATTCCCTTCTCCACGGGATGTATTCTTTATATTAAGGCTAAAACAAAAAATGTTATGTAAACTGTGATAATGTGAAAAGGATTCCCAAATTGAGTAAGAAAGTACAGTAGTGATTCAGCACAAGTTCAGGAAATGTACTATTAATTAATTAAATGATCAAAACTTAAGTGGCTTAGGGGCTTCCCTGGTGGCTCAGTCGTAAAGAATCTGTCAATGCAGGAGACACGGGTTCAAATCCCTGACTCGAGAAGATCCCACATGCCGTGCAGCAACCAAGTCCATGTGCCAAAACTATTGAGCCTGTGCTCTAGAGCCCAGGAGCTACAACTACAGACCCCACACACCGCAACAACTGAAACCTGTGTGCCCTAGAGCCCATGTTCCACATCAAGAGAAGCCATCAAAGTGAGAAGCCTGAGCACTGCAACTAGAGAGCAGCCCCCACCTGCCGCAACTAGAGAAGAGCCCATGCAGCAACAAAGATCCAGCATTGCCAAAAATAATAAATAAATAATTTTTTTTAATTGAGTGGCTCAATGAAGGTACAAATGAAAACAAAAATTCTTTGTGGACATAAAATTCATCTATCACCAGAGTTTTAGAAACAATCAAAGGAAATAGATGGCAGCCTTCACAGTTCTCATTTTAAGCTATCATTCAGGCTTTCATTCCCAAAGATTCTTCTCTCTGTACCTTGCACTGGTAATTAAAATGAAAGGTTAAACAACTGAACTCAGATTTATTTGTTTGTCCACCAAATGAGCTGGCAATAACAATGTCTATTTAGTGTCTTTATTAAGTTATTTTTCATGTCAGTTCCACCAAGTTCAGGTCCTTCTACGTCCAAAAGAATTAAATCACACACCTGTTTGCTCATCTGAAATTCTGAACAATGATGACCCTTGAGGCTTTGCATTGTATGGCCAGTAGAGGTTGTTAACTGATATCAATATTTCTCTCCAAGGAGTATATAGTTCTCTTTCAGTTTCTGTCTTATCCTCTAGGATCAAGATGAGAGAGACCCTAAGAGAATGGGTTTCTTTAAAGGAAAGTTTCTGGAGGGCTACTGGTTTGCTGCCTGTTTAAAAAGGTCTCGATACATCACCTTCTGGTGACAACAGGAAGCTGTCTAAATCTACTCACAAGAACAACATCGGATCAACAATTATACAGGACTTTGATGTGAACTTGGACAGCCCATGCATTTAAAAAGACTTCCTTGAAGCACAGAGAAAATCATAAAGTTGCTTAAAAATCTGCCTTCCTTCCATTCATATGCTCTATGGTTTCCATTTGTTTCTTAAGTAAACAAACCTGAGGGTCTGACAGGCTGGACAGCAGAGCATTCGTGAGACCAGATCCTGCGTGATAATAAGACTCCTCCTCACTGCCTGTATTCCCAGAACACTGGACAGCTGGTGAATTTATGGACTCAAAGACAAGTAGCCTTTCCCTTGCATCCTAAGGTACTGTTCCAAGCCTCCCTTCATCAGAAGGATCAACAGAACAGTAAAGGCATAACTCATCCTGACTGAAGAAGTTTACCACTGGTTTCAATGTTTCCCCACATTTAGGGAATTTCTTAGATGCTTTCCAACATCAACCTCATACCTATGGGATTTTCTTAACTTCCAATAGCCCCCTCCTTGGCTCAATAGCATTTAATATTGATATTTTTACAATCATTCAAAAAGTGATCACTGTAAAAGAGACTGCATTGTTGCTAAAGTCAAAGAAATAATTTAAATAGGCACAGACATAAGCTCTTATCAACTGAGTCACTAGATGATAAAAAATTCCCTGAAAGTACTGGAGATCAACTTAGACCCACTTGCCCAGGCTGCAAAGATTTAGCAGAGTGAGCAGGTTCAGGGGCACAGTGGGCAGAACAGATGCTGCAAAAGGAAAGGCTTCAGGCAGAAAGCAGGCTACTTAAAATCCAGCACAATTAAGTCCAGCAGCTCAGAGCTGAAGAACTGATGCTTTCAAACTGTGGTGCTGTAGAAGACTCTTGAGAGTCCCTTGGACAGCAAGGAGATAAAACCAGTCAATCTAAAGGAAATCAACCATGAATATTCACTGCAAAGACTGATGCTGAAGCTCCAATACTTTGGCCACCTGATGCAAAGAGATGGCTCATTGGAAAACATCCTGATGCTGGGAAAGGTTGAAGGCAAGAGGAGAAGGGGGCAACAGAGGATGAGATGGTTGGATGGCATCACTGACTCAATGGATTATGAGTTTGAGGAAACTCCAGGAGTTAGTGAAGGACAGGGAAGCCTGGCATGCTACAGTCCACGGGGTCACAAAGATTTGGACATGACTGAGTGAACAATAGCAACATGAAGCTCACTTCTTGCATAAGACTTTGCTTTAGAGAAAAGAAAATAGCAATTACACGTTGTATTATACTGTGGTTCAGGGTAAGATGGCCCTCTGTTATTATAACAGAAAGAGTATCACATTACTCTGACCACACTTCTGTAAGAATCATTTACTGTGAGCCAGGAATGAACTCTGATAATGAGATGATGGTAAGAGAATGAGTGTCAAGACACTTCCAGCTTTCCCAGGAAGTAAGGAAAAGTCTAGCCTGGGATCCTTACTGGCTTTCCAAGACTGTTCAAAGTCTTTCAATGAGTTAACGTGCTCCTTCATTTTAAACCTCTACTGCCACAATTAATGACTCAGTCCTGGAGTTGTTTTGTTGCAACTAAAAATCTGGGAAAACAAATTATTTTTTTCCCAAGGAGACTGCATTCATCTCAGCTGAACAGAAAGAAAGTTAAGGACAAGGATATTATTCAAAGTGCCATCAAAGATCCTTAACCTCCTGAAGCCAACACCACAGGTAAAAGTAGAGCCTGTGTATAAAACAGACAACTAACAAGACCTCAGAGAAGGCAATGGCACCCCAGTACTCTTGCCTGGAAAATCCCATGGATGGAGGAGCCTGGTAGGCTGCAGTCCATGGGGTCGCTAAGAGTCGGACACGACTGAGCGACTTCACTTTCACTTTTCACTTTCATGCATTGGAGAAGGAAATGGCAACCCACTCCAGTATTTTTGCCTGGAGAATCCCAGGGACCAGGGAGCCTGGTGGGCTGCCATCTATGGGGTCGCACAGAGTCAGACACGACTGATGCGACAGCACCAGCAGCAGCGAGACCCTACTACAGAGCACAGGGAATTCTCTTCAGCGCTCTGTGGTGACCTGAATGGGAAGGGAATCCAAAAGAGAGGGGATATATGTATATGTTTATGTATATGTGTGCTCAGTTGCTCAGTCATGTCCAACTCTTTCTGACTGTAGCCCACCAGGCTTCTCTGTCCATGGAATTTTCCAGGCAAGAATACTAGAGTGGGTTGCCATTTCCTTCTCCAGGGCATCTGCCTGACCCAGGGATCGAACCTGCATCTCCTGAATGGACAGATGGATTCTTTACCACTGAGCCACCAGGAAAGCCCGTAAAGCAACTATACTCCTATAAAAATTAAAGGAAGGAAGAAAGAATGGAAATAAGAAAGAATGGGAGGAAGGAAGGAAGAGAGGTAGGTAGGTAAGTAGATAGACAGACAGACAGATACAGGCAATTAATATTATCCTGAAGACCCTCAAGGATGCCCAGGTTCCACAGGCCTTGTTGTTGATTAAGAATCCTAGTCCTTTCTGAAGTGAGGCTGCGTCAGCACTAAACTACTTCAACCATCTCGACTGAGACTCCAAAAATAAACAACTACATATTTGGAAGGCTGTTATTCCAGTCTGTGGTAGGAACTCTAGCATCAGTTCCTACCACATGGAGGTCACCAACCATGTGAATTGATGAAACTGGATTAAACCCTCTTAATGCAACTTCCAACTACATAACTCTATGATCTGTGTACCATAAATTAAAAATAAACAGAAAAGTGAAATTCAAAGTGTTAAGTCACTCAGTTGCATCTGATTCTCTGTGACGGCATTTAACTGTAGCCAACCAGATGCCTCTGTCCATGGATTTCCCAGGCTAGAATACTGGAATGGGTTACCATTTCCTCCTTCAGGAGATCTTCCCAACCCAGGGATTGAATCTTTGTTCTCCTGCATTGAAGGCAGATTGCTTACTGTCTGAGCCACCAGGGATTTTTAAAATAAATAGAGAAGATTCATAGAAAAGGAGGAGGGGAAGGAGAGAGAGAGAAATATAAATGCAAGGAAGGGCTCAGAGGAGCACGCATGGTGAGACATAGAGAAGAGGTAATAAAGAAAGGGAGGGGCAGATTCCAAAGATTTTGCCAATAGTTTTAACCTAAATAAATCTTCAGGTCAGTGTGGATGGGGGGCATAAATTAAACTGAACTCCTCATGGATATCGAACTCAAGAAGAAAATCAATAGCAACTTTCAGAGTTCACACAGCTTCGTCGACAGAGTCCCATTAAAACCCTCCAGATTTCTTTCCTTACAGCTCAAATGTTCCCTGGAGAAAATGCTGATTCAAAACAAGTAAGTTTATAAATTGTTGGCCATTTCTCATTGAGAGAAAACAGACACAGAATTATGCTTAGAGTGAAATGAAGCCAGTAGCCTTCACAAGTTCCACAGTGAAATCTAGGGTAACAAACTTGCCTTCTTGCAAGATACGGCAAGCGCTCTTGGATAACAAATTAGAATTGGCAATGCTGTGCTACCTGTTCCAATGTCCCAGTTTTATATTCCAAAAGCATAATAATGAATCAAATGAAATAAAAACTTAGACGTATACTGTGTGTGTGCACATGTGTATGTGTGGTCAGTCGTGCCTGATTCTTTGCAACCGTGTGGACTGCAGCCCTCGAGACTCCTCTGTCCATGGAATTCTCCAGGCAAGAATACTGGACTGGGTCACCATTTCCTCCTCCAGGGGATCCTCCTGACCCAGGGATCAAACCCGTATCTCCTGCATCAGCAGGTGGATTCTTTACCACTGTGCCCCCTGGGAAACCCCAGACATATACTAGAAAGCTAAAATTCAACAGGTGACTAGAACGAGGAACAGAACAAACTTCAGGAAATTTAAGGAGTGTAAAACCAGAACTGTGATGCTGAAAATGAGACAGATATTCTCATAGTTACATCATTCCCCTATATAAAATTAATTGATGATATATGTTATTTATGTGATACAGATGCAATGTACTGGATAGATAATTGGTTACTTGTTATTAAAGACACTTGAAAATGAATAATGGAAGAAACACAGGAATTAAAAGGGGAGACTCAACCCCATCACGATGTTCATCATCTTATTTTTGTCAATGAAAGAATCATAATGCGATGCAGAAAGGGGAAGGGCCACACTCTGCGTTTTGTTTAGTTGCTCAGTCATGCCCGACTCATTGTGACCCCATGGACTGTAGCCCGCCAGGCTCCTCCTGTCCATGGGGGTTCTCCAGGCAAGAATACTGGAGTGAGTTACCATGCCCTCCTCCAGGGGATCTTCCCAACCCAGGGATCGAACCCAGGTTTCCCACATTGCAGGCAGATTCTTTACCATCTGAGCCACCAGGGAAGCCCTGGTGGGGTTGCATACTTTACTCTGTTGCATACTTTACTTACCTGCTTCTCTGTGAGAATGACTCTCCCCAGTAACTGGTCCTCGAGACCTTTCATAGTGACTGTGAAGTCAATGATGGAGGTCCGAGCACTTATTTCAGGGGTATAGGCTGGATTAGGCAGCTTGGTGGTGATGTAGAGTCTGAAGCCATCCATCACATCTATTTCTTTGTCACCGACTTTCACCTTTGTTATAAAAAGAAAGTTAAAAGTAATAAAACCCAGATACACCTTACTGTGTGTTCTTTTGCTTAGAATCTAGTATTGCTTTAAACCACTATACACCTGGAGATCATGTGTATACTTAAAAAGAAATGTTCATTAGGCATTCAGAGGGCTTCAGGCCACTAGCATGAAAAGAAAGAAGGACAAAAATAAGAGAGGAAAGAGGAAGGGAGAAAGAGAGGGAAGGGGTAAGGGAAGAAGGGAAGGAGGGAGGAAAGGAAGTTATCCAACATTTTTTGGTTGTTGTTCAGTTGCTCAGTCACGTCCGACTCTTTGCAACCCCATGGACTGCAGCACGCCAGGCTTCCCGGTCCTTCACCATATTCTGGATCCTGCTCAAACTAATGTCCATTGAGTTAGTGATGCCATCCAACATACATCATCCAATAAAAATAGAAATTGGGGCTCCCCTGATGGCTCAGTGGTAAAGAATCCACCGGCCAATGGAGAATCCCAGGGACGGGGGAGCCTGGTGAGCTGCCGTCTATAGGGTCACACAGAGTCGGACACAACTGAAGCGACTTAGCAGCAGCAGCAGCAGCCAATGCTGGAGACACAGGTTGGATCCCTGATCCAAGAAGACCCCACATGCCAAGGAGTAACTAAGTCCATGTGCCACAACTATAAAGCTTGTGCTCTAGAGCCCGAGAACTGCAACTACAAAGCCCAGTGTCACAACTGCTGAAGCCTGAGCACCCTAGAGCCCATGCTCTGCAACAAGAGAAGCCACCACAACGAGAAGTCAATGCACTGCAGCTAGAGAGTAGCCCCCACTCACCGCACTGAGAGAAAAGCCCAGGCAGCAACGAAGATCCAGGACAGCCAAAACTAAACAAATTAATACAACTATAAATAAATAAATATTGAATTTATTCCATGGGCTTCCGTGGTGGCTCAGCAGTAAAGAATCTGTCTGCCATGCAGGAGCCACAAGTGACATGGTTTGATCCATGGGTTGGAAATATCCCCTGGAGGAGGGCATGGCAACCCATTCCTGTATTCTTGCCTGGAGAATCCCATGCACAGAGGAGCCTGGCCAGCTACAGTCCATGGGGTTGCAAAAAGTCAGACAAGACTGAAGCGACTGAGCACGCATGCACATAGAATTTATCACCAAACGGTTGTGATCATACTGCAGAAGTGAGATGGATTCAAGACTGATGACATCAGTCATGTACCAAAAAGATATGAAAAGGTTTATTATTCACATGAGAATTTCTGGAGATTCAGGGTAGGCTGCCAAACAGGTCCAAAGAAAAATCAGTTGAGAGAGAAGAGAGGGGCAGGTGTTTTAGGGTTTTACGGAGATCATGGGATGCGACTAGGATGAGGATTCCCAGATATGGTCATGAACAGGGAGTTGCACGGTTTGGATTTCCCACTGTGGCTCAGCTGGTGAAGATTTCACCTACACTGTGGGAGATCTGAGTTCAATCCCTGGTTGGGAAGATCCCCTGGAGAAGAGAAAGGCTACCCACTCCAGTATTCTGGCCTGGAGGATTCCATGGACTGTATAGATTCCATGCACTTCATAGTCACTGAAAACAGTGACTTTCACTTTCACCAAAAGAGAGCAGAGCCACGTTTTCTCATCAGCTTGCCCAGATTTGGGATGACACGGGAGAGGGCATGATGGGGCTTGAAAGCCATGCAAAGTCTAACATCAGAATGGAGTCAGGCTTCATGATACAAGTGAAGTAGATGTTCCTAAAAAGGCTACTCTTGATCCTAACTCAGGAAGGTGGAAGAGAAAAGCAAATGCCTCCTGCCCCAGACTTGAATCTGAGTTGATGTTTAATGAGAAACTGTGACCTCTGTCACACTGACCTGGCCTCGTGGAAATTGCTCTGCACACTGTCATTGGCAGGTTTAACCTACCTTAAAGGTAGATCCAGTCTTAATGAAGTTTCTCTCCAAAACATTATCCAGGGCTGGATCTAGTTCCTCCCCAACATCTTCGATAAGCAAGGGTCTTCCGAGAGAAAGACTGTCCTCCAGGTGGTTTCTGAAGTACTTGTGATTTAGAGATGTGATCTGGAAACAAGATCACATTCTTTAGCTTAGCAAATCATCATTTCCTTATCTTTATTCATTTAATTGAAGGGGTTCCGTGGGTAAAGAATCTGCCTGCAGTGCAGGAGACACAGGAGACACAGCTTCAATCCCTGGGTTGAGACGATCCCCTAGAGGAGGAAATGGCAAGCCACTCCAGGATTCTTGCCTGGAAAATTCCACGGACAGAAGAGCCTGGTGGGCTATAGTCCATGAGGTTGTAAAGAGTCGGACACAAATGAGCAAACAGCATTAAAAGGCACTAAGGGTTGATTTACAATATTGTGTTAGTTTCAGGTGTACAGCAAAGTGATTCAGTTGTAAATATTTTTTTCAGACTATTACAAAATATAGAAAAAGTTCCCTGTGCTACACAGGAAGTCCTTGTTGGTTATCTATTTTATATATAGTAGTGCATTTATGTTAATCCTAAACTTCTAATTTATCCCTCCTCCATCACCTTTCCCCTTTGGTAACCGTAAGTTTGTTTTCTATGTCTGTGGCTCTATTTATATTTTGTATATAAGTTTGTTTATATCATTTTTTAAGATTCTACTAATACATATAAGTGACATATAATATTTGTCTTTGTCTAGCTTACTTCACTTTGTATGATAATCTCTAGGTCCATCCCTGTTGCTGTGAAAGATACTACTTCATTCTTCTGTATGGCTGAGTAATATTCCATTGTACAAATATACCATACCTTCTCTATCCATTTCTCCATGGACATTTAGGTTGCTTCCATGCCTGGGCTATTGTAAGTAGTGCTATGAACACTGGAATGTATGTATCTTTTTGAATTATGGTTTTCCCCAGATATATGCCCAAGAGTGGGATTGTAGGATCATATGGTAGCTCTATTTTCAGTTTTCTAAAGAATCTCCAGAGCATTTGACGGCATCATTTCCTTTTACTAGGAAGCAGGTAAAAGCTCTGTGTGACAATACTGCCTTTCCCCACTACCACCACATTTGTGACAAATAATCATGGAATAACTATAGAGTGTCTTTATTTGCCGCACACCTAGTGTGACATAGCTCTGCCCTGCTCTGTTTATCAAGGAGAGCCTTAGGCCCTAACAGAAGGGAGTCTGAACCCTTTAATGGACAGCATTAGGAGAGATAAACAAGAATCCAAATAATGCAATTTTTAGACACTCTTTTATAAATATTAATATCTAAATGTTAATAACAAATATGAAATATGAAATAATTCTCAGATACTGTTTATACTAAATATGAAATAATTCTCAGATACTGTTGACCTGGGGCAATGAAATTGCTTAGTAGCACGTTTCATGCGTGTGCTTAGTAGCTCAGTTATGCCCGACTCTTGTGACTCAATGGACTGTAGCCCACCAGGCTCCTCTGTCCATGGGACTCTCTAGGCAAGAATACTGGAGTGGGTTGCCCTGCCCTCCTGCAGGGGATCTTTCCAACCCAGGGTTCGATCTAGGTCTCCTGCATTGCAGGCAGATTCTTTAGGTTATGAGCCACCAGGGAAGCCCATTTATATTCAAACAAAGATTACCTGGAGTTCATTCTGGTTTTCTTTATTTTTAATCCAGATCTTGCCTTGAGTCTGTGGGTCAACTAGCAAAGGATAGCGAGATGCTTTTGTGACAATAATTCCATTCTGAACAGACAGGTCATCATTGGGCAGGCCTTGGAGGTTCCACTCACTAATGGTAGGAGCATCAATCAACATCTCATTGAGGTTTAGATTGTCTCCAAATGGAATTTCCCGGGCTTTCATTTCCTTCTGCCAGTCATTTAACAGCAGATTGCGAAATTCTTGATTAAAGGGACCAGAATAAGATAGAAAAGCTGTAGCCAACAACACATCCCCTAAAACAAAAAACAAAACACCAGTGAAACACTTTATGAACAGCCTTGTAATTCTGCAGAATATAAGTGGCAAAAAAAAAGACAATCATTCTTTTGAATTAAATTTCAGAAACCAAATTGCAACCACAAGTTGCTGTGTCTTGTGAATAAGCAGTAGTTCAGTTCACTGTGAAAAGAGTCCACATGGCCCACAAGTAATAACTGCTGATAGTCAAGCACTGGATTATGTTGATCTTACTGAATATGAGAGGATGACTTCTAACCTCAGAAGACACAGCCTCCATTCTAAATGACCTTGATCTATATGGTCATTCACTCATAGGAAAATTCAAAAATGACCTGATAATAAGAGTTTAAAGGTCATGAATGGGCCTCCCTGGTGGCTCAGACAGTAAAAAATCTGCCTGCAATGCAGGAGACCCAGGTTCAGTCTCTGAGTAAGGAAGATTCCCCTGGGAAGGAAATGGCAACTCACAGTATTCTTGCCTAGAGAATTTCATGGACAGAGGAGCCTGGTGGGTTACAGTTCATGGAGTTGTAAAGAGCCGGACATGACTGAGTGACTAACACATTATCTAAGACAGGTTGCCTAAATGCCAGACCAACACTCATCCTTTTGAAACAGCTGGGTGCACACACACACGCACAGAGGAATTTGAAGTAATGGAGTGTTGATGTATATTCTGATTAAAGCTTAAGTCTGCTCACTCCCTATCACAGTCAACACATAATCCCATTAATAAAGGGATTTGTGTGTGTGTGCTTAATCACTCAGTCCTGTCCGACTCTGCAACTCCATGGACTGTGTAGCCTGCCAGGCTCCTCTGCCCATGGCATTCTTCAGGCAAAAATACTGGAGTGGGTTGTCATTTCCTCCTCGAGGAGATCTTCCCAACCCAGGGATCAAAACTGAGTCTCCTGCATCGAAGGTGGATTCTTTACTGCTGAGCCACCTGGGAAGCTAATAAAGGGACTTACATACCTACAAGTCTTTTAGTTTGTGCTGCAAACTCTTTACTTTGCTCTGTCCATCTTTCTTTTTCTCCTGCCAAGCCTCCGATCAGTGCAGAAGCAGCCTGCATCTTATGTCTGCACCTCTCTGCATCTTCAAGCAAGGTCTAAACAAGAAGAAAGCCTTTTTTCAGAAAAATAGAGCCTGCAGCTCAAAAACATAATTCTAAAACATTATATGTTATACGCCTTTGTGAGAAACGTGAGCCATTTATTTCACAGGAAGCATTAACTTCCGTTTCTATGTGTCTGGGTCAGTCCAGCCCGTGTTAAGCCCTATTTATGGAACATAGAGGGATTCCTCAGGAGGGGTCCTAAGCCAATGGGAAGACCCTCCCCAGATTTTCATAAACTGAGATATAATGAAAATTTGCATCATTGATGATTTTCCTATCAAAAATTACAAATAAAATATACGCACACATGCTAATATCACAGAGCACAGCAAAATGTAAAGACACGCATATCCCCACTTTAAAACGAGAAATGATGGTTCGCATGTTAAAGTTCTAGCATCACTATTGCTTTGTCTAACTCCATATCTCCTTTGATTTCAGGTGAAACTCTAGATTGTCTTGAGGTTGTGGAGTTCTGAAGCTCATTCACAAATTCCAGCCCCATTAACTCAGCAGCCCCCTACCTGTTGCTCTTGTGTCAATAAAAGACCTCTAACTAGACTTCCACACACTGTTGGGCTTCCCAGGGGGCTCAGTGGTAAAGAGTCGGCCTGCCAAACAGGAGACCTGGATTCAAACCCTGGGTCAGGAGGATCCCCAGGAAAAGGAAATGGCACCCCACTCCAGTATTCCTGCCTAGAAAATCCTATGGACAGAGGAGCCTGGTGGGCTACAGTCCATGGGGGTCACAGAGAGTCGGACACAACTGAAGTGACTTCACAGCAACACACACTGTTGCCCCTCAGAGCTTTGTTCTTAAAAACAAATGGCTCCGTATATGTAGTTATGGCTGATTTGTGACGTTAAATGGCAGAAACCAACACAACACTATAAAAATTCTTTAAAAAAATTTTAAGGGAAAAAAAAGCAAATGGTTCAGTTTCTCAATATTGAAGAGACAGCTGTTAATTCTACCTGTAAAAATGTATATTTATGAAACAATAATGGATATGGATAAAGATTTAGCTATATGACAAGTCACTGGGAGTTCATATAATATTCACACATATTTATATAATATATATGTCATACACATATGCTAAATGTCTAACAATAGAGGATTATTTATATACTTTATGGTATATTGTGAATAAGAATACTCTAAAGCCATTAAAATATAATCATTATGAAAAATAATCATTAGTTAAATTTCATTTATAAAGCAGTATGTACTGAATGATCTGTTACAGTTTTACATGAATTTAAAATATATGTAAATCAGGCATATGTGTAGATACAAAATAATGAAGAACAAGATATTTTTAGGCTTTATCACCAGGGTTACCTATGTGTATTTTCTATAAAGAAACACAAATTGCTTTTGTAATAATAGCATAATACAGTGTTTTTCAGAAACAAGATACTTGTTCCAGTTTGTTCTAGTCTGCTCAGTTTTCCTTCCCACTAGAGTTAATGCAGAAAACCCAAAAGCCCAGCTGAGAGGTGCACCCACACCTGTACACCATCCATATTTGTTTGTATCTCCCCAAAACAAAAGATGTCAGCTGGAAGTATCATATGACATCATTGTTTTCTTGTTATTGTTGTTTAGTCACTCAGTTGTGTCCAACTGTTTGCCCTCCAGGCTCCTCTGTCCGTGGGATTCTTCAAGCAAGAATACTGGTGTGGGATGCCATGCCCTCCTCCAGAGGATCTTCCAGAATCAGGGATCAAACCCACATCTCCTGCATTAGGAAGGTGGGTTCTTTATCACTGAGCCACCAGAAAAGCCCTTGTTTATATCTGTTTACCTTTAAAACAAACTTTTCATGTGAAAGATATTTTTAATATTAAGTTATCCTCCCTAAGTTCCCCATCCCCACTTCTGTGTGGCTGAATATAAACTGGCCAACCTCTCCCCTCCCGGCTGTTGCTTTCTGGAAGCCCAGGCTCCTCGGAGGGGATTGGGAAATCGGGGATGGGAGCAGACAGGAGTGAGAAATGAATTTTCCCTCTGAGCCTGGCGGGGGGAGGGTGCAGAATTCCTTGGCTTCCATGGGTAGTACTCCTGGCTCTCTCTTTCCCAATGCCCTAGAATGTGACCAGATTCCTGGGGAAGTGGGCCCTCCACAAAGCCCTGCCCTGTGCACAGAGCAGCAAGACACACACTCCTCCAGGGACTGCACACCTGGGTAATGAGGTCACAGTCGTGACCATGAACCGAAGACTTGAAACCCTCCCCTGCCTCCCTGTAGTCTGTAACCCTGGACTCTCATGGAGCCCCATGGAGGAAGAAGCAACACCATGACTAAAGGTCAACTTCATGCCAACCTGTTGCGGGCAGGCCAGCACATGGCCAGATTTTGTTTTCTTATGAAAAATACATGACATTTGTTGAAATTCAAAATTTTAAGTTAAAGCCATACCTTTATAGTAGCTGTACTTACATGGTCCTTATAATTGCTCACCTAACAAATAGCAGATACTCGAGAACTAAAGAGCTTGAGTGAACTAATGCAAAATTGTTAAAACTGAAAGATAATAAAATGAGGCTGTAAAACATGTTTACTACATGTAGCAGCGCTTCTCAATGTGAGTGTCCAAATGTTAGAAATTAACAGGCCTTCTTCATAGTTTCTAAAGTAGTCTTTCAAACTGCAAAGTGAATTTTCTCTTGATATTATAAGTGAATTCCATAGACCATAAGTAATAAATCCAAATGATGATACATAATTACTTCTCCAAAATTTCTATAAAGCTCTTATTTTGCTTTCAGGAGACTTATCTTTAACAGAGAATACCACACATCTTGCACACTGTGCAACTGATGTTTATCTAAATTCGCTCATTGGGACTCTGTAAAGAGACAGACCAACAGAGCAGAAATCTCAATCCAGCCAAGCGACAACTGAGAAGCAGCAAAGGTTCTAAAACAAATCATCAAGGAAAGCACAGGGAGAATCTAGATCTTGTTTTCCAAATGTAGGCTTTATCGGAGGCAGATAGAGATTTTGTGAGGACAGATGCTTACATAATCTGGGGATCACTTTAAGAAAATCATTAAAGAATTTTTGCAAATACAAAACAGCCAAGTGAACATGTAATGAGAATCAGCAGGGAAAAAGCACTACAAAGTCCTGATGGTGAAGAACTCAGGTCCCTTTCCCCTGGGATCTCCAGGTATTTTATCTGAATAAAATACTCTCCCCATAGACCTCTCCATGGCTCCCAGTAAACTCAGCATTTATGGGGCCTGTGCAAGTGAGGGAAAATGAAGCTTAAGCTACATTAGGTTTATGTTACATCTGCCTTGATTTCCAGAATGAAGGAGGCCCCAGTGGAACTGGAGTTAATATAAATCAATGAAAGAGCTTGCTGCTCAGTGGAGAGGAAATATACAAACTTTGATTTTGAAGAGTGCTACATGTATGGATGTGAGAGTTGGACTGTGAAGAAGGCTGAGCACTGAAGAATTGATGCTTTTGAACTGTGGTGTTGGAGAAGACTCTTGAGAGTCCCTTGGAATGCAAGAAGATCCAACCGGTCCATTCTAAAGGAGATCAGCCCTGGGATTTCTTTGGAAGGAATGATGCTAAAGCTGAAACTGCAGTACTTTGGCCACCTCATGCTAAGAGTTGACTCATTAGAAAAGACTCTGATGCTGGGAGGGATTGAGGGCAGGAGGAGAAGGGGACGACAGAGGATGAGATGGCTGGATGGCATCACTGACTCGATGGACGTGAGTCTGAGTGAACTCTGGGAGTTGGTGATGGACAGGGAGGCCTGGCGTGCTGCGATTCATGGGGTCGCAAAGAGTCAGACAGGACTGAGCAACTGAACTGAACTGAACTGAAAGCTGCAAAACATGCAGAGGTTGAGAAGGCTGTGGGTAGTCTCTGTGACTGGGATACAGCCATGTGGTCAGGGTGGTCCAGCAGAGAGGCCTGAAAAGACATCAGATGATCAAGATCTAATCTAGTCCTAGGATCAATGCCTATGCTCAACAGCCCTTTTCTTGTCCTTTCTAGACCTAAGTTCCTTTCCTTATTGTTTTTATAATTTTCATTTTGTTTTAATTTTTTTGCTGCACCGTGTGGGATCTTAACTCCCTGACCAGGGATTGAACCCACACTCCTTGTACTGGAAGCACCAAGTCTTAACCATTGGACTGCCAGGGAAGTCCCCTAAGTTTCTTTCTTTAAAATGAGAATAAAATAAAAATATCTACCCTGCATACCTTGAGAGATTGTTTAAAGATTAAACGAGATAAAGTGGGAGGATGTGATTTGAAAAACATATCAAAAATGCTGCACAAGATGCTGCGTTCATCACAATATACAAGAAAACCCTGAACATCCATGTTCCAGCAGTGACTTCTGTTTTGGCTGAATATCCTGACCTCTCACTGAAGGTCCTTGGTGTCTGCTAGAAACAAACTCCAGGACTTGATGAAGGCGCATGTGCTATGTGTCCATGTGTGTATGTATGTATGTATACACGTGCTGCACATCACTTAAATGAATCCCTGCTGGCAATCAAACCCTTAGAGAGAGAAAGCAGGAAGGAACGAAGGGCTGACCACAGTGTCAGAGGACAGTCACCTGCTTTTCGGTCATGGCCTGCTCATACTCAGCCTGCACCACGTCCAGCTCAGCTTGCTTGTCGTCCAGCTCTGCCTGGGCCTTCTGCAGATCCTGCATGGCCAACATGTAGCGGTTCTCCTGCACCACCAGGTTGGCCTGTACAAGACACACACAGCATGAAGGGACAGGCAGCAACCCAGACATCCAGTCGCATCTGAGAACTCAGGGAAGTCCATGCTGCACCATCCAGCATGCCGCATCTGAGAACTCAGGGAAGTCCATGCTGCACCTTTTCTTTGTCCTTTGAGAGTCTTCTCAAATTACATTATCAAGGCCAAGTCTTCATGTGAACTTGACATGTTTGTAAGCAGACGATTATAAATCATTAAGAGAGAGTCAGCAAACTTTTTCATAAAACTCCAGATAGTAAATATTTCTGGCTTTGGGGGACAAGATGCAAAATCAAGACTTTTTTTAAGTACTTAATTTAAAATTCTATGAGCTGTACAAATACAGGTGGTGGGTTAGCTTTGGCCTGCGGACCATAGTTTGCCAGTCCCTAAATTCGAACGCTGTAATAGGAAATGCATAAAGGCAAATTGCAGATTATTTTAATATTGAGTTGTAGGGGAAAAGTTGAATATTTAGAATATTTAGCTAAATTTAATATTTAGAATATTTAGCTCTCATTTGCCAAGGAGAGCTCATCACTGTTAATGAAGATGTTAAAACAAGACAAAGAATGAAACATAATTAATCACTGAATATAAAGATCTAGGTTTTCGTGGGTAGAGATGGACTTGACGGTATTCCTGTAATTCTCATATATTACTTGCTTTCAAGTAAAGAATTGATACTTGAGCTGTGACCAAATAAAAATATTTGTTTTAAGGAAGCTAAATTAGACTCAAAAGACATAATCAAAAGCAATATTGGGGGGAAAAAAAGCAATATTTGGAAAAGGTGATGTAGAAAATAGTATGTGCTTACAGGAATTTAAATTTTTTTGAAAAAAATTTGAAACCTAAATTCCCTCTTTTAAGTTTTTAAAATGGCAAAACTGACTTTAATGGGGAAACCCAATACCAGCATGATATTATTTCTGAAGTGTTTGAGAAGAAAAGATTATCTTAAAAATATTCTTTTGAGATAAGTTATTTTCTTATCTGATAACCCCAGGTTCCCAAATTTTGGCAGAATAATTCTTTAAAGGAATATCTAGTTCCATGACTAGAGACAATGACAGCAAACGCATGGCTTAAAAATTACAGTTTACAAATATTCTGACTCTTGGAACATTTTTCTTCATCTCTGCTCTAAGAAGAATCTGTTGCCATGACTTAAACAAGGAGGAACAGCAAGGCTACCCTGTCAACTTACTGTAAAGCCACCCACTAATGTCAAAGTATCACAGTCCCCCAAACTTTGGATATTTTCAAGGACTTTCCTCAGAAAAAAAAAAAATAATAATCTTTTTAATGAAGTATTCAAAAGATATAATCAAAGGGTATAAAAATCTTTCAAATCCAACTGCTCACATTAGGAGCTGTAGGACTCTATTAAGATTACTTAAACTCTATGAGCCTCAGTTTCTCCATTAAGATATTGAAAAACTACCTGCTAAGATTTATGAGAGTGTGTTGTGTGCATATTAAATATGATAGCATGTAAAAACCCAATTCTGGGACCTGGTCTATAATAAAAGTTTAATAGATAATAATATATTAATATCACTCTTCTAAAGACCTTTTTGATATGGGCCATTTTTAAAGTCTTCATTGAATTTGCTACAACATAGCTTCTGTTTTATGTTTTGGTTTTTTGGCATCAAGGCATGTGGGATCTCTGCTCCCTGAGCAGGGATGGAGCTCACACTCCTGCACTGGAAGGCAAAATCTTAACCACTGGGTCACCAGGGAAGTCCCTCCATAAATAATAGTGTTATTATCTGTGTTCAATATTTAAGGCTCTACTGTTGTAATGTTCTGCTTATGTGAACTCATATTTACTAGTTTTCACAGAGTTTCTAAGGAGAAATCTTATTAGAATGAAATTGAATAGAATTTAAATTGAAATTCTTGTCATCAATATTTGTTTAAGTTTATCCAGTATTAGAAGTCACTCGGCCTGTCTAGAGGAATTGTAAGATGAAAGAAGAGTCCCTCAGTGTCTCCATCACTAATGAGTGGTAAAGAGGTCCCCACTGGAGTCAAAGGAGTGTCCTCAAACTCTTCACTTGGGAAACGAGAGAAACCCCTTCAGAAATCAGTGAAGTTAGACCCTTTGGTCTGTATTTCTTAATATACTGAGCACAGTTGCCCAATGAGACTGCACTTTCTTTGTCTTCTACTTCTCTCTATGCAATGAACATGTGGGATCTATGTAACTATGTTTATTTTTATGACAATGGCAATTAGGAGGGACCTGACAAACTAGAGACTTCCAGACGCTGGATGCTACTAAGAGCACAGGAGGGCACCCCCAGAACAGGCGTCTCAGAAGGGAAGCATAGGTTCCAGGGACAACTAGAAGGTCCCCGCCTGGTGTTCCCTTCACATCCTACTGCAGGACGTACGTTGTCCTGGGGCTGGATGGAGCCTGACTTGTACCAAACGTAATGGAGGAGATGTTGTTCTTGCATAAGCCTTGTTTAGAATGTCCATTATTTTGTACTGATTTTAACTCATTTTATTTCAAGTAATTACAACAAAATAAAAACTCCCCTTGTGAATTCAAGTGTAATTCCCTTGGAGACACTTATGTATGCTTACGCACTGGAAAATTTTGCAAAGGATGCCCTATACTTTTCACTGGACTCAGTGGTTCAGTCAGTATCAAAATAGCCAACTGGAGTCTTCAATGGTCCTGAATCCATAGTACCTGACAGCATGACTTCAACTATTTGCTCTAAAAATCTCTAAGCCAAATGAATCCCTTCTGTTTTAAGTTACCCTAAGACCTCCAGAGACTCCCCACTGACTAAATGCTCCGGGTATGGTAATAATGAGAAAATAAAATGGAACTTGAAACTCTCTCCCTATCTTCTTTTTATTCTTGATTATTTTTAGCATGATTATTAAGTTCCTCATGTAGTTTGTAAGGATAAGAGGATTTTAGTTGATGGTTGAAAGATATCAGACTTATACGAAAGCAAAATAATCAACCAAACCATTAGGTGTAATTTTTGAGGCATTAATATTTTATTCTCAAAATATGTACTTGCCTCTCCATCTGCTAAAGACTCACTAAATGGTGTGGAGACATGGACAAATAAAGCTGAGAAATTCAATAACTCAGAGAGAAACAGTGGCATATTGTCAGCCCACATTAAATAAAGGATGCTAGTCAGTCTCTTTCTGGAGGGTCAAAGGGAGAGGGAATACTATGTCACCTCTGAAGACAAGTCCAGCCATCAGTGACTGTGTCCACCCTGCCTCATTCATAGGACTTCCTGGCAAGAGCTCTTGGACATTACTGATGGATCCTATGCTATAGTTTTCTGTGTTTCTTTTTCTCAAGTTAACACTGTCGGGGGGCGGAGGGGAAATGTCCAGCAGCCCACAGTGGACTTAGTATCCTTGTAGAGTCCATGCTTAAGGCCCATACAATTCCAGTGGCAGGAGGATTATAGAGAAGAAAGAAACATGCTATGCTTGGCCAGTCCAGCACCAGCTCTTATCATAGACTTGAGACTAATAACACCTAAGACTCCTTTGCTGCAGGAAAAGACAAGCCCTGTTGACCCAGAGACCCCCTGCTGGCACACATCCTGAAGCCCCACCAAGGAAGCTTACCTTCAGAGGCAACACCTCTCTGTTGATGGAAAAGAAGGAAGCCATGGCCTTGGTCCAGGAACAAAGACCCGCTACATTCCCACACACTCGTTTCGCGGTTTCAATGTTGTAGTCTGCCATTTCAAAGTAAGGATTCAAAAATTCGATCACTTCTTCATTGATTGTGTCTTTCGGGAATTGCTGTGGAAGAATGGAGTGAAATAGTTAAAATGCTTTTGTCCATTAAGTCATAATCACATTACGCTCATGATACCATTGAAACAAACGGTTAAATCCAAGAATGGATAAATATCTTGTCGATTTTTCAGGATATTAGGCAAATAAAATGATACATATATTTAGCATTGCAAATAAAGTAGATATGTAAAGTGTATATATTTAGACATAAATATTTAGCATTTAGCAGCAACCGAATGCTTAACACATTCAAAGAGAGGTTCTATTAAACTCACCTGAAATGTGACGAAAATCAGTTGGACATTAAGCCTTCAGGGTGATGAATTAATTTTTAATCACTGAACTATCAAGATTATGAGAGAACTTTTCTCTTCTGGAGGGATACAATTTTAAAATAGTAACAGAAATGGATTAAGAGTGCCTTCTTGCATTAAAAGAGAAGACTGACCAATCAGTGGAATTGGACCTTTTAAAAATGGTGTTTGATCATCTCAGTGAAGATAATTAAATGTTTTCCAAGTAGAAAGAAATGTAGCACCTAAATAATTCATAGAAATAAGTCTGCACAGAACATACCTAGCACAGAGCAAAACTCACCTTTATTCAGACCTCCTTAAAAATCCAAGTTTCTCTTGTGAGACTTAAAAAATAGTGAAGCCAGAAGAATATTTGGGAGCAGTGGAAGGATGGTGGTGACAGAAGGCAAATAGCAAAGTAGCTTCCAAGAACAGTGGCTCTGCAGCAGGTATATAAGGCAAGTCTGATGCCACTGCCACGTTTTTCAGTGAGTATTTTTTGAGCCCCACCCCCTACCACCACTGCTCTTCACACACTCATAATCAGATTAATCGCCACCCACTCTCCACCCAAATAGCATGCTATTCCTTCACAGGGCACTTACATCTCAGAGGCTCATATTTCAATTATCTGAAACAAGTCTGTATAACCCACTGGTTTCAGAAGATACTTCCTGTTAGAGCTGCTGCAAAAGGCCCCACAAGATGCTCTGGCCACAGTAGCCACATGGGCAACACTGAATTAAAAACTGCACAAAACTGAAAAAGACATACACCCCAGTGTTCACAGCAGCACTGTTCACAGCAGTTAGGACATGGAAGAAACCTAGATGTTAACCAACAGATAAATGGATAAAGAAGTGTGGTACGTGTACACAGTGGAATATTTCTCAGTTATAAAAAGGAATGCATCTGAGTCGGTTCTAATGATGTGGACGAACCTAGAGCCTATTATACAAAGTGAAGTAAGTTAGAAAGAGAAAAACAAATACTGCATTTTAGCATATATATACGGAATCTACAAAGATGATCCTGATGAACCTATCTACAGACTTTTGAACACAGTAGGGAGAGAGAAGGTGGGATGATTTGAGAGAGTAGCATTGAAGCATATATATTACCATAGATAGACAGTGGTAATCTACTGTATGACACAGGGAACCCAAAGCTGGTGCTCTGTGACAACTTAGGGGGGTGGGATGGGGAGGGAGGTGGTAGGGAGATTTAAGAGGGAAGTGATATATGTATACCTATTGCTGATTCATGTTGATGTATGGCAGAAATCATCATAATATTATAAAGTAATTATCTTTCAATAAAAATTAAAATTTTAAAAAGAAACTATGAAAAAATTTTAAAAATAAAAACTGAATGAAAGACAGTGCTGAAGTTACTGTGTAGGGTATGGATGGGGCTTGGGAATCCCAATCAGTTGTCTCAAGATCTAAATATTAAAGATAAAACAACAAAACTTTCAGAAGAAAAGATAGGTGCATTTATTCTACCCTAGAGACAGGCAAAGATTTACTAAACAGAACACAGAAAGCACTATTAAGGAAAATATTGATAAACTGGACTATACTAAACAAGAACATCTGCTTACTGAAAGACACAATTACTGGAATGAACAACTAAGGCAGAGAGTGAAAGAAGATATTTGCAAACATACAGATGACAAATTACTCATATTTTACATATAAAGAAACTCTAAAGCTCTAATGCTTATAATGTCATATTTGAAAGAGAAACTTCTACTCTGAGGAGATACTTAAATACAAATTTTAAATATATATGAAGAATATTGCTGCTAAGTCACTTCAGTCGTGTCCGACTCTGTGAGACCCCATAGACAGCAGCCCACCAGGCTCCCCCGTCCCTGGGATTCTCCAGGCAAGAACACTGGAGTGGGGTGCTATTTCCTTCTCCAATGCATGAAAGTGAAAAGTGAAAGTAAAGTCAATCAGTCGTGTCCGACTCTTAGTGACCCCATGGACTGCAGCCCACCAGGCTCCTTGGTCCATGGGATTTTCCAGGCAAGAGTACTGGAGTGGGGTGCCACTGCCTTCTCTGATGAAGAATATTACTCAGACTTAAAAAAGAAGGGAATTCTGCCATTTATAACAACATGGACAGATCTAGAGGGCATATGCTAAGTGAAATAAGTCAGACAGAGAAAGACAAATACTGCCTGTTATCACTTATACGTGGAATTTAAAATAGTCAGACTCACAGAAGCAGAGTAGAATGGTGGTAGCTAGGGACTTGGGGAGGAGAAAGTGGAAGATGCTGGTCAAAGGCCAAGGGTCAAAGTGTCAGTTATACAAGATGAGAAGGTGCTGGGGACCTAATGCACAGCAATGTGAATATAGTGAACAATACTGTATTATATACTTGAAATTTGCTGGGAGACTAGATCTTAAGTGTTCTCACCACCAAAAAAAAAAAAAGGAAAAATGATAACTATGTGAGGTGATAGATATTTAATTAGATATTTATTGGATTTAATGGATGGATTAAACCCAGAGGATGAGATAGTTGAATGGCATCATCAACTCAATGGGCATGAGTCTGAGCAAACTCCAGGAGATAGTGAAGGACAAGGAAACCCGGTATGCTGCAGTCCATGAGGTCACAAAGAGTCAGACATGACTGAGTGACTGAACAACAACAAATGGATGGACTATGATGAAAGCATTTCACAATGCATCAATACAAACATCAAAACATCAAGTCATACATCTTCATTATAATACATTTTTATTTATCAGTTATACCCCAATAAAGAAGAAAAACAGTAAGTTAAAAAATATGCATGCAAATTCATTTTCTGTTAAAGGATCCAGACACTCCAATGAAGTCTGAGTCCCCTCTTAGCCCATCATTACTGAACTACCAACCTGCAAATTCTGTAGAAAGTTCCCTGCTGTCATCAGTTTTAAAGATTCCTGCCAGGAAGGAACTGTGCAGCTTTTCTCCAGATCAATTTTCACTGCATTGACTTTCCTCTGAAACAGCAGCAGCACACAATCCATGATCCTCATGATGAGATGAGGGGGTCGGCCTAGCGTGCGGACAGTAGCGATGTCGGAAGGCTTGATGGTCTGGGGAGGAGAGGAGGTTATCATCCAGTCTTGAGACAGGAAAAGTGGAAACAAACATTTACTCTCCAAAGACTGCTATAGGAAGTCCCCTACCTATGAGCAAGTTCCATTCTGTGAGCACATCTGTAAGTCCAATTTGTTTGTAAGTCCAACAAAGTTAGCCTGGGTACCCAGTCAGTGACATAGTACTGTACTGTAATAGGTTTATAATACTTTTCCCACAAATAATACATAAAAAGCGAACAGATACAAAACACTTTTAATCCTGCAGTACACAGTACCTTGAAAGGTACAGTAGTAACGGGACAGCAGCTGGCACACAGGGGCTGGCATAGAGTGAATAGGCAAGAAGTGTCACTGACTAGAGGAGGGAGAAGGGGTGGGAGATGGTAGAGCTGAAGGATTGTCAGCAATAGGAGACGGAGGGCAAGTCGGGTCTTCACTCATGCCTGACACTGATAGAATCCACATTCGCATCTTTGAAAGTTCACAACTTAAAACATTCATATATATGTAGGGGACTTACTGTACTTCAACAGAGGAGTGCAAGCATTTTTAAGTTTGATGCAGTCATGAGGGCTAGAAGCATATTTAATCCCAAAGAAACACACATCCCCACAAGTTCAAATTTTTACAATGCAAAGTGACAGCCAGAGGAGACACAGTGAGAGACATGTTCGCCCTCTGATAAGGAGCCGTGACTTCTCTAAAATTGTAACAGCCACTTAGTGTCAGAAAAGGAAGCAGATCTGAAAGGAAAAGAATCATCAGCTCTACAGTAGATTCCAGCGATTCTCAACCAGGGAAACTCCAGGACTTGCAGTGCTCTTTTTACTCATTAGTTATGTAGGTCAAGAATCTGACTCTCTTACAGCTCGTCACCTTGGACCGACATCAGCGGGTAGCCGCAGGGCTGCCAGTTGCATAATTAGAGGTTTCTTAGCTGGAAACTGACCTTTAGATGATGGAACATGAGCAACAGGAATTTCACTAAGCTCTTAGAAAAGTTCTGTTCCATACAAAGGTTCTTATACAGTAAAGTACTTAACAGTCACATAGACGTGTTGTGGTCGATAATAAGTATTCTATCAGTTCTATCAATGGAATAAGCATTGGAAACACAAAAATAAGCATCTGATACTGTCCTATTTCTAGGACAAACTGCACCTTCATTCCTTCTAGGCCTTGGAGACCTTTCATCTGATTTCCATTTGCAACCCTCCTGTCAAAGGAAGGTACCCCATGAACTTCATATCAAAGCTAATGATCTTTTCTCTGAGAATTTTGGGGAAAATAAGAAGAAAAGAAAACCACTGAACCTGGTAATTAGAAAGGTAACTATCTACTTTGAAAAGGACTGTTTCAGTACACTAGCATTTGTGAATTCTAGACAGCTGGAAGTGAAGGAGAATTTGAGGTTAAAAAAAAAAAACTGGAAATAGCAGACAGACCTTCATTTGAGATATTTGGCTATAAAAGAGAAAGGAGAGAAACATAATAGCTGCCAATAGGGAAAGCAGCATCAAATTAAAGTGGATATAAAAGGGTCTGGCATGCTTATTTAACTTTAGCTTTTTGTTTGTTTTTTAATTTTATTTTTCTTTTTTTTTTTTTTTTACTTTTTTGAAACAGGATTTATTTCATAAGCAATTTACCTATTTCTTTTTTTTTCTTTAATAGAAAATTATTTAATTAGTATACATGTGTTCCCCATCCTAATTTTATTTTTTAACTTTACAATATTGTATTGGTTTTGTCATATATCAACATGAATCTGCCACAGGTATACACGTGTTCCCCATCCTGAACCCTCCTCCCTCCTCCCTCCCTGTACCATCCCTCTGGGTCGTCCCAGTGCACCAGCCCCAAGCATGTTTGTTTGTTTTAAAATTTATTTTATCAAAATATAGTTGATTTACAATGTATTAGTTTCAGGTGTATAGTGATTCATATATATATATATACACACACACAATAGTTTGCATCTTCTAACCCTAAACTCTCAATCCAACCCTTCCCCCAGCATTTTAGCAACCACAAGTCTGTTCTCTGTGTCTATTTCTGCTTCATAGATAAGTTCCTTTGTATCCATATATAAGTGATACCATACGGTATTTGCCTTTCTCCTTACAACTTACTTCGCTTAATATGATAATCTCTAGGGAGGTCCATCCATGTTGCTGCAAATAACATATTTCTTTTTTTCATGGCTGAGAAATGTTCCACTGTATATATGTACCACATCTTTTTTATCCACTTATCTGTTGATGGACATTTAGGTCGCTCCCATGTCTTGGCTACTGTAAATAGTGCTTCAGTGAAAACTGAGATGCATGTATCCTTTCAAATGTTAGTTTTCTCTGGATATATGCCCGGAAGTGAGACTGTGGGACCACATGGTAGCTCTGTTGTTAATGCCTAAGGGACCTTCACATTGTTCTCCATAGAAGCTGTACCAGTTTACATTTTCACCGACAGTGTGGGAGGGCTCCTTTTTTCCCACACCCTCTCCAGCATTTATTATTTGTAAGACTTTTTGCTGATGGCCATTCTGACTGGTGTGAAGTGATATCTCATTGCAGTTTTGATTTAATTTCTCTAATAATTAGTAATGTTGAGCATCTTTCCATGTGTCTGTTGGCCATTTGTATGTCTTCTTTGGAGAAATGTCTATTTAGCTCTTGTGCTCACTTTTTGGTTGGTTTTTTTTTTTTTTTAATTGAGTTATGAGTTGTTTGTATATTTTGGAAATTAACCCTTTATTGGTCTCATCATTTGCAAATATTTTCTCACTGTCTGTGGGCTGTCTTTTCATTTTGTTTATGGTTTCCTTTGCTATGCAAAGGCTTATAAGTTTGATTAGGTCCTATCTGTTTATTTTCCCTTTAGCTTTAAAAGGGGGAAATCTCAAACATACTTGGACTCAATTATGTTAGGGATCCATGTAAAATGAATTGGGGGTGGGGGTATAGCTGAAGTTCAACCTATTTCAGCTAAATATTAGATTTCTCTTTCTTCTACAGGCAAAGAAATATGACTACTACATATGTGTGTGTGTATGTGAGTGTGTGTGCAGTCAGGTCAGATTAGCATTGGGATAAGAATTGACACATTCTTTGCTGTTTTTTATTTGTTTTGTAGGTTTACATGGCTGATGCCAAGACAGAGTTTGAATGTACCTGGAATTTTCTTAGTATGAATTGGTAGTACCAGATTTCAAAACTTACAAGGAGGCAATAAAATGAAGACAGAACCAGTGAAGGAAATTATTGAAAAGTTCCCCTACATACCCCAATCACCTTGCCCCTATTCCCAGACATTTCTGTATTGATGGTGTTGCTGAATATTATAGTGGTAGAGAGTACTAAATTAGGAGGATACTGGAAAATATTTTATAATATTAAAAAACATGTCAGGCTTTTGAAATCTTATGAAAATGTAGACTGAGATGTAAGAACTGAGATGCCACAAGCTCCGTTCCTATCGTGCTGTTAGTATCACAAGTCTAATAAAGGTTTAGAAGTTTCTTTACACTATCCTTGTCTTCTGTCTATTGATCAAAGACGCTCAGTGGAGCCAGAGTGTCTTAAAATGGGAAGGGGGAGGATATGTTCAGGATCTTAAAGAGATATCTGCACCCTTATGTTTGCTGCAGTATTATTCACAATGGCCAAGACATGGAAGCAATGTAAATCTCCATTGATGGATGAATGGATAAAGAAAATGTGGTATTTACATCCAGTGGAATATTATTCAGGCTTCAATAATGGAAATTCTGCCATTTGCAACAGTATGGATGGACCTGGAATATATTTTGTCAAGGGAGATAAGCTAAACATGAAAGAAAAATGCTGCATGATCTCATTTATATGTGGAATCCCAGATAAACTCATAGAAGCAGAGAGTAGAATGGTGTTGCCAGGGGCTGAAGGAAGAAGGAAATGGAAGGTGATGGTCAAAGGGTAGAAAGTTTTAGTTATGCAAGATAAATTCTAGAGATCTACTCTACAGCACAGTGCCCACAGTTATCAATACTTTATTATATACTTGAAATTTGTTAATGGGTAGATCTTAAGTTGTGTTCTTATCAAAAAAAATACCAATAAGAAAAACAGACTTACCCTATGATCCAGTAATCCCACTACTAGGCACAAAGCCAGAGAAAATCATAATCAAAAAGATACATGCACTCCAACGTTCATAACAGCACTATTTGCAGTAGGCAGGACATGGGAGCTACCTAAATGTCTATCAACAGAGAAATGGATAAAGAAGATATGGTACACATACACAGTGGAATACTACTCAGCCATAAAAAGGAATGACACCAGGTCATTTGTAGAGATGCGAATGGACCTAGGGAGTGTCATATACGAGTGAGGTAAGTCAGAAAAAGAAACACAAAGATCATATATTAATGCATATATGTGGAATCTAAAAAAATGGTACAGGTGATCTTATGTGCAAAGCAGAAATAGAGACACAGAGCTAGGGAACAAATATATGGATACCAAGGGGGAAAGGAAGGGTGGGAGGAATTGAGAGATTAGGACTGACACACATATACTATTGATACATAGATAACTGGTGAGAACCTACTGTACAGCACAGGGAACTCTGCTTCATGCTCCGTGGTGACCTAAATGGGAAGGAGGTCCAAAAGGGGGAGGCGTATATGTAAGTGTGTGGCTGATTCATTTTACTGTAAAATTGAAACTAACACAAATTTAAAGCAACTATACTCCAATAAAAATAAATAAATACAAATTTTAAAGAAAAAAAAAACAATAATAAAGGGAGCAGGTGGAAACTTTGAGAGTTGATGGATGTGTCTGTGGCCTTGAAGGTGGTGATGTTTTCATAGGTGTGCACTCATCCCAAACTCACAAAGCTATACATATTAAATATGTACGGCTTTTTATATATCAATCACAACTTCATAAATTGGTCTTTTAAAAGTGGGACTGGGGAAGATGAGGTATCCACCAATCTGAAAGGCTAAGGACCCTGGAAGACTTCATGGATTAAGGAGGACAGCTTAGCCAGTGCAAGAAGGAATGAAGAAACAGTAAGGAAAGATACATCACCTGTAAGAACGGTGTGAAACTTTGGAAAGAAAAGAAAAGAAGGCAACATCTTCACTGTCTCTAGAGTAAAAATTATCTTATACAATACATTGTATACTGACAGAAAGCTTAAAGACTTCACGTGGATCAAAAAAATTTGTAAGTGTTTCAGGAAGTGTGAAAATAAGATAGGTAGCAAAAAATAATAACTACATCACATTATGATGCAAGTTCAATTGAGGTTATATAACTTGAATTAGCAATGGACAGGTCAGCAGTGTTCCATTTCTCCAGCCACTTTCTAAGCCAAGAGTCAATAACATAAGACAATAGATGAGTAGACTAAGGATTTTATTCCCAACCAGGGATTGAACCGCACCCACTGCATTGGAAGTGCAGAAAGTTAACCACTGGACCAGAATGTTAACCACTGGACCACCAGGGACGAAACAGTAAAAACAATGACTTGAATCCAAAACATCTCAAACTAGACCAGTCTCAAAAAGGGCCAGCCCTTGAAGACATAGCCTACTTCACTAGAGTCAACATATTTTCCCAGAATCCAACCTCATTTCTAATTTCATCATTTATGATATTGCCACATATTGCATTGTGTTGGAAGCCTGATCAAAGCCTGACCTTAATGCGTAGCACTAGATCAGCAGTCCTTTGTTTGGATAATTTATATGTACACTCAAAGAAAGCTGTATCTTACTAACCTACTCTAACATCCTCAATGAATGAGTGACAAAACTATTTTAGGAATTTTGTGTGACTTTTCCAACGTCACACAGCTTATTAGTAACAGAGTTGAAATGAGAAGGTGGCACCCAGACCCCTATTATATGGCACTGCCCATCACTTGTGAGTGAGAAGGTAATATGTGAAGTGCCACCTGCAATATCTAAAAAAAGCAAATAACATCTCCAAGCAGAAAATACCACTTGAAATCATTCCAGTGAAGAGAGCTTTGGTCTGAAGCAGTAGAACATTTCTTCGTTGTTATTCATCTTTTCTGCCTAATCTTCCTCCGAGGCCCTAGAAGATGACATCTGTTATATCACAAAGATGTACCTGCAAGGCTGCTTCTGCTTCTTCTAATGCTGGCTTTGCTGCTTCCAGTTTTTCCTCAGCAATGGCTTTATCTTTAGAGATGCTGTCGACAATGGCCTGGGCTTTGTCCTTCACCTTCTGGACCTCAGCTTTGACCTTTTCAGCAGCCTGTGCTTTCATTGTCACTTCTTTTAAGACCTAATTCAATATAAAACCAAAAAAAAGTACATCAAAAATCACCCAGCTCAAAATGCACATTTTTGCCTGGATTTGTCGATTTTGTCCACTTACACAATTTTTCATACACAGAATTAAGAGTATGGTACTTTTTAAATTTTTATTGGAGTATAGTTGCTTTACAATGTTGCATTAGTTTCTCCTGTACAGCAAAGTGAATCAGCCGTATGCATACATACATCCCGGTTTTTTTGGATTTCTTTCCCATTTGGTCATCACAGAGCACTGAGTTTCCTGTGCTATATAGTAGGTTCTCATTAGTTACCTATTTCATTCATAGCATCCCTGGTGTATATATGGTATTATAATGGAAAAAAAAATTTGCACTTCCATGGTTACAACTTAGAGAAGAAGCATACAGTATTAACATTTATGAATTGGGAATTCAAAACGAATATGGTCCATGTGTCAGTGTCTACCCACCATGTCGGCTTTATCATTGGCCACTTGGAGCTCCTTTTCTTTCACTTCCAGTTCTCTGCTCAGAGCTGCAACAGACTCCGAAGCTTCTTTTAGCTTTTCCAACCCAGTATTCATTCTGAGATTAAAAATCCAAGGCGAGGGAAGTGTTAACATGTGTGGTTCTTGGCCACATTTTCTAAGTACTGGTCTACTGATATAGACAGTAATGGTCATATTTGAAGAATACTGTATATACAATAGCAAAACCAAGAGGGCTTGACAAAAAGAGTAAATGTCTAGGCTTGATTCCAGACTAAAGTCACATGTCAGTTCTTCACAGACTAAGTGTGAAAAGAGTGAGTCTGCTAAGAACACTGAATGACATGAGGAATAACAGTGTCAAGAATCTGTCTCATGCAAGAAACATGCTTAATGAACTTTAGCTAAATGACAACAGACTTCAAAGTCTTGAAACCCTATCATGGAGGAAAGGAAATAAATAACTTCTTTTTTTCTAACGAGATCAATGACATTAAAAGAAGGAAGATTTGGAATCAAGAAAAGAAACAAATTTAAAGCTATCAAACTGCCTCGTGAAGGGACCAGCTGCCTGTTTGACTCTAAAATAATGCGATCTTAAAGACAGGAGTTCTTAGAGTCATTTAGTCCACTCACTCACCCAGGGGTCCCTTAGGTAGCAACCTTGGCTGCTTCTTGGTTGTATTCAGGCAGAAGAGATAAGTGTTCATAAAAGAGCAAAGTAGAGCTGGGAAGTTGGGAACAAATTTCAGTGAAGTGAGGTATTTGCTGTGCAGAGAACACACATACCAAGCAGACTCTCCTATCCCAGACACTCAGAACGTGTGGGAAGAAAGAGATGAGAGGAGGTAGGAGGGGATGTCTGTATTCTCAGCTTTTTTCCAAGCTCAAGGTTTCTATTATTATCATCCAATACTGTAAAAAGTGGTAGGCTGCAAGAAAACTTGGCAATATTTAGTCTTATTGGGCAAGAATAAAGCCACTAGCAACCATGGAATGATCCTTTGAACAAACTTGAAAGGAAGGTTTCTCAACCTCAGCACTATTGGTTTTTGAGGCTGGATAAATCTCACAAGGACTTCCCAGGTGGCTCAGTGCTAAAGAATCTGCATGCCAATGCAGGAGATGCAAGTTTAGTTCCTCGGTCAGGAAGATCTCCTGGAGGAAGAAATGGCAACCCAGTCCAGTCTTCTTGCCTGGGAAATCCCATGGACAGAGGAACCTGGCAGTCTACAGTCCAGGCAGTTGCAACAACAAAACTGTATGTGATGAGGATTGTCCTGTGCACTGTGAGGATATTTAGCACATCCCTGACCTCTGACTCTTGATCCCAGCAATACCTCTTGACCACCCACCATACCCCCTCCCTAGTTCTAACAAACAAAAATGTCTCCAGTCATTGCAAAATGTCTCCTTGGAGCACATTTGCCCCTAGTTGAGAGCCACTGCTTTACAATAACTTCATATTCTACCCTCACACTTACCTGTTGGCCAGAGTTTGAACCTCGACATGCTTCTCTCCATATATGAACTTATAGCCCTGAATAAAGGAAAGGTACGATTTGGGCGTCACATGGGTAGAACGTCGGAATCTCTGGAAATAATCAACACACTTTTCAGCTACTCCATCCTGGAAGGAGCCCATGCACTGAACGACTTCCTTCTTGGTTTCCAAACTGCAGTCAATATCATAGGCAGAGAGGAAGTGTTCAGACACTAGAAAGAATAAAGACAGTATGTGAAATATGAAAGCGAATGATCATTTTAAAAGTTAAGTGCCTTGAGCCACAGATGTAAAAAATAAGTTTACAGTTACCAGGGAGGAAAGAGGGAAGAGTGAATTGGGAGGCCGGGATTGACATACACATATTACTATGTAGTTCAGTTCAGTTCAGTTCAGTCGCTCAGTCATGTCCGACTCTTTGTAACCCCGTGAACCGCAGCATGCCAGGCCTCCCTGTCCATAACCAGCTCCCAGAGTCCACCCAAACCCATGTCCATTGAGTCGGTGATGCCATCCAACCATCTCATCCTCTGTCATCCCTTCTCCTCCTGCCCTCAATCTTTCCCAGCATCAGGGTCTTTTCAAAAAAGTCAGCTCTTCACATCAGGTTGCCAAAGTATTGGAGTTTCAGCTTCAACATCAGTCCTTCCAACGAACACCCAGGACTGATCTCCTTTATGATGGACTGGTTGGATTTCCTTGCCGTCCAAGGGACTCACAAGAGTCTTCTCCAACACCACAGTTCAAAAGCATCAATTCTTCGGTGCTCAAGTCCAACTCTCACATCCATACATGACCACTGGAAAAACCATAGCCTTGAATAGACGGACCTTTGTTGACAAAATAATGTCTTTGCTTTTTAATATGCTGTCTAGGTTGGTCATAACTTTCCTTCCAAGGAGTAAGTGTCTTTTAATTTCATGGCTGCAGTCACCATCTGCAGTGATTTCAAAAAAACAAAGCCAGCCACTGTTTCCACTGTTTCCCCATCTATTTGCCATGAAGTGATGGGACCAGATGCCATGATCTAGTTTTCTGAATGTTGAGCTTTAAGCCAACTTTTTCACTCTTCTCTTTCACTTTCATCAAGAGGCTCTTTAATTCTTCTTCACTTTCTGCCATAAGGGTGGTGTCATCTGCATATCTGAGGTTATTGATATTTCTCCTGGCAATCTTGATTCCAGCTTGTGCTTCATCCAGCCCAGTGTTTCTCATGATGTACTCTGCATATAAATTAAATAAGCAGGGTGACAACATACAGCCTTGACGTACTCCTTTTCCTATTTGGAACCAGTCTGTTGTTCCGTGTCCAGTTCTAACTGTTGCTTCCTGACCTGCATACAAATTTCTCAAGAGGCAGGTCAGGTGGTCTGGTATTCCCATCTCTTTCAGAATTTTCCACAGTTTATTGTGATCCACACAAAGGCTTTGGCATAGTCAATAAAGCAGAAATAGATGTTTTTCTGAAACTCTCTTGCTTTTTTGATGATCCAGTGGATGTTGCCAGTTTGATCTCTGGTTCCTCTGCCTTTTCGAAAACCAGCTTGAACATCTGGAAGTTTACGGTTCACATATTGCAGAAGCCAGGCTTGGAGAATTTTGAGCATTACTTTACTAGCATATGAGATGAGTGCAATTGTGCGGTAGTTTGAGCATTCTTTGGCCTTGCCTTTCTTTGGGATTGGAATGAAAACTGACCTTTTCCAGTCCTGTGGCCATTGCTGAGTTTTCCAAATTTGCTGGCATATTCAATGCAGCACTTTCACAGAATCATTTTTTTAGGATTTGGAATAGCTCAACTGGAATTCCATCACCTCTACTAGCTTTGTTTGTAGTGATGCTTCCTAAGGCCCACTTGACTTCCCATTCCAGGGTGTCTGGCTCTAGGTGAGTGATCACACCATCGTGATTATCTGGGTCATGAAGATTTTTTTGTGTAGTTCTTCTGTGTATTCTTGCCATCTCTTCTTAATATCTTCTGCTTCTGTTAGGTCCTTACCATTTCTGAAGAGATAATTTATAAGAACCTACTAAGAAGCACAGAGAACTCTGTTCAGTATTCTATAATGACTTATATGGGATGAGAATCTAAAAAAAGGTGGATATATGTTTACATATAACTGATTCACCTTGCTGTACAACAGAAACAAACACAGCATTGTAAATCAACTATATCCCAAGAAAAAAAAATTTAGTTAACTGGCTATTTTAAAAAACTTAATACAGTTCTTAGGAACACATGCCCTGTTTATAGCCCTAGCTAGGTAGATATATGTCAACATTTTTGGCCCCAGGCCTATGACATCAACAATTTTATTTTTTCTTTCATGTACAAAACCATAATAGATTTTAGCCTATCATAAGTCTTTGTTTTCTGGTATGTGTACAAAGACGTCTCCTCTACACAGCTGCAGGTTCTGGTCAGCAGCCAGCCTATTTTATGGTTTACATAAGGATGAAAGTGGTACAAATAACTCAGAAATCAGTGCCACCTGGTACTCATATTTAACAACCGCATTTATTTTTTTTTTTTTTTTTGCTCAGAAACTGCCATAACCTTAATTCCCCCAGGTTGTGACTGCATTTGTAATGTAGAATGTTCAGCACTAAATTTTTTTATGCCCTGGCCATCTTATTCTTAAATGTGGCACCTGGCCATCTGTAGTCAATTTTAATTTATGGTATCCTTTAAAAATGTATGAGTAAAAATCTGCTGTTGTAGACCTTTATCCTCCCAACAGTGCCAAACATGGGACCAATCCTAAAACAGCATTTCTTATTATAAGACCTGGCCGTCAAGTCAGAGTGAATCCATCCTCACAAAGACATAGCATGTGTGCTGAACACCTACCACTATGAACCTTGGTCTCAATCCCAAGGAATTTACAAGGCTTGTACATAACACAGTTAAAGTTTATCATAAACATCTTTATTCATCCTAGGAAAAATGGTCTATGGATTTCCTTTAGAAGTGCTACTACTATTGAATGATGTACATAAGAATTATAAATAGAAATACAGGCAGTAAGGAGGGAAGAAAAGAGAAGGAATCAAGTGAACAAACCTATCAGGTGATGCTTAGCAGAGAAATGAACAATGGTATCTTCTCAATATTAATAAAAGTCACTCAGTCGTGTCCAACTCTTTGCAACCCCATGGACTATACAGTTCATGGAATTCTCCAGGCCAGAATACTGGAATGGGTAGCCTTTCCCTTCTCCAGGGGATCTTCCCAACCCAGGGATCAAACCCAGGTCTCCCACATTTCAGGTGGATTCTTTACCAGCTGAGCCACAAGGGAAGCCCAAGAATACTGGAGTGGGTAGCCTATCCCTTCTCCAGAGGCTCTTCCCGACCCTGGAATCGAATCAGGGTTTCCTGCATTGCAGGTGGATTCTTTACCAACTGAGCTATCAGGGAGTAATTGATCACTAAACTACATTCTTAACGCCATAACTGTGAGACCATTTACATCTATGTAAATAATAGAAACAGTTTATCAATTGGGTTATAAATAGAGTTTAACATGTACACTGAAAGGTAATATATTAAGACACTTGGAAGCTATATTTTTTCATATAATTTAAGCAAACACTATAAAGAACAACTTAAACTCTAGGAAGTTTAAGTCTAGTCATTGAAAACATACGAACAATTCTTGTCTATGACAAACTAGGTTTTAACCCCAACGGCAGCATTATTCACTATGTGCCAGGCATGATACCAAGTCTTTTATCTGGCATTATGGGATATTCTCAAGAATGTTCCCACTTTCTGAAAACTTTCTTGTATTGGTTTAGCTGAAAAGTTCATTAAAGTTCTTCTATAAGATGTTGTGGAAAAATTCAAGTGAACTTTTTGGCCAACCCAATATTTACCATGTAATAATTTTTATCCTTCTTATGCAAACTGATAGTATTAACTGTTGTTATTGTTTAATCACTACATCAGGTCCAACTCTTTTGCAACTCCATGGACTGTAGCCCACCAGGTTTCTCTGTCCATGGATTTCCCAGGCAAGAATACTGGAGTGGATTGCCATTTGCTACTCCAGGGGATCTTCCCAACCTAGGGATCGAACCCACGTCTCCTGCATTAGTAGGCAGAAACCTTACTACTGAGCCACCAGGGAATCCCCATAATATCAATAATGGTGACTTATTTCATTATTTAGCAAGTTGTCTTTGTGTCTATCCAAAAAGTCAAAGAAAAAATCTAAGTAAATTTTTCCGTATGACCCACAATCTCTGATGCAGGAAAGGTTAAAAAAGGACCACTTCCTCTTAGGGTGACCCAAGCCTGCTAAGACTCAGACAAAAGGGCATGGAAAATCCTTCTGTTGTCTTCAATGTCCAATTACCAAGGTACCAAGGCCAGTTTGGGGACCCATCTTTAGGCTGATGTCTGAGCTTGGTGGAGGTTATATCCCGGTATTGTTTGTTCACGTAACTTGGTGTAGAACCAGGTGATGGGTATGTGGGACAGAAGGGAGGACACTGGCCTCAGCCCCTGAATTTTCCTGAACTGGAAATTTTCAAATTTCCAATTCATTTGGATTCAAAGAACTCAAGTAATAAAGTAAGGAGGGCACATGAGTTGCCTATCCAGTAGCCATCCCCTCTCTTTCAGTAATAAAAGAATCCTAAATTTGCTCAGAGTAGCAATCCACCCAACTAAAAGTCTTTGATTCCCCAAACTCTCTTGTAGCTGGAAGTGACCCAGTTTTGGCCAAAAACATGCAGACAAAAGTCCCTGGGGAAGAACCCTGTCCCAACTAAGAGACAAAGCTTCATGTTGCACGAACAGACACAAAGCCTTGAGAGGTAGCAGCCCTCTGGTGCCTACAAGAACAGGAGCCTCACCCTAAGGATGACAGCAAGCTAAGCACAAGGTCCCCAGTTGTAGTCTAGGCTGCACATCTCTGTACTTCCTTGTTAGCAGGAAAAAGAAATAAAATAAAAACCTTGTTTATGCCAAAAATAAAAAACTTGCTTAAGCCACTACTGCTCTGGTTTTCTCTTACAGCCAAACACATAATTAATGCTACGTTCAGAAGGAAAAGATATCTAATCCTGGCAGATCCTAAATCACAAAACTTTATCAATTAATCCTTAGAATATCCCTAAGTGATGGATATCACTATGTATATTTTACAGATAAGGAAAATGAGGCTTACAGAAGTTTGCTTGCAGGCAGGAGCATTGAATTCAAAGCCAAAGATGATGAATTCTAACGCCTAAAGCATCTTGATTTAGAAATTCAAATACAACAAAACTATATAGAGTCTTTAGAGTGTTAAACAACATTTTTTATTGGAGCTCAAAGTTCAAAAGTACCTTCTGACTAACGTGCTTCATAAACAAAATACGCTAATTGTTCTGGGAAACAGCGGGGACTACTGCAGTTGGTGTTCCTTTCTGAGTGGTTACTGAGTGCAGTGGCCTCATTTCTGCTTATGCTCCATCGTTAGTTGCAAGCAGTTTCCGAAGCAGTGGTGTCTGACTCAGAAGGAGGAAACCCTGCATACTATATTAATAAATCAAGTAATATTTTTGAAAAAAGGCCAGTGTACATACATAATTAAAACAGCCTTCTTTGAAAAAAAAATATGCCATATATATGCTTATATGACTTTATAAGCATATTGATTTTATTGAGACGTTAGTTACAAATAAGGATGGCCTATTTTAATAACAATGTGCTTATTTTTTTTTTTCTTCCAATTTTATTTTATTTTTAAACTTTACATAATTGTATTAGTTTTGCCAAATATCAAAATGAATCCTCCACAGGTATACATGCGCTCCCCATCCCGAACCCTCCTCCCTCCTCCCTCCCCATACCATCCCTCTGGGCCGTCCCAGTGCACCAGCCCCAAGCATCCAGCATCATGCATCGAACCTGGATTGGCAACTCGTTTCCTACATGATATTTTATATGTTTCATTGCCATTCTCCCAAATCTTCCCACCCTCTCCCTCTCCCACAGAGTCCATAAGACTGTTCTATACATCAGTGTCTCTTTAGCTGTCTCGTACACCAGGTTATTGTTACCATCTTTCTAAATTCCATATATATGCGTTAGTATACTGTATTTATGTTTTTCCTTCTGGCTTACTTCACTCTGTACAATAGGCTCCAGTTTCATCCACCTCATTAGAACTGATTCAAATGTATTCTTTTTAATGGCTGAGTAATACTCCATTGTGTATATGTACCACAGCTTTCCTATCCATTCATCCGCTGATGGACATCTAGGTTGCTTCCATGTCTTGGCTATTATAAACAGTGCTGCGATGAACATTGGGGTACACGTGTCTCTTTCCCTTCTGGTTTCCTCAGTGTGTATGCCCAGCAGTGGGATTGCTGGATCATAAGGCAGTTCTATTTCCAGTTTTTTAAGGAATCTCCACACTGTTCTCCATAGTGGCTGTACTAGTTTGCATTCCCACCAACAGTGTAAGAGGGTTCCCTTTTCTCCACACCCTCTCCAGCATTTATTATTTGTAGACTTTTGGATCGCAGCCATTCTGACTGGTGTGAAATGGTACCTCATAGTGGTTTTGATTTGCATTTCTCTGATAATGAGTGATGTTGAGCATCTTTTCATGTGTTTGTTAGCCATCTGTATGTCTTTTTTGGAGAAATGTCTATTTAGTTCTTTGGCCCATTTTTTGATTGGGTCGTTTATTTTTCTGGAGTTGAGCTGTAGGAGTTGCTTGTATATTTTTGAGATTAGTTGTTTGTCGGTTGCTTCATTTGCTATTATTTTCTCCCATTCTGAAGGCTGTCTTTTCACCTTGCTAATAGTTTCCTTTGATGTGCAGAAGCTTTTAAGGTTAATTAGGTCCCATTTGTTTATTTTTGTTTTTATTTCCAATATTCTGGGAGGTGGGTCATAGAGGATCCTGCTGTGATGTATGTCGGAGAGTGTTTTGCCTATGTTCTCCTCTAGGAGTTTTATAGTTTCTGGTCTTACGTTTAGATCTTTAATCCATTTTGAGTTTATTTTTGTGTATGGTGTTAGAAAGTGGTCCAGTTTCATTCTTTTACAAGTGGTTGACCAGATTTCCCAGCACCACTTGTTAAAGAGATTGTCTTTAATCCATTGTATATTCTTGCCTCCTTTGTCGAAGATAAGGTGTCCATATGTGCGTGGGTTTATCTCTGGGCTTTCTATTTTATTCCATTGATCAATATTTCTGTCTTTGTGCCAGTACCATACTGTCTTGATAACTGTGGCTTTGTAGTAGAGCCTGAAGTCAGGTAGGTTGATTCCTCCAGTTCCATTCTTCTTTCTCAAGATCGCTTTGGCTATTTGAGGTTTTTTGTATTTCCATACAAATTGTGAAATTATTTGTTCTAGCTCTGTGAAGAATACTGTTGGTAGCTTGATAGGGATTGCGTTGAATCTATAAATTGCTTTGGGTAGTATACTCATTTTCACTATATTGATTCTTCCAATCCATGAACATGGTATATTTCTCCATCTATTAGTGTCCTCTTTGATTTCTTTCACCAGTGTTTTATAGTTTTCTATATATAGGTCTTTAGTTTCTTTAGGTAGATATATTCCTAAGTATTTTATTCTTTCTGTTGCAATGGTGAATGGAATTGTTTCCTTAATTTCTCTTTCTGTTTTCTCATTATTAGTGTATAGGAATGCCAGGGATTTCTGTGTGTTGATTTTATATCCTGCAACTTTACTGTAGTCATTGATTATTTCTAGTAATTTTCTGGTGGACTCTTTAGGGTTTTCTATGTAGAGGATCATGTCATCTGCAAATAGTGAGAGTTTTACTTCTTCTTTTCCAATTTGGATTCCTTTTATTTCTTTTTCTGCTCTGATTGCTGTGGCCAAAACTTCCAAAACTATGTTGAATAGTAATGGTGAAAGTGGGCACCCTTGTCTTGTTCCTGACTTTAGAGGAAATGCTTTCAATTTTTCACCATTGAGGATAATGTTTGCTGTGGGTTTGTCATATATAGCTTTTATTATGTTGAGGTATGTTCCTTCTATTCCTGCTTTCTGGAGAGTTTTTATCATAAATGGATGTTGAATTTTGTCAAAGGCTTTCTCTGCATCTATTGAGATAATCATATGGTTTTTATTTTTCAATTTGTTAATGTGGTGTATTACATTGATTGATTTGCGGATATTGAAGAATCCTTGCATCCCTGGGATAAAGCCCACTTGATCATGGTGTATGATCTTTTTAATGTGTTGTTGGATTCTGATTGCTAGAATTTTGTTAAGGATTTTTGCATCTATGTTCATCAGTGATATTGGCCTGTAGTTTTCTTTTTTTGTGGGATCTTTGTCAGGTTTTGGTATTAGGGTGATGGTGGCCTCATAGAATGAGTTTGGAAGTTTACCTTCCTCTGCAATTTTCTGGAAGAGTTTGAGCAGGATAGGTGTTAGCTCTTCTCTAAATTTTTGGTAGAATTCAGCTGTGAAGCCGTCTGGACCGGGGCTTTTGTTTGCTGGAAGATTTTTGATTACAGTTTCAATTTCCATGCTTGTGATGGGTCTGTTAAGATTTTCTATTTCTTCCTGGTCCAGTTTTGGAAAGTTGTACTTTTCTAAGAATTTGTCCATTTCTTCCACGTTGTCCATTTTATTGGCATATAATTGTTGATAGTACTCTCTTATGATCCTTTGTATTTCTGTGTTGTCTGTTGTGATCTCTCCATTTTCGTTTCTAATTTTGTTGATTTGATTTTTCTCCCTTTGTTTCTTGATGAGTCTGGCTAATGGTTTGTCAATTTTATTTATCCTTTCAAAGAACCAGCTTTTGGTTTTGTTGATTTTTGCTATGGTCTCTTTTGTTTCTTTTGCATTTATTTCTGCTCTAATTTTTAAGATTTCTTTCCTTCTACTAACCCTGGGGTTCTTCATTTCTTCCTTTTCTAGTTGCTTTAGGTGTAGAGTTAGGTTATTTATTTGACTTTTTTCTTGTTTCTTGAGGTGTGCCTGTATTGCTATGAACTTTCCCCTTAGGACTGCTTTTACCGTGTCCCACAGGTTTTGGGTTGTTGTGTTTTCATTTTCATTCATTTCTATGCAAATTTTGATTTCTTTTTTGATTTCTTCTGTGATTTGTTGGTTATTCAGCAGCGTGTTGTTCAGCCTCCATATGTTGGAATTTTTAATAGTTTTTCTCCTGTAATTGAGATCTAATCTTACTGCATTGTGGTCAGAAAAGATGCTTGGAATGATTTCTATCTTTTTGAATTTACCAAGGCTAGCTTTATGGCCCAGGATGTGATCTATCCTGGAGAAGGTTCCATGTGCGCTTGAGAAAAAGGTGAAATTCATTGTTTTGGGATGAAATGACCTATAGATATCAATTAGGTCTAACTGGTCTATTGTATCGTTTAAAGTTTGTGTTTCCTTGTTAATTTTCTGTTTAGTTGATCTATCCATAGGTGTAAGTGGGGTATTAAAGTCTCCCACTATTATTGTGTTATTGTTAATTTCTCCTTTCATACTTGTTAGCATTTGTCTTACGTACTGTGGTGCTCCCGTGTTGGGTGCATATATATTTATAATTGTTATATCTTCTTCTTGGATTGATCCTTTGATCATTATGTAGTGACCTTCTTTGTCTCTTTTCACAGCCTTTGTTTTAAAGTCTATTTTATCTGATATGAGTATTGCTACTCCTGCTTTCTTTTGGTCCCTATTTGCATGGAAAATCTTTTTCCAGCCCTTCACTTTCAGTCTGTATGTGTCCCCTGTTTTGAGGTGGGTCTCTTGTAGGCAACATATGTAGGGGTCTTGTTTTTGTATCCATTCAGCCAGTCTTTGTCTTTTGGTTGGGGCATTCAACCCATTTACGTTTAAGGTAATTACTGATAAGTATGTTCCCGTTGCCATTTACTTTATTGTTTTGGGTTCGAGTTTATACACCGTTTTTGTGTTTCCTGTCTAGAGAATATCCTTTAGTATTTGTTGGAGAGCTGGTTTGGTGGTGCAGAATTCTCTCAGCTTTTGCTTGTCTGAAAAGCTTTTGATTTCTCCTTCATACTTGAATGAGATCCTTGCTGGGTACAATAATCTGGGCTGTAGGTTATTTTCTTTCATCATTTTAAGTATGTCTTGCCATTCCCTCCTGGCTTGAAGAGTTTCTATTGAAAGATCAGCTGTTATCCTTATGGGAATTCCCTTGTGTGTTATTTGTTGTTTTTCCCTTGCTGCTTTTAATATTTGTTCTTTGTGTTTGATCTTTGTTAATTTGATTAATATGTGTCTTGGGGTGTTTCTCCTTGGGTTTATCCTGTTTGGTACTCTCTGGGTTTCTTGGACTTGGGTGATTATTTCCTTCCCCATTTTAGGGAAGTTTTCCACTATTATCTCCTCAAGTATTTTCTCATGGTCTTTCTTTTTGTCTTCTTCTTCTGGAACCCCTATGATTCGAATGTTGTAGCGTTTAATATTGTCCTGGAGGTCTCTGAGATTGTCCTCATTTCTTTTAATTCGTTTTTCTTTTATCCTCTCTGATTCATTTATTTCTACCATTCTATCTTCTAATTCACTAATCCTGTCTTCTGCCTCTGTTATTCTACTATTTGTTGCCTCCAGAGTGTTTTTAATTTCACTTATTGCATTATTCATTATATATTGACTCTTTTTTATTTCTTCTAGGTCCTTGTTAAACCTTTCTTGCATCTTCTCAATCCTTGTCTCCAGGCTATTTATCTGTGATTCCATTTTAGTTTCAAGATTTTGGATCAATTTCACTATCATTATTCGGAATTCTTTATCAGGTAGATTCCCTATCTCTTCCTCTTTTGTTTGGTTTGGTGGGCATTTATCCTGTTCCTTTATCTGCTGAGTATTCCTCTGTCTCTTCATCTTGTTTAAATTGCTGAGTTTGGGGTGTCCTTTCTGTATTCTGGCAGTTTGTGGAGTTCTCTTTATTGTGGTGTTTCCTCGCTGTGTGTGGGTTTGTACAGGTGGCTTGTCAAGGTTTCCTGGTTAGGGAAGCTTGTGTCGGTGTTCTGGTGGGTGGAGCTGTATTTCTTCTCTCTGGAGTGCAATGAAATGTCCAGTAATGAGTTATGAGATGTCTATAGTTTTGGGGTGACTTTGGGCAGCCTGTATCTTGAAGCTCAGGGCTGTGTTCCTTTGTTGCTGGAGAATTTGCTTGGTATGTCTTGCCCTGGAACTTATTGGCCCTTGTGTGGTGCTTGGTTTCAGTGTCGGTATGGAGGCATTTGATGAGCTCCTGTGAATGAATGTTCCTTGGAGTCAGGAGTTCCCTGGAGTCAGGGTTTGGACTTAAGTCTCCTGCTTCCGATTATCGGTCTTATTTTTACAGTAGTTTCAAAACTTCTCCTTCTATACAGCACCATTGATAAAACATCTACATTAAAGATGATAAGTTTCTCTACAGTGAGGGTCACTCAGAGAGGTTCACAGGGTTACATGGAGAAGAGAAGAGGGAGGAGGGAGTTAGAGGTGACCCAAATGAGATGAGGTGAATCAATAGTGGAGAGAGTGGGCTAGCCAGTAGTCACTTCCTTATGTGCACTCCACAACTGGACCACTCAGAGATGTTCACGGGGTTATACAGAGAAGAGAAGAAGGAGGAAGGTAACAGAGGTGGCCAGAAGGATAAAAGGGGGGAATGAAAAGGAGGGAGACAGATCCAGCGAGTAATCAGTTCCCTAAGTGTTCTCCACCGTCTGGAACACACAGAAATTCACAGAGTTGGGTAGAGTAGAGAGGGGTTAGGGAGGAGACACAGGCGACCTGGTGGAGAAAAAGGAGGGTCCAAAGGGAGAGAGAGCAGTCAAGCCAGTAATCTCACTCCCTAGTGAAAAATGGGTCCTGAAGATTGGGTCCTTAAAGGTACAAAATTGGTAACAAATATATAAAAGCAAAAATTAAAAATCTAGAGTAGAGTTTGGAATTTCAAAAATACGATGTTAAAGAAAAGAAGAAGGAAAAGAAAGAGAGAAAGAACGAACAAACGAAAACAAACAAGGTCGCGAAAATTATAAAGAAAGTACAGGTACAAAATTGATAACTAATACCAGAAAGCGAAAATTAAAAATCTAGAGTAGAGTTTGGAATTTCAAAAATACGATGTTAAAGAAAAGAAGAAGGAAAAGAAAGAGAGAAAAAACGAAGAAACAAAAACAAACAAGGTCGCGAAAATTATAAAGAAAGAACAGGTACAAAATTGATAACTAATACCAGAAAGCAAAAATTAAAAATCTAGAGTAGAGTTTGGAATTTCAAAAATACAATGTTTAAAAAAAAAAAAGAAGAAGAAAAATAAAGAGAGAAAACAAACAAACAAATACGAACAATGTCACAAAAATTATAAAGAAAATACAGGTACAAAATTGATATCAAATACCAAAAAGCATAAATTAAAAATCTAGAGTAAAGTTTGGAATTTCAGATATACAATGTTATATAAAAGAAGAAGAGAAAGAAACAGAGAAGAAGAAAAAAAAAAAAAAAGTCACAGAAATTATATAAAAAAAAACTATAGGTACAAAATTGATAACATATACCAAAAAGCGAAAATTAAAAATCTAGAGTAGAGTTTGGAATTTCAAAAATACAATGTTAAAGAAAAGAAGAAAAAAACAAAACCAAACAAACAAAAAAAAACAAGGTTAAAAAATTATAAAATATATATATATGAAGTTTGCTGAAGAAGAAAAAAATAGGGTCTTTTTTTTTTTTTTTTGCAAAGTAATAGGTTATAAAAGTGAAAGTTAAAGGAACAATAGAGGACTTAAAAAAATTTTTTTTTAATTAAAAAAAAAAAAGAAAGAATGATCGTAAAAATAATAAAAATATATCTAGGACTTTTTTGTTTTTTTTTGTGTGTGGGTGTTGTGGGTTCAGTTCATTTTTGGCTAGTTCCTTGGTCAGATTTATATTTCTCAAGATCTATAGGCCCCTTCCTATGTAGTCTGTAGTAACCACAGGGTTTTGATCTATTGCCTGTAGCTTCCAAGGCGTTTCCCTCTGTTATATCTTCTTCTGTTTGCTAGTCTCTTCAGTATCTGGTTTCCGCCCTGACTCAAAGGGCACGGTGGAGGATACTTTTTTTTTTTTTTTTTTTTAGGCTTACTTGTTCAGTCGGCTGTGGGGAGGGAGGGAGGGATGCTGCAAACAAATAACACTGGCGTGGGCTCGCAGTGCCTCAGCCACCCTGGGTCTGCCCCTGCTCACGGCGCGTGTAGCCTCCCTGTCCACACTGCTCGGACTCTAGGTTGTTCCGCCGGGAACAATCCGAGGCTGGCCCTGGGCTGCATGCACCTCCCAGGTCCAAGCCGCTCAGGTTCAGGCACTCGGGTAGTCCTCAGAGGCGCAGACTCAGTTGGGCCTGTGTTTTGTGCTCTTCCCAGGTCCGAGCGCCAATTTGCTCTTCCCAGGCGAGCGCCAATGCTGCGACTTATCGCCTCCCCGCCACTCGGTTGTCTGGATGTAAAACCGGCGCACCTTCTCAGGCAGATGTTGACCGTCCAGACCCCCAAGAAGTTTTAGTTAGCAAAGAAGCCTGCTTACAATTTTATAGATAATGTCTCTCTGGGGCTGCGATTGCCCCCTTCCGGCTCTGGCTGCCTGTCACCGGAGGGGGAAGGTCTGCAGCCGGCTATCTCTGTTCAGTCCTTTGTTCCGTGCGCGGGCCTGGCGGTCTTAGGTTAGGGCTGGCTTTTCGCGTGGTAGGTATCCCACAGTCTGGTTTGCTAGCCCAAATTATTTCGCTCAGATAGCGCTCAGGGTATTCAGGCCAGATTCTTACTCTCAGCGATGCAGCCCACGCCGCGCCTCCCTGCCCAGCCCCGGTTTGCTAATGGCGGATGCAGGCGTCTGCGCTGCTTCTCTGCTGGGGGAGTTACCGTAGGGCTCGCAATCTGCGAGTTTTAAATTGTTTATTTATTTTTTCTCCCTGTTATGTTGCCCTCTGTGCTTCCAAAGCTCGGCACAGATTCGGCAGTGAGAAGGTTTCCTGATGTTTGGAAACTTTTCTCTTTTTAAGATTCCCTTCCCGGGACGGAACTCCGTCCCTCCCTCTTTTGTCTCTTTTTTTTTGTTTTGTTTTTAATATTTTTTCCTACCTCCTTTCGAAGAGTTGGGTTGCTTTTCTGGGTGCCTGATGTCCTCTGCCGGCATTCAGAAGTTGTTTTGTGGAATTTACTCGATGTTTAAATGCTCTTTTGATGAATTTGTGGGGGAGAAAGTGTTCTCCCTGTCCTACTCCTCCGCCATCTTGGCTCCTCCCCAATGTGCTTATTTTAAACAGAGCCCAGTAGGACATTAATAATTATCTTCACCTTGGAGAAATCTGAATGAACTGAATTTAGTAGTGACTTTGGAATCACTGACTTTCATTGAAAAACACAATATCACCAGAATAAAGATAGTAGAAATACCTAGAAACAATTCAAAACAACTCAATATTAAGCTAAAAACAAAGATTTGCCAAAATGGAGATTACTAAATGGTGGGAAGGCCAAGGATTTTATAGTGTAAGATAAAGCATATTTTTCTTTAAATGCTTCATCTAAAGATTCAGTCCATTTAAATTCATGCATATAAAGAATTTCATTTTTTCAGAAGCAATATAATTACTATAATATCTTGTATTTATGGTATGTGTGAGATAAAGAGGAGGACACTTGGCTTATTCTGAGTATCTTTAAATTAGAAAAATACTCTAAACAATAAGAATAAACTATCCAAAAAAATAAGAAAATAATACCATTCATAATAGCACCAGAAAATAAAATACTTAAAAATAAACTTCACCAATGGTGTGAAAGACTTGTACTGAGAACTATAAAACACTAATGAAAACATTACAGTAGATGTAAATATATAGAAACACATTATATGTTCACAACTTGGAAGGATTAATACTGTTAAAATGTCTATAGTACCCAAAGTAATTTACAGATTTTATGAAATCACTATCAAAATTCCAATGACATTTTATACAGAAATAGAAAAATTAATGCTAAAATTCTTATGGAACCACAGAAGACTCCCAATAGCCAAAGCAACTTTGAGCAAGAACAAATCAGAATCACTTGCTGTTTCAAAATGTATAACCAACCTACAAAACTTAAAACAGCATGATAAATACAGGCATGTAGATCAATGGGACAGAATAGAGAGCCTGGAAATAAACCCACACACATACAGTTATGTGATTTTCAACAAGGGTGCCAAGAATATTAATATGATAGTGCAGTAAGTCAGACAAAGACAAATATCATATGTTAGCACTTATACGTGGAATCTAAAAAAAAAAATTATACACATGAACATATTTACAAAGCAGAAATAGACTCGAACATACAGAAAAACAAACTTATAGTTACCAGAGGGGAAAGGTGGTGGGGAAAGAAAAATTAGGAATTTGGCAATAACATATACACCTGGAGAAGAAAATGGCAACCCACTCCAGTATTCTTGCCTGGAGAATTCCATGGACAGAGGAGCCTGGCAGGCTACAGTCCATGGGGTTGCAGAGAGTTTGACACAACTGAGTGACGATCGTTCACTCATTCACTAAATACACTACTACATATACCATAGATAAACAAGGGCCTACTGTATGGCACAGGGAATTACAATCAATATTTTGTAATAACTCACATGTGAAAAGAATCTAAAAAATAGTATATACCTTTATATACAACCAAATCACTTTGTTGTACACCTGAAACTAACACAACATTGTACATCAATTATACTTCAATAAAAAATAAAAATTAGAAGTAAACCACAATAAGATATAACCTCATACTTGTTAAGGTATCTATGATCAGGAAAAAAAAGGAAGAAAAAAGATAAGTGTTTGTTAGGATGTAGAGAGATGAGAACCCTTGTACACTATTGGTGGGAATGTAAATTGATACAGCCACTATGCAAAACAGGAAATTTCTCATAAAAATTAAGAATAAAACTACCATATGATCCAACAATCCCACTTCTGGTTATATATCCACAGGAATTAAAATCAAGATCCTAAACAGACATCTGTGCTTCCATGTTCACTGTAGCATTATTCACAATAGCCAAGACATGGAAACAGCTCAAGTGCCATCCATGGATGAATGGATTAAAAAAATGTGATACTTACATACAATGGAATATTATTCAGCCTTTAAAAAAAAAAAGAGAAGGAAATGCTGCCATGTGCAACAACATGGGTGAACCTGGAAGGCATTATGCTGAGTGATATACAAGCCAGACCACAAGAACAAAAACTACATGATGTCACTCACACAAGGAACCTAAAAGAGTCAAACCATAGAAGCAGAGAGTAGACTGGTGGCTGCCAGGGACCAGGGGAGGGAAGTGGGGACGTGTTAGACAAAAGGTACAAAGTTTCAGTTATACAAATGACTGAGTCCTACAGATCACCTGTGTGCCACAGTGCCTAGAGTTAACCATGTTGTACTGTACAGTTAGGATCTTGCTAAGAGGACAGATCTTACATTCAGTGAGTGTTCTTATCCCAAAATAATCATTATCATCTTCATCATTTAAGGGAGGAGCACTCAGGGAGAATGGGAGAAAGAGGGTATTGGGTGGGAAGAAAAAGGCCACATTCGTGAATCAAGAAGAACAGAGCAGGAGGAAAAGAGTGACCTCAGGTAAGGATGGGAAGGCAGACAGAACCAGTTCTTCCCAGCCTCGAAGGCCACGCTAGAGACTGTGCTTTTTCCTAAGGGCAGTGGAAGGTTTTAACTAGAAAGCAATGTGATCAAGTTTATGTTTTCATCAGTTCAGTTCAGTCACTCAGTCGTGTCTGACTCTTTGTGAGCCCATGAATCGCAGCACGCCAGGCCTCCCTGTCCATCACCAACTCCCGGAATTCACTCAAACTCATGTCCATCGAGTCAGTGATGCCATCCAGCCATCTCATCCTCTGTCGTCCCCTTTTTCTCCTGCCTCCAATCCCTCCCAGCATCAGAGTCTTTTCCAATGAGTCAACTCTTAGCATGAGGTGGCCAAAATATTGGAGTTTCAGCTTTAGCATCAGTCCTTCTAAAGAATACCCAGGACTGGTCTCCCTTAGAATGAACTGGTTGGATCTCCTTGCAGTCTAAGAGACTCTCAAGAGTCTTCTCCAACACCACAGTTCAAAAGCATCAATTCTTCGGTGCTCAGCCTTCTTCACAGTCCAACTCTCACATCCATACATGACCACTGGAAAAACCATAGCCTTGACTAGACGAACCTTTGTTGGCAAAGCAATGTCTCTGCTTTTGAATATGCTGTCTAGGTTGGTCATAACTTTTCTTCCAAGGAGTAAGCGTCTTTTAATTTCATGGCTTCAGTCACCATCTACAGTGATTTTGGAGCCCCCAAAAATAAAGTCTGACACTGTTTCCACTGTTTTCATCACTGTTCTGCAATGTGAGATGGATGAGAGACAGGTGAGAGAGGAGGAGAGATCATTAGAAAGCTATTTGAGCTTTCCAGGTGAGTTACAATGATAGCTTGGCCCAGGATGCCACTGAAAGGGAAAGAGTTGGATAGAATCCACCATATTTAGCAGATAAAGTTGGCATAACTTAGTGATGGAGCAGACTTGAGAGGTGAAAAAAGGTGTTAAAGACAAAGAGCTCTCAGATTGTCGAGTTTCATGGACAACTGTGCAACTCCCTAAGTGAGACCGACCTGAAGAGGCCCAGTTCGGTTCTGGACATTTTGGGTTTAAGGAGCCTGGGAAACATCAATGAGACTGTGTCAAGCAAGCAGTTGAGTGCACAGATTTCAAGCCAGAGGACATAGGATACCAGAGATAAAAAATTGATGGGGCCTATTACACGGGAGGCTGTGGATGAGCTTGCCAGGGAAGAGAGCTTGAGGGAAGAAATGAGTCTGCCTTGCCTTCCAATATGCCTGGCTCCATAAATGGCATGCGAAGCTCAATAAATAGGTTCTGAATAAATGAACAAATAGATGATGCCTGAAAGTCAGGACACTTGTTAGGAGCTGAGGACACAGAAACAAAAAGTTTCCCTGCCCTCCATGGAATCTTGGCTTAGGTTGATGCAAAGAGATTTAAAAGAATGGGGCAGATTGTGAGAAATCAACAAAGGAAGCGCCTATGTCTTGTGATAGAAGGGATAACTGAAATAAAGACTTGCTAGGAAGGGCTCATAATTTAAATGACATCATCCTAATTATAGTATATTATGGTGTTTGTCACCTGAAATTTGTTATTTTTATCATTAGTAGTAATACCTTACATGATAGTCTACAAAGCATTTGCATACCAATTATCATATTTCACAGTATACTTGAATGTAGCTCTTAAATACTGTGGTTTTGTGCTCTGCATTTGTATCTTCACAGAATTTTAAAGTTTTATCCTTAGTTGTATTGACATTTAAATAGGATTTAAAATTTTTAAATCATGGGTGCTTTCTCAAATCTTATAAGAGGGAACACTGTACATCGGTATTTCAAACATATTAAAATAGTCTATGTTTAAAAGACACAGATCAGAAAACCGTTAGTATTGAGAGTAGAGTGCTAAGAATAAAATGTCAGCAGTAAAAGAATCCACCTGCAATGCAGGAGATTCGGGTTCGATCCCTGGGTTGGGAAGCTCCCCTGGAGAAGGAAATGGCACCCTACTCCAGTATTCTTGCCTGGGAAATCCATGGACAGAGGAGCCTGGTGGGCTACAGTCCAGGGGGTCACAAAAGAGTTGGACATGACTTAGCCACTAAACCACCACCACCGCTACATACATACTATACATAAATATTGGCTATAGCTATTGGCTTCTCGCATCTCTGATAATTCCTTCAGCCCCTCTGTCCCATGTATAATGAGTGGGAGACAGTGAATCAGTCATTCTCCCACTGGGAACCGCAGAGCTAGGGAGGGAGGTATGGCCGAAGCAGGTGACAGGGCCATGAAAAGATGAGGCTTCAGAATCCTTCCTCACCCTGCTTCTCACTGTTTTATCTATTAAGGCTACCTGCCATGTTTTACTGGAAAATAAGCCTCTTCTTAATTATTATGAAGACATTATAATCAGGCCAAAAGTCTGAAAACGACTGCTCTGAATCAGGGTTCTCCTGAAGTCCTGATACAATAGGTCAGAGGTAAGACTTAACTATCTCCATCTTTTAAAATAGCTACAGACATTTTCTCACCAAAAGCTGAAAAAACCATAAACTGAAGGAATGCTCTCTAACATCTCCTATACAACTTTCATGTTCAATTGCATTTACAGAATAAGAGAAGCATTCATGTTCCACAGGATGGAGGATTAAACAGAAGGAGAAGCAGCAAGGGCTCCGATCATGAAAGTCTCTGTTGAACAATCCTTTTTCAGGCCCAGACACCATCAGAGGATGGATGATAACGTTTTCCTCTTTGATTTCCAGCCCTGCAGCCACAAGAAGGAATTACCTGGCTTAAACTACTCTGAGGTTGACCAACCCACTTAAAAAAGAACACAAATGCTATTAAAGAGATTGAAACCTCAGTGTCCTCCTGTGATGTCCCAGGATCCGCCTGGGGAGCAACAGAGACAAAGCTTTAAACCACACTGAAAACACTAGAATCACCGTAAATTAACCCGGAGGGGTACAGACTGAAGATGTCATTCGCTGATAACCACACTCTGGGGAAAAAATGAGCTGCCAAATGAGAAAGAGCGAAGTCTTGCAAAAATCCTCAAACCCTGGACAAAGTGACATTTGGCTCAATCCAGTGGATGGCACAGAATATAAATACACACACACACACACACACACACACACACACACTATAAACCAGAAATTCTGATATAAAAAAATCTCCCCCATACTAACCAGCAACTAAGGCATCCTTGGGCCATCGGCTGAACCAGTCAATAGTGCATCCTGAAATGAGGGCAGGAAACTTCAGAGCTCGATTTCGAAATTTCTCCCCCACGGGCGAAAAGCAGAGCACAATGTGAAGGTTCTGTCGGACCCGGCTCATGAAGTACTCATACAGGTTTTCATTCGTAGGAGGGCGCCTAGGATACTCTTTTTTCATGACTGGTATGAGATCACTATTAATTTCATCAATTTCATCACGAGCAAAGAGGTTGGAGACCTTTGAGAAAAGTGCAGACATTCAAATTCAATACAGGCATATAAAAATAAATCAGAATTTACAGCCTGATATGTGTTTTCTTCATTTGTGTACTTAAACTCATGTTTAGAAAATCAACCAAAGTCCTCACAGTAAGACAGACCACATTTTAATATACACAAATTGTTCTATTTTATTAGTTGGAAAGTCACAGCCCTTTAAGGGGGTGAATGGGCATATCAAAAATTCAACCAACTTTCCTTGCAACCTTCTTCTGTTTTTCCACCTCTCTTGGAGCTTCCATTAACATCTTCAACATTTTGATTGGGAGTTTTATTCCTCAAAAACCCAACAGGAAAAGCCATTCTTCAGACCAATCACCTAATCCCAATAATAGTACTGATTCAGTACCTTAACAGAGAAATACAGAAGGAAATCCTCCTACCTCTGGAGGGATTCTGAAGAGGTGAAACACATATGTGGTACATATGCACAATGGAATGTCGCTGCTGCCGCTGCTAAGTCGCTTCAATCGTATCCGACTGTGTGACCCCATAGACGGCGGCCCGCCAGGCTCCCCCGTCCCTGGGATTCTCCAGGCAAGAACACTGGAGTGGGTTGCCATTTCCTTCTCCAATGCATGAAAGTGAAAAGTGAAAGTGAAGTCGCTCAGTCGTGTCCGACTCTTAGCAACCCCATGCACTGCAACCCACCAGGCTCCTCTGTCCATGGGGTTTTCCAGGCAAGAGTACTGGAGTGGGGTGCCATTGCCTTCTCCAACAATGGAATGTTACTCAACCATAAAAGGAATGAAACTGAGTCATTTGCAAAGATGTAGATGGACCCTGAGTCTGTCATACAGAGTGAAGTCAGAAAGAGAAAAACAAATATCGTATATTAACACAAATATGTGCAATCTAGAAAAATAGTACAAATGAACCTATTCACAGGACAGGAATAGGGACACAGACATAAAAAGAATGGACTTGCTGATACAGGGATGCAAGGGGAGGGTGGAATGAACTGGGAGATTGGGATTGACATATATGCACTACTGTGTATAAGATAGCGAGCTAGTGGGAACCTGATGTATAGCCCAGGGAGCTCAGCTCACTGTTCTGTGATGACCTAGAGAGGTGAGATGGGGGGACTATGGGAGGGAGGTGCAAGGGGGAGGGCATATACATACAGTTAATTCACTTCACTGTACAACAGAAACAACGCAACAGTGCAAAGCAATTATACTCCAATTTAAGAAAAGAATAAGCTCCTACCTCACCCGATGATAAAACATTATTCATATATTCCAAAAATGACTCATCTTTAATTTCATTGTCTGTGAAAATAAAAGTGATGCCTTTGCCTTGCCGACCAGCTGTTCTATACAATGTCTTCAGGTCTTCCATCAGATTTGATGTGTTGTAGGATCTAGAAAGAGTGTCATTGTGCCATTAGCTAAAATATGTTCATGGGAAGGAAAGATCCTTATAACAATGCTTTATGCCATTTGGTTAACCAAAAAATGCTGATATTATGCCATCAGATAGCTATTTTGTTGTATGCAATTGTTACTGGTTCACTGTATTCACTTGCAAAAATGAAAATAATTTTTAAAACTCCGCATTTTATAAAACATAATATTACACACAAAAAACATCTAGAGTGAAAAACCAACCTGAAACAAATGTGTAATTTTTAGCACAACTAAATGCCATCAAAATGAGTATATACATGTCTCATTTTGAAAATATTTGTCGGTAAAGATAATGGAAAAGCCAAGCTGGAAAATTTACTAAGCACCCATCTGCAATTGATGTTTTAGAAGCTACCTCATAAACTGAATTAAACTAAAGAATTTCAAGTCTTCATTATATGGCATGAGGGAGACACCCTGTTATAAACGGGGCCCTCCTAACCACCCAACACAACTACTTTCACTGCATCTTTGTATCTTACATGAAAGAATTTTCTGAGCAATCAGTGCACTGCAGTAGAATCATTGGAAACATTATTAAATATCCCACTCTAACTCTTCTCTCATGTCCAAAGGAATCCTTTAGTGAAAGTCAACTTGCAATCATGAAATGAGAGAGGTCTCAATATAGAGGAGCCCATGACTGCCAAAAGGGAAAATTAAGATATTCTTATCCTAGAGACTCTGATTCAGTAAATTAGTATCTGAAGTTTTTGTCATTAGATAAACTCAGAATTTAAGGCACAAGAGCCAATGGCCTTCTGGTTTTTAAAAAACTACAAAATATTTAACTTCTATGTTCTGTGTTTTTTCAACATTTAAAACCTAAACTCTGGAACCAGAAATACCACTACCATGCAGCAAGATTTTATTTATTTTAAACTGGAGGATCATTGTTTTACAATATTGTGTTGGTTTCTGCCAACTTGAACCAGTCATAGGTATATATAGATGTCCCCCCCTCTTGAACCTCTCTCCCACCTCCCACCACATCCCACCCCCCAGGCAGCTAAGTTGTTACAGAGTACCACGATGAGCTCCCTGTGTCATACAGCAAATCCCCACCTGCTATCTATTTCACATTTGGTAATGTGTATGTTTCAGTGGTCCTCTCTCAATTCATTCCCCCCTCTCCTTCCCCCACTGTGTCCATAAGTCTGTTCTCTGTCTGCATCTCCACTGCTGCCCTGCAAATAGATTCATCAGTACCATTTTTCTAGATTCCATATATATGTATTAGTATACAATATTTGTTTTTCTCTTACTTCACTCCATATAACAGGCTCTAGGTTCATCCACCTCACTAGAACTGACTCAAATTCATTCCTTTTTATGACGGAATAACATTCAGTTGTGCATATGTACCACAACTTCTTTATTCATTCATTTATCCATGGACATCTAGGTTGCATCCATGTCCTGGCTATTGTAAACAGTGCTCATGCACCAATATTTCATGAAGACTTCTAGATAAATAAGATCTGAAAGGTGAGAAAAAATGTTCGAAGACACAGTCCCCTGAGGAAGAAAGAAAGAAAGAGGCGGGAGGGAGTAAGGGAGGAAATGGAAGGGAGAGAGAGAAAAAAGAGAGAGATGGGTAGGGAGAACAAAAGAAAGTATCTTCTTGAGATATGGGCAAAACTTTCAGCCCAGTCTCCTAGATCTCAAGGACCCCACTGCTTCAAATAACATGACCTGAGTCATCTAAGTCTCTTAATTGCCTGAGCCTTGACCACATGGCTATGTAAAGGTTAACGCAGTAGGATGGTCTCTGGAAGGTTCTGAGAAGCCAGAGAAGGCCCGGACCCTCCTCTTTCTCAGTACAGGAGCATTCCCAGCACAACACACAGAGGAATTTATCACAGAGAGAGGAGGCGAAAGGTGTTTTTTCTGAGGCAGCACAGTGTCATCAAAGTCATGTCAGACCAGAAACCAGAAGCACTGTGGTCAATTTCTAGGTTTATCTGGGTTTTCACGCAAATCATAGTCTTTCTGAGCCTCAGCTATAAAATATTCTGCCAACCCACAAGGCCACAAAGTTCTTTCAAAGATCACATTAGCATGTGCATGTAAAAGTACTTGAAAACTGTAAGTTTTATACAAAATATGAGAACAAAAATCTCAGAGTTCAATCCCTTTTTTGTGTGTGTGTGTGGCTTAAATTTTTATTTTATTTTTAACTTTTCAATATTGTATTGGTTTTGCCATATATCAACATGAATCCCTTTTCTGAACAGGTTATCTTTCATCTAATGTTGCTTCTATCCACAAACCAGAAGAATTATACACAATGTAACTAAAATTATTTCTCTCTGTTTTAGTACTTGGGAAAAAAACAACATTTTAGATTGATTCTCCAAGCAGAATTCAGTAATGTAGACCAAATAAAAGGTGTAACAACAACAACCAGAGTATCTGGCTCCCCAAACCCAGTGTTTAATCATTTCTAAACTTTGTCGCGGCAAGTGGCAATGAGCCTCCATCTCAGAGATCACAGCGCCAAACCAACGTTTAGTCAACACCAGACAGGCAAGACTCCCACCTAGAAATTAACTGCTAATAATTTTCTGCCCAAATAAACTTTCCAAACTGGCTTCTTGCTTCTCACCTTATCTTGGTTCATCCTGAAGTTCTGTTCGGCCGATCTTTATCTTCCATTTTTACTTCCTAATTGTCCCCACACTGCACACACATATCTGAGGACAGCTCTTCTGGAGGTCCCTACTTTGATGAGTAGCAGCACAAACTATCCAGTTTCCCAAGCTAGAACCAAGATGCATCAATTTCAAAACTGCCAGTTTCTTGAGGATCTCTTGAATCTGCCCTCTATACTTCACTCTTACTGCTTCCACTCTGGACACCACCATCTCTTACCTAGATCCCTGAGTTAGCCTTCTAACCTTTCAGTTTCATTCCTTCTGTCCATTTTCTCCACTATGCAAATCTGACACACCTCCCCTAGTGGAGACTCATGAATGGTTTCCCGGTGCTACAATGAAGTGAAAATGGCTCAGTCGTATCCAACTCTTTGTGACCTGATGGACTATACAGTCCATGGAATTCTCCAGGCCAGAATACTGGAGTGGGTAGCCAGTTCCCTTCTCCAGGGGAGTCTTCCCAATCCAGGGACTGATGGCAACCCACTCCAGTACTCTTGCCCAGAAAATTCCATGGATGGAGGAGCCTGGTGGGCTACAGTCCATGGGGTCGCAAAGAGTCGGACAAGACTGAGCAACTTCACTCGCTCACTCACTCCTGTACTGCAGGCAGATTCTTTACCATTTGAGCCACAAGGGTGAAGTCCAAACTCCTTATGACACCTCCAAAGGCTTGCATTTTTCTTCCTTTCCCACTTTCCACCTTAAGTTATATACCAGCCATATGTAACAGCTTTCAGGGTCTCAAATGTAGCTTTACATGTGCTGATCCTTCTGCCTGGAACATTCTCTACTGTTCCTCTTCTCTGAGATAATTCTTACTCATTCAGATCTCAGTTGAAACATCTCTTTCTCCAGGAAGCCTTTTTGACCATCCCCTAAAGTAGGTTAGCAGTCCTTCCCTCACATTTCAGTAGACTCTAGTCTGCACTTATTTCCTTAACAGAGATAAAACCTACGTATCGCATCTTATTGAATGAGTTGCTCAGTTGTCCCCATTAAACTGCTATAAACTCCGTGATGACACAGGTCAGGCTTACCTTGCTTATCGGGTACCCCAGCAATGAGCCAGTGCCTGACACATAGTTGGTGTTCAATGAATACTTTTAAACATATGAATAAGTAAATCAACAAACTTTTAATCTATTTTACCAGTTTACCAACAGTTTACTATTCTTGAAATCTGAATTAACATTCTTTTGCCTGCATGCTCAGTTGCTTCAGTCGTGTCTGACTCTTTGTGACCCCATGGACTATAGGGGGTCAAAAAGAGTCAGGCCCCTCTGTCCATGGAAGTTTCCAGGCAAGAATACTGGAGTGGGTTGCTATCTTCTCCTCCAGGGTATCTTCCTGACCCAGGGATCGAACCTGTATATCTAGCATCTCCTGAATTGGCAGGCAGACTCTTTACTGCTGAGCCATGTGGAAGCCCTAAATTAACATTTAGAATGGATGAATTTCTTCTAAAATGCACTAAAGGAATATACATAATACTCATATCAAGCATAACATGAAAACCAAGAGGCATCTATTGATGAAGTAAGAGGCTGAAATGTTTCTAAAACAAATTATTCATGTGAAATTTTCATTTCTGTGGTCTACAACAGAGGTTGAAAGAAAACAACAATAAGTCAACATTCAAGAAAGAAAACTATTATGGTTCCTTTACATTAAGATAAATGCATTCTTAACTCCAAGTGGCTTCTAAGAACCATTTATCAAAATCCATTTCAGGTTAATTAAAGTGAAGGCGTGTTACCTTGTCAGAGTGATCTGGAAGGAAGTGTAGCCAGCGATGAATGAAGCCAACCTTGTTAAGCTCTGCTTCCCCGATCCGCCCACCCCAACCAGGAGGGCATTTCCCCGGGGAGTACGAATGACACGTGAGATCTAGAATACAGAAAAGAAAAAGTACATCTCATTTAATGTGCAATATTCCACTTTTTTCCTATTTATTCAATACAGGCATACCTAGGAGATACTGCAGATTCAAGTCCATGCCACCATAATAAAACAAATACTGCAATAAAGCAAGTTACACATATTTTTTTAATTTCCCAATACAAATGAAAGTTATGTTTACACTCTACCATTAACTGTGCAATAGCATTACATCTAAAAAACCTGCACATACCATAACTGAAATATATTTTATTGCTAAAAAATGTTAACCATCATCTGAGCCTTCAGTGAATGATCATCTTTTTGCTGGTAGAAGGTTTGAAATATTATGAGAATTACCAAAACTTGACACAGTGAAATGAAGTGAGTCCATGCTGCAGGAACAATAACACCAACAGACTTGCTTGGCAAAGGGTGACCACAAACCTTCAATTGTAAAAACCGCACTATCTGCTAAGTGCATTGAAGTATGGGCAATAAAATGAAATATGCCTTTTTAAGCATTTTAGAAGATGTAGGTGTCTTAGGATCAGAATAGAAAGATACACTATTTGGACAAATGAAAGCATTTCTGAAATAGAACAGTGGAGAGTAGGGAGGTGTAACTTTTAGGAAACTTGGAGGAGAGCAGTACAGAACAGTAGGCAGAGCCCAGACTGTGTCTTGCTCTGAGTTTTCAAGGAGAGAAATAAAGGGGACTTTGAGGTTTCCTTTTAGTTTGCCAATCTGATTTAGGAGGACAGGAAAGAGAACAGAAAATTTCTAAACAATGTGCATCCTTGGAATACACAACACACAATTAATTAGAATACCCCCCACATTTGAAAACTAATGTAATTTAAATACAAGGCAAAAATTTTCCAAAATATGGTATAAATGATGGAATTTGAAAGGAATAAACGTAAACACTCATATTATTTGGCAAAGACAGTGATACGTAAGGTAGCTAAGTGATCATGGGTAGACCAGAAGTCCACTCTCTGCCACTCAGTAGTTTCTCATCATTTGGGTCACTTTTTTGGTAAAAGTGTGTGATTCTTTGGTTTTATTGGTATTCAATGAATTACTTTCACCATCAGGTCTCCAGCCCCACCTAGAGGGGATTACTGTCGAATTCTCCTGGATGCATTTTTCACTCCATGTGATGACTATCTCTCCCTCCTAACTGCAGTTTGAGCCTGCAGTATTGCTGTATTGTCAGCTTTTTTTCTAAACTAATAATCAAGAATTATATGGGAGCTAAGGAGGGGACTTCACTTTCACTTTCACTTCTCAAGAAGGGGTCACTTCTCTGTTACTGTTGGAAGTTTTCTGGCATAGCCTGACCTCTGCATCTAATGGGTTTTTTTTTAATTTATTTCTTTTAATTGGAGGCTAATTACTTTACAATATTGTATTGGTCCTGCCACACATCAACATGAATCCGCCACGGGCATACGTGTGTTCCCCATCCTGAATCCCCCTTCCACCTCCCTCCCCATACCATCCCTCCAGGTCATCCCAGTGCACCAGCCCCAAGGATCCTGTATCGAACCTGAACTGGCGATTCGTTTCTTATATGATATTACACATGTTTCAATGCCATTCTCCCAAATCATCCCAACCTCTCCCTCTCCCACAGAGTCCAAAACACTGTTCTATACATCTGTGTCTCTTTTGCTGTCTCGCATACAGGGTTATCGCTACCATCTCTAATAGGGTTTTGTTACACATCCTTTTGAGAAGGCAAAATGGTAGGATACTGAAAGAGAAACTCTCCAGGTCAGTAGGTGCCCAATATGCTACTGGAGATCAGTGGAGAAATAACTCCAGAAAGAATGAAGGGATGGAGCCAAAGCAAAAACAATACCCAGCTGTGGATGTGACTGGTGATAGAAGCAAGGTCCAATGCTGTAAAGAGCAATATTGCATAGAAACCTGGAATGTCAGGTCCATGAATCAAGGCAAATTGGAAGTGGTCAAACAAGAGATGGCAAGAGTGAATGTCGACATTCTAGGAATCAGTGAACTGAAATGCACTGGAATGGATGAGTTTAACTCAGATGACCATTATAGCTACTATTGCGGGCAGGAATCCCTCAGAAGAAATGGAGTAGCCATCATGGTCAACAAAAGAGTCCGAAATGCAGTACTTGGATGCAATCTCAAAAAGGACAGAGTGATCACTGTTCGTTTCCAAGGCAAACCATTCAATATCACAGTTATCCAAGTCTATGCCCCAACCAGTAACGCTGAGGAAGCTGAAGTGGAACAGTTCTATGAAGACCTACAAGACCTTTTAGAACTAAATCCCAAAAAAGATGTCCTTTTCATTATAGGGGACTGGAATGCAAAAGTAGGAAGTCAAAAAACACCTGGAGTAACAGGCAAATTTGGCCTTGGAATATGGAATGAAGCAGGGCAAAGACTAATAGAGTTTTGCCAAGAAAATGCACTGGTCATAGCAAACACCCTCTTCCAACAACACAAGAGAAGACTCTATACATGGACATCACCAGATGGTCAACACCAAAATCAGATTGATTATATTCTTTGCAGCCAAAGATGGAGAAGCTCTATACAGTCAGCAAAAACAAGACCAGGAACTGACTGTAGCTCAGACCATGAACTCCTTATTGCCAAATTCAGACTTAAATTGAAGAAAGTAGGGAAAACCACTATTCAGATCAGATCAGATCAGTCGCTCAGTCGTGTCCGACTCTTTGTGACCCCATGAATTGCAGCACGCCAGGCCTCCCTGCCCATCACCAACTCCCGGAGTTCACTCAGACTCACGTCCATCGAGTCCAGCCATCTCATCCTCTGTCGTCCCCTTCTCCTCCTGCCTCCAGTCGCTCCCAGCATCAGAGTCTTTTCCAATGAGTCAACTCTTCGCATGAGCTGGCCAAAGTACTGGAGTTTCAGCTTTAGCATCATTCCTTCCAAAGAAATCCCAGGGCTGATCTCCTTCAGAATGGACTGGTTGGATCTCCTTGCAGTCCAAGGGACTCTCAAGAGTCTTCTCCAACACCACGCTTCAAAAGCATCAATTCTTTTGCACTCAGCCTTCTTCACAGTCCAACTCTCACATCCATACATGACCACAGGAAAAACCATAGCCTTGACTAGACGAACATTTGTTGGCAAAGTAATGTCTCTGCTTTTGAATATGCTATCTAGGTTGGTCATAACTGTCCTTCCAAGGAGTAAACATCTTTTAATTTCATGGCTGCAGTCACCATCTGCAGAAAAATAAAGTCTGGCTTTGTTCGTAGTGATGCTTTCTAAGGCCCATTCGACTTCACATTCCAGTATGTCTGGTTCTAGGTCAGTGATCACACCATCATGATCATCTGGGTCGTGAAGATCTTTTTTGTACAGTTCTTCTGTATTCTTGCCATCTTTTCTTAATATCTTCTGCTTCTGTTAGGTTCATACAATTTCTGTCCTTCATCGAGCTCATCTTCAAATCCCTTATGATTATACAGTGGAAGTGAGAAATAGATTTAAGGGACTAGATCTGATAGATAGAGTGCCTGATGAACTGTGGAATGAGGTTCGTGACATTGTACAGGAGACAGGGATCAAACCATTCCCATGGAAAAGAAATGCAAAAAAGCAAAATGGCTGTCTGGGGAGGCCTTACAAATAGCTGTGAAAAGAAGAGAAGTGAAAAGCAAAGGAGAAAAGGAAAGATATAAGCATCTGAATGCAGAGATCCAAAGAATAGCAAGAAGAGATAAGAAAGCCTTCTTCAGCGACCAATGCAAAGAAATAGAGGAAAACAACAGAATGGGAAAGACTAGAGATCTCTTCAAGAAAATCAGAGATACCAAAGGAACATTTCATGCAAAGATGGCCTCGATAAAGGACAGAAATGGTATGGACCTAACAGAAGCAGAAGATATTAAGAAGAGGTGGCAAGAATACACAGAAGAACTGAACAAAAAAGATCTTCATGACCCAGATGATCACGATGGTGTGATCACTCACCTAGAGCCAGACATCCTGGAATGTGAAGTCAAGTGGGCCTTAGAAAGCATCACTACAAACAAAGCTAGTGGAGGTGATGGAATTCCAGTTGAGCTATTCCAAATCCTGAAAGATGATGCTGTGAAAGTGGTGCACTCAATATGCCAGCAAATTTGGAAAACTCAGCAGTGGCCACAGGACTGGAAAAGGTCAGTTTTCATTCCAATCCCAAAGAAAGGCAATGCCAAAGAATGCTCAAACTACCGCACAGTTGCACTCATCTCACACGCTAGTAAAGTAATGCTCAAAATTCTCCAAGCCAGGCTTCAGCAATATGTGAACTGTGAACTTCCTGATGTTCAAGCTGGTTTTAGAAAAGGCAGAGGAACCAGAGATCCAATCGCCAACATCCGCTGGATCATGGAAAAAGGAAGAGAGTTCCAGAAAAACATCTATTTCTGCTTTATTGACTATGCCAAAGCCTTTGACTGTGTGGATCACAATAAACTGTGGAAAATTCTGAAGAGATGGGAATACCAGACCACCTGATCTGCCCCTTGAGAAATTTGTATGCAGGTCAGGAAGCAACAGTTAGAACTGGACATGGAACAACAGACTGGTTCCAAATAGGAAAAGGAGTTCGTCAAGGCTGTATATTGTCACCCTGCTTATTTAACTTATATGCAGAGTACATCATGAGAAACGCTGGACTGGAAGAAACGCAAGCTGGAATCAAGATTGCCGGGAGAAATATCAATAACCTCAGATATGCAGATGACACCACCCTTATGGCAGAAAGTGAAGAGGAACTCAAAAGCCTCTTGATGAAAGTGAAAGAGGAGAGTGAAAAAGTTGGCTTAAAGCTCAACATTCAAAAAACGAAGATCATGGCATTGGGTCCCATCACTTCATGGGAAATAGATGGGGAAACAGTGGAAACAGTGTCAGACTTTATTTTTCTGGGCTCCAAAATCACTACAGATGGTGACTGCAGCCATGAAATTAAAAGACGTTTACTCCTTGGAAGGACAGTTATGACCAACCTAGATAGCATATTCAAAAGCAGAGACATTACTTTGCCAACAAAGGTTCGTCTAGTCAAGGCTATGGTTTTTCCTGTGGTCATGTATGGATGTGAGAGTTGGACTGTGAAGAAGGCTGAGTGCAAAAGAATTGATGCTTTTGAAGCGTGGTGTTGGAAAAGACTCTTGAGAGTCCCTTGGACTGCAAGGAGATCCAACCAGTCCATTCTGAAGGAGATCAGCCCTGGGATTTCTTTGGAAGGAATGATGCTAAAGCTGAAACTCCAGTACTTTGGCCAGCTCATGCGAAGAGTTGACTCATTGGAAAAGACTCTGATGCTGGGAGGGATTGGGGGCAGGAGGAGAAGGGGACGACAGAGGATGAGATGGCTGGATGGCATCACTGACTCGATGGACGTGAGTCTGAGTGAACTCCGGGAGTTGGTGATGGGCAGGGAGGCCTGGCGTGCTGCAATTCATGGGGTCGCAAAGAATCGGACACGACTGAGTGACTGATCTGATCTGATCTGAACATCCTTTTTCAGGATTCCCTCCACTGGCAGGCATTGTACTCAACTCCTGTTGGGACTACTCTTGCTTTTGGATTAGACTCCCAATTTAGTGTGAGCCCAATGAAATGAAGTCCACTTTCCCGTTGTGGACCTGAGAACCTGGTTCCACCAAACCTGGTAGAACCTTGCTCTTCCAGCCTCCTAATCATCTTCTCCATGTAATTCCCTCTTAAGTTGTTACAGGCAGGGGAGGAACGGTACAGGCAAGAATTCTTGGCATTTCCCCAGTGTGTATTCATATTCTTTCCCTGGTGTTACCTCAAGAGGCATAGATAAAGCAGTAAGAAGTTACTGCAGCCACCCAGAGTCTCCTATGTCTTTTCTTGGTTAACTTTTCCAAAATACATGACTTTTTCAATAACCATTTCCTTTAGTTGATGCTGGTGAATATATTAAGGGTTAAATAATTATTACTAAGTAGGTATTGGAAACTTTCATCCCAATAACTTTTCCTGCAACTGGGCTTAGGTCTGAAACTAAAAATGTCTGTTCCCATCTTCTAGCACTATCTGCGTACTTGCTCAGGGGCTTAATCATGTCCAGCTCTTTGCAACCCCATGGACTGTAGCCCACCAGGCCCCTCTGTCCATGGAATTTTCCAAGCAAGAATACTGGAGTTGGTTTTTATGTCTTACTCCAGGGGATCTTCCCAACCCAGGGATCGAACACATGTCTCCTATGTCTCCTGCATTGAAAGGTGGATTCTTCATCACTGCATGCCACCTGGGAAGCCCCTTCTAGCATATGAGAAGCCCTTAAAACACATTTGACAAGTGAACATATACATGAACAAATAGAATACTTTAAAAGTAATCTCAAATCTAGTTGAAAACAGAAATTGTAAGAGAAAACACAGTGAAGTGAGAACTTCAAATGGGGCTATCTCGTCTCACCATCTCAGACTGTGAGATAGAGATATTCATTTTTTAATTTCTGTAGCACATATTTTAAAACATATTAATTCCCATCCTGCCTTGCAGGTGCTCATACTCTAGTAGAGGAGAGAAACCTATTAATAGAAACATGCAGTAAAGCACTGTGGTGAATGCTGGGGTGGGCAGGAATGATAGCAACTGGAGGAAAAAAATGCAAGAGAAACAACACTGCTTGAGAAGGCATCTTAAATGTGGAGCTGGGAATTTGCTCCAGATCTTGAACAGTAACTACAAGTTTATCATGCAAAGAAGGTGACACACTGGGCAGGAGTTGGGCTAAATTTTAAGAATAAGGAATGGGATACACACAGTCTCAGAATCAGCAAAATGCCTGAGGGGTCCTCATCAGGGTGGGAACTTCAATACCAGCTATGGAAATATTGGAAGACAGGATGTTTAGGGCCATAATGGGGACTTGGTTCAACTCTCAACCTATTTATCAAGCACCACAAGGGTGCCTGTCTCAGCAGTACTCCATCCCGTGAATACTGAAGGGAATAAACTGGGTATCCGCCCTCATAGAGCTTACCGTCTGGTAAAAAAGTCAAATACAAGCAGATGAATTCTACACAAGAAGACACCTGCTGGGAATGTAGCACTGATAAGATCCTCTGGAATCAGGACCTGTTTAATCATGAGCAGTTGATTTCTCTGAATTACACCCTAAATCGAACACCACCCACAAGGGATACGACAAACCATACACACCACAAATTGAACTTTAATCAAAGAGGCAAAAGACATCTTGCAGAAATATTCTTGGTTTCAAACGGAAACCACCATTTTAATAAAGAAAGGAACTAAGAAACACACTTGGCTTCAGACCACATCCTGTGTTGCTGCAGTTTGCATCTTCAGTCCTGTCCCTTGCTTCTATCATGCTTTATAGCTAAGTTACCTATTTCAAGGCTCACACTCACATGACAGAGTTTGGATATAATGGTACACAGTAAACGAGAGTGTAGGTGAGAGAGTGGGCCTAGAAAACCGTGAGAAATAAGGCATTTTAGCTCAAAGACTCCAATCACAGATTCTTTGGCTAATCCCAGAGGACGCATGCTAGAGGCTGAGGGTGAGGGGAAAACACAGCGCAGGACACGGGCTGCGGCACACATGCCTTGAGTGTGATAACCAAACAAAATGAGGAGATGCTTCATCTGTGGGCTTCCCTGGTGGCTCAGACAGTAAGGAGTCTGCCTGCAAAGCAGGAGACCTGGGTTCAGTTCCTGGGTCGAGAAGATTCCCTGGAGAAGGAAAGAGCAACTCCAGTCTTCTTGCCTAGAGAATCCCATGGACAGAGGAGCTTGGTAGTTACAGCCCGTGAAGTCACAAAGTGTTGAACGTGACTAAGCGACTAGCACACACTTGTGCTGTAAAACCCAGAAAAAGGAAAGTTCTAGAGAACTTCCTCAGACAAAAGATTAACATAGATAACCTCATTTCTAACTGTTGTGGAACCCCAAAGCCAATCAGATTTTGTCTCCAATAGATACCTAGTCAGGAAGTTGCCTTTAATATTATTTACTTAGAAAATGTTATTCTTTGGCTTCTTCCTTTCAATAACTAAATATGAGAGTACCTCTATTCTTCCTGAAACATTTAACTCAACTATAAACTAGGAACTAATTTCAAAATGTTATTTATATTTGGTTTTGGAAGAACATTTGCAGTCATAATTCAATAGAGATGTCTCAGTTTCTGAGAATTCAAAGTTTCCAAGCTAAGTGTCCTCATGCTGGGGACATCCAACCCCAGGACTTACTCATTGTTGTTCTTCTCCCTGACTTAGTCCAGCCTTATAGAAATGCTTTCCTCACACTCCTTAATTTTTCAGAGGGAGAACTGACTAGATAACCTCTGAAATTGTCTCCAGTTCTAAGATTTAATAATTATTAGAGGTGACAATTTGTAATTATGAGGTCGTTCCTCATAGATAAGCCTAAGAAACGGAAGACAGCCCCATCCTTTCTAATGAAAAGGATGTATTCTGAAAAAATAATTGACATCAACAAAGTGAGAGTATCAACAGGGTTTTAACAGCATTATCTCCCACCACCCACAAATTAGGTCAAGTAAATATCTTTTATTTCTATCCTTTGAGAATCCATCATATCCATCATTACAGTGATTGGAAACCTAAATGACTCATGATAGAGTAGAGAGGAAACTTTACTTTCCTGGTGGGTATCATTTAACAGAATTTTCATCCCAGCTGAAAGTCAATTATCTATGCATTATTGTTAATTACTATTTCCAATTGTGGTGAAATATAAGCAACATAAAGTTTCCCATCCAAACCATTTTTAAAGGCATAGTCCAATCCCATTAAGTACCTTCATATTGTTGTGCAACCACCAACATCCATCTCCAAAACTTTCCATCTTGCAAAAATGAAACTCTGTACCATTAAACACAACTCATGCTCCTTCCCTTGGCTGCTACCAACCACCACTCTTTCTGTCTCTCAGTTTTCTACCCTAGGTACGGTAGAAGTGGACTCAAACGGTATTTGTGGTTTTGTGACTGGCTTATTTCACTTAGTATAATGTCCTCAAAATGAATGCCCCACTCTTTACCGTTCTCCTTAGCAGGATGCAAAATAGAAGCAGGCTTTGTGCCTGTGCTTCTGACTCAGATGTCAACCACATTCATTCTATGGAGTGAAAACACTGAGCTGGAAGCAGTATAGCAACACTGAATAAAATTATCATATCACACATTTGAAGTACACACGCTCTGATTTTAAACCTATAGGTGTGACATGTTGCATTCAGTTCAGAAATTAAATTGGAATAGAGCACTGAGTTTATTTTTAAACTGAACTTTCTCCTAGAAGAGGAAAATTGAAGAGGAGGGGGAAAAGTCTGGTGTAAAGGCAAGTGTCTGTCACTCTGGGGAGGTGCTACTGGGCGTGGCCACTGACCTTGACCAAGTGGACCATGGCATCTGCAAAGAACACCAAGTCCGTGCCTGCACCACGGATGCTCTCGTTATAGAGCTGCAAGAACATATTCAAACGCTCCTTCAGGTGATCAAAAGATTCAACAGGCTCATAAATTTTGGGCATCTCAGCATCAGCCTCCTCAGATGTTTCACCTGGGGTTAGGAAAGAAAAATCAACTAAGTTTCTCCAAATCACTGGACTTTACCACTTCCTCAACCTAACTTAGTACACTCATAGCTTTACCATTTAGCACTGAATAATACTGATTTTTACCTAAAAGCCAGAGTATATATTTTTAGAAAAGAAAGCAAACAATAGTCAAAGCATTAGAACTTTTGTGATCATACACAGTCTTAATTCTTTCTTGTCTACAAAGGGTCAATTTCAAATAATGTCACATACATTGAATTTCATTTATATTCATAATAGACCATTGGCATTTCAAGGATCTTCCCAGAAATACTCACTTAATGGTCAAAATGAAGATCGAAAAAGTAGGGATTTAATGTCAAAATCCACAAAAGAGAGAATTAAATGAGTTTTTAATAAGAATAAAAAGAAAAAGGTCACTGCATCTGCTTAGAAAATTTTTATGATTGGAAATTTTAAGTTAATAGTGAGGATAGAAGTGAATTTTGAGAGAAAACAGAAAAAAATTATTTTTGTTATTAAAAAAAATTTTGTGTGTGTTAAAAAAATTTAAACACTGAATTATTTCACTGGGAAAATTATTAAATCAACTATTTTAAAAGTTAGAGACACGTATCAGCTTAACACTTTTCCAACCATGATTATAAAGCATAATGCCAAAGAAAGAGCTAAATTTGGCATATATAAATTCACTATCAGTTAACATTAGTTGAATATACTAATAACAAGTAAGAAATTCACTGAGTATTAGAAGAGTGAGTCGTCCAAATCTAGTAGTACATAATTACTTTCAATTGACCCTGTCCTAATACAAACTATATTAACCTTTTTATGACAAAGCAAGGAAATTGATTTAGCATAATAAGGTTGGTCTATTTGCAAAGCTCTCTCCAATTGAATTTCAATAGGCACTTCGTTATTTCATAAATGTTCCATTCAAGCTTTGAGAAACAAAGTGTGCTGGAGACACAAAAGTTTCTGTATTTGCCTCTAGCCTCATTCACCCCACCCCCACCCAAACCCCCAAGGCCCACCCCAAAATGCTGGAGTTGTACCCTGCACCTCAGACACACAATTACTTATCCTTCTGAATTAGAGGAAATAAAACACATAAATTCTAATCACCTTATAACGCTCCTACCTTTACATGATTTTTGGATATGTGTGACCTGATTTAAAATAAACTGTATCAGCTTCTTTCTCTGAAAAGATCTGTCCAACTGCATAGCCAGCAATAAACATCCTTTTCAACTGTTACTCAGAAACTTGACAGATCACATACATCCTTATCAAATCTAGTAAGGGGCTGCCTAGTCATTTTCAACCATTTAACAGATATAAATAGCAAGTGCTTAAACATGCCTTTTTGAATATGAAAAGTAACTTAATATTCATCCTCAGTATTAGAAGAGGTTTCTAAATGAAAGAAAAATATTCTACTTAAGCTCAGTTATTTCTGAGGAAAGAAATTAACTGGAGCACCACTTCTTTTCATAAAAAATAATACAGTATATCTCAGTTTTTCACAGAACCATAACCACAATATCTTGCCTCCCCATCACCCACCTCTAATTATATTCAATGGCCCTCTCAGGGAATGTGAGGTTTTCCTTTTTATTTTCAACACCTGGGAATACTCAAGGAATAATCATAGTTTTGCTATATTTCCTCTCACAGTGAGTACAAGACACAGACTGCCAAGCCATCTACAGACACCATCTCATTTATCCCCACAGGACCCAGGGTGTATATTTTAATATTTCCATTTTTATAAAAGTAGAGGCAGGAGATTCAAGAAAGTTCAGAAGCTTGCCCAGCTAAGGTACAGGAGACCCATTTCTCAAATCTACCTCTATACGCCAGCTGTAAGCCTTGTTCACTGTCTTCTGCTCTACCCTGCCTCCCAACTCAACCTTTATAACCAAGGCTGACATGTACAAAACGGTTCAGTTCGGTTCAGTTCAGTCACTCAGTCGTGTCCGACTCTTTGCGACCCCATGAATCACAGCACACCGGGCCTCCCTGTCCATCACCATCTCCCGGCGTTCACTCAGACTCACGTCCATTGAGTCAGTGATGCCATCCAGCCATCTCATCCTCTGTCGTCCCCTTCTCCTCCTGCCCCCAATCCCTCCCAGCATCAGAGTCTTTTCCAATGAGTCAACTCTTCGCGTGAGGTGGCCAAAGTACTGGAGTTTCAGCTTTAGCATCTTTCCTTCCAAAGAAATCCCAGGGCTGATCTCCTTCAGAATGGACTGGTTGGATCTCCTTGCAGTCCAAGGGACTCTCAAGAGTCTTTTCCAACACCACAGTTCAAAAGCATCAATTCTTTGGCGCTCAGCCTTCTTCACAGTCCAATTCTCACATCCATACGTGACCACTGGCAAAACCATAGCCTTGACTAGATGGACCTTTGTTGGCAAAGTAATGTCTCTGCTTTTGAATATGCTATCTAGGTTGGTCATAACTGTCCTTCCAAGGAGTAAGTGTCTTTTAATTTCATGGCTGCAGTCACCATCTGCAGTGATTTTGGAGTCCAAAAAAATAAAGTCTGACACTGTTTCCACTGTTTCCCCATCTATTTCCCATGAAGTAACAAAATGGTTACTCTTAATCAAAGATTACAAAGATACATTTACTTAACACATTGTGGAGGAAATTTGCAACAACATGCTTCTATATTTATTGAGCACCTACTATGCCTCAGGCTTGTTTCAGCAAAGTTCACTAGACAGAAACTCAACATCCCTGAACTAAACCTCTGTCATCAGATATCCCCTTTGCTGTTTTTCAGTCGCTAAGTCATATTCGACTCTCTGTGACCCATGGACAGCAGCATGCCAGGCTCTTTTGTCCTCCACTATCTCCCCGAGACTGCTAAAATTCATGTCCATTGAGTCAGTGATGTTATCTAAGCATCTCACCCTCTGCCGCCCCTTCTCCTATTGCCTTCAATCTTTCCCAACATCAGGGTCTTTTCCAACAAGTCGTCCCTTCGCATCAGGTCGTCACTTGGCAAAGGATATCCCTTTGGAGGATTTCAAATTCTGCTTCAATAGTTTACCTGTAGCTTCAGGTGCATCCCTCAAGAAATCCACAAAGTAAGTGTCAGTTCCGCAATCCACCAAGAGTTTTTTCTCTTCACCAAACTCCTCCTCCACCAAGCTGACTAAAGTCTTATCAAACCAGGTCACGTCATCAGATGCCGTGAAGCGATCAGCAATAACTCGTTTACACTCATGCTTCCACAGCCTTAACAGTTCCTGTCAAAAGCATCGTTTAAATGCGTTATTAATTCCCGTTATGTCAGAGTTGGAAATTCAAGTGGGCAGTATCATAGAGGACCCTCCTTCCTGATTTAGAATGTGACATTTTTTAAAGTTAAGGCTAACATTACTGGTTTCCTTTTAATGTGAGCAACAGGTTTGGGAGCACCTTAGAAAAAAATCCTGGAATAATGGTTTTCATTTGGTATGTGATCACCAAAAAAGGACATTCTTGGGTGCAAAAATGATGTGGGGAATGTTACTGGCATTTGTACAGGAATGCACAGTCTTAGGATACAAAATTGTCCATGAAATATAACTGTCCTGTTAAAAAATAGATAAAATAAAAAGTTAAAATATACTGAGCTTCATTTCAAATTGGTCTCATCTGTGTTCAGTCACTCAGTCGTGTCTGTGACTGCAACTCCACAGACTGTAGCCTACCAGGCTCCTCTGACCATGGACCTTCCGAAGCAAGAATACTGGAGTGGGTTGCCATTTTCTTCTCCAGATAGTAAATAAAAAGTATTCATTTTCAGCCCTTAAATTAAAACAAAACCATTCCTAGATAAAATACTAATTCATTCTGAATGACCAACAAACTAATATTCTACATAAAAGTTTTATGTTTCCGATCAAATTAGTCTGTTTGGATAAGACATCTACATTATGGCCAGAGCATAGTGTAAAAGTTGTGTATAAACAACTCTCGTGCATGCAACTGAGATAATTACAAAGATACATTTACTTAACACATTGTGGAGAAAATTTACAAAAAATATCTGGGTTATCTGTCACCTCATCTAGATACTCCAGGGCCCAAAGTTAACTGGAAGTTGAGAGAATTAATTGTTCAATACAGCTGTTCTGATAGCAAGAATAACAAAGCTTGTCTAAGTATCTTATTTGATATGAAAGACTGGTGCAAATTTCTTAACTTGGTAACATTTTTCAAGATAGAAGGTTTTTAAGTTATTATACTGTGAAAGTATTAGTCGTTCAGTCATGTCCAACTCTTTGCAACCCCATGGACTGTAGCCTGCCAGGCTCCTCTGTCCATGGTATTCTCCAGGCAAGAATACTGGAGTGGGTTGCCATTCGCTTTGCCAGGGGATCTTCCCGACCCAGGGATCAAACCCGGGTCTCTCACATTGCAGGCAGATTCTTAACTGTCTGAGCCACCAAGGAAGCCATTATATTACTAATGATCAAATGCTCTTTGGTTGCCAGGAAATAAAAGCTTAGTGAAATATATTTAATGACATGGTTAAGACAAAAGTTCATGACAAACCAACTGCTGGAACTGTTAATGCTGATTTAAAATCAGCACCAAATAAATAGGTACTTAAAAAGTAATATTGGTGGTATAGTGGTATAGTGGTAAAGAGCTCGCCTGCCGATGCAGGAGACCCAAGAGACATGGGTTCGATCTCTGAATTGGGAAGAAACCCCTGGAGCAGGAAATGGCAATCTGCTACAGTATTTTTACCTGGGAAATTCCACAAACAGAGGAACCTGGTGAGCTACAGTGCGTGAGGTCTCAAAGAGTCAAACACGACTGAGTACAACATAGCAGCATTCCACGATGCCATTAATTTGTCAGTAACTTTGAGGGAAAAAATTAAATTACATGTTCACTACTGCTAAAATGACTCCCAATTCTCTGTAACAAGGAGAGTGAGTTTTCCCCAAAATGTCTTGTCTTGGAGTCAGCCAGTGAAGTTACCTACTTTGTGACTATGTGCGGTAAAGCTGGGTTTTTCTTACCATCCACACTTGATTTGCTTGTGACAGTTTGACTGACATTTCAACTGTCTCTCTGCATTTATGTGGAGAAGTCCCTAAAACCTATTTGCTTAACTTCCACCTCAGTACCATCAAAGTCTGAAAAAGAGGCTGGTGTTGTCTTAGCCTAAGCACATAGGCCCTTCAGCAAAAAAAAAAAAAAGTACTGCATTTTTACGAACTATATACCTTACAATTTTACATACTACATACATACTGATTTTTACACACTAGAATTTCCTTTTAGTCCAAAGAGAATTCTTATAGTGCTAGAAACTGTTATATTTGAGTGTCTGTACAAATGCTCATTTTTCTGTCAAATGAAATTTCTACTCTTCTGCCTCTTTTCAGTTTTACCAATATTTGTAATTCTTTTAGTGCATCAAGTTATATGGAAAAGAAAGATCATGGATGACTAACCAAAAAAAGTGGTTTCATCCCTCAATTTGGAAAGTTCATTTATAAAGATAATTACTAGACTCCATATATGTGCATTAATATATGATACTTGTTTTTCTCTTATTTCACACTGGATATCAGGCTCTAGGTTCAACTAACTCAAATTCGTTCAGTCAGTTCAACTGATTCAAAGTTGTCCCTTTTATGGCCGAGTAATATTCCATTGCATACATGTACCACTATACATATGGAATCTAGAAAAATGGTGCTGATGAACCTATTTGCAGGCCAGGAACAGAATCGCAGACACAGAGAATGGGCTTGTGGGCACAGCAGGGGAAGGAGAGGTGAGGAAAACTGGGAGAGTAACACTGAAATGTATACTCTATATGTAAAACAGAAGGCTAATGGGAAGCTGCTGCATAACCCAAGGGGCCCAGCCTGGGGCTGAGATGAGCCAGAGGGGTGGGTTGAGGGGGTGGGAGGAAGGCCCAAGAGGGAGGGGATCTATGTATATTTATCGTTGATTCACTGATAATCAATGATAATTAACCAATACAATATTGTAAAGTAATTAGCTTCCAATTAAAATTAAAAAAAAGATAGTTACTTTTTAAAGTTAAAGATCAGGTTTATAATGTGAAGTTTATAATGTGAAGACAGACATAATAAAATCAACAGGCATTTTTGCCATTGTTTAGTATAAGAAAATTATGATGAAAAACAAAATTAATTTTACCTTTTATTCTACTCATTAGAAAATAATAGTATACACTGTCTCCTTAAACATAAACCAAATTTAATTGGAATTTTTAAGAAAAACATTTGGCATACTTTCCCTTTACATTAGTAAAAAGCCACAAAAGAAAAAAATATCCATGCTAAAACATCTCAAAATATTTTCATGCCCATAAAAATTACATTACTAAGAATATTTAGAGTTTATAATAAATAACAAAGTTACTTGTTCTACTTTCTTACGCATCACTTACGTCTGGTTCCTTGATAACCTCTGGAGTAGTGTTCAGCATTCCCTGCCAGATCCTAGAAAGATCTCGAAGGTTAAAAACATAATGGAATTTTGCAGGGGTTGGGAGCATTTTAATCTTAGTCATTTGCCATAGTCGACGTGTCAGGGGCACCAACTTCGTCACCCAATCTCTCACTTCTTCTGAGAAACCCCTCTGGGTACAGTAATAACCTACCCCAATCACACCTGAAAGAGGAAAAAAAGTCGCAACATTTTGACTGACAGTTCAAATCAACTAAATTAAAATGAAAAACGTAATGTAGAATATAAATACAAGGACACATTTTAATAGTTAACCACATATTAAAGAAATTTTGATTAATTAATTTGGGAGGGGGGTTAAACCTAAAAAGTAGGTATAGATTCAAGTGAGTTAGCATTCAAATACTGAAAAGCTGATTAAGAAATGCTGCTGAAAACTCTAGCTGAACTAATTCAGTATTATTAAATGGGTAACAATGATGAATATATAAAGTTGCATTGGACAGATAAGAAAAAGAAAGGTCTCACGAATCTTCTAAGATTATTAGTTCATTCTTTTGTTGCCATTCCATGCATTATAATATATTTTGATTTACTTTATAGGCAAAATTTTCCAGGCCAAAAAGGATAATTAAAAGTGATAATAGTCATTCATTCTGGTCCATTTACTTCTCCCGAGTTTAGATAGGTCTGGTGTCATTGGTTTCAAGCCTCTGCCCACTGCTGTGACTGAAGGCAGATATTGCCAACTCCACTACCCTAGGGCGCTAAGAAGACCTTCTAGTCTGCCAGAAGTTAATTAGGGTAATCCTAATTAGTTTTTCCTCAGTCTCAATTTCAGCGATGGTAAATTAATACCTAACACGAACGCATGCATAACTTTACACTCTTTCTCTGAAAAGATTCCATAATCAGTTTCTAAACTCATTTTCATTACTCAGTTAAATAAATATGGTTATCGATTGTGCTAGTGTTTCTTGGATGATTTCTGACATACTACACATGTAATCAATCAATAATTTATTTACAACCCTATAAATTACTCTGAGGATCAGACTCTGGCTAATCCCCATCCTGAGAGATATTATTGATATTTCTTAGGCTAAAATCATTACATGGGGTGGTTAGGTATCAGCTACATAAACTGCTGGTGTGGAATTGTATCAATCCAGACCTGAAATACATGTACCCATGAGGAAGGCATCTCATCATGTCTAAGACCACTTAATATTTAACTTCCTGGCTTAAGAAGCTAGCAACAATATCTTAAAGAAATACATAGGTAGGGGCTTCCCTGGTGGCTCAGTGGTAAAGTATCCTCCTGCCAATGCAGGAGACATGGGCTCAATCCCTGGTCTAGGGAGATCTCACACGCCCTGGAGCAACTAAGCCCATATGTCACAACTATTGAGTCTGTGCTCCAGAGCTCAGGAACCACAGCTACTGAAGCCCACTCACCCGAGAGTCCACTCACCCTAGAGCCCGTGCTCTGTAATAAGAGAAGCCACCGCAATGAGAAGCCTACACACGGCAACAAAAATAGCCCAAGCTCTCCTCAACTAAAGAGCCTGAGAAGCATCAAAGAACTAGCACAGCCAAAAGTAAATAAATAAAATTATATCTTTCAAAAAGAAATACATAGGTATAAAAGATCTACCTTGACACCCAACTCAACAAATACATAAAAATGCTTTTACAAACAAAATACACTCTTGAAAGTGATAAAGACAGCAGACTAGGGAACCACTCAGTGCTCCCCTCTGTGTGGACCTCTGGGTGGATATTTTCTCATTGCAACCCAAGCAGGGATTCTCCCCTTCCACGCCCCACTGACATTCATTTTACCAAAGATCTTGTCCACAGAAGCATCAGAGGGTAGCGTGCAGTTAAATATCGAGAACTGCCTCTTGAGTCGCTGTGGTATATCATTGCGTCCACCCCCAGGATGGATCATAGCTGCTAAAAACTGGATGTCCACAATGCTGGTAAACTCCCCAGGCTTCTCTAGATTATAAAATCCATTCTGTTCCAGCAGCTGTCGTACTATCTCATTAGTAACCTAAGAAAGACAACTTTCAGAATTAAAAGGTCATTCCTTTATATCCCAGGATCTAAATAACGGACTTAATTGGAATTCAGGAATTGCAAGTTGAAAAAAACAGAAAACCATTTACTCATCAAAAAATAAATCAATGATGAACTAAGCAAATAAGATGCCCAACAGGATTGATATACCTGGTCTCCCCACTCATTGATTACTGGCATATTCACATCATCAATGAAGATAGTCATCTTCTTTCCTGCTGGAGGGCCATATGTGGTGCCCATGCGTTTATCCACATAGCTCTCTATTGTCCTCTGTTAAATGAAAAGGTCAACAGAAACATCTGTGAAAATATCCCCTAAGACACGGTCGATTATTTTAAAATTCCAGAAATGTTTGAAATGATAGAAATTACTCATAAAAACCCCAAAATGTCCCTAATTCTGGAAAACAGAGAATGAGGTACCTAAATTTTCTTGCATAACATTCATTTATAACCTTTGAAAATCGGTTTTATTTAGAGGTAAATAAAGTGGTAATCAATGTAAATTTTTAGATGAGACTTCTATTTTTTTTCATTTTTATTGCAGTATATTTGCTTTACAATGTTGCATTGGTTTCTACTGCACAGAAAAGTGAATTAGCTACACAGATACATATATCCAGGCTTCCCTTGTGACTCAGAAGGTAAAGAATCTGCATGCAATGCAGGAGACCCGGGTTTGATCCCTGGGTTGGGAAGATCCCTTGGAGGAGGACATGGCAACTCACTCAAGTATTCTTGCCTGGAGAGTCCCCATGGACAGAGGAGGCTGGTAGGCTACAGTCCATAGGGTCACACAGAGTCAGACATGACTAGCAACTCAGAAATGCCTGCAAGCATTCAAATATTTGGATGAGGCAGCTAGGCAGCTGGTGTTAATCCCAGCGATGAGCACCTAGGAATGGGTGCAGACTGTGTGATGAGGAAGAGATGTCTATGTTTGGATATGCTGATGTTGTTATGTTCTAGGTCATCTAAGTGGGGAGGTGCAGTTGGAGACACCAATCCAAAGATACGGTTTTCAGTGACTATTCAACAGGCAGCAATTCCAAATTCAGGAAGAAATCTCAGCTTCTAGGTTCACAAACTATTGAATTTTTCTCCCTCCTTTGTTTTTGCTTTTGACAATTTAGCTTTCTTATAGCTTACTAGTAATGTCCTGCTATTTCAAAGACACTAGGGTCATAATGAAGAGGAAGAAAGTGTAGGTATGTGGCTATTACTCCATGTTGCCTCACTTGTTCCATCCTTGGTTTTTAGCTCTTAGAAGACCCCCCCAAGACATAAAATCTTCATGTCCCTATGAGTTCTTATCAATGGACAAGAGACTATCTGGAAGAATCTAACCTGCCATAGGGAGTTGTCAAGAGATTATTAATTGCTTTATCCACTTAAATTCATTGAAAAGGAGAGCTAAATGTAGCCTAGTACATTACTTTAAATGGTTTTATGTTAGGGGATATGAAATTCTTCTTGCCATTGTATTGTCATGGGAAATTTGTGTTGTAATTGGATGGAGTGTGATATATTTATGTACCTTTCCATTTAAAAATGGTGAAATTTTTTCATATCCTTGGTATTATGTATTAAAATGATGATGGAAACTTACAACTTGAAATGGCTAAACTGGAGAGTTTTACAAGGACAGTTGTATAAGTTTTCCTTTCTCTCTTGGCCTAATTTCATGGATGTATTAGGTTGGTGCAAATCTAATTGCGGTTTCAGATGGTGAATTTTAACTCATTATAGAGAAGTGAGGTGAAGTTGCTCAGTCATGTCCGACTCTTAGCGACCCCATGGACTGCAGCCCACAAGGCTCCTCCATCCATGGGATTTTCCAGGCAAGAGTACTGGAGTGGGGTGCCATTGCCTTCTCCTTTAACTCATTATAATTAGGCTCAAACACATCTGAATTAATCAAAATAGGAACCATTACAATCAACACACTTTTGCCAATGAGAAATAAGTTGGTTTATTCATGTAGGGTAAAAGTCTGTACTTTGGGATTAGACAAGCTCTTGGAAAGCATTTTCTGCCTCCTGCTGGTTGTGGAAGCATTTCCCCTGCAAAAAGTTGTCAAGATGTTTGTCAAGATACTTCAAGATACTATTTTTTTTTTAGGTGGTCAGTTGGTGAGAGATTAGGTGAATACGCGGGATGGGGCAAAATTTTGCAGCCCAATGTGTTCAACTTTTGAAGCATTGGTTGTGTGACGTGTGGTTGGCGTTGTTGTGGAGAAGAATTGGGCCCATTCTGCTGACCAGTGCTGGCTGCAGGACTTGCCATTCTCACTGCATCTCATCGATTTGCTGAGCATACTTCTCAAATGTAATGGTTTCTTGGGGATTCAGAAAGCTGTAGGGGATCAGACTGGCAGCAGACCACCTAACAGTGACCATGACCATTTTTCGGTACAAGTTTGGCTTTGGGAAGTGCTCTGGAGCTTCTCAGTCCAACCACTGAGCTGGTCATTGTCAGTTGTCGAATAAAATCCACTTTTCATCACACATCACAATCTGATTGAAAAATGGTTCACTGTTGTTGAGTAGAATAAGAGAAGATGACACTTCAGAATGATTTTTTTTTATTTGCGGTCAGGTCATGAAACACTCACTTATCAAGCTTTTTCACCTTTCCAATTTGCTTCAAATGCCAAATGACTGCAGGATGGTCAGCGCTGAGTTCTTCAGCAACTTCTCATGTAGTTGTAAGAGGATCAGCTCTGATGATTTCTCTTAATTGGTGGTTGTCTCCTTCCAATGGATGGCCGCTATGCTCCTCATCTTCAAGGCTCTCATCTCCTTTGCAAAACTTCTTGAACCACCACCGCACTGTCTGTCTGTTAGCAGTTCCTTGCCCGAATGCACTGTTGATGTTGCCAGTTGTCTCCACTGCTTTACAACCCATTTTGAACTTGAATAAGAAAGTCACTTGAATTTGCTTTTAGTTTAACATCATTTCCCTAGTCTACAATAAATATAAAATAAACAGCAATAAGTCATTAGCAAAAAAACATAAAGTGAGAAGTGTGCATTAAAATGATGTATAACATAACCACATTTATTTAAGGATGCATCCCAATAGTAAATGGCAAATTTCAACAATGCAAAAACTGCAATTACTTTTGCACCAACTTAATATCTTGAAAGATTGTTACAGTCATTTTAACTGATTAGTTCTTCATCATACAATAAGGAAACTATTTTTTGGATAAGTGGAGAATGCATTTTACCTCAATATACCTCCAGTTTCTCTTATACATTATCTTTATTTATTTATTAAGTTTTTTTTATATGGACCATTTTTAAAGTTCTTATTGAATTTGATGCAATATTGCTTCTGTTTTATGTCTTATGTTTTTTGGCCCCAAGGCATCTGTGATCTTAAGCTCCCCAGCCAGGGATCAAACCCATACTCCCTGCATTGGAAGGCAAAGTCTTAACCACTGGACGAGCAGGGAAGTCCCTGTGTTTTATCTTTAACATGACTTAAACCATGAATCAGTGGGAAAGAAATGAGATCTTTAAGACTGAGATTCTAGAGCACGAGAACCATGAAGCCCTTTCTGTTTTCTCTGCGGTGCTGATTCAGCTTACTGAGCACATACATTTGAATAACTGATTGATTTCCAAACTACATTCCATGCAAATGGTAATGCTATAGTCAGTAGTCTGGGATTCTTCCCCAGTGTCCCCATTACCCCCTTCCAACACCCCTTCCATCAGTTTTAATGTTCCTTTCCACATTGCTAGGACATTTTTTTATAGAGCAGAGTGCAGTTCCCTCCTGTACCATCTGAGCTTAGAATGTAGCAAAAAGAGGGTGTTGTCCTCCACTTTCTGAGGGGAGAGGAGTGATTTATTGTGACTGCATCTGCCCCAAAACAGATCATGTCAGGCTACAGATACCAGTTTGGAGGAGGAAATGGCAGTATTCTCCACTCCAGTATTCCTGCCTGGGGAATCCCATGGGCAGAGGAGCCTGGAGGGCTACATCCCATGGGGTGGCAAAGAGTCAGACACGACTGAAGCGACTGAGCACGCACAGACACCAGTGGGCAGACTTCTGAATGAGGAGACAACGGTCTTCAGATCATGGAAGCCTGTGGAGCTCAGAGCACAGATCTGAGAAGCCTCTTCTCAGTAGCCCTGTTTAGCTTTTTTTTTTTTTTTTTTGGTTGCACTGGGTCTTCATTGTGAGCGGGCTCTTCGTTGTGAATGGCAGGCTTTTTCTAGTTGTGGAGTGTGGACTCTAGAGCGCAGGGTCAGTAGTTAGAGCACATGGGCTTAGTTGCCCCAGAGAATATGGGATCTTAGTTCCATGACCAGGGATTACACCCGTGTCCCCTGCATTGGAAGGGGGATTCCTCATCGCTGGACTGACCACCAGGGAAGTCCCCTTGTTTAGCTTTGGCTGTGATTATAAGGAGATTCTGAACAGGGCTGGACCCTTTGTATAATGGAGGTTGGGATAGTATCATCCACGTCGGCACCAAAAGACAAAACTAAATCTGTAGGAATAAACAGAAGCATCTCTGTAGAGAACAAATGTACAGATACCAATGCGGAAAGGGGAGATGGGATGAGTTGGGAGATTGGGACTGACATATATACACAACTGTGTATAAAATGGATAGCTAATGAGAACCTACTGTATAGCACAGAGAACTCTACTCAGTGCTCTGTGGTGACCTAAATGGGAAGGAAATCCAATAAAGAAGGGATGTATGTGTGTTAGTCACTCAGTCATGTCCAACTCTGTGAGCCCTGGACTGTAACCCACCAGGCTCCTCTGTCCATGAAATTCTCCTTGGACAAAGGAGCCTGATGGACTACAGTGGGTGGGTTACCATGCCTTCCTCCAGGGGATCTTCTCGACCCTGGGATCGAACCCAAGCGTCTTACATCTCCTGCATTGGCAGGTGGGTTCTTTACCACTAGCACCACCTAGGAAGCCCCTCCAAAGTGGTTAAGTTCTATTATAATTTAAATATTGCTTTTTACTGTATCTCCTCCTCTCTGGACAATGATATGCTCTAAATCAGTTGTTTGTTTTTCTCATATGAATGAGTGAATGTCACAGCCTTGTAAATTACCCACCCTGCCCCCAGTCAGGCCTGGAAACTTTTTTATAAGTTATAGACAATGTCTCTAGTGAATGATTTACAATTTTGTCTAGACTCTGCTGTTTCCCAAAGAAATCAGTTACTGAACATATTTGCAATATTGTGCCATCCACCTAATCCCTGGTCTCCTTGACCTACTGTCCCACTTCATCCATCCTTCTGGTGATATAAAAGCCCAGTCCAGTTAATAAAATCAAATGGGTATATTCATTTACTGGAATATTGTCTGTCTCATCCACTAGAATAAAAGGAGTGCAGGCACCTTGTTTATCTTATTCATCACTGCCTCCTGGGTGTCTATAAAGGTGTCTGGTATGATATATTTATCAGTAAATATTTGACACATAGATCAATAAAGATAAGAAACTCGGGAGTCATCTTTAATTTTTTCCTCTCTCTCCTATCCCTCTCTTCCAACAATATCCACTCAATCAAAAACAAGTCCTGTCCGTTCTGCTTCTCAGCCCCAATTTGAATGCATCCTATAACCATCTCCTCTTGAGTCTCTCTGAATACAGCCCTATCTTTCCCATTAGCAGCCAGAATGAACTTTCTAAGTGGTGATGCAATCCTGCTCAGTATCCCCATGATTCCTTATTAGTGGCTTACAAGGAACACCATGATGCTCCCTGCTCACTTCTCCAGACACGTTTCTAAATATGCCTTTTCAGTCTTTGTTCCTGCCCATCATGGTCTTCATTCATTCATATTCAGTTAACAACAACAACAAAAAAAAAACCACATACCATAAAATAATGCTCCTCTCAGACTGATTTACAGTGCTCATTAAGAGATTCTTATTTACATCCCTAAAGTATCCATTTATGAGCCAAAAAATAAATAAATAAAACTCTCAGAATTAGTATTGTTGTTGTCTAGTCTCTAAGCTGTGTCCGATTTTTTGCAACCCCATGGATTGTAGCCTGCCAGGTTCCTCTGTCCATGGTACTTCCCAGGCAAGCATACTGGATTGGGTTGCAGTTTCCCTCTCTGGGGTAGCTTCCTGACCCAGGGATCAAACCTGAATCTCCTGCATTAGCAGGTGAATTCTTTACCACTGAGTGACTAGGGAAACCCCAAGATTAGTATTAATCAAACACCATTTGTAAAATATTGACTTAGATGGATGATCGCCCATAAAAATCACTTCTTTCAACCTGGCTTATTGGTAAAAAGTTAAAATCTCTAGGAAGGGCCTGGACTATGGGATGTATGCTGTTCTCTAAGAATAGACGACAACTTGACTCTGAAATAGCAGAATGATAGTCATGATGACATCACCTTAAGCCATCAGTGGCACCAAAACAAAGATTCTGACCTTGTAGTCTGTCCAGCTCACACACACATGGGATGTTTGGGTGAACCCCAGTTGGACAGTGCCATTTTAGCCATAAAAACCAGATGGTCAGTCATCCAGATAGACAGGCATGGAGTTGAGGAAAGCCATTCTAAGCAACATGTGGGGTCTTCCCAGACCAGGGATTGAACTGGTGTCCAGTGAATGGTGGCTCAGCTGGTAAAGAATCCACCTCCAATGCAGGAGACCTGGGTTTGATCCCTGGGTTGGGAAGATCCCCTGGAGAAGGGAACGGCAACCCACTCCAGTATTCTGACCAGGAAACTCCCATGGATTGTATAGTCCATAGGGTCGCAAAGAGTCAGTACGACTGAGCAACTTTCACTTTCCCCTGCATAGCAAGGCACTCTCCTAACCACTGAACCACCAGGGAAGCCCTAGAATTCTCATTTTTAAAAACCAAAACTTATTGCTATGTCAGCATTTATAAGATGGCTGTTGCATTCAAAACACTTTAAGATTATTTTTTAAAGAAACAAATCTTTTCAGAAATTCCCTCAAGAAATTTTCACTTTCTTCTTACTTTCTGTATTACTCACATTTTTAAAGATATGTGTGAATTGCTTGCAAAAATATTAATATTTGTTTGAGAAAGAAAAAGAATCATCTCTCTTCAAAGACTAACTGAATTCCTTAGCTAAAAATAGGGTGACCATGTAATTTTTGCTCAGATTTCATACATTGGTTAGTGAGGCGGATGCTATTCATTATTTATCTGAGACAACAGAAGTTAACTGGACAGTCCCTAGCAGAAAAGGACATAGAGCCTGTCCTCCTACGGATAAAACATGTGAAAGTGACCCTATGGTGAAAACAAAGGAAGCTCAGAAGAAAACAATCTGTCCAGCAACAGACATGGGTCCCTGATACATGTGCCATTGTGGTAACACGAGAGGGATGAACAATATCTATTTTCTCATCTACAATTTCAATTTGGTTTGGAGCCAAGTAAATGGGAGACAAATGCTCTCAGCTCCATCACCCCTTGTTTAGCATGAATGGCTGAAAATTATCATGAGCAAGTTAATTACAGCAGTTGGGCTAATTGAAAGCTTTCTAAAACTAATGAGTCTAGCTTACTAGGAAGCCCTGATGCTCAGCAGTCAAAACAGGCCCTAAACAGAGCAGATGACCCCAAGATGCCTCTGAACAGAAAAATAAACAGTGAAGTGCTGAGACCCCCTTCTTACTGAAGGATAGGAAGGATCTGGGTTAAAGGTTATTAGCTGTAAATCCAACAATTGAACTCCTAGAGAAGAGATGCTAATACTTTGAAAATCTGCTTTATTACTCTTCTGATTATTATACCTCAGTATGGTAATGCTTCTAGAAATTTATTACATGGTTTATGAATTTTATATTAATAAACAGGATGTTTTCTAGATTATGTGTGCCCTTTTCCAGGAAATGAATAAGTATTTCATGTTATAGACATATAAAACACAGGTCTTTACCACCTGAGAGGGGTAAATATTACCAAGAAAGATACCAGCTCAGTCATGTCTGACTCAGTGTGACCCCACAGACTTTGTAGCCCACCAGACTCCTCTGTCCATGCGATTTCCCAGGCAAGAATACTGAAGTAGGTTGCCATTTCCGACCACGGGATCTTTCCGACCCAGGAACTGAACCTGTGTCTCTTGAGTCTCCCACATTGGTAGGTGGATCCTTTAACACTAGCGCCACCTGGGAAGCCCCAATACCACCAAGAGGTACTGGTAAAAATATGTGCCGACTCCCTGCCATATACTACGGAATGTGGCTAGCCTTTGTCCTGGTCCCTAGGTGGGAGTCTAAATTCTTGGAATTTCCTGAATAAAAAGGATGTCTTTGTTACTAATGGTGGGTCTTTCAGACCACTTATGCCAGAAAGACTAACCATATGATTAGAGTGTTAGGGCTTTAAACCATGTCATATCAGCTCATCTCCCAGGGGGAAGGGGCTTGGAGATTGACTTCAATCACATAGCCAACTGATCATACTTCTGTAATAAGACTTTAATAAAACCTCTGCTCTGTTCACCGAGGCTCAGGTGAGCATCCTGGTTGGTGAGGTACACAGATGTGCCTGGAGAGTAAATACATCCTGTGACAAAGAAGGTTCACATTCGAGACCCTCCCAAACCTTTTCCTATGCATCTCTTCTTTTGTCAGATCCCAATTCATATCTTTTATAATAAAACCACAATCATAAGCATAACATTTTCCTGAATTCTGTGAGTCATTCTAGTGAATTTTCAAAACTAAGGGGTCACAGGAACTCTTCAATCTGAATAATAGAGATACTGGAAAACATAAGTAGAGGATTTACAATGGCTGTGAAACTGCAGGTGAAGTTCAGTGGGTACATCAGAACAGTCGTGAGATTTAAGCCTCCAAAGCTCATCATAAACCTGGGCTCAGTTAGCAGCACCCAAGAGCCAGTACCTGAAACATTAGTGGGGTGGTTGCAGAAGAAAAGTTCAGACTCTTGATCACATGGCTTTCAGGATCATATTTCGACATAAATCCTTTGATTATGACTGTCTTGGCTGTTCCTTGTTCACCAATTAACAGCACGGCCTACAGTAGAAATTGAGAAAGAAATAAAAGAAATACAATAAGATGACTGTCATGGGCTCAGCTGTGGATATGAGGACGCCCTAACTCCCAGTACTTCAGAAGGTGACTGTGTCTGGAGACAGATTCTTGAAAAAGATGATTATGCTAAAATGAGACTATTAAGGTGTGCTCTTGTCAATCTAACGGGTACCCTTAGAAGAAGACATTGTAATACACAGAGAAACAACAGGCATGCACACACAGAGACGAGGGAGGACACAGTGAGAAGACAGCCACCCAGAAGCCAGGAAAGAGAGGTCCCCAGAAAAACTAAACCAGCCAACACCTTCATCCTGAACTTCAAGCCTCCAGAACCGTACAGAAAGAAATGTGCACTGATTAAGCCACAAGGCTGTGGCATTTTGTTACAGCAGCCCTGGCAAAATAGTACAATAACTAAAAGAGAGGATTTCTCTTTGGAAAAACAAGTGAAAACTCACATTCTCTCTCTCTCTATATATATATATATGAGAAAAAATTAATTATGAATTAAAGCTATTCAACTCCAATATTGCTACATACATGCTCAGTCATCTCCGACTCTTTGCAACCCCATGGACTGTAGCCCACCGGGCTCCTCTGTCCATGGAATTTTCCAGGCAAGAATACTGGAGTGGGTTGCCATTTTCTTCTCCAGGGGATCTTCCAACCCAGGGATCCAACCCAAGTCTCTTGCATCTCCTACATTGCCAGGTGAATTCCTTACCACTGAGTCACCTGGAAAGTCCCTAATATTGTTACTGAGGAATAATAAAAGAAGTAGTATACTAACTTGGGTAATATTTTTATTTATTGTAAACAGCAATATAAAGCATTCTAAAATGCATGCAAGACGCTCCATGTTTTCAAGTGACATTTCCAAATGTGTCATTTTAAATAAAACTGAAAGTGCCATACCTTGCCCTGTTTAGCAATGGTTTTAATTAAGAAGTCGGTTCTCACGTTGTCAACATTTGGCACCAGGATGGAGCCATATTCTGGGGTGGTGTTAGATGGATAGACATATTCCTCAGTACATGTGTTCCAGTGCATCCATTTGCCTGAGATGAACAGAGAACACTTACATCTTCATATTTCTATTAATAATTTAATTCCTAATTATAAAGAGCAGACATTTTTGACATCTCATGAAGCCATCTTCCAAAAGCTCCTCAAAAAATAAAAATCATTAAATTCAGACATCTAAGTATTTAAGTATGTGTTCACTGAGTCAAAATTCCCAAAGGAGCTATTCAAAAGTGGTAATAGAGGAGTTATCTTGGAATTCTCTTTTTAAATATGTTCTTGTTGTTCAGTCAATAAGTCGCGCCTGACTCTTCAACCCTGTGGACTGCAGCACTCCAGGCTTCCCTGTCCATGACCATCTCCCTGAGCTCGCCCAAACTCATGTCTATCGAGTTGGTGATGCCATTCAGCCATCTCATCCTCTGTTGTCCCCTTCTCCTCCTGCCTTCAATCTTTCCCAACATCGGGGTCTTTTCCAATGAGTCAGCTCTTCGCATCAGGTGGCCAAAGTATTGGAGCTTCAGCATCAGTTTTTCCAATGACTACTCATGACCGATTTCCTTTAGGATTGACTGGTTTGACATCCCTCTTTGCTATCCAACAGATGCACAAGAGGTTTTTAATAACATAAAGTGTTTGTAAAAATCAGGACAGTGATAGCAGTATGTACCTAAAATCATTTTTCATTACATACTTTTCTAATTGTAAAACCAAAAATAAAACATTGTTGGAGAAGACTCTTGAGAGTCCCTTGGACTGAAAGGAGATCCAATCAGTCCATTCTAAAGGAGATCAGTCCTGGGTGTTCTTTGGAAGGAATGATGCTAAAGCTGAAACTCCAGTACTTTGGCCACCTCATGCAAAGAGTTGACTCATTGGAAAAGACTCTGATGCCGGGAGGGATTGAGGGCAGGAGGAGAAGGGGATGACAGAGGATGAGATGGCTGAACGGCATCACTGACTCGATGGACGTGAGTTTGAGTGAACTCTAGGAGTTGGTGATGGACAGGGAGGCCTGGCGTGCTGCGATTCATGGGGTCGCAAAGAGTCGGACACGACTGAGCAACTGAACTGAACTGAACTGAGAATGCCATATACAAATATTCCATATAAATGTAGTACATATATGTGTATATATGTACTTTATAAATATGTAGGCACATAAATAAATTTAACACATATTTATGAATATTCACACCTATTTGATAAAAATATACTTCACACTGTAATTTTTACAAAAGTTGCTGATTATATCAAATGAATAGCTGAAATGCATCTGACTTGGGGATTTTTTTAATTTGTTTTTAACTCATTAAAAGTTCAGCACACAATATATTTAGCAACAAGAAAATGTGCATTTGGAACCCAACTGAAATAAATATATGAAAAAGAAATCATGGGCTCTCTTTCAATCACACACGAACATTTCCATTTCAATTTTACAGCAAACAGTTCTGATTACCATTTGGAAATACAGACCAATAAATAGGTAGGTAGAGAGCTGGAGAAGGCAATGGCACCCCACTCCAGTACTCTTTCCTGGAAACTCCCAAGGACGGAGGAGCCTGGTAGGCTGCAGTCCATGGGGTCACTAAAAGAGTCGGACACGACTGAGCGACTTCACTTTTACTTTTTACTTTCATGTATTGGAGAAGGAAATGGCAACCCACTCCAGTGTTCTTGCCTGGAGAATCCCAGGGACAGAGGCGCCTAGTGGGCTGCCGCCTATGGGGTCGCACAGAGTCGGACACGACTGAAGCGACTTAGCAGCAGCAGCAGCAGGTAGAGAGCTAAAAGGTAAAATAGTAGACATTTGAAAAAAAAAAAAAAAAATGGTCCCACGTGTGATGGACGGATAGAAGCCCAGGACTCACCATCGGACCCAACGTAATAGTCAAACATGGAGTCGTCAGGCCCCTCGAGGGGCGGCAGGTCCAGGGCCAGCATCTCCCGGGAGCGCAGCCACTGCTCCACGCGGCGCCGGCCGTCCGGTTCCAGCACCGCCCCCACGCTCCACATCAGTGAGAAGACGTACAGTCTGCCTAGGTGCTCCGCCGTGACCTCTCCGCCTTGCTCCTGTGCGCGCAAGAAACTTTCCTTTTAATTACTTCATTCTCAAACCAAGACTTGGCTTTGATATCTTAATGAAAATCTCAGTAAAGATCTAAAAGGGATAACAGCTTTCTCCCCGCCCCCCCCAAAAAAAAAAGGAGGAAAAGATGAATAAAACTGGAGAACAAATTCAGAACTGATGTCTGGGAATATCAAGCAAGTTTCTGAAATAAATTTAGAATCCTTTTAGATGACTGTGAACCTGTGAACCCAAGTGATCAATACAAACCGTGCTTGCTTTGTTTAAAAAAAAAGAAATGCACACACACACACACACACACACACACACACACAGCATTAATATGTGAAGTCCATGATTGAAACCTTCCCCTCCCCCTATGGTTCTAAGAATCAATTTCAAGTCTTGCACTCTGCAAAGTGTGGCTCAGCTAACAAGGGAGAAATTTCTAGAAAATTGAGGGATTTACCTTGGGAGGGATGAGGCCCTGGAGCATGTTGATGCTTTGCAGGACCACAAAGGCCTCCAGCATCTCCATGTGATGCTCTAAGTTCTGAATACTGAAGCGATACAGGTCTGGAAATGACTTGGTGTACAGCTGACGAAGAATTTCAGCTTCTTGAGGCAAACGTTTTTTAAGAAAACCCTGTTAGTGTTCAGATGAATGCATTCATTAAATTTATTGGCACACCAGAAAAATGATCCAGTTGAGGTACAAGAGTTTTTTAATATCAATTAACAATAATAATACCTAATGATTATATTGCACTTGTACCAGGCCTTGATAAAATTCTTTCATGTGTGACCTCATTTAATGTCAAAAAAATTCTATGAGATAGGGATGGTTATTATCCTTCTACAGATGAGGAAACTAAGGCCCAAGAAGTTTAAGTAACATGCCCAGGATCCCATAGCTTGTAGGTGTCAAGGCCATCCCCAACCCAGGGATCAAACCCACTCTGTTACAGGTGGATTCTTTACCAGTGAGCCACCTGGGAAGTCCAATTCATTTGGAAAAAACGTCCAGAGTCTGATTCTAGCATCTGTAAGTTCAGCTACACTACACCTAAGCTCAGGTCTTGAAGTCGAGATAAAAGGAAAAGTCTTAAGCTCTTGGTTAAAATATGCTCGGAGAAAATGAGGAGACATATACATGGAAATAATTTAGAAAAAGAAAGAAGAATAAAAGATAAACAAAGGAAATCCATTCTCAGATTATTCAAAATGGGAGACAAAAATATATCAATTTTACTTCTTCTAATCTAATTAATAACCAATGTAGAAAAAATATCAAAGAATACTCAGGAAAATGGAGAATTTAGTCATGTTGGAAAGCCAGTATTAGAAAATTGCATGTGATTCATAACAAAATACCATTTAACACACAACAATATTTTCTTCAGATGAGGAAATTTCCCTTGGCATCAAGAAATCAGGTCATTCTTAGAGACTCTGAACAGAAGCAACAAAACAGCAATTCTCAGTTATCCATAATTTCATGAATTCAACATGATTGCACAATGACAAAAACAAAACAGCACTTTCAAGTTGATGGAAGCAGAAAATATTATACACAGAGCCAAGTAATCAGCATGACTCACAGAGGTTCATGGAGTCTCATGATCACAACTTCTCCATTGTCAGCCCTCCAATGACTCTTTCAGAGCTGCCCTGCCCTCCTCTAAACATTTCCAGTCAGAGATTTATGAGTCCTGCTTCTTGCTAACCATTTGTAAGCAAATTAGCATTAATATAAAGGTCTTATTCACCCTCAACATGGACAGAATATAATAGAAACTCATTTCATAAATAGCAAACTATAAATATTCATTAGCTAATTGTGTAAAAATATTTTCTAAAAGCCTTTGTAAATTTGAAGTATTTGGGAGAAAATCACAAATTCATTTTCACTTGGAGTTTGCTGTATACCTGGTCACCAAGCCTGAATCCACTGTGGTACTTTTTAAAAAACATTTAGAACACCTCTCTCCCCAGAGATTCTAATTTGATAGATTGAGATGTGACACAGTTATCTGTATTTTAAAGAAATGCCATTGGTGATTATTCTTGCAAAGCCAGAGTTGAGAACTCATGTTCTAAATTTTCCTTGAAGGATGGATAATTTAATTGTGAAATCTGAAATTTTCAGAAGGATTTTTAATGACATATCCAACTGTACATCAGAATTACTTTTCTTTATAATCCCCTAATTTAAAAGATGTATTCGTAAGTTTTTAATCAAAATTATCTCCAAAAAACTTATTCAAATGAAAATAATAATTTGACCAACTGTGTCAAAAAAGATTGTACTGATGGCTCATTTAGTAAGCATTCTGCCTTATGTTATGGCATTTATTTAGTAAAATATATAAGTATGCAAGGCATTCAATTACAATCTTACCATAATCAATATATCTAACATATACTGGTAGTAATAAAATAATATACCTTATCAGGAATTAAACAGAGATTATCTGAAATATTATTTCCAGGTGCAAACTTAAAACTAACATTATTACCATTGAGTCTCGTAAAAATTCTTTATATACAATTTTAATAAATTGTCTCCTTCAAGTTAATATTCTAAGACGGTTGCTTAAATTTTCCTTATTCATTTACAGTGTGGTAGGATTATTGATTCACCTAGGCCTTGCAATGATTCCTCAACCTGAGCTGAAGAACCCTGAGCACTGAAGAAATCTTTAAGGGACAACCAGGGCTGAAGGTCGCAAGAGCATTCAAGGATCTCCCATAAACATCAGCATTAAAATGCAATTACACCAGGAAGTCTGCAAGAAAATCAGTGCGCACTCTAAAGGAAGGCTCAAAGACCTATTTCCCTCTTTAATTACACCAAAAAAGATTCCAATCATACCTCAAGAATAGGGCTCCAATCAAGGATAGAAGAACTCATGAAAACCATCCCATTTCTTGAGACGGTAGCAGGCGAAGCGTTGTCAATGTTATGAGGTTCAAAAACAATCTTGCAGTTTGGAGCCATGGGAATCCGATCGCCATTGGCAAGGGTTAGTGTTTTGTTATCATCCAAAACGGAATTCAGATTTTCAATCCAGATGGCGTCTACTGGACCATCAAGAACTATCCAGATATGCTCCCCTAAAACATCCCACCAAGGGCAGGCGGAAGAGCATACAGACACATATATGCATATATACATAACTACTATGCTTGAAGAAATATCATAACAATGTAATTTTAATTAATTTTTAAATAAAGCTTTGACCTAAATGATTATCTTATTTCTTTGCATAGGGGTCTTCCAGTTCTTTATGTAGCAGCTGTTTAAAGCACACAATCAAAACAAAAAGTCATTTGTTCCCTGAAAAGATGCTCATTGAGCACCTTCTCTGTATCAGCATTGTTCCTGAGATAGGGTGATAAAAAAGACAACATCCTTCCCATCACAGAGGTTGCTTTCTAAAGGGTAGAGATGACAAAGCAATATACAAAGAAATATGTAAGAAAGATTCAGCAGGATAAGAGGGTGGGGCATTTTAGATAAAGTAGTCCATGAAATACTTCTGGAGCAGAATAATGTGATGAAGAGATGTAGAACTAGGATTTTTCAGGCAGTGGCAATAGTAGTTGCAAAGGTCCTGAAGTAGGTAGAAGCTAAGGGGATCATGCTCCAGGAACAACAGGAAGTCAAACCTGGTTAGAAAGACAAGAAGGCAGAAAGGGATGTGAGTGATGTCAGAAAGACAGGCAGGGCTTCAGGAATCCATTCCGGTTGGCCCAGGCTGAGTTTGAGATGTTCAACAAGACAGCCCATAGAGCAGTTGAGTTGGGAATTCAAAGACTAGAGATTAAAATGTAGAGATCAGCTTAGAGATGGCATTGAGAGCCACGGACTGGGTAAGTTTCATCCAGATCATAAGTGTATAGATAAGAAGTCTGAGAACAGAGGCACTTGAACGTTCAGACTTCTGGGTCTGAACCAGGGTCTCCTACGCTGGTTCCTCCCTCTGGCCGACCTCTCAGTGAAGCAGAAGTAGAGGAAGGTACCCATGATGTCAAGTGGTGGAAGAGTTTGAAGGAGTGATCAGCTGTGCCAGACACTGCTGAGAGTGGGACTAGACTGAGAAGCGACAGCTTGTGTGTGACAAGGTAGAGGTTATGAGTGTCCCCAACAGAGCACTTTCTGAGGGACACTAGGCACAAAGACTAACAAACGTCAGGTCAGGAGATATTTGGAGGTAAAGACAGCAGCATAAGCAGAACACCCAACAGAAATGCCCTTGTAAATTTAGGTATTCGGTTTCACAGTTGCTCTTAATTTTTTAACCACTAGTTCTCTTTTACAAACCAGCACCATGACCAAGTCTGTAGTTCTAATTTTTATTTGTAACAATTATGCAGTACTCTGAGTCAAATGAAATGCTTAGAAAATCCTAATTATGCTTATTCAACTAGCAGTTTAAGGAAAATTGTGATCCGATAGCCAGAGTCCCTGTGAAAGTAAAAGTGTATGTTGCCCTTTTTTAAAAGAGTTAAAAAAAAAAACAAAAAACACCTCTCTGAGTGCCTAGTCTCTAAGTTAACATTTGCTCACTGGATCTGTGTGACACAGGATTACTAGAATAAGTCAGAAACAAAAGTGTATTTAATTCCCATAAAACAGCAGCAGTTTCTAATACACTAGAAATGAAGCATTTTCTTTTCTCTTTCACCATTGGTATTGGGTTGATCAATCACATTCCCTCAGAAAGATCTGTGGTGTCATCTTAAATGTTTTTCAACAGAACACTGTTTCCCAAGGCATGGACTCATGAAGTGAACCCAAATGTCTCCGCCCTCCTCCTGTATCCTCCTGTGTCCCTGCAATTGCTTTCACGGTGCTTTCTCCTACTCATTCAGGAGTGAGAGGAGAACTGATCATCACCTCCTCCATCTGAACTTATATTCTGGGACCAATGGGCTCAGTTTGCAGGGTCCCTAAGTAAGAAAATATTCAGAGTGAACCACTAGCCTTTAAGGAATTGGTTTAAACTAAAGCCAAACACACATGTCATCTAAAGAGAATGACGTATGATCAAAAACTTTCTTTTTGATACAATCTTCTTTCCTAAGAAGCTCATTTCCACCTATGATTTTACAGGAGAATCGGTTTTCTAAAGATAGGCCATACTGAGATGAGTACCATTTTTTAAATATTCAGTGAAAATAGTTATGGTGAAATCACTTGACTTAATACAATCAGTTTTCTTTAACAGCTTTTGCTATTTCATTCTAAGATATCACAGGAATATAGAAATATTTTTTCAAAAGGAAAATAATTCCCTTTGTAACCCAAAAAAGGGAAGAGGTAGGTATTTTAAATACATTAATCAATCATTTCTGTGTTTCAACATTCACAAATATCATACTGATTTATGACTTCTTGGTCTTGGATAAGATATTATATAGAAAATACAATGTTACTAATTTTATTTCTTTTTAATATTTATTTATTTGGCTGTGTTAGGTCTTCGTTGTGGCCCACAAGCTCAATTTCCCTCTGGTATGTGGGTTTTTAGTTCCCCAACGAGGGATCGAACCCGTGTTCCCTGCATTGGAAGATGGATTCTTAGCCACTGGACTACCAGGAAGTCCCCTACTAATTTTAAATAGCTACCAAGGCTTTTATTTAGAAGCACGTGTCAAAAATTATAGCTGTAATTCAGGGACTATGGTGGTCCAGTGGCTAAAACTCCTTGCTTTCACCCCAGGGGATAGAGGTTCAATCCTTGGTGGGAGAACTAAGATCTTGCATGCTGTGTGGTGCTACCAAAAAAAAAAGTATAAACTAATACTCTCTTTAGAGTCATGGATGTAGAAAACAAACTTATGGTTACCAGAGGTGAGGAGAGGAGGGATACATTGGGAGATTGGGCTGGACATACACACTGCTATATATAAAATAGATAACTAAGAAAAACCTGGTGTATAGCACAGGGAGCTCTACTCAATACTCTGTAATGACCTATATGGAAAAGAATTTTTTAAAAAAAGAACTGGTACGTGTATATGGATAACTGATTTGCTTTGCTGTACACCTGAAACTAACACAAAACGGTAAACCAGCTTTACTCCAATAAAAATTTAAAAATAAAAAATTACACTTGTAATTCATCTCCTACCTTTCTTAGCCCTCAATGTTTTCCTCCAAAGAGTAGAAAATATCCCATCGGTCCAATCATTTGTCGCCACATCAAGCCGACCGAACATCTGTGGGGCTGTAATCGCTTTAGGATTCATCCTCATTTCCCGATGTGGTTTTCCACAATCTATACCAAGTAAATCCAGATTTTAAACAACTCACATGTAGAATGAACCATCATTAGACAACACTGCACCAGTTTGCAGTGTACTATCTGTCAGCAGATATTCAAAACATGAAAAATACAAAATTACATTGAAAATACATATCTTACTGCACCCCAAGTTATCATAATTATCCTCATTATATGTTATTGACCAAAGCACTTTTTTATCATCTGGAAAAGAAAATTGCATGTTACAAAAGGGGGGGAAATGATACCATGCTGGAATTGACGAAGGAATTAATGTAATCTGGAAGTGCTTCAAATGTCACAGCTCAAAATCTTTTGGTTTCTGGTCTACTAGGTTAAATCGTGGGTCCCTGATGGCTCAGACAGTAAAGAATCTGCCTACAATGCAGGAGACCTGGGTTCGATCCCTGGGTCAGGAAGATCCTCTGGATAAGGGAATGGCAACCCACTCCAGTATTCTTGCCTGCAGAATTCCATGGACAGAGGAGCCTGGTGGGCTACAGTCCATGGGATCATAAAGAGTCAGAAACAATTGAAGGACGAAGCATGCATGCACACACTTTAAATCTTATATCTGAAATTCACTGCCTGATTCTCCTCATTAACAGCTTTCATTTGCTGAGATATGGTCTTGCTCATTTGGGAAAAATCAGCTAAATTAATGTGACAAAAATCAAGAATTATTTTTCTGTGGTCAACTTCAAAAAAGGTATGCAAATCTCTCAAACTCTGAAACTATTCTCAAGTAAGATGAATTCTGTACATAGGAGACTATAGATAGTAAGTTTTAAAAAATCAAATAAAAAGATTTAAAGTATATTATACATGGAATCTTAAAAAATGGTACAAGTGAACTTATTTGAAAAACAGAAATAGACTCAGAGACATATAAAACAAGTTTGTGGTTACCAAAGGAGACGGGCAGGGAGGGGTAAATTAAGAGTTCAGGATTCAAATATACACATATATTTATACATATATGTAATAATCAACAAGGACCTACTGTATAGAACAAGGAGCTACATTTAATATCTTATCACTTCATGGCAAATAGATGGGGAAACAGTGGACACAGTGGCTGACTTTATTTTTCTGGGCTCCAAAATCACTGCAGATGGTGATTGCAGCCATGAAATTAAAAGACGCTTGCTCCTTGGAAGGAAAGTTGTGACCAACTTAGCATATTAAAAAGCAGAGACATTACTTTGCCAACAAAGGTCCGTCTAGTCAAGGCTATGGTTTTTCCAGTGGTCATGTATGGATGTGAGAGTTGGACTGTGAAGAAGGCTGAGCACTGAAGAACTGATGCTTTTGAACTGTGGTGTTGGAAAAGACTCTTGAGAGTCCCTTGGACTGCAAGGAGATCCAACCAGTCCATTCTGAAGGAGATCAGCCCTGGGATTTCTTTGGAAAGAATGATGTTGAAGCTGAAAATTCTAGTACTTTGGCCACCTGATGAGAAGAGCTGACTCATTGGAAAAGACCCTGATGCTGGGAGGGATTAAGGGCAGGAGGAGAAGAGGACGACAGAGGATGAGATGGTTGGATGGCATCATTGACTCTATGGACATGGGTTTGGGTGGACTCCAGGAGTTGGTGATGGACAGGAAGGCCTGGTGTGCTGTGGTTCATGGGGTCGCAAAGAGTCAGACACGACTGAGTGACTGAACTGAACTAAATAACCTATAATGGAGGAGAATCTAGAAAAGAATATATATACAATGGAATCACTTTGTATACATCTGAAACTAATACAATATGTAAATCAACCATATTTCAATAAAAAATTTAAGATTTAAAATGCAAAATCATAAAAATAGAGGCTAAAATGTCACATATTATGTGAAAGATTGACAAACACAGGCACACAAGCATGGATATGCATACTGTCAAGGTGTTAAATTAAAACTTTTCTAGAAAATTAAATGATAATTCTCTTTTTCCAAAATCAGAAAAAGTCATGGTTAATTATTTGCAATATTTTACAGTGCTGAAGCTCAACTTTGGCACAATGCAGGTTTTTCAATAAATGATATCCATAAGACTAGCAAAACTTTTTTTAAAAAATCTAATCACACTTTACAAAAGGCCAGCAAACTCTTCAGATGTCTGACAGCAGCATAGATGAAAACTGGACTTGGTCTGTTGCTCATATAAGAGAAACTATCACAAATTATTCCATTATTGTTGTAGGTTGAATTGTATCATTTTCATTTAAAATCCCATAATATTTTTATACGAGCACTGTAAGGAAAAAAAAATGCTTGACTTTTCAAATGTTAGTTAAACTGATTCTTCTTAATTCTTTCCACCTTCCTGGACTCTGCCCCAGAGTAAGCATTCTTTTCTTGCTGTCCGCTCCTTAGGTCCTCCTTATGGAGAACCCTAGACGGCCCCTCCTGTCCACAGTCTGTGCTCTTCATGGCACAAAGGGCTAATCACACCATTCCTCAGCTCTACGGCTTCCCATCACCCACAGGATAAAATCTAAGAGTTCAGCTAAAGTTATAAGGCTTCTCATGCTGTGCCCTTGCTTCAAATTTGAGTTCCTCCAGAAGCAAAGCCTGAGATAAAGACAGGGGAACTGGGAGTTTGAATTTGGGTGAAAGACAGTGAAACAGAGAAGGAGAGAAAGCCAATAAAGAGCTTGTTGGTGAGCTGGCCACAGACGGAGTGTCCGTCTAGGAGACAGGAGGAGATGGACATTTGCCTTCCACTCTTTCCGCCATATTGGTTGAGGGTATGGCTGCCTCAGGAAAATAACATCCCACCCAATCCCTTCTTCCAGGCTGAGCCAATTCCCAGGAACTGGAAAGGAATAAGGCTGACAAACTCAGAGATACCACTGGTGTTTGGGGGAGAAACTGTCCAACGGTTGTATCTGTAGCAGGGGAGGGTCAAAGGGAGGTGGCCCTGGGCACCAATAGCATTGGTTACCCCTCCGCATCTCCCCTCACCCACCCCCACAACACAAATTACATCTTATCCATACCAGAGCACTTCCCCTGGTATGTCAGGCTTTCACCAGTCCCTTCTGTCTACTCAGCCCATTCATTCTGCTAAGAATACCTTTTATCCATCTGCTATTTAACCCTCAAACCTTAGATGAAGTAGCATCTGCTCTGTAAGTCTTTCTAGAATTCCTTAGAAAGGTTCTGATCTCCTTTGCCTCTGCTCACACCATAGTTGTCCACATCTTCCCCACATCCAATCTTCTATGCTGAGTTCTAATTATCTGTGACACTTCACTTCACTGTAAACTCTTTCAAGACATGGCAATTTTTCTTTCATGCCTGCTTGGTGTTAGTTCTAGAAAGTCTTGTAGGTCTTTGTAGAACTATTCAACTTTGGCTTCATCAACATTAGTGGTTGGGGCATAGATTTGGATTACTGTGTTGTTGAATGCCTTGCCTTGGAAACAAACTGAGATCATTGGGGTTTTGAGACCGCACCAAAGTATTGCAAACTAAAACCAAGAACGAGTCAATAAACAGCAAGTAGTCTAATAATTTATTCATTTTTGCAAAGACCTTCTCCAAAGCCAGTGATGCCATATTGATTGAGTACATAGTTTAGATATATTATACATAATATATCTATGTCATTTAATATTTAGTACTCATTTTAAGACACTGGGGCTTCCCAGGTGGCTCAGTTGGTAAAGAATTTGCCCACAATGCAGGAGACCCAGGTTCAGTCCATGGGTCGGGAAGATCCCCTGAAGAACGAAATGGCAACCCACTTCAATACTCTTGTCTGGGAAATCCCATGGACAGAGGAGTCTGGTGGGCTACCCACTCTGGGAATGCAAGAATCAGACACAACTAAACCACCACCACCCCAACTCATTTTGCTCAGGTAACTGTACCCAGCACATTTGTAGTTTATTAAGAGAAGGCAGCTTCATACCAACAAAAGTATTATTAAGCATAGTTTAAGAGAGGGAATACATCATTTTAATGCTATATAAAGATCCCCAAACAGAATTTTAATAGCACACATGAAAATTACATGACAAAGTCCTGCAGGTGTGAAATCTCAGTTTTAGTGGAGGTAGGTGCTGGCTGAGAGTATAATCCTGTCTCAGTGTGATGACCCCCACGTAGAGTCCTATTGTACAGAATTCACTTCATCCTATGGTTGAGGAAACAGACTAAATCCAACATGTGCAGGACCCTAGAACAAATACACACCATCACTAGCAGCCAATATCAGTGCACTGAGGCTCCAAAAGCTGACCAGAAACCCAGCCAAGCAGCTTTTCCCTGTGGGACAATGCATGGTGCATTCTAACAGCCAAAGTTCTGTGAAATTTTGGAACTTATCTGCCATGACCATTGTTGCCAATACTTTTAAGAAGAAAGTCATCAATGTTTCATAAGAACGAGAGAATACAAGGATAATTGTGAACAAGGCAATAGCCATTATGCTTAGATGACCCTGGGTTAGGGGCTTAGATATAAGGCTTAGGGACATCTGGAAATTAAGTGCACTGATTTCACTTCTCAAGAAAAATATCTGATTTGGGGCAGGAAATTAGTTTACAGTGAGGGTGGTTTTTCAGCACATAGAATTTAAGAATCAGGTTTGGAATTATATTTATTGAGAGGTAGCATCTTATATCGGAGAAGGCAATGGCACCCCACTCCAGTACTCTTGCCTGGAAAATCCCATGGATGGAGGAGCCTGGAAGGCTGTAGTCCATGGGGTCGCTGAGGGTCGGACACAACTGACTGACTTCACTTTCACTTTTCTCTTTCATGCATTGGAGAAGGAAATGGCAACCCACTCCAGTGTTCTTGCCTGGAGAATCCCAGGGATGGGGAAGCCTGGTGGGCTGCCATCTATGGGGTTGCACAGAGTCGGACACGACTGAAGTGACTTAGCAATAGCATCTTATATTGGGGCTTCCCTGGTAGCTCAGCTGGTGAAGAATCTGCCTGCAATGCAGAAGACCCCAGTTTGATTCCTGGGTTGAGAAGGTCTCCTGGAGAAGGGATAGGCTACCCACTCCAGTCTTCTTGGGCTTCCTTGGTGGTTCAGCTGGTAAAGAATCCACCCGCAATGTGGGAGACCTGGATCTTATATGTCATATATTAAGCATCTTGCTGCTGCTGCTGCTAAGTTGCTTCAGTCATGTCTGACTCCGTGCGACCCCATAGACGGCAGCCCACTAGGCTCCCCCGTCCCTGAGGTTCCCCAGGCAAGAACACTGGAGTGGGTTGCCATTTCCTTCTCCAATGTATGAAAGTGAAAAGCGAAAGTGAAGTCGCTCAGCCATGTCCGACTCTTAGTGACCCCATGGACTGCAGCCTACCAGGCTCCTCTGCTCATGGGATTTTCCTGGCAAGAGTACTGGAGCATCTTATATTAAGTCATAATTTCAAAATGGTATGGTATGCTGGGAAAATTCTGGGTTTTACCTTAATGGGCTCTGACCTTAACTTAGAGTCTCATTATTTACCATCTTTTTGATGTTGAGTATTTCTAAAGTTGAATCTTGACTTTTTGTCCAAAATGGAGATAACAGTAGTCACATCTCAAGATCATTTTGAAAACTAAATGGCATAACATATGGAAAACATATAACACAGTCCATGAAATCACTTTAAAAAAAATGTTTGCATAATTCAGAAAATCCAAGATACAGAAACAATCTTGTGTCTGCCCATGAATGAATGAAAAAAGAAGATGTGGCACACATATGCAATGGAATATTGTTCATCCACAAAATATAAGAACATCCTGCCATTTGTGAAAACATGGATGGACTTTGAGGATATCACGCTAAATGAAATAATTCAGACACAGAAAGACAGATACTGTGTGGTATCACTTATATGTGGCATCTAAAAAGTCAAGCTCAGAGAAACAGCTTCAGCAGAAGCTCCAATACTTTGGCTACCTGATGCAAAGAGATGACTCTTTGGAAAAGATGCTGATGCTGGGAAAGATTGGAGGCAGGAGGAGAAGGCTACAACAGAGGATGAGATGGCTGGATGCATCACCGACTCAATGAATATGAGTTTGAGCAAGCTCCAGGAGATAGTGAAAGTGAAAGTCGCTCTGTGCTGTCTGACTCTTTGCGACTCCATGGACTATACAGTCCATGGAATTCTCCAGGCCAGAATACTGGAGTGGGTAGCCTTTCCCTTCTCCAGGGGATTTTCCCAACCCAAGGATCGAACCCATGTCTCCCACATTGCAGGCGGATTCTTTACCAGCTGAGTCACAGGGAAGCCCAAGAATACTGGAGTAGGTAGCCTATCCCTTCTCCAGCAGATCTTCCCAACCTAGAAATCTAACCGGGGTCTCCTGCATTGCAGGCAGATTCTTTACCAACTGAGCTATTAGGGAATCCCAGAGATAGTGAAGGAGAGGGAAACCTGTGTAGTCCATGGGGTCACAAAGAGTTGGACATGACTTAGTGACTGAACAACAACAACAGAGAAACGGATTGTGGAATTGTAGTTACAAGGGATGGAGATGGGGCATGGAGAGATATTGGAAAAGGGTACAAAATGCTAGTTATAAAATTAGCAAGTTTGGGCACCTAATGTATCAGCATGGTGATTATAGCTAATAATACTGTATCATACAAATATTCAAATATTTCTAAGAAACTATCAATAAATCTTAAATGCTGTCATCACAAAAAAGAAATGGTTATTATGTGATATGATGGAGGTGGTAACTAATGCTATGGTGACAATAATTTTGCAACATATATATGGATCAAATCAGCACACTGCACACCTTAAACTTATATATGTGTCAAAATAATATTTGAATAAAGCTGAAAATGGGGGTTCCCTGGCAGTCCAGTGGTTAGGACTCTGTGCTTCCAATGCAGGGAGCACAGTTTGATCCCTGATTAGGAAACTAAGATCCCACATGCCATGCAGCACAATCAAATTTTAAAAAATTTTTTTAATTTAAAATATAAGCTGGAAAAAAATGTTTTTCTCCTCTGGTCTATTAATGTACTGTGTTACCTCTAAAACATATCCAATATTCAAAAAAGTTGTATCTTACATGCTGCTGCTGCTGCTGTTTAGTCGCTAAGTCATGTCTGACTCTTTTGTGACCCCATGCTATTCAACTCTAATACTGTTGCGTGCATGCTCAGTCATCTCTGACTCTTTGCAACCCCATGGACTATGGCCCACCAGGCTCCTCTGTCCATGGGAGTTCCCAGACAAGAATATGGGAGTGGGTTGCCATTTCCTTCTCTAAGAGGTCTCCTCCTATAAAAATATGTTAATATGCATCTATATTTGCGTTCCTCTCGGAGCATTCACATGTCACAAAATTGTCCCAGGGTGGTGAGGCTTGACTGTCCCCTTACCTGTCAGGGCTCTCATCAAGGTATGGATGCAGGTGGTCTTCCCTGCCCCACTTGGCCCTAGGGTCATCATTCCATGCCGCACTCTCTGTGTTTCAAACAGCTGGATGACTTTCAGTTTCCAAGGAGGATGGTTGATTAAACCAGCTTCTTCAACCTGAAAACAAAACAAAATCCCCACATAAACAGCTATCAGGACTTATCGTTGTGTTCAAAATAAGTACAGACATGGAGCAAGGTTAAAGGCATGGGGAGTTATTATTAATACATGTGGACGGGACAGTTTGGAAAGATGGAAAAAGTTCTCAAGGCAAACACTAGTGATGTTTGCACAGTACAATGAATGTATTTAGTACCACTGAGCTCTACACTTAAAAAATAGTTTAAAAGGTATATTTAAGCAATGAGTTTTACTACAATAAAAAATATATACACCTAGGCAAAAAGCAGGCTGAACATAATCAAAATGATATCCCAACCTAATCCATATCTGACTTAAGGAATTACAAACACTTATATTTACATGAATGTACACATTAGAAGCAACTTAAGGACAAAGGCTCAAATAGCAAAATTATTTTAGATGTTTAATTTAGAAGATACTATTTAGTATAAAAAGATCATTTCAAGCATACCAAGTTGACTGAAATTCCATACAACTGCCAAGCCATCTTTGTAAATCTAAGGGATAGTTTTCATCTATCAAACAGATGTATGGAAGCTACTCAGTGAACCACTATTCTAAATTTAAACTTCTATGAGCTTAATACAAATGATATCTTCATTTTACAGATAAGAAAACTGAGACACAAAGAAACTAAGTAATTTACCCAAGATTATTCATTGTAAAGTTATGGAGTAAGGATCTGACCCCAAGATTCGGCCCTATGGTTCATGCTCCTAACCATCATGCTTTGCTTAAATCCACTATAAATGATGCTTTTATTTTTACTTAAATAACTTTTGGATAGTATTTATGTATTATTTTATGCTATCTATTGACTCTTCATATTTCTCATATGCTACAAATTACAAATGTAAGTCACTTTATAAATTAGCTTATACTTAGCATTTTTAGGCAATGCTACAATTAAGTTGGCCATATGATGAAGAAGCCATTTGCAAAATGAATTATCACTTTTACCTGATTGGGAGATAAAGATTTTTATACACTGACTTTAAAGTCTCCCTGACTTTTAGGAAAGTCTCCCTAAAATACTTACAATATTTAATACTTAAAAATATTTAATTTTTATTACAAATACATTCAAAGAATTGAAATGCATTTTATAAATATGAGCTAGTCACTATTTCTATAAAACTTTTTTTTCCAAACGCTTTTTCATAGGAAAGGAAATTGAGGCACAAGATTTTCATGATTCATTTCCATCACGAGGAAGATTATAGGGCTTCTCAGGAGGTGCTAGTAGTAAAGAACCCACCTGCCAATGCAGATGTAAGGGACTTGGTTTCGATCCCTGGGGGGATAAGATCGCCTGGAGGTGACCATGGCAACCCACTCCAGTATCGGGCTGGAATCCCATGGACAGAAAAGCCTGGTGGGCTACAGTCCATAGAGTCACAAAGAGTCAGAGACGACTGAAGCCACTTGGCATAGCACAGCATAGGAAGATGATAAAAAGTTAAAGCTGCACGAAGTATCATGGAAAATCCAAACACCTCATGATACACTTAACATGATGGATCCCCCAAAGCCCAAGGAAGAAGTCACAAGTGATCCTTGGCCTGGGGGAAAAGATGGACAGCGAAGGAGCCACCTGAGATCACTCCAAATGACTCTCAGTACAGGAGTCAGGACACCAAAGCAACAGGATAAACAAACACCAGGGTTGCAGAGAGAACCAAGCCTAGCACAGGTAAGGCAGCAGGACGCACCCCCGGCCCCGGCCCATGCTGACCCACCACTTTTCACTGGGAATCTGGTGTGGAACAGTCTCCGTCAGTAACAGTGTCACTAGCACATGGCTAACGGTAGCTGAGCGAGACCCCCTGGCAGGAAAAATTCTATTAATGGTGTGTAATGGCTTCTCTTAAAACTGTAGTCACAGCCTTGGTGTTGTTCTCAGAATCTGTAGATTTAGACCACACCAGCTCCACTTGATTCTCATGAAATTCGGATGAAAGGAACACATAGCTTGATGTCCTGTGAAACATGTTACCTGTCTACTAATTGCCATTTCCAATTCAGGGTAACCCGCCTTGTCCAGAAGAATATTTGGGAAGAGATCTTCAATCAAACTCAAAAATAAAGGTTCATCCTCATCAATCTCAAAAAGAAAAGAAGAGAAATCAGACCAACTCTTTTGGCACAAGCACAGCAATATTAGGCAAACTGAAAATGAGTAATACATTTCAGATTACTTTATCACAGCCAGTAATAAATAAAATACCTCCACTGAAGTTGAGAGATATTTTCATCATGTTTCCCATGCATTAAAAATTAGTTTTTAAAAGGGAGGAAAGGTAGAGAAGAAGAGGGAAAAAATAAGAAAATAGAAGGAAAGAAAATACTGCCTATGTGACAACTTTCTGTAAAATAACCAGTTTAGGGAGTTACTACATAACCTATAATTTCTTATTTAAATGAAAAAGAATTCTTCAAATGAAACACAGCAGCAAATTCATGAAATGAAATTTGTTTAATTCATACTTTTACTATGAAAAAATATATCGTCAGTATAGATATAGATTCACTGTATATAGATTCACTGATAACCAGATGATTGATTATCAGTCTCAACTGTGAAATCAAAGAATGTGAAATTCTACACACTTGCAAAATCTTACATACAATTTCCTGCCAAAGTCTACTTTAAAAAAGGTGGGATTATAGCTCTAAAACTCAAAAATTTCAAGGTATCTGGAAACTTAAGACGTAGATTTTTTTTAATCCATTTTCATTCTATTGGAATAGACATGTTAGACTAGATATGAGCTGCCACAGAAATTACTTCTGAAAAAATGTAATTTAAAGTCATGCTCTATGAAATTTAAAGTGCTTCATCTGATAATTAAGCATTTTAAATGAGATCTTTAAATAAATATTTCTAAATCTCATTTGCGCTTAAACTGAAATTTAAGCGGGTGGAACAGCTCCATCTGTGAACCTCACCAGTTTGGAAAGATTCATATCTCGCAGCACACGCATGACGATCGTGGACTCCGTATCTGTGGGGTTGGCTCTCTTGGCTGCTCCCAGGGTTCGCAGAACTGACAGAATATTACGCAGACCAAAGTCATAATGGACCTGAAGAATATGAAGAACACTGGGCTTATTTTCAAAATTAAGTTACCCATGGCAACTGTACAAATTTGAAAGATGCATAATGAATAAATGCTGATTTTCCTTTTGAACATGTGTACAGATAGTAGAGCAATAAATCTTTTTTATCAATAACTTTTTCTTTTTAGGAAATGGAGAATACCCAGAAAAGCCCACTCCCCTGTGTCATCACTAATTTAAGCCCTTAGATCTGAAAACTATTGATAATAGACAGATCTTGACAGGGAGAAAGGAGTAAACTTCTTCATGGAAAATACAGGTTACCTTGAGCCCTTCTTAAGCCAATTATCCACAAGAAAATGTCCTCATATCTCAAAAACTAAAATTTCGAACCAGAATTAAACTGTGACCTCACTCATGACCATCATATAAGGTTAAAAGATAGGAATATCAAAGAGAAAAAAAAAAAGTAGCTAAATTCCAAGATTACCCAAGTCAGTGAGTGAAGTTGTTCAGTCGTGTCCGACCCTTTGCGACCCTATGGACTGTAGCCTATGAGGCTCCTCCATCCACGGAATTTTCCAGGCAAGAGTACTGGAGTGGGTTGCCATGTCCTTCTCCAGGGGATCTTCCCCACCCAAGGATCGAACCCCGGTCTCCCACGTTGCAAGCAGATGCTTTTACCATCTGAGCCACCAGGGACGAAAGGGAGTAACAATAAGGACAAACTGGAAAGCCAAGCCCCCAGCTTTGTTGACCTCTTGACATCTATTTGTAAAAGTTCAATCACCCAAAATTTTAGCACATATAAAGCAAATAATTAAAAACCAATTCTCCAACCACCATAGGAAACAGTATCTCTGGCAATTCCTCAAAACTTTTTAAAATAGAACCACCATAGGATCCAGCAACCCCACTTGAGGGACTATATCCCAAAGAGTTGAAAGCAGAGTCTCAAAAAGATATTTGCACACCCATGTTCATAGCAACACTATTCACAACAGCCAAGAGGTGGGAGCAGCCCAAAGGCCCATCGACAGATGAATGGATAAACAAAATGTGGCATATACAGAAACTGGAATGATATTCAATCATAAAAAGGAAGCAAGTACTATCACACGCTATACCATGAATGAAACTTGAGGACATTATACTAAGTTAAATAAACCAGTCACAAAAAGACAAATACCATGCAGTTCCATTTGTATAAGATATCTAAAGTAGTCAAATACATAGAAACAGAAAGTTCAGTGGTGGTTACCAGGGAAGCAGAGAGTGGAGTTTTTTAATGGGTATAGAGTTTCCATTTTGCAAGAGAAAAAAGCTATGGAGATCTGTTTTACAACACTATTGAAATGTACACTCAAAAATAGTTAGGATGATAAGCTATAAAAATGTTACATTTTTTATTGTTATTCAGTTGCTAATTTGTATCTGACTCTCTGCAACCCCATGGCCTGGAGCACACCAGGCTCCTCTGTCCTCCACTATCTCCTGGAGTTTGCTCAAATTCATGCCCATTGAGCCAGTGAAGCTATCTAACCACCTCATCCTCTGCTGCCCTCTTCGCCTTCTGCCTTCAATGACTGTATTTTTAATCATAATTTATAAAAACCTACAGAAAAAAACATTATCTGCTAATTGGAAGCTGGTTGCATCACTTAATACCAATCATCTGATGGATAGGGCACATAAAAATACTCAGATTGAACTCCTGCCTTCAAAGAGTTTAAGTTCTAATTCTCAGTAAAAGAAACAAAACTGGAGCCTATTATACAGAGTGAAGTAAGCCAGAAAGAAAAACACCAATACAGTATACTAATGCATATATATGGAATTTAGAAAGATGGTAACAACAACCCTGTATAAGAGACAGCAAAAGAGACACAGATGTATAGAACAGTCTTTTGGACTCTGTGGCGGGGGGTGGGGGATGATTTGGGAGAATGGCATTAAAACATGTATAATATCGTATAAGAAATGAATCGCCAGTCCAGGTTTGATGCAAGATACAAGAAGCTTGCGGCTGGTGCACTGGGATGACCCAGAGCGATGGTATGGGGAGGGAGGTGGGAGGACGGTTCAGGATGGGGAACACGTGTATACCTGTGGCAGATTCATGTTGATATATGGCAAAACCAATACAATATTGTAAAGTAAAAAAATAATAAATAAATAAAGCTAAGAAGCATAAAAAAATAAATAAATATCTTTGTCTTTTAAAAAAAAATAAAAATATGTTACAAGGAAAAAAAAAGAAACATAAGCAAGCTTGCATAAAAGTAACAATGACTTGAAATTGTTGGTGGGTGGAATTAATTAAGAAAAGTTTTCCATAATAAGACTTAGTTAAATCTGCGGGCATGAAGCAAGATTCACAGGCTGTTGATCAAGGGGCCAATTGTTTTGTACACATGGACTTGTATCATTTCCCAATGACCTTGTGAACAAGGGCAATAGGAATGAAGGAAACAGATGTGAAATTAGAGGAGAGGGCAGGAGTTAGTGATGTGGGAGTTTTTCTACATACAAGATACAGCACAGAAAGTAGAAGACAGAGTAAAGGGGACTTCCCAGGTGGCACAAGAGTAAAGAATCCACTTTCCAATGCAGGAGACTCAGGTTAGATCCCTGGGTTGGAAAGATCTGCTGGAGTAGGAAATGGCAACCAACTCCAGTATTCTTGCCTAAGAAGTCCCATGGACAAAGGAGTCTGGTGGGCTACAGTCCACGGTGTTGCAAAGAGTTGGACATGATTGAGTGGCTGAGCACAAGCAAAAGAAACTAAGGGTGTTTTGAGTGAGAATTGAATTTAGCTGAATCTGTGGGTGTAAGCAATAATTTAGATTCAAAGAAGTTTGAATTAGAGGTTCCTCAAAACCATGAGGACACAAAACACTTTATGATAAATGTATAGGTGGGATAAAGAGCAAACAACAATATGCATATTTCTTTGTCTCTTAAATCAATTCAGATAGTATTCACTTCATCTCTAGGCTATAAATATTAATTTCTTCAAATGTGCTTAATAAAACTATACATGAAAAATCATTTTTGCAATGATACCATTTTCTACTTTGTACCAGGAGCTACTTTCTCAACAACCCCAGTCTACAATTTTCTTGTTTTTTTAATTTTTATTTTATAGTGGAGTATAGTTGATTTACAATATTGTGTTAGTTTCAGGTATCCAGCAAAGTAATTCAGTTTTACATATATACATGTATCTATTCTTTTTCAGATTTTTTTCCTATATAGGTTATTACAGAATATTGAGTAGGGTTCCCTGTGCTATACAGCAGGTCCTTATTTGTTATCTATTTTTCTTTATAGTAGTATGTACATATGTTAATTCCAAACTCTTAAGGTATCCTTCCCCCCACTGTTCCCTTTTAATTACCATAAATTTGTTCTCTATGTCTGTTAAGTCTGTTTCTGCCTTATAAATTTGTTCATTTGTATAATTTTTTAGATTCCACATATAAGTGATATCATATGGTTTTGTCTTTCTCTCTCTGACCTAACTTGGTACAGTCATCTCTATGTCCATCCACGTTGCTATGAATGACATTATTTCATTCTTTTTTATGACTCAACATCTTCATTGACTAGGCTAAAGCCTTTGCCTGTATAGATCACCACAAACTGTGGAAAATTCTTAAAGAGATGGGAATACCAGACTACCTTACCTGCCTCCAGTGAAACCTGTATGCAGGTCAAGAAGCAACAGTTAGAATCGGACATGGAAAAATAGACTGGTTCCAAATTGGGGAAAAACTATGTCAAGGCTATATATTATCACTCTGCTTATTTAACTTCTATGCAGAGTACATCATGCAAAATGCCAGGCTGGATGAAGCACAAGCTGGAATCAAGATTTCCAGGAGAAATATCAATAACCTCAGATATGCAGATGACACCACCCTCATGGCAGAAAGCAAGAGGAACTAAAGCCTCTTGATGAAGATGAAAGTGGAGAGTGAAAAAGCTGGCTTAAAACTCAACATTCAAAAAACAAAGATCATGGCATCCTGTCCCATCAATTCATGGCAAATAGATGAAGAAACAATGGAAACAGTGACAGAATTTATTTTGGGGGGGGCTCCAAACTCACTGTGGAGAGTGACTGCACCATGAAATTAAAAGATGTTTGCTCCTTGGAAGAAAAGCAATGACAAAACTAGACAGCACATTAAAAAGCAGAGATTTTACTTTGCCAACAAAGGTCCATATAGTCAAAGCTATGGTTTTTCCAGTAGTCATGTACAGATGTCAGAGCTGGACAATAAAAAAGGCTGAGTGTCGAAGAATTGATACTTTCAAACTGCGGTCCTTGAGAAGACTCTTGAGAGTCCCTTGGCAGCAAGGAGATCAAACCAGTCAATCCTGAAGGAAATCAGTCCTGAATATTCATTGGAAGGACTGATGATGAAACTCCAATACTTTGGTCACCTGATGCAAAGAGCCAACTCATTGGAAAAGACCCTGATGCTGGGAAAAATTGAAGGCAGGAGGAGAAGGGGACAACAGAGGATGAGATGGTTGGATGGCATCACCAACTCAATGGACATGAGTTTGAGCAAACTCCGGGAGATGGGAAAGGACAGGGAAGCCTGGTGTGCTGCAGTCCATGGGGTCGCAAAGAGTGGGACACAACTGGGCAACTGAACAACAACAAATATTGCATTATATATATATATATACACTACATATTTCTCCATTCCTCTGTGAATGCACATTTAGTTTGCTCCCATGCCTTGGCTACTGTAAATAGTGCTACAATGAACATTGGGGTACACGTATCTTTTCAAATTATGGATATATGCCCAGGAGTGGGATTGCTGGATCACATAGAAATTCTAGTTTTAGTTTTCTGGGGAATATCCATACTGTTTTCCACAGTGGCTGCACCAACTTACATTCCCACAAACAACATAAGAAGCTTCCTTTTTCTCCATACCCTCTCCAGAACAGAATAAAAATGTTCATCACTCAGTCATACCCAACTCTTAGCGACCCCATGGACTGGAGCCTACCAGGCTCCTCCGTCCATGGGATTTTCCAGGCAAGAGTACTGGAATGGGGTGCCATTGCCTTCTCCAGCCTAAATACATAGGGACCTTCAGAATCTCACACCTGCTTAGAAAGCTGCTCCTCACACAACTTGTAGAGTGTAAAAAACTTCCTGGCCAAAACAATGTTGTCAATAAAGCCACAACTGGCCAGCTTCACCCTGATGATAATCTGCCGGTCAGGGACCATCATGGCCACAGAGCGGAAGTTAATCTTCAAGTTTTCGGGGAGTTCCTGCCGCCCAGCATAGCCAGGATTCTGTACAGAAAATAAAACCGAAGGATGAATGATACAATCATGGGGTAACAAGTGCAATATATCAGCATAATATTAAAAGATTCATTATGCACATACAGCAAATCTGGAATGACAGCTGGAAAATTCATTTATATATCTCACTCTCCTTTTAACTGGAGAGACTAAGTCATGAGTTATTAATATGATTTCTGTTTATCACCAAAGGCTTTCAAATAGGAATGAAAATTACACTCCCAATCCCCATTCATGGAAAATAAATGACAGGACAAGAGAGAGACATGAAAACTGTGATCAGAAGGCTGAAGCTCAGTAGCTCTTCTTATGGTCCTTACCATGGTTAGAAAAAGCCCAAATTCAGGGTTCATAGTTACATTATCTCCATCAGTAAAAATAAAAGATTTTTTACGCTCCTTTTTACATGTCAGAATAATGGAAATCTGCTGGGCTGCAACGGAGAGAACTGGTAGATCGATACGGTTAAATTCATCAAAACAACCCCAGGATCCAGACTGTGCCAGTCCTTAGAAGGGAAATTAAATAGAAAAATCCAATTAGTACATCCAATTAGAAAGTCAAGAAAAATAGCCTTATGCAACTGCCAAGACAAGCCAGAATTAAATTTGTTCAAACAAAAAGTTGAACAAATAGATCATATATTAAATGCCCCTGAAATAATTTGCAATGTAACACTTTTTCGCAATGCAAACACCCAACCTGCAGGGATAAAGGAACAGCACAAAGGCGAGTGATATTGACATTTGACCCACACAACACTGGAAAGATTCGGGTTTTTCCAAAAGTTTTATAAAGTTGGAAAATGACACTAAAATGCAGCCAGTTGTTGAAAAATAAATCTTAACAAGATAGTCCACCTTAGCTTACATTTTTCAGCGAATAAAAAAATATAACCCTCACCTTTAAAAATCCGTCCAAGTCCTCGGAAATCCATCTGATCTGAACAATTGAAAACCACGACGTATTTCCCAAGACACCGTCCCATATCTTTGGTCGTTTCTGTTTTTCCTGTTCCTGCAGGACCAGCGGGGGCACCCCCCATGCTCATGCCCAGAGCTTGAGCCAGTGTGATGTAACACCTGGAAGGATACAGGAACCACTAGAACCACAACACTGGCAGCTGAAAGAGGCCTCGGAGGCATCACAGTGACACGATATTCACACAAAATTTAAAAACGAAGATCCTGCCCATTGTCGCCACTTAACCTTTCCAGAACCTCACCCTAAAGTACACTTATCCTTAGGTATATTAACATGTGTTGAGGAAAAGGCAGTAGTCTAAGGTCAAACACATTTGAAAACTCTTAAAGATATTCAACAAGATTCCTTATGATAATGTATATTGACAATTTCCAGTTATGAAAAAGCATACATAGGATTTCCAAAAGTTATTTGGCAACTTTTTCACAACTACCTCCAACATCTAAACAAGAGTATTCTAGGAAACAGGGCCTGGCTTCCCCGGTGGTTCAGAGGTAAAGAATCCACCTGCCAAAGAATCCACCTGCCAATGCAGGAGATAGGAGTTCAATCCCTGGGTCAAGATCTCCTGGAGGAGGAAATGGCAACCCACTCCAGTACTCTCACCTGGAGAATTCCATGGACAGAGGAGCCTGGTGGGCTACAGTCCATGGGGTCACAAGGAGTCAGACATGACTGAGTGCACACACACCACACACACACCACACACAAAGTAGATTAATCCCTTTTTGAATCTAAGAATTTATAATTTGACCAACATGAGAACCAATGATCACAGGAGATTTAAATCACACATTGCTAAATAATCACACCGTAAATTTATTTCTGGGAGCATCTACTAAACCTGCAAATATCTTCTGCTGTATCGTAAAGTACGATATTAACAAATAAAAGATTCTGGTGAGAGAATCAAGAATGCCTGTGAAGGAAAACAAAGGAACTGATAACTTACCAATGAATCCTTCAGTTTCCCAGCATCATCCACCGCTGCAAAAGGAGGTAATCTACAACAGAATGCATCTGAGGGCTTTCTGATGGCCAAACTCAAAAGCTTTCATCTGGACTTGAAAAAATATTTCAAAGAAAATGAAGTGATTGTCCAGCAATAAAGCATGGGAATGAGCAGCGAGCACACCCACTGGAAACCCCTAGGGTCTCAACTTTATCAGATCTGGGTTCGTAAAAAGACAAGTAAATGACTCAGTCCTGAAGCAATAAATGAGCCTGGATTCACAGAAGGTAATGTGGATGTAAAACCAGAAGGATGCCTGATCTCACTTTGATTCTGCCTTTCAACCCAAGGTCTTATCTTTCCTCTTGAACTTTTGTTATCCCTTCAGAGCTGTCTCTGTAATAACAGCTAACATGATGTTATAATAGCTCTGACTGTTAGAGGATGCACACTGACTGAAACCGCCCACCCTGGCCAGGCACCATAGTAACCATTTTTGTGAGTTATTTTATGAAAGGAGGTCCTGGTAAGAAACAGGGAACTAATAAGCCCCCACCAATGAGAAGAGTTCGAGAAAGGTCAAAAGGAGACGCCATGTGTCTGACCACCTCTCAGAATCCTCCTCTCTGGAATCCATTTTGACTGAACAATGTGGACACCACCAGAAAGAACCCTGAGTCAGAATGATTGCTCAAAGACAACCCGAAAGCTAATCCCATCACCATAAAACTCAAGACTGTGAGCCACGAGGCAGAGTGGTTCTCCTAGGTTCCCCTACCCTACTGCTCTCCACCGGGCACCATCCCAATACAGTCTTTTGCATTGTCAGCATGTGTGTCTCCTCAGACAATTCATTTCCAAGTGCTAGGCAAGAGCCCACTCTCAAGCCATAGAAGGGGTTTTCCTTCCTTCAACACAACTACACCATGTCATTTAAACCCCACTGAAGTTGAACGGTTCTATGAAGACCTACAAGACCTTTTAGAACTAACACCCAAAAAAAGATGTCCTTTTCATTATAGGGGACTGGAATGAAAAGTAGGAAGTCAAGAAACACCTGGAGTAACAGGCAAATTTGGCCTTGGAATACGGAATGAAGCAGGACAAAGCCTGACAGAATTTTGCCAAGAGAACTCACTGGTCATAGCAAACACCCTCTTCCAACAACACAAGAGAAGACTCTTTACATGGACATCACCAGATGGTCAACACCGAAATCAGATTGATTATATTCTTTGCAGCCAAAGAAGGAGAAGCTCTATGCAGTTAGGAAAAACAAGACCAGGAGCTGACTGTGACTCAGATCATGAACTCCTTATTGCCAAATTCAGACTTAAATTGAAGAAAGTAGGGAAAACCACTAGACCATTCAGGTATGACCTAAATCAAATCCCTTATGATTACACAGTGGAAGTGAGAAATAGATTTAAGGGACTAGATCTGATAGATAGAGTGCCTGATGAACTATGGAATGAGGTTCATGACATTGTACAGGAGACAGGGATCAAGACCATTCCCATGGAAAAGAAATGCAAAAAAGCAAAATGGCTGTCTGGGGAGGCCTTACAAATAGCTGTGAAAAGAAGAGAAGTGAAAAGCAAAGGAGAAAAGGAAAGACATAAGCATCTGAATGCAGAGTTCCAAAGAATAGCAAGGAGAGATAAGAAAGCCTTCCTCAGAGATCAATGCAAAAAATAGAGGAAAACAACAGAATGGGAAAGACTAGAGATCTCTTCAAGAAAATTAGAGATACCAAGGGAACATTTCATGCAAAGATGGGCTCGATAAAGGACAGAGATTGTATGGACCTAACAGAAGCAGAAGATATTAAGAAGAGGTGGCAAGAATACACAGAAGAACTGTACAAAAAAGATCTTCACGACCCAGATAATCACAATGGTATGATCACTCGCCTAGAGCCAGACATCCTGGAATGTGAAGTCAAGTGGCCCTTAGAAAGCATCACTACGAACAAAGCTAGTGGAGGTGATGGAATTCCAGTTGAGCTATTTCAAATCCTGAAAGATGATGCTGTGAAAGTGCTGCACTCAATATGCCAGCAAATTTGGAAAACTCAGCAGTGGCCACAGGACTGGAAAAGGTCAGTTTTTATTCCAATCCCAAAGAAAGGCAATGCCAAAGGATGCTCAAACTGCTGCACAATTGCACTCATCTCACATGCTAGTAAAGTAATGCTCAAAATTCTCCAAGCCAGGTTTCAGAAATATGTGAACTGTGAACTTCCAGATGTTCAAGCTGGTTTTAGAAAAGGCAGAGGAACCAGAGATCAAATTGTCAACATCCGCTGGATCATGGAAAAAGCAAGACAGTTCCAGAAAAACATCTATTTATGCTTTATTGACTATGCCAAAGCCTTTGACTGTGTGGATCACAATAAACTGTGGAAAATTCTGAAAGAGATGGGAATACCAGACCACCTGACCTGCCTTTTGAGAAACCTATATGCAGGTCAGGAAGCAACAGTTAGAACTGGACATGGAACAACAGACTGGTTCCAAATAGGAAAAGAAGTACATCAAGGCTGTATATTGTCACCCTGCTTATTTAATTTCTATGCAGAGCACATCATGAGAAATGCTGGGCTGGAAGAAACACAAGCTGGAATCAAGATTGCCGGGAGAAATATCAATAACATCAGATATGCAGATGACACCACCCTTATGGCAGAAACTGAAGAGGAACTAAAAAGCCTTGTGATGAAGGTGAAAGAGGCGAGTGAAAAAGTTGGCTTAAAACTCAACATTCAGAAAACTAAGATCATGGCATCTGGTCCCATCACTTCATGGGAAATAGATGGGGAAAGAGTGGAAATGGTGTCAGACTTTATTTTTTTGGGCTCCAAAATCACTGCAGATGGTGACTGCAGCCATGAAATTAAAAGATGATTACTCCTTGGAAGAAAAGTTATGACCAACCTAGATAGCATATTCAAAAGCAGAGACATTACTTTGTCAACAAAGGTTCGTCTAGTCAAGGCTATGGTTTTTCCAGTGGTCATGTATGGATGTGAGAGTTGGACTGTGAAGAAAGCTGAGTGCCAAAGAATTGATGCTTTTGAACTGTGGTGTTGGAGAAGACTCTTGAGAGTCCCTTGGACTGCAAGCAGATCCAACCAGTCCATTCTGAAGGAGATCAGCCCTGGGATTTCTTTGGAAGGAATGACGCTAAAGCTGAAACTCCAGTACGTTGGCCACCTCATGCAAAGAGTTGACTCATTGGAAAAGTCTCTGATGCTGGGAGGGATTGGGGGAATGAGGAAAAGGGGACAACATAGGATGAGATGGGTGGATGGCGTCACTGACTCGATGGACATGAGTCTGAGTGAACTCCGGGAGTTGGTGATGGACAGGGAGGCCTGGTGTGCTGCAATTCATGGGGTCGCAAAGAGTCAGACATGACTGAGTGACTGAACTGAACTTGATTTTAAAGCTCTCAAGTTTTTTTATACAGAAAGATGTATAAGATAATGAATACAGTGAAAAAATCAAGTCACAAAAAAGTTTGTATAATCAAATACCTTTATGTGAAAGTTAGATTTTTGACATGTAAGCATTTACAATTTCTTAGAAAATAAACTATTAATCATTGAAAAATAGAAAAAATTTCCCCTCACACTTTAAACTTCATCTTTCTGTACTATTTGAGTTTTTTACCACAAAAATGCAACTTTGAAAATAAACATTTTTCAATTTATTTGGGAAATTTTATTTAGAACCTGTTACACAACAGAAGATGCTTGAGAGTCCCTTAGACAGCAATGAGATCAAACCACTCAATCTTAAGGGAAATCAACCCTGAATACTCATTGGAAGGACTGATGCTGAAGCTGAAGCTGCAATATTTTGGCCACCTGATGTGAACAGCTGACTCATTGGAAAAGATCCTGATGCTGGGAAAGATTGAAGGCAGGAGGAGAAGGAGACAACAGAGGATGAGGTGGTTGGATGGTATCACAGATTCAGTAGACGTGAACTCAGGCAACCTCCGGGATACGGTGAGGGACAGACAGGCCTGGCATGCTACAGTCCATGGGGTCACAAAGATTTGGACAAACTGAGAGACTGAACAACAACAACAAATGGAACAGAACCGTTCTAGGAGCAGTGAATAAATCACAAAAAGTCTATACCTTATAGAACTGATATCCTAAAGGAAGGAAATAAACTATTTAAAAATAGAAAACAGAAAAAATAAAGCTGGGTTAGGGAGTGTGGGGTGGGGATTGCTGATTCAAATGTGTCAGGACCAAAGACCCATGTGCAGAGACATCTGATCAGAGACCTGGAGGACAGGAAGTGAGCTATGCCAGTGTCACAGGGGAAAGGGTTCCAGGTGAAGGCAACAGCAAGTGCAAAGGTCCTGAGGCAGCTGTGTGCTGAGACTGCTCAAGAAACAGCCAGGGAACAAGTAGCTGGAGCTGAATGAGGAAGGAGAGACAGTAGGTAGCAGGGACCGATCATGGCAGGTCATAGAAGTCAGTGCGAGGACACTTGCTTTTACCTTGGGTGAGACGGAAAGACAAAGAAGACCAAGGCAAAGGGATGACAGGATATGGCTAATATTCCAGCATCTGAATTGAGAACAGACTGTCGGGAACAATGGCAGAAGCGGAAGACCAGATAAAAGACTACTGCAATCATCCAGCCTAGAGATGATGGTGGCTGAGACTGTGATAACAGCACAGGGGAGAAAAGTGGTCACATCCTAGGTGAATTCTAAAAGTGTCGGTGCCCAAACTTCATGACAGATTGGATAATAAAATGAGAGAAAAAGAAAGGCATCAAGGATGCTCCAAGGATTTTGGCTTGAGCAACTGAAGAATGGAATCACCATTTGCAAAGATGGAGAAGATGGCAGGAGAGCAGGTTTGTGAGGGGACAAGCAAACATAAGTGTGAATTCCCAGTACGCATCTGAGTAAACATGTCATGTAGGCAAGTGGCTGTATGTGTTGAGTTCAAGGGAAGAAGCCCCAGCAGGGTTCAAGACTGGGGAGTCCACATCTAAATGATACTTAAAACCACGTGAGATCATCTCAGGAGTGAGTATAGACGGAAAAGAGAAGAGCCCTGGTGTGCTGTATGCTTAGAAGTCAGGATACTAAAGAGGAACCATAGGAGAATATATGAAGGAACAGGAAGAAAAGAAGGAACCAAGGGTGTCATAACCTGGAAGCCACATGAAGAAAGGGCATCAAAAAGGAGAGAGTGGGACTTCCCTGGAGATCCAGTGGTCGAGAATCTGCCTGCCAATGCAGGCGACATGGGTTTGATCCTTGCTCTGGGAAGATCCCACATGCCACAGGGCCACTAAAGCCTGAGCACCACAACTACTGAAACTCACATGCCTAGAGCCTGTGCTCTGCCACAAGAGAGGCCACTGCAATGAGAAGCCCATGTACCACAACAAGGGAGTAGCCCCACACCCCACAACTAGAGAAAAGCCCACGCAGCAAGGGAGACCCAGCACAGCCAAACACACAAAAAGAAATTAAATAATTAATTGAAAAGAGAGAGGGAGTGACCACCTATGTAAACGCTGCTGACTGGTCAAGGAAGGGCAGAACTAAAAATGACCGCTGGATTTAGCAACACAAAGATCTGGGTGATGGCTCTACCAGGGGAAGAAAGTGTGATGTGCAGAATAATGGCACCCCCTCAAAAAAATATCCATGTCCTAATCCCTGAAAACACGTTCCCTGCAAACATGACTGGTCAAGGAAGGGCAAAACTAAAAAACCACTGGATTTAGCAACACGAAGATCTGGGTGACGGCTCTACCATCACCCAAGAAAGTGTGACGTGCAGAATAACTGCCCCCAAAAAAACTATCCATGTCCTAATCCCTGCAAACACGTTCCCTTACACAGCTAAAGGGACTTTGAAGATGCAATTAATGTGAAAGGCCTTGATATGGGAAGGTGATCCTGGATTAGAAGTGGACCCTATCTAATCTCATGAGTTCTTGAAAAGGGGAAGAGGGAAGCAGAAGAGTGGGTGAGAGACATGAGATGGGAAAAGGAGATCAGACAGGTCTCAAACCACAGTTGTGGCTGATAGGAGGGAGGAAGGGGCCAGAAAACAACGTAAACAGCAGCCCCCAAATGCTGGGAACAGCCCTCAGCTGACAGTCAGCAGGGAAGTGGCAGCAAAGGTCCTGCAACAGTAAGAGAAAGAATTCTGCCAACCAATTGAAAGAACAAGGGGCGGGGTCTCCGCAGAGACCCCGGAGAGAACTCACTTCTGCTGACACCTAAGGTTAGTCCAACAAGATGTGTGTCAGACTTCTGACACATGGAAACCCAAAGTACTTGATTTGTGTGGTTTAAGCTTCTAAATGCTTGGTCATTTGTTATGACAGCAATAGAAACTAATACACAGAGCCTGAATGGAGTGAATTCAAGGTCAAATAGGTGGACAAAAACTGCCTTTTCGAAACAGAGACATAGAGATGTAGAGAGCAAACGTATGCACACTAAGGTGGAAAGCGGGGGTGGGGTGAATTAGGAGATGGGGAGTGACATATACACACTACTGATGAAATGTATAAAGTAGAAAGCTAATGAGAATCTACTGTAGAGCACAGGGAACTCTATTTAATGCTCTGTAGTGACCTAAACGGGAAGGAAAATCAAAAAAAGAGGGGATACCTATAGCTGATCTGGGGCCTCCCAGGTGGCTCGGTGCGTAAAGAATCTACCTGCAGTGCAGGAGCTGTAGAGACATGGGTTTGATTCCTGGGTCAGGAAGATCCCCTGGAGGAAGGCATGACAACCCACTCCAGTATCCTTGCATGGGAAATCCCATGGACAGAGGAGCCTGGCGGGGTTGCAAAGAGTCAGACACAACTAAAGCGACTTATGTGATGAAGCAGGCATAGCTGATTTACTTTATTGTACAACAGAAATTAACACAAATTATAAAGGAACTATACTATACTCCAATAAAATTTAAGTTTTAAAAACTGCTTTTGAGGAGTTTTGATGTCAGCACAGAAATGGGAAGGAAACCAGAGCTTCACAGTAGGATTTCCTGCCTGGAAGCAATTACAGCATGCTGTACATTGATGAGAATGATCCAGTAGAAAGTGAAAATTAATGATGCTCCCAGAGACAAATAGCTGTGCCAGCAGAGGCGCTGGCTTTGAATGACAGCACAAAACCCATCCCATAAACCGAGAGAGAGAGTGGATGGCACAAGGCCAGGTCCCTTGGTTGGCAGACGTGACGAGGAACAAGTGCAGGTCCTTTTATCTTCTCAGCGAAACAGAAACCAGGACTTGGGTAGAGAAAAGAAGAGAGGAAAAGGTTTGAGGTTTGAAAGGACAGATGGTGTGAAATAACTTTTACAGGTGTTTCAAGGAATTCTCCGCCTTTTGTCACTATTCACCTCTCTACTTCAAAGAGGAAAACTCCAAACGAACGTCTGACAGTATCCAGGGGAAACCACCTTTGATGAGACATAAGAAGGAATACAGAGCATGAAGACAAGACAACGTGGGGGAAAGGACACAGTGAAACCTCCTGCTACTCCTCTATCCTCCGGTAAAAGTGAGCATTTCATTTGGTATCATGACTGAGCAGAAGGTGCAATCTCGCAAACAGGGTTATTACATCAAACTTTTAAATTTTGTTTGATAATATATATAGATATAGATATAGATGCATGCGTGCTAAGGTGCTTCAGTCATGTTCAGCTCTTGCAACACTATGGAATATATCCCCCAGGCTCCTCTGTCCATGGGATTCTCCAGGCAAGAATACTGGAGTGGGTTGGTATGTCCTCCTCCACGGGAACTTCCTGGCCCAGGGATTAAATCCATGTCTCCTATGTCTCTTGCATTCGCAGGTAGGTGTTTTACCACTAGCGCCACCTGGGATGCCCATATATATATATACAAATGGGATCCTAGTTCCCCAATTAGGGATTGGACCACAACCCCCTGCATTGGAAGCTTGGAATCTTAATCATAACCACTGGACCACCAGGGATAATATTTTCAATCTAACAGCCCAGAGGTTCATTCTGTGAAAATGACTGCTATTCAGGTCAGCTTCTTCTTAACAAATGTTGATTTTAACACTCACCCATTTGGTTCAAAATAAGTATCAAAGCATCCCTGAACAGCACATATACAATGGTAGATGCCACCAAGTTCAAATCAGACTGTTAGCCATGGAGGAAGGACCTCTGGAGATAAACTGGTTCATCTTATAGATGAAGAAACTGGGTCCAGAGAAGCTACATGTTGGCTCTGGCTAACACAGTGGTTAATAACAGGCAGGGGGCATGTCCACTCCATCACTTCTCACCAGTGCATGCGTTCACACTCAGTCATGTCTGACTCTTTGCAACCCTATGGACCGAACCCACCAGGTTCCTCTGTCCATTGAATACTCCAGGTAAGAATACTGGAGTGGGCTGCCATTTCTTACTCCAGGGCATCTTCCTCTAAACTGGGAATGGAACCTGCATCTCTTATGTTTACTGCCCTGGCAGGCAGATTCTTTATTACTAAGCCACCAGAGAACCAGCATTCACATTTAATGTCTTTCCTGCTTGAAAAAAAAAAAAAAACTGTATTGCCTCTGTAATGATGAAAGTGCCACAGTCCCCTGATGCAGCCCTCAAAACCCATGGTGATTTGCACTTGATACATAGCAATGAATTCATTTTTTTTCCTTTGATGTCCACTGAGGTCATTTAGGGCTTCCCAGGTGGCACAGTGGTAGAGAAACCACCTGCCAATGCAGGAGACACAAGAGACATGAGTTTGATTAGGGAAGATCCCCTGGAGGAGGAACTGGTAACCCACTCCAGTATCCTTGCCTGGAAAATCCCATGGACAGAGGTGCCTGGTGGCTAGAGTCCATGGGGTCACAGAGAGTCGGACACGGCTGAGCAACTGAGAAGCAGCAGCAGAGGTCATTTAAACTTAGCTTCTGTAAGATGGAAGGCAAAGGAACCAAAGTCTGTTTCGGTCACAAGCCTCCTAAACCCCCCGTGAAGATACGTGGGTAAAGCTCAAAACACCGAATTTCAAAGAGTTTCGTATAAAAGAGGCCATCAGTCAAAATCTGCTGCACACCTGGAGAGAATGAAAATGTGGGAGGTAGGGGAGAGAGAGGCTGAGGAATCATAGAATCTTTCCATCACCTGTCTGTGAGCGGTGTTATGACAAGCCTGTCAGTGCAGCCTAGAAATTCATTCTGGTAGATGAATGGCACGTCTGTGATGTGAACCATCATCTTGTCAGAATCTTCGTTAAAATAAAACCTGCACTGTTTCAGCCACTCAAAGTCCAAAGGGCTCTTGATATGCATGTGACACTGAAATGCAGAAGGTGTATGTTAAAACCAAGAGGAGACCCATTCACTAACTATACACATCAGCATCCAGGTAGATCGAATGTGAAGTAATGGAACTCAGAGACAACCCAACTGGTTGGGAGATGCCAATTACCATCCAACCCATTCATTTATTGATCAGCAAAAACAACAACAAAAAAAGGGATACTTTCAAAGATATGAGAAAAGGAAAATTCAAGAGAAACACTTAATTGTGCCCCTCAATTTAAATAACATACTCTATTTTAATAGTAAGAATGAAGTAAGAAACTTCATTCTTCAATGCCCAATTCCACAGTACTAACCATGAAATACAATCTATGAAAACCATTTTTGGCTTACCAAGATAGAACTAAACAATCCCATCAGGGGAAAAAAAAGTCATCTCTTCTGGTAATAACTAAGTACATCGTTGGGGGTTTTACAATCTGTTAATTATCCTTGCTAGGATTTGAAGCAGGCCAAAATTTCTAACATCTAAATGGCAGGTTAATGCCCAGCGATGCTTCTGTAAGAATTTTTTCAACCAAAATTTTAAGCCACTTTAATCATTTTTTTTACAAATAAGAAATCTAAAATTACCCTGAGCCCTTTATTTCTCAGAAAGGCAAACAGTATGCTTAACTATTAGGAGAGGAGATTAGCACATAACAGCCTGAATGTGCCACCTTTATTTCCATTACATCAGAACCAACCTTTCATAATCTTTTTTACATAATGGGGTGAGACATGATCCAGAAAATTATTATGAAAATAAGAGCTTCATGCCTCTTATCTAATGTCATATTTTATAGTAGAAGGCAAATTTCATTTCACATTTCCTATTCTCAACAGCTACCAAACTCTCTTTCTCATCCCTGATCTTTCTTTAAAGGCGAAAGTCTGCATGACAACTGAATGTCATGAACTATATGAGAAAGACCATTTGCAATCAACAAATGTAGCAAAATTTGTTAAATATGTGATTTGTGTTCATAAAAACCCTCAAAACTACTAAGCACTTCTACTAGTAATATCACTTATTATTTCTGCATCAAGAGATTAGTCATCTTCAATTTAATAACCAAAAGAAGCATAAGACAAGTAAGAGCTCTCCATGACGCTACATGACATTTCAGCATTAAAAACAATCACGTAAAGAATTTCAAAATAAAGTATAATTGCCTCCATAACACCTTAGCTCAGATCATCAGAAAATGGCCGAAAATCCGGCTAAAGACTGAAAAGAAAATCTGACAATTTCTCTTCATAAAGATGCTCTTTGCCTGAATTTTATCTTTTCTTGAATTCATTCACACTATTCCTGGTGGGTAAACACAGAGACTGTCTAGTATTTGTTCTTCTGTATATGCCACAGCATTTATAAAGCATTTACCAGGTCATCAAAGATATCTCGCTGGTGCACATGAATAGTAATCAGAGTCTCATATTTAACTCGCTCCACGGAGCTCAGGTCCTTCGTTGTCATGTCTATCAACGTGGTCAGTAGCTCCAGGAAAGACTGATTGGTTTTCTGCATGATTTTTTTATCAAACTTGGCATTCCGAAGGGCCTCTTCTGAATCCCGTGTCCATATCATTTGAATTCCTAATAATCCAACCTTACGGAAACAAAAAAGGCTTTATGAGTGTATGGCATATGAATATATTTAAATAGAAATTACAACAGTTGTGATTATTATGCAAATGCCAAGCCATCCTGTATTACACCAGCTTGACGGGTTGCTTCAAAATCTATGGAAACCCTATGCATATTGTTTACCTGACAATTAAACATATACAGCCTTGTGACATGGCTACAATTTTTTTCATCTCCCTTAAAGTCATACCTCTCCCTCAATAGATTTTAAGTTACTGACATGGAAAGAATATGTCTTCAACTTACTTTCATCAAACCAACAAAGGGTTTATACACTGTAATCACAAAATCTTTCTCGATCACATCACTAAGGAAATATCATTTTCTGTATTTTATTGTTAAAATGTATTTGTCATTTTTCTAGTAAAACACAGGACATTTTATGATTTATGTACTAAAGAAATTCAGTAGGAAAAAAATATTTTAAATTAAAGAAATTATATTCACTCCCACTCCTTTGCTGCCCAGCACGTAGGACCGTTGGTACCATCTTTCTAGACTCCATGTATATATGCATTAATATATAATATCTGTCTCTCTCTTTCTGACTTACTCCAGGAGAGGGTGGGTTGCTTTGAGAGAATAGTATTGAAACATATACAATACCATATGTAACATAGATAGCTAGTGGGAGTTTGATGTGTGATTCAGGGCACCCAAAGCCAGTGCTCTGTGGAAAGATGGGGTGGGGAAAAAGGAAGGATGCGGGTTCAGGAGGAGGGAACACATATATGCCTATGGCCGATTCATGCTGATGTATGGCAAAAATCATCACGATATTGTGATGATTTAATATTAATTACCCTCCAATTAAAATTTTAAAAAAGAAAAATAAATACTTCTTACATACTAAAAAAATAAAATATACCAATATTTCTATAGCATAAATATATATGTAAAAACATAGATATATAACAGCAACAATCTGTAGTTGAAATCTTTAAACTTATCTATATTTAACAAACTCTTATGAAAATCTCAATATTGTTCTGGAGTTAAATTATAGTCAGTTGTGTCATTTATAATAGACAACAAATAAGATCTAAAATGACTCTTCTGTTAAAAAAAAAAAAAACTTTCCAATTTCAATACACTGACCTGAGCAGGGAAGGAAGAAAGAAATTCAATCAGTTGGAAACCTGTTTCTTGAATATTTGCTGCTGCCTGGCGAATCACAAGATGTAATGAGGCCTGAGATTCCTCCAGGAGAGAATTAAGCCAAACTTCCACATTGCCCTCTGCCATCACGGGTTTATGCAATTCAACTGTCTCACCCTCTCGAGAGGAAATTGACAGAATGCGATCATAGATCTGTGTTAGAAGCCCAAGAAAAGCTATATTTATATAAAGAATGAATTTCTCCATTGCCCTCTTGTCAATGTTATCCTTCTTGTAGAAATTTAAGCTATATATTATAAAATAAAAGGCAAAGGATGATACAAATTCAATTTCAAAACAATTTTTTCAAAAGATAGCCATGAAATCAAAAAGGGAATACTAAATCAATTTCAAATACTCTATGCTTAAGAAGGAAAATTTTGTTTTGTAAGAGAAATATTCAATACAAATGTGATCATCAAAAAGTCTCTAAAGTTTCCCCAGATAAAACGGGACTCTCTGAGAGTCAGCCATCCATACCACCAGCTTTGATAAGGATTGACCTTATGAAAGTAAAAGATGCTTACTCCTTGGAAGGAAAGTTATGACCAACCTAGATAGCATATTCAAAAGCAGAGACATTCCTTTGCCAACAAAGGTTCGTCTAGTCAAGGCTATGGTTTTTCCTTTGGTCATGTATGGATGTGAGAGTTGGACTGCGAAGAAGGCTGAGCACCGAAGAATTGATGCTTTTGAACTGTGGTGTTGAAGAAGACTCTTCAGAGTCCCTTGGACTGCAAGGAGACCCAACCAGTCCATTCTAAAGGAGATCAGCCCTGGGATTTCTTTGGAAGGAATGATGCTAAAGCTGAAACTGCAGTACTTTGGCCACCTCATGTGAAGAGTTGACTCACTGGAAAAGACTCTGATGCTGGGAGGGATTGGGGGCAAGAGGAGAAGGGGACAACAGAGGATGAGATGGCTGGATAGCATCACTGACTGGATGGACGTGAGTCTGAGTGAACTCTGGGAGTTGGTGATGGACAGGGAGGCCTGGCATGCTGCGATTCATGGGGTCGCAAAGAGTCAGACACGACTGAGCGACTGATCTGATCTGACCTGACCTTAGCAATCACCTGGTCAAAATGATCAATGCAAACATCTCACATGGCGATTCCAATTCTACACTAAACATTATGCTCTTTACAGAGGCTGTTGGTTGCACATAATATATTCTAATGCAAACCCAGCTCCTAGTCTGGTGATATCACTTTCATTTCCATGCAGTACGGCATAATGAGAATGTCTGCAGCATTTGGAGTTCAAAACACAGTTCAGGTGGTGCTGCGCTACCCACTGCATGCAGTGTTGGAAGACAGATCTCTGAGACTAAACTTCCTGTTTCCAATTAGTCCTTAAAAATCCTGACTGTCTTACTTTCCTACTCACCTTACCAGCCATTCATGCCAATTAAGCAAAATATAGTTGGCTCTCCACATCCATGAGTTCCAAATCCAAGAACCCAAACAACCTCTGATCAACAATATTTGGGAAAAAAATTCCAGAAAGTTCCAAAAAGCAAAACTTGAATTTGACACATACTGGCAACTATTTACACAGGATTTACATTATATGGTAAATAATCTAGGGACTATGCATTGTTGTTGTTCAGTCACTTAGCTGTGTCCAATTCTTTGAGACCCCGTGGACTGCAGCACGCAAGGCTCCTCTGTCCTTCACCATCTCCTAGAGTTTGCTCACATCCGTGTCCATTGAGTCATTGATGCTATCTAACCATCTCATCCTCTAGTGCCCCCTTCTCTTTTGGCCTTCAGTCTTTCCCAGCATCAGGGTCTTTTCCAATGAGTCAGTTCTCATTACATGGCCAAAGAATTGGAGCTTCAGCTTCAGTATCAGTCATTCCAATGAATATTCAGGGTTTTTTTCCTTTAGGATGGACTGGTTTGATCTCCTTGCTGTCCAAGGGGTTCTCAAGAGTCTTCTCCAACACCACAATTCAAAAATAACAGTTCTTCAGTGCTCAGCCTTCTTTATGATCCAACTCTCACATCCATACATGACAACTAGAAAAACCATAGCTTTGCCTATACAGACCTTTGTCAGCAAAGTGATGTCTTTGCTTTTTAATATGCTGTCTAGGTTTGTCATAGCTTTCCTTCCAAGGATAAATCCATACGTATACTCAAATACTACCACATTTTATATAAGAGACTTAAGCCTTCATGAATTTTGGTATTCTCCGGTGTTCTGGAACCAATCCTCTCCACAGTTACTGAGGAACAACTATGATGCCAATTATAAAATAAAGGCAAATGTTTGTTTTGTTCTTGTTCTCTAATAAATGGAATATTGTTCCCTTGGGCTTAGATTAGTCTGCATTAATTAAATGCTCCTTAGTTGTCCACAGAAGTTATCTACCAAGAAGCTGATGAGCCTTGAGTTTCAGGGTCCCTCCTTGCACAACCTTCTAGGTCCTGAATATAAATTTGTATTTATAATATTATAAGATTTAGGATCCACAAAACCAGGATCAACTCCTCGTCATTAGAAACCTTATGGCAGAAACAGCAACAAGAAAAAAAAAAAGCAATTCTACTTATTTTTAAGCAGTAATTGCTATGAACAGAGGCTGAAAATGAGGATGTTTCAATTATCTTCAATGTACAATCAGACAATGAGAGGCTTTGCTCTGGGACCATAAAGTCCTGGGGCTAAAGCAGAAGGATTTGAGCAAAACATCAAGCAGAACCTCCCAGCCAATTCAATCCCTTCATTCAACCCATAGATCCAGTAGATCTACAAGAAACATTGATTTTTTTTTTAACCATTCAATCCACACTGTCTCTTCTCACACTCCACTAATGCTCTTTGTTGTAACAACTCAGCCTTTTCCATCCTGACTTTGCAATCACTTTCAACGCTGATTTCCTTGCCCCCTGTTCCATTCCAACTCCTACCCTGACACAGAAGATCTTTCTGAAACACAAATCAGGCCACTTCTCTGCTGAAAACCTCTCCTGCCTTTTGTCACATTCATGATGAAGTACATCCCATAGTATAATACACTTGGCCCTCTGGAATATGGTCCATGCCTCTTTCTCCTCCTTTTCCCTTTGCTCATCAGCCTGTGTTGTGGGTTCAACTGTGTCCTCCAAAATATATATTGAAGCCTCAAGTCCTAGTAACTGTGAACAGACCCTGCATGGCATCCACTCAGTCATGTCCAACTCTTTGCGATCCCATGGACTGTAGCCTGCCAGACTCCTCTGTCCATGGAATTCTCCAGGCAGGAAAGAATACTGGACTGGGTAGCCATTCCCTTCTTCAGGACATCTTCCCAACCCAGGGATCAAACCTGGGTCTCCTGAATTGTAGCAGATTATTTACCATCTGAACCACAAAGGAAGCCCCTAGTACCTGTGAATGAGACTTTATTTGGAAATAGGGTGTTTGCAGATGTACTCAAGATGAGGTCACCTTGAATGGCAGTGGACTCAAATCCAATAACTGGCATCCTTAGAAGAAGGAGAGCTAGATGCAGACACACAGAGAGAAAGTCTTGTGAAGACAAAGGTGGGGACGGAAGTGCTGTGTCCACACCCAAGGAACACCAAGGATTGCTGACCACCAGCAGAACTAAGAGACAGGCAGACCCTCCCTCAGAGCCTCCAGTAGGAATCAACCCTGCCAACATCTTAGTTTGGATGTCTAGCCTCCAGAACCATGAGAGAATAATTTTCTGTTTTAATTCATGGAAGCCCTGAGAAAGTAACACACTGCTCACATACTCACACTTCTGACATCCCCGGCTGCCCGTGCCCCAGGGCCCTTGCACTTGCCCTTGCTCTAAGCAGAGGTCAGGGGGGTCCCGTCCCCACCTGCCTGATATGTTTCACTCCCCTTCCAAAAACCAGTTCAAACATCATGGTCTCCTGCAGGAAGCCTTCTGGTATACCCTTCACTTGCAGGTTAGGGCTCCCTGACAGGCATTCCCATGCTTGTGCATCACATGAACACATGCATGCATGCTATGCTCAGTCATGTCCAACTCTCTGCAGCCCTATGGGCTGTAGCCTGCCAGGCTCCTCTGTCCATGGGATTCTCCAAGCAAGAATAATGGAGTGGGTTGCAGGAGCTGCCCTGGTGGCTCAGATGGTAAACAATCTGCCTGCAATACAGGAGACCCAGGTTCACTCCCTGGGTTGGGAAGATCCCCTGGAGATGGAAATGGCAACCCACTCTAGTATTCTTAGCTGGAGAATCCCCTGGACAAAGGAGCTTGGTGGGCTACAGTCCATGGGGTTGCAAAGAGGTGGACACAACTGAGCAACGAACACATGAGCACAGCAAATCAAAAATAGTAACAGTTTAATGGCCAAATTTCTCTTGAATGTTGTGCTGCATAAAAACAGCTGCAATATGGGTTACAATATATTCTTCCTTGGAACCCCAGGACTGACATTATGCCAGTGAGAGGTTAAAAGACTGGCTTCTAATGGCTTCCAAGAATCCACCTGCCAATGTAGGGGACACAAGAGACAAAGGTTCAATCCCTGGGTCAGGAAGAATCCCTGGAGAAGAAAAGGCAACCTGCTGCAATATTCTTGCCTGGAAAATTCCATGGAAAGAGGGGCATAGTGGGCTAAAACCCATGGGGTGACAAAGAGTCAGACAAGACTGGGCACATACACGCACATACATGCAATGAACTAACTCTACCGCTGCAGGAGCTGCACTCTGCAGACCCCACCAGAGCACGAGTTCCCCAGGGTGGTATATTCCCACTGCTAAGCACAACATCCAGTCTATGGTATTTGCTCAACAAATGTGAACTGCATTCTAGATGAACAGATAAATAATACTGAGGTTTGTATGAAGCACCATAGAGGAACTGAGTATGTTATCCAGCTGGAAGGGTCATTTTGTAGGGAATTTGGGGGTGAAGGGGTGAATTAGATAATCTCTTCTAGCAGCCGTGCAAATGTAGTTTTCCTCACATTGAATGACTTCTTTTGGGTCTCATGAATATCACCATTCTTGAAACTTATTCAGAGCGTTTGAAAAAAAAGAAAAGTTTTCAATGGAGCATGATGAAAAACATGGAGGATCATTATATCAAAACTGTCCAAAGCCTCATTAAAACAATTAAATCAGGGAATTTCCTGGTGGTCCAGTGGTTAGGATTTAGTGCTTTCATAGCCATGCCCTGGGTTCAGTTCCTGGTCTGGGAACTCCCACATGCCATGCAGTGCAGCCATAAAATAAAATAAAAATAAAATAGATAAGGACATAAATGCTGACTAATCACTGGAAGGACTGATGCTGAAGCTGAAGCTCCAATACTCTGGCCACCTGATGTGAAGAACCAACTCATTGGAAAAGACCCTGATGCTGGGAAAGATTGAAGGCAGAAGAAGGGGACGACAGAGGATGAGATGGTTGGATGGCATCACCGACTCAATGGACATGAGTTTGAGCAAGCTCCAGGAGGTAGTAGTGAAAGACAGAGGAGCTTGGCATGCTGCAGTCCCTGGGGCTGCAAAGAGTCGGACACAATTTATCAACTGAACAACAACAAAGATAAAATAAAATAATCAAACAACTGTGGCAATTCTGTTCAATCAAAGCACTTTGATAAACAATTACTAACAGCTTTTTGCTGTGTCAAATTTCTAAACAATTAACTTGACATGTAAAGCCATGAATGCTACATACAAAGCATTCTTAATCAGATTTAAATAATTTGTTATTCACATCTATACTTTAGATATTAAAACATCACAAGGTCTGAAGGCAAACAGGGCCCAAATGTATCTTTTTAGTCATTTGGTAATGCTTAATGGAAAGGGAGGTAATCCTTAAAACACTATTGGAGAGCTATTAATAAAGACAGTTGAGATTCCAGGATATGTAAATCACCAGCCAGCAAAGAGAATTAGGCAAACCTTTTCATGGAACTTGACAGTCTTAATGTTGTCGAACACATTCAGTAAATGGGCTTGTATCGTATGTGGGTCTGATGCCTGACCCAGAATCTCCAGAAGAGCGGGGTCTGAGACGAAGAAGAACCGGGGAAAGCAAAGTCGTTTTTTCTCCAAGTATCTAAGTGGGGAGGAAAAGGTAAACTTCATAAACACACAAAACTAGCCTTTCTAGGAATACATTAATTTGGATGGAAACAGGGAAAAGACTTTGAGAGAAACTAATTTTCCCACGCAAAGTCTGCTTTGTTCTGTTTTCTTTTGTTACTAATTTTGCCAAGTGGGATTACATATTCTATTGGGAGACTGTATTTTTTCCAAAACTGATAGAATTTATTCATTGTTCACAAATATAATGCATATATTTGACTTCACCTGAAAATGTTTGTATTTTGTAGAGGACAGGAAAAATTACACACAGGGAGCTTTTTTTGGTTTTCTGTTTGTTTTGTTTGCAAGTGTCATGCTATGTCAGCTAAAGGCTGACAATTCCAATTCTCAGGATTGTGTCTTTTTTTTTTTTTTTTTTAATTTAGCTATGCTGGATCTTAGTTTCAGTACACAGGATCTTAGTTGCAGCATGTGGGGTCTAGTTCCCCAACCAGGGATTGAACCCAGGCCCCCTGCACTGGGAGCTCAGAGTCTTAACCACTGGACCACCAAGGAAGTCACAGGACTGTATCTTAAAAGAATCCAATGAATCAATCGCTGAAGCAGAAGCAAAATCCAGCTACATGGAAGGATGGGTTTGACTCTGTTCTCTGCCTCCAGGAGCTACCAAAACCCCGTGAATGTTTTTCGTTCTATCATCACCCTATTTTGCTGCACTTTCATTTCTATATTTAACATATTTCTACTTCAGTGATTTTACCATGATTAACCAAAGAGTGAGAAAATTATTTATTACTCTTGGAATTCATCCAGCCTCCACATATATCACTGTGGGCGTGTCTGCATATATTGACAGGTATTAGGTTGGGCTCCTGTTTTTGTATAATCCTGACTGCTTGTGTATACTACACAGTTCATCTTGTTCTTCAGTTAGACAGGTCAGTCACTCAGTGGTGTCCGAATCTGCGACCCCGTGGACCTCAGCAAACCAGGCTTCCCTGTCCTTCACCCACTTCCGGAGCTTTCTCACACTCATGTCCAGCGAATTGGTGAGGCCATCCAACCATCTCATCCTCTGCTGCCCCCTTCTCCTTCTGCCTTTAATCTTTCCCAGCATCAGGATCTTTTCCAATGAGTCAGTTCTTTGCATCAGGTGGCCAGAGTATTGGTGCTTCGGCTTCAGCATCAGTCCTTCCAATGAATATTCAGGACTGATTTTCTTTAGGACTGACTGGTTGGATCTCCTTGCAGTCCAAGGGACTCTCGAGAGTCTTCTCCAACACCACAGTTCAAAAGCATCAATTCTTTGGTGCTCAGCTTTCTTCATGGTCCAACTCTCACATCCATACATGACTATTGGAAAAACCATAGCTTTGACTAGATGAACATTCGCCAGCAAAATAATGTCTCTGCTTTTTAAAATGTTGTCTAGGTTGGTCATATCTTTTCTTCCAAGGAGAAAGCATCTTTTACTTTCATGGCTGCAGTCACCATCCATCTTCTCAGTTCTCTATCTTGTTCTTAGTTGAGTTTAATGAAATAATTTGCTTCTTCAGATGTTTATCCAAGAAAGGTATCAGAAAAACAGATATATTCATTTTAAAAACAAGGACTGTATGAAAATATTTGCAAGATCTTGTCCCAGTGATGAAAGAAGCTGTTAATCTTATAATTTCAATATCAGAGAAATCAATTAATAGTAACTGATTGGAGAGTGGGTAAAGCTCCAAATGCTCAGTTTTATCTATGCCACAATGTTGGTCATGATTAAAGTCTAAGCAAAAGGAAACCAATTGGCTAATCCCGTCTAGTTTCTCTGGTCCCTTTCATCTCTAGGATGCTAAGAGCCTTCACAAACCCAGTGAACTTACCCCGTAAGGGATTTCTGGCAGATTTCCAACTGGTCCAGCAAGTGTGGTAACAGCTGCCCCATGGTCTCATCTCCAACACAGCACTGAACCACGTTAGGCATCTCATGTGCCCGAGTCATGATCTTCACCCAAGATTTATCGATATTGGAAAAGCGCTTGGCTTCCTGTGAGAACAAGGTAACAAAGCACACTTGGACACATCTGTGACCCCAAGGGTAGAGTGTTTCACATACCTCCCTCTAAGGCTGGACTTCTGACCAGTCTGGATATCCGCATACACCTGAAATGTTAGATGTGCTCTATTTCAATTCTTCCTGGGCCTTTTGCACCATAGCATCCTTCATGTATGGATATGAGAGCTGGACCATAAAGAAAGCTGAGCACTGAAGAATTGATGCTTTCAATCTGTGGTATTGGAGAAGACTCTCAAGAGTCCCTTGGACTACAAGGAGATCCAACCAGCCAATCCTAAAGGAAATCAGTCCTGAATATTCATTGGAAGGACTGATGCTGAAGCTGAAGCTCCAATACTTTGGCCACCTGATGTGAAAAACTGACTCCTTGGAAAAGACCCAGATGCTGGGAAAGATTGAAGGCTGAAGAAGGGAATGACAGAGGATGAGATGGTTGTATGGCATCACCGACTCGATGGACATTATTTTGAGCAAGCTCCGGGAGTTGGTGATGGACAGGGAAGCCTGGCGTGCTGCAGCCCATGGGGTCACAAAGAGTGGGACACATCTGAGCAACTGAACTGAACTGAACTGATTCCTTCTTAAATAATAATCTTCATCTCAAACCTGGGACTGACATTATGTTAACTGAAAACAGGAAGTAGATATAAAAATAATAATACAATATAAGATAATCTGGGAGAAAAGGACCCTCCCAATAATTTTCAATTATCTCCAGATTAAATGAATCTTATGCTTTTCAAGCTTTCTACACTGAGCATTGAATCATTTGTGTATTTAGAAAAATGGACATTTTAAAATTTTATAATTAAAATTAATTATAATGTAACCTTAATATTTTGAAATATTTTTGAATAGACTTTTTTGGGGAAAATGGAAAATGCACAGTTTATTTTGAGAGAGTAGGAATATTTTTTATTTTCTTTCTTAAAATTTTCTGCATTTTACCAATGAGCACATATATCAAATATGAGACCAAGAAACTCCACCTAGCTCCTCCAACATTATATGTGAAAGTTTCCATTATTAAGTCCAATTTGAGACTCTTCTTCACCAATCAAGAAGAAAAACATGCCCAAATATAAGTGCAAAAATAAATACTTAAAATTTTAATGAATGGATATATTTCATTGGTAGCACACACACACATAAATCTGCTAATAGATCTGTCCTGTATAATTAAACTGAAAGCTAACCAAAGAGAAAGCTAAGGAAACCAAAGTGAACACTCAACATTATCATGCTTCTAAAACTCTTATTGTTAAAATGTTATAATTTTGCAAACAATTAAAGGAAATTGGACAAGACTCCTTGAAATCTGGTAAAAAAGAAAAAATGTTAATCTCAAAATACACTCCATATGTACCTAGTGATATGATTACAATTTGTTGAGGAAAAACATACTCAACATCTTGATAAGAGGCCCGTGTTTTTGGGGAGTGTTTCCTTGCAGATTCCCACCCCTCAATTTTATACTACAGACATAATTGGGTATATTTTATAGTGTGAGTTATTTTAAGCTGTCAGTAATAGAACAAATTATCCTACCATTGTCAAGATAACAACTCTGTAATTCCACAGTGTTCCAATTTCCACCTTCAAATTATCTGAAGAAGTATATCAATTATGCAGGCATTCTTTGATTTTTAACCCTCCATTTCCTATAAAACTTCATGATTTTAAAGCATTCTTACTCTTATTTCCATGCTCCTCTCTTCCACAATTTCTCTCTCTCTCTCTCTTAAGAATAGTTTGACAACAACACAAAAAGATTGGAGAAGGGGTGGTTCAATAAAGGTAGAAATATTTTTGCATTTTTAAAGGGATAATGAGCTATTAGTTCTCAAAGTTAAAAACCTAATGAAATCACAGAGAAATTTCTAAGACCTTGGGAAGTTGCTTGGCAATGTCTCCTCCCACAAAGACGGCTTCTAGGTAGATCCACAAGTTTTGCACCATCATCCAGCTCTCAATTATGTCTGCTGAGTTGGAAAGGTGTTGTACCCACTGTTGAATCTGGGCTTTGAATGGCATATTGTACCTAAGATGAGAAACACATTAAGAATTTGGGGATTTGGGGTACTTCATGTTTGTTGTTTTCAAACTAAAGAGGTTTTTAAAAATCCTGATTTTCACATATTTCATTACAACTCTAATTATGTTTCTGCTTTTTAAATGATGTTACCATATTTGTGTAGGATATAAGATTAATATAAGTAGAAATCTATTATATTTAAATTATTAATGACATTATTCACGATGCTCCTACTCTTATTTTTTCTGCACTTGATAAAATATTCTCAGAGAAATGTTAACATGTCTCACTGTGATTGTATGTTTTCCTTTTCCCTTATGTTTCTTCTGATTTTTGCTTTATGTATCTTTGTTTCTTTGTTGTTAGGTGTCTAATGGTTTATTCTATCTTCTTAGTGAATTGTACCTTTTTTCATGAAAGATATTCATCTTTGTTTCATTCAAAAATAAATAAACTTAAAATAATTTTTAAAAATAAAGCTATGGTTTTCATATGAAAAATATTAAAAATAAATAAAACAATGCTATTGAATGCTTAATTCATCACTCCATGCTGGGCACTGTTAAACTGACTTTTCCCCCTTTTGATTCAGAGCATAGAGAGGTGCCCTGTAGTAGGAAATGGCAACCAACTCCAGTATTATTGCCTGGAGAATTCCATGGACAGAGGAGCCTGGTGGGCTACAATCCAAGGAGTCACAAAGAGTCAGACAAGACTGAGCAACACACAAACACACGCAGAGAGGTGGGAGACGTGCCATCTAAGAAGCAGATCAGATGTTAGAGTGGACTCCACTCATTCTAGTCTTTGTTGCTGCAGTCAAGGGGATAACTTTCTCTCTGCTGAACTTCTGTACCTTTTCCATGGGGTCTCTGGTTTTTCACACAATATGGAACCATTACGGAATCATTGGAAGGGACCAAACAACGAATTCAATTTTCAAGTATGATACTGTCTGGACTCTCTCTTTAGCCTGCCCTCTTCTGGGCCTCTTTCCAACTTCCCATCCACTCCTGTCTACATCACTCTTGTCTGTGTGTACACATATATTTGAGGATTTCTTCATGTCCATGCATGACTGCCACTTCTCTGCTTCTTTCATAGTTAATCTATCTTCCCATTTTCCTCTTGAGGCAGAAATTAATGGTGGGCTTCCAAAGCCTTTGATCTTTTTCTCCTTCTTCTTTAAATATACAACTCCATTTCTACCTACACTCACAGGTGCCCAGTTAAAATACTGAATTTCCCAGCCTCCTTTGCACCAATGTACATTGGGAGATTATGTTCCACATCAGTATTTCTCAACCCAAGCTGCATATTGTAATTATCTGATAAACATGAAAAACTACCAATGTCTGCCTAGATCCCACCCCCAGGAACTCTGATTAAATCAGTTTGGGATGCAACACGAGCACTGGGATTTTTTTTTTTTTTTTAAGCTCCCTAGAGGATAAGACTAGAGAAGGCAATGGCACCCCACTCCAGTACTCTTGCCTGGAAAATCCCATGGACAGAGGAGCCTGGTAGGCTGCAGTCCATGGGGTCGCTAAGAGTCGGGAACGACTGAGCGACTTCACTTTCACTTTTCACTTTCATGCATTGGAGAAGGAAATGGCAACCCACTCCAGTGTTCTTGCCTGGAGAATCCCAGGGATGGGGAAGCCTGGTGGGCTGCCGTCTATGGGGTCGCACAGAGTCGGACACGACTGAAACAATTTAGCAGCAGCAGCAGCAGAGGATAAGACAATTGGATGACATCACCTACTCGATGGACATGAGCAACTCCGGGAGATGGTGAAGGACAGGGAAGCTTGGCGTGCTGCAGTCCATGGGGTCGCAAAGAGTCAGACACAACTGAGCGACTGAACAATAACAACAAAGCTATGGCTAGCATGTAGCCAAATCTGGAAACTACTTTTGCAGATGAGAAGTGAGCAGCAGCACTGAATATAAAGAATAGATGGAGGAGAAGGGCTACACCTGGAAAACAGTGTGAGTCAGACAATGCCTGGGTCCCCAGTGATGTGGTAGAGGCCACACTCCCACCTGAGCCATTGACCTTGGGACTCTTTGTACGTGAGAAAGATACAAACTTCAGTCTTGTTCGAGCAATGTTGCATATGGCGCCTCTGTTATTTGCAAACAATCCTAATCCTAAATGATTGTACTTCCTTTCATTGCTTTTCCTCTTCTCTGTCCTCTCTGTTTATTGCTCTCTCTAGTCCAACATTAAACGGACTTGAAGTCATCTCAACTATTAGTCATATTAGTGAATAAAATTTTCATTTCCATATTCTTATGTGCTAAACAGATTGCTTTAATATTCTACACATCTTTCTGGGGTTTTTATTCATGCTTTTCACAAGAATATAGGTCCAGAGCAACAAAGATATTTGTTCCACTCACTGTTCTATCCAGTGCACCCAGAAGACCACATGGCACGTGGTGGTGCTGATGGGTTAGTCACTAAGTCGTGTCCAACTCTTATGCAACCCCAGGGACTGTAGCCTGTGAGGTTCCTCTATCCATGGGATTTCCCAGGCAAGAATACTGGAGTGGGTTGCCATTTCATTCTTCAGGGAATCTTTCCCAACTCAGGGATCAAACTCAAGTCTCTTGCTTTGCATGTGGATCCTTTACCACTGAGCCATTAGGGAAGCCCATGGCACAGGAAAGGTGTTCCCTAAATTTCTGTTGAACACGTGTTCTTCACACAACTCTGTCTGTGGGTTCAGTGCCATCGGTAAGAAAAGGTTACCCATTCCTAATACTATGCTTACTTAAGGTATACGTGCACTTTTTCTACTTCCATAGGGTATGTTATCTTCCATCTGTCCTTATTCTGGTTGGGTGTAAACAGTAACTGAATTCATTTTAAAAAATCACCAAATTCTAATCAATCAATTGGCCAAAAAGTCCGTTAAGGTTTGTCCGTTAAGGTTTTTCCGTATTGGCCAACCCAACAGTGCAGACTCAAGGTTACCAATAGTCTAAATCTCTAAGATCTAATTTTATACTCTCAGTTACTCATTTCAAACACTTACACAATCACCCTATATTTGAGAAAATCCTGGTGAACAAAAAAATTATTTCAAACAGAGCAAGAGGAAGCACTGAACCAAAGAAATCTATGAGTCTCTGGGTCACATGTCCAAAGTATGGTAGCATTCTCTACTGCTGTTGTCGAACAGAAATATTAGGTTGGTATCTGTCTGTGCTGTTTTACTTCTCTTTATGAATCACATTCATTCTCCATCTTAATCTGTCACCTCATTAAAGCATGTACACAACTAAAATTTTCTAGTTCATAGATGTTGATGAAAAGGTTTCTGAAGTAAAATAATTATTCTAAAATTCAGAATAATTTTCCCTCTGGAATCTAGAGCCTGTCGAGCTGTCAGCTGTGCAATGAGGCTTGTCAGCAGCAAAGCTGAAATACTCTGCAAAATCCAAGTGGCTAATTACATGTTGCGTTATTTTGCCCAATTGAGAGTCTCCAACACATCCCCCAAAGAGAGGATAATGAAATAAAAACAGTATTATCCATGCTGTGCCAAGGGCTAAAATTAAAACAAGTACTTTTGATGTTGAATAAATTAAACAGAGGGTACTGTTGTGTTTCTTAATTAATCTCCCTTGAAGTGTTTGGTATTATAGTTCTCAAATCTCAGGGGAAAGATTGTCCTACCTGTTGCTCAGGAGGGAACCCAGTAACATCAAGCTGTCTTCCATGTTGGCAATGATTTCTGACGTACTGTCTCCTCTCAGGAGGAGCTCTCCATGGGTTTTAAAGCTGCCAAATGTGAATGTTTTGTTGTCCCATTCGTTAATCACTTGCTTCAGCTTTTGTTCAATGTCCCTCTCTTTCACGGCACTGATACAGATGTCCTATTAAAAATGAAAGTTCTCATTTAATCACACCAAAGTCACACATCCTTCTTGAATAGTCAATTCAGCAAAGATCCTGTCTTCACTCCTTTTTTTATATGTATCTATAAATACTTATATATTTCCAGATCCAGACTATAGTATGTCCTCTCCCACATGATGTAGCAGTTCGGATGCCTGATTTTCACCCAAGCGGGCCAGGTTCAACTCCCAGTGTGGAAAGGAAGATCTCTGGGGGCTTCCAGGTGGTGCTAGTGGTTAAGAATGCGCTTACCAGTGCAGGAGACATAAGAGATGGGGGTTCAGTCCCTGGGTAAGAAAGATGCTCTGGAGGAGGAAATAGTATCCCTCTCCAGCATTCTTGCCAGGGAAATCCCAACGACAGAGGAGCCTGGTGGGCAACAGTCCATGAGGTTGCAAAGAGTCGAACATGACTGAGCGACTAAGCACAGCACATAACAGTGTCTACAGAGATATATAGATAAAGATTTACCCTAATTTGTAAAATTTTCCACCAAACTACTCCAGAATAAAGATGACAGAAACGATGTGCAGAAGTGAAGTACCATTCAGCCATGAGGAAAAAGGAAATCCTGCCATGTGTGACAGCGTGGATGGACCTTGAGGGCATTGGGTTAAATGAGAGAGAAAAACTGAAATACTGTAGGGTAGTCCTTGTATGTGGACTCTTAAAAAAAAAGAAAGAAGGAAAAAACCCTGAAAGAAAAGAAAGTGAAATGGTAGTTACCAGGGGCTGAAGGTATGGGAATGGTAAAGATGTTCTATCTATTTGCAAATAGTAGATAAAGAAGTCCTAGAGATCTAATCCACAGTTCAGTGATTACAGACAACAAAACTGTATTCTGAACATCAAATTTCCTAAAAGACTAGATCTAAATTGTTCCCACCAGTAGAAGAAATGATAATTGAGGTGTTAGCTAACACACTGAAGGTTATATTGCAAGATAAATGTATCAAATCATTATTCTTAAATTTACACAATGTCAAATGTCAATTATATCTCAATAAAAATTGGGATTAAAAAGAAATGCAATAACATTTTAATTTTACAGCTTTAATAAAAGACTCAAAATTTAACATGTCTCTCCTGAAACTACCACAACATTGTTAATTGACTAAATCTCAATACAAAATAAAAACTTTAAAGTTTGGGGAAAACAATTTAATGTGTCTCTGATTTAACTCTAAAGTCGAATCAATGCAGTATGAGACGAAGGAATCAACAGAAACCTGCCATCTTCCTAGTTCTTGGGTCACTTTCCCCATCTTCTCTGTAGCCTTGTCTTCTCCTGGACCGTTAATCAAACTCCTCCTTGCCGACTGCCCGACTCACACTGCACTCCCTGTCGGGATGAGTTCTTCCATGACCACGCAGCCAGCAACCGTCTGTATCTCCAGGAAAATCCCACATCCATTTGCCTCCTGGGCTCCTCTGCTTGGATGCATCAAGGGAACCCGAAACTCAATCTGTGAATATCTAACTGATGCCCAAACCAAGCTCATGGTCTTTGCACCTTATCATTCCACCTGATTCCCTTTCAGTTTTCCCCATCTCAGTCATAAGCACCATCATTCACCTAGATCTCTCAGCAAGAAATCTAGGGTTCATCCCTAGCCCCTCCTGTTTCCCTATCACGTTCCCTCCATCATCAAATTCTACCCAGTTTTATCTCCTAATGACCTCTTCAATCTTTTCTCCTCTACTCCAGGTTCTCTCCCTGCCCTCCCAGCTGATGCATTATCTCTTGCTTGGGATATTCATATAAGCTCCCAGTAAGTTTTCCTAGGATTGCCGCTTGACATCTTCCAATCCTTTCTCCTCACAGCTACCAGAGTGATCTTTACAAAATGCAAATTTAACCACACCATCCCCTAATCAAAATATATCTCCCAGAGGGCTTGCGATTGCTCCCAAGATTGAAATTAATGGCAAGTTCCAGCCCCTCTCCACCTCCCATCTTCAGCTGTCTCTCTGCCCCCACCTTCACACCTCAGCCACCCCAGCCTTTCAGTCCCCTATACCTATACCTCAGCCCCTTCACACCTGCTGTTCCACCTGCCCAACACTGCCTTCTCTGCACTTTCCAAGCCCCTCACCCCCTCACCACACAAGCACACCCCCTTCACCCAGAAGTCATGCCCATGAACCCCAGTCTTCTTGATTTTCATCACTCTCCCTCCACCACCATACAGGTCCACCCCATTATTACAGGCTCTCATAGAGCAGCACACTTCATCTACTGAAGCTTGTACCTGCACCTTTATTTGAACAATTATTTAATGATACAAATTTTTAATGGTCTATGAAGGCAGAAATGCATCCTTCTGTCCCCAGCACTTAACACAATGTATCACATAAACATTTCTTGAAGAAGTAAAAGCTGACTCACAGGAAAAGAGTTTTGATTGTCCTAGCCTGATTCCCTTCTCCAAGAGTCCATAAGGTAGGAAAATTATCTAATAAATCCCCTGGGACCTTCCAGTCTCCCATGACATCGTATCCTCTATCATCATACCTCTATTTCCTCCTTGTATTTCAGAAGAGGTGCTTCCATGATATTTCTTAACTTGAAAGTTTCATTCCCCACATCCAGACTGTGCCCAGTGACAGCCGTTATCCTTTCCCAGTGCCGTTCCATCATGGCCTTACTGGCCATGTGCTCCAGCAGTGGGCAACACTCACTAAAGTCATCAATGGTCTTCTTCAGATCCAAAAAGGCCTGCCAGTCCTTCAAGGCTCGAGGCAGCTTCCGACACCTGCAAAGAAAAGCCAACATGAAAAGTCAGTTGAATATAAGCCTGGCATTTCTATCAAAAACCGTCACCCAGAACAGCCGCCATATTTTTAAATCTCATGACTCAGAGGATAACTGTAGGATTTACATTACAGAAAACCACTCCTCCCAATCAAGACTAATAGTTTCAATTCCTTCATAAAAATTAGGTAAGAGGCATTATTTTAAAGAAAGTGCTTCTCAGTTCAATGTAATTCTCCAGACACATATTGAGACCCTACAAAGTACAGAGCACAGCAGAATATACCAGCTTATCAACTGAAAATTACAACCAATAACCCTCCATTTTCTTTTGGCTCAATACTTAAAGGCTGTAGAAAAATCAAAGGGCTCTTGCTTTTATTCCAAATAAATCATCTAACATAAACTTCAAATGTTTGGTAAGTGTAATATAAATAGCAATCAGCTCTAAGCTGCAGAAAGGCCCCTGGAAAGATTCATCTGGGTTTAAAGGATGCACTTGTCTCACCAGGTACACACAGGGGTAATTAATAAATAGTATTTGACAAGGGTGATGTCAACAGACAACAGCAATGAAGCACAATGTGCTCTTGAAACATCTGGGTGAAAAGAGAACCTGACAAAGAAGAAAGCATTTGAGGTTCAATAGCTCTGGGCACGCTAAACATTAATTTCTCACCTGTTCTGGAACTCTAAAAGTTCACCGTTGATTTTTTCAATATTTACTTCTGACCACAGGATATCGTGATAGCTATTCACAGTGTCTATGACACTGTTGTACAGAGTGTATATTTTCTGAAGAAGATTTAGTTGCTTCTTGATTTCGAGAAGCTTAGGATACTGTGTGACCGGCAGACCAAAAAGCTCCTCTCCCCCAGTATAGGTGATGTATTTCCGATAGATATTATCAAATTGATTCTAATAAAGATACAAGTGAAAACTCATCAAAATGGTTTACATGTGAATAAACATGCAAATGAAAAAAACACTGACCAATAAGCAAGCATGCATGATCTCTGATTCCATGTAAATAAGAATACTGAAGGAGTACCGTTAATTACATGGGAACCAATTCTAATTATAACCATACCAAATCACAGTTTTTAAAAGGTAAGTAAGTATATACTGTATTCCACAATGAGCTTCTCTATATTAAGGGGGTGGGGAAGTATGTGTTTAAAACACATTGAGCTCTTTCAGCCACCTTGGACCCTGTGGCTGCCTGCTGGGAATAGGAGCTCTAAAATGACAAACATGTCTAGCAGGCTGTGGGGCAACACCATTTTTGCTGTCTATAAGCAGGGTCTACAGAACCAGAGGAAGCACACAGCTCTCCTGAAAACTGAAGGTGTCTATGCTCAAGTTGAAACTGAATTCTATAAAGGCAAGGGATGTGCTATGTGCACAAAGCAAGGAACAACACAGTAACTCCTGGTGGAAAACCGAACAAGACCAGAGTAATCTGAGGAAAGATAATTTGAAAGTGGCTCAGTCACGTCCGACTCTTTGCAACCCCACGGACTATGCAGTCCATGGAATTTTCCAGGCCAGAATACTGAAGTGGGTAGCCTTTCCCTTCTCCAGGGGATCTTCCCAACCCAGGGGTCAAACCCAGGTCTCCCGCATTGCAGGTGAATTCTTTACCAGTGGAGCCACAAGGGAAGCCCAAGAATACTGGAGTGGGTAGCCTATCCCTTCTCCAGTGGATCTTCCCGACCCAGGAGTCAGACCAGGGTCTCCTGTGTTGTAGGCGGATTCTTCACCAACTGAGCTATCATCGAGGCCCAACCATAACTTGTGCTCATGGACACAGTGGTATGGTTTGTGCCAAATTATGAAGCAACCTTCCTGCTAAGGCCACTGGATACAGAATCCACATGATGCTGTACGCTTTGAGGATTTAAACTTGCTGAAAAGTAAATAAAAGTGTGGAAATAAAATAAAACACATTGAGGTTTTGGTGGTATAGGAGGTCAAAGAAACTAAAAAGATTACCTGAAACATGATAAGTCTATCACTGGCTTCCTGGGGTTTCAGGCCACTAGCCATTGGACCATTCTGAAACAAGCAGTTTAAAAAGATAAGATAAAATGAAGTATTTGCATACAAATTTCATAAGCTCAATGTATTTGAATATCAAATTTTGTTTTCATGCATGTCACATATAGGATAGGAAATGTAGCTTTTTATTTGTAAAAAAAAAAAAAAAAAAAGGACTCAGAAAAGTGACTCATTTGGAAATATTTTCAAGGCCAAAAAAGCCAAGTTAATTTCAGAACTTTTATATGTCAAGAAATTTTGAAAATTAAAAATACGGAGAGGGTGGGATGATTTGGGAGAATGGCATTGAAACATGTATAATATCATGTAAGAAATGAATCGCCAGTTCAGGTTCGATGCAGGATATAGGATGCTTGGGGTTGGTGCACTGGGATGACCCAGAGGGATGGTATGGGGAAGGAGGTAGGAGAGGGTTCAGGATGGGGAATACGTATACACTCATGGCGGATTCATGTTGATGTATGGCAAAACCAATACAATATTGTAAAGTAATTAGCCTCCAATTAAAATAAATAAATTTATATTTTAAAAAAATAAAAATACGTGGTATTCATCTACTAGGCGACACAGACAAAGAACGGTCAATAATTGTAAGAAGCACAGTGTCTGGTTTGAACTAAACCACTAATGCCACACAACCTACAAAGCTCACCACCCTAACACCTATGTCTAAAGTGACTTGTAGTATTAACAGTCTAATCAGGTTTTCCTACATTAGGCCACCTTAGAAAAGCTGCATGTCTGTGCTTCCTCAACCATGAAGCTGGTGCATGAATCCAGTCTCCTAACTTCATTCATTTTGGTATGTTACTGATTAATAAATATTTTACCCTATACTTTACACATTTCCCCTCTGCAGCACATTATAATTGGTTGGAAATAAGTCTCCTTGAACAACGTATTCCCAGTTGAAGATTCTGCACCAAAACTCATATACATACAGTTAAAATATGGACTCAATCTGTTTTGTCCACTTTTGTGTCTTCAGCACCAAGGGCAACTCTGCAATATTTGCAGAATGATGAATGCTGTGAGAAGGATGATCACGATAACCATAATTGAGTAATATTTGTCAACAAAAATCTAGAATGCTACCAAACACTTTAGTAAGAGACCAATGATACAAACAGCACTTTTTAATTTCCATTTACTGTTGAAATTATCCTGGATGAAATCAAAGGGGAAAGGATTGTGAAAGGGAAATACCTTTGGTCTCATAAAAATAAAATTTCTATTTCTAGAGGGATTTCATTAAATTTGACATGTAAGCTTTAATCAACATTTTGTATGCTGTATTCACTCTTCCCCAAAAATACAGTCGTACCACATCATAGTCCTGATAGAACTGGTGACAGTCTTGGAGGAAAACCTCCACGGTACCAATAAGCTCTTTCCTGAAACCGGGTTGTAGTGAGACTAGTTCATTCTGAACTTCGCTGGCACGTGCCAGAAGCTTCTCCCAAGAGTAACGCAGGGCATCCACTTTGTCCATCTCTTCCTTTGCTATCAGAAGCCCATATTTGTTAAGCAGAGTATAGGATTCCTACAAAAAGAAGAAAAATTTGATTTCTGCCAGTCAGATGCATAAATCTACACACAGTCATCTTTTTAGGGCATCAGAATGAAAAAAAAAAAAAAGTCAGCAAGACAGTGCAACTGTCCAGAGTTCTAGTTTCTCTATTTGCAAACTTGGGAAAGCTTAAGCGAGCAACGGAGCCACTGAGCTTCAGTTCCCTCATCTGTAAAACAGGAAAATTTCCTGGATGTGTCACAGGATTTTCATGAATATGGAAAAGATACCATTTTAAAAGCATTTTGAAAACTATAAATCATTATACAAACAAGTGATATTTTTACTTAGGCCCCTAAATTGTATTTGAAGACTATAAAATTAAGTAGATGCAAAATGTAAAACAATTTAACTGCTAATTTTAGAATAACAAAATGAATCAGTTCTAACTCTACTGTATTTCACTTTGTTGATAAAAGGTTCCAACAGTAGAACATAGGAGGCCATGCTTGAATCACACCCTGAGCCAAGCCATTGCCCTAAGGATGAAAAAACCTGGACTATTCTTTTGTCTAGAAGATTAAAATGAGGCAAAGTTTGGTTTTCATGAGAAAAAAATTTTCCTAAATATCCCTAGCCTCTTCTCCCATCATCACTCTTCCTCTTAGACAGAGAATGAACACCTGATTGTTGATTTGAGGAAAAGATTATTGATTTGAGTGTGTATAGCACAGGGTCTTTCTCCCTCCCTCTTTCTCCTTCAAGGCATGCCTCCAGTCTACACTGCAGTACCAATCAAATTGAACAAAGTAACACAGACAGGCAGCTTTCCAGTATTTCTCTGATGGATGAGAAAGTACAATTCTGGGACTTCATGTCCACAAGCCCACTGCATGTATGTATAGGACCTAACAGAAGCAGGAGATATTAAGAAGAGATGGCAAGAATACAAAGAAGAGCTGTATAAAATAGATCTTCATGAACCAGATAATCATGATGGTGTGATCACTCACCTAGAGCCAGACATCCTGGAATGTGAAGTCAAGTGGGCCTTAGGAAGCATTACTATGAAAAAAGCTAGTGGAGGTGATGGAATTCCAGTTGAGCTATTTCAAATCCTAAAAGATGATGCTGTGAAAGTGCTCCACTCAATATGTCAACAAATTTGGAAAACTCAGCACTGGCCACAGGACTGGAAAACATCAGTTTTCATTTCAACCCCAAAGAAAGGCAATGTCAAAGAATGCTCAAACTACCGCATGATTGCACTCATCTCACACGCTAGTAAAGTAATGCTCAAAATTCTCCAAGCCAGGCTTCAGCAATACATGAACCATGAACTTCCAGATGTTCAAGGTGATTTAGAAAATCAAGAACCAGAGATCCAATTGCCAACATCTGCTGGGTCATCAAAAAAGCAAGAGAGTTCCAGAAAAACATCTATTTCTGCTTCATTGACTATGCCAAAGCTTTTGACTGTGTGGATCACAATAAACTGTGGAAAATTCTAAAAGAGATGGGAATACCAGACCACCTGACCTGCTTCTTGAGAAACCTATATGCAGGTCAGGAAGCAACAGTTAGAACTGGACACGGAACAACAGACTGGTTCCAAATAGGAAAAGGAGTACGTCAAGGCTGTATATTGTCACCCTGCTTATTTAACTTATATGCAGAGTACATCATGAGAAATGCTGGGCTGGAGGAAGCACAAGTGCAATCAAGATTGCCAGGAGAAATATCAATAACCTCAGATATGCAGATGACACCACCCTTATGGTAGAAAGTGAATAAGAACTAAAGAGCCTCTTGATGAAAGTGAAAGAGAAGAGTGAAAAAGTTGGATTAAAGCTCAACATTCAGAAAACTAAGATCATGGCATCTGGTCCCATCACTTCATGGCAGATAGATGGGGAAACAGTGGCTGACTTTATTTTGGGGGGGCTCCAAAATCACTGCAGATGGTGACTGCAGCCATGAAATTAAAAGACGCTTACTCCTTGGAAGGAAAGCATATTAGACAGCATATTCAAAAGCAGAGACTTTGTCAACAAAGGTCTGTCTAGTCAAGGCTATGGCTTTTCTAGTAGTCATGTATGGACTATAAAGTGAGAGAGTTGGACTATAAAGAAAGCAGAGCACAGAAGAATTGATGCTTTTGAATGGTGGTGTTGGAGAAGACTCTTGAGAATCCCCTGGACTGCAAGAAGATCCAACCAGTCCATCCTAAAGTAGATCAGTCCTGGGTGTTCTTTGGAAGGACTGATGTTGAAGCTGAAAGTCCAATACTTTGGCCACATGATGCGAAGAGCTGATGCTTTTGAAAAGACCCTGATGCTGAGAAAAACTGAAGGCAAGAGGAGAAGGGGACAACAGAGGATGAGATGACTGGATGGCATCACCAACTCAATGGGCATGAGTTTGGGTAAACTCCGGGAGTTGATGATGGACTGGGAAGCCTAGTATGCTGCGGTTCATGAGGTCACAGAGAGTCAGACACGACTGAGCGACTGAACTGAACTGAACTGATAGGATGGATGGGAAGATGGGGGAGGTGAGATACAGTGGGAATATAGGAGCCAAACACAAAACCAGATCTTCCAAATAACTTCTATCATTACTAAAGATTGAATCTTGATCTTGACTACTTGAAAAGGGTTTGTCTTAACTCTCAGGTCAGGAGTAAGAGTTGACAATTACTGTATCTCTTCTTCAAACCTCTTGTCCAAATTCCCCTGGTCCTATACTACATAGGGGGTCTTTGCCTTGATGTTTCAATTCCCAAGAGAAGCACAATGGAAATGTGAATTTCCTGACCCAGCACAACAGAGGCACAAACCTGAAGTCATCTCTACCATTTTCACCATAAGTTGAAATTTTCCAAAATTCGAAGTGCAGAAAATATGATAAAAGGCTATGCTCCTGACCATCAGAGTTTAAGTCCAGACATTTAAGTTACAGTATGATGAAAGGAGGCTTCCCTTGTGGCTCAGATGCTAAAGAGTCCACCTGAATGCAGGAGACCCGGGCTGCATCCCTGGGTTGAGAAGACCCCCTGAAGGAGGATATGGCAACTCACTCTAGTATTCTTGCCTGGAGAATTCCATGGACAGAACATCCTGGTGGGCTACAGTCCACGGAGTCACAAAGACTTGGACATGACTGAGCAACTAATACACATGATGAAAAGACAACATTTTATATCTGAAATTGTTTTAATGCTACAGTTATAAACGTCTCATACAGAAGAATATAGCAACCCATTCCTAATAAAGAATTTTCATCTAGAAAAGATATGATAAAAACAAAAGTAATATACAACATTAATAAAACTGCATGACTTCTCTGACCCCAAGTTTCCATGTGGATATGTAGGGGGTTGTAGTAAGGATGAAACAAGTTAATATGAAGTAAACTCATGAATGGACACCATCAGTGCCCCATCCAGGTCCTGTTTGCCAGCTGACATTTGCATCCTGGCTGTTGGGCATGTTGGCTGTAGGAATTGAGCTGCCTCCTTCCCTTGAAAATTGTCCTCGGCTGATAGGAGCCTCTATTTCTGCTTTATTGACTATGCCAAAGCTTTTCACTGTGTGGATCACAATAAACTGTGGAAAATTCTGAAAGACATGGGAATACCAGACCACCTGACCTGCCTCTTGAGAAATCTGTATGCAGGTCAGGAAGCAACAGTTAGAATTGGACATGGAAAAACAGACTGGTTCCAAATAGGAAAAGGAGTACGTCAAGGCTGTATATTGTCACCCTGCTTATTTAACTTCTATGCAGAGTACATTATGAGAAACGCTGGGCTGGAAGAAACACAAGCTGGAATCAAGATTGCTGGGAGAAATATCAATAACCTCGGATATGCAGATGACACCACTCTTATGGCAGAAACTGAAGAGGAACTAAAAAGCCTCTTGATGAAAGTGAGAGTGGAGAGTGAAAAAGTTGGCTTAAAGCTCAACATTCAGAAAACTAAGATCATGGTATCTGGTCCCATCATTTCATGGGAAATAGATGGGGAAACAATGGAAACATTGTCAGACTTTATTTTTTGGGGCTCCAAAATCACTGCAGATGGTGACTGCAGCCATGAAATTAAAAGATGCTACTCCTTGGAAGGAAAGTTATGTCCAACCTAGATAGCATATTCAAAAGCAGAGACATTACTTTGCCAACAAAGATCCATCTAGTCAAGGCTATGGTTTTTCCAGTAGTCATGTATGGATGTGAAAGTTGGACTGTGAAGAAGGCTGAGCACCAAAGAGTTGATGCTTTTGAACTGTGGTGTTGGAGAAGACTCTTGAGAGTCCCTTGGACTGCAAGGAGATCCAACAGTCCATCCTAAAGGAGATCAGTCCTGGGTGTTCACTGGAAGGACTGATGCTGAAGCTGAAACTCCAGTACTTTGGCCACCTCATGCGAAGAGTTGACTCATTGGAAAAGACTCTGATGCTGGGAAGGATTGGGGACAGGAGGAGAAGGGGACGACAGAGGATGAGATGGCTGGATGGCATCACTGACTCGATGGATGTGAGTCTGAGTGAACTCCGGGAGTTGGTGATAGACAGGGAGGCCTGGCATGCTGCGATTCATGGGGTCGCAAAGGGTCAAACATGACTGAGTGACTGAACTGAACTGATAGGAGCCTCCTCATGGGGAGATTATGGTCAATGATCAACTGTTTGGGGGAATAAAGACAGTCCCACTTGCCTCAAAGTGGGGTCAACTGAGTGGTACACTTCATGCTCCAGAACAGCCTCCGGGGTCAGGCTGATAGTCTACAGCTAAGATCACACCCCCGCATGGCTTCCTTCCACACCCAACCTGGTCCTTCCCCGTTTCTTTCACTCTGCTTCTCTCATGAGCATTTGCCAATAAATCACTCATGCAGAAACCCTCATCTCAGGCTCTGCTCTTAGGGACCTCAGATGCCAAGCGAAGGATGAGATCTAACCCATATGAGGCACTCTATAAGGTCAGATATCATCATTACTGGAATCATTGTTCATGGGTTTAGCATCCATTTGTAACTCCAGTCAAGACCTGGTCAATACTTCCTCTAATACATCTGGAGATATTCCTACTGACACATAAATAAGTGATTATCAGTTACCTCGACGGGTCCCACTTGAAAGTCAATGGCGATTTGCTGCTCCCTAATTTCCTTCAGTGCTGCCATGGCAATTCGAATATCATCTAAGTCTTTAATGGGGCGATTCAGTTTCTTATTGAATTCTTCAACAAGTGTAAAAATGTTTTCCATTTCACTTCTGTATTTTTGGTTACAGTGACGGCCGATGACAACCATCCAGGCCTTCGTCTCAGCAGTCAAGGTGAACTTCAGATCAGCTGTAAAACCCAAATGTCCATGTTCAGTTTGAAAACCATGAACAAGAATGAGGAGACCCAATGCAACTGTTCACCAATAGTAAATATTTTGCAGCCAAGAGCCCTTTAACACATGAAAAACCAAACTTGAAAAAAAATTAGTCTTTCCTAATTATTATATTAGGGCCTCCCTGGCTGTTCAGTCATAAAGAATCCACCTGCTAATGCAGTAGATGCGGGTTCAATCCCTTAGTCGGGATGATACCCTGGAGAAGGAAATGGCAACCCACTAGGTATTCTTGCCTGGGAAATCCAATGGACTGAGGAGCCTGGTAGGCTACGATCCATGGGGTCAAAAAAGAGTTGAACATGACTTAGCAACTAAACAATAACACATTATTGTATATTCATTGATTGTATAAAGCCTGTTTTGCAATAATTGAAAACACATTTCAAAATGCCCCAAAAAAAGTACCTAAGAAAACTGTTGGAGGTAAGCCTCAAATGTTTGCTATTGTTATTTATTAAAAACAGTACATTTTTAAAAAATAAAATAAAAAAAATAAAAACAGTACATTTTAATTCCAAATATGAGAGCTCCTCCCTTCTCTTAATTAGCCTTTATTTTCAACGTTTAGCATCAAAGTGTCCCAAAACAGTCCAGAATAAATAATTATGCTGCTGCTGCTGCTAAGTTGCTTCAGTCGTGTCCAACTCTGTGCGACCCCATAGACAGCGGCCCACTAGGCTCCTCTGTCCCTGGGATTCTCCAGGCAAGAATACTGGAGTGGGTTGCCATTTCCTTCTCCAATGCATGAAAGTGAAAAGTGAAAGTGAAGTCACTCAGTCATGCACGACTCTAAGCGACCCCATGGACTGGAGCCTACCAGGCTCCTCCATCCATGGGATTTTCCAGGCAAGAGTACTGGAGTGGGGTGCCATTGCCTTCTCCAAATAATTATGCAGAAGAGATTAAAAACAAAACCTACAAATTGGTCTTGCAGCTTGAGGCCCATAAAAGGAAAGTCAATCTTTAAGAAAGCTAGAACTCTCTGGAATGCTAATCTAGGTAAAGAGACAGAAAATACTGTTGAATTTTCATGACATGAACCAACCTGTATACAGGGCAATGGCACCCACACAGATATATTCAGGCTCAGCATTAATTTCTTGCTCTAGTTTTTGGAAGTAGAGAATCTGGGATTCAAATTCAGAAAGTGAGGGGTTTTTTATAATAAACGTCATAATAGTTTCTTCTTTCTCCTTTTGCCAAATGTGATCATAGCGTTTGAAGCACTCCATGGATGTAATAACTTCCTAGAATATAAATGACAGATTTGTGTAGAAAAGGAAGAATAAAAAACATCACAATCAGTTCAGTTCAGTCGCTCAGTCATGTCCAACTCTTTGCAACCCCATGAATTGCAGCACGCCAGGCCTCCCTGTCCATCACCAACTCCCGGAGTTCACACAGACTCACGTCCATCGAGTCAGTGATGCCATCCAGCCATCTCATCCTCTGTCGTCCCCTTCTCCTCCTGCCCCCAATCCCTCCCAGCATCAGAGTCTTTTCCAATGAGTCAGCTCTTTGCATGAGGTGGCCAAAGTATTGGAGTTTCAGCTTTAGCATCATTCCTTCCAAAGAGCACCCAGGACTGGTCTCCTTCAGAATGGACTGGTTGGATCTCCTTGCAGTCCATGGGACTCTCAGGAGTCTTCTCCAACACCACAGTTCAAAAGCATCAATTCTTCGGTGCTCAGCTTTCTTTACAGTCCAACTCTCACATCCATATATGACTACTGGAAAAACCATAGCCTTGACTAGACTGACCTTTGTTGGCAAAGTAATGTCTCTGGTTTTGAATATGCTATCTAGGTTGGTCATAATTTTCCTTCCAAGGAGTAAGTGTCTTTTAATTTCATGGCTGCAATCACCATCTGCAGTGATTTTGGAGCCCTAAAAAATAAAGTCTAACACTGTTTCCCCATCTATTTCCCATGAAATGATGGGACCAGATACCATGATCTTAGTTTTCTGAATGTTGAGCTTTAAGCCAACTTTTTCATTCTCCTCTTTCACTTTCATCAAGAAGCTTTTTAGTTCCTCTTCACTTCCTGCCATAAGAGTGGTGTCATCTGCATATCTGAGGTTATTGATATTTCTCCCGGCAATCTTGATTCCAGCTTGTGCTTCTTCCAGCCCAGTGTTTCTCATGACGTACTCTGCATATATTTGCCAATTGCTAGGGGTTCCCATCAATTAATTAACATGCTTAATTAGTGAACCCTGTGACTAGTTGAAGATGCCATAGAACTGGACCCGGATACAACAATGAACAAGTAACCCAGGACTGGTAACAATAGAACTACCATCCTAGCAAAAAAGGAAGGGGAACAGTTTCTGGGAGGGTAGGGCAGCGAGTTGAGTCCATGAAATCTCTTTTGGACAGGGCCCAGTTGATTGGAGCTGGACCTCAGGTCAAAAACCACAGCTCAAAACCATACCAAGGAGAGGGTGATGCTACAGGGGTAAAAATATACTCTGAGGTCACTTTCTTCCACTGCTCAGAGCTCCTCCAAGACTCTCATGGGTGAAATCCACTGGAAATCTCAAAGGAAACCCATTGACTTGTTCCCTAAGTTCAGAGTATGGAGATTAGATATAGAGACACAAACAGATACATCCAGCATCCAACTCCATTGAAAGACTGCATGGAATCACACAAAATGCATAAATATATTAGATAAGGACTGACATCCATACAGTGTTAAATATTTCTGTATATCTTCTCATCTTTCCTTTCTAACTTCCTTGTTAAGTTTTAGAGAAATCTTCATAAAGACCCTACAAACTTCTCATCATGTATGCTCCTAGGTATTCTCCAATGATGTTGTTATCATAAAAATGACCTTTTCCCACTATTCTTATAACTATATGAATGGCATATAAACTGTTTTTCAGTTGGTTTTTTAATGAATGGTCCTGTTTGCTACAAAGTTTGCTTCTATAAGATGCATTGGCTGTCTCACAATTGGCAAATAGGAAATGATGTCAATATAACAGGAGGCTCACATTTTCAAGAGTTATTTTTCCCAGTACTTTGCTTTGTATTCACTAAAGCAGCAACCCACAGAGAGGCACAATGCTTTCTGCCCCTTCTTTCTTTGGGGTTAATTTGGTCTCCACTTTGTTTTGAGAATGTTCTTGGCACAGTTAGACCTGATTTTTGCATATTTTACCTTTGTTTCCATAACTCAGCATTTTTAACTGTTTTTTACATCACCTTCTCCCAAGTTTCTTTCATCTTTGATAGTAAAGTTTCATACTCATTACGATGTCATTAAATGGCTTAGTATCTTACTATGATTGTTACAGTTTTTTGTTAACTACCCTGGTTACAGAATTTCCTACGTTTTGTATGTTCTTCCCAACCCTATTTTTCTCATAATCCCTATTTTATTAAATGTGCGATGTTGCAAATCAAGCTTTTTAGGAACATATTTACTGTATTTCAGCAGAAATGCCTATCTTTCAACTTACTACTAACTTAACTCTTAACTAAGCCATATTTTCTTTTCAGATTAGCACTTTTGGATTTACTTGGTAGATAATTATATCATCTCCAAACAATTAAGATTTGTCTCCTCATTCTAATGTTTACAGCTCTTGGCAATCAACTTTTTCTACTGGCTAATATTATAATTTCAGAGTTACATCTAAATGAGAAAAAAAAACTTTAAGCTGAGAGTGAAAATGCCATTATTTGAAAGAAAAGAGCATTTCCAACTTCATTCTAAATGGTCCAATTAAGTAAACTTCACCAAGTTGTACCAAACCAAGGATAGCTTTACCGCCATGCCCAACATGAAGCTAATGTGTCACTCAGAACCTCAGGCTTAATGAGTGTTGAGACTTCCCACTCATTAAAATGCAGAAAGGTAAGCCTGCTGCTGTGTGTCCCAACCACAACCAATCCCCTGGCGTGAGATGAGATGCTGACATACACACCCAGAATGCATTGCAACAGCATGTGGACATTCTCACAAATGGATGATGGTTTGGAGAATGAATTACAGATCATCAAGGACCCCTGAATATGGATAGAAATTCCAGAATCCAGATCTTTCAACATCCAAGAGTTTATATTATTAAGAAGATACTCTACCTAAATAAGTTTTAGACTCTCATTATTTTATCTGAAAGTGTCTAACTTGATTAAATTGGGACTTTTGAAAGCAGAGGTAACCTAGAATCTAAAGGAAAATTACATGAACTACATTTGTAGGGTTGATTTATTTAAGTTATTTTAATTGCCACGGTTATTTTGATTATTCAGTCCAGCTCATCTTTTCAAGCCAGACAGTATTATAAGTTGATGGCCAACCTTTGGATGAGCTGAATGTAGGTCAAGTTTACATTCTGATTCAGTTAGCTCCTGTAAGAGGGAAGGGGCTGAGATCAGAGGATTTTCTGTGGTTGAGGAAAGGTCAGTCACACAAAATCCAGAAGGGTTGATGGCTATGGACTGTGACCAAGTATATACTTGGTCATATATACTTCCACAAACAATTTGGCCATCCTATCAATCTGGATAAAGTCCTTCAAATTATTCTAAGTCCCAACTTTTTCTATTATTTTAAGAAAGACTAACATCCATACATTTCCTTCATATAATAGAAAGGCAAATGTAACAAAAATGACACACACATAAATATTTTGGTGCCAGCAGGATATTAATTTCAACTACTAGGCCTTACTCTTAGATTTTCATAATGCTGGCTGCTTACATTCAGAGAAAGTAATGAACTTTATTATTGTCTATTTTATTGTGTTTTCTATGATTACTGAGGATTTGAAAGGATCCTTCAATGCTTATTATCATCATAAAATACTCTACTTACCTTTACATTTAGTATAGAGCTTGATAAACTAAGCACTAGACAAATATTTGTTAAATTGAATTATGTGAACGCAGTCCCTAGGGCAAACTTAAATACAGGACCTTCACGATATTAAGAAAGGAAAATAGAAAGATCAGAAATGCAAAAGCTTCCAGTTCCCTCAGGAATACATTAAAATTAAACTTAATATTTCCTCACATGGTTACAGCAAAGGCAGCTTTTCAAAACACTTTCAAACAAAAGAAGTTCATTCTATCAAAACTGAGTAATAGAAAAGACACATTTGCTGAGTGACAGCTGTTTCCTCAACACTGAGAAACGTTTTTAAAGAGTCAGCAGGTCTTAGTGGCAATGTGAATATTTTCTTTTAAGGAGAAATTGATGTTAGAATTTTGAGTCTTTTTGACCACGAAAACAGATTTGCCTGAACAGAAAAGGGAAAGTTGAGACAAGAAGAGGTTGGAAGAAAAAAATTAACCTGAATTTATATCCATGTCCAGGGCAAGTTTGTGCTGATAATATTTTCAATATTCAGTATTATCTTTTTTCCACATTATAATATACATAAACATTCATCTGATATACACAAATAGAAAATTAGAGTGTAAATCTTACTCTATTTCAAATGATACAAGCCAGTTCCAGCATCACTGACTCTTTGAAAGTGAAGTCGGACTTGGGCTTTGAGAAGTATCAAATTTTTTAACAGACTTATTTGTACTAGTGGTATGTAAGTACATAAGTAGTTTAAGGCATTAAACAGGAGACAATATTAAAAAAAAAAAAAAAAAACAGAAAAGATAGTTCTCTTTCACCTTGCAATCTGGAATGAAAAATCTTGAGTTAAACATTGGCTGAGCACCTACAAGATTCCATAAGTTGCTCACTGAAGTCACAGAGGGTGGGACCCAGGCTACATGAAGGGCAAGCTTTAATGCTGGACTTCACACAGGTTTGTGCTGTAAAGCAAAATAGCCTGGCTGCAAATCCTCTTGGCATACCTTTTTGGTGGAGTTGATGATTGTGCTAAGCACAGAGACTAATTTTACAATCTCTTTGTTGTCAGAAACATTCTTATAATAGTTCCTGGTTTGCACGGGAATGGGTAAGTTCACAGATGCTATCTCAAGGGTATCTAAAGGGAAAAAAAAAAGAGAGAAATATTTATATCAAAAGTATAGAAACGTGCTTTAAAAAAGATGAGTGAGTTTCTGTAACAGTAAGAGGGCTTCCCTGGTGGCTCAGACAGCAAAGAATCTGCCTGCCAATGCAGGAGACCCAGGTTCGACCCCTGGGTTGGGAAGATCCCCTGAAGAAGGACATGGCCGCCCACTCCAGGATTCTTGCTTGGGAAATCTCATGGACAGAGGAGCCTGGCGGGCTACAGATCATGGGGTCACAACGAGTCAGACATGACTGAGTGACTAACACTGTAAGTAAAGTAAGGACTTCTGAAAATCTTCTTTAGAAAAGCAATAGAGGGGACTTCTCTGTGGTCCAGCGGTTAAGAACCCACCTTGCAGTGCAAGGGATGCAGGTTCAATCTCTGCTTGGGGAAGTAAGATCCCACATGCCTTACAGCAACTAAGCCCATGCACTGCAACCTCTGAGCCTGCGCACTCTGCCTTTATCCTCTTTGGTTACAGATTATTTTAAAGAGGGACTTGTTTCAGTGCCTTCCTGGTGGTTAGTTTATTTATCATCTCAAGGGATATGAGCACTAATTGAAAATTACATAAGGTCTGCTGTTTGCTCAGCTGCTTTAAAAGAAGTCTGAATAAATAAAGACTAAATTTATCATCTATCATTAGCAACTTGAATGTGATATACTCCCTAATATTACCTCAGATATGGGGATGACACCATCCTAATGGCAGAAAGCAAAGAGGATCTAAAGAGCCTCTTGATGAGGGTGAAAGGGGAGAATGAAAAAGGTGACCTAAAACTCAACATTCAAAAACTGAGATCATGGCATCCAGTCCCATTACATCATGGCAAATAGAAGAGGGAAACGTGGAAATAGTAACAGATTTTACTTTCTTGAGGTCCAAAATCACTGCAGACAGTGACTGCAGCCATGAAATTAAAAGATGCTTCCTCCTTTGAAGAAAAGGTATGACAAAGCTAGATAGCACATTAAAAAGCAGAGACATCACTTTGCTGACAAAGGTTCATATAGTCAAAGCTATGGTTTTTCCAATAGTTATGTACAGATGTGAGAGTGGGACCATAAAGAATGCTGAGCATCAAAGAATTGATGCTTTCGAATTGTGGTGCTGGAGAAGACTCTTGTGGGACTGCAAGATCAAACCAGTCAGTCCTAAAGGAAAACAACCCTGAATATTCATTAGAAGGACTGATGATAAAGCTGAAGCTCCAATACTTTGACCACCTGATGTGAAGACCCGACTCAATGGAAAAGATCCTGATGCTGGGAAAGATTGAGGGCAGGAGGAGAAGCGGACGACAGAGGGTGAGATGGTTGGAGAGCATCGCTGACTCAATGGACGTGAGTTTGAGCAAACTCCGGGAAACAGTGAAGGACGGGGAAGCCTGGCTGCTGCAGTCCGTGGGGTCACAAAGAGTCGGACACAATTTAGCAACTGAACAACAACAATAGCATAAATGAAAACCATGAGATATACAGCAAAAATCACATTATGTAAGCGAAACAGGACACACAATGTGTCAAAATACAAAAGATCTCTTAAATCAGGAAACATTCATTGTGATAATGACAAGCTTTTCTTTAAACTGTGAGACTAAAATCCTTCTTGTCCCCCAGTATGTCTTTGATATATACATTTAAAACATACTATTTAGGGGCTTCCCTGGTGGCTCAGTGATAAAATATGTGCCTGCCAGTGCAGGGGACACAGGTTCGATCCCTGGTCCGAGAAGAGCCCACATGCCATGGGACAACTAAGCCCATGCACCACAACTACTGAGTCTGTGCCTTAGAGCCCAAGAACTGCAACGACTGAGCCACATGCCACGACTATTAAAGCCTGCAGGCCTAGAGCCCGTGCTCCCCAACAAGAGAAGCCACTGCCGTGAGAAGCCCCCGCTCACTCAACCAGAGAAAACCCAGGCACAGCAACGAAGACCCAGTACTGCTGCTGCTAAGTCGCTTCAGTCGTGTCCGACTCTGTGCAACCCTATAGACGGCAGCCCACCAGGCTCCCCCGTCCCTGGGATTCTCCAGGCAAGAACACTGGAGTGGGTTGCCATTTCCTTCTCCAATGCATGAAAGTGAAAAATGAAAGTGAAGTCGCTCAGTCGTGTCCGACTCTTAGCAACCCCATGGACTGCAGCCTACCAGGCTCCTCCATCCATTGGATTTTCCAGGCAAGAGTAGTGGAGTGGGGTGCCATCACCTTCTCCAAGACCCAGTACAGCCATAAATAAATAAGTAAATCTTTAAAAAATAATAATAAACTACACTATCATGGTGATATAAAATACATGAATCTGTATTTTACAAACATGAAATTGACTCATAGACTAATATTACAATCTGATTGCACAGGGGTTGGGGGATGGAAATACCTTTTAGCTCAACAGGTTTTGATTTAGAATGACTAGTTTCAGAAAGAACTAAAAGAACATTTACCTTGAGGTTCGTTTTCTCCCATTTCAATATCAGAATCACTGTCTTCATTGTGCTGCAGGGCAGTCAGTTTTCTTTCCTGCATCTTTTTCTGCAATGGAAAAGGACACCTTTCAGTCCCCTATCACCTGTAAAAGGAGCAGCTTCCACACGTAACGGTTTCCTCATGCCAAACCTACCTTGGACACCGGCTCGTCGCTCCACTGTCTGACCCCCTTGCTGACAGTGACGATGAACTCCACGGCTTTGTTCAGCGTCTGCTGTATGTCTTCGAGGGCTGGGGCCATGCTGATGTTGGGGATGGCCAGAGTGATGCTTGCCCGGAAAATGGGCAGACCGTTCTGCTTCACTTTAGAGGCACTGTTACTGTCTGAGTTAACACAGAACAGGGAAGCTTTCATCTTTTTCATTTAAAAAGATTCTTTTTTTAATGAAAAAGATAAAATCTCATTTTTAACCAGAAAAACAAAAGCACCTAGATAAATACATAATAGGTATATTATCAGACAATATGAGTTTGCTGAACGTATGAGTGAATGAATAAAAACTAATAGAGGATCTAGTTTTGCTCCGTGGAACACAGCAGTTCAGTAGAACCCAAGCCATCTTCTGCTGATTACAATCTATGGGTACATGTTCCATAACGAAAATTGGCTGCATGGAGTCGGCAGATTACATAATTATAGGAACTCTTACCTAAAATATTGAAGACGAGAGTGTCTGAATAATAGGATGCCAGCAAATTAAATATAGAATAAGTAAGTAAGGGGTAAAACACAAGACTATCAGAACAAACGCCAGCTTGGAATTTCAGATAAAATACATGTCTTTCTACCATCACTATCATCACGCTGATATACATCAGAGTATATCACATTGGGAGCGGTTAAAGAGCAGGGACAAAATAAAGTGTAATTCACCATTTATATCCAAGGGACTTTTAAAGTTGGATATAGGCATAGTTATGGGTATATAGTATGGATATGTATGTGTGCAACTCTATACAACTGGAAATACCTGTAATATATAAAGTTAGGAAGACAGGAGACAATATCCAACATATCAACAGTTGATAAGTTCAAACATTAGCCCCATGTCAAAGAAAAGGACTATCCTCCATTTTGAAGTGAAATAAAACATAATAAACCAAGTTGCCAATCAAAAGTTCTTTCAATGTTTCCACTTCTTTTCATCCACTTTTAATTAACTATTAGAGTTAACTAACTGCTTTCCCTTAGGTGCCCATGTTCAAAATAAATAAAAAGGTTTATTATTCTATTATTTTTTCAGTTTTAATTAATTATTGTTACTTTGTTTTTATATGTTTTCAATTTAAAGTTTAGCTTCAGAATGTCTCTAGATTTGAATGATTTTTGTGGCCCATCTGGGAAACCAATTTCTGAATGGTGCTGAAGAGAGATGATTGTTTTAAGAATGGAGAAACGAGCTGGAAAGTACTAAATTGACATGAAATAGCAAAAAAAAATAATAATAATTTTCTGCTTTGGAGGTTATGACATTAATAAAATCTTTATAAGACTGGCTAATAATCTAATGATTTAACAATGAAAGTATGTTTCTATATAGCTTCTTTTTAAAATATTTCTTCTTTTACTAGTTAAAACAATTCATTTCACATGTTTTCATCTTATTACAAAAAGATTAAATGTGATGTTGATTATTATGTTATTAACAAAAGCTAAGTGGCCTTAAGTCAATTCCTTAACTTTCCTGGACTGCAGTCTTATCAGTCTTAAATGAGAGAAATGCTAGTGTCTACTTCATTGAACGGCTGGGATAATCCAAGTTTATATTATATAAATGTACAAGGAGGCACTGAAGAAATGGTGAGTGTTTGGATTATTTAAATTTAACAGGAACACACACACATGCACACACAACCAGAGGCCAGGCTTGGCAAACCAAGAGGCAAACGCTGTGGGCTCGTTACCCCGGAAGCTCGTCACGTTGCAGAATTGAACACGCCTGCGGACGGCCTCCAGTGTGTTCCTTGTAACTTTCAGAAGAGCATCCGTGTTTTGGTGATTGAAGTGACAGAGCAACTCTCGGGCTCCTTCCTCTAACACCTCGATCTCTTTCTTCTTTCTTGAGATTGTCATCAAAGGCAGGAGGCCTGCCCCGGCATTAAGGGAAGAAGTCAAGGCATCAGAATTTTCTTCTTCTCTTTTTGCTGTTACAAAATGAGAGAAACTGAAAGAGATGGGGGTAGGGGGCACCTATTGCAGTTAAAGAAGAAAATTAAGATAAATTGGTGCAGTGGTAAAGAACCAGCCTGCCAACGCAGGAAACACAAAACACATAATCGATTGATCCCTGGGTCAGGAAGATCCCCTGGAGGAGGAAACAGTAACCCACTCCAGTATTCCTGCCTGGAGAATCCTATGGACAGAGGAGCCTGGTGGGCTACAGCCCATGAGGTCGCAAAGAGTTAGATAGGACTGAGCCCACACATACGCACATACATGCAAGTTTAATAACACTCAAATGTCATACTTCTTATGAAATGAGGCCATCGAAGGATAGGAAGAGGACATTGGGGGAACAAGGTGGACTGATGCAACCTCTCATCCTTGATGCGTGGGAATAGGAGGAGAGGTAGGAGCTATGCAAAAACAAGACAGGGCTGGGGTCCTAGGTGCTGGCTCTCTGGGGTCTCTCTTTCACCAACAACCACAAACCCATGGGGAACAGCATCCCTTCTCTGCCTCTCACTGTCTTCATCTGTTCCATAAACCACTTGCTCTGGTGTAGACATACTCCAGTGGGAATTCCAACCCATAATCCATCCTACTTTACTGATAAAGCGAAAAAACACACACTTACACCTAAATGCAAACAGAGCTAACAAGGACCAGTGTGAAGTACACGTTTGTAGAGCTGAACAAAAAGTAATGGAAATTAATGATATGCCATCATTCAAGTGTGCCCCAAATCCTAATTTCAGATTTATTAATGTCCTTATAAAATTGAGAGGGTCTTATTAGAGTGTGAAATTCACTGCAAAGTAGAATATTAAATTTTGGTTTTCAGGCATGTCCTAGAAAAACAAGACCCTTCCATTACCCGCTTCTCTTACCTGAACTTTCATTTTTCCAATCATCACTATTCACATTGAATACTTTCTCTCTTTCTTCCTTAGATGGAACTTCCACATCCAGCAACATATTAATTAGCTCATTAACTGCTTCCTCCACTAAAGAGCTTTTAAAGTGTAGTATCTGAGCACCATTTACACAAAGGTCCTATCAAAAAAAAATAGCATCATGTCATATTTGTTTATGTAGCTATTGATAGCACATCAGTATTGGTAGCAACGCGACAGGTCCAGCCTCCAGATGAGATTTTGGCCTCCAACAATGGCCATACTTCTCACGCTAACCCAGGCCAGGCATCCTGTAAAGGGCTGTGTTAAAGATGAGAGAACCAACTGGTGAATAGATGGACCACAATCACTCTAATTTCTCCAGCAGTGGAGGAAATAAGTCCAAAAGCCATGAAGAGCCTCTCCTCCCACGAAGCTTCTATTTCATATAAATCTGCTCTAGTCAGGCTCCCTTCCCTCTTCACCTTTGCCAACAATCCATCATCAACCCCTAACTAACTTTAAGTATTCCCCTCCCCTCCAACTAGATTATACATTTCTCAAGAGTGTAATAAATACAAATGAATATACTGGGGCACTTTAATCAAGACAAATAGACAGACAAGGAGATGATATAGTCAGTGATTTACCACCTAGTTGAAAAAACAAACCCATGAAGCAACAGACTGTGAGTGGGTCATGGTCTCCAGCTTCAACCCACCATGGTTCACCTTGAGACACTCTAATGTCCTCATGGACCCTCCACTCCATTAGCCTCAGGGTTCATTTACCTCCTCATCAGCCACGACATTCACCCTTAATAAACCCTCTGAATCTGCACACCCTCCCCTAAGGATGGTGTCTCACATCAATCATTCTTTTGCCAACAGCCTTTACTCCATCAACCCCTCAGCCTTCCAGGGCCCTAAGCAGGAGAAGTCCAACCCAAATGATCAGATAATGTACAGTCTCTACTTGCACACACAGGTCATGGCAAGGCAGGGGCTTGGCGCTAGGAATTCATGGCCTCCAAACTCAGTCCAGCTCCTAATGCTACCCAGGAATCACTCTATGTGACTCCAGCCACATTCCCTGCCAGGCCCCAGACAACTGTGTTCCCAAATCCTTGTCCCCTCAAATCCTTGCACCATCCTCCCCATGACCTGGCCCTGACCCCATGCCCTCATCCAGAAGACTAACCAGCATCCATCGTCAACTCTCTTTCCTCCTTTTTCAGGAATATAATGCTTATCCTTCTAGTTAAGAATACGAGGGACTTTCCTGGTGGTTGAGTGGTCAAGAATCTACTTGCCAATGCAGGGGACACAGGTTCGATCCCTGGTCCAGGAAGACCCCACTTGGCACAGAGCAACTAAGCCCATGTGCCACTACTACTGAAGCCCGGGCACCTAGAGCCCATGTGAGGCAACAAGAAAAGCCACTGCAATGAGACGTCCATGCACCACATGAAGACCCAGAGCAGTCAAAAATAAATAATAAGTAAATTAAATAAAATTTTAAAAATTAAACAACACAAGTAGCTGCTTTAAAAAAAAAAAAAATCTAAAGTTCTAAGCCACACTCGCCTGCTTCCCCGGGACTACACTTACCAACCATTCCCTTTTTCCTTCTCTTCTTGATCTCCCCCACCCCAGCATATGAACATAATCAACGGACTTCAACTCAGTGCCTTTCTACCATAAGAATAAGCATCAGGACCTTTGCACTTCCCATTCCCGCTGCCTGGAAAGCTTTTCCCCAGGCATAGTCACATGGCTTTCTCCCTCACTTCCTGTGCTCAGATGTAATTCCAGAGGTCATCCCTGACCATCGACATAAAACCACTACTCCCTTTCAGGTACTCCTTTTCTCCACTATCCTCTTAACTTTTCTCCACTGAACTTGGCATGTTGTTTGCTCACTGGCTCTTTTTGTTTGCTTGTTTTTCTATATCCTCCACTTGAAAGCGAGCATTACGATGGCAGAGATTTCACTTGTTTTGTTCACTGTTTTATTCCCAAGCAGTGTTTCACACAGAAGCTCCATAAAAAAATTCTTGAAGGAAAAAATGAATTATAAAAAGTAAATGAATTCAAGAGAAAGCATTCTTTTATATTGGTAATCATTCACTTTGGTAATCAAAATGCAAATTAAAATTAGGCTCTATGATTTTGCCACTTAAGGTAAAATTAATAATTTATAATTACTTGCGATACATTTATTGTTGTATTTTATTATAATAAATGCATTGCTCTACTCTGTACCTTATTCTAGGAAAAATTTTATTATAATTTACAGTAATTATAATAAAGCAGTGTTTGTTGGAAGACAGTGAAATTGGTACTACTACATTGCTTATGGCATTTTAAGTTGATATCATCAGTTTCAAAAGCAATTTGGCTACAAATATTAGCAGCTATTAAATGAAGACACATTTTTTTTGGAGGAGGAAATACTCCTAAAGGGGAATAAAAAGCATGAAACATATAAATATATTCATTGTATTCTTGGTAAAACAGCAAAACTAGAAATCATCTAACTATCCAACAATAACAAAGCAAGTAAATTAGGACACATCAACTCAATAGAATATTCTGAAGGCATCCTTAAAATGGTGGCCTTGGAGCAACATGAGAAATATTTTCTGAATAAAAAGTAAGTCGGAGAAAAGAAAAACACCATTACAAATCTGCAGTCTTTACAGTAAGGATCACAAATGTAAATAGGCAATATACCAAATTATCACAATGGCAGTGAAATAGGTTAAAATGCTACTTTTCCCATTTTTTAAAATATTTTAGGATGGAATGGCTACCTACTCCAATATTCTTGGGACTTCCCTGGTGGCTCAAACAGTAAAGAATCTGCTTGCAATGTAGGAGACCTGGGTGCAATCCCTGGGTTGGGAAGATTCCTTGGAGGAGGGCATGGCAACTCACTCCAATATTCTTGCCTGGAGAATCCCCATGGACAGAGGAACCTAGCAGGCTACAGTCCATGGAGTTGTAAAGAGTCAGACATGACTGAACATTTAAGCACAGCACAGCAATGTGGGAGCTCCAAGTTTGATCCGTGGGTCAGAAAGATCCCCTGGAGAAGGGAATGGCAACCCACTCCAGTATTCTTGCCTGGAGAATCCCCATGGACAGAGGAACCTAGCAGGCTACAGTCCATGGAGTTGCAAAGAGTCAGACATGACTGAGCGACTAACACTCTCACTTTTAAAATTTGCTTTTAAATTTAATTGTTTTAAAATTTTGCACTTTTATAAAGTAATCCTAAGAACCAGTCAGTCAGTCAGTTCATTCGCTCAGTCGTGTCCAACTCTTTGCAACCCCATGAACCACAGCACGCCAGGCCTCCCTGTCCATCACCAACTCCCGGAGTTCACCCAAATCCATGTCCATTGAGTCAGTGATGCCATCCAACCGTCTCATCCTCTGTTGACCCCTTCTCCTCCTGCCCTCCATCTTTCCCAGCATCAGAGTGTTTTCAAATGAGTCAGCTCTTTGTATCAGGTGGCCAAAGTATTGGACTTTGAGCTTCAACATCAGTCCTTTCAATGAAGACCCAGGACTGATCTCCTTTAGGATGGGCTGGTTGGATCTCCTTGCAATCCAAGGGGCTCTCAAGAGTCTTCTCCAACACCATTCAAAAGCATCAATTCTTCAGTGCTCAGCTTTCTTTATAGTCCAACTCTCACATCCATACATGACCACTAGAAAAACCATAGCCTTGACTAGATGGACTTTTGTTGGCAAAGTAATGTCTCTGCTTTTTAATATGCTATCTGGGTTGGTCATAACTTTCCTTCAGAGGAGCAAGTGTCCTTTAATTTCATGGCTGCAATCATTATCCACAGTGATTTTGGAGCCCAGAAAAATAAAGTTAGCCACTGTATCCATCACTGTTTCCCCATCTATTTCCCATGAAGTGATGGGACCCGATGCCATGATCTTAGTTTTCTGAATGTTGAGTTTTAAGCCAACTTTTTCACTCTCCTCTTTCACTTTCATCAAGAGGCTTTTTAGTTCTTCTTCACTTTCTGCCATAAGGGTGCTGTCATCTGTATATCTGAGGTTATTGATATTTCTCCCGGCAATCTTGATTCCACTTGTGCTTCCTCCAGCCCAGCGTTTCTCATGATGTACTCTGCACAGAAGTTAAATAATTAGGGTGACATTATACAGCCTTGACGTACTCCTTTTCCTATTTGGAACCAGTCTGTTGTTCCATGTCCAGTTCTAACTGTTGCTTCCTGACCTTCATACAGATTTCTCAAGAGGCAGGTCAGGTGGTCTGCTATTCCCATCTCTTTCAGAATTTTCCACAGTTTATTGTGATCCACAGACTCAAAGGCTTTGGCATAGTCAATAAAGCAGAAATAGATGTGTTTTTTGGAATTATCTTGCTTTTTCAATGATCCAGTAGATGTTGGCAATTAGATCTCTGGTTCCTCTGACTTTTCTAAAACCAGCTTGAACATCTGGAAGTTCATAGTTCACGTATTGCTGAAGCCTGGCTTGGAGAATTTTGAGCATTACTTTACTAGCATGTGAGATGAGTGCAATTGTACAGTGGGGTAATATTAAAAACCATGGAGCCCAATAATTTCTCAGAGTGGGAGTACAGCAAATGAGCAAAAGAGAAGAGGTACAATTTAGGGTCTGTACACAGACAGTGAGTCTAAGAGAAGGATGATGGAGAAATTTCTAAATTGTGAACATTTAATTTTGACTATATACAAATTTAATATAAACTGAAGATGACTATATATGCAGAAAAAGGTTAACATGGCAGGCCTGAGATTGTTCTCCTGCTAATGAGGTGGATCTCTGGCTGGTGTCTGGGAGCTTGGATTTTAGGAAGGTTCCTACAGGCTACAGAGAGTGCCTCTCTGTGCTCAGACTCTCTGGGCAAACAGTGTGGTTTATCTTGCCAACCAGCTTTCCATCTGGGTGTCTGGAATTTTGGTGCATGCTAGGCAGAGAGCACCTGTGTGATGCAAAGGGAAAGGGAAAGTCGCTCAGTCATGTCCATCTCTTTGCAACCCCATGGACTATACAGTCCATGGAATTCTCCAGGCCACTATACTGGAGTGGATAGCCATTCCTTTCTCCAGGGGATCTTCCCAACCCAGAGACTGAACCCAGGTCTCCCGCATTGCAGGCAGATTCTTTACCAGCTGAACCACAAGGGAAGCCCACCTCTGTGATGAGACCCAGTCAATACCTTGGGCATGAAGTCTCTTAACGGGCTTTCCTGGGCAGAAATATTGCACACTCTTGACTGCATTTCTTTTGCTGGGGGTCAGTGGGTGATGGTGGGGTGGGAGTGGGGAGGGCAGGGAGAGACAGTGAGCTCTTTGTGGCTGAGGGAGAAAGAATAAGGAAGCCCATGCGTGCATTCCTCCAAACTCTGCCTGTCTTTTCCCTTATGGTCCGACTGTATCCTTACTGTGTGCGCACTCTGTTGCTCAGTCGTATCTGACTCTTTGTGACCCCATGGACTGTAGCCCACCAGGTTTCTCTGTCCATGGAATTTCCCAGGCAAGAATACTGGAGTGGGTTGCCACTTCCTTCTCCAGGGGATCTTCCCAAGCCAGGGACTGAACCCGCATCTCCTGCACTGTGGGAAGATAGTTTACCACTGAGCCATCTGAGAAGCCTGTGTATCCTTATTATATCACTATAATAAGTCTTAGCCTTTATTGCTACTAGATTGAGTTCCATGAGTCCTTCCAGTGGGGATGGTCTTCTGGACTCCTGACATACCATATTAAAGTCACCACCGATGAGTTTTTATAATCAGGATGCCCATTGGAAATGTTGTAAATGATGCTAAAGTGACTTTCCCAAAGGGGCACTTCATGGAACACTGTTCCCAGGATCCTAATTATGGCACAGGGAAGAAAGTGTCCCCTTTGCAAATGTTTGAGAAATAATGGATTAAAGAGAGTTAACTAGACCCTTTCCCAGGAGACCATCTGAAGGTCTTTATTCTAAAACATTAATGTGAACAGAACCTGGAGGGGAAAGGAGAGCAGTCTTGACCCCAGGCCAACTGAACTCGGATCTAGTCTTTTCCAGGTTCCCCAGCAATGGATCCAGAACCATGTACCACAGAACACCAGTTTGGGAAATGCTGCTCTACAGAAATGTCTAAAGAGGAAATTCTATGCAGAAGCTGTTTCAAACAACTATTTTATTAATGAACCCTAGCTAGAAGCTAGAACTAGAACTGGAAGCTCTTCAACAAAATAGCTCTATGGGCTTCCTTGGTGGCTCAGAGAGTAAAGAATCTCCTTGCAATGTGGGAGACTTGGGTTCGATCCCTGAGTTGGGAAGATCCCCTGGAGAAGGAAATGGCAACCCACTCCTACATTCTTGCCTGGAGAATCCCATGGACAGAGGAGCCTGGCTGACTACGGTACATGGGTCACAAAGAATAGGACACGACCGAGTGGCTTACACTTCAAAACTGTGGGAAAATGAGAAATGTATTCCGTGGCAATTTCTCTCTTACTGATCTGAAAAGAAATGATTTGTTCTTCATGTCTACCTGACCCCTCGGGTACATTCCTCTTCATTTTCAAATTATTGTCGGAAGGCTCCTCGTTTAAAGAACATCCATCACAGACCAGTCATGGGAAGAGGAAAAAAAAAAAATGCAATTGATGTTTCCCAAAATGCCCTTTATAGAAAAATGAATCACAAAATAAAGTTTAAATAAAAGCATCAATCTTCTAATAACCTTTGTCATCTGGAGAAACTCTTCGCAGGTAAGTGGCTCCTCCCCAGGGAGCTGACAAAGAGGAGTGCTGCTCATTTCTTCCAGGATGGCGTCAATGCGGAACTCGATCAAATCATTGACCCTGTCGAGCAGCAACTCCAGGTCCCCTTTGGAGAAAAATAAGAGTGGATAAAAGAAATTAAGCATTTTTTTGTTGTTTTTCTTTTTTAAAAAAAGTGATTATATTTCAGTAGTAAATTCAGGATTAAAATTGCTCCACAGAGCTTTTGCAGGAGACATGAAACCCAGGTTCAATCCCCAGGTCGGGAAGATCCACTGAAGAAGGGCATGGCAACCCACTCCAGTATTCTTGCCTGGAGAATCCCATAAACAGAGAAGCCTGGTCCATGGAGTCCCAAAGATTCCAAGAAGTGACTTAGAACGCATGTGTAGAGCTATTTCACACTTGGTTCTCACACTGTTCTTTCTTTAACCAGCTTCCCAGCTTTCTCAGCCTGCCTAACTCTGACTCAACTTGCAGATTCAGCTTGAACACATCTCCCCCAGGAGGCTTGCTGTGAATCTGCACATATTCATGTGGCCCCTTCCTCCTATGGTGGCACTGACCCCTGGGCACCCCTCCATCTCAAAGGACCTTCTCCACTCCTATACTGCTATGGTTGTCTGATCACACATTTTATATTATTCAACCTTCAAACTGTAATGAGCCTCATTCATACCCAAAGATCCCTTCACAGGTTGTCTTTGAACCTAGTCCCCAAAGCTATGAAGCAAAGCAAAGAGGGTAGGAGGGTTCAACCATAAGCCCCTCACTTCTCTGCTCCACCTAACCCAGTACCTATCAAATATTCTTGAGTATATTGCACCTAGTAAACAGCTGGACCCTTCTGCATTCTAAGGCATTTGGAAGGTACCGTGGAAACCTACTAATAAGACAAGCTCTTGAAAATCTGGGCTATAAATAGACGAGGTGTTACTGAATCAGCCACAGAGAGAGGAAGGGAGGGAGGGAGACGGGAGGGAGAACATAAAGAGCTATCAGAACGGGTATGTAGAAGGGAGGCTCAGAAAAGGGTGATCCAGAAAAGAGGTGATGGGAGCAAAGGGTGGATAAGGGGTTATGGAAGTAAATGGAAAGGGATTGACTGTATAAGACTATCGCAATTATGAATACATATGCGTATAGGTATCTAGCACAAACCCAACTCAAAGTAATACAAAAGCATAAGAAAGAGCCTAATTTTTTAAGCCCTCTGCAGTCAGTCTGGGGGAAAGATGGAACCCTTAGAAGAAACAGAAATGCAAAGCCTTTTGTCTCAGTGTAAAATAACAGGAGGTCACAAGAGGAAGTAGTCTTGCCGTAGAAGAGTCCAAGTGGGCTTCTTGGGAATGGGACATATTCTGGGCTATCAAAAACATGGAGAACTGAGCCGTGAAGGGGTGAGGACACCGCATGGAAGAGGAGAATGACCGTTTCTAGTCTTTCTAAAACAATGCCTCCATCGGGCATTAACATGCTTTCCTAGAAGGCAGCCAAGGAACTCTGGGAAATGCAACTTATAGAAGCCCACATTTGGAGACCTACTAAATACTGGCACATCAAGGGCTCTGAAAAGTCCTCCAGAAAAGAAACCTGCCTGACTTTGTTTAACGTGGATTTCCCAGAATTCTCTGAGACTAGGCTCCTTCTTTGCAACATACTTGTACACATTCGGGAAATTGTAATTTATGGAATATACCACCTTAAGTATATTTTAAAGTGTAGTATATCCCTCTTTAGGAACAAAACTGTTTGCTTAAACTTTTCCCATATATCCTGCTGTTCAGCAGTCTGCTCTGTCCAAATCACATCTTTTAAATCAGCATCTCAAAATACACTAACCTGTTAGTACAAAGAGCTGAATGATTCTAAAGTTCCTTTAAAGTCTAATGCCCAACAATAAGCATAATTTTAAAATGTAGTTAATCTCTGGGGATAAAACTAAATAGCAAATATATATGGTTTCCAGGGCTTCCCTGGTAGCTCAGCTGGTAAAGAATCTGTCTGCAATGCAGGAGACTTGGGTTCGATCCCTGGGTTGGGAAGATCCCCTGAAGGAGGGCATAGCAACCCACCCCAGTATTCTTGCCTGGAGAATCCCCACGGACAGAGGAGCCTGGCAGGTTACAGTCCATAGGGTTGCAAAGAGTTGGACACAACTGAGCAACTAAGCATAACACACATACATATGGTTTCCAGGAAATTAATGATTTCATATATTTGGTAAAATTCCTTCAGTTCAGTTCAGTCGCTCAGTCACATCTGAATCTTTGTGACCCTGGGTACTGCAGCACGCCAGGCCTCCCTGTCTATCGCCAACTCCCAGAGTTTACTCAAACTCATGTCTATTGAGTCAGTGATGCCATCCAACCATCTCATCCTCTGACTCATCTCTGTCTCATCTCATCCTCATCTCATCCCTTCTCCTCCTGCCTTCAATCTTTCCCAGCATCAGGGTCTTTTCAAATGAGTCAGTTCTTTGTATCAGGTAGCCAAAGTATTGGAGTTTCAGCTTCAGCATCAGTCCTTCCAATGAATATTCAGGACTGATTTCCTTTAGAATGGACTGGTTGAATCTCCTTGCAGTCCAAGGGACTCTCAAGAGTCTTCTCCAAATTCCTTAGGGAACAACTTAAGAACACAATTCTCATTTTATTGTGTATATCATAATATCTATAAGAAATTAAACAGTAGAACTCAAAAACTCAGTCTTTAGAACTGAAAAATAATAATCATTTAAACAGACTTACTTATCTTTGCAAAAGCATTTTTCAAGTACATCTCAATGTTCAGTGATGTCCAGGTCAGTGCAGCCAGGCCAGGCTGGAGAGCTTCATCCACTTTCGCCAAATGAGGGACCATCAGTTGCTCTATGATGGCAGGCATTTTTGACTTCACCCTCTGATATTCAGCCAGCATCATCTGCAGTGAAACAGGGGTGAAGTTATCAAATAATATCTCACTTTGAATATCTGTTAAGAGCTCATTTTTATCCAAAACAATTACTTTTATTTAGAGTCCAGCTATAGGGCTCCAAAAAGCAGCCAAAACAAAACCAGAGTAGAACAGAGATGAAATTTCTCCATGGATACAAACTCCTTATCCAATAAAGAACACCTAAGGAGGAGAGGGAAAGAACTGAAAAGTTAGAGATTTTCACCCACTATCCAGCCCTGTATGCAGATGTAAGAGTTGAACCAGAAAGAAGACTGGGAGCAGAGAAATTGATGCTTTCGAATTGTGGTGCTAGAGAACACTCATGAGAGTCGCTAGGACTGCAAGGAGATCCAGTGAGTCAATCCTTCTGGAAATCAATCCTGAATAGTCAAGCACCAATCCTTTGGCCACCTGATGCAAAGAGCAGACTCATTGGAAAAGACCCTGATGCTTGGAAATATTAATGCTAGGAAAAGGAGAAGAAGGTGGCAGAGGATGAGATGGTTGGACAGCATCACTGACTCAATGGACGTGAATTTGAGCAGACTCTAAGAGACAGTGAAAGACAGGGGAGCCTGGTGTGCTGCAGTCCATGGGGTCACAATGAGCTGGACATGACCGAAGGGATTTAGCATGCATGTACACAATAGTACTTCCAGCCTACCTTTTATGGTTATGTTAATATTAATTATAATTAATTATAAGAAAACAATCTTAATTCACTTCTTAAATACAATTGTTAAGCTCATCTATAATATGCATGTTAGTATTACTTTGTGATTACATCAATGTTTCCCAAAATGCTTATGCTGAAATGCTAGCCACAAGGGATTCTGTAAGACAAATGGTCCCTGGATGGGTAAGTTTGGAAAACACTGTACACAATACCTCTTCTCTCTGACAGTCACAATTAATATTAATGATTCTGAGAAAACTGCAAGAAGGAAGTAAAAAGCCCAACAGTCTTTGTGAATTTTAAATTCAGCATTTCCCAGTGGACAACATTATCCTTTCTTCGTTTAATACTTTTCCACAATTTCTGTAATATCTTTTCAATTTCCATGAAAAATCTACATTTGATGATTCTATTAGCAGCTACTTAACACATTTTCTGAACCATTTATCTACTGCTTACCTTTCTTTTGGAGTTCATCACTTATTCTACCTGCAAGGCAGGTCTTAAATCAGCCTCCAGTAGCCCTTCCACTTCCCACCTTAATCTTTTAACCCCAGGAGGTATTATTCATCCATTTTAAAAATGAAAAACTGAAGCTTAGAAGGGTAAAGTAATTTGCCCAAAGATAGTGCTTCAAATCCCGACTGGCTTCAGAATCTGTATTCCTAACCATTAGTCTATGATGATTCATCTCTTTCTAGTCTGAACTGCCTTCTAATAGGTAAAGACAAACTCTCAGCTACTTCAGCTTCTCAGGCTTCTGTAGAAGCCTAAAAACTGTTAAATATTCAGCACAATAACTCAGCAACACCTGAGATGGTCTCCGAACATGCTAATTGATCTGCTTTTACCAACTACTCAGGTTGAGTGGGAACTTTTAACTCTTTCAAACTCAAGACACAGTAAAAATTACCCATCAGATGATAATTCACTTGGAATTGTCATTTACAGCTGTGGTGATTCTAAAATATTATTTGAAAGATAAATACATAAACTTTTTAATCAAATAAAACATTCTTTGACCCTCCTCCATTCATAGGGTAGGGTCTATGTTCTCTCTCCTTCGCTCTGTGTGGGCTTATGGAGCCCAGCAGAGGACAGCAGAGGTGATGCTATGAGACACATGCAAAGGTGCTAGTCGCTCAGTCGTGCCTGACTCTTTGTGACCCCATGGTCTGCAGCCTGCCAGGCTCCTCTGTCCATGGGGATTCTCCGGGCAAGAATACTAGAGTGGGTTGCCATTTCCTTCTCCAGGGGGTCTTCCTGACCCAGGGATCAAACCTGGTTCTCCTGCACTGCAGGCAGATTCTTTACCATCTGAGCCACCAGAAAACTTTTCAGGTTCTTTCCCATTATAGGTTATTATAAGATATTGAGTATACTTCCTGTGCTATACAGTAGGTCATTGTTGCTTATTTTATATATAGCAAAAATAACTATTTCTGTACAAATATGAAGATTGACTTAGCTATTCTCTAACACCCAAGAAAAATATAAAAGGGAATTCCAACATGTTGACTAGTATTTGATGAGCTTACATCTGAGGAATGTCTGCGTGTTGCTAATATTAACTTTTTAACATAACATGAAACAGTGGGAAAACACTAGAGTACAAGCTTGGGTTCTGGTCCTACTTCGGCCACTTGCCAGCTATGAGACCTTGGCTAAGTCATTTAAGTTCTCTAAGGCACAGTCCTGTCACCTCTAAAATAATAATATAATGGTACTCTGTACCAATTACCAATTGCCTGTGGAAAATATCGAATGGAATAATGAATATGAAAATGATTTAAATGTAAGCATTATGCAAATATGTGGCTTTATTGGACTTGTCCTTTGATAGTAGCCACTATAAAGTTGTAACAATGGTTTCCATGTTATCAAATAGAATGGCAGCATCGCTGACTTCATTTGAGCATCTTCTGGGCAGTATTTGTCACTAGTGACCAGTCCCTCCATCATGAAGTTTTTCTTACCCCTGGCTTTCTTTTTTTTAATTATTTTATTTATTTTAACTGGAGGCTAATTACTTTACAATATTGTAGTGGTTTTTGCCATACATTGACATGAATCAGCCATGAGTGTACATGTGTCCCCCATCCTGAACCCCCCTCCCACCTCCCTCCCTACCCCATACCCCTTGGCTTTCTTGACACTTAGCTTCCACCTGCTTTAAAGGCCAATCTTTAATTTCACTAGCATATTTGTCCTCTTCTAGCAGACCTGTTAATATTGGAACAACTCAGAGTTTAATGAAGACCCTTTCAGATCAGATCAGATCAGATCAGTCGCTCAGTCGTGTCCGACTCTTTGCGACCCCATGAATCGCAGCATGCCAGGCCTCCCTGTCCATCACCAACTCGCAGAGTTCACTCACACTCACATCCATCGAGTCAGTGATGCCATCCAGCCATCTCATCCTCTGTCGTCCCCTTCTCCTCTTGCCCCCAATCCCTCCCAGCATCACAGTCTTTTCCAATGAGTCAACTCTTCGCATGAGGTGGCCAAAGTACTGGAGTTTCAGCTTGAGCATCATTCCTTCCAAAGAAATCCCAGGGCTGATCTCCTTCAGAATGGACTGGTTGGATCTCCTTGCAGTCCAAGGGACTCTCGAGAGTCTTCTCCAACACCACAGTTCAAAAGCATCAATTCTTCGGCGCTCAGCCTTCTTCACAGTCCAACTCTCACATCCATACATGACCACAGGAAAAACCATAGCCTTGACTAGACAGACCTTTGTTGGCAAAGTAATGTCTCTGCTTTTGAATATGCTATCTAGGTTGGTCATAACTTTCCTTCCAAGGAGTAAGCGTCTTTTAATTTCATGGCTGCAGTCTTCATCTGTAGTGATTTTGGAGCCCAGAAAAATAAAGTCTGACACTGTTTCCACTGTTTCCCCATCTATTTCCCATGAAGTGATGAAGACCCTTTACTCTTCTTTACATTCTCCTCCTTGGAAATCTCATGCAGGACAATGACTTTAAATAGCAACTCTATTCTGATAGGGCTTCCCAGATGGTACAGTGGTAAAGAATCTGCCTGCCAACGTAGGAGACACCAGAGACATGGGTTTGATCTCTGAGTCAGGAAGATCCCCTGGAGTAGGAAATGGCAGCCCGTTCCAGTATTCCTGCCTGGAAAATTCCATGGACAGGGGAGCCTTGGATGCTACACTCAATGGGTTGCAAAGAGTCAGACATGCCTAAGAACACACATATATACTCTGAACTTCCCTGGTGGCTCAGATGGTAAAGCCATCTACCTCCAATGTGGAAGACCTGGGTTCAATCCCTGGGTCGGAAAGATCCCCTGGAGAAGGAAATGGCAACCCAGTCCAGTACTCTTGTCTGGAAAATCCCATGGACAGAGGAACCTGGTGGCTACAGTCCATGAGGTCGTAAAGAGTTGGACACGACTGAGCAACTTCACTTCATGTGTGACTTCACTTCACATATATACTCTGATAACCCTCAAAACTATGTCTTCAACTTTGACTTCTCCACTCAACTCCAGAAAGACATAATCTGCATGGACAACACCTCTACTTCAATCTCTAAAAAATCATCTTATACTTGAGATGGGAGTTATTGATTCCCTTCGGCCCCCCAAAACAAACTAGTTCCAGTCTTTACCAACTCCATGGGTGGAATTTCCATTCAGAGCCACAGCAGGTTATTGAACATGTGGGCAGAACACGAGCAACACAGTCAAGGCGTCGGACACAGCTTAGCGACTGAACAATAACAATAGTGTATGTTAGCCCCACTTTGAGTAAACCCATCGAGTTGCTCACACTAAAAACAAAGGTATCACCCTTGAGTTCTCTCATAACCTGCCTGTTGACATCATTTGCTAATCCACTGATCTACTACGCAACTGCATCTAGGTTCAGCCACCATCTTCTCCATCCTAAGTCGGTACAGCAGCCTGCAAACTGGCTTCATACTGACCCTTTGTTGTTGTTCAGTCACTAAGTCATGTCTGACTCTTTTCTGGTCCCGTGGACAATAGCTTCCCAGGCTCCTCTGTCCACGGGATTTCCTAGGCAAGAATACTGGGGTGAGTTGCCATTCCCTCCTCCAGGGGATCTTCCCAACCCAAGGAAGTCTCCTGCCTTGGCAGGCAAATTCTTTACCCCTGAACCACCTAGGAAGCCCCCACAGGGACCCTCCTGTCCCTTAAAAATCACCTAGCAGCAAGAATGTTTTTATGGTAAAGGACACCACACCTTTTTCTCCTGCTCAGACTCCTCTAATGGCTTCCTGGTGCACCCAAACAAGTACCCTTAGTTTACAAGCTCTGTAAGGACCTGGCCTTTGCCAACTCTACTTTCTGGCCTCAGTCACTCCACTACAGTCATCCTGGGGACTTTCTGTTCCTCAACAGTGACACACCACTAGATTTTTTTTTTTAATGCACACTGGGGTTGCACTAAATGAATTTTGTAAAAAAGAAAAATGCATTTTGTAATGAACCCAAGATGGGAAAAAAATTAAAGTTCCATACCTTCATGTTACTGAAGTTCTTCTTGTATGTGTCTCGTTTCTGGAAAAGAGCAGCTGCAAAGGGTGAAACTTGTAGACCCATCTGTGACATGCACTCGGTTTCTCTAAATAAGGTTAGTATCTGAGGATCAAAGTTTACAAACAGTTCCCCTGTGCCAGGAGCCTTCACCAATAAAGAAGCCTCAAGTCCTACGTGAATTTCTTCAGTCTGTGAGGAAAGAGCAACATTACTATTATTAGAGAGTTCAGTGCATATAACGGGGTATCAAACTCACCCTTTTCTGGGAATAAAGATCATTGTGTGTCCTTTCATGGGTTTGAGCTTCACAAACTAAGGACAATGGGGTCTCTTACTCTTTTCCTAACTTCACTTTTAGGTGGGAAAAGAAAGCCTTAAAACTCTTGGTGGTAACGTACAGTTAGTTCAACAAAATGGTTGGTCATGAATCTGTTGTATTTGGTAAGTGGATACTGCAGTAGAGATGACTTCTCAAAAGTCACTTTGCTCCCTGACACCTTCATGCCAACTCAGTTATTTTTCCTAATAAAAGTTTCAAGAAACCTACTTAACTCAGTTTTCATTTATCTAGAAAAGCAATGAAAAACACTACAGAGACATCTGTTATTGATTCAGACATCAAAAGTTGAACTAGGAAAGTGAGATACCATTTTAGAGGCCTTGTTAGGCTGAATTTTATCCTCCAAAATACTTCCTGCCAATCTACCAAGAAATACAAGTGTTGGTAGGGTATGAAATATAATTGGATTAACCCAGTATGACCAAATAAAAATTAAAACTTTGCTTAACATGCATGCTGGTGTTTATGGACACTTAATGGAGAAAAAAGGAGCTTAGTGGAAAAACAAAAAAAGAAATACCAATCAACCAGGTAAAGAAAGCAATAAACAAGATCTTCTTCCTTAGGAGTTTATAAATTAAATAAAAATAAGTTTCTGTTACCTGGCTTTATGACTTTTTTCCAAAATTAAAAACTATTATCCTTCATGAACATATTATACTCTTTGACTGATTACTTGCAGTCAACCAACCCTGTCTTATAAAATAGACACAAAGTCAACTTTCCACAGGAGTAAAACTGCCCAAGGTAGTAGAGGATTCCCCATGGATCTGACAGTGGCAGCATCATCGTAGCGTTAAGTCAGACTCACTTGTTGAAGCCACGCCCTGTGGTAGAGAACCTCAAACTCCAGGAGGACCTTGGCCACCCTGTTGTAACTGCGAATCACTGGCTTCGCTTCCGCAGTCCGGAGCACGGACGGGTGCTTCTGAAAAAGCTGCATTGGTTGCTGAATCCTGTGGAAGAGCTGCCGGGCCCACAGAATCTTCCCAGCAATGGGAGGCTGGTCTCGAGCCAAAGGTGGGTCGTTTTTCTGCTTTGTATACAGCTTCGAGATCATATCAATGTCAGCCCTGTAGTTTTCAAGGATACGCTGGTACTTGTCATCAATACCAAGATTAGGTATGTTCAATCTGTTATTTTTTTTTTAAGTGAAAGGCTTGAATTAATGGGATGATATTGAGAACTTCTGTCTATTAAGACTAATTTTAAAACATACGCTGACATATTTATTATCTTTTTAACTGCATGCCAGGAGACTTGGTATCTTGTCTTTTCATTATTGTTTAGATCTAAATATATTTAAATTTCTAGGAGTTTTTTTATTCAAAAGAGGAGACCTAAAAGTTCTAAGCATACGTTTTTGAGATCTAATTTAATTGCATTGTGGTTAAAAAACTTGGTCCATATGATAATGGGTATTTGAAATTTTTAATTCATTTTTTATGGTCTATTCCATAGTTATTCTTCATAAATATTGTTGTATGGAACCTATATATGTCCTGTAAGTGAAACTTGAAAATTACATTTTTATATTTTTACTAATTTTTTGTCTTATCAATACATAAAAGAACTACCTTGAACAGCCTATATATATATATGTATATATATATGCTGACGGAAGAGAATGAAGTATTTACTTGGCATGGTAAAAAAGCAAAATGGGCAGTCCAATGGTTAAAACTTCCCTTTCCGACACAGGGGGTGTCAGTTCAATCCCTGCTTGGGGAGCTAAGATCTCACAGGCCTTGTGACCCAAAACCAAAACATAAAACAGAAGCAACATTGCAACAAATTTAAGGTTTGTTAGTTGTTCAGTCGTGTCCAACTCTTTGTGATCCCACGGACTGTGGCCCACCAGGCTCCTCTGTCCATGGGATTCTCCAGGCAAGAATACTGGAGTGGGTTGCCATTTCCTTCTCCAGAGCATCTCCCCGACGCAGGGAGTGAACCCCGCTCTCTCCCATTACAGGCAGATTGTTTACCAGCTGAGCCATAAGGGAAGTCCAAACTCAATAAAGATCTTAAAACAAAATTATAAAAAAAAAAAAAAAATGGAATCAGCCCATCAATCATATGGCAATACAGTGGCTGTGAGTTTTTTTTGTTTTGTTTTGTTTTTAATGTCTCGTGGGATCTTAGTTCCCCAGCCAGAAAGTGAACCTGGCCCTTGGCAGTGAGAATGCAGAGTCCTAACCACTGAACCGCCAAGGAATTCCCTGAAGTGTTTCAGTTTTTTTTTAAATAGTATCAATCCTTAAAACCTAGTCAAAACTATTGGTAAGAGTTTCTTCAAATTATTTAAACATTAACTGCTATTATGATAGGCAGTCACAAGGTACTTCAAAGCTGAGAGGAAATAAACCTGTAATCCTCTGAAGAACTTAAATCTGTGGTCTTGTTATTCAGATTGTCAAGAGAGGATTTTCTTCCCATTAGAATATGAAATAATAATAACAATAAAATTGTAAGCTAAACTATGTTCATATTATCCCAATTTGGAAAACAGAACTTAGAAGTCTTTCAAATTTTTACCTTTCAAATCTCTTTAACATACTTAGAGCTTGATTTGTGTTTTGAATCTTTTCAAATGTAGCATCCATGAACTTCTGCAACTCTTTCTGAAACAGAATGAAGTCTGACGATGAACAATGGGTTAACATTGCAAAGAAATCCTATTTAGCAACAAGATAAAAGAGTTCCCCATTCTCTACAAACACGCACCCTACAGGACAAAATACAGCAGCAGATATAATGCTCATCTAAGCTTAAAGGAAGATAAATGTCCAGAAGCCAGACAAAGAGGGCCTTGAGAGCCAGAGCAGTCAGGGGGTTGGCGCAGGACCCAGGGATACTGGGCCATGTATTTCTACGGCAAACATCATGTCTTAGGACCAGGAAATCTTCCTGAACTGAAGAATTGTACAGTTAGCCTACCTAAATAAACCCTCAGATGTTATCACTATATAAAAGTATCCAAGTATAAACTGTGCAGAACTAGAGCATTCACAACGCTTCCACTCCCTCCCTTTAATTTATACAAAGATACACAAATAGCCAACAAGCACATGAAAAGATGCTTAGTATCTCTAGTTATTGTGCTCAGTAGCTAAGTCATGTCCGACACTTTGTGATGCTGTGGACTGTAGCCCAGCAGGTTGCTCTGACCATCTCTCTAACTTGCTACTGCTACTGCTAAGTTGCTTCAGTCGTGTCCGACTCTGTGCGACCCCATAGACGGCAGCCCACCAGGCTCCCCCTTCCCTGGGATTCTCCAGGCAAGAACACTGGAGTGGGTTGCCATTTCCTTCTCCAATGCATGAAAGTGAAAAGTGAAAGGGAAGTCGCTCAGTTGTGTCCGACTCTAGCGACCCCATGGACTGCAGCCTACCAGGCTCCTCTGTCCATGGGATTTTCCAAGCAAGAGTACTGGAGTGGGGTGCCATTGCCTTCTCCGTCTCTCTAACTTAGGACACAGTAAATCTTTACGGGGCTTCCCTGGTGCCTCAGATGGTAAAGAATCCACCTGTCCTCCTTATAAATGTATATTATCATATGTGAAACAAATCTCCAGTCCAGTTTCAATGCATGAGACAGGTTGCTCAGGGCTGGTGCACTGGGATGACCCAGAAGGATGGGACGGGGAAGGCGGTGGGAGGGGGGTTCAGGATGGGGAACACATCTACACCCATGGTTGATTCATGTCAATGTATGGCAAAACCAATACAATATTGTAAAGTAATTAGCCTCCAATTAAAATAAATAAATTTATATTAAAAAATAAGTTCTCTAGGACTTGTTTGGAACATGTCAACTTATCTTTGAAGCCTCACTTGCTGGTACAATATCAGAATATTATACTTTTATAATTAGTCATTTTAGCCACTATTTGCCATTTTTAAGATACATTCATTACTTTGTTCTAACATATATGTACTTATATTTCAATCATGTTACATGTCAGATGTGATCTTTAAGGGCCAATCAACTCTATCTACTTCTGTACCCATAACCTACAGCATAGAAGCCTAATATGCATTTAATGTACAGTCAATGCATGTTTCAGTTAAGTTCAGTTCAGTTCAGTCGCTCAGTTGTGTGCCGACTCTTTGAGACCCCATGAACTGCAGAACGCCAGGCCTCCCTTCCATCACCGACTCCTGGAGTTCACCCAAACCCATGTCCATTGAGTCGGTGATCCCATCCAACCATCTCATCCTCTGTCGTCCCCTTCTCCTCCTACCCTCAATCTTTCCCAGCATCAGGGTCTTTTCAAATGAGTCAGCTCTTTGCATCAGGTGGCCAAAGTTTTGGAGTTTCAGCTTCAGAATCAGTCCTTCCAATGAATATTCAGGACTGATTTCCTTTAGGATGGACTGGTTGGATCTCCTTGCAGTCCAAGGGACTCTCAAGAGTCTTCTCCAACACCATGGTTCAAAAGCATCAGTTCTTAGGCACTCAGCTTTCTTTATAGTCCAACTCTCACATTCATACATGACCACTGGAAAAACCATAGCCTTGACTACATGGACCTTTGTTGGCAAAGTAATGTCTCTGCTTTTCAATATGCTGTCTAGGTTGGTCATAACTTTTCTTCCAAGGAGTAAGCGTCTTTTAATTTCATGGCTGCAATCACCATCTGATGGCAGTGATTTTGGAGCCCAGAAAAATAAAGTCAGCCACTGTTTTCACTGTTTCCCCATCTATTTGCCATGAAGTGATGGGACCAGATGCCATGATCTTAGTTTTCTGAATGTTGAGCTTTAAGCAAACTTTTTCACTCTCCTCTTTCACCTTCATCAAGAGGCTCTTTAGTTCTTCACTTTCTGCCATGAGGGTGGTATCATCTGCATATCTGAGGTTATTGATATTTAATTACATTACATTAATTTATTTACATAATTAATTTAATGACAATGCATGTTTAATTACAATAAATCTAGTTCTTATGCTTTGCTATCATATCCATAATTATCTTTCTTTTCCATTTTTTCTTAAAACAAACATTTCATTGTGTCATTTAGTTTATGTGCCATTTAAAGTAAAAGCTGTGATTTTTTCCAAATCTGATGTCCTAATATATGTGGGAATTGGATGTGATTTTCTTAAAGGTTCGGTTCAGTTCAGTCACTCAGTCGTGCCCGTCTCTCTGCAACCCCATGGACTGCAGCACACTAGGCCTCCCTGTCCATTACCAACTCCTGGAGTTTACTCAAACTCATGTCCATTGAGTCGGTGATGCCTTCCAACCATCTCATCCTCTGTCGTCCCCTTCTTCTCCTGCCTTCAATCTTTCCCAGCATCAGGGTCTTTTCAAATGAGTCAGCTCTTCGCATCAGGTGGCCAAAGTGTTGGAGTTTCGGCTTCAACATCAGGTTATACTCCATTTTTTTAAAGGTTATACTCATTTATAGTTATTGAAAAATACTGGCTATATTCCCCATGTTGTACAATATATCCTTGTAGTTTATTCTATACCTAATAGCTTCTACCTCTTAGTCCCCTACCTCTACCTTGCCTCCCCTTCCCTCGCCCCACTGCTAGTAAGTAGGGAAATTGTTCTCTATATCTATGAATCTGCTTCTCTTTTCTTATATCCACTAGTTTACTGTGGTTTTTAGATTCCATATATAAGTGATATCACACAGTTGTGTTTCTCTGCCTGTCCTACTTCACTTAACAGAGTCTGATGGTGGTAGTGGTGGTTTAGCAGCAAAGTTGTGTCTGACTCTTTGTCACCCCTTGGACTGTAGCCCTCCAGGCTCCTTTGTCCATGGGGATTCTCCAGGCAAGAATACAGGAGTAGGCAGCCATTCCCTTCTTCAGGGGATCTTCCTGACCCAGAGATAAAGCTGCAGCTCTTGCATTGCAGGCGGGCGTTTTTCCACTGAGCCACCAGGGCCTAGTTCTTACCACAAATCATACAGTAATCCAGCAAACATCCTTTGGTCTCCAGTTATATAAAGTCCCATCCGCTAGGGCCTGGAGACATAGATAGGAATGAACACAGTTCCTGCCCTCAAGGTGTTCACCATCTACCTGCATCCAGCATACAAACTCCTCCAGTGCTGTGCGATCAGAAACTGCTAGGACACACACACAAAGACGACGGATCAACACTGACCATGACGCACACACTCAGGATCTGCCGTTGCTCATCCATTTCCCATGAGAGATCAAGATCCACAGATCTCATGTCTGAGTCAGCCCCCAAAGAGCTCATTGCTTATATTATTACAAGCGCTCTATCTTTCCATCACCTGAAATTTGTCTTGTAAAATAATGGTTAAAAACCTGAATCAAGATGGTGGGACACATGTACACCCATGGCTGATTCATGTTGATATATGGCAAAAACCGCCACAATATTGTAAAGTAACTGGCCTCCAATTAAAATATATAAATTAATTTTAAAAAATTGTAAACCAGTAAAAAAAAAAAAAAAAAACCTGAATCCTAGAGCCAGACTGCCTACCAGTCAACACCTCTGTGACTGTGGGAAAGTCACTTAACTTCACCATGCCTCAGTTTCCTCCTTTCCAGAAACAGTGTAATAAGAATACACACTTTATCAGATTATTGTGAGTATTAAATGAATTAACACCTATAAAGTGCCTAGAACAGACCTGACATACAGAACTAGCAAGTTTTATTATAATGCCTTCTACACTGAACCCATCCTTCCAAAAATGACTCAGAGCTCTTTCTCCCTTGAAGTGTACAAGCGTATTTCAGGCCAAAATTTCTGGAAAAGAAGGAACAGAACAGCCATTTTCATTTTATCGTCAGAAAACATGGGAAGAAGTCTGCACGTTGATTAAGGTGGACATCCATTAGTGTGTCTCCCAAACTTACCCTCCCTGGCTCTTCTCATCTGGTAATAAATACACCCAGCCATGCCAGGGGGTCCCACGTCCTCTGCGTTTACCATATGACCCCACAGTAATGAGGCACAACACTGGAACCCTGACCAACCCAACCCGTCCTTAGACATTGGGAGCTAAGAGTGGGTCCATGGCATGTCCTCAGAAGCTTCTGATGGCCATAACCTGCTCCTGTGCGCTGACCTGCAGTGACCGGAGAGAGTGGGGAAAGCAGGAGGAAGGGAAGGAGAATGAAGAGAACAGGGCTTTAAGACCAAGTTGGGTCAAGGTGCTGAGTCAGCCCTGGTACCACTGTTTCAAGGCCAGCTAGTCTCCTGCCCTTGGGATCTGCCGAACATCGATGACCATTTGCTCAAGCTATCATTGGTCATAATCACTGCTATAAAGTAACAAACAAACGGAAACTAATTTCTATATTCTAATAACACTATGTTTCAACAGAGGATAACAGTTAATTTTCTAAGATCTAAAATGAAACACATGCAGAAATCTGTGATTACAGCTCGTTATCCAAAGCTGTATTTATGAACCTTTAATCCAGGAGAAAGAACCTTCAATTATTCATCTGAAATCATAAAATGCAGGCCAAGCCCTCTGTCGGTCACCTCCGTGATGAAGATGCCTCTTCCTTCTGAATGGGTAATGATTAGCAGCATGACACAGAATGGAAAAAGTAAACACCAGACTGTCAACAAGAATGTTATTATACAACCTACATGAAGGTCATTAATCTGCTTGCAAAACTCTTCGTAATCCTGCTCAAATTCCATTTTCCGCTGGTCTAAGAAATCATACTCCTTTTTCTTTATGGTAGCAACAATACCCTGAAATAGTACGAAACAAATAAGACAATATTTCAATGTTCTTGCATTATTTACCTAAATATGACCTTTAAATATACAGCCTGTGCAATCATTCCCCAAAAATCAACTTCAGAGAAGCCTTATTTCTTTAATTATTCTCATTGCATCATGCATATTATAGGTAGTATAATGTTGCCTGGTGCATTCAGAGAAACCACTTGGAAGCATTTTCATGAGACTTTATGTATTCTTGAAGAAAAATTTTAAATAAGTAAAAACCACATCTGAAAAGTGGATGTTCTGTCTAAAAATTTCTTACAAATTACATCTGAAATAATAAAAAAGAAGCCTAAAGTAGAATTTGCTAAAATATTTTTCATTAAAAAGTTTGTCTTCTCAGAAAATAGACTTTAACAGAATGCAAACAACTTAGGAAGAGCGCAATTATATTATAGTAGCTACAGGTGAAAAGCTACCTTCCAAGCTTCAAATGTCCTAAATAAAATATCAGACCACAATCTACCATTTAAAGAATCTCTAGAATTAATTGCTTCCTCCTGCTCTGCAAAGCTGCAATCTGTGACTATAAGAGTACAGATTAGGTAACTCATCTTCTAGAAAATACTATTATCTGAAGTTTTGTTTGCTCTGAATAATGAGCTCTAATGCTCTGTGATCATTCTTAACCAGGTACTAAGCCATTCTCAAACTTGGGTGCCCACACTGTTGACAGAGGCATATAATTTTTATGAAGAACGTTGGACCAGCTTCCACAAATGCTTCTTCAAAGCCATTTCCATTTAAACATCAACTCAAATCTCTCAATAGACAAAAGTGCCTAAGTTGCATAAATTCTTGAACCAAGTTTACTACTGTATATATAGTTCATAATTGTATAATCAAGTTTACAGTTGTATATACAGTTGTATATACATACAATTGTATGTACATATATATTCACACAGTAGTGCTGTGTGTGGTACTTAGTCATTCAGTCATGTCTGACTCTGCGACCCCATGGACTGCAGCCCGCCAGGCTCCTCTGTCCATGGGGATTCTGTCATGCCCTCCTCCAGGGGACAGTCCCAACCAACTGAGACACCAGGAAAGCCCCAAAGATACAGGCTGCAGGTTGGTGATGGTGGTTTAGTCACTAAGTCATGTCTGATTCTTGTGACCCCATGGCCTGTAGCCTACCAGGCTCCTAAACTGTTAGAGGAGAAAAATCAATGAGTGACAGTAAATTATATGATCCTTTTCAAATTCAAGGACAAAAAGAAAAATTAAGGTTTAGTGTCACTGTCCCCAAACAAGAAAAAACCCGACTATATTCATTAGTTTTTAACATGAATCCATATAAAATGCTTAACTGCAGATATAATCAGATATCACTCAGAATTCAGTGTCAACTAGAGCCTAACACAGTATATGCTTGATTAAATATTTCTTATATGAATAAATGAAATAATAAGTTATATTTAAACATTTTTCTTGTGCTACTAATGAAAACGCTTTTACTAATGATGATTAATTTTAGACTATTGGAAAGTCATTCTTATAATCACATACCTGGAAAGAATATATTAGCATCATTGCACCATTCTCAAATAAATTTAACTGCTTTATTGTTTAAGGGCCATAAGCTTATCTTTTGCATTAGAGACTGATAATTTGAAGCATTCTAAATAGTCATTTGCATAAAAACATTAAAATTTTATTCCTGGATAAAGGTAGCAAATTGTGTTTTGAAGTACAGTACCTGGTATTTAGTGATCATGTTTTCCAGCCCTTCAATTTTAGAATCTTGCAGTACTGAGTATGTCTTGAAGGTTGTAAAGATATCCATTATCTTGGCAAGACGTCTGTGGAAAGTTTCAAATTTTCCAAAAATATACATCTCACTGAATTCAAATTGTTTTTCACTTGGATTTTGTTTAAGCTTTTGTTTTGTCTTGTGAAAGCAGTGCTGGTATTCCTTAAAATTAAAAACCAAAATACAAGAAAGGGAACCCAACAAAGACATCAGCCTTATTCTCTTAAGTGAAGGTGATAGGAAATTTAGGGTAGAATTACAAAATCTTTCCGTTTCATACCTCTGGAGCAACTCACTCATCAACCTGGGATGTCATCTTTTCCTGACCCCTAACCTAGAAAACTCCTTTTTTTTTTTTTTTTTTTTTTACCATGAGGCATGCAGAACTTCTCCGACCAGGGATTGAACCTGTGCCCCCTGCACTGCAAGCTTGGAGTCTTAACCACTGGACCACCAGGGGAGTCCAAACTCCTAACGGTTCATAATACAACTCAAAGATGCAGCCTTTCCACCTGCGTCTCACTGTGTCAGGAGAAGCCTAGCTCTTCATCTAGCTCCCTGTTTGTCTATAAGAAGCTTAAGGAAAACGACTTCATCTTTGTATATCTAGTACTTGTGTGGTGTTGGGACATAGAAGGTCCCCTAAAGGGTAAAGTAAGTGAATAAATTTGTGGGGCTGATTTACTAACATTCAACTTTTCTTAACAGTGAAAGATTACCATTCTTTTTAACTGGGCTTCCCAGGTGGCACTAGTAGTAAAGAACCTGCTGCCAACGCAAGAGACATAAAAGACTCGTGCTCGACCCCTGGGTCAAGAAGACCCCCTGGAGGAGGGCGTGGCAACCCACTCTAGTGTTTTTGCCTGGAGAATCCATGGACACAGGAACCTGGTGGGCTACAGTCCATAGGGACACAAAGTTGGACACAACTGAAGTGACTTCATAAGCAACCACACGATATGATAACTGATAAATTATTTAACTGGCAGGGCTTTCACGGCGGTCCAGTGGTTAAGAATCTGTCCGGCAATGCAGGACACAGGTTCAATCCCTGGTAGGGGAACTAGGATCTCACATGTCTTGGAGCAACTAAGCCTGCACGTCGCAACTAGAGAGTCTGTGTACAGCAAGGAAAGATCCCACAGAATGCACTGAAGATACCGCACGCTACAACTAAGACCTGACACAGCCAGATAAATAAATAAATACTTTTTTTAAGATATATTGGCAAAAACAATGGAAAAATAATTTTTAAATTCTAAATATATTATTAAGTTGACTGTTACCTGCTTAAGTTTAATTGCAGATAGTATTTTTTCCACAACAACATCCTGTGGCTGGCTCCAGATCAAGGCAGTTCCGTTGTTGGTAATATAGGCTTTACATGCAGATATCATCTGATTGGTCACCTGGAATTTTTCAATGAAATGACGTCAAGTACAGTAAGCAGCCATCAAGCATAAACTGGGCTAGAGTGTCCTCAGCTCTTCTAACCTCTCTGAGTATGACATCTGTGAATAAACCTTTGGGTTTATGTTTTTCCTTCACAAGTGTGATCAAGCACTAACTCTCTTTTTTCCTAGCTTTACTGAGGTATAATTGACAAACAAAAATTGTATTATGCTTAAGGTGTACAAGTGATGCTTGGTATACATATTCATAACAGAATGATTAGCACAATCAAGTATTAACACATCCAACACCTCACATAATTACTATTTGTGTGCGTGTGTGTTGAGAAAACTTAACATCTGCTCTTTAGCAATTTTCAACTATACAACACAATACTAAACATAGTCACCAAGCTGTATATTGGGGCTTCCCTGATAGCTCAGTTGGTAAAGAATCCACCTGCAATACAGGAGACCCCGGTTCGATTCCTGGGCCAGGAAGATCCCCTGGAGAAGGCATAGGCTACCCATTCCAGTATTCTTGGGCTTCCCTTGTGGCTTAGCTGGTAAAGAATCTGCCCACAATGTGGGAGACCTGGGTTCAATCCCTGGGTTGGGAAGATCCCCTGGAGAAGGAAATGGCTGCCCAGTTGAGTATTCTGGCCTGGAGAATTCCGTGGACTGTACAGTCCATGGGATCACAAACAGTCAGACTCAACTGAGTGACTTTCACTTTCACTTTCAAGCTGTACATTAGACCCCAGAACTCAGTCATCTTACAACTCTAAGCTTGCAGCCTTTGACCAACATCGTCCCATTTTCCACACTCTTCCAGCCCCTGGCAACCACCCATTCTACTCTCTGCTTCTAGTCAACCTTTTTAAATTCTACACAGCTATTATCAAAAGTGAAAGAAAGTGAAAGTGAAGTCACTCAGTCGTGTCTGACTCTTTGCGACCCCATGGACTGTAGCCCACCAGGCTCCTCCATCCACGGAATTTTCCAGGCCAGAGTACTGGAGTGGGTTGCCATTTCCTTCTCCAGAGGATCTTCCCATCCAGGGATCAAACCTGAGTCTTCCGCATTGCAAGCAGATTCTTTTACCATCTGAGCCATGAGGGAAGCTCCTATTATCAAAATGATTCGTAAAATCACAGAGTTGGAGGCACTACAGAAAATCAACAATTCAGACCCTCACGTTAATGCAGGATGAATGTCTTAGCCAACCACTTCCCTACCTAAAAGCTATCAAGAGCTTTCCTAAGTCTCCTTCTTCAGCAGCCTTCTCTAAAAATCTAACTCACAGTTTCCAAGTGCCATGAAAAGAACTGTCCACCCTGATCATTTCATGACACCATGATCTGTAGCAGAAAAGTCAAAAGCAGAAGACAATAGAAAAAAGAGTAAATATAATGTATGTAAAGCCAACACTTTATCCCTTTAAACTTAAAAAAAAAAAAAAAAAAACTTCAGAATTCTACTGGGGATTTTTTAATTAATTAAAATTTTATTAATTTTAAAATTTTAAAATTAAAATTTAATTTTAATAAATTAAAAGGAAAATGGGATGACTGTACTGTATGTATGCCTGGGATTGCAGTGCAAAGGTTAGGTGGAACAAGACTGGCCATGTGTTGACAGTGGGTAATCTGGGTGATATGCACAAGGGGATCCAGTATACAATTATATTTCCTTTTGTGCCGCTGCAAATTTTTCATAACGAAAGGTTTTTGAAAATGAGAGAATTTAAAAAAAAAATGAGAGAATTAGGTTCAAATTAGGTTTCACAGTTAGGTTCTAAAACAAGCCTTGCAAATAAAGTGCATGAAACCTGGACATGCATCGTAACACAGATTGACTTTTGGGTCTTGCACTCGGGAAATGCCCCTCCTGACTTCAACATAACATTAAAGTGTGAGGAGTATAGAAAAGGATTTTGTGGGTTCCCCTCCTGTCTACCCAAATATGAGAGCAGATGAGATGGTTGGATTGCATCACCGACTCAATAGACATGAGTTTGAGTAAACTCCAGGAGCTGGTGATGGACAGCGAAGCCTGGTGTGCTGCAGTCCATGGGGCTGCAATGAATTGGACATGACTGAACTGAACTGAACTGAACTGAACACAGTCCTGAGGAGTGGGAAATGCCTCTATTTTAATACAACATTTAAAATTTTCACCTTGGTAATGAAAAAGTCATTTCCTTCTTAGAGAGGAAATGGGAAAAGCAACACTGTTCACCATAAACACTTATGAGTTAGGACATAAGGTTTAAACATCATTATGTTTTCTGGCAGAATCATTATAATTGCTTTATGTATTACTGGAACATTGCAGTGGCTTTTATTACCATGATTACTGTTCTAATAACACCAAGTAAACAACTTGGCATGAAATAAATTTGGAACAGCAGCACATAAAATATGAAACTGAAGATGGCCAGTTAAATATAGCTTTTCTTAATTAAAATTCACCCAATAGGAAGAAATCATGTGCTAAATATCATAGGGAAAGAAATTCTAAAAAGAATCTTTTTCCATTTTTATTACATAAACAATATAATATCTTTTATAATTATTACTTTGGGAAATAATGCTTTATGATTTGCTAAAATCAGCTTCCCATGTATGCTTAATTCTATTTCTATCAAGAGATTAAGTCTTTTTGGTAAATTGTAGGATACAGAGACATTGGATTGTGCCAATGTGGTAATTTCTAATTATAAAAAACAACATTAACCATTGACAAGGAAATCTAAGTGACCACGGACTCTACACCAGGCTCTTACCTTTACAAACAGAGACGTGATCTTCTCAGAGGTGTTATAGTAATGAGAGATACTGTAGATCATTTTAATTGCATTTACAAGAGTAGGAATAGCATCAATCATGGATATCTGGAAGACAGCACAAAACTTTTCAGGGCAACATATCAAAGTCAGCAAAATTCTAACAGACTAATCACTCTGTCCTCATTAGAATAAAATTTAGGTAAAAGACTTTTATTTAAATTTTAAAATATTATCTAACATGCTATATAAATATAACACATTGAGGAGTAATCTCATCTTGATTATTTAGTCATATGCGGTTAATCAAATTTTGTCTCAATGCAAGAAACACTAACATTCTGTTAAGGACAAGGATTGTGTTAGCAGTTAATTTTGTAATAAATAAAACCAGGAACAAATGAAAGTTAAAAGATTTTTTTTTTAAAGTCAGCCAATAATTCTTCCCACAGTTGTTTTGAGTATAGTTTAGGATGTCAATTGCTATATTTATGGGAAATGGAATATACAATAAATGTTTTTAAAATATAATGTATATCTTAGAAAACATAGGAAAATATATATATGTAGAAACAGACATGTGTGTATATGCATATATATGTATTAGTTCAGTTCAGTCGCTTGTTGTGTCCAACTCTTTGTGACCCCATGAACCACAGCATACCAGGCCTCCCTGTCCATCACCAACTCCCGGAGTCCACCCAAACCCATGTCCATTGAGTCGGTGATCCCATCCAACCATCTCATCCTCTGTCATCCCCTTCTCCTCCTGCCCTCAATCTTTCCCAGCATCAGGGTCTTTTCAAATGAGTCAGCTCTTTGCATCAGGTGGCCAAAGTATTAGAGTTTCAGCTTCAACATCAGTGTATACATGTATGCATATACATGCACATATAATTTTCTTGAGAATAAAAAGAGGTTTTCTAAGACTTTTCCAACAAACTGCAATATTCATGAACCAAAATTCCACACTCATTTCAGCTAGTGTAAAAGGGTCATGAGTAGAAGACTAAGGAGGTGGAAATTTCGACTCACAGGGTCACTGCTGTACAAGGGGTCACAGCACTTCTCAAGTGTATACAGATACTTGACATTGTCCTTCGCTTCATTAGCTGCATCAGTGATTCGAATATCCGTCTCCCGCCATGTCTACGCACAATACAGGAAGGAAATTTTAACGCAATTATTAATAGAAAAAATTCCAACTAACAGCTGCATAAAAGTCATCCCAAGTCCCAGGGGTCCAACTTTCAGTCTCTCCCGTGCCTCTTACATAGAACTCAATCCAGAGGGGTGAGGGGCACTGCCACGCTGAAGAGCAATTAAAATTTTTCGACTAAGTGTTTAAAGGTATCTCTTCCAAGCCTTCTCTCATGAAATCTCTTCAATAACTAGGACAGAGCATCACGGCGGGGAGGGGGGCAGCACTTTCATATTTACACCTACACGCCTTCTCCTCCACAGCCTGCTGAATCCATTTTGCACCTCACTCTGACATTCTCTATGACCAAGAACTGAAGGAGGCCTCCAGCCAACAGACAGCAAGGAACTGAATCCCACACGGGCAACCTGGAGGAAGATCCTCCCCCAGTCAGGCCTTCAGATGAGCCAGCATCCTGACAACAACCTTAAGAGATCTCCAGTCAGATGATCCCAGCTAAGCTACACTGAGGGCTTCCCAGGTGGCTCAGCGGTAAAGACTGCCTGCCAGTGCAGGAGATGCAGGTTCAATCCCTAGGTCAGGAAGACTCCCTGGAGAAGGAAATGGCAACTTGCTCCAGTATTCTTGCCTGGGAAATCCCATGGACAGAGGAGCCTGAAGGGCAACAGTCCATGGGGTCACACAAGAATTGGACACCATTCAGTGACTACATAACAACAATAAGCCACACCCAAACCCCTGACCCACAGACTATGTGGTGATATTTATTGTTTCAGGTGGTGAAGTTTTGGGGTAATTTGTTACACAGGAATATAAAACAAATACACCAGTTCTAAAAAAAAATTAGAAAAGTTTAAGCCTTCATTATTACTACTCCTCATTGGTCTGAATTCATAATATATAATCATGTTATTATGGTACATATTAATGACTTGCAATGCCCTCTAGTAATACAGATACATATGTGTGTGTGAATATGTGTTAATCATTAAGTTGTGTCCAATTCTTTGCAACCCCCATGGACAGTAGATTGCTAGGCTCCTCTGTCCATGGGATTCTTCAGGCAAGAATACTGGAGTGGGTAGCCATTCCCTTCTCCAGAGGGATCTTCCCCACCCAGAGATCAAACTCGGGTCTCCTGCACTGCAGATGGAATCTTTACCATCTGAGCCACCAGGGAAGCCCATTCATACATGTACACCAGCCGATAAATACCTTTCATTCAAAGGCTATTTCTACAGTTTATAAAATTACAAAAGGGCAGTAACATTTAATCTTAAAGTTACTTTTTCATTAATGTAGAATAACATTTTTCTGTTCCAAATTACTCTATGACATATGCATAAAGAACTTCCATTCCCAGTTCATAAAGCAAAAAGCAACCTTGAGAAGTTTTGACTTGGCAGCAGCAAGCACTGCCAATGCAGCCTTCACATCTGGGCTCTTCAATTGATCCAAAAGGTAGTTAAATTTAGACAGTCTTTTTTTCCAGTACTCCAACTCTGCTCGAGGCCCAAGGTCATCCGCCTCCTTCCGCAGCTGGTTGTTTTCAGCAAGGACCTGTGAATGCACAGGAGAACCATGAGCCAATGAGTCGGCTGGAGAGTTAAAAGTTACACATAAGCAAAATATAGGGAAAGAAGTAAATTCTGCTATCTGAGTCATGATATATTTTTATTCATTTGCATGCTTTGAATGACAGCCTTTTACTAACCTGAGATGTATCCATTTTTTAAATTTCAAAAAAATTTAGTTGACTCATTCTAAGTTAAAACTACTTGTTTGAGGAGCTTTCATGACCTTTTGGAGGACCTGATCTCAGAAACTTTCTTTGGTTTATTCACTTAGAACCTCAGAGAAACACAACCTTGCGAAGTCCTCATGCCTTCAGTTGGTTAATTTCCATTATTGATGTAACATCAATAATTGGATGTAACACCTAGCTTTCACTTTTCTGAAATTTTTTTTAACAATTAAGTCCAAAGCTTTGTTTTGGAAGACACATTGAATTAGAAAACTCCTGTACTCCTATAGGCATTCTCTCCAGAGTAACTACATCTTGAGGAAAAACCTGGCCAACTGCAGTGTTTTAGGTAGACAAGTATATAAAGTCATTTCCTGTCATCTCCTAGAATTCTTACTATCTCTTCTTAACTAATGACGATACATTAACATTGCAGTGAACCTTTCATCTTTTTTAGGGACTTGCAGTAAAATACTTAGGCAGATGGAACAGGGATGTGATACAACCTTCTTCCACTGGCTGATTCAGTCACATGGCATGTGAACTAGTCAGTGTTCAGAGAGCTAGGTCTGATGTTTGGTTTCTGCAAATTACCTGTTCTGTTTGTTTGATCCATACTTTCATACAACCTTCTATTTTTTCCATAGTCTCAGGGTTATTAGCTAGAGTCAAGAAGTCTATGGGTTCCTTCAAGGTTTTCAGTTCAAATATGTCACACTTTTGAAGGTTCACCTAATTACAATGAAAGTTAAAGAATAAGATGATGTTACTTTACACACACACACACACACTTCTGGTTGATCCAGAAGGATCTTAAGGAGATTCTCTCTAACTACCCTGCTCCCTGGGAAACGCTCATGAAATCAGTGTAGGAATCCTCCTTAGGTATTGAGCACACCAGTAAAGTTGATTGGTCTGAATTAAAATTTTGTGTCAAAAAAAAAAAAGTGTGAACTGCAGACAGACAGACAGACAATATCACAGAACTCGGGAATTGATAGGGAACTTGGAAATTAAAGAATCAACCCATGAAACCAAAGAAAATGGGGACCTTCAAAAAATGACTGAGGGGAGGGTAATCTCTAATCTATCACATTCTTTTTTGAAACTAACCAGAGGGAAAGACTCTCATGTCCCTGTCCAAAAAAAAAAAATCTTATAGTTACTAAGTTCAATGGCAAATACACCAATTCATTTGGGGAGGGAGGGGTAGAGAGGGGTAGGAAAGAAGGTGTGTTGGATTTTGACTTGACAGAGAAACCAAAGGGATCTTCCCTGGTGGTCCAGTGGTTAAGAATCCATGCTTCCACTACAGGGAACCTGGGCTCAGCCCCTGGTTGGGGACCTATCACATGCAGGGCACAGCCAAAAAAAGAAAAACAAACCCAGGATTTTTTACTTCCCTCACAGAAAGAATCTACCTGCAATGCAGGCGATCCCGGTTGGATTTCTAGGTTGGAAAGATCCGCTAGAGAAGGGATAGGCTACCCACTCCAGTGTTCTTGGGCTTCCCTGGTGACTCAGCTGGTAAAGAATCCATCTGTAATTCAGGAGACCTGGGTTCAACCCCTGGGTTGGGAACATCCCCTGGAGAAGGGAAAAGCTACCCACTCCAGTATTCTGGATTGGAGAATTCCATGGACTGTATAGTCCATGGGGTCACAAAGAGTTGGACACAACTGAGCAACTTTAATTTTCAACCCAAAAGCCTGGAGAAGGCAAAGGCAACCCATTCCAATACTCTTCCCTGGAGAATCCCAAGGACAGAGGAGCCTGGTGGGCTATGGTCCAGAGGGTCACAAAGAGTTGGACACGACTGAAGCAACTTAGCACGCGCACACGCAATCCAGAAGTACCTCAGTATTTAATAAGGACATTTTCCTCCTGGGAAAGGTGCAGCTAGCCCTGTGAGACTCTAAATTCAGATTTCAGCACCCACCCCCAACACTGCATCTTCCACCTGCCTCCTAGACCTGGCCTTGGTTTTATGGGGGAAGTTTCTGCCTTTCGTGAAATGGCACCGCCTCCCTCTTGTGTGAGATCCAGCCACTTTTTTAATACCTCTACCACAATATGAAGTGGAGCCCTGTGGAAGCAGTACTCTTTTCAGGAGAATAACTATTTAATTTAGTTCAACTTGCATTTAGGTGGCCTGCATCATAGTCAACTACGAATATAACTCAAATGTTCGCTGGAGCCAACTCCCCCTGTGTGGATATCATTTACTCAACTCTCCCATCCCACATCGTTTAGAAAGCCTACTGTCTGCCTCCCTGCCAACATCCCAATAGGTCCCAAAGAGTCTCAGTATTTCCTGGAGAGCAGTGAGCATTATCTTGTCATTGGTCTCACAGGATCCATTTCTGTGTCTCCCACTCATGCCTTATCTGGGCTGTCATCTTTCATGGTTTTGCATTCACCCCACCTTCTACCCCAAGGAATCACTAACACAGGCTCACTGTAGGTGGCACAAATTTTACTGATGCCAAATCCCACAAATGCCAAACTTATTCTTTGTGTGTGTATGTGTATGTGTGGTTGTGCTGGGTCTTCACTGTGACAGGCAGGCTTCTGTAGTTGCATCACATAGGCTTATGGGATCTTAGTCCCCTGACAGCAGGGCTTCACTGATGGCACAGACGGCAAAGGATCTGCCTACAGTGAAGGAGACCTGGGTTCGACATCTGGGTCAGGAAGATCCTCTGGAGAAAGAAATGGCTACCCACTCCGGTATTCTTCCTTCTTATTATGTCTTTAAAAATCAAGTAGTCTCTGCTTCCCTGATGGCTCAGACAGTAAAGAATCCATCTGCCAACACAGGAGACTCAGGTTTGATCCCTGGGTTGGGAAGATCCCCGGAGAAGGAAATGGCAACCCACTCCAGTATTCTTGACTGGAGATTTCCATGGACAGAGGAGCCTGGTGGGCAACAGTCCATGGGGTTGCAAAGAGTCAGACATGACTGAGCAATTAACACTTTCACTTTCAGTTCCCTGACAAGGGATTGAACCGAGGCCCCCTGCATTTGGCACATGGAGTCTTATCCACAGGACCACCAGGCAAGTCCCTGCCAAACTTCTTCTTAATGGCCCTTTAGATCACTGGCTGGACCACAGGACCCAATCTGTCTTCAGATATATCCATTCGTCTCTCCTCCTGCCTCTTCAAAATTTCCTCCCATCCCTACCATCATCATCACCCCCCAACCTCCCCATCACCACCACCCCTGAAACACACACCACACTCTGGCTCCAAATTTCTCCTTCTAAGTTGCAGAGCAATACCAGAAGCACTTCATGCTCTTCTTGCAGTCCAACATCTGACATGACAGAGTAAAACTCTCCACCATGGCCAGTATTTCTAAGGAACCCACAAAGCACTCATTGCTCCAAATGACAGGAATTTAAATCTAGTCACCACCACATTTTCAAGGGACAATAAAGCACACACAATATATTTTCAAGATTTGCAAAGTAGTGGAATCAAGACCCTCTAAGAGAAGTATTACACACCTAGGTGTTGATTTGTTCACCATCAGATACTTTTTGAAGAAATAACATAGTTGTTCTTACCTTCTCCTTCAAACTCTCCTGTGCGCTGGCCAGGATGCTCACAAAGCCTTCCAGGGAGCCCAGGAACTCCTGCCGAAGGCTGGAGGCTTCCGGAAGGCCCTCGAGCTCACTCCAGCCATGGCTCGTGGCTCTGAGAGCGGGAATGAAGATGTCAGACAGCAAACGTCTCATGCTGTTGAGCAGACCCCCGTCTGCGGTGTCAAGCATGTTGAAGCTCACCTCCTGCAAAACAATGGGGAAAAACCTTTATCGTAAAAAGGATCTTCAACTGCAATCTAGCTACTGTCATTCATAAATGAAGACCTGCCAAATGAGTAAAGCAGGGACTTCCCTGGTAGTTCAGTGGCTAAGACTCCACGCTCCCAACACAGGGGGCCCAAGTTTGATCCCTGATCAGGGAACTAGATCCCACATGCCATAACTAAGACCCAGAGCAGGCAAATAAATAAATGAGCTGTAACAAACACATGAAAAGATGCTCAACATCACTCATTATCAGAGAAATGCAAATCAAAACCACTATGAGGTACCACTTCACGCCAGTCAGAATGGCTGCGATCCAAAAGTCTACAAGCAATAAATGCTGGAGAGGGTGTGGAGAAAAGGGAACCCTCTTACACTGTTGGTGGGAATGCAAACTAGTACAGCCACTACGGAGAACAGTGTGGAGATTCCTTAAAAAACTGGAAATAGAACTGCCTTATGACCCAGCAATCCCACTGCTGGGCATACACACTGAGGAAACCAGAATTGAAAGAGACACATGTACCCCAATGTTCATCGCAGCACTGTTTATAATAGCCAGGACATGGAAGCAACCTAGATGTCCATGGGCGGACGAATGGATAAGAAAGCTGTGGTACATATACACAATGGAGTATTACTCAGCCATTAAAAAGAATACATTTGAATCAGTTCTAATGAGGTGGATGAAACTGGAGCCTATTATGCAGAGTGAAGTAAGCCAGAAAGGAAATTCTTTTTTAATATTCATTTATTTATTTGGCTACACTGGGTCTCAGCTGTGGCACTTAGGATTTTCAGTTGTGGCTTGCAAATTCTTAGCTGTGGCAAACAGGATCTAGTTCCCTAACCAGGGATTGAACCTGGGCTCCCTGCACTGGGAGTATGGTGTTTAAGCCACTGGACCATCAGGGAAGTCCCAGGAAATTCTTTTTGAAAGAAAAAAATCTCACTGTTTTACATTCACACAGATACATATAATGTTATATCAATTTTCATTAATAAACTGACTATTAATTCCTCTTATTCAACAGATTTAAAGGAACCATCCTCTTGACTGCTTACTTTAAGTGACTTGAAAATATTGCTGTGAAAGCAGTTTTAAATATTTAATGAATACAGTGGTAGTCTCCATGGAAGGTATCTTGAGGGTAGAATTTTTGTGATTTTTAGTAATTCAGGAGCTGTTGCCTCTTACCCGATGGATGTTCTCAGGGGTGATAGCTCTGGCAGGGTTGGTCCTGATGAAGAACACACACACCCCAGTAAGAGCAACATCTTTTCCCTCGGTCACAAACACCTTGGGTTTTTTCATCTTTCCAGAAACAGAGTTTACTCCTCCTGGAGAGCCAAGTTGCCCTACAAATGAAAAGGATTTTAGTCCCACAAATGCTATACTACGTCCACGTGGTCATCTCTTAGAATGAGGCTTCCCTGTTAAAATACTGTCATGTTGACTCATCCTGGTGACCTACAAGCTCCATCCCTTGGACCACCTCTAGCCTGAACCCTAAAGGAATCTCAAAGGATCTGTTTTATATAGTGATCATTTTGAGACAGACAAAAATACTGAATCCCTGTGCTGTACACCTGAAATGAATCTAATATTGTAAGTCAGTTATACTTCAATAAAAAATAAAGAATAAAAAGTAAATGAAAGGATCTGCTTAATTCCAGACCACAAGTTCACTTCAAAATTGGTGCTCCAGGGAAAAACAGAAATGGAAGAAATAGGAATGAGAGTTCTGCTGCTGCTGCTGCTAAGTCGCTTCAGTTGTGTCCAACTCTGTGCAACCCCATGGACTGCAGCCTATCAGGCTCCTCCATCCATGGGATTTTCCAGGCAAGAGTACTGGAGTGGGGTGCCATTGTCTTCTCCAATAAGAGAGTTCAGTCCAGAGCAAATTCTTGCTGGAGCTGCAAGTCATCCTTGATGGGGCCATCAAGGGGCCAGTGAGAAAGGGTGAAGGAGGAGACAGCATCTACTGGTAAATGTTGTGCATCAGGGCTTCTGCTCAGTACCATGCATGCGTGCTAAGTCTTCAGTCAGGTCCGACTCTTTGCAACCCTCTGAACTGTAGCCCTCCAGGCTCCTCTGGGATTTTCCAGGCAAGAATACTGGAGTGGGTTGCCATGCCATGATCTTCCTGAGCCAGGGATCGAACCCACAGCTCTTATGTCTCCTGCACTGGCAGGCGGGTTCTTCACCACTAGCATCACCTGGGAAGCCCTGGCTGGTACCATGTCTACGTTTTTGAAACTGCTTGCAACCCTGAGGACAGCTGTGACCCGCCTCAAGTCACACACCAGGAGAGCCAAGATCCAAATCCAGTTATGACTGCAGAACCTCTACATCCTGTTGTTCTGATCCAGCTGGCCCTCCAGATCACCGGAGTCAGAAAGACGCAGGGGAGGCAGGACAGCAAAGTGATGGCTGATGTGGGCTCCACAGTCAGTCTCCCAGGGTTTCCACCTCCGGCTGCACGTCCTAGCCATTTACGTGGAGCAAGTTGCTGCACGTCCTAGCCATTTACATGGAGCAAGTTAACTTCGTCTTTTGTTCCTCTGACATCTCATCTGAGCAAGGCCTGAGAATTCCAGGTCAGCTAGCTCACAACAGGTGCCAGCCAAGTAAAAACTTCACTGCTCCCTCTTCCCTCTTATCTCTGCCCTGACACACTCAAAAACTGTGGTTAACAGGATGGGGGTAGGGGGTGGAGGGGTGAGTTGAAGGAGAAAAGGAGACCATCTGCTCCTCTCCCACTGCAGATACTGACCCTCAGAGGCCTCTGCTGCAAAGGTGGGTGGGATGAAAGGAAAGGGGGAGGGCCAAGAGTGGAAGAGATTTAACTTTAGATAAACTAGTTTTGATCAACTGGATATTTTTACTTTCTGAATTGAGGCTGTGTTTGTAATTGGACGCAACCATGGGAACTTTTATTCTTTTTTTTTTTAACTGGGTTATAGTTGCTTTACAATGATGTGTTGGTTTTTGTTGTACAATGAAGTGAATCAGTTATATACGCCCCCTCCCTCTTGAGCCTCCCTGCCACCCACCCATCCCCCATCCCACCCCTCTAGGTCATCACAGACCACCTAGCTGAGCTCCCTGTGCTACATGGCAGGTTCCTGCTAGCTATCTATTTCACACAAGGCAGTGCCTATAGGTCCGTCCCAATCTCCCAATTCATCCTTCCCTTCCCCATGTCCATAGGTCCATTCTTACATCTGAGTCTCTATTCCTGCCCTGAAAATAGGTTAATCGGTACCATGTTTCCACATATATGCGTTAATGTGTATTTGTCTTTCTCTTTCTGGCTTACTTCACTCTGTATTTTTATCTAAAAGTATCCAGCAAAGTTCATGGGGTTGTCTGAATTGCAATTTAAGTTCAGAAGAAAAGCTGCTCCTACTGAAAAGGTTTAAAGGGAGAGTGGGGAAGAAAAACAAGCTCGCACTTACGTTCACACCCCTGCACCCTGTGTGCCATGTAAGGTGACACACAAAGGCCAGCCTCACCCCGTGCAGAGTTCATGGCGAACTTCACATTCACTCAGTTAGCCTAACTCAGCTTGTGCTTTGCAATCTGGGACAGGACTCAAAATTTGTCTTGTTTTGATTTTTTTACTCAAAATACAATGCCCTTTCTGACCACAAAATATAAAGCAGATAATCTGGGGGAAATGCCAGTCACTTATGCATGCATAATTTCCTCAGTTTTTAAATAAAAAATCATGGTCATATTCTATGCCAAGAGCAACAACTATCTTCTCTTCCATCAAAAAGGTCACAAAGGGATTGCATATGATATTTTAATATAATCATAATATATTTATGTCCTTAGTTTGGCTTTAAAATTATATTAATTCACATAAAAGTAGACGGGGATATATCAATAGAATCCACATAGAGATTTGCAAGTTTATCTTAAGTGAAAATGACTAAACTTGTCATTCAATATTATTCATTTGAGTCACAGTCAGTAGAAAATAAACATGATGTGATATTTAACTAAAAAAAAAAACTCCTATTACACATCTTGGCAATAATTCCTATGTTCAAAAGAAATAGAGAAGAAACAGATGCCCAGTGGAAGTTCTAGAACATAATGGCACAGAATGAACTAACATGTAAGGAAAGGAAATCTCAAAATGTAAATTATTTTATCATTCTCTAGCTACCAGCACAGCCTGAAAAGGAAAACAAAATATCCCAACTGAAGTTAGAACCAGGCTGCAGAGCCACCGTTATCTGTCCTTTGCTTGAGGTACAAACAGGACCTGTTTCACTGGGCCTCATCCCCCACTCCTCACCTGTCCCATCCCCCAGGATAAAGTCCTCGCAGTGGCCTCTGCTTCATGCTGTCCTTGGGTAAATCTAACAACACATTTCTGGGTTATGCGACATCAACTTTAAATACCTGTTTCCACTACCTCCACATCCTGATAGTAAAACATGAGGTGACGAAGGCCTCCAGCAGCAAAAAGCTGATCGATTCTTTCAATCTGGGAAAAAGGAAAAGCAAGGTAATGGCTTTGTTCTGAATCAGAAACCAGGTTTAAATCAGCATTTATTATCATCTTTCTTATTCAGGTAAGATTTCAGTTTACCCAAACCATATAGAGCACATTTCTTATAACATAAAAACCACACAAGAATAAACATCTTACCACAGTAAAGGCTAAATTCAAAGAAGTGATCTGATGAATCGTAAAAGTATTTGCTACATCCACACATCTGAAAAGAGATTGTCCCTTAATATTGGCTAATTTCTTAAAGTGCTGAGCTGTTACAGGCAGATATAAATATATTTAATTTTTCACCCAGTTACAGATCAGAGAGACCACACCTTTCAAAATGCAGTCTAACACACTACAGAAAAATATCATTAAAGTCCAATAACCTTGGAAAACCACCATGATGAGAACATGTATGACTACGGAATGCTCCACCGTCTCACAACTTCGTCCCGTCCATGAGGTTCTGTGTACATCTAAAGGTCTGCCAACTGGCCTGCTCCATGGCAGGATATGGAAGTCAAGGTCAGGAACAAAAGAAACCAGAGTCAAAGCCAGGGAACTATGGCACGACTCAATCTCCCAGGATAGAACAGGATAAAGTCAAAAAAAAAAAAAGATAAATTAGCAGCTAAGAGGAGATTCTGTTCTCTAACCTCAGATTCCAAAATGGCACCCAAGCCCAGCTTCACTGACATCTCTCACTGTCAGAGATGTCAGATATCTCTGACATCTCTGTCAGGATCATGGAACTCAAATGATGATTTTAACATGGAGAGCTGGAGAGCCCCAAGCTCATTCTGCCATCACCATCACCTGTATCGAGTCAGAATGGGGTCCTGTCCATGTTGAAACAGACACCCTTCCCTAAGGCCCAGCACAGACCCTGCCGTAGGACAACATGAACTGTGCCCTCCATAATCAAGTCAGTGGGAACACAAATGCATCACACCTGATTCCCCTCAAGAATGGCATCCTCCACTTCAGTTTTGTTTAGGTCCACACAGGAAGCTACAATCCCAAATAAATAGTCATGTCTCCCATCCAGACGAGCCCGCTTGGCTTCTTTTTCTTCCTTCAGTCTTTGCTAAAAAAAGGGAAGAAAAATGTTATATGACAACCACTGTTCTCAAATGGATTCACTCTAATTCATTTTGTAATTTCATACTACCATTGCTTTTTCAAGTCTTAGGTATTCAGCTATCACACAGCTTAATGGTACCACTTTTTATGTACTATCTTCTATATTTAGAAATAATGTTATTTCTACTATGGAAATGAGATGTGCTCATTGTTTTGAAATTATATAACACAGATAAGCCAAAAGAAGAAGCAAAAGTCACCTGCCAACCAGATAATATTACTGTTAACATTTTGTTCTAAATCTTTACAGACTTAATTTCATACATATATAAGCATTCAAAAGACCTTATATATAAGACACACAGCAAAATTTTTTAAAAATCTCATTTTTGTAAACATTCCCTATGCCACTAAAGTAATACATATTCTTCTACACTATTCCCTATGTTTCTTGCTTGTCTAAAAGTTCATATCTGGTCTTGAAATTAATTTATGAATAGCATTGCTTACTTTTTTACCTGTTGACTGTTAATTACAATAATAAACAAGTTTAGTGCCACCAATGTTGCAGTTTGAAGCGTATCTTTCCATGTGTGCTCTGTTCATACAAACATATACAAATATATATACAGATTTCTATTTATATTATACTATAAACATTTTTCATGCATTTTCCCTTAATAATACATCATAGACTTCTTTCTAGTTTAATACAGACTATTCTAACTTGCTTAATGGCTGCAAAATATTTAACAATATGGATAATTATTCAACCATTTCACCATCAATCAATATTCAACTTCCAATTAATCTTAAGTATGTGCATTATCTTTAATGCTAGCCAGTAGCTCTGAATCCTTCTTGTTTTTAACAGTTGTTAAACCCCAAATATGTATGAGCACTACAGAGGCAAACACTACCCAGTGACCTCAAAAAACTAACAGACTGGTTTGCAGAATATGAGCAGAAAATGTAAACAGGACAGACTGGCATTATGGTTGATACAGGAGCATAAGATTTATGCAAGGGCATTCATGGGTCTTCAGAGATGGAACCAAAGGGAGAATCCCCCTCTAGCCCAGTGCTGAGGAGGGGTGGAAGGTACCGGGAAAGTTTCAGGAAGAGTTGACTTAAGCCTGGAGTTGAAGGAGATTTGACTACACTACCTGGGACAGAGGCATTTCTGCAGATTCAAAGGCCAAAAGGCATAAGAAACCATAGCAACTCTGGAAAACACAAGGCAGCCAGGATGGCTGAACTTGAACTAGAAAAACATAATAGGAAATGAGAGAGAAGTCAAATCATAAAATATCTTATGAGCCATGGAAGAAAATATAAACATTATCTTAAGTCCATGGGGAATCACTGATGAGTTTCAAATCAGGAGAGATGTTTAGCTGTCCATGCTGCATCAAAACATCAGTCATTGTGACAGCAGTGTAAAAAGTGGAGTGAAGTGATACAAGTCTGGAGACAGGAAGGCCAGGCAGGTGGATGTGTTTGCAGAGCCTGCAAACACATTTGCAGAGCCTGGGACAGACAGTTCCTTCGGAACGTGCATCTGGAGCCCAAGGGGAATTCGCACTGCAGAGACAGACACCGGTTCTCAATATAGCAAAACAGACATTGTGGGCCAGATCTTCCTTGCAATTGCATTTACAAGACAGCTTCAGCATCCCATAGCTCTTCTGTGATGTGATTGTGCCACTAACCGATCAAGAGGTGGTCTCTCTATCCCCTCCTCTTGAATCTGGCTGGAACTGTGACCAGTTTTCACCCAAAAAAATATGGAAAGAAGTGAGAATGTAAAACTTCCTAGGCCAGTCCTGCAGAAACTGTCAGCTTCTGCCTTTGCATTTCCAAATACTCCCTCAGAACCCAGTTACCATGCTATAAAATGTCCAAATCACATGGGGAGACCAAACGGGGAAAAACCAAGGCACTCTAGTCAACAGCTCAACAGATCTCCTAGTTCAGGGGTCCCCAACCTCTGGGCTGCAGGCCAGTACCTGCTGTCAGATCAGCAGCAGCATTAGAGTAGAAATAATAGGGCTTCCCTGGTTGGCTCAGGTGGTAAATAATCTGCCTGCAATGCAGGAGATCTGGGTTTGATCCCTGGGTCAGGAAGATGCCCTGGAGAATGAAATGGCAACCCACTCCAGTATTCTTACCTGGGAAGCCCCATGGACAGAGGAGCCTGGAGGTCTACAGTCCACAGGGTTGCAAAGAGTCGGACACAACTGAGTGACTAACACTTTCACTTTCAAAGTGCACAATAAACATAATGCACTTGAATCATCCTGAAACCATCCCCCCACTCCTTAGTCTGTGGAAAAATTGTCTTCCACAAAATCGGTCCCTGGTGCCAAAAAAGTTGTGGACCACTGTTCTAACTGACACTCGAGCACCAATTTGCAAACTATCTTGGACATTCCAACCTAGTCAAGCCTACAGCTGACTGCAACCTAGACAATGACATGTGATACAGAAGAACCATCCAGCTGAGCCCAGCATATCACAGACTCAAGAGAGACAACAGAGCTATTAAGAGATAACAGATAATTGATATCAGATAGTTAAGCCATTAAGTTCTGATATGATTTGTTATGCAGCATGAGGCAACAGAGTAATTCTTTTAGAATAATTTCATTAGTTGGACAGAAAACCAATGGATGCAGAACCACAGAAAAGAATGATTGGGAAAAGAGAAACATACTACCCTTTCCAGAAACTTGACTGTAAAGGAAAGAGATGTGGTTACTAGTAGAAAAAGGAAAATTTAGAGTCAAAGGAGAATTTTTTAAGATACAATAGAATTAATAAAAAGTTAAGAGGAAAAAATTGGGAATTTCAGGGTTATTGAAAGACTATCACTAGACATATGCAATTTATATTCATTTGTCCGAAACTGAAGGAACTGCTTGAGAGACAAATTGGTTGGGGGTGGGGATGAGGGTGCAGGGTAAGGTTAAGGTTCCAAAAAACAATCTACCTATCTTCTTGCCATTTCCCTAAAGAAAAGAACTGACACTGGTCTTAACCCAAAATGCACATTCCATAAACATCATATAGAAGTAAATTTAAATCTCTTTTCAACCATGGCTAAAACCAGGAAAATGTCTGTTCTCTGACTGTGTTCCACATTCAAGGCAGGGAGGAATAAAAGACTTTTCTCAAAGCGATATTTCTGGGTTTATACTAAATGTCTCCAGCAGTGTGTAGGCACAGTCGGCAATCAGGGGAGCCAGGGACCCAGCAACAAATCAACTAGATGGCAAATGCTGGGCAGCCAAAAACACATTTCAAAACTAAAGAGCCAGTAAAGTCAGGACGCAAACCAACTGAAGGCTTCCAACGAACATAGAAATTTCTATAGGATTCTGCCATGGCAACGCATTATTCTATGACTCGATTTTACAAGATTCCAACAGAAAAAAAAAAAGAACATATTCTAGTGGAGGAAGGGAGAGATTAGCCTCTAAAGCAGAACACTAGTTATTTTATTTTTACTTAAATATCACAGGGGAAAACTTCTAAAGCAGTTTTATATATAAAACCAAATGTGTTTTTAAAGTAAATGTTTTCAGCATTATATTTAAAAGCATGTTAAGCATTGAATATGTTCTTACATAACTAGCCTATCTCCTAAGTAATGTGAAATTAACCCTAGTGCCATGTAGATGAAAGAGCAGTGTTTATCAATCTCAACTTTCATTGCCTTATACTAAGGTATCCTGGTACAATGAGGGATTTTTTTTTTACTACCACAGAAAGTCAACAGTGTCAAATAAATATTTGGTGATTGGATCAGCGTGTTGTCAGCCCCTAAACTTGAACCTGAAGCTTTCTGGCTGCCAAGGAACTGCAGGAGCAAGCAATCAGATGATTAGTTGGAGGTGGTTTGTCCTGTTGGCCTTTGGAACATCTTGGAAACAGGATGACAAAGGCGAGAGGTGAACTATGGCATTTTTTTTTTAAAGGATCACATTAAAATTGTTTTCTTTGCATGAGCAAGCTCCAACTGATAGAGATGGGGAATAGGTTCAGAAATCTATTCAATGTTCAAGGAAATCTAGAGCAATATTTAAAATATTTCTGCAAAAGCAAAACTACAATGAAATATCACCTCACACCAATTAGAATGGCCATCATCAAAAAAATCTATAAACAATAAATGCTAGAGGGGATGTAGAGAAAAGGGAACTCTCCTGTACTTTTGGTGGGAATGTAAACTGATACAACACTATAGAGAATAGTACGGAGGTCCCTCAAAAAGCTAAAAACAGAGCTACCGTATGATCCAGCAGTCCCACTCCTGGGCATATATCTGGAAAAAGCTCTAACTCACAACAATACAAGCAGTTTGTTCATGGCACCACAGTTTTGCCATGGTCAAGACCTGAAAGCAAGCTATATGTTCATCAACAGATGAATGGATAAAGAAGATGTAGTACATATATACAGTGGAATATTACTCAGCCATGAAAAAGAATGAAGTAATGTCATTTGCAACAGCGTGGATAGACCTAGAGACTGTCACAGTGAGGGCAATGAGTCAGACAGAGAAAGACAAATACGATGGTATCACTTACATGTAGAATCTAAAACGATGATGCAAATCAACTTACTTGCAAAGCAGAAATGGAGTCACAGATACAGAGAACAAACTTATTGTCACTAGGGGGATAAATTGGGAGATTTGGGGTTGACATATATACATTACTATATGTAAAACAGATAACTAAGAAGGACCTACTGTACAGCATAGGGAACTCTACTCAATACTCTGTAATGACCTATATGGGAAAAGAATTTTAAAAAGAATAGATATATATATATGTATAAATGATTCACTTTGCTGTATGAAAAAAAAACTAACACAACATTGTAAATCAACTACACTCCAATAAAAAATTTTTAATGATAAGCAAGCTAAGGTTTGCAGAATAAAAAATAAAATATTTCTGCAATATTTCTGTAACTTGTGACAAATAATGTTACTACCATTTTGAAATGAAAGAGGGAGTAATGTACTCCCTCCCAAGAAACAAGTGCTGATTTCAAGGTAGAGCAATGTCATGTACACAAGTGAGCACTGGTGCCAGACTGGGCTCCAGCCCCGGGGTGGCCCCTAATTGTAAGACCTTGCATCTGTCTTTTAAGCCTTCCAGACTTCAGGTTCTGCAACTCTAAAATCGAAGTGTAGGACTCTGTGACAGCTAAGTCCCTTTCCATCTCTTAACATTTGCATTACTTCTCACTGATTCAAAAATTAACACAGGGACTTCCCTGGGGGTCCAGTGGTTAAGAATCTGCCTTGAAATGCAGGGGACTCAGATTCAATCCCTGGTCCAGGAACTAAGATCCCACATGCCTCAGGGCAACTACTGAGCCTTCAGGCCACAATTAGAGAATCCCTGTGCAGTAATGAAAGATCCCGCATGACACAGTGAAGATTCTGATAGAGTTAAATAAAGAAATTAAAAAAAAAAAAAAAAACAATGTATGCTGTTTAAAAAAAAAAAGGTAACACAGACAAGAGACTTAACGGTGGGTTTTTTGTGTTTTTGTTTGTTTCGTTGGTTGGTTTGGGTTCTTGGGGTCTTTTTATCAGATCAGGAGAGGTCTGGAATAGGACTTGAGATTTTAAAATATGAATCCCAACAAAGACCCAATGCCATGTGTCTTCATAATAAAGCTCCATGACTTTTTCTCGTGACAAACCCATCCTTCCAATTTTTTTTTTTATATACTAAGCTTTGCCGTTACCTCTAAAGCACCAAAGCCCAGGTCTACATGTTCATCTACATAAACAGTGCGTGAACTACACCCATTTCATTTTGGCTTCAGGTTATAATCCCCAACTCCATGAGAAACTTTGTTCTTGTTCAGTCGCTAAGTCGTGTTCAATTCTTTGTGACCCCAGGGACTGCAGCAGGCCAGGCTCCTCTGTCCTCCACTATAAACTGAAGTTTGCTCCAATTCATGTCCACTGAGTCAGCGATGCTATCTAACCATCTCACCCAACTCAGAATAGACCTTGATGCGAGGAAAGATTGAAGGCAAAGGAGAAGGGTGCAGCAGAGGATGAGGATGAGATGAGAAGCCTTACCCTTGTTTATAAAATGGAGATAAAAGTTCAAACTTGAAAGGTATTTGCAAAGATTAAATTGTCCAGTTCCTGTGTCTCAGCAAATGGTTAATTCCCCACTGGATCTTCACATCCAGAAGTGCCAGGACTTAAGCTCCCTCCCTGGGTAGCCAATAGGCTGGGCTCCATGCATCCCCAAACTCAAGGACAATTTCACCTGTATCCATGTCACACTGTTCACACCAGGTCCATAACCTATCCTTTCTATAGCCTTTATATATATCTATATGTCATATTGAAAAAAATGCTTTTCTAGAAGACACAATTAGCCTTGTTGTCCATCTGAATCTGAGAAAGAGATGTTTTACTGAGAATCTGTTGCATATTTTTTAATGAATATATTTCCATTTTGTAGTTGGGTGTTTTATTCTTTTATGCATATGTAAAGTCGCTCAGTCATGTCCGACTCTTTGCAACCCAAGGACTATATAGACCATGGAATTCTCCAGGTCAGAATACTGGAATGGGTAGCCTTTCCCTTCTCCAGCAGATTTTCCCAACCCAGGGCTCAAACCCAAGTCTCCTGCACTGCAGGCAGATTCTTTACCAGTTTAGCCACCAAGGAAGCCCATGCTTATAGCAATGTAACAAACATAGCAGGAGAGAGTACAACGTAGATTTAAATCCTCACTGGAGAGTACCGTAAATAACGAGGAGTCTATGAATTACAACTGAAACTCCTTATCTTAAATCACCAGGGTAAATACCTCTGAGACCCATTTCACTTTGGTTCTCAATATCAGTCTCAAGCCCAGAGATAATTAATCACCTGATGAAGCAGTGCTGAAGAGGCCAAGGACATGGGTTTGATCGTCTTAGGCCAGTTAGCTTCACTTTATTCCATTTTTGCCAACTGTAGATGAATCAGGGCAAATCCATGAGCAGAAGGGAAAATTACTCAAAGTGTATGTCTAAGTAAAATGCCTGGGGTGGGAGGGAGGCCCAAGAGGGAAGGGATTTATGTATACAGATAGCTGATTCCCTTGATAGTCCTTTGGACAGCAAGGAAATCAAACTAGTCAATCCTAAAGGAAATCAACCCTGACTATTCATTGGAAGGACTGATGCTGAAGCTGAAGCTCCAATACTTTGGCCACCTGATGTGAAGAGCCAACTTATTGGAAAAGACCCTGATGCTGGGGAAGACTGAAGGCAAAAGGAGAAGGGGGCAGCAGAGGATGAGATGGTTAGATAGCATCATCAACTCAATGGACATAAATTCAAGCAAATTCCAGGAGATAGTGAAGGACAGGGAAGCCAGGCATGCTGCAGTTCAAGGGATCACAATGAGTCGGACATGACTTAGCAACTGAACAACAATAGCTGATTCACTTCGTTGTACAGTAGAAAATAGCACAACATTGTAAAGCAATTATACTCCAATTTAAAAAATGAAATACAATGCCTGGTTACTGATAAAAATAAGTATTTATTTTTCTTTTTTGAAGGGAGAGATCCAAATGGCCCAGGCTGGTTTCCCTCATTGGTGTGCCATGTATTTAAGCTGATCCTGCCTATCTCCTAAAGGGTAAAATAAAATAAACATCACCTGAATCTCATCATTCCTACAAGAGGAGCAGCTCCACAGGGAGGGACGTTTTCTATTTTGATTTCCGCAGCATCTCCAGTACCCAGAACAGCGCCTAGCACTTAGCAGAGCCTCAATTGCTATCTAATCAGGGGATGATTAACCAAGTTTATCATTCACAAGTCACATTCAAGTAATTAAGGGCTGGTGAAAATTATTCTAGCTCCATGTGAGTCCATGGCAGGTGCAGAATTCAGTCAATAAGCTCCTGGGTCTTGCATGTTGTTATGACTTCAGCAGAAACCACTGCACGGAACTCCATCATTAGTACGGATAATGGCTCCCCCTCAATTCACAGCCACTATAACTAACCTCACTTAGCCTACATCCCATTCAAACATGCTGACTTACAGAAAGAGATGGAAGCAGTTCTGCTTCTCATTTCTACAAATGAAAGGGCCCTCTCCAAGTTAACCCAATTTCCATGTCTTCCAACAAAGAAAAGCCTCCCTTTTCTGTCTTCCAGCATTTTCACCATAACCCTCAGGGCCCAGTTTCCTCGCTGGGAGAGGCTGCTCTGTGACGATGCCTCCTGGACCATCCGAACCTGCTGGAAGATTAATTGGCTGGAAGAGCCGCAAGGGAGCAAGGCTCCACTCCCCACTGCGCTTCTGGCATCTTAACTTCCCTTCCTCCCCTTTTATGTCACTTCTCCAGGTGAAGGGCCACAGCTGCAGGAGGAAGTGCTACACCTCCTTCCCGCGTTAAGAGCACTTGAGCAGAGTGGTTCCTGGGAGGGAGAGACACTCCACGCTGACTAATCCACTCCCAGCAGGTGCTCCAGGGAAGCCCTCCTTTATTTAACAAGAGTTGCACTCCCCCTCCATCGCAAAGAGCTAGCTAGCACTTCAACAGAGAAGGTCCCATCAATTTTCTTTCCACCTGAGAGTAAGTTCTGGAATCTTGTCTATTGTTGCTGAAGTTTTCAGGGCCCCTAAATCTCCCCATTTACCAACTCCCTTACCCGTCATTCTTTCCAAGCATATAGAAGATCCCACCTTACCTGTCACTGTGTGTGGATTTTTTACCCAAGCCAACCCAAAATCTGCTTAGAGGCATGTCCCCATCACCAACTTACCTCCTCTCCCCCTAGCATTCCATAATCCAAACTCTAACACCCACTCAATGGACATGAGTTTGAGTAAACTCTGGGAGGTGGTGATGGACAGGGAGTCCTGGCGTGCTGCAGTCCATGCGGTCGCAAAGAGTCAGACACGACTGAGCAGCTGAACTGAACGGAGTCCATTTTCTACACCCCAAATGTCTGCACCTGACCAAGACTTAGTGAGACTTTATGGGATGGACGTGTACCCACACCCACATTTAAAATGGGTAACCAACAAGGACCTACTGTATAGCACAGGGAACTCTGCTCAATGTTATGTGGCAGCCTGGATGGGAGGGGAGTTTGGGAGAGAATGGATACATGTATATGTATAGCTGAGTCCCTTTGCTGTCCACCTGAAACTATCACAACATTGTTTGTTGGTTCCCTATACCTTAATACAAAATAAAACATTTTCAAAAATTTTTTATAAGGCTTAGCCTCCATATGCCCATATATTCTTTCTTCCTCCAATCCTACAGAGGTTTTAGTTCAAAATCAGGAATACCACTCTTGTACAATTCCGAGTCCCCTTGGGCAACAGAGGCCATATAATTCAAATGGTTTTCACTCACTTGCTAAAAAAAATACATATATAACGTCATCATTCACATTATCCATGGCTGTGGGGTTTCCCAGGCAAGAACACTGGAGTGGGTTGCCATTTCCTTCTCTAGGGGATCTTCTGGACCCAGGGATCGAACCTGGGTCTCTTGCATTGCAGGCAGATTCTTTACCAACTGAGCCACCAGGGAAGCCCCACTGTCTATAGCACAGGGCTGAAATCCCAAAACCTCCCTTATTGATCACAATGAACCAGAATGCTCAGAGCTGATGCTCATCAGAATCACCTGGAAGCTTTAAAATGCTGATTCCTTTGTCTCCCCAGAAACTGACTGCTCTTGTGCAGAGTGGTGTTTCTCAAAAGCTCCCCTCATGATTACAGTGGTGGCCCAGCCTGAGAACACTGTCTCAAAGGAAAGCATTTGATGACTTGATCATAATTTACAAACACCACGAGGTTTTCACTTGAGTTAGGAACTTAGGAAAGTCCAAATGCATAAAGCTGGGATCCCCGTAACTCTAGATCTTTCCTTTCTGTCAGTATTTGGGTCGTGCAAAAATCGATAGGAAGGACAGGTTTTAGCTCAACTCCACAAGGCCCAGAAGTGTGGCAGGCACAAAATAGGTGGTCACCCGATTCTAGTGGAATGGGTGGATTCTGCACCTCGAGTCACATTCTCCCAGGGTCTAGAGATGGTGTAGTGACTTCATGGCCACATCGGGCTGTGACTCCTTCAGGTTTGGGAGCCTCCACCTAGGTATTAGCAAGCATCACCTGCCAGCTCCCCACACCTGCATCCTAGAACAAGGGTCCCAACCTCCACGATCTAATGTCTGATGATCTAAGGTGGAGCTGATATAATAAAAATAGAAATGAGGTGCACAATAAATGTAATGAGTTTTGACTCATCCCCAAACCATTCCCCCTACCCCAGGCCATGGAAAAACCATCTTCCAGGAAATCTGTCCCGGGTGCTAAAAAGGCTGGGGACCGCTATAACCTAGAGCCTTTCACCTCCCCAAGTTCCAAGGAAACTGTTTTCATCTGTGCGTGTGAAATGTGCTCACAGGACCAAACACGTCTGGGCCTGATTAAGAGAACACTGAAACCAGCTAGGCTATTTTGCCAAACAATAACACTGATATCTTTTCAGCTTTCAAAAGGTATCTGAGAGCAAAGGTTCCTTTCTTGGCTTGGCTTCTACTGTGTACTCCCTGAGGAACAATGGCCCCTCCAGGGGAGGTTCTCAGCAGGGGAAGGAGGTGCCCTCTCTCCCCAGCCAGTCTCTACCTCCCACCCCCTCGAGAATCACTGTTTAGAGAAACCTAGCAATCCCAGGAAAGTTAGTGAGCAACAGTAATCCCCAGGATCAGGACGTAAGTGGAAAACACGAATGATACATATTTCAGCAGCAGTGAGAAAACTTGCCCCCATTTCAAAACTAGGTGTCCAATTAGATGAATTTAGGCCAAGAGGACTCTCATAAATCTTTCAAGTGTTTTTTTTTCTAAAGGTCGACAAATCCCAGTTTAATTTTAGGGAAAAAAAGAAAAACAAAATCTGTTGAGTCTGGAATTCATGTCCATGGTACGCTTGAAAGTAGGTACTAAGCATTCTTCATCTTTGAGAAAAGCCCAAAAAGGGGGGGTGGGGGTGGGCAGGCATCATATCTGATGCCTGAGTCAATAGATAGAGAATTACTTCGAGTTTTTTCATTGAAAAGCATTTGTGTTTATTATACAACAAAAAGGATATATGGTTTGACTTTTCCAAACCCAGAAAGCTTATGGTTTATTTGGCTATTTGCAGGTGTATTCTGAACAGAGTCAATTATTATATCACAATAACCTAATGACAAATATAGCATCACTACAGTAATAGCTGCAGACTAAGTTTAAATATAGGGGCTAAATTTTGTATCTTAAGTGGTTTGGGAATCTTTGTCATTAATTATTTTAGGTGACAAAGGTATAACTTAATAAACCATCAAATCAGTGCGCTAAAAAGAAAATGTGTAATTACTTACATAATACACTGCAACATTATTAAGGTAATTCTGTTAATATACATCAGGGGGGTAAACAGAACCAGCATCCCAAATGTATAGAAACTTCCAAAAAACTTAAGATATTCCTAAAAGGTAACCAGTGCCAAGAAAGAATCCAATTCATTCATTATATTCGTGATTTTATCGTCAATTTTAATTTTTGTGATTCGGTAATGAAGCACGGAAAAGTGAGGAATAGGGGAAATATTCAGACATGTGAAACATTTAATTAATTCAATTTATTGAGAAAGCATAAACTAAGGTGTATTAGTACCGGGTTCTGAGCCTGGCAGGCTGCAGTCCAGGGGATCACAAAGAGTTAGACATGACTCAGCAACTGAACAACAACAAGTACAGGTTCTGTGTTAGGGGAAGGCTATCAGAGATGGAGGAAGCACCGTCTAGTCATCCAGGAACTCACAGTAGACAAATGCCATCTCACCACAGCAATGTGATGAGAGCTCGAGCATCAAAGTGCAGACAGGACCCAAGGAAGGGAGCCCCCACCTCCTCCTGAAGTGTCAGGGAGGCTTCTCAGAGAAAAGGTGACACCTGTACTTGGTCTTAAATAATAAGCGTCTGCAGGCCAACAAGTTCAAGGGCTTGGCTGAAAGATGTTGATCTTGGGAGAGATGCAACAGAACGGTGGGGCTAGGGGAAGGAGAGTGGCTGGTGGCAGAGAGTTTAGGAAAAACAGAGACAACGGTTCTGTGTTTTGCGGTGGAAGAGCAGAACTGCAAGGCTGGCCAGAATCATCCAGGATGCTAGGGGTGCATAAAAGATACAGCAATTCAAGCCCTGAGGAAGTATGGGTCAATGTCGACAACAGAGTTCTGGAGAAACCTCAATTTTCTTCTGACATTAATCATCAGTGGAAGAGGCTCCAAAACACCTCTTTATGCATCTGCCTAATCCAAAGCTGCTGAGTTGATTCCTAGGCTAAGGGAAGCTCATTCTTCATCCTTGTAGCTCACGGACTGTGAGCACATTTCCAGGCCCATAGAAGGCGATAGGGGACAGGGTAAGTGGTGGGGTGTCATTTTAAAGAAGCCTGTAGAATCTGCCTTAATAAATTCTCATCACCAACAAAAGCTTATGGGTCTAGGAGAATGCAGTCACCAAGGCACCCTGAGTAGATTTTTTTCCATCAGGCAAGCAGCTCGAGAGTCCCTTCAACAGCAAGGAGATCAAACCAATCAATCCTAAAGGAAATTAACCATGAATATTCATTGGAAGGACTGATGCTGATGCTGAAGCTCCAATACTTTGGCCACCTGATGCAAAGAGGTGAGTCAATGGAAAAGACCCTGTTGCTGGGAAAGACTGAGGGCAGGAGGAGAAAGGGGCAACAGAGGATGAGATGGTTGGATAGCATCACCCACTCAGCGGATATGAGTTTGGGCAAAGTCCAGGAGAGAGTGAAGGACAGAGGAGCCTGGTTTGAATGCTAGGCTGCAGCTTAAGTGCTGCAGTCCATGGGGTTGCAAAGAGTCAGACACAACTTACCGACAGAACAACAATAAGCATCATCCCAAAAGATGGAGACTGTATTTCTACAAGAAGCCACAGTTTAGGCGGCAAGGTGCAGAAAAGCCTAAAGATGAAACTCCTTTTCAATTTTAAATTTGAAGTAACATATAGCCTTATGAACTATCCAAAAATTAGTAGATAAACTTGTTTCTCACAGATTCATCAGAATACGATTTTGAACTTTTTTAGGAATTTTTGCACACAGGTGCAAGAGATGATGTTCTAAGACATGTGCAAGCTCATAGACAGCAGCTCCTTACCATTAAAACGCGGGTGACACTCTGCTTCCAGAGCTTTCGCCTGCCGATTCTAAACATCCCAGCAATCTGTTCAGCTTATAGACTCTTCCAGAATGATCTTCTAGCTCCTGGGAGACCAACTCATCATCCAACAGGCTTTCAGATGAAAAGTATTTTGGAGGACCAGAAGTTCAACATGTTTACATGATCAATTTGCATGTATTATGCACCATAAACATGGAATAAAAATTAAAACCTATACTTGAATTCAAGTTTTCGCTCCCCACCTTGGCCTCTCCTCTCTTCCAAAGCCCTGTGTTGTTAGGGCAATACTGTTTACACGCTATACAGTTGAACCGTGTCTCTCATTCTTACTTATCAACCTATCAACGCATTTGAACAGCTGGGTTGCAACACAACCTCTGATGTTCGTTTAATTCTAGACACTGCCCAGCAGGAAGCTTGAAGTCAACAGAGATATTTGAATCATTTCTTTGAACAGGGAGTAACTTTAAACCGTATCAAAACAGAAAACAGAGAAGCCACAGCCATGAATCAGTTGCACAAGACATTCAGTCCATCTTTGTCTAAACAGCTTTTGTGTGCTCGATTAACTACCAGGCTTGTGGCTAATTGTGACTGTCAGGTAGGCTAATTGTAACTCAATGGAGCCATTTTCTCCCCATAAAAAAACAAGCCTACTTCATATGCAAATAGCAAATGATGTCCATAAATTACTTGCGCTCACAGAGCTGTACTTACAAATAAACCAAGGTTATTTATTCTCTATGACTAAAGATCTTGATCATCCTTGCTGTAAAGACATGATGGGGAATCACAGCCAACGTGATCTGAGAAGTCTAGTAGGTGGGATTTCTCTCATCAAGATGAATAAGTGGCAGGACATTTAAGGTTGGACATGTTGAATCCAGGTTTTAGTCCTTGAAGTTCAAGTTTCAGGAACTCAAATCCAATCATCCAAGGATAAATCGAGAACCAGGGGACCCATCCCACCAAGATCCTGCTAATTAATCTCACACGAGACCCATTTGAAAGCCAGGATGCTAATTTGGTACTGACACCTACTGCTAATTTGGATGTCAATTTGGTACCTGACTTGGGAGATTCACTTCAATAGACAACATTAGGGAGGGGCCTCCATACATAGCTTCCCAAATAGCACAGCGATAAAGAATCCGCCTGCAATGCAGGAGACGACAAAGACACGGGTTCCATCCTTACGTCGGGAAAATCCCCTGGAGAAGGAAATGGCAACCCACTCCAGTATTCTTGCTGGGAAAATTCTATGGACAGAGGAGCCTGGCAGGCTACAGTCCATGGGGCTGCAAAGAGTTTGACATGACTGAGCATTGATTTCATTCCATACGGAGAGTTAACAGAGAGACAGCACTTAGACCTAAATACTGTTTGGTAAACAAAGCATTAGAGACTTCCCTGGTGGTCCAGTAGCTAAGACTCCACCTCCCAATGCAGGGTACCAGGGTTCCATCTCTGGTCAGGGAACTAGATCCTGTATGCCTCAACTAAGAATTGGCATGCTGCAACAAAGATCGAAGATCTTGCATGATGCCAAATCAATAAATAAATGTTTTTTAAAAGAAACACATACACACAAAACACAGGAAGGGAGAGTTGGTTTATGGGATAGTTTTTTAATCAACCTCTGGGTATAGGCAAGCAACTGTTTTTTGTCCTAACCGTGAATGAAGACGGTATCTAGACTAGCCCTCATTCTGCTCTGTGCCAGGTTGAAAGTGAAGTCGCTCAGTCATGTCTGACTCTTTGCAACCCCATGGACTGTAGCCTACCAAGCTCCTCCATCCATGGAATTTTCCAGGCAAGAGTACTGGAGTGGGTTGCCATTTCCTTCTCCAGGGGATCTTCCCAACCCAGGGATCGAACTCGGGTCTCCCCCATCACAGGCAGACACTTTACCATCTGAGCCACCAGGGAAGCCCAGGTTGAAAGGTCACCAGCAAATTGCAGTATTTTCTCATCCTCCTTGCTCAGCATCTCAGTCCCAAGGATCGTCTGTCAACACATGACCTCAGGACAGAGGTGACAATTCACCATGTCACTGTTTATCTTTCATTAGCTACATTGAAATCACAGCTTCCCTAATGGTATTTTAGGCACCTCGTCATTTCATCAGCAGCTCATTTATTAATACAATGGTCTCTCTTGAGAAGAGTTACTTTCTGGGAAGATTTCCACAGATGGCTGATGGCATTCATCCTGGGTTTGGCAGGCGTCACCATGGCTCTCTCGAGGCTCCGCAGTAAACTGCAGTCTTCCAACCTCTGGGCTGAATTTCAGCAAAGACACTAAGTGTCTTAAGGAATCCCCTTGAGTGAAGGAGGCTCACTGAGAATTTTCATCAAGCAGCACAAATGAGGGGCTTTCCTGGTAGCTCGGTCAGTAAAGAATCTGCCTGCAATGCAAGAGACCAGGGTTTGATCCCTGGGTTGAGAGGAACCCCTGCAGAAGAAAACGGCAACTCACTTCAGTATTTTTGCCCGGGAAATCCCATGGACAGAGGAGCCTGGTGGGCTGCAGTCCATGAGATTTCAAGTTCAGTCCACTCGCTCAGTCATGTCCGACCAAAGAGTCATGTCACTCTTTGTGACCCCATGGACTGCAGCACACCAGGCTTCCCTGTCCATCACGAACTCCTGGAGCTTACTCAAACTTCATGTCCATTGAGTTGGTGATGCCATCCAACCATCTCATCCTCTGTCGTCCCCTTCACTTCCCACCTTCAATCATTCCCAGCACCAGGGTCTTTTCAAATGAGTCATTTCTTCACATCAGGTGGCTAAAGTACTGGAGTTTCAGCTTCAGCATCAGTCCTTCCAATGAATATTCAGGACTGATCTCCTTTAGGATGGACTGGTTGGATCTCCTTGCAGTCCAAGGGACTCTCAAGAGTCTTCTCCAACACCACAGTTCAAAAGCATCAATTCTTTGGCACTCAGCACAATTTAGCAACTAAACCACTACTACATCACAAACCAATCAAAGCACAAGCCTGCATCTGACCCCTTGCCCCCTAATTGCCAGCCGACAATTGAGTCGGTTTCTGGTCATTGGAGAAGGGTATCAAATGCCTCCCAGAGGGAGACTCGGGTGAGTTTTCCTATGAGTACTTTCTACCAGGTGATGGCTTCAGCAAGCGAGACACCTCCTTGTTTCTGTTCTTCAGTCCCATCCAGCTCTTTGCTGCCCCACAGACTGCAGCATGCCAGGCTCCTCTGTCCTCCACTCTCTCCCAGAATTTGCCCAGATTCATGTCCAGTGAGTTAGTGATGCTGTCCAACCACCTTATCCTCTGCCACCCCCTTCTCTTTTTGCCCGCCTCCTCCTACAGGAACTTTTAAGCTGAGGAGTCCTCCAGCCCTATCTTTATGGACGATGCACTGTTCCAAGCTGAGCATATTGGCCATTTCACAAATCTTAAGTCAGACATAATAAGAATACAAGAGTGGACAATAAACTTCCTATAGGCAAGAGACTTCATCCATAAGTCCAAGTACCTTCAGGCAAGGTTTAAAGTTTCACTTTCATTCATTCACTCACTCTTCATCAGCAAATGTGAGTACTTTTTATAGGACCAGGCACTGTACTATGTATTAAGCATAGAGCAGCTAATTAAAACACATACTTAGGACTTCCCTGGAGGTCCAGTGGTTAAGAATTGGCCTTGCAGTTCATGGAGACAGGTTCGATCCCTGGTTAGGGAACTAAGATCTTGCATGCTGCAGAGGAACTAAGCCCCAGTGCCACAATTACTGAGCCCACATGCTCCAGAGCCCGTGTGCCACAACAAAAGTTCCCACGTGATGCAACAAAGGTCTCGTGGGCCAGTGATTATGTAAGACTAAGACCCAAAACAGCCAAGCAAATAAATTTAATTTTAAAAAATCACAATCAAACACTAAAAAATGTCCATTGTAAAATGCATAATTATTTTAGAGGACCTCCAAAGAGAAAAATAAAACACTGCCAATTACACTTAAAAACAACCTCAACTTTAAGCTGCATTCTGAATTCATAGACATTAAAATGTAAAACATGTAGATCTCAGAACCAATGAAAAGCCAACATGCCGGCCTTCACTGGGGAAAGATATAAAGTAAATAACATAATTATAAATAAAATATGATTACACAAATTGTGGAAAGTGCCATTAAAAAGGAAATCTTGATGCAAGCTTCACTTGGATCTGTGTTCTAAATTACTGCCGTTTGTACTTGTATTCCAAAGTGTGAGACTTCCTGAACTCATTGCTATATCATGAAGAATTACCTGCATCGAGCCTTGCAGCCCTGTATGTACAACCCACCGTCATAGAGTAACAAAGTGCAAGTTCTGGGGTCAGGCACATGCATGCTGTGTGCATGTCAAGTTGCTTCAGTCGTGTCTGACTCTGCGCGACCCTATGGACTGCAGCCTGTCCATGGGATTCTGTCCACTAGATTCTCCAGGCAAGAATACTGGAGTGGGTTGCCATTTCCTTCTCTAGGGGATCTTCCCAACCCAGGGATCAAACCCACGTTTCTTACATCCCCTGTATTGGTAGGTGGGTTCTTTACCACTAGCGCCAACTGGGTCAGACACACCTGGGTTTAAATCCTAGCATTGCTCTCTTTCAGCTATATGACATCAGAGCTTTTGTTTTCTAAATTATCCATTAGAAATAAACCCACCTGCCTAACAGACTTGTGATTATGTAAAATTCCTGGATCCTCACAGGTACCTAATACATGAAAAATATGTTAATATTTTTTATTTGCAAAAAAGTTATGACTACAATTAATGACAATACTAATATAGGGACAAATTCCCAAAGAATTTAACCCAGCATATAAATTTCAGTGTAGAGCTGCTTCAAAATTTTGCTCTTGATTTCCCAATATATCCCAAGAGAAAGAGTAGATCCAGGTTTTAATGGTTACCATCTACACATTTTTCACAGATTTCTGCTTCTAAATGTCTCAGTGAGGCCCAGCAGAATTAAATACATTCATCAGTTTAATGGCCTTGTAAACAATGATACAAGGGGGCAGCATAAAAAATGGTAAGTGGGATGAGAAAGTATCATATTTCAATCCATTCTGAGTAGCACATTTTTTGCACTTTTTACCATATTGAAATTGAGCACATCTGCTATTCACTTTTCGGAGAAGGCAATGGCACCCCACTCCAGTACTCTTGCCTGGAAAATCCCATGGATGGAGGAGCCCGGTGGGCTGCAGTCCATGGGGTTGCTAAGAGTCGGGAACGACTGAACGACTTCACTTTCACTTTTCACTTGCATGCATTGGAGAAGGAAATGGCAACCCACTCCAGTGTTCTTGCCTGGAGAATCCCAGGGACTGCGGAGCCTGGTGGGCTGCCGTCTATGGGGTCGAGCAGAGTCGGGCACAACTGAAGCGACTTAGCAGCAGCAGCAGCCATTCACTTTTAACTGTTGGTTGACAGAAATCATGGCCAGAGTATGTGCACTCAGTTGTCACTCCAGGTGTCAGGATAAGGCCACTGGAGCACCTTGATATCACAGTCGACAAACTACTGAAAATCCATCTGAGGAGGAATGTGTGTCCTAGTTGTTTTCTGAAAATCTTCCACTGACACCTTCTGGGAAGATCAATAAAACAGCAGCATCACAACTCCCAGAATACATGACAGGAGATGGAAAGAAAACCCCAGGAGAGTCAGACCCTCGATGGGAAGCAGCTTTGGAAATTTCTTAACCCATTCATTACATTTATATTTGTATGGATGCACAAGAGTGACATATGATTTTTCTAAATCTAGGTTTAATCAAACCTGTCAATCCTAAAGGAAATCAACTCTGAATATTCATTGGAAGGACTCATGTTGAAGCTGAGGTTTCAATATTTTGGCAACCTGATGCGAAGAGCTGACTTACTGGAAAAGACTCCGATGCTGGGAAAGATTGAAGGCGGGAGGAAAAGGAAATGACAGAGGATGAGACAGTTGGATGGCATCACCAACTCAATGGACATGAGTTTGAGTACGCTCCGGGAGTTGGTGATGGACAGGGAAGCCTGGCATGCTGCTGTCCATGGGGTCGCATGACTGAGCGACTGAACTGAACTGAAGGGACTAACATACAGGGAAAATATCACCAGCAAAGCACAAAGGTTGGATTTCAAAAGCAAGTCTTTCTGGTGCTGCAGTTTTCCAGAAATATGAGTGATTAATCTCTGAAGAGTATGTGAGGCTGAGCTGTGTGTGTCAACCTATGGTAGGTGGCCCTCACAGGCATTAGGGAGTCACTGAAGAATAAGTTGATGAAAATCTTGATTAGGAAGATTATGCTGAAGAATGGGAGGAAAGGAAGATTGAAGTCAGAATCCTAGGCATGAGGAAATAAAGAATTTAATAAGGGAGTGGAGACAATGGTCACCTGATCCACTCAAAACCAAACAAGCTAAGGGACTTCCTCAGCAGTGGCTAAGACTTCCAGTGGCTAAGACTCCACTCTTTCAATGCAGGGGCACAGGTTTACTTCTTGGTGGGGGAACTAAGACCCCATATGAAGCATGGCACTGGCCAAAAACAAACAAGCTAGATAAAAAGAGGCAAGTTCTTTTATCCAATCCCATGTTGCCACCCCTAAGCTACCCCCATATAGAAATCCTGGATGGGGAGAAACAGATAGACGGAACTTGACAATTGGTAATGGGGGATTCCGTGGTGATTGGAATCTGTCCAAGGTGATTCCATGCGGTGTCAAGCTTGGTAAAGTGAAGAATAACTCAACAGGAATGGAAGAATCTAGAGAAGGAGTGCATGTTGGAGAAAAGAATACTAAAGAAATGGAAATAAAGCTCTGATTCTTTGCTTTCCCTGTTGGTCTTTACATCTTGAAAACGTGAAGGTCAATATGCTTATGCTTGGTCATTCAGTTGTGTCTGACCCTTTGCAACCCTCTGGACTGTAGCCTGCCAGGCTCCTCTGTCCATGGGATTCTCCAGGCAAGAATACTGGCATGGGTTGCCATTTCCTCCTCCAGGGGATCTTCCTGACCCAAGGATTGAGCCAGTGACTCCAGCATTGGCAGGCATATTTTTACCACTGAGCCACCTGGGAAGCCCAAGAATACTGGCGTGGGTAGCCTACCCCTTCTCCAGGGGATCTTCCTGACCAAGGTCAGTATATGTGAGACCAAGAACATCCAGTATCTTTCTCTTTATTTCTAAATTCATAAAAGAAAGAAAAAACTCACAGTTAAAAGAAAGATAACTAATCATATGTGGATTAAATAATTACTTTAGCTGTCTTCCCTCAAAAAAATTTTTGAAAACTTAAATTAAGTGGTGCAGAATGTTGGCTTTGCTAAGATTGCTGTGAGTTCAAAATGTGCAGCAAAAGCTAAAAAAGATGCATAAGTTTTCTTCAGCTTCATCTGCCAAAGTGGAAGGGACAAACACTAGTAAAATCCCAAAGGACAATACAGAAAACTGATGCATTTAGAGTAAAGCATCCACTAAACAGAACACCCAAGTTCCACAGGTATAGATTGGAAGAATAGAGATCTCAGTGTTAATGCTCATTCCAGATGTTATTTTGTATAGTACCCTTTGAGCAGAAAGTGTAAGAATTAGAAATTTTTGTCAGTCAGTTCAGTCATTCAGTCATGTCTGACTCTGAGACCCCATGAATTGCAGCATGCCAGGCCTCCCTATCCATCACCATCTCCTGGAGTTCACTCAAACTCACATCCATCGACTCGGTGATGCCATCCAGCCATCTCATCCTCTGTCGTCCCCTTCTCCTCCTGCCCCCAATCCCTCCCAGCATCAGGGTCTTTTCCAATCAGTCAACTCTTTGCATAAGGTGGCCAAAGTACTGGAGTTTCAGCTTCAGCATCAGTCCTTCCAAAGAACACCCAGGGCTGATGTCCTTTAGAATGGACTGGTTGGATCTCCTTGCAGTCCAAGGGACTCTCAAGAGTCTTCTCCAACACCACAGTTCAAAAGCATCAGTTCTTCGGCCCTCAGCTTTCTTCACAGTCCAACTCTCACATCCATACATGACCACTGGAAAAACCATAACCTTGACTAGACAGACCTTTTTGGGAAAGTAATGTCTCTGCTTTTCAATATGCTATCTAGATTGGTCATAACTTTTCTTCCAAGGAGTAAGTGTCTTTTAATTTCATGGCTTCAGTCACCATCTGCAGTGATTTTGGAGCCCAAAAAAATAAAGTCTGACACTGTTTCCACTGTTTCCCCATCTATTTCCTATGAAGTGATGGGACCAGATGCCATGATTTTCGTTTTCTGAATGTTGAGCTTTAAGCCAACTTTTTCACTCTCCTCTTTCACTTTCATCAAGAGGCTTTTCAGTTCCTCTTCACTTTCTGCTATAAAGGTGGTGTCATCTGCATATCTGAGGTTATTGATATTTCTCCCGGCAATCTTGATTCCAGCTTGTGCTTCTTCCAGCCCAGCATTTCTCATGATGTACCCTGCATATAAGTTAAATAAGCAGGGTGACAATATCCAGCCTTGACATACTCCTTTTCCTATTTGGAACCAGTCTGATGTTCCATGTCCAGTTCTAACTGTTGCTTCCTGACCTGCACACAGGTTTCTCAAGAGGCAGGTCAGGTGGTCTGGTATTCCCATCTCTTGAAGAATTTTCCACAGTTCATGTGCAATCTTCTGATTTCTTGTCTTTGCTCTGGTGACACTTCAATGTGTTCATAGAAACAGCATTCTCCTGGCTTTGGGAAGCCATGTTTTTGATGTTGACACCCAAATACTGGTTGAGTGTATGATGTTAATAAACCACCTGCCACTCTGGTCCCAGTTGCCCATGAATAACAGGAAGTAGGTGACCAGATGATCTTACAGGCATCATCCAGTTCTAAGCAAGATGCAGGAACTAAGTGAGTGATCTCCATCACTTGCATCCCAAGCACAGAGCATCTTAATCAAAACATTATCTTAACATGAATTTTTCAAGTACAATCTTACAACACGGCAAACAAAACACTGGAAAATTATGATATCCCTGGAATTATCTGAAATGAGGTTGACGAATTTAACTTTGCAAGGCTGTGACATCTTTGATAATATTGTTTTCCCATAGAAATTTTTTCCCATTCTAGATGCCCAATCTTGAACAAATGATGTTCCCTGGACCATGACACTTGTTCTTTGTGTATAAAGCTACATAGTGCTTTCAATGGACTACTACTCAGCCATAAAAAAAGAAGAAAATAATATCATTTGAAACAATATGGATGGACCTAGAGATTACCATCCATGTTATTATTATTATCAATAACCTCTGATATGCAGATGACACCACTCTTATGGCAGAAAGCAAAGAAGAATTAAAGAGCCTCTTGATGGAAGTGAAAGAAGAGAGTGAAAAAGTTGGCTTAAAACTCAACATTCAGAAAACTAAGATCATGGCATCTGGTCCCATCACTTCATGGGAAATAGATGGGGAAACAATGGAAACAGTGAAAGACTTTTTATTTTCTTGGGCTCCAAAATCACTGCAGATGGTGATTGCAGCCATAAAATTAAAAGATGCTTGCTCCTTGGAAGAAAAATTATGACCAACCTAGACAGTATATTAAAAAGCAGAGACATTACTTTGCCAACAAAGGTCCAGTCAAAGCTATGGTTTTTCCAGTAGTCATGGGTAGATGTGAGAGCTGGACCATAAAGAAAGCTGCGCACCAAAGAATTGATGCTTTTGAACTGTGGTATTGGAGAAGACTCTTGATAGTCCCTTGGACTGCAAGGAGATCCAACCAGTCCATCCTAAAGGAAATCAACGCTGAATATTCATTGGAAAGACTGATGTTGAAGCTGAAACTCCAATACTTTGGCCACCTGATGTGAAAACCTGACTCATTGGAAAAGACCCTGATGCTGGGAAAGATTGAAGACAGGAGGAGAAGAGGACTACAGAGGATGAGATGGTTGGATGGCATCACCGACTCAATGGACATGAGTTTGAACAAGCGCCAGGATTTGGTGATGGACAGGGAAGCCTGGCATGCTGCAGGCTATGGGGTCGCAGAGTCAGATATGACTGAGCGACTGAACTGAACTGAACTGAGAGATTATCATACTCTAGGTGAAGTTAGTCAGACAGACAAAAACAAATATCATATGATATCACTAATATGTGGAGTCTAAAAAAGTGATACAAGTGGAACTTATTTACAAACAGAAATAGACTCACAGACATAGAAAAACAAACTTACAGTTATCAAAGGGGTAAGGGATATGGCTAAACTAGGAATCTGGAATTAAAATAAATATACTACTATGTAGAAAACAGATAAGCATCAAGGACCTATGGTATAGCACAGGTAACTACACTCGGTATCTTATAATAACCTAAGGGAAAAGAAACTAAAAGAGAATAGATACATACATATACATATACCTGAATCACTTTGCTGTTCACCTGAAACTAACACAACGTTGTAAATCAACTCTATTTCAATAAAAACTCTTTAAAAAATTAAGCTGAAGTGCTTTTTAAGATTGTCCTCCCAAGCCTAAACACAAGCTCAGGGGCTCCAAGTGAAGATATGAAAATCAAATTTTAGGTGCAAATCACAGAATTCATAGTAGTAAAGTCCACCCAGTATTCTGCTCTTCAGTCAGCTACTTAGCCTGGTTCTAATTTTTTCATATTAGTCCCTTTCGGATCATATTGCCTCATTCAGTTACCCCATTCGCTCTTTATTTAAGACCAAAATTTTGGCACTATTTCACACACCATTGAGAAAAACAACACTTCTTTAATTAGCATCTTGTTTGTAGTTATAATCTAAAAGATAAGCAACAGCTTGGGAATGATCCTATGCCTTAATTACATGTTCTTTCCGAAATCCAAGGTCCAAACAATAAGACAAGTATTAACTGGAGAGATGTGAAAAGAGTCCTTATTTCTTTAATAATTGTTAGGTATCTATTTATGTTTTTTAGCTATGCTGGGTCTTCACTGCTGCGTGGGCTTTTCTCTAATTGTGGAGAGTGGGGGCTACTCTCTAATTGTGGTGGGGGAGGTGCTTCTCATCGCTGTGGCTTCTCTTGGGTGTGGGCTTCAGTACTTGCAGCACGTGGGCTCAGTCGCTGTGGTGCACAGGCTTGGTTGCTCCAAGGCATGTGGGATCTTCTTGGGTCAAGAATCAAACCCGCGTCTCCTGCATTGGCAGGCAGATTCTTTACCACTGAGCCACCAGGGAAGCCCAACAATCCTTATTAGCGTAATAGTTCTTGCTTTGTGAAAGCTGTGGATACAAATGATCTTGACCTTTATGTTACCTGTTTATTGCTACTCTCCCACCCATGGGCTTTCTCAGGCACTTAGGTATGATCCTTTTCCCAAACATAAAGCAACAGAAACACCAACTCATATTCCATCTCTTTTGGTTCTGATTCAGTTTATCGGATATTTATTTAGAAGGAAACTATCTTTCCTTACATAAGTCTGATAATGAAGATGCCAAGATCTGGTTCTGAAAATGATGATGTCAAGGACTGGTGAATCACACTGAGACATGAGTGTTAGTTCCACATTCCCCCATCCACCAGCTCCCGCTGATTCCCACCAACAGACACACACAGCCCTGCAGGAAGCCAACGTCACAGCAGCAGAAATGAGGGTCAGGGGCCCAAGGTTCACTGGAGGACCCATTACCACAGCTGTGCTTATTCAACAGGGAAAGAAATTAACGGGGAAAGAAGAAAGTAGAGACTCAGGTTCACGAACAAACATCAAAATTCTTACGGAATCCTACATCTCTCTGCTTTTCCCTTGTGCTAAAATGTCATGAAATGGTAATCTCAAAATCTTGTCCCTTTCCTCCAGAGAATAAAGTCCGTCAAATGGCATTCAGTGTAAAAATCAAATCCTATTATTAGTGATGTTTAGTTAATTCACTCAAGAGACATTTTCTAAATGTCTAAAAGCAACAAAGAACAACATCCCAGGCTTCTAATATCACCCCTTCAGAAGCACATTACTTAGCCACCATCATGGGGGACTTTCCGGTGTATGATAGCATGACTTTGAAAACCATTTTAATATGATATTTAAGGGAATGGCTACCCACTCCAGTATCTTTGCCTGGAGAATTCCATGAACAGAAGAGCCTGGTGGGCTACAGTCCATGGGGTTACAAACAGTCGGACATGCTGCTGCTGCTGCTGCTAAGTCGCTTCAGTCATGTCCGACTCTGTGCAACCTCAGACACGGCAGCCTGCTAGGCTCCCCTGTCCCTGGGATTCTCCAGGCAAGAACATTGGAGTGGGTTGCCATTTCCTTCCTGAGCAACTAACACTGTCATAAATACAAACCCACAAAAATAACCAAGACATATTTATAAACTCGGAGGTTAGCACTCACACCCATGCCAAGGGGTCTGGTAGTAAAGTGATGCATTGATTCACAAGGCAGAAAAACTTTTGATTACAAGAATGTGATCAGATACAGAAAATCTATTTATCTGAAACCAAGCAGTGATTTCTAGAAAGAATGTTCTGTCTCTCTTTGAAAAGGTTAATGATAAACTTGGGGAGATATCAAAGGAAGATATGTCCAGTCAGAGCTAAGAATGATCACTTCAGAAAGAGAGCAGCTGATGGAAGGTCAGAGTTCAAGGGAAGGTTCGGATGCTTTGCTTTTGGTGACCTCTGACCTCCACCAATACCACTGCAAACTCTAAGATCAGGGATGGATCTGTCCACATCACAGCTATATTTCTGGATCTTTGCACTGCTCATTAAGTGAATGAAGAACAGTCCCATCTATAACCTCATCCAGGAGTTAAGTCTTTAAACCCCAAATAACCTATAGTTACAAATGAGTTACTCTGCTACCAAGAAAGCAAAATTTATTTTGCCAAAGAAGACAAAAATAACCCAATTTATTTACCTGCTCATGTTTATTTAACTTCACCCTTCTTAAAGACCGTCACATAATTTGTAATAAATGTCATTACTGCCTATAGATTTCACAAGGCAAATCTCAAACCCTGCTGTTTCCTTCAACAGCAAAAATTCGAAAACATCATTTCAGAGAAGAAACATAAACTTCATTATTGCATACATAAAGAAGATATTCCAGCCATTAAATGGAATGAATTAGAGTCAGTTCTAGTGAGGTGGATGAACCCAGAGCCTGTTATACAGAGTGAAGTAAGTCAGAAAAATGACGTAAATCAATGCACATAGATGGAATCTAGAAAAAAGATACTGATCAACCTATTTTGGGGGCAGCAAGAGAGACTCAGACATAGAGAACAGACTTATGGACACAGTGGCACAAACTGAGAGAGTAACACTGAAACAGATGCATTACCACATGTGAAACAGACAGCCAGTGGGCATTTGCTGTAAGAAGCAGGGAGCTCAACTGAGTGCTCTGTAACAACCTAGAGGGGTGCGATGGGATGAGAGATGGGAGGGAGGTTCAAAAGGGAGGGGACACATGTATACCTATGGCTGATTAATGGTGACGTATGGCAGAAACCAACACAACATTGTAAAGCAATTATCCTCCAATTGAAAAATAAATTAATTAAAAATAATTATAAATTCATTTTATTGCTAACAAACTAAATTATAAAAATGCTATGCAGATCAAATGTTCTTCCAAAGCTTCTTTAAGATGAGTGTCAATGCTTATGTCTTACCAAAACCAGCACTACAACTTTCCTGACAGAGCAGGGACACCCAATATTAATCTTAATATATATATATCAGAGAAGGCAATGGCACCCCACTCCAGTACTCTCGCCTGGAAAATCCCATGGACAGAGGAGCCTGGAAGGCTGCAGTCTATGGGGTTGCTGAGGGTCGGACATGACTGAGCGACTTCACTTTCACTTTTCACTTTCATGCATTGGAGAAGGAAATGGCAACCCACTCCAGTGTTCTTGCCTGGAGAATCCCAGGGATGGGGGAGCCTGGTGGGCTGCCGTCTATGGGGTCGCACAGAGTCAGACACGACTGAAGTGACTTACCAGTAGCAGTATATATATATATATATATATATATATATATATACACACACACCTGCACACACACACACATATGGTTCCTATCCATATAGTCAAAGCTATGGTTTTCCAGTAGTCATATACAAATATGAGTTGGACCATAAAGAAGGCTGAGTGCTGAAGAATTGATGCTTTTGAAGTGTGGTGCTGGAAAAGACTCTTGAGAGTCCCTTGGACTGCAAGGAGAACAAACCAAGCATGCCTAAAGGAAATCAGTCTGAAATATTCATTGGAAGGACTGATGCTGAAGCTGAAGCTCCAATACTTTGGCCACTTGATGCGAAGAACTGACTCACTGGGAAAATAACCCTGATGCTGGAAAAGACTGAGGGCAGGAGGAGAAGGGGGTGACAGAGGATGAGATGTTTGGATGGCATCATTGACACAATGGACATAAGTTTGAGCAAATTCCAGGAGATAGTGAAGGACAGGGAAGCCTAGCACGCTGCAGCCCATGGGGCTGCAAAGAGTTGGACACAACCTAGAGACTGAACAACAACATATACATACGATTCCTATGGTAAGTACACTTAACAGTGCTTTAGGATGCAATATCTAGTTCTGGCTACTTGACTGCCAGTTCCCTGATTTTCCATCAATTATTAACCTTTCCACTGAAAACAGCTGACATTGGGCCTTGTACTCAAAGGCAGACCCCAGATAGATTCAAATATTCACGTGAAATGGAACCATTAATAACATAAATAAACTCTCATTGATTAAGCTCTATTATTATGGGGACATAAATGTACCAAAGAAGCACAAGCTGGAATCAAGATTGCCGGGAGAAATATCAATAACCTCAGATATGCAGATGACACCACCCTCATGGCAGAAAGTGAAGAGGAACTGAAAAGCCTCTTGATGAAAGTGAAAGAGGAGAGTGAAAAAGTTGGGTTAAAGCTCAACATTCAGAAAATGAAGATCATGGCATCTGGTCCCATCACTTCATGGGAAATAGATGGGGAAACAGTGGAAACAGTGTCAGACTTTATTTTTTTGGGCTCCAAAATCACTGCAGATGGTGACTGCAGCCATGAAATTAAAAGACGCTTACTCCTTGGAAGGACAGTTATGACCAACCTAGACAGCATATTCAAAAGTAGAGACATTACTTTGCCAACAAAGGTCCGCCTGGTCAAGGCTATGGTTTTTCCTGTGGTCATGTATGGATGTGAGAGTTGGACTGTGAAGAAGGCTGAGCACAGAAGAATTGATGCTTTTGAACTGTGGTGTTGGAGAAGACTCTTGAGAGTCCCTTGGACTGCAAGGAGATCCAACCAGTCCATCCTAAAGGAGATCAGCCCTGGGATTTCTTTGGAAGGAATGATGCTAAAGCTGAAACTCCAGTACTTTGGCCACCTCATGCGAAGAGTTGACTCATTGGAAAAGACTGTGATGCTGGGAGGGATTGGGGGCAGGAAGAGAAGGGGACGACAGAGGATGAGATGGCTGGATGGCATCACTGACTCAATGGACGTGAGTCTGAGTGAACTCTGGGAGTTAGTGATGGACAGGGAGGCCTGGCGTGCTGCTATTCATGGGGTCACAAAGAGTCGGACACAACTGAGCAACTGAACTGAACTGAAATGTACTGAGTATGAAAACATGAAGGCTGGAATAAGGCAAAGATTTTGAAAATGTAGCTCTTACCTGGTGATTTAGCATTTGACATGAAATTAATCTGAACAATTTATTTCTTTGGATTATTTTCACTTTCAAACATGACATCATCAAAAATATGGGAAATTTTTTGTTTAATATTGTTTAAAAGGAACCAATGATACAGAGAAAGACTCTAAAGAATAAAGCTAGGTTGTATAATTCCTTTCCTATTTCCATATTTTAGGTGTGATTTACATATTTTAAGAAAATGTTTTAGTCTAGATCATTAATCTCATCAAAGTCAACCACTGTTATATTTATTGAACTTCTTGGATAAACCCAGCATGATGTTATTCAGGTATAAGATACAAAAAGTTTATAATCTAGCAAAGGAGACAAAACCACAATTAGTCAATAATAAAGCACTAAATTTTGAGAACCTGTCAAAGTTTATTGCAATCCAGCCTACAGTATCAAGTCGATATATCAAAAATAAACCCTTAATATTCAGTAAGGTTTAAAAGATAAGAAAAGAATTTTTCATAAAACTCAGTTTTTAAATTAGCCTAAATCACTTAAAGTAGGAACCACAGGATACCTAAAAACTAAAGGAAAAAATTAAAAAGCTCTAAGAAAGTCTGTACCATTTTCCTTTCGTGTATTAGTCATTCAACTGTGTCCAACTCTTTGCAACCCCATGGACTGTAGCCTGCCAGGCTCCTCTGTCCATGGAATTCTCCAGGCAAGAATACTGGAGTGGGTTGCTATTTTCTCCTCCAGGGGATCTTCCTGACCCAGGGATCAAACCCAGGTCTCTGGCACTGTAGGCAAATTCCTTACCATCTGAGTCACCAGAGAAGCAGAGTATAAAGATGTTCTCACAGTAAGTGTTCTCCAAGTAAGCAACAGTGAGCCAGGAGAAAATACTTTCTGCTTTTCCACTTCCTTCCTCCCCCTCTACCAAAACAAAGGTTTAACATTTGAATCTCCTCCCAGAGAAAATTCTAGAAGGAAGATAGTATCTCCCTGTTCCCCATGAAGTCACTCCAGCATTCATATCACTGTTAATTTCCTGAGTGAGGCCCATCCCACCTTGTACATCTTCTTCATTCTCTTAACCTCCCCATCTGCTTCAGTCTCCCTCCTTTCGTATCCTAAAGCCTAAAGGAAAATGATCTCTCAAGCAAATCTCACATCATCACCAAATATCCTGCCATCCTGAGCATCATTTTGAAACAAATCAGAATCACACCATCAACCTAAAGACTAAGGCAGATCATGGGCACATTGCTTGGCAAGTGGGTTTTTCAGCCAAACAACAGAATGAAGGAAACATGGTGTGCCGAATGGCTTATTACATTATAATAACAAAGCACAGGAAAACAAAATTGAAGGTGTTAATTCATTGTGTGATGTAGAGCAATAGGAGAAAATCTATTGCTTTTCTAATCCAGAAAATGCACAGAGCTGAAAACAGCAATCTCCTAGGAGCAAAACCGAGGCAATTATGACTAAAAGAACCACAGTTGAAAGTAATTTTCCTCCAAACGGTTATCCTCTTTGGGGAATTACATGTGTACTTTTTAAAAATAAATAAATAAAAGAAAATGAATGGAAAACATTTTTTAAGTCCCTGAAGTTTGTCCTAGAGAAAGTTTTCTAAATGGTAAGCACTCTATCAGACTTTTTCTCTAATTAGTTCCATTCGATACTTACAGTAATCCCAGGTGGCACCAGTGGTAAAGAACCCGCCTGCCAATGCAGGAGATGTAAAAGTTCAATCCCTAGGTCAGGAAGGTCCCCCGGAAGATGGCATGGCAACCCACTCCAGTATTTTTTTATCATAACAGATTATTGCTTTATTTATTGCAGGAAACATTACAAAGGCCCTAAAACATAGCATTTGTTTGGAATCAAACAATTAGAATATTTGCCATAAGTGCTAATTCTTTGTGGCTGATTAGAACTCCTCTTAAAACCACAATGAAAGAGAAAGGAGAGACTGCGTTGCTAGGGCAGGTGAAGCAGAAACACAGAAGGTAAACATCTTGGGGACTATTTTCAGAAGGTGATACATTCTTGCAGTGACACCAAGACAGTGGCAGAGTATGAAACAACTGACTCCTTGGCACAAAGTTTCAGATTTTTCATTGCATTCTAAATATTTACAGCAAGCACATTAGGGAGATATATGACAATTTTTTAATTGCATGCTGAACTTTTCATGATGTCTTAGCTTAATAATTTTTTTAATTTTAGTTTAATTTAGTTTTAGTTGAAACTCACGTCTCTGAAAGTAAATTTGTTTTAGTAGAAGAACTTAAGGGTAGAGATTGGGATCACACATAATACATTCAAAGGACAGTGTTCTTTAAATGGCTTTCCACATAAATTTTGTTTGGTATATGCATTCTTTCATCAAACCAACATTAAGCTCGAGTCATCATTTTTCTTATAATTCATGGTTTAGTTCAAGTGTTTGCCTGGAGAATCCCATGGACAGAGTGGCCTGGTGGGCTACAGTCCATGGGGTTGCAAAGAGAGGGACACAACTGAAGCGACTTAGCACCCACACAACTCTTACAGAGATTAAATCTCATCAAAATCAGGTCCAAACTCTCATTTAAATATACTTATTTTATTCTTGTATATTTTTGAGATTAGTTGTTTGTCAGTTGCTTCATTTGCTATTATTTTCTCCCATTCTGAAGGCTGCCTTTTCACCTTGCTTATAGTTTCCTTTGATGTGCAGAAGCTTTTAAGTTTAATTAGGTCCCATTTGTTTATTTTTGCTCTCATTTCCAATATTCTGGGAGGTGGGTCATAGAGGATCCTGCTGTGATGTATGTCGGAGAGTGTTTTGCCTATGTTCTCCTCTAGGAGTTTTATAGTTTCTGGTCTTACGTTTAGATCTTTAATCCATTTTGAGTTTATTTTTGTGTATGGTGTTAGAAAGTGTTCTAGTTTCATTCTTTTACAAGTGGTTGACCAGTTTTCCCAGCACCATTTGTTAAAGAGATTGTCTTTTCTCTATTGTATATTCTTGCCTCCTTTGTCAAAGATAAGGTGTCCATATGTGCATGGATTTATCTCTGGGCTTTCTATTTTGTTCCATTGATCTATATTTCTGTCTTTGTGCCAGTACCATACTGTCTTGATGACTGTGGCTTTGTAGTAGACCCTGAAGTCAGGCAGGTTGTCTGATATATATGGAAAAGCAAAGGGGAGGGGAGGTTCTGGCCAAAATGTGCAACAGTGAAGAAGGAAGAGCTTCAAGCCACCTCCTGCTCTTTCCTACAAACCTCACCCTTGTGCAAGGACATCAACCATTGCCCACTCAGGCAATGGGGGTCCATGTTCTTCTCCAGATATACTTTCAGAATCTGTCTGAAATCCACTCCCATCCTGGGCAGGTCAAAGTCCTCTTCATGTGTCCAGGGTATGTCCCCATGTCCCTTCCTCTCTTTTATCCTTCCTGAATCTCAGGGTTCCCTTCTCTGAAATTCTATTGCTCATTCTTTAACTCAAATAGTTTTCAACCTGAATAATAATTACACTTTAGAAATATAAATTGTACTAGGATATTTTCAGAAGCAAGGATTTTGAATATTGTGAATCAAGCAGCATCTCACACAGAAGTGATCGTTTTTAAATTAACCTATAGTCTATATGCATCCAAGGTGGCATTAGACGTAAAGACTCACCTGCTAATGCAGGAGACGTTAGAGACTCTGGTTCGATCCCTGGGGCAGGAAGATCTACTGGAGGGGGGCATAGCCAACCCACTCCAGTATTCTTGCCTGGGAAATTCTGTGGACAGAGGAGCCTGGCAGGCGACTGTCCATAGTGGCGCAGAGTCCAACATGACTGAAGCGACTTAGCACACACACACGTAGTGTATATAGTAATAAACCAGAAATGATATTTCTTTCTGTTAAGTAGTACCTCTGTTTAGCCTCTTGAAGGTGTTTTTCATGCCACTGTTGTTATCCTTGCTGTTGTTTTTCCGTTTTAATGTGTTGTGTTGGTAGTGGTCATGTTATTTGGGGTATGTGGCAGAAGGAAGCACTGATAAACGTGAAAGGCAAATTCCAGCCCCTCCTGTGTCAGTTTTCTTCCTCTGTGTCCTTAATTAAATAGAGGACATATACTTACTTATTCTGCATTTCTACTTTCCTTAATTAGCCTAGACTGAAGCCTGAGGTTTACACGACAATCAACTCTAACATTTCTTTCTGGCACTGAAATATACAAACAGGTGGGGTTTTTTATTATCATTTTACTGAGTGATTATCAAATGGGATAGAATTGCTAACTGGAATTTTGTGAACTGAATTATTCATTAGAGTGAATTTCAATATACCGAGCATCAACTTACCATTGCTTCGAGCCATCCACTAAGGTTTACAAATATTTTCGTTACGGGAATTGCTATTGCAATAGTATTTGCAATAGAGGAATGTCAAGTTGGTAAAACTCCACTATTAATAATGGATTCGTAGATGCATGAAAGGAGCTTCGTGCCTGCAATCAACAGGTTTAGGCTTACCAGGCTTTTTTTTCTTTTCTTTTTAAAAAGAAATCCTCAGAATTCCAGTTACAAGATTTACAACATTTCAGTCTTATGCCCTATAAAATCTTATGTTCGAAGGTTAATAAAATGAGATTAATCCAGAGATACTACATGTTGGGTTCTTTTCTTTTTTCCTTTCAAGCGCAGTATGTTAGATAATGCAGCCTAAGCTGTGGAGAGATGTGGAAACAGCCAGCCACTAGTGGAGGTTAGCTGCCATCCAGCGGCTGGAAGTGAAATTCACCCAAACCCCTCCCTGATGAGCTAAGGAACTGCAGAACAGAGCTATGCAACCAAAGTACATCAAAGACTCAATAATTTACACTTACTGTCTAGTATTTACATAAAGACCACAATGATGGGGGAAATTATTGAATACTTTAATGGAAGTGAAGCCACAGTCTCCTCCTTTATAATTCTAAATCGTAAGAAATATCTTTTTGTTCAAATTGTTTCCCTTTCAAATATTCCCAATTTAGAAACTTTGTCTATCTATGTCATATGCACCAAACTAAACAATGAAATGATTATCAGTGATAAAACAGATCTGACTACATGCAAGGCAGCGCATTGAAGAGGCACAAATTTTGATATCAATCTCTAAAGAAGAAAAACATGCAAATATATCCATAAAGTGATCTCAGTATTTATACAAGTACATAGTGAATTCACCATGAACAAATCCTAACACTTTCTCTTATGTAAAATGTTGTACCATCTCTTATTTAAAACCTCCAACCTCTTTTAAACAATTATAGTTTTTAAACAATTATAAGTTTTTTAAATAGTTTTTACACTGATTTATTCTAAAAATGATGCACATTTATTGTGAAAATGTAAAAAAAAATCACAATAATCTGAGCACTATTACAGTCTGTTTTCTATGATAAATGCTCTACCATCTCCCTTGTCTTTAAAAAAAATTATTTTATATGCATGTACATATACATATATATATATACACACTCACATAAACACATATGTATATATGTATATGCATATGTGTTAGTTGTATCTGACTCTCTGTAGCCAGATGGACTGTAGCCTACCAGGCTCCCCTGTCCATGGAATTCTCTAGGCAAGAATACTGGACTGTTCTGTATTCTTACTAAATACTGGAGTGGGTAGCCATTCCCTTCTACAGTGGATCTTCCCAACCCAGGAATTGAACTCATGTCTCCTGCACTATCGGGGTCACCAGGGAAGCCCTTTATGCATCTGTACATCCTGATATTTAGTCTACAAGATACCATGAAAATGTTCTCATATTACAGAATATTCCTTTTAGGTTGGTTCCAATTTTTTTACTGTTAGGAACAACAATATAATGAATAGTTCTGTGGTAAAATCCTTGCCTAGATCTCTGCTTATTTACTTTAATAAATTATTAGAAAAAATTATTACTTAAAATATATCCATTGGTTTGTGTATTAATTTTGTTTCATCTTTGCCTGTATGATAGATAAGAAATGGCTGTTATCTCATTGCTGGTTTAATGTGCAAGTCTTTAACAATCATGAAGCTAAATATTCTTAAGTATTTATTGGCCATTTGTGGGGTGGTTGTGAATCGCCTATTCATGTCCTTTCCTATTTTTTTCCTAGTGATTCTCTTTCTATTGATTTGCAATTGCTCCTTTAAGATTGGATAAAGATATTGTACACATACAGAAAACGAGGTGCTTTGATACTACTATCCTACAAAGTAGAATTAAAGAGAAAAGTCTTAAAGATTTGTACCAAGATAAACATTTTATGTGTGGATCACAAAAACTGTGGAAAATTCTGAAAGAGATGGAAATACCAGACTACCTTATCTGCCTCCTGAGAAACCTGTATGCAGGTCAAGAAGCAACAGTTAGAACTGGACATGGAACAATGGACTGCTTCAAAATTGGGAAAGGATTACATCAAGGCTGTATATTGTCACCCTGCTTATTTAGCTTATATGCAGAGTACATCATGCAAAATGCTGGGCTGGATGAAGCATAAGCTGGAATCAAGATTGACAGGAGAAATATGAATAACCTCAGATATGCAGATGACACCACTCTTATGGAAGAAAGCAAACAGGAAATAAAGAGCCTCTTGGTGAAAGTGAAAGAGGAGAGTGAAAAAGCTGGTTTAAAACTCAACATTCAAAAAACAAAGATCATGGCATCTGATCCCATCACTTCATGGCAAATAGATGGGGAAACAATGGAAACAGTAACAGATTTTATTTTCTTGGGCTCCAAAATCACGGCAGATGGTGAGTGCAGCCATAAAATTAAAAGAACGCTTGCTCCTTGGAAGAAAAGCTATGGCAAAACTAAACAGTGTATTAAAAAGCGGAGACATTACTTTGCCAACAAAAGTCTGTCTAGTCAATGCTATGTTTTTTCCAGTAGTTATGTATGGATGTGAGAGTTGGCCCATAAAGAAAGCTGAGCGCCAAAGAATTGATGCTTTCAAACTGTGGTGTTAGAGAAGACTTCTGAGAGTCCCTTGGACTACAAGGAGATCAAACTAGTCCATCCTAAAGGAAATTGGTCCTGAATATTCATTGAAAGGACTGATGCTGAAGCTGAAGCTCCAATACTTTGGCCACCTGATGTGAAGACCTCCCTCATTAGAAGAGACCCTGATGCTGGGAAAAACTGAAGGCAGGAGGAGAAGGGGACAACAGAGATGAGATGGCTGGATGGCATCACCGACTCAATGGACAGAGTTTGAGTAAACTCTGGGAGTTGGTGATAGACTGGGAGGCCTGACATGCTGCAGTCCATGGGGTCGCAAAGAGTCAGACACGACTGAGTGACTGAACTAACTGAAACATTTTATATTTATAAAAAGTATAATCCACTATAAGTGTATGGTATCATTTCAGTTCAGTTGCTCAGTCGTGTCTGACTCTTTGAGACCCCATGAACCACAGAACGCCGGGCCTCCCTGCCCATCACCAACTCCCGGAGTCCACCCAAACCCATGTCCATCGAGTCAGTGATGCCATCCAACCATCTCATCCTCTGTCGTCCCCTTCTCCTCCTGCTCTCAATTTTTCCCAGCATCAAGGTCTTTTCAAATGAGTCGCTATGTACTAAAAAACAGTCCTAAAGTAAAATAAGGAAAACCTGTTAAAAAACCAGACAACATTAACAGAAAAACCATAATAAAAAGATGTTCTAATAGAATGCCTTAATAGAAATACGTTATACCTTATACTCCCCTAGTAACATCAGTCTTTTAAAGTGTTATAAATGGTCAACAAAATTAATCATTTGTTCAAACACAGAAACAACAAAAGTCACAACTGATAACAATAATTGTAAATTATTGTAAATTGTTGTAAATAGGAAACTGTAAAAATTGTAAAAGTTGTTGTAAATAGGAAATTAATCATGAAGGAATTTTATGTCTCTCAACTGCTTTAAAGCTTAGAAAAGCTTCTTTTAAATTACTACTAGATCGTTTCAGAACTCCAAGCTGCAAACAGAGGCCATTTGGAATGTAATGCTGCTGCTGCTGCTGCTAAGTCGCTTCAGTCGTGTCGGACTCTGTGCAACCCCATAGACGGCAGCCCACCAGGCTCCCCCATCCCTAGGATTCTCCAGGCAAGAACACTGGAGTGGGTTGCGATTTTCTTCTCCGATGCATAAAAGTGAAAAGTGAAAGTGAAAGTGAAGTCGTGTCCGACTCTTAGCAACCTCATGGACTGCAGCCCACCAGGCTCCTCTGTCCATGGGATTTTCCCGGCAAGAGTACTGGAGTGGGGTGCCACTGCCTTCTCTGTTGGAATGTAATAAATCCCACTAAAGACACCAGAGGACTGAAAAACAGAAAGATGTAAGAGAATGCAATCACTCCCTGTATCCCCCAGGAACGTAGGACAGAGAAAGTTAGGAGAGGGGTGGCCTAGTCAGGCTGATTTGGCCAAACCACCCCCCACTCAGGGACAGGTCTCTGCCTCCTCATGCCTGGAGGGCAGGTCTTTTCAGAGACCCCAAGTCCTTAGAGCTCCCAAATCCCTGGAGCCCACAAGTGCTTGGGAGAAGAAATAGGCCAAAAGGTGCATCCAGGCACAGAGAACAGATGAGAACTGGAGGTGATGTTACCACGTCTCCTTTCTCATTCTTTACCCGGTTCTCAGCTCCCCTTTCTGGAATTTTAGATGTGCTTTATCAAGATTCTTCATTACTCTCTCTAGGAAAGGAACCCCCAAACCTGGGCTCACTGCATGATATAGCTGAATATAAAGGTCTGTGTAGAAAATCGGGACTCTAATGAGGAAACATAGTCAGAAAGGTAAACTGACTTGTCAGAAGCCTGTGGACAGTGTCCATGTCCAGAACAAAGCATTATAAGTCCTCTTTTTAAGATGCTTCGCCCATTATTTCTACTAATCCTTGACCCTCAACTCCTTTGCCAGCTGACTCACAACTTACCTTCTCCAAGAAAGGTGACCTGATTGACACTGACCCTGAGTACTCCTCTACAGCAAAGTCGATTCTTAAAGACTTTATTATTTGCATTTATTATTTTATTTGTATCTGTTAATGTTTTACTTTGAATTCAAAGCATGTGGCAGTATGTATATTTTTTCCTATAACAGATACGCACCTGAATTCCTTTGTACAAATGGAATATTACCAAATAATAGTTTCTAATTTATATGTCATCATTTAAGTTTTTCACAGGAAAAGTGAATCCAAGAAAAAACAAAAATAAAATGTTTTTATTCCTTAGAAAGCAATAAGTTGGTAATAAAACATTCAGTATGCTTAAATTTTAATATGACAAAACACTTGTGTTTTTCAAGATTCTTTTTGAATTGCAAGAAACAGAAAACACTCATAAACACAGGTGTCAATAAGAAACTTCAACGGACACTTGTTATAACGACAAGACAGATTTTATTCAAGCTACTGCAGTAAAGAAGCTAGATTTCAGTACAGAACGAATTTAACTCTAAATATAGCAATGGGTAGCTGGCAGTTTATAGGCAATAGTCAGGGGTCACTGGATAGAAAATTAGTAAGAGGAACTTGATTAGATATCCAGGGTGGGGGATTCTTTCTACGCTGGCTTAGCAGGATTCTTGCTAAAACTGGGCTTTCCAGGCCAAACCCTGGACCAGGAATGAGGCAGAGGAGTCACAGAGAGGGCTCAGAGGAGCCTGACAAAAGTTTGGTCAAGGACACAGACTTTGTCAGAGGTAATGGGAGTTTAAGAACAAAGAAACGAATGAAAAACTGTCTCAGCAGCTGCTTGGCCAGCCTCCCAGAGGAATGCCACATCCATCACAGTGGCTCTGGCGGTGCATCCATCACCTCAGTGGTCAGGCCCCAGAGCAGGGAGCCCACGTGTTCTGCCATTTTGATGACACCACAGCCTTCTTCTTCTCTTATGTTTCAACTGTTCCAATTACTCCTTGGATCAACCAGAACCCCTCGTTGCAAACAACCAGAATCAACTCTGAATAAATGACAGAAAAGGAATCTATCAGAATCATTTAAAACACAGAGGATAGACAGGAAGCCTAGATGATCAGGCTCAGAAATTAGATGGGAACCAAGAGATGCTGGAGGTCAACTATCAGCAAAATATGTCACACTATGTGACAGTCTCCAGAGGTCCCCTGACTCTCACTGCTGCCTCAGGTACCACCACACACACCCTTGACCTTGTACCACTTCCCCCAGATTTTAAGTCCCAAACTAGGGCACCTGACTGAAGGTCCTGAACCAAGGCAGTGGCCACAGGAATGAAGATGAGACAGAACTGACAGAGCCCAGTGGCTGAGTAGAAGTGGAGAATAAGATGATCTGAAGAAGATACTAAAATTTCTCATTTGAACAATGTGGTAAATGGTAAAGCTATTATCTGAGATAAGAAATCAGTGAAGATGAGTAGCTTGGAGGGGAAATTGATGAGCTTCACTTGGGGGTATATTGAATTTGAGGTCTCTAAAAAAATATTCATGTAGAAGGAAATGTTCCAATGAAAATTGGGAAATGTAAATCTGTGTTTCATAAAAGAAATAGGGGCTTAACAATACGGATCTAAGAGTCATCAGAGTAAAAATCATAGTGATGTAAATTAGTTCCCCCAAGAAGAAGGTAAAAAGTGAGACTAGAGGTGACGCAGGGCATGGGGACAGTGAGATTCAGTGTGTGAGCTGCGGGACAGGAACAAATGATAGAAACAGAACAGTCAGAAAGCAGCAGGAAAGCCGTGAGAGAGGAGTGTACTGCAACTCAGAGCAAAAGCGTTCCAAGGAAAGAGTAAGGAGCCAGGAGTGTTAAAGCTCAATCCAAATGTTCCTCAATGCGGGACTGTGTGAATAAACCATGACGCAGCCATGCAGTGGAGGGAAGAGGCATGGGGAGGCCTCTATATCCTGCCGTGTGCGACCTCACGGACACAGGCGAGAGAGGCACAGTGCAGAGCAGTGAGTCGTACGCCACTCTCAGTGTAAACAGAAGGAAATGGGCAGATGCATGCGTGCTCATGTACTTGCTTACATTTTTAAAATCAAACTCTGGAAAGATAAGCCAAAACCTAAAATCAAAAAGTTACCTATCAAGGGAGGAGAACTAGAACTCTCTATTGCTCACTCACTTTGACAGCACACATGTTAAAACTGGAAGAATACCAAGAAGATCAGCATGGCCCCTGCACAAGAATGACACACAAATTCATGAAGTGTTGCATGCTTTCAAACTACAAGATACTAATGAAAGAAAAGACGACACCAACAAACGGAGAGTGACACAAGCTCTTGGTTTCAAAGAGTCAATATAGTGAAAATGACTATACTACCCAAAGCTATATAAAAAAAAAATCTACAAACTATAGATGCTGGAGAGGATGTGGAGAAAAGAAAACCCTCCTGCAGTGTTGGTGGGAATATAAATTGATACAGACAATTAACAGGATGGCGGTTCATTAAAAAACTACAAACAGAACTACTATGTGACCCAGCAATGCTATTCCTGGGCATATACTCAGGGAAAAACCATATTTCAAAAAGATACACGCACCTCAATGTTCACTGCAGCACTATTAGCAATGGCCAGGACATGGAAGCAACAATGGCCATCAACAGAGGAACGGGTAAAGAAGATGTGGTACACATATTCAGTGTAATGTTACTCAGCCATTAAAAAGAACAAAATAATTCCTGATGCTGCACAAGACTGAAGGCGGGAGGAGAAGGGGACAACAGAGGATGAGAGGATTGGATGGCATCACCGACTCGATGGACATGAGTTTGAGCAAGCTCTGGGAGTTGGTGATGGACAAGGAAGCCTGGCATGCTGGAGTCCATGGGGTCATAAGAGTTGGACACAACTGAGTGATTAAACTGAACTGAATGTCATTTTCGAAAACATTGATGGACCTAGATATTGTCTTACTGAGTGAAGTAAGTCAGATACAGAAAGACAAATAGCACATGATATCATTTATATGTGAAATCTAAAAAAAGTGGGGGGTACAAATGAACTCATCTACAAAACACAAGTACAGTCATAGATGTACAAAACAAATTTATGGTTACCAAGGGATAAGGGGCCAGGGGAAGGAATAAATGTGAAGACTGGAATTGACACATACACACTACTGCTGCTGTTGCTGCTGCTAAATCGCTTCAGTCGTGTCCGACTCTGTGCAACCCCATAGACGGCAGGCCACCAGGCTCCTCTGTCCCTGGGATTCTCCAGGCAAGAATACTGGAGTGGGCTGCCATTTCCTTCTCTACACATACAAACCACTAAATGTAAAATGCATGCATGCATGCTCATCACTCAGTCATGTCCAACTCTGCAACCCTATGGACTGTAGCCCGCCAAGCTCCTCTGTCTATGGGATTCTTCAGGCAAGAATACTGGTTGTTGTTGAGTCGCTCAGTCATGTCCAGCTCTTTGCAACCCCATGGACTGCAGCACACCAGGCTTCCCTGACCTTCACAATCTCCCAGAGACTGCTCAAACTCATGTCCATTGAATAAATTATGCCATCCAACCATCTTATCCTCTGTCATCCCCTTCTCCTCCTGCCTTCAATCTTTCCGAGCATCAGGGTCTTTCCCAATGAGTCGGCTCTTCACTTCAGGTGGCCAAAGTATTAGAGCTTTAGCTTCAGCATCCATCCTTCCAGTGAATATCCAGGGTTGATTTCCTTTAGGATTGAACCGGTTTGATCTCTTTGCTGTCCAAGGGATTCTCAAGAGTCTTCTCCAACACCACAGTTCAAAAGCATAAATTCTTCAGTGCTCAGCTTTCTTTATGATCCAACTCTCACATCCATACATGACTACTGGAAAAACCATAGCTTTGACTGCTGCTGCTGCTGCTAAGTCACTTCAGTCGTGTCCAACTCTGTGCGACCCCATAGACGGCAGCCCACCAGGCTCCCCTGTCCCTGGGATTCTCCAAGCAAGGACACTGGAGTGGGTTGCCATTTCCTTCTCCAATGCATGAAAGTGAAAAGTGAAAGTGAAGTTGCTCAGACTAGACAGACCTTTTTTGGCCAAGTAATGTCTCTACTTTTTAATATGCTGTCTAGGTTTCTCATTGATTTTATTCCAAGGAGCAAGCGTCTTTTAATTTCGTGGCTGCAGTCACCATCCACAGTGATTCAGGAGCCCAAAAAAATAAAGTCAGTCACTGTTTTCATTTTTTCCCCATCTATCAGTCATGAAGTGATGGGACCGGATGCCATGATCTTAGTTTTCTGAATGTTGAGCTTTAAGCCAACTTTTTCACTCTCCTCTTTCACTTTCATCAAGAGGCCCTTTAGTTCTTCTTCACTTTCTGCCATAAGGGTGGTGTCATCTGTGTATCTGAGGTTATTGATATTTCTCCCGGCAATCTTGGTTCCAGCTTGAGCTTCTTCATCCAGCCCAGCATTTCATATGACATACTCTGCATAGAAGTTAAATAAGCAGGTTGACAATATACAGCCTTGACATACTCCTTTCCCAATTTTGAAGCAGTCCATTGTTCCATGTCCAGTTCTAACTGTTGCTTCCTAACCTGCATACAGTTTTCTCAGGAGGCAGGCAAGGTGGTCTAGTATTCCCATCCCTTGAAGAATTTTCCACAGTTTGTTGTGATCCACAGTAAAAGGCTTTGGCATAGTCAATGAAGCAGAAGTAGATTTGTTTCTGGGATTCCCTTGCTTTTTCTATGATCCAACGGATGTTGGCAAGTTGATCTCTGGTTCTTCTGCCTTTCCTAAGTCCACCTGGTACATCTGATTTAGAAGTTCACATACTGCTGAAGCCTAGTTTGAAGGATTTTGAGTATGACCTTGCTAGCATGTGAAATGAGTGCAATTGTGTCGTTTGAACATTCTTTGGCATTGCCCTTCTTTGGGATTGGAATGAAAACTGACCTTTTCCAGTCCTGTGGCCACTGCTGAGTTTTCCAAATTTGCTGGCATATTCAGTGCAGCATTTTAACAGCATCATCTTTTAGGATGTGAAATAGCTCAGGTGGAATTCCATCACCTCCACTAGCTTTGTTCATAGTAATGCTTCTGAAGGCCCACTTGACTTCACACTCCAGGATATCCTTGGTTGCCATTTCCTCCTCCAAGGGATCTTTCCAACCCAAGGATTGAACTCATGTCTCCTGCATTAACAGGTGGATTCTTTACCACTGAGCCACCTGAGAAGCCCTGAGTGCAAAATAGGAAACTAATAATAATAACCTTCTATATAGTACACAGAACTCTACTCAATACTCTGTAATGGACTAAAGTGGAAAATAATATAAAAAAGAATCAGTTCAGTTCAGTCGCTCAGTCATGTCCGACTCTTTGCGACCCCATGAATCACAGCATGCCAGGCCTCCCTGTCCAAAACCAACTCCTGGAGTTCACCCAGACTTATATCCATCGAGTCAGTGATGCCATCCAGCCATCTCATCCTCTGTCGTCCCCTTCTCCTCCTGCCCCCAATCCTTCCCAGCGTCAGAGTCTTTTCCAATCAGTCAACTCTTCGCATGAGGTGGCCAAAGTACTGGAGTTTCAGCTTGAGCATCATTCCTTCCAAAGAAATCCCAGGGCTGATCTCCTTCAGAATGGACTGGTTGGATCTCCTTGCAATCCAAGGGACTCTCAAGAGTCTTCTCCAACACCACAGTTCAAAAGCATCAATTCTTCAGTGCTCAGCCTTCTTCACAGTCCAACTCTCACATCCATACGTGACCACAGGAAAAACCATAGCCTTGACTAGACGAACCTTTGTTGGCAAAGTAATGTCTCTGCTTTTGAATATGCTGTCTAGGTTGGTCATAACTTTCCTTCCAAGGAGTAAGCGTCTTTTAATTTCATGGCTGCAGTCATCATCTGCAGTGATTTTGGAACCCCCCAAAATAAAGTCTGACACTGTTTCCACTGTTTCCCCATCTATTTCCCATGAAGTGATGGGACCGGATGCCATGATCTTCATTTTCTGAATGTTGAGCTTTAAGCCAACTTTTTCACTCTCCACTTTCACTTTCATCAAGAGGCTTTTGAGTTCCTCTTCACTTTCTGCCATAAGGGTGGCGTTATCTGCATATCTGAGGTTATTGATATTTCTCCCGGCAATCTTAATTCCAGCTTGTGTTTCTTCCAGTCCAGCGTTTCTCATGATGTACTCTGCATATAAGTTAAATAAGCAGGGTGACGATAAAAAGGAATAGATACATGTATAACTGATTCATTTTGTTGTATATCTGAAACTAATGCGACATTGGAAATCAACTATATTCCAATAAAAAAATGTTTTAATGATTAAGAAAGAGGGACAATAACACCAATAAGGCAAAACACTAACTACAGATAACACTAAAGGATATGAGGATAATCTTTGAACTACTCTTGAAATTTCTGTCAGTTTGAAATTATTTCAAAATAAAATACCTTTTAAAGTTTAAAAAAAAAAACAAAACTAGAAATCTCTAAACGCACCATATTTTGTAGTCTAGATTTTATCATGGTTCAACACATAATCATAAAACACAGTATATCAACTTGTTTTAAAAAGCAATCTCTAAAAATGGAAAAGAAATTTTAAAAGAAATGACCCTGTGTCTCAAGCTGGTGGTTTAACCACAAACAGAAGAATTATTTTAAACAACTTTTTTTTCACTGTTTCTAAAATGGAATCACTTTTATTTTCTCTATCTAAATGTTATTAGCAAATATAAATGTCATTTCAAATACAAAAATAACAGAGTTGCTGATAGATTTGAACATACTTTATAACTATGTTCCTATGCATTTTGCAGACAATTACATAAAACTTGTGAATTCATCTATCATTATTACCAAAATACTGCCAAAAACCAGGCTGTAATTTCTTCAGGTTGAACTAGCCTGGAATTAAACAGACTGTCCAACCACTGTAAAGTAATTTTTCAAAACTTGACATTTTAATTTTCACGAGTTAATTTTAATTTTCACATTTTCCTGTGTGTCCAAGGTTTCAGGATCATTCACTTGATAAAAGCACCTTTAAAATGGAGTGGTGTTTTTGTGCATATCTAACCTGGTGGTCCAGTGGTTAAGACTCCATGCTTCCACTGCAGGGGACATGGGTTCCATCCCGGGTTGGGGAATTAAGATTCTACATGACCAGCGCCTCCTCCCCACCCCTCCAAAAAAAAGGAGGACCAAATGACAGAACTGCTTTTGGGTGAGAAGCACTGAATGACACAAAATAAGCTTAACCAGGAATTGACTTTTAACTACAGCTGCGGTTCCAAATATAATTTCCTGAACTAGAAAGAAGCACAGGTTTTGTTGAGCCTCTTTGGATCTTGGAGGCAACAGATCCCATACTGGGGTTCACTGCTCCTGCCACAGACATAGTAACATATAAGGCTTCCAGTCGGGGTGCGGGGATCCCAGAGCAAGACACAGCGCCATCTGGTGGAGCCCCTTCTACCCCCTGACCCAGCTTGAAGTTTTTGGGAAAGATGCTATGTGGTCCATAGAGCTCTGGGAAGAAAATCATAGCAGAGTTCCCCTGCTCACTTTGGAAATAAGTCTTCTCTTCTTGAAACAGTGCCTGGCTTACTAATGGCCGGTTAGAAACTCCAAGTGCCCACAGGACCTGAAATTCCTATCATAAATCCAGTGTTTTCTGATCCTTCAGATCAAAAATGTAGGATTTTGCATTGACCGTCCACCGGGTCCTGATGGCACAGGTAGGTTCTGATAGCAGGGAGTTCACATCCCCACCTACACCTGGGCACCAGGCACTGCCTCCTCTCTCTTGGGCCCCCCCCGAAGGAGGGGCCTCTTGGGAAGCAGAGGTCACTTTTGCTTCTCCTCCTAAGCATCGTGCAACGCATCTGGTCTGCTTCTACTCTTCAACCTGTAAGGTGGCATCTTACAAGGTTGATTTCCTCACAGGACAGACTAGGAAACTGGTACCTGGAGTTAAGTCGGTTCCTCCTGATGAGGGAGGCAGGTGGTGACCGGCCAGGATGAGAACTCAGGGCTCCTTGTATGCGGTCTTTTTGCACATATGAAGGTAAAGAGTTGGTCTCAGATTTTTCTAGTAAGAAGCGATTCTGCATCCTACCTCAGCCCTTTCCTTAACACTAACCACACCTAGAGAAAGAAAATCTAGGCTTCTGCTGCATTTCAGAACGTTATTAAACTTGTAGAAAAACAAAGGAAGTCTTAACCATATAACACCAACCTTCTCATGCATCCATCTCTTTCATTGCTCTATCCTTCAATGGTTTACTCGGCCTCTTTGAGTTTAATGGGAATCTTTATTCATGTCCAAGGTAATCATGAGCACTTTCAGCCTCAATTTGCTTAAAACTCACATTAAGTGAATTAAATGCCGACAATAATGCTTTTCATGGGAAACTAAAGGTGAGTCATCTAGACATTTTTAAACATGTTATTGCAATTAGACTCAGTATCACCTGCTGAAGTGACTTCATCACCTATGAAAAATAGCTGTTTTTCACAGAAAAGGTACTGGTCCAATTACATAAAAGTTCACGGTATGTTCTCAAAAGGGTAATAATATTAAAACTCAAATGCATTTTGCTTCAATTCCTTAACCTTGAGCAGTGTGACACTGAAATATTGGATTGGCCAAAAGGTTTATTTGGGTCTTTCCATAAGATGTTACAGAAAACCCCTAAGTTTTTGGCCAACCCAATATTTTTAGGCTTCTCCACAAGATGGGGCTACTCCCCAAGCAATCTGTTGCTAAGCTTGGGGGCATTCATAAATGTTTGATTATAAAGTGTCGCTCTCGTTAGCAGTCTTAATAGGATGACTCATTCACTGCACTGCATGCACTCCAGCTCAGTTGTACCCAACTCTGAGGCTCCCTGGACTGCAGCCTGCCAGGCTCCCTCATCCATGGGATTCTCCAGGCAAGAAGACGCTAGTAACCCCAACTAAAAACTCAGGGTTCACAGGGCTCTGTCTAGCCGTGGAATCCAGCGTAAAGTATCTGAGTCCTGGATCAGATAACCAAATTGAAAACCAAATGTGGTTTTCAAAAAGTCTAACTGTTGCTTGCATTATCTCCAGGAATATGGAAGAGGATTAGATTTATAACCCATAGCAACATTTCTCAAAGCCTCTCCTTCTGCTTTTCCACTTGCTTCCACCCCAAAGCTGTCCCTGGATTTCTCACACACAGACCTTCCACAGCCTTTCTCTCTCCCCTCCTCATTTCCTCTTTCCTGGCTAAATCCCTCAGTGCAGCTCAGTCGTGTCCAACTCTTTGCGACCCCATGGACTGCAGCATGCCAGGCCTCCCTGTCCATCACCAACTCCTGGAGTTTATCAAAACTCATGTCCGTTGAGTCGGTGAAATGCCATCCAACCATCTCATCCTCTGTCATCCCCTTCTCCTCCTGCCCTCAATCTTTCCTAGCATCAGGGTCTTTTCCAATGAGTCAGCTCTTCGCATCAGGTGGCCAAAGTATTGGAGTTTCAGCTTCAACATCAGTCCTTCCAATGAACACCCAGGACTGATCTCCTAACCCTAAATCCTTCCCGCTTTTAAAATAGACAGCTAGTAGTAAGCTACTGTTTAGCACATAAAGCTCAGCTCGGTACTCTGTGATAACCTAGATGGTTGGGATGGGTGGGGGTGGGAGAGAGGCTCAAAAAGGAGGGGATATATGTATACATATATACTATGTATACAGTACATATCTGTATATATGGCTCATATATGTATATGCATATACTGTTCTGTGCAGCAGAAACCAACACAACACTATAAAGCAGTTATACTCCAATAATAAAAGAAAGATGATAGTAGTCAAAGAAAAAAAAAATCCTTCCCGCTTTCTTGCCTCTCTGGTTCATAGCCAGACTAGTAGCTCCAAATTCTCCTGTGAAGGTGGAAAAAAAGCTCAAACCCTCACATGGAAATCCCAGGTCTCAGCCCAGGCCAAATGGGATTCAGAAACATCTGAGTCCATATGGATGTCTGACACGAGCTGGGGAAGTCCTCAGGAAAGGTGATTCCATAAGGATTTTAGGGGTTTTCTTCCCATTATCTTATTTCGGTCAACGGAGAAGAACGAATCTTGTGTAGGGTCGCAGGGGAGAACCAGGGAGGGAAGAACAGAAAGGCAGCTCTTCCAGATGATGCTTCAGGCCCTGAATCACGGCTCAGGGCTGAGTCTCAGGGGAAGGGGCCCCCCACGAGCTCCAGGGGAAATCTGAGAACTGGGGAGAAAGCGAGTGCAGCTTTGATGCTCGTGGGGCCAAGTACCATCCTTCATGAGAGAGGGTATCAACTCCTTTCCCCACTGATGGATGGTGAGTTTTAGGTGTCAATGTGGCTACACACAGAACCCAAATATTTGGTCAAATGCTAGTCTAGATGTCGCTGTGAAGCTATCTCTTCGATGAGATTAACAAATTAATCAATAGATTCTGAATAAAGCAGATAGCATATTGAAAAGCAGAGACATTACTTTGCCAACAAAGGTCCGTCTAGTCAAGGCTATGGTTTTTCCTGTGGTCATGTATGGATGTGAGACTTGGACTGTGAAGAAGGCTGAGCGCTGAAGAATTGATGCTTTTGAACTGTGGTGTTGGAGAAGACTCTTCAGAGTCCCTTGGACTGCAAGGAGATCCAACCAGTCCATTCTGAAGGAGATCAGCCCTAGGATTTCTTTGGAAGATATGATGCTAAAGCTGAAACTCCAGTACTTTGGCCACCTCATGCGAAGAGTTGACTCATTGGAAAAGACTCTGATGCTGGGAGGGATTGGGGACAGGAGGAGAAGGGGACGACAGAGGATGAGATGGCTGGATGGCATCACCAACTCGATGGATGTGAGTCTGAGTGAACTCCGGGAGTTGGTGATGGACAGGGAGGCCTGGCGTGCTGCGATTCATGGGGTCACAAAGAGTCAGACTGAGCAACTGAACTGAACTGAACTGAACTGAAAGCAGATTACCCTCCATAATGTCCGTGGGCATCATCCAATCAGATGAAGGCTCTAAGAGACAAAAGAGGGAGATTTTCCCTGAAGAGGGAATCTCTTCCTCGGCAGAGACAGGAGTCTGGGAGAGATATTTGCCGGTACTGACTCTTGCCCTTTTCTCAGACCCAGTCCCCTTGCTGCCCACACTGTGATTCCCCAGGCCACCCTGGCCACTCCGGCCCCTCTTCTTCCTCTGGTTTCATTGGTTTAGGTTTCCCCAACCAAAAAGATCCTAATCAACACATGATTAGGAATGATAAATTCTGCAGGAAGCATTTACTAGAAAATATATTAAAATCCCTGGTGGCTCAGTGGTAAAGAATCTGCCTGCAAGTACAAAAGACACGGGTTCGATCCCTGGGTAGGGAAGATGACCTGAAGAACAAAATGGCAATCTGCTCCAGTATTCTTGCCTGGGAAACCCCATGGACAGAAGAGCCTGGCGGGCTACTAGTCCATGGGGCTGCAAAAGAGTCAGACATGCCTTAGTGACTGAAAAACAATACTAATGAAAATCCATGACCAATATTTACGGAGTTCCCTGATGGGCTCCTGTGAGCAGGGATTGGGGTAAAAACTATGCAAGATCACAGCACCCCACGCTTCCCTGCACCACCTCTCATGTGTTTGGCCTCATCTGTCTCTGAGGCCCTGGACCACTGTCCTGCCCCGACTGTGGCTCTGAGACATCTCTGGGTGAGCACTGACCACCTTTGCATACACACAGCCCACAGCAGCTCTGACTTCATTTCCAGCCGGTGTGCCTCTCACTTCCTGCCTGGGGTTCCCTGTTGCCACGAGACACCTGGAATCTGCTTGTCACCCAAAATGCACAACCAGAAGAGCAAAGGAATTCATGTCAGTGAAGCAAACGCTCACAGCGGGAAAGTGTAACATGAGATAAGCTCTCCTTCTCCCCCCAACCCCACTTCCCCCCACCTCAATCCACCCCTACCGCCCACCCCTCCCACTGCTGCATGGCTCTAGGTCCAGGCTGCCTCGTGGCAGACAGTCCCAACAGACTTTACCTGGAAATAATTTGGGACATACTACATTACACATGTTCCTATTGGTTTTCTGGCTTCCCAGGTGGCGGTAATGGTAAACAACCCACCTGCCAATGCAGGAGACCTAAGAGATGCAATTTGATCCCTGGGTCGGGAAGATCCCCTGGTGGAGGGCATGGCACCCCACTTCAGTATTCTTGCCTGGAGAATCCCATGGACAGAGGAGCCTCGCAGGCTACAAGTCCATAAGTTCACACAGAGCTGGACACGACTGAAGCAACTTAGCATGCATGCATGCATTGGTTTTCTTTCTTTCCCTACTTCACTCCGCTTTCTCCTCACACGTGCTTTCCTGGGATTGCACTCCCAAATAAATTGGTAAGACAAATCCACAACCAGGCTCTGCATTTTTTAGAGAAGCCATTCCAAGATGTTCTTGCTTTAAATGAGGTCTATGGTCAAGTTGGGCTTCCCTTGTGGTTCAGTTGGTAAAGAATCCCCCTGCAACGTGGGAGACCTGGCTTCAATCCCTGGATTGGTAAGATCCCCTGGAGAAGGGAAAGACTACCCACTCCAGTATTCTGGCCTGGAGAATTCCATGGACTGTATAGTCCATGGGGTCGCAAAGAGGTGGACACGACTGAGCGCTTTTCACAACATGGTCAGGTTAGAAGCTGAATATGGTAGAGATGAAAAATTCCTGGTTTCCTTTCTGGGTAACTGAAGCTGCAATAGGACACAACTGGATACAAGACATATAAAGCAATTCATCCTCCAACGAGTGGGCTACCCTGAGCGCTGCTGTAGGAAGGTATCAGCAATCGACTTCTCACACAAGAGAATGAAAGGAAGGGCCTATTAGCAACTGATGAAGTTTAATGCCTCATTATCCACCAAATATGAGAGAATTTAATAGGATGCTTCAGTGGGAGTTCTCAAATGATGACTGCTTTTGCCTGGAGTAAAAATGAACACACAGTGAGTGAGAAGCCTGTCTGTCACCGGAAAACAAAACCGAGAGGCCAAATTCAAGGAAGCTACTTCCTTGACAGCCACTAGGTGGCGAGCTTAACCATCTTTTGGATTCTTGACGCAATCACTCCAGCATTGGCTCAACTGTTCTTAGTCTGGAAAGAATTTGTTAGTTGACAAAGATCTTTTGTACTTGCAATAATCTGAGTGCAAGGACCCTCTAAATTTAAAAGTTGAGAATTATTTTATTATAGATAATATATTATATATTTTATTATATTATATAATATACATATTTATATAAATATATTGTTTATATAATAAATATATATTATATGAATATAATATTATATGATTATTATATATACATCATATATTATATGATTATATAATAACATAATTATATTACATATAAATTACATTATATGTAAATATATATTATAATAATTATAAAAATGTTATATAAATAATATATTATATAATAACACACAATAAAACAATTCTCAACTTTTCTCAACTCAGTCGTGTCTGACTCTTTGTGGCCCCACAGACTGTAGCCCACCAGGCTCCTCTGTCCATGCGGATTCTCTAGGCAAGAATACTAGAGTGGATTGCCATGCCCTCTTCCAGGGGATCTTCCCAACCCAGGGATTGAACCCAGGCCTCCTACATTGCAGGCAGATTCTTTACCAGCTGAGCCACCCGGGAAGCCATAGATAAGATAAAGTTCAGATAAATGTAAAGCATAGAGACCATCATAGTTGTCTGTTGGCTGTGTGTATTTTTCTCTTGCTGCTCCTTTAGCTTCCTGCTCTCAGGAGGGCTGCATTATTACAGTGTTTGATGAGGCCATTGGCTTTGTTTTACTTTACTTTGAAAGGATATGGGTGTCTGTTGTTTATTTTTTTTAATACTTTAATTTTATTGGAGTGCAGCTGATCTACAATGTTGTACTAGCGTCAGGTGTACAGCAAAGTCACTCAGTTACACAAACCCATATATCCACTCTTTTTTAGATTCTTTTCTCACAGAGGTCACCGCAGAATATTGGGCAGAGTTCCTCGTGCACTACAGTAGCTCCTTGCTGGGTTTTCTATCTTATATACAGCCGTGTGTACATGTTTATCCCAAGTTCCTGGTATACCTCTCCCCGCCTGCCACATTTCCCCTTTGGTAAGCATGTTTGTTTTCAATATTTATAAGTTTGCTTCTGTTTTGTAAATAAGTTCATTTGTATCTTTTTTCTAAATTAAATTCCATATATAAGTGATATCATATGATATTTGTCTTTCTCTGTCTGACTTAGTATGATAATTTCTAGGTCCATCCATATTGCTGAAAATGGCATTATTTCATTCTTTTTTATGGCTGAGTAATATTCTAAACACCAGAAATGTAAATACAGGCCACAAGGACTAGAGACTGAGCCTAATTAGCTCAATCAGACAAGACCTGAAATCAAGGGGGGGGGAAGTGGCAGTTTTACAACCCAAACTGCTGGGACGGCTCCCTCAGCCAAGCCGTACGGGTAGTAAGTCTTAGTCAGCTGAGGAAGCAACCTTGACGTATTCCAACTGTTCTCTGTAAACTAGTATCCGCCTGCCAACCCAGGAGACGCAGGTTTGATCCCTGGGTTGGGAAGCCCCCCTGGAGTAGGAAATGGCAAGAAAATTCCTAGAAAATTCCATGGACAGAGGAGCCTAGCAGGCTACAGTCCATAGTGTCGAAAAACGGTTGGACACAACTTAGCAACTAAACAACTGTGAAATCGGCTAAGCAACTAAACAACTTAGCAACTAACAATTTTTCATTGCACATAGTATCAGATCCTCTTTACCCATTAGGTGTTTGCTGTTTAAACAAGGTGCTTTTATAACCAAAAAATCTCCTTAAAAGCATTTCTCAAGTGAAACCAGGGCAGAAATGGAAGCCTGAAGACACAGAAAGGGCAAGGTGGGGGAGGCGGGATTGGAGGATGGGAGCAGAGGCGCAGGGGTATTGTCATAACAATGACATATACACACATATGTATGTATTGTTGTTGTTCAGTCACTCAGCCGTGTCCAACTCTCTGTGACCCCGTGGACTGCAGCACACCAGGCTTCCCTGTCCATCACCAACTCCCGGAGCTTGCTCAAACTCATGTCCATCGAGTCGGTGATGCCATCCAACCATCTCATCCTCTGTCATCTTCTTCTCCTCCTGCCTTCAATCTTTCCCAGCATCAGGATCTTTTCCAATGAGTAGTTCTTCACATCAGGTGGCCAAAGGATTGGAGCTTCAGCTTCAGCATCAGTCCTTCCAATGAATATTCAGGGCTGATTTCCTTTAGGATTGTTTTGATCTCCTTGCTGTCCAATGGACTCTCAAGAGTCTTCTCTAACATCACAGTGCAAAAGCATCAATTCTTTGACACTCAGCTTTCTTTATAGTCCAACTCTCACATCCACACATGACTACTGGAAAAACCATAGCTTTGACTAGATGGACCTTTGTCAGCAAAGTAATGTCTCTGCTTTTTAATATGCTGCCTAGGTTGGTCATAGCTTTTCTTCCACGGAGCAAGCATCTTTTAATTTCACGGCTGCAGTCACCATCTGCAGTGATTTTGGAGCCTAAGAAAATAAAATCTGTCACTGTTTCCATTGTTTCCCCATCTATTTGCCAAGAAATAATGGGAGCAGATGTTATGGTCTTAGTTTTTTGAACGTTGAGTTTTAAGCCAGCTTTTTCACTCTCCTCTTTCACAATACATATATATTGTTGTATATATATGTATAAATTATTAACATAGGAAATACTTTACAAAACCTTCATAGCTTCACAATAAGAGATTCGTAAAATAAATTACTATAGAGGTATTCAATGCATTAAAAATCATGTTCAAGAGACATTTTAAAGAAATTGAAACACTTATGATACACTGTAAAATGACAAAAATCAGGCTCCAAAAGAGTAAGAATCAATTTTTGTAAAAAAAAAAAATGTATTCAATAAAAACTAAATTGTATATACATGTATGTGGGGAGAGAGGGAGAGAGAGAGGGAGATTGTTTCTGAGACTGAGAGGCTGGCTTACTTATTTTTATGTTCTTTTTGCTTCTTGTGTTTCCTAGGTTTACCTCTTTCTTATTTTCATTTTAATTACTAGCATTATTCTCCACCTGGCCCTGTTCTAAGCACTTTTAAATATCAGCTCACTGGATATTCACAACATGTTTAGGAAGTAGTTACTGTTACTTTCTCCATTTTTATAGGTTAAAACATTGATGCCCAGGGATGTCCACTTACCTACTGAGGTTAAGGCAGGAGATAGAAGCCCTCCCCAACCCCCAGATAAAGCAATTTGAGTTCATTCACCATGGACTGAAACTCCAAAATATCAAAAGCAGGATAATCAAGACAGGAGGCTGGTCAGGGCCCAGATAAAAGATAAGAGACCACATATTTCTTACTCTCTAAGTCAAGGAAACCCTCGAAACTAGAAAGTTCCTTGGGGGTCGAAAAAGGAGGGGGTCCCACCCCATAGTAAGTGATGTCAACTACCCATAGGCCTCTGGTGGAATCCATCTTGACTGACAGATGTCTGCGTGCACACACACGGGAGGATCCTGAGATAAACCACATGCAGACACAGAACCAGACAAATCAAAGTGACTGGCCAAAGGAAACCTGGAAGAAATTCCCCATAAAAGCGATTTAAAATACCACAAGGACACGACACTCTCTCTGAGCCTTCTCATGTATCTATCCACATGTAAGGAGCTCTTTTCCTCCCAATAAACACTTTACTTGTCTCACTCTTTTCCATCATTGCGGAAATTCTTTCTTGCAAAGCCGAAGGGCCAGGGCCTGGTCACCGACCACTGGTCTAGTGGCTAGGATTTGGAGCTCTCACTCAGTCTTGTGACCTGGCCTCAATCTCTGGCTGGGAAACCGATGCCCAGCTTCAAGTTGCTGCACGCCGAGGCCACCTGAGATCAAGGTCACACAGCTGAGATCAAGGTCACTGAGCGTGGGAGCCAGGATTCAGACCCAGGAAATCTGACTCCAGATTCTGTGTTACTAAATTAATATTTTTAACAGAGGGAGAGGGCTTCCCTAGTGGCTCCGTGGTAAGGAATCCACCTGCCAATGCAGGGACATGGGTTCGATCCCTGGTCGGGGAAGATCCCACAACTCAGTCTGTGTGCCACAGCTACTGAAGCACACGTGCTCTGTGGCAAGAGAAGCCACCGCAATGAGCCCGCACATCGCAAGGAAGAGCCCCGTTCACCACAACTAGAGAAAGCCTGCAAGCAGCAATGAAGACCTGCAAGCAGCACTGCCATAAATAAATGAATGTTTAAAAAAATAAATAAATAAAAAGAGAGAGAAAGGATAAAGAAAAAGGAAGGAAGCAAAGAAGGAAGAGAGGAAATTGCCTCAAGGGAACAATATACATTTGCTTTAAAAAAAAAAAAAGAAAGAAACCTTTGAAAAGCATTTAATGCCTCCAAATTTTATTTTTAAAAGAAATTTGGTTTTTTAAAAGGCAAAGAGAAAATGTAAACTGAAAAAAAAATAGGTAACAAACATTGAATTGGCTAATCCCTAATAAATTAACTGCAGGAATCCAGAATCATGCAAACAAAACTGGCTTAAATAAGAGGCTCTTCTTCTCCCCCACTCACCCCCTGAATACTTGGTGCTACAGCTCCCCTCTTAGAGCGCAATCCATTTCGAAGGGCTGGATTTACCTCTCTGCCCTGGACAAGTCTGGACTTTGCCTCTCCAGAGCATGCCTCAACGTGACCAGCACGAAAGTCATCTGTTTGTTTTTTTTGAACCAAGTTAAAAAAAAAAAAAAAAAACTAGTAAAACAGGGGAAAAGGCGTAACACCCAAGCAGAAAGTATGTGTGTGCTGTGTGCTTAGCCAGTCATGTCTGACTCTGTGACCCCTTGGACTGTAGCCCACCAGGCTTCTCCGTCCATGGGATTCTCCAGGCAAGAATACTTGAGTGGATTGGCATTTCCTCTCCCAGGGGATCTTCCAGACCCAGGGATCGAACCTGCCTCTCTTGTGTCTCCTGCATTGCAGGCAGATCCTTTACCCGCTGAGCCACTGGGGAAGTCTAAGCTGAAAGTACCTTAATATGAACTTTTATTCTATGTCTGTCTTCTTCAAGACCAAGGGCTGGAAATGAACCAATGATATCTTTCTGCTGCTAACACCAAACAGCCAGGTGGGCAGCCGGCTGCTCTGTGTGACTCTGTGTAAGGAGAGAAGGTGTCCACCCGAATGGCTCCCTTTCCTGGATGCATGCTTTTCGGGGTGACCAGACCCAAGGACTCAGGTGGGGTTTCAGGGAGAGGAAGGAAAGGGGGAGAAGAGGAAGTGGAGGGGAAGAAACAGGAGAGAGAGGTGACAAGAGCAGTGAAGACAGAAAAGAGATGGACGTGGTGGGGGAGCTCTTTTTCTTTCTTTCTTCCTTTTTTTTAAATAAAATCTGGGGGGAGGGTATGTTTTTAAATATTTATTTATTTATTTGGCCTCACTGGGTTTTAGTTGCAGAACTCAGGATCTTTAGCTGTAGCATGTGGGAATCTAGTTCCCTGACCAAGGATCGAACCCAGGTCCCCTGCCTTGGGAGCGTGGAGTCTTAACCACCAGACCACCAGGGAAATCTCTCATTTTCCTACTACTGTGGTTAACACGTCGAGGAGTGGGTCACACCCATATGTTGAAACTCACACAGTCTAAAAACAAGAAGAGAACTATCTCGTTCTTGTCCTCTGCCCCTAGGTGCGGACTTCAAGGCAAACATCATCTGCAGAGGTGGGGAATGTGTCTTGACCTCTTAAAACACACGGCCAGGATTAAATGTGGTAAAGAAGTCTGAGTGTCATATGTAACAAGCACTTGAGAGAATCCTTTCTTTCACCGCAATATCCTTCAGTACACACAGCAGGAATTAACAGACTTTGTTAACAATAATCTTAATATAAATAAAGCAAGTGCTGTGTGGGTGAAGACCCAAGCCCCCAAATCAACAAAGTCATGTCATAAATCCCCGAGGAATGCGACCAATGACATTCACCCCATTAGCTCATCCAGGTACCTGGCTCCCAGGAAGCAGGTATTTTTTTCAACAGTCAAGGATTAAATGGTTTTCAGAGACTCGTTCAAAGGGCCTCTCGACTCCACTTCACAGAACCAAAGGTGTGCCTGGTCTGACCCACCAAAGATTGACTGGGTGGTGGTTGTTACTTGAGCCGCAGGAACAGAAATTGCTGAGCTAAACTGAGTAGCTGGGAAGAGCCTCGAATTCCCAAAACCCAAATGATCTGCACAGGATGACTGTCTACCTCCCAGCCCCCAACAGACACACTACTCCCACCATGTCCAGAATTTTTGCTGCTTTAGTCACTAAGTCATGTCTGACTCTTGCAACCCCATGGACCGTAGCCCACTAGGCTCCTCTGTCCATGGGATTCTCCAGGCAAGAATACTGGAGTAAGTTTCCATTTCCTTTTCCACGGGGATCTTCCCAATGCAGGGATTGAACCCAGGTCTCCTGCATTGCAGGCAGATTCTTTACCAACTGAGCTACGAGGGAAGCTGCCACCAAGTCCAGCAGACCCTATCAAAAAAAAAAAAAAAAAAAAATCCACCCAGAGACTTCCCTAGCAGTCCAGTGGTTAGGACTCTGCACTTCCACTGCTGGGGGCATGGGTTCAATCCTTGGTCAGGGAACTAAGATCCCAGAAGCCACATGGCATGGCCACAAAAAAAAAAAAAAAAAAGGAAAGAAAAACCTACCCAATTCCCAGATTACCCACAAAATTGCACATTTAAGAAATCCAGAGGAGGATGGAGATCAAGGTAAGGATGAAGGAAAACCCATGATATCTCTTTTCAGAATTTTTGCATCACTGTTTTTAATAGATCATTTGCACCTATCATTCATTGCTCTTAAGCCTTTGTCCAAAACAGATGAATATTTTAACCTAATATCTTTATATTTATGCATTCACTGGTGACGGCCTAAGTCCTATTTTATTTCATTTTGGTGCCAGTGGCCTACGAATTTGCCTTTAAACATCTATTCTGAAGAAATTCCACTGCAAGAATACCTCTCTATATTTGGGGAGATCCCCTTGTAATGGAGCTGGCTTCTGTGACACGCTTCATAAAGAAATGCCAAGTTGATGGTATTTCAGGGCCACGTAATGTTATTCCCCAATACGAAAGGGAGATCAAAAAGGCAAGAATACATCACTAGCCATTTTTAAATCTTTATGGTAAATTTAAAATATTAGATCCCTGGCCATATATGAACACACAGTTACCAAAAGAGCTAAAACTCCCAGGGTGGAACTTAACCAGCCTCTCCTAAACCAACCATCACTACGGGGGCCACTAGATAATGACCCACTTACTTCCTTGGATGTCTTAACTATCCCAGAAACATTAGAGCTCTTTTTTGGGAAGTGGAAATCTATTTCTGTTATTCATTAACACCCTTAAAGCATATATAAGCCAATGAGAGAGCAGTGGGGAGTCACAAACACAAGATATGATTAAGGTCTCCAGTGAAGGGCCAGTGGATGCCCACTTTTTCCCTCAGCAGTGCCTGTCTACACTTGCTCAGCTTTAAAATGGAGGATCTAAAATTCTAACGCAGATCAAACCAGGTCCCAAAGTCATGATGAAGTTGCTGTTGCTCAGTCGCTAAGTCATGTCCAACTCTTAGCAACCCCACAGACTGCAGCACACCAAGCTCCCCTGTCCTTCACTATCTCCAAGAGTCTGCTCAAACTCATATCCTTTGAGTTAGTGATGCTATCTAACCATCTCAGCCTCTGCCACCCTATTCTCCTTTTGCCTTCAATCTTTCCCAGCACCAGGGTCTCTTCCAATGAGTCAGCTGTTTGCATCAGGTGGCCATAAGTATTGAAGCTTCAGCATCAGTCCTTCCAATGAATATTCATGATGAAGTTAATGAACAAATATAACCATGATGCAGATGCTACAACAGGTCCAGAAAGAAGTTAAATCTGCTCTGTTTTTATTACTCTCTCTAAAATTTCTCCTTAAGCAGGTGGAACATATTTTCAAGGTACATGAAGGGACTTGGGAGGGACTTTTCATTTTTAAGTAGGAACTAGAAAGGTCTCCACAAGTCTGGGAAAAGGATGCTGGATACCCAAGGGTTCTGAGATTAACTTTCTTGGCAAAAAGAATGTCAAATATTCCACCCACTCTGTTATCAGTTGTAAAGGTAACAAAATAGAGATCACACAGAGTTTCAGTTCAGTTCAGTCACTCAGTCATGTCCGACTCTTTGCGACCCCCTGTACTGCAGGACTCCAGGCTTCCCTGTCCAACACCAACTTCTGGAGTTTGCTCAAATTCATGTCCATAGAGTCGGTGATGCCATCCAACAATCTCATCCTCTGAGGAGGCCAGTTTGAGGCTTTGCCCCACACTGATTTCCCTGTGTTATTCATGCCACCATAACCATGTGTGTTTTGTGCTGAATCGGTTTTCATTTTAACCTGTTTAGGATTTCCAGCAATTTGACATGCGTGTCTTCCCAATGAGATGGTTAAACCTTTTTGAGAATGAAGACATGTGCTTTCAGTTTCTTTTATATCCCCCATGATGCCTTGTAAAGCACAGCATCTGTGGCAGGCATTTAACAGGATGTCTGGGACCCCACCACCAAAGCCAGTCCATGGGAAAACCGGGACAAAGGCAAAATTATTCTTTAGCTCCTTCCTTCCACCCCTTCACCCCTTCTCCCTTCCCATCCTCCCACTAGAGCCAAGAGCTCCCACATAAACCATTTAGCACTTACTTAGGCCAAAGTGGAGTGGATCTTGATTTAGTGGGGCCTGAGGTTTATGCAAATTGGGGGCCTCACATTAATAAAAGAGCTGAATAATAAAAGAGTTGAATCAATAAAAGAGTCACTCAGTCATGTCCAACTGTTTGTGACCCCATGAACTGTAGCCTGCCCTCCAGGATCCTCTGTCCATGGGATTTTCCAGGTAATACTGGAATGGGTAGTCATTCCCTTCAGAAGACCTTCCCGATCCAGGGATCAAACCCATGTCTCCCACATTGGAGATAGATTCTTTACCATCTGAGCCACCAGGTTTAAGCAGATTGGGCATCCCACATTAAGAAAGAGAGTTAGAAACACAAAATTAGGCATTAAAGCAAATATTTAGGTAGAAATAACAAATAAAATATAACAAATTACAAATTGCTTAAGGCTGGTAACACAAAAGCGAGGAAATAAATAACAGAATATTTGTATTAATTTCCTAGAAAACTTTTATGTCAAAATAGATATATACAGAAATATAGATAGATACAGTTTTGGCTGAAAACTCTTTGATCTCCTTACAACTTTGCAATGTTGTCTGTAGAGTGAATACAAAGATAATTTAGACCTTCCTTCAGCAGGACTGAATGCGATTTGTCTTTTATGATGAAGAGATCATATGCTCACAACACACAAGTTCCCCAGACAGAGGTATTGGCGATTTACTGTTTACAGGTTTGGGTCCTACAAACAAAGGATTTTGATCAAATCTATTTTGCACAACTTCTTTCCTAAAGGAAGAAAATGTATAGTGTGTTTACAATTATATTATTACATTATCAAGAGCAGTCATGACAGAACAGAATTTCCATTTTTCAGTAGACAGTGATGAGAAACCAGTGCTCCACTTCGGACATATCTGGTGATTAAAAGTTTTCCGTAGCTAGCTTCTGGCTCATCCATTTCAAACTGAGTCTCTCCGCTATGGAGCCCCTCTTTCCATGAAGGGCACCACAGGACACTTTTACATTGAACGTGACCCCAGCCTTGAACCTTTAGGTCATGAGTCTGGCCAAGTGGACACAGCAGAAGGAATGCTTGGCAGAGACATGTAGCAAAATATATTTGTGCTAGCACTTTGCTATATCCCTGCATTTAGGTAATAAAGATGAGGCAACTTCTGCCTTCTTCTCTGGAATTCTCTCTGTGGAGGCTCTCGGCCATCATGAAAGCAGTCAATTGCCCTGAGATCACCTTGCTGTGAGGAAGCCTATTCATAGAGACCAACCACGTGGAGCCGTGTCTCAGACCAGTCGAGTCTGATGTGAGACACAGGAAGAGGAAAAGGGAGATGCCTGTCCAGTCCTCGCTCCTCCAGCCACCAATGAAAACCCCCCAGCTAAGCCCATTCCTGGGCTCCTGACCCACAGAAACTAGACAAGATAGTACAGTAGCTGGTGCTACTTTAAGCTAGTAAGTTTGGAGTGACCTCAAGAGCAGCAATGACAATCAGCATAACCTCCAACTTTCCAGAGCTTCCACACTCATCTGAAAGGAAACACTTCTAATATTGCTGCTCAGTGTCCATCTCAACATTGTTTGCTGTAAAATACGGATGTCAAATCCAGGTCAAGGTTCCTCCTGGCCCAGCTGGTCCTTATCTGAATGGCAGCAGCCACCTTTCTTCCAAGATGTCCCCTGAGTCCCCAACACAGCCCCTGACACTTGACCCTCTTTGGGGAGGGTTGCCGGAGTCTGAGGTGACTGCTTGCTCTGGGCTAAGCCTTGCTTTGCTTCTTTGTAATGAGCAATAACATGGACACTTCAGGACACCAATGGATCACAAATCCTTTTATTCTTTACCCTGAATAAGCTAAACAATGATCGGAAGTGGCCCACCGAGCTTTCAGCCCTCCAAGAGTAAGATTCTTTATTTTTTCTGAAGTCCAAGAGTCCAAGGAAGTCCACGCCCACTCCCTTCGTGATGGGTATGAGGTGGGTGAGGGTGGGTCGCCCACTCCCTTCGTGATGGGTATGAGGTGGGTGAGGGTGGGTCGCCCACTCCCTTCGTGATGGGTATGAGGTGGGTGAGGGTGGGTCGCCCACTCCCTTCGTGATGGGTATGAGGTGGGTGAGGGTGGGTCGCCCACTCCCTTCGTGATGGGTATGAGGTGGGTGAGGGTGGGTCGCCCACTCCCTTCGTGATGGGTATGAGGTGGGTGAGGGTGGGTCGCCCACTCCCTTCGTGATGGGTATGAGGTGGGTGAGGGTGGGTCGCCCACTCCCTTCGTGATGGGTATGAGGTGGGTGAGGGTGGGTCGCCCACTCCCTTCGTGATGGGTATGAGGTGGGTGAGGGTGGGTCGCCCACTCCCTTCGTGATGGGTATGAGGTGGGTGAGGGTGGGTCGCCCACTCCCTTCGTGATGGGTATGAGGTGGGTGAGGGTGGGTCGCCCACTCCCTTCGTGATGGGTATGAGGTGGGTGAGGGTGGGTCGCCCACTCCCTTCGTGATGGGTATGAGGTGGGTGAGGGTGGGTCGCCCACTCCCTTCGTGATGGGTATGAGGTGGGTGAGGGTGGGTCGCCCACTCCCTTCGTGATGGGTATGAGGTGGGTGAGGGTGGGTCGCCCACTCCCTTCGTGATGGGTATGAGGTGGGTGAGGGTGGGTCGCCCACTCCCTTCGTGATGGGTATGAGGTGGGTGAGGGTGGGTCGCCCACTCCCTTCGTGATGGGTATGAGGTGGGTGAGGGTGGGTCGCCCACTCCCTTCGTGATGGGTATGAGGTGGGTGAGGGTGGGTCGCCCACTCCCTTCGTGATGGGTATGAGGTGGGTGAGGGTGGGTCGCCCACTCCCTTCGTGATGGGTATGAGGTGGGTGAGGGTGGGTCGCCCACTCCCTTCGTGATGGGTATGAGGTGGGTGAGGGTGGGTCGCCCACTCCCTTCGTGATGGGTATGAGGTGGGTGAGGGTGGGTCGCCCACTCCCTTCGTGATGGGTATGAGGTGGGTGAGGGTGGGTCGCCCACTCCCTTCGTGATGGGTATGAGGTGGGTGAGGGTGGGTCGCCCACTCCCTTCGTGATGGGTATGAGGTGGGTGAGGGTGGGTCGCCCACTCCCTTCGTGATGGGTATGAGGTGGGTGAGGGTGGGTCGCCCACTCCCTTCGTGATGGGTATGAGGTGGGTGAGGGTGGGTCGCCCACTCCCTTCGTGATGGGTATGAGGTGGGTGAGGGTGGGTCGCCCACTCCCTTCGTGATGGGTATGAGGTGGGTGAGGGTGGGTCGCCCACTCCCTTCGTGATGGGTATGAGGTGGGTGAGGGTGGGTCGCCCACTCCCTTCGTGATGGGTATGAGGTGGGTGAGGGTGGGTCGCCCACTCCCTTCGTGATGGGTATGAGGTGGGTGAGGGTGGGTCGCCCACTCCCTTCGTGATGGGTATGAGGTGGGTGAGGGTGGGTCGCCCACTCCCTTCGTGATGGGTATGAGGTGGGTGAGGGTGGGTCGCCCACTCCCTTCGTGATGGGTATGAGGTGGGTGAGGGTGGGTCGCCCACTCCCTTCGTGATGGGTATGAGGTGGGTGAGGGTGGGTCGCCCACTCCCTTCGTGATGGGTATGAGGTGGGTGAGGGTGGGTCGCCCACTCCCTTCGTGATGGGTATGAGGTGGGTGAGGGTGGGTCGCCCACTCCCTTCGTGATGGGTATGAGGTGGGTGAGGGTGGGTCGCCCACTCCCTTCGTGATGGGTATGAGGTGGGTGAGGGTGGGTCGCCCACTCCCTTCGTGATGGGTATGAGGTGGGTGAGGGTGGGTCGCCCACTCCCTTCGTGATGGGTATGAGGTGGGTGAGGGTGGGTCGCCCACTCCCTTCGTGATGGGTATGAGGTGGGTGAGGGTGGGTCGCCCACTCCCTTCGTGATGGGTATGAGGTGGGTGAGGGTGGGTCGCCCACTCCCTTCGTGATGGGTATGAGGTGGGTGAGGGTGGGTCGCCCACTCCCTTCGTGATGGGTATGAGGTGGGTGAGGGTGGGTCGCCCACTCCCTTCGTGATGGGTATGAGGTGGGTGAGGGTGGGTCGCCCACTCCCTTCGTGATGGGTATGAGGTGGGTGAGGGTGGGTCGCCCACTCCCTTCGTGATGGGTATGAGGTGGGTGAGGGTGGGTCGCCCACTCCCTTCGTGATGGGTATGAGGTGGGTGAGGGTGGGTCGCCCACTCCCTTCGTGATGGGTATGAGGTGGGTGAGGGTGGGTTGCCCACATCCCACATGCTATTGGCCCAGCCAGGAGGCTGCGTCAAGAAAGAAAGAATTCTGACTATTCACAGTAACTCTCCTGGGGTGGAAATGTTGGCCCACGGGAACCGAATCATAATTCTACTACCCACCTGGGGTAGGAACAATGACAGGCTTTCACTACATGGACTTATGAAAATAGCATGACATCTGGCAGGCGGAAACTTTGTCAGGAATCTGACGAGCATCCCATGCTTGCTCTCCCTTCCTCAATATGTATGATCCACCTCCTGCAAGACAAGCCCAAGCCACTTATCTGCATTACTCAAAACCAGTAAGCAGTGGTCACAATCTGCACATCTCATCCAGTCCCCAAAGAAACAGGGAGAGTAATCATTAATTGTGTAGTGAGTGTGAGGGGATCTTCAAAATCCTCAAGGAAAACTTGAAAAAAGCATCTGCAAGAAACAACATAATATATATTGTTGTTGTTCAGTCGCTCAGTCGTGTCCGACTCTTTGCGACCCCACGACTGCAGCACGCTGGGCTTCCCTGTCCTTCACCATCTCCCAGAGCTTGCTCAAACTCATGTCCTCTGAGTCGATGCCATCCAACCATCATGCTGCAGGAGGGGGAAAGAAAAGGAGGGAGGGGGCGGGAGACATGAAGGAAGGAAGAGAAAAGCAAGAAGAAATGAAGAAAGCGAGGGAGGGAAAGAAAAACGGAGGCCGAAAAGAATGTGTGTGCACGTGTGCTCAGTCACGTTGCGACACTCTGGACTGTAGCCCACCAGGCTCCTCTGTCCATGGGGTTTTTCAGGCAAGAATACTGGAGAGGGTTGCCATTGTCTCCTCCAGGGGATCTTCCTGATTCTGGGATTGAACCCACATCTCCTGCATTGCAGGCAGATTCTTCACCACTGAGCCATCAGGAAAGCCTGGCAGAAAAGAAAAGCAACTCATACTCCTCCCCAGAGCCCTTCCACAGGCCTGCAAACAAAGTAGGCACTTTAATAGGTGTTTTTTTAATCGAACCAAACTGCTAAAGTATCCTCTAATTTCATCTTTCCTACCCCAGCCTCAAGCATGAGTTAAATCAGCAAGAAAGCATTCATTCAGATTCCAACCAACAAACCACCCGTGGGACTTGGCAGTGGAGTGGGCCTGGCCCTGAGGGTGGGGTCACACATATCCAAGCAACATCCTGAATGCTAAACTCCTCCTAGGAGCCTCATCCAATAGCCTGGGAAACCAAAATACCCCTGGGAGGCAATTTACTCTGGCGTTGAAGCTCTCGGTTTTTATTCATAAACAAAGTAAGGAGTGAGCAGTCGTTTCACCCTTTTGGGTCTATTTGCTATAAGTAAGGCTACAAAGAGTGAAGCCGAATGCAAACAGCAGAGAGGTATAAATAAACAGCCACAGTGCTCAGTGCCAGGAAAGAGCTCAGCCTGATGAAAGGAGAAAATGTAACAGGTGAACTTCCTCCTGACATTTCTCACGCAGCAGGAACCAATTCCTCGAAATAACCGTATTCATAGCAGCCTTTCTCTAATGCTTTACTGACCTCGGACAAAGGAGAAGAACAGCATCCTTGACCATCCCCAGGGAATTGAGAGCTCCATAGAGGTCACATTTCCCAGCTGTGACAATTTATTATGTCTCAGTGTCCATTTGCTTCTATTTTTCCTAAATAATATAACCACAGAAATCCACACTGAAACTGAGCAGGATCTTTGTACCCTTCTGGGTACAAAAGCCTCTCCGTGTCCCTCATCTCTTGTTTGTAGAAAAAGCTTTGGTCTCCTAGGCCTTCTGAGTTCCAAAGAGCAGGCTTAAGCAGTTACTAATTAGAGAACAGAGGGAATGCAGAAACAAAGGAAAAGCAGTCAAGCAAGAAAAGTAATGATAGCTTCAAAAGAGTCCTGTTCCTCCTCAAGGGATACGTATAACCATCTGAGCACATCTTTGCAGACACTAAGAGCCCCCCACCCACAGGTGGAGGATGGTGACTGCATGCTGACTACGTGCTCTAGACACCAGACTGGCTGGAATCAGACAGCTGATGACTAAGATATCCTAAACATCACCATGTTACCTCACCACCAACCAATCAGAAGAAAGTCCATGAGCTGCAGCCTTCATCCCAAACACTGCCTTTAAAAACTCTCCGCTGAAAGCCATCAGAGAGTGTGTGTATGTGTATGTGTGTGTGTATATATATATATATATATGTATGTTTGCATTTTACTTAACCATATAACTTAAATATAGTGGTAAAGAACCCGTCTGCCAATGCAGTAGACATAAGAAAGAAAGTGAAAGTGAAAGTCACGTCCGACTCTGCGACCTCGTGGACTATACAGTCCATGGAATGCTCCAGGCCAGACTACTGGAGTGGGTAGCCTTCCCCTTCTCAAGGGGATCTTCCCAACCCAGGGATCTAACCCAGGTCTCCTGCATTACAGGTGGATTCTTTATCAACTGGGCTATGAGGGAACAGGAGTTCAATCCCTGGGTCAGGAAGATCCCCTGGAGAAGGAAATGGCAATCCACTCCAGTATTCTTGCCTGGAGAATCCCACGGACAGCAGAGCCTGGTGGGCTACAGTCCATAGGATTGCAAAAAGTCGGACACAACTGAAGCAACTTAGCACATATATATATATATTGCATTAGTAGCCTACATTTTTCAATCTTAAAGTGAGCATAATTAATAAAACATAAAACAGTATGGCTTTAGACTAAGAGCCATATTTTTATATCCCTACAGAGATAAAACTTGATAAACTTATGTAAGATTATAGAATATATGAAGTTTAAATTAAGATATACAAAAATATCATTGGTTTATTGGCATTAGCAGTTGCAATGCCATCTGTCATTTCAGGGTCTCTATTTTCCTGGACAGAAAATGAGGAAGAGTCACTAAAAAGATTAAATGAATTAACAGGTATTTGTCTTAATGAAATGCAACAGACATTTTGGAAATTCCAAATATTTATGGCATATAAGTTACATGAAAATAAGAGCAATAATATGAATCTATCATGGCAAGATGCTCACAAAAATAAAAGTTTGTAAAAGGTAAATATCTACAGAGGGAAGGAAACTGTTGAAGTATCATACACATAAACCATATGTATGTGTATGCATGCTCAGCCACTCACCGTATCTGACTCTGCGACCCCATAGACTGCGGGACGCCAGGCTCCTCTGTCCATGGGATTCTCCAGGCAAGAATACTAGAGTAGGTTGCCATGCCCTTCTCCAGGGGATCTTAGCCAACCAAGGATCGAATCTGCACCTCTTGCATCTCCTGCTTTGGCAGGTGGGTTCTTTACCACTGAGCCACCTCAGAAACCACATAAACTGTATACATTGCTCTTAATTAAATCAGTATTAAATTCATGTTTATTAAATCATGACAGGATGCACATTTTATTGATTAGCATACTATATTCCTATAGTAATATAGCTATAGCAGTATTAGTAAAAGTCATTCAGTCGTGTCAACTCTTTATCACCCTATGGACTATAGCCTGCCAGGCTCCACTGTACATGGAGGCAAGAGTACTGAAGTGGGTAGTCATTCCCTTCTCCAGGGGATTTTCCTCACCCAGGGATGAAAAACAGGTCTCCTGCATTGCAGGCAGATTCTTTACCATCCGAGTCACCAGGGAAGCCCAACATAGCTACAGCTAGTGTAAATGAAAAAATGTATAATGTAACCACAGAAATCCATATTGAAACTGATGGCGACCCTCTGAGGCCCTCCTGGGCACAAAAGCCCCTCCCTGTGCCCTGTTTCTTGTTTGCAGAAAAGGCTTTATAGTCTCCTAGACGTTCCCTGAGTTCCAAAGAGCAGGAATCAGTTTAGAAGACAAAGGCAAAAACAAGTAGGCGAATTTTTTTTTTACCCTATAAAACTCATTTAAGAGAGCAAAGCCAAATGGAGTGAAACCTGATTTAAATGCGCAGAATTCCTTTCCAGCCCCCTCCCCACTGCCCTGTACTGAGGCGAAATTACAAGACACCAGGAAACCACCCAACAGGGCTTCCTTGAACACCGTCTGGCTCCCTCTCTCCAAGGGAACTAAACATTTGCTTTTGTCCAAACCCAAGGGCTAACGAGAGCTAGTAACAGCCAACAAACTTCACACAAAAGCGGCCTCCGCCACGCCTGGATATATCTGATGCTCGCTCTGGGTCAATGGGTTGCTTGGGTCCACGGGTGGGCTTTCCGCAGCAGGTTGATGATAAAATGAGAAAGGCGGTCCCTGAACCTGCGCTTCTGCACTTTACTCGCGCCCTGCTAAACATGATCGACCACCACAACCTCCTGAGGGAAACAAGCAAAACTCAGAGACCGGCAACTCTAGCCCCACAAGCTCATGAAAGCGTCTTCAGGCCACGCGGCCTGAATCTGAAGCCGGGAAATAAGCCCACCCATCCTCTCCCCGTGACCGCGTGGCCTCCGGGGAGTCCCCAGCACCCAGCAGTTCCGAGGCCGCGCATGCGCCGTGGCGGGGGCGGGGCGGAGGCGTGGGAGCTGCGCGGAGGGACAGTGCACAGTACCGGCTTATCCATGGCGCTGCGGTCTGGTGCTCCGGCAGGGACACGCCACGGGTCGGGGCCCAGCTGACCGGTGCTGGGCTCTGTTGCCCACCCCTCTACCGCTGTCCCCAGCTCGCGCCGTTCCTAGGCGTCTGCTCGGGTTGCTTCTTGCTGGGCTAGGCCGGCTGTTTGTGGCTCATGTGGTTGCCATGGCGACGAGCTTTGCTCCGCCTGGACCAAGATCCCTCCTCCCGTTCCTGGTGCTCCTCGGGAAGTCGAAGTCCAGAGGGCATCGAAGTCCAGAGCACTTCATTGCCGCGCTCTCGCCACTGGTCCCACCAGAGAGGAAATTCAGTTTTCGGCTTCCGACCCCCAGATGCCGTGTTTTGGCTGCTTTCCATCAAGTTTCTGTTGGCTCTCATCCGAAGGTTACTTCTGGCATCAGCCAAGTCCACTCATTTTGAATTTCTCTGCTGAGTTTTCTATGTTTCTAGCTTCAGGAAAAAACGAATTCAAAAGGAGACTTAGTATGTTTCCATTTTAATTCCCACAGCTTCCCACAGCCTTGCCTTGTCCTGTGGTTCCTTGTTGCTTCCTTGTCAGGTAACTTCACAGCTGATGCTTTAGCCTAGGAATGAATTCTCTGGAAATGTGTAACCTGGAGGTGACTACGATAATTTGGTAAATGCTGTCTGCCTGTCAGAACAGCACCTGTACTGACATGTATGAAGTTTCCAAGAATTTTGCCCTAAAAGACTTCACAAAGAAAAATAAAAATATTTCCATCTCTGCAAACTGTCCTCAATCCTTGGGGCTAGGACTGCCCATTAGAAATATGTTTGCCACATTTGTCAGCTTATACCTCTAGAAGCCATGTTTTTAAAAGTAAAAGGAATCAGGTGAAATTATTTTAGTAATATTTACCCCGTAGCATTGTTACCGAGTCCAGCTTTGCTCTGCTGACCACACAGAGGCCAATCCAGAGGCCTCTGAATCCAAGCCATGAGGTGTTGAGGCAAGGAATGTGACTGTTCAGACAGCCCATCCACTGCCAGCTGACAGAGAGGATGGCAGACTAACATCTCAAAATAACCGTCTTACTGGAGTCTGCCTGCCAATTCTTTTATGGATCACAGATTGGGGAGAGGGGGTAAGGGAACAGAGTAAAAAGGCGTTTTAATCTTAACAAGTGTCTCCTAGAATGGCAAGCTTCAGGCAGGAGGATGTTAATTTCCTCTCTCCTGCCATCTACAGGTGGACAGGGTTCTGAAAAAAGGTACTTGAACAGGCAGAGGGGCAGGATTCTCTGAGGCAGGCCCTTATGTATGATTAGAATAACAAAACCAATGGAAAGTAAGTCGAACAGGATCAACAAGGTGTCAGGATAGACTTCTCTCTGCAACGGCATTGCTGACTCAAAGGACATGAATTTGAGCAAACTCCAGGAGATGGTGAAAGATAGAGGGCATGCTACAGTCCATGGGGTCACAAAGGGTTGGACGTGACTTAGCAACTCAACAATATATCCAAAACATTTCAACATATTATCAACATAACAGTTATTCATGAGACATTTTACATTCTTTTTATCATACTATATCCTCATTTTTTTTTCATTGGCTGCACTGGATCTTGGTTGCTCCCTCACTAGTTGCGGAGAGCTGAGGTTACTCCAGTTGTGGGGTTCAGGCTTCTCGTTGCAGTGGCTTCTCTTGTTTCAGAGCATGGGCTTTAGGGTGTTTGGACTTCAATAGCTGCAGCTCATGGGCTCAGTACTTGTGACGCAAGGGCTTAGTTGCCCAAAAGCATGTGGGATCTTCCCAGACCAGGGATTGAACTGGTGTCCAGTGCATTGCAAGGTGGATTCTTAATTGTTGGACTACCAGAGAAACCCCCATTCTCAAATTTTTACGTGTATTTTACACAAACACTGGGGCTTCCCCAGTGACTCAGATGGTAAAAAATCTGCCTGCAATGCAGGAGACCCAGGTTCAATCCCTGGGTCAGAAAGATCCCCTGAAGAAGGGAATGGCAACCCACTGCAGTATTCTTGTCTGGAGAATTCCTTGGACAGAAGAGCCTGACGGGCTACAGTCCAGGGGAATCTCAAACAGTCGGACATGACAGAGAGACTAACACTTTCACTTTTACACAAACAGTATGTTTCAAATCAGACCAGTCTCATTTCCAATGCTCACTAGCTAATGTAACTGGTAGCTACTGTATTAAATAGTTCAGCTCACAGTTCAGTTCCGGAGAAGGCAATGGCACCCCACTCCAGTACTCTTGCCTGGAAAATCCCATGGACGGAGGAGCCTGGTAGGCTGCAGTCCATGGGGTCGCTAAGGGTCGGACACGACTGAACGACTTCACTTTCACTTTTCACTTTCACGAATTGGAGAAGGAAATGGCAACCCACTCCAGTGTTTTTGCCTGGAGAAAACCAGGGACAGGGAAGCCAGGTGGGGAGCTGTCTATGGGGTCACACAGAGTCAGACACAACTGAAGTTACTTAGCAGCAGTAGCAGTTCAGTTCAGTCCAGTTGCTCTGTCATGTCCGACTCTTTACAACCACATGAATCGCAGCACACCAGGCCTCCCTGTCCATCACCAACTCCCAGAGTTCACCCACACTCATGTCCATCGAGTCGGTGATGCCATCCAGCCATCTCATCCTCTGTCGTCCCCTTCTCCTCCTGCCCCCAATCCCTCCCAGCATCAGGGTCTTTTCCAATGAGTCAGCTCTTCACATGATGTGGCCAAAGTATTGGAGTTTCAGCTTCAGCATCAGTCCTTCCAATGAACACCCAGGACTGATCTCCTTTAGGATGGACTGGTTGGATCTCCTTGCAGTCCAAGGGACTCTCAAGAGTCTTCTCCAACACCACAGTTCAAAAGCATCAATTCTTCGGTGCTCAGCTTTCTTCACGGTCCAACTCTCACATCCATACATGACTACTGGAAAAACCATAGCCTTGACTAGACGGATCTTTGTTGGCAAAGTAATGCCTCTGCTTTTTAATATGCTGCCTAGGTTGGTCATAACTTTCCTTCCCAGGAGTAAGCGTCTTTTAATTTCATGGCTTCAGTCACCATCTGCAGTGATTTTGGAGCCCAGAAAAATAAAGTCTGACACTGTTTCCTAGGTTATAAACTCTAGGAAGACCCGCTCTGAACCTCCATGGAAAGAAGAAGATTGCATATGTTCATGGTAGTGGCGGCGGTTGTGGTGGTAGTCGCTCAGTGGTCTCGTGGACTGTAGCTCGCCAGGTTCTTCTTTCCATGGAATTCTCCAGGCAAGAATATTGGAGTGGGTAGCTGTTCTCTTCTTCAGAGGATCCTCCTGACCCAGGGAATGAACCCAGGTCTCTCACATTGTAAGCAGATTCTTTACCGTCTGAGTCACCAGGGAAGCCCTGAATCTGCCCAAAAGGGCTACTAAATACTAATTAGCTCTTGAACAATTTTTCAAATTTTTACTTGGAAAAAAAATCATTAAGTAAATATAAACTTTAAACACTCTTCAGACACTAAGAAAATTAAAAATGACTGTTTGGGGGTTCTATCTTGTTTTTTGTTAATTACCAAATTTTAATTTTTTAGAGCAGTTTTAGGTTCAAAGCAAAATTGAATGGAAAGAAACATTTTAACTGTCTGACTTTGTAGGCAGATTGTGTAACTTTGCCTACAAAGGGCAGTCTCGGCCACATAATACCCCGTGCTGTTAGACTAACGAGAGTTGTGACCTGGCACTCAGAGCAGCCAAGTTCCACCTGCCCCTGCTCGCTCAGGGAGTGTTGACATCCTGCTTCTCTCATTCGCATATTGTCAGATTTCACTGTGTACTTAATAATCACCTTGATGAGTTTAAAACTGGGTCCTCAAGAAAAGTTCTTGAGGGAAATGAAAATTCAGCTTGGCCAGGAAAGACAGTCCAGGAAAAGAGGGTGTCCTTAGTGGGTAGTCTGAGAAGGGGGAATGAGAGCTAGCACTTTTCTAGGTCATGACTGTGGGTTCATTAAACCTTTATATCTTAAAAAACTCTCTGAACTTGACCGTTAACACTGTGTGCATAGTAAGTCACTTTAGTCATGTCCAACTCTTTGCGACCCCATGAACTGTAGCCCACCAGGCTCCTCTGTCCATGGGATTCTCCAGGCAAGAATCCTGGAGCAGGTTGCTATGCCCTGCTCCAGGGGATCTTCCCAACCAAGAAATCGAACTGCATCTCTTCTGTCTCCTGCATTGGCAGGTGGGTTCTTTACCACTAGTGCCACCTGGGAAGCCCAGACCATTAACACCATTGTCCCATATTACAGAAGAGACGGAGAGATGATGTGGCTTAGCCAGGGCCACAGAACCAGGGAGTTTGTGATCCCTGACAGCTTGGCTATATCTGGTGTTTTACCTCTGGACTATACAGGCAGATCTCAGAGATATGGCAGATTCAATTCCAGGCCACCACAATAAAGCAAATACTGCAATAAAGTGAGTTACACGAATTTTTTTGTTTCCCAGTGTATTAATATATAAAAATTTGTCTATGCCATACTGCAGTATATTAAGTGTGCAATAGCATTATGTCCAAACAATGTACATACTTTAGTTTAAAAACATTTTATTACTTAATGATAACCTACTATATAGCACAGGGAACTCTACTCAGTGCTTAGTGATGACCTAAATGGAAAGGAAATCTAAAAAAGAAGGGATATATGTATATGAATAACTAATTCACTTTGGTGTGTAGCAGAAGCTAACATAATATTGTAAATCAACTATACTCCAAAAAAAAAAAAATGATCTACCTTGAACACTTAAAATAATTTATTGGTAAAATATGCTAACCATCATCAGAACCTTCAGCCAGTTGTAATCTTTTTGCAAAAGTAATACCAAAGATTACTGGTCATCAACATAACAAAGAGATTCACCCTTGGTACCTCTGTTTCCCAGCACACATAGGTGCTCAAAACACAGCTCTTGAATTTAAGAAGACCCATGGAATGAACAGCAATGGCACCGCACTCTGGTACTCTTGCCTGGAAAATCCCGTGGATGGAGGAGCCGGGTGGGCTGCAGTCCATGGGGTCGATGAGAGTCGGACACAGCTGAGAGACTTCACTTTCACTTTACCCTTTCATGCATTGGGGAAGGAAATGGCAACCCACTCCAGTGTTCTTGCCTGGAGAATCCCAGGGACAGGGGAGCCTGGTGGGCTGCCGTCTATGGGGTCACACAGAGTCAGACACGACTGAAGCGACTTAGCAGCAGCAGCAGCATGGAATGAACATAGGACTTCCCAGGTGGCACCAGTGTAAAGAATCCTCCTGCCAATGCAGAAGACGAAAGAGACATGAGCTCAATCCCTGGGTCAAGAAGATCCCCTAGAAAAGGAAATGGCAACCCACTCCAGGATTCTTGCCTGGAAAATCCCATGGACAGAGGAGCCTGGTGGGCTACAGTCCATGGAGTCACAAAAGAGTCGGACATGACTGAGCGTGCACGCTCAAGGAGTGAACACATGACGATTTATTTATTGTTCACTCACATAGAATCAAAGACAAATACTAATTACAAAGAGTCATGAATTTTCTGATCTGACAATAACAAAGGTAGATTATGATTACATTTGATGAAAAGATAATCATTGTATGGAGAAGAAAACAAAAACGGACTTGCCAGAAGTCACATAGCTATGTATTGACTGAAATAGGACTAGAAACCAAGTCTCTTTCTTTGTACTATGTTTTATCATCTATTTCAAGAATTAAAAATTATGCAGTTTCTCCCCTCCACATCTGATTTTCAAAATCACAATGTTTCTCGATGCTTTGTCAGCAGTGTAGCATTCCACAAAATTGATTGTATTTGCCTACAGTTAGATAATGGTAATACCTAATTTCAAAAACGTTGATTACTGGGTAGAATTTTGTTAATCATTTTACTTCCATAATTTGAAGGGCAAGTTTTTGTTGCCGGTCACAAACTGTGGGTTAGCAAGCACCAGTAGCCAGTGAAGGAATGATGAGTTTACGAATCAATATTGAGAGGAATTATAAAACTTGGCAATGAAAGAAGTCACTGTTGGCTGCCTAACCCACTCATTTTTCAGTCTTATTAAGAAGAAGTGCCTACCTCGCCTATATATGCAGGAAATGGTAAATATTTCCCAGGATCCCTTGTAGTTACAGATGGCTATGTGACATGTTTCTGGATGATAAGCCAGAAATGGCAGGTTCCTGGGAAAGCCTCTGCTTTCCTCAGGAAAGAGATTCAGAAGTTCCCTTCACACCTGCCTGCAGCTAGAATGCAACCACAATGCCTAGAGCTATTGCAATCAGCTATATTATGACAATACTTTGGCCACCTGATGCAAAAAGCTGACTCATTTGAAAAAACCCTGATGATGGGAAAGATTGAGGGCAGGAGGAGAAGGGGACGACAGAGGATGAGATGGTTGGATGGCATCACTGACTCAATGGACATGGCTTTGGGTGGACTCCGGGAGTTGGTGATGGACAGGGAGGCCTGGCATGTGTGGTTCATGGGGTTGCAAAGAGTTGGACATGACTGAGCAACTGAACTGAAGTGAACTGAACATTATGACAGTCTTGATCAGTTAGAGCTACTATAAAGAAGTATCATAGAATGACTAGATAGCTTATGAACAACATAAACTTATTTCTTATAGTTCTAGGGACTGGAAGTCCTAAATAAGGGGGCCAGGCTCGTCTGACAAAAATAGAGCTGGTCAACCCACTGGCCTCTTCTTATAAGGGCGCTAACTTCATTTATGAGGGCTCCACTCTCATGGCCTAATTCCCTCTCAAAGGCCTCACCTTATTTGGATTAGGGTTTCAACACGTGAAATTTGGAGGGACACAAATATCCAGTTCATTATAATGATCATGAGGGAAAAGTCCTTTGAATTACAAAAATGATAGCTTTAATTAATGTCTTTGAGTCTGAAGCAATAATGGCAACTGCCATTGTTAGATGGAACATTAAACCCATATTTGTTTAAACTTTGCAGATGGTGTTTTCTCTTACCAGCAACTGAAAGCATTCCTAAGTGATATGGCAGCTGCCAATCATTACATCTTTTGCAGGTTGATTTTACAAACATGTGTTATATGCTGGAACATGGTAAACAAGAGGTAACTTTCACCACTGTCCCAACCTGAGGCAAGGAGGAGTGGCAGGGGTCAAACAATCCATGAATAAAATCTCTAGGCTTGTTTTGTTCAGATGCACCCAAGCACAGATGCTGGGTGGGCAGACAGCATCGATGCTCCATGACCACCAGCATCTCCAGGTTTTGCAGGTAGGGACAAAGAGGGGTTATAAATGCCTTTGTATGCTGAAGCAGGGATGTCACCCCTTTTGGTAAGATGAGCCAAGCAAAGCCTCCAGGCACAGGTGGGCATCAGTCCTGTTGGAAGTCGAGCAGGTGCCTGGAGATCAGCCATTCTTGGGATGCTCTCATCAGATGGCAACGGGAAGGTCTGCAGACCTGGCTCTTCTCCACAGGCATCGTTCAGAGATGCTCCTTTAAGGATGGGTGTTGGCCAGGTCACTCTGTGCAGATTCCCTTTTCCCCTCTGGTCCTCCACGTTTCATGAGGCCCTAGAGTACCATCTTCAGGTGCCCTCCAGCCACGTGGCTGCTCCACCTGCTCCTCCCAGTCTCATCCAACTCTATTCCCCTTGCTGGTAACATCCAGGTGCTCCAGTATGAGAGCTCTACGGAATCTAGGCTGCCACGGTCGTGCTGACTTCCACAGAGGGGTGGTGCCTGAAGGCACCATAGTGGACGATTGTCCTCTTTGACCTCCATCCAAATCCTTTCCCTGTATTTGGAGAACTTCCCACCAAGCAGAGGTCTCCTTCCCATACAGAAACCAAAGGTACCAAATATTCTCCCAACCTCCTTACCCCTAGGGCACCAGCATGTGACCCAGGCACGGCCGATGGATTGTACCAACCTCGGACCTGAACCAGGAGTTGATGACCTAAAAATGTGGGACAGTGGAGAATGCATTCTGGTGGAAAGTGTCAGCAACAACACTGCTTGAATTTCCTAGGCAGACGTGGAGGCTAAGCTGGGGGATGTTGCGGGGGTGGGGGGCCTAGGCAGAGCAGCCAGCAGTCAGTTAGGGGGGTCGCCAGATCCTCAACAGGCTGCTTTGCTGCAGGTGTCTGACCAGTTCCTGGGTGCTGCTGGGACATACTATTGGCCATTTTCCAAGCATCTCTGTACAGTGTTCTCCACTCATCTGAGCTGCCCATTGCCCTTTTAATACATTCCTCTTCTTTTTTTTTTTTTTTTTTTTTGCTTCAATCCACTGTAGTAAATTTCTGTTGTTTGCGATTGAGAACGGTGATTTCAATAGGAACACATTCCATACTGCCCTATCCTCTTAACAACATGAACCTGAGGTTATTGTGTGTTTGATGAATGGTATTCAAATCTGGAAATACAAGGAGTAGAAGAATAATAGAAGGAAGGTAGGAAAGAAGGGGGAGATTTAAAGCAGCCTAGAAGGTAGGGGTCCATGGGGTCGCTAAGAGCCAGGCACGACTGGGCGACTTCACTTTCACTTTTCACTTTTATGCATTGGAGAAGGAAACGGCAACCCACTCCAGTGTTCTTGCCTGGAGAATCCCAGGGACGGGGGAGCCTGGTGGGCTGCCATCTGTGTGGTCACACAGAGTCGGACACAACTGAAGAGACTTAGCAGCAGCAGAAAACATAATGGTCTCAGATTTGGGGGGGGGTGGCTAATTTTAATGGCAAAAACCACTACAATATTGTAAAGTAATTAGCCTCCAATTAAAACAAATTAATTAATTTACAAAAAGTAAAAAGAGTTAAGTTCTTCAAAGGGAATTTCTTCCTAGGGAATGGGGAGATGGGGGGTCAGTTTGCAACTTCTTAACCTGCCCATGGACGGAGGAGCCTGGAAGGCTGCAGTCCATGGGGTCGCTGAGGGTCAGACACGACTGAGCGACTTCACTTTCACTTTTCACTTTCATGCATTGGAGAAGGAAATGGCAGCCCACTCCAGTGTTCTTGCCTGGAGAATCCCAGGGACGGGGGAGCCTGGTGGGCTGCCGTCTCTGGGGTCGCACAGAGTGGACACGACTGAAGCAACTTAGCAGTAGCAGTAGGAGTTTACTGATTTCAAAGTTAGCAGTCAGAGTTCCTACCACAGAAACTGAACCAATAGAATGCACACCTATATAAACACATGCATACACCCATGCACACGCACACATACATGCAAACTACATACGCTGTACATTTCTTTTTCTTTTTTTTTTTGCTTTTTTAATTTTTTTTAAATTTTATTTTTAAACTTTACAATATTGTATTGGTTTTGCCAAATATCGAAATGAATCCGCCACAGGTATACATGTGTTCCCCATCCTGAACCCTCCTCCCTCCTCCCTCCCCATACCATCCCTCTGGGTCGTCCCAGTGCACCAGCCCCAAGCATCCAGTATCATGCATCGAACCTGGACTGGCGACTCGTTTCATATATGATATTATACGTATTTCAATGCCATTCTCCCAAATCATCCCACCCTCTCCCTCTCCCACAGAGTCCAAAAGACTGTTCTATACATCAGTGTCTCTTTTGCTGTCTCGTACACAGGGTTATTGTTACCATCTTTCTAAATTCCATATGTATGCGTTAGTATACTGTATTGGTGTTTTTCTTTCTGGCTTACTTCACTCTGTATAGTAGGTTCCAGTTTCATCCACCTCATTAGAACTGATTCAAATGTATTCTTTTTAATGGCTGAGTAATACTCCGTTGTGTATATGTACCAGAGTTTTCTTATCCATTCATCTGCTGATGGACATCTGTACATTTAAAGAGAGCTATTTCAAGGACTTGGTTTCCACAGTTGTGGGGTCTGGCAGGCCTAAAATCCTTAGAGCAGACGAAACTGAGGCTGAGGTCGGGGTTGGGGGCTGGGGAAGGAGATGAAGCAGCAGCCCCTGAGCAAAATTCCTTCTCCTTAGGGAAACCTCGGTTTTGCTCTAAAGACCTTTCAGTGATTGCCAGTTGCTCAACAGCACTCCCATACAAAACAAACATGAGAGAGATGTATTTCGCTGTGCATTATTTGCAAAATGTGAGTGATACAAATACTTTTATAATTAAAACTTAGACTCTCCACTAAAAATGAAATCTTGTAACAGGGAAAGCTAAACACACAGGGCTGAGTGCCTTTTTTTTTTAATCCAAGAAAATATAAAATTGCCACAGAAGGATTCAACTAAAAAGGTAAGCAATGAAAAAGAAACAGAAAAGAATTTTCCATTGTATTTTATATTTATAGAATCATGGTTCACCAAAATATTTCTGTCTAAAGAGGGAGAAAGTTTTACCCACAAAACCAGTAGGCAGACCTCAATATCTAATGGTGAAATGTAACAAGTAACTTGGAGTGTGCCATTATGATGTGTTAAATGCTGATATATATCAAATGGATATAATAAAGCTACAGTTTGCATGCTGTAGTCCATGGGGTTGCAAAGAGTTGGACATGGCTAAGTGACTGAACTGAGCTGAATCGAAAGCTACTTTTATTTCTTGCCAAGGTGCAGTGTTCTAATAAAATAATAGCACTTTATATAAAGGTTTTACATTTTAACCAAAACAATATTTTCCACCTACATCTGAATATAGCAAATTTGTCACTTAAATGTCTAAAAAATTAATGATGAAAAATAAAAATGGTATAAATGCATGAAGAATTCCTTGTTATTTAAATTGCCTTTGTGTGCGTGCTAAGTCACTTCATTCATGTTTGACTCTTTGCGACCCCACAGACTACAGCCTGCCAGGCTCCTCTGTTCGTGGGGTTCTCCACAATACTGGAGTGGAGTGCCATTCCCTTCTCCAGGGTATCTTCCTGACCCAGGGATCAAACCCTCGTCTCTTCTGTCTCCTGCATTGGCAGGTGGGTTCTTTACCACTAGTGCCACCTGGGAAACCCAAAATTGCCTTTAAATTGTGTGTTTTAGTTTGAGCCTTTGGGCATGGCTTCAGATTATCAAAAACAAGTGAAATAACCTATCAAAGAAACAGTTGCATTCTGGTATTTGGATGACCTCATTGATAATTTTTAATATTGAAGGGTTAAAGCAATTTCTTAGCCAGATTGAAAAGAGCATGTGTCAAAGTTTTATTTCAAATTTTCCATGAGAGAAGAGCCAGCCAATTCAAAGATATCCCTTCTGTTAGAGATATTTATGGAAAAGAAAAAAAAGTGACTGTTAAGAAAAATCTTTCAAAACTTGGAACTAAGAAAGAAGCTTGTGTGACTTTTCAGTATTAGAGTGGAAAATCGTTTAATACCTGCACCCCCTAAGGTTTATTTAATCCTTCAGAAGAATGCACCTATTTCAGAATTATTACCTTTAATTAGAGAGCAGACTGAAGCTGAAAGTTAACTAGTAGTTTTCTATTCTGTAAAAATGAAATGATTTCTGTCTGTGAGAAAAAAATAATCACAAAAGTTATAATACCATTTTATTGTCATGGGTGCTAAGTCACTTCAGTCACGTCCAACTCTTTGCGACCCTATGGACTGTAGCGTGGCAAGCTCCTCAGCCCATGGGATTCTCCAGGCAAGAATACTGGAGTGGGTTGCCATGCCCTCCTGCAGAGGATCTTTCTGAACCAGCAATCAAACCTGAGTCTCTTATGTCTTCTGCATTGGTAGGTGGGTCCTTTACCACTAGCACAACCGAGAAGCCCCTTTATTGTCACACAGGACATTAACTGGGCTTCCCTGATAGCTCAGCTGGTAAAGAATCTGCCTACAATTCAAGAGACCCCAGTTCGCTTCCTGGGTTGGGAAGATCCCCTGGAGGAGGGGATGGCAACGCACTCCAGTGTTCTTGCCTGGAGAATCCCGATGGACAGAGGAGCCTGACAGGCTACAGTCCATGGGGTTGCAAAGAGTCAGACACAACTGAGCGATCAAGCATGCACACAAGGACTTTAACCAGTCCTGCATTCTTAAGTGAGCAGCCTTCCATTGATGGTATTCAGTATTCCCCATAATTTTTAAGATACCTGGATCTCTCATTAATGTGTTAAATAAAACTTTTGACACATTTGTCAAATATAAGCATGTGTCTTATATTTATACTTATATAAGAATCATGCTTTTAGATGTTTGTAGTTATACTTCGATATGATACAATATAAAATATGCCTGGTGACCCCAGACTTTTAAAAACACAGACAGTCAGTTGGGTGGGGATGTAGGTATATAACTTTTCAAAATCAGAAAATTGCTCAGAAATGTTAATTATCTCCCAGGAGTTCCAAATTGTTTGCAAAAAAAAAAAAAATTGTGTGTACCAGATCTTGTTTGGGACAGTTTTCTTTCTCAGTTGCCATTTTTAATTTGGAAAACAGAAATAACCATAGAATTACATTCCTTCACAGGATTATACTGGGAGAGGAATATCAGGAAGAAAAATGCTGGCGAGTTCTTAGAAGTGGGCACCTAAAAAAATTACTCCTGCCAGTAAAGAGGAGACTTGATCATATGCCTCTGATATACTTCATAGTCTGTATTCTCCCTTCGGAAAACTCCAGCCAGAAAGGGAAAGTGCAATTCAAAATGTCTCATCCTTGTCAAGTTGTTTTGATGAAAGTAACAGAAACCCATTCAAATGGGTTTAAGTAAAGAGGAGGAAGGCAAAAGGAGAAGGGGGCAGTAGAGGATGAGATTGTCAGATAGCATCACCGACTCAATGGACATGAGTTAGCAAACTCCGGGAGATAGTGAACAGAGAACCCTGGCGTGCTGCCGTCCATGGGGGTCCCAAAGAGTCGAACACAACTGAGTGACTGAACAACAACAGGAGGTACTAGGCAGTACAGGGGTATCTCAGTAGCCCAGAGCAGGATGGAAGCAGCTAGCAGGCAACTCCATCCCCTTAGTGGGACCTGCTCCCTAGCTCCTGCCTTTCTCAATGGCTCTCCCTGAAGAGCTTTGCCTCTCCGTGTACATGACAGGAGGTTACCCCCTCAAAGACACCCCAGTTTACAAGCACCCAGCAGAGACAAGACAGACAACCATGCTTTAACCCTGACTCCTGGAGAGAGAGTTCAGTTCAGTCGATCAGTCATGTCCGACTCTTTGCGACCCCATAGACGCACGCCAGGACTCCCTGTCCATCACCAACTCCTGGAGATCCTGGCTCTAATCCCCACTCTGATCCAATCAGCTCTGGCCAGTGGAGCTGACAAGACTAGAGACCTGAAGGAAGAAGAGCCTGGGGATGAGACAGGCTGGAACCTAGGAACTAGCCCAGTGCTGCAGTGCTTGCACCTGGGCTCACCTCTCCTCCAGCAACAACATAAATACAAAGAAACTATAAGGGACTAAAAATAACTGCGTGCCTATGCAGTCCAGCAAATTATGGACAACAGATACAAATAGACCAAAAATCCCAACTGCCACTTCTGATGGAGCACGCAGCAAAAACAGGGTGTTGGAAGCAAAAGCAGGGTACTGAGCCTGCACTCACCGCCACCAGTTCAGCTGTTTGCAACCCCATGGACTGCAGCACACCAGGCCTCCCTGTCCATCACCAACTCCCAGAGTTTACTCAAACTCATGTCCATCGAGTCAGTGATGCCATCCAACCATCTCATCCTCTGTCATCCCCTTCTCCTGCCTTCAATCTTTCCCAGCATCAGAGTCTTTTCCAATGAGTCAATTCTTTGAATCAGGTGGTCAAAGGATTGGAGTTTCAGCTTCAGCATCAGTCCTTCCATTGAATATTCAGGACTGATTTCCTTTAGGATGGATCACCACCACCAGAGGGGTGGACAAACCACCTAAGCCACCCTTCTGGCCCAACCCCTGGACACAACCCTACCCTCACCCCTTAAAAGGAACAAGCTTGGCCTCCCCACCCCGTTCCCCTTCTGCAGGAACAAGCAAGCAAGGGAACCTATTTGTTCTCACTCCCAGGGGCCCCAGTAAAGCCTTGCCTGAATTTCTTTTAATCGTTTTATTTATTTGTTTATTTTTGGCTGTGGTGGGTCTTCGTTGCTATGCGGGCTTTTCTCTAGTTTGAGCGAGCAGGGGCTACTCTTCATTGCAGTGCGTAGGTTTCTCATTTGGGGGGCTTCTCTTGTTCCTAAGCATGGGCTCTATGACGCTCAGGCTCAGTAGCTGCAGCTCCCAGGCTCTAGAGCACAGGCTCAATAGTTGTGCTATCGCTTATTTGCTCCATGCTTTGTGGGATCCTCCTGGACCAGGGATCTAACCCATGTCTCCTGCATTGGCAGGCATATTCTTTACCATTAAGCTACCAGGGAAGCCCTTGCCTGAATTTCTTGTCTGGCCTCTGATCAATTGCTATTGATTGAGGAAGGCCAAGAACTCTCGTTGGCATCAATCTCACACCATACCATTCCATTTATTTCTTCATTCATTCATTAATCAAACGTGTTGTGAATACTGGCCACGTGCCAGGAGCTTTGCTAGCACCAGAAGAAGAATAAGACACAATCTCTACTCTGTTTTTATAGCCAAATGAAAGTCCATTGTATTTCTTGAACAAATAAAAAACATTTCAGTTCAAGAAATATGTCTGTTCTCCTTAACAAGCAAACACACTGAAACTTGCCAGGTCTCTCAAGGATCTTGGATGTGGCCAAGTGCAGACCGACCCACAGTTAGACTGTCGTCCCCTTCTTTGTACCAGGACTCTTAGATGAAGATAATTAAGGTCAGTCTGGATAGAAAAACTTTTTTTAAGTAATTTAATTTCAAAATTGGACTTTAAGAGAAGGGCTCAAGGGAATTCCCTGGTGGTCCTGTGACCAAGACTCCAAGCTCCCAATGCAGGGGACCTGGGTTCGATCCCTGGTCAGGGTACTAGATCCTGCGTGCTACAGCTGAAGATCCTGCATGCTGCTACTAAGACAAACAAAAAAGTAACTATAAATAAATATTTCTTTTAAAAAAAAAGAGAGTGAGAAAGGCTTAGTGAAGTGAAAGTCACTCAGTCATGTCTGACTCTTTGCCACCCCATGGACTGTAGCCTGCCAGGCTCCTCTGTCCATGGGATTTCTCAGGTAAGAATACTGGAGTGGGTAGCCATTCCCTTCTCCAGGGGATCTTCCCAACCCAGGGAGGGGTCTCCCACATTGCAGGTGGATTCTTTATCATCTGAGTCACCAGGGAAGCCAGAGAAAGGCTTAAGTAGGAGATAAAGACTTAAATTCATGAAATTTTACCTTAATGTAATTTTTAAAGCTCAAATGACTCATTTTATGCCACTTAACATTACTACCTTTGAGACAACCACTGTTTGTTCTTTTGAATTGTACTTACCAGGACAAGAATGATGTGATAAGATCTTGAGGAATCCCTGTTCCTTTTCAGGGGACCCTACAGATCCAACGGGTTTAGGGAAACATGAGAATAGACCACTTCAAGCCTCTAAACGTACAAACTCTCATAATTCAGACTTCACAAAATTGGACATTTGTGATAACACACGCAAGGGCTGGACTTGTGTGTCTTTTCATTATTTGTAAAGAAGGGCTTTACTGAGTAAATGGTGTATTCGAAATTAATTTGAGGGGGCACAAAATATAGCCTGTTGAATCCTTCTGTAAGTAATTCCAGTTTTCAAATATTTGGAAGTGCTCCAGGGAACTGCTTGTTTATAAATCATTGATACATTAATTGGAAACCATTTTTATATATTCATCAAGTCTGATTACTTGGGCAATGTTTTGCTATCCTGGGCCTAATTGCTGTGTATATTTAAAAGTAATAAACACTGTACGCATGAGGCCCAGGACAGGCTGTTCCCAAATATGCCAAAGTGGAATATTGATTATTTTGAATTAAAATTACTTGAGAAACAGCTGGTCCAAGGACACTCTGACCCTCCTCTCTGTCCCCATGAAAGTAGGAAGTTAATCTGCCATGTGAAAGTCCCTTCCCTGTACCAAGAGATGGGGAGGCCTTCTTACCACCAGAGAGAGGGAACTCAGGGCCAAGAAAGCTGTGTAAACAAATTCTGCTTAATTTCTTCACTAGTTAAGCAAACCTGGGTTTCTTTGTCTTGTCAGCTCTTCATAAACTTAATTCTTTGTTTAAAAAGTATAAAAGCTGCCTGCTTTGTTCATTTCTTTGAGTCCTAAACATAAGACCTCTGTACATAAGTAATTCGTTTTCTTTTTTTCCTTCTGTTATTAGGTCTTGTGTCAATTTAATTATTAGGCTAGCCAAAAGAACCAAAAGGGTAGGGGAAAAATTTTTTTTACAAGATATCTCAAAAGCAATGAAAATGAATGAATGTTTCAATAGAAATTCTCTACATGACAGAACCATCCCCAAAATACAATAAAATACTTCCCACTTGCTAACTCCTACCTTGCCGTTAGGACAGATTTCAGAAAGTTCAATTTGAGCAAACAAGACCTTGGTTAGGGTTCTAGGAGGATTCATAAGGCAGATGACATTCTCATTTTAAGCAGCTGAAAGAAAAAAAAATGGGTGAAGCAAACAGTAGGAAATGCACGAAACTCCGTTCTGTTTCCTCCTCACCCGATCTTTCCTTGCTACTTTTTGAAGTAGGTGGCAAATTTTTTTTTCTTTTTAAATTTATCCTTATTCATTTTGTTTTTATTCTTTGCTGTCCTAAGTACATTCTCACTTTAAAATTTTTTCCAAGTATCTATTTATCGAACGAAGCCAATTTGGGGGAAAACATTCATTGCCAGAGAGTAAACACACAATGCCCTTTCTAGTTTTCATTTTTTAAAAACATTCATTTAATTTTCTCTAAATCATTACAGAGGTGGTTGTGTATATTTTACAACGTGAATCATAAATAGTGAGAGTCAAAATCCTGGGAAAGTCAAAATCCTGCTTCAAGTTCAATAGAAGATCATCCATGCTTAGAGTCATTCTAGAAATGAATCATTATCGAAATAAATAGTTCTTTTCAAAATTAGCTTTCATTAAATGGATTTTTTAAGAGCTTTCAGTTCTAAGAAACATGATTTGTGTCCACCAATAACAATTTCATTAATACCAAATGGCACATATCCCTTAAACTCTGGCAAGACCTATTTCCTGAATTCCGTGGGCAGAAGGTACTAGAATATATATACGGGTCTCAATTTACTAGAGCACGGTTCCAGTTGGCTTAAAAGGCTGTGACACAACTGTTAATAGGGCATGTAACAATGAGGGTTAATGTTCAAGCTGTTTTGAGTGTGCAGATTTTAACAAGATGTGATTTAAAATTCTGAGAAGCACAGATGGTTGGTTCGAGCACAAGAACTGTGATGGATGGAAGATCACATTTGAGTGCTGAGCCCAATTATAAACATCAAATATCCCTTGGATTAGTGTTCACTATCATGTTGTTTTGGTTTTCCTGCAACAAGAAGTTAATGGATGATGACATTACAGTTCAACCAGACAGTCTATTTTGTGAACGAGTCATCTTCTCCATCTTTTGGCAGAATTTAATAGCAAAGGGTGTGAGAAGTTGAGTAGCATCTCCCCACTCATTCTAGAGCAGCAATCCCTAGTGTTTTTGGCACCAGAGACTGGTTTTGTGGAAGACAATTTTTCCACTGTCGGGGGGTTGCTTGGGGATGATTCAAATGCATTACATTTATCGTGCACTTTATTTTTATTATCATCACATCAGCTCCACCTCAGATCATCAGACATTAGATCCGGGAGCTTGGGGACCCCTGTCCTAGAGGATCTTTCCAAGATCTTTTGTGATACTGTGTTTACAATAAGATCTTTATAATAAGAATATAATAAGATCTTTATAAAATATAATTATAAAGATATAATTTTTATAACTTTATAATATATAATATATAAAAATACAATAATATCTTTGTAATAAGACATGTATATTTGTTCTTCAGTCCTAACATTCTTTATATTCCCTGTTCTGAGAGAGATAAAGGTGTCTTTTGTTATGTTAACAAGGTGACTTTTGGAAAACACCTAAGGATGAGGGTTGGTTGCTAGGAGAACTAATTAACTGACTAGAGGGGTGGAATTTCCAGTCCCATCCCCGCTGACCTCCAAGGTGGGAAAGGGGCTGGAGGCTGAGCTCAATACCAACAGCCGATGTTTTAATCAATCATGCCTATACACTGAAGCCTCCCTAACACCCCAAAAAGACAGGGTTCAGAGAGCTTCTGATTGGTGAACACACAGAGATGTGGAGAGTGGGGTGCCTCCCAGAGAGAGTGTGAAACTCCTTGCACTTTCCCTGTACCTAGCCTTAGGCATCGCTTCCATCTAGCTAGTCCTGAGTTACAGCCTTTTATAATAAGCTGGTAATCTAGTAAGTAAATGTTTCTCCAAGTTCTGTGAGCTGCTCTAGCAAATTAATTGAACCCCAGGAGGGGAGTCAGTGGAACTTCCAATCTATAGTCTATAACCCATGGGTCTATAGCACCAGTGACAGCCTTGATTTTCCAGTGTCATCTGAAGAGAGGGGAGGAAGCAGACTTGTGGACCAAGCCCTTAACTTGTGAGATCTGACACTATCTCCAGGTAGAGTGTCGTATGTGTGCGCATGCTTAGTCACTCAATTGTGTCCAACTCTTTGCAACACCATGGACTACAGCCCGCCAGGCTCCTCTGTCCATGGTGATTCTCCAGGCAAGAATACCGGAGTGGGATGCCGTAGCTGAGTTGAATTGTAGGACATCCAGCTGGTGTCAGAGAACTGCTTACGGATGGGAAGTGGAGTCAGAATCCATAGTCTCTTTCATATTCAGCTCTGGTAATATGGTAATTACTCAACTATTTAAGCTTTAGCCATTCCTTGCAGTGGGTTTCCCAGGTACCTTGTCCGATTTCTGGACATTCAACTTCCTTTCTATATCTTGTCTGTTATACTCTCTGAAAGTGAAAGTAGTTATAACTCGCAAGAGGGTTTGGCCCTTCCCAGACCTTGAAATCACTAGAAGAAAGCCTACAGGGAGTCCCAGGCTGAAACGTAACATCAGGGCCACCTGGGCTTGACTCTTGTTCTAGACACTGGGCTTTTCCTCTACTCCGCTGAGTGCCTTGTTTTGTGAATTCCCTCCCCCACAAAGACAAGGATCCTCCCTTGCTCCTTCAGGCACTTCAGGACCTGGGCCCCTATACATTGACATGGAATAAACTTGGAACCACACATCAGTTTGCAGGTATGTGTGTGAGCCTATGGATGTAAGAAAAAAAGAATTTACTGTTAAAATTCTTTCTTCTGTTTCCTGGTTTCTGGGAGATGCCTCTCTTCTAAACAGAATAATGTCTGTTACTCCCTGACTCCTCTTTGATATAGTTCAGTATTTTTGACATTGATCATACAGCAGGAGCTAAAATATGAAGACAATGAAATACAAGACAAATAAGATAAATATGGCCCATACTCTCAAAAACCCTCCAACCATAAGTATATAGTGAAACCCTTAAATAATAGACGCACATATGTGCAATGTATAGACATTAAGGGAAAGTAATAAAAGAAGAATACTTGCAAATGGTGAGCAGTTCTGAACAGGTCTAAGTAACCATGAGTAAACACGATTGAATATGTCTGTGGAGGAGGGTGTAAATTAGTGCAGACGGGTGAGCAGTACACAGTGTACAAGGTGAATCTCTGGGTCTGACTTTTCTTTAACTCTATTTCTTGCTGAATGAATAAGCACATAAACAAAGGAGTCAATCTTTGTATTTTATAAGCACATACAATACTCGTCCCCCCATTTTAAGTTCATTTACTGGAATAACCTTCCACTCTTGAGTTCTTCTTCGGTGACCTAGGCACAGAGATTTTGGTTTCCAGTGTCATCAGAAGGTAAACAGAAATTACTTTCCTTGAATTAAAATAAGGGGAACCATTTCATTCTCTGCCTATCCAGATCCTCCTGGTCCCTCTGAGTAATGGACCCATCATTCTTTGCTTTCTGTACATCATCAATTTCTGAACTTCTAACCCCTTACTGCCTGGGCTCTCATTTGACCACTTTCTGGTCTCCTTAACAAGACTATAAAATCAAGGAGACCATGACGTTTTGTCCTCATGTTTTGTGCATTGATAACTCTTTGGAAATATGAAGAGGTAAGAAGATAACAAGACAAAGGCAACACATGAAAAGGTGCTCAACATCAATAAGTCATCAGTGAAATGCAAATCAAAACCACAATGAGGTAGCACCTCACACTAGGATGGCTAAAATTAAAAAGACAGACAATAACAAGTGTTGGTAAGGATGTGGAAGTATTCAAACCCCCATTCATTGCTGGTAGGAATGTCAAATGGTCCAGCCACTTTAGCGAACACATAGGATCCTCATGTCTGATAGTTCCTCAAAATGCTAAACACAGATTTATCATATGACTCAACTATTCTACTCCGACGTACAGACCCAAGAGAATGAAAACATATGTTCAAACAAAAACCTGGACACAAATATTCATAACAGCATTATCCAAAATAGCCAAAAGTGGAAATAACCTAAATTGCTGAACAATATTCTATTACCTAGAAATACCACATTATTCATCCAACGGATGAATGAATAAACGAAATGTGATATATCTATACAATGAAATATTATTTGACAATAAAAGGGAATGAGGTGTTGATACATGCTAGAACATGGATGAGTCCTAAAAATATAACGGTAGTGCAGGAAGGCAGTAGACATAAGAAGACCACATACTGTATAATTCCATTCATGCGAAATGTCCAAAATAGGCAAATCCATACCACAGAGACAGAGAGATTAGTGGTTACCTTGGGGCAGGGAGGAGTGGGGAAATGGTGACAGATTCCTAACAGGGAGAGATTTCTTTCTGGGGTGTTGAAAATATTCTAAAATTAGATCGTGTAATGGCCACACAATTCATGAATACACTAAAAATCACTGAACTGTATACTTTATTTTTTTAACTGTATACTTTATATGGGTGAATTTCATATTATATGAAATATAGATACCAATAAAGCTATAAAGAGAGAAAAGGAAACACTTCATGTGTCTTCAGAAGTCACATGAGGAATACTACTCCCCATAATAACCTCATAAAGAGCAGCATTTTTTAAGGTAGCAAATTTCCGTGTTTCATCCACTCTAAGAATTATTAATAGAATCTTGAATTTGATAGATCCAAAGGAGCTACTCAGTTCATAAAAGTATTCATCATAACACATATGGATTTGGTGAAAATGACTAAATTCAGTCCACGGAGTGAAAACTAAATGTAGTTTACAATATTCTTGCCTTAAGCATAATTATACGTTACATTAAACAGTAATGATATAGAGTAGGAGGAAATGAACTTCGAGTTAGTAATTTCTGACTTCCCCTACTTGGAGCAATGTGAGGCTAAGAAAATATTTTCTGTGCTGGCCCCTATCTATGCTGGTCCTAGTGGGCGTTTCTGTGAAACCCATGGTGCTCTTGCCTTGATCTGGTCAGTTCTCAGATGTCACTATCTCACTGCAGAACCTCTATTATTTGCAGAAATTTTTTAACCTCTGCTCAATCTATACTTAATTCTCTAGGACTTGATCAGCAGCATGCCTGAAATAACATAGACCCCAAAATGATCTACCAATAATTCCTTACTGCCCCTGAAATGGTTTCTCTATCTCTCTGGGCACATGCTGGATCATCGGCTTGCCCCAGAAGTCCTTCTGTCCTTCTAGGTCCTGCCTTCTTCCCCCACGTTGAAGCCTGTAATGTTCCTCCACTTGGGGCAAGAAGAGTGATCTCACTCACACTGCCTTGGAAGCCATGACTGGGGTCTCCTTTCAGATGTCCCTGGAAAGACGCTAACAAAGAAGCTGACCCCGGGTAGTAATTGCTTAGGTTGCCCTCCAGTGCTTGGAATAGAGGCGACAGCTGGGTTTCCGTGGGGGCTTCCTCTTTTTCCCCTTCTCCCATCCTCTGTTTCTCCCAGATGCCGTACTTTCTGGGATCCTGGTTCTCCACAGCTGCCAATTGCCCCAGGAATTCACACCCTGAATTTTGCTTCAAGTCTTTTGGACAAGAGCAGAATACTGGACAGTCTTATAAGTCAGAAGGAAGGGAAGGAGAGTGGAAGTCAGAGGACCTACTAGGACCGTAATGCCTAACACTCTCAGTGCCTAAGTAGATTCAAGAGTTAGGGTCAAGTCAAACACACTCTGCTCTGTAACTGCCTAAATGCTGACGGCAAAAATTTTAAACTGAGCTGAGTGGTTCCAGTAAAAATCTGTTTTCCATCTCACAGCTGGGTTCTGAATGCTTCTTGACAATCATGTTCCTAATCACTACATGATTTCCTTTCCATCCCTCTCTGCAGCTGTCACAAGCCTTCATTGCCTCCCTCGACTCCCCACCACCACCCCAACCCTCCACCCTCCCTACAGTGGATTTTGCCTTCAGAAAAAAGGAGACGCTATGGGCTGTGACCTCCAACAACATCCCTCCCTTTGGCTCAAAATCCCTTCCCCCATCCTGACTTGGGTCACCCCTTCTCCTTCTGGTCTCTTTCAGGAAGGAGTCCTAAACACTGTCTCCACCACTTATAAGATAGATTAATTCACAAATGGGGATTTGCCCCCTGACACCACCCTTACCAGATTTGCAGCCATGGGCAGATGTTAAGCCCTCTGAGCTTGCTTCAGTTCCTATAAAACGGAGATAAGAATACTACCTAACTTATATGGCAATTGTAAGGCTTCAATCCATTTTAATTTATCTGAAAGAATATAAGACCATGCCCGTATACCCTCAATGTTCACTATTATCATGGTGTATTAATATGAATGTGTATTATATTATGTATATGATATACACATACAACTAATGTGTAGTAACTGCTGTATGTTAATATCAATAATTTTTGTTGTTATACAGTTGCTAAGTCGAGGCTGACCCTTTGCAACCCATGGACTGCAGCATACCAGATTCCCCTGTCCTTTGATATCTCCAGGAGTTTGCTCAAATTCATGTCCATTGAGCCAGTGATGCCATCCAACCATCTCATCCTCTGCCACTCCCTTCTCCTTTTGCATTCTATCTTCCCCAGCATCAGGGTCTTTGCCAATGAGTCAGCTCTTTGCATCAGGTGGCCAAAGGACTGGAGCTCCTGCTTCCGCGTCAATCTTTCCAATGAATATTTAGGGCTGACTTCCTTCAGGATTGACTGGTTGGATCTCCTTGCAGTCCAAGGGACTCTCAAGAGTCTTCTCCAACACCACACTCCAAAAGCATCAGTTCTTCAGTGCTCAGCCTTCTTTATGGTCCAACTCTCACATCTGTACATGACTACTGGGGAAAAAAAATAGCCAATTATTACTAATACTTGTGAGTCTTTCAAAGGGGGATGAATATCAATTAGCTGCTGCCCGATTTCTGTTGTCCAGGAATACCTAAGAACAGTTCCTCAGGACAGTCTGACTGCACACATGCACTGCAATCACTGTCTTGTTTCTCACTGGCCCTTCACCAAGCTCCCGCCAGAGTGGTGTGGAGACCAGCTCCTTCCTCCTGCTCACGGCTCTCTTCACAGCTGTCCCGTGAAGGTCCCCTCTCTCAGAGGAACCCTGAAGAGCAAACCCACAGGCCTCGTCTGGTTCTTTCCCAGTTTACCACCGCAAACTCGGCCCCACTCATCACTGCTTCTTTAACCCCTTCTACCTTGACCTTCAGGCATTATTCTCCTCTTCACCTCTCTCGGCATGCAGACTCCTTCACCAGCTTATCTTTTCCACCCAACTCGGAAATGGGACTGCTGCTCTGTTCCTGATCACTACCCCTCACTTCTGTCTACTCCCTGCCATGGGTCCAGTGACCTTCCAGACCAGTGCTCCCAAAAGAGTCTGGTCTACACCTCTTGATTCCCTTTCAGTCTCCAAATTGTCTCATGTTCAGTCTCACATATAAGAGATTTCACCCTTTTCAAAGCTTCAGTCATCCTCTCTAGGCAATAGTGATGGTCGCCAAGGGTACTGAGGACCGTCCGCAATCACAGGTGACTGACATTTTCTTCATCTCGTATAAGAAGCTTCACAACGTGGTCCCCTTGCCTTGTTCCCAGCCAACTGGCTCCTCCTCCCATACAGATATCTTGGAACAGCCACTGAACACACTATAACTCCTAATCCGTATGTCCATGCCTTATCTCTACCCTTACTATCAGTCTAAGACATAGCATTTCTAAGTCCCCAGTGGAAAATACAAAACTGAAGTTCATATTATCTCTCTAGCTTGATCTTCCTCTGGTTCCTATACCTGTTTGCAGCTTATCGCAGCAATATCACAGGGCCCACACCACTCAAACCATCACCAAGGGGAGATGGCCACACCCACAAGCCTGCTAATGATATAACAGGGATCCTTTGGACCAAAGGACCCTACAGGATTCAACACAACTGTCAGATCAAGGACATGGCTCCCAAATCTAAAGGGAGCCAACCCATAGGTGTTTCATCTGGCCTTTTCCCTGGTTTGCCAGAGTCTTCTTTCAGGAACTTGGAATCTGGAAACTGAAAGACTGAAGAAATATTGAAGAGAGTGGCTCAATCAAGGAAATGAGATGGATTGACAGAGGATAGAGAGATAAACAAAGGAATAGATATGTGATTAAATATTGATGATAATATATGGGTACTCAACCTAGACAGCATATTAAAAAGCAGAGACATTACTTTGTCAACAAAGGTCCATCTAGTCAAGGCTATGGTTTTGCCAGTGGTCATGTATGGATGTGAGAGTTGGACTATAAAGAAAGCTGAGCACAGAAGAATTGATGCTTTTGAACTGTGGTGTTGGAGAAGACTCTTGAGAGTCCCTTAGGCTGCAACCAGTCCATCCTAAAGGAGATCAGTCCTGGGTGTTCATTGGAAGGACTGATACTGAAGCTGAAACTCCAATACTTTGGCCACCTGATGCAAAGAGCTGACTCATTTGAAAAGACCCTGATGCTGGGAAAGACTGAGGGCAGGAGGAGAAGGGGATGACAGAGGATGAGATGACTAGATGGCATCACCGACTCAATGGACATGGGTTTGGGTGGACTCCGGGAGTTGGTGACAGACAGGGAGGCCTGGCGTGCTGCGGTTCATGGGGTTGTGAAGAGTCAGACACGACTGAGCAACTGAACTGAACTGAACTAAATATCAAGTTCTTTTAGCTTTGCTGTTTGTATAAATTTGTTTGTAATAAAATGCTGGAGATGGGGGGAATGCATCAAAAAATGTCACTCCTTAAATAATGAATATAATAACCACTTCTTGAGTATCTACTATGCTAATCACCAAGGCATCAGGGTGAACAGGAAACTCCTGCCCTCATGGAGTTTACAGTCTAGTCGGGGAGGCAGGACCACATGTTAATCACACAAGTAAATACGTAGTTCTGAATCAAGGCAGGAGCTGTGATGAAAAAGGAAGGGGTGTGGTGACTATTAGAACTGGAGGACCTGATTGAATACCAGGGACACTTCCTTGAGAAAGGGACATTTAAGGGGACACCTAGAGCATCAGCAGGGGTAGGCCATGAGTGGTGATGGCAAAAAGCTTTCCAGGTAGAACCTTGAGTGCAGCCATTTTTAGAAACTGAGATGAGATGTGTGAACCTGGAAGACACAGAGCAGGGGGCAGTCTGCAGAGGCCATGTCCTAGAGACACCACGAGGGAGAGATATGGTCCCTGGGGACAGGAGAAGTGCCAAATTAAAGTCACTTACAGCCAGAGTCAGAGGGGACAGGAAGGAAGGAGCCACAAAGGGCCGATTAGGACGTTGGAGATGGGATCATGCAGCAAATGTGCTGAAGGAAATAGAAGTCGCTCATTATCAACACAGCGGGTCCAGGGCAGGAGCTGAGTAGCTGGTACCTGGGCACCCAGGGTTCCAGCTCCAGTGCTCATCCAAGACGATCCCAAGAAGGAAACTCTTCTATTTGTGCCAAACTAAAGCCCAACATCCCCAAATATTCAGTCACCCATGCCCAAGGCCACACCTCCTGAACTCTTTTATCGCAGCATCCTGTGACCCACCCTGCAGTCCACCTGTATCCCTTGAACTATTCTTCTTCATTTCCACCAGGGCCATCTCTGCTTCCATATGCGTCATTAGTTCCTAGCCCAACCTGACTTCTGCCCTTCCATTCTCCCAAGTCTTTGCCAACAACCTCCTTGTTGCTAAATCTGATGGGGTTTTTCACTTCTTTTTCTACTTGTCCTCTCAATAGCTGTTAGCACCACTGACCACCTTCATCACCTTAAAATGGTTCCCTCCACTTCCTAGCATCTGTACTCTCCAGTGTTCCTTCCACCCCTCTGGTTTCCCTTCTCAATCCCCTGGTGAGCTTCTTTTCCTCTGTCCATCCCTAAATGGTATAAGACTGCTCTCTTCCCTCTCCATATCTACTCCCTGGATAATCTCATCTAGGAGACTCAAAGACTTCCCTGATGGCTCAGTGGTAAAGAATCTGCCTGCAATGCAGGACTCATGAGTTTGATCCCTGGATTGGGAAGATTCCCCTGGAGAAGGACATGCCAACTCACTCCAGTATTCTTGCCTGGAAAATCCCCCAGACAGAGGAGCCTGGCAGGCTACAGTCCATGGGGTCACAAAGAACCGGACACAGCTGAATGACTAAACAACAACAGCAACATGAAGACCCATGGCTTCAATATCCTTTTTCTCCTCTAGGCTCTAGAGCAGTGCTGTCCAGTTTGGTCACTGTTATAGGCTGAATTGTGTTCCCCAAAATGGTATGCTCCAATTGGCTTGAAGTCATCCTTGTTTGGAAACAGGATATTTGCACATGTCATCAAGTTAAGATGAAGTCACACCAGACTAAGGTGGGCACTCAAATCCAATGGCTGGTGCTGTTATAAGGAGAGAAAGATTTGGAGACACATTCACAAGGGAGAATTCCATATGAAGCCCAGACTGGCATGATGCGTGTACAGCTAAAAATGCCAAGGACTGCTGCCAATGCCAGAAGCTGAAAGACAGTGATGGAGCGGAGTCTCTCCCAGTCTTTAGAGGGAGCATGGCCAACTGACACTGTGGTTTCAGACCTCTATACGCTCCAGAACTGAGAGGATGAATTTCTGTTGTTTTCAGCCCCCCAGTGTGTGGTAATTCGTTATGACAGTCTTATATAACTTTGATGGAAACGTTTTCTATCTGCAGTGTCCAACATGGCGTCCACTAGCCACACGTGGCTACAGAGCTCGTGAAACTGTTGCTGAAGCTGAAGCTCCAATACTTTGGCCACTCGCTGCGAAGAGCCGACTCATGGGAAAAGACCTCGATGCTGGGAAAGATAGAAGGCAAAAGGAGAAGAGGGTAGCAGAGATGGATGAGATGGTTGGATGGCACCACTGATTCAATGGACAAGAGTTTGGGCAGACTCTGGGAGACGGTGAAGGACAGGGAAGCTTGGCGTGCTGCAGTCCATGGGGTCACAAAGCGTTGGACATGACTTAGCAACTGAACAACAACAGCAAGTAAAGAGCTGCATTTATAATTGTATTTCCTTTTAATTAAGTAGGAACACGGGACTGGCGGCTACCATCTTGGACAGCTCAGCAGCTCTAGAACCACATATCAGCTGCCTGCAGGGCAACTCCTCTTGAACATCCCACAACAAACCCAAACTCACTTAACCTGCTCATGACAAACGTCTGCCCCACAAAGCTGCTCCTCCTCCATCCTGTCTCAGAGGAGACACCTCTTTCAGAACCCCAAATCTGGGTATCCTCCTTGGCTCCCCTGCTTCCTTGGCCCCAATATGCAGTAAGACACCAGGTCTGTTTCCTGACTATTTCCACTCCTCAGATCACACGTGCTAAACATGCTCTTTTCCTGATCTGGCCCCTCCCGACTCCTTTGGCCACCATCTCCTCCAGAGAGTCCTCAGTGGAACCCCAAAACTAGATTCTGTGTCCCTTTTGTGCTCTCATAGTGCTCAGCTCCCACTGTAGGAGGGTTAACACTATTGAAATCACCCCTTTGTCTCATCTGTCCATCCATGACTGGCTATTTCTACTTACTTAGCACCCTGCCTGGCATATGGTGCATGTGTTCGAGCTAAGTCATGTCAGTCATGTCTGACGCTGCGACCCCATGGACATAGCCCACCAGGCTCCTCTGTCCATGGATTCTCCAAGTAAGAATACCAGAATAGTTTGCCATTTCTTTCTCCAAGGTATCTTCCTGATCCAAGATCGAACCTGAGTCTCTTATGCCTCCTTCATTGGCACGAAGGTTCTTTACCACTAGCACCACCTGGGAATCCCTAATAAATGTTTGATGAATTAAAGAATGAGTGAATGAATGAATGAAAGAATCAAACAGTACAGGTTGTCGGGGGAAATTGTTAGCCTTGTAGCTAATCATCGGTACTAGAAAAAAAATAAAAGATAGATTAAAATTTTGCTTTGGTGGCTTCCAAGTGATACTAATTACAGTTATTTATGTGAAATCTTACTTTTTATGCCTAATTACCATGCAGCAAGAGCAAGGATTATGTATATCATTAGATGTGTCAGATCAACTTGGTTGGGTTTTATTTCATTATAATAGTGAATTATACACAAATGCTTAGACTCCATAAATTATTGTGAATGTAGCTGGTTGCCTTTTTCCACCTTTAATAAAGTTTCTTTCCTCTGTTTGCTCACTCCATAGTATCTGCAACTTTGGGGCACCATGAAAATAAATGATGAGAAGAGAAATGGGTGATGACTTTTGACCATGCAGAACACACAGCAATTATGAGTTGGTTTGTGATGCTGATAATGTTGCTGTGTTATTCATCTTTATAATGCACTTGACGGCCACAAAGGGTTTCACCAGCATCATTTGATTTAATCATCTCTTCAACTCCATAAATAATTAAAAGTCTCAAAGTTTTAGTGATTTGTTCTAATAAATGTCAGTGTCAGGAAAATAGCCCACGTTAAGACAAGTTTGGAAAGAATGGGGCTCAAAGATAGCTACATTTTAAATTATATTTACCCAGGTTTATATTAAGCATTTTCATACACATCTATCAACAACACCAAAGTGATTTCGGTATTATTATCACTTTTTTACAGATAAGGCCATGGAGGGTTAGAGTGGTTGAGTAACTTGCTCAAAGTCTTAAGGATGGTAAACAATGATTTTTGAACCCAGGCTTTTATCCACTCTGAGGGTCCATGTTTTATCAGGAAAGTAGTAGGTCAGTGGGTAAAGAATCTGCCTGCAGTGCAGGAGACACAGGAGATGCAGATTTGATCCTTGGGTCAGGAAGATCCCCAGAGAAGGAAATGGCAACCGAATCCAGTATTCTTGCCTGGGAAATCCCATGGACAGAGGAACCTGGTAGGCTATATATAGTTCATGGGATTGCAGAGTCAGACATGACTGAGTGACTGAGCACACACACACGATGGTCCCATGTTTTATCAGGAAAGTAGTAATAAGAACATCTTTTTAGTCCGGAGGTGCTGGGCTGTATCTACACAACAGCTTAAAGGATATGGCTCCAGATATTATCTATAGCCCTCGAGGAGACACTATAGATCCTTGCCTTTGCTTAATGGCTAAACTATTATTATTTGGTCTTGTATGTGTTAGTTGCTCAGTCGTGTCTGACTCTCTGGGACCGCATGGACTATAGCCTACCAAGCGGCTCTGTCCATGGAGCTCTCCAGGCAAGAATACTGGAGCAGGTTGCCATTCTCTTCTCCAGGAGATCTTCCCAACCCAGGGACTGAACCCAGGTCTCCTGCATCGGCAGGCAGGCAGATTCTTTACCTTCTGAGGCAAGGGAAGCCCCATTATTTGGTCCTGTTTGACTGTTTTCCTTTGCTTCTGCATTCTCTTGTTCTTTTCTCCTGATTAAATTTATTATTTGGCTAAAGTTTTTCTACAGGTTAGAAGCAGACAGCAGACACTGTGTGTGTGTGTCTGTGTGTGTGTGTGTATGTGTGTGGTGGGGCTGGTCTGTCCCAGGAAGGCCCCATAGGATCCTGCTGGGTTTTAAAAGCTTGAGAGAAACAATTGGAAAAGGTTTTCAACAGCTGCTATGCGGGTCACCAAAGGAGCTAATCCAGGTAAAGTCTAGCAATTTTTAAGCATTCCTGAAAGCCTGGCTGAAAAGTCTCTCTCACGTCATACAGTGCATTAAAGAAAGCCAAAACTTCTCTGGGCATCCTCCTACTGAAAGGCAGGAACTATTGCCACTTCTCTTGAATCTGGCTGGCCTGTGATCCGGGTCAGGAACTAGGATAGCAAAGTGATGTTTCTTGATTTCCCAGCATAGACTGTGGAAGCTTGACATGTGAGCTTGGTCTCTGGGTGCCCTGAGATGCCCTGCTGGGGGATCTAGTGTTGGCACCCCAGTTGACTGGCCCAGCAAGGTCCAGTCTTCCAGGCACCCCCCAATGAGGTGCCAGACTCGTAAGTGAAGCTGTCTTGAACCCCTGAAGCCCATCTGCTAGCTGAACACCACCGAGCAGCCTCAAGGAATGCCACTTGGAACAGAATAATTGCACAGCTGAACCCTGCCCAAATTCCTCACCCACAAAATCATTTTAAAATGGCAAGTTTGGGGACAGTTTGATACGCAGCAAAAGATAACCAGAGTATGCCTCAAGTTCATTTTGTCGTTTCCTCTCTTCATGTGCCTGTGAACTTGCTTCAGTCGGGTCTGACTTTTTGCTACCCTATGGACTGTGGCCCACCAGGCTCCTCTGTCCATGGGATTCTCCAGGCAAGAATACTGGAGTGGATTATCATGCCCTCCTCCAGGGGATCTTCCCGAGAATCGAAACCCTCATCTCTTATGTCTCCTGCATTGGCAGGCTGGTTCTTTATCACTAGCGCCACCTGGGAAGCCCAAGTGAATAAACAGCCGAGGACCAGGCTAAGAAATATTCACAGTGAAACAAACCAGCCCTCCCGTCTTTCCTTCAGCAGTTCATATACACACACACATACACAGAGAAGATCCTGGCAAATTTGTATTTCAGACAAATAGCCTTTCAACAGATTGATTTGAAATGTCACCCATTAAAATAATTTTTCCTTTGGAAGTTATCAAACACTGTTAAAGAGAAGCTGCCTGTGAAAGCACAGCTGGGAGGTTCCTTTCATAATTTCACCGTTTCCATTTCTGACACCCAGCAGCTTTGTGAGGGTTCAACTCCAGTTTGAAAAAAGAAACAAGACATAACATCTGCTTTCTCCTCTGTCTTTACACACATTTAATCACACCCAGAGACGCAAGGTCTTTTCTCACATTATTCCAGTTTACCTTCTGCTGTTAATTAAGATGCATGTGGCCTCTTCTAAAGATACATCGCACGATGCAGGGCCAGGAATGCAGAAGAGCCGAGTGGACTGGGTGGGGTGGGGAATGACTCAGTGGACACGACAGCTACCCACACGGAGCGATGAGCCCAGCACAAAGGCTGCAGCTGTTCACAGAGTCATCCGCAGTATTTCTGACACGGCAGATCCTCCCGGTGATGTCAGACGTCTTTCTTAAACAAAAGTGAAATGTGAGAAGGTGAAAAATTACAGCACTGCTGGAGGATATTTTCCCTTGTTCCAAGAACCGTATTCTTAAATGGCTATGTTTTTCCACAGTCTGGATCTCCCCCAGGTCGGTGAAAGTCACGAAGTTTCTTTCCAAAAAAACCTACCCATTGGCTCCCTGCGTTCTTGGTTATCTCAGTCCCCATCCCCCCACCCCCTGTGATGCAAGTCACTGAGCAGGGAAAATGACTCACGGGGCTCTGAAGCAAACCGAATTCATTGAATTAGACGTTGGAAAAGAGCCGAAGTGAATCACCATCTCATCCCTTGCTCTGAGGGGGGCAGCACCACGCCTAGACCACTCCAGCCAGGAGAGAAGGAGCTGTGTTTTTAATAAGCTGGTTGGAGAAGGATCATTTCCAACCATAATAAGCCCCGTTCCTGTATATACTCATGTTCCAACCACAACAAGGCACTGCGAAGTTGAACTCCAAAGCAGAAACGAAAGAATTAGGCAAAGCAGGGAGCCTGGTTCAGACCGCGCTTTTGTGCAAAATGAGAAAAAGTGGTCCCTGGGGGTGAAGGAATTCGATAAAGCCCACCCCTCCCACCTGCCCACCACCCCCCACCTCCCATCCCCGTTGGGGCAGAAACTGCCAGAACTGGGGAGAATGGATTCACCCCACTCTCCACACCCAACTGCCCATCCTCGCTCTGGGCAGAGAGGAGTCCCAGGACCATGGGCAGTGAGTGACCTGGGGAGTACATTCAACTTTTTATACCTCCCACTTCCCTTTTGCCTGGTTAAAATCTGTCTTTTCCTACTTTGATCCCCATGGTTCCTATTGTTAACACTTGGTAACACTATTTTTTTTTTAATCTGACCCCTAATAAATCCGAGGGCTGACAGGTAACATATCTTCATCTCTCTGGGTACCCTTCCCTAAAGGAATGAATGACTCTGGGAAAGAATGAACACAGCCCTCCAACACTCGCATCTCATTTTTTCCTCTCTCTAACTGAAGAGTATGACCTCACCTCCCCTAAGGGAAAACGACCAACCAGTCCACATTTTGTCCTCCGGAGCAGAATTCCAGGTTGGCAAGGGGAATTCTTGAACACAGGGATCCTCATGGCCATGGGACCTGAGCCCATTTTCCCTCCACGCGCCTCCTGTTTGGGCATCATTTCAGGACCAACTCCCTCACCAAGCATGTTAGAACCATCGAGAAGAGGGGAGCATCCTTTCTAAGCCCTTAGAACTCTCATGAAGGCAAGGGCTGCCTTCCCAGTGCCACTGGTCACAGTCACCATTCCTCTTGGGGACCATAGTGGAATCAGAGCACATCCCCCAAAACCACCCAGGACCACCGACCCACCACTACCCAGAGCTTCTGGACCACTCCCCAGCCTGGTGTTATCAGCATCCTAAAAGGCCACCAAGACAGCTGCCAAAGGAACCCCTCATTTTGATATGAGGGGCCACCTGTCACAGCCAGAGGTCAGGGAATGTCTATGGGCCAGGCCAACTATCCACAAGGTAACTGTCATTGTTGCTGTTTGTTGTTGACATTTAATTGCACAATCCTATTTACATGAAAGATCCAGAATAGGTAAATCCATAGAAATGGAACTCAGATTGGCGGTTACCAGGAGCTGGAGGTGGGGGAAACAGGGACTGAATCCCCAGTGGGTGTGGGATTTAATTTTCAGAAGATGAACATTGAGAACTAGAAAGAGGTGGTGGTTACACAATATTGTAAAGGAATTAAAGGCCACTGAATTGTCCACTTCCACATGTTTAACTTGTGCTATTTTGATTTCACCTGTTTTTTTTTGTTGTTGTTGTTGTTTTGTTTTTTTTTAACTGCTCCAGGTCTTAATTGTGGCACGTGGGATCTTTAGTTGCAACATGTGGGATCTAGTTCTCTGACCAGGTATCGAACCCAGGCCCCCTGCCTTGAGAGCATAGACTCTTAGCCACTGGACTATCAGGTAAGTCCCCACACTTGAAATTTTTTTAAGTAAATACCCCCTAAAAAAGAGAGAGAGAGTTCTGTTAAGAAAGAAAACAATTCATTTAAGAAACCAGATCTGGCACTGCTAACCCCAACCCCTCGTGGCCCCAATCAGCAGATGCAGGGCAGCAGCTCCAAGATGGGGGAAGGGGCCCCTGCCCTTCACGTGGTCCTTCACCCTCATCTGAGTGTGTGACCCCGCCCCTACCCTCAACGAAGCTACTGATTTTCTGCAGAGAGTATACAGAGTCCCCACTGAGCTGCCATCCTCAGATGAGTGTAAGGTGAGATCAGAAGCCAAGGTCTGAGAACACAGCTGGGAGAAAAACAAGGAGAGGCCAGGAGGTGGTGGTGATCAGAGAAACAGATACAAGGACAAGCGAGGACCAGTGTGTCACTCTGCCCGGAGCAGCATCTCCTCCACCCTCCCAGCTTCTCCATCCCTTTACCCTGGTTTATTTTCCTCTGATGCTGAAGCTGAAGCTCCAATGCTTTGGCCACCTGATGCAAAGAACTGACTCATTGGAAAAGACCCTGACGCTGGGAAAGATTGAAGGCGGGAGGAGAAGGGGACAACAGAGGATGAGATGGTTGGATGGCATCACCGACTCGATGGACATGAGTTTGAGCAAACTCCAGGAGTTGGTGATGGACAGGGAGGCCTGGCGTGCTGCAGTCCAGGGGGTCACAAAGAGTCGGACACAACTGAGTGACTGAACTGAACTGAACAGATTTTCCTCCCCAGCTCTCACTACTACCTGACTTACTATGGGCATTTGTTTCCTAGGGCTGTCGTAACACACAGTCACAAGTTGGCTGGCTTAAAGGACAGAGGTTTTTATGCTATCACAATTCTGGTGGCCAAAAGTCCTAAATCAAGGTGTCGGCAGGGCTGCACTCCTTCCAAAGTCTCTAGGGGAGAATCCTTCCTATCTCTTCCAGCTTCTGGTGGGTCCAGGTATATTCCTTGACTTGCAGCAGCATCACTCCAGTCTCTGCCTCTGTGTTCATATTGCTTCCTTCCAGCTGTTTCTTCTTCTCGAAACTCCCCTTTCCCTTATGAAGACATTGGTCATTGGATTTAGCATGCATGCCTGTGTGCTCAGTCATGTCTGACTCTTTGTGACCCCAGGCACTGTAGCTCACCAGGCTCCCCTGTCCATGGATTTCCCTAGAGCAGGTTGCCATTTCCTCCTCCAGGGGAACTTCCTGACCCAGGGATCAAACCCGTGTCTCTTGCGTCTCCTGCACTGGCAGGCAGGTTGTTACCGCTGTGCCACCTAGGAAGCCCTCATTGGATTTAGTGATGGATGATGTCATCTTGAGATCCTTCACTTAATTAAAACTGTAAAGGCCTTATTTCCAAGTAAGGTCTCATTCGCAGGCCCAGGGGTTAGGGTTTGGATGTAATTGTTTTTCAGTGAGGGCCACAGTTCAACCCATGAGACTGTGCACGTTTTGTTTACTGTGTGACTCATGTCGTAAAGTCTCATGAGAGTGAGGACTCTGCCCACTTGTTTCCAAGTCAGATCCCCAAAGCCTAGAACAACGTCTGGCACACAGCTCCTCAATAAATACTCACAGAATCAGTGAAGGAGGCATCTTGTGCATGGCATGATGTTGACTCAAGCCAAGTTAGCCAATAGGAAGGTACACGATAGCAACCTGGTATGTGAAAGTCAGCTATGAATATCAGGTAGATTTCAGAGATGAAGGTCTCCATAGAGGAGCCATCAGGGGAAAATGAAGAGAGCTCCAGTGTGACTAAGAGGTTTGTCATTGAGACCACAAGCCTGTGCTGATACAGCTTCCTGACTCACCAGCTCAGGGACACAGAATCCTGGTGTCTAGTGGTGGCTCGACAAAGAAACTCTGGGAAGAGTGAAGGCGACCTGCCACGCCTGCTGGGGTATGTGCAGTAATTCCAGCCTAAGGGTTTTCACTCGTTGGAGGGAGAGACACTCAGCATGTGGGTACCAACCCCCTACTTCGACACCTGCAGGTATGAGTTAAAAGTGCACATTTTGGGGCCTCACCCCAGAGCTTCCCAGTCAGTATCCTTGGGAGGGTTATGGGTGACTGCTGAGAACCCTGACAGAGACCCAGTGAGCCTCCTGGTCTCTTGCAATGGTCACTCCTGGGACTTTCCCCTCCTCAGCTGTCAACATCCCACATGACTGCCATTTGCTACATCCACTGTCCCCACTCTAGGGAGGATCAGTGCGCCTGCCCCAGTCTCTGGCCTTTTTATTTTCTTTTTTCACACTGTCACCAGAGTTAAAAGCTAGTATAGAAAAGTGAAAGTGTTTCAGTTTCAGTATAGAAACTGAAAGTCGCTCAGTTGTGTCTGACTCTCTGTGACCCCATGGACTGTAGTCTGCCAGTCTCCTCTGTCCATGGAATTCTCCAGGCAAGAATACTGGAGTGGGTAGCCCTTCATTCTCCAGGAGATCTTCCTGACCCAGGGATTGAACCCTGGTCTCCTGCAATGCAGGCAAATTCTTTACCATCTGAGCCACCAGGGGAAGCCTAGTAGAGATGGTACCATTTCTGTCCCCTATACCCTTGAATGGTTCCTCCACCATCTAGAGAGTAGACAGAGCTGATTCTCTACCTAACGACCATTTCTCCCTTATTTTGTTCTAAGAGAACCCAACAGAACCCTGATTTCATTCAGGCACTGAGTGAAAATGTGCCCATGGAAAGTGGGTCCTACCCCACCCACCACAGAGGACTAACTCTGATGGGTCTCCAATCAGTCATCCTAATATCATTGCCATTTGCCAGGGATTGGTTCAGAGAGAGGCAGGTGACTCAGTTCTGTCCAGTGAGACACTACTGGAGCCTGCTCCATTTTTTGGGGAGGGTGGTGGTTTGGGGCGGGGGTTGTCTGCATTGGGTCTTCATTGCAGCATGCAGGCTCTTTGCTGCAGCACACAAGCTTTCTCTAGTTTTGGCAGTTCAGTTCAGTTCAGTTCAGTTGCTCAGTCATGTCCGACTCTTTGTGACCCCACGGACTGCAGCACTCGAGGCTTCCCTGTCCATCACTAACTCCAAGAGCTTGCTCAAACTCATGTCTATTGAGTCAGTGATGCCATCCAACCACCTCATCCTCTGTCATCCCCTTCTCCTCCTGCCTTCAATCTTTCCCAGCATCAGGGTCTTTTCCAGTGAGTCAGTTCTTCACATCAGGTGGCCAAAGGATTGGAGCTTAAGCTTCAGCATCAGTCCTTCCAATGAATATTCAGGACTGATTTCCTTTAGGAGTGACTGGATCTCCTTGCAGTCCAAGGGACTCTCAAGAGTCTTCTCCAACACCACAATTCAAAAGCATCAATTCTTCGGTGCTCAGCTTTCTTTATCATCCAACTCTCACATTCATATACGGCTACTGGAAAAACCATAGCTTCGGCTAGATGGACCTTTGTTGGCAAAGAAATCTCTCTGCTTTGTAATATGCTGCCTAGGTTGGTAGCTGTTCTTCCAAGGAGCAAGCATCTTTTAATTTCATGGCTTCAGTCACCATCTGCAGTGATTGTGGAGCCCAAAAAACTAAAGTCTGTCACTGTTTCCATAGTTTCCCCATCTATTCGCCATGAAATAGATGGGATCGGATGCCATGATCTTCATTTTCTAAATGTTGAGTTTTAAGCCAACTTTTTCACTCTCCTCTTTCACTTTCATCAAGAGGCTCTTTAGTTCTTCACTTTCTGCCATAAGGGTGGTGTCTCTGTTTATCTGAGGTTATTGGTTTTTCTCCCTGCAATCTTGATTTCAGCTTGTGCTTCATCTAGCCTGGCATTTCGCATGATGTACTCTGCATATAAGTTAAATAAGTAGGGTGACAATATACAGCCTTGACATACTCCTTTCCGGATTTGGAGCCAGTCTATTGTTCCACGTCCAGTTCTAACTGTTGCTTTTTGACCTGCCTACAGATTTCTCAGGAGGCAGGTAAGGTGGTCTGGTATTCCCAACTCTTTAAGAATTTTCCACAATTTGTTGTGATCCACACAGTCAAAGGCTTTGGTGTAGACAATAAAGTTTTTCTGAACTCTCTTGCTTTTTCAATGGCCCAACTTATGTTGGCAATTTGATCTCTGGTTCCTCTGGCTTTTCTAAATCCAGCGTGAACATCTGGAATTTCTCAGTTCATGTACTGTTGAAGCCTGGCTTGGAGAATTGGGGCACATGAGGGCTTCTCTCTAGTTGTGGCTCATGGACTTCTCTTGTGGATCACAGGCTCTAGAGCTCACAGGCTCTCTAGTTGCGGCGCATGGACTTAGTTGCCCTGAAACCTGTGGCATCTTAGTTCCCCAAATAGGGATCAAACCCATGTCCCCTGCGTTTTGGAAGACAGATTCTCAAGCACTGGAGCACCAGGGAAGTCCCAGTGGTGGATGTTCTTAGTTATGGTTGTTTGAGCTCCTATTTGCACAGTAGTGGTCAGGAAGGGATTCCTACTCTAGGGTTCTGGGAATGGCCAAACACTTGACAGATGAGATCAACAGCAGTTTATAGTCACATATACTCAGGCCTGGGGAGGGGATAGGAAACAGCATACCATGCTGGGTGCGGAGGGCTGTGCTTAGGAATGGAGTGAACAAGCAGGAGCGTGGGAGGCAGGCTTTGTAGTAGCAAAAGGGTGGGGTGCCCCGTGGTTCTCCCAGGAGGATAGGATAGGCTTGTTTGGATAAGTCTGTGATCTGGCAGGAAACTGAAGCTCTGTTTCAGGGATAAGCAGCAGCAGGGCCTTGTCCTGGGACAGTGAGGTGTTTTTGGCTAGTCAACCTTATCTGTGGGAGTAGGATAGGAAGAAGGGAGGAGAACTAGCCCTCCTAGCTTCAGATAACAAAGCAGCACATCCTCAGTTCAGTTCAGTCGCGGAGCTGTGTCCGACTCTTTGCGACCCCATGGACTACAGCATGCCAGGCCTCCCTGTCTATCACCAACTCCCAGAGTTTACTCAAACTCATATTCATTGAGTCAGTGATGCCATCCAACCATCTCATCCTCTGTTGTCCCCTTCTCCTCTTGCCTTCAATCTTCCCAGCATCAGGGTCTTTTCCAGTGAGTCAGTTCTTTGCATCAGGTGGTCAAAGTATTGGAGTTTCAGCTTCAACATCAGTCCTTCCAGTGAATATTCAGGACTGATTTCCTTTAGGATGGACTGGTTGGAGCTCCTTGCAGTCCAAGGGACTCTCAACTACTGAGCTTTAATTTCAGCCCAGGCACCACAGGGTGCTAGGCAAGCATGCTTAGGAACTCCTACTCACCCCGAGTTGACAGCATCCCACAGCAGGCCCACACACTGAGCGGCTTTACCTCTTGGCCTTTGAGTCTTCTCCTTTGCCTCTCCTGCCACCACACATCCCTCCCTTCACAGCCCTCCCAGCCACTGGAAACCAGGAGCACTGGATAAAGGCTCCAAGAGCCTCGGCTTCCAGGTAAGCAATCCTGGCCACCCTCTACCTACCTCCCAGTAGATCTCACCAGAACTTGGCAGCTCAACAACATGCTCTTGTATTGGTTTCTCCTCCTTCCCTGCCTCGTGTCCCCAGTCTCTCAATCCTCCTGCAAATAAGTGGTATCAGACTGTGCTTTTGAGAGAACCCAGAATAAAGAGATACAGGTTGAAGATCCCCTGGAGGAGGGCATGGCAACCCACTCTAGTATTCTTGCCTGGAGAATCCTAAGGACAGAAGAGCCTGGCAGGCTATGGTCCATAGGTTTACAAAGAATTGCACACAACTGAAGCTATTTAGCATGCACGCAGAATGAGGAATACTCAGAATAATAAACTTACTTGTACCTAGACACCATTTCATGAAGAAATGATGTCTTGTACTTTGAGAGAACAAAGGTGAGGATGAAACCCAACATGCTCAGGATGGCGGAGTGGAAATATGAGAAGAGTTGGGGACCTCTGCTGACATCACTGAGGTGCTGACCCCAACCAGCTCCTTCCCTACCTATTGTTAGAAGGAGATGATGTAACCCCCCCATTCCATCATTTAGACCCCCTATTCCATCATTTAGGCCACTAAGCGATCTTTAAGATGTTGCAGAACATCTGTGTCAGTAGCAAGCAAAAGAATGGCTTTAATTTTAGACCAGAGAAGCCACAGTCTCAGATGGAAGATCAGCTGGATGTGTCAGCTGTCACAGAAACATCCTCTCGGGAATATTGCAGAAGAAGAGCCCAGGAGTCCAAATGTGCCGTCTGCCAAAGCCCGTCCCCGGGCCAGTTTGTCATGAGCGTAACTATTTGTCATAACTTTGGCCATTCTCATTCCAATCTTGTTGTCTTCAGCTGTCACTTGAATTTCACTAGCGTGATTCTAGCCACATAGTTGTGGAGGAAATTCTTTGTCAGAGTCGCACAAGCACAATTATAGCCGCTAATGACTGAGTTTCTCATGACAACAGCCTCTGGAAAGCCACCATGTTCAAGCATCTCAGCTATGTGTCAGCTACTGCCATGCAACTGGTATGTGGGGTTTTGCGCCGAGTCTGTAAAACATTAAATAAGACGGAGGCTCTGAAAGCAGGCTTCCCTCCTGCTCTCTGTGCTCAGCGATAATGTGAGTGATTAGAGATCTATTTTTAACTCTTTGAAAGATACTAATTAGCATTTAGCTGATTTACCCCAATTAGGCAAATAGTTGTTTAATGAGAAATCTTCACAAGTAAGATGGTTCACATTACCCTAGCAGAGGAATTAAACAGACCCCCCACAAAGCCTAGTGGGGAGGTGGGGGGGAGTCAGTACAAGTGTTTCCTATATATTTATAGGCATTTGCTAGCATGAACAATTGGGCTTCCCTGTAGCTCAGACAGTAAAGAATCCGCCTGCAATGAGGGAAACCTGGGTTCAATCCCTGGCGGGGAAGATCCCCTGGTGGAGGGCATGGCAACCCACTCCAGTATTCCTGCCTGGAGAACACCCATGGACAGAAGAGCCTGGCAAGCTGTAGAGCATAGGGTCACAAAAAGCTGGACACAACTGAGGGACTAAGCACAGCACAGTGAGAACAATTAGTGTATATTATCAGATTTTAGCTCATTCTCTCATGCTCTTAACAACACCTCCAAAAGTTCTAGGCACTCCTTAGCATTTGCTGAGTTGTCTTGATTGCCATTCCATAATACTCACTGAGCATCTACCCTGAGCTGAAATGCAGATACAATATCCAGTAAGTCCCCTTGTCTTTTAGCATTTAGGGTCAGAGCTGTCTGACCAAAAGCAAGGCATGGCCTCTCCATGTCTCAGTGTCCCCATATGAAAAATGGGGACAGTAACACCCAGCTTCCAGTCAGTGCTGGTACATAAGACTTCACTCTGAGAAGGGCCCTGAGCTTGCTTTAATACAATGCTCTTGCTATCTTGAAATCCTTAATACTTTTTGAACAAAGGGTCCCACATTTTCATTTTTCACTGGGCCCCACAAATGGCACAGCCCATCTTGGGGACAGGAAAATATACAGTGTAGAGATTTATAAGAATTAAATAAGGGAATGTGTTTAAAGTACAGAGCTTCCTTGGTGGTTCAGTGATAAAGAATCTATATCCCAATGCAGGAGACACGGGCTCCATCCCTGATCCAGGAGGACCCCACATGCTGCAGAGCAAATAAGTCCATGGGTCACGACTACTGAGACTGTGCTCTAGAGCCCAGGAGCCGTGACTGTTGTGCCACGTGCCACGTGCCACAGCTACTGAAGCCCATGTGCCCTAGAGCCAGTGTTCCACAGCAAGAAAGGCCACCGCAATGGGAACCCCGAGTACCACAACTGGAGAGCGGCCCCCACTCGCCGCAGCTAGAGAAAAGCCCTAGCAGCAATGAAGACCCACACAGCCAAAAATAAATAAATAAATTCTTTACATTACCTTTTTAAAAAGTACATAACACAAAGCTTCACAAAGGATAAGTTCTCAAAAGTGGTATAACCATCCCAGCTAAGTAGTTAAATCCAAAATGAATGGATCAGTATTTTCTGAAGGCCTCCTACCCATCTAATCTAAGGACCATTCATTACGTTCTGCTTAACTTTCTTTAAAAACAGCTGTGAGTACATTTCTGGCCTCAGCTTTGAATTTTAATTTTCAAATAATTAATATGGTGCGCTTCATTCCTCCCAGTTTTTTTTTAATATTGTCAGTGTATTCCTGGTTGCACTGTGTCGTCATTGCTGCTCAGGGGCTCGCTCCAGTTGTGAGTAGGGCTTCTCTTGCTTTGGCTCCATGGCTCTAGAGCACAAGCGCGGTAGTTGTGCTGCTTGGACTTAGTTGTTCCACAGCATGTGGCATCTTCCCAGACCAGGGATCAAACCCATGTCCCCTGCGTTGGTAGGCAGATGCCTATGTGCTGTACTGCCAGGGAAGTCCCCCCGCCCCCATCAGTCTCATCAAACATCCTCCTCTCCACAGCTCCGGTTGACTTGAGCACCGCGTACCCAGAAAGTCCTTTGACCAGCCCCACTGAGTTACCAAGTACTTAAGTGCTTCTTTCAATTCAATCACTTTTCTTCCTTCAATTGACCGATTAATTCTCCCAAAACTCTTTCAGAAGTAAAACGACACGCAGGGGACAGTGCAGATTAGAAGTGAAGACATTTTTTTTTAATTTCTACAAACTGATAACCTTTGATACATGTCTACAATTCCTTAGCCACAATTCTGAAATCTAAAAAGCTCTAAAAAAAGAAATTGGAAATAAATTTGTGGCAAATAAATTTGGTTGCAAAACCAAACCTGAAAGTGATGTGGGGCTATTTGTAATCTGTTTAGAATAATACTGTGGGTATGACATAGTGTACCATGTGTAAACTGAATTATCCTTCTAAACTCAAAAGAAAAATTCTGAACATCTGACCTCATGTTTTTGAATATGAGACTGTGGTCCTATGTCAGGTTTACACCATCCTTTCCCAGCTTGCTTCCTAACCAACAAAGCCACACATTAAAGACAGGGACTGGGGTTACTTGTACGCATGTATTCACTGAGGCTTTACTCAGAAGAGCCAAAAGGTGGAAGCAACTCAAGAGTCCACTGACAGGTGAATGAATAAACAAAATGTAGTCTATACACACAATGGAATAGTATTTAGCCTTTAAAAAATAGAATTCTATAACATATGCGTGCGTGCGTTCTGTCACTCAGCCGTGTCCAACTCTTTGTGACCTCAAGGACCATAGCCCGCCAAGCTCCTATGTTCATGGATTTATCGTGGGTTGCCATTTCTTCTGCCAATGCTGGTCTTCTGTTTCCAGCAATAGCACAAAGAGCATCACTTCAATATCCTCCCACTGCCAGGCACCAAAAAGTGCTGAACAAAATATGACAAATAACTTTCTAAATTCACAGCCTAATTCCCAAGCAAGTAAGGGATAGGTAGCCTTGGGGCAGAAAAAAAAAGACAAAAATGAAACAAAAATCAACATAGTGAACATGAACCAGTGCTGAGGTTGTTCTATATGGGTGAAAGAGGTGACAAGTTTTGGCAACTAAGGAATTTATGTGTTTTTTTCCCTCTCTATTTGTTGGCTGCACTGTGGAATCTTAGTTCTCTGACCAGAGATTGAACCCATGTCCCCCTGCAGTGGAAGAGCAAAGTCTGAACCACTGGACCACCAAGGAAGTCCAGAAACTTATGTTTTAATGCCACACCTAGACAGGAGAGGAGGCCTTAGGTCTGACCAGTTGACGAGTTGGATCTGAGGTCCCTGGGATGATCCAAGGGAAAAAAAAAAAATCTGCCTGTTGACCCACGAAGATGGCAAGGATATTCATTGTCTTGGCCTGGACTTGGAGAGGGCTCACAATGAAGAGTTGGCATTTACTCTGAGTAAGATTAGGACCTATTGAAGCATTTGGAGTAGAAGAGAGACAGGTAGAAGAGAGACAGATATGACTTAAGTGTTAATAAAAACAAACAAACAAAGTGACTCGCACTAGACTAGAGAAAACAAGTGGAATCAGGCAGTCCAGGAGGAAGACTATTCAGTAATCAGAGGAACAGATGTTGGCGCTTTGGGTCGGAGAGGGAGCAGTAGGCGTGGGGATAAGTGCTTGGATTCTGGATGCAAACGAAGCTGAACCCAGTGATACTTGCCGAAGGATTAATTACAGAGCAGGAGAGGAAATGTAAAGTCAAGGGTGGTTCCAATACCTCAGTTACTTTGATACTTAAGACAAATTTTTAAAGTTTGAAATACTTGTTAGGCATCCCAAGAGGGATAATGAGCAGGAAATAGGACACAGAAGTAGGAGTAGAAAATTCTGCACATATCAATATAGACATACTTGAAGACATTTCAGTTTGGTTCCAGACCACTGCAATATTGTGACAAAGTGAGTCATGAATTTTTCTGGCTTCCAGTGCATATAAAAGTTATGTTTATATTATACTATAGTCCATTAAGTGTGCAGTTACATTACATCAAAAAAAAAGTACATATCTTAATTAAAAATATTTTATTGCTTAATACTAAACAGTAAACAATGTAAGTCAGGAAGTGTTTTAAATATAATCATACATGGTATTCTAAGTGTTTTAAGTTGTGTTACTGGGAAAGAGCATACAAGTAGTATGAAATTTTAGTAAATAAGGAACATGTTATAACCTCTGGGGTAATCACTAAAAGAATAGAAAAAGACTCCTAAGTTCCAGACAATATAGAAGAAAAAAGAGAGCCAAAAAGGAATTAAAGAGAAAGAAAGAAAAAAATATTTTATGGACTTCCCTGGTGGTCCAGTGATTTAAGAATCTGCCTTCCAACAGAGGGGATGTGGGTTCAATGCCTGGTCAGAGAACTAAGATCCCACAGGGCAGGGCAATTAAACCTGATGCAGCCCAATAAATAAAAATAAAAAATAAAGTAAATTAAATTAATTAATTAATTTAATTTTTAAAAAGATTTTATTGCTAAAAACTGCTGATCATCATCTTAGCGTTCATCAAGTCGTAATATTTTTGCAAAAGTAACATCAGAGATGACTGATCACAATCACCATAACAAAGACAATAATGATGAAAAAATTTGAAATATCTCGAGAATTACAAATACATAACACAGGGACATGAAGTGAGCAAATGCTGTTGGAAAAACGGCACCAATAGACTTGCTCAACGCAATGTTGCCATAAACCTTCAATTTGTAAAGAACTCTAGTGTCTTTGAAGTGCAATAAAATGAGGTACGCAAATGGTATCCATATGCAAATGGTACTGAGAACCATGGGGCTAGTGAGAGTTGATAGAAAAGAGGTCCAGGTACCATATTCCAATATCAAGAGGACAGAACAAAGGAGAGAGACAGTAGAGGAGACAGAATAGAACATTCCAGAAAGGAAGAAGGAAAATCTGGAAAAAGCATGTGCTGCCAACCGAGTCAAGAAGTGATTTGAGAAGAGAGAGCCATTGGCAGACCAGCTGCTGCTTGTAGTTCAAGTCCAAAGACAACTGAGATCAACCATGAGAGATGGTAACATGGGGATCAGTGATCTCGACGAGAGCAGTTTGGGTGGACTGGTGGGGGTGAGAGCCTGTTAGAAAGGGCTTACAAAGAGTGGGAGGAAACAACACAGGAGTCCTTCAACAGATGAGTGGATAAACAAAGTGTGATGCCTCTACACAATGGAGTACTATTCCATCATAAAAAGGAAGGAAGCGCTGATACATGCTCCAACATAGATGAATCTTCAAAGCATTACAATGACTGAAAGAAACCAGTCACAAGCAACCACATGTTGTATGATTCCAGTTATATGAAATATCCAGTATAAACAATATATAGAGACAGAAAGCATATTAGTGGTTACCAGAGACTGGGGGAATCTGGGGGAAGCAGGGGAAAAGGGAGTGACTGCTTCATGGGTACAAGATTTGCATTTGAAATGATGAAAAGTTTTGGAACTAGACCAGTGACAGTCACACCACACTGAACACACTTCATGTCACTGAATCATACAATTTCACATGGCTACAGTGGTACATTTGTGTGTATTTTACCACAATTAAAAAAAAATGAAGAGAATGTGTGAGTGAGATTACAGACAGCACAAATGAAAACTGGACTGTAAAAAAGGAGAGAAATAGAGTAGGGCTCCAAACAAGGTCAAGAATTCATAACGAGAATGAATGAAGAAAGATAAAACTGATGAATCAGCAGAGAGAGGAAGAACCTGTTGGAGAATGACCTCGAGCAGAGGAGAAAGAGGAAATCCATCACAGGAGACAGGGGCTGGCCTTGGCCAGGAGCCGAGGCATTTCACCCACGGGAGGATGGGGGAAGGAGCGCGTGAGAGCACAGATGCAGCCTGTCGGTGGACAGATGGAGTGGTGAGGATCCACAGAGGCCTCTTTCTGAGACACAGAGGCTGAGAATGGGGAACAGACAATGAATAGTCCTTTACGAGTAGGGGGAGTGACTGAATTAGAGAAATACAGTCCAATCCCCACACTTCACTGAGAGTTACTGATCACCCATTTCCAGTGAGGCAAATCTCCTGCCCCTGCTGCTTCCAGCTGTGTGGGGACAGGCTCAGATATATATATAAAGCCAACTGTGATTTAGCCAACTGTGACAGGGAGTTATATGTGTCAGTGTGACTGGGCTCCAGTGCCCAGATTTTTGGTCAAACATCATTCTGAATGGCTCTGAGAGAGTGTTGGGGGGAAAAAAAAAAGATTTCCATTTAATTTGGTGGACTTTGGTAAAGCAGATTGTCCTCCATAAGGAGGTGGGCCTCATCTAATCAGTTGAAAGTCTTAATAGCATGAAGATGGGCCTCTCCCAGGCAAGCAAGAAGGAATTTCTGCCTGTAGACTGCCTTTGGACCTAAAGTGAAACACCAGCCAGGCCACCCTGCCGATTTGGGACCTGCCAGTCTCTACAATCATGTGAGTCAATTACTTAAAATAAACCTCTTTCTATATAAACACACAGCCTGTTGGTTCTGCTTCTCTAGAGAACCGTGACTCATACATCAACCAAATACAATGAAATGGGAGAGGAGAAGGGCCTGGGGTGTTTACAACAAAATGAGGGCGGATGTTTAGCTGGATACAGAGGACAGTGAGGACTCGAAAGGAATGAGATCAATAAGTGGTGCAAAGTTGGGATTGTGGTCCCTGTGGGCTCACAGAATTGATTGGAGCGGGGCATTAGAGGGAGTTGTAAAGCCAACTCGAAATACTTCCAAATTGTCATTGCGCAAGATGAATACTGAGATGGCTGTGTTTTCATTTTTCTCTGGAAGAGTACTAGCAAGATTGAGGCTCCAAAGGCCTGGTGGACTATAACATACGCCTCTCCTGGAGTCCCGGCAAGAGGCAGCCTCAGAGTAGGAAGAAGGAGGTGGGAAGGGAATGGGCTGTGGTCAAGGAACGGTGAGAGGGCAGGGCTGGAGCGAGAATGGCCTGAGACAGCCACCCACACTGTGCCCACCACAGTGGCCAGCCAGAGACATTCCCGTAGCCCTGCAGAGGCCAGGCAGTAACTGAGAATTCCATCATCGTGCCTGCCAGGGGTCATCTGGACTGGAACCAGGGGATGCAGAAGCCAGGGGTGACAGCCCAGAGTTAAGAGCCAAGAGGAGGCTATGGCCAGGTGCCCAGGCCACAGAGAGGGAGCCAAGCTCCCCGGGAGCCATCAGCACACACACAAAAATACTATGAGGTCCCCCCAAGACACACATCTCCCCAGGCCAGCTCAGAGGACCAGCCATCGGCCACAGATGCCCCAGTGTTCCAGAAGCTTCTCCCTGCCTTGAGGATTTCTCAGAGGGGAGGAGGGTGAGGGAAGAAACCACGGAGTGGGGGAGAAGCCTGATGGGAACTTTGAACTTTGGGGTAACTGAGAAATTTACTCAAAATAAGCTTTTGTTTTTAACCAGGAAAAAAAAAAACAAAAACCAGAATTAGCTTGAGTGGCCTGAAAAGGAACAAGCCTGTCCTGCAGGTTGTTCCCACCGAGAAGAAAAGACAAATTCCAGCAATCTGATTGGCTGGTAGCTCTGAATTCTGATTCCAATGTGTGAATGGGGTGATGTTTTACAAAACAGCTCTATGTGTTGGTAACCTGTGCGCGTGTGCGTGTACATGCTAAGTCGATTCCATCATGTCCAACTCTTTGCGACCAGCTGTAGCCCGTGGGATTCTCTAGGCAAGAATACTGGAGTAGGGTTGTCATTTCCTTCTCCAGGGGATCTTCCTGACCCAGGGATCGAACCTCAGTCTCTCTCATCTCCTGCATTGACAGGTGGGTTGTTTACCACTAGCGCCACCTGCGGGGAGCAGCCTGAGATAGAATCCCAAAATATTATCTGAATGGGAAGAACCTTTAGGTCATCTAATCTAGAGGGGAGATGACCTCGCCCACCTCCCCAGGGGACAGCTGGCCTCGGCTACAGACACTTCTGCTTGTCCCAGTCGGCCTCTAGTGCGTGGAGGACAGGGGTAGTGCTCCATACCCTACAGTGTGCGGGACAGCCCTTCACTACAGAGAATTCTGTCAACAGGGCCAAGGTTGAGAAACCCTCATTGGATCCAAAATTCTGTCCAGGCAGGCGTGTCCTCAGAAAAATTCCCTCTTGGCCCAGACAGCCTCAGCCTAAGGAACTCTGTGGCCATTTGCTCAGTGATTGAAGCAGGATCTGTTCCCAGCTCTGCCTGACCCCAGAGTCTGTGCTGTTTATTTTTAATTTTTTATTTTACTGGCCGCTCTGCACAGCATGTGGAATTTTAGTTCCCCTATCAGGGATGGAACCCATGCTTCCTGCACTGAACAGTGGAGTCTTCACCACCAGACCACCAAAGAAGTCTGGAGTCTGTGCTTTTTAAACCCCTCTGTCATATGCCAAGGCCAGTCAAAACAGGGACATTCTACTTGTGGTTTTCTGTGTGCCCAGATGGCAGGCACTGAGGAGTTTTGCTGAAGGGATCTCTTCCCCCAAATCTCTCCCCTAACCTGCAACACTAGAACAAGCACAGCTGGAATCAAGATTGCCGGGAGAAATATCAATAACCTCAGATAAGCTGATGACACCACCTTAAAGGCAGAAAACAAAGAACTAAAGAGCCTGTTGATGAAAGTGAAAGAGGAGAGTGAAAAAGCTGGCTTAAAACTCAACATTCAAAAGACAAAGTTCATGGCAGCTGGTCCCATCACTTCATGGCAAATAGATGGGGAAACAATAGAAACAGTGAGAGACTTATTTTGGGGGGCTCCAAAATCACTGCAGATGGTGACTGCAGCCATGAAATTAAAAGACGCTTGCTCCTTGAAAGTAAAGCTATGACCAACCTAGACAGCATATTAAAAAGCAGAGACATTACTTTGCCGAAAAAGGTCCATCTAGTCAAAGCTGTGGTTTTTCCAGTAGTCACATATGGATGTGAGAGTTGGACCATAAAGAAGGTTGAGTGCCAAAGAACTGATGCTTTCGAACGGTGGTGTTGGAGAAGACTCTTTAGAGTCCCTTGGACTGCAAGGAGATCAAACCAGTCAATCCTAAAAGAAATCAGTCCTGAATATTCTTTGAAAGGACTGATGATGAAGCTGAAGCTCCAATACTTTGACCACCTGATGCCAAGAACTGACTCATTGGAAAAGACCCTGATGCTGGGAAAGATTAAAGGCAGAAGGAGAAGGGGACAGCAGAGGATGAGATGGTTAGATGGCATCACTGACTCTATGGACATGAGTTTGAGCAAGGCCCGGAAGTTGGTGATGGACAGGGAGGCCTGGCATGCTGTAGTCCACATGGTCACAAAGAGTCAGACATGACTGAGCAACTGAACTGACTGACTGGACCTGCAACACTGCCTGCTATTGTGGTTGCTGTTAAGTCACTAAATCACGTCCAACTCTGCGACCCCATGGACTGCAGCACGCCAGGCTCTCCTTTCCTTCACTGTCTCCTGGAGTTTGCTCAAACTCACATCCATTGAGTCAATGATGCTATCAAACCATCTCATCCTCTGCCACCTTCTTCTCCTTTTCCCTTCATTCTTTCCCAGCATCAGGGATTTTTTCCAACAGTGTCTGCTACTCCATCACTAAGAGTCCGCCCTCTGCACTGAGGCTCCTCTGGTAAAATACAAGGATCCCATACAGGCTTGAAGAAATTACTCTACAATATAGTCTAAAAACGGTATTGCCTGTTGACCTCTGGCAAAGTACTTGACCTCGTGCTTCCATTTCCTCATCTGTAAAATCAGAATAATAATTATACCTCTGTCCTGGATTGTCACACAGATGAAGTGAGTGATTCTATGTAAAACCTGGGAGATGGTGAAGGACAGGCAAGCTTAGCATGCTGCAGTCCATGGGGTCACAAAGAATTGGACATGACTTAGCCACTGAACAGCAGCAACAAATATAAAGGCTGATACGTACTAGGTGCAACTGGTGTGGCTGTTGACCGTATGTTCAGGCATTCAGAGGCGAAATTTGGATGGACCCTTTAAAAGCCTGGCAGGAACCTAGGTTTTTTGTTGTTGTTGGTTTTTTTTTTTTTAAATAGCGACAACAAAAGTGCAGTTTCTGCAGTTTCTTTTCAAGTAAGACAAACTGTTCAAAACTGAACAAGAATTAGTAAGAAGTGAGTGACTGACTATTCACTTGGTTGCCAAGGAAACTCTCTAGGTTGGAGAAAAGATTGCGGTGGAGGTTGATGCTGACTCCAGAAAGAGCTCATAGAATTCTGCCCTTGAGGGAAAGTGAGCCAGGAGGCTCACAGGGCATTTTAAAGCTGAACCCTGTGGTTCCGAGAAAGCCTCAGGTATCAGCAGAAAGCCTGCTTCTCTCTGAAGCTTCAGCAAATCTACTCAAGACAGACAAGAAAAAGCCAGGCATTACTGGGATAAGCCACACCCTTGTTTTCAAGTCAGCAGAGGCTGCCTGTGGGCTGTTTGTATACTGAGTTATTACATGGGAGAAAGCTAAATATTTCTCCAATGAAAAAGAAAAAAGAGTGTAGGGTGAGCAGGAGTAAGAAAAGGTCACTGGGGGGACCTAGATGTTGATATTTCTGGAAAAATTATCTCCCTATTGTAGTCCAAATTTGTTATGGACTCTTCATTGTGGTAAAATACACATAACATAACATTTAGCATTTTACAGTGTATGGCTTGCATTCATGCTGTCGTGCAACCATCGCCACTAATTCTGCAACCGCTCCATGGGGCCTTCCCAGAACAATCCCCACCCCCCACCGCCCCCCCACAACCCCCGCGTCCTCTGCCTGCCCTTTGTCTGTAGAAAAACTCTAGTTAAAGAATATAGTTAATCAGAGAAGCAAGAAAATGCAGAAAGAAAACAGTCAAGCAAGACAAAATAATCATAGTCCTTAAGCAGTCAAGGACCTCCTCAGGGGCTATAGATAATATACTGATCCATGTCTTTTGAGCTGTTTTACAGACACTGATGGGCTCAGAGGGTAAAGAATCCACTGCAATGCAGGAAACTTGGGTTTGATCCCTGAGTTGGGAAAATCCCCTGGAGAAGGGAATGGCTACCCACTCCAGTATTCTTGCCTGGAGAACTCCATGGACAGAGGAGCCTGGCGGGCCACAGTCCATGGGGTCACAAAGAGTCAGACACAACTGAACAACACTTTCACTTCAGTTTCTGTGTTGGGAGAAAATCAAAATGTGACCAACCTGTTCCAGAGATTCTAGGATGCTAGGCAGAGTGCCTACGTGCTAGAGTAGAGAGCAGGCAGAAGGGTCAGGTCACTAAGACAGAAAGCGGCAAAGGAACGCTGGTTTCAGAGGGAAAATAGGGGGTTTCTTTTTGGAAGTGTTGAATGTGAGGAGTCCCAATATCCAGGAGGTAGCTGGTGAGGTCTTCTTTAATCCTTGTGGCAAACTACAAAATCCATCTCTGATCACTTGCCCTAATGCCACACAATCAGAAACTGGGGAAAAAAAGACAATGTAAATCCAGGGCATTTTGGCTCCCGTAGCTGTGGGGTTTTTTCCTACTTCACAAACGCTGTCTTCTAACTTTATTACTGTCCTTTTAATCTCTGCCTATGTTGGGGCAGTATCATTAATACTTTAAATTCTTTTTTTTTAATACTCATGAGGCTTAAAAACATCATGAATTGGCCTGACAGCCTGAAGGAAAAGCCTATCAATTCCAGCAGATTTCTGTAGAAATGTCATATTGGTTCTACAGTTTATATAAAAATGCAAAAGACTTATAATTCAGCCAAAACAATTTTGAAAAAGAAGAACAAAGTTGAAGGACATACATTACCTAGATTTCAAGGCTACTATAAAGCTATAGTAATCAGCAGTATGGTACTGGCAAGGGATAGTTGTAAGACAAGTGGAAAAGAATAGAGTCCAGAAATAAAGCAGCATATGTGTGATGAATTAATATCTAACAAAGATGTCAAGGGTTCTTTAATGGGCAGAAGATAGTCCTTCCCTATAGAAATGCTGCTTGAACAATTAGATATTCACTGAGAAGAAAATGGAACTCCAATCTTACCTCACACCATATACAGAAATAAACGCAAATGGATCACAAACCTAAAAGTGAAAGCTAAAACTAAAGTATCTAGGAAAGAAATAGAAAATCTCTTTAGTCCTAAGGTAGACAAAAAGCTCTTGGGACATAGAAATGCACAAGTATTTTAAAAATACATATTAATAAATGGGCTTCCCTGGTAGCTCAGCTGGTAAAGCATCCACCTACAATTCGGGAGACCAGGTTCAATTTCTGGGTCGGGAAGATCTGCTGGAGAAGGGATAGTCTACTACTCCAGTATTCTGGCCTGGAAAATCCCCGGGACGGAGGACCCTGAAGGGCTACAGTCCATGGGGTCACAAAGAGTCGGACACGACTAAGTGACTAAGCACACGGCACAGCGTATTAACAAGTGGACTTCATCAAAATTGAAAGCCTTTGTCCTTTGAATGGAATGGTTGAGACAATGAAAAAGTGAACTGCAGACCAGGAGAAACACTGAACGTGTCTTAAGAACATAAAATGTTTAGAATTTAATCATAAGAAGTCAAACTCATCAATTTTTTTTAATGGGCAAAAGATTTCAAATGCTTTCACTAAAGAGGATATACAAATGGCTAATAAGCACATGAAAATATTCTCAACATCATTAGTCACTGGGAAAATGCAAATTAAAAGCACAATGAGTTAACACCATACACCCACTAGAATGGCTAAAATTAAAAGACTGGCTATGCCATGTTGGCAAGGAAGTAGAGCAACGGGAGGTGTAAAATTGTGCTTTGGAAAACAGTTTGGCAGTTTCTAAAAAAATTAAACACACACTTAACATATGACCCAGAAATTCTGCTTCTAGATTTCTACCCAAGAAATATGCAAACATATGTACTCCAACGATCTATATATGAATGTTCACAGCAGCTTTCTTTAAATAAATGGTGTTACATTAAAATACTTCACAGCAGTATAAAGGAATGATACAGTGATACATGTGAAAACATGGAAGAGCCTTGAAAATACTATTAGTGTCTCAGTAATTCTTTCATGGCACCTAAGCCAAAATGTGGTGATTTAGTCGCTAAGTCGTGTCTGACTCTTTATGACCCCATGGACTGTAGCCCACCAGGCTCCTCTGTCCATGGGATTTCCCAGGCAAGAATACTGGAGAGGGTTGCCATTCTCTTATCCAGGGGATCTCCCTGACGCAGTGATGGAACCTGGGTCTTCTGCATCTCCAGTGGATCCTTTACTGACTGAGTCACCACGGAAGCCCCGCTAAGACCAAATAACTAACTGCATTGAGAGGTTAGGGCCAAACAACTTCATAATAGTAGTGTTGAACAGAAGTCTTATGTTTCTCTCAGAAATTGTAAATGTCCATGGTGAGTTTGCTGTGGTGTCCCAGGGTGCTTCAGCACCATCTGGGAACCATGCAGGAAGAACAGTTACTGTTGGAAGCAACCAAGATATCCTTCAGTACGTGAATAGATGAACACACTGTGGTACTTCCAGACAATGGAATATTAGTTAATGCTAAAAAGGAATGAGCTAGCAAGCAATGAAAAGGCATGGAGGGATCTTAAATGCATATTACTAAGTGAAAAGAAGCCAATCTGAAAAGGCTGCATACTATTGTTGATGCTCAGTCGCTCAGTCGTGTCTGACTCTTTGTGACCCCATGGACTGCAGCATGCCAGGCTTCCCTGTCCTTCACTATCTTCCGGAGCTTGCCCAAACTTATGTCCATTGAGTCGGTGATGCCATCCAACCATCTCATCCTCTGTCATCTCCTTCTCCTCCTGCCTTCAATCTTTCCCAGCATCAGGGTCTTTTCCAATGAGTCAGTTCTTTGCATTATGTGGCCAAAGTACTGGAGTTGCAGCCTCAGCATCAGTTCTTCCAATGAATATTCAGGATTGATGTCCTTTAGGATTGACTGGTTTGATCTCCTTGCAGTCCAAGGGACTCTCAAGAGTCTTCTCCAACACGATAGTTCGAAAGCATCAGTTCTTCTTTGCTTCCACAGTCAAAGGCTTTGGCATAGTCAATAAAGCAGAAGTAGATGTTTTTCTGGAACTCTCTTGCTTTTTCTATGATCCAATGGATGTTGGCAATCTGATATCTGGTTCCTCTGCCTTTTCTAAATCCAGCTTGAACATTTGGAAGTTCTTGGTTCACGGACTGTTGAAGCCTCACTTGGACAATTTTGAGCATTACTTTGCTGGCATGTGAGATGAGTACAATTGTGGGGTACTTTGAATATTCTTTGGCATTGCCATCCTTTACAATTTTTGTGAAAATGGACCTCTTTCAGTCCTGTGGCCACTGCTGAGTTTTCCAAATTTGCTGGCATATTGAGTGCAGCACTTTAACGGCTATACTATTGGATTCCAACTTTATAACACTTGGGGAAAGGTTAAACTACAGAGTCACGAAAAAGACCTGTGGTTGGCAAGGGGAGAGAGGTGGAGCACAGAGGAGTTCTAGGGTAGTGAAAATGCCCCATATGATATTATAATGATGGATACATGCCTTTATACATTTTTTCATAACACCAGGCATGAATTCTAATGTAAACTGTGGACTTTAGGTGATAGTGATATGCCAGTGGAGGCTCACAAGTTATAAAAAACACACTATTTTGGTGGGGACATTGACTGCTCAGGAGACTGGGCATGAGTGAAGGCAGTATGTGTATGGGAAATCTCTGCACCTTCTACTTAATTTTGCTGTAAACCTAAATGGTTCTAAAAAATCATTTCAAAAAAACCCACCCCAATTAAAGTCAGAAATAAATAAAGACATACACTTGGGGGAAAAAATAAAAATGGTTACCTGATGGGGAAACAGTAGAAACAGTGGCTGACTTTATTTTGGGGGGCTCCAAAATCACTGCAGATGGTGGCTGCAGCCATGAAAGTAAAAGACGCTTACTCCTTGGAAGAAAAGTTATGACCAACCTAGACAGCATATTAAAAAGCAGAGACATTACTTTGTCAACAAAGGTCCGTCTAGCCAAGGCTATGGTTTTTCCAGTAGTCATGTTTGGATGTGAGAGTTGGACGATAAAGAAAGCTGAGCACAGAAGAATTGATGCTTTTGAACTGTGGTGTTGGAGAAGACTTTTGAGAGTCCCCTGTGCTGCAAGGAGATCCAACAAGTCCATCCTAGAGGAGATTAGTCCTGGGTGTTCATTGGAAAGACTGATGTTGAAGCTGAAGCTCCAATACTTTGGCCACCTGATGCAAAGAACTGACTCATTTGAAAAGACCCTGATGCTGGAAAAGATTGAGGGCAGGAGGAGAAGGGGACAACAGAGGATGAGATGGTTGGATGGCATCACCGACTCAATGGACATAAGTTTGGGTAAGCTCCGGGAGTTGGTGATGGACAGGGAGGCCTGGTGTGCTTCAGTTCATGGGATCGAAAAAAGTCAGACACGACTGAGCGACTTAACTTAACTGAACCTAAGGCTATGGGGAAAAAATGCATTATGGAGCTTTCCGGAATGATGGAACCTCCCTAAATGTTGATTGTGGTGGTGGTAACACTTGTGTATACATTTATCTAAAATGGGTGCATTTTGTTGTATGTAAATTATACATATTTCCCTGGTAGCTCAGATGGTAAAGAGTCTGCCTGAAATGCAAGAGACCCAGGTTCAATCCCTGGATCAGGAAGATCCCCTGGAGAAGGAAATGGCAGCCCACTCCAGTATTCCTGCCTGGAAAATCTCATGGACAGAGGAGCCTGGTGGGTTACAGTCCAAAGAGTTGGACACGACTGAGCGGCCAACACACATAAAGTTGACTTTGAGATAAAAGCCAAAGTATCTTGGGTATGAAAATACAGCTCATGTGTATATATACACACCCAAGCACACTCGCAGTCACTCCTGTCTCTGCCTGTTCACAGAATCATAGAACTACATCTCATTATTTTTGTTGTTAGCCCTCCTCATTGAGTCTTAGACTCAGTTTTCACCTCTCTCCTTCCCCTGCCACTGCTCCACTCCTGCCAGTTAAAGGTATTTTCATGATTTCCACTTTCAGCCTTCATGTATTAAGGAACACTGTGAATCTAGATTGCACAGCGTGGAGGAAACCAGAAGAATGTGAAAGGCATTAGTAGGCATGAACCATTATTATAAAGTAATAACGTGCTGTCGAGGTGCACAGTGTCTGTCACACAGTGGCTGCTTGTTAAATATCCAATGACTTGAATTTATTGAATTTGTTGAGGCTTGAGTTTTTCTGGGATGGCCTATCATTAAATAATACATCAAATATGGAATATATTAATAATTTGAAAACATCTTCTATATGACTCATTGATTGCACATTGGTTTTTCTGATAGAGACTGCAATGAATGCTTTTTAGATTTATTTCATGAAATCCCCCCAACCCTGTGGAATTAATATTAATAGCCTTATTTTACAGATGATGAAACTGAGGCTCAGGAAATAATTAAATGTTAAATAAATTGGTCTGCATGGAGATCTGGGATTATTAAGTGGAGAAGCTGGAATTAAAATCCCAAACTGTCTACCTGAGCAGTTCCTATGCTGCTCTGACTAGCTGTGTATCTCTGATCTGAAGACTGTGAAGGCATAGAAATTTTTAATGGGAATCTGAAGCTTATAATATGAGTATAACGTGTGATGTCCCTCTATTTCCTTCTTATGCGTGATGAGTCATAGCAAATTTTGCTTAAATACCTGTTTTAAATATTAAGAGATTTTTCAGGGAAAGAAAATCTAGGATGATATATTTTTCTGATGCACAAATGTTAGATATTCTAATGCGTTCTCTTTTCTCATTATAGGATTCTTAGTTAACTGATAACTACAAATAGAATATTTAAGCAACAACTACTCCTTGAATTGTTAGATTGTGTTACCATTTACAAAGCGTCCATCCCCTGCTGGGCTTTCCAACCATCATAAGAGACCGTCATGGAGCGGACGCTTGTCAACTCGGCATTGACATCTATTCCACCCCAAATGGTTTGTCTGAGCTCATAAGAAACATCCCACTCCTTGGGCCAGTAAGGTAAGTCAGTAAATGGGCCTGTGACCCCACCTAGCCAACAAGAAGCAAAGACACGTGAAGAGCAGTCTAAGGAAAGCCGCAGGAAGGAAAGATCTCTTGTCCTCCCCTGGATGTCGCTATGTGTGGATGGAACACACGGAACTGCTACAGCCTTCTCATCCTCACATCAGCCCGAGAATGGCAATGAAACGGAATAGCAGAACTGAGAGACAGACAGAACCTGGCCTGGATGATCCTCAATCGACTGTCCTAAAGCCACTGTGCCTCCAGCTTCCCTTGTCATGTGAGATGGCAACTGTCCTTACTGCTTAAGCCATCTTTAAAAAAAACAAACAGTTTTTGGCCACACTGAGCAGCTTGCAGGATCTTAGTTCCCCTACCAGTGATCGAACCCCCATCCCCTGCATTGGATGCACAGACTCTCAACCCCTGGACCTCCACGTAAGTCCCCTCGCCTAAACCATCTTGATCCCTGTTTGTATCACTTGCAGCAGAAAGGATCTTAATACCTTAGCCCTACATGGGACTCCAATGGTTAAGTGACTTGCTCTATAGCTCATTGTTTGTGTAACCAAAATTGGAACTGGAATCCCAGTCTCCTATCAGTCACTCACCTTTCACACTCCTGATGCTAATTATAAGCTGATATTATCTTAACCCCACTTTGGTTTGATGAATATCAGCTGAACCCCACACAAAATACCATTTTTGTTGCAAAACAAAAAAAGAGAAAATCTTAGCCAATTTAAAGCTAAGAAAATAATATCTGTTGAATATGATCATGCATAATACAGATGCTTGCTTTGGTATTATTTTACAGTAGAAATTATTAATAAGTTACAGCTGAAAATGTTTGGTTTATTGTAACACATGAAATGTCATCTACTTCAGACAATCAAAGATGATCAAGACCAACAAAAGTGTTGCTTCCTTTATTTTTTTTAATATTTGCGAGTAAAAGTTACTGGAAAAGATTCTTTCTCACTGTAATTCTTAAACCTTACATAAATAAAATTTGAGGATCATTTCTTTCTAGTGTACCAATTGTCATCAAAATATATGTTGTTTTTTTTCTTCAGGTTTGTACTTTAACAAACCTTTGTAACAAAATTTTATCTAAAACTTTTTTTTCTTTTTTGGGACATTTCCTATAACATATAGCTGAATATTTCTTATAATTTTATTTATTTACTGGCTATGCTGGGTCTTCACTGTTGCTAGGGCTTTTCTCTAGTTGTGGTACAGGGCTTCTCATTGCTGTGGCTTCTCTTGTTGCAGAGCACAGGCTCAGTAGTTGTGGCTCATGGATTTAGTTGCCCCGCAGCATGTGGGATCTTCCCAGACCAGGGATTAAACCTGTGTCTCCTTCATTGGCAGGTGGACCCTTCACCACTGAGCCACCAGGGAAGCCCCAGGAGTTTAATCTTATCTTGGGATCTGGAGCTGAAGGGACTCAGACATCTGCTAATTAGTTTATCTTCCTTCTCTGCAGCCGGTGGGTCTTTGCCTTGGATAGAGTGAATTCATGCTACTTTTAAAGTGCCCAGAAGGCACTAGCATCACCAGTCTCAGAAATGCCTTTTCAGTGCTGAGGAACTCTGCTTGGGTTGTACGTAAATCTCACATTGTGCCATTAAAACTAATTCCGTTTTTTGGTACTTGCTCAGTGGATCAGCTCCTCCTTCACCCTTAATTAAATCACAAGTGCTTTGCCCAGATGTCTGTGGATGCTTCTTCACTGCCTTCACTCACGTGTCTTCTGTCTCACATTGCCCACTGGCCATCCAGGGCTACCCCGTGACTCCCGTAGCAACCCTCGCATCCAGCGCCTCCTCTCGTGGGAGTCTCTTAATAACTAGGAGACCACGTGTCCTGGTCTGTGGCTCAGTGCTAATGTACTCCTGTTGTCTGGCACAACTTTTTTTTAAGATTCATTTATTATTTTAAATTTATTTTTAATTGGAGGATAATTGCTTTACAATGTTATGTTGGTTTCTGCCATACAGCAGTGTGAATCAACCATAAGTATACATAAGTCCCCTCCCTCTTGAATCTCCCTCCCACTCCCCACCCCCACCCCACCTAACCCCTCTAGGTGGTCACAGAGCACAGGGTTGAACTCCCTGTGTTATACAACAACTTTCCATTAGCTATTCTATGTATGGTAACATATATGTTTCTGTGCTCCTGTCTCGATTCATTCCACCCTGTCCTTCCTCCACCGTGTCCACGAGTCTGTTCACTATGTCAGTGTCTCTATTCCTGCCCTGCAAATAGGTTCATCAGCACCGTTTTTCTAGATTCCATATCTATGTGTTAATACATGATATTTGTTTCTCTCTTTCTGACTTACTTCATTCTGTATAACAAGCTCTAGATTCATCCGCCTGACTAGAACTAGCTCAGTTTTCTCCCTTTTCAAGGCAGAGTAATATTCCGTTGTATATATGTACTACATCTTCTTTATCCATTCATCTGTCGATGGACATCTAGGTTGCTTCCACGTCCTGGCTATTGTAAATAGTGCTGCCATGAACATCGGGACACAGGTGTCTTTTTCAACTATGGTTTCCTCAGGGTGTCTGGCACAACTTTGAAGAAAGCCCCCTCCTTTCTCCCTCAACAGTGTTTTGGTTTGCTTTATTAATTATATGATCCCCTTACTTGTAGGGTTTAATGAATCAGAGCAATTTCCCTGAACCTCGCAGCACTTGGAGGGCCTTGTCCTCTAGTACAGCAAACAGAGGAGATCAGACAGAGTGACTCGGTGTGGAGTGAGACTAGACTGCCCAATACGGTACCAATAGCCACTGGTGGTTAGTCCCAATTGGGTTGTGCTGAATGTGTAAAATATGCTCCAGATTTCAAAGGCTTCATCAGGGGGGGAAAAATGCAAAATAGCTCATTAATAATTTTTATATTGATATTGTATTGGGTTGGCCGAAAAGCTTGTTTGGTTAGTGAATACATTGTTCAATAAAGTTCTTTGTGAAAATAAAAAAGTCTTGTCTTTTTACTTAAAACCAAATGAACGTTTTGGCCAACCCAACATTTTGGGTGTCTGATTAGATAAAATATATTTATTATATTAAGTAATTAATATATAATTAGAATTAAAGGATATTTAAATTATTTTACTCTTCTAAAAAATTATTTTGCTTTTTAAATGTGGCTACTAGAAAAATTTAAATGTCACAGGTAGCTTGCATTGTGCTTCTATTGGAAAGTGCTGTTCTAGATACAGTAAGTCTTTCCAAGGAGTAGTCTTACTTCTGACTTTCCTTTTCCTTTCTTGCATTAACTCCAGGCAGCCAAGGGGTGGAGAGCAACAGTCTCAGATATTAGTCCTCGAAGATGGTAGTGGTCTGATGACTGTGGTCATTGATCGTGCATAGTATCTACTAAACCAAGGTGTTGCAGGGTGGAAAACACAACACTCCCCAATTAGGAGACTGGAGTTTAGACCCAGCACTGCATGTGGGTGAGCTTAGCCAAGACCCCAACCACGGAGGACCTCAGATTTTCCCTCTATAAAAACAAAGGCATGGAGCTCCATGACCACTGAAGCCCCTTCACGTCCTCTCCAAAAGGCCGGAGCCCATGAATGAACACAGTGGCTATTGCTAGGATCATGTAGGGTCAGTGGTAGAGCATGATTTAGGAGGGCCCCCTGGGTTGCCTGGAGAATCCTGCAGATGGAGGAGCCTGGTGGGCTGCTGTCCATAGGGTCGCACAGAGTCAGACACGACTGAGGCGACTTAGCATTCATGCACACATTGGAGAAGGAAATGGCAACCCACTCCAGTGTTCTTGCCTGGAGAATCCCAGGGACGGAGGAGCCTGGTGAGCTGCCGTCTATGGGGTCACATGGAGTCGGACTGAAGCGACTTAGCAACAGCAGCAGCTTGGGTTGCCTCTCAGACCATACCACATGTGTGCCTCCTCCTCTGTCGAAGCTGCCATTAGACCCAGAAGGCCACCAAATTATACACCTCGCCACAGTGACCAGCCCAGAAACCAGCATCTGGAGAAGGAAATTTGTCACACACTAGTGAGATTGCAGGCTAAACAAAAATAGCTAGGACTAGGAGAGACTTTGAAATTCAGGGATGAGGGAGTCATTACCAATCATTAAGAAAGGTGAGTATCAGGGCTTCTCTGGTGGTCCAGTTGTTAAGACTCCTTGCTTCCAAGGCAGGGGGCAGGAGTCTGATCCCTGGTTGCGGAACTAAGACCCCACATGCCACAAGACCAAAAAAAATAGGAATGAAGAAAGGTGGAGATTATTTTAGAGAAATAATAAGCCTTCCCTTTCCCAACAAGATTTTTCCAGAAACCACATATAAAGAACACCATAAGGAGATGGAACTTTCATGTAGTAGCAATATTGTAATTGGGAGTATCTGTTCTGATAGATTACTCCACATCATAAAAATCATAGACCCTAACACAGTAGCAATGTTTTAGGACCAATCCTCCTGGTAGTTATTTCATTTCAAAAGAAAATTTATAAATATAAGTGAATTCCCAATTTGTGGCACATGGCAGCCAGATGGGCTGAGGGCAGACATTTTCAAGCAGAGGTGTTTTCTAATAACCCTCATCCCCTCAGGGCTGCAGCCCTGCCCAGAGAAGGCAAGCAAATTGGTATCAGAAAGCAGGTGTTCTGCTTCTAAGACACCCACCCTGGTTGAGCAGATTAACTAAGTCTGGGGTCCCCAACCTCCAGGATCTAATGCCTGATCATCTGTGGCGGAGCTGATGTAACAGTAACAGAAACAAAGAGAAAGTGAAAGGCGCTCGGTCGCATCCGACTCTGCGGCCCCATGGACTGTACAGTCCATGGAATTCTCCAGGCCAGAATACTGGAGTGGGTAGCCTTTCCCTTCTCCAGGGGATCTTCCCAACCCAGGGATCAAACCCAGGTCTCCCACATGGCAGGCAGAATCTTTTCCAGCTGAGCCACCAGGGAAGCCCAAGAATACTGAGTGGGTGGCCTCTCTCTCTTCCAGCGGATCTTCCCGACCCAGGAATGGAACCAGGGTCTCCTGGATTGCAGGCGGATTCTTTACCAACTGAGCTATCAGGGAAGCCCAGGTAGAAACAAAGTGTACATAAACGTCATGCACTAGAATCATCCCGAAACTTACCCCCACCCCCAATCCATGGAAGAAATGCCTTCCACAAAACTTGTCCACGGTGCCAAAAAGTTGGGGACCACTAAACTAACTGACATCTTGAAAGGCATGGAACAAAGTTTTGAAGAAGCAGGACGGAAGCTAGATCATCATCAAGCTGTCTGGGCAAGCGGATGGAGAACAGTAAACCCGCCAGGGGGTAGCCAGGAGGCACCTGGAGGGATATAGGAAACAGCAGGAGCAAGTGGGACTCCTGGGCTCCAGAGGCCAGAAAGGGATAACAGACCAGCAAGGACTGACCCAGGGCCACAGGGAAGGCAGAGGACCTCACTGGAAGGTCATTGGCGTGCCAAAGGCGCAGACAAACATTAACACATCTCCTTGTCTTGCTGAGGACCAGCTGCTTCCTGCGGGTGTGCCTTTCCTTTCATTCAAACCCTCAGGGAACGCAGAGGAATCTGAAAAATGTGTGCAGTCTTTAGTGGGTGCTTTCTCCTGTGCTCTACATAAAGGATTAATCTCGTGGGAAACAGCCCCCCATCCCTGCGACATTTGACTGTTTCTGGTAAAAGGAGAGGCTGCAGAAGAGAGAATACGGATGCTCTCAAGATTATGAACAGCTGACCAGAGGTTAAGTCAACATATGCATAAGGAGAAGGAAAAAAAGGTGGGTGGGAGAAAGTAAAACACAGCCTAAATGAGAAGAAAAGGTAGATGAGGACAGTGAAGAGAAACTGAGAGAGGGGAAGAGGGTGGAGATAGAGAATAAGGGAGGCAGAAGAAGAGAGAGTCAGCAGGTCCTGGGATAAATAGGATTCGATAAATGGTTCCAGTCCCAGCTTCCTATTAACTGAGCTTTCCGTACCAGCATCACCAGAAACCACCGAGGCTTGCATGCTTGCTCAGTCATGTCTGACTCTATGGGACCTCGTGGACTGTAGCCCACCAGGCTCCTCTGTCCATAGAATTTTCCAGGCAAGAAAACTAGAGTGGGTTGCCATTTCCTACTCAAAAGGATCTCCCGGACACAGGGATCAAACCCGTGTCTCTCATGCCTACTACATTGGCAGGTGGATTCCTTACCACTGGGCCCCACCTGGGAAGCCCACTTGGGACACCACTGAAGTCTTACCTATTTTTGATAGCCTGTCCATGCAGTAACACTTGGGAACATACAGCCAGTGTCCACCTGAGAAAATTCTGTGTTCTATAATGAAGTGACCACAGCAATGTGACCTACTGATCTGGATTAAATCAAAGCAAGGGATTAAACCTTGACTCCCATTCTTCACAGAAATGTGAAGGCCAACAGGCATTCAGTGTGGCCTGGGAAGCAGAAAATGCCTTGAGGGCCATCGACTTGTCACCTCAGACATCACACCCCTCCACCCGTGAGGCAGACAGAAGACGGAATGAGCGGAGGTGCCATGTTAGACAGTCAATGCACAGCTGGGATTCAAACATTGGGGTCTCAGCTCTCCATCACACTGCCTGGGAAAGAGCCAGGGCTCTGCGATAGCAACTACAGTTTCCAATGCACAGGAAATAGTTGAGACTATGAGAGTTTTAGGTTAGTCATCAAAGCCAAACTCACTCTACCTGGTCTGTGCAAACACACCATTGTTCTTGCTTTGAAGCAAATTCTTCCGTTCCCAGGCAGTAATTGAATTGTATCTTCCTTGAGGTCACAGTATTTTTGTCTTTCCTGTTTTCTAGGAATCTGAGAAGGGCATAGAGGTTTGAGGGAGGGGTCACCCTAAAGTCATTTTCAAAGCATCTGAAAAGTGTGCCCTATTTCTATCAAGAGATAGATCTTAGCATCCAAGTCAAGTGACAAAAATATAACCCAAGGGCAGCCCCACCCCCACCAAACATTTGAATTTGTTTTCCAGCCTGGATGGGGACTTGGGTCTCTGGTGGCTCAGATGGTAAAGAATCCACCGCAGTGCAGGAGACCCCAGTTCGATCCCTGGGTTGGGAAGATTCCCTGAAGAAAGGAATGGCTACCGGCTCTAGTGTTCTTGCCTGGAAAATCCCATGGACAGAGGACATTGGTGGGCTACATTCCATGGGCTCACAAAGAGTCGTACACGACTGAGCAACTAACACTACAACAGGATAGAGGGGCGGTTTGCTCCCTCAGATCCCACAAGGCCAACACGAGGCTTCCATGCCTAGACTTCCAGGAGGGCTGGGGTCATCCTGGCACCCCAGTACTGCATTCTCCTTCAAGCCCTCCCATCATAACCTGCCTTTCAGGACAGCCCGCTCCCCTCTGAAGGAGAAAGTCATCCAGCCCCTTCATGGGTCTGTTGGGTAGTTAGAATAGGAAAAAGGAGTCCAAAATGGTGGTGGCTAAAAGAACAAGGCAGGGAAAGGCCCCCAAAAATAGAACAAAGGAAGGTCTGAGGACGGGAGTGAGGACCTCAGGTGAAACAAACAGCATTCCTGGCTAGCTCAATTTACACAGGGCAGGCCCAGGAGGAGGAGAAAAAACATATGGGTCAACATTCCCTCACACCTCAAGGATGTATTTTCCTTTACTTTCTAAATAAAACTGAGCTGTAACAAGGAGGTATAACACCAGCCCGTCCAAGAGCTGTAACACTGGTCTGTCCGAGGGTTCTAACACTGGTCCGTCCATCACTTCAATTTTTGTTTTGATGAGACAGAACTGAGGAAATTACACACTCCCTTGACAGTTCTTAAAACCCTGGGAGCTTCCTGCTGGCTCCGGTGAAGGCAGACATGGGCCTGGCACCTGGGTTCCATGGGGGCATGTGAGTACTGGGGCACACAAACAGTTCCACTCAGTCCAGCTCTGTCTCTCCTCCTCCATCTGACCCTCTGCTCCTCTGTCAGAGCTGGGGGCAAATGTCTCCTGAAGAACCTGCATGAATACATGCTAAGTCGCGTCCAACACTTTGCAACCCTATGGACCAGTGTAGATGGCCAGGCTTCCCTGTTGATGAGACTTTCCAGGCAAGAATACTGGAGTGGATTGCCAAGCCCTCCTCCGGGGGATCTCCTGGATCCAGGGAACAAACCCTAGTCTCTTATGTCTCTTGCATTGGCAGGTGGTTTCTTTACCATTAGCACAACCTGGGAAGATTGAAGAGCCTTCAGACAGATTGAAGTCACCTGCACAAAACTTAGCTTTCTTATTACCATTCGCTTCTTTCTTGGCTTGTTTTTCAACTACAAAGTCCCTACATGAACTGACAAATCGTCTTTAGTGTTCCCAAATTCTCAATAGATATTCATTGCTGGGATTCAGGAATAAGAAATAGAACTCTTAGGAACTCTTAAAATTGTTCTGTTCAGTTTAGTTCAGTCGCTCAGTCATGTCTGACTATTTGTGATCCCATGGACTACAGCACGCCAGGCTTCCCTGTGTATCACCAACTCCTGAAGTTTACTCAAACTCATCCATTGAGTCGGTGATGCCATCCAACCATCTCATCCTCTGTCATCCCCTTCTCCTGCCTTCAATCTTGCCCAGCATCAGGGTCTTTTCCAAGGGGTTAGTTCTTCACATCAGGTGGCCAAAGTATTGGAGTTTCAGCTTCAGTATCAGTCCTTCCAATGAATATTCAGGACTGATTTCCTTTAAGACTGATTGGTTTTATCTCCTTGCAGTCCAAGGGACTCTCAAGAGTCTTCTCCAACACCACAGTTCAAAACCATCAGTTCTTCAGCGCTCAACTTTCTTTGTAGTCCAAATCTCACATCCATACATGACTACTGGAAAAACCATAGCTTTGACTAGATGGACCTTTGTTGGCAAAGTACTGTCTCTCCTTTTTAATATGCTGTCTATGTTGGTCATAGCTTTTCCTCCAAGGAGCAAGTGTCTTTTAATTTCATGGTTGCAGTCACTATCTGCAGTGATTTTGGAGCCCAAGAAAATAAAATCTGTCACTGTTTTCATTGTTTCCTCAACTATTTGCATGAAGTGAGGGGATCAGATGACATGATCTTAGTTTTTTGAATGTTGAGTTTATACATATGTATAAAAAATATGTATATATAACATTATAACATTTTGATGACATGGTTTTAAATGAGGGGCTACAGTAACACAAAACAGTGAAACATAAGCTCCTTTCCTTTCTCTACACAATGAAAATATTGTCCATTTTACAAAGAACTGTAACCTACAGCAGATAATCAAACTCAGGAAAACACCAAATACGATCAGATATTACTGAAATAACTTTACATTTGAGTCTCCCAGAAAAGTTAACAGCACTGTTCTTACATGTCAAAGTTGCAGTCTAAGGGCCTACTTGGCTTCCAAACTTAGTTTCTCTCTGTTTTTACATTTTTAAAATTATTCTGGGTCTTTGTTCCTGTAAGAGGGCCTTCTCTAGTTCCAGTTCTCAGGCTTCTCACTGCGGCGGCCTCTCCTGTTGGGAGCACAAGCTCTGAGGCACATAGACTTCAGTAGTTGTGGTGCATGATTGAGTTGCTGTTCAGCATGTGGGAGAAGGCGATGGCACCCCACTCCAGTACTCTTGCCTGGAAAATCCCATGGAGGAGGACCCTGGTAGGCTCCAGTCCATGGGGTCACTAAGAGTTGGGCACGACTTAGTGACTTCACTTTCACTTTTCACTTTCATGCATTGGAGAAGGAAATGGCAACCCACTCCAGTGTTCTTGCCTGGAGAATCCCAGGGACAGAGGAGCCTAGTGGGCTGCTGTCTATGGGGTCACACAGAGTCGGATACAACTGACGCGACTTAGCAGCAGCAGCAGCAGCAGCAGCATGTGGGATCTTCCTGAGAAGGGATGGAACCCATGTCCCCTGAATTGGCAGGCAAATTCTTAACTGTTTGGACCATCAGGGAAGTCCCTTGCTATTTCCTGTAACCCCACTCACAACATTTGCATAAAATACACTATGCATATGGACTTATTAGTATTCCTTTTATTAGCAAGAAAGATTCACCATTAGCAGGAGACAGGACCATGAAAGCCTACACACAACAGCTACAAACACGACAGACTGAGTGTGCAGGGACCGCTTCCATCCTGAGTGTTCTTGTCATTGTTTCCTGAAATGTCCTGCCCCTGAGGTTTGTCATTGCTTCCTACTCTTGCTTTTGACCTGACATCATGGACTCCTAACCAGTCACATCTCCAGGTTGATGATTAAGCTTCCATTCTTAAATGCTCAGTTGCTCAGTCATGTCCAACTCTTTGTGACCCCATGGACTGCAGCCCGCCAGGCTCCTCTGTCCATGGAATTTTCCAGGCAAGAATACTGGAGTGGGTTGCTGTTTCCTTCTCCAGGGGATTTTCCCGACCTAGAAATCGAACTCAAGTCTCCTGCATTGGCAGGAGGATTCTTTACCGCTGAGACACCAGGGAAGCCCTTCATTCTCATAGGAGAATTATTGTTTTTCCCCTTTTCTCAATTGCTTGTCTGATTATATCCTCAGGATTCAGGATTTTGGGAAAACTTAGAAAATTTCTAAGAAGTGTTGGAAAGGAATTCCTACATGAAACCCCACTTCTTCATTAGCCATACAGAAGCTATGGCCACAGTGGATCACTGTTTCTCTCTGACACTCATATCACTTAGCTGATAGCTGAGGAAGCAATGTAAACCCTCCCGCTACATAAAAACTCATGGACTTTTATTTTTGAGAGTCTATCTTGCAGCATCTGTCCATGTAGTATTTCTGCAATGCATTGCCTGTCTACTCTGTGTCAGGCACAGCTTGGAAGACGGGAAGATGAGAAAGCATCTTTGGCCAGTGTTGTGCCCTGGAGAGGGAGGTGGTGCAGGCAGCCAGGTTCCCCATCAACTGGAGTCCTTGGTCATGGAGACGTGATCCTGCCTGGAGCTGGTGAAGGTCTCACAAAGGAAGTAATGGTTTGGTGGACTCTACAAGGGAAGGGACAAGCATTCCAGATGGAAAATGAAGAAAAAGAAACTCCACGTATGAAGGCCAGCCTGTGTAAAGCACAAAGACACGTGAAGAAAAGGGTGTGCAGGACTGGGACACAGAAAGCCCCCTGGTGGCACTCCACATCGGGACTTTCCCTCCATCCTTTGGTGAGTGGGAAGACTTTTTAACTTATTATTATTGGAGTATAGCTGATTTACTGGGGGCTTCCCGGGCCTCCCTGGTGACTCAGATGCTAAAGAACCCACCTGCAATGCAGGAGATGTGCGTTTGATCCCTGGGTCAGGAAGATACCCTGGAGGAGAAATTGGCAACCCACTCCAGTTTTCTTGCCTGGAGAATCTCACGGACAGAGGAGCCTGGTGGGCTGTAGTCCATGGGGTCACAAAGAGTCAGACACAACTAAGCAACTAACACACACACATACAGCTGCTTTAAAATGTTGCATTAGTTTCTGCTGTACAACAAAGTGAATCAGCTGTACATATAGATATATCCCTTCTTTTTTGGATTTCCTTTCCATTTAGGTCAACACAGGGCACCAAGTAGAGCTCCCCGTGCCATACAGTAGGTTCTCATTAGTTATCTACTTCATGCATAGTATCAATAGTGTATGGGCTTTACCCAGTCGGGGTGGCTCAGCGGTAAAGAATCTGCCTGCAATGCAGAGGACACAGGAGTCTCACGTTCAATCCCTGGATGGGGAAGAGCCCCTGGAGGAGGAAATGGCAACCCACTCCAGTATTCTTGCCTAGAGAATCCCATGGACAGAGGAGCTTCGTGGGCTACAGTCCACGGGGTCGCAAAGAGCCAGACCCCAGGGAGTGAGTGAGCACTCACTCATGGACAGAGGAGCTTCGTGGGCTACAGTCCACGGGGTCGCAAAGAGCCAGACCCCAGGGAGTGAGTGAGCACTCACTCATCAATAACGTGTATGTGTCAGTCCCAGTGTCTCAGTTCCTCCCACCCGCCTTCCCCTTCTCCCCTTCATGTCCATACTTCTGTTCTCTACATCTTTGTCTCTATTTCTGTCTTGCAAATAAGTTCATCTATACCTACCTTATTGGGAAGGCTTTTTTATCAGCATTATTGAAGTATCATTGACAAATAGAAAGTGTATATATTTCAGGTATGCAACATGATATACATTGCGAAATGATTGCCACAATCAAGCACCCATCACCTCACATAGTTACCTTTGGGTGGGTGTGTGTGTGTGTGTGTGTGTGTGTGTGTGTGTGTGGTGTGTGTGAGCATGTGTGGTGGGTATATGTATGGTGTGTGTGTGTGTGTGTTGTGAGTGTGTGTGAGTGTGTGTGGTGAGTCTGGGTGACTGTGTGTGTGGTGAGCATATGTGTGTGTTTGTGTGTGGTGAGAACACTTAAGATCTACTTTGTTAGCCAACTGCAAGAAGACCCTGGAGTATTATTAACTAGAGTCACTGTGCTGCACTGTGGGTCTCCAGGACTTTTCTTATAACTGGAAGTTCTCAACCTTTGACCAACTTCTCCCCAGTTGCCCCCACACCCAGCCCCTGCCAACCACATTTCCTCCCTCTATTTCTGTGAGTTTGAAGTCTTTGAAGCATTTCATCAGATGAGCAACATGATCAGGGCTGTGGGTTAGAACAAGTCGCTAGGAAAGTCCCATCCACATGTGACCACATGGATCCTTTTGAACAAATCAAGAGGCCCAGAGCCCACTGACCAAAGACATACTCGCTGACTAGTTTTGCCTGCTGGATTTATATTTATGTGAGAGTGGATGTTTTTTCTTTCATCAAATGATCCAAGTCAACATCTGAGCTTTTGTCTAAAAAACAAGGGGATGGCAGTGTTCAAAGGCACCACACAGAAGCCTCTCCCATTTCAGTTCCTGAGCTGATGAGTGGAAACTCTCAGTTCCCACTGTAGATTCCTTCTATAAAGACCCAGCTATAGGGACTTCCCTGGTGGTTAAGACTCCGTGCTTCCAATGCAGCAGGTGCGAGTTCAATCTCCGGTTGGGGAGCTAAAATCCTGCATGCCAAGTGGTACAGCCAAAAAGTAAAAATTAAAAAAAAAAAAAGACCCATCAGCGGCACCCTAATCCAGGCCAAGAGAAACTTCATAAAAACGTGGGGGCATGCTATCTGCAAACTAAGTCTGAAATGCTGTGGGAAAAGCAAATGTGGCAGAATGTTAAGGGCCAGTGAATTTGAGTGAAGTACATACAAAAGTTCTTTGTACTCTTTCTGCAACTCTTCTCCACACTCGAAAGTGTTAAAATGATGTGTTAACATCCCTTCCTGCCCAGAGTCTGCAATGGTCCCTTTGATGATGACAACAGCTACCCTCTCAGGAAATCCTCTTGCCCTGTGCACATCACATTACAACGTCTCATTTAATTTTTGACCACAACACAGTGACGTAGTTACTGTTGTCCCCACTTTACCAGAGAGAAAAATAGATATTTAGAATTAAATGATAGGTTAGATCAGATGACCACTCAGTAATAGTCACACATGCACACCTATCTCCACAAGCAAAGGATACTTTCCACATCCCATATTTGCTGGGCTTGGGCCATGGGACTTAATTTGGAAAAAAGGATGTTAGTGGATAAGGCATGTGTAGAAAGTTAAAATGTGGTTACACAGATGGGCTTACCCTTTCATGCTTCTGCCATCACTATAAGAAAAACATGTCTTGGGTAAGTGATGCTGGCCCAAGGAGGATGAAAAACATGTGACACAGTCCTGGACTTAAGTCACAGCTGAAAGGCAAGCACACGCGAGCCTAGACTAGGTCAGCCAATACCAAGCATACCCATGGAAGTATGTTATTAAATGTTACTGTGTTCTAGGGTCATTTGTTACGCAGCACTCTGTTGGCAATAGGTAACTGATACAACTAACATGTCTCCAGAGAAAGTGATGGGCTTTAAAGCTGGGCATTAACAGGATATGATTTCTCCTGATTAAAACCAAAAAAAGGAGGAACGTTTTAGACAAAAAGGGTTTAAATCCCAAAGGCATAAAATATATCACTGAAAAATCAGGTGACAAAGAGATGATGCTGAAAAGGTCAACCAGGGTCTACTCATGTGCTTAAATGTCTGGATAAGCCAAGAAATGCTGCAATAGCAAATAAAGTCTTAAACCTCCATGGATGATCTCAGTCAAGGTTCATTCCTCATTCACACAGTCTGAAGCAGGCCAGGCAGCCTCCTCCATCCACAAACTACTCTGTGTGCACACTACATTGTGCTTGCTAGGACTGCTGTGAAGAAGTATCATGAGGGACTTCCCTGGAGGTCCAATGGTTAAGACTCTGCACTTCTGCTGCAGGGGCACAGGTTCAATCCCTTGTCAGGGAACTAAGATTCCACATGTTGTGCAGTGAGATAAAAAAATAAAAGTGTCACGAAAATTCACAGAGATGTGTTGACATATGCACATGGAGATGTGTTGTCTCAGAGTTCTGGAGGCTAGAAGTCTGAAATCGAGGTGTGGCGGGACCATACTCACTTCTCAGCCTGTAGGGAAGAATCTTTCCTTGCCCCTTTCAGATTCTGGTGCCCTCCAATGTTCCTTGGTTTTTGACAGCATAATCCCATCCCCTACCTCCAATTAATTTTTTTTTTTTTTTTTTTAGCCACAATACACAGCATCTGAGATCTTAGTTCCCTGCAGTGGAAGCACAGAGTCTTACCCACTGGGCAGCCAGGGAAGTCCCCCCACCTTCACTTCCACATGGCCTTCTTTCCTCTGGGTGTGACTGTGTCTAAATGTCCCTCTTCCTATAAGGACACCAATCATACTGGATTAGGGCTTGTTCCAGTGACCTCATAGTAACTTGATTCCAACTGCGGAGACTCTAGTCCAGATAAGACCATTGTCAAAGGTGCTCAGAGTTAGGCCTTCAACACAGCCCTTAAGAGAAACAGTGCAACTCATATGTGCTTTGTGTGCTCAGTCACTCAGTTGTGTCCAACTCTGCGACCCCATGGCCTGTAGTCTACGAGCCTCCTCTTGTGCATGGAATTTCTCAGGCAAGAATATCGAAGTGGGTTGCCATTTTCCTCCTCCAGGGAAGCTTCCCAACCCAGGGATCAAACCCATGTCTCTTGCATTCCCTGCATTGGCAGGTGGGTTCTTTATTACTAGAGCCACGTGGGAAGCTCCATACAACCCACGACACATACACAGCTGTGAAGTCGTCCCAGTAGGACAGGAGAACGCTGGAGGATCTGATGGGATGTGTTTAAGGGCCAGGTCTGGAAGTGGCTTCTAGCCCTTTCACCCATCTCCCACTGATCAAATCCTGGCTGCATGGTCTCTCGCTTAACCGCAAGGGAAGCTGGGAAATGTGGGGAGGCACGTGGTTATTGGATGAGCATCCACAGTGTCTTCTGTGATCTCCCAGTTCAGCAGTCCAGGCTTCATTTTTCAGGCAGTGGGAAGACACAAAGCATGGGGAGGGAGACAGAGACGGGGGTAACATAAGCAGACAGAGGAGAGAAAAGCAGTATGCGGGAGACTAGAAGATCCGCTGAGATGCTATAGCAATCACCCAGATTGTCGATGGTGATGATCTGCAGCAGGGCTGTCTTGGCAGGAAGGGACAGGAGGAAAGACTTTTGAGGAAATTGTCAGAGGTAGAATCTTGCAGCCAGACAGAAGGGAAGGAGAAGGAATTGTTTTCCTGACTTAACAATCCCTTCACATTAGGACACAGAAAGGTTTGAGCCAAAGGAATACAGTCTGTTTTGGAGAAGATCTTCTGAATATTTTCAGTACGATACAGTCGCAAAGTCATGTCCAACCCTTTCCAACCCAGCATCTGAGGCTTCCCTGTCCTTCATCATCTCCCAGAGTTTGCTCAAACTCATGTTCACTGAGTCAGTGATGGCATCCAGCTATTTCATCGTCTGTCATCCCATTCTCCTGCCATCTTCAATCTTTCCAAGCATCAAGCAAAATCTCCAAAACCAGGTCATTTTGCTCAAATTGCCAATATTGTGGATACCACCAGAACTAATGAGCCCTTTTCCTATCATGAAGCCTGGAAAGGAGTTGGAGAGGCAAACTCGAATCAGAAACATCTCTCTGGGGACTTTCCTCTTTTTGCAAAGGGACCAGAAAGAAAGGAATGGATTTCAGAAAAACACATTGGAAGTTCCACACTTCTACTCTGATAGCAGGGCTGCAAGATGGTGCCGGGAGTTCAGCCGCACTCCTGAAATACAGAAAGGAAACGGCTCCCAGGCTGCAGAGATCAAGCTGGAGCCTGCCTGGAGGTGGCGACTTCCCATGGACAAGAGTGTAAGTCCTGTGCTCCCAGTGAAAACCTTCTCCAGGACACCCATGCCTCACGATAACCAGTTCTCTCTCAGAGGCAGGAGCCCAGCTCTCATGTATCATTCGTACGTTCCTTCCTGGGGACCATGGACACTGATCTGCTTCCCGTCTGCTATAGTCAAAGCTATGGTTTTTCCAATGATCATGTACGGATATGAGAGGTGGACCATAAAGAAGGCTGAGCATTGAAGAATTGGTGCTTTCCAACTGTGGTGTTGGAGAAGACTCTTGAAAGTCCTTTGAAGAGCAAGGAGATCAAAACCAGTCGATCCTAATGGAAATCAACTATGAATATTCATTGGAAGGATGGATGCTGAAGCTGAAGCTCCAATAGTTTGGCCACCAGCTGCAAAGAGGCCAATTCACTGGAAAAGACCCCGATGCTGGGAAAGATTGCGGGCAGGAGGAGACGGGGACGACAGAGGATGAGATGGTTGGAGGATATCATTGACCCAATGGACATAGGTTTGAGCAAACTCTGGGAGATAGTGAGTGACAGGGAAGCCTGGCGTGCTGCAGTCCAGGGGTCCACAAAGAGTCAGACAGGACTGAGCAACTGAACAACTAACAGCAACATGTACTACCCACACTCTGAAAAAAGCAACCTGTTACTTATCCCAGAAAGGGTTTTGGAAACACAGTGCAGAAAGGGATGGATCCTTTCCAGGGGAGCCACCTGGCCCCCATGAAAGAAGCTGAGGCAGAAGGGAAGCCCCTCCATGTATGAAGCATGGTGGGCAGAGGTGCGGAGGCTCTGCGTGTGCTGTCAGGAGTGGGGTTCTGTGCACATGCTCCCTTGTTTCCCATCCACACTGTCATCCTCAACCTTAGCCTTCACTTCTGTGTGACTTTGGCCATGTTACAATTCCCTCTCTTCTCCCGCTGCTGCCTGGATGAACTGCAGAGTCCTGACCTCTGCTCTGCAAGACAAATGCTCTCTTCCTTACTCACCTCATTTAGCCCTGTTTTCTAAACTCCCAGCTTGGGAGCGTGAACACAGACTTCTAACACATTGGAATGATGGACTCAAGCTAGACTGCCTTTCTCTCTCTCTCTTTTTGTTTTAAGATTTTTTTTTTGCACCATTTTTAAAGTCTTTATTGAATCTGTTACAATATTATTTCTGATTTTGTTTTATTTTATTATTTTATTTTGGCTGTGAGGTATGTGGGAAATTACCTCCATGACCAGGGATCGAAACTGCAGCCTCGGCATTGGAAGGCAAAGTCTTAACCAATGTACTGCCAGGGAAGTCCCTAGAATGTCATTTTCTCCTTTTTTTTTTTTTTTCCTTTTTTTTTCCCTCCCCACTCTCTGGTTCCTCTGATTTAAATCTTTCTTCTCACCCTCCATGGGCTCAACCAGTACCCACACTCCAGAGAGCAAAGAGAAAAGTCAGGAGGAATGTAGGGTAACACAGCATTGTGAGGTCAAAGCAAGTTAGATTGGGGAGGGATCAGGGAGAGCAGATTCAGCCATCCCCTCTCAGACCCCAGACTTGGCAAGGATGCAAGGACTTGTTTAGTCTTTTCGGTTTGTTCCTTTGGCCCGCACCGCAATGTGCCTTGCGGGTATCTGTTAAGTGGCTTGTGACGAATTGAATGCTTTTTGCATGTCTCAGTGACTCGTGGACAGTTTGTTGAAGTCAAGAAAGGAAGCCTACTTAGCAGGAAGCTGGACCCCCGAGTGCACCTGCTGGTGTAGGTGTCTCGCTATAAGGATTGATGGAACAGATTGCAAATGCCCCATTAGCATCCCTTCGCCTCCCAGAGCTGCAGAAGTTGTTAGCATTTTAATCACACACAAACACACATTCAAGGTTAATGAGTTTCAAGATCTGCTTCAACTTGGAACTTATCTGCTTAAAACTCTTCAGTGGCTCCCCACCGAATCCATGAGAATATTTAAAATCCTGCAACAGGCAAGGCTTCACATCAGCATTTCCCAAACTTTTTAATCAAGGGATCCCTTTACACTTGCTTGTAAAAGATATCAAGGACTTCAAAGAATTTTTATGGCTGTGAGCTGCATCTATCAACACTTACCATATTAGTAATGTAACTGCTGCTGCTGCTAATCATATTAGAAATGTAACAGATTCTGGTAAATTCTCTTTTCATTTTTATTCTATTACAAATGGTTTCTAATTATCCTTGTATGGCTTCTTAGATATACCCATCATTTAAAAGTGGACATTAAATTTCCAAATACATGGGATTTTTTTAAAGTATGTTTGATATTAATTTCTCATTTTGAATTAATTTCTCATTTAAGTGCTTTCTTCTCTGCAACCATCCTCTGTATTTTTCCAGTCTTCTAACTTTATTGAGGCTTTCAGTGACTAAATCAAAGCTCTCTGTTGATAAAATGTCATGTTGCACTTGAAAATATGTGGGTTATTTTCAAATATCTTTTGATATTGATTTCTAACATAATTCCACAGGGATAAGAAAACAGATTCTGTAAGAGTCCAATACCTTTAGACCATGAAATTTTTGCACCTTGTTTTATGTCCCTGGATATGTTCCAGTATCTCCTAGTTTATAGTCTATGGGAACTGGAATAGAATTTGTATCCAACTATTTTGTGAAAATTGTGTAAATCTTGATTATGTTGAATTGGTTCATGGTGCTTTACAGGTGTACTATATCTTTCTACTTCTATGCATATTCATTCTATTAATTTTTGAGAGTTTGATATTAAAAATCTTAATTTATACACTTAAAAAATAATTGTAATATATAGTGGAACTATATGAAACCTTGTTCTGTATTTTCTAGGTCTCTTGTAAATGTGTTATCATACTTTCATAATTTAAAAACTAAAAATGAAAGAGAAAAACAAAAGAAATGCAAACTGGGGGACTTCTTGGTGGCCCAGGGGTAAAGAGTTCCCCTCCAAATGTAGGGACACGGGTTTAATCCCCGGCTGGGGATCCATGAGCCCACATGCCACGGAGCAACTAAGTCCACACACTGCATCGAAAACCCAGGACAGCCAAAAAGAACAAAAGAAACCATGTGACCTCAGAAGATGCTATTTTAATTTGAATGCATTTTAAAGTAACAATAAAAAGCCATTATATGTTAATAAAATTAATATAAAAATAAGCCATATGAATAACACAAATCAGTTTATGAAGACTAATTCTATTTTCCCAAACAAATCATGTTTAGTGAAATGAGTGGCACTGCTCTACATTGTTTCCAATTTCTTCAGTGCCTGACTTAGTGGAAGACAACCAGATTCTCACATCTGCATTCAATCTGTTGTGATATATTATGTTGATAAATCTGAAGACAAGTGGGCCTCACACAGACATGCAGTTGGAAGACAGGAGGATTTAAATGGCAGTTCAGACCACTATAGATTTTTTTTTTTTTTTGACATTGCACCAAATCTCAGCATGTGGTCATTTCTTTTTTTTTAATTAATTTATTTTAATTGGAGGCTAATTACTTTACAATATTGTAGTGGTTTTTGCCATACACTGACATGAATCGGCCCTGGGTGTACATGTGTCCCCCATCCTGAATCCCCCTCCCTCCTCCCTCCCCATCCCATCCCTCAGGGTTGTCTCAGTGGCTTTGAGTGCCCTGTTTCATGCATCGAGCTTGGATCTATTTCACATATGGTAATACACAAGTTTCAATGCTATTCATTCTTAACAGTTAATTGCACTGGATTGCTGGGAAAGATTGAGGGCACGAGGGGAAGGGGGCAACAGAGGGTGAAATGGTTAGATACCCTCATCGACTCAATGGACATGAGTTTGAGCAAACTCCAGGAGATAGTGAAGGACAGGGAAGCCTGGTGTGCTGCAGTATATGGGGTCACAAAGAGTGAGACACAACTTAGCAACTGATCAACAACAAGTTGCAATGAAATACAAACTCATGTCAGTGACCTTTTCATTTTCTATTATATTAAAATCTATTGTACTGTCTTGCTCTCTGAATGGATCTTTGCATACATTCACGATGTTGAAGCATTAGGCATTGGTCATTTGGAAAACACTGGCTGAGTTAGGCAGATCTTCCAAATGTTGTAACAGCATATTTACACAATATCACAAAACCACATCTCAATATCACCATCCATCTCATCAAAAAAAGTTTTGAGGTACTAAGGAAATTCTCAACCTAACCTATGACAGAAGTTTTCCAGAATGCTAGTTTTCACTTGGAAGCTCAGTTTTTTTCATTGGCAACAAATAATATTACTTAGTTCATTTTGAGAAAATATCTGACAGCTATTTAAGTCCGAATAATCATAGTTTGATCATCTGTCGGTCATCCTCTCAAGTAAAACCAGTGCTTTGTGAAGCATGAGGCTAGTTCAGCTCATAACTCAAGACAATTATTGGAGAATACAGAGCACTTTATGGGTATTTCCCATTCTGTTACACAGAAATTTTTAAACTATATTCAAGAGGAGAGATTTAGTAAGAAGTAATCATTTTTATTGGAGAAGGAAATGGCAACCACTGTCTATTCCCATAGACAGAGGAGCCCGGTGGGTTACACTCCATGGTGTCACAAATTGAACCCAACTCAGAGACTAAACAAGTGATTTCTATAGCTTCATCAAGGGTATTTTAAAGTTAAACTTATATATATATGCTTATATATGAAGTAAAATTCATAAATATATAATAAAATATATGTTTCAATATGTATGTGCTGTGATCAGTCACACAGTCATGTCCAACTCTTTGTGACCCCATGGACTGTAGTCCGTCAGGATCTTCTGTCCATGGAATTTTTCAGGCAAGAATACTGAAGTAGGTTGCTATTTCCTTCTCCCAAGGTTGCCCAATCTTCCCAACCCAGGCACTGAACCCGTGTCTCCTGTGTTTTCTGCCTTGCAGGCGGATTCCTAACCTGCTGAGCCATCAGGGAAGTCTGTATATATACAGATGCAATAAAGATGCACGTGATGGTGATGGAGAATACAGTGACTCCTGGCGCAGCCTTGATTCATGCTAATGCCACAGTGGTTTTACCCACCCTTGAGTAACTTGAGTTATTGCATTAAATTTGTAGGCTGCTTTCGGTAGGGTGGCCATTTTAACAATATTAATTCTTTCAATCCAAGAGCATGGGATATCTTTTCTACCCACCCTTGATTTGCGTTTTGACAGTGACATATCAAGATGGTGAAAAAGGCAAATACCATCTTAGCCCTGTTATGGAAACTTGATTTGACTTGTCATACTTCCTGAAAGGGTCTCAGACAATACTGGGGTTCCATGGCCATATTTGAGAACCCCAGGCCTCCATGCTCTGACCTCTGCCTTCCTTTCAGCCTCCGCCTCCCTCCCTGGCTTCTGTTGGGCTACCCGAGGGGCAGACCAGGATTCAAGGACAAGTAGTCTACTTGTGAGGCAGTACTGGGTGGGGAGTGGGAGTGTGATATGAGGATGAGAAAAAGAGTGGTGCAGGATGTGTTTGTAAACAAGTTACCCCTGCAGATGACAGGGGCTTGGTCCCACTGGGAACTTTTAGGAGATGGAGTCTGGGATGCTTCAGAGTTACCCACCTGAGGGATGAGGGAGCCGGGGCATTTATACTCCAACTCTTGTCACTGGCAGCTAACAGCTACTTAGGGATCTCCCGTATCCAGGACTTCCCATCTGCTCTGCATTGCACAGGATGAACGTGCTAGAGAAGCGCTCAGATGGAGAGTTGCAGAAGCTTGCTGTAGGAAGCCGGGCGTGCAGTGGTACGGTGGATGCCGAGAAGTACAGAGGGGCCACCAGCAGCACCTGGAGCCTTCACTGGTGTGGCGATCTGTCCTCACGCAGAGTCTTCCGCCTTCTGGGGCTCAACTCTTTGTCTGGCCAGTACCCACTCCTTCCTCAGGTCACTGCATCGATTCACATCTAGAGAAGACTTCCCTGATCCCCACCGCTCGCAGCCCAATCACTCAATGCAGGCTGAGCTTTTCTTCTCAGAGAGCTGTGCCCTCCACAGTCTGTAATTACACATTTTTGTTGTGCTTTATTCACTGGCTTCCTTCCCACTAAACTGGTTTCTCCATAGCATGACAATGAGGACCAAGTCTATGATTTTTTCAGTTCAGTTCAGTTCAGTCGCTCAGTTGTGTCCAACTCTTTGCGACCCCATGAGCCGCAGCACGCCAGGCCTCCCTGTCCATCACCAACTCCCGGAGTTCACCCAAACCCATGTCCATTGAGTCAGTGATGCCATCCAACTATCTCATCCTCTGTCGTCCGCACCCCACAGTTATATCTCCAGTACATAGAACATACCTGGCACATGGTAGATAGTCAACAAACACTTGTTATTCTTTCACAAGAATTTATAGTCACAATGGAGGTGATTATAAATTTAAAAGGACACAGAAGGTACACAGCTAAGATTTCCAGTGTCAATTCAAAGCAATCATTCTAGAAAACCCAGAAGCTCTACTGCTTATATTCCCTTAATACATGAAGATAGGGTCAATATGGCCTGAAGGAATCACAACTTTGTCCCGTGTGCAATCACAGCTGGATGGCAAAGTAGGACAGCTCAGCGGCAGCCCCCTCCTGCCTGCCTCTGTCATACTCACGCCTCCACCCCATGCCTACACTGCAGGTGCTATCACCTTACTGATGCGCTGATCTGCTGGTCCTGCAGGTAGATGAGGATACGGACACATGATCCTGGAACGAGGGAAAGAGAAATACCAGAGAAAGATGCTCAATCTGTCTTACAAAATTCTCCCAAGAGCCACCACGTGCAAGAACTCTGTACCTAACATGGAAAGTAGCAATGAAACCCAAACGCAGAATGAATGCTCCACTGTCGCCCAGTTTATAGTCTATAGGAACTTGAACAGAATTTGTATCCGACTGTTGTGTGAAAATTGTATAAACCTTAACTATGCCATGCTTTTCAGGTCTACTGTGTTCTTCTTCTCTGTGCATTCATTCTATTAATTTCTGAGAGTTTGATATTGAAACCCCAACCAAAAAATCTTAATTTATCTACTTAAACAATTGTAATATATAGTGAAACTATATGGTGCTGCTAGTGGTAAAGAAACTGCATGCCAATGCAGGAGACATCAGAGACTCAGGTTCGATTCCTGGGTCAGGAAGATCCCCTGGAGGAGGGATGGCAACCCACTCCAGGACTCTTGCCTGGAGAATCCTATGGACAGAGGGGCCGAATGGGCTATAGTTCATAGGGTCACAAAGAGTCAGACACAACGGAAGCAGCTTAACACACATACGTAACATTGATCTATGTTTTCCAAGTCTCCTGTCAATTATCATATTTTCATAATTTAAAAAAGAAGAAAAAGAATTAATGAATGAATGATGTATAAGAAAGAGCATAATGATTACTGAAGAGAGTTTCCTTTCTAGATTTCACACAGATTGGTATTTTTCCAAAGCAAGAAGCTAAGACTTTTTTTTTTTCTGGCACTGCTTACATGGCGTGCCAAATACCATAAACCAGAAGACAAACTTCACAGAAACCTTATAAATCATCTTGTAACCTGTGATTCATCTTTACATCTATTACAATTTTCAAAATACCTTGTTGGGGAATAGAAATCTCCTTAATCAAATCTACTTCCCTTGTCCGGCACTTTAAAACAACTGAGCTCTGTGACTGACAGCAGGGCTCACAAACGCTTTTTCAGGGTTATTAAATCCACTGCTGGGAAAACGCTAATTCCCTGAAGCCTTTTTTCAAGCTCAGGTCTGTGGGAGATTCAATCCCAAATTTAAATGCCCAGGTGCAGGATTTCATATGTGCTTTGAATAATGATATCTGTTCTCAGAAAATCTAACAGAATTAGGAAAAGCAATTGCCTGTGGGGCTTTTCATTTTGTGTTACTGACACAAGATCATTCACGGGGCACGCCATTTGAACAATTCAGCATTGTGGAATTGGAAACCTTTCAATGTATCCACCATAGAAATCAAAGTGTTCATTTTCTTCCTATTACGGGAGGTGAAGGTAATAGTTATTCTAAAATGCAGGCAGCATCAAGGTAGACATGGTAGCCATTTGCTCAGTGAAAAATTCCTGGGTATCATTTTTCTTCCAGAAGAGAGACAATATTTGACTTTAATTATTTCTACCGTGTTGGAGATGTTGGGGCCAGATTAAGGGAGCTAAGTAACCACAACAAAATACATTGAAGTGTAACAAGTCCAAGCGAAGCAAACAAATAGAAACATGGATATGAAATGACAATGGATGACCAAACATGACCTGCACTGCTCATGGATTGCAGAACTGCCTGAACATCAAAATCCGGATATCCTTCACGCATCTGAGGTTCTCGCATCCCAGGAGTGGTCTTCTTAGGCACACAATCGATTGCAAAGCATCCCAAGAAGATACACAGGACAAACCAGAAGGGCTTGGCCAGTGGCTGAAGGCAGCCCCTGACCAAACTGCGTGCCACATCTCTTATTCTTCGTCCTCGGGTTTAAGTTTGCACCTGGCCACCCAGGATTGGCTGGGAGATGGTGAGCCGTCTCACGTGAGCCCACATTCAGAAAGCACGGGGCAAGATGTCATGAGGCTCTCTAAAGAGAGACTACAGGATATTCGTGGGTGGGGAGCCTCTTAAAAGAGCTTTAACAGCATCCCTGAGACTTTGCCCTCACAGAGTAACCCTACGTAGTAACCCTGGCATCTGCCTGATTGTACATTTGAGGCTGATGAGTAAGAGTTTACAAGCTTACAGTCAGAATTAACATCATTGACAGCATCTTTCCACTTCTGCTAAAAGCCTGACATTTGGTACCTTGGTCCTCCTTCCTGCTTACTGTCCTTTCATCTTCAGAGGCTTTCATCTTCATGAGTCCTGTGATCCTTGTGTCCCTAGGCCTGGCTCCCCTCACTTCTATGTCCTCTCAGAAGCCAGCTGACCCACTGGTGAGGAAGTAACTGGACCCTCTAAGAGTCTCAGAGTCTCAGGGACCCAAGAGAAGGAACTCCATTCCACCAACGTTTACCCTCGGCCCTGAAATATTTCCAAGCCCCCAGCCGCTAATTTAGTTCCCACCTCTGACCTCAGCAATCAGCTGACCTTTCAGCTATTTTTAGTGTTAGGACAAGAGCCGAAACAGGCTTCAAAGAGCAGAGTGCCCCAGGAGAGCCTTGGCATGGGTGCTGGTGTGTGTGCGGTGTGCATACTCATAGTTACTGGAGCTTACCACGTTCCAAGCTCGGTGGTGAGTTATCAATACAAGTCTACTTATCTAAGCCTCACAGCAATGTTATGAGGGGAGATGAACTGCTAGGATGCCCATTTTAAAGATGAGAACATGGAGGCAGATGGAAGTCAAGACACTTGTCCGAACGGCACATGCAGAAAGGGGCAGAGCTGGAAGTCCAAGCTTTCAGAGCTGGCCCAGACTGGAGGACAAGGGGGTGAGAGCTCAGAGAGTTCTTACTTCTGCTTTATATTCAACTACTATTTCTTTTTGAGAAATGCTCCAATTTATATTTTAATCATTTCTGTTAAAATGGTAGAGTATGTATTTTTTACATTAATTTTAATTGGAGTAGAGTTGCTTTATAATGTTCTGTTAGTTTCTACTGTACAGCAAAGTGAGTCAGTTATACGTATACATATATCTCCCCTCTTTTGGATTTCCTTCCCGTGTAAGTCACCACAGAACACTGAGTGGGGTTCCCTGAGCTGCACAGTAGCTCTCATTAGTTGTCTATTTTACATGCATAGTGTGCTAAGCCAATTCACTTGTGTCCGGCTCTTTGCGACCCTATGGACTGTCACCCGCCAGGCTCCTCTGTCCCTGGAATTCTCCAGGCAAGAATACAGAAGTGGATTGCTATGCCCTCCTCCAGGGGACCTTCCCAACCCAGGGATTGGACCCCATCTCTATGCGTCCTGCAATGGCAGGCAGTTTCCACCATCTCCACTAGCTTTGTTCATAGTGATGCTTCCTAAGGCCCACTTGATTTCACACTCCGGGAAGTCTGGCTTTGGGTGGGTGATCACGCCATGATGGTTATCCAGGTCATTAAGACCTTTTTTGTACAACTCTTCTGTGTATTCTTGCCACCTCTCCTTAATCTCTTCTGCTTCTGTTAGGTCCATACCACTTCTCTTCTTTATTGAGCACATCTTTGCCTAAAACATTCCCTGGTATCTCTAATTTTCTTGAGGAGATCTCTAGTCTTTCCCATTCTATTGTTTTCTTCTATTTCTTCACATTGATCACTTAAGAAGGCTTTCTTATCTCTCCTTGCTATTCTTTGGAACTCTGCATTCAGATGGGTCTATCTTTCCCTTTCTTCTTTGTTTTACACTCTCTTTTTCCTCAGCTGTTTTTAAGGCCTCCTCAGACATTTTGCCTTTCTGCATTTCTTTTTCTTGGGGATGGTTTAGATTTCTGCCTCCTGTACAATGTTACAAGCCTCTGTCCAGAGTTCTTCTGGCATTCTCTCATCAGATTTAATCCCTTGAATCTATTTGTCACTTCCACTATATAATCAGAAGGAATTTTATTTAGATCATACCTGAATGGTCTAGTGGTTTTCCCTACTTTCTTCTATTTAAGTCTGAATTTGGGAATAAGGAGCTCATGATCTGAGCCACAGTCGGCTTCCAGTCTTGTTTTTGCTGACTCTATAGAGCGTCTCCATCTTCGGCTACAAAGAATATAATCAACCTGATTTCAGTATTGACCATCTGGTGATATCCATGTGTAGAGTCTTCTTTTGTGTTGTTGGAAGAGGGTGTTTGCTATGACCAGTGCATTCTCTTGACAAAACTCTATTAGCCTTTGCCTGCTTCATTCTGTACCCCAAGGCCAAACTTGCCTGTTATTCCAGGTATCTCTTGACTTCCTACTCTTGCATTTCAGTCCCTATGATGGCTTCCCTCATAGCTTCCCTCATAGATCAGTTGGTAAAGAATCCATCTGCAATGCAGGAGATCCTGGTTCGATTCCTGGGTCAGGAAGATCCAGGGGAGAAGGGAAAGGTTACCCACTCCAGGATTCTGGCCTGGAGAATTCCATAGAGGGTATAGTCTATGGGGTCGCAAAGAGTTAGGCACAACTGAGCAATTTTCGCTTTCCCTTTCCCCTATAATGAAAAGGGCATCTCATTTTGGTGTTAGTTCTAGCAGGTCTTGTACGTCTTCACAGAGCTGTTTGACTTCAGCTTCTTCAGCATTTGTGGTTGGGGCATAGACTTGGATTACTGTGTTGTTGAATGGTTTGCCTTAGAAACAAATGGAAATCATTCTGTCATTTTTGAGACTGAAGCCCAGTACTGCATTTCAGACTCTTTTGTTGACTATGAGTGCTACTCCATTCCTTCTAAGGGATTTTTGGCTGCAGTAGTAGATATGATGGTCATCTGAATTAAACTCTCCCATTCCCATCCATTTTAGTTCACTGATTGGTTAGTAGAAAGGTATTCCTACGGGGTTCCTACTAGTGCTGTAAGAGTTATTTCTTCTAAGAAGTTCACAGTAGTTTCCATGTGATATTCAGCGAGAGAACAACCATCTCCTACAATAGTCCACAATGGTCAAGGCAGTGTTCCAGATTCTTTACCATATTTGATTGTTTGTGATTTAAAAAAGAAAACACTATTGATAGGGACTCGGAATCGCTTTAACATACACAAAGAAACAGCAAGTACAAGAACTGATGACTTCTATGTCTTACTCTTCATTTACATTTTTTCCCAGGAGGGAAAAAACTTATCAGGAGTGTCTATGATATGATAGTATGTATCTATACAGTGCAGTGTGGAATCATCAGGTTACATCTTTTTTGTTACAATGAATAATATTTACATGTAATTGATGTGGTCAATTAATGAACAATGCAATTTGGGGGCATTAGTCAATTTAGCAGTGATTTTAAAATCACTGCAGATGGTGACTGTATCCATGAAATATAAAGACGCTTACTCCTTGAAAGAAAAGTTATGACCAACCTAGACAGCATATTAAAAAGCAAAGATATTACTTTGCCAACAAAGGTCCGTCTAGTCAAGGCTATGATTTTTCCAGTAGTCACGTATGGTTGTGAGAGTTGGACTATAAAGAAAGCTGAGCACAGAAGAATTGATGCTTTTGAACTGTGGTGTTGGAGAAGACTCTTGAGAGTCCCTTGGACTGAAAGGAGATCCTACCAGTCCATCCTAAAGGAGATCAGTCCTGAATGTTCATTGGAAGGACTGATGTTGAAGCTGAAACTCCAATACTTTGGCCACCTGATGTGGAGAGCTGACTCATTTGAAAAGACACTGATGTTGGGAAAGATTGAGGGCAGGAGGAGAAGGGGATGACAGAGGATGAGATGGCTGGATGGCATCACCGACTCGATGGACATGAGTTTGAGTAAACTCCGGGAGTTGATGATGGACAGGGAGGCCTGGCGTGCTGCAGTCCATGGGTTCGCAAACAGTTGGACATGACTGAGCGACTGAGCTGAGCTGAGCTGAGTCAATTTAACAAATTACGATATTTTATAGTACCGTCAACTTGAAATTCTTACGTGAAAGTCAGTGAAACATCTTTGAGTGTAAAGTTCCTTAGAGTGCTCATGATAATGTTATTGAGCCTGAGTTACTAGGCTTAGGAGCTACATTTTCATTTAATTAATGCAGTTCAGCCTGAAGGTAAAGAAATATATTAAACTAGGGCTCCTTGGAGAAATGACTAATTCTAGGGCAATAGTAAGAAACTACAACAGGAGCTTGGAACAAATTGTTAGACCAAAACCTGAGAAAATAAGGATGTAATCAAAAGGGCATGGAAGCCACTTTGGAGGGCCACCTAACTGACCAAATATGGGACAATTTGAACAACAAAATACACTAAACATTTTGCATTATATCCTCTAACTCATGAAATAAAAGTGTACAGGTTCATACCTGTACATTGTACACATACAAGTTCATTAAAAAAAATAAATGAAGGAGAAGGGAAAGGGAATCTCTATAGCAGAATGCTAACTAACAAATAGAGAACAACCAAGAGTCATAACTGATTCAAGGAAGAATTATCCATGCCTGTGAGATGTAGGGTGAATGTATGAAGAACCATAGGATATTTACATATTTCAAAGAAATTCCTGACATAAATAATAAGGACCTATTGCATAGCACAGGGAATTATATTCAGCTTCTTGTAATAAATTATAATGGAAGAGAATCTGAAAAGGCAACTGATCACTTTGCTGTACACCTGAAGCTAGCACAACCTTGTAAATTAACTACGTGCTCATGTTCAGTCGCTCAGTCGTATCCAACTCTTTGTGATCCAATGGACTGCAAGCCACCAGACTCCTCTGTCCATAGACTTCTCCAGGGATGAATACTGGAGTGGATTGCCACTTCCTCCTCCAGGGGATCTTCAAATGGACAAATGGACATTGAGTGTCCCCTAATGTGATGTACTAGGGAGAACACGGTGTTGGTCATGCAGGACTTGCCCAGAAAGCATGTATGTTAGTCACTCAGTTGTGTCCAACTTTTTGTGACCCCATGGACTGCAGCCCTCCAGGCTCCTCTGTCCATGGGATATTCCAGGCAAGAAATACTGGAGTGGGTTGCCATCTCCTTCTCAGGGGATCTTCCCCACCCAGGAATGAAACATAGGTCTTCAGTACTGCAGGCAGATTCTTTACCATCTGAGCCACCAACGAAGCCCAGAATGCATAACCTAATGTTACTAGAAAGTGTGACAAAACCACACTGAGTCTACAAAAGAACTGATCTATAATCTTTTAAAACAAGTGATATGGAAAATAATATAAGGAAAGGTTGAAGTCCAGCTTCAGATAAAGGCAAGTACAAAATGGCATTCAAACTACAGTACAATTGTGCTCATTTCACAGACTAGCAAGATAATACTCAAAATCCTTCAAGCTAGGCTTCAACATTGTGTGAACTGAAAACTCCCAGATGTTCAAGCTGGATTTAGAAAACACAGCGGAACCTGAGATCAAATTGATAACATTTTTTGGATCTTAGAAAAAGCAAGAGAATTCTATAAAAACATCTACTTCTGCTTCATTGACTACACTAAAGCCTTTAACTGTAGACTGCAGCAAATCAGAAAATTCTTAAAAAGTGGGAACACCAGATCACCTTAACTGCCTCCTGAGAAATCTGTATGCAGGTCTAGAAGGAACAGTTAGAACCATTCACGGGACAACAGACTGGTTCAAAATTGGGAAAGGAGTACGTCAGGCTTTATATTGTCACTTTACTTATTTAACTTTTATGCAGAGTACATCATGTGAAATGCCAGGCTGTATGAATCACAAGCTGGAATCAAGATTGCAGGGAGAAATACCAACTTCAGAGATGCAGATGATATCACCCTAATGGCAGAATGAAGAGGAACTAAAGAGCTTGTTGATGAAGGTGAAAAAGGAGTGAAAAAGCTGGGTTAAAACTCAACATTCAAAAAACTAAGATCATGGCAAGCAGTCCCATCACTTTATGGCAAATAGATGGGGGAAACAATGGAAAGAATGACAGACTTAATTTTATTGGGCTCCAAAATCACTGCAGATGGTGACTGCAGCCATGAAACTAAGACACTTGCTCCTTGGGAAAAAAATTATGACAAACCCAGACAGCATATTAAAAAGCAGTGACACTACTTGGCCAACAAAGGTCTATCTAGTCAAAGACTATCTAGTCTATCTATGGTTTTTCCAGTAATTGTGTATGAATGTGAGAGTTGGACAATAAAGAAGGTTGAGTGCCAAAGAACTGATGCTTTCAAATTGTGCTGGAGAAGTCTTGAGAGACCCTTGGACAGCAAGGAGGTCAAACCATTCAATCCTAAAGGAGATCAACCCTGAATATTCATTGGAAGGACTGTTGCTGAAGCTGAAGCTCCAGTTCTCTGGCCACCTGATGCGAAGAGCTGAGTCACTGGTAAAGACTCTGATGCTGGGAAAGATTGAGGCAGAAGAAGCGGTTGACAGAGGATGAGATGGTTGGATGGCATCACTGACTCAATGGACCTGAGTTTGAGCAAACTCAGGGAGATGGTGAAGGACAAAGAAGCCTGGCATATTGCAGTCCATGGGGTCGCAAAGACTTGAACACAACTGAGCAACTGAACAACAACAACAAAATCATGATGACTAGATACAATGTGACGTTTTGGAGAAGGCTTTGAGTTAGGGGCAGGTAGATGGGGCAGGGGGAAGGAATTGCCATAGTATTAGTGAAACAGTTGGCAAGGTTTGGATATGAACTGTGTATTTGATAATATTGAATCAATGTAAGATTTTCCAAATTTTATATTTATGGTTATATAACAGACTGCCCTTGTTCTTAGGAAATATACACAAAAAAGTTTAGAGATAAACAGCATGCTGTCTGCAACGATGTCACAGGGTCTGGGAAAGGCAATCGGGGCAGAACAGTAAGGGCTAGTGATCTGGGTGAAGCACATACAAAAGTTCTTTGTACTATTTTTGCAACTCTTCTTTACACTTGAAAATATTAAAGGATGGCTTAACATCCCTTCCGTTAGGTTGTTTCAGGAGTCTATAATAGTCCTTTTGATGATGATAACAGACACTATCTCAGGAAATGCTGCTACTCTGTGCAATGTCTCACTTAATCTTCACCACAATACAGGGAAGTAATTGCTATTGTCCTCACTTTATTGATGAGGAAAATGAGGGTTTAGAAGGGTTAATAATGGTAGGTTTGGACAGATGACTACTCAGTCAATAGTCACACACACACACACACACACAACCCCCTCTGTGAGCAAAGTATACTTTCTCCATCCCATATTTGTTGGGCTAGGGTTATGGGATTTCATTTGGAAAAAGGGATGTAGTGGACAAGACATGAGTAGAAAGTTAAAGTGTGGTTGCATAGTTCTGGCTGACACTTTCATGCTTCTGCCATCACTATAAGAAGAACACGTCTTGGGTAAGTGATGCTGGCCCAAGGAGGGTGAGAAACAGATGAAGCAATCCCAGATTTAAGTCACAGCCGAAGACAAGCCCAGGTGAGCCCATACGAGAACAGCCAACACCAAGCACACCCATGGAAGCATATTATTAGATGTTACTGAGTTCTTGGGTCATTTGTTACAGAGCGTTACGGTGGCAAGAAGCAGCTAATACAGCTAACATGGCTGAAATCACACATGAATTCAAACAGACTTTGGGAGATAGTGGAGGTCAGGGGAGCCTAGCATGCTGCAGTCCATAGGGTCACAAAGAGTCGGACATGACTTAGCAACTGAACAACGTCAGATGGAAAAATCAACTCTAAAACCTGGAGTGAATTTTCTAGCAAAGGTTTTCACTCATCTGTGTCCTAACACAAGAGAGTAGATTTTCTCAGATATTTGGACTTTCTGGTTTTTGTCTTACTCAAAACCCAAGATGAAAAATTACACCTTTTCTCGAATTTTAGATCCAAAGTGAATCCTTAATTTAGATCTGAAGAGATGCTATGTTTGTTAGTTTTCCCAAATTACTAAAAATATCCCTATACTTAGCTGAAATATTGAGAAACATCTTCTCTTACAATAACAAAAGTATTTTTTTCAGCCAAAGAAGGTTTATTTTTAAGTTGCACTTACCACAAGACCAAATCCTAAAACAAGAAAGTACCTAGAATTACAGCACAAGTTGTGACTTGACTCCGTAACTGTCACTCAGTCACACATCGTTCCACAGATCTACTTTGAGGTAGGGCTTCGCTGGTGGCTCAGACGGTAAAGAATCTGCCTGCAATGCGGGAGACCTGGGTTCGATCCCTGGGTCGGGAACATTCCCTGGAGGAGGGTATGGCAACCCACTCCAGTATCCTTACCTGGAGAATCCTGATGGACAGAGGAGCCTGGAGGGCTACAGTCCATGAAGTCTCAAAGAGTCGGACACGACTCAGAGACTAAGCACCCTTGCACTTTGAGGTAAGCAAAGTCAAATTTTCTGGTAAAAGAAATCCCCCACCCCCTGTTAATTCTTTGGGGACACAACATTCATTCAAAAGAAATTAAGAAGAAGAGGGAGGGGTGCAAGGAGGGGAAGGAGAAGAAAAATTAAAAATGGAAAGACTGTAAAGTTAATGCCTCTCCACAAAGTGTTATTGCATATATGCAGGGTGTGGGAAATCTAATACTGTGAGAATTGGGGATTTTGTCTCCTTTAAAATCTCTTATAAATATACATAAACTCCCTAGAATACAACTTTATTTTCTAATTTGAAACACCGATTTTTTTTTCCTTCTCTACAAAAGAGGCAGGTTATTTGCAGAAACCTAAGTTAAAAATAGCTCTGGTGATATTGTCTACAAAGCTGAGAAATGCTCTTTTTTGTTTCATATTCTCATTAGAAAAAGCAAAGGAGTGTGATATAAAGGGTGAGAAAACAACACTCTTTTTAAAAGAACAGAATGCAAAAAACTCTCCCACCAACTTATGGAAAAGTAAATCAAGTCCATAGTTGAGCTAATTTTATAAGAATGAAGCTTTGCTAAATAGACATAAATTCTTTTTAGGGAGAAGTCCTAGTCTCCTCTTCCGTGCGTGCTTTGTCGCTCAGTTTTGTCCAACTCTTTGCGACCCCATGGACTGTAGCCCTCCAGGTTCCCCTGCACCTGGAATTCTCCAGGCAAGAACACAGGAGTGGGTTACCATGCCGTCCTCCAGGGGATCTTCCTGACCCAGGGGTCGAACCCAGGTCTCCTGCATTGCAAGCAGTTTCTTTACTTAGTGGGTAGCCTATCCCTTCTCAAGGGGATCTCCCCAACCCAGGAATCAAACCAGGGAGTCTCTTCTTATACGTTCATTAAAAAAAAAAAAAAAAAATACATGTTTTTCTGCCACCTTAACTGGGGAAAAAAAAAACTCACTGCTTAAAAGATTGAAAGTAAACAAACTGATCAGGGCCTGAGACGTTCCAAAGAGGTAGAACGTTCTGTTGCTTTCTATTCTTAATGTGTCTATGCAGCATGTGCAAGAAGCAACATAGATAAGAAACAGACAAAAAGGGAAAAGGGCAGTTATTTTAAATTAGTAAGAAGGTCTGATCCTAATTTACAGGCTCTAGTTTTATTTTTTTCTAGTAAGATACAAGACACAAGAGATGTGGATTCAATCCCTGGATCAGGAAGATCCCCTGGAGTAGGAAATGGTAACCCACTCCAATATTCTTGCCTGGAAAATTTCATGGATTTAGCAGCCTCACACAACTGAGCATGCATAGGCAAGACACAAGATCATTTTTATTTTTATAAGAAAAGAAGTCAGTACTTGATTCTCCAACCATTGCAATGGAATAATATGTAACACGTGTGAAGGCTTTCTCTGTTCTTCTATTTTTTTTACTTATTTATTATTATTATTATTATTATTTTTTGGCTGTTCTGGGTCTTTGTTGCTGCTTGTGGGCTTTCTCTAGTTGCAGTGAGACGGGGCTACTCTCTAGTTGCGGTTCACGGGCTTCTTACTGGGATGTCTTCTCTTGTTGCAGAACACAGGCTCTAGAGTTCTGGGGCTCAGGCCAAGTTGCTCCAAGGCACGTGGGATCTTCCCAGGTTGGGGATCAAAACCCATGTCCCCTTCATTAGCAGGTGGATTCCTAACCAGTGGATCACCAGTGAAATCCAACAGATGTGGAAGCTTTAAATGAGATGTGAACCATATCAGAAGTGGCAAGGGAGCAAATATGGGAATACAGAGTGCTTCATGAAGCAAGACATAGGGGGCGTCTCATTAAAAATTTCAGAAAATACATGTTACCCCCCAATGGGGTAAAATGCATTAGAAAAAATTCATCAATAAACCAGTAGAACTAATGTTATGCACACTAATTGCTGAGTCCTTTGACATCAAAGAAATCATACAGACAAGTCTACGAAGGAGAATCCATGATGCTGTCTGGAATTCGGGTTCCTAGTTCCAAACCAGTTGGTAGCATGAATTCATCTTTTTAGTGGAAAGAATCAGGTATGATTGATAAATTACAAAATGTGAAATAGTAGTCACTTGTGTCATACACATCAGAGACACACCCATATATAATATTCTCATTCTGCTAATCTAGTTACCTCAAGAGGAGTATATGTGAATATGAACTGGGGCACATTTTAGCACCACAATTAATACTGCCTATTATGCTTATTATATACTATAGATAGGGCTTCCCAGGTGGCACTAGTGGTAAAGAACCCACCTGCCAATGCAGGAGACATAAGAGACATGGGTTCAATCCCTGGGTCAGGAAGATCCCCTGGAGGAGGGCATAGCAACCCACTCCAGGATTCTCCCCTGGAGAATCCCATGGACAGAGAACCTGGCAAGCTACAGTCCATAGGGTAGCAAAGAGTTGGACACAACTGAAGTGACTTAACACATACACACACAGACACATACTATAGATAAATTAGTTAAAAATTAAGTTGCTCAGTCGTGTCCGACTCTTTGCAACCCCGAGGACTGTAGCCCACCAGGCTCCTCCATCCATGGGATTCCCATACTATAGATAAATGTAGGCTAAAGATCTATCCTTAATATTTTTACAGTTTATTTTCCCATTTTAAATTAGGATTTAAGATGGATGAGACATTGTACTCCATTTGTTTAAGGAGAAAGTAAAGTGAACAGGTTAGTCGTTCAGTCATGTCTGACTCTTTTCAACCCCATGGACCATAGCCTGCTAGGATCCTCTGTCCATGGAGTTCCCCAGGCAAGAATACTTGCATGAGGAGGTGATCCTCAGTTCTAAGGACAGTTGTTTTCCGAGCACCTCCTCTGTGCCAGGCAGCAGGCGGAGATGGGTGAGCCATGATTTGAACTGAGTATCTTGCTCAACATTTCATTCACTTCACCTCCCAAACATGCATTTAGAGAGTATGATTTCATAGCCTTCTCCACTCCTAAAATCCTTTCACCCTGATAGGCTGTAGTCAGCAGTGACTTTGAAGTCTTTTTTCCCTTCCTCTCCAATAGATGCTGGGGAGGGGAAGGAGGCAGAAAGTTAGAGGATAGAGAGTGTCGACATCTACCTTACAACCTGACTCTTCTGCAGCAGGTATGTTCTTGCTCTTGTGTGTAGGACTTGGGACACCAGTCATGTAGTTTCTGAGTAAATGAAACCCATTTTCTGAGTAAATGAAAATTACTCAGAACTGAGAAAATTACTCATTTTCTGAGTAGATGAAAACTTAAATGAAAAACAGAAAAAGGTGACAGGAAATTGTTTTAAAATGGAAACTGATTAAACTTCTTTACATAGAGTAGTTAAATAGTATTTTGGTAACAAACTAGGAATAGAAGGGACCTTCCTCCCGCTGATAAAGGAAATCTATGAGAAACCCACAGCTAGCATCATGTAAATGGCAACCCACTCCAGTGTTCTTGCCTGAAGAATCCCAGGGACGGGGGAGCCTGGTGGGCTGTCATCTCTGGGGTCGCAGAGTCGGACACGACTGAAGCAACTTAGCAGCAGAAGCAGCAGCAGCATCATGTAGGCAAACTGAACACTTTTCCCTCTAAAATACAAAGCTTTTACCTCTACAGTCCTGGCAGTGTAGCAAGAGGTTCAAACCACCTTCACGTCCTCTGGGCCAACTGAAGGAAGGGCCATCATCTTCCTCAATTCCTGCTGGCAAGAGCAGTAGCATCAATTTCTGGGAGGAGTGGAGTCTCCAATAACCCAGGCAGGGAGTTCACACAGCCCAACAGACCTGATGCAGCTGGCCTTTCCGGCTCTCACTTTCATAGTGTCTCAATTTCTTCAACACTTAATTTAAGTGGCATTAAATCCTTCCTGAAAGAAGGTTGGACATAAATAAATAAAGCATCTCTCTGAGGCAACAGAGCTGGTTTGCCAAGCTCATTCATGCCTCTGTTTATTTAGTTTCCAGGCTGAACCTCACCCAAACTCAGAGTTCATGAGGTTGATTTCCAAAACTAACTGATGTCAACAGATAGGAAACTGAACATCAGACAGAAGTAACTAAGGTTCTCTCTGCAACTCTAAAAGAGCTTCTGTATATCATTTTACTAAAGATGACTTAATATCAAATATTGGTTTGTTTTCTTTAAACAGAGTAGGTAGCAGTGTAAGGAATCATTAAGGAAGCATAAAGTTCCTTAACTGGAAAAATCTTTATACATCAATTAGAGAAAAGTTTGAAATGCAATCCTTCTTAGCCAATAACACCTTGATATAATTTTACACTAAGTGTAAATTATTAATAACTCATAATGAGAAAGAAGGGAAAGGAGAGAGAAATTCTGGTGGCTACAGAAGGTGGTGAAAGTGAACATCCTACTAGACAATTTCTTGAGTAATTCTTTAAACTGCTCTATTACTAAAGATAGACCCAATAAACATTTTCTGAGTAAATGAAAAATGGAAAAAAGGTGACAGGAAATTTTTTTTTTAATGGAAACTGATTCAACTTCTTTACATAGAGTAGTTAAATAGTATTTTGGCAACAAACTAGGAATAGAAGGGAACTTCCTCCAGCTGATAAAGGAAATCTATGAGAAATCCACAGCTAGCATCATGTAGTGGAGAAGGAAATGGCAACCCACTCCAATATTCTTACCTAGAGAATCCTCTGGACGGAGGAGCCTGGTGGGCTGCTGTCCATAAGGTCGCACAGAGTCGAACACAAATGAAGCGACTTAGCATGCGTGCATGCATTGGAGAAGGAAATGGCAACCCACTCCAATATTCTTGCCTGGAGAATCCCAGGGCTAGAGGAGCCTGGTGGGCTGCCATCTATGAGGTCACACAGAGTTGGACATGACTGAAGTGACTTAGCAGAAGCAACAGCAGCAGCAGCAGCATGTGGGCAAACTGAAAGCTTTTCTCTCTAAAACTAAGACTGAGACAGAGAAGTCTACCCTTTCTGCTTCTATTCAGCATTGTATTAGAGGAGTTAACCAGAGCACTTAGGCAAGAAAAAGAAATAAAACACACCCAGATCGAAAAAGTGAATAGATCACTTTTATGAAATTTTAAAAAGTGAAATAGTGAATAGAATAAGTGAAAAGATCTCTATTTGCAGATGATACAATCTTATATATACAAAATCCAGAAGAATCTACTAAAATCGATTAGACGTAAACCAATAAACAAATTCAACAAACTGTCAGTATACAAAATCAGTACATAAAAATCAGTTCTACTTCTGTACACTAGCAAGTGTAAGAACCGGCCTGCCAGTGCAGGAAACATAAGAGACATGGATTCAATCCCTGGGTGAAGATGCCCCGGAGAAGGGCATGGCAACCCACTCTAGCATTCTTGCCTGGAGAATCCTGTGGACAGGGGAGCCTGGCAGGCTACAGTTCTTCAGGTCGCACAGAGTCAGACACAACCAAAGTGATTTAGCACGCACTCATGCACACTAGCAAGAAACAATCTAAAAATAAAGGGAACAATTCTATTTACAACAGCATAAAAATAGAATATTGAGGAATAAATTTAACAAAGAAGGACAAAGCTTAAACTCTAAAAGGCACAAAGCATTGTTGAAAGAAATTCAAGATCTAAATAATGGAAAGATATCTTATGTTCATGGACCAACAGACAATTTATCTAAGGTGGCAATACTTCTCAAATTAATGTACAAATGTAATGCCAGTCTTGGCAACATCCAAGGTGGATTTTTGCAAAACTGACAAAGTTATCATAAAATTCGTATGGAAATGCAAGGGATCAAGAATAGCCAAACAATTCTGGAGAAGAACTCAACACATGGTTCTAGGACAACTGCATATTCACATGCCTAAAAATGAAACTGAACCCTGACCTCACACCACACACAAAAAATTAATTCAAATGTCTTCATAGACCTAAATGTAAAAGTTAAAACTATAAAGTCCTTAAATAAAATATGCAAGTAATTCTTTGTGACCTTGGATTCAGTCAGTCAGTTCAGTCGATCAGTCGTGTCTGACCCTTTGCGACCCCATGAATCGCAGCATGCCAGGCCTCCCTATCCATCACCAACTCCCGGAGTTCACTCAGACTCACATCCATCGAGTCAGTGATGCCATCCAGCCATCTCATCCTCTGTCGTCCCCTTCCTCTCCTTCCCCCAATCCCTCCCAGCATCAGGGTCTTTTCCAATGAGTCAACTCCTCACATGAGGTGGCCTTAGATTAGGCAATGATTTATTAAATACAAACCAAAACCACAAGTAACAAAAGAAAAAGTAGACAAATTGGACAATATCAAAATTAAAATTTTTTGTGTTTCATGAACACTATCAAGAAAGTGAAATGGCAGTCTACAGAATGGGAGAAAATATTTGCAAATCATATATCTGACAAGGGATTTAAGACCAAAATACACAAACAACTCTTAAAAACTAACAATGAAAAGACATATAAATCAATTTTAAAATGGACAAAGATTTGAATACACATTTCTTCAGAGAAAACTATACAAACACATGAAAAAATAAAAGATGATCAATGTCATTAGTTATAAAGGAAATGCAAGACAAACCACAATACGATACCATGTCACACCCCCTAGGAGAATAATACTAAAAAGATGACATTAACAAGTGTACATGACTATGTGGAAAAAAATGGAACCCTCAGTCATTGCTGGTGGGAATGAAAATGATGCAGCTGCTTTGGAAAATAGTTTGGCAAATGCTCTAAATGCTAAACATAGAGTTACCACATGACTCAGCAACTCCAGCCCCAAGTATATTCCCAAGGGAATTGAAAGCATGTGTTCACACAAGGACTGGCATGCTTAAACCAAGATTACTGGCAATAGCCAAAAACTGGTAATAATCTAAATGCCTTCCTTCTATTGATGAGTGGATAAAAAAATATGGGTTTGTCTTAAATGGAATATTATTTGGAATATTGTTTTAAATGGAATATTATTTTAAAAAAAGAATGCAATACTGACACATGCTACAGTATGAATGAACATTATTATGTTAAGCAAAAGAGCTTATCAAATATGATCCCAGATTATATAATTTTATTTATGTGAAATGTCCAGAATTGACAAATAGAGACAGAAAGGAGCCAAGGCAGAAGAGAGGGAGTGGGGAGTTACTGCTAATATGTATGAAGTTTCTCTTTAGGGTGATGGGAATGTCCTAAAATTAAATTGTGAGGATTGCATAGTTGTGACTATACTAAAAACAACTGTACACTTTAAATGGGTGGATTTTATGGTTGATGAAATATATTTCAAGTCTTATATAAACATACTTTGGCATGGGATATATTAGGAAAAACCAGATCAATTTATCATATGACGTAATTTTCAAATTTGGATTAAGAAATTTTGGTAGACACCATCAGTTGACTACCCAACAACCATTCTCCTCGTTTCCGGGAATAGAAGTCCAATTCTGTCCAGGTGAGAATTAATTGGCCTAACTCCTAGCCAGTCATGGTATCCTCACTTACCTTTGAAAGTGACTGGTTTAGGGTTGGCAGGTGACCCAGTCCTAGCCCTTGAAGAAAAAGAGGAATATTCTGCTGAGAATCTCTTTTTTTTTTTTTTGGCCCTGCTTAGCAGCATGCTGTGATGCAGGAGAAGACTCTTGAGGGTCCCTTGGACTGCAAGGAGATCAAACCAGTCAATCCTAAAGGAAATCAACTCTGAATAGTCATTAGAAGGACTGATGCTGAAGCTGAAGCTACAATCCTTTGTCCACATGATGGGGACAGCTGACTCACTGGAAAAGACTCTGATGCTGGGAAAGATTGAAGGCGAAAGGAGAAGGGGATAGCATCACCAGTTCAATGAACATGAGTTTGAGCAAACTCTGGGAGATATTGGAGGACAGAGGAGCCTGGCGTGCTGCATTCCATGGGGCTGCAAAGAGTTACACACGACTTAGCAACTGAACAACAGCAATGCAGTATGCAGGACCTTAGTTCCCCAACCAGGACTGAACCCATGCCCCTGCAGTGGAAACGTGAAATCTTAGCCACTGCAAGGAACTCCCTCCGCTGAAAGTATTAACAGTATAAAAAGTTCTGGATAAAAAGAAAAATCCCTCCAGCTCCTGCTTTTCTACTTTATTTAGTAAGGAAGTGATGCTTGTGAAGCCAAAATCATGAGAAAGACAGAGAAACTGCCCAGAGCTGTTATGTTAACCACCTCTGGAACCAGTTACTTTTGGGGTTCTTCTGACCTGAGATGTGTTAACAAACCCCCATTTAAACTACATTGATTCAAATGGGCTGTGTTTTGTTGTCAAAAGCCTGCTAATTGACACAGTTTCCCCTAAGTGGGCTTATTTGTGAATTCTCATAAAAATTACATTTTCAGTCCTAGATCAAATCTCTACTTTAGAAGATGAGATAAAATTGATTTAGATTTTTTTTCAGATGATAGGCCTAGCATTAGTCAGTGAAAGGTATTAGAAAGGAGCATTTTGAAATAATGCTATTTGTACCAACATGGATGGACCTAGAGATGATTACCAAGTGAAGTCAGATATAGAAAGACAATACAATAGGGTACCACTTACATATGGAATCTAAAAGCTGATCAAACAAATTTACAAAACAGAAACAGACACACACACAGAAAACAAATGTATGGCTACCAAAAGGGAAAGGGAGAAGGTACGGATACATTACGAGTTTGGGATTAGCAGATACACATTGCTATAATAAAACCTAAATAACAGGGATGGCACAGGGAGCTATCAGTTCAGTTCAGTTCAGTTCAGTCGCTCAGTCGTGTCCGACTCTTTGCGACCCCATGAATTGCAGCACCCCAGGCCTACCTGTCCATCACCAACTCCCAGAGTTCACTCAAATTCACATCCATGGGGTCAGTGATGCCATCCAGTCATCTCATCCTCTGTTGTCCCCTTCTCCTCCTGCCCCCAATCCCTTCCAGCATCAGAGTCTTTTCCAATGAGTCAACTCTTCGAATGAGGTGGCCAAAGTACTGGAGTTTCAGCTTTAGCATCATTCTTTCCAAAGAACACCCAGGGATGATCTCCTTTAGGATGGACTGGTTGGATCTCCCTGCAGCCCAAGGGACTCTCAAGAGTCTTCTCCAACACCACAGTTCAAAAGCATCAATTCTTCAGTGCTCAGCTTTCTTCACAGTCCAACTCTCACATCCATACATGACCACTGGAAAAACCATAGCCTTGACTAGATGGACCTTTGTTGGCAAAGTAATGTCTCTGCTTTTCAATATGCTATCTAGGTTGGTCGTAACTTTCCTTCCAAGGAGTAAGTGTCTTTTAATTTCATGGCTGCAGTCACCATCTGCAGTGATTTTGGAGCCCAAAAAATAAAGTCTGACATTGTTTCGACTGTTTCCCCATCTATTTCCCATAAAGTGATGGGACCGGATGCCATGATCTTCGTTTTCTGAATGTTGAGCTTTAAGCCAACTTTTTCACTCTCCACTTTCACTTTCATCAAGAGGCTTTTGAGTTCCTCTTAACTTTCTGCCATAAGGGTGGTGTCATCTGCATATCTCAGGTTATTGATATTTCTCCCGGCAATCTTGATTCCAGCTTGTGCTTCCTCCAGCCCAGCCTTTCTCATGATGTACTCTGCATATAAGTTAAATAAGCAAGGTGACAATATACAACCTTGACGTACTACTTTTCCTATTTGGAACCAGTCTGTTGTTCCATGTCCAGTTCTAACTGTTGCTTCCTGACCTGTATACAGGTTTCTCAAGAGGCAGGTCAGGTGGTCTGGTATTCCCATCTCTTGAAGAATTTTCCACAGTTTATTGTGATTCACACAGTCAAAGGCTTTGGCATAGTCAATAAAGCAGAAATAGATGTTTTTCTGGAACTCTCTTCCTTTTTCCATGATCCAGCGGATGTTGGCAATTTGATCTCTGGTTCCTCTGCCTTCTCTAAATTCAGCTTGAACATCAGGAAGTTCACGGTTCACATATTGCTGAAGCCTGGCTTGGAGAATTTTGAGCATTACTTTACTAGTGTGTGAGATGAGTGCAATTGTGCAGTAGTTTGAGCATTCTGTGGCATTGCCTTTCTTTGGGATTGGAATGAAAACTGACCTTTTCCAGTCCTGTGGCCACTGCTGAGTTTTCCAAATTTGCTGGCATATTGAGTGCAGCACTTTCACAGCATCATCTTTCAGGATTTGCACTAGCTCAACTGGAATTCCATCACCTCCACTAGCTTTGTTCGTAGTGATGCTTTCTAAGGCCCACTTGACTTCACATTCCAGGATGTCTGGCTCTAGGTCAGTGATCACACCATCGTGATTATCTGGGTCATGAAGATCTTTTTTGTACAGTTCTGTCTGTGTATTCTTGCCACCTCTTCTTAATATCTTCTGCTTCTGTTAGGTCCATACCATTTCTGTCCTTTATCGAGCCAATCTTTGCATGAAATGTTCCCTTGGTATCTCTAATTTTCTTGAAGACATCTCTAGTCTTTCCCATTCTGTTGTTTTCCTCTATTTCTTTGCATTGATTACTGAGGAAGGCTTTCTTATCTCTTCTTGCTATTCTTTGGAACTCTGCATTCAGATGCTTATATCTTTCCTTTGCTCCCTTGCTTTTCACTTCTCTTCATTTCACAGCTATTTGTAAGGCCTCCCCAGACAGCCATTTTGCTTTTTTGCATTTCTTTTCCGTGGGGATGGTCTTGATCTCTGTCTCCTGTACAATGTCACAAACCTCCGTCCATAGTTCATCAGACACTCTATCTATCAGATCTAGTCCCTTAAATCTATTTCTCACTTCCACTGTATAATGTATTGATTTAGGTCATACCTGAATGGTCTAATGGTTTTCCCTACTTTCTTCAATTTCAGTCTGAATTTGGCAATAAGGAGTTCATGATCTGAGCCACAGTCAGCTCCCAGTCTGTATAGAGCTTCTCCATCTTTGGCTGCAAAGAATATAATCAGTCTGATTTTGGTGTTGACCATCTGGTGATGTCCATGTGTAGAGTCTTCTCTTTTGTTGGAAGAGGGTGTTTGCTATGACCAGTGTGTTCTCTTGGCAAAACTCTATTAGCCTTTGCCCTGCTTCATTCCATATTCCAAGGTCAAATTTGCCTGTTACCCCAGGTGTTTCTTGACTTCCTACTTTTGCATTCCAGTCCCCTGTAATGAAATGGACATCTTTTTTGGGTGTTAGTTCTAAAAGGTCTTGTAGGTCTTCACAGAACCGTTCAACTTCAGCTTCTTCAGCATTACTGGTTGGGGCATAGACTTGGATTACTGTGATATTGAATGGTTTGCCTTGGAAATGAACAGAGATCATTCTGTCATATTTGAGATTGCATCCAAGTACTGCATTTCGGACTCTTTTGTTGACCATGATGGCTACTCCATTTCTTCTAAGGGATTCCTGCCCACAGTAGTAGATATAATGGTCATCTGAGTTAAATTCACCCATTTCAGTCCATTTTAGTTCGCTGATTCCTAGAATGCCGATGTTCACTCTTGCCATCTCCTACTTGACGACTTCCAATTTGCTTTGATTCATGGACCTAACATTCCAGGTTCCTATGCAATATTGCTCTTCACAGCATCAGACCTTGCTTCTATCACCAGTCACATCCACAACTGGGTATTGTTTTTGCTTTGGCTCCATCCCTTCATTCTTTCTGGATTTATTTCTCCACTGATCTCCAGTAGCAATTTGGGAGCTATAGTCAATAGTTAATAATAAACTCTTATGGAAAAGAATATGAAATATCACTTTGCCACACACCAGAAACTAGCACAACATTGTAACTAACTAAACTTCATGAAATTAAAAGACGCTTACTTCTTGGAAGGAAAGTTATGACCAACCTAGATAGAATATTCAAAAGCAGAGACATCACTTTGCCAACAAAGATCCGTCTAGTCAAGGCTATGGTTTTTCCAGTGGTCATGTATGGATGTGAGAGTTGGACTGTGAAGAAGACTGAGCACTGAAGAATTGATGCTTTTGAACTGTGGTGTTGGAGAAGACTCTTGAGCGCCCCTTAGACTGCAAGGAAATCCAACCAGTCCATTCTGAAGGAGATCGGCCCTGGGTGTTCTTTGGAAGGAATGATGCTAAAGCTGAAACTCCAGTACTTTGGCCACCTCATGCAAAGAGTTGACTCATTGGAAAAGACTCTGATGCTGGAAGGGATTGGGGGCAGGAGGAGAAGGGGATGACAGAGGATGAGATGGCTGGATGGCATCACTGACTCAATGGATGTGAGTCTGGACAAACTCCGGGAGTTGGTGATGGACAGGGAGGCCTGGCGTGCTGCAGTTCATGGGGTCACAAAGAGTCAGACACGACTGAGTGACTGAACTGAACTGAACTGATACTTCAATAAAAAGAAAGGAAGGAAGAATGAAGGCATTTTGCTCAATAGGAAAAACAACTTTCTCTACATGAAATGGGTCAGAGGACTGTTAACATTTGTTAGAAAGCTAAGGGGCTCGTCAGGATCCCATGTCAAGGATGCTGCTAACAGGCATCATTTGGGGTCTTCACTGGAGCATTCATAAAATGTCAAATTCATTTTTCTTAAATCTCACATGAAAACCACTGAGATCACAGACTCATTTTCATACAGAAGATGAAATCAAGCAGTTCCACTTCCATATTTGTTGATGTTTCATAACTTTGTTAATGCTTGTGCTAAGTCGCGTCAGTCATGTCCGATTCTTTGTGACCCTATGAAGTGTAGCCCACCAGGCTCTTTGTCCATGGGATTCTCCAGGCAAAAACACTGGCGTGGGTTGCCATGCCCTCCTCCAGGGGATTTTCCCGACCCAGGGATTGAACCTGTGTCTCTTGCATTGCAGCAAATTCTTTACCAATGAGTGACCCGGGAAGCTATAACTTTGTTAGTCTGACCTCAAACTAACAACTAGGAGCCAGGTCTTGATTAGTCTTGTCTAACTCTTTATGAAAATGTCAGCAGCATCTTACCACTTGAGAGAATTCTATATATTATTTTAGAAGTATGAATAAGAAATAAATCATGACTAAAGAACAAACATCTTAATAAGTTTAGAAAAAATGGTCATTTTTTAATTTAAATTATGTTAATAGACGCTTACTCCTTGGAAGAAAAGTTATGACCAACCTAGATAGCATATTGAAAAGCAGAGACATTACTTTGCCAACAAAGGTCCATCTAGCCAAGGCTATGGTTTTTCCAGTGGCCATGTATGGATGCGAGAGTTGGACTGTAAAGAAAGCTGAGCACTGAAGAATTGATGCTTTTGAACTGTGGTGTTGGAGAAGACTTTAAAGTCCCTTGGGCTGCAGGGAGATCCAACCAGTCCATCCTAAAGGAGATCAGCCCTGGGTGTTCTTTGGAAAGAATGATGCTAAAGCTGAAACTCCAGTACTTTGGCCACCTCATGTGAAGAGTTGATTCATTGGAAAAGACTCTGATGCTGGGAGGGATTGGGGACAGTAGGAAAAGGGGACAACAAAGGATGAGATGGCTGGATGGCATCACCAACTCTATGGACGTGAGTCTGAGTGGACTCCGGGAGTTGGTGACGGACAAGGAGGCCTGGAGTGCTGCTATTCATGGGGTCGGAAGGAGTCAGACATGATTGAGCGACTGAACTGAACTGAACTGAATAGACACTATTAGAAACCACAGTGGCTCAGCAGTAAAGAATCCACCTGCAATGCAGGGGCTGCAGGAGATTTAGGTTCAATCCCTGGATCTGGAAAATCCCCTGGAGGAGGAAATCGCAACCCACTCCAGTATTCTTGCCTGGGAAATCCCATGGACAGAGAGGGGGCTATAGTCCATGGGTCACAAAAGAGTCAGACATGACAGAGACTAAACAACAAACAGAAACTAGGAAATGTGTGACAATATCTACAGTTGCCATAATGAAATCTCTTTATAAATCTGTAGCTGTGGGATTTACACTTTTCTCATTATTGTGATTTAATTCTTTATATATACAATTGCTTTAACCAATATGATTTGACCTAAATCAAGTAAAATTTAGCTATGAAATACTGAGGGATTTTCAAATCTTATTTAGTGATAGAATTAATGCCACAGAGGAAGATGTTTCTGTTCTGAGGTTTTTAAAAAACAAAACAACATTCAAAAGTTACAGAGAAAAGACAATTGGGCAATGCTCTTCCAGAATGGTGATATGGACTCCATGGACCCACTCACTGGTGCAACAACCATGACTGGTGAAAGTTACTTTTTGAAAAACAAAAAATCATTTAAAATGTTAGGAAATTGTACCAAAGAAATATACCAAGGAAATGTTGTTGCTGTTGTTCAGTCACTAGGTCATGTTTGAATCTTTGCCAGCCCATGGATTATACGATACCAGGCTTCTCTGTCTTCCACTATCTCCCAGAGTTTGCTCAAACTCATACCCATTGATTCAGTGATGCTATCTAACCATCTGATACTCTGCCACCTCCTTCTCCTTTTGCCTTCAATCTTTCCCAGCATCATGGTCTTTTCCAGGGAGAGGGCTGTTTGGATCAGGTGGCCAAAAGATTGGAGTTTCAACTTCAGCATCAGTCCCTCCAATGAATATTCAGGGTTGATTTCTTTTTGGATTGACTGCTTTGATTTCCTTGCAGCCCAAAAGACTCTCAAGAGTCCTCTTCAGTACCACAGTTGAAAGCCTTGAGCCACTAAATTTTGGTAAGAATATTACGAATCCATGGCACTTGAGCTACAACCCACCCCACCCATTCAGCTCAACATAATGGAAGCTCTGTCTCAGGTGGGTGCACCCAAGAAGATGGGGATCTCTCTCCCTGCAACTGCCAATCAATGCCTACAGTATCTTCCTGGCAGGGGCAGGCCACCAGGACTGTGTTGCAGAGGGTGAATTCCAAGTTGCAGAGGCTGAATTCCAAGTAAGGGTGGATAAGAGGTCAAGGCCTTTTTCCACCAAGACCCATGCAGAGGGCAAAGACTCTAGCTCAAGTGCAATAGGCTAAAAATATAGGAGCTCCCACCACCCTCATCTCAGTCTACTCATAGGTCAGAGTTCCCACACCAAGGAAGGCAAGCTAACAAGATCAGAAGGCCCTGCCCCTACCCAGCACTCTGCTCCTGAAGCAGGGTGTCCTTGGAGAGAAGCATTTTTGTCCCTGCCTTCAGTTCTGGAACCATGACTCAGAGATTTTGCCAAACAGCAGAGAGCTCTGAAGTTCTCCCCAAAAGAAAACTGACTTTATTTGAAACTGAGTATGGGAAAGCAGAAGTTACGGGCACTGAAAAACAATGGAAATTTTTGGTGGTAAGCAATCAAGACGGTTCCAAAATCATTGTGGATGATGACAGCAGCCATGAAATTAAAAAATGCCTTCTCCTCGAAAGAAAAGCTATGACAAACCTAGACAACACATTTAAAAAGCAGAGACATCACTTTGCTGACAAATGTCTGTCTAGTCAAAGCTATGGATTTTCCATAGTCATAAATGGATGTGAGAGTCGGACCATAAAGAAGGCTGAAGGCCAAAGAATTGATGCTTTTGAACTGTGGTGTTGGTGGGCTATAGCCCACAGGGTTGCAGAGAATCTGACACAGCTTAGTGACTGAACAACAATAAGCTCTAGATAAAACACCATAAAACCCTCAAAATAGTGAGAAAAAAAATCATTAAAGGAATTAAAATACTACACTAAAATATTCACTTAGTGTTAAAAAAGACAGACAATCACATTCACTAATGCAAGCGGACACTGGACAACCCTAACACTAAAAATATGAAAAACAATTAATAAGAAGATACTTCTACCAAACTGGCCCAAGATCCCAGTTAATTCAAGGATCTCTTTACAGTAGTAAGAAAAGTCCTTTACGGGTTTATCCTTAAGAGGAAAACCTACTGATGATTCTCTTCTTCCTTGCCACCAAAGAGATAATGTAATTGTGTAAATTTCTCACAGTGACCCACTGACTGATGAGCAATGGATGTGGAATTCTTAAATAGGAAGTAAATAAACTGACTCAAAGCTGTGATGGTATAAAGTCTATGTGAGCTTGCTCATACAAGATTCAGAATATCTCCCTTTGGCATACTTCACATGTCTGAAAATATGCTGCAATTTTCAGGGACAGGAAATTAGTTCAAGTACTTTTTTAAAAAAAAAATTTGTACTTATATATTCTTTTTCATATTCTTTTCCACTGTGGTTTGTTACAGGATACTGAATAGAGTTCCCTGTGCTATACAGTAGGACCTTGTTTATCCAGCCTATAGATATAAAGTTAGCCTCTGAAAATCCCTAACAGTCCATGGGGTCACAAAGGGTCAGACACAACTGAGCCACTGAAGTGAATACCTAAAGGCCATTCCTTCTGTCCTCAACCCTCCCACCCCCTTGGCAACTATAAGTCTGTTCTCTATGTCTGTGTAGCTCATGTACTTTTATGAAAAGATCGATCTATTCAAAGGCAGGTAGTGTCCTGAAGTTCTAATTGTTTTAGAGAAAAGGGGGCAATCGTCTCTCTTTTGGAATGCTGAATGACCTCGATTGGTACTGTAATCCCCACAGAGCTTTTGAACAGATGAATGGAAATTACCACATTTCTCCCAGCTTAGACATAACCAAAATCCCTTCTTGGAGTCATCAGTAAGGAATTTGCTTCATAACTGAACCTGTGGTTTCTGGGCTCTCTGCCAATGGCAGGAATGAATAAGGACTAGGATAAACACAAGCAAGAATAAAGGAAGGTGTTTTGCATCTGAATTTATGTCTCTCTCTTAATCTCTATCTTCTAGTTCTTATCTATATATAGAAGACAAAAGTATTTCTAAAATCTGAATGCATGAGAAGAACATCTCTGAATTCATGGCTTAAGCAGATTGTTATGTAAATGTTACAGGTTAATAAAATCAGATGTCCAAAGTAAATGATTTCTATTACCACTAACCCATGGTTGCTGCTGCTGCTGCTAAGTCATTTAAGTCATGTCTGACTCTGTGCGACCCCATAGACGGCAGCCCACCAGGCTCCACCATCCCTGGGATTTTCCAGGCTAGAACACTGGAGTGGGTTGCCATTTCCTTCCCCAATGCATGAAAAGTGAAAAATGAAAGTGAAGTTGCTCACTCGTGTTCAACTCTTAGCGACCCCATGAGCTGCAGCCTTCCAGGCTCTTCTGTCCATGGGATTTTCCAGGCAAGAGTACTGGAGTGGGGTGCCATTGAAGATTCCCTTATTCAAACCTACTTGTGGACTTTTATCTCAGTTTCTTTTCTGCAACACACTTCCTAGTGTATAAGGAGCTTACTGGAATATTGAAGGAAAAAAGTAACTTCACTGTACTCATTTCTATGAGCATGACTTTATGGGAAATTCTGCCTAGCAAGGAATTTTCTTTCAATTTTCACTGAAATGGCAAATCAAACTGCTCTTCAGACCTACTGCAACTCCCTTTACTATTTCACAGTTCTTGTTCCAGCTTCATTTGAAAATGTGATTTTTTATTTTTTTAGTGGTCAAAGAAAACCTAACTCTGGTTTTTAAATAAAAGCACCAAGAATGATGAAAATCTGGGCAGATCAAAGAAGAATTAGAAAAGTTTAATTGGAAAAATGATTGATCAAGCTTTGAAAAACTCATTATAACTTGGCTGTCTCAGTTTTTCTAGTTTTGTTAGTTTTTCTTTATTTCCACTAAAATTCACTTAATTTAGTGGAAATTTATTAATTTTTCTTTTTTTAAAATTTTTGTGGTAGATAAAAATCTATAAATGGAGGAGCACATTTTTTACTTATCCATACTTTGTGCGTGTTATGCTTTCTGTAGATTCATGTCTTTCATCAGTTTTGGAAAATTCTCCAGTCATTATTGTTTTTATTATTCCCTATACTCTCTTCTTTCCATTCACCCTTCAGGAATATGTAAGCATAACTCATTCCGTTCACCATGTCTCTTTGTTTTGTTTTGAATAAAGTCAAAATTCTTTGTTAAAGTGCATTTATTTACTTTATTGAAGTAAGCTACATCTTAATTATTAATTAACACAATTTAGAAGTGACAAATCACAAGTACCTTGCTGACCGTAGTAACTTCCTATGCTTCAACATTTCCCAATTTATGGCTCAGATGGTAAAGAATCTGCCTTCTATGCAGGAGACCTGGGTTCGATCCCTGGGTCGGGAAGATCCCCTGGAGAAGAGAATGGCTACCCATTCCAGTATTCTTGCCTGGAGAATTCCACGGACAGAGGAACCTGGCGGGCTACAGTCCATGGGTTTGCAAAGAATCAGACACAACCTAGCAACTAACTTTCACTTTCATTGTAGTATACTTTACACACAATAAAATTTATGTATTTCAAGTGGAAACAAATGAATTCCATAAATGTGTTCAATCATGTAACCAATGTCACAATTTTGCTGTTGTTCAGTTGCTCAGCTGCACTGGACTCTCTGCAACCCCATGGACTGCCCCACACCAGGCTTCCCTGTCCTTCACTATCTCCTGGAGAGGATACACAGTGTCTCCTTGGAGTTTCCTTGTTTTGGTCAGCATTCAATCAATACCTCCTTCCCCACACCCTAGTCAATCACCAACCTGAATTCTGTCAATATCATTTTGTCTGTTCAAGAATGTCATCAAGGGACTTCCCTGGTAGTCCAGTGACAAGACTCCAAGCTCCCAAGGAAGGGGCCCAGGTTCACTCCTTGGTCAGGGAACTAGATCCCACATGCCGCAACTAAGAGTTCAAATGTTGTAACTAAAAAAGAGGCCATGTGCCACAACTACGGCCCGGTGCAGCCAAACACACACATATCTTAAAAACAATTCCATCACATAAGCAGAATCATAGTCTCCCCACTTCTCTGTCCAAATTCTCTTGTTTAGAGTATTGTCAGGGGCATTGATCTTGGCAGGATTTTTTTTTTTTTTTTTTGGATCTGTCTGCTCAAGAAAGGGAGACAAAAGCAGAAATAAATAAATAGGACTATACCAAATTAAGAAAGTTTTGCATAGTGACAGAAACCAGCAACAAAATGAAAAGGCAACCTACTGAACGGGAGAAGATATTTGCAAATTATACTTCTGATAAGGGGTTAGTATCTAAATAATATAAAGAACTCACATGACTCAATATCAAAGAAGAAGAAAAAAGAAAACAATCCAACTGAAAAAATGAACAGAGGACCTAAATAGACTTTTTTTCCATAAAAGAAATACAGATGACCAACAGACACGTGGTAAGGTGCTTAACATGACTAGTCATCAGGGAAATACAATCAAAAGCACATTGAGATATCACCTCACACTTAGCAGAATATCTATTATCAAATAGACAACAAGGAAGTCTTGGTGAGGATGTGGAGAAAAGGAAACTCATGTGCACTGCTGGTGGGGATGTAAATTTTTGCAGTTCCTATGGAAAGCCGCATGGAGCTTCCTCAAAAAGACTGAAATTAAAACTACCATATAATCCAACAATTCCAATTCTGAATATTTTTCTGCAGAAAAAAAAAACACAAACACTAATTCAAAAAGATACACACACCTCAATGTTCACTGCAGCCTTATTTATTATTGCCAAGAAATGGAAGCAACCAAAAGGCTCATCAGCAGGTGAGTGGACACTGAAGATGTGGTACAGACACACAATGGAATATTACTTGGCCATAACAAAGAGGGAAACTTCGCCATTTTCAACAGCATGGATGGATGTAGACCTATTATGCTAAGTGAGATAAGTCAAACAAAGACTAATACCACATGATTCCATGCACATGTGGAGTCTACAAGACAAAGCAAAACCATCACAGACTCATAGATACAGATACTCTGGTGGCTGCTAGAAGGGAGGGGAGGTAGAGGTTGGGTCAAACAGGTGAAGAAGATTCAGGTTCACACCACCAGTTATAAAAATAAATAAGTCACTCAGACAGAACACACAGCACAGGGGGTAAAGTCGATACTGTAACATCTCTGTGTGCTGAGGGATGGTAACTGGACTTGTGCTGATCAATTCACAATGTGTATAATGTTGAATATGGTACACCAGAAATTAAATATTGTATGTCGACCCTACTTCAATTAAAAAATAAAGTCAGAATTATGTCCAGAAGATTCATCCATATTGTTGTATAAATCAGTACAGTAGTTTGTTTCTTTTTATAGTTGAATAGTATTCCATTCTCAGAGAAGGCAATGGCACCCCACTCAGTACTCTTGCCTGGAAAATCCCGTGGACAGAGGAGCCTGGTAGGCTGCAGTCTATGGGGTCGCTAGGAGTCGGACACAACTGAGCGACTTCACTTTCACTTTTTACTTTCATGCATTGGAGAAGGAAACGGCAACCCACTCCAGTATTCTTGCCTGGAGAATCCCAGGGACGGGGGAGCCTGGTGGGCTGCTGTCTAGGGGGTTGCACAGAGTCAGACACAACTGAAGCGACTTAGCAGCAGCAGCAGCAGTATTCCTTTCTATGAATATACCACAGTTGGTTTATCCACATTCATTCCACACACATGCAAGTGCAAGTGTTAGCAGCTCGGTCACATCTAACTCTTTTTGACCCCACCAACTGTAGCCCACCTGGTTCCTCTGTCCATGGAATTCTCCAGGCAACACTACTGGAGTGGGCAGCTATTCCCTTCTCCGGGGGATCTTCCCGACCCAGGAATTGAACCCAGATCTCCTGCACTGCAGGCAGATTCTTTACCATCTGAGCCACCAGGGAAGCCCCATCCATACATACCAGTAATCTAAATTGTTACATTATGGTAGCTCAGACGGTAAAGAACCTGCCTGCATGCACTGGGATGACCCAGAGATATGGTATGGGGAGAGAGGTGGGAGAGGGATTCAGGATGGGGAACACGTGTACACCCATGGTGGATTCATGTTGATGTATGGCAAAACCTATACAATATTGTAAAGTAAAAAAATAATAATAAAAATGGTAAAAAAAAGAAAAGAAAAGAACCTGCCTGCAATGCAGGAGACCTAGGCTCAATCTATGGGTCTGGAAGATCCCTTGGAGAAGGGAATGGCTACCCATTCCAGTATTCTTTCCTGGAGAATTCCATGGACAGAGGAGCCTAGTGGGCTTACAGTCCATGGGGTTGCAAAGAGTCCGACATGACTGAGTGACTAGCACTTTCACTTTCATTATGAAATTATATATCTTCAGTATAAGATATGATATACAAAAATTTGGTAACCTCTAACTGGCTTCTCTCACTCCAGTCTCCAGGACATCCTCACTGCCAAGTTAAATTTCCCCTTCAATATGACAATCTTCTATTAAACTTTGCTCTAGTCCACTGCTGAATATGAGCCCTTTTCCTTCCTAGTTTTACTTCATGTGATGCACCAGTTACTAGTTTGTGTTATGGTTCCTTAGCTACTTATCTAATTTCAACTACTAGACTCTAAGCTGCTTGAGGTCAGGATCCAAATGAGATTGGGATCTATCTAAATGCTTGCGCACAGCATTTAGCCAACAGGTGCTAGGAGATGGGGCATGGCCTAAAAATGACTGCTAACCAGAGAAATAAACAAGTGAATTCCTCCACTCACAATTAGCTTCAGCGACTCCCCATTTTGCAGCTGGTTGCGGGAAACCTTAGACATCTAGCTCCAACCTAACTCTCTAGCTGAATACACATGATTTGTCATACATAATACCTCTTCTCCAATTAAATTAGTGTGTCTGCTGAGTTCCATGCCTTTTTCTATGATGTTTTTCCTGTCTGGTAGGAAACATACACACACACACACACTCCTGTCATTATTCTCCCCACCTCCTGAACAAAAGTTAGAATTCCAAGGTTCCTGTTTCCACAGGAATCTTCTATGCTGAAGAACTGCTTTCAAATTATGGTGCTGGAGAAGATTCTTGAGAATCCCTTGGACGGCAAGGAAATCAAACCAGTCAATCCCAAAGGAAATCAACCCTGGATACTTATTGGAAGGACTGATGCTGAAGTTGAAGCTCCGATACTTTGGTCACCTGATAAGAAAAGCCAACTCATTGGAAAAGAAAGACCCTGATGCTAGGAAAGATGGAGGGAAGGAGAAGGGGGCGACAGAGGATGAGATGGTTGGATGGCATCACTGACTCAATGGACATGAGTTTGAGCAAACTCAGGGAGATAGTGAAAGACAGGGAAGCCTGGCGTGCTACAGTTCATGGGGTCACAAAGAGCGGGACACACATCGAGTCAACACCACCACCATCCCCCATTGACACACCTTTGTCAGCTGGGACCACACAAGTAAGCAGTTTCAAATGGTGTCCAGTAGGGGGAGGTGTGCCCATAATCTCCCACAAATTCCAATGCTTTTTTTTGTAGCCCTGGAAATTTTAATCAGATACCCTGCAGGAGGTCCCCGAAACCCACTTCAGTATTCTTGCCTAGAGAATCCCATGGACAGAGGAACCTGGCCGGCTACAGTCCATAGGGTCACAAAGAGTCAGACACGACTGAAATGGCTTAGCACACATGTACGGAGATTTTAAGGAGGCCGTATGTTTACAGAAACTTTTCGCTGGTTAAAGAAATAAATAAACAACAGTTCATCCACCCCCTTCCTCAAACACTCACGATCTGTGAGTAATCTCCAGGAACCAAAACCCAGTAACAGACACACTAACAACAAAGACTAAACCATTTGATGATTTTTAATCTCTGTGATTTAAAACACAACCAATTCATTTTTCCAAATTACATCTGGAGGATCTCACTTCATTTGCATTCTCACTTTTTTTTTAAAAAAATCAATAAAATGTATACACAGATTGAGTGTTGAATCTATGTGTTTAATCAGGAACCAGTTTTGCCTTTCATAAGCAGAGATTAGCTAATATGAAAAAAAATAACAATTCTGTACTGCCCACTTCATCCCCATCTCCACCCATTTCTTCCCTCCATCTATTAATAGATTTTTATTTTTATTTTTGGTTGCACTGGTCTTCACTACTATACTTGAGCTTTCTCTAGTTGCTGGGCGAGGGCTTCTCATTGTGGTGGCTTCTCCTGTTGCAGAGCACAGCATCTAGAGCATATGGGCTCAGTGGTTGTGGCCCATGGGCTTAGTCGCTCCATGGCATGTATGATCTTCCTGGACCAGGGATCAAACCCGTGTCCTCTGCATAAGCAGTTAGACTCTTAACCACTGGACCACCAGGGAACTGCCAATAGATTTTTAAAGTATGTTTTATACCTGTTTACCAAATGGCAGTTATTTTTTACATGCTAGATTTAAGATACCTCAGGATTGAGCTGACTCAAGTGTTAATCATTGATTCGTGCTGATCACAAACCAGAAGCAAATTGGCATCATGAAATACACTAACCATGTCACATCTCAGGGAACAAGAGATGGCCCAGACCGTTCTCATGCTGGGGCACATGGGTCTCACAGAGAATGAATAATGTTCAGTATTTCATACGTTTATAAATTAATGAAGCTGGAAGAGAAGAGATCAATGCAGTTCATAGATGAGAAACATAAGATCCGGAGAGATCCAAGTGACCTTTCCAAGACACCATAGCCAATAGCTCAGTTGGTAAAGAATTCACCAGCAATGTGGGAGACCTGGGTTTGATCCCTGGGTTGGGAAGATCCCCTGGAGAAGGGAACAGCTGCCCACTCCAGTATCCTGGCCTGGAGAATTCAATGGACTGCATGGTCCATAGGGTCACAAAGAGACAGACACGACTGAATGACTTTCACTTTCACAGCCAGTTAGTGATGAAATAGAGACTAGAATCTGACCCTTTGGACCAGTTCCCTGTAGGACGCTTTTCATCCATCAGATCAGATCAGATCAGTCGCTCAGTCGTGTCCGACAATTTGCGACCCCATGAATCGCAGCACGCCAGGCCTCCCTGTCCATCACCAACTCCTGGAGTTCACTCAGACTCACGTCCATCAAGTCAGTGATGCCATCCAGCCATCTCATCCTCCGTCATCCCCTTCTCCTCCTGCCCCCAATCCTTCCCAGCATCAGAGTCTTTTCCAATGAGTCAGCTCTTCGCATGAGGTGGCCAAAGTACTGGAGTTTCAGCTTTAGCATCATTCCTTCCAAAGAAATCCCAGGGCTGATCTCCTTCAGAATGGACTGGTTGGATCTCCTTGCAGTCCAAGGGACTCTCAAGAGTCTTCTCCAACACAACAGTTCAAAGGCATCAATTCTTCGGCGCTCAGCCTTCTTCACAGTCCAACTCTCACATCCATACATGACCACAGGAAACACCATTTGTTGTTATTCTTGCAGTGCCAGCAAGAGATGATATCTTAAAAGGATCTTTTTTTGTGCCCAGAACATTTAAAGATATACTAGGAGGGCAATGCAAACACCGGTTGGCTTGAATAACTCCTCTCTAAGGAGCCAGCCAGGCTTTCAGCTCAAGGCTGTCACATTAGCACCTTTTTTAACAAAGTGTTCATGAGAAGGATCATCAAGAAAGAAACAAAATCCATCTTTAGTGTCTATTGCATATGTTAGCACACGTTGTATTCACTTCTGTAATTGTTTACTGAGTAGGGTAAAAGCCAGGGTGTGTTGTTATACTAAGAAGTTATTTGTCCCTTGAATCTAAAGATTTTGCCTACAGCTCACATTAAATCAGAGGTAGGATGTAAATGCTAAGTGTTGTTAGTCACTCAGTAATGTCTGACACTTTTGTGACCCCATGGACTGTAGCCCACCAGGCTCCTCGGTGCATAGGATTTCCCAGACAAGAATACTGGAGTGGGTTGCCATTTCCTTCTTCAGGGCATCTTCCCAACCCAGGGATAGAACCCAGGTCTCCTGCATTGCAGGCAGATTCTTTACTGTCTGAGCCACCAGGGAAGAATAACAATGACACTTGAAGCTTATAATAATTTTCAGGGTAGATCTCAAAGCACTTGGCAAATATTCATTACATTTCAACACAGTATGATGTCCAAGAAGCATCAGCTTGTGTTTTCCTTTTCGTAAGTCAGAGGAACGGAAAATAATTGCGTTTCAAAAATCCGTTTTGTTTTTAAGCCTAACACTTTTATTTTTAATCATGCTTAATTTTGTAAATTACCTCAAATTCTCTCAGCAATAAAGTTTACATAAATTCTAATTGAATAAATAAAGGGATTGACTTCATCAGGATCAGAACTTGAAAGTCCTGGGCTCATTCAGAAGAACCACTAGCTTTTCTGGCTTCATGTTATAAAATTCACACAAAGAACTCTCACAATACATAATCTGAAATGCCAGGGGTGGAAGGTATAAAGCAACTCACTATTGAATTACAGCAACTTTAAAAAATTATTGAAGCTAAAATTCTTCCCTAAACTGTCTTTATTAAAAATTAATCCAGGAATTCAGGTTTGGAGATGAGGTAGGAGGATGGGTGGGAGGAAACGAGAGAAGGAGGAAAAGCAAAGACTGTTTAAATATGTATGATTTTTATTTGAAATCAGAGAAAAGATTCCCCACTTGGAAAACCTGAAGTGTCATGATAATTAAGTGCATCAGATATTTTGTATTATATCTGATGGGTTTTGACTTCAAAGGAGCTTAGAGGGCAAAGTGTCAATCAACATAGGGCTTTCATTGCAGCCCCCCTGAAGTCTTCAACCTCATCACAGAAGGTTCAGCACAGTTCTTCCCAACACAGCACCCTGGGGACAGTTTCTCCAGTCTAAAATGGTCAATGAGACCACTGACAGAGTCCCTGGAAAAGTTTCTAAAAGAGGGACTGACTCAGCTAGTAAAGGCGCTTTTGGCTGCTTCCCTCTATGCTTCCTTATTCCTGCCTGGAATGGGGACATGATCGCTGGAGTGCCAGCAGTCATTTTGTATCTAGAGGTAAACATTGAGAAACGAGGCCCCACTCTGCAGGTGGTAGAAGAAAAAGGAACCCGCACACCTGATAACAATGTTGATGCCATAACCACTCTGAGCTGCTTGCCTTGGGATTTTACATAATAGACAGCCTCTTACTTGAGTTTTCCACTATTTATTCGCTAATACAGCCGGCTCCATGACCTTTAGAGTCTCACTTTCAGTTCAGTCACTCAGTTGTGTCCAACTCTTTGTGACCCCATGGACTGCAGCATGCCAGGCTTCGCTGTTCATCACCAACTCCTGGAGCCATCTCATCCTCTGTTGTCCCCTTCTCCCACCTTCAATCTTTCCCAGCATCAGGGTCTTTTCCAATGAGTCAGCTGTTTGTATCAGGTGGCTAAAGGATTGGAGTTTCAGCTTCAGCATCAGTCCTTCCAATGAATATTCAGGACTGATTTCCTTTAGGATTGACTGGTTTGATCTCCTTGCAGTCCAAGAGACTCTCAAGAGTATTCTCCAACACAACAGTTCAAAAACATCAATTCTTTGGCATTCAGCTTAATATGAGAGTCTAACTTTACTTCCTTTTTAAAACTGCCTTCATGAAAGGGGTTCAGTGGTGGGAAACAAAGAAAAGAAGGCTGTTGGCGATAAGAAGCTGAAGAAGCCTGTGGTGGGAAAAAAGGCTGCAGGGACCAAGAAACCAGCAGCTGAAAAGAAGCCCACAGAAAAGAAACCCACCTCAGAGGAAAAGAAGGCTGCTGCGTAAACTTAAATTTGTTTATTCCATAAATGCCGAATCATTTGGGACAGCTGATTTTGAATAAAGAAAGGTTTGAACAACAACAACAAAAAAAAACTGCCTTCATTTCTTGAGGAAGTATGTCAGTCACACTTTCCTTGACCTTTTAGACTAGATCCACTAAGGCCTCAATGTCACAACTCCAGAGGATACCCTATGGCCAGCAGACACCGAGCACCTAGACTCCCACCTAGACTGCAGTGTGAATAGGGTCCACTGGGCCCTGTGGTCCAGGCTGCCCTTGCTTTCACTAAATCCACTGATTACCTTTTGATCTTCCTGGGGTGTTATCCTCAGGGAGATCAATAAAAAGGTGACTTTAGATTCAAATACTGAGCCAACCATTGCTAACAGCTAACCATTAGCCAACATTGCTAACCATTGCTAAATCTGTAGGTTTATGGAGCTAATTTAGATCAATTTTCTCAATCTTGCATGCCATGGACCACTTTAGCAGGTAAATGAATATCATGATCCATCTACTGTCCGTCTTTCCACAGAAAAGAAGAAAAGAAGGAAGATTCAGCACATTGAATTGAGAGTGTTACTATTATTGATCACAAAACAAGAAGAAATATAGCAAAGCTATTTCCCAACTGAAACAAAGCAATGATAATAACAATAACAATTAATAATATTTACTGGAACACAGCTTGCTTTGTGTGTCACTGTTCCACATCCTTCACATGCATTAACTCCTTCCACTGTCATAACAACCCTAGGAAATAGGGATGATGATGACGACGATACTGAATTTGCAGAGAGAGAAACTGAGGCACAGAAAGCTGAAGTGATTTGCCTGCAATCTTGCAGTTGTTAAGTGGTGGAGTCAAAATGTGCACCAAGGTCAATCTGAGCCCCGAACACATGCAAGTAACCACCACACCACATTGCTCCCAGTAATTTAAAACTGTTGGCCATGTATTACCATGAACACTGATACTGCAGGCCCCATGAGGGAAGGGGTTTTGCGTTTTATTCACTGCTTTATGCCCAGTGCCAACAACACTATTTGGCATATAATTGGTACTCAAGTAATTTTTTAATAAGTGAACAAATAACTGAATGAATGAATGAGGAGAAGTTTACAGGACCGCTGACGGGGTTATGTGATTATGGCTTAAGACCTGCAAATTCCCCAGTGATTCAGCGGTTAGGACTCAGTACTTTCATGGCCACAGCAGGGATTGGATCCCTGGTCAGGGAACTAAGATCCCACAAGCTGCTCAGTGCAGCCAAAGAAATAAACAAAATTGCTATGAGGCATTTCAGGGGACTTTCCTAGTGGCCCAGTGGCTAAGACTCTGTGCTCCCAATACAGGGGGCCCAAGTTCAATTCCAGGGCAGGGAACTAGATCCCACGTGCTGCAACTAAGACCAAGTGCAATCAAACAAATAAGTATTTTACAAAATTGCTTCTTGTAATTTCTGTGAGCAGACCTTTCCAAGGAGAAACCCATTCATGACAAGTCACGTGGAATGCCGGGATATGTCATCTTCAGATACTAACAAATATTAACATCCAACCACCTGTAGGAAATCATAATGATACCTTATGATGGGGAAGGTTCATAGAGTGTGATGTATCTTCATTTACACCACCTTCTTTAGTCCTTATCACATCCTATAAGGATTTAGCTCCACTTTACAGGCGACAAGTGAATGAGTGAAAGTCACTCACTCATGTCCAACTCATGGAATTCCCCAGGCCAGAATACTGGAGTGGGTAGCCATTCCCTTCTCCAGGGGATCTTCCCAACCCAGGGATTGAACCCAGGTCTCTCGCATTGCAGGCAGATTATTTACCAGCTGAGCCACAAGGGAAGCACACAGGCAACAAAGCTGAGGTTCTAGGTAACAGCCAGAATCCAGCCTCCTGCCCCCTCAGCCACCTCCACACCAGGCATTTATCCTGGGGTGTCCTGCCCTCTGTGGGGTCAGATGTCCCTTGACCGCTCACATTCCACCACCCCATCCCCTTCACAACCATAGGCCTGCACGGACAGCTCTCCTTGACCCATAGTCTAGCCTCTCATCTTGGTGTTCCAAATATCCATTGCTGAGTTTTAATATAAGGTTGGTGCAAAAGTAATTGCGGTTTTGCATTGTTAAACTTTGCTGTTTGATATTGGAATACATTCTTTAAAAAAAAAATCTGGCTATGTTATACATCTTTTTAATGCACATTTCTCGCTTTATGCTTTTTTGCTGACATTACTTGCTGTTTACTTTATGCTTATTTTAGACTAGGGAATTGATGTTAGACAAAAAACAAAGTCAAGCACTTTTCTTATTTGACTTCAAAATGGGTCATAAAACAGCAGCAACAACTCACAACATCCACAGTGCATTTGGCCCAGGAACTGCTAACGACGGTACAGTGCAGTGATGGTTCAAGAAGTTTTGCAAAGGAGACAAGAATCTTGACGATAAGGAGCAAAGTGGCCAGCCCTATTCTTCCAGCCATCAGAAGTTGTCAACGACAAACTGAGAGCGATCATCGAAGCTGATCCTCTTACTACTACACACGAAGTTGCTGAAGAACTCAACGTGGACCATTCTACAGTCATTTGGCGTTTGAAGCGAATTGGAAAGGTAAAAAAGCTTGACAAGTGGGTGCCTCATGAGCTGACGACAAATCAAAAAGATTGGCTTTTTGAAGTGCCATCTTCTCATTCTACGCAGCAACAACAAACCATTTCTTGATTGGATTCTAATGTGCGACAAAAAGTGGGTTTTATATGACAACCAGTGATGACCAGCTCAGTGGTGGGGCCAAGAAGAAGCTCCAAAGCACTTTCCAAAGCCGAATTTGCACCAGAAAATGGTCATGGTCACTGTTTGGTGGTCTGCTGCTGATCCTCTTCAGCTTTCTGATCCCCATTGAAACATTACATCTGAGAAGTGTGCTCAGGAAATCAGTGAGATGCACCCAAAACCGCAACACCTGTAGCCAGCATTGATCAACAGAATGGACCCAATTCTTCTCCATGGCAACGTCACCCACGTGTCACACAACCAACGCTTCAAAAGTTGAACAAGTTGGGCTACGGAGTTTTGCCTTCCCACCACACTCCCCTGACCTCTCGCCAACCGACTACCACTTCTTCAAGCATGTAGACAACATCTTGCAGGGAAAATGCTTCCCCAACCAGCAAGAAGCAGAGAATGCCTTCCCAGAGTTCAACAAATCCTGAGGCTCAGATTTTTACATTACAGGGATAAACCAATTTATTTCTTGTTGGCAGAAGTGTGTTGATTGTAATGGTTCCTTTTTTGATGAATAAAGATGTGTTTGAGCCTAGTTACAGTGATTTAAAATTCACATTTCAAAACCGCGATTACTTTTGCACCAACCAAATAAACCACTTCAAAACCTAACATCGTAAGTAACAATTGACTGTTAAGTCTCAAGGCTCTGTGAGTTGACTGGGATGAGTGGTTCTTGCTCAGCGTCTCTCATGAAGCTGCAGCCTCATACCATGTTAGCTGGGGTCTACAGTTGAGTTGCCCAGAAGACATCGCTGGGCCGGATGTCTTCTGAGGTCCACTCACACAGGCCACCGCGACCGTGGCTCAGCTGGGCTACTGACCCCGAGCCTCTCCGCGTGACTTGGACTTCCCTGAGTCTGGTGGCCGGGTCTCCAGGGAGCACTACAGCTGTGAGAGTTTCCAAGGGCAGGAAGCAGAAGCTGCCAGGCCAGTGAAGGTCTATGCTTTGAACTGCGACAGCAGGATTCCACAGCCACTGATGGAATCAGTGGGAATCAGCAGGATTCCGCAGCCACGGGGCCCAGCCCAATTCCCAGGGTGTGGTGAAATAAACTGCCCCTCTTGATGGGAAGCAGGAAGGTTACCCCTCACCAAAATGCATGTGGGACGGGCCATGCTGTGGTAGTCAGCCATTTTTGGAACACGTGATCCACCACGCACAGCTTTGTCATTAACTTGCAATGAAGCTATCCAGCTGCTGATAAATTTCCATTTTCACACTGTTATTCTGTGCTTAATTGGGCACAGAGTAATATTCAATTTATTCCTCCTAACATTTGCCAAGGTTACATTTGCAGCCTGAACTGTTATCAGTCCATACCCTTTTATACCTTCAAAGGCTATTCTCTTTTTTTTTAACCTGAACTTTTTATTTTTTATTGGGGTATGGCCATGAATTTGAGCAAACTCCAGGAGATAGTGGAGAACAGAGGAGCCTGAGGGGCTATAGTCCATGGGGTCACAAAGAGTCCGACACAACTTGGTGACTGAACAAAACAGTAGCTGATTTACAATATTGTGATGGTTTCAGGTGAACAGCCAAGGGACTCAGCCAAACATATACATGTATCCATTCTCCCCCAAAATTCTCTCCTCTCCCATCCAGACTAAAGACTATTCTAATTCAAACAGGTAATTAAGCCCAATGACAAAAGCATCTCCAGGAGGAAGGTGTGACTGAAGCTGCTACTGTTTGATTGACATTCAAGACCATCCTGTCTGCCCAGGGCAGTTCCCAGCCTCTGAAGAATCAGGCAAGAATAGATAACTAGATTGGTTCAAATCCACCACAATTGTGAAAACTTTTGTTTTTTGACCGATCTTAGTTTTTGATTTCTCCTTCCTTTAGGTTGACTTTCCTGATTTCCCTGCCGCAGGGGTGTAACCTGTTTTTCTTTGAACCTCTGGAACTCTTCACCTGCTGCCACTTGGGACTCTCACCTGGTCTACCTGGGCTCATAGTCCTGTTGCTGCTGCTGCTGCTGCTGCTGCTAAGTCGCTTCAGTCGTGTCCGACTCTGTGCAACCCCACGGACGGCAGCCCACCAGGCTCCCCCGTCCCTGGGATTCTCCAGGCAAGAACACTGGAGTGGGTTGCCATTTCCTTCTCCAATGGATGAAAATGAAAAGTGAAAGGGAAGTCGCTCAGTCGTGTCCGACTCCTAGCGACTCCATGGACTGCAGCCCACCAGGCCCCTCGGTCCATGGGATTTTCCAGGCAAGAGTACTGGAGTGGGGTGCCATTGCCTTCTCTGATAGTCCTGTTGAGGCTCATCTAATTCCCTTCCTTTACCTTTGCATTTATCCCTTACACAGCTGATGACTCCCTCACCGTACGAGTCCTCGTGTGTTGAATTGGATTGCACCTTCAGGAATGTTGTCCTCATTGTTCTGTCATTCACATTCACCCATTCATCCACTCATTAACCCAATAAATAGTGACCAGGCATAATCCCCTGCTAAACCAAAAGAAGGTTTTAATATAGCTCTGCATTTAAATATTCCCACTTCCACAAGCAAAACGACCTTACCAGTGGAGACAAACACCAAGTGTCACATGTTTACTTCAGTTTTAGCTCCTTAAAGACCCAAAGATATGTCTCCTGGTACCAGACCAAGGACTGTCCATGAAGACACAAGTGAAGCATCTATAGGAGCCTGGTCTTCGTCATCTACTCAGCATGCCAGTGGCACCCAAGCCTGGAACAGGCTCTCAAACATTGCCTCTTCTCTTCATGTTGACAAATGTGGGGGCTTTCTTGGTGACTCTATCTGATTCTGTGCTTGTTCTATCCACATGGAGCTGGAGTGACCCATCTGTCCACACTCTCCATTCAGCTCCTAACCTTTCCACTCCTTGATTGGTCTTTGCTGCTTTCTTACAGGTCTGTCTTCCCACCAGGAAAAGGACCAGGAAGAGGAGTTCCAGGCCTTTCAAGGAAGACAGTCGACAATGTCCAAGTCAAGGTGGGACGAGATCTTCCAATGCAGAGGCAAGTTATTTAGCCACACTATGTCTCTGTTGCCTCAAGTGAAAACGGCAGCAGAGGCAGTCCCTATTTCAATGAGATACTGTGACACACATTGCAGCTGAGCCTGGTGCCTAAGAAGCAGCTCATGGATGTGATGTTTTCTTGCCATTGCTGGATTATTGGTGTCTTGGGTCATGTTTCAGCAAAGTCACAGTTTCAGCCAAATCCACAGGGGAATGGGAGTTGAGGCAGGGGCAATCATCGTCAAGGGCACAGAGCTTCTTGGGGGAAAGAATTTCCTGGCACTGCCCTTGCTCTTCGTTGACAGGCAAATCAGCTCCAGCAGATCGAGAGTAGTTCTCCAAGAAGAGTAGCAGGTGTTGAGCCTTGAGAAACAAAAGCATAATGGAGATGGGAGAGCACGCAGGGACGCAGAGGGGACCCGAGGGTCTGGGCGAGTCCGGCAGGTGCATCTAGCTGACTCCCGCAAAGCGTTTCCTGCAATTCTTGTCTTTGATTTTCCTTCTCATTCTACAGCCCCTTTCTCAGTCCTACATTCCAGCTCATTTCACAACCTACAGACCATTCATTCATTAGGCAAATACGCACTGAGTCCCATTACAAGCAAGCACCATTCAAGACCTGGGAATATGTCACTGAACAAAATGGGCAAGAATCCATGCTCTCATAGAAATATCTGGTGGTGGCAAATTTTACCACCAATTTTAAAAGTAGATCTGATTTTTAGAAATAGGCAAAGAATCAGAAGAGGTGATTAACCGCATAATAGCGATTTTTACCCAAAGTAAGGTGCAATTATAAATTAATCAGACTAATTTTCTCCTAAGCCTATTAAACTAATCTTTCCCAGGCTACAATTTTCATAGAACTTTTTAAAAATTATACTTTTTTATTACATAGGTACATAATCACACAGCTGAAAACTTGGGAAATGAAAAAGTAAATTAATCATCTATAATTCCACTGGCTTAACACAACTACTTTTTTGGGGAGGATTTTCTTCCTTTCCTTTACATTTACTTTCAATTCAGTTCTATTCAGCCACTCAGTTGTGTCTGACTGAGACCCTATAAATTGGCTTCCCTGTCTATCACCAACTCCCTAGGCTTGCTCAAACTCATGTCCATCAAGTCGGTGATGCCATCCAACTATATTATCCTCTGTCATCCCCTTTTCCTCCTGCCTTCAATCTTTTCCAGCATCAGGGTCTTTTCAAATGAGTCAACTCTTCACATCAGGTGGCCAAAGATTGGAGCTTCAGCTTTAGCATCAGTCCTTCCAATGAATATTCAGGACTGATTTCCTTTAGGATGGACTTGTTTGAACTCCTTGCAGTCCAAGGAGCCCTCAAGAGTCTTCTCCAACACCACAGTTCAAAAGCATCAATTCTTGGGCACTCAGCTTTCTTTATGGTCCAACTCTCATATCCATACATGACTACTGGAAAAACTATAGCTTTGACTAGATGGACCTTTTTTAGCAAAGTAATGTCTCTGCTTTTTAATATGCTGTCTATATTGGTCATAGCTTTTCTTCCAAGGAGCAAGCATATTTTAATTTCTAGGCTGCAGTCACCATCTTCAGTGATTTTGGAGCCTAAGAAAAGAAAGTCTGTCACTGTTTCCATTGTTTCCCCATCTATTTGCCATGAAGTGATGGGGCCAGATGCCATGATCTTAATTTTTTGAATGTTGAGTTTTAAACCAGCGTTTTCACTCTCCCCTTTCACCTTCATCAAGAGGGTCCTTAGTTCCTCTTTGCGTTTTGCGATAAGGGTGGTGTTATTTGCATATCTGAGGTTATTGATATTTCTCCAAGTCATCTTGATTCCAGCCTGTGCTTCCTCTAGCCTGGCTTTTCTCATGATGTACTCTGCATGTAAGTTAAATAAACAGGGTGACAATATATAGCCTTGACATACTCCTTTCCCAATTTAGAACCAGTTCATTGTTCCATGTCCAGTTCTAACTATTGCTTCTTGACCTGCATACAGATTTCTCAGGAGGTAGGTCAGGTGGTCTGGTATTCCCATTTCTTAAAGAACTTTCCACAGTTTATTGTGATCCACACAGTCAAAGGCTTTGGCATAGTCAATAAAGCAGAAGTAGATGTTTTATTGGAACTCTCTTGCTTTTTCTATGATCCTGTGGGCATTGGCAATTTGATCTCTGGTTCCTCTGCCTTTTCTCAATTCAGCTTGAACATCTGAAAGTTCTTGATACATGTACTGTTGAAGCCTGGCTTGGAGAATTTTGAGCATTACTTTGTTAGCGCGTGAAAAGAGTGCAATTGTGCAGTAGTTTGAACATTCTTTAACATTGCTTTTCTTTGGTTTACTTTTTCTTATAAACTTGAAATCACTAATATATATTACATATTCCTTTCTAACTTCACATAGTACCATAAGCATGGTCTCATGGTCTCTATGAACAATATTTTCATGACCCTATGAGATTCTTTACTTACTCATGACCCATTATTAGCCCTTTGGATGGTTTACAATAGTTTCACTATTAATTATGAAATTGATTTTCTAGGGAAATAATTCCAAAGGAGGAGTTCGAATTATGTGTGAAACTGTGAAACTACAGTCGAAATGAGTTCACTGATTCCTGGGGAACACTTCTGAAGGATGACTGTTTGGGATATATCAAATTCATTGTGTTGGTTAAAAAGACAATACTCTTACTCTGCAGTTTCATATTGCACATGCTTGCAGAGCTCTTTATAAGCTGCAGGAGGCCTCCAAAAGAGGAATTCTCGGAATTTGATTTCTATCTCCATCCCACTGCACCAGAAGCCATCTCCTGAATCTCCCTGAAAGTGGTCTGCTACCCTTAGTAGGGGGCTTCCCAGGTTGGTGGCGCTAGTGGTAAGGAACCCAACTGCCAATGCAGGAGACTTAAGAGACATGGGTTCGATCCCCAGGTCTGGAAGATTCCCTGAAGGAGGGCATGGCAACCCACTACAGTATTCTTGACTGGAGAATCCCATGGACAGAGGAGCCTGGTGGGCTACAGTCCATGGTGTCACACAGAGTCAGACACAACTGAGCAACTGAGGGTTATACATTTATGAGCCTCAGCTGAACCCTGAAGGGCCTCGGTCACAGTTTTCCCGGAAGGACCCCCAGGTCTCGTTGTCACTGGCTTCTCAGAAGGCTCTCCAAGCCCACAGACATCTGTTAGACACGACCTCAGACAAAGACAGCTGGGAAAACCCACAGGGAAGGAAATCCCACTGTGAAAGGAGCTGACTCTAGGGTTCGCGGAGAGCCATAGTTAACCATTGTTCAGGCACAAAAGGTTCGAGTAGAAAGCTGTGCTGATTCCGGGTCAGTCTCTCAGCCCGTGGCGGGGGAGGGCGAGGAGGGGACACAGAAGCGCCTGTGTCCCCAGGAGTCCCTGCCAGTGACAGCTGAGAGGCTGCTGCCAAGAGCCAGGCCTCTGTCTAGAGAGGGCCTGGCCCCCAAGGAGACCACGTGACAGGCACCAACAATGGACCATTAGCGCTTTGTGGCTTCTCCCCAGCGCTGGCATTTACCGTGGGGCTCACAGTCCTGGCTACAGCTCCCTGCAAACTGGAGTAAATTGTAGTCCAAACTTTCCCACAGCCACCTGCACAGACCCCCCCGGGGCTGGATGAATAAGCAAAAAATGGGATTTCATTTATCCTTGCACTTCCACCAACTCCCCCTGTAAGGCCTAGAAAAAGGAGAATGAGTTTTATTGTCTTTTTAAATTTGTGTCTTTATTTCTGGCTGTGCCGGGTCTTCCTTGCTGCATGGGCTTTTCTCTCTAGTTGCGGCAAGCAGGGGCTACTCTGTAGCTGTGGTGTGCGGCCTTCTCATCGTGGTGGCTTCTCTTATTATGGAGCACAGGCTCCAGTGTGTGTGGACTCGGTAGCTGCGATGCCCAGGCTCTAGAGCACAGGCTCAGTAGCTGTGGTGCATGGGCTTAGGTGCTCCACGGTATGCGGGATCTTCCCCAACCAGGGATCGAAACCGGGTCCCCTGCATTGGCAGGTGGATTCTAATCCACTGATCCACCAGGGAAGTCCAAGAGTTTTAAAAGCGTATAAACCCTTCAAAATTGGAAGCACGCTCCCATGGTTGGACATGGTGTCAGTGTTTTTGGCAGATGCTTGATATGGATATGAGGATATTATATCAATGAGATATGAGTGAAGAGGACAAATGTGGTATGGAGAAATGGGAGCCTCAGAAAACCCTCCAAGCTGCTGTCGACAGCTTCCTCTGATCAGTTTCTGCAGCTCATTAAAGGCCTTCACGTGACAAGTACTGTGGTCCCTGAAGTGGGCCACCAGGGCAAAGGGTCAGGTCTGGAGGTTGGCATGGGTGGGTCAGCCTCATTCTTTGCAGGATTAAAACTGGAAATGACCTCACACTTGATGGGCTCAGTCTGAGGCTTTTTATTTTGACTCAGGGTTGGGAGAGGGGGCGCTTCCTAAAAAAAAAAAAAAAAAGCTTCTAAAAAGAGGCAAAGGAAATCAGGCTAAAACAAAAACTAACACACAAACCTTTCCTATACCATCACAGGTGGAATTCTAGTGCTGACATATCTCTTTTATAAATTAATTTTGATGGGCGTATAGTTGTTTACAGTGTTGTATTAGTTTCTGCTGTGCAGCGAAGTGAATCAGCTATACATGTACATAAATCTCCTCTTTCTTCTGATTTCCTTCAACACAGAACAGAGTTCTGAGGAGAGTTCCCTGTGCTAGACAGTTGGTTCTCGTTAGTTATCTATTCTACACATAATATCAATAGTCTAGCGCTTATCTCAGTATCTCCTCTAAGGAAATACAGTTAAAGGCAATTCCCTGGCTTGGTCCAGTGGTTCAATGCCAGAGGTCCAGGGTTCAATTCCCTACTCAGGAAACTAATATTCCTCTAACTAAGCCACACAACACAGCCTACTGAGAAAAGAAATACAGTTGAAGAAACACATGAAGGAGATTGTGATAAAAGTCTACCTTGTAGGCTGAAGACCATCTTACAGTGAAGGAGGCTCCCTAAGGCTGGTTTCTCTGAGGCCATGGCCACGGGCTTGTCTGCGCCGTGAAGGGTGAGGGCCAGAGCCAGGCATCTAGACTGTAGTATTCACAAAAGCGCAAGGACTTAGCAAAGAAGAGTCCTGACAGCCGTCCTACCTAGGGCTGACATATGGAAAGTAGGCTCAACTCAGGTTGTCTGCTGTTAAGACAAGACATACCTCCAGACTACTGGGCAGAGGCTGCTGCCCCCAAATCCCCCTAGTGCTACTCCTCTTCCCTCTGCCAGTCCTCCCAGAACTGAAAACCAAGAGTGGGCACCTCCAGGGGCCAACCAGCCTGTAGGCGCACCAGCCAGTTCACAGAAACCGCCACATATGAGCCCCATCCCCGTGTCTCTCCAGCCAGGAAGGGCCTAGACCATAGTACTGGGGACAAGCCCAGTGCCAGGTGGCCAGACACAGCATTTTCCCAAGGTTTCCTCAAGAAAAGCAGCCCCCAAACAGTACCAGGGCTTCCCTGATAGCTCAGATGGTAAAGAATCCACCTACAATGCGGGAGACCTGGGTTCGATCCCTGGGTTGGGAAGATCCCCTGGAGAAGGGAAAGGCTACCCACTCCAGTATTCTGGCCTGGAGAATTCCACGGACTGTATAGTCCATGGGATTGCCAAGAGTTGGACACGAATGAGCAACTTTCACACAAATAGTACCATCCAGACATTTGTCTATATCAACCCTACTTTTATACACACTTACTGGCAGGACTTAATATTCCATTTAAGACTTTCTTAGACCTTAAAGTCACCAAAGTGCAAGTAACTGCATTATACTTTTTGTTGTGTAAAGCCTAAGGCAGAGGACATTTAAATAACTAATAAACTGTAGCCTAAATATTAACTGAGGCACAGTCGATACTCTTGAGATCCTTCAGAACCCTCGGGAAGAACTAGATCTTCCATGAAGGGCTTTCTGGAGAATTTCTCTTTCTCTTTTAAGCTGTGTCCAATCCATGTTAAATTTCTTAACTTAGTTGAGGGTCTTTTTTGTGTGTAAAGAAAGTAGGGTTCGATCCCTGGGTCAGGAAGATCTCCTGGAGAAGGAAATGGCAATCCACTCCAGTATTCTTGCCTGGGAAATCCCATGGACTGTAGTCCTCCAGGCTCCTCTGCCCATGGGATTACAAAGAGGACTGAGCGACTAAGTACAGAGAAACACATGCAAAGGATGGGAGAAATGCTACATGATTTCCAAGTAATCCTCCTGGGCTCTGACACTGGGTTACTGAGCCCTTTTACAGATGAGAGAACTGAGGCTTAGAGTTAGGTAATTTACTCAAGGGTCTAGAAGCTGCTGCTGCTGCTAAGTTGCTTCGGTCGTGTCTGACTCTGTGCGACCCCATAGATGGCAGCCCACCAGGCTCCTCTGTCCATGGGATTTTCCAGGCAAGAGTACTGGATTGGGGTGCCATCGCCTTCTCCAGTCTAGAAGCTAGAAGGTGGCAACGTAAAATTGGAAGCCAGAGCAGTCTAAGTGAAAAGCCCCATCTTATTCACTCACTACCTATCTCCTTTGTGACTGACAATTTGCCCATGGTATTACCTGTAACAGGAAGTTACTTAGCTATTAGGTTTGAAAGAAAAAAAGAGTTGTGGGAAGTGTGATGTCAAGAGCACATGCTTTGAGGAGAACATCAACTGTCACCAATCTTGAGAGAAGGTGATTCCCCAAGGTGATCTGGCCTCACCCCATTCACCTGCTCTAGAGAAGAGGTCCCACCATCTAGATGGTGTCCTCTCTGCTGGCCAGACAGATGCTGTCTTCTCCAAACTGCTTATCCTGTGTCAACAACCACTTTTGTCTCATAGCCTATTATTGGTAAGTATATGTGTGTGTGTTAGTTGCTCAGCCGTGTCCAACTCTTTGTGACCCCATGGCGTGTAGACCGTCAGGCTCCTCTGTCCATGGGATTCTCCAGGCGAGAATACAGGAGTGGGTTGCCAGTTCCTTCTCCATGTAAGTATACATGTATATGTTTTTCCTCTGCTATACGCTCATCTCATTCAAATTAGAATCAATGAATGATCTTTTTTTTTTTTTTTTTTGCATCCCATACATGTTGCAAAGCTATGACAAACCTAGACAGTGTATTAAAAAGCAGAGACATCATTTTGCTGACAAAGGTCCATATAGTCAAAGCTGTGTTTTTTCCAGTAGTCATATATGGACATGAGTGTTGGACCGTAAAGAAAGCTGAGCGCTGAAGAACCGATGCTTTCGAACTGTGGTGCTGGAGAAGACTCTTGTCCCTTGGACTGTAAGGAGATCAAAGCAGTCAATCCTAAAGGAAATCAGTCCTGAATATTCTTTGGAAGGACTGATGCTGTAGCTGAAGCTCCAGTACTATGGCCAAGTGATGCAAAGAGGCCAATTCACTGGGGAAAAGACCCTGATGCTGGGAAAGATTTGAGGAAAAAGGAGAAGGGGACAACAGAGGATGAGATGATTAGAGAGCATCACTGACACAAAGGACAAATTTGAGCAAACTCCAGGAGATAGTGGAGGACACAGGAGCCTAGTAGGCTATAGTCCACGGGGTCTCAAAGAGTCAGACACAACTTAGCAACTGAACACCAACAACATACATGTTGCACATCACACAGGAGAGGCTCATATCACAGGAGAGTTGAATGAAGGAGTGAGTATGGGAGATAATCTGTTCTCTCTCTTCTTTTCATCCTACATAGATTGCACACAACACAGGAGATACTGAATAGCAGTGGAGTGAAGGATTGAAGCGTGTGGGAATGCAGAGCTGGTCCCTGAGCTGGAAGGATTCACACTGAAAGGTTGGGCCTCTAGGGACGTAACTAAGAAAGTGACACTCATAGAATCATGAGACATGGTTACGGCCAGAGGAAAACACTATCCAAGTTTTATTTAGAAGCCTAGCTTGGGAGGAATATCTTTTTTGGCTTTTATATTGACTTTCTGAACAGCAGGCCCTATTTTATGCTCTACGTTGGAAGTGAAATTTTTCCTATATCTGTAACAAGATCTGTAACAAGATCTGTAACAAGATCACCAAGCTGCTGTGATCAGTAAGAAATAAAAGGGCCTCTATCACACCCATCAGATTGCAATTAATTTTTCTTGAAAGTCCTGTATTTCTACCATTTAAAAAATTTCACCAATGATCTGATATATTGCCACCTGAAGTATTTACTTCCAACAGGAAATTCTCAGAACGTGTCTCTAATGATGGAACTCTCAGGAAGATGAAACCCCCTTCCAGTGCTTGGGAGCTCTTCTGAGTCCTCAGAATTACCTTGTTTTCCAGTTTTCAGGTAGCCAGTCTTTGTTTTCATTTGGTCTTGGAGCTTGTTAATTTTTTTAAATTAATTTTGACTGAGGTGTATTTGATTCACCATGTTGTACTAGTTTCTGCTGCACAGCAAAGTGAATCGGTTATGCATATACATACACCTTCTCTTTTTTAGATTATTTTCCCATATAGGTTATCACAGAGTACCCAGTAGGTCATTATTAGTGATATGTTTTATCTGTAGTAATGTGTATATGTCAGTCCCAATCTCCCAGTTTATCCCTCCTCACCTCCCCCTTGGTAACCATGAGTTTGTTTTCTGCATTTGTGATTCTCCCTTGCTTTCCACTTTTCAGACAGTCATTCTTTGTTTTCATTTGGTCTTGGAACTTGTCACTTTTTTTTAAAGAGCCAAATTCAATCAAATGATCATTCCTGATCTGCCAACACCTCTGATTTCATGAGATTTTAGTTCTCTGAGTACAATTCGACCTGAATTATCTTTGAAAAATGAAGTTTACTGAAGTCAGTAAAAATGCCTAAGTAAAATAGAAGTTAGCGGGCCCTAGACCAGTTACAGAGACACATGCCAAAATATAGTCCTTGGAACAGAAACTCTTACCTTATTCTGCAACTAGCTTGCTGCAAGAGAGGGGAAAAGATCTGCCTTATCTCACAAGTTGTTGTTGTTTAGACACTCAGTCATGTCTGACTCTTTGTGGCCCCATGGACTGTAGCCCGCCAGGTTCGCCTGTCCATGGGATTTCCCGGGCAAGAATACTGGAGTAGGTTGCCATTTCCTTCTCCAGGGGATCTTCCCCTGACCCAGGGATCGAAATTGAGTCTCTGCTGGGCCACTGGGGAAGCCCATTATATCACAAGAGCATTGCTTAACACAAACTTAACTTTTATCATATTCAAGAATCACATGATGGTTATTGCAACACAACTAGTTCCTTCATTTCTACCTTCATATCTTACTTCCAGAGAGAATGACATTTTACATTTGAGTGATGGCTTCTTTAGTAACATGAAAGACTGTCAGATACTTGTTAGCTGCTTGGCAGGCCCAATGATGGGCTCAGCCAACTTTGTGGAATTTAGCCCATCAGACTTGTCCTGAATTTGGCTTAGTTGGCCAGGCCCTTAGAACCCTGAGTCAGTCTGAGTATAGGCTGCCATGGGAATGGACACAATCTTGGGCAAGACTGCTTTCTGCAACAGAGATACTCCCTACAGAGGGTGACAACTGCAGGCTGTCTGCTGACCATGATCCCAGCAGCAGGAGCAGCACCTCTTTCATGGAAAGCAGGTCCAGATGATGCAACACAGAGTCCACCATAAATACACAGTCCTGTTGGGAGATACATATACGAGTGCAGGGAGTTATAATACTCTGTGATGGGCATAGGATGGAGTAACAGAGGGTTCTATGGCTCAGCAGGTAAAGATTCTGCCTGCAATGCAGGAGACACGGGGTTGGGAAGATCCCCTGGAGGAGGAAATGGCAACCCACTTCAGTATCCTTGTCTGGAAAATCCCATGGACAGAGGAACCTGGTGGGCTAGAGTCCAAAGGCTTGCAGAGAGTCTGACATGACTGAGCACAAGCACGGATGGATGGACAGATAGGGACAGTTAAGAGACGTACTGGGGACTTCCCTGTCGGTCCAGCAGGTGAGACTCCGTGCTCCCAATGCAGGTTCCATCCCTGGTCAGGGAACTAGACCCTGCATGGCACAACTAAAGAGTTTGCATGCTGCGACTAAGACCCAGCACATCCAAACAAATAAAATAAAATAAATAATAAGAGATTTATTGTTCACGTTTTGTGGGATGAAGGAAGCTTCTCTGGGGAGAGTTTCCAGTTACTGGGAGGGAAACATATGCACAGGACAAGAGCACAAGAAGGTCAGTGTGATGGGGAGACAGTAAAGATGGGGAGAGGCTGAAGGGAGACCAGCTGGATCTCATCTTCCACGTTGATGACTAAGACGAGCAGTAGGGAGCCATGGAGTGGTGGGCACAAAGGTCACCCTGCAGCAGGCTAGGGAGAGAACAGGAGGTGAGCAAGTGGACACTGCACAACTCTTTCAAGGAGTTTCGTTACAATGACTGCTCCAGCAGGAGGTTGGGCTAGTGTGTCTGTAGGGTTTCTTTTCATTTCATTAGCACATTTTAGAATAAGCCAGACTTGAGAAGCTGACTTAAGGTCTTGATACACTTCCTAGGGAAAGATATGATAAGTAAAGCCATTCCAATGTGTCTTGTGAGGTTTGGAGCCAGTAGATTAGCAAGAAAACTACCTGGGGTCAGATGACAGAAAGCCAACAAAAAAGTTGGCCAAGAGCATTGGTATCTAGATACATACATACATGTGACGTTGCTCAGTTGTGTCCAGCTCCTTGTGACACCATAGATTATAGCCCGCCAGTTTCCTTGTCCATGGAATTTTCCAGGCAAGAATACTGGAGTGGGTTGCCATTTCTTTCTCCAGGGCATCTTCCCAACCCAGGATTGAGTATTTCCTCTAAGGATGATTCACTGAGCCAGATTCATGAAAGAGAGAAAAAGAACACAGTCCCTTTGAGATTATAAACCAACAGACAACAACCAAACAGATCAAAAAACAACATTAAGTTGAAGAAACAATATGTATTAGTCAACAGGTTGTGCTTAAAAATAGACCCTTGAGTTTCAGGGGCTTAAAGGAAGTAGAAGTGTATTTCACTCAAGTCCTCAAATCTATTTCAGATTGGGGAGCTTTGCTCCATCTTGTCTTTACCATATAGGACATGTTGCTACCAAGGGGGATGTAGATGGGAAATGGAAAACAGAGGATCACAAACAGGGGTATATGTATCCCACTGGACTGAATATGGTCACATGGCCCCATCTAACTGCAAGGAAGTCTGGGAACTGTAGTCTCTGGGCCTTTGAAGACGAGAAAACCGGATACTGGTGAGCTCCTGGAGAATCCATCACAGAATAAAATCTCACCTAAGTAAGGTGACTCCTTACTAGTCTTGCAGAATTTTTTTTTCCCAATAAACACAAATGTTTTAGTGAAAGAAGTAAATAATGCCAAAGTGGAAATTAAAATTCACAGCATAAAATCAGTAGAGGCACTATACCTATCATAGCATAGGACTCAATAGAAACCTATTGATCAATTTAGCAAATGCCTGGTAAGTGTTGAAATTTAACAGAGTGAGAGAAGATGGCAGCAGTGACAGGACAACAATAAACAGCCTTTCCCCTTCAAAGACTGAGACATTTTGGTTTTGCTCTCTTACTCAAGCTTCCCCACATCCTATATTTTTGGCTGTTGGTTTGGAAGCCATAATCAGGGGCAAGAAAAAGAGAGATGCTTAGAAAAGCAGAGTGGTTGAACTGGGTTTAAACCATCCACCAAAAAGCCTGGTTTGGTAGATTGTACTCTGCTCTTTTCTTTCTTTTTCAAGGGGAGCATTAGGAAAGGAATGTGGCTTGCACACAAGCTCTCCATGCTCCATGATGTGGTTCCCGTGGCTCTAGGAATACCCTTCAAGGCCCCTAAAACTCCTCGGCGCCTGCATATGTGGGAAACCTCCTTAGAACATTCAGTTGCATAATTGGAGAAAAGTAATTGGAGAAAAGGTTTAAATCATCTCGTGGGAGGCAATAGCTTGACGAACATTCCTGCTTAAAAATAAAGGACGAAAATTAGATTTTGCAACTCATTATTTCAACAGGCAGTTTGGGGAACATTTACTAAATCTGTGAAGCAATGCACCAGATCCAGTGAAGGACACAAAGAAAACCTGAGCTAGTCTCAGCTCTCAGGGAGCTAGAGGGCAAGATAAGCATTTGAAAGTCCGATCGGATGATACGGGGAAGCGATTCTGAACAGAGTGAGGAGAAAGCTGGTGTACAGTTGGTGCCAGGGAGGGTGCTCACCTTAGACCATCATGTGCAAAGGCCCTGTGGTGAGCACAGATTTGGTGGAAGACTGTGAAACCCCCCACCCCCCATGCCAGCCCCATATGCCTAAGAGGTTGAGGTCCCGAGCTGACTGGATCCTGGTATTTCAGGAACCTCCCTGCCTGGATCCTACACCAGGTATGGATGGATAGGAGGCCTTGGAACTGTGGGGCCCCCGAAAGCCCTCAGACATTCTGCTTGGAGCAGGCTCCAAAATGTGGACTTGACAGAGAGGTTCCAGGAGATTCTGAGGTTTGGGACATGACAAGGGGGATTTTGAATGTCACGCAAAGGAGTGTGAAGAGCATTCTATAGGGCAGGGGGTGAATCAAAGGTTTCTGAGAAGGAGCGGCACATCCAGCCTATGCTCCAAGAAGACTGCTGGGCTGAGGTCTAAGGAGCAATGCTTGGGGCGACACAGGAGTGTGGACGGGAATAGGAGCCCTTCCCTTAGACAGACACCCCCCACATTCCGCTCTTTTGTGACTCTCCCCAGATTTATCTGCCCTCTGGCACCTGCAGAGACAAATGACCATCCCATTATCATGGACATGCTACGTTGTCAAGGACATGCAACTTTCACTGGCTTAACTAGCCAGGATCACTCAGGGGCTCAAGATTACTTAGAGGGGTTCAAAGGCTCTCACAGGCACGCGCCCCCTCCCACTGGGTCCAGTGCGCACCCCTGTTACCCCCCGCTGCCACAGCCCCTCCTGAAGCACCACCCCTTGAGAACCAGCCTGAGCCCTCAAGAGGTGGATGCCAGGCTGTGGGCAGCAGGAGTATGGGAAGAGATGACTAGTTTCCCTTAGCACGAAGGACTCTCACAGCCACATGTTACCTGAATCCCAGCGTGTTGCAGATGTGCTGGCCAGCTCCTTCAGTTTGCGCTTGTGGCGACTATCGCTCTTCTCGGGATCCAGACTAGCATCCAGGAGGCTAGACTGAAGCTCATTGTCTTTTTCAAACTTTTATTTGCTGCCTACGATTTTGCTCCTGGTCCGAGCTCCTCATTCCTGGATCCCCCGTCTCCCCAGTAGATGAGTGCTGATACCAGAGGCTCCTCAGAGAGACTCTACCAACAGGCCACCCCACCTGTATGATGAGATACCCCAGCTTTGGGCGCAGCTGAGTTCTCTTCCCAGGTGGTTCCTTAAAGATTTAAGGTACCCAATGGTTCACCAGTTACACCTACACATGGCTAAGTGTCCCCATCCTCTGAAATCTACTTTGAATGACTATGTCATATAGGCATGACATTTCTCTTATCAAGGCTTTCTAGTTTTTTTGTTATGGATTGACTTGTGTGGTTTATTTTTTATTAATTTTTAACTGGAGAATAATTACTCTAATGGGAGAAGGCAATGGCACCCCACTCCAGTACTCTTGCCTGGAAAATCCCACGGACGGAGGAGCCTGGTAGGCTGCAGTCCATGGGGTCGCTAAGACTGGGACACGACTAAGTGCCTTCACTTTCACTTTTCACTTTCGTGCATTGGAGGAGGAAATGGCAACCCACTCCAGTGTTCTTGCCTGGAGAATCCCAGGGACGGAGGAGCCTGGTGGGCTGCCGTCTATGGGGTCGCACAGAGTCGGACACGACTGAAGCGACTTAGCAGCAGCATCAGCAATGCTGTGTTGGTTTTTCTCATTTATACTAATAAAATTGAGTATAGAGTTAAGTAATCCTTCCCAGCAGTAAGATTCTTAATTCTAAGCCAAGTTAGAAGGCTACTGTAATAGTCCAAACATATGATAATGAGTACACAGAGAGGGAAGCATTAAAGAAGATGAAAAGGAGGTCACATAATTGAATAATAATAATAATAACCAAGATTCACTGGGATTTTACAATGTGGAATATAGGCCATATTCAACAGTTAACATGTACTACCTGACTGTAACCTCAGAACAACAAATGATGTAGGAATTGCTATCATGCCCATTTTACAGATGAGGAAACTGAGGGTAAGCTTCTTATATTTATACAGATACAGTAGCTGTTTGCAATTTGCACCTGACTCTGACTCCAGAACAAGACACAGCTTGTCATGAAAAGTTTGATAAAAATAGGATCCTTGAAAGAGAAAGTAGGCCCATGGCATAAAAGGAAGATCACGATGTAGAGGAACTGTGCTGGAGTCTACCTTTCCCTTATTCACAATTCTGTCCAACTGGTTTATCTGTCTATCCATCTATTTATCTATATATCAGGTAATCAACTAATCATCCATCTACCCATCCATGTATCCCCAACCTTCTTCAGAAAAGGACTTGAAACATAAGCGAAATCAAGAAGTGAAGACTTGTAAAATAACAATAAAAGAATAAGAGGCACGTAACAAAGGGGAGTAGATCATTGTAAAACTGATGCAAATAAGCACATAAATTAATTCTGAGCATCTCAGCTTCCGTGGAATAAAAAGAAACACAGCAAGTTCCATCTTTGCATTAGCTCCTAAAAGGAAGCACAACCATCTGGCAGCAGAGACAAACTTTGCTACTACTAAATCCTAAAACAGCGAACACACGGGCCTTTATTTATTAAAGGGAAATAAAATAACATAAGGCCAGCATCATCCAGTGCAGCCGAATCCCAGTTAAGTTAGAGCACATCACGTTAAGTCTTCATTATTTCCATAGGACTCCAGGCTAAAATAAACTGGACATCTTCTATCTAGGTTAGATTTTAGATTCTGGATTGGAGAGATCCAGTTATGTGTGACTTACTGCTTCTCTGTCGTTCAATATGATCTCACCTTCACCTTCTCATTGGGTTATATCTCAGGAAAGATAAATATACAGGGACACCGATTTTAAATGATTGGTGTCATTGGGTTATATCCCAGGAAAGATAAATACACAGGAACACCAAACATAGTCAGTGGAGAAGATAGGAAGACAAGAAGACCAGTGACCCAAGAAGGGGTCACCAGGGTGGGGACTGGGATGGAAGGGGATGAATGAATAAAAAACCATGACTTTTCAATGGTTTCCAGTTCCACCACTTTGGAAATATCCAGATAATGTGGTATTTCAGGCAACAGAAGTAAGTTCCTTGCCTTACTTCCCCAAGGAAGTGAAGAACTGGGAGGAGCTGAGGAGAGAAGAGTCTTGCTGGAAGGACACACACTGGGTTTCCTTATGCAGGTGCAAGGTATCTTTTTTTTTCTTTCTATATTGTTTATTTTATTTTTTAAATTGAAGGAACTTTGCTTTACAGTATTTTGGGGTTTTCTGTCATACATCAACAAGCAGCAGTCAGAGGTACACCCATGCCCCCTCCCTCAAAAACCTCCCTCCCATCTCCCTCCCCACCCCACCATTCTAGATTGTCACAGAGGCCCTGCTGGAGTTCCCTGAGTCATACAGCAAATTCCCATTGCAAAGTTATCTTCTTAAGTCTGTTCTTTGGGAAAGAATCTTCGAACCATGGAACAGAATGAAAAGAGGCGGAGGTAATGTCCCCTTTCTCATGGTGAGATGTTGGCTGCTGATTCTTGCTGTAAAGAATACCGCAACATGAGACCATAGTTGTTCAAAGCCAAGAAATATCATTCGACACACCTGACCACACACACAAGTCCCCGATCTCTAGGCCAGAGATCAATCTACTCTATGGTAGAAAGCCCAGTTTCTCTGTATTCTGCCTGCGTAGTCATATCTCCATAACTTTTTAAAAAAAGATCACATTGTATTTATTCTTTGTTCTGTGTGTCTTGGCCTTTGATTGAAAGCAATAAAATTCTGACCTAGGGCTTCTTCCCTCATTACCCCACTTCAAGTAGGGGGGTTCTTCTCTGAGTTCCTCTGGAACTTTACTCAGTTGAACACACATTCTCTTTTGTCATCATAATTGTCTCATCAGGTGAGTGGGTCTTATTCTTCGAACTATGTCTGTCACTTAGAGCTCTGGGCACAGGGTCATGCTTGGACAGATGCTGAGTGTGGGCTGATTCAGGACCTCACATGCTGGAGCCAGCTCATCATTGCCCTGGAGGTCCTCCTCTGCCAACTAGATGCATCCTCTTTCTCTCTCTTCTCTGTCTTCAGGAGGCTGACGGTATGGACTCATCCACAGCCTCCCTGGCTCGCTCTCTCCTGGTTCGGAGCAGTCAATGGGAGGCATGGGCAGCAAGTAGAGGGTGGGAGGAGAGATGGTGGAATGTTTATTTCACAGGTTTCCTCCCTGTCGAGCTATGGGGTCTCAACTAAACCAGTATATCCAGAAATTATACCAAAAGCCGCTTGTTTGCCTCATGCCACAATGGTGCTAGTGTTAAAGAATGTGACTGCCAATGAAGGTTAGATGTAGGAGATGCAGGTTTGATCCCTGGGTTGGGAAGATTTCCCCTGGAGGAGAGCATGGCAACCCACTCCAGTATTCTTGCCTGGAGAATCACATGGACAGAGGAACCAGGCCTGCTTCAGTCCATAGCGTCGCAAAGAATTGGACATGACTAAAGCAACTTATGGAGAAGGCATGGCACCCTACTCCAGTACACTTGCCTGGAAAATCCCATGGATGGAGGAGCCTGGTGGGCTGCAGTCCATGGGGTCGCTAAGAGTCGGGCACGACTGAGCGACTTCACTTTCACTTTTCACTTTCATGCATTGGAGAAAAATGGTAACCCACTCCAGTGTTCTTGCCTGGAGAATTCCAGGGACGGGGGAGCCTGGTGGGCTGCCATCTCTGGGGTTGCACAGAGTCGGACACGACTAAAGTGACTTAGCAGCAGCAGCAGCAGCAAAGCAACTTAGCATGCACACACACACGCCACAATCTCTAGGAAGGTCCATTCTTCCATGGGTTTAGGTACCATTGCTCTCCTGACATTTTGCAATTTCTTTGATACTTGAATGAAGAGTTAATGAATTGCCAGCTACATACCCTTCACAAAACTATGCATCTCGAGGGAAGCAACTGCCACAGACACATCCTTTAGGAAAGACCCCCCGAATCCCTGTGGCTAATGCAGGGAGACTACCAACCATGTGGCTGCTCAAGATAGCACCTGCCATGGGATATTTCCAGCTGGCCCCATGAGGCCATTCAGTTGAGGATGATGGGCTGCATCCTCGGATCCCCGAATCTCATGGTTGATAGCATATTCCACTCCCTAGGAGGGACATCTCAAAGGCCTCTTGCTACCGCAGCAGCCTGTTTCTGGCCAATGTCACCCTTTCATCCTTTATGGGAGAGCCTAAGAAATTCCCAAGATACTGTCTTACTGCATGTGAGCTGCTATCAAAAAATACCATAAACCAGGTGGCTTATAAACAGTGAGCAATGATGCATTACACTTCCAGAGGATGGGAAGGCCAAAATCATGGCACCCGCAGATTCAGTGTCAAATGAGGCTCTTTTTCCTAGATGGTGGTCTTTTCACCGTAACCATATGGAAGAAGGAAAGAGAATTCTGTGGAGCTTCTTTTGTAAGAGTATGAACTCCATTCATGGGGGCTCCACCCTCATGGACTAATCACTTACTAGTACCATCACCTGGTGCTAAGTCCCTTGAGTCTGACTCTTTACAACCTTATGGACTATAGCCCACCAAGCTCCTCTATTGATGGGATCCTCCAGGCAAGAATATTGGAGTGGGTTGCCACGCCCTCCTCCAGGGGATCTTCCTGACCCAGGGGTTAAACCCATGTCTTTTCTGTCTCCTGCATTGACAGGCAGGTTCTTCACCACTGCACTGCCCGGGAAGTGGTTAGGATTTCAACATATGAATCTTCCAGGAATATATTCAGTCCATAGCACCTGCCCTGACGCTCTGCTGTCTTGTTTTGAATTAGCCATAGCTGTATCTATTAGACTTGATTTTTATTTCTGTTTAAACAACTTATTTATTGATTTATTATTTGGCCAAACCACGCAGCACGTGGGATCTTAGTTCCCTGAACAGGGATCAAACCCATGCCCCACTGCTTTGGAAGCTCTGAGTCTTAACCACTGGACCATGAGGCAAGTCCCTAAACAGCTTTTTTGAGATGTAATTCATATACTGCACAATTCACTCATTTAAAGTACAGAAATCAACACTTTTTAGCATGTTCCTCCCCTCCTCTTCCCCTGGCAACCACTCATCTACTTTCTGTCTCCATGGATTTTCCTAGTCTGTATATTTTTATAGAAATGGAATCATACAATATGTGCCCTTTTGCCACTGGCTTCTTTGTCTTAGTGCTTTCAAGATACATCCATGTCATAGCATATGTCAGTATTTCATTCCTTTTACGGCCAAATAATATTCCATTGCATGGACATACATTTTCTTCTACATTTATCAATTGGTGGACAGTTGGGTTGTTTCCAGTCTTCTGCCATCAGGAATAATGCTGCCATGAACACTTGCATAGAGACTTCTGTGTGGACGCAGGTTTTCGTCTCTCTTGGCTGTATATCTAGAACGAGAGTAGCTGGGTCATATGGTAACTCTATGTTTAACTTCTTGAAGAACTGCCAAACTGTTTTCTAAAGTGGCTGCACCATTTTTACATTCCCACCAGCAAGGAATGAGATTCCAGTTGCCTTCCATTCTTGTCAAAACTTGTTTCAGCTGCCTTTTTGATTACAGCCCTTCTAGTGGGTGTGAAGTGGTATCTCACTGGGGTTTGGTTTGCACTTCCCTGATGGCTAATTATGTTCAACATCTCTTCCTGTGCTTATGGGCCATTCGTACACAATCGTTATGGCCACAGTTCCCTATCCAAAACCTTAGGAACCAGATGGATTTCAGAATTCCGATGCTTTCTGAAGTCCATTAAATTTTTTTCATATATGGAAAGGTAACACTGTATACTGCATATTCTGTAGAATGCCTAATACCCCCAGGAGGCTCTGGGACTGCACCTGCAAAATCACATCCTTTTAGTATTTCGGCAGCAAAAATACCATTCACCCTAAATGAGATAAAGGACACCCACAGCCTCGCAGGATGTTAAGTCAGCTTTTGCCACCAAATGAGTTACTAAGGACATTGGTTTTCAGAACTTTGGGGTTTTGGAGTCACAGGGACCAAGCACCTGAGCCACACCTTTGGGTTCCGGCCAAGGCTGCCTTGTCCCTGTGGGCAATTATCCAGTGGTGCCAGCCCTGCTCCTCTGTGACCCTCATCAGCCTTGTCCTCTGTCGTGTGGCTCCTCGGGGGCCTGTTGGGGAGCACAGTGCAAAGACAGGGTGCCAGTTCCCCTCTCCTCCCTGATCTGGCTGTCCCACTGCAGACCTGGGTGGCATTCTCAGTCTAGTCCTACTGATGCCTGGGGTTGTTGAGGTCTCTGTGCCTGAGCAGAGAGAGAGATGTGGAAGATGGTACGTTCAAGAAAGATAGGATGGGGAGGGGGGGCTGTGATGTGTAGGGTGGGGGTGGGTGTAATCCTTTCAATGACCCTCAGATATCTTCATTGCTTTTTTTTTGTCTGTGTTTTTTAGTGGTTAAGTCGTGTCCCTATGAACTCTTTTGCGACTCCATGAACTGTAGCCCACCAGGCTCCTCCGTACATGAAATTTCCCAGGCAAGAATACTGGAGTGGATTGCCATTTCCTTCTCCAGGGGATCTTCCTGACCCAGGAAGCATCCTGCATTGGCAGGCAGATTATTTACCGCTGAGCCACCAGGGAAGCCCGTATCTCATTGTAGATCTGGAATTTTTAACTCTATTTGTAGAAACAGAGAAAGGTTGAGAATTCAGTCAATGCTGAAACTGAGTGAACCATCCGAGTGCCTGACCATCTGGAGGTTTCTGCAGAAGTTAGACTGCATGCTCAGGGCTGGGGGGAGGGGAATTCAATCGGTGGGTCCTCCTCGCCTTCACCTTCTCCTTTAAGTGGCTCTCAGTGTGAGGTTTTCTCTTACCTTCTCCCTGGAGAAAGCACAGGGATCCGTCATCGGCTGTCCCTAAACTGCTGATGGGTGGCCCACACAGATCTTGTTCCAGGGTGTGGGAGGCCTCTACGCCCTGTCCCCAATCCTGTTTCAAAGCCAAAGCCATTTGCTCAGTGAGGGTCTGTGACCTAGAACTGTCCCCTGCAACTGATTCCTTTCCAGTGGGGTGCTCTTAAGTTAGAGACCCCCCAGCTGGTCTCAGGAGAAGGGTTTGCTGTGGGGTGAGCCGAGGGCACCGGTGAAAACTCACCAGGGCAGCAAGGCTGGAGGGCCGCCCTCCTGCCCACTCCCTGCATTCGCTTCCCCTGGTGCGGGTTGCCCTGTCACCTGGCATCCTTTCTCCACGTTTCCCAGTTCAAGTAGGAACCAGTTCAGTCTGGCTTGCCTCCAGGTGCCTTCTCCCCCCCTCCCCCGCCCCCATGAAGAGGGTGGGGGTGGAGCAGGGGCAGATGGGGGCTGGCTGTGACAGGCAGTGGCTGCACCTCGGGTCTTCCTGGGGATGCAGGTAGTTCTGAAGGTCAGGGTCAGGCAGGCAGCATTCATCTCTCTAGTTCACTCACCTGGAATCACACAGCTCAGTTCAGATCAATTCAGTTGCTCAGTCGTGTCCGACTCTTTGCGACCCCATGGACTACAGCATGCCAGGCTTCCCTGTCCATCACACAGCTAGTCAGTGCCAGAGGCAGCACCAAAAGCTGGTTCTCACTGGGATTTCTTTTCCCTCCCTGATGCTACCTACCCAGCATCCCTGGAAGAAAACAGTCAACTGTCCAGGTTTTGAAAAGAAATCCAGTCCACAAATTGGGGTTCCCTGTTGCTTTCTATAATCCCTGATTTGACTGTCAGGCTAGAGACAAAAAAACGAGAAGTAAAAAGAGGCCCAAGGTTGAAAATAATTTTTTTTTCCTTAAAAAAGAGTGAATATATGTATATGTATAACTGACTCACTTTGCTGCACACCTGAAAATAACACAACACTGTAAATCAGTTATGTGCTAAGTCACTTCAGTCGTGTCCAACTCTTTGCAACCCCATGGACTGTAGCCTGCCAGGCACCTCTGTCCATGGGGATTCTCCAGGCAAGAATACTGGCGTGGGTTGTCATTTTCTTCTCCAGGGGATCTTCCTGACACAGGGATCGAATCAGAATCTCATGTCTCCTGCATTGGCAGGCGGGTGCTTTACCAACTACACTCAAATAAAAATTTTAAAAAATAAAAAGAGGCCCGAGGTGCTCTTTAAAAAGTGGCTTTCTTGTGTCTCTTCTCATCTCTAGATCCCCGTGAGCAGGCAGCTGGGTGGGGGAAGGAGACGGAGGTGGGTGGACAGGACCCCTGGCGAGTGAGGGAAGAAGTCCTCCCGGGTGTAGCTGCACAACACGTGGGCTCCATGCCCCCGGGGAAGCAGGGACCAGGCAGGTCACCCAGGACCACCCCAACTTTCCCTCCATAGGTGGGTGTCTTTGTGCTCCTGGTGAGCTCTGCCAGGCGCGGGTCCTGTTAGTTGGTGTTGGCGGTCCTCAAGTCTCTTCCAGAGCCTTCCAACCCCTTGGGGAGTGCCAGCAGCTGGTTTCTTTTTTTTTAATCCTTACTTTTAAAATTTCTGTATTAAAAAAAATTTTTATTGTAGTTGCTTTATAATGTTGTGTCAGTTTCTGCTGTACAGCAAAGTGAATCAGCTCTACACGTACATATATCTCCTTCTTTTTGATTTCTTTCCCATTTAGGTTACCACAGAGGACTGAGTGGGCGTCTCAGGTGGTGCTATTGGTAAAGAACCCGCCTGCCAACACAGGAGACATAAAACAGGTGGATTCGATCCCTTAGTTGGGAAGATCCCCTAGAGAAGGTAATGGCAACCCACTCCAGTATTCTTGCCTAGAGAATTCCATGGGCAGAGGAGCCTGGTGGGCTACAGTCCACGGGGTTGCAAAGAGTCAGACACAACTGAAGCGACTTAGCACACAGCATTCGCGACGCATTTAGCAAGAGCACTGAATAGAGATCCTTGTGTTACACTAGACATTTCTCCAAAGAACACTTACAGATGGCCAAGAGGCACATGAAAAGAGGCTCAACATCGTTAATTAGCAAGTGTGTTAGTTGCTCAGTTGTGTCTGACTTTGCAACCACAGGACTGTATTCCGCTGGGCTTCTCTGTCTATGGGATTCTCTAGGCAAGAATTCTGGAGTGGGTTGCCATGTCCTTCTCAAGGGGATCTTCCCAACCCAGGGATTGAACCTGGGTCTCCTGCATTGCAGGCAGAATCTTTGTAATCTGAATCATCAGGAAAGCATTCATTATTAGAGAAATGCAAATCAAAACTACAATGAGGTATCACCTCACACCAGTCAGAATGGTCATCCTCAAAAAAACCTACAAACAATAAAACCTTCTGGTTTCTAGCAACTCTCTACATGACCATCCTTTACAAAGCTTTTTACAAACTTCCGCTTTATTTTCTAATATTCTGGTGAGTCCACACAATCTCCAGCTTTCCTTAATCACTTCGAATCTTCTCAGCAATAAGCCACACCTGTGCTATTCTGACTGTAAAGCAGGGTTCTTACAAAGCCCCTGTGAGGTTTTACGTGATGAGGTTGCTCTGCTCCACCAACTGGGTCTCCTATTTTCCCCCATACCCAACCGCTATGGTCCCCTCTAGCTTCTTCATATAGCCAAACACAATGGACTGTCTAAGGACCTTTGCCTATGTGTCTTTCAGTGAGCAATCAATGACCCCAGAATATAAAAATCTTCACCCACTCTGTACAGGAACCAGAGCCTGAATTTTTTCAGAGTCTATACTTAGAGGCAGTAAGACCAGCTCTAGGCAAAAGCAAAATAGATGGGTTTGTTTGTTTTCCTGTAGGTGTCTTTTTTATTAGGGCCGTCCATTGCCCTTTTCCTTCTTTTATCCCTCTCATTACTCCTGCCAATGCTGGGCTAATCTACTAATCCTCTCTATAAGGCATTAAGTGATAAAGGTTTAAGGTGTTAGCACTCCCAGGAGTATTTATCTATTAGAGAAATCTTGAAGACCAGAAGTTGGCCAGAAGCAGAACGAATGAATGTCCCACCTGGTAGAATTTCAAATTCTGCCTATTTGGGGCTGGAGGGCTCAATTTGGAATTCTTTGTGTTACTGGGCAGAGTCAGCAAGTTGGCAGGTAGTATAAGCAATGAGCCGTAACAGTGATCAATTTGACAGGCAAGGCAGCAGATTTTAGATATTGTCACTTCTCCTATACACTCTTCTCATTAACATACCAATAAAAATAAAAACTTGCAACTTCCAATTCTGCATTCATTTCAAATCCAAATCTATCTTTATCTTTTCTTCCTGTATTACTGGGTTTCCCTGCCATCAGATTTTCATCATCACCCCACACCCCAAGTGCAGGCAGCCATAAGCATGTATGCACACATCTGTGCTTGTGCACAAACACACACACACACATATACAAAATGTTTTTTTTTTTTTTTGCCCCCTGTCCACCTCAGATACTCTCAAATTCCATCCCTTATTCCTTTCCCAGGCTTATTCCACTTAACTCCCTCTTCCACCCCACCCTGAACGTCTTTGCTTAATTCATATGTTCAGAGCTATCTTAATGACTAAAAGAATATCAGCGTGAGGGAGGTCAAAAGACTCTTACAAATCCAATCTCAAGGCCAATCAGCCATTCCTGGGGTCTCAGGCCTGTGAATTCGGGTTCAGAGCACAAGTAGGGCTCTGACTTGGACCTTTTAGTGGCTTAGTGGAGGTCACCCCCAAATCAAAGACGAGAAATCCAAGAAATCCAAGGGTCCATTTCTAGTGATTTGTGAGCCAAATTAGCATGGTGGTGTTGTTCAGTCTCTCAGATGTGTCTGACTCTTTTCCGACTCCATGGACTGTTAGCTTCTCAGTCCATGGGATTTCCCAGGCAAGAATACCTGAGTGTGTTGCCATTTCTTTCTCCAGGGGATCTTCCCGAGCCAGAAATCGAACCTGAGTCTCCTGCATTGCAGGTGGCTTCTTTTACCACTGAATTAGATACCCTGGCCTCTGCGGGTCCGCTTTTCTTCCTTTACCTGCTCTTTAATCCACCCCAGGACCAGCTGGGGACTCTCAGGACACTCAAGTCATATCCAGTGCTACCCACTGTATGGCATAAAATCTCTGCCTGTAGCCCTATGTCCTACTCACTTTCTACCCTCATCTCCTTAGCAGATTAATCACATCTAAAACTCCAGGTATGTTTATCCTCTTCAGCTTAGAGTTCCAACTCTGGCCAGAGGTCAAGCCCATGTCTCAAGTTATCACCTAAACATTTCCATTGTTGCTGTTGTTCAGTTGCTAAGTCATGTCCAACTCTTTGTGATCCCATGAACTGCAACACACCAGGCTTCCCTGTCCTTCACTGTCTCCTGGAGTTTTCTCAATTCATGTCCATTGTGTCAATGATGCCATCCAACCGTCTCATCCTCTGTTGCCCCCTTCTTCTCCTTTCCTCAATCTTTCCCAGCATCTGGGTCTTTTTCAATCAGTTGGCTTTTTTTTTTTTTTAATCAGGTGACCAAAGTATTAGAGCTTCGGCTTCAACATCAGTCCTTCCAATGAATATTCAGTTGATTTCTCAAGAGTTTTCTCCGGCACCACAATTTTCTTGTAGGTTTCCATGCAGTGAGAAGCCTGGAGGTGGGCAGCTCACTTGGGCATCTGTACCACGTGCTTCGGTTCTCACGTTTACTTTCTCATAGTCACACAACGGACCCTTCAGCTCCAGCATTTTGCCTGTGTTCCGAGGAGGACAAAGGGCCAAGGGCCAAATGCGTGCACTTGCTGTGTCTGAACTCTTGCTTGTGAGCCCTACCCAGTCCTTTCCACTCATCAGCCAGCTCTCTGTCACATGGCTCTCAGAGATGGGAAATGGAGTGTATTAACCAGGCATGGGCTCTGATAGAAGGACAGAAAGGATCCTGACTACACAACTGCCCCCCGCACTCCCCCGCCCAACTGGCTTTCTCTATTTCTTTTGCCTCATGGTTTCATGACTGGTATAGATCTAGGCACACAGGTTGAAACTTCTGAACTGATTGCAAGGGATCTCCTCACCTGGTAGGCAAGACATTAAACACAAAGGCTGCAAATAATATAATGGAATTTACAATCAAATGCCGGAACGACTGGTGTTCCAGAATACAGATGAGGGAGAGGTCACTTCAAGTTGATGCATCAGCTTCAACTAGGATGAAATTCGAGCTGAATTTTGAAAGTGGGGTAGGATCAACAGCAGCTGTCATGAAACCCTGTTTAGATCCCCCTACACAAGCTCAGATGGCAGAAGGGAAAAAAACTCCGTGTGCAGCTTCTTTCTCATATTGCAATCTGGGTGAGCCTTCCTGCACATCCCACACTCAGACACAAGTCTCCTGTTGAGCTTTCTTGGAAATGACTCTACCTGAGATTGAAGGACTGGTCAATATCTGGGTCTCAACACTAGAGAGCTCTTTTCATCCAAACATACACCCGTCATTCCACCCCTATCCCAACACCCTTAGCAGTCATTACATGCAGTCCACAGTCCCTTTCAGGCCAACTCCCAACATCCAGGACTTGCCTCCACCCAGAAACTTCCAGCAGGAGTTGTTGTTGTTCAGTCACTCAGTCGTGTCTGACTCTTTGCGATGCCATGGACTGCAGCACCCCAGCCTTCCCTGTCTTTCACTATCTTCCGAAGCTTGCTCAAACTCATGTCCATTGAATCGGTGATGCCATCCAACCATCTTGTCCCCTGTCGTCCCCTTCTCCTCCTGCCTTCAATCTTTCCCAGCACCAGGGTCTTTTCTAATGAGTTGGCTCTTTGCATCAGGTGGCCAAAGTACTGGAGCTTCAGTTTAGGCATTAGTCCTTCCAATGAATATTCAGGATTGATTTCCTTTAGGACTGACTGGTTTGATCTTTCAGGAGTTAGCCTCTTCCAACTGACACTTTTCAAGGACCACCATCTTTCTGTGGCTGCTTGACATTCAGTCTTGTTCCCTGCCCCCCAGCAGTTTTGATGTTTTCAAATTCATGATCTTTCTCCACCATTTAGGTGGCAGAGGGGGGCATCTATATTCACTACCCACAGGCAGGGTGGTAGGGGAGGCATGCAGAGTGAAAGAAAGATGTTAGCACTGGCTTCTAAATTTCAAGAGAAACTTCTGGAACCTATGGCAGAGGGAAGAATGGAAGGGAATGGGGTTTTCTAAATTAAAAACAGCATTTCCTGGGAACACAAAGGTTATGCCAAAATAAAAGATTTGGAAGGAAGTATGATGAATCTGGAATGAAGTTTACTTCCTGCAGAGGAAATTACAATTCTGCAATTTGTGGGGAGAGGAAATGGATCACTTTAAACCCCCATGTGAGTCTCTGAAAGAGGAAGTCTGTGCCAAGGTAGGCTTTGGGGGTCTGGGAGCAGAGAGCACAGGGCCTCACTTTGTGGGGTGGGACTGAGCATCCCAGGAACAGCTGAATGTCTTCTTGAGCGCTTGGGGAGTAGCTCAGGAGGGGTGCTGACTGCCAGCAGGCCATCAGGGGCCCCAGTGGTTGGTGAGCAGGATAGAACAGCAGAAAGCAGCAAAGTCATGGCAATGCCTTCAGTCTGAGTAGGATCGTCAAGGAGGCAGACACACACAGGACACACATGAGCCTCAGTGCCAGAACGAGCTCATGATGACCAAGTTCAGTTCAGTCGATCAGTCGTGTCTGACTCTTTGCGACCCCATGGACTGCAGCACGCCAGGCCTCCCTGTCCATCACCAACTCCTGGAGTTTACTCAAACTCATGTCCATCGAGTCAGTGATGCCATCCAACCATCTCATCCTCTGTCGTCCCCTTCTCCTCCCGTCTTCAATCTTTCCCAGCATCAGGGTCTTTTCCAATGAGTCAGTTCTTCACATCAAGTGGTCAAAGTATTGGAGTTTCAGCTTCAACATCAGTCCTTCCAATGAACATTCAGGACTGATTTCCTTTAGGATTGACTGGTTTGATCTCCTGTTCTCAAGAGTCTTCTCCAGCACCACAATTTAAAAGCATCAATTCTTTGGCGCTCAGCTTTCTTCACAGTTCAACTCTCACATCCATACATGACTACTGGAAAAACCATAGTTTTGACTAGATGGATCTTTGTTGGCAAAGTAATGTTTCTGATTTTTAATATGCTGTCTAGGTTGAAGACCAAGGGCCAGGTGCCATCTCCCCATCCCCACCTCATGTTGTGATCTCACCAATGCCTCTGGGAGTTTGGCTTCAACCTTAGGGAGAAGGCAGGAAGGGGAATGTACTCAGTTGGCAAAGAAAGTTCCTGGAGATTATTTTCTCCAAACTAGGATTAAGCCATGAGGAGAAATGGGAGCTGGAGACAGAAATTACCCAACTGAAAAATAAGAAAAAGAAACATTGTCAGCACACCTGAGCTGATAGCCTGTGAAATTTGGACCAACTGAATTTTTTTTTCTTTTTGATATTCCACATACAATTAAAAATTTTTTAAAAATAAGCTTCTATTTTAGAATAGATTTAGATTCTAAAATAACAAGACAAGTTGTGAAGATAGTACAGAGTTCCCTTATAGCTCAATCCAATTTTCCCATATTACTCACAATTAATGAATCAGTACTGGTACATCATTATTAACTAAAGTCCATATGTTATTCATATTTTCTTAGTTTTTACCTAATGTGCTTTCTTGGTTCCAGGATCCTTAAGAATACTACATTACATTTAGTTATCATGTTTCCTTGGGCTCTTCTTCGCTGTGACAGTTTTCAGACTTTGCTTACTTTTGTTGACCTTAACAGTTTGGGGAAGTATTGGTCAGGTCATTTGCAGAATGCCCTTAACTGGGATTTGTCTGTTATTTTTCTCATGATTAGACTGTGTTTCTGGGAGGAAGACAATAGGGCTAAAGTGGCATTTTCATTACATCATATCAAGGGTATATACCATCCACACGATTTATCTCTGCTGGTAATCTTGTGAAGTAATGTTTGTCAGTTTTCTTCATTATAAAGTTATCCTTCTGGAAGTTGAAAGTGCAGACTACAGTTAAGGACTATTCCATCTCACTGAGGGCAGAGTATCTAAGTATTAATTTTGAATTCTTCTGCGAGGGACATTTGTCTCTTCTCTCTTAATTATTTACTCATTCAATCATTGCATTATATCGGTACGCACTCATGTATATTTATTATACTTTGGGTATAATAGAACATTGCTTTATTTTGCTGTTCAAATTGTTACAGCTTTGATCACTGGGAGCTCTTTCAGTGGGCTTCTGTGTCCCTTTGAGAGACCCTCATCATTGTTCTGGATGTTGATTAATTAAATAAAAAATTTTTCGTAGCACTTCCTTATCATCTGGCACAACAAGATGCTCTAGGTTCTCTTGTACGTTTCCTGTTTTAGTCCCAGAGTCAGCCGATGCACCTGAGGAACCTGGTTTCCTTTTGCTGAAGAACGGTGTGAATAAAAGATCTGAGTGCCTGATGTGCGACTTGCTGCAAGAGTGTTATGCCTAAGTCCACTCAGCTGACAGAGCAAGGAAATGGACATACATGTAACAGCCTGTGTATAACATATATATAACACATATCTGCAAATCTTTTCTTACCCACCTGCATCTATATTAAGCTAAACAGGAGTTCATACTGACGTCTCCAACTCTAATCCCGTACCACACGGATCATTCTAGGCTTCCTCACAGTGCAAAACCTGGTATTCATCATTCACTATTAATTTTCTTAATTGTTCATTTCCAGTGTTCATGTATATTGGTTTCATGAGTATTTCACCAGTTTTTTTTTGTTTGTTTTTTAAATCAATCTTATCTATCTCTTGTTTCCGGCGCACTGGATACCAATACCTTTTGCTTCCTTCGCTTGTAGCCAGGTACATAGGTGTTTGTACTCGAATATTTTGTCAAATGCGGGTGTGACACGGATCTTCCTTAAAGGAGGATGTCACCTACCCCTCACTTCCTTTGGTCTCCTTAGCCACCATCACCTTTCCCCTTCTCTACATTCTGGTGGAAGGGGCGGAGGAGCTGTGAGTCCCGAAGCTCCTGTGGCAGACGAGGAGACAGACGGCCCCCAGGAGTTCAGAGGCCTGCTCCATTATTCCCTCTGGGGCTGGAGTACAACACACGACCTGTTTTCATAATCTCTTCCCATTCAACAACTATTGTGGAGCCCCGTCTACGCGCACACCGGGCCCTGAGCCGAAGTCATCCCGCCCCGCGGCGAGATCAGTCATCAACAGCTCCAGCGATCGGAGGGCGGTGCGGCGCTGCAGGAGCGAGCGTCCAAAGGGGGCGCCATGACGGGCCTGGAAAGGTGCGCGCCCTCGCTGCCTCAAAGCGTTCCCTCCTTTTCGCCGCCGTCCGCGGGAGGGAACAACGCTGAAACGCTCCCGCCGCCGCCCGCCGGCCCTCCTGCGCGGCCCCGCCCCTCCCGCCAGGCCCTGCCCATCACACGCCCCGCCCACCCGCCGAGCCCACGCTCCGGCCCCAGACGATATTCACCGGAAACTCACGAAGCCCCTCTCTTTTTTTTTTTTTTTTTCCCCTTCCTCTCCTTTCCCTGCTCTCCCTTTTCCTTTCACCCGGGTTCCCTCCGCCGTGATTTCCCCCCTCCCCCCTCCTTCCTTTCCCCATCTGAAATCAAGATGGAGGCTCGCGGTGGCCGCCGGCGCCCGTGATCGCGGAGCTCCCGCCGGCCCCCGCGGGCCACCCCCCATCCCCCGCCGCCCTCGCGACTGCGTGTCCGGCGCCGCGGCGCGCGTGGCTGCCCGCGCTCCAGCCGGCGCCGCCGAGGCCGTGGCTCCGCGCTCCCGCCCCGCGGCCGGCTCGCGGCTCCCGGGCGGAGTCCTCGTCTATGTGGACGCGCTCCTCGGGCCGAGCCGCCGCCGCCGCCCGCCGCCGCCGCCGCCGCCCCGGGGCTCTGCGTCCACGCGCCGGGCGCGGACAGCAGGGCGCTCGGCGCCGCCAGGCCCGGCGCGGAGCGGGCGGCGCGCGGCGCTAGGGGCGCGGGGCCCGAGCCGGGCGCGGCCGCGGGCGCCGCCGCAGCCATGAGCGGCAGCAGCAGCAGCAGCGGCGGCGGCGGTGCTGCCGCCGCCCCCGCCGCGTCCTCCGGCCCCGCCGCTGCGGCCAGCGCGGCGAGCTCGGGCTGCGGGGGCGGCGCCGGCGAGGGGGCCGAGGAGGCGGCCAAGGACCTGGCCGACATCGCGGCCTTCTTCCGATCCGGTGAGTGCACCCGCGCCGCTGCCCGCGCGCTCCGCCACCGGCCCCCGCCGCGGAGGCGCGGTCCGCGGTCCCTGCCGCGCCCGGTGCTTGCTCGCCCGCCCGTCGGGCCCGGAGCGCGCCCGCCCAGGCCGCTGCCCTGCACCCCAATACCCGCGGGTCCCGTTGCCCGCGCCGCCCCGAGCGCCGCGGATCGGCCCGGGCGCCGCCGGCTCGTCCTTCCCTTCGTCCCCGCCCCTGGTTTCCCGGGTGAAATCTCCCCGTCGCCCGCCCCGGCGGCTACCGCTCCACCGGTTGGGGCGCCGGCTCTTTGTCTCCTTCGCGGGAGGGCCGAGGAGGCGGCGGCGGCAGGGACGGCGAGGGCGGAGGCCCCCCTGTCCCCCGGAGGCCGAGCGGACGGGGGCGGCGGGGCCGGGCCCCGGGAAAGCGGTCTCTCATCTGGGCTGGTCTTCCTAGCCGATTTGTCCGTGGTCCCTCCTCAGCTCCATAAGCAGCCAGGTTTCTTCTCTCGCCTGTCACCTCCCTGGCCTCGGTCTACACTTCTGTGAAACGGGGCTGCCGGGGCACTGGCCGCCCGGGGAGGGGAGGAGGTCGGTGATGGCTGAAATGGAGCGAGGCCGGCCGGGCGATGGGTGAGCCATTGTCTCCGGGGGTAGCCCGGGAGGGACACCCTGGGGACGTGGTGGCCCCGGGGGTGGAGGCGCGGGACCGGCACGCGCTGGGCCCTGCCCGGGAGGTAGTGCCGGGGTGGCCGTGTGTTTCTTGGTCAAAGAGGAGGGGGTTGGTCACGGGAGAGCCAAGCTTTGCGACCCGCCCGGGGGGAACTGGCGCGGGAGGCGTGACAAGGCGTCCTGGGGACCCCGGCGGCAGCGCCTCGTCCCGCCCGCGCCCCTGCGTCCCCGCGCCCAGTCCGGTTTGTTCGCGCGTCCGGGCGACCTCGCGGCCCCGCAGCGCGGTGCCCGGCGGACCAGGCGCGGGGCAGGGAGAATGCAGACTGGGCGCTGGAGAGCCGAGGAGGGCGGGCCAGGCCGGGGCGGGCGGGAGGGCGCGGGGCGCGCGCGGGGTGCTGGTGGCGGCTCCCGGGAGGACGTCGGGGGAGCGGACTGCGACGGGGCGCGCGCCAGAGGCCCGAGGCTCACGTTTCTTCGTGGCCCGTTTCAAAATCCGGTCGCCAGATCCGGTGAGATCAGTTGGGTAATCTGGGTCGCAGGGAGCAATTTGCAGCGGGTGCGCGATAGTCGGAGGCAGAAGTTAGCCTTGCCGGGGAGAGCCCTGGTTTAGTAGTACTGTCTTCCCTCGTTTTCTTGATCCTTGCCAGGCGGGGTTCGTTTTGAGTCGTTTTAACAGATTGGTTGTGGCTGGGAGTGACACTCGCTGACTCTGTGCTGTCAGCTTGGGGTTAATACACTCCCTAGTGCTCTCTCTCCTTGTGAGGTCCCCACAGAAAGCAGAGGTTTAGGAAAACACAAACTCCTTCAAATGAAAGCCTTTTTTTGTGTGCAACTCGCCCGATAGAGCAGCCCCATCTTACCACTTAATAGCAGACCTGGGACGTCTTCCCTTCATGCCCCGAAGCTAAGTCTAGCCTGTCTTCTCTCTCTCTCTCTCTCCACCACCTGTCACAGAATAATAGATTCTGTGCAGAATCCAGCGCCTTTCAAAGGCGTGTGTGCCCTGGAGAGGGAATTTTTGGTGCTTATGAGGCCAGACTTTCTTACATCTTTATTATTCACAGTGGAGAAATCACTTCTGCTCAGAAGAGCCTCAGAAGACATCAAGTTGGACTGGATGCTCACAGAATACTTTCTCTCAGTTACTGTGGCTCTCCCCAGGGTTTACCTGTCGGTGGCCAGGGGCCTCGTCCTGTGTTTGCTCCTGTTCATGTTCGCTTTGGGGTAGAACCAGTCCGTGCTGCTCACGAGTTTGTTCTTTTCTTCCTCACTCCAAAATTGATTGGACATACTGCCCCTTTCCTTGTTTGACTTGGAATCAGGAACCAGAGCAGATTGTAAGTAGGCAGCCATTGTGCATCCCATCCCAGGGTTAGCCTAGAAGGTCTTTTGAATGTGCTTTTCCCTCCTTAGGGCAACCCTGAATTCCTGACCTAGATCTTGGCTCCAGCATCTGGGGCAGCGATCGCTAGCAGAGGGGGAAGAGAGGAGAGGGACCCTTCAGTTGGATTGATGGGTAGGGGTGGGAAGGGGCAAATGGTTAGACAGATGAAGCAGGGGGACCCTGGGTGGGGACCTCACCTGGTGGAATGGCAGAGGCGGGGGTTTGGAGGGGGATGGCCCTGCTGGGCAGTTTTGATTGAATGTGGATGATTGAACAGAGAGAGGTCAAGTCCGTTAGTAAAATCAGACATTCTTTCCTAAGATGTAGAAACCCAGAAAATAGGTTTTTACTGACTGGGGGGGACAGATCAGAGTGTGATCGGTTTTCCATGGTGGTGTCAGCCTGGTGCTTAAGATTGCCAGTCTGCCTTAGACAAGGCACTTCTACTGGTTGCTTTTCATTTCTTGGCCCTGGAACTGTTGGTTTGGCGACCTTATTTTCATGCCTCCTTTTTGTTCCTTGTCCATACTGCAAGGATTTACTTTTATCCTTGTGGTTGCTGAGTGAAAACTGGTAACTATGATTGGATGAAAGAAGGAGAATTTAGCTTATTAGAGCTTTTACATAATTAGAGCAGTTCAGGAATAGAATGAAGGCCATGATTACTGGATGCACTCAAGCAGGGCACTGCCACCTGCCTGGTTTGGGAGCTGGGACCTGGGGGCAGGACCCCTACACTTGGAGAGGGTCTGGGGGGTGGCTCCAGGGCTTTTAACCTCCTTGGACTCTGTTGTTCCCTCTGAGCTCCTAGCTCCTAGTGGTCATTCTTTAGTTTTCTTGTCAAAAGGCATCACAAACATGAGCTAGTCCATTTAGAACAATTTTTTTTAAAGTTTACAGAAGAGGAATCAGACTTCTAGGGAGGTTGAGTGACTTGTTCAGAAGAGAACTCTGGTAGAGTTGGGGTCAGGGCCGGGAAGCACTTCCATCACTGGTACTCTTTCCCCAGTTGCCTGTCATGGCCAGGACTTCGCTTACCAGGATTTGTTCTCAATCCCGCTGGGACCAATCACTTTTATTGCCAATCTATTTTGGGGCCCTGTTCTTGTGACAATAAATCATTCTTTCAGAGCTCTCTATTTAACCTTGCAAGAGTGTGTGTGTGTCTGGAGGGGGTACTTACATAAATGCCTTATTTTTAACCTGCCTGGTATGTCTCAGGTTGGTATTATATGAATATGCAGAGCATAAGGGTTTGTGGTTATTCTGAAAGGTGGTCAGCTCACTGGGCTAGGTTCCTTACTAAGTCTTACTTCTGGACCTGTTGCTGCAGCCCTTCCCTTTACAATGGAATGTGTGAAGACACTTGAGTCAGTTACTTACTGAGAGAGCAGGGTGCATGTCCTTCTATGTTGATATAATGATTTCCTCATGGAATATTGAGGGAACTTGTCTTCAGATTTCTGCTTCTAACACCACTTAAGTCGCTGGCCTCTGAGCTTGCCCTGCTGCTTCTGTGTATATTTAGAAGCCTGGCAACTTTGGTCTTTGTGAGCACCAATAATAATTATTGTATTAAGAAGTCAGTCCTTGTTACCCTCAATATTTTGAAAAGGAAAGCAGAAGAAAATGTAACTTGATAGTGAATGTTAGTTTCCCCCTTTTCAGTGGCACAGTGAGGTTCTGTTTTAGACGAGAGCAGAGAGGGAGCTGGAAGTATCCTAGAAGTGATTTTTAGGAAATCAGAGGACAGTTAAAAAAAAAAAAAACACTGAAGGAAACTTTCCATTAAGACCTTGTAAACTGACTTATTGACATAGACAATTGTATTTTTTCCTTTGCAGTTTAACCATCCACGATTCAAATGATTTAGATGAAGCCATTTAAACCGTTTAAATGATTAACCAAAATTTAAATGAAGCCAGTGGTTCTGTTCAAGGCGTGGCATGTGGTTTAAATCTGTTCAAGTGTGTATTAAAAATATGTGATTAGCATGGCCTTTTCTGGCCTTTTAAATCTTGTGATAAATGTGGGATCCGTTTCTAAGTGAAAGATGTGTTTGGAGGGGTCATAATCTAAATCAGCCGTATCTGATATTTAAGTTTATTTTCTTGACTCTTCCACTGAGGAAATAAAATTTTATCTCATATCCTTGGCGGCATTCCAGAGAAAAGTCCAATTCTTAATCAATAGCCACACTTTGACTGCCTAGTCAAGTCACTTAGGTTGATAGGGATGAATTGTGTTGTACTATAAAAAGCCGCCTTAACAACCCCCTTCATTCCTCCTCGGTTCTCTAATGAATTGGTTTTTTATTTCCTTAAGTGCATTGTCTCGACGGATTTTTAGTGGTGCCGCTGGCAGAACAGAAGCCCCCCCCCGGTGCACGGGGAAGAATGGCTGTGGGTGAGAACCCCGCCGTGTTCCCGGGAAAGGGGGCGGCGCCTCCGCCGCGGCTCCGTTCTTCGTCTCGCGAGCATTTGGCCTAAGCGCCTGGGCGAACGCCCCGGGGCGGTTGTGTCTGTTCTGAGGACCGAGATGCAGGCTTTTGTATCTTTTCCCCTTATCCTCAGCCCCGCGCAGGCCGCTGGGGGGGGCGGGGCGGGGGACAGGGTTGGCCCAGGGGCGCAGACAGGTTACGAGGGGTTAGATGGAGCCGGGACGGAGTTCTCTCTCGTTCCACTCCAGATTGCGCCGCTGAGCCGTCCAGTCAGCCCTGGACGAGGGGACGAGCCCGCGCGGAAATCTTGAGCGGGTGTATTATTATTGTTATTACTGTTGTTCGCCTGGGGCCATTCAAGGTATTCCTGTCGCTGTATCTCTGCACTGAGGGCAAAGGAGCAAAAATGGAGAAAGGGTTTGCGGGTCGGGACAAGGCCCCCCCCCCCCCCCCCCCTTCCCCTTCCCTGCTCCCCGCCGCCCCAGGGCCCCCGTATCCACCGCGGAGGCCCTGCCTCCCCGACTGTCTGTCTTCTGTTTGCTGTCACAGTACCCGGCCCTAGCCCCGGGGTCTCCCAGCGAGGAGACCCCCTGGCTGGAGTTTCCAAGCGGGTGACATTCTTGTTGATGGGGGTTCCCGCTCTCCTGTTTACTGGTTGGCCAGTGTCTCAGTCTTATCTTCACTTTCTCACTTGCTAATGGAAGCCTCGGTTTGCTTGGTTACCTTTATTTCCTCCTTTTTGGTTCTCTCTTCCCATAAGGAAGTCCCTGTAAACCCAAGTTCTGCAGCCCCTGCCCTCTGGTAAAGGTTATATGTCTGGGTCGAGTTTGACAGGAGGGTGTGTGGGCTTCCCAGGCTTAAGGCCTAGGGGCTTGATCCGGAGACAGGGTGCGACCTCCTGGAGTATTTGGTCTAATGCCAGATGTGCTCTGGCAACATGAAACTGCACTTAGGTCATAAACGCATTTGCATTGCGGGCTTCCCTGGCGGCTCAGGCAGTAAAGAATCTGCCTGCAACGCGGGAGACCCAGTTTTGATCCCTGGGTCGGAACGATCATCTGGAGAAGGAAATGGCAGCCCATGCCAATACTCTTGCCCGGAGAATCCCACGGACAGGAACCCGGCAGGCTACAGCCCATGGGGTCGCAAAGAGTCAGGCATGACTGAGCGACTAAGCACAGCACACACACACTTGCATTAATAGGCTACTGACTTCTTTGATCAGCCACACGTCTGCTCTTCGCTGGGAGGACTGTGAAGCAGTCTATAGAGCAGATCTTGAGTTTGGAAGGATCATGCTGTTTGGGCTCTGTCATAAGTTAGTACAGTTTAGCAGTTGCCCTGACAGACGAAGCTGTAATGAAAACTTTCTTGCTCTAGGGTACTTTGGGTTAGTGGTGTCCACATGAGTCCGTCAGGCTTATTTTCTTACAGCCCATAGCCCTGTGTGGACAGTGATGAATTGCACTCAGTTTCTCTTTAGGAGGGGTTTCTGTAAGGTCCTGCCCACTGCATGGCCTTCTCTTTTCCTTCCAAGTACTTGGTATATTGCTCTGTCCCTGTCCCACTGCTGGGAAGAGTTAAGGCCCTTCCTTCACTGTTTGCTGCTCTTGCTGGCATTTACAAGAGTAGATGTGAACAGATGAACTGTGGTACATCCATTCAGCTGATGCTGCGTGAAGGAAGGCTGCCTCCAAAGGCTGCATAGGAGTCCACTTGTATGACTTTCTCAAAGAAATAGAACTGGAGGGACAGAGAAGCGATCGGTTGGTTACCAGGAGTTAGAGCAGGGAAAAGGGTGACTCCAGAGGGGCAGTGTGGGGGGTGTTTTTAAGGATGATGAAAGTGTTTTGCATCCTGGCTGTGGTGGTGATTCTGCATATTAAAATTCATAGACCTGAACACAGGAAAAGGAACCCATTTGTATTGTATGTTAATTTAAAACATAACATTAAACAAAGACTAGCTACAAACTGAGGAGAAGGCAATGGCACCCCACACCAGTACTCTTGCCTGGAAAATCCCATGGATGGAGGAGCCTGGTGGGCTGCAGTCCATGGGGTCGCTAAGAGTCGGGCACGACTGAGCGACTTCACTTTCACTTTTCACTTTCATGCATTGGAGAAGGAAATGGCAACCCACTCGTGTTCTTGCCTGGAGAATCCCAGGGACGGGGGAGCCTGGTGGACTGCCGTCTATGGGGTCGCACAGAGTCGGACACGACTGAAGCGACGTAGCAGCAGCAGCAGCTACAGACTGGGCAAAAACATTTTTTATAATTCAGATGAGGAATTATATGTGAAGGATTGTAAAAGGGTTTCCTCAAATCAATAAGAAAGGCAGTCCAAAAGGGAAATAGACAGTGCAACTACAGAACGGCCACACACGTTCAAGGAAATGCAAATACAAACCGTGAGACACCAACAGAAGCCAAGTCTAACAGAAGTTATTTCTCAAGTTTAATTTCCTAAACTTGAATAAAACTGAGTAATTTTGGAAAGACTTTCCCGTTTATTTTAAAGATAGTAATAGTACAAGCTGGGTTAGAAAAGGTGGAGGGACCAGAGATCAAATTGCCAACATTCATTGAATCGTAGAAAAAGCAAGAAAATTCCAGAAAAAACTCTACTTCTGCTTCATTGACTATGCCAAAGCCTTTGACTCTGTGGGTCACAACAAACTGTGGAAAATTCTTAAAGAGATGGAAATACTAGACCACCTTACCTGTCTGGTGAGAAACCCGTATTCAGGTCAAGAAGCAACAGTTAGAAAGGGACAGAGAACAACTAACTGGTTCCAAATTGGGAAAGGAGTATGTCAAGGCTGTATATTGTCACCCTGCTTACTTAACTTCTATGTAGAGTACATTATGTGAAATGCCAGGCTGGATGAATCACAAGCTGGAATCAAGATTGCCAGGAGAAATATCAACAACCTCAGATACGCAGATGATACCACCCTAATGGCAGAAGGTGAAGAGGAGCTAAAGAGCCATTTGATGAAATCGAAAGAGGAGAATGAAAAAGCTGGCTTAAAACTCAACATTCAGAAAACTAGATCATGGCATCTGGTCCCATCACTTTGTGGTAAATATTAATAGAAGGGGAAAAAGTGGAAGCAGTGACAGATTTTATTTTCTTGGGCTCCAAAATCACTGTGGATGGTGACTTTAGCCATAAAATGAAAAGACACTTGCTGCTTGTGAAGGACAGCTATGACAGACCTAGACACCGTATTCAAAAGCAGAGACATCACTTTGCTAACAAAGGTCCATCTAGTGAAAGCTGTGGTTTTTCCAGTAGTCATGTATGGATGTGGGAGTTGGACTATAAAGAAGCTGAGCTCTGAAGAATTGATGCTTTCGAATTGTGGTTCTGGAGAAGACTCTTGAGAGTCCCTTGAACCTGCAAGATCAAACCAGTCAGTCTTAAAGGCAGTCTACCCTGAACATTCATTGGAAGGATTGATGCTGAAGCTGAAGCTCCAATACCTTGACCTCCTGATGCAAAAAGCCGACTCATTGGAAAAGACCCTGATGCTGGGAAAGATTGAAGGCAGGAGGAGAAGGGGGCGACAGAGGATGAGATGGTTGGATAGCTTCACCAACTCAATGAGTGTGAATTTGAGCAAACTCCTGGAGACAGTGGAGGACAGAGAAGCCTGGTGTGCAGGCTTGGTTGCAAAGAGCTGGACAGGATTGAGCAACCGAACGATGGACCTAAGGTGGGACCAGACTTTCTGTAATGTCTAGGGTTAATCTGGGGAAAGGTTGAAGATAGTTATGGGGAAATAGAGATTCTTTTCTTAGATTCTGTAAGAAGCATAACTTGAGAATCCATTTGACAAGTCTGCTGACTTAAAAAAAACTATCTTTAGATGCGAACAGTCACCATTTTTCCTGCTTTAAATTTTCCCACTCTGCTGAGTTTTGCTGCTGTCCAGAAGGAAAAAGAGTAGCACAGGCAGAGTGGTCCGCTGTGCCTTGACATTCCTGGTGTTAAAAAGGGAATTTCTAGGAGGGGGCGTTGTTACTGTATAAATAACTGTGTGAGATCATTCACCCTCAGTTCATGGACTTTCCTACATGTAATTAACTCTGAAGCTGTGTATTTCACAGTGTTGATGGTTAAGGAGTGAATTTATAAAGTGTTAGTCTCCCCACTTAAAGACTCATAACCATAAAATGAAGTTGTTCTTGAACTTGAGAAAAACACAATTCAAATTTAAAAGTATTATCCTGGAATATTTTTAGATAGGTTTTGTTGGTGTCTCTTCAAGTGTGGTCGCCTGTGTGTATCTTGGAAAAGTCATAAAAATCCCCACTTTGGAATTCTGTGAATGGGAGGTGTCAGTGCAAGAAGAAATGAATATATCAGAGACTGATATTTGAAATCTGTTTTTTTGTTTTTAATTTTTTGGTCACATGGCCTGTGGGAGTGTAATTGCCCGATCAGAGATCCAACCCCTAGTCCCTGCATTGGAAGTGCGGAGTCTTAACCACTGGACTGCCGGGGAAGTCCTTGAAATCTATTTTAAAACAACCCTTGTTTCTTAGTATATGTGAAGTGGAATGTATAAATAACATGTGTTTTAGGGCAAGATGTTTTAATTTGAGTTTGAAAATTAGGCTTATGAAAAGTCTGAGAGGTTGGTCCGAACAGTATATACAGTTTTTCCATTGTTGATTGCTTTTACTTCACTTCCTCTTCTCATTCTGATTCACATCTTTAAGGATTCCTCTTTCCTTCGTTACTGTTGCTGTTGAACATCGGGCCTGCAAACCGGAGTAGGGCCCTCCTGGGCCATGTGGATTCTGCAAGTTTTATGTTTTCTTACTTGCTTTTACTCTTAAGTTAATGCTTGTTCTTGATATCAGATGCACTAGGATCTGCAGGAATAACAAAGTGCATGTTATTTATTTATTTTTATTAGTTTAGCTTTTAAGTGATAAGGACCAAAAAGTACCATTCCTCTGTTTATTCTGAGGGTGCACACAAATACATTGGGAAGCAGTGCTTTTATTAGACTGTTGCTTTAAGTATTTCTGCTGATCTAGAATCAGTCCTAGAATGAAATCTCCAAAGTCTAAATTTTCTAATACTTTACCATCCTAATAACAAATAGATTCCTGGTGTCTGATACTAAACAGATGTTTCTTGCTTGTAGATAGCTATTCAAAAAAAAAAAAAAAAAAATTGTGATTATGAGAAATCCCTTCCAGCCCTCACTGTCCTTTTCAGTACCACAGTGATGGTAGTTGGCACCCAAGGACCCTTACCAGCTCCAAAAAGCCAGATTGCACCGAGGCAGAGTGTATTTCACATGTTTATTCCAGAGTTACTTCACCTCCATCTAAACGCTGTTGCTTTTGCTCTAATATATCTTGGGTCCGGAAACTTTGAGGACCGTCGCTAATTGGATGGTTTCCAGGCCATCCGTTTCCTTCACGTGACAGTTCTGTTCACGTGTCTCCCTCTGGGAGAGCAGCTCCTCGCGGGAGTAGTGAGTTTCAGCATTCTGTGAGCTGGCCATGTACCTGTTTGTTTCCGGATATTTGACTGCAGCCTGCGAGATGCAGAATCTGCCGTGTTCTTTGCTGGGCATCTCTCATCTCCATGGCATCGTTTATAGGTCCTGTCTCAGCCCTGCTGATTGCTGAACACACAGAAGGGGACAGCCTGCAGGTGAGATGGGACCTGTCCCTCCCTGAACCACATTACTGGAGACCTCTGACTGTAAACCCTATGCAGGATTAAGGTGGGATGATGGTAAATTGTCCGTGACAGCTTGTACTGTGGATTTGGGGCTGTTTGTGGGGAAAATGGGATGGCGGACAGTCGTGGAATTGCGCGCTTGCTATAACCTAAGTAAGTATTCAGCAGCAGCTGCCAGAGCGATATGGGAGGCCAGGACCCCCAGTCCTTGGGGGTCAGCTAATATCTTTGGAGTTAGGCTCCACAGAGGGTCAAGTAAGTGCATGCAGAAGCAGTAACCTGCTTGTAATGTCAGAGGGTAATATTTAAAATGCCATGTTTGTTCCCTTCCCCCCAAAACATTATGAACGCCAACCTTGTCCTTCAAGAAAACCTGGTGAAGCTCTCTCTTAACTATTATCTCTGTTGCTGCTACCACCTGAGGGCCTGTGGGTCTAGGTGCGAGCAGGTGTTTTATATACGTTTTCTCATGTAAAATCAGATCCCCCCACCCCCTCCAGCAGGTGGAGGCTATTTCTGTGTTCGGATGAGGATCTCAGCCTCTGGGGAGGTTGAATGACTGCCCCAGTTTGCACCGCTTATGAGGGCTTGGGCTGGAATTTAAACCCACAGCTGCCAGACCACAAAGCCCCCACATTGCCTTTTCTTCTCCAATGGAGGGAAAGAGGAGAAACGACCCTCCCTCCATACAGCATCCCACAAGGCCTGGTGTTGTAATTGTCAGATTTTAAAACTGAATGTGTACATCCTCCTGTGTTGAAGATGGAAGCTGTAATTTACAAGTCTCACACTGAACAAAAGTGGAATGACAGATTCTGGGATAGAGCAAGCACTTTTTCACTGTAGTCTGAGCCCCGTGATTTAGCTTCTGTACCTTTCCTCTTCTCACCTGATGAAAGCTGATGTTCCTTTTTACATAAATAACCCCAGTAACCCCAGCTGTCCCGCTGAGATGGTTTTGAGTTTTGCTGCCTCTAGTCTGTCTCTGTCTAGGGAGGACTCGTGTGGCTGGGCTGGTCCCCACTTCCCTGGCTGTGGCCACTTGGTCTGAAGGGGGAGGAAGTCTCAGTGGCCCTCAGGGTTGGCGGAGGGAAGTTTGGGAAGGGCAGGGAGAGGCTGGCTGGGGAGGGAAGTTTTCCAGCCATTGGCTGTGTGTATCACATTATAAAGAATTCCCGGGCTTCCTTTCTAACTGAGGAAGGTTGCATGGGCGGGGGCGTGGGGAGGGGCCAGAGACGCTAAGCTGCTTTTTTAGGGGACAGTTTTATGAGGTGGGTGTGGTCCTTCCCTGGCTTCTTTCTCAAGCTGTTTTGCAGCTTCTCTTGTCTTTTTTGTTATTCATGGAAATGTACGCATAGATGATGAATGTTGTGGTCATGGGGAACAGAGACTTACTTCCTGCCATCCTCCTTTCGTGAGATAACTTCTGGGCGTGTGTTCTAGGTTTTCCTTTCTGTGGGGTGCATTTGCATCAGGTACACCTCACCTGTCTCCCTCACAGTATATCACCGGAAGGTGTACTATCCTCTTAAAATCTAATTTTCCTTTCTTCCTGGTTTATTCAAGGAGTTTCAGATTTTTTTAGTTTTTGTTTAATTGTTGCTTTAAAAAAAATTCTACAATTAAAGTCATATTGGCCTACTGTTGAATGGGAGAGTATGTGCTTTTGACATGCTATTTTAGTTGATCTTGATTTTAAACCAGCACAGGAGGTACAAGGCTCAAATTCGTATCAACTTAGTCAAGTTGAGATTTCACTTGTATGCATCATTTCTGGCTGTTGAGTTGGTTCTTGTCTTCATGGTTGATTGCATTTAAAGTTTGTTGCGGTTTTTTCTGCAGGAGGAGATGGCAGATGAGTTTATTTTGAGAAACCAGTTTTCATGTTCAGAGAAGAACTCAAAATCCCCAGTTGTTACTATTTCACTGCAGGAACATCACCTCCTCCTCCCCTCCCCCTTCTCTGGATATGTATATACACACACACACACACACATATATTTGTATATATTAAATTTAGATATTATTTTGTGTCTGAACCATTTGAGAGTAAGTTGCAAGGTGATGTTGCCCTTACCTCTAAAGGGTGACTCCACAGTATTTTCTCAGAGCAAGGACATTCTCTTACATAATGACCCAAATTAGGAAATTAATTTTTATTATCTAAATTTGCTGACTTCAATAAAATTTTACCAATGATTCCAGAAACTCTTGGTGATTAAAAAAATCTTGGTGGTCCAGCATTCTATCCAGGAACACATACAATTATTGATAGATTTAGTTGTCATGTCTCTTTGGTTTTCTTTAATTTGGAACATCTCCCCAGCCTGTCTCTTTTGTTCCTGGAAGGTTCTAGTCCGTTCTTTGGAGGACGGTCTCTCGGTTTGGGGGGAGTTCCTCCTGACCAGGTTCAGGCCGTGCGTGGCCAACGGAAGGGCTGAGTCCTTCCCCTAACGCCCCATGGGGGGCCCAGCTGTCACCTGCCGTCTGTGAGATGTCCGTTCAGTCTTCTGATTCAGGGGTGACTACCACTGTACTGTTCACTTGTAATCAGCATCTTGTGAAGAGAGAATTCGAGACTGTGGAAAATCCTGTTCCTCTGCTGACTCTAATTTGCTAGTTATCTCCATTGCTGACTTTTGCCCGAATCAGTGATTATTATGATAATTTCAACCTGGTGAGGTTTCTAGCTTCATTACTCCTTCTGTGCTTCGACCGTAAGGGCAGAGCCTCTCTCCATGCCGCACTTATTTATTTCTGTAAGTGTGGCCTTACAGATTCCTGTCTTATTGTTCAGTTGCTAAGCCATGTCTGACTCTGCGACCCCAGGGACTCTCTTAGTCAGTGGGTTATAATCCTTCGATGTCATTACCCAGCTTGATGCTCAGTTGTTCATGATCTGGCCAGTGATGTCCTTTCAGACTGGCTCCTTTATCTTTTGTGACGTGTCCCCGTCATTTATGGGGCACTTCCTTATTTTCTGACACAGTGAAATGTCCCAGGCTTCTGTTCTTTCCTGACTGCAGCCCTGAAATCGCCACTTCTCCAAGGAGCCCTGGTTGATTTTAGCAGAAGACAGCATGAAGAAACTCATTCTGGGCACCGAGTGTGCTTATGCTACAGGGGTGTTACTGCTTCCAGATCCTCTCAGTGCACAGAGCCGGGAATCGGGGAGTTTGCGTCCGCACGTGCTTGTGTGCACACACACACAGCATCACATGACATGTGCTGTTCTCTGCACACCTGTCTATAATAAAAACCGAGTTCGTACACATGCCTCAATTCCAGTCCAGTACTACAGACTGCATTTCAGTCTTTCCTTTCCCAAGTTTGTATGTAATTCCCTTCTCTGAAGTGAAGGCTCCTTTTATCCCCAACGTCTGCACTGACTTACTCAGTCCTAGAAAATGCAGAAAGCAATTTCGAAATGCTAAGCCATACCACTGTGATAAACGAACCTACATCTTCAAGTTGAAACTGTTCAAATCGGCAGTTAGCGGTCAGCTTCTGTTCAGCTCCGTGCCTTGTCACTTAGTCACCCAAAGAAAACAGATGAAGTCATAGGCTGGAACTCCCCCAAGGTGTGTTTAAGAAAGAGCTGCCAGACTCGGTCAGCAGCTCGCTTTCTGGGGATGTTGAAGCACAACGGTGGAAAATCAGGAGTTGCCAAAAAAGAAGGGGAGATTAATTTCTAATAAGTGTGGTTTATAAAGCCGACACCTGTTGTGGGCAAAACAGTTGATCATCTTCATCTCCATGTACGCGTTGCCGGAAGACAGGAGGGAAAAGGAAAAAAGCGTTGAGATACTAAGAGTGAATGATTGGACGCAAGGGATGGTCTGAGAAATGGATGGGTGTGGGTGGAGGCTGGGGAGGGGGTGGTCTTTTCTCAAGAATCCATCACGTGCTATGAGTAGAGGAGGGAGCTGAGTGCGTGGAGTAAGTCATGAGTCATGACTTTTGAGACTTGCTTGCTGCCCTTCATTGATTAAATGTTTCTTCACAGAAACCACCTCTGGAGTGTCCGCATTTGTGTGGGATTTCTAGGAAGTGTCTTTGGGCACTCAGTTCTAGAAACTGTGGGCCACTGGGTGCAGATCTCGTTACAGGCAAGATGAATTTTTGCTGTTCAGAGGTTTGCTCCATTAAACGATGGCACAGAACACGGGCTCTTGATTTGGGGAGACAGTGTCGGTTTCCTTTGTCGCACTGTTTTCTGTGCCTGTCCACGTGCTCCTTGAATGGTCATCTGGGAGAGTCAGCCTCTGTACCTGTACAAGCCCTTCCTACAACTAGACAGTTCAGCCAGAGAGAATAATTTGCTTGTTAATGCCCTAAGAGCGAAAGCCTTTTGGTTTGGAAAATTTGGAGAATAAAAGGTCATGACCGCTAATGGGTCAAGCATTCTGGGGGAAGGGCTTTTGGGTGCTGAAAATGTTACGGGATTACCTAGTGGCCGGTGGCTTAGCAGTCAAGAATCTGTCTGCAGTGCAGGAGACGTGAGTTCAGTCTCTGGGTGGGGAAGATCCCCTGGAGAAGGAAATGGCAACTCGCTCCAGTATTCATGCCTGGAGTATCCCACGGACAGAGGAGCCTGGCGGGCTACAGTCCACGGGGTTGCAGAGAGCTGGGCCTGACCAAGCGCACACACATGATGATGAATATACTAAATATACTAAAGTCAACTGTACACTTTTTTTAAAAGGGAGAATTTTATACTATGTGAGTTATGTATCAATAAAAAGGATACAACTAAATTGGCAATATTTCAAAGTCTTAAACAGCTTCATTTATTGAGTGCTTACAGCCACCAGCTATTTAATTTTCACAGTCCTCTGCAGGGTAGGCAGTGGCATCCAATTTTGTACCCGAGGGAGGGGACTCAGAGGGTTTTAACTTCCTGCAAGTCAGTAGCTCTTAGGGCTAGCCTGGAGGATCCAAGCATGCAGTGGTCTCCCGGGCAGGGTCCCAGGTAGACGGAGTGTGCCTGCAGGGTTTTCTCCTGCTGTACCCTGCATATCACACTGCGTGTGGGACACCATCCAGGGAGCTTTCTTTGGTGTCTGAGGGAGGAAAAGAAATCACTCCTTTCTGAAGGAGGGCCTTGTAGATAAGATCTGATTGAGCTTCTGTTGTGGTTTGATGGTGTGTGCGTGCTCAGTCCTCTCAGTCGTGTCCAACTGTTTGTGACCCCATGAACTGTGGCCCACCAGGCTCCTCTGTCCATGGGATTCTCCAGGCAAGAACACTGGAGTGGGTTGCCATGGCCTTCTCCAGGGGATCCTCTGCACCCAGGGATCAAACCCCTCATCTAGGTGTATCTCCTGCATTTTGGCGGAATTCTTACCATGGAGCCGCTGGGGAAGGCTGATTTGATGGTATATTTGGTCATTTCTTAGAGAACGTTGAAGTATCTATCCTGTTGAAAATTTCGGGGCATCTCAGTCAAAAAGATAAGGACAGGCTTTGCTCCCCTGTAAGTGGTGTATCTGTGGGCCCTGAGGGCACAGCTGAAGTGGTTCAAACTGGTGATCGCACCCTTGCAGCATCCTGGAGAAGTTGAGGGAGAGGCGGCGTGGTGCCTGCTCCCACTCAGAGTGGCCGCCAGGGTTCTCCTGCTCATGTGAGTTCTCCGTCCTTGGATATTGGAGTCAGCTCTGATCGCTCGTGCACACACACACACACAACCAGCGTGTTAGACTCCAAGACAGAAACTGTATCAATTTGCATAAAATCGCATATGCTCTGTTGCAAGAATTTTCATTGTGCCTGTTTTAGAATTGAGTTGACACTTCATACAGGGTATGTGAGCTTCACTTAAAAGGAGATGTCTCAGAAAGAAGAATTTGTGTGGCTTTGACATTACTTTTGGGCATGGTCCCCGAAAGAAAGGAACCATAGAAGACTTTTTTTTTTGAGCATTTTGAAACCTTTTCTCCTGCTTCCATACATTAAAAGCATGTAAAGCAGGTTGGAGTTTTGTCTGCTGTGTTGCCTGCCTGCACTGGGGACCAGAGATCTATGGAACAGGAGCCTTCCTGCTGGGTGGTGACCTTTTTATGATGTTTGGTCTGTCATCTTTGTTTCTCTGTTTCAAATGCCTAGCTCAGAATTGCTTGGCACTTGAAGTGGTTTTCATCTTCACAGGACTTTATGGGCATTGTCTAATGTACATGGCACTGTGTAATGAATGAGCTGTTTATCCTTTGATCTGTGTCAATATGCCAGGTGCCATACAGCTGGAGAAGACAGAAATAATATTCTGGCCGGCGGGAGTTTGTATCTCTAAAGAGGCAAGGTGATTAGCAGGTTCTCTCTTCTGGCCTCTTTTGAAAATGTGCTGGGGAATAATGTAGAAATTAAAAGGACAAGAGGTCATCAGCGAGCCCAAGTCCACCTAATTGGAATTGCTCTCAAGGTGAAAATGAAATTTGAGGCGCTCTTGAAAAGACCAAGTCGATTATCTCTCAGTTACGCATATATATTGACATACATAATATTTCTCCTGTTTACAGATGAGGATTTTGCCAAAGCTAGGGCAGAATTATTTTCAGTTCTCTTCATACCACCCCCGAATCCTCTTTTTCTTTGCCTGGGGTGCAGGGATGTGCTTTGTAACTGAAGCTACATGAGAGTCACAAGTGCAGTTTTCTGAGTTTCAGACCTGATCAGTCCCCCTGCCCTCGCTGGGATGGCCTCAGGGGAAGCTTCTAGACCTCTTGCCCCGTCAGCTGCTCGAACCCCATCGCACACCCCACACTGTGACCCTGCCCTTGGCCCTGTCTCTGTGTTTGGTGTTCCCTCCTATTCTGGGTTTTGCTAACTGCCTCAGCTTAGGTCACGCATCACTTCCGTTAGGAAACCACCCATGTGTCTTCTCCTGGCCTCATGGGCTGGCTGTGTTGATGTAGAACCTCGTATAGACCGCGTTCTGGTTCTGGGTCTCTGGGTCGTGGTTGTTTCCTGTGAAGATGGGCTTGCTGGTCTCTGGCCTAGGGCAAGCTCCAAGGAGAGACGCGGTCAACGGTTTTTGATTCACTGGTCCTAAACCCAGCCTGTTGGAGAAGGAAATGGCAACTCACTGCAGTGTTCTTGCCTGGAGAATCCCATGGACAGAGGAGCCTGGTGGGCTACAGTCCATGGGGTCGCAAGAGTTGGATACGACTTAGCGACTAAACCACCACCACCACCACCACCCCAGCCTGTATCAGAATCACCCACAAGGTTTAAAAAATTACAGAATTGCCAGCGATTCTCATTTAGTAGTTCTAGAATAGGGCCCTAGAATCTGTTTTTAATCAAAACCCTACCGGTAATTCATGTGTACAGCTAGAGGTAGCAACCTTGAGTTACACCAGGGTGCGCTTGCTGGTTTTGGTTGCGGGGCCGTGGCTAGTTTTGGGTAATACGCTCGGTGTGCAGACCCTTTCGCTTACATGCCTGGAGGAAGTGGAGAGATGGAGTGAGGGCCGTGTGTGACGGGCAGCCTTCCTGCGGAAGACTGGCCCATTGAGGAGCCGGCCCACCAGCCTGGTTATCTGCTGTGTGAATAGGCTGAGTGCACGACTGGCCTTCCAGACTCACATTTGAAGTTACCGTGTTGCCATAGAGATGTTATGTAGTGTGTAAGAAGAGTAGAGAAATCATGTCGTAAATTATCAGCACAGATGGCTTGTAATTTAACACTCTCCTAGCCCGTGTTCTTTGTACTAGTACTTGAGAAAGCTTGAAAATAACAGTTCTTACTTTGTTTTTCACCTGTAAAAATGGCAGAGTTCATACGGTGATTTGAAATGGAGTTTATCGTTGCCACCCACAGACACAGTATACGAGGGCAGTAACAGGTGGGAGAATACCTGAAAACATTTTAGGAGTGGCCTCTTCACCTCTACTTTAAAAACTCACATGTAATTTGCTCCCCCCCGCCCCCGCCCCAGTCCACTTAGATTTCATACTCTCCCTTATTATTATTTTTAAAATTTTTATTAATTAAAAATTTTTTTTCCTTTATTTATGGCTGTGCTGAGTCTTTGCTGCTGTGTGGGCTTATTTTGCTTATTCATGGCTGTGCTGAGTCGCTGCTGCCGTGTGGGCATGAGCGGGGCCTGCTTTCTAGTTGTGGAGCTTGGGCTTCTCATCATAGCGGCTTCTCCTGTTGCAGAGCACAGGCTCTAGGCGCCCAGGCTCAGTAGTTGTGACTCGTGGGCATGGATGTTGTGGCGTGTGGGCCTAGTTGCTCCACGGGGGATATATGATCTTCCTGGACCAGGAATCGAACCCGTTTCCCTGCATTAGCAGGTGGATTCTTAACCACTGGACTACCAAGAAAGTCCCCTCTCCTTATTATTCTGATAGGACTAGTCAGGGATAATTTTTATCTCCTGGCTTGATAGTAAAAGGACTATAACAAGATCGCTTAGATTCAGGCAAAACACTGACTTTCAAGGTGTTTTATATGTGATTGACAATATAAAGGGTATCTTCCATAGGAGATCTCTTTTAAACTTTTTCCTCTTCTGTTTTAATCTATGAACTGATGGGTCGCTCTTAAAGATTGCATCCCTCATCAAGGAAAATTATTCTTTCTCTCTTGCAGGGAACTGGAGTTCTGAAATGTGCATGCATGTAGGCATATACACACACATATACACTCATGCATGCTTGTAATTTACATTGTGTAAATGAGGAGAGTGAATATATATTTAAACAACTTTAAATTAGCAAATGATAGTCCTATTAATATAATTTTAAAATTCAGTAAAGCTTTTTTTGATTTTTAGGTACTTGGGGTTTGTTACACACAAGAACATAATTCTTAGATTTTTCCCCCCCTCACATTCTGAAAGTATCCAGAATTAACAGGCTATCCCTACATACATTTTCATGAATCTCATTTCTCATTTCTGTAAGCAGTTATTTGCAAATAAGAAAAAATTAACAAGTAAGTTTTCCAGTCTCCAGATAGTTCCTGACTTGCTTATATGTGAATGTAACATTAACAGTACAGGGCACTTCCCTGTGCCTCTCTGTCTGCCTGTGTAAGTGCTTTTTATGAGCCTGTGCTGCTGGTACGGGTGGTGGTTTCTGATGCTGTTTAGTGGTAGAACAGATAGGTCAGTTGTAAACCAGCTCTGCTGGATGTCCTACTTCCTTCAGGAGGAATCATTCAGATGACTTAGGTCTTTTGATACCTCTTTGTCAGTGCTGGAAAATTTAACAGCAACAACAAAAACCTTGGTAATTATATTGGAAAGCATCTGAAAAATAATCTTACAGAGGCCTCAGAGCCATTACAGGAGCAAGGAGGGAAGTGTTGGGAGTTAAGCCCCAGTTTCTCTGAAAAGCATGGCACACCACTCGGCAAGGTTGGCTCAACCTCCTGGGAACCGTCCTCTGCCAGTCTGTTGGCACTGGGTTGAATGAATCGGTGAAATTGCCCAATTATTGAAATGGATGGCTTAAGGGGAGGTTATTTGGCTTGTAAACCCACCTGTCATGGTAATGAGGCAAAACTGATGGTAGAGTCTGCTCAGGATCCGATTTACATCAAGGGCAGAAAGGCTCCTGCTGCCCAAACCCAGGATCTTGTCTTCCTGAGATTGCTTTATGAATGTTTGGACAGTGCCCTCCTGGCCAGTGGGATTTGGAGAGTCACTGGGTAGCTTTCCATGAACTTCCTCCTCGTTAGCAGGGAAGGTTCATCTTTTCCCTCTGGTCAGAGTTGGAACGAGTCCTGTTTTGTTCCTCTTGGTGAACCCACTGGCGTTGGTGTGCTTGTCTGTTTCCTCTTCCCAGCCTCTAAACGCATCTCTTTTTTGCTGGCTTGTTACCTCTGCAGGAGGAGTTTCCTCATGGCAGTGTCTGCACGTTTAACCCACGTTCAGCCTTTTACCCATAGTGTCCTGAGGTATCGCTGTCATCTTGCCTGTTGAATTGCTTGTTAGAAACACTGAGGACATGTGCGGCCACCAGAACCGTGGGCAGCAGGACAGCTTGGCCCTTTCCAGTTGCACCTGGCCCTGTGTGGCCATGGAGCTCTCTGAAGGAAGGATGCTCTCAAGGCAGATGAATGAACACAAGCTCCCCCCACCACCCCCAACTTCCCAGTAGCTGTATTTTATTTCATTTTTCCTGTTGACCATCCATCTTTCTTTCGGAGGCTCTTTGTCTGGGTGTCCTTCAGAGGGACTTTCTTTAGGAGACTGACTCACCCAGAGGTCATTCTCACACAGCCTTAGTCCTTCACAAGCAGAGCCCCATCTGCCTTACTGAAAAGTAAGCTTTTCAGAAAGGCCCCTGAACCCTGTAAATAGCTGTCACCAGTGCCCTCCTTTGGAGCTGTGTGTCACTCTGAGGCCTGGGTTCATCCACCCGTCCTGGGTTTTCTGGCATCCAGACGATGTCAGGTCAGCTAGAATGGGATGGGTGGTGGCTGCCAGGGGCACACGCCCTGATTCCAGACCTGGTGAAGTAACCAGTGCCTTTCTTCACGAATCGGACTCTTTTCTTTTTTAATCCCCTGTTTTCTCACTTTTTTCCTGCCTCTTATGTCTCTTCTTTGATCACTTTAGAGTGACCGTGCCGCGCCTGGGCCATTGCTGAACTTGGCTGGAGGCAGATGAGAGTTCGATTTCTGGGTCAGGCACTTAGGAGCATCCACAGCGAGGCTCCCCTTGGAGAGTCTTGATAAATAAAGCACTGGCACCCAGGCACAGTCTCGGACTGGGAGAGCAGCGAGGCCCGCGGAGCACCCTGCCCTGTCCCCAGGTCCCTCGTGTGAGTCCCCTCCTGCGGGTCCCCTCCTGTCTCCTGTGCCTTTCCACCTGGCAGCACCCCTGACTCTGAATCTTTTTCTACTTGACACTTTTTTTTAAAATTGTACTGTATGCCATACCACACAGTAGGCAGGATCTTGATTCCCTGACCTGCCCAACTCTTGGCGACCCCATGGACTGTAGCTCTCCAGGCTCTGTCCGTGGAATTTTCCGGGACAGAATACTGGAGTGGGTAGCCATTTCTTTCTCCATACTCGACGCCTCTTTAATCACAGGTATATCTGATGTAAAACTGGCACTGGATGATGATCTTTGCTAAACTTTGTTTAGCAAATAAAATACCACTAGTTCTGATTTTGGGGGTAATTCGATTCCTCCGCCTAAACTGTGGTATAATTACTCATCACGATTCAGTTGGGCTCTGTCACCCCAGCGTCAGGTACTTTCTTCCTGATATTTTATTTTCTTAGCTGCCATCGACATCGAGGCTAAGCTTCACTCACGGTTGTATCCCTAGCACCCAGCACCCAGTCGGTGCTTAAACGTTGGCTGGAGGAACAGGCAAGGGCACGCAGATCCAAGGGCGGGAGGCAGATGTTGGCTCGAGGCCCAGGTTTCTTTCTGGTGTAACATCCTCTCTTGTGCAGGACGGTGGGAGGAAGAGAGCCGGCTTCTGTGCCTGGGGCCTATGCGTGCGAGCGGCCGGCCGGCCGGGCAAGGAGAAGCAGTGGCCCCTTTCCTTGTTTGGCTGTTCTCGTGTTTCTGCGTTGACCTGCTTACTGCTGTTTACTGTTGAAGAGTTAGCTACTTCTCCAGACCCACGACGCCTCTCCCACTTGGACTTGTCTCCTTGCCATCCCCAGCTCCATCTAGCCTGGCCAGGCTCAGCTGATTCCGTGTCTGCCGAGTGATTACTAGGTTTGATCAGTTGCAGAGCTGAGTGGAGAAGCATCTTTTCTCAAGGTTTCGTTTGAGATTGGGATCTAGTTGCTGGTGAATGTTTTTGTTCTAAGGAGTTAATTTCCCAGTGGGTAGACCGAGGAAAGGTCGCGTTGGGGAGTGAGAATGCTGGTTTTCTAAGCTCTCGCGAATGTTTTCTTAGGAGAGCTTTCCATCAGCCTGCTAAGAGTTTCAGGTCCTTCTCGGCCTTCCCTTTTCCATACCTCGCTTCCATTTCTGAGATTTCCCCTCCCCTCCCTTTTAAGGCTTTAGTTACAGGAATCTGAAAACAGGCCACAGGGCCTTTTAAAATTATACACATCAATATGAGGCCAACCCAGTTTTTCATAAATAGGTCAAGCTGTTTCTGCAAAGTTGGGTTTCAAAAACACTCTCTCCTTTAAAAGAAAGAGGTATTTTAAGGAAAGATGAGCCCCCGAGCAGGCAGGCACAACCAGCGTTCAAAGCTCAACTGTTGTCAGGGCCTGAGACTCCCGGCTGCAAGGAGATGCTGACTTCCCGGGCCTGTCTTGGATGGACTGCCAGGTGCCACAGGCATTAATTCCCAAGGGAGAGTCTGCCCTGGGCCACAGGTGTTGTCGGGCCAGGCTGGGCGTGAAGAGGAAGGCGGGCGGCAGACTCTGGGTCCGGAGAAGCAGCTTCTGAACTTGGGCAGTGAGGAGCCAGCGTTGCACCCAGGGAGGGTAGCGGAGACAGATTTTCTTCAGTTGACCAAGTATTCTTGCTTCATTTAACTACCAAACGTTTATTTCTTATAGAGAGAGCAACTTAAACATCAACTTAAACATCTCCCCGAAGTTCATTTTTTACTGATGGTTGTGCTTTCAATCTCTGTTATCAGAATCAGCTGATAGCAACCTGATGTTGAGAAGGCATCTGAACGGTAGCACCTCAGGGGAGGGGGGAAACCACGGTGGGACTTGCAAGGAGGTGCTTCACGCTTATTTGAGAATAGATACCCTTGAAGAATGGTGGTCATCTCTGGCGTGCTCTTTGGAAAAGTTTCTTGGACTCTGTTTCATGTTTGTAAGGTTGAGAAGAGGTCTGACTAGCTGTGAAGACTGTGTTCACAGATGTAAACATTCACAGTATCACACGTGAGAACATCACCCCACAGTCACGGATGGAACCTTTATCACGCATCTCATGGGCCTCATCACCGGTGAAGACTGTGCTCGCCAGGTGTTCAGTTCACCACCAGGTTTTTTGTGCTGTTAACATAGGGACTCTTGAGAGTCCTTTAATCTGCAAGGAGATCAAACCAGTCAATCTTAAAGAAAATCAGTCCTGAATATTCATTGGAAGGACTGATGCTGAAGCTGAAACTCCCAATACTTTGGCCACCTGATGCAAAGAACTGACTCATTGGAAAAGACCCTGATGCTGGGAAAGATTGAATGCAGGAGGAGAAGGGGACAACAGAGGATGAGATGGTTGGATGGCATCACCAGCTCAAAGGACATGAGTTTGAGTAAACTCCAGGAGTTGGTGATGGACAGGGAGGCCTGGCGTGCTGCAGTCCATGGGGTCGCAGAGTCGGACACAACTGAGTGACTGAACTGAACATAGCCGCATGCAGGAGAAGCACTTTGAGTTTTACCCTGCTGCTGCTAAGTCGCTTCAGTCGTGTCCAACTCTGTGCGACCCCATAGACGGCAGCCCACCAGACTCCCCCGTCCCTGGGATTCTCCAGGCAAGAACACTGGAGTGGGTTGCCATTTCCTTCTCCAATGCATGAAAGTGAGACGTGAAAGCAAAGTCGTTCAGTCGTGTCCGACTCTTCGTGACCCCATGGACTGCAGCCTACCAGGCTCCTCCGTCCATGGAATTTTCCAGGCAAGAGTTTTACCCTAAGTTCCCCCAAATAGGGAGGCTCCACATAGGTGAACTAAGTAGACGCTCCACAAATGTGTTATTCATCACATTTTTAAAATAGGAGATTCTCCAATAAATCTTGAGTATATTGCAGTAGAATATGACTTATAAAGCCTGGTGTAGATCTGCTCATTTTTTTCCCTTATACTTGATTTTCAAGCTGATTTCTACTCCACAGTTTCATGCACTGGAGTAACTTGCATCTATGTTGCTTCGGGTCCTGTGTTCCAGCCCCGGAGAGTCTTGTGTAGGTGCCTCCGCCCCTGCTCCCGATTCACAGGCTGCCCTCTGAGCCAGGCTTTAGTCAGTTGGGTTTGTTTGGCTTCTGTGACTTGGTGGGTGCCAGGGCTTACGAGTTCATGCCACCACTTGGCAGTGGGCATGTTTAAATTCATGTTCCCATATGTCCATGTTTTTTCATTTTAGTTACTGGTTGATGTCTCAGCCTGGTAGTTGCAGTAACCTGTGTTTAGAATTGATGGTTGGAAATGTCACCAGGAAACCCAGATCCGTGTGGCGTTCCTCTCCTGGGGCAGGCCGTGGCCTTTCCCCACCCCCGAGGGGACGAGAGAGCCTCAGAGCAGGAGGGCCTTTGCCAGCCTCCCACCCGGATCTGAGAGCCGGTGGTCACTGGGTGCCCTCTGCAGCCGGCACCCTCAGGGCTACTATAGAGGGTTAGGTTTTTGATGCTTACAGTTTGAGTGTTTTACTTTTTAACTAGGTTATTTGAGGTGAATGTGTGGATTAAGTTTCTTGTTCTTTGTGTAGGACAGAATTAAAGGGAAAAATCTAAGCCATCCTGGTCTGATGATTTCGTTCATCACTCCTGTTACAGTCTTCATGGGTATTAGGACAGATTTGTTCTGTTTTTTTTTTTTTTTTTTCTTTTATAAGAAGGTCCCCATTTTTATATTTTTAATATTTATTTGTTTATCTGGCTGGCCCGGGTCTTAGTTGCTGCATGTGAACTCTTAGTTGGGTCATGTGGGGTCTATTCCCCTGACCAGGGATTGAAGCCTGGCCCCCTGCATTGGGAGCATGGAGTCTTAGCCACTGGACCACTGGGGAAGTCCCCCCATTTTTTATTTTCATGTGATGCTTTTTATTTTTACATCATATATTTACCTCACACAGTTGTGCTTGATGGTACAAGAGTCGTATTTTTAAGAAAGTGTTCCCACGTTGCCATGTCCTTTACTTTTGCAGGATGATGTCATTTCTGATGATCGATCACTAATTGGTATGTCTGAATAGCTCTTTTTCGATTCCAGGTATTATTTCTAGTGATTTTAAAATGAGAAATTTTATTTCAAAGGTGGGAAATTTGGGTTACGGCTCTGACTTTACCACGGAGTCCCAGGAAATAGCTTGCCCTGTTTCATAAATTCTTTATATGTTGGCGTCTCTTGAGGGTGCTTATCAAGTGTGTGATGTCCTTTGTTTTATTCAGCTGGAATGCTCGAGTTGCCATAAAATGCATGTCAATGAGATATGATGTAACTTGCATTTGTTCTCTGCAGTGGTGGAAAAAAAATTGTCTTCTATACTTAATTATGGTTTCTCATATTGGGTTCATAGTGAGTTCTTAAAAACTAGGATCACCCACTAGTTGATTGAAATCTACTTTTGGGAAATTAAAAGTGATAAGTACTTAATGCTATTTTAGGATTAGCTTGAAAATATTCTGTAAGTTGATAGCACTTGGATCCCATGATGGTGTTGTCACCAGCTGTAGAATGATTTGGTTATTAGACAAGGTGTTTTAGAAAGGGTTTATTATTAAAAACAGGTGGTGGCCAGCTTTTATAGAGGAAAGAGAAGGTAGTTGAGAAAAGCAGGGTTCCAGGTGATTGAATGGTGTGTAGATGAAGCTGGGGAGAGGGAGAAGGAGGTCGCAGGGTGGGAGATCAGGCCATGTGTTAGGGATTTAAGGAAATGCTGTAAGCGGTGGTCTGCAACCTTTTTGGCAGCAGGGACCGATTTTGTGGAAGAGTTTTTCCCACAGACCCAGGGGAGTGGGGGGGTTTGGGATGGTTCAAGCACGTTACAGTTATTGTGCGCTTTACTATTATTGCATCAGCTCCACCTCAGATCATCAGGCGTTAGATCCCGGAGTGGGATGTAACTTATAATATTGGGGTGTATTTTCTGTATTTCACTCAAACCAGAAGTTCCTATTGTGACATGTTTTGAATTTTTAAAAAAGTTTCATGTTAGACACAGTAAAGTTTTTTGTGGTTAGCTTTATGACGTAGATAATATTTAGCTTTTTCTTTTTTAAATTAAAAAACACATTCCATGGAGAGAGTGTAGTAATTTATATATACCAGGGTTAAAAAACTTTGCTTTTATTTAAAAATTTGATATACTTGCTTTCGGTAATCTTTTGCTAGTCCCTGAATCCTTCGCCGTTCAGTTTTATGATCTATTTTATTTAAAACAATCTTTAATGCTCACTTATTCATTCATACATCACACATTTCTTGAGCACCTACTGTATGCTCCGCAGTAGGTAAAAGTAAAACCTAAAACCTTTCTTGGAGTTGATTTGAAGTTCTTGAGAGAGAATATTATATACATAGAAATGTATTTTATCACTTTTCAACCATTTGCATTAAAAATATTAAGGTTTAAACACCTATTTTAACTTGCTGTATAATTTCAGCATTTGGTGAAATATTAGCAATTATAATAAGAAATTAATTAGAATGTGACCCTGTTTTAGCATTCCAGTTATTAAATTCTGTCTAGCCTTGTCCTGAAATCAAATATCATAAAGGTATTTGGGGGAAGGATTGCAGATCTTCCCAGGCTTGGAGTAGTAAAGACACAGAGAGTGTCCAGAAGACGCAACCAAGTCTGATTTACCCAATAAAATAAGTAAGTCAGACATCTGGTTTGTACTTCATTTTGTATGACCACAGAGAAAGAACTGATTGATGTTCAGCAAAAGCTATATACATGGCAGATTATTTATACCGTTGTGAAAGAAAGAAAACATTTGGGAATAGCTTGATGCAGATCTAGTGCCATTATAAGAAAGGCCTGTTGCTAAGTCTCTCATTGTTCACTCTAAATAATTGGTGGTGGTGTTTGGTCGTGAAGTTGTGTCTGACTCTTCTGCGACCCCATGGACTGTAGCCTGCCAGGCCTCTTTGTCCATGGATTTTCCAAGCAAGAATACTGGCGTGGGTAGCCATTTCCTCCTCCAGGGGGATCGTCCCAACCCAGGGAATGAACCCGAGGCTCCTGTGACTCCTGCATTGGCAGGCGGGTTCTTTACCACTGAGCCACCAGGGAATACTGTTGACTAAAACTACAGGAATGCCAATCTAAATGTTTCAGCATTTGAAAGACTCTAAAATTGTACCATTTAAGGTAATGCTGGCTAGCTAAACTTTATAACACTTGATTGTATACCCTAAGCTGAAAGAGCCCGAGGTCAGAATTAGGCGGTCTGAATTATTTGGGATAATGGAGGACAAAGGCAGGGCTTAGCCAATAGCTGCTCTTCTGTCTGTCCTGTCTGTTTCATTACTCTGCCAAGCACAGATGGAAATCGCCCACAGAGACACGGAGAGCTTGCTGCAGAGTAATTGTTTAGTAGACCAGAAGTGTATCTGAAACCTGATGAGGACTGGTTCCTTGCTGTTTCTTGGTGTTTCTGGTCTGAAACCTCTGCCCTGATGATAAGGTTAGAAAGTAAGAAATTAGCCCTTGCTAATTCAGATTAAAAAATGCTGGCATCAAAGCTCAGAGGGTTTGTGTTGTTTTGTGGATATAAATGAGAAGCGTCCATCTCTGTGATTGCCCTCCTGTGATGGTCAGCGTAAATCTAGAGCCTTGCTTGTCGTTTGCAAATACAGCATGAGGGACAGACCCCCAGCAGTGACCACCAAGGGCTCTGAGTAGGGCCACTGCAGCAGAGTGAAGCAAAGGAGCCTGCACGCTGGCCCTTCAGCCCCACCAAGGTGGGGGTTCTTCATGGCCTTTGGGGAAGAGCCCCTTTATAATGCTGCTGGTTTCTGGAGAAGTTAGCTCTAGTTGCCACCCATCCCTGCTGGCCGTGGTGGTTCATAGTTTGCACTTGAGGAGTTACATCACAGCCTGGTGTATACTTCCAGGGCCTGACTTGGTGAAGGCTTTTCTGGCTCCTGGGGCAGCAAAGGGAATTTATCCAAACCGTGTGGGGCCTTCAGTCTCTGGGGAGGGAGGGGAGGTGGCCTCATCTCCTGGGGAGGAGCTGCTGGAGGAGGGAGCTGGTGCCCTCTGACAGAGCTGCACTAAGGCCTTTCCTGTTTCCCCCTCGAGTCTTCTTTGTGTCTGTCTACCCACCCAGCCTACTTTACCTTGCTTTCATACCTTAAAGAAGGGATTGACTAGCAGTTCAGAGAAGTTGGTCATCTGGGGTCAGGGGCACACACAGGGCTGCCCTGATTCCTGGCCTGGGGAAGATTCTGCTCAGAGTTTATGGTCCCCTGCTTAAGAACCTAGTTCTCAGTGACTCTTAAGACATTCGCTCCAAAGGTAGAGCTCAAAAAGCCAAGTAAGTCCAGAGTACAGAGATTTTGGTCTGAAGTGAAGACCCGTGAACTTGGATAGAAGTTAATTGCATCTTTATTTTTCCCAACTCTCCAACTAAATACAGTATTTCTTTCCATCGTGAATGTAATGCAGTAGTCGTGGCAGCACCTGTGACTTGTCATCAGTGGACACCACAGATATTTTCAAATTCCGTTACATGTGCTTAACTGCAGAGGTCTCAAAGTTTCCTTAGTGCTCAGCACTGCTTCAGAATGTCAGTGGTTACTAGACTGACTGCTACATCTTACTGTTTCATGTGTCCTAAAGAAGCACAGAAATACTTTAAAGTCTTTAGATGACTTCGAAAAACATGAATGGTTTTCTATGTAGCTTTCTTGTTTTTCTTTTATGTATTTGTACATAGTATTCTGAGAAGAGATCCATGAACTGTCTCCAGACTGCCACTGGTTAGAACTCCATGACTTCCAAAAAGTCGTGAGCTGCAATTGGACCACGGTTTTCTTCTTAAGGCTGTCAAGATGCAAATATTTTCTACAAGGAGCTTTCCAGTTTCCTTCTAATTTTCTCCACTCTTTACTTAGAACACACTTTCCACAGTTTTTACTTAAAAAATTCTTTAAGGTCTAGGAGTGGAGTCCAATTCTTGTTTCTCCTTTGTGTAAATTGTATGTTCTTTGGAGCTGAAGATTCTAGATTCTTATGGTATTAAAATTTAGTGATATACCAGCATAAAACTAGGTCTTGGCACATAACTTCAAGATGTGGAAGCAAGATCTGTTTCATAAATCTCGGTTTCTCAGGATTAGATATAATGAGGGCTCAGTTCACTTAAGTCTGCCTGGGCATTTTGAATAAAACTCATTTTATCACATTGACAACTGTACAGATATTTTGGGCGCCCCCCCAACAATGTGGTAATGTCGGCTCTGTCTTGTGTAGTTTGCCATCAGTCCACTTACATGAGCTCAGCATAATTTATGAGAGTCATGAAAATATATAGGATATGTTGACGCCTGTGTGTGCTGGTTGGGGGAGATCACACTTATGAGAGCAAAGTTCACAAAATACCGTGTTACAGTAAAACTGTATCTTTGCATCAGAAATACTGATATGTTATTTTTAGAGGTGAATAATTTTAAATGAGAACCATAGTTCTCATTAAAAAAATACATTTTTATGCCAGTTCTTTATAAAACAGAGTTCTTAAAAATTCCTGTTTATGCTTTCAAAGATGATTTTAAAAGTTAGATACATTGAGCCTTTCAAAAAATAATATTTTTGCTTAATGCCAAGTAGTCAGAGCTAGCCAAAGCATTTAATTCTTCTTTACATCATAGTCACTTGGGAATTGGGCTGTAAGTCCCACCTTTATGGCCATTGAATGTTCGATGCATATATTGAGAGAATTGATATTGAATACATTAATGTAATAAATGCAGTGGTCTTCTGAAACACTTGACCATTAAATTCAGTTTTCACAAGGGTATTTTTAGATAAGCAGAAACAGCCCGTTTCCCATACTTTCCTTGTGGCTAGTTTGTCCCGTGAACCCTGCCCTAAGCTTTGAGAGAGGAAGACGCTCACAGCAGTGAGCATACAAGGACACCCCCGGGGCAGGGGATTTATTCAGGAATCCACTTAGGTGTTGAAAACAAATTAATATTCATGTATTTAAAACTTTCATAAATAAATTGCCACGTTTACATTTTGTTTTCTGTGGCTTATATTTCACACGTTTAATGATTTCAAAGTTTAAAGATCCCATTTTATTTTTTGTATAATAACTGGAATATGAATATTTTCAAACACACAAAATTTCATATGAAAATTTCAAATACACGGAGATCTTGTTACTGCCCTGCTGCCTTTCTGGCACTCATGTGAATTTCACGCTGCTGGGCTCTTGCTGTCCTGAAGCTTGGGGCACTAGAGACGTACCTTCCCTGCTGGAGCTCCTGTCCTGGGACCTGGGGATCTAGACGGCCTAGAATACTGGGCATGCTGCCCCCCGTTTACTAAATAGGGAAATATGTATATAGTAAATATATGTTTATATATATAAACATATATTTCTATATATTATATATATAAACACATAGTATATAATATATTATGTATAGATATATAACGTATTATATATAAATACATGGGCTTCCCTGGTGGCTCTGCAGTAAAGAATCTGCCTGCAATGCAGAGACATGAGTTTGATCCCCGGGTCAGGAAAATCTTATGGAGGAGGGCATGCCAACCCACTCTAGTATTCTTACCTGGGAAATCCCGTAGACAGAGGAGCCTGGCGGGCTACAGTCCCTGAAGTTGCAAAGAGTTGGACACGACTGAAGCAACTGAGCATGCATATACATGCACATGCACACGCACACACACACACACACACACACACACACACACACATATACAGGCATATATATAATGTATAAAATAGAAATGATAGCCGACAGAGGAAGAAGGAGAAAAAGAGATGGAGAGAAAGAAAGAGGGTCCCTCTGTGGGCTGGGACCCAGGACCCCTTGGACAGGAAGAATTGCTCCCAACTCTGCCAAGGGCTCTCTCACTTCTCCAGTCACTGTGTCAGGCCCCTCAGGGTTATTGGCTGAGTATTTTGGCTGCATACTCAGCCAGCAACCCCTAGGGGGTTGTTGGGTCTGCTTTGCATCTGTGTGTGTCTGCTAAGTCGCTTCAGTCATGTCCCAACTCTTTGTGACGCCATGGACTATAGGCCACCAGGCTCCTCTGCCCATGGGATTCTCCAGGCAAGAATACTGGAGTGTGTTGCTATTTCTTGCTCCAGGGCATCTTCCTAACTGAGGGACTGAACCTGTGGCTCTTAGGTAAGAGCTGCTGCTGCTGCTGCTGCTAAGTCACTTCAGTCTTACAGGTAAATATAAGACTTTCCCTGAAATTTCCACAGACCCATTGTTATAGTTTAAACAAACCAGTAAAATCAGTCCTGGCTACGCCATGGCTCGTGTCTCTCTCCAAGTCAAAGTCACTACAAGGATTTTTATCAATGTTGGTGTTACATTTACTTACCACTAGTATCATGGATGTGTGCATGCTCAGTTGTATCTGATTCTTTGCAACCCTGTGGACTGTAGCCCGCCAGGCTCCTCTGTCCACGGGATTCTCCAGGAAGAATAATGGAGTGGGTTGCCATTTCCTTTTCTTGGGATCTTTCCGACCCAGGGATCAAACCCAGGTCTCTTGCATTGGCAGGAGGGTTCTTTACCACTGAAGCTACCAGGGAAGCCCTCTTGATTGATAAGCTGACTGTATAATTTATGGTCTAAACAGAGTCACTTTTATCAAAGAGGGGTTTACTGATAATTATCCTGGAACAATAGGGGTAAGCTGGGACTGTCCCTGCTGAACCAGGATGTATGGTCCGTCGACTCACTGCCCTCTATTTTCTAATTGGCATATACAGAGGACGAGAGTCATGTTAAGACATTTATGACTCCCGTGGTGAGTGTTTTGTGGTTTATGCCTAACTTGGATACAGTGATGTGTGACTCAGTGTGGGACACACCACGGCATTGACGACTGGCCGAGAAGAGGAGTCAGACGAGATGCTGCTGAGTCAGAGCCCCTGTCAATGGGGGTCTGTTTCCAAACAGACCTAAATGCATTCAGAGCCCACCCCCCGCCCCAGCTCCTTGAGTGGCTGAATCACCCATTTTATGTGGGAGCTAAGTGGGACCGGAGCCGTGAATCAGGGTTTGTCAACACTCAGGACCTGGCGTGGGGCCTGCCCTTCTTCACAGGAACTCAGAAGGGGGTCTTTGTGTCCATGTCCCTCCCCAGGGACAGAAGAAGGGTGGTGAAAAAAGGCTTTTTAACCTCGTCCTGTTCTGGGCGTGTGAAGTTATTTCGCTCAGAGCCCCCTCCCACTCCTGGCCTGCACGTCTCCTCCGCGCCTCCACCCCCAAGGTGGGTCTGGTGTCCTAGAGTGAGAAAACACTCCTCCCCAGCGCTTAGATTCCCTTCCTGGAGCCCCTGGCAATTCTTCCACTGACTGTTAGAGGAATTGGTCTGTATTTGTTCTCAACTGTTCTGTAATGCTAGGTTAAATCCATCTCTAAATGTGATTTTAAAAACCACCTAGAAATAAAAAATGCATTCTTTTTCTGCCCTCGGGATTCTTCAAAAGGAAAAGGATTTACATAAACAAAGCAGAATGAATGCTGTTAAAAGCATTATTTTTATTCTGACAATCTGGAGTTTTCTACATATTGGACATGTATCCTTAGAGTTCATCTGATCCTTGGAAGACATGTGGGTGAAGAACCAGTTCACTGGAATACAGTCCTAGTCCAGTCTGTGTGTTATATCCCCTGGTTTCCTGGTACCGTCTCCTGGAATAACCTAGATAAAAAGCTGGCTACATGCTGATATTTCCAGTCTGTGTGGCCTGAATTTCTGAACTGATCATTACATGCTGCCTGGAGCTTCCTATTCTCATTGGATTAAAAAAGATTATTTTGAAGGGAATGGGGCAAAAGAGGCTAACTGACTTTACCCCTCTGTTTCTTTCACTGTGCTGAGCATATTGAGTTAAAAGGAAGCTGTTAGTGTTCTTATCTAAATAAGGTGCTCTTGCTTAAAAAAAAAAAAATGTAACCTAAATTGGACTTTGCTGAGAATCTCATTTTGCGCTTAAAAAAATTCATGGAAGTAGGACGTGTGTTTAGAGCTGTCTCATCTCAAAAGACAATACATCTCAAAATAGAGAATACAGGTGGATAGTTTTAATTTTCTTCTGGAGTTTATTATTTTAGTTGGCTTATATATCTACATATGATAAAATATTTAACTTTATGCAGTGAAATTCTTTATTAAAGAGCTAAAGTGTGAAGAAGACATCCCAGGTGGCTCAGCAGTAAAGACTCTGCCTGCCAGTAGGAGACCCAGGTTCGATCCCTGGGTTGGGAAGATCCCCTGGAGGAGGAAATGGCAACCCTCTCCAGTATTCTTGCCTGGAGAATCCCATGGACAGAGGAGCCTGGCGGGCTACAGTCCATGGGGTCACAAAGAGTTGGACATAGTGACTAGATAGCAGCAAGGTATAAAGATCATTTAAGAAAATTGCATTTGTTCAATTCACTTTTAGAAATTTTAGGGAGGTTCCATTGTATGGATTCTAAAAAAAAATAACAGAGGACTATTACAATGCATGGTTTGGTTTGGTTCTTCTATGTATGTCTCAGCCTCCTACCTTTTCATAGGACATGCAGCTTGCCTCACAGCCTCTTCCTCAGTAATAGAAAAAGACATCTTCTTTAAGGGGTACAGGATGAACGCTGGTATTTTCTCCAGATACCGTATTGTTCTTAGGCGCCTTAAGACGTGTCAGAGAACACTGGAGGGGAGAGCCCTCAGGCGTTGGCCTGCTCGGAATGCTGTTAGTGCCTCTCCAAAGGCTGGGGCATCTGTTGAAGTTGGGGCCCCACTCAGACCTTTGCGGACACTGCAGCGAGATGAGCCTGGAAGCTGGTCACCTGTTCCCGTCAGCTGTCGTGTTCAGTTCAGTTCAGTCGCTAAGTTGTGTCCGACTCTTTGTGACCACAGGGACTGCAGCACGCCAGGCTTCCCTGTCCTTCACCATATCCCAGAGTTTGTGCTAACTCATGTCCGTTGAGTCGGTGATACCTTCCAACCATCTCATCCTCTGTCATCCCCTTCTCCTCCTGTCCTCAGTCTTTCCCAGCATCAGGGTCTTTCCTACTGAGTCCACTTTTCACATCAGGTGGCCAAAGTATTGGAGCTTCAGCTTCAGCATCAGTCCTTCCAGTGAATATTCAGGGTTGACTTCCTTTAGGATGGACTGGTTGGACTAACCAGCTGTCGTTAGCTCCCTGTTGGTCCTGTTGCTGGTGAGTAGAACCTCACAGGTGTCCTGTGATCCATTCCATCTGAGGACCAGTGCTGACCCCCACGCCAGGCTGTGAATGGCTGTGGGCAGGCCTGTGATGGGGCTGTTCCTGGGCCAGGCGGCACGGGACCTTCAGATAGCAAATGTGGGCCTGTGTCCACAGCACCCCAGGGCACTTGCACTGTGGAAATCCCTGTTTGAGGGCCATTTCTGTGCACTCAGAATGCTCTGGATTCCTCGCGCTTTGCTCTGTAGACCAGTGTCAGGAACATTTAAAATAGACTGGAGGATCTTAGCCAAGCTGAGGATCTGAATGGATAAGCCAGAGCAGTAACTAGGCACAGTGGCAAGAACTGAGCATCTGAAGAGTTTCATGTCCTGGCTCTGCCATTACGGCTTGTCAGCTCTGCCCCTGCCCTTCACCAAGTATGTGCTTGGCTAGGTACCTGGGCTCCTCCTCCTTTTTAAAAAAATTTTTAAAATTTTAATTGGAGGCTAATTACTTTACAATATTGTGGTGGCTTTTGCCGTACATTGACATGAATCAGCCACAGGGGTACATGTGTCCCCCATCCCAACCCCCCCCCCCCTCCTCCCCCATCTTATCCCTCTGAGATGTCCCAATGCACCGGCTTTGAGTGCCCTGTTTCATGCATTGAACTTGGACTGGTGATCTATTTCACATATGGTAATATACAGGTTTCAATGCTTTTCTCTCAGATCATCCCACCCTCACCTTCTCCCAGAGTCCAAAAGTCTGTTCTTTATATCTGTGTCTCTTTTGCTGTCTCACATATAGGGTCATCATTCCCATCTTTCTAAATTCCATATATATGCGTTAGTATACTGTATTGGTGTTTTTCTTTCTGGCTTACTTCATTCTGTATAATAGGCTCCAGTTTCATCCACCTCATTAGAACTGATTCAAATGTATTCTTTTTAATGGCTGAGTAATATTCCATTGTGTATATGTACCACAGCTTTCTTATCCATTTGTCTGCTGATGGGCATCTAGGTTGCTTCCATGTCCTGGCTATTGTAAACAGTGCTGCAATGAATGTTGGGGTACACGTGTCTCTTTCAATTCTGGTTTCCTCAGTGTGTATGCCCAGCAGTGGGGTTGCTGGGTTGTATGGCAGTTCTATTTTCAATTTTTTAAGGAATCTCCACACTGTTCTCCATAGTGGCTGTACTAGTTTGCATTCCCACCAACAGTGTAAGAGGGTTCCCTTTTCTCCACACCCTCTCCAGCATTTATTGCTTGTAGACTTTTGGATAGCAGCCATTCTGACTGGCATGAAATGGTACCTCATTGTGGTTTTGATTTGCATGTCTCTGATAATGAGTGATGTTGAGCATCTTTTCATGTGTTAGCCATCTGTATGTCTTCTTTGGAGAAATGTCTATTTAGTTCTTTGGCCCATTTTTTGATTGGATCGTTTATTTTTTTGGAATTGAGCTGCATGAGCTGCTTGTATATTTTTGAGATTAATTCTTTGTCAGTTGCTTCATTTGCTGTTATTTTCTCCCATTCTGAAGGCCGTCTTTTCACCTTGCTTATAGTTTCCTCCATTGTGTAAAGGCTTTTTTAAGTTTAATTAGGCCTTATTTGTTTATTTTTGCTTTTATTGCCATTACTCCGGGAGGTAGGTCATAGAGGATCTTGCTGTGATTTTATGTCAGAGAATGTTTTGCCTGTGTTTTCCTCTAGGAGTTTTATAGTTTCTGGTCTTACGTCTAGATCTTTAATCCATTTTGAGTTTATTTTTGTATTTGGTGTTAGAAAGTGTTCTAGTTTTATTCTCTTACAAGTGGTTGACTAGTTTTCTTAGCACCACTTGTTAAAGAGATTGTCTTTTTTTCTACTGTATATTTTTGCCTCCTTTGTCAAAGATAAGGTGTCCATACATGTGTGGATCTATGTCTGGACTTTCTAGTTTGTTCCATTGATCTATATTTCTGTCTTTGTGCCAATACCATACTGTCTTGATGACTGTAGCTTTGTAGCATAGTCTGAAGTCCAGCAGCTTGATGCCTCCAGTTCCATTCTTCTTTCTCAAGATTGTTTTGGCGTTTTGAGGTTTTTTGTATTTCCGTACAAATTGTGAAATTATTTGTTCTAGTTCTGTGAAAAATACCTTTGGTAACTTGATAGGGATTGCACTGAATCTGTAGATTGCTTCGGGTAGTATACTCATTTTCACTATATTGATTCTTCTGATCCATGAACATGGTAAGTTTCTCCGTTTGTGTCACCTTTGATTTCTTTCATCAGTGTTTTATAGTTTTCTATATATAGATCTTTTGTTTCTTTAGGTAGATTTATTCCTAAGTATTTTTTTCTTTTCGTCTCAGCAGTAAATGGGATTGGTTCCTTAATTTCTATTTCTGTTTTCTCATTGTTAGTGTATAGGAATGCATGGATTTCTGTGTATTTTATACCCTGAAACTTTGCTATATTGATTGATTAGCTCTAGTAGTTTTCTGGTGGCGTCTTTAGGGTTTTCTATGTAGAGGATCGTGTCATCTGCAAACAGTGAGAGTTTTACTTCTTCTTTTCCAATCTGGATTCCTTTTATTTCTTTTTCTTCTCTGATTGCTGTGGCTAAAACTTCCGAAACTATGTTGAATACTAGTGGTGAGAGTGGGCACCCTTGTCTTGTTTCTGACTTTAGGGGAAATGCTTTTAATTTTTTGCCATTGAAGATAATGTTTGCTGTGGGTTTATCATATATGGCTTTTATTATATTGAGGTATGTTCCTTCTATGCCTGCTTTCTGGAGAGTTTTTATCATACATGGATGTTGAATTTTGTCAAAGGCTTTCTCTGCATCCATTGAGGTAATCATGTGGTTTTTATCTTTCAGTTTGTTAATGTGGTGTATCACAGTGATTGTTGTGAATATTGAAGAATCCTTGCATCTGGGATAAAGCCCACTTGGTCATGATGTGTGATCTTTTTACCGGGTCCCTCTTCTGTGTTTCACATCTGGGGGAGCCCCTGCTGAGCCTTCCTTAGGTTGTCTCCTGGGCGCCTTCCAGGGCCCCGCTCCCGTGGGTCCTGGCAGTCTGTCCCTGGAACCTGCTGAGGGTCATGAGGCCAGTATGTGGGCAGGTAGCTTTTGGGTTCTAGACCCGGCCTGCCCTAACCCTGAAGCTTGCTGTGTTCTCTGTCCCATACCCTGTTGCCTTCTGAGGAAGTTTGCAGGTCTGAAGAACTAGCTCCACGGCCCAGAGGAAGAGTACTGAAGTTGAAACCCTCTGGGATCCACCTTCTTCCTCATCTCCAGTAGTGGTACCTCATTTTGCCCAAAGAGTCTCTTGGTCCACAGACTTTGTGCATACATCTTTGTGCTCATGGCCTTGTAGGGAAAGTTGTCCGTTTTTTGCTTTGTTTTCAAGAAATGACGTGGCTTCCTCTTTCCAGTCATACCCATAACAATTTTCAAGGGCTCATGAAAGTCATGCAGCTTAGAGATTTGGCAACTTGAACACTGGTGGCTCAGATGGTAAAGAATCTGCCTGCAGTGCAAGAGACCAGGCTTCGATTCCTGGATGGGGAAGATCCTCTGGAGAAGGAAATGGCAACCCACTTCAGTATTCTTGCCTGGAGAATTGCATGGACTGAGGAGCCTGGCGGGCTGCAGTCCATGGGGGTCACAGAGAGTCAGATACCGCTGAGCACTAACACACACGCATAGGAGGCTCCTAAACATGCACGTAACCTTTGTTTTTAATCACCTAATATTCCCTCTGTCCTTCCACCTTGATACTGTTGAAGATGAACTCTTTTTCCCTGAAACTTCAATTGATTCCGGTTTTGGCTGTTGGAGCCTGAGTGTCCAGACCCACAGAAGATCTTTTCTGCAGAACCTTTGAAATATTTGAGAATGGTGAGCAGGTCCCTCCTGGCCTCAGGTTCTTCTTTAAGCATCTGCGCTTTTCCTCACTACCCCCCAGTAGCATCCACACTTTGCACTGCCGTGGATCACAGCACACCAGCTCTCATCTCTGTGACCTGTGCAAGGTACACGCTGTCCTGCCCTGTCCTGTCCAAGTTCCTGCTCATAGAACTCTCCAGAATGCCCGGGGTTTTTTGTTCCTTTAGTTCCTTTTTTTCCACCCAGATCCTTCCCCACTTGTACTTAAGAAATTAATATTTTGAATGTAAATGTGACTTTACACATATCTTTGAATTTCATCTTAGTACTTCTTTCAGTTCCAGTTCTTGCTCTTCAGATCTTTGGATAGTATTTTTTTTTCTCTGCTGATGCACCGATGAGTTCTGAGGATTTGGTAACCCAGACTTGCCTTTTTACCTAAGCTGCTGGTGAAGCTCCATGGAGAGGGGCCCAGCCGTGAATATGTGGCCGTCGCTGTTTGCTGTGTCCTCATCCTCGTCGGGCTCAGTGACAGGTGGGGACGCATTCTCCCTCACCATCCCCTATGATTTCTGCTGGTACCGTCTTTAAACGAAAACAGCACCCTGGGCCTTTGGTCTCAGTAGCAGTCCCTGGATTGCCCAACAGAGGTGCTTCTACCTCGGGACACATTTATATCTGATAGGAACAGTTGTCAGTGTGGGCTCAATAGTGACATTTAGAAGGAAAGGATTGGCTTATCAAATGCAATGTTGATTTCTTCCCACTTGCGTGTAGATACAGCTAAAAACCTCATTTGTAATAATAGAAGCATGATTAAATGATGGTATAAATTCTCTGCTTTAACTTTGCTGAGGATCAAAATACAGAAATAAGGGAGAATTTTACATGTAGAAACTTGGCCTGTGAGAAAACGTCATTAATTAAAAAGGACAGTGTTATACTTTATGTATTTTTCCCCCATGGATTATCTTATGATTTTTCTACATTTTGTTGTTTGTCCTATGAAATTACCCATTGGAAAGCTCCCTAGCATTTAAGAATTCACTTAATTTCTCCTGACAGAAGTGCTCCCTTAGTATGAATTTGGAGTTCTGATGACTTTTTTTCATCCTTCCCTGATTTTCTAGAGGATTAATAAGGAGAATCACTCCATGAGATGGTGATGGACAGGGAAGCCTGGTGTGCTGCAGTCCATGGGGTTGCAAAGAGCTGGACACGACCGAATGAGAGAACAGAACAACAGTAGGGAGAATGGGACTGAGTACTGCTGAGACCCTGCGCTGTGCCATTGCCTCCCTCTGGAGCAGGGGTGGAGGAGTCAGGCATTTACCTGCCTCCCGCCCCTGGCCCTGGGGCATCAGCGCCCAGTGCACTTTCCCCAGAGCCAGGACTGCCTGCGGGAAGCCCCCGGGGTTGGTGGCAGTGGGACTCTGGATGGAGCCCAGATGTCCCCTGTGATTTGGGGGTGTGGGTGTCTCCCACGGCGTGCACAGGGTCCCTCCTCCCTCTGCCCTCCTATGGCTAACCCCTTATTACATCCAGATTTGTTCCTGCTTTCCTGGAACCTTCCTTATTTCTCTCGGCAGAAAGCCGTGGCTCTGTCTCCAAACACCTGCTGTTAGTTCTTCGGGACGTAGGTTACAGCCTGTGCAGTAATTCTTGTCATTTCCTTCTCTCTCCATCAACCAGAATTGTGACTTAAATGCAGTTGTTTTCTCTCTCTCTCCTTTCTTCAATAATGGAATCCAGTAAACATAAATAATAATAAAAATGTGTCCTTGGAGATTCTGCTTTGTAAAATGCTGTTAAAAAGGTATCAGTTTACTAAAAAAATGGAGTGTGCTCTTTTAGAAGAATTAATGCATCCTTCAAACATTACTAGTTTAAACAAAGATTTACTTGTTAAATATTCTTTCTTGGACCAATCCACTCCCCTGTTTCCTGCCGTCCCCCCCCTCCCCCCCCCCACACAAAAAACAACCCTAATTAAAAAGAGGGAAAAAACACAGCTCAGCACTGCTGCTTAACCATCAGTCTCATTTCTTTGTCTTCCTTAATGGGGTTGGTTGTGCCTTCTCCCCTCCCGTCTTCTCAGGAAGGACTCACAGCTACAGTTGCGCCTGTTCCTGGCTGCACGTTTCAGCTTCTCTGTCCTTGGTGGCCCAGGATTCCGTGGGATGCTGCCAGCTCGTATCCTTTGACAAATGGTGACTGTTTGACTTTATTTTCACTGTCAGCATTTGTTTTTCAAACGTAACACCCAAGAGGCCATGGCTTGTGAGGGAAGATGGATCCCGCAGTTAAGAAACACAGTGGTTCTCGCCCCAGAGTTCCGTGTGCTCTGGGAGGACTCCGTGTTGACCTTGACTGACCTTAGAGCCCCTCAGCCGGTTGAGCAGGCGTCCAGAGCCTCTGCCTGTGCAGATCGCGGCTTCCGCGCCTGCGGAGCTGAACGCCTTGTAGACTTTATCCCGTAGGGGTTCTGGAATGTTTTGGTTAGAGGAGCTTCATCACTCGCCTTAGCAGCAGCAGCAGCGTTTGGGGACCGTGTTGATGGGAATCCTGCCCACTGTTTTCATGACCTTTCAGCAAAAAGACAGCCAGCAGCTGCTGGGAAAGCCGTGTCCTAGGGCTGCGAGGCTGTCCCCTGCTCACAGCCTCTGTCCAGCTGTTAGATCACAGGGCTCGGGGCCTGCAAGGAGCCTTTTACTGCCCGCTTATCCACTGATGGCACCGAGCAGCGCTGTTGAGGCTTTGAGCTTGTGGTTTTGTCGTATTGAGAGAGCCGTAGGGCGTCAGTGCGCCAGCACGTGCTTGCGTCTGCTTAACATTAGCTCTGTCACGATGCCGGACTTGGTTGGTTTGGGGAAGTCTTGTGTCCCTTGTGAACTGCACTGTCCTTGTGTGATTAACACATGGGCTTTAGAGAAGGATCATATCTTAGCATCTTTTAAATGCTCCTGAGATAAACTTCCTTTATAACACACTTGTTCCATCATGTTTCTTTTTAGTATGTCCTGTATGTGGAAGCTTCCTGAAGTTTCAGGAAAAAACAGTGAGGTGGTTGAGAGTAGAGGGCAGATGTTTTCTGGGTTCCGTTTTCATCCTGCCTTTTGACCTCCTTCCAGCGTTGCTATGCTTTCCCCGTGGTTCCCATCCTTTTCTGCATTGATTGTCATCTTCTTGTTCAGCAGTGTCCTTGATCATCCTTGCTATTCCGAGTCTTCACCAGAGATCAGACTTCTCCTGTGAGAGCCTGTTTCCACTGAGCTGCAGACTCAGTGCCACACCCAGCTTGGGGCCTCCATGTATAGGGCCTGTCCACCTGTCTTGGCTCCTGGCGGCTCACGGCCAGCGTCAACTGTCAGCAGACCTCAGTGTGGAGTGATGTACTTTCTCATCTGTTTGTGTGAGTCCACCTGTAGCTGTTGGCTGTTCAACATCTTCACTTAATACAGCTTGTTTGTAATTAAAAAAAATATTGTGGGCTTTTTGGTTGCCTGTTGGGTCTTGGCCTTCGTGTGATTGCAGAAAGCATCTAAGGGATCATGGATGTATTAGATTTTCTTTTCGTCTATTGATGTAGTATAGTGAAGGGACAAAGGGAGATTTCACTTATTTAAAACCGTCGGTGGTTTAGTTGCAAAGCTGTGTCTGACTCTTGTGACCCCATGGACTGTAGCCCGCCAGGCTCCTCTGTCCATGGGATTCTCCAGGCAAGAATAGTGGAGTGGGTTACCATTTCCTTCTCCACCTTAAAATCATTAGTGGTCATTATTTGTAGTAAAACTTGCCATGATTTTAGCCATGATTTGAAAATTACTAGCTGCTCCTGCCCCATATACTTTAATTTTTTTTGCCCAGTGTTCAGTACATAGGATTTTTACACCCAGGATTCGTGTAGTTTAGACTTTCACAGCTGTAGTCAGTGGGTCATTGCTATGAATTCCAGTGGCTATAAAACTTGGTCTGAAAATTTATCAGTGCTTTTATGAGCCCAGTATCTCTTCTGTGTCTGTCCACGAAGTGATAAGTAGACACTATAAGTTTCTGAAGCCTTTGTGCATCTTTGAATAGAGATGTTTATGTAAAGTGTTACTGTCTCCTCCCCCCACCCCAGTAAAAAGCTGTTATTAAACCTTTGGTGTGATTTTTTAAATCTGTAGCATCCTGATGTACTTTGGAGAAAATGGAGCAATTTGTTTAACCCACTGTAGAAGCTGACTCTCAGGCAGTGATCAATAGATTTTGGTGGAGTAGGATAGGCATTAATGCGATTTGTATATGAGTGTGGAGGCGTGGTAGCCAAGGGGCTGATTTCCCTAAAATGTAAGTGGACTGTCAGATCTCAAAGGCATTTTAGTCCTTTTCAGTGACTGGATCCAGAACCCCTGGGTCTTTCCCATAAAATTAGGGCCCCTTCCTCTCTCGCTGGTTTCTTCCACCATACTCTGCTTTCTCTCTCTCTTCTTTTCTTCCTTCCCTTTAAAAGGCTAGGAGTAAATTTTCTCAAACTGGAAGCCTTTCTGGAGGATTACGGGAGAGGATCTAAATTGAATCCTGGAGGCTGTTGACATCAACTGAAAAGTAAATACATGAAACATTGACAGAGATTGTCCTTCCCCATCCTAAGGGGGTGGACATTCTGCTAACAGGGGAGCAGCTCTGAGGAACATTGGAAAGACACGAGCAGAATAGAAGTGTTAAACGTGGCCACGAGAACAGGTCTGCTGGGCCCTGAGCGGGCGCCCAGTCCCAGGCTGGCACACAGCCTGACAGAGTTCCGTGCGTGCCTGCTGCCCACGTGTCTGCCTGCCTTACTGCACACCTGCCCTGCGCATGATCACGTGGAGAAGGCTTCCTGCCTGGCCTGTGGAGGCGCAGGGGGACCTGGGTGCCTTGCTGTTCTCATGCCAGGCACCTGGGCATGTGGGGAGGGGCTAAAAGACAAGTGGCGATAATGGGGGAAGACAAGGGAAAATAGATGAAATAGGTGAGAAGGTGATAGGTGAGTAACCTCTGGGGCACACCAGGAAAATTTTTGAATATTTTGAAGCTGATTTGATTTATGAGAAGTAGACTTGTCTGGATTTGGCTAATTCATGGCATGTATTTTCATAACAGAAACTTACAGACTGCCAATTGAGAAAAAGCATTTGCCTCTTTACAAATTTAGTTTTCACTTTTTCCAGGTGAGTTTTTGAGCCTTGCATTTACTGTCACATATTTTACGTTGCCTTGCTTTAAGTTATGACACGTGTTAGGCCATTTGTAGCCAGGGATAGAACTTGTAACAGAGGACATAATTGTCTTCTGATGTTTGTTTGATAGTTTATAGGGCTTATTCACAGTGGTCTTTAAATTGCTTTTTCCTACAGGTGATTTGATGTAGCAGAGGGAGTGTTGGTGTGGGGTTTTATCTTACATGCTGTATTTGGACTGCTGACTTGACAGAACAAACCCAACGGTGGATAGTTGAGGATCATCCCACAGTCTGAGACAATCTGTAGACATCTGTAGACAATCTCTCTGCAACAGGCAGGTCTGCCTCACTCCTGTTACAAATGGGTTGACTTCTGTCATTTGCAGAGTGAAATAGATAACTGTTACCTTGCTTCATGATTCCTCGAAGCTTCTCCAACCTTCTCCAATGAACAAGAGCTCTTATGGAAGGTGGGCATGGGGTGGAGGGTGGGCAGTGGGAAGAGTTTTCTTCGAATCAGAGAATTGTTTTCCTGTTGTGAGTACCTCCCCCTGGAAAGAACTGCTGGAAAGACTGAATCCTAGTTGTGCCCTAGTAAATGTTTCCAAAATATTTTTTTTCAGCAACTTTGGGACCTAGGTGTTTTGAATAGCTTGTTAAATAGGCTTTCTAAGAGGCAGACCCAGTTAGCTCTATTGAGTAGTATTTCGATGTTGACTAGATTTTATGAGACTATACCGGAAAATAAATTGCAAACTTGAGTCTTGGGACATTTTTTTTTTTCTCTTAATATATATATTTTATTGCAGTGTAGTTGACTGGCTGTGTTTCAGGTGCACAGCAGTGTGATTCATTTATACAGGTATACATATTATTTTTGAAATTATTTTCCATTATAGATTATTACAAGATATTGACTATAGTTCCCTGTGCTGAACAGTAAACCTTTGTTGCTTGTTGTGTATCTATTTTTTTAAAATTAGAAATCTAGCATTTTATTCATACTAAGTCAAACAAGTGGAATAAAAATGTCATAAATTTTTTAGTCAAAAATTCATAACTTTTCTAAAATATATATATTATACATATTATATATATACACACACACATACACAAAAGCTTTTCTACTATGCTTGATAAAGGGTTGAGAAAGAACATTAAAAAAAAGACATGGAGAAATTGGAAAACATAAACTAAATGAAATGGGGGCACTGCATGTGACATTGTAAGTGGGCCTTTGGTCCCTAAAATCACTTCTCCTAGGCTGGAGAGGAACTGGCTTCTTCCCTGCTTTTCTTGCCTTGTCACCAGCTTTAGAGCTCACGCTGGCCTCCCCAGTATTCAAACAGATTCCTTTTTTAGAAATAAAAGTACCTGGCCTCTGTGATACATAACTGTGAGTCATCCAGTGGATGGATATTAAAGAACTCTAAAAACATGCTTCAAGTGAGTTTTTCACGTTGTTCCAGAGCACACTCTAAATTTGGACTCATTTGAAATCGAAGTGAAAGGCTGTGTCCTGGTGGAACGTTCTGGTTGGTGCTGCTTTGAGTTGTTCTCTCGAGCGGGCAGGGTCAGCCTCACCTGGCAGAGGCACTGGGGTTACTTGTGTCCGCCTCTGAAATGCTGGCCTCTCTTTCGTATATCCATAACAGTAACCAGTTTCTGATGTGTGACACTTTGGGACAAAAAGCCTCAAGGTTTTGTCATGGCAGTGTGAGCCAAACTCGGTAGGTAAATTCAGGTTTATTTACAGATTTATGTTAATATTTGGTAATATTTGGGCAGATCAGAGCATGTGTGCTAAGTCACTTCAGTAGTGTCGGACTCTTTGCGACCCCATGGACTGTAACCTGCCAGGCACCTCTGTCCGTGGGATTCTCCAGGCAGGAATACAGGAGTGGGTTGCCATGCCCTCCTCCAGGAGATATCCTTGACGCAGGGATCAAACCCATGTCTCTTACGTCTCCTGCGTCGGCACGCAGGTTCTTCTTTGGGACGCCCCCAAATTCAAGCTGAGTGCCAGCTCATACCAAGATGGCTCGCAATAGGAAAGTCATGAGAGGAACAAGTTACTTGGCTGGAGCAGCCAAAAGTGACGACCCAGAGCTTGATGGTATCTTGGGAGATGTCAGTTTTGGTCTGTCTGGCATATGTGTCTAATTATAGTGTCACAGACAGTAAGTCGCAGTCCTGAAACGTGCTGTATGCTCCTCCTCCCACCATTTTGAAATGCAGTACAGGGTACAAACAAGGATGGCAAAGCTCATGCCCAGCCAAGAGTTAACAGGAGTTGACAAGTGTTGTTAAGAAAAAGCAAGTTCCCGGGTGTGTTTTTGTTGTTGTTTTGTTCATGGTTGAGACTCTGAGGTACAGAGAGGACGCCATTCCTTCCGTGTTACCATGAAATTGTAAACATCGGCGTCGTGTGCCTTGTTTGGTTCAGTGTTACTGCCCACAGCTTGAGGACGATATCTGGTGTGTAACTGATGCTCGGTCAGGATGTATCTTTGAATCTCTGATTTTGAAAATCACCGTGCCAACGAGTGTATATAGCAGTCACATTCAATCTTGTTTAATTTGAACAAGTTATGTTTCTTTTGCTGTTGGACTTTTTGAGTTTATGAACAGAAATAAATTTGGAATGGGCTTGGCCATTTGAATTTTTATTTAAACTGATGTCTCAAAGAACTCTGAGTAAAAGCTGCTATGATTATTTTGTACAGAAAGCTTAAAGAGATTATTACTACTTAAATGTTACATATTGTGTTGTTTCCTGATTATTAAAATGATATATTTGCTTATAGAACAATGCCAGAATGAGACATGCGGGAAAGGGAAGAGGAAGGAATTATTAAAATAATAAAAGGAAGGCTTCTTTCTTTACAGGATAAGTGTTTTGTCACTGGCGTTTTCACTTGTTCCACAGCCTGAACCGGTCCTGGTTGAGCTGGGAGCTGACTCTGCTCACTTATAATAAACTTGTGGATAAGAAGAGTGAGTCTGTCTGTGCTTGCTTCATAATTATAACCTCACTTTTCTCCTCACCAGCTGAGAAGTTAGACTGGAACTTTAGGAGGAGGGACAGTGCCTTTGGATTCGTGAACACAGGTTTTATAAAATCACTAGTGTTTTATTTCTGACATCTGCCAGGTTATTCAAAACAAAAGGTTGAAAAGCATTTTGGTGAAAAGGACAAATGGTGCACATGTTGGAGTTGAGTAAATACTTTGTGATTTGGTTTCAAGGGATCTTAGAACAATCATGATGCCAGCTTACTCTTTGTGGGTGCTGCCATGGAGCTGTCTGCAGTTCTCAGGAGAGTCTCCCTTGCCTGGATTACTTATTAAAAAGTACACTAACAAGTATACCATTATCCCCACTCCACAGATGGGGAAACTGAGGTACAGAGGTGTTAAGTAGCCCAAGGTGTAGAGTTAGTTAAAGAATGGGGTAGATTGAGTCTAGTCCCTGGTCCATCCTTATAGCCACTTAGCTTTAGCTGTTTTCAATTAAATAATTCAGTAGACATGAGTGTAAATGAATACAGTTTATTTTTTACGTGACTTATCAAATCAGACCCATTATTTCCCATGCTGTCTACAGAGCCTGATGGTATGAAAGCTGTTTCCTGTGTTTGAGGGAGTTTTCTGCCCTCTTTCTCATCCTTTTCCCCTGCCCCAATGCTGATGACTTAGAGATAACAACTTTTCACTCTAAACCGTTTTTCTCCTTAACCCTTTGATGTTTTTCAGTTTTTCTGCTATAATTCCTCTGGTTTCCAGGTTGGCCTTGTGAATTGAATCCCATGTTGCCTGGGAACGTCTGGGTGGGGAGAATTTAGTGGTGCAGTTCCAGTGGAAATACCGTGAAATGAGCCCATGCCCTTATGTGCACAGTGAATGTATTTTTAGCAATTGAGCTTTGGCTCACTGTAGTGAAAATGTTTTTCCATGAATAATTCTTTAATGTTGGTCTTGGGTTTTTACTACAGATGTTGAGAATCTGGCTCTGGTTCTCCCTTTAAACATGCATATGAGTTGCCAGCTTGGTACGAGAGTTGTGGAATTGCATTGCTTTAGATGTATGTTTATTTTTACTTTTAGTTCTTATGTTATTTTTTAGTATTGTACTAGTACTGAAAAATGTGTCTACCCTTAGTTATTCTGCATTAAGTTCAAGCTTTAGTGAAGATTTTGGCTTCTGATTTGTGGTACTGTCTACTTTTGACTACCATGTAGAAAGAAGTCTGGTGTTTCTGCTGCCATGATTTGATGAAGTACCCAATACCCTTAATGACATACTTATTATAAAATTTGGATGAAAATCTGTAGCCCAACTAGAAGTGGAATGATTCTGAGGTTTTTATCTCTTTGCAAACACCCAGTATTTCTGTAGAACTGGATTGGAGAGGGCAGGGAAAGGGTTAACCCGGAAACAAAAATGGCTGTTGCTCTTCATCATAAGTGCTTGACCTGGGAGAATTTGCTGGATGATTCTCACCCTAGATGGTACACACGACCAAGGCACGGTATGAATTCCCAGATGAGTGCAGTTCGCCTTCATGCTCCCAGGAATGTATTTTGTGTTATTTCTGCCCACCTAGATTTAAACAGGTGTGTAGTTCATCTGCAGAGAGCGAGATGCTGCAGTTCTGAAAGTCTTCAGAAGTTAGTTCGTATCTGGCACAGACAATTGGCCTTTTTTGGTCAACAGAGCTAGTTTACGTAGTATTTAGTGGATGGATCTATGAAGAGAGATTTACAGGCTTGGTCTCTACTGGAGGCTCCTAATTTGAAGAGGGGGAAGACATCCCAGGAAAGAGATGGATGTCTTAGTCCCCAGCAGCCACTGCTGACCCATGACCCTGCTGTGGGGCACCAGGGCGGACCTGTCCGCCCAGGTGTGCAGGGAAGCCCGGGGACTGACAAAGGCAATCTCATCAAATGTAGGCAGTCTGAAGAGAAAGTCATCTGTAAAATCAATCACTCGGATTTTAAAAAACAATATTGGTGAACCTCTGATCAAAAGACATCGTTGTGGAAATGTGTGTGTGTGAAGCATATCTGTTCCTAAAGAAATACGAGCCAATCGAAAGAGAACTTGGACCAGGCTGCCTTTCAAGCGTCCTGCTTGTGGCCTTTTTGCGGACATGCATGGGATCTGGTTGGCTGAGCATTGCATTTTCTCAGTTCCTGCCTGTTCAAATGATTCAGGCACGTGAAATTTCTGTATAGATATTTCTTTAATTTGCCTTCTCTCCCTCCCCCTCATTTAGTTGAGGCCAGACTCAGGTGCCTGGGGCACTGGCTTGTGGCACTTCTAACCCTTTGTAAATACCTGTCTCCCCTGCATCCCAAGAACTCACTACATTTTAATTCCTCCTCAAAAAGAATTGAATGACTGGTCTAGTCTATTCACAAGCGACTAAGGAAGAATTTACACAGATACTCCTACATTTGACACCTGTGGCCTTTGTAAAGAAAGCCAGATAACGCTGCATAGTAATTTAATCAGTTGTAGCCACACAAGTGCTTCTAGGATTTCCCTCTTAAATTGGGTAACCATAGCCTTCCCCTGAGATTGATACATATATAATTAATTAAGTAACCCAACAGGTTCTCCTGGAAAGGGGAGAAAGGCAGGTACAACAGCCCTGCCTTTGCCGACTCCGCCCCACCCCATGCCGCCCCCAGGGGCGTGACGCTGGGTAGGGGAGGCCCTGGACCACAGGGTGTTGGCCAGAGGCCTGTCCATTATGTGTCTGCCCCTGGGCTCCGCCCCGTGGGGCACGGCTGGCGTATTTCATAGTGTGTATCAAAAACGCCAGTTGGACTTGGCATATATATACGTTGTACTCCACAGCCACAAACATTGAAATGATTTTTCTAGAAATTAGAAGTTACTGGCCACAGATTACGTGCTGGTTCTGCATTGCAACGTAGTGTTCTTTTACCACCATTTGAGAGTGGCAGCAGATACTGTGTACTTACTTTCATCATTAGCACATAAGGTATAATTTATAATCTTTTAGAAAAATGAATAAATCATGGGTCAAATGCATAGGGATGTTCACTATGACGATAAAGTAGACAGTAATCAGGACTTAGAGAATTAGGCCACAGTTGAAAAGTACACTGGAAAAGAGAATTACATTAGGAGAGAATTAGTAGAATGGCTCTGCTTCTTCATCGTGAAATCCTGATTGTGTGTTGATTAACCTCTGTATTCAGTAATCCCAAACAGCTCATTTATTGTCTAATGTTTACATACACACTCTTTTTTTTTTTTAAAAAAAAAGCTAAACATATTAGAGGATGTTGGCATATCAAAGATGTAGAAAAAGTAGAAGGAATTTAGAAAGATGAGAATTAGGTGTTAATGGATCTGAATGTAAATAAAAGGAGTTGAGGAAGATCCATACATCTGATGTTTGCAGATAATGTGGTTGTATTGTAAAGAGAGGAACGTGTTCAGTGTTAATAGTGATGACAGGAATAAAGGGTGCTTTCATCTGCTGAGTGCAATACATATACCATCTCATTCAGATATAAAAGAAGTGCCCCCAGTCCCTTCTTGGAAGCCTAAAGTGCTTGTTTGCATGCTTAGTCGCTCAGGGGTGTCCGACTCTTTGCAACCCCATGGACTGTAGCCCACCAGGCTCCTCTGTCCATGCGGATTCTCCAGGCAAGAATTCTGGAGTGGGTTGTGTTTTCCAGGGTATCTTCCCGACTCAGGGTTTGAACCTAAGTCTCCTGCACCGCAGTTCAGTTCAGTCACTCGTTTGTGTCCGACTCTTTGCGACCCCATGAACCTCAGCACGCCAGGCCTCCCTGTCCATCACCAACTCCCGGAGTTCACTCAGACTCATGTCCATCGAGTCAGTGATGCCATCCAGCCATCTCATCCTCTGTCGTCCCCTTCTCCTCCTGCCCCCAATCCCTCCCAGCATCAGAGTCTTTTCCAATGAGTCAGCTCTTCGCATGAGGTGGCCAAAGTACTGGAGTTTCAGCTTTAGCATCATTCCTTCCAAAGAAATCCCAAGGCTGATCTCCTTCAGAATGGACATATCAAATAATTTGTTGTACAAACCAGAATATTCTTCAGAATGAAAGTGAATGCTATTGATAACTGCTGGGACAGCTGGTGTCAGTCAGAAAGAACTACCTATAAGGAAGTTAGTTACAAGAATATACTAGGACCCGCTTATTCACTGAACCTAACTTGGGCTTTTCCACGAACATTTACTTGTCAAGAATAGAAGAGGGAAGGGTCTGCATAATAGCAGTACAGCCGCTCATTGACTTTATCTGGTTTGTTATTGATTAAACCAACATTCTGTATGGACATAACGTCCTAAGAGCAGAGTTTGAACTGCCCTTTAAGTCAAAATTGTAAAACCTTGAGTGCGCTTTTACAAGTTAGAAATGGTGACTTTGCAAGGCATAGTTTACTTTGAAGGTAAAAGAACGATGATAGTGAAGGGAAAGCGCCATATATGGCATTGTTATAACAGCTGATGAGATTCGGAAAACGGGGTATGTGAGAAAGCTTTCTGCTGGTGGTGGGGAGGAAATGGAGGCCCTGCTGGGAAGTAACTCAGAAGTCTGTCAATAATTGCTCTGATTACAGGAGTTCGGATTTGAAAATGTCTGCAAAACTGTATTTCCATACAGCTTCTCTTAATAACAGTTTTGAATTGATGTTTATGTGTGATATGATGGTAAAGAATCTGCCTACAATGCAGGAGACCTGGGTTTGATCCCTGGGTTGGGAAGATCTCCAGAAGAATGGCATGGCAACCCATTCCAGTATTCTTGCCTGGAGAATCCCCTTGAATAGAGGAGCCTGGAGGGCTACAGTCCACGGGGTCGCAAGAATCAGAAACAACTGAGAGACTAACACACTTATGTGTGATGTATATTGTTGCCTGGTCCTCAGTTTGGATCTGTATAATTTCCTCAAGATTTAGTGCATTTTGTTAGAAGGGCTGTGGAAGTGATGCCGTGGTCTTCTCTGTGCATTTTACCAGGAGGCACACCTTGTGGGTATGTCTGTCCCATGACTGGTGACATGAGCTGTGATCACTTGGGGTGGTTCCTACCAATCTCTGTTGTAAAAATTAGTAACTTTGCCCTTTGTAAGTAATACATATCTTATGGGGATTTTCTTTGAAATGGTATAACTGTCTCATTTCTTATTCTTTTCCCCATTAATTTTTTGCCCATTGTTAATTTTTGCGTGTCTGGTTTTTGCCAAATGGTAATTTTCTAATTCTTTCACTTTTATTAGTTGGAATCCTTCTGTAAAAGTGTGCCTTTCTCACTTACTTGTTTATATTAGAATAGGATCAGAGATTATTGTTTTGTTCTGTTGATTTTTATCCATTATCATCATTATTTTTGTTCCAGTTGTTCCAGGTTGGCCAGTGGGAGCCTGTTCAAGTTTCAGTTTGTCCTGAGCACTTTCTGAGGTCTTTGTACTTTTTTCTAAGCACTTCCTCACTTTTTTGGTCTATTCTGTTTTAGTTGGTGGTATGTACATGGAATTGCTATTGTAATAGATTTTATGTAAACTTATGTACACATCTGTGACTAAATACATTAAAAAAATTCTCTCACTTTATTTAAACGTTAGTGGTGGTTGCCTTTGAATTGTGGAATTACTGGATATCTATATTTCTTTCTGGAAAAAAAAATGACTGGTTTCATATCTGTTACTTTTATCAGGGGAAAAACACCTTAAAAATAAAAGAACCCAGTAGATATTAGTTGTGATTGGAAGTCACACATCTTGGGGGCTTCCCTGGTGGTCTAGTGGTTAACACTCTGCTCTCCCAATGCAGGGGTTACTAGTTTGATCCCTGGGCAGTGAACAAAGATCCAACATGCCATGTCTTGTGGCCAAATTAAGAATAAATATGGGTGCATGCTCAGTTGTGTCTGACTCTTTCCAGCTGTATGGACTGTAGCCCACCAGACTCCATTGTCCATGGGATTTTCCAGACAAGATTATTGGAGTGGGTTGCCATTTCTTCATACAGGGAATCTTCCCGACCCAGGGATTGAACCTGCATCTCTTGAATGTCCTGCTTTGGCAAGTGGGTTCTTTACCACTTGAGCCATCAGGGAAGTTAAAAAAAAAATAAAAAGGAGGGAGTTGAAAAAATAGAAAAATATTCATTAAAAAAAAAAAGGAAGAAAGCACACAGCTCTAAGTCTAACAAAGTGTCCTGCCTGTCGTTGGGAAGATGTGTGTTTTTGGTTGCATTGTATGTGAAGTGGAGTACTGTCACTCAGTGCCAGTCTGATGAGCTGAACTGACCTTTCTACCTTTAGAATTCAGGACATCCTCAAACCTGTGCTCTCCTCCTTGGGACCCATGAGACACTTAGCCTGGGAGGCTAAGTGACTTGTCCAGAGTCAGAGAGAGAAACTTGAGAGTGACTTGAACCCCCTAATTCTGAATCCAGTGTTCTCAGAAAAACCGTAAGACTGTTTTTGTTCGTTAACCACCTTCTAGCCACAAGCTAGGTACTGCATGGAGCGTTCAAGAGCCGTCAGCTTCCAACTTGTCTGTGCCTCTCCCTGGGTAATACTGCAGAGCTTTATGTGCCGAAGGCATCCAAGACCGTTTTGGCTGTGGTGGGTGATTATCCACTTCAGGTGACTCCGAATGGGTTTCTTGGTAGACTGTAGTTTGAAATGCTGATGAATCTACTGCACAGTGTTCATCTTATAATTACGCTCTACAATTGTGAAAACGTGGTTCGGTTGATGGGGCTTCCCAGGGTGGCTCAGTGATAAAAGAATCCGCCTGCCAATGCAGGAGCTGCAGCTTCGATCCCTGGGTCAGAAAGGTCCCCAGAGGAGGAAATGGCAGCCCACTCCAGTATTCTTGTGGGATAATCCTGTGAACAGAGGAGCCTGACGGGCTGTATAGCCCATGGGGTTGCAAGGACTGAAGCGACTGAGAACGCACGCAGTTGGTTGATAGGATGGAAGGCTGGTGAATTTGTGCCAATTGTTTAGATTTGTCAGCTTTTTCTAGAATGAAGACATGCCTCCTGAGAGGAAAAACCTTCTTGTGCACTGTTCAGTGACACCTGTGGAATGTCAAGAACGCCTTCCCTGATTCCCCAGACTTGTTCTGGGTCCCCTCGCCTACCATTCCACAGCACCTTGCCCTGGATCGCTCACTTCCTGTGGTGCTGGTCACGTGTGTGTGTGTGTGTGTGTGTGTGTGTGTGTGTATGTATCAAGGTGCTTCCTGTCTGTCTTGTCCTCAGCCCCAGGCATAGCACCCCTCACATGGCAGGAGTGCAGTAAAAGTGAGAACGCCCTTCATCTCTGGCTGCAAGACAAGTGCTGTCTTGTTGAGCTGGGGCCCCTCTTGATCCCGTTTCTGTTTTTTTTAAAGAACATTTAAAGACCCAGTTCCTAAAACAGTTATATCATTAGTCAGGGTTTTTGGTCGCAAGCAGCAGAAAAATGTCCGTAACCAATGATAAGCATCTCTGATAGTAACAATAGCACATATTTGTCATGAACTGTGGAGGGCCTGAGAGCTTTTCCTCTACGTGCAAGCTTCAAGATTAGCCTGCCACAGTTTGATGAATGCTGACAGGAGACACAGAGTCCTGGGTCAGAGACAAAGGACGTTTATTACTCATGGTAGTAAGAGTTGTCATGGTATCAGTGTTTTTTGGCACCAGTTCTAGAAAACCCAATCTCCCCAGGATGATGTGCAAGAGGCCATCAGCACTGTACAGCCAGTGGCTCCTGTCACAGGAGAGGATCCTTGAATTTCTGGTACCTGAATCATTTCTACTGGGCGGTAAGCCTGGCTGCTCTTGACTCTGCAGAGAGATCTCCCTGCCTTCCAATCCTGTGAGCACACCTGCCCTTCACTCTGGAGGGAGTTACTGTCTCTATCTTCTCAGTCCATTTGCCATAAAATTTTCCTTGTAATGAAGATCTGGAACAAATACAGTGGCTCCTCACTTGATGTGTAGGTTCCTGAGAGACCCCTGGTCCCTGCCCGGTCTCTGCCAACAGTATGCATTGTGGAGACAGAAAACAAAGGGAAAAAAATGTCACCGGAATCCTGCCATTCTAAGATAATCACCATCAAAGTTACAAAATATATACTTCTAGTGTTTTATCTCCATAAATATAGGTGTTTGTACACGGCATGAATTTCATGCATTGCAAATAAATGTGCACAATACATGTACAGCTTATACCTGGAGTTTTTTCTGCCAACACTGTACTGTGCCTGTTTCCCTCTCCAGCCACCTGGCCCTGGCTGGACGTGGTGAGGCCTTGGTGCCCAGTCTGCCAGTCCTCTGGGCCCTGCTCTCTGCCTTGCACTCAGTTGTACTGAGTATAGAATCAGCGTTTTAGAGAGTCAAGAAGTTTCAGATCATTTGGTCCAGCTCTTTCATTTAAGGTGTTCATGCTGTCATCTCACATAACTACATTTTCCTGAGACCTTCCGGAAGCAGCAGCACAGCCTTAATGTTGAACTTGGGGCACTGTGAGAAGTTGGCGGTTTAGTCACATTGCGTGAGTGATCCTGCCCCTGAGGTTGAACCATAAGTAGGAGGGCCTTTGCATTGGGCTCTGACTAGGTTGTAGTCAGAGATCTGGGATCAGACGCTTTGAACCTCTTTAGAGGTTCTGTCTTGATCCTGTCCAGTCAAGCCCACAGTTGACTACTGTCAAAGCAAAGCAGAAGACCACCTTTGCTTATACCTGAAAGTAACCTCAGACCCCTCAGGAATCAGACTGGTGGTTGTGGAGTAAATGGGTGCCTTGGGACCTCCTTACCCAAACAGGAGTTAGTTTTAAAACTTATTCTTCCAGTCAGACTCAATTCTCTGTGAATAGTAGCAAGAGAGTTCATTTTCAGCATATATATATATATATACACACACACACACACACACGTATATTTATATATACATTCATATATGTACATTTCAGTATATGTATATATACACACACACACGTATATTTATATATACATTCATATATGTACATTTCAGTATATGTATACACACACACACACACGTATATTTATATATACATTCATATATGTACATTTCAGTATATGTATATATACACACACACACGTATATTTATATATACATTCATATATGTACATTTCAGTATATGTATATATATACACACACACACGTATATTTATATATACATACATATATGTACATTTCAGTATATGTATATATACACACACACACACACGTATATTTATATATACATTCATATATGTACATTTCAGTATATGTATATATATACACACACACACACGTATATTTATATATACATTCATATATGTACATTTCAGTATATGTATATATACACACACACACGTATATTTATATATACATTCATATATGTACATTTCAGTATATGTATATATACACACACACACGTATATTTATATATACATTCATATATGTACATTTCAGTATATGTATATATACACACACACACACGTATATTTATATATACATTCATATATGTACATTTCAGTATATGTATATATACACACACACACGTATATTTATATATACATTCATATATGTACATTTCAGTATATGTATATATACACACACACACACACGTATATTTATATATACATTCATATATGTACATTTCAGTATATGTATATATACACACACACACACACGTATATTTATATATACATTCATATATGTACATTTCAGTATATGTATATATACACACACACACACACGTATATTTATATATACATTCATATATGTACATTTCAGTATATGTATATATACACACACACACACGCCTTTCAGTTTATTAAAGACTGTCAAAAAGTCTTTTTCTGAAAAGTATTTCCCCAGACCTGCGACTGAGGGTGTTAAATTTTCATATTTCTAGGTTCCATTAAAGACAGTTGTGAGGTATTTATATTATTAAAATTGGCCTTGATTTAAAAAATATTCAGTACTCTTAGATTCTGGATTAAGGCAGAATTGCTAAATAGTCTTTTCAGCGGTGTCTTTTGGATAGACACAAAGCCGTTTTATCTGCTTTCAAGAAAATATTATTCTTTGTTGAATGATTTAAGCCTATTAGTTCTTGGAAAATTACAACGGTATGCTGTCTTCAGACAAGAAAACAAGTTCCAGCTTCTTTTCCTAAGAAGAGACTGTCGTTGTTAAGGATTATTTCCTCAGCCCTGAGGTCATTCTAGTGACCGACTCAGGGAGCAGGGATCTGGGCAGCCGGCTGGGCTGTGGCGCTGTGTGAGCTTGTTACCCGCTCTTTTCTTCTGTCCCTGCCCCTCCTTCCCTTGCCAGCCCCGAGGAGGAGGAGGAGGAGGAGACTGAGCGCAGGATGTCACATCACTTACCGAGCTTTGCTGGTCTTCAGCAGAGCCGGCGTCTGGAAGTGTGTTTTTCCTTTGGCCTGACCCTTCCCCTGGCTGGATCTGGTTTCTTCAGTTAGATGCAGTGCTGCACCCTTGCCCAGAAAGAGAGTTGGGGAGAAGGCATGGGGTGGAGCCTGTTGGAATGGGTCAGGACAGACTTGAGGGAGAGGATGTAGCCCACGCTGGGGAGCCTGAGTCAGCAGCTGTGATTAGGAGGTCCCCCCTCCCCGCCCCCGCCTTGAGATAGAGGGCTTCCCTGGTAGCTCAGCTGGTAAAAAATCCGCCTACGGTGTGAGATCTCTGTTCGATCCCAGTGTCAGGGAAATCCCCTGGAGAAGGGATAGGCTACCCACTCCAGTTTTCTTAGGCTTCCTTGGTGGCGTAGACAGTAAAGGATCCACCTGAAATGCGGGAGATGTGGGTTCTATCCCTGGATGGGGAAGATCCCCTGGAGAAGGGAACAGCTACCCACTCCAGTTTTCTTAGGCTTACTTGGTGGCTTAGACAGTAAAGGATCCACCTGAAATGCGGGAGATGTGGGTTCTGTCCCCGGGTGCGGAAGATCCCTTGGAGAAGGGAACAACTACCCACTCCAGTTTTCTTTCTTATCTGGAGAATTCCATGGACCAAGGAGCCTGGCAGGCTACAGTCCATGGGGTTGCAAAGAGTCGGACATGACTGAGCGACTTTCACTTCACTTCCATGCGATGGCATCATCTAGGGGTCAGGGCACAGTCCTCCATTGACCAGAGCAGGGTCATGATAGCAGTGCCCCAGCCCCGAGCCCCGGTTCTGACCTTGGCTTCTGGCCTTCCATAGTGGGGGAGGACCAGACGGTGTGTCCAAGGGGCTTTGCATACTGTCACCCAGACAGCTGGCCCTGCCTCACCCCTCCCTTCCCTGCCATCAGTTGGTGCCTTCATTCTGATTGTGAAGGACGCTCCTGCCCTTCTCAGGGTCCCAACGCCCTCCCCCCTCCTTCCCCATCCTTAGGTGGTCACAGCTCAAATGTCCCCTGCCGCAAGAAGATTTCTTTGACCCCTCAGATTTGGAGACTGTCTTAGACACTTTACAGGATCCTGTCCTTAATCTCTAAGTGTGCTTGTCAAATCGAATACTTACTGTGTTAATGATAGGTTTTATTTCAGTCTCCCCGGAGGGTGAGTATTCTTCTGGAGGCAGGGAGTAAACATCTGTATTTCATATCTGGACTCCCAGGGCACATCCAGTATTATTGTGATTGTCCAGTAAATACGATCGACTTAAGTGGCTTAGGTTTAGCATTTTCCTCTTTGGCCCCAGGTCAACTACAGAACTGGTGCCTGGATCTGCAGGCAGAGATTGAAAGACCTACCAGCTGTAGAGTTGTTGCGGGAGGCGCATCTAATTCCAATAAGAGGAAAGATACTGGGCTTGGGGTTCACAGTGCATAGTAAGGCCATTCATCCAGTAAGAGTGCTTCCTTTCAGTGCCTGCTTTGGTGTGGTGAACTGATGGGAGATAATATTTTCAGTTCCAGCGTATGGACAGATTGCCCATTTATAAGTCAGTTTTTCCTCTCTTTTATTAAATGACTGAGATTTGCTTTTTCAAAGTTAGCTAAAAATTCTCTTTCCACATTAAATGGTGTTTTGAAAAAAATCATTCTTTCAAAGATAATTATAAACTTATTTCTGCTCTGCATTTATGTTTTGGAGTAACTTAAGATTTTTGCTTCTGTTTACTATACAACCAAAGTATAATAAGTGTTAAAAGTGTACCTAAGCCATAGCAGTATTTGTAAATTAAATTGTGCTTTTAAATTGGACGTCTAACACTGAATTGACTACAGGTGAATGCATTGCGTTTTTATTGTAACACTTTGCTCAGGTCACATCCTGTTTAAGCGTGTTTGCTTGTAGTACTTGTTAACCTTGAGGATTAGGTGTAATTGCTCTGACAACAGAACCTTTTCCTGGAGGGTAGAGGAGATATGGTCTGAGAGGATCCCTTTCTTGGATAAAGGCGAAAGCTCTTTTTATTATTTTGCTTAGTCAGATTTACTTTGAAAATACTAATAAATTAGTTCTGCTCACTTACTAACTCTGAATAATTTGTTCATTTTTCTTAAAGTATTGATTGTAAGACCTATATTAGATTAAAGCAGAAACACAGAACATTGAAAATCTGGGTCCAGAAGTGTAGGTGGGCCTGAGTGCTGATCATGGTTACTTCGTTTTGACAGTTTCAGGAAAAACAATGAAAATGAAAGTCACATGTAAGGCCAGCCCAACTGACATTTCTAGGCTATTCTTAGGCCCTATAGGCAAGTTGAAGTAATTTTCAATATCAGCGTTTCCTGCTGTGAATACCAGTATGTCGGTTCCAGTCATTTATAATTTTCTTTCTTTATAATTTTTAAAAACCACCCAGTCAACCCACAGAGTCATGAGAAACCAGAATTCGTTGTTTTGAGTGGGTTGTTATGTGGTGGACCCCTGATATTCTAGGTCTGTTCTTTTTAAAAATGGCGTAACCAGGTTTCTTCATTCCCCTCACCCTTGTGTGGCAGCGAATGACTGACTGGCTCCCCACCTCTGCCCTGCTGTGAGAGGATGACAGTGCAGAGTCGAGAATCTTCCAGGCAGTGTGCCACAGGCACATTGTGGGCAGTCAGTTTTCTCTTTTTTTATTTTTAAAATTATGAAAGTGTGATAACATATATAGGAGATTTGGAAAAATCCATATCAAAAGATATTTGAAAATAATCCTATGTGGGCATTTTCAAAAAAGAGCTTCCGGCTGCCTTTGGGCACTGGCAGCGTTTCCGGAGTGCGTGGTGGAGTAAGTCTGCAGCACCCCAGGGTGAGTCCTTTGAAGGTAACCGTGCTGGACGATTCACTGTGGCATCTCTGTTAAAAAAGTAGATACTAATAAAAGGGAAAATAAACAGCTTCATTCCTTGTTTCCAGAAACACTCCCCCAACCCGGGCCAAGGACTGCCTTGCAGACATCTTCTTAGTCATCTTAGTTCTGACAGTCCTCTTCAGAATCACGTGGCGGAGGGGTGACGTTTCACAGAACAAGCTTCCTGGTCAGCTATTTCTGGTTCTGTACTTATAATGGAATGATATGGATTTCATTATAATGGAATGATACAATGAAGATAGAGGTATTGTATTCAAATTCCCTTTCTATAGTCTTAGTACAAAATGTGATATATATATATTTTTTTAATAATTCTTTTATCCATCCAGGGTGCTTCTCAGTGTCCTCAAGCACGTGAGGGACCTGTGGAAGGACCCCGAGCCACCCGCCGTGGGAGCGTCTGTGGGGCGCTGTCCCCAGGTGGGAGGGACTCTCCGTAGCGGGTGGTAAGAGGGGGCCGGGCGCAGGCTGGTGCCCGTTGGAGAAGCACAAGAAGGGGTGGGCAAAACCCGGGAAGGAAAGTGAGCTCGGGTTGATGGCCCCATAGAATGCGTCGTTTTTTCTCGTTTTGTTTCTGTCTGGTGATGTGGCATCTTAGAGGGCACCTGCCACTGATGCTGCCGTGTTCTCTGCGGGGCCTCGAGGATGTCTTCAATGATTATAGATCTTGACGAGAGGACAAAAAACTGTCAGTGAAGGTTTTTTGTTTTTCTAGAGTTTGATAAAGGTATTAGAGCTTGCCACTAGCGGTAGACGTCTAAAAATCGCCTATACATTTTATTTCTTGGGACATGCTTGTTTGGAATGGTGTGTCTTGTTCGAAGCCAAAGAAGTGTCATCAGCGATTGCGCTACTGCTCAGCTTCGCCTTGACCTCACGCGGTAAAGGCCGCCTTGGAGGCGCCGCCCGTCTGTTCACTGCATCCGGAGTCTGGGAGCCGGGCGTGACGGGTGTGGGGCCCTGGGCTGCCCGCCCTGTGGGGGGCGCTCAGAGGAGGTTGTCCTAGTCTCAGGAGGGTCGGCAGCTTATGGGAAGCAGGGTCCTGGCCCCTGGGGCCAGGAGAGGTGGACGGTCATTGTATGGTCAGCGCGGGGCAGCATGGTGTACGTCAAGTGCCCTCCAGTTCAGTGAAAAATATCTAATTGAATGGAGATCTGGAGAAACAAACGATAAAAATGCCATTCCAAACAAGATTTGGGGAAGGGGCGGTCTGAACCCAGACTGTTGTCGTCAGCTGGTCTCTTCCCATCAAAATGTCACTCCGCTTTTCAGACACAGAAGTGAAACGACAGCGACAATGTAGGACGGGCAGCGACCAGGAGGGTGCTGGTTGGGAGGGAGAGGCTCTGACCGGGGCAGGTCATTCGCCTCCGCTTTGCCTCAGTTTCCCCACTGTCGAGTGGGGACGATAAGAGCACAGAGAGGCAGGTTGTGATGACGAAGGCACTTCATCCTGTCAGGTGCCTCCAGCACGCCCGCACCGCGTCTGCGTTGTCTGGGTTTTATTAGTGATCACTGTCAGGCTCGCCGCAGGCCTGGGGCCGGGAGTCACTCTTCTGCAGGTGCAGGCCCGCCTTTTCTGCCTGCTCCCTGTGCCCGCCCGCGGCCACAGTAGAGACCGACTTCAGGATTTGTGGTGCCAAAAAAGGGCCCCCGGATTTAGGAGGACACAAGGTTTTGTTGTCCTGATTTCTCAGCGATTGCCAGAAGCCAAAGAACCGGGGTGTGTAAGCCACAGCTGCCGGAAGTGTCTGCTCCAGGGCCTGAGCTCCGAGGACGCGGGGCGGGCGGAGCGATCCCTGGGCTGCTCTCGCGTGGGCCGGAAGTTCTCTGGAAAGTAGAGCTTGTTATCTATCCAGAGAAGCAGCAAGTCAGAGCTCATCAGCACGGTGAAGCGGCTCCCGTTTTGGCTCAGAAACACTCCCAGCTCTGAACAGGAGTGGGTTCCTGAAGTTGGCTTAACGATCAAATATATTGTTCATTACATTTGGTTCAAAATGAAGGCCTGCCTTGTTTCTAAAGTTTATTGGCCACGGATGGAAGGTTAAAAGCTTCTGGCGAGAACTGGACATCTTTCTGTTGTAATTAAACTTAATTTGCGAAGAACTGCATACCACACTCCACAATACTCATTAATTTTTGTTATCTGGCCACTGTGTTGTTAAAAACACCACGTATACCAGTTACTAGCATTCTAGAACATGCCTCCCCCCCCCCCCACACACACACACAAGATGCTTGTTAGAAAAAGAAGCTTCTTTAAAACAATTAAAGGTGTTGCTGGGCTCCTCCAGATGTTTTGCTCTGGTTTTGGGCACTTGGTATTCTCTGCACTGAACTTGAGGCCAGACTGTCCAGATGTTGCTCCTCTCCAGAAATTTACCTAGTCCCTGTCTCTAACCAGGAGGCTCTCCTAGAGCTCGGCAGCCTCCTTTCCTCACATCCTCCTAAACCTCAAGGATGTCTCTGGCTGCCGCTTCCATCGTGGCATACATACAGCCTGACACTTGGCTGCCTGCTCCTGAAATTTGTCATTGCATTTTGATGATACCTTTGTGTAGTTAGTGCAGGACTAAAGTACATATTCATTGTCTGAGTGAGACGAAGCCTACAGTTTGGCGTGTAGCATTTTGAAACCACTTTATTATATGTTATTCCTAAGTACTGCAAAAAATAAAAAATAAAACTCACTGAAATACAAGTACTTATCTGGTGTTTTGGTTTAGATTTTTCTCTTTGTGTTTGTATGCCTTTATATAGAAGCATATGTAATCATATTTTTAAAGGAGTTTACTGCTACTTTTATTACTAGTGATACTAATTTATTACTGTTTTTTTTTTTTTCCCTCTCCACCAAGGAACAAGTTATGGAAACGTATCACAAAACTAAGTGTAAAACTGTAAAACTTCCAGAAGACAGCATAAGGGAACATCTTTGTGCTTCAGGGTTCCGCAGGATTTCTTAGATACAAAAAAGCATGAACAGCAGAAGAAAAAGTCAATAAATTGAATATCGAATTTTTAAAAGTTTGTTTTTTATAGTATGCTATTAAGAAAATGAAAATACAAGTCACAGATCAGGAGAAACTACTTGTAAGTCACATATCCCATAAAGAATCTGATTAGATGAAGAACTTTTACAATTCAGTAGTAAGAAAATGACTAAACTAAAAATGAGCAGAAGATTTGAATAGACACTTCAGCAAGGAAGATATATGGGGGGCAAATAAACACATGGGGAAATGTCCAGTATCATTAGTTACTAGGAAAGTGCAAATTTAAACCACAGTGAAATACTACTACCCATCTTTTAGAATGAGCTATAATGAAAAGATGGACACTACCAAGTGTTGGTGAGGATGTGGAGAAACTAGAAGCCTTATGAATTGCTAGTGGGAATGTAAAATTATACAGTCACTTTGGAAAACAGTTTGCAGTTTCTTAAAAAGTTAAACATAACGTTTTCCACATGAACCAGCAATTCCACTTCTAGGTATCTGCCTCAAGGGAAGTAAAAACATATGTTCACGCAGAGGTTTTCGTACAGATGTTCAGCATTACTCCTAATAGCCAGAAATGAAACAGTCTAAATGTCTATCACTGGTGAATGGATAGACAAGATGTGGTGTGTCTTATCCATACAGTGCAATTCCCCAATGAGGATCAAACTTCTGACACATGCCACACAAAAGGTGACCCTCAATGAGAGAAAGCAGCCAGACTCTAAATACTACATATTGTGTGATTCCATTTGTGTGAGATTTCTAGAAAAGGCAGAAGATGGAAGCCAGTCAGCGGTTGCCTTCGCTAGGGGTAGGACAGGACTGCCTGCAGAGAGGCGCAAGGGAAATTTTGGGTTGTTGCAAGTATTCTAAAATTGATGGGGATGATGTGTGTGCATGCTAGTCACTTCAGTTGTGTCCAGCTCTTTTTGACCCCATGAACTGTAGCCCTCCAGACTCCTCTGTCCATGGGATTCTCCAGGCAAAAATACTGGAGTCTGTTGCTATTTCCTTCTCCAGGGTATCTTCCTGACCCAGGGATCAAACCCACGTCTCCTGAGTATCCTGCATTGGCAGGTGGATTCTTTACCACTTTGTCACCTGGGAAGCATGGGGATGGTGGTTGCACAATTATAAATTTACTGAAACTCATTGAACAGTCTACTTAAAATGGGTAAATAGTTTAGGAAATGGTGCAGTCAAAATTTATCTGACAAATTGCAATTTGCAAAACCCTTTCCCGTTTGCTGTTTCATGCAGTTCTGAGAAGTAGATGTTATACTCATTTTCCAGAAGAGGAAACTGAGGACCAATCATGGTAAATTATTTTCAGGTCTCAGGGTCTAACTTGGTAAATTATTTTCAGGTCTCAGGGTCTAACTTGGCAGACCCAAGTGGCCACATTTAGGTGTTCTGATCACAACATCCTGAGTGCTCAAATGAGTGAATTTTAGGATATATAAATTTCACTTCATTGAAACACCTCATGATGTGTTTTAAAGAGTATATCACGAACACCTTTCTATGTTAGGAACTGTTTTGGCCATCAGATCTTAAAAATTTTATTGAAACATTTTAGGCATTCATAAAAATAGAGTTGGTCGTGACCACCCATGTACTCATCACTTGGCTTCAGCGATCATTTCACGGTTTGTCTTAGTTCATTTCTGTTCCCTGTCAGTTGGATTGCTTTGAAGCAATTCTCTGTCATTTATTCTATTGTTTTTTCTGTCAGATAGGTCAGTGTAGGATCATCATTTGTAAATGATTGCTTACTCTTCCAGTGTTTGTACCATAATGTGTTAAACCAGTCGTGGATCATTGACCATTGAGGGTGAAACTTACATATTGCTTTGGCAGATGACACTACAAGAATCTTTATGCCTATTTGCCAGTGCAGCTAATTAAACTCTGTCTCTACAGACTACAGGCCCTAGAGCTAATAAACACCCTTTGGTGTTAGTCGCTCAGTTGTGTCCAGCTCTGCGACCCCATGGACTGTAACCCACCAGACTCCTCTCTGTCCATGGGATTCTCCAGGCAAGAGTACTGGAGTGGGTTGCCATTCCCTCCTCCAGGGGATCTTCCCAACCCAGGGATCTCTTCCGTCTCCTGCATTAGCAGGCAGGTTCTTTACCACTAGCACCACCTGGAAAGCCCCTAAAATCTGAAACAGTGGAATATTTTGTCATGTGTCTCAAAGATTAAACCATTAAAATAAGCCTTTACCAGCTGAAGTGTATATAGCACTTTCCTTTGCAAACTCTGTTATACAAAGTTCCTTTTTGTTTGTAAATTTAAAATCTCTGCTTTAGAAATTAGGTCTTTTGGTCACCTACGTCTTCTGGGCTGGATCGAATACAGATAGGATTTTTAAAACATTTCTTAAATAGATTTGTGTGTAAGACACAGAATATGGAGCTGTTTTAGTGTTCTGATCAAATCAGTACTGTGAGGGAAAAAGCTTCTAAGTGGAATTAAAAGTATAAAGAGGAATACGTAGATGAATATACAGTAGTTGCTAAAATGTATTAGTTATGCTTATTGAGTGCTCAGAGGGAGACGGTTAGAAATAGATGGTCCAGGTTTCTGAGGGTGGAAGATTCCTTACCCAAGGTGTCCTATGGCCCCTGTCCCGCCCCCCTTTTGGGTGGGCTGGTGGCCCCTTGGGAGAGTTACACTCCACCTGGCACAGAGGGCCGGCTTCTCTAGGCCAGGGTGGAATTTCCCAGTTTTCTGATTTGGCTAAATTTGAAGAGGGTCAGAGTTGTACTGGCTTCATCCTTACCTGGGCTTTCCTGGTGGCTCAGACCTTGAAGGATCCACCTGCAGTGCAGAAGACCTGGGTTCAATCCCTGGGTTGGGAAGATCCTGGAGAAGGGAATGGCAACCCACTCCAGTATTCTTGTCTGGAAAATCCCATGGACAGAGGAACCTGATGGGCTACAGTCTATGGGGTCAGACACGACTGAGTGACTAACATATCCTTAGACAGCTTTTTGCTTGAATAAAGCACCCTGTCTGCACATTATTTGTTGAATACTAAGTAGGTGGTGTGCCTGTGTGTAGAGGAGACTGGTACACGATTCCTGGAAGTAAAACAGAATTACCATGAAACATACAAAGATACTTTTGATACCTTTTCCTCTACTGTCAGAGTAGAGGAAATTAATAATGCAGCATTATTTCTGTAGGAAGATGCTTGATATTATCAGTATAGTCCTTAATCCATGACTAGGAGAAGAAGGAGAGCAGAACCCTTTTCCTTCTGATTGGCTCCAGCCTTTATACCTTTAAGAGATTTTCACTGTCATAATCTAGTATTTGAATGTGGGATGCACAGATATCGATTACTTACAGAAGAGGAACAGTGATTTTTTTTTTAAAGTTGATATTAAAATAGACAAAATTTTAAATATTTGAAAAATAAAAGCAATTTTGAACAGCTTGTTTTAAAGGAAAATTTGCTTGCTACATGTACTCCTATTGCTTATAATATTTTATATGTCAAAGATGACATCTGTTCTTAATATTTTTAAAATAAATTTTTGACCTTGTCCCTTGGTTTGGCCTTCTCCTACCTTCACCTCAAAAGGAGTGACTGTTCGTGAGAACTTGTGCACAGTTGTGAGTCTGTAAAATGAGTCCAGTTGCATGCACGCTCGGACACACATTTGCACTGTTGTCGTTGAACACGTCTCAGGCAGGCAGGGTGTTTCACGAAGCCTGTTCGAGGTTTAAATGCTGGCCTGGGCCAGTTACACATAACAGAAATGCCCACAGAAGGGCTGGGACAGGTAGGTAAGAATTGTTGGCATGATTGAAGAGGAAAGAAAGAGCTAATTTTTAATTTTCCTGAATGATTGGGAGAACAAAACAATTGGTCCCCTTCTGACCAGGGTAAAGTCTGCTGAGCGTAGCCAGGAAAAGAGGGTTTGAAACCCCACCGCTTTATATTTTGAATTTACATGTTGTGTTTGAATTTTATTTGGGCCTGGAATTTTGAGAAAGTGAGTCTCTTGTCTTTTATTTGTGCAGGACTCATACCGGTTCGCTTTTTTCTAGGAATCAAAGAAACCCAAAGGGACATGCTAGAATGATGAAAGCAGTGTACAGTGAGTGAGTGATGGAGCCAAGATGAGCGGATCTACTGATAAAAAATGTATTGCCTCTAACAAAGGTTTGCTTCCTAGGTGGCTCAGATGGTAAAGAATCTGCCTGCAGTGCCAGAGACCTGGGTTCAATCCCTGGATTGGGAAGATCCCCTGGAGGGGAGGACATGGCAACCCACTCTAGTATTCTTGCTTGGAGAATCCCCATGGACAGAGGAGCTTGGTGGGCTACAGTCCAGGGGGGTTTGCAAAAAGTAGGACACAACTAAGCAACTAAGCACAAGAAAGGTTTGAGACCTTGAGGAACAATGAGTGTATATGTTGGAGGGATTCAGAATAGGTCAGAGCCTCTTCCCCCTCCTAGCTGTTGGTTTTGTGCAGATAACCTTACAACCACTGATAAGGATAAGAGGAAAACTAGCCTGCTTTGTACTTAAAAATATCAGTAATTTAAATTGGGGCAGAAAGATGCCTGTGAGTGCAATGAAGAGGAAGGGAAAAATACATTTTTTTTCCCCTTTTAATTGTTCCTCCCTCATCGCCTCCTCCTTCTCCCTCCCACCCCAGCTCCTCCTTGAAAGTATATATTAACCTGTAGTTGACTGGCTGCTGGCAGAGGAGAGCATGTAGCTTAGCAGGCCAGGGCACTGGGCTCTTCTTACTGGTTGCATAGTGCACTTAAGCCATGTTTGTTTCCAAACTTGTTTATGTCAGGGGTACTTTTGCTATCAGTATATATAATTCAATGTTATCTAAGTGTTTAAGACATGAGTGGGAAAGAAAAGATTTCTGTAAAAGCTAAAATGAATGATATGGGAAGACTTGATAAAGGCAGTGCGTTTAAGGTGAACTGTCATATCGAGTGTGGGAGAGACCATTGTAAAAAGAGGAAATTTTTGTAAATATCTGTAAGCATTTTGCCCTTAGATTTCTCCTGGAATGACTCTATATCCCAGCTTAATTTAAGGATGAATACCCGGATTGGTATATTAGGGTTTATGCAAGTAGGACTGTGAAGACGTCCCATCCAGGGATTCATACTCAGAGAAAAGACCTTAGCCCGGGCCCAGAGACGACATCAGGGGGGCCGGCCTCTTAACGTGGACTTGGCGTTGTGTTGTACTGAGCAGGAGGAGGACAGAGACAGAATCTTTTAACATGTGTCCTTATAATGGCTTTCTGCTTTAACTGACTTGGTTAAAAATTAACCGACCAAGAAAACTAGTGGTGGCGCTGAGAAAGAGGACACGGTCAGATGAGCACCCACTAGCTCAGAATGGGCTGTAAATCTGTAGTGTGCTCCCATGAAAGTGGCAGTTCCCTTTTTATTTCCGTTACACACGTATAGAAAACTAGAGATGGACAGGCCGTGAAGGCGGGCCGTGACTTACTGGTGTTGGGGTCCTCTGGCTAACTTGGTAGACCAGCAAGCCTTGGTGTTCACGATGAGAAGAACCTCCGTGTCTCCAGGAAGGTGATGCTGTGGCTCACCTAGGCAGGGCCCCAGGAGGATGCATCTCTCATGCTTCGTTCCACAGTCAGGGAAACTGAGGCTGTTGGTCCTAGTCTTCGAGGTGTTGGGCCACACGGACACTGCTGGCCAGCTCAACAGGCCCAGCCATCACTCTGTCTCCTGAAAGCCCATAGGCTGGTCTCAGGGTGATTGGGAAATACAGGTTGACCTGACCCCCACACACAGCTTTTTTAAAAAGTTACAAATAATCTATTATTTAAAGTCTGTATCTGCCATAGCTCACTAGAAAGGGTGAAAGAACACAGCAGAAGGGATGAAAACCTATTATAATACAAATCAGAAATCAATTCTATTGTCACCTTATTTCGAGTAATGATCTTTTAATGGATGGATTAAAATGAGTGTTATATTTCAGTTGGATGATATAGGGTCTCATTGATTTGTCTGTGACATGAGTCGATGTATGTGTATAGACGAGGGAATGTTCTGTCTGCTTCTGACCTTAGGCAATGAAACACGTCCTGTCTCAGATCATTTTGCCTCTCATTGATTTCAGATCAGCAGCATGATGTTTTGTTTTTGTTTTTCTTTTACAATAAAGTAGCTGGAATGCTTATTGGTTCAATAGTAAGAACAGAGAAATGAATTTATGTGAAGTAAAACAGCCTAGAAATGTATTGCACTTTATTATGTTTTTATGTTTTACTAGTGAATGTGCTAGTGTTAAAATTTTTATTTTCTTTTCCCTCTTGACCTTCTTTGTTTTGATCTGGATTCTCTACATGTGACCTGGAGAACGCTTTTCACCTTCTCTGAACTTTGATTTTTCATCCATAAAATGAAGACTTGACTAAATGACCCCAAAGGTCTCTCAAACTCTGACCCAGTGACCTCAGGAAGTGTGTGATCTCATCTGTGTGCACAAATCTTTATTTGCACTCACACCAGTGACATGAGTTAAATTCTCCCCAGAAGTATGAGGAAATTGGGAAACCACATCATTGGTCTTATTCTTCCTAAATAGACAACTGGGTTTGAGGCAAGACACTAGTGGGAAGAACCGGTCATTAATTTATGCTGGTTTGGTCATTTTTTGTTTATTTACACTTCAGTGATTAAGAACTTGTGTTCTGGAGTCCACTTTGAATCAGAGGTCTTGTAATCACCTTGTAATCAGAGGTCTCGGACCTCTGATTTACCTTCTCTCTGAACTGGGAGTGATGAATGGTAACCACTTCCCAGTGTCATCTTGATGCTTCGGTGAGATAATCCATGCAGAACCAGGCACACAGTGCAAGCTCAGTTGGCTGTTCAGATTGTGACCATGAGTTTTCATTGTCTCAGTAAACCTGTAGAAACGTGTTTCCTTCCCTGCGTTTGTCAGGGTTCTCTGAATCTGCCCTATCATCTGATTTGACTGTGGAAACACTGCGGACACTTCTAGAATTTACAAACAGGCCTGGTGCCCGTGAATTAGCTTCTGTCCAGTGTTGACCTCAGGGTCCTACTTGTCCAGTCATTGGTGTCAAGTCTTGCATCCCCACTTAATTATATGATTATTTGAAAAGATGCTTCAGACAACAAGGTGATTTTTATCTTCTTTCTTGTATTTGCGTCACCTTTTCTGGATGGCTGGAGTTCGTGTCAGACACCCCACCTGTTCAGAGAACTGAATGGTTGTTGGAATATTGATGGCTTTTTATAAATAATCTCTGTTCCCGAACTCTTGTCCTGTTACTGACACCGAGGTATCTTGATGATGGAGGAGCTTTTCTTTCAGTGTATCCTGTAGACTTCTGTATGGCAGTTTCCAGCCATACCTCTTGGATTTTAAACACCCATTGTATCATTTGACATACCATGCACTGTCTGTACAGTTCCTTTTAGTGTGTGCTAAAACGGGAGCAGGTATATAAATTGGCTTGTTTATCTTTTAACATGATTCTGTCATTGGGGGATACTACCTGAGTGTGTCCTGAACTGGGTCAGCGCTTTTTCCTCTTTTCTTTGTATTTCATTTGTTTTACGAGATCAAATCCTTATGATAACCTTGTGTGTTGGGGGGTGGCAGCCGAGGTTCCAAGGCTGGGCAGGGGGAGCAAGCATTGGAGTCAGGCAGCCCGCCCCCAGAGCCGGCTTCTCCTGCTGGGCCACCCTTCTTAAGACCCTCCGATGCCACCAGATACCCCCTGGGACGCAGAGGCCGTGGGGACCTCCGGCTCCAGGGAGCGGGTGCAGAGGCCTGGACGTGCCCACTGAGGAGCAGGTGTGGGTGTGAGGTGGCAGGGGGACCCCTGCGGCCCTCCAACACCTCTTTTCTCCTGTAGGTATCCACTGTCCTCCACTGGGCTCCCTGGTGGCTCAGTGGTAAAGAATCCACCTGCCAGTGCAGGAGACTTGGTTTCCATCCCTGGGTCAGGAAGATCCCCTGGAGGAAGACATGGCAACTCTCTCCAGTATTTCCTGGGAGATCTCATGGACAGAGGAGCCTGGCGGGCTGCAGTCCATGGGGTGGCAAAAGAGTTGGACATGACTTAGTGGCTAAAAAGCAACATCCTCCACTCTTCCCACTTTGAAGTAGGTGTTTGTTATTAAAATTACCTAGAGCCAATAAACAGAGAGGGAAATAGCAACCCACTCCAGTATTCTTGCCTGGAGAATTGCACGGACAGAGGAGCCTGGCCAGCCAAGGTCCATGGGGTCGTAGAGAGTTGGACACGACTGAAGCAGCTAAGCAAGCAGAGCCAACAGAAGCAGAACCCCAAACGCTAGCCCCCCTGTACAGGGTGGTCGCTGCACCCGGCCACTCCGGGTGCACTCTGTCAGGTGTGTGACCCTGTCTGTTGCGGTCCCCAGGGAGCACACAGGACGGAATCACGGAGCTGCATCTCAAGATGCACCCTTGGGGGTCCCCTCTTACCGTTGGGTGCGGCCCTTCCGGTCACCTCCCTACCTCCCCTTCTCAGGATGAACGAGAGCATCATTAATGCCACGTGTCACCAGCATCTCTTCCTCCTCCCCACACGCCCAGGTAGAATGTTTGCCGGAGGGACTGGGTCCTGGTCGTGTCCCAGGCAGCCCACCGCCAGGGCAGTTTGCTCAGTCACAGACATGCTGAGCTGTTAAAATCAAATTTCTCATTTACAGGAGAATTGCCTTTTCTGAAAGATGACAAGGGCACACTTGACCTAGTTAACGAGAAAATGGTAAAGGAAAACCATGAGCAGCTATTTCAAACACGGGTCCCTTTCCTGAAGCTGGGGCGTGCAAGGTGGCCTCGACACCGGTCAGGGTCCTGGTTCTTCCGTGGGATACATGAACATGACTGTGAGGTTTCTCACTGAGAAATCTAAAAGTATCTTGTTTTTTATGTTACCAATGCTAATAATGTTAGCCTAAGGTTTGGAGTCTGAGGTTTGGGAAAACAGTAAAGGAATAACATTTCACATGTTTGAAATCAGACATTAAAAAACACTCAATAACTTTTAGAAACAAGACTGCTTTTCTTATTAAAGGAATAAAGATGTTTTTTTAATCAGCTGATTTTTAGTATAACTGTAATTTATGTCTCTTGGGGAGGGGAAAGATTATTGTTTACCTTCTCCAAGCAGATTGGATTTTAAAATGACTTTTGATAAGTAAAGAAGGCCACCAGCTTCAGAAAGAAATTGAAAGGAACATAAGCATACTATTTTAATAAAGGGCACTTGGCATTTTCGTCCTTTGGTAGATTACGTAAGTAAAGATGTAAATATGCATTAAAAAAAGAAAAGCAGAAGAATGGACACAAGCGTTCTGGGTGCTCAGGGTGCTAGCTCCCTGCCTCATGCTGGGTGATCTTCAGCTCGCTCTCGCCCTCTCTGTGCCTCAGATGGTAACTGATCCACAGTGGAAGATAGATGGATGATTCAGTGAGGTTGTCTGAGTAAAGCGCTTAGGATGGGGCCTGTGACAGAGGAGTGTCTCATGATCGTTAAAGTAATTTTCATTATTTAATTATGAACCCATAATGACACACGTAGGAGGCTGGTATTAAGACCCCCCAAAGCAACATTGTGACATCTTTTAATCTGAAAAGATTCTTAACCTTTCCAACAATTAGCATCCAAGGATCTGAGCTAAGTGACTCTCTGAGAGTCAGCTGTATCACAAAAGTGGTATCGAAAGACAAAAAATAGAGTACGGTTGACTGTCGAACAACATTTTGAACCACCCGGCTCCACTTACATGCAGACGTTTTTCAGTAATAAATCAAGTCGTTCACGATCTACATTGGTTGAATCCGTGGATGCGGAACCAGGGTCACGGAGGGCTGACTGTGGAGCTTGAGCATCCGCAGAGGGTCCTGATGCCAGTCTCCCGAGGACACAGGGATGCAGCCACCTGCACGGAAAAATAAAACCTCAGTCTTAATGTGAAGGGCCGAGGCGGGGACAGGTCCCTAGGGAGGGCACTGTGGCCGGGGCACTTCTTGGGGTGGGTGCTCACAGCGGGGGCCGCTGAGTCAGCTGACTTGTTCTCCAACCCCCAACACCTCCTCTCCCCGACCCCCCCAAATCCATCCAGAAAGAGAGAACCCTGGGCCAGGGTGAAAGCAGGCAGCCCCGAGCTTGTAGAAGTCTGTTGTGACCAGTGTGTTGACCCAGCGCTGGGGACTCTTAGATGGGAAGGTATGTCTAGGATTTTAGGGGAGCCTTTAGGACCGGGTGCCTTGGGTGGGTGTGTGGGCCGGGAGGAATGAAAAGTATTTGTTTCTTTTCATATATATATATATATATATATATATATATTTTGTGTGTGTGTGTGTGTGTGTGTTTTTTTGTGGTGGGGGTGGTTTGCTCTGGGAGAAGCTGACCCAGCGATTGTTTTTCTTCTCTCCTCCCCCATCTGGAGTAGGAAAGGGCCTTCCAGAGTCCCCTTTGGCTTCTGTGAGTGGGGCTTTGTTATTCAGAACGCTCAGCCAGAGGTCTTTATCCCCCAGTTCAGCGCCTAAGAAAGCTCTGCTTCTTAGAGCATCCCTAACACGCTATCAGCCCTCTTGGGAACGTAGTCCCTTCTGTTTGCATTCTGCCCTCCCAGCTGATGGCAGTTCCAGGCTCTACTCTTCGGAGACTCTCTCCAGATTTGGGGGTTGACAGTGTCAGTGGGTCTCCTCACTGCCCCTCCCCTGTGACACTGAGCTGCGTCCATGGGCTATGCCATCCTTCCCAGAGGGCCGGGGGTGACCTGCAGCAGCAGCATCCAGGAGGTGCCTTCCAGGAGGAGCCTACAAGGTGAGGCACCTGAATCTCTGGGGAGAGGACTTAGGGCTCTGTGTTCATGCCAGGATCTATACGTGACAACCGGACTGATGTTGAAGAACCATTTCTGGAGGAAATAAGATAGATTGCTGTTGGCCTCTAGAACCTGAAAAAGACAAGGAAACAGATTTCCCTGGAGAAATTCCTGAAAGGATCACAGTCCTGTTGATAATCTTCATTTTAGCCTATTGAGACCCATCTCAGACTTCTGACCTCAAGAACCGTTAGGATAATAATTGTGTATTGTTTAAAAAATAAAACGTTATTTTCCAAGCAGTAGGTTGTTACCAGCGACTTTTAAAAATTGAAAGTTAGAATAGTGCAGACGGAGAAGGCAATGGCACCCCACTCCAGTACTCTTGCCTGGAAAATCCCATGGATGGAGGAGCCTGGTGGGCTGCAGTCCATGGGGTCGCTAAGGGTTGGACACGACTGAGAGACTTCACTTTCACGCATTGGAGAAGGAAATGGCAGCCTACTCCAGTGTTCTTGCCTGGAGAATCCCAGGGACGGCGGAGCCTGGTGGGCTGCCATCTATGGGGTCACATGGAGTCAAACTCAACTGAAGCGACTTAGCAGCAGCACAGAATAATGCAGAAAATATACGCACTCACTGCACATACCAGGCTTGCTCTGTGAGGCTGTGAAGTCAGCGTGTCTTCCCCTTCCCCAGTGGTGCTAAGCCACCTGCAGTGCAGGAGACGAAAGAGACTAGAGTTCGATCCCTGGGTCCGGAAGATCCCCTGGAGGAGGGCATGGCAAATCACTCCAGTGTTCTTGTCTGGATAATCCCATAGGCAGAGGAGCCTGGCGGGCTACAGTCCATGGAGTTGCAGAGTCGGTCAGACAGGACTGAAGTGACTTGGCGCGCATGCCTGAAGTCAGTGTGTGTGACACATGCGCTCTTACTTGGTTGCCTCATGAACAGTGTTTCTTGCTGTGGGTCGAGGTCAGTCAGGTTAGAAAGCCTGTGGAATAGCCGGTGTCCCCAGCTTCCGCCTCCTCACAGCGTCCTTTAATGTTGTTTGCAGTCTAGCTTGTGCCCCAGCCAGTAAGTGAATCATCTACTTTGTGCTGAACAAGGTCCTGGGGAGCTTTTACCCTGCCAGCGTCTCAAGCTTGGGTGTGCATTTGAATTTCCCAGGGCACTGAATAAAACACAGCCCCCTCTACAGACTTTCTGTCTCAGAATCTAGGACTTGGGTATTGGATCTGCGTTTCAACCGAATGTCTGTGTGTTTCTCAGGCAGGGGTCTGTGGGCACCTTCAGAAATACGACCTGTGCAGGCATTTTGCCTGTTATGTATTAAACCTTATAAAGTGAAGTTGCTCAGTCATGTCCGACTCTTTGCGACCCCATGGACTGTAACCTACCAGGCTTCTCTGTCCATGGGATTCTCCAGGCAAGAATACTGGAGTGGGTTACCATTTCCTTCTCCAGGAGATCTTCCCGACCCAGGGATCAAACCCAGGTCTCCCACATTGGAGGCAGACACTTTAACCTCTGAGCCACCAGGGAAGCCTATTAAACCTTATAACAACTCTGTAAAGTGCCCCCCTCCCCCGCTGCCATTTGACAAATAAGGACCCACAGTGATTGGATTTGGTGAGTCCATGGTGTCTCAGAGAGGCTAAGGGCCAAGCTTGGGCCAGCCCTCCCTCCTGAGTGGGAATCAGGTGGCATGAGATGGGAAAGATAAACAGTTCTGATTGAGGGAGCTGCCCTCCTGTGGAGGGAGGAGACAGGATAGGATTGTTAGATGACAGATAACAAATAGGATGTTAGATGACAACAAATAAAAAGGATTGTTAAATGACAGCATTTTGTTTTGGAGGCAGGTATTGTTACTGCTGTTTCTAGGGCGGTCTTTTAGCCCCAGGCCCTCTGTGATCAGCGGTGGTGGAGATCAGAAAAGGGAGAGCAAAGGTGGATGGTGGGCTGGGAGGCCCATCCTCTGCGGTGAGGGGTCCCCGCAGGAGACCTTCAGTCCAGCTCCACCTCCAGCTCTGGGATCCGAGATGGTGGCTTCACTTGCTGGGCCTGCTGCTGCTGCTGCTGCTAAGTCGCTTCAGTCGTGTCCAACTCTGTGCGACCCCATAGACGGCAGCCCACCAGGCTTCCCCGTCCCTGGGATTCTCCAGGCAAGAACATGAGCGGGTTGCCATTTCCTTCTCCAATGCATGAAAGTGAAAAAATAAAGTGAAGTCGCTCAGTCGTGTCCGACTCCTAGCGACTCCATGGACTGCAGCCCACCAGGCCCCTCCGTCCATGGGATTTTCCAGACAAGAGTACTGGAGTGGGGTGCCATTGCCTTCTCCGGCTGGGCCTGCTGCTTTATCCTTAAAAAAACAGGGTGGGGGGGGGTGTGGGTCACAGGACAGCATCTAGCTCTATGAGGGCTTCCAGACTTCAGACCCTCTGATTTTTTTTTTTTTTTCTTTTGAAAAAGTAGTATTTCCTTCCCTTTCCTTGAAGATACTGAGTGGCTAAACAGAATGTATGCAAGTGTGTGAGACCCCAGGGAGATGCTGTAAACAGAGTCACACGTGGGGTGCTGGGGCTCAGTTGAGACCATCTGTGGGATGCACAGGTCTCAGCCATGCTGCTGGGGTAACAGTCCTGCCTTCCAGCGGGGCAGCAATTGCATTCCAGCATTTCCTTGGTCTCCCACCCATCAGGCAGAGACTCTGGACCCAGGTGGTGCCTCGGGGCCAGCCAACTCTTACACTGCTTAATCTGATCTTAATTTCTTTATGAAAAAACTCAGCAACTCCGTGGAGCTGATAGAGTGTAGACAGGAAGTTATATCCAGTGGGATTTGTGAGAACAAGAGGAAATGTTTCCAGGAAGCTGGGCTGGTGCTGGGTAGCTGTGCATTTTTTTGTGACCTTAAAAAGGAACTTTATTTTTAATTTGAAGGTTATCATGTTTTTAATTGGAAGGTTATCGTCTCTTCTTATCTCTCTGGCAGATGTAAAAATGTGTGACATTTTATACTTAAATTCCCATCTAATTTTGGTCTTAGGCTCAGTCGGATTACAGAGATACACATCTTAAGATGCTCTCTTACGAGCATTCAGTGCTTAGTATACCCAGACCCTTGACACGGATTGGCAACTGATTATACTTGCTATTTACTCCTTCTGCTTGACATCCCAGAGAATACCTGGATAAAGGCAGCACCCACATTTGGCCTAAAAGTAGTATTTGGAGGTAAAAGATTTTTCTCCAAAACTAGAGGTTGCAGCTGTATTTCTTTGCTATTCTACTAAATCATATCTCAGTCATCTCTCTGTTTTGAAAATTTACATGTTTAATCTTCATATGTTTGTCTGTTTTCCATTTCTTGACTTTTTTTGTGGAAGAAGAAACTTTTGTGGAAGAAGAAGAAAGTACATGAAGCTAAAACCCTACATTATGTTCAGATTAACTTTATATGTATTGTTTGTTTCAAGTAGAATTTTTTAGCATTTGTCTTTTAAAGTAATTTTTTTAAATGGAGCAGACTGATCAGTTATAAATTACTCTACAACACTGGGTTACTCCTGGAGTGAGGGGTGGCGGGTAGCTCAGTTAACCTGTGGTCTTTCAGTGAAAACAGAATAAAGTGAAGAATATATTAACAGTTCCACCGAGGATGACCTAGTCTGTAATGTTAGCATCATGTGAAACATTTTGACTTTACATAGTTTTTAAAGGATGGAGAGTCACTTTGGAAGGATGGATGGCTACTTGCCTTCATGGATGAGTTATATGTGGCTAGTCAGCAACACAAAACAAATAGTAAATGAGTTTTATAGAAAAATGGCAGAAGGATCTCAGAGCTGAAAAAACTTCAGCTGACAAAAACATAAATGTCATTGAGTTGCTTTCTGGAGACTTGACCCTAAATGAAAGGATCTGGCCTGGAAGTAGATAACTATTGACCTGGAAATAGAAATTACAAGTTCGGAAGAATAATAAAGAATTGAGAACCAGGACGTACAACCCCTTTTTATTTTTTATTTTTATTTTTTTTAAATTTTTTATTCCTTTATTTCTCATGTGACAACCCCTTTTTAAAAGAAAGAAAAGCATAACCTACCACAGTGTTAACTGTGTGAACAGGTCAGGTTTGAAACATTATGTTAAATGCATATGACATGTGTGCATTTCAAGTAAAGCCTGTAAAAATGAACGGCTGTCATCCGTCTTTGGATTTTCAAATCTTTAGCCTCAGCTTCCTCATTTCTAGGAAAGGAAGGGCTTGTGCTGTATCATTGCATCCATTATACAGCTCCTAGCAGTTCGCTTAATTTATGGAAGCCTGGAGGCAGCTCTGTGCTTCTGTGTGACATCACCCCACACATTACCTAAAGCGTTGAGTTTCCTTAAGTGTTAACTGAGTTGTTGAGAATCACTGTGGAGTTGTTGGCTGTAACACCATGGTCAAAATGGTTTGTTGTTGTTCAGTGGCTCAGTCGTGTCTGACTCTTCACGACCCCTTGGACCACAGCACGCCAGGCTTCCCTATGCTTCACCATCTCTTGGAGTTTGCTCAAACTCATGTCCATTGAGTCACTGATGTCATCCAACCATCTCATCCTCTGTAGCCGCCTTCTCCTACCCGCAGTCTTTCCTAGCATCTGGGTCCTTTCCAATAAGTTAGTTCTTTGCATCAGGTGGCCAAAGTATTGGAGCTTCAGCTTTAGCACCAGTCCTTCCAGTGAATATTCAGGATTGATCTCCTTTAGGGTTGACTGGTTGGATCTCCTTGCAGTTGCAAGGGACTCTCAAGAGTCTTCTCCAACACCACAGTTCAAAAGTATCAACTCTTCGGTGCTCAGCTTTCTTAATGGTCCAACTCTCACATCCATACGTGACTATTGGAAAAACCATAGCTTTGACTAGATGGACCTTTGTTGGCAGGTGAGGTTGGTGGTCAGGGAGGGTAGGGCACTGTTTACTTCTGGGCCAGCCCTGGGGACGTACAGAGGGATCCGGATTGACCCTGGCAGAGACCCTCAGACTGGACTGACTCCTCCCAGTGGGTGGGGTGGGGCTTCATGACACTTAGAAAGTTCTAGTCCCTCTAGTCTCTTGGGTTATTTGGTGAGTGGAGGGTGAGGATGTTCGCTGACAGCTGTCAGCAGTTGAGGAGAGGAGAACCTCTAGCCCTTTCTCCTATAAAATTCCAGACTCGCCAGCTACTAGTTCAGGTGTGTTTTAAGGAGACCCTGTGAAGTTTGAAAACTTGGCTCTGCCGGCTTCTTCCTGCTTTCTGGTCCTGAGCAGTCTCACTGGGGTGGCTGGTTAGGTCGCCCCAAGTTAGTAAAGCAGGAATCACAGCATTAATTTTTGAGGTCAGGCATATCCAGATGAAAGGGTCTGTAGAAAGAGTTTCCTTCTGCAAAATATTGTTTATTCCAAACTACATTTTTATAGGAGGCTATATCTGTAAACCACAGGATTTCTAATAGTCATGAGCATTAAGTCTGACATTGGCCCTGAAGCTGGTGAATTGGGATGTCTTCCTTGAAACAACTAACCTACCAAGTCTGTGCCTTGGCCCTGCCTTGTTCTAACGGGGCTGACACGAGGCAGTGGAGGCACCACAGGGGTGTTCCCAGAGACCCTCCTTCTCCAGAGGGAATGGCTAATTCTCTTGCCAGCCTCCTCCCACATCCCTGAAGCTTAGGGGCAGGAGTCAGGAAGGGGAGTGTGGTGCCTGGGTGAGTGTCCTCAGGATGGGGAAGGCCAAGAGTTGAGACCCTTTGGGGAAAATAGACAGAAATAGGAGTCCCTGCATCACTTTAAGCTCTCAGTGTTCAGGCCAGGTTTTTGCTCACACCCCTCCATCCTGGCATCCTTGAGGAATTTCAGGCATTCTGGTCATTCTCCCTTTAAAGCCTCCAGGGAGGGGAACTGACTCTAAGACTGCCACTTGGAAAATTAAAAGGAGGAAGTTTTCTATAAATCATGGCCCGAGGAGAAAGTCTGGAAACAACACCCTCTTAACCTTGGTGCTGTGTGAAGTGGAATCCTTGTCTGGATCACTGGTTCCCATGAGACCCCCTTGCTGGCTACCACCCCCACCCCCGCCCCCTGCCCACCCACTTGTGGATTTTGATTGCCAATTTATTTTACTAAGTGGCATACTTGGATTTTTTTTTTGTTTTATGCAGTTGGTCAGGGAGGATGTTCTTGTGTCTATCTGTGTCAGGACTGTGTTCCTCTGGGCTCTGTAGGCAGTGGCCAGCATCAGACACCTTCCTCTGAGGGATTGGCTGGGGAGGAAGACGTGTGTGTGTGTGTGTGTGTGTGTGTGTGTGATGCCAAGAGGAAGACCTGTGTGTGTGTGTGTGTGTGTGTGTGTGATGCCCAGAGCCCCGCATGGTTTTCACCTTGTTTGGAATGTGATGAAATTGCATTAAAAGGGTTAAGTCATATGATATGATTCTAACACCTGATTTGTTTAGTGTAGATAGGAAATTTAGGGAAACAATTTTAACTTTATTCTTCAGTCTCCATTGAGAAGTTACAGCATAAGAATAAAGTTAGTTCTTCAGTCTGATGGAAAAATCTCCTAAGAGTAAAATTGGAATCCAGTGTTGCTAATATATTTGTTGTATTTGAAACTCACGACGACTACAGCTCATATTAATAGTTAGCAAAGTATTTCATAATCAAGGCTTCTAATATTGCTATCTGAGCTCCCCTAGAATTCAGAGGGAGGGTGGGGGCCCGTGTGAGGGAAGGTTAGTGAGCGCTGCCCCCACAATCGCGGGTTTCTGATGCCCATTGCTGAATGGAGGAAACCCCACCCCCACCTCCACCCCCAAAAAGGAAAAAGAAGAAAAGGGTTTGTTTTCATTAGTACCCGGTTAGGTTTGGGAGGAAACTGTGTGTTTGAATGTAGTTCTCTGCTCCCGGAGTTTTCACTCTGCTGTGGCGGGTGTGTGTGTGTGTGTCAGGGCACAGCCCCCTCTTGACAGCTGTGACTACGAGAAGAGTGGCCAGAACCAGAGACTATTTGCCGCTTAGTCTTCCCCAGGTCCACACCGCGTTCCTGAGCAGGAGCTATTTTTGAAGTGGACAGATGATCTGAGTGTGTGGGCCTGTGGCTGACAGCGTGTGGACTGGGAACCAGAGGACAGATGGCCCAGGAATGCGGGAGAGCGCGCCCGCGTCCGGACAGCAGCACTCAGCCCCGCGCTCTGAGGCGCAGAGGCTGGTGAGGACTGGAAGAACGTCCCCGCACTGCACCCGCCTGCTTTCTTGCAGTCGTGTGGGCTTTCGCGAGGTTGCATGTAGACTTGACCGCAGGTAATTTACACGGGCACAGGTCCCGTCAGTCTGAATAAGCTCTTTAGAATGAAATTGATAGCTGCTTTATCACCGCTTGTACTTACAGAACTGTTTTGACTTTAGAGCAATTTACCTGGTAGAAGAGTTTTCGCTCTTATGAATGTTGTTTGTATGTATCAAATTATAGTTGATGGGGTCAAGTCATTCTAATTGTAAGCTGTGTCAGCCTGAAATCTGGACAAGAAATTTTAGGTGTATATTCATGAAGTCCAAGAGACTAAATAAAGACGGATTTAATAAGGAAGTTCAAACTGTCCTGCTTGTCCAAGACATCCCCCATGTGGTTTTTATTATAATATTGATTATGACATATAGACTTTATGTATTTAAAATAGATTTAAGTTAAAAACAAAACGTATCAGGGAATGTTTGATTCAGAAGTAAGTGACAGATTGTGAATATCCTCTGTGGACCCATATGGTCTGTGTCATAGCTCCGTGGCCCCACAGTTATGGCTTAGAAGCATATTCAGGACCAATGGGCTTGTCCCAGGGGGCTTTTTCCAGTCCCTTCCTGCAGTCTTGTCTTAAGATTTGGGAGGAGAGGCAGTCCCTCTTTCTTTCTCTGCTACTTTAAAATGAAATGAAACTGTAGAACCTTGATGGACGGCCTCTTGGACATACCCCAGGAGATTCATTTAGGTTTGTTACCTTGGAACAGCCCAGGTAATCACACCCTGCTTTGATGGGTTCCCCTGTACTTTTAGAAAGGCAGTGTTCAAGGTTGGATCCAGATGATTCTTCTCCTCCTTTACAGCAGTGGGAGGTTCCTAACTCCTGCAGACCCAGTTTCCCTGTTTATAATATACTGTGTCATGCTCCCTATCCTATCCTGAAATGTAAGTACCATATAATTTAAAAATCAAAACAACACTCTTAACTAATAGAAATGAGATAAACGTAACTTGCGAGCTTGTGTTCAAGTGCGCAGATGCTGGGGTGTGACGAGAACAGTGGTACCCAAGTGCGGGTCTGCTGGGACAGAGTGTGTCTGTAAGACCCCCAGCAGCTCCCTTCCCTGAGTCGTGCCGTGGAAAAAAGAAAGTCAGCAGAACAAACTCCTTATCTGAGTGCAAGGAGGTGCTGATGAACTTGTGGACTGGCAGTCAGTCTTCACATCACGCTGTGGGAGCAGCCCCCCAGAAGAGATGGTGATGTTTGCAGGTCCTTGCACCAGTGTATGGTCTCCATGAGCAGGAGGTGTCCCTGGAGGCCACCTGCCCCTGATGTGCTGTGCCGGTGACTCAGATACTGCAAGCCACATGGCTGCTGGTGGTGTGATTTCTGAAGGGAACAGCCCTTGGTATATTTCCAAGCCAAAGTAGAGATTTCCTCCTTCTACAGGATAGCTGTTCTTCTTAAAAAATGTGGTGCCCCCCGAGTTGTATCTATGTATGCATGAAATGGAATTAGGTTATAAGCCGAGGATATTTACCTTCTTGAATATCTGGCAAGACATTGGAGAGCCCAGCAAGATGCTTAATGATGGGTTTGTGTGTGTGTTGGGGTGGGGGGTGTGCTGTCACAGGCAGTCTGTCCAGCATTCCTGGCTTTTATCCTCCAAATGCCAATATCGTCCCTCCATCCTTGTGACAACTGCAGATTTCTACAGACTTCCAAATGTTGGATTGAACAGAGGCATGGGCAGTGAGGATCTGGGAAGTCTGTCAGTCACAGAGGAGGTCGACGTCTGGTTTGGCACTTGGCTGTGCTCCGAGGGGGGCGGTGGGCTGTGGAGAGCGCCGCTGACCCCCTGCCCAGGTCTCCTCAGAACTGCTGAGCTGTTTTCCTCCAGCCTCGACTCCCCTCTTCTTGTGGTCTCCTCCTCTGCCTTTTCCCTTCTGCACCCCCTCTTCCCCTGGATTGCCCCATTTTTACTTGCTCCTTTTTCTTTTGTATTGTTCTCTAGGTAGACTTTCTTGTCTTGATGTTCCAACAGACTGCTAAGATGTGTTGAAAATAATTTGTTACCAATAGCGGTCCAAACACTGCAGTGTACTTTTCCCAGTATCACTCCCTTCCCTATTGATTTTAAAAAATTTTGGGGGGCTGGAGAGAAAGTGGTGGAGTACAGCGTCCTGCAGGTCATGGTTCTGTAGGTGGCCTGCATGGCACCTTTCATGGGGGTTGCTGCTTGAGGATTCAGCTCGCAAGATAGTGCTTTTGAATTCCTTGCCAAAGCCTGCTCCTTGCCTGTGGTGGTAGATGTTACAAAGGAAGGAAGAACAAAGAAGGGTCTTCGCATTCCCTGTCGTGTTTCAGCAGTTGAAAGGCCTAGCTGTGTCATCAGCGCTTGGCTTCAGCAGCGTCTCCCTCACTTTGCATGTGACCCACGAACAAGTCCAGTTCCAGGGGTGGCCTCTTGCTTTCTCCCTTCCCTCCTGCATGCCCAATCCTCGGAAGCTCTGTGAATCTGAGTATGAAAGTGTAGGTTGGAAGAGGGGAGGTGTGAACTGCCGTGGTGTCTGAAACAAGGTTCTATTTTATGAAGCAACTTTGGCTATCATCAGTTGGTTTTTATGGATTTCACAGTTGAGCAGTAATGAGTCATAATCACTACTTAATTTTCTCAGACCAGAGCATGGACGCGCTTTGTTCTCAGACTCTCCAGGCAGTCGGTGATGGGAAGGTCTTTCCTTGGGGTTGAACTGAAAGTCTGCTGCTGGCACCTGTTCCTGGGCCTGTCTTGCTCTCCTGAGCAGATCTCTGTCCGGGAGCCTCTTCTGTCTGTTTTCTCTGCAGCAGCAGTAGAGAGAGACTCCCCCAGCTCCATTCTCTGCCCTTATGAGTTTAATATAATAATACAGTTAGAATATCAGGTATGAGAGAACAGAATGCCATTACAACACAGTGACTTAAAGCTTTTATTATGCAGCGATAGGGAAAGTAATATATTTCATTGTTCTGCACTGTGCTTAGTCACTTAGTCGTGTCCCACTCTGCGACCCCATGAACTGAAGCTCTCCAGGCTCCTCTGTCCATGGGGCTTCTGCAGGCAAGAATACTGGAGTGGGTTGCCACGCCCTCCTCCAGGGGCATCTTCCTGACCCAGGGATCTAACCCAGGTCTCCCGCATTGCAGGCTGATTCTTTACCATCTGAGCCACAATATTTTATTGTGGACTCTTAATAGGAGTTCCTGGGGACTTGTATTCCCTTTGGAGGGTCTTATACAGGCATAAACCCATGATTGAATGTATTTTCCTCACCATTTACTTGTACTATCATAGATAGTTTTGGGGCCCAAGGGAAGCAAATACTTGTTAAGAAATCTCCATGTGCAAAATCATTCAGGCAAAGATTCTGCCTTTCTGTGTAAAGGTTTGAGAACATAAGGACTTAATTATAATAGCACTAGCAGCAGCAGCCACCAGCCCCCATGATAAGAGGTACATAAGTTATCTTCTCTAATCCTTAGGATAGTCCTGCCAGGGTAGGTCTTGCTATTCTTATTAGTGCTAGACTGTAAAGATGAGCAATATAGAGTGCTTGTCAAGGTCACGTGGCTTGTAGGAGCCTGAGTTTGCGTTTTTGCCACTGTCCTTGACTGCATACTTTCTGCCATACTGGACTTGTCTCAGGTCCTTGAATGAGACAGACATACCCACCTGCCTCCAGCCTCTGTTCTTTCTGGTTGCAGTGAACACGCCTTCCTTACCCGACCCTTGGTTAAGTTCTAACCATCATTAAAGTTTCACCTTAGATATTGGCAGTTTAGTTTAGTTCAGTTCAGTCGCTCAGTCGTGTCCCACTCTTTGCAACCCCATGGACTGCAGTGCTCCAGGCCTCCCTGTCCATCACCAACTCCCAGAGCTTACTCAAACTCATGTCTCTCAAGTTGGTGATGCCATCCAACCATCTCATCCTCTGTCGTCCCCTTATCCTCCTGCCTTCAATCTTTCCCAGCATCAGGGTCTTTTCAGATGAGTCAGTTCTTCATATCAGGTGGCCAAAGTATTGGCGTTTCAGCTTCAGCATCAGTCCTTCCAGTGAATATTCAGGGCTGATTTCCTTTGGGATGGACTGGTTGGCAGCTAGGCGTTTCTGAACCTCTACACCCTCCCCCGCCCGCACCCACCATGACCCATTAAGTTCCTACAGTCTCCAGCATGCTGCACGATGGCACTTACGGGCCTCATTGTTTGCTGCTTGCCTGCTTTCCTGGACTCTTAGCTCAATGAGGTGAAGGCAAGACTGGTCTAATGTCATTGCCTAGAATGGCACATGGTACCCAGTGGGTGTACAACACATACTTATTAAATGAATGAGTGGATGTTTATACCCCCATGTCCTGTGTGACACATGGAGTAGAAAGAGAGGCGTGCATCCTTCAAGTCATGGAGAAAACACTTAAAAAAATTGAACACGAAATCAATATGTAAGTATATCAGTAAATGAGTATTTATTTGGATAGCAGAAGTGAGTATGTATTTATATATCAGTAAATGAGTATAGGTATGTGTTTTTGTTTACATAATGTATGCTGTATACTGCAGAAATTCACAAAATTGAGACTTTCAAAAGGATGAAGACATTTTAGAAAGGAGTTACTAATCGATTTTTCTACATGTCGTAGGATCAGCAGGCATAAGGACCTGTTGTACTTCCAGCAGCGGGGTGCTGGGGCAGGCTCTGGGGAGAGGCAGTAACTAAGTAACTAATCCAACTTCTGCTCCTGGTGGGATTGGGGTTGGGATGGGATGGGATCCTGGATGGATCAGAGCCCTGTGTGGAGTGTGGGAGGTGCTAGGGTCTTAGAGGGAGGGGTGAGCAACTGAGCAGAAAGCTGAAGCCTCTGAATTATAGGGGAGGGTGGGGAATAGCCTGGTCAGAAAGGCTGGGGCTTGGCTGTGATTGAAATCTGATGCCAGTTCACGGTTTAAGACTTCACCATCCTGAAATGATGGCTTGTTAAGTTCTCCAGGAAGCAGATAACTGCCCCTTGCATCCTTTAGTAAATATTTTTCCTTCCCTCCCTTATCTCTGGGTAGAGTAGAAATAACATACAATTTATTCTATCCCTTTAAAAGATCTTGGTTAATTCTTTTTTCCCCTCTCCACCAGATATACCTAAAAGATTTACTCTTTGTCCTTATTGAGAATGTTGATGAGGTTACTTCCTGTACAAAGGATGTAATGACGGCACAATGCCATGGACTAACTACTTTTAAGCCTGTAGAGAAGTACTTGTAGTTTCAGAGGTAGAATGAATGGCAGAGGATAAAAAGGTACAGTTCATTGTTGGCACTTGGATGAGCTGGGCAATAAACAGGGGAACTGGGCAGTTGTGACCGTAGAAGTTGGTGGCCAGACCCTTGGGCAGGTGAAATGCTGCTTTGGCTCTGCTGTGGGTGGTGGTATCTGCCTTGTCACGTTGAACCTTCTGAAGCGTGAGGCTGCCTGCGATGCTGGTGAAAAGCCTGCTGCTGGTCAGAGACAGATAGCTCCTGTGAGCCCATTTGTCATCTCAGTAGCTGTTTGGGGGCAGATGTACCCCACAGCTGGGTGGGGGAAATATACTGATATCTGTATTTATTGAAAAATCACATTTGGCATAGTGTAGGGAGTGAAATAAATAGTGGAAATTATTTCTCTTCCAACTATAGATTTAAATGTACAAATAAAAGGAAACATTGCAATGGTTGCAGATTGCAGTGGGAAATGTATTTAGTCTGTTTCATGGAAGCAGATACGTCAGGCTCTTAAGGGGGATGTATGAATTGTCACGTCAGGTCATTTAACAGAGCTGTGGGACATTTAAAAGCACTTTGTTTGTAAAAAGATCTGAAATGGCTATTTTTAAAAAAAAATGTCTGCTCTCATCTACAAAGCTAGATTATTTTCATTATATTTCATTATACATTATATATTTCATTATAATGTGTATAATGGGGAATATTGATAAGAAAGTGTTTTAGGTTAAATATATTTTTCTTTTTAAATGGTAGTTTATAAAAAGTATATAAAAGAGATTTTACTTTACCCTAAATTATATTCCAATAATTTGGAAAATTTGATCTAAGTAAAGTATTAATGAATAATGAAGACCTCTCTAAAGAATATTGAGGAAATTCTAATATTTTAAGAAATTAAGGGAGAAAATGGTATTTCTGAAAAACAAAGCAAAGCCAGCCAGTATTATCCACTCTCACAGGCATAGTCAAAGAATGTAATGGAAACCTAGGAAGTGTATTTTGCTACTTGTAAAACATTTCTTTTCAGATAATTTTTTGATGCTTTAAAAGTATATTTTAAGCATCTTATAATACAGTTTAATTCATTCACACAAACTAACAAATTCTAGAAATAGATCAGATCTTTTTAACAAATGCAGCTGGAAGACCTGGATTTGATTCTGGCTTCCTGCCTGTAATGTCTCCAGTAAGTGGTGAAGTCTCACCTTTGACTCTCAAGCCCCTGGTTTCTGCAGGTCTGTACACTATCGTACAAGTATTTATCTTATAGGCTGCGCTTAGTCATTCAGTTCAGTTCAGTTGCTCAGTCATGTCTGACTCTTTGCGACCCCATGAATCGCAGCACGCCAGGCCTCCCTGTCGATTACCAATTCCTGGAGTTCACTCAGACTCATGTCCATCGAGTCAGTGATGCCATCCAGACATCTCATCCTCTGTCATCCCCTTCTCCTCCTGCCCCCAATCCCTCCCAGCATCAAAGTCTTTTCCAATGAGTCAACTCTTCGCATGAGCTGGCCAACGTACTGCAATTCAGCTTCAGCATCATTCCCTCCAAAGAAATCCCAGGGCTGATCTCCTTCAGAATGGAGTGGTTGGATCTCCTTGCAGTCCAAGGGACTCTCAAGAGTCTTCTCCAACACCACAGTTCAACAGCATCAATTCTTCGGTGCTCAGCCTTCTTCATAGTCCAACTCTCACATCCATACATGACCACAGGAAAAACCATAACCTTGACCAGATGCACCTTTGTTGGCAAAGTAATGTCTCTGCTTTTGAATATGCTATCTAGGTTGGTCATAACTTTCCTTCCAAGGAGTAAGCGTCTTTTAATTTCATGGCTGCAGTCACCATCTGCAGTGATTTTGGAGCCCCAAAAAATAAAGTCTGACACTGTTTCCACTGTTTGCCCACCTATTTCCCATGAAGTGATGGGACTGGATGCAGTGATCTTCATTTTCTGAATGTTGAGCTTTAAGCCAACTTTTTCACTCTCCACTTTCACTTTCATCAAGAGGCTTTTGAGTTCCTCTTCACTTTCTGCCATAAGGGTGGTGTCATCTGCATATCTGAGGTTATTGATATTTCTCCCAGCAATCTTGATTCCAGCTTGTGCTTCTTCCAGTCCAGCGTTTCTCATGATGTACTCTGTATATAAGTTAAATAATCAGGGTGACAATATACAACCTTGATGTACTACTTTTCCTATTTGGAACCAGTCTGTTGTTCCATGTCCAGTTCTAACTGTTGCTTCCTGACCTGCATACAGATTTCTCAAGAGGCAGGTCAGGTGGTCTGGTATTCCCATCTCTTTCAGAATTTTCCACAGTTTATTGTGATCCACATAGTCAAAGGCTTTGGCATAGTCAATAAGGCAGAAATAGATGCTTTTCTGGAATTCTCTTGCTTTTTCCATGATCCAGCAGATGTTGGCAATTTGATCTCTGGTTCCTCTGCCTTTTCTAAAACCAGCTTGAACATCAGGAAGTTCATGGTTCACGTATTGCTGAAGCCTGGCTTGGAGAATTTTGAGCATTACTTTACTAGCGTGTGAGATAAGTGCAATTGTGTGGTAGTTTGAGCATTCTTTGGCATTGCCTTTCTTTGGGATTGGAATGAAAACTGACCTTTTCCAGTCCTGTGGCCACTGCTGAGTTTTCCAAATGTGCTGGCATATTGAATGCAGCACTTTCACAGCATCATCTTTCAGGATTTGGAATAGCTCAACTGGAATTCCACCACCTCCACTAGCTTTGTTCGTAGTGATGCTTTCTAAGGCCCACTTGACTTCACATTCCAGGATGTCTGGCTCTTGGTCAGTGATCACACCATCGTGATTATCTTGGTCGTGAAGATCTTTTTTGTACAGTTCTTCTGTGTATTCTTGCCACCTCTTCTTAATATCTTCTGCTTATGTTAGGTCCATACCATCTCTGTCCTTTATCGAGCCAATCTTTGCATGAAATGTTCCCTTGGTATCTCTAATTTTCTTGAAGACATCTCTAGTCTTTCCCATTCTGTTGTTTTCCTCTATTTCTTTGCATTGATCATTGAGGAAGGCTTTCTTATCTCTTCTTGCTATTCTTTGGAACTCTGCATTCAGATGCTTATATCTTTCCTTTTCTCCTTTGCTTTTCACTTCTCTTCTTTTCACAGCTATTTGTAAGGCCTCCCCAGACAGCCATTTTGCTTTTTTGCATTTCTTTTCCATGGGGATGGTCTTGATGCCTGTCTCCTGTACAATGTCACGAACCTCATTCCATAGTTCATCAGGCACTCTATCTATCAGATCTAGGCCCTTAAATCTATTTCTCACTTCCACTGTATAATCATAAGGGATTTGATTTAGGTCATACCTGAATGGTCTAGTGGTTTTCCCGACTTTCTTCAATTTAAGTCTGAATTTGGCAATAAGGAACTCATGATCTGAGCCACAGTCAGCTCCTGGTCTTGTTTTTGCTGACTGTATAGAGCTTCTCCATCTTTGGCTGCAAAGAATATAATCAGTCTGATTTCGGTGTTGACCATCTGGTGATGTCCATGTGTAGAGTCTTCTCTTGTGTTGTTGGAAGAGGGTGTTTGTTATGACCAGTGCATTTTCTTGGCAAAACTCTAGTAGTCTTTGCTCTGCTTCATTCCGTATTCCAAGGCCAAATTTGCCTGTTACTCCAGGTGTTTCTTGACTTCTTACTTTCGCATTCCAGTCCCCTGTAATGAAAAGGACATCTTTTTTGGGTGTTAGTTCTAAAAGGTCTTGTGGGTCTTCATAGAACTGTTCAACTTCAACTTCTTCAGCGTTAGTGGTTGGGGCAGAGACTTGGATTACTGTGATATTGAATGGTTTGCCTTGGAAATGAACAGAGATCATTCTGTCGTTTTTGAGATTAGTCATTAGATGACTTAGTCATTAGATGAGCTAATTAGGTTTGGTACTGGAGAGGGCAATGGCAACCCACTCCAGTACTCTTGCCTGGAGAATCCCAGCGATGGGGGAACCTGGTGGACTGCCGTCTATGGGGTCGCACAGAGTTGGACACGACTGAAGTGACTTAGCAGCAGCAGCAGCAGGTTTGGTATATGCTTTGAAAACTGTAAAGAACTATATAAAATATAATACTTTTTCGTGATTTAAGGGTGAGAAGTTGACCAGTGATCATTCTGCTGCGTCCAAAGGAGGTTTAAGTTATGCAAACTGGAAATCTAGAAAGAGGAAAAAAATTTTCTTCCAGAGCCAAAATGTGAAAGCCACAAATGAAATTTAAGCATTTATGTATACCCATTCTAATCTGCAAACATACATTTGTGGGATGAGTTCACAGGAAAGTTCTCAAGCGCTTTTAGGCAAGGGATGTAAGCTTTTTGTGGTTTCACTGATGAAACTAAACAGTTTTGAGAAAACGTAAGATATAACCGAAGGTGGAATTGACTGACCTGGCCTGTTAGGTAGATCACCTATTTAAGAAATGATTTGTGGTAGGAACCAAGCTAATTTTATTGAACTGTGATTTCTCAGAGTGAAAGTCCAAATATTATGGAATTGTGGTGACTTGTGGTGCCTTTGATAAGGCTGTTTAAATAAAGCTTTTTACTGGAGCAGGGAGGGTTCCTAGAAACTAAAACTTGAATGATGATTTAAGGTATTTTCTTTAAATGTTCAAAATCTTAAAATGTTTGTGTTTTTTTAATACAACAAAAAGTTTATGAAAAAAGTTTGTTTTAAGTATAAAACCTGTGTGTTTAGACTTTAGTCTTATAATCAACTACTTGCCAAAGCAAAGGTGTGAGTATGTAAGTAGCCATCTGTCTGTTCAATGTGTCAAACAGAGCTGTTGGGCCAGGAATCCTTAACTTGAATATATGCACTTATTCCTCCTGAGAAATATTTGGCTAAGGTGGTAAATATTCCTATTTTAGTTACTATTGTATGTACCAAAACTGTGCTTTTAGGAGAGAAGAAATAACCATACCATATCTATTCAAAGTGACCGCTCGTTTGTTCCATAGATCATGCTTTTAGTAATCAGCTACAGAATAATGATTTATGAATGTCTTGGTAAAAAGTTCCCAACAACTTTTGTGTGTGTGTCAACTTTGTTGAGATATAGCTGACGTCGCGTAAGACTCATCCATTCCAAGTATATGGTGCAGTGGGTTTTGAGTGTGTTTGCTGAGTTGTGCAAACGTCATTATGGTCAGTTTCAGAACATCTTCAACACCAGGAAGAAACCCCACACCCCATGACCTTCTCGTCCCGTCCAAGCCTTAGGCACCTGTTGAGCTTATCTCTTTGCCTATAAGACAACCTGTGTCACAAGTTGAGAAAAGTGTTCAGAGGGAAGTTTCTAGGCCTCTCTCTGACGGCAGTAGGCACTCACTTGGTGCGTGAGCTGCTGCGAGCAGGATGGGACCCCTGCCTGCCTGCTTGTCAGCATATCACAGAGTTGTTTTTCCCTCTGACAGCATCCCAGAGTTACATTCCTTTGGTCCTAATGTGGTTGCTGATAGACTGCTTGGGAAGTGCTAGGTATGGCCATTACATTGTGGCGCTGTAGGTGAGGTGGGAGGTGGGGCGTGGGAGCAAACGGCCAGCCCGTTGCCTGGAACATCAGAGAATCAGAATGAGCATGGACAGGCCTGCGTGGCACGCCAGAGATGCATGCACACACATGGTGCAGCCACCTGCTGTTCCAGCAGTTGTTGGGTGGGAATCAGCAGTTGTAGCCTTGACACAGATGGAAGTAAACACGCCACACAGTTGAAGACATAAATCCCTCTGCAAGGTCACTGAGCTCATCGACCAGCTTGGTGCTTAAAGTGCCCGACGGGTGCCCGAACTTAGCAACTTCATCTCCGTCCGGTAGACCCTTTGACCAATAGATGATTTGTTGTTCAGTAATACCGGTCATTAACTGGATAGTTAAGTATTAGAAAGGGAAACTGGTTACATAGCTGAGCCCAGACCTACTTAGCTGGTTTTGATTTAGAGGTTGCTATAATTTGAAGTAGAATTCATGGCCCAACTATTTCTCTTTTTTCTTAGCAATTAGTGTTGTTATTACTTTTTGGGCAGAATTTCCTTAAAAACATCACTTTGTGTATCATCAATGGCACATGTAGGAAGAGCTATATAAGATACATTTCCCTTTTTATCTTCTGTGGCTTTTAAAGTGATTATAATGTTCAGAAGAAGTCAGAGGTGCTGGGTGATATTTACAGTGAGAAAGTGGAGTTTCGGTCGGATTTCTTAAAATAACGGGCATGTCACAAATGTCAACAGGCAGAAAACTAGAAAAACGCTCAGCGATTTTGTGTTTGGAGAGGGTGCTGACAGGTGTTGGAGGTAAACTGACTCCCTGTACACAGGGAAGGGCTTTCTGTGAGTCAGAAGGTAATTAGCTGCAGGGAAGAAAAGCACTCAGTGTTCTCTATGATGCCGCCGATTTGAACCCTCTCAGTAATTCGCTCATTACTTTAAAACCATAACATCAGGGGTGGGGCCTATCCCAGTCACGTGGTGCAGAAGTCAGTAAGTCTGGTTCTGGGGTCAGCGCTCCGTCACCCATGTGGAAGCGCGTGTACCATGTCCCGTGATTCCTGCGGCCGGGTGAGGGGGTGGTCGTAGCACCTGTGGGCAAGTCAGTGTCTCAGCTCAGCCTCTAATGAGAGTCTCCTGGGTGTGCCTGTGATTCAGGACTGTGGTGAAGAGAGGATTTACTGTTTTACGGTCCTTTTACTATAACTTTTTATGCTCTTTTTCAACGTAAACAAATAATTCATAAAGTGGTCCTTTAAGTTAGTCTTAGTGCAGTTTTGTGAAGAGCCTGGGAGCACAGCTGCAGCGTTTTCTGCTTCGTCTTGAACGGTGAGGCATGCAGCTGAGCAGTCCCTGGTTTGCATTTTCTTGGTTTAACCAGTGAAGTTACTTAACCCCTGCAAAACCTCTGTTTTCACACAGAAGACACGGAGACAAAGAGGCACTTGGTAGGATTAGGAGAGTCGCCAGCTGATGGGATCGATTCTGTAATTGGCGATGCTGAAGATGATGATGATAATGCTTGGGTTGTTCACCCAGTCTTCATACAGGGTGGGACGCTGCTGCTGCTAAGTCGCTTCAGTTGTGTCCGACTCTGCGACCCCATAGATGGCAGCCCACCAGGCTCTGCCGTCCCTGGGATTCTCCAGGCAAGAACACTGGAGTGGGTTGCCATTGCCTTCTCCAATGCATGAAAGTGAAAAGTGAAAGTGAAGTCGCTCAGTCGTGTCCAACTCTGTGCGACCCCATGGACTGCAGCCCACCAGGCTCCTCCGTCCATGGGATTTTCCAGGCAAGAGTACTGGAGTGGGGTGCCATTGCCTTCTCTGACAGGGTGGGAGGAGGTTACACATAACCTCAAGTTGACGTAGACGTGCAATGCAGAATAGAATGCCAGGGTGTTTTGAATAGCCAGTAAAAATACTAAAATTTAAAGTATTATGCTGTCAATAATTTCAGAATATATAAATGGCATTCTAACAAATTATGCTTACGTACTTGTTTTTGATGGTAAGTCTGACAATTATTTATGTAACTTTGTCTTCTGATTAGCAGTACCTCCTACATGGGGCTAGGAGGTACCCCATGCCCCACAGCGCCCCCAGCCCTTCTCAGTGCTTGTGTGAGGGTTCTTCAAAATTAAGCTAGTATTCCTCCTCTGTGCTTGGTTGAAATGTACAGGATAAGAATTGTATGCAGTGACTCAGGAGTGGGAGAAGGAAATGGCAGCCTGCTCCAATATTCTTGCTTAGAGAATCCCGTGGACAGAGGGGCTGCTGTCCATGGGGTCCCACAGAATCAGACACGACTGAAGCGACTTAGCATGCATGCATGCATTGGAGAAGGAAATGGCAGCCCACTCCAGTATTCTTGCCTGGAGAATCCCAGGGACAGAGGAGCTTGGTCGAGTAGTGAATCCGCACATAGCTGACTCACATTCACCGGGTGCTTGAATGGGAATTGGTCTCCCTCTTCTGTCCCCCTGACTCCCATCAGGTGCCACCCATTTCACAGATGGGGACTCTGAGGCCCAAGGCTGCCCAGCTGCAGAACTGAATTCTGATCAGGTTGAGCCACCTCTGAAAACCCTTTTCTTTCCACCATTGTCTGCCTTCACTTTTCCTGGAGGGGAATATACAGGAACATACACAACTATGAAATTGCTAGTGTAATTATAAATTTCAGTTCAACAAACACGACCGAGTGGATGAAGAACTGTTTGGGGTCTAAAAGGCGCTCGCCTCCCACGCCGAATCCCAGGAAAGGTTTCATGAAGTTGGGACGACTTGAATAGAAGGATTATTTGGGGGTGGGGAGGGAACAGTGATAGGAGCAGAAAGAAGTCTTTTCCTGATTTTGATGTAATTTACATGTGATTTATGAACTGTTCAACAAGACCCCAGCTTTCCATCTAGAACGTTCCCTCTGTTTCCCTTTCTCCCTGACCACTCCTTCCTAAGTCTTTGCCTGGCCCTTCTTCCTTTGAAAGCTAAGTTTTGGCATTTTTCAGGACTTTGTCTTTAGTCTGTGAGTGACAAGTTTTCAGATAGTAATAATAAAAGTTAATAGGAATCATACAGGTTTCTGGAATAAGGCTTTAGAAACTAAATGAAGCATGACGTTTATTTGCTTTTATGAATGTGATGTGGTTACATTAGTTTATTCTAACAGATAAATGATTTCTAAAAACAGGGTCAGCTTTTATCTACTAAATGCAGTTCACGGGGGAGAGGCTTTCTCACCATGAGCCTCACAGTGGGGATGAGTGAAGCAGGAGGGGTTCTCAGTGGCAGGAAGATCGGGAAGGCCTGGTGTATTTATGTGTGTGAAAATTACTGTAAAATGTTCACTAAGCTGTTATCCTGAGTCTGTCCCCCGTCCTCTCCTTATGTAACAGCACATTTTCATTCCCCTCACTCGTTCCCGCGCTGTGAACAGTTGCATTCAAGCATTATCAGCATTAAAAACATATTTGGGAGGAAATCCAAGCCAAGCATCTGTTAAGCAGCCAGACATTTTCCAAAACCCTTTCAGCTGCAGGCAGCGGCTGTGTGCACGCCTTCTTAGGGGAGGGGTGGGAGGTTCTTCTGTGGACTTTGAGGTGAGGGGCAGGGGAAGGAGGAGCAAAGAAGGACTTACCTGGGTTTCACTGAAGGTGAAAAGTTCCAAGTCATAGAGAACAAGACCCCAGCTACCAGTATCGGATAAAATCCTGCAGTTCTGTTAATTGGTCCGAATTTGAGAGGATGTTAAACTTGTATTTTTTCTAATCCCCCCCAACTCCGCCTCCTTTTTATAGTTGAGATGGGATGTCTTCATTAGAGCTGTTTGCAAAATCCATTTTGGATATAATATGTAAAAGCTTGAAATGTATATTATTTTCTCATGAACTGTGAAACAAAAGTTTTATTTAAGAGTAGTTCTTCTAGGGTCTCTAGAGTGTGAGTGATTAAAGAGCTGGTGGTAGTTTTTTAGGGAGTGATGCATTTCAGTACGTGGAAAGAAAACAAAATCGGCTCTTTGTCTTTTTTTCATTGTTTGTCATTGTTAAATTGAAGCTTATTTTGCCTACTGAGCTTATTTTTGGTGAAGAGTGCTACAACAGTTTGAGGGCTTTATTCAAAGAAGAGTATTTTCCAAGACCTTTCTTTCATGTTAACTTACAAATATAGGCCTTGTTTGGGGCCTGTCTCATACATATTCGAATTCATAGTTAATGTATGTCATAACAGGTAATTAAATAATACCAATTTAGGGAAACCGGGTATAAATTATGAAGTAGGCAGATTTTGTGATTTTTATTAATCACTTAGTATGATCATAAAATCTGTGCACAGGTACTCAGCTAACTTGTGTACTCAGTAACATAAGTACTCAGGCTGTTCTTTATTGTGTTCCTTGGAAACAGTGGACCCGAGTTTAATCCCTGGGTTGGGAAGATCCCAGAGGAGGGCATGGCAACCCACTCCAATATTCTTGCCTGGAGAATCCCATGGACACAGGAACCTTGTGGGCTACAGTCCATGGCGTGGCAAAGAGTCGGACACAACTGAGCAAGTAACCCTTTCATTTTTTGGTGGGGGAGAGCAGTCTGAGAACCGGCTGTTGGTCCTGACTTTAGACTGTGTACTTTAAAAACAGTTTTTAGAACCCATTCTTTAATTGAAACTTGATTCCTACTATCGGCTTATTTTTCGTGTTATTTTAAGCTATAATTGTGGCTTAGCTGGTAGAAAATCTGCCTGCAATGTGGGAGACCTGGGTTTGATCCCTGGGTTGGAAAGAGCCCCTGGAGAAGGGAAGGGCTACCCACTCCAGTATTCTGGCCTGGAGAATTCCAAGGGCTGTATAATCTGTGGGGTCACAAAGAGTCAGACATGACTGAGCGACTTTCACTTCACTCACTTCACAAGCTATAATACTTTGGCCACCTGATGCGAAGAACTCATTGGAAAAGACCATGATGCTGGGAAAGATTGAAGGCAGGAGGAAAAGGGGACGACAGAGGATGAGATGGTTGGATGGCATCGCCGACTTGATGGACATGAGTTTGAGCAAGCTCCAGGAGTTGGTGATGGACAGGGAAGCCTGGCGTGCTGCGGTCCATGGGGTTGTAGAGTCGGAGATGACTGAGTGACTGAACTGAATACGCAGTATTTTGAGAAAGATCTTTGTTTGCTTTACACAGCAGTACAAATTATATATTATACATCGTGTGCGTGTGTGCTCAGTTGCACCCAACTTTTTGCAACTCTATGGACTGTAGCCCACCAGGCTTCTCTGTCCATGGGATTCTGCAGACAAGAATACTGGAGTGGGTTGCCATTTCCTTCTCCATAGGTTGATTTTTATATTGTTGGACATAGGAAACTTTTCAGTTCTAAAACTGATTTTTTTTAAGCATTCTTTGCATTCTATTTCTTCATTTTAAATAACACGACTTGAAGAAGGCAAAGCAGTAACAGTTAAACATGTATTTGATCATTTTAGGTTATTTCTTCCCTTGGCCCAGACACGCTATAATTTTATTTGCTTCCACTTTAACACATTAGGATGTGCTAGTCATATTAGTAGTGAAGCCTCTTCATGCCAAGTGTGGGACAAATTATATTCCATGCAAGCTGGGAGTATTTTTTGTAGCAGTGCAATATATTGAGTGCTATAATTTTTATTAAAATATTAAATTGCATAATTAAAAGTAGACTATTTTATCCCAACATCCTTCATAATAATAATAACAGTAACCAACCACAGCCCTTATGCTGCTTAGCATGTGCCAGGCATTGGCTTGAACTCTTGACTTGTATTAACTCTGATCCACATTACTGCACTGCAGGGGGCGATGTACTCTTTTACAGATGTGGTTACTGAAGATCAGAGGAGTTAAGTGACTTATCCAAAGCCACACAGTTCTAAGTGACAAAGCCAGGCTTGGACTCCAAATGATGTTCTTAACCACAGTATTGTTCTCTTTGATGTTTTGATGTTTTCAGCTGACTGATGGAAAGTTCTTTTCTCCATTACATTAATATGTCCGTAACAACGAGAATATATCTATATATATAATAAAACACTAAATCTCTCTCCTCTCTCAAACTGTGTGTCTTTGTTAGATTGTGAGTTAACAAGGAACACATAGGAGACCAATCTGATGTAAATCTGAAGTCTGATCAATCTTTATGCTTGTAAATATGATTAAAATTGATATGGTTTTCCCTTCGGGGAAGCTTCAGAAGAAGAAAATAAAGTGTTGTCTGCTGGGCAGAGAGGAGCTTCTGCTTCCGTAGCCATTCTTTCACACAGATGAATGGTAGGAGGAAACCCTCATAGCGTGTGGGACCTTTTTATCTACTCCTTGATTGCCATTCAGCAAACACTTAGGCTCCCACCATCCTCTGCCTTGTGGGAGAGGAAACCAGTCATGGGAGACACAGCCCACCCCCTGTGAACTCGCTGTCCACTCGGAAAGGTGAGTTACAGGTGGGCCTTGCATCACCCTGCCCGTGAGTCCCAGCTCAAGGGGCTTGCAGGACAGACACGCCGTGACGAGCCGGGCAGGTCCCCTCCCTTGGCCACACGGTCAAGTCCAGGACGTGGGGTGGGGAGGAGCATGGGTGGGGGTTGACCCCTGCTGTGGCTCTCACTCTCGGGCTTCTCCATTCCCTACAGTGTTTGGGGTGTTGGCACCCCTGTTCCTGCCCTGGCCCCCATTCTTCTTTCCTCTTCATTCACATTTACCCTCATTCCTCAAGGTTCAGCCCACATCTTAGGAAAGAAAAAGAGTTATTATTTTTTTAAGTTTAACTTTGGGGCTTCCGTGCTGGGTCCAGAGGTCAGGACTCTGGGCTTTCACTGCCAGGGGCCCAAGTTCAATTCCTGATCAGGGAACTAAGATCTTGGAAGCAGTGCGCTGCCTGCCCCCAACCAAAAGAACTTTAGCTTGGATTCGAGGCTATATTCCTCAATCCTAGTAAACTTCCCTCCACCCCCATTAAGTTGTTCTCAGCTTCCAGAGTCTGTGGATGGTTTTCCTTTATGTTGGTAGTGCTTGATTAGTTTCCATGTACCTACCATAATGGACACTTTCATTATGAGAATCTCTTGAATTAGAAAATGATTTTACTTCAGCTAGAGATGCTAATGACAACACAGTGTTTTATAATGAATGTAGTATCTAGGTTTAAAAAAATATTCAGCAGGTGGCTCTAAGCCATATGCCTTCCCCCCCCGCCCCCAGCATTTGCTTTTCTCATACATTTATTAGGAAAATGTATGTCATGAAAATAATTAGGGGCATTAAAAGACCATATTGACTTTTGTGTGCTGGGAGGTTTTTTCCCCCTTAATGGTGTACGTTCTTCATTAGTTTTTGTCTTGTATGATTAGTTTTCAGTTTAGGCCTGCTAGTAGCCTAGACCCTCCGAATTCCTCAAATAGAAGATATTTCTTAAAAAAAAAAAAGTAGAGGCCTTGTCTGAACTTCCACTTGCTGTTCCACGAGCTAGCTAGTATCACCGTACGCAGCAGGACCACGGCGGCAGAGGATGGCTCGTAGGAAAGAGTGGCTCAGGTCCTGCATGGGGCCTGCTCGGCTGCACAGCTCAGTCACTGCCTGTCAGAGGGGAGCTGACTTAGCATTTTATGCTTCGGGTCCATTAGTTAGTAACAACATCATGCAAAAATTTTGAGGCCTCTGGACAGAGCACTTTAACACAGGGCCTGATGTTTCTTTCATGTAAATAGATCCTAACACCGTAAAATATATAACCTGTTTTTCATGACGATGATGATTTTTGCTTTTGAAAAGTTGCTCATTTGGGGAATGCATCCTGAAGAAAACTGAAAGTGAAGTCGCTCAGTCGTGTCTGACTCTTTGCTACCCCATGGTCTGTAGCCTACCAGGCTCCTACGTCCACGGGATTTTCCAGGCAAGAGTACTGGAGTGGGTTGCCATTTCCTTCTCCAGGGGATCTTCCCCAGCCAGGGATCGAACCCAGGTCTCCTGCATTGTAGGCAGACGCTTTACCATCTGAGCCACCAGGGAACTTGATGGCCTTTTTAATGTACAGTGTTCAGGGTGGCAGTGTATAGGATTTCTGGCCAGCGGTTCAGATGGGTCCATTGTAAGTGGGGCAGTGCTGTAGGAAAGGCCGAGCGTCATCTCTGAGATTGGAGAGAACACGGGAATCGATGCTTTCTTTCAAGGCTCTCAGAGATGCTGCGTTTTCACAGTAGCACGCAGAATACTTAGAGCCAGCTTATGGCCAACTTTCCTGAACTGGTTATTCATATTCTAGAACATGTTTTCCTACAGAATTGATACTAGTGACTAGGCTTTCAGGCCAGCTGCTAGAAATCAGCCTGCCTTGTAACCTCCATCAGGACTGGGTCCGGCTCTTCTAAGCGCTTAGAGTCATCAGAGCTGGACGCACAGGAAGTATGAGGTCTGGGTGTGCACAGGAGTCAGCTTGAAGTTGAGTTGTTTTGTTTTTTTTTCAACTTGTTTATAAAGTATAATTTTACCAAATTACTGTTAAGTCATAATTAGTTTTAAGGGAAGGTTTCCTTACATCTGGAAAACACAGATGCAAACCAGTAATTTTTCAGATCAAAACCATAAAATTATAAGCATATTTGTCAGCTCATTCAGTCCTTCCATTAACTTTTGTGAAGTCAGTAGGTTTACCATTAGAATCCTTCAGTTATTTAGTCAGTTCAGAAACTGATATTTATCCAAAAGTCCTTTCTGTAAATCTTGAAGAGAAAGAATTTTTGTGAGAAACTTGGTTGGTGCTGTGACAATACTTTTAAGATATTAACTAGAATTATGACTGAGGACATTTTATCCGGACATACCAGAAATGTAGAAACTCCATATAATTTCTATATTAGTAACATTTACCATACATATAACCTGAGATGCATGACTCACTTGACAATATGAAGTTGAGTATTTTAACATTGAATGCTGCCTGTACAAAACTCCCTGTAGCAAACACTAAACTATTGCTTGACATAAAGTTTGTGAAAAAGCACATCTTCTGGGTCAGTGATGAAAGCGTTTGTCCAACGCGTCTCTGATACTATTTCTGTGTAACTTTCGCCGTTCTCAGCTTCTAACATCCACACCCTGTCCTGTGCTAGGCCCGCTTGTCCATGGTGTTTAAATGTGGTTTTTGTGAGAGCTCATTTGCACCTGTTGAAAACACTGGCATAATTTGTACATTGGTAAACCCCAGAAATCTGAGCCTTCTTTCAGTGGCGCTTCCTATTTCAGCTAGAACATTCTTTCCGCATGTGCGTGATGGGATCTGCACAGTTTTCAAATGGTTCAGTCTTTTCTCTGTGACAACGAAGTTTCTGATTCGGTGGGGGACACCCCCGCCTCCACTTCTGAATGAAGAAAAGAAGGGCTTAGATTATTTTTGAGGCAGCTGCTAACAGAAACCATGTTTTCTTAAGAGCCGCGCGTGTCATCGTGTAACGATGATGTGTGTTGGCCCAAGCTGGGAACAGTCCTGCTGGAATGAATGGGCGATGCCTCGGCCTGGAGGAGCCGCCTGGTGTGACCCGACAGCCTCAGCAGCCGGCTGTTTGTGCGCCTAGAACCAATTGTAAGGCCGTCTCCGCCTGTGCACACACCAAGGCCGTTGAGGAGGTTGAGTGTCGGAGGGTGTGGGGGGCGGGGTTGGGGTTGGGGGGCCTGAGTGCTCCGGGATCCAGGATGACTACCGGCCTGTGGTTTCGCCAGTCATGGGTTAGACCTCTTAAAGCCCACTGTGCCAGATGACCCCCATTCTCATTAAATGATACAGGCTGTGGCATCAGCTCTTCTAAGTAAATATGCGCTGTGCTGTGCACAGTTGCTTAGTCATGTCCCACTCTTTACAGCCTCATGGACTGTAACTCGCCAGGCTCCTCTGTCCCTGGGATTCTCCAGGTGAGAATACTGGAGTGGGTTGCCAGGCCCTCCTCCAGGGATCTTTCCAACCCAAGGATCGAACTCAGGTCTCCTGCACTGCAGGCGGATTCTTTACCATCTGAGCCGCCAGGAAAGCCCTTAAGTGAATATATTTGGTGTCTATTCCAGACAGAAGAAGATCGAAGCTGCAGAAGAATGGAATGTGAACACTGCTTGATCCTTCTGGAATGTAACTTTCAGTTAATAATGTAATGAGAAAAGCAGTCATTATCCTTGGTGTGTTTAAATACCTTGTAAATTTTTCTTTCCCTCCCACCTTCGAAAGTCTCTCTTATCTGATAAGCAGTTGTAAACACTGTTTCATTGTATCCCTTGCAACAGTTTAAATCAGAGGGTGAAAGCTCAAAATAAACAGAATGCCTTTTTATAATAGAAAATAAAATGTTAATCACAGGATCAACAATACTAAAGCTATGTTATATCTCTCTGAAGTTTAAAACTTGATTAAGTAGGTGTTAAAGTAGGTGGAAATTCTCCGGTTTAATATCATTCAGGACTGGGAAGTACACGGGCTTGATTTCTTTGTCAGTATTTTAAAATAACAAGTCTGTCCGTAGAATCTCATTGCTGCCTTGACTGAGCTGTGGGGACCTGGGAAGGGACTAACAGAGATGGGCTGGCTTCGCCTCACTTGCCTCCACCTCTGGCTGGCTGGCTTCTCAGGTGGGTCCAAAGCCATCATTTCTCTTCTGGCTCTTAGGATGGAGATGCTCTGAGTGTTAAGGACCTAGACCATCCTAACCCAACATATCGCCCTTTCATCCAACTCCAAAGCCTTGTGTGTTCCCCAGTTCAACCCCGTCCTGCCCCCTCCCCCAACCATTTCTGCAGAGCAGCCATAGGGAAGCGTTGTTGTTGAGTAAGTCATGTCCGACTCTCTAACTCCATGGACTGTAGTCCCCCAGGCTCCTCTGTCCTTGAGATTTCCCAGGCGAGAATACTGGAGTGGGTTGTGTTTCCTTCTGCAGGGGATCTTCCTGACCCAGCGATCGAACTGCATCTCTTGCATCAGCAGGTGGATTCTTAAGGGTGGATTCTTAACGCTGTTGGTTTCTTCTTTCAGCTCTTCTTTCTCCAGTGCCCCCTCCACTCACCCATCCTCTCTCCTCCCCTTCACGTGGCGGCTGGGGACAGGGGAGGAAAAGGGTGACCATCTATTGTAGCCCCCAGTCTCCGCAGCATGCTCCTAAATGCTGGTGAGGCACACTCCAGTGACCTTTTCCAGCTCCCCTCCAGAGTCTGCCCTGGAGGTGCAGCCCCTTCCATCGCCCCTGCTGAGCCTCCTGCTCTGTCCCTGGGCTGGCCGGCTGGCCTCCTGACCTCTCCTTGGTCCCTCTGCCCACACCAGCAGGATGTGTGTCCACCCAAAGTGGAAGGAGTCAGCCGCAGAGTCTGCAGCCCTCTCTCCTTCCCTCACCTCAGCCTGCGGAGCAGGGGCGCTATGCCAGGAAACACTGCCGAGATGGGACCGGCATGCGAGTGTGTGGGCATGTCTCCCTCTGCCCTGGCTGCAGGCCTGAACCAGGTCCGCACAGTACCAGAGTGAGTGTCCTGGTACTGTCACAGCTGGGGATTCGCATTTTGCTGCCATAATTCCTTGTTTTATGTATGGGTACAAACCTCAGAATTCTAGGGAAGCTCAGTCTGAATTACGGAAAAATGCAATAGTGTACAGTTTATTTACAGTTGTCATGATATACAACTTTACATGAACAGTTTTGTTAACTCAGGAGTCCTATTAGGGTGAAAAAAACGTCTTTTAAGGAATTTGTTCTTATAGTTTAACTCAAATTGAAGTCACACTGAAGAAACTCATAATCATTTGAACCTTGCTTTGGAAAATGCACAGAATTTGTGGTCGGTTCCTCATAGTACTCACATACGCAGTGTAGGTTTGTAGTGTAAGAATTTCTGTTGTAGAAATTAAAATGCGTCTTGATTTTGTTTCACGATTTCACAGTCCATGCTGAGAGAGCAGAGTTCATGAGTTAGACTTTGTGGACTTAGACACCTTAGTAAAAAAGATAGACGGCTTGCTGCCTTTTTGCCTTGCTTGGTTTTGACTTTTGAGTGTGGGAAATTTAAGTGTATCAGAAAATCATGGGATCAGTTGATAACACACCAGAAGGAGTCATGCATGTGTTATATACCTCTTTTAATTAGAAAGACAGAGAATGGTCATCCTTAGGCTTGTGTAGCTGAAATCTTGTATCATGCCCTTTTGTCGTATTCTTGCTGGGAAATCCCATGGACAGAGGAGCCTGGCAGGCTGCAGTCCACAGGGTCGCAAAAGAGCCGGGCACGACTCAGCGACTAAACAGCAACAACCCCTTTTGTTAAGGCAGCTGCGGATGAAGAGTGTTGAATGTGTGTTAGCAGCGCTGACTGCCACTTCAAAGCGATATTGAGTGGATTGGGAAAGTGAAAAGCATTGATTTGAACCGTTCATTACTTTGATGGTTAATTGTATGTAAGTGGGTGGATTGAATACACAGGGAGCTTGTTGGAGCCCGGGCTCCAGGCTGTGTCCCTGGCCCCCCTGATGTGCTGTGGGGGTGGGTGGGACAGGAGCCCTAGGTCCTCCCTGAACCTCCGCCCCCTGAGGGTGCTCTCTCCCACTGTTCTGAGCCCCCTGAAAATTCTGGGTGCCTGGCACAGACGGGGCACTGCCCTCAACACCGGTGAGCCAAGACACAGCGCTCTCAGGTGGGGAATAGACAGGGTGGCTTGCCCTGTGTGTGTTTCTCAGAAGCAGACGCGTGGCTTCCCTGTTGATGAAAGCCATGAAAATGTGCACAGGAGCCTTGCTGGTAAAGCAGATTGGAAGCAGAGAGGTCGGATGGTATTTGTGATTTATTGATGTTGGAGTTCCAGAGCCTTCCTAAACACTGGGTGAGAGATGCTGTTAACTCTGAAGCTCATGACACGGTCAGACGCTGGCTAGGGCCTTCTTGTTTGCTGCACCCATCACTCTGGGCCAAGAGCAGTTTACAAAGGGAGGGGGTGAGGCGGGCACCCCCTCATTACTTGGGCTTCAAAAACAGCTGAACTTTCTGGGCTTTAGAGGAGGGAGTTAATGAGGGGCATGTGTCCCATGGATCAGGCTTCCTTTGTCCCTTCATATAAGTTTAATTTGCATGTGTTGAGGTCAAGCCGCCAGACAGATTCCTCAGCACAGATACTTTGTCACTGGGACCAGAGGGTAAGGTTAGTGCGATCTTAAAAGGCAAGTGCGTTTGCTCACAGGACACGTTTTGGAGCAGGGTTCTTGGTAATAACGTCATTCTGGGCCTGCCCGTTCAATAGAATTGTTTTAAACTGAGCAGAGCCATTTTGGACCGGGTGACAACCCGCCTGGGGTCCTTTTGGAGGACCCAGAGCAGCTCCATCTGACGGTGGGGAGGACGTGGAAACCAGGTATAAATCTGCAAACACACCACATCGTCGGGGGTGGAGAGCCGAAGGCGATTGGGAATAACACAAATTCTGCCGATTTCTTAACTAGTACATTAAAAAAAAAATTTTTTTCCCCCTTTTCCAGTTTTCGGAACTACCCTGTTAAAAAAATAGTGCGCTCGAAGCACAGGGAAAGGATGAATATCAATTTGTTGGTGAACCAGCTGCTCGATCTTATCATCGTGGGGGCATGTTTTATTTTTGACGCAAAGGAGAAAGGAGGGAGGTTCGGCCCCCAGAGCTGCAGCCTCCGCCAGCCCAGCTCTGCGCGCTGCTCACGCAGCTCTCCTCTGCACAAAGGGGATGATGTAATCTTTTTCACCGCCGGCCACGTGGCCAGCGTGCATGCCGTCACTGTCTTCACGCGGGTACCTCTGCGCTGCCCGGACCCGCCGCCTTTGGAAGCAAACGGCATTCCTCTTGCCAAGGCCGGTCTTCACCTGCATACACACGCGTGTGCCCTCGCACTCCTGGGTCACGTGGGTGACTTTTTTTCTTGCAGAAAAATGACCCAGGCAGGCATGTTGTAGAGAGCCATGCGGGCAGTGTGTGCACACATTTAAACTTGGGGGAGGGGACTCCGTTGCCATGAGCAACCACTAGCCTATTTATTAGAGGGGTGCAGTGCTCAAAGCTGCCCCGCCTCGCACTGCTTTCCCGCAGCGCACCGGAGCCTGGGGAGAACAGGAAGGCGGGACCCCGGGCAGCCGCCCCTACGGAGGCGCAGCCTTTCCGGCTGAACGCGTCCTCCCACGTGTGCTGCCTCTCCGCGGTCCTTCCTCCGCGGCCGTCACTCCGTCCTGTTGATGGAGGGCCTTGACTGCGGCCATGGACTGCGCCCTTGTTTGTTCAGCCCGGGGTTAAGCGCTTTTCCTGCACTGGCTTGTTAGGTTCTGCCAAGAGCTTCTGAAACGCACGTTTACAGGGGAAGACTGTAGCTGAGGGCAGGAGAGGCGGGGGGCGGAGAGTGGGAAGGGGGGCCATGTTGCGTTTCATCCCTGCTTATTTTTCTGCCCCGAAAGAAAGGACGAGATTTGGAGCCTTCCTTCTTTCTGTGCCTCCCCGGGGGTTCTCTTCCCTGTTGTTATGAGTCCCTGGCTTAGTGACACCAAGACAGCTTTGCTCCTTCAGGCCTGGCGTTCTGGGTGAGGTGATTTTGGCGGGTGGGTGCAGCTACGTGAAATATTGGAAGAGACTCTCAGGCTGGCCAAGACTGTTGGCGGGAAGAGAAGGGGGCAACAGAGAATGAGATGCTTGGATAGTATCACTGACTCAGTGCACATGAGTTTGAGCAAACTCTGAGAGACAGTGGAGGACAGGGGAGCCTGGAGTGCTGCAGTCCGTGGGGTCGCAGAGAATCAGACCCAGCTTAGCAACAACGACCTGAAATTCTTAAGGGATTATAAGATTTCCTTGGTTTGGGAGAGCCCCACGCCTCTGGGAACCTTACTGTGGAAGCTGCGTCAGCACTCGTTTTGATCAGCATTTCTGGGCTGCTCGCAAAGTAACAGAGCCCCTTAATCCCAGAGTCTGCAGGTGCCCAGTCTGGAGAATCTGCAGCCTTGAGTACATGGAGCTGGAGAGGAGTGCCTGCCAGCCAGCCCGCCTGGCACGCATGCCTTTTGCTGCAACAGCCTGGCTTGCTTTCCTCTCCTGGCGGTGCAGGCTCAGTTCTGGGGAGCCATGAACAGGGGTGTCCTGCCTCTGTATTTACTGAGCTGATCTTTGAAGAGCACCACTGCAGGCAGCTTTTGCTGCTTTCCACGCTCCACCTCGCCGAATCCCCGCAGTGTCCCTGGGAGGTGGGGACTGCAGTGGACGGTGGGGGGTGGCCTGGAGTCCATCTGCAGAGGGGTGGGGATGGCCTAATCTCTGGACAAAGTGGCTGCCGATAGAAGCCCTGGGATCAGGGAGTGATGATTTCAGAAAAGACCATTTTCGTTTCTTCTCTAAAATCAGAAGGGAGGGCCGTTAGCAGTGAAGGCGTTCAGGTCTAAAAGGGAAGCAGAGCAACCTTGTATCTTAAAACCGTGCTCTTCTTGGCGAAACACAAGGTGATTCCCAGGTGAAAGGGTGAGCCGAGGTCGAGGATTTGAGGAGACCAGGGTGGGGAGACACCAGCCATGGTGGCTCAGGCGCCCCGGTGGCTGGCAGCCCCTCGTCCCTGTCTGTCCACCTGGTAGATGGTTTCATGTACGGGGGGTCATCAGCATGTAGGATGACGGTAAATAAAGCCTAAGAAGCACATACTTCCCAAGGGGCTATCCTTTAAAAGATGTTCTCCCTAAGCTGCATGTCTTTAGCCTGAATCAGATCCTGTAGGATAAGACACTGAAACAAAATTACCAGTTTGGCTTTGTTTGCACTTATTTACAAGAGGAAAAGGTCACCTTCTCACTGTATACTCAGTAGTGTCTTGTTCCGGATTTTGTCTCATTAAAAAAGGAAGCGTTCTTTTGTGCAAGGCTCAATGGGCTGGGGCTCTCCCAGCTCGTCTGTCGATAGATCTGGTTGCTCTTCACTCCCGCTGGTTCTGCCTCCTGCCCTTCCTTGCCCTCCAGCCCTCCGGCCTGACTTCCATCCCTCAGGTCTGCCTTCCCCTCTTTGACATAAAACATACGTGCTCCCGCCGGGAGCCTGGCCAGCACAGGGTGCCGGAGCAGCAGGCGAGCTGACCTCACTCGGTCAGGTGGCCCCACCTGCGTCACTGAGGGAGCCACATCTCTTCTCAATGTGGGGGCCTGTTCCAAGGGGCACCCGTGCTCTCTGTTGCCAGCTCCGGTAGCAGGGATCAAAGATGACCCAAGAGCCCAGGCAGTGATCAAGCCATCTCTTGAACGTTCCTTTAAGACTGACCTTTCCAGGCCTGGAGTACTCCCCTTAGACAAGCTACTTGCGTACAAACCCTGCGTGGGTTTTTCTTTGGTCTGTGGCTCCTGCAGCCCTGCCAGGGGAGCAGGGGGACGAGGTATGCAGCCATTCCTGCTTCTGCCAAGCTCGTGGGGAGGGAGGAGGTGCTGTGGAGGGTGGCCATATCCTGGGCAGACTCCTGGCAGGACTGGCCCGCACACTCAGGGCTCCTGGACTTGGCCATACACACCATCACCATTTATGCCCCTGGGGGAGCCTGGCCCAAAGTTCCAAGTCGCCTGTTGATGTGTTTGCTCAAGGAAGCACCCTCCGCATCAGCAAGCTGTCTGGTTAGTTGTGCGGGTTATCCCAGTCAGTCCACTGCTTGTCCAGCCATAGTTAAGAGGAACTTGGCTGAAGGAAAGGAAGTCTGATTCCAGGGGAGATGGGAGCTCTGTTCTGTGTTCACCTTAGGGAGGGTGTGCATTGAGCACCCCTGAGTGTGGAAGAAAAGAGCAAAAGCTTTGGAAAGATATTTATTAATAGCTTATTATTTTCAAATATCTATTTGGGGGTATATAAGAGACTACTTATATATGGTAACAACAAATTTAGTGTGTTGAAAACCGGAGACATTACTCTGCTAACAAAGATCCGTATAGTCAAGACTATGGTTTTCCTCATGGTCATGTTCAGTTGTGAGAGCTGGACCATAAAGAAAGCAGAACGCCAAAGAATTGATGCCTTCAAACTGTGGTGCTAGAGAAGACTCCTGAAAGTCCCTTGGACAACAAGGAGATCAAACCAGTCAATCTTAAGGGAGATCAACCCTGAATATTCACTGGAAGGACTGATGCTGAAGCTGAAGCTTCTGTATTTTGGTCATCTGATGCGAACAGACGACTCCTTGGAAAAGTCCCTGAGGCTGGGAATGATTGTGGCAGAAAGAGAAGAGGGCATTGGAGGATGAGATCATTGGGTGGCATCACTGATGCGGGCAAACTCCAGGAGATTGTGAAGGACAGAGGGGGTGACGTGCTGCAGTCCCTGGGGTCACAAAGAGCTGGACACGACTGGGCAACTGAACAACAGCAAAGAGACTACTGGTACAACAACACATTTGTAACTGGGGAAAGGTAGTAAAGTTCTTTGGTGATGGAATTCTTGAGCAAAAGCCTTTGAAGAACATTGCTTTAGGGCAGCGGGTCTCCTAGTACACTTCCAGGCTCCCAGGAACTTGTCAGGAGATCTATGAGGTAAAGCTGTTTGCATAGCAAAGTCTGAGCTGTTCCTAACTCATTCTTTCCAAAGGATATAGTGAGGTCTCCCAGGGTCTGCCTGGCAAGTAACATCACAACAGATTAAAGACAGTCAGTTGTGAGAATCTACATAGTCTACCAAGCCAGACGTTAAAGTCAGTCTCTAAAGTGTAGAACAACGCCAGCCTTCTTTTTTTTGTGTATTTTGGAAGTACAGATTTTCAGGTGGAAAGTCTTCCTTATTTAATATGTAACAGATGTACTATCTTTAAAAATATTCTTGGTTTTAGGTTTGAATATGAGTATCCGTATTAGATACCTAGATATTACGTGGCTGGACTTGTTGGCAAGCAGAAACTACGTAAACCAAAGCTTTTTCGGATCCTCAGTGCTTTTTCTAAATTGGAAGGATAATTGCTTTACAGTGTGGTGTCGGTTTCTGCTGTACAAACATCAGGCATCAGTGTGTGTGTGTGTAGTAGTGTTGCAGTGTTAATCGCTCAGTTGTGTCCGACTCTTTGCAACCCCAGACAGTAGCTGCCAGGCTCCTTTGTCCATGGGATTCTCCAGGCGAGAATACTGGAGTTGGTTGAAAGCATCGAACCTGGGTCTCCTGCGTTACAGGCAGATTTCTTTACCGTCTGAGCTACAGGGAAGCTCATGCATGCATGCGTGCGTGTGTGTGTGTGTGTTTGGAGGTGTGTGTGTGTGTTTGGGAGTGTGTGTGTCCCTTGTCTCTTGAGCCTCCCTTCCACCCCTCTCTGTGGTTTTTACTGATGTAAAGGGGTCTCGCCACCAAACCTTTGAGGACTGCTTGCTGTGACCGAGGTCTGGTGGGCGGGTCTGGGCCTTGCAGTCCAGCAAAATGCCCAGAACAGGAGTCGGGGGAGGGCCCGGCGGGGGAGGCCAGGAAGGCGGGGGCCCCTTTGTGCCTCTCCCTGGCGCATCCTCCCTGGGGGAGGCATGGTGGGCTGCTTCTGGCCTTCTCCCCCCGCCGTCCCCCATTTCTGCTCCAGCCCACACCAGTGGCATGATTGGACTCTCATGTATTAAATAGGCTTTTGTGGGAACCCCTGAGACCCTAAGACCACCCTATAGCCCTATTTCTTTGAGAAGCTCCACTCCTGAAATCCAGCAACGGCAGCCTTGCTGACTGAGTGTTGGAACACCCTGGCCGTCAGGCAGTTAGAGACCGAGTTCGTGTGCAGGTCTCCACAGCAGTTCCTTTTTGGCAAATCCTCTTAAGGAATCTTAAATAGGAGGAACTATGAGGGGAATTCGGTTGAGATAGAAATAGAAAAGGAAACATCTGGAATATCCTGTTCTTGCGGGCTCAAACTTTCCGGACAAAATGTGAAACCCTGGACTACTGTTCTGTTAGCCCAGAGAGATCGGAACCTAAAAATAATTTCAGGCCAATCTCTTGTCCAGTAGCACGCTTGTTTTTGTTTCCTAGTTCAATTCATTTTGGAGAAAGGTACCGAACGGTTGTCTCTTTAACAAAAACATGCAGGCTCATCTGACAGTGCCCGCTTCAGTGAGGGTGTACAGTCCAGCCATTTGGGAACACGTTTGGCATCACCGTGTAACCTCTCACCCCAGCAGTTCCTCCCCTAGCCTGCCCCTCGGCCCAGAGATGCTCTGGAAGTGTGTTCTGGGAGACACGTGGACACGGCTGTTCAGGCAGCATCATTTATAAGAGCAAAATGGGAAGACAGGGCAAGTTCCATGAACCCGAGTCACAGAGTGGAGCATTAAACAGAGCTCAGCGCGCACATGGACACAGACGAACCATCCAGACTGGATCAAGTTGCAGAGAATGCGTGTAGTATGATTGCATTCCCATGAAGCCCAGAGACAGGCCAACGGAGCGATACGTCACGCAGCAGTAGATTCAGAAATGGCGAAACTAAAGAAAAGCTGCTGCTGCTAAGTCATGTCAGTCGTGTCCGACTCTGTGTGACCCCATAGACGGCAGCCCACCAGGCTCCTGTCTCTGGGATTCTCCAGGCAAGAACACTGGAGTGGGTTGCCATTTCCTTCTCCAATGCATGAAAGTGAAAAGTGAAAGTGAAGTCGCTCAGTCGTGCCCGACTCTTAGCGACCTCATGGACTGTAGCCTACCAGGCTCCTCTGTCCATAGGATTTCCCAGGCAAGAGTACTGGAGTGGGTTGCCATTGCTTTCTCCAAAGAAAAGCTAGGGAATGGTTATCCTGAGAGCTGGCATAGTGGTATGTCTGGAGACAGGAGGTGGGCACCGTCAGACCAGGGCATGGGGGAAGCCTCCAAGGAATTGGCGGTTTCTGGTTCCTAAACGGGTTGCTAATTTCAAACACACACCAGTAACACATATACACACCTTCATACAGACCAGCTGGGTGGACATCCTCTTCTGAGTCTGGGGCCTATTTTTGCCTGTGCTTTCATTTTAGTAGTTGAAAGAATTAGAAAAATTGATTTAAAACCCTTTTTGTCTTACCATACAGTGAACAATTGAATATTTAAAGCCATCAGGGCTCTTAGAAGTTATTTCCTGTAATAGCACCCACCCCTCCTCCTGTTTTGAGGTTTCGAGGTGGAGAATTGGCCGATGTCATATTGTGAGCTTTCACAGAACCATCTGGGCTTGCTTTCCACAAGGAACAAAGAAGGGAAACTTAGTGTGGCTTTTTCATCACTTTAAAAACTTATTTTTGAATGAGTTTGCCTTTAACAAGTGGACAGGAGGAGAAGGGGATGACAGAGGACGAGATGGTTGGATGACATCACTGACTCGGTGGACATGAGTTTGAGCGAGCTCCAGGAGATGGTGACAGACACGGAAGCCTGATGTGCTGCAGTCCACGGGGTTGCAGAGTTGGACATGACTGAGTGACTGGACAGCCTGGGACAGTGTACACACGAAGGCCAGCAATTTGGGTGCTGTTCATCGCCGGGACTTACCACGTGTCTAGGGAAGAGTCCTGTTTATTCCCGTTCATCTATTAAAATGAGAGATGACTGTGGATTAAAACGAGAGATGGAATGTGGAAGATGAGGACAAAAAGCACTCTATCTGCCTTCTGGCCTTGGGGTAGTTTCGCAGGGGGTAGGGAGGGACCTCCTCCTGTTGGTTTCAGGCTTTCCTGGGGGGCAGGACTCGTGCAGGTGGGGGCCACAGACGTGGGAGCCAGGTGCCCTCTTGTGGCGCCAAGCCAGGTCACGCCAGCAGTCCCCCAGACTTGGTGTCCCTAGCCAGCGACACCCTTCAGTCCCTCCCCACTCCCCCTTTGAAGCCTGGAAAGGTATCTTACTCCAGTGGATGGGCTGCTGACAATAGAGGGTTGGAAAGGGAGCACTTTTTCAGTTATTAAAATGTTGATCGTCACCATTTTACTCCAGATGTCTTCCAGAAAGTTGGTTCCTTTCATGTGCCTTTCAGTCTCATCAATTTTCACTTCTTATTGTATTTTGGTTTGCCCCCTTCCACAGGACAGGCTGAGCAGGACCCTGAGACAGCTCAGGTGTAAGCTGGGTGCCCCTGGGTTGGGGGGGAGTGTGACCAAGAGGTCAGGATAGCTGCAGACTCTTAGGCAGAAGAGAGGCCTTCCCAGGTGGTAAAGCGTCTGCCTGCAATGCTGGAGACCTGGGTTCAGTTCCTGGGTCGGGCAGATCCCCTGGAGAAGGAAATGGCAACCCACTCCAGTATTCTTGCCTGGAGAATTCCATGGACAGAGGAGCCTGGTAGGCTACAGTCCATGGGATCGCAGAGTCAGACACTACTGAGCAACTTGACTCAGTCACTCACTTAGGCAGAAGACTACTCTGACTTTTGAATTGCCTTATAGTTCCTTAAATTATTTATAGTCCATCTCATGCATGCGTGCTCAGGAGACAGGAATTGCCAAGGTGAATCGCTGATTTTTAAAAAGTTTTTTTGGTGGGTTTCGATGATAACTGCCCATGATGCATCCCCTTATAGAATGCAGTGATCGAAGGTAAATGGGCCAAGTTTACCCAAATCCATTACTTAAAAGCACTTACCAAACCTGTCGGAGAAGGCAGTGGCACCCCACTCCAGTACTCTTGCCTGGAAAATCCCATGGACGCAGGAGCCTGGTAGGCTGCAGTCCATGGGGTCGCTAAGAGTCGGGCACGACTGAGCGACTTCACTTTCACTTTTCACTTTCATGCATTGGAGAAGGAAATGGCAACCCACTCCAGTGTTCTTGCCTGGAGAATCCCAGGGACGGGGGAGCCTGGTGGGCTGCCGTCTATGGGGTCGCACAGAGTCGGACATGACTGAAGCGACTTAGCAGCAGCAGCAGCAGACCTGTTCATCTGAGGATAAGCTGCTTCCTCGGAAGTCAGTGGTCGTAGTACTTGGCGTTCTAGGTGCTGTTAGCCCGCTGGGTAGTATCCTTGGGATTCTCATCCATTCCGTTTCACAGATGGAGGTGCCTCCATGGTCTTCCCACTGCAGGGATGGAGACACGGCAGCCAGGTTCCAGCCCAGACTCCTCCTTGCTGGACACTGTAGTCCCTTGACAGGAAATTTCCTTTCCAGTCCTGGCAGCTCGATGTCAGGTGCTGTCCATCAGTGTTTAACACCGAGGAAGGGGTGGTGGCCTGTAGCTTTAACACCCCCCTCCATACTCCCCGCTCACCTGTCGGGTTTGCGCCATCTCTCCCTGGGAAGGAAGGAAGTCTGTAACCCTGGGCGGTCTGAGCACCTGGGCAGCAGGTGTGCTGAGGTCCCAGTGCCTCCTCCGGGGAAGGCCCTACAGGTGCAGGCACGGGCTGGTGGATGAGGGAGTCCCACACACCTACATGTAAATGTCCTTCCTGCCTGTCTGTTTGCATTTCTGTACTTGCATTTGCATTTCTATACTAATTGGGAAAAAATGTTCCCTGGGCTTCCCGGTGGAGAGATACTGCCTCTTTTCCTCGCCATCAGGGCCTGAGCAATTAGGGGATCAGAGAAAGGAAAACAGGTTCCCCAGCCTGCATGGCTTAAAAGCTTTGGGTCTTAGCCCTCTCTGATTGGAGCCACCGGGCAAGTCTAAGGAAGTCAGCTTTCCGGAGAGCTTACCCTCCCCTACTCCAGCACCTCCTCCCCCATCCAGTCCTCCCACCTCCACCTCAGTTTCTTATTGAGGACCCCACAAACGAGCAGGTAGAGACCCCACGGATCACGGCTGCTCCTGCCGCACCCCCCCCCCCCCCCGAGCAGGTCTCAGCCCCTGGAGTGTCAGTGGGGGACCCAGGTGGGATGGTAGCATTGGGGTCCCGCAGTTGGAGTGTCTTCCGAGTTCGTGAGGGTCCATGCCCGCGCTGGAGCACTCCTCAGCCTTGCTGGCGCCACTGTCTGAGCTCAGAGTGAATCCAGGGCGGAGATGCTGCCAGGCGTGGGCTGGTACCTCCTCCGGTTCCCGGGGTCTCCAGCAGCGATTCCCTCCCAGAGGGGCATGTCTGTCCTCTTTCCCTTGGGAATTTGCATCTCTTTTTTTTTTTCCTTTTCTCAATGAATATGCATGAGAATCCCAAGTGAGAGATGAGTCAGTCCACATTAAACCCATTTTTTATGTCAAAATTTGTTTTGCCATCAGTGTATCTGAATTTATGTGGCTTAATAAACATATTTTAAGCAGAATTTATAAAGTGTACTTTTGTGGGTATGCTGAGGGAATTTGAGGTGAAGGAGGTGGGAGGGAGAGGCGGTTAGAGAATTGAATTGGATTTCTTTGTCTTTTTTTTCCCCATTAGCCAGATGCATTACTTTTTCCAACTCTCTTTGTTGTTTCTTAAATTTCTTATTAGGAATTCAGTAGGAAGGTTAATAATAGGTCCTATTTATTAGAACTTCTTTTCCCTGCTTGCAAATGAGGGTAAGGCAGGACACCAGTACCTGAATGAAAAAAGTTTCTTTCACCTTAAAAGGCAGTGAGTCCCAAAGGCTAGGTTGCCCTGATCAGAGTTCAGTCAGTTCAGTCGCTCAGTCGTATCTGACTCTCTGCGACCCCATGGACCGCAGCACACCAGGCCTCCCTGTCCATCATGAACTCCCGGAGTTTACTCAAATGCATGTCCATTGGGTCGGTGATGCCATCCAACTATCTCATCCCCTGTTGTCCCCTTCTCCTCCTGCCCTCAATCTTTCCCAGCATCAGGGTCTTTTCCAATGAGTCAGTTTTTTGCATCAGGTGGCCAAAGTATTGGAGTTTCAGCTTCAGCATCAGTCCTTCCAATGTGTGTTCAGGACTGATTTCCTTTAGGATGGACTGGTTGGATCTCCTTGACAGTCCAAGGGACTCTCAAGAGTCTTCTCCAACACCACAGTTCAAAAGCATCAGTTCTTCGGTGCTCAGCTTTCTTTATAGTCCAACTCTCACATCCATACATGACTACTGGAAAAACCATAGCTTTGACTAGATGGACCTTTGTTAGACTTGCCCTTCTCCCTGGAAGCCACCACCCAGCAGTGTGGCCTCAGGACTAAAACTCAAACTATCTAATACCCTATTGAGCAGTCATGTCTTATTACGCTAAGTAGAGGGATCTGCAAGAAAGCTTCCAACTTAACTGTAAGTTGCATTTGGAATTCAGCCCGAAAGGAAACAAAGCAGCCACAGACACCACTTTTCTTGATTTCTGAGGTGTCCTTGCTTAGTGGGAGGGCGTTGTGCAGCCCAGGTCTCACCCTGCTCCAGACTGGCTGTCCTCCATGGCCAGCAAACATCCCAAGGGCAGAACTAAGCTTGCTCCCGTGGGCGTCCTCAAGCAGTGGTTGTGTCCCAAGGTGTCTCAGATAATGTTATTTCTGAGAACGTTTCTGGAAACAAATGAAGAAAATTTTCAAAGCAGAATAGGTTTGCTGAATAACCGGGGCCAAGCACCTGTATGTAAGCCATCAAGTGGGCTTCTGATGATGAAAGAGATCATTGTCCTCCTCTCTTCACATGTTACAACAATATTTATGCTTTGTGGTTTCCACCCTTTTAATTTTTTAAATTTAAATTTATTTATTTGTAATTGGAGGATAATTGCTTTACAATATCGTGTTGGTTTCTGCCATACATCAACATGAACCAGCCGTAGGTATCCATATGTCCCCTCCCCCTTAAACTTCCCTCCAGGAGCCCCATTTTCTGTGTCAAGGACTTAGTTTTAGTGACAGTGATGGATATAAAATTTCAGTGACAAAAATCATAATTTTAGATGGATCTGTGTAGTTAATCACAACAGCATCTACATCTCTTGTAAATAACAGTACCTGTACTTGCAAGGCATATTTATTTGCCCATCAGACTCTGCTTGTTATGTTCACACTGTCAAGGCTACTGCTTGGTCTAATACGTTTTTTGTTTTGTTTTATTTCGTTTTAGATGATAAGCTTCTTAAAATCAGGAACGTGTTATTTAGGGGGAGCATTTTGAGAACACCGTGTGTAAATATGTCCTTAATGAAAGCCAAGCGATGACAAGCATAATTGTAAGCTTCGTCCGAGGACTGTACTTTCTACTTTTTGGTAGAAAGGTCTGCCAAAGTCTTTGATCTTTCCTGAAGACATATTTTTCTAGTGAATATTTGTTGAAATTAGATCCAAATGGAAGTAACTTTTCAGTTCTTCAGTTAAAAATTTCATTTCTTTGTGACATTTACCGTATGTGATGTGCTAATAAGGGTAAATGAGTTAACAGGAATTTTGAGGCAAAAAAAAGGACATACTGCATCATCTTCTATTTAACTGGAGGAGAATTGCTTTAGAGTGTTTTGTTGGTTTTTGCTGTACAACAGTGTGAATCAGCTATCAGCAAACACGTACCCCCTCCCTCGTGAGCCTCTCTCCCCAACTCCATCCCACCCTTTTAGGTTATCACAGAGCACCAAGCTGAGCTCCTTGCACAGATTCCACCTGGCTGTCTGTTTTACACATGGTGGTGTATATTTCTTGCTGTTGTTTAGCCACTAAGTTGTGTCTGACTCTTTGCAACCCCAAGGACTGTAGCCCGCCAGGCTCCCCTGTCCGTGGGATTTCCCAGGCAAGAATACTGGAGTAAGTTGCCATTTCTTTCTCCAGGGGATCTTCCCGACCCAGGAATTGGACCCATGTCTCCTACGTTGGCAGGTGGGTTCTTTACCACTGAGCCACCAGGGAAGCCCAGTAGTGTATGTAGAACCTACTGTATCTTAACTTTGCTGAATGCTTTAGTAGAAACTTCGATATTGTGTATGTGTGATTTAATGTCTCTGAACATAGCTGGTTGCTGACTTACAATGGTTTAACTTGAGATTTTTTTCACTTTATGATGGTGTGAAAAGCATACACATTCAATGGAAACCATACTTGTAATGTTGAACGTTGATCTTTCGGGGCCAGCCTTGTGCGGTAGGCACTCCCAGGACATGCTTGCCAGTGACCCAGACCCGCAGCTCCCAGACAGCTGCCCATTCACAGGGGTAAACAACCAATACACTTAAAGTCGTTTTGTACCCAAGACAAGCCGCCCTGGTTTTTTTGTTTTTACTTTCAGTACAGTATTCAATAAATTACGAGACATTCAGCACTTCATTATAAAATAGAATTTGTGTTAGATGATTTTGCCCAATTTTCAGCTAATGTCAGTATTATGAGCACGTGTATGACGGTCTTGCCTAAGTTACGATGTTCAGTAGCTTAGGTGTATTAAATGCATTTTCAATGTAATAAACTTCTGACATTTATGATGGGTTTATCTGGATATAACTCCATTGTAAGTTGAGGAGGAACTATACGGTATTTTCGTTTAGATGCAGTCTCTGGACGCTGGCACTCGGACTGCATGGAGATCAAATTAGTCAGTCCCAAAGGCAGTCGACCCTGAATAGTCATTGGAAGGACTGATGCTGAAGCTGAACCTCCAGTCCTTTGGCCACCTGACGTGAAAAGCAGACTCTTTGGAAAAGACCCTGGTGCTGGGAAAGATTGGGGGCAAGAGAAGGGGGCGACCGAGGATGAGATGGTTGGATGGCATCACTGACTCAATGGACCTGAGTTTGAGCAAACTCTGGGAGATACTGAAGGACAGGGAACCCTGGCATGCTGCAGTCCATGGGGTTGCAAAGAGTCGGACCCGACTTAGCGCCTGAACAACAACTGGACATTCAAATTAATTGGTAGCTTATTAAAATATTCAACCTTGATTTCTCTCTTTCCCTTTAATGGAAGGATAATCACCATAGTGTCTTGAAGACAGAAGGGATTGATAAGTGTTTGCTGCTGAACCCAAGGAGCTGGGAGGAAGATCCATGGGGAGGGTTGTGGCTTCTGCATCCTGGCTGCCTTCTATCCCTTCTCATGCCGTCTGAGCAGCAGGGCGTATTCAGAAGCAGAACCTTAGCATTTTAGGGTTCACGGAAAGAAAGCTGGGGCCTTCTTTGTGAAGAGAGGCAGGAATAAACCTAAATTAAACGCAAGTCTTGGTTCATAGATTAGGGAGTAAGTCCCTTTAACTTAGATGTGCAGACTGGCTGCAAAACTTTGGCTTGGCCTCTGTGCTTGTTTGTTCTGTACCCTTGATGCTCCTGGTTGGTAACGAGGCAGGTTGTCCTGGGTGACGTACTCCAGATGTGCTGGGATATTACTGTTTGTGATAGATGACACCTGAAGGGTTTGGAGTGCTGTGGGGGTGCAGGGTGGGGGTCTCATCCAGCACTGGAGGGCTCTCCAAGGCTTCACAGATGGGGTGGGATTGGTCTGTGGAGGAGATGGGAGGGTAAGGGCTGTGTGTGTTCATGTGTGTGTGTGCATGTTGGGGGCTGGTTCTGGCTGATTGGGGAACAGTGTGTGTGTGTGCAGGTTCAGCTGTAAGCAAGGGTGGTTCACTGCAGGCCGTTAGAATTCCTGGAGAGGGTGTGGGGAGACGGTCTCGAATGGGGGTGAGGAGTAGTGAGGCTGGAGGGGTAAGCAGGAAGAGATAAGAAAGCCTTCCTCAGTGATCAGTGCAAAGAAATAGAGGAAAAACAACAAAATGGGAAAGACTAGAGATCTCTTCAAGAAAATTAGAGATACCAAGGGGACATTTCATGCAAAGATTGACTCAATAAAGGACAGAAATGGTATGGACCTAACAGAAGCAGAAGATATTAAGAAGAGATGGCAAGAAAACACAGAAGAACTGTACAAAAAAGATCTTCATGACCAAGATAATCACGATGATGTGATCACTGACCTAGAGCCAGACATCCTGGAATGTGAAGTCAAGTGGGCCTTAGAAAGCATCACTACGAACAAAGCTAGTGGAGGTGATGGAATTCCAGTTGAGCTAGTGCAAATCCTGAAAGATGATGCTGTGAAAGTGCTGCACTCAATATGCCAGCACATTTGGAAAACTCAGCAGTGGCCACAGGACTGGAAAAGGTCAGTTTTCATTCCAATCCCAAAGAAAGGCAATGCCAAAGAATGCTCAAACTACCACACAATTGCACTCATCTCACACGGTAGTAAAGTAATGCTCAAAATTCTCCAAGCCAGGCTTCAGCAATATGTGAACCGTGAACTTCCTGATGTTCAAGCTGGTTTTAGAAAAGGCAGAGGAACCAGAGATCAAATTGCCAACATCTGCTGGATCATGGAAAAAGCAAGAGAGTTCCAGAAAAACATCTATTTCTGCTTTATTGACTATGCCAAAGCCTTTGACTATGTGGATCACAATAAACTGTGGAAAATTCTTCAAGAGATGGGAATACCAGACCACTTGACCTGCCTCTTGAGAAATCTGTATGCAGGTCAGGAAGCAACAGTTAGAACTGGACATGGAACAACAGACTGGTTCCAAATAGCAAAAGGAGTACGTCAAGGTTGTACATTGTCACCCTGCTTATTTAACTTATATGCAGAATACATCATGAGAAATGCTGGGCTGGAAGAAACACAAGCTGGAATCAAGATTGCCGGGAGAAATATCAATAACCTGAGATATGCAGATGACACCATCCTTATGGCAGAAAGTGAAGAGGAACTAAAAAGCCTCTTGATGAAAGTGAAAGTGGAGAGTGAAAAAGTTGGCTTAAAGCTCAACATTCAGAAAACAAAGATCACGGCATCTGGTCCCACCACTTCATGAGAAATAGATGGGGAAACAGTGGAAACAGTGTCAGACTTTATTTTTGGGGGCTCCAAAGTCACTACAGATGGTGACTGCAGCCATGAAATTAAAAGACGCTTACTCCCTGGAAGGAAAGTTATGACCAACCTAGACAGCATATTCAAAAGCAGAGACATTAGTTTGCCAACAAAGGTCCATCTGGTCAAGGCTATGGTTTTTCCTGTGGTCATGTATGGATGTGAGAGTTGGACTGTGAAGAAGGCTGAGCACCGAAGAATTGATGCTTTTGAACTGTGGTGTTGGAGAAGACTCTTGAGAGTCCCTTGGACTGCAAGGAGATCCAACCAGTCCATTCTGAAGGAGATCAGCCCTGGGATTTCTTTGGAAGGAATGATGCTGAAGCTGAAACTCCAGTACTTTGGCCAGCTCATGCGAAGAGTTGACTCATTGGAAAAGACCCTGATGCTGGGAGGGATTGGGGGCAGGAGGAGAAGGGGATGACAGAGGATGAGATGGCTGGATGGCATCACTGACTCGATGGACGTGAGTCTGAGTGAACTCCGGGAGTTGATGATGGACAGGGAGGCCTGGAATGCTGCGATTCATGGGGTTGTGAAGAGTCGGACACGACTGAGTGACTAAACTGAACTGAACTGAGGGGTAAGAGGACGTCAGGTCTTGAGGACCTCTGTGCCACGTCTCGGAGTCTGGACTTGATTGGACGTGTCGACTGAAAAATACAGTCACAACCTGAAAGTAAGAGTTATTTTATTTTGGTGGAGATGTTTAGGACTCTGAGCCCAGGAGAAGGTAACTCTGAGAAAACTGCTCTAAGGAGGTAGGGGTGGGAAGTCAGGCTCTATGCAAGTTTGCAACAAAGGGAGCAGGCAGTCTGAACATCAAAGATCAGGTATCAAGTTAAGGAATTTATAGCATTCTGTGCAGGGAAGGATGCAAGCCTGTGGATCCCTGAATTAACTCCTTTTGTGTGCAGCTCAGCTCTCCGGGCCAGTCCTGCTTCCTTGTTCATCTAGCTGCTTGCATTCTCCTAGCTCCTCAGCAGTCACCGGGGGGTGGGGGCTGGCGGCATCTGCTGGATCGCAGTTTGGGGAGCCCTCGTTCACATTTGAAGGCCAGAAATCACTGATGGCGGTGACAGGTCCTGTTTATTAATATGGCAGGAGATATTTTCATTTCACAGTAGCCACTGGCGAATTTTTGGGGAGTGGATTTGGGAGATGTGCATTCAGGGGGAGGGTGCCAGAATGAATTCCAGGGAGTCATGAACATCCATTAGGAGGTTGTTGGAGGCACACACGTAAGGGTCATGCTGGCCGGTGGACACAGTACTCCCGAGTGTGCAAGAGAGGATGGGGGCAGGGCCAGCCCGGGTTCCTGGTTAAGTCGTGCGGTGGGTGGTTTGTGGGGCCCGGTACTGCATTGGGACCCACACCATGGGGAGCAGGTCTGGGAAGATGTGCGTGAGTTCGGGGTTAGATATTTGGAGAAGACCGTACCCCAGGCACCTGCGCACTGGTTCACCACCCCTCTTTGTTCCAGCCAAGACTGACCACAACCATCTCTCCCCATAAATCCTACATCTTAGACGGCATCTCTCATTCTGATTTCCTCTCGCCACATTTTTCCACACTTGTGTGTCTCTCACTGTACATCCTTACTACTCATGTTGCTTTGCCAAACACACTGCGTTCAACAAAAGGACCCTAGATTACGCTGGATGTTCAAGTCACCCCAGATCAGAGCAAATCAGTGCATACCAAGAGGAGTTTTAATACCACCCATTTATACCACTTCTCTGTAATCGAGAGCCTTTTTGTAGGTAATAATCAAAAAGATATTTAAGGGAAAGAGTAGAGTTATAGCTTTATTTTCCAAAGCCCTTTACAGAATTTGATTGTGATGTGCATTAAAAAAATACACGTGTATTAGATTTTTTTCTTATTTGGTAGATGGTTAGGGTGCTACCATTTATGGATTGTTTGCTCTAATGATTAAAGAAGTTGTGTTTTAGCAGTCAGCCTTGGTTGATTTGATCCAGTTGTATCGTTGTATGACTGTTACTCGTTGGCTGCAAATTAACTTTTTAAACAGCTTTCCTGAGAGCTGCTCCTTATGTAAAGCAAATCTTACTTGATGTCCGTCAGTGCACAGAGCTATATGTCTGCAAGTGTGTGTGTGTGTAAATGTAAATGTAGTTTAGCATGAGTGATAGGTCCCAAGATGCAGCCTGGGGAGCTTACTCCAGAGGCCTCTCTGGCAGTACCAGCATAAACACAGCCAGACGGGTTCTTTCCCTTGGCATTAGACAGACATGAGGATAAGGCTTCTCTGCGCTCGGCCCCATGCTGGCCCCCGGGGAGGCAAAGGTGAGTGGCACATCTGGGCACATGGTTCTTTTTTGATTTATGAGATTGTAGAACTTCCACCCCCCCTCCTTTTTTTGGTACTCCTCTTCCTATTTTGACTGTTGGAATATTTCCTTTCATTGGCCTATTAGTTATGCTTTTAAATTAACCTCTAACACAGTTACCATGTAATTAAATCGTCAAATGTTAAAAATTCTACAGATGTTTTCATTACAGTAAAGTATGTGTAATAGTCAAAATATTCTTGTTATGGTTTCTTTTTTGTGTATGTGGTTATTTTTCTTTGTTTTTCTGTATTTTGTGCTCAAGACATTAAAAGTCAGAGCTCTTTTAAGTTGAAACATTCTTAACGGCCTCGAATCAATCAAACCTCTCTCGCAGTATGATGTTACAGGCTATTGCTTCTAAAATTATGTGAAGGAATAAATCAGTGAGCCTGACAGTTATTATAACCATAAAGGTTATAAGTAAAAATTATAATGCTGCAGTATGAAACCCCATCCATATTCCTGCGTGGTGGCCTATGAACATGTCCCTATTCTTGGTATAAACACTTCACTTTATATGCAGTCTATTGCCGCTGCTGTTCAGTTGCTAAGTCGTGTCGACCCTCGTAATGGTCTTGTGTGTGTGGACTGCACTTACAGATATATGGAAAAATAATATAAGCCTTGCATTGTTTTGATTTTTTATATATTAGTAAAAAAAAGATACATACAGCATTTGATTTACAACCTTGTCTCCTCCCGCGCCCCCCCCCCCCCCCCCCCCCATCTTCAGAGAGGATGCAGGCTTACAGAAAATGCTTCCTTCCTACGCAACACTGATCTCAGTGCTTGCCGGGGTAAAAGCCCTGATAGCGCAAACCGCGTGCCCCGCGCGGCACCGCTCCCCGTGATCCGTGACTAATCCTGCAGGCACTGCAGAGAAAGGTCCGGACTCGGAACTGCGGACGGCCTGCCTGGAAAGGGTGACGTCACCTCTGTCTGCGCGTGCGCGCGGCCGCTGATGCAGAGATGTATCACCCAGCTCTTTGTGCTCTGGGGTGCGTGTGCGCGCGGCTCTCCCCTAAATAAAGTAATGAGTAAAATTCGGTGATCACCACCAAGACTCCGTACTAATAGGAACCCTCCAGCTTATTGCTGCACGTTGCTTTTCTTTGTTCTTTCAAGATGCTGCTTTATTTATTATTTTTTTTTTTTTGCCGCCACAAGCTGTGTTTTTATAAAGATGGGGAATCTTTGCAGTCCTCCCCCACTTTCAGGTTTCCCACTTAGTAAATACTAAAGTAGAACGGCTGACGGGCAAATGCAACCTCTGAAAACTGAAAATGGATGAGCAGGGCAGTTTGCCTTGTCTTTTAGGGACAAATCCCAGTGAAGGAGGTGAGGTGGGCTGTTCAGAACAAGGTGGCAGTTCATTGGTTACAGCTCAAATGGGGAAGAAATGACAGTATTTCTTTTTCCTAACACTGTTTTTACTTAAAAAAGAATTGACTCATGTAGTTAGAGGATTAGGTATAATTTCAAATGACTAGTAGTATATGTCAGTAGTCCCAGGAGAAATATGGAGGGAAAATACTAACCTGTGTTTTGGTTTAGACTTTTAATAATTTGATTCATTTTTAAAACTCATTTGATTTGCTTCATCTTAATTCTTTTTAAAACAGCTACATAAATTTTGTTGGGATGATGTGCGGCATAAAAGCTTTTTGCTCATTGTAAAAATATTTCTGTGGTGCTTGCTTTTTTAATTAAAAAAAATAACAACACGTTGGGGGGGGGCGGCGGGTGGCTCTTCCTTTTCTGTTTGTTGTTTTTAAAAAATCTGATACCAAGGAAGTGATCAAGCCTGTAAGCATTCTGGACAGCAATGACTCGCTTCAGAAGGTATTTGTTCAGAGTCACAATGCAGTACCTCCTTGTAGAGTGGAGGGGTAAAAAATAAGTTGATTCGACCAGTGGGGTATTAGATAGTTTGAGTTTCAGACCATTGGTACAACTAAAAGATTTTCCATTGTTGAATAACTTGTGGAATGTTTACTCTTAGGACCCAGAGGTTAATTTTCCTTGTTAGAAGTGTAAGTCATACTACTGGCCATCTGAACAATACTGAGCTTAATAGTTTACAAACTTGAAACAGAAAGTGCCAAGGAACACAGGGGTGCCTCTGGGGGGGTTTCAGGGGCAAGAAGCTGGAGAAGTATGTTCTGTTAGTTCGTTTGTCCGTTCATTCGTTCCTTCATTCAGCCCATGTTCATTGACCATCCTGTGCCTGCCATCTGGGAAACAGCAGGGAAAGAAACAGACGTGTCCTCTGGCTTGCAGGTGGATTTAGAGGAAGAGAGGGGAAAAGCGGTCCTCCTGATGGGTAACGTAATACGAGTCACTTTAGGGAATGTAGATAATTTGGGAATGGGGGGGATTGAAACAGATCACAAATCAACAGACTACTGAGCCAACTAGCAATCTGAAAGGTGATAGCAGAATCGATTTTGGCAAGTCACATCATGCTGAACCTGGAGGGCGGGGTTTGAGATATTTTTAAATGAAATGTTAAAATCTCCGAATATTCAAATATGATTGCTTGAGGGAAAAGGCGTTATTTGTGTTGACTGAAACCAAAGGAACGAGGAAGGAAGGTCATCAACCGCTAACTGCACATTTCTGTTCACAGTGATGAAATCAGATCTGTAGGCGCCCTGCCCCCCAGTAGCATTCAGGAAATATCAAGATCTAGAGTAATATGAACGCTTATCATATGAACGTTCTGGTCAAATTTCACATTTGGTTTAAGAGAGCAGTTGTTGCCTGTCTTTTAGGCCTCCCCTTTGCACCAAGAAGGAGTTGGGTGAGCTTTGGCTGACTGCATCTTCACTGTGCCCTGAAGCTAGCATTTCATTAAAACTCACATGGGCTTCTCTGTCTCAACAAAATGGACTTTAAATTGTAACGAGTGTCCAGTCTCTCTACACACACTTCAGTATCAGTTCAGCCGCTCATTCATGTCCGACTCTTCGTGACCCCATGAATCCCAGCACGCCAGGCCTCCCTGTCCATCACCAACTCTTGGAGTTTACCTAAACTCATGTGCATCGAGTTGGTGATGCCATCCAGCCATCTCATCCTCTGTCGTCCCCTTCTCCTCCTGCCCCCAATCCCTTCCAGCATCAGGGTCTTTTCCAATGAGTCAGCTCTTTGCATGAGGTGACCAAAGTATTGGAGTTTCAGCCTCAGCATCAATCCTTCCAGTGAACATCCAGGACTGGTCTCCTTTAGGATCCTGGTTGGATCTCCTTGCAGTCCAAGAGACTTGCACGAGTCTTCTCCAGCACCGCCTGTGTAATTGGAAAAGTATGTAATTTACAAAATAGTCCAACAACTACATGTCCTCTGACTTTGGCCATTTACCTCTGTTTATTATCCCCATTCATGTTGCTTTTCTCTCTCTCTCTCTCTCTCTTTTTTTGCCCTTTCCTCAGTTTAGTCTCTCAGTCATGTCCGACTCTTTGCAACCCCATGGACTGCAGCATGCCAGTCCATCATCAACTCCCAGAGTTTATTCAAACTCATGTCCATCGAGTTGGTGATACCATCCAACCGTCTCATCCTCTGTCATCCCCTTCTCCTCCCGCCTTCAATCTTTCCCAGCATCAGGGTCTTTTCCAATGAGTCAGCTCTTCGCCTGAGGTGGCCAGAGGATTGGAGTTTCAGCTTCATTATCAGTCCTTCCAGTGCATATTCAGGACTGATGTCCTGAAATTCTCTCTGTGAAGTTTGGTGGCCCTTGGAAGTAAAGTGCTGAGTTACATGGTCTGTGGCACTGGTGTGGTCTGGGGTCTCGCAGTTGTCACTCTGAGATGGCATTCACCAGTCCTCTCCCCAGAACGCTGAGAGTGTGGAAGGACAGACATGTGCTTCCAGCATGGTTGCTGGGTGTATCCTTTGTTCCACAAGTTTAAGAGCCACAGCTTGGTCCTTTTATGTATCAGGAAGCCCGGCAGTAGGAGTTATCCTATCTGTAGTGTAATCTGGAATCACTGGAATAGCCCAGAAGCCATTTATTTGTAAGTTTTTTGTAGTCATGCGCTCCATTTTCATAAATAGCTCTTCAGGGCCTGGAACAGAATCTGCCTTTTGATCTGAGGACATTTCATGGCTGAGTTCTTCCTGCTTTTTATTGAAAGTTACATGGTATATTTAATCTGGCTTTAGTGTGTGTACAGGCTGCCTCTGTCTTTTGCCTGTTTTTAAAAATGGAAACCGGGTTAAACATAATGCTTAGGTGACTGCCTAATAATAGCCACAAACTCAGTGTCTTTGTGTGGTTAGTTTTATGGTTCTCTTTTTTTGTTTTGTTTTTCTGTTTTAGATGTTTTCATTGTCAGTTTTTAATAACAGTAACATCTCTTCTTCTGTGGCATATTCAACAAAAATATTGCAGTGAAACTATTTAGAATTTACATTCTCTTCTATGTTGGGACATGTACATATATCATAATAAAAGTTAAACGCATTTCCACACCAGTTTAGCCATTGACTCACATGTCTTTCTTCCTCTGGAAAAATGGTGAATCTTAATCTAGGGAGGCTATTTAGGAACTGGTTGGCTAGAGTAGCTACTTTTAAGACACTGAGGATCCACGGGAGCCACTCTGTGGCTTACAGTGGGGCATGGCAGGTGAAGGCTGTTTCATTTCCTTCACTTTTGTTTTCCCATCAGTACGATCGTCTTCCTGTGTGGCGGCCGGAACATGGCAGTTCTAACTAGCATCATTCGCGCCATCAAGGTCATTAATAAATATTGTAGCCCAGAATCGGCAGGAATTGTCAAGTACGCTGGCCTCTCCTGGGGTCCCTGCCCAGGAATTGGGACCTTCTTCTTGCTGAGGGTTGTGTGACAGGCAGTGCTTGCTGCTGTGGTGTGGAGCCCAGGACAGCCGTGTTGGTGGCCTCTCCCTGAAGGCTCTGCCCTGTCCTGGCCGGGGCGCCTGCGGGCACAGACTGTTGAGGGAACGGCCGGAAGCAGCGTTTTCTTATCTGGTGGTGGTGGAAGGGAATCCTCTTTTCAAATCCCCGTGGGATTGAGGATCCGCAGCCACAGCTCACTCCCTCCAAGCATCCTGCCATTTGATCTGCTCCTCCTCGCCACGTGGGTGCCACGTGTGGCTCACAGAACTTTCCATCCCACTCCCTGCCCTCCAGGTACTTATGAGCTGGTCTCCAGGAAGGCTGCCGTGGTGCCCGATTCCTCTTTGTATTTGCCTCCCCCGCTGCCGTCCATGTTCATATCAGCTGCAACTGGGATGTCGTCAGTCTTTGTGGACACACGCAGTGAACCGCCCAATGACGGGCAATAAACTCCTGAGACGACATTGCGTCCATTCAAGGGTTTTTGAAGGAAACTTAAGGATGAAATTGCAGACCCTTGGCTCCTGTCTTGCCTTTTATAAATAGCCCCTGTTTTAAAAGCTTGGTGGGTTGCCAGCGCAAGGCGAGGTATGCTGCTGCTGCTGCTAAGTCACTTCAGTCGTGTCCAACTCTGTGCAACCCCTTAGATGGCAGCCCACCAGCCCCACCCCCGTCCCTGGGATTCTCCAGGCAAGAACATTGGAGTGGGTTGCCATTTTCTTCTCCAATGCATGTAAGTGAAAAGTGAAAGTGAAGTTGCTCAGTCATGTCCGACTCTTAGCGACCCCATGGACTGCAGCCTACCAGGCTCCTCTGTCCATGGGATTTTCTAGGCAAGAGTACCGGAGTGGGGTGCCATCGCCTTCTCCAAGGCGAGGTATACTGGAAAGCAAAAGAGGCTGGCAATGTGGAGGCCTGGGTTCTGTGTCGAGCGAGCCCTTTCTCAGCCAGCTGGGTAGTGTGCTAAGCCCTTGGATATTTCAACGTCCATGATTTTCTTGTTGTTTAGTCGCTGAGTTGGGTTGGACTCTGCGACTAGTTGCATCCTGTTAAACTGGGTTCTTCCTACATAGGTATTCTGTGGACAGGGTTGTTACTAATCTACCCATTCTTTGCTTCTGGGAATGATAGGTTGTAGAGACTAGATCCTGTTCGAATTCTCCCAAAGGGGCCGGTGTGGTTGCTGTTTGTGCGCTTGTCTCAGCAGGCTGGACTCCGGCCTCGAGTCAGGTCCCGGTCCTTATCCTGAGCTGGGAGCCGGGGCCGCAGGGAGCTTGCCCTAAACCTGCAAGTGCAGAGATTTGGGCCAACTTTGTCCACACACTTTGAGGCTCCCCTTCTGCTACTCATGGTTTCCCCTCTTGGTTGGAGCTCCCGAGGTCGCCCTGAGCTGTGTCCTGACTTGTTTCAGCAGCTCCAGGTGGCTTAGGCCGGGCCCTGCCCTCAAGTCCTTATAAAGAGACTTCCTCTATCCTGCTTTTGGTCCCTCTCCTGTCTGTGCCTTGAGACAGGCGGTTTTTACAGGTTTCAGCCCTGTGGCAGGGCTGGTCTGTAGGAACCGCTCAGGCACATGAGACATGGAAACTCTGATCACTTACCAAGAGCATTTTTTCTCGCTCCGACTTTCAGGTCTGTGCCTTCCATTGGCTATTACCAACTCACAGTTTGGGTCCTTTCCTTGTACTGTTTTGACAAAAACAGACAGGAAGATAGGGTTGGGGCAGTAGTCTTTTCATTTTTTTCAAGAGATTCCTCTGCCATGAATGGCAGTTACTGGGTTAAAAAAAAATTTTTTTTTAGATGTAAGTTTATTTATTTTTAATTGGAGGATAATTGCTCCACAGTATTATGCTGGCCTCTGCTGTACGTCAACCAACATGAATCGGCCTTAGGTGTACATATGTCCCCTCCCTCTTGAACCTCCCACAGTCACTGCTTTGATGAGAATGGCCAATATCTTGAACCCAGACGACCCCTGTACAGACCTCCAAGAGTAAAATCCTGAGACGTTATTACAAGTGTGAACATCCTGACCCCAAACTCCCGTGTAGGCAGCCACCCTGGCGAGTTTCGGCCGGACATGTTTGGGCTGCCAGGGTTTCCTTGGCTTAGATGGACATTGGCTTGTCCTAAACTGGGCTTCCTGGCCAGAGTATTTCCACTTGGCCTTCACCGACGTTGGCGGGGGCGTGGGGGAGCTGGTTTGATGTAAGAAGAGGGACCTGGGCCACCCTGTGAGGCAGGTGACACCAGGCCATCTTGGCATGTTGGCCAGTGACATTCCTCCAGGGGGGCATGACCCAGAAAACCTGGAAGGACAGAGCCAAGAGGGAGCGGTGGCCGGTCCCCAGCTATTTATAATCCCTGCTCTCCTCCCTGACACTTTTATTTTTAACCAGATTGGCAGATAGGATGTGGCTTTGAGCTCCCCCTAGAGGATTTAGTGTGCACGAATCATAGTTGTTTTTTTTTTAAACAATGTTGCTACTTTATTTGCTACTGTTTATGTTAATCATGGAATTACAACCGAAGATTTGTGAAACAATCTGGACTGCTTTCACATCTAGTCTTTTGGGGACTGATTCTTTATTTAAGGCTGGAAATGACCAAGAGAGCCTGCTTAGTCTGGGAGCCTCTGGGTCTGCATCTGCAAGTTGTTCTTCCTCATTAAAGGAGAAGGATTAGAGACTTTCCTTCATAGAATAAAAAGTGAACTTCATGGGTGTAAAGAAAGCAGCTGTGTTGGCATTGAACACAGGGTGGTTCAGAAATATGAAACATGTAAAATATCATGTATGAAACGAGATGCCAGTCCAGGTTCAATGCACGATACTGGATGCTTGGGGCTGGTGCACTGGGATGACCCAGAGGGATGGTATGGGGAGGGAGGAGGGAGGAGGGTTCAGGATGGGGAGCACATATATACCTGTGATGGATTCATTTTGATATTTGGCAAAACTAATACAATTATGTAAAGTTTAAAAATAAAATAAAATTTAAAAAATAATAATAATAAAAAAAAGAAAATTACCAATGTAAAAAAATAAATAAAAAAAAATTAAATTAAATTAAAAAAAAAATAAATGACACTCAAGCAACCCAGTCATGGTATTTTCTCCTTTGTCTTTCAGGGTTTCGAAAAAACGATGAAATGAAAGCTATGGATGTTTTGCCCATTTTAAAGGAAAAAGTTGCATACCTTTCAGGTAAAGTTTAACTTTCTTATCTGCTTTATTGTTCCTTGTACCTTGATACAATGTCAGAGTCCAAAATACTAAACTATAAACTAACTCACCCATTATAATATAACAGCATTGTCATTTCAGTGGATTTTTAACTGCTTTATTCTTGTAGCGTTGGCCTAAGAATTTGTTGCCCAAAGCATTTTCTTCTAGCTGGCAGGCACATTGTTGGTCAGATAGCATTGGTGATTACAACATGTTCATGTCTGTTATTCAACACATTTTGACTACCTTCCCCAGTCAGTTAAGTAAAAGAACTGATTTTTCAAGGTCTATCATCTCAGCAAAGGTGGTGGGAATGTGACCAGATCTAGAGGTGTCCAGAATTCCCACCTTTCTTCCCAGTCCTGGAATTCCAGGAAAGCCCTCGTGTTCCCTGCCAGAGGTCCCCCTCTGAACAGTAGACCTTGGTTTTGGGGGCTCCTGGCCCTCCTGCAGTGTGAAGACAGACTCTGGACTAGTCTCCCAGGCTCTGGGGCACTCACCTGCCCTTCCTCTGCACGTAGAGGGTCTGCTTTTGGGCCGTCTGCCCAGAGGCTTCTTCCTGCCTGAACAGAACAGTCGTTGGGTATTATACGTTTTCCTAATACTTTGGCCACCTGATGCGAAGAGCCCACTCTTTGGGAAAAGACCTTGAGGCTTGGAAAGATTGAAGGCAGGAGAAGAAGGGGACAACAGAGGATGAGATGGTTGGATGGCATTGCTGACTCAATGGACATGAGTTTGAGCAAGCTCCAGGAGGTGGTGAAGGACAGGGAAGCCTGGTGTGCTGCAGTCCGTGGGGTCACAAAGAGTTGGATACAACTGAGTGACTGAACAATGACAAGCACCAACTCACGTGTTACAAAGAGAGGTTTGCAGGAGTTTTCTGCTGTGTTTGAGCAGGAAGTATCAAATAAATCTGTAGATTGTCACGTGCTTTTAGACAGTTTTCCTGGATGTGTTTCCCTTGATAAATTTTTATCTTTCTCAAACAGGCACACTCTACTGATCTGATGTCTCCTCTTGAACACATTTTATTTAAAGTTTGTAGCACAGCTAGCTGCTCTGATACGTTCTGTGGGTCCTTTCAGCGTGTGGGACAGATATATACTTAGGACGCAGCTTCCTGTGGTGTTTTGCTAATGTTATCTCGCTTTCTGTCTCATAGTGTTTCTTGGGCCCTGTTGAACACTGTTTGATGGTTTTGCTGAAGTAAATCTAACTCAAAGTGAGTTTGAAAGGTTAATAGAAAAGTAAGAGGTTCATGAAAAGAAGACACTTTTTTTTTTTTTTTTTTAACTTTTTCATCTTTATTTTGTATGGGGTCTAGCCGATTAACAATGCTGTGATAGTTTTAGGTGAACAGGGAAGGGACTCGGCCACGCATATACACGTGTCCATCCTCCGCCAGCCCCCACGCCCCCGCTTCCAGGCTGGCACGTAACCCTGAGAAGAGTTGCATGTGCTGTACAGCAGGTCCTCTTTGATTATCCATTTTAAACATAGCAGTCTGTATGTACATGACCATCCCAAACTCCCTAACTATCCCTTTCCCTGCTGCTGCTGCTAAGTTGCTTCAGTCATGTCCAACTCTGTGCGACCCCATAGACGGCAGCCCACCAGGCTCCCCCGTCCCTGGGATTCTCCAGGCAAGAACACTGGAGTGGGTTGCCATTTCCTTCTCCAATGCATGAAAGTAAGAAGGGAAAGTGAAGTCGCTCAGTCACGTCTGACTCTTAGCAACCCCATGGACTGCAGCCCACCAGGCTCCTCCGTCCATTGGATTATCCAGGCAAGAGTACTGGAGTGGGGTGCCATTGCCTTCTCCACCAGCTACCAAAGATTAGTTTTCTAAGTCTGTGAAGAAGATACTTTTGATTGTTGGAAAAACTTGGTTAATAAAAAAAAAGTGAAAGGGGAAGGAAAAAGCCCTTCTTGATACATGGCAACCCACTCCAGTATTCTTGACTGGAGAATCCCCTGAACAGAGGAGTCTGGCAGGCTATATGGTCCGTAGGGTCGCAGAGAATCTAACACAACTGAAGTGACTTAGCACAACACACACACCACAGTTTTGCAGTATTCCTAATTTGTGACCAGAATCGGCCAGTTAAAGTAGCGTGAGGTCCTTGCTGGTTGCCTTAAGCTTGCTGTTATTTTATTTAGGAAGGGAAAAGAGACTGTCATCGGCCCCCAAAGAGCCCTGTTCCCAATCCCAGGTTCCTCCACCACTCCTCTGATGTACTTTTTGCTCTGACCCCATTTTAAAAGACATCAGGGGTATTTAATATTATGGTAACTTTGTAAAAGCTCTCCACGTGAATGACTTTTAGTAAATTAAATCAAAGTGCACTAACAGGGCTTTGAAAGCAGACCAAAAGATCAGAGATTTTGTGAGATACCTATGAGCTCAAGCTCTCTTAAGAAACCAGCATGGATGCCTTGAACTTGAATATATCTGATCCTCATTCTCACCTCCAGGTACCCGGAAAAGTAGTCCTCACTGCACTTAAGTGAGATTGCACAGAACTGTTTTCCCCGTTCAGAGGGGGAACTAAATGAGGTGAAGTGACGCATCTAAGGTCTGGTGAAGTCAGGAGGAGGGGCAGGAACAGAGGCGCCCTGTAGTGACGCATCTAAGGTCTGGTGAAGTCAGGAGGAGGGGCAGGAACAGAGGCGCCCTGTAGTTTAGTGTTGGATGTATGTAAGGTATGTTTATAGCTTGCATATTTAGTGTATTGCATATTTTTAATGTCCTGCATGTGTGCACATTTAATGTATGTGTATATATTGGGTTGGCCAAAAAGTGTGTTAGGGTTTTTCCAGAAGCTGTGATGAAAAAACCTGACCGAACGTTTTGGCCAACCCTACATATATATATAATGTCAGCCTCTGCATGTTCCCTATGCCATTAGGGTTTGGGCCTAAAAGAACTCACAGGCAACTTCCATTGTTTTTTATCCCTTAACTTTTTATCATGGAACATTTCAACATCCCTAAGGAGAGAGACTAGTATAATGAATTTCTGTGAATCCATGGATCACTTCAATAAACTTGTTTCATCTATGTTCCTTGAAAATCTTTTTAAAAAATCCTGTTGATTATTAATAGAGATAGAAGGGAATAATAACTCTTTAATAATAATAGCTCTTTAAAAGCTAATCAGTATTCATGTTTCCCTGGTTGTCTCATAAATTTGTCTTTCCAGGATGTACATTGCAGTTGGTTGATGTGTTTGATGTATCTTTTCAATCTTGAGGCTCTTCCTCTCTTCTTCATTCTTTTTGTCTTACTCATTTATGTTTATTTATTAAGTGAGGAAGCAGTGTTTTCCTGTAGATTTCCCTACATTTTGTTGGTTGCAGCCTTGGGTGGTCAGTTAACATGTTCCTTGCCCTTGGTTTCCTGTGAATTAAGAGCTGGATCTTGCTGCTTGATTAGACTTAACTTAGATTTTGTAGGAAATAGAGCATTTTAATGGGTAGTGTTGGGTAGTTCTAGGAATTTTATTGGGAGAGTCTGGTGTCTCTTTTATGACGTTTAGCATTCATTGACATTTCTTGCTTAGATCTAATACTTTCTTAGGGTTGCAAAATGGTAATATCCTAGTTGGGCTTACCAGGTGACACTGGTGGTAAAGAATCTGTCTGCAGTGCGGGAGACATGGGCTCAATCCCTGAGTCAGAAGCTCCCCTGGAGAAAGAAATGGCAACCACTGCCGTATTCTTGCCTGGGAAATCCCATGGACAGGACTACAGTCCATGGGGTCGCAAAGAGTTGAATGACTAAAGTGACTTAGCACTCACACACAATATCCTAATTCTACCCTTTTTTCTTCATGTATCAACTTGGATATTCCATAAAGAGAAATGTCCCATTGTCAGCTTTGTGGTTTCCCTGAGTTCACACAGGAAAGGAAGATCCATGATTGATTCCTGACCTTTATTTCCAGGCAAATTAAAAAGAAAAAAATCATTAGTCATTTCAGACACATTAAAAAGTGCTGAGATTTTTGTCATTTTGAGCTCCTAGTTTTAAATATATCTGATGTTTCCATTGTGTATATATATTTACTTATGAAGTTAAATTTTTTTCATCCTTGGCTAGTGGGAGCCTCTTCAGATTGGCTCTGAAATCCAGGTACCGTGGTAATAGAGCTTGTCTCTCTGCTGATGTGACAGGATGTTTCAGGCCCCACTGAATCTGTTTCCTGCTCCGTGTCTGCGATCAGCCATTTCTCTAAAATGCCCTGGCTCTTTCGCGTGGGGCGTAGTGCAAGGTGCTGAGGAAGCTGCTCTTCTGGCGGGGCACATTTCTGAGTCAGATATCATATATGTGTTTATATATATATGTTTTCTAAATGAGAAATGATGTCAGGGCTTTGTACTAACATTTCCATGTCAAATATAGAATTACAGGTATTTTATTTTTCTTTGATTTTATATTTCTATCTCCTTGTCTTTTCCTTATGCTAAGCATCTTAGTTCCTACCCTCATCAACTTAATTACCTATCTACATTGTAGTACTGATGGTGTCACCATAGTATGAAGACCAGATGCAGTTCAGCAGTTGTTTTATTTTTGCCATCCTAAGGATATGTGCCGCTAGTATGCAGCAGCCCTCCTGTGTTTTAAAGTCACACAAAATAGTTCCTCTACACGTGGGTCGTGTTCCTCCCAACCTGAAACTTAGGATCATTTATCTTATTTTACTTTACACTTTTAAGGCTTAAAAAACAACCACCAAATCTTGCTTCAGTATTAAGTAACGTGTATATACATCATTTGAGGGTTAAAAACTAAAAAAAAAAAAGTTAAAAAATGAGGTGTGTTCAAATCTAGTTTCTCTCCCTGCCTTCTCTGCCTTGGGCCTTTCCTCTTCGATAGATAACCTTCTTTTGCTTTGGTTTTCTTTAGTTTTTAGTTTATTTCTTATTCTTTTAAATGTGTCCTTCTATCCATCCATCTATTCTTATCTCCTCCCCCGACCCTGCCTCCTCCACCCCGTCCTGACCAAACAGTGATTTGTTCTGCACCATTTTCTCTGCTTTGCTTCTTTCTTTTTAAAACAGCAATCTAGAGAGCAGTGTGCAGCGGAACAAACAGAGATTCCTCATTCCTTTCACAGTTGTACATACGCTGCTGTGTACAGAAGTGAGTCGCTTAGTCTTGTCTGACTCTTTGCGACCCCATGGGCTATACAGTTCATGGAATTCTCTAGGCCAGAATACTGGAGTGGGTATCCTTTCCCTTCTCCAGGGGATCTTCCCAACCCAGGGATGGAAGCCAGGTCTCCCACATGTGGGCAGATTCTTTACCAGCTGAGCCACAGGGAAGCCCTGTGTGCAGAGACTGTAGTTTATCCCGTCAGTTGTCTGTTGATGAGTTACTCTCTCAGTGTAGCGTTTCCAGGGCAGAGTGAACATTGACCTTTGGACCTGGGGGATTGACAGGAATATAGGGTTTGATTGCCTAGAGTTTCGTTGTTAGTGTGGTGACCACTGACCTTAGTTCTGGTCTCAGTGCTGCAGAAAATTCTGCATTTCTTGGAAAGGTAAAGAGGACCTCCCATCAGTTGTATGTATTTTTGCTAGCTTCTAGCACCGTCTGAGGCCATAGTGACCCAACTGGAAGGTCGGGCACCTCTGGAGGCCTTCCATACACTGTGCGTGCATGCTCTGTGCATGGGTGCTCAGTTGTGTCAGACTCAGGGAGTCGTGTCGGACACTGACTCCCTGGACTGTAGTCCACCAGGCTTCTCTGCATGGAATTTTCTAGGCAAGGATACTGGAGTGGATGGCCATTTCCTTTTCCAGGGGATCTTCCTGACTCAGGGATCGAACCCCGCGTCTCTTGCTTTTTCTGCATTGGCAGATGGATTCTTTACCACTAGCGCCACCTGGGAAGCCCCCATACACTGTACAGAGTCTTAAGGTTGTCCTAAGGTTGTCTTAGGCAAGTTTCTGATTCCCAGGACTCAGCAGGAACGAGGTAGGAGCAGTGAGCATGTGAAGGTCAGGGCTGGCCCCATGATGGCCTTGAGCAGGGGCCCGGTGGACACCCTTCCAATAGCTTTGATAGCAGACTTAATAGTAGCTATAATTTCTCTTTCACGAACCACACTTTCTCAGAGCTTTGCTTTGGAAAAGTTTGCTTTTCATGGTTAGTGAGTTATTATTCCTTAGAGGGGAGTAAAGAACCATTTTCAGTGGTATTGGAAACCAGAAATTCAGATGAGGGCCATGCAGAGAAAAATATAGTCCGTTCATTGAGATTTACATTATACTTCTCAAAGTAAGAAACTTTTCTTAAAAAAGTTTGTTCTCAGTATTATGAGTTTCAATTAATACTTCGATTAACAAAAAAGACAGAAAAAATGTATTCTGCTTGGGTAAAAGGTGACTTTTTATTTATTCATTAAAAAAAAAAAGGGTGACTCTGAATCTGACTCCTTCTGTGGTCACAAGTTCCCTGAAGTTACCTTTTATTAGAGGAAAATGAGTGTCACCAGGTTGAGGAGAGGAGGTGTCACACAGGTGTTTATAGCTATTATTACGTAGGACCTTTCCTGCCTTCTTCTTAATATTAAAATAAACCTCAGCTCATTTGGCCTTTGTGTTTCTGTAGGAGTGTTCATCAGGCATTTCCTTTTTTAACTTGCCAGTACCTGATAGTAGGCACTGTTAATTAAGTTTGTTTGGAATATAAAAAAGAGTTTGTTCCTCCACTGAATGTTTATTGAGTACCTCCTATGTGCCAGTCTGTTACCAGGAATTGAGAGGATATAAGATGTCAGTGATTGAACACAGGGGCTTCTGATCTAGTGGGGGGCGGACACAGGGAATATGTAAAGTGCATCATTTAGTGGAAGGTAATGGGGGGTTACAGAAATAAAATGTAGCAGTGAGGAAGGAATGGCAAAGCGAATGCAGTTTTTATAAGAAATGAAAGTAATTCAGTGTCATTATGAACATAAACTTCACTTTTTTTCTTTCTTTCTTTCTTTTTTTTTTTTTTTTTACTAACTGAGCATTTGGATAGACAGATAATCCTTAACAAGCTGTTGGTTTTTGGTTCTGCACAGAGGTGCAGAGACTGTGAAACTCTCCTAGACAGCTTAGTAGACAGACGTTGGTAGGTGCAGGAAATGGGTTTCCCACCCTTTTCTTATCACTGAGTTTCCTATCTGTGAAGTGGGACTTGGGCTTCCCTGGTGGCTCAGCAGTAAAGAATCTGCCTGCAATATAGGGGGTTTGGGTTCGATCCCTGGGTCAGGAAGATCCCCTGGAGAAGGGAATGGCAACCTCCTCCAGTACTCTTGCCTGGAGAATCCCCTGGATACAGGAGTCTGGTGGGCTACAGTCCCTGGGGTCGCACAGAGTCGGATACAACTGAGGGACTAAACCACATCACCACCACCAAAGTGGGACTCTGTCCATCCCGCCTCACCATGAGACTGGGAGTTGACATCAGACACATAGAGTATGTCTAGTAGATGGAGCTTTTATGAGCTATAATGTCATTATTTTTATAAGTTCAGAAGCAAGAACTGTGAGCTTGTGGCTTTTCTGCTCCTAACCCGGTCAGTATTTTCATTTGTGTATCTTCTGTGACATTGGCAACCAAGTTAAATCTTGGGAAATATAATATAAACAGACATCTGTGGAGCTGATTTTTAAGCTCTCTGAGGTTTAGAGACCATGTTCTTCTGAAGTGATACTAGTATATTTCATTGGTTCTAAGATTTTTAAGTTTTAACCCCATTGGGAGGGGTCCCTGGATGATTGGCACCTGCCTGTCACTGACGGACACACCATGGATCAGAAGATGCACCCCATACAGGGAGGTTTGCAAGTGAAAGCAGATAATCAAATTCGTCAGTGGTGAATATACCATTTTTCCAGGTGGTGCAGTGGTATAGAATCCACGTGCCAGTGCAGGAGACACGGGTTCAATCCCTGGGTCAGGAAGATCCCCTGGAGAAGGAAATGGAAACCCACTGTAGTATTCTTGCCTGGAGAATCCCATGGACAGAAGAGCCTGATGGGCTACAGTCCATGAGGTCGCAAAGAGCAGGACTCAACGAAGTACACATATGCCATTTTTTACTTCATAAGGGATTTTTGATGAAGTTTTAAAATAATCGGGAATGGAGAAGGCAATGGCACCCCACTCCAGTACTCTTGCCTGGAAAATCCCATGGATGGAGGAGCCTGGTAGGCTGCAGTCCATGGGGCTGCTAGGAGTCGGACACGACTGAGCGACTTCACTTTCACTTTCACTTTAAAATAATCATGGTGAGTTTACTGAAACTCTAATGCGAAAGAGAAAAAAGACAAACTGATTTTTTCCCTCTCTATCTTAAAATTCAAGTTCAGGTTTAGGTAAGCTCTTTTTACGGCACGAATGAGGCCATTCATGAGCTTGCCGGCTGCTCTCCGGGTCCTCCTCAGCACCAGCAGCCCGGGAACGCCTCTTGTTGGCAGTGGAGCAGTCGCAGGGGCGGCCAGCACTCCGCACACACCTGCGTCCTCAAACTGGAGTGAACAGCACGGCTGTGTGCAGTGTGCACACACAGGCCGACTCCCCCATGACCGTCTCTGATGGGCAGATTCTGGATTCTACTTGTCTTCATAGCCATGCGAGAGCCCACCTTGCTTACATTGAGAGATAGGAAGACTCCCCGAGGGGGGCCATTCGAGCAGGGGTCATGGGCATTCAGTCTCCCTGATGAACCACACATTATGTTGCATTTAAAAGCAGTTCAGAGTGGTGTTGAGCAATGTACGATGCTGTTCTGATTACCAAACGTGGGGTGAATGTGTTAATACAAATAGATATTTTTTAAAACTCAAGTTTCTGTAGTATATGTTGATGTAGAATATTTTTGATCAAAGAGATTGATTCGTTTTTGAAAAGAATGAAAGATATTGGGAAACAAATACTGCAGTTGTTACCTGTCTTATCTTGGAGACATGAGGTATTCCAAAAAAAACTCCAGCCAGTGATGTTCCCCTCAGAATACTATCTGGTATTTTGGAAGATAACTTCCTAATGATACTCTGTCATTTACAGCAGTACCACTGTACCCTCCTAAGAGCACCTTTCATTCATATAAAAGGCCCAGGAGCCCTTCATTTAGTTTTCCTTCTGATATTTTTATTACTTAGGAAGAACTAAAGCCACCAGTTTGAAAATTATACAAGTTCTCGTCAGGGCGAAGAGCCCAGCTGTGACATGCTGGCACAGTCCCTTGGACTTCAAGCTCTTTGAGCCTCAGTGTCTTTCCTGATCAAGCTGACAGGAGGAAACAAACAGGATCTTGTGACTATCAGATCAGAGCTCTCGATGCCATACCTAGCACGTGTCAGCTGTGGTTTAGTTGTTGACCACATTTAATACCTGAGTTACTGATTTTATAAGTACTTTAACACTCTTCTGGACTGCACGACTTAACAGTACACGTGGGTCAGTTTAAGCGTTCAGGATCAGCATTAAGTGTCAGTACTGTTAGCAGGAACTCGTGTCCAACTCTGCGACCCCATGGACTGTAGCCTGCCAGGTTCCCCTGTGCGTGGAATTCTCCAGGCAAGAATACTGGAGTGGGTTGCCATTCCCTTCTCCAGGGGATCTTTCTGATCCAGGGATTGAACCTGTGTCTCCTGCATTGCAGGCAGATTTTTTTTTTTTTGTTCCGCTGAGCCACCAGGGAAGCCTGTCAGTCATCCTAGGACATTGTAAAGACCCATGTTGGTAAAATGTGTTTTAAAATACCAACATCTTGTGCTGAATAAGTTTTCAGCATCCATAAAGTGAAGAATCTGGTCTCCTGTTTGTTTTGTTTGCATTTTCATTTACCTTTGCTGATAGGTAAATGATTAAGATGAGAAAATAATGAAAAGTTTCATATTGTGGCTTGGATTTTGCGATGTCAGTACCATACTTCTGAAACGACATGACCGAGCTATAAAATTAAATGAAGTATACACTTGGGAAAACAACAGTTTTCTTTCTCTGTGTTTCTTTCTGAGACCCTTGATAGAAATAATAAAATAAATGTGGCAGTTCCATCAAAAATATTCAGATATACTCATAGACTTCCTTAGGTTGTATATATGTTAATGAGAAATATTTCTACTTTTCTGTCAAAGGCCTGTCATGTGAGAGTTGTACTTAATATGTAATGTAATCTTTATAAAGTTCTTAAGCTAATTTCATTGTGCTTTAAAATTCTTTGTGCCAATGTCTCCCTCTCGCTTTTGTTTTCGAGTGGCTTTTTGGAGAGCGTGGGGCAGCTTGACCACAGGGGTCAGCTACTGCCCTTGAGAGGGGAGGGCACCCGGGATCCCAGCTTCTCTGAAGTCGTCATCCACAGAGTTTGGTGAACAATCCTGTCTTTTTCCTGTTGAGATTTAAAGCCGTTTGGTTGGTAGTAAAGAGAACGCTTAGAATGTCTGGGAGAGAGTACTCAAAGTGCTGGAGAAGAGAGAGACAGAGAAAGAGAGACAGAGAGACAAAGAGATGCAGAGAGACTGAGGGGAGGAGACAGAGAGGGGTGTGAGGAGGTGAGGTTTAAGGCAAAGGAAGCACGTGAACGTGACCCTTTTTCTCTCCAACCATAGAACTGAAGAAGGGAGGAAACAGACCCCCTGAAGGAAGGAGACAGGGTTCTGGGACACCCTCCCTGTGCGGGTGGCCCTGACGCTGGTCCCAGTGGAGCGGGGGCACTGGCCTCTCGAAGGTCTTTTGGGCCGGGCAGGCGGTGGTGATGCTGGGCGCCCGAGGGCCTCAGGAGCTGCGTCCTCCCCTTGGTGTCTGAGCGTGCGCATGTGTTTGTTTGCAGGTGGCAGAGACAAGCGCGGGGGTCCCATCCTCACCTTCCCGGCCCGCAGCAACCATGACAGAATACGGCAGGAGGACCTCCGGAGGCTCATCTCCTACCTGGCCTGTATCCCCAGGTGAGTGCGGAGGGCCTGGCCGCTCGCCATCCATCTGGCCCCTCCCGGGAAAACAGGCCCCTGTAACACGGGTCCCAGCAAGGCGCTGCCGCGATGGAATCACATTCTTGCTCCCTGTTTCCCTCCTGTGACACTTTCCCTCCTGGGTGCTGGGCGGGAAGGGCTGAGTTCCTCGGGAGGTGGGGTGGGGTGGGGTGCCCCCCCGGGCTGGGACGTGAGGGTGTGGTGCCCGAGGCAGCAGTGGCACAGAGACGGTGGGGGCCCTGATCCGAGACTGCTTCGTGGATCCTCGGGGTGCAGGCAGATGTTAACAGATGTCCACCGCAGGGGGCTGGTGACCGCCCCTAACCCCTTTAGGGTGACACCAGCCTGGGAGACAGCCCTGTCCTCTGCTGACCCCCTCCTCAGCATGGCTGTGGCAAGTCAGCTTTGGTCTGGATGGTCTGACCTCCGGAGGGAGTTCCTGGGTTTTTCTTCACATTCTTGGGTGTCCTTTGTGGGAAAGCTATCACACGTCATGGATGACACATGAATGGGCCCCTTAATCAGGTTAAAAATGTGGGAAAAGTTTCCCCCTTTGTCTTACTCTGGTGTTTCCTTGAACTGTTGAAATCATAGAATTGGAAAGAGTCTTAGAAGTTATTTACTGCTCTGTCACTTATAAATACGGCATAGTTTGTGGCCACCTCTTACTGAGCTCTCACTGTGTGCCACGTGCTGTGCTAATGGTGACAAAGCGCGCGGTACAGAGGGCAGTGCAGAAGAAGAAAGGAATCCCTGCCCCCCTAAATGACGCTTGTGGTGGAGTTTAAGTGAACAAGGTGAATTCCATCCAGGTGATGCTTTAAAAGCAGTTACATTGTTGGAATTCTGGATATAACTTTGGCAACTTGCTGTTTGGTCTTGAAATCTGTGTTGACTGTAAATATTAAAAAATTGCCTTTTCTTTCATTGATGCCATAGAAAAATTGATACACATATATTGTCGATCATCTGATGACCCACTTTAAACAGAGACACAAAACTTTGTCCTGGGAATTGCGTAAACAGCACTGGAGAGAAGCAGGTGCCCCCGTGCCTGTCCTCGGGCTCCAACAATGATCACTTTCTGCCCATCTTGTCTGCTTTCCCCACAAAATATAGTACATCTCCAGCATCTTCTTGTTTCTCTCCAATGTGACCCTAGAACCACTGAACACAGTTAGTTCACTTCATTTCCTGGATTTGCCTTTGTATTTACAATTCTGGACGATAGGAAATGCCATTTTCTTGTTCTTGGTTCATTTAATGAGCAGGGAAGAGAGATGATGCATTTATCAAGTGATAATGGAGGAAGATTTCATAGTGGTCCAAATGGCAGTGGCAACAAAGAGATTCCTCTCCAGGCCCACTCCGGTCCTCCAGTGACTGGAAAAGAGCCACGCTGCCCCCAGGGGGCCTGCAGAGGTGGGAGCACTCCGGCTTAAGCCAAACAAAGGGATCAGCGATCATCATCAGAAGGTTCAGGGTGTGAGAATTTGGTGGGACCTACCTACAGACTCGCTTATTCTTAATTTCTGAGTCTGATAGTTTGTTGTTAGTTTCAGGGTGATATAAACAGTCCTGGACAGTGGAGGGGGGTCCCTGTGGGACTCCTATCTCAGTCCACCACCATCCCACATTTTCTGCAATATGAAGGAGCCTCTGGCTACACCTTGGCCACACAGTCACAGGACCACGCATTCCCAGGCGTGGAGAGAGTGCTATCCAGGAAAGCGTGTGGGCAGGGTCAGACAGCTGGCCTGGTTACTTATATTTATGAATTTTCTGATCTTTGTGATAGTAATCTGTGCTTCTTAGATCATCGTATTGAGTAGGATTATTTACATGCGGGCCTGGGATGGTGTCTGCCTATGGTTGCTGCCTCAGCTGTAGTATGGTAATGTCTGTTTTTCACATTTGCCTTTCAGCTTTCCTTCAGTAGTTTCCCCCCCCCTTTTTTTTTTTAATTGGAGGCTAATTACTTTACATTATTGTAGTGGTTTTTGCCATACATTGACATGAATCCTCCATGGGTGTACATGTGTCCCCATCCTGAACCCCCCTCCCACCTCCCTCCCCATCCCATCCCTCTGGGTCACCCCAGTGCACCAGCCCAGAGCACCCTGTCTCATGCATCAAACCTGGACTGGCGATCTATTTCACGTATGATAATATACATGTTTCAATGCTATTCTCTCAAATCATTTCCTTCTTGCCACGTGTTCTAGAGCCAGATCTTCTTGTCTCTTTTTTTTCTGCGTGGCTTCCTGATTGTCTTTCCACTAGAACGGCCTTGAAGTTAAACATCAGTGTGATCTGAGCAGCGGTGCCTGGTTTTGAGTATTGTTATTTGGGACACCTGCCTTTCCCCTCTCCCTTTCTAAAGAAACAAAACAATTAGAGTAATAGACTGACTTTCATATGATTAATTTGCAAGGACACTTTTCCTTGAAATGAGTAGGAGAGAAGTCAGAGTGGAATTTCTTGCTGGTGTACCTGGGACTCCTGCACAGAGATGAAGTCACATTAATCTTGGTATATGTCTAAGTTGTTTATTGCTCTTAACACATGAATTATACTAACTAGAATGTTTTGTCTTCTCTAGAATGATTTATAGTAGCTAAGGTTTCCCAAGTGGCTCAGTGGTAAAGAGTCCACTTACCAAATGCAGGAGATGCAGGAGACATGGGTTCAATCCCTGGGTCGGGAAGATCCCCTGGAGGAGGAAATGGCACCCTGCTCCAATATTCTTGCCTGGGAAATTCCACGGGCAGAGGAGCCTGGTGGACTACAGTCCATGGGCTCACCAAGAGTGGAACACAACTGAGTATACATGCATGCAAGCACACATATACATAGCAGCTGAATGGATAAATTGCTCTTTGGTCATCAATGAAGTCATGTGAAACTCTGAGTTGATTCATTCATGAACATTCGTATAAGATACCTTCTTCATCTAGGAAATGAAAAAAGAAGACTTTCTCTTTTCTAGAGACCTGCATTGAAAAAGGACTTAAGTTCTATCTACATTTTTTTTAATCTCACAGCTAAAATGAAGCTTTTAGGTAAAACTGCTATAAAATACCTGGTTAATAAGTCTCAATTTCGAATGAGCAGTGTTTTGGAGGTAGAGACATGGCCCAGAGCCCTTGTGTAGCAGCCGTAGTTGTTCACTGGATGCTCAGAAGTTAGAACGGGCTTTGGGGGTGTTTGCAGGTCACTGCTTTCTTCACAATGTCTCACTTTCAACTTGTAAAGACGGACGGGTGGGAAGCTTGGGCACTCCCAGCCTGGCTGGTCTGCTGCTCGAGTTCCTTGGAAGTCCCCGGTGGGAACTTGTGAGTTGGATCGCAGAGGCAGGTGACTAGTTAAGCCTTCCGTAAACTGTACAAGCTCAGGACATCTTTCGCTTGTGTCTGTCTCCAGCTCATTCCTTTTGTTAAGCCTGGAGTTACTCAGGATTCCTTCTAAGCCCCTGTCAAGTGGAGTGGCTTTGTAGTTTTATGTACACACTGCATAGCGCTCTGTGAACAGAAAGACAGGCTGCCAGAGAATTGACCTCAATGAGGGGAAGACCGATGAAGCCCAGGCCCTAAACAGCACCTGATAACAACTGTCGAACCTAGTGCTGTGGTTTGACCGTTTCTGGGGCGCATCTCTGGGATGCAGCAGCAGGACCTGAGGGTCTGGAGCCTCGGTCCCCGCTGGGCAGCAGATGTGGACATCCTCCCGCTCAGGCTGGTCTAGCCCCGAGGACCTCTGGAGCCCAGAAGCTCCTACTGAATGGACTCCTGCAGGATAGCAGACCCCATTAGTGCCCGAGGGAGGCCAGGCCGCTTCATTTCAGTGACTTGGGAGATTTCGGGAGACATTTCTGGGAGTGCCAGCTGCCTCTAAGGATTTATGAAGGAGGCTGAGACACTCCGCGGATCCTGGCCTGGGATCTGCTTGAGACAGGAAAAGCGATTGCCTGAGGAGTCAAGGGTGACCTCTCTTTAAGTTCACAGTCATACAGAAGCGAATCAGATCACTCCTCACTGCGTCCCACGCTGGAGTGATAAGCCGGGGGCCGCCGGATAAGTCTGTTTGTGTTCCTAGGACTGTGAGCTATCACGTGTCCAGGTTCTATCTCCTCAGACTTTCTGGGAATGTTTCGGTGATGGGCCCCTTGCACTGCTGTGATTGTCGCAGGAACCTGGAGTGTGAGTTATTCTAACAGTGAGAGTCCAGATGAGGAAAAGAATGGTGTGTGTGGGAGTGGGGAGGGCAAGAAGGCGGAAGAGCTCATGCAAGGGAGCGTGAGATTGACTTAAATTTAGTTGAGATCGTGCTTCTTTTTTTTTCGGTTGTCTACAGTGGGCTCACTTTATTTAAAAAAATGTTTAATTAAAATTTTTCAGTAGAGTTGACTTAGGATATTTGTGTTAGTTTCAGTTGTACAGCAGGATTGTTCAGCTATACGTACATTTGTTTTTCAGGTTGTTTCCATCGTGGGTTATCACAAGACACCGAGTGTAGTCCCCTGTGCTGTGCAGTAAACCTGTGTAGCTTGTCTGTTTTATGTACGGCAGTTTGTATCTGTTAGTCCCAGTCTCCTGATTGATCCCTCCCCGTCTCCCTTTTTCCTGCGGTGACCGTGAGTTTGTTTTCTATGTCTGTGATTCTGTTTCTGTTTTGTATAGAGATTCATTTGTATGATTTTTTAGATTCCACATGTAATTGGCACCGTATGAAGTTGTCTTTATCTGGCTTACTTCACTTACTGACTGACTTCACTTCACTTTTAGGTTCATCAGTGTCGTTGCAAATGGCAATATTTCTTTGTTTTTTATGATCGAGTAATATTCCGTTGTGTGTATAAATATGTATATCACACCTTTAGAAGCCAGTTCTCCGTTGACTCTCACCTGGTTGTCCCCATGTCTTGGCTGTTGTTCATTGTGCTGTTACGAACATTGGGGTGCACCCCTAGTTTTTGAATTAGAGTTTTCCTTTTTCTCTGTATGTTTGTCCTGGAGTGGGATTGCCGGATCATATGGTAACTGTCTTTTTAGTTTTTGAGGTACCTCTGTACTCTTTTCCACAGTGGCTGCACCAGCATTCCCATCAGCAGTGTGGGAGGGCTCCCTTTGCTCCACAGCCTCTCCAGCATTTGTTGGTAGACTTTCTGATGACGGCCGTGCTGACTGGTATGAGGTGCTGCTGCCTCATTGTAGTTTTGATTGCGTTTCTCCAATAGTGAGCAGCGTTGAGCATTTTTTCATCTGCCTGTTGGCCACCGTCTGTATGTCATCTTTGGAGAGATGTCTGTCTAGGTCTTCTGCCCTTTTTTTTATTAGCTTGTTTGTTTTTTTGACACTGAGTTATATGAGCTGTTTGTATATTTTAGATATGAACCTCTGTCAGTCACATCATTTGTAAATATTGTCTCCCATTCTGTAGGTTGTCTTTTTGGTTTGTTGATGGTTTTCTTTGCTGTGCAAAAGCTTTTAGGTTGGTTTAGGTCTCGTTTGTTTAGTTTGCTTTTGTTTCTTTTTCCTTGGGAGATTGATCTAAGAAAATACTGCTGCAGTTTATGTCAGAGAATGTTTTGCCTGTTTTCTCTTTCAGGAGTTTTATGATGTCATGTCTTAAAATTCTTTAAACTGTTTTGAGTTTATTTTTGTATATGGTGTGAGGGGGAGACTATGGAGTTTTAACCCATGTATATGGACACTTTGAGTTTTGTTTTTTCTTTTTTTTTTTTTAACTTATAATTTTATTTATTTATTTATGGCTGTGCTGGGTCTTCATTGTTTTGAGGCCTTTTCTCTAGTTGTGGCAAGCCGGGGCTACTCTCTGATTTTGGTGCTCGGGCTTCTCATCTCAGTGGTGTCTCTTACTGTGCAGCATGGGCTCTAGAACGCAGGCTCGACAGGCTCAGTAGTTGTGGCGCATGGGTTGGTTGCTCTGCGGCATGTGGGATCTTCCCCGACCAGGAATTGAACCTGTGTCTCCTGCATTGGCAGACGGATTCTTAACCATTGAGCCACCAGGGAAGCCCTTGTTTTTTCGTTTATTGCAGATATGCTTTATATGCATTTCTTGTGTCCTCGGGTTGAGATTTAATAGGGTTCATAATTTTTATGTCTTCATCGAGGACATTCTTAAGAGAAACCGGCTCTTTTGTTTAACAGCTTGAACTTGGAGAGAAGAATACAGTGACTCCTAGCACTGCCTTGACTTGTTGCTAAGAGGCAACCGTGTTTTCTGTGGCCTGTGCACTCTCAGTGCAACCGGCTGACAAAGACAAATAAGACACAGTAATCCCATGAAAATAAGTGTACCCCAGACCCTGCCAGATGGGGGGGTCCCCCGGGGCTGGTGACCCACACCTGAGAAGCTGCGAGGGAACTCAGGGTCCCAGGCAGGTTAAAGGGAATAAACTGGGACGTTCAGAAGCTCGCGCACGCTGATGTGAGTGGTCCCAGCTCCTCGCAGTCCTGGAGCCCAGGTGACTAATGCGCCCGGCTCTGCGTGTGCTGTCAGGGTTCCCTCCCTGTTTAGCTCTGTCCTTGTTTAGTGGCCCTTCACCCTTACTCGGCAGCGTGTGTGAACAGTTAACGCACACAAGGCCAGAGAGATGGGCAGGGTGGTCACTGCTTTTCTCCTAAAGAGAAGACAAGATGCAAAAGCCATGGCACAGCATAAAGACTTGAACATTTTGGAGGCTGAACCCTCTGCAGGTATAGTTAGTCTGTTCCGTTAAGGCACCAGGGAGGGCGAGAAGCACGGCTAAGAGCCACGCTCTCTTGGTAAGGATTCTGCATCCAGCAGCTCCCTGGGTACCAGTGCGGGACGGCCAGGCAGTGGGTGGAGGGACCCGCCCTGCCAGCAGCAGAATGACGGAGGCAGAGCCTTCCTCGCCAGGCCAGCCTCCGACCAGACACAGGGGTGAGCCCTGGCATGGTGTCAACCTGCCTTTTCTTTCTCTCCAGTGAAGAAGTCTGCAAGCGAGGGTTCACGGTGATTGTGGACATGCGTGGGTCCAAGTGGGACTCCATCAAGCCGCTGCTGAAGATCTTACAAGAGTCCTTCCCCTGCTGCATCCATGTCGCGCTGATAATCAAGCCAGACAACTTTTGGCAGAAACAGAGGACTAATTTTGGCAGTTCTAAATTTGAATTTGAGGTAACTTCCCCGTGTAGCCAGACCAACTCAACCAGTAGGTGTGGTTTATTAAAAGCTTTTCTGTCGTCATTGCAGGCTGCTTATAGATGTTTCAGAACCATGTATCCAGCAAAAGCTGCCTATCTTAGTTACAAGTGACATGTAAAGTTAGTCATTATGTTAAATAAGACAGGTTGGTTTGTCACCTTATCCTCTTTGGGGGTTAGGTTCCAGGCCTCTTGTCCCTGGGCAGTGGGGTTGCTGGGGTGTAACCTGTGTGTCTTAGAAGCCTGTTTCCTTTCACTTCATGGGATAAAATAGCTTTACTGTTGAGCGCAAGTGGCTTTAGGTGGCGTCTGAGGCCTCACTGTTAACCCCAGCTGTGGAAATAAGGGAATAATAGGGAGAAATGCCCAGCCTCAGAGTTCCTGAGGAGATGTGTGGGAGAGACTGACTTTTTTATCGCGTCCTTAATTAATGTTGGAGCGAACCATCTGCTATGTATTTGATACGTCAGGTCTCTCATTTACAAAAAGAGAGCGATTCTTTAAACCCCGGGCGGAGCCCTGGGTCCAGTTAGCACACAAGGTCGCTGTCTTTCAGTGTGTAAAACAGCCCTCAACCTGCTGCTTGACTCTCCTTCCCCTGGAACCTCCTCTCCTTAGGCTCCCAGGCTTCTGACAAAGCTCTGATGCAGTTGGTTTCATGAGAGTATTATGGGGAGAAGGTACTCTGGCCAGCTGGAAACTTGATTCATGCCATATTGTGTAATAAAATTTAAATATTTCCTAATTATAAATGCTAATTTTTAGTTGACTAGATGGTTCATCTAGCCGCTTTGCCCAAACATTAGGTTATAGTGAATGTATTCATGTATTTTAAGGTTAACAACAATACTAGTATTAAACATATCACACAATATTAATTCTTAAGCTTGATGTTACATGTTACACCTTTCAGAGTCTTTTCATGCATACATGAATTGCATTTTAAAATTTGGATCCTTGGTACTGATTTTCAACCTGAAATCTGCATGTAGTTTTTGAATTTGAGGTGAAAGGTGAAACCAGTAAGCCTTTATCTTACACACCAGACGAAGTGAGTTTGGAGGACAGTTTGTCAGATATCGGTTCTTTTCTTGACACAGAATGTAAAATGTGCTGTATTTGATGATACACATTTTAAGCAGACACAGCAGTTTGTTGGTGTAAGGTCTGTAGGTGTTTGCTAATCTCGCTGTGCTATCTCCCTCTGGGCCTTTAAAGTTTCCTCCCCTAGTTTTTCTGTTGACCTTCTCTCTACGTTATCACCTGCTTCTGTCCATGAAGTGATTGCTCCATGGACGTTTTTAAACTCTGGGCAGATGAGACAGCAATGAACCTGTGGTCACATTTCAGGCTAAAGTGCTGGGCCAGGAGCCGCCCCCCTTTCTAGCTCTGCCTCTTTTTGCCATTTGTTATGCCAAACAGCACAGACGCAGCTGTAGGTTTCTCTAAGACTAGAGGTAGCAGAGGTGGGGTTACATAAGCCTTTCTCTGTTTTATTTTTTGGCTCTGGGCCACATTTTTTTTTTTTTTCTCTTTTCCTTTGTCTTCACTAACTCCCCCTCCGTATGTTTTCCGTGAGGCATCATACGTAATATTAACTCCGAGTCACATTCTGTTAGGGTGAGATGAAGGTTTATCACCCAGGCTGTAGTTGACCTGAGCCTTGTGAGTGTTAGATTGTTAGGTAGGTGATTGATGTGCAACCTGTGTGCTGCTCAGGGACTTCCCTGGTGGTGCCGTGGTTGAGGCTTCGCCTTCCAATGCAGGGGGTGCGGGTTCGATCTCTGGTTGAGGAGCTAAGATCCCACATGCCTCGAAACCAGAAAACCAAAACATGAAACAGGAGCAATATTGTAGCAAATTCAAAGACTTTAAAGATGATCCACATCAAAAAAAAAAAAAAAAAAATTAAGTATCTGTGCTGCTCAGAGTCACTGTGGATCTCTGCAAGTGAATGGAACATTTGTTCTCTCTCCAACTTTGTGAGAAGGGCGTCTGCCAGCTTTCTTGCTAACCCTTGAGCATTTTCTAAATTTTTAAAAAGTCACTCATGTTCCAGTGTGCCTAATGTAGTGAGTTAATGTCCACATTCTTGGAAAGAAATCGACTTTCTTTAGCTGTCATGAAATTCAATGATTCTATTATTTTAGGTTTTCCAACTAACAGCCGTGTGTTATTCTAATGAATTTGTCTTTCACCGAGTGTACTAATGCTTCTTTTCATTTACATTTGTTTTAATGGGGCCAGCACAAGGTATGTTATGTTTTCTATAAGTGGATTACTTGCTTCAAGTTTGAAAATCTGTGGTTAAGTGTTACAAATTGCATTATGGTAAGACCATGTATGACGGGTTCATCTTCTCACACGTGATTTTCTTTCCCCTTAAGACAAATATGGTCTCTTTAGAAGGCCTTACCAAAGTAGTTGATCCTTCTCAGCTAACGCCCGAGTTTGACGGCTGCTTGGAGTACAACCATGAAGAATGGATTGAGATCCGACTTGCTTTTGAAGACTACATTAGCAACGCGACCCACATGCTCTCTCGGCTGGAGGAGCTCCAGGACATCCTCGCCAAGAAGGAGTTGCCCCAGGATTTGGAGGGGGCGCGGAACATGATCGAGGAGCATTCCCAGCTGAAGAAGAAGGTGATTAAGGCCCCCATAGAGGACCTGGACCTAGAGGGACAGAAGCTGCTGCAGAGGATTCAGAGCAGCGAGAGCTTTCCCAAAAAGAACTCGGGCTCAGGCAACGCAGACCTGCAGAGCCTCTTACCCAAGGTGTCTGCCATGCTGGACCGGCTGCACTCGACGCGGCAGCATCTGCATCAGATGTGGCACGTGCGCAAGCTGAAGCTGGACCAGTGCTTTCAGCTGAGGCTGTTCGAGCAGGATGCTGAGAAGGTAGTGGATGGGGCGGGGGTGCTACAGTGCTTCCTGAAGGGAGGCTGCCTGAGTCGCTGGGTCTGAGCACCCGAGGCTGGTTTGGTTGGGAGAAAGGGCGGAAAAAAAGGGCTGGGGAGAGGCGAGCCACTCACATGGCCTCGGTTAGAGAGCAGCAGTGTCAGTTCGGAGATCTCCCTTCCGTCTGCTTTCCAGCGTTTCTCATCGCGCATGAGAGCCTCTTCTAGAAACTTAAAGTGGTTAATTACTGATGGTTTGGTTTAGATTGCCTGTAAGATAGACATGAATATTTTCAATTAAAAGGGTGAAAACTTTATAGAATATCTTATTGAAAGCAGTAATGATGCATGTACTTTTGTAATACTTGCTCTTCCACCCAGAAAAGCCAGCGGAAAAACACCCTTCAGACCCATTATTGAATTTGTTTTCACAATAAAAGGCGAATAATGAATTAAGAATAATAACTTCTGGGAAACAACAGGCAATAATTAGTTACGGTTTCCTGTCAAACCAGCAGGTCAGAGTGAGCTCTTGAATGTCTTAGCAACGTGAAAACAGGACACTTACTTAGAGGAAAGGGTTGCAAGCCGTGAATGTGGGTGAATTGATCTGTGTTGAACTGAGCTCACTGAATCCTTTTCAAGGACAGGAAAATGTTTTATAAAGTTAAGAAAGCCTATTGAAGTCTTTGATATAAAGGGATCTTTTGAAAGGTGACAGTCCAGCACTATTATCCCATATTATTATTTGGTAAGCTTCTAACCTCTATTTGTTTAAGGTGACCCTTGCATAGCACGGGGGTTGGGGTGTTGACACTCACGAAGTTGAAAATCCACAAACTGTGCTCTCTGCCTCTAAAACAAAGGAGTTGCTGAATGACTCACCCGGGGATGAGAGGCTGAAACAGTTTGGTAGAATCAAGGCCCCAGCCCCAGTTCTTTTGATTCCATATATGATCTCTAGTTGAACACAACTTTTTGCCACACGTAAAGATGTGTAAAATGAAAATACAGGTTCTTCATTTATTGAAGAATGTAGATACTCCATTTACTTCATTTATCTGCATGTAATTAGACCCGTGCAGCTCAAACCCAGGCTGTTCCAGGTTCAGCTGTAGCGCCTTGTCAGAGACGCTGGAGAACCTTCCTTTCAGTTACTCAGCAAGCAGGTGACTGCCCCTAGGTTCCGGTTCGCATCACAGAAGCAGTGTTAATTGACAGTCATTTCTTTTCCCTTAAATGTTTTCCTGGGAACAATATAATTAACATCATTTTCCAGGTGGCATCTCTGTTGACTCTTAAGAGGGGTGTCATTGTTAAAGTTTTCCCCATTTCTTTTTGTTTTTATGGTAAATTTTATAGTTTGCACAGGGATTTTTTTTTTTTTTAATTCTTCTTGCATTAAAGAGCATAATCTCTTAGTCATTGAAATTGCTGTCAGTAATCTGTGAGCAGAGCAACACCCATCCAGAGACCCGTAAGTTTGTAATTTCACCTAACGGGTCTTTAATTGAAGAGCAGTGTGGCTAATTATGTGGTTCGGTATAGCAGAGAGTCAGAAGATTGGAGTTTTAATCAGCCTGGGGGATCTGAATGACCTCTGCTTATGTATCTACTTCTTAATTCCTCATCTGTCTAAGGAGCACCCTAGGTAAGATTGTCTTGTAGCTCTTGCAGGTTCAGAACTGTGACTTGGTAGCTGTCTAGCATCTTCTGGGCCCCAGTGCAGCAGGGGTTGTCGGCGGAAGGACGCCGCCCTTCCTTGGTTTGGTCCGGTTCCTGGGCCTGTGTCAGGCCTCTCTTTCTCGGGAGTGATCCCAGGTTGTCTTTTTTCATCCCGGTAGATGTTTGACTGGATCACACACAACAAGGGCCTGTTTCTGAACAGCTACACTGAGATTGGGACCAGCCACCCTCATGCCATGGAGCTCCAGACCCAGCACAACCACTTTGCCATGAACTGCATGGTAAGACGCTGGGGTGCAGGGGTGTCGGGGCGCAGGGGTGTCCTGCCGCTGAGCGAACTTTAGCAGACGGGGGAGGGTATTTACACGGCTCCTTCCCAGCACGCTGCCTGGAGCTCGTGTAGGGCCTTCTGACGATCCGATGTAGCAGCTGACCTCCAGTGTGGGAGATTCTCTGTGGCAGCAGTGTGCAGGTAGCTTGTTTTTAAGTTTGTAAGCAAACAGAAGTGAAAACAAGCAAGCCAACCAACCAGTGAAACTTGAACCAGTTCACCTGGCCAGGCCCACATGCATGGTTTTGATGCTGGCCTCTGAACTATCCCTCTCAGGAGCCCACGGGGCTCTTTTCAGAGGCTGAGTCACGTAAACCAGCCCGCTGTTCATTTGCTGGCAGCCCTTCATGATGAGGATGTAAGCCAGCCTGCCACCCTTCTCAGAGGCATCTTCCAGTTCTCCTAAAACGTGAGCCTTCCTCCCAAGTTAAGTGGAGGGCCGGTCTTTCCCGCAGTCCTGTGGCTCTCTGGATGCCCTTGGCCTGTTGTGGATACGATTGGGGTTGCTCTAAGATTGCAGTGCAAAATCCCCCGAAAGAACCCAACAGTGAATTTTAAATAACAGTATTAGTGTAGTTTTGGAATTAATGTAACAAAAATAAAGCTGTACGTTGTTCTGTAGGACATAGGGTTCCTTCTGTAGAGAGTTACTCTAGAAATACTTACTTTAGAGACAGTTCTGGTGTGGACTTTGAGCCAGACCTATGGAAGTTAGCTAGCCCTCTTTGCCTGGTAATGTGTGTCTGAAGAGCATTGAAACGATACAGAGAGGGGGTCGTTATTTAAATTAGTTCAGTAAGAGGCCATTTCATTAGAATTCAGTCCACAAAGTGCTTCGCTTTGGAAGTTACCAAAAAAAGATTCAGCAATTAAAATTTATGTAATAAGCACTATCCCAAAAGTCTGATACTCTTCTTGAGTTTGAGGTAAGAGAATTTTGGGGTCAGAGATTGAGCCTGGGTGTAGATGAGGAGAATGAAAATGTGGGCCTTTATGGGAAGCATCTTAGAAAACTTTTTTCCCCTAACAGTTTCCTATCAATTTTTCAAAATATTCAGAAGCTTCCAATTAATGGTGAAAGACACATTCAGCCCGCAACTATCAGATACTTTAAAAACTAGAAGTACTAAAATCTATTTTATAAAAACTAGAAAGGAGCAGAAAGGTTCCTGTCCCTCTCTCAGTGTTGCTAGTGATTAGGAATCAGAAGATGAAGAAGCCAGGCATGTGGGTTATGAACGTAGAGGTTTTTAATTCTGACTTCTGTTTACTGTGTGACCTTGGGCAGCCTGATTAATCTCTTTGAGCCTCGGTTTCCTAATCTCTAAAGTGGGGATAATTTCTGCCTAACATGGTGTTGCGTTATTTTACTTACCATGTTTGTGTAAGACACTAAGCGGAATTTATCAAGTAAGTGCGTCATAAATGGTAATTGCTACCACTGATGTTACCACCTCATTAAAAATACTGTCAGTAACTTTAGTATGTTATGGTAAGTAAGAAACTCTTAAAAGTATGGGTAATATCTTTTTTTTAGGTTTAAATATATTTTCTATTTTTCTATGATGCACTCTGTCACTCCTCTAAGTGAAACTTTTAATTTAAAAAGGCTGTAGTCGCTTGTGCGCTGCAGGGTGACAGCTGTTGGGGGCGCTTTGCAGGCCTCGCAGCTCCTAGTTCTCGACACCTCTGCGAGTCCCTCCTGTGTCTAGGACACTTACTTATGCAGGAGAGGGGCCTGTTAACCTTCAGCCCTTTCTTGTGCTGTCTAGTGTGTTTTAAACTTTTTTGATAAAATGGAAGTACTAGATGTCGGAGCAAAGTCGACTTTAAGAAAGCATTTTAAGAGACAGCAATGAAGTCATGCCCATTCTCCCATCACAGGTGTTTTAGAGGCTCTGATGGTAGGAATCTGGGTGGAGGCACAGCTGACGTGGGGAATTGTGCACTGCCATGTCTGTGCACGCTCGTCTGGGCTGTGTGCCACGTGGCTCCTTCATCCTGCCATAGTGATAGAGGCACGGCCCAGGCATGATTCAGAGAGCGGTCCTCTGCGTGCGGAGCGCAGACAGTTTGAGAGGATGGAAGCCATGCAGGCCCTGAAACAGATGGAAATGGAATGCGGCCCCTCCGTGGGCCCCCCGATGGAGCTGTCTGGGTGGACAGCTTGTCCCCAGATCCTGACAATGGCACCTGCTGATGCTTTTTCGAACAGACCTTTGGGGTAGATTTTCCTCTTTAAGGATCCAGAGAAAGCAAAACTCGGTGAGTCTGGTCAGTGTGTCTAGTTGGAGAGAACGTGTATGAGAAGGAGAGGCATTGCTCCTTAGAGGACAGTCTTCGGGGCGCTAATGCCACACGAGGCTGTGAGGCCAGTTCCCCTCGGCTGGTGGCCTCGACTGCCCATCAGAGCCTCACAGATGCCCCCCGTGCCTGCCGGGTGAGCCCCACACCCGGACGTGGTAGCTGGTTCCAGCCTGCAGCCAAGAAAAGTGCCTCTGCGCCTGGAGTCCGCGGCTCTGTAAACCCAGATGAAGGCGACTCCATTTAGTTCAGGCTGCGATCAGGAGTCGATGAAAGGAATGAGTCAATGAAGGTACAGAGAATGCCAAGCGTGTTCTGTCGGGTGCTTCCTTGGGTCACTGCACACGGAGCGACAGTGCTGAGGCCGGTGCAGGGGTCAGAGGGCAAGGCAGCGGGAGGTGGCCCGAGGACCACGTGGGCAGGAGGGGTGGGAGGAAGGGTGTGCAGGAGTTCAGGCAGGTTGGGTAACCCAGTGTGATTTAGGGTGAGGATGACGGGAACCCGAGGACCATGTGGGCAGGAAGGACGGGAGGAAGGGTGTGCAGGAGTTCAGGCAGGTTGGGTAACCCATTGTGATTCAGGGTAAGGATGACAGGAGCCCGAGGACCATGTGGGCAGGAGGGGCGGGAGGAAGGGTGTGCGGGAGTTCAGGCAGGTTGGGTGACCCCGTGTGATTCAGGGTGAGGATGACGGGAGCCCGAGGACCATGTGGGCAGGAAGGGCGGGAGGAAGGGTGTGCGGGAGTTCAGGCAGGTTGGGTGACCCCCTGTGATTTAGGGTGAGGATGACGGGAGCCCGAGGACCACGTGGGCAGGAGGGGTGGGAGGAAGGGAAGGGTGTGCGGGAGTTCAGGCAGGTTGGGTGACCCCGTGTGATTCAGGGTGAGGATGATGGGAGCCCAAGGACCATGTGGGCAGGAGGGGCGGGAGGAAGGGTGTGCGGGAGTTCAGGCAGGTTGGGTGACCCCGTGTGATTTAGGGTGAGGATGACGGGAGCCGAAGGTGAGGCTGTGATGTGGGGAGACCCAGTGCACGGTGCAGTGTTGGGATGCGGCACAAAAGTCTTAATAATAATAAACATATGAAGAGCAGCAACAACCGAGCCTTCACTGAAAGTGCGCATTCCGCACCCTGCTTTTGCTTTAAGGATCATGTGATCCTTAAAGAAGATGGAAGGCAGAAACGGAAATACCATAGTGAGAACTTCTTTTGCAAGGAAAATGCCCTTTAAAAAAAAAAAAAAAAAAAGAAAGAAAAAAATGCTTTGTACCCTTATTTTTGCCACAAGCTACTGGACTCGAAGAGAGAGATTTCAACACAGCAGAAAAGCTCATTTAAAGTTGGAACACAGCATTGCTCTGTTGGTGCCCCGATTCACATTCCCCGGGGAGTGTGGATCCATTTTCAGGTTTCCTCTTGGCACCAGCAAGCTGACTTGGGCTTGTGTGGAAGGGCGGGCTTGTTTCCACACAGAGTAGCCTCTGGTTGCCACGTACAGAGTCTGTCATTTCTGGGTCCTCGTGACAGACTGCGGCGGTGGCTCCCGCAGTTCTGGGCGACAGCTTGCCGTCTGGACCCTTCTTGGGACGGGGGTCCAGGGCGCGGGTCAGAGGGCATTGTGTGCGCGTCGCTTCCATGCCCCTCCCAGCTGGTTCAGCTGTAATTCCGCAGTTTTACAAATAGAAACTGAAATCAAGGCTTAGGGTTTATGGAAATCCGGATAGCAGCACACATGTCCTTTTATCCACCTGCTGATTCTGCTGTTCAAATGTGACTTTTAAGTTTGTAGGTAGCTTCAGATAGCACCTTCTGCATCTGTCAGAGAGGCACCCCATGCGCCCCACCCTGACCAGCCCCGCCTCTTCTCACCCCTCCACAGAACGTGTATGTGAACATCAACCGCATCATGTCGGTGGCCAACCGCCTGGTGGAGTCGGGCCACTATGCCTCCCAGCAGATCAAGCAGATCGCCAACCAGCTGGAGCAGGAGTGGAAGGCCTTCGCGGCCGCCCTGGACGAGCGTAGCACCTTGCTGGACATGTCATCTGTCTTCCACCAGAAGGCTGAGAAGGTCAGTGCCTGGGAGCCGGGCCCCCACCCGCCTCCCCCAGCCCACTGCGTCCCCGCAGCAGAGCCTCGGAGACCACCGGGGTGCTGAAGCCACCCCATGGCGCTCAGCACGCCCGCACCTCAGCCCTGCTGCAGACCTGGGGTGCTTCTGCACCTCCTTGCTTGTAAACACCTCCTTGTTTGTGAACACCTCCTTGTTTGTAAAGTGGAGGTAAAAGTATGGACTTGAGGGGCCATCTTACTGTGTAAATGAGGTTCACATTAGGGGCCTTGGACATGGCCTGTTGTCCAGTCGGAACTCCTGAGTGACAGCGGCTGTTCTTTATCTCCTTCTTTCTGTCCCTCTTCCTGTCCTCTTCCTCCTCCCTTGAGAATTCCAGTTAGGAGACTTAGGCAGCAGGTAATAGACTGCTGACTCTCAGGTTTAGGCACCAGGGGTCTGCTTTTCTCACAACCCAGGGTATCATGGCCCGCGGTATCAGGGCGGGCGGGCTCCTGACTGGGCCTGGCCATCGCCCGAGAAGACGGGTGTTGCCACAACTCCCGGCGCCAGCCCCTCTGCCGTCGCGCCCCACGCGTGCAGGGTGCATTGTCGTCTCCAGTCGCCCCGGCGCCGGCCCCTCTGCCGTCACGCCCCACGCCTGCAGGGTGCATTATCATCTCCAGTCGCCCCGGCGCCGGCCCCTCTGCCGTCGCGCCCCACGAGTGCAGGGTGCGGTGTCGTCTCTGGTCGCTGTCTCAGGGCAGCAGTGTTCACAGGAGTTCCTTCTGACCCAGCCCACTTCCCCCGGCCCCCCAAGCCTGGAGAGGGGTGCCGGCCTTCAGCCAGGCCGCAGGCCTGGGTTCTCAGCCTCCTGGCAGGGCCACGCTATACCAGCCCAGGCCGCGGGGGAGAAGTAGCTTTGGGGTACGGTTTCAGTGTCCCCCACAATTGTCAAGTTATTTCTATGGATTCAGACCTCACGCAGGCTTCACCTGCTGACGTGCTGGTCACAGTACCTTGTCTTGGAGGTAGCGTGTGAGGTGTGCTCCCAACACTCCCCACACGCCCGCCAACGGGCACACCTGCCTCAGTGAAGACACTTGGAGGGCAGCGAAAGAGAGGGAGTTGCTGTGACTCAGACGCTCGTGGTGGAAGCCTGGGCAGTGAGCCTGCTTCTCCAGACGTGGAGGAAGAAACTCAGGAACCTCTAGCCGCTAGCGAGACGTGGGGAAGGGACAGGTGGTTGCCTTAATCTGAAGGAACAATACCGATAGAGCTTCCTCAGGGATAGTTATTTTGGGGGAAAAAGCCTACGTTCACAGGGGTTTGCACTGATGCTTCTAAAAAGGAAATAGTGTCCTTTCATCTAGAAACAGCCTTGCTGGGTGGGTACAAGCCCCAGCTTGCCCGGCATCTCGGAGGAGCGGCTGGAATGTCGCACAAGGTGCTAATTAGGAGTGATCTCAACTCTGGGAACCTTGAAAGTGTGAAGCAGAAGGGGAGAGCAAGGTGACAGCATCGTAATAGCCTCGTGTGGAAGCTGTGAGTCGGGACTAGCGAGTTTCAGTGTCGGGTTTTCCTGCTAAGTTTATGCAAGAGGTAATTTTGTGATAAAGGAGACACAAAGCCCCCACACAGGAGCAGTCTGAGTTAAAGTAACAGGAGCCCCTTCAGCTTAACACAGCACTGTCTCTGCTTCTGTGTAGCCACCTCTGGTCCCGTCATGGTCAAGGTCGTGGCGTGTCGTTCACTGCACATTCCTGTGCTCAGGAGAAGAGCTGTGTCGCCCCCGCCCACATGCCGTCTGGGATGGTAGCACGGTGTGGGGTGCAGTCACCCTCTGGGCTGTGTGGAGGTGTGTGAATTGCTTGTGGGCCCCTGGAAAGGCCCAGCAGGACTATGTGAATAATTCTGAAACCTGACAAGCTGGCTGGGGGACTCTTGGATAGTCTGAAGCATAAGGGAAAAATCTCTCTAACCACGGCAGGATCCGAAATTGCAGGTAACCCAGAAGATTAATTGCTGCTCTGCCCTGCCTGAAAGCAATGTAGAAATGTGGGTGCCATGGGGTGTTCCCCTCCCCAGTGTTTTATTATAAAAAAATTTTAGACATGCAGTAAAGTTGAAAGAGCCTGGGGTGTTTTTATTTGGATAAAATAATGGCTGTAATTTATCAGCTTGAAGGAAACACAGCTAGAGGAATACATGGTTGAACAGAATTTCATGGAGTCTTGCGTGAGCTCTAATGGTACTTGCGGGCTCCAGCATTTCAGTGGCCAGAGAAGATGCTCCATAGGACCTTGGGGACAAAGTGGGCCCGTGAGAAAGGCTGGCATCTCTGATGGGCCCTGACTGAGACAGTGTAGCTTCACCCAGCAACCAAAATGTGCGGATGGGACCCTAGGCTTTTAGGGTCCGGAATGTTTAGGCTTCTGAAATGTTTCCTTCCCCAGGCGTTAAGTGTAGTGGGCATAAGGTCTGTATTCCCCTTCACTGAGATTCAGGAGCACAGAAGGTGACATCACTGAGTGGTTTTCCTCTTCCCAGGAGAGAGTCTCCGAATAGGTCTCCTCTGTTCCCTCTTGTTAAATTCTCTGCCTACTAGTTACGCTTAAGCTGTTATCATAAACTCACCAGGGAAGGACCAGAACTCGGACATCATAGATTGGCTTTCCGTCATAGCCACCCCTTTGACCCTCCTCTGGAGCTCTCACTAAGGATTTAAATCTGATTGGGTGACGTAGAGCTCAATTCTGTGGCCCTGCAGTTGGTGTGGCTGAAGGAAGCCATCTTCGGGGAAGGATGGCAGCTCATCTTTGTGGGGGAGGGCGTGTGCGTCACGCCCCACCTGCTCGTGTCTCTGTGGGTGTTCTCGGGTTGGTATTTGCTTGTGGCTCTATGCACATAAATCTTGAGGTTACAGCTAGATGAGAATGACATTTCGTAGACTGTGCCTTCCAGCGCTGTCTTGGCCATTATCCTCTCCCGCCCTTATCTCCTGTGAGGTGTGGACAGGGTCAAAGTATCCGTTTACAGAACTGGAGACACGGCCGAATGGCTAGTGGTTTGACTGGTAGACAATGTTTAGGGCTCTACTTTTTTGGGTCATGTGTTATATCCCTTTATATTAAGGAGCTTCATAGCAAAGCTGTTAGAATTACCTTGTTATAAATCAAAGAATTAAAGCAACTTGATTTTATGACACCTTAAAATCTCCAGTTTTCCCTATTTTTAAAAAAATGACTGGAGTACTATCCAGTGTGGTAGTCTGTGACCACCTTTGGCTGTTACTACCCTTCATCTGTCCTGTGATTTTGCTGCACAGAGAAGGGACCCCATCTCTCTTAAAGGAACCAGGAGAAGGGAGTGTGTTTATTCGTAGTCAGGGAGTAGAAATGATGAAAGAAACAGTAGAGTAATATTTCCTAGAAATGAAAGCAGAAAATGAGGAAATTAGAAATAAGAAAGAAAACTCTGAACTTGGAATTCATACATGTGTTTTATATATATATAAAATTCACTGAGCCTTAATTTTTCCGAAGAGGAGAAAGCCCCTCTCAATAAGGGTTTTAAGCGTTTACATTCTAGGAAGTTCCTCTCCCTTTGTCTCCTAAATCAGGGTAACCACCTATGTTCAGCTGATGCTGTATCAGGCGCTCCTGGTGGGCATGAAATTCACTAGGCTGGACAGTCTCAGCAAACTGGAAGTTCCCACTCTCAGCAGATGGAGGGCAGAGGCATAAATGCTTCTGAAAATAAGGCTGCTAGTTAATTATTCAGGCTCTTCTTTTAAAGCTTACGTATTAATCACTCTTCCCTTGTCTGCCTGCCTCACGTTTGGAAACCGGCTGACCCAGCCTCCTGCCATCCTCTCTGAGCAGTGCTAAAGTGACCACTCTGCTGAGCATCAGAATCCCCAGCTCTGAGGCCGGCTCCTGCTTTGAATTCAGAGGTGCCTGGAATTCCCTTGCACTCTCCTGCCTCTCTTCCACATCTGGCCAGATGCTGTGTGTTCACTTGTTTGGTTTTGCTGTTTAGTTGCTCAGTCCTGTCCAACTCTCTGTGACCCCATGGACTGCAGCACGCCAGGCTTCTCTGTCCTTCACTATCTCCCAGAGTTTGCTCAGATTCATGTCTACTGAGTCAGTGATGCCATCCAGCCAGATCTCATCCTCTGTTGTCCCCTTCTCCTCCTGCCCTCAGTCTTTCCCAGCATTGGGGTCTTTTCCAGTGAGTTGGCTCTTTGCATCAGGTGGCCAAAATATTGGAGCTTCAGCATCAGTCCTTCCAATGAATATTCAGAGTTGATTTCCTTTAGGGTTGACTGGTTTGATCTCCTTGCAGGGCAAGGGACTCCCAGGAGTCTTCTCCAGTATCACAGTTCCAGCGCATCAATTCTTTGACACTCAGGCTTTATGGTCCAACTCTCATATCTGGACATGACTACTGGAAAAACCATAGTTTTGACTATATGGGCCTTTGTGGGAAAAGTGATGACCTTTGTCAGCAAAGTCATTTGGTTTACATTTGAGCATTTATAGCATCAGAGCCTCAGCTGGCGCTCTGATCCCACTAGAGTATAGCAGCCTTTGTTTGTTGTCTTCCGTTAGAAAGTGTTGGGCTGTGTGCTAGACAGCCCCTGTGGTTCCAAGCCCAAACTTTCAAGATAGTAAGAGGTGTGTACGTGTGCCGGGGTGGTAGTCAGGTTTCTAAACCAACATCAGAGTCCCTCCCCTCCCATACTCACAGGGCACATTATTGTATTAATAGGCTCTAGGAGGTTCTGTTGTATGGGTACCTGTTGAACTTTGACACCAAACTTGATCCTAGAGTCTTTTTTTCTTGGTGGTGCACCTGTTAACATCCTCCTCCTTCTTGGCTCTCCAACGGGGATTGCTGCTGTGGTTCAGATCTCCTTTGGGTGTCGAGCTTTTCAGAAGACGTTCGGGGCCTGGAGCTGGCCCTTTAAGGGTTGCCATCTTCTAAATCAAAAACAAAAACTGTGCTTACACAAAAGTCCCTGTAAAGCCATGGTCAGGTTTCTTTCTGTCATTAGTATGTTTTAACCCAGTGAACTTAGATGTGCAGAGTCCTTTTTCTATGAGGTTTCTGTGTTATAAGCTGATCTGCCCTATGTTTTAGCAGGTAAATATAATCAGTACCTCTCAGGATACTTTAAGAAATTATAAGTAAGTTAAGTAACTGCAGGCATCCATAAGACTGCTCGAAGGTTTCTCTTTACTGATAGCCTCAAAAATTGGGGTTAACTATGTTTTAGCAGTGTTTTTGACTGCTTTTAGAACACCATCCAAGAAATGCTTAGAAATATGCCTGAGTAGTCATATGTGTGTGCATGGGAATGGGAAGAGGTATAATATAACTTTATTACTCCTTCTGTTGCCCTGGTGATGTCAGGAGGAACCATGGGGGAGAATGATGAACACCTTCCCTGAGGCCTGCCTGGGTGTAGCCATGTGAAACCACGTGCCTTCAGATGACACTTAATGCCTTGTGAATTGGTTTCAGCCCTGGGATTTTCATGCAGATATTTTTCTGAGCCAGCACATTAATAATAAAGGGATTTTTAGAAACAACAGTTACTTAGGTGGCTTGTCTAAGTTTCTAAAAATGTCCTACGTACCCAGGAGGTTATTCTCATATATATATTTTTAAGAGGATTGTAGCACGTTTCTCATCTGGCAGGTCAGTAAACCATGTTTTAAAGAGTCACGCTCTGCATTCCCTGATGAGTGGAAAGACAGCGAGGAACTAGAGAAAAGAGGAGAAACCCAGGGAAATGTGTTGATGTCTATTTGAATTAGTGTTAATTGAATTTGCGTCCTTAATTGAGCCTTCTGCTGCTTGTCTTTGACACTCACCGTGATGGATGCTGTTGGGATCTCCCTAGGAAGTTTGGCTGTGATTTCTCAGCTATTGATAAGCCCTGGGGTGGGGCTGGAAGTGGAGAAGGCTGAGGACAGGTCAGCAGCCACGGCCCAGGACTGCAGCCTGCAGGCCCTCCCCATTTACGTGCACAGCGGGGGACACCCCAAAGATTCTGCCTCAGCCTTGCTTCCCTCCAGTGGGCACAGCTCTGGAGTTTCGGCCTTCTTCCCAGGGTCTCCTTTAATTCCTGTGTGTATTTACTCTTGAAAAGGTAGGCAGATGGACCCTCTGGTCGTCGTACTGTTAGGTAGATGACTTCAGGAATCTTCTACTGCCTTTGTAATGAAAGAGGAGATCATGAGGGCTGGACCGTAGCTCTGGAAGTAGCCCAGCTTGCTGTGCGGCTGAGGCTGGGGGGTGCAGGTAGACCGGGTGGCCATGCCCCCCATGGCCAATAGCACAGAGCAGATGGAAACGCGGATTCAACCGTGAAATGGGAAAATTAACCAGGAGGCCTGAAAAACAGCCAGTGCAGGGCAAAGGCGCTCCCAGGAGTGACCACAGAGCCACCCAAGGCTGTCATTTCAAATGCAGGTTCTTGGGCCCACCTCCAGATCTGCTTGAAGCTGGAGGCGGGGATGGGGTGCTGGTTTGCAGAGTCCAGGAATCTGATTTGAGAACCCAGGCAGTGCCATTTGATTCAGGGAGTCAGCCACGCTCTCTTCCTAAACACTCTCTCAGCCACCCTTATTTCAAAGCCATGTTGAAAGAGGGCTACTTCTCAATATCATTTGTTGTTGGTAGACATGATCTTTTTATTTTTGTTTAAACCACCCCAGTATATGAGCAATGTGGACTCGTGGTGCAAGGCCTGCGGCGAGGTGGACCTGCCCTCGGAGCTTCAGGACCTGGAGGACGCTATTCACCACCACCAGGGCGTGTACGAGCACGTCACTCTTGCCTACTCCGAGGTGAGTGCGCAGCTCTTCTCCCGCGGTGGGCAAGCAACCACCGTATGTTTTTGTGTCGTAACGCCTGAAGCCGGAAAGATCAAAGGTTTGGCTAGCCTAGAAGAAGCGCACAAGTTCCGAGTTGAACTGCAGTTTCCTTGTGACTTCTGAGTTCCATGGAGGGTGAGGCTGGTAAGTAAGAAAGGATGGAGGCAGACAGCAGACTCCTCGCAGCCCTGAGATGTTTGTGGATTTTTTTTCAGAGTGCTCAGATTTTCATCTGTGCTAATAATGGGAGTTTAACCTTTTTGACTGCGTGTATTTAGGAAAGATATGTTACACGCAGTGCAGCCTCGTCAGACTCCATTTGCTGTTCCTGAATGCGCCTTTCTAGAACAGGGAAACCCGGCGCAGCATCCTGTTCTGGATGTCACAGCACACGCAATGGTTTTCCCGTGTCTGGCTACTTGCTGTTTCAGGCATCTCAGTGGAGCGTTTTCTTTATTACTGTAAGCTCATTATTTAACGTATCCCTGCTTTATCTTCTGCCACCTTCTGTGCCAGGCACTTATTTCATGCCCGCAGCCCTGGGGCTGGGACTGTTCCCGCCCCCTCTTACAAATGAGGAGGGAACAGCGCAGAGGCGAAGTGACCTCCGCCCAGTCCTCAGCTGTAGGAGGCGGAGCGGGGACTGACCCCAGGGAGGCTGCCCGTGTGTTCTCAGCCACCGCTGCGCTCCCTCCATGCCTTATCACACGTTAGATGCAGTGATGACACCAAATACACACCGGGTCCGGGTGTGTCAGTCTTGTCCACGTTGTGGTCATCTGACCCTTCCCACCCAGTCTCTTTTTGTTTATGATGCTGGTTGAGTTCCCGGAGGTGAGTGGTGAGTGGGTAGGAGGTCAGTATGTGCTTCTTTCTGCATCTCTAGTGAGCATCTGTCATACTATACGCTGATCGGAAAGATTCCCGTGAGACTCCAGGGAGAAAATGCCTCAACCGACCTGGCAGAGAGCTGAGCCCAGAGGAGATATTTAGGAAACACACTCAGCCTTCTGTAGCCGCGGGTGTGTGATGTGGATATGCAGGGCCAGCTGTTCTAGGCTGTTTTATACAAGACACTTGAGCATCCACTGACTTTGGTGTCTGTGGGTGGGGAGAGTCCTAGAACCATTCTCCCTCATTACCAAGGGATGACTGTGTTTAAATCCAGATCTTCCTTGACCTGAACCACAGCCACACCTGTCAGAGTTGTCTGGCGTTTGCTTTTCAGTCTTGACACATCCTCGTCTGCCAAGCAGCTGTCCTTCTCACGTCCTTGAGCCCAGCTCTCCTGACCCTGTTGTGTCCGTGAGTGAATTAAATGGGCACGTGGTGTGCTACAGTATTTGCTTCAGAACGTTGTCTGATCTCCTGCCCGTGAAAGTTGATATCTATGTATTTGTGTCTCTGGACACGTCTTTATTTAACAGGATCCCTTTTAAACACTATTCTGTTGCATCCAGTGTTTATTGAAAGTGAAAGTGGAGTCGCTCCGTCGTGTCTGACTCTTCGTGACCCCGTGGACTGTAGCCCACCAAGCTACTCCATCCATGGGATTCTCCAGGCAAGAATACTGGAGTGGGGTGCCATTGCCTTCTCCAGGGGATCTTCCCAACCCAGGGATCGAACCCAGGTCTCCCGCATTGCAGGCAGAAGCTTTAACCTCTGAGCCACCAGCTTTATTAGGAACTGTATAAATAAGTGATAGCTTTTTTAAGAGTAAAAGTGAAAATTGAATAAATCTGTAATTTTTTAATCACATTGATTGATGAGGAAAGTATAAGTTCCAAAAAGGTAAAGTTCTTTCTCCCAGTGTACCGTCTCCATGGTGACATCTAATTTTGACCTGTAACACAGAAAATTGTGCTTACTACTGATTTTCTTGGGAGCTGCTTTGGTTGCAGTGGTAGCTTCCAGATTACCATGGGATTGAACAGTTCTCACACCAGGTGGTTGGCAGGACTGGGCTGCAGTCTTGGCCTACAGGAACTTAGCTCGGCCTGACCTGACCTGACCAGTCTCATCCTCCAGCCTGGTGGCTAGGCAGCCTGCCTGTGGCCCTTGGCACTTCTGGCAAAGCACAGAATTCTCTTACTGTTTCCTCTTCCTTTTAAAAAAAGGGTCATCTTGACATGGGAACTTCGATTTACCTATGATGCAGTTTCATTAGATCTTAAATTGGCACTAAAGTTTAAAATAATCTGATGGCAAGTAAACAGCTTCCCAAGCTGTATCATACCACAATTTTTAGCCTAAAACATGTTTGAAGCTGAGCTGTAAATTCAAGGCGATGGTGATTGGAACTGGATGGGCAGAGAAGACTTTCAAAATAGGGATTTCTTTTTTCTTTTTGCCTTTAAATTCTTTAAAATCTGAAATAGTTTAGGCTGTAGAAAAGGGTTAGAGCAGAGAGCTCCCCCCTCGCCTTGACCAGATTGCCCAGTTTTATGCTCTGCTGTGCCCCCTGCCCCCGCCCCATCTCCAGCCTGATACCACATCACCACCGATGCGAACAGCCATCCGTCCCGCAGACCATCTGCGTCTCCTCCGTCCCAGCCACATCTCTCTCTTTCCAGCCCCAGAAGCATGCAGTGGGCTTATCTTCACACTGAAACATTCCTTAGTCTTTCGCTGTCTCGTGTCTTTGACAGTCAGAGATTCCAGGCCTTTCCTTCTGTAGCATGACCCTCAACCCCTCGCCCGTGTGGCCTGACTGAGCCGAGCGTCAAACCAGGGGCACAGGATACCAAGCCCTCCTGCAACCGACGGTGCTAACCTTGACCGCCTGGTGAGCTGGGTGTCTGTAAGGTTTCTCCAGTGTAAACTCCCCAGTTAAAAATTTGTCTTGGATGAGCATGTTGTGGGGCAGTAATGTTGTAATGTTGTAATGATTTGAGAATAAGGCCATGCGTGCTGGAGAGGGCCGTGGGGCTGGGAGACCCTCCAGGCTCATCGTGGAGGGCTGTGCCCTGTTGGTGAGCCACACCCTGTGAAGGAAGCGCCGTAGATGATGCTGGTTTGAGTCGATGCATAAAAGTTTTGAAGATGAATCACTGTTTCTCTACAACACGCCAAGTATACACAGCTTGTGTGTTCTGCGCACTTTGGTCACATCGTGGAAACTCTGTCCTAGCACTTGGGGACCTGACACGGTGCCACGCTCAGGCCTCACTGCCCTGTCACAGGTCATACTTGGCTCTTGGTTTGTCGGGTTTTGGAGCCACCAGCAGTGATCTCCAGGTACTGATCGCTTTTTTTAGATCAGAGCAGCAGTCTGCATGCGAGTGAAGGGGACTCCTGCTGGTGACGCTGAGCTCTAGTCAGATTTAGAGAGAAGTTAGAGACCCATGTACTAGAATAAGAATAGGCAAGCCTCTGAGGTTTGGTGGAGCTTTTTGGAGGGTGGTGCACAGGAACCCAAGATCTTACGTGCAGTTTTGATTAAAAGTAAATAATCAAGAACCAGACCATTGTTCTTGATTTTAAAAAGTTAAGTTTCCTCTTAAATGTTAAGGACAAACATACCCATGATATGGTAAAATTTTAACCTTCAACTCCTTTTTTGCTTTATTTAGCACTTGCATTTTTCCTAACTCATTTAGGTATTAGAGTGTATTAATTTGTGTATTTATAAAATGTTACTTTTTGTAAAATGTAACTTCCACTGCCCTTCACGTCACCAAGTACTATATTCCAAGAAAAACAAAGAGCAGAATGTGAAAAAATGAGCCAGCTTGATCTTTTGAAAAATTATAGCAGGTTAAGCCCTGCTTTTTGGTAGTAAATGTTGATTTTCATCTTTTACAGATATTGTCCCTTTGTGGGACAAGGTTTGACTGCCTGAAAGCTGACAACACATTTTTAGACAAAACATACAACTTAAATAAATTAATTCACCTGGTTCTATAGTTTAAAAATTCAGAACTGTATCATAGTCCATAAACTCATATATACTAATTGTTGTAGTACTTACATTATATGTGAATAATTTGGCTGCTATTTTCAATTTTTTATTTTATTAAAAATATGAAATGAGTTAAATTTAAAAATTTGTTTTCTGCTGGTTATTCTGTACCATTTAAAAATCTTTTGTTTCTGTACAGTAGAACAGTCTCCTTTATAAAATTCTAACATTTTTCCCCATATAGTTCTTCTGTACTTAAAAAAGACAAAGACATTTTGCCAGAAGTTACTAAAATGTTCCATGATATCTTTCATGTGCTTAAATAACACCTTTTAAATTGACACATCTGTGAACAACACACTGAAATGAAGTCAGGTTCTTTCTGAAAGTTTTATTGGAGAGATGCTACATGGGAGCACGCACTTCAAGTTCCACAGGGTCCAGTTTCGATACAGCAGATATTCTCCTGCCTGGAATTTTTCTGGCCACTTCTGCTGGCATACTCTCTACCCCAGTGACAGTATAGCAGTAGCACAGACAGAGACGGTTTAATCTCTGCTTACAGCTCCCAGGAGAAAGAGCTTTGCTTGATGTGTCCCCTTATGTTAAGGTGCGATTATATGCTCACGTACTCAGTCATTTCCTGCTGCCCCTCCAGCCTGAGCAGGCATGTTGTTCTAACCCAGTAATGATTCCTGCTCTTGAGCTCTGTCAAACAGTTGAACAGATATCAAGAAAGATTAGATGGAATATTCTTCCTCGCATCATTTATTCTCAGTGGTAGCATATTAGTGGTGTTGCATGGATGCCTTTGGAAACATGGTAAGAGCTGGGAACCCGTTGGTCATTCTGTATTGTGGTTTAAGATTGTAACAGTGGCTTAAGGTAGAGGTTGACTTTTTGCCAGTGGGGAAGTCCCAGGGCTTGCGTTCCAGGGCTGGTGTGGTAGGTCTCTTAGTAAGAGGATCTCTGGATCCTTTTGTCTTTTTGCTTTGCCTCTTTTAGCAGGTGGGCTACTATCCTTAAGGTTGCCTCAAGGTCAGCAGTAGCTGCTGAAGCACCAGCCATCTCCACCAAGTTCTTGGGAGCAGGGAAGAGAAATACTCAAGGGGGAATGAGCATACTCAACCTCCTAGACAGCTTTCTTGGAAGCCCCATTCAATGGTTTTAATTACCACATGTTGGCCACTCCTATTTAAAAGAGAGTCTCGGAAGTGCAGCTTTAGAGCTGGGGTATTGCTGTTCCTGACTGTGGGGTTTGGCTGTGAGGGAGAAGCTAGTGGACTTTGGGAGGCAGCTGTCAGCGTCTGCCCCACACCTTCTCATCTGTAGCCTTACGATATGTTTACCAAGTCACATGCTCTGGTGAGCGTTTCCTGACTTACGTGTTTTATAAGGAGTAAAAGGCAGGGGAATATTTGTAAGCAATTCTTTCTAGGTTCTGTAAAGATGTGAAATGTGTAACTTGGAGTATTGGTCCTCAGTCCTAAGAAATGCTGCACTCCCATTGTTTGACTGGAATTTTATGATACCTGCTGAAATAAAATGTATGGGTAATAATCTATTTTCAGAAAAAAATTGTCTTTATAAACTACATATGTGCTACAATATAGAGACAAAAGAAAAGGTAATTTATGATAAAATGTGTTTCAGTCTACACATACCTGAATACATGCAAATAGAAGATAATTGGGTATTCAGGTGCTGGCCATGTATTTAAAACCTTTGTCAATATGGCTGCTACAGATGCAGACTGGATGTGTGTTATATTTGTGACTCAAGTACTGAGAATGGTATTATCATACTGGTATTTTATTAACAAAGTGCAACTCCTGTAGAGCTTCAAAGAAAATCAAGCATGCCTTCCTTTGATTAGCATGGTAACTGCATTCCTAGAAAAGCCAGTGTGTGTTAAGAGCAGGTGGAAAAAAGAAAAGGAAAAAAACTCCTCATTTATATGTCCGAGCCTAACTCAGATTATTGGGTTGGCCATAAAGTTCATGCAGGTTTCCCCAAATGAACTTTTTGGCCAGCCCGTATAAAAAGCAAGGTGGTGTTTGATTCAGCGGTAATAGACTGCTTCTTTGAATCCATCACAATAAATCCTCTCCCCCAAAGTAGTCATCATGCCCTCCCCGCAAATCATTGTATCAGAAGTGCCCGCACAGGTGTCCGTAGCTCCGGGGGCAGCTCCCTTCTTCGGAAGACTTACCTTTCCCCTGCTTTTGTTTGTACACGTGCCTGACAGAGTGCAGTCGTTTAGTTGTGTCTTTTTCCCCCATTCCCTTTGGTTATGTCAGCTTGCTTTGTTTCTGCTTCCGTTTTGCTAACTTGATGTACGAGGTCAGTTTTAATCTGCGAAGTCTGATAGCACCAGCCTTCCTAAGGAAGAGTCAGAGCTTCCAGTAGAGGTCTCAGGTTCGGTTATTAGAAAACAAACATGTCACGTTCCAGCACGATTTCAGTTGTAAAAGGATTAAAGGAAGAGATTAGAAAATTCCCCAGGTCTCTCGCTTGCCCCCAGGTTTCCGCTTCCTTTGGCTGGTCCCACTCACCCACTGTCCCCGTCTCCTCTGTGGTAAGACTTTGCCCCTAAACCCGTTTTGTGTCTGTTAGCAAGGCCCTCTTTTGTTCCTCATTTTCATGGATACCCAAGGAGACCTTCTGAAGAATCTGAGCACAAAGGTCCCGGTCGTGAGGATGGGCTTAAGAAGCGCCCGAATCACGCATACTTTATGTGCATCACATCCTTCTGTCCAGTCTGATCGTGCTGTTTCTACCACAGCTGGCATAATCATTCCTAAGTTTAAAAATATATAATGCTTTTCTTTCTGTATTCCACCCACACCTTTCCTTAATTTTTTTTGGTTAGTCTGATGGCTTTCATTTAACTGTACTTGGATAGTTCACTGTTAAATTAGAGCGCTGAAATCTCCTTTAAAAATGATGGCCATTTAATTAAAATTACTTCTTTTAAGTTAGTGAACTAAATTAAAATGGCACTTTAGTTTTCTTTTTCTTTTGTGAAGTAAAATTGCTATCCAACTATGTCACAAAGTGTAAGTACGTATTTATTGCCTGGTGCTAGATTAGTCTTTTTTTATTCCCCCTTAGATTTCAAGATTCAGCTTTAACATTTTGCTCCATTGTAATTGTTGTGTTCTCTCTAATATAACACAAGATTAAGTATTACTTTTAAATTTCAATTTGCAGATAGTCCAGCAATGAAATTGTGTATCAGCCCATATGTCATTTGGGGTTTCCCGGTGGCGCTAGCAGTAAAGAAACTGTACAGTGCAGGAGATGCAAGAAACGTGGGCTCAGTCCCAGGGCCGGGAGGATCTGCTGCAGGGGGACATGGCAACCGACTCCAGTAGAGGAACCTGGTGGGCTAAAGTCCATGGGGTTGCAAAGGGTTGGACATGACTGAAGTGACCTAACACGCATGCATATGTCCTTTAAGGCAGAATGTTTGTGTGTGTTAGTCATTTAGTCGTATCAGGCTCTGGGACCCCGTAAACTGTAGCTTGACAGACTACTCTGTCCATGGAATTCTTCAGGCAGGAATACTGGAGTGGGTTGCCATTCCCTTCTTCAGGCGATCTTCCCAACCCAGGGATCAAACCTGGGTCTCTCCCATTGCAGGCAAATTCTTTACCATCTGAGCCACCAGGCAGAATACCATGCTTATTAAGACTAGCATCTACTACAGTGTTTTGTGAAAATTAAAAGTCCTTTCATTTTAACTCTGTGATTTGCCACATTTGGTTTTGTGACGTCATTGAATAACTGATGGGTTTGTTCTAAAGTTTATTCTAGTCTTTATAAAACGTGCTTTTGAGTGAAACTCTGATTTACATTTGGGTGTGGGTGTGTGTATGTGGGTGTGTATAGGTGAGCGTGTGTCTGTGCAGGCCTGCCGTGCTCTGGAGGGCAGGCTCCGCGGCATGGCCTGGGCAGAGCTGCACTTCTGGAGCAGTTGCTTGCTTATAATAGCTCGTGTGTCCCGCCGGCAGGTGAGCCAGGACGGGAAGTCCCTGCTCGACAAGCTCCAGCGGCCCCTGACGCCCGGCAGCTCCGACTCGCTCACGGCCTCGGCCAACTACTCGAAGGCCGTGCACCACGTCCTGGACGTCATCCATGAGGTGCTGCACCACCAGCGGCAGCTGGAGAACATCTGGCAGCACCGCAAGGTGCGGCTCCACCAGCGGCTGCAGCTGTGCGTCTTCCAGCAGGACGTCCAGCAGGTGAGTGGGGGGTCTCCTCGTGGGGGCACCTGGTGCTGGGCGAGCCTGGGGGTACGGGTGTCCTAATAGCGGGGGGAGGGCGGGGGAGGCAGCGGCGTGTGCAGGTGAGTGGGGGCCCCCTCATGGGGGCACCTGGTGCTTGGGGGGGCCCCCCACGTGTGGGTGTGGGGGTCCTCACAGGGGTCTGTGTGGTGGTGCCCCTCCTCCTGGGAGCGATTTGTACTTGGTGAGAGTATAGGTGCGGGTGTCCTAGAGGAGACCCGTCTGTGCTCGAGAAAGTGCGATAGGCTGGATGGGGGAGAGAATACACACACATGCACACACACACACACACAGCTTACACACACAAATGTGTGCGCACGCGCATACACACACACGTGTGCAGCTTCTGTCTCACCGTGCGTGAGAGCTGCGCTCTTGAGCACACGTGTTCAGGCTGCTCACGCCCGAGCTCATGTGCCTGGAACACAGGAGACGAGGCAGGATCTACCCCGGAGCCCCCTGGTTTCCGTCTCGCAGCAGGTCATCCTCAGTTACGTTTATTTGTGAGAACAGTGCCCCGGGTGCTTGTGCACGGTGCTGGGGCAGTTTTAGGTCTGTCTCCACTCAGATTACTTAATTGTAAGCCACTTGTGTTTTTCTCCCCACTTGTCAGGACCTGCCATCTCAGGGGCTCAGGAGGGCTTCATAAATAGTTGTCTAATTAACGTAAAATGGGCTTTTACAAAAGACCATCCATTTCTAAACAGTGGACACCTTTGTTGTTGAATGTAAGAGTAAGCCCCGTCCTGGTACTATGTATTCCCTATGAAATAAAGAAGATTGTCCTGCTACCAGGCTCTTGAGGATTAAAGCTGGGGGCGGGGGAGCTTATATGATATAGCTTTAATAAGAAGATAAAAGTCATGTCTTTGCCCTAAAACAGAGGGGAAGGCAAGGGTGTAGTTGAGGTGTCACTTGTGATGAGGAATTCTGGGTGTGCAGGGAAACCCGTGGCATCCAGGGAGGTGCCTTGAGGCCGCAGTGATGGGTTGGGGACAGAGCCTCCCCCGGACCCGGAGAGTGGCTCAGTCTGCAGTCCCCCGAGGGCCACCTGAAGGTGAGCGGTGTCCGCTGTCAGGGCTGATGTGTGGGAGTGCACGTGAGTCCTCCACACGCACTGACCACCCTTCTGCTCTTAGTGGGAGTCTGCTGAGTTCCAGATCCTTTTAATTTCTCTTTGTGTATATATATATATCTAATAATTGTATTTATCTATTTCTGGCTCCACTGGGTCTTCACTGCTGTGCGGGCTTTCTCTAGTTGCAGGGAGCGGGGTCTGCTCTCTAGGGACGGTGCTCTTCGCTGCTGTGACTTCTCTTGTGGCAGAGCACAGGCCCTGGGGCACGTGGGCTCAGTCACTGCAGCTCCTGGGCTCTAGAGCACAGGTTCAGTAGTTGCAGCCCACGGGCTTAGTTGCTCCACAGCATGTGGGATCTTCCCGGATCAGGGGTCCAACCCGGGTCTCCTGCATTGGCAGGTGGGTTGTTTACTGCTGAGGCACCAGTGAAGCATCTATGTTTTTTAATTTGTGCATAGTTTGCTTTGATTCTGCTGATGGTTTTTGAGTTCTCTGCAGTGTGCGTGTTCAAAGTGCGTCAGGAATCATCATACGGATGCAGTACATGCTTCTTTGCAGTGTTGTTTTAGTCATAGAAGGTGAGCGGCAGGGAAGGAAGATGCAGGAGTCATGGTCTTGGCATTACCGTGAGAAGTGAAGTTGTGAGGTTGAAAGCACCATTACTAGTTTCTCTTAATTGTCCCCGAACTGTCACAGACTGTGCAGTATTAACAGTGCCACTCTAATTATTAAAGGATTTCGTCGCCTGCGTCCGTATCCCTTGGATCAGGCGTTCACTGTGTATCCACGGGCCAGCACGCACTCTGGACCCATGACGGGAGCAGCAGCTGTCCTCTGCCTTCTCCAGCTCTCAGAGCTCCTTGGGGTGTCCAGTCGGTTAGGAATAAGCTCCTAGGCCACTCTCTCTCCAGAAAAGGAAGCTTTGGGGAACAGGCTGACGAGTCTGACCACCTAGCTTGGTGCCAAGCTCTAGCTGTGCTTGAATTTGAAAACAGCCAACATTAATTTTTCTAGGTAGAAAGATAATTATGATAATTGCAAAACCAGTTCATTAAGCCGGCCATGTTTTTTCTCAGGAACCAGACAGGGTTGGATGTGGGCAGGAGAAGGTGTTTTGCAGTCCACGGCTCTGTGAGCATTCCGTAGAAATAATAATTGCTCTTGAAGGGAAGCGTTTTGTCAATTAAACGATCAGGAATGGTTTGGACTCGTTATGCAAACAGGAAATTGCTCTGTCGGTTTGGCTTGCAAGGCAGGGAACCAAGTTGATAGCATGAAGCAGAGCAGGCAGCTGCCCGCAGAGGATTCTATAGGATGTCAGAACTGAAAATGTGTTTCTGAAACTTGAGAAGTTAATCACACACAGGGAAAAATTCTGCTGTCTTGAGCATGGGCCAGGAAAGGTAAGCTGAGGATAAGCGAAGAAAATAGTGGAGCTTTAGAAAGATGCCGTCAGCAGAAGATACACTTGTAAAGACCGAAGCAGTCAAAGTCCACAGAAACATAATAAGCCAATTAGCCAACCCACGTGTGGTTTGTCGGCTTGCTTTGGGTCGGGAGGCGGCGTCTGTAAATACTGAGGAAGAAGAAAAAGAGCTTCCACACGAGCGGTGAGAATGAAGATGTTCTTGTGAAGACAGCGCTCCCAGGAGAATGTAACCCCGTCTGTGAAAGATTTCTTGCAAGAAAAGATGTGAGACCATTAACAGTGCCCCCGAGGAAGGGAAGGCTTGGGGGTATGGCATTTGATTTTTAAAACACACGTAATTTTGGTTTAGTGGTTAGTTTTCTTTTGTGTGTTTGTTTTTATAACAAGCAAAGGCAATTTCCTAATTTCTTTGTGGACAGTGTTTGGGGTGGGAGTCAGGCGCTGTGGGGTGGGAACGCTTGAAGTGCTGTCCCAGAGCACTGACCCTGGGTCCAAATCAAAGGATAGGGGTGGGGCAGGCGGCTGGAAGGCTTGCTGAAGACTTCCCCAAACACACGTCCTACCTTCTAGACAGTATTAACCTTGGTCACCGTTAGCTTAAAAATGAAACAAATACCGTTTATCATTCCCAGTTGGTGCTGGTGGTAAGAACCCGCCTGCCAGTGCAAGAGACTTAGGAGACGTGGGTTCAGTCCCTGGGTGGGAAATACCCTCTGGAGGAGGAAATGGCAACCCTCTCCAGTACTGTTGCCTGGAGAATCTCACGGGCAGAGGGGCCTTGCTGGTTGCAGAGAGTTGGACGTGACTGAAGTAACTTCGCAAGACACATGTCGTATTTCTTCGTGGTCACGTAGCACACCTGTTCCTTTAGCCCTTGGTTCACTCTCAGGGCAGCCCTCAGTGGATGTTTGGTTGAATGAATGAATGAATGAATGAAGACTTGTGTGACTGCCTGGCAGTGTTTTTCAGTTTAGGACCAGCTTCAGTTTACTACAACAACACACCGCATCGTTGCTGTGCTCCACGTGGGGCGGGAGTGTTGGAAGCAGGCCATAGCGGCACGCCATCAAACCCGTTCTCCCACTCACTGGTGTGGTCTGCCTGCCTCTCGGCTTGGTGGATTTAGTGGCTTCAACATGTTGTGTGAGGTGAATGGGCCCCAGAAACCCGCTTTCCTGAAGTAGGCTGACTCCCCCCAAAAAAGCCCCTCTGACAGGGAGATCCTCTCCTACAAAAGCCTGTGGGTCCTCCTCTCTTGCCCACCGCAGCCCTTTCAGGTGTGTGAGCGTCACCCTCGCCGAGTTATCTCTTGGAAAAACTCTTCTCCAGGTGGGTGTTGAACTACTAGCTAATACTCGGGAGGAAAAATGGTCAAGCAGATCTAGTCCACTCTAGATTTGTCTTGTCCATGCTTCATTCTTTTTTTTTTTTTAATAAATAACCTAAAATTAAATGTGTGCTATTCTGAGAGATAAACATGTTGACTATGTCAATTCTGACCTGCCTGGTGAGAGTGGCCGGTTTAATAGTCCAGTGAATTAGCCCATAACATGCTCAGAGTTAGTGCCTATGTCTTTGCCTGTTGTAGGGTATGATTTTGCCAAGGCATGAACTTGATCTTGCCCATTAAGTTGCTCCCCAGATGAGGGAGTAAATAAAACTAGGCACCGTCACGGGGGTCATCTACCTGCCGTGCACGTGCCATCTAAGGGGCCATCTCTGTGCCATAAGGACTTAAGTGGATATAGGGGTTCCAAGGAGCTTTGTCCGAACCCTCAAACATCAGGGGTACAGCGTGTAATCAAGATGATGGCTCCTGTATATCACGATGTAAGTGCAAATTTGCCAGGTGCCAGGAAGATCTTCCTGGGAGATGCGCGGTTTGAGCTGGTCTTGGATGGGTAGGTGGAAAGTCAGGCGGTTGAGGATTGGGCGATAGGAACTGGGGGATAGAGGAGAGATGAAATGGCAGAGTCTGTCTGGAGAGCCAGGTGGGGGCAGGACTGGAATGGTGACCCCCCACACCTAAGGCTCTGGAGTTGTTTCTGTGAGCTTCGGGACACACTGAGGGGACGGTTTGGTGAACCTGAGCGCCCGGAATGTTTCTGTCTTCTTTAGTGCTCTCGGCCAGCCTGCAGAGGGTTAGCGCTTCCCTGTTTCACCACATCGAGGTCAAACTCACAGGCTGTGGGTTTTGACTTGATTGGCAAAGAATGGGTAGGCTTAAAACTCAGCATTCAAAAAACTAAGATCATGGCGTCCAGTCCCATCACTTCATGGCAAATAGATGGGGAAACAATGGAAACAGTGAGAGACTTTATTTTGGGGGGCTCTAAAATCACTGCAGATGGTAACTGCAGCCATGAAATTAGAAGATGCTTGCTCCTTGGAAGAAAAGCTATAACCAACCTAACCAGCATATTAAAAAGCAGAGATATTACTTTGCCAACAAAGGTCCATCTAGTCAAAGCTATGGTTTTTCCAATAGTCATGTATGGATGTGAGAATTGGACCATAAAGAAAGCTGAGTGCCGAAGAATTGATGCTTTTGAACTGTGGTGTTGGAGAAGACTCTTGAGAGTCCCTCAGACTGCAAGGAGATCCAACCAGTGCATCCTAAAGGAGATCAGTCCTGGGTGTTCATTGAAAGGACTGATGCTGAGGCTGAAACTCCAATACTTTGGCCACCTCATGTGAAGAACTGACTCATTGGAAAAGACCCTGATGCTGGGAAAGATTGAGGGCAGGAGGAAAAGGGGATGACAGAGGATGAGATGGTTGGATGGCATCACTAACTCAATGGACATGAGTTTGAACAAGCTCCGGGAGTTGATGATGGACAGGAAAACCTGGCGTGTTGCAGTCCATGGGGTTGCAGAGTCGGACACGACTGAGCAACTGAACTGAACTGAGAGGATGGGATGCACTCATCCTGGAATGATGGCTCTGGTTGTAGGATGACGAGTGCAGTGTGAGAGCAAGATTCCAGGCGGGGAGATAGGCTGGGTCCCCATCATGGACCAACATGCAAGTCAGGGGGTCTTGGAGGACAGAGATGAAGGTCCAGGGCACAGTGGGCTGTGTCTTATTCTCTGGTGTTTTTACCAAGTGTCTGGGATAATAGATACTCAGTATTTGTTGAATGAATGAGTGAGTAGATGAAGAAATGGAAGAAATTCCCCGATTTTGCTAATTGAAGACTATCTGGGGTTAAGGTCTCTGTGTTTACCCTAGAATGGGGAAGAATTGGCCCTCCATGGAGTTGTCGTCTAACTGGGAGATGTTTGGGAAGGAACCTTCATGGTTAATGTTGGGGAGTTAGGGGTGACCGGAGAAGGGAGGGATCATTTCCTTGCCTGGGAACGTTGCCAGTGTGTGAGATCCTTAAAATATTAAAGATTTCGGCCCCTTGAACACAAAGAAATGGGTTTCAGGTCCATAGAGAAGCAAGCCGCGGTTCCACCTTGGGTCCTGGGCTGCTAGACTTTTGCCAGCTAGGTTTTTGACATCCCTTGGTGATGCCTGACCCCGGGGGTTCCACCCACACTGGGCCTGGCTCTTCAGGGATGGTCCCTGCACCTCACCTGTCCTGTGCTTGTTAATTGAAGTCAGAAGAATGGGTTTTCTCATCAGGATCATTACGGAACCTTGAGGTTTAATATCCTCTTCTGTTTACATTCCCACAGTCACAGATCTGATTGCGTCTCCTGATAAGAATGGTTAGGCGATGCCCATCTTTCCTGGAGAGTTTCTCAGGTAGAGTTAGGGAGTCCTGGAGCGAATGTTTGCTTAGGGATTGGGAACCTGTCGGGAGCAGACCGAGGCTGACTGCTGATCTTTCTGGGGGCTTTGGAGCGAGCTTTCAGTGTCTTTTGTCACAGGACTGGAGAAGAGACTTGACCGTCAGTCAGCTTAGTAACCGCAGCTTGGAAGGAGCAGACAGTTCAACCGTGGGGTTAAGAAAGGTGGGAGAAGAGATGAATCTCTTGCCTGCAGGGGATGCGATAAGGAAGGCAGGGTGTGGAGCTGTGAGCCAGTGGGAGGAGGCGTGGGAACCCAGGAGACTTAGGAGTCTGGAGGACAAGGAGAAGACAGAGCCCAGGGCAAGCCCCAGGCAGCTTGGTCTCCCTACTTGGGGTGCCAGCCACATCACCAGGTCCCCCAAGGCAGCAGTCCTCAGCCTTTTTGGCACCAGGCACCGGTTCCATGGAAGACACTCTCCACGGACCAGGGTCGGGGGACAGTTTTGGGATGATTCAAGCACATTATGTTTGTTATGCACCTTTTTTTCTTTATTATACATCAGCTTCCCCTCAGATCATCAGGCATTAGATCCTGGAGGCTGGGGACCCTCGCCCTCAGGGGAAAGTGCCCAGGGATAACTGTGTGTGCACTCGTGTGTCTGTGTGTTTCTATAGTTATGTGTGTATATCTATAGTTCAGTAGCTAGACTTAAGCTGTGTATAACATCTGGACCTATTTCCTAGATAACATCTGGAAATATTAAGATGTTTCTTGGACAACTTTGGACTATTTTAGATTGATTTCCAAATTAAGAATGGGAAAAGTAATTTTTAAAAGTTTGGGAAATTCCTAAAGGTGTCAGCCCGTCTTGGTGATGGTTTGGTTGGAGTTTGATGGGAATACCCAAGGTGAGGGCTTCCCTGGTGGCTCAGATGGTAAAGAATCCAGCTACAATGCGGGAGACCTGGGTTTGATCCCTGGGTGGGGAAGATTCCCTGGAGGAGGGCGTGGCACCCCACTTGAGTATTCTTGCCTGGAGAATCCCCATGGACAGAGGAGCTTGGTGGGCTATAGTCAGGGGTTGCCAAGAGTCGGACATGACTGAGCATAGCACATCCGAGGCGCAACTTTGAGAGTAACAACCTCCCTATCTTCTTTCTTTCCTGACTCCTTCCCTGATGTTCTTTGTTGTCCTTAAGAAATTTTATGTACTTATGTAATTAAAGCTAGGATAATATCAGGAGGAGTGAGTTGTATTTTTTCCGGGAGATGGATGGATGGATAATGGAAAAGCTTAGAAGCCTGCCAGCCTCTTTCTGAGGCTTTTCCCCCTGATTCTGCCCTGCTCCCTTCCAGCCAAGAAGGTGTGCGTGGAGCGTGGCTCCTGCCTTCCCAAGCTCTCATGGTGGTTAGGCAGAAGGAGCTCTTGCAACACAGGGCAATTGGTTCTGAATCATATGTTTGCTCTGTGTAGCTGGACTGTGATACTTTAAAAATGAAAAAAAAAAAAAAAACCTTCTTTTTCAAGTGAGCCTTAGGCTCAGTCTACTTTGAAATATTCCGGCACCTGTTTTCTCAAATGTGTTCGTTTATGTTGGCCGTGCTGGTCTTCACTGCGCACAGGGGCTGCTTTCTAGTCGTGGTGCTCAAGCTTCTCATTGTAGCGGCTTCTCTTGTGCAGCTCGCGGGCTCTAGGCCTGTGGGCTCCGGAGTTGTGGTTCTCCGGCTTCGAGTGCAAGCTCAGTGTTTGGGACATAGGAGTTTAGCTGCTCCTCGGCATGTGGGATCTTCTCAGACTTCCCAGGGAAGTCCTGGAAACCATTTAAAAAAATGGTTAGGAGTAAATTGTATTTATAGAAGAAGCTTAATTCTAATTTTGAAATACATCGATGCAAGAAATGGGGAGCTGTGGGCTCTGCTGGAGAGGGATAGAGAAATGGCAGGAACCATTGGTTGTCAGGCCCTGGTGAATGCTGGAACTAGAAGGTTCCTCCTTGTCCCCTCAGTCCCCAAGAGCCCACAGACACGTATTGAGTTTTGTGTATGCTTCATTTGACTGTAATTGTTATCCCACACACATCAGTTCAGTTCAATTGCTCAGTCGTGTCCGACTCTTTGCGACCCCATGGACTGCAGCACGCCAGGCCTCCCTGTCCATCACCATCTCCCGGAGCCCACCCAAACTCATGTCCATTGAGTCAGTGATGCCATCCAACCATCTCATCCTCTGTCGTCCCCTTTTCCTCCTGCCTTCAATCTTTCCCAGCATCAGGGTCTTTTCAAATGAGTCAGTTCTTCACATGAGGTGGCCAAAGTATTGGAGTTTCAGCTTCAGCATCAGTCCTTTCAATCACTATTCAGGACTGATTTCCTTTAGCATGGACTGGTTGGATCACGCCATGTACATCACAGAATTCAGAGCCGGAGGGCCCTGTGATCAGGTCAGGTCTGTATTTGCCATCATTGCTTTCAGCCTTGTAATTACATTACAAGCAGGGAGTGAAGGTAAGCAATCTGTAAGATTTCTTGCATGGCTGACCTTTTGACTTAGATGCTGAGACCACTGTCTGTGTCTTAAGTCTCGGTGGCTCCCTGTGGAGTGACCTCAGCCTTGGAACTGTCACGGTGCCATTAAAGGGCACTGAAGTACGGAGGAACAGGCTTGCCCCACATCCTCTGAACAACAAGAGGCATCAGCTCCCCAGCCTTGTTCTTCTGCCTGTAAAGAAAGACCGACTTCTGCCCTTTTCTGGCCTGGTGGTTCTTCTGGGGGAGGTCGTCACAAGGCAGGGAGATGGCAGCCCCTGCCACGGACCGCTGAGTGAGGGAGGAGCAGGCTGCCCTGCCTTGATGGAGCTCCTGATTGGAAATATTTTTATATTTTAAATGGAAAGTTCTACAAGCTTGTCTTTCAGATGCTCCTTGGGCAGGTGCGTTCATTCAGGATTCCTCAGCCATCTGGGAACCTGTGAGGAACAAAAGCCTTGTAGGGAAGTTTGGTTTTGAATATGATCTTTTTTGTTCAGTTGCTAAGTCATGTCCTAGATTTTATAATTGCCTGCCACTGTTTTCAAAATGTGCTTGGGATTTGTAGTCTTCTTTGATTTACTTTCATGTTTGTTGGAAATATAGTTTCACCTGGTATTTATAATTCTGTCTAAAAGAAACCACTAGAAAAATTGTAGCCCATTTGTAATCCTGAGTGGTCGGATCATAATAGCTTTTCTTTCCAACTGATGCTTTCTGAAGGCTAAGAAAAACAAATTCGTATTTTTTTTTTAAACAAAGACTGCGTTTTGCTTTCTCCAGCTCTTTCTATGGAATAGCGTTTGTCTTTTACTTTTTGAAATTGTGCCTTTACTTAAAGTCTGTATTGAGTCATCAGTACTCATCAGGTTTGCTGTTTACCAAACCTTGTATTTCTTTCTACAGAACTATTGAGGAATATACAGAATATATTATAGTTGTAGTTTTAAAAAAGTGTCTCCTAGCCCTTCGTGCAGGTGGATGGTAGCGTGGGTGTTACATATCTCTTGACTCTTTTCAAGCTTAATATATTAATAGTTGGTCCTAGTCTTCTGCCTGGCGCTGTTCTCGTGCCCAGAGGCCCATTCTGTTCACTGAATCCGTCTTTGAAGTGGAGACATCATGAAGTTGTCACTGGACGTTTCTTCAGGAGTGAGAGGGGAGCCTGTGTTCGGTAATGTGTGCTAAGAGACTGTCGCATACACAACACAGCAGCTTGATGTCAACGGTGAAGGTGGCATTACTTCCTGATGGTGGTACTGAAGGTCTCTCGTCTCAAGAAAGAACACTAATGTACTAAGTGCACTGGTTAAAGAGCAATGGAACGTTCATAGCCCGCGCTCCCGAAGAACCTGACGTGAGATGGAAGCTGCCACGGGCGGAGGTTGGTGGGTGCGGACGGCTCATGAGCTGTGTGCTTGGCACGCTGGGGTATAAGGTGCCTGGCAGCTCACAGCCCTGTTATTGTCCCCACTGAGCAGGCAGGAAGCCACAGCTCAGGAAGGCTGTGGCTCGGGACTAGAATCAAGGGGAGGGAGGGGGAGCTTGCAGACGGACTAGGAGTCTGCCCTGACAGACGGATCTAGTAGGAATGACTGAGATCCCGGGTGATGGGCAGAGTGTGGTGTGGACAAGAGGTGCAGAAGTGAACGGTGGTAACAAGGAGAACGTGTGTCTTCATCCTGAGCATGTGCTGGGAGACTGCAGGTCCAGACCCCACCTCACCCTCGACCGTGGGCGTGTGCATGCATGCACACCCACACACCTCCACCCCTACTCATTCTACAAGGGTCTTTACACACACCCATCCCCACTTATTCTACAAGGGTCTCCACACACATACACACCCCTGTTCATTCTACAAGGGTCTTTACACACACACACACACACACACACACACACACACACCTACTCATTCTAAAGGGTCTTTACAGAAGACCCCTGGAGATTTATTCAGGTTCCCAGTCTGTTTTCTTTACAAGCACTGCTGGCTTGCTAAGCTCTGGGCAGACAGGTCCCTGCCCTCAGTCAGGCCAGAAGGTCACTGGCGTGGAGCAGAGGAGGACGAGTCCTGGTGTCCCTGGACAGCGGGCTCTGGCCCCTTCCAGCCGCCTCTGTTTCTGGCTGGCTGTCTGCACAGCTGATCTGTCTACGGTGCAGGTGACAGAGGGCCAGAGACCGGTTTTGTAGAACCTCAAATTCAGGCCACTTTTATTTAGGTTTTGAGTGAAGTGCGTTGGCATGCAGCCTCAGGTTAGTGTCAGGTGTGTTCTGAGGTGCTGACATTTGCATGCACCGCGAGACGATCACCGTGATAAACAGCGCCCACCTGTCTCCGCAGAGTTGACTGCAGTGTCGCCGACGCTGTGCGTTGCGCCCTCGCCCTGAGGTGCCTTTACTCTGCATCCTACCTGTAGGCCTGAGTGACTGGCCCTCTTCCAGGGTGCCTTCTAGACCACTGTCCTGGCCACACGGCCCCAGTCGGTCCTTGAGTCCAACATCCTTTGAATCTGTGTGTTTAGTTACCATGGTTACTAATTACCGAGTCCCAGATGACCGTCAGTACTTTTGCAACATGCGAAACACATGAACAAGTGCCTTCAGGTATTTAAATAGTGTCTCTTTGTGAAAGTTTCTAGCTAAAGACATGACTGCTTGAGTTCTTTTGCTGGTTCTCCCCTCTCGATCAGAGAGAGACGAACGTGTCTTTGATGTTGTCTAACTGTTTTGCTTGATCCTGTGTGCAGTTTCTCAAGTACAGAAGCCAGTGAACTGCTCAGATACATTCATGACCTTAAAACACTGGGTTGCCTTGCTTTACTCTCACTCTTTTTCTTCAGTGTGGCGGATTTCAACTGTCAAGAACTTTTATGTGTTTTTGTTCATGAAATATTCAGCTTTCACAACAGCTTAGTTTATGAAATTAATTATCCTCAAAGACCAGGGCAGAGGCATTTAAGTGTTTTGTTTTCTTGAGTTTTATTTATATGTTTTACTCTCAGAAGAGACAGGAAAACATGAACTCAGTAGTTAAAAACTAGAATTGTCTGAGTCGTGAAACATTGAGCCTTATGTGAAAGTGCTCCTCTGTGTCTTAATGACCATGATCCCACACAAAACCCAGGCAGTGTGGATGGTTCGGTGATGTGTAAATTGGGGTGAGATTTAACTGAATCATTATTGCATGTAACGTATACATAAGCAGATTTGCACTTATTAAAGTAAGAGCTGATGACTCTTAATCGTGATGGCAAGTCTGACGGAAGGTGTAATTCTCAAAAAGTTAGTGTCTGGTTGCTTCCAGTTTTTTTCTCCTTTGTTTCTTGCGTCCTACAGAGTTTTGATAAGAGAACTGTGTCTTTAACGGATAGCCCTTCACTCTGAACAAGGCTGGCATGGTTTTTATGGCATGTGCGTCTGTGTTTCATTGTAGGTGCTGGACTGGATCGAGAACCATGGAGAAGCATTTCTGAGCAAACACACAGGTGTAGGGAAATCGCTCCATCGGGCCAGGGCTTTGCAGAAACGTCATGAGGATTTTGAAGAAGTAGCACAGGTAAGACCTTACTGTTTTCTCCCATAATATCTCTGTGGTTGGTTTTGAATTACAGTTTCAGCCCCATCTCTGATGACTTAGCTTCAGCAAGGCGTGTTTGAGATGATGCCCAGATTTTCAGAGTGAAGCTGCCTCTGTCTGGGCACAAAGATGACTTAAACAGTGGATCCTATGGTAAAATGTGATGGTCTTGAAACAGGAACATATCTCGGATGTTTTTGCCATATTTATTGTACCGGTCTCTGTTGACTAGTTTGTAAATGGGGGAATAGCAGTCTTTGAATGTCTATAATGATGGGCCAACGTTTCTTTCCCCTCTTCTCTTTCTTTTAAATGCTTGTACTTCAGAAATAGGAGGCAGGGGTGTGGTTCGTTCACAGCCCGGGAGTTTGAATGTCGACTATGATCCTCTCCAGCTGTGTGACTTTGGAAAAGTCTCTTAACCGTTCTGAGGTTGACTCCCTAACCTGAGGAGTAGGCATGGCGGGGGCTGCTGGAAGGAAAGGGAAGTCAGGTGTGTGTGATCCTGTCAGGGGTGGTGTATCTGGCCCAGGTCTTTCCTGCAGCTCGCTGTTGTTTGGTAAACATGCCTCTCCTTTTGCTTTCTGTTTTGAAAGAGAGAGGATTAAAGAGGGAGGGATTATGATCTGTGTAGGAAGCTCTACGAGCTGGGGTAAAAGTTGTTTTCAGAAGGAGTTGTAGGATGAATCCATCTTGAGACACCTGGTAAACCTGAGGAATACCAAAGGCAGAGTCTCAACACCAGAGAGAGAAATGACAGCGTCCCATCCCTGAGAAAGACTCGAAGCTGACTGCTCACCCATAACTGCAGATTCTGGAAGACGGCGGGATGGAGTCCTGAAGGAGAGGAACGCTGAACCTGGAATTCCACACCCAGTAGATGTCAGTTTGACAGTGAGGATGAAATAGAGACCAAGACTCCAGAGCTTACCCATCATGTATAGAAGAACTGCAGTGCACGGATTAGTCAGAGCAACGGGACCCCCCCCTCTGCCGCCCCCCCAATATAAACTCCACCAGCGCAGGGACTTGGTGGTGTTCACGTCTCTGTCACTAGCACATGGAGCAAGGCTGGTGTGGTGCAGCAGTGTTGAATGAATTAATTAAATGAATAAAAAGGAAGTATGAGAAGGAAGAGGGGTTTCCCAGGTGGCACAGTGGATAAGAATCCACCTCCCAATGCAGGAGATGTGGGTTCTATCCCTGGGTCGGGAAGATCCCCTGGAGAAGGAAAAGGCAAGCTGCTCCATCATTCTTGCTTGGAGAATCCCATGGACAGAGGAGCCTGGCGGGCCACAGTCCATGGGGTCGCAAAGAATCGGACACGACTGAGGACGTGAGAAGAGAGGACCAAGATTGGCAGTGAGCGTAGCAATTGGTGGATGTGTTTGTAAATCGAAGTATGGGCCATTTAGGCTAAAGATGACAGACTTGGGGGAGGTTAAAAACAAGGTGGTAGAGACTTCACTCTACTAAGGGGACGACAGAGGACGAGATGGTTGGATGGCATCACTGACTCAATGGACATGAGTTTGAGTAAACTCCGGGAGATGGTGAAGGACAGGGAGGCCTGGCGTGCTGCAGTCCATGGGGTCGCAAAGAGTCGGGCACAACTGAGTGACTGAACAGCAACAACAGAGACTCCCCTGGTGCCAGTTGTTGAGAATCTGCCTTCCAATACCGGGGACGCAAGTTTGGTCCTTTGTTGGGGAAGTAAGATCCCACATGCTGCAGGGCACCACAGCTACTGAGCCTGCGTGCTGCAGTGAAGACCCATCGCAGCCAGGAAATGAATGCATCAAACCAAACCAAAGCAAAACCTCCCGCAAGTAAGATGGAGCAAAGCCCTGGAGCCCTTGAATGCAGAAGGTGGAGAGCTATCCTGAGGGGTATGGCAGGAGGTAGTGTACCTTAGATTTGTAAACTCTGGTGTGCATGGTAGCATTGTTGAATGACCACTAAAGACAGGATAGACAGCACCACTTTCCATAAGTATAAAGAAAAAAGAACTGCGGAAAACCAGGTAAATAAAAACTCAGGAAAATGGGTCTAGTGGAAGTGAAAGAAAGAACAACAGACATCACGTAAGAAATCCAAAATAAGACGTAGCGTGCACGCGTGTATGTGCTAAGTCGCTTCGGTCAAGTCCTTTTGTTTTCGAACCTGTGGACTGTAGCCTGCCAGACTCCGTTCTGCCATTCTCCAGGCAAGAATACTGGAGTGAGTTGCCATGTCCTCCTCCAGGGGATCTTCCCAGCCTCGGGATTGAACCCATGTCTCCTGTATCTCCTGCATTGGCAGGCAGATTCTTTACCACTAGTGCCACCGGGAAGCCCAAGATGTAGCAATTTGTCCCTAAATAGCAGTAATCACACTGAATGCAAAATAGATTATACTTGTTAAAAGAGTCTGTATATTTAAAAAAAGAAAAAAATCATACTGTGTGTTGTCTCCAAAGGGCACACCTAAAACATTAAATACCCAGGAAGTTTGAAAGTATTTTGCTGTTTGCTAAGTCGTGTCTGACTCTTTGCCACCCGACACCACAAAAGTATATGAAGCGTTAGAGAAAGATCCACAAGGCAAATACGAACCATTGGAAATTGGTGTAGAAATGTTGATATTAAGCAAATCGACTTGAAAGCATAAAAACACTAGAAATAAAGAGAGCCTTCAATTGTAAAAGGAAGAGTATCTATGTACATCTGATGGTTTCATATCAGAATCCCCAAATAAGCGGGAGTAATCAGCTATGTGTGTCCATGGGTTTTACATCGCAGAGGGTTCACTTGTTTGCTGGATTTATTAGGGAACTGATGTGAGAGGTCGTCATGAGATAAGAAAGCAGACTGCGCTTCAATCCTGTTGAGTGAAAATGCCTCTTAAAAGTTACCTCCTTGACAGTCTTCATGTGTAAAGTTAAAGTGACAACCTAGCCTTCAGCTTTCTTGATCTTAGAAGCAGGTTGGGAAAAGCTGTGTGTTCAGCAGCCTTCCTGCCCCAGAGTGGGTCTGTGGACTTCCCTTTTCCACGTTACATGTGAGCTTCCTTTTTAAGGATGCTGGTAAATATTTTGCCTTCCTTTTATAGCCGAAGGAATGTGGGAAATGTGCTCTAATCTCCCCTTGACATTTCCATCAGATAAGCTCCTGCCACAGCCATGTGGTTTGAGGATGGATTTGAAATTTGGATCCTCTGAGCAAAGATGCCAGGCACCAAAGACCCTAAGAGGCGGGACAGCAAACAAGTAGTTTATTCACCTGTGACTGTGGGCTCGCCGCCCAGCCCCTTCTTTGCACCTTCCCGAGTGCACCCCAGCACTGTCTGCTGAGTACCCTCCTGTGCGGCCAGCAACCATGGACCCCTCCTTCCAATTCCTGTGGTTCCTTTCGTTCTTAATTACGGAGCTCCCTTCTGTGGCTACCTTTGCCCTTTTCATGGTGAACTTACTTCCTCAGACCTAAGATGACCATCAACGCTTGTCAACACTGGTGTTCGGGGGCAGCGAGGGTGGGACGCTTTCTTTGTGGGAGACGTTGGTGCCCTCGGGTCTCTTGGGGAGCAAAGGATCGCAGCAGCAGCACCCCGGGCAGAGGGCCGCCTTCACATCAGTTCCAGGAAAGGCAGGGCCTCGTCTGCTCCACTGCTCCCTCATTTTCATGTCTTTCGTATCATCTCTGGCACCTTGTTCCTGGGATTCTAAAGAGTACCCGCTTTTGCCTTTAATTGGAAATCCTTAAGCTCAAATCTGAACAGTGCATGAAAAAAAGACAAATCCCTTAAATGTAAGCACCTTTTGCTCACTTTACAGACATCTGTCCTGTTTCCCTCCCTCTGTTTTTCACCTGATCACTGGTCGTGTGCCAGGCATTCTGCCGGGCACTGGGGGGCCATGGTCAGACACCCACCTCTCCTCTTGGGGGCCTCTCTACTTTGCAGACCCGCCTGGGTGAGAGGAGGGTCTGAGCTCTCCACCCTGAACTTGGCCACCTGTGCCCCCTCTCACCCCAGTGCCGGGACCCAGCCGCTCACCTCTGGCCTCTTTTTCCAGCATCTCCAGCTTCTCATTCTCTTAGCTCTTTCCTTTCTGGGATGAAATATTTATCGACCCTCCCGTCCCTTGTGGGCTTCCCTGGTAGCTCAGATGGTAAAGGATCTGCTGGCAATGCAGGAGACCCAGGTTTGATCCTCTGGAGGAGGGAATGGCAACCCACTCCAGCATTCTTGCCTGGAAAATCCCATGGACAGAGGAGCCTGGTGGGCTACAGTCCATGGGGTCGCAAAGGGTCAGGCATGACTGAGTGAGTGTCACTTGATTCTGGTCCATATTTTTAGAGACCGGCTGGTTTTGAAGGACTGTTGGGTGACTCCTCGGCCTCCTCATTGCCGTGTGGCAGGCCGACTAGCTTTCTGTGTCTCTAGCTGATAAAACTGCGACCCGGGGCCTGCCGTGACGTGCCGTGGCCCAGGGTGGACATTCAGCACTCTGTCATAATTGACATAACCTGGACCAGTCACTTAGGTAAATCCCCTCCACTCACCTTCGAGTGAAAACCTCTGATCCTTTTTGGCTCCACAAACACACGTCCACCTCGGTGTACATGCAGCCTCAGCCCAAGGAGTCACTGACGGAGCACCATGGCCGTCGCCCGAGTACCTGCAGACACCACGTGTCACTGTCCCCTTCAGGCTGGTTCTGAAGAGTGTGTTCTGCTCAGAGTGCATGGGTTGGGTGGGAGCTGGGGGGTAACCCTGTAGACCCTAGACGATAAGAACAGATTCAGTGTAGTACAGTGGCGACGTTCACAGGCCTGAAGAAATAGGGTGGCCTTCTCTCTAGCCCCCCACTTGCTTGATAAAGATCCTTTGAGGGGGCTGCTGCTGCTGCTGCTGCTGCTAAGTCACTTCAGTCGTGTCTGACTCTGTGTGACCCCATGGATGGCAGCCCACCAGGCTCCCCCGTCCCTGGGATTCTGCAGGCAAGAACACTGGAGTGGGTTGCCATTTCCTTCTCCAATGCGTGAAAGTGATGTTGCTCAGTCGTGTCCGACCCTCAGCGACCCAATGGACTGCAGCCTTCCAGGGTCTTCTGTCCATGGGATTTTCCAGGCAAGAGTACTGGAGTGGGGTGCCATTGCCTTCTCCATTGAGGGGGCTGCTGCTGCTAAGTCGCTTCAGTCATGTCCGACTCTGTTCGATCCCGTAGACGGCAGCCCACCAGGCTCCCCCATCCCTGGGATTCTCCAGGCAATAACACTGGAGTGGGTTGCCAATTCCTTCTCCAATGCATGAAAGTAAGAAGGGAAAGTGAAGTCGCTCAGTCATGCCCGACTCTTAGGGACCCCATGGACTACAGCCTACCAGGCTCTTCCATCCATGGGATTTTCCAGGCAAGAGTACTGGAGTGGGGTGCCATTGCCTTCTCCATTGAGGGGGCTAGGAGGATAGTATTTGAAGTCAGGAGAGCCCTGGGCTGCGAGGTGGCTCCAGACAGAGCCTGGTTTGATTAAGACCACGTGCAGTAGACTGGGGCTCGGCAAACAGTGGTCCAAGTATTGAGCCAGATCGCTCTCTGAGTTTGTAGCTTCGTTCATGGAAAGCTGTCTGGCTCTTCCCAGAGAAGAAGGTGACATCAGCCTTGCTCTCCCGCAGGGAGGGCTGAGACCCGGCGTGACTGCCTTCCTCAGCTTTCCCTGTCCGCCCTCTCATCTCTGAATGCTTTCTGTCAAAGCAAAGTGTAATGCACGTCCTATGTCTGAGGTAAATCTAAGGTCATGCTTCAGATTTATGGGGTTCTTTTGGACAGAATAGCCTTTGGAGGCACCTTCAAAATAGAAACAGAAGCATCTTTATTGCTTAATGAAGAGCTGTTTCTCACTTTTTGAATGTGCTCATAAGGTAAAACAGATTTTGGGTTTAGGGAGAAATTTCTTTTTCCGCGTTAAGTTTAAGGCACATTAGTGTGTGTCTTGGGGTTTTGTTTTTGAAAGGTCCTTTGTAAAATGAGTTCTAAATTGTCTTTAATTTCAAGATGTTGAACTAGCAGCGTACTAAACAAATTTTTCTTCAAGTCAACTTCTTCAGAACTTGACATGGTGAAGTAACATGACAGAGATTCAGAGAGGAAGTGTCAAAAGTCTTCTGGTTGAATTAATTTAAAAGGTACTAAATATAGATTATTCTATAGAACAGTTCTGGTGTTTGGAGAAGGAGGAACCTGGAAAGAGCTTCGTGTTTACTTGGTGGCAGCGAGCCCTGCAGCTGGTATGACTGCTGCCGGCCCTTGACTGCACTGCCAGGGCCCTGGTCTTGGGCTGGTTCAGACCTGCGGGTCCAGCATCGGACCATTTCTGCACACAGTCTGGCAGAGCCAGGAACCTCCTGACTGATCTGAAGACCCATGCCTTCTTTATGTTGTACAGTGATGGTGAGTGGAATGACTCCGTGCTAATCAATTTCTGGAGCGTGGCAGATGCGGAAATGTTGCATGTTCCCACTGGAGTTTTAAAAAACGAAACTAACAGTGCTTTCCACATGAAGCTTTTTGCAAGTGACTCTGGGAAAACAAGGTGCCATTTGACAGTCATCTGCTCTTTTAGCTTCTAAAGAAACATCCAAGTCAATGTTCCTTTTAGATTTACAAAGCTGTGCAGTCCCTATCAAACTACCAGTGATGTTTTTCACAGAACTGGAACAAGAAATTTTACAGTTTGTATGGAAACACAAAAGACCCCAAATAACCAAAGCAATTTTGACAAAGAAACACTGAGCTGGAGGAATCAAGCTTCCTGACTTCAGACTATACTACAAAGCTGCAGTCATCAAGACAGTGTGGTACTGGCACAGAAACAGAAATATAGACCAATGGAACAAGCTAGAAAGCCCAGAGATTAGACTTACACACCCATGGGCACCTTGCCTTTGACCAAAGAGGCAAGAATATGCAATGAAGATGGAGAAAAGACAGCCTCTTCAGTAAATGGCACTGTGAAAACTGGACAGCTACATGTAAAAGAATTAAACTAGAACACTTGCTAGCATCATACCCAAAAATAAACTCAAAATGGATTAAAGACTTAAATGTAAGGTCAGAAACTATAAAGCTCTTAGAGGAAAACAGGCAAAAGACTCTTTGACATACATCATAGCAAGATCCTTTGTGACCTACCTCCTAGAGTAATGGAAATAAAAATAAACAAATCAGACCTAATTAAACTTAAAAGCTTTTGCACAGCAAAGGAAACAGTAAACAAGATTAAAAGACAGCCCTCAGAATGGGAGAAAATAACTGCAAGTGAAACAACTGGCAAAGGATTAATCGCTACAGGTTTTAAACTTGCAGGAAAGTTGGAAATACAGCCCAGAGAACTTGCTTCCCTCCAACCATTGTCTGTCTATTTCCTACCAAAAAGGACTTTGTCTTGTCCAACCGGAATCGCATCATGAGAATCCGGAAATTGATGCTGACTCATGACTACCTTCTAACACTCAGACCCCGAAGTGTCCATGTCTAACGGATCCCACGTTGAGTCACCCGTCACATTTGGTGTCCTTCAGCCTGGAGCCACTCCTCCGTCCTTCTTGAACTTCTGTGTCCCAGTGTTTTGGGGAAGGCCCCTCACGTTGGGTTTGTCTGACGTCTCCTCGAGGTTGCCTTCTGGTTATACATCTTCAGCAGGCGTATCCCGGAAGCCCTGCAGGCCCTCCTCACACTCTCCCATCAAGCGGCGCACAGTTTAATCTGTCCTGTTACGCCTGGTGTCCACTCCGATCCCTGGCTTAAGGTGGTGTCTGCCAGATGGCTCTGTTGTAAAGCGTGTCCTTCCCGCTTTGTAGTTGCTGAGTACTCTGTGAGGATGTACTTTAGATGCTGTAACATGCTGTCCATCATCCACTTTTGCTTCTTGGTGTCGCTGGGGACTCCTGGTTTCCTAGTGACTGGATGGATGACCCTCGGTCACCTGCACTGTCCCCTCTGATGCTCAGTTGCCCCTCACTTGGCCAGTGTGCGTCTCCTCAAACTGGCTTCTCACCCTGCCCTGTCCACATCGTCCTTGGGCTTTTCCTCGCTTTGGGGCTCATCTTGTACTGGAATCAGCCATGTCTCCACAGACCCCCGGTTCCCCGCAGAGCAGAATGATGCTCAGAAATAGAGATCCGGGTTCCACCTGTTTGCTACCATTGCTCCATCAGTGTTCTCAGGTCCTCTCGGTGGATGGGGGTGGGGGGGTGGGGGGACGTGAGTGAGTGTGTACGTGCATCTTTACACATCAGCCTGTGGAAAACAGTGTCCGCACGTGGATCCCCCAATTCCAGTCCAGTGCCCCCGGGCTGACTTAGGTGTTCTCCTTTTGTGTTATTTCTAACTCCGGTGTCCAAAATGAGGAACCCAGCTCTCAGTACGCTTATTAGTCTGTTGGCTTAGTAGGTGAATACACTGGAGGTCCCCAGTCTCCATCCGGCAGGCTGCCCACTGCCGGGGAACCCTGTGCCCACTGGGCTTGGTCTCCCCGTACCCCGGGCCCCCACCCGTCAATCACCCATGAGACCTGATCCTGCTCAGCTGTGGGACTGACGTGCTGGGGGAGGAGAAGGTTGATGGGCTCAGTTGGTGTCTCGGGAACTGCACGCTTCCTCTGGGCCTCGTTGGGGGCCCGGATTCTGTTTGTTCCTGTCTGAGGTCCTCCGGCCTGACTCACTGCTACCTGTCCCCATCAGCACCCTCTCTCTGGCAGTTTCCCTGAGCAGTATCAGGTCTCTAACAGCCCTGTTGATTTGAGGAGCTGCTTTGCAGCCTGATTTATCAAAAATTCAAACAGAGTAATTTTCAGAGTATTTTAGACACTCTTTTGCACTCAACCCTCAGCTCTTTAAGACTCTGGCTACTTTATAGCCATTGCAGTTATTATTTCTTTTTTCTTAAAACAGTATATCCCCTAAGTAGGGGAAAAAATAATAATAAGTACAGAATTGCTGATAAGCAGAAACAAGTGAAAAGAGACAGCAGTTTGTGTGTGTTTGCAACGTAACCTTTTCACTTGCTCTTGGGGAATTATCCGAAAGTAGTACATCAATACCGAAAGACACAAAACTGGAACTCTGCACCCCGTCATAAAACCAGCAGAAAAAGTGAAGCAGGCATTTGTGGCTGCAAGCTCCCTTCGTGCTGTAGCAAAAAGGCAGAAGCCCTTTTGTGAGTCACAGGACAGCCAGTGGCTGCCTACAGATAACCCCATCATAGCCCCAGACGGAAGGGCTTTGCCGTGAGGTTCAGAGTTTAACTCAATTAAGAGTGGCAAAGGCTGCTGATGGAGGTGTTCTGAACTCCTAGAATCATCTCTTCCCATCCTGTTGATGTGCAGAAAGGAACAGCACTCGCCGACTCTGTTCCCGTGTATCATGGCTCCCAGCCGGGCCAGCTTGTCTGGTATTCACCTCCTGTGTCTCTGACCGTTCTCTCGCGCAGAACACGTACACCAATGCAGATAAGTTACTTGAGGCAGCCGAGCAGCTGGCCCAGACGGGAGAATGTGACCCGGAAGAGATCTATCAGGCTGCCCATCAGCTCGAGGACCGGATACAGGATTTTGTGCGGCGCGTGGAGCAGCGGAAGATCCTCCTGGACATGTCGGTGTCTTTTCACACGCATGTGAAAGAGGTAAGCTTCCGGGGCAAAGATGGCAAAGCCCCGCCTGGAAGGGCCTTGGGGCTCCTTGGGCGGAACGAGGGTGGTTGTGATGTCAGGAAGGGGACCAGAGGTGGCCAGCGAGGCCATGTCGCCCATGGGTGGTGGTGGTGGGGACCCAGCTGGCCTTGCGGGCTTGCTGTTGTCACATGGGCACACACGTGCCATCTCTCAGGGAGGCCAGGAGCAGACCTGTGAGGGTAGGGGTGGCCTGGGGAGCTGCCAGTCAGGAGGAGAGCAGGGAAAACAGGAGCTGGAGGAGACCCTTGGAGGAGGAGGGCACGTTCATTTTAGCAGAAGCGGGTGACCTGCACTTTGGGGTCAGGGCTGCGGGGCTTCCTTTCTGCCTGTGAGCCTGTCATGTGGGTGAAGGCACGGCTGCGCTCTGATTGTATCAGACTGTGTGGCTGCCCTCAGTACTCGTGGGAGTGCATTTTATATAACGCTGAATTTATTAACAGTGCTGTCATCGGTAAGCTCTCCTGGTAAACTTGTCTTCGGATAAAAGATAATGTGTAATTTGGTAAGTGGGAAGTAGGTTGGTATTAATTACATCTTGCATGTGTGTTATTCTTAGTGAAAACTGTAGTCCAGTATAAAATTGAAAAAAAAAAAGAAAATCATAGAAAGTTACAATTGAAGAAACTATAATATTATGTAACCTTTGAGATAGAAGGATTTATAATAAAAGCTAAAGTTTTCAGTAGGACTGCAAACTTAAAATGTCACCTTTACTGCATCTTATTTCTAAGGGGATAAATTCTCCATTTCACAGCTCTTTACAAACTAGAAATGGGGGCCCTTTTAGGTAATTTGAGGTCGAGTCCAGAAAGGCTGTAGTAACAGGCTGGGAAGAAAGATCTGGAAGGAGCCAGACTGTGGAAGACACTTGCAAATGGGTAGGCCTGGCTTGCCTTGTTTAAAGACTCAGGAACTTGTGAATTTGTTTAAAAGAAAAGAACTTCTCTGCACGTCTGGGATCTTGGGCAGTCAGTCCTCAACCAGGCCATTTGTAGCTTGAATGTTTGACTCCAGGAAAACCATATTCACTTTCAACTCTGAAATTTTGTGAGCCCCGGAGATCTAGTATGTAATACTTGCTCAGTCGTGTCTGACTCTTTGCGACCCTCTGGACCATAGCCCGCCAGGCTCCATGGGATTCTCCAGGCAGGAATACTGGAGTGGGTTGCCGTGCCCTCCTCCAGAGGAGAATAGTATAGGGGCGTATGTGGCAAATGACTGGGACCCTGAGCAGCCCTTTCTGGAAAGGGACTGGTGCCCTTTAGATCCTGGACTCTTTGTCAGCATAGAAAACTGACAGGAGCAGCTTCTTTTTCTGGTTTAGTAATGCCACCCCTAAAAAAGCCATCACAGTATTTACAAACACACTGTTTTTCTCAAGGAGACACATTAAGTAGGCGTTGATTCGCGGTGGTTTCTGACTATGGGTGCACGTTCACCAGTTCCTCACTCTTCTGAGTCAAGCTGCTACCACTAACTCATCTCTCTGCCCCTGGCAGCTCCCAGCACCTCTGCAGCCCTGCCACCAGAAATACACATGTCGTGACTTAGATCACCTTGCTTTTGTACCATCAGTGATTCTCTGTGAGTCTGGAGCACCAGCCTGAAACACCGCAGCATCCTCATGGTCTGGTCCATGCAGTGGGATGCACTGCTTTTCTTCTCTTCCGCAGCAGTTAGCTATCCGTCCCCCCGCCCAACCACCCCGCACTGTAGAATGTTCTCTCTATGCACCTGTTGCTCCTGTTTTGGGGTAGCTGTAGGTTACTCTCTCTTTTCCATCAGTATTATTATAGGATGCTCACTGCTCTTTCTCTGGTGCATTTTTTCCGCCCTGAGAGAAAGATGCTGTGCTTGAAAAAGCAGGTTGTGTCTTTGCTCTTTAAGCTGTGACAGACAGAAAGCAGAGCCGACTGGACCTTCTGAGGGAGGCGTGGTGGGTGGGGGCTGCTGTTCCTCACCCAGGCTGCAGGGGGCGCTGTGGCCCTCGATGGGCCCCTGGGCTGCACGCACAGACTGAGCTGAGGGGAGGGCAGGAGGCCTGGAGTCTGCAGGGTGCATGGGAGCCGGGGATGGGATGCCTGTGTCCTGGGCCTTGGATTAGGATATTCTTAGCAGGATTCACGAAGATTTAACTCACATTTAGGACCAAAAAAAAGGTGCTTTTCACAAAGCACAATTTATGACTTGTGATCAGCTTTTCCACTTTTTGTTCCGGTTCTCGCGGAGCAGGCACTAAAGGAAACCGGAAGGAAAGCCTTTTATAAAAGCCGTTCTCCAGAGACTTAAGTTTGGGTTCACTGGATTTTGTAACATCAGCAGCATTTTTAAGGAAAAATTTTACAGTGAAAGCATTCCTGCTGGCCAACTATAGAATCTGTTGTGTCACTAGGCCTGGACATTTATTGAAAAGTGAAAATACATTTTGTCCTCTTGACTCACACTGTAGGAACTTCTAGTATATATGAAGTTTGTAGACTAAGGAGAACTTAAACCTGTTTGAAAAGTGATGTGATTCCCCGTAACAATTCGAGACGTTTCCATGTGTTCATTCTTTCCTTTGTATATGAAAGACCATCACAGTAGCAGAGAAACTGGCGTGTTTAATGTGATTTGGTTCCTTGTAAATGTGTGCCCCCAAAGTGACCTGGGCCAGGGGAGGCTTGGGCGACATTTGTGGGGAGGCCTTTAGGGAAGCTGGTCACCCACGGGCATGGAATGTGCTGTGATTCTTCCCCTCGATGTGCTTAGACTTCATTTTTAGCCCCCGTCATTTTGTCGGTAGATTTATTATTTTTTTTCCTGACCGGCCCCAGAACCTTCCTCTGTCTCCTTTTCTCTGCTGCACGAATGTCCTCTGACCCACCAGGGTACTTGGTAGGTTTTACAAAGGAAGGAATGGTTTCTTCAGTCTTTGTGTATTGAAAACTGTTATTGAAAAATGACTTCGTTTAGAACAAATTTCATTATCTGCTTAAAACAAAATTAAAAGTGAGAGAAAGGCCAGGAGGAGGAAATCATGCTAGTTAAATGTGTGTTTGCATCAAGGCACTAAATATTTTAACATATCAGATGAATGAAAACTTGCTAGAGATTTAAGTTATCAGAATGATTTTTTCTCAAGTAGTTCATATGACTTAAAATCACACAGAGCAAGATAGAAAAAGCAAGTTGCCATTTTTGTTTAGGCAAATACAGGAAGCTTTTAAGTTAACGGTCAGAGGTTCTCCTAACGTGGATGTTCACCTTCCTCACACCCAGACATTTGGCTGTGCTTTTATTCCTCACTTGATCTGGAGCATAGCCCCCTCCATCTGTGGTCAATCTTCGGCTCTCTGAGGAGCAAGTAATTCAGAGGTGGTCTCATTAACAGCCAACTTGGAGAAGGTGCCAGCACACGGTGATACCTGCTCAGTGTTGGGTCAGGAATTTCTTTGAGCGAAGGTTGGTGGTTGTAAGTCTTGTTGCAGACTGAGCACTTAGGCTCAGCATGGAGACCTCAGCCTCCACTCTCTTATACCCGGAGGACAGAACATAGGTGTTTTATCCCGGGAAGAAGGAAAAGAGGAAACACAGCCAACCCGTGAACAACATGGGTTTGAACTGCGCAAGTCTGCACACGCGTGGATGTTTTTCAGCTACATGATCTACAGATGCGGAACTGCAGATGTGGAGGGACTCTGGATGCAGAGTGCTGACTGTAGATCCTCCATGGATTTCTGACTATGTCCCTACCCCTGTATTGCTCAAAGGTCAGCTGCATTTTCACATGGATGGCAAGTGTTTTATACCTTGATGTTGAATGCAGAGGTGGCTGAGAGAGGTGGTCAGCTCTAATCTCACCCTTAAACCCAGATTGGGGAGCGTCCTGGGACCTTTGTTTTTTTTTTTTAATCTGGAAGTATTCATGAAATTATTTAATCTCTCATGAGACTTGAAGACTGTTCATCTGTCCTTTTTCTTTTTTTTAAAAAGATTTTGAAGTAGTCGTATTTAAAAGGATTGTTGATTTTAAGAGAGATTTTGTCTTCTACCTGTTAATCTCTTTCTTCCCTTCAGTTTTTGTTGCATTTTATTCACATCAGTTCTGATTATAATTATCCCATTGGAGAACTTTGTTACCTGCCCTCCTTTCCTTTTGAATGCATTTTCCACTGTTTATTCCTTCATCCATTTACTCTTTTCACCCATTCATTCCAAAGTGTCTCCCAAGCCAACTGTAACATCCAGGGAGGGGATATAAAAATGAACGACAAGGGAAGAACGTTCTTTTGTGTATGTCACATATTTTAGATACCTGTTTCTCCTGCTAGAAGTTGAGTCACTTAAAGACCAGAACCTCGTCTCCCTTGTCTCTGTAGCCTGCCTCCCAGACTTAGCAGATACTCGGTCACTTCGTGGAAGAAACGATGTCTATTTCTAGCTGATCATCCCCGAGACTTAATGATAGAGGGCCATAGTTCCATTTTCAAATATAGCAAAGGCATAATTATTGTCATCCATTCATACTCTTCAACTTCATTCTCAAAATTAGGTCCCAAGTCAACCAATAATTACCTTTGAAATGTGTGGGTTATTTGAGGCAACCAGGTGGTGACCTTGGGTCCTCAGCCAGAGTTTATTTCTTGAGCCCAGTCGGTGGCCTTGAGCTCTTTTTCTGTTGTTGTTGTTCACTTGGTTCCCAGGAGCCATGGTTTCCCAGGAAAGATGATTCCCGTTGGAATCGGGCTGTGATTCTTGCTGGGTTAAGTCAAGAAGCCTTTTGTTGCTGCTTCTGCAAGCTTACACCCTGAACTGGGACAAGTTTTTGTTTGGGGAAATGCGCGAGAAAGAGGAACCTTTCATTTTATTCAGAAGTCAGAAATAAAGGCCTCCCCACCACCTGGAGATGTTTTGGTCATGGCATGCCAGCCTGGCTTCATTTCTCCGCCTAACAGTTGAGCAGGCAGGCCTCTTTCTTTACCCTGGGCCAGTGCCCAGCGTCCCCCGGGAGCAGGGAGAGCCCCGTGGGGGCCCTGCCCCTGCTCGATGCAGGATCACGAGGAGGCAGGAGCTCAAGGCTCCTGTGTTCACAGTGTGGAGCTTCCCAGCTGCTTCTCCCACCGTCCTCACCACGTTTGTAAAACCTCCCTTGTGACTCTTCCATCAGCAGCGCTCACAGGGCCTAGATTCCTTTTCTCTACTTTCCGCATGGAGCTGGAGAAGCAGTCCGGCATCTGGCAGTTAAACTGATTATGGAAAGGTTAAACCAACTACAGGCAGCTTGTGGCCCTCGCATGGACCACAGTTGCCCTCTGATGGGTCTTGCGATTGCAGGCAGTGGCGGTACAGACCTGTTCAGGACATCTGCCCTTTCCAGTTCAGTTCAGTTGCTCAGTTGTGTCCGACTTTTTGTGACCCCATGTACCACAGCCCACCAGGCTTCCCTGTCCATCGCCAACTCCCAGAGTTTACTTAAACTCATGTCCATTGAGTCGGTGATGGCATCCAGCCATCTCATCCTCTATTGTCCCCTTCTCTTCCCAGATTCACTCTTTCCCAGCACCAGGATCTTTTCAAATGAATCAGTTCTTTGTATCAGGTGGCTGAAGTATTGGAGTTTCAGCTTCAGCATCAGTCCTTCCAACAAATATTCAGGACTGATTTCCTTTAGAATGGACTGGTTAGATCTCCTTGCAGTCCAAGGGACTCTCAAGAGTCTTCTCCAACACCACAGTTCAAAAGCATCAATTCTTTGGCACTCAGCTTTCTTTATAGTCCACCTCTCACATGCATACATGACTACTGGAAAAACCATAGCCTTAACTAGACAGACCTTTGTTGGCAAAGTAATGTCTCTGCTTTTCAATGTGCTGTCTAGGTTGGTCATAGCTTTTCTTCCAAGGAGCAACTGTATTTTAATTTCGTAGCTGCAGTTACCATCTGCAGTGATTTTGGAGCCCCCAAAAAATAAAGTCACCCACTGTTTCCATTGTTTCTCCATCTATTTGCCATGAAGTGCTGGGACCAGATGCCATGATCTTAGTTTCTGAACTAAGTTTTCTGAACTCTGCCCTTTCCAGAAAAGCCCCATGTCTGTTCACGGCAGGACTCCCCACAGGGGAGGGATCATGGTCCTTCTCCGGATGACCCCAGCCTCTCCAGCACTGATTTCTCCGAATCCTTTGTGTTTCCCGTGCAAAGGTCTCTAAAATTTGGTTCCCAACTTTTCAAGACTTTTACTTTGACCTTCTTGGCTCTATTTTTGGTCATCTCTCTGTAGTCTCTAAAACGATTTGCTTTATTGTTTATTCTTACATATGTGTGATACCTTGAGCCATAGTTTCTTTTTGTAACTTCCTGTTTTGATAAAATATTTAGGATCACAGAAAGTTGGGAGAAAGGGAAACAGGAGATCCCTGCACCTTTTCCCATCATCCCCGAGGGGTCACGTCTCACATAACCATGTGCCTTGTCAGAGCGTGAACGTGACTTTGCCACACTTTCAGAGCTTACTCGAGTTTCCCCAAGTGTGCACGCCCCTGTGTGTGTATGTGTACATGCGAGCACACGTTTAGCTTCATGCAGTTTTGTCGTGTGTAGATTCATGTAACCATCAGCACTCTTCCACATACAGAATCACCCATCACCAGTGGACTCCTCTGTGCCCCCTCCTTACAACCATGCCCACCCCTACCCCCACCCCTCACCCCTGGCAGCCACTCATCTGTCCTTCTCCATCTCTATAATTTTATTTAAAAAATGTTACATAGATGGAATCATACCATGTGTACCTTTTTGTGATTGGCTTTTTCTGCTCAGCACAGTTCCCCTCAGAACCCTTCCCTGTCGTCTCACGACCCAGTACTTTGTCACTGAGTGGTCTCTCGTGGTATGGATACATCTCAGTTTCTGAACAATTTACCTTTTAAAGAACAATGAGGATATTTTGATTTTTCCAAAAAGATAAGCTGTGGACCTTCCTGTGCAGGTTTTTGCATGAACTTAAGTTTTCATGTCTCTGGGATAATTGCCCAAGAGTACGATCGCTGGGTCCTTTGGTTAAACACATACTGTTCTGAAAGAAAGTGTCAAACTTTTCCAGCGTGACTGTACCATCTTACACTGCCGCCAGCAATTTACGTGTGGCCTGTAGCTTGTTAACATCTCAGACGTCCAGGATGCTTTGATATATTTGTCAATGGGAAAGGTTAATATCAAACAGAATATTTTAGGAAGTAAAGTTTAGCTTATACCATCAAATCTTGGTAATTTTTATGTTAATATTCAGTTCCTTAGATGAACTCTCTAAGGATGCTCTTAAATGTTTGATTTCTTTAGTTTGTTTATCTGATACAGATACAAACAAACAGGTGAACGGCCACAAGTAAGGGGACACTCGGGGTCTAAAACCATCCGCTGCATCATTAGACCTTGCAGGACTGAGCCTTTGATTTAAGTTTGGACATTTAGTTGCTCCCTGTTGGTTTATCAACTAAATCTTCACATAGGTTGTGGTATCTGATATTTCTTTCTTTTTTTTTTTTTAAATAGGTGGTCTTCCCCTGGGTAGGACTATCTCCCAAAGTAATTCTAATCATTTCTGACTTCCTTCTGTAAAAATATAATCTTTATTAAAATAATGAAGAAAGTATGTTAAGAGTGGCACATTCCCTGACTTAGCTGGCCGAGTGACGTGGGGCAGACTGCTCCGTGGTACCCCAGCTCTCTCTGCAGAACTGGGAGTAACAGCATCTCTGAGGGTTATGGGCCATACACACTCCAGGTGCTAGCTGCCAGTAAACGTCCATGTTTTTCCTCGTCCCTGCCTTGTTACTTGACAAATGATTTAATCATTTACAGGGTATAACCCTGATAGCTCCCTTACTCATCTTTGAGCAACAGAAACTGCTTGATCTGCCTCTGCCACCCTTTCTCAGAGTTGGTGCCTCACTCTGACCCTTCAGGTCAGCCGTCAGAACCTTGCCGGGTGCTCACCTCCAGCACCGCGTCCAGGGCAGTGCCCGGGGCAGAGGAAGCGGCTCCAGACAACTTTTGCTCCTGGCTCCGTCACGTTGGCACGTGTGGCTTTCTTTGTTTACATCACTCACTACTTTTGTTTCCAGCCAAAGCTGCAAAATAAGTGAATTTTTTTTTTTCCACCAAACAAATATGTGGAAAACCTTTGGGTTTTGGCCAGTTGGGAAAGATGGATGTTATTATCTAAAAGGAAAATTCTTTTTTCAGTTTAGTGTGCTGCTGCTGCTGCTGCTAAGTCGCTTCAGTCGTGTCCGACTCTGTGCGACCCTATAGATGGCAGCCCACCAGGCTCCCCGTCCCTGGGATTCTCCAGGCAGGAGTACTGGAGTGGGTTGCCATTTCAGTTTAGTGTAATTCATGTTAAAACATTATTTTTGTTAGAGAGTGGTTTAAAGCTGGGTTCTCTCTCAGGGCATAGTGGCTCAGATGGTAAAGCATCTGCCTGCAAAGCGGGAGACCCAGGTTCAATCCCAGGGTCGGGAAGATCCCCTGGAGAAGGAAATGGCAACCCACTCCAGTACTCTTGCCTGGAGAATCCCGTGGAGGGAGGAGCCTGGTGGGCTGCAGTCCATGTGGTTGCAAAGAGTCGGACACAACTTAGCAACTAAACAGCAACAGCAATACGGTGGGATCAGTGAGCATTTGACCAAGCATTCGACATTCAATTTGTACACAAGACAGAACAATGTGGGCTGAATGACTGTGAAAAAGAATCAGTTGAGAGTGTCAGTTAACACGCGGTCAAGACTGTCCTTATCCTCCCAAACCGATCTCCGAGGAGACCTTGCCAGGAAGAAAGGGTTTGTAACCTTTCTTTCGTAATTCACACCTGGCATGTGAATAAGGAAGTCATTTCCAACCCAGGCCCATAATCGAATCAGCTTGTTGATGAAGGGGATGTAGGAGCTGGAGACCAGTCATCCAGGTGGACCCCGTGCCCCACAGACAGATGGTTTTAATCCCTGGTGTCACATTTATAGGGGAGCAGACACTGCGGTCACCGCATCTTTAACCTGACTCCACTAACCTAGTCAGAACTTCTATGTCTATCTGGCACATCTGGAGAGATTACGCATCCAAACCCAGCCAGCCTGAAAACTTGCTTTGTTGTGTTGAGAGCGATTTATCTTGAAAATGGGCAGGTTGCCATAAAGCCAGGACAGGCTTGGTGCTGAAGCAGAAATCATGGGGCTGTATTAAAAGCCCTGGCTGGTGAGGCTGGCAGTGGGGGGCCGGTTAGTGGATGACCTCAGCGGGGCTGGAGGATATTTGCCCTGTAGACCTCTGCCCGCGCATGAAGCCTGCGAGTGGGTGGGTTGGTGCAGAGGACAGGCTTATCAAAGTCTAGACCAGGGTCTGCCAGATATGCCAGATATGTCAGATAAGAAAATAGGTTCTGAGAAGATCCCAGCAAGCGTAAGTCCAGATGTGTCACAGAAATGTCATTCATGGGTTTTAATTTATGAGTCTGCTTTGACTCGGAACAGGCAGGCGACTTCCCCGGAGGTCCACTGCCCACCTTCCAGTGCAGGAGATGTGGGTTCGATCCCTGGTCGGGGAACTAATAAGATCCCCTGGGGAATGAAATGGCAACCCAACCCCTCCCGTGTTCTTGCCTGGAAAATCCCATGGACAGAGGAGCCTGGTGGCTACAGTGCATGGGGTTGCAGAGTCAGACTGCAACTAACACTTACAAGAATAACCAGGTGCTCCTGAAACCCTTCCTCCTCAGTCAGGTGACAGGCATGTGCCCCCAAAAGACCCCATTGCTCATTTCAGACTGAGGAACATGCTGCTTGTAGCTGGAAGAGTTCCGCTTTGATTCAGGCTTCCTCTGCCAGAAACAGAATCGTGTTTTCTGTGTGTGGCAGGCACCCTCTGCAATTCCGCCTGTAAATTGGCATTGAAACCGCCCACTTCTGCTGCTGGCCCTTACAGTTCCCACACGGGCCCTGCACCCCACCCATTCCCACTGGAACCTGAATGATGGTCACAAACAAGCAGGGATGTGGGCACCAGTGGTGGCGGCTTCTGTTCCCGAGGTGCTTGTGGGGGTTGAGCTCTGCCACGCCTTTGTGGTCTTTTCTCTCGATTCCCAAACTGGCTTTGCCTGTTAGGGGAGGCATACGTGGTGAAACGTTCCCATTTCTTAGAGGAGGAAACTGAAGGCAGAGAAGGCCAAGGACTTGCCCAAGGTCGCCTAGGGGATAAGGACCCTCCTCTGATCCTCCAGATGGCCCAGGCTTGTAGCCTTCACCTGGGCGAGGCTGCAGGTGGAGCAGCCCCCAAGTCTCAGGGCTTGCATCTGACCTCTTCACCGACCCAGTTAGAGACTCAGTCCTTGCCTGGGCTCCACACCCCAGTGAGCGCTTCTAGGAGCTTCGCTAATGAAGAAGGGGCTTTTTCAGGAACTTCTTCCCAGCAGAACCTTCGTCCCTTCTTTAGGCTTCACCCAGCACAGTATGCAGGGTGTGGGGAAGGGGCTGGAGTAGGCGGCACACGGGGGTCCGACCCAGCTGGATGCTGGACCCAGGACCAGGCTGTCTCGCATCTTAGCACTGGGTTTTCTCCCAAAAACCCCACCTGTCTTCCTGAACCTGGCCTGCGATCCATGTCTGTACATACCTGCAACCCCATTCTGGGCGGCGTTGACGTTCTCTGCATCGATAACTCAGAGATGGCCTCTAGAGGGCAGCATTGCCTCACTCTGGCTGCCTGGCCATCCGCTGGCTGCAGACAAGGTTCTCTTAGAAGCAGATTCCGACTGCTGAGAACTTGGGTAGACTACAGCTCCTCTCTCACTGTGGGGCAGAGGTTTATTTTTTTATTGTAAATTAGCAGCATGTACAGAAATGCAGTTTTTTCCCCCTTAGGAAATCTGTGGTAGAAAGTTTCACAGGTATCCTAGAGACTCCATTCCTTTATTCAGAGGTTATTTTAGGCATCACAGGTACCACTTTGAAACCTTAAAAATAGACTTTGCCTGAATCATGTTGTATTATTATGATACGTCTCAGTTCATCATCAACTGGCATCAGAAATTACCTCTCTCTGAGACTTTGTCCTCCAAAACGAATTTCCTGTAGGCCCAGAGAGATGAATTCTAAAACGGTAAAGGATCTTTGGGCGTTTCAATTGTGGATTTATGTGTAGCCTGTCCTTCTACCTCGGTTATTTTTCCCTTTTCAACTGTGTGAACCCAGGATGGACCCTGGTGGTCTACTCCACACCTGGGCCCTTCACTGGCCCCACAGCCGGCTGGACGGCGTGGACCCTCCACCCTGGATGCGTGTCGAGAGGTCCAGGGTGTCGAGGGAATAAACTGGTTCTTTCCGGATTGCCGTCAGTCTTTCCCAGCATCAGGGTCTTTTCCAGTGGGTCAGCTCTTCATGTCAGGTGGCTAAAGTGTTGGAGTTTGGGGAGGTCAAAAGATTTAAATGTGGTGCAGTGTTAAATTTACAAGAATAAGTGACCTATTTTGAACAGCTGGTTGGAACTGGGGCGTGTTTTGAAAAATATCCATAGAACGCTTTCAAAAACTGATTCTTATCATCAGAATTTTTCTTGTAAGAATAAAACTATAATAGTGGCTAACATTGACTTATTTTGAAGAAATATATATCATCTTGTTGACTTTTCTCAGTAACTCCCTGAGGGAGGCATTGTTATTACCATGTTCATTTTATGGATGGGAGCTCCAAGACATAGATCCAGGTTAAGTTGCCCAAGTCACACCCTGGGAAATGTTAAGTCAGGATTGGAACTCAAGACAATCTGGCTTCAGGACCCACACATAATTGTTATTCAATATTATGAGAAAAGTGTTTTTATAAATTATTTGTGGCTATAACACTTTTCTGTTGAGATATAACTGACACATACTAGTTTCAGGTATACATCATAATCACTTAATTCTTGTATATATTGTGAAGTCATCACCTTCCCATAAAAGGTTTTTCAGGGGAAATATTAAAGCAAATTAAGAGATTTCTTCTGGTCATAGTGCTTTCATCATTCCTATTATTTATAACTACAGCAACCATGAAATTAAAAGACGCTTACTCCTTGGAAGGAAAGTTATGACCAACCTGGATAGCATATTCAAAAGCAGAGACATTACTTTGCCACCAAAGGTCCGTCTAGTCAAGGCTATGGTTTTTCCAGTGGTCATGTATGGATGTAAGAGTTGGACTGTAAAGAAAGCTGAGCGCCGAAGAATTGATGCTTTTGAACTGTGGTGTTGGAGAAGACTCTTGAGAGTCCCTTGGACTGCAAGGAGATCCAACCAGTCCATTCTAAAGGAGATCAGCCCTGGGTGTTCTTTGGAAGGACTGATACTGAAGCTGAAACACCAATACTTTGACCACCTCATTCGAAGAGTTGACTCATTGGAAAAGACTCTGATGCTGGGAAGGATTGGGGGTAGGAAGAGAAGGGGACGACAGAGGATGAGACGGCTGGATGGCATCACCGACTCAATGGACATGAGTTTGAGTGAACTCCAGGAGTTGGTGATGGACAGGGAGGCCTGGTGTGCTGCAATTCATGGGGTCACAAAGAGTTAGACACGACTGAGCGCCTGAACTGAACTGAACTGAACAGCAACCATGTTCATGAGAATTTAGAAGAAAAAAAAAAAAACTAGAGTATGTTATTCTTTATAGATGGTGCAGAAAATCAGTCCATATTCGGTCTGTCGATGAACAGCTTTTTTCATGTTGAAATCCAGTATCAGTGTGAAGTGTCACCAGGTCTGGGGGCCTCCTTCCTGACACTCGACTGGTTTTGCTCCTGAGCTGGCACTGCTAATAGGTTTGCCCATGTGTGCAGGTTACTTTATCACCCTGGGGCCTCTCTTCTTTAAGATCATAGTGTTGGACCAGCCTCTCTCTGAAATGCCTTTAATTAAAATCCTTGGATTGTATGAAATTTGCTATCTTACGAAAATGAGTAAATAATATGACACAAGTTGACATTTTAACATTTTTAGTAAAATAAACTCTTCGTGGCCCCAAGTACTTGACTAAAAGTAAGTCCTTTGCCAGCACTCCCCTTATTTTTAAATTTAGTTGGCCTATTAAAGAGCCAACTGCCAGTGCTCTGTTTTGAACTAAATGCGTGTTTAGCAACAAAAGAACTCTTACAAGGTTAGCTTGGACTTGCCTTCACTCGTCATTAGGGAATGGCTAATTAAGCTGTAATGAGAACCCACTCATTTCGAATGTCTCCAATTAAAAAGACCAACCACGTCAGGTATCGGTTGAGGGTGTGGCAGGACTGGAGCGCTCGCATACTGCAGCGGGTAGATGCGAAATGAGGCACTTTGGAAAACAGTTTGGCCCACACCTACCATGTGATCCAGCCATTCCACGCCTGGACATGTACCTCCAAGAAAGGGAAGTGCAGGTGCCTGCAGAGGCAGACACCAGGGTGACGCACGCTGGAAACAGCCCAGATGTCATCACCATCTAAGCCGATAAGGTGCGTCATCAGCACAGAATGGAATACCGCTCAATAATGAAAAGGAAAGCCCTGTTGATACACACAGTGGTATGGATAAAGTCTCAACGATGCTGATAAAAGCCAGACCAAAAAAATGAGTACCTACAAGGTGATCCTGTGAATAGAATTTTAGAAAATGGAAGCTAGTCTGTAGTGGCAGAAGGCAGGCTGGTGGCTGTCCGGGAAGGGGGAGCAGAGAGGGAGGAGGGGGTCCCCAGGGCCTCGGGAAGATTCTCGAGGTCAGGGAGCACCCATGTCGCAGCCGCATTGCCCTTCGCACAGACCTGCATGTGTCAGAGCTCATCAAACCGTATAGAGTAAGTGCCCTACATGCGAACCTGTATATACTAAGTCCTCTGCACGCGAACCTCCAAGTTTGGAACTTTCAAAGATGGCATGTGTGCGTTCCATCAGCGTGAGGTGTGAGTGACGTTGCAGCGGGTCCTCCGTCTCCCATTGCTGACGATCCTTCAGCTCTACCATCTCCTACCTCCTCTCCCTCCCCTGGTCAGTGACTCTTCTTGCCTGTTCACTCGATGCCAGCCCGTGTACCAGCTGTTGAACTGTTACCACCGTACCTTCCGTGGTACTGTACTTCAAGATTAAAATGTGTTCTTTTTTAATTATTTGTGTGAAAAGTATTACAAACCTTTTACAGTACAGGGCTGTATAGCTGGTTGTGTTAGTTCGGTACCTAGGCTAACTTTGTTGGACTTAGAAACAAATTGGACGTACGAACATGTTCTCAGAGCAGAACTCATTCGTATGTAGCAAACTTCCTGTATTTTAAACTTCTGCGGTTTCTTGTGTGTCAGTGAGGCCTCAGTAAAGCTGTGGTGCTCTCTCTGCCAAGAGGCCTACGTGGCAGGGCAGGGTAGGGGCAAGCCTCTCCCCGCTACCCAGCCAGCCATCTGTAAGGGACTCATAAGACACCTACCTCTAGCCACCCAGGCGGTGCTAGTGGTATAAAACCCGCCTGCCAGTTCAGGAGACGTAAGAGACTCTGGTTCTATCCCTCCCTGGGTCAGAAAGGTCCCCTGAAGGAGGGCACAGCAACCCTCTCCAGTGTTCTTGCCTGGAGAACCCCATGGACAGAGGAGCCTGGTGGGCTACAGTCCTAAGGGGCAAAGAGTCGGACACGACTGAAGCGACTTAGCACAAGACGCCGGAGGTGACTGTTCCATCCCCAGGGAAGCAGGGAGCATTTTCTCTGCACACACAAACCACTTCCAAGCCACCAGAGCCCGCTCCATTTAATTAATTGTCTTTGCTGCTCACTGACCAGGGATTTGGAGGAGGCAGTAGGCTTCCTGGGAGCGGGCAAGATACTGTGTCCCCGCCAGTCTGGGAGCCACTCTTGTCCCGAGTTATCTTTACCCGCCTGGGTCCATGGACACCTTGTTGGTGGTCCTGGCCATGACAGTGACCACACGTTTGCAGCCTGCACGCCTCTCGTGAGCTGTGGCCAGGTTGGCCGTGGCCTGGGCTGGGAGCGGGAACCTGGCACAGTCGAATCCGAATCTCCTGCCGGGTGTGGAGATGGGTTGATTGCAGCACGCTGGGCTCTTCCTTCTTTTCTGAGGGATGTAGAGCCCCCCTGTCTGAACTGCAGCTTAATAGCAATAATGCTATTTGTAATGCTCTGGCTAAAAGTAAAGCCATCTGTGTGCTAAATAAGAGTCAGAAGGCACGTGGAAGGATGCCGGTTCCATTTAGCAGAGGTTCTGCCATCAGTGGGTCTTTTCCATTTCCTCTTGCTCGTGGCTCTGTCGGGAGGGACTGGCAGAGTCGCTGCCCACCCCCCGCCCTTCCTTTCTCCTCTTTGTGACAGTCCTCCCCCCCCACCCCCCCGGGCTTGCTGCCTATTTGTTTTTTCACCTCGCGTCCTGCTCTGTGTTCCGCTGGCCAGCCGTGTGGGGTGCCTCCCCCGCCACCCGCCTCCCTTCCGGCTCCCTGGGAGCAGCTGCCTGCGGTCCCCTCCCCCGGGCCGCAGGACAGGGCCCCTCATGGCGCTGTCCCCGCAGCTGTGGACATGGCTGGAGGAGCTGCAGAAGGAGCTGCTGGACGACGTGTACGCCGAGTCCGTGGAGGCCGTGCAGGACCTCAGCAAGCGCTTCGGCCAGCAGCAGCAGACCACCCTGCAGGTGACTGTGAACGTCATCAAGGAAGGCGAGGACCTGATCCAGCAGCTGAGGTGGGCTGGCCCCGTCCCTGCCCACCCATCCCTGCGCCCATCCCAGCCCCCTGCCCCAGCCCCTCTGTCCCTACACCCCCGTCCCTGCCCCCATCCCAGCCCCCTGCCCCAGCCCCCGTCCCTACCCCTCATCCCTGTATCCAATCCCTGCCCCCATCCCTGCCCCTGTCTCAGTCCCTCTGTCCCTACACCCCCGTCCCAGCCCCCCGTCCCTGTCCCCATCCCTGCACCCATCCCAGCCCCCTGCCCCAGCCCCTCTGTCCCTACACCCCCGTCCCAGCCCCCCATCCCTGCGCCCATCCCAGCCCCCTGCCCCAGCCCCTCTGTCCCTACACCCCCGTCCCAGCCCACCATCCCTGTTTCCCATCCCTGCCCCCTGCCCCAGCCCCCTGTCCCTACCCCTCGTCCCTGTCTTCTATCCCTGCCCCTGTCCCAGTCCCCTGCCTCTACCCACCCCCCGGTCCCAGTTCTCCCATCCTAGCCCCTCTGTCTCTACCCCCACCCCTGTCTCAGCACCCTATCCCAGCCCCCCAGTGCTCTGAGGTCTGCGGGGCACTCTTACCCGCTCTGCTTTTTTGAACCATTTACTATAACTCTGTCCAACTAGGTAGAAAATGAATAACATCCATGCAGAGGAGACTTAACATGTCTCTCCTTTCTTTTTTTTTCCTCCTTCGGTTTTCTTTCACTCTTTTTACGATTTTTCTCTTTATGGCATTGACTAATAAATTCCCCTGGTGTCTCAGACAGTAAGAATCTGTCTGCAATGCAAGAGACCTGGGTTTGATCCCTGGGTTGGGAAGATCCTCTAGAGGAAGAAATGGCAACCCACTCCAGTATCCTTGCCTGGAGAATCCCATGAATAGAGGAGTCTGGCGGGCTACAGTCCATGGGGTCTCAAAGAGTCAGACACGACTGAGCAACCAACACACACGATAAACTTTCTCAGAATTCAGATCTTATTAATATTTCCTTTTAACATCGACCTATTACTGACTGAAATTTCTTTACAAACCAGATGAATTTAAACCTCCCAGGACTGCGTCCTTGGGGCCCAGAGCATGCTGGTTTTCTAGAGTGTGGTAGGCGTCCCTCCCCTGCAAGTCCAGGCTCAGGCAGGCCTGGCCTCTGGTGACACTCAGGTGCTGCTTATGCGGGGAAGACAGGAGGCAGGCTGGGGTTGGGCCGCCTTTACGTGGACCCCCTGCTGTATCACTCAGGGTCAGCTTATCTAATAGTCACTGACGTCTTCCCGCGATGCTGGCTTTGCTGAGAGTCAGGCAGTCCTTCCGTGATAAAGGCTCAGTGAGCTGCTTCACACGGAAACACTCACAGCTGACCTGGTGCTGCTCTTTGTAGTAAATTGTTATTGGTCAGTCGCTCAGTTGTGTCTGACTCTTTGCCACCCCATGGAATGCAGCAAGCCAGGCCTCCTTGTCCTTCATCTCCCAGCATTTGCTCAAATTCATGTCCATTGAGTCGGGGACGCCATCCAGCCATCTCGTCCTCTGTAGCAAATAGGAATTCTTTCTTCTCCACTTAATAAGGAAGGGGGCTGAAGCTGAAGCTCCCTGGGATGATTTGTGTGGTGGCTGGCCGCCTGCTTCTGAGATAGGCTATGAGGAGGAGCGGGAGGTGTTCCTCAGCGTGTCCTGGGCCCCGGGGAAGCCTGGGGTGGTTGGGCTGGAGGGGCGGCTTCTTTTCTGAGAGCTGTAGCCCCGCTTCCTGCCGGCTCCTTCCCCCGGCCCAGCCCCCCAGCACCGACAGGGGCTTCCCTTCCAATTCCTGTTTGCACCCCCGCCTCCTCGCAGGGACTCAGCCATCTCCAGCAACAAGACGCCGCACAACAGCTCCATCAGCCACATTGAAACGGTGCTGCAGCAGCTGGACGAGGCCCAGGCGCAGATGGAGGAGCTCTTCCAGGAGCGCAAGATCAAGCTGGAGCTCTTCCTGCAGCTGCGCATCTTCGAGCGGGACGCCATCGATGTGAGTGTCCTGCCCTCGTCCAGCCCCGCCCCCCTCTGAGCCACGCCCTCGCCCACTGCCCACTCCGTCCAGGCCCCACCCTCGCCCACTGTCCCCCTTTCCGTCTGCACCAGGAGGAGGACGAGGAGGGACAGAGTGGCCCCCACCCCAGCTCGGCCCCCGAATCGGGGGCTCGGCCTTGGGGGAGGCAGGTGGGCAGCGGGCAGACACCACACAGAAGGAGAGCAAAGCGAGCGAGCTGTGAGGGTGGCGCCCAGGCAGGGCTTCTGCAGAGAGGGCTACCTTGTGCCCTAGGCTGGTCACCCTGGACCAGGCCCCCGCACAGCTGTCCCCTCGTCCTGGAGGCAGAGGCTCAGGGCAGCGATGGTCCTTCCCACCCTGTCCTCTTCCTGTCCCTCTGAGACTGAGTGCTCCCTGAGCCTGCAGTAATGGTGTTTTATGTCCCAGGAAACACCCTACCCACCCCCGCCCCACCCCACCTTTTTTTTCCCCCACAGAAATGTTCTCAGGCTGCCTGTAATTCTTATCTAAAAATCGACTATTGCACCTTATACGTGACTAGGAGAAAGGACAGGTTTCTTTTCTTCATCAGGAAGAGGCTGTTTCTTGATTTTCTGCCAGGCAAGACTTTATGTTTTTGAACTTGAGGAAGTTCAAGCAGAAGTCATTATCGCTGGATGGCGCTGAAAGTGTGTGAAACAGGATGAAAGGAACCAGAACTCCCTGGTGAGGCTGGCTTTCTGGAGCCTGAGGGCTTTATGAGCTGCTGGCAGGGGCCTGCCTGCTGCATATTCAGGTACCTCCAGGCATCCCAGGTCGCCCATGCCCGCTGGCCAGAGTCTGCAGAGCGGGCTGTCTTGTCACTTGACCTACGTTTAGGACAGAGCTGTGAGGGCAGGGGGGTCCGGACCCCGCATACTGCAGAAGACGGGCGCAGAGCTCCCTCAGCTGAGCAGACCCTCTGCCTGAAGTGGTCCTGGGTCCCTCAGCCCAGCCCCAAGTGGCAGTTTGGTATGTGGGCCCCTCCTTTCGTGGCTGCTTATCTAAACTTCTGTCAGCTTCTTATTACATTAAAGAAAGGCCTTCTTAACTGTTAACCGGTGATGACAAGGAGTTAAACTCTGCCCATGTTGCCTGGTCAAGCCTGCTCAAGGGCTTTGGTCTTGACTTTCCCATCCATATGGAGCCACGGAGAGAAGAGACACACTGGTCTCAGCTCATCGTGTCCAGCCATGGCCATGGTCAGGGTGCAGCACTGGGGGTCTCTGGGTCAGGGAGCAGCATTGGGGGGGTCTCAGGGTCAGAGAGCAGCATTGGGGGGGGTCTCAGGGTCAGGGAGCAATGCTGCATGAACAGAAGAGCCTGCGTAGCTGCCCTCCTCTCTCACCTCCATTTCGCAGAAGTTACTCCTATAAACGTAGCTGCTGCTTAAATAGTTTCAATTAGGGAATACAAAGAAGCAATGAGAAGCACTATTTGAAGTATTCCTTCCAGGATATTTTGGTATTTGAAAAACAAGAAAAAGTTGGCTTTGTTTGTATTAATGCTGCTGCAAAAGGGAGAATTTTATTTTGATTGTGTTTCTTCTTTCATGAAACTCCTGTTTTAAAATGTAGTTGTTTAGTCGCTCAGTCATGTCTGATTCTTTGCGACCCCATGGACTTCGCATGGCCAGATTGCCCTGTCCCTCACCATCTCCTGGAGTTTGCTCAGACTCATGTCCATTGAGTCAGTGATGCCATCCAACCAGCTCATCCTCTGTTGCCCTCTTCTCCTCCTGCCTTCAGTCTTTCCCAGCCTCAGGGTCTTATCTAATTAGTCAATCCTTAGCATTAGGTGGCCAAAGTACTGGAGCTTCAGGGTCAGTCTTTCCACTGAATATTCAGAATTGATTTCCTTTAATATTGACTGATTTGATCTCCTTGCTGTCCAAGGGACTCTCGAGTCTTCTCCAACACCACAGTTCAAAAGCATCAATTCTTCAGCACTCAGCCTTCTATGGTCCAACTCTCATATCCATACATGACAGCTGGAAAAACCATAGCTTTAACTGTATGGGCCTTTGTTGGCAAAATAATTTCTCTGCTTTTTAATATGCTGTCTAGGTTTGTCTTTTCTTCTAAGGAGCAAGCGTCTTTTAATTTCATGGCTGCAGTCACCATCTGCAGTGATTTTGGAACCCAAGAAAATAAAGTCTGTCACTGTTTCCATTGTTTCCACATCTGTTTGCCATGAAGTGATGGTACCGGGTGCCATGATCTTAATTTTTTGAATGTTGAGTGTTAAGCCAGCATTTTCACTCTCCTCTTTCACCTTCATCAAGAGGCTCTTTAGTTCCTCTTCGCTTTCTGCCCTAAGGGTGGTGTAATCTGCATATCTGAGGTTATTGATATTTTCCCCTGCAATCTTAATTCCACCTTGTGCTTGCTTCATCCAGCCCAACATTTTGCATGATGTACTCTGCATATAAGTTAAATAAGCAGGGTGGCACTATACAGCCTTGACGTACTCCTTTCCCAATTTGGAACCAGTCCGTTGTTCCATGTCCAGTTTTAACTGTTGCTTCTTGACCTGCATACAGATTTCTCAGGAGGCAGGTCAGGTGGTCTGGTATTCCCATCTCTTTCTTGAAGAATTTTCCACAGTTTATTGTGATCCACACAGTCAAAGGGTTTAGCATAGTCAGTGAAGCAGAAGTAGATATTTTTCTGGAATTCTCTTGGCTTTTCTATGAACCAGTGGACTTTGGCAATTTGATCTGTGGTTCCTCTGCCTTTTCTAAATCCAGCTTGTATATCTGGAAGTTCTCAGTTCATGAACTGTTGAAGCCTAGCTTGGAGGATTTTGAGCATTATTTTGCTAGCATGTGAGATGAGTGCAACTATATGATAGTTTGAACTTTCTTTGGCATTGCTCTTCTTTGGGATTGGAATGAAAACTGACCTTTTCTGGTCCTGTGGCGAGTGCTGAGTTTTCCAAATTTGCTGGCATATTGAGTGCAGCACTTTCACAGCATTATCTTTCAGGATTTGAAATAGCTCAGCTGGAATTCCATCACCTCCACTAATTTTGTTCGTAGTGGATCAGGAACCAAAAACCTAAAATGTAAATCAGGAACCAAAAGCATGCATTTCCCCCCTACCATAGCCACAGAGTTCTGCATGGCCTCGAACAAAGCCAGCATGCGCAGCCAGGGATAAGTGTTTTCCTAAGCTGAGAAATTAAGCCTACAGTTCAGTCACAGACCAGCTAAAAGAAAGTCTAAAAGCTTTTAAAATGTCATAGCCTGAGAGCCTTCTGTTTCTCTAGAGTAATCCTGAAAATGTGAAAACCTGAGCACGTTAGGCTTTGCTGAGATTTCCTCTCTTGTCTGGGAAAATGCCCCGTCTGACTGCCCATAGCAGGCATGGCGTGGTCTCATGGAAGAAATTCATGGTACCTGGTCAGTGTTTAAAAATCATGGTACCCGGTCAGTGTTTAAAAATCATGGTACCTGGTCAGTGTTTAAAATTCATGGTACCTGGTCAGTGTTTAAAAATCCCCTGTATCACTTGTATTTGAATTGAAATACCCTTTCCATCTCTCAAAAGTGAAGCAGTGTTTCCTATAGTTTAAAATATTGGGATTTCAGTCTTCAGATCGCCCGAATAAAATCTGTTCTGTTGATATGAAAAGAACAGCCAGAGCCTTATGCTAGTATCCTGTGACAGTCACAGAAAACAGCCATAGCTCTCTGTACATTTAGAAGGAAAAGGACTGTCTAAAAATTCAGGAATACATTAAAAAAAAAAAATGGTATCTGAGTTATTTCTTCAAAGAATCCTGTTCAAAAAAGCCTTGCACTTTCTTGAGCTTTGTGTTTGCCACAGGTTTATTTTCTTGACTTGCATGGTGATTAACAAGCCGTAATGCCAAACGTGGAGACAGGAATTTTTTTTTCCCGATGCTCCTTGATCTTGGCCGTCGCCAGGGTTTCCTTGTGCTCAGTGAGTGTTTTTGAATCCTGCTGCTTTTAGCACATTGATCTTTGTTTATTGTCCATTTCTTGAGTGTTTTCTGAGCCTGACGTTGTCTGTGTGAGGCACTGTGGCTGAGTCTGTAACTCATCACCACACCTAATTCTTCTCCCTCAGGGTCAGAAAGCAAACAAACATTAAGAAAGAAAATTTCCCTTAGAATAGAGATCAAGGTTAAAGTTATGGTAATTTTTTTCTTTTAAAAAGTATTTTCCTTGTGACTTCTCGGTTTATGTCTAACTTGGCATTGTTTAAAATTATTAATTTGCAAGTGGATATAATAAGTGAATTAACTTATAAATGAATATATTAATGTAACATACACATACATTATACAGACCCCATAATAAAAGAAGAAATCAGGAAGATTTGGGCAATAGGAATTTGGAGAAGCCTTAAGATTTTTATTCTTTCCCATCTCACAGCTGAATTCTGTGTAAACTCTCACATTCTCAAATTAATTTCACTACCGCTTCTACGGATAAAAGAAATTAGGATCCATGGGAAATGTAAAGATAATATTTGTTCACAAGAAAGTTTTTCCTCTTTTCTGGATTTTATAATTCTGGTCATTATTTTTAAAAAGTATATCACGTAAGTTTTCAGACCTGCATAAAAGTAGCAAAAATAGTACAGCGGCTTTCCAAGTGCTTATCCTCTGAATTCGATGAATTTGCCCATCTTACCAAGTATCCTTTAGATATTGCTGTGCTGTGATGTTTTAGAGGAAAACTCTACCAGCCGGTAGCGTTTCACTCCTAAAGACTTTGTAAGTACCTCTGAAAAGTAGGCCATTTTCTTACATGACCACATCCCAAGCACCGTGCCGGTTTAAGAGTGTTTCTTTGTTACCTGCTAACACTCAGCCTCTGTTCAGCTTTCTACAAGTGCTGCAGAGAGGAGGCACGTGGGGTCTGCTCCTGCATTTGCGGTTAATGTTTTCACCTGGAAGTGTCTCTCTCTGCCCTTCTCTTTTTTTCTGTGTGATGACTCGTTGAAGTAACAAGTATCAAAAGAACCAAGTCCCACATTTTGCCTTTTTTACTTGATTTCTACTAGGCTGTTTAACCCTGTTTCTTGCCTTGGCATTGTCTGTAACCTTACAAGGTGGATGGTGGTGGTAGTTTAGTCACGGAACTCATGTCTGACTCTTACAACCCCATGACCTGTGTAGCCCACCAGGTTCCTCTGCCCATGGGATTTCCTGGACAAGAATACTAGAGTGGGTTGCCATTTCCTTCTCCAAAGAAGGTAGATGGAAAGACCCGATCAGATTCGGGTTCCTTTTGGTTCCCAAGGCTCCACAGCTGACCCCACTTGGCTCTTCCACAAGGCGGCCTGTGTCCTGTCTGGTCCCCCTTCTTCAGGGATGCTGCGGGTAGTCTGCAATCCCAGGAGGTGCCCCATCAGCCTCTCTCTGATAGTCCATTAGGTGCTGATGACCTTGACCTGAATAGGTGTTTTACTAGGATTTTTTGTTAGAAAGAAGTTTTCTAATTTTATTATTTCTACACCTAATAGCTAGATTTAACCATAAAGAGGAACTTTTCCTCATCATTTTGTGCTTGAATAATTAGTTTTCTCCTTTAAGAACCAATTTTGAGGATAAAGCTTGATTCCTTTTAATCAGAACCAAAGAGCTTTTCATTAACTTTTTGGGTTTCAGCTCTTCTCGTCTAACGTCACTGGGAATTAATGGGCTTTTTTATAGTCAGTTAATTTGATTCAGTTGTGGTCATTTTTTAGGGTCTAACTGTCCTGTCTTTGGCCAGCAGGAGCCCCATCCACTGGCTTCTGTGTCCTTCTGACGCAGTCTCATCCATCTCTTCCTCCCTGACTCGGCCCTGAGAGGTGTCACAGCAGGTTTTCATTCTTCACGTCTTGGTCCTAAGCAGATAATTTCCCTTGTCAGATCATCTCAGACCTGGAGTCTTGGAACGATGAGCTTTCTCAGCAGATGAACGACTTCGACACGGAGGACCTCACGATCGCGGAGCAGCGCCTGCAGCACCACGCGGACAAGGCCCTGACCATGAACAACCTGACCTTCGACGTCATCCACCAGGGGCAGGACCTGCTGCAGTACGTCAACGAGGTGCAGGCCTCCGGTGAGCAGCATGGCCCGCCCGTGTCGGCTGGGGCTCCTCTCAGGGCGACGGCTCTGCGGGCCGCTCGCCCTGGGATTCAGGTGTTCCACCTGCTCTCTGAATGGAAACGTGCACTTGCTTTCACCCACGTAAAAGTGATGTTAGTCATTCAGTCGTGTCCGACTCTTTGCGACACTATGGACTGTAGCCCTCCAGGCTGCTTCTGTCCATGGGGATTCTTCCGGCAAGAATACTGGAGTGGGTAGCCTTTCCCTTCTCCAGGGGATCTTCCCAACCCAGGGACTGAACCCCAGTCTCCTACATTGCAGGCAGTTTCTTTACCATGTGAGCCACCAGGGAAGCCCTCACCCACATGATATGGTCACATTTAACATTATGACTAGTGTACTTCCCCCTAATATTCTTTCATGTTATTTCAAGTGGCATGAAGTTTTGTTTTACAAATGATTTATTGTTTTATCTCCATGAATGAAAAGTAAACCCCAAGAAAATATTTTCATGTCCTTTGTTTTTTTTTTCTTAGTTTACATTTTACCAGCAGATGTCACTGTAGGCTCAAAACCGTGGAGGGGACTGTAGTGTTAGAAATTTAGCAGCAACTGCATACTGCATTACTCCTGTTACCCAAGTCAGATTCTGTGCTTTCTCAAGAGTTGAACGGATATGTGGTGGATACCAAAAATAAGCCAAAGTTCGCTCGTTTATAAAGGACTTCTCACTTTGATCAGATATCAGTATAGGAGGAAAAGCAGATAGATAGGTAATGAGTTTGGTTTGATTGTGCTTAGTCGCTCAGTCGTGTCCAGCTCTGCAGCCCCATGGACTGTAGCCCACCAGGCTCCTCTGTCCGTGGGGTTCTCCAGGCAAGAATACTGGAGTGGGTTGTCATGCCCTCCTCCTGGGAATCTTTCCAACCCAGATCTCCCGCGTTGGTTTGATTAGCTGTTCCTTAAATTTGGCTTTGGACCCCATCACGCTCATCCTCTGAGACACACTTGTGTGCTCGGAGGTGCACATAAACCGCCTCTGCTGGCTTCAGCCTTCCCAGTCACGGCTTGGCCCCCGCCGGGTAGGTAGGTCAGGTTCCAGGTGCAGCGTGTGCATCATGCACCCGTTAAGAACAGGTTGAAGCGCTGGTTGAACTCAGGGCGTCCCTTCAACGTCCACAGGTGTGGAGCTGCTTTGCGACAGAGATGTGGACATGGCCACGCGGGTCCAGGACCTCCTGGAGTTTCTGCACGAGAAGCAGCAGGAACTGGACCTTGCAGCTGAGCAGCACCGGAAGCACCTGGAGCAGTGCGTGCAGCTGCGCCACCTGCAGGCCGAGGTCAAGCAGGTAAAGGAACGGCCGGAGGTCCGAGCCAGGCCCACAGGGACCGTGTGCGAGCACTGGGAAAGGGTGGCCCTACATCACAGCCCTCCTGATGTAAGGGTAGAGCACACCCCCTGACGCAGCTGCAGCTAGCTGGAACAGCCAGTGCCCGGGCAGCCGTGCGCTTACTGCTCTAGTAGAAAAGCCTTCGCCACCCGGCAGGCCGATCACTTACGAGTCACCTCCACTTCGCTTGTTTTGTCATTGGTAATCTCTTGCCTGAAACTCTGAACATGGTGCTTCCTGGGCTGAATAAATATATGATTTTTTTTTTCCCTCCCCAAATAAGCTATTATCAGTCTGCCCCAGACCACAGGCTCTCTATGGCTGGGGTCTTCTTGTTTTGTCAGAACTCTATACTGCCACCTCCCAGATAGCATGGCAAAATAAAAATGAACATCTGGAACAGATTGGTTTCAGCTCAGTGCCTGTGGGATTCCATGCCTGTGTGTATTAAGCATGTCCGTGACACTTTACCTCATGAGCCAGGGAAGCCATGGAAGTATGGATTCCCAGGATTCTGGTAGATGCACAGAAAAACACAGGTTAAGTTTGATCAGAGGGGACTTAGTGGTTGCCAAATGGCTGCCAAATGGCCGTTGTAGCCCCAGCCATCACCTCCACATTCCAGGCATCAGGAAGGGAAAAGCATAACAAGAAAGCAGCAGCACCTGGATCAGTAAAGAAACATGTTCCCCAAATGCTCCCCAAAGCTCCTGCTTTGGTCTCAGTGGCTGAAATTACATCATACCTGTAGCAAGCTGTCATCATAGCTGAGAAGTGGCTTTATCTTAAGCTCTTTTCCCCAAGTTGGGATTTTTCTGAATAAAAGCGATGAGGAAAGTAGGTATTGGGTAGGTAACCAACCATTTCTGCTATAAGCGACTGTCCTGATTGACCTTCCACACTCCCCGTGGCTTCCACAGTCAGAACTGACTTCTGGTTCCGTGATGGAAACTGGTGGTGTGGTCCTGATTTTCAGTGGACAGCAGAGTTCATCCTTTGGCTCCTGTGCTGTCTCAGCACTGACGCTAATGTGGAGGATACGTTAGTGAGATCAAGGAGCTTATCAAGCAGTTTGGTTATTCTGCATGTTCCTCATGCCCTAAAGGAGTGAAAGATGCATGTATTTTTTATTATCAGGAAGTTCTTTGCAGTAGTAGGTTTTCTACCATGTGATTCTCAGTCTGTTTTGACCCATGGACTAATGATCACTCTTCTGGATGCTCAACCTTTTTCAGTTCTCACTTGAAACTAAACATGACAGAATTAATTTTACTTTTAGTTTTTAAAGTTAAGGTTTTATATATGTTTGTGCGTGTGTGTGTAAAATTTTGTTTTTTTATTTTTGGTTGTGCCCCGTTCTTCCTTGCTGCCTGGGCTTTTCTCGAGTTGTGGCGAGTGGAGGCTACTCTCTAGCTGCGGTGTGCAGGCTTCTTATTGCAGTGGCTTGTCTCGTGGAGCACAGGCTGTTGGACGCGCTGGCCTCAGTGGTTGCCGCCCCCAGGCTCTAGAGCACAGGCTCAGTCATTGCGGTGCACGGGCTTAGTTGCTCCAAGGCTTGTGGGATCTTCCCGGACCAGGGAAGGAACCCGTGTGTCTCCTACACTGGTAGGCAGATTCTTTACCCCTGAGCCACCAGGGAGGCCCCAGAATTAATTTCAAAATGCAGCACTTAACGCTCAGATCGCACGGAAGGGAAGCAGGCAGTTGCCGGTAGGGTCACAAGGAAGTCAGTGCTCCGTGGCCAACAGGAGCCGCTTGACTGTTCAGCCCTCGGGCCGCGTCACCGCTGCACCGTGCCCGGACGCCCCGGGAGGGGCCGCTGCTGGGAGTCCCCTGTGTTGTGTTCTAGGTGCTGGGCTGGATCCGCAATGGAGAGTCCATGCTGAACGCCGGGCTCATCGCGGCCAGCTCGCTGCAGGAGGCAGAGCAGCTGCAGAGGGAGCACGAGCAGTTCCAGCACGCCATCGAGGTAGGGACCCTGGAGCCCTCGGATCCCGGCCCCTCCGGCCTCAGGGCCAGCCCGCTAGGCCCCGTCCTGCGGCCCCGACCCTGGGCCCAAGACAGCCATGCCTACAAACCTGCAGTTAGCGTATCACAGGAGCAGGTAGTCCAGCAAGTGCTGGATGTGCCCATGCCGCCAGTGTGACCTCACCACAAGGGTCCTGGAGGCTGAAGGGTGCCTCTTGCCGACCCCCTGCTGTCCCGTGGCTGGCAGGCCCCTGGCAGGAACACCTTGGCATCAGGGCGCCCAAGCTGGGGTCTTCGCTGAGGTTCCATCCATTTTGCTGGTCTCAGAGGCACAGCCCACTGCTGTGTAACCAGTCTTGACAGAGCAGGGCGTGTGCTGGGGGTGGGTTATTTTCATAGATCCAATGGATTTTCATAGATCCGTTGTCTGGCACGGACCTCCAGAGAGCACAGTTGGTTCATTCTTGGCTTTTTTTTTAACTGTGTCTCTCTCTTTTTTTTTTTTAAATCAATAGTTCTTGAAAACCTGACTTGTCCAAAGTATAAGGTCCAAGTGAAATAAAGAATGTTCACTTAGGCCACCTTTTTCTCCACTCGTTCATTTGCCTCTGGCTGCTCTTATGAGAAGGATCAATAGGCACAATACACTCGGAACATTTCAGCAGCTTTTTTTTTTTTAGAATATTGGCCGCTAAGGGTTTTTCCTACTATTTCTGAAAAGTTGAAAACCCTGCAGCCGAGACCCATGCTGGAAAATTCCTAAGGCATTTATTTCATCCTTCACTGGGCAAACACAAACAGTTGTGGGTCGGCATAAGGACTCCTTTCACTAACCTGCCAGCCGTGTTTTTCCGAGTGTCCTAATGAAATCGTGTTAACTGGAGTTGTTGTTTCCATGAAAGCAAGCAGACCTGAAGAAGCCGCAGCCTTCCCCGTGTGTGTGTGGCGTGACCCCCCAACTGAAGAGCCTCCCTCTCTCCCCTCCCCCTTAGAAGACACACCAGAGCGCCCTGCAGGTCCAGCAGAAGGCCGAGGCCATGCTGCAGGCCAATCACTACGACATGGACATGATCCGGGACTGTGCCGAGAAGGTCGCCTCACACTGGCAGCAGCTCATGCTCAAGATGGAAGACCGGCTGAAGCTGGTGAACGCGTCCGTGGCCTTCTACAAGACCTCAGAGCAGGTGGGGGCCCCTGCCCACGCATCCCCCGGGCCCGGCTCCCTCGGGCGACTCAGTCCCTGCCTGGCCAGGCATTCCCGGACCAGTCAAGTCCCAGCGTAGCAGAGAAGAGCAGCCCCATAGATTTAGGATTATTTTTGCTTATTAGGATTATTATTCCTTAGGTATCAAGGAATAACAGGTTGGAAAGGATCTGAGAAGAGACATCCCTTTTCCTCTTATTTAAATATATGTCCTGAAGCAGGGCAGATTGAGACAGGAAAATCCCCTTTCGTCTGTCCTTGTTCTGAAAAGTCCGTGTGCATCCCCATGTCCAGCGATGACCTCGGTACTCGGGCCAGGACCGGCCGCCCCTTCCGCCCCCTGCCGGGAGGCCCCACTGAGCCCCACCCCTGTCCCGCCTCAGGTCTGCAGCGTCCTGGAGAGCCTGGAGCAGGAGTACAAGAGGGAAGAGGACTGGTGCGGAGGGGCCGACAAGCTGGGCCCCAACTCCGAGACGGACCACGTCACCCCCATGATCAGCAAGCACCTCGAACAGAAGGAAGCATTCCTGAAGGTACGGAGTCAGCCTTCGGGGTGCTGGTCCCTTGCTCACGGGGTTTGTAGGCCCAGGAGGGTCCACCTGAGCCTGGGGAGTGCCTGGAAGCCTTCATCCCCGCACGCCTGCAGTGTAGGGAGTGATGGGGTGACCCTGCTACCCTGGTGGCTCATACGGTAAGAAATCCGCCTGTGATGTAGGAGACTTGGGTTCGATCCCTGGGTCGGGAAGATCACCTGGAGAAGGGAATGGCTACCCACACCAGTATTCTTGCCTGGAGAATCCCATAGACAGAGGAATCTGGCGGGCTACAGTCCATGGGGTCACGAAGAGTCAGACATGACTGAGTGACTATCACCTTTCACTTTTGCATCAGCAACAAGTTAACTGATCAGAGATCTTGAAGTCTTTTTTCAGTTGTGATTTACACTCTCCTACTTTTCACAGAGAAAGAGCTAGACAGAAATCTGTGTGTGTAAAGAATGGGTAGCAGTCCCAATACCAAGTGATTCTGAACTGACAAGCAGAAACTGATGTGCTGAAACAAAAGCGCTTAGAGCTCAAAATAATCTTCCTTTGGAAATTCAGCCTTTTTAGGAACAAAGACCATCTTGGAACATGTGTGAGCCCAGTGTAAAGTGGGCACAGTGCAGGAACACCTGGGGGTCACAGGACCAGTTACTAATACTTATTCAGGAAATGTTTCCTACAAGAGAAATTTAATCCCATTCAGGCCCAGCTGGAAGTCTTAACTCTGAGAAGGTTTAAATAAGTCACTTTTCAAGGCTGTCTTGTTATAGTCACACATGAGTCACTGGTGTGCTTCACAACAGTTAATTTTAAAATGGGGTTGAAAGGTTTAGCTACATTAACTTGTAATAGTTTTCCACCTTGCATTCTTCCACTTGTGAAAACGACCTCCTGGGTTCTGCTGGTGGCCACTCAGACGTGTTGAAAATAGGTTTGGTGTTTACTGGCCATTGTTGCTTGAAGGAGTTTGGTTTTCCTCGTGGCTCCAGCATCCTGACCTTGCCGACACCATATCCGGTCACATTTAATCATTTCTGTTTCTGTTTCATTTTGAAGGTGATCCTCTGAGCTGACAGTTATTAGAGTTATTGTTTGGTCTGAGAGAACAAATTGTAACTCTTGGAAAACTCTTAAACCTAGTGTCTGACCTGTTACGAGCTTCTCCCACAGAGGTTTTCTTTTAAGCAAATCAAGGTGGGAAAACGGAGCTTCCTGGGATCTTCAGTTACAACTGTTCAAATAGAACCTGAAAGCCCCCCACCCTGCTTGTTGCTGCTGTTTAAGTTTACAAACAAAAATCAACACAGACCGGGTCAGATTCTTTCCTTCATCTAGGATTATGTCTTTGACGTGCTGGACATTGTTAAACATTTTATTGTAGAAGTTTAAAAATGTGTACAAAAATTGAGAGAATGGATAATGAACCCCTGTGTACTGCTCACCCAGATTCAGTAATTACCAACATGTGGGCATATGCCCATCTTTCCTGGGTAATTTTAAATTCTAGGTATTATGCCAGTTCATTTATAAGTACTTCTGTGTGTCTCTAAGCATTTAAATTCTTCCTTTCTAAAACCATTGAAGGTATGAAAGTGTTAGTCACTCAGTCGTGTCCGGCTCTTTTGTGACCCCATGGACTGTAGTCCGCCAGGCTTCTCTGTCCATGGGATTCTCCAGGCAAGAATACTGAAGTGGGTGGCCATTTCCTCCTCCAGGGGATTTTCCTGACCCAGGGATTGAACCCAGGTCTCCTGCTTTGCCGGCAGATTCTTTACCATCTGAGCCGCTAGGGAATCCCTCTGAAACCATTCTGTAACCACAATACCATTATCGGATCTGAAAAAGTAATAACTTATTTTATGTAAAATCCAGCAGTGTTCAAATTTCTCCAGTTGTCCCATGAATTTGTTTCTATACCTGGTCTTAATTAAAATCCAGACAAGGCCCACGCATTGATTTGATTGGTATGTCTCTTAAATCTTAGTCTAAACCTATCCTCCCTTTTTCAATTAGCATTTATTAAGTAAAGAAATGAATTATTCATACTGCGGAGTTTCCCTCATCCCAGTTCTGATGATTGCATCCTGTGGGTCACTTAGCACCATCCTGGATTCTCTCCGTTTCCCTTGGCTGGATTGAGGGCCTCGATCAGGTTCCGGTTTGAGTGAATGTGTGGGGCATGCTTAGGGCGCCTCATGGTGCATGTGTGGGGCATGCTTAGGGCGCCTCACGGCTGATGCTGTGTATTTCCCACGGCATTGCCTCGGGACACACACCGTCTCCTCCTGCTGTCTCTGTGATCTGAGGCTTTATCAGTGCCCCAGACATGGTGAGCCCGTAGCCTCCCTCGTGCGCTTCCCCATCAGCCTTTAATCCGCTGGGTTTAGCTGCCAGTGGTGGTATCCCTTCATTAGAGCTGCACCAGGGCGGTAGTCGTATCGCTCCTTCTGTCTTGGTTAGATGGAATTATTTCCTCCTCAGTTATTTGGTTACGCTAGAATAGAGTTTGGCCAAATAATGTGGGATTTATGCGTGACCGTTTCCCTCTGTTGATGATTTTCAGAATAATGAGCTGTTTCCCTGGCAACCTCTGCCTGTGATCAATGTGTTCTTGTAGCATCATCATGGATTTTAACATTTGGTGTGTTTCAGGCACTCATTGAAATCAGGTGTATGTCTTTTCATATCCTAAACTTGTCCTGCTGGTGACAGCCCCTTCCAGTCAGGCTGGCTCGGATGTCCTTTTGACATGACCCTAGCAGTCTTCATGGCTTTCTTGCTGTTTGTCATGACAGCTTATTTCAATCTGATCAGTAGAGGCTCATGGTGTATTTTTCTCATTAAAAATAAAGATACCGCAGCCCCTGAAAATGCCTAGGAACAGTGCCCTGCCCACTGATGATGAGCGTCCCTCGTGCCCAGGCTGTGGGCTCTTAGTACCGTTCACTTACAAGAAGGACATGGAGCTCCTTGAGGAAAAGATTGACTCCAGATCTGGGCTAAGCAATGGGCAAGATATTTCCCTTTCTAATATAGTTAAGGGATTTCAATCCCTTTAATCCCCCTGAACCATTTTGATTTATATTTATCTGTCTTCTGTTAAATGAAACTCTAATACATTAATGAAATTACTTATTTGACTTCTAAACATGTGCTATTGGTTGTCTGTTACCGCAGTAAAACCGTGTAACAAACCACCGTGCAGTTCAGTGGCTTAAACCAAAGGGTTACAGGCTAAGACCTGACGGCTAAGTGCATTTACTCCCATTGATTTAAGTGTCATCCGTGGCTGCCTTCAGCTACAGTGGGCAGGTTGAGTAGGTACAGCAGAGACACGGAGACTGCATGACTCGAGATCTGAAAATACATATTGTCTGCCCTCTGCAGAATTCCCAGCACGGTTTAGCCCAGCCCTCCAACTTAGAGTTTCTCCCAGGGCTGCGATTAAGGTATTGGCCAGGGATGCAGTCACCTCAAGGCTAAACTGGGAAGAAAGGCTTTACTTCCCCTCTGGCTGCGGCCCAGCGGTCACCTTCAGACCCTGGCCCCCTGGACCTCGCCACAGGGCAGCTCTCAACATAGCCGCTGGCTTCATTGGAGCAAGGGCGCCAAGACTGAGTTGTTGTTTTTTTTAATTGCAATGGGATTCAGCCTATGTATTCTTCAGACGGCAAATTGACCAGATGGACGCTTTAGATGTGTGATAGAGCTCCATGCTCCCATCAGTCGTATACACCGAAGACATGTCTGTGTGAACCCTGTGAACACATTGCTCTGCTTTGTTGCTTAGGCTTGCACGCTTGCCAGGAGGAACGCGGACGTCTTCCTGAAGTACCTGCACAGGAACAGCGTGAACATGCCAGGCATGGTGACGCACATCAAGGCCCCCGAGCAGCAAGTGAAAAGTGAGTGCGCCAGGGCTCGGCTGGCAGGGCAGCCAACAGCGCGTGCTTGGGCATCTTCTCCAGGGCTGCGTTTCATCTTTAAAAATTGTTTTTGGTGTTTTTATTTTTTTTTTCAGTTATGAAAGTATGATATCACATTTACAGGAGACTTGAAAGACACAGAACTAAGTTACATATAGTTCCACTATATATTACAATTTTTAAGTAGATAGTTAAGACTTTTAGTTGGGGTTACAATATCAAACTCTCAAAAATTTGTAGAATGAAAATACAGAGCAATAGAGGATATAGTAGACCTGAAAAGCACTCTGCACCAGTTCAACACAATTAAGATTTATACAGTTTTCACACAACAGTAAGATACAAATTCTATTCAAGTTCTCATAGACTATAAACAAGGAGACACTGGAACATATGCAGGGACATAAAACAATGTGCAAGAATTTCATGGTCTAAAGGTATTGAAGTCATACAGGGTCTGTTCTCTTATCCCTGTGGAATTATGTTAGAAATCAGTATCAAAAGATATATGAAAAGAACCCATTTTTTCAAGAGCAATGTGACATTTACCAAGAGAGATCTTTGACTTAGCCATTGAAAGCCTCAATAAAGTTAGGAGACTGAAAAATCACAGAGGGTGATTGCAGAGAAGAAAGCGTGTAAATGAGAAACTAATGTCAAAATGAGGAATTAATATCAAAGATACTGTAAAAACCCCACATACTTGGAAATTAAATGTCCACGAGGGGCTCATTATAAATGTCTTTTTAATACCATTAAAGTTAATCATAAGTTATCTTACTTCAGTAATAAAATATTTAATAAACATAGGTTTATAATTTATTGAGTCAAGTTGAGGGAGAAAATGCAACATGTTCAAGATATTTATTAACATTGACTGTTTTATTCAAAGTGAGTGAAAATATGAATCAGGGAAAAAATGAAAACCAGAATTATCTATAGGCCAATTATTTTTAAAAGTTTAAATCACAGAAATGATAAACCCGTTTCATTGCTACACTGTGTTACCAGTTTTATATACTTAAAGCATTATTAATAAAAGCAAATTGCAAAAGAAAGTTATGTAGATGGGTATCCTTTGAGTTTAAAAATCTGTAAAAACCATATACACACATTCGGAAATGCATCGAAAAAGACCTGGGAGCAATTATACTAGACTGTAGGTAGGGTTGAGACAAGTGGAAGTTAAGGCTACTAATAAAAGCCATAGAATTCTGATTGACTATTTTGCAATAAAAATGCATCCAAGTGATATATCACTTTCAACTTAATCGTAATTGTTTCTACAAGTTGAATTGGAATGACATGGAAATGGGTCCTCAGGAAATGGGAGTTGTTTAAAACTATCGATACTCGGGCATTGTTCTATCAGCTTCCATCCTCACCCGAGCCTCAGCACTGCCTCAGACAGAGGCTACAGAAATAATAGACTAGAAAAGACTTAGAGCCATTTCATTTTAAGTGGTAGGTTAATTTTTTGACAGGCTTCAAGTTTCAGTCCTAATTAGTTTCACTAAGCTAGTTCACTTTTTCAAGCAAAGAGACCATAGCAATACCAACCACCAAGCTGCGGGTACGTGCGACTCGCAGGCTCCTGCTTCTCACAGCACTCAGCAATGAGGAACTTGGTAAATGTTCGTGGAAAAGTTGTTTTCCAATAAAGTTATATTCTAGGTATCACTTATTTGATTTGCAATTCCAGTTGGGGAATCTTTCTCTAAAGTTTTTTTTTTTTTAATCTGTTTACTTTATTAACTTCTTGAGTAAAAACAGACTCACTGTAAAGGATTTTTAAAGCGTACAGACTTTATAAATACCTAACTCCTTTGCCTGTGGTAACCTCTGTGAGGACCTTTATGCATCCTTCTGTGTGTGTAGGTGGACGTGCGGATATAAACATGCTTAGCTTCAACTCATCCATCTGGCTTTTTAGTTTTTGTGGTGGTTTTTTTTTTTTTTTAATCACAATGGGACCATATTCCCCTGCAATTTTCTTCTTTCGCTTAGTAATAATCTTACTCTATATCAGAATTTAGAGGTCTGGTCTGTTGTTTTTCTTGTCCAGCATTGTACTGATTCCGTAATTGATTTAACATGACCCCTAATTGACGTTCTCCTATGTTGCTGCCAGTTTTTGCAAGAGCATCTCGGTGCGTGTGCATCTGTACAGGTCGTGTTGGGAGCTTGTGTCAGCAACGTATCTGAAAGATCAATTCCTGGTTGAAGGGTGTGCACACCTCGCTGTCATTACCTGTCACTCAGTTACCATCTGCTGGGTCTGTACTCCATTTCCCTGCCTCAGTAATACACATACGCAGGTTTCCTCCGTCCCTCCAGCCCAGGAAGATGGCAGAAACTGATCCCTTTGCTTGAGTGAGATGAAATGTGTGTCCATACTTTTCACTGGCCACATACCATTTCATAAAATCACAACCTTCATGTTTGTATGCTTTGCTCGTTTTGCCAACAGGTTATTCACATTTTTCCCATTCACTAGTCAGTAAATTCGGAGAAGGCAATGGCACCCCACTCCAGTACTCTTGCCTGGAAAATCCCATGGACAGAGAAGCCTGGTGGGCTGCAGTCCATGGGGTCGCTAAGAGTTGGGCACGACTGAGCGACTTCACTTTCACTTTTCACTTTCATGCATTGGAGAAGGAAATGGCAACCCACTCCAGTGTTCTTGCCTGGAGAATCCCAGGGACAGGGGAGCCTGGTGGGCTGCCGTTTATGAGGTCGCAGAGTCAGACACGACTGAAGCGACTTAGCAGCAGCAGTAGCAGTCAGTAAATTAGATCCATGTCTCATATGTTCCCAGTGGTTTTTCTGGGCTCTTAATTGGTGTAATATTTTTACATGTGTACTGTTTTATTTGATCATGACAATTTTAATTCTCATATAATCAGATTGTTGTCTTACGTTTTCCTTTCTGGCTTCGTGCTTCTCAACTTCACGTTCTTTCCTCTCCTGAGAGTTTGGTTTTGGTTTTGTTTTTAACACCCATCATTTTCTTCTATTGTGCCACCATTTTGACTGGCATCTTTTTTTTTTGTAAATTAATTTATTAATTTTAATTGGAGGCCCGCTGAAGTTCCTTCTGCGGGAATGTTCTCACAGTCTCGCACAAAATACCTAATAATGGTGTTTTCCCAGGCATCCTCAGATTTCCCCAACAAGGGGCGCAGTCGCTACCCCACTGACCCTGCCGACCTGAGGGGTTAGAGGCTGGCTCAGTGTCCAGTGACCTCAGTCTTAAGAGTGGGCTGGGGCGGTCTGTACAGGCGTGTGAAGACGACCGGGCGGGCAGGCAGCGTGGCTCAGTATCTGATGATCTGCCGTGGCACTTGCATTAAAACCTTTCTAAACAGAAATGCGTGTCCTTCCCGGGCGTGCTGACCGCCGCGGGCCCCGCCGGGGGCGCTCTGCTCTCTCTCAGATATCTTGAACGAGCTCTTCCAGCGGGAGAACAGGGTGCTGCACTACTGGACCATGAGGAAGCGGCGGCTGGACCAGTGCCAGCAGTTCGTGGTCTTCGAGCGAAGCGCCAAGCAGGTCAGTGCCCCGGCTGGCTCCCCGCGCTCAGGCCGCCGCCGTCAGCTGGGCAGCTGCTGACCCCGCGGTGGGGGGCGTGTCCGCCCTCTTGAGCGGACACCATTGCCGTGCCTTTCACTTAAGTTCGTTGCAGGACAACCCCACGGCCTCACGCACGTGCGGCCTCGGTGATTTTGGCCTCAACAAGCGTGCCATTCGGCTCTGCCCAGCAGTCACCATCATGATTTCAGTCACTGGAAAATAATACAGGGGTCGCTTTTTACATCGCTGTGTCTATATTTTCAAGATACAAATTGTGCTCTTTAGATAAATGGAGCTAAAGTTAAGAACTGTGGCAGTATTTCTCAGAATTCAGTAGAGTCGAAAAACTCTGCCGTGCCTTTGGCTAAGGCAGAGACATCGAGAGGGTGCGTTTGCCATATCGCCCCCACCCCTCGGAAGTCATTTTGGGAATCAAGGCCTTCAGCCCCGATGATCAGTGGTGGAGGTCGTTTTAGGGTAAAGTCTGTCTGATTGTAACTCAAACAGGAAGATTCCCGTCACTTCTCTTTGGCCTTAACAGTTGCATAAGAATCCGTAAACTGTTAGCGCAGAGTCTGGAGGGTCTGGGGCAGGGAGGGGAGGGGGCTTTCTCGGAACCCCGTGGGCCGTCTCAGTCCCCGGGGCCTCCCCAGGGCTCCTGGTCCCCGGGGACCGCGCCAGACCTGCACCATCTGCCCCATCCTCCTGGAAACTTGATGTGGGCCTGACCCAGAGTAGGCATACAGTCACAGAAAGGTTGTTTTTCTCCGCACAGGTTTCCCTCTTGGGGAACAGACTCTGTTTAATCTGGTAGATGTCAGTCTCGCTGTGGGGCCTGCTGCCCAGAACTGCTTGGCATCCCAGGGCGGGAGCAGGTTTCGGGGTCCCTGGACCTGGCGCCCTCTCCCTCATCTTGACTGACTCTCCAGGATGCAGTGATCGTAATGCCCAGCAGGGGCGGCGAGGAGTAGTATTTTTTAGTGTTTAAAGTCCACTTTCTTAACATTTTTAAAAAGAGAATCCAACCATATTTCAAATTGACAGGGGCCTGATTTGATTTCTAATTAGAGATGGTTTCATCATCTTCTCTCACACATCTTTCTTATCTCTCTGTTGAAAGACAAGGAGTCATTCAGTGACAGAGAACAAAGTTGTTCTCTTGACGAAGTATTTCCCTTGACAAAGAGTAATAATGGAACATGCTGCCGCTGTTTCCTAAAGTCAGCTCATTTGCCGAAAATTTAAGATGATTCAGTTTTTGCTGTGACAGAGGATGACCGTCAGCCCTGCGGCCCAGTTGGGCTGGGCTCTGGTCTGCACAGTAACAGCACACGTGCAGGAAATACCGAGTGTGTGGGACACGCTGGTCTTGGTGGCCCCGGCTGGCTCAAGGGTTTGGGATGAGGCCCTGGGGTTCCAGGTGGGCCTGTGGCCGGCGACCCAGGCTCTGCTCTGCGCCCCTCGGGGTTCCGAGCTGCTTCTCCCTCCCTTATCTCCACCCCTGCAAGCTGGCATTCAGTTCAGGGCTCGTTCTTGTTTCTTTTTCCCCTCTCCTTATCGCGCACTGTCGGTATCTCCCAGCCCTGGCCTCCCGTTTCTGGTGTCCAGATTTAGAGACCCCACCTCCCTCCTGGCCTGTCTCCACTGTGGCCTTAACCAAAGCCGAAGTGGACCTGAGGCTCCCCACGTGCCATGTCCCCCCGTGTTTTCCCTGATTCCTGCCTTCCCCTCATCTTCCCATCCCCACCCCTTCATCGGGTTCCTCTGCCCTCCCCTCTCCCCGTCTGAGCCAGCTCGGGAACCAGCCCAGCCGTGTCCTGTCTACACCTCTGGGCCAGTTTGCTAACCTGTGTTGCTTCCTTGCCAATCCCTTTTCCATACAGCAACCCCATTCACTTCCAGGCCAAAGACCCAGGCCCTGTGACCCCCAAGGTTCCCCACGTCACCCTCCAGCCTCCCCCTGCCCAGGGCCCTTCCCTCCCAGCCCATCCCTTCTCAGCCCAGGAGTCCCTCCAGGTCACAAGGACAGGGCCCTGGCCTCTCCCATCCCGAGCGCCCCCCTCAGCACCTGCCTGCGTGGTAGACACTCAGGCACCCCTCCCTCTGTGAGCAGAACCGCTAGGGACCTTTGAGGGAACTGACCTCCATGGTTTCTGCCTTGATTCAGTGTCAGCATTGCTTTCAAGGTGGAATAGCCTCACTCCGGCAAAACAAAAGTAAATTCTCAGCGAGGATGGTGCACAGCAAGTTTTCTGGGTTGTGGCTTTTTTTTTTTTTTTTTTTCAAAAATAAAAGTGTTAATAGAGACAGTGATGTTTCTGTTGCTAGACCAGCAAATCACACTGGACCCAGAGATTATGAGGGCCGATATGAAAGCATTTTGTTTTTTCTATAGTGTTCCTTTTTTAGATGCGTATGTTTAAGCAAGTTTGATTTCATTTGTGATGTAGGCCCGTAGAAGGGGAAGAAGGGGAAAAACTGCTTCCATCTAAAAACATGAAGGAGTGAATAGGAGTTAGACTGTATCCTTCTCTTGCAGCCTGAGCCTGGCCAGCCCCCCTCTCCCCAGGGGGGATCATCTCTCTCCTCCATCCAGGAGGTTGAGCCTCGGCTCCCTTCAGCCTGGCCCGGAGCATCTTACACGTAATGAGGAGGCTCCTCTGTGGGAGCCCCCAAAAGCCAAGTGGGTGCTGCCTGAGGGCCCACTGAAGGCGGGAACAGGGAGAAAGGCCTCAAGCTGCACGTTTGAAAGTTGGGCCTTTGCTCCTGCTTTCTTTTCTTTCTTTCTTTTTTTTTTATTAGTTAGAACTCCCCAGGAAGGTTCTCAAGTCCCTTGACGTGAATGTCAGTGTTCAGCAGTTCCAGGTCTCCGACCTCATGCACGCTGTGTCAGTACTCCTGAGGAATGATGTTCACTGCACGTTTACGGTCCTTTAGGTCCAAGGTCGTAAGAAACACTTGAACTTATTAGGCCTTGTGGATGCCCAAGTGACACGATCCCATTTTTCCAGAATGTCAACTTTTTCTTCTCCTTTTGGAAGGAAGTTACACGCTTGAGACTCTCGTCTCTCTTTGAGGGAGCATTTCTAGCTGGCGGGCCAGCCCGGGCCTGCGGATGTTTAAATGAGATGCTGGGAAGCCGGGCCTTGCTTCACCGCCGCCAAGGCCTGAACTCTCTCCCACTCCTTCCACGTCTAGGCTCTGGAGTGGATCCACGACAGCGGGGAGTTCTACCTCTCCACCCACACATCCACGGGCTCAAGCATCCAGCACACCCAGGAGCTGCTGAAGGAGCATGAGGACTTCCAGATCACCGCCAAGGTGAGCCTGCGGCAGCCCCAGGCCTGAGTGGCTGCCAGGTGTTGCCCAGATAACCTCGAACCACATGTGTGTGCACGCTCAGTCATGTCTGACTCTGTGTGACCCATGGACCGTAGCCACCGGGCTCCTATGTCCATGGGAGTCTGCAGGCAAGAATACTGGAGTGGGTTGCCATTTCCTTCTCCAGGGGATCTTCCCGACCCAGGGATTGAACCCACACAGGAGACTTCTTTACCATCTGAGCCACCAGGGAAGCCTATTTTGTATAAATAAGGTCTTAAAAATGTTGTTGAAGACGTGCCTTATAAAATGGAGGAACGGGGTGAGCCAGAGGGGCTGTTAGACCTTAATTCAGGGATGATTCTGAGCCCTTTTCATGCTGTCCCCACCTGTGCCTACATTTATCTGTTTCCTCTTGTTCCTCTGATTTTCTGGAAAGCCCTACAACATCCTTTATTTTTTCTTGCTTCTTGGTCCTTTTCGTTATTCTTCTCTTATTTTCATTCTGTTTTATTTCCCAAGGTATTATCCAAGTACTTGCTATGTTTACGGAATGCTGGTGTTCCCAGCTTGACTTAGGCGGGTCCTGTGGGTGTTTCCTTTCCTTGTCTTAAGCAGTGAAAACTGTTACAGTAGCATCGCACCCGGATACAGTAGCATCATGCCTGGCTGTCTGGGTTTGATGGTTGGCACAGTTTATGTCAGTAGCTATTCATAGGCTTATACAACTGGAGGCATTTTCACTTCCCTGCAGAATTAAATACAGCTCTATGGCATAGACAGCACGTATGACTATGAATTTTTAAGCAAATATGTAAGAATTCACACATCGGCATGAATATTTTCTCAATTCAAATACATATTTGCAGGGCTAATTCCTTTTTTTAAAAACCACAAAACATTTTTGAGGTTTTTAGGCTTATCTTCTCAACTGGTGGTATTTTTGTTTTTCAGAGTTTTGAATATGCATTCTTTGTACAGTTTTCAGAAGCACCTCTGTTTTGGATGATTTTAAGGTTTTAGAAAAAGTTGGAAATAAGTTCAGATTTAAGAGTAGAAAATCAGTGGTCAAGCTGGGTAGCAATTGTGGTTAAAGAGTAGTCTTCCTGTAAGGTAAGAAGATTGATTTTCTCAGGTGGCCCTTAACTTGGCTTTGAGAACATATCAATGGGGAATTTTTAAATCATTTAGGATGACAACAGCTACTTTGTATCATGTCGACTTGTACTTTTTCACACTTTCTGTAGCGATTTCTGACTTCCCGTTAATCTTCCCTGGGCATTGCTCCCCCGGGCCCCGCCCCCACCACAAGCTGTAAATTCATTTTTTCGTTCGGCCTCTGGATTCTGGGTTGTGGGAACCCACGGTCTCTGTTCTGGAGGAGCCCACAGTCCAGTGGGGCTCGGCGGGTAGCCTTGGTGTTCAGTGGGGGTTTACACCCAGAGGGGCCACGGGTGCTCCGAGGGGGCTCCCGCCTGCTCAGTTGAGGGGAGCTGGCCTTTGCTGCCTCTGCAGGTAAGCATCACGTCTTTGCCTTCGCTTCCTCTAGCTCCAGCACGGCTTTGGCTGTGTAATTGTTATTTTTTGTTAGTAATTGGATAATAAATATAGTTATTGTGTGCATTTGATGATTTTTATTTGTTTCTTGAGTATCCTTCGGTTATAAAGATACAAAGAAAATGCCTAAGATACCACTCAAGTAGATTGAAGTTTTGCTTCTTTGCCCCAACTTAAATCCCCGTGAATGCTGTGCTCTGCTGGCCGCATGTGCAGCCAGACAGCCGTTCTGCACAACTTGGGGGATGCACCCTGCACACAGGGGTGCGAATGCCACCGTCTAGGACTGAGCATCGTGGTAGCTTTGTGCCACCAGTAGAGGCTGTACAAAGGGGCTTTCCCATTATTCCTAAATTTTCCTTTTCCTCAAACTTGGCTTGTGGTTTTTGGAAGAATGAGCAGTAAGAGGCATATTTTTGGCTCACATTTTGTAAAAAAAATAAACATCTAAAATCATAGGTGAAATTTGACCTTTTTATTTTCCAAATACACAGAGCTGTTTCATCTATTGGGTATACGGAATTCTTTTTGCTAAGAGGAACTCATGGATTTTGAAAAGAGCAACTTGCACTTTTTATTTTTTTAGCATTTTTTTCTATGGTTTCTGGCTACTTTTCTTTTTCATCAGACAACTCTCGCTGTGGTGCTGGGAAAAGTCATTTAGTTTTTCTTGTTGAAGTAAGGCCCTTGCTCACCTGTCCCCCTCCGTCTTACTATCTCCTAAGAAGTCATTTTTCTCTTGTTATATAGAGAAACCTTCTTGCTCTGACATGACATCTTCCAATCCAGTAGTTACATAATTAGTAATCTCACGTTTTCAGGGTTAATGGAAATAAAGCCTCGCCTCACCGTCTGATTAAGGCTCACCTTGATTCCTTGGCAACTCAAGGCAGCAGTTTCTCAGAATGCTTTGCACGCACCACCTGCATCCAGGCTCTGGGTGTTTCCTTAGAAGCAGATTTCAGTCCTCACCAGGCACCGCACATACTGACCTGGAGTCGCTGGGAGCGGGCCCTGACACACAGCATCTCTAACCATCTCCCCAGGTGGTTTTTATGCATGCTGAAGTTTGAGACCCGCTGCCTTAGGTTGACCTTCACAATCTTGTCACCTTCTCCCCACACGGCTCCCTGATTGCCAGTCTCCTGTGCCAGACACCTTCTTTGACCAGACAGTGTCCAAGACCATTGAATCTGCATCATTTCCGGGCTTCTGGTCACCTGAGGACACCACGAATGAGGCTCTTTTGAGTTTGTGGGCTTAAGCGTTCAGTCTGCCTTTATTTTTCTCTAGTCCCTTGATTATGCCTAAAGATGAAGTTGTTCGAATTATAACATTTGTACACTTTAAAAACAAAAATCTGCTTTCATAAAAATCTCTTTACAGAAGCAAGGAGGCTGCTGTGTCCTGCTGGTAAAGCAGAAGCAGGAGTTGTTAGAGGCACCAGGTGCCCAGCAGTGCTTATCATACGCATTCATGCAAAAAATGAAAGGGAGAAAATGACATGTATACATACAAATACTTGTTTGTATGTAATAAAGCTGGGAGGGATTGGGGGCAGGAGGAGAAGGGGACGACAGAGGATGAGATGGCTGGATGGCATCACTGACTCAATGGACGTGAGTCTCAGTGAACTCCGGGAGTTGGTGATGGACAGGGAGGCCTGGCGTGCTGCGCTTCATGGGGTCGCAAAGAGTCGGACACGACTGAGCGACTGATCTGATCTGATCATGCACACAAAGCTGATAGAGGCAACAGGCCTATGTAGAGAAGACTTTTCACTTTGTGTCCTTCTGTGTCCTTTGAATTTTGAATTCTGTGAATTCAAATACACTTTGAATGTATACAAATTCAAGTACAGTTCAAATACAATACATGAATGCATTTAAAAAGTACAAATTAAAAATACAATATTATAAAAGGTTCATGGATTTGCAGATTCATTCTACTTAGTTTTGATCACACCATTCATTCTTTCAACAATTATTTATTGAGCCCCTACTGTGTACCATGAGCTACTCCCTGTGCTGAGCTCATGGATTGCATGTTCTGATCGGACAAACCAGCAGTAACTTGATGAATAAGTAAATGTATATACACGCATGTTAAACAATAAGAACAAAAGACAGCCATAGGGACGAGGGTTGCCATCTTTGATAGGCTGTGGTTGATTTCATCAAGAAGCCTTTGACTCTCTGATTAGCATTTTTTGTTTAAATGAAGTTTATACATGGAAGATTTATAGATCTACCAGGCTTTGCCTCTGGGAAATCTTGTGGTCTGCGTTGAGTTTCATAGAATCAGAATCAGCCTATTGGCGTCACATATAGACAACTAGTCTGTTTTGTGATGTATTTTCGACATATGTGAAAATCTTCCTTTGGTTTCTTGGTGGTTTTTGTTTTCTGTTTTAGTGTAGGCAAATTGTCTCTTTTTATCTTTACTTCTATGTCCCCACCACTTAAAACATGAAACCACTTTCTTAACCCCTTAAAGATACACGGTTGGCCTTTAGACAACAAGGGTTTGAACCGTGTGGGTCCACTTATACTCAGATTTCTTTTGACAGGTAAGTACTACAGTAGTGCGTGATCCCAGTGAAGCCTAGGGTGTGGGCCACTTTGGGGCAGTGGTGTGAAAAGCGAGCCAGGAGGCAGTGCCCAAGCCCCTGAATTGTTGAAGGATAAGCTGTTTGCAGTGCCCTCCACTGATGTCATTCTGACATCAGGGGAATGTAAGGAATGCTTACCTGGTGGTAAAGCACCTTTCTATGATTTTCAGAAGGTTGGAAAACCTCCTCTAGGCAATTTGATTTTTAAAAAAATCCTGCATCAGTCATGTTAATTCTCTCTGATATTAAAATTTACTAATGTTTCTAATTTAAATCCCTTTTGGAATTTATGCTTCTAGGTCTGAAGCTTTGACTTCTTACCTCCTTGGTATATAATTAGGCTTGTCTTAACCAGAAAGGTATCGTGCTGATAACAAGTCAGAAGGTTTGTTTGACAGGTATTTTCCTTTGAGCTCACTCTACATGAGTTCATTTCCACACAAGATGAAGGGCCCAGAAACTTTTAGAATGTTGTCAGTTTTGCTCAATTTCTACAATAAACAAGTTTTATATAATTCACAATAGTGATTTTTTTTTTTTCACAGAGACAGTAATGTCCCTTGAGTTCACTTTTCAAGTGGGTGTTTGTTTTTTTTTTTCTTGTATATTGCGTAATTCTTGCCAGTTAAAAGTAATTACTTCACCAATTAAAGTTACAGGTGTATATACACTTGCGTAAAGGTCCTAATGGTAATTTATTATCTCAATAAATATTTGATAAATGTCCACCATGTACCAGACACAGAGAAGGCGTGTCAGATATTAATGAGCAAAACAAGCAAATGTCCCTGGGTACATTCTAACCAGGAGAGAGAAAGTGATCTTAACAAGTAAATTGTACCTCCTTGGAGACTGATGCTACAGGGTGGAGCAGAGCAGATGGGGAGAAGGTGCCTGGGGCAGGGAGGTGAGCTGCAATTTTAAGCGAGTCAGGGAGGCCAGTTAAGAATGGCCTTTATTTGAGCAAAGACATGAAGGAACCACAGAGCTGTCCAGGGAACCAGCTTTCCAGGCCAAAGGGGCCATGGTGCACAGAACTGAAGGCCAGCAAGCCTGGAGGGGCGCTGGGCAAGTTGGACCCTGTGGGAGAGCCCACGGGAGGCCCAGGGCGCTCATGTAGAGTCTAAGGCTGTTGACAACTGGCTCTGCAAGCTGCCTAGTGAATTCTGCTCAAAACTTTTATTGTACAAACTGAGATAGTTTATCCAGGTTTTGAACCCTGACCTTCTTCCTTTGGGGAATTTTTTAAAGTCAACTTCCTGAATGTTAGGCTTTCACCAGAAAGTCTTTATGACTTAACTGAGAAAAGCAGGTTCCATAGCAGAAGAGTAACTGGAATCATTTAACATGTCAGTGGGAATGTTGAAGGAAGCCGAAGCAGTGATAATGAATGAAGTGGTAACAACAAAGGATATAAATCTAGTGATAATAATAAGTGAAATAGTAAGTGCAATGGATGTGACAAAAAAAATCTGTTGAAAAATCAGATTTGAGTTACTGCCATGTCTATATATATGTTTCTGCATATGTATTTAAATATATGTATGTGTGTGCATGCTTGGTCATATCTGCCTCTTTGCAACCCCATGGACTGTAGCCCGCCAGGCTCCTCTGTCCATGGGATTTCCCAGATAAGAATACTGGAGTGGGTTGCCATTTCCTTCTCCAGGGGCTCTTCCTGATCCAGGGATCGAACCTACATCTCTTGTGTCTCCTGCATTAGTAGGCAGGTTCTTTACCATTAACCCACCAGCGAAGTCCATGTTATATATATATATAGAGAGAGAAGGAGGGACGGAGGGAGAACGCTGCTTTTATGGTTATCCTTAACTTTAAAAAGCAAGAGTTATTCTTCACTTAAAGATCTTTCCTGTGTGCACACGAAAAGTGAAAAAGTGAAAGTCGCTCAGTCGTGTCCACCTCTTTGTGACCCTATGGACTGTAGCCAACCATGGAATTCTGTCCATGGAGTTCTCCAGGCAAGAAGACTGGAGTGGGTTGCCACTTCCTTCTCCAAATGTGTATATAAAATGAAATACATTTATTTTGGAGAGAGAGTTTTCACACAGGGAGCAAGTTTAAAATACCTCTGTGAAGACAGCTTCCCTGGTGGTGACTCCTCCTGCATTATCTCCTGAGAATTAAAGAAGAAATGAGTGTGTGACATGGCGCTTCTTCAGGGGGTTGGTTAGGTGCCTGTGGGGTGGGGGAGATGCCTTGGCCCCACAGCCTCAGGAAAATCTCCGATGGCTGCTGCCCTGAACAGGCCTTCAGTCTAACTGGGGACGCAGAATAGAGAAGCATGAGGCAGAGGGTATCTGTCCCCTGTACCTGCAGCCTTCACAGGAGGAGGGTCGTGGACCACAGACACCACCCCGAGCCAGTCTCTGCTTGCTCAGTGTGCAGGGTCTGGGCGTCTGCCAGGTGAAGACACCGTCCAGAGCCCAGACTTTTCCTTCGAGGTCGTGAAAATGCCGTTCGTTGTGGAAAGAGGCAAACCAAGGGAGCCAGTCTGGGGACGGGGAGGTGAATTGGTGTGGATGCGGGGGTTCAGTCTGAGTGTCTCTCCCCAGCGGTCGTTTTCCTGTCCAGAGCTCAGAGAGTCGCAGGCCAGTTGCCACTGTGTTTCTGGCTGCCAGCAATTGGACGCATTTGCTTCACAATACTTTTCCTGTTGTTCTTTCGCAGCAAACCAAAGAGAGAGTGAAGCTATTGATACAGCTGGCCGACGGCTTTTGTGAAAAGGGGCATGCCCATGCGGCAGAAATAAAAAAATGTGTCACTGCCGTGGATAAGAGGTACAGAGACTTCTCTCTGCGGATGGAGAAATACAGGACCTCTTTGGAGAAAGCCCTAGGGATTTCTTCAGATTCCAACAAATCGGTAAATTGCTTTGTGCCAGCGGGATAAATTACCGTCTGCGTCTTTGTGTCCTGCTTGTTGATTTAATTAACAGAGGTGCACTGCCTCCCTTATTCCACAGAGCAAAAGTCTTCAGCTGGATATTGTTCCGGCCAGTATCCCCGGCTCAGAGGTGAAACTCCGAGACGCCGCCCATGAACTTAATGAGGAAAAGCGGAAATCTGCCCGCAGGAAAGAGTAAGCTAGCCTCGAAGAGCCCACCAGGATTCAGTGAGGAAGTGAAGGAAATGTCACTTGGACAAGCACGCTTGTTTCTGTGTGTGCTCTGAAACCAAACGGCGTGAATCCTTCTCGTTGCTCTGAATGTGCTTCGTGTTCACAGCAGCAGTGCCCACTGGGTGCACTGCACCCACATCAGCTGACTTGGAAACAGTGTCTTGTTTTTATCCTGTGCCCCTGTCTCATGGGGTTGACAACTTGCTCTGCTATCATTTGTCATCAGTGGGTCATGAGTGATAATACTGGGGAGGAGAAATTAATAATACAAGTGCTGAAGTTTCAAAGTTGCCAATTAGTAAACTCTACTGAGTATTAATAGAGACCAAAGATGGCTCTAAACCAGTGGTTGTCAGTCGGGGCTAGCTTTGTTCCCCCCAGAGGGACATTGGGCAGTATGTGGAGGCATTTGGGTTGTCGACTAGTGGGGCGGGGGAAGCGCTACTGGCATCTTGGGGGCAGAGACCAGGAGTGCCGTTCAGCGTCCTGTAGTGCCCAGGCCAGCCCTCAGCAAAGCATCGTCCAGCCCCAAACATCAACGCTGCCAAGTTGAGAAACCCTGATCACTGGGTACCGTAGCAAAATTTTTTCCAAAATGTTTTTTTTTCTTTGACCTGGTGACTGGGCACTGTTAGTCTTTGACTCATTCTTGTTTTAATCTTCCAGAACACATCACTGGCTAAAGCTTTTAAAATCACCTTATTATTTCATAAACCCTAAAAGTGAATAGTTAAAATGAGCCTGTGTCCTGACTGTGAATTAAACTGGTCACTTGTCTTCCTCTGCTTTGAGGTTCATAATGGCTGAGCTAATTCAAACTGAAAAGGCTTACGTAAGAGACCTCCGGGAGTGTATGGATGTAAGTAAGTTTTTTTGCTTGTTTGTTTAGATGGGGTATATACAGTCTTGCTGTTTATTCTTGTATGTGCTCAGTCACTTCAGTCATGTCCAGCTCTTTGCAACCCAATGGACTGTAGCCCGCCAGGCTCCTCGGTCCACAGGAGATGGCCAGGGCTATTTATTCTTACCTACTGAATTCTTAAACTGGTCGCCCGTTTCGTTGTTGTTTTTGAGATTGAAAGTGTGCACAGGCGGCCCTCTCTGCGTGTTTCTGCACTTCTGTGAAGTTCCAGGCATGTTTTCGCTCATTACAGAGATGATAACAGCGCTAATCCTCTCGTTTCATTTATCACATGACGGCCTGGCTGACATTCTCTCGGTAGAATTTTACAGCAGCTTCAGAGAGACACGCCTACCGATTACAATTAGCCGCTGATGCTCCGTAGTTTAACGAATGTTCCTCATACCTTGAGGAGCAGCTTAATCCCCAGATTTGAAGCTGGGAGTATATTTAGAGTCTAAAAGAACAGACTGTATGCTCAAACATTAATAACAACTGAGATTTGTCTTAGTAATAGTTTCTCATGTTGTTTTGTAAGAGGCTTCATTCTTAAGATACATTTTTAGCTAGACATTAACTCTGGGTGTGTATTGACGGAGAGCAGAAGTAGCCGTTTCTTGGAGATGTGCTCAGGGCTTTTGTCCAACCCTCTCTGTTTCCCTCCCGGCCAGACCTACCTGTGGGAAATGACCAGCGGCGTGGAGGAGATCCCCCCGGGCATTGTAAACAAAGAGCTCATCATCTTCGGGAACATGCAGGAGATCTACGAGTTTCACAATAAGTGAGTGGCTTCATCTGTAGGGACCCTGTTAGCGACTCTAGAAGTCTAGGTACTATGCTGAAGTACCATGACAAATGCAAGTTTCCAGTCGAATACACATAGATTCCAGGGATCCTGTTGGAATTTGAAGGAAGCCTGCCAGTCTTGCTTCAAGGACAGACATTCTTGAGACTGTTTTTAACAGAGACTCGACTTTCTATTTGAATTCACTCTTTATAGAAATGAGATTTGGAAAGCCGAAGCCATTTCGTAGGCACACTGGCTGCTCTCGAGCCGTATCGTCAGCTGCCCCGTCAGTTACTTCTTAGGGTTCAAAGAAAGGACTGGCCTCCACGGGCTGCTGGCTGATGTTTTTGGTCTTTCCTAATAAGAAGGAGGAAGGAACTGAGGACAGAACAGATGCGTAGTGTGACCAAAGTAAAGTGCACTTGCCACTGGCCAGAGGAGGAGCATGATTTTATTTTTAAAGTCGAAAAAGGAGAGAAAAAAAAAAGGCAGCAGCAGCATCTTTAGGTGGAGTCTGTGCACCCCAAATCACCCGAGAAAGATGGTGCTGGGCCAGAGCCGGCAGGGTGTTCCTCGCTTCTCTGCCCCCCACCCCACCACCAGCAAAGACACAAAGACCTGACTGGTTCTCTGAACTGAGTATCCCCGAAACTATATCCTTTGCTACTAAACGTATCAGGCTTCCCAGGCGGCAGGAGTGGTAAAGAACCCGCCTGCCATAAGAGACAGCAGATTCGATCCCTGGATCAGGAAGATCCCCTGGAGACGGACATGGCAACCCACTCCAGTATTCTTGCCCGGAGAATCCCATGGACAGAGGAGCCTGGGCTGCTACAGTCTTGGGGGTTGCAAAGAGTCAGACACAACAGAAGTGACTTAGCATGCATCTTCTGAACAGCTGGGGTAACGATTCTACTGGAAAGTATCTGAAAGTGAAAGGGAACGTCCCTCAGTTGTGTCTGACTCTATGGACTATAGAGTGCATGCAATTCTCCAGGCTAGAATACTGGGAGTGGATAGCTTTTCCCTTCTCCAGGGGATCTTCCCAACCCAGGGATTGAACCCAGGCCTCCCATATCATGAGCAGATTCTTTACCAGTTGAGCTACAAGGGAAGCCCAGAAAGTATCTGAAGGCTGAACTAATTAATTGTATGAAAGTCAAAGTAACTTACCCCAGTTCATAGCTCTTGCTGCACATTTTGTTAAACTAAAACCTAAATGATACAGTTTTCACTGCTTTTGATTAAAATGATGCAATTCAGACTTTGCCTAAATTCATGGTATGCTTGGTCTCGTTCCTGGCATGTCATCTCACTCGTAAAATGCTTTAGGACACCTTAATAATATTATACCGTTTTTACTCTCTGCAGCATATTCCTAAAAGAGCTGGAAAAATATGAGCAGTTGCCGGAGGACGTGGGACATTGCTTTGTAACCTGGGTAATGAAACCTCAGCACCTTGTTCTGTCACTACTGTTTGGTGGCTTTGACGGACGTTAGAAGGAACGCTGTCCACTTCTCAAATGGCATCCTTTTCTCCTGGTGTCTGCAGACAGAAAAGCAGACTTTACCCCCAAAGAGTTATGTTCTCCAGCTAGTTATTACTGTGGAACTGACTTTCATTGGCAGTAGTGCTGGCTTGGTATAGAACGTTGAGTGAATATGCCAGGCCTCCGCATGGCCTTGGGGATTCCTATGTAACTATGAGTCCTGGTGACAGGCCCTGCTAAGTGTGATGCTCAGGTCTGCACGCACTGTTGTAAGAAGAGAGGCTGGGGCTCCGTCCTGACTCGCTGGGCCAGGGGAGGTTTCTGGACGTGTGTCCTATCACAGGACATGTTTCTTATTTTAATGTCTTTCTTTAGAAATTTTCTTAAATTGGAGGCTTGAATTTCATTTACATATCCAGCTTCTTTTTACATAAAAAGTTTGTCATAATTTGACTTACTGCCATTTGAAAGGGATACTAGTCTAATTTTCTTTTTGTTTATAGGCAGACAAGTTTCAGATGTATGTCACATATTGCAAAAATAAGCCTGATTCTACTCAGCTGATATTAGAGCATGCAGGATCCTACTTTGATGTAAGTAATAGATTACTAAAAAAAAAGCTGTGGTATTTTCTAAGTTGCTTTTGGTGTACATTAAATGTAGGTTGACTCATAACTTTCACCTAATTAGTTTGATATCATTTTTATCTATCAAAAGTGGAGTATTCTTATACTTATGGTTTTAAAATATTTTTCTATAGTATTGCAAGCTCTGTGTACTGTAAAAATTTCAGACTGTAACATGCACATGTGTATATATGTCTTTACTTACCATTTATATATACTCACTAGTTTTTTATTTGTAATATTGTACATATGAGTACATATGAAGCTAATCATCTTTTCTCCTCTATAAAACAGAAATAATTTTAGATATTTTTAATCACTTATTTTTCCCATTTCAATTTCATGATGTACTTAATTTCCAAAAGCAGCCTACCAGTAAAATTTTACAAATGGCACTGTAACAACTCAGACCATTGGGAGGTTCATTAATTATATTGTCGTGGGTGTAAACATAGTTTATTTTTTTGGAAAGATTTTACAGAGAGGTTGTTTAGAACAAAAAAGATGGAGTCGTATGATACATAAAGTGATTGGGGGGGTTTCCAGAACATAGTCAGATGTACCAAACACCTTTTGTTTTGATTAAAGATAAGGTACTTTCGAATGTTAGATGTAATTTGGTGTGTGAGTCCACAAGGTTATTAGACTTGTTCCCATGCTCGCGTTTGTACATGGCCACCTGTGATCATCTGCTGTTCTCTGGAAGTCTGGGAAATTAGAGTAAACTTTAGCCTCTGTCTTTGAAGTAGAGCCCTGGCTGTGGATGGCCCTCTCTCAGTTGTCATTCTCATGACCAGTAGTTACACGGCCCTTGGTGGGTGAACAGGAAGCCCACTCTCAGCCCAGGGTGGCCCTTTCCTTCCAGTATTTCACACAACCCTGGGTCTTCGCCATTATGTGGAGCCCACCACCATGGCCCTGTGCAGTTAGAATTATTTAAGGCCTAAGAAGCAATGAGAGCTTGTGGCACACATAATGTTCAGAATCAAAGTCGTTTAAAAACCCTGTGGCCTAAATAGGAAGCCAAGAGCTAAGAGATTGGAAATACAGTAGTTTGTTGTGAAAAGGAGAGCAGACAGGAGAGAGTTCCTTATGGTGAAGGTGAAGGAAGCCTCCAGTAGAGAGGGCTGGGATGTGGTCTGTGACGAGGGTGCACATGTGGCTGGAGCTTCAGGAGCTATAGCCAGAGAGTCTGACTGTAGGGCGGGCACAGTGACAGCCATGGGGGACGGGGCACAGTGAGGGCCAGGGGGGTGGACACATCGACGGCCCCAGGGGGCGGGCACAGTGATGGCCACATGGGGGCGGGGCACAGTGATGGCCACACGGGGGCGGGGCACAGTGAGGGCCTAGGGGAGCGGGCTCGTAGATGGCCCAGGGGGGCGGGCACAGCGATGGCCACACGGGGGCGGGCACAGTGAGGGCCCAGGGGGGCGGGCACAGTGAGGGCCCGGGGGGCGGGCACAGTGAGGGCCCAGGGGGATGGGCACAGTGAGGGCCCGGGGGGCGGGGCACGGTGATGGCCCCCGGTGGCGGGCACAGTGACGGCCCAGGGGTTGGGGCATAGTAATGGCCACACGGGGGCGGGGCACAGTGACGGCCTGGGGGGGTGGGCACAGTGATGGCAATGGCGGGCAGGCACAGTGACAGCCACAGGGGCAGGACACAGCGATGGCGCACGGGGGCGGGCACAGTGAGGGCCCAGGGGGGCGGGCACAGCGATGGCCACACGGGGGTGGGCACAGTGATGGCCACACGGGGGCGGGCACAGTGATAGCCCGGGGGGCGGGGCACAGTGACGGTCCGGGGGCGTGATGGCCCAGGGCTTGGGGCACAGTAATGGCCACACGGGGGCAGGGCACAGTGACGGCCACGGCGGGCAGGCACAGTGACAGCCACGGGGGCGGGCACAGTGATGGCCCAGAGAGCAGGCCGGGGAGTGGTCGGCCTCCCTGCTTGACCTCTGCACGTGAAAGCCTGTAGTGCAGGGGAGACCCTGTGTCTTCAGGGCTCAAAGTGATGATTGAGACTTGCTATTTTTATGTTGAGTTTATTAAAAGAAGCAATAGAGATTTCTGTATATTTATAGAAAAAGTAGTTTGTGTGATTTCATCATGCGTGTAAATGATGTAGATTTTTAGTTCTCCTGTCTGACCTCCCAGTGGTGTGTGTATTCTTTTTTGAATACAGGAAATACAGCAGCGGCACGGATTAGCCAATTCCATCTCCTCCTACCTTATTAAACCAGTTCAGCGAATAACGAAATATCAGCTCCTTTTAAAAGTATGTATGAAGCATCTTCAACCTACAAAATGTTACACATGGTGTGTTGCCACTTTGACATTGTTTTATTTATCTAAAGTACTCTAAGTTTTTGAAACAACATCTAGCAAATTAATTTTATTTTTTAATTCATTGCCATTTTTTGCCCTGACTGATTTCTCAGTGTATCAGGTAAATAAGAGTATATTTCCTAACTGTGCACCTGAACTTTGCTGACTGATCCTAGTCCCTAACATAAGATTGAGAAAGGAAAGAGAATGATTTAGTGCCAATTCTGGATAATTTAGTGCATTGCTATGATTTCTGTCAAACTGACCTTGCTGTTTTTTGGTTGTGAATAATCATAATTAAAATTGCACTTGTAAAAGTCAAATAATAATTAGTTTTGACAATACAATGGTAAACAAACAAAGCTTAGAATTTGTGGTAAGAGTTATTATAGGATTTATTGTATATAATTGACATTTTCTTGGCTACAAGAAAACTAATTTACAACTTCACCTCATGATGTTCTACCCCACTGTTTCCTTAGCTGGTGAACATTACTAAGCATCAGAACGTACCCAACACCCATTTATCCCAGTAAGACTGTTTCATGAACCCGATTATGTCCCCAGTTCAGCCCTAACACAATAGGGGATCTTGTAATTTTTCTGGATATAAAAGAGATACAGAAGATGAAGTTTTGAATGTCCAAAACCCTTATTGACTTTTTGTTGTTGTTAATTTAAAAAAAGCAAATCTACAGGCAGTCAAAGGGGCTACATTCTTTTGTGACAGGACCCCATTATGGCATTCTCCTATCAGAAAGCTCTCCTGCGCTTTCAGAATGTCAGATTCCCATTAGGGGATTTTATGACCACCACAGCAGAAATATGTGGTTGCTATAAATGTGCAAGAGAAGTCAGGAAGCTAAGTTGTTTATATTCACATTTGCCCTCTGATTTCTAATTCTGCAAAGGCAGTTTACCTCTTAGTGTCCTCAAGATTGATGGCTTTTGTTTTTCACATGTGGTTCTAGTAAAGATCTCAGCCTCAGTGACCTCACATCTAGTCATTCACTATTAAGCTGCTGCTTTAATTTATAAACCTGACTTGATTCTGCCCAGGGGTTCTTCCATTGAGCAATCATGAGCTATGCTGAGCTCCCCAATGAGGGGGTTTTCAGCCTCAGCACGTGGCAGTTTTAAAGCCCTTAATGCCAAGCGGCTCAGAATAAGCAGTGCCCATCATCTGGCCATGAGAACAGGGGTCTGTTGGGCAGCTGCTTTGCCCTAAACCAGAGGTCCCCAACCTCCAGGATCTAATGGCTGATGATCTGAGGTGGAGCTGATGTAATGATCATAGGAATAAAGTGCACAATAATTGCAGTGTGCTTGAATCATCCTGAAACCATTCTTCTCACCCCGCCTGCCCCCCGCCCCCCAACTCTCGTCCATGGGAAAAGTGTCTTCCACAAAACCTGGTGCCAGAAAGGATGGGGACCACTGCCCTGGACCCTCCAGGGTGTGGTTAAAGCCAGCGGCAGTGCCACACCCTCCTGCTGAACACGGGACACAGAAGGCTGTTGCTGCTGACTGCTAACAGTCATTAACACACGGGGAGAAAATACCTTGGCCCCTCTGGATGCTGACTGCTAACAGTCATTAATACACGGGGAGAAAACACCTTGGCCCCTTTAGAATGTGACTCTGTGGTCCTTGCTGTCACTCCTCTAAGACAAGTATTCTCCTACATAGATGTGAAATGTTGTTTCCCTGAGGAGGCATCCTGCAGTCATTAGCGCTTTCTGAACATCCCAGCACAGAGAAGAAGTGTTTCCCTATAGAAACCTGGACAGCCATGCAGTTCTGGCTGGAGACGGGGCAGCTCCAAAGTAGGGGGACATTGTGTATGTGTTAGTGGCTCAGTTGTGTCCAACTCTTTGCAGTCCCCTAGGCTGAGCCCGCCGGAGACCTCTGTCCATGGAATTCTCCAGGCAAGAGTAACGGTGGAATAGAGTACTGTTCCCTTCGCCAGGGGATCTTCCCCACCCAGGGATTGAACCTGGGTCTCCTGCATTGCAGGCAGATAGAGCTCAGGATCGTGCTGGATCCTGTGGCCAGCAGAGCAGGACTCACTGGACTCTGACTTCACCTTCGAGTGTAACCTCTAGGTGACTGTGCTTTGCTACCCTGATTAAATTGTTTGTCATTTTTGAGGCTCAGTAGTTAACATTACACTAAACTCACCTTCAACTATGACTGCATTTGGTTTCCTCTGAAGCCTAAGAAACATCCTGACTTGAGCAGGACAAACCCTTCCATCCACTGGCTAAAGAGGCAATTCAAATTTATCCTGCATTCCCTTATGAGAATCTCTGCCCAGTTGACCACATCTGTTCTTACCACAAACGTCACGGATTTTCACAAACTCTGTGATTTCTGTGAAGACCTCCTTAGTGGAACATCTCACGGTCTTGGTCTCCCACAGGAGCTGCTCACGTGCTGCGAGGAGGGGAAGGGGGAGATCAAGGATGGGCTGGAGGTGATGCTCAGCGTGCCTAAGCGGGCCAACGATGCCATGCACCTCAGCATGCTGGAAGGTAGGCCCCCCACCCCGCCGACGCTGCTCCGCCCCCATCCCCATGTCCTTGCCCCTCCATGCTCAGTTAGGAGTCACCGGTGGAGGCACGGGGCCTTCTCTTTCCAAAAATTGGTCTCGTTGCTTCCCTCGAGGAGCTCACGACATGCTCCCCCGTCATTACAAGCCTGTCTGCAGCCACTCCGCTCTGCACCCCAGGAGCACTCGGTCTCCGTGGTAGATGGACAGGTGGAAGGATAGGTAGACCCACCCCCCCAGGATTGCATGGTCCCCCCAGGGCTCATGTCCTCCCCATCTCTCCATCCACTGCATCACTTGCTGGAGCCTTGCAGAAGCAGGTACCACCTCCCTGCCCATGCAGCCGAGCCAGATGTGCAGCGTGGTAAAGAGAGAATCGGATAAATATGCTTAATTAAACATTATCATCATGAGCATAATTTCCCTGACTGCTTCTATCTAAGAAAGCTCTTTCTTTGTAATAGCTTAACTCTTATTGTCAGGTTACTCAAGAGTTATTTAAGCAGTACTCCTGCCCCAAAGCTTGTGCTGGCCTGTGTCGTCACCGTCGGCTGCATTGAACCATTTTACCGGTGATGGCAGAGGCACTCCCGATTGTTGCAGAGACACCCCGTCCCCTCAGAATCAGGGGCCAAGCCAGAACACCTTTCTTCCTCTGATGTAAAATCCTGAGCAGGCGGGCAGCCCTCATGAGGTCACTGGGCCTCTGGCTCTCTCTGGCCGATCTCTCTCTCCACTCCTCGGGTGTTGTTCTGGGTGGCCAGGTGTGCAGGGTGTGTCAAGGCCCTGTTCAAAACTCCCATCTGGCAGGCCGCAGGGGAGGGGGCCAGCGCTCGGGGCAGACACTTGCGGCCCCGGGCATAGGTGGGCGTGGCTGTGGCTGCCCCGGCCCACAGGATGCTGGGAGATGCAGGCTGGCTTGAGCGGCCACGGAGACAGAGGGGCTTCTGCTGGTAGAGAGGGCAGGAGATCACTAGCTGCCCCTGCCCCGCATCCACCACGCCATGAAGAGACAGCAGCGGTGAAAGCCGGCCCGCGCCCAGAGCGCCACTGACTCACTTCAACAGTTTTGTGTCTAAAGGAGAGAGAATTCCTCAGGGAACCAGGGATGTCTCCCAGGAGGAAGGCCAGACAAGGGTCTGGAAGAAACGCTGGGACTGCAGAGAGCAGTCCAGGAAGGACATTCTGGGCTGAGGAAGCCGAGGCTCAGGACGTAGAGTGGAAGTTGGGGGTCGGGGGTCGGGGTCGGTGAGCCATCCTGGATGGGGCAGCTGGGAGGAAAGCTGCGAGCAGTGTGGGAGGGACACTGAGGGATGGGGTGCTTGAAGCCGGTCTCAGATGGTGAAGAAGGAGGACTTGCAGAATAAGGCTGCGTTTGTTTTGAACGGGGTGCGGAATACATGCAAGGCTGTCTTCTAGGAAGAATTATCCTCTGTCAGTGCTAGGGAGACTGGAGCCCAAGGCCCAGATGGGAAACTCTCATCTGGGATTTAATCGATGGGCCTCTTACAAATGTTTAAGCAGCCGTAACGCAGTCCTGCATCGTTGCTAATTTCCTTTCAATTGACTGTGCCTTTTCTTCACGTCCTAGGGTTCGATGAGAACATTGAGTCTCAGGGAGAGCTGATCCTGCAGGAATCCTTCCAAGTGTGGGACCCCAAAACCTTAATCCGAAAGGGCCGTGAGCGGCACCTCTTCCTGTTTGAGATGTCCTTGGTGTTTAGTAAAGAAGTAAAAGATTCCAGTGGCAGAAGCAAGTACCTTTATAAAAGCAAATTGTTTGTAAGTACAGGCCTTCAGAATTGTAAGTTTAAAGGTGACACAATTGCAGTTTTTTTATGGGTAGAGAAAAATTAGCGTTGGTTGCCTTCGGTTTTAACCTCCCAAACTGTTCTGAACTATCATCTGAAATTGTCCCATTTTCATCTTCAGTCAAATTCTAACATTCCTGAATCCACTAGAGGGCGCTTGTGAGTGTCAACATCCCTAAGTTTAGGAAACTTGGTTTTTTCTAAATTATGTAAGATCTAACTATGGGATAAGAGAACACTTTATAAGTGAAATTAAATTATTTATCTCCTGGGTGTCTTAACTAGCTTTATAGATAAATCAAGCATATCAGATTGTGGTTAAGTAAGTTCTCACATCATTATAATTAATGTTTCATTCACCAGCATTGGAATTTACTTAAGCAGCCTTTAAGCAGCCTTACAGGTGTCTTAATGTTGGCTCTTAATGAGGAAGCTTGACTTTTTTCATTAAAAATAAATTTAAGAAAAATAGATGATCTTAGCGGTTCTTTACAGCAGCAAAATATGATTATTAGAGAAAATTGTATAAGCAAAATCACTTTAAAGATCCACATGCCCTCCATCCCCCGACTTCCACCCAGAGACAGCCTCTCTGCCATGCTTGACAGATATAGCGATGCATTTACCTTTACCTTGTCATGTACTTCCTGGCAAGAGAGATATAACCTGGTTCTTTTTTCCACAGGTTAGCAGCCCCACCCAAGTCTCTATAAACCACGAGTCAATGCTCAGAAAAGTCTCGAGCGGGTGTCAACTTCCAGGTCCCCTGAGCTCTGCCTCCCCTTCACGGGCAATACCTCAGAGGGCTCTCAACACAGAATTTCTGGGCAGGGTCAGGCAGGGGGAGGAAAAATCACTGTTGGAGAACAGAAAGTGCAGGAGAATTCGGTTTCTTCACCAGATGTGGCAGATCACTTATACATGTTGGTAGAAACTTGGAATTTGGACAACTTACACATTTTTGTGATATCCTCATGTTAATCAAAGTCCTGGAACAATAGAATACGACCAAGCGTAGAAAGCATCTTAATAATCACCTGGAGTTTACACATTCAAGCTAATGGCTTTCATACCATTTTCCTTGGCTTGTGTCCTGCTTGAGATTGTCTTTTGGCCCACAGCCTGCCTGACATCATTTTAGATCATATTGTAACTGCAGAGAAAAAATGCAGCATTCCTGGCTAGCCATTTCACTAGCTGGCTTTAATCAGTCCTTAGAGACCACTCTGGTCTGTTTTAGAAGCTGATACATCTTCACTTAATTTATCTTTTAAAAGTTAAGGTTCTCTCAGAGGCCAGATTATGAATCATTTCCCTTGCTGGAAGGGAGAGAATGCATTGGGATGAACTTGATTATTGAAGGGGGGATGAAGATGTTGACCTGTATCTCCACCCCTGCAAATGCATGTAACTACAGACAGAAAGTTTGTCTCTTTGCCCTTAAAATGATTGCTGAACTACTGTACATTAATGCTGTTGATAAGCACATTGGAAAATAACTGAGCTTTGAAGTACCATTTGTCTTCTGTGAAGTTGCTTCGATAATGAAAATTCATGGCGGCAGCTTGGTCACAACTAGGACAGACTCATCTTAGTGTTTACAAGGCTGAAAATAGTCAACTCTTGATTTTCCAGATAATAAGAGTTTTCAGCTATTTTGGTTTTTCTGACTTGGCCTGTTGACCTGCATCAGGATTTCCAGGTAGAAGTACTCAGAGGAAGCGAAAGAGATGAAGCCAATCTTGGGTAGCCTAAGAACAGAATGTCCTCATTTGAACTGAAATGAGACCCAAGGGCTGTGTATCAGCGTAAACAAACTGTCGTTACAATGGAGCTTGACCACGAGTCACCAAAGATGACTTCCTCGCGCTCTGTTCTATATCCCGCCTAATCATGTAACTGTCTTTTTTTCTCCAGACCTCAGAGCTGGGTGTCACAGAGCACGTTGAAGGAGACCCTTGCAAATTCGCACTGTGGGTGGGGAGGACACCAACTTCAGATAATAAGATTGTCCTTAAGGTACGTCCACTGAAGCTGGGGAATGCGCTCTGTGACACATTCACCATATCTGTTACACGTGTGCCTTTTCCTGTTGTTGAAACAGGTTGTCGTGTCCTTCTTTTTGTTCCCTTGGTGGCCCCTAAGCTTGGTGATCACCACAGAAAGAACAGTAAGATGAACCCCGTGTGGTATTCTAGTGGTGCAGTATCTTGAGCTAAACTTTTGCTGCCTACAAAAGATCACATGGAGAAAGGTCTTTCTCATCTTCTCCATGCTTCTGGTCTTATAGAGTATTTTTTTTAAGTGAGTATTTATCCAGGGTGATTGTTTAAGAGATATAGCAAGTTGAGGTACAAAAGGAGGGAGCTATGAACCAGTAGCTCCCATTGTACACTTGACCTCTGGTTTCCAGAGGAAAATAGGCATCGCTGCATCTGTGAGGGCCTTTTGACACTTTGAAGGCTGAACGTGCCCAGAATCTCTGTGGGGTCCTAGACCCTTTGGCTTTCTAGTTTGGAAGCAGAGAAGGGCGGGGGGCATAATCAGGTACAGGGTTTGGTATGTTATCGTTTGAAGTGTTCATAAACACTGAGGTTGTTTTTGAATATATCGTCTTTGAGAGAGGAATATATCTTTGAATATTTGATTTGAACTCTGTTTTGATTATATTGACCTCTCCTAGGAATGATGGAGGACTCTAAGGATGTCTTAGGGACTTCCCTCCTCCCATGTTTAAGAAAATACAGATGGAACTGTGTTTTTGAGCTGTCTGGAAAGACCATAAGAAACTTTAGGATGTTTGGGGGCAGATGTAGCTGAAGATTTGTAGAATATTGGGAGATGAGCCAGCAGCTTAATGGGCCTCTGGTGTATGGACTTGCATGTCAGTGATTTTGTCTTTTACATTCCTTTTCATCTCTCTACGGTATTTCCAGCGACTGTGAGTTATTCAACAATACTGCAATCATAGAGTGTCTGCTGACTATGGAATCCATTGTGTTCCTAAGGTCTTTATTCACATGGAAATGATGGATTGTTTTGCAATGAATATATAATTACCAACCGAGTGTATTTTTCTTGTTAGTCCTGGCATAAAGCTCTATAAAATATAAATTGCACTGATAGCTAGATATTAGATAGCTGAGCTTTCTCTAAGGCATAAAATTTCAAAGTATATTCAAGACGTGAAAACTTCCAACTTTGGTTGAGTGTTTCTCCAGATTAGCTGCAGTGACAAACGCCCAAGGGTGCATCTGAGAAATCATGCCAGATATTTTAGTCAGATATATTATTATTTAGCCATATTTACTATGTCCTAAATGAAATACCCATGATGCAGTTGAACAGTCACATTTCCTATAGGCTTTACCAAATGAAAGTTTGTTTTCTAGGGAATTTGGGGTAGTATTTTTCTGACTTCTAGCAAGACACTAAAGGAAATGATGTCGTTAATAATTTCAGAGATTGCTTGGTGGTGGTGGTTATGGCATAGGTGCTGGTGGTGGTCGTGTAGGCAGTGGTAGATATTTTAGCAGTGGTGTGATGTGGTTATTGTATAGATCGTGAGGGTGTAGGCGGTGGTGGAGATGGTGGTGAGGGTGTAGGTGCTGGTGGTGGTCGTGTAGGTGTTGGTGGGTATTTTAGCACTGATGATGGTAGTTATGGTACAGATGGTAGTGAGGGTATGGATGTTGGTAGAGGGGGTGGTGGTGATGTGATAGATGGTGGGGAGGATGTAGACAGTGGTAGGGGTGGTGGAGGAGGTGGGTATTTTAACAGTGGTGGTAGTTACAGTGTAAGTGGTGGTGAGGGTGTAGATGGTGGTGTGAAGTGCAAGTTGCCCAGTCATGTCTGACTCGTTGTGACCCCATGGACTGTATAGTCCTGGAGGCCAGAATACTGGAGTGGGTAGCTGTTGCCTCCTCCAAGGGATCTTCCCAACCCAGGGATCGAACCCAGGTCTCTAATATTGCAGGTGGACTCTTTACCAGCTGAGCCACCAGGGAAGCTGGAGATGGTGGCGGTGGTGGTGAGAAACTGAAACTGTCAATCACTCAGTCATGTCTGACTCTTTGCAGCCCCAGGGACTGTAGCCCGCCAGGCTCCTCTGTCCATGAAGTCCTCCAGGCAAGAATGCTGGAGTGGGTGGCCATTCCCTTCCCCGGGGGATCTTCCTGGCCCAGGGCTTGAACCTGGGTCTCCTGCATTGCAGGACTCCCACGTCACTGTCATAGTCGCCAGGGAGGCCCAGTGGCAGCGGTGGCAACAGTAACCGTGGCAACGGCAGTGGTGATGATGGCCTAGTAGCTGTAGAACAAAATGATGACTGTTTTTCACTTTTATGGTCTGAAAAGGAGAAGTTTATTTCTAAATCCTTTCCTAAACAGATTGAGACTACTGAGAGTATGAAACAGGTTTTTCCCTTCTCCTAACCAAGTGGGACCTTTGTTGTTGTTCAGATGCTACGCCGTGTCCAACTCTCTGTGATCCCGGGACCACCGCATGCCAGACTTCCCTGCCTTCTGCTGTCCCCCAGAGTTTCTCAAACTCATGTCCTTTAGGCAGACAAGTGGCCCGTGGCCACTTGAGTCGATGATGCCATCCAGCTGTCTCATCCTCTGTTGCCCACTTCTCCTCCTGCCTTCAATCTTTCCCAGCATCAGGGTCTTTTTCCAGTGAGTTGGCTCTTTGCATCAGGAGGCCAAAGTATTGGAGTTTCACTTTCCACATCTGTCCTTCCAGTGAATATTCAGGGTTGATTTCCTGTAGGATTGACTGGTTTACTTAGTCCTCCAGCTGCGTTATCTTTGTTTTACCGTTTCTGAAAAATTGGTACCTTTTTTTCTGCGTTTAATTTCTTCAAGGTTAGGAGAATTGCTCTCCATAAATGTAATACTCGGCTTGCTTTATTTAAATGACTGGGATCCTCTTGTTGCTGAACCGTGGTATGGGTCTCCTCTGCGGTTGAAACCCTGCCAGATGTTCTTGCTCAGTCACTTCCCTTTGTTTAACCTCCCAAACATCTGTATCAGGCGTGTAAATTCCAACAGTTCCGTATCGTTCACAGTTTCCATCCTGAGACACTTACTTCATGCACAGACTCCCCAGCTGCCTAATCTTTCTGCCTCCCTCCCCAGGAGAGGTGGGTTTTACTGCTCTCCTGGCCTGGGATCTGGGAAGAGAAGCAAGAGGCTCCTTCTGTCCTTCATTTATTTCCCTCAACTGAAAAGACACATCCTCCAGTTAAAATATGTTATTTAGAAAGAGAGTTCTCAGTCTTAATTTCTTTTCCCAGCATGGGGCTTGACAAAAACAAGGTCCACCATGAGAAAATGCTTGGGTTCCCCTCCCTGCCTGATCTCATGCATCGTCCCACTGACGATTGTTGTAATCATTCTCAGGGAATTATGCTTATATCATAGGAGGTGGATGTTTTCCGTAAGGAAATTAAAAACTGTTGCTAAGGCCCAGGTCATGTAAAAAGGGAGGGGGAAATTAAAAAAAAAAAGCCTACCTCCTTTGAGGCACCGTAAAAGAAAAATCTGGAAACTCTGATGCCATATGTGTGCATTCAGTCAGTGCCTGTTGAGTGTCTGTGCTGCGTCCTTTCCAGAGAACCTTTGTCCAGCGATGCAGTGGAGTTGAGGGAAGCCCACCATATGTCACTGGCTACAGTAGGCTGCCCTGGTTTATCCCAGCAGCCTAACGCATGGTGGATTCAGGCAGAGTTTGAGGGGATGGGTGTGTGTGGATGTCCACCCCCAGGAATGCTGGCCTCTTCACCTGCTGGCAGTGTGACCTTGGGTACATTTCTAACGTGTCCAGGCTGCGGGTCCTCCTTTACGGCAGGAGGATTAGGGAGGCCTCTACTCCACAGGGTGCGAGTGGGGGTGGGGAACGGGTGCAAGTGGAGAATCGGTGCAGCTGCACCTGTTGATCATGAGTCCAAGGGGTGAGGTGGCAAGAGGGATGGGGTTGGGGGCCGCTGGTTCAGGTTGCTCCTGGTGCTGCAAGGGCCACGGGCCACTTGTCTGCCTAAAGGACCTCAGGACATTTGGGTTTGGGGGCCGCTCTGTTTTCCTAGAATTTACCCAAGGCTGCTTAAAAAGTCTTGGGGCTGGGGAGTGATCAGTTGCTAGACTATTCAGAGATCTGGAATATCATCAATGCTATACAGAATGAAAACGGTCCGGATGACAGAATGTTCAAAATTAGGGTCATTTATTGGGTTGCACATTAAATACAGGAGATGGTTGCTTTTCTGCTGAAAAGTTATGTTTTAAATGAACAACTCACGGAATGTGGGCACCTGAGTGTGGTCAACTCACGGAATGTGGGCACCTGAGTGTAGTCAGCGCAGTACCCTGACCAGTTCTCACCCTCTGTCCAGGCCTCCAGTATTGAGAACAAGCAGGACTGGATCAAGCATATCCGGGAGGTGATCCAGGAAAGGACCATCCACCTGAAAGGCGCCCTGAAGGAGCCCATCCACATCCCAAAAACAGCTCCAGCCACGAGACAGAAGGGAAGGAGGTCAGTGTCTGGGTTCGTTTTTCCAAGTTGGTGTTTATTTAAGGGCAGTAACAAGGCAATGTTAACTTACTAGTTTTCAGAAATCATTTTTCTCAAACATTTTGAGGAATGTTCTTTTTAAATACAATTCACACATATCATCATTCTTCCTAATGAAATGGCTTCGTGAAGACAACAGCCTCCTTCACCTTAAAGCCAGTGAAAGTCTACATGCACATCCCTAGTTCTCTCTTCCTTTTCCAGCCGTTAATCCGTGTGCATGTGTGAATAGTGCCTGTGACCTTGGACGAGTTGTATAGCATCTACACGCGTTTGCTTCTCGTCTCTCAGATGGCACTGACCATTTCGGCTGTATTTGATCCGGGAGAACTAAGTGCAGTGGTAGGTAGTAGACACACAGCCCAGTCCAGCCCAAAGCCTGTCACTGAAGAGTGATCGGCCGTCATCAATGTTAATATCAGCTGCAGTCATACAGACCAATTCCCACTTCTTTGAACAAATCTGTTCTGTGTCCACTGTCTGATGGACACTCGTCACCAGTCGTGAGGCGCAGACCCAGCAGTGTCAGGAATCTGCATCTTTGTGTCTCCAGGGATGGAGAGGATTTGGACAGCCAAGGAGATGGCAGCAGCCAGCCCGATACGATTTCCATTGCCTCCCGGACGTCTCAGAACACGCTGGACAGTGACAAGGTGAGCGGGAGCTGGCCCTTTCTTTGGGGAGGCGCGTGTAGCCAGTCTCCGGTTTGTTGATAAAGGACAGTTTCTCATCAGCGTTTCAGACAGTTGCCATGGGTTACGAGGGGCGCCAGGAGCAAAGACGGAGTGTCAGGATGAGAGGACTTGAACCCTGAGGATTCAGGAAACAGTCATTCATCCTCTCCAGTGCCGTTGCATGGTTCTCTGTGCGAGTGTCCTAAGGATGTGTGTTTAAGCTTATTTTATATCAAGCAGAAGACCCTATTGTCTGACATTAAATCTTACACAGAGCCCTGGTGCATAAAAGCGGGGCTGCTCTGACTGAAGCAGGAGCAGTGGCATCTGCAGAGGGTGGGCGAGGCCTTGTGTGACCGTGGACTGACCACCAGGAGGCCCCAGGCTGGGCCTGCACCCGTGCTGACCACCAGGAGGGAGGGTCTGATGTGCATCAGAGAAGTCTAGATTCACTTCTACAGCAGTGGCCTACAGAGTCCCATGATCCTGTCTTGATAAAGTCAATAAACCTACAAAACAAACCAATGGGAGAAGCTGGACGCCTGGGCTTATGTGATACACAGGTGACTAGAGGACCCTGCAAAAGCCAGCGGAGGGCGCCGATGTCCACAGAGGCCTCTGTCCCTACCAAGAGGAACACCTGCCTGGTTCCCTTGCTAGAGGACCAGACCAGGTTCTTGAAACAAATTATTTAACAGCAAGTAGGGGTTTTGTTGGGCTTCCCTCATAGTTCAGTTGGGAAAGAGTCCGCCCGCAATGCAGGAGACCCCAGTTTGATTCCTTGGTTGGGAAGATCCGCTGGAGAAGGGGATAGGTTACCCACTCGAGTATTCTTGGGTTTCCCTGGTGGCTTAGCTGGTAAAGAATCTGCCTGCAATGTGGGAGACCTGGGTTCGATCCCTGGGTTGGGAAGATCACCTGCAGAAGGGAAAGGCTTCTTCAGTATTCAGGCCTAGAGGATTCCATGGACCATATAGTCCATGGGGTTGAAAAGAGTCGGACACAACTGAGCGACTTCCACTCACTCACTCAGGGGCTTCCTTGATCTTGCCATCGGTTCAGGATTCCTAGGTAGTTTCTCCCTGTCTGACCCTGGACTTCCCCACGCGGGTCCTTAGTCCCAGGATCTAGGGTCTGTCTGCGCTCAGCGACAGCCCACTCCCCGCCCCGACCTCCTGTCTCTTGGGAGCGACTGCTGTCAGAGGAGAGAGCCCAGCAGCTGGTCTCAGGGGCCCAGACGTGGCTCTTTTCTCACTCAGCTTTGCAGAAGAATTCACGGTATTGACTGTTGTTTCCAGGACAGAAGTAAGTAGGTTTAAAAATGTTTTCCTCACCACTTTCATTTTTTCAGAATCCTTCTAATTCGAGTAATTAGCTCTTTCCCAACCTCCTTTTTGACTTCAGTAAGTAATAAGTCCCAGAACTTAGACTGCTTTGAGTATCAGGATTGGAGAACAAAAAAAAACAGTGTCTCATTTGATTTTGTTCCCAGCTCAGTGTATTACATTTAGCAAGTATTTCTCGCCAGTGGTAATAACGAGGAATAAGATAAATGAGCTGTTCATGCATTCAGTGCCTAATAGCCTCTCTCTGCAGCCCCACCCGTAGTCTTGTGGTTTAGAAAATAAATTGAACTTGGACATTTTTCTTTAGAGTAATCCCGAGTGTTTTCTTAAAAAAAAAAAAAAAAAAATTTTGAGGTAATTAGGTTATCTAAATAGTCGCACAAGACTTCCACCTGAAGGAAAAGTCCGAAATAACCGAGGCTCATGCAGAGGGGACCGGCCGCCTTCATCCAGACCCACTCACAGACCCCCTGAGGCTGACTGAGCATCACACCCCCGCTGGGGGCCCACCAGGCCCCAAACTCACAGTCTTACCAGATATTCTCTCATGGATCTGGTCTGTGTTTATCTGAATTTATAAGTGTACTTAGGGAATTCCCTAGCGGCCAGGTGTCCACGCAGCACTTTCCCTGCTGAGGGTGTGGGTTCAATCCCTGGACCGGGAACTAAGATTCTATAAAAACAAGGGGCTAGCTATTCATATATACCTGTGTATGTAAAGTCTATTCTAAAAATAAGTTATTTGAGTGAAATTGCCAGAGAAACATAAGTGTAAAAAGTTCTGCCTTTTGGAAAGGATGTTAAGGTGTTTTCCAGAGATCAGTTCTAGAAGAAAGGCAACTTTGTTTCTCTCTGGTGGTTTCTGTCTGGATGGGTGGTGGTGAGAGTTGGGAAGTAATCCCTGCACCTGGTAAGGGGGGCTCCTAGTTCTCCAGCCCCCGACTTTGAAGTGCAGCTGCCCGGCACCAGGCCGTGGCTCTGGCCCCCCACAGAACCGGGGGCCCCGTCCTCTGACCTGCAGTTGACTGGAGTCCACAGAAGGTTTACCTCAGAAATAAAGCTCTATCCTGGAGTTGGGAAGGGTTCACTTGTTCTGCTTGGAACTTGTTCACTTGTTCTAGGAACTCAGAATCGAGCCTGCACAGCTCCTGTAGAAAAAATACGGCATTATCCTGGGAACTGTTGCTTTTAAGGCAGCAAGTTCTAGTACCTTATGAGAGGGAAGGAATCAACCACTCACAGAAGCATGGGTTTGCAGAAATTAGTCATTTTACACTGGGGATCTACTGGGGTATTAGGATTATTAAAGAGCCGCCTCCTAAGTATTTTATCCCTGAAGGCAATTCACCAGTTTTGGTTTACCGCCTCTCATACCCCATCTCAAAACTTCCTTCCTTGGCTCAGAAGCCCCCACCCGCTCCCAGGGCCACTTCTGTGAGGCGGCCTGTCGTCAGTCCTCCACCCGTGGCCCCAGGGCTGCGGAGGCGGTGGCCTCATTCTCAGCCTAATGTCCTCATGACTCTGAAGCATGGGCAGTGACACGCCAAAGCTGTTGACTGAAGTGGAGGTGGCGTGTACTTAATGCCCCTCATTGAGGCCACAGGTCTTCAGTAGGCTCAGAAGTACGTGAAAGGGCTGACGTGTCCTCCTCAGGCCGTGGAGCTGCAGGGGCTTGTCTCCCTCCACTCTGGGCTCTGCACTGAGGAGAACAAGCCGCGTGGATGCTTCTGAGTGTGGGGTTTGGAGGGGCCACACCCCTGGAGCCTCATACAGGGCACGGCCCATGTCTGCAACCACACACGCATGTGCCTGCACACGTGTGTTCTCCGCCTTCTTCTTGCAGCCATCTGCCTGTCTGTACTTCTCCGATAGAACATTTCAGGGTCAGTCGATGACTCGGGGGGATACATTTAGGAAACGGCCTCCTTTTCTGCATCAGTTTGTAAAATGCACTGTTGTGCTAAACTGGGCTTAACCAGAAAACCCTCCTCTTATCTCTGAGGCAGTTAACTTTTCGTATGTATCGAGGTTCTTCCCACCCTCCATATTTCAAGTTTAAACAGCCTCTGCTGACAGAGGCAGATAGATCTGGCAAGCGCAATTACTTAACCATATTCTGCCTCTTGGACCTCATTTACGATGTCTGTTATGAGTTAGTTGTTATCATGGAGTTTGGTTCCCTTTCAGAAACTGGGTGGGGGGATGTTTTTGACTTGGCCTCTTGGAGAATTCTTGAGGAAAAGTTATCTGCCCAGTGCCGTAGTGACTCTCAGACGAGGCGCAGAAGGTTATGAGTCTGTGAAGGAGGGGCTGCTGGAGACCCCCGCTTTCCAGGGGACACTGTTAGCCGATGCAGACCACGGGTCCCCACAAGGACCTTTCTTTCCTTGAAATGTCGGTTTTGAAATAGGCCATCTCTCTGTCTCAGATGTAAGTTCAGCACTGATTCCTGCTCATCTCAATGGTATTGTGCTGATAAAGCGATCTCATGAAATTATGATTTGGGTTCCAAAGGAATCAGACGCTTGCCAGATTCTTACCTCATTTGTCCTGAGCTTGCCTCCCCGAGGTAGGGAGGAAAAGCCTCCGGGGCACCGAGGGGACGAGGGAGGCCTGGTGACCCTCACAGGCCACCCAGCAGTGGAGTGGGGAGCCAGAAACAGAATGTGCATTTAATTACCTGGCGACTCTACACCCTGTTATTTCACACTCAAGCTGAGTACAAGCTAAGTACTTTTAGCATATTAAAGAAGCAGCTTTTAATATTTTTTTCCTTCTGTCCTCTTTATTAGTCTTGTGGATTGCTTCATATAACAAAAATGTATATATATAAGGAAAAAAGAAAAATATGAGGGTCAAATATAAGCTACTATAGAACAAAGCTGGAGAAGGCAATGGCAACCCATGCCAATCAATACTCTTGCTTGGAAAATCCCATGGACGGAGGAGCCTGGTAGGCCGCAGTCCATGGGGTTGCTAGGAGTCGGACACGACTGAGCGACTTCACTTTCACTTTTCACTTTCATGCATTGGAGAACGAAATGGCAACCCACTCCAGTGTTCTTGCCTGGAGAACGCCAGGGATGGAGGAGCCTGGTGGGCTGCCGTCTATGGGGTCACACAGAGTCGGACACGGCTAAAGTGACTTAGCAGCAGCAGCAGCATAGAACAAAGCATCTTGAAGTCGGGATGGAAAAAGTAGCCAAGGCAAGCCAGGGCAGCCTCGGGGAAAGGGGCCCAGGCCAGCAGGGGGCCAGGTGTGAGCTTTCTTCAGGGCTAAGGCCATGCAGGTCTTATTTGTAATGAGCGAGACGTTCACTTGAGGTTGGTACTTGGCATGCTCTGCCCTAAGCTTGGGATGTGAATGTGTAAGTCCACACATTTAGAAAAATAAACGGTTTCAGTTCTTTTTCATGAAGTGTATTTAGTGCTACGTTGGGGATATGAAATTTTATGCAGTTTAAAAAGTCAATAAACCTCTGGGAAGCGACAGTCTCCACTGTAGGAACTTGGACAGGTTTACACAGATTGTAGTTCTGCGGCAGCATATAAAGTAATTAATGCCAGTACGTTTTAAAATGTGGCTGGATTCATGTTTTTAAGAAAGGAAAACTGCGTCAAGCCTACTTAGGAAGTGCCTCCCGCTTGCATTCAGCCTCACTGCTCACATCCCTGGCCTATGTGCCAATGCCCTTAAGCTCATGCTCTCCCCTCTGCCCGAAGCTGCTAGAAGCAAGAGGCAGTCTTGACTCAGATTCTGCCCCATGGGCTGGGTTTGCCAGAACCTCCCAGGGCCTCCTGTAGGTTTGCCCGAATAGGCATGGAATTGAGTCACTCCATCCGGAAGCCTTTCCATTGACAGCACATAGTTTCAATTCCCAGGCATCAGAGTCCTGACTCTGCCCAGACGGTAACAAGAGTAGGGTAAGCAAAGTCTTTAATGACCAGCAGCAGATGATTGGGCTTCCCTGGTGGCTCAGACGGTAAAGGATCTGCCTGCAGTGCAGGAGACGCAGGTTCAATCCCTGGGTCAGGGAAGATCCCTGGAGAAGAAAATGGCAACCCACTCCAGTATTCGTGCCTGGAGAATTCCATGGACAGAGGAGCCTGGCGGGTTACAGTCCATGGGGTTGTAAAGAGTCGGACACGACTGAGCAGGGTGGGGCTCCCCAGCCAGGCCTCTGAGCTCTGCTTCTCAGCAGCCTCTGCACCTGTTTCCTTATCTGTAAAAGCGGACAATACTGCTCCCCACTCCAGGGCTGTACTAAAACTGTGCATGTAGAACAGTGCCTTGCATGTCCTGAGTGCTGCATAGGTTTTAGCTGTGACTGTGTCTTCATTTGAAAAAGCACCTCCTTCTCAGCCACTCATTATTTGCTCTTGCAATTGCTATACAGTGGCCTCTTACTGAGCACTTTTTTGTTGTTTTATTTTTAAAAAATGTTTAATTAGAGCATAATTACTGTATTGTGATGATTTTTGCTGTACATCAACGTGAATCGGCATCAGGTGTACATGTGTCCCCTCCCTCTGGAACCGCCCCCCCACCTCCCTCCCATCCCACCCCTCTAGGCTCTGGGTTCCCTTCATCATACATTGAACCTCTACTGGGGATCTGTTTTACATACGGCATGTATATGTTTCAGTGCTATTTGCTCATATCATCCCACCCTCTCCTTCCCTTACTGTGTCCAAAATGTCTGTGTCTCCTTTGCTGCCCTGCAAGTCGGATCATCAGTGCTATCTTTCTATACTCCACACGTGCATGCCAAGTCTCTTTAGTCGTGTCTGACTCTTTGAGACCTTATGGACTGTAGCCCACCAGGCTCCTCTGTTCATGAGATTCTCCAGGCACGAATACTGAAGTGGGTTGCATTTCTTCCTCCAGGGGATCTTCCCTGACCCAGGGATCAAACTTGCATCTCCTGCAACTCCTGCACCGAAGGCTGATTCTTTACCTCTGAGCCACTGGGGAAGCCCTCTAGACTCCATGCTGCTGCTGCTAAGTCGCTTCAATCATGTCCGACTCTGTGCGACCCCATAGATGGCAGCCCACTAGGCTCCTCTGTCCCTGGGATTCTCCAGGCAAGAATACTGGAGTGGGTTGCCATTTCCTTCTCCAGTGCATGAAAGTGAAGTCGCTCAGTCGTGCCCCACTCTTAGCGACCCCATGGACTGCAGCCTACCAGGCTTCTCCGTCCATGGGATTTTCCAGGCAAGAGTACTGGAGTGGGTTGCCATGCCTTCTCCGTCTAGACTCCACATGTATGTGTTAATATACGATATTTGTCTTTCTCTTCCTGACTGACTTCACTCTGTATGACAGGCTCTAGGTTCATCCACCTCATTAGAACTGACTCAAATGCGTTCCTTTTTGTAGCTGAGTAATATCCCATTGTGTATTTGTACCACAACTTCCTTGTCCATTAGCTGAGCACTCTTGATTGCAGTGGATTTAGAAGCTGTGTTTGTTGGAAGCTCGAAGCTGTGCGAAAGGTAAACTGCTAAGATTTAGCACCTGGACTTTCGCATCTTGGTGTCTCAGCAGTAAACACTGACCACATACCGAATGGGCAGCCTCTGAAGAAGGGAAGAGTCTCGCTTGAGACGTTTTCCCAACCACTTCTTCAGTCCTACCACATCAGCTGCACACGTGTAGGGTGATGACTCCGTGCTCTTCATGAGGTTCATTCGTGCATCCCCAGATATGAGGCCATCACCCCTTGTGCAGCCCAGGCCAGGTGCTGCCCTGCAGAAACAAGCAGGGGACACCCTCCCCGCCAGCAGCCTGGCGAAGGTGGCACCTGGCATTCGTTCCCTCTATCTTTCCAAGTGATGGTGGCTTTTTATAATTTTTAACAAGTTTCTTAAGTGCACCCATAAAGCCACAAAATGAATGCAGTCTTTGCTGACTTGAGTTACTCAATCAGAAAAACAAAGTTCCCCCCACGCTAGGGTAGAGTGCCTCAGTTCTAAGAAAAGGCAGATTTATTTCAAAAGTACAACTTCAGGCATAACGGCAACAGAAGTATTTCAAAAACCAGTGGCGGATCAAGAAGTGCTTTTCAACATAAAGGTTACGGTGCCCATCAAAGTCACTGTTGACGACGGTGGCCCATCTTTGATTCCAACTTGAGGCGAAAGGTTTATTCCGCCTGTTCTTTTGTGGGAGGGACCAGTCAGCTGGTTACCTGCCTGCCATGCCTTAGGTTTTCAGGGGATAAAGAAAGAGGCCTTTCAAATGAGTGTTTGTGGATAAGTGCTGCTCACTCAGCAAACACAGCGAGCAGGCGCCTCTGGGCTCCCTGCCCTCCCGTGGTCTTGCTTTCCAGGCCTGTGACTGAAAATAGCACGCGTGGGTCCAGCTGTCTGCTTCCTGACTTTCCTTCCTCTTCCCGCTTTTCAGTCAACGAAGCTGTTTAGTCCTGCCCCGCAGCTCAGCTCTCAGCACCTGCCCAGCACGGTCCTGTGCCTCTGGTTCTGACATGTTCAGAGTGAGGGCAAGTGTGGCATGGACCCAGCTTCTGCAGAGCTCAGAGCCCAGAAGCCTGGAACCCGGGAGCTGTCTTCTCTCTGCTTTGCCTGGCTTTTTCACACTTAAAGTTTGCCTTTTCAAATACATCTTTCCAATTGAACTTCTTGGCATGCTTTTGTTTTAACCTTTTTATTCATTTATTTTTGGCTGTGCTGGGTTTTCCTTGCTTTTGCACAGGCTTTCTCTAGTTGTGGCAAGCAGGGGCCATCCTTCGTTGCCAAGTGCCCAGGTTTCTCATTTCAGTGGCTTCTCTTGTTGCAGAGAACAGGCTCTCGGGTGCTCGGGTTTCAGTCGTTGACTCCAGAGCCCAGGTTCAGTGGTTGTGGCACATGGGCTTAGTTGCCCCAAGGCATGTGGGGTCTTCCTGGCCTGGGGATGGAAGCCATGTTTCCTGCGTTGGCAGGCGGAACTCTTAGCCACTGCACCATCAGGGAAGTTTGAGCTTCTTGACACCGTAACTGTCCGTTGCATCTCATGTGTGTCACAGTCAAGGAAGACTTCCAAGAGTTATTTTAAAGTCAGAACCGCTTGTGATCACATTAGTAATGGGGAAAGGGTTAACCTCCCTGAAAAAAAAAAACTATACCCAGAGTTTCTTTCCTAAATAAAATGCTGGATTTGGTAAGCTGCTACTTTGGGAAAAGCTTTTTCTCATAGATTTCTTTATGTTTTCTTTTTGCTTCCCCCTCTCCCCACTTCTTTCTCTTGGCAGGGGGAGGGTGGTGAGAAACACAGCATTTTTGCCATCTTGCATTTTTCAGTTCTCGCAGATTTCTTTTTTTCACCCGGATGTGCGAGAGGCTTACAGTGGTCATTTGGAAACCCAGCAGCAGGTTTTGTGACGGCTTGTCCTGTGAACTTGGCCTTGGGGTTGGGGTGAGCAAGGGGGCCTGGTGGCCACGTGGTTAGGATGGCCTCTGATCAGTCCAAGCCTCAGGCCTCCACCATGTGGCCCAGGGAGCAAGCTGCTGGGTGGATGAGAGGCTGGGTAAGGCGTGTCCTGCGGGGGTTGTTCTGGCTGCCGGTGTGGCCTGTCTCTTGTAACCGTGACGGAGCCATCCTTTCCAATCCCCTTCAGCCGAGGGACCACTTTCTGCTCTGTGTGAGTCTCCTGCAGAACCGCAAGCCCCTCAGTGTGGTTTCTAAGCACCCGCGTTGTACTGGGCTGGAGGATGTGACTTTGCGGGTTGTACTCTCTGCCCTGGAGGGGAGGTGGCTTTTATTAGCCTGCGTCCCTCCTCCTTCTGAAGCGCTCTCAGAAATTTGGTGTGACACCCACCTGCAGCCAATTTGAGGTTCTGGAAGCAGGTTCACTTGCAGCGAGGGCTACACCACCCTCGCATGAGTCAAGAGCCCCTCTTCCTCTGGCGGAGCCTGGCCCACAACTCACCTGGGAGCTGGTCATTCGAGCCAGGCGCTGGCTGTTGTCCTCCCAAGCTGTGTTCTTGGAATACAAACAGGCCTCATTGCAGAGCTCTAGGGAGGGGCTGCTGGAGACCAACGGGCGGGCGAGAAGCCCCCAGCCACGGCTCCGCTTCACTTAGTCCTTGCCTGGGTTCAGGCGAAGGAAAATCGTAAAACATGGTTTCTCCAGAAAACGTAAAAAGTCAGTTCTGTTCTGTGTGGCGGTTGTGGAAGGTCTGCGTGCCTGCAGCACAGGGTAAAGAATCCGCCTGCAGTGCAGGAGTCCTGGGTTCGGTCCCTGGGACGCTGCAAGTGTTTCTTCCTTTTGGGTGAAACAGCAGCCACTTACTCATTTTCGGTCATTGAGAGAATTCAGGCAAAGGGATTCTGGTTTGATTCTGCCAAGTGTGCATGCATCTGGGTCCTTGGAGTTCCCCTGGCCGCCCTTTCAGAGGGACACAGGTGGTCTTGGAGGAGGCATTTCATTATAAAGTATCCGCGGGCCCTTGCTCCAATTAAGACCATTTTACCACCATGCTTTTTAATCATCACATGTAATTTTTTTAAGGTGAAAAACAGAAATAGTGGGGAAAAATATCTTTTAATGAGAATGTCACAAGAGTTACCATATGCCATGGGGATTGAGATTTTCATAAATTACAATCCTAAACTGCGTGTGGTAAGGAGCCCATGATACAAGTCCGTAAAATATATAGATATGAAAAAGATAAAGTGAAAACTTTCACAAAATGTGGTTGAAAAGGAAAAGTGAATTTCTAAACTAGATAAATGGAATGGTAACTCCTTCAACATAGTGATGAAATTATGTCACTAGGGGTAGAAATATCACTGGTAAGGAAAGACCTGTTAATGATGTAATATATATATATAATTATGTATAATATATAGCCTAAACTTTTTCTTACTGGGAGTTTAATTCTACTTGAAAGGCTGTAATGACTTGCATTGATACTTCAAAATAGTTATTTTAAGTCTTTCATACAAAAAAAAGTTTTTGTTTTGTTTGTTTGTTTTTTTAAATTAACAAGCCTGGTTTTAAAGACGAGCTTTGGAATAAGTTTAAAACATTCAAACGTGAACACTGAGACAGAAATTCATGGGTTGTCTCTTCTCTGGACTAGAAAATGTCCATTTAATCCTCTTATAAATTCATGCAGGCAATTCTTATGGGAAAACTCAGCTTATTCTTAGGGGCAGTGCCGAGAAGATATGATTTTCTTTTTTTGACGATAATTCTAGCACTGTTTGAAAATATTCTTCTGATACAAGATTTTGTTACTAAGTTCCCTAAAGCCTTTGAAAAAGAATTTTGACTCAGTATGCAGTTCTTTGTCAGAACAGGCTTGATTTTTATTTCTCAGGCCCTGTCAAGGGCACAGATGTTTCCAATAGTTTTGATTACTGCGCGAGGGGCTGGAACTCGGAGCCAGAAAGAGCGTCCAGCTCCATCCCTCTGGGCCGCCCCCCCCCCACCCCCGTCCTCTCTTCTCACCCTGCCCCCACGACAGAACCTCCAGCAGCCTGAGAAATCCCCTGCAATGGAGAAGGAGGCCGGCACAGGCTGGTGATGAGGGGGCAGTGTCTGAAGTTGAGCTTCCCAGGGTGGAGCCTGGGTGGTGGCTCGTCAGGCCCAGGGAGAGCTCAGCCAAGGGAAAGGGCCATAGGAAGTGCAGGCCTGGGGGGTGCTTGGTGAGCTGGGCTCTGCACCACCGCTTGTCCATGGGTCACGTTTCCCTGGGATGGGAAACATTCCTCCTTTTCGTTACAGGGATTAACCGCTTCTATAACGTGGGTTTTTTTTTTTTTTTTTTTTTACGAGGGAAATTCTTCTGCAGACTGAGCCTCTGCCCTTAACTTTGTAACATCAGCCCCTTCAATTGTTCGCAGAGAAGCAGGAGAAATTCAACATGGTTTTTCCAGAGAGAAGTTTTTAAATTTTAGGTGGGGAGGGTTGTCAGTCACTGATGGAAATAGTCCTTTGCAGCCTAGCAAAGAGAGTTCCTTTCATCGACATTTAAGCTTTATTTTGGATGAGTTTTGTTTTGTTTTGCTTTCTGAGGTTGTGTAGTGGACATGTGTTTCTTATTCTATCTCAACTTGCTCTGGAAAGAAAGGCTTGGTTAGAGCAGGAGGGCAGCGGGGAGCACGGAGCACAGCAGACACAGCGGGTGGTCGCGGTCTCTGCAGGGCCGTGAGCCCGGGCGAGGGGCACGGCTCCCAGCTCTCTGCCGGGGGCCAAAAGGGACGTGTCTTTGTGCCCGCCGCAGCCCCCCGCCCGCCCGTCTTGTTCTTGTGTGCCGATGCCTAGAGGGTGACAGAAAACCGGGCACACGTCGCACACACAGCAGACTCCCTTCCCGAAGCCACGGAGGAAAAGCCCGTGTTTTGTTTTGCTTTGCAAACAGTGGCTTCCTTTATAGAGCAAACCTGTTTTACCGTTCACACACACACACACACACACACACACACACACACACACGGCTGGGACGTTCACAGGAGAGCGACACAGACCTGTTTCCTTGTGCCGAGGGTAGACACACACATACAACCCGAGACATGGCTCATGTCAGGATGGAGGCATAATCTGTTTAAGGAGAAAGTTGCTAAGGATGGTAGACACATCTGAGGGGCGACTTTTCAGAGGGACTCGACAGGGACTTAGATGAGACAGACTGGGCAGGGAGGGCTCAAAGTAGAAGGGACTGTGGGCACAGGGCAGCAAGACCTGCCTCCGACGGGGGACACGGCTGCTCGGGCTGTTAGGCACGCGAGGAGCCATGGAGTGTGCCTGGCGAGTGGGCTGGGACCCTGTGACAGGAGCTTTGAGTCTTCTGCTCAGGAATGTGTACCTATGACTCTTGAATAGGAGGACGGCGTATCTGAGCATATGGCAGCAGTGTTCAGGTACTTTGCAAGGAAAGCCTGGATCAGGCGGGCCCCTCAGGAGACCACTGCAGAAATCCAAGTGAAGTGAGCCACATGGGCGTGCAGAGGGAGGGAGCAGTCAGACAGACACCCCAGAGTCTGACAGTGTTTGGAGGGTGAAGGCATGCGACTGACGGCGGTACCTGAAAGGCAGCCCGGGACGAGTCATGTCTCAGACTCACTGCTCTGGAGAGACGGGGATGCAGCATGGAGGGTGTGGTGTGGACCCCACGCAGGGATGGGGGACACACCGGGGAGCCTGAGTCTGGGGCAGCCGGACTGGAGGGCCAGAGGGGACCGCCCAAACACGGGGCGCTGGTGGTGAGCATGCAGGTGAGCTGTCCCCAGAGAGTGTGCAGTCTGGGGCCAGTGGACAGCACACGGTCACTAGAGGCCCTGCACCTTGTTTCCTGAGCATGGTCACGGAGTTGGTGCTCTTCATGGAGTTTGTAGGTAGGCTTCAGGGGGCCTAAGACTTAAGAGGAGTTTGGTCAGAAAACAGGAGCAAGCTGAGAGGAGAGAAGAAGGGCAAGGCCTTTCAGGCCACAAGCCACGTGGCGTGTGGAGGGGCGTGTTGGCGTGTGGGGTGGGGCGGGGGCAGAGGGTCGGGAAGATGCCGTGGGGTCTGGGGAGGGCTCTGAGGGTTTTGGGGAGAGAGGTGTCTCGGGGTCCCAGGCTCGCTGCTCTGCAGGTACCTCCCAGTCCAGGCGGCACAGGCGCGCAGGAGCCTGCCGTCTCCAGGCCACTCCACGCTCACCAGGCTGGGGTGAACTCCGTCTTGTTTATCACCGTATCTCATAACAACCCCCCCAAAAAGCCTGCGAGCAGAGTTTGTACTTGTGTGTGCTGTGCTGTGTGCTCAGTCACTTCAGTCGTGTCCGACTCTTTGCGACCCCAGGGACAGTAGCCCGCCAGGCTCCTCTGTCCATGGGGATTCTCCAGGCAAGAATACTGGAGTGAGTTGCCATGCCCTCCTCCAGGGGATCTTCCTGACCCAGGGATCCAACCTGTGTCTCTTATGTCTCCTGTGTTGGCAGGTGGGTTCTTTACTACTAGAGCCACCTGGGAACCCCTTTACCTTAAGGTTGATCTGTAAACAAACAGGTTTAAACTGTGTGGGTCCACTTATAATAGGTGCATTTTTTTTTCCAATAAGTACATATATGTGCTGTAAATGTATTTTCTCTTCCTCATGATTTTCTTAATAATGGTTTCTTTTTTACCAGCTTATTTTATTGTCAGAATACAGTACATAATGCACACGACATGCAAAATACGTGTTAGTCGGCTGTTATCGGTAAGGCTTCTGGTCGACAGTCGGCCTCTAGTTTGGGGGTAGTCAAAAGTTATGCACAGATTTCTTTTGACTGTGCAGGGGATCAGTACCCCTAACCCCCATGTTGTTCAAGAATCACCTGTCCGTAGGAGGGGGATATGTCTCAGGCGAATATTTGGACACTCATATAAAAAATCTTCAGGTTCTGAGAGTAACACACTGGAAAAGATGTTAGAATATGAAAAAGTAAACACTATTCTCTTGGTTTGGAAAGGAGGTAAATTCAGGGACTGGAAACTTAAGGGCCCCCACTCAGCCGGCATCCTGCGCAGCTGGACTCCCTCCAGCTGGGAGTGGGCGCCAGCCTCACCTGCTGCAGGCCCGTGGTGGGGACACGCTGGCTGACCTGTGCCCTCTCCTCCCCAGCTGTCCGGCGGCTGCGAGCTGACCGTGGTGATCCACGACTTCACGGCCTGCAACAGCACCGAGCTCACCATCCGCCGCGGCCAGACCGTGGAAGTCTTGGAGCGGCCCCATGACAAACCCGACTGGTGCCTGGTGCGGACCACTGACCGGTCGCCTGCGGCCGAGGGCCTGGTCCCCTGTGGCTCCCTGTGCATCGCCCACTCCAGGAGCAGCATGGAGATGGAGGGCATCTTCAACCACAAAGGTAGGCGTTCGTGGGCGACCGGGACGTCCTCCTGGAAGTGACTGCAGGGCTTGCGTCCACACTTCCTGCAGCCCTGTAAGAGGTGCAATCCCTGATGGTCACTGGCACCCCGGCCCTTCAACACTGCATCCCTGGGCCTTTTTAATCCATCGGGGGCTGCGGATGTCATCTGTCACTCAGAAATAACGGTGCATCGGTCGCCTCAGTTCCCCAGACCGTGTTGTAAGATCTCAGGTTAGAGAGGGGGGAAGGGAGCCGTTCTCTTGGAAGCCAGTGTCATTCATAAACAGAGCAGACAGAAAGGCAGTTTCCTCCAGGTGATGCTAAAAAGAGGTGGGAGAGGTGGGACCACGTTCAGCATCTCCCTAATCAGGTTTTCACATTGTGGATTATTTTGTTTGTGTTAAATACTAGATGGTTGAGTGTGCAGGCCCTGGAAGCATAACTGTGCCATCTTTATAGCCTGGTTAAGTATCTCGGGGCATCTGAGACCCACCCCCCCCACCAAGTTCCCTGCCAGGAGAGGGAACACAGCTGGACCCCCAGAGGGAGGCGAGCTGAGTTAGGCAGGCCTCAGTGTCAGGGGTCTGAAGCTCTGACAAGAGAGATGTCTTTTGAAAGAAGTGTTTTTCCACTGAAATAGCAGGATATTTGAACAAAACAGCATTTGACATTGCTTGTGGACTTGTTTAGACACAGGCAGCTGTCACAAGGCCACTTTTCCACATGTGGCAGGACAGGTCAGTAATGACCTCCTAGCAAGTCTGTTTATCTAAACATCCAGTGTGGTCACTGCTGGACTGATGAGACTTGAAATGGGGCCTGAGTGAATTGAGCTGGTCTGCAGGTGCAGAATATACACTGGACTACAAGACTTAAAATGAAAACAGAATGTCCAATTATTTTATAGTCATTGCATCTGATATGGCAATATATTTTAAAGGATGAATTGAAGAAAATATACTATTAAATTAACTCCACCTGTTTCTTTTTACTACTAAATGGTGACTGCTAGAGCATCTTCACTTCGTATGCAGCATGCACTGTGTCTGCTCGATAGTGTTGCTTAACCTCTCATCTTAGTGAGGAGCTGATAGGAGATTTTTAAGAGCTTTTCAGAAACACTGGCCCTCAGTTTCTAGAAAAATTCTAGAAACTGAATTTGGGTAGTTTCTGTGCTGTGAACCACTTTATATCAGTCTTCGTTTTCTGCAGTACAGATTTGGAGTTCTGCAGTTTGCTCACCCTTCCTGAGAAAGCATCACAGTACTCTGCATATTCCAGTTCTTTCCTGTTAGCATCGGAACGTCCCAGCTGCTCCCTCCGTTTGTCAGCTGTGCCCACTCTACCCTCACCCTGACGCGTCCTGGAGACAGTCCTCCGGCTCCTGAGGGTTAGTCATGGCGGTGACTAAGTGGTGCTGTACAGGAAACTGCTCCTGACCAGCTCACCTCGGGAATGAGTCCCAATCGTGCTCACATCCCTCGGGGCCTAAATGTGACTTTATCATCACCTCAGTACCCAGCTGGAAGAATCAGGCTGTGATGTCTCCAGGGATCTGAAGAGAAAGGCAGAGAATTCTCAGATTTGCCCCAAAGCCGAGGCGTCTGCTTTCATTTCTGGCCAAGCTGCCTGTGAGGCGCTGTTGGGCCCGCCCTGCAGTGATGCCAGGTTCGGGCGGCATTGGGCCTGCCCTGCTGTGTACCGGATTCGGGCAGTATTGGGCCTGCCCTGCTGTGTTACCGGGTTTGGGCAATATTGGCTCTGCCCTGCTGTGTTACAGGGTTTGGGCAGCACTGGGCCTGCCCCACTGTGTTGCCAGGTTTGGGCAATATTGAGCCTGCCCTGCTGTGTTACCGGGTTTGGGCAATATTGGCTCTGCCCCGCTGTGTTACCGGGTTCGGGCGACGTTGGGCCTGCCCCGCTGTGTTACCGGGTTCGGGCAACATTGGGCCTGCCCCGCTGTGTTACCGGGTTCGGGCGACGTTGGGCCTGCCCCGCTGTGTTACCGGGTTCGGGCAACATTGGGCCTGCCCCGCTGTGTTACCGGGTTCGGGCAACATTGGGCCTGCCCCGCTGTGTTACCGGGTTCGGGCGACATTGGGCCTGCCCCGCTGTGTTACCGGGTTCGGGCGTCACTGGACCTGCCCCACTGTGTTACTGGGTTCGGGCATCATTGGGCCTGCTCCTCTGTGTTACCAGGTTCGGGCAATTGGACCTGCCCTGCTGTGTTACCGGGTTCGGGCAATATTGGGCCTGCCCCTCTGTGTTACCGGGTTCGGGTGTCACTGGACCTGCCCTGCTGTGTTACCAGGTTCGGGCAATTGGACCTGCCCTGCTGTGTTACCGGGTTCAGACAATATTGGGCCTGCCCCTCTGTGTTACCGGGTTCGGGCAGCATTGGACCTGGCCTGCTGTGGTCCCTGAGCTCTGAGTTCAGGCAGTGGCCTGTGCTGGGCCCATTAGTATTTCTGGGGTTGCATGATATATTTAAAGTCCTTGAGTCTGAGTTGAAAATAAAGTCCAACTCTTTTTCCAATTGTGTCTATTATGTGCAGAGGAACCCTGGTGAAATGAAGCTACAAATAACACTGGCTCTGGAAGACTTATTTTCTCATGTACCTTTCCCGTGGCGTGTTCTTTACTTCCCAGTGTTCACAATTGCAGGCTAGCCGGGCAAAAAGAACCGTGTATTGATCACACTTGACTTTGTCCTGAAAACCTCCTGTGGAGGTTGGGTTTGTGCTGGTTTTCTGGTTTAACTCCATTCTGTCCCCTGAGCCTTTTCTCTGATACTCTGTCTTCCCATCCCCTGAGACATGACTTCTGCTTTACTAAGAACGTGTTTCTTTGTTGAATAAAACCGGTTGTGAACTAACGGTCGTTTAGCAGATCAGAGCTCAGAACCTGATCCATTTCTTCCTTATGTCTGGATTTTTTATTTTTCCTGCCGTGTAAGGAAACTTGAGGTTGTCTGTTCCCTTACAGTGTTAAGACTTGGGAGGCTGATGGGGAGGGAAGAACCTGCTTTAGGCTCTTTGATAGACCTCTGCCAGAGCCTCCTGTCCACATTTAGGTCCAGGAAAGCAGGCAATGACCAGGGTCTTCCATCTAGGAGAAGAGTCTTCGGCAAGTAGTTGGGGCAACAAGAGCCAAGGATTCAAAAGAGCCGCAGGGACTGTGGGGCAAGAAGCCGCTGCCCCCTTGGGAGGCCCCACAGCCGCCCTCCTCAATCTGTGTGTGCTGGGCTGGGGGCGCTTGTTACTCACAGGTGTCAGCATCTCCTTCTGAGCCCTTCTCATTCTGAAAGCCGGCTGGACTTGAGGGACCTCCATCCCCACCCCACCCCACCCCTCCGCCAGGGTGGAGTTGAGTATGGCCCCTCCTGTGGCACAGCTGGATGTCCAGCGCTCTCCAGGTCTCCTCTTGGTGAGATCACACAGACGGGCTGTGGTCTTTCCTGTAGTCATGTACAGATGCGAGAGTTGGACCATAGAGAAGGCTGAGCACCAAAAAACTGATGCTTTCTAATTGTGGTGCCTTGAGAGTCCCTTGGACAGCAAGGAGATCGAACCAGTCAATCCTAAAGGAAATCAACCTTGAATACTCATTGGAAGGACTGACGCTGAAGCTCTAATATTTTGGCCACCTGATGTGAAAAGCCGACTCACTGGAAAAGACCCTGATGCTGGGAAAGATGGAGGGCAGGAAGAAGTGGGGTGACAGGAAGGTGAGATGGTTGGATGGCATACTGACTTGATGGACATGAGTTTGAGCACGCTCCAAGAGATAATGAAGGACAGGAAAACCTGGCATGCTGCAGCCCGTGAAGTTGCAGAGTAGGACATGACTGAGCGACTGAACAGCAACAGTTTGTCTCTCGTCACTCACTGTTGATCTCTAAAGATAGTTTCTTCAATGTCTGTGATTTTTGCTGCTCTGACCTTCCAGGTGGAAGGAACAAGGACATTTTGCTAATCTTTAGTTCCAAAATTTCAGAGCCTTCGTGCCTCAGTTTTTTTCACAAGTCCCCAATCCAGACACCTTAATTTCCAGTGTGAAAAACATGCCTATGGAGATTAAATGTCTCTGTATTTGGTTGTGTATGATTTGTAAGGATTGCAGTGTGACCCAATACTCAGGTCAGCCCAAAAGGCCCAGTACCCCCTGAGCACTGCCAGGGCCATGATGCTTTTCAGCAGGGCTGGAGTTGGAATGTGCTGGACGATGAGAATCCCTGGTAGCTTAGGGCTTCCCTGGTGGCTCAGCTGGTAAAGAATCTGCCTGCAATGGGGGAGACCTGGGTTCGATCCCTGGGTTGGGAAGATCCCCTGGAGAAGGGAACAGCTACCCGTTCCAGTATTCTGGCCTGGAGAATTGCCTGGACTGTATGGTCCATGGGGTCACAAAGAGTCAGACACGACTGAGCAACTTGCACTTGACTCACAGGCCCCTTGTGCGATGCTGTGTGTGCTCTGGGTGATGTGGGGGAGGATAGAGTTAACTGATACAAATGAACAGTAAGAATAATTGTACAATTTGTTCTTCGAGGAGATACTTTTGTGTGTCTGCAACTAGACTTCAGTGTGCACGTTATTCATGGGAAAGGCCTGTACGGGCGACCTGCCTTGGAGCAGTGTTTGCCGACGGGCAGCCCTGGACTCTCATTCCTGTCTTGCTCCAGCCGCCACCCCCTGCCGTAGCCTCTCAGGCATGGGTGGCCTGAGAGCAGCCACTCTGAGCAGAGCGAGGCCTCAGCGAGTCCCTGTGCTCCTCCAGCCCCCGGGTCTGCGGTTCACACCACCTCCCGCCCCATCAGCATCTCTGCGGGCTGGGCTCCCAGCGAGTCCACTGAGCCAGCCGCGTTGAGACGCACTGGCCGCCACCTCCCACCCTGTTTGTGATCGTTGATTGCTGATACGGGGTCCAAGCATTATATCAGAAACTCTTAGAAAATCCAAGGGTTTTTTTTCCTGTCCCACTGTCTCAAGGAGGAGAGCTGTCACTGTTCTCTGTTTATTTACTTAGTCTTGGCCCGGAAAGTAAACAAGAATCTCAGAAATCTGTTTATATTCCCAACAAGGCGAGCCTGGGTGGGTCAGCTGTGCTCTGCCTTCATGACCAAGCGCGGAGGGTGTGTGAGAGCTTGGCTCCGGGCTTCAGGTAAGAACTCAGCAGGCATCCCCGCGGCAGGGCAGGGCCCCGGGCTGGCAGCAGTGCCCAGGAGCGGTAACGACAGGATGGACGATGCTCAGAAGGATTGTCTCAGTCAGTAACCGGGCAGAGTCCCGTCCCGAGCTCCCTGCAGGACGCATGTGCCTGAAGCGCATCGTGGCAGCAATTTTGACTGTCTTCACTTTTTTTTCAGTGTAAAACCAGAGCCCCTTATGAGTCTTAAGGGGGTCCTTCCATTGTGCTCACACTCAATCATTGCATCGGAAAGACTGCCCGTGTGACTGTCATGGGCCTGTCAACTGAGGTCTTCCCTGCCCGGCCTGGCCCAGTTCGAGTTGAATTTGGAAAGTCGCTGTCAGCCACCACTGAGTTACCTTTTGCTAATCCTTGGCTTTGAGACAGGAGCTTCCGGGGTGAGAGTGATGTTTATGGTCGGCTAAGTGAAGACCTTCCGGGGCAAGAGTGATGTTTGTGGTTGGAGTCTTTGGAAGAGGCAATGTGTTGCACTTGCAGGGTGTCTTCTTTGTGCCAGGACCTGAATTCTGACTCCGTCTCTGTCTTTGGTGACATTGCACCCCTGCGCCTGAGGTGGGTGCAAACAGGTGGTCTCTGAGGTCCTCCCCGCCTCTGATGTTCTCAGGTTGTGTATTTTGAGGCCTTTCTGAATGAAAGCCAATTCCAAATCTCCCGCTTCTCCTTATGCTAACCCCTAATGAGGTGGCAAGTGGTCTTTTTGCTAGTCCAGTGATGTATTTAGGAGAAAAGATCCATTTAGGAACTTTAGCCTTATTTAACCTCTCTGAAAATTATTTATCAAGTTTTTTCTCTCTGGGATAGTGTGTAGGTCAGTACTTGCATTTCATTTTGAAAAAGTTAAAAGCATGGTCTTTTCACTCTGAATTCTTCATTAAAAAACAAGGAAATAGAAACATGAGAAACAAGATTTCTTGCCCACCAGCCACTGGGGCCTCTACACCCAGGGCTTTGACTCACACCCCACACTTACTGAAGCAACCCTCCGCAGTTTCCAGCTTACCACATCACCTGCCGATAAGTGGGTGCCGTCAAAACCCGCTAAAAGAGAAAACCCAGGCATTGTCTTCTATAAATGTGGTGATAAATGATTGTTATCGGTGAAATGGGGCATTTTCTATAATCCAAGTGAAAATTAGGAAAGTGAGAGATGATCATGAGAAACCACCTGAAATGTAGGTTTTCCTCTGGGTTCCACCTGGGGCTGTCTCCTTGCCCCTCTCCCGGGGTTTTCCTGCCCATCCTTCTCCTGAAGTATTTGACTCTTCACTGGACTGTCCTCCCAACTTCTCGAAGCCTCTAGTATTCAGATTCCTGCTCCTACCACCTCCCAGAAGTAAATGGACACGGCCCCACTTGCTGCCCCCCAAATGGCCAGCACACCTGAGGCTCTCTTCACTGCCGCCCGCAATTTCTCCCTGTGATAATACACATAGAGCGTGAAATTTCCCGTCGGAACGACTGAGAAGTGCGTGGCAGTGGCGTCAGGCGCATCCACTTGATGATGCCCCATCTCCACCGTCCACCCTCAGCTCTCACTGTCCCCGCCTCTGAACACTAACTCCCCCCACCCCAGCCCTGGAACCCACCACTCCACCTCTGTGTGTGGGAGCTCGACCCCTCTCAGGACCGTGAGTAGAATTATACATGTTTCTTTGGTGACTGGCTTGATCCACTGAACATGATGTCTTCAGGGTTCATCCTTGTTGTAGCCTGTGTCAGGATGTCCCTCCATGTTAACTGACTCACGCTCCACCCATGGATAGGTGATGGCTGTGTCAGGACGTCCCTCCATGTTAACTGACGCTCCACCTATGGATAGGTGACGGCTGTGTCAGGACGTCCCTCCATGTTAACTGACTCACGCTCCACCCATGGATAGGTGACGGCTGTGTCAGGATGTCCCTCCATGTTAACTGACTCACACTCCACCCATGGATAGGTGACGGCTGTGTCAGGATGTCCCTCCATGTTAACTGACTCACACTCCACCCATGGATAGGTGACGGCTGTGTCAGGATGTCCCTCCATGTTAACTGACTCACGCTCCACCCATGGATAGGTGACGGCTGTGTCAGGACGTCCGTCCATGTTAACTGACTCACACTCCACCCATGGATAGGTGACGGCTGTGTCAGGACGTCCCTCCATGTTAACTGACTCACGCTCCACCCATGCATAGGTGACGGCTGTGTCAGGACGTCCCTCCATGTTAACTGACTCCCGCTCCACCATGCATAGGTGACGGCTCGTTGTCCTCCTTCTCTTGGTGGACACGGGTTGCTTCCACCGTTGGGCCTGGGTGAATAGAGCTGCTCTGTCTCCGGGCGCTTTGGGAAGTGCACCCAGATGTGGAATTGCTGGGTCATATGATGCTGCTGTTTTTGATTTTTGAGCATGCTCACCACGTTTTGTTGTTGTTGTTGTTTTAGTCTCTAAATCATGTCTGACTCTTTGCAACCCCATGGACTGTAGCCCACCAGGCTCCTCTGTCCATGGGATTTCCCAGGCAAGAATACTGGACTGGGTTGCCATTTCCTTCTCCAGGGGATCTTCCCAACCCAGGGATCAAACTCCCATCTCCTGCATCGGCAGGCAGATTCTCTTACCACTGAGCCACATTTTGGAAGCCACATTTAGGGAAGCCTCCACATTTTGTTACTTTTATCTGAATAGCACCTGTGGTGCTGGAGAAGACTCTTGAGAGTCCCTTGGACTGCCAGGACATCAAACCAGTCAATCCTAAAGGAAATCAACCCTAAATATTCATTGGAAGGACTGATGCTGAAGCTGAAACTCCAGTACTTTGGCCACTTAATGCAAAGTGCCGACTCACTAGAAAAGACCCTGATGGGTCTCCTCCTGAAGGCAGGAGGAGAAGGGAATAACAGCAGATGAGATGGTTGGATGGCATCACCCACTCAAAGGACATGAGTTTGAGCAAACTCCAGAAGTTGGTGATGGACAGGGAAGCCTGGCGTGCTGCAGTCGGCGGGGTCACGAAGAGTCAGACACAACTGAGTGACTGAACAACAGCAGCGGATGGTACCCTTCAGGCCTGTTCTCCTTCACCCGTCGCCACCTTGTCTCCTCCCCACTAGGTCTCCCAGCCTCACTTCTAACCCTCTTATTGCAGCTGAAACACAAACCTGGTCATACTGGGCTCCTGCTTAAATTTCTTCAGTGACTTGGTGTTGATCACAGAATAAAATCGCAGTTTCCTAACACATCCTACAGAGCCTTGCCCCTCGCACTCGTGTGCACGTGTACACACACGCTGAGTGCACAAGTGCCCTCTTTCTCCCCTGGTGTGGTCCTCAACTACCGGGAGCAGGGGTTGGTTCTCAGTCTCTCGCCCCTACCTGACATTCCTGTCCCTTCTCACCAAATGTAAAGCCCTTCAGGAAAAAAAAAAAATGAATGTATTCAGTGAGTCTGTGGAGGTGAGGATGCCGTTAACAAGTATTTCAACATAAAGGCTAAGGTTAGGGTAACCTGAGAAAGTCTGCGTGATGAACTCCAGGGGCCACTGAGAACACGCGAGGAGCCGCGTGGGAACTCACCGAAAGAACCTGAGAAGGCGCCAGCGGGTGCAGCAACAGAGCTGAACGTGCAGATGTGGCGGGGCGAGTACAGGGGCACGGGCTGTGGACAGCGGGCTTGGCGAGGGGCGGGAGCGGGGGCCCTGCGTGCAGGTCACAGGGCCTCTACTTGTGGCGGTGTGGGCTCAGCAGGGGTGCTCACTGGCAAGTGAGAACCATTCGTCCTGATCCACTTTGTCCAGTTCTGTCCTGTGTTTTCTCACTTTCACGATACACGGCCTTCTTTAGATAAACCCACAGGGCCACTACTCAAAGCTGTGAGAAAAGGACATACCATTGAGACCAGGGGTTACACTCAGACTCACATGCAGTTTCTTAGAACAAATGAAGCAACGATGGATGAATGGATGGATGAAGTGCCCAGACCCCGGGTCTGGAGGTCGTAAGTTCCACCTCTGATTCTCAGGGTAACCGCTGACACAGCCACTACGCGAGGATGAAATTGGGACACGTTTCCCTTAAGGCCCAAGTTGCAGAGTCTCTGAGGCCCCACCACCCTCTGTCCAGGGCATTTCTCCTGACCTGGCCCCTTCCTTCAGCTCCCTGTCCACATCCAGGCCCTGGGAGGTTGTGGCTCTTCCCGCTTGCTGGTGGCGCCCACCAGTTCCCGTGCCCTCTGCCCCACAGCCCCTTGGCCCCGTGCCGTACAGGTGAGACCAGGTAACAGGACTCAGCACAGGTTTGCAGGTGGCGGAAGAGGAGGACTCAGAGGCTGCCAGTGTGTGCTGTCTCAGGAACCCCAGGCCTCGCCTGGTGCCTATCATCTGGGTTTGGTGAGCGCCAGCTCAGAGGGTAGATATATTAAAGTGGTTCCCCTGCTCAGAATATAAGCAGTTGCTAAGGTTCAGTCCTGAATATTCATTGGAAGGACTGATACTGAAGCTGAAACTCTATGCAAAGAACTGACTCATTGGAAAAGACTCTGATGCTGGAAAAGATCGAAGGCAGGAGGAGAAGGGGACGACAGAGGGTGAGATGGTTGGATGGCATCACCGACTCGATGGACATGAGTTTGAGTAGGCTCCGGGAGTTGGTGATAGAAAGGAAGCCCTGTCCATCCCTGTCCTCCCTGGCGTGCCTTTGCGTCCATGGGGTCACAAAGAGTCAGACACGACTGAGCGACTGAACTGAACTAAAGGGTCCTCACCCCGATCCAGACCACCTTCCCAGTTCCCGGGGCAGCCCACCTGGCCAAGAGACACCCACTCCTGAGAGGAAGCCTGAACTCTGCTCACAGGGCCAAGGCCTCGTCCTTTGCTTCTCTGCCTTCACCAGAAATGTAGGCAAGGAAAGATAGAGCTCTGGGACCCAGGCCTCTTACATTTCCCCAAGGGTTTTGAGACAGCTGGGCTTAACGTTTGTTCAACCCAAATATCCTCTTCCCTACATCGTGAAATCTGCTGCCTCAAGGATGAATCTAGTCCACCACATATGACTGCTTATGCCTTTTAGATGACCTACACCTTTTAGGAAAGTGTAAGATAAGACATTAAAAAGGCTGTCCCAGTAAGTTACATCAGTCCTGTCTGACTCTTTGAGATGCTGTGTATAGCCTGTGAGGCTCCTCAGTCCATGGGGTTCTCCAGGCAGGAACACTAGAGTGGGTGGCCGTTCCCTCCTCCTGGGGGTCTTCCTGACTCAGGGACTGAACCCTTATCTCATTTTGTTTCCTGAATTAGCAGGTGGGTTCTTTACCCCTAGTGCCACCTGGGAAGACCCCTGGGAAGTCTAAACCCATCAGGCTTTAGTGATTTTAAAAATTTTAGTTGAGTCTTTTGTGGTTCTGCTGTATTTAGGCATTTGCTTAGTACCAGATTGTCCCTATTAATCAGAAAACATAGCCACCCCAGGCACACCGATGCATAGCCGTTCAAACCTGTATCTGCCCACACATCCTTTAAAAATATATAATGGAGGATCTATATAATTTTTTTTTTAAATTAGCTTGGAAAAAGAGCACTTTTTGGTCTGTTTGAATAGCTGCTAATATAAATCCCTGTGGGAAGAAAAACTGAGGAACAGAGAGTTGCCCCAAGAACAAAGACTTAGTCCCTCCTCTGAGCCCCAGGGTGGATCTAGGGCGAGGGGATCGGCCCAAGACCTGTGATTAAGGCGTGTTTTCTGTGCAGCATGTAATTACGGAGCCACACAAGTGGCCATGACTATGTTGAATGCTTCATGTTGGAAGTATTTTCATACTCCATCTTCACATTAAGGTGTTTATTAAAACAGGAAAAAGACCTAAGAAGGTATTGACACCATCTATATTAGATGATCACAAAATTATATATATAGCGAAGCCATAAACAATGAATCAGCGAGCCACCTTCCCACAGACGACCATGACACAGTGTTTAGGGCAGGAGACATAGTCAGGGAGCAGAGATCACCAGGGAAAATTGTGTGTCTTGCTCAGGATGACCCAGGGCCAGGCAGGGTGACTGCTTCCTGCCTCCCTGTGGACTCTGTTCTAACTGCCTCCCCTATGACATACGCACATGTCAGATTTTGCCATTCATTAGACAGGCTGGAGTTTCTCTTTTAAATGTGTTCGCTCTAATTCTCATCTCCTGAAGCTGTGAAAGGTTACAGGGAGATGATGTGTTTGGTGCACGGGTTTTCATTAAATATTTTGAAGATGAATAAACACTGCCCATGCAGGGGGATGTACATGTACGTTTCAGCCAGAGTCAGTCAGCACTTGTTTCCTGATGGTGTTTACTGGGTCGCGGCTCTGAGGACACCTGGTAAAACAGCGTGTGCCGGGAAAACTGAGGTCCGTTTGGCTTTGACCCCTGTATTTCTTTCTCTGTTCTGAGAAGCATGAGATGGTTTTGTGATTATTTTGTGTGCCTCAAGCTGAAACATTAACAGAATTTTGAAAGATTTGACTGTAGATCCTGGTAGATAGGGTAGAGCTAAAATCTATGACCAAAAAAAAAAGCTGTGACTGAAACGCAGAGACTCACTTTGCCAATAGAGGTTCTGTCTAGTCAGTTATGGCCCTTCCAGTAATCATGTATGGACATGAGAGTTGGACCATGAAGACTAAGTGCCAAAGAATTGATGCTTTCGAATTATGGCGCTGGAGAAGACTCTTGAGAGTCTCTTAGACAGCAAGGAGATCAAATCAATCGAAAGGAGATCATCCTTAAATATCCATTGGAAGGACTGATGGTGAAGCTGAAGCTCCAATACTTTGGCCACCTGATGCAAAGAGCCAGCTCATTGGAAAAGACTGTGATGCTGGGAAAGATTGAGGGCAGGAGGAGAAGGGAACGACAGAGGGTGAGACGGTTGGATGGCATCACTGACTCAGTGGACATGAGTTTGAGCAAGCTCCGGGGGATGGTAAAGGACAGGGAAGCCTGGCATGCTACAGTCCGTGGGGTCACAAAGAGACACAACTTAAGACTGAACAAGAGCAACAGCAACCTGATAGCTGAGCTGCAAGTGGCATGGAGAGCGGAAAGGATCTGCAAAGCCCCAGGCTGTGTCTGTTGCAGCAGGTCCTGATCTAATCTGATAGAAGCAGCAGTACCTGTGTCTGGAGAGGTTAAAGCGTCTGCCTGGAATGCGGGAGACCGGGGTTCGATCCCTGGGTCAGGAAAATCCCCTGAAGAAGGAAATGGCAATCCACTCCAGTACTCTTGCCTGGAGAATCCCATGTAGGGAGGAGCCTGATGGGCTACAGTCCATGGGGTCACAAAGAGTCGGACACGACTGAGCGACTTCACTTCACTTCACTTCACAAAACTTTTACATACCATTTCAGCGACCCCCACATTCAGAACTTCGTTTCTAAATAAGGAAAGAAATATCAAATATTAAAACTTATTTTTAGATGTTTCACATGGTTCAAAAATAAAACTGAAGAAGTGTAAGTTGAGAAGTCTGGTTCCCACAGCCCGTCCGCCACACTTGGGTCACGCTTTGTGTTCGTTACTCGTTTCTGCGCCTGGTGCTGTGTGCGGCACGTGCAAGCCTGTGCTCCCTGTTCACTCCTCTTTCCATCTTCCTACCTAAAAGGGAGCGGATTTTGCCCCAACTTTGTCACTCATTCGTACCTTTTGGGAGTGACTTTAGTACCTAAAGAGGTGTCTGCCTCCTCCTTTTCCATGGACGGGAGAACTTGCTGTGTGCACATGCCTTGCTTGGTAACTCGTGCAAGGCTGAGCACCCTGGGCTGCTGCTGTTATGAACAGGGCCGAGAGGGCCACGGTGTGTAGACGTCTTCTCGTTCATAAGCAGCCCTGTCTATGACGAAGTTCTACCAGTGGGATTGTTGGGTTCAGTGGTAAATGCATCCATGGAAAACACACTTTTGAGGCAGAATCACCTGAATCGTAAATTAATCAATCAGGGCTTCCCTGGTGGCCCAGTGGCTCAGCCTCTGTGTTTTCAGTGCAGTGGGCCTGGGTTTGATCCCTCCTAGACCCCACATAGTTGTGGCAACAACTATTTATAAGACCCAACACAGCCAAATAAATAAATAATATTTTTTTAAATAATTAAAAATAATCAGATCAGAAAAATATCACAGTTAACAGGTTATTTAATGACATTTCTTTTATGTATTTTTTAAATTTTGGTCAGAGTGGTGACATTTGCACTGTCCATTTCAGCGACCCACACTGAACACACTGAATTCTAATTTTATCTTGCTGTTCTGTCCCTAAGCCGTGTCCAACTCTTTCCGACTCCATGGACTGCAGCATGTCAGGCTTCCCTGTCCTTCCCCATCTCCCAGAATTTGCTCAAACTCATGTCTGTTGTATGCCATCCAACCATCTCATCTCTGTCATCCCCTTCTCCTGCCTTCTGTCTTTCCCAGCATCAGAGTCTTTCCCAGTGAGTCGGTTCTTCGCATCAGCTGGCCAAAGTATCGGAGCTTCAGCTTCAGCATCAGTCCTTCCAATGAATATTCGGGACTGATTTCCTTTAGGATGGACTGGTTGGATCTCCTTGCAGTCCAAGGGCCTCTCAAGAGTCTTCTCCAATACCGCAATTTTATCTCACCCAGTTAGAAACAAAAGGCTGCCCTCTTTGAGTAAGGGCCCTCCTGAAAGTCATAAATGACTTGAAAGTCGTAAATGACGCGGGACGTTTCCGTGTGACTCCTGTGAGGTGAGACTTCGGTGGAGGTTTTCTTTCCCACAGGGCTCTGCACAGGAGTGTGCAGTGAAGTGTTGACATAAATACTGCCTCACCAGGGCTGCATTTTGCGCAGATTCTGTCAGAGGGGTGCATATGAAGAGTTCGACGCTAATGGCAGAACAGTGGTAGTTTCCAAAGAGCGAGTGACCTCCCGTAGTGTGCGTCTAAAAGTAGCCGTTGGGACTCTTGTGCCGTCCGTCCAGGCCAGACCACACCACACCATCACCTGTGAGAAACACGTTCAGGAGACAGTGTTTTCTGGGGTTCCCCTAAGGGGCTTGGAAGTCTCCATACAATCTCTGTACTTCCTGAAGGATTCAGTTTCTAATCACAAGCAATTCCATAACAAAATTTGAAAAATACTGTTTTAAAAAATATTTATTCACTGGTTTGTTTATTTGGCTGCAGTGGGTGTTACTGTGGTTTATGGGCTCTAGTTCCCTGACCAGGAATTGAACCCAGGTCCCCTGCATTAGGAGCACAGAATCTTAGCTATTGGACTGCCAGGGAAGTCCCTGAAAAATACTATTTTTTAAACCCTGCACAGTGTAACTTTTTCCTTCTGTACTGACAGGCTGAAAGGATTTTGGAGGAGCGAGAGGAGTGTGGGAGGCCGGAGGTCAGTCAGAGAGTTCAAGAAGCTGACCTTTGAACTCCGCCCCTCACAGCCAGCTCTGTCTGGAAGAAGGGTCCTGACCCCTTTCCCAGTGCCCTCTGGACAAGCGGAACTGCCCTGGCATCTCCTGACATGCTTTGGTGCTGGGGCCTTTGAGGTGCACTGTAGGGTGGTCTGACCAGCGGTGGCTGGGGTATTTGGACAGCTTGACCATTCCACAAGGCTGACCATTCAAAGTGTTAGTCGCTCAGTTGTGTCTGACTCTTTGTGATCCCAGGGACTATAGCCCTCCAGGCTCCTCTGTCCATGGGATTCTCCAGGCAAGAATACTGGAGTGGGTTGCCATTCCCTTCTCCCGGGGACCTTCCTGACCCAGGAATCGAACCTGGGTCTCCTGCATTGCAGGCAGGTTCTTTACCGTCGGAGCCACCAAAGAAGCCCGTTTTTCAAGGGCGTCATCATTTTCCAAAAACTCTTCTGACTGTCCAGGCTCAGGACAGCGGACCCAGCGTCTTTGTGTCTGAAGGGCCCTTTCAGACGTGTGAGATGCAATAAACAGGCTCATTCGCCTGGCAGCTCTGGAATTCCACGCTGGTCCCCGTTGTCTTGAAGCCTTCGGTTCAGGTGGATCCTTTCCCTCCCCCACCCCTTCTCCTGAGTCTGTAGAACTTTGAGTTTACTAGCAGGAAAGAATATTCACGTTCTGTTTTTTGAGATAGGTTAGCTTCCTTTGGTCTCAAAAATAATGAGTCCCAGATGATTATCAGATGGGGCAGAGGCTGCTTCAGTCATCTCAGGCCGCCCTCACACAAACCACAGACTGCATGGCTTAGACAGCAGACGCTGATTTCTTCGTAGTCCTAGAAGCCCTAGGTCCAAATGAAGGCGTGGGCAGACTCGCTTTCTTGGCGAGCAGACAGCCACCTGCTTGCTTGTCCTCACATGCTCCTCCCTCTGTGTGCACCCCAGTGACTCTCTATGTGTCTCGATTTCCGGTTCTAATAAGGACCTCAGTCATACTAGATTTAGACCCACCCTTACAACTTCGTTTTAACCTAGTCACTTTCGTAAAGACCCTGTCTCCAAATCTGGTTACATTCTGAGGTCCTGGGAGTTAGGACTTGAACTCAGGAGTTTGAGGGGGCCACAGTCAGCTTCACTGTGGAAAAGACCCTGATGCTGGGAAAGATCAAGGGCAGGAGGATGAGATGGTTGGATGGCATCACTGACTCGATGGGCATGAGTCTGAACAAACTCAGGGAGATGGTGTAGAACAGGGAAGTCTGATGTGCTGCAGTCAATGGGATCGCACGACTGAGCAACTGAACAACAGTCAGCCTCTTGCAGAGGGGCGGGTGGAGCCTCAGAAGGTAACGGTAGTGACAGGAAGTGTGAGGGTGTGCCCTGTGCCAGGCTCTGTGCTGCTTTTCTCTTCATTTCATCCTCAGGATACTCTGATGGCAGTGTATGCTGCTGTCATCCCGGTGTGATGCGCGGAAGATGGACAGAGAGAGAGAGTAACTTGACCCAGCTTAGTAGACGGCAGAAAATGGGATTCGAAAAGCAGTGGTCAGCCTTCAGGGCTCCAGTTCCTAACCACTGCGTGCCTTGCTCTCCATACAAGCTGGAAGGAGCCCGTGGTCTAGTGGGGAAGCTATGGCTTCTGTAAGCAAACTCAGCTGCCCCGGGCCAGCCATCACTTGTGGAAGAGCTGATTCGAGAAGCCAGTCCCTCTTGCCCACCACACACGAGACCTTTTGCCTCCCTGGGGCTGCACACATTCCTAAGACACGCCCCACCACACACACACACACACACCACCACCACCAGCAGCAGCGGTCGGTTTCTCTGAGAAAGACCCATTTTCAACTTTTCTGATTTCAGTCATCAGACAGTAATTCCAATTGCTTTTCCACTGCCCGGAGAAGCCACCCTGATGGAAATCTGTCCTCCTTTCTTCTCTTGATGCCCCTTCACTCCTCTCCCGCCTCCCTGCATCAAGCACAGAACCTCACCCTCAATGGGGGATGTCAGCCAGTGAAAAGAAGAACCAGTCACAAGAGTTAAAAATGATGTTTTTTTAAAAATCAATCTGCATCCAGAAGTAAGAGTTTACTGCTCCCTCCCCACCTAAAAGAAAAAATCAAAATCTGCCCCTTTGCCTTTACTGGAAGAGCTTCCTGTCAGGGCTTCTGTACTCCACGACCTTCCTGGGGGGGTTTTCTGCAGAATTGGGACGAGAAAGGTGCGTACTGGCTGTCAGGAGCTAGTGACGTTGCTCTTGTCTTCTCAGACACTTGTTTCTGTTAGTGTTTTCGGGAGCACTCTTGTGGGGTTATCATCTCATATGGCCCTTCTGCACTTATCCACACGCTGATGCAAACAGAGAAGGTCACGTCGTGAGTTAAAGTGGAAAAGCAGTCCTTGAATGTTGGTTTTGTTGGAGTAAAAGAGAAAAACTCACATCGTCTGTGAAAAGATAGTAAGTGAAGCCATGAAAAGGAGCCTATCGAATTTTTGGCAGATGAAGAGTCCCAGTGCCTCCAATAAAGGCGCTTTTGTGGGTCGGTGACTGTGCTGGAAAGGGCAGGAAATGCAGTGCTGAACGGGGCCCTCAGAGGCAGGGTCCGTCCTCCCATCCGCTCCCTCCAGAGCGGGAGGTGTTATCTGCGGGGTAGGAGACTGGACAAAACGTCCTCTGAACAGGAGCATCTTTGTGCGAGGAACCTGAGAAACTGGACCGCTGCGGTGCAGCTGTGCAGGGGGGGACCAGCGCCGTGGACTCCCTGCGCAGAAAGGAACCCCGGGGAGCGGGGAGCCCAGGGCCGGAGGCAGGGCGGGAAGCAGCCTGGAATCCCCGGCCCCCCAGGAAGCAGTGGGGTGCGCAGAGGCACTGCCTGCTTCTCCTGGTGGGTGAGGTTTCAGGACTGGATGGAACATAGGCTCCTGGAAACCTGTCAAGGGGCGTTGATGGTGTTTTATGTCTCAAGAAAACACTATTAATTTTGAGAAATTTTCAATAATATCCCTCACAGTTGTGTCATTTGTGTTTCCATCTCAAAAGCGTTAGCTGCTGCTGTTTTATGAACTGTCTTTGGCTTGTACAATTTCGAGGAGCTTTTCTTCATCCTACGTTAACTGCCCAGTTACTGATGTTTGTTTCTTCAGAAAGTGCTGTAGTCTTAATAGAAAGACTTTAGGTCCTTTGGCTCATCTGAGTTTGATGTCCATTTAAGTCCGTTTTTAGTTCTGATTTAATAAAGCACCCTTTGTATATGGATCTTTTTTTTTTTTTTTTTTTTTTACTGGTGTGGGGTCTTTGGGTGATTTTTTTCTTTATTGAGACCTCCTTTGGCAAAAATGACCTTGTCTTATTTTTTCTGAACAGATTAATAACAGGCACTTGAACATTGAATTTCTCGTTTTAAATATTCGAGGAATTATCACGAGAGAAGCTTACATGAAAAGTGGTTCAGGTGGGGTGGGTCATTGATTTTTGACGAAAAGAATTTCTTGTCAACCAGTTTAAATAAACGAAATTTATTTTCATGAGAATGAGATTGGCTCATATGATTTTGCCCATAATCTTGCTAAAGATGATTTCATATGTCTTCAGATCTTTTTCAATAAATCAAGATTTCTTTATTCACTGGTCATTAATTTGGCTAATATGTTTTCCCCACAAAATTCTATGATTTTAACCTATTTGTCTAGCAACTTTTTCACACTCTCAACTTCTTTAGCTATTGACATTTATTTAATGTAGCATTCGATTTTTTATTTTTAAAATCTTTTAATTTTGCGATTATTTTAGACTTGGGGAAGAGTTGCAGAAATAGTACTGAGAAGTCCTGTATCCTTCTACCTAGCTCCCCGGTGTGACATGTCACCTGACCCTGGTCCAGTGACCAAAACCAAGAAACCAGCCCGAGGCAGTACTGTTAACCAGCCACAGGCCTGATTTAGGATTTTGCCTTCATGTCCTTTTTTGGCTCAAGATCCAATCCAGAACACGTGCTGTATTCTTAGTTTTCTCCAATCTGCGGTAGTTCCTCCACCTGCTTTAGTTTTTCAGGAACTGGACACTTTTGAGGTATCATTATTATTCAGTCACTAAGTCATGTCTTACTTTTTGCAACCCCATGGACTGCAGCATGCCAGGCCCCCCTGTCCTTCACCAACTCCCGGAGCTTGCTCAAACTCACGTCCATTGAGTCGGTGATGCCCTCCAACCATGTCATCCTCTGTCATGCCCTGTCATCCCCTTCTCCTCGCACCTTCAGTCTTTCCCAGCTTCAGGCTCTTGTCTAATGAATCGACTATTCACATCAGGTAGCCGAAGTATTGGAGCTTCAGCTTCAGCATCAGTACTTATTAGTCGTCTTTTATTTTGTAAGACGTCCCCCACTTAGAGTTCACCTGATGCTTTCTCATGATTAAGTGGAGTTTACGGGGTTTTCCCAGAACACCACAGAAATGATGCTGTGCCCCGCTGGGTGTCATTTGGGGCTGCAGGAGGACCCCAGCATCTCGTTGCCAGTGCTGGTGACCTGGATCACCTGGCTACAGCAGCATCTGCGGGTTTCCCTCCACCATGAAATTACAGTTTTTCTCATTGAAATTAATAAATAACCTTGTGGGAGAAGCTTTGAAACTGTGAAAATATTCTGTTTCTCCTCTTGCCTTTACCCACTCATTTCAGCATCCATCAGTGGGTCTCGCCTGCAACAATAATAAGTACTGTGGAGTTTGCCTCCTGGCAATTTTCTTTTTCCTCATTCCTGTAAAATTTGTTCATTAGCATCTTGTCAAGAGGAGTGGCCCCTCTGTCTCATTTATTTATTCAACTGTTTATATCATACGGAGTCATGGATATTTGTTTTATTCTGTGAGTCATTATCCAGTACTGCCCTAATTTTGTTGCTCAGATTGTTCTAGCTTTGGCCATTAGGAGTGCCTTCGGGTTGGCTTCTGTGTTCTCAGGACACACCCACCTTGTTTTTGGAGGGCTTGCTTGCTTTCTGGTGTTAACTTTGCCACAGTCCTGGACCAACTCTTTGTTAGGTCTTCTCAACAGACACGTATGTGCACCTACCCACGTGTGCACACATATCTATATTCATGTTATATCTCTCTCCGTGTGTGTGTGTGTGTGTTCATGTAGACATAACAAACATCTGTTCATATCACGCTGAAACCTCTGACCCCTGTCCAGCAACACAGCGTTCGCTCTGCCCGTTCCTTCCCCTTTCCCTACTTGGAGCCTGTTTCCCTGACAGTAAGACGCCTGTATCTCATTATCCGACCTCCACTTTCTTCAGTCCTGTTCCAGGAGCCCTTTTTTTTGCCCCCCTCTCTTTGGAAATTAAGTATTTTCTTTACCTAAAATGACTTGGCTTTGCAGGACTCGACTCACCTTTTTTCACTTGCCAACCCGTGACACAAACTTACGATTCTTTTTGTCTTTGGTTTTACAGTGTATAATCAGAATACTGTTTTTCGGAGTCCCCTAGCGAGCTCTTTTCCTCCCCTCCCTCTTCAGCGCGGTTCTGTTGTGCCCACAGCGCAGCTAGTTCATTTGCTACACTGTTTACCTTGCATTTAGAGGACACACCTGATCCTCCCTGATCTTAATTACGTATTTGGGGGTGGGTGTGAGACAACCGCGGTTCCAAGCAGCAACACTCATTTTCCTTACATACAGATAAGGCTCGATTTTTTTCTTCCCAGCACCCCTTGCTGTTGGTCCTAACGGAGAAGTGTTGGGTAACATGTTTAAAAGCACCATCTTCGGCGGCTCACCTTCTGTGTCTTTGGGGACACTTTTAATTATACGTCCAGCCAGCAAACGAAAATATCAAAAACATCGCCCTCCCCAAGATCCCCAGAATTTCTTGTTTTCCTTCATAAAGCCCACTCTTCAACTTCTACATTGTGCATCTCCTGTTTTGCCAAATGCCTAAAATGTTCTTTAACACACTGCATTAAGGTAGTTTTCCTGTCTCTCTGCCTTCTTTTGCAAAGCTCACCTCCATCCGTCCTGCCCTGAGCTCAGCTGTTTCCTTTCTCTCCCAGCTCTCACACTGCGGTCCCGGTTTCCTGACCTCCTCTCCTACCTGATACGGATCTCGCCCTGCAGACAGACTCTTTGTGTGCCGGGAGCATTAGCCTCACTCCATCCATTCTGGAGCAGCCCAGCCCCTTCCTTTCTGGTCTCGGCAGGCTGCCTGCTGCCTTTTCTCACAGCCTCTCCAGTTCCCAGTTCCCTGAAGTCACCAGCGTCTGTCCCCACCACCCGTTCCCTCCCACCCTCAGGGACACGGCTCCTACAGGCTTTGCCTCCCAGGTCAGCCAAGATCACGCGTGGGTCTTTCTCACCTTGACATAGTTCAGGCTCCTCGAGCAGAGTCCCCAGCACACCTCCAAGGCAGAAACAAGCCTTAGAGGCAGAACTGACTTCCAGGAAGCGTTTGCTTTTGTTTGGACTTCCTTTTTTTAGCTCCTCTCCCATCCCTGCCACTTACTCACAGCAGCACTTCTGTTGGTTCCATGTTTGTCCATCCAGGGCTTACCAGGTGGCGCTAGAGGTGAAGAACCCACCTGCGAATGCAGGAGACGTGAGAGGCGTGGACTCGATCCCTGAGTCAGGAAGATCCCCTGGAGGAGGGCGTGGCAGCCACTCCAGTATTCTTGCCTGGAGAATCGCGTGGGACAGAGGAGACTGGAGGGCTCTATAGTTCATGGGGTTGCAAAGAGTCGGACACAACTCTGCACGCACGCAGGGGTTAAATGATCACCCCTTCCACATGGAGACCATGTGTTAGGTACCTTTAGTTGATATAATGTGTTTTTACCACTTTTTTTTTTTTTTTTTTTAACAAACTGCCATAGTACGTAGTAAACACTGTGATTTCACACTTCCGTGACTAGGAAAAGAAGGGCATGGGAAAAGCTTCCTTCTTCCCCTCCTTCCTGCTGTGCTACATTCCTCTGACAGATGTGAACTTGAAATTTGAAGAGGGCAATCAGTGAGGAAACTTCTCATATATCTTAGCCAAAATTATTTGATTCATTTTTAAACATCACCCCCGTCCTCTCAAGTGGGGAACCTATATTACACACAAAGTAATTAATTTCCCTGACAGCTCTATTTTTTTGTTCTAATTAATGGCCCTTGCTTGGCAGTCTTGTGTTTTTGGAAAGGGACAAAGTGCAATATTTAATAAGGGCCATAGTAAATGAAACCCTAGAATGTCAATTAGCTTGATTTCCTCTAGGACATAATTTGTACTGCTTTTTTTGCCAACAAGAGAGAAGGTTATTTATTCGGTAATAAAGTTTTTTTTCCTCTCATAGAAAGTTCTCTGTGCAGAATTCCGCCTCTTGCTTGGTCCTGGCATAAGTACACCATCTGGATCTATCATGGTACCATTTGTAAGGAAAAACAGCCTCATGCTTTGTTTTTGGTCTTTTAAGAATATGAGACCTAATGTGGACCTATAAATGCCAAATCCCACTTTGTAACAGTTTGTTTTAGGAGATATTACAGAGATGGCTATCTTTGGGTGCCCTGGATTTATTCTTCTATTAAAAACAATAATTCTTAATTGTCTTAAACTGAGAAAGAAACCATTCAATAATCTCCCCTCAGAAAATCTTTAGGTAACAGACAACCGTTTTAGACGTGTGTGTGTGTGTGTGTGTGTGTGTGTGTTAGTCGCTCATTCGTGTCCGACTCTTTTGCAACCCCATGGACTGTAGCCCACCAGGTTCCTCTGTCCATGGGGATTCTCCAGGCAAGAATACTGGAGTGGGTTACCATGCCCTCCTCCAGGGGATTTTCCCAACCCAGGGATTGAACCCAGATCTCCTGCGTTGCAGGCAGAGTCTCTACCGCCTGAGCCACCATATTCCAAGTGATTGCCCAGTGCAAGAGCTGGGCCATGAGAGTGGACTTCAGAGAGCTCTGTGTGCGCCTCAAGTTAATGAGAAGCAGGAGAGGGAGTGCATGCACTGAACATGGAAGTTGAAAGTCAGACTTCGTGACCGTTAAACAGTGGATGTTCTAAGAAGCTACCGTGCTGTATGAGGGCAGAAAACATGGAAATTTGGCCGAGAAAGAGTGAGGATTTCTTAGGCTAAAGAAGATAACCAGTTTCTGAAAAGGATGAAAATCAGCTTTTAAGATGCTTTCCTAAGAACGCCTTTTACAGATCTCAAGTCAGGCTATTTCTTTTCACTCGTGTGGCTGCTTTCTGGTGAGGAAGAATGAAGAGATGTTTCTAATAAGCAAGGAGTGCGTTGCAGCCCAGTGATGTAACCAGTTGGCTGCAGACCGAATTACGTTTCTTTCTGTTATCAAGTCACATCAGAAGGCCCTGTTTGCTGTGCGTCTCAGCACGGCCCTCCGTTGAGAGGCACACAAAGCCCAAGTCGGGGCCCGGGGAGGGGAGGGCAGCCGTCACTTGCCATCTATCTCCCAAAGTCAGGAAATCGCAGCTCTGGCTTGCGTAGGAGAGCACAAACATCTGGCTCCCAGCGCGCGTTCAGAATTTTCCTTGAGCTCCAATTAGGGTGACTGTGGTAGAAAGTAATCCAGGCTTCTGGCTCTTCCCACACGTGAAGCCCACGGCGAGGCTAGGCAGTGCAGGGCAGCCAGGCAGAGAGAGTGGTCCCTCCTGGATTGCATCTGAGCGCCCGGGCACCCGCTCCCGGTCCTGCTGCCCACGGCATCAGGAGGCATAGCTGCGGGGCAGGGATCCCGAGCCTGTAGCCTCGAGTCAGCACCGGCCACACCATGCCGAACGGAATTAAGCCAGTAGATCCGCTGGACTCACTTTCAGCCGTCAGCACAGCCTACCGCGGTGGCGGGCAGCCTGGCACCTGCAAGTACTGGATCCTGGACCTAGGTACCTACCTCCCTGCAGCCCGCATGGCTCCCCAACTGTTCTGTCAGGCGGCGGTGGTGCGCTTGAAAACAGAAAGGGTCTGCGCTTTACCACTGAGATGGGTTGTCTGCCTTGTAAGGGGCTGCATAGGGGAGCTTTGCAGGAGACTTCTAAGAAAGGGAAGAGAAACGGGGCGCTGGGTTCTGGGCAGTGCTGTGGTGATTGATTTCTCGGGTCATCAGTTATTCTTCGTATCTAAGGATTGCTCTTGATTAGTCTTTTTTTTTTTTTCCCTTGTAAATGGCATAAAACAGTCTAAAGTAATCTGTGCCACTAATTGCCTCCTTCTTACAGGCATGTGTCTGTTTCAGGTTTCACTTTGTTTAGGGTTTTTCAGACTACTCTGATGTCCTGCATGTGTATTTAGATTCTCTGTTTGCTTCCTTTAGGATCTGCAGCCAAATGATAATATAAAGTTATATGTGGGGACGGGTCTGCCAGTAACCACCAGTTTATTTCAGGGGAGCGTGTGCGCCCGGCTCCGGTTTATACACAGAGCTGGAGCCCAGACAACAAAGCATGATCCCTGCAAAGGTCGTTGGAGAAGTTGAAAAGTGCCACTTGGAGAAAAAGGCAGTAGGCTACAAAAGAATAAAACCAGGGAAGGAATTAGGTCTGTGGGTCTCCCTCTCGCCCTGCCAAGCTCCGGAGGAGGCCAGCTTTCCAGACATAACCTTTGACATCTGTCCAGACTGTACAGCCACGGAAAGGGATTTCTCACAGGCTGCACCCCAGCCGGGATGGCTTCTTCGAGAATGTTGGCCCTGACCCAGGGCGCTTTTAATGTTTGCCTGCCCTCTTTCACCCACTGTTACCATGTGTGCTCTTAGAGGGTGGGCAGAGGGCAGGAGAGAGCCAGGGGCACCTGGCCAGACTTCGGGGCACTTCAGTGTCTAATGGACAAGGGCTGAGGTAGAGGGACACCCCCCACCCAAGGAAGGGTGTCCCGATCGGGGGAAGGAGGAGGTGCAGAAATGTGCTTTGAGTATCTGAAGGGGACGTGGCACTGTTTACATGTTTGCCCATGAAATGCCAGAGGAAAACTGCCAAATTATCTTTACTGGGCCCCAAAGGAGGTGTTTGGCTGTGTGAAAGTTGAATTGTCGGTGCGGAACGTGGAGTTTGATAATACTCATAGTTTTTGGTTCACAAAGCTATCAAAGCATTTTTTAAGTCACTGACCATAGCTTTTGTCATATTTATGCTTGTTAAACTGTTCAAGAACGGCCTCTTTCTGGATGGCTCCAGACTGGGCAGGTCCATTGGTGAGGCTGTGCCCTGGGCATCTGCACAGGGGTGGGGGTAGGTGGTTTGTGAGATCTCTTTATTGAAAATAATCACATCTGTGCAGTGAAAAGAACAACCGACACTGTCACAAGTCGGATTTAAAGTCTCAGCCACCCTAAGTAGCTCTGGGACTCTAGTAAGTTACCTTCTGTCTCTGAACTTCGTTTCTTTGTGTGCAAATGGAGATAACAATAGAGCACCCGTCCCGGCTCTCAGAAACATCCCCAGAGTGCAGACCAAAGTCTCTTAAGGAGCAATTTTGCTGAGATTTTAAGAAGATGGGGCATTCTTCTTATGGAAGGAATTTGGACTCGAGCTGTATTTTAGGTCCTTAGGACTTCTTCTCCAGAGACCTTCTTAAACTAACTTTGTGAATACAGAAGGATCTTATGCAATTGCAGTTTGGGTTTCTCCAAGATATATTTTTGTCTGATAATTCTCAGACTATAATGGAAACTCTAGGTGATGTTATCCAAGCTGTCACACAAAAATTTTAAGCTGACAAATTTGGAAAGAAATAGACGTCCTCTAGAATTTTCAGGTGGGGGCCGGGGAGGAGGCTAATCTCTTCACAGTAAAGGACAGAAGAGGGAAAGCAAAACTCTACTTTGTGGTTGGTTGGTTTGTTTTCCTGAAGAAATGTGACTGTCCATCTCTTTCCCAACTTTCATAGTAATTCCCAGATAACTTCCTGAATGCCGTGTTACATCAGAGTGATATTTTAATACATTCTGATTCCACTCATTCAGTTGATGAGGGGGACATATATAGGTATCAGATTGGGAAGGGAAAAATGGTTCTGAGAAATACCCAAGAAATGAATCCCAGAGTAACTTTAAAATAGCCAATAAATCAGAGAGTGATTGCAAAGCTTCCTTTATACCCACAAGCAGTCTTGCAGTTCATTCGTTGGAGCGCATTGGGAAAGGCCGTTTGTCTGCTTTCTGACATCTTCAGTGGGGCGTTCTCCTCCTTGTCCACCTGGGAATTAGTCTTGCTTGGAATTTTATTTGCAGATGTTGCTCTTTCCAATCACTCACACAGCCATAAGCCCTGAGAATTTTCCTGCTAAGCTAGTGTTAGGGAAAAAAAGAAAAGATGAGGTCAAGAAGAACTATAAATTATCTTTTACGAGGGCGCCAGCAGGAGAGCCCAGTTGTACTGATAAGATAGTAGGACTATTGAGTTGGTTCTCATTCTGAAATACGCCCTTTTATAGAACATGTGGACTCTTATTCCAGTGCTGCAGAAACATGAAGCAGTGATCTTCCTTAACATTAAACAGACTCCCGTACGCAGGGAGGCACGTGCCTCAGCATCCTTCTAGAACTCTCTTTTAGGTCATTCTTTGTTCTTTTCTGATGCAGAGTGTGGATTCTCACCAGTGCAGTTTTTGTTGTTATAAAGTAAAAGGACAGACCTTGCAAAGACTACATACAGGGATGTGAAACCTGTTCTGAAGGGACGCAGGGGGTTAGCCAGCAGTGCCCACTCTCTTCTCCCGTGAGTGAACGAAACCACAGAAGCACCAGCACAAGGCTATCTTGTTCCAACGACGAAGACTGACCGTTTCATACAAGTTACTGTGCACGCTAAGTTCTGTCTTAAATCTTTTTTGCTCTTTAAATATTTCTTAAGGAATCCAAGTTTAAGACATGGTATGCATGGTGATACAATGGGAGTAGTGTGTGACTGTGCATGGCAGACCACCAGTGTTCCTGTCTGGGCTGCCCGCACTCTCCGCCACCCCCCCAGGCCACAGCAAGCTAAATCCTTGCTAATCTTGCTCAACTGCAGTCTGCCCCCGCCAAAAAAAAAACTTGCTGCTGCTATGATTATTATGCTCTCCAAATATTATTAATACATTAAAGGTTTTTGTTTTTTCTGTTTAAGTAAACCGCAATTATAAAATGATTTGTTTTCTCACTTGTCACTAATCAAAGATGTATTTGTCCCTCCGAGCTCACGATGGGCAATTTTAGGGGGAAAGAAAGAAGTGTTGGTATTACATGCCCAATTCACATACTTGTGTGTTTCCAGCCAAAAGGCAAAGAAACTTTTAAGTTGTTGGGCCATCTTTAAAGTGAATATAAAAGTTTTGAAATGTTAAAGCTTTTGGAAGTTTATGTGAAAAAGAGGCTGAGGAGTGCCCCGAAGGTCCCAGGTCAGGAGCCTCCAGACCAAACAACCCTGCCTGGTTCTGGACGGCTTTCCTCTCGATGGACAAGGACCAGACCCCTCCTCCTCCCCCACTGTAACCCTCCCCGCCTTGCCTTGTGCTCTTTCTAAGTATATCCCTACAGCTCAGCTTCATGGGGAACACGGATTTATGACTTTGGTCCGGAAGGGTCTCTTCCAGGTGCTGGAGGCAGTGTGGTGAGTAAGGCTGGGAACCCAGCGCAGCCCACCAGGGAATTGGTTGTGAGCCTCGGAATTCATCCTCCAAGGCTCCCCCTTCCTCCTCCTGCCCAGAGAATCCACAGTCCAGATGCTGCTCATCAGTTTTTACAGCTCTCACATAAAAAAACACACAAACGTGAACAGAGCGTACCAGCCCGTAGTACAGTCGGGGTCCCTCTGAAGCTGTGTGTGCCAAGTGTTTACAAAGGAAAATTCACAGACACGTGGAACGCAGAGCAGGGGAAGGGGGGGGCAGCAGCCAGAGGCAACCAGTGATAATGCTTAGACACATTTTTTAGGCTTTTTATTTGGGGTAAAAAAAAGGATAACTCTTTTGTTTATGCTTTTAAAATTCGACTAGAAGATGTCCTCTCAGTCCTTGCCACTGTCCCTCTTCAGATGCACAGTTGAAGTGTCTGTTGCCTCATCGTGTTAACAGTGATAACACTGTCGTGAAAATGGATCTATCGCAAAAAGACCAGAGTTGGGTCCAAGAATAGAGCCCCTGCGAAACATCTGAGACAGAGTACATCTCTACCCCCCACCACCTCAGGGCCACCCCACCTTCCTCTTTCATCTCTGAAAGCTGATGGGTTATTTTAAGAAGTGGCCCAGTGGCCAGCAGCACCTGTGAAGCTGAATAAGTCTTGAATAGCACGAAGGGAGCATACTCATTATGACGCAGGAGAAATTGAAGGTTTGTCCCTTTGTCTCTCTCGGGCACAGCTCCACCCCCGCCCCGAGGAGGCTGTTTGCTTGTTTCCCACCCTCTCTCCTTCCCTCCTGGTCGGGGCTCTGCCTCGGATCGCAGGGGGCACTAATTAAAGCCAAGGATGGGATCTGTGCCGTTAATTGGCGTTCAGAGCAGAGGCGTCCTTTTCATTCCTTTTGTCTCCGAGGCAGCTTTGTTCCTTCCTGGAATCGCTCCAGGCCTCCCTCCCTTCTTCCTTCCTTTTCAGTTACTCAGCTGCTTGAATAAGGCAGGGGAAGATGCTAACAGGACAGCCCGCGGACGAGGCGGGCGGGGGATTCTTAAAAAGCGGGACACGTCACAGGTGGAGTTGTCACCTCCCAGGCTGGCGCCGTGACGAACGCCCAGAACAGTTATCCCGACGCTGTTATCTTTCTGTGTTTTGGCTTTTGTTGTTGTGGTGGTGGTGGTGTTAGTATGTGGCATCCTGGAACGGGAGTGGGCAGTCCTCGAGGAAGTATGAAATGATAATTCGAAAAATACAAAACTCAGGGCCATTTGGTTTCTATATGGGAGTCAGGAGGCAAGAGATCATAAAATCAAACGAGATACAGTTGTAGGGTGGCAACCCTTGACCCTCTGTGTGCTTGGACGTGGGTGCTGCGTGTGGGATACACACATGCAACTGGGCGGAAAGCCGCGATTGCGTGGTTAACATTTTAATCCCATTTTTAAGTGCTTAGCTTTACTTAGAGCAGCATTTTGCTTTTGGTAAAGGTATTACTGAAATATAATTGTGAAAGGAATTCCTAATTGGTTAGGACTTTTTGGTTCTCTGATTTTTGAACTAAATCATCACAGACCCTAGAATACAATGTGCTAGATACTGGGTTTGTGGTTTTAGGGGGCGAGGTGGATGAAATTGTCCATGTCCTCATTCTCCACAGCTGTAACTCTTTCTAAACTAATATTCCATCCCTTGAGACTGAAACTTCAGCTAACCTGCTGAGCAGATGACGTGAAGAGTGATAGTGCTTGGCAAGCTGATTGCAGAACGTTCCAGGGCCAGGCTCTGTTTCCTGATGCTCCACAAAAATGAGTACAGGGCTGTGTAAATGAGTTATGTGGCTCTAAGAAAACTTTTATGAGTTTGCATGGTTTATAGCATATTTTGGTTAGATGTGTTCTTATGCAATCCATGCACTTTCTGGAATGTAGGGAAAAGACTTGCATGTTGGCATTCTACATCTGCTCTTAATTAAAAATAATAAAAATAATAATAGATTTATATATGAATGAAGAGATTCTGTCACCATTTGAAATAAATCATGCTGTTTTAACCCCTAGCTGCAGAACGTTCTTCTACAGCATTTTGCAGGAGAGTATCTCTGCGTGTCCATGGCTTTACCTAGAGACATGTTCAACTTAAAAAATCTGCAAATTGACCCCTAAAAAGTAATTTTAGTTTCCTTTTTAAGAAAGTAGTCCAAGTTATCTTATCCTCTTCAACAATATGAAGACGTTAACCAAAAGCATCAATATCCATAACGACAAATACAGTTCCACATGTCAGCTGCCTTCAAATAAGATTAGGTCTTCCACTTACTAACACTTTGCCTTTGACAGCAGCAACGATCTTGCCCGCGGGTTAAACACCCATGTTTCTTGTTAGTGTTAATATCTCTGAGAGCGAAGGTGGGATGGAGAGAATATGGCTTCGGCAGTATGTGATTCCTTACTTCCCTCAAATTAACTTTCTGTTCCCTTAAAAGATGGTTATCTATTCAGGGCAATAATAAACACTGTGTTGCCTTGGAAATAGCTTCCCAAATGAAGAAATTAAGAATCAAGAGCCCACCATGTTATCACAGAGAAAAACCTCATTATCCCTAAGTCAGCAGTATATGAGATACTAAGTAATCTGAGAAGGACACAGAATTTCTTTTTTTTTTTTTAAATAATGTTTTCTTTGTATAAGTGAGATTTTTGAAGAGAACAGCCATTTGACTTTGGGGGCAGAGGGGAGAGGGCCAGAACACAAAGCACCTCAGCCTCCTTAAAAAGCCGAACAAACAGAAACACCTCGGAGTTTTTCTGGTCCCTGAGCATTTAAGCTGCCCCTGGGGTGAGCTCAGCAGGATGTCATTAATTGCCCGCGTGGCGGTGCCCGGGTGGCAGGGCGGTCACGGGCAGTGCCTCCGCGGGGCAGCCCCGGTCTTGTTGAATCACGTAGGAGGGGGCCGTGGAGCCAGGTGCGGTGTCAGAGGGCCATCTTGCCCCGCCTCTGCCCTCACCGGTACCAGGCTGGTCATCAGTCACTCCACGGAACTCCCCCCATGGCAGCCCTACATGGGGCTCGGGGTGGACTGGGGACCAGCTTGCTGGCTGGGGAGTGTCCCCTGTGGGGTGATGCTGACCAGCCTTTCACCCTTCAGACCTGTCCCCAGGGGATGGAGCCATCCACTCGGAGGGTGTGCAGGGAGAGAGATGTAAATAGGTACAGCTTGCAAGACTTATGTGTGGTTTCTGATCTCACTTTTATGTCTTTTTTTTTTTTTTTTTGGAAAGGGGTCTTTCTTTCATCTAGCAAGAATATCTAGAAACATCTGCTTTTGTCCTTGTGTAGAAGTCAGGAATGAGCCCAAACCGCCCCCCACCAGCCCTCACTGGCAAGATAGCCCCTCAGGAATTTCTTTTCCTTTTGTGACAGTGTAGAGTTGTGGTTGCAGGAAACTCCTGCTGTTCATCTCCCCCTAGAAATATGTTATTTCAAGGGCTACTCCACATTAAACTAAAAAGAGAGAAAACGGCCCCGTCATTCCAAGAAGACAGGGAGATGGGCTAGCAACCGCTCTCAAACAAAGCCAGCATTTGTCCTCAGTCGAGAAGGATCCCCTTAGAAGTAAGCCCCGCACAAATCTGAGGACATTCTGAGAGCATCATTGTGTTTCGTGTCCATGTGGTTTTAACCTGTGAGGATGTCTGCTCCGGGCCAGCAGGTGACCCAGGCTGTCCATGACCCATCCCTGGGAGGGGTGTCAGGCAAGCAAGTCACCACAGCAGAGCCGGGGGATTTCTGCAGGCCCTCCGTCTCTTCTGGGGGCCACTGTGCCCCCTGGCACTATAGCTGTCGTCTCCCCATGTTCTGGTCACCAGCCTGGCAGCTCCCAAGTTTTGTTTTTCCTGGAAGCCAACATCCTGGTGGTCAACAGCCAGCTGCCACAGGCCCACCACAGTACCTGGAAGGGGCCCCACACATGTGACCCCCACACAGGAGCCAGGTCGTTTTATTCAGGGTGTGGTAAGTTACTGCGTGCACTAGCTTTGTGTTAAATTCCTTTCGTTGATCCAGACTAACTCATCCATTACCCACTGTCAATAATGACTCCTCCTCCATCATTTCCTTTCTCTGGTGTTTTCAGATTTCCACTTTGGCAATATGTAATATCCTGTTCATCTGATTAGCCAAGCAGAGGATTATGCCATCTGCTTTCTTCTTAATTTCTTGACATTTCCTTCTTGGAAGTTCAAGTGGTGCAGTTCAAATGCAGGAAAACCTTTAAAATGAGCTGTGTTTTGACCCGAAATTCTGACAGGTTAGCATTTCCCCTCACAAGAATGAAATTAAAAGCAAAACAATGCTTGAAGTTTTGCACTTGTTGACACAGCCACGTTCTCCAAAGCCTATGTAATGTTTTAGGTGTTTTCAGAAACCACACTAAGAATAAATAGCATTTAGAGAGTTCCTCAGAGTCAAGGAACAAATTGCACATCCAAGTTCCGATCGTGTGTTCTGTCTGGTTAGAGGTGGCAGGCCTTGCGTGTCTCCTACCCCTCACGTTAGGTGCTGGTGTGAGGGTGTTCTCATTTCGTGACACAGATTATCCCGAAGTCTGGTGCATTGCACGGGGCAGCCGCTCTGTGTGCACACACACCCTGGCTTTCAGCCTTCACAAAGAAAAAGGTAGAGCAGTTGCTTCTGATGGAGTCCCTTTGTTTCTAGTTATAATTGATGCCGGTGGTTCGCTGGTGTTCTTGCACTCGGGGGTGCCGGGAGGGAACCTGGGAGTGAGCGCTCCCATGTGAGTTCGTGGAAGGGGGCTGCGCAGAGAACAGTGGGTGTGCCAGCCATGTATGTGCATTTTCTCAGACAGCAGAGACCATGTGTTCCTCATTACAGCCTGAGCCATGGCCATGCTATGCTGGACCTCTGGTAAATCTAGGGATTACTTTTTTTTTTTAAAAAAAGCAGAGAATTTCTCTTTCTCCTTCATGTTTTCTGTGTTTGCTTCACATTTGAAAGCAAAGGCAGAGTTCCCATTTTTGCGTTGAGGACCCACTGTACCAGCTTGTGACATGTGTAAACCTGAGTTTTAATACCCTTGTGCCACCATTTTCTGAATAGTGAAATACACACCATTTTCAGTCACTGACACCCCACGTCCGTGCTCAGGGCGTCTGTACAGCTTCTAACTTTTTATGAAGTTAACATGTTTCCATGTTAACATGCATTTGCCATGACAGTGATGGTCCAGAGTGTAGCCGTGGACCACCTGAACATAGGGGTGTGTAGAGGAGCAGGTCACTCACGGAGGACGCAGCATCTAATCCATGCCCGTGTCTCAGCCCCAGTGCACCTTTATTGTGCTGAGGGGCAAATCAAGAACCACAGACTCATGTAGACAGACGATGAGTGAGGTGACCGGAACGGAAAAGCAGGAGTCGAGCAAGAAAAGTTTTCAGATACTTATTCACAAGTAGAAAAGAGAGTTAAATTTGGGAAAATATTATAAAATACTTGTTCTTACATTCTCATCCACCAAACGTATAACCGTATCAGCAGGCAGCTTGTTACTACCTGTCACCTGAAGTTCTCCCAGGGGCACCCCCGCCTCTTCGCACGCTTCGTTGTCATGAATGAATACACCGGGCTGCCCAGGTGATTGTAATCTCTCTGCAGCATGGAGAGAAGATGACATCCTGAGCGAAGCATCTGAAAGAGTAATTTAGGATGAGCTCGCTTTTTGTGTGCTCTTCAAGAGGATTTCCAGTGTGTTGCTGTTTTCAATTATTATTCCCAAAAAAAGTTGCCTTGATTCTAAAAGCACATATAGAGAATGACAATCATTTATGCAGAAGATTTTGCGCTAGAATATTTTAACCAACCCAAGCAGCCATCACAAACTAACAACTTACTTTCTCTTTGCTTTATAAGTAGTTTATAGACTTGATTTTCACATGTATATTACAGCCTTCCCGGTGCAGTGGAAGAATTTCCTACATAAAAGAAAGGGTGATTAACTGCATTGAACTCATAACAAGACAGGGGTTTGAGAAACTGCCAGATTGCCCGGCATACCTGAAGGCCAGGCATACCTGCTCAGACCCTGTGCAGTCTGTACTAAAATGGTCTCATGGTGTTGTTTTTGGCCCCGGGGTGTCCTCAAATTCATCTTTCTCTAGCCCTGCGCACTAACTGCTAAATAAATACCTCCTGAAGTCCTTGAAACCAGAATTGTAAGTTAGCACTTTGCTGTGGGAGCCTGCCGAGCTCTGAGCTCAGCTGTCCCTGACGGAGTTAGTATCAAGACAGCGCCCTGTGGTTCATTTGACAGATATTTTGGAGCACCTACAATGGACAGGAAGACAGGGCTATCTTTCTTTAAAACTAACCAGCTAAAATCGTTCTAGAAGCCTCGGTGAAGGAGACATTGAAATGTGAGCTAGCTTTCCTTGGGAAGCCTCCCAGGGTTGCGTGTCTGCCTCTGTGTGGTGGTCGTGCCTCACCAGCTCGACAGTCATCAGTGATCGGTGATGGTCCCGTGTGTGCCTTTGGCTGATGCTGCAGAGCTCGGGGCGCCCACTGCAGCAGAGCCTCGGTGACAGTGGCCAGGCTTTGCTGTCCCCGCTGCTCTTTCCTCCTGCTCTCAGCTCGGAAGCTTGTCTTTCCGACGGATCCTCATACAGCTCGCACCCCCGTGCCTTCTGTTTGCTTGCTTGTCTTTTGCGGTTTCTTCTTCTGTGCAAAAAATGTGAGTACCGCCTCGTGTTTGGGTGGCACGAGTGGTGAAGAATCCGCCTGCCAGTGCAGGAGATGCGGCTTCGATCCCTGGTTTGGGAAGATCCCTTGGAGAAGGAAATGGCAACCCTCTCCAGTATTCTTTTCTGGAGAATCCCATGGACAGGGGAGCCCGATGGGCTATAGTCCATGGGGTTGCACAGAGTCTCACAAGACTGAGCAACTGGGTGCATACACGCGCACACGCACACACACACACACACACACACACACACACACACACATGTTGATAAAGACCATTTGTGTTCCTTTCCCACAGCAGCCTGGTCAGGAATCACATTCACCTCACTGTCAGGAAACTGGAGACGTGGCAGAGACCCACACCCAGTACCTGCCAGCCACAGGCTGGACCCACTGCCCATTGCTTTGAATGACCATGACTCTGTGAAGTCTCACTTGAAGGGAAAGGCAGGCCATGAACTCTAGAGATACCGCCTGACCAAAGCAGCCGCAACCTCTGCCCATGGAGGGAGGGAGTGAAGGCAGGCAGGAGGGCGTGTCGGTGACTTGTTCAGACTCGGGGCGGGGGCAGGGGGGAGCTGGCGGTTCAAATTCAGGTGACAGCATCCTTGACCACCCAGTTTGTACTCTGGGATCCTTAGAAACATCCTGGAGCCCGCCCTTCCTCCCATCGTGAAAATAAGGAGAGGGTTAAAATGAAACGTGATCCTTTTCTCAGTCTGCAGCTAGCAGGATATGGGCCCTTTTCCTTTTTTTCTTACATTAAAAAAAAAAAGGCTTTATTAATCACAGATGTCTGACTGTAAGACTGGAGGTCTTGAGGACGGTTTCCCTTCTCCCAGCAGCTTGGGGCCGTGTGCGTTCCGGGGTTGGAGCTCTCCTATGTAGGGCCGGGGGGCAGGGCTCCCCCCGCCCCTCCTCTCTTTAGCTTTTTTCTATATTTTAAGAAGAAATCTGACATGGACTTTGGGTGAACTCTGACTTCAGCAAAGAACCATCTTTGTGGAGTTGTGTTTCCTTCAAAATAAGAAAGAAACTTTGATTGATTCCCGACTCAGGGCTTTAGCAGCTCACAACCGGCTTCCTCTTGTAAACACACAAGCATCTCTCTAAACAACTGGGACACGCTGACAGTATTTCTTTAGGCTGGAGTTTACCTTGTCCTCTTAATGAGGGATAAGTTACTTTTTAAAATGGAAACACAATGAAACAATTCACCTAGATTGCTCCTGTCACCCTTCATACATCTAAAGATGATGTTGAGTATATCCTGATTACCATGGTTTGTTTTCAGTCGCTCAGTCGTGTCTGACTCTTTGTGACCTCGTGGACTGCAGCACATCAGTCTTCCCCATCCTTCACCGTCTCCCAGGGTTTGCTCAAACTCACGTCCATTGATTAGGTGATGCCATCCAACCAGCTCATCCTCTGTCGTTCCCTGTCTCCTCCTGCCCTCTATCTTTCCCAGCATCAGGGTCTTTTCCAGTGAGTCGGCCCTTCTCATCAGGTAGCCAAAGTATCAGCTTCAGCATCAGTCCTTCCAGTGAATATTCACGGTTGATCTCCTTTAGGGTGGACTGGTTGGATCTCCTTGCAGTCCAAGGGACTCTCAAGAGTCTTCTCCAACACCACAGTTCAAAAGCATCAATTCTTCAGCGCTCAGCCTTCTTTATGGTCCATCACCCACATCCATGCATGTGGAAAAACTGTAACTTTGACTCTGTGGACCTTTGTTGGCAAAGGTACCGTGCTAGGCCTGTGATGTGAAGATGATTCATCCAAATCCCTTTTTCTGGGGACTCAGAGTTTGCATGCACGTCATCTTGGGGGTTCTGTGCTACCAGGTTGTCATGGCAACATCTTGTGTTTGCAAAAGCACTTTACAGTTTGTAGAACTCATTCATTTCCATTCTCTCAAGTAATCCTGTCATATGAGGAGGAAATTCAGATGCCAGGATGTTGGCCTGGGTCAGGGCTGCCGAGGGGAGGAGCCGGGCTCAGACTCAGACGCGGTGATGAGCCCGGAGTCTCTCTGACATCCTCGTCCTCAGCTGATTATCCACCTGGACCTTGAATCATCGGAGTTCCCCCAGGCTGGAAAGAGGAAGACATATCCCCAGCAAGGCGTGATAGGAACACGGGCACCCTCGTAGACGTGGAATGTGGTGACAGGGTGGAGAGGCAGCAGTACTGAGTATTGAGTCTTTTTTTTTTTCTTCCAAGAAAGTAGAAGTTGAGGGGAAGGCAAGCCACAGGGACTGAAGATGGAAACAGGAACGGTACGGTTTCTTTGAGTAACATGTTTTCCATCATACTTCTCAGGCGAGTTCAGTTCCACATCCTTCTCCTGCCCCCACGCCCACACCATGGGTGTGGCGGCAGGGGTGTTGGTATGCCCCCTGCCCTCAGCACACGCTCACGGGCCTGACTCCACACCACAGTGAAGCACCACATAGCACAGGCCGGAAAAGCACACAGTTCACAAACTCGGGAGCTGGACCACAGTCAACAGGTGTGACCTGTAGCTCGTCTCAGAGCTGGTGGGATAGAGCACCATGTCTGGACGTCACCATTCACGGGGGTCAGCGACAGCTGTCAGAGAGTTCAAGCGGGGAAATAGCCTTCAGCTGGTAATCGATGCACTGACTCACTAATTTTTAAACAGAAACTTATTGGGCCCCAAGGATGTGCTAACTAGGCACGTAGCTGTGAACCAGCCAGACCCGGCACCCGCCAGTGTGTTCCTGGAGTCTGAGGTCACGGTCCTGCCTGACAGCTGTTGTTGTTTAGTCACTGAGTCATGTCTGACTCTTTGTGACCCCATGAACTGTAGCCCGTTAGGCTCCTCTGTCCATGGGATTCTCCAGGCAAGAATACTGGAGTGGGTTGCCATTCTCTTCTCTAGGACATCTTTCTGACCCAAGGATCAAACCCACATCTCCTGCATTGGCAGGCAAACTCATTACCGCTGAGCCTGACAGTCCCCCGGCTACAAATGCTGTCATGCAAGGGAGACACGGAGCCCTGGCCACAGGTCTCCTCCCCAAGATGACTGTTGTCATTGGCCTGAGTCGCCCATAATCCTCGCAGAGAGGGGTCTCCGAGGAAGGGGCCTGCCCAGCAGCGCTTGTGCTGTGCCAGGGCCTTCTGACACAGTGTGTCCAGCCACTGGGAGCTCAGCGGGGGGAGGCACCTGTGTGCAATCCAGCCATTAGGGGCCTCCCAAGGAGACCACCTGTGTGTCATGTGACTGATGCTCAGTCACATCGGAGACCTCAATTCTACTTGATGCCATTAGGACACGTTATTAAAGTTGGCATCAGAGCAGTTGGTCTAGTGGTCAGAATCTGTCCTTCAGATGACGAAAAATAGTAGGCCCTTTATTTCCTTTCTCCCTGGTGGGTTAGCTAGGAAAGAATCCACCTGCAGTTCGATCCCTGGGTTGGGAAGATCCCCTAGAGAAGGGAAGGGGTACACACTCCAGTATTCTGGCCTGGAGAATTCTATGGACTATATAGTCCATGGGGTCACAAAGAATTGGACACGACTGACAACGTTCACTTTTATTTCCTTCTATAAATGGCAACCCATCCGGTATTCTTGCCTAGAGAATCCCGTGGACAGAGGATCCTGGTGGGCTGCTGTCCATGGGGTCGCACAGAGTCAGACACGACTTAAGCGACTTAGCATAGCATTAATGATTGATTTAAGTAATTTTTAAGTGTTTTTAAATTCCTGATTTATGCATATGTCACAGTCTGGTAAAGAGCTTGTAAATGGACTGTTAAAATCCATTGATCTGGGCAAAATGAGTCTCTAGTTGAAAAGAAAAAAATAAGATTTACTGGTTTTTTTCTTTTCAACTTAAGAGACTCAGTTTTGCCCAAATCAATGGGTTTGTGTGTCCAACAGTGTAAAGAATTAAATATTATTGTTAAAAACAAACTGGAGAGGGAAGGAATTTATCTGTTTGTTCTACTTTGGGGTTATTTTTTCATTGCTAATCACCTGAATTATGACTCATTAACCAGACCTGCACAAGAAGAAATACCTGCTAATCTTAGAGACAGGTGAAGAAACTTTCCCTCCACATTTTCAGGTTTCTGAAACGAAATCATTTTCCAAGGTAAAATTTTTAAAACAGCAAAATTTCCTTCTTAGTTTGTAAACCGCTGTTAGCATATTTCTGAGTCATAAATATTGCAGTTAAGTGAAATAATGTCATTAAGTGATAACAAATAGCAGCTCGAGAAGAGCACCTCTGCTCCCTGGGAACACGATTCATCGGGGCACTGGTGAGCTCGGACCTTGGACAGCTCTGCCTTCTCCTGGCTCTAGGCCCGACCGCTCAGGTCTCAGCCACGTTTCTAGTGCTTGACCTGCTAACTGAGGGAAAAAATCTCTTTTGAAACTACTGCTCAAAGTGCAGCGAACCATCCTGTGCAGCTGAGCCTACATAGAGACGCTCAGAAGTGACATCTCTGTTTTTCTCTTTGAACCATTTTTACAACCAGCAACACCTGCATGAAAATTCGAATCGTGTGCTGCGTTGCTCCCGCGCCACGTATCCCCAAGTGCTGTCTTTTAGGCACAGAAACACATGGAAGTTCCGTTTGTTGGCTTAGGTGGTGTCCCCATCACTTCTGTTTATTTTCTTTTTAGTATTTATTTTTTCGTTGATTTACATAGATGATTTACAATGTTGTCTTAGTTTCGGGTGATTCAGATACATATATGAACTTCAGATGTTCAGATACATATATGAACTTTAAAGCCTCTGCCTGTAACGCAGGAGAACTGGGTTCGATCCCTGGGTTGGGAAGATCCCCTGGAGAAGGAAATGGCAACCCACTTCAGTATTCTTGCCTGGAGAATCCCATGGATGGAGGAGCCTAGTAGGTGAGATGTATATATCCCTCTCTCTATACATATGCTCTCCCATCACTTCTAAGGTGTGGGTGTTCTGCTGATGAATGTTAAGGCCTGCAGTCGATTTGGTTTCATTTGGTGAGTCAGCCTCTGCTTTCCCTGCCTCCCTCGGCTCCTGGGGCATGACGGAGCTCCGTCAGGATGCTCACCACGTGTTGGGGAGGCCCTTCCACCTTCACGGTTCTCTGTCTGGTGCGGTTGCTCAGCTGAGGGAACATAAGGCTGTGAATCAGCATCGCTGTTTCTTTGGGCTGGAATTTCTGTTGTTTCCGGTCCCTGTGAGGTGCCTCCTATACAGCCGGCACTGTGCCAGGCCCTGGGCACACCTGAGGGGCCAAGTCAGACAAGGCCCACACCCCCTGGGAGCTTCCGTCCTTGTGAGCTCGTAATGTGTTATTCAGGCCCAGCTCCAAAGGCCAGCTTCAGTGCTGCCTCTTGCAGGAAGGCTTCCGTGACCCCTCTACTTGATTCCCCTTCTTCTCACTCTTCCAGGGTTTGTACTCGCTTATAGCATGAAGGGTCACAGTTTTGCCTGAATGACAGTTGTGTGATCATTGAAAGCACTTCAGGCGGGTCCCCGGGGTGAAATTTATTTAATAAACCCAGGTGGGTTTGTTCATCTCCATCCAGTGGCAAGTACCAGGCTCGGCTCTGAGTCCCAGCACAGTCAACGACGGTGAAACATGTTTGCACCTACTGGGGCCAGCCCAGTGTCTTGTTAGTGTAATGTTTAGTACTTAGAAACACTTCAGCTGAATCAAGTATCACCTGACACATGGATCGTCCAAGCCCTCCCCTTCCCTGGTCTCCCTGTTGTCACAGTACAGGAGTCCCCAAGAGCAGGGACCCTTTGTCCTGTGTCAGCCCCTGAGAAAGTCCCCAGGAAACTCTGACTGCAGGCGTGGGGTCAGCTTGATGGCCTGGTTCTCCTGCCTCGTCCCTGTGGCGCCTGAGGAGCACGAGGCTGACATGGGAACGTTTCAGTCACACTTAACATAAAAATAAATAAAAATATATGCATCAAACCCGAGTGTCGTGCATTGGCAGGCGGGTTCAGACACATGTACTCCCACACAGAGGGAGAAAGGATTTTCTCTTAAACAGAACGCTATATCGATTAGTTCTGAGCTGAAGTCGCCTCTGCGAAAATGTAGATTTTTAAGAATGAGCAATCCTGCTTGAAGCACATCATCTGTTTACAAAAGATTATACCCTCTCTGCCTGCGAGGCTCGACCAAGCAGGGACGGGGCTGAGGCGGACACCGCTGTCTCGCCCGGGCGAGTGTGAAACTGCTATCGACTCTTGTGCGTGTAATCACGGGATTGGGAGGAATTAACCCCCTTCTGTATCTGTGGCACATGGGGGTCTCCAGGGCCGCAGAGGTAAATACAGCTCAAACACGTGTCTGTATCAAATCATCTTTTAAAGATTGTTTTTAAGACTTCGAAAGACTGGAAGAAAACGACACGCAAAGTAAATGATCATCCTCATTCTGGTCCCTAAAGAGAGGCGTTTTATTCCATTTCAGGGTGGGGGTGTCCTCCCAGAGTCCAGGGCTCAGGACAGGGCCGACAGGTCTCCCAGGTCACTGGCTTTCTGTGTGTGAAGTCACATCTCCTGTCACTGCACAGAGCTATTGAGTGTCGGCTTTTACCTAAGTTTGTTCGACAGCAAAAGCGATCAGTTCAGGGTTGACTGTATTTAATTTTTTCAAATCCCATGAGGATGTTCATTGGGGTATATTTTCAAGTAACATCTTGGTTATTTGAAGTTATTTCTTTTTTAAATGTGTTGTTGTTTTTGTTCATGGTTGTTGGTATCAACTCCAGCACCTCAAAGGAACTGTGTTGAGGCTGAGAGCAGGGGCTGCACATTCGTGTTTCACGGCTGGAAACAAGCGGGACCAGCCAGCTTTTACCCTTTCACAGCGAGCTTTCTAGAAGGGTGCTGTTTGTCACAATGATGATTTACCAGGTCACATGCAGGCTGAGTCATACATGCACATACATATACATATTAATACATTCAAGCATATTGCATTTTATTGCATTTTTTTTTTTCCGCTTCACAGAACCTGCTTTTTAAACTAATTGATGGTTTGTGGCAACTCTATTGGGCGCGTCTGTGGGAGCCATTCTGCCAACGGCATTTGCTCACTTCATGTCTGTGTGTCACATTTTGTTGATTCTTGCAATTTTCAAACCCTCTGCCAGCAAAAAGATTATGACTGACTTGAAGATTCAGATGATGGTTAGCATTTTTTTAGCTGTAAAGTATTTTTTAGTTAAACTATATGCAGTTTTTAGACAGTACTATTGGACACTTGAACAGTCTAATTTGGGGGGAACCAAAAATTCATGTGACTAACTTTATTGTAGTATTTTCTTTATGGCAGTGCTCTGAAATCAAGCCCACAACACCCCTGAGGTGTGCCTCCACTTTATTTATTGAGTGGTACTTTTATTCAGTGGGAGTGAGTCAAACTAATATATTTGTCCACCAGGATTAGTCTTTAATTTCCTTTAAATTCTTCTTTACGCCCTTCTTTCTCTTGGTTCTTGTCTGTCAAGAAAATAGGTGAAAATAATTCAAACAGTGTGTCCTCCGATGTCTGTGATATTTTAAGCAATAGTGACATTATGAGTCTATGCAGCACTGATGCTGATTGTCAGCATGGGTGACTCAGGTTTTGCAGGGGGTGGGGGGGGGCACAGTACACGTGGAGAAAAATGATCTCTGGCAAAATTCAAGTTCGGGAACCATTTGATCAGTGAACCCGCGGGTTGGATCTCCTCCAACACCCCCACCCCCAGGGCAGAATCAGGGGCACGGCTCCCAGAGGTCACTGAACTTGGCGTTCTGTTGGGCGGTGCCGCACCAGTGGACCCAGTGGCACCGAGCGGGACCTCCAGAGGCTTTGAAAGTGAAAAATGAAAGTCACTCAGTCATGTCCAACTCTTTGCAACCCCAGGGACTATACAGTCCATGGAATTCTCCAGGCCTGAATACTGGAGTGGGTAGCCTTTCCCTTCTCCAGGGGATCTTCCCAACCCTGGGATCGAACCCAGGTCTCCTGCGTTGCAGGTGGATTCTTTACCATCTGAGCCACCATGGAAGCCCAAGAATACTGGAGTGGCTACCTGGTTCTCATCTCCAGAGGATCTTCCCAACCCCGGGATCGAACCCAGGTCTCCCTCATTGCAGGCGGATTCTTTACCATCTGAGCCACCAGGGAAGCCCAAGCATGCTGGAATGGGTAGCCCTGTTCCATTCTCCAGGGGATCTTCCCAACCCCGGGATCAAACCCAGGTCTCCCGCACTGCAGGCGGCTTCTTTACCAGGCCGCCAGTCACATTGGCTTCTCTCTCTCACTCGCAGACTCACTGTCCGTCTCCAGCAACGACGCCAGCCCGCCCGCCTCCGTGGCCTCCCTCCAGCCCCACATGGTAGGGGCGCAGAGCTCGCCGGGCCCCAAGCGCCCGGGCAACACGCTGCGTAAGTGGCTGACAAGCCCCGTGCGGCGGCTGAGCAGCGGCAAGGCGGATGGGCACGTGAAGAAGCTGGCGCACAAGCACAAGAAGAGCCGCGAGGTCCGCAAGAGCGCCGACGCCGGCTCGCAGAAGGACTCGGACGACAGCGCGGCCACCCCGCAGGACGAGACCGTGGAAGAGGTCAGGGTCTGCGGCGTCTCCCCTGCGAGCCCTGGGCCCAGCGAATAACCCTCCTCCGGTGGTTTTCCGGGTGTTTCCGGAAAGAACCGGTGTCAGAGCCCCACAAAATGCATTCAGCAGTGTGCTGGGGCCCGGGATCCACATGTGGCCTCTGATCAAGAGATCAGAGGACTGAGAGCCCCCCTCCCCAGGTGTGGGGGCACCCCCTGCCTGCTCCAGGAGAAAGTGGTGCCCTGCTGCCCCAGCCTCTCCGCCACCTCCATCACAGGCAAAGCCTGGGGTGCGTCCCCCCCCCCCCACCCCCGACCCTGGGGATGCAGACGATCTAAGCAGTCTCTGGGTTAGCCCTCAGCCATGTAGTGAGTGAGGGATAGTCGCTCAGTCCTGTCCGACTCTTTGAGACCCCATGGACTGTAGCCCACCAGGCCCCTCTGTCCATGGAATTCTCCAGGCCAGAATACTGCAGTGGGTTGCCATTTCCTTCTCCACAGCAGGGAAGCACCAATTTTAGACTTGGAAGGACTGGGGAAAGCCTGCATCCTCCAGTATTTCCACTACCAGACCTGCCCCCATATTCATGTATATTCATACTGACCTCTTGTCCTGAGTAGAAAACATCCAATTATTTTGTTAAGCCAGTAGTAAACACTGCATTATTCCCATGTCATCAAAGATAGATGTATGTAGGCCAACCAGGAATTATTTTTAATTTCCTTTGGAGAGGAGGGACCTTAAAATTATACTGTAAGGAATGGAATTTTTTCATGATCCCCAAGATGGGTCTTCAGTAATGTGGTGTTAGTGAGGGGCCCTCAGAGTTTTTAATGAGGATCCTCATCCCCCCGGTTCCCCACGGACTCAGAAAGACAAAGGCAGAGAGAATGGGGGAGGAGGACAAGATTGGTATCGTTTAATTTATTTTGCAGATGTGTGGTTTCTGCTGCTTTTCTCCTGGGCCTGTTTTTGCCGTGGGTTTTCACTGGAGCGTATGATTCATTTATGTCCTCATCTATCTGTTTAATATACTGGGTCCTCCTAATAGAAGTAAAAAACTGAAGTTTTTTATAAAAGTAAGACTAGGGAAAAATGAATGAACTACATTCTTAAAATACACCTTGAATTGTATTTTTCTTTATGCTCTCATGATTTCAGTGAGTTTTACTTGAGCAAAAAGTAACAAAAAAGTGAAATACGAGACCAGAGAAAACAGAGGGTGATGGTTCACATTTTTTAACTTTTCTTTAAAATTGGCCTCTTGAAGATGAGACGTGTTCAGAGCCTAACGGTTGACATTGGCAGTCCCTTTGCAGACACTCCCGGCCCTTCCCTCGTCCAGCTGGCTGGTGACGGAGCTGGCGCACTTTCAGGAATCAGAGTTCCCATCAGGGTTGGAAGGGGCTTGTGCCTGGTTTCTGCTGTCAGTTTCCATCTCCCGTTAACCCCCAAGGGCTCAGTTTCTATGCCCGGACACTGATACTCAGGGCCAGGTTTTCACGGGCGAATGTGGGTCTGCTTTCAGAGAGGCCGGAACGAGGGCCTGAGCAGTGGCACGCTTTCCAAGTCCTCATCTTCGGGCATGCAGAGCTGCGGAGAGGAAGAAGGGGAGGAGGGGGCCGACGCCGTGCCCCTGCCGCCACCCATGGCCATCCAGCAGCACAGCCTGCTCCAGCCAGACTCCCAGGACGACAAGGTAAGGGGGCCGTGGCCACCCCAAGTCAGGAGAGGGCCCAGCGGTTTGCTCCTGTGCCCCAGCCTCAGAGCCGGACATAGAGAGCAACCCAGGCTGTGAAAAGGCGTCTGGAACACGTGCTGGTTTTCCAGGCCGAATTCTGCCTGCCTTCGCCCCCCCAAGCATAGATAACATAGGCCGTGCGTTTAGACTAGGCTGTAGGAACACGCGCAGTCTCCCCTACAAGTGGGCTTGCATAAGTACCTTCAGTGCATTTTTAATGGATGTTTTCCTAATTGCTACCTTTCAAGTCATTTTAATTTTTCTCACTGTCCTGACCAGGACCCCTGAGTGGACAGTCAGAGAAATCACTGTCCTGCCTGCGTGCGTGGTTTCGTCCCAAACACACACGAGCCCAGCTGATTCTCTGTGTCAGGTGTCTCTGCACGCAGGTGTGGTTTTCAGATGAGACCGTATGGCTCTCCAGTCCCTTTTTTCCAACACGGCCAACATCTGGATCAAACCGGAGTTTGTCAAAGCTCAGGAGTCAGTTCAAGGTCACGAGTCTCCTCTTTGGATGTATTCGGGCCAAGTAAACCTTTATTTTTTGCTTTCTGGGTTTTCCTGAGTTCTTACAGGATCTAAAATTACTTTGTGCCTCCCAGCGGTAGAACCCTAAAATATCAAGAAGGAAACCTGATAACTGGCTTGTACATCCTCTGGCGTTCCAGCCCAGCCTGCTTCTCCAAACTGGCAGGTGTTGAAAACCACGCTATGAAGTCATTACTGGTGATTTTTTTTTTTTTTTTTGGCAGAAACCAAGTTTTCTGAATAAAACAGACGTTTTCATCAGTCTTCCCCCGTCTTCACTTTTTTCCTTCCCTGATTCCCTCCTCCGTACTAACACGGTCACCACTCGCTGGATGGCCCGTGGGTGCTGACCCAGGCTCCGCCCAGCCCAGTGATTGACGGCCCTGAGGCCGAGGGTGATCACACGTCAGTCTTAACCTCAGGCCCCTCCTCTTTAGAACTCTGCCGCCTACTCTGCCAGGGCTCTCAGCGCGCAGTGGGTCTTAGCAGAGGAATGTAGCTTGGCTTTGAGTCCCAAGTCTGGGGGTCATCCGAGGTGCAGACCCCATGCTGCAGAGGGGTAGGGTGGCCTGAGATGAGAGGAGCTCACCTCTCACTGCCCAGAACAAACCCACCGCCAGGCAGCAGGGCTCTGAGAGCTCCTCAGTGGTTTCGTAGCATTCTAAGCCATACCTTTCTGAAGGCAGAAAACTAAAATTGGGTAAATCAGAATGGTTAGCCAAACAGTGAGGTGCCAGGCCTGCTTGGCCTATTCACCAAACCAGGAGGGTGTTTTTCTCCATTTAAAGTGTGGATGGCACTATATTCTTCTGAATTGCTAAAATCACTTTCTGGTTATTGTATGACCTCATTGGGTATTATCCATAGAAGTTCTTCTTTTACAAAAATCGATAGTGATGTTCCCAGAGAGTATATTATCTTGTGACTAATATTTTGTTTTGTTCTGTTCTCTCTTTTTGTAAACTTTCACTGCAGCATTATGTTGACTTGTGTTCTGTGTCTGTTCTGGCTCAGTTTCCTTACCTCTCCATTTGAATTTTTTTTCCCTTCTTTTCTTCACCTCATCTTCCAGATTTCATTAGACCAAGCCAACATTTGTTTTGCCAAGTGCATATCTGGATCCACATTGTAACTGCCTCGTTGTAAACGTTTAGATCCGTATGTGTCTGCCGTGAGCCATGCATCGTTAGGACAGCTAGCCGTGTGTTGCATGCATCTCTGCTGTCCTTAATATGAAGCAAGGTTCATATTACACCCCTCTTCTAGTTTCCAGTAAATTAACGGTGCGAGTAATCCGCAAACACAGCGTGTTTGCTAATTACTGAAACTTGAGCTCAGTAGCCCCTCCCGCAGACCCCTTACCTGTCCGCCCTGTACACCCCGACTCTAGCCGTAAATGGCATCCGATAGCTTGTGAGGCCACAGAGCTCCTGTCCTCTGCACTAATCTGGGGAAATGGATGGCACAGAAAATGGTGAGCTTGTCCCCCTCCTCCCTGTCTGGCCAGTGCTCCCGGCTCCTTTGCTTTCCTTCCTTCTTTCTTTGAACCCCATCCGCACAGTAGAGCCATTTTTAGTATCCTGTTTTTGGTTCCCGATTCCTTGAAGGATTCATTCACTAGCCCTTAAGCCTGTCACTCTTCTGTTGATCTCCGTCTTTCCCTCCTTAGCCAGTAGCCTAGCCAGCAGTTGAAAAAAGAGTTAGAATCCTCCCCCATGCCCAGTCACCTCTTTGAGAAACATTCTGATGGGACATGGCTGCAGATTAAAACCAGACTCTGTCTGCTTTCCACATGTATCCCAGACAGGTCTTATTTAGTGTTTCATGTCAGAATATTGTAAATTTTAAAAGATGGCTTTAAATAAATGCAAACAAAGACAAACTCGTGGTCTTTTGGTCTGGAATTACTTTTAAAAAGAGGCTGAGCTTGCAGGAGAATTTTCCGTCTGTCCAGTGACTAACATGAGGCATCCCCCTCCCCCCTCTCTTTTTCTCAACTTCCTCTCTAGGCCTCTTCTCGGTTATTAGTCCGCCCCACCAGCTCCGAAACGCCGAGCGCAGCCGAGCTTGTCAGTGCAATCGAGGAACTCGTGAAAAGCAAGATGGTAAGATTTCCTAGGGGCTCAGGCCTCAGGGCTGGACGTGGCTCATGGAGCATTGGGGTGCGGGGGTGGAGGGGGGTGACCTCACAGGTGGGTCTCTAGTCTGCAGGACGGATCCTCAGGTTCATAATTGGCTTGAAGACTCACAGGACTTAGCGAAGCCACGGTTGCAGTTCATTCCTGTGAAAGGATGGAGGTGAAGGTCAGCCAGGGAAGATGTACAGGAGCAGGTCCGGGACGCTCACGTTCAGGCCACCCTTGTCCTTTCCCCATGGAGTTACGTGCCCAGTGCTAGCCTCTCCCAGCGTCGCACTGTGTGTGATGATACCTGCAGGGTAACACCAACAAGGGCCACCACCGCCCACCCCACCCCCCCAACCCCACTCTCCAGCCTCGGTGGTCAGAGTTTTTATTTGGGCTCCATCACATACACAAGGTTGACCCCTCACATGGCTCACCCCATCCCCTGCTCCTCTGGAGATCAAGATAGCACATGACCCAAAGCCCCCACCAGAAGTCACTCAGTGAGTATATAGATTGTCTATCTGAGGCCAGAACCCCCAGGTAGACAGACTTCATCAGGCAGGACATTCCAGGGGCTTAGAGGGACCTCCCAGGAGCCATGGTCAGCCCTTTCCTGACCCACACGGTCTGCAGTGCTGGCATCGTCATAGCCAGTGTGGTCAGTTCCATTCTCGTGGGTCGTTGGTATCGCAGGTGCCACTGGGGGTCTCTGGCTGCCTCTGCGATCCTTCACTGGGGTCTGCAGTGTAGGAGGGAGAAGGGTTTGTGTTGCTGTGTCAGGGCTTTATTCTCTTAGTGACCCCATGTCCCTAGTTGGGTCAGCATGGCTTCATTTAATAAAAGCCCCAAATCGGATGTTGATTCTTTGAAGTTAGGTATGCATTGTTTCTGACTGATTCAAATCAGTAGATTTCTGTTTCTTAAGTTTTCCTGTGAAATAGAAAAACCAGTAATGGTAACAGCTTTTTAGACTCATATACCTACTACCTTACTACATCTTTTAAAACTCACCACTCCTAAAATAAGAGCCCGCAGCCTCTCCCACACTCCATTCTCCAGAGTAATCACTGTGGAGCAGTTTGATATGCTTCCCTCCCAACGTTCTCTCTGTGTACTCCCCTCAACAGCTCTATGAGTGGGGCACACACTGCCGTATTCTCATTTTACAGACGAGAAAACCAAGGCACACAGAGTGTGTAAAAACTTGACCAGCTGATAAGGGACAGAGGTTTACTATAATTTATTTAAGTAAATTCATTATATATATGTGTGTGTGTGTGTGTGTATAGATTTATCGTTTTTAATTTTCATTTCTGTTAATTGTTCAGTCACACAGTCGTGTCCGACTCTTTGTGACCCCATGGACTGCAGCGTTTATTTTTGCATAAATATTCATGCTAATTACATGTGTGATTATAATTACATGTAAGTATACTTATAGGGTAAATTTTTAGCACTGGAATGGCTAGATAAAAGGAAATACAGTTGACCCTTAAATAGCCCAAGTTTGGATTTCACAGGTCCACTTATGAAGAAGTTCAACAGTGAATACTAGAGACAGCATAATGTGCAGTGGGTTAATCCGCAGACGTGGAACCGCAGATACTGAGGGACCACGTACAGAGGACCAGTGTCCCAAACCCTGCATTGTTCACGGGCTAACTATACTTCTTTAAAGTTAGAAATTTATCTTCCAAAGCTAGTACTAACTAGGTACTATGTTCATATATATATATATATATATAAATAAAACACTCCAGTTTCTTCTCCCACCCACTCCTAAGCAGCTGCTGATGAGGCTGGTTGTTTCGGTCAAATGGAAATTACATCCAGAATCCAGACTGACAGGTATTGGCCCCCATTGGTGAGCTTTGAGGTTAGACAGGCCATTAGACAGAAAGACTACAAGGACTTGGTAGAGAAGTCAAGAACTTAACTCCACTTGGTCAGAAATTTGGGATCATGTCAGTATGAATGGAGCTTAGCCACATCCTGGCTGTCTGTTTGAGAAACAAGTTGATTAATGGTCTAAAAAGATGCTCAAATAATACTGAATTGAGTTTTCAGGCATCCCTAAACATTTTAGAAACAGCCATTTATACACAACAGTTATAGGATCATTAAAGTCATGCTTGTCTAATTGAAATTGTTCTCCCAAGGAATGTTATGAGACAGCACTCTGTCAACCTGCTAGTCATTGTTCTGCAGCTGTTTGAAGGGATTCCATTGTGAGTGGGTTGAGGTTGATGTGTCATAAATTCAGATGAAGAGAAGTTCTATGCGTGTCTCTCAGCTCGTAATGGTTTATTACCCCTTTTTAGTTTTGAAGAATTAAACTCTATCGGTTGAAGTTGAGTTATTTCTACTACTCACAACTCTTCGAAGTGAATGGGCATAAAGCTGTTGGCAGGGTGGAGAGGGCGTGAGTTTGGAATCAGAGATGTAGGTTCAGATTCTCCTACTGTCTGCTTCCACCTCTCAGCTGGAAGGTGGGGTTTGTAAACCGAGTGCTGTTTGATAAGCTCCAGCCGAGCTCCCTCCACCCGAGCACTCAACTTGTGCCTTCCCTCCCCATTGGAGAACCACATTTGTGCTTTTTACGGTGGACTCGCTGCTCCTTCATTCTCCATGGAATGTAATCTAGACTCCGCCCTCTTTTTCTGGCTCAAGGGAAACATAGCTCTGCCTTGGTTTCCTGTGACTAATCCTCAAATGAGAACTGCTTTTGCCGATAAAACTGCTGGTGAATCATCTGAACACCCTCCTTCCCGCCATCTGCTCCCCATGACTCTGAGTTACTCCTGCACGGCTCACGGGAGCCATGTCACCCCGCATTTGTTTTCCTGCGGGCGATCTCTTAGGCTGTCGTTACTTTGCAATCAGATTGAAACACTGAATTGTTAGCCCCCCAAAGCCGTGTGTGCAGTGGACTGGGGAGGTGACAGGAGAAGGTGTCCTGCCGTTGTGCCATCTGTGTTCAAGGAGCTGGCTCTCCTCACCCTGCAAGCCCTTCCCTGAAATTCACTTCTGTCTACTCCACATTCCTGATCAGGCAAGCGTGGGCTTCCTGAGTGTGGGTGGGGGGCGACAGCAGCCAACAGCCTCAGGGACTGCAGCTGACTTCGGGGCTTTCTTCTCTTGGTTGATCTGAATATAAAGAGAAACCCAAGAAAGAATGAGAATAAGTGAAACAAACATCTGACTCAAGATAATAGAACAGTACAATTTGTTTTTGGAAAAAAGCAGAAGGACTGAATTCACAGAACTAAAAACAGAAATTAATGAGTTGGAAAAACAGAAAAAGGGAATAATAACACCTAAGATTTGTTTTTGCAAAGCATACAGACTTCAGGTAACCTTTGCAAAAAAAAAAAACAGATTCACAAAATAAGAATCTATAAAGAAAAGATCAGCGAGAATTGAAATAATCATGACACGTTACCTCTTTCACCTCTTTGAAAGTAAATTTGAAAACCTAGGATGAAATGGGCAGTTTCTTAAGAAAATACAGTTTACCAACATTAACCTCAGAGAAGCCGAGTGTGCTTCTGCTCAGTTCAGTTCAGTCGCTCAGTCGTGTCTGACTCTTTATGACCCCATGAATCGCAGCACACCAGGCCTCCCTGTCCATCACCAGCTCCCAGAGTTCACTTCCAGACTCATGTCCATAGAGTTGGTCATGCCATCCAGCCGTCTCATCCTCTGTCGTCCCCTTCTCCTCCTGCCCCCAATCCCTCCCAGCATCAGAGTCTTTTCCAGTGAGTCAACTCTTCACATGAGGTGGCCACAGTACTGGAGTTTCAGCTTCAGCATCATTCCTTCCAAAGAAATCCCAGGGCTGATCTCCTTCAAAATGGACTGGTTGGTCGTGTCCAAATGTTTGGGACTTCATGGACCGCCAGGCCCCTCTACCCATAGGATTCTCCAGGCAGGAATACTGGAGTGGGTTGCCGTTTCCTTCTCCAGGGGATCTCCCCAACCCAAGGATCACACCTGTGTCTCTTGCATCTCCTGCATTAGGTGGGCAGGTTATTTACCACTGAGGCACCCAGAAAGCCCTCTGAAGAGTTAGGTCTACATAGATACTCTCTTTTCATTTAAGGAATAGGGAAAGTTGATAAGAACCTACCCACAAAAACCCACTGAACCCACAACTAATTCATCCAAATCAGATTTCCGTTCTGGGACAGCGCTCCTGCCGTTTTACTCGAGCACAGTTGCCAGAAGGGGCTGTTGGGCGTCTGGGAGTGGACGGCACAAATGTGTCCACGACCTCTGGGACGTCTCCACACTCCATGGATGCAGCTGCCGGGTCCAGAGGGGCCTTCACGGGTGTCCATGAAGTCGGGTGCCTCCCCAGCCCTCTTCTGTGTGAAGGGCCCTCTACAACCTTTCTTTCCTGTCTCTCTCCTCACCGTTGAAGTGACCATCATTAAATCTAACGAGCTTCAGCTGTTTCCTCGCACATCCGGGCAGCAGACAGCACTGCTCCTCCCGCCACGCATCCTCCAACCTCCTGTCCGAGATCGGCCTCCGGGACCCGTACGCGTGGACCTGGCCCGGCCCAGCTGCTGCACATGTGCTTCCAGTCGAGGTCAAGAGCTGTTTACTTAAAAATAAGAATGCTATTTCCTCACCGAGCCCTGTTCCTTAACTATCTTTTCATTCACTGAGAGCAGAAGTTGGTGTGTTTGCACAGCTCCATGGCTTACTCCTTGGAAGGAAAGTTATGACCAACCTAGATAGCATGTTCAAAAGCAGAGACATTACTTTGCCAACAAAGGTCCATCTAGTCAAGGCTATGGTTTTTCCAGTGGTCATGTATGGATGTGAGAGTTGGACTGTGAAGAAGGCTGAGCGCCGAAGAATTGATGCTTTTGAACTGTGGTGTTGGAGAAGACTCTTGAGAGAGTCCCTTGGACTGCAAGGAGATCCAACCAGTCCATTCTGAAGGAGATCAGCCCTGGGATTTCTTTGGAAGGAATGATGCTGAAACTCCAGTACTTTGGCCACCTCATGTGAAGAGTTGACTCATTGGAAAAGACTCTGATGCTGGGAGGGATTGGGGGCAGGAGGAGAAGGGGACAACAGAGGATGAGATGGCTGGATTGTATCACTGACTCGATGGACGTGAGTCTCAGTGAACTCCGGGAGTCGGTGATGGACAGGGAGGCCTGGCGTGCTGCGATTCATGGGGTCGCAAAGAGTAGGACACGACTGAGCGACCTGATCTGATCTGATGGTTTTGATGAACAAGATTGCAGGAACAGACTTGGTGTCCTCAAAGGTGCGCTTAGTGATGATACCAGCTTCAGCCTGTCACTCTTACGGGAAACAGGACAAGTATTAGAGGTTTTAATTTGGTAGGAAATATTAAGTGTTCTTGTAATTTGTATCAGGCTTTTTGTTTGAAGAGAAGTGCGTCACATTTTCCCCAGTTACATTGCTTAAATAGCTCTTGATCATCTATATGTCCAGCTGTGTCACTGTGGGAGTTTCAGAAGAACTGTCATCTATTGGCAAATGATGTGAACTGACAAGGGATTAGTCTCCAAAATATACAAACAGCTCATTCAGCTCAATATCAAAAAATAACCCAATCAAAAAAATGAGTAGAAGACCTAGATAGACATTTCTCCAAAGAAGACATACAGATGGGCCACGGGCACGTGAAAAGATGCTCAGCCTCGCTAATCATTAGACAAGTAGAAATCAAAACTATACTGAGGTGTGACCTCACCCCATTCAGAATAGCCATCATCAAAAAGTCAACAAATAACGCTGGAGAGGGTGTGGAGAAAAGGGAACCTTCCTATACTATTGGTGGGAATGTAATTTGGTACAGCCACTATGGAGAACAGTATGGAGGTTTTTAAAAAAAAAACTAAAAATAGAGCTACCATATGACCCAGCAGTCCAGCTCCTGGGCATGTATCCAACAAAGATGAAAGCTCTTAATTGAAGAGAGACATGCCCTCTAATGTTCATAGCAACATTTACAATAGACCAGACATAGAAGCAACCCAAGTGTCCATTGACAGATGAATAGATAAAGAAGATATATACACACACACATATGTGTGTGGGTGTGGGTGGATGGGTATGTATACCCACACACGCACACACGATGGACTATTACTCAGCCATTGAAAAGAATGAAATAATGCTATTTGCAGTAACATGGATGGACCTAGAGATTGTCATACAGAGTGAAGTAAGTCAGAGAAACGAGTATCATATGACAGCACTTACATATGGAACTTGATAAAAATGATACAGATGAGCTTATTTACAAAACAGACTCACAGACATGGAAAACAAATCTGTGATTACCAAAGGGGGAAGGTGAGAGAGGGATAAATTAGGAGTTTGGGATTAACAGATATACACTACTGTATATAAAACAGATAAACAACGAGCACCTATTGTATAGCACAGGAATCTATATTCAGTATCTTGTAGTAACCTATAGTGGAAAAGAATCTGGAAAATGGTATACATATATCCTTTTTCAGATTCTTACAAGTATGTGCATGTGTAAAACATACATATATGTGTAACTGAGTCACTTTGCTGGATACCTGAAATTAACAAGCATAGTAAACTGTGTATATTTCAATTAAAGAAAGAACTGTCACTTGTACCCCTAGAAACTTGGTGAATTCTGATTAAGAAAGAAAATTAATACATACCAATAAGAAAGTAATCATTTGCTGATTCTGGCCACACTAACCCAGGGGAAAAAGTCATCAGTAGTCATTTCACGGATTTATTCGAGGTTCTCAAGAGGATCTCAACAATGAAAACGTCACCTGCAGGAACTAAAATCCAGTGAGGGACAGAGTTGTGGACAAGTAATTGAGGCCAGCAGGACAACCACTTCCTATAGAAGAAAGAAGTTGTGAGGGTCACAGAAATGGAGATGAATTTTAGCCGCATGAGTTATGTGCATGGAAGCATGAGTCAAGGCTTCACGGATAGTCAAGAAACAAATTGATTCTTTAAATTAAAATACAGGTTTGCTGATGCTGCTGCGTAGTCACCAGCAGGGAGTGTGGGCAGTGTGTCGGGGTGTGCTAGCCCAAACGGAGGTGACTGCACACACTTCTGAAATGGTTGTGCTTTCATGGGGCAGGAATGTAACTGAACAGAAAATGACCAGATTTGAAATGGGTGCAGTCTGTGATGTGAACCAAATGTTTTGTTCCTAATTATTTGGTAACTAGGAACAGAATATATTAATAGACATAAATTCACTGCACTTAGCGTTCTGACTTCCCTGTTACTCAGTCTTTAATGAATGCTGGGGCTTTTGTTGTTAAACACTCTTGTGACTTTACACCCATAGGTTCTGCGGTGTCACAGGCTAGGCCTGCTGTGTATTCTGATGTAGGAGACCTCCTGGTCCTAATTTCAGCCTCCTGGGCGATGTAGGTGGGAGGCATGATTGTTGCTCTGATTTTTTCCAGGCTCTGGAGGATCGTCCCAGCTCGCTCCTCGTCGACCAGGGGGACAGCAGCAGCCCCTCCTTCAACCCTTCAGACAACTCCCTGCTGTCCTCCTCCTCACCCATCGATGAGATGGAAGAGAGGAAGTCCAGCTCTTTAAAGAGACGCCAGTAAGACCCCAGTGTTCTAGTTGTCAGCGCTCGGGGGCTCCCCTGCTGGCCCTGCCATCTTCAGAACTGTGGCCCAGTCCTCTCAGAGTCGCAGGAGGAGACCCAGGGTCTCTTCGCTGAGCAGTTAGACGAGCGTGCCCTGCTAAGTCGCTTCAGTCATGTCAGACTCTTTGTGACCCCATGGACTGTAGCCCACCAGGCTCCTCTGTCCATGGGATTCTCCAGGCAATAAAACTGGAGTGGGTTGTCTGCCCTCCTCCAGGGGATCTTCCCGACCCAGGGATCGAACCTGAGCCTCTTGTGAGTCTTCTGCGTTTGGCAGGCGGGTTCTTTACCACGTGCGCCACGCGTACATGTGTTTGCAAAGTGTTCAGAGCCTCAGGAGGGTGCGGTGAGGCATAGCCGCAGCTCTCACTCTTTTATTTCTGCATTGTACTTGATTTGGGAATAAGAGTGGTGGGAGAATCTCTTCTGTCACTGCTGGTGAGAAACTGCTGTACTTTCCAGTATATACGTGCACGTGTGCTCTGGTGCTTAGTCGTGTCCGACTCTCTGCGGCCTCACAGACGGTAGCCCGCCAGGCTTCTCTGTCCATGGGATTTCCCAGGCAAGAATACTGAAGTGGATTGCCATTTCCTCCTCCAGGGGATCTTCCTGACCCAGGGATTGAACCTGCTGCTCTTGTGTCTCCTGCGTTGGCAGGTGGATTCATTATGACTGCGCCACCTGGGCAGCCCCGTTACCCACACAGTAGTAAAGAAGAAAGAAGGCAGTGTAGAAGTAAATGCAGTCCCAGAAACACGAAACATACCTTCATGGTAGAATTTTTCGATTTCAGTTAAAAAGTCCTGAAAAATATTACAAAAGGCTTAAAATTATATTTGGAGAAGAGGAAGAAATTTCCCAGCTGCATGAACACAGAAATTTGGTTTGATTGATCCTGTATCCCAGTATCTAGAGTGACTTCAGGTGCATAGGAGGTGCCGGTTGAATGAAAAAACAAACCAATCAGCCAATTAACTTTTACAGGTCAATTGAGGTGGTTTGCCATAACTAATGGCAGCCCACTCCAATACTCTTGGCTTGGAAAATCCCATGGACAGAGGAGCCTGGTAGGCTGCAGTCTATGGGGTCGCTAAGAGTCAGGCACGACTGAGCGACTTCACTTTCACTTTTCACTTTCCTGCATTGGAGAAGGAAATGGCAACTCACTCCAGTGTTCTTGCCTGGAGAATCCCAGGGACAGAGGAGCCTAGTAGGCTGCCGTCTGTGGGGTCGCACAGAGTCGGACACGACTGAAGTGACTGAGCAGCAGCAGCCATAACTAATCAAGTGATTGTCTTCTGTTATCTAAGTGGCTTTAAACGGTTACTGATCCTTACTGAAAGGAACATTTCTGAATGATGTGTTCAGACGCAAGGCTTTAAACATCTGAGTTAAATTTCTTTTGTATATCCAGAAAAGCTTAAAATGACTCAAGCGTTAAAGCACAAAGAAGCAGAAGACCGGCTTCCTTTAATGTCTTGGCTTCATAGCAGAGCTGTGTCCTGGCTTCTCTCAGTCATCGTCCACACGGTCAGAGTCCGGTGACAGGAGTGCACCCCGAACGGGAGGTCCTTTGTGCCCTCTGCAGTCCCTGTGGGTCACCCACGTGAACTTGTTAGTGGTTGGGGACCCAAAGTGCAAGTTTGTTAGGTTACTTCACAGCCCCTGCAGAATCCGACCTGATGAAAGAAAAAGTGTGAGAGTTTCATCAGAAAATTCCTTAGATGGTGGATTGTAAACACTGTTTTGTCCCTCCCTTTTTTCAGCTACGTTTTACAAGAATTAGTGGAGACAGAGCGTGACTATGTGCGGGACCTCGGCTGTGTGGTGGAGGTGTGTACTTTCAGAGATAAATAACCTCTATCAGCTAGCTCTGAGGCTTGTCAGAAGGGTGTTCATTTGGACAGTCGAATGCTGATAGCTTCTCAAAAGCCTTGAAAACATGTTTGACTAAAACAAAACAGTAAAACGACCAACAAAATATTTCTGAAAAATAAAATTTAGCCAAATATCTTAATCTTAATAACTTTTAAAGACTTCTCTTTTGAACAGTGCATCTTGACAGAGTCTCCTTTTTTAATATAGTTGAAGTTTATAAATGTTATCTCCAAAAAAAAGAATTTCTGGTATGGAAATCTGGCCTTTGATTATTTTATAAGAGGGTGGGCATCACCATGGAAATGAGGGTATCTGTGGTTGAAAAGTCAGTGTGACCAGCTCTGGATTCTGTTACATCCTGAATCCCCCTTGGGTGTGGAGCTTGGTCAGTGGCTGCCACCCCAGGCCATTTGCTTGTAGTTTTCACAGAACGAATATGTCACCATTTCACTGACCAGAAGTTACTCTGCAATTTGTAACCATAGCAAAGCCGCTGCCTTTCATCCGAAATCAAGAGTCATCTCTGGCCTTGTCCCTACATTAAGTTCAGGGCATCATCATATTAGTAAACTCAACTGATCAAAAAGCTATTTTTGTAAAATAAAACTTTACCATTTATTCTTTCAGCTTTGCAAATATGTACAAGGCAATACTTTTTGGATGGACATTCCATGAAGAGTAATAGCTATTACAGTTAATTGCATAACAAAAGATTAAACATGCATGACATATCCGTCATCACTCCAGCAGTAACTTCAGAGCCTCCTGTATAGGCTGAATCCCATCTGAGTTATATAGAAGTTTTAAACCACATTTTAGCAACATAGTTAACTAGCTGGGGTTAGAAATCAATTTATGGAAAGTATATTATTAAATCCTTATTTAACAAATTATGTAGATAATCCAAAAAGAAAAGAAAATCTGTTTATATCAGATCAGTACTAAGAACAGAGGAAATACGCTTCATGCCAAAAATTTAATATTTACAAGCTGACAAGATGATTTGTTTTATGAAATCATTTACATTTATTTAAACTTTCCAGTTCCTCAGAAGAGTTTTGATCTTTGAGTGCTAAACAGTTCAGGGAGAGAAAGTCATGGCAATGAATGTGACTGTATTTTCACGGGCCAGTTAAGGACGTATTTCTCAAAAGGCTTTTGTTCTTAAACAGTTGGTTTAGGAGACAGTGCGTATGTCTGCTTTGTCCTCTGTGACTCAGTCAGTAAACCACTGCTTAATTCAAACATGTTCAATGAAATAACCTTATCTTTAAATATTTACTTTTAGGGCTACATGGCACTTATGAAAGAAGATGGTGTTCCTGACGACATGAAAGGCAAAGACAAGATTGTGTTTGGCAACATCCATCAGATTTACGACTGGCACAGAGAGTACGTAAAATACACCCCGTGCCCGACCGTGGGCAGTGTGTGATCACCGCCGAGCTGCATCACAGGCTTGTCAGGGGTGGGAGAGGACATTTGTTGATTCATTTCATTTCACTACCTGTATAGCCTCGTGCAGGCAGCTGTTGCAGAGGAAGTACTGCTTTGCTGAGGAATTTTCCGGTTGCGTTTCATGGCACGAGGAAGTCCCTTACCTTCTTCATGCTGGTCCATCCAGGGGCCCAGGGCGTTGGGGGAAGGTGGGGCTGGAGGCCTGGGTACAGAGTCTGACAATCTGGGTTCATAGTCTGGTCCTGACCCTGAGCTGTCTGCCTCCATCCTTCATTTGGGTCACTGTGTTACCCTCCTCGTGGGGTTTTTATGGAGTGACTGAGTTAATACACACACGTAAAGCACTTCGAACAATACCTGCATAGAGTAAGCCTTGATGAGTGTTTGTAGTTAAAATTGCAGCCACCTCTGTAATAAATACAAATTACCATGAAAGAGTTATTTTTCAAGTCAGCATTCATGGGGAAAGTAGACACGGTTGCCCATGAAAATCAAATCTGATTCTAGTACCTTGCCACACCTGTCCTGATCTGTAGTGAAACCAACTTTTTAAAGGTATAGTTGGTGCCATTATCTAGTCCTCTGGTCCCAAGGCTGGTTCTTAAGCTATGACAGAAAAGGGGAAACAGCGCCAAGCTGCTGGGATGACCAGACAGAGAAATTGCCCCTGGAGATACCGTGTCTGCATGATATGTGCAGAACTAGAGGATATTGCATCCTCAAATGCAAGGCAGTTCAACATGGCATTCATTGGTGTGCTGGCTTGCAGGTCAGGAAAATCCAAGCTACAGATATCAACATATGGAAGTGAGAGCTAAGGTGGGCATACGTCTCACCAACAGCTCTAGTCCAGACAAAGTGAAGAGCAGTCGTCCGTTTTGTTTTGTTTCTATGGTTATACCTACTTTTGATCTTGTGTGTATGCTGTGTGCCCAGTCATGTCCAACTCCTGTATCCCCATAGACTGTAGCGCAGCAGGCTCCTCTGTCCATGGAATTTCCCAGCAAGAGTACTGGAGTGGGTGCCACTTTCTTGTCCAGGGGATCTTCCCGACCCAGCTATTGAACCTGCATCTCTTGTGTCTCCTGCATTGGCAGGCAGATTTTTTATCACTGCACCACGTGGGAACCCCAATTTTATCTTAACGGGACCTAATATTTGCAACCTAGAAGTTGATTTTGATAATATTTGAGAAAACTTTTATTTTTTAAAGAAAACCTCAAAGCTGTCACAGATTACATTCAGATTTGAGCCTCTTAAAAATGACCATGGAAAGAATATGAAATTCACAGGTATGCAGACCAAGATAAAGAAAAATGACCAACTGCTTTGAAGCGTTTTTTTTACCCCATATTCAGATGAGATTTTATTATTTGAGTCATTTTAAAAAATGAAACAGAAATGTGGACTTTCCAGAGGAAGGGAAGGTTGCCAGTCAAGAGGTGTCTTGCTCTGACTTAACCTTTTTAAACTGTTGTAAATTGTATCTCTTTCTGCTTTCTGTCCTAACAAAACGTTTAGTGTTCGTTGTATTGGCTAAACATATACTTTACACTTCCAGATTGCTAATGTCAAAACAGACTATTTTGAAAATTTAAACCTCAGTCTAAAATTAGAAGGCCAAATCGGAGATGGTTCTAATATTTCTCCTTTCGTTGCAGCTTTTTTTTAGGAGAGTTGGAGAAGTGCCTTGAAGATCCGGAAAAACTAGGATCCCTTTTTGTTAAACATGTAAGTACAGAAGCATTATTTATATTCTCTTCTGTATTGTCATATTTAGTAATTGGCTTGTCAGATGAAAGGAGAACTCACTGGCAGTTTACAGAAATGCTTATATTGAGAATGAAATCAAACCGTACAGTGTCAGCTGGTTGGATTCAAATCCCCCACTGCTCTTCTACATGCGAACGGTCTGCTTTCCCAGTCAGCTGGCCTGGGTTGGCTGTTTAGCTCACAAACAGGCCAAGATGGTCCGCAGGGGACCAGAACCAGACCAGCAGCAGGACCATTTGGAAACATCTTTGGGCAAAGAAGTGCTGGTGCAGATAGTGATGCACCTAGACGTGCAGGTTTAATGTAGTAACCAAATATTTGTAAATCTAAGGTACGCATGTTGGAACCTGCCGGCAGTCCAGCGGTGAAGACTCCATGCTTCCATTGCAGGGGATGTGGGTTCCATCCCTAGTTGGTTAACTAAGATCCCACATGCTGCATGCTGTGGCAATAAGACAAACAAATTAATTCAATAAGCACATTAAGAATAAAGGGGCATTTTTGGTTTGGTTTGGTTTTTAGGGAAAATTACTATATTTTCAAAGTGACCAGAGCTTTTGTATTTTTGCACATCTCCTTAATGTCTGGCTTAATAGAAGACAGATGCATGTTTATATCTTGTTTCTGTATTGAACCTAACTAAAAATAAATTTTTAGTTAAAATTTATGGGGGGAAAAAAATCTGTCCTCACATAGATATTTGGTTAGAAAGGAATGAGTATTTTAATAGCCTTTTCAGATAATTTATAGACAGTTTTCTGAGATACTGCACCAAAACTCAAGTGAGAATTTCTTAAAGGTTAGTTGCAACATGGAATCTGAAAACCCACTGGTGACCTCACTTCTGTTGCCCTGAAAGCCTTAGAGCCATCTTGCTGTTAAAGACACTTTCCCTTCTGCACCAGCTCCTGACATCCTGTATTGGTCTTTTGGAAAACCCTGACCCACTGATTGAGACAGATCTTCCAGATGGTGAACTATTTCAATGAACAGTATCCCCGCTGCCAAAAAAAGAAAAAATCAGATTTGTTCATATCACCACCCATCTCTTCACAAAAATCTTTTAAGTATTGTCAAGTTCTGGTAGCTCAGCTGGTAAAGAATCAGCCTACAGTGTGGGAAACCTGTGTTTGATCCCTGGGTTGGGAAGATTCCCTGGAGAAGGGAAAGGCTACCCACTCCAGTATTGTGGCCTGGAGAATTCCATGGACTGTATAGTCCCTGGGGTCGCAAAGACCGAGTGACTTTCACTTTCGTTTTCATGGTCAAGTTCAAGATGGCAGATCCACATTCTCCAAAATGTTAATTTTTTGCTTGAAAGCTTCATTTTTCATTATTAATAGACATTGCAGGTTGTTTGCCTTGAAACAACAGGCTTATTTTATCCATGTTCAGGAAAGGGTCTAGCAGATACCCACGCATAAGTAATTATAGTCCTTGAGGCTTTTAAGTAAAAACAAGCAGCTGGTTCAGCTCATGGCTCAGCCACACGAGGGCGCTGCTGCACCTGCTGTCACACGAGGCAGGCGTGTCACCAGGACCCCAGTCTTATCACAGGAAGGTTAGAAAGGTGTATAGCCCGTGGTTGAGTCTTAATACAATGAATTTTTATCAGTTCATCAAGGACAGTCTTAGCTGAAGCTGGTGTGTGCCGTGGTGAGGGATACTTGCTAAAATGCCAGCAGTTTCTCCCACCACCGGTTTTGCACATCACTGCAGATGAAAAGAAGAGGGTGACAACTTAGTATTATTTGAAAATAGTTTGACCTGATGGGTCCCCAGGAGGCCTTCAGGACCCCAGGGGTGTGTACAGCACACTTTGAGGGTCAGTGCAGGAAGTCATGGCCCAGTATTTAAGACTGCCTTCAGTATTTAAGACTAAAGAGCTTTTTCTAACCTCGTTCAAAAAAAAAAAAAAGCCAGGCTTCCCGGAGCCACTGGCAGGATTTGAAGGTGGGAAAGCGATTCTTGGTTTAATACCAAGAACTGCGTGCTTTCCCCGCCCCTGGTGTTTTCCCAGGTAAAGCATGGGGTTTGATATATATGAGGGAAAGACAAAGAAGGGCTGTTTTTGGAGCCAGCATCAGGAACCTGGGATGTGCTCCCAAGAGCCTAACCATGCGGTTTTCTCGAGAGAACAGTTGCTTTCCGAATGCACTGACACCGTGCACGTGCTTCCTGTGTTCTAACCCACCTGTTTGCCTTCCTTTCCTAGGAGAGAAGGTTGCACATGTACATAGTTTATTGCCAAAATAAACCAAAGTCTGAACACATTGTCTCAGAATACATTGACACCTTTTTTGAGGTAAGACTCAGTTACAAAGCAGTTCTGAATCATTGGTTACAGTTGATTTCCAAAAATTCGTTTCCCATGAGATTAAGCAATCGTCAAGAAACTAGCCTCAGTTATAAGAGTCCTGAACTTGTATTTCTTTCTTGTAAACCAGAGAAGTGAGTATAAATTCAACCTGTGATCACATCCCTCAGCATTCAGAGCACTGGGGTCACGGCTAAAGTCAGGGGCTTGGGGCTTCCCTGGTGGCTCAGTGGTAAAGAATCTGCCTGCCAGTGCGGGAGACACCAGTTCGATCCCTGGCCCGGGAAGATGCCACATGCCGAGGAGCAACTAAGCCCGGGAGCCACAGCTGTTGAGTCTGTGCTCTGGAGCCCAGGCACCCTCGGTCCGTGCTCCGCAGCAACACATCCGTGCACTGGATGGCACGAGCAGGCCACACGCTGCCACAGGAGAGTAGTGCCCGCTCACCAGAGCTAGAGAGAAGCCTGAGCAGCAGCGAAACCCCAGCACACCCAAAATAAGTAAACAGAATTACTTTTTAAAAAATGAGTAACCTTAAAAAAAATCAGGTTTTAAAATCAATTTCAAACTAGGGCTCATTTTCACATGCAGGATAATTCATGATCTAAACTTTTAGCCTAGAAATGAAATATTTGTATCAATAAAAGTAAGCAATTGAAAAAAAGGCCTTTTTAGGCAAGCATAGAAGATGCTCTGAAAAACAGCTCAGAAAGCTGAAACGCGAGCGGTGGCACAGCACTGGCGGGCCGTGTGCAGTGTGGCCTCTTTTCTCATCATCTCTCCTACCATGTAGTTAGCATTTCTGAGTTACAGGGACTGGAAAGTGCCTTTTAAAAGGCAGCATTCAGTATAGTTGATTCAAAGTGTTGTATTGGTTTCTGATATACAGTGGGGGTGATTTAGCTATACATATATACATACCTGTATATGTGCATGTGTTCTTTTCCACTGTGATTTATTGCTGGATATTGAGTGTGGTTCCCTGTGCTATACAGAGCCGCCTTATTATTTATGTTGTATATCGTGGTGTGTCTCTGCTGGTCCAGGCTCTGAATTTATCTGTTCCCTCACCCCCTGTCCCCTTTGTAATCATGGATTTGTCTTCTCTGACTACTCTGTTTCTGTCTAGTAAATAAGTTCATTTGTATCATATTTTAGATTCCACATATAAGTGATGTCTTTCAGGGGTGCGAAATTGTTTAAGCCCCAGTAATTCTTAAGTTTAAATTTCAAATGATTAACAATAAGCACATCTTACGAATCACGTTCAACCTTCTGTGCTTGCTAGTCTCTTCAGATGTCTAGATTGTTAAGCACTGGTTTTCGGTTTCATAAAACAGAAAAGGTTTTCCTTCTAGATGGACCATAAAATTGTTATGTCAAACAGAATAACTAACTGAATAAAAGACAACACTCGAGTCCTTTCCTTCCTCCTCCAAAACCCCAGGACTTAAAGCAGCGCCTGGGCCACAGGCTGCAGCTCACGGACTTGCTGATCAAACCCGTGCAGAGGATCACGAAGTACCAGCTACTGCTGAAGGTGAGGCTCCGCCGGCCCGAGCCCGCTCCGCGGGGCCCGAGGGCTGGGCCGGTGGTGAGCATCGGCAGGGGCCCGAGGGCTGGGCCGGTGATGAGCATCGGCAGGGGGACCAGAGGGCTGGGCAGGTGATGAGCATCTTTTCTGTAAAAAAAAAAAAAAAAAAAGAAGCAGTCTTGTTGTTTCTGATTTCCAATATTTCCAAGTAAGTTTTTTTAAAACTTAAGGCGAGCCCTTATACTGTTCTCTCAATTTTTCATTTACATCAGGTTCTGACGCAAAACATCCGTGAAAGTGAGCTTTTTCTCCCCACCACGGATCTTGAATACTTGACCCACTTACAGGTTTTCTGTCTCCTTGGGGCTTCAGATTAAACGTTTAGTCCCTGCCAGTTCCTCTCTGTGGGCTCAGCAACCGCCCTTGAGTGATTCAAATTCCTCAGCACCCCTGAAGACAAAGTCAAGCCATTTTCCATGGTAAAAGTGACTGTTGGAGGTGGCGAGATCCCTTCACACATAAAACTTAGAACCTGGAGGTAAAGAGAGATGAGCGCCTATCTTGGGGTGAAACAGGAACCACGACCTGCTTAGATCAGCTGGCCCTGACTTTGCGCTCCTGTGGCTTGAAGTCCGCCTGGGGATACCTCATCTTTGTGTTCCTGGGAGAGAAAAACGAGGCTGGCCCAGTGGCTGGCATCGTGGCTGATCAGAAAGGGGACTGCTGTGTGACCATCACCCTTGTCATGCCCTTCTGTCTGTTTTCCTCCTACAGGACTTCCTCAAGTATTCCAAAAAGGCCAGCCTGGATACATCAGAACTAGAGGTACTGACACCCCGCTGGGTGCGTCTCTGAAGCAGCTTGTCTCTGGTGGGGTCGGGGGGGTCTCCCGAGCCCCCTGGGCGTGCCCTCTGTCCACGCGTGGGCGGGCAGGGGAGGAACTGAACAAGGTGGCGGATTGGAGGGTTAGTGCTCCAGCCTGGCCCCAGGAACTGAAGGCTCACTCTGCTCCCCACCTCCGCCCACCCTGCAGAGAGCCGTGGAGGTCATGTGTGTCGTCCCGAAGCGCTGCAACGACATGATGAACGTCGGGAGGCTACAAGGCTTCGACGTAATGTGGCTCCTCTTTAAACTTGCTGCTGTGTCTGGGATGCTTGACCTCCACCTGCAGAAAGCCGGTCCTTTCTGCTTGGTTTGCTGTCTTCTCTTACTGTCCCTCAACCTGAGTGATACTATGTTTCAGCTTATCTGGGTGCATCTAATTTGCTTTTGTGGGGGACCTTCCTCTGCTCAAAGCCCAGCGCCTCGTGGCAGGAGCAGGCAGGCCTCTGCTCTGTCTCCAGGACCCTCTGCTGCGGAGGAGCGAGCCTCCTTCCCCGGCACGATGAGCAGGGGCCCGTCCATCTCATCTGTCAGCCCCAGGAGCCTGACTCCAGGTCCCTGGGCTCCCCGTTAGTCACAGACTTCTCTCTGAGTTGCCAGACCACTCAGATTACGTACTACCTACTAGCATGAGGATGTCCAGAGCCCAGAATCCTTTTTTTTTTTCCCCCAGTTTGATTGTCGAGTAAGGAGACGGGAGTTTTTCTTTTTCTTGCTTACTGTTTCGCTAGAGGAGTGGGTTTAGTTTAACATGCTGGTGCTGGAGTTCTCCGAAAAACACACACACACACACAGATGGGCTCTCCTGGAGGGCTCCTGAGCATCTGTGAGCAGGTCCCACCCAGGGTGCTAGCGGCACCTGGCCGTGGACCGCCCCTTGAGAAGTACTCTTCCGCTGCGAACTACACCCTTCCATCCACTTTCAGTCTCTGACTGTAACTGAGGCCAGGGGTTACACAAGAGCTGGCAAGGATTTTATTTAGATGATTTTTCTGTTTAGCTCTAAGACGTTATTATACTAAAAGAAATGTTACACTCCATAAATTAATACAAGAAAATACATCATTCTGTGGGAGGAAAACTAAAGAAAACAAAATTTCCAGTGTCTTAACTTTGAATGCAATGTTTTCTTCTCCTGTTCCTCTGCACCCTTCTCTACATTCCAGGGTAAGATCGTGGCCCAGGGCAAGCTGCTCCTGCAGGACACGTTCTTGGTCACGGACCAGGACACGGGGCTGCTGCCTCGCTGCAAAGAGAGGCGGGTGTTCCTCTTCGAGCAGATCGTCATTTTCAGTGAGCCACTGGATAAAAAAAAGGGCTTCTCCATGCCAGGATTCCTGTTCAAGAACAGTATCAAGGTAGCTCATGTTTGCCTGTTTTCTCAAGCACTAATGCATATACCCGGTACACTGAAAAAATGTGTCCTTTTTAATGATGACATGTCCCAATCATTCCTGCTCCTTGGAAGAAAGGCTGCAACAAACCTAAACAGCATATTAAAAAAGCAGAGACATTATTTTGCCAACTAAGGTTCGTAGAGTTAAAGGTATGGTTTTTCTAGTAGTCATGTATGGATGTGAGAGTTGGACCATAAAGAAGGCTGAGTGCCGAAGAATTGATGCTTTTGAACTATAGTGTTGGAGAAGACTCTTGAGAGTCCTGTGTACTGCAAGGAGATCAAACCAGTCAATCTTAAAGGAAATCAACCCTGACTATTCTTTGGAAGGACTGAAGCTGAAGCTCCAATACTTTGGCCACCTTGATGTGAAGAGCTGACTCATTGAAAAAGATCCTGATGGTGGGAAAGATTGAAGGCAGGAGAAGAGGGCAACAGAGGATGAGGTGGTTGGATGGCATCACCAGCTCAGTGGACAGGAGTTTGAGCAAGCTCCAGGAGATGGTGAAGGACAGGGAAGCCTGGCGTGGGCTGCTGTCCATGGGGTCTCAAAGAGTCAGACACTACATAGAGACTGAATAGCAACAAATTCTGATCTTCATTAAATATTTAGAGAATTTTCTAATACTTTTCACACCCTTTAAATTCACTCCATCCTCTGCTGTCTGAGTTCCCCAGTGGCTGATGGGGGGCGTACGGCTACAGCGTTCATTTTTACCACGGTGAGAAGGCCTCACCTTTGCTAGTTTTTTTTGGCTCCACCTTCTCTAGGACCATGTGAATTATTCAAGTTCAGAGGCATGGATTTCGAGAGGATAGCTTACCTTTTTCTCTTCTCCATTCAGCAAGAATCTTCTCTGCACTCAGAACCAGGCAGGGGGCCGTAGGGCTGGACAAGGCAGGCAGTCTTTGCCCCGGGGTGGCTTGCTCTCCGACAGAAGAAAAAAACAAGACTGCCAATGGCCCCGAGTCCTGTAAAGGAACAAACCAAGAGTGAGATGAGGAGACCCCAGGTCCCAGCAGATTAACATTCTAGTTAATTGTTGAAGCTACTCGTTAAATTCCTGGTGATCCCCATAGGCCTGAGTTAAAAGAATCATTAAAAAGCTTCGAGATACTAATTTTGGAGGTGGTAAAAAGGGCAGCCCAGCCAAAGAGTGGCGGTTTCAGTTTTGACCCAAGAGGAGCGTTACTTTGCACTTGCACTTTGTGCTTCTGTTTGTTTGTTTGTTTGTTTGTTTCATAGTGAAATGTTAGTTGCTCAGTCATGGCATACCCTTTGCAACCCCATGGACTGTAGCCCACCAGGCTCCTCCTGTCCATGAAATTCTCCAGGCAAGAATACTGGAGTGGGTAGCCATTCCCTCTCCAGGGGGCTTTCCCGACACATACACTGTTTGTCAGTGTCCAGCCCTCTGGTGTTAAGTACGTTCACACTTGTCAGCCAACCATCACCACCATCTATCTCCAGGACTCTTCATCTTATAAAAGTAGAGCTCCATCATCATTAAACAATACTCTGTGCCTCATCCAAAGGGAGTCATCACAGTGCTGGACTTTCTCCCCCTGGCTCATTTCATGTAGCTCAGTGGCCTCCAGGCTCACCTGTGGTGTAGCCTGTGACAGAATGTCCTTCCTTTTTAAAGGCTGTATAATAGTCCACTGTGTATACAGACCACGTTTGATTATTCATCCATCTGTTGATGGAAACTTGGTTTGCTTCTGCCTTTCGGCCATTGTGAATAATGCTTTTTCTTTTTCTTTTTTTTTTTTTTTAAGGTGAGCTGCCTTTGCCTGGAGGAAAACGTGGAAAATGATCCCTGTAAGTTCTCTCTGACATCGCGGACGGGTGACGTGGTGGAGACCTTCATCCTGCACTCATCCAGTCCAAGTGTCCGGCAGACGTGGATCCATGAAATCAACCAGATTTTAGAAAACCAGCGCAATTTTTTAAACGGTAATGTGTGTGGTTACTTTCCCTAACGCACACATTTTTACTTCTCATCTCTCTCCTGTCACATACAACAATATGTGTGACATATTGTATGTGTGACACACAGTAGTGACAGGACTCTGAGCAGTTACTGTGGACCAGACACTATACCGAGCACTGCCCAACAGTGCTTCATTCATCTTCCCAGTGACCTGAAGCAGCAAGTCCCGATAGCATTCCCACTTCATAGATGGCGAAGCTGAGGCACAAAGTGGATTTGTAATCTGCTCCAGGTTCCATATGATGCTGGTGGCAGAGTAGGGACGCAGAGCAGCCATCTGGCTCTTGGCGGTGAGCCCCTTCCCGCTGTCCAGTTCATTTTGTCCCATGGTCTCCCATGGCATGTGCGCCCCAGAGCCCATCCTGGGAAAGGAATGCGTGAGAATGACTAAGGCAGCAGACGGAATTGGCCGGAGATGTTGGAGACATTCTTGTGTGCAACTCTAAAATTTATGTTCCACCACATGGTACCTCTAGACTGCCCTCCTCCGTATTAAAAACAAGGCATCTTTTTTTCCTTCCCGCTTCTATGACACAGCTGATTAGAGAGGAGAAATACCATAATAATACAGTACGACCCAGGACAATAGAGAGGTGCGACACCCCAGAGAAAGGCCTTCACAAGGATAGAGACCGAGGCGCCGACCTGACGTTGCAGACAGTTAGACTTTTTGTGTCCCTGACCTGAACCTGCTCGCTTCTCCTTGGGGCCACCGCCTCGACTCTAGTTTTAATTTGGCAGTTACTGAAGAGCATCAAAAATTCAGCGAGAACTAGATACGCACTGCTGTCTTTTTTTTGTCCTTTTCTCCATGTCCATGTTCTGTGTCTATGGCCCGGTCCAACCGGACATTGTAATCTCTCTGTCACATAAAACCACCCCCACAGCTCGAGTGACATTCAGGAGCCAGGAGCACAGGCACTGCTCGAGAAAGGCCAAGGTCGCGTGGCACTTTTGGCCCAGGGGTAATCATCCGAGTGTTAACCCCAGGCTCCCATCCAGACTGTTGACGGAACGTTTCTTGTGTGTGCAGTTACAACTGGATGGCTGGGGCTAGGGGGATTAGGGGGACGGTTCCCATGCATGGGAAGAATAGTTCCGCTCCCGTGGCTGTCAGTGAATGCAGATCTCTTTAAATGTGTTGTTTTTGAGTGCTTCACTGAATGCCAGTCCACAACATGTAACTGTTGGGAAACCTCTAAACTCAGACCATCTTCTTTAAAATGAACTGAGCTGCCTCCTGAATCACAGGCATGAGTGGGCCATGCCATTCACCCCTGGACTCTCAGCCCAGAGATGCTGAGGACGCTGCTCTCAAGGGTGGATGGAGGTCAGGACTGGAGCAGGGCCCACTACTCCCTCCCCTTAGTCCCATGCAGGGCGGCGGCCCACACGGCTTTATCACATCACAGGTCGTTTGGCTCCAGGATACTCCTCCACACCAGCCTGAAGTCTCCCAGGCAGGAAGGGGCTACATCTGACTGTCCAGCATCACAGAGGTTTTCTTTAGCTCTGCAAGGATTTGTGTTGCTGTGCTGTGCTTCGGCACTCAGCATGTCCCACTTTTTGCAACCCCATGGACTGTAGCCTGTCAGTCTCTGTCCTTGGAATTCTCCAGGCGAGAATCCTGGAGTGGGTTGCCATGCCCCACTCAAAGGCTTGTGTCAGTGTTCCCATGTATCTTACCAGGCACGTTGCCTGCATCTTCCAACAGACAATGACATAGCTAACTCACTAAGCCCAGAGACAGGACAGCTTCATGACCCCCCCAGGGTTTGTGGAGCGCCTTCCCCAAGGTAGTCCTTAATACCGCCTTGGCCTGTGGGAACCAGATGGTACCTGTGGAGCCCCAGTTGAGTCTCCCCAGCAGCCCTGGGCCTCCTGGGGACCCTGACTGTTGCAGGGATGCCCGGGGCTGATTCTTCTCCTTTTCCCCTGGGGTGGAAATGTTTAGGCTGTGCTCAGTGTTCTGGGCAGGAAACCTCTCCTCCAGACTGCTCCCCATTCACCTGTCGTTCTCCCTGAGACCTGCAGACCGCCCTTGATAGAACCAGTTTAACTCGTTCATACTTAACAGTACTCTTGCCTAGAGAATCCCACGGACAGAGGAGCCTGGTGGGTTACAGTCCGTGAGCTGGCAAGAATGAGATGCAGCTGAGCGACTAAGCACACAACAGTTAAATCCAAGACCTTTTCCTTTTCCTTCCCTGGTGGGTGGAGCCAGCCCGCTCCCCGGAGGATGGGTGGGTGTTCCCGGATCCGGGTGACTGGGCGATGGTGGACACCCCCAGGTGACGTGAGCCTGGGCACTAAGCCAGCCCTTCCTTTCGGGTCATTGTGCCCCCTCCTCCCCTTCGCCCGTGTGACGGTGCCCTGACGGAGTCTCTCCTGTGCCTTGCAGCCTTGACATCACCCATCGAATATCAGAGGAACCACAGCGGGGGCGGCGGCAGCGGCGGGGGCGGGGGCAGCAGCGGGGCCCCCAGCGGCGGGGGCGGCGGCAGCAACCACAGCGGCGGTGGGGGCGGCCCCGGTGGCGGCGGCAGCGGCAGCTCGAGCAGAAGTAGACCCTCCCGGATTCCCCAGCCCGTCAGACACCACTCCCCCGTGCTGGTCTCCTCTGCAGCCTCGAGCCAGGCAGAGGCAGACAAGATGTCAGGTACGTGCACCCCGGGCCCGCCACCGCCTCCTCCCAGCCGCAGCCCCGCCCCGGAGGCCAGCGCCGGCCCGCCTGGCAGGGCGCCCCCCAGCAGCGAGCCCGACGGTCCCGAGCGAGACACCGAGCCGATCCCCAAGATGAAGGTGCTGGAGAGCCCCCGGAAGTCGTCCGGGGGCGTGCTGCCACAGGACGGAGCCGCCAAGGAGGCACCGCGGAGCGGCCCGGGCCCCCTTCCGCTGGGCAAGGCCAGGCCCGGGGCCCCCTCGCCCCTGCACTCACCTCTGGCCGCCGCCGCCGCGTCCCCCTCTCCGTTCGGCAAGGAGCCCTTGCCCCCCAGCAGCCCCCTGCAGAAGGGGGGCTCCTTCTGGAGCTCCGTGCCTGCCTCCCCTGCCAGCCGGCCCGGCTCCTTCACCTTCCCGGGGGACAGCGACTCCCTGCAGCGGCAGGCACGGTGCCACGCGGCCCCTGGCAAGGATGCGGACCGCATGAGCACGTGCTCCTCGGCCAGCGAGCAGTCCGTGCAGTCCACCCAGAGCAACGGGGTAAGAGCGCCCGGCCGCCTGCGCCCGCCTCTGTCCCGCGGCTCTTCTAAACCTCCCGCCTGGCCGCCGCTGTCCTCGTACTAACTCCGGGCTCCACCAGCTCCTCGGCATTCCGCGCCCTGGACTCGGCAGGGAATGCCCGCTAACCTGCTCCCGGCGGACGGCGCGCCCCGGGTCTCTACTAACTCGCTCCTTGCTTTGTGTCCGCTAACAACTGGGAACGCAGACCATTAACCTTCCGAATGAATGCAGCATCTCTGAGCTTTTCACATCTTCCGACCAGCCGAGTATCTTGGAACTTCCTCTCTCTCTCGCCGCCCCTGCTTTCCTCGCACTTTTTTGTTTTTTTAAAGAGGGGTCCGTGTCCTGCCGTCTACCTCCTGTGTAAACTGAAACCTGTATACACTCTTTAAGCTTTCTACTCATCGCTTGGTTGTGCCCTTTTATGCCTTAAATTAATCTTTGCAGCGTTTTTGACTCATTTGCTGGGAAAAAAAAACAAACTCAAGAAATGTCCAACAGCAGCTCAAAGCAAACTCAGCTGGCACAATGAGGGGAAGGAATCTCTCCAGTGGAAAAGTTTGCCCTTCCCCACCACCACCTGAAAACAAAAACAAAAACAAATGCACACGATTCACTGGAAGAGAGACTGCTTAAGGGCCTCTGGATGCTGGGCTCTGGCCGGCGGCTGGGTGCGGAGGCTCAGGCAGGCTGGAGTGGGGCGCCAGGCTCTGTCCAGCAGGGGGCGCTGTGGGGCCTCGCCGGTCACTGCGTTCTCAGCCCCAGGGTTGCGGTGGTGGGTCTTCCCCCTCTCGTCCTGCGGCTTCCTCACTGTCGGGTTTCCTACAGGGGCTGATGAATCCGATCCGTAACACCTCCCTAAAAGCATGCGGTGAGGGAATAGAACTGTTCTCATGAGTGTATGTTTGATCCTTTTATAAATTTTTAAATACATTTCCCCTGAAAGGGTCTGTTGTCTCTCTTTATCCAAAAAAAAAAAAGCTATTTGGCTTTTGCATGCTTCTCTCTTTCCTCTGGACTTTTCATTAATGCCTTGTTGGAGTTGATTTGGCCTTATTCTCACCTCCAGTTTTTCATTGTGTATATTGTTCACCTCAATCTTTCTGTGTAATTGAGGAAGAAATTGAGAAATGGTTCTTTGTACGTTTATTAGCCTTTCAGCCTTATTCTCAAAAAGAAGTGATCAGGGCAGGCATCCTCTGCTGTGGCCATCACCACTGTCCTGGTTGTGGTACCTGTATGTGTCCTGCAGAGTAGCATGGCCCCCCATCCCCTGTTAGTTCTGAAATGCTGGGTATGCAGGTGGGCATCTAAACCCAACGTCAGCTGGAGGCAAAGATGCAGAGGCCCAGTGATGCGGCACCTAGGTGAATGCTCAGGGTGCAGGCACGGCCTCGTAGCTGAGACAACTCCGAGTCAGCCAGGGAGCAGCCCTTGAGCCCATCCTGACTTGAACGCTTTTCCCCCTGAGCACCTGAGGGGGGCTGTGTTTCAGAAGGAACGGCCTCCCCCGCCCCAGTGCAGGAGCCTGGGCTGGGTCTGTGTGTCTGCGAGTGCCCACGGTTAGTCCCCCCCAACCCCCGGCTCCCCCCAGGATGCTCGATCTCAATCCAGCACACGTGCTGGCAGGGTTTAGGTTGCAAAAGATGTCTCTTATTTCTGCCTCTCGCTGTTTCTAATGTGCTCAGTTAGCTGGAAAAGGAAATTGCCAGTGTTGTAAACGAATCCAAGCACCTTACAGAAATGCCCTGGAGGTGTGGGAAGACCACTAGAGGCTTAGCACGGGCATTCGAAAGTCTCCTCGAGTTATTAAGTATCCCAGTTAAGAAGAGCTGTCACCTGGCCTGCTCCCACCCATTCCAGCCGTCCCAGCCCCTTGGTGGGTCAGCAGCAGCCTCTTTCCTCCTCATCTGCTTCTGTGACCCTGTCTGCGGTCACAGCCCAGCAGCTGTGCCTAACCCACAGCCCAGGTCCCTCTTCCTCCTTTAATGCGCACCTTCTGGAAAGTTCTGAGGCGAGCCAGAGTGGAGGGGCTGTGTTAACCCAGACAGTGACTGTGCCAGCCCCTAGACATGGATGCACGACCTCCCTGCACCCACCCCACCCCCAGGCAGCAATGAAAGGACAAGCCCTGCCTTCCTCTCCATGACTGGGTGGCCCCTGTAAATTTCTAAGCTCCACTCTTCAGCGGGTGAGGATCGTGTCTGACAACATTAGCTGAGATAGGTTTTTAAATGCCTAATACTTAGGCTGGTACATGGGAGGTTTTCAGAAACTACTAAGAGCTATTATGATTGTGGTAGAATGCTCAAATGATGAGACAGAGGCTGGTACCTGCACGACCAAACATGGCTCTGCCACAGAATTTGGTTTTTGTTCATGTTTTCTAGCAAATGTGGCTTTGTAGCCTCAAAACTATGGGGTGCTGCTATGTAAGTCACGCTAAAGGGATAAAATTGCATAAAGGAGTGTGCAGAGGCCAAGGCCCAACGTGGACAGCGTGGGCATCCCGGAGGGCCGGGAACGCGTGCCGGACTCCTCAGCCCTGATGGCACCGAGCAGCTGGCCACCCCGGTGTGCGGCCCAGAGCCCTGGAGTTGCCAGCACGCAGGCGCCTTGACGGTGGCCAGCTGTCTGCTCCGGTGTGTCTTCACAGCAGCTCAGTAGCCCAGAGCTGACAGGCATGTGGCAAGTTGCTGAGCGTCGTGTCTACACCGACCCAGGAGCTGCCCCAGGTGTCCAAGAGTCCAGCGGAGGGAAGTGTCATCGGAGTCATGGAAAGCTGTGACCATCCAGACAGCATCCTTTTTGGGAGCCTCTGAGGACACACTAGTGCAGCTCCTGACACCATCTCCACGTCCCAGCTGTTGATAGAAGGCCTTGGACGAGGGTCCGGAGGTCTCGGCTTCTTCCTCCTCCCGTGGAACAAAAGTCACCTGGTAAATGACAGCTTGGGACAAATAGCTTTTGTGTTTCTTCTAGTCTGCAGCGAACACCACTTCAGCTTGTGCGCCTGAGCAGATGGCCTTGAGAAATGATCTTGTTTAACTTTTGCAGTCTCACCTCATTGACTGAGTTACTGAACCTTTATTGGGTGCCTGCTGCATGTCAGTCAGTATGATGGATACTAAGACACAGCACTGCCTCGAAGAGTTTGGGTCCCAATGGAACGCCAAGATATGGGAAAGATAGACTTTCCCACGCCAGGGATGTCCCTGAAACCTGAGTTATGGAGCTATGTCCACTGCTGCTCTGCCATGTTGAACATGCCCAGGACAGCAGCATGTCTTCAGGACCTGGGAATCATGCAAGCTCATAGGCGCACCACCCACCACGGGAAGCATAAAGGAGGCAGAGTAACTCTCCGTGAGAGCAGAGCAGTGCTTGGCTTACTCTTCAGTTATCCCACATTCTTCTTTTAGGAAGGAAAGAGGTGGAAAATGACTAAGGATGCAAGCAGCTTGGCACAATTCTGGAACGCGTTCTCAACACTTCATCTGCAAGTTTTGGAGGCTTTGCCATGATCTGCTCTGTCAGTGAGCTGAAGAGCTTACTCCTTGCAGTTTCTTAATTTAATGCTTTTTAAAACAAGTGTGATGGTCACAGTGACATAGACAGAACCCAGCGTGGCATTAACAGAAGGACGAGCCGTCCCTTTAACGGTGTAAGGAAGATGGACCTGAAATAATCAAGCTTCCAAAAGTAGTGTTTCGCCATCGCTGTGGTCTTGTCGTTTTAGATTATCCTTACATTGCTTCTAGAGAAATCTTGATTGTCCGTTACTCGATTGTCAGCACGCGGACGAGCGCTTTGGCGTCCTCAGACCCCCTTTCAGTTCCGCTCTGCCTTTCTGTCCGTCTCTCCCCCTGCAGAGTGAAAGCAGCAGCGGTAGCAACATCTCCACCATGTTGGTGACACACGACTACACGGCAGTGAAGGAGGATGAGATAAACGTCTATCAAGGAGAGGTCGTTCAAATTCTGGCCAGCAATCAACAGAACATGTTTCTGGTGTTCCGAGCCGCCACTGACCAGTGCCCCGCAGCCGAGGGCTGGATTCCGGGCTTCGTCCTGGGGCACACCAGTGCAGTCATCATGGAGAACCCTGACGGGACTCTCAAGTGAGTAGGGGGGCAAGGGAGGGCTGAGCGCAGAAGAGGCCTCGGGGCCCTGGAAGGGTGATGCCCGTTGAGAGAAAGATGCGCTGTGCTCTGCAGAGCAAGTTCAGGTCTAAGCGCCGTGTGGAACCACACAGTGACTGTGGGGTGGCGTGCACCTCTCAGACTTAACTCTGTTGGTGGTGGTGGCGACAGTGGTGTTCGGTCACTCAGTCGTGTCCGACTCTTTGCGACCCCACGGACTGCAACACACCAGGCTTCCCTGCCAATCACCATCTCCTGGAACTTGCTCAAACTCAGGTCCATTGAATTGATGATGCCATGCAACCATCTCATCCTCTGTCGTCCCCTTGTCCTCCTGCCCTTAATCTTTCCCAGCATCAGGGCCTTCCAATGAGTTGGCTCTTCGCATCAGGTGGCCAGAGTATTGCTTCACCTTCAGCATCAGTCCTTCCAATGAATATTCAGGGTCGATTTCCTTTAGGATAGACCGGTTTGGTCTCCTCATTCTGATGTTTCTTTTAATCTGCATTCACACACACAGCTTTTTTAAGCTGCTAGATGGTATTTTAAGCTGCATGATGGTATTTTAGTTCCCAGAGGTCTTGGGTCGGGGGTGAGGACTTTCCACGGCCCCCTAACATACACTGGGTGTGCTGGAGCTGCATCAGTGAAGAACTTCATTCTGTAGCTGCAACTGAAGATCACGGGATGCTGTTACCATCAAGCCTTACATGTACCTGATTACTTCAGGCAGGAAACTTGGAACCAAATTTGCCACATTGAACGTTACTGTAAAGAAGCCTGAATTCAGGTGCTGGTCTCCAACTCTGCCCTTCCCTGAGTCTCTCTGACGACAGGAGAAGCCAGCCAGGCAGTTTCTGGGAGTGAGAGCTGTACAGAGCTGCAGTTTGTAAGCCTCCAAAGACCAGACTTGCATTGATGGCGGTCACCTTCCCCTCCAAACATGGCTGTACCCCTGCAGCCATGTACCCTGTTCCCAGACTGGCCAGCATTCCAGCACTGTGCCCAAACCTCTGGGCTCAGCGCCCGCACCCCACGAGACATCCAGGCTTGCGTTCAGCCTACAAAGACCCCATCTCCCACGAGAGTCCCTTGCCCTGTTTTCCCTTGATGCATGGGAATATTTTATTCTAGTACGCCATTGAAGAATCCTATTTTATACTTGGTTTTCTCAAGAATATTCCCAGGCTGTGTTTTCAGGTTCTCCAGAGAAACAGTAGGGGGTGTGTGTGGTTGGGGAGTGGTTATCATGAACATAAGGAAACTGACTTATGGATCCTGGTGAGTTAAGACATGCACTGGGGCCAGCAGAAGACCAGTGGTGCAGGCAGAATGCTGGAGAATTCCTTCTCACTCGGGGAGGCTGGGCTTTTATCGTCCAGCTCAAGCCTTCAGCTGAGTGGCTGCAGGGCCAACCACACTACAGAGAGCAGATGACTTCACTCGACCAATTACAGTTTTAATCTCATCCATAAACACCCGGATTAATGTTTGACCAAATATTTAGATCCCTTCAAGTTGATGCATAAAATTAGCCATCACAGACATCTTTATAGTTTAATCTTTAAAACTTGATTTACAAAGCTGTCGGTCTTAATCTGTGAGCATCGCAGAAAAGTTTTCCTTAGCAGAGATCACGGCTGCTAAAGGAATCTCAGTCGTCCTGTATCCGTATAAGACACTTCTCAGCTTCCCTGATGGTTCCAGGAGTCATTTACTGAACACCAGGAAGGCATAATACTAACAACACGTCGTTCTCCCCCTAGGAAGTCAACATCTTGGCACACAGCACTCCGCTTAAGGAAAAAATCTGAGAAAAAAGATAAAGACGGCAAACGGGAAGGCAAGTTAGAGAACGGTTACCGGAAGTCTCGGGAAGGACTGAGCAACAAGGTATCTGTGAAGGTGAGCATGGCGTCGCCAGGAGCCTGTGCATCTCAGGAGCGATAGGGGCTGGCCCTGGCCCGGGAGGAGGCACAGACCTGGTGCCCAGCCTTGCCCAGCAGCGACCCGCCTCCCTCTGCCCTGTGAGCAGACCCAAGGGGCTTTGTAGGGGGCTCATGGGGACAGAGTGGCACAGGTACGCTTAGGTGTCTGAGGAACCAGGTGCGTGGGTGTGCACCTCAGTGGGCATATGCCTGGCACAGGAAGAACGCTGCTGTGTTCCCAGTGACGTGTGAGTCCTTCAGTCATGTCTGACTCTGCGACCGCATGGACTGTAGCCCGCCAGGCTCCTCTGTCCATGGGATTCTCCAGGCAGAAATACTGGAATGGGTTGCCGCTTCCTCCTCCAGGGAAATCTCCCCAGCCCAGAGATGGAACCTGGTCTCCCACATTGCAGGCAGATTCTTTACCACATGAGCCTCCAGGGAGACAGATTCTGGATCCTCAGAAGCAGACAGAGCACAGGGCGGCTGTGGCCCAGACCAGTGGTCACTGGCTGCAGTGAATTCCCTCGGCGGGTGCTCCAGCCCACATGACTCCTGTAATCAGATCACCTTAAACCTGTGTGGGTTTTGCCTGGAGAGCAAGGCAGCTTCTCCTGAGGGGAATTCAAGGCCCCAGCTCCAAGCTGTGCCTGTTCTACAGAAGGAGGGGGTCCAGGGACCCACAGAACTCAGCCCATAGGATGGCAAGAGGGGGCATCTCTGAGTTTTTGGTGTTTGTGAGTAGGAAGAAAAAACTACATTTGGATGACACGAAGCTTCCCAGTGCATTCAAAAGCAGTGGGAGTGTGGTCAATTTTGATTGATGCCCAGGCAAGCCACATCGTGTTTCCTCTTATCTTTCAAAAATAACTGCAACTCTGGAATGAAAGCAACATATCTCAAAATAGCTCATGTAACTGGTTAATAACCGTGTGATTTTTCCATTTCAGCTTCTCAATCCCAACTACATATATGACGGTGAGTCCTGTTCTTTTTCTTCTGGTGTTACAGAGCATAGGTCTGGGGAGCATTTGGGGACACTCGAGTTTATCCTGTGGACCCAGGTTTTCTCTGGAGCTCTGGGTGGGCGCCAGGCCAGGGCCAGGTGTCTGGCCTCACTGACTCCTTTCTCACGCAGTTCCCCCAGAATTCGTCATTCCCTTGAGTGAGGTCACGTGTGAGGCAGGCGAGACCGTTGTTCTTCGATGTCGGGTTTGTGGCCGCCCCAAGGCCTCCATCACCTGGAAGGGCCCTGAACACAACACCTTGAACAACGACGGTCACTACAGCATCTCCTACAGGTGAGGGAGGCCCCCTCGGGGTCCGTGTGTCTGGCAGTGAGCATGACCTCGTTCCACCGGGACCCCCACGGTCAATTCCCTGGTTCACCTCGGCCCTGGGATGCCTCCCTTGAGGGGACGCGTTGTCCCTGGGTGGGCAGCTAGGGTTGGAATCCCACTTGAAATTGCCCATCAGCACTGAAGCTCCTTGATTCCTGTGACACCACAGGAGAGAGGCTGGGGGGCTGGCGTGGGGGTGGGGGCAAGCTTTGTGAACACCCTGGGCCCTCCCCTGCTGCAGCGACTTGGGAGAGGCCGCTCTGAAGATCGTGGGTGTGGCCGCCGAGGACGACGGCGTCTACACGTGCATCGCGGTGAACGACATGGGGTCAGCCTCGTCTTCAGCCAGCCTGAGGGTTCTAGGTGAGCTGTACCCCAGCCCCCCACACAGCCGACGTGTCCTGAAAGACATGACAAGTCACCCTGGGGCTGCAAGGAGCCAGCCAGCCTCTGGGAGGGTGACCGTGGACGGGGGCGGCGCTCAGCAAAGGCTTCTGTCCATGGCCACTGAGCTCGTGAGCCTCTGACACCAGCCTCCAGGTGGGAGCAAGGTGTTCTGTGCTCTTATAACTCAAAACACACTCTCGTCTCCAACTTCTCCCCTGTCCGAGTGTTCAGTTGATGCTTTGACTCTAAGAGGGCCTATTCTGAGTTGGTCTCATGCAGAATGAAAAGAAAGGAAAGAGGGGAGTGTGGGTGAGCCCTGTGCAGGCTCTGTGTGCATCCTAGACCCTACAGCCCTGCCAGAGGGTATGTCCTCCCAGCCCTGAGCACAAGGCGACCCTGATGGGACTAATGCACTCCCAGAAAGGCCTGATCTCACTCCTCTGCTCAACTCTGAATTGCTGGAGGCAGAACCCGTATCTTAGGTCTTTTAGAATTTTTGTTGCACTTCATGTATGTAGATGCTTAGTGAGCAACCACATACCGCCTAATTCCCAGCTGCCGTTTCACAGGAGGCCTCCATGCAATGCAGGGCAGCTGAGGTTTCTCTTGGGTCCTCCAGCCACACCAGCTATAGGCAGCTGCATCCAGGAATGAAAATTAAAGAATTAAATAAATTTTTTTAAAACTAAGAATAAATAGAAAACCTCCAAGGTGAATTGAGCCCAGGAGTGCTCTGTGTGTAGATAGTACGTAAAATGGTCTTAGAACTTTTATCCCCTGTATCTTAACCGCATACATTTAACCTAAAGTCAGAGAAAGGAAGGGTTTGTGTTTTCAGGTCATAGCATAAGAAAGAAAGGAAGGGAAAAACCTTAAGAATAAGCAGTGTTCTGATTTTTAAAAGGTGTCATAGAGATTATACAGGTGATTTTTTTTTTAATAAGTCACTAGCACAAGGGAGTTTGGAGAAACAGAAGACTATTTATTGCAACAGGCTTACAGAAACGCGAATGGAAAGATAATGGAAAAGCAAGTGTGTGTTTATTTCTGTCACTTAAAGCCGTCTTTGTCTCAAACCAAGTCCCAGCACGCACGCAGCATGGACCTTATCCTTCTGACCCGTCTCCATACCCTCCAGCCTCAGTTCAGACCCTTACCAGCCCCTCCGGCCGCCGCGTTGAACGCAGGGCTCCAGTCTCCGCCCAAGAGGTGTCCCGCTCACCAGGCTCAGGGAGATGCTCCTCTCTTGCAGGTCCAGGGAGTGATGGCATCGTGGTGACCTGGAAGGACAACTTTGACTGCTTCTACAGCGAGGTGGCCGAGCTCGGCAGGTACGGCAGAACACCCAGGGCCCTCCCAAGCCAGCAGCACAAGAGACAGAGCTCCGTAGGAGCACAGAGAGAGTTGGCATGTTCTGCCAGCAGTTGGAAGTTAGGCGTTTTGCATCTGGAATGTAACCGTTAACTGCCTTTCAATATTAAACACTGAGAAAGTAAGAGGACAGGTCCAGTGCAGGCACCCAGCAAGAGTTAAGGTGTCGTACCATGAGCCGTCCAGTGACGTGATGGAGTCGCTCCAGCTCTGCGTCCAGGGCGGCACTGGCTACGCCCCGTCCTCTGGGGAGTCCTGGGGAGAGTCGCTCAGACCCTTTCTGACGGGACGTAGTTCGTGGAATCCCATTGACGGAGGCTGAAGCTGCCCTTCAGGTCTCGGCGATGCCTGGAGATTTATAGCACGAACCAAGAGGGGGCATCGACCCAGAGGGGTGTTTTCTCTGCAGATGGCAGCCAGGGCTTAGGCTGGCAGGACGTCATGTGGCAGGAGGGGGTTGGAAGCATGACTGCCCAGCTTGTCCCTTTTTAAAAGCTTCCCAGGAAGCCTCCCAGCAGCCGAGGGTACACCCCAGGGGCCTTTCCTGGGTGTATCCCTGGAGTGGCCAGCTGCAGGGATCTGTGCGCCAGCCTGTGTGGGTCAGCCTGATGTGTCGGTCAGTCGTCCATCATGCCCATCAGTCCTGTCGCCACATGAGGCTCACCCCTGCTGTTCAGAGCAGCAACATACCACTTCACGCCACGTGCCCCTGACAAGGCAGTTGCTCCCTTGGTCCCTCCCGGGCTCAATCACCCGGCCACCCATGTGTCTGTGGCCTCTCTGCACATAGACGTCCACCCCAGGCTTCCTGGTGTGATGGCAGAGCATCCCAGGAGCCAGAAGCAGGAGCTACAGCCTCTCAAAGCCCAACAGCAGCGCTCTCTCCATAGTCTGTGGACGGAGCCAGCCACCTGCCAGCTCAGATTCAAGGAGGAGAATAGACTCTACCTGTCCCTGGGAGGGGGCTTCCTGGATGACGCTGGTGGTAGAGAACCCGCCTGCCAATGCAGGAGACGTAAGAGATGTAGGTTCGATCCCTGGGTCGGGAAGATCCCCTGGAGAAGGAAATGGCAACCTGCTCCAGTATTCTTGCCTGGAGAATCCCATGGACAGAAGAGCCTGGTGGGCTACAGTCCATGGGTCGGACACGACTGAAGTGACTAAGCATGGCACGGCACGGTCTGTGGGAGGAGAAGCCCCAAGTAGCGTGCCCACCACCCCGTGTGGCGACAGAGGACTGACGGGCATGACAGATGACTGACCGGCACATCAGGCTGAGCCCCTCCCCAGTCTGCCCCCGGCCACAGTTACATCTGTCCCTCACATTCCCCGCCCTGAATCTCATCCCACCAGGACAGCAGGCCCAGACTTGAGGGCCCGGGGTCTTGTTACCTGGATCCCGCCAGGGTGCAGCTGAGGCTTCTCCAGGGTGGCTCATTGGGTGCAGCCCCAGAGACCATAGACTAGAGACGAGTGGGTTAGCTGCCCCACACGCAGTTGTAGGACAGACCTGGTGATGGCAGGAGGTACTGCTGGCCAGAGTCGGGGGCGTGGGGGACAGGAGCCGCTGACTAGGCCTTCCCACGCTTCTTCACACGGTAAGGAAAGGTCTCCGTGAGAGCAGAGGTGGAAGCTGCCTGGGCCGTCATGAGGTCCCTGCTGACAGAGGTCAGAGGGTGGAGAAGACACATGGCCACGTTCTCAGGAGGCGTCTGTCCCCAGGATGGGGGGACACAGAGTCACAGACACGGGCAGCTCCCTTCAGGCCATTCTACGGCTGCAGCCCCTCTGCTGGAGGGGAGAGCAGGGCTGGGGAGGCCATGCGCGTCCAGTCCACCTGGGTTAACGGGGTCTTTCTTCCGTGACCCACTCGGTGCACTCTGAGAGTGATCTTCCCACCTGCTTTCCAGGGGCAGATTCTCTGTCGTGAAGAAATGTGATCAGAAAGGCACCAAACGAGCCGTGGCCACTAAGTTTGTGAACAAGAAGCTGATGAAGCGTGACCAGGTCACCCACGAACTTGGGATCCTGCAGAACCTCCAGCACCCGCTGCTGGTGGGCCTCCTGGACACCTTCGAGACCCCCACCAGCTACGTGCTGGTCCTGGAGATGTGCGTACACACTCTGCCCCGCCTCCCCCTGGCCCCCAGCCCCCCTCCCCCTGGACCCCAGTTCCCCCTCCCCCAGACCCCAGGCCCCCCTCCCCCTATTCCCCCTCCCCCAGACCCCAGGCCCCCCTCCCCCTGGACCCCAGCTCCCCCTTCCCCCTGGCCCCTCCTCCTCCTGGCCCCCAGCCCCCCTCCCCCTGGACCCCAGTTCCCCCTCCCCCAGACCCCAGGCCCCCCTCCCCCTGTTCCCCCTCCCCCAGACCCCAGGCCCCCCTCCCCCTGGACCCCAGCTCCCCCTTCCCCCTGGCCCCTCCTCCTCCTGGACCCCAGCCCCCCCTCCCCCTGGACCCCAGCTCCCCCTGGACCCCAGGCCCCTCCTCCTGGACCCCAGCACCCCCCTTCTTCTGGACCACAGCCCCCCTCCCCCTGGCCCCCAGCTCCCCCTCCCCCTAACCCCCCCCCACCTTCCCTCCTCCTAGCCCCCAGCTCCAACACCAAGCGGTCTTGCTGTTTATTCTCTCAGAAGGATAGGAACTGGGATTTTAGAATTCACAGAACTTCTGAAAACATGTCTCCTATCAGAGTCCACAGTTGTAGAGCTTTCCACCGATACTAGAAGGAAGTATAGTCTTTGTATGAGCTGCTGATAAGGAGGCGCACACCCGGGGGTCTCAGCCAGCCTCGTGATGCCACCGGCTTCCCTCGAGGCCAGACCTCTGCAGACCACACCCCTGCTCATGACCTTAGGCTGCCCTGATCCCGTGTGTCTGCCAGGCTGGGCGAGCCAGGCTGGGGGGCACCTGGAGTGGGCTGACTCAGACCTGCTCCTGTCTGCCGCTTCGGGCTCCCAGCTCAGGCCTGGGGCCTGTCCAGTCCCTTGCAGAGCTTGCCCGGCCCTGCAGGGGGTGCTTAGATGGGAGGGTGAGGTGTGCCTCGCTGAAGAGCGCTGTCTGGGGCGGTTGGGTCCCTATGACACATACCGGCCGTGTGTGCTTTCTCGGTAAACACGTGAGTCGTTTAAAGATAAGGAGTGTGGAACTTAAAGATAAGGAGTGTGGAACTTAAGACCGGGGAGCTGGCGTCCTCGGCCAAGAGCAGCTCTGCCCCCGGGTTATTCAGCAAAGTCCACAGACATCTTGCTGTCATTGCTCGACATCCCACGACAACACAGGACACAGAGACACAGAATCACTGGCCCAAAGTGTCCGTAAAGCCAGGATGGGAGCCCGGCCCCTAGAATGTTCTGGTCTCTCTGAAACACCTCGTCGCTGAGCTTTACTTAGATTCCCATTACTGCTTTTTAGAGGGAGTTCACTTCATACTCTCGCTTGGGTTTATGACTTCACTTCCATTGGCCCAAGCAAACCTCTTGCACCGCCTCCTATTCCCGAGGCGCTGTGGGAAGCGAGTGTCTCAGAGCTGGCCGGCGGGGCCCTGCTCCTCGCTGGCAGGGCTCCCTCGGGGCCCTGCTCCTGATTTTCTGTTGGTCGTGTTTCCTCACAGACGCTCTGCCCCGGGCCCCGGGCCCCGGGCCCAGGTCCGGCCTCGGCCCCCCACCCCAACCCCCCAGGAGTCTCCCCGCCCCAGGGTCCCACTAGAATGTCACCGTGGGCCTGTTCAGCCCCCTCGCTGGCCCCACAAACCTCTCAGATGGCGGAGGGAGCAGGCCGGCCCTCCCTAGCCTCCCCCAGCACCGTGTCCTGGGCAGAGGGCGCGTCAGTGGACCTGGGCCCGTGGCCTCGGCTCCTGGCGAGTCTCAGCTGCCTGAAGGGCTGTTGCAGGGCTCAGGTGGTGTCCTGGTGGAGACCTGGCCCCTGTGGGCCCTCAGGACCTGGGAACGTGCCTTCTGGCTGTAGAAGCTTGATGCCTAACAGCCTCTGCTCAGCTACTCCCAGGGAAGACAAAGAGGCCTAGGCTCCTTGTCAGAATCTCCTGCAAACCCTGATTCTGGTTTAAATTTGCAGTGCATTCGGCTGTCATTTCTTTCCACGGGAATACTAAATGGTTGGGCCTCATCATACTATTAATAGGATTTATTTTCATAACAAGCTACTTACTACCGAAGTTCCCTTGATTACATGTCATTACTGGACATGTAATCATGATCAGCCAATCATGTTAGTTGGCCGATCTTCCTGTAAATTTCTGTATTACAAAGAGACAACACAGCCCAGTGTTCAGAGAGGCTGGAACCAGACCACCTCCTTGCAGTTCCAGTTTCCTTTATGAGCTGTGTGACTTTGGGGAAGTTAATGCCTTCCCTGTGCCTCAGTTTCCTCATCTGTATGAAAGAGGGACAATAAAACACTCTTCCCAGAGAGCTCTCGTGAGGACTAAGCGAGTGGTAGAAAGCATTTAGTCCCTGGCACAGGGCAACTCTGTATAAGGGTTCTTTAAAGTTAAAAGTAATTTCACAGCAGGCAAACTCTGAGTCCAACGTGAAGCCCACTTTATTTATATTCTCTCATTTAGCCATCACGTCCCCCATTTTACAGTTGACAAGACTGAGGCTGGGGAGGTGGTCTCACGTTATTCCCTCCCCAGCAGAGTGCTTACTGTGTGCCAGGCAGTCGCCCAGGTCATGTGCTCAGATCCAGGGAGCAGGTCTGAGTCCAGCCTGCTGGGGTGGGGGGCACAGAGGGGCCTGGGTGCGCCTATCTGCTGGGGTGGGATGGGCAGAGGGGCCTGGGTGCGCCCATCTGCTGGGGTGGGGTGGGCAGAGGGGCCTGGGTGCGCCCGTCTGCTGGGGTGGGGTGGGCAGGGGGCCTGGGTGCGCCCGTCTCTGCTACCAGCTCCCTCTGTGGGTTCCAGGTGCTTTGCTCCCCACTCGCCTCCATGATGAGGTTAAGGCATCACCCTGTTGATCCTGGGCTGCCTCCGGGTAGAGGTGTGGTCCCCAAGCGTTGCTTGGACATTGACAGCGGGGTGTGGAGGTGACACGTGCGTTGTGGTCGCTCTAAAGTGACCAACTGACCCTATAACGCAGCCGCACACCCTTCCCTCTGCAGGGCCGACCAGGGACGGCTCCTGGACTGCGTGGTGCGGTGGGGGAACCTCACGGAGGGGAAGATCCGGGCGTACCTGGGGGAGGTTCTGGAAGCCGTGCGATACCTTCACAACTGCAGGATAGCGCATCTGGACCTAAAGGTGAGCGGGGTCCCAGGGACGGGAATGCCGGGCGACCTCAGCGCATCCATGTGGGACACGACGCCCACTCCTGGGCCCTCCTCTGAACCCGGGCCAGGAGCCCCCAGGGACTGGGAGAGATGCAGGGGGTGGAAGATGGGAACGCGGATGTCTCATCTCTGCTCTAGAGTTGGCTTTTCAGTAACGTAAACAAACCGGAACATAGTAGACAAACGTGAGATCTGCAGATAGTTCATAGAGTTCCTGGGGCAGGACCAGGGCAGGGTGACGAGGCAAGGAGGCGCAGTGTCGCCGTCGATGCCAGGAAGGAGAGTGAATCCCAGGCTCTGTACGGGGGCAGCCCTCGGAAGTTCCAGACCAGGACGAGTCCGTTTCCCACGTGAACAGTCGACCGTGTAGATTCCTGGAGAGCTCCAGCCCAAGAGTGGGGTGGCGGGAGTCCCCTGACGGCTGTTTTATCCTGTCTCCCAGCCTGAGAACATCCTCGTGGATCAGAGCTCAGCCAAGCCGACCATCAAGCTGGCTGACTTCGGAGATGCCGTCCAACTCAACACGACCTACCATATCCACCCATTGCTGGGGAACCCCGAGTTCGCGGCCCCCGAGATCATCCTGGGGAACCCGGTCTCCCTGACCTCAGACACGTGGAGCGTGGGCGTGCTGGCCTACGTGCTTCTCAGCGGCGTGTCCCCCTTCCTGGACGACAGCGTGGAAGAGACCTGCCTCAACATTTGCCGCCTGGACTTCAGCTTCCCAGAGGACTACTTCCAAGGAGTGAGCCAGAGGGCCAAGGACTTCGTGTGCTTCCTACTGCACGAGGACCCCGCCAAGCGCCCCTCGGCTGCGTCGGCCCTCCAGGAGCGGTGGCTGCAGGCGGGCCACGGCCACGGCAAAGGCGCGGGCGTCCTCGACACGTCCAGACTGACCTCCTTCATTGAGCGGCGCAAACACCAGAACGACGTTCGACCTATCCGTAGCATGAAAAACTTCTTACAGAGCAGGCTTCTGCCTCGAGTTTGACCTGTCTTGAAGTCCTTTCTCATTCTCTTTCACCTGCCAATCAGCCGTTAAGTCTGACTTTGTTTATTTTTTTTTGGAAGAGAAAACAACAAACCGACGACGACGTAAGCAGTCCGCTGCCCGATTGTCCCGTCGTGTGACACCGCGTGCGTTCCCGAGCGAGCTGTGCTCTGCAGCTGCCTGGGACTCGGGCCACAAGCCCTGCGGGGTGTGGGGGGAGGGGTGGAGGCCTTCTGGAACACTCTGCGAGAGCGGAGACAGCGTTGCTGAGTCACAGTCTTTTATTCAGGTTTCTGCAAAAAAAAAAAAAAAAAAATTTTAAAAATAAAAAGAAACTTTTTTAAACGAACACGAATAGCATTTTGCAAATTGAAAACATTTTCCAGGATTTATTCAAGGAAACAAATGCCTATGTTCAACCACTGGTGTTAACGAACAAAACAAGATACTGGACACCTCTGGGGAAGAGCCCCCCCACCCTACCCCCAGCGGCGGCCTCGTCCAACTCGGGGGTCCCCCTGGCTCTGAGCTTTTTCCAGCTGCCCCGTCTGTGTGCCTCTCGCCAGGACGCCAGACTGGGCTTCTGAAATGTGCATTCAACCTCAAACTTTTGCATAAAAATAGAATGAATCGTTTGCTCTGATGAAATGTAGGCCTTACTTGTACATAAGACTGGTCCTGCCTTCGGTCTGCCCTTTCCCTTCACCCCTGCCTTCCCGCCCACCGCCCGGGGCTTCCTTTAGGAGGGGTCTAAGGGGTCTGCCCATCCGCGAGGAGGTCAGGTTGGGTCCTGCCCTGCTACCCCCTCCCCACCCCCGCGTCCCACCCCCTAAGCCGTCAATCAGATTGTTGAGCAGTATACAGTCCGATGAAAATACTGTAAATGCGCTCATTGGGGTTTGTTTTTTTGTTTGTTTTTTTTTTTTGGTTTTATTTCATATCATGTGCAATGTTGTGGCTTTAACATTTTATGCAACTATTTATGAAGACCTCTGTTGTACCTGTAATAAATATATAGAAAAAGCACATATTCGTACAGTGAGATTTATGGTTTTTGTGCGTGTGTCGGGGGCGGGGTGGGGGGTGGGGTTCGTAGCCCTGTGCCATCGGTTCAAGGAGACAACTCTTGGTGAAATTTGTCAGTTTTGAGGACTGTACAAAGTGATTTCATACTCTGAATATAAAACTGGATAATAGGGTAATGTTTTAAATTTTATTATTCTATTATTCAGAATGCCAAAGTATTATTTTTTTTCCCAAAATCAGTCTGGACATTTCCTACTTTTTAGACTTTTTGACATTCAACTTTCTGTACAAAAATTGGCTGGATTTTGAGCTTTTGGTAAGAAATAAAAGCCAGTTAGGCACCAGCCGCCTCGAGGCTGGCTTTGGTGTCTGTGGCACTGTAGTGTGGGAGGCCCTCAACAAGAGACGCTGGGCTTCTGGGCACGCTTGAATTTTTCTGGATGTCTTTTTATCTTTGTTGTGTGAAATACACTTAAAAGACCAGCCCGCTTCCCAAGCCAGCCAGACACCTGGGTCTTCAGCCATAAACTGGCATAGTTCAAGCTTTGCAGCTTCCAATGTATTTTTATTTATTCTTTTGTTGAATTTTCGTTTGTTTGTTCCTTGTAAAATTGTACAGAAACTTTTTAAAAGAAATTGGATTCAAAACTGGATGTGTATTCGTAACCTCACAACTTTTATTTGTGTATTGTTTCTTTTTATTATTTCAGTTAAAATTTTACATTATTTTGCATGTATATTTCTTTGTACAGAGACCTTACATGTTTACACAGTATGATGTGATGTAAATATTTTATTTTGCCATCAGTTATTTTAAAAAATTAAACATATTTGCCTGATGTTTGTGTTAGAGCTTTTCTTTGAATTGGTCACTGTTGAATCAAAAAGAGATGGATGAGGGAAACCCTGAAGGGAAGGCCTCTGCTGAGTCAGGAGTGGGCGTGGGGAGAAGAGTACTCTGGATTAGGAACCCACTGTAGGCCACATCCAGAAAAGGGTGTCTGGTGACGCTCCTGCAGAGTGGTTCACAGCCCAGACTCAGAAGAGACCTACCTGCCTGTAACCCAGAACATCAGCTGACTGTTTACGGAGAAGCTGTGCCTGTCCTGGTTAGAGTAACTAAGACACCCCTTGTTCTTAATGAGCACAGAATCCGAGCAAAGGAAAAAGCTGTTGCATGCTGGCCACAGAAAGCAAAACTAACATTCAGATGGATTTAAGAACTTGAAGGGCTTCCCAGGTAGCACCAGTGGTAGAGAAACCGCCTGCAGATGCAGGAGACTTAAGGGACACGGGTTCGATCCCTGGGTCAGGAAGATCCCCTGGAGGAGGGCACGGCAACCCACTCCAGCATTCTTGGCTGGAGAATCTACAAAGTCCACGGGGTCACAAAAAGTCGGACATGACTGTAGTGACTTAGCACATGCACAAGGACTTGAAACACTTAGGTTCAAGCACCTGAATTAAGAGCAAGCCCAAGAATCCGTGTCTGCAAAGACTCCCCAGTGGTGGCTTCTGCCTGCCCCTGACATCAGTCATCTTTCCTGATCATCTCTATCATCTTTCTTGCTTTGATTCCTTTCTAATGCCTTTTTGAATCGTTCCCCCTGTGATGCTGACTTTTTCCTTGGCATACTAAAAAGGTTTTACTTTGCATCTGTTTCCTAAAATCCTGGAGTTAAGACAATGTGTGAGAAGATGACACTTGTGCTAACCCACGTACGGGCACGGGGAACAGGCTCTCCCAGAGGTGTGTGTGCTTCCTCCTGGTTTCCCGGGGCCAGTATTGTTCTGTGGGCTCCAGAGGACGGAATCGCTGGGTCAGTTCTGACACACAGCTCAGTGTCAGGCCTTGGAGGGAGTCCTGTGGCTACCATGGGCCGCCACAGCAACAGGAGGGAGGCTGGACTCTGCTGTTTTCCAGTCGGACACCTGCTGGAGGAAGTAGTCATGCCTGTGAGTTAGCAAACATCGCACCAGGGTGGCGTGGCCCGTCATGATCACTACCTAGATTTCTCAGATAGCAAGGTGTTATTCTGCCTGATGCGAAGAGCCAACTCATTGGAAAATACCCTGATGCTGGGAAAGATTGAAGGCAGGAGAACAGGGTGACAGAGGATGAGATGGTTGGATGACATCACCTACTCGACGGACATGAGTTTGAGCAAGCTCCAGGAGGTGGTGAAGGACAGGGAAACCTGGTGTGCTGCAGTCCATGGGGTCACAAAGAATCGGACACGACTGAGCAACTGAACAACAATTCTGCCTGTTACTAATTATATATAATTTTTAAATCCCAGCATTTTCATTAGCCCTAGAAAAAAAAAATTTGCCAGTATTTTCATGCAATAAATTATGCCAAAAATCATAGCAAGTCACATCCAAAAAATCTTTGACAGGTTTAGACCATTGGAAGGAAAAGTCCATTCAACTGTACATTTTTGAGACATAGCTGTAGAGACAAAGAGTTTGTGGGATTGATAGGTTGTTCTGTGTGTGAGTGTGTGTGATTTAACCTACAAGGTTAACCCTTGTATCACTAGGTAACATATCCTAGTCTCTCTAGTAATTTTCTTTGATAATCTGCTTCATCTGATATTAATGTAGTTCACTCCTGCTTTTTTTATTTCATTTATTTATTTACTTTCGGCTGTGCTGGGTCTTCACTGCTTGGTGTGGCTTTCTCTAGTTGCAGTGAGTGAGGGCTACTTTGGTTGAGGTGTATGGGCTTCTCATTGAAGTGGCTTCTCTTGCAGCACACAGGCTCAAGGGTGTGAGGTCTTCAGTAGCTGTAGCTCGTGGACTCAGTTGTTGGGACTCCTGGTCTCTAGAGCACAGGCTCGACAGTTGTGGCACACAGGTTAAGTTGCTCCTCAGCAGGAGGGATCTTCCTGGACCAGGGATCAAACCAGTGTCTCCTGCGTTGGAGGGCGGATTCTTTACCACTGAGCCAAACGAAGCCTTTTTTTTTAAGTTAAAAGTTTGCATGGTATAACTTTTTCCATCCTTTAACTGCTAACATACCTATATCATTGTACATGAGTAGATTTCTTACAGATGACATATAACTGGATCGTAGTTTTTAATCTACTGCCCATTTCTCTTTTTTTAGTGTACTTAGAGTACTTGTATTTAATGTAATTAGTGGTAAAAGGAAGGCTTATGCCCGCATTTTTATTTTTTGGCTTATTTTTCTCTGGTTTCCATTTGTGTTTTCTTTTGCCTGCCTTCCTGTGGGTTGCCTGAGCACTTTTAGAATTCCATGTTGATTTATCTCTGCTGATTTTTGAATATATCTCTCTGTAGTACGTTAGCCATTTCTGTAGTACTGTTATTATGTATGCGTGACTCATCACACCTACCTGTGTTCTCATTTTACCACTTTCTGTGAAATATAGGAACCTTTCCTCTCTTTGTGTCTCATTACCTTCTCCAGTTTGTAATTGTTTTAAATATTTCCTCTATAGACATTTAAAGCCACATCACACAACTTTGCTTCAACAATCAAACATAATTAAAAAGACTAAAATGTATTCTACTTAACTCATGTTTTGACTCCTTCCATGGCTCTTTCTTTTTCCTGATATCCAGGGTTTCTTCCATTATCCTTTAGAGAGCTAACTTGAGCCCTTCTTTTACTGTAGCTCTGTCGGCAACACGTTCTCTTAGCTTTCCTTCATCTGCTAATGCCTGCATTTACCCTTTCATTGAGCGACTGAACTGAACCCTTTCTTTGCTGGTATTTTCCCTGGATATGGAATTTTGGGCTGACGGTTCTTTCCTCGCAGCACTTAAGAAATGCAACCCTTCCTTCAGGCCTTCACATTTCTGATGAGAAATCTACCGTCATTCAAATTCACATTGAAATTTTTCTCTAGTAAATAAGATGTTCCCCCCTCACTTTCAAGATTTGTTTTCGTTCTTAGTTTTCAGAAGTTTTGACAATGATGTGTCTTAGTGTGGCTTTGTGTTTATTCTGTCTAAGACTTCATTCAGATTCTTGAATCTGTAGGTTCATATCTTTCGTCACATTTTCATTTTTTTTCAAGTACTTTTAGAGCCATGCCTTCTGTCTTCTTCAAAGACTTGAGTGATGTGAGTACATAAACCTTTTTGGGGGGTCCCACGGGTGCTTTTTTTTTTTTTTTTTCCATTGCTTCGGGTCTTAGTTGCAGGATCGTTCGTTGTGGTGCACAGGCTCCTCTCTAGTTGTGGCACATAGGCTCCAGGGCTGGTGGGTTCTGTAGTTGCAGGGGGCTCAGCTGCCCCACAGCAGTGGGATCCCAGTTCCCTGACCAGGGTTCGAACCCACGTCCCCTGCATTGGAAGGCAGACTCTTAACCACTGGACCACCACGGAAGACCTGGTCCCACAGGTCTTTGAGGTGGTATTCTTACCCCCACCCCAAGCTATCTCCTCTTTGTTGTTCAATCTGGGTAATTTCTATTTTTCTATTGGCCAGTACACTGAGTCCCTCCTCTCTCCACTCTAATCTGCTGTTGAACCCGTACACTGATTTTTTTTTTTTTTTTTGGCTGTTGTATTTCTATCTTCTAAAATTTCATGTGGTTTTTCTTTATATATTCTATTTATTTGCTGAGACTTTTGATCTTTTCATTTATTTCAAGCACATTCGTAATTGTTCCTTGAAGGATTTTTATCATGGCTGCTTCAAGCCTGCTGGCAGATAATTCTGACACCCCTGCCATCTCATGAATAGTGTCTATGCCTTATCATTTTTCATGCAAGTTGAAATTTTTCTGGTTGGCTTCATGAATGAGCTGCATTTGAAGTGGAGGCATTTTAAGATATTATGTTGTGAGGCTCTGACTCTCACTGAACCCTTCTGATTTAGCTGGCCTCCTCTGATAGCATTCCAGCAGGGAAAGGGAGCTGGTGCCAGCTCATTAATAGTGATCAGGGTTCTGGGTTCCATGAGCCTCCCTGGATACTACGGGGAAGAATCAAGACCTGACCCTACACTAGGCCTCCTCTGACACATCCCTGGGTGGAGAGGGGAGAGCTTGTGATGCTTTGGTGGGAGGGGGAGCAGATGTGTGGTCTCCACACAGAATCCCCGCTGATAACAGGTGTAGGGGGTCTTGTTACTGCCCTTCAAGAATGAAGGTCCTAGCTTCCTCTTCAGCCTTCCTTAACACCACCTTTTTTCCTGTGGTCATGTATGGATGTGAGAGTTGAACTGTGAAGAAAGCTGAGCACTGAAGAATTGATGCTTTTGAACTGTGGTGTTGGAGAAGACTCTTGAGAGTCCCTTGGACTGCAAGGAGATCCAACCAGTCCATTCTAAAGGAGATCAATCCTGGGTGTTCTTTGGAAGGACTGATGCTGAAGCTGAAACTCCAGTACTTTGGCCACCTCACTCGAAGAGCTGACTCATTGGAAAGGACTCTGATGCTGGGGAGGACTGGGGGCAGGAGGAGAAGGGGACGACAGAGGATGAGATGGTTGGATGGCATCACTGACTCAATGGACATGAGTTTGGGTAAACTCCGGGAGTGATGATGGACAGGGAGGCCTGGCATGCTGCGATTCATGGGGTCACAAGGAGTTGGACACGACTGAGCGACTGAACTGAACTGAACTGAACACCACCTTGGTCAGCGGGGGGAAGGGGGTTTCCCATGACAAGCTGACAAGGGTGGGGCTCTCTGTTCCCCACTCAGTCTTTGCTGCTGAGCTGGAAGTGAGACTTGGTGGCTCAAATGGTAAAGAATCCACCTGCCAATGCAAGAGATATAAGAGACATGGTTCAATCCCTGGAGGAGGGCATGGCAATGCACTCCAGTATTCTTGCCTGGAGAATCCCCATGGACAGAGGAGCCTGGTGGGCTACAGTCCACGGGATCGCAGAGAGTTGGACACTATGGAAGCGACTTACTGCACACACACGCATGAGGGTGAGACCACAGTGTTCTCTGTAAGTGTCTGCCTGGGCTAAGAAAAGTTATCAACCAGAAGTTTCTGTCTTGCAAGACTGCCCCTTTCCAGGTCCTTTTCTAGAGAGAGCAGGGTTAGGTTTGGACTTTCGTTGACTTCATCCACTTGGCATTTCCCAATTGCAGACTTCTTCAGCTCTAAGACTGGGCTGTCTGAGGCAAAAAAGAAACCCAGAGAACTTGCCACCTTGGGGCTCCTCTGCCTTGAGCTTCCCCACTGCAGATTCCTTCCCTTCACCTTACAGTGTCTTCTGAAGTTGGCTTTACATAAAATATCCAGGGTTTTCCTTATACTTACTTGGAGAGGAAGGGGATAGGAAAAGTGTATCCACCTAGCTTCCCAGAAGACCAGAATCAGTGCTTCTCTTTTTCTTTGTTAATTTTAAGATCATATGACTTTGGTCTCCTGTTGTTGTTCAGTCCCTCAGTCGTGTCAGACTCTTTGTGGCCGCATGGACTACAATACATCAGGCTTCCCTGTCCACCATCTCCCGGAGCTTGCTCAAACTCATGTCCATTGAGTCGATGATGCCATCCCACCATCTCATCCTCTGTTGCCCTCTTTTCCTCCTGCCCTCAATCTTTCCCAGCATCAGGGTCTTTTCCAGTGACTCAACTCCCCTGAGTCTTCTGAGAGGTACAAAAATAACTGCATAATCTTAGTTTCAAAAGCAACCAATTTTATTAATTATAAAAGGGAAGAACTATACAACGAGTAACAGTCAGAACGTAAGCTCCTTGCAGTTTCTTGTCTGTGCCTTTTCTCGGCTCATTTCTTGCTGAAGCCTTTAACATCTGACACTGCTATTCTACCCTGATTCCACGATAACCAGACAAGATATCGAGGAATGGTATCCAGGAATGGATAACTGACGAGACATGGTACTTGATGGCCGGGCTCCTGAGGGCTCATGGCCTGGATGGGACTGGAGGTCCTGCAGGGAGTGTGTGGCCAGCTCTGATCTCTAGAAGCATCTGGAGGGAGAGAAGGGAAGAGCACTGACTCAAGTAACTTCTGTCAGGGAGCATGCGATAAATTGTCCAACGGAGTTCTGAGGTCGAGGAAAAAGCAGGGTCTCCAAACAGGCTTCGGGTTGGGTCCAGGCGTCTGGTTGCTCTGGCAACAGCAGGTCGGGAGAGGAGGGCACAATTCTGGTGTAATTTAAGGGCGCAGGACATTTGCATCCTCAGACACCTCATCCACTGGCCATCTCTCATTTACAAGTCAAAGCTTTTATAGGGGTTTGTTTTTGACTACATGGCTGTCATCCTATTGAAGTCCTGGCACGAAGTCCTCTTTCCAGGACTGCTGAGTCTACCAGAGGGTTTTCCTGTTTCCTTCTTCCACAGGATATGGACGTTAAAGGGCTCCCAAAGCAAAGCCTCTTGTGAAAGGCCAAGTGGAGACTCAATAACCGATTGCCTCCTTTATAATTACTGCTTATGGAAGATGCCCATCTCTGCTCCAAGTTTGAAGGTTAAAAAACCTCACTTAGTTTTACCCTATCCATCAGTTTCTTTGGGCTTGGCTTCCCTGTTGGCTCAGAGGGTAAAGAATATGCCTGCAATGCAGGAGACCTGGGTTCGATCAATTTCTTTATGTCTACATTGACCTCATGCGAACATGCTTATGGGTTTTAAATAAGTTTTAAGCATTTTTTCATGCTTACACAGAAAAGACTAGCTGAGAACAAGCAACATAAAACCAGATTCTTGAGACACACCTACTGATAATTTGAGAAATGCCTACGCTGCTGAGTTGTTAAGACATGGAAATGACCTGGTTTCCATATTTATTTTAAAATGCTCACACCAAAAGAGAAAAGATGCAAAGCAGCACTTTCTTTTGCAAACATGAAAATTACCTCCCGGTGCTAAAGTCTACCAAGCCAGGAGTTATAACATTCCCCAAAGATGGGAAGAAGTCAGTGTTCCTTTATTTTCTCTTTGAATTTCATGGTCAAGTGGGTGAAATCTGAAAGATAAATGAAATCAGGCATTCCAGCTGTGTGGATGTTAAATTCACTCACCTCTGTTCCCCTTTACCATATTTTTTTTTTCACTGATGCCATTTCCCCTCCGTGGGACTTATCAGGTATCAGTTGGAAGCCACTTTCTCTGATGACACAGTTGATTTCATTTGAACTTTTGACCTCAGTTGATTTCATTCTTCTGTATAACACTGAGTTGGTTGCCTGTGACCTTTAACTTGGTAACTCATCGCAAACTTGGTAGCTTAACACAGAAGGTCATCTTCTTACAGTTCTGGAGGCAGATAGTCCAATGTCAGTGTCCCTGGGCTGACGTTAAGGTATGAACAGGCCACGCTCCCTCCAGACGCTCCACAGAAGCACTTGTTCCTTCCTCGGATACCTGTTGGTTTCCAGCATTCCTTGGCTTGTGGCTGCATCACTCCAGTCTTCAAGGCTAGCATCTTCAATTCTCTCTGCTCCATCCTCAGACTGCCTTCTCATCTGTGTGTATAAAAATCTTCTCTGCCTCTCTCTCTCTTTTTTAAAGTCTTTATTGAATTTTACAGTATTGTTTCTATTTTATGGGTTTTTTTTTTTTGGCCAGGAGGCATGTGGGATTTTAGCTCCTCAACCAGGGATTGAAACCACACCCCCTGTGCTGGAAGGTGAAGTCTTAACCACTGGACCACCAGGGAAGTCCCTCTGCCTCTCTTTTGTAAGGACATTTGTGATGGCATTTCAGACTCACGTAATCCAGAAGAAACACCCTAGCTCAAGGTCCTTCGCTGAATCGTATCTTTGCCATGTAAGGTAACATTCATAACCCAGGGATTAGGACATAGATGCCTAATGGAGGGTCATTTTTTAACATACCACACTGCCTCTGTGCCAACAATTCCTAACTTCCCGTCTTCAGTATGGCAGTTTCTTACAAAACTAAACATACGTTACTACACAACCCTGCAATCCTATTCCTTAATATTTGCTCAGAGGCTTTGAAAACATGTCCACACAAAAATATGCACACCTATGTTTATAGCAGCTGTATTCATAATTGCTAAAACTTGGAAGCAACCAAGACATCCTTCAATAAGTGACTAAATAGATAAATTGTGGCACACCCAGACAGTAGGCTATTATTCAGCAATAAAAAGAAATGAGCTGTCAAGCCATGAATTGGAAAAACATTAAATGCATAATATGAATTGAAAGAAGGCAGTATGAAAAGGCTGTCTAGGGTATGAATCCAACTATATGAAAGTGTTAGTTAGTTGCTCAGTCATGTCTGGCTCTTGTGACCCCATGGACTGTAGCCCTCCAGACCCCTCTGTCCATGGGATTCTCCAGTCAAGAATCCTGGAGTGGGTTGCCATTCCCTTCTCCAGGGGATCTGCCCCACCCAGGGATTAAATCTGAGTCTCCTGCATTGCAGGCAGTTTCTTTACTGTCTGAGCCACCAGGGGAGAAGAAAGAAGACAGTATGAAAAGGCTGTATAACTATATAGCCTTTTCATATATATATAATGTTATATATATGAAACTATATATAACTATAACTTTCCAACTATATAATCTTCAGGAAAGGCAAAACTAGGGAGGCAGTAAAAAGATCAGTGGTTGCCAGGGGTTAAAGTGTAGGGAAGAATGAACAGGTAGAGCTCAGCGGATTTTCAGGGAAGTGGAACCGCCCTGCATGACACTATAACCATGGACACACGTCACTATGTGCACACGTGCATGCTGAGTTGCTCAGTCGTGTCCGATTTTTTGCAACCCATGGACTGTAGTCCACCAGGCTCCTCTGTCCATGGGATGCTCCAGGCAAGAATACTGGAGTGGGTTGCCATGCCCTGCTCCAGGGGATCTTCCTGACCCAGGGATCGAAACTGCATCTCCTGCTGCTCTAGCATCACAGGCAGATTCTTTACCGCTGAGCCACCAGGGAAGCCCTCCGTGTCACTGTACTCACTGTCACATATACTCACATAGGTCACTATATTTGGGCCCCATCTGCCCCCAAATATAGCATGTACAACACCAAAAGTGAAATAAAGCTGGACTTTGATGATGATAAAGTGTCCACGTAGCTGGGTCATTTGTATCAAGTGCACCTCTCTGGTGAGAGACGTCACTAGTCAGGGAGGGTGTGTGTTTGGAGAAGGGGAGTCTACGAGAAGTCTTTCTGGTCTATTTTTCTGTGAACCTAAAACTACTCTGAAAAGTAAGTCTATTTTTTTAAAAGGACATTGGTTCCCAGAAGTCGCAGACAAAAGACCTCAATCCAAAGTCAAAGAGGATGCACAGATGACAAGCAGCCCTGGAAAGGTGAGTCAATATTCCTAGCGACCGAGGAAAAGCAAACTGAGACGCTAATGAGCTATCACCACTAGGACCCCCAGAACAACAGCAAAGTAAAACTAGTGCCTACGCCAAATGCCGGCGAAGACAGAGAGGCGGAGTAACTCACACGTGGCTATGAGAATGTAAAGTGATACCATCATTCTGGAAAACAGTTTGGCAGTTTCTTTAAAAACTGAACCGTGCATGGGTGCTCAGTCCTTCAGTCATGCCCGACTCTTTGCGACCCCATGGACTGTAGCCCCCCAGGCTCCTCTGTCCATGGGATTTTCCAGGTAAGAATACTGGAGTGGATTGCAACACCCTCCTCTAGGGGATCTTCTGTACAACTCGGCAATCACATCCCTAGGCGTTTACCCAGGAATGAAGTGCAAATGGATGTGCACACACAAAGCTATACAAAATTGTTCATGGTCCCTTTATTTCTAATAACCCCAAACTGGGAACAACTACAATACCTGTCCTACAATAAGTGAACAGCTAAACAAACTGTGGTTCATCCACTCTCTGGAATCCTACTTAACAACAAAAAGCAGCAAGCTGTTGAGACATACAGCGACTTGGATGGATCTCAAGGGATTTAGACTGGGTGGAAAAAGCCAAGCTCAGAGGTACATATTGTATGTGTGTGTGTGTTAGTTGTTCTCATGCTTAGTCACTCAGTCATGTCCGACTCTTTGTGACCCCTTCAACTGAAGCCCGCCAGGCTCCTCTGTCCATAGGATTTCTCAGGTAAGAATACTGGAATGGGTTGCCATTTCCTTTTCCGGGGAATCACCCCAACCCAGGGATCAAACCCAGGTCTCCTGCATTGCAAGCAGATTCTTTACCCGCTGAGCCATCAGGAAAATTCCATTAGTTTCTCAACTGTGTCTAACTCTTTTTGACCACATAGACTGTAGTGGGCCAGGCTCCTCTGTTCATGGGATTCTCCAGGCAAGAATACTGGAGTCACCAGTCCCTTCTCTAGCAGATCTTCCTGACCAAGGGATCAAACCCAGATCTCCTGCATTGCATGCAGATTCTTTATGGTCCGAGCCACCAGGGAAGCCCCCACATACTGTATTTATACAGTATTTATCCATTTATAGAACATGTTCTAAATGACAAAGTTATAGAGGGGACCAGTTGGCTTAAAGCTCAACATTCAGAAAACTAAGATCATGGTATCTGGTCCCATCACTTCATGGGAAATAGATGGGGAAACAGTGGAAACAGTGTCAGACTTTATTTTTTGGGGCTCCAAAATCACTGCAAATGGTGACTGCAGCCATGAAATTAAAAGATGCTTACTCCTTGGAAGGAAAGTTATGACCAACCTAGATAGCATATTCAAAAACAGAGAGATTACTTTGCCAACAAAGGTCCATCTAGTCAAGGCTATGGTTTTTCCAGTGGTCATGTATGGATGTGAGAGTTGGACTGTGAAGAAAGCTGAGTGCCGAAGAATTGATACTTTTGAACTGTGGTTTTGGAGAGGACTCTTGAGAGTCCCTTGGACTGCAAGGAGATCCAACCAGTCCATTCTGAGGGAGATCAGCCCTGGGATTTCTTTGGATGCTACAGCTGAATCTCCAGTACTTTGGCCACCTCATGCGAAGAGTTGACTCATTGGAAAAGACTCTGATGCTGGGAGGGATTGGGGGCAGGAGGAGAAGGGGACGACAGAGGATGAGATGGCTGGATGGCATCACTCACTGACTCTATGGACGTGAGTCTGAGTGAGCTCAGGGAGTTGGTGATGGACAGGGAGGCCTGGCATGCTGCAATTCATGGGGTCGCAAAGAGTCGGACATGACTGAGCGACTGAACTGAACTGAACTGACAGCTTAGTGGTTACTGGAGGCTGGGGGTGATGGGGAGGGGACTCTTGTGATGGAACCGTTCTGTGTTTTGATTGCAATGGTAGTTCCACAGATCCACACGTGATAAAACGGCATGGAACCAAACACATCCGTTGTACTGATGTCAGTTTGCTGGTTGTGACGTTACACTGTAGATACCTAAAATGTAACCAGACGACGTAAGGGTATAAGGGACCTCCCTGTTCTATCTTTGCAACTTTCTGTATGCTTAAAATTATTTCAAAATCAAAAGTTTTTTCCATGTCTTGTCCTTCTCATAGCCAGCCACTGGCTGAGCTGGGGCCAGTACTGGTGTTTTAGGATGACCAGCCCTCTCCCTCCCCAGACCACTAGGACAGGCTTCCCTGGAACCATAAACACCATACAGACAAAGCTATGAGACCAGGGGTTACCCCAAGAATACCCTTTCCTCTGATTCTGAGCCTGAATTCCGTCCTTTGCCCACTGGAGGCTCTCCACACAGCCCAGGCCAGCTCCCTCTCCAGCCCAGCTCCTGCCTGCCTCTTCCCTCTTCCCCAGCTCAGCCAGCGTGAGGCTGGGATGGGGTCAGCAATGGGGGGCCATGGGGGGAACCCAGGGGTCCATCCTCAGGGGCTGCTCCCTTGGCCAGCACTCACCAGTCCTGGCCCCAGACTGCACCCCGTTGCTCCATTGTTCCCTTGGGCCCCACACCCCAGAGGCCTGTTCCAGGCCCAACCCCATCAAGGCAAAGAAAACTTTCTCCCTGGAAGAAAGTGAAGGTGAAGTCGCTCAGTTGTGTCCGACTCTTTTCGACCCCATGGACAGGAGCCTGCACCAGACTCCTCTGTCCATGGAATTTTCTAGGCAAGAGTACTGGAATGGGTTGCCACTTCCTTTTCCAGGGAATCTTCCTGACCCAGGGATCGAACCCAGGTCTCCTGCATTGTGGACAGACGCTTTACCATCTGAGCCACCAGGGAAGTCCTTCTCCCTGGAAGGGGAAAGCCAAATTTCACGGGTTGGTTCCCAAGGGCATCTGGGTCCCTCTGGCTAGTTGGGATCAGCGTCCTGAGTACTTGGATTCAGCGGGCTGCAGGCTACCCTACAAAGCTAACCACTTTGTTGCTGTTGTTTAGTCACTAAGTTGTGTCCGACTCTGTTGTAACCCCATGGACTGTAGCCCGCCAGGCTCCTCTGGGATTCCATGGGATTCTCCAGGTAAGAATACTGGAATGGGTTCCCATTTCCTCCTCCAGGGTATCTTTCCTTCCCACCCAGGGATCAAACGTGGGTCTCCTGCATGGCAGGCAGATTCTTTACCAATGAACCACCAGGGAAGCCTGGAAAGCATGACCTACAGAGGACATTGTACTCATGACCCCTGTTTCCTACTGGAGTTAGGACTTGCTCTGCTAAGGTGGAAAGTCTTGAGTCATCCTTCTGCTAACATAACCCCTGTGAGTGATGCCTTAAACTATCTGCCGAACGTTCGGCCAGCTTCTGCCTTGTATTATAATGTATTGACTCCGTGGGCACAGTGACTGTGCAGGTTATTTTTAATGAGGGTACCAGCTTCAGATTTGTATATTTGTATGTATAGGATTGCGTGCTTCTATGATTAACCTAAAATTCTTTAACATTTGCTTTAAAAATCGCTGTGTTTGGAAAAAGACTTTTCATAGGGCTGTTTTATTATTTTGCAGGTGCCAATAAAAAGAGAGCATAGGTTTATTAATTTTAAAAAATGAAGATCTGTGACACTAAATGGAAAAGACCGTTTCCTTGCACTGGGTTCCGTGTGTCATTTAAATACATAACTGTGTCCTTCACTTTTAATGACATTATAGAGAACTAATGTGGCCTGGTATTGCCTTTAGATGGCATCTGATCTTTTGCCAGGAAGCTTGGCAGTCATTTCTTTTAGGTTTAATGGTTGCCCAGGCGGGAAGAGGAAAACAATGTCTGGAAGGTAAGCAAAGTAATTATGAGGAAAAAAGGGGGCTGGAGCCTACCCCTGCCATATGATCCAGCCATTCTACCCCTAGAGAAATGAAATCTTCTATCTGAATAATGACTTATATACTAATGTTGATAACTGCTTTATTGGTAATAGCTGAAAACAGGAAACAACCTCTTCCTGAAATGCCCTACAGTTTCTCATGGTGGACATTCTCCTTTGTGGCAACCAGCAATAAACCAACTTTGCTCAAAAGTATAAGTGTTGCTAATCTTTGCCTTGAAGGTATTTACACAAATGAGAGTTTCCACCACAATTCAACCCGAGTATTCACTGCGTTGGACCAAGATTTTCAATGCAATAATATACACATCTGAGACCCCTAATATCTCTTCATATTAAAGTGCCATGCTGCTCAGGGGTGGTTGAAAGCTCATGCTAAATAAAGCTGTGATCTTCTGTTGGAAAAAAAATAAATAACTGCTGAGCAGATAGCTTCGGTCTCTCACTTAGAGATCTGGAAGCAGGTTTGCATCCATGGGAAGTTTGTCTGCACTTGCTCTTTACTTAGCATAGTCTCACCGCAGGGAGACATCTTTGCTCACTTCCCCAAGAAATGGTAATTGTCAGCTCTGGCCCATGATTGAAATGGACAGATTCTGGACTTGCCATTGAGCAAAATGGTGTTGAAGTCCTAACCATAGGCAAGAATTTCCAATTCCACACATTTGCATCTCACATCCCAAAGTGCTCCTGAGTTTGGAAGGCAGGCATGTTGAACATGTTTCTACAGCCAGGGGCTGAGCTGGTCCAGCACTGGTGTTAGGATAACCAGCCCTCTGCCTCTCCAGACCAGTAGAACAAGCGTCGCTGGAACCATGAACACCCCACAGACAAAGCTGCGGAGACCAGGGATACCCTTCCCTCTGATTCAGAACCTTCTAAGAAGGATCTGAGAAGCTGAGAAGCCAAGGGTGATCTGACCATTGCGTGTCCATCAGCATGGTGGGAACCTTCCCTCTCTACCTCTGACTTCTGCAAATGGGTTCTTTTCCATAGTTCTTGGGCTTTTCCTTCCTTGGGAGCACTTCAATTCCTGTGAAAGTGAAAGTGTTATTCACTCAGTCATGTCTGATTCTTTTCGACCCCATGGACTGTAGCCGGCAAGACCCCCCTGTCCATGGCAAGAATAATGGAATGGGTTGCCATTCCCTTCTCCAGGGGATCTTCCCAACCCAGGGATCAAACTCAGGCCTCCAGCATTGCAGGAGAATTCTTTACCATCTAAGCCACCCTAAGGAAATTCTAGTTGTCTACATTCAGTTGGGAATGATTATGAAATCTTATCCCATCAGTGGTCGCCAATGTCCCCAAGGCGTTCATGTTTCAGAGTGGACGAATAAACCAGAAACAAGGAAACTATTGCTCAGTTTGAGTTTTAAGAACAATTTTTTAAGCAACTATAAGTCATTGTCATCAAAGCAAGGATTTGGGGTTGGGCGGGGGGGTGGAGGTAGCCCAGTACTTTGTGAAAGAAAAGCAACTCATTTCTAATAATATTTTTTAAAAATAAAGTACCTAGGAGAAATCTAACAGAAGCTGCACAAAAAGCTTCTCTTCACTGAAAGCTACAAAATGTCAGTGAGAAATTTTTTAAGTACTAATTAATAGAAGGAAATAACACATTCGTCAGTTCTGCTTAAATTCATGCATAGGTTTAACACAGCCCCAATCATGCCCCAGCAGGGTTTTTTTGTGAAAAGTAACAAGCCAATTCTAAAATTCATATGCAAATGCAGAGAGTCCTAAGAAAAGCCGAAGCAACCCTGGAGGAGAGTGAGGAAGCAGGAAGAGCCCTTAAGTGACCAACTGTCAAGATGGCTTGTAAAACTCCAGTAATCAGGACACCGGGACTGATGCAGGACAGACAACCCAGTGTGGGGCAGCTTAGTTTTAACTTTTGTTTTTTTTTTTTAGGTTGTGCCAGGATTCAAAGAGAGTATCAATGCATGGAGAAGATCCTGGAATTCATACCCCCAGTAAGTGGCTCATGCCAATGAGAAAGGCCTGGCCTGGACCCAGCAGTCAGAGAATCATCAGAATGTTGATGTGAGAGGTATTAAAACTTTCCTGTTAAGAAAGGCAAGGACTTCCCTGGTGGTCCAGTGGTAAAGAATCTGGTAAAAAATCTGCCTGCAATGCAAGAGACCCCAGTTCAATACCTGGGTCGGGGAAACCCCCTAGAGAAGGGACAGGCTACCCACTCCAGTATTCTGGCCTAGAGAATTCCATGGACTGTATAGTTCATGGGGTTGCAAAGAGTCAGATATGACTGAGTGACTTTCACTTTCACTTTTGTACACATTTACAAACTACATAATAAAATACAACATTCATTACATTATTTATTAACTATGGAAAGGGAAAGGCTACCCACTCCAGTATTCTGGCCCAGAGAATTCCATGGACTGTATAGTCCATGGGGTCACAAAGAGTCAGACATGAGTGACTTTCACTTTCACTTTCCAACACAGGGGACACGAGGTTGATCCCTGATCAGGAACTAAGATCCCATATGCCATGAGGCAAAAGCCCAAGAGCCACAGCTGGAGAGTCCAGGTGTGGCAATTACACCTGATGCAACCCCCAAAATAGATAATTTTTTTAAAAAACAGAGCAGCTGGTGAGGGCAGAGACAGAGGCTGGAGACATAGGCCTGTTATTCAGAAAATGATATTACTGTTGCCTTAACATTTTCAGCTTTAGCATTATTCCTTCCAAAGAAATCCCAGGGCTGATCTCCTTCAGAATGGACTGGTTGGATCTCCTTGCAGTCCAAGGAACTCTCAAGAGTCTTCTCCAACACCACAGTTCAAAAGCATCAATTCTTCGGCACTCAGCCTTCTTCACAGTCCAACTCTCACATCCATACATGACCACAGGAAAATCCATAGCCTTGACTAGACAGACGGACCTTTGTTGGCAAAGTAATGTCTCTGCTTTTGAATGTGCCATCTAGGTTGATATGCTATCCAGTACTTTGGCCACCTCATGCGAAGAGTTGACTCATTGGAAAAGACTCTGATGCTGGGAGGGATTGGGGGCAGGAGGAGAAGGGGACGACAGAGGATGAGATGGCTGGATGGCATCACTGACTCGATGGACGTGAGTCTGAGTGAATTCCAGGAGTTGGTGATGGACAGGGAGGCCTGGCGTCCTGCGATTCATGGGGTCACAAAGAGTCAGACACGACTGAGCGACTGATCTGATCTGATCTGATCTAACAACATTTTTCCCTAAATTTCCCTTTCATTAACTTCCACTTGGGAAATGTATGGTTTAGCTCAATTAACTAGATTAACATCAATTTGTGTGACGCCTCACCCCAGGCCAGCACTCAAAGAGTCCACAGGACACCAGGGGAGATGAACGTGAGGTCTCCACTGTCACTCTTGGGGCCTTGGAAATGCCAGTGATCAGGGCATTCTGCACACCTCCAATGATAGATATAAACCCAACTAAAGGATTATTCATATGGGATCAATTGAATAAGGTACCTTCACACAAGGGAATACTATACTATTTATTTGTTAAATCAATAAGGTCATTGTGTAGATTTGGAAAAATCACCAGAAATAAATCCAACAAAAAAGAAAAAGCACTGTGTGAGACAGTACGTGTGGACCCCTGACTGTAGGAAATGTTAATTTTATTTAATCCTCATAACCATGGATAATTAATCCTGTTACCTGGTGAAGAAACAGAAGCTCACAAGCTGTAGAATCCACGGCCTGCAGAACGATCATAGGTGTTTAATTCTACTGGAGCCTCATGAGGAATTGATTGTTAACTTCATCCTGGCCCCCTCAGTCCTGGGCACGTGTCACACTCAACTCCATCACGGCTTAAAAGGTAGTCCCTGGGCCAGCAGCAGCACCTGGGTGCTGGTCAGAGATGCAGAATGTTATTTTCTGCCTGGGTTATTAACTGCAGTCATTCTTTCCTGCTTTTAGCCAAAAGTAAAGCGCTCCATGCTCGTTTTCACTTGTGTGATGTATGTATAACCACAGTGGCCAATGTAGAAATCCACGTGGTAGAAAAGAACTTCAGATAGCATCCTGCTCAAGACCTGAAATTCACTGCTGCATGAAAACATGGAAAACAATGGAAACAGAGGTAATGAAAGAAATCCACAGACCGAGGACGTATTTTGAGTCTTTGCATTAGACCATGACGTCTGATTCCTTCATTCATGACCTAGTATGTCTGTCTGTGCCTATCTACTAACATGAGGAATAAAGAATCAAATCTATTTCAGCCTCAGGAAAGAAAGAACTGCAGAATGGCAGGCCCCATCTCAGTTGCACTGAATCAGAACGTGCATTTTAGCAAGACCCCCAGCTCTGCAGACACTCGGGAAGGTCTGAGCAGCGCACGTGCTGGTGAAAAGCTTTGCTGTGCTTTTACTGTATAGGCCTCCGAGGGTCCATTCGTTAGCATCAAAACCACAGACACAGAAATGAAGTCTCACTCTTCACCCGTCAGTGCAGGGTTTTAGAAATGACAGAGATAAGGGTGGAACGGCACCTGGAATGGCACGACGCCTCTCCAGCCTGCATGTCCTGATATACACGGTTGGGGTTATTTTGGAGCAGGGACAAGGAAGAGGACAAGTCAGAGAGCGGAGCAGTGGTGAGTCAGAGGAGCCCCCGGGTCTCCTGACTCCATCCCATCGTGGTCCAGCCCCGTTTCTCCCAGCGAGTAAACACGCCAGGCTTTGTTAGTCTTGCGTGATAAACAAGACAGAGCCCTTGTACACAGCACTTTGAACAACGTCCTGCGAGAGGAAAGTTTTTAGTCCATAAATTATAGTGACAGTTTGGAAGGAAATCGAAGTCCTTGGCCAGAGAGGAGACTCTTAGGAAATATGTTACCAGAATATCCAGTTAGCCAGGGCCTTGGGAGTAGGAAACGAGGTGGCCTTCACAACCCAACAGCAGCAGAAGGCTTCCCACCCCGTCTCTTCCTGTATCCCTTCTTTGCTGAACTGGTGATGAAATTGCAATTAAATGTTTGATAGTGAAAGCCTCAGTTCAGTTCATTCGCTCAGTCGTGTCCGACTCTTTGCAACCCCATGAATCGCAGCACTCCAGGGCTCCCTGTCCATCACCAACTCCCAGAGTTCACTCAGACTCACATCCATCGAGTCAGTGATGCCATCCAGCCATCTCATCCTCTGTCGTCCCCTTCTCCTCCTAGTGCCTGGTAAATTAAAACACTTAAGGCTTGCATTTCCCACTCATCAGTTCGACCTCTACAAAAAAAAAAAAATTAAGAAAAAAATTAGAATTTGAGCTTAATGTTTTTATTTGGGTAGAAGTCCTATTAACTGCAAGGTATAATTTGGCGAAGGAACTTTACTAGTTAAGACAACCAAAGAGGGACTTCCCAGGCTGTCCAGTGGTGAAGACTTCACCTTCAGGTGGCATAGACTGTACCTGCTAAGAAAACAGATACGATGTTGTAACAAATTCAATAAAGACTTTAAAAATTATTCCACCTTAAAAAAAAAAAAGACAACCAAAGATTGGAGAGACCAGTCTGTGAAAAAGTGGCGTCAGTGGTTTCAGTGAAGTCCTACAGGAGGGTCCAGGACATGGGGTGAACAGAAGTGAACGCAGGTTGGGGGCAGACATCTTTTCTTTTTCTTTTTGCTTTTTTTGACCACACCACATGCAGGATCTTAGTTCCCTGGCCAAGGCTCAAACCCACGCATCCTGCAGTGGAAGCATATAGAGTCTCAACCACTGGACCATCAGGGCAGCGGGGTCATCTTTTCTGTCTTGGTTTCGTATTAGGGTAGGACCAGTTTGCCTGGGGTGTTTCCTGGTTTAGCTCCCCAGGAACCCCCTCAGTCCTGGGCAAGCAGGCACAACCGTTCAGCCTCCTAACCTCTGAAGTGGAAATGATCGACCTGTGCACAGAGGAGTGCCGGCCAGGTCCTGACGCCCAGGGGCACTCTCTGACGGTGGCGGGGTCTCGATCTGTGAGTGGGCGGTGCTGGGCCTGACCCTGTCTGCAAGCACAAGCTTTGGGAGAGAAAACAGGGGAGAGCGGTGGGGTGGGGAAGGGGCGGGGGGTCATTTCCCGAACAGAGGTCCACTAGTCCCCGATGGAAACTCTTCCAACCCGGGTGGTGTTTGTAAAACCCTGCTTTTATTTGGAGAAGGCTCCTTGTAAAATCCTTGAAAATGTTTCCTGTTTTCCATAAAGGAGGTCCCTGGAACCTTTCCATGGGCTGTCATCGGGCCCTTTTCCTTTAGATTTTACTGTCTCTCCTCACACCATATCAGAACCTAAGCCAAACTGAAACATCACCCCTGCATGGCAGGAGGTAGTCATGTGCTTAGTGTGAGACCCTTCCCCCAAGGATGGGGTGCCATCAGCCTGTGTCCTAAGCTGCAGGCTCACTGTTAGGACCTGGGGACCCCCCTGCCTCAGCAAAAGCACCATGTGGGCTGGTGCAGAGCCGCACACAAGGTGCGGGCCTTCCTCACGTGTCCTCCAGCCACGGGGCTTTCAGCGAAGGCTGAATGTGCCCGGGAGTGCCCACTGCCCAGCCTCTGGGTGCCTCGGCAGCCGCGAAGGTGGACCCAAGACTCTGCACCCAATTCCAAGGTCTGAAGTTCCTTCCACCCCACCAAGCAGTTCTCAGACAACTGGGTGTCCTACAGTTCAGCTCAGTTCTGACACTGTTCACCCTCCACCGGGGAAGGGCTGGCTCTCAGCATTTCACACGTGGACACTTTTGAACATCCTTGATGTTAAGACTCATCTCTCTAGCTTCATGTCCCCCCTGGGTTTTGGAAGTCACAGTTTGTAAGTTGATAAACGAAGATCCCAACATGTTTTGCTCTGTCCAGTTTAACAGCACTGAGGTTGGAAGGGGCTGCTGTGCTATCATTCAAACACAATAAATACGTTGGAGACGGTAAAAACGGAGTATCTCGTGACATGTGCTCCCCAGACTTTCTGTTTGTTATAACAATCTCATTCTCTGAGGAAATGAGTTAGAAATGATACGGAATGATCTAGAAGTTAGACGATAGAGAGATATTTTTTAAAGCAAGATGTAGAATGGGGTATAAAGTGTTCCCGTTTGCATTTCAAAAATAAAAGGAAAAGGGCGACTATAAACATTTATGTACGTGCAGACTCTGGGGTGGAATTCAGACAGAAAGATGCAAAATGCTGGGGAGGGGACACAGTGGCTGAGTGACCAAGGGGAGGACTTCCAGCTATCTGTTCTTCATGTGTGTTTTGGCTTTTGTAATAGATAAATCCATTTGAAAACTTCACTCTCTTAAATGCAGTTATTCTGGCCTGCTAATTCTGCAGTTATTCCAGTATTCATGATTTTTTTTTGTCATTTCTCTAGTAGGAGTGGACCAAGTTACTTATATAATTTAAAAAATGAAGGGATCATTTATTGCAGCCAGGCGCAGTGGGACAACTGTGTATACATCAAACATCTACACACAAATCCATACAGGGAGACACAGAGACACATACCTCCAAGGCAGAGTAGACCTTGCAAAGAGTCAGTGCTTTGGTTACTAAAGTCCTTGCCAGGGCCCACAGTTCCCTTCCAAGCTGTTTAAGAAAGAAGCCATTTCACTATCTACTTCCTCTAGAAATTCTCTATAAATTCAACACACTGTTCTTCAAACATGTGGGTTCTAGAGGGAGAAACTGAGATGGATCACCCTAAGTCTGTTCTGCTCTACCACCAGGACCCCGTCTCTCCCCGGCTCAGCTTCATTCATTTCAATAAGTGCTACTTTCATTTTTTAAATCACTAAGTAACTTGGTCCACTCCTAGGGTAGACCAAGAGGGTCGGGTAGGCTCCTGTGGGCTGCCCAGGACATTATTTCTCCAGTAACATGTGCTTGGAATACCAGACTTCCGGCCTCGGGCAGTTCACAGGTTAGAGGTCTACTTTGTCCCCATGGATTTTCTCAGTGTTTGTCTGCGTTTCCTGTGGTATACTGATGGTTTATAGGCCACACTCTAGCAGTTACAGTAGGGGAAACACTCAGACTGGCCAAACCCCAGAGTCCCTAAGCTATGTGTTATTTATGGTGAGTTCCCATTGACATCATGCACTACGCTTGGCTTCCCCTCACGTACTAACGTGATACTTTAAGTGGGATTTATTTCTTGCCATTTGACCTAAAAGGGAAAGCCTCAGAGTTATGCCTCTCACTGGGGAACACTGAAAGAACTTTCTTTTCTCCTGGGTTCCCTCACCCTACTGCTCTCCACCCGGGTGCCCTTTCCCAGTAAAATCTCTTGCTTCATCAGCATGTGTGTCTCCTCGGACAATTTATTTCTGAGTGTTAGACAAGAGCCCAGTTTTGGGCCGTGGAAGGGGTCCCCCTTCCTGCAACAAATGGCAAGTCTGCTGGTGACTCTTCTTCACTGTGACTGACATCCTGACCACTCCGGGTACTCAGGGTCCAGCTTGCCTGGACCAGACCCAGCAGCCACAACTTGGGACCCTTCTGTCCCTGGTCTCCTCCTGACTTGGAAAACTGGCCAGAATGCCCCGACCGGGTGAGGAACAAGAGACTTTATTGACTGCTCTTCCCTTCCCTCCTCTCTCTCTTTCCTCTCCTTAACCCTTCCTTTCCTTCCCATTTTTTCTAGTCCCTGGGTTCTGGGTGCAGGAATCTGGTCAAAGGGCCTCAGCCTCAGCTAAGAGGATTGGGGACTGATCACCTCCTCTTGGCAGAGAACTCGAATTCTGGGCTTCCCTGATAGCTCAGTTGGTAAAGAATCCGCCTGCAACGCAGGAGACCCCGGTTTGATTCCTGGGTTGGGAATGATCCCCAGGTTGGGAATGATCCCCTAGAGAAGGGACAGGCTACCCACTCCAGTATTCTTGGGTTTCCATTGTGACTCAGCTGGTAAAGAATCCACCTGCAATGTGGGAGACCTGGGTTCGATCCCCTGGAGAAGGGAATGGCTACCTGCTCCAGTATTCTGGCATGGAGAATCCCATGGACAGTATAATCTATGGGGTCACAAAGAGTCGGACACAATTGAGTGACTTTCACTTTTCATTACTATACTCAGCAAGCCCTGCCATGCTTGTCTCACGTGGGTGACAATCTCCACTCAAGTTCCCTCCCCCAACCCAATGCTTCTGAAGCCTGGTTCAGCTCAGCTACTCTCCTTACCCCTGTCTCACCTTTCCTTCACTCCCGAAGATCCTTTATGATGAGAAAATGCACCCTCAAAGTAAAGGGGTGTCCATCTCTCCAGTGACAAGATGGCAGTTGGGTTTCAAAGGGGATACTAAGTACTTCTGGAGTTTCTTTTTTTTTTAATTTATTTTATTGAAGAATAGTCAATTTGGCTTCCCTGGTACCTCAGATGGTAAAGAATCCACCTGCAATGGAAGAGGCCTGGGTTTGATCCCTGGGTCAAGAAGATCCCCTGGAGAAGGGAATGGCTACCCACTCCACTATTCTTGCCTGGAGAGTTCCACAGACAGAGGAACCTGGTGGGCTATAGTTCATGGGGTCACAAAGAGCCAGACATGCCTAAGCAACTAACATTGTCATTGTCACCCTCATAGTTGATTTACAGTGTTGCATTAGTTTCTGGTGTGCAGCCAAGTGATTCAGTTATACACATGTGTGTCTTTATACACGCACACACACACATATATATACTTTTCAATATTCTTTTCCATTATGATTTATTAAAGAATGTTGAAAATAGTTCTTTGTGCTATATAGTAGGACATTGTTGCTTATGCATTCTATACATAATTCTATACATTATGTATAGAATGCTTATGCATTCTATACATAATAATTAGCATCTGCTAATCCCAAGCTCCCACTCTGTCCCTCCCACTGTTCTCTATGTCTATGAGTCTGTTTCTCTTTCATGGGTAAGTTCGTTTGTGTCTATATATATATATATATGTAGCCATGCCATGTGACATGCAGAATCTTAGTTCCCTGACCAGGGATCAAACCCATGGTCTCTACAGTAGAAGTGCAGAGTCTTAACCACTGGATTGCCAGGGAATTCCCTTGTGTCATGTTTCAGATTCCACATAGAAGTGATATCATATGGCATTTGTTTTTCTCTTTCTGACCTACTTCACTTGGTGTGATAATCTCTGCGTCCGTCCTTGCTATGAATGGCATGTTTTGTTCTTTTCTGTGCCTGGATAGTATTTCACTGTGTCTCTGTACCACATTGCCATCCGATCACCTGTTGATGGACTTTCAGGCTGTTTCTATGTCTCCGCTGTTGTGGATGTCGCTGCTATGAACACTGGGGTGCATGTATCTTTTCGAATTGTAGTTTCATAGGGACATATGCCCAGGAGAGGGATTGCTGGAGCATATGGTTACTCTGTGTTTAGTTTTTTGAGGAATCTTCAGACTGTTTTCCATAGTGACTGCACCAACTTAAATTCCCACCAGCGATGTAGGAGGGTGCCCTTTTCTTTCTGGAGTTTTTTGACATGTCATCAGGCACAACATAAATTTATATTTCAAAGTCTGCCACAGAAATTGATTATAGATAAACAGGTCTTGAAGCAAATCTCAGACAAGAATATCTATAGTCTTAAGAGCAATCAGTGAGTATTATTTACATTATGAATTTAATCTTTCAAAAACTTGTGTAAAAGTAACACAGTATGGCAGAAACTAAGAAGGAATTCAATCACTAACATGACCCTTCTTGACATTTTGGATATTTGTGGTAGTTCACTACTTATCCTATGCACAGTTTGTATAGATGGATTTACAATCTGATGTCTTATTTCCTAAACTCTAAGTTGCTTCCATGTGCTTTAAAGTGTTAATATTTATAATCAGAATGGCTGTTTATTAGATTGCCTGTCGAACATGCCCTAATCTGTTGTGCAAATTGTTCCAGCTCTAGTCACTGGGAGCTCTTTCTGCTTGGCTCCTGCGTCCCTTTGACATATCCCTGCGTGTGTTTGTTTTGGACTTGCTTACTTTCTGCTCCTAAAGATGCTTCAGGTTCATCTCGTGTTTTCCCCACCCCAGCCATTTCTCTAAGGCATTCTGGTTCCTTTCATTGGAGAATGTTTATTTAGAAACAAAGACCTTCATACTAGTTTCACTGACTTTTAAAGAAATGTTTATTTACCTACGTGGCTGCATCGGGTTACAGCACGCAGGATCTTCGTTGCGGAAAGGGCTTGGTTACCCCAGAGCACGTGGGATCTTAGTTCCGCAACCACCACCCCTGCCTTGCAAGGCAGGTTTTTAACCACTGGACCATCAGGGAAGTCCCTCACTGACTTTTATCTAATGTAAGAGGTCCTGCAAACCCAAGTGATACTGACCATTTTCCTGATTTGTTGTATAGGACATAATAAAGATAAGAGGAGAAATCCATTAAGAACAGAAAGAAAAAAAACATTAAAGAGGAAGGCTGATGATGACACAGTTAAAATACCAGATTCGGCCGTGTCTAAAGCCAGAATCTTTAGACAAACCAGTCCATCCTAAAGGAAATCAACCCTGAATACTCATTAGAAGGACTGATGCTGAAGCTCCAATACTTTGGCCACCTGAGACGAAGAACTGACTCATTAGAAAAGACCCTGATGCTGGGAAAGATTGAAGGCAGGAGGAGAAGGGGACGACAGAGGACGAGATGGCTGGATGGCATCACCGACTCAATGGACGTGAGTTTGAGCAAGCTCCAGGAGTTGGTGAAGGACATGGAGGCCTGGCGTGCTGCAGTCCACGGGGTCGCAAAGAGTCGGACACAACTGGGCGACGGAACAACAACAACAAAAGCCAGAAGCAACCCAGATGTGTTAGTAACATGAGCCATGAATTCCCTTTTTTGTTAACGGCAATCTGAGTTATGTCTGCGTCACTCCTAACTGCAAGAGTCACATACTTAAATAAAAATAACTTGCACAGGTTATTCAGTGTGGTTCTGTTATAAATCAAACAGGGGGTCTGATGGCAACCAGTGTGCCCAGAAAAAAAACTCTCTACAAAACTCTATTTTGGTCCAGTCTGTACTTTTTTCTCTATGCTCCAGACCCCTGGGTTTGCGGGGTGAAGGAGGGGGGTATCTCCCCTCTTCACAATGTGGAAATTCTGTGTCACGTCCCAGGTAGACCCAGTGAGCATCCTCTTAACAGTGAGGGCATAGGGCATGGCCACGAGCCCAGTATTTTGTCGGCTGCAGTGTTACCTAAATTTAGAAAATGTGTTTTGCCATCACAAGAAAATCACCAGGCCATGCTTAAACTATAGATGACCCCCACTGGGATGCTTTCTAATAGCTGGTTATTGTATTTTCTGCCCTGTTTTGCAGACGCTGTATGGCATAATAGCAATGCCCATCTGGACAATTCCAGCCTGCACAACTCCCACCAGCCTTTCCAAGCTCCAAAAGCTCGGTAGAAACAGTGCCCAGAGCTCCTCCTGGTATCATAACTGCTTACCAGTAGGCAGTCCTAAGAAGCGATGCCACAGATGACATCACAGAACTACTTCTCAGTTTTCTTTCAATGGCCAGAAGGCTGGGGGTGGTGAGTGCCCTAGCAGATCTACAGAGACAGCTTGTCCTGACCACAGGAATAAACCAGAAGCTTCTAACAGGGTGGGAGTGGGGAGTGGAGTCCAGGGCAGCATGGGGTCAGTGAGGACTCTTCACTAGCTTCATACAAAATCTATTTTTGATCCCTGGCTGAAAGGGAAAGATTGGGACTAAGCAATGTCTCCCTCCAGGGCTAAGCACACAATGACACATGTTAGAAATTCCAGTCCTCATTCTGGGGTCTCACGTTACTAAGGGTCAGAGTGATCAGTAGCTAACTTTTGGGTGTGGGCAGTGGTGGAAGGGTGGTCCCTTGTTTCCCTGTGATTATAGTCTGGGGGTCAGTACGGCTGTCAACGCCTGGTCGCCTTGCTGGGCTGCCCACAGCGCTTTCCTAGGGGCACAAGAGGAAGATAGAACATTCCAGACAGAGGCAGGGCTCCCGTCACCCCTGGCTTGTTGACTTCTCCCTCAGCAACTCGGAAACGAAACGTTTCCATCATTATGATGTAACGAGGAAGCTGTTTTTTTGAAATCCTGGCTGATAAATTCTCCTCTTGGTCCCCCGGGGTTGTTTCTCTTCTTCCTTCTCCTTCTTCTGGCAGCCTGGCCTTCAGGAGACAAAAAAAAGAGCAGAGATGAGGCCAAAATAGGGAAGAAGGCCGATGATAAGAGAAGTCCCAACAGACTCGAAGGGGGAGGAGAGTTTACTGCTTCTTGGGATCAAAATCCCAGGGGGACAAGGATGAATCGAAACACCAAGTTAGGGGAGGGAAGCGAGGCAGGAAATCCCCGAGCAGAATTCTGGCTCTGGCCTCCCCAGGGGCAGCCTGGGCAGAAGACCAAACGCCGAGGCTTGTGTGGGTATTGGGCTGCAGCCAACCTCCATCAGACCGATCAGAAGCTCAGCCTGGGGCACTCGTGTAGCCAGTCCCCACGCCTGCCAGGGCCCTGCTCCCTGCCAGGAGAGGAGGGACGCATCCAGACAGAAGGGTCTTTCTTTCTCTTTAGTTGCTAAGCCGTGTCCAACTCTTGCAACCCCATGGATTGTAGCCCACCAGACTCCTCTGTCCATGGAATTCTCCAGGCAAGAATCCTGGAGTGGGTTGCCATTTCCTTCTCCAGGGGATCTTCCTGACCCAGGGATCGAACCTGGGTCTCCTGCACTGCAGGCAGATTCTTTACTGACTGAGCTACGAGGGAAGCCCAGATGGAAGGGGAGAGTGCCAACCCACGTGCTTTTGCGTGATGGCAGGAGGACCTGGGAGCCAACACCGAGACCCAGCGGGCCCGCAGAACAAGAGGGCGAGGACCAAGACCCAGGGCAATGCACACCAGCTCTGGCCCCAAGCTCCAGGCAGGGCTGGACACGAGGGAGCCTCTGGCATGCAGTCATTAACCTGTCTGTCTGCCAAGGAGACAGTGAGAACATGGAGAAAGGGTCATGGAGACCCCTGGGCTCCTGCTGCACCCCAGAACCCCATCATTTTGAAAGGGAGAAGAAAGAGAATGCTCCCAAGGAGGAAGGCACGGCCCTGGTGGAAACTAGAACTTCCACTTAGCATCTACCTGTAAGGAGTGTGAGTTAACCCCGGCGAACTTCATTCTGAGAAGAAGCCGCATCCCTTTCATGAGTTCTGAACTTAGCCATCAGCAAATATGGATCGCATGCCTACTGCAATGTGTGTGCTGGCAAGAGAGACCAAGTTCCCACCCTGGTGTGGCTTAGATCCTTGCAGGGGGAGATGGAAATATACTCACTATTTGGGAAGATGAAAGAAGAGCTTTTATGGGCTGTGTTGGGTCCCACCCCCAAATTCATACGCTGATGTCTTAACCACCAGTACTGCAAACGCAACTGAATTTGGAGACAGAGCTTTTTTTTCTTAAAAAAAAAAAAAGATTTATTTCTTTTTGGCTGTGCTGGGTCTTTGTTGCTGCGTGCAGGCTTTTTTCTAGTTGTGGCATGTGGGTTTCTCTTGTAGATCACAGGCTCTAGGGAGTCTGTCTCTCTGAATCTGATCACTCTTGGTACCTAATGTAAGTAGAATCACACAGAATGTGTCCTTTTGTGACTGGCTCTTTTTCACTTAGCATAATGTCTTCAAGGTTCCTCCATGTTGCAGCCTGGGTCAGAGTGTCCTTGCTTTTAAAAACAGTAATTGTCCATTGTCGTGTATATCACACTGTGGTTATCCAGTCATCTGTTGATGGCTAGTTGGGCTCTTTCCTCCTTTTGGCCATTGTGAATAATGTCTCTGTGTACATGAATGTGCAAATATCTGAGAACTTGCTTACTTTTCTTTTGGATATATATACCCAGAAATGAAATTGCTGGATCATATGGAAGTTCTCTGGAGAAGGGAATGACTACCCACTCCAGTATTCTTGCCTACAGAATCCCACGGACAGAGGAGACTGGCGGGCTACAGTCCATGGAGTTGCAGAGTGGGACACAACTGAGCGACTAATGCTTTCACTTTTCATGGAAATTCTATTTCTGAATCATATGACAAAAATAGAATTTCATATGAATTGTACGAATCATATTCTGGGGTTGTTTTTTTTTTGAGGTGAGCTCTAAGTTCTTGAAAGCTAAGATCCAGCAAAATGTTAGGTACACGGTTTGTTTTTCACTGTGAGGGTTCTACTTATTAAAAGCAATGGTGTCCTCACCTGGGCTTGCATGACAAACCCAACACATATCAGGGCAAGGATTCTCACCTTCCTAGGGGGACCATCGGTCCCCAAAACACTCATTTTAAATACTCTACATAAAAATGCTTTTATTTATGGAACACAATTATACCCAAATGCTACATCCTAGCTTAATAAATCTTAATAAAAATCTCCTTTTTGAAGATACTCTTATTTATTGTATGTTTTGCCTATAACTTCTAGCCAAAAACAACAACAAAATTTATGGGTTTTATTTATGATGACTCAGTTCATTGTTGTACTAAAGAGTAAATTATAGCCCTTGGAAGAAATGACAGCCAAGTGATGCAGTGAGACTGGGTAACTGTGGTCTGTTCATCCTGTTTTACATGCCCAGGGGGTGTGCACATTTTTGTTAATCTATTTATATGATCATCTCATAAATGGTGGCCAGCTTAATAGTAGTCGTCTAATTGTCACTGACTCACCTCCGGCCACTAACCTGGTGATGCCTGAAAAATTACCCATAAGAATGTAAACTATATCCAAGCTTTAGCCCACTTTCTAAACAGAGAATCTGCCCACCAGAATCACCTGGAAACGTTAGCCTAGAGAAACCTCAGTCCCATTCCAATCTGCATCTTAGAATCTCTGGGCCTGGTGGCCTGGAATCTTGTTTTCCAAAAGCCCCTCGGATGATTCCAGTTTGGGAAGGATTTAAACGAAAAGAGCTTATAAAATACAGTTCCAGTCCTTTCGGGGTAACTGGAATAACATAGTGTTTAAGTCTGGTTTTTCTGCATTATAGGAGCTACTACTGCCCAGGGTGATTCCCTGGATGTCAGAAAACCACACTGAGGATTAACCTGACAGCCAAAGAGCCTGAGAACAAGACGCCTTACATCAGCCGGCAAGTTGTTTTGCCCTTTAGGACATTCTCCATCCATCACTTTGTACCCTGGCTCAAGGGTCAGCATGAGGGTCAGAAAGGCCTGCAGGGATCCTAATGGCCAGCCCCGGTTAGGGACTGATTTGCTGGTCTCCTCCTTTCCCACACAGAAGCCTCAGTCTGCCCCCTGGGATGCTGCACTTTTATACTGGCTGGGGGAGGGAGAAGAGACCCCTACTCCCAGGACCCCGCCTAGCTCCCTTCCCTGGGTGTTGCACCTTGACTCTTGCCTTTCCTCTTCTTCACCAGCAGAGACTGAAGAAAAAGTCCGTGAGGCTCTCCCAGGACAATAACTACACAGTTGTTGAAGTTGTTCAGTCGCTCAGTCATGTCTGACTCTTTGTGACTGCATGGACTGCAGCACGCCAGGCTTCCCTGTCCTTGACTGTCTACATGGGGAACTCAGTGATTGTCAGACTCTCCCTGTTTATATTCAAGCTGCCTTCGAATGACAGAAGCTGCCTGTTGCCCCTGACCTTCCAGCTGTTGCACAAGTGAATTTCCACCAGAAAATCCTCGGATTGCAGTTAGGACTATCTCAGCAGTTCTAAATTTCAACGCTTTCATTTATAGAGATTTGGAGGAAAGCCCTTCAGAAAAATACTTAAAGGGCTTTAGAATGTGTGCATGTTTCTGCTTCTGCACACTGATGGTTTGAGTTTTGTCTTTATATATGGAAGGGCTCCAGTTGCCCATAGGAGGCAAGCCATAGGAGGTAGGCAGCGGGCAGAAGAATGAGTCTGGGGAGTGAACCCAGTTTGCCATAACAAGCCTGAAATCGACCAAAAAAAAAAAAAAAAGAAGAAGCTGAATTTCTATGGTCACTGACAGCTGTCTGTTACTATTTTGTTTAAGGAAGCAAAGAAAGAAAAAAAATTTTTCCATGCTTGACTCTAGGGGTACTCAGCAATAGGACAAGGTAACACTTATTCCATGATCTGTTTCTTCTTTCTGAGTGGCTGCTGAAATGTTTTATGAGACTTGGCTTCAAAGCAAACCAGTTAGAGCTGATGAGTGCCCAGGGTGGTGAACTCAGTTCCTCTCTGGTTTCCTGTGGGCCCTGCGGGCGAGCCTGTCGCTGGAACTGCTACCTGCTATAAAACTAATCTGAGGTCCTTCATCTTGGCCTTGTGTTTTTAGTCGGAGGTAATTAGGGTTCTTTCCTGCCCCACCTGCCCTTCTGCTCTGTTTGCCCAAACTGCTCCCGGGGCAAACAGCAGATGGTAGGGGTTGAACCAGTAGCTTCCCGGCTACGGGGCAGGTGAAGGTGAACTTGCTGCCATGTGGGACCCGGAATGGGCGTGGACAGGCTTACCAGCAGTTCAAGCTGCCAACCCTAGAGTAAAAACCACAGGAAACTTGGGTTCTACCCCCTCTTCATTCAGAGTTCATTCAGGAGATGGCTGCCAACCATCCCCTGGAACCGAAGCCTGTTCCATCCTAAATGTGTCTGAAATGTGAGCTGCTGAGAAATACCTTGACCTGTAAGTGGGTCAGGAAAGCAATGAACTAATTTACAATTTCTCTTTAGTTCTTCACAGGGATAAAGAAGACACGTGGAAGGTTGAAAAGGAGTAGAACAAGAGAATCAAGTAAGCAAAGAGCCGTGATCCACACAAAAAAGAAATGGCTGTTAGGTGAGTGATGGAGGTGTTAGCTGATGCTATGGTGGTGATCTACTGCAGTGTATAAATGGATGAAATCAACACACTGTACACTTTACATTTAAATAAGGGTGTATGTCAATTATATCTCAATAAGTTTGGAAAAAGAGGAGAGGAGAAGAAAAGGGATGGGGTAAGGGAGACTGTGGGACTCCCCTCCCTAAACGATCAAGGCTCCAGGTGTCTTTGAGCTTCACTTTGTGGTGAAAGTGAAAGTCACTCAGTTGTGTCCAACTCTTCGACCCCATGGACTGTACATAGCCTGCCAGACTCCTCTATCCCTGGAATTCTCCAGGCCAGAATACTGAGTGGGTAGCCGGTTCCCTTCTCCAGGGGATCTCCCCAACCCAGGGATCGAACTCAAGTCTCCCACATTGCAGGTGGATTCTTTAGTCTCTGAGCATGTGGCACCAATTCAAATATTGATTATTTTATCCACAACAGTTTTTATTTTTCAAGATAATGATTTAGAGAGAGATATGTGTAATTCTTGACCATGTAATTCACTGACCATGCTCAAAAAAAGGCCAAGCTTGAGACCAGTAACTTGCAGATTCGAGAGACTGTAGCTAGGAGATTAAGTACTTCTGGAGTCCCATATCCTCATACACTCCCTATGTTCGTCTTTGGCCTTAAATTGAAGCCAGTTCCTTAGATCTAGCAGCATTATCTGAGATACTAGGAGTCAAGAAGGCTTCCAAATGTAGAACACAGGATTTGTTTACATTCATTTCAGTTCAGTTCAATCACTCAGTCATGTCTGACTCTGCAACCCCATGGACTGCAGCATGCCAGGCCTCCCTGTCCATCACCAACTCCTGGAGTTTACTCAAACTCATGTCCATTGAGTCGGTGATGCCATTCAACTATCTCATCCTCTGTCGTCCCCTTCTCCTCTCGCCTTCAATCTTTCCCAGCATCAGGGTCTTTTCCAATGAGTCAGTTCTTCACATCAGGTGACCAAAGTATTGGAGTTTCAGCTTCAGCATCAGTCCTTCTGATGAATATTCAGAACTGATTTTCATTAGGATGGACTGGTTGGATTTCCTTGCTGCCCAAGGGACTCTCAAGAGTCTTCTCCAACACCACAGTTCAAAAGCATCAATTCTTCGGCACTCAGCTTTCTTTATAGTCCATTGCATTGGCCAAAAAATCCATTTGTGTTTTTCCACAAGCTGTTACAGAAAAACCTAAGCAAACTTCTTGGGCAGCCCAACACTAAAAATACAACGTTGATTGAGTGATAATTCCCACTGGGATTCTGGCACTCAAAACCGAGTGGTCCTTTCTGGTACGTCATATAAATGACGCTCCATACGGTGGATCCGCCCTTTTTATCCAAATCTTTCGCCCTCCTGTGGTCCTCTGGGTGGAAGAGGTCCTCCTGGTGTAGTCAGAGGTGGTTCTTCAGACCAGGAGTTCCCAGGTCAGACCCCTTGTGATTCTGGAGCTCAGCCCGGGCAGACAAACAAGCAGCAACCCTCTCTGGTGGTTCACACAATTTGGGAATGTTCTCTTGGCCTTCAGGGCAGAACCACGAGCATCACAAATGTCTTGCTTGTCCCTGGCAGGACCCTGGAGGGCTAGGATCAAAGGGAAAGCCATGTAGGGAGTTCATCTCAAGAACCGTGGTGAGAGAAGAAGGCTAGAGACTATTGAGCTCCTGGAAAATGGAACGTTTTTCATTTTTCTCTGGCACAAACACATCCCCGCACTTCATGGCTGTTATTTTTAAGGTGTTTACATTTTTATGTACTGAGATCTCAGCCCTGCCCTTGAACAGGGTGTGCTGCAGGGTATGGGGCCAGATCCCGGCTCCTGCCAGAGCGCCGGCTGCCTCCGCACTAGCTAGAGTTCCAGGGTCATCCTGAAGACAAACAGCTCTTTTTGCATTATGTTGTAAAGATGTTGATTTTCATGAAACCTTTTTTCCCTTTCCTTGTCTTCCCTCTGTATCATTGTATTTTACCGTATGATGATTTAGGTTACTGTATGATTTAGGTTTGAGGGAGGCACGGTACTTTATTTCTTGTGCTTATTTGCTGACTCATATAATAGAGTAAGATAGTTGATTATTTTTTTTAAGGTCAAGACCCATTTATGGCTTTTCAGGGACTGCTAATAATGTTATATTTTTCCAAAATGCATCCTGGTAGAAATTTATATGTATATATGCAGTAAATAAATATATATATTTGCTACATATACAACATAGTTATATATATTTGTTGTTTAGTCACTTAGTCATGTTTGACTCTTTGCGCCCCGCCCCGGACTGTAGCCCACCAGGCTCCTCTGTCCGTGGGATTCTCCAGGCAAGAATACTAGAGTGGGTTGCCATTTCTTTCTACAGGGGATCTTCCCAATCCAGGGATCGAACTGGAATCTTCTGCATTGGCAGGTGGATTCTTTACCACTGAACCATCAGGGAAGCGCCCAGTCATATTATGAAAGAAAAGGGGCTTCCCTTGTGGCTCCGATGGTAAAGAATCTGCCTGCAATGCAGGAGACATGGGTTCAATCCCTGGGTTGGGGAGATCCCCTAGAGAAGAGAAAGGCTACCAACACCAGCATTCTAAATATGTATTTACTATTTTGCTGTGATTCATGGGGTCGCAAAGAGTCGGACACGACTGAGCGACTGACCTGATCTGATCTGATGTATATATAAAGTAGTAAGTGTATATAGCTTTAAAACCCACATAACTTTTAAAAAATAACTTACTAGAGTATAGTTAATTTACAGTGTTGTGTTAGTTTCAGGTGTATAGAAAAGTGAATCAGTTCTACATATATATCTAATCTTTTTAATTTTTTAATCTTTAAAAATTTTTTTTTCATTTCTTTTCTTTTTGGGGGGGCACAGTATGCAGTCATGTAGGATATTAGTCCCCCAACTAGGTATCAAATCCAGGCCCTTGGCAATGAAAACACAGCTCCTAACTACTGGACTGCCAGGGAATTCCCCTGGCCATTCTTCCAGATTCTCTTCCCATATAGGTCACTACAGAGTATTGAGGAGAGTTCCCTGCGCGACACAGTAGGTCCTGCTTAGTTCTCTGTTTTACGTAGAGTAATGTGTGTGTGTCAGTCTCGGTCTCTGAATTTACCCCTCCCTGATCCCCCTCTGATAACCATAAGTTTAAAGACCACGTCATTTCTAAAAGCTTGTAGCAACAGCAAAACTCCCAAGCTTCTGGCTCTAAAATTTCAATTTCTTTTCTTAGTTCTTCTGGTATTTCTTTTCCTATTTCTAAATATCATGCCTTTTCAACTGTGTATCATATTGGGCATTATCTTTTGATTTCCTGACACAAGAGAGATGAAAATGTCCATTACTCTTTCTCACATTTTTATCTCCTCCCATCCCACTAGCTTGGTATTCACATTTATTTTTTTTTCCACCTGATTATAACAATGTCAGTATCGCCCATTGCTGAGCCAAGGTTTATGTTTCCTTTCTTGTGTAACTGTTTGTTCTTCCTGGAGCTCATTGTCTCCCTTTGCTCACTTGCTTGGTTTCCTACGTGCTCACATCCATTCACTCCACCGGCTGCCTACCGTATTATTTTCCAAATGCTCAAATGCATTAATATAAAACCAATTCCACTTTTCTCCCTGGAGGCCTCCCTTCCGGAATCCTCCAGCTTTCTGTCTCAACTTATCTGACTGATCTCTAGACCAGCTGCACGCACAGCTGTCATCTGGGAACTTCCCTTGGCCATGCTCAGTGGTATGATCAAGGCTGTCTATCGCTGTCTCCATCGCTGGGGTTGGCTTGGCATCACGCTTGGTACAGTATCTTACTGTGGACCCTTCCCCAATGAAGGAGGGGTACTAGAATATGCCACCCCCAAGTGTGCCTCTTTGGCATATGGATTATTTTGAGCTAAAGACTTTGGAGATACAAATGAACTTATTTACAAAACAGAAATAGAGTCACAGATGTAGAAAACAAACTTACGGTTACCAAAGGGGAAGGGTGGGGGGCAGGAGGAATAAATTGGGGGAGTGGCATACACACACTGCTGCTGCTGCTGCTAAGTCACTTCAGTCGTGTCCGACTCTGTGCGACCCCATAGACGGCAGCCCACCAGGCTCCCCCGTCCCTGGGATTCTCCAGGCAAGAACACTGGAGTGGGTTGCCATTTCCCTCTCCAATGTGTGAAAGTGAAAAGTGAAAGGGAAGTCGCTCAGTCATGTCTGACTCTTAGTGACCTCATGGACTGCAGCCCACCAGGCTCCTCCGTCCATGGGATTTTCCATAAAATAGATAACTAACAAAGACCTATTGTAGAGCACAGAGAACTCTACTCAACACTCCGTAATGACCTACAAGGGAAAAGAATCTTAAAAACAATAGATAAATATACAACTGATTCACTTTGCTATACAGCAGAAAGTAACACAACATTGTATATCAACTATTCCCCAATGAGGGTTTTTTTTTTTTTTTTAAAGACTAAGAATTAGCAGACAGGAGAAAAACTCTAAAGACAGGACACAAGTTGGTTTTTTTTGGTAAAGGAAATTTATATGTTTAAAGTAAATTTCCATTGGTGATGAGGTCTCCCTCTCCTGTACCAGGAAGACTCTCAACTCTTGTCAGTGGCTACTACTACTAAGTCCGACTCTGTGCGACCCCACAGACGGCAGCCCACCAGGCTCCACTGTCCCAGGATCCTCCAGGCAAGAACACTGGAGCGGGTCGCCATTTCCTTCTCCAATGCATGAAGGTGAAAAGTGAAAGTGAAGTCGCTCCGTCATGTCCTTTGTGACCCCATGGACTGCAGCCCACCAGGCTCCTCTGTCCATGGGATTTTCCAGACAAGAGTACTGGAGTGGGTTGCCACTGCCTTCTCTGGAGAAGGCATCAATTTAAATCTGCATAACAAGCCCTAGGGAAGAGCCCTGGTTTAGCATGATTCCTGGTCACTGTCTCATAGTATCTCCCTTGCCCAGAAGCTGCAAACCCCTCTTCTTTGTTTGGCCTTAGATGGTATATAAGCCCCAACTCTAGCCACCTCTCTGGGCTACTCATCACTGGGTATCCCCATGTAATGACACATGAAAGTGAGGAATCACTTGTTTTTCTCTTTTAATCTGTTTTTGCTGGTCTAATTTATAGGATCCCAGCTGGGGAACCTAATATGAGTAGAGGAAAAAGATTTTTTTTCTTGCCCTCTACTAGCAACCCTAGTGTAAAGTGACTCCTTTATTCTAATGTCCGTGTTCCAAACCCAGGGAAGGCTCCAGTTGGCTCTGTGTGGGTCACTGGCCCCTTCTTGTCCCAAACAATGAAGTGCTCTAATGGACCTGTGATTTGCATCCCCTTTAAGACATCACAGAACTAGGGAGGGTGGGCATCCCCTGAGAGAAGGGGCCTAGCTGACCCACCCGGGATGTCCACCACAGTGCTGAACCAAGAACAGACCAGTGGAGGGGCATTCACTTGGGAGCAGGGGGACCAGACCTCTATCTTGGTTATACCTACTCAGTAGTTGCAGGACCTTAGAAAACTGATGGGTTTCTGTACACCTCCTAGTTCCGTCAAAGGAGGGTTCTAGAGTAGAGTTTGTGCTTTTATCCAAGACTCTAAAATCTTATCCTCTGTCCAGTGAGAGCTTGTAATATGAGTGGTGCTCTGTCTTGGAAGCAAGAATAGATCACAAAACAATAATGGAAAAGAAATGTGGAACCGGAAAGTATATGCTCCAAAACAATGATTTCCTTCATTAAACCTGTACTCTGGGCCAGGCACTGTTGAAAGTTTTATTTGGATTATCACATTTTTAACATCCAAGAACTCTTACCTTTTTAAAAAGCTTTTCATTGTGTATTGGGATATAGCCGATTAACAAACAATGTTATGATAGCCTCAGGTGAACAGCAAAGGGACTCAGCCATACATATGCATGTATCCATTCTCCTCCAAACTCCCCTCCCATCTAGGAATCCACATAACATTGAACAGAGATGCCTGTCTTATGCAGTAGGTCCTTGTTGGTTATCCATTTTAAATACAGCAATGTGTACTTGTCCATCCCAGACTCCCTAACTATCCTTTCCCCCATCCTTTCCCCACCACCGGCAACCATAATCTCATTTTCAAAGTCCATGTGTCTGTTTCTGCCAAGAACTCTCTTATTCTCGGATTAGTTCCATTTCTAAGCATCTTGTTATATCTCTGTGCTTCTGTTCCCTCATCTATAAAATAGAGATAATAATCTTCCCTACTTGGTGAGATCTTTGATGAGAACTAAATGATATGATGCGTGTACCAGAAATATGATAACCATTCAGTATGTCTTATCGAGATTGCTAATAACTATGCTTCTTCTTGGTTTCTTCATCGTTGGCATTTCAGGGGGAAGCTTTCTCTGTTCATTTATCCCTTCTCCATCTCTCTTCCCTCATTCAAAAACGTGATGCCACCTTTTTGCTGTTGTTGTTACCTACCGGTGTTTCTTCTTTGATTTTCCATTTCCTTGTTTTTCCTCTCTGGTATGGTTAGGGTAGAAGAGACTACCACTCTGGTGGTTAGTGTAGAATGCCTTCAGGGAACCTGCCACTGGTAAACACTGTCTACCAGTTTTCAACTTCCGGTAATTTAAAATTTTTCTTTTTTTATCGGCAAAATACATCCCACAGGCCCAGTGTGGCCTGTCCTTACTTGTAAGGTTTGTGAGTTGAAATCAATTTTTTATTTTTTTTAATTAAAAAATTATGTATTTATTTGGCTGCGTCAGGTGTTATTTGCATCACGCGGGGTCTCGCGCTGTGGCTCACAGACTCGAGTTACGGCGAGTGGGCTTAGCAGTTGCAGTGTGTGGGTTCAGTTACCCCAAGGCACGTGGGGCCTTAGTTCTCTGGCCAGGAATCAAACCCATGTCCCCTGCCCTGCAAGGTGGATTCTTAACCACTGGACCACCAGGGAAATCCCAATTTTTGCATTTTTAAATGGTTGAAAAGTAATCAAAAAAGACCATTTTGTGACATGTGAATATTATATAAAATTTGAGCTTCAGTGTTCCTGAATAAAGTTCGGAACACAGCCATGCTCACTCCTCTATAAATTACCTTGGGCTGCTTTCACAACACAATGGCAGAGCTAAGTGGTTGCCACGAAGGGTGTGTGGCTCACAAAGCCTCAAATATTTACTGTCTGGCCCTTTAGAGGAAGTTTGCCCACGCTCTTACAGAATTGAAGGCCTGAGCAATGACCTGTTCCAAAAAAAGCATCAATCATGTATCAAATCAAACTCGGATAAAAGGGCCAAAACAAGGAGGCAAGATTGTCTACGACATGAAACAGTCCCCCCAGTTTCTTAGGGGGTCATGTGTTAAACTAACATTAAAAATTATAACAGTAATATCTAATTTTGGAGCATTTGAAAAATACTGACAAGTAAGCAGAAGAAAATAAAAAGTAGCTTTTAATCGTATCACTCAGGATAACAGCTATTAATATTTGGGGGTTTATTCTTCCAATATTATTCTGTGCATAAATTTTTTTTTCTATAAAATTGGCTGCAAGGGGCTTCCCTGGTAGCTCAGCTGGTAAAGAATCTGCCTACAATGCAGGAGATCCCAGTTCCTTTCCTGGGTTGGGAAGATCCCCTGGAGAAGGGATAGGCTGCCAACTCCAGTATCCTTGGGCTTCTCTGGTGGCTTAGACAGTAAAGAATCCACCTGCAATGTGGGAGACCTGGGTTCAATCCCTGGGTTGAGAAGATCCCCTGGAGGAGGGTGTGGCAGCCCACTTCAGTATTCTTGCCTGGAAAATCCCATGAACAGAGAAGCCTGGTGGGCTACAGTCCATGGGGTTGCAAAGAGTCGGACACGACTGAGTGACTAAGCACACAAGCACTTCCCTCGTGGTCTGTTGGTTAAGAATCTGCCTTACAATGAAAGGGACATGGGTTCAATTCTAGTTGGGAAACTGAGATCCCACATGCTACATAGTAACTAACCCTACACACTCAACTACTGAGCCCACACGCCACATCTCGAGTCCATGGGCTGCAATGAAAGATCTTGCATGATGCAACTAAGACCCAGTGAACAAATAAGTAAAAATATTTTTAAAATTTGGTTGTATATACAGTACTAGTATTATTTCAGTTGTGACTGATAGTAAACCCATCTTAATTAGGCTTAAGCTAAAATAGGTGGGCGAGTAAGGGGAGTTTTTTTGGCTCATGTAACTGTGAGATACAGGAGTATTACTGCTTCAGGTATGGCTGTATCAAGGAGCTCAAACAATTTACTAGGGTTCTTTCTCCATCTCTTGGTTCTACTTCCTCCATATACATATTAATATGTATTCCCAGCGTCAGTCAATATCTTTGACACTATGAGTTTTATTTGTTTCCTCATACGTAACCATTTACATGCACCATGATTTTTTAAAACAGCCTGTTGAAGGAAATTTTCATCTCAGAATCATGATTAGAGGATGAGATGGGATATGAGAAGTTCATCCAGCACCTTCTATTCCTTTTACAGTAAAAGGAATAGAGACCCAGAATGGATAAGCCATTTTCCATTATCTTTCAAGTAATCGCTGGAAGCTGAAACTCCAATACTTTGGTCATGTGACGTGAAGAGCCAGCTCATTGGAAAAGACCCTGATGCTCGGAAAGATTGAGGGCAGGAGGAGAAGAGGGCAGCAGAGGATGAGATGGTTGGATGGCATCACTGACTCAATGGACATGAATTTGAGCAAGCTCTGGGAGACAGTGAAGGACCGGGGAGCCTGGTGTGCTGCAATCCATGGGGTCACAGGGTCAGACATGACTGAGCGACCGAACAACAACAGATTGATGGTGGGGAACCAGATCTAGATGATTACAAGGTTGACTCTTTTCCACCTGCTCTCTTTTAAATGTCAACCCTGAAGCAAAATGTCAGGCAGTCAATTAACAGAGTGTGCCTGCCCAGTGAGCCTGAAAACTAAATGATTCAGAGAAAAAGAGCAATCTGGTTTTCTTGCCTACTCCTGGATTTACTTCCAAAAGTGAGAGTGGGTGGGGCAGACAAAGCCACAAAGGCTGCTGTGTGCTTGTTCCTCTTTAGCTAAATTTAAAAATATGCTTTGTTGGCTAATCAGAACCGCAAGCCCGGTAACACATCTAAAAGGTTTCGAGATTATGTCTCTTCATGTGTTTTCTCTTAACCATACAATTATTCAGAAAAATTGTTTTCTCGTTTGTGTATTTCATGTGGTGAGGCCCCTGCTGTTCGTGTCATCTCAAAGAGCTTACCAGGCATGAAAGAGGAAGGGCCATCCTTCAGGAAACCAATTTGTCTGACAAGGACGTCCAGAGCCCGTTTGCAGAGAAAGAGAAGGAATCTATTAGCAAACTCTGTGAGCCCAGCAATGAGGAGGCAAGTGGGTGGTGACCCCTTGAGAGAGGAGTGTTTCCTATATTCTGTATTCTGCAAGAGCTCACGTTGTTGCTGTTATTGTTCAGTCACTAAGTCCCACTCTTTGTGACCCCATGGACTGCAGCATGCCAGGCTTCCCTGTCCTTCACCATCTCCTGGAGTTTGCTCGAACTCACATCCACTGAGTCGATGGTGCCATTCAACCATCTCATCCTCTGTTGCCCTCTTCTCCTCCTGCTCACAATCTTTGCCAGCATCAGGGTCTTTTCCAATGGATTGGCTCTTCACATCAGGTGGCCAAAGTATTGGAATTTTAGCTTCAGCATCAGTCCTTCCAATGAATATTCAGGGTCCACCAGACATTAAGCAGGAGACCCAGGGGAGACTGAGAGTTTGCCCTAGCCTCGGGAGCTCGTGGTCAAGTGTGGAGAGACAAGTGCTGGGTGCAGTGGAAATGATGGGAATACAAAGGAGGGCAGTGGAGCCAGTTGCTAACTCATCATGGGTGGTCCAGGAGTGTTCCCCAAAGGCTGGTAGGCTTGAGCAGAATCTGGAAGGACCCCTAGGGCCAGCCAGGTGAAAGCACACCCAGGCAGTGCAAGGTCAAAGGCCAGAGATGGTGAGCAAGCACAGCTCTATGCAAACTACAGGCAGGACCCATATCAGGAATTTGGAAATGAGTGAAGCTTCCCAGGTGGCTCCGTGGTAGAGAACCCACCCACCAATGCAGGAGACAAGAGTTCGATCCCTGGGTTGGGACGATCCCCTGGAGAAGGGAATGTCAACCCACTCCAGTATTCTTGACTGGGAAATCTCATGGACAGAGGAGCCTGGTGGGCTACAGTGCATGGGGTCACAAAGAGCTGGACATGACTGAGAGACTGAGCACACACAAAGCCACCTAAGTTGCCAACAAAAAAAGGGAAACACTAAGTTCTGGTCTGGGCCTATACAAAATCGTGATGTTCTTTTCCACATCTACCACCCCCGCATCTTTCACTTCCCTGTATGGCTCTCAACGGACCTCCTTTATCCTTCTCGCCAGCTCTTACACTCTCTTTCCCAGGGGATCTTCCCGACCAGGGATTGAACCCATGTCTCTTGTGTCTCCTGCACTGGCAGGTGGATTCTTTACCATTGCACCACCTGGGAGCCTTGAGTAATACATGCTGAGCAATTAATAGAGGCTGGCAGTTCATGAGTGCTCAACTAAGTTCTGCCATTATCATCACCATCATCACGATTAACCTATTAACCTCTATACATTGCCTCTGTTAGAAAAAGTGACCCTACCTGATAACAGTGCAGAATGGAAGTAACGATAAAGGTTACTCAAATTTTAACTTTTATGGATATCAACCGTGATGCCATTATGTTTTCAAAGACAATAAATCATCAAAGGACTTAATCATTTCTCCAAGGAAGATGTTACACATGTTTACTAAGCACATCAAAAGATGCTCAGCATTCCTAATCGTTAGGAACATGCAAATCCGAACTACAGTAAGATATCACTTCACACCCATTTGGATGGATATTATTTTTAAAATTGAAAATAATATGCCTGTGAGGATGTGGAGGAAATATAATCTTTATGCATTGTTGGTGGAAGTGTTTTCTGCAGTGGAAAAAATATGACTGTTTTATGACTGTTCCTCAAAATAGATATGATCCAGCAATTCCACTTCTAAAGTTTATATTCAAAAGAATTGAAAACAGAGACTCCAACAGTTATTTGTACACTTAGGATCATGGCAGTATTATTTACAGTAGCTAGAAGGTGGAAACAACCTGTGTCCATTGATGGGTAAGCAAACTGTAACATATACATCCCACGAAATATTATTCAGCCTTGAAAAGGAAGGCCATTATGACATGTGTTACAATAGCAGTGCACCTTGAAGACATCAATAGACTAAAATAAGCTAGTCACCAAAGGATAAAGACTGTAGGATTCCACTTGAGGAAGCTAGAGTAATCATATTGAAAAAATAGCTCAAAGGCAGAAAGTAGAGTGATGATTGCTAGGGCAGGGGCTGAGGGAGGGGGAAGATGAAAGAAGTTTGAGAGATGGATGGTTGGTGATATTTGCACAACGATGTGAATGTACTTAGTGCCACTCATCTATACACATAAAAATAATGAAATGGTAAATTTCATGTTATGTATACCTTACCACCAAAAAAAAAAAAAAGAATGAATTTGGATAAGGACAGCTGGAAGTGAATACAGGTGGGAAAACTCCATGGGTTCTTAGTTGGAAGTCTTGTCATTGCCTTCACTCACACATTGACTCATGTTCTCATTCAGTGACTACTGAATAAGTACCTTCCAGTGCCAAGTAAAGTTCTCGGTGCAAGAATTACAGCCATTCCCTCTGCAGTCTCTCAGTTAAGAGGGGGATATTTAACTAGAAGTCAGTCAACCAAGCAAACTCTCAGTAGAAATGAAAATTGCAATTATTGCCTAAATGCATCATGGGTTCCACTGTTCTCAGAACAAATGTCAACTTGTCCTAGCCCGGGACTGACCCAGATGTGAATGAGTGACCCTTGAGTAATGTGAAAAGTTTGGCATTGCAAGGGAAAATATATTTTGCAATGTCTTCAGTGCTTCTGGACATTCACATTCCATTCTCAGAGTTCAAATGGTCAAGAAAACTTTATGAAAACAAAAAGTCTGAGAAAATATTTGCTAAAATTTATTGACCAGGCATCTTTCTCTCTCTCTCCACCCCTCCCGCATTTCTCTTTCTTTCTCTTTTTTCCCTTCTCGTTCTTTCTTCTGATGTGGACCATATCAAGATCATCCATGTGACTAACTGGAGTAGCCATTGCCCCTGGCTACTCATTCCAAACTCTCCAGCATCACAATCAAGTGATGTGCTTCTAGGCGTTGGCTTTGTCTTCAGTGGTTCGAAGGTTGATATTTTGGGGAGTGTAATATATCTGTGTCAACATTTCAGCTGAGATAATTGCTACAGGTATCTTCATGAGTGTGACCTTTATGAGAGTATGACCTCACACCATACTCTCAATGTATCCACTCAAACATATCCAAGCTCTACCTAATAGGTCCATGATATATGGTTTTAATGGGCTTCCCTGGTAGCTCGGCTGGTAAAGGATCCGCCTGCAATGCAGGAGACCCTGGTTTGATTCCTCAGTTGGGAAGATGCCCTGGAGAAGGGATAGGCTACCTACTCCAGTATTCTTGGACTTCCCTGGTGGTTCAGATGGTAAAGAATCCACAAGACCTGGGTTCGATCCCTGGGTTGGGAAGATCCCCTGGAGGAGGGCATGGTAACCCATCCCAGTATTCTTGCCTGGAGAATCCCCATGGACAGAGGAGCCTGGCAGTCTCATGGGATCGCAAAGAGTCAGACATAACTAAGCGACTAAGGACAACACAGTGTATGATTTTAATATGCTGGCTCAATTATAGTTATTTTTCTAATGCATTACCAGCTTGGTAGTTTTTTTAAAGCCTATGCATTCAAGCTGTGATATAATGTAGAAGGTAAAAATTGGTGTTAGTAAAAGCAATAAAGGTTTGTCTATATACAAAAAAAAAAAAAAAAAAAAAAAATTCAAGCCCTGAGCTAGGCACTAAGGATTCTAGATCATAATTCTTATCTGCAAAAATCTCATATTCCAGGTCAGTAAAAGTTTTGATAACCTTGTAATTGTTAAGACAGGTAGTAAATCACACATGGGTAGGCCAGAAGGTCAATCAGAAACCTCTATGCGTAGTCACATCCTCGATTAGATTAATATTTATGTGGTTCTTATTATGTGCTAAGCATTAATCTAAGGGTTTAGGACATATCTAATCACTTCATCCCCATAACAACCCCCTAAGGAAGATACTCACTTGAGCTTCATTTTATGATGAGGAAACTGAGGCACAAAAAGTTTAAATAATTGAGCAAGTCCATATGGCTAGGATGCAGCGCCAGACCAGACAGTCTGGCTTCAAGGTCTGGGTCTGTAAATACCACATGAAGAGGCCTTCCACTCAGATTTCAGAGTAACCAAACCAAGAAACCCTGATTGTGAATTAATTGAAAGGATTCTAGGCTGAGTCCCAACAGCTGTGTTCATAAATTTTATCTTGTGGGAGGAGGGGAAAGTTACTGGCTAATTTGTTTTGTAGTTAAAGGACTCAAGCGAATTTTATCACAAGAAATTAGTCCTGGTATTTTCAGCCTCTAGAATAGACAATTTGTACTCATCATGGCTCATAACTCTAATTACACACAACAATTTTAAGTCCTTTAATTTGTATGAGTAACAAGGCTCTATACACGCGAGTCATGCTTTATGGCTGTAGAAAACTACCCCTCTAGGTTAAAATCTGATTTGGATAGAAGGAGTTTTTTTTTTTTTTTTTCCCCCTAAACATGCAGCAGAATTTGGGAACATTTTTATTATCCTCTGTGAATCATGGGTGGCAGAATGGTGGGGCAGTGGAGAGATCAGACCTAGGTTTAAACTCTGCACTAGCATTTCCTGAACCTCAGTTTCCTTATGTTTAAACTGGAGATAACAAGAGTACCTAGCTCATGGGCCGGTGTAAGGATTAGATCAAATAATATGTAAAATGATACGTAAAAGGATTACCAAAGTGCCTGGCCTGATGTCAGCTATTGGCAACTGTCCAGCACTACATTAATTGCTGTTTCTCTGATTCAGAATTTCCCTGGAGTTACCAAAGACCAGAGAACATGGGGAAAGTGGTTACTTGCAGACATTGCCCTAAGTACTGGAGCCACCTAAAATGCCAGGGTGTTTTCCACATCATTCTTTAGTTACAGAATTTTTCAAAAGGTGCCAAACCATGCCACATGCAAGCCTGTTTGTCTCTGGAATTGTGTGTATTGGAGAAAGAGGAAGAGTTCACCAGGATTTTAATTTTCTTCCTTTTTCTCTGGAAAAAAAAAAAAGTCATGTTACTATGAAATCAGGGGTGAAAGATTCTTGTTGTGAGTGCCTTCCTATTGTCGGACTGTTTATTTTTACTATTTGCTACTCCTTTATTTTTTCCTTTACTGTTAAACCACTTTAAGAGATGATCAATTTTGTCAATAACCTCTCCTAAAGTAAACTAAAGGAAATCAGTCCTAAATATTCATTGGAAGGACTGATGCGGAAGCTGAAACTCCAATACTTTGGCCATCTGATGCTAAGAGCTGACTCACTGGAAAAGACCCTGATGCTGGGAAAGATCGAAGGCGGGAGGAGAAGGGAACAACAGAAGATGAGGTGGTTGCATGGCATCACCACTCAATGGACATGAGTTTGAGTAAACTCCGGGAGTTGGTGATGGGCAGGGAGGTCTGGCGTGCTGCAGTCCATGGGGTCGCAAAGAGCCGGACACGTCCGAGCAACGGAACTGAAAATAAACTGCGTACTATGTAAGCACATCGCCATTCCACTGAGTCAGGGGAAATAAAGATCAGAAAAAAACAGCCCAATCTAGTGGGTCAGGCCCCGGGTCGACAGCTGGATTACAGCCTCGCCGTGACCGATTAGTGTCTTAACCTTTGGGCCAGGGAAAAGAATCCTGCAACCTTGCCACTGAGGTAACCCTCTCTCCCACATCATCCCACTCAGCAGGCTTCTTTCCTTCCCACTCAATGGGCCTCCGATATAAAGCTCCAGGGAGGTCGAGGATTCCGCCAGGTGGCACTGCTAGGATAGTTCCTGAGACGAGGGTCTGCATCCCAGCAGTAGCTTCCCGCATCCTAGCGGAGCACACGGAGGCTCTCCGCCGCTCCGGCTCGGGAATCCAGAAAGGCGCGGAGGCCCCGCCCACTCCCCCAGTCCCGCCCACCTGGCCCCCGCCCCCGGACGCGGCGCGGCCTCCCATTGGCGCTCCGGCGCGTCCGTCGAACCCCTGGGGTGCCCGGGGGCGTGAGCGCAGAGTGCGTTCCCCGCCCCGCGCCTCCAGCGCCCACCAGCCTGCGGCCGGGGAGCGAGCCGCGGGCGCCGGCGGGCGGCCGCCGCGTCCGTCAGACCCAGCGGGCGAAGCTCCGCGCCCGTCGGCAGCGCGCGGCCGGCATGGCGGCGCGGAAGAGCCCCGCGCCGGAGCGGGAGCGGCCTCGCAACCACGCCTCAGGTGGGCCCGGGCCCTCAGGGACGCGCTCTCCTGGTTGGCGCAGCCTTTGGCGTCGGGAGGCCCGGGACCTGCGGTCCGAAGGGTGGGGAGTCCCAGGGGGTGCGGAGGGGAACCGGCTTCAGGGTTGGGGCGGGCGTCGGGGGTGGGGCGCATCTCTGTCAGGAGCTGCCCCCCCGGGAGGCAGGGCTGGTGCGGGTCTCGAGGCGGCAAGCGACCCGCTGAGGCGGCGCTGGCCAGTTCCCGGACAGAGAGCGCGGGCTCTATCTGGGGTGCGGTGTGACGGGGTTTGGCGGGGGCGCACTGGCGCCGACGAGCGGCGGCGTCCCCTCCGAGCTCGCTCGCTCTCTGGGTCGTTGTCGGAGGGAAGTGGACGAGTTTCGCGCTTTGCCGGCAGAGGATGTGGTCCACACCTTCGCGGCAGTCGAGACCCGATGAGCGAACGGAGAAAACTCCCGGTTTTTGAAACAAAAACAAACCCAAAAAATGTCACCGGGGGCAGATCGCCAGGGTCTCCGCCCTCGCCGGATGAGGGGAGGGGGTTGTTTGAGCCTTTGAGCCCCAAGTTTGAGGAAGGGGAGCTGCCTCTCACCTTGGAGCACGTTCCCGTTTGCGTGTTTCTCTGGAAGCCACCCCAGGGGTGAGAACCCACCCATCGGTGCATTTGGGGAGAGCGCGCGCCTGTTGCAGCGTCGATGGAAAGTTGTTAGGACAGTTTCTTAATTGGGGGTTCTTGGTCCGTGCAGGAACTTTTACTTCACACAGCAGACTGTTGGGTGTGTTGGGAAAACAGCAGGGTTCTCAGTTAGGACAGGAGTTCTAGACATCATTCCGCCCAGGACCGTGTGCCTAGACGTCTACCATTCCGGACTTCTGGATCCTGGTCCCTAAAAACGATGGCACGCGGCTAAGCTGATCCATCAAGCCCCTCTCAGTCAAGACTTCTGGTGACTGACGTGCCTCCCACTCCCAAAAGTTTGGAGAACGATCTCATTTTTCAACTTTTCTGCACCTTGGATTGTTATAGAATTAGCCCAATATTTCCTGTGGGTGTATTCATCTGAACTTTTTATTATGTGATTTTTCTTCCCTTCTCTGTGGCTTATTTTGGCAGAGAGAGCAAAGATGGAAGTGGAGGTAGGGGTACAGCTGGAAAAAGCTAGCTGGGGAGGCGGAAAGATGTCTTACTCTGGGCTTAATGGAGTTGCCAGGAATTTTCCCTGCCAACGCACCAAGTTCAGGGTGTGCCAGCGCTATGAGCGCAAAGAGAATTCTTTCCTCGGCCCCAGCCCATGGAGACTGCAGTCCGTGTGTCAGTGGAAGAGTGTGATTCAAAGACCAGGTTATGGAAAACTTTCTTCAAAACATAACCTCCACGGACTTAAGAGCATACTTTCCCTTCTTTGCTGGTCATGTTTGGGGGTGTGGGGGTGGGGAATGGGGGATGGACAAAGTTTTAAAACCAGTTGCCAATGCTAGGGTGGAGACAGGTTTTTTTTTTTTTTGTTTTCAATTTTTTTAGCTACCCTTAAGACTTTTGGTAAGAGACCAAGATTCACTTTTGAGATAATAGTGAATGTTAACAAGTATCATTTGCCGATAATAAAACAGATAACAGCAGAAGAAAACCCACTGAACAGACAGGGATGGAAGGAGTTTTTTGGTAGCCATTTTAACTATTTCTTTTTAAGTATTTGGATACTGAGAATCATGAACTAAACATGCATGGTATTATGGGAAAGACATTGTCAGCAGCAGAATATTAGACCAGGAAGAGGCACCATGGGTCATTTGCAGAAGATGGGAAGAAGCAGGGAAGTGCGACTAAGCTCACCAGTCCCAGCGTTGCCCCGGGGTCTGGTGTTTGAGGAAGGGCTGTGTGCCTGCCACTCCATGGGGCTCCTCTAGCTTCTGGCAACCATGCAAGGTTTTTAACTTCCTGTTGGTTCAGGCACTGCTGGGGTTTCTTGCTGAGGCCCATCTCCATTTGTTTAGTACCAAGAAATGGGGATAAATGAGTGTTCAACCGTGTACTCAGGAGCCACAGGGCTCCCTGTGGCCCCTGGGAGTTGACCTGGGGGACACAAATGTCTGGTGTGGGAAGGGGTGGGGCCCAAACGCCAAGTCCCCTCACTCCAGCTCCACATAAACAACCTGTGTTTCTTTACTTGTTTTATATGCTGTTCTGGGTAATATTTTGTTTGGGGAAAAGAGTTTAGAGATAATGGTAATGGCTAATATGTTTGAGTGCTGCTTGTGTCTTTCTTATGTATAAAGAGCCTAGAACCAGTGGCCCTAATAAGCCCTCAAAGGTTAGCTGCTATTCTTATAGTGATTATTATACTAGAAGGTAGCTGTTATTTTTATCCCCATTTTATGAAACTGTGTCCCACATAAACTTGTAGATGCCCCCACTTTCCCATTTAACTAACTTTCCTGTTAATTAAAATGTGTATTCCTCAATATCATGGATTCTTTTATTCCAGAGCCATTCAGGGATGACCTACTTTATGTTTGAAGCAGGTGTTTTCTGACCTGCCCTATGCAGCCTCTGGCCTGGTCCCTGGGGTCTTCACAGGTACCACCCTGGGCAGGCAGGTGAGTTTTCCTGGGGAGCGTCTCTGTGTTTCACTCGAGAGGGCAAATCAGAAGAGCTGGCAGCCTGACGGCAGGTGGAGGCTGAGGGTGGTAAGGCACGCCCAGCCGCTCCTAGCGGACTGCAGAGGAGAGCTGAGAACCAGCAGCCTGTCCCACTGCCTGTGCCTTCAAGGCCTTTGCTTTCAGGAGCGGAACAACACACAGGGGACCCTGGGAGGGACCGTGGTGGCGGGGAGCAGAGGAGTGATTGGCTCCCGTGCTCTGTGAGCTGCTTGTGACCTTGAAGAGAAAGGTTTCCCTTCCTTAAAAAAACAGTCTGAAGGCTGAGGAAGAAGAAAACAAACAGTGCAATTGAAAACACATGCCCACACCAGAAGCCCACGACAGAATGCTTAAAATTTTGCAAGTAGCCCACAGCCACTATTTATGTCGGCTTGTTTGTGTCCCACTTTTATTCTTCTACTCTTCCGTGTCTCTCTGTGTGTGTGTGTGTGTGTTAGTCACTCAGTCGTGTCCGACTTTGTGACCCCATGGACTGCAGCCTGCCAGGCTCCTCTGTCCATGGAATTCTCCAGACAAGAATACTGGAGTGGGTTGCCATTTCCTTCTCCAGTGGGAAATTTAGTAGTAGTTTAGTTGCTAAGTCGTGTCCGACTCTTGCGACCCCACAGACTGTAGCCTGTCAGGTTCTGCTGTCCATGGGATTCTCCAGGTAAGAATACTGGAGTGGGTTGCCATTTCCTTCTCCATCTGTGTCTGTGAGATGGACTAAATACCAAATAAGAGGTAAACTATGGTACCATGTGTTTTAGCTGAGTAGAAACTCTTTTGATTGGCACAATTGCTGAATTTGAAAGTGACATTTTTTCCCTGGCTCCTGGGAGTGGGTGGGTGCAGTCTCCAGCCCGCAGGCTGTCCCTGCCACAGTAGCAGTGGGTATGGCGCTGGACTTGGAGACACTGCTCATGGAGAGTGTTATGTAATCTTTACAACCACCACCCTGTGACGCCCAGGATGGTCACGGAATTTCCTCAGAGTTTCCAGCTAGTAAGTGGTGGCTAGGATTCAAACTGGGCAGCCTGGCCCCTCCCACAACAGATTCTTAACTATCCGCCTGCTTCTGTCTCCTGAAACAGTCAGACTAATACCTGGGCGCGCTCTGGTTTCCGAGGCTTGTTGTTGTTGCTCTGTTGCTAAGTCACTTCCAACTCTTTGCGACCCCATGGGCTGCAGCATGCCAGGCTTTCCAGTCCTTCACTGTCTCCCAGAGTTTGCTCACACTCATGTCCATTGAGCCCATGATCCCATCCAACCATCTCATCCTCTGTTGTCCCTTTTCCTCCTGCTCTCAATCTTTCCCAGCATCAGGGACTTTTCCAGTGAGTTGGCTCTTTGCACGAAGTGACCAAAATATTGCAGCTTCAACTTCAGCATCAGTCCTTCCAATGAACATTCAGGACTGATTTCCTTTAGGATTAACTGGTTTGATCTCCTTGCTGTCCAAGGAAGTCTCAAGAGTCTTCTCCAGCGCCATATTTCGAAAGCATCAATTCTTCGGCACTCAGCCTTCTTTATGGTCCAAGTCTTATATCCATACATAACTATTGGAAAAACCATAGCTTCCAAGGTTACCTCATCACAGTTAAGTTGTTCTAAAGTAAAGTTGGGTTATCGTTTTCATACCATTGTTGTTTAAGGGAACTCTGTGTTCCGTCTGTGTACGGAAGAAGATTATGAAAAAGTCACCATTATCGAGCTAAAACTTCCTACACGTGTGTTTCTTTATACACAGCTTTGAAGTCTCTATGTACCTTTTAAAGGAGTTAATGGAGTGTTTGACCTTTCTCTCCTGTCCCCTTGAATCCTCTGGTAAATGTTCAGTTACTTAGGACAATCTGTTCTTGAAACAGAGGCTGTATATACATTTATTGATTTGTAATTAATTTAATGGAAAAACTTTTAAATGTCACTTTACCTTAAGTCAACAGGAAAAATTTTTGTGTGTGTACTCATTTTTCCAGTGACCTTTTATACGAGTCACATTCTATTTTTCTACTTTTTCATTTAATCGAGCCAGAAAAGACAGGTGGCGTCATGTTTAAAATAAGAGGATAATAAAACGTTTATGTTCATTTCTAGAAGACTGAGGACCATTGTCTGTTAGTACTGTTGCTGGGATTCCCAGGTAATAAACAACAATCCCAGAAATAGCACATAAAACACTATGCTCAATAAAATTCTGAATTAAGAATTTAATAGTCTTATTGTTGATTTAACGAGGTGACTCTGACTTTAAGTGTATGTGGAATTGTTAGATGCATAGTCATTTAAAACACCTTATTAGTGCTTTCTCTGCTTATCCTGTAACTGATTTTTTTTTTTAACCTGGGTCATTTTTTTAAAAGTGTTTATTGAATTTGTTACAATATTGCTTCTGTTTTACCTTTCAGTTTTTTGGTGGTGAGGCATATGGGATCCTAGCTCCCGGACCAGGAATCCAACCTGTATCCCCTGTGTTGGAAGGTGAAGTCTTAACCACTGGCCGCCAGGGAAGTCCCTTGTTGCTTATTTTTTATTGAATATTAGGGTTAGTCTTCCTACGGGCTTCCCAGGTGGCGCTAGTGGTAAAGAATCCGCCTGCCAATGCAGCAGATATAAGAGACAAGGATTGATCCCTGGGTCAGGAAGATCCTCGGGAAAAGGGCACGGCAACTCATTCTAGTATTCTCTCCTGGAGAATCCCATAGACAGAGGAGCCTGGTGGGCTACAGTCCATGGGGTCACAAAGAGTTGAACACAACTGAAGTGACTTAGCAGCACACACAGTCTTCCAGAAGATGGAGAAATAACATAATTGGAAGTCAGTTTCTCAGGAGAGTCCTCTGCCAATTCAGAGAGAAGCAGAATCCCAGCCCCTCTTCCAAGCACCAGTAGCTGCCCGGATACTTGGGTTTGGCCTCCTGGGTGGGGTTTCAGTGCCTGCAGCCCCCAGGTCCTTCAGGAGCCTTCCCAGCCTGGCCTGGCCCCGGCCTGCAGGGCTCGGGCACCCCAGGTGGACTCTGTGCCTTGGGCTCTACCTCAAAGGTCAAGGTGGACATCAGATGTCAAGCCCAGGTGGCTGGAAGGGACCCAACACACTGGGGTTCTCAGTCTCGGGCACATCGGACAGGCTGTCTTGGAGGCCCTGCCCTGATTGCAGGGGGTGGGGTTGGGGTTGGGCAAGAGCCCCAACCATTTTTGTAAATCTTGTTAACTGTGAATCAAATACAGCTGTCTTTTTCTCTTGAAAGGAAGCGAGCCACGCATCCTGCCTTCTCGTGTGCCCCTTTCAATGGACCAGCACTCCTGTTCCCACCACGCCTTATGGACACAGGCCATGTCCCCAGGGGCTCAGGAGGGGAGGTGGGCGGGGACACAGGCTGTGAACCACTTGTAAAACCTGCCTCTAAGCCAGGGCAGAGAGGGTTCCCCAGAATGTTTGATCTCTCAGGTTGAAGAGAAGTGAACTGAACTTCTTCCAGGTCTTAGAGTAACACCAGGCACACTGTGGATATATTTCCTGACCTGTGATTGGTTGTTGAGTCGCCAAGTTGTGTCCGACCGACTCTTGTGACCCCATGGACTGTAGCCCACCAGGCTCCTCTGTCCGTGGGATTCTCTAGGCAAGAATACTGGAGTGGGTCTCCAGGGGCTCTTTCTCACCCAGGAATCAAACCCAGGTCTCCTGCCTTGAGGTAGATTCTTTATCGACTGAGCTATGAGGGAATCCCATAGAAAGGTCTCAACTATTTTTTTCTTTGGTAAGTTATTTTTTGTTTTAATTTGGCTGCGCTGGGTCTTAGTTGCAGCCCCTGGGATCTTCAGTCTTCGCTGTGGCATGCAGGATCTTTAGTTATGGCGGGCGAGGTCTTTCAGGGGCAGCATTCGAACCCTTCCTTGTAGCGTGTGAGGTCTAGTTCCCTGACCAGTGCTCAAACCCGGACCCCCTGCCTCGGGACCGTGGAGGCTCAGCCACTGGACCACCAGGGTGGAGGTCCCAGGAGGGCCTCAGCTTTGCTGTGAGAGCTCTGAAGTGCCAGGAAACCTGGGTGCTCTGTGTCCTCCAGATTGGCTGCCAGGACAGGTGAGAGGACAGGGGAAGTGGGAGAGAGGGCCAGGCAGCGTGCTGAGGATCCTCAGTCAGCATCCAGGTGTGAAGGGCTGCTGGCACTGACATCATCAGGCCGGATCAGCTATGTCTCATTCTACTTGTCGCTTGACCGGGAGTTCGGTTCATAGCTAAGGCTGCCCGGCATCTTGAAATGCAAATGTAGCCAATGGAATTATTCATATCCATGTGGCGTCCCTCAGTTTTTGCACTTGAAGCCCTGAGAGACTCGACTCTATTGATTCCTTCCTCTGAAATCTGAAGTAGAGAGAAAAATCACTCGACCTGAGAGCGAGTTTATTAGATGGGTTCATCCCTCTGTTTTGTTCCCTAAACATTGGTTAAACCCCCTTTGGGGTTCTCAGCTGACTGTCATAACAAGGACTAGTACAGACACCGCTTATACACCTACCTAGTACTGCCCTCGGAGAAGGCAATGGCACCCCACTCCGGTACTCTTGCCTAGAAGATCCCACGGACGGAGGAGCCTAGTGGGCTGCAGTCCATGGGGTCGCTAGGAGTCGGACATGACTGAGGGACTTCACTTTCACTTTTCACTTTCATGCATTGGAGAAGGAAATGGCAACCCACGCCAGTGTTCTTGCCTGGAGAATCCCAGGGACGGGGGAGCCTGGTGGGTTGCCGTCTATGGGGTCGCACAGGGTCGGACACGACTGAAGCGACTTAGCAGCAGCAGCAGCGGTACTGCCCTGTTCCTCGTGCTTTGATATTTCAGCGTCCTCTCCCACATAGGCCTTACTGATGCATTCACAGTTTGGGCCCATCACGTGTGCAGCTGCAGACCCCTCACGCCTGCCCCAGGCTCCTCAAGCTTCCTCTTTTGTTTCTTGCTGTCCTTGAGAAACTGGTCGCCTCCATGGAGGCCTTTGTGGGAAAGGCTGTGTGCTCTCAGGTCAACGTGTGATACCTGCAGACCTGCGTACGGGCATCTCGGGGCAGAGTCTGTGCTGGCGTTTGTCAAGGGCTCGTGTGTCTTCTGTCCCCGCTCAGGGCATCTTGCCTGTGGTGCAAGTTTTGAGTGATGTTTTGAGTCTTTTTTTTTTGTTTAAATAGTGAAAACTTATATATTTGGAATTAGCCAGCTGGACTCAGTTTAGATGATCCAATCTTGTTGGCAGTATCCAAAGTGTCACAGTCAGGAGCAAGTCGACACAGGCCTTCTTCTGTCCATCAGGCCTGGTCTGGGTGTTGACCTTAGCCACGTCAGTGTCGCAGCCTGTCGAACTGGGTGCTTGTTGGCCCTGATATCCACAGCGAACACGTGGGTTGTTGTCGTTTGCTTTCTTCATGACTGACTTGGTGGTGAAGAGGGAATTTGATGATGGCCTAGTGGTCAAATTTGTTTCTCCTAGGAGTGCTCTCTTGAGGATATTTGGGCTGCCTCCTGAGCTGCAGTGTTCTGGGCCGCCAGAAGGCGGGTGACATCCGAGTCTTCTTTATCCTCTGGCTGTGGATGCCTCTCAACACGCTTTCTTGGCCTCCAAGCCTTTGCTTTGGCTTCGGCTTTGGGAGAGGTAGGGACTGCCTGCTTCACTCTCAGTGCCACCTTTCATGAATTAAAAAAAAAACAAACTCAAGTCTAGTTTAACTTCAGTTGTTTCACAGCTTCTTAAAATCCTGTGCCTTGTACCAGCACATGACAATTCCGCCATGTCTTTATTCTGAGGAGCTGCGTATCTAGCCAAAGTCAAGATTCTGTTTCTGTGGAAGAAGAGCGAACAGTCCTGGGGTCGGCTGGCAGTCTGTCCTGGAGACACATGGACTGGATTCTGACTCCATTGATTCATTTTATTTATTCCATAAATATTTAGGAACTGTCTACTGTGTTTCTAGGGACCAAGAAAGCAGAGTGAAAACAGAAACAATCCCAGTCCTTAAGACATGTACCTACACAGAGAGACAGACCCTAATCAAACACAAACACAGTTGTGTAAACTGTGATGAGTGCCATGAAGAGGATGCCGTGTGCTGTGAGAGAGCGGAGCCCGGGGCTGGGATGGGTAGGAGAAGCTTGACCCTGGGGTGACCTCTGAGCCGAGAATGGAGAGTGAGTAGAGTGAAGAGCATCCCAGAGAGAGACGAGTGCATCCCAACGGCAGGCACGGAGGCAGGGTTGAGCGCTGATGGAGACGCTGAGGGCAGCCAGTCACCTTGGAGCAAAGAGATCTGAAGAGGCAAGGGAGCAGGGAGGAATCAGGGTCAGACCCGGCGAGCCCGGGGGTTGGGAGAGCATCCACCCCGGCTTCCCTGGGACCGTGGGTGTCCTTGGATGAGGAACTCTCAGTGCTGAAACTGAGGAGGTCCCGGGCAAGCCAGAAGGAGTGGGTCACCCTCCCTGGAGGTTATTAATATACAGTTGGTCATTAATATACATTAATATACAGTTGGGCTCCTTTAATATTAATTACAGCAAAATTCCTTTTTCGGTTGGCGTAGCTCCCAGCCTTGGAAAAACAGCCACTGACTGATAAAAGTAGCTCCTTGCCTTGGCCAGAGGGAAAGAGGTACAAAGCACGGGGGGCTCTTAAACTTGTTGGATGACATGACCAGGGAGACTTTTTATCTGTGCAGTTTCCCCTAAGGGTAATTTTGGAGATTAACTGGCAGGTGGTGATATATTGAGCTAACAGAAATAGGCAAGAATGGAGGAAGCCCTGACCACAAAGCAGTGTTTCTCAGCACCAATGATGCATTGGAACCATCTGGGAATTAAAAAAAAAAAAAGGCGCCGGGACCCCAGCCAGTAAATCACAGTCTCCACAGGTAGGGCCAGGGCCAGTGTGATTCCCTGCTCCATGGCAGCACCTCTGAGGCTTCGGTGAACACGTGACTTACTGGGACTATTGTAGATCACAGATTCTGCCTCCATGGGGCCCGACCATTGTATTTCTGAATGCCCAGGTGATAAGGATGTTGCTGGTCAATAGACTTTGTGTTGTTCATTCGCAAAGTCGTGTCCAACTCTTGGTGACCGCATGGACTGCAGCACGCCAGCCTCCCCTGTCCTTCACCAGCTCCTGGAGCTTGCTCAAACTCATGTCCATTGAATCAGTGATCCCATCCAAGCATCTTATACCCTGCCATCCCCTCTCCTCCTGCCTTCTATTTTTCCTAGCATCAGGGTCTTTTCCAATAAGTTGGCTCTTTGCATCACGTGACCAAAGTATTGGAGCTACAGCATTAGTCCTTCCAATGAGTATTCAGGGTTGATTTCCTTTAGGGTTGACTGGTTGGATCTCCTTGCAGTCCAGGGGACTCTCAAGAGTCTTCTCCAACCCCACAGTTCAAAAGCATCAATTCTTTGGCACTCAGCCTTCTTTATGGTCCCACTCTCGCATCCATACATGACTGCTGGAAAAACCATAGCTTTGACTACATGGACCTTTGTCGGCAGACTTTGAGAACGATGTTCTATAATGTTTGATGGGTTTGTTTTGATGCCTCTGCTTTCTTTTTAGGAGAGCAGATCTGAGAGACCATGTTAGGGTAGAAGGTCCTTGAGAGACAAGAGGGGGAGGACAGGGAGGCCCCCACCCTGGGCTCCTGTCACTCACGGGCCCAGCCCAACTTCTCAGTCGGTTCCGGTGGTGCTTGGGGTCACGTGGTGAGGCCAGTTCCTGGTTCCAGGAGGGCCAGCTCTCGGAGGCTTCTGGCTGGGATGGTGCAATAAGCGATGCCTCATTGCCTTCTCACTTGTTTAGAGGCCTCTCTAGCTGACCCCACTGGCTGCCAGAATGTGGGTCTTTTCAACAACTAAGAAAAGCCCAAAAGATTTTTTAAAAATGACACATCCATTGTGAAAAAAAAAATCAAAACACACACACCACCAACTTCAGACTGGAAAATGGTGTTGGAGAAGGGAAGCCAATTAGAAGGATTAGTACTCATTAGTGACAGAGGCCAGATGATTCTGAGGAATGGAAAAATCACTGCAGGGTGAAAGTGGCTCGTCTCAGAGTGTCCTTTTATTTCTCCCTGGGTCATGTGTTCATGAATGATCTGTGTTGGGATGTGGACGACAAGCTTGATCTTTAAAGGTCTAAGAGTTGAGAGGGGGACAGAGCACCGCAGAAGCCGTGGCGGGTGGGAGCAGTGAGCCGAGTCCCGTGATGTGAAGTTTTCCGGGGATGCGTGCCAGCTCCTGGGGCTCGAAGAGCTTGCCCTGTGAACTTACCAAAAGGTGGACATGGGAGTCAGGGTTGTTTGTTTTTGTTTTTTTTTAACGTCAGCTGGGTAGTAAAATCTTATGTCTTAGGTGGTGTGGCCAGGTGGGTTTGCAGGCGGTGTGTGGGTGTGCTCACCCCTCAGAGGTCAGGCCTCCCCCCCAGAGAGCCGGCCTCCCCCCAGGCCTCTCTCTGCAGGCAGGCAGTAGTGGGTTGAGCTGAGCGGAGAGTCTGAACATCTGCTGTCAGATAGTCTCCCGCCTTCAAGAAAGAGCAAGGGGAGAGGGGTGGAGGCCAGTACCAGACCACAGGCTGCATTAATGCGAATGGATCATTGAGACTGAGTCTGGTCAACCACAGCTCATGGGTCACTCAGTTTTTCTGTGGCTTGCAACCTATAAAAGCTCTTTACATTTTTTTTTTTAATAGGGGGAAAAAAATCAAAAAAGGAATCCTTTTTCCTGACATGTGAAACTTACATGAAATTCAGATTTCAGCATCCCTAGGAAAGTTTTCTTGGGACACCGCCCTGCTGTGTATTGTCCGATGGCTGCTTCCACTCTTCCAGGGGCCGATGTGAGCGGGTGGGACGGAGGCCAGGTGGCCGGCAGTGCCTGGAATCTTCCCTCTCCAGCCCTGCACGGAAAGCTTGCTGACTCCGCTGGAGAGCGAAGCAGTGGTCACGTGGTTGATGGCTCCCCTGCTTGTGTCACACCCAGGACAGTGTGTTCCAGCCCATGGTCACACTTTAAGTTGGGGTGGTCCCCAGAAGGGTCACAGGGATGATGAAGAGGCCTCCCCCCGCCCTGCCAACCCACACCAAACCATGTCAAGTGAGGCCTCACGGGGAGAACTGTCTGAGCCAGAAGAGGAAAAGGCACTGTGGGAACCACAGCTGCCTTTAGAGTTTGTGCTTGTTAACTGTTTTGAATTCTTGGAAGAGACGTACTCAGGGAAGGCGGTTGTGTAGTTAATTCAAGGGGCACTGACCTTGAGTCAGAACATGTGGGTTCAAGTTCATGCTTCTGCTTGCTTTCTCCGGGCTTCAAAGATGGAGCGCACGTGTGCACCAGTGGCCAGGTCCACAGGGAATTAAGGCTCAGCTGTCACCTCAGAGGGGCTTTCTGGCCCGTAGGGGACACAGTCATGAATACACTGAACTGGAACCCGCCTGCCGTGTGGACGGCGTTGGCGGGGGGTGGAGTCGGGGAGTACCAGGGGAGGGATTTGTCCTGCCGAGGGGGTGGTGTGACTCGGGCCTCGGAGAACAAGTAGAATTCCAGCCCCTCCAGCCCAGAACATCCTGTGTCCCGGTGAAATGGTCACTAATCTGAGAGGCTGTCATGTGGAAGGGGACTTGGACGTGTTCCTTGTGACCCCAAGCAGTGACGACGCGCGTGGTGGTGACAGGTCTGGTCACGCCAGCCTCTTGCTTCCAACCCGGGGGGGGCTTTCCTTGCTCTTCAGCATCAGTGTCTCCCCAGGGGATGCAGCCTTGCTGGCCCCCCTCAATTTCCCATCCAGGCTCTGGGTCCCAGCCCCGCCTCACGTCCTCAGGGGAGCCTCCCCCAGCTCGGGTCTGGGTCAGGTCCCTGTGTTACCCCGAGCAGTGTCCTCTGCACGGCCTTGGTCGTGCTGCAGACACACGAGGACGGTCTATCCAGGTGTGAATGGATGGAGGAACATCCAGTTTTTCTCGTTCACCGTCGTGGCATTGGTACCCGGCCTACAGAACAACGTCATCTGTGGTTGTAGAATAGTGACACATCTGATCGTTGGAGAAACACCCCAGAAGAGGAAACGGGCTCCCATCAGCGAGGGTGAGTCCCACCCCTAGAGGCATGGAGACACTGATGGTGACCACGTGGAGGGGCTCAGCCGACAGCTTACACAGACTCATGGCCTGTGTGCTGTGAGCCCACTCGGGGCTTCTTGTGTCTCATTACCACCCTCCCGCATCACTGTTGGTCTCCACTGTTGGGGAGACTCTTGGGGATGACTCATCTGAGGTTCTGCAGCTAGAAAATGACAGAATAAAGACTGGGTCCTAGGCTTATTCTGCCAGCCTGCTGTCTCCACTGGGGCCGGGCCAGGGCGCCAGCCTGGTGGGGTGCCGAAACTAGAGTTCTGGGATCCCTGGAGCCTAGCCCACCTACTGCTTCTGTGTTTTTGTAGTTGAGTGGGTTTTAAGCCGCCTCCAGAAGGTTAGAACATTCAAGTGATAGTTGGCATTGAATACGCCTAATGATGTGCCCAGTACATAAAGATACTGAGCTATGATGTTATTAAAAATGTGGTATATTGTCACCTTGCTCATTTAACTTATATGCAGAGCACATCATGAGAAACCCTGGGCTGAAAGAAGCACAAGCTGGAATCAAGATTGCCGGGAGAAATATCAAGAACCTCAGATATGCAGATGACAGAAAGTGAGGAACTAAAAAGCCTCTTGATCAAAGTGAAAGAGAAGGGTGGAAAAGTTGGCTTAAAGCTCAACATTCAGAAAACTAAGATCATGGCATCTGGTCCCATCACTTCATGGGAAATAGATGGGGAAACAGTGGAAACAGTGTTATGTCAGATTTTATTTTGGGGGGCTCCAAAATCACCGCAGATGGTGATTGCAGCCATGAAATTAAAAGATGCTTACTCCTTGTAAGGAAAGTTATGACCAACCTAGATAGCATTTTCAAAAGCACAGACATTACTTTGCCAACAAAGGTCCATCTAGTCAAGGCTATGGTTTTTCCAGTGGTCATGTATGGATGTGAGAGTTGGACTGTGAAGAAAGCTGAGCACTGAAAAATTGATGCTTTTAAACTGTGGTTTTGGAGAAGACTCTTGAGAGTCCCTCCAGTCCATTCTAAAGGAGATCAGTCCTGAATATTCATTGGAAGGACTGATGCTGAAGCTGAAACTCCAATACTTTGGCCACCTCATGCAAAGAGTTGACTCATTGGAAAAGACTCTGATGCTGGGAGGGATTGGGGGCAGGAGGAGAAGGGGATGACAGAGGATGAGATGGTTGGATGGCATCACTGACTCGATGGACATGAGTTTGGGTGAACTCCGGGAGTTGATGATGGACCCGGAGGCCTGGCGTGCTGCAATTCATGGGGTCGCAAAGAGTTGGACACAACTGAGCGACTGAACTGAACTGAACAGTCCTCTTGGTATTGGCAAGGAGCGTTTCCTGCTGCATTTGTTGAACTCTGGGTTGGCAGGAAGGAGCCTGGGGTAGATGTGCGAAGTCCTGTGGGATATGGACTGTGCGCCTAGCATGAAGTCAGTTGTCTCATAGGGCTACAGTCCTGTGACTCATTGGTCACAACTTTCAAGATAAAAAGCTTGCGCTTTGGTGGTTCTCTTCCTCAGTGATACTGATCTTGTCGTCGTTGGTTATAGAACTTTACTAAGTGGAAGACTTGTTTCTTAAGCAGGATTAATGCCTGAAATCCAAAAGTGTAGAAAGTCTTTGGACCTCACCATTTCCAAGATTTGTGAAGAGGATATTTGTTCTATCTTCCCCCATAACTGACACAGAAACAACCAAATAACCTGTGGTTTTGCATGAGCCTGAGGCCGTGCTGGTTGTTACAAACCCAGGCTGTCACCCCGCTGTGCTGACGTTCTGAACATCTCCAGCAGTCTTCTAGGGCTCCAGACTATTCAGAAACCTTGATGACCTAACAAGATTTGTTCTGTGTGTTTATCATTCTGTTTCCACATAGCTTCATTTATTCCTTTGGACAAACAAACCACATTTTGCTTTGTGTCTCAGAACTTAGCTCTGAGAGAGGCGACCCACCGGGGCAGACAGCATGAGGACTCTGTTATTCTGAGTCCTGGCGGGGACCTGACACCAGGATGTATAAGCTGGGGGCCTAGACAAACTGACAAGTAACCTTTCCCAGCAGCAGAGCATCGTGCCACTGGACCCTGAACTCCCTGGAGCCAGAGACTGTGTCTTTTCACTTAACTGTCTGCCAGTCCAGCTCCCAGCCCAGGGTGGGAAGTAGAATAAGCAAGGGATGAGGGGCAGGAGAGGGGGACTTCTGGGGCCCCTCCCTGTCCACTGAACCACGTGGCCTCAGTTGACTCCTCTCTACAGCACCCTCACCCCTCCACCGGCCCTGCTACAGAGAGCCTGCAGGGATGTCCTGGGGCGGGGGGCCTTTCCTACCCCCTCTCCCTGGTTGCTTCCTAATCTATCAGTCTCTCTTGGCCAATCTCCTGCTAATTAACCAGAATATGGCCTTGAAGCTGATAGAAATAGCTGTTGTTATTTTTTAAGTTTAAAAGTATTTTTGACCTTGAAGTTTCAGGGCTTTTAAAAATTATTTTTATTGGGGTATCAGTTCAGTTCAGTCGCTCAGTCGTGTCCAACTCTTTGCAACCCAAATGGACAGCAGCACGCCAGGCCTCCCTGTCCATCACCAACTCCCGGAACGTACTCAAATTCATGTCCATCGAGTCGGTGATGCCATCCAATCATCTCATCCTCTGTCATCCCCTTCTCCTCCTGCCCTCAATCTTTCCCAGCATCAGGGTCTTTTCTAGTGAGTCCATTCTTCACATCAGGTGGCCAAAGGATTGGAGCTTCAGCTTCAACATCAGTCCTTCCAATGAATGTTCAGGACTTATTTCCTTTATGATGGACTGGTTGGATCTCCTTGCAGTCCAAGGAACTCTCAAGAGTCTTCTCTAACACCACAGTTCAAAAGCAACAATTCTTCAGTGCTCAGCTTTCTTTATGGTTCAACTCTCACATCCATACATGACTACTGGAAAAACCATAGCTTTGACTAGATGGACCTTTGTCAGCAAAGTAATGTCTCTGCTTTTTAATACACTGTCTAGGTTTGTCATAGCTCTTCTTCCAAGGAGCAAGTGTTTTTTAATTTTATGGCTGCAGTCACCATCTTCAGTGATTTTGGAGCCCAAGAAAATAAAATCTGCCACTGTTTCCTTTTTTCCCACATCTATTTGCCATGAAGTGATGGGACTGGGTGCCATGATCTTTGTTTTCTGAATATTGAGTTTTAAGCCAGCTTTTTCTACTCTCCTCTTTCACTTTCATCAAGAGGTTCTTTGGTTCCTCCCGGCTTTCTGGGTTAAATGGACGGAGTATAGCCAATTAACAATGTCGTGATAGTTTCGAGTGAATAGCGAAGGGACTCAGCCATACATAAACAAGTATCCGTTCTCCCCTGAACTCTCTTCCCATCCAGGCTGCCACATCACATTGAGCAGAGTTCCAAGGGCTGCTGTTGTTCGGTCGCTCAGTCGTTGTCTGACTCTTTGCTCCCTTGTGGACTGCAACACCAGGCTTCCCTGCCCTTCACTGTCTCCTGGAGTTTGCTCAGATTCGTGTCCATTGAGTTAATAATGCCATCCAAGGAGCAGAGTTAGGTTGGCTGTAAGGCAGGACTTTGAAGTTTTTAACAAGGTGATCTTACCATGTGATCTGTCCCAAACATCTAAATTAAACTGCCTTTTCTGTCTTGTAGCTCAGGGCTAGCTTCCACCTCCCAGCCCCTAGGCCCGCTCTGTAGCCCTTGATCTGCTGCCTCTGCTTCAGGAGCATGTCAGTGGGCCGGGCCCGGCGGGGCAGAGGAGCTGAGGGTGGGGGGAGTGACGCCCTGGGGTGACCTGGGGGGAGTGGATGGGGTGGAGGACTGGAGGGCCGGCTCAGCCCCATCACCACCACAGCCAGGAGGCCAGCCAGACCCTGGGGTCTCCAGGAGAGTAAGCCTGAACCTCAGGGCAAAAGTGCTATCAGTGTCATCACTCAAGTTTCCGGCTCTTCTGTGTCTTTTTAAGTTTTGTTTTCAGGTTTGTTTTTTTTCTTTTTGGTTTCCTGTTTGAATTATTTCAGTTTTGGTACATTTTAGCGAATGGAAAGAAAAAATTCTAAGTAGAATTTTACCACACAAAAAAAATCCAGGAGCTTTTCATTTTTTCAGTCGTAGTCAGTGGTCTCGTCGGTCACAGGTGGGATGCTGGTGTCAAGATGGACACACTCTGGGCTGCAGCAGGCTCTGGTATCATCACCCAAGGAGATTGCAGCTCCCTGGGTGTTCCTTTCGGGCATATGTGTGTGTGTGTGTGTGGTGGTGGTGGTGGTGGGAGAAATGGGGTCTCTGCAGATGGTAATGCTGGGGATGGGGTTGTGGGGAATGTGTGAGACCTAGTTCACCCACTTTCCCGCATCACAGAAATGTTCTGTGCTTTATATATTGCCTCATTTTCAGCCACCACCCAGGTGGTCCAGCCCAAAAGTGTTAAAAAGAAATCTCATTTTTATCTCTTGATGAGCCTTAAAAAGGATCAAATCCATAATTCCCTGTAGCACTTTTCTTCACTGCCAGAACCACCCCCCACCCCCCAGTTCCCCTTGTTTCTGACCCTCGTTCTCCCTCCTCTGTTGATTATGTTGAAAGACTGACTCCCTGATGGTGGAACTTGTTTTCCTGTTAGCCCAGGGGGCTCCCCCCGAAGGCTAGCTCGTTCGGGAGGGTGCCGGGTAGTGGAGGGGAAGTGGGGTGGGTGGGTGCTGACTTCCGTCTGTCTGGCTGGCCCAGGGGGATCCCAGGCAGAGTCTGACAGGGAAGATCTTATCCCCTCTCAGCTGCTTTTGGGGAAATGAGATCTGACTCACGAGATCATCAAAGCTGTGATCATGATAGTCTTCTGCTCAGCGCCTCACTTGTGTTGTTCTCCTCTGTGTCTGTCATTTGGAGTTGTAATCCTGTTACAGGATAATTTTTTTATTATTTTCTTTTTAAAGAGTCTATTTTCCACTTGCTGTAGCAGAGCTGATTAAGGGTCCACTCAGCTCTGTCCTTCAGAGGCAAGTAGGGGAGCGATATGGCATCCAGCATGACCTTGCCCGGGGTTGGACTCCAGCTTTGCGGGTTATTTAATCTTTCTCTCCCTCGAAGTGTCCTCAGGTGTTAAAATAATAATGAACATGGGCTGGGTACTTCCTGTGCCCCTGACCTCGACCTCAGTATTTCCTTCAATCATCCAGCAGCTCCAAGAGAGGGCTCCGTGTTACCAGGGTAATGGTAACAGCGCTCCCTGCATCCTGGCACTGGGGGATCCTGCCCTGCCCACCGGGGTTAAGGAACAGACACTTGGGGGCATGGAGTCCCCCACCCCATGTATGACAGGACCAGGGCAGGAGCAAATGAGACAATTCGTATAAAACACTTGCCACAGAGTCCGACACAAAGCTCAAATTGTAGCTCTTTTAAATAATTTAATTAAAAATCATACTTTTTCCTGCTAAAACATTGTGTCTCCTCTCCTTTCACTGAGAAGCCACACTCCTGATAATGTTTGCATATGAAGTTGCATGAACACCTCCAGTCGTCTCTGAACTGCAGGCTCAAGTCCTGCTGGTACCCACAGCAGCGCCCACGGTCCACTCCCTGGCCCTCCTTTGTCTGAGTTATTGACTGACACCTGTGGGTGCCCTGGGCCGAGTGAATACAAGGACTTTAGGCTGCTGTTCCCATTTTTCCCGAGAAGGGACTGTTTAGCCCTCACATGATTTTTTCTGATAAGTTGATCAGATCGTCCTTTCTCCAAGTTTGGAGGCCGAGTTTAATTTTGAGGATTAGGGCAGGAGGCTAGGGAAGTCCATGCATGTGGGTGCAGATGTGGATGTGAGGAGACCATAGTCTGCGGTGGGTCCCCATGGTGGCCCTGGCAGCTTCTGAGAGGGCTCAGGCTCAGGAGAAACCCCCATTTCAGGGGTCTCAAATGCCCCAAGGGGCAGGGCAGTACCTTTTAAGAATGTTGGTTGGAGTCTGTGACCAATGAGAGCCGTGCCCAAGGGAGGCCCCGGCCAGGGCCTGCAAGCACTCCATGTCCACAGAAAACCAGGACAACCCAGTGGGATGTAGGCAGATGCTCTGTAGGGGTTCCCAACCTCCAGGGTTTAATGCCTGAGGATCTGAGGTGGAGCTGACGTAACAACAGAAATACAGTGCACAGTAAATGTGCTTGAATCATCCCCAAACCATTCCCCCTCCCTAGTCTGTGGAAACAAATTCCTCCATGAAACCTGGTGTCAAAAGGGTTGGGGACCACTGCTCTAAAAGGCTCCTCATGGAAGAAGAAAGGTGACCGTGTTACCGTGAGAAAAGCATCACCAGTCCTGGGCTTTAGGGAAACTGAGGCTCATCCGTGTGGTGGGAGTGGTAACTGACGGTTTGCTTCGGGAGGCATTCTGGCAACATCTGTCACAGCTGAAAGTGTGCACATATCTGGACCCAGAGTTCCCTCTTCTAGAAATTATCCTGAAAGACACCATGAGTCCACAGGACTGGTGGAGGGGAATGTTTGTAAGAGTGAAAAATGCAGAAACAATCCAAATGCTCATCAACCAGTCAGTGACTATGTGCACATACGATGATCTGCCTTTTTACTGTGATGTTACACATCCTTTCAGAGGAATACCATAGACTTTTTAGTAAAAATCTTACCTTATAGGTGCAAATGCATTACAGCTTACATTTTGAAACAATTCATTAAAATTTTTCATAAATGTCTAGGCAAGAGTAAATATATAATTAGCAGCTAATCAATTGTTCTGAACAGATACGCACCTGCTCTTGAAAATGTACTTGTCCATAGTTTTTTAAGATGTTAGCATGGGGGAAACATCTTAAAGGGTATGTGATATATCCTTTCTTTATTGAGAGTATATATATTTCCTTCTAGAGAATGCATATCAACTTTATTGCTTATGATTAAAATTGTAAATTCCAAATCTGTGAGGCTTTGACTCCAGTTAATCATTGGACTTTTTTTTTTTTTTACTAAGGGAGGGAACTGCTTCACAATGAACCCCAGCAGATTTGGCGACTGTTCAAAAGTTCTCTTCCTCATTTGTACTTCGGCATTTTACATTTTCGAACATATTACAATTAGGAATATGTTGCAGATAGTAAAATATTGCAAGTTCCCAGTTTGAGCTCTCTCGGCCAATGAATTATCCCTCTGGTCACATGAGGAATCGTAGTGGACCCTGTAAGCTGCATACCTAGGTCCATGCACATCTCTTCTAAGTGGCCCCCTTTCTGGAAATGATGTCTCTCTCCGTGCCTGCAGTCTGAGCCTTGTCCTTGCTCAGGTGATGCCCTGTGTCATGGCCCGTCATGACCGAGGAGTATCAGCATAGGCAGGGTCGGGGTGGCATGGCCTGAGGTCCCCAGGGTTAGGGCTGGGTGCTGAGCAGACCCTCTTGATCATTCTTGGATTTAACAGATCTTCTACATAGGGTGAGGTGCACTGGGCTGGTTCTTAACTAATTTCATTCCCTCGTTGTCCAGCGAGGTCAGTATTTTGACTCTCATTTTATAGTCAGGACAGTTCAGTTCAGTCACTCAGTCGTGTCCGACTCTTTGCAACCCCATGAATTGCAGCACGCCAGGCCTCCCTGTCCATCACCAACTCCCGGAATTCACTCAAAATCACGTCCATCAAGTCAGTGATGCCATCCAGCTATCTCATCCTCTGTTGTCCCCTTCTCCTCCTGCCCCCAATCCCTCCCAGCATCAGAGTCTTTTCCAATGAGTCAACTCTTCGCATGAGGTGGCCAAAGTATTGGAGTTTCAGCTTTAGCATCATTCCTTCCAAAGAACACCCAGGACTGATCTCATTTAGAATGGACTGGTTGGATCTCCTTGCAGTCCAAGGGACTCTCAAGAGTCTTCTCCAACACCACATTTCAAAAGCATCAATTCTTCGGCACTCAGCTTTCTTCACAGTCCAACTCTCACATCCATACATGACCACTGGAAAAACCATAGCCTTGACTAGACGGACCTTTGTTGGCAAAGTAATGTCTCTGCTTTTGAATATGCTATCTAGGTTGGTCATAACTTTGCTTCCAAGGAGTAAGCGTCTTTTAATTTCATGGCTGCAGTCACCATCTGCAGTGATTTTGGAGCCCCCGAAAATAAAGTCTGACCCTGTTTCCACTGTTTCCCCATCTATTTCCCATGAAGTGATGGGACCGGATGCCATGATCTTCATTTTCTGAACGTTGAGCTTTAAGCCAACTTTTTCACTCTCCTCTTTCACCTTTATCAAGAGGCTTTTTAGTTCCTCTTCACTTTCTGCCGTGAGGGTGGTGTCATCTGCATATCTGAGGTTATTGATATTTCTCCCGGCAATCTTGATTCCACCTTGTGCTTCTTCCAGCCCAGCGTTTCTCATGATGTACTCTGCAGAGAAGTTAAATAAGCAGGGTGACAATATACAGCCTTGACGTACTCCTTTTCCTACTTGGAACCAGTCTGTTGTTCCATGTCCAGTTCTAACTGTTGCTTCCTGACCTGCATATAGATTTCTCAAGAGGCAGATCAGATGGTCTGGTATTCCCATCTCTCTCAGAATTTTCCACAGTTTATTGTGATCCACACAGTCAAAGGCTTTGGCATAGTCAATAAAGCAGAAATAGATGTTTTTCTGGAACTCTCTTGCTTTTTCTATGATCTAGCAAATGTTGGCAATTTGCCCTCTGGTTCCTCTGCCTTTTCTAAAACCAGCTTGAACATCTTGAAGTTCATGGTTCATGTATTACTGAAGCCTGGCTTGCAGAATTTTAAGCATCACTTTACTAGCGTGTGAGATGAGTGCAATTGTGCAGTAGTTTGAGCATTCTTTGGCATTGCCTTTCTTTGGGATTGGAGTCTAGGGTCATAGAAGTGAAGGATCCCACCGTCACACAGCTGAATAAGCAGGGGAAGATGGATTTTATATTCAGCTTTGAGGGATTCTGAAACCCATGCTCTTTATGTTCCCTATTCCTCTTGAATTACGTAGGACAAAGATATGTATGACACTGATTATTCAATATTTAGACTGAATTTTTAAATGCTCTAAAAATGTCTATCTAAATCAATGATGACTCTTTACAGGTAAAATTATCCAGTGTATTTTCTTCTCCGTAAATAAAGCAGGCTTGTGTAATTGTACTTCATGATTATTTTTTTACTGAAGTCTAGTTGATTTACAGTGTTAATTTCTGCTGTACAGCAAAGTGAGTCAGTTATACACATATATACATACTTTTCTATATTCTTTTCTATTATGGTTTATTCCAGGTTGTTGAATATAGTTCCCTGTGTGCTACAGTATTATTATTACTTTTTTGTAGGAAATGACCAAGTTCACTCCTGGACACTAGTCACCAGCCAAGCCTTAGATACCGCGTGGAGAGTGGTGAAGGGGTCGGTGACCTTGGCAGTTTCACTTCTGGCAGCCATCCTCAGCTACTTCAGAAGGCTGCATATGCATTTAGGGCACCGGCTGAAATGGTATGTGGCTCTGTCATCTTTAAATTTCAAAAATGCCCTTGCTGTTCAAATAGAATTTTGATGTTATTATTTCCATTTATCTTTTAGGTGGATTGGATATCTGCAGAGAAGATTCAAAAGTAAATATGTTCATGCCTGTGTTTCCTTGTTTTAAGAGAGGATTCCAGAAGGGAAAGGGAAGGGAAAATTCACCACCATGTATTTTCAATTTGGTTCAGGAAACCTCAGCGTGGAGGCGGAAGTTGATTTACTCAGTTATTGTGCAAGAGAGTGGAAAGGAGAGACACCCCATGCCAAGCTGATGAGGAAGGTGTGTGTCTGTTTATTCCGGTCGTGGTGGATGGAGACTTAGTGTGTAAAAATCAGGAAACTCGCATTCCACTGTGCTTTACCAAATATGGAGCCAGGAACAACTGTGGCTGCCGTTAAAAGCCAAACAGCCGCTAGGCATCACCTTCAGGCCTTTCACTTAGCGCTGGGGCCTTCGAGGACTTGGGTAAATTAGGCCTGTAACTTCAGAACACTTGAGCATCGTACCCTTTTCAGCTCTCTCCTGGCCAGGGCTATTAAAACATCTGCAAGGGGCTTCCCTGGTGGTCCAGTGGCTAAGACTCCCAGTGCAGGAGGCCTGGGTTCAATCCATGGTCAGGGAACTAGCTCCCACACGCCACAACTAAAGATCCCACATGCTGCAACTAAGAGCTGGTGCAACCAAATAAAGATATATTTTTAATCTGCACATGCATTGGAGACTTCTGTCCTTGAAGGGATCAGGCACCTTGACATAAAATATTTTGAGGATTTTTTTAGAACTTTCCATCAGACCAGTCTTGGTAAATATCCCCAGCTGTGTTGTCCAACCTTGTCACTAGCAAAAACCAAAAAAAGTCAAAAAGGAAAAAGAAGTACTTTTCGATTACTCTTTAGCATGGACTTAAAAGTACATATAGTAGTTTTCACTGCAGTCAGGTTGTAGCCATCCTCTCCCGGCAATGACATTTCCTGACTCTGGGCTTCCAGGAAGTTATCAACTAAAATAGCGTCCCATGGACTCTGTACACACACAGGTCACTTGAAAATTACACGTGGTCGCATCCATAACCCATACTGGTTCTGTTTCTGTTGTCCGCTTTATTTGGGAGTAGCGCCTTGCTAAAGATGCCATGAATTAGCTTCCTTTAGTCTCTTGTCCAGTGGAATTAAGAATGGCTTTTTCCTCTGGTGCCAATAGGCTTACGAGGAGCTGTTTTGGCGGCGGCATATTAAATGTGTTCGACAAGTCAGGAGAGACAACTACGATGCCCTGAGGTCGGTGCTGTTTCAGATCTTCAGCCGGGGCCTCGCTTTCCCATCCTGGATGAAAGAAAAAGATATCGTGAAGGTACGTTAGGTCCTAACGCTGGAAATTTGGCAAAAGTCATGCTGATGGGAACTGCAACACAGAGTCCGGGGTCTTCTGCGGGTGGTTTGTATTGTACACAAGGTGTCAGGGGATTGAAGGTCCTTTAGCTCAGTCCTCTGTCTCTCATGCCAGTTTGCAAAGAAATCATCTCAGATAGTCGTACTCAATTTTGTTTGTAATGCCAGCATTTTTTCTTGAGAAGGGCATCTGTCTTTTCTAAGTGAAGTGGTCCCTTAATCCACTTTTCTGCTCTGGCTATTTGAGCATTGACAAGCACAGTGTGTAAGCTCCATCCCAAAGATGCCCTCATATCCTTTTTTGGTCAATCCGTCTCTCACCCTAGGCATCCACTGATAATGTTTTCTGTCCCTTTAGTTTTGCCTTTTGCAGAAGGTCAGAGAAATGGAATGCCCCATTGTGTAGACTTTTGAATCTGCCCTTTTCACTTAGCATAATGCATTTGCAGATCATCTGTGTTGTTCCATGGATTTGTAGTTCAGTGCTTTTATTGTTGAGTGGTGTTCCTTCATATGAATAGAAGACATCTTGTTTATCCATTCATGCTTAAGTTGAAGGATATGTGGATTGCTTCCAGTTTTTAACAGTTATGAATAAAACTGTTACAAATATTCCAATTCAGGATTTTGTATGAATGTAAGTTTTCATTCCTTTTGGGTAAATACTTAGGAATGAGATTGCTGGGTCACATGATAGGTTTTTCTTTAGCTTTGTAAGAACCTGCCAAGTCTTTTCCTAAGTGTCTCTGCCATTTTGCCTTCCCACCAATAACATGTGAGTTCCAGTTGTGCTACATTCTCAGATTTTTTGTTTGCTTTTTAGCCATTCTAATAAGCATGCATTTGTATCACTGCTTTTGGTTTGCATTCCTCTAACTGGTAGTGATATTGAACATCTTTTCAGGTGCTAATTTGCCACCCACATTGCCTCCTTGGAGAAGTCTTAGTTCAAATCCTTTGCCCAATTTTTTAAATTGAGTTTTGAGGGTTCTTTATATATTCTGAATACAAGTGCTTTATCAGATACATCATTTGCAAAGATTTTCACCCAGCCAGTGCCTTTTTTTTTTTCATTTTCTTGACAGTGCCAGGCAATATATTCTTGATAAATAACCTTAATATTTTTTAATGTAATATGCCTATTACATAAGTGTGAGCAAACTCTAGGAGATAGTGTAGGACAGGGAAACCTGGTGTGCTGCAGTCCATGGGGTCACAAAGAGTCAGACGTGACTTAGCAACTGAATGACAACAACGATATGCCTAACCACAGATGCACATTTAAGGATGGAGAAGCAAAGAAATATAAAGTATATGCATATGTATAACTCCACATTTCCATAACACCTTTTATTTAGAGTTGTTTTATTGGTGGTTTAGTTTAACGTAACAGTTGTCAAGTGTATGCTTGTGCCAGCCCTGTTGCTAGTTGCTGAGGACAGAGAGCATAGCCAAGACCCTGGGTTCCACAAGCTCAGCGGGGTGGAAGATGGATCAGATACCCACAATGGATCAGATTCTTATGCATGCCATGATCATATTTAATCCTGAAAAATGGATAGGATTGTCCTTCATTTACGGTGGAGGATGCGCTAAGAGGTAACAAAACTAGCGCTGGTTGAGTAACCTCTCAGCAGACCAGTGAAGAGCTAGGTTTGAACCACAGAAAGCATCCTTCTATAATCCATGTGTTCCCTGATGTAGTGGGTTGGCCAATTACTCTAATGCTGTTTGGTTAAACATAATTTCTAAGTGGATATACCTAGGAAGTCTGGGAAGTGTTTTATGTAAAAAGATTGTTTCTGTAGACATAGTGTTCATTCACATTTTCATCTGTTGTGAAACTGTGAATCAAGAAGGTGATCCAAATCAATCCACAAATCTAAAAAGAGACTATGTTTTACTTAACTGCCATTACAATCTTTTACACTGATGAATTCTGAATGAGATAAGATTACCTGCTGTGCCATATTCCGAGCTATGTGTCAGACACGCTGAGATACTGACCACTGTTGGCATCTACTTCCTTTTCAAGCTTCCTGAAAAACTGCTCTTTTCGCAAGGTTGTAATTGGATCCAGCAGTACAGTTTTGGTCCTGAGAAGTATACGGGTTCCAATGTGTTTGGAAAATTACGGAAATGTGTGGAATTACTGAAAACACAGGTGAGTCTCCAGGGGAAAAAGATGAAGAATAAAAGCGTGCATCCCACACGCAGCCACTTGCCTCTTGTGTCAGGCATGTCGCTGTGTGTCCCGTGAGAAGGAGTTGCAGGCAGAAACACTCATCTAGTAACTGACCATTTCCTTTCCTGCTCTTCGTTCTCCTCCCAAGTAATGATCGAGAGCAATGTTGTTCTACACGGCTGTTAGGCCAGTTGTGGCTAACTAGCCAACCAACCTTAACAATCACACTTCTGTTTTTCTAGAAAAATGTGGTGTGAGGTCCAGACAAGACAGTGGGAGATGCCCTTTGGAATGCACCCTGTTAGTAACTCAGGGACAGCACAGATATTGTCATTTGACTAAGAGTTTTTCCTGCTTTTTACTAGACACAGATTTTAGATTGTTGAAATGAGTCCTCCTTGGGAAATGCCATTTCAGTGCCACGGCTTTCTGATCTGTAAAACTAATAAAATGAGTAGTCTCAACCCTGTACCGTTATTATGAGGATTTAATGAGCAAATACCCATAGATTGCTTTATACTCCAGTGGTGAAGTGGTGAAGAATGCTAGTGGTGAAGAATGCTAATTAGTACTCTTTGTCACTGGACTATCCTTTGTGTAATCCAGCATCCTTAGAGGTAGCTTTAGGAGGCTGATTTCTTTAGTATTCTACCTAGGAGGCAGTGTATTTTTGAAAAAATATCTAAACTACTTTGTTGTTGTAAAAGTAATCAATACTTAGGGTTACAACAGTCAGTGTCAAAATATATGAAATGAAAAGTTAATGGGTCCCCTCATTAATCCCTGGTTTGTTTTACAAGTACTTTAAAGATTATGCAATGGTGTGTGATTGACCTTTCCTTTCTAAGTTTCACTTAACATCTGTGTTTCTAGTGGACTGAATTTAGTGGAATTAAAGATTATCACAAGAGAGGAAGTATGTGCAACATCCTTTTTTCTGACGCTCTCCTGGAATGTAAACTTTACGAGGCCCTGAAGTTCATCATGCTCTATCAAGTCACCGAGGTTTATGAACAAATGAAGACCAAAAAGGTCATCCCCAGTCTTTTTCGACTCCTGTTTACCCGGGAAACCTCATCTGACCCCTTGAGCTTCATGATGAATCACCTGAATTCTGTTGGTGACACATGTGGACTGGAGCAGGTAAACGGGGCAGAAGAATCGTGTGTCTGATGAGGGACAATGCTGGCAATACTTCAGCATGTAGGTGATTGCAGTTTACTGTCAGCAATGATAAAACCAGCTGCAAAGAGTGGCATGCATGCTGAGTCGCTTCAGTCACGTCTGACTCTGTGCGACCCCATGGATTGTGGCTCACGAGGCTCCTCTGTCCATGGACTTCTCCAGGCAAGAATACTGGAGAGGGTAGCCATTGCCTCCTGCAGGGAATCTTCCTGGACCAGGGATCGAACCTGGGTCTTCTGCATTGGCAGGCGATTCTTTACCACTGAGCCACCTGGGAATCCTGCAAAGAGGTGGTGGGTGGGTATTACTGCCCTCCAGTCAGAAAGAGTGATACAAGCCTTCCTGCCCTATGCCAGCTGCTGTGTCTTCACAGCTCGGTGGCCAGCGAGCCGGGCACCTGTCTGACCTTCACGCTGCCTCTCAGGTGGGAGCAGACTCTCCCACTATAGAGGTTACCTGGCAGGAAGTCCAGCTGCAAACTGAGATAACATTTGGGAAAGCATGTGGTTACTTAGTGCAGGTAAACAGACGTTATTGAAACTTTGAAAGTCCAGACAATGCTTTTCTATGCCCATAGCAAAGGGGCTTTGTTTTACTTTGCTTTCCTAGGAGGTACTCAAAATTACCTGACATTTTAAGAAAAATTAATCCATTTAAAATGATTTTTTTAAAAAAATTGGAAAGCAGGATAACTCTTATTACAAGCATTCCTTTATATTTTTTCCAAACAGCTTGCCCTGTGATTCCCCTACAGAGACCTTTCTCTGTTTGTCCCCTGCCTTCCATGCAGACGTCTTCCATGTCTGTCCCCAGTTCCACACCCACACACGGTTCACATGTGGGTCTGGCCACGAGCCCATCATCTCACGAGCTTCAGAACACTCTCCCTCCGCTGGAGAGGGGAGGCGGGCATTTGGGAATGTGCACCCGTGACCTTTCTTTCATCTCCTCCCACAGATTGATATGTTTATACTCGGATACTCCCTGGAAGTAAAGATAAAAGTGTTCAGACTGTTCAAGTTTAACTCCAGAGACTTTGAAGTCTGCTACCCAGAGGAGTCGCTCAGGGAGTGGCCGGAGATCTCCCTGCTGACCGAGAACGACCGCCACTACCACATTCCTGTCTTTTAAGTCAGGCTGGACTGGACACCAGCTCTCGCCAGTGACAGAAGTCACCCTTGCAAGTACTGTTTCTAGAAAACCAAAGCTAGCATTGCTGCCGGGGAAGGAGTCGGGACCCCCCTCTCAGGAGCACAGGAACCCTGGACAGGGGACCCCACGGCGCCTTTCCTCTGTTTTCACAGTTTCCTCCAGCGCAGCTGCACTAACGGGTTTGTGGGCTGGTGGCTTGCCCTTGTTTGTGAAGACTCTGGTCACTTCACACACAGTAGGGCACATTTAGTTTGAAAGAGAACAACAACAGGAAAAAAGTGAGAAGAGAAGGACTATGGGAAAAGGACTAAAGGGAAAGAATTTCTGGCTATAATCTTTATGTTCTTCATTAGGAATCTTGTCTTTGACTGATTTGGGATCTTCATAAACATGGCCTTATTTTATAAGCATTACCTTCCCAAGAATCTCTGTGGTATATTGATTTTCCAGAACCCTTTGATTAACTTTAAAATTGTGCATGTGTGTGTGTTTATACTCACATGCATGTATACATGTATAGTTTTATATATACACATCTAAACACATACATACACATAGCCACTACTTTGTAATGTTGTACAATTTGTTTTATATCTTTTTACTTATTTTTTTAAACTGTTGCATCTGGTCAGTTTGTTTTACATAGACCAAAAAGATACATTCTACAAATTAAGGCAACTCAATGACAGTTATTGAACTGTCACAAAATTATTAAACTGGTGTATTTAATGTGTATTTACATGTGTATTTAATGTGCGTAGGTAGAACTCATGCCCGCCCCGCCCCCCCCCCCCCCCCCCCCCCCCCCCGTCCCCATATCTGTATTCTAATCCCGGGAACCTGTGAATAGGTTGGGTTAAACGGCAAAGGAGAATAAGGTCACAGGTGGAGCTAAGGTACTAATCCACTAACTTTGAAATAGAGAGAGTGGTCTGGATTCTCCAGGTGGGCCCAGCGTAATCACAAGGGTCCTTAAAGTAGAAGAGGGGACTTGGGAGAGGATCAGTCAGGGGGCAGATAGGAGGAAGCGATGAACAATGAGAGACAGAGGCAAGGCAGCCGGTTTTGTTCATTGCAGCAGCTACAAGGAGGACGTTACTGCAGTTACATGAAGGAGCCACAAGCCGAAGACCGTGGGCGGCCTCTGGAAGCTAGAAAAGGCCAGAGAACACGTTCTCCCCCAGAGCCTCAGGCAGCAACGAGGCCCTGCCAACACTTTGATTTTAGCCCCGTGGAACCTGTGTCAGGCCTCTAACCTAGAGACCTGTGAGATGATAAACGTGTTAAGTTGCTAAGTTTGTGGTTCGTGTTACAGCAACCGTAGACAACTAACACTCAGGCTCACTAACTTCTGGTCGTCTCTATTTTGGGAATACTTTTCCAGTTTATTTTGGCAGTCTTTATTTTGGAGGTACTTTGCTAGTCCTGTTTTGTATTTCGGCAAATACAGAGTAACTTAAAATCTTGGCTAATGGGATACTATTTCAAAGTTACAAACCCCTTCTAAGAATGACTTACTTATTAACATGTTTGATGCTAATGTTTTCTCATGTTTCCATATGTTTACTGTAAATAAAAAGGAGGTATGTTAGATGCTGTGGTCTATGAAACTAACATTTAGATTTGTCTGTAATGGGGACACTCACCTGCCTGTACCACATAAGCCAGTGTTGGGCCTGCTGCCATTTTGTCCTCTGGGTGAAGAGCTGAAGAGTATTGAGCTCAGACTGAGGGGCTTTGCGATACCTTGAGAGCCACATGAAGCAGGATCTTTACGGCCTTTAGTACTTGATCTCCACAGCCCTTACCTGCATCTATGGGTTTTCATAACCCTTGGGCTTCCCTGGTGGCTCAGTCGGTAAAGAATCTGCCCACAGTTCAGGACACCTGGGTTTGATCTCTGGGTCGGGAAGATCCCCTGGAGGAAGGCATGGCAACCCACTCCAGTATTCTTGTCTGGAGAATCCCCATGGACAGAGGAGCCTGGTGGGCTATAGTCCACGGGGTCACACAGAGTCTGACACGACTGAAATAACTTAGCATGGCATGGGCAGCTTGTCACGTTATCAACCCATGATGTTTATCCTTAACTGGCTGGGGGATGGGGCAGGGTAGGAAAAGAATTCTTTAAATAGAGGGGCAAGACCAAATTGTGAAAAACATTTAAATATGATAATAATGAAAGTAAGATATAATAAGACTCTTCAGTAGTTACTGTGTTTGGGGGAAAACATCAAAACAGAAGATTTTAAGGGATGAGGTATTGGGTGTTTTTGTTTTTAATTCAGTTGTGTGATGAATGTAACAAACTAATTAGAAGGAACTACATATAAATTAGCACCATTTTTAAATGCTAGACGGGTTTGATCCCTGGGTCAGGAAGATCCCCTGGAGAAGGAAATGGCAACCCACTCCAGTATTCTTGCCTGGGAAATCCCATGGATGGAGGAGCCTGATGGGCTACAGTCCATGGGGTCACAGAAGAGTCAGACATGACTTAGAGGCTAAACAACAACAACAGCTTATTTGAACATGGGATGTGTTCTAAGAAGCATTCCTGAAGTACAGAAATATTGTTTCCACTGAAATAGCCTTTTTGTAAACAAAGAATATTTCTTGCTTCTAACTTGTAAAACCTCAGATGGAACATCTAGACAGAACCAAATACAGGTTGGTGGTTAAAACTATGAGTATAGCGTTTTACTGTTCTGTTTTGCTCACCCTTGAGTTTGAAAAGGTGGAGTGAAGGTCAAACCAGTAACATTAGGGGGCTTCATGGACAGCATACAACTTGGCTGCATTGCTCCTTAGCATACATCAACATGTCCATATGGACAAACCCAGAAGCTTGAGACTTCGCTGGTCCCATGTTCTGTTCTCACCGTCATCCCCAAAGACAGAACCTGGGGAACAACTGGGGAACCACCCCATGTACCTGCCAGTCTCAGCTTGTGTCCACCTCTCAGCATGTCCATGGACTTCCTGTGGGTGCTGGCCTCTCTGCTGGACCAGCTTTGAGGGAAGGGCCCCGGGGCTAGGTGGTGAGAAGGGCTTGGTGCAAACTGACAACGGGGGTGAATAAGCTGCACAAATATTCTGGAACTTTCAGTGTGTGAATCTAAGTAGACACATTTATGACTTACTTGAAGATTCCCTGGAGGAGGAAATGGCAACCCACTCCATCCAGTACTCTTGCCTGCAAAATCCCATGGACAGAGGAGCCTGGCAGGCTACAGTCCATGGGGTCGCAAGAGTTGGACATGACTGAGCACACACACTGTATCACACTATAAATTAAAAAAAAAAAAAAACAGAGATGAGGTGATACTTGGTGAAAATGTTGTAAAATATTCATATTTTATAGCTAAATAAGATAAATATGTGTTTCTCTTATCAGGAGCTAGCCTTAGGTGCAATTAAGCATGATTAAAGGGAAAGCTCAGCAGTGGTGTATATTTGACCTATGTTTAATTTTAGTCATAAAATGGTAAATGAGAAATTAATTTTCCCTAACCCTAACTCTGGCAGGCTACAGTCCATGGGGTCACAAGAGTTGGACATGACTGAGCACACACACTATATCACACTATAAATTAAAAAAAAAAAAACAGAGATGAGGTGATACTTCAGTCTTCTTGTGAGACCAGTTGTGTTATTAGTTGCGTTTTTGGTTGTCCCTCCTGAGTCCCTGTCTTCATGCAAACACACTGAAGACACTCCACGCACTGAACAGGAAGAGGAAATGTCACACAATTCTCTTTTTAAAGCAGGAAGTAAAGTGCCTTTTCCTCTTTGAACACTGTGGCAGAGCAGTGCTTGCGAAACTATCTGTGGTGAGTGTGGTGATGGACCCATTTTTTGAATTTCCTATTCTTGGCAGACGGGCACTTTTGTAAAAGTAAAATGTTGCACCGAGATCGGATTGCTATAAGAGTTTCTCAACACTTGCTCTCAGTTCCTGTACACATTCTTGCGGACAAGCAGAAAGAGCTTGCAATGTGGCACTGGTCTATAGAGCGCACTAAAACAGGAGTTTCGGGCAAGAATCAATATATTCCGATGTTATTTCTCTGGGAGTTTGGGATTTTGCCAGCATAAGAGGGCGGTGCTTTTGTTTTGTTTTGCTATTGGGCTAACCAAGGCCACTGTGTGGAGTTGTCCGGTGTGTGCCTTGCTCAGGACACCTGACTGAAGAGGTGCGTGGGGGCTGGGGTCTCTCTTCTGAGTCATGACCCTCTGCTTGGCAGAGCTCCTTGGATCAGTCATCAGTCCCAGTTACATTTGCTACTTTTTGAGAAGGCTTCCATGGGTTTCTACCTTCTCTCAGCAGAAATTAGCAAGAAACACCTTTTGATTCCAGTTCTTTATGCTTAACAAGAATCTTCACATTTCTTTCTTTACTGGATTTTAAGCTCCTGTGGGAAGGAGTGTGGGTCTTACATCACCATGACTAGACCAGTGCTCACACTAATAGCAAACCAACAAGTTGGTAACGAAAGCCACGTGCAGCTGTTAACCTTCTTCAAGAAGCAAAGAATCATAGTGTGATGATTTCCTTCCTTCCTTCCTTCTTTTTTTATTGATCCAAAACTTGAAGAGACCAAGTTTTTAGACAGAGTCTTGGGGAGAGAAGCAGAGTCGGGCACGACTGAGCGACTTCAGTTTCACTTTTCACTTTCATGCATTGGAGAAGGAAACGGCAACCCACTCCAGTGTTCTTGCCTGGAGAATCCCAGGGACAGAGGAGCCTGGTAGGAGGCCGTCTATGGGGTCACGCAGAGTCGGACACGACTGAAGTGACTTAGCAGCAGCAGCAACATATTCATCAAGTCAGAGTGACCTATGAAATGGCCACAATAGACATAAGAGGTCAAATCAAGTATGGCTAACATTTTATCTGCAGTGAAGTTAAAATTAACCAACGACATCTAGTTCCATCGAGAAACAGGTTCTTAAACAAATATGGCTCAGGAAAGAACATTATTTATTGGGGTCACAGACTCCTAAGAGCGAACAGAACCTTAAGATGTCTGGAGAATACACATCTCATGTTCCCTCTGCTGTGGAAGAGGCCTGACCCCAGCCCGGACTCCGCAGAGCCTCCAGGCAGGTCCCAGGTAGGAGGCAGCGGGGTAGGGTGGGGCTGGTGTGGCAAACAGGGCACAAGGGCATAGCAGCCCGAATCCACAAAGCCGTGGCAGGTACGCCGGAGCCCAGCTCAGGTGTTTGTCAAAGTCAGAAGCTGAAGGACGCACCCCTTGGCGTGCATGACTGAAATCAGGGAAAATGAAGGCCTGGAAGCTTATCAGCAGCACAGAGCCAATAACTTCTGGTGGCAAATGGGATAGGAGAGAGTTCTCAAACATCAGGTGGCTTGTAAGGGCTCTTCTCCACCAGACACATCCATTTTGTGCCTTGGTTACTGAGGGTCTTCACGCATCTGAAAGACACTGCTCGGCCTTCACAGGCCCTGTGGATGGCAGGCTAATGAGGGCACAGATTCAATGTCTGTAATAGGGAAGAGATTTGAGCACATCTGTGAATTTCAATTCTGTATGGGGTTTTAGTGCAAATGACAAATGTTTATGAGCTTCAGTTGCTGTTTTATGATTAATATGAAATACTGCCCAAGCCTCAGTCCCGCCTGAAATGCAAGAAATGTTTTCTAACATATTCTGGGTTCTGTTCCAGCTGTTTGGTGGTAAGGACAGAAAACCACTTAAGTCAGTTTGATAAGGAGAATCCCACAGACCAACAGGACAGGAAGTACGGCCAGTCCTCCTGGAAGGCGCGCCTGGGGCCTGAGAGCCAAGAATTAGAGTTTCCAGCTGCATCTCTCATGAGTCACGGAGAGATGGTCTCATCGTTCCAGATTTCCCGCCTCACTCTGTAAGTGATTCTTTCTTTCCCTTCTTCCCTTTGTCTCTCTTCACCTCTGTCTCTCCCTCTCATTCTTTGGGCACACAAGGCTGCTCCTGCCACTGAGGGAAGCTGCAGCTTAGTTCACGAGTTAAAAAAGCCTGAGAAGTAGAATCTGATGGGCTCAACCTGTGATGGCCGATGAACCACGTGCACGGCTCTAGACAATCATCTGTGACCTGGGTAGGGGGCCAGGTGCCTGCAGCATAAATTTGACGTTTTCTGGGAATTTGGTGTGATCAGGGCGTGCCTCAAGCCATTAAATACACATGGGGTTTTTCACAGCTCAGGGGCACAGAAGAATCGGCATTCAGGGCACCTAGTAATTAAGGTTGGTAATCAATTAGCATCTCACTAACAGAAATGTTAACGAGCTCTTTGGAGAATAAAGACAAATGTGGTGGTATCAAAGGCTAGGGTGACAGTCACACAAGGTTGGCCTCATGAGGCAGTTTTCTCAGTGGTTGGAGGGAGATAGGAAAAAAAGTTACAGGCGTCCAGAGTAATCCCTTCACCTGCAGGTTTGTTGCTATTGATCTGTCTAGATAAATAGCTGAGAAGACACACACGTGCTGCTTTAGAAACAAGACCTGAAGTCTGCTGAGCTTTTCTGCAGCGTTCTGATGGAAAGAGATGTACGGTTCTTCTTTGTCCTCTAAACCTCACCTATGCGCATTTTCCGCCGAACCTCTGGCCTGCGGTTGGCTAGCTCTGTAAAGTACTCTGGCTCCGGTACTTGAATTCCATGCTGTAAAGGGTGAATTTGACGTTGTCTGCTTCCTCCAGGTTCCATGACGACTTCCTTAATTTGTTGTTCTCTTTGTGCCCTGGATAGTAAATTCTTACCGGCAGTGGAAATTGGCTTCTGCACTCTTAAGCATAAGCACCACGGTCAACTCTGATTGCCTGGCACCCCACACACAGAATTCCCAACAGCTCTACCACAGGTTAATGTTTACTGTAATGAGATATTGTTTTCCCTATGCTTCTTTAAAAAAAAATAATCTGTCATTTGTGGTTGACTGGGTGGGTCTCTGTTGCAGTGCCAGGCTCTTTGTTGCTGCATACGGGCTTCCTCTAGTCAGGGAACACAGGCTTCTCGTTGCAGCGCTTCTCTTGTGGAGCCCGGGCTCTGGAGCCTGCAGGCTTCAGTAGCTGCAGCACACGAGCTCAGTAGTTGGTTGCGGCATGGGGGCTTAGTGGCTACAGCACAAGGTCTCAGTTACAACATGTGGGATCTTCCCAGACCAGGGATCGAACCCATGTCCCCTGCATTGGCAGGAGGATTCTTAACCACTAGACCACCAGGGAAGTTCTCCCCTCCTGCCGCCCCCACCTCTTATTGCTTCTACAGGATATTTGTTAAGATACGGCCTGGAGCCAGGGGACAGCACAGAGAACCCAGGACCACAGAAGGGTAAACCTGCTGGTTGTTCTCATTGGTCCGCTCACGTTTGTGGCTTCCTAGACATTAAGTAAATAACAATGGGAAGTCTTTGAAGAGCCTCGTGGTGAATATCAGGAAAGATAGCTTGCTGTAGTAAGTGAATATCCATGAAATCTATTTCTGGACCAACCTGTGCTGGAGGCATTAAACTTACCTATATTTCACAGGTTAACAAAACAACTAAACTAAGCCAAGGTAAGTTGGGCTTAAAAACAGAGAGACAGAAGAGGAAATAGTTTCTATGAGCTAATGATTGGCAAGACCTAACGGAATGGGTGAATGTGTTGAAGAATGCTGTAAAAATCACAATAACAAGAGCAGTCAGACTTAAAGCTTCATTTTAATAACCTCAGACACCAACTTGAATATCCATGTGGGAAGAAGCAAGCATCTTATAAGACAGATACTGTTGGTGTTAAACCCATAGTTACTTACTTACCCAGCTCAGGAAGAAGTAAATATATACGGTGACATGATTTGAAATAGTTCCAAGCTATCTCCCTTGCTTTCCTCTTAAATCATCCCCAGATGATGAGATTTTCAAAGTCAGCTATTGTGCTGAACACAGGGCAATGATGAAAAATTGTAACCAAAAGCATTTTCAAATGAGTGAAACAAAATAGGCTTCTTCAAATATGACCTGGAAAGGAGTCTCTCAACATAAAACCATGTAATAACTTCTATACATTTCAGGAATATAAGCAAATATGTGATGAGGGATAGCTACTTCAATAAATGTAGCAGTGCTTCAGAGTTGCTATTTGTAGGCTGATGGTCCTAAGAAGATGCTGTCTTCAGTGCCATGGTATCCTAACAGGGACCAGGGAGTTCAGCATCATCCATGTGGCAGACCAGAAACCTGTCAAGTCCTTGTCACAGAGAGAATCAAGTATCACACTGAGTTACTGCCTTTGTGATTAATGATCCACTGTCTGACAGCCACTTGTCTTTACAGGAGCATTCTGTTTCTCAGCAGCCAGCCACACGTTTGGTCCCTCCATGCAACTGCAGGCAAACTCAATTCCATATCCCCTCACAGCAACTCTTTGGTCTCAGAGAGAGGATTTTATGAATCTCTTACCAAGGATTTTTCAGATCAAGGTCAAGCTATGGATCTTTCAGATTATGCCTTCAAGACACCCAGCATCCAAAGTGACTGTTCAGGAGACCCAGAGGTCACACCTATGTAACTATATAACCTTTCAGGATAAAACCAACATTTTTTCAAAAGGAGGATAGGGGAGCAAAGATGTTCAATGACCTAACAACCCAATGTTCAACATCCAAAAAAATTACTAGACATGCAAAAGATCAGGAAATAAGACCACATAACCAGAAAAAGAAAAATAATCAATAGAAAAAGGCCCAGCAATGACAGAGATGGTGTAATTAGGATGCAAAGACATTGAAATAACTATTACAAATATGTTCAACATGTTTAAGGATCTTTAAATAATAGGAATATAGTCAGGAGAGATAGTGAAGACATAAAGATCCAAATGGAACTTCTAAAAATGAAAATCAAGATATCTGAATTGGAAAAATACACTGGATGGGACTAACTGCAGCTTAGACGTGGGAAAAGAAAAGATCAGTGAACTTGAAGATGCATCAATACAAACAACACAATCTGAAACATAAAACAGATAAATAAGACCTCAGTGATCTGGGAATAGTATCAAGTGGTGCACTACTTAACACATTAAGTGGTTAATTAGAGTCCAAGAAAAGTGTCTATTGGCAGGAGAAGGAGACAAAAAGATATATGAAGAAATAATGGCTGAAAAATGCAAAATTTAATTAAAAAAAAAAAAACTATGAACTCACAAATCTAAGAACCTTAAGCAACCCCAGGTAGCATAAACGCACATGCACACACACATCAGAGCACATCAAAATTGAGTTTCTGAAAGACAGTGATAAAGAGAAAAATCTTAAAATCAGCCAGAGGAAAAAGGCTCATGATGTACAGGGGAATAAAGAGAAGAATGAGAGCTGTTGCTGCTGCTGCTAAGTCTCTTCAGCAGTGTCTGACTCTGTGCGACCCCATAGATGGCAGCTCACCAGGCTCCCCTGTCCCTGGGATTCTCCAGGCAGGAACACTGGACTGGGTTGCCATTTCCTTCTCCAATGCGTGAAAGTGAAGTCGCTTAGTCATGTCGGACTTAGCGACCCCATGGACTGCAGCCTACCAGGCTCCTCCATCCATGGGATTTTCCAGGCAAGAGTACTAGAGTGGGGTGCCATTGCCTTCTCCAAGAATGAGAGCAGATTCCATAAATGATACAAGTCATAAGACAATGGTTCGGCATCTTTAAACTGTAGAGTAAAAAAATACTGTCAACATAGACTTCTGTATCCAGCAAGCATCTTCTTTAAAAATTTCACCTTAAAGTGAAATTAAGACTTACTAAGACAAACAAAAGCTGAGAGGCTTTACCATTTAGCACCACTGTGTAAGTGATGTTAAAGAATATTCTTTAGATAGAAGAAAAATAAAACCAGATGGGGACTTGGATCTGTACAAAGGAATGAGAAGTACAAGAAATGGAAAATATGTGGGTAAATACAAAAATATTTTTATTTTAACATTTCTTCTGAGAGTAATTATATAAAGCAAAAATAACAAACACATTGGGTTCATAGCTTAGGCAAAAATAAAATGTATAATAATGACAGCACAAAGAATGGAAGGGGAAATGGAATTATACTGTTATAAGGGAAATGGGAGTATACATAACATTCAACATAATGGGCTAGATGAAGCACAAGCTGGAATCAAGATTGCCAAGAGAAATATCAATAACCTCAGATATGCAGATGATACCACTCTTATGTCAGAAAGCAAAGAGGAATTGAAGAGCCTCTTGATGAAAGTGAAAGAGGAGAGTGAAAAAGATGGCTTAAAACTCAACATTCAGAAAACTAAGATCATGGCACCCGGTCCCATCACTTCCTGGCAAATAGATGGAGAAACAATGGAAACCGTGACAGACGTTCTTTTCTTGGGCTCCAAAATCACTGCAGATGATGACTGCAGCCATGAAATTAAAAGATGCTCGTTCCTTGGAAGAAAAGCTATGACCAACCTAGACAGCATATTAAAAAGCAGAGACATCACTTTGCCAACAAAGGTCCATCTAGTCAAAGCTATGGTTTTTCCAGTAGTCATGTATGGATGTGAGAATTGGGCCATAAAGAAAGCTGAGCACCAAAGAATGGTGCTTTTGAACTGTGGTGTTAGAGAAGACTCTTGAGAGTCCTTTGGACTGCAAGGAGATCCAACCAGTCAGTCTTAAAGGAAATCAACCCTGAATATTCACTGGAGGGACTGATGCTGAAACTGAAGCTCCAATACTTTGGCCACCTCATGAGAAGAGCCATCTCACTGAAAAAGACCCTGATGCGGGGAAAGATTGAAGGCAGGAGGAGAAGGGGATGACAGAGGATGAGATGGTTGGATGGCATCACTGATGCAATGGACATAAACTTGGGTAAGCTCCGGGAGATGGTGAAGGACAGGGAAGCCTGCTCTGTTGCAGTCCATTTGGTTGGGAAGAGTCAGACACGACTTGGCAACTGAACAACAACATATATTAATTATTATGGGTTGGTTTTTTTTTTTTTTAATAAAGACTCTAAAGGAACCACCAGAAAGAAACCACATTAATACATTTGGAAAAAAGATATTATAAACATAATAAATGTTGCTGGGTGATATGAAATGATACAGCATATTTAAATTAAACCTCAAAGAAGAGTAGAGGCAGATGGGATGTCATTAAGGAAAAGAAGAATACTGATGAGATTCTGTGCACCATGGAAGAATAGCTGTCTTGCAGATGGGCTTATAGCTGAAGAAAATCACTGAAGAAAAAGGGGTTAAGGAAAGAATCATCATGGAATGTAAATGGGAAGATTTTGCTTTTGAAAATATTTGAACTCAAGATCCATCTCCCAGCTTCTCAGAATGACTGGGGCTCCTGTGTGTGACTGCTCAGAGTGATGCAGTTTCCTTGGAAAGAGAAGTAATTCAGTAATAAAAACATCTTTCATGAAAACAAGTCATATGATTTATTTCACAAATTGTCTTAGTATATCATGCATATGTAATTTTTCACAAATGTTAGATAAGAAGTTAACAGAGGCAAGTGACTTGTCTAAGATCTCATGTTGAACGAATGCCTGGCACATAACAGTCAATATATTTTGCTAAGTGGATTAATGAAATATCTGATCCTTGGCGTTCTGGTCAACTGCTCACAAAAATGTAAAAATAAAGGCAAGCATAACTGCCATATGGCAGTGTTGAAAAGAAGAAAAGCAGAGGAGAAATGTCACTGTTAGGAAACTTTTACAGGATTTTGGTAGCCTTTTGTAAGCTACCTTTGAAAAGATGGCACACATAGGGAGCTGTCCCTGGTGCTGAACCTATTTGTCATGAGGTGAATAGGTCAGGATTGCTGTTGGTTTTAGTTGCTAAGTTGTGTCTGACTCTTTGTGATCCCATGGACTGTAGCCTGCAAGGCACCTCTGTCCATGGGATTCTTCAGGCAAGAATCCTGGAGTGGGTTGCCACTTCCTTCTCAGGGGGATCTTCCCAACCCAGGGACTGAACCCTTGTCTCCTGCACTGGCAGGTGGATTCTTTACTGCTGAGCCACCAGGCAAGCCAGGTCAGAGGATGGTCTTCAACAATTCTGATATATATTTTCTTCTGGAATTCTATTACCAATGACAATACTAACAATAGTTTTATTTATAATTTTTTTCCCTTTATAAACATTGTAAGGACTATTTTAAAAATTATATCTTTGTTGTTATTTAAGGCAAATTTAATGTACAAAGTGTTTAATTCAGTAGATTTTAGTGTAGTCACAAAGTTGTAGAATTATCACCACTATCTAATTCTAAAATATTTTTATTACTTCCAAATAAGCCTCACAAAACCCCTCTCTTAAGCCTGTAGAAACCAGGAATTTACTTCTTGTCTGTAAGATTTGCATATCCTGGAAATTTTTAAAAATGGAATTGAAAGAGACACGTGTACCTCAATGTTCATGGCAGCACTGTTTATAATAGCCAGGACATGGAAGCAACCTAGATGTCCATCAGCAGATGAATGGATAAGAAAGCTGTGGTACATATACACAATGGAGTATGACTCAGCCATTAAAAAGAATACATTTGAATCAGTTCTAATGAGGTGGATGAAACTGGAGCCTATTATAAAGAGTGAAGTAAGCCAGAAAGAAAAACACCAATACAGTATACTAACGCATGTATATGGAATTTAGAAAGATGGCAACAATAACCCGGTGTACGAGACAGCAAAAGAGACACTGATGTGTAGAACAGTCTTTTGGACTCTGTGGGAGAGGGAGAGGGTAGGATGATTTGGGAGAATGGCACTGAAACATGTATAAAATCATATATGAAATGAGTCACCAGTCCAGATTCGATGCACAATACTGGATGCTTGGGGCTGGTGCACTGGGATGACCCAGAGGGATGGTACAGGGAGGGAGGAGGGAGGAGGGTTCAGGATGGGGAACACATCCACATGAAAATATGTTTAACATCACTAATTATTAGATAAGTGGAAATCAAAACTACAATGAGATATCACCTCACACCAGTCAGATTTAGCCTCCATTTTAGAAGTCTACAAATAATTTCTGGACAGGGTATGGAGAATAGGGAACCCTTCTACACCATTGGTGGGAATGTGAATTGGTGCAGACACTGGAAATCAGTATGGAGGTTCCTTTAAAAGCTAAAAAATTTAATTACCGTATGATCCAGTAACCCCACTCTTGGGCATATATCTGGAAAAGATGAAAAGTCTAATTTGAAAAGACAAATGCACCCCAATGTTCACAGCAGCACTATTTACAATAACCAAGATGTGGAAGCAACTGAAGTGTCCACCAAAAGAACAGATAAAGATAAATGGAAAAAGAAAACACAATGGAATATTACTCAGCCATAAAAAATAAAATAATGCCAGTTGCAGCAATATCGGTGGACTTAGAGATTATTGTATTAAGTGAGCAAGCCCAACAGAGAAAGACATTATCAGTCAGTTCAGTTCAGTCGCTCAGTCGTGTCCGACTCTTTGTGACCCCATGGACTGCAGCACGCCAGGCCTCCCTGTCCATCACCAACTCCTGGAGTTTACTCAAACTCATGTCCATTGAGTTGGTGATGCCATCTGACCTCGTCATCCTCTGTCATCCCCTTCTCCTCCCACCTTCAATCTTTCCCAGCATCAGGGTCTTTTCAAATGAGTCAGTTTTTCCCATCAGATGGCCAAAGTATTGGAGTTTCAGCTTCAACATCAGTCCTTCCAATGAATAATCAGGACTGATCTCCTTTAGGATGGACTGGTTGGATCTCCTTGCAGTTCAAGGGACTCTCAAGAGTCTTCTCCAACACCACAGTTCAAAAGCATCAATTCTTCGGCTCTCAGCTTTCTTCACAGTCCAACTCTGACATCCATACATGACTACTGGAAAAATCATGGCCTTGACTAGATGGACCTTTGTTGGCAAAGTAATGTCTCTGCTTTTTAATATGCTATGTAGGTTGGTCATAACTTTTTTCCCAAGGAGTAAGCGTCTTTTAATTTCATGGCTGCAGTCACCATCTGCAGTGATTTTGGAGCCCCCAAAAATAAAGTCTGACACTGTTTCCATTGTTTATCCATGTATTTCCCATGAAGTGATGGGACCAGATGCCATGATCTTAGTTTACTGAATGTTGAGCTTTCAGCCAACTTTTTCACTATCCTCTTTCATTTTCATCAAGAGGCTCTTTAGACAAATATATGATGTCATTTACATGTGGAATCTAAAATATAATACAAATGAACTTATTTACAAAACAGAAACGGACTTACCAGCATAGTAAACAAACCTGTGGTTACCAAAGGGGAAAGGGGATGGGAGAGGGATAAATTAAGAGTGTGGGTTTAGCAGATACAAACTATCATATATAAAATAGATAAAGAACAAGTATTTACTGCATAAACAACCATATTCTTTTTCATTACAAATATATATATATAACACACACATATAATATATGGTGTATAAATAACATATTCTATATCTTTTAATAATCTATAATAAAAAAGAATAATATGTATAAAACTTAATTATATAATACCTGAATCATTTGCTACATAGGAGAAATTTTTAAAAATGTTATAAATCAACTACACATCAAAAAAAATTAATTTTAAAAAGTTTCAAATACAGTATTTATCCAATACTTACCCTGAGTTGAAAAAATACCTTCTTTCATAACCCTGAGCTAAAAATATATCTTCCCTACATTGGTAGTTTTCCATTATTTGCTTCAGTTAACAAAATATTCTTCCTTCTGCTAAAAATCAATAATTCTTATCAATTGAAGAATCATTCAAGCATTCAAAATTTAATTTGTTCATAAGGGTAAATGATATTTATTAATACTTATGTTTCAATGCTTATTTTTTGAACAGAAGTGAGATATAATAGTTTAATTTACAAACATCTAAAATTCACTCTTAATTTATGTAGCTTTCAAAATGTTTCCCCCTGGTTTCTTAAAGTCATAACTGGGTCATGTGAAGTACTTTTTATATGCTATCCAAATAATTCTTATGTAGATTTATATTAAAAATAAATATTTAGAGGGAGTCAGAAGACCTGAGTTCTATTTTTGATGTCATTATGATCTTTAGAAGATAGTAAACAGCAACTTTAATTAATTTTCCATCTTTTGAGGATGCTATCTGAATGATTAGAATTGACTTTGAACTTTTCTCTGCCGGTCTCATCAGCATTACAGTAAAGCAAGAGTTTTTGTCTTATTTTGTTTTGGTGTTTTGGTTTATTTCTTTAACCATTGTTCATTACTGGGTTATGGACAAGTCACAGTCTACAACAAAGATCTTCACATAGAAGTCTTCTCAGTCAAGTTACCACTTCAGTCACTAACCTGCCCTACATAATGTCAGAAAGATGAGAGCCTTATGAAAACATGGGCTCCATCAACCTCCACTCATTTGTCAGACATTTCAGAGCAGGTGAACAAAAGCTCACCTGGAGTTCACAGAGCCAAGTTCTGAGAAGGACTCACTAGGAATTATTATGACACCTGGAGAAAAAAATTTTGTATCATCTGGTGGAGTAGATAATATCATTCTGTTGGAATGTCACCAAGGGCCACGATTATAAAGACTTGGATAGTCAGGTAACAACTAGACGCTCTGAAATTCTGCCAGAGCTAGCTTCTATTGAAGGAAGAAGAACATTTAATTTTAATATTTTTTGTACTTCAAATAAACCAAACAAATATATGCTCATTACTAACTCTGGGCTAGGAACCAGGTCAGGTGTGGGGACACAAAGAATTATGGTACACTCTTTACTAGAAGGAGACCACATTATAATGAAGAGACTAATGGAAAACAAATCTTGATAAAGCTGTTTTATACCTATTGACGTTTGGAACCACCTAGATGGAGAAATTATTTCCCACGGGTAACTGAAGAGTGATAGTTGTGGTTTGGAAGGTAGGCTGGATGAACCTGTGACTGTCACGTCAATAATAGTGAATGCAAACAGCCATCTGAACTTTAAAGAATGACTCGGATGGAAGCATGGAAAATGGAATGTGACGGAGGAGAGACAGCACAGGCAGGGGGATCAATGACTCGCCTTAATGACCAGTTGGATATAGGAGGCAAGGATGAGACAGGAATTTAATAATACTGGGATTTTTCTGATAACTTATATAAAATAGCATATTTTATCATTCACTATCTCTTTACTCTGCTTTGTTTCCCAGAGAGCTTGCTACTCACACTCTCTGTCTCTGTCTCTCTCTCTCTCTCTCACACACACACACACACACACACCAGCATATTTTAGCTATAGTCCATTTCACCAACACAAGCAAGATTCATAAGGGAAGGGACTTCGCTGTGTTTACTGTTATGTACCCAGTGCATATCATCAAAAAACACCTTTGAAAGGATGAATTAAATGGCTAACTTAAAGAGAACAAATGGATTGCAATATCATCAACAAAGATAGGAAATATGAAGCAATGGTGAGACTTCTGATAGACATGGTTTGAGGCATGAGACTTTTGAGGTAGAATTTTGAGGTGGAATATATGGTCTGGAACTTGGTAGGGAAGATGGGGCTGTAGGCTGATATTTGGAGATCATAGGTGCTTGTTGTTGTTTTTCAGTCGCTAAGTCATATCTAACTCTTTGCAGCCCCATGGACTGCGGCACACCAGCCTCCCCTGTCCTTCACCATCTCCCGGAGTTCACTCAGATTCATGTTCATCGAGTTGGTGATGCTATCTAACCACCTCCTTCTCTGCCGCCCCCCTTCTTTTGCCGTCAATCTTTCCCAGCATCAGGCTCTTCTCCAATGAGCTGGCTCTCTCTTCGCATGGGTGCTTGGGTATCAGTAAAAGAACTAATTTCTAATCGAGGAGACATGATGTACTTTGTGTGGATCTCAGAGTTTTGTGTGACTTCTGGCCATCAGAACCATCATCTTAATTCTCTGCCTCTTGTTCACGGAATTTGCAGGTAATGCTTTATAGCTGCTGATGCCTCTGGGAATGCTGCTCCCATGGCTACACCATCCTGGCTATCCCTGTTGATTCTGTCAATGACTCCAGTTTGTTTTGGAGGTAACAACTTATATACCTATTTTTCAATCCTGTGGAAGTTTTAATATTGTCAGCTGAGCATGCCTGCTCTTCTATAAGCCACTTGAAATAACCACTCTACTCCCTAAATACAAAATACACACAAAGACACACATGTGCATGACAAGTCACGTGATAAACCTTGAATCTAACAATGAATACTACAGGAAAAAATAAATCTGAAAACTCAAAAAGATTCAACAGCAATGAAGATGTTCCACAGTTCAGGGTTTAAGACTATGGTAGGCAATCATGACTCAATCTTACTATTGAGTGTCAAGTAGTAGAGCTCATATATTTTTGTTCTTTAAAATAGCAAGAGCATAGTGGTCTTGTAATAAGCATAAGCCATGTCATCTCCCAAGGCAATTTCCAGTGTCACTTCAATTAAAAATTGGTTGGACAAGATAAGACAGCTCTCAATTTGACTGCCATTCTGAATATATCTTGAGTTCTCACACTTATTTCACAGCCATCTGATAAATTTCACGTTTCATGAGAAAAACTATAGTGTAACTTACTCCATTGGTTTTTAAACAAATCTGAAGGATACAATGTAGTAACCAGTATTAACAGTTGGATATGGAGGATATCAAACATAACATTTATTAAAGGCTAAGACTCCTCTGTTCAAATTGGCTGAATTATACTATTTGGTTATTAAATATTTTCATTGTGCTTAGTCACTCAGTCATGTCTGACTCTTTGCAACCCCATGGATGTAGCCTGCCAGTCTACTCTGTCCATGGGGATTCTCCAGGCAAGACTACTGGAGTGGGTCGTCAAGCTCTCCTCTAGGGGATCTTCCCAACCCAGGGATCAAGCCCAGGTCTCCTGCATTGCAGGCAGATTCTTTACCATCTGAGACACCAGGGAAGCCCTGGTGTAATATTTTTAATACACTTCATTTGCAATGCATCACAGACTCACTGGCCATGAGTTTGAGCAAATTCCGGGAGATAGTGAAGGACAGAGAAGCCTGGTGTGCTGCAGTTCACAAAGAGTCGGACATGACTTAGCGACTGAAGAACAGCAGGATTTTCCATGACTATCAAAATGCACTTTCTCAATGACCTTCAGGTTTGTGATCCATTCAGGAAATGTGAGTTTAGGATAGCCACCTCTGTACTTAGAACAAGGTAGTAGTAGTTCTGAATCTTCTACAGATGTCAATTACTGCATCAGACATCTCTGTCTCAGCTGACACTTGCTTCTAACTCCTAGGCTGCACGCCCTCCACCACCACTTTTGCAGCAGTTATTGGGCTGGCTGGTCTGACTAAAATGCCCCAGGCCTGGAATCTCACAGGCTGTATCCCTCCCTAACTTCTGGGCTTGGATGAAATGCTACATCACACAGAATGGAATCTAGCCATTCTGCATGCACCGAAAGGCTTGCTGACACCACCCAGTAATGTGTTGAGTTAGCTTTCCATGGGGGTGAAGCTTGACTAATAGGAAATAGGAGATGGGAGTTGGGGCAGGGACTCAGGCAAGTAGCATCTTCCTACCACAGAATAGTCCAAGATGGGATTCTTTCTTGCAGTCCTTCCGGAAGAGCCCAATTTGCCTTGCATTTACCAGCCTGTTTTTGTTTTTCTGAAGTTTTATATGAAGTAGTAGCCAGCCTGGTAACACATTATAGCACGTTGCTTCACCTCTTTCTTTAGCTTTGTTGTTTTTCCCTCACAATCTCGGTTTTCAATTTTCACCTCCTGTTATGGACTGAACTGCGTTCCGCACCCCAGTCTGAAATTCATAGGTTGAAGTCCTATGCCCAGTGTGACTATATTTAGAGATAGGGCCTTGAGGGAGGTGATTAAGGTCAGATGAGGTTGTAAGTGTGGGTCCCTAATCCTGTAGGATTGGTGGCCTTTTAAGATGAGGAAAAGGAGAGCAGCCAAGATGGTGGAACAGAAAGACCTTGAGCTCACCTCCTCTCACAAGCACACCACAATCACAACTATCTGAGAACAACCACTGATGAAGGGCGTCCCAGAAAAGATCTTCTACAATTAAAGACCTAAAGAAGGAACCACAGTGAGACAGGTAGGACGGATGGACTCGTAATGTAATTAAATCCCACGCCCCGCCCTGCCACCCCGGGTGTGCGTGTGCTCAGTTGCTCAGTCATGTCTGATCCTTTGCGATCCCATGGACTACAGCCTGCAAGGCTCCTTGGTCCATGGGATTTTCCAGGAAAGAATACCAGAGTGGGTTGCCATTTCCTCCTCCAAGGGATCTTCCTGACCCAGGGATGGAACCCAGGTCTCCTGAATTGGCAGGGGAATTCTTTACCACTGGCCCACCAGGAAAGACTGACCCCCAACCCTGGGTGGGCAACTCACAAACTGGATAATAATTATATTGCAGAGGTCCTTCAGTGGGAATAAGAGTTCTGAGCCCCATGTCAGGCTTCGAAGCCTGGGCTGGGCCAGGCTGGGGGTGGGGGGAGGCCAGCATCAGGAATTCTAAAGAACTTGTTTGTATTAGTCAATATTGTCTAGGTTAGCATTCTCAATGGAGAAGGCAATAGCACCCCACTCCAGTACTCCTGCCTGGAAAATCCCATGGATGGAGGAGCCTGGAAGGCTGCATTCCATGGGTCGCTAAGAGTTGGACACGACTGAGCGACTTCACTTTCACTTTTCACTTTCATGCATTGGAGAAGGAAATGGCGACCCACTCCAGTGTTCTCGCCTGGAGAATCCCAGGGATGGGGGAGCCTGGTGGGCTGCCGTCTATGGGGTCACACAGACTTGGACACAACTGAAGTGACTTAGCACCAGCAGCATTCTCAAAGTGTGGTCTGGGGACCTTTTCAGCGGGTCTATGAGGTCAATGGCTGCAGTCACCATCTGTAGTGATTTTGGAGCCCAGAAAAATAAAGTCTGACACTGTTTCCACTGTTTCCCCATCTATTTCCCATGAAGTGGTGGGACCAGATCTTCGTTTTCTGAATGTTGAGCTTTAAGCCAACTTTTTCACTTAAGAGTTGATTCATTGCAAAAGACCCTGATGCTGGGAGGGAGTGGGGGCAGGAGGAGAAGGGGACGACAGAGGATGAGATGGCTGGATGGCATCACTGACTCGATGGACGTGAGTCTGAGTGAACTCCGGGAGTTGGTGATGGACAGGGAGGCCTGGCGTGCTGCGATTCATGGTGTCAAAAAGAGTCGGACACGACTGAGCGACTGATCTGATCTGATGAGGTCAATTTCAAAATAGATGATTAAATGCTAAAATATTATTTGCCTTTTTTATTCTCAATCGCTCATGAATATATGGTGGAATTTTCCACAATGTGATAATGCTGCTCTTTGAATGCAGAAGCAGGCCCCCAAATCCAGCTGCATTATATTCAGTTAGACATTAAAGAGAATTGCAAAAACTGAAATAGGGCTACTCTTCCCACAGTTATTTTTTTTGTTTTGGAAAATACTGTTTTTTTCATTAAGATGTTACTATGCTAAAGTATAATGGATTCATTTAGGTATTTTTGCATTTTCTCAGTTTTAATATCTAAAACAGTAAATATCAACATAGAGAATCCATATAAACAAAGGTCAGTTGGGGTCCTGTTTCAAAATGTAGACTTCGTTATTACTCAGGTATGGTTAGTTCAGTCGATGACTGTCATTGAAAGGGAAGTCTGTTCCTAAGAGTAGGAGGCCTGCACTGTCATAGCTGGCTGTCGAAGGAGTGAGGGGAAATCATCACTGGGAGTCTCATGGTGGTTTCTGTAGAAAGGAACAGGCAAGGAAGGGTAAGCAGGTTTCGGGTTGGCTGATTTGAGTAATTCCCATGTTCTAGGGTGTAGGCACTGTCCTGGGGTTTCCTGTATCTTGCCCTGGGTGATTAGGAAAGGTGAATATAGGCAGACTTCAGCAATACTGCACGTTTGGTTCCAGACTGCTACAGTAAAGCAAATGTGGCCATAAGGTGAGTCACATACATTTTTTGGTTTCCAGTGCATATAGAAGTCACGTTTACACTATACTGTGTATGAGTAGACTGTGCAGTCTATTAAAGTGTACAATCAGTCAGTTTAGTTCAGTCGCTCAGTCCTGTCCGACTCTTTGCGACCCCATGAATCACAGCACTCCAGGCCTCCCTGTCCATCACCAACTCCCAGAGTTCACTCAGACTCACGTCCATCGAGTCAGTGATGCCATCCAGCCATCTCATCCTCTGTTGTCCCCTCTCCTCCTGCCCCCAATCCCTCCCAGCATCAGAGTCTTTTCCAATGAGTCAACTCTTTGCATGAGGTGGCCAAAGTATTGGAGTTTCAGCTTTAGCATCATTCCTTCCAAAGAAATCGCAGGGCTGATCTCCTTCAGAATGGACTGGTTGGATCTCCTTGCAGTCCAAGGGACTCTCAAGAGTCTTCTCCAACACCACAGTTCAAAAGCATCAATTCTTCAGTGCTCAGCTTTCTTCACAGTCCAACTCTCACATCCATACATGACCACTGGAAAAACCATAGCCTTGACTAGATGGACCTTTGTTGGCAAAGTAATGTCTCTGCTTTCAATATGCTATCTAGGTTGGTCATAACTTTCCTTCCAAGGACTAAGCATCTTTTAATTTCATGGCTGCAGTCACCATCTGCAGTGATTTTGGAGCCCCAAAAAATAAAGTCTGACACCGTTTCCACTTTTTCCCCATCTATTTGCCATGAAGTGATGGGACCAGATGCCATGATCTTTGTTTTCTGAATGTTGAGTTTTAAGCCAACTTTTTCACTCTCCTCTTTCACCTTCATCAAGAGGCTTTTTAGTTCTTCTTCACTTTCTGCCATAAGGGTGGTGTCATCTGCATATCTGAGGTTATTGATATTTCTCCCAGCAATCTTGATTCCAGCTTGTGCTTCCTCCAGCCCAGCATTTCTCATGATGTACTCTGCATATAAGTTAAATAAGCAGGGTGACAATATACAGCCTTGATGTACTCCTTTTCCTACTTGGAACCAGTCTGTTGTTCCATGTCCAGTTCTAACTGTTACTTCCTGACCTGCATACAGATTTCTCAAGAGGCAGGTCAGGTGGTCTGGTATTCTCATCTCTTTCAGAATTTTCCACAGTTTATTGTGATCCACAGAGTCAAAGGCTTTGGCATAGTCAATAAAGCAGAAATAGATGTTTTTCTGGAACTCGCTTGCATTTTCCATGATCCAGCAGATGTTGGCAATTTGATCTCTGGTTCCTCTGCCTTTTTAAAACCAGCTTGAACAACTGGAAGTTCACAGTTCACGTATTGCTGAAGCCTGGCTTGGAGAATTTTGAGCATTACTTTACTATATAGTGTTATATTAAAAAAAAGTAGTCTTTTTTTAAAAAAGTAACTGCTAGGAAAATGGCACCAACAGACTTCCTCAATGCAGGTTTGTCACAAGCCTTCCATTTGTTTAAAAAAAAAAAAAAAAAAGGCAGTATATGTGAGGTGCAATTGAAAGGTTGTTGTTGAATCATGCGAATACACTGGGATTCTTGGCCCCCGGAGGAGAAGAATTCAATCCGGGGTCAGAGACGAGGCTTGATCGCTCAGAGCTTTTGTGTAATAAAGTTTTATTGAAGTATAAAGGAGATAGAGAAAGCTTCTGACATAGGCATCAGAAGGGGGCAGAAAGAGTACCCCCCTGCTAGTCTTCAGCTGGATGTTATATAGTCACTAGCAGTCTGTTAATGAAAGAAAGGAATGTCTTAAAATTCAGAATGGCACCAGGCCCCTCACCCATAAGATGTATTTTGGGATAATCTTGGCGCCAAATGGTTTATCCCGGGCCATAAAATGATTAACTTGAATCTTGAAGAAGGGCAGACCACCATACAAATAGTTTCATTTACATAGATTAGGGGAACAATATTCATACTGGTTTGTCAAGTAGGTTCTGGGCCAAGAGGCGGAACGACTTGGAGACAGAGTTTGGGGTAAAGGCATAGTACATTAGCATAGCTTAAGACGAACATTTCCATAAGAAAAAGGCATTGGTTATCTCTAGGCTCAAGAATAGCTAACTTCAGGCGAAACCAGGTGTCATTATGGCAACACAGGATTTTAAGAGAAACCTCCCTTTAAATTTGTATAGAGAAGGAAAAAATAATGCTAGTTTGTTTCCTCCTGCCGCTTAAAAGAGATAAAAATGTCTGACACTTGCAGGCTATTTCCTCCACTTGGAGACCCCTGGCCTTCCTGCCTGTTACCCTCTCACAATAAAACAGCGTATCCCTGTACAACCCAAAGAATAGGAGTGCCATGGGCTGGATAAAGGGCATGGTTGGGGGTGGTGGGCTTAGGATATGGCTTTGGATGGGTTACTTTGCACATGAAAGGCACATTCTCAAGGGGAGAGTTTGTTATCTCTGGAATCAGCTTGTCCTCAAAGGGGCAGTCTCTCCTGGGCCAGCAAGCTCCCAGGCACTGGAGCATTGTGCATACTCAGTCACTGAGTCATGTCTGACTCTTTCTGATCCCGTGGACTGTAGCCCATTAGGCTCCTCAGTCCATGGAACACTGGAGTGGGTAGCCAGTTCCTCCTCCAGAGGATTTTCCAGACCCAGGAACTCGTGTCTCTTGTGTCTCTTGCATTGGCAGGGGGATTCTTTACCTGGGAAGCCCCACCAGAGCATTAAGGGTACAGAAAGTAAGGAAACATAGTCAATACAGGTCCTTCATCGTTCTATAAGAGTGTAAAGAGGGTAGAGATGTTCAGAGACCAAAAAGCTTGAGGACTTCTGGGCTAGGTTATGCACAATAACAATGATGCCCCAAATCTCGTTCTCTTAACACAGGGAAAGGGTTCCTTCATTGCTCAAGCCAAGTCTTCCCACTTCTGATAGGCGGTATACCATCATCCCTGGGACCCTTGAGGGATTCGTTCCAGGATATTCATTCAGTTCAGTTCAGTTCAGTTGCTCAGTCATGTCCAACTCTTTGCAACCCCATGAATCGCAGCACTCCAGGCCTCCCTGTCCATCACCATCTCCTGGAGTTCACTCAAACTCATGTCCATCGAGTCAGTGATGCCATCCAGCCATCTCATCCTCTGTCGTCCCCTTCTCCTCCTGCTCCCAATCCCTCCCAGCGTCAGAGTCTTTCCCAATGAGTCAACTCTTCGCATGAGGTGGCCAAAGTACTGAGTTTCAGCTTTAGCATCATTCCTTCCAAAGAATACCCAGGGCTGATTTCCTTTAGAATGGACTGGTTGGATCTCCTTGCAGTCCAAGGGACTCTCAAGAGTCTTCTCCAACACCACAGTTCAAAAGCATCAATTCTTCAGTGCTCAGCTTTCTTCATAGTCCAACTCTCATATCCATACATGACCACTGGAAAAACTATAGCCTTGACTAGACGGACCTTTGTTGGCAAAGTAATGTCTCTGCTTTTGAATATGCTATCTAGGTTGGTCATAACTTTCCTTCCAAGGAGTAAGCATCTTTTAATTTCATGGCTGCAGTCACCATTTGCAGTGATTTTGGAGCCCCCCAAAATTAAGTCTGACACTGTTTCTGCTGTTTTCCCATCTATTTCCCATGAAGTGATGGGACCAGTTGCCATGATCTTCGTTTTTTGAATGTTGAGTTTTAAGCCAACTTTTTCACTCTCCTCTTTCACTTTCATCAAGGGGCTGTTCATTAAAGGATAGCAAACTCTACAGGTGCTCAAGTCCCTTATATAAAACAGCACAGTACAGTCAGCCCCCTGCATCCGAGGATATGGACCCACAGAGGGTATCCTATACAGAGAATATCAGAACAGTAAAAAAAAAAAAAAAAAAAAAAGTCATAACATTAGAACAAAAGAAAGTCATTTAAATTTAATTACTTTAGCTTAATGAGAAACTCCCTATATTATCCTAATTTTCTCAAAAAAATTTTTTTCATGAATTAGTGAAATTTCTACACTACTTAGGAAGAGTCCAGGGACTGGTGGCTGGAAATTTCTGACATCTGGGACAATTATGGGTGGAGATATTGTGAAGGAGAGGAAGGACCTTACTCGGTTTATATGCTGAAAGGATGTAGCAGAGAGGGGGAAGGTTGAAGAAGTTGGAAACAGAGACACAAGAGAAATCCTGGAGGAGGTGAAGGAGAAGAGGGACTAAAATAGGAAGATAGAGACATCTCTTCCTGGAAAACTGGTGGCCAAGGGGGAAGAGAGGGTGCCCTTGAAGATGAAGTTAGTTGAGGGAAGGAGAGAAGCTGGGAGGACCCACCCCTGATGGCACTGATTTTCTCCATGAACCACAAGCAAGTTTATTGAAACAGGTGAGCACAGCAGAGAAATGAAGGTTTAGGTCCATGGTAGGGTTTGGGGTGGAGAAGGCAATGGCAACCCACTCCAGTACTCTTGCCTGGAAAATCCCATGGATGGAGGAGCCTGGTGGGCTGCAGTCCATGAGGTCGCTAAGAGTCAGACACGACTGAGCGACTTCACTTTCACTTTTCACTTTCATGCATTGGAGAAGGAAATGGCAACCCACTCTGGTGTTCTTGCCTGGAGAATCCCAGGGACGGGGGAGCCTGGTGGGCTGCCATCTATGGGGTTGCACAGAGTCGGACACGACTGAAGTGACTTAGCAGCAGCAGCAGCAGGGTTTGGGGAAGGGAGAAGAAACAACAGGTGATGAACCACACCTGAAGATCCTGCAGAGTGCAGACCATAAATAGTAATAGCGTGAAACACGTGGCAGCCTAACTTCTGTAACTCAACCTCTTAACTCTGGCACTGAAACAGAGATGGGGTGGGGTGAGTGCAGGGCATTGACATTTACTGAAAGGCTGTGTGACATGATGGTTAAGAAGAGCATGGCCTTGGAAGCCAGCTGGCCTGAAGTAAAGTCCTGTCACTTTCCTCTTCAGTAAAATGGGCCAATGGTAGTTGTGTGTTGGGGCCTTACTGTGGGCAATAGTGGCATGTAGGGCTGTTTTGAGGACTAACTGACTAAATATATTAATACGCTGTGGACTTTTTCCACCTCCCTGATTTTGGGGTTAAGGAACGCACCGAGGTTTTGTGGCTTCACGCTTAGGTGCGTGCTGGACTCTAGAAAGGGAACTGTCACACCCCACAGGCCTGCAAACCCAGTACTGACCAGCTCAGAGACTGAAGAAAGAGGACTTCCATGGTGGTACAGTGCATAAGAATCTTCCTACCAATGCAGGGAACACCAGCTCAATCCCTGGTCTGGGAAGATTTCACGTGCCCTGGAGCATAAGCCCATGCGCCACAACTACTGAGCCTGTGTGCCGAAATGACCGAAGCCCACGTGCCTGGAGGCTGTGCTCTGTGACAAGCGCTGCAATGAGAAGCCTGCGCACCACAAGGAAGAGTAGCCCCTGTCCTCTGCAACTAGACAGAAGCCCATGTGCAGCAAAGAAGACCCAGCGCAACCAAAAAAAAAATTAAACAACCAATAAAAGACTGAAGAAAGCCCCCGGGATTCAGTGCCAGAGACATCAATGGTGTTAAGGGAAAGGAGGGCCTGACCTGTGTGAAGCAAGGTCCTGGAGTGACTCCTGCCGTGTGTGTGTGGCAGCCTGCAGGCTGGACATGACAGCTGTCTTCACTCCCGGGGGGAGGGGAGGTCACCAATGAATGGGGGAACTGATGTCAGGTTGGCTCATTGGTTACCAGGGAAACCAGCAGAGGAACACCTCCTCACCACTCCTTTCATGAGCCAGCAAGGTGGAGATACTGTGAAAAGTGAGAGTCGTTCAGTCATGTCCGACTCTTTGCGACCCCAGGGACTATACAGTCCATGGAATTCTCCAGGACAGAATATTGGAGTGGGTAGCCTTTCCCTTCTCCAGGGGATTTTCCCAACCCAGGGATTGAACCCAGGTCTCCTGCATGGCAGGCAGATTCTTTACCCTAAGGATTAAAGCAATCACTAGTTCGGGCCTGGGGCAAGTACGTAGACATTTACTGAAGAGGGAAGGGCAGTCAGGTGAGTGGGTGGAGGTGACACAAGGATGGGTCAAGCAGGGGATGTACAGAGAGCAAGAGGACAGCCATCTTGGGTGGCCTGACCATGCGGGGACAACCCAGCTCCTCTGCCCTCCCGGCCCGCTTCCTCTGAGGCTCCTCCTCTGTGGTCCTCACGACCCTCTGTGGTTGTGGTGGGGCAACAGGAGGTGGGGATAACCTGGGTCTCCCCTGTTTTATTTCCAAACTATATTTTAGCATAATCACTAAGCCCTACTTTCCTCAAGCCTTTAGTTTTATCTCTCAATTACATTGGAAGGACTGATGCTGAAGCTGAAACTCCAATACTTTGGGCACCTGATGTGAAGAATTGATTCATTGGAAAAGACCCTGATGCTGGGAAAGTTTGAAGGCAGGAGGAGAAGGGGATGACAGAGGATGAGATGGTTGGATGGCATCACCGACTCAATGGACGTGAGTTTGGGTGAGCTCCGGGAGTTGGTGATGGACAGGGAGGCCTGGCGTGCTGCAGTCCATGGGGTTGCAAAGAGTCGGACACAACTGAGCGACTGAACTGACTGAACTGAAATACCTGTTTTACAAGTAAACTACACCATGCCTCTTATGAGCATTTTACTCTAATAATCCTAGTCTACCCATTCATCCACTTGCCCTTCAGAGCAGTACCTCTGGGTCACAGGGAGAGGTCACATATGTGGAAGATGCAAAAGATAAAATCATAAAAATGTATCTTTTAAAAAATCTCTTTTTATCTACTTATTCTCTTAATTCTCCTGTGGGCAGATATTTTCATCCCCTAGAATACTGATGCTCAGAGGGATTAATGATGTGCTCAGGGTTACACAGCTGTTTATTTTATTTTTTTGTTTTTTGAAACATTTTACCAATTTCAGTAAAAGTTTTTCTAGGCCAGTAGAATCTTTTAATTAATTTATTTAATTGGAGGCTAATTACTTTACAATATTGTAGTGGTTTTGCCATACATTGACATGAATCAGCCACAGGTGTATATGTGTCCCCCATCCCGAACCCTCTTCCCACCTCCCTCCTCATTTCATCCCTCAGGGTCATCCCAGTGCACCAGCTTTGAGCGCCCTGTTTCATGCATAGAACCTGGACTGGTGATCTATTTCACATATGGTAATATACATGTTTCAACTCTATTCTCTCAAATCATCCCACCCTCGCCTTCTCCCACAGAGTCCAAAAGTTTGTTCTTTCCATCTACACAGCTGTTTATGACCAGGGTGATAGTACACGTCTATGCCTGTGTTCTTCCACTCGGTACTCTGCGCCGTAAGGCTATTGAAGAGGAGCTGGACCACTGGTGTGAGGGACACTAAGAAGCGCAAGTTTCAGCTGTTTGAGTGGAAGCTGAAAATAAATCTGATGCCAGAGTCCTTTTAAATGTTTAAAGGGATCGTGCAGTTGAGAAAAGAGTAGGGAGGGGCCAGGGCAGCAGGGGCCCAGAGCTGGTGCAAGGCGGGAGCCTCCCAAGGAAGAGGAGGGCTGCAGAGGCAGAAAAGAACCTTGGTTTCTAATTGAAGCAGAAGGCAGTCCTCATACATGACTCTGTCTGGTCCTCCCAGCAATCCAGTGAGAGGCAGATACAGGGCAGGAAAGAGACCATCTCCTGGAAAACCAGATGCTAAGCATCAGCACTGGGATTCAGACCTAGTCTCCTCACTAGATTCACACTGGCTGTAGTTTGCCCTGAGAGCCTTGTTCCTCTCTGTACGATTCAAACTAGGAGATTAACGTTTTAAAAAGAAAACATATACACTCTACACAGAAAAGGAAGAACATTTCCCTAAGTTTCACCCTAGATTCTGTGCTAAAAATCTTGAGCATGTTTTCAGGCTGTACATGGTGAGAAAGGGCTGTTGGATTGTCAGGAACTGGTGCAGGTGAGGCTCTTATGGTGCCACCTAGTGTCTGTGACTGGACTTACAAGGCTATATGTGTTCTGAACAACTATTTAAGGAAAATAGCAAGTAACTGATTAATTTTACAAAAGAATAGACATTAAAACAACTGATATTTTCTTCTCCTTGCCAGAAGACTTATTAACACAATCTCTTGATAACCCCAAGAGCTAGACCAACGCACTGAATTACTTCATTGCGTAAAACAAATGATGACCTAGTGAAGATCAAGGTTATCTTAAAATGAACACTTTCTTTTCACTATACCAGTTGATCTAAGACCTTAAAGATCGTGAAGCTTGCAGCCAGAAGTGTCTGAGGCATTCAGGTCTTCATTCAGCAGGATGATGTAGACAATGGTGCTTCATAAGCTACAAAATGTTAAAAGGATTAGAGTTAGCTATTATTTCATGAATATGATTCCATACCCTTGACACACCTCCCTTCTGAGCCTCATAACATATTTATAAGAGTTGCTATCTAGACTTTACATCTGAATAGGCTGAGGCTCACAGAGGTCCCATGACTGACTCAAGGCCATCGAGCTGACTTTTTCTCTGCTATACTATTAATACAGGGGATGAGATGGTTGGATGGCATCACCAGCTTGATGGACATGAGTTTGAGTAAGCTCTGGGAGTTGGTAATGGACAGGGAAGCCTGGCATGCTGTAGTCCACGGGGGTCAGAGTCGGACACGACTGAGCAACTGAACAGAACAGATACTATTAATACATTGCCACATGATATTGATATAAGGATTTAATCTAGAAGAAATTTATGATTCTATTGGGTTAGGAACAAGACATATAAAGATTTATGAGTGTTGGGAAATGAGTGTTTGTGTCCAGCTAAAATTTGTAGGTTGAAGCCCTAACCCCTAATGTGACATATTGGATGTGGGGCCTTACGGAAGTAAAATTAAATGAGGTTGTAAGGGTACAGTCCTGATCTGATAGCATTACATCCTGAAGAAGAGGAAGAGAGACCAGGGCAACTTCCAGCTTTGCTAGGCCAGTCGGTTGTGAGATATTAATAAATCACAATCCAGCTTGCCGAGATAGGCATATGGACACTTCATATTTCTAAATGACTGTTTTAGGGAATTTTCTGGTGGTACTGTGGTTAGGACTCGGTGCTTTCACTGCCAGGGCCTGGGTTCAATCCCAGGTTGGGGAACTAAGAACCCACAAGCCAGATGGTCTGGCCCCAAAAAGGTGACAGGCTAACACAGATGTCAGACAGCTCTATACTCAAATACATCTCAGAGATGACCTCCTCCTCAGAGGTACCTCATCATTAATAAACATGGGCTTTCTCACAGAACCCTGTGTGTCCTCTGTGGGTAAGAGATGGAATGGAGCTGCAGAGCCAAGGACTGAATGTGGCTTTGGGTTCTGGCTCAAGAACAGAACCTGTGGCCCCCAGCTGCCACACTGATAAAACCAAAGGGTTTTGGCTAGTTATTCTGAGGTAGTCATCTGAATATTTTTGCCCACTTTATGTGAAATGCCAGGCTGGAAGAAGCACAAGCTGGAATCAAGATTTCCAGGAGAATTATCAATAACCTGAGATGTGCGGATGACATCACCCTTATGGCAGACGGTGAAGAGGAACTAAAGAGCCTCTTTATGAAGATGAAAGAGGACAGTGAAAAAGATGGCTTAAAACTCAACAGTCAAAAAACTAAGATCATGGCATCTGGTCCCATCAGTTCAGCTCAGTTCAGTCGCTCAGTCGTGTCCGACTCTGTGACCCCATGAATCACAACACGCCAGACCTCCCTGTCCATCACCAACTTCTGGAGTTCACTCAGACTCACGTCCATCGAGTCAGTGATGCCATCCAGCCATCTCATCCTCTGTTGTCCCCTTCTCCTCCTGCCCTCAATCCCTCCCAGCATCAGAGTCTTTTCCAATGAGTCAATTCTTCGCATGAGGTGGCCAAAGTACTGGAGTTTCAGCTTTAGCATCATTCCTTCCAAAGAAATCCCAGGGCTGATCTCCTTCAGAATGGACTGGTTGGATCTCCTTGCAGTCCAAGGGACTCTCAAGAGTCTTCTCCAGCACCACAGTTCAAAAGCATCAATTCTTCGTCGCTCAGTTTTCTTCACAGTCCAACTCTCACATCCATACATGACCACAGGAAAAACCATAGCCTTGAACAGATGGACCTTTGTTGGCAAAGTAATGTCTCTGCTTTTCAATATGCTATCTAGGTTGGTCATAACTTTCCTTCCAAGAAGTAAGTGTCTTTTAATTTTATGGCTGCAATCACCATCTGCAGTGATTTTGGAGCCCCCAAAAATAGTCTGACACTGTTTCCACTGTTTCTTCATGGCAAATAGATTGGAAAACAATGCAAACAGTGACAGGCTTTATTTCCTTGGGCTCCAAAATCACTGCAGATGGTGACTGCAAGCCATGAAATTGAAAGATGCTAGATCCTTGGAAGAAAAGCTATGACAAACCTAGGCAGCATATTAAAAAGCAGAGACATTACTTTACTGACAAAGGTCTGTCTAGTCAAAGCTATGGTTTTTCCAGTAGTCATGTATGGATGTGAGAGTTGGACCATAAGAACTGATGCTTTTGAACTGTGGTGTTGGAGAAGACCCTGGGTAGTCCCTTGGACAGCAAGATCAAACCAGTCAATCCTAAAGGAAATCAGTTCTGAATATTCATTGGAAGGACTGATGCTGAAGCTCCAATACTTAGGCCACCTGATTTGAAGAACTGACTCATTGGAAAAGACCCTGATGCTGGGAAAGTTTGAAGGCAGGAGAAGAAGGGGATGACAGAGGAAGAAATGGTTAGATGGCATCACCAACTCAATGGACATGAGTCTGAGTAAGCTCTAGGAGTTGGTGATGGACAGGGAGGCCTGGTAGAGAATCCGCCTGCAATGCAGGAGACCTGGGTTTGATCCCTGGGAGACCTGGGAAGATCCCCTGGAGAAAGGAAAGGCTCCCACTCCAGTATTCTTGCCGGGAGAATTCCATGAACTGTAGAACTGTGGGGTCACAGAATTGGACATGATGACTGAGTGACTTTCAGTCCTACTTTCTTAGGACTTCATTTCACCTTCATCCCCTTCTCACAGTCCCTATTTCCAAATGTCTTAGTTCAAGCTGTTTAACACACTACCATACACTGGATGGTTTAAACAATAGAAATTTATTTCTTACAATTCTGGAGCCTGCAAGTCCAAGATCAAGGTGCCACCATGGTGGAGTTCTGGGGAGGAATATTTTCTGATTTGTAGACTGCTGACTTCTTACACCCTCACCTGGCAGAGAGCAGAGAGGAAGAGCAAACTTCTTTGTGACTTTTAAAAAAATTAATCAATTATTTTGGTTTTTATAATTTTTATTGAAGTGTAGTAAAATTACAATGTTTCAGGTGTACAACAAAAATGATTCACATATAAATATGTCCATTCTTTTTCAGATTCATTTCCATTATAGGGAACTGTGGCTCAGATGGTAAAGAATCCACCTGTAATGTGGGAGACCTGGGTTCAATCCCTGGGCTGGGAAAATCCCCTAGAGGAGGGCATGGCAACCCACTCCAGTATTCTTGCCTGGAGAATCCCATGGACAGAGGAGCCTGGTGGGATACAGTCCATGGGGTTGCAAAGAGTTGGACACGACTGAGCGACTAAGCACATACACAAGATATTGAATATATTTCCCTGTGCTATACAATAGGTCTTTTTTGCTTATCTATTCTTTTTTTTTATGGTCAAAATAATTAAGTGTATATTTTGCCAAATTAGATTACATGAATGGCAAATAGCACATGAAAAAATACTCAACATCATTAATCATTAGGGAAATGCATATTATAACCACAGAGTTACCACTACAAATTTAAAGATAAGATGAAGTGCTGGCAAGGATGCAGCCCGAGCTCTCAGACATTCATAGTAGAGGTGTAAAAAGTTAGGACCACCTGTGAAAAGAGTTTTACAGTTTCTTATAAAGTTAGACATACATGTATCATTTGACCCAGTAATTTCATTCCTAGATATTTTTCCAAAGTGAAATAAAGACTTATATTCACACAAAAATATGTGTACAAATATTTATGTAGCTTAATACTTGCCCAGAACTGGAAATGACCCTAATATATTTAAGTTGGTTAATGGATGAACAAACTGGTACCTCCCTACATAGTGACATTTCCCCCCATATTTATATACTATTCTATATAAATATGATAGTATATAAATAAAGTGAACTATAATACACAACACTTGCGTGAATCTAGACATTATAATCAGTGAAAGAAATAAGTCCTAGAAGATTCTGGACTGTGGTACCATTTATATGACATTCTGCAAAAATGCTGAACTATAGGAATGGAAAACAGATCGGTAGTTGGCAGGGACTGTGTCTAAGAAAAATTGACTATATATAGTAGTGTATATCTTTTAATCCTCAAGTCCTAATTTATCCCTCCCCCTCCTTTCTCCTTTGGTAACTATAATTTTGTTTTCTATGTCAGTGAGTCTGTTTATGTTTTGTAAAAAACTTCATTTATATCATTTTTTTAGATTCCACATGTAAATGGAATTCATTAAATATGATAATCTCTAGGTTCCTCCATGTTGCTCCAAACAGCATCATTTCATTCTTTTTTTATAGCCAAATAATATTCCATTGTATAAATATACCACGTCTTCTTCATCCATTCATCTGTCAATGGACATTTTGGTTGCTTCGATGTCTTGGGTATTGTAAATAGTGCTGTTATGAATACTGGGGTGCATTCTCTTTTTGAATTAGAGTTTTCATCTTAATGCCCAGGAGTGGGATTGCTGGATCATATGATAATTCTACTTCTGGTTTTTTTAAGGAACCTCCATACTGTTTTCCATCGTGGTTGTACCAATTTACATTCCTACCAAGAGTACATGTGCTAAGTCACTTCAGTTGTGTCCAACTCTTTGTGACCCTATGGGCTGAAGCCCAGCAGGCTCCTCTGTCCATGGGGGATTCTCCAGGCAAGAAGACGTTGCCATGCCCTCCTCCAGTGGATCTTCCCAACCCAGGGATTGAACTGGTGCCTCCAGCATTACAGGCAGATTCTTTATCAGTGAGGCACCCAGGAAGCCACCAAGAGTGCATGGGAGTTTCCTTTTCCCCACACCCTCTCCAGAATTTATTATTTGTAGACTTTTTGATGATAGCCATTCTGACTGGTGTGTAGTGATACCTCATTGTAGTTTTGATTTGCATTTTTCTAATAATTAGTGATGTTGAACATCTATTCTTGTGTCTGTTGGTCATCCATATGTCTTCTTTGGAGAAATGTCCACATTTTCTGCCCATTTTTTGATTAGGTTGTTGGATTTTTTATATTGAGCTATGTGGTGAGTTGTTCAGCCGCTCAGTTGTGTCTTTTTGTGACCCCATGGACTGCAGCATGCCAGGCCTCCGTGTCCTTCACCATTTCCCAGAGTTTGCTCAAACTCATGTCTATTGAGTCAGAAATGCCACCCAACCATCTCATCCTCTGTCGTCCCTTCTCCTCCTGCCCTCAATCTTTCCCAGCATCAGGGTCTTTTCCAATGAATCATTCTCATCAGGTGACCAAAGTATTGGAGCCACAGCTTCAGCATCAGTCCTTCCAATGAATATTCTGGGTTGATTTCCTTTAAGATTGACTGATTTTATCTCCTTGCTGTCCAAGGGACTCCTAAGAGGCTTCTCCAACACCACAGTTTGAAGGCATCAATTCTTCAGCACTCAGCCTTTTCAGCTTGATTTCAGCTTGTGATTTACACAGCCATCATTTCTCATGATGTACTCGGCACAGAAGTTAGATAAGCAGGGTCACAACGTACAGCCTTGACATACTTCTTTCCCAATTTTGAACCAGTCTGTTCTTCCATGTCTGGTTTTAACTGTTGCTTCGTGACCTGCCTACAGGCTTTTCAGGAGGTGAGTTATATGAGCTGTTTGTATATCTGGAAAATCAACCACTTGTTGGTTGCATCATTTGCAAGTATTTTCTCCCAGTCTATAGGCTGTCTTTTCATTTTGTTTATGATTTCCTTTGCTGTGAAAAAGCTTTTAAATTTAATGAGACCTCATTTATTTATTTTTGTTTCTATTTCCATTACTCTAGGAGATGAATCCAAAAAATATCGCTGTGATTTGTGTTAAAGAGTGTTCTGCTTATGTTTTCCTCTATCCATTTCTGTATTTCAAAAATTATAAGATGCTGGTGAAAGAAATTGAAGACAACACAAACAGATGGAAAGATTCATCATGTTCTTGCATTAGAAGAATCAGTACTGTTGAAATGACCATACTACCCAAGGTAATCTACAGATTGAATGCAAACCTATCAAATTACCAATGGCAATTTTCACAGAACTAGAGCAAAAGCTTTTAAAATTTGTATGGAAACACAAAATAACCAAACAGTCTTGAGAAAGAAGGACAGAACTGGAGGAATCATGTGCCCTGACTTTAGAGAAGACCACAAGACTATAGTAATCAAAGCAGAATGGTACTGGCACAAAAACAGACCCTAGATCAATGGACCAGGACAGAAAACAGAGAAAGAAGCCCACACAATTAATGATCAATCAATCTATGATGAAGGGGGCAAGAAAACACAATGGAGAAAAGACAATCTCTCTAATAAGTGGCTCTGGGAAAACTGGACAGTTTCATGTAAAAGAATGAAATTAGGACATTCTCTAACACCATATACAAAAATAAACTGAAAATTATTAAAGGCCTAAGTGTAAGACCATGTACTCTTGTGACTCTTATAAGGGTGCTTACTAATCTCATTCATGAGGGCTCCACCCTCCTGGCCTCAGTTCCGTTCAGTTGCTCAGTCATGTCCAACTCTTTGTGACCCCATGGACTGCAGCATGCCAGGCCTCCCTGTCCATCACCAACTTCTGGAGTTTATTCAAACTCATGTCCACTGAGTCGGTGATGCCATCCAACCATCTCATCCTCTGTTGTCCCCTTCTCCTCTTGCCTTCAATCTTTCCCAGCATCAGGGTCTTTTCAAATGAGTCAGCTCTTCTCAATCAGGTGGCCAAAGTACTGGAGTTTCAGCTTCAACATCAGTCCTTGAGTCCTCCCCTCCTTTGATCCTAATTACCTCCCTATGGCCCACCTCCTAAAACCACCTCATTGGAGATGAGGGTTTCAACACATGAATTTTGGGATGACACAAATATTCAGCTCATATCACCAAGTACAGTCATATTGGCAGATATGGCTTCAACATATCAATTTGGAGGAGCCATGATTCAGTACATAGCAGATATTAAGGTTCTAAGGGTATGGAATTCCATTAGAAGCTCTTCAAATAATTTAAAATTATCAGCTGCCTGAATTACTTGTTTAGGATGAAGTTCTATTTAGCTGGAGGCAAAAGACTGGTTTAATATTTTCCAGAATTCCAAGTATTTGTATAACATCATTTTCTGTCATATCCTTATGTATGAAATCATTTCAATTTCATGATAAAATTTCATTATGACACACACTTCTCCCAAGAAAAACTCTTGGGGACAATTTTGGGGGTTTCCAGGTAAACTGTTACTAGTACAAGGTATTTTTAATGAACTATCTCCCCCATTTTTTCCCTGTAAAGTTATTTATTCTAGTCTTTTGAATTGCAAAGATACAGCAGCCCCCTGCCCAGAGTCCCATTTACAGATAATGAACATTCCACAATCAAGAAGCATATTGGGTCTTCCCCAGTGGTCCAGCGGTTGAGGCTTCACCTTGCAATGCAGGGGGTACAGGTTCGATCCTTGGTCAGGGACCAGAACATAAAGCAGAAGCAATGTAGTGGTATATTCTATAAAGACTTTATAAAAAATGGTCCACGTTAAAAAACAAACAAACAAAAAACAGTAAAAAAAAAAAAAGGCATGCTAAAAGTAGGGGGTCTTCCAAATAAATACTCAGCTATTCCTCGAGTTGTTAATTTCTAAATGAAACTAGAAATACTTGTGGCTACTTTAGAAACTGATGTATAGAATACACTTGAAGTCTATTTTTGATAACTGTGATACTGGGGAATTCCATAGAGTAAAAATATAGGGTGTTTTCACTTTACTGTAAAATATGAGCTTTTGGTATTGTAAAGGAAGATATGCATCCAACTGTACTAAGCTCCTTATAGAGAATTTAAAAAATCAATCATGCCAACAAACAAAAACTACAATGGCTCAGTAATATTCTTCATGAACAGTAACTGTAAATAGGGCTGAAGTATTGAAAGAAAAGGAACTCAGAATTTTTCATGCATTAACTATTCTAGGCAAGGCAATGAAGTAGCAATGTGAGTTTGAGATGGTTCAAAATCTAGTCACCAAGTCAAATTATAATGTCATCATTTTAGTTACCTAATTTAGGAATGTTTGATTCTAAGAGAAAGCTGGAAACTAACTGGAATTGTCTCTAGCCATGTGATTATACAGGCTTTCACTTAGCTTATAGATTTTTCTGCTATTATTTATTCATCTGGACATAAGAATAGGCTAACTGTAATTATATCACAGTTCATGGGCTTACTTCTCACAACTCCAAGAAACTCTGATTTAGTTTTTGAGTGTAGTTTAACACACTTGCTCTCTAATAATTTAGTTCTGTAATGTTAATTTAAAAAAAAATTGTGAGACATTATACACATATACATTGAAAATACAAAAGAATCTATTTCCAAATAAAGAGGATGACTTTTAGGGGACACTAATCACCCCACTACAATCCTTTAATATCCATACAGAACTTAACTGTATATTCTTTTGTATGCTATGCATTTTTTAGCATGTATATTTATTACTTTTCAATATAAAATTAAAGGGGGTTACCTAAAAGTGCAAGTATTCTTTTCATCTAGTGTCTCCTTTTGATGCTGACTACTACTCAGACTCCCTGTCCTGCCTTTTCCCAATCTTTCTCTAACTGCAGACCACAAGATCTTTCAAAATAATCTCTTCCTTCCGATCTTTCGAAGAGGCTCAAACACAAGCTCCCTAGTGAGTCGAAGGAGGCTTTTTTCAAGATCTGGTCTCTCTCTCCAGCGCTCTTATTGGAAGGAGTAGTGGAGCTGCCACTACATATTACTGGAGGTTCGTCTTTCAATAAAACCCCATTATGAACCCGTTCTGCCCTAGAACTACTTGGATTTTGGAACTGCCTAAGCCATTTCTTTGTCCATACTTCGGCCCAGCGTTCTTCGCCCCTTGCATCTTTAGCGGCTGCCCCACTATTCCCTCCCCACAGATGAAACATTTTTGTTTTCTCTGAAGTTTGTTAATATTTTCTCCTTGCTCCTCGTAAATCAAATCTCCTATCGAAAGGATGTCGTCTGAGAACAGACGCTGTGCTGCGTTGGCTCACCTGTCGGGTTCAACCACTTCCCACTTGTCGCCCTCATGGAGGAAGAGACGGTAACTGCCAGCCCTGGAGCCACAAGCCCGACCCCCAAGGCCTGCGGGGCTCAGGGCTCCGGGCTATGCAGGCTGAGGGTGATGAAACTGTCACCGGGGTAAGGCAGCCACACATCACCCACATGGCCCCTATCCCTCGCTCTCCAGTCAAAGGAAACCCCGATAGCGGAGGGCGAAGCTCCAAAGCCCAGGGTGAAGCTCCAAAGCCCAGGGCAACATTGGTGCCCAAACAGGATAGGGCCCTGTCACAGTTGAGCTATTTCAAATCCTGAAAGATGATGCTGTGAAAGTGCTGCACTCAATATGCCAGCAAATTTGGAAAACTCAGCAGTGGCCACAGGACTGGAAAAGGTCAGTTTTCATTCCAATCCCAAAGAAAGGCAAGGCCAAAGAATGCTCAAACTACCGCACAATTGCACTCATCTCACACGCTAGTAAAGTAATGCTTAAAATTCTCCAAGCCAGGCTTCAGCAATACGTGAACTGTGAACTTCCTGATGTTCAAGCTGGTTTTAAAAAGGCAGAGAAACCAGAGATCAAATTGCCAACATCTGCTGGATCATGGAAAAAGCAAAAGAGTTCCAGAAAAACATCTATTTCTGCTTTATTGACTATGCCAAAGCCTTTGACTGTGTGGATCACAATAAACTGTGGAAAATTCTGAAAGAGATGGGAATACCAGACCACCTGACCTGCCTCTTGAGAAACCTGTATGCAGGTCAGGAAGCAACAGTTAGAACTGGACATGGAACAACAGACTGGTTCCAAATAGGAAAAGGAGTACATCAGGGCTGTATATTGTCACCCTGCTTATTTAACTTACATGCAGAGTACATCATGAGAAACGCTGGGCTGGAGGAAGCACAAGCTGGAATCAAGATTGCTGGGAGAAATAACAATAACCTCAGATATGCAGATGACACCACCCTTATGGCAGAAAGTGAAGAGGAACTAAAGAGCCTCTTGATCAAAGTGAAAGAGGAGAGTGAAAAAGTTGGCTTAAAGCTCAACATTCAGAAAACGAAGATCATGGCATCTGGTCCCATCACTTCATGGGAAATAGATGGGGAAAAAGTGGAAACAGTGTCAGACTTTATTTTTTTGGGCTCCAAAATCACTGCAGATGGTGATTGCAGCCATAAAATCAAAAGACACTTACTCCTGGGAAGGGAAGTTATGACCAACCTAGACAGCTTCCCTGGTGGCTCAGACGGTAACACGTCTGCGTGCAATGCAGGAGAGCCGGGTTCAATCCCTGGGTCAGGAAGATCCCTTGGAGAAGGAAATGGCAACCCACTCCAGTACTCTTGCCTGGAGAATCGCAGGGACGGAGAAGCCTGGTAGGCTACAGTCCACGGGTCGCAAAGAGTTGGACACGACTTAGCGACTTCACTTCACTTCAGACAGCATATTAAAAAGCAGAGACATTACTTTGCCAACAAAGGTCCATCTAGTCAAGACTATGGCTTTTCCAGTGGTCATGTATGGATGTGAGAGTTGGACTATAAAGAAAGCTGAGCACAGAAGAATTGATGCTTTTGAACCGTGGTGTTGGAGAAGACTCTTGAGAGTCCCTTGGACTTCAAGCAGATCCAAACAGTCCATCCTAAAGGAGATCAGTACTGGGTGTTCATTGGAAGGACTGATGCTGAAGCTGAAGCTCCAGTACTTTGGCTACTTGATGCGAAGAGCTGACTCATTGGAAAAGACCCTGATGCTAGGAAAGACTGAGGGCAGGAGGAGAAGGGGACGACAGAGGATGAGATGGTTGGATGGCATCACCGACTCAATGGACATGGGTTTGGGTGTACTCCGGAAGTTGGTGATGGACAGGGAGGCCTGGCGTGCTGCGGTCATGGGGTCGCAAAGAGTCGGACACGACTGAGCAACTGAAATGAACGCCTTCTCCTCACGGAGGACGCGTCCCGCCGCTGGTCCAGGGCTTTCTCGCCCTCTCGCCTGGAGACGCGGCGACAAGGGGCAGTCAGCGACTAGAAAAGCGCTCTCCGAGCTGCTCCGGGGCGGGGCGCCAGCGGGCGGGGGCGGAGTACGCCCAGTGGCGTCTCGCGTGGGCGGGCCTTTAGTCTCTTGCCGCTCCACCCCCGCGCGGGCGCATGCGCAGCCTGGGCGTCGCGAGACTCCCGGCCCGCGCGGGCCGCGCCCCCCTCTCCCGCCCTCGCCGCGGGTCAGAGGTCACGGGGCGGGCGGCGGTGACGCGCGCGGAAGCGCCCTGGGCACGGTAGCTAGCTGGCGGGCCAGCGGCGCGGCTGAGGAGACGGCTGCGGCCCGGGCGCCCCGACGGGAGGGCCTCCGGATCGCTGGGAGGCGGCCGAAGCCGTGCGGCGCCGCCGCCAGCGGCGGCCCCATGAGTCGGGGGACGATGCCTCAGCCCGAAGCGTGGTCGGGCGCTAGCTGTACGGAGAAGCCGGCATGGGAGGCGGGGGCCGCGGCGCCGGAGGGCGGGAAGTCTGCGGCCGGCGGGCCACCGCGGGTCGCGGTGCAGTGCCCGTCCGAGCAGTGAGTGCGAGGCGCGGTGCGCGGGGCCAGGGGCGGGGAGGGGGCTCCGGGCTCGGCCCCCTGAGGGGACGCTGCGGGGAGTATTGGGGGGGATGGGGTGGGCTGGGGAGTAGCCGGCGGAGGGCCCTTCGCATCTAAGAACGATCGTCGGAAATAGAGGAATTCGTTAAACCCTTGTATCCAGTGTCCCAATTACAAAAGTTTTTCCGGAAGGCGCATCTTAAAAGTTCTGGTTATCCAGTGTCCCCACACCCTCCTCCCATTTTTTTGATATCTCCGTAGCTCTAAAGCTAAAGAAAGCTCCAGAAGCCTGGGAAACAAACTCCAGCAGCATATTTTCTTATATACCTCACTCCCATGAGATCTTTCCTCCGACCTATGGCCGGAAGGAAAATAAGGTTGTCCCTTGTCCCCCACCACAGGAACACCGCACCACGCGACGTGTTTGTTCTTGGAAGGCAAGTCTCTGCTTGATGAGCGTCCCACCTGTTAGACAGACTTCGGACGGAGTTTGACCTAGTTGTTTTGGCCGCTGGCTGCTTTTCTAGTTGTCCCCAGCTCCCCCCCGCCCGCCGCCCCCGCCTTTATTTTTAAATACGGAAGGCTGTGCTGGTTAAAGTGTCTGTCGCTCAGTCGTGTCCGACTCTTTGCGACCCCATGGACTGTAGCTCACCTGGCTTCTCTGTCCATGGGGATTCTCCAGGCAAGAATACTGGAGTGGGTTGCCAGTCCTTTCTCCAAGGGATCTTCCTAGCCCAGGGATTGAACCCAGATCTCCTGCACTGCAGATGGATTCTTTACTGTCTGAGCCGTCAGGGAAGCCTGATCAATTCTTTATTGAACTGTACAGAAGGTGGTGTAAGTCGCAAGAGTCTGGGGGCAGGGGTGGAAGCAGAATATAAACTTGAAGGCTGAAACTTTTCTGCACTTGTAAATGGTAGTCACATACAAATGCCTTTGGAATTCTACTCAGAAAACCAGTTTGACAGATTAGCGGGAAAGTGCCCTGCGCCTCCCACTCTCCCCCCACCCCCATTTCCTAAAAACAGGGGTTCTGGGTGGGAAATGTTATTACAGGTAATGTATTATAATCATCTGGCTTGCATGGTCCTTTATTATGGACTGTGACATTCTCAATGAGCACCCATACCCCTTGGGAGAGTGTTAGCTGCACTTAATGGCCACTGGGAAAGATTGAGAGCAGGAGGTTTCAAACTCCTGACTCCAGGAGCCAGCCAGGTCACCTGAGTGAAGCTAGCCAGGTGTAGACCATGGGTTCCTGGAGAGCTGAGTCTGATGGAGGTAGAATCCATTAAGTTCCAACCTGTGTGTGTTAGTCACTCAGTCAGATCTGACTTTGTGATGCCAAGGACTACAGCCTGCCGGGCTCCGCTGTCTGTGGGATTCTCCAGGCAAGAATACTGGAGTGGGTTGCCATTTCCTTCTCCAGGGAATCTTCCCGACCCAGGGATCGAACCTGGGTCTCCCGCACTGCAGGCAGATTCTTCACCATCTGAGCCACCAGGGAAGCCCGGCCAGTAGTTGCTGGATTTTCTGTAAAGAATCCAAAGATTCTTGAGTTTTGTTTGAAATGTTCTTTTTCAAAAAATTTTACTTTATTTTAAAGATTTATTTATTTATCGGTTTTGTTTTGGCTGGACGGAACAGCATGGCACGTGGGATCGTAGTTCCCTGATCAGGGATGGAACCTGTGTTCTCTGCAGTGGCTGCTTGGAATCTTAACCACTGGACCGACAGGGAAGTCCCCTATTTTGTTTTTTCAAAACTTCATCCATGTGCTTTATTTTTGTTTTCTATTTTTATTTATTTATTTATTTATTTTTTGGCCATGACACAACCTGACTGGGGATTGAATCCTGGGCCCTGGCCCACCTAGTCCTAACCGCTGGACTGCCAGGGAATTCCCTTGATTTTTAAATAGTAGCCTTTTATTTTTAAATTGAAACCACTGTGCAGGCCCATGTGTGAGCAGCTGTGACCTGTGGTTGCAGTTTTGCTCTGTACGTCTGAGCCCTACTTCAGACTCAGCAACTGATAAAGCGGGCGTGGTCTTTTGCTTCTGCCCCTTCGAAGCTCATGCTGGTTCCTACCTGCTGCTGCCAGGCTAACTGCTGCTCTCTCACTTATGCCCAGGTAGTCTGAGCTGTGCCCCCACCTACTGGCTCTGGCCCTCAAACGCTGCCTCAACCATTTCCTGGCCTCCCCTGGGAGATGCAGAAACTTTGAACCAGGGTCCCCAAAATACACAGAGTTATTTGGCAAGTTTTTCTGCTGGATGTGCTTCCCAGAGTCTGAGTGCCTGAGGAAGTGGGTCATGGCGCAAAAGGAACATCTTTCCTGATGCGCAGGTTCTGTGGTGCAGGTGTCTCTTCTGTCTGCTGTCGGCAGAGCTCTAGGCGTGGAGCCGAAAGGCCTGAAAACCCCAGTCCAGGTCTGTCACTTGGTGCGTCAGGAAGCTGAGCTCGGATCTGATCTGTATAGCTTGGCCAGGGAGGTGCAGGGAGTAGGTTCCAGGGCTACGTCCCCGATGCCTGGGTGCCTGGGTGCCGGGGACCGCCCCCCTCCCCGCAACGTCTTTCTGGCTTCCTCAGCAAAACTGGGCAGAGAGGCATGACTTATAATGCCTGCAAACTTCACTTTTTTTTTTTCTGGAATAGATGTTCCAGTTTGCCTTTTAAGTAGTAGCTTAATTTCTTTTTCTTGCTATTTTTGTTGTCTTTGATGACCTCATTCTCTTTTAACTGGTAAGAGAACAAAGGGAAGCAAGGGAAAGGAGGTGAAAAGAATTTCAAATGGCAGCTTCTGAACGTCACATCCCACGTTTTGGGCTTTCCTATTTGTTATATGGGCGGTGGGCTGCTGTGTTGGGATACTTTCTTAAGGGCCAGGGAAACTGCTGCCTCACATTGTCCATTGTGTAGTTTGCAGCGTAGCGTGTGCCGTTCTCCCACGATGATGTGTGCAGCCTAAGAGTTGAGTGCAGATATAGGGACATAGTGGAATGCCTGAACTAGGTCCTAAAATGGTTTTTTAACCTTGTGTTTTTCTGTGACTGGAGCCAAGTCCCTTCTTCCCACCCAGAGAGTTAAGTTTGATCTGCACAGAAATTGAGTAAAGTGCTTGCACCTGCCAATACGAAACACCATAAGATGCAGATGTTTGGGGACATCCTGCAGAGTCATTGTAATTCATTCAGTGGATAGAAATTATGAATACAAACCCAACTTTGGCAGCCTTTATACATTCAGAATATGACTCTGAGGGGATTAGCCATGAGTCGACAGAGGGATGGCTCATTTCCTAGGCTGTCCATAGGATACAGATTCCTTGTGACTGGGCTCACTGTGATTTCCCCCTAGAGAAATCGTGGGGAAGACAGACACAGAGATCTTGTGGATAAGCTGCATTCTGAATCGCTTTCCTTTCCTTCCTTCATTTGAGAACTGTGGTTGGCTGGCATCCCTTGGACAAGCCCCAGGGACGGCTTGCACGACGATGCAGGGTCCCTTTTGAGGAAGTGTTAGGTCAGACCTGATTCAGTTGACTTCTTTGGAAACTTCCTCACTCTTCCTGTCAGCAGGTCTCCTATCCTCTGTCTCCTGCTCACCTGACCCATAAAATTGAAACTTAGGGTGGACCCACTTCTTCCTTTCAGCTAAGCTAAGACTCTGGCCCCTGAGGACCAGGGTGGCCCTGGACATGGTTTGTGTCCAGGCTAGACATGCTTTGGGAATTGAGAAGTGAGCCTACTCCATGGTCCTTCTCTATCTGCCTGAGGAGGGGACAGGGTTTAAATCGGGTCCACAGGCTCGTGGTGTGTAGAGGGCAGCATGATGTGTCTGTGTACCCTTCTGAAATCGAAAGCAAAATTGTATGCATATTTATGTCTTTCTGGACTGAGGTTCAGAGGAAAGCTGTGGATCAGAAGGGCTGTAACTAGCAACTTGTGAAGCCCTTGCTCTTGGGTGTTGCTAAGAGCGAATGTGTTTTCTCACCCACCTCGCACCTTAGTAGCTGCGGGGGTGCTGTCTGATGGGGTAACAGCTACTCCCTTCTGGTCCTTTCCCCACCTGGGGGTAGAACCTGCTTCAGAGCTGGGGTGCCCCTGAGAAACCTTAGGTTGCAGGGGTCCAGCTTGTCCCCAGACCCCTTTGGGAGTCACTGAGCCAGTCATGGAAAGTCCACTTGCAGAAAGGAGGTGGAATTTTGGCCTGGGCGCCGGTACTTTCCTGCATTTGATGTGTGGCTCACTCATCTTAGACAACCGCTGAGAGGTGGAGAAAGGCTGAGTAGAGTGATCTTTGCTTTTCCTGTGTTTGTGTGGGACGGTGCCCGGTGTCACAGTGGTTGCCGCTGTCTCATCTACACTGCCCAGGCTGTTGGTCTTCTAGGACAGGACAAATTAAGCATGAGCTGCAAGTCCAGAGAGCTGAACAGAGTCATACTCAGTTTAGCTTTTTTAGATAGCTAAGGGGAACTTGGTGCAAATGTCCACAACAGTGAGTGACTGAGATGCTGTCTTGTTAGCTTTGCATATGTTAGAGTTGACTTTTTTCATATTATGTGTTCAGTTTATCAGAAATCGAAAAATTGGCTTCACAGAAATGTCTTCTGCTTCGCTGAGCTCTGTGTTTTTAGCTTATATTATAGCTTTTGTTTTGGGGACTAGTATAATTTTGTCTAAATGTAGTCAGCATTTTAAAATTAAGTTTCATTTATTGTTATCCAGGTCTTTGAACAGAGCAAGAGGAAGGTTATAAGTTAACAGACAGTGTCATGTAACCTGCTCAATGGTGTATATTGATACTTTAACATTAAGAGTAAAATATTTCATTTCTAAGAGAAAATGGGAGCTTGAAAATACACACTTTAGAATAACATTATGGTGCTAAACTAATAATGTTCTAAGCAGGAATTATTAGCATTTTGGTTTTAAAATTTTAACTGAGTACTGCTCACATGCCATGGTCCCCAAGAAATCAGGTCACATTTAAGACTTTTACTTTTCTTCACTACTTTTCTAGCAATCTGTATGTTTTCTGGAAGGAAATTTTTTGCTGTAGTGATCATTTTGAGCCTATGGATTTCAATGGACTCTGTGCCAAATGGTGAACACCTCTCATCCCAACCCCAGCTTGACACACACACAAAATTGCCACATTTCTGAAACTGGTCAGCACGGAAGATCTGATCTTATCAAATAGCCCCTTTCCTTTCATTGTTTCCCTGTCTTCCTTTCCCAAACAAAAATTTAAACCTCCAGCTATTTCAGATTCCCGATTTTAAATATAATTTCTTTTTGCTGTTAAAAATATTAGTTCCTTTTTGATATTTAAAAAAGTTAAAGGCTTACTAAGTGAAGTATTTTCTTAAATAAAATTATTTTAATTTTTCTTGCTTTCCCACATCTCTCTAGTTGGCAATCCTCGTGTTGGATGAATATTTCATTTTGGCTATTAAATGTCTCATTTTCTGATCAAACTAATTGAGCTTTATTGCTTGAACTTATAGCTTCTCCCCAAGGAAATACAATGGTCTTTAAAAACCGTATTACAGTTTCCCTGGTGGCCTTGGAGAGTTAGCAGATGTCTTTGGTGGCCATGCACAGAATCTGAATGAAATAGTGTGGCTAAAGTGATTTGAATACACTCTGGGCCTCCCATTCATCAGTTTCTGCTGTGCTTCTTCTGTATGTCTTGAATCACCGCATTTCTGTTTCCAGTAACCTTCCTTTCTGCTCTGTCTTCCCGTTGCACTTAGTTCTCCTGTAGGCTTCTCTTCGTTTCTCTGATGTTGGTCTTTGTGGGAGTTTGTATTTGCGGCTATTCAGAGAGATGCTAGTTTAGAGAACCTCCTCTGGGCCCTGGTGTTGCCATGCACTTTGGTTATTCTGTAGATAAGAAAGGCAGGAGACAAGAGTGGAGGCAGAGACGCCTGCCCATAGCCACAGAATTCGCATGAAGTGAGAATAACTTCATAGTCCGTTAGAACCAAGAACTGGAAGAGGAACTACATAGATGATTTAGATCTTGTCTGGTCATCTCATTTTGAAGATGAGAAAACTGAGGCCAAGATTGGGGAAGTGGCTTCCACAAAGACGTGCTTCTGATAATGGTATTATGAAAACGATTCACTTAAATGCCGGTTTTATACGATCAGAATTTCTCTCCTATTTAATAAAGCTTGGAAGGAGGCTGAAAGATAACATTAAACTATTAAAAGAAGAACTAACACGTTTAGTCACTTTTTACTTGAAGTGTTTGATGTATAGTCCCTGTGAATCTGGTTTCTGTTTGCTTTTAACCCTGGCCCTGGCTGCATGGGTGACATCACACCTTTTACTTGAAATCTCACTGGGGTTAGAGCACATGGAGAGTACCCTTTCCCTAATATGTCCCCCTCAATCCCACAACAACAACAAAAGACAGGCACACACACACCATCACTTTCGAGAAAAGAGAAGAAAAGGAAAACGGGTAAGAAATGATCATTGGGTGAATCATCCGTCCCTCCTCTGCCCAGATGGATAGATACGAGAATTAATGAGGCTAGCTAACTTTTTTGACTGTTGAGTGCCTGCGTGTCTTATTTTCAGAGCAGTTTCTTGTGAGTCCTCTCACCGTTATTTTTACAGGTGGATAAATTTAGGTGCTGAGAAGTGTAGTCCCTTGAGTTCCACGTGATGCACGTGGTTGACGAGGGCTGGAGTGAGGAATGGTCACACCCTGGTGGTCAACTGCAGCCTGTGGCATGCTCCAGCGAGGCCGCCCACACAGCCTGTGCCCTGTTGGGGTGGACAGTGAGCCATTCATGCAGGGGTGTCAGCAGAGCCAGTCACAGGTGTAAAAGCACAGGCTGGGCCCATCAAGTGTTTGGCCTGAAGTGTGTGTGTGTGTGTGTGTAGGGCTAGCGTGGTGGGGTGCGTCCAGATTTAGACTTCCCTGCTTATTTGGGAGCCGTTGAAGGGTTTCAAGGGTGGAGGGTGTGTTGGTCCCCACCTCAGTCTGTTTCTCTCAGCGGCACCCCCTTCCTCTTTCCTCTGGCTTCTGAGCCGTGCTCGAGGCGCTGGGGAGCTCCCAGAGTCAGGCACACGGGGGCCATCCCCTTAGTTCCTAAGTAACTCCTCTTTCCTATGTGCCCCGGTGCCTGGAGCCTCCCGTCCTGTGTGAGGAGCAGGGGTGTGCTGTTGTGGGGAGTACTGGGAACGGGGGGTCTGTTGCTTGCGGCCCTGGAGGTCTCCCATGCCCCCCACAAAGTCCTCGGTGTACCTCTAGTTCTGACCTTTCTGGGCCCTGCAGGGTGTGCTGGTCTCCCCTTCCAGCAGACATCGGTCCACAGGCCTCCAGGCTTCTCCCATCCTCCATGCCTTACCTCCCCATCTTCCATTTTTGGGCGACTTGCGCTCTCACCTGTCCTGTGTTCCAGCAAAAACAGAATGGCATCACTGTTTCCCATCACCATGGTGCATCTTGAGGGGAACAGGAGTCATCTTAGAATCTGAAAGTTCCATTTGCTCTCCTTTTCTAGCAGCCAGTGGGGTTTTCTCCTTTCCAGGACTTAGTAGGTTCTTGTTAGCTCACTGAAGGAGCCAGGAGACTCTTTAGGGAGCTGCTGTGTAAGTCCCAACAAAAGTGTGGGGGTTGGTGGGCATATGCCCAGCACAAGGTTGGGGAGCTGCTTTCCTGTGGGCATCAGGGAGCAGGAGCGCCTCAGGGAGCTGGTGTGGCCCAGGGGATCTTGTGAATCTCCTGTCCTTTTTTTTCGAGGAGCTCTTGGAAAATTTGCCTGTGATGTCCCAAAGTCGGCAGTTGGCCTGCGCTCCTCAGTGCTTTTATTAGCACCATCTCCATGCTTGAAACCTGGAGAGTCAGAAACAGTTTCGCTGATGAGCATAGATGAGCATGCTAAGATGCTTACGTGTGTGGTGGAGGCATTAAAGACATCACAGTTGAAATGGCCCCAGAACCACGTAGCCAGTGGAGCGGTAAAATGTCTCACTTCAAAAAGTCTGAGTAATGCTAAAAATACAAGTCTAAGGCGAAAAACCCATATTTTATCAGACTATCATCATGTAATGTAAAAACGTTAAACTTTGCGTGTCTTATAAATTCGTAAAGCAGCTGCATGTTGTGATAAGAAGGACATGTCAGTGCCACAAATTTTTGAAATGTCTGATTTGGTGTGATTTCAGCGAGGAGGACATGTATCGTGCGGCGGATGAAATAGAAAAGGAGAAAGAATTACTTATACATGAAAGAGGGTCATCAGGTACGTTTGAAATTGTTTTCTTTATAAAGAGTTCTTACTGTTTATAGTAGAAAATGCAGGTAAATCAGTATATCCATTTTCATAAAATATTGAGACACACTTTCCTAGGAAGATGGACTTCCTCGGAAGCATTCTTAGGCATTTGGTCTTACCTCCACTGGATTATTCATTTTGCTGGGTAAAAATATTTTGGGTGTATTTGGGGACTACTGTTTTCTGAGGCTTTAAAATTTCACTGCAAGTACTTTGCTTGTGTTCCTTACATTCATAGCATTTTTGCACCCGTGAGAATTTGTCTAACCTCTTGACACCACTCTCTCTTAAGTTCTTGACTTCCTTATTTTCATAGAGGGAGAGTTGGGGTTTGAAGTGTGTTTTTCGTTTTAAGTGGAAGGATTTACTGCGAAGCTGGCCCTCTGGGTCTTTGAGTGCAGAAGGCCATGTGAATTTGATTTGACTTATAAGAAAGAACGGTGGTGGACATGATAGCTCTTAATTCTCCCGTCATGTTGTGACTTCCTGTCCACACTTGTGCTCAGCCGCATGTGCTCTGTTCATCCTTCAGCATCCATCGACCCCTGGCTGCTAGGGTGAGCCTGCTTCGACCATGGCCGTCGGGCCGGGTGTGGGGAAGCACCTCCTTCCTCCCCAAGTTGCCCCGGGCAGGAGGCCAGGGAGGGAGCTCCATTAGGGGATACCCCACAGACCATTCAGACAGAGGGAAGGAGGAGAAGGGGCTGACAGAATGAGATGGTTGGATGGCATCACTGAATCAAAAACGTGAGTTTGATCAAACTCCAGGAGATGGTGAAGGACAACAGGCCTGGAGTGCCGCAGTCCACAGGGTCGCAGAGTCGGACATGACTGAGCCACCGAATGATTCACAAGCGGCGTTTTCCTGCGCGCCACTTGCATAATGTTCTGGTTTAGGAACCGGCTCTCATTTACGGTGCTGGTGACAAAGTGTTAGGATGTGTCATTAGGAGCAGAAGATACGGGTGGGGTCTCTGAAGACAGTTCTCTAGCCTTCCTCACAGGGAGTTGGCGGAACTCCTCCCTGTGGTAACCGGGGAAGATGATGCGCTCTGTTGTGGTCCAGCCCCGCGGGTTCCCGGCCCCCACAGCCTTCAGAGGCGTCTCAGGGCCCCAACGGCAGTTGCACACACTTCACCTCAATGGTAGGACTTGGCAGTCCCGTCCTGAGGAGAAGGCGCTTCCTCAGCCCTTGTCTGTTCCTGCCCTGTCTGCAGGGGCCTCTGGCCTCCTCGCTTGCTCTGTGGGCTCTCTGTTGGGTTCCCTTCTGTCCCCAGGGGAGCCCCACACAGGTGCTTTTCAGGGGGTCTTGTCTCTTCCAGCTCTGGTCTGAGGCAACACGGGTCCCTTCACACCGTGCATCTCAGTCCTTCTGGCTTCGTTGTCCTTCCTGATGTAACATCCTGTGGATGGGCCTCTGGTGAGCAGCTCCGTTTTTTGCAAAAATGTCTTGACTTCACCTTGTTTCGTGAATAACCCCAGGTGAATAATACATTTTCTCTAATTTTCCTTGAAGGTTTCATTCCACTCTCTTGTTTCTTTCATAGTTGAAAACACTGTGGTCAGTCCGACTCTTGGCAGTCTGTCTTTCCCTGTCTTCTCTTGGAAAACACTGCAGTCAGTCTGACTCTTGGCAGTCTGTCTTTCCCTGTCTCCTCTCTGTCTTCGGTGTCCTACAAGTTTCTCCTCAGCGTCTCTTAAGTACGGATTTTTTTTTTTTTTAGCACTTTGTTAGGGATTGTTTTTACCTTTTAAAATCTGAAGATGCTTAGTTTTCATCAGTTCAGAATTCTCAGCCATTATCTCTCTAAATACTGCCTTTTTCCTATTCTGTTTACTGCTTCCAGAGTTCCAAATCAGGTGTTTGCTAGCTCCCATTCAGTTATCCAGGGCCCTCAGTTACACACCCTTTCAAGTATTTTCTGACTTTTGGCCTCTGTTACATTCTGGATAGTTCCTTTAGAAAGGTTTTCTCTTTCTCTTTTGGAAAAGATCTGTTTTCCTTCCCAATTTGCTTGGTCTTTTTTGATAGTGTATTGCTCTTTGCTCAAGTTTTTATTTCTTCTTTTATTCCCTTAAGCATTTTAAACATTCTTTTCTGGACCTGATAATTCCATTAGCTGAAAATCCTGGCAGGTCTACTTATGCCAGTTGCTGTTTTTGCTTACTTCTTGTTTCTTCAGAGTTTGGTTCTACGTTCAGCTTTTGTGTGTCTGTGGAGAGATTGTGCAGCCTGTCTTGAGTGTGAGGGAGTTTGGTCTCGTTTCTGCCGTGCACCCAGGAGTCACCTGCCTTGGGCCACGTCAGGTGAATTTCTGGGTTTGAGTTCCCAGGGTCTTGCAGCTGATGTGAAGTCACACCCTGTCCCTGTGTGAGAGCTGGCCTGTGGTTATGAGATCTTAGGTCCTCTGTCCCCAAGGCAGATCCCAGGTCAAAGCAGAAAGTTTTCTCATGCTCTCTGTTAATCACCTAGTCCGTGAGTGCAAAGTAGCCTGAGTCATGTCCTATTCTTTGCGACCCCGTGGACGGTAGCCCACCAGACTCCTCTGTCTATGGGATTCTCCAGGCAAGGAACTGGTTGCCATTTCCTTCTCCAGGGGATCTTCCCGACCCAGGGATTGAACCTATATCTCTTAACATCTCCTGCATTGGCAGTCAGATTCTTTACCATTCGTGCCACCCAGGAAGCTGACCCCACCTAGTCCAGGGGTCAGCAAACACTAGCTCCCTGGCCAAAGTTGAGATGCCACCTGGTTTTGTAAATAAAGTTTTATTGGAATTCCTTAGTTTACACATCGCACATGGTGATTTTCATGAATAGTAAGTTGAGTAGTTGTGACAGAAACTTTATAGCCTTAAAGCCTACGTTATTTACACTCTGGCCCATTAGAGAAAAAGTTTTCAATTCTTGCCCTAGCCTCTTGATTGAGAGTCCCAGCATTCTGGAAGGGTTCAGTTTTAACTTCACATCCTCCAAGGGTCTGAATCCTTGTCTTGGTCACCATATGGTGGTTAAGGAACAAAACCTCTTGGTTATTTCAGCTTCTGGTGACCACTCTTGATTTTCAGCTTCCCCTTTGTGTTTTTTGAATTTGTTTTTGGTGGAGTTTATTTGGCCATTAGAAATGTGCATTCCTGGGGCAGTAAGCAGCCTATGTAGCAAGCAGATAACTAGAGCAGACGCTGACTTACACTGTAAGCTGCCTGAGGTCGGGCTCAGGCCGTCCTGCATCTCCAGCTCCCAGCCTGCAGTGGCTCTTGGAGTCTTCCTCCCAGTGCCCAGCTGGATGGGACTGGGGGTGCACTTCCGATGCTGGCAGCTGTTTAAGTACCCATTTTCCCACCCTCACTGCCTCACGCAGACCTCTGATTCATCAGAGGACTGTGGCTTGTGGCCTGGGCTCTGAGCCCAGTCAGCCTCCTGCCTCCTCCACTCAGTCCTGAGATGGGGCCCCTGCCGGCCTGTGGAGGGCCCGGGTGTCCAACCCACAGGAAAGAGGACCGTGGGTGAGGAGAGCACCAGGGCTGGACTTTCTTCTCTGGGGGCCCTTCCCGAGCTGGAAGCTGCTCTGCTCGTGGCAGAACATGTCCCAGTGAACATCCTCGACTCTGGACACGTGTAGCTCCTCGGGCTTTCTGAGGAGGCGAGTTGAAAAGCGATTAAAGGGAACTCTTCCTTCCACTAATAAATACTCACAAAGTGTTTTTGACAGTGACTGCTCTTTATTTGAGGGTTGGCTGTGCAGCCGTGGTATTTGTGGTCTAGGCTCTAGGTCTGGTTCACCTTTAAGCCAATCCTGACTTAAGCACAGATAAATGTATTTGTTACCTGTGTGTGTGTTATTTTCCCTTTTGTATAGAAGGTTTATTTTCCTTATGAAAGGATTTATCAATGAGATTTTTAAAATAGGCAATTCTGACATTTTATGTCTTAAAAAGTTGTTTTACTTATTAAAGTGCAGGAAGGGCTTAGGGGTTCTTCTTGTGCTCCTCCATCCGTCATCCCACATCCATCACATCTTGCAGGGTCAAGGCCTGTGGTCCTTTCTTCTTAAGTAGTCTCTAAACCCTTTCAGGACCAAATCTGGGCCTTTATCATCTTCATATGCCTCTGCTCCTAGCTCAGTGCTTGGCACATATTAGAAACACAGTGTTTGTTGGATTGAGTTGACTATAACATCTTTATGTACAACTTCCTCTTGAGTAAATATGCCATGAGGTACTTCTGTGTTTATATCCTGATTTCTTTGCTAACATTTACTTCTTCAATATTTTAAAAAGGAAGTCAAGATATGCCTGGGAATTTAGCTCTCTTTCTTCCTAAAACATACAAAGACCTACACGTGTGCGTGCATATGCCTAGGCCACATAATCCAACCCCAGGCCTCGTGTGTTAAACAAGAGAAGTCTTAAGGCCTTTTTATTTTTTACTGTAACATCTGTCTGATCATCAGTTATCTCTTTTATTTGGGGGGTATGTGTTATTAGAATCAAACAGGCCTGTGTTTCAGCTCACATTGAGAGCTCCGTTAGTTTCTGGCTGATTATCAACAGTTTATAGCCCTTTGGGATCAAAGCAGGATATAACGAAATAAAGATTATTAAATATACATCTGTAATAGAGGTGTTATCTCTTTGTATAATGGATGTGGAAAAATTACAAATCACTAGCTATGTGGTCTCAAAGCTTAGACTATTGCGTGTTTGAATGAACATTATTTGAGGATACTTAGGTCAGTGTGGTTGCCGGTGCTGAGGGCACAGCTGAGAAACAGACCAAGCCCCTGCCCTCAGGGAGCTCATGTTTTGCTATGTGTGTATGTATGTGTGTGTGTGTGTGTGTGTGTGTAGGGATGGGAGAAGCAGCATACAGAAAAAGAAATATGTTAGGTGCTGCTCAGTGCCAAGAAGAAAAGCAGAACCATGTAAGGGGAACAGAGTGAAAGTGTGTATGTGTGTGTGTGTTTAAGGATGAGAGAGGCAGGGTACAGAGAAAGAAATATGTCAGGTGTAGATCAGTGCCAAGAAGAAAAGCAGAACCATGTAAGGGGAACAGAGTGAAAGTGTGTGTGTGTGAGTGTGTGTGTATGAGAGAGAGAGTGTGTGTGTGAGATGTTTTGACATTGAATGTCAGTGTCAGAGGTAAGCAGAGACCTGCAGAGCGTGAGGAGCAGGTACCTCACTGGTAGGGCAGGAGCTGTCGGTGTGGGTAGTGGGGGAGCTGAGACCCGAGAGGCAGTGGAGGGCCAGGGCAGGGGGGCCTCTTGTAGGGAGGAAGGGAGTAGACTCCCAGGTGTGATGGGAGGCCCTGGAGCCCAGCTGGGGTAGGTAGCATCTCACTTAGGTTTTTGAATGCACCACTCTGGCTGCTGTGTGGGGGATGGCCGGTAGGGTCTGGTGACAGGCTCAGCGGGAGACCTCTGTGGTCATCTGGGAGTCAGGTGGTGGCCTACTAAATGCACTGGGTGGTCAGCAGTCTTGGGATTCTAGACGTGGGAGGGACTGCAGTGAGCAAGAAAGGAACTCTCAGACGAAGCTGTGCTGTTATTCTGATCATACTTTGTCTCCTTATTCCCCCTCCCCCCTACCCCACCCCTTTTTTTGGATTCTTTCACAGAAGCTAGATTAAGTGTAGCTCCTGAAATGGATATCATGGACTACTGCAAAAAAGAATGGAGGGGAAATACGCAAAAAGCAACATGTATGAAAAAGGTATGACGCCTGGATGCGTGCATTTTGAGTTTTTCCAGTAGTCTACCATAGGTAATTATTTAGCATGTCCTTTTGTATGCTGCTAAGTCGCTTCAGTTGTGTCCGATTCTGTGCGACCCCATAGACAGCAGCCCACCAGGCTCGCCTGTCCATGGGATTCTCTAGGCAAGAGTAGTGGAGCGGGTTGCCATTGCCTTCTCCCATGCACGCGTGCATGCTAATTCGCTTCAGTCGTGTCCAGCTCTGTGCAACCCCTTGAACAGCAGCCCACCAGGCTCCCCTGTCCATCGGATTCTCCAGGCAAGAATACTGGAGTGGGTTGCTGTTATGTTTAGATGTTATAGTTACGACAACTGCCATTAGACTGTGTTACAACAGGGCTTCTAACTTTAGAGATGAGGAAACAGACTGCAAAGATAAGGGCCGTCTCAGTATTAATACAAAATCATTATCAGTTAGTCAGCAACTTGACTTCTTTGAAAAACGCATAAATGACTGTGTGCTCTTTTGAGCTGGGCCAGCCACGGGTTGGCCCCTTGGGGGCATTTGGCTGAAATGCCCTTCTGGCCGGTGAGGTCACAGCCTTGTGTGACCTACATCTGCTGTCCCCACCTGGATTTATTTTCACATCCTCCAGTCCTCGGGGCCTGGACTCTCCCTCACTCCCTTAGCAGTGGGACCTGGAGCTCCTGCCTTTATTTAGGGTACCCCAGGAGCTGCCCCCTCTCAGTCCCATTGCATAACTGGATGACCCAAAGGTAGTTCTTCCAAGGCTGTGGGACGTCGGGGATTCCCATGACGCGGCCCCGCTGGGCTGTGGCCAGGCTGGGTCACCACTCCCGCCGCATAGGAGTCAGGCAGCACCCCTCTCGGTCCCCCTCAGGTGGATCCTGAATTCAGCATCCCCCATGGGTGGAGATTGCTCCTACAGTTGACCCTTGTACACCGCAGATTTGGACCGCTGGGCCCGCTTCTCTGGATTTTTTCACTGAATATGGACTACAGTGTACTGCACGATCCCATGAGTGATTTATGCATTTGGAAAGGTGCGGTTGCTGTTGAACTAGTATTTGGGACAGCTGGGGGTTCACCATAGGGAAGAGGTGCATTTAGTAGGCATAAGTCTCCCTGATGGGCCTTCTATTGCAGTGGTTGGGCCACTGAACAGAAATGCAGCTCTCAGAATTCTATTATTGGAAAGAAATACTTTTATATCCACTTCGAACATCATCCTGTGACTTGAATCTTGAAAACAACTTACGACAGGGTCCAGTGCTTGGACACAGGATGACTGTCTACGGGGTCCCCACCCCAGGAGGGTGTCACTTCTTCCTTTGTGTACGTGTGTGTTGAGGGGGAAACAGGGTTTTAAGTGGCTGTCGAGGAAGAGCAGGGCAAGTGACAGATCCATGTGGTCAAGGGGGAGTGAGATGGGAAAGCCTGAAAGTTGATGCTGAGGCCTGAGCAGCATCCAACGGAGATCTCAGTCAGCCAGGTGCCTGGACCAGCTCCCTGGGATTTCATGGTGTCCTTTTAAGGGGAGTGTGCTCAAAACGGTCCGTTTGGATGGCTGTGTTTGAGTGACTGAGCATGTCACCGAGAATTTTCATTTCCTTCTTTCACTTCCAGGCTGAATAATAATGACATTTCAATCCACTTTTTAAAAAACAGAATTTATCCAGGCACCTCCAAGACAATACATATAGTCTTTTATGTACTTCATGGAAATTTGGGGGACAGAGTATTATTTTTAATATGGAGACATAGCCAGGTAAAGAATCCATCTGTCAACACAGGGAGATGCAAAAGATGAGGGTTTGAGCCTTGGGCCAGGAAGATTCCCCTTGCGTAGGAAATGGCAACCCACTCCAGTGTTCTTGTCTGGAAAATCCCATGGATAGAGGAGCCTGGTGGGCAATAGACCATAGGGTTGCAAAGAGTCAGACACGGCTGGGGGATTGGGCATATAAGCTGGGTACATCTCTTTTCTTTCCTGTCTCCTCATTAAAGAGTTTCAGTTCAGTTCAGTTCAGTCGCGTCCGACTCTTTTCAACCCCATGAATCGCAGCACGCCAGGCCTCCCTGTCCATCACCAACTTCTGGAGTTCACTCAGACTCATGTTCATCGAGTCAGTGATGCCATCCAGCTATCTCATCCTCTGTTGTCCTCTTCTCCTCCTGCCCTCAATCCCTCCCAGCATCAGAGTCTTTTCCAATGAGTCAACTCTTTGCATGAGGTGGCCAGAGTACTGGAGTTTCAGCTTTAGCATCATTCCTTCCAAAGAAAGGGTTTAGGGTCAACTTAAACACAGACCAAAGCCTTCAGATTGTTGGTTATTAATAAGTGAGTGTTACACCAGTTGCTTAGAAAGGGACATACGACTTCAACTTAGGGGGTAACTAGCATTTTAATGGAGAAGGCAATGGCAACCCAATCTAGTACTCTTGCCTGGCAAATCCTATGGACGGAGGAGCCTTGTAGGCTGCAGTCCATGGAGTCGTTAGGAGTCGGATACAACTGAGTGACTTTACTTTCACTTTTCACTTTAATGCATTGGAGAAGGAAATGGCAACCCACTCCAGTGTTCTTGCCTGGAGAATCCCAGGGATGGGGGAGCCTGCTGGGCTGCTGTCTATGGGGTCGCACAGAGTCGGACACGACTGAAGTGACTTAGCAGCAGCAGCAGCATTTTAATAATACTTAGTGTCCTATTCTATATGTTCTAATATGTTGCGTCTGCTGCATATGCTGATGTTTTGTACGATACTAACATTCGTTAATTTCTTTTGATGAATAAAAAAGGAATTAAAATATCCTGCAGGAAAGACTTGGCCATTCTTCCTCTGATCGGGGTGGGGGGCTTCGGGGGCACATTTCTTCCACACGAATAAAATTCTCCCCGCTCTCCGAGGTCAGTAGCAACCATTTGAATTCTTTGATGATTTTTGCGCAGGGCTACGAGGAGGTGTCTCAGAAATTCACCTCCATCAGGCGAGTCCGCGGAGATAACTACTGTGCGCTGAGGGCCACGCTGTTCCAGGCCATGAGTCAGCCGGCGGCGCTGCCCTCCTGGCTGCAGGACCCGGAGCTCACGCTGGTACGCTGCTGCCGCAGGTTTGAGTCTGCACTGTTTCCCGTCGTTTCTGCAGCAAAGACTTCCTTTGTCTGCCCGCGCTGTGTGCTGGTGCTTGCCTGCAGTGCGATGTCAGCGCGCAGGTTTCTGCAGCTTTCTGTGGCTGGGATGGCTTTGCATAGTGAAGCGACCAAAAATGATTGTTATTTCCCGGAGGAGGAAGATGATAAAATTTATTTAGCACCTCAGCTGAACTAGAGAGCAGGGGTTTGTTTAGGGCTTGCCAGAGCACTGAGGGCAGTTTGACTTCCGGGTTGCAGTCTCCACCAAGTGGGCTTTGTATTATACTCTCTGAGAACCTGCTGGGGTTTCCAAAGGCACGTTTCTGGGCTTCTGGCTCCAGTTCAGGGAATCAGCACCGTCTGGAGAGTGTTAGGAGAGTCATAGGCTTGGTACGTGACAGGGCGGCAACACCGGCAGAGAGATGGTTGCTGTCAGCTGGGGGAGGCTTCCTGGGGAGGGGAGGGTTGGGGGCTCTGTCCCATGCCTGGCCCTCGTTAGTTGTTTTGAATCTGCAGCCTGACAGTGACACCCCAAGGAGTCACGTTACCCCTGTGTCGTGTATCCATGATGGACGTCAGCTGAGGTCATGATAGGTTAGATGATAGACCATCCCTCGAGAGCTTGGGGGGCAGTCATGGTTGAGTGGAGCTCACAATATGACATTAATTGGAAGAAAATGGGAAATCTTGGGCTTGTCTTAACCCCCCGAACCAAAACCCAAAGTGTCAGCTCTGGGAGACGTGCCTCCCCAGCAACTTAGGGGGAAAAAGTCGGGATTTTAGTGGCTCACAGGCCCAGTAGCAGTCCACAGGTGTGTGATGGCCTCAGTGATGAGGAAGCCTGTTTTGTAATGAAAGGGATAGGTAGGGAGTTTGAGGTGGACATGTACACACTACTATATTTAAAATGGATAACCAGCAAGGACCCACTGTGCAGCACAGGGAACTCTGCTCACTATTACGTGGCAGCCTGGATGGGAGGGGAGTTTGGGGGAGAGTGGATACATGTATACGTATGGCTGAGTCCCTTCACTGTTTACCTGAAACTCACAGCATTGTTAATCGGCTATACGCCAATACAAAATAAAAAGTTTTAAAAAAAACAAAGGAATACTGCTTAACACAGGCAGTGACAGCCTGTCTTGAACTGGGCTGGTCAGATCCCATTTTAGGGACTGCGAGCAGCTCTGTGCCTGTACCCTCGGGACAGAAGGGCGTGTGCCCGAGGCAATCTATCGCCTGAGAACAGTTGAAGGAGCTGGAGTATTTGCCTGGAATAAAGACTTGTAGAGGATACTGGCTGGCAGCTCAGCTAATTGCAGATCTGTTAGGTGGTCGGGGTGTCACATAGTCTCCGACCACAGCCAGGCCCAGTGGGTGGAGAATACCGCCTGGAGATACCCACTCTATAAAGCGGCATGGAAGCAGCACCCTTGTGTAAGTGTCTAGGTAATCTGTGAGAGGTTCTTCTAATCAGATGCGCCATCTCAAGCTGATTTCTCAGTATTAGCTTATTTCTTTTTTCAATAAAGAAGCAAAAAGAAATCGATACAGTAGGCTTTTTTAGCTTTGCAGGTTATGCTAAGTATTAGCACTGAAATATTTTGGAAATGTTGGTCAGCCTGCCTGTGGACCTGAGCCGCTGCTGGAGAAGCAAACACGAGCAACCTCACTCAGTTTTGCTTTAACTTCTGTTTGCTGACCAAAGCTTAAATTACAGCTTGTGACATAAAGTGCTTCTTAAGTGTAGGCTCTTTTCCTTTGAACTTTTTACTTTAAGGAGCTGCTTAGATTTATGAATTTAATTGATGTAATGAATTAGAATTCTTTTACTTTCCAAGAAACTCTGGTGCAGGTTACTTTCCAGGTAACTCTGGTCCACGTAGTTAAGCATATAAAATATTCCCCGTAAAAGTAAAGCACGATGTCGCTTTTGTTTTACTGACAGGATCCATCTGGGTAGGGTCATCTGTCATACTGAAAACAGTCTAGGTGGACTGTGCTTGGTTTCTGATGGTTATGAGAATATGTTGTGTGTGTGAGTTGTGGGGCTTTAAGGTGGTTTTCCTGGCTGAATTTGAGTCATATGGAAATTCTCAAGCATTCTCATTTCTTCCCTTTTCTGTATGTATCAGCCAATCAGTAGAGTTTTTCTCTTGGGAGCATAATCTAATTAGTTAGTCACAGTGGTATTATTTTTGTCATCTAACCTTTATTGAATGCCAGGAGGCCTGCGTCAGAAAAAAGCTCATCATACCTGCCGGGGGTGTCGTATGAAAGTCTATGAAACTTTTCTTGCTCTCCTGCAGCCAGAAGACTTGTCCCTGTGTTAACTTTTTGGCCCCCAGCATCTTGCCTTGATTTGAGCCTTTTCCTGGGAGGATCTGTTTTGTGATGTGTCTTGAGCAGGTGGCACGTGCACCTCATGTTTCTTATTCGAGGTGACAGCGCAGGAGGGGCGCGTAGACTGGGTGCTGCCCTTGCCCAGCGCAGGAGGGTCACATAGACTGGGTGCTGCCCTTGCCCAGACTAGTCTCTCACCCCTCCCAGCTGTCGCGTGCTCTTGCCTGTGGCCGCCATCCCATCCCTGTTCTCATCCCGGCCCCTCCGCTTGGTCCTCCCTCAGGAAGTCTGCCCTGATAGGGGTCTCGCTGAGTGAGAGGGTGGTGTGGCGTGACTGGAACAAGTCAAGGTGGAACCACGTGTGAGCGCAGATGGGTGGAGAGACCCACAGAGACTGGCAGTGTGTGCCGTGGAGGGTGGGTGCCTGGACCACCTCACCTGGAAGTGGGGTCTCTCCATCACCAGATAGCACCGTGTAACTGTCGTAAGGACACATCTCAACATGTGTTAACACACATGCCTAAAACAAGCAGATCAGCTGATACCTAACTCTGTCTACCAAACATGAAAGTCTTACAGGAGTTTGGCTATGAAAGTCTCTGAGTATTTCCTGTCCATCTTCCCACTAAATGAGAATAAGTCGTATCCAATCATAAGAATTAAACCATGCTTGCTGTTAGAACTTGGTATAAACGATTTGAGTTTAAAATGGGCTGGGCTTGCTGTTAGATGCACAGTAACCGTCTGACAGCAAGTCAGTCTCCGTTTCCCCTGATGCTGGAATCTCTGAATTGCCGAGGACCTCTTCTGACTGCGACCACCCCAACCCCCCTCCTCAGCACTGCGAGTCAGACAGGTCCTGGGACACCTGAGCTTGTACGTGAATCTGTAGAGCTGGAGCTAGCCTCGGCCCCAGCCTGCCGGCCACCTGCTGTGCTAAACGTCCCTTGACCGAGCATGCATTTATCTCATCAGGAAATCTGTGCGGTGAGCCCAGAGAAGCCCCACGCCCTGTAGCTGGCAGTATCTGCTTGTACTCACATCTGGGGAGAGGCTGTCCACAGCTCTTGGCATCGTCCCTCGCTCCTGGAACACATTTGGTTTCAGGACATGATGGGGCAACAGGAAGCACAGGACCGAGAGCCTCCCTTGGTGTGAGCTCGGTGGTGGAGGGCCAGGCCACGCTTCCTGCACTGCTCAGCTGCTCTGGCCTTGCCGTCACAGCCCGTCTCACAGTCTGGCCGCTCCTCACCGCCTGTCTTCAGGTCTGGGCTCCTTGTGTGTTGTGTCTGCCTCCGTCCAGACCCCGGTCTCTGTGGTGTTGACTGTAGTCAGATCATCTGACCCTGACCTTGGATGTGGCTTGCTCTGCCTCTTCTTAAACTTGGGCAGCACCTGGTCCCCCAAGAGGTGGTGTCCTTTGGGACAGGGGTTCCGTTAAGTTTCAGAATGTCTCTTGAATGGGTGGACCTGTGGCGGTGTTTGCTTAGAGTAGGATAAACCGTATCAAAACTCATATTATGAGTTTGGGGAAGGACACGTTTTCGGTATATGCTGTCCCTTTAGTCATAGTACTGACTTCAAGGATTATGGACATTTGCTAGAGAAAATAGGCTTTTAAAAAATATTTTAGTCACAAATGAAATTACACCAAAGCTGATTGCCTACTTTGTTAAGTATTTCCCATCATTGTTTCCTGTTTTTAATTTTGTTTCTTCCTTAAATCTCCTTTACTCTTAAGAGAAGTCCAGTGTGAGTGTGCAGTGTAAAGGAATAGCCTTGTATGTGTGACGTGTGTCTCATGATCCCCAAAAGCATGTAAAGTTATACTCTTTCTTCTTCTTTTTTTAAATCTGAGTAAAGGATTTCAACTCCCATTATTCTTTCCTCATAGTTTCTTTTTACACCTCAATTTTGGGGCTTTTTCCAGGATCACCACATCTCCCAGAAGTATACAACCCTGGAGAATTACTCTAGCGACAGTTTGGTCCATGCATGGAAGGAGCGAGGGAATGGACTTTTATTTGGGTCCTCTGTGGAGTTAGGTCTTTGGGGTCTCTCGAGTACTTGAGTGCTATGCCTGCTTTGTGGGTCCTGACCCAGTGTCCCGTGATGCTCACGTGCTCTCCTGGGCTTCCCCCACCCTGTCTCCCAGCTCGCATCTGCGCAGCCAGTACTTTCTGCTCATTGGCGCTTCTTAGTGCTCAGTTGGGATTGCAGCGTGTTGCCACTTGAGGGCATTTTAGGTTCTGGTGAGAAACCAGAGGGCCTAACAGAAGGTTTGCAGGAGAACCGCCCACATGTTGCTGAAATGCAGGACAGCGTGGGCGCAGCGCTGGGCTCCTCTTGGGTGGAAAGGGGGGTCGTTTGTCATCATGATAAGTGAGAACGCAACCCTCCCACCCCCACAAGCAAGTTAAGTGTAGATGGCCTCACTATGGTAACTAGCTGAAGAGGAGCTCAGTCCCTGTAGTGGTTTTGTCTCTTTGGAGAGATGAAACCCCCTTAGTTTCTCATGATTGCTGTAGATCGAGAAGGTGAAACTGAGTTATCATTCATGAAGGGTCTTCAGTGTCTTAGATTCAGGAGAACAGAACATACGGCCTCATTTAAAACTGTATTTATGATTGTTAAGCTCCGGTTCCAGGGAAGAATTCATCATTCTCTAATGGTCTTTTGACTTGGAAGTGAACTGTTTTTCCTTTCTGCGTTTTATAGCACTGAGGTGACATGCCCGTGCCCAGCCCAATAACGTGGACTTCTCCTGACACACCCTAGACTGCTGGGAGAGTCTGGGTTCCCATGCTGACATCGATTGAGTTTTGTCCCAGCTTGCCTTTCAGACTCCAGATTCTACTGATGATGAGGGGAAAACAAAGTAACAGACACTCCAGGAAAAAAGGCCGAGTGACGGTGTCCTTTCTCTAACGAGCCAGCCAGCCTGGTCCCTTAACCCTTGCTTCTTATTTGCAGTTGTAGTCTTTTATCTTACTTACACTGATTAGGTACTTTTTTTTTTTTTTTTTTTTTACTGATTAGGTACTTAAACTGGAGACCATCTTGTTTCTTTTTCATCTTAAAACTATGATGGTAGTGTAAAAATTGGAAATTAGGTTTTGTTTTCCTAGTCAGGAAAGGAGCAGGTTTTTGCTGTTTCGGGACCATCTCATTAGACCCAAAGCGCCTTCCTGAGTCAGGCATCAGGGAGTGGCAGGGTGGGGGCCAGTGAGCCCAGCTGGCACCTGGGTGGGTTATGCCAAGACCTGCGTGGACACTGCCTTCACACACCCTTACACAGAGCTCTGGGGTGTTCCTGGCTGTGGCGGGAGCCCAGCAAGGTAGACCATGCCTTTGGGCCTCACCCAGAACCACCTTGTCACTCTAGCAGCCCTCTGCAGAGTGGCTGTTTCTGACCTCCTGACTTCTAGATTTAGGTCCTCCGACCTAAACCCAGACAGATGTGCAAAAATTAATTCTGGAAACAAAGGCCGCAAGGTCGGTCTCCTAGGGTACGTTGTTTCTCACAGCTTGGCTTGTGCGATGGACTGTTTGGAATGTTAACCTTTTTTCTCTCTTCTGTTTCTTGATAACTCTAGTTACCAGAAAAGCTCATAAGCAAATACAGCTGGATCAAGCAGTGGAAGCTGGGACTGAAATTTGAGGGGAAGAGCAAGGACCTGGTGGATAAAATTAAGGAGTCCCTCGCTTTACTGAGGAAGAAGGTTTGGAACATGTAGTTTTCTTTGATAAGTACGGAGCTCTGACTCTCAGTTGCCCCAGCACAACGCTTCTTAGTCCTCACTTAGTGGGTTACAGGCTGCCCAGGTGGCTCAGCGGTAAAGAATCCACCCGCCAATGCAGGAGATGTGAGTTCGATCCCTGGGTCGGGAAGATTCCCCTGGAGAAGGAAATGGCAGCCCACTCCAGTTTTCTTGCCTGGAGAATCGCATGGATGGAGGAGCCTGGTGGGCTACAGTCCATGGGGTTGCCATGAATCAGACATGCCTGAGTGACTAAGCAACAACGGTGGGTTACCACTTGCTCTTGGCTGGATTTTACGCAAAGTGATTCTAAACAAACACAAACTCTTCCTCTGAGGTGTTTGGTAAAATGAAGAGGTATCAACATCATACACTCTCAGAGATGACATGTTAAGTGAAATGTTTAATTTTGTTTAAAGCAAACCTTACAATAGTAGTCTTTTCTTCTAAGTCATACTGCCAAGTGTCAGGGATGTCATTTGGTCCATATCTTGTACAATATCATCAGCGATATGAATACTCATTTATTAAATTCTTCCCAATTATGTTCATGTTTTAAGATTCTGTCCATATTTCTTAGGCATGTTTTCTTTTACAACGATTGTCCAGGGCAGTAGATTTAATAACTTGTCTTTTGAAAACGGTCCTCAGGGTTTCTCTGAAGCAGAGTTGTGAGAAGGCACTTGGTCAGCTGAGCCCCAGTGATTTGGTCGATAAACCCTCCCTCCGTGGCTCTCTGCTGTCTTACGCGGGTGGGGTATCCTGCTTGCACGCCGGCCCACATGGACCTCTCGGGTGCTGGCCTCTGAACAGCCCGGACGCTCTCCTCACCAGGAACCCTGGACACAGGGCCTGTTCATTGTTCCGGGCTTCGTAGATGGAGTAGGGAGGGATGTCAGGCGGCGTCAGGCATCGTCTTTCAGGACCCTTCCTAGCACACACCCCAGTCGTCAGCCTCTTAACTGTGGTCTGCTGCCCCCATGAGACCTACAGCCTCACGAGAGACTTCATACACTTCATATGTGCCAGGCTGTACCCTGAAGTTTCTATTATGTAATTGTCATGACCAGCAGGGCATTGTCACTGTGGTTGTCCTCACCACAGACGAGGAGACCGTCCTGTCCATTCTTTTACAGCCAGTGCTGCCCTGAGCCTGACACACAACAGGCATTTGGGAAATACTTCGTTGAATGCGTGGAGGACCCTGACTTCCTGGAGCCTAGTTTTTATTTATAAAAATGAGAAATGTGTGCTGGAAAATAATACTGTTGAAGAAGGACTAGTGATAAAGACGTGGGAGCAAGAGAAGGACAGAGGGGGTCTATTTGTGTTGCCTGTTGAAGCAGAAGACAGGATTAGAGGGGCTGGAGCCCCGCGCCGCCCCAGGCAGGCCCTGGGTTAGCAGCGAGTGGAGCACAGGGCTCTGGCCTGGGGGAGTGAGCAGGAAGGCTTCAGCATAGCCACTGTTGCCCGTCCATTTTAACTCAGATTTCTAAGTTCTTGAGAAGTCGCTTCTTACACCTAGTAAAGACACGCCTAGTAACTAGGTCTTGATTTGGGGGATGCTGAAGTGATTCCAATTCATAATTATTCCATTACAATTATTCAGTAATAATCTGGGCCAGCACTGCCGACACCTCGTAGGTACCAGGCTGTACACTAAAGTTTTCAGTATTACGTAATTCTAACACCAGCAGGGCGTCGTGGTTGTGGTTGTGCCCACTTTACAGGCGACGAGACTAAGGCCCTGCAGGGGCCAGCAGCTGCTGGGTAGCGAGGCCCTTGTTCCATCCTGACTCTGACTCCAGAGCCGTGCTCTCACCTGCCAGCTTGGTCTACTCCTGAAAAATATGAGATGTTGTAGCTTTCAGAGTCCTGTGGCACAGTTATCACCAGTTAAATGTACTCTTGAATTTAAAAATTTAATGGTTTTGCAGAGGACCAGTAGTTACTGATTATACACAAGGATTAGTTTTGTGTTGGCATCTCTTATTCACAAAGAGATTCTTAACTTATAACCACTTATACTTACAGGGTTTTCTTCCTCACTTAAAGAGTTAGCATTTGTTAGCTGAATACCTGATTGTTGTCCTTCAGTCGCTGTTGTTGTTCAGTTGCTACATCGTATCCGACTCTTTGTGACCCCATGGACTGCAGCAGGCCAGGCTTCCCTGTCCTTCACTACCTCTCAGAGTTTGCTCAGATTGCTGTTCATTGAGTTGGTGATACTATCTAACCATCTCATCCTGTGTTGCCGCCTTCTCCTTGAATACCTGATTCTCTCCTTTATTTTTAATCAGAAGTCAATATGAATTTCCTGAGTAGATTTATTCATCTGAAACTCAAGTAAGCTTTTAATAAGAGGTTAGAAGGGTAAGTTTAGTAAACAGGTATTCAGGAGCTGTCACAGTCTTCCTTGCCCATCTTCACGTCATAAGGTTGGCTTGGTGTTTCTGGGTGGTATCGGCTGCCATAAGCCCCTTAAAGGGGAGGAGTGATTTCAGCTATGCTGCAGGGCATCATCACACCAGGTCTCTCCTCCTTCAAATATTTGTTTATTGACTGGTTCCGTTTCTTGGCCTGGGAAGATACGAGAGTTGAAATTTCCATCCCGTGATCCTAGAGCTTGTCCTTAGTGCAGTATACTTTTGTATCAGATTGCCGGGGGAAAAGCTGAATAAGGAAAGCGTGTGGTCTAAAGAGTACAGTTGTTTGAGCTGGAAGATTGAATACTGAGTGTTGGTACATGACCTGTGGTCACCTACCTATTCTGAAAATAATTTTGTGCTCATAGTGTGGGGTTTTACCAGGGACTTTCAGAACAACAGTTTAATTATTATGTAACTTTCTTATTATAGTGGGCAAGCCTGGCTGAACTGAGAACTGCAGAAGCAAGGCAGATGGCTTGTGATGAACTGTTCACAAATGAAGAAGAGGAGTACAGCCTCTATGAAGCTGTCAAATTCCTAATGCTGAACAGAGCCATTGAACTCTATGACGATAAGGAGAAGGGAAGGGAAGTGCCGTTTTTCTCTGTGCTTCTCTTTGCTCGGGATACGTCAAGTGACCCTGGTCAGCTGCTGCGGAACCATCTGAACCAGGTGGGGCACACTGGCGGCCTGGAGCAGGTGAGTCGTGCCTTTGGGAGTACATTAACCCAGAGCAGCAGCATCAGCCTTCAACTACTGCCTCAGTTTTTGTGGGTCTGGAGCTCAGGAGCCCTGCCGTTGTGTGGTTCTGGCTCAGGGTCGCAGGAGGTTGCAGTTGAGTCTTGCTCAGGGCTGCAGTCTCCGGAGGGCTCGACTGCAGCTGGAGGGTCCACTTGCAGCCTGGTGCACACTCACCTGGCTGTTGGCGGGAGGGCTCAGTCCCTCACTGGGGGTCAGTGGGAGGGCTCAGTGCCTCACTATGTGGGGCTTTCCATAGGGCTGCTCAAATGTCCTCCTGACATGGCAGCTGGCTTCTCTCAGAAGGTGGTCCAAGAAGACAGCCAGGATGCTCCAGTGCCTTCTGTGGTCTAATCTTGGAAGTCACTCACCGGTACTTACACCAGGTTCTGTTTGTTAGAAGCAGATCACATCATTCTTCCCACACTCAAGTCAGGCATGCCGAAGAATTGTGAGCCTATTTTTTTTTTAATTTATTTATTTTTAATTGGAGGTTAATTGCTTTGGAATACTGCATTGGTTTCTGCCATGCGTCAACATGAATCAGCCGAGGGTATACATATGTCCCTTCCCCTTTGAACCTCCCTCCACCTCCCAGCCCTCGAGGGTGAACCTGTTTTATACCCACCATGGTTGTCTCAGCCTGGGCTTTCTCCTATCGTGTGGTGGATGGGACCAGAACCCTTGGCTCCAGAAAGAAACCAAGCCCTGGGAAGGAGTCCTCTGAAGGGTCCTGTTTAATCTTGGCTGCTGTCGCTGTATTAGGTAGCATCCTTTAAAAATAGACTTTAGCCAGGAGAGCCAGCCTGCTCTTGGATCTTCAACAGATAGGTTGAGTTTGGAGTTTCACCCACAGACCCAGCGTGGTGCTGTCCTGTGGGTCACCCGTTGACTCACCACACTCTGCTCTTTCTTTGTTGGGTCATCACGTTGCTCTGAACAGCCTAAGTTCTTCTTTAGTCGAATAGCCAACCACTTGAGAAGCATGGTTGGTGACATTGAACAGGAGACAGGGATCAAGACCATCCCCAAGAAAAAGAAATGCAAAAAAACAAAATGGCTGTCTGAGGAGGCCTTACAAATAGCTGTGAAAAGAAGAGAAGTGAAAAGCAAAGGAATAAAGGAAAGATACACCCATTTGAATGCAGAGTTCCAAAGAATAGCAAGGAGAGATAAAAAGCCTTCCTCAGCGATCAATGCAAAGAAATAGAGGAAAACAATAGAATGGGAAAGACTAGAGATCTCTTCAAGAAAATTAGAGATACCAAGGGAACTTTTCATGCAAAGATGGGCTCAATAAAGGACAGAAATGGTATGGACCTAACAGAGGCAGACGATATTAAGAAGAGGTGGCAAGAATACACAGAAGAACTGTACAAAAAAGATCTTCATGACCCAGATAATCATGATGGTGTGATCACTCACCTAGAGCCAGACATCCTGGAATGTGAAGTCAAGTAGGCCTTATGAAGCATTACTATGAACAAAGCTAGTGGAGGTGACTAGCTTTGAAATAGTTGAGCTATTTGAAATTGTTGAGCTATTTCAAATCCTAAAAGATGATGCTGTGAAAGTACTGCACTCAACATATCAGCAAATTTGGAAGACTCAGCAGTGGCCACAGAACTGGAAAAGGTCAGTTTTCATTCCAATCCCAAAGAATGTTCAAACTACCTAACAATTGCACTCATCTCAGATGCTAGTAAAGTAATGCTCAAAATTCTCCAAGCCAGGCTTCAGCAATATGTGAACCATGAACTTCCAGATGTTCAAGGAAGGTGGTTTTAGAAAAGGCAGAAGAACCAGAGATCAAATTGCCAACATCCGCTGGATCATCGAAAAAGCAAGAGAGTTCCAGAAAAACATCTATTTCTGCTTTATTGACTATGCCAAAGCCTTTGTGTGGATCACAATAAACTGTGGAACATTCTGAAAGAGATGGGAATACCAGACCACCTCACCTGCCTCTTGAGAAACCTGTACACAGGTCAGGAAGCAACAGTTAGAACTGGACATGGAACAACAGACTGGTTCCAAATAGGAAAAGGAGTACGTCAAGGCTATATATTGTCACCCTGCTTATTTAACTTATATGCAGAGTACATCATGAGAAATGCTGGCCTGGAAGAAGCACAAGCTGGAATCAAGATTTCTAGAAGAAATATCAATAACCTCAGATATGCAGATGACACCACCCTTATGGCAGAAAATGAAGAAGAACTAAAGAGCCTTTTGATGAAAGTGAAAGAGGAGAGTGAAAAAGTTGGCTTAAAGCTCAACATTCAGAAAACTAAGATCATAGCATCCAGTCCCATCATTTCATGGGAAATAGATGGGGAAACAGTGGAAACAGTGGCTGACTTTATTTTTGGGGGCTCCAAAATCACTGCAGATGGTGATTGCAGCCATGAAATTAAAAGATGCTTACTCCTTGGAAGGAAAGTTATGACCAACCTAGACAGCATATTAAAAAGCAGAGACATTACTTTGCCAACAAAGGTCCATCTCGTCCAGGCTATGGTTTTTTCAGTGGTCATGTATGGATGTGAGAGTTGGACTATAAAGAAAGCTGAGCACCAAAGAATTGATGCTTTTGAACTGTGGTATTGGAGATAACTCGTGAGAGTCCCTTGGACTGCAGGGAGATCCAACCAGCCCATCCTAAAGGAGATCAGTATTGGGTGTTCTTTGGAAGGACTGATGTTGAAGCTGAAACTCCAGTACTTTGGCCACCTTATGTGAAGAGCTGACTCATTAGAAAAGACCCTGATGCTGGGAAAGATTGAGGGCAGGAAGAGAAGGGGACGACAGAGGATGAGATGGCTGGATGGCATCACTGACTCAATGGACAAGAGTTTGGGTAAACTCCAGGAGTTGGTGATGGACAGGGAAGCCTGGCGTGCTGTGGTCATCGGGTTGCACAGAGTTGGACACGACTGAGCGACTGAACAGTTCAAAACTGAGAACATGGAGGCTTTCCATTCAGAGTGCCACTTTCTTGCATGCACGGCTGACTTGGAGCTTGCCTTTTACTGGTTACACAGGAAAGAGCAAAAATGGCAGTCACGCTGAGTCAGCCAGGGTCGAAGATAACTGTTTTAAAAAAGTTGTTTGTACTCGAAAGGTAAGTTACTTACGTGTCTTGAACCACTGCAGATAGCTTGCACTAACAAGCCTGGTAGAGCATAGTTCGAGTATTAGGCTTCTGATGGTCCTTTCTGAGTCCCCACAAGTCTGCTGTAACATGTTTAAATAGCAGTTTTGTTGAAATATCGTGTACATACCAGTTTACCCCTTTGTGTGTGTGACTCAGTGGATTTTAGTATGTTTATAGAGTTTTGCAGCCATTAAATTTGCAGAGTCTAATTTTAGACCATTTTATCACTCCTAAAGGAAACCTCATACCCTCATTCCCTTTTTTCCAGCCCTAGGCAACTACTAACTTACTTTCTGTTTTTACAGACTTGTCTATCCTGAGCATTTCATGTAAATGGAATTTTATAATATGTGGTCTTTTATGACTGGCTTCTTTGACTGAGCCTAATGTCTTCCAGATTCATCAGTATTGCAGCATGTATCAATACTTCATTCCTTTTTATTGACAAATAATATTCTATTGTATGGATGTATCACATTTTATACATCCACTTCAGTTGTTTCCACTTTTTGGCGATTATGAATAATCCTGCTGTGAACATCATGTACAAGTTTTTTGCGGGACATATGTTTTTAATTCTCTTGGGTATATGTTAATCTAGGAGTGGAACTGCTGGGCTACATGGCAATTCTTTGTTTAAAACTTTGAGAAACTGCCAAACTTTGTAAAAGCAGCTGCACTCTTTTATATCCCCTCCAGCAATGTTTCAGAGTTCCATTTCTTCACATCCTTACCACACTTTTTTAAAAAAATTGAGGTGAAGTTCATATAACACCAAAGTAACCATTTTAAAGTGTACAATTCACTCACTGTCCATACATTTGCAGCCTTGTGTGACCTTTACCTGTGCCAAGTTCCGAAACAGTTTCCTTCCCCTGAAAGAAAGAAAACCTGGTGCCTGCGAGGCAGTCTCTCCCCGCGATCATCTGTCTGTTTGATTGTAGCCATTCGAGTGGGTGGGAAATGGCGTCTCATTGTGGGTTTGATTTGTGTTCCCCCGATGACTTTGTATGTACGTAGTGGTATTTACATGTCATCTTCGGAGAAAGCTCTATTCTTTTCAAGTTCTTTGGGCAGTTTTTAGACTGGTTATTGGCTTTTTTATTGTCAAGTTGAGATGTTCTTAATGTATTCAAACCACAAGTCCCTTACGACATATGACCCCTTCTTGATGATGTGTTTGATTATAATGACCCACACATAACGGCAGGACTGGGGCTGGACTGCAGGAGGAAAATGGGCTCAGGCCAAGCCGCGCTGTGCCCCGTGGGGACCCCAGAGCAGGAGCGGGGAGCCAGCCGCATCCTTCAGCCTTTGTTCTCCCCGCAGGTCGAGATGTTCCTCCTGGCCTACGCTGTGCGCCACACCATCCAGGTGTATCGGCTCTCCAAGTATGGCACTGAGGAGTTCGTCACGGTCTACCCCACCGACGCCCCCCGGGACTGGCCAGTGGTGACCCTGATCGCCGAGGACGACCGGCACTACAATGTCCCCGTCCGAGTGTGTGAGGAGACCAGCCTGTGAGCTGCGCTTGGCCCGCCTGGCCACGAGGCTGAGGGGCGCGGGCAGCCCCTCGCGGGGGCCTCGGGCCTGCAGGTCCCTGAGCCCGACCTCTGAGGACGCCTGGGCCCAGTTAGCCTCACCAGACTGGAATGTTCTGGGAACTAGCTTTGGCGAATCACAAGTAACCGCGATTTTTTCCCCCTCATCTGTGATGCAGTACGTTTCCGTGGGAGCCTTCAGAGCACACCTGTTAAAAGGTGCAAACTACACCTCCTCCATAAAACAGACACTTTTATATCAGAGGAGTCGCGTCCTGGACAGAAAGTGTCCAAAGCGCGCTCTCATAGTAAACTGGCTTTCGATTTTTTTTTTTAAAAGATGGTAACTTTTGTTCTGATGGTTACAGCATCTGCGGTGCCCTTTCTCTACATCTATGCAATCGGTTCACGCGGTAGAAGTCGGGGGCAGAGCCTGCCAACAGCCCAGCATCCTCTGCTAGTCTCACCCAGTAATGGTTTAAATCTACATGTTAATTAAAGCTGTTGTAAGCCGAGTGTCTAATAGAAGCATCAACTGGGTACAGCTGCTTAAAGGCTGGAGAAGGGGCTGCAGGAGAAGCAGCGGCCCCAGGACTCGTGCTCTGCCAGGATGTGCCAGGCGCCTGTGGTCACGGACACCCCCGCTCGGGAGCCTGGTGCGGGGGTGGGTGGTCGGGGGGAGAGCCCCCGGGATCAGGGGCTGTTCCTTCATCTGCAGTTCCACAGATTCACCATCATCTAGTCAGAGTCAAGCTTAGACCCATGTGTGGTTTTAGTGGAAACCAAGGCCAATTGATGAGTTTCTGGAGAGTGCTTCCATCGCCAGGTTCCTGTCCCGCATCTGTTGGAGGGGATGAGTTAGCAGCAGGGAGTCTCTGGTTTTCATGAGTAAGTTTTCAGTACAAGAGCGTGCTTAACACTGTCTGCAGAGGCATGGCCGAGCTGCACCCGCCCTTGGTTGAGTTTGGGATGCCCAGGGTCGCAGTGTTCTGGCCACTAATGGTGCCCTTGCCTAGTCAGTCACAGGCTAGGGTGGTGCCTGAGAGGCGGGGATAGGCTCTGGCAGACCAGCTGAGCCTTGTCTGCATCAGGGCCCGAATCCCTGTGGCATGTGGACACCTCACTCAGACTATCAGCAGCACCTGGATTGGCTCAGTATTTGTGGAGATGGTGTTACCCTGAAGTACTGAGCTTTATTCTATATAATTATAATCTTTATGTGGTTTAATATAATGTAGTTGATAAGCTATCTAATCTGTTGTCCCTCCCCCCGCCCCGCCCCCAGGGACAGAACTTTTGTGAAAATGTAAGTTTTGCTTTTACTTAAAAATCAAAATTTTCGGTTGAGAAAAAACTCAGAGGACACAGAAGACTATGCAGACTGTTAGACGAGTATTCCTCCCATTACCTCATCAGTAATATTCACATTTTGGTAGATACTTAACTCATTAGGGTGTTTGAATTGAATTTTACTCTAGATGGCGTGAATGTGTTGGAGAGGCTTTGTCTTTCACTGTGAAATGCAATGGTGCCTCAAATAATAATAAGAAGGTACCTAGAAGCCAAATGAAAATGACGACTTCCTGTTGGCTTGGATGCTTCATTTTATGTTACATGATTTTCATGCAGCTTATAAAAGGAAATGCCTACCAGTTCATTCTTGAACATGTTTAAAAGCACAACTTCAAACACTTCAGTTGTACAAGGCAGTTGGTGTCTGTGTCCATCAAACTGCTGGCAGATCGCCTCTGTTGAGTTTAATGATACTCATGATCTCTGCATTTTTGAGAATGTTCTAGTCTTAGTGAACTTGAACTGGGCTTCTGGGTAGCTCGATTACATCTCATACTTTTTTCTTGTTCCTGTGTATGATATTGTTAGAGTGTGTGCAAAAATTGTGGTCTTAACTACCCCATTGATAAAAACTCAAAAATGTGCATTTAAGTTGCTTTCTGACCCAAGGCCATATTAGACTCTCAGACTGTCATGCAGGTTTAGAGGGATCATAGCATCAGAGAAGAAAAGCTTTCAAAGAAACAATACTTTAGGAAATGTAGATGATTGGCGAACTTTAAAAAAAAAATTTTTTGTTCCTACGTGCAACTATAGTTACCCAGAGCTTTAATTCCATTTTTCATTCTTGGTCTTGGCCTGGTTGGGTGATATCAGTAGAATTGAAATTGAGTTGAGACCAAAATGGATTCAGGAGGATAAATTTACTTAGAGGGGATCTCTAAAATGGTATGAGTGTTTCCAAAAAAGGAAGGTAGTGGGACCTACACTTTGCTTACTTTCTATCCCAGGATTTATTGCAAGAGTTCAGTCATTTTGGAGCCCTCTGGTCTTATCAGAAAGAAGATACCTGCCTTGAACAGGTGTGACTTATACCTTTGAGCTCATTTAAAGTGCATTAAACCTAAATAACAAGTTCCATGGAATTAACCTCTCGGCGTGTGGGATTTGATCTGAAATGTCAGTTCCTCTTCCTTGGAGTTCAGCAAATCTGAAAACACCTTAAAGGCACAGAACAGGATTGTCCCTGCTCTCTACATAGAGCCGTTCACACTTCCCATTATACCGTTGTACGTTCCATTAACGTCTGACGTTTTCTTTGATTGTGGAAACAGAGATCCCCTTGGTATTGTTTCATTATTTTTCCCTCCAGTTCTAGGGCTTGTCAAGTAAAATCTCAGACCGCTTGAATCTCACCCCTGTGTCAGGAAAAACACCTTTGTTGGTTTTTGTGCGCTTGTTTTTTGCTTTGCTTTTTAGGAGGCTATGTTACCCTTCTGCCCTCTTCACCTCAGGGTGCTCGTTTACCTGAGAGTGTGTGGCCTCCTTTTTGAAGGGCTTCCAGGTGGTAACTGAGGTGCTGTCTCACCTCTGATGATCCAGCTTCCTTACATTGCAGCACAGATGTCAAACGTACCTCCTGGTTTTGTCTCCTTTGTGGTGTTAAAGTTTCATCATGTTCCTGTCTCTCTTTCTAAAGCAACACTTTGCAGGTACTCCCCCTTTGAAAGCCAGAAAGTTATTTTCAGAAATACAAACCTCCAGGGAATTGTACTTGTGCTCATACACAAAAATACATGGATGCCTTTTCTTAAATGATCTGTATCTAGTTAAAAACCAATAAGAATGTGTTTGGAGTGAATCTGAAATGTGTGTGAAAGATATAGGAGTCCCCACATAGTTGAGCAAAGTCAGGGCACAATATCAAGTAATTTTACCAGCTTACCAGAGACGTTTCAGTTTTGTTTAGATAACAAATCACCGGCCACAGGCGTTAGTTTTTGTGAAACCCCCCCCAGTCAGTAATGTGTTAAAAGGCCCAAGAACAGTAAGGAGTGAACTGAAGAGTGACGAACTGATTCTAGATGAAAAAATGCCTTTGAAAAACAAAACGGATGCCTAACAGACCTCCTTAGCGTAAGTTAATAAAAGGATAAAAATCTGAACCAGCGCACACCACTTCTGTGCCTGGATTCTGCAGATGCCTTTTTCTAAAGTTGAAGCCCCCTGTGTAACAGAAGTAGACTGCCTAATGCTGAACTTTTAGAAAACCTTCTTGGGGGTCTCTTCTCAGGGCCTGGAGAGAGCAGGAAGCCAGTGCTGAATCGAGCAGTGAACTGAGACAATGGGCAGCTGATGATCAATACTTGTAACTGATCCAGGGAATAACTTGGAGCCACGAAAAGCACAAAACTAAACTGGTTTGCCTGCCCCCAGCCCTGGTGGCTGTAAGGGTAGGGTAGGCTTGGCCACGACCAGAATGGGCGGGGTGATGCCTGCTCGCTGGTCTGCACTCAAATCACGACGTTCTGTGTGAGGTCACAGAGCCTGAGACCCTACAAGTTTGGGAGGGTGGAGGTGAGCTGTCCCTTTTGCCTTTTTTTTCCCCTCATGCTAAATTGAACTTTATTACTGGAGATAGTGGAGGATGTTAGTAGGTATCATTAAACTCTCCAGAGTGGTCATAAAGTCTGGAGATAATTATATTGAAATGTGTTATCAGCAAACCACTTGCTACGTTTATCTCTGTTTCCAGGGGTCTTCCCTGGTGGCTCAGTGGTAAAGAGTCTATCTGCAATGGAGGAGATGCAGGTTCAATCCCTGGGGTTCAGAAAGATTCCCTGGAGAAGGAAATGGCCACCTTCTTGCCTGGAAAATTCAGTGGACAGAGGAGTCTGTCGGGCTACAGTCCATAGGGGTTGCAAAGTGTCAGCACACGACTTAGTGACTGAGCAAGGCGAGGCCGTTGACCTCATGGCCATCTGTATATTTCCATAACTTGAGTGCTCATTAATAGCCAGGGCTTGTTAATAGAACATTGATGAGAGCTTTGTCTCATTCTTGTTGATTTTTCGGGTGTAGGTGTGGGTCAGGGGTGAAATTGCCAAAATGCAGGTGATCCAGGGAAAGGATCTGGGATTCTAGATGAAACCAGTCTTGGCAGTCTTTTTCCCAGTAACCAGGGGTGGTTGAGTTCAGTTCTGAACTTCAAAATAATTTTTTTTTTGTACTCAAGACCTGTTCTATAATGAAAAAATGCCTTGACTTGTCTCACAAATGGTGCTAAACTATGGTACTCCTTATAGGAGCCAGGGCAGTCTGTGGGTTGGTTACTTCTGAGTATTTCAATGTGGGAAAAAAGCCAAAGTGAATGTATGTAGTGAGCTCCCTTCTCGCTTCCATTGTCTGTAAACATGTTTTGGTCTCACAGCCTCTGAGTCTGTGTTATGAATTTGGAGGGGATACCGACCCCTTGTCTGTCCGTAGCGGCGGTTTTCCTTCCCCATCGGCCAGGCTGCCTAGGGAAGGCAGACAGGAACTCAGTGAAACCTGGCCGCCTCGTCTGTCTTGGCTTGTTTTAGCAGAGTGTCCAGTTTGCACTCTTAAGATGTCAGCGTTTGTCAAAAACCTCATCTGCTCTGAGAACCGTGCCCCTGAGGCTCCCATCGGCCTGGGACCATGGTCCCACCTGCCTCCAAGGCGGAGGTTGCCTCGTTGACACGTTGAATCCTCATCTTTACTGTCAGAGGCCAAGCCAACTCGGGTTTTGCTGTCGATCTCCTGTAGCAAGTCTGGCCACGAAGGACTGTAAAAACAAATAACTAAAAATAAAAACTCAGAGAATGAAAACTTGGAAGCCTGGCTGTGTTGCTCTGGTTAAATGCCTGACTTTGAGGACCTTGGAGATTGAGGTTTGGTGCTTTAACTTTCCAGCACTGCCAGGACAGACCTTTTGGTGCTGAACTCCTAGGACATGATCACTCCCCAAATTAGATTTGGTCTTGGGCCTGGATTCAGTCGAACAGTCCCATCACCCGCTACTAGGGGAGCTGGGCCGGTTACCCCATTTCCTCGTCTCGGTCCTCACCTCCACGCCGCCTGCTCCGGGGTGAATGGGGGTGAAGTGAGGTGCAAGCCCTTCACGGAGGCTTCAGGTGCATCCCCTAGGCCCCGCAGGGCAGGGCTGCAGGCACCATCCAGACCCAGCCTTGGCTGAGTGTTCGCCAGGGAGAGGCCTGTGGTGTGTGTAGCATTCTTAGGTGTTCAAGAACCATCTAGACTGATGGATGGAAATGCACCCACCTGTGTGATAGCAAGAACCTAACACTGTTTGAGTCAGGCGGCCACTGAAAGACTGTTGGCTTTCCAAGGTGTTCTGGGGATTAGAGAATGAGCCGGCCCCTGCCTTCCTATGAGTCAAAGAACTGAGTCTTTGCAAAATGGTGCTGTGCTTCTGAAGACCCCGCCACTTAGGGGCTGGGCATCCAGAGGGCAGCAGTGCCAGGCTGATGAGGGGCAGCGAAGGCAATCCTGGGCTAAACAGTAACAGCGGGCTCTTCTTCAGTGCCCCGTTCACTTGGGTAATGAACTAAAGTGAAAGTCACTCCTGCTAAGTCGCTTCAGTCGTGTCCGACTCTGTGCGACCCCATAGACGGCAGCCCACCAGGCTCCCCGTCCCTGGGATTCTCCAGGCAAGAACACTGGAGTGGGTTGCCATTTCCTCCTCCAGTGCATGAAAGTGAAAAGTGAAAGTGAAGTCGCTCAGCCGTGTCTGACTCTTAGTGACCCCATGGTCTGAAGCCTACCAGGCTCCTCCGTCCATGGAATTTTCCAGGCAAGAGTACTGGAGTGGGGTGCCATTGCCTTCTTCAGAAAGTTGCTGAGTCGTATCCAACTCTGCGACCCCATGGACTCTGCAGTCCATGGAATTCTCCAGGCCAGAATAATGCAGTGGGTAGCCTTTTGCTTCTTCAGGGCATCTTCCCAACCCAGGGATCAAACTCAGTTCTCCTGCATTGCAGGCAGATTCTTTACCAGCTGAGCTACAAGGGAAGCCCAAGAATACTGGAGTGGGTAGCCTATCCCTTCTCCAGTGGATCTTCCCAATCCAGGAATCAAACTGGGGTCTCCTGCCTGGCAGGTGGATTCTTGACCAACTGAGCTCTCAGGGAAGCCCAATGAACTAAAAGTCTGGCGTAAATACACTTCTCCCGCCTCTCCTCTGAGTCATGGGACTCTTCTCGATTTCAAGGCAGTGTTTCAGGCCTGGTTTCTCCATGCCTGCGCCTCCCACTCCCACCCTCACCCCCATGGTGGGAAGTGTGGAGAGAAACGGCCCCAGGCTGTGGATCCTGGGGACGCCCTCCGGAATTACAGCCATCAAATGATGAAGAAAGTACCAGCCTTGTTTTGTGTATATAGAATGAGAGCATTTATGTGTATATACAGTATTCTTGGCTGGAGGATCCCATGGACAAGAGCCTGGGGGGAGGGGGGTGTCACAGGGTTGGACACGACTGAACGCACACAGCACACACAGTTGTGTTCACACTTACCATCATCCCTTGCTTGAAAGCTGGGCATTCTTTCCATAGATTCTCCAAATCGTCTCCCCTTCCCACTCCTCCTACCACCACCTCTGGCCTGGGCTCCATGGGAGTGGCCTGGTAATGACCTTCTGACTTGCTGGGTCTGGAGGATTCCCTCCAGACTCCCAGCCCTGAGCACAGCCCCAGAGGCAAAGCCAATTTGGCTCTGGGGTGGGACAGCCTGGGGTGACACTCTCTCTAGCTCCCTAGGGCTCAAGGAGGGTGTTTCTTCTGCCTTCTCACCACCCTGCAGCCCCCAGCCCTGTACCCTTGCAAGATCCTCCCAAGAATGGCTGAGAGATCTGGTGATGGTGGTTTTTCATTCTCTGCTGCAATTTGGATTATTCAGTAAAGCTGAGGATTCTGTCTTCCAAATACCCCTCTACTGCCATTTCCCCCAAATCCAGACGTAATTACGGCAGAAAACACTGCCGTGCTGGGCCGTTCACTTAGGAGACAGCGCTCCTTGGAGCATCGGAGAGAATGCTGAGAAAATAAAAAGCAAACACACCATGAGCATTGTCTTCCGTGTTCGTGGAGATCACATCCTATTTGTGCTAGATGGTGAGGAGCTGTGATATACTCTGAGGTTTAAAAAAAATCCTAGGTAATTAACACCATTGACTATTTCCAGTTTTCTCAATTATGATAGTGCTATAATGAGCCTTCTCATTCAGCAGTCTTTTTATGCATCTCTAAATTGACCCAGTTCAAGGCTCTCCCAACCTTCCCTCAAAAAAGTTTCAAGAATTTCACCCTCATCAACTGATCCTGCTTCATTGTCCCTTGGGTGACTCTCAGTTCAGTTCAGTTCAGTCGCTCAGTCATGTCCGACTCTGCGACTCTGTGAATCGCAGCACGCCAGGCCTCCCTGTCCATCACCAACTCCCAGAGTTCACTCAGACTCATGTCCATCGAGTCAGTGATGCCATCCAGCCACCTCATCCTCTGTTGTCCCCTTCTCCTCCTGCCCCCAATCCCTCCCAGCATCAGAGTCTTTTCCAATGAGTCAACTCTTCGCATGAGGTGGCCAAAGTACGGGAGTTTCAGCTTTAGCATCAATCCTTCCAAAGAAATCGCAGGGCTGATCTCCTTCAGAATGGACTGGTTGGATCTCCTTGCAGTCCAAGGGACTCTCAAGAGTCTTCTCCAACACCACAGTTCAAAAGCATCAATTCTTCGGCACTCAGGCTTCTTCACAGTCCAACTCTCAGATCCATACATGACCACAGAAAAAACCATAGCCTTGATTAGACGGGTGACTCTAGGGGTATTTTAACTTTAAACTTTGACCACCTGGCAAGAAAAAAAAAATTAAAAGAGACATTTAATGCTTTTGATTCTCATAATGGTGAACATTTTTCCTAGATATTTGTGGGTCAGTGGTATTTCTTCCCTGCCTTGCTTTTTTACGTGCTTTGCCCATGACGTGAACCTCTTTCCTAGCTGAGTGTGAGCTTGAAACATCTCGCCAGATTGTCCTCTGTAGAAATGCCGCTGACTGATATTTCACTGCAGAGCAGGAGTGCCAACACTTGCTCCATCAAACTTTGGTCTTTGCTGAGTCGATAGCTGGTCTTTCAGTATGTGTTCCTTCCCTTGAGGAAGCCTGCTTCCCTTTTGTAGAAGCTGTTCACTAGTCATTTTCTGGGAGCCTTCTGCTCATGCCCTTTGCCCAGTGGTTATATTCTCTCACTAGGCAGTTGTGTGTGAGAATACTTTTGGCTTTCCCATCTGTATTTCACAGATTAAGGGCTGGGAGCTTCCAGCAGGAAAGTCCAGCACAGGGGCTCCCAGGGATCCGTGTTAAGTGGCAAGTGACAGGAACTGGCTCAGGTTATCTTAGTTCGTGGAGGGATTGACCTTAGTGACAGAAAGAGGGGATTTGGAGGTGAGAAAGGCTGCAGGAAACAGGGCTCTCACGCGGGGGACCAGGGATCAGAGCATGTTCGGGGGAGGAAGGTGTGAGTGACTTTATTCACCAAAGAATGTCTGCTCTGGGCAGGCACCTGCCAAAACCAGGGCTGTGAGACGAGCTGGTCCAGGCCTCCTCTCCCCACCTCTCCGGTTCCCTCCTCCCCAACCCCGCCTGCCCCTTGCACAGATCAGCTGGACCGGGGTAGAATCGCTGATCACTTCCTGCCCTGTCTGGAGCTAGAGCAGGAGGAAGGAGGCTGGAAGGGCAGAGGGTGAGAGATCTCTTCATAGTTGCTGTCTTGCACCAGCCTTACTCCCAGGCCTGCCCGGGCTCAGCTCTTTCCTTTCCTTCCCACACCAGGTGCTTCTAGGGATCTTGGAGACCCCTCTGCCCCCAGCTCAGGGCCTCTCCTGGCAGTTCCTGTGCAGTGGCTGAGGGTCCCTCCCCTGGCCCGCCACTTCCTCCATTGCAGCTCCAAGAATCCAGTGTCACCTCCAGCCTCTTTCTGAGCCCCTTTCAACCCGCTCAGGACCTCGGACGCCCCCTGGGTCAGCTGGTTGATCTGTGTGGGCCAGGCCTGGTTCACAGGAAAGACCTTGGCACCTGCTGTCATCAAACGTGGCACGCGCCCCTTCCTCGGTGACTCTGTCTTCTGTCAGATCTGACCGTCCTGGCGGACACCTGTTCACTGAGTGCCCATCATTGTAGGGGCCCATCTCAAGTTCGCTGAGTGTCTCCTCTGGAGCCCTACCCTTAGGCCTAAGGTGTCAAGAGACCCCTCCATCCTCTCCCCCATCACACATGCATACACACACACCCCTGAGGGGAGGAAGGGACCAGTGAAATTCTGCACAGAAACCATCTCTACAAATTCTCTCTCTTTTTTTAAACAAATTCTCTTTTTAAAATACCTCCTCTTGGGCCTTTGATGCCTTCATGGTGAATGAGGGATGAAAGTGGAAACGGGTGTGAGGAGGAGGCGTGGCATTAAGAAGCTTGGAGCCGAGGGCCGGGTCACCACCAGGGGGTCCCTGTTTTGTGTCGCTGCTTCTCCACGGGTGTTAGCATCCTCCTTTCTAGCCGGGCCCTTGTCACCCAGACTCAGCGTGATGCCCAACCCAGGTGAGTTCAGAGTCCTTCTTACGACACCCCCAATGCCTAGTGAGAGAGAGGGAGGGCCAGCGTGGAGGAGCAGGGTGAGGTGGGGTGGGAGGAGGTGGGCAGGTTGCTGGGAACGGTTGTGCAGGTTGCACACTGCAGCACTGGGTGCCATTCATGGTCCAGGAGGACACGTGAGATTGGAGAAGGAAAACTATTCTGGAGATTTAGCATTCAGGCCATAGTTGACCAGGAACCCCTGAACTAAGCAGTGAGACTGCAGAGGAAGGGAGAGGAGTGAGCGATGCTGGGGGAGAGAGAATCACCAGGGAGAGTGACTTGACTGAGGGAGGGGCGGGACGCAGTGTGGGTTGGTTTCTGGGTGGGTGCTCATGTGATTCATCTAGTCCGGAGACAGCGTGGGAGGGCTGGTGGGGGAAGGGTGCCAAGGTCCCCGGGGGACCCCTCTGAGGATGGGTTGAGTGGTGACTGGACTGCAGGTCTGGAACAAGTCAGGGCTGGCAAAACAGCCCCGGGGATCCCCAGCATGCCCTTGGAGTTGGAAGCAGGCCCAAGTTAGGTCACCCAGGGCGTGTAGGACTAGATTCCAGCTGAGAAGGGAGCAGGTCTGGGGCCCGGGCTGTGGACACCGCTTCGAGTCTTTTTAAGGCATTAGATGGAGTTAGATAGCTTTGAATAAACACAGGTGGAGAGTGAAGAAGGCAGCTGAAGTCTGTGCAGTGGCTGCGCTGGGGGAGAGGCAGAAGTATAGAGCTGAGCTGGGATGTGGTGTTGCCAGGCATGGGGCAGAAATCGCTTCTTGACTACATCACCCATGAATCTGGGAGCGTCTGTCCTGACAGAGCCCTGGGACTGGGGGAGACCGGAGCTGACCACAGCCAGCTCTCTTCAGCCATTTACATTTAAAGCAAGAGAGCCTGGTATGTGAAGCAAGTTAGATGAGAACTGTTCTATCCGTTAATTCTATTTTTGGTCTTTGAATTCAATGGTTCTGAACCTAAAATGGGCTTCCCACTTGGCTCTAGTGGTAAAGGACCCACCTGCCAAAGCAGGAGGCCTAAGAGACACAGGTTTAATCTCTACGTGGGGAAGATCCTCTGGAGGAGGGCATGGCAACCCACTCCAGTGTTCTTGCCTGGAGAATCCCATGGACAGAGGAGCCATGAGGTCCATAGGGTCACAAGGAGTTGGATGCGACTGAAGCGACTTAGCGCACACAAACCTAAGATTAGTCTTTGTTTTGTTCTTAAAGCTCTAGTAGTTTTCCTCTGTTGAAAGCAGCTGGCATGACTTTCCTAGATTTCTTGGCTGGGGCACTTCCAAGCTGCTTGGAAGCTCAGCAGATGTGCACCCTCGTCTTCATGTGCCGCTGTCAACGGCTCTACAAATCCTGATGTCGCAGTGGGTGAGAACTAGAGAAGATCTCGTTCTGTCAGTAGAGCAGAAGAGGCCGATCCAGAGTCAGCCAGTAACTTGCCTGGCTCACAGCTGATAAGCAGCAGGAATGGAACTAGGACTCACGGCTCCTCATTTCTTTTGTTCCTTTTGTGCAAAGACCAGTGTACTGAGCTGTGAAATCAGCATGGTATTTACTGGCTTGTGTTGTCCAGGAAGAAGCCTGGAGCTTGTTGGGGGCAGAAGGTAATGAAGACAAGTAGGAATGCTAGAAGGGCTTCCCTGCTGGCTCAGTAGTAAAGAACCTGTCTGCCAATGCAGGAGACGCAGGTTCAATCCCTGGGTCGGAAAGATCCCCTGGAGGAGGAAATGGCAGCCACTCCAGTACTGTTGCCCGGGAAATCCCTTGGACAGAGGAACTTGGTGGGTGACATAGAGTCCATGAGGTCGCAAAGAGTTGGACACGACTGAGCAACTAAGCAACAACAACGTGGACACCAGAGGTCCTCTGCAACGTGCAGGGGATGGGGAGGCAGGGGCGGGCAGGCCGCTGGGAGTGGCTGTGCAGGGGGAGGCAGAGGAGGGCAGGCCGCTGGGAGTGGCTATGCAGGGGGAGGCAGGGGTGGGCAGCCTGCTGGGAGTGACTGTGCAGGGGGAGGCAGGGAGGGCAGGCTGCTGGGAATGGCTATGCAGGTTGTGCACTGCAGAACTCTGGGAAGTGTTATTTACATCATTGCCCAGGGGGAGCCTGGGGCCAGGAGAAGGGAACGTTTCCTTAGGTGACAAGAACCCCTGAGCTGAGCCAGTGGGACCAAAGAAGATGCAGGGAGAGGGATGGCTGTGCGAGAACTAGCAGGGAAACTGATCGGGGTTAGGAGGACCCCACTGGCAGGGGATGGGGGTGTCGTGGAGGAGGTTTCTGGGACAATGATAATGTGATCCACCTGGGGCATCAGGAGAAAGAATGAGAAGGGGCAGATTTGTCCCTTGTGGTAGGACTGCTCCCCACGGGGAAAACTGACAAGGCTTAAGCCAGGACGGCTGCACATCCTGACATCACAGCCAGACAGGAAGCCACACTGCGTCCCAAGTGTGTGGGTGGAAAGAAGCATGACCTCTTGGACTTTGTGTCACATTAGAGGCGGTCGTGGGGAAGCATGCTAGAGGTCACACTGAGATCTTGGATTTAACTCAAAGAAGGAAAGAAACAGTAAAGAAAATATGTGATCTCAAGCAAGTTGGTAGCAGGCTAGCATCCTTGCTGATTACAGGCAGCTAATAAAGCACACTCTTGGGACTCCCCTGGTGGTCCAGTGGCTAAGACTCCGTGCTCCCAACGCAGGGAGTCCAGGGTCCAATCCCTGGTCCGAGAACTAGATCCTCCCTCAGGCCTCCACTGAGGATTCCACGTGCCACAGCTAAGACCCAGTGCAGCCAAATAAATATATACATATTTAAAGCAAAAACTCGTACTCTATATAGTCTTTCATAGGTTAAAAATATGCTGCTGGGCATACACACTGAGGAAACCAGAATTGAAAGAGACACGTGTACCCCAGTGTTCATCGCAGCACTGTTTATAATAGCCAGGACATGGAAGCAACCTAGATGTCCATCAGCAGATGAATGGATAAGAAAGCTGTGGTACATATACAAAAATATGAGAGCCTTCATTCTTTGAGGTTAAGACGTTAGGGTTGAAAGAAGAGAATTGCTTTACGCATAAAGACTGCTAAGAGCAGGATTCCTTAGATGTGGGCAGAAAGGGTTTTCACCTTCTGTTCCTCCAACGTTCCTAAAGCCCGGCCATCTGGTATCCCCATTCTAGAAGGGGTGGGGAGAAGCCAGGCCTCAGAGAAGAACTTTCAATATTACTGCCATGATGGGAAGTAAAAATTCATTTTAATACAGATTAAAATTTGAAGAAATAGGTCATATTTAAATAAGACAGAGTTTGGGGAAATACCCCAGTGGGCAGAGGTTTCAGCTACCAAGGCAAAGGGAGAAGTTTGAATATCTCCTGTACGTTTGGCAAAAAAGGGAAATATAGTCAGGATTAGGAAACCACATACTGTGGGGTATGTAAACAGACTAATGGTCAGATTAAGAAAATCAAGAAGCAAAGCAATCTCAATCATATGCCAACTGTTTAAGTTTTACTTAAAGTAGAAATTATTTGAAAGCTATTTGACAGTATATGAGCACAGATTTCTTCCTCACAAAAAAGTACCCCTCTCCCCAAGAAAAGCACATATAAACTCTCTTAACAATGCAAAACTAACATCTATTTAGTACATACACAGCACTTGTTTAAATGCAACATATATTTTATACTCACCTCTGCAATCAGTTTTAATCAAAGCTGTGCAAATGTTTTAATGTGATTGGTGTCAACAGTTTAACTTAAACCTCCAGTTTTTATAAGAAACTGAAAAGCCTATAATCTGACAGCCATATTTAGAAAAATGACTCCTAGTACATTTGGTTTCATTAAAAAAAGTTCTGGATTGCTGCTAATGTTCAGATCTGAAACAAAGAAAGAGGTAATTGTATTTTTCCATTGCAGGACCCCATACCATGTTCTACACCACAGCTCCCACAATAGCCTGTTAGACCAGGAAGGAGCTTTAGCAATAACGGCCTGAGCCTCTTATTATCCGGGTGACCAACATGTGGCTGGAGAGGTGTGAGTGATGTGATTTGGAAGGTCTCCTTAAATGAACGAGCACAGGCTTGTCAGAGTTGAACAGAATCCCATTTGTGGCTCTGTCAAGATTCCTGAAGCTCTATGACTGGTTTCTTGGTCATTCTAGCTTTAGATACTTGCCTTCTGAATATATCACTAAGCAAACCAAATAAAGCACTGACTCAGTGCATCTGCCCACAAGCCTTGTGAATGTGGTACCCCCAGGGGTGTGGCTTGCTTCCAGGTAACTGGTCCATGCAGCAGGGGCTGGGAGGCTAGAGTTGCTGTGAACTCTGAACCTCCTTGGTTCCAGCAGGGTGGCTTGAACTTCTTCAGTATCCAGTTCATCCAGACTGTGGGTCCCCCACATCCATGGCCCCACAACTTCAGGGAGCCAGAGTCCACCTGGGTGTGGTGTTTTCCACCCCGAAGGCACCCTTACCTGTCCCTGGTCCATGGTTGATGCACATCTGCCTCTAAATCTTATAGTAACGACTGATCTCCATACATCACTGAATTTCCACGAAGCCAGATGGTTGATGGTAAAAGCATTTTTAGCAGGTTTCTCCCCATCTCCTCCTTCTTTAACCTAAGGAAACCATGTATCCTGGAGAGAGAAAGGCATTCTGGCTCTTGTGAGTTTCTGTTTACATATACGGGTTGCAGACGCCAATGCCACATCTTGCTAGTAAAGTGCACTTTAGGTTAATCTCCTAATTTAAAAAGAGGCACCAAACAGAAACATGAGCTGAAGCCGTGGGTAGCTGACAGCCATTTATAAAAGTGCATGGATCTTACACAGTCTTTCAGAGACCCTGCTTGATTGCAAATGAAGCAGAAAAAAGAATTCTTCTGGAACCCCTTGGACTGGACGAAGATGATTTAAAAAAGTTAGAAGACTTCAGACACGCATCTTTGGTGCTCTTCTTTGCTCAGAGTACAAGAGATGATAATAACCAGAGTACAAAAGATGATACTAGCCTCCTGTCTGGAGGAGAAAGTGAAATGTTCAAATGAGATCTCACCATCTCCTCTTCCCTGGTGAGATCAGACAGCAAACTGTAATTGGCTACGTGTTTTCTGATTTGGGAGTGCGGTGTGGGCTATTCTGATTATGTAATTACATGTTTATCATTATGCACGTTTAGGTGGTTAATTTTAGACATTTAACCTTTAAAAGGGCAACAGGGTCTTTTACTGTATTTTTCTTAGATTTTTTTCGACATCCTGTTTCATGTGTGGTTAGATCAGCTGATGAGCCACGTGATGTTTTGCTGCTTCAAAGGACAGAAATAGAGACCCCAGATAACACCCCTGAGGAGCATCCTGAATGTTCACTAGACATGGTGCTCAAAAACATGCTTTCCTACGGTTCAAGTGCTTTTTATGAAAGAGCCTGGTGGGGGCTGTGCCTGGGGGTGGGTAGGGGGCAGGCAGGAGCCTCCTTTCAGGGATGGGCTACACGTGAACCCAGAGATCTCAACACTTACAAATTGCCACGAGCTATAAAGCCTTGCTCCTTGCAATTTCGGTTATAGTCTTAAAAAAAAAGATTTAGGACTGAGAACATGATAGCCCCTTTCCTAGACCATGCATTGCTTTGATTGATGAAGACTTCATCCTAAGTTTAGAGGTCAGCTCACTTGCAAAGGGGCTTCCCTGGTGGCTCAGGAAACATAAGAGACGTGGGTTTGATTCCTGGGTCGGGAAGATGCTCTGGAGGAGGACATGGCAATCTATTTCAGTATTCTTGCCTGGAGAATCCCATGGACCGAGGAGCCAGGTGGGGCTACAGTCCATAAGGTTGCAAAGAGTCGGACATGATTGAAGCGACTGAGCACGCATGGACCTGCAAAAAGGCCTGAAAGCCTGGCTAATTTGTACACACCAGTTCATGCTGTGGGCTTCCCTGGTGGCTCAGACAGTAAAGCATCTGCCTGCAATGTGGGAGACCCGGGTTCAATCCCTGGGTCAGGAAGATCCCCTGGAGAAGGAAATGGCAACCCACTCCAGTACTCATGGATGGAGAAGCCTGGTGGGCTACAGTTCATGGGGTTGCAAAGAGTCAGACACGACTAAGCAATTTCACCTAGTTCATGCTGTCTTGGGCACTGGTCTGCATAGTTACAGATGGAGAAAAAAAATTTTTAGTATAAGAAAATATTTTTCAAGATAATGTCATTTGATACAACAACATAAATACTTGCTCAGTCTCTCTCTCACTTCAGTTTGAAGTAAGAAAAAGAATCCAGTCAGAGAACTATTGCGTGTTTAAACAGACGTGTGTCTTGGAATTAAAGGTACAAAAATGTACATCTCCCCCTACCCCTTCCTTCCAGAAGACCTCCAAATGAGGATGAGTTAGGAGGGTAGGAAGCCGTTAGCTTTTATACTTCTTGCTCTAAAGGTGTCATTGAATAACTTTTCTGATGTTAGGGACGTGCAGTGATTATCCTAACCCCAAGACAGACCAGACAAGGCTGCCGGGGGGACCACAGAGCTGGCCCCTGGCTGGGAAGTGCCCTGGACTACTCTAGAGAGCTGGACCAGAGTGGAGCCCTGGGCCTCTCTCCTCGTGGGCCTCCTATCATTGTATGTTGGGAGAACTCAGGGAGTGATAAAGTGCTTTTTACTACTGTAGCCATGTTTATTTGGTCCCACCTGACATATCTTAAACCAACGCTGGAAATTTCCATTTCTGAGAGTAATTGGCTGTCTCTGGACATTTCCAGAGCCAAATTACCTGCTAGAGCTAAAAAAAGCAAGACAAAACATACATGCAAAACCTCAAAGATGGACTCTGGGACAAGAGCAGCCGAGGCAAACAGAGAGTGGGCACCCCTGGCTCTTACACTCGGTGACATAAACCAGCGGCCTTCATGCCCAAATTAAAGAGTGCCAAGCAGGTGAGGGGTCCCAGCTGTTGTGCAAACCGGTGTGCAGACCTCTTGAGGAGCCCTGAGCCGAGTGGTGGCCGGCAGGCCCCTTCCCGTCCGGACTTTGCTGGAGCAAGCCTGGACGGCTCCCTCCTGGCTCAGACTGTGGTGTCTCATCGATGCCAGGGACGCTGAGGTCTGGCTCGGAGCCCACAGAGATGCATCGAGAATGACCTCAGCGGTGCCCCCCAGAAAGCAGAGGCCACACGACCAGCTGCTCTTGACCCGAGCTGGCCCAGAGAAGGCCTTCAAGATGGGGAGACCCCTGTGAGTGGTCCACTCTCACTTCTTAGCATCTAAATAAAAGCAGCTGTATACCCCCCCCAGTTTTAGCTTCTGTGCATCTATGAGGCATGGGTCCCCACTGAGAAAGCCATTTCTGGTCTTTCCATGGTCCTTGACCTGAGATTCTCCAGGCATGGTGCTGTCAGCTGAGTAATGTGCATGAGAAAAGAAACCTGTGTCGGGAGGAATGTTTTTTTTTGGGGGGGGGGGGGGCTAAGTCAAAGGGGTGCCCTGCCGTCTCCCTGAAATGTGGGAAGGAGACTCATCCCCATCCCTCTCCTGTCTGTCTTGGTTAGAACAGCTGCAGAAGAGCCTGCCGGCAGTGGGTTTTGCTTTAGAAGCTAAGGTGTGTGCCTGGGAGCCCAAGCTGTGACGTGAGTGACTTAAGCAGCCCAAGCGAACAGAGGATGGGGTGTGCACCTCAAAGAGAAAGATTTTCCACACCTGTTGCCCTGCCATTGTGGCCTGGGTATGGGCGTCCTTCCTGTGTTTTCTGAAACCCTAACAAAATACCACAGTCCGTCCTTCTTTATCCCCGAAGATGTCTCTGAAGTTATAATGCCATGTTCTAGCTGCATAATGAAGGATCTAGCTGGTCTGTCCCGATCTGGAGGGAACGGATTTGCTTTTTCAATGTACTCTTTAGGTTCCAACCCCACAAGCATGAAATACTAGTCACACACGTTAAAAAATACTGCCGTTTAATTTTCTAGTCACGTATTTTAAAAAAGCCGATACAATTAGACTCTTTTCCCCCACATCTTCTCAGATATGCCCCCTGCAACCACCCCAAAGCAATGCATCTTAATTCTAAGCGGAAAACCCACTCAGAGGAAGCCCATAAGAATTTGTCCCCCAGTGGTCACTGGGTGTCCAGACGTGTGAACGAACCCTGTGAATGTTCATGGCTGACTCTGAGCCCTTCCATTCTTTTTTTTCTATGAGGAATGATATGATTACATGGCACTGAAAGCAATAAACACAAAAGGCTTGGCTTTTTCTTCTTTGCCCTGCGAGCGTATATTTCTATTCCCACTACGGTCTACATCAGCTGACCCATTTACACCCCTGTTACTCATAATGAAAAATAGTTCTTTTGTCACTGACTGGCCCTTACATTTGTATACAAATGACAGACTGTAAAACTGCTGCAAACAAGACACACTCTTCATCGATACAATACGTTTCCACTGCAGGTATGTTGAGCACACAGGCAATCACCGTATTGTATTAGAGACATTTTATTGAAAATGCGAAAATAGGAAATGTATTATAGCCTAAAATAAATTACATAACATATACAGTATATATTTATATCTTTAAAATATTTTTGTGTTTAGGTTCTTTCCGTCTAGGAATTTTGACTAAATCAAGAATTTAGTGAACCGTGTCCATAATTTTTTAAAGAAAAAACCCGCTTTCCAAAACTTAGAAAAATATACTGCACTGAATGGATTTCAAATGTGTCATTTCAGGGAATATCACATAGTGACTTTGCTGTCGTTTATAAAATGTCTTGCTTTCTCATGTGACGTCAGAGGCGAGGACAGAAGAACACTTGGAATTACCTGTACCCCAGGGTTAGGACTAAGAACGGCAGGACCAGGTCATAAATCTACTTCCAAAGCGAGGACATAGCAACCTGGCATTAGATGCTAGATTATGACTTAAAGCTTCAGTTCACTTTATAAAGACTAAAATGTAGTTAGAATGCTCCTTCTCCCTTGCTTTAGTGCCATCTTCAGGAAAGGTGAGTGAAAAGCCTTCGGGGAAACTCATGCCCAGGGACGCCGGTGATGGGGGGACAGGCTTTGGGACAACTTTGACAAGGCAGTTCTCGTATGTACACGGCTGGTGTGACAGCGAGCGCACACGCAGATCCACGAAGCGGCCAGGGGAACGCTGTCGGCGTGTTGGTGTGCTGCTCCCGGGACACCTCTAACCTGCCCGCCGGAGATTATTTCCGGCCGGCCGTCGGTCCAGCACGTTTGCACATCCATTCCTCAGCGCCGCCGGCCACCCCGGGCTGCAGGCAGACCCTGCCCTCGGCCCGGGTATGGCAGACGGTTCAAGACGCCACGGTGCGAGGCCTCAGCCACAGCCCTTGGCACAGCCACGTGACCTGGAAGCGAGTTGTCACCGTGATTCTTGAGCGATGCGAGGGGACAGGGTGAGTCTGCGGCCTGCTGGGCGGTGGTGGCCGAGGGGACGCTGGACGGCACAGCCGCGGTCCTTTGGTTCCAAGTGGAGATTGTCCGAGGACGGGAGGGGTGGGGGGAGGCGACTGCAAGGCGGCTATGTCTTTGGGCTTTTCACGAAGCGGGGGCATGAAGTCAGTTGTTTTGTTTCCACAAAGCAGTGGTGAGACCGTTCCACAAGTCCCTTCATGAGCGTGGGCACACCCGGTATGCCAGAGTGTCCGTGAAACCTTTAGATCAAGGCCTCTTTTGTTACCCAAACAAAAACCAAAAAAAAAAAAAAAAAAAAAGAAAGAAAGAAAGTGGAAGAAAACACGTCGGGGAGGAGTAGATGGCGGCGCTGGGGCATCACCTGGGCCCCCTGCGCCTCCCGCCCGGGGGGTGAGGGGTGGGGGGCGGCCTCATTCCTGCTCCTCCCGCATCTCCACGATGTCCGTGCCCTCCTCCGCCGGAGGTATGTCCGTCATCGCCGAGTCCTCCCCCTCGGCGGCCGACTCGTTCTCCATCTTCTTTTTCTAGACCAGAGAAGACGCATCAGGGGGGCTGGGGCGGCGGTGGAGGGGGTGGTGGGTGGGAAGCACAGCGTGGCAGAGGTATCAGGGGACCCCTCGCCATGTACTTGGATCTCATTTATGTTTGGGGGCGACCTCGTCGAGGCTGCATTTTTAGGTCCGCGTGTTCCTTTCAGCGGGGTGACTGGGGAGTTGGCTGCGTGCCGGGCTCTGTGAGAGGCACTGGCGGGGGTGGGGGGCTCTTGTCTCCCATCTCCCCTCCCATCATCTATGAAGACCTGGCACTGCCCGAGGACACCACCTCTGGTGCCCTCCCCTCCCCTCCCCCTCATGACCATCTGCAGGCTCCCACACCAGGGGGCGTGCCCTGCAAGGGTGCTGTTCTGTTGCCCTCTCTCACCTGTTTCCGATAGACATAGCACGCTGCTATGGCGACCATGGTGGATTCTCCCACAAACCCCGCGAGGAGGGAGCCCACGCCCAGGGTGGCTCCGTGTACCCTGGGGATGAGAACGCAAAGGGCATCTGTCTGTTAGAGACCCGCGGAGGCACAGAGAATCAAAACCCAGCCAAAACCCAGGCAAGGTGTAGGCGACAGGGGTGCCTTCGAGATCTGCCTGTTAGCGCTGCACCTAATAAATATTCCACCTGGGTGGGAGAGCGGCCTGGGATCCCCTCCGGGCCCTGCGACTCCCACTCCTGCTCCAGATCTCAGCTCAGCATCTGCTGGGGAAGGGGCACGTCTCCCCGCCCGGCCCCGGGTGCCCGCAGCATCCCGCCCCTCCTCTCTGTAGAGTGCAGTTTCCCAGTAGACGGGGTCCCAGGAAAGTGGGGATCCCCGAGAACAAGGGCAACACCCTCGCTCGCTCCCTTGCGTTTTTCACCTTGCCCCTGCCCGCCACACCACGGTGGATGCTCAGTGCTGACCGTGTGGGTGGGCATGACCTCGGAAGTGCTTTTCTAGAATGGATCTCAACAGTCTCCAACCTGGTCCCCTGGGCAGAGAAACGAGGCATCACTCAGCATTTCTAACTCTAGACACGCTTGGGGATTTCCCAGGAAAAAAAGCTGATTTAATCTTCTGGACAGAGTGCCTTGGTGGCAGCAGGATCCCATAGCTCCGCCCGCACCTCCCCCACCTTCACACGTACCCCAGGTAGGGCAGGACCAATGGCAGCAGGATCCCATAGCCCAACGCCCACCCCCCACCCCACCACGTACCCCAGGTAGGGCAGGACCACGAGGCTGGTGATGAGAACAATGATCCGCAGCACGGAGCTGGGCGCCAGGACGAAGGTCTTCTTCAGGGTCATCAGCCACCCGGTCAGATGGGCCCTCACGGTGACTGGAGGGAGAGCCAAGGACTGGTCAGCAATGCCCCCCTTCTCTCCATCCTGCTGCTTCTACCCCCAGCTCCGCCCCCCAGAGCCCGCCCGCAGCAGCACATCCCTGGTCCCAGGGGCGGCTGGGTGGGACCCAGGCCCTGCGGCTGCCGCCCTGGGCCCATCTTCCTGCCGGGGTTCCTGATCCCTGCCTCGGGGTTTGGAGGAGACCCGCCCCGCCTCTCCCCTTCCCCTACTCGGCTCCGTGCGCAGCATAGGCCTTAAGTGGCGTTTTCCCACTGTGATCGCCACCCCTGGGCGGGGAATGGAGGGGTGGTGCTGCCACTCCCTCCACCCTACCCTCACCCCCACCCAGCCTCAAGCTCCCATCACGCCCGTCTAGGAAAACTCAAGAGAAGAGCGGCGACTTGACGGCGGTCCAGTTTGATTCCCGGAGCAGAAAACCTGAACTGGACGCCCGGTTTCCCCGCGCATGTGGGCGGGGCGAGGAAGGGCCGAAGAAGGAGGTCCGGCTCACTTCCGGGTTTCTTTCACAGCCTTCCGACCGCGGACCGCGGCCGGCTCCATCTGTCCACGCCTCACAAAGACCTCACAGCAGGTTCCCAGTACCCCGTCTCCCCAGCCTGATCTGTGAGCTTCGGGAGCGCAGGCAGGGCACCGGCCCCAGCACCCAGGAGGGGCTCCACGGAGGGTGTGTCAGTGACGACCGGCTGATCTTGGCTGACGTTTCAGTTCAGTTCAGTCGCTCAGTCGTGTCCGACTCTTGGCGACCCCATGGATTCCAGCACGCCAGGCCTCCCTGTCCATCACCCAAACTCATGTCCACAGTTTACTCGACTCATGTCCATTGAGTCGGTGATGCCATCCAACCATCTCATCCTCTGTTGTCCTCTTCTCCTGCCTTCAGTCTTTCCCAGCATCAGGATCTTTTCCAATGAGTCGATTCTTCTCTTCGCATCAAGTGGCCAAAGTATTGGAGTTTCAGCTTCAGCATCGGTCCTTCCAATGAATATTCAGGCCTGATTTCCTTTAGGATGGACTGGTTGGATCTCCTTGCAGTCCAAGGGACTCTCCAGAGTCTTCTCTAACACCACAGTTCAAAAGCATCAATTTTCAGCACTCAGCTTTCTTTATAATCCAACTCTCACATCCATACATGACTACTGGAAAGGCCATAGCTTTGACTAGACGGACCTTTGCAGACATTTAGGTTTGATCTGAAACTGGGCGGGGTTTGAGGAAAAAGGAGGTCTAGTCCTTTATGGCAAGTAGGGGCAGCACAAGGCACAGACCTATGGAGGGGAAGGAAGCGCCCACTCCTGGAATAAAAGCTCATGTCCAGTTTGGAGGAAGAATCTGCATCTGACGCAGTGTTCCTCCCGCCCCCAGTGGAAGAGTTGAATTTTGAGGTACAGGTGGCTGCACAGGCAGGATGCTAACCTGACGGGCCCAAAGCCAGCAGGTTGCAAAGATAGGTGGGGTCGGCTGTCTTCAAGCAGCTGGTTTGACAGGCGAGGAAGGGGCGAGGAGAGGAGATTCAGAGTCCTACCCCAGTCCTAGCTCTGGGACTCCAGCCCCTCCTCAGGTTCAGACTGAGGAGTCAGCAACTAGTGCCTTGATCTCCAGGTGGCGGCAACTCTCGGGTCCCTCAGTGTCCCGCCCCAACCCCAGGGACCAGGCAACACCCCAGGCAGCTGCCGGGAACGCCTGACATCTAGGAGCAGGGGCAGCTCCTGGCCTGACTTGGGAACAGCTCAGGGTGGCAGGTGAGCCATCAGCGCGGCGTCGACTGGCCCCACAGCCCCTTTCTAACCGCAGCCTTGCTCCTGGGTTCTTTTCTCCAGCAGTCCTTTTAGAATCTCAACAGATGCATAGATTTGTGTCACCAGTCGCCACAGTGAAGGCAGGGAATGGTTCTACTGCCCGGGAAAACGACTCATACTATCCCCTCAGGCTCTTTCTACTGAATCTGCAACCACTGTCCTTTAAGAAAGAAACTGCCTTTTTGACTCGCTTCTCCAGCTTTCAACCTGCTGGATAATATCTTTGCATCTTTTTAATCCACCGTGAAACTTTGAAGTGTATACACTTATTTTGTTTGGGACAGAACTGGTAATGTTTCTAAAGAAAGAAAACTGAGTCAGGCATGAGAGTGATTAGGAATTTTTCTTTCATTCTCTGTTTTCCTTTACCTGGAACCGGGAAGAAGGAAAAGATACGCAAGGGAACAACGCAGAGTTCTGCAAAGGCAAAGTCCACACCGATGATGTCTATCAGAATCTTCTCGGAAACATTGGGAGTCCAGAACATCACAAAACAGAGCTGCCAGGGGAAAAAGGGCAGGAAGCAAGATTATTAGAAAAAGGTGTAAAGGAGTGAAATGTGACAGGTATTACATGGTCCCTGAGGAGCTAGGAAAGAGGGTGAATGTGCCCAATTGGGGGGCTGGCATGTGGGTCCTCAAGTGCCACTGCCTTGCTCTCTTCTTACCTGACACAGGTAAGACCCTGGCCATTCATCACACCTGCCCACAGGAAGCCTGGCAGGGGGGCCCAGGTGGGAGCTAGGAAAGAGGGTGAATGTGCCCAATTGGGGAGCTGGCACATGGGTCCTCAAGTGCCACTGCCTTGCTCTCTTCTTACCTGACACAGGTAAGACCCTGGCCCATTCATCACACCTGCCCCACAGGAAGCCTGGCAGGGGGGCCTAGGTGGGAGGCAGGCATCTGAGCAGGTAGCCACACCAATGTAGAAAGTTTACATAGGCTGCTGGACAACTCAGTTCAGGGTGAACATGTGTATTAATGTAATTTTTACAACTTTAAGCAAATAATAAAAAGTAATCTGAAAGTATCTGGATGCATGCAGAACTCCACTGAATCAGATCTGGGAGTAGGAGAAGGGGTGGGGCAGGCTGTGAGAAGAGCTGCTGTTGGGGGTCAGCCCTTAGGGGACTGACTTTTTAAGCTTTGTGTAGGTATAATCGATAGAAAAACTGAATTTAAAAATGTAACAATATAACTTTGGAAGAGGGTGTTAGACAAATGCCAGTTTGTCTAACACTTGGCCAAGTTAAATGCCAATTTCATAAAATACTTCTCTGCTTTTCTTAAGAGGCAAGTGATTCTTCTCTAAGATGAAAGTGAATGCATTATAAAGTGAATTGCAGTTGTTCCCTGGTGGCTCAGCAGTGAAGGATCTTCCTGCCAATGCAGGAGATACGAGAGACTCGAGTTAGATCCCTGGGTCAGGAAGATCCCCTGGAGAAGGAAATGGCAACCCATTCCAGTATTCTTGCTGGGAAATCCCCTGGACAGAGGAGCCTTGGTGGACTACAGTCCATGGGGTTGAGAAGTGTTGGACACAATACAACAACAGAAACAGAACTCTGAAGGTTTAGAATATGGGCTCCTCTGTCCGTGGGATTTTCCAGGCAAGAATACTGGAGTGGGCTGCCATTTCCTACTCCAGGGCGTCTTTCTGACCCAGGGACTGAACCACGTCTCTTGTACCCCCTGCATTGGCAGGTGGGTTCCTTACCACTGGCGTGACTTGGAAGCCCACAACAATGTTCAGGCTTTGGGTAAATTAAGTTTCATAGAATTAGACTGGTCCTCAACCCCATGGACTGCAGCCTACCAGGTTCCTCTGCCCATGGGATTTTCCAGGGAAGAGTACTGGAGTGGGGTGCCATTGCCTTCTTCGAGTTACTATGTCATGTTGAAATTGATTAAAAAACATCTTGGTGGATTTATTATCAATATGTTTCACTTTTATAAGTGCAATGCAACTTTTATTCTATCTTGTATTTTTCAACATCTGGGAAAATATTCCATTTGGTTTTCAAGGATGACAGATGTACTATCATGTAATCCTGTTGCCTGATGGCAGTACTTCCACCGCATATTTGACAAGAAGGGAAAAATACTTAGATCTAACAAGAGCTCAGAGGCTTTATTACCGAGTGGCCTGGACAAGTGGCCCTGCCGTCTTTTCCCACTGCAAAGCTGGTTGCCAGTTAGTCATTCATGCCCACAGCTGGGTGTGGTGGCAATTTCACTGAGCACAGCACTGGGACTCAGTCCTTTTCTTGACGGGATCATCCCTCCTTCCAAATATTTTCCACAGCTATAAGCATTACGTGCTAAGTGAGCATCACCCCAACTCTGGACTTGATCAGGACTTATGGAGGATAAGCTATCTGGGGTTCCTCACTGGCTGGAGTGAGCTCTCTAGGCTGCATTCTGATAAAAGAAAAATTTAAGCTTCCAGGAAAGTCATAGGCAGGCTTTCCTTAGTTTGTAACCAATGATTATTTGAATATGAGATAATGCAGTCTCTCTGTGCCTTGCAAAATCACTGTAAAGTGGCTTTTAAATGACAAAAAACTGAGGAAACAGGAGAGGGTAATTGCGTGTCAGAAGGAAGGTGTGAGCAAGCGCCTGCAACAAAGGTTACTTCCTCCCACCAACTTCTCGGCACCGATAATGTCCACCTGGAGGCTTTCCACTGCCCTGGAGGAGAGGGCCAGTAACCCCTGGAGGAGAAAGTCCAACCTCAGGCTTCAAGATAGTGAGTGCATCCATATTAACAGAGACACTGCCATAAGTACCCTGAGCAGGTGACTAGTTCTGGTCCCCTGAAAGCAAAGCAGTAAGGCTTGATGGATCTCTAACGGAGCTTCTCAGGAGGGAGGCTTGTCGTTAGATCTAAGGAATTATTTTTCCCTTCTTGTCAAATATGCGGTGGAAGTACTGCCATCAGGCAATAGGATTAAATGATAGTACATCTGTCATCCTTGAAAATCAAATGGAATATTTTCCCAGATGTTGAAAAATACAAGATAGAATAAAAGTTCCCTTGCATTTATCGAGACATCATTTCTAAAATTCACAGTGTGGTTTAACTTGGGACCACTAAGCCCCTCTGTTCTCCATGCGGTACCCGTCTGTGCCAAGCACATCCTACAAGGCCCTGTCAAGGCCACTGAAGTGCTTCTTCAGAGTTTTTAGCCCCACACACCTCCAGCCTAGGTTGGGTCTTTCTCTTTAGTTGCTCAGTCACATCCGACTCTTTACGACACCATGGATTGTAGCCCACCAGGCTCCCCTGTCCGTGGAATTTTCCAGGCCAGATTACTGGAGTGGGTGGCCATTCTAGAGCAAAGTAACTGACTGCTCTCAGTCTGATCTGGGCCTCAGCAGTCACAGGTTTAAAGAGAAGAAATACCACATGGATCAATGCTTCCTTTCTTTATCTCCCTCAAGTCTCTGAATGTGACTCAACCTTCGCCAGTCTGACCCATGTTTCCAGTATGAAAATGCTCCTTGCCTTCCAGCTTGCTTCTTAAGAAAAAAAAAAAAAGACTGGTTCCAGCATTGCCCAGAAAGGAATAATGTAATTCAGCATTACGTATAGTGTTGGTTACAAGCTGCAATACCTATTTGCGGGTCAAAATTATCCAAGAAACATACTGAGCCCTAGCACTGTAATCAGATGAGATTTAACCAGTCTGTTTCAGAAAACAGGAAACTCTAGAAGGTAACCTAACAAAGACTCTTTCAGGCAAAGTGTCTTTCTGATGCGTTCACCTGGAGTAGTTTCAACTTAGCTAATGCCCTCTGAGTTGACCAGAACATGCCGTGTTCTTCAAATATTTGCAGAGCCTAATGGCATTGACTTTTCCAAACCAGAACACAAACCTAATAAACGACTGACAGCGAAGATGATTTGTTTCTTGGAGTCGCTGCAGGGTTGGGTTTTCTGCTGCTGAGTGTGCAGTCAACATTATCTCATTAGGAAGCAGCCAGCAAAACAGAACAACCCACTCCATGCCCAGATCTTGATTTTTCTGTTTATTCTCTAATAAAAAGAACCAGAGCTTCTTGGAGAAATGGCTTATTCTAGCACTAGGGTGGGAAATGTACAAGATAATCAGCTTGAAACACAGGAACCCAGAAGAGAGAGATCCCAATAGCAAAGCTGGAGGAGTCAGAGCAGCTAAAAATGATGAGTTAGGACCACAGGACACTCATATACAGATACGGCTTTCCTGGGGACATGGGTAAAAAATGCCTGCCAGTGCTGGAGATGCAGGTTCAATCCCTGGGTCGGGAAGATCCCCTGGAGAAGGAAATGGCAGCCCACTCCAGTATTCTTGCCTGGAAAATCCCATGGATGGAGGAGCCTGGTGGGGTATAGTCCATGGGGCTGCACATAGTCGGACACGAGTTAGCGACTAAACAACGACAAACTACACTGATATAAGTAAACAAACGGGGAGACTTACCTGGTGGTCCAGTGGCTAAGAATCCAGCAGGGAACATGGGTTCGATCCCTGGGCTGGGAACTAAGATCCCATATGCGTCAGAGCAGCTAAGCACATGAACCACAACGAAAGAGCCCACGTGACCCAGTGAAGATCCTGAGCGCCGCAACTAACAACCAGAGCAGCCAAACGTCAACGAACCAAGCAAACAAGAGGGACGGATCTCCGGCACAGAACGCCCAGTCATGTACGTAGCTACTCTCCTCTCAGGGAGGTGGGCATATCTCCCACATCTGAAATGTGGGCTGATGACTAACTTCCCTCTAGAAAGAGGACAGGGAGAAACCCAGCAAAGACAGGCTTAGCCATCAAGGTAATATCATCAGTAGTGACAAGTCACGTTGATAGCGTGATCTCTTGATAAGATGGGATGAGAATGGCCATTTACCTCTGTGGTTTTCCCCTGGAAAGCAGTCTAACCATGAGAAAACCCCCAGACAAACTCAAATTGAGTACCTAACCAGTAGTCCTTGAAACTAACAAGGCCACAAAGACAAGCCAAGTCTGAGGAACCCCCACAGACCAGACGAGGCTAAGGAGACGTGGTAGCATGGATGGGATCCTAGAGAAAGGACGTGAAGAAAAAGCTTGTGAAATCTAAATAAACTGTGGCATGCATGCATGCTCAGCCTCGTCCGACTCTCTGCCACCCTTTGGACTGTAGCCCACCAGGCTCCTCTGTCCAGGAAGTTTTCCAGGCAAGAATACTGGAATACCCCATTCTTTCTTCAGGGGATCTTCCTGACCCAGGGTTTGAACCCCTGTCTCATGAATTGACAGACAGATTCTTTACCACTGAGCCACATGAGAAGCCTGAATAAACTGTGGAGTTTAGTTCATAATAATGTACAGGGGTTGGGTCCTTAGTCATGACAAATGTACCATAGCAGTGTAAGACGAAGTGTGGGGTGAAGGGTCTGTGCTATCTTCACAAGGCTTCTGTAAGTCTAAAATAATTCTAGCCAATTCTCTGGCAGTCCACCTGGTCTTCCCATGTGGCACTAGTGGTACAGAACCCGCCTGGCAATGCAGGAGACCTAAGAGACCCAGGTTTGATCCCTAAGTCAGGAAGATCCCCTGGAGAAGGGATATGCTACCCACTCCAGTATTCTTGGGCTTTCCTGGTGGCTCAGATGGTAAAGAGTCCACTACGATGCGGGAGACCTGGGTTTGATCCCTGGGTTGGGAAGATCCCCTGTAACAGGGCAGGGCAGCTCACTCCAGTATTCCTGCCTGGAGAATCCCATGGACAGAGGAACCTGGCAGGCTACAGTCCATGGGGTCACAAAGAGTCGGACAAGACTGAGCAACTAAGCACAGCAAAGCTAGGTTCCCAAATAGGGTGAGAGTGTACAGAAAGAATGGAGGAAGCCCCAACCTTACAGAAATAACACTTCTGGGCCTAAGATGCTACAGTCTGACTCAGTGTGACTGGGATCACACAATGGGCATCTCTCTCAAGACCCTCCTCATCCGGAGTCAGTCCCTGACCCGCCCTGGGACTGAGTCTCCTTCCCAAGAACTAGGGATTGGAATTCGAAGAAGCTAATGGTCTCCATCAGCATTTGAACTCGGAGAACAACCAAACCCAGCATGTTGGGACGTCCATTTATGCGATGTTGGGACATCCGTTCCTGCACATCCAGAGAGGATTCCTTTCCATGAAGGAACAATGCCATGTTTTCACTTAATTTCCAGAAGCTGTTGGCCATGCTTTTGAGGAACTCACAAAGCTGTCTCCATTACCCTGAGTAATCAGGATTAGCACTGTCAGAAATTATGATGCCCTGCAGTTAGAAGTGAACTACACTGCAGCTGTTTTGAATTAAAATAGTCCGCGCTGGGCATCAGTTTTATTTGGAGGTTTTACTGAGAAAGAAGGGTTCAACTTACGTTTAATTGGGTTTAAGTCTCCAGTAAGGTAAACCGGTGGTTAACCCTCAACAATGCCACATACAAGGCGGTGGTTACAGGCCTGGCACAGGACTGTGCGCTGAGGGGCCCGGGATCTGCACAAAATGCTCCCATCAGTGCCATGCACAGTGTAGGTGATCGATCTTAGCTGTCATCATAATAAAAGGTTTCCTGGGACCACAATATAGCGCTCACTGTGGGGTCATCAGCAGGTGTTGAGATTAGCATCAATTTTATTTTCCTCTTTGTACTTTTTCCTGTTTTCCAAAAAACTGTGTCTTCTTTTTTTTTCTGGTTCAGAAAACATTTTAGAATAAAAGAGACCCCTCTTACTGTCTTTACAGATTAAGTCAATCAGGGCTTCCCTGGTGGATCAGACAGTGAAGAATCTGCCTGCAGTGTGGGAGACCCAGGTTTGATCCTTGGGTCAGGAAGACCTGCTGGAGAAGATCCACTCCAGTATTCTTGCCTGGAAAACTCCATCCACGGGGTTGCAAAGAGTCAGACACACCTGAGCAACTAACGCTTTCACTTCACTGTTCATCGTGCTGCTGATAGGGACGGGAGCAGTCTTGTTTCAGCCGGAGGAGCACCTTTCAGAGGTGGCTGACGGCTCGACTTTTACAGCAAGGGTCTTTGGCAAGTGCATCTGATGTCCGATCTGATTTACTTGGGGATGGGGGTGGAGGTGGGGTGGGGGGCAAAGCAAGGCTGGACACTATCGGACACACACAGGCCTGTCTGGCTTGTTCTCAGAGAGAGCTGGGGGGGACCTGAGCAGCGCATCTGGCTTTTCGACTCTCAGCTGCACATCGCGTTGTCTGTCCTCGTGTGGTGGAGGGTGGGGTGGGGGCGTTTCTGAAGGGTTTTGTAGGGCATGGTTGTGACTCTGGGAGCCTTGGGACATTGTGGATTGGAGGAGTGATATGATTGGATTATAATTTTGACAGGCTGTCCAACCCTGAATATTCACTGGAAGGACGGATGCTGAGCTGAAGCTCCAATACTTTGGCCACTTGATGCGAAGAGCCGACTCATTGGAAAAGATCCTGATGCTGGGAAAGATTGAAGGCAGGAGGAGAAGGGGACGACAGAGGATGAGATCGTTGGATGGCATCATTGACTCAATGGATGTGAGTTTGAGCAAGCTCCGGGAGATGGTGATGGACAGGAAAGCCTGGTGTGCTGCAGCCCATGGGGTCACAGTCAGACATGACTGAGCAACCGAACAACCCAGATCATGTGAGAACAGACTGTGGGGCGGTGGTGGGGGGCCAAGTGCAGAAGCAGGGATGGATCTTGTTGGGGGAGGGGCTACTCTAACCATCCCACTGAGAGATGGCCCAGGACCAGGAGCTGAGACACGGTCAGATCTAGCAGTGTTTGAAGTTAAGGGAGCTAACGAGATGTGCTAAGCATTCCACGTGTGGTATGACAGGGTGTCATGTGACTGACTAAGCACCGCCTTCCTTTAGCTAGAGGCCTGGCTGCCCACGAGGGCCCCTCCTGGCCTGTCCTCTCCGCAGTCACTCTCCTTGCGGGTGGCCCCCTGAACCAGACGGGGCCATTTCTAAGAGCTTTCCTAATGCAAACGGTGAGGTCTTGAGAAGTCACCACATCCCCAACGGAATGACAGCATCTCATCAGGACTGACTCTTAGACCCAGTTCAGTTCAGTTCAGTCGCTCAGTTGTGTCCTACTCTTTGCGACCCCATGGACTGCAGCACGCCAGGCTTCCCTGTCCATCACCAACTCCAGGAGTTTACTGAAACTCACGTCCATTGAGTCAGTGATGCCATCCAACCGTCTCATCCTCTGTCGTCCGCTTCTCCTCCTGCCTTCAATCTTTCCCAGCATCAGGGTCTTTTCAAATGAGTCAGTTCTTCACATCAGGTGGCCAAAGTAGAACCAGGGGGAGCCCAAATTGTGAAGGAAAAAAGAATGCTGTTTTACTAGTGTGGCAATGCTTAAGCAGACCACGTGTGATAAAGCTGATGAGCCCGATTCCTGGGGAGCAGCCTCAAAGGCAGTGACGGGAGCAAGCTTGTAGTCATCGCCAGACAGAACGGGCTGCTCTCCTGTGGGGCTGCTGATCAGGGACCACTGACCCAGCCTCTGAAACGGCTAACAGTCACGTGGGCATGGAGACAGAGGGGCGTCATGGGAGCGGGTGATGGAGAAAAATACTTCAATGCGGGAGGTAGGACCGTGAGTATTACAATAGGGTACAGTGAGGAGCTACATAAAAAGGGGGACTTTTTATGTAAGGTCAAGCCAGTAAAACTTTTAGTAAACTGAAACAGATGGAGTAAACCACATCTATTAATGAGAGAAGAAGAGGTTGGTTTTCAGTTAAGCCAGAGAGCATGGCAAGGCTTTTTAGAAAGTGTTTATGAAAAAAAAAAAAAAGAAAGTGTTTATGTACTCTCTAATATTCTCAGTGTGGCTAGTCTCTAGTTACAATTATTATTATACATCTACCTGGAATACTTTCTCACAGGGGGGTTGATGCAATGGTTACAGCACATTTCTGATAAAATATTAACATTTTCAGATGCGATTTTAAAAATGCATTTGAGAATATGAAAACGAAATCACCTCTGTTATCATTTAGACTTAGTGAAACTGCCATATACACATAAGAGCAGTTGGTGCAGCTTTCAGATATAAGATGATTAAAATTCTTGGTAACTCTAACTAACATTAAACACTCGGTAAGTGCTAGTCGCTCAGTCGTGTCTGACTCTGTGACCCCATGTCCTGTGTGTAGCCCGCCAGGCTCCTCTGTCCATGGAATTCTCCAGGCAAGAATACTGGAGCGGGTGGCCATTTCCTTCTCCAGGGGATCTTCCTGGCCCAGGGACTGAACCCAGGTTTCCTGTATTGCAGGCAGATTCTTTACCATCTGAGCCACCAGGGAAGAATTGATTGGTTGAGTTTTTGAGATAAACAATATGCTTCCAACAGCAGGGGGCGCCATGCACTAAGCCCGCGGATGGAGCTCCAGTTGTTCGCTTGCGCCCATCCCATCTCTGCAGAATGTTCTTTCCTTACACGATTTGAAGAATGTTTAGAGAGTTCCAACCTTAGTTTATGTTGAGCCTTTACTTTTTTGACTGTTAATAGTCAAATCAGAGCTTGCTAGGGGCTGGGGGGGATGGGGGGATGGAGAGTTATTGTTTAATGGGTAGAGAGTTTCACTTTCCCAAGATGCAGAGTTCTGGGGACAGACGGCAGTGACAGGTGCGGTACTGAACTGTGCACTTAAGCAGGGGCTAAGCTATATGTGAGGGGTTTTTTACCACAATTTTTAAAAATCAAAAAAATTGGAACCTCTTTGTAACAACACAATATGCTTGTTCATCTGCTAATTGTTTTAAGAATGCACTGTGAACTGTTGGTGGGAACGTAAATTATGACAACGACTATGGAGAATAGTATGGCGGCTCCTCAAAACACTCGAGTTGCCATATGATCCTGCAGTTCCACTCCTGAGCATATATCTGGACAAAACTATAATTTGAAAAGATACACGCATCCCTACGTTCATGGCAGCACTATTTATAACAGCCAAGACATGGAGACAACCTGAATGTCCTTCAGTAGGTGAATGGAGAGAGGATTTGTGTGTTTTTTTTTAAGTCGCTCAGTTGTGTCTGACTCTTTGCGACCCCATGGACTGTATGGAATTCTCCAGGCCAGAATACTGGAGGGGGTAGCCTTTCCCTTCTCCAGGGGATCTTCCCAACCCAGGGATAAAACCCAGGTCTCCCACACTGCAGGTGTATTCTTTACCAGCTGAGCCCCAAAGGAAGTGAAAGAATACTGAAGTGGGTAGCCTATCCCTTCTCCAGGGGATCTTCCCGACCCAGGAATTGAACAGGGGTCTCCTGCATTGCAGGCGGATTCTTTACCAACTGAGCTATGAGGGAAGCCCAAATACATATAATAGAATACTACTCAGCCATAAAAAGAATGCCATTTGCAGCAACATGGATGAACCTAGAAGGTATCATGCTAAGTGAAAAGAAAGAAAGAAAGTGCAGCCGCTCAGTCGTGTCCGACTCTTTGCGACCCCATGGACTGTAGCCCGCCAGACTCCTCTGTCCATGGAATTCTCCAGGCAAGCATACTTGAGTGCGTTGCCATTTCCTTCTCCAGATACTAAGTGAAAGATGTCAGAAGGAGAAAGACAAATACCATATGATATCACTTATATGTGGAATCTAAAATACGACACACATGAACTTATCTAGGAAACAAACAGGTTCACAGACGCAGAGAACCGACCCGAGGGGCGGAGAAGGGGTGGAGAAGGGATGGATTGGGGGTGTGGGATTAGCAGATGTGAACTATTATATATAAAATGAATAAACTACAGGGTGCTACTACTGTATAGCACAAGGAACTACATTTAATATCCTGTAATAAACCACAGTGGAAAAGAATGTGAAAATGTCTGTGTGTGTATATATATATATATATATATATATATATATATATATAAAATGACTGAATTGTTCTGCTATACATCAAAAATTAGCACAACATTGTAAATCAACTATCCCTCAATAAAATAAATGTAAAAAAAGAATGCACGTGTGGGTTTGTACTGTCATGCTATTACAAGGTAGGGATTTGGGGAACAGTCTCAACTGTTTTTATCTCCCCCGAACAAAACAACCGATCCCTCAAGTCTACAACTAATGATGACTTAAAAAGTGAACGCTGGACTTCTGAAGATTTGGAGAGAAGCGTGAAGGCAGGCAGAGGTGGAGTTCAGGGGAAAAGCACTAACTCTTATCAGTAACTTACTGTAAGCCAAGAGGTTTCCTTTACTGTTGTTCAGTCAGTAAGTCGTGTCCGACTCTTTGTGACCCCATGAACTGCAGCACCCCAGGCTCTTCTGTCCTCCACCATCTCCTGCTGCTAAGTCACATCAGTTGTGTCCGACTCTGTGCGACCCCACAGATGGCAGCCCACCAGGCTCCTCTGTCCCTGGGATTCTCCAGGCAAGAATACTGGAGTGGGTTGCCATTTCCTTCTCCTAGATTTGCTCAAATTCAGGTCCGTTGAGTTGGTGATGCTATCCCACCATCTCATCCTCTGCTGCCCCTTCTCTTTCACCTTCAATCTTTCCCAACATCAGGCTCTTTTCCAATGATGTCATTTAACCCTTATCCCAACCCCAGGATCGTGGCATTGTGGAGTGGGGCCAGGAGTTCGACCCTGGCCGTGGGGACTCAGAAGGCTTGCTCCCCCATGTTTCTGGGGTGTCTGAAGGTGCTCACCTGGCCAGTGGCACCCAGTACCCAGAGACTGAGAGGAGCACCAAATGAGAAAGTCTTAGCTTCAGCACCTTGGGTGCTTTTCGTCCCTACCCCACCCCGTCCCCATCCACAAAAAGTCCTTCTCTTCTCCTGGATAATCTGAACAATGAGAAAGCAGTCTCGGGGCGCGGGGGTGGGGCAGCCAGCAGAAACAAAGCCGCAAACAGGCCGTCCTTGTTGGCGACAGACAGGACCAGCATGGTACCATGACTGGAATAAGGCTCATAGTGTTCACCACCCCGGCGGCCGAGGGGCAGCTCGTGGGTCCAGTGCAGCCACAGGAGTGAGCCTGGGTCACACCCAAGAACTGACCTTTTTTTTGGTGTTTGAAGATTTTTTGATGTGGCTCATTTTTGAAGCCTTCATTGAATTTGCTATAATATTGCTTCTCTTTAGGTTTTGCTTTTTGGCCCTGAAACATGTGGAATCTTCACTTCCTGACCAGGGATCTAACTGGTATCCCCTGCATTGGAAGGCGAAGTCTTAGCCACTGAACCACCAAGGAAGTCCTGAACTGATCTTTTAACTCTGAGCACAGGAGGTCGTCCTATGGGATGGTGGCTTTTGCCCTTCCTTGGCTCAGATTTTGCACCTTTCCAGCACCTATGAGAAGGACTCGGGGCTGAATGCTTGGCTGAAATGCAGCTCTGACTAGAGGGATGCAGCTAAGAGAAGGGGATTCTTGCTGTGCTTGTTGGATGCTGACACGTGTGGGTGCAGACACATCTTGTCCTGTGAAGCAGCAGCAGAGAAGCAACGTGCAGACCAGAGCACGTGGGACTGTCCATTGTACTTGTTGTTCAGTCGCTTGGTCGTGTCTGACTCTTTGCGACCCCATGGACTTCTGCACGCCAGGCTTCCCTGTCCTTCACCGTCTCCTGGAACCTGCTCAAACTCATGTCCATTGAGTTGGTGATGCCATCCAACCATCTCGTCCTCTGTTGTTCCCTTCCCCTCCTGCCTTCAATCTTTCCCAGCATCAGGGTCTTTTCCAGTGAGTCAGCTCTTTGCATCATGTGGCCGAAGTATTGGAGCTTCAGTTTCAATACAATATGGACAGGGAAATAGTGGGGCTCATCTTGAACTGCAAGATGCAAAACTCCTTTTTTAAAAACTCTTTTACACTGGAGTAGAGCTGCTTTATACTGTTGTGTTAGTTTCTGCTGCACAGCAAAGTGAATCAGCTCTATAATCCCCTTTTTTGGATTTTCCTTCCCATTTAGGTCACCATGGAGCACTGAGTAGAAAAACTGATCCTTACGTGATGAAAAAGTCCCCTAGCTGGGGGAAACTGAGGCTGTGACAGGCAGGGCTGGATGAGCCTCCAGGCCTGTGACCGGTAGGCCGGGTATTTTCTGGTGTTTTCCACTGGCAGCCGACCTTAGCTCAGCTGTGCAGGCCTCGCAGGGAGCAGGTGGCCGGAGCTGGCCTGGCGGGATTAGAGGCGCTATAAATACTACCACCGTCAGTGAGCTCGCTGCCTTTCAAAGGCAGTAGCCACGTGGGAGGTGGGGCAGAGGGGACACGGCAGAGTGGAGCCATCTGCATCTGTGGGATTTGTGCTTCCTGAGGACTCACCTAGTGTGAACAGCAGAAGCAGCATTTCAAGATTAGCTGAACCTCCCCACAAGGGACTAGCTCAGTGTGTCCCAGAGGAAGATGCTGATGCAGTGGATTTTTTTGACTGCTTCCTTCTCTGATGGAAAGCTTTTTTGCTTTCTTTCCCTCAGGGAGGGTCCCTCTGGGGCCCTGAAGTTCTGAAGCTTTAGGACACAAATGTTTTAAAGGTCAAACCTCAGCCCTTTAAATTCTACGGTGGCCACCATCCTCTGGACGACATGTGATTCCCATGCTGGCCTTGGCAAGATGAGACAGGTACCTAATGGTGTTGCAATTCCAAGCTCGATTTCTACAGAGCACATGCTCACCTCCTCCCTCTCCAGCAACCTTCCAGCTAACCCCTCCCCGACAAGGCTGAGCTTGGGAGGCCGGGGATCGTGGCCATCAGGGAGGGGACAGCCACTCATGTGGGAGTGATCACGTCCTGTTAAGTTCACAATAACCAGGGAAATTGAAAAAAATGAAATAAAGAGATTTCAAAATTTGTGAGAAACAGGCAAGGAAGATCAAATAAAACCAAATTTTCTGAAAGGAGCTGGAATGCTCTCGAAAGAGAAATTCCTGCCCACCCGCCACAACTAGAAAGGAGAATGGGTGGTCCCCAGGCTGCTTTTGGTGGGGAGGGAACGTGCCAGGCGAGGAGGAGGTATCTGCCATCTCCCTGCCTTGGTCTGCCAGCTCGCAGGCTCTCTCTTCCCCAGTTCCTGGGAGGTGAGCCCAGATGAAGTCTACGAACTACCACCTCCAAGGGCATGCAATCTCATGGACGAATAAAGTCAGGAGGGTGAAGCCCAGATGGGTGCAAGTGCTGAGATCCAGAAAAGAGCTTTAAACAAATATGTTCAAGGTACGAAAAAGAATGGGAAAGAACCACTAGGGTCCAAGGATACACTCCAAGCCCCCTTGCTCTGAGTTTGCCGTTTCCATGAAGGAGGGTCACCTTAAAACAGGTGAGCAAACATGGTTAAAAGAGATTTGAAGACTAAAAGTAATGAGAGGCAGCGAAGAATTTTGTCTGTGCAAGTCCCAGATTGCTAACAGCATCTGTACTGAAAACGCTCGTAGACGTGGCAGAAAAAGTGATTGCAGAGATTCTAGGAGCTCAAGGTGGGCAAATCCCCTGAAGATGGATTTGAGAAGGGGCCAGCCCCTGACCACCATGGGAATATGGACAACTGGGTCTTACCAGCTCTTGTGTTTTCCCTTCTAACAGTGCTACGCGGCTAAATGAAAAAGCCCATGTAGCCTTAGGCTGCATTGATGAGAATTATAAAGTCAAAACCAGACCAATTTACTCCATTAGCTCAGGTCAGACCTGATTTCGAGTTTGTGCTCCATGTTCTCAGAGGAGAACCAACAGGCACAATTCAAAGAGCAGAGCCAAAACACCTCAGGATCTGGAAGTCAGGCTGTTAAAAGGGATCGAAATGGGCTTTGGCTATTTGAAAGGCTGCCACGTGGAAGGTGGATTAGATGGACTCTGTGGCAAAGGGTCGGCTTCCCCAGTGGCTCAGCAGGTAAAGAATCTGCCTGCAAGGCAGGAGCCATAAGAGACGCAGGTTCGACCCCTGAGCTGGCAAGCTCCCCTGGAGAAGGAAATGGCAACCCACTCCAGTATCCTTGCCTGGAGAATCCCATGGACAGAGGAGCCTGGTGGGCTACAGTCCACGGGGTTGCACAGAGTTGGACACAACTGAGTGACTGAGCATGCAGGCACGTGGCAAAGGACAGAGAGACGAGGATGACGCCCCATCAGCCCTTTATCTGGGGGGCGTTACGTCACCACCTCCTCCCTGCCTCCCAGGTAGCCGAGTTCTAATTACTTCTACAGTTTTGATTCTACAGGGACCTACTGGTTTCCGCAGCTATCAGTTTGTTACTATGACAGTGCGCTTTATACGTGTATTCGGTCAAAAAATAATTACTGGGCACCTGTCCCATGCCAGGCGCTACAGGCATATATTGGATTAATAAGTTTGTTCAGGGTTTTCCATCCAACATTATGGAAAAACCTGACCGAACTTTTTGGCTAACTCGACCCAACGGCGAACACGGCAGAGGTGTTGCCAGCCTCACGGAGTCCCTGTGACTCCAGAGCGCGGTGTCATGATGGGGAGTTTGGGGACAGCAGCAGCCACAGGGTGCGGGAAGCCGGCTGACCACATCCAGTCCCGGTCCCAGGTGCTGGACGAGGAGGTGGAAAGGGTTTCAGACTAAAGGGATGACGCGGGCAGAAGCTTGGGCAAGAGAACACATGAAGCGACCCTTCAGTCCCAAGAGCTCTGTGCGGCTGGAGTGGGGAGCAGGACACTGAGATGGGCCTGGCACTGTGTTTCAGGCCCAGGTTTACATTGGTACCAGGGATCCAGTGGAGGGGCCGTATGCCGTCCGCTCCATGAGGACTGGTTTGGACGCGATGTGCGTGGACCCCCGCCCCGGGAGCTGTGGTCCCAGAGGAGGGGGAGCTATATGAGTAGAAACAGGGATGCGCTTAGTTGCTCAGTCATGTCCGACTCTTTGCGACCCCACGGACTGTAGCCTACCAGGCTCCTCTGTCTATGGGGATTCTCCAGGCAAGAACACTGGAGTGGGTTGCCATGCCCTCCTTCAGGGGATCTTCTCAACCCAGGGATCGAACCCAGGTCTCCCTCATTGCAGGCAGATTCTTTACCAGCTGAGCCACCAGGGAAGCCCAAGAATGCTGGAGTGGGTAGCCTATCCCTTCTCCAGGGGATCTTCCAACCAGGGTCTCCTGCATCACAGGTGGATTCTTTACCAGCTGGGCTATCAGGGAAGCCCAGAAAGAGGGATATGAGGTCGCGAATGGAGAAGAGGGAGGTCCCATGGGTGTTTAGGAAGCCAAGACAGGGCTCTGCACCCGAGTGGACCTCAGGGTGAGGAAGACGGCCAAGCTAGGGAGGAGCCCAGGCTTCCGGTTCTGCCAACTCCAGGCAGAAGTCCATGCTGGTTACTGAAACAGGGTAATGGAGAGGAGAAAGAGTGCCAGCCATAAGCACCCTCTGGGACAGGATGGGCTGGCGCCCGAGGGAAATAATAGCACATCTCCACAAAGGAGGCAGTTAGTGTTTGGGTGAGAAGCTCGGGAGACAGATGCGAGGCAAAGATGCTGCTTCAGGAAATCAGCCAGATGGGCAACCAGAGTCACATTCTACAGAAGGAAGGCTGAGGAGGGAGGTCACTCGGACAGAAGGAGGTGCCCACCTGCAGTGAGGAAGAGGGATGTTCCAGCCAGGAGCCTGTGAAGGGATACTCGAAAAGAAAGTGAAAGTGAAGTCGCTCAGTCTGTCTGACTCTTTGCGACCCCGTGGATTGTAGCCCATGGAATTTTCCAGGCAAGAGAACTGGAGTGGGTGGCCATTTCCTTCTCCAGAGGATCTTCCTGACCCAGGGATAAAACCCGGGTCTCCCGCATTGCAGGCAGAGGCTTTACCTCTGAGCCACCAGGGAAGATACTCAGAAAGGAAGACAGCAAAGCAGCTGAGCTGAGAGCCACCAAAGCCACAGGAGATGAGCCTAGGTTGTGGACGATGGCCGCCCCAGACACGGGGACGTGAGAAGAGGACAGTGTCCATGGGAGCTGCGGCCTGAGCGCACGGGGACTGGGGCCAGCTCTCTAGGGGGACAGTGGCAAACGGGGGCAGGAATGCAGCAGAGGGACGATCTTGGAAGGAACAGGTGTCCCTCGCTCCAGAAGGAGGAGGCAGGTGGGCTTCGGTGGGGACTGCAGATGGCCCAGGTGGGGAGCACAGATGGGGGCCTGCAGCAGTGGGAAGCGTGGGCGAGAGGTGCTTTTGCATAATTCTCTTGAGGAGCTTGGATGCCACGGAGTGGAGAAATGTAGGAGTCTGCTGGATAAAGGTTTTCATGTTTTCTTTAAGTTTTTTCCAAAAGTTGGGAGCCTTGAGCATATTTAAACACTGATACGAAGGAGCGATTTGGGAGAGGTTGACATCGGAGAGAGGGAGACACTGAGACAGAGTCCCTGACCAGAAAGAATGGATGAGATTGTGCAGGTGGGCACACACGGAGGTGCCACTCAGATGGGGGGTGGGGAGTGTGGTTCACGCCTCCACGGCTGCAAACACACAGGGGCCCTGGGCCTCGGGGCATGCTGATTACTCTAAGTGTGACCCCTCAATCTAAAGCGGCATCTCCCTCCTCTTTGCCTTTACTTCATTTTTTCTCCCAAGCAGCTGTGACTACTGTGGAAGGCTGCGTACATGCAAGCGTGCTCAGTCACTTCAGTTGCATTTGACTCTTTGCAACCCTGGTGGACTGTAGCCCACCAGGCCTCTCTGTCCATGGGATTCTCCAGGCAAGAATTCTGGAGTGGGTTTGCCGTGCCCTCCTCCAGGGGATCTTCCTGACCCAGGAATCCAACCCACGTCTCTTATGTCTCCTGCACTGCCAGCAGATTCTTTACCACTGAGCCACCAGGGAAGCCCAGAAGGCTGCGGAATGGGCCCTCAAAGAGATGCTCCCACCCTCATCCCCAGCACAAGGGTTCATTACTGTATATGGTAACAGAGATGATGAAATTATGGAGCTAAGAGTGCCTGGGCAGGTCCTAAATACTGTCACAAGTGTCCTGATGATAGAAAGAGGGGCACGTAGAGGAGGAGATGATAAGAAGACCAGAGATGAGAGTGACTTGGCCAAGGAATGCCAGCCGCCACCAGGAGCTGCAAGGGCAAGGCCTGGATTCTTTTCTAAACCCATTGGAGGAAGTCTGCCCCGCTAGCGCCTCAAATTCAGCCCAGTGAACTGAATTTCGACTTCCGGCCTCCAGAACTAGGAGGGAATAAATTTCTGTTGTTTTAAGCCATCAGGTTTGTGGTCATTTGTTACAGGAGCCACAGGAAACTAACACACTATCCAACACCACCGAATGTGTCAATTGCCTGTCTTCTCCCAGAGATTATAAACCCCTCTAATAAAATAGACAGTGTGTGTTTGTTTCACTGGGGTAGCCATGGAGCCTGGTGTGGAGCAGCGGCTCAAGCATTTGCTTTAAATGACTGCATGAATAAACACGCACGTGCTCTGTCTCTGGGGAGCTGTGTTGTAAATAGAAAAACTCTAAGCCAGGGCTCCCCAACCTCTGGGATCTAATGCCTGATGATCTAAAGTGGAGCTGATGTAATAATAACAGAAATAAAGTGCACGATACATGTAAAGGGCTCGAATCATCCTGAAACCATCCCAACCCACCCCACACCAGTCTGTGGGAAAACTGCCTTCCATGAAACTGGTCCCTAGTGCCAAAGACGTTGGGGACCACCGCTCCAAGTGTCACCCAACCCACTGGAAGTCTTCCGTCGCCCAGGCTTTAGACAAGTTTGGCAATGCATCCATGAGTGCTCAAAAACTCTTTCCTTACTGGCATTTCTAACATTTGGCTGGTGTGTACAGATTTACCAGATCTAAGCCAAAGGATGACATACATCAATTTCTCTCTTTCAGAGCTCACCGAAGCTTGTGGGTAACGGCATGAGTGTGTGCTCAGTCGCTCAGCTGTCTTTGTGACCCTACAGACTGTAGCCTGCCAGGCTCCTCCATCCATGGGATTCTCCGGGCAAGAATACTGGAGTGGGTTGCCATTTCCTCCTCCAGGGGATCTTCTCAACCTAAGGACCGAAGCTGCATCTCTCGTGTCTCTTGCATTAGCAGGTAGATTCTTCACCGCTGAGCCACCTGGGAAGCCCCGTGGGTAACGGACATTTCTGAATTAGCAAGACAACCAAAGGTTGGGATGAGCACTGTCGACACCTGGCAGTGGAGACTGTGAACAGGTTCTCAGGGAGAAAAACACGCAATATGTGTCCCGTGTGTGGGTGAAGTCTGTCTAGAGAAGGACTGTATAAATCTGTCAAGAGGTTGAATTTATTTTAAACACAGAAAAGAAAAGAAAAAAACACATCCCACAGAAATTTGGAAGGGTATGATAGGTATCACTAGAAGAATTCACAAAATGATTCACTGGCATCGACTATACCAGTAGCTGTTTATTTACACACAGCCATCCTTCCGTTTCACGGGAGCCAGTGTGTCTGGGGACCACGGAGCAGGGAGCTGGCGTTCTCTGCTTCCAGCGTGCCAGGTGTGATGCTAAGCTATTACTCCTTTGAAAAGTCTCAGAAGGTGGGTATTCTTACCATGTCTGCATGGCAGCTGGGGAAGTCAAGGCTTTCAGTATTCAGTGACCTCCCAATGGGTGAGTGGTGGGGTCAGGGTTTGAACCCAGGCCCGGGGGGCCCCTAGACCCACACTCATGAGCACTGAGCCACGTGGCCACGAATTCAAGCCTAAGCTAACCCCTCCCCCTTGGCTCTCTGCCCCCTCCCCAACCCACCCATTTTAAATCAAAATCCACAAAGAGGGCAGTCAAGTGTCACAAGAGCCCAGGGCCACTTGGCACAACTCACAGCCCTGCCTTTGAACCCGTCTCCGGTTCAGAGAGGGGCCAGCTCTCCAAACCTTCTTGTTTTCTGTTTGCTTTGGTAAGGGCCAATTCATTCCTCAAGCCACATGGGTTAAGAGCCGTGTCTGCGGGAGGATTAAAGGCGGGCCTTTGAGAACTGTCTGGTTTCTGATTATCGATGCGCAGCTTTCCTAGGCACTATTATCTGCCACACGTGTTTTTTCTCAGCATCACACTACGGTTCTTTGAGGTTCACCCTGGGCTCAGAAGGAGTGCAAAAGGACTCCCAGAAAAATCTCCTGAAGCAACTTAATCGTGTTTCCTTCACTGCCTGAACAAGCGGGCACTCCCACCCAGAGCTGGAAATTGTGCGAAACCCTTTAAGCTAAAATTTTATTTAAGATAAAATAAAAGAACACGTTCAGCAAAGGCCATGGATCAGTTAGCTAAAGGCAACTGTACTTCTCCATTCACTCTTTCAGTCTGCCTGCAGATACAAGAGACACCTAAGTGCTGGGCGAGGTACAGCGGGTGTTAAGTGCTCCACTGACTGTTTTCTTAAGACATTTCTGTTCTTGTATATTTCCAGCTTCTCCAGGTGAGAACTTGAATCCAAGGTTTGCTTAGAAATATTGTTTGTGCAGGTCAGCACTGTTCCCAAATTTATGTGCTTAATTATGTCTTTTCAGATGGGGCTTTTGGGTGTCGAGGGGTGAGGGTGGGAGGGTGTTGGTATCACAGCATCCGATAGAAGTACCAGTGTGTGATTTGTTCCTTTGACCAAACTCCGGGAGATGGTGAGGACGGGGAAAACTGGCGTGCTATGGTCCATGGGATTGCAGAGTCGGACACGACTGCGTGAACAACAGCCATGCTGTTGGGAAACACTTTTGTGTAACCAGGATGATACCTGATTGTTTTCTCTTATTTCTGGGTCCAGTGGTCTCTATCTTCCCTCAACACAAAATGACCAACTGAGCATACCAATCAGCGTTTTCTGTCCTCATGTGCTCATTTCAATAAGTCTATTCAGTGTTTCTTGAGATAGTTTACAAAAAAAAAAGTGTTTAAGATATTTTACATTGGCTCTGCTGACTCCCCGCATGTCCTTGTCAGCATGGATCTACCGGACATCAGAGTTCCAGGCCACCAGGAAGGTGCTCCTGTTCATGGCCCAAAGCACCAGGGAGTGAGAGCAGATGCTGAAATCGGAAAGCCATTCAGCCACCAACACCATGGCCCCGTTTTGTCCACAAGGGTCTGGACCATGCAACCTGACCAAGCCAATGTCTGGGCCCTATATGCTATAACAGGCCCATCAGATAAGAAGAAAAATGCTCCCCTATTTCTGTTATCTTTAAACTGTGCGTGCATGCATCCATGCTAAGTCGTTTCAGTCCTGTCTGACTCTGTGCGACCCTATGGACTGTAGCCCACCAGGTTCCTCTGTCCATGCGATTCTCCAGGCAAAAATACTGGAGTGGGTTGCTGTGTCCTCCTCTGGGGCATCTTCTTGACCCAGGAATTGAACCCATGTCTCTTATGTCTCCTGCTTTGGCAGGCAGGTTCTTTACTACTAGCGCCACCTGGGAAGTGCAGGCATCTCAGTCTTTAAGCTGAGATGAATAACAACGTTTTTTTAAAAAGCCACAGACAGACATAAAATACAATTCCTGGAAGTCTATGAGTTGATCCCCACTGGGTTATTCGGCTACTGGGTGGAATGATTCCTGACTGCTGTCTTTCTCTAATAAATCTGCTTTTGCACCGGGAGAGCCTCGGAGTGGAGCCTGGGAACCACATCCTCGATATGAGGCTGGGGTCTGGCAGGCAGCACCTGCAGAAGCCGGAGGAGAATGCACGCGTCTTCCCCCTGGTTCCCAAGCCCTTGCAGGTGGCCGCCCTGCACCTGTTCTTTGCAGAACCCAGGTGTCTACTGATAGGTGAAACTGAAACTAAGTAATTTTACAATTTTGTGCCAAATCAGATACTACTGTTTACGCAGGAAGCAGCAGAAGGGATCAAGATCGTGAGACAATTTGGGGTGGGGGACGGGAAAGGATAAACACAACTGGATAAAATAGTAGAAACTTAATTTCTTCCCTGAAAATTGTGAACGTGTTTCAACTTTTCAGGGTTAGTGATGCTGGGTCTGCAGGGCGTGGGTGAGATAGCACTGGATTGTTCAACTAATGGTAAGCAGAATAAACCCAAAAAGCAAAGGGACCCGACTTGAACACTGGTACTTCTACTGGATACTATGATGCCAACCACACCCTCCCAAAAGCCCCATCTGCAAGGATGTAACTAAACACATAAATCTTGACAAGTGTGTTAGTCACTCAGTCGTGTCTGACTCTGCACGACCCCGTGGACTGCAGCTCACCAAGCTACTCAGTCCATGGGATTTCCCAGGCAAGAGTACTGGAGTGGGTTGCCATTTCCTTCTCCAGGGGATCTTCCCCACCCAGGGATCGAACCCGGGTCTCCCACATTGCAGGCAGACTCTTTACTGCTGGAGCTTGGGACAGTGCTAATGTGCAAGAAGAATATTTCTAAGCAATTCCTACACTCAGATCCTTACCTCAAGAAGCTGGAAACACAAGAATACCTAAGTCTTATGGAAATAGTAAGTGGGGCATTTCAAAAGAAAGCAAATGAGTTGGATAGTTTGTTGTTGTTTAGTCACTAAATTGTGTCCGATTCTTGGGACCCCATGGGCTGTAGCCTGTCAGGCTCCTCAGGCTCCTCCAGGCAAGAATACTGGAGCAGGCTGCCGTTTCCTTCTCTAGGGGATCTTCCCAACCCAGGGATGAAACCCATACCTCTTGCATTGGCAGGTGGACTCCTTACCACTGAGCCACCAGGGAAGCCCCTAGTTGACTAGTTAGGTCTGGTCAATCAATCCATGTGGCCTTAAATGACAAGAGGGTGCCTCTCTTTCAGAGTTTGCTAGAGCTGCTGTAACAAAGCACTGCAAACTGGGCAGCCTAACAACACGTTATCATCTCTCAGTCCGGGAGTGACACCAAAGTCAAGGTGTCAGCAGGGTCACGCTCCCTCTGAAGGCCCAGGGAAGGGTCTGCTCCAGGCCTCCCAGCTTTCAGCAGCATCCAGCATCACTCTGGTCTCCAGGCAGCACCCTCCTTGTGTCTGTGTATCCATATCCCACCCCTGCAAGAACAGCAGTCAGATGGAACAGGGGTCCACCTGACCCACCCACCAGGACCTCACCTGAACCCTATTTCCAAATAAGGTCTCATTCCAAGGTGCTGGGGCTAGACCTTCAATACAGAACTTTGGGGTGGACACAATTCAACCCATAACCATCAGAATAGAACACTTGGGATTGTGTACAGAGTCATACTTTCCCTTTTTACCACCCATTGACGTCAAAAAGCAAGGCTCAGGGTGGATCCAGGGTAAAAACCTATTTTAAATCTCTTTTAAAAAATAACCAGATCCTTAAGTAGTAACAGCCACTGGCCTGAGATACTCCTGCATCCTACTGTGAGATGCTCTGGTTGGATGCTGAAGCTGAAGCTCCAATACTTTGGCCACTGGATGCGAAGAGCCGACTCACTGGAAAAGACCCTGATACTGGGAAATATTGAAAGCAGGAGAAGGGAGCGGCAGAGGATGAGATGTCGGATGGCTTCGCCGACTCAATGCACATGAGTTTGAGTAAACTCCGGGAGATGGTGAAGGACAGGGAGGCCTGGTGTGCTGCCGTCCATGGGGTTGCAAAGAGTCAGACATGACTGAGCGACTGAACAACAGCAGCAACCACATGGTTGGATAGCAAGGCTGCCTTCTCTCTCTGCCCTAAGTGACCGCCACACACACGCACACACACACTCCCCACCCCACCACTACCACCACCGCCGCCATCAAACAGCCTCCATTTGTTGGAGCTGGGGGAGGCCAGTGGGGTGCAGCCTGGAGGCCTTGGCACGGCCCCATAACCTCAGCAGAATCTGAATCTGGGGCCACGAAGCCCACCCTGCAGCAGCCTATCGAGAGAACCCCTTCATACCCGCCTTCCTGAAACAGCTGAGTTCACCCACATCAACCTGTGGATAGTCTATTTAGCCCATTGACAACTTGTTGCAATTACTCATTTCTTAAGAACCTGCCTCTTTTAAACTCTTCTAAAGTTCACAGCAGGCTTCCCAGGCTGTGGTAAAGAACTTGCCTACCAATGCAGGAGATGTAAGAGACTTGGGTTCGATCTCTGGGTTGGGAAGATTGCCCTGGAGGAGGGCAGGGCAACCCACTCCAGTATTCTTGCCTAGAGAGTCCCACGGATAGAGGAGCCTCTCAGGCTACAGTCCATGGGGTCACCAAGAGCTGGACATGAGTGAAGCGACTTAGCACGCACACGGTTTACACCAATTGCTATTGGAAGGACTGGCAAGGCCCGGGGTGGGGGGTGTGGTGGCACTGGGGGGTCTCTGGGGCCTTCCCATCCTCCCTGCTGTCTGCCAAACCCACCTCCGCCACTCTGCTCCATCTCCTCTGACGCTCCAGCGCCCCTTTCCCTCCCGGGCTTTGCGGTCCCTCCCCTTCCCTGCTGACCTCACTCTCCGTTGCTCTGACTCTGTCTCTCCCTTTCCTCTGCTCCTAGCTCTTCCCCTCTGGCCTCTCTGGGTTCAACATCCAGGGGTGCTGGGTGTGACCGTCAGGTCGTTCACCGCACGCAAGTGCTTTGGTGGCTCTTCCTGCCAACATCCCTCTGGGTGGACACCATTCCCATTTTCTATGAAGGGGGTTAGGGAGGTTCAGCAGCAGCCAAGCCTGTGCTTTGCAGGGATTCTTCCCCACCTCTCTTAAGACAGAAGGGCCCCCTCTCTTGGCAACGGCTCCCCCACACTAGAGCGGCAGAGAGCATAAGAAAACAGCAGATGTTTAAAAACTGGCATTGTGAAGTAAAAATGGAAACTGGTCAGCTAAAATCATCTAAAGCTGCTAAAACTTGCCTACTTAATATGATTTGCTATGAATTTTAGGAAAAAAAAAAACCAACCACTCCCTGGTGGCTCAGATGGTAAAAGAATCCGCCTGCAATGAGGGAGAGACCCAGGTTCGAACCCTGGGTTGGGAAAAAGGGAATGGCAACCCAACTCCAGTATTCCTTCCTGGAGAATCCCATGGACAGAAGAGCGTGGTGGGCTACAGTCCATGTGGTCACATTGGACACAACTGAGCCACTAACACTTTAGAAAAAAAAGACCACGCGTTTGGGGTACCAAATTGGCGAGTTGGGTACATTTAGCAAGCTCATCCATTCACTTCACCACAGTGGCCTCACATCCAGGAATATGGGGGTCTGGTACCTTTTGGAGTGCTTCTCTGCACTAAAAAGCCTATTGAAAAGACATATCCTACCTGGTTAGTGGTTTCTATTCTGTCCCCAAGGCTGGGATTCAGGGGGCAATTGTGATCAGTTCCAAGGGGCTGTGTTTCTGTAAGTTTAGCGTTATCAGTTCCTCTCCCCAAGAGGAAGGAACACCTGCCTCCTTCACCAGCTCATGGCCACCACCCTCTGTCTGCAATCACCACAAGTGTCTACTAGAGAAACGCAGCCTCTCAGGACACTGGGTGTCATGGGGCTTTATAACCAGTAACGTTAGGGACGGAGACCATGGCTCTGCCGGAAGGTTCTGGGCCAACCTGGCTGCCTGCTGCTGACCCCAGCGCCAGCTACAGCCTTGTTCTTCGTGGTGCCACCTTGTCCTGCACAGCTTGGATCGCTGGCCTCCTCTGAGTGGCCGCTGCACCACACCTGCTCCCGCCATGCGGCACGCCTTCTGAAGCTGTTCTTTCAACCTTACTTAAGGAGAGCATATTTCTGAACTGTGCGTTCCTTCACCCCAAACAGCAGTGTGTCCGCCTGCGGTCACCCTGCTGACCCTGGTCTGCATCATGTCTGCTCCTTTGTTGCTATGAGGGGATTAATTTTTATCAGAGGGTTCTTACTATTTTGAAGTTGATCTTTCAGATCAGCTAAAGCTCTCCCTTTTCACCCTCACTCCCATCAAATGGTCTAAAGAAGCCAATCAGTGATTTTCTAAGTTTCCTAAAGGCAGGGAAGCAAGATGCTCCTTGGGACAAACTTCTGCTTTCCTACCTTACACTCTCCTAAATCCACTTCCTCTTCCAACTGGGCAGAAGGCATTCTGGGCTGCTTGTCTTGAAGCCCAGTGGTTCAGACAAACTCTCAGATAAGAAAATGAGGGAAGAATGAACTTTCGGAGTCAGGGATTCACTCTAAGTTAAATTGAAAATCTGTACTCGGGTATAAGCATATACATGCATTGTAGCATGCTGAAATATTAGTCTCGTGTTGTTGCTAAGTTGTGTTCAACTTTGCAACCCCATGGACTGCAGAACGCCAGGCCTCCCTGTCCCTCACTATCTTCCAGAGTTTGCCAAGTTCATGTCCCTTGAATCAGTGATGCCATCCAACCATCTCATCCTCTGTCGCCCTCTTCTCCTTTTGCCTTCAATCTTTCCCAGCACCAGGGTCTCTTATTAACTGTCAAAAGTATTTTTCACAGGCAAAGACAGATATTGAACTGAACATGTCAGGGCCTGAAGAATGGGCCCGTTCTGACTGCAAGATGAGTTTCTGCTCTGGAAAGTACAGGTTTTCCTTCAAAAAGCAGTTAGCATCACTGGGTCACTGAGTGTCTGCAACATCTGTGGCGCCAGCTCTTCTCAAAGTCCCGGAGAGAAGAGTCACTAATGACCAAAGGACCAGCGCTTGGCAAAGTGCTCTAATCCTAGGCAATGCGTAGAAAGCTCTGGAACCATCAGAAGGCTCGCACTTGGTACAGAATATCGCCCACTGCAATAAGCACTATGTGTCTATCCTAAGTGCTCTGCAATGTTAATTTCCTGATACTATGTAGTTTAAAAATTAAAAAGGTGAAAATAGACTCTCAAGTAAAAGGCCTCTTAAGAGCTTTAAAAAGAAGATAACCTCAGTATAAATAAGGAGACTGTGGCTCAGGAGGGGTGAATGCCATCGGCACCTTTCTGATCCTGATCACACAGGTAAGTATTAATTGATTCCTGTGTTTGTGTTTTGCTTATTGTGCCCCTTCTGTGTCAGGCAGGATGCTAGGCCCTGGGGATAAAAGGTGACTAACCCACAGACCCTGCCTAGGGAAGTTCAGGGCCTACAAGGAATAATAGATGTGAAGAATGAACATGGTAAGCGCTATACAAAGCTGTATGCACTAAAGTGACAGCATACCAATGAATTTAGGGGAAAACCCTTATATTTTTTCTATATATCTTTTAAGGGCAATTCCTGGTGGCTCAGTGGTAAAGAATCCGCCTGCCAATGCAGGAGATGCAGGTTTGATCGCTAGGTTAGGAGGATCCCCTGGAGAAGGAAAGGGCAACCCACTCCAGTATTCTAGCCTGGAAAGTCCTATGGACAGAGGACCCTGGTGGGCTACAGTCCACGGGATCATCAAGAGTAGGACATGACTGAGTATGCACACAGGCCAGCCTCTAGCCAAGATGTCAGAGCCGACTGATTGAGGACCAGTTGATTGAGTCATTATAAAGATAACGTATCTGCTGCTGTGCTGTGCTCACTTGCTCAGTCGTGTCCAACTCTTTGCAACCCTATGGACTGTAGCCCACCAGATTCCTCTGCCCATGGGATTTTCCAGGCAAGAATACTGAAGTGGGCTGCCATTTCCTATTCCAGGTGATCTTCCTGGCCCAAGGATCGAACACTCACCTTTTGCGTCTCCTTCATTAGCAGCCAGATTCTTTGGCACCACCTGGGAAGCACCATCTGAGACACACCATAATACTACCGTTTGTGTTGCTGAAGAAACCACTGCTTCAGGCGTGCCGGCAAGCCCTGGCCTCAGGGCCAGCTATCTGTTCCTGTTTGCTGGAACAGCACAGTGCAGAGGAAGGCCCTGGAGAAGGAGCTTGGAAGGCGGGCTTCTAGCTGGTGCTATCCAGGCAGACCTCGGAGATAATGCAGGTTTTGGTCTAGACTTTCTTGGTGGCTTAGATGGTAAAGAATCTGCCTGCAATGCAGGAGACCTGGGTTCAATCCTTGGGTCAGGAAGATCCCCTGGGGAAGGAAACAGCAATCCGCTCCAGTATTCTTTCTTGGAAAATTCTACGGACAGAGGAGCATGGTGGGCTACAGTCCATAGGGTCACAAAGAGTCAGACACAACACTTTCACACTTTGACTTTTTACTGCCACAGTAAAGTGAATATTGCAAAAAAGCATGATTTAAAATTTAAGCTTTATTAAATACATGTATAGACATCTCTTGGAACTATTTTGCGCCATCACCGTAAAGTGAATATTGCAATAAAGTGAGTCACATGAATTTTTTGGTTTCCCAGTGCACATAAAAGTTATTTGTTGTTGCTAAGTTGCTAAGTCATGTGTGACTCTTTGCAACCCCATTGGCAGGCAGATTCTTTACCACCAAGCCTCCTGGGAAGACCTTTTAAAAAGTCAAATTTACCCTATACTGTAATCTGGGCTTCTCAGGTCACTCAGTGGTAAAGAATCTGCCTGTGAATGCAGGAGACTCGGGTTTGATCCCTGGATCAGGAAGATCCCCTGGAGAAGGAAATGGCAACCCACTTCAGTATTCTTGCCTGGGAAATCCCATGGACAGAGGAGCCTGGCAGGGTACAGTTCACAGGGTCAGGGTTGCAAAGAGTTGGACACAACTGAAGCTACTTAGCACACACGCACAGATGGTAGGATTAGAATAATTAAATAGCTAAAACTAAATAACTAATACTAAAAATTAAATAACACCTATGGGAAATTGAAGCATTTTTCTAGCTTTTACATGGTTATCACTTCAAAATACACTTGCTGCTTTTATTTTAGAAGTACAGAGTATTGCCTGTGAACTGAAGGAAGGAAGGAATATCCGTAAACTCAGTCTGCTAAGGTTCTCCATCAGACTTGACCGTAACTGAGGGAGGAGGTCCACGTGGAGTGAGAGGAGACAGGGGAGCCAGACCCTGACCGCAGAGTGAGCAACAGCCCAAAGCTTCCAGCTCTTGGAACTGGATGGTGTCCAAGTCACAGACCCTGGCATCCGAACCAACTTCCAGTCTCTTAACACAGGCTCCAAAAGCTGAGGTCTGCTCCGGGAATAGAAACCTCTGTTTTTCCTAAAATCCTCTTTTAAATGGTTTCAAGGTTGTGCAGTGTTTTGCTAATGTTTTAGGGAACTATGGAAAAATCTGCACACTGTAGGGAGAAATAATACAACCAGGAGAACCAGGAGAACAGGGTTGCTGGGCTACCTGACTCAGGCAGCTGTGCTGTCAGGGGTCTCCCCACCCCGGGGAGGTGGCCTGGAATATGCTTCTGACATCCCCTTGCAGTTTCCCAGTTTCATGGGGGACGGACTGAGAGGGAGGGCTGGGCTGGGGTGATGGAGTGGCCAAGGATGCCGAGTCATGACCCAGTGTCAGAGGGCTTAGGTGATGGGCTATAGACCTCGTGTTGTCCTTGATGAGTTTATTCAGGTGTTGGGTCAAAGGATCAAATATTAAACTATGGGTTTTTTTTTTTAATCCAAGCGAAGTTTAAAATGTGTGTCAGACTTGATTTTAAGGGACCCCTCTTAGGGCTCATCTAGCTAAGTGGTTCTTGTGATAATGGCCAGTGACAACGCTCATGATGTTCCTGTCATCACTTGTCTCCAAACCTCTTCTTGTCTTATGTCCTCGGTACCAGTCATTTATGATGGGAACTGCACACACTCAGCTATTTGTTATGGTTTTTCCATTATGCTGTAAAAAAGGAGAATTTCTACAGGACTTAAATATGTAGTCACCACAACAAACAAGGAACTGAGTTCAAAAGACCCCTATTTCATCTTATCCTCTTCTCATCTCCATCTTTAAAACTCACAGAGCACAGTCTACGATGTGGAGTTGTTTATGAATGCCATTATTATTTTCTTGCTGCTGTTGATAAATGTTACAAACAACCTTAAATTATATACTGTGTGCTTTGGATTATAGAGCATTTTGAAATTTTTTCTCATGTTTTCTGAACATATCTCCTACATCTGAACTGCCCAGGTGAGTTGATAAAGGAAGGGTGTGTACTACTTATTTAAGGCTGTGCAGCGCCACCGACAGGCCCTGCCAATGAGAAGGCGCTATCCACTCTTGCTCACACCTCTATCCTTGAAGACAGCACAGGGTTTCGGATCCTGTAGGTGCCTGGTAAGTGTGTGGTGAATCATGGCTCCATAGGAAGGATACAGCAGTGTAAACATACAAAGAAAGGAACTTTTACCCATGAAACAAATCATACCAATTAAATTTGGAAAAGAGACAGTTGACTCTGGGTGTTAAAGATGGGCTGGAAATTATTCAGTAAGACAGAATATCATTAAGAAAGGCAAAGCCTGCCTTCTTCAGCAGGAGGAAGCCCCTTACAGAAATGCCAGAAGTTCTTAGACCCAGTGAAAGTTGCTTAGTCGTGTCCGACACTTTGCGGCCCCATGGACTGTAGCCTGCCAGGCCCTCTGTCCAAGGAATTCTCCAGGCAAGGACACTGGAGTGGATGGCCATTTCCTTTCTCTAGGGGATCTTCCCAAACCAGGGATCGAACCCAGGTCTCCTGCCTGCAGGCAGATTCTTTACTGTCTGAGCCACCAGGAGAAGCATAGACCTGATGCCATCCTTGATTAACTGTCATTTGTATTTTGGGATGAAAATATCTAGGAGAGGCTGTCACCTGATCCAGCACAGCACTGCATTATGGAATACAAGACTTCTCCCTTTAAAATGGCAATTTCCTCTTTTCTAAAACCAGACACAGAGGCGGGGGCGGGGGTGGGTCTGTCCTTACCGTCAGCGACAAGGCCATGCAGACGAACGTGAACTTCTTGATGTGGGCTGCCGTGACCGTGTTGCTCGTGCTCACCAGTTTATTGCTGGGGTTATTCTAGAGGGGGGGCAAGAAAAGGCTCCGGGTTATCCTGGGCTGACCACTCATGCTTCTTACTGAGCATCTCGTTTCTGTTTGATTTGACGCGTCTGAAGCACAAATGTCAAGGGACAGCTTCGAAGACGGCTGCCACTGGACGTCTCTCTCAGACAGCTGTCAGGTTTTTGGATGTGATCGCTAACCAGAGGGAGCTCCGGACTGAATTGCCCAGCAGTGTCTCCAGAGTCAGTCCCCTCTCCAGGGTGCTGGGTGCCCACCCACCTCGTTCAGGGCCCCAGCACTTCCTGCAGTGTCCGACCACCCTGGGCTTTGCAGTCAAGGATGGCAACTGAGTCTGCATCAGGGGGCAGCTGAGCCCCCACATGTCAAGACTCCTGTGAGGGGCACATTTGCTCCCTGAGATAAAGGACTGGATGTTTTACCCATCTCTTTAGCTCCTGCAACTCAGCACCACCTTTCTTAAGTAGAGAAGATGCTCAAACAGCCCTTGTTAAATTGAAATGTGAGCACACGGATGTAGGGGCCCTCTGACACATCCCCGAGGCTGGATGATGCCATCTCAGCGTCATTGCTAAGTGTACCCGCCACTCAATCAAAACCCTTGATTGAGGGTCGTGTGTCCGGCCCTCGACTATGAACAGCAGCTGAGAAAAACAACGCCCGCCTCATTATGGATCCACCGAGCCCCAGAGTTGACTCACGGAAACAAATGACAAGCCCCTGGCTCCCACATCAGCCTAATGACAGATGTACAAGTGGAGGTGTTACAGGTCCCACTTGCAAGAGACCTTTTGATGTGTGCTTCCCATCAGAGGCTGAGACAGTCTCTGGAAGCCCTTCTTGTTTGTGCTGCCAGCGCAAACCCCTGGAGGGGTTTCCGTTTTCTTCACTCCGGTCTCTAAAGCACACCTGCTTTTCCTGGAAAACAGACTGCTGTGCTGGCACAGTGCCCACCACAGTGTGGAGGACATCTCTTCATCTGCTCTCCCCAGGGATCCACGAGGATGGTCCCCTGGTGGGCTGGGTGAGGAGGAGGCCCCTCTTCCGAATGCACATGCCTGCCCCCCGCCCCTTCGTGGTGGCAGCCACAGGCCCCAGCTCCCCCAAGTGTGCTTTGATTTTTAAGACAGCAAATACGTTTGCCAGTATGGTTGGAGTAAACCAGCATGTATCATTAGCTCAGCATCAGTGTCTCGTCTTGCTTGCCCCGTCAGCTTTTTCTCAGACACACAGTCTTTTGCAAGATGATAAACAAACACTAGAGAGAATGTGGAAGAGTGAAAAACTCTCCCATCTCCCTGTTTAGCTAGAAACATCAGAAGATATGCGAGAAATGTTAAATCTCTAAGTCTGGAACCCACAAGCAGGCTAAGGATTTTCAACTGTCAATGCAGCAAATTCCGGAAGTCCACACAGAGGTGTCTAAGATCTGGGTGAATAGACGGCATTCATGGGAATGGCCGGGGAAGTGCAGTGGAATGCATGGTGACAACGGGGAGGTTTCACAAGGATCCTGATTTCCTCCAGCATCGAGCTTAAGGGATGCTCCTTAAAGGGATTTTTTTCACAGCATCTAACCTCTGTGATCGTGAATAAAACAATGTTTTTCTTGGCTGCTGTTAGCGAAATTGTACAGGGCTGTATTGTTAAGTTTAATCATTTCAAGGTAGCCAAAACCAATTTCAGATGAGACGCTCACAACCAGGAGGTTTGAACACAAGTACAACCCTGCTATTGGATGTTATTGCTGCTGCTACTAAGTCGGTTCAGTCATGTCCGACTCTGTGCGACCCCATAGACGTCAGCCCACCAGGCTCCCCCGTCCCTGGGATTCTCCAGGCAAGAATTCTGGAGTGGGTTGCCATTTCCTTCTCCAATGCATGAGAGTGAAAAGTGAAAGTGAAGTCGGTCAGTCATATCCGACTCTTAGCGACCCGATGGACTGCAGCCCACCAGGCTCCTCCGTCCATGGGATTTTCCAGGCAAGAATACTGGAGTAGGGTGCCATTGCCTTCTCCGATTGGATGTTATTATATAGTCTTATTCTCCAAGAGCTAAACATTTAGCAAGAAGACTTATATCCATCTTGGTTTTCGAGGACTTATTTCTATACACGTGTTCCTTGACATGAGAATACTGATTTCCCTCCATAGATTGGCTTAAACCCAGTCCAACATAGCTCTCTGCTGCATGTGACTCAGACCTTCTGAAGTCCACTCTCAAAGGGCTGGGAAGCAGGCATCAAAGGCATTTTTTAGGACACGCTCTGCATTCTGATGCTCCAAGTGAATGTTGGCAAGCAGTGGAGCGACCAGCTCATTGTTTACTGGGGAAGTTCCAACCCTGTAAAGAGTTCTGAACGAGAGCCTCCCTCTCTCATGTGTGGCTGTGTGGGGGTGATCCCTGTCTTGCCTGGAGGGGAGCTGCTACTCACAGGTGACTGATTATGGGTTGGGGAAGAGAGGCAGGTAATCTGCTGGGGATGCTGGTGAACACACTTCCTCTCGTCACCTCTCAGGGCTCTTTTGGGACCATATTAAAATGATGTCAGCAATGACTCTGAGCTGCTGCTGCTGCTGCTAAGTTGCTTCAGTCGTGTCCGACTCTGCAACCTCATAGATGGCAGCCCACCAGGCTCCCCCGTCCCTGGGATTCTCCAGGCAAGAATACTGGAGTGGGTTGCTATTTCCTTCTCCAATGCATCAAAGTGAAAAGTGAAACTGAAGTCGCTCAGTCATGTCTGACCCTTAGCGACCCCATGGACTGCAGCCTACCAGGCTCCTCCGTCCATGGGATTTTCCAGGCAAGAGTACTGGAGTGGGGTGCCATTGCCTTCTCCGACTCTGAGCTAGTTCTACATAAATCCAAACAGTTGCTATTATGAGTACAAGGGGTACGTTGTTTGCTTTTTTCCTATTTTTTCATTTTAAAACATTGCATACCATCTTTTGGGGGAGGGGTCTCTTTTTCTACTTATTTGCTTTAGGTTGAATGTTTAAATAATTATGCTTGAATGAAAAAGGCATTTCTCAAATGATCTGCAGGTCAGTGTTGACCTGGTCTCAGGTTACAGGTCTGAAGACTTATGTGCCTCCCTGAAATGTCAGCAGAAGCCTTCAGCTAGAATAAGTTCATCCCAGTCCTGAATATTCATTGGAAGGACTGATGCTGAAGCTGAAACTCCAATCCTTTGGCCACCTGATGTGAAGACTGACTCATTGGAAAAGACCCTGATGCTGGGAAAGATTGAAGACGGGAGGAGAAAGGGAGGACAGAGAATGAGATGGTTGGATGGTATCACTGACTCAATAGACATGAGTCTGAGTAACCTCCAAGAGTTGGTGATGGACAGGGAAGCCTGGAGTGCTGCAGTCCATGGGGTTGCAAAGAGTTGGACACGACTGAGCAACTGAACTGAACTGAACCAGCCTGGACCCAGGGTGTGCATGTACTCCCTTGAAAGAAAGCCATTAGCTTATGAACTCAAGCACACAACTGTCTGTACCTTCACATCAGCTATGAGGTCAGTAAAAACAAACAAAAAGCAACAAACCACAGAACCGAAAACAATATATTAATTTTTTTGAGAGTATCGTTTCCCTTTTGCAAATAATTTCTCAACAGGAGTAACCTAGAAGTGAGGACCAGTTTGGAGACACGTCCTGGGAGCCGCATCAAGGCAAGCATCAATTCGCCTCTGTGATTTCCTGAGGGACGTGTTCCACAATTACCTCCGCCAGCCCCAATGCTAAATCAACCTTGAAGAGGGAGGTGAGGCTGAGAGACACTGAGGTCTCCATCACCGGAGACTGCTGTCTCTCAAACACTAATTTTAAAGAGAGTGTTTTGGAAACCGCGCTGCAGGAGGTTCTCACCTTGTCAAAAGCGGGGTAGACAGCACGGATTTCCGTCAACCAGCCATACGGCATGTGACCCACAGGGTATGTGGCTGTCAGAATTGCTACGGCCTGCAAGAGGAAGAGCAGGCAGTTAGCAAGGCATCTGCAGAGAGCATCTCCAGCCTCTGCCTGCCGCCTGCCACGTGGCAGCACGAGCCCACTCAGCTACAGGTCCCCCGACAGGTCATTCCATCCTGGGTGACAGCATGGCCAGCCTTGGAACGGCCCTGGAGCCGGAGGAAGGGGCAGAGGCCCCCTGCATCCTGGGGAGCGGGCTGAGCAGGTCCAGGGTATGCATCTTGTTTTAGATACGTTTATCCAGGCCCCGATCGCCGATTGAAAAGCCAAGATTTCAACCCTGGTCTGCCAGGTTCTCACGGAGCCAGACAGAACCCTCTAGTCTAGCCCGATTCTTGAGTCTCCAGATTCGATTCTGAGCTCCACCCCTGCTGTCTGAACACTCGGCACTCAGGGACCACCTCTCCGCCTCCATGCTGTACTTCAGGGAAGCTGCGCACCTGTTCATGGCTTTATAGTACTCGCCACCCCACTCAACTCCCTTCCAGTCTGTTCAGCCCAGGAGAGCCCAATTCTGATGTTTAACTTGAGACAACTAATACTTCTCACAGGAAGCCAAACAGGTTCTTCCAGGAATAGGAGACTTTCATTTCTTTGTTGTTGTTCAGTCTCTTAAGTCTCGTTCCACTCTTTGCGACCCCACGGACTGCAGCATGCCAGGCTTCTCTGTCCTTCACCAACTCCTGGAGCTTGCTCAGATTCATGTCCATCGAGCCGGTGATGCCATCCAACCATCTCATCCTCTGTCGTCCCCATCTCCTCCCCTGCTTTCAATCTTTCCCAGCATCAGGGTCTTTTCCAATGAGCCAACTCTTTGCATCAGGTGGCCAAAGTATTGGAGTTTCAGCTTCAGCATCAGTCCTTCCAATGAATATTCAGGGTTGATTTCCTTTAGGATGGACTGGTTTGGTCTCCTTGCAGTCCAAGGGACTCTCAAGCATCTTCTCCAACACCACATTTCAATTCTTCGGCACTCAGCCTTCTTTATGGTCCCACTCTCCTATCTGTACGTGACTACTGGAAAAGCCACAGCTTTGACTATACAGACCTTAGCTGGCAAAGAGATGTCTCTGATTTTTACTACGCTTTCTGATCTTGTCATAGCTTTTCCTCCAGGGAGCAAGCATTTTTTAATTTCATGGTTGCAGTCACCCTTCATTTTGATGCCAGAAATGTGAGTGAGGTAGGTCTTTAGCTGGTGAAGACACTGCTCTGAGGAGCAAGTGGTAGAATCAGGCAGATCTGGATTCCAGCATCACTCCATCACTTCCCAGGTGTGTGTGAAGCATGAACCCTCTCAGGCCCCCTCTCTGTTCCTCCAGCAAAACCACGAGACTAACAACAACCACAGCACAGGGCTGTTGGGAGTCAACAAGATGTATGCAAGCGCCAACACCATCAGAAGCAGACAGTTAATTCATGTCAGTTCTGTCTCCCTATGCTGAGGTCTGTCTCTATGCACTGAAGTCCATTTAGAAATGATTTTAACATACAAATTGTCTTGGTTGTTTTTTTATTTTTACGGGAAGATGGAATTCTAGCACACAGGTGATTGGTGGTGGTGGGGGGGGACGTGTCCCATGCTTTTTACAGGACAGCTGAAACAAAAGTATTAGGTTAAAAAGCTGCCGTGTTACAGAAGCCACCCCAGAGGACATTTGTGAGTCAAGAAAACAAAATCCAGGAACCCACGGAGGCAAGAGAAAGCATTCGGCTTGTGATTTATGTACTTCTCTTTCCAGGCCAACATGAGCTGCTTCCCGGGACATGGAACCTGGCAAGAGACCCCGGCCTGGAGACGTGCTGAAAGTGCATGCAAGGGCACTTGTGTAAACAGGAGGCCCTCAGGAGCGGCCACAGGCTTTCCTGAAGGATCAGCAGTCCCAGAGCCAGAATTAATTCCCCAGAAGGCAGGAGATGAGCAAACAAACTAAGTCTTTCTATTTGTTTATACCATACTGGCATGATGGAAAAAAATTAAAAAATGCTTCGACTCTCTCCCTAGAGGAGCTGCCAGTTTCCCGAACAATTTCTTGAGTTGTGAGTAAACAGAGGAGACTCTCCTTTGAAGGAGGGCAGGTTGCCAAAGATGCAGAAAGCCATGGTGGGTTGGGTGGCACATGCAGGAGGCAGAGCAACGACAGGTGAGGGAGGTGGGCAGAACACAGAAGCATCAGCCCTTGCCCTCTGGGTACTTCTGCACATGGCCGGTCCCATCGTCTTCTATGACTACAGTGAAGAGGCTCCATGCTGACTCCATGGGAAAATGGAGAGGCCATTGAGTGGGAGAAAGAAAACCTGGATTCTAACACAGTCCAGCTTCTTGCTACTTTTGCGTCCTTACCTCGGTTTTTTCATGTGGTAAAAGAGAAGGAAGAATAAAATATCTTCTTCCATACTCATTATATTCGTTCAGTCGCTTAGACGCATCCGACTTTTTGCGACCCTAAGGACTGCAGCCCGCCAGGCTTCTCTGTCCTTCACTATCTCCTAGGAGTTTGCTCAAACTCATCTCATCTTCTGTCTTCCCCTTCTCCTCCCACCCTCAATCTTTTCCAGCATCAGGGTCTTTTCCCATGAGTCGGCTCTTTGCATCAGGTGGCCAAAGTATTGGAGCTTTATCATCAGTCCTTCCAATGAATATTCAGGGTTGATCTCCTTTAGGATTGACTGGTTGGATCTTCTTGTAGTCCAAGGGACTCTCAAGAAGTCTTCTCCAGCACCACAGTTCAAAAGCATCAATTCTTCGGTGATCAGCCTTCTGTATGGTCCAACTCTCACATCCATATACAACTACTGGAAAAACCATAGCTTTGATTATACAGACCTGTGTTGGCAAAGTAATGTCTCTGCTTTTTATTAGGCTGTTTAGGTTTGTCATAGCTTTTCTTCCAAGGAGTAAGTGTCTTTTAATTTCATGGTTGCAGTCACCGTCCAGTTGATTTTGGAGTCCAAGAAAATAAAGTCTGTCACTGTTTCCATACTCATAATAAAACAAAATCACATCATTCTAAGTCACGGATGGAGATCCTCAATGCTTCCTTGTGTGAAGGTATCATAGAACGTAATATCACAGAATTTCTTAGCTCTCAAGAGGAACTGGAAACAAATTTGTCAGCCATCTCCCCGCCCCGATTTGTTACACGGTGACTTTGGGCACCCATGTTCCCAGAAGGTGCCTTACCTCCGTAGCTGCAGAACTGCCACCGAGGTCCCGGGAAACAAAGAGGTTGACAATGGGCCTACTGATTCTTTGTGTGGCCAAGATGAGCGCCAGAGGCCACCAGAAACTCAGCATCTTTCTTATTGTTGCATCTCCCTGTATCAACAAAATGGGATAAAAGTTCGCTGAACTTGAGAAGAAGAACAGAAAAAAATAATTCGGAGTCAAAGCCTTTTCTTTTGATGTCAATCATGAGTCAGTTCACTATACTTAAAAATAATGTAGGAAAAGCCTCTGTAGACAAGCCAAGTTGAATTAAAATAAAATGTACAGTCTTATTAGAATTGAACTTAGACAGCTGGCAAGCTCCCGTGAAATCAAAACACACCTTTAAGCTTGATGGCTTCAAACCACTACTGTCTAAACAGGGCAACGCTAACCCAAGCAGAACCCAGCTTCACAGCCCGAGAAACAGGTGGGAAAAGTTCTTGTTCATATCATAAAACGGACTGGCTAGAAGCCATGTCGGTAAGAGGTAACTTGTAGAAGTAAAACATTATTGTAATTTATTTTGGAATCAGTATGGTCACAAATGTGCCTAATTATTTGGGCACTCTATAAGTCTATGACAGACGTTCCTAATCTCAAGGCTCTGACATGTAAATGTTCACAAGCATAAGCAAAATAAAAGCACAGTAAAGAGAAGGCTATTTATTAACAATTCCACAGCAAAGATAGGCACTATCTTTAACACCTGGCTTTTATCAAGTGACTTTGGTTTTGAGCCTTCATAAAGGTAAGTGTTGCATCCTGGAGCCATCTCAGTCACTTTATTTCCCTTTGCTAGCAGCTGAGTGTTAGGATGGGTTGCTACCATCAAGACCAATCTGATACGGTGGTCCTCATGACGGAAATATCTCAATCTGATATTATTTATGGCCTGACCTCAGATCAAGGTGAGTGGTCAGTACAAGGACTGTTTTGACATGACAAAAGTAACATATGGTCAAAGGTGGGATCAGGGTTAGAGTGTGGTAATGTACTTAATTTATATATATATATATATATATATATATATAAATTGAAATTGCTAGTCATTCAGTCACGTCTGACTCTTTGCAATCCCATGGACTGTAGCTCACTAGGCTCCTCTGTCCATGAGATTTCCCAGGCAAGAATACTGAAGTGCGTTGCCATGCCCTCCTCCAGGGGATCTTCCCAACCCAGGGATAGAGTGGTCTATTTATATTTATATATAAATACAAAGTCATGTCTACTTGCCTTATAGCTGGCTAGATACCAACCCAACTGATATTAGAAGGTAGAGAAGATTAGCATACATATAAATCAGATACTGTTTACACCAGTGATGAAAAGTATGCTTTGGGCATCTGGGTAAGATTATACCTTGCTTGTACCATATTCACCTTTTGAGGCACAGGCCAATCTCTGTGGGCTTCTGAGACCACATCCTTCTCTTCCTTCTCTCAGCCTCAGAGGGGAAGCTCTTGTATTCCCATTGTGGTCTCTGTGCTGTCTTGTCTGAATATTGTTCCTGTGTTGGTGACTAAGCCAAATGGGACATAAAGCTGACTGAGGCCACAGGCCATATTTAAAATTTCCTGTGTCACCTAAACCTTCCCCAACTCTCTGTGTAGAAGGTACCTGAATGAGTGTGTTTAGCCAGTACAGAAAGCCCAAACCCAGTCTGGATCCCTGATGTGAAATTAAACAAATATGAGTTCAATGGTACCAGGGCTCCTGAAATCTTTGTTGATCAGAGTGACTTCCTTTTGACCACAGAGTAAGAAGAACCATCAACATTGTGCCTCCTCCTCCGCCTGACATGACTCACCGTGACTCAGTCTTCTTGTACGGAGATAAGAAGGCTGGAGAGTGACCTCTAAGGTCTCTCTTCCATCTCTACAGTTCATCAGCTCTCCAGCTGTTTATCCCTGTGGACATTACCAAGCACTTGACCTTGGGATATGACATCCCAGAGCACCTGCCTGTTAGCTGATATGTCGAATCACAGGGGTAGGATCAAACTGTATTCCCCTCGGATGTACAGACAGGCTGTCCTCGGGGACTAAGGACCTACCCCCAGCTCCGGTCCACTCCTGTCCGGGATGATGTCGTGGATGTTCTTGTAGTAGCCCAGACACAGGGTGGTGCAGCGCACGAGGGCGCCCATGTACAAGGATAGGATGGGGATGAGCAGCGGCTCCCTGCATTCCAGGTGACTGTGAAGTAGAATGGCTACAAAAACGACCTGAGAGGAGGAGAAACAGACAGTCATCAGGGAGAGGACAGAACCAATTAACAGAAGCCCAGCCCAACTCTTGCACCCGGAACTGAGATGGATGTCTGAGCAGAAGCCTTGACACTGAAGGTGAGGAGAGCAGGACCTGGGGTTACCGCTCAACGCTTCTCTGGGAGAATCCAGGGTCAGATGTTTGGGAAGCACTGGAAGAACACACAGCCACTCTGTTATGTTCACCACTAAGTACTTCTTTTAAGGCAACTGCACACCTGGTCAACGTTATTGCTAAAGACTGTCCAGAAGCTTTGGCTTCCCAGACCCTAAACGATGCCCCCCCAGGTGTACATGTAATCCACGCCAGAGGACCTAAGTGACCTTCCGCAAAGGACAGAACAGTGAAGAGCAACGGGCCACAGAAAAATGACCATTTACGTTTATACCCTGGATTCCACTAAACATGCTGCGAAAGCCGTCAGTGTTAATTACAAAGCAGAGAATCAAAGTTTAAGATATGGACTTACAAAGGTGGCATAGGTCAGAAAAATACGAAGTCAGCAGGGATTGAAATAATAGTAAAGTGTCAATCTCTATTGAATGGTACAGGCTCCGAAAGCAAATTTATCAAACCATTTAACTTCCCATCTTGTAGAAATGAGGGAATCAGTCCAGCCTCTGGGCAGAGTCCTGGGATTCCCATCTTGGGAGGAGCCCTGAGGAATAGAGGGTGAAGAATGGAGGGTGCTGAGGTAGGAAAATGGGGGAGGGGAGAGAGGATCTGAGCTACATCAACCTTCTTAGCCAATCATCCATGGAAGGATAGGCTTGTGAAATATACTGCTGCTAAGTGAGTCTGACCCAAGGAGGCATATTCTGATTGCTGCATTCTCAAGAAACTACTGGTGACAGAAAGTTAAAAAAGAAGCTGGAGAATGAGCATGATTCATCAAATGTGTGCATTCAATTGCTATAGGGAACAGAGCAATCCAGAGGGACTTTGGAATGAAAAGTATTAGACGTTAGAGGTGGTCAGCTTATCCCACAACCTGACACGTGTGCCGGGGCTGTTGTTCTTAAACCACTAAATGCGACAGAACCTGTCAGAGATGCCCGCAGGGGAATGCAGACGACAGAGCTACGTGACCCGGCTGCCTGGGCAGGACCTGGCTGCCCGGAGCACGGATGATGTGAGTGTCCATTCACGCTCAGGATCACACACTCACGTTCATGCTCACTGAGGATACAGCGGAGCCCACTGATGGAAGGAAAGATGCCCGTGACCGTCTCCACGCCTGCTGCTTCCCAGGGGAACAAATGTTCTGTATTAATTGAAGGATGGCAAAGACCAGCTGGGCAAAGCCTTGTTAAGGCCCTATTGTGTTTGGAACAGAAGACTGAGTTTTGTGATGTGGCCAAGATGCCCATTTATTTTGCTAACTAATCAAAGACCTCTCAGAGGCCCTAATGTGCAAACGGACTAGTACATCTGCAGCAGGCTTCACATTAGACATACACAAACCTATGGCGTTAACGAAGATGACAGTGTTTAGAGACTGAGAACACGCTGGAGGGAAAATGAGTATGTAAAGATGAACCCCTCCTCTGCCAAGTCCAGGAAGGCTCCTGGTGGCGCCATCAGGATGGCCAGATGAGCAGAACCGAAGAAGGAGATCTGGACATGAAGGAAAAAGGAGGGGGAGGTATGGAGAGGACCAGAAGGAGGAGCAGAGTGGGCTAGAGTGGGACAGAGGCGGGCAGGAGACTTTCGGCCCAGACCAGTCCAAGGCCAGATGGTTTTGTCAGCCTCCCCTGTGTTGTTAACAGCTTGATGCCGTGTGGTCCAACACTTATTGTACATCTTACATCTTCACTGCGGGCTGGGTCAGTTATCAATTTAAAACAACAGCTGGCCCTTCTGCATTTCAATCTAGAATTAAGATTTTCAGATCTGATACAGCCATCAAAACTGTATTGGGTTATTTTGCAAGCGGAACCTACAGACTCAGTAGTGAGGATTTTCCCAGGGAGAGCCTGCTCTGGGCTGGGGATTCAGTGACGGATAAGGTGGTCCCAGACTCTGTTCTCCTGGAGCTGACAGCCTCACAGGGAAGGCAGGAGTCATGGTCAACCCCTGACAAGGCCGGTGAAGGGAAGAGGGTGGCGATGATGGGAGTGAGGAGGAGGCTGTGGAGTGAAGAGGGTCGCCCTGTGGGGTGCATCTGAGCTGAGACCCAGAGCCCAGGCAGCTGGCTGGCAGCAGGTGGCGGGAGCCAGTGGTTGGTGGGGATAGCAGAGGCCAGGGCATTCCCTTCCGGGCAGAAGGATCCAGGCAAAGCCCCCAGGGGGAGGGGCTCGGCTGCATTGGGTCTGGAAGGGAGGACCGGGGCCTGGAGGGCAGAGAGCAAGGGGACAGAGGAGAGTGATTGGGCTGGGGAGGAAGCAGGGCCAGTGGGTTTTCAGCTCCTCTCAGCCTGTGATCAGGATACTGGCTTTTTATCTTAAGAACACCAAGGAGGTAATTTGAAAGCAGGTTTGAGGAGGGGGTGAGGTGGCCAGAATGTCACTGAGAATCGATTACTGTGGCCCCAGTGGGGAAGGAGGGAGGAGACCCAGAGCAGAGGGGCAGGCCAGGGCACAGGAGGCATCTCTAAGGATCCAGGTGGGAGAGCTGACCTCTCAGAACTGAGCAGCCGAGATGGGGAGAAGTGGGCTAAGGAAGCATCTAGGATTAAATGTTTTAGACAGATGGGAATGAAGAGGGGTGCTGCTAGGGTGGCTCCCGGGTTTCTGAGCAGATGGCAGGGGCAGAGGTTCATTCAAAAATGCAGCCATCAAGATCATGAAGATTATGAATGGAGGCTTATGATGCCTTTGAAGGATCTGAGTGGAAATATCATAGAGACATTCAGATGCCTTGTCTAGAGCCCTGAGCAGAGGACTTGGCTGCAGACAATTATTTGGTGAATATCAGTCATGTTACAGATGGTATAAATGCAGGGCAACCATCAGATTCTTCATGAATAGAATACACAGTGAGGAGGGATGGGTCTTGAGCAACTTCAGCATTTACACATCAATAGATGACCTGGGCTGCCGGAAGTAGGAGAAAAACCACGATATGGTGGTGTGAGAGCCAGTGGGAAGGGGTGTTTCATGGAGGAGGGCGCAGTCAACAGAATGAAGAGTTACTGAGACATCCGTGAAGTCAATGGAAACTGTTGTACTGGATTCAATGGCAGGCAGGTCATTAGTGAGAACTGTGTGGGTGAGCTGATGGGGCGGAAGTCAGTCTGCAGCAGGTAAAAGAAGGAAAGAGAAGGGAAGAAATGGAGACCCTGGGTGGAAACCACCTTTCTGAAAGGTCTGGCTGTGAAAAAATAGAATTGTAGCTACAGAGGTACATGGGAGCCAGAAAAAGCTTGTTGCTGATGCTGTGGTTGTGGTTGTTTTAAGAAGGCAGAAGTTTGAGCATGTTTCCACGTCAAGAGAAATGATCCAGGAGAGAGAGAAGGAGTCACTGATAACTGATGAATAAGGTTCCCCAGAAAGCGGGACAGGACGGGCTCAGAGGCACCGGAGGAAGAAGTGGCCTGGGACCAAGGAGGGACATGTGCTTTCCTGTAATGGGGACAGCAGAGGTGATGCAAGGGTCTGAAAGTAGGCATGTGGCTTTGAGCTCCTCAGTGAAGTGGGCAGTGAGGTCTGCTGGGGACAGTGAGGTGGGTGGAGACGCTCGGACACGGTCACTAGAGTCAGCTGAGGTGAGTGATGGGATTGTGAATGTGTCCTGCGATCAGTTTGTCCCACTGTGAAACTTTCTGCAGGAGCACTTGCTGCCTGGGTGCAAGTGGTGCGAGGTGCACACCATTGGGTGGTTCAGGACTGGGATCTCGGCAGCAGGCTGCGATGGAAAGGCAGGAGACAAGGGGACTTACAGCAGTACAGCCAGATTACTCAACTGGGATCCTGGGATCCCACCTCTGGGGCCTGAGCTGACTTCAGAAGGCCAGGGCTGACGAAAATAGCAGAAAGAGGAAAGAACTAGAGGTTCCAGCGAGGTCCAAGAACCCGCCCCACCCAGCCGCCAAAAGTTTCATTTAACACTGAGCAAGCTAAGAAAGTCCAGGTGATCATGAAATATATACAAAAGATATGATTATTACAATAATGGTGACACAGAAAACTGTATCATTTTGGAACCAAACCAAGAGCTTTTTTTGTATTATGACATGAAATTAATTAGCTTACTAAAAATTACTTTTTAAACAGGAGTTGGCACTGACACTCAGGCATTACAAACTGTTTTCATGCTATCATTGGTGATCACTCCCTTCCTATCTATGCCAAGCTGGTATTTCAAGGGACTTTGCCTAGGACTCTACATGATTTCAATACGTTTAGACCATGAAATTTTTGCACCTTGTTTTATGTCCCTGGATATTTCCAATGTCTCTTAGTTTATAGTGTATGGGAACTTGAATATAATTTGTATCCTACTTCTGTGTGAAAATTGTACAAATCTTAATTATGTTGAATTGGTTCATGGTGCTTTTCAGGTCTACCATATTCTTCTACTTTTCTATATATTCATTTTATTAATTTTTTGAGAGCTTGATATTGAAACTCCAACCAAAGATCTTAATTCATCTACTTAAAAATTGTAATACATAGTGAAACTGTATGTAACTTTGTTCTGGATTTTACAAGTCTCCTGTAAATGCGTTATCATACTTTCATAATTTAAAAAATTTAAAAAAAAACCTTTAAAAATGTTTTTAAAAAAGGACTTTGCCTGGGATCTATTTATTCATTACCAGATCTGGTAATTCACAAATGCTTTCAAGTAATGAGAGGAATGAAGTTGAGGGTGGGAGTGAGAGCCAAGGACTTACGAACCAAAACTGAATTTATTCCCTCAACCAAACCATGGTAGGGACTCAGGCTATAAGGTTTAAAATAACTATATCACCGGGAACAGCCCGAGGTCAGATGGCACCTGAATCCAACTTCCATTGCCCCGAATAACCAGGTAGGTTTATTCTGAAATTTCGAGCCCTCCCAGCAGGCAGGGGTCAGTACTAGTTTTAAAATTAAGAAGGAAGAAGGCTGTGGGCATACTGGGAAAGCATTTTTCAGGGATATGATTTCTTTCTTTTACTCTTGGATGCCTGCTGTATTTATCTAAGGCAAAGATGTGTGTTTTCCTTTTTGCCTTTGAGGACACCACATCTACAAATGCTTACTCAGGCGTCCATGCTCATGTTGAAAATGAGAGGTGTTCCCTTAATTTCCAAGTAAGTGATTAGCATGAACGAGGCAGTTCAGTTCATCCCTCAGAGGATGAATCAAAAGTAAGACCAAGCAAAAAATCTCCAATAACTCAATAAGAAAATTAACAAAGATACATCAAAGAATGATGTTAGTGGGTATTCAGGCATGTGCTAGAAAATGCACACACACTCATACACACACAGACTCACACACATAATGTTAGCAGGAAGCAATTTAAATTACTTTAAATAGTGATCCATGGAGTCAATGCAATTAATTTGGAAATTTAATTCTTGGCCTTCAGGGAGTACTAACAGTTGAACAGTAGATTACTTTAAAAAGGTGATTGAAAGACTAGCATGCTCAGCAGGGAAAAACCAGGAAGAACCATGTGGACATGTTCCTAGCACGGAATTGAGAATTGGAAAGCAAGTTTAGAAATCAGTCTGCCTCCTTCTCCATAAAGAGATCATTCTCCAAATCCCCAACTGTAGGAACTAAGTCTAACTTACAGACGATAGCAATTAAATATCTTCTGCTAAAGTCTGTCGTGATATCTTTGATGGAAGAAAAAGGATGGAGCATGGACACCAGGGCTGGTGCCAGACCCTGGGGAAACTGGACAGAACATGTTCTCAGACTCAATTTCCTGATTCTAAGTTTGCGGGAAAGATGCCTGAATTACCCAGTGGCAATGACAATTAAAGACTAAATTCTAGGCGTGCTCTTCTAAACCCAGCCCCGGGTGACTTGGCCACACAGAAGCCCGGGTGTCCACCCCATCAGGTGCACCGTGGCCCTGTGACCACGTGCTAGCCATGGCTTTAGAGTCATTTCAAATGCAAGAGCCTTAACAATAAAGGTCAAAACCTCTGATAGTGAGATTCAATTCCTACAATCCCCGCTTTTCGCAAGGTTCTACACACTGTAATCACGGGAGGGTTCGTTTGCTCATTCATTTAACAAGCTTTTATCAAAGTCCATGTTTGATTTGAATCAAGTAGGGATGCACTGCAGAGTGGATGGATGTAGATGAGGCGTCGGCCATTTCTGCCCATCACCTAAAAGGAGCAGCTTTGACACACACCACACTTACCTGAGCTATGACATCTGAGATTGAGGCACATCCAACCAGGAAACTGTATTTGTGTTTTAAGAGAATGCCAGCATGGGTCCATGCCTGCCGGGAAGGAGAGATTTGGGCATGAGATACATTCAGGATTAGGTTACTTCTGGTTCCTATGACTTCCTGGGCGTTCTTGAAATAGACTTTTTACCCACCCACCTCCCAACCTTAGTAGCACAAGTTTAATGAATCTTTGATTGATACAATGATTGTAACTTAACCTGGAGCCCAGGACCAAGTGAGGTTTTTAAGCAGAACCAGTGACCACATAGCATTTGTTTCGTACCAATTATCTGAAGACTAGTGTACTGGTTCATGGGCCTGGCAGGAAATCTGGGTGAATACCAGGAACGGGGACCAGTGTGAGTCACAAAGCACAGCTTTCTGGTCTGTGAAGCAGGTTCCAATGAGGAGGGCTCAGAACTGGTTCTGAGTTACTGCAGTCATTACAGGCTCCCACTGACTGATCAGGGCTCTACCACTTCCTTCTCTTTAAGTTTGGGCAGGATCTGATCTGACACTTTGTGACTTTGAGGGGAATTAAGAGGAAAGTGCTAGGAAGCCTGCAGACAACAAAAAGCCCAGGGGATGGCAGGTTTGGAGAAGGTTTGAAGTTCAAAGTAAGATCTGTTTCAGTATCATCTTTCTAACTAGTAAAGGTCAACTTGAACTGACACAGAAATAACATTTCACGTGGGCTAAACCCAAGCACACCTAGGGAATAACCTAGGTCTGTGTCAAGACTATATAACTGCTTCTATTGCTACTTCCTTCTCAGCCCGCAGGTCCCAAGGTGCCAAATATGAAAAGAAAGGCAAAGTGTAGATGACAATTGCAAACTGTGGATGGTAGGCTGTCTTTATTGACTGAAAGTGACCTGGATGATAAGATTCAAAAATATTATCTCTCCAACTAACACATCAGGGCCATGCGGTAGGGTGTGTGTGTGTGCACGTGTGCATGTGTATGTGTGTTTGGGGAGATGATATGTATTATTTTGGTCTTTATCAGTAATCTTTTACTACTGGTCTTTTGGGGGAGTTGGTAGATGAAACATGGAAGAAAAGTGTGCGGATCACAAATGTTTTGAGTTCTGGGAACTTCTGTGGCAAATGAGTCTGTGAGCCACATTTAGTCCTGCGTTCCCTGATTAATAGTAGTTCTTCTGTGTGTTAGCAGAGTCTCAGTGCAGATAGGAGGAAGGGCATTAGAATCTCAGACTCTGCCTAGGAAGCTGGGTCTTCACTCTCTTAGGCTGTGAAAAAGGTCGGTCACCCCATTCAGTTCTCTCACTGCTTTGAGGGCACTGTGGTGCCACCTCAGTCCAGCCTGGGCCCCATGGGGACTCTGCTTCCATACACCCCAAATCCTTGGCCTTTTTCTTTTGGAGGCAGGGGGCATAGGGGTGGACGGTCTGTGTCAGCTACCAGAGTAAACACACCTGGTGATAAGTAAGAAAAGGGAAATCCAGGTACAAGTGTTCCAATGGCCAAATTCTTAGCCTAAAGTGATGTCAGGACAACTGAAAATCAGAACCTTCGGTGGAAACTGAGGGTTTAGTATCTAAGGCTCCCCCACACTGCTAGGAAGTCGTCAGATTCAGTGAGGCTGTGCCCGTAACACAGCTGCGGGCACAGTGAGCCTTCTGATGACATTTGAGAGGATGGACCACGTGCATTTTTATTAGTACCTTGCCTCCTTCCTCCGAGGATTTGGGGCTGCTGCCTTAACCTTGATACAGAGGTCCACTCACCTCACACATCTAATGTATACAGAACTGGAGGAGAGGGGTGGTTAAGCAAAACAAAACAAAACAAAACCTATATAACAGTAAGATCAAAGGCCATTTCTTATAAGAAATGCCTTGTTGCATGCTAATGATTTGTGTTTACTTTCATGTATGTCTAAAATTTTTCATAATGAAAAATTGTTAAAAACTAGAAATAACCCCATACAAATGATCATATTTTAAAGCTTCCTTTCAAAGGTAATTTAAAATGGATCCTAAAGAAAGGGTTTATTTTCCACCATCAGCCATTATTGGAGATATATGTATATGTGTGTGTGTGTGTGTGTATATATATTTTTGCTAAGTCTCTTTTATATCTATAATACAGACGAATAGGAAAAAAGCATTCTTTGAGAACTCTTCAGTATCAGGACAAAGAATGTAATCTATGGAAGTGAGTCATCCTCAGCTACTCTAGCGAAGCTGGTTATTAAAGTAATAAAGCCCTATCAGGATATTCAAGTGAGTCTTACTGTAAGCAGCTTTGGGTGCTTATACCACACAAGTGGTAAGTTTATCTGAAAGCTATCCTGATCTCTTGAGCCTGAATATATCAGAAAAGAATTTATATTTGAATCAAAGTTTCAAGGGAGCTCCCTTGCCTCCTGCCAGAACTTGTGGCAAATGCAGACAATTCTCATAAAATAAACTGACAAGATGGACTGGTTAAAAGTCAGTGAGTGGTCAGTTGGAACCCTTCCGCACAGCTGGTGGAGAGGTAAAATGGTGCAGCTGCTCCATCAGTATGATGGAGCCTCAAAACCTTAAAAACAGAATTATTATATGATTTAGCAATTCCTCTTACGGGTATATACTCAAAAGAATTACAGCAAGGATTCAAAGGGATATTTGTACACTCATCTTCCTAGTGTCAGTATTCATAGCAGACAAATGTGGAAATAACCCAGATGCCCAAGGATGGATGAAAGGATAAACAAAATACAGCTTATACATACAAGAAATATTACTTAGCCTTAGAAAAGGACATTCTGACACAGGCTACAACATGGATGAACCCTGAAGATAGTCTGTGAAGTGAAATAAGCCAAAGAGCCACAAAAAGACAAATACTGTATTATTCTATTCATGAGGTACCGAGAGTAGTCGAGTTCACAGACACAGAAGTAAGAGTCGTGGGTGTCAGGGACTGGGGGAGGGTGGGGAGTCAGTGTTCAGAGGGGAGGATGGAGAGAGCTGAGCGTGGATGGCGGGGATGGGAGAAGAGCAATGTGAAAGCACCCAAGGCCACTCAACTGCACTTAACAATGGTTCATATGGGAAATTTCACGTTATATGAATATTCCTCCAGTGAGAAAAGTGTAGAGGGCAGTGAAGAGAGCCTCAAGTGTGTAGGTCATTTTGTACAGAGTTCAGTTCAGTTCAGTCGCTCAGTTGTGTCCAGCTCTTTGCAACCCCATGGACTGCAGCACACCAGGCCTTCCTGTCCATCACCAACTCCCGGAGTTTGCTCAAACTCATGTCCATTGAGTTGGTGATGCCAAGCAACCATCTCATCCTCTGTCATCCCCTTCTCCTCCTGCTTTCAATCTTTCCCAGCATCAGGGTTTTTTCCAATGAGTCAGCTCTTCGCATCAGGTGGCCAAAGTATTGGAGTTTCAGCTTCAACATCAGTCCTTCCAATGAACGCTCAGTACTGATCTCCTTTAGGATAGACTGGTTGGATCTCCTTGCAGTCCAAGGGACTCTCAAGAGTCTTCTCCAACACCACAGTTCAAAAGCATCAATTCTTCGGCACTCAGCTTTCTTTATAGTCCAACTCTCACATCCATACATGACTACTGGAAAAACCATAGCCTTGATGAGACGGACCTTTGTTGGCAAAGTAATGTCTCTGCTTTTTAACATGCTGTCTAGGCTGGTCATAACTTTCCTGCCAAGGAGTAAGTGGATCTATTGTAGGGAGTAAGTGGACCCATTTCCATTTCCGAGTTGCCAGGGGCTGGGAGAGGGGTGGATGGGGAGTCAGTGTTTAATGGGAATAGAGTCTGTATCCCAGGATGAAAAGAGTTCTGAAGATTCACAACAATGTGAATATACTGCACACACAAAAATGGTTAAAATGTAAGTTTTAGGCCATGTACTTTTTCCCACAACATAAAAAAGAGTGCCAACGACCTTCCTACTCACCATCGCATCCATAAAAGGGAAGGCAGCAAGATACAGGAAGGCCCTTCTTGTTTTATTCCCCACTGACTCATCCACATGGTGCAATTTATTGATGATGTAGTAGCCTAAGTCACTATATGCTGCAAAAAAAAAAAAATACCCGGCAATATTTAGAAAAAGTTATCCTCATAAGCTTTTTATCTCAAAAGTTTAAAAACAATTTTAAAGATTATATATATATATATTTTGTAGAAAAATCTAGACAAGCAAAAGGATGAAAATCATCTACAATCTCATCCATCCTTCTGCCCAGAAGAGGTCACAGTTGACACTCTGGGTGCTGATCACCCAGTTGTTTTATGGGTGTTATGTGGTGGAGTATGCTTGGGTGTTTTAACACAAAAATGGCCTCACACTAAAAGGTTGTTGTTGAATCACGCGAAGACACCGGGATTCTTGGCCCCCAGAGGAGAAGAATTCAATCCGGGGCCAGAGACGAGGCTTGATCGCTCAGAGCTTTTGTGTAATAAAGTTTTATTAAAGTATAAAGGAGATAGAGAAAGCTTATCCTAGGCATCAGAAGGGGGCAGAAAGAGTGCCCCCCTGCTAGTCTTCAGCTGGATGTTAAATAGTCACTAGCAGTCTGTTAATGAAAGAAAGGAATGTCTTAAAACTCAGAATGGCACCAGGCCCCTCACCCATAAGGTGCATTTTGGGATAATCTTGGCACCAAATGGTTTATCCTGGGCCATAAAATGATTAACTTGGATCTTGAAGAAGGGCAGATCACCATACAAATAGTTTTGTTTACATAGATTAGGGGAACAATATCTGAGTATAACATACTGGTTTGTCAAGTAGGTTCTGAGTCAAGAGGAGGAACCGACTTGAAGATGGAGTTCGGGGTAAACGCATAGTACATTAGCATAGCTTAAGACAAATGTTTCAGTAAGAAAAAGGCATTGGTTATCTCTAGGTTTGAGAATAGTTAACTTCAGGCGAAACCAGGTGTCATTATGGCAACACAGTATTTTAAGAGAAACCTTCTTTTAAATTTGTATAGAGAAGGAAAAAAATATCACGTTTGTTTCCTCTGGCCGCTTAAGAGAGATAAAAATGTCTGACACTTGCAGGCTATTTCCTCCGTTTGGAGAGCCCTGGCCTTACTGCCTATTACCCTCTCAATACTACATACATACTCGTTTGTGAACCATAAACATCCTTTCCATAACATGCTTCTATATGTGATTGGTTGTACTGAATTCCTTTTTGCAGGTTTATTTAGTATCACTTGCTCAATCTCCATTTAGTATATATTTAGGTTGTTTCCATTCTTTTGATATTATAAAAGAATGCTTGATGGCTAGTTTGAAAGCTCAATGCCCATGTAGTTGTTGTTTAGTTGCTAAGTCACATCTGACTCTTTTGCGACCCCATGGACTGTAGCCCACCAAGCTCCTCTGTTCATGGAATTTCCCAGGCAAGAATACTGCAGTGGGTTGCCATTTCCTTCTCCAGGGATCAAACCCGCATCTCCTGCATTGGCAGGGGGATTCTTTACCACTAAGCCACCAGGGAAGCCCTCAATGTCTGTAGGTATTCTTAATTATTTACTAAGAGAAAATTCCTATGTGTTAATATGCCTTTTCTTTTTTCTTTAATAAGTTTAATGGATCTACAATATTATGCTAGTTCCAGGTGCACAACACAGGGATTCAACAAAACGTGGCTTGTCAATAGAAATTTAAAGGTAGCTAGTCACTGTTTGTAATTCCTTTTGTTTCATTTTTCCAAGGAAGGCAAAAATTGTGGGGGATGGAAACTGTGGGTATAGTTTGCCCAGTGGAAAAATGCTGTCTCTGTGCTTTCCAAGTCCCTCCAATGTGAGGATTTGGGACCAGTGTGTAACTAGAACATAATGGGCTTTAACCAACAAAGGCTGAATGAGTGTGTACGTGCCGAAGGGTGAGAAAGGTAGAAAGAGAAAAATTCCATAATGTATGAACTAAGCACTGTGGCATTGCTGTGTGTGTGTGTGTGTGTGTGTGTGTGTTATTTGTCTACGACTCTTTGTGACCCCATGGACTGTGGCTCTCCAGGCTTTTCTGTCCATGGGATTCTCCAGGCAAGAATACAGGACTGGGTAGCCATTCCCTTCTCCAGGGCATCTTCCCAACCCAGGGATTGAACCTGGGTCTCCGGCACCACAGGCAGATTCTCTACCATCTGAGCCACCAGGGAAGCTCCCTGACATTTTAGTAAAGGTTAAATAAAATATTGACTATTTCCTACCTCACTGATACAAAGTTTAGACCATACAGGAAAACAATAATCTTTGTGTTTTCATAGGGTTTTACATAGTGCTCTAATAGTAGCGTTCCTGCTGTGTTCACTCTTTCATTAATATGAATATTTATACACTTGAGAAGTGCAGAAGCTGCTTTAAAATCAGAAAGGAGGTCAAATGCAGTGTCCCTCTTACTTTTTGTGAAACAATCAGAATCCCTTTCTCCATTTCAAAGTGTGGGGGACGATTTGTTACCACTTGTTATTGTCATTGTTCGGTCACCAAATTGTTTCTCTTTGTGGGTTTATTACCATATTAATTGGTAAAAAGAAATAATTCTCCATCTTTTGTTGGGATTAGCCTGGAATTATGAGAATGTGGTGGAGAAGGCAATGGCACCCCACTCCAGTACTCTTGCCTGGAAAATCCCATGGATGGAGGAGCCTGGTGGGCTCCAGTCCATGAGGTCGCTAAGAGTCGGGCATGACTGAGCGACTTCACTTTCACTTTTCCCTTTCATGCATTGGAGAAGGAAATGGCAACCCACTCCAGAACTCTTGCCTGGAGAATCCCAGGGACGGGGGAGCCTGGTGGGCTGCTGTCTATGGGGTCGCACAGAGTCGGACACAACTGAATCGACTTAGCAGCAGCAGCATGAGAATGTTGAATCAAGCATGCTCTTCAGGATGAAAAAAAAGATATTTAAATGCACAAATGGAAATCCCAGTGGGAGTGACGTATGAGTAAGTGATTTCAAGAGGCAGGGGGCTAAGATGACTGAGTCATACAGAAAACAGGGCTGGTGAGGGAGGCAAATGCAGGAGGGGAGATCTGAATCCTCCCAGGAGGAACAGAGGTGGAAATCAAAAGGCAAACCTCCAGGTGAGCCCAGGTGTCAGGGGTGGAGCATGGTGGGGCCAGCAGAAGAGGAAGGGAAATCCAGGAGGGAGGCTGGCACTTGGCAGAAACAGCAAAGAAGGGAGAAGTGGGATGAGTTATGGCCAGGGACCAGGGAGGCAGCTGTGATGTCCTGCTTGGATCAGAAGGTACGAAGGTGACCTGACCCTTTGAGGCAGGGAGGGAGTCCTCCAGCCCCACTTTGCAGCGAGGTGAGAAATGCATTCAGATCCGAGATGAGCCGCTGAAACCCGAAGCTGGGATGCAGATGTTACTGAACCACACACACAGCTTACTGTGAGTGCTGAGACTTGGAAATCATGGTCGCTGTTGATCTGTACATGCCTTTTCATTGTCAGTCAAGTTCATTGTGTGGAGATCCCCAGAGAGATGTCCTGATCCTGCCCCCTTGCCCTTCCTGGCAGAGGCAGCTGCAAATGGTAAAGGCAGCCACGCTGGGCAAACAGAGCCATGCCAAGTGCAGGAGCCCAGGGATGGCTATGAATAGCTCAGGAACTAAAATTCCCTGGTAAAGGTTAGAGCTGATATAAATGCCAGCTGAGCGGACCTGACTGGATGGCCAAAGTGGGGACCTTGAGACTGGAGAAAGGCTGAGATTCAGAGGGGGATGTATGGGTTGACCTCTGTCCCCTCACAATTCATTTGTTGACTCCTAGCCCTTAGGACCTCAGAAGGTGACCTTATTTGGCATCAGGATCATTGCAGGTATAATTAGTGAAGGTCGGGTGACCCTGGGGCTTCCCTGGTGGCTCAGATGGTAAAGCATTCGCCTTTAGTGCAGGAGACTTGGTTCGATCCCTGGGTGGGGAAGATCCCCTGGAGAAGGAAATGGCAACCCACTCCAGTATTCTGGCCTGGAAAATCCCATGGACAGAGGAGCCTCGTGGGCTACAGTCCATGGGATTGAAGAGTTGGACATGACTGAGCGACCAAGCACGCATGTGCAGGGTGACACTGAAGGACAGTGGGCTTCCAACCCACGGCAACTGGTATCCTTCTAAACAGGGAATTTGGAGACCTACAGAAATGTGCAAAAGGACAAGCTCACGAGACCATCAAGGGAGAGATCAGGGAGATGCCTCCTCAAGCCAAAAGACACTAAGACACTACATATCATAAACCCCCAGAAGCTGGAGAGGGGCCTGGGACAGGTTCTCGGTCATGGCCTTCAAAGGAACCAACCTCACCACCACTGCCTCGATCTCCCAGCCTCCAGACTGTGAGACTACGCACTTCTGCTGTCTGTGGTGCTTTGCTAGGACAGACCTAGCAAACTCACACAGGTGGCTTCTAGAGAGAATTCTTTTCCCATGAGACTGTAGGATAGCAGCCAGAGAAGAAAGGTTGTGTGAGTTTGAGAAGCTGTGAGCAAAGCGAGCAGTTGGCTCATGTGGTCTGAGTGTATAGGGGTCAGTATAAATCAGTTTTTCTACTTCTATGAATATACCTAAGTATTGCCACTGTTGCTGGTTGCTGTTAAGTCATGTCAGACTCTTTTGCGACCCCATAGTCTGTCGACCGCCAGGCTTCTCTATCCGTGGGATTTCCCAGGCAAGAATACTGGAGTGGGTTGCCGTTTCCTTCTCCCATGACATCTTCCTGACCCAGGGATCGAACCCAGGTCTCCTGCATGGCAGGCAGATTCTTTACCGTCTGAGCTACCTGGGAAGCCCATATCTAAGTATACCAATTTATTAGAATATTTGAACTAAAACGTTAAAAACAGTGCCTTTACGCAGAGCAATGAAGAGCAAACATCGAAAGTTGAAGAGAGTCTGCAGGACTGCTGGGTGCTGAGCTCAGCCAAAGCTCTGATTCTGCCAGGATGTCCCCCACCTCCTCGTTTTGTTCAGACTGCAGCTCCGGGGTCCCCAAGTGCCAGGGTACTTTAAGACCAATGGGCCTGAGGATGCTTTTGCTTCTTTTTACTTCCTGTCCTCTTTTAGCTACTAGAGGAACATTCTGGAGGCCACGGAAAGAAGCTTTTCTTCCTGTTTTTCTTCCTTCCTTTTACTCCTCGCCTATGCGGTAGAAGAGTCTGATTTTAACTACAAAGGTTGTTTCCACCCTGGGAGTTGGGAATGCTCAATTCCAGCAGCTGTTTTTCACCTAATATCCCCTCACCCTCCCCTCTGTTTCCCAGAGCTGTTTCTGGCTGGAGCTGGAGGCTGGGGGTAATTTGTTTAAAGTGCTTTGCATCGAGTCTATAATTACCAGGCTAGCTGCCTTCATGACACTTAGTAACCTTCAACTTTTATAAACGGCCTTACTAAGACTGTTCTGAAATAGCCTATATTCCTTATGAAAAGTAGAACATTAGAAAGAGAAATTAAGTGAGGCTTTTGAATAGATGTAAATGGATTTCATGGCCTGGCTGCAGCAAGAGGACACGGACTTGACCTATTTACAGGTATTTGAGCTGCGGAAACAGGAAAACAGGAGGGGCCGTCATTCAAATCCCTAGCTCCTCCTACCTCAGCCCACTGGAGTGGTGGACCCTCCCAGAATCAGTGGTTCCCAAACTTGTTCAACCAGAGTAACCAGTGCTTGTTGCAATATGCCATGAAATATTGGTATTAATCAAAACAAGTCTCATTACCTAAAATTTTCCCATGGGAGTTGACGAAAAAGCCTTCCTCCCATTTTAGGGAAAGGTTAATATGTGCATTTCCGAGAGGCAAATTTGGGAACCCTTGTTGCTGTTGTTCAGTCGCTAAGTTGTGTCCGACTCTTTGCAACCCTATGGACTGCAGTACACCAGCCTTCCCCATCCTTCACCATTCCCCGAAGCTTGCTCAAACTCATGTCCATTGAGTGGTGATGCCATCCAGCCATCTCATCTTCTGTTGTCCCCTTCTCCTCTTGCCTTCAATCTTTCCCAGCATCAGGGTCATAATTATATACATTATATATATGCTACATATGATAGCACATAATACAAGTGATAACATATAATATATATTATAGTATAGGGAACTGTACTCAATATCTTATAATAACCTATACTGGAAAAGAGTCTGAAAAACAAATATATGTACAACATTCACTTTTCTGTACACTGGAAACTAATGAAGTGAGGTGAAAGGCACTCAGTCGTGTCCGACTCTTTGTGACCCCAGGGACTATACAGCCCATGGGATTCTCCAGGCCAGAATACTGGAGCGGGTAGCCTTTCCCTTCTCTAGGGGATCTTCCCAACCCAGGGATAGAACCCAGGTCTCCCGCATTGCAGGTGGATCCTTTACTAGCTTAGCCACAATACCTCAATAAAAAAAGACTCGATTGAGTGGGTAATGTAATAATTTATTGCATGATTTCTGCTTCTCTCTAGAGAACAAGCCTTACGCCTGAAATCCCAGGATATAGGCCAATATTTTCCACATAGGAAGTGTTCAGTCTCTATGGATGGAATAAATGCATGAATCCATAATCCTGCCAAGAAGTGAGTGTAGCAGGCTGATGGCTACAGTGTCCTCAACTCTTCTCTCCTTCTTACGTCCCTACCCTGCATGTGATTTTGTAGTTCCTCCTGTCAAAAGTTGGAGTCAATTTCCCTACTCCTGGAACCTGGGCTGGCCTGTGACTTGTCCTGCCCAGGAGCATGCAGTGGCAGTGAAGTTGAGCCGCATCTGATTTTTGGCCCAAGAGACCCTGTGTGTCTCTATCCATTGCTGGAGGTACGGGCACAGCTGTTTAGGCAAGCTTGGGCTGGTGGAGGAGGATGAGAGGCGATGTGGAACAGAGCTCAGCTGTCCACGGAGCCACCTGGACCAGCCTACTGTTACCTGACAGATCCTGGTGAGCCCACCAAGACCGGCAGAGTCTCCTTTGGATTCAGCTGACCACAGAGGCATAAACATGGCCAAGTGCAAAACAGCCACCCCACTGACCTATGGTCTAGTGAGCAAGAATGAAAGCTTGTCTTGTGAGTCAGTGAGTACCGAGGTGATTGCCACACAGCAATAGATCATGAGACTATACAGACCTGCCTGTCCATTCCTACCACCCTTGCTGGTTTAAATGATACCAAGTTGTCCCAATTTACTCTTTACAGGATTGGTTTATAATCCATGAATAATGGACAGCTTTGTTGACAAGGGAACAAGGACAAACAGAGTCTCTTGAGAAATTGTAGAAGCACAGGAAACTGTACAAGTTTTGTTCCTCTGAGCTCTGCAGATTGCCTGGACTCCTCTGTGGCATGGAAGAGGGCTTGCAGATCACTGGAAGGAGTAAGTGTGGAAAGAAGTAAACAAATCCACAGCAGTGGTTTCTACCTCTGTGTGAATTAGGAGGCCAGGCCATACTATAATTTCCACGCATGTGAAGTTGACTTGGACCCAATGAAACCAAACACAAGGTTGGCAAATTTTCCTCTCTTTTATAGATAAACAGGGAGAAACAGGAAAATATCTGACCCCTGGGTTAAACTAAGGTCTGGGGCTGGCAAATCTCATGACTTGCATTTTTATAAAATGGAGTCTCATAGATGAGTTCATGACTAGGGTAGCGGCTACAATTTAGCTTAAGTAAAAGTATTAGTCACTCAGCCATGTCCAACTCTTTGGGACCCCCATGGGCTGTAGATTGCCAGGCTCCTCTGTCCATGGAATTCTCTAGGCAAGAATACTGGACTGAGTTGCCATTTCCTTCTCCAGGGGATCTTCCCGACCCAGGGACTGAACCTGGGTCTCCTACATGGCAGGTTGATTCTTTACAGTCTGAGACACCAGAGAAGCCTATAATTTAGTTTAAAAGGGACACTTACTGGCAGTTGCCCAACAGATGACAAGAACAAAAAGCCAGGAATACTTTCAAGGCTCCTGCAATTTGGGTTTCTTGAACCAGGCCACAGGTGTACATAGAACAGACATCAACTTTTCGGCCAGTGGATTTCTCGATTTCAAGTCTGTCCGTTCGACAAGTTCCAAGTGTCTACTTCTCTGACTAATTGTATAAGGTTTGGGGCAGGAAATTTTCTGGAACCATCTTTTCCTCAGCATCTCCCCCACAAATTCCTGGGGAAGTGCCTGTCTGGTCAGTGAGAATCTCCCCAGTCATGTCAGGGGAAAGCCACCACCATGTGCAAAACTCCAAGGATGGGAGAAGATCTGGCTCAGCAGCTGGCTCCAAAAAGAACAAGAAATCAGAGAAAATGAATATGAAACACACTAGGAAAAAACCTTATTGCAAATGTAATAGGCAAATGCAATAAAAAGGACCTAGTGAAAGATTTCTCTTTTATTGGGACAAACACAAAAACCCTACAAAGGATGACCCTACAAAGCAGTTTTGGGTCCTCTCTGACCTAAGTCTATAACATCTTGCTGTAACCCACCAGTGGATGTCCAGATATAATACCAGGTAAGTGAAGGAAAGGAGAGACATCTGAAACTGGGTTGCTCAAAGCTGGAGACGCTCATTTGAAATCTCTTCCAAGTAAGAAGATCCTGCAGGAACTGGTAGATGACTAGTAGACACTGAAAAGTTTGAAATGTCAAAGTTCATCCAAATTGGGGGAAAAAAACTCTAAGAGATCATTCTGGGAATGATGATTTCTCCAATGGGAAATACACAATTTTTGGAAAGAAAAAATCTCAGAGTACTTAGCTAAGGCATTAGTTCATAACCAAGGAGACTATGCAGAATGACAAAATATATTCAGCTTTTCTAAGCAATAAAAATTTCTTTAGCGACCATAAAGTTAAAAAGCAGTAATCAGAACATATAGATCTGCCTTGTTGTTAAGGCTGTATTAAACATACTTATATGAACGTCTGTTGGATCATTGAGAAAGCAAGAGAGTTTCAGAGAAACATCAACTTCTGTTTTATTGACTATGCCAAAGCCTTTGACTGTGTGGATCACAACAAACTGTGGAAAATTCTTAAAGAGATAGGAATGCCAGACCACCTAACCTGCCTCCTGAGAAATCTGTATGCAGGTCCAGAAGCAACAGTTAGAACTGGACGTGGAACAACAGACTGGTTCCAAATTGGGAAAGGAGTACATCAAGGCTGTATATTGTCACCCTGCTTATTTAACTTATATGCAGAGTACATCATGCGAATTGCTGGGCTGGATGAAGCACAAGCTGAAATCAAGACTGCTGGGAGAAATATCAATAACCTCAGATTTGCAGATGACACCACCCTTATGGCAGAAAGTGAAGAGGAACTAAAGAGCCTTTTGATGAAAGTGAAAAAGGAGAGTGAAAAGTTGGCGTATAACTCAACATTCAGAAAACGAAGATCATGGCATCTGATCCCATCACTTCATAGCAAATAGATGGGGAAACAATGGAAACAGTGAGAGACTATTTTTCTGGGCTCCAAAATCACTGCAGATAGTGACTGTAGCCATGAAATTAAAAGACGCTTGCTCCTTGGAAGAAAGATATGACCAACCTAGACAGCACATTAAAAAGCAGAGACATTACTTTGCCAACAAAGGTCTGTCTAGTCAAAGTTTTGGCTTTTCCAGTAGTCATGTATGGATGTGAGAGTTGGACTATAAAGAAAGCTGAGCCCCAAAGAATTGATGCTTTTGAACTGTGGTGCTAGAGAAGATTCTTGAGAGTCCCTTGGTCAGCAAGGAGATCCAACCAGTCCATCCTGAAGGAGATCGGTCCTGGGTGTTCATTGGAAGGAGTGATGCTGAAGCTGAAACTCCAATACTTTGGCCACCTGATGTGAAAAGCTGACTCATTGGAAAAGACCCTGATGCTGGGAAAGATTGAAGGCAGGAGGAGAAGGGGAGAACAGAGGATGAGATGATTGGATGGCATCACCAACTCAATGGACATGAGTTTGAGCAAGTTCCGGGAGATGGTGAAGGACAGGGAAGCCTGGTGTGCAGACCATGGGGTCGCAAAGAGTCAGACACAACTGAGTGACTGAGTTGAACTGATAAATTTGCTTTATTTTATATAGTTGTCACTGAGATGTAACAACAACAACAAAAAATGCCCACTGGTATCAAAGGCCCTCCAAGGGACCCAGGGACAGCTGCAGGGCTAAGTGCCTAATGCCCTCTTTGCTGGTCCTCTTTCTGCTTGGCCCTTCCCTGCTCTCCTTCCCTTTCATTCTTCCTCCCCCTTTGCCATCTGTGTTGTTTAATGGGCTCTTCCATAGTCTCAGGCTGCACATCTGTGCTGGGTTACCTGCCCCAACCTGAGCATCAGACATCCACCTGGTACTTGTGACATTCAACACTGAACCCTTTTTCCTGCTTTATTATCCCCTATTTATAAATGTATGGTGGCTGTGTGCCTCCCACATCTTCCCCCACCACCCAATAGCCCCTTGTCTTGCCTTCTCCACTGTCAGTGTGCTCGCTCAAATCCACTTTTGACTCCTTCAACTTTGACTCTGGTTTACTTCTACCATCTTGCTTTTCTTTTTAAAAATATTTATTTTACAGTAGGTTCTCATTAGTCATCTATTTTATACATAGTAGTATATATGTATATGTATATAGTAGTATATATGTATACATATAGTATCAGATCAGATCAGATCAGTCACTCAGTCATGTCCGACTCTTTGCGACCCCATGAATCGCAGCACACCAGGCCTCCCTGTCCATCACCAACTCCCGGAGTTCACTGAGACTCACATCATTGAGTCAGTGATGCCATCCAGCCATCTCGTCCTTTGTCGTCCCCTTCTCCTCTTGCCCCCAATCCCTCCCAGCATCAGAGTCTTTTCCAATGAGTCAACTCTTCACATGAGGTGGCCAAAGCACTGGAGTTTCAGCTTTAGCATCATTCCTTCCAAAGAAATCCCAGGGCTGATCTCCTTCAGAAAGGACTGGTTGGATCTCCTAGCAGTCCAAGGGACTCTCAAGAGTCTTCTCCAACACCACAGTTCAAAAGCATCAATTCTTCGGCGCTCACCCTTCTTCACAGTCCAACTCTCACATCCATACATGACCACAGGAAAAACCATAGCCTTGACTAGACGAACCTTTGTTGGCAAAGTAATGTCTCTGCTTTTCAATATGCTATCTAGGTTGGTCATAACTTTGCTTCCAAGGAGTAAGCGTCTTTTAATTTCATGGCTGCAGTCACCATCTGCACTGATTTTGGAGCCCAGAAAAATAAAGTCTGACACTGTTTCCACTGTTTCCCCATCTATTTCCATGAAGTGATGGGACTGGATGCCATGATCTTCATTTTCTGAATGTTGGGCTTTAAGCCAACTTTTTCACTCTCCACTTTCACTTTCATCAAGAGGCTTTTGAGTTCCTCTTCACTTTCTGCCGTAAGGGTGGTGTCATCTGCATATCTGAGGTTATTGATATTTCTCCCAGCAATCTTGATTCCAGCCTGTGTTTCTTCCAGTCCAGCGTTTCTCATGATGTACTCTGCATAGAAGTTAAATAAACAGGGTGACAGTATACAGCCTTGATGAACTCCTTTTTCTATTTGGAACCAGTCTGTTGGTCCATGTCCAGTTCTAACTGTTGCTTCCTGAGCTGCATAGAAATTTCTCAAGAGGCAGATCAGGTGGTCTGGTATTCCCATCTCTTTCAGAATTTTCCACAGTTTATTGTGACCCACACAGTCAAAGGCTTTGGCATAGTCAATAAAGCAGAAATAGATGTTTTTCTGGAACTCTCTTGCTTTTTCCATTACTCAGCCATAAAAAGGAATGGAACTGTGCTCTTTGCTGAGAATGTGGATAGATTCAGATACTGTCATACAGAGTGAAGTTTAAGTCAGAAAGAGAAAAATAAATGCTACATATTACAGTATCATAAAAATTTTCACAGGCTGAAAATAGCTTTTGCTTCTAGAAATCCATGCTGAACAGGCACACTTTCCCATTAACTACATCTCTTTGAGAAGAAGGGTGTATCTGGCCACCATCTGTTTTGTATTCGTCTCACTTCTGCACCCAGCTTATCGTTAGTAGGACGTGAACGACACGCACATACTATTTGGTCAGTAAGCAATTTGTTGGACCACTGATAGGACAGACAGGGATTAAAAGTGAGTTACTGCTGCTGCTGATGCTAAGTCGCTTCAGTTGTGTCCGACTCTGTGCGACCCCATAGACAGCAGCCTACCAGGCTCCTCTGTCCCTGGGATCCTCCAGGCAAGAACACTGGAGTGAGTTGCCATTTCCTTCTCCAATGCATGAAAGTGAAAAGTGAAAGTGAAGTCGATCAGTCGTGTCCGACTCTTAGTGACCCCATGGACTTCAGCCTACCAGGCTCCTCCGCCCATGGGATTTTTCAGGCAAGAGTACTGGGGTGGATTGCCATCACCTTCTCCAAAAAGTGAGTTAAACAAAGGGCAATTCTTAGTCTCACTCCCCTTTAGTCAAAGCCCCTCAAGTGCAAAGCAGGAAGGTCAGCTCTACTAATACTAATGGTATGTCTCTTTAGAATTAACAAGAATGCTAATAATATCATAAGGGAAAATGGTCGAATTTCATCTATAAATGTGTTTGAATAAAGAAGTATATTCATTAAAACTACAGATGATATCTTGCTGGGAAAAGTAACTATGATGGTAAAGAATAAAATGAAGAAACAGGTAAATTAGGAAACAAAGCAAAAAGAAATCAAGGAGTTGGCCATTAAACTGAAAAAACAAACAAACGCCCAATAGGGTGGTGGTGTTAAAGCCACAGCCTGACGTTGGATGGAATTAAGGAAACATAATAGATAAGAAAAGTCACCATTTGTAATCTTATGCGGTGAGACAAAATAGTCATTTAGAGCCTTGGGTCAAACTCACAAGTCCATCTTGTATCAAAGATAAGGGAAAAATTAGAAAGGGATGCGTGATCCACACATGTCACTAGTGGTAAAGAACCTGCGTGCCAATGCAGGAGATGTCAGAGACGCAGGTTTGATTGCTGGAGGAGGGCATGGTAATAACCCACGCTAGTATTCTTGCCTGGAGAATCCCAAGGACAGAGGCACGTGGTGGGCTACGTCCACAGGATCACAAAGAGCCAGACACGACTGGAACAACTGAACACTGCACAGGCTGAAATACAGCTCATGTTTTCAGAGCCAGTTAGAAGAGGACTGAGTCCCTTGGACTGCAAGGAGATCAAACCAATCAAGCCTGAATACTCCTTCCGGACTGATGCTGAAGCCAGAGCTCCAAGCCTTTGGCTACCTGATGTGAAGAGCTGACACACTGGAAAAGATCTTGATGCTGGGAAAGATTGAGGGCAGGAGGAGATGGGCAACAGAGGATGAGATGGTTGGATGGCATCACCAATTCAATAGAAATGAGTTAGAGCAAACTCTGGGGGATAGTGAAGGACAAGGAAGCCTGGTGTGCTGCAGTCCACGGGGTCGCACAGAGTGGGACACGACTGACCAAATAACAACAGAAGATGACTCACCTCGTGAGCTTTTCAGAACACAACCCTAAGAGAAAGAATCTCTTCCTCCCCTCTGCTCTCAAATGTCCTTACATAAATGCTATGGAAAAGTTAGAAGGTCTTGATAAAAGAAAGAAATCCATTAAGGAGATAGGGAAATAGCACCTAAAAACGAACGTTTAAGGCAGTAAGACTGGTTTCGCCTGAACAAAGGAATATAAAGAAACTAGGCTTCTGGCCTCGATCACTCTGGTTTCTCACCCTGTGAGTTAAGCTGGTGAACCGGGAACACCTTGCTTCTTGTACGGACTCTGAGCCTTACCGAGGAGCTGCTCGTGTGAGGAATGGTGGTCGTGGTAGTGGTTTAGTTGCTCAGTCATGTCCGACTCTCGCGACCCATGGACTGTAGCCTGCCAGGCTCCTCTGTCCATGGGATTTTCCAGGCAAGAATACTGGAGTGGGTTGCTGTTTCCATCTCCAGGGGATCCTCCCGACCCAGGGATTGAACCTGGGTCTCCTGCATTGCAGGCAGATTCTTTGCCTACTGAGCTAAATACATACTCATTTCACTCTCAGGCCAAGCAAATACAATTAGAAGACTGCCTGAGAACAGATGATGGCTTCTCAAGTCAAATATATCTGGAATATTTGCCTTTCTGTTTTATCTATCACTGTTTCCTTGTCCCAAGCATAGACATCTGAGAGCTAACTGTTTAAGTAGAGATGTAAGTAGCTGTTTTTAGCATGACTAAGACATGAGAAATGGTTTTAGTGTCTAGTGTAGGTGACACATTGTAACGTAGAAACTAAATGGGTGGATGTTTATTGATGATGAGAAAATTATGTTGGAAAATGAGGCAAAGAGATCAACATCCTATCTGGAGCTTGTGGTCAAGCTTCTGGGAAACCATTGGCAAGATCTGAGGACAGAAAAGCTTGAGTGCTCAGTCACTTCAGTTGTGTCCAACTCTTTGCAACCCCATGGACAGCATCCTGCTAGGCTACTCTGTTCACGGGATCTACCTGCCAAGAATACTGGAGTGGGTTGCCACGTTCTCCTCCAGGGGATCTTCCCCATCCAGGGATTGAACCCACATCTCCTGTGTCTCCTGCATTGCAGGCGATTCTTTACTCCTGAGCCACCAGGGAAGCCCCAGAAAGACTTACAGGATACTTAAAAAAAAAAAAACAAAAAAACAGAAAGAGGAGACAAGAAGATGAGCAAATATGTCTGATGTAGCAGACAAGGCAAGAGAAGAATTAAACCCTTAGACAGAAAATTGAAATGAGACCAATATACTACAGGTGGAAAAATCATTAAATTTTGAGTTTTAAATGTTTGAAAGAAATTGATATGTGCTTCTGTAGTGACTGTGGAAAGCATTTGTTGGGGGGGGGGGAATGCTATATAGTAATTGTAAAAATATCAACAGTGATAAAAACAATTGTTAAATATCTGGAGGTAGAACCATTTTGGTTCAAATTTAAGATTTTAGGATTCCATCTTAAAGTTGAAAAACTTGGATTTAAATTAGAAGATGACTTCAATTTTTATTTCAGTGACCAAATTGTTCCTCCCAACAGCGTCAATAACACAGAAAACTCAAGTTTTCCTTAATTACAGACAGCTAGTAATTAGCTATGAGTCCCAAAGTCTCATTCCCTCATAAAACAGGAAATGTTGGGTTTATTTGGAAGGAATTTTATAAAAAGGAACTAATTTGTCTTCCTTTTTTAGGCAAAAACTTATTTAGACCTGCTCATTTCACATATGTCATTTTCTCAGATACACATGGTGTTGGTTGGTGGCAGCTTAGTTGTTAAATCGTGTCCGACTCTTGCAACCCCGTGGACTGTAGCCCACCAGGCTCCTCTGCCCATGGGATTTCCCAGGCAAAAATACTGTGGTGGGTTGCCATTTCCCTCTCCACGGGATCCTCCTGACCTAGGGATCGAACCCAGGTCTCCTGCACTGCAGGCAGATTCTTTACTGACTGAGCCACTGTGCCATCTATGAAAATGGCCCAGATGAATTCTTGTTGCTGAAGAGTTTCCTTTAAAACTCAGTAGAGAGCTCAGTATTCAGGGTGTAAGTTGAGGGCAAGAAAGGCATCTCCTCTCCACCCCACACCCTGAAGCTCTCAGTCCAAATGAAAATGATCAACAGCAACACTTGGTCTGGATATTTGGCCCACGGGAAGCATCTTCTGGTCCTCATTGTTCTTAGCACAAAATCCTATGCTCTATTAAAAAGGAAACCCACAAAGAGCTGGCTCTATTTACTTTCAGATTCACAATTGTATGAGTAAACTTGAGTTGACACCTGAGTACATGGGAAATGGTGTGGGTTAATCTCCTGGCTCTTCATTCAGCACGGACATTCATGGTTCTCAGGCAACCAGGGCCAAGCTGAAGACACACAACGGGTTTGTGAAGGGTTGTTCACGGGCTTCATGTAACTGGGTTCAGTAGGTGGGTCATTCAACTTTTATGCCAGGTAAGCTGAGCTGTTTTGAAGTCTATAGGTTCTGAAATTGTGCCCTTAAGGGTTTTTATCACTACCCTGAAGGCAGCAGAAGTAGAGCTCTGACTCTAAAGGAAAGGGCTTTCCAACCACGGGTCAATCACTCTGTGTGACTTAATTTTCTTGTTTGATGCAAAGAATGTTATGCCCAGAGTGTCAAGTCTCATCTAAAATAGAAGCATGAGGTCCTAAAATGAGACAATTTTAATACAGAAGACAATCTCATTTGTTTTCACTGCTGATGAGAATCAATCCTAAATAATGCTCATTCTGTTTTTATTCTTGAGATTAAGTGAGTCTGATGAAGTGCATAAGCACCAAGGTCCTACTGTGTAGCACAGGGAACTCTAGTCAATATCTTGTAATAACTATAACAGAAAAGAATCTGAAAAAGTTATATATGTAGCTCAATCAGTGTGCTGTACACCTGAAATTAACACAATATTGTAAATCGACTACACTTCAATTTGAAAAAAAAGGTTAAGTAACGTCTGTCTAACAAAAGCACCTGACTTTTTTTCATCTTTGTGTGTGTGTGTATGTTGTGCTTAGTTGCTCAGTCATGTCTGACTCTTTTTGACCTCAAGGACTGTAGCCCGCCAGGCTCCTCTGTCCATGGGATTCTCCAGGCTAGGATATGGAGTGGGTAGCCATTCCCTTCTCCAGAAGATCTTCCCTAACCAGGGATCGAACCCTGGTCTTCTACATTGAGATGGATTCTTTATAATCTGAGCCACCAGGGAAGCCTTAACAAAAGTGAGTGAGGTCGCTCAGTTGTGTCCAACTCTGCGACCCCTTGGACTGTAGTCTACCAGGTTCCTCCGTCCATGGGATTTTCCAGGTGAGAATACTGGAGTGGGTTGCCATTTCCTTCTCCAGGAGATTTTCCCGACCCAGGGATTGAACCTGGGTCTCCGGCATTGTAGGCAGACGCTTTATCGTCTGAGCCACCAGGGAAGTCCTAAATCTGATCACATATTAATGGAACTCTTCCTTCTCTGACACAGGGTTTGGCAACCAGAGACATACAATTTCCTAGAGAAAGGATGTCTCTTTTTTTTGCCCTAGAAGTACCAACTCCATTCCCCCCAGCCCTTAAAATTCTCATGATACTTAATAATTATGGAAGAAATCACTACTACAATAAATACACATAAATAGATTAAGAGGAACAGGGAATTGGCAAAGCTGGATTCTTAAGGGACGACCGACAGTCTTACCTATGAGGGTGTGGAAGACGGCAGCAATGGCCCCGGCCACCACCATGCACAGGACAGCTTTGGTCCTGTCCCGCTTGCTGTTCACAAACACCAGGCCCACGTTCTTGAAGTCACTCATGGGCCCTGTGAAGAACTTCATTAAGGAGTAGGCCAGCCCGTAGCTGGCCAGCATCTCCACTGCATCTTCCTTGACAGCAGCGATCCCCCGGTTCAAGGCCTGTGGAGTGAAGAGACCCACAAACGGCATTAGAAACGTCGTCTTCTCTCCCACAATAAAACACAGCAGGTTGTGTTTCCATAGGAACGCTAAGCAGCTTATAGGGTAAGTCTCACTGTAATTTGATAAAGGTTATTTATTTTCATTTTCATCCATATTAGCTTCAGTTTGAAATATCTTCTTATGGGGGAGATAGCTGTCCGCTATCACCTACGAAATTCCTATGAAAGGAATTGAAAAAACCCAACAAGTGTTCTACGTTAATATCAGAAAATAATTCTAAGATGTTCTGGTTAAAAGGTTAACATGTTAAATTTTATTTGCAGGCTGAATCTACACAATAGCAACAGACATTTTGGAAATGGGTCAACCACTTTATATGGAGTGGGTGATGGGTCCTTTTTTCCCGTGTGTATGTATGTGTGAAATATTGTACTTCTGTATGTATCCTTCATAGCATAATGTAAGCTCTATGTCATGAAAATGGGTATTGATGGAATTTTTATACCATCTGTGGATGCTATTCACCTGATTCTTATTGTGCTTTAATTTGAAATATATTCCTGATCTTTGTGCAGACAAATAGGGAAAGAAAATCTTTAAATACACTGTTTTTGAATAATTCTTGCCAGAGATGTGGCCATAGAATACTCTGTTTTAACCATCCCCTATGAGGGACCACCCTCTGAGCTTCTAACTTTTCCACCTACTAGATGAGTAAATTGGGGCCTCCCAGGTTGGCACTAGCGATACAGAATCCACTTGCCAACGTAGGAGACACAGAGCCTGGGCTTTGATCCCTGAACCTGGAAGATCCTCTGGGGGAGAGAATGGCTACCCACTTCAGTATTCTTGCCTGGAGAATTCCATGGACAGAGGAGCTAGATGGGCTATAGTCCATAGGGTTGCAAAGAGTGGGATAAGACTGCGAGACTGAGCACACAGACGAATAAATTAGATCGGAGCTTGTGGGAATGGATGTCTAAGTAGAAGAACTTTGTTTTAAAAATGTCACCAGATGGCTGCTATCAAAAAGTCTACAAACAATTAATGCTGGAGAGGGTGTGGAGAAAAGGAACCCTCTTACACTGTTGGTGGGAATGCAAACTAGTACAGCCACTATGGAGAACAGTGTGGAGATTCCTTAAAAAACTGGAAATAGAACTGCCTTATGACCCAGCAATCCCACTGCTGGGCATACACACTGAGGAAACCAGAATTGAAAGAGACACGTGTACCCCAATGTTCATCGCAGGACTGTTTACAATAGCCAGGACAAGGAAGCAACCTAAATGTCCATCAGCAGATGAATGGATAAGAAAGCTGTGGTACATATACACAATGGAATATTACTCAGTCATTAAAAAGAATGCATTTAAATCAGTTCTAATGAGGTGGATGAAACAGAAGCCTATTATACACAATGAAGTAAGTCAGAAAGAAAAACACCCATATAGTATACTAAGGCATATATATGGAATTTAGAAAGATGGTAATGATGACTCCATATGAGAAACAGCAAAAGAGACACAGATGTAAGAACGGATTTTTGGACTCTGTGGGAGAAGGCAAGGGTGGGATGATTTGAGAGAATAGCATTGAAAAATGTATATTATCATATGTGAAACAGATCACCACACTCCAGGTTCGATGCATGAGACAGGGTGCTCAGGGCTGGTGCACTGGGATGACCCTGAGGGATGGGGATGGGGAGAGATGTGGGGGGGCTTCAGGATGGGGGACACATGTACACTCGTGGCTGATTCATGTCAATGTATTGCAAAAACCACTATAATACTGTAAAGTAATTAGCCTCCAATTAAAATAAATAAATAAATGAATTTTTCTGACTACAAAAATAAATAAATAAATAAAAATGTCACCAGAATATCACCTCTGTCTTTAGGAACAGGCAACTGCACAGGCAGGAGATCAGCTTTCTGCATACACTTCTCATTTTTTTAATTTAGTTTTTATTGAAGTTTAGGTAATTTATAATGCTGGGTTAGATTCTGGTGTGTAATTAAGTGATTCAGTTAAACATATTCTTTTCCAGATTCTTTTCAATTATTGTTCATTACAAGATGCTGAATATAGTTCCCTGTGCTGTACAGTTAATCCTTGCTGGTTATCTATTTTATATATAGTAGTGTGTATCTGTTAATCCCGAACTCCTAATTTATCCCTCTCCCACCCTCTTTCCTTTTTGGGAACCATGTTTGTTTTCTGTCTGTGAGTTTGTTTCTGTTTCATAAATAAGTTCATTTGTATAATTTTTTTAGATTCCACATAGAAGTGATATCATATGTTTTTGTTTTTTTCTCTCTGACTTTATTTACTATGATAATCTCTAGATCTATCCATGCAGCTGCAAAGGGCATTATTTCATTCTGCTTTATAACTAATATTCCATTGTATATACACTTTTAAAATAGACTTAATTTCTCGGATTAGTTTTAGGCTCACAGTAAAGTGGAGCAGAAAGTACGGAGAGCTGCTACATTCCCTCTTCCCCAAGCACACACAGCATCCCCGTAGAAAGCTACACTGACTACAGTCCATGAACCTACACTGACACGTCATTATCACTCAGCGTCTACTGCTGATCCTGGGGCTCACTCTCGGTGCTGTACATTCCAGGGATTCTGGCAAGTGTCCCTGTTGTTTACCTACCATTATGTAGTTGAACAATCTATGCAAAGCAGTTAGCCAAAAATGTATTTACTGTAGAAAATACCAATGTGTAAGGTTATTTTAGAAAAATCTATAATAAAAGTATATGATACTTGTAGAAATTCAGTGTCATTCTTCTGACAGGTGGTGTTATATAAGGTGTCATATGCTATGTACTCAGTCATGTCTGACTCTTTGTGACCCCATGGACCACAGCCCACCAGGCTACAGATTTCCCAGGCAAGAATCCTGGAGTGGGTTGACATTCCTCCTCCAGAGGATCTTCCCAAGCTAGGAATCAAACCCTTATCTCTTGTGTCTCCTGCATTGCAGACAGATTCCTTACCCGCTGAGCCAATAACATTTGTACGATTATATAAGGTAGTTTTTGATAACTGCTTCCAATTATACCTCTCATTCTCTTTTCCTTTTTTTTCCAGTAATAACTTAAAATTTTCCATCAGAACCTTCATACCTGACACGATGCCTTCCTTAGGAACAAATTTCCTTCTACCAAAGCTGATCTAACATCTTATCAGCCTGAAGCACACTAAAAACCAACAAGCTCTTTGACAATAAATCCTGTGTTCAAAAGGTGTATGGTGTCAGAGGACTCCTGCTATGTGTCAAGATCTATCACTTGATAATCTTCCCAGATTAATTTCCTTTCAGACCTCTACAGTAGATGTGGTTGATTTCCCACCCAGATGCCCCTTACTGGTCAGCACATCCATCCCCAGGTCCTGGGGCTTGGCCACTCAAGGCTCACAGCTGCCTCCTTCTCAGGAAACACTGCTCCCAGCCACTTTGGGTTGGTTAGGGCACTTCTGACCCCCGCCAGGCAGCACCCAGACAATGAAGGGCTGACACAGGGATATACAAGATCACCTCCCCTGCCTCCCTGTGGGATCAACGCTGGTACAATTCATGCTCCGGAGCTCCCTGTGGGATCAGGTGGGAAGCAGTGTCCAGAGAAGACCACATCCTTTTTAAATTTTCCCCACCACCCACTGCTTCCCGCTCCCCCTCTCCCGAGAGTACACACTCAATAAATCAGTCACGTGAAAATTTCCCAAGGCATGCTCTGTTTCCAGGGACCCCCGCTCAATACAGCTTCTAATTACATTTCTCTCAGTCATAGAGAACACTGTCTGGTTTGTTCTTTTTCCTTCTCATCCTTCTCCACTCTGACTGTAAACTGCTTGCTTTTCATTGCTAAAATTGTGTTCAAGTTTAAATATATAGTTTAAATTAAATATAATTTAGGGCTTCCCAGGTGGCACTAGTGGTTAGGAACCCACCTGCCAATGCAGGAGATTTAAGAGATGTAGGTTTGATCCCTGGGTTGGGAAGATCCCCTGGAGTAGGAAATGGCAACCCACTCCAGAATTTTTGCCTGGAGAATCCCAGGACAGAGGAGCCTGGCAGGTTACAGGCCATGGGGTCAAAAAGAATCCGACATGACTGAAGTGATTTAGCATGCACTTAAATATATAATTAATGATATAATTAATATATAATGATATATTACATATTAGCACAAGTTTTAAAATAACGTAGGATTAGTCTTTTTAGGTGTCTTGCTGGCAAAGCTTTATTCTTTGCTAAAAAGCAAGCAGTCTGGCTGGGGCATCCACGGTAATGCTATTTCCACCAACTTCTCCTTGACAGGGTCCTAAACCCAGTGCTGAGGCAGGAAAGAAAATCAAATTACATAAGGAATGACAGCTCTGTCAGCAAGACTGGATGTGAACACTCTGCTAAGCTCAACAATTATGGTAATTTGAGGAAAAAGCACAGGGTTTAGAGCCATGCTGACTTGATTGGATCTGCTTCTACCACAGTTCTTATTCTCGCTGAAATAACAGATCTTAGGTCGTCTATAAGTAGCATACAGGGCACCACGCACAACTGGCCTAGAAGAGGCACTTGAAAGCAAGGATTTATGCCCATTCTGTTTACCACCATACACTTACCACCTTGCTACACTGTTTGTGCGTCTACACTCAGCCTCTCAGTCGCGTCTCACTCTTTGTGACCCTATGGACTCTAGCCCACCAGGCTCCTCCACCCGTGGGATTTTCCAGGCCAGAATACTGGATTGGGTTGCCATTTCCTACTCTGGGGATCTTCCCCACCCAGGGATCGAACTGCGTCTCTGGAGTCTCCTGCTTTGGCAGGCAGATTCTTTACCACTGTGCCACCTGGGAAGGCCCCCTTGCTACATTATAAACACTCAAGAATTTGTTTGATGAATGAATGAATTAGGTGTTTTCTACTAGGAATTTCAATGTTGATACTAATTTGTGTACACTTGGGAAAAAAATCACATTTTGATTGTAAGATGAAGATGTTATTGTCTGTAAGAGCTAGTATTTTAACATTCTTATTGGCCATACTAAATGTATGCTGTGATGACAAAACAAATCCTGACTTTAAGAAGCATTAAAATGCAAGGAAAAAACAGCTTTAGAATTGAGGAGATTTGCTATGCTAATATTATGAGCCTTTTATTATTGGCATTTGTAGTACTTCCCTCAGTTTGTTCCCTTCCTAATTTTATGATTTTCTTTTGATACCAGAAATATGAAGTTATTATGCAGCCAATCCTTCATTTCATGGAGTTTCTCTCCATACTTCTGGACTTCGTCATTCTTACTCATCCTTAGCTAAGGCAATTTTGTTTAGCTTATAGTTTCATTTGCACATTTAACTTTCTACTCCTCCTGGAACTTACATTGTGAGGTATGGCTTGAAATTAATTTTCTCATAATAATTTACTTCTTCAAATTAGTTTGAATAAAGCACCTATTGCTTATTTATTTGTGATGTTTTCTTATCAGCCATTAGTTCTCAGGCACCCTTCTGTCACCTACGGTTTGCTTTATCTGTCGTTTCAATTTGCTTACCCTGTTTTTCTTCATAGCATGTTCATTCAGTTCAGTTCAGTCACTCAGTCGTGTCCGACTCTTTGCGACCCCATGAACCACAGCACGCCAGGCCTCCCTGTCCATCACCAACTCCCGGAGTTCACCCAACCCATGTCCATTGAGTCAGCGATGCCATCCAACCATCTCATCCTCTGTCGTCCCCTTCTCCTCCTGCCCTCAATCTTTCCCAGCATCAGGGTCTTTTCCAATGAGTCAGCTCTTCTTATCAGGTGGCCAGACGTTATTTGGCTATTTACTTGTCATCTGTCTTCCTATCTACCTTCTCCATTGGATGTAAGCTCCAGGGCACAGAGAACTTAGGTTCATACCACATTCCCAGTCCTAAACATAACAGGGGATCACACGATAGGTGAGTGATGAGGGTTTGAAGGCATGAAGTGAAATATACACAAATAGTATAAACATTTCCCACGACGGACGCTGAAGAAATGAAATTACTGAGCTGGAGATTCCTGGGAGGAGCCTATTCAGATGTACCAGACAAGGAAACTCCTTCAAAGAGGTGACATTTGAGCTGAGAGTTGAAGAACAAGAATGAACCCGCTGTAGGAAGAGCTGGAGGAAGACCTGGACCTGCAGGAGGGCAGCCAATGAGAGTAGAGGGGATATAAGGTGAATTCGGAAGAGTAGGTAGTGCTAAAGTCATCGCAGGTCACAGTAAAGAACATGGGGCTTTGATCCAAGAGCAGCGGGAAGCCGTCAAAGGGTCCGAGCCCAGGTGGGAATGACCATCCTCCTGGCTGCAGGCACGGACGTGGCCTGGAGAGGGTCAGACAGAGCAGGAAGTGAGGAGTCCACTGGTGATCCAGAGAAGAGAAGGTGATGGCTTGGAAGAGGGTGTATGGGGAGACAGAGAGAAGTTGATGGACTAGAGAGCTTTTTTGTGTATTTTTTCTTAATTTAATTTTTATTAGAGTATACTTGCCTTACAATGTTGTGTTAGTTTCTGTTGTACAGCAAAGCAAAATCAGTTATACGTACACATATCCCCTTTTTTTGGATTTCCTTCCCATTTAGGCAACACAGAGCATTGAGTAGGGTTCCCTGTACTATGACAGTAGGTTTTCATTAGTTATCGATAGTGAATATATGTATCGATAGTGTATATATGTCAATCCCAATCTCCCAATTCATCCCCCTACTGCCCTGGCTTGAAAGCTTTTGGGAGGTAAAATAAATGAAACTAATGATGGACTACATGGTGGGTGTGAGGAAAAGGGAGAACTGTTTAGTTTTTTTGGCTTGAGTCACTGCTCAAATGGTGTTACTACTTACTGAGTGAGGGCACTTCGGGAGAGAAGGTTGGGGAGGAAAACCAAGGTTTCCATTGGGCAGTCCCCTACTGGGTGTGAGACACTGGTAGGATTCCAAACACAGAAATCAGGTAAGACATTTGGCTATGTGAGCCTGGAGTACAGGGGGAAGTCTGGGCTGTGGACATCTGGAGACCGTCAGCATATAGATAGTATTTAAAGGCAAGAAACTAAATGAGATCATCTGGCCAGGGTACAGATGGAAAGGAGTCTAAGATTCAACCTCGTATCTTTCTAGAAATACATGTAAACAAACCTTCCCTGTTACCTTGGGTCAGCATCCATCAGTTAGCTAGCAGCGTCCTGGCTGGTCACTTGTGAACACGGTTGCATCTTTAGCCAAGACTGGGAAGAATGGTGGCTTAGGCTGGGAAAGAGCAAGTGCTGCGGTCTTGAAATTCAGCTAAGGAGGTGTCTGAGATGTCTTTGGAAAGAATTAGACTTGGAGTCACAATTCTGTCCCTAGAGAGTTGTAAGTACAGTGGTTCACTTTCTGTTCAAATCAAGTGTCTAAGGACTCACAAGTTTTCCAGAGTAAAGACACTTTAGGGCCACATCTACCAGGACTCCAACCACTATAACTATAAGCTGCCCTTCAACCCAGCTTGGTTCTGGGCCCAGATGGCTGGCACACAGCCCTCATCACACTTCAGATCAGCATTCTCTGTGCTGCGGATCCTCGGCAGTGTGCAACGTCTGACTTCAAAACTTATCTGGCTCCAGAAGGCTTTCTTCAGGTCCTACCTGCCTTCTTATCTCCCAGTATCTGCCAGGTTCATGGTGTTCTAGGGTTTAAATTTTTTCCTCCCGAAAGTCAGCAAAATGACAGGATATTAAAAAGTGGGGGAAAAAAAAGAAAAAGAAAAAAACAAAATAAAACAAAACAGAACAGAAAACCCTAAGAAAACCCACAACCTCTAGGGAAATGGCTAACAAATCCCACGTGACCTTTCTGGTATGAACTGTCTTAGATTGTTAAACCCTAAAAGAGATCCTAACATTTTAAACTTGGGCTCTAGAGACCAGAAACATCTTGACACTGCACACTGAGTGTCTTCAAACTAAGAGTCACTGCCTCACCCCAATCCTGCCCATCATTTCACACCAATGTGAACAGCAGGCGTTCCTCGCTAGCTGGGTGCTGGGTAGAGCTCTGTTCCCCCTACCCCCACCCCGGGAACAGGTCCAAGAGGTGACACCCTGTCCCTAAGAGTAGGCCTGGAGGCCACCACGGCTGATCTCCTGTCCGGGAATCTGAGGCTCTTCCTGTCATTCCCCTTCTGTCTATTCTGAACTCTGCTAAACTTGTTGCCCTCTCATCTCACCCATCTCCTCCCTCGGCTCCTCCTTTCTGTCCTGCCTTATTTTACCCTCCATGTCATGGTTATCACTTTAACTACACCATTGTCAATACCTACAATTCACTGTCTGCAAATCTCTGACCTTGGAGTCATCGAATTATTTACCCACTCCACCCTCATCTAGAAGGCTCTGAGAGTGGCTGGAATAAAACATGTGACAAATAGGCTGCTGCCAGGACTCACTGGTCTCCATCCTCAACCGGGCTGTTCACTGCTCAGTTATCCTTCCATCCTTCCCATCTGTGCTCTCTGAATTTCTCAGCTGCCTTGTTCCCTCTTCAGTGGCAGATAACCTCACTTCCACTTCATCTGCAATAGGGAATCCATCAAGTCGGAACTAAATTTCTCCGGTTGCTTCTCTCTGTAAAACAATGCTCAACAAAGCACGTTTCCCAAACCCTTCTCCACCTCCTCTTGGTGTTACAGTGGAAAGGCCTGTCTGACCAGGGCTAGCTTCCTGGGTTTTCACATTTCTCTTTTTTTCACACTGCCTTTATTAAAAAAAAAAAATCTTTATTGGAATATAGTGGCTTTACAATGTTATGCTATTTTCTGCTGTACAGCAAAGTGAATCAGATATATATATATATCTTTCTTTTTTGGATTTCCTTCCCATTTAGGCCACCAACGGAGCATCGAGTAGAGTTCCCTGTCTGTAGAACAGCTTCTCATTAGTTAACTATTTTATACATAGTAGTGTATATATATGTTAATCCCAATCTCCCAATTCATCCCATCCTCCCCATTCCCCCTAGGGGTCCATACCGCATATAATACGCCTATCTCTTTCTGACTGACTTCACTCTGTATGACAGAATCTAGGTCCATCCACGTCTCTGTAAATGCAGGTCTCTGCATTTCTGTTTCTTGGACCTGGGTAGGAGCCACTATCTTCCTCTCCCGCTTGTCTGATCTTTGCTATTTGTCTGGCTCTTTCCTTGGAGAAGGGAATGATTACGCACTCCAGTATTCTTGCCTGGAGAATCCCATGGACAGAGGAGCCTGGCCGGCTACAGTCCACCAGGTTGCAAACTGTCAGACATGACTGAGCGACTAACACTTTTCACCTTTCCACGGGCCCTCTCCTATCCTCAAAAATGCTTAAGTGTCTTCCCTCTGAAAAATAAAGCTTCTCTTGACTCCTCTCTTTCTCTCAGTATGGCCTTCTTTCTCACCTTCCTTTCACAGATGACTTCTATGATGTGCCACCTGTGCTTCTTATTTCCACTTTTTCCAAACAATGTATTCCTCAGCCTGTTACAATAGCTGCCTCAGAGGTGCCGGAACCCAGAACTACAGCTCTAACAGGCTTTGGGCACACCACACGAGTCAGCACAGAACGCTGCGTTGAATGCAGCCACTGGGTTCCGGTTCCGGTTCCCCCTCCCCCACAGAGGCTCCTCCCACTGAACTAAATGCGCACTTCCGGTTCTGGTTTTCTTGTTTCCGACCTCTCAGCCGATCTGCCCTCTGGGCTACTCAAACACTTTTTCCTCCCTGTCTTCGATGACAAAAGATTCTAGGTTCTCCTCCTAGCTCTTCTGCTCCAGTTCTTTCTCCTGGATGGATGCCTCTTCTTTGTCTCTTAAATACTGGTGTTCCCAGGGTTCCGCTCGCCTCCTGGCGCTCTCCACTCTGACTCAGCGATCTCCGCCCCTCACCCCTACCCTTCACCGCAACTTCAATCGCTCCCTGTCCGCTCAAGAGTCTCCGGGCCATCTCTCCAGATTTTCCAGGCTTCTCTTAAGTTTCAGATCCACTCACCTCCATCTGAACGCCCCTTGGTTCCTCACACTCCACGTTTCGAAAACTTCACCATCTACTGGGCTACCTGGGTTCCCACAGTCTTGGCCTTCCTCTTGGGTTTCCTTCGAATGAATGCATCCAATGTTTAAGCCCAGAAGCCTGAGGATCCCCCTGGATGCCTTTCAGCCGTCACACTCACTGATGGCTTGGTTCTATCCATACTCCTCCCTTAGTCACTCTTGAATCTGCCTAGTTCTCTCCAGCCCCACCACCGTGCCTTGTGTCAAGTCACTGGTGGTCTTCTCCTTTCCAAGCTCTTCTTCCCTCCACATGATGGTCAGATTACACAATCCAAATTCCTACAAGGGCATCGAGGTGCTTCAAGGCTGCATCCTGTTCACAGACCGTGGGCTCCATAAAAGTTGCCATCAGGGTCTGGGGCAGTGTCCGGCTCATGCATAGATGACATCTATAAAATCTATAAATAATAATCTATAATAATATAAATATAAATTGTATATATAATATATAAATAACCTATAAATAAATATTTGTGCACCGAGTGACCTGTCATAAAGGCCACTCGTGACCTGACCTTGCTTGTCTGTCTGATCTCAACTCTCTATGCTTGCCTGGCACTGTGTTTTATGAGTGCGTGCTCAGTTGCTTCAGTCATGTCCGACTCTTTGAGACCCTTTGGAGAGTAGTCCGCCAGGCTCCTCTGTCCATGGGATTCTCCAGACAAGAAGACTGGACTGAGTTGTCATTTCCTCCTCCAGGGGAATCTTCCTGACTCAGGGATCGAAGTTGGTTCTTCTGCGTTGCAGGTGATTCTTTACTGCTGAGCCACTGGGGAAGTACACCTGGACTATTAGTGGTTTTCTGAATATGCCATGTTCTCTTTCAGCTAAAGGTCTTTGCTCAAGTTCTTTTCTCTATACAGGATCACCTTTACCTTTGCCTGATCTCACTTGCCTAGTAAACTCATAATCAGTTCAGGAGTCACATTTTGGAAGGTGCCCCCCACACCCCTCCAACCTGCCATGCTCCCTGGTACCCTGACCCAGGTCCCAGTTCTGGGCTCACTGCGCTGCACTGTGGTTGCCTGGTTACTCAACTGCTCGTCTCACCAGACTACTACTGCTGACCAGCCTTCCTGTGTCTACCCAGCACAATGCATGCCACATAACCAAAATTCAGTCTGTGAACCAAAAAAATGTGTTAACTAACATCCAGCTGATGTATCTTGTCCTTCATAAAATCCTCTGACAGCAGGTTTGGTTTTTCCGGGTAAATAAACCTATTTTTGGTAGAACAGATGTATTTGAAATATGCAAAGATATGGCAGTGGCACCATATACCTTCCTGTAGCTCTGATATTTTCTCACGAGATAGACAAGCATTGCCCCTGCTATTTCTACCCTGTCACAGGGGCACCCAATAAATCCTGGATAAGGTGACTCCTTAACAGTAGACACGTGGACATAAATAGGATTTAGCACTGGGCCACATGATTAGACTCAAGTGTAAAGCTTAACCAAAGATTTTTTCCGGCTCCTTTTCCCCCCATGTCCTTTGGATGTCAAGCTGTCCCCCTGTGAAGTCAAGTCCTATAACAGAAGTCAGCTGCCATGAAAAGAAAATCAGAAGTTTAGATTCAAAGGAGAATCTTCTCAGAGAAGCTGAGAGAACCCTGCGAAGAGCTAAGTGTGCCCTGACAGGTAAGCAGGGTGATAATCTCAAAATTCAGAAGGATGGGTGCTTGTAAGGGTAAGCAGGCTTGGGGAGAGAGGGCCACCAGTTCAGCAGTGCCAAGGACAGCTGGATGCCAATCTTGTAATTGACATTTATGGTCACACGCTAAGAAAATGATCATGTTGCTCATATAGAAATGGCTCTTCAAATTTTTCCACAACAAGGTGCTGAGTTGACACAAATTTATCTGCAAAAAAGAAACAGACTCACAGACGTAGAGAACAGATTTGTGGTTGCCAAGGTGAGGGGAGGAGGGGCAGGAGGGATGGACTGTGAGTTTAGGGTTGTGCCAACACTTGTGACCCCATGGACTATAGCCTACCAGGCTCCCCTGTCCATGGAATTTTCCAGGTAAGAGTACTGGAGTGGGTTGCTATTTCCTTCTCCAGGGGATCTTCCCAACCCAGGGATTGAACCCTGGTCTCCCACATTGCAGGCAGACGCTTTACCATCTGAGCTGCCTGGGAAGCCCGAGTTTGGGGTTAGCAGATGCAAACTCTGACATATAGAATGGATAAACAACAAGGTCCTACTGTATAGTACAGGGAACTATATTCAATATCCTGTGATAAATCATAGAGGAAAGAATATAAAAAAGAAGGTGTATATAGGTAAAACTGAATCACTTGGCTGTACAGCGGGAATTAACACAACATTGTAAACCACTATACTTCAAAAAAAAAAAAAAAAAAAACCTGTCAGAAAAAGGTGTTGGTTTGGAAACTGGTTTTGTTCCCTAAAATAACAGACTATTACATAAAATGCTGCAAGTCCCTTTACTTTACTTCTAGTAAGATGAATACTTTCTTTACTTGCTTCACCCTGGATTAGAAAAACCAGTGGGACAAGGGATGGGTAATGTTCTATCTGGCTAGATTGTCATTTAATCTCTTTGATAAAAGACTATTCCTCTGTCTATAGCTTCAACCATCCCATTACACGTTCTGTGACATGGACATGGAGCAACTCAGTATTACTGTGGCAAAAGAAATATCATTAAAATTTTTTTCTCAAACTTAAGGTCCTCAGAAAATTTGCATTTGTGGGAAATGGAAAATTCAGAAGTACGTGTGTAGCAGAGCTACCTATGGGAACAGCGTCTTCCAGTGACATGGATAATCAGCACCTTGGATTTCAATCTTCTCAAAGAGTCTGGGTTCCTATAATTTTCCACTCTTATTGTTCTGTTTGTCTGTATTTTAAACAGTGGTTTGGGTTAAATTAGATCATTTATCTTCCCGGTAGTTTTCCAGCCATGTTTTATTTTCTCAAGGATCTATAACTCCCTAAAGGAGACAGCCTCACTCTGTCTATGGAGCTCTGGCCAAGAGCTTGACACCCACACACAAGGTTGTGGTTTAAAGGGAGTGGTGCTAAAATGAAACCTGGTCGCTTTGGTCATCAGAGTCTTTGCTCCGGGCAGCACCATCCGTACTTAGTGCTTCCTGAAGACTGGGAGACAACACAGGGCGTGTCCAAAATATAACACTGCTTTTCTCTGTCATTTCTCACACCTGGAGAGGAGTTTCTATAAAGATCAAATTACCAAACAGGTACCAAATTTGGCAAACTCAATTTTCAACTGTTGGTTTCTTCAGTACTTCAGGGAAAAGAAAAAGCATTTTACTTTTGATCTTTTACTCCAGAAAGATGTTAGTTCACTCAAGGATAAATTTTAGTGTCACAGGACCCTCCTCAAATCCTCTTGATCTTTCATTTGAGCATGAAGCTTAGGGCTTCACTGGTGGCTCAGATGGCAAAGAATCTGCCTGCAATGCAGGAGACCCAGGTTCGATTCCTGGGTCAGGGAGATACCCTGAAGAAGGGAATGGCAACCCACTCCAATATTCTTGCCTGGAGAATTCCACGGACAGAGGAGCCTGGTGGGCTACAGTTCATGGGGTCACAAAGAGTTGGACACGACTGAGTGACTAACACTATTTATCTAAACTTAACTTTAATTCAAGATGGTGGGAGACTTGACAAGGAAGAAATATTACTATGAAAATTCTAGTATACTTTAAAAAACCAACACTTCCCATGCTATTTAAGAGTCCTTATGTATTCCTCACCTTGATCGCACACCTTTACTATTAAAATTCCATATTTCCTACTAGTTTTTAATACTTACAAAGTTATATGGTCCCCAAATAATGCTAATTCTTGGTTAATATGTCAAGATTATATCCATCCCACTTTAAAACCAAGTTTAAAATGCTTTTATATTCAAAAGACAGAATAACAACTAACACAACAACAGCTCCATAAACAGTAGCCTGGAATAGACTGACCCTGGGATCTGGGGAGCCTTCTTACTAACCTTCCATGCTTTCTTTCTGCCTATAAACCAGGTGGCACAGTGGTAAAGAATCTGCCTGCCAGTGCAGAAGACACAGGAAATGTGGGTTCGATCCCTCGGATGGGGGATGATCCCCTATAGAAGGAAATAGAAACCCACTCCAGTATTCTCACCTGGAAAATTCCACAGATGGAGGAGCCTGGCAGGCTACAGCCTATGGTATCACAAAGAGTCAGACACAACTGAGCACATACTTATGTATTCTGCTTACTTAATACTGTCTTCATGATTAGGAATAGATATTTTTTCTTGATTCCTCTAGCATCTTAAATTTGGCTGTAGACCTCTGAGCAAGCAGCTCTGAAGCTCCATTCCTTTTCCTGACTCACCTGCAACATTCTGAAATGTCATCAATGCGCTTCTATTGACATTTACAAATGTATTTATTCTAAGAGAAGAAAAAGCTAATGCTGATTTGCCTGTGGAGCTTATGAAATCCAATGACCACCATAGTAACGATGATGGAAATGTCTTGGAAGCTAACATCTCCTGGATCTTGTGCTGTGATGGACACTGTTCTAAGAGCTTCACTTCTCCTGTCCACTCCGTCAGGGATATATTATTATTTCCCAGCTTACTGGCGAGAACACTGGTACATGGAGAGACTAAACCACTTTGTCTAGGAGGCACAGAGCTGGGAGAAGAAGCCAGAACATCTTGACCTCTGGGCTTAAGATCTTAACCATCATTCTGTTATCCTGAACCAAGCCCTCCTTTCACTTTGAAATAGACTTCACAGTCAGGGCCAAATGCTTTCTTTAAACAGAGAGGATTAGCTGAGCAGTACACAAAGAACTTTGGGATGAAGACTGATTTTATGGAAAATTCCAAAGACGTGGAAGCAGGATTATTTTTTAAACTGTGATGTGTTGCAAGCACTACGAGGATAAAAGTGGAAGATGGAAGGAGTGATGCTGAAGTCATCATACATCTGAGTCGTGCGAAGAAAATGAGGCTAAGAGAAATCAGGTCACTAAGGCTCTGGCATGAGCACCACACAACAAAGAGTATGGATGAAACCCGGGGACGCAGACCACATGGGCGTCTCCCCGAGCTTATGTACCAGTTCCATCACTAGGGTGGTAGAAAGGCTAAGAGGCTCTCCAGCCTTCGAGAGACAGCTTTCCAGAAAGTCTCTGATCTTCCTTTACACTTGGGATAATGCATCATCCTAGAATCTTTAGCTTGTACAGAATTCCTACTGGATTCTCAACTGTGGGATTCATTTATTGCTGCTCAGGGTTCAGCTATGACTCACTGCTGGTATTTATGTAACTAGCACACACCAAATTTTGTGAAAGATCTCTAAGGGTCTGGGGCTTTTGAACTGACTGATTTTTGGAGGTGACTGTGAGATTCAAAATTAGTCATTAAACAGGTTGGTCCTTCCAGCCCATGGATGCACACACTGGTGCACGGCTACACAGATTCACACACACACTGAGAAAGGAATCCCAACACAATTCAAGTAGGTGATATACAATGGGATAAAGCTACGCCACTGTTTTCTTTGCTGTGTGAATAAGCTTGTCAGGACCTCCACTGCTATTATTGGTCTAAATTATTGACCTGATTTTGAAATTATAGGTAAAGTATAATCATCTCACTGAGTAAACTGTTGAGAACACAAAACAAGGAAGGGACACGAGTGTCACTGTAGCACAAGCAAACCAGGCAAGAGACAAATGGTGTCAGTAGTTGTAGCAAGGGCTCAAGAACTACATATTCTGAATTTATGTTGTCTTTGGGTTCATATCCTGGACGAGCCCAGTGTTTGGGGGCTTCCCTGGTGACTCAGATGGTAAAGTGTCTGCAGGCAATGCGGGAGACACAGGTTTGATTCCTGGGTCAGGAAGAGCCCCTGGAGAAGGGAATGGCAACCCACTCCAGTATTCTTGCCTGGAAAAATCCCATGGATGGAGGAGCCTGGTAGGCTACAGTCCATGGAGTCGCAAAGAGTCGGACACAGCTGAGTGATTCACTTGCTCTCTTGCTTGCTTTTACAACTATAACCATGTTTTGTGATGAATATTTTTCACCAGAAAAGTGATATGATAAAGGAATAAGCTATAGAATGGTGTGGGTAAAACTGAACTGCTTTGAAAATTTCTAAAGAGAGAATGAATTCATTTTGTACTTGCTATTTCATGTACATAATAATGAGCCAGTAAATGCACATGCTGAGCTTCCTTCTGCAAATCCAGATTCACTATAATTCAGGTTTGGGATCTTGGGAATTCAGAGTAGACTGAAGCACTGTCTTTCGCCTACATGAATGAGGGGACGAAAGGACCCAATGAAAGGAGACATGTGGGCCCTGTCCACTTGGCCCTCAGAGCCCCAAGGATGCTGCAGCCACAGAAGTATATTTGCTGAGTGTACAATAATGTATTCCAGAAACGTGACTTATGGATCACATAAAGAATACCAACCTCTTACATAGGCAGTGTGGCAGAATCTTGAATGGGCCTTCACACATTATCTTATATAATGTATATAACAATGCTACAGCAACAGAGCAAGCATGGAAAATTCCTATTTTATAGAAAAGGGGCTCAAAGGGATTCTGTGACTTGCCCAAGTTTCTTGGTTAATACATGGTGTGGCCCAAACCAGAAGCCAGGGAGATTGAGAGTATGGCACTCTTTCCTCCTTCAACACTAGACTGAGGATGGCAGGTGGAGGGGTAGGGGCAGGTGGGATAAACATCCCCCCTGCAATGCCCATCCAGATGGTTAAATACTAGAAGCAAATATTCCTAAAGGAAATCATTACTTTTTTCTGATGGCAGTGTAGTTTGAGGAATCTGAGAGCCTTAGGTAGATTAGGCTGGGTGAAGACTCCCTTGAGGTCTTTCCCTTTGAAAGGAGTCTAGGGTGGGCTCCTGGCTGCAAGTGATGCTGGCATAGATGGGAGAGTGTGGCCTTGACCTGTGGCCTGGTCAGCCTTGACCCCGCAGTCTGGCAGAGAAGTTCTGCAGGATGAGTGGCTCAGAAAGCTCCCTGCACAGAAGCTTCCTGTAAGCACCTGAGAAGGGCCTCCGTTAAAGTATTGGGTTGGCCAGAACGTTAGTTTTTGTAACATGTTATGGGCTTCCCAAGTTGTGGTAAAGAACCTGCTGCCCAATGCAGGAGATGTATAGATGTGGGTTTGATCCCCTGGAGGAGGGTATGGCAACCCACTCCAGTATTCTTGCTTGGAGAATCCCATGGACAAGAGTCGCCTCGTGGGTTACAGTCCATGGGGCTGCAAAGAGCTGGACATGACTGAGTGACTTAGCACGCACACACACATGGAAAAACCCAAATGAACTTTTTGACCAACCCAACAGCACAACCCCATTCAAGATCCCAGTGATTCTGAATGTGAAGACCCTGATGTCCCTGCTGCCAGTGGGGCAGGAGCTCAGGCCCCCTCTGGCTCCAGACAGACCTACTGGGCACATCAGGTGCTCCTTCCATACCTCCAGTGAAGATACAGCGCAAAAGGAAATTTCATACAGGACTGGCTGGAGTGTCAACTCTAATCCTTGGCAAAGGAAGATGTCAAAAGGTATTACCATTTAGAGCATACCATTTCTTTAATTCAGTAATGTCCTGTTAGAATCTATCCAAACAAAATAAAGCCCGAGTACAGGATGCCTCTCAAACAAAGGCGTTCATTAAAGCATTCTTTGCAATGGCAGACAGTTGCCAACAATCTGTCTGTCTGCCAACATGGGAAAGGCTAAGTAATAATGATTATTATTTGCTGCGTACATGGTCCGTGCACACAGGGACATGCTGACCAGCAATCACAGAGCTTGAGGTGCAACTAAACATATCCAACTGGAAATAAAAGCTCATGCTCATAGTGTGAAGCTGAAGGTTGTACTGTAAGCAATATAGTATATTCTCACTCCACTAAAAATTTTTTTAAAAAAGATCCTCAAAAATGGGTAAATACATGGGGATGAGCAGAGAGAAAGTTGGAGAGTGACATACACCAAACCCTTAATACTGTTTATTTTAGGAGAGATGGGATGAAGGAAGGCAGGAAGAGGAAAATAATCAGCTTGACACTCATATCTGTATAGCTTTCCTTGTGACAAAGAACGTATGTTACTTCAATGGTTTAAAATGAAAAATGAATACACAGAAGATAGATGAAATATCTAATTCTTAGGCAAAGCCAGGGAACCACTCCACAGAGCAAAGTTTTTTTTTTTTTTTGGTCACACTGTGGCATGCAGGATCTTAGTTCCCTGATCAGGGATTGAACCTGTGACCCCTGCAATGGAAGGGTAGAGTCCTAACCACTGGACCATCAGGGAAGTCCCTTTTGATAAATTATAAGCATGCTTTTGTGAGGACCTGGGATGATGCCTCTTGGAAGGGTTCCCCTTGTTCATCTTGCTTGAAAGACACCCTGATTTCTGACAGCTTAAACACGAGGCTGAAGCTGTGTGCCGTCCAAAGACAGCTGCAAGTCTCCAAAATCTAGACCTCTGAGTGTGAGAAAAGACAGATCTGCTCTTGTTTAACTGACCCTCCTGCTGCTGCATGTTCAAGCTCTTTGTTACCTACTTCTACCTCCCACCAGGGCTTCCCTGGTGACTCAGACAGTAAAGAATCTGCCTGCAATGCAGGAGACCTGGGTTCAATCCCTGGGTTGGGAAGATCCCCTGGAGAAGGCACTGGCTACCCACTCCAGTATTCTTGCCTGGAGAATCCCATGGACACAGGAGCCTGGTGAGTTATAGTCCATGGATTGCAAAGAGTCAGACATGGCTGAGTGACTTAACAACCACCACCACCACCACCACCACCACATTTTTGACTTTAGCGCTTAAGTCACGATATACTTATTACAGGTGTTACACCACAATTGTAACACAGTCTGGCGACTGCAGAAAGGCACTGAACCCAGGGGCAGGGAAGGTTTCTTGGAGTTCTATGAACTTCACTATCAGTGCTCCCCTTGGGAAGACCCTGACCTCTGAATTTCCCTGCTGTGCTAGCCCTTAATCCTAGCTGAAATGCCAGCATCTGCCATCCCCTGAGATCAGGGTCAAATCTTTCTTCCCACCAGGAACCCCTCTCTAATAAGTTTCAGCCATATGATTGCTCCTGTCATGAGAAATTATTGTCATCATTTATTTATTCATGGAATGATTTCATTCACTCACATATACTAAGTCAGTATGGGCAATCTGCCTGGCACCGTGCTCTTTATTGACCAACAAACATCATACGATGGTCAAACAGACAGTTAATCTTTTATGGCCACCATGTCAGGTCATAAGGGCTTCCCTCATGGCTCAGTTGGTAAAGAATCTGCCTATAATACAGGAGACCCCGGTTCGATTCCTGGGTTGGGAAGATCCACTGGAGAAGGGGTAGGCTACCCACTCCAGTATTCTTGGGCTTCCCTTGTGGCTCAGCTGGTAAAGAATCTGCCTGCAATGTGAGAGACCTGGGTTTGATCCCTGGGTTGGGAAGATCCCCTGGAGAAAGAAAGATCCACTGGAGTGGAAATACCCACTCCAGTATTCTGGTCTGGAGAATTCCATGGACTGTATAGTCCATGGGGTCTCAAAGGGTCAGACACGACTGAGTGACTTTCCCTTTCACCTTGGTACACATTTATAAAATATATAATAAAATACAATATTTATTATTACATTATTTATTAATTATAAAAAGGGAAAGGCTACCCACTCCAGTATTCTGGTCTGGAGAATTCCATGGATTATACAGGACATGACTGAGAGACTTTCACTTTCTTTATGTCATGTACCCTGATCAACAGAAAGCATGGGGCCAGGTAAATAAGCTGTACGCCCTAAGTGTATTTGAATATTTCTTTATATTCCCCACAAACCTTTGAATTAGGGGCTTGAGCCTGGCAGGCTGCAGTCCATGGGGGTTGCAAGAGTTGGACACGAATTTTTTTGCAAACGAACAAAAATGAATCGTTCATCAGTAAAAGTCCTGGGGATTAGGGAGGTTTTGTATGACAAGGAGGGGGGCAGGCTCAAGGAGAGGAAGATGGAAAAAGCAGTGGGGGAGAGGGAGAGAGAACACAAAGGTGAAGAGAGAAACACACAGAAGGATCATTGATGCAACCAGTGCTAAGATAGAAACACAGCAGTGCACCTCTACAAGCCATACAGACAGGATGATAATTCCAATTGGTCAGAACGAGTGGAAAAGAGCTTTAGAATAAAAGTATATGGAATGAGACCTAAATAGCTGTGCAAAAAGAAATGTACAAAAACTATACTCTTTGGGTATAACTACATGTAAACTCATTTGGCATTACATATAACAGCATTTATAGAAGAATTTAAGAATCATTCCAACCTCAATGTTAGAACTGTTTTACCAAGCCTGAACCTTGAGCTTCCTTATGGCTTAAACACTTGTTTTTGAACCAACTTTAATATCCCCACTATACATTTAGGTCCACTTCAAGTACTTTAAACTCATGTGTCTCAGAGTGCTGATGACCAAAATGCTAAGTTCCTTTGCTAGAAATTCTTGGAAGTGCTCGAGATTTTGGCTTGATAACCTCTGCTTAACACTTGGGAATAAACCAAAGCAAACATTTCTTCCTATTTCACACAGAGTAAAAGGGAATTTCTAAAGGCTATCTGTTAAGTTTCTAAATGGCAAAGTGCAGATTTTTTAAAAATTTATTTATTTTAATTGGAGGCTAATTACTTTACAATATTGTATTGGTTTTGCCATACATCAACATGAATCCGCCATGGGTGTACACGTGCTCCCCATCCTGAACCCCCCCGTCACCTCCCTCCCCACACCCTCCCTCTGGGTCATCCCAGTGCACCAGCCCCAAGCATCCTGTATCCTGCATCGAACGTGGACTGGCGATTCATTTCTTATTTGATATTATACATGTTTCAATGCCATTCTCCCAAATCATCCCACCCTTGCCCTCTCCCACAGAGTCCAAAAGACTGTTCTATACATCTGTGTCTCTTTTGCTGTCTCGCATACAGGGTTATCGTTACCATCTTTCTAAATTCCATATATATGGGTTAGTATACTGTATTGGTGTTTTTCTTTCTGGCTTACTTCACTCTGTATAATAGGCTCCAGTTTCATCCACCTCATTAGAACTGATTCAAATGTATTCTTTTTAATGGCTGAGTAATACTCCGTTGTGTATAATAGCCAGGACATGGAAGCAACCTAGATGCCCATCAGCAGACGAATGGATAAGAAAGCTGTGGTACATATACACAATGGAGTATTACTCAGCCATTAAAAAGAATACATTTGGTTTTTTTTTTAAATTGCACATTAAGATAAAACCAATGAGAGCTCTGGACTTTGAGTAGTAAGTAGATTTTCTCATTGTGTAATTTTGACAGTACATTTTAATCTGTTTTAAAGCTTTAAGATTCCTTTCAATTACTCAATACAGAATATGATGTTTCTTTACAAGTAAAATGATTAAAATTTCCCCTTTGGTCCTGCTAAAAGACCATTTCTACAGAATAAAAGCTTTTTCTCTATAGTCACTTACTGCCATGTGAAGATGAAAGCCCACTGAATAGATAAAAAATGACCAAGTATTATATCACCTAATTTCTAACCCTCTCAAACACAGTTCCATATGACCGCACCACATGTGTTCCTGGCTGATGCAAAAAAGTGAAGAATTCAAAGAGAAAAACACTGATCAGGGAAAAACAGGAAGTCCCAACTTTGAAAAGCACTGAATCCACCTTCTCGGCAAACCACAAAGAGATTAGACAAACCAAGTATTTGTTGACGTTGGCTGTACGTTTTGGAAGGGACTAGAACCTTAAAATATATCTGGAATGAGACCCAATCCCCTTGTCACTGGTTCTTTTCTTTTGGAAAATGTATTTTAAAGGAACTTCTAAGGAGAAATCTAAACTTACATATTCATCCCTGTAGAGATCAGCATTCTGATATGAAGTTCTGTTTTCAAGAGCTGTCCTAAGTGTATAGGTGCGTGCGCAAGCCATCTTCTCAGGAGTTCTCACAGTGTATTTAATTCTTTTGAAAACCCAGCAAAGTAGGGAGTCTTAGCTCTTGTGAGAGATGGAGAGACTGAAACTCATAGGGAAAAAATAATTTTTCCAAGTCAGAAAGCTGTTTGTGGCAGAGCTGGGACTTTGGCCTGGAAATCCAGCGGAGTGAGCCGGGGAGCATGTGGGCCATCGCTGAGATCTGAGTTCCCCCTTGTCCTAGCTGTGTTCTTTTGGGCACAAGACCTTGCCTCTCTAAGATGCACAGTGCTTAGTAAAATGGGAGTGCTTGCCCCAACGGGTCTCCTGTAGGGCAGATTTTAGGGTTAACTGAAATTATGTCCATTAAAGTGTTTAGTACCAAAGGAGGCAAATCACCAACACTTTCTCCCTCCCCCAGACAAAAACTCTGGAGATATGATGCTGTGGACATCTGCCCTGACACAAGCCAGGGCACATCAGGGACTTCCAAGGCTCCCACAGGACCTCAGGATGCCATTTCGTTTTATTCTCTCAGTCAGTGCTCAGATGCTCAGTCGTGTCTGACTCTTTGCAACGCATGGACGGTAGCCGGGCAGGCTCCTCTGTTCATGGGGTTCTTCATGCAAGAATATTGGAGTGGGGTGCCATTTCTTCCTCTAGGGGATCTTCCTGAACCAGCGATCAAACCTGTGTCTCTTGTGTCTCCTGCACTGACAGGCAGATTCTTTACCACAGTGCCAACTGTGAAGCCCTTATTCTATTTATTTCATTATTCTTAATTAATTTTTTTATTTTAAAAATGTTTCATTTTTAAAGCCATTTTTATATTCATTTATTTATTTTTGGCCACACTGTGCAGCATGTCGGATCTTAGTTCCCCAACCAGGGATCAAACAGGTGCCCCCTTCATTGGAAGCACCGAGTCTCAACCCCTGGACAGCAGGGAAGTCTCAGGATGCAATTTTAGTTCAGGGCATACTGAAAATTATTCCTGAAGACCTGGGGCAGGTCTGGAATTAACTTGCTTTTTGGAGTAGCCGCAGTCTGTGGAGAGATTCAGGCTCCGAATTTTGTCCGGATGCACTGGGTTACACCCACACGGCCTGCAGTGTGATCTCAAGGGGGTTGGTGAAGGACTCTATTTCTGGGTGATGACAAGCTCAGTCCTCCAGAAGTGACTGTGATGACTCAAACTGTAAGAAACTTCAGGCTCTCCAACAGTGAGCAGGTGAGGGGCAGCAGGAAGGGAACATTAGTAGGTGCTTTGTGATTCCATAAAAATGCAAAGATAAGATTCAATGCAGTAATTCCCAAAGCACCTTCTCCACCAAGTGCTGCCTAACCAGGCTCCTTCCGCCTTAATAACGCCTTCCTGCCTCTCATTATTTATACACATTTCCTTTGCTTAAAAGATAAGTGGATATGGGTTCTGAATAAATTCAGCTGTGCAGTCACAAGCAGCAGTAGCAAAGCAAAACCAAGAAAATTCCCCATTACTCAAAATACATCTTCATTAATCTGTCAGCTTTAGAAGGAAACAGGCAGTGTGTGTCATGCAGCATGAGTTTCACATGTTCGAAAGCAGCTTTCAGCGATAGCTCATTAAGTCAGACATCTACCCAGGCGTCTACCTCGGGCCCTCCCAGCTCTGCCCGTCACCTGGTAAATCTTGGCCAGGCAGGTGCTGTGTGGACCTGGCCTGTTGGCAATCGCTTGGTTAGGAAGACGGTTCAGCAGCTATCACGTGCCCAGGGCCGTGGAGCATACAAAAGAGACTGGAGACAAGGTCTCTGCCTCTAAGGAAGTTAGAGAACACAGAACCAGTAAAGAGAGATTGGGACTTCCCAGGCAGCGCTAGTAGTAAAGAACCCGCCTGCCAGTGCAGGAGATGGAAGAGATGCGGGTTCGATCCCTGGCTCAGGAAGATCCCCTAGAGGAGGGCATGACAACCCGGCTCTAGTATCCTTGCCTGGGAAATCCTAGGGACAGAGGAGCCTGGCTGGCAACAGTCCAAGGGGTTGCAAAGAGTTGGACATGACTGAAGTGACTTAGCACGCATGCAAAGAGTGATTAAAATGCTAAACGGTGGTAAGATAAGGACTGACAGTGAGACATTTGATCAGCGACAGGCCCATGTGTGCTGGAGAAGACGGGAAGGGTTCTACGGTGGCAAGGAGAAGCGGGGAGGGCTCTGGGTGGGGCTTTGGAGTGATGGAGCAGAGTCTGCTCGGGGCTCACAGAGAAGAGGCTGGGCCTGCGGGATGGAGGGATGAGAGGTCGGGTGAGGTCAGGGATGTGATTGGCAACTGGAAAGACTGAGAGCTTGTTAGCGTAGAGTTTTGAAGGCTGATCTGGTAGGAATGTGTGTAATGGGCTAGCATGAGAAGGAAAGAGCCAGAAAACCACCTCTTATCACAACACGTCAGGGAACAGGTATTCAGTCCAGGACCCAAGGGCCAACATTCATTTTGATGCAACAAGTGAGATCTGCTTCTCACATGCCTTGAACACCCCTCTCTTGGGTCAGTCTCCCTGAGGGCGGGACCTTATCCAGGTTGTCAATCAACACTGATGAAAGGAAAGAACAGGTCAGGATTGTTAGCTGAGATGCAGCGGGGCGGGGCTGGAGTGGGAACTGCCTGAAACTGGGCACTTGGAGCACACAAGCTGGAAACAACGCCAGGGACTAACCATTCTGCAAGTTATGTAAACCAAAAAATAAAACAATAGCTACAGCAGAGCCTTAAAAAAAAAAGAGAGAGAGAGAAAGATGGACATTCTTACGAAGTTATATTTTTGCTGGAGAATCCCATGGACAGAACACTGGTGGGCTAGTCCCTCAGGTCACAAAGAGTCGGACATGACTTAGCAACTAAATAACAACAATCTTTAGGTAAGGATGTTTGACCAGGCCAGGCAGCCTTGACCTTGACATCTTAGGATCCTGGACTTGAAAAAATGCCCACAGTGGGGTGGGATGGGAGGGAAGCCACGAGGCCTGGGATGGATATATACATATGGCTGATTCATGTTGTTGTACAGCAGAAACTAACAGATCATCATAAAGCAATTATCCTCCAATTAAAAAGAAATGCAACTTTTTCTACTTAGTTCTAGGGGCTCTCCTCACTGAAATTTTTCATTGAGCTTCATCTATATATGAACATAAAAAATTTTTAAGTCAAAAAAAAAAGAAAAGAAAAATGCCCACAGTGATACCATGAGTTGCTGCAGCCTCAACAGATTCTGCACCGTGTGCAGTGACCGCTCACAAGACCTCGTTTATCTCTGGAGCATGCGTGGCCCTGGACCTCATCCTCAGTGGCCCCACCTCTGGCAGCTTTGTTCAGCAGCTCCTGGGAAATTTCTGCAGCCCGGAGGGGTTGTGCCTGTGCAGAAGGCTGGAAGCCTGGTGAATCCCAGAGGGATGGAGGCCAGTGAGACCACCTGCCATCCAGCAGTTTACTGCTGAGGTTAGTTTGCACACTCAGGCTAAGTGGCAAGAGATGCAGAGGTTACTGAGAGGCAGAAAACATCGTCCAAGGACCAGGTGGCCAGGAGCGGGGGATTTACGAGACAGGGGACACAGAGTAAGATGGCAGGAAAGGTGACAGGCTAGAAGGGACCCTGATGCTGCTCAGCTTTACTGCCTCTGCTCTGCACATGAGACTCCCTTATCCCAAGGGAGTCTGCCCTGGACATCTGCAGGGGACACCATGTGGCCCCGGCTGGCTAACCAGCTAGCCGGCTGGGACCCCTTGGTGTCTTCTGGCAGGGCAGCTGGCAAGGTCCTGGCAGGAGCCTTTTCTTGCCCTGTTTGCTCTCTCACGGGGCAGTAAGTCCTCTTCCTCTGCCATCACTGCTTTTCTTTGTTGACTGATGAATGGGGTGACCGCCCACGGGGGTAAAAATGTGTCTAAGTGTTAGAAGCGGTGCTCCTGGAGGATGCATTTGAATCTGCAAAGCTAACGTGTTTACAAAGCAAACGCTTATCTGATGGCAAACTTCTGTTGGGATAAACAGCAATATCGCCAGGGATCTGTTAACCCTGGGGAGAACCAGGTCCCGTGAGATGCAGCTGGAGTCTGTGCAGCTGCCCTGTTCTCTCCAGCAAAGGGCACCACGGTGTCTGTGCCCTGGGAGGACCTCACGGTTTCGAGCAGTGAAGCGCTGTCGGGAAATGCTGGGAACGCCAGCTGTTCTGGGGCAGCAAAACCCATGTGCAAAGGAGGCTTATTTTAGCTACAGTGGAGGCCTGGAAAAAGGTGAATTACTCAAGCTGGAAGTGTAACGTGCAGCTTCCTGAGTGCCCAGCCCCGCCTTGGCATTGACTGCGAAGCCAAGAAAGGCGGACGTGGGGTTGCTGAGAAAACCCTTGACCTGAAGGCAGCTGACGCGGCCCGGAGCCCTGAGGATGTTCTAACAAAATCTTCCTTTGCTCTCTCTCTCCTTTTTTCATTGTCACCCTAATTACTGAATTAGTTCTCCTTCCACAGAAAATCCTTTTGCTTGCTGTTAGATCAGTTTAAAGATATATCACCCCAGGTTTCCTAATGGCTGCAATTTGTAAAAGCGCTGTGGTTAAAAGCTGACCCTCACAGACAGATCACTTCCTAAGGTGCTGCTGAATTTTTTTTCCCATGGAGATGATAAACCCAACACGCAAATGACAGAGCTGGCTACAAATCATACAGCAAGTGTGCTTTTTAACAGACACAGCCTTAAGATCTGGAACGGACCAGTCTCCTTTTCTTGGAATTGGACTGAGGTTGCACTTAGCACTACCTTGTCCTAAAACTTCGAAGAAACCCATACTGCGTTCGCGTCAGCACCAGGTGAGGCAATGGAAATAGAACTGCTTTTGTGCTTTGGGAGGCATGCTCTTGTGTTTCCCTTTGCTTGGCTGTATGTTTCCAGAGGCAGTGGCACTAGAAGGCACGGAAATCGTGTGTACTCTGCAACTTGGCTGAGGGACCTCAAACGCCCGGATCCAAGTGTGGTCCAAAGCTTATCCACCGCACCTCACCCCTCACATGCTGCTGCAAACAGGAGCTCTTTTCAGAAGTTGGAGTTTTCATGTTCATGCACAGAAACATTTACTATTTTCTCTGCGGCATTTTAATGACAACACACAATTCGGTCACTGGTTTGGGGCCCCTGAAACTCCAATCCTTTGACCACCTGATGTGAAGAACTGACTCCTTGGAAAAGGTGCTGATGCTGGGAAAGATTGAAGGCGGGAGGAGAAAGGGATGACAGACAATGAGATGGTTGGATGGCATCACCGACTTGATGGACATGAGTTTGAGCAAGCTCTGGGAGTTGGTGATGGACAGGGGAGCCTGGCGTGCTGCAGTCCATGGAGTCGCAAAGAGTCGGACACAATTGAGCAACTGAACTGAACTTGGAGCCCCTATCACCAAACGTCAAAATCAAGCAAGAAGAGGGTGGAAACAATTGACCTTAAAGGAGAGTAAAATTCAATTGTGATCTACTGAATATTGTTGTTTGCTATTTGAACAGGCATTTTGTTGTTGTTGTTTTGGATTTGAAAAAAAGAAAGATACGGCTTTTCCTTCTAAACTAGAGAATTCTCTTAACAATATTTTGGGGTTCTTAAGCTCACTTTAAGTGAAAGTAAGTCTCAAATCATGTGAAATTGACTTAAGGAGAAAATGAAGAAGGAAAATGCTGGATTCTTGAAGCAAGCCCTCACCCTTTTCAAATGAGAACTCACAAGACATATTGCAAAAGCAGATTGTAGCACAAAATATACAAAGGCAAATATAGTGAGATGAGCCCAGAGACTGTGAGGCTGGTTAATTACTCCTCTTGCAACGTAATAACACCTTATTACTATTTTGTTCCTTGGAGCCTAGTAGAGTTAAAATTATATTGGACATATTTTCCTTTCAGATTGTCAAGTGAATCGCTGCCAAAAAAAAAAAAAATTCTTTTTCATGTGATATTTCTTACAAAGAAATTTATATCTGTGCTCTTTGGGTTTCATTTTGATGTGTATATCTTAGAAGGTTTAACAGAATCCCTGGACAAAAAGGTTTCTTTTTTCCAGGCTGTTTCATTTCAGTTCAGTTCAGTATCTCAGTCGTGTCTGACTCTTTGTGACCCCATGGACTGCAGCACACTGGCCTTCCCTGTCCTTCACTATCTCCCAGTGTTTGCTCAATTCTCCGGAAACAAACTCCATTGCTTCCACTCTGTCCCTAACGTTTGACCTGGTGATTACCAACGTCACTCTAGGTTTGGAAACTGACAAGCACACTCGAGATTTCTGAAAGTATGTTCCAGGAACACTGTTTCCTGGATGTTAATGTGCTAAATATAAAAAAGCACAAGGCAGGCAAATAACTTTAGGATACAAAGTTGAAGTTTTTTTTTTTTTTTAAGAACTTCTCAAAGCCTTTATGTGCCAATCTGTGTTATAAATCTCTAAGGGGACAATGGTTATTAGAGAGTTTCCCAGGTGATTCTGCCTACAGAATCCTGGTTTTGAAGCACGTGTCACACTGCTGACTTTTCTAAATAGGATATGCTCTTGCTAGGTGTGCACGCACAGCTGAGGAAATGAATATTGAGGGTAGGGTATTTTTTTTTGAACAGGAGGATAAAGACGTGTCACCAGTGCTCACTGATGATCAAACAGGGTGACACTGTTAGGAGCTGTAGGCTCCCTTGGATCTGGTTCCTGCTCTGGCTTTAGTGGCTTTGGGGTCTGGAGGAGTCACCCACACACCTGGCATGATTCGGATGGCCTCTGAGGTTTTCTGACTTCCCGTGGCTCAGACGGTAAAGCGTCTGCCTACAATTCGGGAGACCCGGGTTCGATCCCCTAGTCGGAAAGATCACCTGGAGAAGGAAATGGCAACCCACTCCAGTATTCTTGCCTGAGAATCCCATGGATGGAGGAGCCTGGTGGGGTACAGTCCACAGGGTCACAAAGCGTTGGACACGACTGAGCGACTTCACTTCACTTCTTAAAGGCTAAAGTTAAAGTTAAGTTGCTCAGTCGTGTCCAACTCTTTGCGACCCCATGGACTGTACCCCACCAGGCTCCTCCATCCATGGGATTCTCCAGGCAAGAATACTGGAGTGGGTTGCCATTTCCTTCTCCAGGGGATCTTCCTGACCCAGGTCTCCCGAATTGCAGGCAGACGCTTTAACCTCTGAGCCACCAGGGAAGCGACTTCACTTCACTTCTGAAGGTTTTCTAATGGTGTGATTCTTGATATATTTGCATGACAGCTGGAGGTTATTAAGGACTCTGAAATTTGGCTTAGCCTCTCTTGCTTTAGGTATTATTCTGAAGTATCTAGTTTCCTTTTTCATGCTGTTCATGGGGTTCTTGAGCCAAGAATAGTCAAATCTATGGTTTTTCCAGTACTCATGTATGGATCGGAGAAGGCAATGGCAACCCACTCCAGTATTCTTGCCTGGAGAATCCCCATGGATGGAGGAGCATGGTAGGCTGCAGTCCATGGGGTTGCTAAGAGTCGGACATGACTGAGCGACTTCACTTTCGTTTTTCACTTTCATGCACTGGAGAAGGAAATGGCAACCCACTCTAGTATTTTTGCCTGGAGAATCCCCAGGACAGAGGAGCCTGTTGGATACCATCTATGGGGTCACACAGAGTCGGACACGACTGACATGACTTAGCAGCAGCAGCAGCAGGAGCATATACAGATGTGAGAGCTGGACCATAAAGAAGGCTGCACACCGAAGAACAGAAGCTTTCAAACTATGGTGTTGGAGAAGAGTCTTGAGAGAGTCCCTTGGACTCCAAGGAGATCCAACCAGTCAATCCTAAAGGAAGTCAGTACTGAATATTCATTGGAAGGACTGATGCTGAAGTTGAAACTCCAATCCTTTGGCCACCTGATGCAAAGAGCCAACTCATTGGAAAAGAGTCCCTGATGCTGGGAAAGACTGAGGGCAGGAGGAGAAGGGGGAGACAGAGGATGAGATGATTGGATGGCATCACTGACTCAATGGACACGAATTTGAGCAAACTCCAGGAAATAGTGGAAGACAGAGGAGCCTGGTGTGCTGCAGTCCATGGGGTCACAAAGAGTTGGACACAACCTAGCAACTAAACAACAACAACAACAACATCTAGTTTGCATGGAAACTGCCTCCCGGTTCTTAATTACCTTGTTAGTATCTATTAGCCTAGTCTAGACGGTAATTCACATGGACTAGTTGCCATATGTTATCGAGGCTAGATGCACATAGAACTTGGTAGATGGTTTCATCCGACTGCAGAAATATTCACTTTGCCTTCCCAGACGAAGTTAAGACCACACCATCATTGGCTAGCGCATGCTGCTAGCTGTTCTCCCAGGTAAACTGAGCTTGCAATCTAACCAGATGTCAGTCAACAGACAGTTTGGAAAATCTTCAGTTTCAGTGGTCTATGCTCCTAAGTCTTTTGATTAGCAGAGACATTTTGAGAAGATATATATAAAATTAATAGGTAATTTCTGACTCGTTCACAATCTAGGTGGGGAGAAAAGATAAACTTATAAAACTTATACAAGTAGACATACAGTTATATGCAATGTGGGTGCAATTTTGTAACCATAATTTTCAATTGTTCTACACTTCTGCCATCTCAGTGCATCTGGGTCAAAAACACTAAAGGTACAAGCTGCTTAATTCAGTAGTTGTTGAATAAAATAAAACTATTAATCAGTTAAAGAGAATTATTCTCCATGTGCCACCTCTCCCGACTCGCTACCTGCTCCCTGGGGTACCTCCCCCCCCCCAAAAAAAAAAACCAACGAAACTCTAAATATCCCATCATAAAATTTATTTGCGAGAGCAGAAACAGTCTACGTAAGCCGACTGTTTGAACAGGGTTTAAAACAAGGGACTTCAATGTTTTAAATGCAATGTTCATCTCAATTTTTAATAATTACCATTAGTGATGATCTCAGAGTCCACCAGAGCACTCCCCCTTTGGCAGAGTCTGGGGAGCGTTTGCTATTTGACCACCGGGCACTAGGAACCCTTTTCTCAGGAAGTCAGGGGAGGGACGCTCGCTGTGGCTACGGCAAGAGGTCACCTTCCCGCTAGGAGGGCAGGGATGACTCTGCGAGCATCAGGAGCCAGCAGGGCCAGTTCCTGTGTGTGTTGATCTTGGAGGCCCTTCTAATGGGAATGAGCCGAAGTGGCTCTTCCATCAGATGGGATCCATCCTCCAGATGGTGCTAACCATTCTCTTGTGACCTCGTGTGCATAGTGCAGGAAAGAAATGTGGGAAAGACAGTGAATCCCTGAACTTACACCTGAGGAAGTAACAAAGCAGAGAGAGTGTAAACATGCAGTACCTTTGCACTGCAGCATTATTTTAGATACTAAATCACAACATTGGTCATTGTGAATTCAGAGGATATGGTTCTACCTTAAAAAAAAAAAAAAAAACTTCCACATGATGAAGATGAAAATTTTCTTGCACCTTCTTCCTCACTAGCCCAGTCTTAAACCCACCACCACTGAGTCACAGCTACACAGATGGAATCCCTTCCTACATCATCAATGTCAACACACTGAGTTCATGAGCGCTAAGGGATGAACACTTCTCCGTTGTTTAGGTACCAGTTTCCTTAACCTGTACCAGTTGTGAGAAAGGCAAGCCTATTCAAATATTTTGCATTTTTGTATGTACATCTTTACGTGGACCTTCACTGATTATAAATCTTTAAGTTATAGATCTTTAAAAATCAGACCCCTGATTGGCATGTCCCCTGAGTGCGTGCCAAGTCACTTCAGTCCTGTCTGACTCCTTGCGACCCTCTAGACTGTAGCCTGCCAGGCTCCTCTGTCTGTGGGATTCTCCAGGCAAGTATACTGGCGTAGGCTGCCATGCCCTCCTCTAGGGGATCTTCCCAACCCAGGGATTGAACCCAGGCCTCCTGCATTGCAGGTGGATTCTTTACCGCCTGAGCCACGAGAGAAGCCCAAGAATACTGGAGTGGGTAGCCTATCCCTTCTCTAGGGGATCTTCCTGACCCAGGAATCGAACCCACATCTCCTGCATCTCTGGTACTACAGGCAAATCCTTTACCCCCTGAGTCACCTGGGAAGCCCACTGTGTCCCCTACAGTAAGTCCATATGGGAGCAAAGTGGCACAGGTAAGGGGAGCATTTAAGTGCATCAGCGAGATGTGTCTCTGTCACAACAGAAAACTGATTCCCCCGCCCCCTCCCACCTTGTTTTCTATTTCTCCTTGAAATCAACTGTTCCTGGGACGAAATGATGCCTTTCTCTAGAGATGCAGGGCAAAAGCCTGTCCTGCAGATGTTCAAGTCTTAACCTTCTGAGTTTCCCAGACTTTTCAGGCTAAGGCCAGGGACCACTTAGATGAGAAGCCTCCAAAGAAAACTCTGGACCCACAGGAAGTGGAGTGGATGACTCAACAGGATGGCTCCTTCCTCTGAGTCAGCCCAGTTGGTCTCAGTGTGACCCTGGAGTGGGCACCGGGCTCCTGAAGCCAAAACAGTATTAAGATCTGAAACCAAGCTTTTGCTCACAAAGGAGCCTAAACAGGAAGTTAGGTTTTGATGCCAGTTGAACTGCAGCCACAGACACTGACTGTTTTCAGTCTCTGCTGGCACTGCTGCCCATTATTCTGACTTTTCAGAGGCTATGTACCACCAACAGTTTCTGAACTCCACCCAAGAAAGGGAAGATGCAAGACACAAATCTGAGTTGTGTGGAAGAGGAGGATAACACTCGTGAAAGACACAAATTATTAACTTTTAAGATGCAAAGTAGAATAATGTTGAGCATGTTTGTACCTGGTTATACTGATAAGTCTGTCTAGGATAAACGTTCATTGATTTTGTGTTTAAAGCACCCAAGTGACAAGACCGGTTACATTAACCATGAATTTGGTGCCTGGCCATTTATTCCTATATTTTCAGGTTTCAGGAATCTCTTGCAACCGTAAGAGACTAAAGGGACAAGCGTATGTCTAACATCCACTTTCCATGCCCTCAGGAAGCATTACTTGTCCTTGGCTCCCTGACTTACTATTCCATGGTGGACTTTTTGTTTCTAAATTAAAAAGTCAGCAAAAGAACAAAAGATTTAGTAGGAGATTAAACCTTGCGAATCACTGTCAAGGTCTTTTTTTTTTCCTACCTCTTCTACATTGAGACCACTGGCTGGTACAGTGCATTCATAAAATTCCAGATTCAATGCTCTCATTTCCATGGCGACAGAATGTCACTCGACAGAGAATTATGATCTCAGCGGGGCACCGTGGGGTGAAGAAGGTAGGAGGGAAATGAATGGACTCTTAAAAGCAAAAGATAAATTGTGTGCCTGCATGTACAGCTCATGACTCCTCCAGCACAAGCCCACAAAGTCTCCTGAATGAGGGGACCTCCTGCCCCCAACCCCCAGCAGCATCTCGCATTCCCAATGCTCTACGTTGGCTGTAACGAAACAGTTACTCGGCTGGCAAAAATCTCAACGCTGCCAATGAAACAAGCTCAGCCACTTTATGACCTGACTCACACAGAAGAGAAAGAAAGGGCTGACCAAGCTCCACAGCCCAGAGACAGGGGGAGGTGGAAGAGGAGAAACCAGTAGTCTGGGCGCCTGGACTCTTTCTTCCCTGACGACTCCACCTAGACTAGACACATTATTCTTTTCCAGATGAAAAAGTCCTCATGCACAACTGTGAAAAGTCAGTGGGAGGCAGGGTTGCTGGTTTCAGCTCATAAAAGCCCCAGTATACTGTAGAGACCTTTGAGTTGCCTTGTGGGTGTGTACTGTTGGAACTAACAGCAAAATAGCAGTCTGATGACCTTACCCATTGTCCCCCAGGCAAGCCAACAATTAACCTTGTGTGATACCACAAGAATAAAAAGAATATTGAAACTTCAATCACTGAGTTTTTAGCTTACTAACATTTGAACACATTTCTGTTTCAGAGGAAACCCCTTTCTTTGGAGTCCTGGGGTCTAACACAGAGAGAAACTCTGAGCACTTTCTGTTAAGTTCCTGTTTTCTGCTGAACAAAATTTTGACCGCCATGAACCCTTCTCCAAGTTAAACAATTCACATCTGCATGGCAACAAGGTCCTAGAGCTGGAATATCTCATCCACATTTTTATAAAGAGTCATGCTTGATATTATCCATCTTTATTCAATTTCTCCTTAATTCTTCAAGGTCCGAAGACCAACAGGAAATACATGGCACATTATATGTGTTATACATGTTGCTCGTTAGAAGTCTTTTTTCAAGAATGAACATAGAAAATAATGCACTTTTCTATTTCAGTTCATGGTTCCATCAGAGCCTTTTCATTCCTTTTCCCTTCTATAAAATTCCTGATAGGATACTTAATTTTTTTTCTCAAAGAAGACATATTTAACAAAGACATCTCAAAAGACACATACCTAATTATAAAAAGTAAAACAGACATTCTTATGTTTAGTATCTTGGTGGTGGTGGTGGTTTAGTCGCTAAGTCGTGTCAGACTCTTCTGTGACCCCATGGACTGTAGCCCGCCAGGCTTCTCTGTCCATGGGATTTCCCAAGGATCGAACCCACGTCTCCTCTACTGGTAGACTGATTCTTTACCTGCTGAGCCACCAGGGAAGCCCTTAGTATCTTGATAGGCTACTTTAAATCATTTGATGCTGAAGATAGTTTTTTACTGTTAGCAATATTTATTTTTAAAAATATACCAATAGGGCATCAAGAATCATGAAAACTACTGAGGGAAAACTGATTTTTCTTTAAAAGTTAATGTTTCCTCAAATTAAAATCAAAACCAAAAAGTCATTTTTGTTTTTTTTTACCAAAGTGTAAGTAAACTGGGTAAATGTTTCTGATTTGAACCATGTTCTCAATAGACCCTTCCCTCTGCCCTCATTAATATACTGGCCAATTCCTCCCCCTAGAGCTCCCTTGACTGTTACACAAATCTCTGATGCTGCCTCTTGGTCCAGAAGCAAACTGCATGGGGCATTACAGGACACACACACACACACACACACACACACACACACACACACACACACTCTTTCCCTCTCTCTCAAACACTGAACAAGCAATACTCAGCCTTGTAGCTGACAAGACTCTCTCATCAACCCAACATCAGTCAGACTCCTTTGACCCTCTTTTCCACTACGTCTCACTGACCTTGGCCTGCTGAGTTATTTGCAGTGAGAATCCTGCTGGTCAGTTTATCAAGAACTCTCCTACCCTTGATATCTGATTACCCTCAATATCTGATTAAATACCTTATCTCCCTCACTTGGCCTGCCTTGAGCAAGGCCTGTGAGGTCAGGTTAGCAAGGATCCCACACTTTTTGTTGATTTGATTTGTTTTGTTTTTTGTTTGTTTTATAGGCTGCACCATGGGATCTGGTTCCCCGACCAGGGATCAAACCCGTATATCCTGTCTTGAGAGTGTGGAGTCTTAACCACAGGACTGCCATGGAAGTCCCAAGGATCCCCCCATCCTTGATGTCTCCTCTTCATAATTTTCCATCCCTGAGCCCCCTCCTCAGCTCATCAGCTGTAAATTCCCACTTGTCCTGCTGGACTCGTAGCTGAGCTTGATCTCTTGCCTATTACAATAGTGTGGACCCCCTAGTGCAATACTGCTGCTGTTCAGTTGCTAAGTCATGTCCGACTCTGTGACCCCATGAACTGCAGCACTCAAGGCTTCCCTGTCCTTCACTATCTCCCTGAGTTTGCTTAAACTCATGTCCATTGAGTCAGTAATGCCATCCAACCATCTCATCCTCTGTCACCCCCTTCTCTAGTGCAATAAAGAAAGTGAAAGTGAAGTCGATTAGTCGGGTCCAACTCTTTGCGACCCCATGGACTGTAGCTTATCAGGCTCCTCCGTCCATGGGATTTTCCAGGCAAGAGCACTGGAGTGGGGTGCCATTTCCTTCTCCCTCTAGTACAATAGTCCTGAATAAAATTTTCCTTATCATTTTAACAAATATCAGACTAATTTTTCCCTTAACCTGAGGACAATTGAAAGATGAATAAAGTATATACGTCCTCAAGCAACTGACTGTCTAGACGTGGAAAGAGGCCTGGGGTACAGTGACATGAATACAAGGCAGCCTGCACTGAGTGCTATGGATGGCTAACACTACAAGCAAAGTGCTGCGTTCTAGTTTTATTTCGTGTAATCATCCTTGTCATTTTTATGTATGGTTGAACAGGTTCTTATGAGCGTTACCCATTTTTCAGTGCATGTAAAGGTTTTAGGGTGTTACAAGGAGGTGTTAAAATTGGCTCACAGAAACTCTCAAGGGTATGAATTTCAGCAAAAACACAAGAGAAGCCTGAATTCCCTTGGGGAATATTAAGTTCAGATGGCAGAGTTATTTTGGCCAAAATATAAATACAGAAGAGTCACAAGAAGAAAGGTGAATTAAACTGAATCAAAATGTGTAGCAGTTGCCTCAGCTTTGTAGTGCTAAGGTGGTCACAAAGTTCCATGTCATGTTGGAAACTCCCAACATGAAAAGGATCGATACTCTCCCGACGTGAAAAGGATCGATACTTGTGTCAATGCCTGGAGCCACCCGTGGACTCCTGGGTGGGGCAACCCTCAGAGGCTAAGTTTTACAGGCACTTGGTCACCAATCAGTGAATCTGCCACAGCTCAGCAGCTCCAATCCACATTTGTTGGCTCCCTACTTGCTTCCCTACACTGCTCCAGAGACAGCTTCTTAAAACATGGACAAAATCATGCCACTTCCATCTTCAAAACCCAGTAAGGACTCCCACTGCCTACAACCATAAGTCTAAACCCCTACCTGTGTCTGATTTGTGTTAGGTCCTTTTCCAGCTGCTTCTTCTGCCCGCCTTTCTCTGCATCCTGCCCAGGTCCTGAGCATCACTTCCCTCCTGCTTTGCTTGGATTGATTCCTCAGGCCATGCACACCTCTCTCCTAATTCCCGCTTATCCTTCAACATGCAGCTCAGGTGCTAAGGTCTTTGAGACAGCATTTCTGCCTCTCATATCAGAGTCAATCATTCCTTTCTTCAATATCATTTCCACAGACAACTGTCAATCTTTACATGGCATTTACTTCATTTATATATAGCTTTATAAAGTTAGTTACTTACATGTTTGCCTGCTCCACTAGATCATAAACCATGAGTGCAGAAGACTCTGTGTGTGTGTGTGTGTGTGTATGAGAAGGTGAGAGAGAGAGAGGGAATGAGAGAGAGATCAATGTACCAGCTTCTGGCAAATATCAAGTATCTAAAAATGTAAATATAATAAATCAGAAGACTCTGTGTGTGTGTGTGTCTGTGTGAGAGAGAGAGAGAGACAGAGAGAAGGAAAGAGACAGAATGAAAAAGAGATCAATGTACTAGCTTCTGGCAAATATCAAGTATCTAAAAATGTAAATATAATAAATGGGCCCCAAAGCAGATGGATTAAGTCAGATCTTTTTTTTTAAGCTCAACATGTAGTCTGTTTCTGACATGAAGGCATAATTTATAGCTTTCTTTGACTCCAACTCAAGGATACACTCTGGGTCTATTCATTTAAGAATGTATCTGAACAGTTCATACTTTCAACCTACAGCATCTCCTGGGTCATTAAGTTTACTAAAAGTCGTCCAATCCAATTCTTTATCTCCCTCCCTCTCCTCTCTGAATAAAAATATAGTTCCTTCAAATTTCATGGGGTGGTGAGGAAACTGAGTCCTAAATCCAGAACACCAATATTTATTAAACAAGGCCACTCCCTACTTGAAAACAGAACTGGAATATTTAGTAGAGTTTTCACCTTTCTAGTCTAAAGAGTCCTGACCTCTGAAGTATGTTCTAATATATCAGCATCTTATCTCTGTCCTTTTCAACATTTCATTTCGTCCTTTCTGGCAATTCTGTAATTATACCAGACAAACCATGCTCAGGACGTTAGGTCTGTGGCTACTTAGAAAAATAAGGGGAACATTTTCTGTTTCATTTTCAATACCTTCCACCTAATAAAATATACACATCTCTGGCAGGACCTCTGGGCTGATGTGTTCAAGAGAGAGAAACAAATCTCCTGGGTTGTACCACAGGTGCAGATTTAACAAGTGATGCTCACTCTAATCAAAGGGACTCCCTCCCCATAAATTCACTAGTTAACAACGTGCACATACGTGAATGGGTATGTGTGTGCAAGTGCATGTGTTTTAACAGGACAAAGCCACGGCCTTCACAGTTCTCATCAACAGCCATGCTCATTATCTGTAATCTTAGCTGTTTCACCATGTACTTCCTCCCATGGATTATTATCAAAACATCAGAGATCTTGATTTTCCATATGATTCTGAATCTATATGATTTCCAGAGAACCCCATGGGTTCTACGTTTCCCTGGAGATATGCTAATTCTTTGGCCAAAGTCAGTTCTCATGAACGGTAGAGTCTTTATTAGCTCCTGCCAAGGAGTATTCTTTACTTATAAGATAATATAACCACAGCTTGGCCACTTCTAGACAAATAGAGCAAGGAACACTAGGGGTCCATACAGAGTCAGGGGCCACAAGGAAGACACAGACAATGGCCAGAGGGTCAGCGAGCACAGAGGCACCAAACCCAGAGACCAGCCACTGCTGAGAACAAGTTGGAAAGGATTCCGAATGGAATCCTGTTGAGTCTAGTTATTCTAAAAATTAGCTTGCTCAGACTTTTAATGTAAAGATCAAGGGTTCCAGTTAATAAGCTAGTAATGTCCCACGGTGGGTGGGTTATTCTTACATTGGGTTGGCCAAAAAGTTTTTCTGTAAGATCTTATGAAAAAACCCAAATGAACTTTTTGGCTAACCAATACACGGCTAAGTCTGAATTCCGGTCCCTACATTTTTCTGTTTGCAGGTCCCGTCCACTGGACTGTTCAATTCTGCTAGAGGTATTGTTGGTGTATCAGTTGACAACACACTGAAGATAAGATGGTGAGAAAGTATTCCTGACCTAAAAATGCACCCCCCATATTGTTATTCTAATGTGGAGACCTATTACGCTGAAGTTTCCTTTTTCCAACCGAAAAGCATTTTTGCTTTGTTGATCTAAAGCAGTTGAAGGAAGGAGGTGGTTGTCTTAGGACAGGATATTCCACTTCTGGATCTGCCATATCTGAGTGTGTTACTTTCAACAAGGAACCTCTTGGGGACTCAGTTTCCTTACATACAAAATAAAAGAGGGCTGTTTTAGAAGCTCCAAGAAAAGAGAGAGGAGCTACTTTAAATGAACCTAAGTTTAGCTTCTTCTAAACCTCGAATAACTGGATGGGTGATTTTTTTTTTCTCTCACTGTGCTTTCACTGCCAAATGATCTAATTTAGCACCCAGAGTGATCTGGAGCATTAGAAAGGAACAGGGCCTAGCATGAGAGAGAAGAGAAAGGTTCAGATTAGAAACTGTCAAGCTTAGAAGAAGGAATAAATCATGACTGCCTCACAAAGGATGTCGAAGGCTTGTTGATGACTTGTCCTCTGGATCTCTTCTCTCACAAAAGCTTTTTATTCGGGTGTCAGTGTTTTCATGAGGCCATGAGTTTCAGCCGTCTTCCTTGGAACAGGAATGTCGAGTATATCTGACTGTTTCTCACTGGAGCCTCTGTAATAGGCTGGTCTGGAACCAAGAAAAGCTTCTCAAAAATTCACCCGACCAAGAGGCAGGGCAGTCAACATGACAAGCCACGGGCTTTGGACACTATGCAACGTGATGGCAAAACAAACTCTCCCACAGGGAAAAGAAAAACACTCACTTGGGATGTGAGGCAAGACAGGGTCAGGGACCAGGCACATGAGCTTTTACCTAATTTTATGGATCTTGGCTCTCCTACATGTACTGCTGTGAGTTAATGTTGAGTTAATTTTTTATATTAAAAAATAATATAAAATCTGCTTTGATGATTCCATGGCATGTTATTTTCTAAATTTGAACATTTCACTGGACAAAATGCACCAATGCCTTTAGACATGGGCTCTCCTCTTTCTGTTGTTTTTGCCAAATAGACAGATGGAAAGGATGTATCGTGTAAGAGCCTCGGATTGGACACCATGGGGTAGAAATGATGAATCAAAGCTTACGGATTCTGTTTGGCTTTCCGTGGCGCACTTTGGCAGCCTTGGGGTACATGTGTCAGAGCTTGTCTGACTCTGCATGCTGGGTGACGGTGGTAGGATTCTGTGTGTGTCACTAAAACACAGGGAAGAAAACACGATTGGAAATGAGTGAGATGCAAGAATGGAACTAGGAAGAGCCAAAAGGGAATGAAAGAAAAAAAAAATGAAGAACTCATGAGGATGTCAGGAAGAACAGAGATTATTTCTTAACTATCATGAGATGAAATACAATTGTAGTGTTGAGTTCATCCTCCACCCGTTGTATACTCTGCATCCACCAGAGACTGTCCAACCAGCTTCCTTCTTACTCCTCTGCCCTCCTTCTGTATTTATCTTATACAGAGTCAAGAGGTTAGTCTCTTGATCCTCACCACCACTTTGCAGAAATTCACAATGTGAAGAATCAAAAGATTGGTTATTTCTTCAGGACATTTTGTCTAGAGAATCATTCCCAGAAGGTGGCTGTGCCACAGACCTGGCTACACCAGCTGTACCAACAGCATCCAGGACCGGCTGCACCAGCTGTACCGCCAGCATCCAGGACCGGCTACACCAGCTGTACCAACAGCATCCAGGACCCGGCTACACCAGCTGTACCAACAGCATCCAGTAGAAAGAGATTTCACCTGGAAAAAGGGGTCATCCACATGTTCATTGTGAAAGATAAAGAGCTCGTTATAATAATAGCATTCAAATTTAAAATTTAAGAGCAGATGCAGAAAGGGCATCTATCAAATTTGTCTGCCCATCACAGTTATGATTCATGACGTGTCCTGATGAAGGCTTTAGCTTTGTCCTCTCGCCTACTTTACTCCACGTGGAAGTCCAGGCTTTGCCCAAACTCCATCTCCAAGTCTGTTCTGCTCTCCAGTGGGACCAGCGAGGGGAGAAAGCTGGCCCCCACCCACCATCGTCTACCTCTCCTTGAACTATCCAGCTTTATAAGAAGAAATTTTTTTTAATGCGGCAGAAGAAATAAAAGGATCATAAGCAGGTAAGTAAGTGAAAACCAGCCTCCACGCTACCCCCAGTCACAAGGCCGTCACTTTTCTGATGTGAATATGTGATTCTGCCCTGGCTTCTTTCAGAAAGAAATAAAAAGTGTCACTGAATTACTATCATTCTGGTCTATAGCCTGTTGAGATATGCATATAGTACACACTCAATACATGATCCTTTAGCAAAAGCCCCAACAAAAAACTTTTATTTCATTGCTTTGGCAGAGTCATTTTTGAAAAGAGCTAGCTTTTTTTAAAATCATGAAATATCTTATTCTATTTTCTGTAAGATAGTAAAGACAGACCTGAACGAAGTTTTTGGTCAATCTAATAAACACAAACAGAAATTTGTTGAGGTTTTAACATGGAGATTGAAAGTAGTTTCACTCTAAGACTCAACTCTGAACAGGGAATGAATGATCAGGCTGCTGGCGTGAACAGGCCCTAGTCAGTTGCAGAAGGGCACCGCTGGTGTCCAGAAAGAGCTGGTCCAGTTGTGGAAGGTGTTTCTCCAGGAAGGTTCCATAATTATCTTCAGAAAAAAGAAATACTGAAACTACATATTATTCTGCTGTCTTTCTCTCTTTAGCATAACTTTTAAAATAACTAAACTTTGAATGAAGAAAGACATTCTGGCAGGAAACAGACTGATAGACAAACCTGCGTACCCATATCTTAATCTAGGACAATACTGGTGTTAGGCAGTCAGGAAGGTGTGCAACGTGGGTCAGGGCTGTCGAAAGAAATAAGCCCTCCAGATGAGCCTGGCATTTATACAAGCTTCTCGCTGCAGTTAAAAAACTGTTCAAAGGTTAAATGGAATGCTTTCTCATCTTCATTTTAGTATCCATTGAGAGAGCCACTTTCCAAGCCACCTCCTATGGACTTCCTGAAAGAAGGTTAAAACAAATTAAGCCTGATCTTGAATTAAGTTTGCAGCTCAGTAGAGAAGGAAATGGCAACCCACTCTAGTATTCTTGCCTGGAGAATCCCAGGGACAGAGGAGCCCGGTGGGCTGCTGTCTATGGGGTCTCACAGAGTCAGACATGACTGAAGCGACTTAGCAGCAGCAGCAACAGCAGAGAACATCACTGGGAGATATACCTGCCCACGTATTTGGAGGCAAACACTGTGCTGTAAACTGAAAACACCTTACTCCTGCAGACACAGTTAAGACTATGGAAATCTGGTATTTTATAAATAAGATTTTTATAGTTTTAGGCCAGTTTTTACACATTGGTGGTACATGCATGTGTGCTAAAGTCGCTTCAGCAGTGCCTGACTCTTTTCAACCCCATGGACTGTAGCCCAGCAGGCTCCTCTGTCCATGGGATTCTCCAGGCAAGAACACTGGAGTGGGTTGCTGTGCCCTCCTCCAAGGGATCTTCCTGACCCAGGAATTGAACTCATGTCTCCTGCAGCTCCTGCATCGCAGGTAGATTCTTACTGCTGAGCCACCCGGGAAGCCCATACATTGGTAGTAAGTATAATAAAGTGTCTACATAAAATTAGCGTAACAGATGAGTGTACTTGCTAAATAAGTATGAACTTCAGTTCTAACCATCAGATCAGATCAGATCAGATCAGTCGCTCAGTTGTGTCCGACTCTTTTCGACCCCATGAATCGCAGCACTCCAGGCCTCCCTGTCCATCACCAACTCCCAGAGTTCACTCAGACTCACGTCCATAGAGTCAGTGATGCCACCCAGCCATCTCATCCTCTGTTGTCCCCTTCTCCTCTTGCCCCCAATCCCTCCCAGCATCAAGTCCCTTCCAATGAGTCAACTCTTTGCATGAGGTGGCCAAAGTACTGGAGTTTCAGCTTTAGCATCATTCCTTCCAAAGAAATCCCAGGGCTGATCTCCTTCAGAATGGACTGGTTGGATCTCCTTGCAGTCCAAGGGACTCTCAAGAGTCTTCTCCAACACCACAGTTCAAAAGCATCAATTCTTCAGTGCTCAGTCTTCTTCACAGTCCAACTCTCACATCCATACATGACCACAGGAAAAATCATAGCCTTGACTAGACAAACCTTTGTTGGCAAAGTAATGTCTCTGCTTTTCAATATGCTATCTAGGTTGGTCATAACTTTGCTTCCAAGGAGTAAGCGTCTTTTAATTTCATGGCTGCAGTCACCATCTGCAGTGATTTGGAGCCCAGAAAAATAAAGTCTGACACTGTTTCCACTGTTTCCCCATCTATTTCCCATGAAGTGGTGGGACCGGATGCCATGATCTTCGTTTTCTGAATGTTGAGCTTTAAGCCAACTTTTTCACTCTCCACTTTCACTTTCATCAAGAGGCTTTTGAGTTCCTCTTCACTTTCTGCCATAAGCTTGACTTTAGCTAAAGTACTGCTTTTATGGAATGAAATAAGAACTTCCTGTGTACCATTATACAATAAAATTAACCCAAAGTTTTAATACATGGGATTCCTATGCAACTCATTATCTTGTTGGGAGAAAGGTATTCTTATTTATTTTTTACCTTAGTATAGATGATAGGAAAAGTTATTCTGACACTTGTTAAGACAGTAAAGGAGATTTTATTCAGAACTATAGCACTAGGGGGTGGTAATGGGGAACAGATCAAGCTCATCACTGGTCAGGAAGATCCCCTGCAGGAGGAAATGGCAACCCGCTCCAGTATTCTGGCCTGGAGAATCCCACGGACAGAGGAGCCTGGTGGGCTACAGTCCATGGGGTCACAAAGAGTCGCACACGACTGAGCCACTAAACAACAATTGCACTAGGGAGTCAACACTGTTGTAATGGATGGGAGATCAAGCTCGGCTCTAGACACAGAAAGACAAGTAGGGATTTACAGCCAATGAGCAGAGAGAGGGGTCAGTGGATGGAAAATCACTACAAGGAGATAGCAAGGGTGGGGGATTCTTGCGAAGAGCAGGTCAAGAGCTTATCCATCAAAGTTGGGGATGTGGAACTTGATTGGATATTGAGGGTGATTAGACAGCAAAGGTGGGTGATTGCTCTATAAACTGACACAGGAGGACTCTTGCTAAAGGCAAGCCAGGCAAGGACAGACATTGAAGGTCAAGGTTCAGGCCTTGTTCAGAAGAAAGCTGGCTAAATACTCGGTTAAGGAGAGAAGCTTCATCAATTTCTCTCCAGTATTCTTGCCTGGAGAACCCTATGGACAGAGGAGGCTGGCAGGCTACAGTCCACAGGGTCTCCAAGAGTCAGACACGACTGAAGCGACTTAGAACGCACACACCATAAGTGTGAGTTGCATGCACGCTCAGTTGCTCAGTCATGTCAAACTCTTTGCAACCCCATAGACTGTAGCCCGCCAGGCTCCTCTGTCTGTGGGATTCTCCAGGCAAGAATACCGGAGCAAGTTGACATTTCCTCCTCCAGGGGATCTTCCCGACCCAGGGATGGAACCTGCATCTCCTGCATTGGCAGATGGATTCTTTACCACCAAGCCACCTGGGAAGCCCCCTAAGATTAAGTTATTAATTTTCAAAAAGATGCAAAGACTTTATGAGAGCCTGACATCTCAAGGATGAGACATTTGTGGGTTTGCAGAGACATTCCAAAATAATTCCAAGCATGTGTCACTATCAGTTGTCCAGTGAGGGTAATAACCTAGCAAGACCTCCATCTCCAATCAACAGTATTGAGCTCAAAGGTCTTAGCTTCTTCACAGTGAGGGCCATCTGGTTGGCAACAACTCTTAATTGTCACAAAGACAGAGCCTGTTATCACCTTAGAATTACAGTAAAAACTCTTGGACTTCCAAAACAGAATGACATAAAATAGCACATATTCTAGAGGAAACACTGAGGGAGGAAAATCATCACAAATAAAGATTCCATGACAGGTTTTGGCTAGGAGTTTTTGTTAATTATGGCTCATACTTGCTGTAAGCAAGGGCTTCAAAGCATTCAAAATGGCATTAATGCCCCACTGACCATACTAAATAAGAACATATGCCTTCATTAGTCAAAACTTCCACACTTTCAGTGGGAAAAAGCCCAATACAATAAAAACAACTGTTTGCTGAAAAGGAATATGATAACTAAAGAAGTTTTGGAACTGTAATTGAAGTCTTTAATTTCTACTGGATCGCTTCCCTGTAGCTATGGCAACAGCAGACCCAGATAAAGGAGTGAAAAAAAGGAATCCTTTACATTAAGGTTCTCACATGTTGCCTTTTAATTTCCTTTAAGTAATGACAAACATTAAATCTGCGTTTGTTTGCTTTTCCATAAAAATAAAGTCAATCCTTCTACGGAGCAGCGTTTGACCTGTATAAATTAACAATTTAAAAAATTAAAGCTCTATTTTCCAGAAAGTCCTGTCAACATTTTGATTGGACAGGACGGCAGCTGAACTGACACTTCTTTTTCTGTAAGTGAGCAAACATTTCATATGATTCTTTCTTCTTCCTATCTGAAGCTGCCATCAAGCCATTAATGGACTTCCTTTGTGAAAACATTAGACCTGCGATGCTCAGTGCGGCAACCACTGGCCATGTGTGGCTTACAGGGCATCTGAAATGTGGTCAGTCTGACCTGAGATTGCTCCAAGAGTAAAATGCACACTGGCTATCAAAGTCTTGGTACAAAAAAATAAACGTCTCCTTAATAGCTTTAGTTTGATTACACGTTGAAAGGACGGTATTCGATGTATTAAGTTAAAGGAACCATAGCGCTTTTCTTTCACCTTTTAAATGGGGCTACTAGAAAATTTTGAATTAGATCTGCAGTTTACACGACATTAGTGTTGGACAGTGTTGCATTGATCTAGATCTTTGGGGGGAGGCTGCTTTCCCAGCCATCTGAACAGAATGAATAGTTCACACTTCAGAAACAGCACACCAGCAGAATCACATAATGACCCTACAATGGGCCCATCTGTTCAGTTACTGATTTAACTCTGTTACATAATCTTTTGACTGTATATTTAAAGATAGTGGGCTTTTTCATGATATACAGAATGCATTCAGAAGCAATGCAAACAGCAATAGTATTAATAAAAACCCTGCAAATAAATGATAGATATTTCATGACCACAAAACTGTAAATCCGAGAAATACATGAAAACCACTCTGCCCTTTCTTGCACCCTAAGCACCTATCATTAAATACCACTAATACATACTGTACTCATTTGTGGTTATCTGGGCTTGGAGAAATTAAGAACACCATTATGAAATTTTACAACACTAAATGAAACCAAACTTTCAACTATACCTCTGACACTGACTCTGTTTGTTGCAAAGGGCAAAGTATGAACTTCAGAGGTTACTGCTAACAGTTGCTTAGGCCATTGGAAAACTGAATCCATATGATTTTATGCCTATAATAGAAAAAAAAAAAATAACTTTAGTTCATGTAACTGATTGGTCCTAAGTGCTTTGAACTGTGATTCATTTAAATGTCAGTGTGCCTATTTCCCGGAATATCAGGACTAACTGTAGCAGTAATTTAAAAAATAAAAATAATTTTTAAATAAGGAGTGAGACCTAGGGTATGAAATCTACAACTGACTGTGGAAATGAACAATTTACAACATTTGATGGCAAGAAAGCCATCATAGTGTAGAGTACGAGTAGGGGATCCTCTTACAAATAATTCAATAATTGAAAGACTGAGAGAGGAAAAGCGGATTATTTTCGAGCAGACTGGGGAGCAAAATGACTTTCAAGTTCACAGCCTCTGACGCATAAGAAGTCATTTCCACATTTAAACTTTCCTTTCTTCCTGTGGTGCCGTTGCCTAGAAAAACAGGCAGCAGACAGAAGCCCACTGAACAAGTAGGTGGCAGCAAGAATATCTTATACTGACGAGTCTGCAGAGCCTTCAGACTGAAGACAAGCACCATCTCTGTGATATTTTTTTCTCTACAAATATGAAGGCTGAAATGATTGAGCTCCAGGAGGACCATCCTTCCTTGAAAGAGGGAAGAAAGAACAGGTTCTGATGAAATATGAATAGGAAAAAATTAAAAAATGATGGAAAACAGATATCTACCCCCCTTCCCCCCAGATCTCTAAGGAGCTTGGCAGGGGGGTTACAGCTGTGTAGTCCTAGCCTAGAAATTATGTGTCTGTTGCAGGCACCCTACTCTTGATTAGAAATCCAAACCCAAACTGGACTAGAAGCCTAAAGGGGAATAATGACAGCGATTTGTCCTAGAGCACAGACAGAGAAAAGAGGTTTCTTTCCTAGTGTTAAAATTGAGCTGAGTGTGAATTAGACAAGGGGTGAAATGCATGTCTGTGGTCATAAAATTGAAAACACAGCAGACCGACTTGCTATAAGAACCGAAAACACCCTTAATTTAACTCGTGGAATGAGAACAACCATATTGGGTTACGCATCACAAAAATAAGCAGTCATTTCTCACTTTAACATAAAATTATGTTTGCTGATATTTCCCAGAGAAGAGACACAGATACTGAATGGTCATAATTTTGAATCCCTGATTATAAGGTGTATATTTTCTTGCATGATGGATTCTCAGAGTTGTTATTTGCTGCTGCTGCTAAGTCACTTCAGTCGTGTCCGACTCTGTGCGACCCCATAGACGGTAGACCACCAGGCTCCCCAGTCCCTGGGATTCTCCAGGCAAGAACACTGGAGTGGGTTGCCATTTCCTTCTCCAATGCATGAAAGTGAAAAGTGAAAGTGAAGTTGCTCAGTTGTGTCCGACTCTTCGCGACCCCATGGACTGCAGCCCACCAGGCTCCTCCATCCATAAGATTTTCCAGGCAAGAGTACTGGAGTGGGGTGCCATTGCCTTCTTCGTTATTTGCTACTAAGTTAAAATCAAAGGATATAGAGGGATTTATGAAGTTTTTATTTGTTTTTAATTTCAAAAAAGTTTTCTTGTTTCTTAAGAAAAATCTTACCTAAAGCATTCCTGCTTACAGGAAACATATAGCAAAATATATCACTATATTTAAGAAATTAGTCTTTTCTAAACAATGCCAAATAATCTACAGAGAAAAGTCTTGCAGTTTGTGCAATTACCCAGCTGATATAGGTAATCACTTGTTCCTGGTTCCTGATATGTTAAGAGGATCCCCAGCTCTTAAGAATGAGGTCCCAAGTCCCAAGTCACTATTGGGTTGGCCAAGAACTTCATAAGATGGTATGGAAAAACCCTAATGAACTTTTTGGCCAACACAATATATTACCAATGCCAACGGTCCAAAAAGTTGGCCCTGGATACTTGCATTTCCTGCCTGGCCCTTGCCTTGAGCTTGGCCTTGGGGCTCACCTCAGTACCCCAGGGCTCTGGTTACACATCCTCAAGGCAAGCAATGTTACCTTTTCAATTCAATGAAGATCACTTTAAAGAAAAAATATGATAAGGAAAATTATAACTTCATGTAGTGGAAGATACTCTGAGACCTAGTACTGACATCAGTAATAGATAGCTCTGATGGTTAGTCTAAATTCTCCTCTTTTTTTTTTTTTTTTAAGATTTATTTATTTATTTTTGGCTATGCTGGGCCTTCGTTGCTGCACGGGCTTTTCTCTAGTTGTGGTGAGTGAGCGCTACTCTCCAGGTAGGGTGTGCTGGCTTCTCACTGCAATGGCTTCTCTTATCTTGAAGCACAGGCTCAACAGTTGTGGTGCCTGGGCTTAGTTGCTCCATGGCACGTGGGATCTTCCTGGATCAGGACCAGGTATCGAATCCCTGTCTCCTGCATTGGCAGGCAGATTCTTTCCCACTGAACCATCAGGGAAGCCCCTCTTGTTTTTATAAAACGAGGCCGTGGCCCTAACGCTGAATGTTCTGAGGTAGATATTCTCCTTATTTAGCTGCCACACTGAGACTTTTCGGAAGGCAGATGAGGCCATGCACAACTGGGCACACGTCCAAGCATCTTGAGGCTTGGCCAACAGTGCAGGTTCCCCGGCACACAGAAGTTCTAATTACTCAGCTAGTCCATGGCCTATCAAAACCCTTCGTACTATCACACTTCTGCTGCTTCCATCTGACATCTGTTTAAATCTCAGCTTTTTCACTGCTTTTACAAGCTTCTCTTTGTTCCATGGAGTCTATGGAACCGATAAAGATGGCAAGGAGCTGACTCATTTTAACTGATCATGCAGAATCTCTTAATAAGCTCGTGACTCAAAGATCAGTCTTGATGCTGTCCACCTAGAGGGGCTCACGGAATTGTGGTTTTATCTTTTTTCTGTAGGATGCTATACTCAAAAGACAAAAGCACACATCCCAGTGACGTGAGATTATTTAACCTCTGTGATTAAAATGGTAAGATCCAATGCAAGGAAGGAAACTGATTTTTCAAGGAATATCTAAACAGATATCAGGTTAAGACAGAAAAGCTACTTTTTTAGAGAAATACAGAGCATGCATGGTTAACCTGGTAACAGCATGTTTAGCTAAGCAAATAAACTAAAATAAACCAAAGGATAAAGTACACACCAATGTGTGTTTTTCCATGCACATATGTGTCAGGTTTCCCTGACAAACAACCCAGCTTATAACAAATTAATGAGTGCTGCATCAGGTAGAATGAACACCCTATCCTGGATTTAGTCACTTCTGGTGTATAGCTAGACTTGGTTTCCTAAGAAGAAAAGAGTTGAGGACTTTTAAATTTGCTCTCTAGTAAATTTTGTTAATTTTTGTTAATCCTGTAATTCTTGATCAATTCATATATATATATATATATATACTCCAAATGAAAATATATATTTTTTTCATTTGGATTAACAACTTCTCCATAATTCACTTTCTTCATCAAATTCAGACAACTCTGGTACTACACCGTAAGGGCTGTGGTGGAGACTGAATAAATTAATTTCATCTTATTAAATAAGATAAAATAAGCATGTAAATCACTTAGTATGATGGTATACAGTAAATGCTCCATAAATGTTACCTTTCATTATTACTTTACTCAGAAATGATAATGGAGTTGAAGTTCTGCCTGAACATTAGAATTTGAGCATTGTGCACCAAACAAGGGAGTAGATTTTCCCATTAGTTTTCAAAATTAACCTGAAAAATGCTTATGCTTCATAGTGAAACCATAAACCAAAGTCAAAATCATCTATTTGCTATTGGTTTAGCCAAGTTCTGACCAATATTTACATTCTTCTCTGCCTCCTGGGCACAATAGCTAAACTACATTTCCCAGTCTCCTCTGCAGGCATGTGGGGCCATGTGACTGGTTTTGGCCAAGGAAATGTGGGAGAAGTACCAAATGTGAAATCAAGTCAACAGGATGTGGGCAAAGTAATGAAGCCAGTGAAATGTGGGAGTGTGGGAGAAGCTCCAGTCTCTAAGAACTCCTGAGCAAACAAACCTCTTTCCTTATCTGCCAGTTGGATGCTGAAGATCAGTGAACTCAAAATATGCCCAGAATATGCCCTAGAATACGAACTATGACATACAAGGAACCTAGATTCCCGGATGTCCGCATGGAGCACAGCCACCTCATTGACAAGGGCTGTGGCACCTTTTAACAGGCTAAGTGACAGATGTCTGTATTTTTTTTTGCTCAGGTATTATCAGACTCTAATCCATTGTTTTTCCCTCCTGAGGGCATGATTATAATCTAGTAACAGTAACAGCTAATTCTTTCACCATGTGTCAAACATTGTGCTAAGGGCTTTCACACAAGAACTCTTAAAATTCTCCCAACAATCCTATGAGGAGGGTAGACAAGAAAAATGTTTCCTATGAGACAAGGAAAATGAACACAAAGAGTTCAATTACTACCTAAGGTATCTGGCCAATGTAAGTTGATGAACTAGGGTGCAAACTATAGTCTATATCTGGAAGGCAATGGCACCCCACTCCAGTACTCTTGCCTGGAAAATCCCATGGATGGAGGAGCCTGGTAGGCTGCAGTCCATGGGGTTGCTAGAGTCGGACACGACTGAGCGACTTCCCTTTCACTTTTCACTTTCATGCATTGGAGAAGGAAATGGCAACCCACCCCAGTGTTCTTGCCTGGAGAATCCCAGGGACGAGGGGACCCGGTGGGCTGCCGTCTATGGGGTTGCACAGAGTCGGACACGACTGCAGCAACTTAGCAGTAGCAGCAGCAGAGTTGGTATTCTCAACCACTAGAATATATTGTCTTTTAAATATAAATGTGCACACATTACACACACACCTTTAGGATTATTCACCTGGGTGTTACATAGGGTCCAGGCACAGTTGAGAAGAAGGCTTGTTATCAATAAAGGGCTCCCAAAGCAACCTTTCATAGCCCACCCTACTTCCTGCATTAAGTGGGTACCTTGTCATTCCTTTTGCTTCCTGGGACTCCTAATTTAAGGATCTTGTTAGAAAAAGGAACCACAGTAATCCCATCGCACAATGAAGCTGTTCACGGCAGGTCACCTTGGCTATCACCCAGTGATAACTTCTATCGTAAAAACAGGTTTGTCTTTCCTGGAATGCAATTCTCTGAGCCCCTACCACAGAATAAAAACCATCAGTAATATGCTCGCTAGTGAGGATCTCATTATATGGAAAATTTACCTGTGAAAATGTTTCATGGCCTAGACTCTAGCCATGGTGCAGGAAAAGATCAGCTTACCAAAATATGGCATTGATTCCCAATCAGAGGAAGAAGAACAAGCTAGCAAATGACTTCACCCAAGTCAAATGTCCCTATTTTTAAGGTCTGAATTACTCAAGGGATTTGCTTATGGGGCAATGACTCAGAAGAAGCAATTTCAAAGCATGAACCTCTACCACAGTTTTAGTTAACGGATGACTTTTGTTGTATATTATAATGAAGAGGGATAATAGAATCCAGAAGAACTAGTCAAACATTCACTGCCACCCTATGAAACATATTTTCTATTATCTTTTCACCAGCCCTGTACAGAGGAGGAAGCAGGTTGAGACAAGTCAAATGACTTAATCAAGGTCACACCTGCACTTGAACTCAGGTGAATTCATTGGTATTTTCAACCACTACCATACTGCATCCAACCAGAAACACTTATTTTGATAGGCACGTGCTCTCTGTTCTTCTTCCTCATTTTGGTGGTCAGACTTCGAGAAATAATCCAATCAAACCATTAAAAGCTGAACATACAGTACAGTCGGGAGCCAGTTTCTACTGGAGAATATCAGAGTTCTACAAATAACACAGCCTCTCTCTGAGACATAGAAAGAAAAGTGTCAAATTCCCACTATATAAATAAACGACCAAATGCTTAGGAAAAATGCATCTGGACACGTTGCCTGTCTTTGTGCAGCAAATCAACAGGAATGTCCGACATAGGATCTAGAATTCGCTTCAGCCCGTGCTGCCCAACCATTACACATCAGTCTTTGAAATTGCCTCTCCTCAAAAAAAAAAAAAAAAAAAAAAAAAAGAACTCAAAGTGCAGTTCAAAGTTTATTAGACATGTCTTGTGTTTTAGAAAAGGGACCTGAGACCGATATAAGCTCCTTTCCCCATCCTCAAGATCCATAAAACACGTAATACATGAGTAAGTTATGTGTCTTCATCAAAGTTTGTCAATTCTCTCCTAACCGACTAATAATTTCAGCCAAGAAAATATCAACCTAGCAATGGCACCCCACTCCAGTACTCTTGCCTGGAAAATCCCATGGATGGAGGGGCCTGGTGGGCTGCAGTCCATGGGGTCGCTAAGAGTCAGACACGACATCACTTTCACTTTTCATTTTCATGCATTGGAGAAGGAAATGGCAACCCACTCCAGTGTTCTTGCCTGGAGAATCCCAGAGATGGGGGAGCCTGGTGGGCTGCCATCTATGGGGTCGCACCGAGTCAGACACGACTGAAGCGACTTAGCAGCAGCAGCAGCAGCAGCCTCTAAAATCACCCATGATCTGTCAGATGGGGAATTAGTAATGCAGGATTTCTGATTCTGGTTTTGCAATTTTTAGATGTGGGGAGGAAGCCACTCATCTATTCTTTACCTGTGAGATGGATGGAGGGATGAATTAATGTCCGGAAAGTACAGTGTTTTAAGTTGAAAAGCAGTTTATTAAATGATACACTAAAGTCACCATGACAGACTGAATAGATACTTAAGGATAACCATTAAGCAGGTGTTTTGTTTTGTTTTGTTTAAATGGGCATAGTGAGCAAGATTGTTAGGCAGAAGTCTTCTTGGGGATTTGAGGCTGCCCCTCAAAACAACCCTCTTTGGTGCCTGGGCTTGTGGGACAAGTGTGTTTTCCTAATGCAGGGCCCTATCAATGCGGAGAACACACTGATTGTGGCCAAACCCCGATGCTGGCACTCCCTCGCCGCTTACACACATCCACACCGCTTACACACACCCACACCGTAACACCGGATGGTAGGGATGGCAGGAGTAGGAGTTGTCCCTGTGCTCAATAAAGAGGCCAAATCCAACACCCCCCAAGGGTCTGGGGGTGGGGAGAGGGGGAAATAAGTGGGAGGTAAGACACTCTTGAGGGCTTGGGAGATTTCCACGTTAAGTGTGTGTGCGTGTGTGTGTGTGTGTGGAGAGGGGTGGGGATGTGAGATCGCAGCTTTGGGGGTAAAAAGCCACATCTCTAACTTGGGAAAGTCATTTGGGCGTAAGTGAAAGACTACAGCAACAGCAAACACAAACACCGCAGCAGAGGGCTGTTCACGTACCCCAGTCATGAGTCTGTTTTCCCAGAGTGCCTTCCTGTGGCCAGCTGCCCAAGCCTGCCCAGAAAGGCTGGCCCTGCCAGGGGAGCACCGACCTTGACGCCTACTTTCTGCTACATCTAGCCTGGTGCCTGGCATTCAGTGGGTTTGCCTGGGTGTCGCTGAGCTTTAGAAATGAGTGTCTTAGATGGCTGCTGCTGCTGCTGCTAAGTCGCTTCAGTTGTGTCCGACTGTAGAGACCCCATGGACTGCAGCCCACCAGGCTCCTCCGTCCATGGGATTTTCCAGGCAAAAGTACTGGAGTTGGGTGCCATTGCCTTCTCCGTCTTAGATGCCTGGAAACCCCTCAATCTGGGGAGACTGGGCCAGTTGGTCACTGTAAAGGTATTCCATGCTCTCAGTAAGCCTTCATGGAGAGGGGGTTCAACTATCCTTCCCCTCCACCCCCACCTTTTTAAGGATATAGTTTTAGATGAAGGGACTTTTTTGATCAACAGAATTCAAGGGAAACTGTAATTTTGAATATTCCCAAAGCTGGACCTCATATAAAGTGACACATCCAAACACATTTAAAGCTTTTTTAAAAGTTATATAAGGCAATCTCTCATGTATTCTTTTTTTTTTTTTTTTTTTACATTAAGAGATACTATTTGTAGTACCACTGCTGGTGCATTTAAAAGCAACACTCTATGGGATTTCCCTGGTGGTCCAGGGGTTAAGATGGAGAAGGCAATGGCAACCCACTCCAGTACTCTTGCCTGGAAAATCCCATGGACGGAGGAGCCTGGTGGGCCACAGTCCATGGGGTCGCTAGGATTCGGACATGACTCAGCAACTTCCCTTTCACTTTTCACTTTCACGCACTGGAGAAGGAAATGGCAACCCACTCCAGTGTTCTTGCCTGGAGAATCCCAGGGAGTGGGGAGCCTGGTGGGCTCCTGTCTATGGGGTCGCACAGAGTCGGACACGACTGAAAGGACTTAGCAGCAGCCAGTGGTTAAGAAGCCATTTTGCAGTGCAGGGGAGGTGGGTTCGATCCCTGGTCCAGGAAGATCCCACATGCCACGGAGCAACTAAGCCCGTGTGCCACAACTACTGAGCCAGAGCGCCACAGTGAGCCTGTGCGATGCAAGGAGGAGCCCACGTGGTGCTACTAAGACCTAACACAGCCAAATAAATAAATAAATATTAAAAAATTAAAAAGCCATATTCTACAACTTTTATCACCCCCAGAAGCCCCTATGCCTGGCTGCAGCTTCCCCTGTGGAACTCTGCCCCTGTGGGAGGAGGGGCAGGAACAAAGGGGACCCGGGGTTTCTTTCTGATCTCCAGGCTCCCGTCACTGATACCTGACCTCACCCTTCTCCACTGTCCTTCCTGAAATGCCAGCCTCCCCCACTAGCTTGCTGCACTCACACTCTGAAGGCAGAGTGGGCAGGAAAAGGCTGAGGACTCAAGGAAGGATGCCGGCAAGGAAGGGCTGGAGGGTTTCTTCATTCTGCCACGACCATGATTTGGCCCTGGGCTGCAGCAGCTCCCCTGGGGGCTGCTTCATAGGTGTTGGATTGCTCTTTCAGCCTCCTGGAGGGCATGGCAACCCACTCCAGTATTCTGGCCTGGAGAGTCCCATGGACAGAGGAGCCTGGAGGGCCACAGTCCATAGGGTTGCAGAGAGTCGGACACAACTGAAGTGACTTAGCAGGCACTCACAGGGTCCCCTGTGACCCCACGTTGCCTGCCTGATGGCATCCTTTCAGTTAATTTACTGCTTTGGAATTCTGGACACAAAGCGTCAGGCTGCTGGCTTTTGTTGTTGATGATTTGCTGATTTTGAAAAAGTCATAGAACCCTATTTCTTTCAATAGGTGTTTAAATATAGGTCAGGTTTCAAGAAAAAATCTTTGAAAACGATTTACTCTAGTCAACCCAACATTGCCCAAGCTTAGTTGATCACAAGGTCCGATGTGCACCAAAGGTAAATCGTCCAGCAGCGTATTCTGGGCAATTTGCTCAACTAAGGGATTCACAGAACTGAAAGCAAGCTGTGTTTTTTCTACAGCTAGCATATTAATCTTGCTAGTTGAGGAAAAGCAGGTACCAAGTCATAGATTATTTCCCATAATCTTTTCCATTACCAGGTTGAATTTAGAAAATAAGGAAGACAAACTTTAAAGAACAAAGATTAATCATTTATGAAAAATGTTCTGCTTTTAAAAACTTAAACCTAAATTTTGAGGGTGTGGGCAGTACTTGCCAGTGAAATACCCAATGCTGCCCTTGTATTTCTCAAGAGCTCCTAATACCAACAGTGCACAGCTCTACTCAAAATCACAGTAAAATTTCCTGGCAGCCTCCTACAAAAAAAAAAAAAAAAAGCAATTTTTAGATCAATAACCTCCAAATACAAGGTTTTAAAAATATTTTCTGGTCTGAAAATCATATGAAGAAAGTAGTCTTTAAGCAGTTACCTTTCCAAAATAGAATGCAATTCAAAAACTAAAACACAACAAAAAGTATTTTAAAGTTATTAAAAGGTTGCTGTCATAAATTTTATTGTCTTGGTGGAAATTCTGACAGTTTTCCAAATGTAAATAAATATCATCCCCACTACTGTGCTTTGTTATAAGATCCCTAAATAGTTGCAATGAAGGAAAAAAATATTTCCCGACAACAAGCAAGCAGTATACTTGCCAAAAAAATTAATAACCAAAGTCAATGATCCAAGTTCTGGTTAATAGTTCTAGGAGTTATACACAGAGAAAAAGTCAAAATAAACAGGTTACATTTAGTAAATAAGCAGATTTATAGACTGGTTCAAGACATCTAAAAACACAGCATGAGAATAAAAAAACAAACTCTCATGGATTGATTTAAAAACTGCTTCCAGAGGAAACAGAGAAGGTAAGTTTCCAACAAGGTTGAAGTAAGTTCCAGTTACTCTTCATACTTTAGTTTTTTAGTTCTAAAATGGGAATAAGAATATCTGGCCTGAGGATTTCCCTAGTGGTCAAGTGGCTAAGACTTCCAGCTCTCAGTGCAGGGGGGCCCTGGTTCGGTCCCTGGTCAGGGAACTAGATCCCACATACTGCATCTAAGACCTGGCGTGGCCAAATAAATAAAATCTTTTAAAAAGGCATTTGTTCCACTGTGAAAGCAATGAAAAAGTAGGGAAGAATATGACTATTGAGATCTTGGGAAATGCATCAACACCTAACCTTGCTGAAAAGGAGAAATCTGAGTCATTTACAGAAATTACTTCCAGCGACCTTCCACTGGACGATTAAAATACATCTAGCTACAACCAACGCAGACTGCAATGGCACCCCACTCCAGTACTCTTGCCTGGGAACTCCCATGGACGGAGGAACCTGGTAGGCTGCAGTCCATGGGGTCGCGAAGAGTCGGACATGACTGAGCGACTTCACTTTCACTTTTCACTTTCATGCATTGGAGAAGAAAACGGCAACCCACTCCAGTGTTCTTGCCTGGAGAATCCCCAGGGATGGTGGAGCCTGATGGGCTGCCGTCTGTGGGGTCGCACAGAGTCGGACACGACTGAAGCGACTTAGCAGCAGCAGCAGCAGCTAGAACCAAATGAGTGTGTGGCCAGAGACAATTTCTGGTGCTTAACGTGCTTTCAGTTCCTTGATATAATCACACAGTGGCTTCCGTGGGCCCCAAGCTCAGGCAACTTGGTTCTTATTCCTGTGTCTCAGACAGAGAACCACTGGACAGCAAATAGAACCACCATGAGGTCAGTGGCTTCCCTCCACTCATCTTAAGGCTCTTGATAGATCATAAGTCTCAAAGTGGGTGAAGACTCATTCCATTCTTAAATCACAGTGTAGCATACATTTTTGGAAGTTCCACCAGAAAAGACTGGAAATAAGAATTGACTTCACACACTCATGAAAAATGAGGTATCTGTCTTGATACTCTGTCACCCCCTTCTCTGTAGAGCTCAGGTCTTGGGGTGGGAATGGGGTGGGGGTTCATTTGCTGACAAGGGAGTAAGCTATTCATAGTAATTGGTGAGAGACTGGCCAAAGCTCTCACCAACTAAAAACAAACAAAGAAAACCCGCATGACACAAAAGCCAGGAGTTGAGTTTATTCGGTGTCTAATTGAGGACTATGTGTGGGAGCTAAGTTGCTTCAGTCATGTCCTACTCTCTGCGACCCCATGGACTTCTCTGTGCCAGGCTCCTCTGCCCATGGATTTCTTTAAGCAAGAATACGGGAGCGGGCTGCCATGCCCTCCTCTAGGGGATCTTCCTGACCCAGGAAAGAACTGTGTCTCTTGAAGTTTCTGCATCACAGGCAGATTCTTTACTGCTGAGCCACCCAGGAAACCCACTGAGAACTACAGCCTGGGAGATAGTCTTTCAAACGTCTCTGAGGAATTGTCCTGAAGAGACGGGTGGGGAGGTCAGTATACATATGATCTTGACAAAGGGGTATGTGCAGTCAAGTCTACATCTCCGTAGAAGGTTTCTGCTAGTCACGAGGAGCAAGATGTCTCCATTCATGACTTTAGTGCTTTTCGAGATATGAGATGATGCAAGAAATTCGGTTCATCAAATTCTTCAGAAACTAACTCCGTGAAGGCCTGTTCTGCCAGTTTTTCTCAGAGCACAGTGTCTCGTTCTTGATCTCCACCCTGAATTCCTTTCGGGGTGTGTTGGAAGTCAGCGGCTACAGTGATTGATGACCTAATTCTTTTTTTTTTTTTTAATTTAATTTTATTTTTAAACTTTACAAATTGTATTAGTTTTGCCAAATATCAAAATGAATCCGCCACAGGTATACACATGTTCCCCATCCTGAACCCTCCTCCTTCCTCCCTCCCCATACCATCCCTCTGGGTCATCCCAGTGCACTAGCCCCAAGCATCCAGTATCGTGCATCGAACCTGGACTGGCAACTCGTTTCATACATAATATTATACATGTTTCAATGCCATTCTCCCAAATCTTCCCACCCTCTCCCTCTGCAACAGAGTCCATAAGACTGTTCTATCCATCAGTGATGACCTAATTCTTGTAGAGCTGTTTGGTGAGTGACATTCCTTAGTTGGCACCTGTATAGCATTTTGGGCTGTTTGCAATACAGGCTTCCCCCCACTATCTGAAAGCACAGCATGCCAGTGAAATCTTTCTGAAGCCAAAATGATGCAAAGTGAAGATGCAATTACCTTTAAGACACATCTTGCTAATGGATGCACAGAATAAATCAAGACAAAGCATGGATGCTCACAGACACGTTCAAAGCTACAGCGGCTGGATGCTGAGTTGCCGAGTGTGGGTCTCAGTGAAGGAGCTTGGAGGTGCTGTGCTCCCTGCCCTATGTGTGAGCTGCTCTACAATGGCTCACGGAGAAACTAATACTGAACGCTCTTTTGCTCTTTGACTTTTCCCCTAAATATGAAAATTCTGTTCAGATCTCTTTCAGTTAGCAGAAAGGTACTAATGGAGGTCTTTCATAAAAGCGAAGTGGCCCAAAGCGAACTTTCAAGAAGTGGGGTACCCACTTTGATGGATACCTGGACCCACCCTTGTAACACTTGGAGCTTGCTCTTCCCTGGGCAGGGGTATAAGGTTTTAGAGTTGATTTCCAAGGCTATAGGAGTTAAAAAATAAAAAATAAAAAAATGAGGGGGTGAGGGTCACATTAAACATTCAGGACTGAAAAAGCTGCTGCACAAGCTTAAAAGCAAGTGATGATATTTGCCAGAGATCTTTGAAAATAGCCAAGATGCTACCCTTCGTGGACTGGCCTGTGCTGTGCCCAAGGGAGATGAGCCAGGCTGACCAAAGGTCCTGCTCAACACATCAGATTCTCTAAGAAGAGAATGACCTGGTGCATGGTCACAGCCCCCTAGTGGGTCATTCCTGTGTTCACAGAACAGAAATATTTAAGTTCAAAGGGATTGTCTGGGCCTCTGCCATCCTTCATAATGCACTCCCTTCTCTCCCCTGGGTTAAAACACTTCTCAGTAACCAACAACCTCAGTCTTGGCAGCAGGAAGGAATTAGGAAAGCAAACAGCACCCTCAAGGGGCTCGAGCATGACTCACGATGACACACAGACATTCCACGCTGATCTGGCTTCAACTCAGAGGGTGGTTCCCCTTCCTCAAAATTCATCAGCATCTTTAAAGCATGGAGAGGACTATGGTGATTTTACATACCATCCTGAAGTACAAGCAAAGAAGGACTGAGGATGGGGCAAAGAACAAGAGCTCTGGGTTGCTGTGAGGGCACAGAGGAGAACACTGCTGTCTGACCCTGGATGAGTTATCTGCCAACTTTAACTCCAGTTTCCCTGTCTGTAAAACAGAGATCATCCCAGGAGCCACAACAATGGAAAACATCCATTTAAAATACTCAGTCATTGACTGGTTTAGAGTAACAAGTGCTCCACTGTGGAGATGTTCATTGGAGTTGGCGGGAGTGGGAAGAACCCACCTGCCAATGCAGGAGATGTAGGAGATGTAAGAGATGTGAGTGTGCTCCCTGGGTCAGGAAGATCCCCTGGAGGAGGGAATGGCAACCCACTCCAGTATTCTTGTCTGGTTGCTAATTACAGTCAAGGCAAGCATGCTCAAAAACAGGGAGAAAAGGGCAGCGTTAGGGAGAAAACCCGAGTATACTGACGACTGAAATTCCTTGAGATCTACTGTGTGGCCTCGGGCAAGTCACTTATGGTCTCTGAGCCTTATTTCCTCCTTTGGAGAAAGAAGATCCCAACAATCACGGTATGGTCAGGTTATTTAGCAGATGAATGGATTAATACACACAAAGCACTTAGAGCCATTACCTGAACAGAGTCAGGGCGATTTAACCTTTTGTAATGATTACCATCATCAAGACAAAGCAAAGTACTGTCCTCAAATAAGTCAGCCCTGGGAGAGAAGAAAAGGTTGTTTATTTCACTAACATTTACAAATAAGCAGGTTTAATCAAACTCCTAATACTCCATTCAGTTCAGTTCAGTCGCTCAATCGTGTCCAACTCTGTGACCCCATAGACTGCAGCACACCAGGCTTCCCTGTCCATCACCATCTCCCGGAGCTTGCTCAAACTCATGTCCATCGAGTCAGTGATGCCAACCAACCATCTCTTCCTCTTCTCCACCTGCCTTCAATCTTTCCCAACATCAGGGTCTTTTTCAGTGAGTCAGTTCTTCACATCAGGTGGCCAAAGTATTGGAGTTTCAGCTTCAGCATCAGTCCTTCCAATGAATATTCAGGACAGATTTCCTTTAAGATTGATTGGTTTGATCTCCTTGCAGATCAAGGGACTCTCAAGAGTCTTCTCCAACACCACAGTTCGAAAGCATCAATTCTTCAGCGCTCAGCTTTCTTTACAGTCCAACTCTCACATCCATACATGTCTACTGGAAAAACCATAGCCTTGACTAGATGGGCCTTTGTTGGTAATGTCACTGCTTTTTAATATTCTGTCTAGGTTGGTCATAGCTTTTCTTCCAGGAAGCAAGCGTCTTTTAATACTAGTACAACTAATTTTTATGGTGATATCCTTTCAAGATTTTTTTTGGAGTTATAATTCTGGATTTGGACAGAGATGGTAAAATTGTAAAGTGCTTCCATAAATATTTTTAATTCTGTTGAGACGGAGATATGTTGCTAAAAGAGATGGATGTGTGCCTCTAGGTAATCATTCAGACAGTTTGTGTCTTGGAAGAGCCTGTCCTGTTGCAAAAGGAAAACCTGACAGTCTGTGCCCATGGTTCGCTCTGTGCGGTTGAAATGTTTCTCTGACATTGAAAAACAAAACTACCATCAGGCCACCAGTCCTTCTTACAGGAGGTATGCCGGTGATGCAAAGCACCGAGTCCTACATGCACCCCTTGAGGCATCCACCTCATCCTGCTCCCCCATCATTTAATTTCAAGCCACGGGAAGGTCCAGAAACACCCAGGCTTGTGAGATTATAACAGATGCTCCTGCTGACTGCAAATTCCATTTCCTGTTTGCCTTTCTGCTTAACCAGGCACCGTCTGTCACATTCAGGGGTAATCCCCTCTCCCTTTAGAAAACCACATATACATTTTACTCCAGAGCCGTGTTCTTCCTCTGTGCAAGCCTGGAGGAGCCACTCCCCTTCCTGGGTGTCAGAAGGAGAGGAGACAGGAGGAGAGAAGCTCCAACACAAACAACTGGTCCCTGAAGGACTGTTTGCTTAATTCCACTGGGATTGTGTTATTTGGCAGATGCTTCTTTGCACACTTTCTGATAAAGGGAAGCTTAGAAACAGTTTATTTTTTTTTTTCAATAAATTACTTAATGAGCACAACAAAAATACTCCATGGCATGAACTTTTTCTGCCAAGGTATGCAAACTGCAGGTGTGCCCAGGTAAAAACCCAACCCAATCCCTCCCAGCCGCTAAGGTGTGCCTGTGTTGGCCATGGTCATTATCCACACGAAGACAAATAATTTGAAGGGCCTGAGCACTGGGACTCTGGTGTCTGTAAATATCATGAGAATCTCTAACCAATAAGGCAACCAGAAAGCTGTTCATGAACATCTCAGCAAAGTGTCGTAAAGTGATTTTGATCTGATCATCCCAATGGGTCTTTACTTCAGTTTAGCAAACCGAGCCTAGTCTCATGCTACTTTAAGGGGAAAGGTCTAGAAAATACAGCAAGAGATGTATGAGTGAGTTACCATAGTGACCACGTGCATGCTAAGTTGCTCAGTCGTGTCCGACTCTCTGCAACCTTTTGGACTGTAACCCACTAGCTCCTCTGTCCATGGGATTCTCCAGGCAAGAATACTGAAGTGGGTTGCCATGCCCTCCTCCAGGGGATCTTCCCAACCCAGGGATCAAACCCGTGTCTCTTATGTCTTCTGCATTGGCCAGTGGGCTCTTTATCACTGATGCCACCTGGGAAGCTCCATAGTGACCAACTCCATAGCATCCCACATTTTTACTTCCTGACCTATATCCTTAAGTTTAAACCTAAGTTTGAACTTAGACAGAATGCTTCACTACTGTCTTCACTACTGTCAAAAGAATGCTAACACAGGGAATAAAACTTCATAATTTGAAAGGGCGGGCATGCATGTGCATACACACCCCCTCACACACACACATGGTTTTGTCTTACTGTCTGACTTGGTCCTTTTAAAGAATATTGTACCAGCATATTCTGTCAAGTTTAAGCATGTAGCCTCAATTCTTAGAGTTTTATCAGTTAAGAACAAAACCCAGACCGAGTCCTTTTTTTTTTTTATCTTTAGTTTTAAAAACGGGCTTTTGTTTGGTTCTGCTTTCAAGACTGGTTAGATTTTGATCAGTCTCCAAACTCCTATTACTGTCAGGCTGAAATCAAGACTAGAAAAAGCCAAGCCCTAAATTCTCCTTTTCCTAGAAGAAACTACCAGACACTGGACAACAGAATGAAAGGTCCTAAGGGCAGCCGGCTGTAGCCGGTCATTCTCAATATTCTAACTTTGCACCGTAAATAAGACACTTTACACAAGTCTCGGATGTCCGTGAAGTGGAAGTAAAAGTCTCTCAGCCGTGTCCGACTCTTTGCGACCCCATGGACTATACAGTTCATGGAATTTTCCAGGCCAGAATACTGGAGTGGGTAGCCGTTCCCTTCTCCAGGGGATCTTCCCAACCTGGGATCAAACCCAGGTCTCCCGCATTGCAGGCAGATTCTCTACCATCTGAGCCACAAGGGAAGCCCCAGATGTCTGTGGGACCCAGCATTCATCTTGACCTGTGAAGGAATGTAAGACAGAATATTCCCCATCAAAGGTAGGAATTTCACCTTGACTATGTCAAGGTCATGTCAAGTACCATGTAACCAGTCACACATTGAACCAATGAAAATGACCAGTATCTGACTTTTTTGTAATCTAACATAATAAATGTCCAGGCTGGCCTCATCTAAGACACATAGCCACGCCCCTCTGTGACTGTCCCAGAAACCTTCTGAGAATAAGCAAGAGAATATACATGACATTCTTCATGTCTTAAAAGGGGCGGGGGTTCTTGCCACACAGCAATGGATGATACCATTTGGTTTTCATCCTGACCACACCTCACATCTCCTATAAACCGTCTGTTCATGAAGAGATCCCAATATTCTTTTCAATTCTCAACAGGTGGAGCATCTGGCCAAAGCCAGGAATTCCCCCAACACTTTTTAATAATAGCTTGGCTTTCCTCTTTCTGTTTCATCCAAGTTATGGTTCAGCGATTTTAAAGAAGGAAGATTATTCCAGCAAAGTATTTGTGTCCACTGTTTTCTATTTTATGCTAGGACAAACATGTTAAGAATCACATCAAGGAAGTTGTTTCTGCTACAACTTTCTAGGAAGGAGGGGGCTGTGAAACCTGAAAAAATCATGAATATGGATCTTTCTTTTCTGGACTCAGAGTGCAACCCAATTTTGATTTTTTAAAACTTTCATTCACATTAAATGTGAAATTGAATAATCTATTTATGGGCTTAATTGATCTCTGCATTTTACTGATTTGTGACAGTTACTCTTTTTCTCATTACATATCTTCTTTAAAAAATTTTTTTAAACATCTTTTTATTGTGGTATATTTAATAGGTGTATTAATGTGTTCACTTTGATATTCTGACATACACATATGCCAGTGAAGCCATCACCACTATCAATATAATTCAAACGTTTGCTCCCACTTTCTTTAATTGACATATAATTGACATACAACATCATATTCTTTTTAGGTATAAACTATGTTGTTTTTTGTTACTTAGTTGCTAAGTCGTGTTTGACCCTTTTGCAACCCCATGGATGACTGTAGCCCACTGAGCTCCTCTGTCCATGGGATTCTCCAGGCAAGAATACTGTAGCAGGTTGCCATTTCCTTCTCCAGGAGATCTTCCCAACCCAGGGGATAGAACCCACGTATCCTGCATTGCAGACAGATTCTTTTACCACTGAACCACTAGGGAAGCCCAAGTGTAAGCCATAATGATTTATACTTATATATTGCTAAATGATCACCATGGTAAGTTTAGTTGATATCCATCACCACACATCGTTACAACCTTTTATCTTGTGATAAGAACTTTTAAGATCTACTCTCTTGGTGACAGGGCTTCCCAGGTGGCTAAGTAGTAAAGAATCCACCTGTCAAGGCAGGAGACTCAGGAGACAGGTTTAATCCTTGGGTTGGGAAGATCCCCTGGAGGAGGAAATGGCAATCCACTCCAGTATTCTTGTCTGGAGAATCCCATGGACAGAGGAGCCTGGCAGACTACAGTCCATGGGGTGATAGATGCGACTGAGCACGCATGCACGTTCTTAGCAACCCTTCAACATACAATACAGTATTATTAACCACAGTGTGACAATTACTCTAATGATTTAGTTGCTAGCTTTAAGCAAAGGCAAATGCTTTTGAATTTGCTGTATAAGATGGCTTCTGGCAATGACAAATGAGCTGATTTAATAAGTACTGAGTTTTCAGATTTGCTTTCAAATACCACTGACTTGTCAGAGCTCTCTCTGACTCACTAATGATTCCTCGGGCAGCCTCCGAGTCTGTCCCAGATGAGACGGTTTGGACACCAAGACAGCCAAGGTGCATCCCAGAAGGTGCCAAGGGCGTCTATGAAACAGATGATGAACGGAAAACAGGGAAGTTCCCATTGAGTGAAACCTCAGTAAGAAAACCCACAGCTCCTCCAAATCAGTGTGCCTTTTGACAGGCTAATACTTAATTGTGATTTTTTTTCCTTCACCCTACAGCACAAGAGATGCAGGTTCAATCCCTGGAGAGGGCATGGCAACCCACTCCAGTATTCTTGCCTGGAGAATTCCAAGGACAGAGGAGCCTGGCATGGACAGTCCAGTGGGTCGTAGAGAGTCGGACATGACTGAGTGACCAACACTTTTTCACTTTTGACAGGCTAATACTTAATTATGATTTTTTCCTTCACCCTACAGCACATGTCTGGAATTGTCCTAAAAGTTTTGAGGGGGAATGTATATGACTGACATGTCAAACCACTGCCTTTATATTCTTTAGGGAGAAGTGTTGTGTGCGCTAAGTTCCTTCAACTCTTTGTGACCCCATGGACTGCAGCCCACAAGGCTCCTCTGTCCATGGGATTCTCCAGGCAAGAACACTGGAGTAGGTTGATATGCCCTCCTCCAGGGGATCTTCCCTGGAGGGATCTAACCTGCGTCTCTTAGGTCTCCTGCATTGGAAAGCAGGTTCTTTACGACTAGCACCACCTGGGAAGACCCATTAGGGAGAAATGAGCAAACAAAGTGTTTAGAGGGACGAAGAGCCAACACACAAGGTTTTTAAAGAAAAAAAAGGGCCTCTTCAATCTGGACAAATATTTCAAGTGCTTTCAAATGCCTGAAAGAGGTCCAAGGGAAAATAATTAAAGCATAAAATATTTTCTTTTTTAAAATTTATTTTTAATTGTGGTAAAAAAAAAACAAACATAAGCTTTACCATTTTAACCACTTTTTTAAAGTGGGAAGTTCAGTGGCATGAAGTGCGTTCACATTATTGTACAAGCATTACCGCCATCCATTTTCAGAATGTTCTTCGCCTTGCAGAACTGAAACTCTGCAATCATCAAACACTAACTTCCCTCCCCCCGTCCCACCCTGCCCCAGCAACCAGCATTCTCCTTCTGTCTCTGATTTTGCCCCTCTAGGTACCTGATGAGTGGAATCATACAGTGTTTGATTTTTTGAGACTGGCTTATTTCAGTTTGAGTGATGTCTTCAAGGTTCAACAATACGTGGGCATTGTGTTTTCCCCAAACCCTAGAGTTCTAGAACTGGGTATCAGTTCTGAAGTTCTAAGGAGTTGGGTTTTGTTTATTTTTTGTTTTGTTTTTTTTTTTTTGGTTTTATTTTTAGAAAAATTAAATGGACTAGTGCTTTACAAAAGAATAATAAGCGTGAGCAATTTCTACCCCTACTGCTGCTAAGTCTCTTCAGTTGTGTCCGACTCTGTGCGACCCCATAAACGGCAGCCCATCAGGCTCCACCGTCCCTGGGATTTTCCAGGCAAGAACATTGGAGTGGGAGGTAGTAAAAGGCTAACTAGATCAATGGTTTTATCTAGATAACTAGATAAAATCAGATGAATTCCTAGGTAACAGATGCATAGAAGGCTATGTATTGTGCGGAAATTTACAGTGTTTGCTCTTTTAAAGGTAGATTTGGTAAAAAAAAGAGTTGGGAGCAGGGGTTCTTTGAAATACTGATCTCACCTGAGACCGCTTTGAGGCTGGGAGTGGGGTTTCCTACCCAGCTGACAGCCTTGCCAATCAATTCCCACCTGTCAGTCTGGAGACTGCTGGTGTGTTTTCAGCAGCAGTGAAGCACATGGAAAGCTCAGCTCACCAAGCAGATCTGAAGGCCAAGGACAGAGACCAGCTCTGACCAAGCACCACCCCCAAGGAGGCTGGCCTGCAGGGGCCACACCAGTCCAGAGGCCTCCTTCTGAGCCCCAGGACCGGCTAGTTGTTCAGGCTTGGCCAGCGTGGTTGGGCCGAGAGGACACGCAGGAAGGTGAGCCTTGCCTAGTTCTTCCTAGGGAACGAGCTCTGTCTCACTCTGCATGTGTGTGTTAGTTGCTCAGTCACATCCAGCTCTTTGTGACCCCATGGACTGCAGTCCTCCAGGCTCCTCTGTCCATGAGATTCTCCAGGCAAGAACACTGGAGTGGGTAGCCATTCCCTTCTCCAGGGGTTCTTCCTGACCCAGGGATTGAACCCGGGTCTCCTGCATTGCAGGCAGACTCTTTACCATCTAAGCCACCGGGGAAGCCCGTCTCACTCTGCACATGCAGAGAAAGGACAGTGAGTTGACCATCCAGGTGGCCTACTGAGCCTTTAGTTTGCAGCATCCTGAGAAAACACTAGCTAAGTTTCTTGGGCAGAACTCGAATTTGCTGGCAGGTGCAGGGAATAGGAATTTTCTTCAGTCTCCCAAGCACTTCACTAAGTGCTCATGAGCTATGACTGAACAGCCACGTCACCGGTAGATGACGATTTTCCATCCCTTTTCTTTCAGTAACAGCTCCTAGAGCAGGATGTTCTGGACATGCAATGCAGAACACATGAAGATGCCTAGAGAGAAAAATCTGTCCTTCCCACCACCTCCTCCGTTCTCATGTGGTTCCGCTGCAGGACAGCAGAGTCTTAGGGAGCTTCATGGTAAGGGGCTACTGAGCAGTGGCCAGAGCACTGGGTGATTAGAACACCTTGAGGATGGTAACTGCCTGCCCTGAGGTGGTGGGAGCCCATCTCCTGGGCCATTCAGCTCCCCAACTGCGTCCTTCGATTCTCATTTCTCTATAACATTGTCGTTCAGTCCCTAAGTCATGTCCGACTCTTTGTGACCCCATGGACTGCAGCATGCCAGGCCTCCCTGTCTGTCACCAACTCCTGGAGTCCACTCAAAGTCATGTCCATTGAGTCCATGATGCCATCCAACCATCTCATCCTCTGTCGTCCCCTTCTCCTCCCACCTTCAATCTTTCCCAGCATCAGGGTCTTTTCCAATGAGTCGGCTGTTGGAATCAGGTGGCCAAAGGATTGGAGTTTCAGTTTCACCACCTGTCCTTCCAATGAATATTCAGAGTTGATTTAGACCCCAACAGATGGGAGCCTCTGCTGATGAGTATAGGGGTTGGCCAAAAGGAAAATAAAAAAGCCCACCTCCTAGGGGCAGAAGAGGTCAACCAGACAACCCTCAAGCAAGAGTGGGCTGCCAGGACCAGGCCTGCCTGAGCCTGAAGAGGCAGCGGATGGGAGGCAGGAAACTCAGGTGGAAGGTTCTTCTCTCTCCTAGATGTGTCCTGGTTTGTGCTGTAATGTAAGCTCTGGGTGGCGGAGGATATGGGTCTTCGCCAAAAGAAGACGATGCAAGAGAAGCCTTAAGAAGAATCTTCCAGGGTTAATGAAATCCTGACTTTCCAAACTGACCGCCAGGCAGCACCACTCACACACAGAGAGCATGCATTGTGCACACACAGGTAAGTAAATATACCTGGGATGTATTTTAGACACCTGAATGCCCACTGGTTTTTCCAGTAGTCATGTATGGATGTGAGAGTTGGACTATAAGGAAAGCTGAGCACCGAAGAATTGATGCTTTTGAACTGTGGTGTTGAAGGAGACTCTTGAGAGTTCAACCAGTCCATCCTAAAGGAAATCAGTCCTGAATATTCATTGGAAGGACTGATGCTGAAGCTGAAACTCCAATACTTTGGCCACCTGATGCGAAGAACTGACTTATTTGAAAAGACCCTAATGCTGGGAAAGATTGAAGGCGGGAGGAGAAGGGGATGACAGAGGATGAGATGGCTGGATGGCATCACCGACTCAATGGACATGAGTTTGAGTAAACTCCGGGAGTTGGTGATGGACAGGGAGCCCTGGTGTGTTGTAGTCCATGGGGTTGCAAAGAGTTGGACACGACTGAGTGACCGAACTGAACTGAATGTGACCTTTTTGTAATGGGACAATGGCACAATGCTTTTCTCTCCCTCTGTGAATCCACAGAGTGGGGGGTGAAGGGGAAAGAACAGGGTGTTCTTGCATCATCCCCACCATTCTGGGCTGCAGTCAAGTTCACACTCACCACAGAGCAAACAAGCCCCTTGGCTTCAGAGCAGAACAACTTCAGTAGCCAGGCCATTGGGTCTGTCTTCCTCTGCCCCATGCCTTTCTTCCCCTGAATTCAGGTATAACTTAAAGCCTTTTGAAATTTTTTAATATCCCCAAGGTTGGCAGTCTTGGGACAACTCTAATGTCTTATGTTTCTCTCTGTAGTCCATTCTTTCTCCTCACAACAGGCTCACTTACTTCCTAAATACCCAATTGTGTTTCACTTGCCAAGTTTCCCTGACCTTTCTTTGGGCCCAGCGTTGTTTCTAGTTGCTGCTGCTGCTTCAGTTGTGTCCGACTCTGTGCGACCCCATAGATGGCAGCCCACCAGGCTCCCCCGTCCCTGGGATTCTCCAGACAAGAACACTGGAGTGGGTTGCCATTTCCTTCTCCAATGCATGAAAGTGAAAAGTGAAAGGGAAGTCGCTCAGTCCTGTCCGACTCTTCGCAACCCCATGGACTGCAGCCCACCAGGCCCCTCCTTCCATGGGATTCTTCAGGCAAGAGTACTGGAATGGGGTGCCATTGCCTTCTCCTGTTTCTAGCTACATGTACTATTTCAGCGTTTTTGCCAACCTTCCTGACTGTCAGCTCAAAAGCAGCTGTCAAACTTTAACTTAGAAGATGTCCTCAACCTAAAGGAAGACCTGAATGCTGGGACTTCCCTGGTGGTCCAGTGGTTAAGACTTCACTTTCCAGTATAGGGGTGTGTGTGTTCGATCCCTGGTTGGGAAGCTAGAATCCCACATGCCTCGGGGCCAAAAAAAAAACCAGAACATAAAACAGAAGCAATGTTGTAACAAAATCAATAAAGACTTTAAAAATGGCCCATGTGAAAAAAAAATCTTAAAAAAAAAAGACAGGAAAGCTATTTTGATCTCGACTGTAGCTTCCAAGGGCTTCCCTTGTAGCTTCTAACTCTCCAGGCTTGTGCTCACTTTGGTGAGTTTTCACTGTGGCTGTTCAGATTCTACTAAAGGGTGACTTCCTTGGCGGCTCAGTGGTAAAGAACCCACCTGCAATGCAGGAGCCCTAGGAGACATGGGTTCGATCCCTGGGTTGGGAAGATCCCCTGGAGGAAGGCATGGCAAGCCACTCCAGTCTGGTGGGCTACGGCCCATAGGGTCACAGAGTTGGACATGACTAAAGCAGCTTAGCAGGCACACACCACACCCAAGGGGTTGTAGCTGTAACTCGGAGATCAGGGGACACAGAGGAAGTCAGAAATGACTTTATATTTGCCAGGCCACCTGGACTCAGATGTGCCCAGTCCACCGTGTAACGTTCGGCTTCGCCATGGTCCAGCTTGAAGAGCAGGCAGATTAGGACTTGTTCATCGGCACAGTCTCCAGACTTTAAGGATTTTTCGTGTTTGCTTTGAATGTGAGAGTTATTTCTGTCTTTCTTGGCGCCCGGCCCCCAGTCTTTCCTTTGTGTATAACAAGCTCTTTGTCTGGGTCCGAGAATTCTGGTGCTTCTAGGACTGTCTTCCAGGGAGGATTGGAGCCGCTGGCTTGGTATCAATTTTCGACTTAAAAATGCTTCCCTCGGGGGAGAAATGACTTAGCAACCTATCATATTATCAACCTCTTCCTGCTCTTCTATTCCTGTTTAGCTCAGCAGGTGAGGGGAACACAAACCTTTCTTTACAGCTGAACTTTCAGGGAGGACTTTAATAAGATATCTGATCATTTACCATTCAGATGAATGGTGCTGACAGAAACGTGCCTTCCAATAAATCTTCCATTTGGTTTATTTTGGCAAAGAACAAAAATGTAGTATCGTTTTACCTGCTTATGTAATTAGTGAATCTGGTGAGAGTCTAGTCTGGGCGGATAAGTGAGCCCAGAGCTGTCTATCTACCTTCTATCCTGCAGCTGAAGCCACTACCCTGAGGTTTAAAGCAGCGGATTAAACTGCCCTTTTTGGCACCTGGGACCAGTTTTGAGGAAGACAATTCTCCATGGATGGTGGGGGCGGGAGGAGAAGATCTGGGGATAATTCAAGCACGTGACGTGTCCTGTGCACTTCATTTCTATTATTATTACAGCAACTCCACTCAGATCATCAGTCATTAGATCCCAGAGGTTGGGGACCCCTGGTTTAAAGGTTTTGCTGCTGGTAGAAGAAAATAGGATGGCTTTGGTTCTTTTCACATTTTCTGGTTTCATTAAGAAAGGACAAGGACAAGAAGGCACTATCAAGTGATCAAACAAAATGAGTGTGTGTGTGTGTTTAGGTGCCAGAGTCCAGGAGTTTCTCATAAGACTTGAGTACCTGCTGCTTTTATCACATAGGGCCACACACTTAGGAGCTTCCCTGGTGGCTCAGTGGTAAAAAGAAAAAAGAAACCCAACCTGCAAAGCAGGAGCTGCAGAAGATTCAGGTTCGATCCCTTCCCAGGGAAGGAGAGATCCCCCGAATAAGGGCATGGCAACCAACTCCAGTATTCTTGCCTGGAGAATCCTACAGACAGGGGAGCCTGGTGGGCTACAGTCCATGGGGCCGAAAAGAGTCAGACATGACTAAAGCAACTTGGCACCCCCACGCACGCACACATGCCACAGACTTACAGGGTCTTCTGAATCCCCCTACACAAAGAGTGGGTTGACAATGACTCGAAAGGAATTTTTTGTTTTGGCCCTAGGAGAAGCAAGACAGGGTTGCCCAAATTCCCCTGGGATTCCAGTCCACCAAGGGAACCAGACAGAGCCCAACTGGACTCTCCCCACACTGGGCTCTTTGGGGGTCCCCTTAATGTCCAATGACACTGGCCAATGGCCAAAGGAGCAAGGGGACCAAAGGTAACAGGTTAATCCTGGTGCTGCAAACTGGACACAGAAAAATCTCCTTGTGGGCTTTTCACCATCTAAGAGAGCCCAGTAAAACAAATTCTAACCTTGTGAGTTGTTGCTGAGTCACAGTCATGTCTGACTCTGTCATTACTCCATGGAATGTAGCCCACCAGGCTCCTCTGTCCATGGGATTCTCCAGGCAAGGATACTGGAGTGGGTTGCCGTGCCCTCATCCAGGGGATCTTCCGACCCAGGGATAGAACCTGCATCTCCTGCACTGGCAGGCTGGTTCTTAACTGCCTGAGTCAAGGGAAGCCCAACCTTTGAGTATCTTTTGGTAAATCATGTTTTTAGCACCATGTCAAACTGCCAGGAAGTGGCTATGATTCTTAAAGTTTACAGACTGTTACCAAGGTGTCCAAGAAAACTATTTCCATGAGTCAAGGGTTTAAGAAGGCATTCCTATCGTTTACATGGATTCAGTGTAACCGTCAGTGGAGTTTGGACTCTGATATGAAGCGGGTAAGATTTATTTAATAACCACTTCCAAGTGCTTTTTAGTCATTCAGCCTTCTAGGGGATTTCTTTGGCAGTTATTTCCTATGTGGGCAACGGAATGGGAGTTCAAGAGGAAATGAAAAGTCATGGCTAAGCAACTGATTATTGTTTCCTGGGCTGTTTCTATGAGAGACCGAGTCTCCTTCATCCAGCACAACTCGTCTGAGAGAAAACACACATACGTGACCCACTACGAAATGGTCTAAGAATAAACTTCAAGTTCAGGGCTTTTCAAACTTGCAGGTTGTCCTGTAAGATGAAGGGCTTCGCCTCAAAATCAGCGTGTTGTTCTCAGGAGAGGAAGCGGCTGATAAATCACAAAAAGGACAGTGTTCGTTGACAAGAGCTAAATCTTTATTATCTCCATTGATACTTGCAGGGCGGTGGGTGCGGGGAGAAAGAGAGGTCAAAGTAGGCACCCCAAAATGAGTGATGACATGGCCAGTAAAGAAGACAGAGATGACTGAGGGGAAAATGAGTTGTTCCTGGTCTTGAAATGCAGTCTTTGCTGCAGAAGTGGCGCTGCGGTGCTCCGGATAACAGCTGTGTTTAAGGAGGCCCTGACGGCAGAAGAAAGGAAGGTACCCTGTCTTCCTGCAGGACCTGAGGCTTCAGCCAAGAGAAGCAGCCAGCTCCTGGTGCTGCTAAGCGAACAAAAGTGTCGTCATCAAGAAGGATGGTGTCTATCCAGGGCTTCATCTGTGCTCCCGGGGAGCAGCCCTACCCGGGGCTGATACTGTCACTTCAGCTGTCCTCTGGGTCCCCAACAACTGCCAGGGCAACATCAGCCAAGGACAACCTTACTGCTCAGGCTGAGTGAGCACAGGGGTTGGCGGAGGGACAGGTGCTGTTTGTCCTGTGCCTGCAGACAGGGACCCAGCCTCTCTGACAAGCTGAGGATGGACAGCAAGTGAGGACTGTGCGTTTCTAAATAACCACAGCTCATTAGGAGATCCCACCAAAACTACAATGGAAAAATTCAGTAAGGATGCTCAGTTTGCTTTTTTTTTTTTTAATGGGACACTCTGTTCTTTGATGATGAGAAACTTCCAATGTCACGACTGCACCTTTCCGTGATAAAGCAGGAGTGACTGTTACGAAGCAGATGACATCTCATTATGAGGAAAGGTAAGGGATAAATTATTTTTTATGATCTATTGAAAGGAAAAGAGTGTTTCATCTCCCTCTACCCTCCCCAGCATCTCACCCCCTTCCTCGCTAAAAACAAATAGAAAAACTACAAAATGCAAACACATCTCAGAGGAGATAAAAGAAGAAAAAATGCTTCCAAGCTTAGGAGCTGTCCACCCTTAAAAGGGACAGCAGCACATGCATAAAACAGTTATCTTTATATTTTGGGAAACCACACTGACATGCAGACTAGAGGGGCGGGCAGTCACTAGGGATTAATTGTACTGTTCTCATCCAGTCTGGGTTGCACGCTTTGTTTTCGAAGTCCTGCCATCAGCTTTATGGGAAATCCATGCTTTGCTTTCTAAGGGTTCTGTTCTGTGCTGTTTCTCTCCTTTTTTAAAATTAGCTCCATCCCATTAAAAAGAAAATCTAGCTTATTTCAAACAACCTGTAAATATTTTACATCAGGCTAAGGGCAACCTCAAATGACAGAAAATGAATAGAATGTTGCCGAGGTTATGTACTCGATGATTTAATAACCTCAAAAGGGAAATAAATGCAAACAAGTACATGTCATATCATGGGTAAAACAGAACAGAGTTTAGTTTACCAAACAGTGCTGTGTTTTAAAAACATACCACTCTTATTTCCACGGTTCTCCCTTTGGACTAGGACCTCAACTTCAGTTGCTAAGGGACTGCATATACTGGAGATGAGATTTCTTCTTTACAAACTTGATGCAGTGGTTAAGTCCCAAATGCATTTTGTCTCTTGCCGTCTCATTTAGATTTTTAGGAGGAAAGCATTCAAGTTCTATTTCTGATCACATTTTCTCCCTCTGTGTAATGGTAAATGATGTAACAAAATCATGATGTAACAAAATCAGAATCCCTTCTGAGTAGGAAATGGCAACCCCTGCCAGTATTCTTGCCTGGAGCATTCCATGGACAGAGGAGCCTGGTGGGCTACAGTTCATGGGGTCGCAAAGAGTTGGACAAGACTGAGCACATGTAGCAAGGGACTTTCCCCTCCTACAGCATTAAATAGAGAGAGAGCTTATAAACTATGATTACTAAACTTTATTTGTACAGAAATTTTTGCAGGTTATGAGGCTAAATGTTGGGAAAGATTGAAGGCAGGAGGAGAAGGGGATGACAAAGGATGAGATGGTTGGATGGCATCACCGACTCAATGGACATGAGTGTGGGTAAACTCCGGGAGTTGGTGATGGACAGGGAGGCCAGGCGTGCTGCAGCCCATGGTGTCACAGAGTCGGACACGACTGAGTGACAGAACCGAACTGAAGGCTAAATGTTGGATAGATAGAGGTAGGGAAGGCGAGCTTAATAGCAACAGTGTTTGGTAGCTATCAGATGACTATTACTCCAGTGTTATTCTGTTCCGATCCCATGTTAAAACATGTAACGTTGCCATTGCATGACATATAATGTGGTATATTCAGAGTGTTTTGGTTTGGCCATAGCCCACTCTGATGACCCAAAAAGTGCAGAATGCTCTTTCTTAGGAGACAATAGCTAATATAATAATGCTGTTCTTCACCTCTGGATCTTCTCAGTCTAATTCTTGCCATGGTTGTGCAGGGTGATTCCTCTTCCCTGGATGAAGACAGCTGTCAATCAAACAAGATCCCTGAGCACTGAGATACTGCTCTAACGTCACCTGCCTGTGCATTGCTAATGAGAAGCTGGCCTTTGTGGGCTCTCAGGGTTGAGGGTTGGAAGTGGACTGGGGGTTCCCCGGGCACCCTCCCCCACTTCCCTGGGATGATGCGCCTTTGTATGGTTAAGACCGTCTCCACATCAGGGGGGCACCCCAGTGGTCACAAATCACCCCCCTTCCCCTCAGGCTGAAATCACCTCCCCAATAAGGCATCGTTCTGTATGTTTTATTTCACCAGAAAAGGATTTCTCACCAAAACACAAGAATAACTGTTTTTCAAGGTACTCAATCTTCCAGGCATCTACTTAAGACCGGCTGACAAGCCCAAATATCAAGTCTGTGCTGTTAGTAATCCCCTCCAGATTCATCACTGTTTCAGCTGCTTCCTGGCTGGGAGAGGAGGGAGGCCACCCTGGTTGCACACTGAGATGCCAGCCCCATCAACCCTGAGCAAATCGCAAGTGTCACGTGGCTTATGTTTTCAGGAAGGGGGCTCACTGCACCCAGTTATCTCACTTGTGCCCTTCTGAAAGCTGTAGGAAGGGGAGCCCGGAGCAGATAAAGTAGGTAGGTGACATCACTCGCCCTCAGGGGTTCATGGGGGGATGGGGACACAGACATGTAACCATGGAGACGCTGTGGATGGTGGAGATGGACCAGGTGCAGAGGGCAGCAGAGCCTGGAGGCCCCAGGAAGGGTAGAACAAAGGCTGCTCGCTTCTGGAGCTGGCTGCCATGAAAAGGCAAGAAACTCAGCTGGGGAAACTAATCTGAAATTAATGAATGCTTGGGAAGAAAAAAAATCTTAAAAAAGAAAGAGAGAGAGAGACATGATTTATGAAAAGGTGCTGAAAAGCAAGGAAACTGCAGTCTTCCAGAAGGTATAGCCAATGAGAGCCCAGGAAGCCCACATGGAGTGTTTTTTTATTTTTTCTTCACTTGATTAGATTTGAAGACAGAGATACTCTGCAGCATAGATTAAGGGAAAGGACCAGGAGGCACTCACGTTCAGAGGAGAGAGGGAGGGGCAGAAGGAGACTGCATTTGGGGAAGGTAGAGCTGCAGGCAGGGATGCTGAAGGACAGAGCAGTGAATAAACAGGGTGGAGCCAGCAAGTGGCTCTGACCTGCTAAGCCTAGGCTGTGACCCCACTTCAGTGCTGGAGTGGAAGCACGCATCCTCTTCCTGAGGACAGAGCAGAGCCTCGAACAGGAAGAAGAAGAGGAGGCTTAGTCTAGGGAGACGCACAGGGAAGGAAGGCGGTCCTCTAGCTGTGGTCTGCTGACCTGAGCATAGATCCCCAACTCCCAGGAGCTCCATACAGCTCATGCCGATTTCTGTAACGCCAAGACTGGACTCTGTACTCCTCCATGCTCAAGGGGACCCCTGTGAAGAAGCACCATCCAGGGCACAGAAGGAAGATGCGGCTCCCCTCGGAGAGGAGGCGCAGTGAGGGCTGGGGACCACTGGGTTCTCATGTCCAGGTTCATCTTCCACAGCCATCCCCTGTTGATGGTTTCACATTCTCCCAAAAAGGGTCACCCAACGTGCCCGTGGATTGTGCCACACCTACTGCATTCAATGAGAATATATTTTATAAACTGTGAAGTGCTCTCCAAATGTGAAGTATGCGCCAGGCAAGGGAAAGAGTGATGTGCATTTTGTTGCATGAAAACTGAGACACCGCCCCCCCGCAAGTTTGCAGGAGAATGGATACATGTATATGTATGGCTCAGTCCCTTTCAAGGTTCACCTGGAGCTATCACAACATGGTTAACTGGCTACACCCCCATACAAAATGTTTTTGGCGTTAAAAGAAAGAGCTGATCATGCGATTTTCACCCTTTCTTTTATTGATGTCGTGTACCACATTGGTTGATGTGCAAGTGATAAACCACCCTCATAATCCTGGAATAAATCCAACTGGATCATGAAAAAAAAAACCCCAACAAAGAGAAAAAGTGAGTCCCCCTCGATCTGAGTTCCCTTGCTGAGTTGATGATTAATCTCTCTATCCAAAATTTGATTCCCTTCCTTGTCCCCCCCGACCTCAACCCCTTTTTTGTCCCCTCCGACCTTAATCCTGGGCTAACTGAACACTCATTGACCAGAGTCAGAAGACTAAAATTGCTGCTGTTAACAGACTATAATTGCTATTGTAGATATAATCATTAACATACGGACTCAGATGGCTTCTCCAGAGCAAGATAAGCTAACAGACCCCCCAAGCCATGGAACGCCTGGCCAGAAAGGCAAGGGGGTGGGGAACATCCAGAACCCCTACAACTACAATGAAGCAATGGCAGGAGATATCACGAGAAGGTGATAAACCCCAGCTTCTTGGTTCTTCCCCTTTAAAAACAGCCCCAGCTCAGAGACCAAGTGGCAGTGCATCTGAGGCTGTCTCCCGCTCCCTTGCCTGACACCCTGCAATAAACCCTAACTTTGCTGCAAACACCTGCTCTCAGAGCTTGGCTTTCTGTGCTGCAGGCACACCAGTCCTTGCTGATTTACAGCATCCTGAGAAAAGCCTATCCATTTCTGCTGAACTTAAAGAAAAAAAAATTGGGCTGAATATTTGTTTCACACCCCCCTTTTAATTTAAGGTATTTATAATAACCCTGGCTGACTCTTAGAAAAAGAAAGAAACAAATGTATTTGGATACATATATATATGTACACACACACACAGAGCTTCCCTCATGGCTTAGATGGTAAAGAATCTGCCAGCAATGCAAGAGACCTGGGTTCAGTTCCTGGGTGGGGAAGATCCCCTGGAGAAGGGAATGGCGACCCACTCCAGGATTCTTGCCTGGAGAATTCCATGGACAGAGGAGCCTGGTGGGCTACAGTCCAGGGGGGCGCAAAGAGTCAGGCACAACTGAGCTACTAACACATACATACACACATATACACACACACGGGCTTCCCTTGTAGCTCAGTTGGTAAAGAAGCTGCCTGCAATGCAAGAGACCCGGGTTTGATTCCTGGGTCAGGAAGATGCCCTGGAGAAGGGAACTGCTACCCACTCCAGTATTCTTGCCTGGAGAATCCCATGGACAGAGGAGCCTGGTAGGTTCCCAATCCATGGAGTCACAAGAGTTGGATACAACCACACCACCACCACCACACACACACATTAGAGGTATTTCTTTTACAATATGGATATGGTCCAATTATAGAAAATACTTTTACTTCCCCCAAGTCTCATTTCAGTTCTGTGCTTCCTAGTAGCTTATTGTTGTCTTACTATTAAGTGCTGCTTTTTGACTATTTTTCAAGAGCATATCAATTGCAATGAAGGCACAGGTAAGCCTACCTCAGTAGACATATATCATAGTTGTTTTAAAATTCTATTCTCACTAGAAAACCTAGTGATAACACACTTAATTAGAATTCAAATGCCACTTACAGACTAATTACAGAAAAGGAACCATGATACAGGAGTGGCAGGGCCCTTGAAAATTAGCCAGGCACCTAAGATGATTGCGGGCATGCTCAGCCTCTCAGTTGTGTCCGGCTCTTTTATGACCACATGGACTATAGCCTGACGGGCTCTTGTGTCCATTGGATTATCCTGGTAAGAAGAGTGGAGCAGTTGTTGCTGCTGCTGCTGCTAAGTCGCTTCAGTCGTGTCCGACTCTGTGCGACCCCATAGACGGCAGCCCACCAGGCTGCCCCGTCCCTGGGATTCTCCAGGCAAGAACACTGGAGTGGGTTGCCTTTTCCTTCTCCAATGCATGAAAGTGAAAAGTGAAAGTGAAGTCACTCAGTCGTGTCCTACTCCTAGTGACCCCATGGTCTGTAGCCCACCAGGCTCCTTCGTCCATGGTTAGATCACAATAAATTAGAGAGCAGGGAGGATGAATTCTGAAGTCCAGGGAGCTACTGATTGTGACCAGCAGAGCAAGTATTTCTCTAGCCATAAAGAAATCAGAGTTATTTTCCATATGAAAACATTTAAAATTGCCTTCCCCGTCCCACTAGGAGGGGAGGCTCACCACTGCAGACTTCAGATGCCTCCAGGTTACAGGCAGTGGTTTCCCACAGAAGTGGATGAAGGCACGTGACCTTCATCTTATCCCCACCCCCACCCCTACCCCCAACCCGGCTGCCCTGGGTCCCCAGTACCAGCAGGAAGTAGGGGTCCCACAGCAGTCTACAGGGGTGTCCAGCCTCACACTTTCCGTTTCTCCCACAGTCCACCCAGGAGAATCTGCCCAGTCCCGCCTGTTAATTCCACTCCAGGAAATCTGTTTCACATCTCTCTTCCAAGTCTTGTCAAGTCATCCTCCAAGGACTGTCTGACACTCCCGTTTATGAGTTCTCAAATGACCACAATCACAGCTAATGAGGCACGCGGATGGAGAAGACATTCTGATTTTAAATTCACCCAGTCTCAAAGGCCCGGGGACCCATCTCTTCCCTTCCCAACTGCCAGCACCTTCCCTACGTTTTACGAAGCCAACTGTTTGTAAAGTTAATTAAGATAAATAATATTTTTCACATCACTGCTTTCCCCAATGACTACTATTCTAACAGCATGATTTTCTACTACTCTTTGGTGCAAATAGATAATATTTTAATAACATTAGGGGTTATGTAACTTTGGTCAAGTGGCCTGGAAATCTACCCACAATTTATCATATTATTTTTAGAGCAAAATGTATTCTCAATAAGGTTTCTGAATTACAACCAGGCTGTAAAGCTGCAGACAATACCAAATACAAACACACAAACGAATACAAAACCATAAAAAGAACCCCTCTAAGGCTGGTCCCCTCTCTGCTGTTTGCACAGTAAACATTTAATATACAGAGAAATGGAGCAAAATCACGGAGCCTCATCAAATTTAATTCCAGATGGCACCTCTCTGCTGTCACCAGGCACCAAGTCTAACTGTAATAGTATCCTTAGCACAGCGCAATGATGAAGCAGATAAACATGCTTCCCCCAAAGTCCTAGATGTATTCCAAAGTCAAATATTCAGAAGTGCTTTTGAATTTTCCAGTCACTGTTTCCTTAAGGCAAATGGCTGAGAAATGACTGTATTACAATAAAGCATTTTTACATTGTGAAGGAAAAAATGAATATTCATAGTATTTGCATTTAGGCAAATAGCTCCCATCTATGGATAACGTAATGGAGTTGCCCCTTCGAGAGGATGGGCAGAAGAGAGACAAACAGCAGCAGTGTGATCCGGATACTATTTATCACTGTTCCTGCCGTTATGCATAACTTGTCTTCTCTCTCAGGCAAGCAGTTTGAAACATGTCACTAAATCCGGTTGTCAATGAATTAACACGACTGAGATGGAACCCACCACCAGCTCTTTTAAAGTTGGGTAACATCACCATCGGCTTCATCTTCTCCCAGCCCACCCAATTGGCAGCCAAGGCCCTTTGACTCTGGACATCATGTCTCTTGTAGCTCTTCCTCCAGCCCTTCTCCAGGTCATCCGCCTCTGTCTCTCTGGCGGCGTCCACAAGAGCATCTCAATCGGTTTCCCCACCTCTGTTCTCACCTCCATCTCACTCACGAGCCACACTGGAACCAAAGTCACCTTTTCAAATAGGCAAATCCAAGCAAACCGCACTCCACTGAGAACCCTTCAAAATTCCCCACTGCCCTAATGATCAAGGCAGAGCTTCTTACCCGGACTGGGTGGGTCTTCCCTGGTTCTGTTCACCTTGTCACCCGCCCTCCTGCCCGCTCCTGGCTTGTCCCGTGTCCCAGTCATTCCAAGCATCTACCGTTTTCTACCTGGAATTCTCTTGCTTTCCAGAAGACAGGACCTGTCACTGTCTCTAGATCTCTGGTCTCAGCTTGACCTGACACTTAGGGTCCTGGGGTAAACACCCTATTCTTCTTCTATCTCCGACTTGATCACATTCTTTGATAGCTGCCTGCCTGTCTGCTTGCCTTTCTGGATTAATTACTGCACCAGCAAGGGCTGAGTCAGTCCTTTTTCCTATTTCACCTTCAGTGACTAGCACAGGACGTGCCACATTGCAGGTGTTCAAGAAACACCTGTTTAAGGAACACATTCATGGAGGCACCCTCGCCCACTGTGTTCCATATTATCCATTAATAGTGAAATGATTCTCTATTTAATAGTGAAACACTCCAAAATTTTATACTAAGCACCCAAGAAAGAGGGTGACAACTTTTAACTCATTAAGCAGCCCCCATACTTGGTTTCAAACATCTTGATGTGTTACTGCCAGAAAATGAAAGTTGCTCAGTGTGTTTGACTCTTCGCGACCCCATGGACTATATATAGCCCATGGGATTCTCCAGGCCAGAATACTAGAGTGGGTAGCCGTTTCCTTCTCCAGGGGAGCTTCCTGACCCAGGAATCAAACCAGGGTCTCCTGCATTGCAGGTGGATTCTTTACCATCTGAGCCACCAGGGAAGCCTTTTGAAAAAGGCTTGGTCCTGTTTATATGTCTAGATTAGAGAAGCAGTCAGTGGTCCCCATAGCCACCCTCCCCCAAATCTGTGCCAAACAGCCACCTATGATTAAGAGCAAATAGATATTTAACCTACCATTTCAAAAAGCACATTACCTAAGCCTTAGTAACTCAACTAAAAAAAACAAAACAAAACAAAAAAAAAGTACTACCGAGTAGATCCAGTTGTAAACATCTTTCCCCCAAAGTAGGGGAACCCAGCAGAAGTATTGCTGATACACATGTTGTAAAAGCCAAGTATTTCCAGCATCTGTCCTCCAGCATACTTCTGCTTGCCCCTCACTGGCCCTAGTTTAACAAGCCCCTTAATGCAAGGCACAAATTCAATACAAGGGAAGAAAGGTCAGCTCTAGTCAAGGATGGGGGAAAATAAACAGGCGTAGCAGCAGCCTGGAGTAAAGCCCGAGCATATTTCTTTACATATTTTTCAAAGCTCTTCATATCTTTCAAAGCTCTTTGTGTCCAGTGTCTGTGTGGTCTACACTTTCAAAAGAAGGGATGGAAACCCTTTACACCCATTTAACAGCTGGGGAAACTGAATGCCCCAGAAGTCAAGGCCTTTGCTCAAGGTCACAGAGCTGGGGTGTGGTGCACAAACGAAGGAGGTCATGTCCAGGGGGCCTGGCAGAAGTGGAAGTTCTTTCCCTCAGCCATGCTGAGGTCAGCTTGCAGCACTGCTAGAAACTACAGAGGAGAAGCCGCAGGAATCCAGTGCATCTCTCAATCAGCCTGAACCATCTCCCTCGGTTCACGCTGCCCCTTTTCTCCAAAGTGGGCTCTAAATAGCAAGGTGACGGGGTTAAAGGAAGAAGTCACAGTCAAGGAGAGCAGAAAAGACAGGAGGACCTTTTATCTTCCCTTTCCCCTAAACATCACTAGCTTCGCCCTTCCCTAGAACACAGGCAACTCCAAACATTCTCCTCTGAGACTCTAGGCATGAGCCACTGGTCAGAGGAGCCTGGCGACTCTGCAGAGGCTGAATGACCTGGCACAGCTATTCAATATGTTCATCTTTAAAGTGGGGGTGGGGACACCCCCATGGTACATGCCAGGTGCCTCAGGCAGGACCTGACACCTTGGAAGATGGGTTAATTTTTCTTCCCCCTCCCACGAATTCACACAAGAAGTTTGGGAAGCATCACTTAAAAAAAAAAAAAAAGCACTTTTCTCTGCCTTAAAACCTGCAGAGACAGGTATCTTCGCAGAGATACAAGAGTAAAACCAACTCACTCCTCTTCCTTCCTGTGCTCATGTCCAGCCCCAAGTAGGCACGTGGTTGAACTCTCCTGGTGGCTCAGACAGTAAAGAATCTGCCTGAAATGTGGGAGACCCAGGTTTGATCCCTGGGTGCGGAAGATTCTGTAGAGAAGGAAATGGCAACCTCTCCAGTATTTCTGCCTGGAGAATTCCATGGATAGAGGAGCCTGGCGGGCTATAGTCCCTGGGGTAGCAAAGAGTTGGACACGACTAAGCGACTAACTCTTTCACTTTGGGCAGTGAACATATTGATACATGCTTCCTGGAAAGAATGTATGGCCTGAAAGAGTTTAAAAGTATTACGTGATGTAACACTGAATTGATCTCTCGGCATTTAAAACATGCTTTTAATACAAGAAGTCACTCGAAAGAGTTCAGTACCACATGGCTTTGAGAGAACTAGAATGCCAGATCTAGCAATGAGGGTGGGAAGGCCTGCTCGGGATGGGGCCGCATCCAGTAGGCGCCTGCAGGGGAAACTGCGACAACTGGGACAGCATGTGGTGTCACACGCAGGGGAAGCCTTGGAAAGGGGCACAAGCCCGCAAGCATTTAATCCAAAGAGATAATCAGAAACAGATTCCTGAACAAACACGTTTCAGAGCACTGTTCGTAATAGAATGAAACAGAAATCTAGCCACAGAGTATCAGTTAATCTGGGAATGGTGTATCCTTGTGAAAGAATGCCATCTGAGATGAATACTGGAAATTGAAGGGAAACTTGCCTCTGAGGTAAAATGGAAAGAGGTTACAATTTTGTTTTAGAATATATACATAGAAAGAGATGAGAAGGACAAGCACTAAAATAATAAACAGCACTAGTTCCAGGTTTCGGGGGGCGGGGGTTGTCTAGAGATTATGTTATATATTTTTATTTTCTTCTCTATGAAGAAAAGTGAAAGTGTTAGTTGCCCAGTCATGTCTGACTCTCGGTGACCCCATGGACTGTAGCCCGCCGGGCTCCTCTGTCCATGGGATTCTCCAGGCAAGAATACTGGAGACGGTTGCCATTTCCTCCTCCAGGGGATCTTCCCCACCCAAGGATTGAACCCAGGTCTCCTGCATTATAGGCAGATTCTTTACCATTTGAGCTATCAGGGAAGCCCTTTCTTTTCTATACTTTTATTTTCCTTCTTTATACAATGACTATAACTAGAATACGGAGAAGGCCATGGCAATCCACTCCAGTCCTCTTTCCTGGAAAATCCCATGGACAGAGGAGCCTGGTAGGCTGTAGTCCATGGGGTCGCTAAAAGTCGGACACGACTGAACAACTTCCCTTTCACTTTTCACTTTCATGCATTGGAGAAGGAAATGGCAACCCACTCCAGTACTCTTGCCTGGAGAATCCCAGGGACAGGGGAGTCTAGTGGGCTGCCATCTATGGGGTCGCACAGAGTTGGACACAACCAAAGCAACTTAGCAGCAGCAGCAGCATATCTAGAATAAAATTAATAACCTTTTTTTTTTTTTTTTTTTAAAGAGAGGCCTCTTCAAAACCTATTGGCTCTCTGAGCATCTTATGCAGTTCATGAAAATTTTAAAATTTTGATAAAATATACATAACATAAAATTTATCATGTTCACCATTTAAAGCAGCAGTCCCTAACTTCTCTGGCACCAGGGACCGGTTTTGTGGAAGACAATTTTTTCCACAGATGGGGTGGGGGGGATGGCTGGGGAATGACTCAAGTGCATTATATTTATTGTCACTTTATTCCTATTATTCTTACATCAGGTCCACCTCAGATCATCAGGCCTTAAGATCTCGGAGGCTGAGGATCCCTGATTTAAAGGGTACAGTTCAGTGGAATTAAGTACATTCACAGTATTGTGTAACCATCACCACCATCCATCTTCAGAACTCTGTCATCCCAAACTGAAACTCTGTACCCGTTAAACAATAGCTCAGATTCCTCCCTTCCTTAAACCCTAGTAACTGCTAGTCCACCCTCTGTCTCTGTGACGTGACTATTTGAGGTACTGCATATAGGTGGAGGCATCTACACACACAAAAGCATGTCCTTTTGTGTCTGGCTTATTTCACATAGCATAACGTCAGCAAAGTTCATCCATGCTGTCGCATACATCATGATTTCATTTCTCTTATAGGGCTGGAAAGAACCCACTGTATGTACGTACCACATTTCATTGTATGATGCCAGCTTTCTAAGCAGACTTTAATTTTTAAGCATATCTGAAAATCAAAATGATCATATAACTGACGGATATACACTCACTGAAGAATTACAAACACCAAATTGTACAAAATAAAGAGAAAAGTTATTTCACACAGAGAGTCAAAACTGTCTACCTTAAACCCACTATAATCCACAATATCGAGCCATTTTTTTTTGCAGCAGGAAAAAGTCACAGGGCTATGGACTGTAATAACAACGAGCGGCCTCAAACTCAGTTATCTGGGACCGAAGGCATGTGTGTCGCTTTGTCCGAGCAATTAAAAAGGCTCCCACAGCACTTGGAACAGCAGCTGGCCCTTGGGAGGGGGGTACCAGAAACCTTCTGGGCTGATGGAAGCGCTCCATATCTTGACTGGTGTGTGTGTGTTTAGTTGCTCAGTTGTGCACAACTCTTTGTGACTCTTTGGACTTAAGCCCAACAGGCTCCTCTGTCCATGGGATTTTTCAGGCAAGAGTACTGGAGCGGGTTGCCACATTCTCTTCCGGGAGATCTTCCTGATCCAGGGACCGAACTCACATCTCCTGGATCTCCTGCATTGCAGGTGGACGTTTTACCCACTGAGCCATCAGGGTGTGGGTTATACACGGGTATACATTTGTCATCGGTCAAAACTCATGGACCTGTTCACATAAGATCTGTACATTTCACTGCATATAAATGGGAAAAGGAAAGAAAAACAGACTCCTCCCCTGAAAGAGGACATATGAAGCCTAAAAGCAATTAATCATGAATTTTAGGAAAACAAAAGTGGTTCTGCATCTCAGCCACCAATCGCTCGGGGCCCTACAGTGGATCTTTGGAACTAAGTCCAGGCTCCTAAAACACCGGCTCATCCAGGGAAGCCTGGTAAACACTTGGACTGAACTGCCAACAGCTCCAGGGAGCCTCACTGGGTTTGGTAAGCAGCCCAAGAGGTGTGAGACGCAGGTGGTGTTGACACGGAAAGATGTGAGGCTCAGTGTGGGAGGCTGGGAGGTCCACCCTGACCTCCCGTGGGATTCCAGGTGATGCAACGCTACAGAGGACATGGGAGGGGGTGGAACCATAACCGGCCCAAGAAAAAACAAGCTCCCAGGAGAGCTCCAGGGAAACAGAACTGAATGTGAGTCTAAAGCAGAGCAGAGACCTCTGACTCCCTGTTTTGGATCAAGCGGGTGGCAAGGGGTCTTTTCAGTTGCTTCTGCGTTGGACTTGGCTAGGATCCTGAAGAGGCAACAGCTACCACTCTCTTATGAAGCATCGTTATTTGTTACTCTCCTCTGTGCTGTCTGTCCTTATAAAATATCAAGTTTAGGCCACACATCGTGGGAGGCAGCTGTGTCCCAGCCACGGTGAATTTCCTGCCAAACCATTTAAAGGAGTCAGATGACTTTTTTTTCTCTTTTTTTGTAATCTGCTATTTTAGATTCTCCACATCACCATTGCCCTGTGTTAAAATGCATGACCCAGTGGCCAACAGATCTTGGGGCTGTTGATGGAGCAGCAGTCAGTAGTATATATACTTCTTATCATCCTAAAGACACCTCTGAAAACACTAAACAGCCACACGTATGCCAATTGGCAAGTGAAAAAAATGACAGTCTGGGACTCAGAAACTTCCCTAGACTTAATGGTATATTTCTTAAAAAAAAAAAAAGAAAAAAAAGACAAAAAACTGAACAGGGATGCATACAAGCTCATTGATGTGGGCTCATTATTATTTGGCTTCCCCTGGGCAACTCAGTGGTAAAGAATCTACCTGTAATACAGAAGCTGCAAGAGGTGTGGGTTCAATCCTTGGGTCAGGAAGATCCCCTGGAGGAGGAAATGGCTACCCACTCCAGTATTCTTGCCTGGAGAATCCCGTGGAGAGAGGAGCCTGGTGGGCTACAGTCCATAGGGTTGCAAAGAGTTGGACACGCCTGAATGGACTTAGCACACGCGCATTACGCTTTAGTTAAGAAAATCAGGAGTGACCAGCTCTCACCATGTAAATGCTTACGCTGGACCACAATCCTGAAAGTTCCCCCACCCAAACCAACCCTTCCTGTGTGCCTCACAAAGTAAGTTACCTTTACTTCTGACATCCTGGGAAGATCATGGCCACAGAGCCAACTCCTGTCCCTCTCATCTTGGCTCAGTTTGCTCCTTTAATCTGCTGGTAAACATTCTGCGTTCCAACCGTTTGGTTCCAGTTGCATGCCCTGAGGAGTCTCAGCCTCACGTTTCTAGTCACCTTTGAAAGTTCTCAGCCAGAGTCCCACTTTTGCTGTTCACTTCCTCCCAGCCTGGAGTCATAGGTCCCCCAGGGCCAGCCGCAGTCCCCATCCAGGCGGGATGAAAATGGGCACACTGCAGCCGGAAGAGCAGGCTCAGGACGTGTGCCGAGAATGGGGGCAAGGAGGTGCCTCTTGCCTCCTTATGCCAGAGAAGAAGGAGCCATCCACCCAGCCCCTCACCCACCCCAAGGTTGGGGACAGAGACGTGGACTCATTTTGGTAAGAGGTCTGTCCGTTCATACTGACAAACTCACCTACAAGAAAACAACCTTGCGCTGGGCATCAGTCTCATGGAAAGCCTTGCCAATCTTGTGATATCAAAACCCCATGAAAAATGTATAAGTCGGCTAGACCCTGTGAGCTGTAACTTAGACCAGTGGAAATGAAGCTGGTCCATCTGCCCTTGGGACCATGTGGCATTTCCTGGACCAGATGTACACGCTCATTATCTAGTGGAATAAATACCACCTTTGCCCTGACAAATAAGTAAGTTATTTCCCTTCCCACGATGGACTTGGAAAACATTTTTGGCATGGAGAAGCAACTATATAGAACCAGGAAGTTGTGATGCAGAAATCATCAGCTGACCTGAGATAACTACAGTCTTGGTTGTTATAAGCTCATTTGTTCTCAGCATTGTGAATGGTACTTGGTTGTTGGCATTGCAGCTGAATGACCCCCAAACCATAGAAACAGCAAAAATAAAACAGAGGGACTTGCTTGGTGGTCCAGTGGTTACACTCTGATCTTCCAGTGAAAGGGGCATAGGTTTGATCCCTGGTTAGGGAACTAAGGGGTTTTCCAGGTGGTGCGAGTGGTAAAGAACCTACCTGCCAATGCAGAAGACACATGAGATGTGGGTTTGATCCCAGGGTCAGGAAGATCTCTTGGAGCATGCAACCCACCCCACTACTCTTGCCTGGAAAATTCCATGGACAGAGGAGCCTGGCGGACTACAGTCCACGGGGTTGCAAAGAGTTGGACACGACTCACTGACGCGTGCACGCAGGAAACTAAGATCCCATATGCCACAAGGCATGACCGAAAGTATGTATTAAAAACAAAACAAAACAAAAAACAGGAATAAAACCTGTGGTTTATATGGCTTGGTATGAAGTCCACTAATTTCCCTTCCTGTGACTTCTATTCTCATCTCTATGGTGGTTTAGTCGCTAAGTCATGTTCGACTCTTGTAGCCGGCCAGGCTCCTCTGTCCATGGGATTCTCATCTCTATAGACAGGTGGTATCCACTTTGGGGACAGGAGAGTTTAGAGAGAAGGAGGCAGGGGAGACAAGCTGTGAGAACGACCTCTTTACGGCTTACTATTTCATTGCCAAGACTACACACTCAGTGTGTGCTACTTAGAATGCTGAATGCCTCGCTTCACGTTATCACAAACAGCAGTGCACAACGAGCCATCTTCTCTGTGATGCTCCGACTGCAAAAGTGTTTCCTGTATGTTTTCTCAACTGATGTGACCTGATTTGAGAGCAGGGCCTGTGTCAAATGCTTCCCTTATTCAAATATCACCTACCTGACAGGGACTCTAGAATCTCTCTAGAAGAGAAACAAAATTAGGCCAGGGCAGGAGGGCTAGTGTCATAAAGTATATATGCTTTTTTTTTTCCCCATGGGAGGCCTCCAAAATTATATATTCTTCATTTTTTTCATGGCCTTCTAATGGAGTTTAGTTTCTGGGGTCCAGGGCAGATCCAAAGCAGAAAATGAAAAAGCAAGTATTCAACATGTATTTGCTATTTTCATTCATTATTATCTTATTATTTTTATTTTATCAGTCAGTGCCAAACTCGTTGTTAAGTCTGTTGAATATCACCTGTCAGTGGACATCTTGTCAGCTGATTGCCTTGCACAACATTCACAAGCCACGAGAAAGATGTTCTTTGTGCTTTGCATACAGCATTGATTTAATATGGTAGAAAAATTGCAATATAGCTTTCCAGCAATAACAATCTCGTGCTACAAAAAGAAAACCAGCGATCTGCGTTTTAAGGGATATGCTTCAATTATCAAGAAAATGCACTCACAGAGAGGTAGCTCGTACCCAGAAAATGCAGCGCTGTGGCATCACTTCATCGACTAATTAAGTCGCAGGTGCTAAAAAAATTACCGAATTGATTTTTTAAAATGTAGACATGACCCAAGTCACTCTGGGATAAGTTTAACGAGTTTATTTATTCTGACTTATACAGGACATTAAAGGAATGACTTTCCACATATGACCTCTCACCTCTCATCCCAACATAATCTACCCCATTGCCCCAGATCAGACAAGGGAGAGCAAAAAGACATGGAAACCAGTTACTGGCCACAAATATGAAACTGGGTTTGTCATGTCAAAAAAGTGAAATGGTACCATAAATATTATTATTATTATGTTATATATTATTATTATTATTATTATTATTATTATTAGGTATACTTTTAAAACTGCTTTTAAAGAATTTGATGTATTACTAGAAAAAGATTTAGATATTGTCTTGATGCATGAAGTATTAGAATACCTTCTGAAGGAAGAAGTGTTCTGACAAAGTAGTAGTTAGGCTGCTCATCAAACCACCCCAATAAATAAATGAGTAAAGAAACAAACCACAAGATTATATCTTTGAGGTTCTAGAAATAATCTACTTACCTAAGTGCAATGGAAGAGAGGTACTTTAGATGCAAATACATCAGTATGTCTAAAGGAAACTGGGAAAACACAGTGGAGAAGTAACTGTCAATGGAACTAAAGAGGGCCAGTGTCCTTGACTAAATACAGACTGCCAGTGACCTCAGTTCCTATGTAGGAATGAGAAACTGAAATAGGCATCAACTTATGCCAGGCATGACGCCCAAGGCAATCAGAGAAAACACATTATCTACCTATTACACAAAGATGTCCACTAAGTTTACACTGGAAAAAGCAAACAAAAAAACCCCTCAACATTTAAACAATAGGAGAATATACAGCAAATGAAATTATGCATGTTCACACAATCACAAATTATGCTGCTACTTCAAACCACAGTTAAATACTTTAAGTGACATGGGAAAAATACATGTGAGTTCTGTGAAACACACATATATATATATATATGTATATATATCTCCTTAATTATGTAAAAAAAAAAAGGCAGGAGATATCTAAAATATTATAGGGTTTTTCTTCACAGTAGCATTAGAGGTAATTTACGTTTTCCCCCATGTTTTTTTTAATATGTAACCAAACTTTGGGGGCTTCCCAGGTGGCACGGTGGTAAAGAATGCACCTGCCAATGCAGGAAATGCAAGAGATCAGTTCAATCCTTGGGTCAGGAAGATCATCTGGAGAAAGAAATGGCAACCCATTCCAGTATTCTTCCCTGGAAAATCCCATGGACAGAGGAGCCTGGTGGGCTAGAGTCCATGGGTTTGCAAAGAGTGGAACCTGGCTGAGCCCACAAGCAAACCAAACTTTAAATGGCATATGTTACTTTAATAATTCAAAAACATAAATGCTGTTTTGAGAGTTAGTTCAAGAGTATAGCATAGACTGAAGGAGGAAAAAAGTCTCTTGCCTACAGTTACTTAGAAACGCATTCTGGGGTCTCCTTTGGAAACCCATACTGGGGTCAGTACTTTGGAAAGTGAAACAAGCAATGGACACTTTTGTTATTACTGAGGGCAAGCTCAGCCTGGGGAGCTCTTCCATCATGTACTGACCTTGGATAAAGTGGCCAGTACTATGTACAACATTCACTGAAAAACACTCCCATACCTCCTGGAGACCTTTTTAAAATTGGGGTGGGCTGGAGCTCATTTCTCTACTAGCAGACAAGGGGAATATTTATTAAGCCACTTTTCTGGGGCTTCTCTCTCTCTTTTTCTCCCCCCATTTTGTGATGTTAGTAATTTGAAACCCTCTTACACCATGGAAACCTAACTAAAGGTTTCACAAGTAAGAAAGGGGGCTGGGGAAACGTGAAACATTCCTGTCACACATCTTACTCTAGTAATTAACAATTCATATGCAAAACTCTTCGCTCACAGATTAACTTGGGTCTTTCCTGGTATCATACTGGACCCAACCAAATTGATTGATTCACTCAGGGTTATCTGAAATAACCTGCAATAACAAGTAATCACTTGGGTGTCAAACTGCCTGGCACAGAGCAGAACACGTTTCTTCCTCAATGAGAACAACGTTATCTTTTTTCTCTTTCAAGTCTCCCCAGCAAAGCCATCTTTAACATTTTAAGTGTCATGGCGTGTGTATGTGCTAAGGCACGTCAGTCACGTCTTTGTGACCTCACGGACTGTAGCCCTCCAGGCTCTTCTGTCCATGGGACTTTCCAGGCTAGAATACAGGAGTGGGTGGTGTACCCTCCTCCAGGGGATCTTCCCCACCCAGGAATCAAACCCGTGTCTCTTAGGTCTCTAGCATTAGCAGAGACTAATTTACCAATAGTGCCACCTTTAAGTGTTAACAGATACCCTAAAAAATGAATTACTGATTTAGTCTACATAATTTGGCAAACTTGGCTTTTAAGGAATTCAGGGACCTTGTATCAAGTTTGATTTTAAACAGAAATCACAGCCCTTTGAATACGGTGACATCAAATGGACATTTGCAGACACTTCTGAAGAAATACATCATTCATAACTTCTCTCTGCATCTTCCATCTTTCCTTAGCAATCTGTATTGCTCAGATGATAAAGACTAAGTGATTTCTACACAATTTGGGGCAATATCACTTGTTTCTTCCTCTTTCCCCTCACTTTTAACCAAAGGCTATGCCAACCTCGTCAAAGTAAGATACAGCATTGATTTAATTAATGATCTAGATAATCGGACTCTTCTTACATGACCCTCTTGGTCACAATCTGCCTTTCCTGAAAGACTTCTGTTATGACCATCCTACATCTGTTGAGTCTTTTAAAATTCAAAATATGACAGCTAAGATTACATCTAAACCAAGGCTGGGACTTAGAAAAGCCAGAAGTTGCTTCTAAATGTCTAAGAAAACTCTTGGGGTGGCTCTCAGTGCATAATCAGAGACCAGAATGGCTAAGGGCCAGGGAGACATGGTTTGAACCCTGATTCTGCCCTGCACTGTCTGTGTGAACTTATGCCTTAACATGCCTAAGCCTCTTATTCTTTCCCCATATATAACATGTGCTGAGACATTACAAATACAAACAAAGTGCTCGATGAATGGAAGCAATGAATCCTTTTGATTCTTAATCTGTAAAAATAGAGATAAAATGATAATTTCACATATAGTACAATTTTCATAAAGTGTTCAACACACCTAAAGGGTTCTACAAACATTATTCTAGTTTCTGCAATAAGCGATGTATTCTCTTTTTTTCTTTCTTCTTCTATCTTTTGGTGCACTGCAGGGCATGTGGGATCTTAGTTCCCTGACCAGGGGTCAAACCCTTGCCCCCTGCATTGGAATCTCAGAGTCTTAACCACTGGACCGTCAGGGAAGTCCATTTTTTTCTATGATGCCTATGCTTAATATTAAGAAGCAGGTCATTCTATTTCATATAGCCTTTTTTTTTTTCCAGTGTAGAATTCAACACGTGCCCCGACCTCCAAATTACTGCCACCATCAAAACTGAAAAGTGTGATGAAAGATTTTGTTAGAATAAATATTCCATAATATTCGGGTTTCTTCCTTGGCTGACCTTAACATTACAGGGAAAGCTATACAAAACAGATAATGTTCATGGAAAACCATCAGGAGGCCCTGGATAGACCGTCACAGGCCTTTTCACAGCGCCCTCCCCCCAACACTAACAGCTCTGAGATGACTGTAATAACTTCACGTGGTCACATGGGCAGCTTATTCAAATTTCAGTGGAATCGTGCATATAGCTGGATTTTCATTTTAAAAGTTCTGTCCACATTTTCTACAGAAACCACAAACCAAGATGTTTACGAACAGAAAAACCTTAACCTAAGAAACATTTTAAATGATTTCAGTATCCTTTCGTTCTTGAGACTTAAAAGCAAGTGAGATGCTTTATTTTTTAATTTTGGGTTTCCTCTCGAAAGCTTGGGAACCAGGGGCTGTTCTGACCTTTAGACACCCATGTCACCTGCCTACTTGAGGATTAGTAAATTACTGAAATGTGAATCACTGTTCGCCCAGAGCAAGGTGTAACATACCTGCCTGCTTGGAAAGAAGGTAGAAACCTACATGTGTCCATCTGTCTAGAGAACTAGATAAGACTCCATGTCAAGAACTGCATACTTTCAGAAGTCTAAAGTAGATCCATATTTGCATATAATGGGATCATTTTTCCTCCTCTTTATTGTGCCTAAAAGCAGTTGGGCTAAAATGTTCTTTTATTCACAACCCACCTAAGACCCAGTCACTCTTTAGCTCACACTGTTTTTCTTCCCCTTCAGTTTTACAGTAAGAAAAAGTCAGTTCTGTTCTTTGCACTCTGCCCTGTTTTGTCAAATTATCATCTGATGCCAGAAGGCAAAGCAAGGTTTTGGAAACATATCAGTTTCTTCCCTCCATCTCTCTACCCTCAACTCTGATAAACTATCTCCACCACCAGGCAGCCTGTAACCCCATAAATACACTGGCACTTAAGGGATAAGGGCCTCAAAAAAAAAAACAAACAAAAAACACTTGTTGATAAAACTTGCTTCTGTGAAACAAGATGACTCTTTCAGCACTTTGCTATGTCACCTACATCGAGGAGCTTAGCATCTCAAGGATGAGTTTCAACTAGACCCACTAGGATAGACCACTTGTATGGCTTCTTTTATGTCTAGCCTCCCTTTTATGATCTCAGGGAGACTCCTTTCTTTACACTAAAATAAAATTCTTAGTTGTATCACCTTGCATTAAATCAAGGCAAATGTGAGGCAACACTGTGGTATGTTTCAGGCCGTTTAATTATGGCAAAGAAAACTCATTTCTCCCAGTTATCCCTATAGCACACACACACACACACACACACACACACACACACACACAGGCACCACAGTTCAGGAAGAAGGGATCAGTTGAGCAACCTCAGAGCCTTTAGGGCAGCTCCGAGAAGACAAGAAAATAGTAAAAGGTTAAGGTGAACACATTGAACTTAACTCACCTAAAATGTGCAATGTAATAAGTTCGGGCCTAAAAACCTTTCCAAATTTTAGAGGAAATGCCCAAAGTCACCAGTTAATTATGCAAGAAGGAGAGGGGAGGGGGGAAGGTGGAGCCCTTGGAGGACCCTAGGGAGGTGCTGGCAGAGCAAAGTGGCAACAGAAAAGACATAATATTTCATCAAAAGAACTAAGCTGGCTTCCTAGCTAGACAGAGGTCTCCAGAGGCTTTGCTACATTGTGAACACTTGTCCGCAATACAATTTCAAGTAAAAAAAAGTAGCTTTTAAGATGGGCTAAGCATTCCCTAGCTAAACAGTTGCATTCAGTCAAAAGTTCTGAGCACAGAGAGACAAAGGCAAGCAGATACTCACCAAAAGGAGGAGTCAAATGTATCCCCTTCTGAAAAACTATTTGTTTTAGTTTGTTTTCTTTTAAACTAAAGGTGCATCTAAATAGATGCTTTTTCTATACAAACATCCTTCAAGTCTCCTGACTTAAAGGAAAAGACATATGTTACGACAATGGCAGGTGCTGCTCAGTCACTCCCCGGGGCCCTTCGGACACCTGCCCATCAAGGTGACAGGTGCTGCCCCCTCCCCCCAACACTCTTCCCAGCCTTAAAAATGCAACCGCATCCCGCAGGAGGCCTGCGAAAACGGTCCCCACCGGCGGAGTGGGGAGTGCCAAGCACCAAAGCCCCGCTGCTGGAGTCTGCAGCGCTCGATTTGCAATGACGCCACATGGACAGAAATGGGGGAAAACAAGAAAAAGAAACAAGGATGAGAAGGCAACAAACAAAAATGTGCGCCCCTTCTTTGGTGATCCAAGACGGGAAAAAAAAAAAGAAACCCCAAACTAGAGATGGCCAATGGCTGGCTTATCAGAACACAGCTGGGACACCTCTAATTCATACAAGAGCTTAAAAAAAAAAAAAAAAAAGTAGTAGTACCTGGGAAATCAACTTGAACACATTCTAATGCAAAATTCCCCCCATCATCACCATCACCACAAACTCGGGATAAATAAAACCGCCGGCACTCAAGCTATTAGAAACTACATTTTACTCATAAACCAGAGGTTTACATAATCACAAATTACATAATACTCCTTCCGTGCACGAAAAACCTTTCTATAGGTGAAGCTCCAAGCCCTCCGGGTTTTTCACGTTTTCCAGGGAGAGCTGGAAAAGTCTGCTGAATAATTGGGGGAAGGAGGAGGAGGAATGGAATGCCAGAAAGTCATCTTTGACAAGCTGTCAACCCCACCAAATGTTCTAGGATTTTAAAAAGAGCCTCGCGGAGCAGGTGACTCGCCTCTGTCCCCATCCACTAAATGCCCGGGCATCTGAGGCCAAGGCAGAGAGGGAGCAAGGAGCTGGGCGCGGGGCGCAGAGTGTGGGGCGTCGCTGTCCGGTGGGGGGAGGGTGGTGGTGGCCGGGGCTTACCTGCTCCCCGAAGTCGATGGCTATGTTGGTGATACCCAGGGGCACCAGGAACCGGATCAGGGGCCAGTAGTGCGTGAGCGCCGGGAATTTCACCATAGTCCCCGCCGTGGGCTGACCCCACACACATCTGCCGCCGCGAGGGGACTGTGCCGGGAGGCGCGGGCCGGGCGGGGGCGCGGGAGGACGCGGAGGCCAGGTCCGGAGGGGCCTCGGGGCGGCGGCGGCGGCTCCTCCTCGCGGCTGCGGCGCCCTCTCTCCAAGCGCGGCTGCTCTAGCAGGAGATCCTCAAGCTCAAGTCCATCCCTGCTGCCCTCCCACACAACAAAGATCTGCCGGGAAAAAAAAGAGGAGGGACGGCGGCGGCGGCGGCGGCGGCGGCGGCGGCGGCGGCGGGAGGCTCTGCTGACAGCGGCTCCATTATAAGCGCTTTGGGCCCGGAAATAAATAACCGCGCGCACGAGGCGCCGCCGCCGCCGCCGCCGCGCGGAGGAAATCAGGGGCGGGCGCGGAGGCGCGGACACGGCCCGCGGCCCCGGGGGCTGGGGACAGGCGGCGAACTGGGGAAGGGGCCGGGCCGGGCCGGGCCGGGCCGGGGCGGGCGGGCGGCGCCCTCCTTCCCGGCGCCGCCGTCTGCGCTCCGCTCGGCCGCGGGGGGCGCTGCGCACGCACGGGCCGCGGGGCCGCCGCCTCCGCCGTCCGGGCCGCGCGGTGCCCGGGACGCGGCGAGAGGGCGGCGGCGCGGGGCTGCGGGGGAAGCGGGCTGGGGGGGTCTGGCGAACGCGCGGCCTGCACCCGAGGGCGCCGCCCGGGGGACGCCTGAGGAGGAGAGCGCACCCAGCAATCGGGAGGCTCCGGGGCCGCCCCGGCTCCCTGGCCGGGCCCTGACGCCCGAGCCGCGTGGGGCCGGGGGTGCTGGGCTCCCCTCACCGTCCCGGGAAGAGCCAGGACGTGTGGGAAATGGGCGGCTGGAGCGCGGATGCTCTGGAAAGGATGGGGCGCGCAGGGGCCGGGAGGGAGCGGGATTAGGAGGACCCCACCTCCCATAGCAGGCGCCGCGCCAGCCCCATCCCCGGGTGGCCGCCTAGAGCGGAGCGGGGACCTGCTTGGGGCCCACCTGGACAGCTGGGGGCCCGGGAGACATGGAGGCTTCGCTCTGGGCGGGCGGGAGACACCCAGAAAACGAGCATCTCTCTCTCAGGGTGTCCAGGAGCGACGGGGACCCGCATCCTTGGGCGCGGGCGAGGAGGGCGTGGAATGCGCGCAGGGCCGCGGGCATCGTGCCCAAAGGCGCCCAGGGTGGGGGCGCCGGCTTTTGGGGGGCCCAGACCGGTTCCCAGCCGACTTTGCCAACTGTGAGCTGAGGTTCCTCTGCAGACGTCACGATTGTAAACAACAAAGCAAAACTCAAAAAGTGTGTCTCTTTTTCATATAGAAGGAGAAGGAAAGAAAAATCTGTTTTATGACACTTGCTCAGTGATTTGAGGGTAAATAAGAGCTGTGCTGAATGTTTTACCTAAAAATTTAAAACTGTGAGCCAGGCAGCAAACGCGGGCATCCACCATGGCTCTCTGCACTGGTGCGCTGTGACCGGAGGGCCCAGGCCCGCATCGTCAGGCATCTCATGAAGGGAGAGGTGCGTGGAAATCACTGTACCTTAAAGGAGGACACAGAAGGCCTCGTGTGCACATCTAGATTCATAGGCGTGTAACCTGTGTGCTCGCAAAGCCCCTGCACTTGGAGCTGTACCCTGTTAAATGCTCTGCCTCCAGAAATTCGTAATTTTTGAATGAGGGGTTGGTATGTCTGCATGTTTTTTAGCCTGTCTTTCTCATATTATTTTGCACTCGCTCCCCCATCTCTTAAAGTTTACTTAGCATATTAAATAGATTAATTATTAGAATGTAATTGTACACCCAGGCACAAGCCTGTTACCTCCCATTTAGAGTTGTTAAGCTTGCGTTCATAGTAAGCTTGCAATCTCCACCTCCTGGGTTCAGGTATTTCAGAATTATTTGAAAATATTAGATGTTTTCCTTACTTCCATGAAATATTTCCATTTTCTTTTTTTTTTTTTAATTTTAAAAGACCTTTTAAAATTCCAAACAGAACAAGGCCTTGAGAAATAGGAAGCTCATTTACCTTGCAGCTCTGATGTAACATCATATTACATGGCCTATAATTAAAATTAAGATTCTGGTAATTATTTGTTGTGTTATATATGTCAAATAGTATTATTTAAGAGATTTTCCAGCAAAACAGGAAGTTCTTGTGTACAGGACTCTCTTTAATAGGAAGTTCCTCAAAGGTATGTTTTACTCTCGTTGGATCTTGTTTTAAGTGGATCAAGAGAGCCTATTATTTAAAGGATATTCAGGGAAGGAGTTTTTTTCTAAAGCAAATATTACCTCATGGTTTATCCATTCTGTCGGCTAGCAATTTTCCTTAAAGCAGTCTAATTACACCGACCTTTGTCTAGGATCCGGGGTTGATAAGGTTCTCAATCGATCCTCAGCAAGTTCAATTTCCCTGGACAAGGACCAACCACACGGCTGTTGCTGCTGCAAACACACAGCTTTGGTCTCAGGAAGGAACAGTGAGAAAGTTCCAGTGAATCAATGAGAGATCATCATCCTTGTTTGAGTATTCTAAGTGTGCTTTTTTTTTTTAAGTAAATGATTTAATTGTGTCATCTGGCTTTGCATTTCAGTCACATTATGACAATGTGGAATTGAATGGAACTGTTACTTTTGTTTTTTTTGTCAAAGATTCAAAATCGGATTTCATAGGGAGTTTTTGGTCTTTCTCTCTTTGTCTTCCTCTTTTTAACCTAGCAGTTGTTTGAAAGCATAACTCCAGAATACTGGTGATAGTTATGAATAGGAAGTTTTTCTAAACTACCCAGAAGCCAAGAAGAGATCACAAAATCATTTAAATTAGATTCAGAGTATTACCTTTCAGAGGGTACAGCTTTACTTTCAATGTACAAAGTTTTTAGTTTAGAGTTGATTGCTTTTGTCTAATGATCATTACCAGATGCTGCTGCTGCTGCTGCTAAGCGGCTTCAGTAGTGTCTGACTCTGTGTGACCCCATAGACGGCAGCCCACCAGACTCCCCCGTCCCTGGGGGTCTCCAGGCAAGAACACTGGAGTGGGTTGCCATTGCATTCTCCTACTAGATGCTAACCAGGTGACTTATTGGAAAAGACCCTGATGCTGGGAAAGATTGAGGCAGAAGAAGAGGGTGACAGAGGATGAGATGGTTGGATGGCATCACCAATTCAATGGACATGAACTTTTGCAAACTCCAGGAGATGGTGAGGAACAGGGAAGCCTGGCATGCTGCCATCCATGGTGTTGAGAAGAGTTGGGCAGGACTTGGCGACTGAAAAACAACAACAAACATCATTACAAGATCCACAGACCCTATATCCAATAGTGTAAGAAAAAATTGTGTACTACAGGAAACAATGCTGGAAAAAATATGCTCAACTATTAACAGTGGTTAGTTATAGCTGCATAGTGTTATTTCCTTTTATACTTTTCAATATTAAACACAATGGGCATATATAAGTTCATAAAAAGAAAATGAGTTCTAAAAACTATTTATGAAACTTCCTTAGAAGTACAAGTTAGCACTGATTTCAAAGCATGGAAAAATTTACTCTTCCCAAAACAATTTCATAAAAGACCAGGAATATACTATGATTTTAATGCCTGAAATTGTTAATACCCAGTTTTGAAGACTCTAATATCAAAATCACTGCAGATGGTGATTGCAGCCATGAAATTAAAAGACCTTAGTCTTTAGAAGGAAAGTTATGACCAACCTAAATAGCATATTAAAAAGCAGAGATATTACTTTGCCAACAAAGGTCCATCTAGTCAAGGCTATGGTTTTCCAGTGGTCATGTATGGATGTGAGAGTTAGACTGTGAAGAAAGCTGAGTGCTGAATAATTGATGCTTTTCAACTGTGGTGTTGGAGAAGACTCTTGAGCATCCCTTGGACTGCAAGGAGATCCAACGAGTCCATCCTAAAGGAGATCAGTCCTGGGTGTTCACTGGAAGGACTGATGCTGAGGCTGAAACTCCAGTACTTTGGCCACCTCATGAAAAGAGTTGACTCATTGGAAAAGACCCTGATGCTGGGAGGGATTGAGGGCAGGAGGAGAAGGGGATGACAGAGGATGAGATGGCTGGATGGCATCACTAACAGGATGAACGTGAGTTTGAGTGAACTCCAGGAGTTAGTGAGGGACAGGGAAGCCTGGTGTGCTGCGATTCATGGGGTTGCAAAGAGTCAGACATGACTGAGCGACTGAACTGAACTGAACTGAATGCAAAAATTCTAAAAGTCACATACATGTCTGGTTTACTGTTTTCTGCTATTGATCATAAATGACTATGTTCAAAAGCCCACCCTCAAGGATGGGCTTCCCAGGTAGTGCTAGGGGTAAAGAACCTGTCTGCAATGTGGAAGACTCAAGAGACACCAAGTTCAATCCCTAGGTCAGGAAGATCCCCTGGAGGAGGGAATGCCTACCTACTCCAGTATTCTCGCCTGGAAAATCCCATGGACAGAGCATCTTTGGTGGGCTACAGTCCATAGGGTCACAGTGAGTCGGACACGACTGAAGCGACTGAGAACACACACCCTCAAGGAATATCTGCTGCAAAGGACAGAATAAAAGATCATGTTTAAGATCATACAGTTCTAGGACTCTACTGTTCGGTTCCTTGATTTGGGGAGCCCAATGGCATCCAGTTGGAAAGACAGCAGTGGACTTCATCTGGCAACAGTTGTCATAAATCTTTGTGTAAGATTGACTTCAAAGAATTATCATTAACACACTGTGTGTGTGCTCTTTTGCTTAGTCATGTCCAACTCTTTACAGTCCCATGGATTGTAGCCCACTGGGATCCTCTGTCCATGAAATTTTCTAGGCAAGAATACTGGAGTGGGTTGCCATTTCCTACTCCAGGGGATCTTCCCAACCCAAGAATCAGGCTCCTATCTTCTGCATCTCTTGCATTTGCAGTTGGATTCTTTACCACTGAGCCACTTGGGAATATTAATACATGGCTCACACAGAATTATCCAATATCATGCATTTAGTATAACCAATTTTTTTGATAAAGTAGTGAGGAAGGATTTTAATTATTTTTATTTTTTGGTTTCACTGGGTCTTCATTGCTGCTTGGGGGCTTCCTCTAGGTGGGGTGAATGGGACTATTCTCTAGTTGCCGTGTGAGAGCTTCTCACTGCAGTGGCTTCTCTTGTGGCAGGGCACAGGCTCTAGGTGAACAGGCTAGGTAGTTGCGGTTTGAGGACTTCCGTTTTCCGGGGCATGTGGAATCTTCCCAGACAAGGGATTGAACCAGTGTCTTCTGCATTAGCAGGTGGATTCTTACCCACTGTTCCACCAGGGAAGCCCTAACAGACAGTTTTGATGGAAGATTTAGACCCAGATGTCAGTGTCCAGTTTTGAAGTGGTCAGTAAGCCCTCCCAAATCAAGCAGACTAGATATAAATTCCAGCTTTATGGTCCCACATCTGGGCCTAGGGCAGTGTTACTACATGGCTCACTGTAAATGGGCCGAGGGGGGCTTCTGATTCTAGACTATGTAATTGCGTTCATATAAATACTGACCTCTTTCATGATGTCATGGTTTCTGCCCACATCCAAGCTTCCAGAGAGCAAAAAGTTCTGCCCAAATCTTCAAGTTTTACTTTTACCACCTCAGTGTCCTTCCAGCCCAACGCCTGCTTATAATTTGCTTGGCTTAATTTTCAAAGTCAGTTTTAGCTCTCAGCATATCCCCACAATTAGAGGTAGGAGGTAGGTGGCATAGTTAAATTATCCTGAAATTGAGCTTTTGCTGTGGATAAGCTAGAATTTGCTAGTTAAATTTTGTCGTGAGTTACAGTTCTCCAGACCTGTGATTGCCACTGGGGTGGAGCGGGATGGATCAGGAAGTTGGGGTTAGCAGATGCAAAGTGTTACATACAGAGTGGATGAACAACAAAGGCCTACTGTATAGCACAGGGAACTATAAGAATACCCGTGATAAACCATAGTGGGAAGAATGTGGAGAAGAATATATCCGTATAACTGAGTCACTTTGCTGTACAGCCGAAATTCAACACAACCTTATAAATCAATTATACTTCAATCAAAAGGTTTTAAAAGTTATAGTTCTCACTTTCAATAACTTCTTTAATAATATTTTTTAAAGGGACCATGCAGATGCTTCAAAATGTGCTGTAAAGGTGAGTGGAGATTTCTATGTACTAATATAAAGTAAAATAATATGGCAGAGGATGAGTTGGTTGGATGACATCACCGACTCAATGGACATGAGTTTGAGTAAGCCCCTGAGTTGGTGATGGACAGGGAAGCCTGACGTGCTGCAGTCCATGGGGTTGCAAAGAGTCGGACACAACTGAGCGACTGAACTGAATAGAAAGTGATCTTCAGACTATTTTTTTTTTATGAATTAATTTTATTTTTGCTTGCACTGGGTCTCCATTGCTGCGAGTGGGCTTTCTCTAGCTGTGGTGAGCACGGGCAGTGTGTGGGCTTCTCATGGCAGCGGCTTCTCTTGCTGCGGAGCACAAGCTCTTGGCAAGCGAGCTGCATTAGCTGCAGCACGTGGCTCAGTAGTTGCGGTGTGCGGTCCTAGCGGGAGTGCTCTTCAGTAGTCGTGGCACACGGCTTTATTCCTCTGAGGCACGTGGTATCTTCTGGAGCAGAGATCGAATCCGTGTCTCCTGCGTTGGCGGGTGGATTCCTATGCACTGTGCCACCCTGCAGACTATTCGGATAACTGAAAAAAAGCAAGGTGCCAATCTCAAATGGTTTGCTACTGGGGAATAAAAAAGGAGAGATATATGAATATGGCTGTGTGTACCTGTGTATACTTGCTTATATTTGTGAAAAGATACATTGGAAATATAAACAAAAATTTTTCAAATGTTTATTTATAGGGAAAAAAGTAAGAGACCAATGTGGAACAGGGAAGGAGGAAGAATTTCTCTGAATGTAACTTATTATCAAATTTTGGCTTTGGAAACATTTATGTCTTACATATTGAAACAAATTTAAATCAAAAGAAGACAATATGGACAGCAGAGATAAAATTCTCATGCCTGTTTTTTTCTTGTTTATTTTTCTTTTATTCAGAGAAGAGGATTTGAGACAGATTTAATCAGAGCACAGATGTGTGCCTTATGCATCTTATTTTTATTTTTCTATAATTGTTGTTTAGCTGCTAAGTTGTATCCAACTCTTCACAACTCTATAGACTGTAGCATGCTAGGCTCCTCAGTCTTGCAGAGGAATTTGCTCAAATTCATGTCCATTGAGTCAGTAATGTTATCTAACCATCTCATCCTCTGCCGCCCTCTTCTCCTTTTGCCTTCAGTCTTTCCCAGCATCAGGGACTTTTCCAGTGAGTCTGCTCTTCACATCAGGTGGCCAAAGTATTGGAGCTTCAGCTTCAGCATTACTCCTTCCAATGAATATTCAGGGTGGATTTCCTTTAGAAATGGTTTGATCCTTTAGACTGGTTTGATCTCCTTGCTGTCCAAAGTACTCAAGGGTTTTCTCCAGCACCACAATTCAAAAGCATCAATTCTTGGGTACTCAGCCTTCTTTATGGTCCAACCCCCACATCCATACTGGAAAAATCATAGCTTTGTTGGCAAAGTGATGTCTCTGCTTTTTAATACACTGTCCAGGTTTGTCATAGCTTTCCTTCCAAGGAGCAAATGTCTTTTAATTTCATGGCTGCAGTTACCATCCACAGTGATTTCGAAGCCCCCAAAAATAAAATCAGTCACTGCTTCCGCTTTTCCCCCTTTCATTTGCCATGAAGTGACGGGACTAGATGCCATAATGTTAGTTTTTTGAATGTTGAGTTTTAGGCCAACTTTTTCACTCTCTTCTTTCACCCACACCAAGAGGCTTTTTAGTTCCTCTTCGCTTTCTGCCGTTAGAGTGGTATCATCTGTATGTTTGAGGTTGTTGATATTTCCCCCAGCAATCTTGATTCTAACCTATGATTCATCTGGCCTGACGTTTCTCATGATGTACTCTGCATAGAAGTTAAATAATCAATCAGGGTGACAATATCTAGCCTTGTCATATTCCTTTCCCAATTATGAACCAATCAGTTGCTTCATGTAAGGTTCTAACTGTTGCTTCTTGTCTTGCATACAGGTTTCTCAGGAGACAGGGAAGGTGGCCTGATACTCCCATCTCTTTAAGAATTTTCCACAGTTTGTTGTGATCCACACAGTCAAAGGCTTTAGCATAGTAAGTGAAGTAGAAGTAGATGTTTTTCTGGAACTCCCTTGCTTTCTCATGCTCCAAAGACTTGCTTTCTCCATGCTCCAAAGAATGTTGGCAATTTGATCTCTGATAACTATCAATGCAATAGTTCTAAATAAAAACATGAGAGAAAATCTCTGTGACCTTAGGTTAGGCCAAGATACACATCAAAAGCACAAACCATATGCAAAAGTGTCCTGAATTGGACTTCAGAAATTTAAAACTTCTCTTTAAAAGTATGGTTAAGAAAATTGATACTAGCCACAGACTGGGAAAAATACTGACAAAATATATATCTGATAAAGGGCTTGTATCCAGAATCATATATATATATATATATATATACACATACACATACACACACATGTACTTTCAAAACACAATAATAGAAATCCATATAACCCAATTAAGCAATGGGTAAAAATGTGAAAATCGGCCTCATTAAAGAAGATGTAAAGGAGGCAAACACATGAAAAGACCGTCAGCTTCACTAGTTACTCAGTCACTAGAGAAATACACATTCAAACCATTCGATACCTATAAGAATGGATAAAATTAAAAACAAGGAGACAAGCAAAAAACACCGAATGTCACCAGGTGCTGGTGAGGAGTCAGAGCAGATTGTACTCTCATACAGCACTGGTGGGAATACAAAATGGTATAACCAACTGCTTGGGAAAGCAGTGCGAGAATTTCTAATACACATACACATATCAAACAACCCCTTTCTGGGTATTTACCCAAGAGAAATGAAAATGTATGTCCAGAAAAGACCTGCTGGTGAATCTTTGTAGCAGCCTTTACTCATAATTACCAACAACTGCAAAAAACCCAAGTGGCCATCAGATGGTGAATGGAAAATAAATTGTGATATATCCATATGTGGAATGCTACTGAGCAATAAAACCATAAACCATTGATGCATGCAATGAAATGGATGAGTCTCAAGTGCATTATTAGGACCAAAAGAAGCTAGAGTCAATATGATAATATTTATATGACATTATGGTCTTCCCTGGTGGCTCAGAAGGAACAAAAGCCATCTGCAATGTAGGAGACGCTGGTTAGATTCCAGGTGCCTAAGAGTTGGACACAACTGGAGTGACTAAGCACTCACACAAATCACATTATGGAAAATACAAAATTAGAGGACAAAAATTGGACCAATAGTTGCCATTGGCTGGAGATCTGAAACAATTGTCTACAAGATGGTATAAAGAAACTTTTAGGATGATGGAAATACTCTGTATTTTGACTGTGGTTGTGGTTCCCCAATGCAGAGAACTATCCACCTGAAAGGGGTGATTATTTTATTTATATAAATTATTATTTTGATAAACCACCTTTGAGTTAAGCATATATGTACATTAAAACACATAATGTACAATCCGTTCTTTCCTGGAACAGCTATTAAACAAATAAATATAAATGCGTAAATAAATATACAGTTCAGTTCAGTTTAGTCACTCGGTTGCATCCAACTCTTTGCGACCCCATGGACCACAGCACACCAGGCTTCCCTGTCCATCACCAACTCCCGGAGTCTACCCAGACTCATGTCCACTGAGTCAGTGATGCCATCCAACCATCTCATCCTCTGTCGTCCCCTTCTCCTCCCCTCTTCAATCTTTCCCAGCATCAGGGTCTTTTCCAAAGAGTCGGTTCTTTGCCTCAGGTGGCCAAAGTATTGGAGTTTCAGGTTCAACATCAGTCCTTACAATGTACACTCAGGACTGATCTCCTTTAGGATGGACTGGTTGGATCTCCTTGCAGTCCAAGGGACTTTCAAGAGTATATAAATATACAATTACATACTCCACTTAACAATACAGCTGGCCATCTCATAGAGGGCTGGATAAGGAAGTTTGCAATTTATGTTTGAATATTGTGCTGAGCTGTGCTGTGCTTAGTCGCTCAGTTGTGTTCAACTGTTTGCAACCCCATGCACTGTAGCCTACCAGGCTCCTCTGTCTATGGGATTCTCCAGGCAAGAATACTGGAATGGGTTGCCATGCCCTCCTCCAGGGGATCTTCCCAGCCCAGGGATGGAACCCAGTTCTGCCACATTACAGGCGGATTCTTTACTGTCTGAGCCACCAGGGAAGCCCAAGAATACTGGAGTGGGTAGCCTATCCCTTCCCTAGGGAGACTTCCCGACCCAGGAGTCAAACCGGGGTCTCCTGCATTGCAGGTAGGTTCTTTACTACCTGAGCTACCAGGGAAGCCCAGAAACAGGATATGAAGTGTGAATGGAGAAGAGGGAGGTTTGATTGATATTAAATCAATCAAATCAATCCAATTCATTTGCTTTAGAATTTGGTAGAGTCTTCTATTTGCTATATTACAAATAATAGCTAAATTACAACCTTTCTGTATGTTGGACACTACACTAGATTCTTTACATACATCATCTTATTTAATCCTAAGAGTAATCCTATACATTTGCTACTATTACCCTCTTCTTTTTAGGCTGTGGAAGCATGAATACGTAAGTACAGCAAATTGTCTAAGGCCTTACAACAAATAAGGAGCAAGCTTGATACTGAACCCAGACCTGCATGACTGAAAAGACATTGATCCCCATGCCAGGGTGTTTTAAATGTTGTTTGCTTACCATGCAGAATCCCAGTCCTTGCTTAGAGTCTGGCATTTAGACTGAAGAACAGGAGGAGTCCTGGGGGGCTGTATTTTCACAAGCACCTCACGAGATCCTGGCCAGGTCTCCCCATTCAGGCCATCTCCCCTAGTCTGTAGTCTGTGTGGTCAGTAGAGTGGGTCATTATAAAGAGACTCAGAACCACAGGATAGCAAAACTGCAAGAGATTTTGAAGACTGTTTAGACCAGTGGCATATCTCCAACCTAAAGGTTGAAAAGACAAAAGGCAATGGACTCCTGGGTGTAGAACAGCCGTGCTGATGGTTTCTCAGAAATGGGGGCCTGGGGATGTCTTGGGAGCAAGGCCTGTGTCCCCAGGCTTGAGAGAAGAGACAGAAAGAAGTCAGGGTTTCCCCAAACTGGGGGCAAGTTCACTAGATAGAGCAGCAATAAGCAGGGGCTTGTTATCAAGCAGGGGCTGCCTTGATAACAGCCTCTCCAATGCTGTGCCCTTTGCAAAGTATTTTTCATGTGAATTACATTCCTTGCTCAAGGCAGAAAGGAGGAAGGGTGAAGGGAGAAAGGGCACTGAGTCCCCTGGTGGCTCAGACAGTAGAGAATCTGCCTGTTCTGCGGGAGACCTGGGTTCAGTCCCTGGGTTGGGAAGATCCCCTGGAGGAGGACATGGCAACCCACTCCAGTATTCTTGCCTGGATAATCCCCATGGACAGAGGAGCCTGGCAGGCTGCAGTCCATGGGATCACAAAGAGTCATATATGACTGAGTGATTAAGCACACATTCCTTGCTCACAGTTGATCTCTGAGAAGGTATATTGGTTAAACTTCTTGATTGAATGTAAGAGAAATCAGTTTAAACTAGCCGAAGTTGAAAAGAGGATTTCTGATGAAGGTATAGATACAGCTCACAGGAACCAGACCTCAGGAAGGGCCTGGAAGGAGGGACTGAGCATCATGGGGACTCTCTCTGCGTCTCTAATCCTGATTTCTCGCTCTCCTTTTCTCCCTGCCCTCTTTTCTTCCTTTCCTCCCCTATCTCCTCTCTCATCCTTTGCCTTCCTGGTCCTCATGGTGGTTAGAAAATGCCCAGCCATAGCTCCTGAGCTTAGATTGTCAGGTTCTTTTTGGTCCCAGGTCTGTATTTCATCAAGAGGGACCCTGAATGGGCCAGCTTTGGTCAGGTGCTCACCTTGGTTCAATCAGAGGAGTCAGGGATGGGGTCCTAATGTCCCCAGTGACTACTGGGAGCCCCAGAGAGGAGCTGGCAGACAGCTCAACAGGTGTTCAGTGCATGGCCCCCTGCACGCTGGCTATGTAACACTTATATACATCATCCCACACATAAAATTTTTCAGAGATGCCTCTGCTTAATGAGGCCCACTATTCCAGTTACAGCTGCAAATGTATACTCTCCTTCCCCTAAAGGAAGACAACTCAAGGTCATGGCCGGCTGCTCTGTACAGAAGTGAGGCCTATGTTTTGTAGACAATCTTACCTTTGCCATAGAAGACAGTAGCCACCCTTTTGCCATTTAGGTGTTGGTCTCAGATTGCAGGGAGTAGGTATCCTTGGAGGCCATTATTTAGCCCACCACAAGTAGCTTTGTTTAAAAGGTAAAACAAAAGATATGAAGTTAAAAACTTTCAAAGACATTTATTATTTATTTATTTATAGCCACGCTGTGTGGATGTACAATCCTAGTTTCTCCAGGGATCAAACCCACACCCCCGGAAGTAGACGCCCAGAGTCTTAACCACTGGATCACAAGGGAAGTCCCTGGGTGAAATTAATTTTAATCATATATTTTATTTAACTGAATGCAACCAAAACATGGCTTCCCTAGTGAAAGTGAAAGTCGCTCAGTCGTGTCCGATTCTTTGGGACCCCATGGACTATACAGTCCATGGAATTCTCCAGGCCAGAATACTGGAGTGTGTAGCCTTCCCTTCTCTAGGGGATCATCCCAACCCAGGGATCAAACCCAGGCCCTCCCACATTGCAGGTGGATTCTTTACCAGCTGAGCCACCTGGTAAAGAACCCACCTGCCAATACAGGTTCCTGCCGATACAATTCCCTATTCTCTCTGCATTTTATGTTGAGGTGTTCTTGAGCTGGGTCACAGCTGCACACACCATGGGGTCACACTCCAGTGGAGAGACCCTGTCCAGGGCTCTCTTTTTATAGAGTGGGATTCGCCCAGGGGAATAAACATCCAAGATGTTTATGTTGCATCTAGCCAAGATGCCAGCTGACTAGCGGAGGGCTGGGAAAGGCCAGCTGTGTGGTCCTAGAGACCCTGAGTGTTCCTTGGGCACAGGAAGTGGAATTCAGGTATGGCCTCTTGCTATCAGAGAACTGGCCTGGTAGGACTGCATCCTTGGACCCACCACCTTGTTGCCAGGAAATAGAAATGCAGGAAAGCACCCACAGCTGTCAGTGGGGTGGTCCTGCTTTGTCTTCAGCTGAAAATGGTGGCTACAGGCTTCCCAGATTGTGCAGTGGTAAAATAACCTGCCAGCCATTGTGGAAGACCCAAGAGATGCAGGTTTGATCCCTGGGTTGGGAAGATCTCCTGGAGTAGGAAATGGCACCCAACTCTAAGATTCTTGCCTGGAGAATCCCATGGACAGAGGAGCCTGGTGGGCTACAGTCCATAGTGTCGCAAGGAAGTGGATACGACTGAGCAAGGACCCAGAGAGGACTTTAGGGCTCCAGTTTTTTCCCAGCTGCTGTTCTCTTCTGCTGCTTCTAGTTTGACCACATCCATGCAGGGTTTGACCCAGGGTCGCCATCTGAGGTGGACTGAGCTAGGGATTGTGTACGCAGCAGGCCCCTGTTGGCCTGAGATCAGTCTGGCAGCGTGTGAGCAGGGCCAAGTCTGTGGCCAGTCGGGGACCCCGACATGCCAGGGTGTGGTTCCTGTGGCCGAGGGAAGGAAACTCCTGTCGTTTCAGGAGCAATCGGAGTGGCCTGGCCCGAGGTGGAGGCCGCGGTGGGGCGGTTCACGGAGAGGCTTGTTTGGGGTGGAGGAGAATTGCTAAGTTGTTTATTTTCAGGGTGAGCTGCTCCACCCAAGAATGTCTGTCATGTCTTCAAGGCTGTAGCTCCTCCAGAGAGGCTCTGCTTTGCCCGACTCAGTGATTTTTGTCTCCTTCTGTCTAAGAAACCTGCCAGTTTGTCTCCCAGAGAGTGTTTTGCCCTCGGGGGGAGGGAGGATGGGAATTCTGGTGACTCTGGACCTAGACAGAGTCCTCTTGGCCTTTGGGTTAGTAATTTTCCAATTCCATGCAGAGCTGGGGCCGCAGGTGGGTGTCTGACCTGAGCTTGACACCCTAACTAGCGCCGTCAGCTGCAGGCGCCAGGGTGTCTGCACAGACCAGGCCTCCCTGACAGGCCTTATCTGGGGTGGCTTGGCTGCCTACCAGGCCCGGGGAGCCATGTACCTGAGGCCTCATCCCAGGAGTCAAGAAAAACATCTTGTCTTTGCCCCAAGTTTTCCCGAGGACCCTGCTAAGGCTTTTTGAAGGTGTGTTAACAGTGACGCGTCATTTGCCTGCTCATCTCTCCTTGACGTGCCCACAGACTATGTGGTCCAAAGCTCAAAACAATGGGCAGGTCAATAACAGTTACGTTTGATGTGGATCTATTATTGTAACAGTTTTCAGTGCAAACTCTGGGACGAGCTTATTTGGTTTGCCTTTCTCAAGGTTTGCCTAACTTTTTCCCCATGAAATTCCCCATATTTCAGCCATGTCCAACTCTTTGCGACTCCATGGGCTGTAGCCTGACAGGCTCCTCTGTCCATGGGATTTCCTAGGGAAGAATACTGGAGTGAGTAGCCGTTCCCTTCTCCAGGGGATCTTCCCAACCCAGGGACTGAATCCAGGTCTCCCACATTGCAGGCAGATTCTTTACCATCTGAGCCACCAGAGAAGCCCATTTAAATGTGTACAATCTCCAAAACAACATAGTAGACATTAATAAGTAGTGCAGTGGTAAAGAAACCTGCCTGCCAATGCAGGTTCGATCCCTGGTCAGGGAAGATCCCCTGGAGTAGGAAATGGCAACTCATTCCAGTATTCTTTCTTGAAAAATCCATGAGCAAAGGAACCTGTCACCCCAGGGCTACAGCTGTGGGGTGACAAAGAGTCGAACACGACTAAGCACTGACACCTAACTTTTCCATTTGAAACCCCCCATATTTAAATGTGTGCAGTCTCCAAAACAACACAACAGTCATTAAAGGTAAGACTAGTTGTGTTTTCTGAGCCCTGAATACTGTTTAGGGCTGCTTTTCAGTCTGGTAAGTGTTATTTGGAGGCAGAAATCTTTACGTTTTAGCTCTTAAGTTGAAAAGGACAGAATACGTTATTGGAATTGAGGTTGTCCAAGAATACATCCAGGCCATTTGAGGGCCATAGCTGAAGACAATCCATCCAGCCATCCTCCCTGTCTGCGTATCTGGCAGAATCAAACTCTGTGACAAGTAGAAGAGGGTTGGCCATTGACATTCTTTCTCGCCACGATGGTAATCTTCATCATTGTCTTCTGACTGTTCTTAGGTTTCAGGGGAGAGGTACGGGCATGGCAGGGAGAGGTCTAAAATGTTGAAGGGCCAAGAGGAAAGGCAGGGCATGGAAAGCACCTAAACAAATAATAATTAAAATAAAAAGAACAAGTACAGCAGAAGGTAGTATTTATTAGTTACATACCTTATCTCAGGTTGCTTGGCTGTCAATGCTATGCTCAGGGCTTTAGATGTAGAACCTCATTCATTGATTCATTGTGGATTCACTTATTCATTCTTTTATTCCATTGTTCAACAGTTATCCATGTGCCAGGCAGTGTTCTAGGTACCAAGGATGCTGCAACGAATGCAACAAAGTCCTTGTTTCCTAGAGCTAACTTTCTAGTAGGGACAAAGCCAACCAGCATACATATAATGCAAACTACATGACTCCTAGGAAGAAAATTAACCTGAACACGGGGTACAGAGGGACAGAAGGTGGCTTAGGAAGTTGCTGTGTCTAGTGGGTATCTGTCTGCTTCCCAGGCAGAGGGAACAGCCGTTTCCTGAGTCTGAGAAGGGCAAAGCATGTTGATGGAGGGTGGAAGAGGGAGAGGGGCTGGGGGTGAGGGTAGCTAGGGATTCGAGTGGAATGGGGAAACTCTTGGAGGTTATAGCAGTCACACATTTTGATGTAGGTTTGAAAGGAATTGCACTGCTTCTTTAGTGGAGAAAAGGTTAGGTTGCGGGTAAGGATGGGAGCAGGAAGCCCAGTTAGGAAGCTCCTGCAGTCATCTAGGAGGAAGATGGTGATAGTTTGCAGCCTTGACCTGAAGTTGGAGGAGGTAAGAAGTGATAGATTGCAGAAATACTCTGTTATTACAATGGACATATTTGTTGATGGATTCGGGTGTGAGCTGAGAGCAAGAGAAGAAGCATGTTGTGACTTGAGTCCAAACTAGCAGCTCCATTTACTGACCTGGGCAGCTAGGGGAAAGGAGCAGCTTTGGAGACACAGATCAAGAATTTGGTGTGGACATGTCCTTTTGTGATGCTTGTTACACATCAGGTGGTGTCCGAAAGACAGCTGAACGGCCCAGTGGATCAAGAGCTCCCAGGGGAGGCTGGTTATTTAGATTCGGGTATCATCAGCAAAAAAAGGCCTTTCTGAAGTCAAGGATCTGGAAGAAGCCATCAAGGGAGTGAGAAGAGGTCCAAAGTACTCCAGCATTCCTGCTTAGAGAAGGGACACGTGCTGAGGGGAGTTCAGGGAGGTGGGAGGAAAACCAGGCGCTTATGGTGACGGCAAGTCAAGAACGTGACCAGCGATGTCCAGTGCCCGAATCGGTTGAGGGAGATGGAAACAGAATTGATCTCAGGGTCGAGCCACTTGTATTTCCTTCATCTTGAAACCCTATGCAGTGGGCACTATTTTTCTTTACACTTTACCAGTGAGAAAGCCAAGGCTCAGAGAGGCTGAGTTATTTGCCAGGGCTCACACAATCAGAGATGGAGCTGGGGCACAGTAAACCGGCTAAATCCAGAGACTCCATAGGGCTACAACTGGGAACGACACATTCCCTTCTCTACTTCTGGTGTAGTCCTGGGCTTTATAACCTCACCTGCCAGGTAAACAGTGCTCCAGGGAGGAAAACTTTCTCAGTTCCGCTCAGAGGATGACAGATTAGTGCAGGATCTTCAGAAAGAATGATTCAAACTGAGGACAGAGAGAGGATAATGTAGTGCATTTAAGAGAGGCCTGTCTCCGTACTTATGTTCAGTTTGGGCTCATGATTGCTTTAAAAATGTCTTATTAGTGTGAAAGAGAAGAGGAAAAACTCAAAACAGAAAGTGTTTATACAAAAAAAAAAAAAAAAAAACACCTAGTGGGGGATTTGCAGGCTTTTCTGACAGATTGCAGGCTACAAAACAGATTTGTGGGTGAAGTCTAGGCTCTTTGTATTCATTTGTTCTTTGTTTCCTCTCCTATATGCTTAATGCCCATTTAAGAAAAGTCAATTAGGATACTATAGAAGTAGCATAAGTAACCCTCAGCCTGAGATAATGTTATCTATTGACTACAAACTATTTTATGTGAAAAGGCATTTTTATCTTTCAGGAAAATAAAGTGGCTGATGCACTGCCCCACTTTATATATGCTATGCTATGCTATGCTATGCTAAGTCGCTTCAGTTGTGTCCGACTCTGTGCGACACCATAGACGGCAGCCCACCAGGCTCCCCCGTCCCTGGGATTCTCCAGGCAAGAACACTGGAGTGGGTTGCCATTTCCTTCTCCAATGCATGAAAGTGAAAAGTGAAAGTGAAGTCGCCCTGTCATGTCTGACTCTTAGCGACCCCATGGACTGCAGCCTACCAGGCTCCTCCGTCCATGGGATTTTCCAGGCAAGAGAACTGGAGTGGGGTGCCATTGCCTTCTCTTCTGCCACTTTATATATATATATACATATATATATATATATATGTATATATATTATTTTCTAATTGTATATTCTTAAAACCAGTAATACTCTGAATCTAGATTTTCAAATCTGGGTGAATCTAGAGTAAGGTAAGTTTTGTAGGCTGCATGCGGGCTTCTCTGGGTGGCTCAGCAGTAAAGAATCCCCCTGCCAATGTGGACACGTGCATTAGATCGATCCCCAGGCTGGGAAGGTCCCCTGGAGAAGGAAATGGCAACCCATTTCAGTATTCTTGCCTGCAGAATCCCATGGACAGAGGAGCCTGGTGGGCTACAGTCCATGAGGTTGCAAAAGAGTTGGATACAACTTGGCAACTAAACAACAACAGCAGGCTGTAGGCAGCGGCACAGTTTGTGGATGGTTGTTACAAAATGAAGGGTCTTTCGTTGCAGTGCGAATTTGTTTCCTGTGGCTGCAATGACAAAGCACCATAGACTGGGGTTCTGAAGACAGCAGGCATTTACTCTCCAGCCGTCCTGGAGGCCTGACGTTGGAAATCAGTGAGGCCAGGCCCTGCCCTTCCCACTGCTGGAGGCTGAGACATTTCCTGGCTCATGGTTTCACAGTTCTGATCTCTGCAGTGTCTTCATGTGGCTTCTCCCTTGAGTCTCCTGAGTCTCAAATCTCCTCCGACTTTTTCTGATAAGGCTCTTATCCTTGGATTGGCATGCATGCTTGCTAAGTCGCTTCAGTCATGTCTGACTCTTTGCGACTCCACGGGCGATAACCCTCCAGGCTCCTCTGTCCATGGGAGTCTCCAGGCAAGGATCCTGGAGTGGGTTGCCATGCCCTCTTTCAGGGGATCTTCCCGACCCAGGGATTGAACCCTTGTCTCTGGCATGTACTTGCACTGGCAGGCAAGTTCTTTACCACTAGTGTCACTTGGGAAGTCCCTTGGATTTAGGGCCCAGCAAAGATCTGTTTCTCCAAATAAGGTCACAGTCATAGCTTCTGAGGTTTAAGATGTGGACATAGATTTTTGGAGGCTCTGCAGAAATCTTGACACAGTGTTAGACCCCAAAGTGGTGGGAAGGACTCAGAGGCCCAGGATATAGTCCTCCCTTTGATGTTTAGTTTTGTAAGTTAACACACAACACCACGATCAAGAGACTATAACACATGTGTGTCAGAAGTTTCTGGAAGCACATGAGAGAGAGGCGAGGATGCCCACTCTGCAATCCTCCCTTGCAGGCATCAACATCCCACAGAAAGAGAACGTGCTCTGGACCAGACCCACCAGGGTTGAAACTCATTCTGCCACTCACTGGCTCTGTGACCTTGGCCATTGATTTAGCTTGACTTCCATCTCTTCAACTGTGAAATATGAGTTGTAACACTGACTTCGGAGTATCCCTGAGAAGATCCAAAGAGCTGTCCAGTGTCTAGTCCCCAGCACAAGCCTAGATGATTCTCAGGGTCCACACGCCCTTCCTGATGCCTTCAGGATTCAGCTTGTTCTGTTGGGCAAGGTGAGAGCTCCCGTCTGGTTCCTCTAATCCTGCCTTTGCCAGCTGCTCTGTTTAGGGTCTCTGTTCCCACAAGATGTTTCTGATTCACTTACTCAACCTTGTCCCTAGGTAAAGAGAACTTTTCTTATCTGTTCCTCAGAAATCCCTGGCATTTAGATTTACCTACCCAGTTCAATTACTAGTTCAATTATTAATATTAGTTCAAGTATTAAGAAGAGGTGGCAAGAATACACAGAAGAACTATACAAAAAAGATCTTCATGACCCAGATAACCACAGTGCTGTGATCACTCACCTAGAGCCAGACATCCTGGAATGCTAAGTCAAGTGGGCCTTAGGAAGCATCACTACGAACAAAGCTAGTGGAGGTGATGGAATTCCAGTTGAGCTATTTCAAATCCTGAAAGATGATGCTGTGAAAGTGCTGCACTCAATATGTCAGCAAATCTGGAAATCTCAGCAGTGGCCACAGGACTGGAAAAGGTTAGTTTTCATTCCAATCCCAAAGAAAGGCAATGCCAAAGAATGCTCAAACTATCGCACAACTGCACTCATCTCATAAGCTAGCAAAGTAATGCTCAAAATTCTCCAAGCCAGGCTTCAGCAATATGTGAACTGTGAACTTCCAGATGTTCAAGCTGGTTTTAGAAAAGGCAGAGGAACCAAAGATCAAATTGCCAACATCCGCTGGATCATCGAAAAAGCGAGAGTTCCAGAAAAACATCTACTTCTGCTTTATTGACTATGCTAAAGCTTTTGACTGTGTGGATCACAAATTGTGGAAAATTCTGAAAGAGAGGGGAATACCAGACCACCTGACCTGCCTCCTGAGAAACTTGTATGCAGGTCAAGAAGCAATAGTTAGAACTGGGCATGGAACAATAGACTGGTTCCAAATTGGAAAAGGAGTACATTGAGGCTGTATATTGTCACCCTGCTTATTTAACTTATATGCAGAGTACATCATGAGAAACGCTGGACTGGAAGAAACACAAGCTGAAATCAAGATTGCCGGAGAAATATCAATAATATCAGATATGCAGGTGACACCACCCTTATAGCAGAAAGTGAAGAGGAACTCGAAAGCCTCTTGATGAAAGTGAAAGAGGACAGTGAGAAAGTTGGCTTAAAACTCAACATTCAGAAAACTAAGATTATGGCATCCAGTCCCATCACTTCATGGCAAATAGATGGGGAAACAGTAGAAACAATGAGAGACTTTATTTTTGGGGGCTCCAAAATCACTGCAGATGGTGACTGCAAGCCATGAAATTAAAAGACAGTTGTCCTTGGAAGAAAAGCTATGACCAACCTAGACAGCATATTAAAAAGCAGAGACATTACTTTGCCAACAAAGGTCTGTCTACAAAGCTATGGTTTTTCTAGTAGTCATGTATGGATGTGAGAGTTGGACTATCAAGAAAGCTGAGCACCGAAGAATTGATGCTTTTGAACTGTGGTGTTGGAGAAGACTCTTGAGAGTCCCTTGGACTGCAAGGAGATCCAACCAGTCAATCTTAAAGGAAATCAGTCCTGAATATTCATAGGAAGAACTGATGCTGAAGCGGAAACGCCAGTACTTTGGCCACCTGATGTGAAGAACTGACTCATTGGAAAAGCCCCTGATGCTGGAAAAGATTGAAGGCAGGAGGAGAAGGGGACGACAGAGGATGAGATGGTTGGATGGCATCACTGACATGATGGACATGCGTTTAAGTAGGCTCCAGGAGTTGGTGATGGACAGGGAGGCCTGGTGTGCTGAAGTCCATGCGGTCACAAAGAGTTGGACACGACTGAGTGACTGAACTGAACTGAACTGACCCAGTCAATCTGGGCTTCCTTGGTAGCTCAGCTGGTAAAGAATCCGCCTGCAATGTAGGAGACCTGGGTTCGATCCCTGGGTTGGAAAGATCCTCTGGAGATGGGAGTGTCTACCCACTCCAGTATTCTGGCCTGGAGAATTCCATGGGTAGAGGAGCCTGGCAGGCTACAGTCCATGGGGTCTTAAAGAGTCAGACATGACAGAGTGACTTTAAAAAACAAACAAAAAAACCTCCAGTTCAATCTAGTACTCATCCAAGGGTCCAGTAATTCTTTCGCTTTGTTTCATTGCATATCCATTAAGGTTTTGCTCTGACTCAACCTGCCCTTCTCTGTTCTTTGTGCTCTCAATGCTCTGCAAGCCCCATGGCTTCTGATCTTTACCCCTCTTTTAACATTGGTTTCACTGAATCTGATCACCGGCTTGTGGGTCTTCTCCTTTAAACCATGAGCTCCTTGAAGGAAAAATAGTGACTTTTGACTCTGTGTCTTTAAGGCATCAGGTGGGCTTGAGAAGAAGACAAACATGAGTGTAATGGTCCTGGCTCACAGGACTGGGTGATTACTTCAGATGTTTCTGAGCTAGCCATTGATAATTAGGGGACCCAGAGCTAGGCTTCCAGTGGTTGTCCATGTACTGAAAGCAGCAAGCAGTAGGCTTGACTGGCAGCTCAGAACTGTGGCCTGAATGGTGCTTCTAGTTATGGGACTGGAAATAAAGGCCATTGCGACTAGTTCATGTGGCCTGTCTTTTCAGTTGTGGCAGATGATGCATTGCTCTGCTTCAGGGAGGGACCCTGGACTTGGAATCTGACGATGTATGTGGACCCAGCAAGCCATCTAACATCTCTGAACTCTAGCCTTCCACGGTGTTAAAAAACAAAGCAAAACACAATTATAAGTTGTTTGGGAATATAAATAAGATCATGGATAAACTTGCAAGTAAATGTTATTCAACTTCAATGTGTAATGTAAGATAATTGAGCGGTTATAAGTCACATACCTCTGGGGTAGCCCTGCTCTCTGTTCCGTATCTATTATTCTTTAATGCATGGTGGTGAGAAATGAATGCCAAGAAATGAAAGTAAAGTCAATCTAAGTCAGTAGGAGGGTTTTTATGATGATCACTTCCGGTCCAGTGGTTATCTTTTGTTCACTGAGAGTTAGGCTAGGATAGAGTGTCTCAGACCTTGTTCACTAAGAGTGAGGTTAGGGTAGCATGTCTCAGACCTTTGTTTTTTCACTAAGAGTGAGGCTAGGGATGTGTATCTCAGACCATTGTGTAGTTGCCCAGCCCCTGGGGAGCTTGTGGAAATGCAGTCTCTCATTCAGTCGCTTTTGGCTGGGACCTGAAATTCTGCATTTCTAGCAAGTTCCCGGATGATGCGGATCCTGCTGGGTGGAGGACCACACTTTGAGTAGCAAGGAGCAGGGCAATACCCTGGGATTCACTCACTCAAATACTCTGGTTTTCTCTAAAGATCTACGTTCAGGATTTTCCCAAGGCTAGCTTGCAGCTCTAACTTCTCTTTTCTTTTTTTTGCGAATAATTCATTTTCTTCAGGTCAGAATTCACAGTGAAGAATCTTCTCAGGGCAACCCAAACAGGATGGAGACAGTAAGGCAGAGGGAAATTCCTGCTTTGATGAACCATTTCTTCAACCAATAAACGTGCTGACCCAGGGGCTTTTGTCCCACCAGACTTTAATCTGCACATTTCCAGTCTAGCACTACAGATCAATCTAGGACTCATCTAGTTAGTTGCTCAGTCGTGTCTGACTCTTTGTGACTATAAAGGAAAGCCCACCAGGTTTTTCTGTCCATGGGATTCTCCAGGCAAGAATACTGGAGTGGGTTGCCATGCCCTCCTCCAGGGGATCTTCCTGACCGAGGGACTGAACCTGTGTCTCTTGCATCTCCTGCACTTTGCTCTGATTCTACCTGCCCTACTTCTCTTTTCTCTGTGCTCTCAACCCTCTACAAGCCCCATGGCTTCCAATCTTTACCTCTGTTTTAGCACTGGTTTCATTGAATCCAGCCATCCTCTTGTGGGTCTTCTCCTTTACACCATGAGCTCCTTGAAGACAAAACGGTGACTTTTGACTCTGTGTTTTTGAGGTCTTTGACCATGTCTGACATGTGTGACAACTCCAGTTCTAGCAAATGACTGGTTTGTTGGAACAAATGACCAATCTGTTTAAACAAACACCCTTTCGCTGCTGCTGCTACTGCTAAGTCGCTTTAGTTGTGTCCAACTCTGTGCGACCCCATTAGACGGCAGCCCACCAGGTTTAAACAAACACCCTTTTGCTAATCCTCATTTGTTCTTCTTAACAACTCTGTGAATTTTTGCTGTCTCTCTTCTTCATAGACCTGGTAATGGGAGCTTAGAAATGTTAAGTGCCATACCTAAGCAAGTGATGGACTTGAGTCTGGTTGAAGGTATGTCTGGCTTGCTGGTCCAATTTCTTTCTGACCACTTTGGAATGACTGAATGAATAAATGCATCCATAGTGAACTTTGTTTACCATGACCTGCAGAGTGTAGGTGGTTAATCACAGCTTTGGCCAGACATGTCAACATCCAGAGTGATGGTTTCCAAGTGCTGGTCCCTGGGCCAGTGCCAGGTCAGGACCAAAGATTCACCAGTCTCTGATAGGAGGAAAACATGAGCATAAAATTAAATTTATAAAATTAAAGAACTGCCTTCATGATGAGACCATGTCAATTCTTTTCTGATATTCAAGTGACCTTCTTTTCACAAGATAATGCAAGAGTAATCATTAGTTATTACTATATTTTAACATTCTTATTAGGAAAATTAGACCAACCCCACTGAGTTGAAAATCCTACTTCTTAAAAGTGTACCAACACTTAAAAGTAGGACATCTGTGAAGTCCCCAAATCTGGGAATGACTGTTTTAGAGAAAGTTAATAAACGACTGACAACAGAGCCTCTATTTGAGGGTAAAAAGGCAGGCGCCTTCAGTGGATGACTTTGAGATTATAATAAAATTTCCTGCTCATAAATATCTTTTTTTTCCACCTTGCCTTGCTGACTCTGAGCAGCTGTTGACAGAAGACCACAAATCCATGAAAGGAACACCTCTTTAATTTGGGCAAAATGGTTGCAGGTTTTCTCTTGTAAAGAGTTCTGCTTAAAGGGGGACTCTTTCAGGTGCTTGGAGAGCATACATTTCTAAAGACTGAGAGTCAGGCTACCAGAATTTCTGGGACATGGTGAGTGAGGGGTGAGGAGAGGGAGGGGAATAGGGCCCTGACCAGAAAGACCAGGGCCATTTGGTTGAAGGGTCAGGGCAAGAGAGAGGAAGTCTCAAATAATGGGCACACCCAGAAGAATATTGAACAAAATCCCAGAAGACAGAAGCATGGGAAGGTCAGATTTTACTTTTTATTCTGTTTCAAAGCAAAATCCCCAATCAAAATAAACACAGCCACCAAAAGTCCCATGATATCATCAGGAACTGGACACTGTCTGCCTGGAAGTGTCAGATGAGCTGAGGGAATTCTTCCAGCTTCTCCAATTCAGAGAGAAGAGTCAGGCAGGCTCTCTTTCTCGTTGTGTTCATATCATGGTCTGGTGATTGGAGTGACTGACAGGATAAGTACAGGTAATTATTACATCTTTTCCTTACATTTCACAACATTCAGCCCTACCTAACAGAATTGATCTGGCGCCCATGAGTATGAAAAGAACATCCATGTGTAGAGCAGTGGATCACAAAATTAAAAAAAAAAAGCTGACATACATCACAGCAGGATCCTCTATGACCCACCTCCCAGAATATTGGAAATAAAAGCAAAAATAAACAAATGGGACCTAATTAACCTTAAAAGCTTCTGCACATCAAAGGAAACTATTAGCAAGGTGAAAAGACAACCTTCAGAATGGGAGAAAATAATAGCAAATGAAGCAACTGACAAACAACTAATCTCAAAAATATACAAGCAACTCCTACAGCTCAACTCCAGAAAAATAAATGAGCCAATCAAAAAATGGGCCAAAGATCTAAATAGACATTTCTCCAAAGAAGACATACAGATGGCTAACAAACACATGAAAAGATGCTCAACATCACTCATTATCAGAGAAATGCAAATCAAAACCACTATGAGGTACCATTTCACACCAGTCAGAATGGCTGCGATCCAAAAGTCTACAAATAATAAATGCTGGAGAGGGTGTGGAGAAAAGGGAACCCTCTTCCACTGTTGGTGGGAATGCAAACTAGTACAGCCACTATGGAGAACAGTGTGGAGATTCCTTAAAAAACTGGAAATAGAACTGCCTTATGACCCAGCAATCCCACTGCTGGGCATACACACTGAGGAAACCAGAAGGGAAAGAGACACATGTACCCCAATGTTCATCACAGCACTGTTTATAATAGCCAGGACATGGAAGCAGCCTAGATGTCCATCAGCAGATGAATGGATAAGGAAGCTATGGTACATATACACAATGGAGTATTACTCAGCCATTAAAAAGAATACATTTGAATCAATTCTAATGAGGTGGATGAAACTGGAGCCTATTATACAGAGTGAAGTAAGCCAGAAGGAAAAACACCAATACAGTATACTAACGCATATATATGGAATTTAGAAAGATGGTAACAATAACCCTGTGTACGAGACAGCAAAAGAGACACTGATGTATAGAACAGTCTTATGGACTCTGTGGGAGAGGGAGAGGGTGGGAAGATTTGGGAGAATGGCATTGAAACATGTAAAATATCATGTATGAAACGAGATGCCAGTCCAGGTTCGATACACGATACTGGATGCTTGGGGCTAGTGCACTGGGACGACCCAGAGGGATGGTATGGGGAGGGAGGAGGGAGGAGGGTTCAGGATGGGGAACACATGTATACCTGTGGCGGATTCATTTTGATATTTGGCAAAACTAATACAATATTGTAAAGTTTAAAAATAAAATAAAATTAAAAAAAAAAAAAAACAGCTGGGCAGGCCCCACAACTCCAGGAAAAGCTTGGTGTGTGGGGGACCTCATTTTTATTGTCCCCTTGGTGAGTCATGAATCACAGCACCCAATAAACTCTCGGTACACTTTTCAGATGAGCAGAACTCACCATCCTGATAGTAACATTATCCTTCATTGCTAAGTAGCTCAAAAGTTAAAAAGCCATCTTTGTAAGGTAACAAACATCAGAACAACATCAGACTGTATATGATTAGAACAATAACCTTGCTGTAGAATGGGTTTATTATATCTATTGTGTAACTGCATTTTTTTTCTGATCCAGCTACTGTGGACATTAGTAATGACAGAGAATCAAATCTGGTGTTATTCCACACCTGTAAATTTTTCAGTAATTATAAGGAGTCAAGGATTTCTGGCTAGTGAAGGAGAGAATGGTCCAGGAATATCCCTTCACTATGAGAGAGCTACTTCACAGTGGCTTGGTGGTAAAGAGTCTGCCTGCTACAGCAGGAGACATAGGTTCGATCCCTGGGTCAGGAAGATTCCCTGGAGGAGGAAATGGTAACCCACTCCAGTTTTCTTGCCTGGGAAATTCCATGGACAGAGGAGCCTGGCAATCTGTAGTCCCTGGCATCACAGAAGAGTCAGACACGACTTAGTGATTAAACAACAATGAGAGACCTGACCCCACAATTGAACCTAAATGTGCATGTCTTGATTCATTTGTGTAAGTGTGGGATTGAAGTGTTCACAGATTTTGCTTGTGAGTGGATCTTTCCATTGAACACACCATGCCAATGTCCTAAAGTGTCTTTCTCCCAGGAAAGTGTCTGAGTATGGGAATGTGATGGCAAGTAAGATGGAACCTCTACTCTTATGCAAACTAGATGGAAATGTAAGATGCTTTTGTACCTGAATGTAAGATGCTTTTGCACACATGGAAAACAATGTGTGGAGGGAGATACTGAGGAAGTGAGGGCAAGTGAGAAGAGTAAGGTCTCGGAGGCAGCTTCATGGAATGTGTGGTATTTCCACTGAGCCTTTGGGGATGGGGTCTAGGAAGTTGATTGGTTAACACTGACTATCTTGGTAAAGATTAGGGCACATCAAGATGTAGAGGAGTACATTCCTGAACTGTGAAGTAGCATGAAAGTCCAGGCTTTTTTCCATGGGGTCACATGGGCAGGTGGGACATAGGGATCCTAGTGATAAGACTTGGAGAGACAGGCTGAAGACATGATGGTGGTAGGAGCTTTGAAATCCAGACCAAAGAGCTTGGCTTTTGTTCTGTCCGTGACTGTTGCAGACAGATACTCTTATTTGCCTACCCAGTAGCTATCACTTGCTTGCTTTTTTTCCTTTTGCTAATAGAGCCACAGTGATCATAAACTTCCCATTTTATAGGCAATCAGCATCTGTAAAATGGTTTTGTGGGTGTTTGATCAGAGGAATAGTGCTTGAGTTGATTTGTCCTTTATACGGACAACCCTGGTCAGGGGGTGGTGGGTGGAGAGTGTGGAGGAGGGAGAAAACCTTGACCAGCCAAAAAGATAAAAATGAAGGCCATGGAGCATAGCAGCAGTAAGACACACCCAAGAACCTTCTAGAATCTAAAAGCGTACAAAAATCACCTCCAAAAGAGTAGAAAGGGAATAACTTCCTAACCACTCTGGAATGATAAGAGCACATTCATTTTAATTTGGTTCTTTCTAAGGGACAGCATAAACCACCATGGAATTCTAAGATCTGTACTAACCAAGGGGAGAGGCCACCAGAAGGCTCTTGCCATGTGCTTTACCCCGTGTTCTGGGCAGAAGCAGTAACTGTGTTAAACATAAAGGGACTGTGCTGTGCTGAACTGTGTATCTACCAAAAGATATGCTCCATGCCCCTGGTACCTGCGAATGTAACTTATTTGGAAATAAAGTCTCTGTGCTGCTGCTAAGTCGCTTCAGTCGTGTCCAACTCTGTGCGACCCCATAGACGGCAGCCCACCAGTAGATGTAATCAAATGAAGATGAGGTTTAAGAAAGTAAATGCTAAGACTTCTCATTACACGGGAAAAAAAAAAAAAAAAACTGTTTTTCTTCTTTTATATCCATCTGCGATGAAAGATGTTAACTAAATTAATTGTAGTCATTATTTCACAATATATGCAATTCATCATGCTGGACATGTTAAACTTACAGTGCTGTATGTCAGTGATGTCTCAATAAACCTGGAAAAAAGTTTAAGATGAAGTCACACTGGATTGAAAGACATTTTATTTAAAATGTGTCTCATAAGCAGCATATAGATAGCTTGTCATTCAGTATGACAATCTTCATCTTATCATCACAGTGATTGGCCTAGGTACTAGCTTCATAAGATTGCTGTAAGAAATCAACAAAAACTAAATGACTTCACTGAAACTTATTCTCTCAAAAGCATGGATGCTAGAAGTTAAAAATCAAGGTGTTAGCAGGGCCAGGCTTCCTTAAAAGACCCTAAGAAAAAATACTTCTTCACATGTTGTATCTTCTGAGGGTTGCAATAATTCTTGGTTTTCCTTGGCTTGTGGCAGAATAATACCAATCTTTGCTCCTTTGACCTTTTTGTACAACAAAACAAAACAAAACCCAAAACCTAACCTCTGTATCTGGGTCCAAATCTCCCCTTCTTCTAAGGACACCAGTCATTGGATTTAAGGCCCATCCTAATCCAGTGTGGGCTTACCTGGAGGCTCAGATGGTAGAGGGTCTGCCTGCAAAGCAGAAGACCCGGGTTCAATCCCTGGGTCTGGAAGATCCCCTGGAGAAGGGAACGGTAACCCACTCCAGTGTTTTTGTCTGGAGAATTCCATGGACAGAGGAGCCTGGTAGGCTACAGTCCACAGGATAAAAAAGAGTGGAACGTGACTGATGTGACTTAGCACACACACACACCAGTTACACAGACATTTTATAAAAATAGAGAGGGAAAAGCTTACAGCTTTACTACTTAATTTTGTGACCCTCAATGCTTTGGCAGCAAGGTATTAGTGGCAGAGAAGAGGAAGAAAGGGATCAGGACACTTAGGATGTGAGGGGCTCAAGAAATATACAAACCAAGACAAGATCAGAATTATAAATGCAAAGATTGATTTGAGGGGACAGTGGTTAAGAAATCATAGCAGTGTGAACCGTGGAGCCAGTGTGCACGATGACCACAGACTGGAGTCAGAGTCCAGACCCCAGGAAGCCTCACGTCTCTGCCTCATAGCAGGTGAGAGGTGAGACTGTAAAAAGAAAAATGAGATAAGGAGTTGGCTCATGGAAAATTCCGAGAGGCACAGAGGTTAAGCGCGTGGACTTCGGAGTCACACTGTCTAAATTTCAATCCACTCGCCTATGCTACCGCAGGCACGGAACCTAACCTCTCTGTGCCTCCTCCAAGTCCTGAGGCTTAAACAAATTCATAAGATTCCTGATGCTTGCTATTCTAGGAAGAAGCATGTCAGGCATCTAGTGGTTGGTGTCTAGGCAATGGAAGGTATTAGCAAAGGCCAGGGCAATATAGAGGGTGCCTGGTTAGGGACATCTGGGCCTTCAGGTCCTCTTCAGAGCACGAGAGAACTCCAAGACAGGTGGCCTCTGGAGGGCCCGGGGCAATGAGTAAGAAACCGGAGTGTGAAGCAGAAGCTCTACTTTCTCAGACTCAGTGTAACCTCCATCATCAGCTTTGTCCATCTTTTAAACTTACTGACCTTTTTCTGATGATGAAGGTTCTACATTGCAGCGTTATTTGTAGTAGCTACAGACTGGAAAGAACCTGAATGTCAGTAAGGGAATAGATTAATTGTGGTGTATTTGATGAATACTCTACAGCAGGTTTCCCAGGTGGCTTGGTGGTAATGAGCCAATGCAGGAGACGCAAGAGACGCGGGTTGGATCCTTGGGTCAGGAAGAGCCCCTGGAGGGGGAAATGGCAACCCACTCCAGGATTCTTGTCTAGAAAATTTCCACGGACAGAGTAGCCTGGCAGGCTACAGTCCATGGGGTTGCAAAGAGTTGGACGTGACTGAGCATGAACACATGCACGCACTACAGCAGCTAAGGTAAATAAATTAGTTACATACATAGCAACCCAAATGGCTCTTGAAAATCTACTGATAGTGAAACAAGTAAGTGACAGTGTGATCAAGTTTATGTAAACAAATTACATCATGTTTATGAAAGCTCAATGAATAGAAAAGTATACAATCAGAAATTAGATGGATGCATTCTCAAGAAGAGAGGGATCTGGACTAGGAACAAAGTACACTCCAACTTCATCTAGAACATCTACTGTTAGTGTTCAGTTGCTAAGTTGTGTCTGACTCTTTGTGACCCCATGGACTGCAGCATGCCAGGCGCCTCTGTCCTCTACTATCTCCCAGAGTTTGCTCAAATTCATGTCCATCAAGTCAGTGATGCCATCCAACCATCTCATCCTCTGATGTCCCTTTCTCCTCCTGCCTTCAACCTTTTCCAGCATCAGGGTCTTTTCTAATGAGTCGGCTCTTTGCATCAGGTGGCCAAAGTACGCTGAGCTTCAGCTTCAGCATCAGTCCTTCCACTGAATATTCAAGGTTGATTTCTTTAAGGATTGACTGGTTTGATCTCCTTGCTCTCAAGAGTCTTCTTCAGCACCACAGTTCGAAAACATCAGTTCTTTGGCACTCACCCTTCTTTATGGTCCAGCTCTCACATCTGCACACGACTACTGGAAAAACCATAGGTTTGACTAGATGAACCTTTGTCAGCAGTGATGCCTCTCCTTTTAATGTGCGGTCTCATAGCTGTTGTTCAGTTGCTCACTCGTGTCTGACTCTTTACGCTGTATACGTTTGTCATAGCTTTCCTTCCAAGGAACAGCCTATTACTTCATTAAATTTTTGAAGCAAAAAACAAAAGTTAGGAATGCAAGGGATTTCTGTGTGTTGATTTTATATCCTGCAACTTTACTATAGTCACTGATTATTTCTAGTAATTTTCTGGTGGAATCTTTAGGGTTTTCTATGTAGAGGATCATGTCATCTGCAAATAGTGAGAGTTTTACTTCTTCTTTTCCAATTTGGATTCCTTTTATTTCTTTTTCTGCTCTGATTGCTGTGGCCAAAACTTCCAAAACTATGTTGAATAGTAATGGTGAATTGTCTTGTTCCTGACTTTAGAGGAAATGCTTTCAATTTTTCACCATTGAGGATAATGTTTGCTGTGGGTTTGTCATATATAGCTTTTATTATGTTGAGGTATGTTCCTTCTATTCCTGCTTTCTGGAGAGTTTTTATCATAAATGGATGTTGAATTTTGTCAAAGGCTTTCTCTGCATCTATTGAGATAATCATATGGTTTTTATTTTTCAATTTGTTAATGTGGTCTATTACATTGATTGATTTGTGGATATTGAAGAATCCTTGCATCCCTGGGATAAAGCCCACTTGGTCATGGTGTATGATCTTTTTAATGTGTTGTTGGATTCTGATTGCTAGAATTTTGTTAAGGATTTTTGCATCTATGTTCATCAGTGATATTGGCCTGTAGTTTTCTTTTTTTGTGGCATCTTTGTCAGGTTTTGGTATTAGGGTGATGGTGGCCTCATAGAATGAGTTTGGAAGTTTACCTTCCTCTGCAATTTTTTGGAAGAGTTTGAGCAGGATAGGTGTTAGCTCTTCTCTAAATTTTTGGTAGAATTCAGCTGTGATGGAGAAATATACCATGTTCATGGATTGGAAGAATCAATATCGTGAAAATGAGTATACTACCCAAAGCAATTTATAGATTCAACACAATCCCTATCAAGCTACCAACAGTATTCTTCACAGAGCTAGAACAAATAATTTCACAATTTGTATGGAAATACAAAAAACCTCGAATAGCCAAAGTGATCTTGAGAAAGAAGAATGGAACTGGAGGAATCAACCTACCTGACTTCAGGCTCTACTACAAAGCCACAGTTATCAAGACAGTATGGTACTGGCACAAAGACAGAAATATAGATCAATGGAATAAAATAGAAAGCCCAGAGATAAATCCACGCACATATGGACACCTTATCTTTGACAAAGGAGGCAAGAATATACAATGGATTAAAGACAATCTCTTTAACAAGTGGTGCTGGGAAAACTGGTCAACCACTTGTAAAAGAATGAAACTAGACCACTTTCTAACACCATACACAAAAATAAACTCAAAATGGATTAAAGATCTAAACGTAAGACTAGAAACTATAAAACTCCTAGAGGAGAACATAGGCAAAACACTCTCTGACATACATCACAGCAGGATCCTCTATGACCCACCTCCCAGAATATTGGAAATAAAAGCAAAAATAAACAAATGGGACCTAATTAACCTTAAAAGCTTCTGCACATCAAAGGAAACTATTAGCAAGGTGAAAAGACAGCCTTCAGAATGGGAGAAAATAATAGCAAATGAAGCAACTGACAAACAACTAATCTCAAAAATATACAAGCAACTCCTACAGCTCAACTCCAGAAAAATAAATGACCCGATCAAAAAATGGGCCAAAGATCTAAATAGACATTTCTCCAAAGAAGACATACAGATGGCTAACAAACACATGAAAAGATGCTCAACATCACTCATTATCAGAGAAATGCAAATCAAAACCACTATGAGGTACCATTTCACACCAGTCAGAATGGCTGCGATCCAAAAGTCTACAAGTAATAAATGCTAGAGAGGGTGTGGAGAAAAGGGAACCCTCTTCCACTGTTGGTGGGAATGCAAACTAGTACAGCCACTATGGAGAACAGTTTGGAGATTCCTTAAAAAACTGGAAATAGAACTGCCTTATGATCCAGCAATCCCACTGCTGGGCATACACACTGAGGAAACCAGAAGGGAAAGAGACACGTGTACCCCAATGTTCATCGCAGCACTGTTTATAATAGCCAGGACATGGAAGCAGCCTAGATGTCCATCAGCAGATGAATGGATAAGAAAGCAGTGGTACATATACACAATGGAGTATTACTCAGCCATTAAAAAGAATACATTTGAATCAGTTCTAATGAGGTGGATGGAACTGGAGCCTATTATACAGAGTGAAGTAAGCCAGAAGGAAAAACATAAATACAGTATACTAACGCATATATATGGAATTTAGAAAGATGGTAACAATAATCCTGTGTACGAGACAGCAAAAGAGACAGTGATGTATAGAACAGTCTTATGGACTCTGTGGGAGAGGGAGAGGGTGGGAAGATTTGGGAGAATGACATTGAAACACGTAAAATATCATGTATGAAACGAGTCGCCAGTCCAGGTTCGATACACGATACTGGATGCTTGGGGCTAGTGCACTGGGACGACCCAGAGGGATGGTATGGGGAGGGAGGAGGGAGGAGGGTTCAGGATGGGGAACACACGTATACCTGTGGCGGATTCATTTTGGTATTTGGCAAAACTAATACAATTATGTAAAGTTTAAAAATAAAATTAAATTAAAAAAAAAAAAAAGAAAACATGCTAAAATGTCTCCCTTCTCCAAAATAAAACAATACAAAATAAAAACATTCCCCTCCAAAAAAAAAAAAAAAAAAAAGTTAATTTTGGCTGGAGGGTCCATTATTTTCCTGTACTTTCTTCTATTTTTAAAAATGTTTCCTGCCCATTGTAGAAAATAAAGTATAGGAAAAAAACATAACTAGCATGTAGATATCGCTGTTATCATTTTGTCCAATTACTATGTGTATGTAGATGTGTATTTAAAATTATACTGTCTGTATATACAGTTTTGTAAGATGTTTTTTAAACTTGATGGATTATATTTTCCTATGTCATCAAATGTTCTTTAAAGATATGATTTTCAATGACTGCAAAATAGTTCATCTTCTGTATATGCTATAATTATTCCATCATTTTCCCATGACTGGATCTATAAACTGTTATAAACTACTGGGTTAGTCAAAATTTTCATTCGTGTTTTTCTGTAACATCTTGCAGAAAAACTCAAATGAAATTTTTAGGTTTTTGGCCAACTCAGTACATCTGACTTTTGGGCTCTGTAAATAATGAGACTTTATTATATAAGAATTATTGTATAAGTAATTATATAATTATATATAACCTACATAATTAATTAATAATATAATTAATATGTAATTAGAGTAATTATTATATAATTGTATATTTCTGATTATTCCATTAAGATACATTTCTAGGAATAGAATTATGGGTTCAAGATGTATGGGTATTTTAAAGGTTATTGATAAGTAAACTCCATGGACGATAGCTCACCAGGCTCCTCCATCCATGGAATTCTCCAGGCAAGAATACTGCAGTGGGTTGCCATTCTCCTCTCTAGGGGATCTTACTGACTGAGGGACTGAAGCTGAGTCTTCTGCATTGCAGGCAGATTCTTTAACATCTGAGCCACTAGGGAGGCCCATTGATACAGATTGACAAATTAGTTTCCAAAAGACAGGAACAATTGACACGCCCTCCAGTTCTATATGAGGTAGCTGCTGATCTTGAAGAAAGTGAAAGAAAGACAGTGAAGTTGCTCAGTCGTGTCTGACTCTTTGTGACCCCATGGACTGTAGCCCACCAGGCTCTACTGTCCATGGGATTCTCCAGGCAAGAGTACTGGAGTGGGTTGCTATTTCCTTCTCCAGGGGATCTTCCCGACCCAGGGATCAAACCCGGGTCTTCCACATTGTAGGTAGATGCTTTTACCGTCTGAGCCATCAGGAAATGATGATCTTAAAGTTCCATAAATTGGATAAAACCCCTGACCCACTCCACCACCACCGCAAATTTGATTTTCCTGGTCCTCCAGTCTTATTTTCTTTTGGATTTCCTCTAGCGGTGGTTTCGAGCTCAGAAGAGAGTGGCCTCTGGCTGGAAGACAGGCGTGGTGGGCGATTCCCCTAATATTTGCTCCCATGGGAGGCTCTCTGAGCCAACCTCCTCCCTCCAAGGAGCTCAGTCACTTCCAGGCATTGGGGTGAGGGCCAGTCTTATTACTGCTCAGCACCTCCTACTCTGTGGCTGACACCTACGCTGCGGCCCGCCTTCAGAGGAAAGACAACCTGTTATTTTGTACTTGCTGCTGTCTTATATCAATAGGAAGCCAGTGATGCTGTTCTCAGCAAACACAGATTCACCCTAAGAAGCTGTCCTTTCCGAAATGGGATAATCCTGCCCTGGTGTTCCCTGACTGGCAAGAATCACTTCCATATGGGAACATCTGTCTGTATCTGAAACTGATTCTAGTCACAGGACTACTGATGAGTATCAGATGGTTCAGTAGAAGAATTAATGGTTTAATCCTGGCTTATTAGTTGATGGGTAACATATATTTATTGCGCTTTCCCTGGTGGCTCAGCGATAAAGAATCTGCCTGCTGATGCAGGAGACATGGGTCCCATCCCTGGGTTGGGAAGGTCCCCTGGAGAAAGAAATTGGCAACCCACTCCAGTATTGTTTCCATGGGAAATCCCATGAAAACAGGAGCCTGGTGTTCTGCAGTTCATGGGGTCACAGGATCAGACCAAATAACAAAACAACAAACGTGTTTGTTACAGACCGTGTATTTACTTCTACGATATCTGTAGAGAGAAGCCACAACTATTATGAATGAGCCTCTCACCTTGTGATACTGTGCTGCTTTTAAACCTACATTGACATAAAGCAAATTATTTGTACACTTCACTGTCATCATACAATTTCAGATATTTTGAAGTTAAAAAAAAAAAAAAGTAGCTGCCTCCTGCTGCTTTTTGGTTAAATAGTCACATCCTCACCATGACCCTCAAGCCTGTCTGGTTTGACTGTGGGCAAACTCCCCTCTTCAAAACCTCTTTCACCTTCTTCCCAGATCTTAAAGTCAGCATTCTCCCTTTGACCTCAGGGCTTTTGCACATGCAGTTTCCACAGTATGGGATAGTCTGCTTCCTCCTGCATTGTTCCAGACCTAGCAGATCTCACCCCACGGCACTCCTTTGCCAGTCTTAGTAGCATCTTTTAGATGAGCTCAAAAAAAAAAACATCTTCAGAAAAGGCTGTCCCTCAGACCCCAGACTATGTGTGGACCCTCTGATTAATGTTATCATAACATGGTGTGTTTTTGCTTGTGATGATTTGTAGTTTGCCATTCAATGTTTGCCTATGTCATTATTGTTTGAAGTCTGTCTCTCTCATTGCTCTTCTGTGTTCCCCGGGCAAAGAGGCTGTTTTTCTTACCATCAGAAGCATGCTGGCCAATAAAATGTGGGGCAGACAGCTGCTGAGTCACCGCTTGTCAAATAAATAAATGGATACCGACTAGTATGGCTGCCGGCTTTGTTGGGTTAGTGCGCTGGCTGAGCATCCTTGCGTGCAATCTCCTCATAAGGCAATGAACTATTTCTCAAGCCATAGAAGAGTGTCATTCAGAGTGGAGCCTTTATGACAGCTGGGCAGCTTTTCTTACCTGCTTTCTTGCCTACTCGTGATGGGAAAGTGTTACTTCATCTGCCTTGCTTTTTAAAAACAAAGACAATGTCTTCACTTTTCCTCCATCTGAGACATCAACAACATCATTATTATTTTGTTTAGGAGGCACGTTTTTTTTTTAATTTACTTTTTGCTGCTGCTGCTAAGTTGCTTCAGTCGTGTCCGACTCTGTGTGACCCCATAGACGGCAGCCCACCAGGCTCCCCCGTCCCTGGGATTCTCCAGGCAAGAACATTAGAGTGGGTTGCCATTTTCTTCTCCAGTGCATGAAAGTGAAAAGTGAAAGTGAAGTCACCCAGTCGTGTCTGACTCTTAGCGACCCCATGGACTGCAGCCTGCCAGGCTCCTCTGCCCATGGGATTTTCCAGGCAAGAGTACAGAGTGGGGTGCCATCACCTTCTCCGAATTTACTTTTTGGTTGGAGGGAAATTACTATACAATGTTGTGTTGGTTTCTGCCACACAGCAGTGCAAATGAGCCATAATTTTACAGATTTCCCCTCCCTCCTCAGCCTTCCTCCCCTCCCCCCATCCCATCTTTCTAGTTCATCAGAGAGTGCCATTTTGGGCTCCCTGTGTTATACAGCAACTTCTAACCAGCTATCAATTTTATACATGGTAATGTATATATGCTAAGACATCATTAGGCAATGACATAATTTAATAGTAACTTTTCAGAGGGAAAAACCAAATATATCCCCCAAATATTGCTCCCACATTAAATATATATTGATTGTAAAACACCCAATCCTGGATGTGTTAACATGTTATAAAAAGGTGAACATCTTTGAATTTAGACAAAATTGGCAGTCCTACCACAAAGGCTGGTTATGAATATTAAAACAGATGAAGGCATGTGAAGTGTATTGCTAAGTGTCTGGTACACAGTGTTGAATAAAATGATACTTATTAGTAAGCTTATTACTATTATTCCTATCATTTTACTTTGAGAGGATTAACTTGAGTTTATCCTGTGGGTTGTAGATTCCCAGTGACGTTAAAGGGCCCATATTCTTGTTGGGGAGGAAAAAAGTTTCCTCTGCCTTTCTAGTTTCTTCTGCCTGCTTTAAGAACTAAATTAACAGGAGGCAGATTAACAGGAGAAAATCAAACAAATGTTTAATAACATGTATTCATGGGAGAAACCTAGGAAAAGTGAGTAAATCACCCAAATGACTAAATCCCTCACCTTAAATGCCATCCTCAGCTAAAGAGAAAAGAGGACGTTGAGGGTAGGGAGCGCCTGTTACCAGAGGTGACCAGGAGGAGTGCAGTGAACAAGCCTAAGGGTGTTGTGCAGATTTATTTCTGTAGAGACTTGCTCATCCTTCTTTTCCTGGTCCAGGCAGGGAGACACCTTTACAAGTGGAGAATTCCCTTATAAATGTAAATATTTCTTACAAAAGGGTGACTTCTACTTGATTTTCAGAGTTTTTCCCCTTGTCTGCCGTTTCTTAGAAAATGTGCCCAGTCGATCAGTCCTGTCCCACTCTTTTACGACCTCATGGACTGCAGCCTGCCCTCCAGGCTCCTCTCTCCATGGGATTTTCCAGGCACGAATATTGGAGTGGGTTGACATGTCCTCCTCTAGGAGATCTTCCCCACCCAGGGATCAAACCCACATCTCTTGCGTGTCCTGCATTGGCAGTCGGATTTTTTACCAGTAGCCCACCTTAACCAGCTTAAGATAATTAATATGCCAAAGAGACATATTTAAGGGTGTCAAATTCTGCTCCCCTCCACCTTGCATGTCTGGGTGAATGCAGTCTCCTCTCAGTACTCAGGCCTCAGTAAGACACAGTGACACACAGGAGCTAGGCATCAGCGTGGAGGTCCCGGAGCAACCTGAATTGGGAGTCCCAAGCTGTTCGGACCACACCTCCAACGTGATCGTGAATGAAGGGAAAGAAGCCTGGAGGGTGAGTCTCTAGCCTTCCTCGGACAGTCAGCACTCCGTCTCCAGCTCCTTTTCTAAAGAAAAGCCCCCTCTTGGTGGGCCAGGATGTTCATGTCGTCTTTTCTATGTTTTCACAAAATAACTGGGGAGTATATTTATTCCAAGAGATCTCGGTTGGGCATTTCCGGTCCCACTGCTGCCCACTGGCCGGGACTTTCCTGGCTCTCCCCCAGGCAGTCACTTCCCACCCACCTCCACACTTTCCGGCCTGCAACCCTCCCAGTTTAATTCAATTCTTACGAACAAGTGCCTGCTGTCCTTGGAGTCACTCCTCTAACTTTAGGTGGGTCCCCTTCTCACTCCCCTTCCCAGTCTGGCTGAAAAAGCTCAGCGTCATGGGAAACATTATTCTTATTCACATGGAGGGAATAGTCACTGCCCTTGGTTAGTCTGGTATGTGAAGCTCTCCCAAGTCAGAGCCCATTCAAACTTCCCAGACTTTCTTCTGCTTCCCCCTGTTCCGTACCTGACTCCCTGCCCGTCCCATCTCACTCTCTTCTGCTTTCTGGAACAATCTCCTTCACTCCTATCCCCCTTCGCACTGTTGAGGCTTGTCCTGCGGCGCTCGATTCTATGTTTCCAGCTTGGGGTGTAGTCAGACATGCACACGGCTGGTGACTCTTCTAGATGATAAACTCTTTGAAAGCAGAAAATCCACCTTACTTCTTATATTGTAGTTTTACCTACAGTACATGGAGAAATGAGTAAATGACCTTTTGGTTTCTTAAACATCAAAAGGAAGAGTAATTATGTATCCCTTATGTGTCGCAGAAATTAAATCTGCAAGAAAAAAAAAGGTGCCCAGTGGAGGGATCTTTGTTGAGCAAGTCATTTCTTCCTCTGTGTGTTCTCCCTCTGAACTCGTTTAATGGTGCAAAGGGAACTTCTTTCCTCTGGTGGGCAGAGCGGAGAGGTAAATGCTGACAGATGATGCTATTTTGGGCTTCCCAGGTGGCATGAGTTGTAAAGAATTCGCCTTCCAGTGCAAGAGGCTCCGGTTTGATCCCTGGGTCGGGAAGATCCCCTGGAGAAGGAAATAACAACCCACTCCACTATTCTTGCCTGGAGAATTCCATGAACAGAGGAGCCTGGTGGGTTGTAGTCCATGGGGTGGCAAAGAGTCGGACACGGCTGAGCGAGTGATACGACTACACTGATGCTATTTTAGCTGTGTGTCCATTCATGCATGGATCCCGTGCTCAGAAGGCAGCCAGTATACTTTGTTAAATCAACACCAGTGCTTTACTGTATGAAGGGTGGGTTGAATTCGGATGTGTTACTGAACTAAACCTGGGTCTGCTTGCCCTCCTATAGCAGTCAAGCCAATCTGCTGGCACCAGCTTGGGATGAAGGTGAGGGTGGTATTTATTATAAGGCTTCAGATGAGGAGTCCAGGCATCATGAATGCTCAAAAACTTGAACTCTCTGATGGGTTTCAGGAAAACATTTTTAAAGGCCAGGTGAGGGATGAGGTCACTGGGTCTGTGATGCGCAATTCTTTGGTTGATGATGAGGTAATAGGACCATGTCACGGGAGTTAACATTATCAATCCTTGGGCTCCAGTAGGTCTGGGGGCTACTGCTCATGGTCATTAAGTAGTTAACTTTTTCCATTTCGTGGGAGTTTTGGCATCTGTAAAAGGACTCAAGGCAATTTGCATCAGATACTGTTATCTTAGTAATTCAGAGGGGAGTTAAAGCAGAGGACGTGGGGGGATGGGTCTGTCCTGGGAAGTCTCCCTAGGAAGATGGGATCAGCTGGGAAGGGTCCTGGATTTAGGGCACAGCCAGGCAGGGTTCTGCCCACCCTGTGCTCAGTTGCTTCAGTCCTGTCCGACTCTTTGTGACCACAGGACCTTTAGCCCACCCGGCTCCTCTGTCCATGGGATTTCCCAGGCAAGAATACCGGAACGGTTGCCATGTCCTCCTCCAGGGGTCTTCCTGGCCCAGGGGTCCAACCAGCATCTCTTAATCTCCTGAACTGGCAGGTGCATTCTTCCCAGTGCCACCTGGGAAGCGAGTCCCACCCCGCCCCCACCAGAGATGGACCGCTTCCCAGATTTGCGTGTCATCCTTGCACAGGGCCATGCTAATCTTCCCTGCCTCATTCCGATGTTAGTGTATGTGCGGCTGAAGCAAGCACTCTCTCCTCCAGCTGCCCTCTTCTCAGCCGCAGTTCCTGAGGGGAAAGAGTAGTCACTCAACATTCTCATCTTTAAGAGCGAAGCTGAGTCTACCTACTTTTAAGGAAATGGGTGTCACAGACAATTTTTCAGAGCCAATGACACTGTGATACCTGCAAGTGGAAGTTCTTGGCGTTTTAGGGCTCCTGAACAAAAGAGTTGTGTAGGCAACATAGCCTATTGGGTTTTCCATGTTATGTGTTTTATGGTTCCTTGGAGTCTTAGGTGTTCTCTTGAATGTAATGACTCATTGCATGTATCTACTGAAAACAAATGCACAGCCTAAGAGCAGCGAGTTTCAGTTTTGTTTGGGGACCTGACTAAGGACAATGGCCCAGGAGATAGCCTCTCAGATAGCTCTGAGAAACTGCTCTGAAGAAGTGGGAAGACCCAGTATATACATACATACATATATATTATTTTTTGGGGAGGAGGGGCTGGGAAATACATTTAGTCAAGCATAAAATATTACTGCTAGTCACAAAGGCTTCCCTGGTGGCTCAGTGGTAAAGAATCTGCCTGCGATGCAGGAGACTCAGTAGATGCAGGAGACCTGGGTCTGAACCCTGGGTCGGGAAGATCCCCCTGGAGGAGAAAATGGCAACCCACTCCAGTATTCTTGCCCGGAGACTCCCACGGACAGAGGAGCTGGGTGAGCCACAGGCCACACGGTCGCAGAGTCGAACACGACTAAAGGGACTGAGCACACAGTAGCAAGCTAGTCACAAAGAACACGCATCTCAATTAATGATTTCAGTGCTTTTCTCTGTGTGGGACAAGGCAAGAACCTGGACCTGAGATCACGGAAATTCCTCCTTAGATATGCATCTTCACTAGCTAGGGGCCCATTTATCCAAAGCACAAAATGCTCCCTTCTTTCCCGCCCCCCGCCCCCCCCCCATTCTGAATTCCCCTCAGGGTTTGGTGTCCTGGGTGATACAATGAGTTGGGACTTAATCATTTGTATAAGGGGATGATGAGCGATACTCTTTGCTCTTTCTGTTTACACATGTTTTACAATTGTGCATGGGATATAGTTTCTAAACCTGATCTCTTTTTTCTTTCAGTGACCAAGTAACACGGTGTTTATCTTGTAGCAGACGTGTTTCTAAGTATCAACAGGCTCTGAAGAATGAAGTCAACAGTGTGGTTGATTTTCAGATTTCTTTCAATGACTGCAAAGTCAAAATAGAATTCTGAATTCACCAAAAAAAGCTGCAAAGTCCCAGGAAGTGTTAGGACATGCTCGGGGTTGGGGGATCTGAATTTCAGCCTCCACCTGGAGTTGACTGAATGTGGTGATCTACAGCATATTATTTTTTCTCCCACTGTTGTCCTCTCCAGGCTATAAAGCAGAGGCGATTGTGACAGTCCCCCTTCCTCCCAAGGATGTGACGTGGAATATATCCTCAGACTAAAAGGTTACACAGATATTTGAATTAAGTAGTGGGCCTACTTAAGTGTTTCTCAGTGCTGTTATTTCTAGGTAGATTGCTTATAAAAAATTTCTATCTCAGTGATAGGTGACAAGTTGCTCATTCACTAGTCTGTAAGAATCATTTATCTTTCTCTCCTTCACTGCATTATCGCCTTCATTTTCAGATACTGCAGAAATGGCCTTGTTTTCAGTGGTGGACATAACCTGGATGACCATTTGGTCTGTGTGTTCCATGTCACCCTATCCCCTTCGAGCTATGAGCTGGTTCTCAGTGGTGGGGAAGAGGCTGCTGCCACAGTGCCAGCCTCTCAGATAATGATACACCATAGAATTCTTTCAGGGCATGAGGTTTTAGGGCAAGGTACTCCTGAATCTAATTTTTCCTGCATTATTTTAACCAGATGCTAATAGGAATCGACAGGAGACTGACCTCAAACTGTGGAAAATTTCTTAGATAGAAGCTGTTCAACGAGAAATGTCATTCTCTAGCCATTTCAGAGTCCTGTGATTTTTATCAGAATAGAATTATTTGCCTTAAGGATTTTTCTAAACCTATTACTTTCCTATAAACGACTTTTCAATTGAAGTAATACATTTCTCATTATGTAGTTACTTTCATTGCTGGAGAGCCTAAATACTTGAAAAATGTCTTAAACTCCTATTCAAGGACCATTTTCGCCACCGCAAAATTCAGAGGGTGATATACAGTGACTGTTTTAATACCTTGATGCCGTATTAATAAAATCCAGATGTAATAAGAGAAGAAAGGATCCTATATCTTAATAATATCACAGTGCTCTTTCAGGAATGCTGAATAATCACTGTGGCTGGAGTTGGAGAAGGAAGGGCATACCATTATTTGAAGAACATCATATGGTGCCTAACGACTTAGAGGAAGCATGGCAACACTTTCTGTCTTATCTGAAATGTACCCCTCCTTCACATCAGCTCTGTGGGGATAATGCTTCTCAAGGCAACATTTTCTCATCTGCCTTTTGTTCTTTCACATCCACGAAAGACACTAGGTTTAGGGTGGATCTCACATAATCACTGATGATCACTGCATCTCAACCCTTTCCCCCTTCATTGGAAAGTCCATCTTTGAGGGGTTGCAAACTTATCTACTCACAGGTCTGCTTAATCCCCTGGAACTGCCAACCTTGTCAGTGATCTGAAAGCTTATATAGTCTTCCCAGGTGACTCAGTGGAAAGAATCTGCCTGGCAATGCTGAAGATGTGGGTTTGATCCCTGGGTCAGGAAGATCCCCTGGAGGGGGAAATGGCAACCCACTCCAGTATTTTTGCCTGGAAAATCTCGTGGTCAGAGGAGTCTAGCAGGCTGCAGTCCCTGGGGTCATAAAGAGTTAGACATGACTGAGCATGCATGCACACACCCAGGCACTAGTCTGGATGAAATACTACCATTATTCAAAATAACACACTGTAGAATTTCAGCACCTTTTATTTAAAACATTAAATAATGTTTTGTAGAAGGTGCTTTTTCAATCTTACTTGTAAAGTGAGAAAACACTCAAAGAGTATCAACTGTAAGGTTAGAAAAGGAATCTCTAGAGACATGTGTTCTAGCAAAATAGGAATTTTTAGAACTGATATATTTTACTTTAAAATAGTTGACAAGTTAATAGTTAAGTTTTCCTTCCCTCCTTCAAGAAAGGATTTCCTGAGTATTAGCAGTATTTTTGGCATGCATAGTTATGTCATTCCTAAGCTATCAGTGCCTGAAATCATTCATTTTAATACATAAGGAGAATTTCCTCAACATTCAGAAAACGAAGATCATGGCATCCAGTCCCATCACTTCATGAGAAATAGATGGGGAAACAGTGGAAACAGTGTCAGACTTTATTTTTCTGGGCTCCAAAATCACTACAGTTGGTGACTGCAGCCATGAAATTAAAAGATGTTTACTCCTTGGAAGGAAAGTTATGACCAACCTAGATAGCATATTCAAAAGCAGAGACATTACTTTGCCAACAAAGGTTCGTCTGGTCAAGGCTATGGTTTTTCCTGTGGTCATGTATGGATGTGAGAGTTGGACTGTGAAGAAGGCTGAGTGCCGAAGAATTGATGCTTTTGAACTCTGGTGTTGGAGAAGACTCTTGAGAGTCCCTGGAGTGCAAGGAGATCCAACCAGTCCATTCTGAAGGAGATCAGCCCTGGGATTTCTTTGGAAAGAATGTTGCTAAGGCTGAAACTCCAGTACTTTGGCCTCCTCATGTGAAGAGTTGACTCATTGGAAAACATTCTGATGCTGGGAGGGATTGGGGGCAAGAGGAGAAGGGGATGACAGAGGATGAGATGGCTGGATGGCATCACTGATTCGATGGACGTGGGTCTGAGTGAACTCTGGGAGTTGGTGATGGACACGGAGGCCTGGTGTGCTACGATTCATGGGGTTGCAAAGAGTGGGACAGGACTGAGCGACTGATCTGATCTGATCTGATCTGATAGCAGAAAAAAAAAAGTTGTTTGCTTAAGATTGTACTGAAGTTCATGGTACTTGTGTCACAGCAAATGCTTAGAGTTCTTTGTGTTTTTGTCACATATTTTAGCCAAGGATTCAGTTTGTGTTAGTATTTTTGCTCAACGGGCACATGCCTTGCCCTACCGATCAGATACCTGGTTGCTAGTGGGTTCAGAGAACATCTTAGAGTTCCTTTGCCAGTGGTCTTTCAGCATGTTGGGGATCGGAGGCCAGAAGGCATGTATGGCAGGAGACATGCCAGTCCACCGGAACTGTCTGTCAGCATCAACTGTGTCATAGGTGGTGCCATTGCCACATCTGAAATTTAATGCTCAAAGGAAAACTGTGATGCAACCTAGAATGGAATATAGGTGTGTCAAGTGGGAAACATCTTCTAAAGATTCCTGAGATCATATTACTATTTGTGTTGTCACTTATCTTTTTGAGGTATGTGAGAGAACAGCTATTGAGCAGTAGAGAAATTATCCTGTGATGAAGTCATGGATTTGAGAGCTCGCCAGCCCCTGGCAATGACGACTTTAGGTTTCCTCACTTTTTTCCCTCATGTCTTCTCTTGCTAGTGTTCTGTATGTACGAGACAGCAGATCTTCTTGGAGGCCATGGACTATGGTGGCATTTCCTCTAACCGACTATTCTTCTTGGAACTCTAGTTAGTCTTGCAAAATTTAACAGTTGTTTCATGGGAAAATAATTTTCCTAGCTGTATCAGTCAAGTTTCTGCAGGAAAACGGAACTGTTTTGTTGTTCAGTCGCTCAGTCAGGTCCCGCTCTTTGAGACCCCATGGACTGCAGCATGCCAGGCTTCTCTGTCCTTCGCTACCTCTCGGAGTTTGCACAAACTCATGTCCGTTGAGTCGATGGTGCCGTCCAACATCTCATTCTCTGTCGTCCCCTTCTCCTGCCTTCAATCTTTCCCAGCATCAGGGTCTTTTCCAATGAGTCAGCTCTTTGTATCAAGTGGCCAAAGTATTAAGAGTTTTAGCTTCAGCATCAGTCCTTCTAATGAATGTTCAGGGCTTCCCAGGTGGCTCAGATGGCAAAGAATCTGCCTGCAATGCAGGAGACACGGGTTCGATCCCTGAGTCAGGAAGACCCGCTGGAGAAGGAAATGGCAGCCCACTCCAGTATTCTTGCTTGGAGAATCCCATGGACAAAGGACCCTGGTAGGCTACAGTCCATGGGGTCACAAAGAGTCAGACATGACCGAGGGACTAATGGAAGTGATGAATGTGTATTAAAATAGAAGGGGATTTGTTATTTGTTGTAAGGAATTGGCTCACATGATCATGGAGGTTGACAAGTCCAAAATCTGCAGTGTAGTCCTGCAGGCTCCAGACACAGGAGAGTCGATGGTGCAAATGAAGCCTGAAGTCATTTTGTTGAAAAATTTCCTCCTGCTTGAGAAAGACTGGTCTTTTGTTCTATTCAGGCCTTCAACTGATTGGTTGAGGTCTATGCACATTGTGGAGGTGAATTTGCTTTGTTCAACAGTTACCACTTTAAATATTAGTGTCAAAGTATTAGTTGCTCAGTCATGTCCTACTCTTTGCAACCCCATGGACTGTAGCCCACCAGGCTCTTCGGTCTGCGGGATTCTCCAGGCAAGAATACAGTAGTGGGTTGCCATTCCCTTCTCCAGGGAATCTTCCTAATGGAGGGATCTAACCCGGGTCTCCTGCATTGCAGGTGGATTCTTTATAACCTGAGCCACCAGAGAAGCCACTTTAAATATTAACCTCTTCCAAAAACACCCTCCAAGGTGACAAATACCACTAACCACCACAAGTCCACTTCTTGTCAACATGGCACTTATATGCATCTCTTTTAACTCCAGGAGTTGGATATGGACAGGGAGGCCTGGCGTGCTGTGATTCATGGGGTCGCAAAGAGTCGGACACGACTGAGCGACTGAACTGACTGACTGACTGATACCATAGAAAAAGAACTAAGGGGAAAAGGCAGACATTTGCTTAATACACACCTGTGCACACACACATATTCGTAACAAAATAACATGAAGCACTCATGATACTCACAGTCCTCATTTCTGTAACTGGTCCTGGCAGTTGCTGGTATTCATAACTACCTTCTTCCACTCCCCATTCTGTGTTCTCTTTGCCTTCAGCATGCAACTCAGTTGATTGTGGCTCTCTACCTGGTGGGGTAACCCAGAATTCCATTCCTGAAGGATCTAGGTCATTAGTAGTTCTACCTTAATTGGGTTGTTATAGGTTTTCAGTGACCTTAATCACAGGGTGTGGGAATACTTGGAGACACGCTCAGAAATCTCCTGTGGCTTCCCAGGTAAATGGTAAAGAACCATGCCTGCCAATGCAGGTAAATGGTAAAGAACCTGCCTGCCAATGCAGGAGATCTGGGTTTGATCCCTGGGTCAGGAAGATCCTCTGAAGGAGGAAATGGCAGCCCACTCCAGTATTCTTGCTTGGGAAATCCCATGGACAGAGGAGCCTGGTGGGCTACAGTCCTATGGGGTAATACTTGGAGATAACCAAAGAAATCTCCTTTATTCCAGGCATACTCTTCCTTTGCAGCCCAAGTTCACCTGCTAGTCAAGATCAGTCACTCCAGCCAGCTGAGTGACTTCCTAGCTTGTCTGTTGTTTCAGAGTCTTGCAAAGCCCAAGGTGGTGGTCTTAACTTCCAGCACAATGGAATCATTGCTGGATTTCCTGGTATGGTTTTCATCTCTTTGTAACTATGACCTCCAGGCCTCCTAGCAGATATAAGGTCATGAGGAAAGAAAGGAAAAAATTTGCACTTGTGTTACTAGGGGTGATTGTAAATGATGCTGCTCTCATTCCTACCCTCGATTCCTGGACCCGTGGATTCTATCAGAGAAATAACACCATTCATTGGACACCAACTCAGAGCATATACAGTCTCCTGGAGAACCTTGACCCAGCCCTGCCAGGTATTGCCAACTACTTGGCACTGTAACTGAGTCTTTTTTTTCTTTTAATTGAGGTATAGTTGATTTACAGTATTAATTTCAGGTATTCAGTATAGTGGTTCAGAATTTTTAATGACTATACTTTATTGAAAGTAATAAAATATTCACTGTAGTCCATATACTTTGCAATATATTCTTGTGGCTTATTTATTTTAAACATATCAGTTTGTACTTTTTTTTCCATTGTTTATTTTTTCCCATTTTTAATTTAAAAAATTTTTAATGGGAGGGTAATTGGTCTACAAAGTTGTGTTGGTTTCTGCCATATAACAACGCTAATCAGCCACAACTATACATATATCTCCTCCCTCTTGAGTCCCTCAGCAGCTCCTGCCACTCTAGGTCATCACAGAGTGCTGGGCTGAGCTCCCTGTTATTTGTACTTCTTAATCGCCTACCCCTACTTTGCCCCTCCCCTCCTGCATCTCCCCACTAGTGATTACTGGTTTGACTGTTCTCTGTGGCTAAGCCTTTGGCCATTCTACCATTCTATCAATCTAGCCTCTTTAGGGTGATGCAGAACATGGTAAGTTGAGTGACTTCCACGAGCACGGGCCCATGGCCATGCTTCATTTGCTTCGAAGTGAGTTCCTGGATCAGAAGCAATGCCGTGTGGATATCACGATGGTGTCTAAGGCCTCCTGTAAGTTCAAGGATGGTAGTTTTGGCCGAAGGATTATACGCAGGGGAAGCAAATTCATATCCAAAGAAAGTGTTATTTCAGTAAAAACAAAATGCTGCCCCCTTCCATGATGGAATGGGCTCAGTGAAACCAACCTGCCACCAGCGGTTGGCTTATCACCCCACTTTTGGTACCAAAATTTATATTAGTCAGGGAATACAACTGAGAAAAGATATCTCTCTATATCTGTCTATCTATCTGCCTATCTATCTATCGATTTGTTGTAAGGAATTAGCTCATGCTATTATGGAGGCTGACAAGTCAATATGCGTTGTTCTGGTAGGCTTGAGATTCAGGAGGACAGATGATGTAGCTCCTATCTGAAGCTTGCAGACGAAGGAGAGCCAATGTTGCAGATGAGGTATGAAGGCCTACTCCTGGAGTAGTCCCTCTTGCTCTGGGAGGTTGTTTTTTTTGTTCTACTAGGTCTTCAGCTGATTGGATGAGGCCAATCACATTATGGAGGGCAATCTATTTTACTCAAAGTCCACCACTTCAAAAGTTAATCTCATTCAAAAATTCCCTCCAAGTTAACCATCAAGTTGGAAAAAAAAGTGTTAAAAAATGTTACTGTACCCTTATGGAAGGAGAATCACTGTGCACATTAACGGCCCTGAGAAATCCTGCAGTGAAAATGATTTTTCACATTTGTATAAGCCCATGTTTGGTGGTTCTGATGGTAGAGAATCTGCCTGCAATGTAGGAGACTCAGGTTTGATCCCTGGTTTGGGAAGATCTCCTGGAGAGAGAATGGCAACCCACTCCAGTATTCTTGTCTGGAGAATTCCATGGACAGGGCCTAATGGGCTACAGTCCATGGGGTCACAAAGAGTCAGACATGACTGAGCAACACACACACACACACACACACACATCTTTCTTAAACATATTTTCTAATGGAAAACTGTCCCTCCGTTTTTTCCCTTGAAAACTTATTGATCTCTTGCTGGATACCAATGTTCAGAGAAATACAGTCACGGAAAAAGGTAGTCTATGGAATGGTGCTGATTTAAGTAACTGGCTCATTTGGGGATTAAATTGATGATACCAACTTCATTACCTGATTCTAGAAACCCAAATGGATATTTATGCATTTGATTTGTTGGAAGCTTACTATTAACTCTGGTACCAATGGATGGAAAGTGAGATACAGAAATGGGGGTGGGAGTGTGTACTGTCAAGATCATGGACGAACATGGTAATGTCTAAGATTGGGGATGGGGGAGCAAGGCCCCATTGCTGGTTTTGCCTCATTTCTTGATGAAAAGCCCAGTTGAAGCAAAGAACATGGAAGAGAGGGCACGATGGCTGCCATTTACAAACTCTGTGTGTCAATTTGGTCCCCAGCATGGGATTCCACACACAGCTGGCAAGATATGAAACTTCAGGCACACTTATGATTACTGTCAGCACTAACAATCTCCATCTGAGAAAGACACAAAAACAAAGGGAATCGTAGGTAAAAGAAAACATAGCCATGTGTTTTTTTTTTCCCCCCACTTGTATACTTAAAGGCTTATGATTTCTTTCTCAACTCAAGGAAAGAATGAACCATCTTAAATATTATCATCCTGGAAAATCGATGAGTAAGTGTCTGAGGGCTAAAAGGCATGGAAATGTGATATTATTTGATAAAAATTTCCTGAAGTCTGCATTCAGGAATGTGACAGTCCCACATGGATCCCAGGCAGCTGTCATGCTGTATAACTTTATATAAAACCAAATATGAAGCTTGTCCAGGTAACTCATCAGTGATTATCATGTTGAGATAGTAATGTCTTCAGCAAGGGTGCTATCTCCTTTGTCTACTGACCCAACCTCAGCCACCATTCCTGGTCCTCAATGGCAGAAGGGGACATCGAAGAGAGACAGGTGGAGTGGAGGGGTGGGGAGTAGAAAACTGAGGGCTCAGAAAAAATGCTCTTGAAAAGGACAATCACTGAGAAGGTGACTTGCGGACTAAATTATGGAGCATAGGTTTTACCCACCAGGAAGATGCGGATAGGGCTTCCCAGGTGGCTCAGTGGTAAAGAATCTGCCTGCCAATGCAGGAGATGTGGGTTTGATCCCTGGGTGAGGAAGATCTCCTGGAGAAGGAAATGGCAACCCACTCCAGGTATTCTTGCCTGGGAGATCCCATGGACAGAGGAGCCTGGCAGGGTACAGTCCATGGGGCTGCAAAAGAGCCAGACATGACTTAACGACTAAACAGCAACAAGATGTGGATAAGTACTGAAGAATTTTATTCAGGGAGTGATAAATAGATACACGTTAAAATCACTCCAACATCCAATGAAGCACAGATTAGAGGATGGGGTGGTGATGGGGGTTCTGATGACAGTAGGTCTTCGTATGCTTTTCTGTGTTTGAATAGGAACATAGCTTCTGGAGAGGGTCTTCCCTGGTGCCTCAGTGGTCAAAGAATCTGCCTGCAATGCATGAGGCATGGGTTCCATCCTTGTGTCGGAAAGATCCCCTGGGAGAGGGCATGACAACCCATTCCAATATTTTTGCCTGGAGACTCCCCATGGACAGAGGAGCCTGGCGGGCTACAGTCCATGGAGTTGCAAAGAGTTGGACATGAGTGAAGCGACTTAGCATGGCACAGCACAGCTTCTGGAAAACATACAAGTCCTTGTTTAAAGTCCAGTCTGTTTTGCTCTAGTGTGGGTTTCTAGGACCTGAACGAACTCACAGGCAATTTGCTAATGAAAGAATAAGGTCAGTACTGAACCCAGTTTTGGCACCTTCCTGAATGGCTGACACCCCCGCACCCCTGCATTCCCCTCTACCCAACCAGCAAGGACTCTTGCTGGCTTGGGCTGCTACCTGGTTTCCAACTAGCTGTCTGTCTCCCCTGAATGTGATGGGCAGGTTTGGGGGCAGCTTCCCCGCCTGCCCAACAGGACGCCCCTGGTACCTGGGCTGGTGGGGGTTGGGGGGTGTGTGACACACCCCAGAAAGTAGCAGAATTCATGCAGCTTGAGGTCAGCTTTACAGAAGAAGGAGACAGAGAGAAGCTGGCAGAGAAATTGCCTCCCATCCCCCACCCCCGCCATCTTTCCTGTGATGCCATGGTTCCCAGTGACCCAGAGTCAAGGTGATGCTGTGGCCATCTTGGTAACAGCCTTCGATTTGTTCCCTCTTTCCTTGATTCATTCTGCTTTTCCCTTCATTCATGCAAGCCTCCAAAGGATGAGCTTTGCCTCAGGGTTCTGTTTTCCAGGGAAGTCAGGCAGAATAACAGCAGCAAACTGACCCAGATATCATTTTGGTTCAGTGGTGGGTTTTCCTTCACAAGGGAAGCCAGCATAGATAAGGGGAGTGGAATTATAGCCTCCAACAGGAGAGTTTTTAGCTCAGTTGCTGCCCAAGCAGCAAGAGCCTTTTGACTGCATTTTGAGAGAATTGAGATGAATAACCCCGTCTGGGGCTGCCTCCTTCAAAGTTGCCTGTGGCTCTGGGCTGGGTCAGGTTGCCACACCTCCTGGACTCATCTTCAGGTGAGCCCTGCAGCTCAGCACTCCCTTCCCATCTGCATTGTATGCATCTCCAGCTCAGCTCTAATTAGTAACCTGCTCAAGTTTTCTCCACGTAGTTGTTGTTGCATTTTAAACAGGCTGAACTGCTTGTTTGCTCTGTTCCAGTTTTGTTGTTGTTTTTGTTGTTTTTCAGTCGCTAAATCATGTCCGAGTCTTTGTGACCCCATGCATTGCAGCATGCCAGACTCCTCTGTCCTCCATTGTCTTCCGGAGTTGGCTCAAATTCATGTCCATTCAGTTGGTGATGTTATCTAATCATCTCATCGTCTGGCGCCCTCTTCTCCTTTTGCCCTCAATCTTACTGTTTTTTTTTTTTTTTTTGGTAAGGACTTAGGTTACAAAGCTGCATAGGTTTGGTGTGGTCTGCCCAACTCTATTTTTCTCATAAACTGTCAGTTTAGTGCCTGATTTTTAAGAAGGTAAGGGTGTGTTCAGGTATGCTTATGTTGCAATCCAGCAGAAGTGTCCAAGGACACTTTACTTTCTTTGCAAGTAAACAGGAAACAAAGACTTGTTGAGTAAAATGCATTTAAAATATTTCTTGGGTTATGGAAAGTGACTTATTCAACTTTTTTAACCTTTCTGCTTATGTCAGGGAAGATTTAAAGCTCTCACCTTGTAGCTGATTTAAAAAAAAATGGTTTGTCCACATTTGAGTTGGTTCTAATGAAATGGATGAAACTAGAGCCTATTACACAAGGTGAAGTCAGAAAGAGAAAAAGAAGTATCGCCTATTAACACGTATACATGGAATCTAGAAGGATGGTACTGATGAATGTTTGCAAGGCAGCAATGGAGGCGCGGACTTGAGGACAGACTCACGGACACAGTGGGGGAAGAAGGGATGATTTGAGAGAGTAGCATGGAAACGGATCCATTACAGTATGTGAAGTAGATAGCCAGTGGAAATTTGCTGTCTGATGCATGGAGCAAACCACTGCTCTGTGACAACCTAGAGGGGTGGGATGGGGTGGGTGGTGGGAGGGAGGTTTAAGAGGGAGGGGACGTATGTAGACCTCTGGCTGATTCATGTTGATATCAGTATGGCAGAAACCAACACAATATTGTAAAGCAATTATCCTCCAATTAAAAATACATAAAAATTAAAAAATGCCCCCCAAAATAGAGTTTCCCCATGGCAACGGTGTATCTGTGGATAACGGGCTGAGTGTCTTTGCCCCTCACTGTGCCCTGGGATGCTGGACTCAGTGGGTTACAGCAACTGTCACTTTTCTGCCGTCTGGCTCCCTGTTGGGTCCAGCCAGTGGGACGCAAATGAAGGGGAAGGTAGATGGGGGAAGGGTGAGGTGGGGCACCCACAGTTTTGTTAATGTTCTAGGTTTATGGGTGCCACCTAGTTCTTGCTGTGATCCTGATGGCTAGACAATTGTCTTGAAGATTTGTGTATTTGCCAACTTTCAGTAGGTGAATGAGTAAAGCAACTCATTAACTCTTTACTATGTTCATCCTTGACTAATAAGAAATTCATAAGAAATAGGGGAGGGAGATATTTCACTATGCCTTTAAATAAGAGTGGGACTTCCCTGGTGGCTCAGACAGTAAAGCGTCTGTCTACAATGCGGGAGACCTGGCTTCAATCCCTGGGTTGTGAAGATCCCCTGGAGAAGGAAATGGCAATCCACTCCAGTACTATTGCCTGGAAAATCCCATGGACAGAGGAGCCTGTTAGGCTACAGCCCATGGGGTCGCATAGAGTTGGACACGACTGAGAGACTTCACTTTACTCACTTAAATAAGAGTGAAGAACACCTCCTCTTTGGCAAATGAATATCTGGAAAAAATGACACTAAAAAATACATTTGGAAAAGTGTCATTTTGCACAAGATTCCATCTGTCTTTTGATGATTCAGAGGTATTTCAGTAGACAGCACTGTCTCAAGAGCCATAGTCACGTAACAATTATAGTAGTACCGAAGATGTATGGAAATTCTGGTTAATGGAAAACCAGAGAGTAGCGTCTTCTATACTTTGGGTAAAATAATCCTGTGTCTACTATAAAAATTCCCCATGAACACTGCTAATTTACAAATAAAATGGAGGTACAGGAAAAGGACTCTGCTGTAGGTTTTCCTCTTTTTAAATAATATCAGAAATATTTGTTGATTCTCTCCCACTTTCCAGACACCATTAAGGTGTGTTTATCAAATTTCCTTTCATCTCCAGGGCAGCCCAACAAATTGGGTTCTATTATCTCTGTTTTATAGATGAGGAAACAGGCTCAGAAGAATTCAGTTACCAGTCTAAGATCACACACCTGGGAAGGGGCAAAACCTGAGTTAGAAGCCAGGTCTGTTTGATTCCAAAGTCCGAACTCTTGTACTAGACCAACTGTCATTTCAAGGAATGGGAATTTGAGAATTCACTTCTTGGCTTCTCTGAGCTTTCATGGAGGAGGAGGTTCAACCCGGCTGGTGATGGCAAGCAGTGCTTTTCCTTCTTTGTTTTCTCCTCCTCGGCGGAATGGATTCTTATGATTCAGGCCTTGCGGTGTGTCATTACCCACTGCAACAGCGTAATGCACCAACATTAGTCAGCAAGACAATCCTTCATGGTAATAGCAGCAGTCGCTGGGCTGGGAGACCCTACAGTTGAACTTTTCACCTGAGGAAATATTAGGAAGCCATTTTTTTTTCAGGCAATCACTTGCAATGCTGTGTATTAAATCATAGCATTTCAGAGCTGGGAGGGAGTGCTTATAATGACATCAGTAATTTTTACTTACTCCTGAAAACCCATCTGAAAATGTAGACTACACTTGGCAGGCAAGAAAAAAACAGCAATCTTTATTTTTCATGTCCCATAAACAAGGCAACAAACTCTGTGTGAGAAGGTAAAATAAAGGCTTATTTTTCAATATTTCTCATCCCTCAGACTTGTATCTGAGAACATGTTAGATTCTGAAGAGTGACTCAGACCTGCAAAGTTAATTCGGGCTTGCTGAGTGGCCGTGGCAGGCCGTGGGGGTGAGCCTGGCAGGAGTTGTGTTGGCGGGCATCCATCCACACGTCCCTTGCTTGGAGCCCGCTGCGGGTTGACAAGCCAGTGAGGCAGCAGTGGTTTTAAGAGCAAGGGTGCTGAAGAGAGACTGCCTGGGTTCCCATCCTGACCCTCTCCGTGCCTCAGTTTCTATTTTTGTCAATACAAGCACGTGCACCTGAGGGATTGCTTTCCTCCTTGAGTCACATAGGTGAGGAACCCAGATCAGTCCTTTGCACTGGGTTAAACCATAGATGTGTTAGTGACCATGATTGCAAGTCTCAGTTTTCAGAGGCTCAGAGAAGTGAATCAATTTGTCTAAGGCCACACAGCTAGCAAAACTCCACGAACAGAAGAGCCTGGTGGGCTATGGTCCATGGTAGGAAAGAAATGGACATGACTGAGCACACGCATGTGTGCTCACACACACACACATACAGCTAGAAAGGGGATGAATTGGGACCAGACCCAGGTCTCCCTCTGTCCTGGGCAGAGAAGAGTGACTGGGGAGAGCTGTTGTAAAAACTAAAGATGCTTAGCTGACGTCCTTGGCTGATGCTTTGTGTCTTAAGGAGGGGATACTCTCAAGAGGCAACCCCAGGGGCTGCCAGGACAGGTGGACGGTGTGGAGCCCTGCATCTTGGAACTGCCCAGGGCATCAGGGAATGAGTTTGTGGTGCCAAAGGCAATAGTCAGCACTGAAACCCAGACCCATCTGAGATCCCACTCAAAAGAATTTCGCAGACACATAGTTTGATGCTCAGTAGACAGTTGGGTTCTGGCAATTTCCCTGGCAGAGGGCTATGAAGGATAAAAGACCTTCAGAATGTATTTGGTGTGCTATTTGCTCAGTGTTTTGTCTTCTAGTTCCTTGAACGGTGCCTGGAGCATTCTTGGCACTCACTGAATACTTATTAAACAAATGGATAAAGGGATGGAGGCAGGGAAGAAAGTGAAAGTGTCTGACGCTTTGTGACCCCATGGACTGTAGCCCTCCAGGCTCCTCTGTCCATGAAATTTTCCAGGCAAGAATACTGGAGTGGGAGTGGAGAGGAATACATTCTCTTCTCCAGGGGATCTTCCCGATCCAGGGGAGTTTCCTGCATTGCAGGCAGATTCTTTACCATCTGAGCCTCCAGGGAAGCCCCTGGGAAGAAAGGAGAGGCAATTAGTGAATAACCTTTTTGCCTGCTGAAGGAGGACAGAGCAGAGATTTAAGGAACCTCACCTGGTATCTCCAGGCTGGGGCCAAATGTGAGCCCTGGGGCAGCTGGCGGCAAAGCTGGGTGTGTTAAAGGGCAGGCTCTCTCCACGCCTCTCACACTTCCCCTTTGCCTTCTTCCCCAGCGTGGGTGGAAGTACTTAGATCCACCCACCGGGGACCATGGGAGCTTTCAGGACACCCAAGGAGGGTGAACCCCTGGTGTGTCGATTTTTCATTCCTAGGTTCCAAAGATTCCTGGAGCCTTAATAAGAAGCACATTGTGCATCCAGCCGGCGATGGGGGTGGAGCAGCGTTTGGGAGGCTGTTTCAGTAAGGCAGGTGAGAACCACCAGGGCTGGAATTCAAACACAGGTGGTGAGGATGGCCCGGAGGTGAGGAGTTCTGGAAATATTTGAAGGGAGGATCGTCAGCACTTACTGGACTCATCACATCCTGCCCCGAGGCCTTAGATGTCCCCAAATAAAGTGAGTTTATAGTTTCCAGCTGAGAATGCTGGCGAGACACCAGCTATTGCTAGGAACTGGCTTTTTTAGAATGGCCACTATATTCGTTGACTTTGAATTTCTGGGTACCCATCTGTTTGGTTCTGCAGTGTGTTTCTTTCCATACTTTATAAAGACCTGTTGAAATGGCATTTAATTCAGAGCGTTTACACCTATGAAGTCACTGTAGCTTTTTCCTACTACCCTAGTGTTGAAGCCCCTCTCCATCTCTGTCTGTCTCTTCCCCTCCCCGTCCCTCTACAATCTTTCTGCTTCAGCTGTAACTGGCTCCACATGTGAAAGGGTTAGTCAATCAGTTGTGTCTGACTCTTTGCGACCCCATGGACTGTAGCCCGCCAGGCTCCTCTGTCCCTGGAATTCTCCAGGCAAGAATAGTGGAGTGGGTGGCCATTCCCTTCTCCAGGGCTTCACATATTGCAGGACATCCTGACCTATAACTTTGATCCTAATCCCAGGAATGGACAATTTGTGTAGCTCAGCGGTACCCTGAGAATGCTTTCATGGTTCCTTAGCCCCCATCCCTGGGGCGGCAGGAGATAGAGGCACCCGCATCTAAAGGTAAAGGGTAAAATTCATGTCTGGTGTCAGGCCCCTGTCATTCTAAAGGCAGGTTCTCACTCGTTCCTGTGTTCCCATGAATTCTCCAGCCCTTTCCTCCACCTGGGAAGCCTCTTCAGAGTAACGCTGCAATCGCTAACAGCTTTAGGGCCCGCCCTTGCTCTGGGGAGTGACATCTGCCTGCCTGGAATTGTCTGCCCATCCCAGGACAGTCGCTCGGAACAAGGTGGAGGGCAGACCAGGCTCAGTCCACCTCGAGATTTGTTTTGTGTCATCTTCTACAGACCTGCCCCATTTCTCTTACCAGTTTTCTGTGAAAAAAAAAAAAAAAAAAAGTGAAAATGTTAGTCCAGCTCTTTGTGACCCCATGGACTGTAGCCTGCCAGGCTCCTCTGTCCACCAGATCTCCTAGGTAAGAATACTGGAGTGGGTAGCCGTTCCCTTCTCCAAGGGATCTTCCCAACCCAGGGATCGAACCCGTGTCTCCTGCATTGCAGGCTACTCTTTACCGTCTGAGCTACCAGTTTTCTGTGCTTGGTTCCAATCTTGAGGCTCTTCTGATCTGCACCTTGCTGCTCACCTGGACTCCTGGGTGCAGGCTTCCTGGACACGACTCTACCCATGTGCCGACCTAGGCTCACTGCCCAGCATGGACCTCTGTATGCCATGCCCCGACTTGGAACCTTCTCTGTGCCATTTGGTTTGGTCTGGGGACCCCAGTGTTCGTCAAGCCATCGCCCTTTCCCTACTGGTCCTGTCGTGCGGTTCTTCATGTCCCCAGATGGCATGAAGCTGTTTGCCTGGCTGCCCCTACTTGAGTCCTTTCGGCTAAAAGAAGGTGTGTGTTCTAGTTCCTGCATTGCTATATAGGACACCCCTTCTGGGCACCTTTCAGTCATTCCAGGATTTGGGCCTGAGATTTCTAAACTCTGCCTCTCCCATCACTCACCAAAACATGAAGCTCTAACTCACACAGAAATTTCATTCAGTGAACTCAGCTTCATTGATTACACCTTAAGAGAGATTTAAGCTGTGTTCATTGGTCTGTGTGGAGAAGGCAATGGCACCCCATTCCAGTACTCTTGCCTGGAAAATCCCATGGACGGAGGAGCCTGGTGGGCTGCAGTCCATGAGGTCGCTAGAGTCAGACAGGACTGAGTGACTTCACTTTCACTTTTCACTTTCATGCATTGGAGAAGGAAATGGCAACGCACTCCAGTTTTCTTGCCTGGAGAATCCCAGGGACGGGGAAGCCTGGTGGGCTGCCGTCTCTGCCGTCTCACAGAGTCGGACATGACTGAAGTGACTTAGCAGCATTGGTCTGTGTATAAGGAGTGTATCTGCTTACTTGAGTACCTCCTGTTTCTCTCTTGGAGGGTGGGCATGCATGCTAAGTTGCCTCAGTTGGGTCCAACTCTTTGTGACCCCATGGACTGTAGTTCGCCAGGCTCCTCTGTCCATGGGATTCTCCAGGCACGAATACTGGAGTGGGTTGCCATGCCCTCCTCCAGGGGATCTTCCTGACCCAGGGATCAAACCCACGTCTCTTATGTCTCCTGCATTGACAGGCGGGTTCTTTACCACTGGCACCACCTGGGACAAGAGTTACTTTTCTGCTTCAATTACTTGGTAGTATCACCAAAGTCACCACTTAACATTATAATGCAGCCAAGAATCAGCTTAGAGAGAATTAATGCTATTAGTGATTACTGAAAGATGAATCTTTTTGGGCAGCGGAAGTAATATTATGGAAAATATTCATGTGTTTCATCTTCTGTACTTTTGCATGTTGCTTTGTCCCTGATCACCCCAAGGATGGCACCTGCCTTGTGGGTGTGCTGCTGGGGTGACTGATAGGGATTTGTTGACATTACAACAGAGATGTCAAGGGAAATTAAAAAGAATTAAAATGCATCCCGTGACACTCTAAAGTTTTTCCTGTAAGTTTTTCCTTAAAGTTTTATTCTACTGTAAGCTTGAGGATTTTGCTGCAAGAGGATTCCCACGTTGTTGTATCAGTTTCTGAAACCCAGCCCCTCTGTTTCTGAAGAATTAGACATGGAGTCTTCTCCCTATCCTCCACTTCAATGAGGAATAATTGACAATTAAAAATTACGTGTATTTAAGGTGGAATTATATGTATTTAAGGTATACAATCAATGATTTGATACATGTATACATTGTGAAATGATCACCATAATCAAGGTAATTAACATATACATTACCTCATGTAATTACTTCTTTGTGTGTGTGCTGAGAACATTTAAGATATACCCTTCTAAGCAAGTTTCATGTTACAATTTTTCTATTCTGAGCTTCCCTGGTGGCTCAGATGGTAAAGAGTCTGCCTGGAATGCAGGAGACCTGGGATTGATCCCTGGGTTGGAAAGATCCCCTGGAGAAGGGAATGACTGTCCACTCCAGTATTCTTGTCTGGAGAATTCCATGGACAGAGGAATCTGGTGAGCTACAGCTGAGAATATTTAAGATATACCCTCCTGGACATATGTATACCTATGGCTGATTTATATTAATGTTTGGCAGAAACCAATAAAATTCTGTAAAGTAATTATCCTTCAACTAAAAAAATAAATAAATTAAAAAAATAGTTATACCCTCCTAAGCAAGTTTAATATTGTTAACCATAGTCACCCCACTATACATTAGATCCCAGAACTTATTCATCTTGTGTAACTAAAACTTCATATCCCTTGACCGGCATCTCCCTCTTTCTCCCTCCCCCAGCTCCTGTCTACTACCATTCTATTCTCCATTTTAGATTCCAAACATAAATCCATTCATGCAGTATTTGTCTTTCTGCATCTAAACTTATTTCACTTAGCATTATGTTTTCTAGGTTTACTTATGATCTCACAAATGGCAGGATTTCTCTTCCTTTTTGAAGGCTGAATAATATTCCACCATGCATACATGAGCTTCCCAGCTGGCTCAGCAGTAAAGAACCTGCCTGCCCCTGCAGATGTGGGTTCAATCCCTGGGTTGGGAAGATGCCTTGGAGGAGGAAAGGGCAACCCGCTCCAGTATTCTTGACTGAAAAATCCCATGGACAGAGGAGCCTGGTGGGCTACAGTCCATGGGGTTGCAAAAGAGTCTGACATGACTGAGTGACTGAACACACACACAAAGCACATTGTTTTAAAACTCATTTGTTTGTCAATGAACACTTAGATTGTTTCTGGATTGTGTCTATATTGAACAATGCTGGCAATGAATATGAGGGTGCCAATATCACTTCAATATCTTGATTTCAGTTGTTTTGGGTATGTGCCCAGAAGTGGGATTGCTGAATCGTATGATAATTCTATTTTTAATCTTTTGGGGAACCTCCATACTGTTTCCATAGTGACTACACTGATTTACATTACATCACATTTACATTGCAATATATTCCTACCAACATTGTGCAAGAGTTCCCTTTTCTCTATACCATCTCCATCACCTCTTTCTGGGAGAGAATCCAGAAAAAGGATGGGAGTTATATATTGACAAATTGAAGAGATGCTGAAAGTGTGGGCCTTTTACTCCAACTTTATCTTTGGAGCTGTGGGAGCAGACCATTTTGTAGGCTGCTCCACCGTGAGTGTGGGGACTTCCCCATCAAAGTAAACTAAGAAACACAGACTGGACTGGGATTTCATTAGCCTGGGTTTCTCTTGGTTCTGGAGGAGCATGCATGGGGCTCAGAATTTCCTTCTGGCTCCTGCTGGTGGAAGCAGGATGGGAAACACAGAAGGGAGCTGAGTTTGGGGCCATTAGGTCAGCCCAGGTCTCCCTGTGGTGAGGGGGAAGATAGTCCTTTAGCAGAGGCCAGGATGGACACTCAGGCTACAAACAAAAGGACGATTTGCTGACAACTCAATGCTCCACTGACTGAGGGACTGGGAGCAGGTCAGCAAGAAGGGAACGCCTGACCAGGTGTTATTAATGGTTCATTTGACCCAATGAAGGAAGCTGAGAGTATAGTACACATGATCACATCGTCCTTAATCACGTAATCTAGAAAGTTGTGCTTCATGACTTGATGGTGGTCACATGGTTGTTAGAATTATGATCTTGACTTTTTCTCTGCCACTTCTTTATTTTTTTAAAATGTATTTTGTTATGAGAAGGTTATTTTTATAAAAAGGAAAAAATAAAGCTATTTTAAAAAATAAATAACAGGGACTTCCCTGGTGGTCCAGTGGTTAAGACTTCACTTTCCAATGCAGGAGGTGAGAGTTCAATCCCTGGGTGGGGAAGATCCCTGGGAGAAGGACACAGCAACCCACCCACTTCTTGCCTGGAGAATCCCATGGACAGAGGAGCCTGCTGGGCTACAGTCCATGGGGTTGCAAAGAGTTGAACACAACTGAAGTGACTTAGCACATAAGCACACCGCTCCAGGGACTCTTCCCAACCCAGGGGTTGAAACCGAGTCTCAGGCATCTCCTGCATTAGCAGGTGGGTTCTTTACCACTCGTGCCACCCAGAAAGCCCAAACATATACATGCACATAAATATTTAGAGGCATACGTATGTAAATACATTTACATGCACATAAATATTTAGAGGCATACGTATGTAAATACATTTACAGGCATTTCATCTCTGCATTTTGACTTTTGTACTCACTCCATCTCCTGGAAAGCCTTGTCTGTTAACTGACATAACTCCAATTCATTTTTTATGTGGCTCTATAATATTCTATGGGGTTGTCATATGAAAATTTATTCATCCATCTGTGAGACTTCTGAACATTTCTTTTTGCTTGATTCTTGGACATGGTGGCTATTTGGCTACTGTCATTTGAAAGCTTATTATATGTTCTATATTTCAAGTAAGTTTATCAATTAAATTGTATTAATGTGATGATGTTAACACACCTAGATTTTTATCCACTTACTTCTAATAACATTCAAATGTGTTACTGTTCTATTTTAGGGCCAAGATAATGCTCCTTGATTAATGTGAGTGCTATGGAGTAAAATTATAAGACAATTTATGAATAAATAGTTGAAAATATTATGTAAAACTAATTTCAGTTTCATTCGTGGTTCCTAAAAAATTCTTTAATAAGATGTGTGTGAGGAATATCCCTGGAGATATTAAATCTAGGCCACAATCAAGAAGGTGGTGACTTCAATTTATCCATTTCAAAAAATGAGCTCGATCTTCAGAAGGCAATAAAGTTTTTACAGTCTAATTGGAACTTTCATTGCAGTCATTGCATATAGTCTTTTGCATTCAGATGAATGTCATATCTGATTTTTAGAGATTAGAATAGTACCTTACTGATCTCTAAAAATCAGATATGACATTCATCTGAATGCAAAATACTATATGCAATGGTACTAATGGAGAAGGCAATGGCAACCCACTCCAGTACTCTTGCCTGGAAAATCCCATGGACGGAGGAGCCTGGTAGGCTGCAGTCCATGGGGTCGCTAAGAGTCAGACACGACTGAGCGACTTCACTTTCACTTTTCACTTGCATGAATTGGAGAAGGAAATGGCAACCCACTCCAGTACTCTTGCCTGGAAAATCCCATGGACGGAGGAGCCTGGTAGGCTGCAGTCCATGGGGTCGCTAAGAGTCAGACATGACTGAGTGATTTCACTTTCACGAATTGGAGAAGGAAATGGCAACCCACTCCAGTGTTCTTGCCTGGAGAATCCCAGGGATGGGGGAGCCTGGTGGGCTGCTGTCTCTGGGGTCGCACAGAGTCCGACGTGACTGAAGCAACTTAGCAGCAGCAGCAGCAGCAAGGTACTATTAGCTTCTTATTGTCAAACTCTTGATTTTTCTAGCAATTAGCTTATTCTCAAAAGATTTGAGTTATATCACTAATACTCCAACAAGATAACTCTTCTCTATATATCTAAATCCAACTTCAGCTTTTGGACAGGTTCGGTTCTGTCACTCAGTCATGTCCGATTCTTTGCGACCTCATGGACTGCAGCACACCAGGCTTCCCTGTCCATCACCAACTCCCGGAGTTTACTCAAACTCATGTCCATTGAATCAGTGATGCCATCCAACCATCTTATCCTCTGTTGTCCCCTCCTCCTCCTGCCTTCAATCTTTCCCAGCATCAGGGTTTTTTCCAATGTATTGGAGTTTCAGGTTCAATATCAGTCCTTACAATGAACGCTCAGGACTGATCTCCTTTAGGATGGACTGGTTGGATCTCCTTGCAGCCCAAGGGACTCTCAAGAGTCTTCTCCAACACCACAGTTCAAAAGCATCAATTCTTCCGCACTCAGCTATCTCTATGGTACAACTCTCACATCCATACATGACTACTGGAAAAACCATAGCTTTGACTATCTAAAAAATAAGAAGTGAAAATGTTAGTCCATAAGTTGTATCCAACTCTTTGGGACCCCAGGGATTGTAGCCCATCAGGCTCCTCTGTCCACGGAATTCTCCAGGCAGGAATACTGGAGTGGGTTGCCATGCCCTCTTCCAGAGGAACTTTCAGGCCCAGGGGTCGAAACTGCATCTCTAAAGTCTCCTGCTTTGGCAGGCAAGCTCTTTACCACTATAGCCACTTGGGAAGCCCACAGGAGTGGGTACCCATTCCCTTCTCCACAGGATCTTCCCAAAGCAGGGATTGAACCTGGGTCTCCTGAACTGTAGGCAAATTCTTTAAGATCTGAGCCACCAGGGAAGCCCATATACATCTAAACTCTCTTTTAGTTTTTTATTTTATTTATTTATTTTGCCTTTTTTGGGTTGTGAATCTCCTTGTTTGGTGGTGGGTGAAGATGATCCTGTTTATTTAGCTTGATAAGAATTTTAAGTCATGTCAACTAAACAAGATTAAAACCAATATTGCTTAGTTAACCCTCTAATGACAGTTTATGAATCATTTCTATTATTTTAGCTGCAGGAAAGTGAGGTTGTTAGCCCATTATACTTGCTTTAAATGTGTAATTATGGCTTCTATTACAAACCGAAATTGTGAAACATAGTCATCCACTGCCATAAACTTTTGACTATTAAAAACAAACACACAAGCAAACTTTTCACTCTGAAGCTTAAGTTTAAAACCAGGTGTTAGGGCAAAGAAGTTTGCCAATGCTGAACATGGGCTTTCAGTCACATGGAAAATTTGTAGTACATGATGGATAAAGTTTACTTTTAAAAAAATCACTTTCTTTTTTGTAGGAAATAGAACCAGAGTTACCTGAAAATCTGCCTCAGTTAATTGCAACAATCATTTGACTCTAGACAGAAGCCAGCGCATCCTTAATACACAATCCAGAGACTTAAGTCAAAGGGAAATTGAAGGTTAGGTAAAGCTAACAGCCTGTAGAGAGTGGCAGGGTCCCCTTTGTAATAACAGTGCTTAATCACCACCTTTGCCTTCTGGATGTTTTTCTATCATTGCATCCCATCTCCAAGGCAGGCCAGGGAAGGTGGGATGCAGGGGGCTGTGGTGAGTGATTTGATGTAAGAGAGCTCTCTCCACACCCACACATCCCTCCCCAGCGTGGGCTGAGTTCCGGCCAGCCAGCCTTTCCTGACCTCCAGGCTGACTCACCCAGTGCCGGTAACCTAGTCATATTCCCCGTCTCTGCATTCTGTCCCACAGGCTGGGCTGGTTCCCAGCTCACTAGCACTGGGCCAGTCACCACCATCCTCTTGGGGCCTGTAGGTGCTGCACAGAAGTGACCTTGGTACCATCTCCTCATCCTCCTTGCTTTGCTGCTGATGGGACTGAGGTCCAAGGAAGCTGAGTGTTTTGTGGTCAAATCCTAAGTGAGTCCATGTTTCCTATCCTCCATATCTGTGGGGCTCTCTCCACTACTTGGCTGCTGTTCTCCCTGCTGGAGCCCCAACTCTTTGGAATGACCAGAGTCCTCATCAAGCCAGTGACCCTCAAAAGAATTGCAATCTTGACCAAGCTGAGTGCAAAATTGTCAGACACCTGTCAGGCTTCCTGGGTGGTGCAGTGGTAAAGAATCTACCTGCCAAGCTGGAGACAAGGGTTTGATCCCTGGGTCAGGAAGATCCCCCAGAGAAGGAAATGGCAATCCACTCCAGTATTCTTGCCTGGAGAATTCCATGGACAGAGGCTACAGTCCGTGAAGTTGCAAAGAGTTGGACACGACTGAATGACTAACACTTTGAACAAGGACATGAAAAGGTGCTTAGTAGCAGTAATCATTGTGCTCAGTTGTTGTCTTGTCCGACTCTTTGCGACCCCATGGACTGTAGCCCACCAGGCTCCTCTGTCCATGGGATTCTCCAGGCAAGAATACTGGAGTGGGTTGCCATTCCCTTCTCCAGGGGATCTTCTCAACCCAGAGATTGAACCCAGGTCTTCCACATTGCAGGCAGATTCTTTACCATCTGAGCCATCAGAAAATCAATGTGCTTGTTGGCCATTTGTGTATCTTTGTATATAACTTGTTAGGAAAGATGGCTGTATGTCAGGGTACTGAGGGTGCGGGGTTGCTTTGAATGAGATGACAAGATGTCCTCTGGGGCATGAGGCGCTGATGCTCCTGAGAGGATGATGCTGAGAGCATGGGGGTGAGCTGAAGGCAGTCCTTTTGCTTACATCACTGTTTCTTCTGTGGCCTTTAAGTCTATTTTTCCTGCCCTTTAAGTCTATTTTAACATCACCAGCTTTCTCCACCCGCAATGCTAGTCTGTGCATCTCAAGAATATTTAGCGGCTGCTGCTGCCTCTGACTTCATTCAGCTTTGAGTTTCTTGACTGAGAGCTGTTCCATAGAGACAAAACATTATCGATACTTCTGGATCATTAAGACTTCCAGCTGCATTAGTCTCTCTTTGCCTGCAATATTTTCATTACCCAAATGAAGGAAAACTGACTTCTAATTCTGGATAAGGACTGCCCTGGTGGCTCAGTCAGTAAAGCATCTGCCTGCCATGCGGGAGACCTGGGTTTGATCCCTGGATTGGGAAGATCCCCTGGAGAAGGGCAAGGCAACCCATTCCAGTATTCTGGCCTGGATATTGTCAAATTTTAACAACTCCAGCAGGATGGGGGTAGATTTAAATTTCTTTATAGATAGTTTAAATTCTGATTGGATATAAATTAATTCTGAATGTTTATTCTTTAATTAAAAAAAAAGAATCAGAGAATGAGCTACATATTTACCTTCTTTTCCTGGAACTTCCCAAAGAAATCTAGAGGGGGAGCTGCCAGGTACCAGTAGAGAATGAAATCAAGGCTCTTTTGGAAATATAGAGTTATTGTAAGAATTAATCACTATGTTTTAAATGAAAGATGTAAGCAAACCTTTGCTGGAGGCAGCATCTGAAGTCCTTTTTCATTAATGTTATTCACTGATGACTTCTCATCAAAGAGAATCTTCATTCAAATTATTTTCAAAGTTTCCCTGTTGGATTCCATGAGATGCCACAGGTTATTCTGTAAAAGGAAATACTAGCCATAGATTTTTTTCTTTTTGCCCTCTAAATTGTATTTAAAAATTAGATGTGAGAAGACTGCTTAACGCATCTGAGATTCCATCCATCCCTGACAAGGAGACAACCTTTTACTGACTTACTGTCAAACTGACATGAGTGTGCTTTGAAGATCACTCATTTGTGCTGTGTATCCTGTCTCTCTATTTCAATATGGATTAGTCTTGTTATTCCATGCATTAAGGGTGCCACCAATTTCATTACTCAAATTCACTTCCCAAGATCTACTACTGACAGAGACGTTTACACAGAAAAATGAGATATTGTGGTACTCAGACTGCTTCTACTGTAAATGAACTGAAACAGGAACACTTTAAAGAAAATATTAATAATCACAGTCTTTGGTTTCTATAAAAGATGCTGAAGATAAGCTACACATTTCAAAAAGTTTAATTCACGATTACCTAAGCATTACACCACATTTGGTGTAATCGTATCTCCACCTTTGCTATGGTGTACCCATAATAAATAGAAATTTTCATATTACAAATGGCAATGAGAACAAAATAGGCATAGTTGCTGAGATCCTGGGATTTAGTATAACAACATGAGTTCAAGTCCAGACTTCAGCTATCTACTCTTACCTCAGGTATTATTTATTTATTTATTTATTTATTTTTTACCCCGGGTGGGACCTCAGGTATTATTTAATCTCACTAAACTTTTGTTCTCTCATTTATAGACTTAAAACCTCAGTAGCAGATACATGAAAAAGTTGTTTTGAGGGCAACTGTAATGTGTTTCAGACAGAGTCTGGTATGTAATAATGGCCTGAACAGATAGGTTATTTTTATTAGTTATTCATATTGCTTCTTATATCAAGACTGGATATAGCAACATCATTTTTCCTTCTGCTGCTGCTAAGTCACTTCAGTCGTGTCTGACTCTGTGTGACCCCACAGACAGCAGCCCAGCAGGCTCCCCTGTCCCTGGGATTCTCCAGGCAAGAATACTGGAGTGGGTTGCCATTTCCTTCTCCAATGCAGAAAAGTGAAAAGTGAAAGTGAAGTCGCTCAGTTGTGTCTGACTCTTAGCGACCCCATGGACTGCAGCCTACCAGGCTCCTCCGTCCATGGGATTTTCCAGGCAAGAGTACTGGAGTGGGGTGCCATTGCCTTCTCAGTCATTCTTCCTTCTAGCAGCATATTAAAAATTTAATTTCCCATTTATTTTTTTGGTCTATTACAAAGTTCAAAAATCTCAGATAAATTTGGGGTCATTTTTGTAGCAACTCAAGTTAGTATTTTATCTTAACTCCTGTTAGGATTTGAGAGTGTTTCTTGGTCAAATGATTGTGGGAAGGTGTGGGTGACATCAGCTATCATTTATTTATATAAACATTAAAAAAATTGCTAAATGCAGTAAGAAGATTGGAAGATGACTTTGCTTAGTCATTATACATCATTTTTGATTTAAGCAGTCTCATAGAGTTGGACATTCAAGTTGTTTCTTGCATTTTGCTATAGTAGTGAAGAACACGCATAATTTGTAGAGAACGAAATTTAAAAAAATCAAACAAAACTGAGAACCCTTTCTAAATGGCTACAAAATAGACCCCAAAACTTGGATATATAAAAAAGTGTGACTCATACGTGACTTGTGGGAATGTAAAACGGTTCAGCCACCATGGAAAGCAGCGTGGCAGTTCCTCAAAAATTAAACATAGACTCAGCACATGACTGAGCAATTCCACTCCAAGGTCTCTACTCCCCCAGACTGGAAACAGATGTTCAGACAGAAACTCGTACCTGAGTGTTCATGGGAGCTCTATTCACAATAGCCAAGTGGTGTGAACAACCCAAATATCCAGCAAGGGATCAGTGAATAAACAAATTGTAGTATATCCATGCAATGGATTATTATTTAGCCACAACTTGAAAACATGATGCTATGTTGCAGAAGCCAGACACAAAACTCTACATATTGTATGACTTCACGTATAAAAAGTATCCAAAATAGGTAAATCCGCAGAGACAGAAAGCTGATTAGTGGTGTCTCAGGGTTTAGGGGAAACAGAAAGGGTGGGACTGCTCATGAGTAGGGCGTTTCCCTTTGAAGTGATGAAAACATTCAGGAACTTAATAGTGGTGATGGTTGTACAACATTGTTACGGTCCTAAATGACAATGAATTGTACACTTTAAAGTGGCTTAATTGATACATTTTATGTTATGTGTATGTACCACAATTGAAACAGAATTGCTCCGTGCTGCTGCTGCTGCTGTCGCTTCAGTCATGTCCGACATTGTGCGACCCCATAGATGACAGCCCATCAGGCTTCCCCGTCCCTGGGATTCTCCAGGCAAGAACACTGGAGTGGGTGGTGCCTCCCAAAATACTAATACATGAAGAACCTATAAACGGAGATACACTTTCAAATAATTTGTCTGCTTGATCCCGGAGTCCTCTCATACAAATTGCTTTTTGGTCAAATGATTTCCTGCTGAACTCTGAGAGGTACCTTTTCAGAAAATAGTGTTAGATATTTTTGCCCCATCCTCCTGGACTAGACTTGATTGAAAAATCATTTTGATGGAGATAAGAAATTTATAGTTTAGCTGAGGGGTTATCAAGGAAATCCATTTCCTAATAGTTATCTCTTATTCATAATCTTCTCAGTTCCTCTTTTACTTTTTCCCATTTCCCTTTGCATCTTTCCTTTAACTGTTGCTTGTATTTCAGGCTTCCCTAGAATACAGAAGAACATTCTTTTGGTGATCCTTAGCGGTGGAAGTAGGTGGTCTTGGTTTTGTTAGATTGAGACAAGTCCTTAAAAATATTCACTAGACATACTGGGCTCTGCTAAAGACTTTTTCACACTTGGATTCATGTCAATGGGCTTCCCTGGTGGCTCAGCTGGTGAAGAATCTTCTTGCAGTGAGGGAGACCTGGGTTTGATCCCTGGGTTGTAAAGATCCCCTGGAGAAGGGAATGTCAACCCACTCCAGTATTCTGGCCTGGAGAATTCCATGGACTGTATAGTCCATGGGGTGGCAAAGAGCTGAACATGACTGAGTGACTTTCACTTCACTTCATGTCAATATATGTATTGTGAAAATAACTATTCTGGAGACACAGCAGGGAATTTCTTCATATTTGTCATCTATTTTTGGTTAATTCTCTTAACATTGTGCTCAGGAGCTCAGTTGTGTCTAATTCTTTGCTACTCCAAGGACTGTAGCCCGCCAGGCTCCTCTGTACTTGGGATTCTTCAGGCAAGAACACTGGAGTGGGGTACCGTTTCCTCCTACAGAGGATCTTCCTGACCCAGAGATCTAGCCTGCATCTCTTACATCTCCTGCATTGGCAAGCGGATTCTTTACCATTAGTGCACTTGGGAAGCTCATCCTTTTAACCATTTACTGTCAAAGAGCTTTAAAAGAGACACGATTGTCACTTTTAAAACTTTTTGTTCGTAACAGTGATTTTTCTGAAAGTCAACGTGATTGATATTTAATGTGAAAAACTATGAGAACCAGGAACACTGGAGTGGAATTTAATAAATATACATTTATTTACCTGGCTTCCCAGGTGGCATTAGTGATAGAGAACCAGCCTGCCAATGCAGGAGACGTGCAAGAGACTCAGGTTCGATCCCTGGGTTGGGAAGATACCCTGGAGAAGGAAATGGCAATCCACTCCAGTAGTCTTGCCTGGAGAATCCCATGGACAGAGGAGCCTGGTAGGCTACAGTCCATGGGGGTCGCAGAGAGTCAGACATGACTGGAGCGATTAAGCACGCACCAACAAAGTAATATTTTTTTCAATTGAACTGAAATCCTCAGACCATACAATTAACCATTTTAAAGTACACAATTTAGTAGCATTCAGTACATTCACAATGTCATGCAATGACCACTTCTCTCGGATTTAAAAACATTTTCATTACTCCAGAATAATAGCCTGTACATTAAATATTCTCTCCCCATTCTACCCACCCAGCCAATCCCCTGGGAACCACTTACCTACCTTTATGGATTTTCCTTTTTTAGGTATTTCATATAAAAGAATCTTGTAATATGTAACCTTTTGTGCATGACTTCTTTCATGGAGCATAATGTTTTCAAGGAGCATCAGTGTTGTAGCAAAGGTACATTATTTTTTGTGAACCAGTGAAGTTGCTCAGTCGTGTCCGACTTTTTGGATCCCATGGAGTGTAGCCTACCAGGCTCCTTCATCCATGGAATTTTCCAGGCAAGAGTACTGGAGTGGGTTGCCATTTCCTTCTCCAGGGGATCTTCCCGACCCAGGGATTGAATTCAGGTCTCCTGCATTGCAGTCAGACACTTTGTCATCTGAGCTACCAGGGAACTGTGGCTCAGTAATATTTCATGATCCCCTGGAGGAGGGCATGGCAACACACTCCTTATACTTGCCTGGAGACTCCCCATGGACAGAAGAGTCTGGCAGGTTGCAGTCCTTGAAGTTGCAAAGTGTTAGACATGACTGAGCGACTAAGCACATATGGATGTCCCACAATTTGTTTATCCATTGATCTCTTTACGGACATTTGCGTTTTTTCCTTTTTTTGACTATTGCAAATAGTGCTGCTATAAACATTGATGAACACATGTTCGTCTGAACACCTGTTTTTCAGTTCTTTTGGGTAAATACCTAGGAGTAGGATTTCTGGATCATATGGTAATTTTGTGTTTAACTTTTTGAGGAATCACCAAATTGTTTTTCACAGTGGCTGTATCCACTGTGATTTTAGATTTCCACAAAATGTTTAAGTGTTCTTATTTCTCTATGTCCTTGCCAACACTGATTTTTGTTGTTGTTGGTATAGTCATCATAGTAGATGTCAAGAAGTAGCTCACTGTAGTTTAATTTTTATTTCCTTATTGACCAATGGGTTAGCAGTAAAAAATCAGCCTGCAGTGCAGAAGTGAAGTGCAGTGAAGTGAAGTCGCTCAGTCGTGTCCAACTCTTTGCAACCCCTTGGACTATAGCCCACCAGGCTCCTCCGTCCATGGGATTTTCCAGGCAAGAGTACTGGAGTGGGTTGCCATTTCCTTCTCCAGGAGATCTTCACAACCCAGGGATTGAACCCGGGTCTCCCGCATTGTAGGCAGACGCTTTACTGTCTGAGCCACTGCAGGTTCAATTCCTGGGTCAGGAAGATCCCCTGGAGGAGGGCATGGCAACCCACTCCAGTATTCTTGCCTGGGAATCCCATGGACAGAGGAATCGGGTGGGCTACGGTCCATAGGATCACATAAAGTCAGACATGGCTGAAGTGATTGAGCACGCACGTACTCAGTGACCAAAGATGTTGAAAATCTTTCCATGTGCTTGTCAGCCATTTATATATCTTGTTTGGAGAAATGTTTATTCATACTCTTTGTCCAGGTTTTAATCGGGTTGTTTGTCTTTTTGTTGTTCAGTTGTAATAGTTTTTTATAATCTACATGCTGTCTTTGACAGATACGTAATTTGCAAATGTTTTGTCCTATTCTGTAGGTTGTCTTTTTTGCTCTCTTGATAACATTCTCTGATGCACAAAATATTTTAATGTTTATAAAATTCGATTTATCTAATTTTTTCTGTAGTTGCTCTTGCTTTTGGCCTCATATCTTAGGTCCTATCACCAAATCCAAGGCCATAAAATTTACTTCTGTGTTTCTTCCAATAGCTTTTACTTTTAGACCTTATGTTTATTTAGGTAATTGATCAATTTTGAGTTAATTTTTTATTATGGAGCATTAAGGGTCTGATTTTATTCTTTTGCATGCATTTATATACTTTCCCCATTTATATACTTTCCCCATAACTTTCTCCATAATTTTTTGTTGAGGAGACTATTCTTTTCCCATTTATATTTTACAAATTCACACTTTTATTTACCTTTCAGTAAGTTTAAATCCTCGAAGCGTACAGCATCACACTGATTCTGTGTCCAGTGGTCTTAACAGGAAAGTTGCTTCAGAATTTGGCACAATCCATGCCACTGTTTCCATGAACACGAGTTATCTTTCCTCAGATTACTCTGGTTTTGTTAAGTTTTCCACCAGGAGTTACTGTGTTGTTCTTTGCTTTGGACACACAAGCACATCCCTTGCCTGGATAGAATTCAGTTTCATCTTGAGCATATACACCTTTGATTTTCAGGAGAGCTGTGAGCTCCCTCTAGTTCCATAGACCCTGCTTATAGCCAGCAAAAATGGCCTGGGGTCACATTCTTCCAGACACATTTGTCATTTTAGAAGTCCTGTTCTCAGCACGCCTGCACAGGGTCCAAGGTGGCTAAAGAGCTCCCATTTACTGCTCTTGGCACTCTTGTTGAAAGCACCGGAGAATAGCGCTTTGGGTTTGTTTCTGGGCTCTCATTCCTCGTCCATTGGTCTATAAGTCTCTTGTTATGCTACTACTACGCTGTTTTGATTACTGCCGCTTTGAAGTCAGTTTTGAAATTGTAAAATGTGAATCTTCCAATTCTTTCTTCCTTTTTCAGTATTGTTTGGGCTATTCAGAGCCACTAGCAGTTCTATATAGATTTGAGAATAAGGTTTCCATTTCTTAAATAAAATGAAATTTTAATAAGGATTGTGTTTAATCAGGGCTTCCCTAATAGCTCAGTTGGTAAAGAATCCACCTGCAGTGCAGGAGACCCCAGTTCGATTCCTGGGTTGAGAAGATCCGCTGGAGAAGGGACAGGCTACCCACTCCAGTATTCTTGGACTTCCCTGGTGGCTCAGCTGGTAAAGAACCTGCCCGCAATGTGGGAGGCCTGGGTTTGATCCCTGGGTTGGGAAGATCCCTGGAGAAGGAAAAGGCTACCCATTCCAGTATTCTGGCCTGGAGACTTCCATGGACTGTAAAGTCCATGGGGTCGCAAAGAGCTTAACCAGTAGAATGCTTTGGGTATACTGCCGCTTTAGCAATATTAAGGCTTTCTATACACGAATGCTGAATGGCTTTTTATTTATTTAGGTATTCTTTAATTTCTTTTGATAATGTTTTATATAGTTTTCGCATGTACAAGTCTTTCAGCTATGTGGTTAACTTCATTGCTTGGTTTTCATTCTTTTGGATACTATTGTAAATAGAATTGTTTTCTTAATTTCCTTTTTGGACTGTTCAGTGATGATGTATAGAGACACAGCTGATCTTGTGTGTTGGCTTTCTACCCTGAACTTTGCTGAATTTGGTCATTAGCTCTTGCAGTTCTTTTTGTTGGATTCATTGGGATTTTCTGAATATGGAAACGTGCCATCTGCAAATATAGTTTTAATTCTTACTTTCCAATTTGGATGTCTTTTGTTATTAATTTTTCCTGCCAAATTACTCCAGCTAGGACTTCCAGTACAGTATTAAATGGGAAAAAGACCAAGATGCCCATTTTCACCACTGCTATTCAACAGTCTACTGAGAGTAATGGATTTTGCAGAACATTTTTTGTTTATTCTAATTCACAAACTAAAGCCAGTGGTTTAATAAAGGCCCACTTTTTCTGAGGTTAGGTGTTTTGGCAAATTTGTTGTCTAGAACATATCTAATAAAAGAAATATTGGAAAAGTCCTCCTAGGAGGAAGACAGGGACTATACAAAGCTCTGTGTCTTACTTGACTAGATCTACTTTGTGATGAAAAACCATTGACTAAGGATCATTTCTAAAATGAGGGCTATTGATTTAGTAAGGTTGGTCTTTTCGTTGGTACCTTGCGATTCTTTCTAGTTTAAAACACATCATTAATTAAAAGTGGTGGAGAGACTAGGGAACTTCCAATAGCTGACGCTTGGAGAAATGACAATTGACAACAAGGGAGAATGGAAGAAAAGCAGAGACAGAAAGAATTTAGTGAAAGGACAAGCTAAATTCTAACTACTTCAGTGACCATATCCCTGCACTATGCAATCTGCAACTTATGACCTTGAGTTAACAGTGAGAGACCATATTATGTTCAATATAACACATTCACTATGTTTAACAAAAAGTCTTATAAATGTGAAATTAAAATTTCTTTGGAAGGGAAAGGTTCAATTTTGTGTGATATTTCATCCCTTATCAATATCAGGGAAATGTTATTATTTGAAATGATAAACAGTCTTACACATATTTTTTAATTGAAGTATAGTTGATTTATGGCTTCCTAGGTACATTCAGAAGACTAAGATCATGGCATCTGGTCTCATCACTTCATGGAAAATAGATGGGGAAACAGTGTCAGACTTTATTTTTTTGGGCTCCAAAATCACTGCAGATGGTGATTGCAGCCATGAAATTAAAAGACGCTTACTCCTTGGAAGGAACGTTATGACCAACCTAGATAGCACATTGAAAAGCAGAGATATTATTTTGCCAACAAAGGTCCGTCTAGTCAAGGCTATGGTTTTTCCATGGTCATGTATGGACGTGAGAGTTGGACTGTGAAGAAAGCTGAGTGCCGAAGAATTGATGCTTTTGAACTGTGGTGCTGGAGAAGACTCTTGAGAGTCCCTTGGACTGCAAGGAGATCCAACCAGTCCATCCTAAAGGAGATCAGTCCTGGGTGTTCATTGGAAGGACTGATGCTGAGGCTGAAACTCCAATACTTTGGCCACCTCATGCGAAGAGTTGACTCATTGGAGAAGACCCTGTTGCTGGGAGGGATTGGGGGCAGGAGAAGGGGATGACAGAGGATGAGATGGCTGGATGGCATCACTGACTCAATGGACATGAGTTTGAGTGAACTCCGGGAGTTGGTGATGGACAGGGAGGCCTGGTGTGCTGCGATTCATGGGGTCGCAAAGAGTTGGACTCGGATGAGAGACTGAACTGAACTGAACTGAGGTGGTTCAGTGGTAAAGAATCTGCCTGCCAGTGCAGGAGACACAGGTCTTATCTCTAGGTCAGGAAGATCTCCTGGAATAGAAAGTGGCAACCTGCTCCAGTGTTCTTGGCTGAGGAATTCCATGGACGGAGGAGACTAGTGGGCTCTAGTTCATGGGGTTGCAAAGGGTTGGACGTGACTGAGCACGCACACATACACAAATAGTTGGTTTAAAATATATTTAGTTGCAGGTATATAATATAATGATTCAGTATATTTATAAATTGTGCTCCTTTCAAAGTTATTTTAAAATATTTGCTGTATTCCTGTGCAGTATAGTATATCTTTGTAGCTTATTTATTATATATATATATAGTAGTATATAAAATGTACCTTTGTACCTCTGTGTACCTCTTAATCCTGTATCCCTATCTTACCCCCTCACCTCCCCTCTCTCACTGGTAACCACTAGTTTGTTTTCAAATGTTTTATTTTTTAGATTCCATATACAATGATATCATATAGTATTTGTTTTTCTCTGTCTGATTTATTTCACAAAGCAAGATAGCCCTGAAGTCTATCCATATTGTTGCGAATGACAAGCTTCCATTCTTAAAGCAATCTTTTAAAACAGAGTTCTTGGACAGATTTCTGATGAAGTGGGTAGGGAAAAGCTGTGAAACATCACAGTAACTCCTCCTTGTGAAAACAGAGTGACAATTAAGAGCCTTCATGGAGGTATTTTGAGTATAGCTCTACAATGAGTATTTAGACCAATGAACAGATGGTCCTAAGCAGCTAAATCTTTGGGGGCCACATAATTATTATTCAAGCCAGGACCCTTTCGAGAAAAGGATACACTATTAATTATACCAGGTTAAAAGATATAAATCAGTAGTGTTTTGGGAAGGCTGAGACAGCTGGTCATTCTAATGAAAATGACTTTTTATTCTCGATGTTATTATTGATTTACCATGGGAAAAATTAGTAATGAAAAAATTTTATTCTTCAAAGCTCTAAGCAGATTTTCAAAGGAGAGGAAAATGAGATAAGAGTCTGTTGTTATGTGGTTGCCCTTTTGGCTTTCCTACATGCTTTTCTGGGGTGGTCTATCCTGGTGATGTGCGCCTAGATGGATGTCAACCACATCAGTTTGATACTGAGTGTGGCCAAGACAGAGCTGCCTGAGTTTGGTCCAGGCAAAGACCAGGGTGAAGGACAGCTTGCTTCAGCCAAGATCTTTTGGGCCGTTTTTATGCCCTTCTTAGACTTTATACCTGAAAAAGGCAGCCTGGGACCACATTGGTCTCACCAGGGCTCATACATGAGGAGAAGTCCTAAAATTTGGCTTAACTGAACTTGGTGATGCTGGAAAAGATTTAGGGCAGGAGGAGAAGGGGACGACAGAAGATGAGATGCTGGGATGGTATCACCGACTTAGTGGACATGAGTTTGAGTAAACTCTGGAAGTTAGTGTTGAATGGGGAGGCCTGGCGAGCTGCAGTTCGTGGGGCCGCAGAGTTGGACACGATTGAGCGACTGAACTGAACTGCACTGGGTTCCAGGTATTAGCAGGAAACAAGCAAGAAAACTCTTCTCATTGGGAATAGTTTTATTCCCTGCCATTCCTTTGATAAGTAGATTTCACAGCAAAGCAATCACCATGTAATAAAAGCTATTACATGAACATACTTAATCATGTGCATGTCATTTATGATTCCAAGGGCTAAAGGTAGAGATGGTTAAAAACCAGAAATGATTTCGTTTAGGTAAACATGGTGAAAATTACTTGCCTGACTTCAGCAAGACCTAACATTTAATCGTCACTCTCCATTATATGATTGTGAGTTTGTGTATCCCTCTGACGAAGCTGTTGAAACAATGACAAAAGTAATGGGGATCATTCTCTGAGTATGTATTGTGTACAAGGTACAAGTAGTTTGCCTAGAGAAACATGGATCATTAGGCCTCCTTGGTGGCTCAGTGGTAAAGAATCTGCCTGCAAAGCAGGAGATGTGGGGTTGGATCCCTGAGTCAGGAAGATCCCCTGGAAAAGGGAATGGCTACTCACTCCAGTATTCTAACCTGGGAAATACCATGGACAGAGCAGCTTGGCGGGCTACAGTCTACGGGGTCGCAAGGAATCAGACTTGACTTTTCGACTTAACAACTTTCAAGCAAACTCTTCAGAGTAGATGCTTTGAAGTGAAAGTGAAAGTCGCTCAGTTGTGTGTGACTCTTGCGACCCCATGGACTATACAGTCCATGGAATTCTCCAGGCCAGAATACTGGAGTAGGTAGCCTTTCCCTTCTCCAGGGGATCTTCCCAACCTAGGAATCGAAGCAGGGACTCCTGCATTGCAGGCAGATTCTTTACCAACTCAGCTATCAGGGAAGCCCTGTAGACTCTTTATAAGTCTGTTTTGTTGATGGAGGTGGCAAAGCTTCTGCCTTTTGCACACAGTCATCCACACAAATCATGACCAGTGTGAAGAAGCTGATAGTATCGTCCCTGTTGTGTTGTGACACTAATTGACTCTGAGATATCTAAGTAGCTTTTCTGGGGAGGTATGCGCAAGATGGAGTGTACCTATCTTTTTTCCAATTGGAGTACCCACCCAATGCAAATACTTTCATTACAACACTTTTGCACATAACATGTCAAGGTAGGCCTTTTGAGAAAGTATATCTTACCTTCCAGAACTGTATGTGAGATTGTAATATATTTCTAAATGTTTAGTATCAACAAGATTTTGTGAATGCTGGCATCCCAGAAACTCAAAGAACATTGATAATGACAAAGGAGGCCTCTGAAAGGGCCTTTTGTAGGTTCTCCTTTCTCTTCATTTGTTCAAAAATATTAAAAGTGCGGTGCTCTGGAGTTAGAGTACTTGGATGCAAAGCTTGGTATTCCATCACTTACCAGTTGTGTGACCTTGAGCAAATTAATTAGCTTCTCCATAACTCAGTTTCTTCTTGGAAAAATAAGTATAATAATAATGGCTACCTTTGTGGTGATGCATTTTTTAAATTTATTTTTTAAGATTTCTTTTTCTGATGTGGACCATTTAAAAAATCTTTATTGAATATGTTACAATATTGCTTCTGCTGTTTATATTCTAGTTTTTTGGCCACGAGTCACATGGGATCCTAGCTTGATCAGGAATGGAACCCACACCCCCTGCATTGGAAGGCAAAGTCTTAACCACTGGACTACCAGGGAAGTCCCTGTAGTGATATATTTTAAACCATGCACCCATTTTCTGTTTTTTAATTAGACTGAGTCTACAATTCCAACTGAAGACATGGAAATGAAAGAAAATTTCTGCTCTTTTTGGAATGGTAGGGGAAAGCCACAACTGAAGTATTCCAGAAGATTGGTTATATCTCACGATGACTTTTGCATTAAAAAAATAAAAAATGAGCCTCAGGGTCTTGAGAGGAGAGAAATGCTATCTCTATATCCTGACGTGTCTTCCCTGGGCAACTTGATGTCTCAGTTTCAGTTACAACGTTTGGGTTAGACTGTAGTCAATCTGGGGCTCTCTTGTGGCACAGTAGAAAAGAATCTGTATGCAATGCAGGAGATGCAGGAGACACGGGTTTGATCCCTGGGTCGGGAAGATCCCCTGGAAGAGGGCATGGCAACCCATTCCAGTATTCCTGCCTGGAGAATCCTGTGGACAGAGGAGCCAGGTAGGCTACAGTCAACTGAAGCTGCTAAGCACGCACACGTGTAGTCAATGTGGCTAAAATACTATGACCCAGAGCTAAGAGGACAGCTAACTGATTGGAGGCATTCCTATCTGTTTGTTGATAAAGGAAACAGTTCTCATCTGATGATAAGGAAACAATTAGCAAGAATTTGTGCTATGAAGTTGATGGAATGAAAAGTGTTATTCTTGATGGAAGCTTGTTGGATTAAGACATTGAATCCCTATTTATTTTGTGTCTTCATCTACCAGTCCACAATGGTGGCTGTTCATGGTGTTTGTAAGAGCCAGGCCAGTATGAAGAACCATTCCTTTTATTCAATCCTCTGGAGCAAATATTTGAGAACCCCGAACTTCTGATGATATAAACTGAGATAATCTGCTGGCAAATTCCTGGCCTGGACAATTTACCTAAACTGTAATTTGTTTCCCTGGGTGATTGACATCTGCTTAAAATATTATGTGCAGCTTAGCCTCAGTATTTTCCTTTTCTGTCTTCTGTCCCTTTTTTTTTTTACATTGAATGAAAACTTGATGTTATGGCAGGAACAAACCATTATACTTATGATTATGAAGCACAAAAGCATCTAGAAAAACACCTACTGACCATTTACCCATGAATCATGACTAATAGTTATCTAAATGGAATTAAGGGTAATGACTTCAAGAAGTTCAGAGGAAAAAAGTGCTCAGTGTTTCATAAGAGTAACAACTGAAGGGTTGTTTCCTCTCTTTTATAGAGCCTTTGATCTCAAAATGCTTAGCAAAAGCTCTTTTATATATCTTGGAATAATTTCTTTAATAAAAATTTTTTTCTTTCTTTCTTAAGTATAGTTGATTTATAATGTGTTATTTTCAAGTATACAGCAGAGTGATTCAGTTATATACTTATATGTATGCATATATGTATATATATTTACATTATTTTTCAGATTCTTTCCCCTTATAGATTATTGCAAGGTACTAATTGTAGTTCCCTATACTATGCAATACTAATTTCCCTTGTTGCTTATCTATTTTATATTTAGTTGGAATAATTCTTTTTGATAAGTTTTAACAATACCATCCTCAGAAATATATTATGGAGAAGTGACAAGAATAAGCTTGAAGTTGACCAAATTCCTAAAAGAGATAATTTTTAAATTCATAACTCAAGTCTGTGATGTAGTGATGTCATGAACTCTTCCCCACTCTGTTGCCAATGGCACCTGTATTATAGGCTTTTGTGAAAATATTTTCCAAATGTTCAACCTCAGGACATGTTTCTTGTCTTTGATTTTAGTTTTTAATATAGTTAGAGAAGACAGAGATCTCTGATAGAGGCTGTCCTTCCATTATACTTTGGAATTAAAAAAGATAAAAATGGTAGATATTTCTTTCATAGACTGCAGTCATCTCTTGAGCTTAATATCTGGTGTCAGGGGAAGATGAATTCCTCAATCTCAAAGGTTCAGTGAAGTGAAGTACCTATGTGTAATAAGCTGACACAGGGACCAGAATGCTCGACTTTTCCCACCGCCCTGTGGATGGGTGGAAGGACTTCGTCTCGCTGAAAATCTTACCTCCTCTGCTCACAGAGCTGGGGGGCCTAGAGGCACAGAGTGCTTTTCCTTCATTTTCTGTGGATAACTAAGCTATCAAACCAAATCAAATCCAATATACTTTTTATCTTAGACATTATTTCTGGGTTATCATTTCATTTCTCAGGATATGGAATGGCTCAGCATGTTTGAAACTATGACATTACTTTGATTCGAAAATAACCTCCTGAATTCATTATCCTGCTCTTATTTCACAGGCAGGATTTGAGAAAAAAAGTCATTTGATATATTTTTATTCTATCTTTTAATTCTAATAAGCACCAAAAATAAATAGTAGTTAAGACAAAAAATCCTCAAGACTATTTGACAGTACCCATCAATCCCTGAATTCATAGAACACCTCCCTCCCAATTTGATGGTCTCAGGAGAATTGCATGATCTCCAGATATTCAGAGAGACAGGACCTAAAGGATCATCTGACTTCAAATCCCAAACCTGACAGCTACTTGCATCTGTCGTGTTAAATATAGTTCAGCATCTTCACCTTACTCAATGCTGTGACATTTATCAAGTCCTCACACATAGGAGTGGGTGGCACAGAATGACAAGATCATATTATTTAACAGACTCATAAAGTCAACTAAAAATAATGAAGCTTCACTTTTGATATTATTCTTTTTTTGTTTTGTTTAGGGTTCAGATGAATGTTGGTCAACATGCATATACACCGCTTGGGTGGGGCTTACATTTCAGGAAAGGGGCTAACTATCTGAAGTGATCTGTTACTTTGAAATATTGGTATGAGAGAGATTTGTGTAGATGTTCAACTTTTTGTAGAGAGAACAAGATATCCTGTTTAATTAACTATAAATGATATACTTGAAGAGAAACATTATAGCTTTACAACACATGCATTAGACTCTACAGTTATGTAGTAGAATGCATTTGTTCAAAATTCTTGTTTCCACCAGTCCTGCCTTATTTCACTCTAGCATACATCATGAATTAAAAGATGTATCAGGATCATGGAGCCAGGAAGGGACGCCTTAGGATAATTTCTCAGATGTCTTTGTTTTATTGACGTGGCCACTACTGTTGGCTTTCACCTGATGTCATACAAAGCATATTTGTTATCTCCACAGATTTGTTTAACTTTTGATCTCTCCTTAGGCAGTTGTTTCTTGCAGAAGTCAAAATTTCCCTTCTACTTAAATGCTGACTGACTTTAAGGTTCACAGCCTTGAACATGAGCCCTGAATGTCTCTAAAGCAAGGCTTTCTGTCCAACTCAAAGGCCAGTATTGTACCTGTGTAAAAGCACAGTTGTCATCAGAGTTGTTTTTCCTGTTATTTTGATTCTGTTGTCATTTATGATTAGAGAAATATATGGCTTAAGTCATTGGATTCGTTTTAAATAATCATTAACGATAAATGCATCTATCCTCAAAGTAGGCATTGTATTTGCTCAAATAATAGACTATTTTTGGAATTCCCTTGAGAGGGTTTATTGCCCACACGAGAGAATGAGTCACTGCTTCACTTCAAAGGTTCGGTCTCTGGTTGTCCCACCCTCTTTCCTTTGTCATTCACCTGACCTTCACCCAGCCTTATCCTGCTTTTTTGGCCACTTTACTTGACTGTTCATGAGTCTGCGAGTAAGTGGGCTCTCTCTCTGGACCCCTTAAGCATCCACAAACAAAAACTCCCTGGCAACTAAAGCAATCTTTCCCTAAAATTCCGCTCAAATCAAAGATCCAACAGAATGATTCTTCTCCATCAATCAAATTATTTTCTGAACTCAGTTTGTCTACACATCCTTGATTTCCTAAATACCACAGCTTTCTTTCCAGCAGCTTCATCTCCCATGGTTCACCCAACCAGAGAGGTGATACAGATTTATGCCTCTATTTACATTTCTTCTTGTCTTCTTCAGGAAAGTGGTAGGGTTTCTCAGTTTCTATCATTACTTGATTAACATCACACTGGGTACTTATACTTTATACAGGCTTGCTTTTCTGCTGTGTCCTGAACTTTCTCATTGACATCCTTAAATACTTATATAGTAGTTACCATCAATGTATAATAATGTTAATTAGCGATAATAATTGCGATTCTTGGAACCATCTTTCCCCATCCCAAGTCCCTTATATATAGAATTAATGAGATGTTTTAAAGCTAAAAGTATTTGAAGGGCTTTCATATAGTTAAGCTTCATGGGGAACGTCTACTTGTCTTACACATTTAAAGGTTGTCTAAAAATGTTATTTCCGTGAAACTGATAGTTGTGTCTGCTTTTATACACCATTGTATTTCCTGTGCTTAGAACAGTTATAGGTACACAGTAAGTTCTCAATGACTATGCAGTCTGTTCTTTAGCTACTTTGAGAAGCTTGAAGATATTGTTTATGGTGCTGGTTTATGAATCCAAGCATGGGAGAGTAGGCATTCTGCCCCAGTAACTGAGTAAATGGGAACCTAAAATCACGTTGGCCACATCACACCCCGAACAAGTAAGGTCAAAAGCTGTCTAATGCATTTGCACAGTGAGAGGTAAATGGGGAGGCTTTGGTTTCTAGGACATGTTAATGGGATGCAGGTTTGAAATTTGGCCCAGAACAACATTAAATGCCTTTGATCGGATATCACATCCTGGCCAAATATTTGGGAAAATAGAAGAAAAAATTTTCTTCCTGTTTATGACCATATAACCAGTTAGATGAAAAGAATGATGCTGTTTTTTTGGCTCCATTTTAAGAATTATGTTTGTTACTGTGCACTATATATTTTCTGATAGGTGAAAGTCAAGGGACCAGAAGTCATGAGCTTAAACAGCACAACGGTCTGGATGAGGCTCTAGCAGAGGGGATGTAACCTCAGGTTCTCAAGATACAAGTTCCTGGATGGAAATTAATGAAAAATGGCTGCTTTCCAACGTGCCTGATGACTATTCCAATATGTGTAATAAGGCATTGGCATATGTCGGCCAGGGGAGGGCACCAAGATCATAAAACCACGGTACCAAGATAGGCCTTGTGTCTTGTTTTGTATTTTTAATTACTTTAATCACTTCACTTGAAGTGGAAGCTCCACTACTTTGGCCACTTGATGTGAAGAACTGACTCATTAGAAAAGACCCTGATGATGGGAAAGATTGAAGGCAGGAGGAGAAGGAGACAACAGAGGATGAGATGGTTGGATGGCATCACTGACTCAATGGACAAGACTTTGAGCAGCTCTGGGAACTGGTGATGGACAGGGAAGCCTGGCATGCTGTAGTCCATGGGGTCGCAAAGAGTCGGACACAACTGAGCGACTGAACTGAACTGAAGATAGGCCTTGTGTCTTGTTTGTATTTTTAATCACTTTTAAAAGATTTACTAGAGTATCAAAGAGTATTCACCCTGTTAAGAGGCTTAGTACACATCCACTGATATTCATTTTGTGAAGACATTCAGTGCTGGTAAATTCCATGAGCTGCTAGCACTGAATAGCTCATTAGAAACAGAGCCAGAGTTTAAATTCAGCAGTGTTTTCCCACTTTATTATTACCTATTTCTTTCTTTTATGTCTCCTCTATGAACATCATTGATCCAGGCTCTAAGAGGAAAGACTTATTTCTGAAGTGCAATCTACAGAAGCTATGTTGGAATAACCAGGGTGAGGCCAAATTTTTCCTGCTGAGGGATTTTGCCCCAGAAGCCTTGCCCTTTACAATGCCACAATGAGCCTTTGTGGCATTCCTTGGGGAAATGATCAAGATGCTCATTTCCATTTCTGGGCTAGTGCGGTGCTTTGGGTGGCCCTGACAGAATGAAGAGGAGATTTGGGTTGAAGAGTTTAATTCTTTTTTGCTCAAGCCTTGACGTGGTGTCAATGGGCCAGGAACAAACAGCACACAACTTGTTGACTGTACTATGAAGATTTCTTTAGGGCATTCAGAAAATGGATTGGAAAAACTGGAATCAGACATAAAGCAACAAAAGGTCAGTATCAATGTGCAGAGAAATTGTATAATATTTCTGGAAGCAATTTTTTGAGCTTTTATATAGTCCTCTAGCCTTGAAAACTCCCAGTTCAAACTCCAGGCAAAATCAATCCCTTACATATTCCTACACTTATATATTATTGTAGAAATAACTAACCCCCTCCACATTTCCAGTTGGTTTTATGCAATAGTAAATGCACAGTTTTTGTACATTAAAAAATAAACTATTTTCTTTTTACAATTAAAAGTATAGTTGATTTACAATGTTTTAGCTGTACAGTGAACTGACTCAGTTATATATATATATATTCTTCAGATTCTTTTCCATTATAGGTTATTATAAGATATTGAATACAGCTCCCTGTGCTGTACAGTAGATCCTAATTGTTTATCTGCTTTGCATATAGGAGTATCTGTTAATCCCAACTTCCTGATTTATTCCTCCCTCCTCCCCAAAAATGAACTTTTAAATAGTGTTACAAAAATAGAAAAAGATACATATTAATTGTCATAAGGTAAACAGAAATTACAAATGCCACCTAGGCCAAGATAGAGAACATTACTGGCAACCCAGAAGCCCTCCTCAAGACACTTTTCCCCCCAAAAGTGTCCTTTTGAAGTAAGTATCCTTATTTCAATCACTGGTTGTTGGTTTTGCAAATTTTTGAACTTTCTGTAAATGAACTTGTACGGTAGGTATGATATACCTCTAGTGTCTGGTGTCTTTGATCCAACATTTGTCTGTCCTCTGGGAGTCATTTTGTGTTGCCTACAGCCAGGTTGTTCACTCTCATTGCCAAGAGCATGCCATTATTTGAAAACACCACTGTCTGTTTACTGTTGGTGGACTTTGGAGTTGTTTCCAGTTTCCGTTGACTAAGCAGAGTGCTTCTACGAGCATGCGAGCATCTTTTGATACACATATGTGCTCAGTTTCTTCTGGGGATACACTTAGGAGTGGAATATCTCATCATATGAATCTGTGTTCAGATTCAGGGGGTATGCCTAAACTCAATTGATTGAGCTAATTTACATGATCACAGAAGTCTATGGTGAATCCATTTGCTTAATATCCTTGCCTGAAAGAGACATGGGTTCAGTCCCCAACCTGGGAAGATCCTACATGCCACGGAGCAACTAAGTCCATGCCCCACAGCTAATGAGACCTGTGCGATGTAGAGCCTGTGTCCACAGCAAGAGAAGCACTGCAGTGAGAAGCCCGCACACCATAAGGAGGAGTAGACCCTGCTTGCCACAACTAGAGAAAACCTGTGCAGCAGCAAAGACCCAGCACAGCCAAAATAAATACTAGCCGCTTAGTCATGTCCAATTCTCACCCCATGGACTGTAGCCCACCAGGCTCCTTTGTCCATGGGACTTCCCAGGCATGAATACTGGAGTGGGTTCCTATTTCCTTCTCCAGGGGATCTTCCCCACCCAGGGAGTGAACTCAGCTCTCCTGCATTGCAGGCAGATTCTTTACCATATGAGCCACCAGGAAAGCCCCCAAAGGCAGATTCTTTATCGTCTAAGCCACTAGGGAAGCTCAAAAATAAATGAATAAATAAAACTGTTTTAAAAAAAAATCAAGTGGAAATTGCACTGGAAAATATGAGCGTTATTTCCAAATATCTTTTGACATTGACTTCTAACATGATTCCGTAGTGTTAAGAGAACAGACTCTGTGTGATTTCAATACCTTTAGACCATGAAATTTTTGCACTTTGTTTTATGTCCCTGGATATGTTCCAGTGGCTCCTAGTTTATAGTCTATGGGAACTGGAATAGAATTTGTATCCTATTGTGCAAATTGTATAAATCTTAATTATGTTGAATTGGTTCACAGTGCTTTTCAGGTCTACTATATCCTTCTACATCTCTGTACATTCATTCTATTAATTTTTGAGAGTTTGACATTGAAACTCTGACTAAAAATCTTAATTTATCTACTTTAAAAAAATTATAATAGCTAGTGGAACTGTATGTAACCTTGTCCTGCATTTTCCCAGTGTCCTGTAAATGTGTCATCATACTTTCATAATTAAAAAAAATAAAAAATTCGAAAAAATAAAAAAAATCAAGTGACAGTACTTTCACTCTATTCTGTGACATAGGTCTATTGATTTATCTCTGAATCTTTTTCTAGATTGTTTCTGGATCTTTGCATTTCCACATAAATTTTAAGTCAGACTGTGATTTTCATAAAAATTTTTGCTGCGATATAGATTCATTTGGGAATCACTGGCATCTTTATAAGGCTGAGTTGAGTTTTTCAATTCATGGGCATGGCATGGATGTCCTCTAAATTAGATTTTAATGGATTTCTCTCAATATTTGTAATTTTCAGTGTAGAAGTCTTATAGATCTTTTTCAGACTTATTTCTTGTTTTTTTTTCTTTATTATACTAGCTGAAACCTCCAATTTGAATAGAATGATCATAGTGGCATAGTTTTTTTATTATCTCAGAGGAAGATTTTTTTCATATTTCACCATTAAAAAATATATTGTTTATTGTAAAGCTTATTGGGTACTCTATATCAGGATAAAGAAATTCTTTTCTATGTTTTCTAAAAGATTTCATTTTTGTTAATATAAGTGTTGAATTCTACCAAATGCATTTGTGCAGTTATTGATGTGATCATATGATATTTCTATTTTCCTATTATGGGGTGAATTAAATCGATTGATTTTTTAAAATTTTAAGTTAATATTGAAGTCCATTCCTGGAATCAAGCCAATTGGTTGTGTTCATTGTTATTTTTAATATAGTGTTGGATTTGATATGTGAATGTTTGATGAGTACTTTCCATAGTCAACATCTTCCAGCCAAAGACCACCAGGAACACACTTAAAGCTGAACGATATAGGTTTAGAGCTCGTTGGAATGAGGGAAACTGAACACAATGGAAATCATCGTATCTCAATAAGAGGGAGTTAAGAATTATTAGATTCAGTGTTTTTAGGGACAGTTTAAGGAAGTAGAACTTTGCTCTAATCATGCTCTCAAGAAGCAAGAGGCAGGGATTCCCTGGTGGCTCAGTGGTAAAGAATCTACTTGCCACTGCAGACCCAGGTTCAATTCCTGGTCTGGGAAGATCCCACAAGCCGAGGAGCAACTAAGCCCATGCACCACAACTATTGAGCCTGTGCTCTAGAACCTGCAAGTTGCAACTTGAGACCACGTGCTGCAACTCCTGAAGCGTGTGCATCTGAGAGCCTGCGCTCAGCAGCAAGAGAAGCCACCACAATGAGAAACCCATGCACCACAATGCCAGAGTATTGCCCAGTCGCTGCAATGAGAGAAAAGCCCATGCAGAAACAAACACCCAGCACAGCCAAAATTAAATAAGTAAATAAAATTATGTAAAAAAAGAAGCAATGGGGCAATTCTATAATTGGGGGTCTTAATAAATCTTATCTATAGTGCAGGAGGAATGACAGAAGGCTGTTCAGATAGTGAGTGAGTGTTAGTCGCTCAGTCATGCCTGACTCTGAGGTGGGTTAGTATTTAGTCGTTTTTATGGTTTGAACAATGGATTTGGTTCAGTCTGTGTTCAGACAAGATCATCTCAGTCTGTCTTGATCCACCTGTAGTTACAGAGCAAGTTTACCTGACCTTGGTGTTCGTGGAATGGTTTCTGTTCAACAGGATAATACCAAGGCCTGGCTGGTAGGAGCAGCCAGCTCCCAGCTGGTGTCAGAGCCTGCTTTTCTTTTTCTCACATCTGTGCTTGTAAGAGAGACTGGTGTGCAGTAATGTTCTTCTTTTTCCTTTTTTTTTTTTTGAAGTTCTTCTCAGATTTCGGGCTTCCCTGGTGGCTCAGATAGTAAAGACTCGACCTGCCAATGCAGGAGATACAAGTTCAATCTCTGGGTCAGGAAGATCCCCTGAGGAAGGAAATGGCAACCCACTCCAGTATTCTTGCCTGGAGAATCCCATGGACAGAGAAGCCTGACGGGCTACAGTCCATGCGGTTGCAAAGAGTTGGACACTGCTGAGCAATTAACACTTTCAGATTTTGTCATGTTCTTTTTGGATTTTGGTATCAGGTGTATCCTACTGTGAATCGGGAGGTGTGGTCTCTTTTTCTATTCTGTAGAAAAGTCTGTTCATTATTGGCATTAATTATTCTCTGAACATCTGGAGAACACCCAATGGTGAAGTTGTCTGAGGCTTGATGAACACTCTCTACTTGACTGAAGTTTAGTCAAACTCCTCTGAGCCCGTTCTCAACCAGGCCTCACCTTGGGGGCCAGCTTGGCTTGGCCTGCATAGCCCAGTTATACCACAAATCTGGCTACGTTAAGTTAGACAGACTCCCCTATCCTTAATATCTGCTCATTCTGGCATGATGTCAGCAAGAATCCTGTTAAGTTGGTTTGGCAGGAATCTCCCCCTTCCCACTCCCAACTTTCCATCTACCGAAAGGTCCACGTTCCATCCACTCATTCTGCTTGTTGGCTAAAACCCCCAGCTTTCTTTTCGGTATGAAGAATTGAGCCCAATTCTAAACTGAGCTGTCTTTTCCCTGATTGCAATCATTTCTGAATAAAATCTGTTTTTACTGCTTTAACTACTGTGTGACTCCAATTTTCTCTCACAGCCTGGAGATATCTTCATGGAGTTAATATTATGATTAAGCTTTCAATTTCTTTTTGTTCCAGGCAAGCCAGTCTCCTGCATCAGCTGTAGGAGGGAGTGAAAACAAGTAACAGATCCTTTTGCTCACTTGGAGTGGGGGCGAGCTGGTTCCTTAATCGGGGTGAGGTAGGGTGTGTCCAGGGATTAGGTTGGAGGAGTGGTTTAGGTGGTTTGCCCACCCTTTTGTATACTTTATTAGTTCTTTATTATTTCTTTATTAAATATATCACTATTCAGATTTTCTATTTATTTTAGTGTCACTTTCAGGGTTTTAAAAATGGAATCTGTCCTTTCATCTGTATTTTCAAAGTATACTTTTGGAATACATTTTGTAAGATCACTTTAAGATCTTTACATAGGATTGGCAATCATATCCCTTTTCCTGATGTTAATCTTTATATTTTGTAGCATTTCTTTTTCTTTTAATCAGTCGTGTTAGACATTTGATTTTGCTGATAGTATCATGTTTAAATCTCCACAAGATATTACTAAAAGCTGGCTTAACGCTCAACATTCAGAGAGCAAAAATCATGGCATCCGGTCCCATCACTTCATGGCAAATAGATGGAGAAACAGTGGAAATAGTGACAGACTTTATTTGCTTGGGCTCCAAAATCACTGCTGATGGTGACTGCAGCCATGAAATTAAAAGACACTTGCTCCTTGGAAGAAAAGCTATGACCAACCTAGACAGCATATGGAAAAGCAGAGACGTTACTTGGCCAACAAAGGTCTGTATAGTCAAAGCTATAGTTTTTCCAGTAGTCAAGTATGGATGTGAGAGTTGAACCATTAAGAAAGCTGAGCACCGAAGAATTGAAGCTTTTGAACTGTGGTGTTGGAGAAGACTCTTGAGAGGCCCTTGGACTGCAAGGAGCTCAAACCAGTCAATCCTGAAGGAAATCAGTCCTGAATAATACTTTGACCCCATGATGTGAAGAGCTGACTCATTTGAAAAAACCCTGATGCTGGGAAAGATTGAAGGCGGGAGGAGAAGGGGATGACAGAGGATGAGATGTTTGGATGGCATCACCAACTGGATGGACTTGAGTTTGAGTAAGCTCCAGGAGTTGGTGATGGGCAGGGATGTCTGGCATGCTGCAGTCCATGGGGTCGCAGAAAGTCAGACACAACTGAGTAACTGAACTGAACTGAATTGAATATACATTTCTTATTATCCCTACATATCCCAGGTGGCGCTAGTGGCAAAGAACCCACCTGCCAGTGCAGGAGACATAAAAGATGCTGCTTTGATCCCTGGGTCAGAATGATTCCCTGGAGGAGGACATGGCAACCCACTCCAGTATTCTTGCCTGGAGAGTCCCATGGACAGAGAAGCCTGGTGGGCTACTGTCGCAAAGAGTCAGACACGACTGAAACAGCTTAGCATGCCCGCATTGTTGTGTCCTGGTCTTCTGCTTGATATACTGGGGAAAACCATTGCTGAATGTTGGATTCATTCCTCTTTCTTTTTGCTACTTTGGGCTCTCAAGGCCTCTTGTGTAGCCTCAGAGTCCATTCACTCTTCCTGGCTCTGAACAATTGCTTAAAGCTCTGTTGCCTTCTCTACCCCAGGCTGCTATGGATGCCAGAAATCCCTTCAATAAAGAACAGATTCTGTAGGTAGAGGAAGTTTAAACTTTTCAAAACTCTGAGAACTGCAGGGGAACATGCTGACCCTGGTGAATGACAGATAGCAGATTCTCCCTTATGAGCAGGGTTAGGTGCGGGAGAGACAGGCTGTGATAGAGAGAAAGAGGCCAATCACATGTCTGACAGTGGGCACTGCCAAGGGATCCTTCTACTGCTACAATAACCAGAGAGACCAGGAGCCTTGAGGGTCCTTTTTCCTTTTTTCCCATTGGAGTATAATTGCTTCACAATGTTGTGTTAGTTTCTGCTGTACAACATGAATCAGCCATATGTATACATCCATCCCCTCCCTCAACCTTCCCTCCCAACTTCCTTCCCCATCTCACCCCTCTAGGTTGCCACCGAGCACTGATCTGAGCTCCCTGTGCTATGCAGCAGCTTTCCACTGGCTATCTATTTTACTATGGCAGTGTATATATGTCAGTTCCAATCTCCCAGTTCGGCCCACCCTCCCCTCCCCCACCCACCATGTCTATATGTCCATTCTCCATGTCTGCGACTCTAATCTTGCCCTGCAAATATTACTCAGCCATAAAAAGGAACGAAATTGGATCATTTGAAGTGATGTGGATGAACCTAGAGTCTGTCATTCAGAGTGAAGTAAGTCAGAAAGAGAAAAAACAAATATCATATCAGTTCAGTTCAGTTCAGTTTCTCAGTCGTGTCTGCCTCTTTGTGACCCCATGGACTGCAGCACGCCAGACCTACCTGTCCATCACCAACTCCTGGAGTTTACTCAAACCCATGTCCATTGAGTCCGTGATGCCATCCAACCATCTCTCCTCTGTCACCCCCTTCTCCTCCCGCCTTCAATCTTTCCCAGCATCAGCGTCTTTTCAAATGAGTCAGCTTTTCGCATCAAGTGGCCAAAGTGTTGGAATTTCAGCTTCAACATCAGTCCTTCCAATGAACACTCAGGACTGATCTCCTTATATTAATGTGTGTATGTGGAACCTAGAAAAATGGTGCAGATGAACCAATTTGCAGGCTTGAATGTCTTAATTGCCTACTCAGACCCCTAGTCCTCTGGGAGATGGGTAACTGAAAGGGTGTTACCGACTCACTTTCCGATCATCTTACCCCTGTGCCACCATCTCCCTGGTTACGGTTGTGGCCCAGGGGAAGTCATGTGGCAGGAAAAACAACCCCATTTCATGCTGTATCTCTGGGATTTTATTTACTAATAGTCTGTAGGGGGCGCAGCCCTTCTGAGAATTTGATTACTGTGGAGTCATGGTGTGCTTTTCATGTATAAATATTCTTTCCTCATCTGTTGTCTGTCTGCGTACGGGGTTCTATAAATACATTAATTGGTGCCACTTTTAACTGTCACCGCTGTCCCTTTTTTTGACAAGCGTATATTAAACTCTCTTATGATGGAGCAAAATAAAACCACCCAGCCATAGGGGTCTATTTTGGCAGAAGAGGAATGTAACAGAAAGAAAATGTGTAGTCTTCTGCGGCAGAGAAAGGACTGTTAAACTCATTGGTGATAGCTTGCATGAAAAATTTAGAATACAATTCTTAAATGTGGATTAAAGATAGGAAAAACAAACAAACAAAAAAGAAAACAACCCTGCAGGATATGACTGAAGTAAAGCAGGTCAAGTGGAATTATCAGAACAGCTGCAATTTAGGAAATGGGCTGAAACCAATTTCAACTTCATCTGAACATTCATCAAGTCATACTTATTTTAGATGCCTTCGGTTTTGGTAGTGTTTCAGAAACCATATTCCATATGTGTTCCTTTCTGATTTGAAAGGCTGTAATCATTTAACGATGGAAAGCCAGCTAACACAAACCTAAATTTCTCTTTGTGTGCGTGTGTTTTTATTTTATTATTATTATGGGGCTATGCCATGTGCCATATGAAATCTTGGTTCCCCAACCAGGGATCGAACCCATGCTCCCTGCAGTGGAAGCAAAGAGTTCTAACCAGTGGACCACCAGGGAACTCCACAAGCATCAATTTCAAGCATGTTTTCAGCTTGATAGAAATTGGGATTGTATAAAATACAGTATATTCTTAATAACTCCCATCTACATGACATTTAAGGACATAGTAGAAAATCATTTTAAAGGTCTGCTACTCTGTGCTCTAATAGTTACAAAACCAATGTCTTGGGATTTGTCAACTGACTAAAATTTAGGGCATAATGGGGCCCTTTATGTCCCGATGAACTTAGATCGATCCCATCACAGAGCAGTTGACTGGTGTGTCAGTCAGGATTCAGCAGACAAACAGAACCAGTGACTGCGGTCTGGCACTTCTGACGTCACTAGGGCAGGCATTATCTCTCAGGCAGGAACTAATGTTTCAATCTACAGATGAAATTTCTTCTTCCACCAAGAAACCTCAGCTTTGCACTTAAAGCCTTCGGTGATTGTGCTCAGTCACTCACTTGTGTCCAACTCTTTGCAACCCCGTGGACTGTCGCCCACCAGGCTCCTCTGTCCATGGAATTCTCTAGGCAAGAATACTGGAGTGGGTTGCCATTTCCTCCTGCAGGGGATCTTCCCAACCCAAGAATTGAACCTGTGTCTTCTGCATCTCCTGCATTGGCAGGTGGATTCTTTATCACCGAGTCACCAATCACATTATCAAGGGTAATCTCCTTTCTTCAAAGTGAATTGACTACAGATGTTAATCACATCTACAAAATACTTTCACCTTGATTAGTGTTTGAGTAACTGGGTATTGTAGCCTTGCCATGTTGACACTTGAGACTAATCATCACAACTGGTCATGAAAAACTCTCTGTTTAGAAAGGAAATTTCTTGAAGTGCCATGCAGTGTGGTCATTAGAAGCAGCATCAGGCATGAGAGGCTTGGACTGTGCAGTCTGCTCTCCAGCTCCTAAATGGAGCCCTTCTTGTGGGATGAGAGAGAGCCCGGATCATGCTGTCCTGTTCTCAGGGTTCCTAATACTTGGACGTGGGACACGTGCTCAGGACACGAGGATGAAGGCAAAGCTTTCTTGTTGTTGTTGTTCAGCAGCTAAGTCATGTCTGACTCTTTGACCCCCGTGGACTGAAGCACACCAGGCTTCTCTGTCCTTCACTATATCCCTGAGTATGCTCAAACTCGTGTCCATTGAGTCAGTGATGCCATCCAACCATCTCATCCTCTGTCACCTCCTTCTCCTCATGCCCTCAATCTTTCCCAGCATCAGGGTCTTTTCCAATGAGTCTGCTCTTCACATCAGGCTGTCACAGTATTGGAGTTTCAGCTTCATCATCAGTCCTTCCAGTGAATATTCAGGGGTGATTTCCTTTAGGATTGGCTGGTTTGATTGGCTGTCCAAGGGACTTTCAAGAGTCTTCTCCAACACCACAATTTGAAAGTTTTCTTATTCTACATGAAAGAGGCACAGAATGAATATCTACCCTTGGTCAGCGTCTCTTTGCCTCTTCTTCTAGAGAATGGAGTATAGGCGAGGCCATTGAGAATGCGTAATCAGTATTTAGTTCTGAAAGATGCTTCATTTGAAAGATCCTCAAATAAGCACCACTTCTGTGGGCATGGATTCTGGATACAGGCAATGTTTCCTTTTAGGACAAAACATGCACTTGGTCAATCAATGCTCATTCTTGTAGCTTTCAGTGTGGCTTCATATTTTTAGAGCTGGAGTAATGTTCATTACAGCTCATGTAGCTTCTTTAGCTTGTTCAATACTTTTACACTTTTCACTATGTTTTATGCTCGATCATACAAGATGAATGCTTTAAGAATAAATGTAACAGGCATCCAATAAGAAAGAAAATTACTTTGAACTTAGGTTTAGATTCTATTCCTTGGTCACTAAATATTGACCCAGCAAAGTGAAATATGGAGAGGAATAATTACTCAATTTATTCTTAAGTGTAGTTTGTCATGGGATTATAGAAATTCTTCTTCCACTAAAAGCCCTTTCAATCCTCTTTTTTCTTGGGTAGCATAAATTTCATCAAATGTAACTTTAAAATTCATGTTCTGTTTATATGAACATGTTCAATCATACTAAGATACTTTGATGTTTCCTGAGCATGACAGATACTCCCTGTAAAACCTTGGCTTTTTATTTTTTTTTAATACCTCTATACATAAAGAGGAAAAGGGAAGTTTAAATATTTTGGTTTTCACAATGATCTCTAAGAGAATTCTAAGGAGGAAAAAAACCCAAGCTACAGTGCAATATTGCTTATTGACTGGATAAAAAGCAACACTGTCCTCATTTGTGCAAATAGGAGGCGACTCCAGGTGTCCCAGTGCACAGCCAGGAAGCTGACAAGAGCAGGACCCACAGGGAAGCCATCTGGGGGCAGCGAGGGTGGTCAGGCTGGTGGCCCAGGGCATCCTTTCAATTTGTGGTGGTAAAACCTAGGGGTGGGAACCTGCTGCCTGGAAAGGAAAATTTTTATTCCACCCCTTTTCATCTAGATTGAGGTAAAACCTAAATGGGAATACTTGTGTTAGAGCCTCTTGAAACAGATTTCTTGGAAAGTATTTTTTTCTTAAGTGTTTTCTTAAAACTTTGAAATTGAAAATGTAGACTATAGGGCTCGTTGGTGTGTCCATGGGTGGTCTTCAAAGGCTGGACCGAGACTCTGTGTTGGGTGTGTGCCCACGTGGGGTGAGTGAGGTGTGGGTAGGCCTGGCCACCTTATTTCTGAGACCTCTAGAAAAGAAGCCACATGCTTTTTCCGCTTCCATGTTCCTGCAGCCCCAGAACACTGGCTGCATGGTATCCCAGCGAGGTCTTGTTTCAGAGATTTCCAGAGCTGCGAGGCGAGGAGGCGCTTACCCTACCTCTGCACACTGCTCAATAAAACATTTTGCTGAAGTGCTAAGCCCAGGAGAGCAGTCCTTTATGTATAGGTGATAACCTGGCAATCACAGAGATTTAGGTAGAGAAGTCTCATTTCTATTAGAATAATGCATAGACTTTGATTATGAGAGATACACTTTACACTGTGACTTAGAGCACAACTGGATTGTGTACGTGCATACATACTTACACACAAAATTTACACAGAAGTTTCACAGGCCAGTTCCCAACCTCGTTACCTGTGATTGGTTCTGATGTTTTCTGTCCCATCCCATCCTATCCTATACCATCCCATCCCATCCCATCCATCCCATCCGTCCCATCCCATGTCATCCTGTTCATCCCATCTCATCCTATCCCATCCCATCCATCCCATCTATCTCATCCCATCTCATCCCATCCATCTCATCCCATGTCATCCTGTTCATCCCATCTCATCCCATCCCATCCCATTCCATCAGTATCATATCATCCTGTTCATCCCATCCCATCCCATCCAATATCATATCATCCTGTTCATCCCATCCCATCCCATCCTATCCTATCCTATTTTATCCTATCCTGTCCTATCCATGTCCAATATAGTCATGACTCATTAAATTGGTCTCTTGACACTTTAACGCCAGGGGAAACACTGGGTCTACTCCAAAAAATAAAATCAATGGCGGTACAGCTTCGTGAACAATGGCAATGAAAGCAGCTCTTCTGAACTGAACAATCTGGGGCCTTCCTGCTCAGCTCTCCTCCTCCCCAAGGTGAAAAGGATAAAGAGAAAAGGTAAAAAAGAAAAAGGTAAAAAGATAAAGGTATGCTCTTTCAGTCCAATACAGATACACACAGGGATGTGTGTACTCTTTATTCTTTACTATTCATAAAGGGGACTCTTTGTGACCCCATGGACTACGCAGTCCATGGAATTTTCCAGGTCAGAATACTGAATTGCGTAGCCTTCCCCTTCTCCAGGGGGTCTTCCCAACCCAGGGATCGAACCCAGGTCTCCTGCATTATAGGCAGATTCTTTACCAGCTGAGCCACAGGGGAAGCCCAAGAATACTGGTGTGGGTAACTTATCCCTTCTCCAGTGGATCTTCCTGACCCAAGAATGAAACTGGGGTCTTCTGCATTGCAGGTGGATTCTTTACACTGAGCTATCAGGGAAGCCCTCCAATTCATAGTCCCCAAACTTGGCTTTCCTTTCCCTGAACTGGGATATGAAAGAAGAAAACCAGTGTCAGCTAAACTGGACTGGGCATTGATGCTGGGAATGCCCAGCATCATTTTTTTCCAACTCTCACACCTCATCCATACAGAAGTTCCCATCAGACAGGACTCTGAGTGGACGAATTGGCCATCTGGATTAATGTCTTGATGTGGCTTTAGTTTGCTCTTTATGGTCAATTCAGGCAGACATTCTAAAAGCCCCTTAAAGGGAAATTAATTGCCTACTTTTCCTATGATGTTAATGGTGCTCCCTTCGGGTTTCAAAAGCAACTTTCAAAGGAGAATGAGATTTGGTCCATACTTGTGTGTATTTTTTGGTTTTCCAGTGTCTGAACTTCTTTATTAAAGGCTGTCACCTTGGGGTTTTAACCACGAAGATTTAGTACCATGTTTTTAAGAAAAAGAAAGTCAAGGGGGTTAATGAAAGTTAAAAATCTTTGGATCTCCTGGTAGGTCTCCTGTACCAACACTTGTTTTGCCACCGTCTCTTGTCTGGGTACACTGGGTACACTAGGTCTTTGCAGACCATCTGGACCAGAGGAAAAACAAAGTCAACATTACCAACAGTGGCCGTCAGCCTGTTTTTTTTTCCATACTGGACAAGCCTCTTTTTTCTCATCCCCCTTAAAATTTTGTCTGTATTTGACATTTTGAATCACTCCAGAAGATGGAATATGGTTTTTGTTGAAGCCACTGGGTGAGCATCTCCTACCTACTTTGTCTGCAAAAAGCCGCAGACATTCCTTTTTATTTGCCTCTGACCTTAGGAAAATACTGCTATCCCCGCTTTCACTGGGTCATGACTCTGAGACTGTGGTCCTGCAGCTTCAAGCATGGAGGAGATCCAGCGTGGAGATGAATACCGGAGCCAGGTTATTCCGGATACCCTGATACCGGAGCTTAGGTATCCCTAAGCACCATGGAGCCGAGCTTCCATGTTACAAATGGCCCTGAGACCTGGTCTAGGATGATCTTGCGGTGGGTTTGCTTGGACTTCAAAGCTCAGATGCAGTGAAATGCTCCCACCCCTCACCATGTTAGTCACTGCTACTGCTGCTGCTGTGTCGCTTCAGTCATGTGTGACTCTGTGCGACCCCATAGACGGCAGCCCACCAGGCTCTCCCGTCCCTGGGATTCTCCAGGCAAGAACACTGGAGTGGGTTGCCATTTCCTTCTCCAGTGCATGAAAGTGAAAAGTGAAAGTGAAGTGACTCAGTCGTGCCTGACTCTTCGAGACCCCATGGACTGCAGTCTACCAGGCTCCTCCATCCATGGGATTTTCCAGGCAAGACTACTGGAGTGGGGTGCCATTCCCTGAGTGAAAATACTGAGATTCTTGGAGCAGGCAGTGATTGAAGCGTTAGAAGCAGGCTTGTCATAACAAAAATCTCTTGTCACGGCTTTGCCTAATGGACAGGCGGGTCCCAACACTGAAGCATAATTCTTAGTCTGAGTCTCGGTCAAGATAGTTACCATCTCTTTCCTCACTCCCCCAAGTCAGCTCCAATCCTTACTTTTATTTCCCTGTTCATCCAAACTCTTTTTTTGAAATGCCAGTTCTTTTACTCCTAGCATGCAAGCCTGTTACAAAAGTCTCTTCCACTTTGGAAACCAAAGTCTGCCCTTGACTGTCCTCCTCTCCCTTCCACCAGTGGTCTTTTTCTCCCCAGGTATAAACTTCTCTAGGCCTGTGTGTCTCAAATGTTGGTCTGCACTGGGATTGCCTAGAGAGCTTATTAAGGCATCAATGACTGGGCTTCTTTCCCAGAGTCTTTGATGCAGTAGGTTTGGGATAGGGTCCAAAACATGCAATTCTAACAAGTTCCCAGGTGATGCTGACAGTTGGGGACCCAGTGTGAGACCCACTGCTCCAAAGAACACTCTAAACTGGCTCACTGCATACAGTCTCTTTTCATTTGCTACCCCGCCTGCAACAACCTGACCTCAGCTCCACCACCACCGACATCTACATGTTGAATTCATTGGACACTTTGTGACTTCTTGAGACCCCTGTGACATCGCTCACACAACCACGTCCTTTTCCTCATTTGGCTTCCATGACCTCACTCTCTCCCTATCGCCTCCCATCACCTCCTCCTTTTCCGCTTGCTCTTTCTGAGATACTTTCTGGGAAGTTTTCCACTCACAGCAGGTTTCACTCTTTCTCAGAGCACTGTCCTTATTCGCTGCTCTTCTCAATTTGTATCCTTCCTGAGATGCCTCTTCCGTGCCTGGAGCTTCTGTTGGCAAGCCAATAATCCCAATTGACTCCTTTGCCACACACCTCTCTTCTAGCACTGTATCTGTTTATCCAGACTCTTGAGGTTAAACGTGTTCCCAAACAGGCTTTTGATATTTACCCCAAGTCTCCTCTACTTGTTTTTCTTCTCTCCTCAACTGATGCCCATTTTTCCTGAGCCAGAAATCTGCACCCCATTTTTATTTTTGGTCCCTCATCTTTCATCCTGAAGTCCAATTCAACATCAGGCTGTCTCTTCTATCCGCCCTTCTTTCATTTCTCATTGCTAATGCTTTCATTTGCTGCTGTTTGCCGAGAGCACTGAAACAGCCTCTTAACTGTTGACTCTGTTTCCAGGCTGGGAGGACCACAGGGGTAGCTCACGGAATCAGAGGAGCAAAGAAAAGGACTTTGGCTTTCTGGCATTTCTGGGAGCTTTTTAAATACTGGGAATATACGGGTCACTCAAATCATGTGATATGTTGCTATACCTTGAATTCTGGTCTTATCACTTGATGCGCCATCATTTTTTATGAGAATCACACATCTGAAGCAAATATAGCATTGCCAGTCATTTGTGATTTTCCTCTAGTATAATGTATGCCATCTTCTTCTTCTTCTTTTTGATTGCATTTAGTTATTTTAAATGTGCATTTATTTACTTTTTGGCTGCACCACACAGCATGTGGGATCTTAGTTCCCCAGCCAGGGATCAAACCTTCACCCTCTATACTGGAAGAGTACAGTCTTACCTGCTGGACCACTGGCGAAGTACCTGTCATCTTGACTTGGCTGTTGCTTTTTTATTTCATGAAACATCACTGCTGATATGGAAGACACCTCCCTCAATTTGGATTTTCTGTTCTGGGTATTCTTTAACCTTGCCTGCTAAGTCGCCTCAGTCATGTCCAACTCTTTGCCCGCTATGGACTTCAGCCCCAGGCTCATTTGTCTGTGGAATTTTCCAGGCAAGAATATTGGAATAGGTTGCCATTTCCTACTCCAGGGCATATTCCCTTCCAGGGATCGAAGCTGCATCACCTGCGTTATCAGCAGATTCTTTACTGCTGAGCCACTGGGGAAGCCCGCTTAGAGCAAAGCACTGCCGTAATTCTAGTTTGCCCATCTGCCTCTTCTTCAGTCTGTAAATACCTCTCTGAGACATGGTCTTATTGGATCAATGGCAGCATAAGAGAGTGCTGAAAATGAGGACTCTGGAATCCTGAGTTTAAATCCAGACTTCTGAGAATTAGTTCTGTGATCTCAGGTAATTTACTTTACCTCTTTGTTATGAGACTTGTCACATGTGAAAATTTGTCAAATGTGAAATAGGGATTATTGTGAAGACTGGCCAAGATAATCTAAATTGCACCATATAGTGTCTGGAACAAAATAAGCTCTCAAAGTTGTTAGTTATTCTGATTATTTTTTTCCTGTAATTTACTGAACCATTCTTCTTATTGCTGAATGCTTGAATTGCTTCCATTTTTCTCTTTTTGTTATTGTAGCTAACATTGGTAGAAAATGTAAATAAATAATAAGCAGTGACTAGAACTGGGATTATTTCTGTGTCTTTATATCTGAAGTCAACAAATTGATGTAATTTTTCATTTATGTTTGAAATAGTTGCTGAAAAATCTTTCGTATTATTTGTGATCTTTTCCATACCACACAGCTCATTGGGCCTTCCAAAATTAAGTATTTCTATTCTTCAAAGCCATTGGAAGAGAAAAGTGTAAAGGAAACATACAACAGATGAGTCCGTGCTCCAGTGATGGGTGGAGAGAAAGCGTTGTAACTTTGTTTCTCCGTTTGGATTGTTCCACTCTTAGATGGGAGAACTTGAGGTTTGGAAAAACACCTGACCTTGTTTCTGCTGTACCTTGGTCTCTATCCCAAATAACCCAGTTTGTAAACAGAGATTGAGAGGCACAGCTTCTTCTAAGAAATGGGCTAAGGGAAAGTCCATTTGAGGGGTTGGGACTCTACGTATTGACATGATTCTGGCTTCAGCCTCTGTCTCAGTCCATTTAGGTTGCTCCAACAGAATACCATAAGTTCAGTTCAGTTCAGTTGCTCAGTCATGTCTGACTCTTTGCAACCCCATGGACTGCAGCATGCCGGGATGCCCTGTCCATCATCAAGTCCCGGAGCTGGCTCAAACTCATGTCCATCGAGTCGGTGGTGCCACCCAACCATCTCATCCTGTCATCCCCTTCTCTTCCTGCCTTCAATCTTTCCCAGCATATCATAAACTAGGTGGCTTTAACATGCAATTCTCACTGTTCTGGAAGCTGAGATGTTCAAAATCAAGGTAGCAGGCCAGTTTTTTCCTGACGAGAGCTCTCATTCTGTTTTACAGATGGCTGCCTTCTGTTGGTGGAGAGAGAAGGAGAGATCATTTCTCTCATGTCTCTTTTTGCAAGGGCACTAACCCCATTCATGATGACCTCACCCTCATGAGCTAACCACCTTCCAAAGGCCTCACCTCCAAATATCTTTGTTTTGGTGATTAGGTTTCATATATGAATCTTGAAGGGTCACAAATCTTCAGTCCAAAGCGATCTCCTTCAGGAGGTGAAGGATAGGAACTCTTCTGAGAGGAGGTCTCTGAAAGTGGAGATGTGGTCTCCAGAGACAATTACATTTTGGGCATGATGCCATCAGCTCATGTTACAAAAGCAGGATGTATTTACAGCTGGAGTTTCAACTGCTACTGCTAAGTCACTTCAGTCGTGTCCGACTCTGTGCAATCCCATAGACGGCAGCCCACCAGGCTCCCCCATCCCTGGGATTCTCCAGGCAAGAACACTGGAGTGGGTTGCCATTTCCTTCTCCAATGCAGGAAAGTGAAAAGTGAAAGTGAAGTCGCTCAGTGGTGTCCGACTCTTAGCGACCCCATTAACTACAGCTTACCAGGCTCCTCTGTCCATGGGATTTTCCAGGCAAGAGTACTGGAGTGGGGTGCCATCGCCTTCTCCGAGTTTCAAAGGACCTACCAAAAGAGGTATGATATTCATCTCTGCCCTGATGGTACTAAGTAGCAGAGCTGAGATTTTATCATTGTTTCTTGTTCTTATTAGTAAATAATCCACCAGTAAATAAGATTTTTATGCTTAACCAAAATCTATCCTATTGTAATTTATTGAGTTTGCTTTAGTCCATGTTAGAGTGGAATGGGATGAAGATAAAGATGAGTGATCTTCAGCTTTGGTAGTTCCCTTAATATATTCTTTTTTATAGTAAAAATTGTACTGTTAGAGAGTGTTTCTGTTTTCTCCAAGGTTCAGTTCAGTTCAGTCGCTCAGTCGTGTCTGACTCTTTGCGACCCCATGGACTGCAGCACGCCAGGCCTCCCTGTCCATCACCAACTCCCAGAGTTTACCCAAACTTATGTCCATTGAGTCGGTGATGCTCCAAGGTAAGTAGCCTCAAACTCATTTCATCCATCTACAAAGTTTCAGTTTTAGCTCCGTGTAATGATCTGCGACTCTCCTATGCAGTCTGCTGTTGGTCACAAGCAGTATTTTGGATCTCTTCTTTTCCAGGTTTGCAAATCAGCATCGTAGCCTCAAAATCAGTATGAACATTCACTTTCCAACTATATGCATCATCCTGGGTGGGTTATCTTTGTTTGTGCATAAGTTTAGCTGGGTAAAGTTCTATTAGTTTCCTCAGAACAAAGATCCTGAGATGAGAACATTCATCTGGGGTTCAGAGAACAGGGTGCAGGGAGGTACTGTGCCTGGGGACAGGCGTGGACCACCTTGATAAAAGCGGTCAAGGTGGTTAGTGTCAAAGTTTCAGTGACCAAACTCCAAAATGTGGAGTATATTTAATATCATTTACATGTGGAGTATGTTTTTACTCCTTATTCATTCTTAATTACAGGTTAGCTCATCTATGGAAAATCTTTATTCACTTTTGTTTTTGGCAATGGTTAACATAGGCTGTAAGTCTCCCCTTGACTGTGGTCTTCATTATATAATATTTATTACCTCACTTAAAAAGAAACATGGGCATAAATATACTACTATATACAAAATGGATAATTAATGAGGACCTCCTGTATAGCACAAGTGGGTTTTCCAGGTGGCGCTAGTGGTAAAGAACCTGCTTGCCAATGCAGGAGATGTAAGAGACGCGGATTCAGTCCTTGGGTCTGGAAGATCCCCTGGAGGGGGGCATGGTGACCCGCTCCGGTATTCTTTTTTTTTTTTTTTTTTCTGCTCCGGTATTCTTGCCTGGAGAATTCCATGGACAGAGGAGCCTGGCGGGCTGCAGTCCATGGTGGGTACGAAGAGTCAGGCACAACTGAAGTGACTTAATATGCATGTATAGCACAGGAAACCCTACTCAATACTCTGTGATGGCCTGTATGGAAAAAAAAATCTAAAAAGGGGATATATGTATATGTATTCAACTGATTCACTTTGTTGTACATCTGAAACTAGTACAACATGTAAGTCAACTATACCCTAATAAAATTTTTAAAATCAAGAAGCATATTTCTTTCCTCTTAAATTATTATTCAGTATTATTTGATTTTTTATTTATCTGCTCTGTTTATTTTTTATCTGCTCTGTTCAGTGTCCTGATGATTCTGGCATTCTGCCATATTATGTTAATTTTTGTTAAGGTGAAGTTGAAGATCAAGGTACCATTTTCCAGCTTTGATTCATAAGAAATAAGAAAATAAATAAAATTATCACATGTCTAAAAATAAATAAATAAAAACCACAGAAAGAAACAACAAACATGAGATGAATTCGTGTTTAGATTATATTCTAATGCTTTCCAGAATTTCACACCTTGTTATGAGGAGAAATGGATAAAAATCCTTTGATTTAAACAACATGAGTGAAGTGCTTATTTGTTTCTGTAAAGCCTCTCAACACTTCAAGAAGATTTTATAGTTCTATGGAAGAGTGAGTTTGCTTGCTAAGCAATTATGGCCAAGGCATATTTCCCAGATTCCTTTGCAGTTAAATATGGTCATGTGATGGAGTTCTAGTCAATAGAATGTGAATGGTGGTGAAGGGTGCCATTTCCAAGGCTGAGCCATATACTCTCCAGCTCTTTCCCTTTCAGAGTCAACCTTGGAGGGAAAATCGTGGAAGACAGTGAAACCACAAGAGAGGTGGAGCATAGATCAGAGTAATTGCTTGAAGGATAATCTTCATCCGAGACATCAATTTCAGAATTTTCATGAGCAAAAATAAAGCTCAGTTGCATTAATCTGAGTTTTGAGTGTTGATCCATTTTATTTTTAGCAGTTTTTAATTTTATACAGTTTTTAAAGGTAACTTTTCACGTACAGTTATTATAAAGTATTGACTATATTCTCCATGTTGTATGATACATTCTGGAGGCTATCTCACACCCAACAGTTTGTATCTCCTACTCCCACACATCTCCCTACTGGTTGTTCCCCTCTCCCCACTGGTAACCACTGGTTTGTTCTCTATATCTGTGAGTCTGCTTCTTTTATGTTATATTCACTAGTTTGTTGAATTTTTTAGATTCTACATATAAGCGATATCATACAGTGTTTGCGTATCTCTGACTGACTTATTTCACTTAACGTAATGTCCTCCAGGTCCCCATGTTGCTGCAAATGGCAAACGTGTACTCTTTCTTACGGCTGAGTAGTAGTCCACACGTCAGCTTCTTTATCTGTTCATCTGTTAGTGGACACTTGGGTAGTTTCCATGTCTTGGCTACTGTGAATAATGCTGCTGTGAATATTGGGGTATGTATGTCTTTCTGAATTAGTGTTAGTCTTTTTTTCTCAGATAGATGCCCAGGAATAGTTTATCTGTTTATCTGCTGGTAATTCCTTAACCAATACGCTGCTGCTGCTGCTGCTGCGTCGCTTCAGTCGTGTCTGACTCTGTACGACCCCATAGACGGCAACCTACCCGGCTCCCCCGTCCCTGGGATTCTCCAGGCAAGAACACTGGAGTGCGTTGCCATTTCCTTCTCCAATGAAGGAAGGTGAAAAGTGGAAGTGAAGTCGCTCAGTCGTATCCGACCCTCAGCGACCCCATGGACTGCAGCCCACCATGCTCCTCCATCCATGGGATTTTCCAGGCAAGAGTACTGGAGTGGGGTGCCATTGCCTTCTCCAAACCAATATGCTAGGCCTGGGTTTTTGCCTCAGATTTTGCCACTGCGTTAACAGTGGTTTTACCACTGTTAAGACCATGAGCTTTGGAATCGTGTAGACCTAGGATGGAATCTCCTCACTAGCTCTGCAGATAATTTAACTTCTCAGAACTTCAGTTTCCTCATCTGTAAAATGGAGACATAATATCTGCTGTTTGTGAAGGTTAAAGAGAAAGTATTTTCACAGTGCCAAACATATAAATATTTTCTATTTCTATTTTTTCTCATCTTTTTTACTTTAATGGAAACTGGTTCTAATCTAGAGGATTTTAACAATCACCTCTATGATCTCTGTGTTATTTATGATCAGATAACATGCTATGCAGTTCCATCAATATGGTTATTTTCTATGTCTTCTCTCTGTATAAACATTCCTTTCTTTATCTGGGGGGAAAAAAACCTCATTCTTAGGTCTAGCTCAAAAATTACCTCTTGTGATATTTTTTGTTTTGCAAAAATGGCCACAGCAATATTTCTGATCTTATAAGCTCTTCTGGAACTTCACTATTTCCTCATCAGGCAGTGGACAGGATTTTGTGACCATGTCTTAAATAGAACGTAGCAAAGTTGATGTTGTATGACTTCTGAGACTAGGTCATAAGTCATATGGTTCCCACTGACACTTCTTTTCAGGAAATTCACCCTTAAAGCCCAGATACCATGTAGTAAGGGAGCCTAGGTAATGTGGAGTTGTTACAAACAGGTGGTCTAGCTAACAGGCAAGGTGATGTCCCTGGTAGGAATCAGCATCAGTCTTCAGAAATGTGAATGAATGAGCTTTCAAACAGCCTCAGCTGACACAGAGTAGAGCAGAGGTGGGCTGTTCCCATTGAGTCCTGACCAAATTGCAGATTCAGGAACAAAATAAATGTCATCATTGTTTTAAGCTTCTAAATCTTGCAGGTAGTTCATTAAACAACTATGAATAGCAAAAACACCTCCTCTATAAAACCACCCTGACAGCCTCCTGGTTTTCTCCCTTGCCCAGAACTAATTGCTTTTTTCTTGCATTCCCTCAGCATTTTATTTGTTTCATGAACATTTAACACTTTGTTAAAGTTTATTAAAATTTTGAGGACAAGGATCAGAGCTTATTCTTTTTTGTATTCCTTGTACGATCTAACACATAGAACATAGTCTCAAGCAGGTACTGAGCAAGGGTGTATTACATGATAGTCGAGTTTATGTTGCCATTCTTTATCAGAGCTATTATGCCCCATGTAGGAATTTCCACACTATATTAACTTCTGGGGACACATACATCAAACAAGCTGCATAAAGTTCAGGGGCAGCGATGACCATCTGGGAATTTGTGATGAGAGTAGAAGGCAAAAACCACCAGAAAGACATGAGAGGATGTCCAGAAGTTATTAAGCAATACTTGCTGTCTTTTCTGGTACTCTATATAGCAATTTTAACACGTGCTGTCAGGGGGTTTCAACGTCATGGAACCCCTGATTACCCTGACCAGAGTATCTTTTGCAGAAGGAAGTATTACAAATGTCATGAGCTCACCGTGACTTTCAATGCTACTATTTTCAACTAGATCACAATATGTTCTGATGTACTTAGGAAGCACAGTTCTCATTTTCCATAGCTATTTCCCACATTCTATCATTACCAACTTTGGTACAAGGAGATATGTGTTTATTTCAAGAGCTTCAGGATCACTTTTTTTCTCATAAATGGAATGAATATTCCACTGAATGTCTAGGGACCTAATTTTTCATCTTGCTCTCCCATTGGCTGGGTGTGCGATGCTCAAGAAAATTTCTTTTTTTTTCTTCAGGTTTCCATTTCCTCATTTATGAGATGAGATAAAGATTAATGGTCTCCAAGGCCATGTCCAAGTCTAGCTGTAACCATTCTATAGCCCAAAAGATAACATTATATATATATATATATATATATATATATATATATATATATATATATTTACAAAAATTCAGATGGAAACACAACGTGTTTAGAACTTCCTGATCCATAAACAAAATTGAGTGGGTAGGGAGCATTAGGGGGCTTCCCTGATGGCTCAGGGGCTTCTCAAGTGGTGCTAGCATAAAGAACCCACCTGCCAATGCAGGAGACATAAGAGAAGTGGGTTCAATCCCTGGGTCAGGAAGATCCCCTGGAGGAGTGCACAGCAACCCACTCCAGTATTCTTGCCTAGAGAATTCCATGGACAGAGGAGTCTGGCGAGCTGTAGTCCATAGAGTTGCGAAGAGTTGAATATGACTGAAGTGACTTAGCACACACTTGTGGCTCAGACGATAATGCAGGAGACCCAGGTTGAATTTGATCCCTGGATCAGGAAGATCCCCTGGAGAGGGGAATGGTAACCCACTCCAGTGTTCTTGCCTGGAGAATTCCATGGACAGAGGAGCCTGGTGGGCTACAAGCCCATGGGGTTGCAAAGAGTTGGATACGACCGAGCTGCTAATATACTTAGAGAGCATTAGGATTCTGAAATTATGGCTACCTTCTCAGTGATTGCACAAAACTAGCCTGTTCATCAGCTATTTTTTTTAATGGGTTGAAACAATAATATATTTTAACTGCTCAGAAATGATTACAGAGAGGCACCATACTGAAGAAGAAATCCCAACAGGGCTACTGGGGGTAAGTCTTTCATCTGTCATATCAGATTCCTCTGTCTGTGTACATTCACTGTGCTGTAAGATTAAAGATGTTTCTATGACCCCTTTAGAGCTCAATCCATTTGAGGTTTGTCTTAAAGAGACGTGAGCAAAGGTTAAAAAATCACCCTAGGGTTGCAGTTTTAAACAACAAGAATATCCAGCAAGATGATATAGGTAACAAGAAGCCAGCCAGGATTACATTATTTTTTCCCTGGTGTGTTATTTGAAGGTATTCTCTGATAAAACAGCACAGAATTTGTCTTCCTATGACATTTTCCCAATTTTTCTGGGTGGTCAATGAAGGGGAACATCGCCACCATTGTTTTTTCTCACCTCATCTAGGAGATTTTTCTTTTTGTTATTTTTAACGCTCTACTCTAAATTAGAAATGTGTTTCTAGCTCTTGGATTTTGCGGTTACTAATAACAAGAAATGAAATGCCATTTTGTTTACAAGTCTTATAATAACAGGAAATGACATGATGAACTAGATGGCAGGTACGTAGCATCGATTTTGTGGCATGAGACTGTTTCAGGTTTGATTGTACACCTTCAAAACCACGTCATCTTTGCCCCATGTCTGTTCCTCATTGCTCCACACTCATATATGTTTATGGAACATTTGTGTGTTGCCCAGAGAATCCCATGGATGGAGAAGCATGGTGGGCTACAGTCCACGGGTTGCAAAGAGTCAGACACGACTGAGCGACTTCACTTTCACTTCACTATGTGTTTTATAGCAGTTGCTGGTGATTAAAATAGTTTAGGTTCCAAGAGTGAAATTGAAATGATGTTTTCCAGGGCTCAGAACATCCCCCTAGCAGCACGAGCACAGTGGACTCTTTTGTGCCGGGAATTGGGGCCATGCTTATTCTGCTACTTCTCCCCATTTTTTGATCTTGTTAAGGTTGACTTCTACCTATCTTCTGGTATTTTTCCCACAAAAATAAAATTCTTAATTGCACTCATTTTCACGAGTGACTGTAAAATGTTTACAATCAACCCCACTTGTTAAGAAGGAAGCAGCCTTTCCTTCCCCTCTATTCTTGGAACGAACAGAATAAAAACAACAAACAGAATAGGTACTAGAAATATTGGACTAACTAAAAAGAGATAATGAGTTCAGTGTTAAATGGTGTCCTCAAATATAGTCCTTCATTTAATTTAAAAGTGCTGTGTTATTCTAAAACACATCTCCCTCTTTCCCTCCCCTCTCTCATTGCTCTGGACATTCTTTTACAGTGGAGAACTTTCCATGATAGAATTGTCATCATATTCATGTTAGGTATATTATATTTCTGGGAGAACGAAAGATTAATTGGCCAGAGGCTGGGGCAATCTTTATTATTTATTCTTTCAGTTCTTGCATATGTGCATGCTAAGTCACTTCAGTTGTGTACGGGTCTGTGTGACCCCATGGACTGTAGCCAGCCAGGCTCCTCTGTCCATGGGATTCTCCAGGCAAGACTACTTGAGTGGGTTGCCATGCCCTCCTCCAGGGGATCTTCTCCACCCAGGGATCAAACTCACATCTCTTACATCTCCTGCATTGACAGGTGGGTTTTTACCGCTAGCGCCACTTGGGAAACAATCCTTAAATACTTAGTAAATCATTTTCTCGATTAAATTTGTTTGTTAAACACAGTAGCTTTGATAAACATTGCACAAGCATATAGTCGGGCTTTCCTTGTGGTTCAGATGGTAAAGAATCCGCTTGCAATTCAGAAGACTTGGGTTTGATCCCTGGGTCGGGAAGATCCCCTGGAGTAGGAAATGGCAACCCACTCCAGTATATTTGCCTGGAAAATCCATGGACAGAGGAGCCTGGTGGGCTGCAGTCCATGAGGCTGCAGAGTCAGACATGGCTGAGCTACTAACACACTCACACAAGGATACACCAATGCAGCTTTTCTTATTGTACTATAATATTATATTTGAGTTGGTTTTTAAATCAATGGAAATCTAATTGGTCCTCAGAGATGTGCAGGCAATTCCCATTTTGTGTGTGTGTGTGTGTGTGTGTGTGTGTGTAAGGAGGGCAGGAATTGAGGGGAGAGGCAGTTCAGACCCCTGGATCCATCTGCATCTAAAGTCATATATATGTCCAAGATTTTCAATTTCAGGAGCCTATACATTCCTTTTCTTACCTGAACTGGTGTGAATTGGGTTTCTGTTATTCCTGTGAAAAAAAGAGAATATAAACTTAAAAAAGTATATTTAGAGGGCTGAAGAAAAGCTAAAGAGTAGGTAATAGGAGCCTCCAGAGACCAATCCAAGAAGCGGGGAGACTGGGTAACATGTCATGGCATCACATGTCAGGCGGCAGGGGCTCTGTCCAGAAGCTTGACTTGGAAGCCAGGACAAACTCCCAGGGAACACTCTTAGCAGCAGTGGGCAGAGAGGAAGGTGTGCTGCCAGGAGCTGGGGAAAGAGTGGGCAGTTTCCTTTTTCCATAAAAGGGGCTCCTATCCACTTTGGTTTGAAACCTTGGCATCAGCACTTCCGCCCCCCTCTCCTCCCGCCGCAGCCCACACATCCAGTCATCCTGTGCTGTGAAGTCTCTTTCCACAGTTCCTCTTGGACTCATACCTTCCTCTGCCTTCTCACTGCCAGCAACTTGGTCCAGGTGCCCACCAGTCCTTTCCTGGCACCCGTAAGGGCCTCCGTGCAGCTCCCGTGCCCACAGTCTTGGCCTCTGTCATCTGTTTTTCATTCTGTTTCCAGATTAGCCCCAAGGCTCAGTTCTGATTATAAAACAGCCACACGTGGTCAGAAGGCCTCGGATCAGGGATCCAGGGCAGCTCTGAACTTGCTTGGAATCTTAAGAAAGATGGGGAACCTCGCTAGGTTTGGGGCTCTAATCTTTTTTTTTTTCCTAAGATTTTAAAATTTATTTTAGTTTTGGCTGTGCTGGGTCTTCGTTGCTGGCCGTGGACTTTCTTTAGCTGTAGCTAGCAGGGCTGCTCTCTGGTCACAGTGCACAGGCTTCTCACTGCGGTGATTTCTGTTGTTGCAGAGCACAGGCTCTAGGCACTTGGGCTTCCATAGTTTTGGCACACGGGCTTTGTTGGTCCGCAGCACATGAAATCTTCCCCGACCGGGGATCAAACTCGTGTCCCCTGCATTGGCAGGCAGATTCTTAACCACTGCACCACCAGAGAAGCTGGGCTTCAATCTTTGAAGTGAGAGGTGCACCAGGTGCCTTGACATTCATGGCCTCTACATCATTTATAAAAAAAATCCCAGCCCTAATTTAATTCTTTCAGCTGTGACTGCTCTAGCATACGTATACCTTCAGTTCAGTTCAGTTCAGTCGCTCAGTCGTGTCTGACTCTTTGCGACCCCATGAATTGCAGCACGCCAGGCCTCCCTGTCCATCACCAAATCCCAGAGTTCACTCAAACTCACGTCCATTGAGTCGGTGATGCCATCCAGCCATCTCATCCTCTGTTGTCCCCTTCTCCTCCTGCCCCCAATCCCTCCCAGCATCAGAGTCTTTTCCAATGAGTCAACTCTTCGCATGAGGTGGCCAAAGTACTGGAGTTTCAGCTTCAGCATCATTCCTTCCAAAGAACACCCAGGACTAATCTCCTTTAGAATGGACTGGTTGGATCTCCTTGCAGTCCAAGGGACTCTCAAGAGTCTTCTCCAACACCACAGTTCAAAAGCATCAATTCTTCAGCGCTCAGCTTTCTTCACAGTCCAACTCTCACATCCATACATGACCACAGGAAAAACCATAGCCTTGACTAGATGGACCTTTGTTGGCAAAGTAATGTCTCTGCTTTTCAATATGCTATCTAGGTTGGTCATAACTTTCCTTCCAAGGAGTAAGCATCTTTTAATTTCATGGCTGCAATCACCATCTGCAGTGATTTTGGAGACCAGAAAAATAAAGTCTGACACTGTTTCCACTGTTTCCCCATCTATTTCCCATGAAGTGATGGGACCAGATGCCATGATCTTTGTTTTCTGAATGTTGAGCTTTAAGCCAACTTTTTCACTCTCCACTTTACTTTCATCAAGAGGCTTTTGAGTTCCTCTTCACTTTCTGCCATAAGGGTGGTGTCATCTGCATATCTGAGGTTATTGATATTTCTCCCGGCAATCTTGATTCCAGCTTGTGCTTCATCCAGCCCAGCGTTTCTCATGATGTACTCTGCATATAAGTTAAATAAGCAGGGTGACAATATACAGCCTTGACATACTCCTTTTCCTATTTGGAACCAGTCTGTTTTTCCATGTCCAGTTCTAACTGTTGCCTCCTGACCTGTATATAGGTTTCTCAAGAGGCAGGTCAGCCACCATGGAATACTTTTTGTCCCTGACTGCCTCCATCCCCTTCCTTGGACATTCCTACCCCTGTTCATTCCTACCTCTGTTCATTTCACCCTCAGACTTTTGTCCACACGGACATCCTATCCATCCTCCCAGTCTAAGTGCTGTCCATGAAACTTTCTTGAACTTCCAGCTGAGAGCCAACTCAGCCCATCTTCTCTGTCAGGATGCTTTGCTATGTCCTATTGTTGTGTGTATATGCTAAGGTGCTTCAGTTGTGGCACATTCTCTGTGACTGTAGCCTGCCAGGCTCCTCGATCCATGGGATTCTCCAGGCAAGAATACTGGAGGGGGTTGCCATTCCCTACTCCAGGGAATCTTCCCGACCCAGGGGTTGAACCCACATCTCCTGTGACTTCTGCTTTGCAGGCAGATTGTTTACTGCTGAGCCACCAGGGAAGCCCTGAGCATACATCAAGCCTTCTGCCAAATTATAGCTCAAGGATCGAACCTTGGCGGTATTCATCATTGTAGCCCTTAAGGCATCCAGTGCAGCAGTTAGTTCTCAGTAAATGGTTGAGTAAATGAAAACGCATTCTTTATTCCTGTGTGGCCAATTCATCTTGCAAAGCCCCTGGGAGCAGCCTGACGTTGTAGGTCTGTTGAATCAAATTATAGAATAATAATAACCATAAAGGGCCTTTAAAATTCCTGCAAAGTATCACTGGGGAAGCATGACCTCATTCCAGCCTGGGTCAACCAGTTGTCAACCATGCTGAGTGTTAGTGAGAGTCTCATTCAGAAACCTTCTATAGCTCCACACTGAGACCAGTCTAGCCAACCTTCTCCTCACTCTTTGCGAGATAAGAATAAGCTTGTTCCGGACAGAAAAGGGTGGTCCCCTTCTGGTTCAGATCTTGACAGTGGAAACAAGGATGGAAAGGCTAGTCCAGAAGAATAAAGAGATAAAAAGAAGGAAGAAAAGTGTGGGGGAAAATGGTAGCTCAGACAGTAAAGAATCTGCCTGCAATGCAGGAGACCTGGGTTTGATCCCTGGATTGGGAAGATCCCCTGAACAAGGAAATGGCAACTCACTCCAGTATTTTTGCCTGGAGAATCCCATGGACAGAGGAGCCTGGCAGTCTACAGTCCACAGGGTCACAAAGAGTCAGACATGACTGAGTGACTAACACACAAGACAAAGAGTATATGGAATATGGAGATGACAAGGGTCCCATAATCCTTTTCATAGCAAGATGACTGACTATAGATCTGTTGACATGTTGTGGTGAGACAGGGATGGACAACACCAGATCCTGGGGCCAGGGGCTAGAATTATGTGGCTCTCTCCCACCTTACACAGTGAACCTTGAGACCTTCCTCCGGAATGCTGGCTTTTCTGCAGGGCTGAGGGGAAATGGGAAGCTGTACTTGGGTGAACCTTCGCTTCCTCCCCATTGGCTTCCCCTCTCCACCCACAGCAGCTTAAATCATTAAAGTCCCGTGTAATTAAAATTTCATCCAAGTTCCACCAGTTGTGTTTGCTGGCCACAGTGAAGTGTATAAATATCTTAGAAAGACATAAAGACAGAGGCTGCTTCCTGTCCGCGGTTTGCCCCGCACACAGGATGCTGTCTGTCTGCTACTGTCTGCAATCAACAGCCCAGGGAAGCCTGAACTCTCTGCTCCCACCAGCCCTGCTCTCACCGGACCTTTGTCCCGTAGCTTCATTTTTACACAGCTCAGGTCTGAGGGTCTTTGTTGTCAGTGGAGTTGGCTGGCTTTGCTCTGCTCATTACAGGACCTGAACTCTTGTTCTCTCCACTTCTCTCTCTCCATCTCTCTCTCTCCTCTCTTCTCTTTCTCTCTTTCCATTTAGGTTTTGATCTCTTACTTTTACACACATTTATATTAAAATATCTAAATAAATGTTCTTGATGCAAAGAGCCAACTCATTGGCAAAGACCCTGATGCTGGGAAAAATTGAGGGCAGCAGGAGAAGTGGGTGACAGAGGAGGAGATGGTTGGATGGCATCACCAACTCAATGGACATGAGGAGCTCTGGAAGACAAGCTCTGGGAGACAGGGAAGCCTGCAGTCCATGGGGTCTCAAAGAGTTGGATACGACTTAGAGCAACAACAAATAAATTTTCATTCTCTCATTTAACTAGAAAACTGAAGTTTTTCTCTCTTTCCCCCATCCTCTATGACAACATCAGGTTAATTTCTCTGAAACAGATTGGTATCGCTATTTCATTGCTCTGAAAGGTTCTCGTTGCATAGTGGTTTTGCATTACTTACGAGATGATGGTGAAGGTCCGTTCACTGGATGACGAGTGGTGAGCACACATCTCTTGTCAGGCACTGTCAGGGGCTCTCCTGGCACAGATTCTCCAGGGAAGCTGCTGTGAAGGGATTAGCTTGCAGATTGGTCTCTAGTGTGCGGTTCTGCAGACCTGATGTCATGGGCAATGTGTGTCTCTAAGTCAGACCATACATTGCATGGTGTGGGGTATCTTTGAATTGGTGATGACTTTGCCGTGGCATCACCATATCTGAGATGTTTGTGGCAGGTTTGGGGTCAGCCTGTGTCTTAGGTTGGGTTCCCATGTAGCCGATCATGAGACAGGGATGAGAATGCAAGTATTAATAATTTATCTGGGAGATGGTCCCAGAGAAGAAGGGGATGAAGCCACTAAAGAAGGCATAATGAAATCAGAGACCTGTAGGTAACAGGTCTGGAAGCTATGCAGAGCAGGCCTTGGACTTACCCCAGCTGAGGCTCCGGGCAGCTGGGCATCATCTGACCTGTGTCCCCAGACATCATTGCTGAGACCCTGGCACCGCTGATGTCCCCAGATGTGAGTGGTGCCAGGGTCCTGAAGCGATCATACATCTTGCTCACCTGTATGTCCTATGGTCAGTGACACGGGCCAGTTCAGCTCTAGACAGAGGGCGAGGGCTGAGGGGGCGCAACAGAGGACAGAGGGATGCGCGGTAGCAGGGAGACCCCCTGTTTCTGGCTTGTGGAACCCCCTGTACAGTTGATTCTCATTATTTGCGGGAACATTTGCTAGAGTCCCTGTGCACACCAAAGGAGGTGCACTGAACCATTGCTTCAGAAGGAAACGTACCTGTGGGTAGTGAGTCTACAGACTAATGCCCAGCCTTGTTTGATGTGTTTCTGTTTAAAGACGCTGTCTATAATATGCACTGTTCATTAACCTTGGACTCAAGGCCAACTGCACTTTAATTCACACCTGATGAAGCTTGTCAACACACTTTCTCCGATAAGGCCCATCCCAGCCTTTTTGCTCTGTGACACGAGATAGCACTATGTTTTGGGGCTGTTTTAAACAACAAAATCACCAAAATTAAGCACAGAAAATGTGAAAAGTGTGGCACCAAGTAGACCACAAAAAGGCACCTGTTTGTATTGTGAGAACTGAAATAAGAAGGCAGTGCCTTGCCTTGTTAGACCCCTGCTGGGAACACGTGCATCGGGCAACTTGAGTTTTTTGCTGTGCTGTGTCCTAAAATGATTGTGAAAGTGCCTTGAGTTTCACTGATTGTGGGGTTACAGAAAAATTTTATTGAGTACTTTGTGTGGTTAGTAGCTAAGTCATGTCTGACTCTTTGTGACCCTGTGGACTGTAGCCCTCCAGGCTCCTCTGTCCATGGAATTCTGCAGGCAAGAATACTGGAGTGGGTTGCCATTCTCTTCTCCAGCGGATCTTCCCTACCCAGGGACTGAATCCATGACTCCTGCATTGCAGGCAGATTCTTTACCGCTGAGCCACCAGGGAAGCCCTTTACCGAGTAGGTGAATTTAAATGATAGAATCTGTGAATAAGGAGGATTGAATGCCCTTGCCTTAGGATAAATATGGTAAAACCTACCATAAGGCTTAGTGGGGTATGTCAAATTCCACCACACAAACTATGGCCTGGTGTTACTGTGGGGATAAAGAAGTGACTAGGGCAGGCCTGTGCCACCAGTCGAAGTCTGTTCAATAGTTGCTGCTGCTGCTGCTGCTAAGTCACTTCAGTCGTGTCCGACTCTGTGTGACCACATAGACGGCAGCCCACCAGGGCTCCCCTGTCCCTGGGGTTCTCCAGGCAAGAGCACTGGAGTGGGTTGCCATTTCCTCCTCCAATGCACGAAAGTGAAAAGTGAAAGTGAAGTCGGTCTCTCAGTCGTGTCCGACTCGTAGCGACACCATGGACTGCAGCCCACCAGGCTCCTCCATCCATGGGATTTTCCAGGGAAGAGTACTGGAGTGGGGTGCCAGTGCCTTCTCTGGTTCAATAGTTACCCGTCCTTTAACAGTTGTTTAAAAACACCAGGAGGTAATGCTCCTTAACAGAGAAATCTCTTTGAATCAGAACAATGTGTCTCTGGCAGATTTGGATTTTCTTGGTGATACCAGTGATACAGAGAAGTCAGTACCTGAATTAGATGGATATCCATATAATTAATACATGAGTATATTTCAGGTCACTTTTTTTAATGTGTTGAACATGAAGGAAGAGGCTTAGAAATATGAACTGGCTTGGGAATAAGAAAGGCAAGTAAGAGATAGTAATTTGTGCAAGTAAGAGAGTAAATAAGATAGAATTTGCAAGTGTGTACCTATCTTATATATAAAAATAAAAAATTAATATTATCTATCTATCTATCTATCTATCTTAGATGTAAGCTAAACCCACCAGGGCTGATGCTATACTTGCTGGAAATAATGGAAAGCACTAGGAGAAAGGAACTAGGTTTTGTGGCTGATTTAGCCATTTCTAAATGGCATAGAGTCGGGTAAAACTGGCTAGAAAATTAGAGAAATGAAAGCGCTAAATATGTTTCCTATTTCTTGCGAAGGATGTTCGGTTGTTTTTGTCCACTCTCTCTCTCTTTCAGTTAATTATGGCCCATGTTTGATTATGGCATGGAAGAGAAACTGAAGAATGATTTCCGGATAAATTTTGCGGCTAACATGGTAATACGTGGTCATAAACATCACCTGTGACTTTTTGTTCTTTAAATTCTACTAAGATAGAGTCTTTCACTGTATTTCAAAATGAACGCTTGCATTCATTGATTCATTCACTTGTGGTTCACGCACTGAGTGTTCATTCTGCCCGACACCCTTCTGGGTATTTGGAATATGATAGTGAATTAAACCTAACTCTTTCCCTATGGAGCTTACTCAGTAGCTGAAAGAGACAGACAATAAATAAATACACACATAAAACAGAATTTCAGATGCTGGTAACAGCAATGCAGAAGCAGAGCGGCTAAGGGAATGGGGCTCCTTTGGTACGCTGCTTCAAGTCTTCACGGTCCTCTCTTTTCCCCCAACTTCTGCCATCAAGACCAGTTCTGGGGACTTTGGCCAGCTGTGCCTTTCCTGATACTGAGTCTGGGACACTCCATGGAAACCAGCTTTATTCTCAGACACTGTTGTTGTTCCGTTGCTCAGTTGTGTCTAACTCTTTGCGACCCCATGGACCGCAGCATACCAGACTTCCCTCTCCTTTACTATCTCCCAGAATTTGCTCAAACTCACGTCCGTTGAGTTGGTGATGCCATTCAGCCATTTCATCCTCTATCATCCCCTTCTCTTCTGCCTTCAGTCTTTCCCATCACATGGTCTTTTCCAGTGAGTCAGCTCTTCGGATCAGGTGGCCAAAGTACTGGAGCTTCAGCTTCAGCATCAGTCCTTCCAATGAATCTTCAGGGTTGATTTCCTTTGGGATTGACTGGTTTGATCTCCATGCAGCCCAAGGGACTCTCAAGAGATGCATAAGCCCAAAGTGCAGGCAGGAAGGGGTCAATAAATGCTTCTTGTTTATGCCCCCAGGGGTGTAGTTCTGATACGCATTTCCTAAGCTTCCTCCGAAGGCACCCAGAAACATCAGGGAGACAGTCCCCTAGACTGCACATCCGTGGAGGCCCTTCCTTTCTTGCCTCTTTCTTTCACCTGACCCTCCCCTTCTGCTCCCCCCGGGATTGAATTCTCAAATAAGTTCCTGCATGTAAGCCTTTGTCTGGGCTCTGCTTTGGGGGACTCCAGGCTGAGATGGAGAATGCGAAGATTGGGATGGATTGCAGATATAAGTGGTTGCATAAGATACAAGGTGTTGCAGATATAAATGGAGTTTTCAGGGAAGGTATCACTGAGAAGGTGTGTTTGAGAAGAGGCCTGAAGAAGAGATGTAGTAATCACATGGATAATTGACATGTGAGTGCTGAAGATACAGCAGGTGATAGCAAGGACAGAAGCCTTTTATCAGTGTGGCTGGAATGCAGAGAGTGAGGCGGAGTAAAAGGTGATGAGGACAGGGGGATGAACTCCTTCCAGATCCAATCCCATGGTGCCTGGGTTTCATTCCAAGCGAGAGAACCAATGTATTCTCAGAAATTCTGAGCGCTTTGCCCATTTCATGTTTTACTTTATTATTTTATGTTTACATGATACACTTGGATCCCCATTTTATAGGCAGGTAAGTTGAGTCTTTAAAAGTATTGTCTCCTCAATGAAAGCTGTATATTCTTATTCTCAGTTTTCTTGGTTTGCTAACCAATGGGGAACTTCTTTGAGGACTGGATGTATTTATTCAGTTTACTGGTGGAAGAAGGATCAAAAAGACTGAATTTAATGATTAGTTACTAAATGCTGCTTCCCTGGTGACTCAGCTGGTAAAGAATCTGCCTGTAATGCAGGAGACCGGGGTTTTATCCCTGGTTCAGGAAGATCCCTTGGAGAAGTGAATGGCTACCCACTCCAGTATTCTTGCCTGGAGAATCCCGTGGACAGAGGAGCCCAGTTACGGTCCATGGGGTTGCAAAGAATCAGAGATGACTGAATGACAAACACTTTTGAGGACTGCACACAGATATTATTGTACTATATCAATGCATGTTGGTCCTAGAATATTCTTTCCAACTTCACTTATTGAGCAAATATTTACTGAGTGCTACCATGTGCAGGACATTGTGAGGCAACAGGAGAAACTCAAGATTCCAAGTGCTTGAGAATGTGCTAACGCACAGGGGCTTCTAAATCAATCGGAGACAGTTCCTGGAAGTCTTCTAATCAAGTATGACATATTCAGTTTGTCTCTTGTACTTTACTTTCTTTCTTTTTTTGCTTCTTCCTCTCCTCTTTTGGTTTTATGGGAAGAACTTGCATCCATCAAACCACATTCCTGATTACTTCGGATTTCATAAATCCTATCACTATCTTCATGCATTTTACATCTCTTCTCTAATTTGTCCCTACTGACTCCAAAAGTAATTCTTCTTGGGAGTCTTTTGAGAGAAAAAAAGAGAGAGAGAACTAACTGCCTTGAGTGCATATATATTTACCATTGCTATATATTCTGCTTGGATTGATGGAGAGAAATAACCAGAGTGGGAATTCAGTGGATATGAATGACCTGCGAGGGCTTGAAGAATTTGTAAATTAAAGGGATAATATAGATAAATGCTCAACTTGTCAATCTGCTGTGCTCATTCAACATGACAGGGGTTCTCCAAAGGGTGGACACGTCCTGTGAATGTCTTCTGTCTTGCTCCAAAGAGCGTCTCCATCATAAGTTTGGATGTTTTTTCTGGACTCACCTTGTCTTGACTTGGACATATCTGGCTCTGTGTTTACAGGTCTTTTCTGTTTTTCCTTTTCAGCTGTGCTCCATCTGTATTGCAGCGCCTGGGCTTCTCCAGCTGTGGCGCTTGGGCTCTCCAGTTGAGGCGTATGCATTCTAGAGCATGCAGCCCCAATGGTTGCTGTGTGTGGGCTTAGTTGCGGTAGGTGGGATATTAGGTCCCAGACCAGGGATCGAACCCCCCTCCCCTGCATTGGGAGCAGAGAGTCTTATCCACTGGACCACCAGGGAAGTCCCTGTGATTACAGGCCTTTTCAGTATAGTGCGCTCTATTGTACAGAGATCGTTTGTGATCGTGTTGTGTAGTTTTCCTTTTCTTGGGCTCCTCTTCCCTCTTGAACCATCTCAGTCAGTGGGATCCCGCGTCTTGTTCCCTGGGAACTCCTGGCCTTGGCAGCAGGACTCCTATCTGAGCCCGCATTGGATTTCACATCTCTTGGAACTTCCTCATAGTCAAGGAGAATCACAGGAAAATTAGCAGTTCTTTTGTCACTTCCTTTACTTTCTGAAAAGTCAAATTGTAAGTAAGGCAGGTTGAATCCAGACATTCATCAGATGACCTGATTTTAAGATGGAAAGTTCCAATATTTCTAGGTCAATGAAGTCTCTCTTTATTTCCATAACTTGCCAATGTGCCAATTTTTTGATGAGAGTCAAGATTAACCAATTTCTTCAGCATACTTCCACTACAGTACCTCTTTTGTTCCTCTTTCTATGTTTTATACACATCTTGTATATGTATATGATGTATATGCATATGATGTATATGCATATGATGTATATGTATATGATGTATATGCATATGATGTATATGCATATGATGTATATGTATATGATGTATATATGTATATATATTCTGCCATTATCTAGATTTCACTACTAAAATTTTATTCTTGTATTCACAGATTTCCCCAAAGGTTAGAGGGACCATATGTTCCAATCTGCCTGAGACACTTCTCATTTATCTGTTCTTGCTGGAAGAACTAATAATTAACACCTTCCCTTTTGGCTTCAAAGGTGTGCTAGTGTGGACTCTAACCTGTATGATTACCCTATCAAAGTTTTTCTTTTTCCTCTCGCATTGTGTCTCCTCTCTCAACGACTGAATCCTGAGTTGGAAATCAAGATTAAAAACAACATCTGTGCCCCCTGGACCTTTAATTTCCTGAGCAGTGCTTCTAGCCCTTGTGGATTTTTCTAGCCACAAGCTCCTGGCTGTGTTGAGTCCATGTCTGGCTGAACTGTGCCATCCACTCCAAGGGTTTTTTTTTTTTTTCTCTTGGGTCTTTGATCCCTTAGTTTCAGCGTTCAGCTGGCTCCTCTGATTCTTTCCTACAGGATGTGATGTTTTGGTCCATCTCCATTGAGTCATCGGTCAGGCCTGTGGAAGGTTGGGTTCCACCTGTCGTACAGGTGAACAGGTTCCGAGTCTCCTTTTTTCCTCTTCCTCTTCTTTCACCAACCTGTATCCTAAGGATCTTTGATATCCAGAATTGTTATTTTCTTCTGGGAATGCTTTGCCATATGGAACCCAGCAGGCATGCAGACAGGAGTTGGCTCCAACTTTTTGACCTGTTCTTCAAGCAGGGAGACCAGCTTGGATGAAGGTGGCCTCCAGCAGAAAGAAAAAAGAAAATCCTAGCACGTTCCCATAGATTGTAGGAACAACCCTCCCCACTTGTCTACTTCTGGGAAGATAGAGTGTGTTGAGGTATCAAGCCCTTAACTTCTTCCCTCACACCTCCCGGAGCAAGCTCCTCTTTGAACTGTCCCAGTTGGAAGGACGCAGCCCATGTCAGCGGTCAAGATCATGATCTTGGAGTCAGAGAGCTCTGGATTTGTTCTTTGCTCTGTGGCCTCAGGCAAGTTACTTTATTTCTAAGTTGCCTTCCTGGTGAAATGACAATATCAATTCTTACTCTATTGGACTTAGTGTTAAAAGTCTTAGTCGCTCAACTGTGTCTGACTCCTTGTGACCCCATTGACTGTAGCCCACCAGGCTCCTCCTACTGTCCTTGGGATTCTCCAGGCAAGAATACTGGAGTGAGTAGCAATTCCCTTCTCCAGGGCATCTTCCAGACCCATGGATCGAACCCTGGACTCCTGCATTGCAGGCGGATTCTTTACCATCCGAGCCACCAGGGAAGAGAGGACTTATTGGAGCGTTAAATGGAGCATTAAATGAGGGCTTCCCAGGTGGCACTTGTGGTAAAGAATCTGCCTGCCAATGCAGGAGATGCATCCCTGGGTTGGGAAGATCCCCTGGAAGAGGGCATGTCAACCCACTCTGGTATTCTTGCCTGGAGAATCCCATGGATAGAGAAGCCTGGCAAGCTACAGTCCATGGGGTTGCAGAGTCAGACTTGACTGAGTGACTAACATTAGTACGCTACTACTAAATGAGGTCATATGCAGAATGTGCTGAGCATTGTACCTGGCACTTAGTGTATACTGGTAAAGAGCTGTAATTCTTATATTAACTATTAGTATTAGCTTTAGTGTCAGAATTATACTGAACTATCCATTCATCAGATTCTATCTTATGGAGGTGACAGCAAGCCCTAACACAATGACAACAATCGTTGAGCCAACAGTGAGACTCTGAAGGCAACCCTGTCTTGGACTTTTGAGAGGCTATTGCTGGTTAAGAATGCCAGAGTCAGTTAACCAGCCCAAAGACCATGTGATGGAGTAAAAATGAGTCTGTCTGCATGAGCAATTGAGTGACTTTGATTTTTGTTTTGCAGATTCCTCACTTTTTAACTCAGCAAGGGATAACATCCACAGTTACTTTTCTTCTTGGAGAAGGATAACATGGTGTGAACCAAGGGTGAGAGAAACTAAGGTCTCAAGCAGATCTTGAATTATGACCCGACCAGGCCGGAACTCTCGAGAAGGCTTTACGGGTATGTCTGAGAGTGCGGCCCGCAGATGAAATGTGAGTGCTGCTGAGCTACTTTTTCCTTCTGGAAGCCAGGGGCAAATTCCTGACGCTCCTCTCCTCTAAGTTCTTGGTTCTTTGATTTTTTTTTTTTTCCCTTTGTAAATTGTTTTCCAGATCCTATCTCAGTTGCTACTCATAACCAGCTGAACCAACACTTCCTGGAAATTTTTGATAACTCCTTTCAGTTGGTAAAGTTAATTAGAGGATCCTGCTTTTCTTCTATAGCCAATATTACCCATTTCATGAAGGCTTGTATTCAGATGATATTTATTTCTGGTTATTTCTGAGCACCATCTCTAGGTGGGAAAAGAGTGGATAAACTGAAGTTCATAACACTTAAGTGATGCTCCTAAGAGCTTATGATGAGTCAGGGAGCAAAACAGGAATAGAAACCACGATTCTAGTCTCTCAAACTGTTTTTCTGACCACTAGACCACACTTCCTCTCTAGACTATGAAACACTGGAAAATAAGAGTCAGGCAGAGAGTAAATATGGGAGGCAAACCCACAGAAACACAATTTTCCTTGTACCCAAATCATGTCATTTAGCAAAGGAAAACAGAAAAAACACCCCAGACTCTTTGCTGTCATCAAAATTATAGCCTAAACCCATAAGGGATATAGAATAGGAAGTGAGTCCGCCCGGAATTGACATACTTTTTCCATTTAAAATGAACTTGAAAAATGGTCCGTTTTTCAGTCCTGATGTGTTTTTCCCTTGTATAAAAGGAGAATCTAAGCATTCAGTTTTATTTAGATTCAAGGGTATTGTGTTACTCTCATTCTTCACAAAGTAAAGACGTATTAATCATTTATAGTGTGTTTAAGGCTTTGTGGGAACAACAGGCTTATTAAACATAGTCTCTGTCACTAAACTTAACATTTTGTTGGCCAGGGACTACGTATACCCATGAAGAACTGAAGACAGTTGATGAATATCAAATGAGTAGGAGTGATTAAAAAGCAGTTTCTGATGCACAATAGTGAAAACCTAAGCGACGTTGTAGGAAGACTTGGGCTTGAGTCTCAATGATACCACTAGCTAACTTTCAGTCTTGGACAAATCAGATGTATATATCAACTGGAGGCAATAACAATTACCTGCCTGTCTTCCAACAGCACTGGTGAGGAGACCATCATGAGAAACTATGTGTAAAATGGATTGTAAATTGGAAGAGAAAATGTGGCAGGAATTCACCTTGTAGGAGGTATCAGAATCAGGCCAGAGTTACACAGACAAGCCTTTCTCCTTTGTATCCACAGTCCCCAGTGATCCAGCTTTCATGAGGTATTCAGCATGTCCAAATGGAAAATAAAACAAGAAATTAAATGCAGGCTCCCTTTGAAATTATTTTTGGCTATGAGAACAGAAAATAGTATGATATTTTTCCTTTGGCAAATAGCTCCTTGCCTCATCCTTTGGAATGAGGGTGAGTGAGAGAGCTGAACACCTTGTGTGAAAACTGCTGACAATGGTTGTGAACAGATTTTACTTTGAGGGGCTTCCCTGGTGGCTCAGATGGTAAACAATCTGCCTGCCAACGCAGGAGATGCAGGTTCGCTTCCTGGGTTGGGAAGATCCCCTGGAGAAGGAAATGGCAACACACTCCAGCATTCTTACCTGGAAAATTCCATGGACAGAGGAACCTGGAGGGCTACAGTCCATGGGTCTCAAAGAGTCAGAATGACTGAGCACACGCACACACAATGGTTGTGAGAGAGGAAATGGAAAATAGTTTTCCATTTGGAGGAGCAAGGCATGCCACTCAGGGAAGCCGGGTTCTCTGTTGACTGGGACACAGAAGGCCCAAGCCCTGCCCACCTGTGGTTCCCAGGACGCATTAGCAGCACCATTTCATCACCCAGGCGATGTGGCAACCAACGGGAATCCTCGAATGACCTTTTCATGGAAACAAGCCTGAAATTGTGTTCAGCATTCCCATCTGTGGGTGAAACTGGGTATTGTCGAATGGGAAACTTGAGGAAAGGCAGGAATTTACTTTTAAGATTAGGTAAGGAAAATTTAACATAATATTGTTAAAGTAGAGTCTGCAAGGACATTTTATTTCCCAGAGGTCATGTGATCTTTCTTATCGAGGAAACAGCTAACTGGAAGACTTTTGTCTAAGATGCTTTCATTCATCTCTGTATCAAGTTACTCTTTCATTGCAGTAGTTCATCACATTTTACATTTAACAAAAGAATGTAGATTCTTACGTTGACTGGGTGACCCTAATTGTGATATCAAAAGAAAACTATTTAAAGTTGTCTTCTATCTAAAATAAAGCAGTTATTTAGACTACAATCCCTGTCTTCTTTAGGGGGCAGTGCATGGCCTAATGTAAATAAGACTGTAGAGTCTTTGTGCCAGATGTCGAATAATAGGAAGCATTTAGGAAATAATAATACTCTGGCGCCTGCCAGTCCTCAAGCATGTTTATGACTGTGAAATTTATATGAAAAGCATTGTGGGTGGTTGTAATATATTAGCGCCACCTAGTGGTGATGGGCAGAGTGGCCTTTGTTGACTACCCAAGATCCCGCCTCCATTCCCGGGTGGCGCTAGTGTTAAAGAACCTGCCTGCCAATGACAGGAGACCTAAGAGATGCAGATTAGATCCCTGGGTTGGGAAGATTCCCTGGAGAAGGAAATGGCTACCCACTCCAGTATATTCTTGCCTGGAAAATCCCATGGACAGGGGAGCCTGGCGGGCTAAGTCCATCCATTAAACAAATTACCGCCAAGCACAGCTGATTGAACTCCATTTACAGTCTTTTATTTAAATTTGTTGCCACTTTCCGCTTTAAAAATTAAGGGTACTGTACAATCAAGGTAAAAAGATACAGAAGTGTGCAAACCATTGTAATAAGGGCAGTAATAATAATTGCTAACATTTTTTGAGCACAAATACAACAGACTTTATACTAACTGCCTTTTATAATCCTTTTAGTCAATTCTCACAAGATGCTTTCATGCTGGCTCAGTAATAAAGAATCTGCCTGCTAATGCAGGAGACTGAATTCGATCCCTGAGTCGGGAAGATGCCCTGGAGAAGGAAATGGCAGCTCACTCCAGTATTCTTGCTTGGAAAATCCATGGACAGAGGATCCTGGCGGGCTATACAGTCCATGGGGTCACAAGAGTCAGACAAGATTTAGCAACTAAACCACCACCACCAGCACCATGAGATTCTGTGAGGTTGATATTATTCTTTTTCTCCCTATTTTGCAGGTGAGGAAACTGAGGCACAGAGTTCAAACACTAGCCTAGCTTACACATTTGGTATTTAGAGGATAAATGCCTCCCTTGTCTCATGTGTGCATGCTAAGTTGCTTCAGTCATGTCCGACTCTTTGCAACTCCATGGACTGTAGCCCACCACGATCCTCTGTCTCTTATGTCTTGGCAGGAGAGTTCTTTACCAGTAGCGCCACATGGGAAGACTTACTGTAATTAAATTTTCAGCCTTTTCCTGTTGGTGCCATCAGGAGCACCTATGCTAGGATACTGTGAGTAGATGGAGCTCATAATTTCCCTCCAATTCAGAAAGAACCAGCAGCTAGGGAAGCAGTGGGGTGTCCTGATTGAGAATGGATGCTCCAGGGTCAGACCAGAACTGGGTTCAAGTCACAACCCAGTCAGATTCCTTCTGTATCCTTGGACAAGTCATGGTATCCACTTAGAACCTTTGTTCCCTCTTCTGTAAAACAGAAATCATATTACCCTACTCACTGAGGAGTTGGCAGTGTTAGGTTCCATATGTGTGCTTGCTGCTGCTGCTAAGTCACTTCAGTCATGTCCAACTCTGTGCGACCCCATAGACGGCAGCCCACCAGGCTTCCCCATCCCTGGGATTCTCCAGGCAAGAACACTGGAGTGGGCTGCCATTTCCTTCTCCAATGCATGAAAGTGAAAACTGAAAGTGAAGTCTCTCAGTCGTGTCCGACTCTTCATGACCCCATGGACTGCAGCCCACCAGGCCCCTCCATCCATGAGATTTTCCAGGCAAGAGTACTGGAGTGGGGTGCCATTGCCTTCTATGTGTGCTTAGAGTCTGACTTACAGGGAGTATTGAAGGACTATTACTAGATTACTATTAAATTATTATTATTTTTTAGATTTTGTGAATTTCTATCTTAATTTCTTTGAATGCTGAAATCATATAATTGGAGTTCTCTATCTCCACCCAAGCTATCAAAAGACTCATTTTGTGGATGGAAAATAATGAGACAAGAGGCTTTTGTTTTAGGGTTCGATAGCAGATCTTTGGTGAAACAGAAAGGAGTGTAACTCTGTTTCTAGTTCATCACTTACCCTGGAAGGAAGGGGTGGCTTGTTCACACTGCAGAGTGTTGCTGCTGTTGGCAAGTCTGCTTGCAGGAGGCAGAGAAGGTTCACAGGATGGCTTACGGCTCTTCCTGCCTGGAGAACACTGTGGATGGTGGGGTTTGGGGAATGACCTTTTCCCCTCTCAAGGGCACACCCTCCATTGCAGAAGGCCCTTGGCTTTCACTCTCAATTTTCAGGGTACTGCAGGGATCGCCTTGGGTGAACAGACAGATCTCCTCCCTCTGTGGGGCTCTCTCTTCTCTGTGATTTGTCTGGGGTTGCTGCCAGAGGGATTAAGAGTGTGGGATGGGTGAAGAATTTAAATCTGGAGGATGGAAGGCAGAGGACAATATATGAGAGGGAGTTGGACCCAGTGTGGTTTATTTAAAAGAAAATCAGATACTTCCGACTGCCTGGGATCAGCTCAGAGAGCCTGACTCCTTTCTCCTTTCCTTTGGCATGCCCATGACTCTGTTCCCGCTCTTTCTACGGCTCTACTTGAACATAGACAGTGGCTTGGTTACTATCATGATGTCCTGTTGTCTCTAATACTGTCTCTGCCTAGCAGCCAGAGACAACTTTTATAAACACATGTGTGTGCTTAGTCAGTTCAGTCATGCCTGACTCTGTGTAACCCTATAGACTGTAGCCCTCCAAGCTACTCTGTCCAAGGGATTGTCCAGGCAAGAATACTGGAGTGGATTGCCATTTCCTCTTCCAGGAGATCTTTCCGACCCTATGTGACCCCATGGACTGCAGACTGTCTTTCACCGTCTCCTGGAATTAGCTCAAACTTATGTCCATCAAGTCGGTGATGACATCCACCATCTCATCCTCTGTCTTCCCCTTCTCCTCCTGCCTTCAATCTTTCTCAGCATCAGGGTCTTTTCCAATGAGTCAGTTCTTCCCATCAGGTGGCCAAAGTATTGGAGTTTCAGCTTTAACATCAGTCCTTCTAATGAATATTTAGGACTGATCTCTTTTAGGATGGACCGGTTGGAACTCCTTGCAGTCCTAGGGACTCTCAAGAGTCTTCTTCAACACCACAGTTCAAAAGCACCAATTCTTCGGTGCTCAGTCTTCTTTATTGTCCAGCTTTCACATCCACACAGGACTATTGGCAAAACCATAGCTTTAACTAGACGGACCATTGTTGGCAAAGTAACATCTCTGCTTTTTAATACGCTGTCTAGATTTGTCATTGCTTTTCTCCCAAGGAGCAAGCATCTTTCAATTAACCTCTCCCACTTCTCCACTTTTAGGGTGTGGCACAGGGCCTGGCACTTAGGAGGGAGGATGGGAGCTGGAAGGTGGATTTATTAGTTTCCCCACCAGCAGCAGCTGGCAGTCTGAGGATGCGAAGCTGCATCTTGAAGTGGCTCAGGCACCTGCGCCCAGATGATGAGGCAGCGGAACAGCTGCTGAGAAGACGGCTCCCTGCTGGGAGGCCGCCCACAATTCCCCCACCTGGGGAGAGTGCTCCCCTGCCTTGGGAATATATCATCAACTGCTGGGCCATGGCAATAACTGGAATGACCAAGGATTACACTTGATCACGGGAAGCCCTCCTGCAAAGGTTTGGCCTCTTCTTTTTAATTAATTATCTTCAGGAGTGAACATTTTACTGAGTAAAGCATCCCCAAATTCAACAGTCAAAGGATATTTCCACTTGACTGTTACTCAATTTTTTTTTTTTTTTTGTAGGTTGGTCCAAGGGCTTCCCTGGTGGCTCAGATGGTAAAGAGTCTGCCTGTAATGAAGGAGACCTCAGTTCAATCCCTGGGTTGGAAGATCCCCTGGAGAAGGCAATGGCAACCCACTCTAGCATACTTGCCTGCAGAATCCCATGGACAGAAGAGCCTGGAGGGCTGGAGTCCATGGGGTTGCAGAGTGATTGAGGTATAGTTGATTTATGGGGTTTCCCTGGTGGCTCAGTGGTAAAGAGTCTGCCTGCTACTGCAGGAAATCTGGGTTCAGTCCTTAGGTTGGGATGATGTCTGGAGTAGGAAATGGCAACCCACTCCAGTATTCTTGCCTGGAAGATTCCACAGGCAGAGGTGCCTAGAGGGTTACAGTCCATGGGGTTGCAAGGAGCTGGACACAACTGAGCCCACTCAGACAGACAGACAGACACACACAGTTCATTTACAATATTATGTTAGTTTCAGGTATACAACATAGTGATATAAAATTTTTATAGATTTTACTTCATTTATAGTTATTATAACATATTGGCTACATTCCCTGTGCTGCACAATATATTCTTATTTAGCATATTTGTTTTATGTGTAATAGTTTGTATCTCTTAATCCTCCAACCCTATCTTGCCCCTCCCCAGGGGCAACCACTAATTTGTTCTCTATACCTGTGAGTCTGTTTCTTCTACGTTATATTCACTAGTTTATTTTTTAGTTTACATGTAGGTGTTAATTGTCTTTCTCTGTCTGATTTATTTCTCAAAACATAACCCCCTCCAGGTCAATTCATGTTTTTGCAAATGGCAAACTTTCATTTTTTCTCTATGGGTGAATAGTATTTCAATGTATATACATGTTACTTAGGCTGCACCTTATTTTGGCTATTATAAATAATGCTGATATAAACAGCAGTGTGCAAACTGTTTTATTGACAGTGTATTTCTTAGTGAATATTCAGTGGTATGGACTATAAATTAAAAATAAGTTAATAGAGCAATAGATTTGCATGAAAGCAGCCTAACAGTATCAAGATAGCCTTAGAATGTATTTTATGGAGACCAGAAATAGGCTTGTGTATGGCCCACAGTATGCTATCTTGAAGCATAGCATAAATATGATATCAGAAAGATATTAAAGGCATGGTGTTCATATATAATGCGCTATATAGTCAAAGCACAATGACAGCAATCCTGGCATCAATCTTAATAGATTCCCTTTTCTTCTGCATTCACTTCTACAGATTTGTTGAACTGCATCATGAACATGGAAACATATCTTATGGAAGAGAAATGAAGAAATAGTGACATCTAATGAAACATCCAAATTCGCCTCCACCAATGGATTTTGTATCAACACTTTTCGCAGCCGAGCGTGGTTCATTTTCATGTCTCTGTTTCTCCACCTTTAGGATGAGAGTAATACAACTTACCTTTAATTAAAGTCTCTAATTTTTTTAAAAGCTCTTGGGAAGTTGAGTCCAATGGAAAAACGAAGTACTCAAGGATATGACTTAGCCTGTGCTAGGAATTTTATAGGCAGTTCACCAAGGATTTGTTTTCCAAGCAATTTGCACGATATGCAAAATGTATTTTAAGCTGAACATCTTGGACAATAACCTGTCCCCAAAGCAATGATCACATCAGGACACACCCGTGGGGATTCAATGGTCCTATTTAAAGTCTGTCCAAACACCACAGCCCACGTGCGTAATGGCTTTGGCAGCAGGGTGAGAACCAGCATCTGCGAGAGCCTTATTTAACTGAGCAGGAAATGGATGTTTTCCCAACCAAAGTTTTGAAAGTCGAGAAATACCTATTTTGTGAACAGGATTTATGGTTTCATTCCTCCGAGAAGGAGAAGTCAAAGCAAATGGACAAAATTTAATTCCATAAGGAAAGCACAGCTCTGAAGCCTATTTTCCAAAGGGAATTGAGGGTGTTGGTGGAACAAGTTGGCTCCTGGTAACACAGGGACTTTCCTGAGCTTGAAAAAATATTTGCTCTCTGAGACTTCAAGTACAACATTCAGTTCAGGCGTTGCCTTTTCCAGGAGCTCTTTGTCTCCTCCCCCTGTTCTCTGGGTTACAAGCTCTTTTTTCCTTCTTTTTTTATGCTGCATGTCTTTCACTGGGTTTCCATATTGTTTTGGAATTGTCCTCTTCCCCATTAAATTGTGAGTTATTGACAGATGACCATGGATGCTGTTTCCCTCCAAGTTGTTCCTGCTGCAGCTAGCACGGTTTGAACAAGCCACAAGTCTTGTTCAAGAGATGGTTGCTCTATCAAGGGACGAAGGGATGAGTCCTGTCATTTCAGTTCTTGGCTTGGTACAGTGTAGGTGGTGATATTTGGAATCCAGGCAAGAAAAGCTCGTCAACAGCCACCCTTGTCTGCACATGACTAACTTGTACCAGCATCTTGCGTCATCCGAAGGTTGAGGGTCTGGCACTGTGGCGGCACTGTGGTTCCATTCACCCAGTGTATTTTGGCAGTGCTGGGTCCTTGCAGTTGCCTCCTCCGGTCATGTAGGGAGGCAGGGAGGGCGGGGAGGGAAGCCCAAAGTAATTCATCAACAATAATTCCTTCTCTGTCTTAGAGAAGGAGAAATATCATATGACACTCCTTATATGCAGAGTCTAAAAAGAAATGATACAAACAGACTTATTTACAAAAAGGAAGAGATTCACAGACTTAGAGGATGAACCTATGGTTGCCAGGGGGAAAGAGGGGAAGGGATAGTTAGGGAGCTTGGGATGGATATGTACATGCTGCTATATTTAAAATGGATAACCAACAAGGGCCTACTGAACAGCACAGGGAACTCTGCTCAGTATTATGTGGCAGCCTGGATGGGAGGGGAGTTTGGGGAAATGGATATAAGTATATGCGTGGCTGAGTCCCTTTGCTGTTCACCTGAAACTATCACAACATTGTCAATCAACTCTTTTGTCGTTGCTACCCACTCCAGTGTTCTTGCCTGGAGAACCCCAGGGACGGAGGAGCCTGGTGGGCTGCCGTCTGTGGGGTCACACAGCGTCAGACACGACTGAAGCGACTTAGCAGCAGCAGCAGCAGCAGCAGTTGCTCTCTGCGACCCTATGGACTGTAGCCCACCAGAATCCTCAGTCCACGGGATTCTCCAGGCACAAATGCTGGAGTGAGTTGCCGTGCCTCCTTTAGCGGATCTCCCGACCCAGGGAGCCAACCCACGTCTCTTAAGTATCAGGGGTTGGCAGGCAGCTTCTTTACCACTAGTGCCACCTGGGAAGCCCAGGAATACTCCAATACAAAATAAAAAGTTAAAGTAAAATCCTATCTTCTTCAAGGTCTCTCTTTCCTTACCCCTAAAAGAAAACACCATTTTAATACATCATTCCCTAACTTACCTTCAGAGAGGAGAGAGGCATAGAGAGTCACTTAACAAAGATATGTGTGTTTGTGGGGGGGTGTGGGTGGGTGGGTGGGTGTGTGTGTGTGTTAGTCGATCAGTTGTGGCCAACTCTAACCGACCCCATGGACTATAGCCTGCCAACTTCCTCTCTCCATGGAATTTTCCAGGCAAGAATACTGGAGTGGGTGGCCATTCCCTTCTTCAGGGGATCTTCCTGATCCAGGGATCGAAACCTGGGATCCTGCATTGCAAGCAGTTTCTTTACCAACTGAGCTACCACCTGCAATCTTTATCAAAGATCATCAAGAATTATTCTGTGTCAGTGTGATTCCAGCAGAAAAGCTGTCAAGGCCTGGCAGGGCCTTGATTTTCTGTGGAAGATGCTTTCAGGAAGTCTCAGAGTTCTGGGTGGAAAGTTCAGACCAACCAGGCATGTGGGCAGGTGGGTCAGGAGATTCTGGGTCAGAACTAGGCACTTGAAGTTATAATCAAAGGTGGTTTGCTGGGAGCTGGAGAAAGGAGCAGAGTTCTGAAAAACCATGGTGCAAACTTGAGAGAAGATATCCAAGTTAAAATTAAAAAGTAACAATGATGACTTGGTTTTTTGAGCAAACGAAGTGTGAAGTATATTTTTTTCTCTAAGGAAAGTTCAAATTAGCTAATAAATATGACTGGTTTGGAGCTTCCCCAGTAAAGAATCTGCCTGCAATGCGGGAGACCCTGGTTCCATTCCTGGGTCAGGAAGATCCTCTGGAGAAGGGATAGGCTACTCACTCCAGTATTCTTGGACTTCCCTGGTGGCTCAGCTGGTAAAGAATCCACCTGCAATGTGGGAGGCCTGGGTTCAATCCCTGAGTTGGGAAGATTCCCTGAAGAAGGGAACAGTTACCCACTCCAGTATTCTGGCCTGGAGAATTCCATGGACTGTACAGTCCATGGGGCCACAAAGAGTCCGACTGAGTGACTTTGACTTTGCACTTTGAGTGGTGGCTCTGTGGTAAAGAATCCACCCACAGTGCAGGAACCTCAGGAGATGTGGGTTTGATCCCTGGGTTGGGAAGATCTCCCGGAGAAGAAATGGAAAGCCACTCCAGTATTCCTGCCTGGAGAATCTCATGGACAGAGGAGCCTGGTGGGCTACAGTACATGTAGTCACAAAGAGGCGGACACGACTGAGGCGAGTTAGCATGCATTTATGTATGGCTGATTCCACTACAGTAGTGCATAAAATTCTTTCAATTTTTAAAATACTAAGGTAAAATTTCATGACATAAAAGTGCCTTTATTTAAAATTGTTGCTCCCCTCCCCCAATTATACAGAAATAAGTGACTTAATTTCCAGGAGGCTCAGTGGTAAAGAATCCACCTGCCAATGCAGAAGGTGCAATAGAGTTGGGTTTGGTCCCTGGGTAGAGAAGAGCCCTTGGAGAAGGAAACGGCAACCCCCTCCTGGGTATTCTTGTCTGGGATATCCCATGGACAGAGGAGCCTGGTGGGGTACAGTCCATGGGGCCACAAAAGAGTTGGACATTACTAAGGCAATGCCAAAGAATGCTCAAACTACCGCACAACTGCACTCATCTCACACGCTAGTAAAGTAATGCTCAAAATTCTCCAAGCCAGGCTTCAGCAATACGTGAACCGTGAACTTCCAGATGTTCAAGCTGGTTTTAGAAAAGGCAGAGGAACCAGAGATCAAATTGCCAACATCCGCTGGATCATGGAAAAAGCAAGAGAGTTCCAGAAAAACATCTATTTCTGCTTTATTGACTATGTCAAAGCCTTTGACTGTGTGGATCACAATAAACTGTGGACAATTCTGAAAGAGATGGGAATACCAGACCACCTGACCTGCCTCTTGAGAAACCTATATGCAGTTCAGGAAGCAACAGTTAGAACTGGACATGGAACAACAGACTGGTTCCAAATAGGAAAAGGAGTATGTCAAGGCTGTATACTGTCACCCTGCTTATTTAACTTCTATGCAGAGTACATCATGAGAAACGCTGGGCTGGATGAAGCACAAGCTGGAATCAAGATTGCTGGGAGAAATATCAATAACCTCAGATATGCAGATGACACTACCCTTATGGCAGAAAGTGAAGAGGAACTCAAAAGCCTCTTGATGAAAGTGAAAGAGGAGAGCGAAAAAGTTGGCTTAAAGCTCAACATTCAGAAAATGAAGATCATGGCATCTGGTCCCATCACTTCATGGCAAATAGATGGGGAAACAGTGGAAACAGTGTCAGACTTTATTCTTTTGGGCTCCAAAATCACTGCAGATGGTGACTGCAGCCATGAAATTAAAAGACACTTACTCCTTGGAAGGAAAGTTATGACCAACCTAGATAGCATATTGAAAAGCAGAGACATTACTTTGCCAACAAAGGTCCATCTAGTCAAGGCTTTGGTGTTTCCTGTGGTCATGTATGGATGTGAGAGTTGGACTGTGAAGAAGGGTGAGCGCCGAAGAATTGATGCTTTTGAACTGTGGTGTTGGAGAAGACTCTTGAGAGTCCCTTGGACTGCAAGGAGATCCAACCAGTCCATTCTGAAGGAGATCAGCCCTGCGATTTCTTTGGAAGGAATGATGCTAAAGCTGAAACTCCAGTACTTTGGCCACTTCATGGGAAGAGTTGACTCATTGGAAAAGACTCTGATGCTGGAAGGGATTGGGGGCAGGAGGAGAAGGGGACGACAGAAGATGAGATGGCTGGATGGCATCACTGACTTGATGGATGTGAGTCTGAGTGACCTCTGGGAGTTGGTGATGGACAGGGAGGCCTGGCGTGCTGCAATTCATGGGGTCGAAATGAGTCGGACATGACTGAGCGACTGAACTGAACTGAATTGAATTGAAGTGACTGAACAACAAGGGCTACGATAATGAACAGCCAGACCGAGGGCCTTAAAAAATTTTGGATGGTGGAAATCTGAGGTCGAGGTGTCAACAGGGATGGTATATTCCTGAGGCCTCTGTCCTTGGCTTGTTAATGGCTGTCTTCTCCCTTTGTCTTCATGGAAACCTGGAGGGCTACAGTCTGAGGGGCTGAAAAGAGCTGGACATGCCTTAGTGACTGAACAGCAAAAACTTCCTGGGATCTTCCCTCTGCATGCCTCTGTGTCCAGAAATTTCCCCTCCTTACAATATTAATCATATTGAATTGGAGTTCACCGTCATGATTTCATTTTAGCCTAATTACCCTTGTAAAGACCCTTTCTCCAAATACAGTCACATTGTGAAGGACTAGGGGTTAGAACTTCAACATACGAATTTTGGGGGAGACAAAATTCAGCCCATCCAAAGGCATCCTTGGAGAGAAACACGGGCACCCCTTTTCCGTTTGCCGCAATGATAAGCAGCCATGTCCAAGGAACAGGGCGATTCCAGGCATGGGGAACTGAGGGGGTGTCCCCCTCTGCCCTTGAGTTTTCCAGTTAAGGAAACCTCATGTCTTGATAAACTGAAAATTCAGTCAACTCTTGGATCTCAGTTTTCCCAATCCAGTTATCACAATAAAATTCTGATGTGTGCTTTTGAAAAGAAAGACTGCTTTACAGTCATTATGTGAGGATAACAATTTAACAACTTCATAAGCATTGAAAGCAGAGTAACAAAGCAAACTGAAAGCAGGGAGGGGTAAGTGTAGACCCGTAAATGAAGATGTGTTCACAAGCTCTGTTCAGCAAATAGTCCAGGGCTTGTCCTCACAGAGGGACCAAGTGAGGCTCGCGGGACACAAAGAGGAACTTTGGAGAACTCCTGCCCTCAAGGCACAGGTGGGGAAGAAAGACAAACAGAGAGAGCCAGAGCAGTGATGTGAGCTGCCGCCGAGGGATGACCTGGTGCAGTGGGACTGTGAGCGGGAGTGAATTCAGCAGAGCTGGACAGGTACGTGTTAGGGCTCCAGGTGAATGCCACAGCACAGGTAAGGGTGTGGAGGCAGGACAGGGCTTGCTGAGGGAAACATGAATGCTTTTGGCCTTGTGTGGAAAGTGGGGGTTGAAGGGGAAGAGGTGCACCTCAGAACTTGCAAAGAACGTTAGACTTCGTGCTCAGGCAAGGGAGACCGTTTAAAGGGATGAAAGCAAGATACTTAGAAAGTCACGATATCAGGCAGAAGGATGAACAGGAGTGGGGTACATCTGGGTGCAGAGTGTCCTTAGTATGTTGTTGCAAGAATTTTTGTGAATAATGGGAGAGGAGTGGACTAAGCTAGGGTAAGGAAGAAGGGTTGATTACCGAATCCAAACCCATCTGCTCACTGCTCTGACAGGCCAATAATCGGGAGACGAGGTGCTGAGACAGGAATAATGACTTTATTTGGTGTCCAAGAAGATGTTGGGTACCCTAGAGTACCATCTTACTGGGGTCTGGATGTCAGGTTTTTTTATAGGACAGAGAAGAGAAGGAGACGAGGAAGTAAAAAGACCATTGAGTGGTCTGCCGTGTTCAACTGTTTGTGACCCCATGGACTGTCTAGCCTACCAGGCTCCTCTGTCCATGGGATTTTCTAGACAAGAATACTGGAGTGGGTTGCCATTTCCTTCTCCAGCCACCCACAGATCAAATTCAAGTCTATTGCATCCCCTGCATTGGCAGGCAGATTCTTTACCACTGCAACACATGAGAAGTCCATGAAGGCCATTAGTCTTGCAAAATATCTCTTGGCTTGGCCAACATCAGAGAGTGAGTGTGTTAATTTCTTTTCTGCAGCCATTCACAGGTGGGCAAGGGCAGAATGTCTCCTATGTGCTGAACAAAGACACTTTAACATTCAGGTAGAGTGGCAGGTTCCCTGAGAGAGGCCAGTATGTATGCCTACAGCTATAGACAGAATCCATCTAGTGATTATAATAACAAAAGCAACAAAAGGCAAAGGTTAAAGTAAAAGCCACAGATACAAAATAGAGTCAGGTTTTGCTGTTCCCTGTTACCATTAGACAGACAAGGAAAATCCCATGGGCGGAGGAGCCTGGTAGGCTGCAGTCCATGGGGTTGCGAAGAGTCGGACACGACTGAGCAACTTCACTTTCACTTTTCACTTTCATGCATTGAAGAAGGCAATGGCAACCCACTCCAGTGTTCTTGCCTGGAGATTCCCAGGGACGGGGGTGCCTGGTGGGCTACTGTCTTTGGGGTTGCACAGAGTCGGACACAAACTGAAGTGACTTAGCAGCAGCAGCAGCAGCAGCAGCAATTACCATTAGAAAGACTTTTAGGATAGAATCAAGAGCTTGATGACTCTTGGAAAGTGAGGAATGAAAGAAAGGGAAGAATCTAGAATGTATTCAGTGACATCTATCTGACCAAGATTTACTAAACTCCCACCACATGATAGATTATTGGCAGACTATTGAGTCCACAATGGTGGGGAAGATAAACCAGGCCCCTTCTCTCACTAATATCAAGTCAGATGAAGATGAAAAACAACTAAACACTTATTTAAAGTGAAGTGAGGTAAGTGTGATGGTGGTGGAATGTCTTTCAGATTGTTTTCTTCGTATTTGCTAGTGCTTCCTACCAACCAGAAAGTGCAGAAGATAGAAAAGATGCGAAGACTGGTCCTGGACATGTTGAGTTTAAGGTGAAATACACAGAAAATAATACATTATTTCCCAGTGCCATATACATATATATGGGGCTTCCCAGGTAGCTCAGCTGGCAAAGAATCCACCTGCAATGCAGGAGACCTGGATTCCATCCCTGGCTTGGGAAGGTCTGCTGGAGGAGGGCATAGCAACCCATTCCAGTATTCTTGCCTGGAGAATCCCCATGAACAGAAGAGCCTGGTGGGCTATGGCTCACCAGGCTTAGTCGACTGAGTGACTAAGCACAGCACAGCAGGCTACATAAATATACATATATGCACGTACACATACATACATGAAGGTATATACATACATATATACGTACATATCTATGTGTGTGTGTATATATGTATATATATATGACAGTCACTATTCTAAACTTGGTTTAGTAAAAGTGAATTTTCCCAGTTTAGTATGAAGTAAGTGAAGCAGAAAAAATTACTGGCATGTGTGGAGTATACTTTCTACGAGGAAAAAAGTAGTTAGTAAGAAAAGCAGAAATGCAACATAATGTATGGGGAAGAAATACAGATTTTGGATGCAATTTTTTTCATGGTGATGAGGGAAAGTATTTCCAGAAAAAGGTGGTTTTCATAAAGAGCTGAAGGAATGTCCTTGAATAGATGAGAGGTTGTGGTAAGTGGTAGATGAATAGAGAGTTTGGCCATTGCTAGGAACCAAGGTGGATTATCCACAGTATCTGAATAAACTATCTGTACCAGACCACCTTACCTGCCTCCTGTGAAATCTGTGTGCAAGTCAAGAAGCAACAGTTAGAACTGGATATGGAACAACAGATTGGTTCAAAATTGGGAAAGGAGTACATCAAGGCTGTATATTGCAACCCTGCTTATTTAATTTGTATGCCAAATACATCATGCAAAATGCCAGGCTGGATGAAACACAAGCTGGAATCAAGATTGCCAAGAGAAATAACAATGACCTCAGATACGAAGATGATACCACCCTTATTGCAGCAAGTGAAGAGGAACTAAAAAGCCTCTTGATGAAAGTGAAAGAGGAGAGTGAAAAAGCTGGCTTAAAACTCAATATTTAAAAAACTAGGGTTGTGGCATCCGGTCCCATCACTTCATGGCAAATAAATGGGGAAACAATGGAAATAGTGACTGACTTTATTTTGGGGGGCTCCAAAATCACTGCAGATGGTGACTACAACCATGAAATAAAAGATGCTTGCTCCTTGGAAAAAAAGCTGTGACCAACTTAGCATGTTAAAAAGCAGAGACATTACTTTGCCGACAAAGGTAAGTCTTTGGAACTGTGGTGTTGGAGAAGATTTTTTAGAGTCCCATGGACTGCAAAGAGATCCAATCAGTCAGCCCTAAAGGAAATCAGTCCTTCCAAATATTCATTGGAAAGACTGATGCTGAAGCTGAAGCTCCAATACTTTGGCCACCTGATGTGAACAACTGACTCATTGGAAAAGACCCTGATTCTGGGAAAAATTGAGGGCAGGAGGAGAAGGGAACGGCAGAGGATGAGATGGTTGCATGACATCACTGGCTCAATAGACATGAGTTTGAACAAGCTCCAGGAGCTGATGATGGACAGGGAAGCCTGGCGTGCTGCAATCCATGGGATTGCAAAGAGTTGGACATGACTGAGCGACTGAACTGAACTGAGAAAACAGTATGGAATTTTCTCCAGAAAATATATGTGGAAGCCTATGATCCAGTGATCCTATATCAGGTATATACCCAAAAGAATTAAAATCAGAATCTCAAAGAGATATCTGGACTCCCAGGTTCACTGCAAGTTTATTCCCTGTAACTAAGATGTGGGAACAGCCTAAGTGTCCATTGATGGATGAATGGATAAAGGAAAGGTGATAGATACACACAGATAAATATTACTCAGGCTTAAAAAATGGAAATCCTGCCATTTAAGACAACATAGATGTACCTGGAGGACATTATGTTAGTGAAATAAACCCATCACAGAAGGACAAATGCTGCCTGATTCCACTTAGATATTGAAAACGATCAGCTCATAGAGACAGGATAAAATGGTGGTGGGGGAGAAGCTTGCAAGGAGAATGGGGAATTTTGTTCAACAGGTATAAAGCTTTGGTTACACAAGATGAACAAGTTCTAGAGATCTGCTGTACCATGTGAATTGTATGGATAACAGGACTGTGTTGTCCGCTTGGAAACTTGTTGAGAGGGTAGATCTCATGTTAAGTGTTCTAGACACAGAGAAGGGGTGGGGGCTGGGAGGAGGAGTGCAGGAGAAAACTTTTGGAAGAGATGGTTTCACAGGTATATGTATACCTCCAAAGTCATCTAATTGTGTATACTGAAAGGAAGTCTTCTTAAAGGGAAGACAAAATTACTGAGGGATTTTATACATCCCTAGCTTGTGGTTTGGGTATATATTTGAGGAACAATGTTGCCCTCTGGTGTTCAAGCCGTTTTGTTTTGTTTTCATGCTAGAGAGGTGGCAAGGGCTTCCCTGGGGTCTCAGACAATAAAATGTCTGCCTGCAATGTGGGAGACCCAGGTTCGGTCCCTGGGGTCGTGAAGATCCCCCGAAGAAGGGAATGGCAATCCACTCCAGTATTCTTGCCTGGAGAATCCCATGGATAGAGGATCCTGGCAGCTGCAGTCTATGGGATCACAAAGAGTTGGACACGACGAGCGACTAACAGAGAGGTGGCAAAGGGTGCAAGTGTGACTGCGAAGACACAGCAACCTTGTTCATTCACGTCTCTGTGGCATTTTTGATCAAAGTTTTTAACTTGAATAAAGATGAAAATATTACTCATGTTTTCTCTTGCTTACTTGAAATAGTCCATAAATTGGAAGAAACCTGGAAAATTTCAGTGTGCACAATGGCGTAAAGCTTGCATAGTCCAGAGCAGACTGTGCTATGGAGTCTCAGTTCATCCAAGGTCCAGGGACAGCCACACAGTTCACCTAGTTTCCAGGCATTTCTAAAATGTTCAGAGTCTCCCTTAGCCTGATTCGGTAGGTATATGATATGTACACACGTGTGCACTTACGTACACACACACACGACAAAATTTTATACTCAGTATGTGTAACTTGGAGTTTTTAAAAGCTTTGTTTGTTTTCTTTTTACTGGCATATAACTGCTTCACAATGTTGTGTTAGTTTCTGCTGTACAACAAAGTGAATCGGCTATATGTATACACCCATCCCCTCCCTCTTGAGCCTCCCTCCCACCCCACCCGTCTAGGTCTTTACAGAGCACCGAGAGGAGCGCCTTGCACTCTATAGCAGCTCCCTCTAGCTACCTATTTTGCACATGTTAGTGTATATACATCAATCCTAACCGCCCAGTTTGTCCCACCCTCCCCCTCCCCTACTGTATCCACATGTTTGTGGAATTTTATCGAAACCATTCTTTCAAAACAGAGATCTTAAACTAAAGTATTTTTAAACCTCACCCCTTTCCTCTTGCTCTGAGTAATGATCAGATAAATTTTTGTTTTGAACTCACAAGGATGCTGTCTTTTGGGAAAACAAAGTCAAGAGAATGAAATCAGGATAGTAATGCTATTTTTCCCTTTATAAATGGAGAGAAAAGACATACGAATTAAAAAAAAAAAAAGACAACATACAGTTAGTGTTGGTTGGTAGTATATGCCTCCCCTTGCCTCATTTAAAAAGTTTCTCTAGAAGTTGGGAACATCCAGGGCCTCTTTGGACTGTGAGAAATTGTGTAACACAAAATGGACACTACAGACAGGCAGACACCCCTGGGTGAGTCTGGGACTCGCTAGTTCTCCCTGAGATGTATCTAACCTCTCTGAGTCTCAATTTCCGCAAAATGGGAACAGTAATCCATCTCCCAGAGATATAACATTAAATGGGATAAAGTATGTGAAAGCGCTTAGAACAGTAAACAGCATGAACAAAGGAGAACGCGACATAAAAAACGCATCACAGATTCTTTACAATACTGAGTTTTGCTATCAAGTAAAATAAGGTCCTCCAGAACCAAATTAGAAAGACTTTTGCCTTGGGAATCATTTTCAGCAATGATACATTAGTATACAGTCTAAATCCCAAAGCAAATTCTATAAGCCAAACTGTCAAGCCCTCTGTCTCTTGCGGGCAAAGCAGTCATAAGTTTGTTCTTTGTACTGTGCCTCTGATTCTTCTCTCTTCCTTCCAAAATTGCCTTGAAGCTATTGCCAAAGTTGTGAATCATTAATAAAATCCAGGGTGAACCCTTCTGTAAGAGTAAATCTCCTCTTCCCGTAAATGTTATTGCTAAAAGGACTATTTAGAAATTTCTTTTGCCTGTTCATTTGCAACAATCTTAATCAATTGTTTGAGATTATCTTCCTGTCAAAACTGGTCTCCTGTCTTGACTGTTTTTATTATTCTGGGTGGACTTTGGACTAAACTTTCCTTTAACTAAAAATTTTCTTTGAGTATGATCTTCAGTCAATGTGGGACAGGACTCTAGGGTATCAGCCTGATCTGATGTAATGGATCTCTCCCCAACAGCCTCCATTCTTGGAACTCATGAGAATTCCAGCACGTGAGGGATGAGATTGGAAATCACCCTTCTCAGCAACCACCAACCTCAGACTCCATAGCTCAGGACTCTTTCAATCCAAAGTTACAGGAGACCAACATAAATTCATTTAAGCAGCAAAGATAATTTATTGGTTTGATAGATATAAGAGTCTATAGTAGACATCCTCTTGGAATATCTCAAAATATACTCTCAGGATTTTCTCTGGGGCTTCGCAATTTGTTTTAGGAGAGTCATACAGAGTATACTTTTCAGAATTTGTCTTCATTAGGATGCTTCAAGGTTCAGTCTCCAGGAGAGCTGTGAACCTCCTGTTGGGTCCCTTCTAGCTTTGTACCTGAACAGTTCATCTCCCAGAAATCCCGTGAACACTGATCACTGTCTGGGGGCGGGGGGGGAGGGATCTTTAGATTTTGAATGTCCTAGGTAAGGCTGGCTACATAATCTGCTGGGCTCAGTGCTAAGTGAAAATGCAGAATCTCCTTTTCAAAAAATAGGAGAAAGCACCATTGTAGTATTAATACTAAAATATAAACCTCTTCCTCTTCTGTGGTTTCTCTCCACTTTTCATGGTGTTTAAAATTTTCTATTTAATGTCATGCTCTGTTGAGCGTGGGGATACTGACTAGGAGAGACTGGGCCTTCAAAGGTGCCGACGTCCCTCGTACATTCTGTAAGGCAAGTGGGAAATGAAATACATTTATCAACCATTTTGACATTACCTTTTACTGACATTCCACTTTGTTTTCCGGCAGAGGTTTTCTGTGTATTTTCTCAACCATATTGCTGAGTCATTTGATATATAGTTTCAAAGTCACACCAGTAGGTTCTCAAAAACGTCATGTCTTGTTTCCTTAGATTCTCTTTTGATCTTATTTGACCTGGCCTATTGAAGAGTGTTTTTATCATTGTTTAATTAAAAAACTTCTTACTCATTATTCTTGGTCAGGGCTTTGGAGATGAAGGACAGGAGAGAGGAATTATTTCTGTGTTTTGGGCCAGTATTGCCATTTCTCAGCAACACTGAGTTCCAGACAAATGATGTGATGATCTACTAGCTTTCCCATTTTCGAGGCCAGTACCTTGTATTAAATGTCTTGCTATATCTAAATTTTGAGATTTCAAGCATTGAGTTGAGTGTTTGTAGGTCTGCTGTGAGTTTCCAATCTCTGAAGAAAACAACAGCAACAAAAAAAGCAAAAACATCAAAGCACCTTTTCCATACTCACTTGAAGGACAGGGTAATAATTTGAGCATTTTTCTTTATGAGTGGACTCAAACCCAGGCCTACAGAGTGGAGTTGAAGGGATGAGACAAGTTAGATCTCTGTCTACTATTTGCCTGGTGTCAGGATGACTCAGATGGCTCGTAGTCTTAAAATCGGTAACTAAAGAGAACCTTCTGTAGAGCTCAGGGAACCCTACTCAGTGCTCCGTGTTGACCTAAATGGGAAGGAAACTCAGAAAAGAGGGGATACATGTATAAATACGGATGATTCACTTTGTTGTACAGAAACATCACAACACTGTAAAACAACTATACTCCAATAAAAAATAAAAATAGCTCGTTTTTAATTAATTAATTTATTTTAATTGGAGGCTAATTACTTTACAAACTGTGGTGGTTTTTGCCATACATCGACATGAATTAGCCACAGGTGTACATGTGTCCCCCACCCCAAACCCCTCTCCTGCCTCCCTCCCCATCCCATCCCTCTGGGATGTTCCAGTGTGTCAGCTTTGAGCGGCCTGTTTCATGCTGCTCAACTTGGATTGGTGATCTGTTTCACATATGGTAATTACTTGTTTCAATGCTATTCTCTCAAATCACCCCACTCTTGCATTCTCTAACAGAGTCCAAAAGTCTATTCTTTATATCTATGTCTCTTTTGCTGTCTCGCATATAGGATCATCATTACCATCTTTCTAAATTCCATATATATGCATTCATATACTGTATTGGTGTTTTTCTTTCTGACTTACTTCACTCTGTATAATAGGCTCCAGTTTCATCCACCTTGTTAGAACTGATTCAAATGTATTCTTTTTAATGGCTGAGTAATACTCCATTGTGTATATGTACCACAGCTTTCTTATCCATTCATCTGCTGATGGACATCTAGGTTGCTTCCATGTCCTGGCTATTGTAAACAGTGCTGCAGTGTACATTGTCTCTTTCAATTCTGGTTTCCTTTGTGTATATGCCCAGCTGTGGGCTTGCTGTGTTGTATGGTAGTTCTATTTTCAGTTTTTTAAAGGATCTCCACACAGTTCTCCATAGTGGCTGTACTAGTTTGCATTCCCACCAACAGTGTAAGAGGGTTCCCTTTACTCCACACCCTCTCCAGCATTTATTGTTTGTAGACTTTTTGATAGCAGCCATTTTGACCAGCATGAGGTGGTACCTCATTGTTGATTTGATTTGCATTTCTCTGATAGTGAGTGAAGTAAAAATAGCTCATATTTTTGCCCAAAAAGAATTCCACTCCGTTTTGAGCCTAGACTTCTACTATTCAGTTCACAATTGCATGCATATGTTTATATCTCTGAAAGTTCCTCATGTACCGATAAATCCTCTTGCAAAAGGACAGTTTTAACCTACTTTTGTCCTAAGCTCTCATATAATCTCATGCTGAAGACGGATTTTTAAAAAAATAGATTTTATAAGGCCTTTGTGGAAAAATTGCATGTACATTTCATCACCTAACCCTCTTATAATCACATATTTTAACCTAATGTTTACATATTAATTTAATTTATTGGATAGCAGACAAGGTAATCTGTACTTTGAATTTTTAACCTATTAAAAACTAGGTCCATCTAGTCAAGCCTATGGTTTTTCCAGTGGTCATGTATGGATGTGAGAGTTGGACTATAAAGAAAGCTGAGCACAGAAGAATTGATGCTTTTGAACTGTGGTGTTGGAGAAGACTCTTGAGAGTCCCTTGGACTGCAAGGAGATCCAGCCAGTCCATCCTAAAGGAGATCAGTCTTGCGTGTTCATTGGAAGGACTGATGTTGAAGCTGAAACTCTAATACTTTGGCCACCTCATGTGAAGAGCTGACTCATTTGAAAAGACCCTGATGCTGGGAAAGATTGAGGGCAAGAGGAGAAGGGGATGACAGAGGATGAGATGGTTGGATGGCATCACCGACTAGATGGACATGGGTTTGTGTAAACTCAGGGAATTGGTGATGGACAGGGAGGCCTGGTGTGCTGCGGTTCATGGGGTTGCAAAGAGTCGGACGTGACTGAGTGACTGAACTGAACCTATTAAAACTTATCTATTTCTTTTAGATAAAGATTTGCAATGAACACTTGTTACTTTCATTAAAGAATAATCCTTGATCTCTTGCTTTCCATGTATACTCTTCATTCTGAAAGTAGAGCCGTTCAGAAAACACTGATGATTAACAGTGGTGATATCACTACATTGAGTGTAACAGATTGTATGAATCATGTGAGGAGAGCCCTGGGGGAAAAAGTTTGGATCCCTGAGATGCAGTTAGAATTATACTCTCAATCAAGATCTTTTAATAGTTTCTTTTCCTGTAAAATAGAAAAATTAACAGCAATATCGTCTTCCAACATTGGACCAGGCTATCAAATGGACACATAACAGAAAGATAAACATGAGTTTTATTTTTTAAAAAGGGATAGCACCAGAGAAATCTTCAGATGAATTATGGAATGTGCTCAGTGGCTTTTCTTAAAAAAAAAATCTTGAAAAATATATCCATTACCTGTACTATTGCTTTATTTTCTAGACTGCTAGGTATAAAACTGTGGGAAAAAGCCTGGTGAATGTGAAGATGCAGAGGAGGGTCAATTTAGTGGAGTGAGGCTCTGATGCGTCTTCTGCCATGCACCATCCCTCTGGTTTAGAGGTGAGCTTCATCAAGTCTGAAGCAAAACCTAAAAACAGAAGAAGAATATCAGGGAATTCAGGGACCAGGACACCATTCTAGGCAATGAAAAAAAAAAAAAAAGCAGATCTTCTGGGTGGAAGTAATTTCCAGGCAGCAGGCAAAAGTTCTTTGGCAGCTGTCCTCACAACTGGATTTTAGTTTTACTTATGAGTTTTTGGATCACAGATATTTTCAACAGTAGATCCAGTTGGGAATAAGTTAATAAACTATTAGTATGCAAAGAGGTCTTCCCAGGTGGTGCTAGTGGTAAGGAACCTGCCTACAAAATGGGAGATATATAAGAGAAGCAGGTATGGTCCCTGGGTTGGGAAGATGCCCTGGAGAAGGAAATGGGAACCCCCTCCAGTATTCTTGCCTGAAAAATCCCATGGATTGAGGCACCTGGTGGGCTGCAGTCCATAGGATAGCAAAGAGTTGGACACAATGGAAGCAATTTCGCACAGCACGTGAAAAGAGGTCAGCCCTTGAAGTTCAGGTGAGTGATTAGCATCTTCTTAGGTCAGCTCTGGTCTCTCTAAAGAGGAGTTTCAGATGCCACCCAGGACACCCAGCTTCTTAGCCCTTCTGTCCAGACTTGCAAAACCCAAGGAAATGCTTCTCAACTCAGAGATGACTGCAGCTCAGGATGCTGTTTGTGGCTTTTTGAATAATGTGAAAAAGGCGTTGCTACAATTTCTGGCATGTGGGAAAAAATGTAAGCTTCCCTTCCAAGCGACTTATTTCAAAAGGAATGGAATTCAGGTCCAAATCCAAAAATAGTAAGAGGCTCCAGAAAAAAGTAGATTTTCCCACACCTTTTCTCTGTTTTGGTTAAAAGTAACTCTTGCATTATTGAGGATGGGTTGCATTTTATTGCTGGCAAATACTCTACAGAAAAATTTCTTTTTGAAACCACAGAAGGATCAAAACAAAACCTGAAGCTCAGATGGTAAAGAATCCACCTGCAATGCTGGAGACCTGGGTTCAATCCCTGGGTCAGAAAGATCTGCAGAAGAAGGGAATGGCAACCCACTCCAGTATTCTTGCCTGGAGAATTCCATGGACAGAGGAGCCTGGTGGGCTACAGTCCATAGGATCACAAAGATTTGGACACAATTGAGCGACTAACACTACTTTAAAATTATGTGAAATAGATCACCAGTCCAGGTTCGATGCATGAAATAGGGTGCTTAGGGCTGGTGCACTGGGATGACCCTGAGGGATGGGATGGGGAGGGAGGTGGGAGGGGGGTTCAGGACGGGGAACACATGTATATCTATGGCTGATTCATGTCAATGTATGGCAAAAACCACTACAATATTGTAAAGTAACTAGCCTCCAATTAAAAAAAAAGACATTAGTGTCCATGTTTCCTGTCATCCGTGTTTTATGGTCTATATTATGATGGTCTTATATTCCAGGGGACATTTGGCCATGTCTGGAGACACTTTACATCATTAACCTAGATGTTTTATCATCGGTGCTGTATAGATGGAGAAGTCTTGAGGCTACTGTAAGAATACAACTGAAAACCAGAGGCAGGAGGCTTAAGTCCAAATCCTGAGAACACCAGAGAACTCCTGACCCCAGGGAATATTAATTGATAGGAGCTCATCAAATGCCTCTATACCTACACTGAAATAAAGCACCACCCAAGGGCCAACAAATTCCAGAGAAAGACATACCGCGCAAATTCTCCAGCAACACAGGAACATAGCCTTGAGCTTCAATATACACACTGCCCAAAGTCACTCCAAACCCACTGACATCTCAAAACTCATTACTGGACACTTCAGTGCACTCCAGAGAGAAGAAATACAGCTCCATCCACCAGAACACCAACACAAGCTTCCCTAACCAGGAAACCTTGACAAGCCACCCATCCAGCCCCACCCACAGCGAGGAACCTCCACGATAAAGAGGAACCACAAACTGCTAGAATACGGAAAGGCCACCCCAAACACAGCAATATAAACAAGATGAAAAGGCAGAGAAATACACAGCAGGTAAAGGAACAGGATAAATGCCCACCAAACCAAACAAAAGAGGAAGAGATAGAGAATCTACCTGACAAAGAATTCCAAATAACGATAGTGAAAACGATCCAAAATCTTGAAAACAAAATGGAGTTACAGATAAATAGCCTGGAGACAAAGATCGAGAAGATGCGAGAAATGTTTAACAAGGACCTAGAAGAAATAAAAAACAGTCGATATATAATGAATAATGCAATAAATGAGATAAAAAACACTGGAGGGAACCAACAGTAGAATAACAGAGGCAGAAGATAGGATTTGTGAGGTAGAAGATAGAATGGTAGAAATAAATGAAACCGAAAGGAAAAAAGAAAAAAGAATGAACAGAAATAAGGACAACCTCAGAGACCTCTGGGACAATGTTAAATGCCCCAACATTCAAATCATAGGAGTCCCAGAAGAAGAAGACAAAAAGAAAGTCCATGAGAAAATACTTGAGGAGATAATAGTTGAAAACTTCCTTAAAATGGGGAAGGAAATAGTCATCCAAGTCCAAGAAACCCAGAGAGTCCCAAACAGGATAAACCCAAGGCAAAACACCCAAGACACATATTAATCAAATTAACAAAGATCAAACACAAAGAACAAATACTAAAAGCAGCAAGGGAAAAACAATAAATAACACGCAAGGAGATTCCCATAAGGATAACAGCTGATGTTTCAATAGAAACTCTTCAGGCCAGGAGGGAATGGCAAGACATACTTAAAGTGATGAAAGAAAATAACCTACAGCCCAGATTACTGTACCCAGCAAGGATCTCATTCAAATATGAAGGAGAAATCAAAAGGTTTACAGACAAGCAAAAGCTGAGAGAATTTAGCACCACCAAACCAGCTTTCCAACAAATGCTAAATGATCTTCTCTAGACAGGAAACACAGAAAAGGTGTATAAACTCGAACCCAAAACAATAAAGTAAATGGCAATGGGATCATACTTATCAATAATTACCTTAAATGTAAATGGGTTGAATGCCCCAACCAAAAGACAAAGACTGGCTGAATGGATACAAAAACAAGACCCCTATGTATGTTGTCTACAAGAGACCCACCTCAAAACAGGGGACACATACAGACTGTAAGTGAAGGGCTGGAAAAAGATTTTCCATGCAAATAGGGACCAAAAGAAAGCAGGACTAGCAATACTCTTATCAGATAAAATAGACTTTAAAACAAAGGCTGTGAAAAGAGACAAAGATGGTCACTACATAACGATCAAAGGATCAATCCAAGAAGTTCAGTTCAGTTCAGTCGCTCAGTCATGTCCGACTCTTTGCGACCACATGAATTGCAGAATGCCAGGCATCCCTGTCCATCACCAACTCCCGGAGTTCACTCAGACTCACGTCCATCGAGTCGGTGATGCCATCCAGCCATGTCATCCTCTGTCATTCTCTTCTCCTCCTTCCCTCAATCCCTCTCAGCATCAGGGTCTTTTCCAATGAGTAAACTCTTCTCATGAGGTGGCCAAAGTACTGGAGTTTCAGCTTTAGCATCATTCCTTCCAAAGAACACCCAGGACCGATCTCCTTTAGAATGGACTGGTTGGATCTCCTTGCAGTCCAAGGGACTCTCAAAAGTCTTCTCCAACACCACAGTTCAAAAGCATCAATTCTTTGGCACTCAGCTTTCTTCACAGTCCAACTCTCACATCCATACATGACTACTGGAAAAACCATAGACTTGACTAGATGGACCTTTGTTGACAAAGTAATATCTCAGCTTTTGAATATGCTATCTAGGTTGGTCATAACTTTCCTTCCAAGGAGTAAGCGTCTTTTAATTTCATGGCTGCAGTCACCATCTGCAGTGATTTTGGAGCCCAGAAAAATAAAGTCTGACACTGTTTCCACTGTTTCCCCATCTATTTCCCATGAAGTGATGGGACCAGATGCCATGATCTTTGTTTTCTGGATGTTGAGCTTTAAGCCAACTTTTCACTCTCCTCTTTCACTTTCACCTACAGGCTCTTTAGTTCCTCTTCACTTTCTGCCAGAAGGGTGGTGTCATCTGCATATCTGAGGTTATTGATATTTCTCCCGGCAATCTTGATTCCAGCTTGTGCTTCTTCCAGCCCAGTGTTTCTCATGATGTACTCTGCATAGAAGTTAAATAAGCAGGGTGACAGTATACAGCCTTGACATACTCCTTTTCCTATTTGGAACCAGTCTGTTGTTCCATGTCCAGTTCTAACTGTTGCTTCCTGACCTGCATATAGGTTTCTCATGAGGCAGGTCAGGTGGTCTGGTATTCCCATCTCTTTCAGAATTGTCCACAGTTTATTGTGATCCACACAGTCAAAGGCTTTGGCATAGTCAATAAAGCAGAAATAGATGTTTTTCTGGAACTCTCTTGCTTTTTTGATGATCCAGCGGATGTTGGCAATTTGGTCTCTGGTTCCTCTGCCTTTTCTAAAACCAACTTGAACATCTGGAAGTTCACATATTGCTGAAGCCTGGCTTGGAGAAATTTGAGCATTACTTTAGTAAGTGTGTGAGATTAGTGCAACTGTGTGGTAGTTTGAGTTTATCTTCTTCCAAGAAGAAGATATAACAATTATAAAAATATGCACCCAACATATAGCACTGCAATATGTAAGACTAATGCTAACAAGTATGAAATGGGAAATTAATAATAACACAATAATAGCAGGAGACTTTAATACCCCCTCACACCTATGGATAGATCAACTAAACAGAAAATTAACAAGGAAACACAAACTTTAAATGATACAATAGACCAGTTAGACCTAACTGATATCTATAGGACATTTCACCCCCAAACAATGAATTTCACCTTTTTCTCAAGTGCACATGGAACCTTCTCCAGGATACATCACATCCTGGGCCATAAATCTAGCCTTGGTAAATCCAAGAAAATTGAAATCCTTCCAAGCACCTTTTCTGACCACAATGTAGTAAGATTAGATGTCAATTACAGGAGAAAAAGTATTAAAAATTCCAACATATGGAGGCTGAACAACATGTTGCTGAATAACAAACAAATCACAGAAGAAATCAAAAAAGAAATCAAAATATGCATAGAAACTAATGAATATGAAAACACAACAACCCCAAACCTATGGGACACTGTAAAAGCAGTGCTAAGGGGAAGGTTCATAGCAATACAGGCTTACTCAAGAAACAAGAAAAAAGTCATATAAATAACCTAACTCTACACCTAAAGCAACTACAAATTGGAAGAAATGAAGAACCCCAGGGTTAGTAGAAGGAAAGAAATCTTAAAAATTAGGGCAGAAATAAATGCAAAAGAAACAAAAGAGATCATGGCAAAAATCAACAAAGCCAAAAGCTGGTTCTTTGAGAGGATAAATAAAATTGACAAACCATTAGCCAGACTCATCAAGAAACAAAGGGAGAAAAATCAAATCAACAAATTAGAAATGAAAATGGAGAGATCACAATAGACAACACAGATATACAAAGGATCATAAGATACTACTATCAGCAGCTATATGCCAATAAAATGGACAACTTGGAAGAAATGGACATATTCTTCGAAAAGTACAACTTTCCAAAACTGAGCCAGGAAGAAATGGAAAATCTTAACAGACCCATCACAGGCACAGAAATTGAAACTGTAATCAGAAATCTTCCAGCAAACAAAAGCCCAGGACCAGATGGCTTCACAGGTGAATTCTCAGTTAGAAGTGGTTGCTTGTCCATGTGCGATTTGATGGTGATCTGGCTAGGGCAGGCTTCTCTGGTGACTCAGATGGTAAAGAACCTGCCTGTAAGGCAGGAGACCCAGGTTGGATCCCTGGGTTGGGAAGATCCCCTGGAGAAGGAAGTGGCTACCCACTCTGGTATCCTTGCCTGGAGAATTCCATGGACAGAGGAGCCTGGAGGGCTACAGTTCATGGGGTCACAAAGAGTAGGACACAACTGAGCAGATAACACTTTCACTTTCTGGATAGGACAGTTCTCAAGGAGAGAAATAAGTATGGGATGTAGTGAGTGTGACCAATGCTACAAGAAAGGAAATAAAGTCAGGTTAAAGAACCAGAGGATGAAGGGATAAGAGTGAGAAGGTGACCTATGAACAGAAGTATGAATGACTGTCACTCCGAGGAAGGGCACTGACTGACTTCTGCAGAGCAATTCACTCCGTCCACCTGATGATTAAGAGATGGGGCATGAGCTTGGCCGAGAGGAGCTACCCCACGTCCAAGGTAAGGAGCGGTGGCTGCGCTTTGGTGGAGAGGCCATGAAGAGATACCAGATGCCCAAGGTAAGAGAAACCCAAGTAAGACGGTAGGCACTGAGAGAGGGCATCAGAGGGCAGACAGACGGAAACCACCATCACAGACAACTAGCCAATCTGATCACATGGACCACAACATTGTCTAATTCAATGAAACTAAGCCATGCCATGTGGAGCCACCCAAGACGGGCGGGTCATGGTGGAGAGGTCTGATAGAATGTGGTCCACTGGAGAAGGGAATAGCAAACCACTTCAGTATTCTTGCCTCGAGAACCCCATGAACAGTATGAAAAGGCAAAAAGATAGGACATTGAAAGATGAACTCCCCAGGTCAGTAGGTGCCCAATATGCTACTGGAGATTAGTGGAAAAATAACTCTAGAAAGAATGAAGGGATGGAGCAAACAAAAACAAAAACAAAAACAAAAAACAAAAAAACAACACCCAGTTCTGGATGGGACTGGTGATAGAAGCAAGGTCCAATGCTGTGAAGAGTGATATTGCACAGGAACCTGGATGTTATGTCCATGAATCAAGGCAAATTGGAAGTGGTCAAACAGGAGATGGCAAGAGTGAATGTCTGCATTCTAGGAATCAGTGAACTAAGATGTCCTGGAATGGGTGAATTTAACTCAGATGACCATTGTATCTACTACTGTGGGCAGGAATCCCTTAGAAGAAATGGAGTAGCCATCATGATCAACAAAAGAGTCCAAAATGCAGTACTTGAATGCAATCTCAAAAACGACAGAATGATCTGTTTGTTTCCAAGGCAAACCATTCAATATCATGGTAATCCAAGTCTATGTCCCAACCAGTAACACTGAAGAAGCTGAAGTTGAATGGTTCTTTGAAGACCTACAAGACCTTCTAGAACTAACACCCAAAAAAGATGTCCTTTTCATTATAGGGGACTGGAATGCAAAAGTAGGAAGTCAAGAAACACCTGGAGTAACAGGCAAATTTGGCCTTGGAGTACGGAATGAAGCAGGGCAAAGGCTAACAGAGTTCTGCCAAGAGAACGCACTGGTCATAGCAAACACCCTCTTCCAACAACACAAGAGAAGACTCTATACATGGACGTCACCAGATGGTCAACACCAAAATCAGATTGATTATATTCTTTGCAGCCAAAGATGGAGAAGCTCTATATAGTCAGCAAAAACAAGACTCGGAGCTGACTGTGGCTCAGACCATGAACTCCTTATTGCCAAATTCAGACTTTAATTGAAGAAAGTGGGGAAAACCACTAGCCCATTCAGGTATGACCTAAATCAAATCCCTTATGACTATACAGTAGAAGTGAGAAATAGATTTAAGGAACTAGATCTGATAGACAGAGTACCTGATGAACTATGGACAGAGGTTCATGACATTGTACAGGAGACAGGGAGCAAGACAATCCCCAAGAAAAAGAAATGCAAAAAAGTAAAATGGCTGTCTGTCCGAGGAGGCCTTACAAATAGCTGTGAAAAGAGAAATGAAAAGCAAAGGAGAAAAGGAAAGATATAAGCATCTGAATGCAGAGTTCCAAAGAATAGCAAGGAGAGATAAGAAAGCCTTCCTCAGCAATCTATGCAAAGAAATAGAGGAAAACAATAGAATGGGAAAGACTAGAGATCTCTTCAAGAAAAGTAGAGATAGCAAGGGAACATTTCAAAAAAAGATGGGCTCAATAAAGGAAAGAAATGGTATGGACCTAACAGAAGCAAAAGATATTAAGAAGAGGTGGCAAGAATACACAGAACTGTACAAAAAAGATCTTCATGACCCAGATAATCACGAAGGTGTGATCACTCACACTCACCTAGAGCCAGACATCCTGGAATGTGAAGTCAGGTGGGCCTTAGGAAGCATCACTATGAACAAAGCTAGTGGAGGTGATGGAATTCCAGTTGAGCTGTTTCAAATCCTGAAAGATGATGCTGTGAAAGTGCTTCACTCAATACGCCAGCACATTTGGAAAACTCAGCAGTGGTCACAGGACTGGAAAACGTCAGTTTTCATTCCAATCTCAAGGAAACGTAATGCCAAAGAATGCTCAAACTACAGCATAATTGCACTCATCTCACACGCCTAGTAAAGTAATGCTCAAAATTCTCCAAGGCTTCAGCAATATGTGAACTGTGAACTTCCAGATGTTCAAGCTGATTTTAGAAAAGGCAGAGGAACAGAGATCAAATTGCCAACATCTGCTGGATCATCAAAAAAGCAAGAGAGTTCCAGAAAAACATCTATTTCTGCTTTATTGACTATGCCAAAGTCTTTGACTGTGTGGATCACAATAAACTGTGGAAAATTCTGAAAGAGATGGGAATACCAGACCACCTGACCTGCCTCTTGAGAAACCAATATGCAGGTCAGGAAGCAACAGCTAGAACTGGACATGGAACAACAGACTGGTTCCAAATAGGAAAAGGAGTACGTCAAGGCTGTTTATTGTCATCCTGCTTGTTTAACTTCTATGCATCATGAGAAATGCTGGGCTGGAAGAAGCACAAGCTGGAATCTAGATTGCCGGGAGAAATATCAATAACCTCAGATATGCAGATGATACCACCTTTATGGCAGAAAGTGAAGAAGAACTAAAGAGCCTGTTGGTGAAAGTGAAAGAGGAGAGTGAAAAAGTTGGCTTAAAGCTCAACATCCAGAAAACGAAGATCATGGCATCCGGTCCCATCACTTCATGGGAAATAGATGGGGAAACAGTGGAAACAGTGGCTGACTTTATTTTTCTGGGCTCCAAAATCACTGCGGAAGGTGATTGCAGCCATGAACTTAAAAGACACTTGCTCCTTGGAAGGAAAGTTATGACCAACCTAGGTAGCATAATCAAAAGCAGAGACATTACTTTGTCAACAAAGGTCCATCTAGTCAAGGCTACGGTTTTTCCAGTGGTCATGTTTGGATGTGAGAGTTGGACTGTGAAGAAATCTGAGCCCTGAAGAATTGATGCTTTTGAACTGTGGTGTTGGAGAAGACTCTTGAGAGTCCCTTGGACTGCAAGGAGATCCAACCAGTCCATCCTAAAGGAGATCGGTCCTGGGTGTTCATTGGAAGGACTGATGTTGAAGCTGAAACTCCAATACTTTGGCCACCTCATGCGGAGAGCTGACTCATTTGAAAAGACCTTGATGCTGGGAAAGACTGAGGGCTGGAGGAGAAGGGGACGACAGAGGATGAGATGATTGGATGGCATCACCAACACAATGGACATGGGTTTGGGTGGACTCCAGGAGTTGGTGATGGACAGGGAGGCCTGGTGTGCTGCGGTTCATGGGGTTGTAAAGAGTTGTACACAACTGAGTGACTGAAATGACTTGAACTGAACTTGCAGTGGATGCCCTTGGTGGACATTTACCTGAGACACAAATGTCTCACCATCACACCTAAATTTCCCCCAGATTTTCTTGCCAGTCATCTTCCAAGCTTGGAAATTCCCAGAACTTTCTCAACTTCCAAGCCCCAGGCCATCCAGCTAAACCATTCATAACCCCATGAATGAGCCTAGAACCACACCTCTGGCAATCTTTCACTCATCGCTGTGGACACATGCTGCTCAGAGGTCTGCCTGCTGGAGGATTTTTCTGCACCTTGACCTTCAGTGTTGTCCCTGGGTAGGGCTGTAGTGTTGCAGCATTCCACTTCCTGCTGGGGCTGGTGCATCTTACTCAAGTTCTCCTTCTTTAGCCAGTTGGTCATGGGAGCATCCTAGGAGGCCATTCACATAGATTGAGAGACAGGAGGCAATTCCAAAAGGAGTTCATGATAAAGGAGTCAGAGCACCTGCTTATCATCAGGAAGAAACTGATTAGATTTTCTAGTTTTTCTAACTGGATTTTCAAACTCCAGTGCTAGTAGCCTTCATACTTTAGACTTTTATCTCATGCTTTCTTTGCAGACATCTGAGGGAATTTGTCAGTTCTATCCTCCAGCTTAGTAATTTATTCCTCAGGGGTACCTATTTTGATATTTGAGATTTTTGTTTTAATAATCATGCTCTTTTGTTTCCAGGATATCTAATTGGTTCTTTGTCATAATAACTCATTTTTGTTTCATAAATGAGATGGGCTCTCTTAGAACTCTGAGGTTATCAATTACACTTCATTTAAAGTCCTCTCTTTCCTAGAGAAGTGGGATGGGGAGGGAGGTGAGGGGGAGGCTCAAGAGGGAGGGGACCTATGTATCCCTCTGGATGATTCATGTTGATGTTTGGCAGATACCAACACGACATTGTAGAGCAATTATCCTTCAATTAAAAATAAATAAATTTAATTATAAAAAGTCCTTTCTTTTTTGTTCCACTGTGCATGCTTTCTTATGTGTTGTCTTTTGTGCCTCTCTATCAAAGTATTAGTTTTCTTTAAATATTTCCTGTTCTTGCTCTTGTACTCATTTAAAAAATAAATCTGAGATTCCCTTTTGACACATGTGACTGTGATTCTGTTCAAGACAGCCTGTCTCCAGGAGGAGGTGATAGGAAGTACTTTCTGGTGGAGCATCTGATTGCTCTGTCTTTTGGGTTTGGAGCTTCCTGTTTTTCCTATTTATCAGATGTTACCATTAGTACCAACAGTACCAATTTGAGCATTCAAACTAATTATCTACTACAGTCTAGTAGAAAATACTTTCTTCTGATTGGTGGAGGTGTGGGGCGAAGGGTTGGTGTAGGCAGGATGGAGTCATCAGATTGCTCTATACATTCCAAATGTGACCCCATAATTCTGACAGCTCCCCAGCTCCCTATAACTGCCACATTCACACTCACAGCACACCCAGCTCTGCTTCTATTTTTCATAGCTTCCAACTTGTGGGTTGAGTTTTGGGCTGCTGTTTGATCCGTCAAACCAACCTCATTTGCTTCCCATCCTTTGGAAATTAGCCAAATTTCTGGTGTACTGAGAGGGCTTCCCTGATAGCTCAGTTGGTAAAGAATCTGCCTGCAAGGCAGGAGACCCCAATTTGGTTCCTGGTTCAGGAAGATCCCCTGGAGAAGGGATAGGTTACCCACATCAGTATTTTGGCCTGGAGAATTCCATGGCTGTATAGTCCATGGAGTTGCAAAGAGTCAGACACAACTGAGCCACTTTCACTGACTTTATTGGTGTACTGATAGATATATTTTTTCTAGTGGTGCATGTGTGCCCAGTCGATTCAGTCATGTCTGACCCCTTTCAACCCCATGGACTCTACGCAGCCAGGTTCCTCTGTCCATGGGATTTTCTCAACAAGAATACTAGAGTGGGTTGCCATGCCCTTCTCCAGGGGACCTTCCTGACCCAGGGATCAAACCCAAGGCTCCTGCATTCCAGGCAGATTCTTTACCACTGAGCCACCGGGGAAGCTCATTTCTAGTGGAAGTAAGCAATAACTCTCTTGTACACACACACCCACTTATCCCCAGTTTCCTATATTTCTAGGGGATTTTGGATCCAAGAGGAGGCAGTCTGTGTCCTCAGTCCATCATCCTGATCTAATTTGATCCCATGTTCTGCATGAGATTGAGGTTGCTGCCTTTTGTGATTCTGTAATGCTTCAAATCCCGGGTTATCCCAGGCCCGTTCACGTCAGATGAAATATTCACAGGTTTGCAGCTAAAAAGCACCAGAGATAAAGCTACCAGAACATAATGGCTCATAGTAATGAGGTTCCATTTGAGGGTAATATGAACAACTGGGGACTCTGGTCTTTGCTGTCTGAATTTTGGAATGCTTTCACACTGGGAAACGGGAGGCAGTGCCTGGTTCCTTGGCTTTTGTTCACAGGCTCTCTAGCACACTGTCTGCTTGATGGATGAATTTTCTCATTGCTGATGATAATTCGATAGGGGGTGATTCACTCGCAAATGGAGGCTAACACAGTGCGGTCCTCTCCTTCTCCACCTCAGGCTCATTCACTTTGCTATTTGCTCCCAATGTCCATTTTCGCTACTCAATAAATCACCTTTTGATGAGAAAAAAGTACAGACTATTAGTCATGTGAGGATTTGGATCATGTTGAATTTAACACCAATGAGAAAGCTTTCCCCTTAATCCAGTGCTTCTGGAGCCAGTGGCTGAGATTACCAATGGGTGTGTGCACGCCCCATCTGAAGTCCAGACAGCTAGCTTCCAGACCAGCCTGGGCTCAAAGGATTTGTGCTAAATTCCTGGTATGGGCTGAGACACTAAGCCTGGTGGTTAAACTGTAGATCAGGAATGACTCTAAGTTCCAACTTTGAGTTTGAGCAAGCTCTGGGAGTTGGTGATGGACAGGGAGGCCTGGCTTGCTGCCGTCCATGTGGTCACAGAGTCAGACACAACTGAGCAACTGAACTGAACAACTTTGTAAATCCAATCTTCTTCTTTCAATGGTTTCTATTTTTCCACTTCTCTATTCTTCTGTTACTGAGCAGACCATCTTGGGGTCCACGTTACCCTTATACTCCAGATTAAGAGCCATGGGGAGCTGTGAAAGCACTCGACTGGCCTGCCACTTCTGTGGAGAAGAGATGGATGGGTATAAATTCTTCCCTGGGTACCAATTCAACCCTCATTTATTAGTAACCAATTGGCAGACTATGGACTATCACTTGCTCATCTCTGTATTAAGGTCACACCTACATAAACTGAAGGTCTACATTAACATGAAGACCATGGCATACGGTCCCATTACTTCATAGCAAATAGTTGGGAAAAAAATGGAAACAGTGACAGATTTTATTTTATTGGGCTCCAAAATCACTGCAGATGGTGACTGCAGCCATGAAATTAAAAGACACTTGCTCCTTGGAAGAAAAGCTATGACAAACCTAGACAGTATATTGAAAAGCAGAGACATCGCTTTGCCAACAAAGGTCCATATAGTCAAAGCTATGGTTTTTCCAGTAGTCATATATGGGTATGAGAGTTGGACCATAAAGAAAGCTGAGCACTGAAGAATTGTGGTGTTGAACTGTGGTGTTGGAGAAGACTCTTTGAGAGTCCCTTGGACAGCAAGGAGATCAAATCAGTCAATCCTAATGAAAGTCAACACTGACTTCTTTTGGAAGGATTGATGCTGAAGCTCCAATAACTTGGCCATCTGATGCGAAGAGCTGGCTTACTGGAAAAGACCTGGATGCTGAGAAAGATTAAGGACAAGAGGAGAAGAGGGCAACAGGATGAGAGGGTTGGATGGCATCACTGACTCAATGGAAATGAGTTTGAGCAAGCTCCAGGAGATAGTGAAGGACAGGGAAGGCTGGCATGATGCAGTCCATGGGGTCCCAGAGAGTCAGACATGATTTAGGGACTGAACAATGATAACATACACAATTAGCCCAAGAACAGATTGATCACAATGGTTAGATTGCTGTGTGTGTGTGTGTGTGTGTGTGTGTGTGTGTGTGTGTGTGTGTGTGCTTACTCCCAGACTTAAGGACCTGAGAGGTAAAGCTGTGAACTGAGAGTATATTCATACTTACGCTGACCAGTTTTTCATGGTAGGGATACCACCATGGGACCAAAAGCAGAGAGACTCCAAGATGCAGTCACAGATTGGGTTCATCAGAAGAGGTAGCTGATATGGAGCTTGAGGATTAGGAATTAGTGCAGGATTAGGAATCAGCAATTGTGAAAGGAAGATGGGAAATTGTGTGGGGAAAACTGCAGAGGAGACAGAGCAGCAATGCTCTCAGCCTGAGAAATTGTGGCCAACATTGTGGAGATCTCTAGGGGGAAGCACTCTCATCAACTTGTCCCCATCAGGCCAAAATGGTGGCATTTTCATACCTGTGACTTGCTCAGTTGCTGAACATGGATTAATCCTAAAGGGAGCTGGCTTAAGGGGGTTTCTGAGCAGGACCAGAAGGAACTGACAGTGAAAGTCATCAGCTGACTGCACTCTCTGCAAATGAGAGCAAGTCCCTCCTTGAAGGGCCATCTGGCCAGCACATCCCTACTTCTGCCTCAAGTAGAGAAGCTAATGGGAAGAACATTTTCCTTGGAAAGAGAGAAAGTATAGGTACCCCAACTTTTCCTGGGGGCAGTGAAAGGAGAGCACAGTGGTGGGACAGCCATGAGTTCTTGATATTTCCTCCCAGTCCTCTTTCTTGATCAGGTTCCAAGGGGGAAGAAGGTTTTACTAGGAAGCAAGTCCTCTGAAAGAATCATATGGTTTTAATCCTCATTAAAAACACAGAGAAGAGGCAGCTCTGATTTTGGCCTAAAAGGAGAATTCAGAAAAGGGTAGGAGACTGAATGTATGAATTGACTATGGACATATTCATAAAAATAGAATTCTGACCCAACCAACCCAGGAAACCAACCCATTATCTGTAGGTACCCAGCCCAGGAAGCTAGCGTGCTATCTATGTCAGACTTGTAGAAGACAGAGTATTATCTCTAGCACCAATTCAGGAAGCCAAACAATAACTTCTGCAACAATGAACCCCAAGTGGCCAGGACTTGATTATTAACTGATAGCTTTCCTAAGTTTGGCCCCTGCTTCCAACTTAGGACTAACCAGGGAAAGCCAATTGTGCACCCCTAACCAATCCCTTGGACAGCAAGGATATCAAACCAGGCAATCTTAAGGGAAATCAACCCTGAATACTAATTGGAGGGACTGATGCTGAAGCTGAAGCTCCAGTATTTTGGTTAGCTGACGTAAACAGCCGACTCTTTGGAAAAGTCCCTGATGCTGGGAAAGACTCAGGGCAGAAAGAGAAGAAGGTGTCAGAGGATGAGATGGCTGGATGGCATCACGGATGAAATGGACATGAACTTGGGCAAACTTTGGGAGATGGTGAGGAACAGGGAGGCCTGGTGTGCTGCAGTACATGGGGTTGCAAAGAGTCAGACATGAATGGACAACTAAACAGCAGCAACAACCAGTCTCATCAGGTATCCTGCTTTTCTTTAGCCCTCCTTCAGCTTCTCCAAGCCGACAGCCTCAAGTCAGGACCCACCTGAAGCCATCCCTGTTTTCCATTATGCAGCTTTCCCACTCCTCTACTTGCCTTTGAGCCTCTAGCAAAACGAGCAATGGTGAATGACTCTCTTGCTATAGCCAGCTCTGAATACATAGCTTTTGCTTGGTCTCATTTGAGTGGGCTTCATTTATTTCCACTGGAAGGAAGATGATATTTCTGACCAATCCCATGTGCTAACAGAGTGTCAGGGGATGAAAGGAAGCCTGAAAAACAGGTGGGCCCAGCATCTACCTGTAGGATTCAGGACTTGGAGGGAGGGGTTGCTGGGAACCACATGGGAAGCACCTTTGAACCAGAGTAGAGGGCTTAGGGGGCTGTCAGTCTAGCAATTGCGATACAGGACCTGAACCCAAGAATCTACTCTTATTTTAAATTTGCTATTGACTCCCCCAAAGACTTCCATCTGGGAAAAAGTGTAACATACCTAGCAACTAACATCTTATTAAATATTTATTTGAGCACTTACTTATGCCAGACTCAGTGCTGGGCACAGGGGAGAAAATAATGAACAAAAGAGAAATCTCACAGGGTTTATTTTCTCCAAACACAGGGTGGTGGCTCAGCAGTAATGATTCTGACTGCAATGGAGGAGATGCAGGAGACGCAGGTTCGACCCAGGGTGGGGAAGGTCCCCCTGGAGAAGGAAATGGCAGCCCACTCCAGAATCCTTTCCTGGAAAGTCCCACGGACAGAGGGGCCGGGTGGACTCGTCTGTGACATCCCAGTCGTTCATGACTGAGCGACTGAGCACACACAGCACAGTGCTCAGTACTACTAAGCATTCGATAATATTTTATATGTAAAAATCAGATTGATAGAAATGTGCTTTAGTGTGGCTTTGAGAAGTTTCCTGACAAAATCTAAACCATACAGTTAGATTCCTGGAGGAAGGAATATTTTCAGAATCTAGTCCTGACTCATGTGTTGTGTGTGTGTGCATGTAAACACACACTTGGACATTACCCTGGGCTATTTAGCATCTCTAAACCTCAGGTCTTCATATAAAAATGTAATTAATAGTAGGAGTCTTCTGTCTCAAAGATTTGAATAAAATGGTAAAAGAAATATGAATGTGCAAAACAATTTTCAGTTACTATTTCCCTTCCTCCCATCAGCAACTCAGAGCTTGGAAAGAGTGTGTACACATAAATATTTCTAGGGCGGTCAATCCTCCTTAGGGGTTGGGTTCCTCCCTATGACTGGGTTCAGTTCAAGTCTCTCCCCAGCATGATGGTTTTTTGCACCTATTTTGTCTCTTTCTTTGCCGAATCCCTATCACACTTAGGTTCAATGCTCTGTGGCAAGAGGGTGATCTGAATGAGACAGTATCACTGGACTGGTGTGATTGGCTGGCTGGGGTCTGCTTCTCCTCTAATTCCACCTGTCTCCCTCCATTGCTTGGCTTTGAGTGGAGAAAGGCAGAGATTCCAGAGGACCAGGGTCCTTGTTGGGTCAAGGGTGTAGAAGTAGATGCAACACAACCCCAACTTGAGGGCTTCTTGGTGGTTCAGATGATGAAGAACCTGCCTGCAGTGCAGGAGACTCAGGCTTGATCTGTGGGTCGAGGATCCCCTGGAGAAAGAAATGGCAACCCACTCCAGTACTCTTGCCTAGGAAATCCCGTGGACAGAGGAGCCTGGCAGGCTACAGTCCATGGGGTTGCAGAGTTGGATACAGCTGAGTGACTAACACTTTCCCTTTCTTTCCTAGCTTGAATCACAAAGCAATCTCTTGCCTGCAGGATGGCAAAAGCCTTAAACTTTGAGTCCACTCAGCATCCTTCTAACCCATTTTGCTCAGAGTTGTCAGAGTAATGCATTGAAAATATTAAACTGTTCACATCACATTCCTGTTCACAATTGTTTAGGGACTTCTTGCTGCTCCTGTCAGATAAGACATGAGGACATTCCAAAATTCAATCTGATGTTATTTTAATACCTGTAGAAACTGTGGTTCTAAAAAGCAGGAAAAATAGAACAAGAATTGAGGACAGATTGAAGCAGTACATTGCTGTTGTTCAATTGCCAAGTCATGTCCGACTCTGCGATCTTATGGACTGCAGCACGCCAGGCTTCCTTGTGCTTCCCTATTTCCTGGAGTTTGCTCAGACTAGTGTCTATTATTTCAGTGATGCCATCCAACCATCTCATTCTCTGTCGCCCCCTTCTTCTCCTGCCCTCAATCTTTCCCAGTATCAGGGAAGCAGTATGCAGATTTGTTAAATACAATCAAGTGGAGAAACCACTTAGATAAGGGCTATAGATAGAATAAACTGATGTGCAAATTTGGTAATGCAGTGACTCAATTCCCAGTTATAAAAAGGACTACAAAACAGGACTTGGCTTGGCAGTCAGAGTGGGAAGAAGAATTGCCCAGGATAGCTCTAGATATTCTAACACCCAAGACTTAGTCTGGTTATTAAGTAGTCTCAGTGTGCCAAGAAATTCTAAATACTCCCTGGGGAAAACAAGTTCAAAATTATTTGTGGTGGCAGGATTTCCTTCTCTTTTATGGCCAAATTCATTTGTGACAACATTCATGAAGCTGGAGGATCCTGTGCTAAGTGAAATAAACCAGAAGAGCAAGGCATACACTGTATGATCTCACTCAGATATGGAATCCAAAAAAAAAAAAAAGTCAAACTCATAAAAACAGAGGGGACAGTGGTGGTTACCAGGGGCTGGGGTGTGGGGGAAATGGAGGTGGTGGTAGTGTTTTAGTTGCTAAATCATGTCTGACTCTTTGCAACTCCGTAGACTGTAGCCTGCCAGGCTCCTCTGTCCATAAGATTTCCCAGGCAAGAATGCTGGAGTGGGTTGCTATTTCCTCCTCAGGGGGTCTTCCTGACTCAGGGATCGAACTCGAGTCTTCTGGGGCATCTGCTTTGGCAAGCAGATTAATGCATGTATTGTTGTTTTTCAGTCACTTAGTTGTGTCTGCCTCCTTGCAACCCCATGGACCGCACGACGCCAGGCTTCCCTATCCTTCACTATTTCCCAGAACTTGTTCAAACTCAGGTTCATTGAGTTGCTGATGCCATCCAACCATCTCATCCTGTCATTCCCTTTTACTCCCACCTTCAATCTTTCCCAGCATCAGGGTCTTTTCAAATGAGTTGTCTCTTCACATCAGGTGACCAAAGGATTGGAGCTTCAGCTTCAGCATCAGTTCTTCCAATGAATATTCAGCATTGATCTCCTTTAGGATTGACTGGTTTGATCTCCTTGCAGTCCAAGGGACTCTCAAGAGTCTTTTACAACACCACAGTTCAAAAGCATCAGTTCTTTGGTGCTCAGTTTTCTTTATGGTCCAACTCTCACATCCATACATACCTACTGGAAAAACCATAGCTTTGGGTATACGGACCTTTGCTGGCAAAGTAATGTCTCTGCTTTCTAATATGCTGTCTAGGTTTGTCATAGCTTTTCTTCCAAGGAGCAAGTGTCTTTTAATTTCATGGCTGCAGTCACCATCTGCAGTGATTTTGGAACCCAAGAAATTAAAGTCTGTCACTGTTTCCATTGTTTCCCCATAACTAATTACTTAATTTCTTAAGTACTTAGGAAAATTTGTCAGACAATTGTAAAATTAGAAATAATCAAATATTAAATTTGCTTTTATCATATGATGTACTCATTGTGAGAACAGGAGTTTTGTCATGTTTCCAGCTGGCTTTGGCTGTTTGTAGGCACTAAATAAAATGCTTTTCAGTACATGATTGAAGTGTATATTTATACTTAGAGAAAATATTGGCTCACACTACCCTATCTGTTCAGAAACTCCTTTTCCTCAACTAATAGCGACTGAATAATTTTCTCCAAGTTAAACATATCTCTGTTCCTTATTATTACTAATGATATAATCCATTATAAATGGATACATTGTAGTTGCAAGAATGATGTTTTAAATAATAAAGTCTGATCTACCATTTAAGAACTAGAGAAATAGAGGGAAAAGGGATATGTTTAAAATAATTGATCCTCAAGAAAGAAGAAATATCTGAAGTCTAATTTTAAGAATTAGAAAAAAAAAGAAGTTAGAGAATACTTTAACATCCTCTCTCCTTTTGGAGGAATTCACTAGAGGAATTCATTGTTATGTAACAGGGACAGTAATTGTAAGGAAAAGAAAACAGGCAAACTTTAAGAAACAAACGATAATGTGAAAGCAGATATAAAAGAGAAATGGAAATGTTAATGAACTAAACCTATACCACCAGAGTTAACATTCAAATTGACATAAAAGAGTCACAGTGGAAAATAAACTTTAGAAGACCTGAAGGAAAAAGATCAAGCTGAGAAAATAATGACATATAAAATTACAAATGAGACATTTAACATAAAAATTGCAGATGTAAATCAGAATAATTGGACCATAGCTTCTATATAAGAGAGAGAATAAAGAATTGACTACTTTCCTTAAATGTTATCACACCATTTTAGATCAAATAACCCAAGAGAAAAGTGCCATACACAGAAACTCCTAGTTAAAATTTTGAACTGGGATGATAGAAGAAAAAAATTACCCAAGATTCCAACAAAAAAGTTTTACTGTTCTGCAGAATCTAAAGGTCATAGATAATGGAAAGAAATCCAAAGCAGTTACAGGGAAAACTGTGTGATCAAATAATTTAATGCATGGAAAAGTTGCCTCTCAGAGGAAAGGTTATCAGAAATATATTAAATACTATCAGACATGCAAGCTTTCAAAAGATAAATGAAGTCAAGAATGTGGATATTGTATACTCTTTCTTAGTATGAAATACAACTGATGTTTAATAGTATGTTAATTTCAGGTATATCACACAGGGATTGAACATTTGCATACACGATGAGAGGATCACCATGGTGAGTCCAGTAACTATCCATCCCCATACAAAGTTAGTACAATATTATTGACTCTATTCCCTATTCTGTATGTTATTATACATCTCTGTGGCTCATTTATTTTATAAGTGGAGGCTTGTACCTCTTAATCCCCTTTGTTTATTTCTTATATACTTGAGATGAAAGTTGGAATGTTAAATGAAGAAACCTTTGCATTACTTTGTTGCTGTTTAGTTGCTAAGTCGTGTCCAACTCTTTTGCAACCACATGGACTGTAGCCCTCCAGGCTCCTCTGTCCATGGGATTCTCCAGGCAAGAATACTGGAGTTTGTATTACTTGCTGTCCTTTTAATTCAGGAGATCACTGGTGAAACTCAAGACTTCCTTGCTTTCTTGTTAGTTCTTTTTTGGCTTCTTTTTCTATGTCAGGAAACGTGTTTTATGTACCTCTCTTTCAACCCACTGTTCAGATTGACTTCTTGACATAGTTGATAAATATGTAAAAAAAAATATTGTGCTTTTCAGTTTCTAGCAGTTGCTAAAAATACCTCAACTAATAATACACCAGGACACAGTGTAAGGAGAATTGTTAAACAAAAAACCTTTTTTTTTTTCCTTCTCTCTCACAAAAGCAGAATTGCAGAGAATTCCACAATGGCCATTTAGTTGCCAAGGAATTTAACCATTTTGGGCATATTATATTAAATAGACTGAGTCATAGTCTAAACTATTCAAATAGCAGATATTTTTAGTCACTACTAAACTCTTGTTCAAATAATATTTTTTGAATCTGTGTATTACTGAGTTCAGTTCAGTTCAGTTCAGTTGCTCAGTCATGTCCGGCTCTTTGCGACCTCATGAATCGCAGCACACCAGACTTTCCTGTCCATCACCATCTCCCGGAGTTCACTCAAACTCACGTCCATTGAGTTGGTGATGCCATCCAACCATCTCATCCTCTGTCGTCCCCTTCTCTTCCTGCCCCCAATCTCTCTCAGCGTCAGAGTCTTTTCCAATGAGTCAACTCTTCGCATGAGGTGGCCAAAGTATTGGAGTTTCAGCTTTAGCATCATTCCTTCCAAAGAACACCCAGGGCTGATCTCCTTCAGAATGGACTGGTTGGATCTCCTTGCAGTCCAAGGGACTCTCAAGAGTCTTCTCCAACACCACAGTTCAAAAGCATCAATTCTTCGGCACTCAGCTTTCTTCACAGTCCAACTCTCACATCCATACATGACAACTGGAAAAACCATAGCCTTGACTAGATGGACCCTTGTTGGCAAAGTAATATCTCTGCTTTGAATATGCTATCTATGTTGGTCATAACTTTTCTTCCAAGGAGTAAGCGTCTTTTAATTTCATGGCTGCAGTCACCATCTGCAGTGATTTTGGAGCCCCCCCCAAAATAAAGTCTGACACTCTTTCCACTATTTCCCCATCTATTTCCCATGAAGTGATGGGACCAGATGCCATGATCTTCATTTTCTGAATGTTGAGCTTTAAGCCAACTTTTTCACTCTCCTCTTTCACTTTAATCAAGGGGCTTTTTGCTGAGTTAACTGTCTTTAAATGTTGCTCTCTATATTCCTTGAGCTGTAATCTCAACCATGTAAAAAAGTCAAAGACAGCACTTTGAGGAAATTCACTGAACAGTTGTTATCTTGGCAGAAGGAGGTATAAAAAAAAAACAATTTTTTTGGTACATCATTCCAGCAATTTCCCCTCTCTCTTAAGTAATGCATTTCTTGGTGTTGTCTTGATTATTTCCATCAGCATCTAAGGATGCTGTTGGAGCGCCTCCCGTCTGAAAAGCCTTGTCCTGACCTCATCTCCTACCTAGCTGCCACCTCATTTCTCAGCTTCCTTTTGCGGCAAAACTTTGAGAGAGTTGTCTAGATTCTTGCAGCCTCTGATGTCTCCAGTTCGGTCTTAAATCCATCCTCACCAAGTTGCGCTACAGCTTGTCGAGGTCTCCCACCACCTCTGGGAAGCCAAGTTCACCAATCAGCTTTCCTTCCTCATCCCACCTGACCAATCAGCAGCATCTGACACGTTGGCCAGCCCTCCTTCTTCACACACGTCCAGAACCTCCTTCCATGGTTTCCTCCTGCGTCATTGTCCTCTTCAGATCCTCCTTCCCCTCAGCCTTTCACCGTAAAAGGGCCTTCACACTGAGTCCTACACCCTCTTCTCTGTTAATAGTCACTCCACTGGTGGCTGCATGCAGTTTCCATGTTTATTTCTAAGGATTATTGTAACAAATTATCACAAACTGGAGACTGGAAGTCCGAAATTCAGCAGAACTGGAGATATTAATAACAACTCTCTAGGGGAAAATGCTTTTAGGTAATGAGCGGGAAGAAATAAAATCCTCCTCTGAGGAACCCTCATGCTGTTGCTGGGAACGTAAATTGAAGCAGCCATTATAGAAATCAGTACTGCAGTTCTTTCAAAAAATATATACATAGAGTTACCATATGATCCAGCAGTCCCACTTTTGGGTGTATATCCAGAAAAGAAGAAAACTTTAATTTAAAAAGATATTGGTACATGCAGTCCAGTGTTCATAGCAGCAGTATTTACAATAGCCAAACACGGAAGCAACCTAAGTGCTCATCAACAATGACTGGTTTAAGAAGACGTGGTGTATATACAATGGAATAATACTCAGCTGCAAAAAAAAAAAAAAAAAAGAATATTGCCATTTGCAGCAACACAAATGAACCTAGAGAATATCATGCTAAGTGAAGTAAGTCAGACAAAGACCAATACTACTAACATACATTGTCACTCACATGTGGAATCTAAAAAATAATACAAATGAATCTATATACAAAGCAGATACAGGTTTACAGACACAGAAAACAAATTTATGGTTAACAAAGGGAAAGGGTGGTGAAGGAGGAATAAATTAGGAATATAAGATTAATGGATACAAACTTCCATACCTAAAATACATAAGCAACAGGATTTCCTGTATAACACAGGGAAATATCTTTGTCAGCTAAAAATATAGTCACAACCTGGAAGTAGGGAGTTGTTTTATTTGGTGGGAATATTTAGGACTCTGACTCTGGGAGACCACATCTCAGTAGCTCTGAGAAAACTGCTTCAGGGACGCAGGAGGGGGAAGTTGGGCTATATTCAAGTTTGCAACAAGGGCAGCAGGCAGGCTGAACATCAAAGATCAGATATCAGGTTAAGGAGTTTGGCATTCTGTGTATGGGAAGATGCAAGCCTCTGGACTCACTGAGTTTATTCCTTCCATATGCACCTCAACTATCTATCTGGGGCCAGTCCTGTTTCCTTACTCACCTTAAGGAGTGGCAGATGACTGCATTCCCCCAGCTCCTCAGCAATCACCGTTGGGGGTGGCAGCATCCACTGGATCTCAGTTTTGGGAGCCCTCATTCACATTTGGAGGCCAGACATCACTGGTGGCTGTGACATTTCTTGTTTATTGATATGACAGGAGATATTGTCATTTCACATCTTGTAATAACCTAGTAATGGAAACTAATCCAAAGGGAATCATATATAACTGAATCATTTTGCTCTACACCTAAAAGTAACACAATATTGTAAACCAGCTATACTTCCACAACAACAACAAAAGCCTTTTTGAGAGCAACTCTGACTCCAGGTGTCTTCAGAAAAGTTCACACCGTCAAAAGCAGTTGGCTCCCCATTTTCCCCCTTGCTTTTGTAAGAACCTTGAGCTATGCAGGCAGGAGGGGCTTTTTCTGTTGGGGAGAGTTTCTTAGACTCCAATGCCCCCAGAAGCTAATTCTCTCAGAGGATTCCCACCAGATAATCCTTTAGTATTTTCACTATGTTTACTGTTTAAACTTTTTCATTTGCATTATTTTCTTTGGGTCTTTTAACAGCTTTATTTTGCAGTTGATAAGACTGAGGATCTTTATGGCATTTTCCAGATGGAGAATCTGAGTTTCAGAGAGGATAAAGCCTGTTCAATACAAAAGTAACAGGTAGGTCAGAGCGAGTCTGCTGATCTGCCCTGTCTTACCATGATTATTTACTTTATGTTGAAACTAAACTCTGTGAGCAGCGTTTCTGTGTTTGAGTTGAGTTTACAGTAAATATTTGCAAAAGGTTGGGAAAATTTTCTTCTTCTTTCTTCACCTATCAATATTTAAAGTTGGCAGTGCATTTATGACACATTTTACTCTTTATTTTCTGCTTAAATCAGAATGAGAGTTCATCAAGTGTGTCTACAGTAAGCATGTTGTAAATAAACAGTTGTAAAATGGAGATGCATTGATTGAGAAGAGTGGGAAATGGATCTGATTATATTTTATGAATTGTGTTTAAATTTTCAGCATGGATCATAGAAGTGATTTATGATTTCTTACACATTCATCTAGAATAAGTCACTGAAGCAGTTTATTCACTTGGATTTGCAAAAGAGTAATATTTCACTCCCTTGAGGGCTCAGAAACTAGGAACTTATGGTTAAATTTTCTAGTGATGAAGAGCATAGACTTTGGAGTAAGGCAGAACTGAACTTGAAGCTCAGTTGTACTGTGAACAAACTGTGGCTCTCAGATGCTTAACCCTCAGTTTCACCATCTATAAGATGGGGATAGTATCAGTACTTACAGGATTATTAGCATACACCATTAGTATATTATTGTTGTTGTTCAGTCACTAAGTCATGTCTGACTTAACTAGTATATGATTATATTAGACAGAGGAGCCTGGTGGGGTCACAAAGAGTTGAACATGACTGACTGACTAACACTTTCATAGCACTACATTAGTATAAGATTATTAGTATCGAGAAATGAAATGTTTCCTTCCATATCAGTATAAAAGGATGTCACAGTCATCAGTGATTGCAGCCCTCCAATGTGAGCTGGTAAATTAAAAAAGCCCTCAGGACGGAGAATACCTGTGATCTAGCAGCCATCAGACTGCAGCCACTCCCTACAGTGAGTCCCAGGGGAGTTCCAGATGTGAAAACACAGGATACTGGCCCCAGATAGCTGAGATATATAGGAAAGGAATGCTTTCAGTGAGCCCAGACTCTTGCATCTTCTCATACACAGAAAAGCACTAAATTCTAGCTTGGGACATCTGGCTTTCTTTAATTAGCAATAATCCTTTAATGTTCAGATTACCTGCCCTTTGTTTTAAATCTTCTATATAACCTGTCTCCTTCCCTTGCCTCCTGAGAGCAGTTCTCTCAGGGTTATTTGAGATGCTGCCTCCTGGCTTGAAGTCCTAAAAATTCCCACCTAGCAAGACATAACTCTCAGTTTTCAGATTGTGAATGTTGTTTAAGTTGATAGTATATAGTATTTATTATATTATTCACATATAGAGTTTTGGTGTAGTTAAATTATACTGTAGTCATGGACCTAGGATGCTGAATTCTGTCCTGGTTGGGATCCTTCTTTGCCCATATGTTTCCAAGTTTGTATTTGTAAACAGTTCGAGGAATACCCCAGGTGGTGTTAGTGGTAAAGAATCCACCTGCTAATGCAGGGGATTCAAGAGACTCGGGTTTGATCCCTGGGTCAGGAAGATCCCCTGGAGTGGTAAAGAGCAACCCATTCTAGTATCCTTGAATGGAGAATCCCATGGACAGAGGAGTCTGGTGGGCTACAGTCCATATTGTCCCAAAGAGTCAGACATGACTAAAGCAACTTAGCACACAGTATGCCATTGGGGAAGCTTGGTTGGCATCACCCCTATATGCCATCAAATTCCCAGGGCCACTTATATTCCCTAAATGAAAATTATGAATGAAGAATATTTTTCACATGAGTGAATAACTTGAACAATTCCCTCTGTGCATGTCTACTGGGGCCTTGGCTCCATCCTTCACTGGCCTAGTGGTTGGTTGGGCACTCTGACCACTTTTCCTGGGCACTTCAAGACCATCACTGCTAATAATGCTCTGCTTTTTCTGACTTGATCTGACCATTGATTCTAGCACCTTCAATCCTCTTAGCTGGTGATTGTCACAACATTAAATATTATGAGATTTTTCTTATCTACCTTTATTGCCCAAGGCTGAAAGTCAAATCTGTTACCAGGGTGGATACTGTTGTTGTTCAGGTGCTAAGTCGTTGAGACCACATGGACTGCAGGACCCCAGGCTCCTATGTCCTCCAAGTTCATTGATTCATGAATTGACCTGTTGATGATGATATCTAACCATCTCATCCTCTCCAGAGAGTGGATCCTGTGGTTAATCAAAGAAGACAGTTATGTCATTCATTTTCACTCAGTGCATATTTAAAGAACATTTTGAAAAGCATTGGGGTTTACAGTAGTGAATGAAAGCTGCCACAATCTATCAGAGAATAAAATGCCAAGTAATTAAAAGGATTATGAGTGTTATATAGGGAAAAAACATCGGCCCTCTTATCAATTATTCAGTCACTCAGTCATGTCTGACTCTTTGTGGCTACACAGACTGCAGTATGCCAGGCTCCCTGTGCTTCACCATCTCCAAGAACTTGCTCAAACTCATGTCCACTGAGTCAGTGACACCATCCAACCATCTTATCCTCTGTCATCTCCTTCTCCTCCTGCCTTCAATCTTGCCCAGAATCAGGGTCTTTTCTAAGGAGTTGGCTCTTCTCATCAGGTGGCCAAAGTATTAGAGATTCAGGATCAGTCCTTTCAATGACTTAAACAGTTGACTTCCTTTAGGATCGACTGGTTTGATCTCTTTGCAGTCCAAGGGACTCTCAAGAGTCTTCTCCAACACCACAGTTCAGAAGCATCAGTTCTTCAGTGCTCAGCTTTCTTTATGGTCCAACTCTCACATCCATACTTGACTACTGGAAAAATCATAGCTTTGACTAGACAAATTTCTGTTGGCAAAGTGATGTCTCTGCTTTTTAATATGCTGTCTAGGTTTGTCATAGCTTTTCTTCCAAGGAGCAAGTGTCTTTTAATTTCATGACTGCAGTCACCATCTGCAGTGATTTTGGAGCCCAAGAAAATAAAATCGGTCACTATTTCCATTGTTTCCCCATCTATTTGCCATGAATTGATGGGACTGGATGCCATGATCTTAGTTTTTTGAATGTTGAGTTTCAAGCCAGCTTTTCCACTCTCCTCTTCTACTTTCATCAAGAGGCTCTTTAGTTCCTCTTTGTTTTCTGCCATAAGGGTGGTATCATCTGTGTATCTGAGATTATTGATATTTCTCCCAGCCATCTTGATTCCAGCTTGTGCTTCATCCAGCCCAGCATTTCTCATGATATACTCTGCATGTAAGTTAAATAAGCAGGGTGACAGTGTACAGTCTTGATGTACTCCACTCCCAATTTTGAACCAGTCTGTTGTTCCATGTCCAGTTATAACTGTCGCTTCTTGACCTGCATGCAGGTTTTTCAGGAGGCAGGTAAGGTGGTCTGGTATTCCTGTCTCTTGAAGAATTTTCCACAGTTTACTGTGATCCATAAAGTCAAAGGCTTTAGCATAATCAATGAAGCAGAAGTTTTTCTGGAATTCTCTTGCTTTTTCTATAATCCAACAGATGTTGGCAATTTAATCTCTGGTTTCTCTGTCTTTTCTAAATCCAGCCTGAACATCTGGAAGTTCTCGGTTCACATACTGTTGAAGCCTGACTTGGAGAATTTTGAACACTGTTTTGCTAGCATGTGAGATGAGTGCAATTGTGTGGTAGTTTGAAAGTTCTTTGGCATTGCCTTTCTTTGGGACTGGAATGAAAACTGATGTTTTCCAGTCCTGTGGCCACTGCTGAGTTTTCCAAATTTGCTGGCATATTGAGTGCAGCACTTTCACAGCATCATCTTTTAGAATTTGGTATAGCTCAGCTGGAATTCTGTCACCTCCACTAGCTTTGTTCATAGTGATGCTTCCTAATGCCCACTTGACCTCGGACTCCAGGATGTCTGGCTTTAGGTGAGTGATCACACCATCGTGGTTATCTGGGTCATGAAGATCTCTTTTGAATAGTTCTGTGTATTCTTGCCACCTCTTCTTAATATCTTCTGCTTCTCTTAGGTTCATACCATTCTTTCCTTTATTGTGTCCATCTTTGCATGAAATGTTCCCTTGGTATCTCTAATTTTCTTGAAGAGATCTCCAGTCTTTCCCTTTCTATTGTTTCCCTCTATTTCTTTGCACTGATCACTGAGGAAGGCTTTCTTATCTCTCCTTGCTATTCTTGGAAACTCTGCATTCAGTTGGGTATTTCTTTCCTTGTCTCCTTTGCCTTTAGCTTCTCTTCTTTTCTCAGCTATTTGTAAGGCCTCCTCAGACAACCATTTTGCCTGTTTGCATTTCTTTTTCTTGGGGATGCTTTTGATCACCATTTCCTGTACAATATTACAAACCTCCATCCATAGATCTTCAGGCACTCTGTCTATCAGATCTAATCCCTTGAATCTATTTCTCACTTCCACTGTATAATTGTAAGGGATTTGGTTTAGGTCATACCTGAATGGCCTAGTAGTTTTCCCTACTTTCTTCAGTTTAAGTCTGAATTTGGCAATAAGGAGTTCAGGATCTGAGCCACAGTCATTCTACTGCTGACTGTATGGAGTTTCTCTATCTTCAGCTCAAAGAGTATAATCAATCTGATTTCGCTATTGACCATCCGGTGTATCCATGTGTAGAGTCATCTCTCGTGTTGTTGGAAGAGGGTGTTAGATATGACCGGTGTGTTCTCTTGACAAAACTCTGTTAGCCTTTGCCCTACTTTATTTTGTACTCCAAGGCCAAATTGCCTGTTATACCAGGTATCTCTTGACTTCCTACCCTTGCATTCCAGACCCCTATGATGAAAAGGGCGTCTTTTTTTTCCCTGTTAGTTCTAGAAGGTCATGTAGGTCTTCATAGAGCCTTTCAACATCAGCTTCTTCAGAGATGTTGGAGCATAGACTTGGATTATTGTGATATTGAGTGATTGTCCTTGGAAATGAACAGAGATCATTCTGTTGTTTTTGAGACTGCACCCAAGTACTGCATTTTGGACTCTTTTGTTGACTCTGAGTGATACTCCATTTCTTCTAAGGGATTCTTGTCCACAGTAGTAGATATAATGGTCACTGGAATTAAATTTGCCCATTCCGGTCCATTTTAGTTCACTGATTCCTAAAATATTGATGTTCACTCTTGCATCTCTTGTTTGAGCACTTCAGATTTGCCTTGATTCATGGACCTAACACTCCAGGCTCTTATGCAATGTTGTTCTTCACAGCATCGGGCTTGACCTTCACCACCAGACACATCCACAACTGGGCGTGGTTTCCACTTTGGCTTCGTCTCTTCATTCTTTCTGGAGCTATTTCTCTGCTATTCTCCAGTAGCATAGTGGGCACCTACTGACCCGGGGAGTTCATCTTTCAGTGTCATATCTTTTTGCCTTTTCATACTTTTCATGAGGTTATAAAGGCAAGAATGCTGAAGTGGTTTGTGTTTCCCTTCTTTAGTGGACCACGTTTTGTCAGAACTCTCCACCATGACCCATCTGTCTTGGGTGGCCCTACATGGCATGGCTCATAGTTTCAATTAGTTAGACAAGGCTGTGATCTATGTCATCGGTTTGGTTAGTTATCTGTGATTGTGGTTTTCATTCTGTCTTCCCTTTGATGGATAAGGATAAGAGGCTTGTGGAAGCTTCCTGATGGGAGGGACTGGCTATGGGGAAACTGGGTCTTACTCTGGTGGTTAGGGCCTTGCTCAGTAAATAAACAAATTTCTGCTGATGGTTGGGGCTGTGTTCCTTCCCTGTAGTTTCCCCTGAGGTCCAACTATGGTGGGGTAATAGCAATAATGGTGACCTCCTTCCAAAGGATTTACACCAGCACACGTGGCTCCCAGAACTGTTGTATTTAGTACCCCTGATGGTCAACTCACATCTCTTCTGGAGACTCCTGGACACTCACAGGCAAGTCTGGCTTAGTCACTTATGGGGTCACTGCTCCTTTCCCTGGGTCCTGGTATGCACAAGGGTTTTGTTTGCATCCTCCGAGTGTCTCTGGTGGGTATGAGGTTTGATTCTAAAGATGATTTTGCCCCTTCTACTGTCTTGTTGGGTCTTCTCCTTTACCCTTGGATGTGGAATAGCTTTTATTGGTGGGATCCAATATTCTCCTGTCAATAGTTGTTCAGCAGCTAGTTGCAATTTTGGTGTTCTTGCAGGAGAAGATGAGCACATGTCCTTCTATTCCACCATCTTGGTTTCTCCTCTTATCAGAGAGAGAAGCATTTAACATCTGGTGCTCATTTATTCACTCATGTGCTCATTTATGAAAACATATTCACTGAGACCTGGACCATAAAGAAGCCTGAGGCCAAAGAATTGATGCTTTTGAACTATGGTACTGAAGAAGACTCTTGAGAGCCCCTTGTACAGCAAGAAGATCAAACCAGTCAATCCTAAAGGAAATCAACCCTGAATATTCATTGGAAGGACTTATGCTGAAGCTGAAGCTCCAATACTTGGCCACCTGATGTGAAGAGCTGACTCATTAGAAGAAACCCTGATGCTGGGAAAGACTGAGGGCAAGAGAAGGGGGTGACAGAAGATGAGGTGATTGGATGGCATTATCGACCCAATGGACATAAGTTTGAACAAACTCCGGGAGATAGTGAAGGACAGGGAAACCTGGTGTGCTACAGACCATGGGGTCTCAAGAGTTGGACACAACTGAGCAACTAAACAACAACAATTCACTGAACACCTATAAGTGCTACTCATCTGGCTAGTAGTGTATAGAAATGAACAAGATAAAATCTTTTCATGTTAAAACACAAAAAAATGATAATGTTTCAAGGTGTGGATAAATCCCACAAGGAAAGCAAGGTAAAAGGCAAAGAGGTGATGGAAGAGAGCTGCTGATTTTCAGATGTGCCCACAGCAGGCTTCTCTGAAGAGGGGACAGTTGATCTGAGCTGCAGTGGAAGCAGGAGAGGAAATCCTGTGAATATCTGGGGGTGGGGGGGATATTCCAGACAGAGGGACCAACAAGTACACAATTCTGAGTCAAGAGCATGCTCTGCACGTTTGAAGAGCAGCAAGGGGACTGGCAAGGAGTCAAGTGCAGAGAAGAAGAGGACCAGAGGCAAGGTGTACACCTGGATACATTGTCTGGGACCAGATCGTGCAGGGTCTCCTAAACCATGGAAAGGATGTGATTATAGTGAGATAGCTTTGAGCTCAGAGTAGAGAGTGACATGATCTGAGGTCTATTTTGAAAAGGTCATCACAGCTACTTGTGGAGAACAGATTATGTTCTTGAGCCAACTTATGGCTGCTTGTTTGAAGCCACTCTATCAATTTTTCTTACTGGCTTGCAAATACTAATTATGATCTATGAAGTGCAGAATAGGCTTAGTTCCACTTTTCTCTTAACCAGACATTTTCTGAATTGCTGTGCCGAGGTGAAGGCAGATTTATTGGTGTGAAATAATGAAACTATGACAGTTCCATTAGGAAGACTTGATTGTATCTTTATAATGGAGGGGACTTTCTTAACATAAAAGAACAATATGCTATTACCCTTCCCCTCCTTTTTTTTTTTTTAAAATAATATCTCATACTCTGTTTGGCTCCCATCTGTGAACAATTTATTGGTTTTCTTGCTTATGAGGGTATCAAAGCAAGTCAAGTTCAGTCCTCATTATTCACCACAGCCATATTCCAGCCAGCAGGTCATGAACAAAATGAGACAATGGACCCAGGAGAAAGGAAAACTTCTACTGCTTCTGCCCAAATAGCTTATGCTCAAGTATGATGTAAAATGTGGCTTGGGTTAAGGATGGAATCTAGAGCAGGTCTTGACCATGTGCTAGGTGAAGAATTAGCAAAATGATAACAGTGTTTTGTTCACTAAGCAACTATTTTGTCAAAACAAAAGTGCCTTATGAAAGGCAACTATGTTTTTTTGGAAGGGCTGACAAATGACATTTGGGGCAGAAGCTATTCTTTTTTTTTTTTTTTTAATAAGTCACTAAAAGAAGAGTCTTACCACCCTCAGCAAAGTGGAAATTTAACAAAGTCACAAGCATCAAAGCCATGAAAAACCAAGACCTATGATTCTGTAATTGTTGATTTAATAGCTCCATGAGTGAGCGAGTGAAAGTCGCTCAGTTGTGTCTGACTCTTTGTGACCCCATGGACTACAGCCACCCAGGCTCCTCTGTCCATGGAATTCTTCAGACAAGAATATGGGAATGGGTTGCCATTTCCTTCTCCAGGGGATATTCTCCACCTAGGGATCTAGCCCAGGTGTCCTGCATTGTAGGAAGATTCTTCACAGTCTGAGCCACCAAGGAGGGTATTCTCTTTGGGTTTGGTGTATCCTGGAGCATGGCTAAGTTCTATTTAAGTTTCCTGGCATGGGCTAGCTAAGGCTATGGTTTTTCAAGTAGTCATGTATGGATGTGAGAGTTGGACCATTAAGAAAGCTGAGTGCTGAAGAATTGATGATTTTGAACTGTGATGTTGGAGAAGACTCTTGAGAGTCCCTTGGACTGCAAGGAGATCAAGGCAGTCGATCCTAAAGGAAATCAATGCTGAATATTCATTGGAAGAATTGATGCTGAAGCTCCAATACTTTGGCCACTTGATGCAAAGAGCTGACTCATTGGAAAAAACCCTGATGCTGGGAAAGATTGAGGGCAGAAGAGGATGACAGAGGACGAGATGGTTGGTTGGCATCACCGACTCAATGGACATGAGTTTGAGCAAGCTCCGGGAGACGGTGAAGGACAGGGAAGCCTGATATGCTGCAGTCCATGGGGTTGCAAAGAGTTGGACATGACTGAGTGACTTAACAACAACAACAGCATGGGCTAGGTTGCATTTTGGTAGAAGGGACAATGGCAAATGTGGAAAAAATGTTTGAATCAGATGATGTCCAAGGTCTATTTGAATCCTGAGATTCAATGATTACAGGATAGAATCTGTGAAGTCTAAAGGTCTTGAGCTCTGTTTCCATAATATATCTCCTGTGGCTCAAAATTGACCTGTAGAATATCTTTTGAGTTTCTACACATGAGTCGAAGAAAAAAAACTTTTTTCATTTTTAGAAAAGAATGCTTCGGCCCTTGAACATCCATTTAAACATTTCTTTTTTAAGATGGAAAACTTGTATGTGAAAAAATTGCAAGAGAGCAGCAGTCCAAAAGAACTGCAATGACAAAATGTTCTCATCCATGCCGTCACATTGATATTGAGCATTTTATATGTGGCTTGTACAACTGTGAATCTGAATTTTAATTTTGTATAATTTAATTCATTTAAATGTATATAGGCACATATAGTTGATGGCCAATCTATTGGCCAGTAAGGTTCCCAGATAACCTGAAGAATTATTCAGTGCTAAATAACACAGAAGATTGAAAATGAAAAGATCTTTATTTTACCCTAGGTCAAGTAAGTGAGGTTATTACCTACACCTTATCTCCAGTCCTGGTAGGTAAGTGTGCATGTCCATATACATTACTCTGTCTCTGTCATCTCTCACTTGCTCTGTCTCCACAGTCTATTATCAATATATATCTCTCTCTCTTTATCTAATGTTTGCAATAGCACATTTTTCAACAGTTGGAGGACTGGAGAACAGAAAGAATATGATGAAGGTTATGTGTGTCGATTCTAAAGATAAAATTATCATTAAAAAAAGGAGAATAGAAAAATGAATAAACAAAAAAAAAAAAGGGCATAGATAAGTGTAAGCAACCTTTATAGGGCACTTTATAGGGCAAGTCAGCTTCAGTGGTGCCTGGAAATTCATTTGGAAGATCGAAATCATATACTTCCTAGAAGCCATTCAAGATTTCAAAACAATAATTTCTAGGTCTTTGGATCTTTGTAACAGTTTGTGCTCTATAACATATAGATAAAGGTCAGGAAAAAAGTGTTAGGAACGATTGAGTCCTGTGTTTACTCTTCATAAGTTTGATGCTTTTTTGTAATGATTTGAAGAATGAGAACTTTTAAAGAGGGTGGTAGGTAAGGGTGGAGTGGAGTTTAATAAGAGCTTGTAACAGACTATTAGTTTAGTGCATATAGAGTAGAAATAAAATGATTAGAAATTTTAATAATTTATAATGGAAGTGAGAAGCCGATTCATTGGAAAAGACCCTGATGCTGAAAAAGATTGAAGGCAGGATGAGAAGGGGATGACAGAGGATGAGGTGGTAGGATGGCATCACCAACTCAACGGATATGAGCTTGAGCAAGCTCTGGAAGATGGTGAAGGACAGGGAAACCTGGCGTGCTGAAGTCCATGGAGTTGCAAAGAGTCAGACAAGACTGAACAACTGAACAACAACAACAATAAGTGCAAAAGAATCTAAAAAGATTATATATATCCTGCTCACTCTCAGTTGCTTCAGTTGTCTTTGACTCTTTGTGACCCCATGGACTGTAACCCACCAGGCTCATCTGTCCCTGGGATTCTCCAGGCAAGAATACTGTAGGGGGTTGCCATGCCTTCCTCCAGAGGATCTACCTGACTCAAGGATCAAGACCAGGTCTCCTGCATTGCCAACAAATTCTTTACCCCTGAGCCATCTGGGAAGCCCTATATATATATAAATATAATTATTAAATATAATAAGACCTATATAATTTATTTATTATAAATATGTATATATTTCAATCTGTTTGCTGTATACCTGAAACTAATATAACACTGTAAATAGACTATATTTCAATAAAAATGATAAAAACAGAATTTTAAGAAATGATTTTCTTTATCTCCACTGAATATACTGGTATGCAAGGAATATTAATCATAAACCCCAATCACTGCAGATGCAGCATGTCTCCTTTCCAGTTGATTCTCCTTTTACATTGATAAAATTTATCTACTTTGTTTTTTATTTATTTATTTATGTCTTTATTTATTTATTTATTTACTTTACAATATTGTATTGGTTTTGCCATACATCAACATGAATCCGCCATGGGTGTACACATGTTCCCCATCCTGAACCCCCCTCCCACCTCCCTCCCCATACCATCCCTCTGGGTCATCCCAGTGCAGCAGCTGGACTGGCGATTTGATGCACATATGATCTTATACATGTTTCAATGCCATTCTCCCAAATCATCCCACCCTCTCCCTCTCCCACAGAGTCCAAAAGACTGTTCTATACATCTGTGTCTTTTGCTCTCTCGCATACAGGGTTATTGTTACCATCTTTCTAAATTCCATATATATGCGTTAGTATACTGTATTGGTGTTTTTCTTTCTGGCTTACTTCACTCTGTATAATAGGTTCCAGTTTCATCCACCTCATTAGAACTGATTCAAATGTATTCTTTTTAATGGCTGAGTAATACTCCATTGTGTATATGTACTACAGCTTTCTTATCCATTCATCTGCTGATGGACATCTAGGTTGCTTCCATGTCCTGGCTATTATAAACAGTGCTGCAATGAACACTGGGGTACACTTGTCTCTTTCAATTCTATTTACCTTGGTGTGTATGCCCAGCAGTGGGATTGCTGGGTCATAAGGCAGTTCTATTTCCAGTTTTTAAAAGGAATTTCCATACTGTTCTCCATAGTGGCTGTACTAGTTTGCATTCCCACCAACAGTGTAAGAGGGTTCCCTTTTCTCCACACCCTCTCCAGCATTTATTGCTTGTAGACTTTTGGATAGCAGCCATTCTGACTGGCATGAAATAGTACCTCATTGTTGTTTTGATTTGCATTTCTCTGATAATGAGTGATGTTGAGCATCTTTTCATGTGTTTGTTAGCCATCTGTATGTCTTCTTTGGAGAAATGTTTGTTTAGTTCTTTGGCCCATTTTTTTTATTGGGTCGTTTATTTTTCTGGAATTGAGCTGCAGGAGTTGCTTGTATATTTTTGAGAATAATTCTTTGTCAGTTGCTTCATTTGCTATTATTTTCTCCCGTTCTGAAGGCTGTCTTTTCACCTTGCTTATAGTTTCCTTTGTTGTGCAGAAGCTTTTAAGTTTAATTAGGTCCCATTTGTTTATTTTTGTTTTTATTTCCAATATTCTGGGAGGTGGGTCATAGGGGATCCTGCTGTGATTTATGTCAGAAAGTGTTTTGCCTATGTTCTCCTCTAGGAGTTTTATAGTTTCTGGTCTTACGTTTAGATCTTTAATCCATTTTGAGTTTATTTTTGTGTATGGTGTTAGAAAGTGGTCTAGTTTCATTCTTCTACAAGTGGTTGACCAATTTTCCCAGCACCAGTTGTTAAAGAGATTGTCTTTTCTCCATTGTATATTCTTGCCTCCTTTGTCAAAGATAAGGTGTCCATAGGTGCGTGGATTTATCTCTGGGCTTTCTATTTTGTTCCATTGATCTATATTTCTGTCTTTGTGCCAGTACCATACTGTCTTGATGACTGTGGCTTTGTAGTAGAGCCTGAAGTCAGGCAGGTTGATTCCTCCAGTTCCATTCTTCTTTCTCAAGATTGCTTTGGCTATTTGAGGTTTTTGTATTTCCATACAAATTGTGAAATTATTTGTTCTAGTTCTGTGAAAAATACCTTTGGTAGCTTGATAGGGATTGCATTGAATCTGTAGATTGCTTTGTGTAGTATACTCACTTTCACTATATTGATTCTCCCGATCCATGAACACGGTATATTTCTCCATCTATTAGTGTCCTCTTTGATTTCTTTCACCAGTGTTTTATAGTTTTCTATCTATAGGTCTTTTGTTTCTTTAGGTAGATATATTCCTAAATATTTTATTCTTTTCATTGCAATGGTGAATGGAATTGTTTCCTTAATTTCTTTATTTTCTCATTATTAGTGTGTAGGAATGCAAGGGATTTCTGTGTGTTGATTTTATATCCTGCAACTTTACTATATTTATTGATTAGCTCTAGTAATTTTCTGGTGGAGTCTTTAGGGTTTTCTATGTAGAGGTCATGTTATCTGCAAACAGTGAGAGTTTTACTTCTTCTTTCCCAATTTGGATTCCTTGTATTTCTTTTTCTTCTCTGATTGCTGTAGCCAAAACTTCCAAAACTATGTTGAATAGTAGTGGTGAAAGTGGGCACCTTTGTCTTGTTCCTGACTTCAGGGGAAATGCTTTCAATTTTTCACCATTGAGGATAATGTTTGCTGTGGGTTTGTCATATATAGCTTTTATTATATTGAGGTATGTTCCTTCTATTCCTGCTTTCTGGAGAGTTTTTATTATAAATGGATGTTGAATTTTGTCAAAGGCTTTCTCTGCATCTATTGAGATAATTATATGGCTTTTATTTTTCAATTTGTTAATCTACTTTGAATTCTAAAGGACTCTTCATTGCTTACAGAATCTGTAATTTACTCATTCCTTAAATATCTGCTTCCCTCAATTTTTCACTGAAGTAAATCTAATGGGAAGGACCTGAACTTGAACCCTGGGAAATCTGGGGAGTGGCTTAAAGCCACTGCAAATGGAACATTCTTTAGAAGTTTTATGTTTAATCCTAACAATTCTGTGATTCTCATATCCAAATAGTTCTGTATTTCTATGGTTATGAAAAGAACATTTTAAAATATTCTTATGAAAAAATATGGCCAAAAAAGTGCACTGCCTGAGACTCTCTTTCTGTGCGTGGTTGATTTATGTGTAAAATTTTATTATACTGAATTTATCATTTGTAGTAACTTGAAGAGCAATGAAGCTCAGATGTTTGATTTTTTTTTTTTTTTGGAGTCACAATATTTCAATAACTCAGACTAAAAGAAATACGTAAATATAAATAGTATTTTTTCTCCTTCATTCTTATAGGAATTTTGTCAGACTAATCTCCGGAGAGAGAGGTCCAAATGTTTCCAGAGAGGTGAGGAGTGACAGTTTTGGGCTACTGAAATTGATGGGCATTTTGATGAGTCCCTTTTCGAGAGACATGATAGTTGAATAACATGCACATTGAAAGCATTTCTGATTCATGGATTAGATCTCTTGTATATCCTCAAGAAAACACTCTTCAAAGTTTTTTCAGAAGAAATTTGATGTTTTGATTTTTTATTTTACCACTGATCCTTTCAATCAGATTAAATGAACCAACAGGGAGCCCATCCTGGTGCTCCATGACTACCTAGAAGGATGGGAGTGGGGAGAGAAGCTCCAGAAAGAGGGGATATATGTATAATTATGGCTGATTTGCATTGTTGTATGGCAGGAACTGGGAGTTCCCAGTTGGCAGCAGGGGTAAAGAACCTGCCCGCCAATGTAGGAGATGTAAAGAGATGCCAATTCCATCCTTGGGTCTGGAAGATCCCCTGGAGGGGGGCATGGCAGTCCACTCCAGTATTCCTGCCTGGAGAATCCCATGGACAGAGGAGCTTGGCAGGCTACAGTCCATGAGGTCTTGAAGAGCTGGACATGACAGCGTGCACGCACTCATAGGTCAAGCCCGGGTAGGTCACTGTTGCTGGAATATCAGGAACTTGCCGTGGTCATAGTCAGATTGGCTTTTGAGAGGAGATGCTCATTATCAAGGCCATACAAAGTCCACTGGGCCATCATAGCTGCTTTGTTCATGAGTCCATTGAATAGGAAGAGGCTAAATGAGGAAAGTGAAAGTCACTCAGTCGTGTTTGACTCTCTGTGACCCCATGGACTGTAGCCCTCCAGGCTCCTCTGCCCATGGAATTTTCCAGGCAAGAATACTGGAGTGAGTTGCCATTTCCTACTCCAAAATGAGGAAGGAGGGTGACTAGTATTCATTGGGCAGTTCATCCTTGTCTCTTCCTTCCTCTAGAAGAAAGCCTGTAATAGTCTTCTTTAAGGATCTCTCAAAGATTTCTCAAACCTTTTAGTATAAGGGCTCTCAATTGGTAAAATGAATCAAATCTGGAAACTGCAAAGGATATCTGATGATGTCAAGTATTTCAAATGTCTAGAATATTCCCTTTCCCTGGATACTGTCATCTGGAGCTCTCCATCCTTTGGCTTCCATCTGGGCTGGAGGTAGAAAGGGAAGACAGGGGTTGCTTGTCCCTGGTAGTGATGTCAATTGGCCTCCTTGATTTCAGGGTCTCTTTTCAAACTCCTGCCCTCTATCATTCTCCGTCCTCCAAGACTAGAGTCTGAAATCACCTCCTTTCTCTTTCCTCCTGCTACTGCTGCTAAGTCGCTTCAGTCGTGTCCGACTCTGTGCGACCCTGTAGATGGCAGCCCACCAGGCTCCTCCGTCCCTGGGATTCTCCAGGCAAGAACACTGGAGTGGGTTGCCATTTCCGTCTCCAGTGCATGCAAGTGAAAAGTGAAAGTGAAGTCGCTCAGTCGTGTCCGACTCTTAGCGACCCCAAGGACCACAGCCCACCAGGCTCCCCCGTCCATGGGATTTTCCAGGCAAGAGTACTGGAGTGGGTCGCCATTGCCTTCTCCATTCTCTTTCCTACAAACTGCTATATATAATTTCTTGGGTTTGACTTCCTCAGCTCTTATGAATCAGTTGACATTTCTCAATCCATTTTCTATCTTTCAGAGTAGATTTTCAAAACGTCTTCCTGTCTCATCCAAGGTGTCTCTAAGCACTCAGTTTTGGGTTATCTTTTTTGTTATACTCAGTTGCCTGGTAGCTTGCAGTCTCCTCTGTCCATGGTATTCTCCAGGCAAGAATACTGGAGTAGGTTGCCATTTCCTTCTCCAGGGGATCTTCCTGACCCAGGGATTGAACCCAAGTATCTTGCATTATAGGAGATTCTTTATCATCTGAGCCACCAGGGAAGCCCCTTTACCACCCCACTGGACACAATGAGAAAATCAAGAGGCAAGCACTTTGTTCTTAGTAAATGATGAAATGAATGCTGATGCATTTGCTGTTTTTAATGGCCTGGGGTCTGACACCTACCACTCCAGCAGTTTCATTTTGTCTTCATTGTTGTAGCTCCACGTTTGCTTTTCTATTGGATTTTTCCAGTCGACCCAATATCCACTAAAACATTCACAGATCATTTTTCCATTTTTCCTCACCAACTATTTTCCATCAAGTATGTTGCAAATTGATATGTTTTCACAGAAGCCCATCATTAAAATGACTAAATATTAAACATCTGTTCTTTCAGGCAGCTGTAAATGCAGAAACTCTATTTCTCAATGAGTTTTTCAATACATCTTATGAGCATATTAAATTATGCCATATAAAGGTTTGCTTTGATTAGAATACATTTTACATTTTGTTCTTTGTTTTTGACCTAAAAGAGATCTATGGTCAAATATTGACATCAAAGGCCTTCATCAAATCTCTTCTATTAATGTTTCACCTTTATTATTATTAATATTGCCAATTTTTTACTGAAGCATAAAAAGTTGATTTACAAATTGTGTTATTTAAGGTGTATAACATAGTGGTTTTTTTCAGAATATATTCTATAATAGATTACTACAAGATACTGTGCATAATTCCCTGTGCTATACAGCAGGTCCTTGTCGCTTATCAATTTTACATACAGTAGTTTGCATCTTGTACTCCTAATTTGTCCTCCTCCCTTCCCTCTCCCCTTTGGTAACCATAAGATTTTTTTTTCTATGTCTAAGTGTATTGTTTTATATATAGATTCACTTGTACTTTTTAAGATTCTATATTGAAGTGATAACATGCAGTATTTGTCTTTCTCTGACTTGTTTCACTAAGCATAATACTTTCTAGGTCCATCTATGTTGCTACAAATGACAAGCTTTCATTCATTTTTTAGGGATGTGTGATATTTCATATATATATATATATACACACACACATATATATGTATATGTATATATACCATATCTTTTTAAGCCAATCATAAATTGACAGGCACTTGGGTTGCTTTCATGACTTGGCTATTATAAATAATGCTACTATGAACGCTGGAGTGCTTGTATCTTTTCAAGTTATAGTTTTTGGTTTTTCTGGGTATATACCTGGGAGTGGGATTGCTGGGTCACTTCACATGCAGTAGAGTGGTTGAAATAAAAAAGATAAGTTAATATAAAAATGTTGGTGAGGATGTAGAGAAATTAGACCCTTCATGCACTGATGGTAGGAATGTAAAGTGGTGTATCCACTTTGGAGAACAGTCTGCTACTTCATCATCTGGCTCTCAATTTAAGAAAAATGAAAACATATGCCTACACATATGTACGTGGATGTTCACAACAGCATTATTTATAGTAGTCAAAAGGTGGAAAAATCCAAATGTCCATCAACTGATGAATGAATAAATAAAATGTGGTATGTCCATAAAATGGAACATTATTTTGCAATGAAAAGCATAAGGTTCTGATACATGCTACATCATGAATGAACCTTGGAAACAGTATGCTAAGAGAAAGGAAGCCAGTCACAAAAAATTGCATATTGTACAACTTCATTTACACAAAATACCCAGAGTAGACAAATCTATAGAGATTGAAAGTAGAGACCAGATCTTCCAAGAGAAGAGATGCATTTTCTGGATGACACATAGGTGCTAAATGAGATGGTTTCATGAAGGGCAAAGTCACAGCCTTAGAAACCATGGTGAAGGGTTCTTGTGCCTGTACTGGGCTTGAGGGTATGGACTAACAGCATTCTAGTGAACCATGCACGCTGGAGAATGGAACCTCTTCCTGTGTATCTCAGTATTTTCAGTCCCTTAGATCTCCACATGGCATAAATGAATGTCATTCATTTAACTGCAAACATGAATGAGGTTGAATTTCTAGCTACTCCAGTAAATTGAGACTTGGATTCAAGTTTAATTTATTCATTTTTCACCTGATTGAATAAAATGCATTCCTACCACCCTTGTTTAAGAGTTGTTTAGTTGCTAAGCCACGTCTGACCCATTCGCAACCCCTTGGATTGTAGCCCACCAGGCTCCTCTGTCCATGGGATTCTCCAGACAAGAATACCTAGAGTGTGTTGCCATTTCATTCTCCAGAGGATCTTCCTGACCCAGGGATCTAACCCATGTCTCCTGCTTTGGCAGGTAGATTCTTTATCATTGAGTCAGATATCCTAATTTCCTTGTTACTCCCAGCCACCTGCTTCTCATGTTTGAGGCAAGATGGAGTAGATGGTGCCTGAAGAAAGGAAAAAAATATCAGCTTCAGATATATTTTGTTAATTTTTATTTTTTTCAGCTTCAGTTTTAAATGATGCTTCCATACCTATGGATTTTGCAACTAGATGGCTTTTAAAAAAATTTTACCCATAACCTTATTTATTATATTACATTCTCCAAGCCAATACTTGATTTCTGCGACTTCCTTTCAACTCCTTCTTGAAAAACGTACCTACTGCTTGCTTTCAATGAACTCCAGTGACATTCTGAAATAGGGCTTGACCATTTTGACACTTAAACATCCAGAGGGCAGAGACATAGTCTCATGTCTTCATGAATATGGCTTGATTCTGGATTTGTAGAAATACAATATTCTTTAATTACAAGAATTATCTCTAAGGTATATAAGGTAGTCTCTGTTCTAGAAAGTCTAAGACGCACTAAAATTGACAAATGAAGAAATGATCACTGAGGCTCTGTTGACTGACTGAGAAATAAGAATCAGCTAATGTGAAACATTTGGGCAACAATTTCCAGAAAGAAACTCAATAAGCTGATGCAAAATAAGAAAATTGCTTTCCTTTGTCAGAGACCCAACCTCCCACCTTGCTTTTAAGATACTGCAGTGAAATGCTGAGTAGGATACATAGGGGTGAAAATTGATTTTCCCTGAAGTGTACACTGTACATTCAAAGCCAAAATTCTTTCAACAAGATTAATAAGTGCTATTCATGGCGTTTGTTCCCTGGGCAGATCAACAGTGTGAAGAGCATGAGTAGAGGCTACAAAGTCCTCTGCTATTGTCGGATGTATTTGAGCACAGCCCACCACTGTTAGGCTCCCCTGGTGGCTCAGATAGTAAAGAATCTGCCTGCAATGCAAGAGACCTGGGTTTGATCCTTGGGTTGGAAGATTCCCTGGAGAAGGGAATTGCAACCCACTCCAGTATTCTTGACTGGAGAATCCTATGGATAGAGGAGCCAAGTGGGCTATAGACCATGTGGTTGCAAGGAGTCGGACATGACTGAACGACTAACAGTTTCACTGTTGAAGGAACTCTGATCATCTTTTGGGGAAGGGGAAGAACTCTGGAGAGCCAATTTAAAACACAAATCACTTTTAGCCAAGTCTGGTGGTTAATTAAATTTCTGACTTGTAAGCTAAAAATCTTTACTTATAAATGTAGAACTTCCCTAACTTCTAACTCACAACTCTTAAGGAACATAAAAGGTGAGAAATCCTCCCTAACCCTACAAACATGGAGTAAGTTAAGATGGACCCAGGTCAGATGGAGGGGCCAAAAATTAGAAACACAAGGAAAGGACATAGCAGGGTAGGCTTCCTTCCATCCTGACTCTTGACTAATAATTGAAATTCAATTCGTACTTTTATTTATTTAAAATAACAATCTGGGGCTTCCCTGGTGACTCAGTGGTAAAGAATCCACCTGCCAATGCAGGAGACACAGGTTTGATCCCTGGTCTGGGAGGATCCCGCATGCCATGGAACAACTAAGCCCATCAGCCACAAAAGTTGAGCCTGTGCTCTAGAACCTGGGAGCCCCATGAGCTCACATGCTGCAGCTACTGAAGCCCAAGCACCCTAGAACCCATGCCGTGCAACAAGAGAAGGCACCACAATGAGAAGTCCATGCACTGAGACCAGAGAGTAGTCCCCACTCTCCACTCTCCACAACTAGAGAAAAGCCTAGGCAGCAAGGAAAACCCAGGACAGCTAATAAAAATAAGGTAACAGTTGGAATTAATTTCTATAATGTATTGGAATTATATTTCTATTAATTTCTATATTTATATTAATTTATATATGTATTGGAATAATATAGTTGGAATTAATTTCCAACTATAATGTATTTGAAAAATCAGGGTGTTGGAACTAAGAAGCCCTGGTTCTAGACCTGCCTGCTTTCAACTTCTGTGACTGTAGGCAATTCTTTTCACCTTTTAAAGATTCAGTTTCTGTATCCATATAAGGACAGGGCTTAAAGATCCTAAGATGTCTTCAATTTCATGATTTTATAATTTATGAATCTTGGGTTTCAGAGCTGGCTGACTCACTGATGATTTATCTGAGAAAAATAATATTATTGACTCTCCAATGAGAGACTAATATTTCCTGTGGGTGAAAAATTAATTTTTAGCTATCACTAATGTCAAACCAAAGAAAACATCCTGACGCCTATAAAAAATTTAAAGAGTCTGCCCAAAGATAGATGGCTAGGAACTAACAGTGTGTGAGTTCCTATAATTAACTAAAACTCCACATACGAATCCCTCTTAATTTATGAAAAAATTCTGTGGTTCCTTTCCTTTTCCAAACTAAATATTCTCAGAGAAATGAAAATATGCTTAAGGAGAATATGTAGCTGGGAGCAGCAATATTGTATTTTCCTATGAATAGCATCTAACTCTTTAAATGACGAAACTAATATTACAAAGTGATAATAACATGCTGCCACATGCTAATCCAATGTTTGTAATTTCTACTGAATCTCCAAGAAGAAAATGAACCATCAGACACTTGGAATGTAGATCTGAAAATTGGATGATATGAAATTTGGATGAACTGAATAGGTTTTCCTAAGACCATGAATCCAAAGTGGCCACTTAGTCATAGTTTTTAAAAATATTTATTTTATTTGGCTGTGGTAGGTCTTAGTTATGGCATGCGAGATCTTTTAGTTGTGAATACTTAGCTGTAGCATGTGGGATCTAGTTCCCTGACCACGGATCAAAACTAGGTCCCCTGCATTTGGTAGCTCAGAGTCTTAGCCACTGGACCACCAGGGAAGTCACCCTTGTCATGGTTGTTTTAATCAATGATGAAACATATATACTACGCCAATGGATGCTTGAGGATATAACAATGAGAATGCTTTTGGATAAAGAGCTGTGAACTGACTTAAACAATGAGGCAAGAAGGAGGGCCGGATTTGGGGCGGATGTTACCCAGACCGCCATCTTTGCTCCTGATACTCTTTCCTCTCCCTGATGGGTTGGTCCATCGCCAGTTTGGACGCTGGTTCCAGCATCAGGCTCTCATAATTTCTGTCTCTCCTTGACAGATCACAGCACCTGGAACATGGTGAACAGGGCGCAAATGATAAAAATTATAATCAGTGGTGGCATGTATCAGGCTTTCATTGCACGTTCTGTTTTACCTGTACTGATTCATTTACTCTTTGCAGGCAGTGCAGTCCTCATGGGACTTCCCTAGTGGTCCAGTGGTTAAGAATCTGCCTTGCAATGCAGGGGAAATGGGTTCAGTCTCTGGTTGGGGAGCTAAGATCCCACATGCCCGCATGCCACAATGAAAGATCCTGCATGATGCAACTGAGACTCAACATAGCCAGATAAATAAATAAATATTCTTAAAAAAAAAGTCCTTACATTCTTTGAGATGCCTCCCTTCAGAAGGGAGGTCTAACTTCTCTCCTCTTGAATGTGGACTGCACTTAATGACTTGTTTTAATGAGGATAAAGCTAAAGGGATGATTGATGTGACTTTTGACCTAGGTCATAAAAGGGCTATAGCTTCCATCTTGGTTGTTCTCTTGCTGTCTCTGTCTTTCTCTCTCTCTCCCCACTAGCTCTGGAATAAGCTAGCTGCATCTTTGTCTCTCTCTCCCCACTGGCTCTGGAATAAGCTAGCTGCCCTGTCTTGGGGACTCTCACGCCTGTGAAGAGGCTCATGTGCTGAGGAGCTGAAATACAACCAAACTCCGGACCCTAACCATGTGGCCTGCCCATGATTACACGAGTGATCCTGGAGGCAGTTTCCCCAGTGGAGCCTGAAGATGTCTACAGCCCGTTGGCAGCTTGACTGCAGTCTCCAGAAGGACCCTGATCCAAGGAAACGCCTAAGTTTCTCCAGGACCCCCGATCCTTACGGAATGTGTGAGAGGGACTTCTCTGGTGGTCCAGTGGTTAAGACTTCACCTTTCAATACAGGGGTTGTGGGTATGATTCCAGGTTGAGAAACCGAGATCCCACGTGTGTGTGTGCTCAGTCACTCAGTTGTGTCTAACTCTTTGGAACCCCACAGACTGTAGACTGCCAGGCTCCTGTTTATGGGATTCTCCAGGCAAGAATATTGGAGTGGGTTGATATTTCCTCCTCCAGGAGATCTTCCCGACCCAGAGATCAAACCCACATCTCCTGCATTGGTAGGCGGGTTCTTTACCACTGAACCACCTGGGAATCCCAAGATCCCACATGTCTCACAGCCAAGAAACCAGAATGTAAACAACAGAAGCAATATTCTAATAAATTCAATAAAGACCTTAGAAATGATTCACATCCAAAAAACAAAAATCTTAAAAAGAAAGAAGCCGTGTGAGATAATATTTGTTGTCTTCAATTCTGGGTAATTAGTTACACAGCAGTAGGCAAGTACATTACAACTGGCTCAGCTGGTAAAGAATCCACCTGCAATGCTGGAGACCTGGGTTCAACCCCTGGGTTGGAGAGATCCTCTGGAGAAGGGAAAGGCTACCCACTCCAGTATTCTGGACTAGAGAATTCCATGAACTGTATAGTCCATGGGGTTGCAAAGAGTTGGACACAACTGAGCGATTTTCACATTACATCAATAGGCAAATACTACCATTATCCCTTGTTTCCGATGAACAACTTGAAGCCCAGGAAAGTTATGTAATTTGTTCCAAGTCACACAGCCCAGAAGTTGTGGGGGCAAGAAGCACACCCCCCCCCCCACAGTCTTGTTTCTGAGTTCACACCCTTCGCTTCTGCTGTACATATCTATGCCTTTTCTTGTTTATTTTGAAATCTTGTTCTTTCTTTATAATTTGTCCCAACTTTTAGTATTGGTAGATAATTTCAAGTGGGTTGAGATGAGTGATAAAGACAGTGTTAAAGGCTTCTTAAAAATGACTCTATTTGTAGTTAAAAATGTTTTTATGTTTTAGAAGCCATCTAGCATTTGTGTACCTTAGAACTTTATATCGGAGAAGGCAATGGCAACCCACTCCAGTACTCTTGCCTGGAAAATCCCATGGACGGAGGAGCTGGTAGGCTACAGTCTGTGGGGTCTCGAAGAGTCGGACACGACTGAGCGACTTCACTTTCACTTTCATGCATTGGAGAAGGAAATGGCAATCCACTCCAGTGTTCTTGCCTGGAAAATCCATCTATGGGGTTGCACAGAGTCGGACACGACTGATGCAACTTAGCAGCAGCAGCAACAGAACTTTATATCACAGAATATAAATGTGAGAGGCAGCTCATGGCTTTACGAAAGGGGTAAAGAATTTGCTGAGCTTCCACATAAAGGGAGAGACTTGAAATTCTGTGTAGAATCAGTTTTTCCTCATCAAAGGTATGGCAGTGATACACTCTACAGAGGAGCCTGGCATGCTGCTGTCCATGGACACACTAAATCGTGTCAGAGTGGATATGATTTAGCAACAGAATAACAACCAAGTGTAATTCCAGATATGTCAGGTGTTGGGTGGTTCCTTTAGACATCCAGGAAAGACTTGAAGAAGTTACTTTTTTCTGAAGTCATGTGACCATCGAGCTGAACATCAGGAAAGCCTGGGCTTTGATTCCTGTATCACAGCTGAGTCATCCTGGTGAAGTTTCCACACTGTTTGCAAATTTCTGTGTCCTCCCTTTCAGATGGAGAGAGACAGAGGCTTGAAGCTGGACTCCTCCCAAGTTTCTTAGTTCTCCTTACTTTCTGGTTTCTGACCCCTCAGTGGGGTGACTGGCTCTGAGCTCCAGGGGCCACAAGTGACTACTTCTGCTTTACATGAAGAATTCCCTCCATTTTCTAAAGAACCAGAAGACAGAGAGAGGAAGTTGTCTGCCTGAAGTCAGCTGGAGAATGACTGACAGGACCTCTTTCCATTGCTATATTTAGAATTTACTCCCAACTCTTACTGAAGAATATGTTGCTGTTTAGTCCTTAAGTTGTGTCCCACTCTTCGTGACCCCATAGACTGTAGCTCACCAGGCTCCTCTGTCCATGGAGTTTTCCAGGCAAGAATATTAGTGCATGTTGCCATTTTCCACTCCAGGTAATCTTCCTGACCCAGGGGATCAAACCCATATTTCTTGCATCTTCTGCATTGGCAGGCAGATTCTTTACTCCTGTGCCACCTGGCAAGCCCTTCATAACATTTACCATACCTTTTCTAACTGCTTTTTAATTATGTCTCCCTTTCTTGACTGTAAGCCTCATAAGAACAGAAGTCACATCTTTTCTCACTGTACTGTTTCTAGCATCTGGTACTGAGCTTGGCTTCTCTGAGTGTACTCAGTAAATATTTGTTGAATATATGAATGAATAATTTTGGACAACATCTCTCAATAATTTTTAACATGGTAAAAGTCAAATAAAACACATATGAGGGCTACCTGTGGCTTATGCACCTCCAATTTGTGATATCTGCAAAAAGTATGGCCATGATAATTTAGCATGGACATTGTTCAGGCATTTGTTATCAATCTTCTGTATAACTCTGGAAGACTCAACAGACTTTCACAATGCATCTAATTTTGAACAGTTAAGATACTGGTGAAACCTTGACATTTCAATAGCACAGATGATTTCAAATATTTCTCTCCCAAACTGAAAGCATGATAAAGTTTTTTTTTTTTTTTATCTTCCTTTAAATTAAAAACAATTCTCCCTATTTTTTAAAAATGGAAATGTGTCTTGATCACTCCTTAGTTATGGTTTAGAGCACTTTGCTCTTCATTAGGGAAGTGGTTCATCTGCTATTTCTTTATAAACCAAAGTGGCTGCCTTTGGAGGAGGATCAGAAGCTAAACAAAGGGAGTTTCCTCAAATACATCCTTGACATCCCTGCTCTTTGCTCCCTACTGGTCCTTGAATGCAGTTTCTCCTCACAATACATTATTTAACTTCATGGTGTTTGGTTGGTACTTTGATACTCTTTGAAGGAAAAAAAAAAAAAAAAAAAACTTGAGTCAATGTAACATCATAAAGATTCCTTGGGATAAAAATTAGTATAGAAATGGTGAGAAACATTTCCCAAGGCATCATTCAGGGTTCACTATGAACAAATGTTAATTGTAAAAAGTTTACATAATTAAATATTGCCGTTTCAATAACCCTAACACGCTCCTTATATAACTATGTGCACAACTATTTTAATCACTTTTTAGTGGCTGTCTAGACAGACTGGTAGAATAACTTGATCTGGAATTTAATTAAATAGAGATTACAAAACTTTAAAAGGAAAAAATGTTGTATGGCTTCAGTGTCTTTTTTTTGAAGATGTGGTTTGGAGATGAACAAGCATATAAGCAATTTGGCCACCTGATGTGAAGAACTGACTCTTTGGAAAAGACCCTGATGCTGGGAAGTATTGAGGGCAGGAGGAGAAGGGGACAACAGGGGATGAGATGGTTGGATGGCATCACCAACTCAATGGACATGAGTTTGAGCAAACTCCAGGAGCTGGTGAAGGACAGGGAAGCCTGGTGTGCTGCAGTCCATGGGACTGTAAAGAGTCAGACACGACTGAACAGCTGAACTGAATGACTGACTGACTGACTGATAAAGAAGCAAAGAGAATGCTGGTTTTAAAAACGATATGTTGGGTAAAAGAGAGAAAAAGAACAGGGTTACAGAAGGGTTGAAAGCTGCTATGTTTGTGAAACCATTATTAGGGATTACTCTGTAATTCAAATTTGGAACTAGGTCCTTAATATATTTCATGTGTTTGGTGGTAAATAGCATCAATGTTTGAAAAATGATTTTTCCCTTTCCTATCCATTGTTTCACAATTTCAACATTGCCTTTTTCTGCTGTTCTTCCAAGAAAGAGGTTGCTGCAATTATGCTGTTTCAATTTTTATTCTATTAATATCTTTTCACCCTAAGTCTCACATTTTAGAAAGTGATTCAAATAATGGACCCAGTAAGAAAGCAATTACATCCTCAGCCTAGAGTCTGGAAGAGTCAGACACAGTTAGACTGCAGAGAGAATTAGGGGAAAACCCCAATCAAAGTGAAAAGTTTTATAGTTTATGGTGAAAGGGAAGGTTTGTAACTTCTGACATGAGGTCATGAGAAACCTTTTCAGCTTCTGTCTTTGGAGTCTTTGGGAGCCCATTTCCTGGAGAAATCCAGCTGTCATGGAAGGGGACTACCTTGAGACCACCATTCTGGGAAGAAGCCCAAGCAGTCACATCCTTTCCCATTACATTATCTATCTTGACAACCCCCAGATACATACATTTTCCCCCTCTTGTCCTCTAAGACTCAGAGTCATGTGCCCACAGGTCTACTCCACATCTCTGCTTGGAAGTCCCATTCCACAAGCATCACAGTGTTAATGTTGGAGACTCTACACTTGGTTTCCAGTCCCCCCATATCTCTCCCTTCTCCAGTTGCTCGCCTTGGGAATCGGTTCAACATCCACCCAGAGCTCTAGCCAAAAGCCAAGAGTCAGCCTTCATTTACTGTCTTCTGAACCTCACCACTAATCCATCCACAAGTGCTCGTGGTTCTGCATCCACCAATGTTCCTTGGGTATTTTCCAGTTTTCCATCTCTGCTGTCTGCATCGTCATCTCTTTTGGTAGCCTCCTTACTGACTCCTGTCTCCTTTCCTTCCACTCTGCTATCCTATTCTCAACTCACCAACTATAGTCACGTTTTAAAATGTTAGATGGATCATTCCAGGTCCCTGTATAAACACTTAAATGGCTTGCTAAGGCATTTGAGCACAATCCCAATGACAGAATGTGGTATGCGTGGTCCTACCTGGTCTCTACAACCTCATCTCATCGCTACAACCTCATGTCCCTCTCCCCTTCTTCAACTCTTCCAGCACAAAAGCCCTTTCTCACCTGGGAACTTGGAAGTGATTGCCCTTTTCCTGGACCACTCCCACTGCTCCTCACATTCTCAGCCTAAATGGCAGGGAGGCCTCTCATGATGGCCTCATCTGAAGGAGCTGCTCAGTACCGTCAACCATGGCATCCTCTTTGTGTACTGTAATGTTTATAACCACTGTGATTATTTTGCTTTTAAAAATTATTTATTTTTGTTGAAGTTTAGTTGACATATTATATAAGTTACAAGTGTAAAATATAATGATTCACACCTTTTAAAGGTTATAGGTTCAATCTCTGGGTTGGGAAGATTCCCTGGAGAAGGGAAAGGCTGCCCACTCCAGAATTCTGGCCTGGAGAATTCCATGGACTGTATAGTCCATGGGATCGCAAAGAGTTAGACACGACTGAGCAACTTTCACTTTCACTTCACTGATAGTTATACAATATTTGCTATATTCCCTGTACTGTATAGTATATCCTTGTGGCTTATTTTATATATACTATTTTGTACCTCTTAATCCCTTACCCCTGTATTGCCTCTCCCCTTTTCCCTCTCATCACTGTAATTATTTTGGGTTTTTACATTTAATATGTATTGTCTAGCTTTTTATAGTACTCTTGAACACTACAAACTCATGACCTGTGTCTGTTTTCCATTCACCATTTTGTCCTTTGTATTCAACCTAGTGGCTGATACATACAAGGTGTTCAGTTAACTATTCTGTTGAATAAATTAACAAATACCAAAGCTTTGGGAAATCGCAAGAGAACCATGTACTTGGTTTAAGGGGGAAATTGCGGGAAGGTGGTCTCTTCCACCATACCATAAGACAGAATGGAAAACTAGAAACAGAAGACCCGCTTTGAAGGGTACCACCTCAGCGTGACACCAGGGGCACCAAGTTCCCACACATCTCCTGCTACATGTCTTGGACTAGCTGCTCAGCATTTTATCACTCCAGTTCCCATCTTACCCTCATCCTGTAAATCCAACTCCCATGTCTGACTCTTCAGCAGCCCTTCCCTCTTCTCTCTCATCTACACTTGTGATTCCACCCTACCAAGTTCTATCCTCAGGCTAAAAATGCCCCTACCAGCAGCTTGAAACCACGAATCTCCACTTCGATCACTCAGTGAACGGGAGAGGATAGTCCTCAGTTTCACAGTCCTACAACTGTGCTTCCAGCTCCCAAAATGACTGAAGTAGAGATGACCATTGGAGAAGGAAATGGCAACCCACTCCAGTGTTCTTGCCTGGAAAACCCCAGGGATGGGGGAGCCTGGTGGGCTGCCGTCTATGGGGTCGCACAGAGTCAGACATGACTGAAGCAACTTAGCAGCAGCAGCAGCAGCAGAGATGGCTGTGGAACTTTACAACCACGCTGAGAAGTAAACAAGTGGGTACATGACTCTGAGGCTCAGAGGAGAGTTTCAGGTCAAGTGTACACATTTGTGGGTCATCACAATAGATGACTCATTGGAAAAGACCCTGATGCTGGGAAAGATTGAAGGCAGGAGGGGAAGGGGACGACAGAGGATGAGATGGTTGGATGGCATCACCAAGTCAATGGACATGAGTTTGGGTAAACTCCAGGAGTTGGTGATGGACAGGGAGGCCTGGCGTGCTGCTGTCCATGGGATTGCAAAGAGTCGGACATGACTGAGTGATTGAACTGAACTGAACTGAACAGTAGAAGAACTCTTCAGACAGGATAAGACCCACAGGAAGAGGTGATAGAAGAAGGAAGAAAGAGGATGGTTGATGGCAAAACAAACAAACAAACAAAAACTGGATAACTGGGAGGAAAATAATAATCTTTTTTTTCCTCTGACTTTTGGTCCAGATGAGAAGAGACAGTCTCCAAAACATCTCGGCTCCTGATGTTACTGCTGAATCCCAGATGTCAATCTGGGGAAGCAAGGTGAAGAGACCTTAACATATTTTTTCTGATTTTTGCTCCCAGTATTACAGTATTGTCAGTACCCTACAATTTTACCCATTTCTTCTTCTTCATGAAGGTTTTGAGATGTGCTCAGGAACTGGTCCTTTTTGCTACTGTGTGCAGGTCACCATTTTATCTATCCCACCCGGCTCTCTGGAGTTGTGCAGCCTGAGTCACCCTGTGTCACGCCCCAGCAACGGGCCACACTTTGCTAGGAGCCACGCCCCTGGGTCTTCCTGTGGTGCTCCAGAACTCTGGTTACCAAAATTCTTTCAGAAAATTCTCTTATGTGTTAATTTTGTTCAGGGAATCACAACTACAGGATTGATCCTTTTTGGATGATTAACTTATAATTTAGGTATGGAACTCACTATTGCCATCAGATTTGAATTTTGTAAAGGGACTGGTAAGATCACCCAAAGGCAAACCCTTCACCAAAGGGAAATCCTGTTCCACATGCTCCTTAGAGAAAAGATGCTGAAATGAAGATGCTTAAAGCTCAGCGTCTGCTGACCTAAGACTCTCCACAAAGTGGCTCCCTGGGATGAAAGTGGAGCCAAGTGCTCTCTGGGGTGAAGGTTGAACTTGTTGTTCTTTTGCCTCTGAGAGCAAGAGGATTAAGGCTTCCCAGGTGACTCAGTGGTAAAGAAACTGCCTGCTAATGCAGGAGACATAGGTTTGATCCCTGCGTCTGGAAGATCCCCTGGAGAAGGACATGGCAACCTGCTCCAGTATTCCTGCCTGGGAAATCCCATGGACAGAGGACCCTAGTGGGCTACAGTCCATGGGGTTGAGTCCATGCCAAAGAGTCAGGCATGATTTTGTGACTGAGCACACACGCAGTTAACAGAGAAAGTCTCTGAGGCAGCTTTACAAATATCCACCTCATAAATTCAAAGTTCCCTCCATCAGAAATGTAACTTTCAAATAAATTGAGAACTTCAAAGAACAAGCTTAAACTGAATCATGGAAATACAAAATGGCTAATAGGTACATTTTACACTATGGATGAAGAATGAAGATAAGCCCACAAAAATATGACTATCAGAAGTTTTTCATATCCTTCTTCTCAAGCATATGGGTTGCTGTGTCTATGGGAAGGAATGGAACTGGGAACAACCACGAAAGTGAAAGCTGCTCAGTTGTGTTCGACTCCTTGTGACCCCATGGACTATTCAGTCCATGGAATTCTCTAGGCTACAGTTCCGGAGTGGGTAGCCTTTCCCTTCTCCAGGGGATTTTCCCAACCCAGGGACCAAACCCAGGTCTCCCGCACTGCAGATGGATTTTTTACCAGCTGAGCCACCAGGAAAGCCCAAGAATACTGGAGTGGGTAACCTACCCCTTCTCCAGTGGATCTTCCCAACCAGGAGAAAATATTCTAATCTTTGGCTGGAGTGAGCTATCTTATCTATAGAATTTTTGCGCCCCCTTTATTTCCTTAACTCAGGCATACGGTGAGTCCCAGACCTCCTTCAAGGTGTGCTAGACATTGCAAAGCCAATAAAATCTCCTGAGATTCTTGAGCCACATTGGTCCCTGTTGCCTCTGTATGACAAAATTTCCCTTCAAGGACCACGGTGACTGTGTAAAAAAAGAGAATGGCACTAATGGTGGAGTTTAACCTAAATTTTGTATTTAGACTCTCTTGAAAGATATCGCCACTACCATTACTGACCCAGATATTCGCTACTGCCAATTAACAGGTCTCAAGAAAATTATTTTTAAGTTATAGGGGAAAGCATGTTTTTGCCTCTTCTTTCAGTGCACTTTAGCCTGTCAATAGGTAGCCAAGCTATTGAGGAAGAGTGAGTTGGATTAACTCACGAAACAATACGTTGTAGTGTCAAGAAAAATCAAAGAGCCAGAGGTAAACATACAAGTATGTTACAAATCTTTTGCCAAGAGTTAAAAATCCAAATTTATGTATCCATTAAATAAAGAACCATCAGTAGTGGAGATGGTGATAAATTAGCCTGGATGAAAAGAAATAATGCAGTGAACAGTATGCACAGCAATTAGGACCCAAATAATAACCTCAGAGTCATGCAATATTGGGTTGCATTGGTTGCAAAATCGATGTGACCCTGGACCTCTGTGAAAAGCTGCAGTGACTCTGGAATTAAGAAATTTGGGCGTTGTGAGTGGGAGTGGTATTTACTTGGTTTTCAGCTCTTGAAAGAAGCAGTTTGATTGAGAGGTGGGTGGCTTTGTGAGCAGCATATGTGACATATTTAATTCTACACGACATGGATAGAATACAATTGTTACATTGACTACTTAGTATTCCGATGTATCCTCTCTCATCATATTTCTGCTTTGACTCTTGTTGCTGCCTTTGTCTTCTAACCTAAAAATTTTAGGTTTAAGATTTTTGCACCCCTTGAAAGCACAAAGAACCCTGACTGTTAGACTTTATAAAAGGATGTGCCAACTGCTATATCAAAGCAGGTCATGATTTTATTAAGATGCATTAAACTTGGCAATTGTCAGCATTGAGCAGGTTCAACCTCAGTCTCCCTGTGGTCAGGAACAATGTAGGAATTTTAATATGAGTCTCTGTGGTGGCTGATTTGAATTTCTAGGACAGTAATTAGAGAAGACATGTTCCTGGTTGGCAAGCGCCTTTCCCAGGTGTTATCTCAAATGAAACAGCTTTGAGGTGTATTTAAAATGCCAACAGTCATAGCCTGTGAGAGCCTACAAAGAGGTGAGTTTATTAGCTTCAGCGTCCTTCTTTGGTAAGTCAAAAACTGTGCACATGCTGGTTGGCATTCAGAAGTTGAAGGAAATCTATCAGCCTGGCCTTACCCTCATGTAACACCCACCTTGTTCTTCTAAAGCCCAGCTGGCAGTATTTGAAAAGAAACCTATCTGATTAGCAGTCATGCAGCTCTGCCAGAGAAGGCAATGGCACCCCACTCCAGTACTCTTGCCTGGAAAATCTCATGGACGGAGGAGCCTGGTAGGCTGCAGTCCATGAGGTCGCTAAGAGTTGGACACGACTGAGTGACTTCACTTTCACTTTTCACTTTGGTGCATTGGAGAAGGAAATGGCAACCCACTCCGGTATTCTTGCCTGGAAAATCCCAGGGATGGGGGAGCCTGGTGGGCTGCCGTCTATGGGGTCCCACAGAGTTCGAAACGACTGAAGCGACTTAGCAGCAGCAGCAGCAGCAGCAGCAGCATGCAGCTCTGCAATTTCCTATGCTCTCTAATTCAACAGATCAGAAATTCAATGGAATGAGCAGAAATAGCCATCTTTTTTTTTTTTTTTTTTGAGTTAATGAATACCTATCAAATGCTTATATAAATGGTAATTTGACATAGTGAAGAGCCTCAGGACAGAAATGTATGGGCTGGTGATTTTAAAAGTCAAAACTTTTAGATTAGAATCTGGGCTTTAAATATGTTATCCTGGTGTCTGTTTCAAAAATTGTATATGGTTTCATTTGAAAGTTTAGTCTAAGTTCCAGTGACCTGATACCTAGTTAAGTATGTGTGTGTATCTATCCACTTATATACTTACATATATGACATAGATATATACATAAAATGATATAGATATAAAAGAATATATAAAAATTATATATTGAAATAAAAGATATAAAATGTTATATATATTTATAGAAACATATATACCTATTTATATCTATATCCTTTCTCTGTAGACTTATGTGTACATACATATTTTTCTCTGTACATATATACATATTTTTTACTTCTTATATATATTCTTTTCTTTAGGGAGAAAACAATCTTTCCCTTGGAAAGAAACATTGTTCATTGTAAAGGCAACTGAAAAAGAAAAAGAAACATTGGACTTCGGTGGTAGCTGCATTAATTTGCTGAAATTTCATAGTCGTGTCTCTGCAAATTGGCCTCTTGCTGGCCCTGAGGAATATGTGGGTGAATACCAGACACAGAAGAATGTCAACTTGGCCTGTTTTATGAAGATAAGGTCTTGTAATTTCTTTCAGAAAGTAGCTTAAAAGGATAACAGAATCACACCTGGTATTTCTTTTTCCTTCTACTATTTAAACAAACACAGAAACCTTCCTCTTCGGGGGAAGTTAAGGTTCCCGAGACCTGTATTTATTGCTGATTTTTAACCGTGACGTTTGCTTCATTGTCTCATTTCATCTTGGTCATCATAACAGTCTCCTGGTGTCCAGCCTCAGAAGGGCCCCTCTGATGTTCAGTGACCACTCTGTTCTCTCTCCCAGGATATGACGTGTCCCTGGGGTCGTCTGGGAAAAGATGGGCTCTCAGTTTCCTCCTCAGTGGTGGAAAGGTTTGATCCTTTTTCTAGTGCTCCATTATTTTGGTAACTTGGTCACTGTTTTTTTAAATTTCTTCTACTCCTCCCTGTAACAGTACAGACATGATTCCGTATTGGATCCTTTCGCTCTGACTCTTATGCTTGGTTGCCTGTGCTTAGACAGGCTGGCTCTGCACTTTTTGTAAAAGAATGTTGCCCAGAGCCTGAAATACGCATGATAACTCACTCTCAAGGTTCTGACCTTTACGGTATAATACTTTTCCATTCCTACAGAGACAAAGAGCTGAAGAACAGAGAATAACCAGTCTTGTTGGAGGTTTATAGGAACACTGTGATCAGACAAGCTCAGACAGCTGTAAGAACAAAAGATTCCTGCACCAGAAAGTTTGCAGCCAAGAGCCAACCTCTTCCTGTTTTAGTATAAAAGAAGCCTGAATTCTAATTCCAATAAGACGCTTCTTTGAGACACTAGCCCACCATTTCCTCAGTCTGCTGGCTTTCCCAGCAGTCATCATTTCTCCCCCAGCGCCTTCTCTCCGTTTATTGGCCTTTCCTGCCGTGAGCGCTCCTGGCTGGGACTCTGTGCACTGCTGCCACCTGCCGACCAACTCTCTCTCTGCACGTCTTGAGTTCAAATTTCTCAAGGCAGACCTGATCCTGTTAGCTAGGGGTTACCCGGCCTCTTTCGAACTATGGGGCTGGAGAAGACTCTGGAATGTCCGTTGACAGCAAGGAGATCAATCTAGTCAATCCTAAAGGAAATCAACCCTGAATATTCATTGGAAGGACTGATGTTGAAGCTCCAATACTTTGGCCACTTGATGAGAAAAGCTGACTCATTGGAAAAGGCCCTGATGCCGGGAAAGGTTGAGCGTGGAAGGAGAAGGGGGCGACAGAGGATGAGATGGATGGATGAGATCATTGACTCGATGGGCATGAGTCTGAGCAAACTCTGGGAGATAGGGACGGACAGGGACGCCTGGCATGCTGCAGTCCTTGGGATCGCAGAGTCAGACACGACTTAGTGACCAAACAGCAGCAACCTGGTCTCTGCACATGTGCCTGTTGGACAGACCTGTAAGAGTATTTGGTTTCAGGTGACACTTTTATCCCTGGTCTAGCCTAGATGGGATCAGAGTGGTGGGGTTGTGTAGCACAGCAGGAAGTCACTTGCACCCCTGCATTGAGGGCAGGATTCTCTCATTTCTCTGGACTGTACCTGACTCTGGCCTGGTATAGGAGATGGTAGCCCTGCCTCACAGCATGGCTGTCAGGACTGAGAGAGAAGGCCAAGCGGCCGGCACGGTGCAGGCTTAGCAAAGCAACAGTCTTTTCCTTGTGAACTTTTTCACAATTTCCTTTTAGTTCTTGCCTCGGTTATTTGTGTGTCTCAAGAAGGATTCAGATGGGTCCTATTTAGGATACAGCAGTAAAAGAACCTATTGTGTTTTGGAATGAAGACAGTGGTGTGCTGATTATCCAGGCCACCCACCCTGAATGCTGTCCACGTGCCAGCTTTGAGGGCTTTGGATGAATACTGTGTGGCAGGTTCTCTGCTGGTCCTTCTGATATTGAGGAGGCCGCTGGGACTCTCAGGAAGGTTAGGTAACCTTCCCAAAGTCACTTGCTTGCAGATTTGGTTTTTAACTCCACTGAAGAACTGAACCTTCCAACAGCCAGTAAGTTGAATTTTTAGTTTCTGGAAAATTATTTTGGTGACTGTCTTGCTGTTATAGAATCATTACATAGTTTTTTAATTTATGATATCATACATCCCCAAAGTGGCTGGAATATAATGGGTGCATGTGAAACTGACTTTTAAAAATTACTAGCCGATCAGTTTAAATGTTAAGGATATCAGACAAATCAATGTTAAACTGAGACAAGAGTATTTTCTACAAGTGTACTTTTTAGTATGTACATATAATAGAGAAATTGATAAAGTTATATTTTAAGAAAACAATCAAACATAAAATCTGTAAGCCATGCTTCTCTCATGGTGGTTGTAGAAACAGATGCTCTGAATTTGTTGCTAATTTGGGTCAATACGACTGATCTGATCTGATCTGATGGGCTCATGAGAAAATGTTCTCCTTGTTATATTTTTAAAATGTGATGTATAACCATTACAAACAGCACATTCAATACCTTATTTATAAATGATCTTAAATACAAAGTAATTTTGAATAAACATTCCATTTTCATTATTTGATTCTGTCATCAGGGGAAACACACTTTTTTTAAATCTCTGGAGCTTCTGTTCTAAAGACACATGTGAACAATTATCCTGCTGTCTTGACCCACCTTTTATTAAAGAAAAAAAAAAAAGAATAAATTGCTTTTTCCTCTCCTCTCTACCTCTGTTAATGTACTAATATTTATTACTTCTAAATGAGACAATAAACTTGTCAAGAGCTCTTCTTTTTGAGAAGGTCAAAGGTATGACATTTGGATATTTTTGAGAGTATTTGAAATGTATCTTTTGATATTTTGGGTAACAGCCTTTTCAGCTTTCATTGACAGAAACCACAAATCATTCCTTATGTTTAGTAACTTAGGTAAGCTTACTGCAAAGATGCATCAGTGTGTAGTAGTTCTGGAAATAGATGAAGAACAAAACTCTCTTTTAAGGCTCAGTGTAAGTAATTAAAATCAAAAGGGACAAGGGACAGAATTTTCATTATATTAAAACATTATCAGTGTGGAATATGCTGCAGCACCTTCTTATAATAAATTACTGTAGCAAGCATTGTAGATCAAGCCCATAAAGTTGTGTAAATAGAATTTATATACCTTTGTATACACAGGCTTACGTGATAAGGGCGTATTGAGTGAATGAATGAATCTTAGAGATGGTATAAGGTAGTGTTTAATTGCACAGACTTCACTACATGGATTCAAATCCTCGCTTTGCCAATTCCCAGATATGTTTTCTTGAACAAACTGTTCAATTTCTCTGGTGTTTTTGTTCTATGCACAATATAAATATGAATGGTACATATCTTATAGTATTATTATGTGGATTAAATAACTTCACACATAAAGGATTTAGACTTTCTCTGGTACACGTGTACTTAAATGTGTTACCTCTTGTTATGTGACTGTATTTCATTCTCCTTCTTTTAGAAAGAATAAAACTGAAACTAATAATAAAAGGACTGGGCTTCCGTGGTGGTTCAGTGGTTAAAAATCTGCTTTGCAATGTAAGGAACACCAGTTCAATCCCTGGTCTGGGAAGATCCCTTATGCCAACTAAGTGCATGAGCCACAACTACAGAGCCCACGATCCAAAACGAGAGAAGCTACCACAATGAGAAAGCCCGCATGCAGCAAGGAAGACCTACGACAGCCAAAAAATAAAATAAATTAAAGAATAATAGGATTAATCCATACTGAGAGATGAAAAACACTCAAACATCACAAGGATAGAGTTTTGAAAATGGGTCCCGTCTCAAGGAGTTAATGAAAATCTCTGGTACCCAGAACGAGAGTGACCTATGAGCATAAACAGAAGGTTGACTTGTCCCTCCATGACCATCAGTGGATGGTGAGGGCTTGAAATGATGAATGCAGAAGTTGGAGAGGCCACTCTGAATGGAGGGGAGGAGCAAGGTGTGACTGCGTGAGGTTGCTGAGCACCCTGGAGCTGGGAGTACCTCGTATGCACCTCATATCGCCTTCCTTCACCCACTGCAAGTTCATATACCCAGACCTGCTGACTGGGCCAAACCCACCTCTGGAAGAATTCAGAGTGCGAGAAGCAGTTTATCTCTGTCATTTTGGCCAGGACACAGGTCTACGTGGGTCTATCAGCTGAGGACAAATATTCAGCTAAGCACAGTCAGGAAATCCTGCCACTGCTGGCTAAACAGCCCTTTATCCTGTGAGGTGGAACCACTTGACTAAAATTTCCCCTTCCTTGGCAAAGGCCTTCTGTTAAATACTCCTGACAATGTGTACCCAATGCCCTTTTTAATGGGCTTTTAATTTTTATCGCAAAGTAACACTTTTCATCATCCATAAAGAATTTCTGCACTGCTACATTCAAATTCCCCAAAGTCTTGTCTAATTCTGCTATTTATTCTCCATAACTGCAATCAGTGAAATCCTCAAGTCTTAGGAATCCTCTTAGCAATGGTTGACACACATTGAAATCTGTGTCATGCATGTTGGGATATCTGAAAGAGTCTGAAAAATAAAGCATTTTATAGCCATTATCTCATTAAGATTTATAAGCATCCTAAAGGGAACATGTTTTCAGTAATCCTATCTTACGGATGAGAAAATTAAAACTTAGATATGTACCTTTCCCCAGATTAATCAGCTAGAGTTTGGTTTAGTTGTAATTTCAGGTGGACTTGATTCCACAATCAGAGTTCATCAAGTTTTTAGTTTGTTTGTTTGTTTTTTTCTGATTAGGCTGTAGGCACTCTTCCTCCTGGGCTTCGCTGGTAGCTCAGTGATCAAGAATCCATCTGCCAGTGCAGGAGATGTGGGTTAGATTCTTGGGTTGGGAAGATTCCCTGCAGAAGGAAATGGCAATCCACTCCAGTATTCTTGCCTGAGAAATCCCATGGACAGAGGAGCCTGGCGGGCTACAGTCCATGGGGTTGTGAAAGAGCTGGGCATGACTTAGCAACTAAACAACAACTCTTCCTCTTGCTGTGGGAGAATGGTTTTGTGCTTTTGTGAAATTTAGGTCTATGAAAAAGAGACAATACAAATGGCCAGGTTATAATTATTTGGCAATCAAACATTACATGGGAACTAAGTGCCCAGGGTAGGAAAGACAAACTCTTGACTTGGGTCATACCACTGGACAAGTCAGTGCATCTACCCCTGGTATAAGCAAGGTGTCCCTTGGGTCAGCACAGCTATCCTCCCAGATCCGGAGATCAGATTTTGACTGGAGTCATCAAGAAGGTCTGGGCAATGGGGTGTTGGAAATGGAACATCATTTGGGAATAGGAGGGACCAGATCCAGTTGAGGGTATATGGTCCCTTGATGGGCTTCCCTGGTGGCTCAGACAGTAAAGAATCCACCTGCAATGTGGGAGACCTGGGTTCGATCCCTGGATAAATTCTGTTGTTGTTCAGTTGCTAAGTCATGTCCGACTCTTTGTGACCTCATGGACTGCAGGATGCCACGCTTCCCTGTTCTCCACCATCTCCCAGAGTTTATTCAAGTTCATGTCCATTGAGTTGTATGTTACATATGCCTAAAATAACAGAAGAAACCACCAGCTTTTCATTTTATGTAAGACCTCAAGCAATTATGCAAGTGAGCACAAAGAAAAACCTGAACAAGCTCCCTTGGGATGTTCTGGAGAGTGGGCTGACTACAGATGGGCTGACTACAGTGATGGGGAATACACCATACTCGGCAACAAAGAGCTTGACCTCTCAGATGCCAGTGACTACGACTGAGAAGGTAGCAAGGGATACAAAACAGGGTTGGCTTGTTTTTGAAATTTCATCATTTCTACCTATGCACGTTTTGACCACATCAAAGATCTTTTCCTTCAAGACAAGTTGTGATGAAAATATCTGTGATGAAAATATCACAGGGGATTGAAAATAATAGGCTAAGTGTTTAAGTTCTGCTTGTGTGGATGGGGCAGAAGGGGATGGAGCCTCTGAGAGTAACTGCCAGTCATGAGCAGAGCTGTTCTCCCCGGCTCCACCCGCTCTGAAAACCCCAGGACCTCTGGGTCTCTCCCTTGAGATGTGTCATAGACAGGCAAGTTGTTTAATGATGCATCTCCCGGTTCCTCCTTGAAGGACTCCAGTGCTCAACCTGGAAACCCACAGAAGAAAATGTTTCACATATAAGGAAATGAGAGCAGACGTGGGAGAAGGTGACATCAGTGGCCACTGTCGTCTGGAGTCAGTATATATGAACAGATTCAGGATGCTGAAAACGATATGGGAAGCTGTCTGGCCTCTCCAGCCAGTGTCAGGAATGACAAAAATGGTGATGGGGAGGGTTGGCCCTAGATGGAAAGAGGCTGAAGAGACAGGATACAGTAAGTCCCCTGCATACAAATGAGCTCTGTCTGAGAGCAGGTTCATAGTCCAATCTGTTTGTAAGTCCAACAAAGTTAGCCTAGGTATCCAACTAACAGAATCAGCCAGGTAGTAACTGTGTGTGTGTTTAGTCGCTAAAGTCACTAAGTCATGTCCAACTCTTTGCAACCCCAAGGACTGTAGCCTGCCAGGCTCCTCTGTCCATGGGATTCTCCAGGCAAGAACACTGGAGTGGGTTGCCATTTCCCTTTTCCAGGGGATCTTCCTGACCCAGTGATCAAACCAGCATCTCCTGCATTGCCAGCAGGTTCTTTACCACTGAGCCAACTGGGAAGCCCTAATCCTCTTGCTCTAAGAGGCAAAAGAACAAGTTCATATAGTAATATAATACTTTTCACATGAAATACATAATATATAAGTGCAAACATACATACAAAATGCATAGTACATAAAAACAAACGCAAAAAATAAAGAAGATATTTTATTCTTACAATACAGACCTTGAAAAGTACAGCAGTATGTTCAATAGCTGGCACACAGGGCATGTTCTCACGTTTCTTTGAAAGTCTGTAACCTGAAGGTTCATACTTCAGGGACTTATTGTAATCAAACACAATATGCGAACCTTGAATGTATCTTAGGTCAGGAAAAAGAAAAGATGTGCAGATGTTTGGGGAAACAATTGAAAGTAGTTGAAATATGGACTTTGTATTACATACTGTTATTGATTTGAAGTTAATTTTCTCAAGTGTGGCGTTGATATCCTGGTTATGGAGAAGACCCTTATCTTGGAACATAAATGATTAAATTTTCAGGCTGAGGGAGGTCTAATGATGACTTCAACTTGCTGTCCAGTCTTTAAGAAGAAAGCAAGTAGTTTCAAATAGATAAAACAGTCAAATATTAACAGTTGGTACATCTAAGGGACAGGAATACAGGCGTTTCACGATATTACTTTTTAAAGGTTCTAAAATCTTCCAAATTAAATGTTGGGGACATGTGGTCCCTAATACTGTCCCTCTTTTCTGGAATGTCATGTACAGAATTCATCTCACAGATTAGCAGTCACCCTCTGTGTGCAGGGTCTTCTTGAGACATGTTTTACTCTTTCCTTTTTATATTGCAGGAATATTCCTTTGGACAGTGCTGACATTGCTCAGATTCTTTTTTTTAAACTATTACTTTATTTGATTCTATTTTTTTTTTTTTTCCAAAATGGTACCTTGGCTGAATACACAGCACTCTGGAAATAACCTTAATAATTTTTAAGTGAATTCTATTTTAAATAACTGTCACTTGTACAATTGTACAGCAAATTGACTTGGGCATGCTACTCCGCATTTTGGGGGGTGTTAATTTCTCCATCCCCCAAATGCCCGTTTGTGAAAACTCAGTCTCCTGTTTCCTCTCTTGGGTGATGGGTGTGCCAGGTGCCCAGCGCGCATGCTGTCTCTGGGACTGGCCACAAGATGGCAGTGTCTCAGAACATTGTTCTACTTGGAAGGGAGACCTGAGAGCCTGGCTGAAGGTCTGAAAGGGGCATCCATGGCAGAAGGTTGGCAGGTCGGATGCTGTGTTCAGCATCTAAATGGTTTGAAACAAAGAGCTGGATGGTGCATTGGGGAAAAGACAATACTAGGCGGCCTTGTTATATCCTTTGCTTAGAGCTCAATCACTTTATACAACAATCATCCCGTGAAACTCCAGGAAGTATTTTCTTATCTATATCGATGCTAAGTTTGCCATTCTCCTCTAGCTATTTATGTGGCAATGTGCGACAGAGGATGAGATGGCTGGATGGCAGCACTGACTCGATGGACGTGAGTCTGAGTGAACTCTGGGAGTTGGTGATGGACAGGGAGGCCTGGCGTGCTGCGATTCATGGGGTCGCAAAGAGTTGGACACGACTGAGCGACTGAACTGAACTGAACTGTACTACAGCAAGGATATCACCTAGCATTTCTCTCTGTCAGTCCACGACCCATTAAGTTTACTACTTAAGAAATGTAAACTAATTCAACTCTCTTTTTGTGACCTGAATTCTAAACACAGTTAAAATGTTCTTCCCTCCTAGTGTATCCATAGAATTATGGATGGGTGAATATTTTCATTAAACTTCCACTAAACTCAAAACCAAAGAAGAAAAGTTTTCTTGCTTAGAACCATTATATAGGCTATAATCTTTAATAGGTTCAACCTTTAATATTGGGCTTTCATAGCATAGTCTGGAGCTAATGATTGAAATGTATGATTACCGTGACAAAGAAAATTAAGGTCATTTTTGTCCAAAGTCCAGTGCAGACTCAGTAAATTCCAGAGAAGCCTCATAGAAATAAAATTTGATGGCTCTGCAGTTATCTTTGGATGAGCTTCAAACTCAGACTATAGATCACTTGTAAGTGTCTAGGAGAGCTCAGGGTTGGTGAAGCCAAACTCAAAGCTTGTGAAGAGGTAAGGAGGGGTCCATGGGGCTCTCTCAGCTAGTGTGGTCTCCCTGCTCCATAAATCTGCCTGTAGCCTCTTTTCCGGTGTGGGCTCGTCTCCGGTGTGGGTTCTTTGGCAGAGGACCTTCTCAAATCTGCAGAGTGAGCTCAATGTCTGGAGTAACATCATTAGGGTTCTTTTCCTCTGACAGCCTCCTGATAAATTCTTCTCCCAAATGGACAGACACTTGAGCAACTGTGCTTAATGGATTATCTTGTTAGAGCCGTATAACCTTAGGATTATCCAAGGCTGAATCAAGTGCAAACGTTTGTCTTTCACTTGATGGACCCACAAACGGAATTAAGCCCCAGCCCATTAATCAGATCAACTCACAAACTGTCTTACTGTGTGAGTATACAGTGATGTGCCTGGCAAAGTCCACTCCTGGGCTGGTATCTATGAACCCAGATAAAATCCTAGTTTCTACCTGGTGGGTAGAATATATTTTACTCTTTCAAAATTATGGATTACTTTTATTTTTGGTTTTCTAAAAGCTCCAGGGGTTTAATTGTGGAATGTGTATAAATTATTGTGGAGTCTATTATTTTACTTATAAACACTCAAAGTCTGACATCAAGACATGCTATTGTTATCAAGACTTGATTCTTAAGATGTGCATTGATTTTAGATTAGTTTCTCTAAAAATAATGACCAGAGCTCAAGTTTTCATCACAGATCCCATCTCTTCCAATTACTTGTAAAACTTTAGGGAAGGACTGGAGTACTTTAGAAGTGTTTTAAGGCTTTCTCAACTGGTTGCATGAAGTTATCACAGCTTCTAACACCTGTTCCTTTCACTGTGTTAGCAGATTGTACCGTGGTAGGTTGTCAGGGCAGAAACTGTGCAGCCTCTCCCACTTTGTTTTTAAAGTGGCTCCAGTAATCCTGCAAGATTTGAGGATTCCAACATTTAATAATAGCTAGTTATTAGCTATACTTTCAGAAAGAAAGACTTTTAAGACCACAGTTTAAGTGAGAAGACGCCCTCTTTTATGGTTTGAAGGACATAAAATATAAGATGGTTTAAATATTGAATGGCTCAGAGTTACCTTCATTTGAGTGTAAATTCAACACAAAATCCCTCAACAGAGGTTGGTTTGTTGCTGGAGCTTTGAATGATTTCGGCTCAATCACTGCTTCTTTCAAGGCACGGGTCTCCACCGTTGTCAGATGCGTTACTATCTCCTCTTCCTTAGGACGGTAACTGTTTCAGATTTGAGCACACAGAACAGCTCCATGGGTCATTTCCCCTTTCTTTCTTTTGCTTTCTTTCACTGTTTCTTTCTTTTTACTTGACGGGCTCCCCCTTTAAGAGCAGAAACATCACAGAACGGGATCTGGGATAATTTTTGGTGACTCACCCTCATTTCCTAAGCTCTCTCTCCCCATCCCCACAATTCTGAGAATACAAGTGTGTGTGATGTTGTCTGTAATAGAGTGACAGAGGGTCAGAGAAACATAGAGGATGGGATCACTTTTCTGAATGGGGTTACTAGGACTCTATCTGGATGACAGACCCCTTGATCCAGGCCTTCATGGGTATGCAGTACTTTAAAAGGTCCTTTGGGGAAAGGGGGCCCTCAGTCACTGGTGGCAGTAAGAACAGGTGAGAAGAAGGTTTGGCAGGTTTGATGAATGCCAGGTAGCCAGACATACCTGGATTAAAGTGTGCATGTGTCTGAAGCATAGACTACAAGGGAAACCTGAAAAGTTAGGTTAGGTCTAGAGCAAAGATGACCCAGACTGCTGTGCTGAGGGGCTTGACGTCCAGTCTTTTAGGCAACATGAGCCTCTGGTGGTATTTGAAAAAGGGAGTGGCATGAAACCTACTTGGGTAGTCAGTGATAAGGCACTTCCTGTGTGCAGGCAGTGTTCCTGGGTTTCTCATAGACAAATGCATTGCATTTTCTCAATAATCCTGTGGAATAAATGCAGTTATCCCCACTTGGATGGGAGCACAGGGAATTTGAACCATTTGGTCAAGGTCACATGGCTAGAAGTGGCAGAACCAGACTGTACCCAATAGCCTTGCTCCTGAGCCTGGGCTCCAAACCATTGCATTGTTTAGGGGCAGGACAGACCTGGAGCGAGGGTGGAGGGAGAGAGAAGGTGTTGCAAGAAGAGCAAGAGACAAGAAGGCTCAAGTCAGCACGGGGTGGGGTGAGGGATCGGTGCTAAGGGCAGAGTAGAGATGACAAATCAGAACAAGTGGGAAAGACCTTGCAGAGGAAACAGTAACCTTGCTTTTAGTAGAAAAGTTCACATGTCATGGTTTCAAATCCCCCCACTCTTCTCTTTATCCCCATCCCCCTATGACTCACCTGGTGCTTACCTATTGCCATGCTCAAGGTAAGGTCTCACCTGGGCAGAATCGAAGACGCTCTCCACTTACTTCATTCAAAACAGTTGAAGTTTCACTTTTCTGGAAGCTGCTGCTGCTGCTGCTGCTAAGTCACTTCAGTCGTGTCCGACTCTGTGCGACCCCATAGACGGCAGCCCACCAGGCTCCCCAATCCCTGGGATTCTCCAGGCAAGAACACTGGAGTGGGTTGCCGTTTCCTTCTCCAATGCAGGAAAGTGAAAAGTGAAAGTGAAATCGCTCGGTTGTGTCCGACTCTTCACGACCCCATGGACTGCAGCCTACCAGGCTCCTCCGTCCATGGGATTTTCCAGGCAAGAGTACTGGAGTGGGGTGCCATTGCCTTCTCCATTCTGGAAGCTACATCACGTTATTTGGTAAAATTTCTAAGTCTGTTTCCCATGATAACTGTGATGTGTCTATAGAGATGCACTTGTCTTTTTTTTTAATCCAAAGAAAAGACCTTATAAATATCCCAGAACTTGAGCATTTTTAGAAAATATCTGAAGACAAGAATAGAATGAAAGTGCCATCTCATTCAGTTTTGGAACTCCCTACTCTCAACCTTGGGCCACTGATTTGCCATATGAGGTTTATCACTCAGACTGACCCCATTGATTTCTTTCTTTCATGAGAAACCTTGGCTGGAAAAGGCCTCTCTCAAGCTAGAAATTTTTATAGCAGAGGTTCTTGTTAAAAACGTTGATGTTAGTGTGGTCTTAATTTATTTTATTTACCTTCGTAAGGGAATTAATATCATTGCAGCAGTATTGATGATAGCATATCTTGGGTTTAAGAAATTTTCTATCTATTAGCTGATTGGGAATCACCCAGGGGAAGACAGGAAATCCAATAATGTAAATAAACTTGACATTAATAATTTCTATACATTTCTGGGGCCAGCCATGTAAAAAAGTAGAGAAAGCCATGATATTAGTGTAGGTATTTCACAATGAGCTGGAAAAAGACCCTATTTATCAAGCTTAGAGGGGCACAGCACCTTCCCCCACAGTCAGTCTCTCCCATCAGGAAGCTTCCATAATTCTCTTATCCTTATTCACCAGAGGGCAGACAGAATGAAAACCACAATCACAGAAAACTAACCAAACTGATCACATGGACCACAGCGTTGTCTAACTCAGTGAAACTATTAGCCATGCCCTGTAGGGCCACCCCAGATGGACAGGTCATGGTGGAGAGTTCTAACAAAACGTGGTCCACTGGAGAAGGGAATGGCAAACCACTTCAGTATTCTTGCCTTGAGAGTCCCATGAACAGTACGAAAAGGCAAAAGAGAAGCAATAGTCTAAGAAGAACCATTTTAAGAATGCTGTGACAGGCACTTGGTCCTGGAAAATTGAGAAGAAATCATAGATCTGGGATTTATGGCTCATGTGATACTGGATGACTGCATGGGGCTGATTCTAGCAGGATGAAAAGTTACATTTATTGAGAGTCTATTGATAGCTGTGCCTATGTGAATGGCATTAAGCTTAATCATATTCTGGGTACTTTTTGTCTCAAAAAATGTGATTTTCCATTGTCCTACCCAGGTGGTAACGTGATGGAGTGAAGCTTATGATCCAGAAGTGCTGGACTCTGTAAACCAAGCCTTCTGTCTCAAGTGACTGAAGGTAGAAGTCATCCTTAAAAGGTCAACAGGGTCTTTAGCTGTGGAAGAGAGTCTATCTATCATTTTAACATCATTCCTCATCAGAGATACAGAAGCAAACTCAGCAGTGATCCAATTTCTTCTGTGAATCTCTCCCTTAGCTATGATGCCCATTTTCTTTCTCTCCTTAGGATTATGTAAAAATATAATGATAAACATAAATTATAAGACATAAGTAATAAAAAAACCCATAATTTTTGTTTCATAACAAAATTATAGGAATGTCTGGGCTTGATTTCTCCCTTAACCCTGATGTGGTGCTGATGGAACCTCAAGATAGTTAATAATTCAGATCAATTGGAGTTGTACACAGTGTAACAGTGGTGATGACAGAGGACTGATACTCCTGAGACCTCCATGTAAACTCCCGTCCAATAACTCACAGGGCATTTCATATAACCCAGGAGTTACAGAAATGTGGTGGCAACATGTTCAATACTTTTATTGGGTTGATAATATAAAAATAACTGTATAGGGCCAGAAAAATTCAAAATGGGACCTGCAGGGCTTCCCTGGTAGCTCAGGGATAAAGAATCCATCTGCAAGAGACACGGGTTCGATTCCTGGTCTGGGAAGATCCCGCGTGCCTTGAGACAACTGGGACAATGCGTCATAATTACTGAAGCCTGAATGCTCGAGAGCCTGTGGTCCACAACGAGAGGGGCCGCCGCAGTGAGACGGCTGTGCCCTGCAGCTACGGGGTAGCCCCTGCTCACCAGAGTGAGAGGAAAGTGCATGAGCCAGTGAAGCCCACCACAGCCAGATAAATACATACATACATAAATAAAGATGGGCCAGGGAACCAAGATTTCAGACTCTTGTCTAGTTGCCGATTATCTAGAATGGCTAATGTATTGGTTCGTGAGTAGCGTGTAATACACTGCCATGTGAACCACCGTGCCATCCCACTTTGAGTGCTATCCACCCTTCACAGCAGTGCTCTCATCTGGCCAGTCATTCATTTGCTTTTCTCTAGAGAGAGAGAGGTTGGCCAGAGAGGAGAAGGGTGCCTATAAGCAAAAGGCAAGCAATTTCCAACGTTTCTTGGTTTGTTTACCTTCATAGCGCCTTCTGTTCTGCTTACTCAAGGATAGGATTACTCCAGGGACAGGATGCAGTTTAAATTGATATTGATGTTTGTGGCTTTACTGTTGAGATGATATTGATCATGTTTGTGGCTTTACTGAGAAAGAGAGATAGAAGTTGTTTGTCCAAGTGCATCACACAGAACTAATATCCTGCCAGGAAGACAACGGTGATATCCAGCAACTTCCACCTTCCAGGCTGTGCTTACAAAACCCACTAATTATGCAGAACAAATCTGTTCCATGTCGTCTCCCTTTAGCTTTGATTACTGCCCTTTTTCTTTCTCTCCTTAAGGATATTTACATGAAAACATCTTTGTTTCTGGAGAGTTTGTTTTTCTTTCTCTTTTTGAGGGCTACCCTCCCTTTGAAAAGAGTGACTTTCATCTCCAAGTCCAGAAAGATGGGTTCATACTGCTCTGCCTTTAACAACCCAGGTCAGTTGCTAGGGAAACACGTAATGTCTCAGCTAACGTCAACAGAAGGCTCTGAGTTAAAGTAGACAAGCTTTTAGTGTAATTGGAACCTACGATATGCATGAGCAGTAATGCTTGCTGATAAATTCTGTATTAATGAATTGGACTTTTCGGCTTCTTCCCAAAGGGCCATTGTTAGTCCTCTAGCACAGGCTGATGGTTTTGAAAACAACTTGTAAAGAGATTACTTTAAAAAAAAGACTTCTTGTATTCTGACAAATTATAAAAGATCTTTTAAAAGATCTCTTTAAAGAATCTTGCATCTTGACAAATTGTTTGTTGTTGTTCAGTCGCTCAGTCTGAAGCCATGGGCTTCCCTTGTGGCTCAGCTGGTAAAGAAGCCGCCTGCAATGCAGGAGACCTGGGTTTGATCCCTGAGTTGGAAAGATCCCCCGGAGAAGGGAAAAGCTACCCACTCCAGTATTCTGGCCTGAGAATTCCATGGAATGTATAGTCCATGGGGTGGCAAAGAATCAGACACGGCTGAGTGACTTTCACTTCACTTCAGTTGCTAAGTCCTATCTGACTTCAGTCCATGGACCGAAGCACATCAGGCTTCCCTGTCCTTCACCATCTCCCGGAGTTTGCTCAAACTCATATGTTGGACAAATTATTTAAGGATTCTTAATTACATCAAGAGTTATAGGTAAATTTGGAGCCCTGTCTATAAGGTAGGCACTGTGCTAAGCATTCAGCAAGCAATAACACATCGAAGGTGGATTACTGGTTACCGCAGTACTGCAGGAAGGGGTTTTTATTGTCTGCATTTTACAGATGAAGAACTTAGTAAGAGAGAGGCTAAGTAACTTACCGGAGCACATCTGGGCAGAAACATGGCAGAGTGGTGATCTGAACTCAGAGAACCTGACATTATTGGTAGCAGACATTCTGAGCCATTAAGCTATGCTACCTCTCAGTCACGATCCCACTGGTTGTTCACTGAAGAATCAGAAAGTAAAAATTCCATTGGATAAGCAAAATCTCCCCTATAGACATTTTTCTTCACTTTGACAATTGTGAAATAAATAAGAGTATGACTTTGGAGGGGGGAGTGGAGTTCTTCATGCAACGGTAGAGGGCTAAACTCCAGAGCAACATTCATTCATTTATTTTTAAAAATATTTATTTATTTGGCTATGTCAGGTCTTAGTTGTGGCAGTGGATATCTTTGATCTTCATTGCAGCGTGCAAAGTCTTTAGTTTTGGCATTTGAACTCTTAGTTGCAGCATGTGGGATCTAGTTCCCTGGCCAGGAATCAAACCTGGGCCCCCTGCACTGGGAGTGCAGAGTCTTAGCCACTGGACCACCAGGGAAGTCCCAGAACATCATTTATTTTTAAAGTAATTTCAATCATATCAATTGATTGTAGGGTTGGAGGTGACACTGACCAGGTCATAGGACACATGTCTGCTCTGACTTGTTCCTCTGCACTGAATTACTCCTTAAGCCATTCATTCGACAAGGATCATTCAATGATGAGACAGAATCAAGATTGGTGGGCAAGGAACCGTCCTCCTAGAAGAGATGTATGTATGGGATTCAATAGAGAAGCTATTCTTCCTCAGATGTCCTCTTAAAGAATAGCATCCTTTTCTCTGCAAAAGAAATAGTGTTTCTTTAGAGAGCTGAGGCAATGAAAAAGTGGTGTTTTTGATCAAGCGGTGTTTTTCTATGTCTACATACAGTGATGTAGGAGTCTTTTCAATATTGAACTTGCGATGAACTGAAATAATAAATTGATATAAATGATATTAACCTTTTTTAACTTTTCAAAAATTTTAAAACAAAAGAACTTTTCTTAAAGAAGAACCAAGTGATGCTTTTCTGGAGATCTTATTTTTCATGAAAAAAGGCCTCAGGATTAATCACAGGCATATCGCCAAGGTCTTCACAAACATAATTTTCAGTTTGGCTGGATTAGATTTGGTCTTTTCCTCATAGTCTCCACCATTTCAAAGAACATCATATATTTTATGTTTTATAAAAACTCCCCTCACTGAAAACAAATGGAATAATTAACAGTCTCGGTAGCTCTGTTGCCAAGAGTCCCTGTAGCTCTCTCCTGCTTACTTACGTATGTGTGGAGATGAACCCTGCATACCAACAAGCCCACAGATGCATTTTCTGTTTCCTCCTCTCTGTGATTACTAATGTCCAGTAGCAGGGTTAAAAAATGTTTTCCATTGTTATGATAGAAAATCCATAGATGGAATGTGTCTCTTAAAGGCAAAGCATAAGTAAGTAAGTGTTAGTTGCTTAGTTGTGCCCAACTCTTTGTGACTCCATGGTCTGCAGCCCATCAGTTGCCATTTCCTTCTCCAGGGGATCTTCCCAACCCAGGGATCGAACCCATGTCTCCTGCGTTGCAGGCAGATTCTTTACCGACTGAGCTACAAGGGAAGCCCAAGGCAAAGCATACTTTTGAATAAGAGGCAGTTTGGTGGGATGCCTTACCTCATAAATTTGTCATCATATTGGCTTTGGGATGGCTGGACCAGTGTGTGTGTGTGTGTGTGTGTGTGTGTGTGTGTGTGTGTGTGCATGTGCCCTTAAGTGTGCATGACCTTAGTACACATAGTTCAGTATTTCAGGAGGTCGTCACTCTCAGGGTTGTACAAATGCTGTGTTGGTACCTGGGAGTGATTGCCATCTTAGACATTGGCCCGAGGTGTGTCTTACTACACCGGAGTCCTGGCTGTTATGGATTCTCTGAGAGTAGGCGGTGAGGGCTGACTCGCAGCTCCCAGGTTCTAGAGCAGGGGCTCAGTAGTTGTGACACACAGGCTTAGTTACTCCAAGGGATGTGGGATCTTCCAGGATCAGAGATCAAACCCATGTCTCGTGCTTTAGCAGGCAGATTTCTATCTACTGTTCCACCAGGGAAGTCCTCAAAATTACTTTTATGATTTATGAATTCATGGTACACTCTAGGTGGTATACTTTAGTAAAAGCATTCATATTTACAGCTATCAGATGTAAGTCTTCTTTCAAGTCTGCCAGTGTATTCTGCTGACTGCATGAATCCAGTTGTTTGTGGAAGGGCAAAGACTTTACACTGGAGACCCTCCATTACTGTGGGCATCCTGAGGCATGAGGCCCATTTGCCCCTTTCTGCTCTGCATGGGTCCCCTATTGGAGGGTAATACTGGCAAACAGCTGTGGGCAGTCAGTGTTGAGAAATAAATGCCTAGTCTCGACAGCCTCTTGCTTAAAGTGTCTCTGCAGAGAAGCAAAGCCATGGGTGACTCTTGAGAAGCAGCAGCAGGAGGAAACTTCCAGATGAAAAGGATAGATGGACCAAAACATTCCCTCCCGCCCCCCGAGAAACAGAGACCTTCTGATCAAGCAGGACTCCTGGCCAGCTCTGCACTGGAACATACTGGAGAGCTTTAATAACACTTAGACCCATGAGATAAGAATCTCTGAGACAGGTTTCACGTTTCTATTTTTACAAAAGTCTCTCGAATTTGGTAAGTTTGTCAGGTATCTAATGGGGAGAGAGTAGGGGTTGAGAAAATCAAACCTGTCAATCCTAAATGAAATTGACCCCAAATATTCATTGGAAGGACTGATGCTGAGGCTGAAGCTCCAATACTTTGGCCACCTGATGGGAAGAACTGACTCATTGGAAAAGACCCTGATGCTGGGAAAGATTGAAGGCAGGAGGAGAAGGGGATGGCAGAGGATGAGATGGTTGGATGGTATCACCGACTGGATGGACATGAGTTTGAGCAAACTTCGGGAGACAGTGAAGGACAGGGAAGCCTGCTGTGCTGCAGTCCATGGAATCACAGAGAGTAAGACATGACTTAGTGACTGAGCAACAGCTTCAGCGGTTGACCAGGTGCCTTTTCCAGTTCTTTTGCCTAAAAATCTGTGTGACCTCTGTTTGGTGGGGACAAGATAGGATGGCTCTAAGGGGAGGGAGAATGAAAAATTTCTAGAAAAAGTGCCATTTCTTAGTTCCTAAGAGACAAAAAACATTATTTGGGAGTGAACAGGAAATCCCTTCATCTTGTCAATGAGAAATGAATAGAGAAATGAAACCATTCTCTCTACTTTCATTTCAGACCCCTAGACTTCTCTCTTACAGCTGGAATCAACCATTTCTGAACCTTGTGCCCCAAAGGTGTGTGAGGGCAGAGAACAGCTAATAAAGTTTTTAATTTCTGATGATCCAGGCAGCTATAATGATTTCATTTCCACCCGAGGTCTAGTGGCCAAAGGGATGCTGGTTCTCCAATGAGAAAGATCAAGTTGACTGGAAATGAGGTTGCATATTTCCATGGTTTAAAACTTCAACCTATTGCTCTAGTTTAGGTGATGCAAAAAATAAAGACAAAAAATCAAACCAGAGGTCCACATCAGCTATTCCGGACACCTATGAAACATTTATGTTGAATCTGAAAAATAGGGTAAAATGTTCCAATTCTAATTGGAAACTTTCCCCAGTGGTTTTCTCAGATTCCTGGGGGACTGAAATCAAACATCTGTGGCAGGTCTGTGGTTAATATAAATGTTAGGAGTGGGCTTGTGTTCAGATGCCAAGTTTCTGGAACTGTCACCAGCAATGGCAACTTAGGTGCTTTGCCTTTAAGAATACTGTGCAAGCATATTGAAAACAGCCGAAGGAAACCCCTGCTCAGGCATAAACGCCAGCAAGTCGCTGATTGGAACTCTCTTCCTTAGATGCAGAGACATATTTTCTACTTTCAAAAAGTTCTTTTGTATATTAGACATTTTTTTTTCCAGAAAAGTATTGGTCTGCATAGGCTTCTGTGGTACAGAAAAGCAATTCTTCACATGTATATAATAAGTACATGGAGGAACCTAGTGAAAAGAACATAAAGTTGATATATATTTAGCTTCGTGTATGACTGGGCTGTGTACCAGCTGTGACTGTGGGTAAGTTACCGACTCTGTCACCTCTAAGATGCAGATATGAAGAACGCCCTGGCACATGGTAGTCAATCAACAAGGCTGTTTCTTTCCCTCTCCCATTAAATGAGACACATGCAGTATGTTGGGGCTTCCCTGATGGCTCAGATGATAAAGAAAGTGCCCGCAATGCAGGAGACCTGGGTTCAGTCCCTGGGTTGGGAAGAGCCTCTGGAAAAGGGAATGGCAACTCACTCCAGTCTCCTTCCTGGAGAACCCCATGGACAGAGGAGCCTGGTGAGTTACAGTCCATGGGAAGAGTCAGACACAACTTAGCCACTAAACAACAACATACCAGGGTTATTTTTGTTTTTATCTTTACATAGTGGAAGATATTTCACAGGAAAGATTCAAACCAGGGTGTAGAAGTATGAGGCACCAGGTTGGGTGGCTGGCACAGGAGAGATTCAAACCAGGGTGTAGAAGTATGAGGGACCAGGTTGGGTGGCTGGCAGGTTTTACTCAAGGTCCCAAAGTCAGAGAGAGGGGCTCCACCTACTGTGTCCAGAAGACATTGTTCTAAGCAGCTTTTAGACCTTGTTCTGAGGGCTTCCCCTCGCCCCTCCCTTCATACAAATATTTAAGACTTTCCATAAATTGAAGTCAGGTCACCAAACGATGGAAGAACTCTTTGCAGTGAGTGGGCTGCTCTGCCATGGAGGGAGTGGGTCTCCCCAGGCTAACTTACTTCTGTTGGCCCCCTGTCTCCATCCTGACAGCCCGTTTCATCTTGACCTGGTGGTAGGTTACTTCCTAGCTGTTTGGCCCTGTCCAGCTGGATCTGGCCTTTAGCTAAAACTCTTTAAGGTCTGAATCCTCACTGTGTGAAGAGCCAAAGAATCTTGCATAAGGACATTCACAGAATAAATGAAGTCCAGTGTCACGTACCGCCTTTGTAAAACACCTTGGCGTGGTAGCAATAGGCACGGTCTTTTTAATAAAGCTCATTCCTTATGGCTCCCATGTCTTATCTATTTGGACTCTGTGCTTCTCATTATCAGTAAATGGAAATGCTATGGGTAGATTTAGGTCATCATGGAAAAAAAAATATAGCTGTCACTGCCTTCTGCAATCTAGTCATTCATTATACGGACCTGACCCCTTATCTTTTTGCCTCCACAGTAAAGTGCTTTGTGTATATGAGAGCGTGTGTTTAAGTCTCAGCCAATAGACACAGTCTGAGGACAATCCTATAATTTTGAGTTCCAAGTGTGAGAAAAGGAAAAAGGGTCACTTTGATTAGGTCATAATATACAGCAAATGGAAACTTCTGGATTTTTCATAAATCCTCATTCATCAGAAAAACCACCATCATTCTTTGGTTCCTTTCTCTCCTAATCCAGGGAATTACATTTTCTCAGTTTGATCTTTTTTTTTTTTTTTATCAATGGCAGATGCATTTCCCTGCTTCTTTCAGTAAATAGCATTTTAATTCAAAAAAGTCAGTGGTTTCAGCTGCATTTTGCTAAACAGATGAGTCATCAGACATGGAAGCTGATGCATTTTTATTTTTATTTTTTTCAAAAGCAAACACATGGAACAGCCTGTAGGGCATCTTCGGGGCACATGTAACTTGTTAAAGGTTCATTAAGGGTCTCTGAAATGGAATTTGTTCGTGTAACCGGTGTTTGTATTTCTCAAGTTGATGATTTATCACTTAAGTTACAGTAGCACTATCCGTAAGACACAGAGAGCCTGCGGATTGTGACTCGGACTTGCCCACATTTCCTTATGTCTTGCTTCCAGGTCACCTGGATGGGGACCATCCCATTTGGTTGGAAGTTTCCTGGCTGCCATTCCAGAAGGAAATGTTCTCGTAAAGACAGACTCTCTAACATAAGCGATTTTAAGCGCAGAGATTTAAGAGCAAATTAGGGGCTTACTTGGTCTGAATAAGGAAACTAAAATGTCATGATATTCTTTCATATGATGTGCTTAGCAGATTGGGGAAAGCTTGGCAGTCTATATGTTTGAAAACTGGAAAAATGCACTGTGCCCAGCGCTACTGCAGTCTGTCAAGCATTGCACGCACAGCATTTCTTGTGCCCTCCAAGCAGCTAGCTCTGTGAGACCAGTAGCATGGGGATGACCTTTTCTTTATGGAAATGTGCCAACAAGTTTCCTGGAGGTCAGGAAGCTAGACTTTCATCCACTTAGTAGTTGCAGACAGAACTTCTATATGGATGAGGTAGTTTGGGAAAAAACTCCTGACATCAAGACTAGTTCTTTCCCTGTAATAATTTCTGCTCCCTTGATTATGGATGGCAATTTTAGAACTGAAAATTCTGCTCGGAAATGGTACTCACCTGTGCATGGGAAGGTGGACACTCCTTTTTCCTTGATTTTGTTTCCCTGTGAAGGAACTTCCATTAGAGCGATCTTCCTGGCCTGATAGCGTGTGTGTATATGTGTGCGCGCATGCTCAGTCCAACTGTCCAAGCCTTTTGCAATCTCACGGACTGTAGCCCACCAGCCTCCTCTGTCCACGGGATTTCCCAGACAAGAATACTGAGTGGATAGCCATTTCCTTCTTCAGGGCATCTTCCCAACCCAGGGATCAAATCCCGGGTTTTGATCCTGCTCTGCAGGCGGATTCTTTGCCAACTGAGCTACCAGGGAAGACCCGGCCAGATACTTTGGCCTTCACTATACAGGTGCCTCATGAATTTGAGCACTCCCAGCAGTCACTGGGTGTGCTCAAGCCGCTTTTTGTTTCATTTTGATCAGTGTTAAATCTGACAGTTTGATATCTGTCTCCTGGCCCTAGCGTTTGTTTATACTCCACAGTTCTTTTCTTTAAAGTAGTCATTCATTTATTTGCCTGCGTTGGGTCTTAGTTGCAGCATGCAGGGTCTTGGATGCATTATGAGGATCTTTCCTTCCAGTGCATGGACTCTGTTGTGGCTCATAGGCTTAGTTGCCCTGGGGCATGTGGGATCTTACTTCCCTCGCCAGGGACTGAACCCTCATCTGTTGCACTGCAAGGCAGATTCTTAACCTCCGGACCACCAGGGAAGTCCCACTGCACAATTCTTAATTTAGTCAGGAAACTTACGGTGCCTAATTTTTATTAAAACTCCCATCTCCATTCCTTAACCTTGACCCACAAAACTGTAACAAGGCAGTGTCTCCCACTTAATCAAATTGCTGACTTGATATCCATTTGCTTTCAGCTTTTGATGGTTGGGGGAGTATGGTAAAACTTTTAAGATGTTTTCAAAATGTGTCAGTGATGTGCTAGACTGTAACTAACCCAGGGATTTATTTTTGGCCGGGGTAGCAACAATGCCTTATTCTTCTTTGTAGCTTTCTGAACATAGTTTAGTACTCATTGTTGAGTAGGTTGAATTGGACTGAACAGGAGTTGGAGTTATTGCTATGACTACCTCTCTTTGTATGTAACTATTTGAACTGAAAATGATACTGTCTGTCCTTCTAGATTGCTTAAAGAAATTATATATTTCTATATTTTTGATTATGTAAATTGGAGCTGCTTCTTGCAACCTGCTAAATATTAAAGAGACGAACAGGATGAAGTTAACAACAGACTTCAGAGCCAGCACATGAACTGGACTCTGCCATTCTTCCCTCCAACCATGGGGAGACTGGCTTTGGAAAAAAGACGTGGTTGAAGAACTCTTCACTGAAGTTTTAAAAGTCACTTTCAATGCTATTTTAAAATTTTGTTTATCCATTCATCCACCAAGAGATACTTTGGCTATTGTAAGTGATACTGTATGAAAATGAATATACAAATATCTTCTAGAGACTCTAATTTCAGTTCTTTGGGGTATATGTCCAGAAGTGAAATTGCTAGATAATATGGTAATTTTGTCTTTAGTTTTTTTAAAGAGCCACCCTACTGTTTTCTTCAGTGGCTGTACTCTTTCACATTCCCACCAACAGTGTACAAGGATCCCAGTTTCTCCACATCCTCACCAGTGCCTGTTACTTTCCGTCTGTTTGCCTTGGTTTTGTTTTTGATAGCAGCCATCCTAATGGGTTTGAGTTGATCATCTCTTTGTGGTACTGATTTCAACTTCCCTAGTGAATAGGGATTTTTGAGCATATTTTCATGTGATTATTGGCTATCTATGTCTTCTTTGAAGAAATGTCTATTCAAGTTCTTTGCCCTCTTTGAATTTTTGTTGTTGTTGTTGAATTGTAGGAGTTCTCTACATATTCTGAATTTTAACCTCTTATTTAATATATGATTTGCATGTATTTTCTCCTATTTGGTGGGTTGTTTCTTTACTCGGTTGATTGTTTCCTTTGATGGGTAAAATTTTTAAAGTTCAGGGTGGTCCATTTGTCTAATTTTGCTTTTGCTACTTCTGCTTTTGGTGTCATATCCAGAAACTATGGCCAAATCCATGGTCATGAAGAAACATTTCTCCTATATGTTCTTTTAAGAGTTTTGTAGTGTTAGCTTTTATGTTCTTGTCTTTGACTCACTTCAAGTTAATATATGGTGTAAAGGAAATGTGCAGCTTCATTCTTCTGCATGTGCGTATCCAGTTTTTGCAGCAGTATTTGTTGAAGACTGATTTTCCCCATTGAGTTGTATAGGTATCCTTGTCAAAAATAAATTTACCGCATATGCAGAGGTTCATTTCTTGGTTCTTTATTCTATTCCACGGTCCTAAATATCTGTCTTTATGCCAGCATCACTCGGGTTGGATTAGCTTGCTTTAAGTTTTGAAATCAAGAACTGTGAGTCCTATAAGTTTGTTCTTCTTCCCCAAGTTTTGGCTTAACATTACTTTAAAATAAAATTTATACTAGATTTATATCATAGTGGTTTTTATGCCTTACTTACCAGAACCAATTTCCCCACTGAAATGGCTTTTCCACAAATAAATTACTACGAATCTGTTGGCTATTTTAGGTACATTATTCCTTTGAAATTATGTGCTTGTCCTTACAGCTTATTGGAAAGAATGCTGCATTGAGTTGGGGTGGAGTTCTCAGGCCTGAGTTTGCTTGTATTTTTCTCCTATTTGGTGGGTTGTTCAATCCACCAGTAAGAGTGATTGTGTCTTCAGTCAGTTCACTTGAGAAAGATCTTAGTTTCCCCTCCCAGCGAAACTTCAGTGAAATGTGCAGACCTGACAGGCTGAGCCTTAGGAGCTCTGGGTCTAAGTCTTAGCAAATCAGCAGTCCGATGTTTGCTGAAGGATTACTCTTTTTAATTCACATAGGTACTCTACACTTTCTGAATCTTCCCCCTTGTTTATCACAACATATGCACAATGAGATGCAAAATTCTTTCCGATTACAAGCGTAACTGAGAATCTCAAATAGGGAATCAAATGGGCATCTCAGGTGCAAAGACAAAGCAACGTTATGGTTTCTGATGACCTCACACGGAACTTCACCTTTGGATAAAGTCTTGGGCATCTCAATAGATCCTGCTTTTCGTACATAATTAAAAGTTCACTCCAGTTGAAAAATCACGTGTTGCCCTCTTTCAACTCCACTTTAGAGCTTCTCCTCTTTTCTGTCCCAGGCCAGCCTCTGACTCAGATGCCTAGAGGGCGTGAGATGCTTGTGCTTAGTCCTGTCTGACTCTTTGCGACCCCATCGGGCCAGGCTCCTCTGGCCATGGAATTTTCCAGTCAAGAATACTGGAGTTGGTTTCCCTTATCCTTCGCCAGACGTTCTTCCCCTCCCAGGGATCGAACCCACGCCGCTTATGTCTCCTGCATTGGCAGGCGGACTCTTTACCACTAGCGCTACCTGGGAAGCGTTAGTGGGCGTGGTGGAGGGAAAAACTGACACTGTCATTGGCTGGTTCTCTCTCCAGTCTCCACCTGCTTCCTCATCCCTTTCTCCACCCTCTTCCTTACTAGCGGCTCTTTGAAGCGGTAGAGGAAGAGGGATTAAAAGAAAGGGGAAGGAAGGCTTTATGTTCCTGGCAGAAGTAATCTGATGTCAGTTCCCTCCAGTGTGGTAGCATCCAAATGCTATTCTCTTCGCTGCATGCATCTTTTCCCTGCAAACTCTGGAAGTTCAGTTCATTACCTCCCTTTTCATCGGTAGACAGTTGGGAATCAGGTAGCCATCTCCTTGTCTCCCAAACGCTAGAGGATACAGTTAGTCTGTCCTTAAGAAGTTCTCTTAAAACCTTTCTCAGTTGGCTTAAGGGGGAGGAGCGGGGGAAGTAAAGCACTCTCTGCAAAGGAGGTCCTCGTGAGGGGATTCATCGAAAACCCGGAGAGAGCTCTGTTTTCTGTTGTGCGGCTTGGAGGGAAACACCTGCAAAGCTGTTTCATCTCTCGGCCCATCTTTCTGGGATGCTCTAGATTCTGTTTTTCAGAGCGTAGTCCTTGGACCACTGGCATTGCCTTCACACGGGAGCTTAGTGACCATGCAAACATTGAACTGCTGTCCCACCCGACAGAACCTGCATTGCAACAAGATTCCCAGGTGATTTTTACATCTGTGAATATTGGAGAGGTGACAATGAAGAACTTAGAATGGTTAGTGCTTCTGAAAGTGCTTGGAAGCTGCTGCTGAAACCAGAAAAAAAAACCAACATTTAGCATCTGGGACATACACATACGCTGTAAGTTTCCGAAGAATGAAATACTGAGACGGGAAATGGACAAAAATTGAGTTAAAAGAAAAGATGAGGTGGCACATTTTTAACACTAATTAGGTCACATGAACTATGCTTGGGGGTTGAGTGAGGGTTGTATCTGATGCCATCACATTGGCACGTGCAGAAGTTTTATTTATGTCTCGGTTGCACGCTGCACTTTCCCCATCTTTCCTTAATTGCTTTTTTCCTACCATGTCTTAATCTTCACCCTCTTCAACCCCTGATGCTATGTCAGCAGTTTGGGCTCTTTATTTGTTTAGTTCATAGGATTCAGGGCTTTCTTTTTGTAAACTTGGTAAACTTTTCCATATTTCCAGTTATACTGTTAGTGGGTTTGGAGGATTTCTTCCATTTATAGAACCCTTGTTGAAGTTGTTGAGTCTTGGAATTGTTAACTATTCAGTTATATGTCATAAAATACAGTGTGTGTGTGTGTATGTGTATGTGTGTGTGTGTGTGTGTAGTGAGAGTCAGTTAAAATAATTGTAAAGAAATTCCCTGAATTAGAACTTTTGTTGCCGAGGCTAAATAAGACTTCAGTTTGTTGCTTTGTCACTAGGCCAGTGCGCATCGTGTACACATTAAAAGCATACACAGTTCAATGTTTTGTTTCCTTTAATTTTAACTGACTTATCTGAAAAGCTTTGCGCTGGACCTAATTTCTGTACACCATCTGTTACCACTGGATCTTAGACCACTGTGTTTGGCTCAGGCACATAGAGTACAGTTCATTTCCCCTTCACTCATCTGAACGCAACTATTTGTCTTGCATTTTGTCAGGTTAACTTGTTTTGATATTTCTCCCTCCAGTCTCCTCCTCTCCTCCTTCCCCTCTTCCTCTCCTCCTCCTTCTTTCTTCTTTTTCTCTTCTTCCCCCTGTGCTGGCTTCCTCTTCTTTTGGCAAATAAAACCTTTACCTTTGTCTGGAATTTTTAATAGTTGAGAAAGGTAAGCAAACAAGGACTTTTTCCACTCTACTTTCTGTTTCCCTGTTATATACCCACTTGCTCACACCTCCGATGTCTCTAACCCTGAAGTATCACAATTTTTGCAATTTTCACTTTCTCTCTATCTGTTCTCATCCCAGGGTCACCCTGAAGCAGAACTATGTAATTGGTCTTCGGTAATGCAGCCTTCTCAAAACCCAAGGCTTTTATTTTGGAACAATTTTAGATTTATGGGAAAGTGGCAGACAGTTCCCACACATGCTTCCCCCTGTCTCTCCTATTGTTAACATTTGAGGTAACTGTGGTACACTTATCACAACTAGGAAACTGACACTGGTGCATAACTATGTGGTGCTGGTGAAGACTCTTGAGACTCCCTTGGACAGCAAGGAGATCAAACCAGTCAACCCTCAAGGAAATCAATCTTGAATATTCATTGGAAGGACTGATGCTGAAGCTCTAATACTTTGGCCACCTTATGGGGAGAGCTGATTCATTAGAAAAGACTGATGCTGGGAAAGATTGGATGCAGGAAGAGAAGGGGATAACAGAAGACAAAATGGTTGGATGGCATCACCGACTCAATGGACATGAGGTTGAGCAAGCTCCAGGAGATGGTGAAGGACAGGGAGGTCTGGAGTGCTGCAGTCCATGGGGTGGCAAAGAGTCGGACGTGACTTAGTGACTGAACAACAGCAACAACATAACACTAGTCTTTTTTCCCTCTCAGGATCCCATTCAGAACATCTTATTGTATTCAGTTGTCATTCCTCTTTCATCTGTGGCAGTTTCTTAGTCTGCCCTTGTTTTTCATGACCCTGTTAATCCACAGATTTTGTAGAATATCCTTTTACTTGTGTTGCCTGATGTATTTCTCATGGTTGAACGGGGGTTATGAATTTTTGAGAATATTATAAGGTGAAGTGTCCTTCTCATTGGCTTCACTCACGGTTAGTAAAAACATTGACTGATTGTCTCAGGTCCTGTCTCCCAGGCAGCCTCGTTTTTAATCTTTGTCTCTTACAGCTCACTGTCCCTATCATCACCTCCTTCTTCCTACTCAAGGTGGATTCCCTTTCTCAACTTAATATAGGCCTCTCAGAATAATATGTAAGAGGATTATATGCAACCAACAAAGTATTTAAATATCATTTCCTCTCCAGGGATGCTCATATCCCCAGCTTTATCTCTAATGATGGAATCATGAGAGAGAAACTTTATGTCTCTCAGTAAAATTATCTGGCCGTCAAGAAGGCTGATAGGCTGCCTGGCAAGGGGTTAGTGTTTTCCTGAGCCATCATGCAGGCCCAGAGGAGGAGGCGGGGCAGGGAGCTGGGAGGATTGTGTTCTCTTTCCAGAACCCTTGACACTGTCCTAGTTAATCTTCTGTCTTCTTTACTAAGCAGTAAGTCCTGCCCATTTGTAATACTCTTTTTGAAAAAAGGAAACCATGGCCTGGGGCTGGGCCTTAATGAGGTCAAGTTCCCCTTTGAGAGAGGAGCAGGCTGGGGTGTGTTGGTGCAGGGTTGGGATTCTTGGCAAGACAACTGGGTAATACAGATCTTACTTTGCATACAGCTATTTTCTGAGATAGTTGCTCCTTCCTTCCTTCCTTCCTTCATCCCTCTCTTTCTCTCACTCCCTCTTTCTTTTTTCTTCCTTCTGCCTTTCTTCTTCCCACTTCTCTCTTTCCTTCTTGTTTAGCAGGATTTCATTTCCAGTTTTCTCTGTGTCTCTCATGATTCCTGCCTCCCATCTGGTTTGGATGCAACTGTTGCAGACACCTGGTGCTTCCCACTTATCCCTGCAGCCATTCCAGGGGTTACCTGTCAGCAACATCTGTACACTTGGGTGGTTCTGGCTATCTCTCAGCCTGGAAGTGGTCTTGGGTAGAGGGAGCACGCCAGAAGGCAAGGTACTAAAGGCTCCACAAATGACCCTTATCCAGTAAGGAATGAGAGTTGGTAGGTAATTACCCCAGCTTCTGTGTCCATTGCAAGGAAGGGCCTACACCATCACTTCCCAATAGAACTTTCTGTGATAGTGGAAACATTCTATCATTTGCCTTAATAGGGTACCTGAATGGCAGAAGGTGAAGAGGAACTAAAGAGCCTCTTGGTGAAGGTGAATCCCATCCATGGGATTTTCCAGGTAAGAATACTGGAATGGGTTGCCATGCCCTCCTCCAGGGGATCTTCCTGACTCAAGGATTGAACCCATGTCTCTTATGTCTCCTACATTGGCAGGCAGGTTCTTTCCCACTAGCGCCACAAAGAGGTGAGCATTTGAATCCATAGACTAAGTAATGAAGATCACTTACACCAATGCAAGTGGGCATCATTGGATCTGTTGAGGCCTGATTAGAACCAAGTGGTGGAGGAAGGGCGAGTTTGCTTGCTGCTAGTAAGCTCTACTAGCAGCTCAGACAGTAAAGCATCAGAGACCTGGGTTTTTGATCCCTGGGTCTGGAAGATCCCCTGGAGAACGAAATGGCAACCCATTCCAGTACTCCTGCCTGCAGAAATCCATGTACAAAGGAGCCTCGAGGGCTACAATCCATGGGGTCACAAAGAGTCAGACACGACTGAGTGCCTGACATACACAGGGCATCTAGCTTCTTCTGCCCTAAGGTATGTGCTGCATTCTTGGCACTTTAGACTCGACCTGGGGTTTACACCACTGGCCCCTCTAGTTCTGGTTTAGATTGGAACTACACCACCTGCTTTCCCAGGCATACAGCTTACGTGTGGCAGACCATCAGATTTTTCAGTCTCCATGATCATTTGAGCTAATCCTGATACAAAATATATCTTTCTGCTGCTGCTACTGCTAAGTCGCTTCAGTCATCTCCAACTCTGTGTGACCCCAGAGACGGCAGTCCACCAGGCTCCACCATCCCTGGGATTCTCCAGGCAAGAACACTGGAGTGGGTTGCCATTTCCTTCTCCAATGCATGAAAGTGAAAAGTGAAAGTGAAGTCGCTCAGTCGTGTCCGACTCCTAGTGACCCCATGGACTGCAGCCTACCAGGCTCCTCTGTCCGTGGGATTTTCCAGGCAAGAGTACTGGAGTGGGTTACCATTGCCTTCTCCAATATATCTTTCTATACATGTTTTTATTTTTTAAATTTCTCTAGAGCAGCCCGCCCATTTCCCCCAGAAATGTTTGGCTTAGAGCTTCTTTTCTCAGGGATTGTTCTGAGGGGACCCCAACCTAAGAAGCATTTGAACTCTACCTCTCCAAGTCCCATTCTGTCTCTCTGCTCATGTCCCTGAATTTCTTCATGTGCTTCTGCCTCTGTGTTCCTGCAGCCCAGTGGGTCTACCTGTGTCAGGGTGTGGGTGTGGGGCTTTCCCCAGGCACAGCACGGGTGTAAATACAGGGCTGTGATGAGCGGAAGCCAGCTTCAGGTATTTGCTTACATTCTCAAGGGCCCCTTCTGAGACTCTGCCATGTACTACAGAGGAAATACAAAAGAAACACTTTTCTCTACTCCTCCAGACTTTTGTTTTATTACTGTAGAAATCAAATCACCTATGTGTGCTCTGGGGCTTTTGTCATAGGTTAGATTCATCTCTTATAGGGAAATATAAAGAAAAGATGAAATAGAAATGGCTATTTCATATTCAAAGAGGTTTTTCAAAAGACTAAACCAATCTGCTTATGGTTGCTGGGGGCAAGGAAAGGGGGAAGGGATAGTTAGTGTGGGATCGACAGGTACACACTGCTACATTTAAAATGGATAACCAACCTACTGTATAGCACAGGGAACTCTGCTCAATGTCATGTGGCAGCCTGGATGGGAGGGGAGCATGGATACATGTATACATATGGCTGAGTCCCTTCGATATCCACCTGAAACTATCACAACATTGTTAACGGGCTATATTCCAATATAAAATATAAAGTTAAAAGCATGATATAAAATGAAAAAAAAAAAAAAGGAAAAAACCCCAAACAACAAATAAAACAGTCTAATTATGAAGAAGGACATATTGCCTTGTTTGTCCCTTTCTCGGCTCTCTGCTTGCTTAAGACTGATGTTTGCTGTAGGGAAGGCAAGGGCGCAGGTGCGGGAGTCTTGAGCTTTGAACACATTTGATGTTCCCTCCCCACATGCCTCCTGGTGCCCATCCAATCTCATTGTGCAAGGGATCTTGCTCTGTCTTACTTCTTGGTCTGCTGGGCATTTGTATTAATTCACAGCAGATTTACTGAGAGTGAGAATTCCTAAGCCAAAGTTTATGGCAGCATTCCTGTAACCATGCAGGATGATGAGGGGGAAGGTAGGGGAGAGGAGGACTCCTGAATTATTATGCTGGGCAGGCCAGCATCTGGGGAGAAGTCGCCTTTCTACTAGTCCTTCCTGGCCGGCTGCGTGGCTGGGAGCGCGGCTGCTGTGGCTGTCAACCCCTGTGATGTGGTTAAGACCCGGCTCCAGTCACTGCAGCGTGGCATCAACGAGGACACCTACTCGGGATTCCTGGACTGTGCCAGGAAGATCCTGCGGAATGAGGGCCCCTCCGCCTTCCTGAAGGGCGCTTACTGCCGCGCCCTGGTCATTGCCCCGCTGTTCCGCATCGCTCAAGTGGTCTACTTCCTGGGCCTCGCTGAGACCCTGCTGGGGCTGCCGCTGTCCCGCCCTGATCCCAGGCAGCCGCCCCTCGCCCTCCAGTTGAGCGGGACCAGAGCGGGGCCCGAGGCAGGCAGCCTCACCGGGGACAGCACGAGAGTCTCTCCACGGACGGGTGGGGATGGGGAGAGGGGGAGTGCAGGGTGCACAGGGTGTGCACACGCGCGCCTGGTGGGGCCCTGCCTACACAACCCTCGGGATCAATGTCTTACTTAGAAACGGCAGAAATCATTACATTCCTGGAGCCAGCCCTGCCCACCTTTGCCCCAGTCTGAACAACCCCCAGGGATAGAGCTGGTCTCTAGACTGGGGGCCCCCAGCCTGGGCTGGGCAAGCTGGACCCTCCCCTCCAGTCTACCAGCTCCTGTCCCACACAAGCCTATTTATTAACTTGCCGAGCACAAGCAGTTCTGTCCACCCCTCCGTCTGTCCGTCCAGCCTCCCCCGCTGCTATTCTTTTGCCTTGGCCAGCCTTGCAGGAGGATCGGGCTCTCCTGCCCCCCAGATTGAGCCAGGAATCCTAGACCGGGGGTGGCCCCGAGTGCTGACTCCCAGGACAGGTCACCCGCCCCCACTGTGGGACCCAGCCCATGCGAGGTTTGTGCATGTGTGTGTGAATGTTGGGGGCGGGTGGCAGCCGCCCTCTGCTGTCCTGGCCCCTCACGGGTAGGGCTGTCGGGGGCTCCAGCCGTCCCCATGTGGCCAGGAAGTATGTGTGTGTGCAGGAGCGTGTGAGCGTGTGGGTGTGTGCCCTTGACTCCGCAGTGACCCGGTCCAGGGATCCATCTTTCCGCCCGGCCCTACTTCTGAGGCCATGCCCCCTCGAGGTCCGGGAGGGCCAGAGGGGAGGGCAGGCATGAGGACCAGCATGGAGCCCGGGAGCATCTTCTCCTGGGGGACACCAGGAGCTGCCCCTCCAGTCTTCCCCAGGCCTAGCCTGCCCTCCGGGCCTCTGGGTAAGGCCCCTGACCACACTTAGTAAAGCTCCGCCCTTCCCCACCCTTGATGTTGTCAACTGAGGCAGCTCTGTCCTGACCTGCCCCGCCCCCAGCCAATGTTTGATATTTGACTAGCCAAAAAAAGTACTTTGGGATTTCCTTGTGGTTGAGAATCCGCCTGCCGGTGCAGGGTACACGGGTTTGATCCCTGCATTGTGATCTGGGAGGTTTCTACGTGCCATGTGGCAACTACTGACGCCCTTGTGCTCTACATAGTACATGCTCCGCAGCAAGAGGGGCCACCATAATGAGAGGCCCATGCATGCAACTAGAGAGTAGCCTCTGCTCGCCCCAACTGGAGAAGACCTTAGCACATCAAAAATAAATAAACATATAAATTAAATAAAAAGAAAAGTACTTTGCTTTCAGGAAGCAATATATTGCTTGTTACTCTAAGATACATTAAAATAAGCATAAAGCAGGTTCCTCTTAAATATGTTTGAGATTTCCTGTTATCTTTTCATAGTTTTTTCCCCATTACTTTTGTTCCTTATATACTCTAATCCCAGAATTGGCAAGGAGAAAGCATTATGAGCAATAGTGTGGCATTATCCCCAGGTGACATAATAGTATGTGTAGAAAATCCTAAAGAATGTACAAACTGTTAGAATTCACATGAACTTAGCAAGCCTTTTAAATTATATTTCTTTTAAAATAATATGTATATATTTTTGGGTATAATTGCCATACAACATTATATTAGTTTCAGGAATACAATATAGTGTTGTGATCGATTACATTTCTATACATCAACAACAAACAAGCAAATTAAAGAAGACTTTATAAACGTAAAGTCATGGACTAGAAAACTCAATATTATTAATACATCAACTATCCCAAATTTATTCTTAAAGTAATGCAACACCATTCCAAATGCAAGTAAAATTTTTTTTGTGTGTACACAACTGGACCAGCTGATTACAAAATTTATTTGGAAATGCAAAATGCCAAGAACACACAAGGCAATCTTGAGGAAGATTAATAGCTGTAGTATTGAATGCAAGAAGAGACCAACAGACCAACAGAAGAGAAGTGAGCACACAAACGGGCCATGGTGTACACTTTTATCTAATTTATGACAAATTCAACACTGCAGTGCAGCCAAAAAGAATGGTCAATTGGGTAGTGACATGGAAAAGAAGCGTACATTACCCCTATCTCACAGCATACAATAAGTAAATTGCAGGTGCTTTGTAGACCTGAGCATGAAAGGCAAACCAATAAAGCTTTTAAAGGCAAAACAAATAAGTTACATTTTCCTGAGCTTGACATTAGCAAACATTTCTTTGAAAAAAGCATTCACCATCAAGTAAAAACTGATACATTAGACCACATATTAAAATCAAACACTTCTGTTTATGAAAGCAATCATTGAAAGGTGAAATATTTAATCCATGAGTGGGAAAAAAATTTGCAGTACACATATTCAGAATGTGTGCATTCAGAAAGAATGCAGCAAACAATAAAGAAAAATAGGGACAACCAGTGGAAAAGTGGGTGAGAGACATCACAAAAGAGGGAATCTGAATGGCCAATAAGCATATGAAACTGCTCAATCTCATTAGTCACAGGAGTTAAAATAAAATGAGATGCTCCAGCACACCTATCAGGATAGCTAAAGTGAACAAAGAATGGAAATACCAAATGTTGGCTTCTTGTGTGGATTGTTGAAAGTTTATAGACTATTTCAGTTACCTGCAAGATGTCATCTTTTATTGGGGTTAGTGAGTTAGGCAGCGCTAACGGAGGCTTTTTATTTGTTTTAACAGATGAAAACGGGACTGTATTGGTTGCTAGAGTTCACACCCTCTATCACATGTCCGTTGAGTCAGTGATTACAACGAACTGAAGAATTCTTCAAGAGATGGGAATACCAGACCACCTTACCTGCCTCCTGAGAAATCTGTAGGCAGGTCAAGAAGCAACAGTTTGAACTGGACATGGAACAACAGACTGGTTCCAAATTGGGAAAGGAGTACATCAAAGCTGTATACTGTCACCCTGCTTATTTAACATATATGCAGAGTACGTCATGTGAAATGCCAGGCTGAATGAAATACAAACTGGAATCAAGATTGCTGGGAGAATTATCAATAACCTCAGATATGCAGATGACACCACTCTTATGGCTGAAAGCAAAGAACTAAAGAGCTTCTTGAGGAAAGTGAAAGAGGAGAGTGAAAAAGTCGGCTTAAAACTTAACATTCAGAAAACTAAGATCATGGCATCCGGTCCCATCACTTCATGGCAAATAGATGGGGAAACAGTGGAAACAGTGAGAGACTATTTTTGGGGGCTCCAAAATCACTGTAGATGGTGACTGCAGTCGTGAAATTAAAAGACGCTTGCTCCTTGCAAGAAAAGTTATGGCCAACCTAGACAGCATATTAAAAAAGCAGAGACATTACTTTGCCAAAAAAGGTCCATCTAGTCAAAGCTATGGTTTTTCCAGTAGTCATATATGGATGTGAGAGTTGGACTATAAAGAAAGCTGAGCGCCAAAGAACTGATGCTTTTGAACTGTGGTGTTGGAGAAGACTCTAGAGAGTTCCTTGGACAGCAAGGAGATCCAACCAGTCCATCCTAAAGGAAATTAGTCCTGAATATTCATTGGAAGAACTGATGTTGAAGCTGAAACTCCAATACTTTGGCCACCTGATGCAAAAAATTGGCTTATTGGAAAAGACCCTGATTCTGGGAAAGATTGAAGGCAGGAGGAGAAGGGGACAATAGAGGATGAGATGGTTGGATGGCATCACTGACTCGATGGATATGAATTTGAGAAAGCTCAGGGAGTTGGTGATGGACAGGGAAGCCTGGCATGTTGCAGTCCATGGGATTGCAAAGAGTTGGATACGACTGAGTGACTGAACTGAGCTGAACACCCTCTATGTGTATTTTAGTTAGGTTTACATCTGAAATGTTAATGGAAGTATGTGCTTTCTGTAAATCCATAGAGGAACTAAATTCTGAAATTATTCATAAGTTTGTTTCTGCTAGGTATTTAAAGTTGACAAAATAATTTATTTATTTATTTGGAACCAGAATATGTTGTAATTAATGTGGCTGAGTCACAAAGTGGAACAGCTTTGACTCTGCTAATCTGTTCGAATTTTAAAATTTCTGACACCAGAAAACAGACACCGCTAATTCAGGCAAATAAGAGAAAAATGACCAAACATAATGACAGGTTAATTAAATAAGTTGTATTTTGTTTATTCAATTTCACACAATTGCTAGATTTAGGTATACTAAATTTTTTCTTTTATTTTTTATTGAAGTATAATTGATGTACAATATGCAAATTATAGGTGTATGAGTCATAATTTTAAATATTATGCTCCAGTCATAGTTATTACAAAATATTGGCTATATTCCTTGTGCTCTACAGTATATCCGTATTCAGCATATTTATCTTATACATAATAGTTTTTCCTCTAAATCCCATACTCCTAACTCCCCCTCCCTTCTTTCTTCTTCCCACTGGTAAACACTAGTTTGTTCTCCATTTCTGTGAGTCTGTTTCTGTTTTGTTATCTAGTTTGTTTTTTCTTTTAGATTCCAGATCTAAGTGATAATGTTGAATATTTGTCTTCCTCTGTCTTATTTTACTTTGCATAATATCCTCTAAGTCCACCCCTGTTATTGAAAATGGCATCAATTCTTTTTCTTTTAATTTTTGAGGAGTATTCCATATTCCATAGTGTGTAATATATGTGTATATACATATATATCACATCTTCTTTATCCAATCTTCTGTTGGACACATAGATTGCTTCCATTTCTTGGTTATTATAAATAATGCTGCTAAGAACATGGGGGTGCATGTATCTCTTTGAATTAATTAAGCTTCCCTGATAGCTCAGTTGGTAAGGAATCTGCCTGCAATGCAGGAGACCCCAGTTCAATTCCTGGGTCAGGAAGATCCGCTGGGGAAGGGATAGGCTACCCACTCCAGTATTCTTGGGCTTCCCTTGTGGCTCAGCTGGTAAAGAATCCACCTGCTATGTGGGAGACCTGGGTTCAATCCCTGGGTTGGAAAGACCCCCTGGAGAAGGGAAAGGCTACCCACTCCAGTATTCAGACCTGGAGAATTCCACAGACTGCATAGACCATGGGGTCACAAAGAATCAGACACGACTGTGTGACTTTCACTTTCACATATATTTTTAGTATACCTCAGGAGTAGAATTGCTCGGTCCTTGTGGCTCAGATGACAAAGCGTCTGCCTACAATGCGGGAGACCTGGGTTTGATCCCTGGGTTGGGAAGTTCTCCTGGAGAAGGAAATGGCAACCCACCCCAGTATTCTTGCCTGGAAAATCCCATGGATGGAGGAGCCTGGTAGGCTACAGTCCATGGGGTCGCAAAGAGTCGGACACGATTGAGCAACTTTGGTAATTCTACTTTTAGTTTTCTGAGAAACCTTCATAATGTTTTCCACAGGGGGTGCACCAATTTACAATCCCACCAACAGTGTATGAGGATTCCCTTTTCTCCATCCACATCCTTGCCAACACTTGTTATTTCTGTTCATTTTGATGATAGCCATTCTGACCGGTGTGAGGTGTATTTCATTGTGGCTTTGATTTGCATTTCCTTGATGATTAGCTATGTTGAGCATCTTTTCTTGTGCCTGTTGGCCATGTGGATTTCCTCTTTGAAAAAAATGTCTATTCTGCCCTGCTCATTTTTCAATTGGGTTGTCTGAGTTTTTTGATGTTTAGTTGTATGAGTTGTTTATATATGTTGGATATTAACTCCTTATTGGGCATATCATTTGCAGATATATTCTCCCATTCAATAGGTTGGTTTTTTTGTTTGTTTTCCTTTGTTGTGCAAAGCTAACTTTAATTATGCCTCATTTGCATATTTTTGCATTTACTTCCTTTGTTTTAAGAGACAAAAAATATTGCTATTATTTATTAATATGTCAAAGAGTGTTTTGTCTGTTTCCCTCTAGGAGTTTTACCGTATCCAGTCTTACACTTCGGTCTTTAGTCTATTTTATTTTTGTTAGATTTAGGTAAACTGAATTTTGACATATAAAATTTTTCATGACTTTCTTCAAAATTTATTTATAATCAGTATATATTGTTGTGTGAAAAGGATTTCTCATTACTTTAAAGAAGCTTGTTATCATGGGTGAAATAAGACTGGACCCAACTCTTATTTATATGTAAATTTGTTTCCAAATCCTTTTCTACAGTCGAGCTATGAGTAAACTTTACTCCAAATCAGTAATTCTGAATTAACAGCATGTGAATTAATGAAGATTTTGCCAACAGCCCTTTAGAGTTAACACACACACAAACTGAAATCAAGCCATGCATCATAACTCAAAATAAGCGACACTCATTTTTGAAAATGTTTCCACTAAAAAAAGGAATAAATATACAATTCTATCGAATGATTAACTATTGCCTCAAGTAAAAGAGCTATGCTGTTCTCAAATACTGTGGACTATGTTTATAAAAATAGCTATTTATTGGCCCAAGATGCCATTAATTCTGCTTTGGGTAGAGTACATGGGAAGAATCGACTAATGAGTTTTGCACAGGTTGGATGTACATAAACTTTCTTGAACTCTTGTTTTATCTAAACCTCAAAGTTTTTTACTTCTAAATCCTGTTTACTTTCAGCAGAACGTGACTCCTTTGCTTCAAAGTAAACAGGCTATAAAAAGCCTCATAAGTCATCTTGGGATTTAGAAAGCCCTTACCAAACAAAAATCTTAATGGGTTCAGCGTCTATGATTCAGAAACATACGGATTGAATTTCCCTTTAAAATACACATAAGCTTGAAAGTAAAGGGTGAAAGTGGTTGGCCAATTGCACTTGGGGTTTTCTGGGAGCCAAGACCTTCAGAAATGCACTTGAGATACTTTTCTATATCCTCAGATTCAACCAGGTTTTCCAACTCCGAGGGAGCTCCTTGTAATTACAAATTATGTGTGTATGCAGCTGAAAACGTTCCCATGGAAGTTGTGCAGCCTCTGTAAAGGCCAGAACATATGGCACATTATGTAATCAAGATAATGTGCTTCCTTTCTATAAAGATATCAACGTACACCACTCACTATTTTTTATCTCCTAGATGAAACAGCTTTGCCTTGGATGCTCCAAGCACAATAAAATTATGATCCCTGGTAAGTAATTTAATGTAGGTGATAGGTATCACTAGTTCAGACAATTTTGTGAGTTGCTGTGACGTCGTGATATCTATTCTTTTCTCCTTTGAAGAAGGGGCATATATAAAGTCCTTTGTTTTCCTGGAGTGCAGGCACAACCAGTCTTTGATTATGTGTGTATATGAGAGATTTCTCAATATATGACAGCATTCCTCAATATTATATGTACAAAATATTGAGACAAATTTTGAAAAGTGATTTGAGCACTTGATGCATTTTTTAGCCATTCTTGGTCATCTTTGAATTGATGAAAATAATTGTCTAGCACCAACAGCCAGCATCTCTCTATCTATCTATGTAACTTTGTGAGGTTTTAGGTTCTTTGGAATCTGGTGGGTGGTTTCTTCACTGCTAGGAAAGGGGAAATGCTAATTATATTTTCTAGTTTAAGATGAGATCATTTATTTAAATGAAAATTTTAATGTGGTGGTGCTTTGCAATTGTTTTGGCTTGGTAAGCTTTGCTTGCAAGTTGATACTTGGTTTGGTATGGAATCACTTAAAGAATGCATTTTAAAAACCTGTGAATGTGATATGACTTGATACATATATAATCTGATAAGATACCATACAAATGAAGAAGAGCTTTGCCTGTGACTCCCAGCTGGTCAGTGGACAAGGCCCAGAAACATTTACTCTTTCCAAATGAGCCAAGATGGTCCAATCTTTCTTCTTCAGTGTAAAGAGCCAAAAGGTGCTCTTTACACACAAAGGTTAGAAAATTTTAGGTTATCCCACCTAAATGAGGTGATGACACAAAGGTTAGAAAGTTTTAGGTTATCCCACCTAAATGAGGTATTGTTCTGATACACATGTTCTCTCATTGGAAATTAAACTGTAAAGTGAGATATGTTCTTTTCCAAGAGTATTTTCTTGGAAATCTTTTCTGTGTATTTTTTGAATACACAGAAAGTGGGCTAAGTGAAATCACTTCTTTAAAATCTCCTTCATTAAATTCTTATGGCTTCAAACACTTCAGAAAAGAGAAGATTTATGTGAGGGGTCTGGACAGAGACAGGAAATATTTTCACACAAAATGTTTCTCTATCACTTCTATAGATAACCATGTGAATGAGATAAAAAGCAACCCCTAAATCTCAGTGACTTAAAATAACAAAGGTTTATTTCCTGCCCCATTGAGGGATGTCTGATGGTCCTGCCTCCACCCTGACACTGACTTTCCCCTGTGAGTCAGTCTGGACTTGCACAAGCCAATTCTTCTGCTCAGGTCAAATCACAAGGCTGTACTTCAAGTAACTGGTACAATTGTGCATGTGCCTGAAGGCAAGAGCTAGGATAATGGTGCAAAGCCCCAGTGGCTCTGACACTATTTTATATACTTACAGTCCACAGAATATCCTAGGTCGCAGGTTTTGTTTGCCTTTCAGTACTTTAAATGTATTATGCCACTCCCTTCTGGCCTGAAAATTTCTACAAAAAAATTAACTGATAGCCTTGCGGGAATTCCCTTGTATATGACTCTTTGCTTTTCTTTCCTCACTCTAGAATTCTCTTTTTATCTTTAACTTTTACCATTTTAATTATGATATGTCTTGGCGTGGACCTGTTTCAGTTCATGTTGTCTGGGAACCTCTGTTATTCCTCCACCTGGATATCTGCTTCCTCACTCAGGTTCAGAAAGTTTTCAGCCATAATTTTATAAAATACATTTTCAGTACGTTTCTGTCTTCTCCTTCTGGGAACCTTATAATGTGAATGTTGATACAACTGATGTTGTTCCAGAGACCCCTTAAACTGCTCTCATTTTTAAAAAGTGTTTTTCTTTCTGCTATTCTGTTTCAGTGATTTCCATTTCTCTATATTTCAGGCTACTTATGTACCTTTCTGTATCATCTTGTTTACTGTTAATTCTTTCCACTGTGTTTTTCATGTAAGTTTTTGTATTCTTCAGTTCTTATTCTTCTTTTTATATATTTTTTAGTTCTGTGTGAAAATTCTCACTATGTTTACCTTTTTTTTCCCCTAATTCAATTAGCATTCTTATTACTAATGCTTGGAACTCTTTATTTGTAAATTGTTTCTATTTCATTAATATTTTTTCAGGAGTTTTCTCTTATTCTTTCAATAGAAATGTATTCTTTTTCCCCCTTTTTTTTCTTTTAACTTTCCCTGTCTCAATGAAATTAGGTGAACAAGTGACCTAATGTGGTCTTGAAGGGGTGTCACTTTGTAGGAGCATCGCTACATTGTCTGCTTTGGTGGGAGAGCTAGATCTGGTTGAGTGTGAGTCACACATTTCCCAGGGTATGCTGACAGCTGTTGCCTTGGTGAGAGGTGGGGTTGGAGATGAAGAGGCTGGGACCAGGTGTGAACTGGACCTTCTCCTCTGTTCAGTGGCCAATATCACCATATTTGGAGTAAGGTCAGGTCCCAATCTGCTGAAGCAGAAGTCCTGAGGTTGGGTCTGAGCTAGTTCTGTTCTATTTAAGGGTGTGCTCTCCCCGCATGACAAAGAATGTTCAAACCACCCTACAATTGAAAGGTTGTTGTTGAACCACGCGAATACACCAGGATTCTTGGCCCCCGGAGGAGAAGAATTCAATCCGGAGCCAGAGACGAGGCTTGATCGCTCAGAGCTTTTGTGTAATAAAGTTTTATTGAAGTATAAAGGAGATAGAGAAAGCTTCTGACATAGGCATCAGAAGGGGGCAGAAAGAGTACCCCCCTGCTAGTCTTTAGCTGGATGTTATATAGTCACTAGTATTCTGTTAATGAAAGAAAGGAATGTCTTAAAATTCAGAATGGCACCAGGCCCCTCACCCATAAGATGCATTTTGGGATAATCTCGGCACCAAATGGTTTATCCTGGGCCATAAAATGATTAACTTGAATCTTGAAGAAGGGCAGACCACCATACAAATAGTTTCATTTACATAGATTAGGGGAACAATATCCATACTGGTTTGTCAAGTAGGTTCTGGGCCAAGAGGCGGAACCGACTTGGAGACAGAGTTTGGGGTAAAGGCATGGTACATTAGCATAGCTTAAGACAAACATTTTCATAAGAAAAAGGCATTGGTTATCTCTAGACTCGAGAATAGCTAACTTCAGGTGAAGCCGGGTGTCATTATGGCAACACAATATTTTAAGAGAAACCTCCCTTTAAATTTGTATAGAGAAGGAAAAAATATTGCTAGTTTGTTTCCTCCTGCCGCTTAAGAGAGATAAAAATGTCTGACACTTGCAGGCTATTTCCTCCATTTGGAGAATCCTGGCCTTCCTGCCTGTTACCCTCTCACAATTACACACATGTCACATGCTAGTAAGTTTATGCTCAAAATCCTTCAAGCCGGGCTTCAACAGTATGTGAATCAAGAACTCCCAGATGTATAAGCTGGATTTAGAAGGCAGAAGAACCAGAGATTAAATTGCCAACATCCATTGGATCATTAAAAAAGCTAGAGAATTCCAGAAAAACATCTACTTCTGCTTCACTGACTACACTAAAGCCTTTGACCATGTGGATCACAACAAACTGGAAAATTCTTCAAGAGATGGGAATATCAGACCACCTTACCTGCCTCCTGAGAAATCTGTATGCAGGTCAAGAAGCAACAGTTAGAACTGGACATGGAATAGTGGACTGGGGTCGCTGAGAGTCGGACACGACTGAGCGACTTCACTTTCACTTTCAAAATTGGAAAAGGAGTACATCAAGGCTGTATATTGTCATCCTGCTTATTTAACTTATATGCAAAGTACATCATGTGAAATGCTGGGCTGGATGAAACACAAGCTGGAATCAAGATTGCCAGGAGAAGTATTAACACCATCAGATACGCAGATGATACCACCCATATGGCAGAAAGTGAAGAGGAACTAAAGAGCCTCTTGATGAAAGTGAAAAAGGAGAGTGAAAAAAACTGGCTTAAAACTCAACATTCACAAAACTAAGATCGTGGCATCTGGTCCCATCACTTCATGGCAAATAGATGGGGAAACAATGGAAACAGTGACAGACTTTATTTTCTTGGGCTCCAAAATCATTGCCAATGGTGACTACAGCCATGAAGTTAAAAGATGCTTGCTCCTTGGCAGAAAAGCTGTACAAACCGAGACTATATAGTAAAAAGCAGAGACATTACTTTGCCAACAAAGTTACATATAGTCAGAGTTATGGTTTTTCCAATAGTCATGTACAGACATGAGAGTTGGATTCTAAAGAAGGCTGAGCACCAAAGAATTTATGCTTTTGAATTATGGTGCTGGAGAAGACTCTTGAGAGTCCTTTGGACAGCAAGGATATCAAGCCAGTCAATCCTAAAGGAAACCAACCCTGAATATTCATTGGAAGGACTGATGCTGAAGCTGAAGCTCTAATACTTTGGCTACCTGATGCCAAGAGCCAACTTTTGGAAAAGATCCTGGTGCTGGGAAAGATTGGACATGAGTTTGAGATAGTGAAGGAAAGGGAAGACTACTGTGCTGCAGTCCATGGGGTGGCAAAGAGCTGGACATAACTTACTGACTGAACAACAACAATGATTTCAGAGACCTGAATAGCATACTAGGGAATTTTAGATAAAATGATAAGCCCCAGAGTGTGCTGTAGGGACTTTTGTACATCTCAAGGTTTTGAATTAAATGATTATGCATAATCATGGGTATTTACACGGCTCTTTCCTTTGATTCCAAGTTTCTGTGATAGATTGCAAATTAATGTTCCCTCCAAATGGTTTGACAGAGATCTAGGGGAAGAGGAAGGCGGTGTGCCAACATAATGGTTTGGGCTGCCTTTTTGGGTGGAAGCCTGCCTTGTTCCTACCAGCCTCAAGACACATCATGTGTCCAGGCTGTCATAATATTTATTCACAACAGCTGGCATGTGACAGAGTGAGGTCTGTGCCTTCATTCAAATTAGACCCATGACTTGGTTTATTTGAACTGGTACAGAAGAAGAACAATTTTTATACAAAATGACATCTGGGAAAAGAGGTACTTGCTTTTCAAAACACCAATGGCATCGTAAATTCATGAGTTTTGGGGGCCGCTGCAGATGTCTGAATGGGAAATAACACAAAGAGACTAAAACGAAAGAGGAATGGATTCAAAGGGTATTGTACCCTGGTTCCCTTGTTGTTTCCTGCAAAAACCTGAACTAACGACCGATTTTCTCTCATTCGAGCAGGGCCAGAGGAGAGCGTGTGGTATAATGAATCTAATGCTGTAGTGTCACCACTTAATGACTGTGGTCATTGATGAGAGAGTTGAGCTTTTGGAAAGTGGCTGGCTGGGCAGGGAAGGCAGGAAGGGGACATCTCCCATCAGAATTCAAGACTCTTGTGTTGGGGGGTGCCATGACAGAAGTGTGATCGTTTGTGGACTGGATTCTGCTGGGGGGGTGGCTGGGTGTCCCTATGTTATCCACTTGAGGTCCCTGATGTCTATAATGTATATAATGTTGTGGAAGCCATAGATTCTTTCCTGTCCCTGCCCAATCTCATTGGTCAGACACAGCAGCTTTTCAGTCGAGACTAGACTAGGAGGGACATGGGTCACAGGAAGAATCAATCTCTGGTTCTTTCGAGTGCCAAGGAACCTTCCTGTCCTTCACTACTGAGCACTTTTAGGCAAATAATATTCCCTGATGCTAAACAATACACTTATCCATATTTCATAACACCTGGTCCTCTCCCAGTTCATCCAGAGACTTCCACTGCACAGGGGAGGTTATGATTATAGCAAAAATGCAAAGAGAATGAGTTAAGAGTTTTACCATTCCAAAGTAGACTCTTAATGTAAATTTCAGAGACAATAGTTATGAAAGAGAAAGGCAAAGCCTGTTTTTAAGAGTTTTTTGAGAGAACTGTTAGAGGTGGTTTGTCTGATTTTAGTATATAAAGTGAGGATATTTAACTCTTTTTTTTTTAATGCCCTGGAACCTCCTTAGCAGTTTGGAGGAACCTGTGGATAACTTCTAAGAATATATGTAGAGCATAAAATATAACACATTAGTTATAAAATTATAACTTTCTTGAAATACAGTTAGAGAAGAAAAATAAAAGCCTAGGGAGCGTGGTCACAGGGGATGGAGTGGTCAAATGCTGCTCAACTGTCAAGCAAACCGAGCTTTGAGGAGGGAACATTTCACCAAGAACAGAGGTCTTTAGGGAATTTGACAACTGTAGTTTCTTTGGAGTGGTAGGGAAGGCCTCAGACCACAGTTAGCTAAGAATGCCCGAAAGGGTAGGAGAATGGAGCAAAGTGTTCAAGTCACTGGCTGTGAAAGGAAATCAAGAGAGATAGGATAATGGCTGGAAGAGATTTGTTCAGAAGGAATCTTTAATTCCAAGAAACAGAAAACCTAAATCAAAGTGGCATAAACACAAATGGAACTTATTGCTCCATGTGGCTGGAATTAGATGGTGATGTCATCTGAAACTGAAGGGAACATGGCGAGACCATGTTTGCGAGGGAGTTGGGGGGCTCCTAGGGAGGGTGGGAGGGAAGGCCACCAGTGGAGAGGGAGTCACAGTTGACAGAAGGGCCCACTGGAGGTAGGAGGTCAGGGGTATGACTTAACAACTATTGCTTCCTCTAGTGCTTGAAGGTATAAATCACTCATTGCTGAAGGGTTTCTGTAATTTTGATAAATACTGCCATGCCCTTCCCACTGAGTTCATAATATTTTTTTTATATTAATGTTATATCACTGCATAATGAATTATTGCCAATTTAGCAGCTTTAAAAAACACCCATTTATGGTGTCACAGTTTCCATGCATCAGGACGCTGGGTGCAGGCTAACTGGGTCCTCTGCTCAGTGTCTGAACAGGCTGACATCAAGGTGCTTATCTGGGGCTGCAAACACGTGAGGTGTGGGTTCTTCTTCTAAGCTCATGAGTTGTTGGAAGAATTTAGTTTCCTGCTGTTGTAGGGTTGACTTCTGATTTTTCAGCTGGTTGTTGGATAGGGACTACTTTCCAGTCATTGCCATGTGGCTGATTCTCCCATGTAACCATTTACTTCTTAAAGGCCAGCAGGACAATCTCTTTGACTTCCTCTTGTTAGGGCTTACTTGATCAAGGCAGGCCCATCTAGGATAATCTGCCCATCAATTAACTCAAAGTCAACTGATTAGCAACCTAGTCATAGAAATGAAATCCCATCACATCAAAAGTCTAGACAATACTTGAGAAGAGTGGATGATTCAGGGTATCAGGTGATAATCTTGAGGGTATTTTAGGATTCTGCCTATAGCATTTCTATAATTGCTTTTCTTTTTCTAAGGTAGTAGTGAAAGTGTTAGTCCCTCAGTCATGTCCAACTCTTTGCAACACCATGGACTGTACCCTGCCAGGTTGCTCTGTCCATGGAATTTTCCAGGCAAGAATATTGGAATGAGTATCCATTCTGTTCTTCAGGGGATCTTCCTGACTCAGGGATCGAAGTCAGATCTCCCACATTGCAGGCAGATTCTTAACAGAGCACGGCACCTTCATTTTACTACTGTTGTAAATTGAACAGTTGGTTCCCATGTTTCATTCCCCTGTCAGAGCATTATACATCTGCGTACCTGACATGACTTTAATGTGGGGAGAGGATAATTATCCACCCTTGGTTTTGACATTGACCAGGTGACTTGCTTGGAACAATTAAGGATATGGAACTAAGAAGGTGGCAAGTTTTCAGATCCAAGTGCAGACCTGGAAGGAACAGGAGAAGGAGAAGAAAGAAGGCTGGAGAAGAGACAGACTGCAGGGCAGTCCAAACAAAGTTTTGTCCAGATTCAAAAGCAGTCCTTGAGCCAAAGTCACCCAGTTAAGGGGCCCTGTATCTTTCAGGAATGGATCTGCATCGCAACATTTATTCCCGATCTCAGTCATTGGCCAGGAGTAACCGAAGGGAAGTGTGTCCCCATTATGAATGTGGAGGTCGACACACAACAGCAACAATGGACTCCTTCAGTCAGTTCATTTCCCTGCAGCAAGAAATCTGAGTGGTGCATTCTCATAACTCCCCTGGGCAGAGACATGTTACTAGATGTGATGTGGACAGGGGTTTTACAAAATGCTTCCTTGGTGAACCTGCCATCTGATATTGCTCTTGTTGCCACCTCTCCAGTAGCTAACATGAGATGCATGTAGCAGTGACACCCCTTCGAATCTGCAGAGTCATGACTGTATACCTCTGAGACTTCGTGGTTGTTATACAGCAATAGCTGACTAATACAATGGCTTAATGAAAAATGTCTTATAAAACATTCTTCAGCATGATAAACTAAAAAACGGTTAGATTTTATATTCTTAAGGCAAGAGAGGGAAGTAAAATGTGTGTAGAATCACACAATTAAAAGAACTCTGTATTTCTTTTTTTAATTAATTAATTTTAATTGGAGGCTAATTACTTTACAATATTGTAGTGGTTTTTGCCATACATTGACATGAATCAGCCATGGGTGTACATGTGTTCCCCATCCTGAACCCCCCTCCCATCTCCCTCCCCATTCCATCACTCAGGGTCATCCCCATGCACCAGCCCTGAGCGCCCTGTCTCATGCACTGAACCTGGACTGGCAATATATTTCACATATGGTAATATACATGTTTCAATGCTATTTTTTCAAATCATCCCACCCTCGCCTTCTCCCACAGAGTCCAAAAGTCTGTTCTTTACATCTGTGTCTCTTTTGCTGTCTCTCATATAGGGTCATCATTACCATCTTTCTAAATTCCATATATATGCATTAATATACTCTATTGGTGTTTTTCTCTTTGACTTACTTCACTCTGTATAATAGGCTCCAGTTTCATCCACCTCATTAGAATGGATTCAAATGCATTCTTTTTAATAGCTGAGTAATACTCCATTGTGTATATGTACCACAGCTTTCATATCCATTTGTCTGCTGATGGACATCTAGGTTGTTTCTATGTCCTAGCTATTATAAACAGTGCTGCGATGAACACTGGGGTACATGTGTCTCTTTCAATTCTGGTTTCCTCAGTGTGTATGCCCAGCAGTGGGATTGCTGGGTCGTATGGTAGTTCTATTTCCAGTTTTTTAAAGGAATCTCCACACTGTTCTCCATAGTGGCTGTACTAGTTTGCATTCCCACCAACAGTGTAAGAGGGTTCCCTTTTCTCTGCACCATCTCCAGCATTTATTGTTTGTAGACTTTTTGATAGGAGCCATTCTGACTAGTGTGAGATAGTACCTCATTGTGGTTTTGATTTGCATTTCTCTGATAATGAGTGATGTTGAGCATCTTTCCATGTGTTTGTTAGCCATCTGTATGTCTTCTTTGGAGAAATGTCTCTTTAGTTCTTTGGCCCATTTTTTTGATTGGGTTGTTTATTTTTCTGGTATTGAGCTGCATGAGCTGCTTGTATATTTTTGAGATTAATTTTTTGTCAGTTGCTTCGTTTGCTATTATTTTCTCCCATTATGAAGGCTGTCTTTTCACCTTGCTTAAGTTTCCTTCGTTGTGCAAAAGCTTTTAAGTTTACTTAGGTCTCATTTGTTTATTTTTGCTTTTATTTCCGTTACTCTGGGAGGTGGGTCATAGAGGATCCTGTTGTGATTTATGACAGAGAGTGTTTTGCCTATGTTTTCCTCTAGGAGTTTTATTGTTTCTGGTCTTACGTTTAGATCTTTAATTCATTTTGAGTTTATTTTTGTGTATGGTGTTAGAAAGTGTTCTAGTTTCATTCTTTTACAAGTGGTTGGCCAGTTTTCCCAGCACCACTTGTTAAAGAGATTGTCATTTCTCCAGTGTATATTCTTGCCTCCTTTGTCAAAGATAAGTTGTCCATAGGTTCTTGGGTTTCTATTTTGTTCCATTGATCTATATTTCTGTCTTTATATCAGTACCATACTGTCTTGATGACTGTGGCTTTGTAGTAGAGCCTGAAGTCAGGCAGGTTGATTCCTCCAGTTCCATTCTTCTTTCTCAAGATTGCTTTGGCTATTCGAGGTTTTTTGTATTTCCATACAAATTGTGAAGTTATTTGTTCTAGTTCTGTGAAAAATACCATTGGTAACTTGATATTGAATCTATAGATTGCTTTGGGTAGTATACTCATTTTCACTATATTGATTCTTCCGATCCATGAACACGGAATATTTCCCCATCTATTTGTGTCGTCTTTGATTTCTTTCATCAGTGTTTTATAGTTTTCTATATTTGGGTCTTCTGTTTCTTTAGGTAGATTTATTCCTAAGTATTTTATTCTTTTCTTCACAATGGTGAATGAAATTGTTTCTTTAATTTCTCTTTCTGTTTTCTCATTTTTAGTGTATAGGAATGCAAGGGATTTCTGTGTGTTAATTTTATATCCTGCAACTTTACTATATTCATTGATTAGCTCTAGAAATTTTCTGGTAGTGTCATTAGGGTTTTCTATGTAGAAGATCATGTCATCTGCAAACAGGAGAGTTTTACTTCTTTTCCAATATCGATTCCTTTTATTTCTTTTTCTTTTCTGATTGCTGTGGCTAAAACTTCCAAAACTATGTTGAATAGTAGTGGTGAGAGTGGGCACCCTTGTCTTGTTCCTGACTTTAGGAGAAATGCTTTTAATTTTTCACCATTGAGGATAATGTTTGCTGTGGGTTTATCATATATAGCTTTTATTATGTTGAGGTATGTTCCTTCTATGCCTGCTTTCTGGAGGATTTTTATCATAAATCGATGTTGAATTTTGTCAAAGGCTTTCTCTGCATCTATTGAGATAATCCTATGGTTTTATCTTTCAATTTGTTAACATGGTGTATTACATTGATTGACTTGTGAATATTGAAGAATCCTTGCATCCCTGGGATAAAGCCCACTTGGTCATGATGTATGATTCTTTTAATAAGTTGTTGGATTCTTTTGCTAGAATTTTCTTAAGGATTTTTTCATCAATATTCATCAGTGATATTGGCCTGTAGTTTTATTTTTTTTGTGGCATCTTTGTCTTGTTTTGGTATTAGGGTAATGGTGGCCTCATAGAATGAGTTTGGAAGTTTACCTTCCTCTGCAATTTTCTGGAAGAGTTTGAGTGGGATAGGTGTTAGCTCTTCTCTAAATTTTTGGTAGAATTCACCTGTGAAGCCATCTGGTCCTGGGCTTTTGTTTGTTGGAAGATTTTTAATTATAATTTCAATTTCCATGCTTGTGCTGGTTTTGTTAGGATTTTCTATTTCTTCCTGGTTCAGTTTTGGAAGGTTATAGTTTTCTAAAAATTTGTCCATTTCTTCCAAGTTGTCCATTTTATTGGCATATAGTGGCTGATAGTAGTCTCTTATGATCCTTTGTATTTCTGTGTTGTCTGTTGTTATTTCTCCAATTTCATTTCTAATTTTGTTGATTTGATTTTTCTCCCTTTTTTTCTTGATGAGTCTGGCCAATGGTTTGTCTATTTTATTTATCTTCTCAAAGAATTAGCTTTTAGTTTTGTTAATTTTTGCTATAGTCTCCTTTGTTTCTTTTTCATTTATTTCTGCCCTAATTTTTATGATTTTTTTCCTTTTACTAACCCTGGGTTTCTTCATTTCTTCTTTTTCTAGTTGCTTTAGGTGTAAAGTTATGTTATTTATTTGATTTTTCTCTTGTTTCTTGAGGTAAGCTTGTATTGCTATGAACCTTTCCCTTAGCACTGCTTTTACTGAATCCCATAGGTTTTGGGTTGCTGTGTTTTCATTATCATTCATTTCTATGCATATTTTGATTTCTTTTTTGATTTCTTCTGTGATTTGTTGGTTATTCAGAAGCATGTTGTTTAGCCTCCAAATGTTTGTATTTTTAATAGTTTTTTTATTTTCCTGTAGTTGACATCTAATCTTACTGCATTGTGATCAGAAAAGATACTTGAGATGACTTCAAATTTTTTGAATTTACCAAGGCTAGATTGACGGCCCAGGATGTGATCTATCCTGGAGAATAAGAACTCAGTATTTCTTATATAGATGAGTAAACTAGGCTCTACAGAGGTTAAATGGTTCACACATTAATTTACAAATGAAAAATGAAGTTAGACTAGACTGAGTCTCCAGGTATACATCCATTGTCAATAAAGCAGATACTGGGAACTATTGTTTCCTACACATGAAATAGATTTTAAATCTCTTGAATAACACTTGATCATAACTGTTTTTAATTAGAACCTGAAATGGAATTACTTTAAAATGGAATGTCAATTTTATTAGAGTTGAGTCTAATTTTATAGTATTTTGACTTTCTGAGATAGGAAGATTGGAAAGAATTAAAAGCAGGAGGGAGAAAATATGGGTGTGTTGGAAAAGACATAGGATTACAGAGATCATCATGTGGAAGTTCAGAGCCTCTATGTGTGTTTTGTTTGGCAGAGAACTTCTCTAAATTGAACGTGATGCCTTAGTAAGGGTGGGTATTCTCCTGGTCCTCTCAATTCCAGCATCTTCTATTATTTTATATCTGGCCTACTTCACTCGTTGATTGCATGTCCCTGGACCCTGAGGGTATTTGAGTTCACAATGATCTAATATGATGTTATCCTTGTATCCATAGTGCCTCAATTAGTGGCTGCTACATTGTAATGCCTCAATTCACTAATTCATTTATATATTCATTCAAGAATATCTAGTCAGTGTCGATTTGGACAGATGCTACTCTAGGTTCTTGAACAAAATTAACAAGGATTCCTTTTCTCATGGAGTTTTCTTTAAATAGATAATATGCACAATAAGCAAATTATATACAGTATTAGAAGGCAACAAATAGTGTAGCAAAAGAGAGAGCATGGTGAAGGAGAAGAATCGATTTTGTACTTCTCAATCAGATGGTCGGTGTAGACCTCATTGAAAACATAACCCTTGGATATTTGAGCAAACACTTGATGGAAATGGGGGAGAGGATTTTAAAGAAATTTTTATTTGGGTACAGTTGATTTACAATATTGTGTTAATTTTAGTGGCACAGCAAAGTGAATCAGTTATACATACACATGTATCCACTCTTTTTAGGTTCTTTCCCATATAGGCCATTACAGAGTATTGTATAGCGTTCCCCATGCTGTACAGTAGGTCTTTATTAGTTATCTACATTCTCCATAGTAGAGGTAGAGGATTTTGGAAGTGAGAAAATGAGGAGATGAGTCATTCCTATGAATTGAAACACTTTTATATAAAACATCTCACAAAGATGATAGCTTTTCTGCTTCTGAAACAATAGAACATACATGATGCTTGTTTCTTACATTTTTAAAGTCCAAGTCTTCCCTGTTCCTACACTTTTCCTAATACTTCAGGCACCATCATAAGAAGTCAGCTTGCATCTGCCTCTTCCTAGAGTTTTGGTGTCACCCAGGCTTATCCTAGCATTCTGGAGTGACGTGTGGACTTTCTTTGGTAGAGAGAAAGTGGAATGAAGTGTTTTTTTTTTTTTTTTAAGAGGAATCTGCAGGTAGAAAGAGGGAGATGGGCACCATGCCATCCAGAAGGCAGGATTGCTTCTGTTGTGCAAGGGGCATATTTTACCCATATGGATGGTTTCCATTAAACAGAGCTGGAGCTGAGCCACAGACAGTAAACAATTTATGTTGAAGGTGGTAGAATAAACCACGGACTATCTATTGAATCACAATCTCAGGCTTTGACCGGTGTAACCTAGTCCAATCGAAGCTTCCAATTCATTACTGGGAAGAACTTTCTTGGAGAAGCTGAGGTATGTATTATCAAAACAAACCTGATCCAGAACTCAGAATTTCAGAGCTGCAGAATTTGTTACGTTGGGGAAAGAAGGAAAAAAAAAAAGCTTCTCCTTCAGACAGCTATATTGTAGTAAAAGACCCCAGGGATTAGAGATGATATCTGATCTGGCATTCAACACTGGAACACAGTATTTGTACCCAGACCCTGTGGCCTAATTCTTGAGATTCAAAGAGGTGGTTGCAATGTTTATGCTTCAGAGAAGGAGGCTATGAGAATGGGCACCATTTCAAAAATGTTGATTTTGGTAAGTAATCCTCAGTAAAAAGGCTTTTTGTTTCTGTCCCTTAAGAAGAAATGGCAATCTCCAGCCTCAGTGAGCCTGAGGCTGTATCGAGAGGACTGTTTTGTGTACATTTGCTCTCAGTTGTCAACACCAACACAAAATATAAAGAAAGTCTTGTCACTCCTCAGGAATTTCTGGGGTAGAGCTCGCATTTAACTTTTCCGGGCATGTTCATGTGCTTTGGATAATATTTTGGTCATTTCTATCTAACGAATTGCTTTCTTTAAATCTGGTGGTGGGTGGAAAAGGAGGAGGGGGGATTGACAACTGGGTGTGGAGTGACGCTAAGCATTAAATTTTGTCTCTTTTGTGAATAAATCATGGCCCTCATCCATCAGGGTGAGGGGACCTAAGAGAGAAGGACCCACATCCAACCGAACGTTAGAGGAATGAACTGATGGTTGAAGCCAAGGTACTGGTTTGAGTTTCGCCTGAAGCAGACCCGGCTTAAGGATCCTAGTGCATGTAATTTTCTTGGAACAGAGTAAAGATGTGGCTAATGAAAGGAAGGTGGCCAAGAAGACAAGCTACCCCTTTGGGTGATGGGTTTACATTTTGTGGGCGATTCTTGGAAATGACATAAAACAGAGCCAATCCATCTCCACACACTAAAATCTCATTGATCCATTTATTCAATGGTTTTTTAAAGATTTTTTTTTTTCTGATCTGGACCATTAAAAAAGAATCTTTATTGAATTTGTTACAATATTATTTCTGATTTATGTTTTTTTTTGTTGTTGTTGTTTGTTTGTTTTCACTGAAAGGCACATGGGATCTAGCTCCTTGATTAGCAACTGAACCAGCACGCCCTGCATTGGAAGATAAAGTCTTAATCACTGGACCACCAGCGGAAAGTCCCATCAACAAATATTTTTGAGGGTTGCTCAGGCCAGACACTCTTCCAGGCACAGAGTGGATACATTAGTAAGCAAACCAAAAATCTATGTCCTTAGGTAGCTTTCATTCTGGAAGAAGAGAAAGACAAACAGGAAAATTTAGTGAAGTCTAGACCTGTGTTGTTCAACATGGTAGCATGTAGCCAAATGTGCCAGTCGAGCCTTTTAAATGCAGCCAGTCTAAACTGAGATGAAATGATAATAATTAAGATATATGGGGCTAGCTAAAATATGGTACCAAAATTAATGTCACTGATTTATTTTTGAAATGCAGCTACTAAGAATTTTGAACTGATGCTTTTGAACTGTGGTGTTGGAGAAGACTCTCGAGAGTCCTTTGGACTACTAGGATACCAAAGCAGTCCATCCTAAAGGAAATCAGTCCTGAATATTCGTTGGAAGGACTGATGCTGAAGCTGAAACTCCAATACTTTGGCCAGCTGATGTGAAGAGCTGACTCATTTGAAAAGACCCTGATGCTGGGAAAGATTGAGGGCAGGAGGAGAAGGGAACCACAGAGGATGAGATGGTTGGATGGCACCACCAACTCGATGGACATGGGTTTGGGTAGACTCCAGGAGTTGGTGATGGACAGGGAGGCCTGGTGTGCTGCCGTTCATGGGGTCATAAAGAGTTGGACACGCCTGAGTAACTGAACTGAACTAAAAATTTTAAATTTACACTATGTGGCCTATTCTAGCAGCATTAGCTTCAGCTGGAAGCTTGTTAGAAGTGCAGATTCTCTGGTTCCAGCCAGACCTGCCGAATTAAAGTCTAGTTTAGCAAGATCCCCAGGCAAGATGTAGGTATATCAATATTTGCAAATTAATGATCTATAGCGTATACCCGTTAAGCATTAAGGTGAAGAGAAGAACAGAGAAAGAGGATGGTAGCTAATGGTTTTGTTTCATCCGATTTTAGATGTGGTGAGAGTGTCCTTTCTCAGTCTAGGGTAAGTCCTCACTAGGAACATAATGCATCTAGAGGAAGGGATGGAGCACTCATGCAAATATATTTGGAAATAGAAAGCCATGGGTGGATTTTGAGCAGAGGTATGGCATGATTTGACTCTCATTTCAATAGGAAGGCTCTGGCTGCATGTTGATAAGAGATCATAGTGGGTCAAGAGTTAAAAACAAAATTGACAGATTTTGATTGATTTTGATACTACAATAGTCAAGAGATCATGGTGGCTTTAAAACAAGTGGGGTGGACATTCCTGGTAGTCTAGTGGCTAAGATTTAGGGGGCCTGGGTTCAATCCCTGGTCAGAGAACTAGATCCCACATGCTGCAACTAAAGACCCTGAGTGCTGCAACTAAGATGGAAGATCCTATGTGCTGCAACTAAGACCCAGTGCAGCCAAAAGAAATAAATAAATGTTTTTAAAAAAGACATCACGATGGCTTGAACTCAATTAGTAGCAATAGAGATAATGAAAAGTAAACAGATATATTGATTATTTTGAAAGCAGATTCAGCAGAATTCTTAAAGTGTGTGCCAAGTCACTTCAGTTGTGTCTGACTCTTTGCGACTCTATGGACTGTAGCCCCAGCTCCCTCTGTCCATGAGGACTCTCCATGTAATCAATGGTAATTAAGATATTTTGGCCTGAACAAATGGAAGAACGCAGCTGTCACTTCACGGGATAGTAGGTAGTAGGGAAAGAGCAGATATAGGGGAAATACTAGAAGCCTGGTTTCAACAGAAGATTGAGACAGTTACTGATGTTTAAATAGAGTTTAGGTAAGATGGTAGATGTATGAATCTGGGATTCAAAGGAGTGATCTAAGCTACAGATATAAATTAGAAAGATTCTGCATATAGATAATAATTCCACAAGACTGGAAGAGATCACAAGAGACTGAGAATAGATAGAAATAAGAAAAGGTGAAGGACTCAACTCCAGGACATTGAAATATTTGGATGACAGGTGGAAGAGAAGAACCAGTAACGGGTGGTCCAAGAGATGGTAGGAAAAGTGTCAGTCAAAACACTCTCTCACTTTCTTCCATAATCACAGAGTACGTAGGTAGATCATCCCGGCGTTGGGACTCCCTGTCTGAGGCTTCAGGAGACAGAGATGAGACATGCCTGCCACCCTGCCCAAATCACAGATTCAGGATAACAATGAATGACCATTGTTGTTCGAAGTCAGTGACTTATTTTCCAGCCATAAAGAACTGAAACTTGATTATGTTAATGTATTACATTGCTTGCTTTTGTGCTTGCCTCTACTGCTGCTTTTCAGCAGCCATCTGTCAATTTAGATTATGTTCTTATTCTCTTTCTTTGTGCTTTTATTTTGTATTCTTCATCTTTTGTGTTTTCCAGTTGCATTCTGTTGTATCTAGGTGTCAATTTATTTATATCCACTCTACTTGGGATTCATATGGCTTCTTAAAACTACACTTAGATCTTTCACTGTATCTGGGAAAAGTTCAAATATTGCCTGAATTCCATCCTCTGCTCTCTCCTGGGACTCTGCATATTTGGATGTCAGTGAATATTTGCTAGTTCTAGAAATTAAACATTTAGAGTTTCAGGAACAGATAAAAATGGAGCATAAGCAATATTTCAAGTGACAATTGCTGAAAAATCTACAGATATATTCATGCTAATTTTCATGTTTCCTCCATTGCATACAATATGCTATTAAACCTGTCCACTTCCATTTTAATTTTCATTTATTCTTTGCATTTCTATATCAAAATTTATTTGCTTTCTGCACAAGTGTACATTGAAATTCTTTGTTGTTTCCTTTACTCTGCAGATATTCTCAAGCTTCCCTTTTAATTTTTCCTTTAAGCTGTTGGTTATTGTTCATGGTTCCTTATTCTTTGGAGAATTAATTATGAGAATCTTTGAGGTCTAGAATGAGGGTGAGTTCCTCTAAACAGAATTTGCCAGGTCCCTGTGAGCCATCCCCGTTGGAACACTCTTTAAACTAAATAATGCACTGCTTGAATTTGCTTACGTGAATCTGGGCAAAAATTCTGCACAATCAGCTTGACATTGCTGTTTCTCCCTTCCTCTCCTCCTCTCTGTTCCCACCCTCCATCCTTTTCTCCCTTTCTCTCTCTCTCTCTCCCTCCCTCACTTCCTCCCTTTCTTTTTTTCCCTTCTGCTTTTCTTATTGCCAAAGCAATAATGCACCTTGCCTTGAAGTCTTCACTGAGGAGGGTGATAAATATTCTTCCAGTTAGTTCACAAATCAAAACTGGAATCCTTTGGGGTTCTAGCTTTACAAGAAGGCTTGTTACTAAACCACCCACTTTGTTTCTGTTCTAGATGCCCAAATGAGATCTTGAAAAGCACCTCTCAAGCTTTTCCTTTGGAAAATGCGCTTGTAGCAGTTAAGAAGCTGCTTTCCTGTTGGAGCTTCAAGCTTTCACTTAGATTTTGGCCTCGGACTTTCTAATTACCTCACCAATGCTTTTAGGAAGATGCCTTTTTTTTTTTTTTGGTTTATTTCTACCTGCATTTTAAGTGATTTTTCATGAGAAATACCAAGCCATCATATTACCAGGAATGCCTCTCACCCTGTATGGCTCGGCCAGGCCTTCTCCCTGCTTTCAGGCATGATTAGGCCTTGTTCCATGTTCCATGTGGATTTTACAAACATGAATTTAGTCCAATGGCCAGATACTTAGTATGGACTAAAGACTCCCTCGTCCCTTTGACAGAACAGATGGGGTCTGCTTCACTTACCACCTCACCATGGGGGGAAATGGAAATAGCAAAATTAATTTTGGAAATTGAGGGAGTTTCTAGAAAAGTAACCAACATTATGTTACCTTCTTTTATGCACATGGTATGTTTAATCAGAAAGTAGAATTTAAATGCCATATGAATAGGCTGCAATAGTCTTCAGCTTTTGATTAGAGATTGAAAAAAAGGTTCCCAATTGTGACCATTTGTTCATTCACTGGCACAGAGTTTCTAAGTGCCATCTCTGGCAATTGTGCACTTGTGGTCGGGTGGCCCAGTAGGAGTGCAGATGGCTTGTTAGATGGCCTTCATCTGTTAAATTTAAACCGATAAGGAATTGCCAACAGATAAGAAAATTAGATGGTAATTTAAAATGCCATAAAGAAAATTAAATTTGTTTTAGAGTATAAGTGTTTAAAGAGTATTTAAAAACATAGCCAGGCACAAATTTACCTAATTCTTTTTTTTAACTTCTCACAATTGTGCATCTCACTCTGGAATCAATATTCATGATTGTGAATGCTTATGGATATTTTGCAGTCTTAAGAAATATGCAACATTTCCCAAGGGTATAATTTCACAAGAAAAATACTACCCACAAAATTAGAATTTACTAATAGATGAAAGGAATCCTGTAATGATATTTGCAAAAAACCTTCAATTACCATGAATATAATTGTAGATGCTTTGGGCTAGGGACAGAAAGGACTTAGCCTAGCTCCATACTGCATGGTGTATGCTTTTCCAGGTGCCTGCCACACTCACTCTGTTTCTGAGCAAAGAAACAAGAGTCTTTCAAAAAAACTTCTCCTTTTGTATTGGGATATAGCTGATTAACAAGGTTGTGATAGTTTCAGGTGAACAGCAAAGGGACTCAGCCATACATACACATGTACCTATTCTTCCCCCAATCTCCCCACCCATCCAGGCTGCCACATAACTTTCAGCAGAGTTCCCTGTGCTGTACAGTAGGTCCTTGTTGATTACCCATTTTAAATATGGCAGTGTGTACATGTCTATCCCAACTTCCTGAATATTCCTTCCCCTCATAAGTTCTCCCGGCAACCATAAGTTCGTTCTCTTAAGTCTGTGAGTCTCTTTCTGTTTTGCAAGTAAGTTCATTTGTATTGTTTCTTTTTAGATCCAACATGTAAGGAATGTCATATGACATTTCTCCTACTCTGTCTGACTTCACTCAGTATAATAATCTCTAGGTCCATTCATGTTGCTGCGAATGGCGTTATTTCATCCTTTTTAATAATAACCTATTTTTTTTAATGTAGATGTTCATAATTTAGACTAAAAAACCCCCATAAATTTGGTTACTACTGTTGGAACCAAGGATGATGTCTAGGCATGAGAAGTGTGAGTGGCTTACACAATGTAGTTTTGCATGAGTCGTACCTCATAAGAAAGGTCATTCTGCTTCTCTTGGCAGTAACTTTCACAAATTAATAAGATCTTCTCTTTTGAGAAATTTGAAAGTAATACAAGAAAGACCAAAAGATTCAGTAGAATAAAACAGAATTCAAGAGATGTAGAAAGAGTAGATTACAAGCAGAAAGTGATGAGGGCAGTAGAAACTATGAATTGGCAGAAACCATGAGGTAGAGCAGCAAGTAGAGAAAGGAAATTACAGAGGCCCCAAGGAAAAGAGGAAGGGGAAGCCAAGAGAAAAGTTGCTGGGTAACAGTGCATGGTAGGGATGCTGGTCTTGCTTTATCTTAAACTGCCTATGTATCATTTCAATAAGCTCTCATTGTACTAAGAAAATATGTTTCTGTGTCTTAATAATGGAAGGCTATTCATCAAACCAACTCTGATGGAAAACAATTCTTGTTCAGTCACTCAGTTGTGTTCAACCCTTTGTGACCCCATGGACTGCAGCATGCCAGGCTTCCCTGTCCTTCACCATCTTCCAGAGCTTGATCAAACTCATGTCCATCAAGTCAGTGATGCCATCCAACCATCTCATCCTCTGTTGTCCCTTTCTCCTCCTGCCTTCAATCTTTCACAGCATCAGGGTCTTTTCTAATGAGTTGGCTCTTTGCATCAGGTGGCCAAAGAATTGGAGCATCAGTTTCAGCATCAGTCCTTCTACTAATGGAAGGAAATGGCAATCCACTCTGGTATTCTTACTTGGGAAATCCAATGGAGAGAAAAGTCTGGTGGGCTCTAGTCCATGTGGTTGCAAAGAGTCAGACACTACTGAGTGACTGAGCATGCACACACATAATATACATAGACACACACACATATGTGTGTGTGTGTATCTATCTATCTATCTATGTTTAGCTCCTTAGAAAGAAAGCTATGAAAAACCTAGACAGCATATAAAAAACAGAGACATTACTTTGCAGACAAAGGTCCATATAGTCAAAGCTATATTTTTTTCCAGTAGTCTTGTATGAATGTGAGAGTTGGACCATAAAGAAGACTGAGCACCCAAGAACTGATGCCTTTTATTTGTAGTGTTGGAGAAGATTCTTGAGAGTCCCTTGGACTGCAGCCCCCATAGTACTGTGAGTCAATTTCTTAAAATAAATCAGCCAACCCTCAAGGAAATCAACCCTGTATATTCATTGGAAGGACTGATGCTGAAGCTGAAGCTCCAATCCTTTGGCCACCTGTGAAAAGCCAACTCATTGGAAAAGGCCCTGATGCTGGGAAAGATTGAAGACAAAAGGAGAAGAGGGCTGCAGAGGATAAGATGGTTAGACGGCATCACTGACACAATGGACATGAATTTAAGCAAACTCTGGGAGATCGTGAAGGACAAGGAAGCCTAGCATGCTGCAGCTCATGGAGTCGCAAAGAGTCAGACATGACTTAGTGACTGAATAACAACAACATATATATAATATATATATTCTTTTAAAAATTCTTTCCATAATAGGTTATTACACCATAGCCTTGACTAGATGGACCTTTGTTGGCAAAGTAATGTCTTTGTTTTTTAACATGCTGTCTAGGTTGGTGATAACTTTCCTTCCAAGGAGTAAGCGTCTTTTAATTTCATGGCTGCAATCACCATCTGCAGTGATTCTGGAGCCCAAAAAAATTAAGTCTGACACTGTTTCCACTGTTTCCCCATCTATTTCCCATGAAGTGATGGGACCAGATGCCATGATCTTAGTTTTCTGAATGCTGAGCTTTAAGCCAACTTTTTCACTCTCCTCTTTCACTTTCATCAAGTGAAGTTCTTCTCCACTTTCTGCCATAAGGGTGGTAAGTAACTCAGAAGGAAGGAGCAGGAGACAAAGCAAAATAAAATCTCCTGAACACAGGTTTCTAGGTCAATAAAATTTTGATTGCAAAAACTAATTTTTATGTATAAAAAAGAGACAGTAAAGAATTCTATACAAAATAAAAGATGGCAGCCATCAATTAATGGGTGAATTGTGTTTAATTTTCTTAATTTTCATTGGAGAGTTATAGAGATACCAATTAACTTGAGAGGAAACTGAATTACACTGAAATTTTATATATTTCATTATACTCATTTACATATCAGTATATTACGCTCATTTAGAGCCATGCTAAATAAAAAAAGCATACAGATGCTTGCACCTGTATGCCAACTTCCATGAGTGCCACTGCTACTAGTGCAGAATGTTATTTGTGTGTGTTTCTGGTGACTCAGGTATCATTAGCAGTGTTGCCTTCAGTAACCTGAGTTCCAAATATTGACCAACTTTTGGCAAAGTCCTGAGTCAAAGGATAACTTTCCCTTGGTTTTCATTGTGTGTTTCTGAAAAATTCAGTGCAAATTAAAACTGTGCAAAAATGCTTTATGTATACTGTCAATTCTCATTATTCACAGATTCTATGTTTGCTAATTTTGCTATTTGCCAAAATTTATCTGTAACCTCACTTACACTTGAGTGCTTTTGCAGTCTTTGCTGGGTGTGGGCAGAGCAGTGAAAAATCTGAGTCACTAAAGCGCATGTCCCCCGTGGAGGTGTTACAACACAACTCTGATATTTTCCTTCAGCTCTCATGTTGAAATCCGGTGTGGCCATTTTGTGGTCTATTTGGTGCCATGCTTTTCACATTTTTGTGCTTTTTATTGATGATTGTGCTGTTTAAAATGCACTCAAAGCACAGTGCTGAAGTATGCTCTAGTGCTCTTAAGCACACTTGTGGAGAAAATATGTGAGTTAGCTAAACGTTGATCAGGCATGACTTACAGTGCAGTTGGCTGTAAGTTTGATGTTAACAAATCAACAATAAATGTCTTTAAACAGAAACAGACATAAAACAAGGTTAATATTGATGGGTTGATGAAAATACTGTGGTCAGAGGACTGTAGGAACCTAACTCTGTATTTCCCCTAGGAGCAATGACTTGTTGCTGTTGTTCAGTTATCCAGTCGTGTCCAGCTCTTTATAATCCCATGGACTGCTGCACGCCAGGCCTCACTGTCCTTCACCATCTCCCAAAGTTTGCCCAAGTTCTTGTTCATTGCATCACTGATGCCATCCAGCCATCTCATCCTCTGATGCCCTCTTCTCCTACTTCCCTCAATCTTTCCCAGCATCAGGGACTTTTCCAATGAGTCAGCTATTCGCATCAGATGACCAAAATACTGGAGTTTCAGTTTTAGCATCAGTCCTTCCAATGAGTATTCAGTTTTGATACTCCTTAAGATTGACAGGTTTGATCTCTTTGCTGTGCAATGGACTGTTAAGAGTCTTCTCCAGCACCACAGTTCAAAGGCATTAATTCTTCAGCATTCCACCTTCTTTACAGTCTAGCTCTCACAACCATACATGACCACTGGGAAGATGATAGCCTTGACTACATGGACCTTTGTTGGCAGAATAACGTCTCTGCTTTTCAACACTCAGTCTAGGTTGTCATAGCTTTCCTACCAAGAAGCAAACATCTTCTGATTTCATGTCTGCGTCACCATCTACAGTGATTTTAGAGCCCACGAAGAGGAAATCTGTCACTACTTCTACTTTTCCTCCTCTATTTGCCATGAAGTAATGGGGCTGGATGCCATGATCTTAGTTTTTTTAAATATTTAGTTTTAAGCAGGCTCTTTCACTCTTCTCCTTCATCCTCATCAAGAGGTTCTTTAGTTCCTCTTCACTTTCTGCCATTCAAGTGGTATCATCCGCATATCTGAGGTTGTTGATGTTTCTCCCGCCTATCTTGATTTCAACTTGTAACTCACACAACCCATCATTTCTCATGGTGTGCTCAGAGTATAGATTAAACAAACAAGGTGGCAGCAGACAGCCTTGCTGTACTCCTTTCTCAATCTTGAACCAATCAGTTGTTCCATACAGGGTTCTAACTGTTGCTTCTTGACCCACATACAGGTTTTTCAGGAGACAGGTAAGATGGTCTGGTCTTCCCATCTCTTTAAGAGCTTTCCACTGTTTATTATGATCCATACAGTCAATTGCTTTGGTTTAGTAGATGAAACAGAAGTAGATGTTTTTCTGGAATTCCCTAGCTTTCTCTACGATCCAGCAAATATTGGCAATTTTATTTCTGGTCCCTCTTCCTTTTCTAAACTCATCTTGGACATCTGGAGGTTCTCTGTTTACATAATGCTGAAACCTAGCATGCAAGTTTTAAGCATGACCTTACTAGCATGGGAGACAAGTGCAATTGTTTGATGGTCTGCACATTCTTAGTATTACCCTTCTCGGGAACTAGGATGAAGATTGTTGTGACCACTGCTGGGTCTTCCAGATTTGCTGACATATTGAATGCAACACCTTGATGTTTAGGGTTTTGAATCCTTTAGGGTTTGAATAATTCTACTGAAATTCCATCACATCCACTATCTTTTTTAACAGCAGTGCTTCCTAAGGCCCACTTGATTTCACTTTCCAGAATGTCTGGCTCTGGGTGTCTGACCAAACCATCATAGGAATCCAGTTCATTTGGATCTTTTTTGTACAATTGTACAAAAATGGCTTAGCAGTTGCTAATTCAGTCTTCATGCTGACTTTATAAAACAAAACTACCACAAATTATGAGAAATGGATTTATAAGTAAAGTAGAGATGTCATTAGAATGAAGAAGAATTTTGCTTGGTCTCATCCATTTAATATGGGCTTTCTAGGTGGTGCTAGTGAAAAAGAATCTGCATGCCAATGCAGGAGATTCAAGAGAAGAGGGATCAATCCCTGGGTTGGGAAGATCCCCTGGAGTAGGAAATGGCACCCCACTCCAGTATTCTTGCCTGAAAAATTCCAAGGGCAGAGGAGTCTGGTGGGCTACAGTCCATGGGGCTACAAAGAGTCGAACCTGACTAAGCAGCTAAAGACACACCCACTCAATGCCTGTAGCACCTTCTCTCCCTGGAGACTGTCACATCCAACAACTTCCTCTGTAACTTCCAAAATGCTGCCCAGTAGAGAACTACTCCAGAAAGAAATGCTTCGGAAATAGGGTAGGTCTTGAGATCTAGTGAGTTTGGGCCATACACTGAATTCTAATTTCTACTCAGCTCTCATGTCCAAAGTCTCTAGTTCCTGGTATGTTAGCACTTTTTCTTCAGAAAAATCAGATTCCCCATAAAGATATTCTCAGGTCAGTTCACTTGCTGAGAGTCTCTTTAACTTAGATTTTAGTCTGTGCTCAAAGCTACAACTCTAGTTCTCTTTTTGGTGAAGCAGTTGACTATTCCAGGAGACTCCGGTCTTGAGAGGAGAAGAGCCCGTGAAATCTTTGAGCTGAAGTGGAATCATCAGTTGGAGTTAGCATTAAATGGAAGTCTGCATGTGTGACTCTGTGCTCAGTCATGTCCCACTCTTTGTGACCTCATAGACTATAGCCTGAGAGGCTTCTCTGTCCATGGGATTCTCCAGGCAAGAATACTGGGGTGGGTTGCCATTTCCTTCTCTGGGGGATCTTTCTGACCCGAGGATCGGAACCCACGTCTCCTGTATCTCCTGCATTGGCAGGCAGATTCTTTACCAATGAGCCAGCTGGGAAGCCAGGAGGTTTCAAATGGAAGTCCAGGAAGTTTCAAAAGTCAGTGCTCACTGGATTAAACTGTTACGTTTGTGTTCATTTGTCTTCTTTGATCTCCATGTTCACTCTTTTTTTCCCCCTCTCCAAATGGAGAAGGATAACACAAGCACCCAGTGAACACTACCAGAATTTGTATTTATTCCAAGGAGCATACTACCCTGCTGACTGGTAAGACAGGTCTTGTAAATGGTGTAGGCTTAGGAGATTTATGAAGAACACACATGTAGGAAGACTTACAGTGGCACTAAATTAGGCAATGGGGATGCAAAGACATGGAATCAGTCCTGCCTTGAGAAACGTGCAGCCCTTTTGGGAAGACATCAGAGAATAGCACAAGGGGCTTCTATGGTGGTCTAGTGGTTTAGAAGCTGCCTGCCAATGCAGGGAATACGGGTTCAATCCCTGGTCAGGGAAGATTCCACATACCCTGGGACAACTAAACCTGTGAACCACAGTTGCTGAAGCCTGTGCCGTAGAGCCTGAGCTCTGCAACAAGAGAAGCCACTGCAACAAGGAGTCCATGCACCACAGCTATAGAGGAGCCCCTGCTTGCTGCAACTAGAGAAAGCCCACACACAGCAAGCAAGACATAGGACAGTCCCAAATAAATTGATTTTAAAAACTCTTTTGAAAAAGAGTGGCATATTTCATTGTAATGAGTTGACATGGCTAGTAGCCCCAAGGAAAGGCCCATTTATTCTTTGGAGGGAGGGAGGAAAGGTCTGTAAATCTTTCTAGAGGAGGTATTATATTTGAACTGATTCTTTAAGGAAGTCTAAGTGTTTTCCAGACTACCTATGCCGGCTCCCTTAAGGTGAAGGGTCACTTTTAAGTCACCTAAAAGTCCAACCAGTCTTGAGCCAGATTTATTCCATCTACAAATTCAACAGTTATTTTATAGCAGTGAATTGTGTAGTTGGAAGAGTTGAACACGTTGCTTCCAACCCATTAAGTTAGTCATGAAAACGCCCTAACAGTTCCAGCACATTTGCTGGATTGCTTTAACATCTTTATTTTATGTAGGTCCAAACTTTATGGACTGTTTCATTTATTCTCATATCAAATATCACTGAAAGGTTAAATTTGGTGTTCAGTGACATTCTCCAGGCAACCTTTCCAAAGCTAAAACTGAAAATAATGGATGTGACATTTCTTCCAGGAAATCTCCTCCACAATCCCCAGTCTTAAAACCCTTAGAAGACTTAGCAGTTTTGGAGTGTATCAAACCTGCCAGTTTCTTGTGATTGGAGCTCCAAATAGCTCAACAGGACAAGGTGTCAGGAGACATGAGTTCCTTTAGTTGGATGGAACTCAAAGGAGGGAGGAAGGAAGAGAGATAGAGAGAGGGAGAAGGAGGAAGGAATGGAGGGAGGGAAGGATAGGAGAGAGAGTGAGAAACAGAGAGAGAGAAAGAAAGTGATTGGACATCAGGAGAAGCCACATCCTCATCTTTGATGAAACATAATGACTAAAGTAATGTTACTAAATATTATATTTATATTATATACTTAGTCTATAAATTCCAGCTCTACTGTGAAGTTATATAGAGGGCTAGATACACATTTTCCTGTTATACTTCTCACAATTCTCTAAAATCAGTTTTGAACCTTGGTTATAAAGTTTTCATACTTCAGTATCTGATAGTTCCTATGGCTTGTACATAACTTTGTAAAAAGAAAAAAAACTTTTGTTCTGATTCTTTGAATATAGTTTTGGAAAGAGTTTGACTTTTTCCTCCCTCTCAGTCACTGCAGCATAGAGTGCATTATTTCACAATATGAGATTTTTTTTTTGTCAATTAAATTATCTATTCTTTATCATGTAACTTTAACAATTGAGTTGATCTGTTTAAAATGTAAATCTGCTCAAGTTAATTAAAAATAAACTTTTCAAAAATGGATTATATTTGTAACAAATGTACCATCAATAGAATGAAGACATGCTATTTACTGTACTATATATATATATATATATATATATATATATATATATATTTGTATTACTAAATGTTACTGAAAGTAATAACTAAAGGAATTAAACAGTGGATCCATTTCTAAAGAGGAACTATGGTATAGTAGGAAAAGCTGGGAATAAAATCTGAAGTCAAGGCCATTTCCACCACATACTAACTGTGCTGTCACACGACATTGAACTGAGCTTAAGGGCTAGTTAAGTGAAGAAAAGCTGGCTTGATAAGAGCATCTAATTCACAACATTGTTGTGAGGGTTGTGCATTAATTGCTCCGTTGTGTCCGGCTCTTTGTGACCACATGAACTGTGCTTGGCAGGCTCATTTGTCCATGGGATTCTCCAGGCAAGAATACTGGAGTAGATTGCCATTTCCTCCTCCAGGGGATCTTCCCCACCCAGGGATCGAACCTGGGTCTCCCTCATTGCAGGCGGATTCTCTACTGCTGAGCCACCAGGAAAGCCCATTGTGAGGGTGAAATGATGTAAAAGAAGTAGAGTACTTAGAAAAATTGCCACTTAATAAATACATTATAATAAAATAGTTATCATTATTTATGGTATTATATTATTGTAATTATTAGTAGTGGTAGTACAATTTTAACTTTATGGAAAGAAACACAGAAGGGAAAGTGAGTGCAGTTAACATTCATTTGGGTAATAGATCTACTGAAAATTTTAAATTTGTTGAGATTACTGGAAGAGACAATCATATATTCATTTCCCAGGGTTGTTGTAGCAAGTGACAACAAACGGGGTGCCTTAAAGCAACAGAGCTTTATCCTTAAGTTCCGGAGGCCAGAGGTCAGAAACCAAGGTGTGAGCAGGCCCGCGCTCCTTCCCAAGGCTCTAGGGCAGGTCCTGTTTTTTGTCTCTTCCAGCTTCTCCTGTCTTCAGGTGCTCCTTGGCTTGTGGCTTCATCTTTCCAACTTCTGCCTCCATAGCCACAACCTTTCTCTTCATCTTTGTCTTTTCCTCTGTTTATCAATAACCTCAGATATGCAGATGACACCACCCTTATGGCAGAAAGTGAAGAGGAACTCAAAAGCCTCTTGATGAAAGTGAAAGTGGAGAGTGAAAAAGTTGGCTTAAAGCTCAACATTCAGAAAACGAAGATCATGGCATCCGGTCCCATCACTTCATGGGAAATAGATGGGGAAACAGTGGAAACAGTGTCAGACTTTATTTTTCTGGGCTCCAAAATCACTGCAGATGGTGACTGTAGCCATGAAATTAAAAGACAGTTACTCCTTGGAAGGAAAGTTATGACCAAACTAGATAGCATATTGAAAAGCAGAGACATTACTTTGCCAACAAAGGTCCGCCTAGTCAAGGCTATGGTTTTCCCAGTAGTCATGTATGGATGTGAGAGTTGGACTGTGAAGAAAACTGAGTGCTGAAAAATTGATGCTTTTGAACTGTGGTGTTGGAGAAGACTCTTGAGAGTCCCTTGGACTGCAAAGAGATCCAACCAGTCCATTCTGAAGGAGATCAGCCCTGGGATTTCTTTGGAAGGAATAATGCTAAAGCTGAAACTCCAATATTTTGGCCACCTCATGCGAAGAGTTGACTCATTGGAAAAGACCCTGATGCTGGGAGGGATTGGGGGCAAAAGGAGAAGGGGACGACAGAGGATGAGATGGCTGAATGGCATCACTGACTCGATGGACGTGAGTCTCAGTGAACTCCGGGAGTTGGTGATGGACAGGGAGGCCTGGTGTGCTGCGATTCATGGGGTCGCAAAGAGTCGGACACGACTGAGCGACTGATCTGATCTGATCTGATCTGTCTTCTCCTATGAAGACAGGTGTCTTCTGATTTAGGCCCAATTGGATTGTCCAAGAAGATCTCATCTCAAAATGATTAACTTAATTTTGTCTGCAAAGGCAGTTTTCCTAAATAAATTAACATTCACAGGTCCCAGGGATGAGGACATGGATATATATTTTTTGGCCTAAGAGGGGCGGGGGTGGAGGGGGGAGCTTCCCAGGTGGCTTAGCAGTAAAGAATCTGGCTGCCAGTGCAGGGGACGAGGGTTAAATCCCTCATCAGGAAGATCCCCTGGAGAAGGCAATGGCAACTGACTCCAGTATTCTTGCCTGGAGAATCCCATGGACAGAGGAGCCTGACAGGCTACAGTTCATGAGATCATAACAGTCAGACATGACTTAGTGACTTATCAACAACAAATACATTTTTGGGGGTGGGGCTACTATACACATATGTTTGTATATATGATACATGTGGAGTTTAAGCCACATCTTTGTTTTCAGAGGACAAGGGTGTGCAATTAAAAGTCAGAGACAGAGTCTGTCATACAGAGTGAAGTTAATCAGAAAAAGAAAAACAAATATTGTATATTAGTGCCTATACGTGGAATCTAGAAAAATGGTATGCTGCTGCTAAGCCACTTCAGTCATGTTTGACTCTGTGTGACCCCATAGACGGCAGCCCACTAGGCTCCTCTATCCCTGGGATCCTCCAGGCAAGAACACTGGAGTGGGTTTCCATTTCCTTCTCCAATGCATGAAAGTGAAAAGTGAAAGTGAAGTTGCTCAGTTGTGTCCGACTCTTCGGGACCCCATGGACTACAGCCTACCAGCTCCTCCTTCCATGGGAGTTTCCAGGCAAGATACTGGAGTGGGTTGCCTTTGCCTTCTCCGAGAAAAATGGTATAGGTGATCTTATTTGCAAAGCAAAAGTAGAGACATAGATATAGGGAACAAATGAATGGATATCAAGGGGAAAATGGGCTTATGGATTGGGAAATTAGGATTGACACATAGATAGTATTGATACCATGCATAAAATAAATAACAGATGAGAACCGACTGTATAGCACAGGGAACTCTGCTCAGTGCTCTGTGGTGACCTAAATGGGGAGGAAATCCAGAAAAGAGGAGATATATGTATAGCTAATACACTTTGCTCTACAATAGAAACTAACACAACATTGTAAAGTAACTATACTCCAATAAAAATTTTAAAATAAAATAAAAGTTGGAGACAGTCCCCAGCAGTGAGTTATGTACAATGGATTAGCTGTGAGGAACAAGCTAAAGTGAATGGGCACATGGAGAACACACTGCCATCAAGACTTGGAATTTACTTCAGGGTCTTTCACTAACCAGTTACTCACTTTTACCTGTTTACCCTTCCTGAGTGTCAGCTTTCTTTAAAATGGGGTGATTTGTTCTTGATACCCAGGATGTTATAAGTATCAAAATAGACAGTCTACAGGGAAATGCTTTGATAACCACAAGAAATCCCTTCCTTGTCCACACTGTTCTCCTCCTCCTTCTTTACTCAAGTGTCTCAGCCTCAGGAAGACTTCCCTGCTCTCCATTCAGCCCAGGCTCCTGGCACCCCCTCTCAGGACACTCTGCACTTGGCACACAGGGTGAATGTCTTTGTGTATCATGTCAGCAGCCTTAATCTCTATGCCGCACCCCTGAGCCCTGAGCTTCCTAAAGTAGAGACTGCATTTACCCAGGATCCAGGAGAGCCCTTGGTACACAGAAGTCACTCAATACTCAGAATGTTGACAGGAATAAATACTTCTCAAGTGCATGCAACTCAGTGATGCTCATTTGTGAAAAACGAAACATACACACCGTGAAACTTGCTGATATAGTATAGTTTTGGAATACTTAAGTTGAAGAAATGAAGGACTAAGTGAATGAATAACCAGCCTGATTAAGTTAAAAGTAATAAATGGATAATAAACTAAGATCCCGTGGTGGAAATGTGCTTTCTGAATAATTTAATATCCAAACAAGATGTCTATTTTTTTCTAATAATTAACCATTCTTAAGGCACAATAATAACATAATGTTAAATGTTAAATGACATTTATAAAGCACCTGGTATTTTCCCAAAGACTTCTCAGATTTTTTTCTATGTATGTTTGTCAATGTATGAGGCCACTGGTTAATATTTGAAATTTTAAAAAGACATGTCACTTATTGCTGAATATGGGAAGACAGCTAAGCTGGTCAGAGACAGTTCCTCCTTCAGAGACTGGTGACTTCCAGAGGTGTAAATGGGCTCATGTCACCAGCAGAAGTATGGTTAAACAGAAGATGCCATTGATTTGTGGGCACTTAGAGGTGTGGACAGGCTTGCCTAACAGGTCAGTTGGTAAAGAATCTGCCTGTAAATGCAGGAGACCCCGCTTTGATTCCTGGGTCAGGAAGATCCACTGGAGAAGGGATAGGCTACCCACTCCAGTATTCTTGGACTTTCCTGGTGGCTCAGCTGGTACAGAATCTGCCTGCAATGATCGAGACCTGTGTTTGATCCCTGGGTTGGGAAGATCCACTGGAGAAGGGAAGGGCTACCCACTCCAGTATTCTGGCCTGGAGAATTCCATGGACTGTATCGTCCATGGGGTGGCAAAGAATCAGACACGACTGAGTGACTTTCACTTCACTTAGGGATGTGTCTCTGGAGGAGGGCATGGCAACCCACTCCAATATTCTTGCCTGGAGAAGACTGTGGACAGAGGAGCTTGGTGGGCTACAGTCCATGGAGTCACAAAGAGTCAGACATAACTGAAGTGACTTAGCAGGCAGGCAGGGATGTGGTCAAAGAAGGAGTCCATTTCTGACTGGCTAAACTTTTTCAGAAGCAACGAGCTGTTGATGATTAGTTGATGAGCAAAAGTAAGTTTCTGGAAAGTAAGTGGTCCTTATCATTGAACAGGTTTAATAATAAATAATAATTAATAAATAAAATAAAATTTTATTATTTTTAAAATATTTTAAAAGTATTAAAATATTAAAATAAAAATTTAAAATAAATATTATATTTATTTATTAAAAATAAATAAAATGACTCTGATTATTATTTATTATCATGACTACTACTACAGTCTTTCCCTAAGCTAGGAAACTTTAAAAAGCAGGCCACCTTATGCCTGTTCAGATTCATTCATTTATTTGCTCAATAGCTATTTATTGAGTGCTCATTAAGTCTTAAGAAAATTAGAGTGGATAGAACAGTGTCTCTGTTCTTACAGTCAGTGAGGGAAACAAACATAAATAGAGAATACATTGTGATGGTATGAGCTAAGGAGGTGAAACAGACAAGTGATGTGGAGGGCACTCTGATGGATGCATTGAAGATACTCTGATGGATGCACTGAAGATATTCTGATGGTTGGTGTTATGGTGTAAATTGTGTCTCCTCCCAAAAGATATACTAAAGATCTTATCCCTAGTATCTGTAATTATGACATTTGGAAATTGGGTCTTTGAAGATATAATCAAGGTAAGATAATGTCATTAGATTTAGCCCTTTTTGATTAGATCTAATATGCCTGATCTATATGAAGAGAGAAACATGGTCACAGACAAACAAAGAGAATGCCAAGTGAGGATAGCGACAGGCAGGAGTGAGCAATGCTGCTCTAAGCCAAGGACTGCAGGACGTATAGTCAAAGCTATGGTTTTTCCAGTAGCCACGTAAGGATGAGAGAGTTGGACCATAAAGAAGACTGAGCACTGAAGAACTGATGCTTTCAAACTGTGTTGCTGGAGAAGACTCTTGAGAGTCCCTTGGACTGCAAGGAGATCAAGTCAGTCCATCCTAAAGGAAATCAACCCTGAATATTCATTTAAATAACTGATGCTGAAGCTAAAGCTCCAATACTTTGATGTGAAGAGTCGATTCATTGGAAGACTCTGATGCTGGAAAAGATTGAAGGCAGGAGGAGAAGCAGGTGACAGAGGATGAGATGGCTGGACGGCATTACTGACTCAATGGACATGAGTTTGAGCAAACTCAGGGAGATAATAAAGGACAGGGAAGCCTGGTGTGCTGCAGTCCATAGGGTCACAAAGAGTTGGACACAACTTAGCAAATGAATGATAACAACAACAACCAGAAGCTAGCAAGAGGCAAAGAAGGATTCTGTTCAGAGACTCAGAGAGAACAAAGCTTTGCTGACACCTTGAATTTGGATTTCTAGCCTCCAAAACTGTGAACCAATACATTTCTATTTCTTCAAGCCACAGGAAACAGATATGGTTTGCAGGGGTAAAAGAGGACAGACCCTTCAGCAGACTCATGCAATGGTCACATGAGAGATGTAGATGGCTCAGATCAGACTGGTAGAAATGGAGTTGGTAAGAAGTGGCTGGAATCTGCATATATTTTGAAGGTAGAACCAACAGGTTTTTCTGGTGGATAGAATGTGAAATGTGAGAAGACAGGAATGAAGAATGAGTCTAGGTTTTTGGTCTGAGCAACTGGAGTTGCTCATACTATTTACTAAAACAAAAGCTATTCTAGGTAGTTGTATGTGTGCTTCCAGTTGTGTCCGACTCTGCAACCCCATGGACTGTAGCCCTCCAGGCTTCTCCGTCCATGGAATTTTCCAGGCAAGAATACGGAAGTGGGTTGCCATTTCCTCTTCCGATAGGTAATGGGGAGAGCCTTGATTCAGGAATTTGGTTTTTAAATTTGAGATGTCTAGTAGACATCAATACTGAGATGTCAAACTCAGAATCAGATGTATGTGTTTGGAGGATAAGGAAAACTCCAGATGGGAGAATGAAGTTTTGAGTTGTTCATGTATTTTTTATTGTTGTTCCGTTGCTAAACTGTGTCGACTCTGTGACCCCATGGACTGCAGCACACCAGGCTCCTCTGTCCTCCACTATCTTTTGGAGTTTGTTCAAATTCATGTCCATTGAGTTGGTGATAGATGGCATTTAAAAGTATGAAACTCAGTAAGATCTATCAGGTGCCAAATATTTAATGAAAACAAAAATGAGTCCAGAATTGAGCCTTGCGTGGTAAAGACAGGTATCACATGCTAAAAACAAGAAAACTGAGACTCAGAAAAATTAAGAAACTTGCCCAAAGAGAAACCATCAGAAACAATACCAGAATTTCAAATTGGATGTTTTTACTTCCAAATTCTTTCTTGTTTCTAATATACGTAGTGTCTGCCATGTAAAATTTTCTGTAATAGGAAGTTTGATCAATACAAATGGATTCTAAACCTCTTCTTTTTCCTACTGTACCCCTTTGAAAGATGTAGTAATCAAAATCGATCTAAGTTTTAATTATTTTATAGACATATGACTTTGTCTCTGATCTTCCATAATAGGCTACATTGTCAGTTTTCAACCACACATTGAACATCAGAAATATGTTTGTGCTTGAGATAATCAAAGTTAACTTCAATAGTTACAGACCTAATTCTGGACTTTATTAAAATGGAGTTACACTTTGAAAGTTTTATCTAATGGCACCTTATTGATGTTCTTATTTCCATTTTGCAATGGATAACTTATGATTGGCTTGCTGTATATCATCTTACACAATTGCTGTTCTGAAATATTTTTGGTTAGGTGATTGACAAAGTTTTGTTGAATCAAATGTATTTCATATTCCTATTTGGTACAGTAATTATATAGTTTTTAAAGTTGGACACTACCCAGCACAATTAAAACAAAAACTTTTCTTTCAAAGATGGAAAGAGTGGATTCCAAAAGCATTACTCCATGAATGTGAGAATGGAAAGAGGTTTTATGAATCATGGATTTTAACCCTTTCTCTTTAGAGCTAACTGGATTTTCACTTTGTAGAAGTCAAGGTCTAGAGGAGTTTGGATGACCTGCTGGCTGCCACAGGCTAGAGTGGAATTCCAGCCTTCTTCCCAATGCTGGGGTCCTATTTCCCAACTGAGAGAAAAGAAAGATAGATCAATGCCTATGGCTGATAACCTCCATGATAGCCTAGATTTAGAGGAGAAAAGAAAACCAGGTAAGAAAGGAACAGGACCAGTTTTCTGTAGAAAAAGTGTTTTGATAAGCAAATGGCCAAAGCATGTGAAGCAAACGTCGGTGTTCACCACTGAACATGTTACTTTAAAGTCCCCTGCTTCAGTTTCCTTTTCTGTAAACTAGGGATAAACATAAGGGGCTTATTTTGAGAACTGTGTGTAATCACACATGGGAGGTGTTTTGAAAAGTGCTCTGCATAGAGCAAAAAGCTGAACAAATGCTAGTTATCATTTGTAGTAATTTTAAATAATAAAACCAGAACCCAGGCTGACACCCTACCTCATCCACTAGTCCTGCAAGCTCAGCAAGTCACTGAACTTTTCTGCATCTCAATTTCTTCACTACAAACTGGGGTCATAATGCTTTATCTGCTGACTTTATGGTGATAACAGGGATAAAGATGAAAGGAGAAATAAGTGTAAAGATCCTGAAAGTGAGAATTGCTTTTTATGAATCCTTTTGTCCATGTCCTCTCTGTATTATTCTTTCCTCAAATGCATTATCTGAACACATCTTAAATCTCAACGTTTGCATGGTTATTACTATATTAGTTGAAAGAATTAAGAGACAGCAGCTTGTTTTGATATTGGAGGGAAGCAGAAAAGATACTGTTAAAGAAGAAATTAAAGTCTAAAGAATCTGGCCTAATAAATTATTTTATATCAAATGAGATCTCCCTAAAATTATTAGCAAAAAAGTACCCAGGTGGCACTAGTGGTAAAAACAAACAAACAAACAAAAAACCACCTGCCAGTGCAGGAGACCTAAGAGCCACAAGTTCAGTCTCTGGGTTGGGAAGATCCCCTGGAGGAGGGCATGGCAATGCACTCCAATATTTCTACGTGGAGAATTCCATGGATAGAGGAGCCTGGTGGGCTACAGTCCATAAAGTTGCAAAGAGTCGGGCACTACTGAAGTGACTTAGCAAACACACAAACCCATTCAGGTAGTTTTCCAGGCACACTGACAAGTTTAATCAGCATGCTCTTTTTTTGAGCGGTTGGATGGATTTTTAAAAATGTTAAAAATTAAGCATTCTGAAAGAAACTAGTAATTGTGAAATGTTTCCTTGCAGTTCCATTTAAAATGAAAAAATGGGACAGGAAAAGATCTTTATTCCCTAGTGGATAGTTGGAAATCGGAAGCTGTGACACTTGTTTTTCAGTGGCATTCAAATTTTCTCCAGGCAATTTCTTCATTTATGCCTCATTTACTTCCTCTTCTAAGGTACTGTAGATTTTCAGCTCCTCAATCCACAACACGCAATTATGAGACAGTTCCCCTGATCTAGGAACAGAATGCTAACTGTTTTGAGATTATTATCTTTGTGAAAATGCTATTTTAATTGAACAAAGGAAAATGTTTAAAATTACAACATACAGGATATAGTGTGGCATAATTTTATATATTTATATCTTAGTTTTCTGTAATATGCTCATTATCTTTCTGTGTGTGCTCTTTACAATTAAAAAAATTAGTAGCTTTATAAATCAGGTTACTGGTACCTAACAAAAAATTTCACATGAAAGTTTAATTAAAAGAAGTAAATATCGGTTCTCTTCTGTCTTTTTTAAAAATTTATTTTTTAATTGAAGGACAATTGCTTTACAGAATTTTGTTGTTTTCTGTCAAACCTCAACGTGAATCAGCCATAGGTATACATATATCTCCTCCCTTTTGAACCTCCCTCCCCATCCTCTAGGTTGATACAGAGCCCCTGTTTGAGTTTCCTGAGCCATACAGCAAATTCCGGTTGTCTATCTATTTTACATATGGTAATGTAAGTTTCCATGTTATTCTTTCCATATGTCTCATTGTCTCCTCCCCCTCCCCAAGTCGTAAGTCTGTTTTCTATGTCTGTTTCTCCATTGCTACCCTGTAAATAAATTCTTCAGTACCATTTTTCTAGATTCTGTATATATGTGTTAGAATACAATATTTATCTTTCTCTTTCTGACTTACTTCACTCTGTATAATAGGTTCTAGGTTCATCGAACTCATCAGAACTGACTCAAATGTGTTCCTTTTTATGGCTGAGTAATATTCCATTGTATATACATACCACAACTTCTTTATCCATTCATCTGATGATGGGCATCTAGGTTGCTTCCATGTTCTAGCTATTGTAAATAATGCTGCAATGAACAGTGGTATACATGTGTCTTTTTCAATTTTGGTTTCCTCAGGGTATGTGCCTAGGAGTGGGATTACTGGGTCATATGGTGGTTCTGTTCCTAGTTTTTAAAGGAATCTCCATACCATCTTCCATAGTGTCTGTATCAATTTACATTCCCACCAACAGTGCAAGAGCATTCCCTTTTCTCCACACCCTTTCCAGCATTTACTGTTTGTAGGCTTTTTAATGACGGCCATTCTGACTGGTGTGAGGTGATATCTCATTGTAGTTTTGATTTGCATTTCTCTAATAATGAGCAATGTTGAGTATCTTTTCATGTGTTTACTAGCCATCAGTTCTCTTCTGTCTTGTCAAACCTCAGACACATTACGTTTCAGTATCAATTTTCTATTCTAGAAGGAGTGCTGAGATAAATGACAATAAAACAGGCTGCTTAGTGGGTTGTCCTCAAGATTAAACTGTGATACAAGTAAGTTCTCTGAAAGCTGGGTCCAGAGATGTCCCTGGTGGCCTTGTGGTTAAGACTTTGCCTTCCAATGCAGAGAATGTGAGCTCCATCCTGGATGGGGGAGCTGAGATCCTACATGCCTCCAGGCTAAAACACTAGAACATAAATACCAGAAGTAATACTGTAACAAATTCAGTAAAGACTTTTAAAATGGTCCACATCAAAAAAAAAAAAAAAGAAGAAGGAGTAAAGTTGGGTCCAGATGCTCACTGCTCAAAAGCCACCCCTTAAAAGGCAAGGTTGGTAGAAAGGAAAGTTTGCTTTATTTCAGAGGCTGGCAACCAGAGGAGTGAGCAGACTGTTGTTCAAAGGCCGACTCTCCCACTGACAATCAGTGTGCAAGAGTTTTTAAAGAGAAGTTTCAGGGCTGTATGAGCAGAGGGAGAGGGCTATAGGCAGAAACAGCACAGTCAGTTCTGAAAGTCATCTTGATCATTTTGAGTAGAGTTAATCTTCAGTTCCAGGGTTAGTTTGTTCCCATTTCTTTGAGGTCAGCTTATGTCATGGCTACAGTCTGGCCATCCTGTAGTTAACTTCTTCTACCTGATGGGAGTTTCAGTATATACCAAACAGCTCAAAAACATGGCTCAGAAAATTATCTGTAGCACTTGAATAGGGACTAAAGGTCCTCGACTCTGCGTAATGACTATATTATTATTTGGTCTTGTTTGACTTTGTTTGCTTCTTCATTTTCTCATTTCTCTGTTACATTTATCTATTGACTAAAGATTTTCTACAGGCAAAAGGTGGCTGGAGGACATAGAGGGGAAGGATCATAGAGTCCTGCTCTATTTCATCTTGGCATCAGCCCATTTCTGATTCTGGGTTGTTTTCCATTATATTGGTTTCTTCCTCAACTCCCCCCTGGCAGGTGGAATTTTTCTCTCAGCCTTTCCTGCCTCTGAGTTTTATCAAAACATATGCTAAGGAAGGGATGTGATTTCATTCATTTCTTCTCTAAGTGAACTGAAACCACTAAATCATTTCACCCATGCTTTTGGCATTTTAAGTCTCAGCAATAAATGGCAAAGAAAACGCTTACTTTCAGGTAACCTATTTTTCAATTCCTAACAAGTGGAAGAAGTATATTTTAAAGAAAAAAAGCAAGTCTCTTTAGTTCTTCACTGATTATATATTTAATGCTGAAAATCGGTCTTTAAGACCAGGACAGGAACAAGCATTCTAATTCAAAAATACCTGTGGGATAAAGAAAGTAGTCAATCCTAAAGGAAATCAACCCTGAATATTCATTGGAAGGACTGATGCTGATTCTGAAGCTCCAATACTTTGGCCACCTGATGGAAGGAGCCAATTCATTGGAAAAGACCCTGATGCTGGGAAAGATTGAAGGCAGGAGGAGAAGGAGGTGACAGAGCATGAGATGATTGGATGGCATCACTGACTCAAAGGACATGAGTTTGAACAAACTCTGGGAGATAGTGAAGGACAGGGAGCCTGAAATGCTGCAGTTCATGAGGTTGCAAAGACTCAGACATGACTGAACGACTGAACAACAACAGGAGAAAGAAGCTATGTGATGAATTTTGCCTTTGAGAACCAGAGTCATATTTGAGAAAGTGTCTGAAAGTCTTGGAGAAAGCAGCTTATTTAGCCTGCTTACAACTCTCAAGCTTCCAAGCTTCCTCTGAGGTTTTGTTCTCTTTTGAATTTTATCCTTCTTTTGACAAAAAAAGAATAAAGAAAAAAAGAAAAACACTGAGGTCTGTATTCTCATTAGTTGCTTAGTTTATGGAAAAAAATCATACTCATGTGCTCATTTTTCACAGAGACCAAAACAGTGAGTGAAATTTAGATAATATTTAAATGAGAAATATTCAAGAGCAAGAATCAAAATTGTAAATACGGACTATTTCTAAAGTACAACTATTATCTCATTAGCTAGACTGTTTCTTGTAGACAAGTATGTTTCAGTGGAAAGTTAAAACACTCTACAAAGGAAACGATTATTATAAATCAAATAAGAAATCTAAAATATTTGAAACCAGGAAGTTCAGGGTCTGTGTTCTCACCTCTAGTTTAACTCTGCCCCCTTGTGTGTACATGATGCATTGAGATGGGGCCAAGAAATTCCATAGGAAACAAGGCAGGAAAACGTAAAAAATGTATTAAAATCATATTTAGGAAGAGAATATCTCTCAAAATCAGTATAAACTTTCCGATCTGTGGTAAAAATGATACCCTAAGACTCAACTGGTACAACAGACTAAATGGTGGGGAAAAAAATGACGTAACTCTACACCTGTGTGATCCTTAGAATGACTCCCTCCTGTGCCTCTATTTACATTCTGTTAAGACTGTACTTATTTAAAAAGAAAACACATGCTTTAAACTTCAAATTCCAACTTATCAAAAGAGGATTGGTTTTCTTATAATAAATTCACTGCAGTTACTTTAAGTACAAACAACTCAAACTCTTATAAAGTCAATTGACTTCTAACAGCAAAAATATTAATTATATAATATTTAATATTATATAAATATAATATTGAGGGGTTTGTGATAGTTGTAGACATAAAATATACAATAATATCAAAAAGATGGAAGAAGATATATTGTGAGATTCATAAATTATATGGGAAGTCATATAGTATTAGTTCAAAGTTGACTGTGATAAGTTAAAGATGCATAGTATGATCCCTGGATAATCACTAAATATATGCATATGTCTCCATATATATATATATATAAAAGAGAAAGAGAAAGACAGAGGTGTCAATACAAAGCCAATAGAAGGCACAGAATGGAATACTTAAGAAACACTGCTGCTGCTGCTAAGTCGCTTCAGTCATGTCCAACTCTGTGCGACCCAATAGACGGCAGCCCACCAGGCTTCCCCGTCCCTGGGATTCTCCAGGCAAGAACACTGGAGTGGGTTGCCATTTCCTTCTCCAATGCATGAAAGTGAAAAGTGAAAGTGAAGTCGCTCAGTCGTGTCTGACTCTAGCGACCCCATGGACTGCAGCCTACCCAGGCTCCTTTGTCCATGGGATTTTCTAGGCAAAAGTACTGGAGTGGGGTGCCATTGCGGAAACACTAAATCAATCCAAAAGAGAGTAGAAATGACGATCAAAAATTTAAACAGCAACACAAACAGAAATAATGGCTAGACGACATTTAGTAAGATAACAAATTAAATAAATTCTGTCAATAATTGTTTTAAAAGTAAATGTGCTAAAAATTCTATGTAGAAGGCAAGGTTTCAGACTAAATAAAAAAAGCAATATTCAACCTCTGTTTATGAGAAATTCCCAGTAAATATAAAAAGACAGATTGAATGGAAATAAGAAATTAAAAGCAAAGTTATAGGAGAAAAGAAATAATAAACATGAATGTAGAAATAAAAAACAATGAAGTAAATCAATAAATTTCATATGAAAAATATAGTGAAAAATATAACCCACTAGCTACACTCACACTTAATCCCCGCCCCCCCCCCAAAAAAAAACCCATACAACAAAACAAAGAAAACACAAATTACTGATATCAGGAATAAATAAGTTCCCTAACAACAAATCCTACAGTCAATGCAAAAGCAGTAAAAGAGTATTATGAATAATTTTGTGGAAGTAAGTTAACAACTTAAATGAAATGGGAAAATTTCCAAAACAATTACAGGAAAAAAATAGAAAAAATTTATAGCTCTGTTTATTAAATAAATTGAATTTTTAATTAAAAATAATTCTAGATATTTACCAGTCCCTTCTGGCATTACTGATTAATTATATCAAATATTTAAGTAAGAAGTAATATTTCTCTTACACAAATTATTCCTGGAAATAGAGGAGAAAGAACATTATTAACTCTTTTAAAGAGGCCAGTGTATGCTGTGTGCTTAGTCACTCAGTCCTGTCTGACTCTTTGTGACCCCATGGACTGTAGCCTGCCAGGCTCCTCTGTTCATGGAGATTTTACAGGCAAGAATACTGGAGTGGATTGCCATGCCCTCCTCCAGGAGATCTTCCAAATCCAGGGATCGAACCTAGGTCTCCCACATTGCAGGCAGATTCTTTACTGTCTGAGCCACCAGGGAAGCCAAAGAATACTGGAGTGGGTAGCCTATCCTTTCTCCAGTGGAACTTCCTAACCCAGGAATCGAAACAAGGTCTCCTGCATTGCAAGTGGATTCTTTACAGTTGAGCTACCAGGGAAACCTGAGGGCAGTGTATACTTGATACCAAAACCTGACAAAGACATTACAGCGAAACAAAATTTTAGACCAACCTCTGTTCTGAACTTAGACTCAAAAATTCTCATTAAGGTACAAGTCAAATCCAGCAATATTAATAAATGAACAATTCATCATTACCAGGTCAGTTCTATCCCAGGAATATAAGATTGGTTTAATAAGTGAAAAATCATTAAATGTAATTTGCCACGTTAATAAATATAGAAAAAGGAATATATACAAAATTTCTATGTTTGCAATGAAAGTTTGACAAATTTCAGTACACATTCCTGATTAGAACAGCAGCAAAACCTCTCAGCAAGACAGGAATTGAAGAGAACTATCTTAATTCAGTAGAACACATATATGTCATGCCTATAGATGACATTATACATAGTACATGTACATACTCCATGATACATGTACATGTGTATTATATATACTTACGAAAGACGGGAAGAGCAAATGTGCAATTTCCTGACATCATGAGTTTCCCAAAAGGCCCACCAAGATCACTGAAATCATGCTCCAAATGGAAAAGCCCTTTCCACATGTTCAGCGTTTCCAAGTATATTTTTATTTTCTCACTGAGAATCAGGAGCAAACAACCAATTGTGAGCAGGCATCTAAGGAAGGCTACTAAAGTTAGAGATCCAAACAATAAAATAGAAAATACAAGCAACCTGGAGATATAGAAAATAAAAAGGAAAACTTCTAACCAACTTTAACCTCTTTAGGGGTGAGAGAATATCTTGCACCCACAAAGTAAGACTAGAATGTATTTAAATTTTATTTTTATAAAATAAATAAATAAATATCTTGTTTTTATACAAGAAAAAAAATCAGGTAACAAAATATTGTTCTTGGGACTTGAAAACTTGACAGCAGAAATAAAAAATATTTGGAAGAGTTAAAAGATGAAGCTGAGGGACTCTGGCAGAAGAAAGTAGATCAAAGAGCTGGACAATAAGAGAGAAATGCTGAGAAAATTAGAGAAGCAGTCAAAGAAGCTTAACATTTGTGAGTAAGAGTAGTTCTAGAAGGGAGAACATGCATGGGGAATAAATCATGAAAAAATAGTTCAAGAACATTTCAGCAAGTGAAGGACATAGTCTTCACTTCTTCTATTCTCATGCTACCAACCTTAAGAGATTTTATCTCCTTTCTGTGGCTTGTCTTCTATCAGCTTTATATGGATCTTCCACTCATACTTCTCTCTTGTATGTCAAAATGAAATTTTATTGCTACCAGATATTTGCACTGGAGGCATAATTGTAAAGCAAGTTGATGGACAAGGCAACTCTAAAGAAAGCTGTGGAGGACAGATTAGAGAGCTTGGGTAGAGCTTCTGAAGAAGTGAAATGAGTTGAACCTTGAAGACTTTTGTGTTAGTTTCCCACTGCTGCTATAACAAATTGCCACAAACTTAGAGGCTTAAAACACGATTTTATTCTTATAGTTCTGAGACCAGAAATCCAAAATCCAAAATATCAAAGTGTTAGCAGGCTTGTACTTCTCCTGGAGACTCTAAAGGAGAATCCATTTCCATGCTTTTTCCAGCTTCTAGAAGCTGCCTACATTCCTTGGCTCATTCAAAGTCAGAAATTATCTCTACTTCTGATCATGACCATGGTATCTGGTCCCATCACTTCATGACAAATAGATGGGGAAGCAATGGAGATAGTGACAGACTTTCTTTTCCTGGGATCCAAAATCACTGCAGATGGTAACTATAGCCATGAAAGAAAAGCTATGACCAACATACACAACATATTAAAAAGGAGAGACATTACTTTGCCAACAAAGGTCCATCTATTCAAAGCTATGGTTTTTCCAGTAGTCATGTATGGATGTGAGAGTTAGATCCTAAAGAAAGCTGAGTACTGAAGAATTGATGCTTTTGAACCTTGGTGCTGGAGAAGACTCTTGAGAGTCCCTTGGACTTCAAAGAGATCAAACCAGTCAATAGTAAAGGAAATCGGTCCTGAATATTCATTGAAAGGACTGATGCTGAAGCTGAAGCTCCAATACTTTGACCACCTGATGCGAAGAACTGACTAATTAGAAAAGGACACTGATGCTGGAAAAGATTGAAGGCAGGAGGAGAAGGGGATGACAGAGGACAAGATGGCTGGATGGCATCACCGACTCAATGGACATGAGTTTGGGTGAACTTCGGGAGTTGGTGATGGACAGGGAGGCCTGGTGTGCTGCAGTCCATGGGGTTGCAAAGAGTCAGAGAGGACTGAGTGACTGAACCGAACTGAATCGAGATAATCCAGGATAATCTCCCCATCTCAAGACAATTAATCTAACCACTTTTTCAATTGCCCTTTAGCCATGTCAGATAAATTAGTAACAGGTTCCAGGGATTGGGGCTATTATTCTGCTTATTACAGGTGGGTAGAATTGGGATGGTTAGAGAGGAATAAGTTTCCATATTATAAAAAAACGAATACAATATGTTTAAGGGCAATGAGGAAGTTTTCTGGCTGGTTTAGTCTTATGTTGGGATGTACTGAGAGAATGGATAGCTGAGAGGTGCAGTGGGGGAACCATAGTGTAAAGAATGTTGGTTCCCAGAAACATTGTATTTTGACTTTTCCTGAAGTCAGTGGGAAAATTCTGAAGTTGTTTAACCATAGAATGAAAGGCTCTAGAGCTGTAGAGACTCTTAGGAGAAGTTCTGGCACCATGTCTTGCCTGCAGGAATGTAAAGTGGAACAAAGCCCATTTTGAAGATTAGATCACAGAAGTCCAGCTGAGACACAGTTTTGGAGTATTAGCCAGCTTTCTTCTCTTTCTTACTGAAGAGTAATTCTGCTTTGGAAGTGGTGATACAAATTCTCTATGCATCACCTTGCAGTCATTGATTTATTAACTTTTCTTTTGGCCTCATGGAGAAGAGCTGGAATATGTCTGAGCTCTTCTGCCAATCAAAACTTCTTGGAGTTAGAGATGCCAGTTTCAAAATAATACCATGATAATCAATTAGCATGTAATATCAATATTTTTACATTCCATGGGAGGTGACATTGAACCTATGAAATCCATCTGGATTCCAGGGAGATTTTTATAGACAAACTTAAAAAGAATATATTTGTGGTTATCAAACCAGAAAAGAATTTAATTCTAGCGAATATTCATAGCTTTCCATTTTATCTAACAAATTCTTTCTAAATGGTTGTCTTGTACCTATCTAAACATCCCACCCTTAGAATTCCTTACACCAACATAAATTATTAGGAAGGCCAAGGAATGTATTAATGGCTAGGGCTTTCCTGATAGCTCAGTGGGTAAAGAATCTGCCTGCAAGGCAGGAGACCCTGGTTTGATTCCTGGGTCGGGAAGTTCCCTTGGAGAAGGGAAAGGCTACCCACTCTAGTACTTTGGTTTAGAGAATTCCATGAACTGTATAGTCCATGGGGTTGCAGAGTCAGACACGATTGAATGACTTTCACTTCACAGCATTTCATTTGGTAAAAATGGGGTCAGAAATACAAGGTCATGGGAATCCCCTGGAGATCCAGTGGTTAGGAGTCCTGAGTTCAATTCCTGGTAGATGAATTAAGATCCTGCAGGCCACAGGGATTGAACCTGTGTCTTCTGCATTGGCAGGCAGATTCTTTAGCACTGGGCCACCAGGGAAATGCTTATATAAAGGTAACCAATGATAAAATTATTTTAATATGACACTGCTCACCTATAACATATATAAAGTATTCAAACTCTGATGGAAACAGTTTTCTTGCTGCCACAGGTTAAATGGAAACTCCACAGAACTGCAAAAGCCCAATGTAGAGGCAGAGGTTTATAGCAACAGTAAAAAATGTGACTGAGGGGGATAAAAAAAAAAAAGCTCAAAAGCTTAATTAGATTTCATGCATGCATGCATACTAAGTCACTTCAGTCATATCCTACTCTGTGCAACCCCATGGACAGCAGCCCACCAGGCTCCTCTGTCCACAGGATTCTCTAGGCAAGAATACTGGAGTGGGTTGCCATTTCTTTCTCCCCTAGAATCATCAGGTAATTTAAATTTTGATAAAATCTCTGCCACTGGAGGGCCCTAAGTAATAACAGAAATCTCATCATCCTACCCACTAATATTTCATCTGGAGCAAACTTTAATTGGCTGAAGATTTTAAGCTCATCAAAGTTATGCCTAGTGCATCTAGCAACTTCATGCTTTTGCAATATATACTTTTAAAATAAATGTTTTATCCTTCAATTGGGTTTCTAAATTTTCCACTTGGAAGGCATAGTTTATAGGAGAAAATCATGTTAGTACCAGGTCTTCTGATTGTTAATGTACTTAATATATTTATATCAATTACTAAGCTTAAGTTGCAAACTTCAAGGGAGGAAAATCCTTACTTACAAAATCCATGGAAATTGGTACACTTTGGCTATGTCAGGAGATGGAGTTAATGAAAATTTAACTTTTCTGGGAGTTCCAAGTTTGCATAGGCAGATTTCAGATTATCAAGGATTCTCTTGTATTTTGTTAAACATGTGTCAGCAATTTCCAGCTCTTTCCTAAAAACTCATATATGTGATTATATATGATATACGAACTTATACATATACATATGTGTAATATACATATGTGCATGCATATTTAATATTAGGGATTTGATTGACATTTAACTTTTCTGATGACTCTAGACTCTGTATTGACCCTGGAATTTGTGCAGTTGATGTGATGAGATCATTTTTTCCATGACTGCTTGAGGATCCCTTTAAGGGGGAAATTAAATGTAAAGTTTTGGAAGTGCTTTTTAAATATTTTTTCAGGAGTTTTAAACAAATATGTAATTCTATAATGGAAGTCTTTAAGGCTCTTGACTCAGAAATCTGCTTAGGGCATGCTAAGTTGCTTCAGTCATGTCCAACTCTGTGTGACACTATGGAGTGTAGCCTGCCAGCTGTCCATGAGATTCTCCAGCAAGAATATTAGAGTGGGTTGCCATGCCCTCCTCCAGGGGATCTTTGAAACCCAGGGAGTGAACCCAGGTCTCTTACATCTCCTGCACTGGCAGATGGGTTCTTTACCGCTAGCACCACCTGGGAAGCCCTCTTGCTTAGGGAAAACAGCAAAAGTCAAAGATTTTAAGCAACAGAAGAAATAAGAAATTTTATGACAGCCTTGTGGGAGCCAACCCAGGTTGGGTGAGTTGAGGTTGGTGTTAGGATGGCCCCAGGTAAGCAGGTAAGGTTCTGTATATTTCTGCTTATGCCCAGGGTGCAAGAGAGACACCACCAACAGAAAAACCTTAGCTTTGAGAGACAAGGACATTACAAAGAAAGAAACCCTTTACTGCACCATGGACCTTCTTGATTGCGAGAGCCTTTCTGTGGGAAGGAGGCAGGGCCAGAATGGCTGGTGTCACCTCTGATGACCCCAGGTATCTTTCGTATCACTCCTGCTGTTCACCATGCCTGGGTGTTTTCCTATGCTTCTCTCCACTTTGAGGTGCCGACATTACTGTAATCTTTTTGCTAGTGGAGGGTCTTACCTTGATGTTGGCAGCGACTTCTCTGTAGCATGCAATGCTGTTTTATCCACAAAATTGGAGTTAATCTTCTCAGATCTTCCCATTACATTATCAACCAAGATTATGTAATATTCTAAACCCTGTGTTGTTCTCTCATCAATTATAATAACATCTTCACCTGAATTAGATTTCTTCTCAAGAAACCACTTACTTTGCTCATCCTTAAGAAGCAGTTCCTCATTTTTTATGGTTTAATAACGTTTGCAGCAATTCATGTATATCTTCAGGCTCCATGTCTTGTTTTCTTGCTATTTCCACCACTTTCATAGTTACTTCCTCCTCTGAAGTCTTGAGCCCTTCAATATTATCCATGAGGATTGGAATCCACTTCTTAGAAACCCCTGCTAATATTGACATTTTGACCTCTTCTGGCTCAGATGGTAAAGAGTTTGCCTGCAATGCAGGAGACCTGGGTTTGAACCCTAAGTTGGGAAGATTTCCTGGAGAAGGGCATGGCAACCCACTCCAGTATTCTTGCCTAGGAAATCCCATGGAAAGAGAAGGCTAGTGGGCTAGAGTTCATGGAGTCATAAAGAGTTGGACATGACTGAGTGACTTTCATGAATCACAAATATCTTTAATGGCATCTAGAATAGCGGATCATTTCCAGAAGATTTTCGATTTACTTTTCCCAGATTCATGAGTGGAATCACTATTTACAACAGATCTTGCCTTCCAAAATGTATTAAATAACAAGACTTGAAAGTCAAAATCTCCTTGATTCATGGGCTGCAGAATGGATGTTGTAATCTCTCTGTCAGTGCATTGTCAATTAGCAGTGATATTTTGAAAGGAATCTTTTTCTGAGAAGTTACTCTCAACAGTGGGCTGAAAGTGTTCAGTAAATCATGTTGTAAACAGATGTGCTCTCATCCAGACTGTTGTTCTATTTAGAGAGCAAAAACAGAATAGAATTGGATTAATTCTTAAGGACTCTAAGTTTTGCAGAATGGTAAATGAGCACTGGTGTTAACTTAAAGTCACTAGTTGCATTACCCCTAACAAGAGAGTCAGCCTGTCCTTAGAAATTTTGAAGCCAAGTATTGACTTCTCCTCTCTAACTATAAAGCCCTAGATGGCATCTTCTTTCAAGAGAAAGCTAATTCATCTACAATGAAAGTCTGTTGTTAATGTTCAGTTCAGTTCAGTTCAGTCGCTCAGTCGTGTCTGACTCTTTGTGACCCCATGAATCGCAGCATGCCAGGCCTCCCTGTCCATCACCAACTTCCGGAGTTCACTCAGACTCACGTCCATTGAGTCAGTGATGCCATCCAGCCATCTCACCCTCTGTCGTCCCCTTCTCCTCCTGCCCCCAATCCCTCCCAGCATCACAGTCTTTTCCATTGATTCAACTCTTTGCATTAGGTGGCCAAAGTATTGGAGTTTCCCTGTAGCATCAGTTCTTCCAATGAACACTCAAGACTGATCTCCTTTAGGATGGACTGGTTGGATCTCCTTGCAGTCCAAGGGACTCTCAAGAGTCTTCTCCAGCACCACAGTTTAAAATAATCAATTCTTCGGTGCTTAGCTTTCTTCACAGTCCAACTCTCACATCCATACATGACCACTGGAAAAACCATAGCCTTGACTAGATGGACATTTGTTGGCAAAGTAATGTCTCTGCTTTTGAATATGCTATCTAGGTTGGTCATAAATTTCCTTCCAAGGAGTAAGCATCTTTTAATTTCATGGCTGCAGTCACCATCTGCAGTGATTTTGGAGCCCCCAAAAATAAAGTCTGACACTGCTTCCACCAGATGCCATGATCTTAATTTTCTGAATGTTGAGCTTTAAGCCAACTTTTTCACTGTCCTCTTTCATCAAGAGGCTTTTTAGTTCCTTTTCACTTTCTGCCATAAGGGTAGTGTCATCTGCATATCTGAGGTTATTGATATGTCTCCTGGCAATCTTGATTACAGCTTGTGCTTCCTCCCGCCAGCGTTTCTCATGATGTACTCTGCATATAAGTTAAATAAGCAGGGTGACAATATACAGTCTTGACATACTCCTTTTCCTATTTGGAACCAGTTTGTTGTTCCATGTCCAGTTCTAACTGTTGCTTCCTGACCTGCATACAGGTTTCTCAAGAGGCAGGTCAGGTGGTCTGGTATTCCCATCTCTTTCAGAATTTTCCACAGTTTATTGTGATCCACACAGTCAAAGGCTTTGGCATAGTCAATAAAGCAGAAATAGATGTTTTTCTGGAACTCTCTTGCTTTTTTGATGATCCAGTGGATGTTGGCAATTTGATCTCTGGTTCCTCTGCCTTTTCTAAAACCAGCTTGCACATCTGGAAGTTCATGCTTCATGTATTGCTGAAGCCTGGCTTGGAGAATTTTGAGCATTACTTTACTAGAGTGTGAGATGAGTGCGATTGTGTGGTAGTTTGAGCATTCTTTGGCATTGCCTTTCTTTGGGATTGGAATGAAAACTGACCCTTTCCAGCCCTGTGGCCACTGTTGAGTTTTCCTAATTTGCTGGCATATTGAGTGCAGCACTTTCACAGCATCATCTTTCATGATTTGAAATAGCTCAACTGGAATTCCATCACCTCCACTAGCTTCGTTCATAGTGATGTTTTCTAAGGCCCACTTGACTTCACATTCTAGGATGTCTGGCTCTAGGTGAGTGATCACACCATCGTGATTATCTGGGTCGTGAAGATCTTTTTTGTATGGTTCTTCTGTGTATTCTTGCCACCTCTTCTTAATATCTTCTGCTTCTGTTATGTCCGTACCATTTCTGTCCTTTATCGAGTCCATCTTTGCATGAAATATTCCCGTGGTATCTCTAATTTTTTTGAAGAGATCTTTAATCTTTCCCATTCTGTTGTTTTCCTCTATTTCTTTGCATTGATTGCTGAAGAAGGCTTTCTTATCTCTCCTTCCTATTCTTTGGAACTCTGCATTCAGATGCTTATATCTTTCCTTTTCTCCTTTGCTTTTCACTTATCTTCTTTTCACAGCTATGTGTAAGGCCTCCCCAGACAGCCATTTTGCTTTTCTGCATTTCTTTTCCATGAGAATGGTCTTGATCCCTGTCTCCTGTACAATGTCACGAACCTCATTCCATAGTTCATCAGGCACTCTTATCTATCAGATCTAGGCCCTTAAATCTATTTTTCACTTCCACTGTATCGTCATAAGGGGTTTGATTTAGGTCATACCTGAATGGTCTAGTGGTTTTCCCTACTTTCTTCAATTTAAGTCTGAATTTGGCAATAAGGAGTTCATGACCTGAGCCACAGTCAGCTCCAGGTCTTGTTTTTGCTGACTGTATAGAGCTTCTCCATCTTTGGCTGCAAAGAATATAATCAATCTGATTTCGGTGTTGACCATCTGGTGATGTCCATGTGTAGAGTCTTCTCTTGTGTTGTTGGAAGAGGGTGTTTGCTATGACCACTGTGTCCTCTTGGCAAAACTCTATTAGCCTTTTCCCTGCTTCATTCCATATTCCAAGGCCAAATTTGCCTGTTACTCCAGGTGTTTCTTGACTTCCTACTTTTTCATTCCAGTCCCATATAATGAAAATGACATCTTTTTCAGGTGTTAGTTCTAAAAGGTCTTGTAGGTCTTCATGGAATCATTCAGCTTCTTCAGTGTTACTGGTTGGGGCACAGGCTTGGATTACTGTGATATTGAATGGTTTGCCTTGGAAACAAACAGAGATCATTCTGTCGTTTTTGAGATTGCATCCAAGTACTGCATTTTGGACTCTTTTGTTGACCATGATGGGCACTCCATTTCTTCTGAGGGATTCCTGCCCACAGTAGTAGATATAATGGTCATCTGAGTTAAATTCACCCATTCCAGTCCATTTCAGTTCGCTGATTCCTAGAATGTCGACATTCACTCTTGCCATCTCCTGTTTGACCACTTCCAATTTGCCTTGATTCATGGACCTGACACTCCATGTTCCTATGCAATATTTCTCTTTACAGCATTGGACCTTGTTTCTATCACCAGTCACATCCACAGCTGGGTATTGTTTTTGCTTTGGCTCCATCCTTTCATTCTTTCTGGAGTTATTTCTCCACTGATCTCCAGTAGCATATTGGGCACCTACTGACCTGGGGAGTTCCTCTTTCAGTATCCTATCATTTTGCCTTTTCATACTGTTCATGGGGTTTTCAAGGCAAGAATACTGAAGTGGCTTGCCATTCCCTTCTCCAGTGGACCACATTCTGTCAGACCTCTCCACTATGGCCCGCCTGTCTTGGGTGGCCCCACATGGCCTCGGCTAGCCCCGAGGTCAGAGGAGGTGGCCAATAGGAGCAACCCCATGTTCAAGGAGCTGCAGCTGCACAGGTGCAGGAGGGCTGAGAGGAGCTACTCCACGTTCAAGGTCAGGAGGGGCGGCAGTGAGGAGATACCCCTTGTCCAAGGTAAGGAGCAGTGGCTGCACTTTGCTGGAGCAGCCGTGAAGAGATACCCCAAGTCCAAGGTAAGAGAAACCCCAGTAAGATGGTAGGTGTTGCGAGAGAGCATCAGAGGGCAGACATACTGAAGCCATACTCACAGAAAACTAGCCAATCTGATCACACGGACTACAGCCTTGTTGGTAATGTAGCCACCCTCATTATCTCAGTTAGATCTTCTGGATAACTAGCTGTAACCTCTACATCAGCATTTCTGCTTCACCTTGCACTTTTACATTATGGAGACAACTTCTTTCCTTAAACCTTATGAACCAACCTCTGCCAGCTTCACATTTTTCTTCTGTTGTTCAGTCATTGTTCCCTATGATTTTACAACCCACGGATTGACTGGTTTGATCTTGCTGTCCAAGGGACTCTCAAGAGTCTTCTCCAGCACCACAATTCAAAAGCATCAGTTCTTTGGCCTTCTTCATGGTCCAACTCTCATATCCATACATGACTACTGGAAAACCCACAGCTTTCACTATATGGACCTTTGTCAGCAAAGTGATGTCTCTGCTTTGTAACATGCTGTCTAGGTTTGTCATAGCTCCGCCTTCATAGAGTTGAAGAGTGGAAGGGTCTTGCTCTGAATTAGGCCTTGACTTAAAAATCCTGAAAGATGATGCTGTGAAAGTGCTGCACTCAATATGCCAGTAAATTTGGAAAACTCAGCAGTGGCCACAGGGCTGGAAAAGGTCAGTTTTCATTCCAGTCGCAAAGAAAGGCAATGCCAAAGAATGCTCAAACTACCGCACAATTGCACTCATCTCACATGCTAGTAAAGTAATGCCAGTAAAGTAAATTCTCCAAGCCAGGCTTCAGCAATACGTGAAGCGTGAACTTCCAGATGTTCAAGTTGGTTTTAGAAAAGGCAGAGGAACCAGAGATCAAATTGCCAACATCTGCTGGATCATGGAAAAAGCAAAAGAGTTTCAGAAAAACATTTATTTCTGCTTTATTGACTTTGCCAAAGCCTTTGACTGTGTGGATCACAATAAACTGTGGAAAATTCTGAAAGACATGGGAATACCAGACCACCTGACCTGCCTCTTGAGAAATCTGTATGCAGGTCAAGAAGCAACAGTTAGAACTGGACATGGAACAACAGACTGGTTCCAAATAGGAAAAGGAGTACGTCAAGGCTGTATATTGTCACCCTGCTTATTTAACTTATATGCAGAGTACATCATGAGAAACACTGGACTGGAAGAAACACAAGCTGGAATCAAGATTGCCGGGAGACATATCAATAACCTCAGATATGCAGATGACACTACCCTTATGGCAGAAAGTGAAGAGGAACTAAAAAGCCTCTTGATGAAAGTGAAAGAGGAGAGTGAAAAAGTTGGCTTAAAGCTCAACATGCAGAAAAGTAAGATCATGGCATCTGGTCCCATTACTTCATGGGAAATAGATGGGGAAACAGTGGAAACAGTGTCAGACTTTATTTTTGGGGGCTCCAAAATCACTGCAGATGGTGATTGCAGCCATGAAATTAAAAGACGCTTACTGCTTGGAAGGAAAGTTGTGACCAACCTAGATAGCATATTCAAAAGCAGAGACATTACTTTGCCAACAAAGGTTTGTCTAGTCAAGGCTATGGTTTTTCCTGTGGTCATGTATGGATATAAGAGTTGGACTGTGAAGAAGACTGAGCGCTGAAGAATTGATGCTTTTGAACTGTGGTGTTGGAGAAGACTCTTGAGAGTCCCTTGGACTGCAGGGAGATCCAACCAGTCCATTCTGAAGGAGATCAACCCTGGGATTTCTTTGGAAGGAATGATGCTAAAGCTGAAACTCCAGTACTTTGGCCACCTCATGCGAAGAGTTGACTCATTGGAAAAATCTCTGATGCTGGGAGGGATTGAGGGCAGGAGGAGAAGTGGACGACAGAGGATGAGATGGCTGGATGGCATCACTGACTCGATGGACATGAGTCTGAGTGAACTCCGGGAGCTGGTAATGGACAGGGAGGCCTGGCGTGCTGTGATTCATGGGGTCGCAAAGAGTTGGACACGACTGAGTGACTGAACTGAACTGAATTGAGGGAATACTGGGCTGATTTTATCTTATCTTAGTGGCTTCCCAGGTGGTGAAGTGGTAAAGAAAGCAAGGATGTTTGCATTCTTATCACTCTTGCATTCACTGGGGTTCTAGCATTTTTTCTTCCTTCAAGCACTAGTTCTTTTGTATCCATACTTTGGCTAAATGTTTGGTGCCAGAGGCCTAGCTTTCAGCCTATATTGACTTGTTTGACATGCCTTCCTCACTAAGCTTACTGATTCCTAGCTTTTGATTTAAAGTCAGAGATGTGTGACTCTTCCTTCCCCTTGAATGCTTAGAGGACACTGTAGGGTTATTAAATGGCATAATTTAAATATTGTTGTGTCTAGGGGAAAAGAAAGGCCAAAGAGAGAGAGAGAGAGATGGGAGAATGGCCTGTTTATGGAACAGTCAGAGCACACACAACATTTATGGGTAAAGTTTGCTGTCTTACATGAGTGTAATTCATAGTGCCCCAATACAGTTACTATAGTAACATCAAAGATCACTCATCACAGGTCAATATAACAAATATACTGACAATGAAAATGTTTGAAATATTGTTAGAATTGTCAAAACATGATACAAAGGGAGTAAATGCTGTTGGAAAAATGGTGCTCATAGACTTACTTAATGGGGGGGGGGTGCCACAAACCTTCAATTTGTAAAAAAAAAAAGAAAAACAAACAAAAAACAAACAAACAAAAAAACTCTGACGTGCAATAAAATGAAGTATTGCCTGTACATAGAACCACTATGTCATAAATAGGTCTAAGTTATGATGAGTTAAAAAAGTGAGTTAAGGAGCCATTTGCTACAGATGATGAGAATGTAGGGTTCTCCCTCTTCATGTCTACCCTTCCAAACAGATTTGTACAAAAAAACCATTTTTTTCACCATTCCTCTACCCTGCTACCCTGTTAAAACAAGCAGGGATTTATGACCCACTCCTCACTACACGTAAAATTTGTACAAAAATATTTTCTATGAAAATGATTTGTAATCTGTAGACTTAATATTTGGGAGACGTTTTGAGATATAAAATCCCATCCTTGAGGTTGTGGGGTATTTTTGTTTTCTCCAAATAAATATGATCACTAAAGTTCAAAAAAATGGAGTTAATGATTCCCTGTTTGGTTTTATTTCATTTGCTCTCACTTCTCCCCTGGGGATAAGACCATGATAGCTGATTAGGATTTCAAAATGCTTTATTTCCTTCTCAGATTTGTTTTAAAAGAAAGGGACAAGAAAGCAGGATGACTATTTTGAAATCAGAGATAAAATTTACCCAGAGATCAAGTCTGAAGTGATACAGATGGTTTAAGGCAAAAAGAAAGGGTTAGGGCAAACCCTCAGTGTCTCCAGATTTTTTTTAGCATCTCAGAATTTTGTCAGTTCTTTTTTAGTCTCCACCGTGTAAAGCTTTCAGTTGGATATATTTTTCCTTTTCTTCTTTTCCTTTTGCTTCTCTTCTTTTCTCAGCTATTTGTAAGGCCTCCTGAAACACCCAATTTGTCTTCTTGCATTTCTTTTTCTTGGCAATGGTTTTGGTCACTGCCTCCTGTATAATATTACGAACCTCTGTCCATAGTTCTTCAGGTACTCTGTCTACCAGATATAGTCCCTTGAATCTATTCATCAGTTCCACTATATAATCATAAGAAATTTGATTTAGGTCATACCTGAATGGCTTACTGGTTTTCCTACTTCCTTAGTTTGAGTCTGAATTTGGCAATAAGGAGTTCATGATCTGAGCCACAGTTGTCAGCTCCAGGTCTTGTTTTTGCTGACGGTATAGAGCTTCTTCATCTTTGGCTGCAAAGGATATAATCAATCTGATTTCAGTACTGACCATCTGGTGATGTCCATGTGTAGAGTCATCTCTTGTGTTGTTGGAAGAGGATGTTTGCTATGGCCAATGTGTTCTCTTGACAAAACTGTTAGCTGTTGCCCTGCTTCATTTTGTACTCTAAGGCCAAACTTGCCTGTTATTCCAGGTATCTCTTGACTTCCCACTTTTGCATTCCAATCTCCTATGATGAAAAGGACATCTTTTCTTGGTGTTAGTTCTAGGAGGTCCTGTAGGTCTTCATAGAATCATTCAACCTCAGCCTCTTCAGCATTACTGGGCGGGCCATAGACTTGGATTACTGTGATATTGAATGGCTTGTTTTGGAAATGAACTGAGATGATTCTGACATTTTTGAGATTGCACCCAAGTATTGCATTCAGACTCTTTTGTTAAGCCAGACATCTTGAAGTGTGAAGTCAAATGGGCCTTAAGGAATCATTACTATGAACAAAGCTAGTAGAGTGGGTGTAATTCCAGCTAAGCTATTTCAAATCCAAAAAGATGATGCTGTTTAAGTGCTGCACTCATTATGCCAGCAAATTTTGAAAACTCAGCAGTGGCCACAGGACTGGAAAAGGTCAGTTTTCATTCCAATCCAAAAGAAAGGCAATGCCAAAGAATGTTCAAATTACATTGTACACAATTGCACTCATTTTACATGCCAGCAAAATTATGCTAAAATCCTCCAAGCTAGGCTTCCCCAGTAAGTGAACCAAGAACTTTCAGATGTAAAAGTTATATTTAGAGAAAGCAGAGGAACCAGAGATTAAATTGCCAGCATACACTAGATCACTGAAAAAGGAAGGGAATTCCAAATAAACATCTACTTCTGCTTCATTGACTATGCAAAAGCCCTTGGCTGTGTAGATCACAACAAACTGTGAAACAGTCTTAATGAGATGGGAATACCAGACCACATTACCTGCCTCCTGAGAAACCTGTATGTAGGACAAGAAACAACAGTTAGAACTAGACATGGAACAATGGACTTATTCAAAATTGGGAAAGAAGACATCAAGGTTGTATATTGTCACCCTGCTTATATAACTTACATGCAGAGTACATCAAGTGAAATGCCAGGCTGGATGAATCACAAGCTGGAATCAAGATTTCCCAGAGAAATATCAACAACCTCAGATATGCAGATGATACCACTTTAATGGCAGAAACTGAAGAGGAACTAAAGAGCCTCTTGATGAAGGTGAAAGAGGAGAGTGAAAAAGCTGGTTTAAGACTCAACATTCAAAAAAATGAAGATCATGGCATCTGGTCCCATCACTTCATGGCAAATAGATGGGGAAAATGTGGAAACAGCATCAGATTTCATTTTCTTGGGCTCCAAAAGTGATCCAGATGGTGACCACAGCCATGAAATTAGAAGACACTTGCTCCCTGGAAGGAAAGTTATGACAAATCTAGACAGTGTATTAAAAAGCAGAGACATCACTTTGCCAACAAAGGTCTGTATAGTCAAAGCTATGGTTTTTCCAGTAGTCATGTATGGATTTGAGAGTTGGACCATAAAGAAAGCTGAGTGCCAAAGAATTGATGCTTTCAAATTGTGTTGCTGGTGAAGACTCTTGAGAGTCTCTTGGACTGCAAGGAGATCAAATCAGTCAATCCTAAAGGAAATCTATCCTGAATATTCATTGGAAGGGCTGGTGCTGAAGCTGAAACTTCAATACTTTGGCCCCCTGATGCAAAGAGCTGACTCATTGGAAAAGACCTTGGTGCTGGGAAAGACTGAGGGCAGGGGGAGAAGGAGGCGACAGAAGATGAGATGGTTGGATGGCATCACTGACTTAATGGACCTAATTTGAGCAAACTCCAAGAGATAGTGAAGGACAGGGAAGCCTGGTATGCTGCAGTTCACGAAGTCGCAGAGTTGGACATGACTTAGCAACTGAACAACAGCAACAATACGTAAAGCTTACTAGTCTGTCAGTAAATCCTGGTACACATTTGGACCAAAATAAGTATGCATATGATTCATCCTGGGATTAATCTGTATAAGAATCAATGTCACGTAAAAGTGGGCATATGTCTGCTGAGCTGACTACATATTTATCCCTCAATGTCTAAAAAAGCAAAATGTTAAGTGAAATTACAGTGTGCAATGCGTATTAATATACCCAGGGTTGTTTGAAATGCTCTAGAGCAGTGGTTTTCAAATTATCTGAGGCAGAGACTCCTTTTATGAAATTTCTACCCCATCCATATAGAATACATATTCATACTGCACATGATTAATAGGCAGCTTACACTACACAGGATTCATCACAAAAGTTTGACCATTCCCAAAATATTTCTTACCTGCTCACAAGGTGATCCCACTGATCATACACTTCGATGATCTGGCAATGGAAAATTGTTTTAAAAAACTCTCTAGGTACTTACTCATTGCACTTATCTCATTGCAGTGACAAATGGATCACAGACTGGCAGCCACGAAAAAAAAGACATGCTCTCCCCTGGGTGAACCAATCATTTTGTTGGGAAGGTAACAATTAAGGAAGGGAAGTCATTATCCTAAGACGGCATATAAGAAAGTATGAGCAAGTCCCCATGTCAAGGGAAGAAGAATGCTTTCAGAGAGGGGCAAAGGAGCTTGGGAGGGCTATAGTCAATAAAGAATCCACAGCTTTTATTGGCTGCATCCTCGCCAGGAAAGGTCTTTCTCTTATTGGGCTCTGCAGAGTGTGAGAGCTCCCCCTTCTGGCCTCCTCAGTTCAGTTCAGGTCATTTCAGTCGCTCAGTCCGGTCAGACTCTTTGGGACCCCATGGACTGCAGCACGACAGGCTTCCCTGTCCATCACCAACTCCTGCTGCTGCTGCTGCCTCTCTTTAGTCGTGTCCGACTCTGTGCGACCCCATAGACGGCAGCCAACCAGGCTTCCCATCCCTGGGATTCTCCAGGCAAGAACACTGGAGTGGGTTGCCATTTCCTTCTCCAATGCATGAAAGTGAAAAGTGAAAGTGAAGTCGCTCAGTCGTGTCCGACTCTAGCGACCCCATGGACTGCAGCCTACCAGGCTCCTCCGTACATGGGACTTTCTAGGCAAAAGTATTGGAGTGGGGTGCCATTACCTTCTCTGCACCAACTCCTAACTGTATTTAATTGAAGCTTCCCTTCATTCATTTTTGCAGTACTGACTGAGGATGTCATGAATGAAAGATAAATAATAAAATATGATTATATTTGCTGATATGTTGTAGCTATATATATGTTTATTACTGTGCTGAGAGCCCTGTATTTTCATTTTATTATCTTTTATTATGTAGCATGCATGCAATTTTATTCCATAACATCTTGGTATAAGAAATTCCACATTAAAAGAAAATCTCCAGATCAATTCAAATCTGTCCCTGGGATACTGTGATTTATAACTATATATATATATATATCTATATATATATATATATTTTTTTTTTTTTCTGGCACAGAGCTCCTAAAACCCTTGGAATTTTCCAATTGATTAGGGACATAAAAGCATCTTTAGGAGGTGACTTTTGGACCCCGCCTAGGTATTGGGGCTGTTTGCCAGGAAAACCAACTCTGTAACTGGAGGGTTAGAATGACTCAGCCCTCCCCACACCTCCAGAGAAGGGAGAGAAACAGAAGGTGAATAATTTGCTGGTGACTGAAGGCTGAGCACCAAAGAATTGATGCTTTTGAACTGTGGTGTTGGAGAAGACTCTTGAGAGTCCCTTGGACTGCAAGGAGATCCAACCAGTCCATTCTGAAGGAGATCAGCCCTGGGATTTCTTTGGAAGGAATGATGCTAAAGCTGAAACTCCAGTACTTTGGCCACCTCATGCGAAGGGTTGACTCATTGGAAAAGTCTCTGACGCTGGGAGGGATTGGGGGCAGGAGGAGAAGGGGACAACAGAGGATGAGATGGCTGGATGGCATCACTGACTCAATGGACATGAGTCTGAGTGAACTCCGGGAGCTGGTAATGGACAGGGAGGCCTGGCGTGCTGTGATTCATGGGGTCGCAAAGAATCGGACACGACTGAGCGACTGAACTGAACTGAACTGATCATCTAATCAACCCTGTCTATGTAATTAAAGCCTCATATCTGAAGGAATAGATTCAAAGAGTTACCAGGTTGGTGGGCACATGGGGGTGCTGGGAGCATGACAGAGTTTTGAGAGAGCATGGAAGCCCCCCACTCTTTCCCCACACTTTGCCATATGAATCTCTTCTGGCTGTTTCCAAGTTATATTAATGTATGTGTCTGTGTGTGCTCAGTTACCCAGTTGTGTCTTTCTCTTTGGGACCCCATGGACTGTATTCCACCAGGCTCCTCTGTCCATGGAATTTTCCAGAGAAGAATACTAGAGTGGGTAGCCATTTCTTTATCCAGAGGATCTTCCTTACCCTGGGATGGAACCTAGGTCTCTTGTATTGCCAGCAGATTCTTTACTATTTAAGCCACCAGGGAAGCCCCAATCCTAAAGGAAACCAACCCTGAATATTCATTGGAAGGACTGATGCTGAAGCTGAAACTCCATCCTTTGGCCACCTGATGCAAAGAGCTGGTTCACTGGAAAAGAACCTGATGCCAGGAAAGATTGAGGGCAGGAGGAGAAGAGGGCAACAGAGGTTGAGATGGTTGGATGGCATCACCGATTCAACTGACATGAGTCTGAGCAAACTGTGGGAAATAGTGAAGAACAGGGAAGCCTGGTGTGCTGCAGTCCATGAGGTTGCAGAGTCAGACACGACTTAGTGACTGAACAGCAATAACCAGGTACCTCGTATAAGTGGAATCAAACACTATTTGTCTGTATCCAGTGTATATTGCACTTGTGAATGCAGTTTTGACTGGTGTGTGAAATCCAAGGAGGGCATTCTTGGAAGCTCTAATCTATAGTCAATGGGTCAGAAGCACCCAGGCCCCTGATTGGCATTCAGAGTATGGGGGATGGGTTGTCTAATAGGCCTGTAGAATCTGGTGCTGTCTCCTGATAAAATGGAGTTGAATTGTGAGACACCCAGCTAGGATCTGACAATGGCTTGGAGGTGTGGGAAAACTATGCTCCCCAACTTTGGAATTAGTACCAGAACACTCAAATTTGTTCTCTGTTCCTACTCACGCAGCTGATGGAATGTTCTCTCTTGATTGTTTAATGGGGACTTTTCTCTCCCTTGGACCATGCTGAGCACCAGGCCTGAATGTTTTAGAGATGAGTCCACTGGCCTGAGTTAACCTTGATATGCTTAGTTTTTGAGTTCATGGAGTTTCTTGAAGGCAAGTGGCTCTGAATCAAGCATGGGCATAAGTAAGCACCTACCAGCTTTTACTATTTAAAATTGTAAGTATTCCTCAAGCTACTTGGGGAAACCAGGCACTGGTCTCACCATCCATGAGCCTGAAATGTCCCAGTTAACTACCTCCTATGACTATGATTGTTGTTGTTGTTCAGTCACTCAGTTGTGTCCAACTCTTTGCAACCCCATGGACTGCAGCACACCAGGCTTGCCTGTTCTTAGTATCTCCTGGAGCTTGCTCAAACTCGTGTCCATTGAGTAGATGATGCTATCCAACCATTTCATCCTCTGTCACTCACTTCTCTTCCTGCCTTCAATCTTTCCCAGCATCAGGGTCTTTTCCAACAAGTTGACTCTTCGCATCAGGTGGCCAAAGTATCGGAGCTTCAGCTTCAGCATCAGTCCTTCCAAAGAATATTCAGGGTTGATTTCCTTTAGGATTGACTGGTTTGATCTCCTTGCTGTCCAATGGACTCTCAAGGGTCTTCTCCATCTCCACAGTTTGAGATCATCAAGTCTTCTGCACTCAGCCTTCTTTATGGCCCAACCTCACATCCATACATGACTACTGGAAAAACCATAGCTTTGATTATACAGACCTTTGTCAGCAAAGTGATGTCTCTGCTTTTTAATATTCTGTCTAGGTTTGCCATTGATTTTCTGGAGCAACAGTCTTTTAATTCCATGGCTGCAGTCAACATCCACAGTAATTTTGGATCCCAAGAAAATAAGTCTGTCACTGTTTCCATGTTTCCCCATCTATTTGCCATGAAGTGATGGGATGAGATGCCAACATTTTCATTTTTTGAATGTTGAGTTTTAAGCTAACTTTTTCACTCTCCTCTTTCAGCTTCATCAAGAAATGCTGTCAAAATCTCTCATTTCTAAGCTGGCTACTGATGCCCTCTGAGACAATGAGATGATTAAAGGCTTGGGATGTTATGGATTCTTGAAAATTTCTATCTTCTTCTTTATGATCCAAATCTTGAGGCTAGAAATTCATAACTCAAAACACAATTTCTGTCTAGCTTCTTGGGATGTTAAAAGACTCTCTTTTATTCTTTTTACTGTTCTAGGTCCATGAACACAAAAACTTGTTAATATTTCTATTGACTATTCTGGGGCATTTCATTGTCACAACAACCCTATGAGGTAATATTATAATGCTCATTAAGGAGGAGGAAGTTGAGGCTTAGTGACATTCTAGAAATATATCCAAGATGACATTGTTAGTGGTTTTTGCTCAGTAGCTCAGTCTTATCTGACTCTTTGAGACCCCATGGACTGTAGCTTGCCAGGCTCCTCTGTCCATGGGATTCTCCAGGCAAGAATACTGGAATGGGTAGCCATTTCCTCCTCCTGGGGATCTTCCTCAACCTGGTATCGAACTCACATCCTGCACTGGCAGGTGAATTCTTTACCACTGAGCCACCTGGAGAGCAATTATTAGTGGGGAGTCTGCCAACTTCATGGTTATAGCATTCTAAGACTATCCGACTATCTGGTCATTTAGATTTGATTTGATAGTCAACTGCAGATCTTTGCAAATTTAAACTCTTGTGCAAGTTTAAAAAAGCAGTCTTTTGAATGTTTGGGAGAACTGAAAGAACAGAAACTTTTGAAGACACTGGTTTAACAATACACAGGATGAGGATTAAAACCATCACTGAGGATGAGGCATTGATTACTTTGAGGGACAGGAGGAAGAGGAAGAGAAGTTGAAAGGAAACAAAGATGAAGTCAGGTTTCAACATCTGTTCTCCCTACACTACTGAATGTCTTATTAGAATATTTAAGTTTTCCTTATGTAACCATCACACAAATTGCTACACAGTGTGGTTAAAATCTAAAAATATCGCTGTCATGGTCCCAAGTGAAAGTGAAAGTTTCTTTGTCATGTCCGACTCTTTGCGACCCCATGGACTATACAGTCCTGGAATTCTCCACGTCAGTATACTGGAGTGGGTAGCCTTTTCCTTCTCCAGAGGATCTTCCCAACCCAAAGATTGAACCCAGGTCTCCCACACTGCAGGCAGATTCTCTACCAGCGGAGCCACAAGGGAAGCCCAAGAATACTGGAGTAGGTAGCCTATCCCTTCTCTGGGGGATCTTCCCAACCCAGGAATTGAACCAGGGACTCCTGCACTGCAGGCAGATTCTTTACCAACTGAGCTATGAGGGAAGCCCTGTGGTCCCAAAGCAATTTACTTGTGATTAATACTGAATCTGAACATTAAATCTTTCTGATGACCTTTAAATTCAATTTGTCAATAGAACAAATCCTTTGAAACGATCATTAGCATTGTATTAAGTTTATAGAATGCATTTTTGATGAGTTGGCAGGATTGTACTATTAAGATTGTCCAGGTTGGAATGTGATATGTTTGTCTATCTTTTCAATCTTTCTTTTTTGACCTCTGATAAAGTTAAAAAATTTTTCTTTATATCAAGCTTGCTCATTTCTCATAAAGTTAATTTTTATACATTTTATACTAACTGTTGCTAATATAAATGGTTTTTTCATTATGTTATTGAGCTGGTTATTGCTAATATAAAATAAAACTATTATTTTAGTATATTTATCCTATATTAGATCAATCTTAATAGATCTTAGGGGTTTCAACAGTGTTAATTATTTTGAGAGATATTCTAGGTGGAGAAATCATTTAATGGGAAAATAATAATTACTTTCTAAGAATAACACCTTTCCCCCACTTTGTTTAGTGTATTGGCAGGAAACACAGACAATGTTAGTGGTAGTTGAAAAACTTTCAAACTTTTAGAGCAAGTGGTATGAGTCAGATGAAACTAAATTCTAAATCATCTAATACTTAAAATCATTGCTTTGGAGTAGAATCTTTGAATAAAGGACTGTAGTTGTTTATTCAATGAACTGTAATTCTGAGGGAGATCTCTTCTTTTAAAGGAAACTCATCATGAATGGGAAATGACTGAACTCCAACAAGACACTAATGCCTGCATGAGGCAAGGTCTTGGTACCTGAAATATTTCATATATGACATATGGTTGAGTGGTTCTTTTCCAGAGCATTTTTCATTCACTCAAATGCAGCTCTAAGACTTGGGAAAATGTCTCCTTTGGGTGAAGGGCACATGGGGAAGTTTATACCAAATACTAGTCTATATCGAAAGCAGCCGTGAATCAACATATTGTTTGTTGGTACAGGGATTTGGAAATTTATTCCTGTTGGATGCTTATTTCAAGCAGGGATGTATGACTGTTCACTTTTACTCTTTGCCATGGGCTCAAATAAAATGACATCATTAAAAATCATCTGAAAATAATTAGGATTGTGTCACTACTTGGATTCTGAGTGGGAACAAATAGGCACCTTGGCAGAGAAAGTGATCAGAGGCAATGCTAGGGAAACATTAAGCGTTGGAATAGACAAAGATCTTACGATATGGCCTGCAGTGGGGTCTTGTGCCCAGGGGAGGATGCTGGAGAAGTGAACCCAGGGGGGGATTACAGACCCTGGCCAGGAAATAAAACAGGTGTCCAAAATTTAAAAAAGAAAAAGCTGGCTGTTAGGTTGCAACAGGGATCAAATCCCACAACACAGTAAAGAAAAGTGTCATAACCACCAAGACCAAAGCTCCAAAGCTAATGTAAAATGGATAATCAGAACAATTTTGCCTAATGTTTTTCCTTTATTTTGCCAGGCACATGTTTTAGTGGTGATCTTACAAAGTTACAAATACCTCAGAATTAGCAGTCAAGGGTTCTTATCTGATTGATTCTTCATGTTAGTCACTCAGTGGTGTCCAGCTCTTTGTGACTCCATGGATTATAGCCTGCCAGGATTCTCTGTCCATGGGATTCTCCGGGCAAGAATACTGGAGTGGGTTGCTATTCCTTTCCCCAGGGGATCTTGCAAACCCAGGGATTGAACCTAGGTCTCCCGCACTGCAGGCAGATTCTCTTACCATCTGAGCCGCCAGGAACCTTGGTCCTTAATAAAATCTTTTCCTTGGTTTTAGATATGAACTCCTGAATAAGAGAGTAGTGATCAAGAGTAGAGCTCTGGCTATGGGTCTCAGTTCAGTTCAGTCGCTCAGTCATGTCTGACTCTTTGAGACCACATGGACTGCAGCACGCCAGACCTCCCTGTCCATCACCAACTCCTAGAGTTTACCCAAACTCATGTCCATTGAGTCGGTGATGCCATCCAACCATCTCATCCTGTCATCCCCTTCTCACTATGAGTTTACACTGACACAATCCCTTATTTTTCTCCAAATTTTCTCTGCAAAGATCTGCTTTGTAGAAAAATTGGCATGAGAAAATTAAGATAAAGGGGGTGGATTATCCAATATAAGAACAATAACAACAAAAATGGTATAAGTACACATAGTAGATATTAAAGAAATAATGAATGCACATAATTGAATTAATGATGGCATATGACATACAATCCTGCCTTGCTTTTCACTAAACAGATACTCTGAAGTACTTGGATATTGGCTATGAAATCTACTTTTTCTGATCTGTAGGATCAAAAATGCACCTCACTCAGGTTTCCTTGGTGGCTCAGTGATAAAGAATCTGCCTGAAATGTGGGGACCTCGGTTCGATCCCTGGGTCAGGAAGATCCCCTGGAGAAGGGCATGACAACCCACTCTAGTACTCTTACCTAGAGAATCCCATGGACAGAGAAGCCTGGCAGCCTGCAGCCCATAGGGTTGCACAGAGTTGGACATGACTGAAGTGACTACGCAGAGTTTTTCCAATAAAAAATCTGTAAAAGAGTTAGTGCACTCTGTGGTCCATACAAATGTTTCCACCATTTTGGTCCTTAATAAGACATCTGTTGTTGTTGTTGCTTAGTCACTGAGTTGTGTCCAAATTTTCTGTGACCCCATGGACTGTAGCCTGCTAGGCTTCTCTGTCCATGGGATTTTCCAGGCAAGAACACTGGAGTGGGTTTCCACTTCCTTCTCCAGGGGATCTTCCCAACATAGGGATTGAACTCCCATCTCCTGAATTGTCAGATGGATTCTTCATCACTGAGCCACCAGGGAAGACTTGATAAGACATTAACTTGCTGTTATATAGTAACATTTCTTTGACAATATAACAAAAAGAATGATACTAATGGTATTTAAATAAAAGTATAGAAAACTTTCACTTTTTCAGGATATGAAAATTAATTGGTAAGCCAATTATTGATGTTATTTGAAGATTAAGTATTTGGAATGCATACACCAAATAAAAATAGTATGATTTAGTCAGTTTCTGATAGTTCACAAGGACTGTGTCATTCCTTATGATCCTTATTTTCAGTAGTAAGCATTTATAATTACATTTAACTGTCACTTAAATTTTAAACAACTAGAAGTTTCAATACATAATTCTGAATTAATTTCTTGAGGGTAAAGAAATGTCCTTGAAAGAGACATATTCTTCAAGTGACTTTGCTGTATAGGAAGTATATTTCCTGGAAGGTATATGTCTCAGTGAACTTTATAGCACAGAGACGTTATTTATGATCAGAATGTTTGTAAGAAAAATATCATAATGATGGACTGTGGAGCTTCAATTCGGTAAAATGAAAGTTGAAGACACACAGATGAATATGGATAGTGAAACGTGTGTATGGTCCATGGGTTTTACATTTTGTTTAGAGGAATGAAATGGTAGAATTAAGTGATGAGCTGGAATAATTGAATGTCGTTATTGCTGAATGAGAAGCTTGAAACTGAGGATTTCAAGATAATGTAAGAACAAGAAATGAGGAAGGCAAGTAGATGACTGTGAGGTTGCTAATGGGAGGTGAAAAATAAAGATCCCTAGAGGTGAGGAGCTGAAAAGGCAGAGAGGTAAATTGTTGGGGGATCATTTTTGTAGAAGCTGTAGCCAAATGAAATGATGGAAGAGGACTGAAAATAGAGGCAGTGATGCAGGTGTGATAGTCATCATCAGAGAAGGAAGGATGTGGTTGGGATGTTGGTAGATGATGACTGAAGAATGTCTATTGAGCGGCAAAATCATATTCACATGGTGTGAATGTCCCAGAAAGTGCAAAGTTTGAATTAAGAAGTGGAGTGATTTTAGCTTCCCTCCCACCATACCCCCATCCTACCCCTCTGGCTACATACAGCTGCGCCACTCTGTTGTACAGCAGAAACTTACACAACATTGCAAAGCAATTATCCTCCAATTTAAAATAATCAATTAAAAATAAGTGAGATGATTTGGAAGCAGCAGTGAACAGTCTGGAGGATACTGCATCTCCAGGGCTTGAACGAGGCAAACAGTTATGGAACAGTATCCCAAGGAGAAGGCAACAGGAATCAGTATTACAGGCACGAAGGTGAGGGAGATGTTCAGAGAAGTTAAAGGTCATAAGGGTTTGTTGATGACAGAGTGCTCAGAAAGCACAATTCAAGGGCCAAAATAAGGGCGGTTGGGAAGATGGATCGGGCTCACATGTACAGAGGTCCGGGGGACACTGGGGGGCCTGGGAAACTCAGGCTTATTGGACTGATGGGATGCAGGTAGGTTTAATGCAGAGACCTTGCGGGAAGGCAGGTAGGAGCCAGGGCTGTAACCACTACATGTTCCTGTTGTGTGCAGGGCCGCCTGGGGAGATGGGTGCAAAGCTCTGCAGAGGGCTCATCTCTGAGAACATGAGACCGTCGGGGTTTCTTGCTTCCTACAGAAGCAAGACTCTGATTCTCCAGCCTCACCTGGAGAAAGCAGCTTTGAAACGGCCTCTCCTCTCCTCTCCGTGTGTTTTCAGAGCACCAAAATGACAAAGGTTTCTGACAAACCTTGAGAAATTTGAGCCCCTGGAAAGCCAGAGCTTCACTCTCTCCAGATCTCCATACACGCGCCGTCCGCCAGGTCTCTGCCTCCGGGGCACACGGACGCTACCTCCCCCCAGAATCCTTTGCGTTTTTTCTCTCTCAGAGATCCTCTCCCTGAGGAAACATGGGCCTCTCTTGTCAAGTTTATTTAGATCTTAATGTCTTTCAGACAAGGGCTGTGTATGTTTTGTCTGTTGTAGAGACTGCTGAGGTAAATCATTTTTTTTTTGCTCAACGCTAGCAAGAATTAGTGAGAGAAAGTGTTAAAAAAAAAAAAAAAAATATGAGAGAAAGGCAAGTCAGCCAGGAAGATAATCGCTGGGTGGGGAATTCCTTCCTCTGTCTGGGAGAAGTAAAGAAATGGTGATGGAAGGGAAATGACAGAAGCCTAGGAGTGGCCGTGAAACAGGCATTAACCTTGCTGAGGTTGCTTACGTGCTGCTAATCACACATCACTCAGTCCTAGGGCGCATGGCCAAGTGGCATAGCTGGGTGACCTTTCTTGCTTATGTTTCAGGAGAGGAAAATCTTATATTATCATGTGTGCCTGAAAAGGCCATGCCTCTGAACTCTGAACATAACTCTGGAACTCTCTGTCCTTGAGTTTCCCATGCTGCTCCTCAAAGGACCCATCCACATTTGTTCAGGTTCTCAAAGAGCTGCTATTTGTAAGGACCCTGACCTGACTAATAATGCAAGTATTTTCTAAACCATTCTCCCATTATATGAACTTTAAAATGATAACCCCTTTTCAATTGGTGTAATGGAAAGAAAGCTGGTCTTTGGACCAAATGTCTCCTTATTCTGGTCCCAGTCCTGCTACAAATTGGAGATGACTTACAAAAGACATTTTGCCTTGCTAGCCTCAGTCTTCTCCTCTGTAAAATGAGAGGATTGACCTCTTGCCAGTTCTAACATCCTGTGAACCACAAAATAGAATTCCAAGAGGAGAGAGCACGTTGTATAACTTCTCGCTTAGCCAGTAAAGTTGTACCCTACTGGTCATCAAGGAAATGGAAATCTCAAAGCAGTGTCATTTTTAACTATTGCTCATTAAGATAACAAAAGTAAAAGAAATGAGTGTCTGGTGCTAGACTGTGATTGCAGAAAAACAGACCCTCTCAAGCCTTGCTGATGAGAGGTGAAGTGGCATATTAGATCAGAAAGTGATCTAACAACAGTATCAAGAAATTTAAAAGCATATAAATCCAACAAGTCAATGTCCGAAATACTTATGTTTTCTACAATAAAGATCTATTAATTAACTATAAGGAAAGAAAAAGAACTTGGAGGAAGGAAGGAAGACGGAAGAAAGGAAGAAAACAGGAAGGAAGAAGAGGAAGAGGAAAAGGCTGCTATTTCTTATTTACTGAGCTAAGAATGTTATTAGTTCCTTCTTTCTCTCTTTTCAGAGAGAATCAGGAGTCCAGTTTTTGGCATGTTGCATTTGAGATGGATATTAGACACAAAAGTAGATTAACTGAATATGTTTTAAGATATAAATTAAACATACTCCATTCTTTTATTCTAGTATCTCTTTTGCTTCATGGCATGGCTTATAACTTGGTTGAGGTTTTGGATTATGTATTAATAGTAGAATTTAAATATGATAGGATGACCTAGGTCCTATGGGATTCAGTCTTCAATTGATAGTTGGTAACTTACTGGTAAAAATCAGCATCCTTTAAGATTGACTTGCTGCTGCTGCGGCTGCTAAGTCGCTTCAGTCGTTTCCTACTCTGTGTGACCCCATAGCCCACCAGGCTCCCCCGTCCCCGGGATTCTCCAGGCAAGAACACTGGAGTGGGTTGCCATTTCCTTCTCCAATGCATGAAAGTGAAAAGTGAAAGTCAAGTTGCTCAGTCATGTCGGACTCTTCGAGACCCCATGGACTGTAGCCTACTAGGCTCCTCCGCCCATGGGATTTTCCAGGCAAGAGTACTGGAGTGGGGTGCTATTGCCTTCTCCGTAAGATTGACTTATGTTGGTACAAATAAAATTTTTAATAACACAAGCTTCTCCTTGTTTGAGAAAGTCTATATTTCTATAGGCTACTTCTAGAAGAAGCACTTCTAGTTCCAAGGTTCCTTTAGGGAAGGATGGGGGAATCAATGACTATGTGCCACAGGATTGTTTGTTCTGTATTCAGAGGAGACACCGCAGACACTCACAGTATACTGCAGAGTTGAGAGTAAAAGGTGTCCACTAACATTTACCTCATTGAAGAAGTGTGTTCATTACACCATGCGAAGGATCAGGGAAAACACATCTAATGGCCATCCTGAAGCATTTTCCTGAAAATATGTCTCTTCTTTGTTTCAAGTAAGACATCTTTTATAAAATAAGAAAAAGAACCTTTTAAATCACCACTTTAATAAGAAATAACACCTGGCAGGTTAAGTCACCAGGAAGAGAGAAGAAAAATGATGGCTTTATTTTGTAGTCTTAGCTCACCTTTGACATTTCCTTTCAGAAAACCAGATGGCCACACCCATTTTTAATGCCATTCAGTGGAAGCAGCTGCAAGAAAGATGGTGCGGGAAACAGATGAACTCTGACAAGATCAGAGGACTTCTGAGAAATTGAGCACCTTGTTTTCTAATGTGGAGTGTTTTCATGAATAGGATAGTTATATTCTATTTAGGCAAAACAGCTGGTCTTCTATGAGGAATTTTAAAAACCAAATTTTACAATACATTTTAAGGAGTTTTTTTCTTGAATTGTTGTTAGAAATGTAATTGTTAGAAATTGTAATTTCTAACAAGGCATGTAATTGTTAGAAATATTTAAATAACAGTGCTGCTTATCAAGAGAATATCAAACCATAGTTAAACCTTTCCATAGTAAAATAAGACTCAGGTTCCTGCTTTTGTCAGGATTTTTTTTAGTTGTGAGTGAAAGAAATTCAACTCCAAGTGGCTGAATCGTGAGAGAAGATTTGCTGGCTCAGAGAACACCAGGGCTAAGGTAGCTGCTATCAGCCAAAGTCAAGGCCAGGTGCTCACAAGATGACATCCGAAACCTGTCTCTCACTTTCCTGCCCCTGCTTTTTCGGTCTTGGCCTCATTCTCAAGAAACTCTTTCCTTCATGGGAGAGGATGACTCTCAGCAGCTGCAAGCTTCTGTTCCATCAGCTAAGGGACTTCAGAGGAGCACAGAGGGCCCCTTGGCCCAGAGTGCCAGCACCTGACCTGGGACTCACTCTGATTGGCCTGGCTTGGGAGGAAGGCTACACCCTGAGCCAATCTCTGAGGTCTGGGGTGGAACTTTGATTGGACGGGCTCCGGTCACCTGCCCACAATGTGGAATTGTAGGGGTAAGGGGAGGATCAGCTCCACCTGAATCCTAGGAGCAGAGTTATGTGTCAGTTTGCTAGTTCTGCTATGACAAACTACCACAGAAGGGGTGTCTTAAGTAACAAGAAGTTATCTCCCCACTGTATGGAGACAGGAAGTCCAAGATCAAGATCTTGGTAGGTTTAGAGGCCTCTCTCTTTGGGTAGCAAATGGTTGTCTTCTCACTATGTCTTCATGTGACCTTTTTTTCTGTGCATAAATCTCTCTTTTCTTCCTCTTTTTGTAAGGACATAAGTTCTACTGGAAGAAGTTAGGGCCTCGAACTTCTACCTGTGTCCTCATATCTAAAGAATGCTCTTGTAGACAGCATATAATTAGATGATCGTTTTCTTTTTTTTAAATCCATTCTGCCAATCTATGTAGTTTGATTAGAGAGCTTAATCCATTTACATTTAAGTTAATTATGATAGGAAGAGACTTACTATTGCCGTTTTGTCTTGTAGCTTTTTTGTTACTCATTTTCTCTTACTGCCTTATCTTGTGTTTAGTAGATTTTTATAGTGACACTTTTGATTTCCTTTTCATTTTTTTTGTGTACATATTCTACAGATATTCTTTTTGTGTATTATGAAATTGTATAAAACAGTCTTGTGTTATAACAATCTATTTTAGACTACTGCCAATTTAATTTCAATTGCATAAAAACTCTACACCTTTACTGTTCTGTACTTGCCCTGGTGTTATTGATGTCACAATCACATCTTTATATATTGTCACATGCTAACATACGTTTATAATAATTTTATGCTTTTGCCTTTAAATCTTATAGAATAATAAAAGTGGAGTTATGAACCAAAATCAAAATAATGCTGGCTTTCGTATTTGTCCACGTGTTTACCTTTGCCAGAATCCTATATTTTCATATGAGCTTTCAGTTAGCATTTGATATCCTTTGATTTAAACTTGAAGAATTCTAATACTTCTCATCAGATCAGATCAGATCAAATCAGTTGCTCAGTCGTGTCCGACTCTTTGTGACCCCATGAATCGCAGCATGCCAGGCCTCCCTGTCCATCACCAATTCCCGGAGTTCACTCAGACTCACGTCCATCAAGTCAGTGATGCCATCCAGCCATCTCCTCCTCTGTCATCCCCTTCTCCTCCTGCCCCCAATCCCTCACAGCATCAGAGTCTTTTCCAATGAGTCAACTTTTCGCATGAGGTGGCCAAAGTACTGGAGTTTCAGCTTTAGCATCATTCCTTCCAAAGAAATCCCAGGGCTGATCTCCTTCAGAATGGACTGATTGGATCTCCTTGCAGTCCAAGGGACTCTCAAGAGTCTTCTCCAACACCACAGTTCAAAAGCATCAATTCTTCAGCGCTCAGTCTTCTTCACAGTCCAACTCACACCCATACATGACTACAGGAAAAACCATAGCCTTGACTAGACAGACCTTTTTTGGAAAAGTAATATCTCTGCTTTTGAATATGCTATCTAGGTTGGTCATAACTTTCCTTCCAAGGAGCAAGCATCTTTTAATTTCATGGCTGCAGTCACCATCTGCAGTGATTTTGGAGCCCAGAAAAATAAAGTCTGACACTGTTTCCACTGTTTCCCCATCTATTTCCCATGAAGTGGTGGGACCGGATGCCATGATCTTCGTTTTCTGAATGTTGAGCTTTAAGCCAACTTTTTCACTCTCCACTTTCACTTTCATCAAGAGGCTTTTGGGTTCCTCTTCACTTTCTGCCATAAGGGTTGTGTCATCTGCATATCTGAGGCTATTGATATTTCTCCCGGCAATCTTGATTCCAGCTTGTGTTTCTTCCAGTCCAGCATTTCTCATGATGTACTCCGCATAGAAGTTAAATAAGCAGGGTGACAATATACAGCCTTGACATACTCCTTTTCCTATTTGGAACCAGTCTGTTGTCCCATGTCCAGTTCTAACTGCATACTTCTCATAGGACAGGTCTAGTAGTAACAAACTATCTTAGCTTTTCACTTATCTGGGATGTCTAAATTTCTCTCTTCTTTTTGAAGGAGAGTTTTGCCAGATATAGAGCTTTCAGGTGACACTGCTGTTTTTCTTTTAGCTCTTTAAATACATCTTTCCGCTGCCTTCTTGCCTGTAAGATTCTGTTGAGAAATATACTGATGATGTTTTTGAGGAGTCTTTGTATTGATATATGACCATTTGCTTTTCTCTTGCTGCTTTTAAGATTCCATCTTTATCTTTGGCATTCAACAGTTTGATTATAAGTTATTTCAGAGTGACTCTTTTTGGCCTCCTCTTCTTTGAGTTTTGTTGAGCTTTCTTTTATTTGTATATCCATGTACTTCCTCAAATTTGGGAAGTTTTTGGCCACTCTTTCTTCAAATACATTCTTGCTCTTCTCCTCCTGGGACTTCTCTCCTTTATTTCTCCTTCTCATTATGTAATCTATATATTCATCTTTTTGATAGAGTCCCATGAATCCTTTAGTCTCTCTTCATTTTTCTTCACTATTTTTCCTTTTTGTTCCCCAGACTCAATAATTTTAAGTTAACTTTCTTCAAGTTTATTGATTCTTCTGCCTGTTTAGGTCTGCTCTTGAAACCCTCTAGTAAAATTTTCAACTCCAGAATTTGTTTTTCTTAATTCCTATTTTGCTGATATCCTCATTTTGTTTACATATCATTTTCCTGATTTGTACTAAGAACTAAAGGTTCTTTGTTCATTGTTTCCTTTAGCTCTTTGAGCATATATAAGACAGTTGCTTTAAAGTCTTTGTCAAGTAAATCTAATGCTTTTATTTTTTCAGAGATGCCTCCTGTAGATTTAGTTTTCCTTTGAATCATATTTTCCTGTTTTTATGTATGCTTTGTGATTTTTTTTAATTGGACATTTGAAAAAATAGTTATCTCTTCCAGTTTTTACAGACTGACTGTGCAGGGGAAAACCTTCACTAATTAACCCAGCATACATACTTAAGGTCCTAAATCGTTTCATGCTGGGTATCTTTCCTGGGCTGGTATGTGTGTGCTTTTTCCAAATTCCCCCATATCCACAGCTGCTTTTAAATGTTTTGATTTCTGTTAGAGTCTCACCCCTGTTTCTTCCTGGTGCCTTGGCTGTTCTATTTAATTCCTCAGTCAGAAATCTCTTACCAAGGGCATTTAGAATTGGTAGTCTTCTTGCAGTTTTCATAAGCTATGCCTGATCAGATCAGATCAGATCAGATCAGTCCCTCAGTCGTGTCCGACTCTTTGGGACCCCATGAATCGTAGCACGCCAGGCCTCCCTGTCCATCACCAACTCCCGGAGTTCACTCAAACTCATGTCCATCGAGTCAGTGATGCCATCCAGCCATCTCATCCTCTGTCGTCTCCTCCTCCTGCCCCCAATCCCTCCCAGCATCAGAGTCTTTTCCAATGAGTCAACTCTTCGCATGAGATACTTCCCACTATTTCCCTTAGTTTGAGATCTCAGTTTCTTTTGAACCCAAAGTTGGATGACTTAGAAACCAATCTCTCAGGCGGTGTGCAGACAGGCTAGAACATTAAAATTTCACTCTGCTCTGCTCCCTCTGGCTTGTGGGAAGTAGATGGGGACCAAGCCACTGCCTCTCCCAAATTGTGGTGGGTGGGAAAAGGGCAAATAAGATTCCATGAAATTTCCTACCATTTTGAATGTGACTTTTTCTTGACTGGGCATTTGGTTGTTACTGATTTCCAGAGCACCTATAAAGTTATTTTAGTCAGTTTCTAGTTGTTTAATTATTTAATGCTTCCATGGGGCAATGAGGGCCTGGAATTTCTTAGTCTGCCATTTTGCTGACATTACCATTCTCCCTCTTTTAAAAATATAATGGGAACTTGGACCATAACATGTACCATCTGAGAACTGACCTGTATTCTTGCCAAAGTGAGCTCTCAGTTGGGCTGGAAACTGGAATGGATTAGTGGGACATTACAACAGTTCATTTGTGGGACGTTGCAATTCTTCCTTTGAATTAATATTCGTTCTCAAAGGAGCCTCTGAGAATTGGAATGGTAGAGGCTATCTACTGTTTCAAGCCTATCTTTGTCAGTAAGGAGACCTTCTTCAAACTACATCTCTTGGAAGACTGCATATCAGGCACTGTATTTTCCCAATCAACATTTACCTCAGACTTCCTGCCAAAGATGGAAAGATTAGACAAAGTTGACTGCCATTGTAATTGTCCCCTTGACCTTTCTCTGAACACAGGAAGTAGGACCATCGGTTTAGATTTATGTCAATTTACAAACCAGAGTAGATTATTGCCTACTAAGTGCATGGCTGAGAAATTAACTTTTAATTGAAGTGACCCAGAAAGGGAAGCTGTTTCAGCAGAGACCTTATGACCCAAGAAATTGGCTTTTAATGACCAATTTCCTTCCATGTCAATTCATTAAAGGCAGTTAAGTTTAGGGATTTTTTTTTTTTAACCCACCTCTGATGCTTTTATTTACCTCTGAGAAAGAACAGACACTAATTTGCTTTTGTGAAAGGGAACTGAGAATGCTGTAAGTCTGCTAAAGAATGTCAGAAAAGGAAAGAATATTGTGTGTTGTTAACTAATGGAACACCTAAGCAATTAAGCTCTTGACCTTGAAGCTCCCTTATTACAGATTAGCTTCTACTGCTGAGACTTATAAATAACTGTAGACATATAGGCTCATTAGAAATAATATTCATTGATTACCATTTTATATGTCTTATACTTCTGCTTTTGCACGGTTGGTCTCCTCTTCCTTTATATTCATGGATTCTATAAAAACTGACATCTTGAGAGTCCTTTGAACTTCAAGAAGATCTAACCAGTCCATCCTAAAGGAGATCAGTCCTGGGTGTTCATTAGAAGGACTGATGTTGAAGCTGAAACTCCAATACTTTGGCCACCTCATGCAAAGAGTTGACTCACTGGAAAAGACCCTGATGCTGGGAAGGATTGGGGGCAGAAGGAGAAGGGGACGACAGAGGATGAGATGGCTGGATGGCATCACCAACTCGATGGACATGAGTTTGGGTGGACTTTAGAAGTTGGTGATGGACAGGGAAGCCTGGCATGCTGCGATTCATGGGGTCTCAAAGAGTCCGACAGGACTGAGCGACTGAACTGAACTGAACTGATACAGTAGCCAGTTTGAAAACTGATGTTAACTTAAAATTTTTTGTCTCTCAGTTTTCTTTCCATTTTGTTTTCCTCTAGGATACCCAGTAGGAATGTGTCATCATGATATAATTGTAGAATTGTTCTCTTGTATGATTTAAAGAAATCTGGCTCACTATTTTATAGTTACTAGCCGTGTTGTGGGCTTCCCTTGGGGCTCAGCTGGTAAAGAATGCACCTGCAGTGCAGGAGACCTGGGATCAATCCCTGGGTTGGGAAGATCCCCTGGAGAAGGGAAAGTCTACCCACTCCAGTATTCTGGCCTGGAGAATCCCATGGACTACACAATCCATGGGTTGCAAAGAGTCGGACACGACTGAGCAACTTTCACTTTCACTTTCACCCATGTTGTATAGCTATTATCTAATGACTGTTCATGTTTGAGGAAAGAAAGAGGCAGGTTTATTGCATTTGAAACAGTTTAAACTGTATGGGATTATTTAAATTATAATCATGTTCTTATACTAATCCCCTATGTGACCTAAAGACAGTAAAGGGACACACAAATTGGAACAAAGGGGACAGCCTGATAAATAAAACCATTCATGTTTTTTAAAAAAATTTTTATTTGACTGCACTGAGTATTAGGTGCAGCATGTGGGATCTTCAGTCTTTGTTGAGGCATGCAAGATGTTTTTAGTTGTGGCATTCGAAATCTTAGTTGTAGCATGTGGGATCTTGTTCCCTGACAAGGAATGGAACCCAGGCTCCCTGCATTAGAAGCATGGAGTCTTAGACACTGGACCATCAGAGAAGTCACAAAACAATTGATGTTTAAACACACTCTTCAAACAAACACGCTTTCTGAAGGAGGTGCTATGTATAAATATATATGGTGGTAATCTTGCTTTAATGATCTTTTAATTGAAATGGCTTTTTTTTTTTTTTTTTCTACTCGCTAACACTTATTTTCTTAAAAAAGGAGTAGATGGAATAAGGGATAAAAGAAGTACAATGAATAATTTATTTTAATGAACTTCTAAAATAGAAATTTCTAAATGCTATGTATTAGTCATAGTGAAACATGAATCAGAGTTTTCTTTGGAAATATTTTTTAAGAACTACTTTATGTGGATAAGGGCTCCCCTCATAGCTCAGTTGGTAAAGAATCTGTCTGCAATGCAGGAGACCCAGGTTCGATCCCTGGGTCGGGGAGATCCCCTGGAGAAGGGAACAGCAGCCCACTCCAGTATTCTTGCCTGGAGAATCCCATGAACAGAGGAGCCTGGCAGGCTATAGTCCATGGGGTCACAAAGAGTTGGACACAATTGAGTGACTAAAGAGAGAGAGAGAGAGATAGATAGATAAAAATAAACACCCTTTTGCATCAGTCACAGCAATAACAACCCAGGATTATAATCAGAAATCTCTTTGTTTGAAAGGAGCCCTGAATACATGCAGATGTTGGCAGATAGAAAGTGTTGGGAGTGTCAGTTTTAGGACAAACTGTTTTAGCCCCACCCACCTCTTGAAAACTTGTTTTATTTTGATATCCCAAAGAGCAAGCCCTTTTCACTGGTGAGAGCAGTCCACATCGCAATAGCTAAACATGCAGGGAACACATGAGTGTGAAAAAATAAATGCTGATTTCCTTGAAAATCAGTAAGACTGTCTTTTCCATTTTGCAAAGGGAAGTCAGTGACCTTTAGCAGGGAGTGTTTCCACCCTCGATTGTTAACTACTTCATTATTTCGATCATATTCTAATCTTTCAGGCCCAAAAAAAGCAACATAGGAAAAAAAGGAATTGTGATTCAAAAGTTGGCTAGTGTCTTGAAACCTGGGGACTTCAGAAGTCCCACTAGGGGACTGAGCATGGTATCCTGGCACACATGCATTGGGATAATAAAATATGCACTCCTCCCACCACCCCTCCCCAGGCTGTATCCTGGGGTTGAGGGATGAGGAAAATGTATAATACTAGTAATCCAAATGTATTTGCTGCCCCCCCAAAGAAGTTTCCATAACAAGATTTCCTAGACCTGTTAACTGCCCAAAGTATGTCAGTTAAAGGAACTTTATCATTAATTAATAAACCATCATAGTTTTCTATGAATACTCAGATCCATGTATCCTAAGACTTCCGCGCCTCCCCCTCCCCGCTTTTTTTTTGAAGATCAATGTTTTGTAACTCATATTCAGAGAAGCAGTGTAGGAAAAGCAATGTTCTTTTACAAGTCCTAGGCCAGTTATTTTAAAACAAGAAGGTTATGTGCAGGAAAACCCCCAGTGGGAACTTGACTTGGATGTTGCACGGTCTTTCATCTCTCTCCTCACTGCTCTGTAGGAGGAGAGGTTGCTTGCAGCTCCTGCTGACCCAGCTATGTTCTCAGTCACAGCACTGTTTTGATACCTGTGGTTTCCTGGCCTCTAGAGGTTGTGTGTTTGGCAGTGGGGAGAGTGAAGGAGCAGGCAGCAGACCAACGAGCTTTGCTTGAGATGAGGGATTGCAATCTAGGAGTAAAGTCTGAAAAGTCTAGAAGTCCTAGTCCTAGATTTCTGACCTCATGTCTCTTTAACCTAGTGAGCCTCCAGCACTAATATGAAGCCTATTTTCTGAAGAAAATTCAGACCACAGTGAACCAAGATATACAGCTCAGTGAGAGAGAATGATGAAGTTAATCATCTTTAAAAAAAAATGAGTCCAACTCTTTTCGACCCCGTGGACTGTAGTCCTCTAGGCTCCTCTGTCCATGGGGCTTCTCCAGGTGAGAATACTGGAGTGGGTTGCCATGCCCTCCTCGAGGGGATCTTCCCAACGCAGGGATCGACCCCTGGTTTCCGCATAGCTGGCAGATTCTTTACCATCTGAGCCGACAGGGAAGCCCTATAAAACTATTTATTGTTAATTAATTAATTAGACTGCACCAGGCCTTAGTTGCAGCATGCACACTCTTAGCTGTGGCCTGTGGGGCCTAGTTTCCCGACCAAGGATCAAACCCAAGCTTGCCGTTGGGAATGTGGAGTCTTAGCCACTGGACCACCAGAGAAATCCTGTGAATCATCCTAAATGTATTTAAATAGTAGTAAATAATCAAATGTATTTAAACCAGACTCAACCAATCAAGGCTTTGAAAAGATTGTCAAGTACCTACCTAGTCTAAATGGATAGACTCTGTCATTTCTGTATCCACCTGTAAAACTCAAACCTATCAGAAGAATATGTTACCAAAATATAGCAGCTAATCTTTCATGAACTCACACAAAATAATACTAGAAGACCATTTTCACAGTAAGTTCAGTAATGTCTTCAGTTCTTGTTTATATGTAATTCACTTGGAGTGAGCATTCTCAATCCTGCAACCCAAGTCAGTTAATAGGTGCCAACTAGAGACAGAAATCCTGCCCAAGAGAAGAGGGGAGACTTATTAATTATTTCCAGTGACCAGGAAGAGTTAAGGAAATTAAGGCCTAGAAGGTGAGATGGCCACCTCACATTAAAATGAGTGACATCATGGAAATAGAGAGAAGGGGTTGCTCTTTGATTTCCTTTGTGTAAGATAAGTCATATTCCCAGAATATTCAAAGCAATGTTCTGTATCACTTCAGCAATTTCCAGAAATCACAGCTTCAGTTAGCTATATCCTTTTTATTGAGATTTAGCTGATTTACAATTTTATATTAATGTCAGGTGTACTACCTAATGATTCAAAATTTTATATAGATTATATGTCACTTAAAGTTATTGTAAAATATTGGTTATACTCTTTGTTCTGTATAATATATCACTGTAACTTCTTAATTTAATATATAGTAATTTGAACCTCCTAATATGAATGTATAATATAGTATTCCATTGTACATATGTACCACATTTACTTTATCCCTTTATCTGTTGATGGACACTTAGATCGCTTCCATATCTTAGCTATTGTAAATAATGATGCTATCAACATTGGGGTGCCTGTATCTTTTTGAATTAGTGTGTTTTGGGTTTTTTGGGTATGCACCCAGGAGTGAAATTGCTGGATCATATGGTAGTTCTCAGAGAAGGCAATGGCACCCCACTCCAGTACTCTTGCCTGGAAAATCACATGGACGGAGGAGCCTGGTGGGCTGCAGTCCATGGGGTCGCTAGAAGTCGGACACGACTGAGCGACTTCACTTTCACTTTTCACTTGCCTGCATTGGAGAAGGAAATGGCAACCCACTCCAGTGTTTTTGCCTGGAGAATCCCAGGGACGGGGGAGCCTGGTGGGCTGCCAGCTATGGGGTCGCACAGGGTCGGATACGACTGAAGCAACTTAGCAGCAGCAGCAGCATGGTAGTTCTTTTTCCAGTTTTTTGGGGGAGCCTCCATACGATTTTCCATAGTCAGTTCAATTCAGTTTAGTCGCTCAGTCATGTCCGACTGTTTGTGACCCCATGGACTGGAGCACACTAGGCCTCCCTGCTCATCACCAACTCCCAGACCTTGCTCACACTCATGTCCATTGAGTTGGTGATGCCATCCAACCATCTCATCCTTTGTCGTCCCCTTCTCCTCCTCCCTTCAATCTTTCCCAGCATCAGGGTCTTTTCCAGTGAGTCAGTTCTTCGCATTAGATGGCCAAAGTATTGGAGTTTCAGCTTCAGCATCAGTAATTCCAGTGAATATTCAGGACTGATTTTTCTTTAGGATGGACTGGTTGGATATCCTTGCAATCCAAGGGACTCTCCAGAGTCTTCTCCAACACCACAGTTCAAAAGCATCAATTCTTTGGCGCTCAGCTTTCTTTATAGTCGAACTCTCACATCCATACATAACTACTGGAAAAACCATAGCTTTGACCTTTGTTTCCAAAGTAATGTCTCTGATTTTTAATATGCTGTCTAGGTTGGTCATAGCTTTTCTTCCAAGGAGCAAGCATGTTTTAATTTCATGGCTGCAGTCACCATCTGCAGTGATTTTGGAGCCCAAGAAAATAAAGTCTCTCACTGGTTCCTTTGTTTCCCCATCCATTTGCCATGAAGTGGTGGTATCCAATGCCATGATCTTAGTTTTCTGAATATTGAATTTTAATCCAACTTTTTCACTCTCCTCTTTCATTTTCATCAAGAGACTCTTTAGTTCTTCTTCCCTTTCTGCCATAATGGTGGTGTCATCTGCATATCTGAGGTCATTGATATTTCTCCTGGCAATCTTGATTCCAGCTTGTGCTTCATCCATCCCAATGTTTCTCATGATGTACTCTGCATATAAGTTAAATAAGCAGGGTGACAAAATACAGCATTGATGTACTCCTTTTCCTATCTGGAACCAGCTGTTATTCCATGTCCAGTTCTAACTGTTGCCTCTTGACCTGCATACAGATTTCTCAGGAGGCAGGTCAGGTGGTCTGGTATTCCCATCTCTACGAATTTTCCACAGTATGTTGTGATCCACACAGTCAAAGGCAGAAGTAGATGTTGTTTTACAATATTTTTCTTTTTATATTTATTTTCTTGGGGATGGTCTTGATCACTGCCTCCTGTACAGTGTCATGAACCTCCGTCCATAGTCTTCAGGCACTTTGTCTATCAGATCTAATCCCTTGAATCTATTTGTCACGTCCACTGTATAGTCATAAGGGATTTGATTTAGTTCATACCTGAATGGTCTAGTGGTTTTCCCTGCTTTCTTCAATGTAGATCAGCTGCACAAATTCATACCCACCAACAATGTACAAGGGTCCCCTTTTCCCCACATCCTCACCAACATGTGTTATTTGCAGACTTTTTGATGACAGACATTCTGACAGGTTGTGAGGTGATATTTCATTGTGGTTTTGATTTGCATTTCTCTAATAATTAGCGATATTGAGCATCTTTTCATGTGCCTGATGGCATCTGTGTATCTTCTTAGGAATAATGTTTATTCAGGTCTTTTGTATGTTTTTTAATTGGGCTGTTTGTCTTTTTGATATTGAGTTGTATGAACTGTTTATATATTTTGGATACTAGCACCTTGTGGGTTGTATCATTAGCAAATATTCTCTCCCATTCAGTAGGTTGTCTTACATTTTGTCAACCATTTCTTTGCTGTGTAAATTTTTTAAGTTTAATTAGGTCCCATTTGTTTATTTTTTACTTTTGTTTCCTTTGCCTGAGAAGACAGATGTAAAAAATTATTGCTGTAATTTATGCCAAAGATTGTTCTGCCTATGTTTTCTTCTAGGTGTCATATGGTTTCTGGTGTCACATGAAGGTCTTTAATCCAATTTGAGTTTATTTTTGTATATAATGAGAGAAACTGGTCTAACTTTATTCTTCTAAGTGTAGCTGTTCAGTTTTTCTGACCCCATTTTTTGAAGAGATTGCCTTTTCTCCATTGTATACTCTTACCCCATTTATCATAGATTAATTGACCATAAATACTTGGGCTTATTTCCTGGGCCTCTATTCTGTTTCATTGATCTATGTGTCTGCTTTGATAATTGTGGTTTTGTAGTATAGTCTGAAGTCAGAGCACATAATTCCTCTGGCTCTGTCCTTCTTAAGATTGCTTTGGCTATTCAGGATCTCTTGTGCTTACTAAAATTCTAAAATTTTAGAATTATTAGTTCCATTTCAGTGAAAAATTTTATTGTTATTTTGATAAGGGTTATACTGAATCTGTAAATTTCATTGAATAATATGGTCATGTTATACATTAATTGTTCCAGCCCATGAAAAGGCTGTATCTTTCTGTTTGTATCATCTTCAATTTCTTTCATCAGTGTCTTGTAGTTTTCTGAGTACATGTCTTTTACCTCCTTAGTTAGATTTATTCCTATTTATTTTGTTCTTTTTGATGTGAAGGTAAATGGAATTATTTCCTTAATTTCCCTTTCTGACAGTTCACTTGTCATGTATGGAAATGCAACAAATTTTTGTATATTAATTTTGTATCCTGAAACTTTACTGAATTTGTTGATGAACTGTAGTAGTTTTTTGTGCAGTGCTTAGGATTTTCTGTGTATAATTTCATATCATCTGCAAGTAGTGACACTTACTCCTTCCTTTCCAATTTGGATTCCTTTTCTTTCTTTTTCTTGTCTGATTGCCATGGCAGTTAGGTATCCTTTGGACATGTTCAAGATTCTGTTAGTTTTACAACCCTGGAAATTCATCCACGTAAGAAACTATTTGCTAAGAGGAGCCTGGAGTCCTCTAGACCAGTAGTTACACAGCATAAAATGGTAAGAAGCATGTATTTGTTAAGCATGTATTGTTTAGGTTCAGGCAAGTTTGTTGATTGCAAGATTGTATTTACCAAGTCAATTTAAGCTTCTTTCACTGACAATGAACGATGCTTAATTGTTTAGCTTTATTCTTAGAATTTCTAATATCAATTTTTTGAATGGTCTTTGGTATACAGCACATTATACACCAGGCTCAGTTGTTCATTTGTTCATTCATTCATTCTTTTCCATGTATTCACCAAACATGCCTTTGGATAGAACAAAGACCATTCTATCCCCTCTGTTGAGGAGCCCATCACCTAGAAAGTTTGTTGATGAATTATTTACTATAATACATGTGTAAATTACACTAAAAGGATCTGGAATGCACATTTAAGAACAGAAGAAGTAGCACAGCAAATCAAGAAGGAAATAAAAACGTAGATAAATCCTGAAATGTGTGCAAGTAGCTTAGAAGATTTCTGAAGGAAAAAAAAAAAAATCCCCACATTCTTATTTTGAATTCTCCAAAGCAACTGTAGTATGTTTAGTGGATATTCAACTTATACTTGTTGAACGAATTCCATACAATAAAATGTTAAAAGGCAACAGACCATAAACTGCTGTCCCGTAGGCCTGTTGTTGAGACATACTGAATTCAGAACGTCTTGACAGAAGGTTAAGCGCTATGATTCTTCTGTTTCCATCCCCCATCTATTTTCAGTTATTTTCATTACATTACCCACATCTCTCAAGAGTTCAATTCCTTCTACTTTTGTTTCATTGTTCTAGACAGGTTTTTACACATTAGAAATGCTCAGCAGAATGTTTTTCTAATTCACTGTTTTTCAAGTACAATTAATTTTTGCATTTCCCACAGGTTCAGTCTTTAATCTTTTACATTATATGAGTAGAAAAATACAGCAACAGTAGGTTTTCAAGTGAGGTTTTGAATCTCAAGATTTGGAGCCAAATTGATGGAGCCCAGAAGGACAAACAAAATCTTTCTTTCCCCCTCTGTCCCCCATCCCTCCCTCTCTCTCATAAATGCCAGTAATGCAATTAAGGAATATTTGTAGGTAGCCCTCAAATTTAAACCAAAACTCAAAGAGTAAGCAAGCTAGGGAATCTATGAAAAAGTAAGCAAGGAAACCAAGCTCAACAAATTCTTGGTGGATTTGTTAAATCTGTATGTTTCCTCCAGTCTTGGGCCCAAATTTCTTTTTATTATTTCTCAAAGAGGATTTTTTTTTTTTTAATGAGATTGCTTATTTCCTCAACACTCTTCTGTTTGTGGCTTGGCAAAAAGATCATCTCTAGTTTTTTAGAGGCAGTTGCTAAAACTCATTTTAAAAAGCCACTTAATGGACTCATCCTAGGAGAAGAAACAACTCTTTTTAGAGTACTCAGAGTGGCCTTAGGGATTTTATTTATTATGGTTCTACAGAGTACCTCTCAATCCAAAGGCTTAAGTTTAGCTATCTACACAAAAGAAAATCCCTTAAGTAGAGTATTTTCTTTTGTTAGTGTTAAGTGAAGAAAACAGAAGGTGGTCAGTCTTTTTGCTGTGGGATAAATTATAAGGTGGAAAAAAGTGTGTAAATAAATCAGCTAACTTAGTAGTCACATAGGAGCTGGGTCAACACTGCCAACATGGTCTTAAAGAGCAATGTTCTGAACTCTGAACTTGAAGGTTTGCTAGCATGCTTTCATTTCTAAGAAGGCTTTTTTTTTTTTGCATGACGATTTATATCTTTTTGCCATTTTTCCTCCTTGCCTTAATGCATGTGAAGCTCATCTGGTCTGCCATACTTTATAGCTACTGACTTAAATGATTGCTTCTTCATTTCTCTAACAAAATTTCTGAAAACTCTGTTCCCTCATTTTTCCATTCACTCCCCATCCATGATAGTCTTATTTCTTTCACTCTTCCACCAGCACATTAATTTCTGGATAAAAAGCAAACAAAAACCAGAAAGATTTTTTTTTTTTAACTTCCCTTTGAGATAGATCTTAATGGCTAAATAGCTTTCAGTTTCAAACAAGGGCTTACCTCCTGACGTCAAGTCAAAAAGAAAATGACTTTGAGTCAGTTTTTTCTTTGCCACAGCACAGCATATTTATCCTTATGACTCAATTTCTGCCCATGGGCCCTCAACCACTCTCTATACCTGACCTTTCTTTTGAGCTCAAGACCCCCATTTCCACTTTCCCAAGGCAAATATCAACTTTCTTGTCCTTTGAGTCCCTTAAACTTAACAAGTTATAACTAGTCTTTTGAAGGGAAAAGGAGAAGAGGGCAGCAGAGGATGAGACGGTTAGAAAGCATCACCGACTCAATGGACATGAGTTTGAAGGACAGGGAAGTCTGGCGTACTGCAGTCCATGGGGTTTCAAACAACAAAAACAAACTAGTTCTTTTTACTCTCTTTCCTCAAAACTGTGTCTCTTCCTGTATAAACTGCCCAAGAAAATGAAATTGGTTTGCCTCAGTGTCTTCTTTCACACCATCATCCTCCATATTCAACCATCCTCAAATCCTTTGTCAGATCTACTTCCTAAATAGCTGCTTGATTTTTTTGGCCATTAATCACCTGTCATTAGCCCATTGAAATGGTCTCTTACTTTCTTTTCCAGATCTCATCCAAATAAGTAATAGCTTATTTTTTAATGGAAAAATGATAATTATATCCCAATGTAGAGTAGCACTATTTACAGTAGCCAAGACATGGAACCAACCTAAATGTCCATGGACAGATGAATAGATAAAGAAGATGTGGTATATATATATACATATATATATATATATATATATATATATATATATGCACAATGGAATATTACTCAGACATAGAAAAGAATGAAATAATGTCATTTGCAGCAACATGGATGGATGCGGTTGTTATCATACCAAGAGAAGTAAGTCAGATGGAGAAAGACAAATATCATATAATATCACTTAAATGTGGAATCTAAACAAAAATGATCTAATGAACTTATTATAAAACATAAACAGGCTCATATACACAGAAAAGAAACTTATGGATACCAACGGGGAAAGTGCTGTGCTGTGCTTAGTCACTCAGTTGTATCCAACTCTTTGCAACCCCATGGACTACAGCTCACCAGGCTCCTTTGTCCATGGGGATTCTCCAGGCAAGAATACTGGAGTGGGTTGCCATGCCCTTCTCCAGGGGATCTCCCTGATCCAGGGATCGAATTTGGGTCTCCTACATTGCAGACAGATTCTTTACTGTCTGAGCGACCACGGAAACCCAAAGAGGAAATTAGGGGGGATAAATTGGGAATTTGGGCTTAAAGATCTATACTATTATATATAAAATAGCTAAACAACAAAGATCTACTGTATAGCACAGGGAACTATATTCAATATCTTTTAATAACTTATAATGGAAAAAATCTGAAAAAGAATATACATGTGTACATATACTATATAACTGAATCACTTTGCTGTATCCCTGAAATATTATAAATCAAACAATACTTCAATTTTTATAAAGAAAAATATGATATTACTACCTAAAAATACTACTGTGGCTTTCAGTCACTCCAAATCCTAAGATAAAGTCAAAACTTTAATTTTAGTCAGACAAGAACTTACCAACTCTGGATCCAGTTTCCTTGGGCAGCTTTATTTTCTACAAGGTCTCCACCTGTATCAAGTGCAAAATGTCAGGATATCTTTTGACCCCCTTGACTCTTCCTTCACTTGAAATGACTTCACTTTTCTCAGTCTGATAAAGGAGTACTGGTCTATTAAGAAACCCAGATAGAATCCGTATCTTTCCTTCCAAAGGAATTGGTCCCTGCCTCTGTTATAGAACCATAGAAGATGCGGCAGGGACCCCATCTATCACTATCACCAAAGGAAGCTGAATTTACAACAAATCCATCTGAGACAGATTCCTGGCTCCACCACTTCTCTAGTATGTGACCGTGGTTAAGACATTTATCTTATTTTAAAAACAGATTTCATAATAAACCACCTAATACATTAGTGAGGAATAAATAGAAAAATCACTGCAGATGGTGATTGCAGCCATGAAATTAAAAGATGCTTACTCTTTGAAAGGAAAGTTATGACCAACCTAGATAGCATATTGAAAAGCAGAGATATTGCTTTGCCAACAAAGGTCCGTCTAGTCAAGGCTATGGTTTTTCCAGTGGTCGTGTATGGATGTGAGAGTTGGATGGTGAAGAAAGCTGAGTGCCAAAGAATTGATGCTTTTGAACTGTGGTGTTGGAGAAGACTCTTGAGAGTCCCTTGGACTGCAGGAAGATCCAACCAGTCCATCCTAAAGGAGATCAGTCCTGGGTGTTCATTGGAAGGACTGATGTTGAAGCTGAAACTCCAATACTTTGGCCATCTCATGCGAAGAGTTGACTCATTGGAAAAGACCCTAATTCTGGAAAGGATTGCGGGCAGGAGGAGAAGGGGATGATAGAGGATGAGATGGCTGGATGGCATCACCGACTCTATGGACATGGGTTTGGGTAGACTCTGGGAGTTGATGATGGACAGGGAGGCCTGGTGTGCTGTGATTCATGGTGTCGCAGAGTTGGACACGACTGAGCAACCGAACTGAACTGAAATAGAAAAAAAAAAAAGCATGTGAAAGGAATTTGTAGATCACAGAACTTTGTACATATGCCCTTGTTTACTGTCCATGAACAACCTTTCTTAATATGGACTATTCTATTTTTATTTATTTATTTATTTTTATTTTTATTTTTTTTAATTTAATTTTATTTAACTTTACAATATTGTATTGGTTTCACCATATATAAAAATGAATCTGCCACAGGTATACATGTGTTCCCCATCCTGAACCCTTCTCCCTCCTCCCTCCCCATACCATCCCTCTGGGTCATCCCAGTGCACCAGCCCCAAGCATCCAGTATTGTGCATCGAACCTGGACTGGTGACTGGTTTCATATATGATATTATACATATTTCAATGCCATTCTCCCAAATCATCCCACCCTCTCCCTCTCCCACAGAGTCCAAAAGACTGTTCTATACATCAGTGTCTCTTTTGCTGTCTCGTACACCGGGTTATTGTTACCATCTTTCTAAATTCCATATATATGCGTTAGTATACAGTATTGGTGTTTTTCTTTCTGGCTTACTTCACTCTGTATAATAGGCTCCAGTTTCATCCACCTCATTAGAACTGATTCAAATGTATTCTTTTTAATGGCTGAGTAATACTCCATTGTGTATATGTACCACAGCTTTCTCATCCATTCATCTGCTGATGGACATCTAGGTTGCTTCCATGTCCTGGCTATTATAAACAGTGCTGCGATGAACATTGGGGTACACGTGTCTCTTTCAATTCTGTGTATGCCCAGCAGTGGGATTGCTGGATCATAAGGCAGTTCTATTTCCAGTTTTTTAAGGAATCTCCACACTGTTCTCCATAGTGGCTGTACTAGTTTGCATTCCCACCAACAGTGTAAAAGGGTTCCCTTTTCTCCACATCCTCTCCAGCATTTATTGCTTGTAGACTTTTGGATCGCAGCCATTCTGACTGGCGTGAAATGGTACCTCATAGTGGTTTTGATTTGCATTTCTCTGATAATGAGTGATGTTGAGCATCTTTTCGTGTGTTTGTTAGCCGTCTGTATGTCTTCTTTGGAGAAATGTCTGTTTAGTTCTTTGGCCCATTTTTTGATTGGTTCATTTATTTTTCTGGAATTGAGCTGTAGGAGTTGCTTGTATATTTCTGAGATTAGTTGTTTGTTATTTGCTTCATTTGCTATTATTTTCTCCCATTCTGAAGGCTGTCTTTTCACCTTGCTTATAGTTTCCTTTGTTGTGCAGAAGCTTTTAAGTTTAATTAGGTCCCATTTGTTTATTTTTGCTTTTATTTCCAATATTCCAGGAGGTGGGTCATAGAGGATCCTGCTGTGATTTATGTCGGAGAGTGTTTTGCCTATGTTCTCCTCTAGGAGTTTTATAGTTTCTGGTCTTATGTTTAGATCTTTAATCCATTTTGAGTTTATTTTTGTGTATGGTGTTAGAAAGTGCTCTAGTTTCATCCTTTTACAAGTGGTTGACCAGTTTTCCCAGCACCACTTGTTAAAGAGATTGTCTTTTCTCCATTGTATATTCTTGCCTCCTTTGTCAAAGATAAGGTGTCCATAGGTGCGTGGATTTATCTCTGGGCTTTCTATTTTGTTCCATTGATCTATATTTCTGTCTTTGTGCCAGTACCATACTGTCTTGATGACTGTGGCTTTGTAATAGAGCCTGAAGTCAGGCAGGTTGATTCCTCCAGTTCCATTCTTCTTTCTTAAGATATCTTTGGCTATACGAGGTTTTTTGTATTTCCATACAAATTGTGGAATTATTTGTTCTAGCTCTGGGAAGAATCCCTATCAAGCTACCAATGGTATTCTTCACAGAGCTAGGACGATTCTATTTTTAGGCATGTGGTGGTGTTGTAGTTGCTAAGTCATGTCCAACTCTTGCGACCACATGAACTGTAGCCCGCCAGGCTCCTCTGTCCATGGGATTTCCCAGCCAAGAATACTGGAAGTGGTTTGTCATTTCCTTCTCCAGAGGATCTTCCCGACTCCTGGGATTGAACCCACGTCTCTTGCGTCTGCTGTATTGCAGATGGATTCTTTACTGCTGAGCCACCAGGGAAGCCACGTACAGCTATTTTGTGGAGTGAGTGGCAATAAAAATATGTTTATGTCTTCTACCATATTTTGCTTCTGTCTCTGTTTTTCCTATACTTACCTATTGGATTATATGTTCCTGGGGCTGGAGACCATGTCATCCTCATCATTGCATGCCCCATAGTGCCTAGAACATTTAATAAACTTATTAAATATTTGGTGATTGAATGTGAACCCTATATTAAATCATTAGAATTACTGAATATTAGAACTCCTGCATTTTTCTATACTTCAAGTCAGTAATTCTCATCCAGTGGTGATTTTTGTCCTCAAAAAGACTGTATGTAAAGACTTTTTCATTGTCCAAACTAGGGTCTGAAAGAGCGCTGTATAGTTTAGTGGACTGAGGCCAGGGATGCTGTTCAATGCACTATGACAAAGAATTATTCAGTCCAAATAGTGATGAAGTTGAGAAACCCTGCTTTAAACCAAAAAGATTATCTACAAGAATAGCTATTTGGGCCAAAATAGGCTGGAGCTACTAATAATAACCAGAAATATGAAATAAATATCAGTTAAATAGGTCCAACATTTCATCAGAAAAACAACTCTGACATCTTGGGGGATTTCTGAAAGCTTTGCTTTGAGAATTTTTCTAGGATTTTTTTTCTTTCTGGTATGAATTTTTATTATCCTCATAGTTCATCTCAACTTACAGTATAAGTTCAATTTGTAATACTTCACTTGCTCTAAAAATTTGGTTTAATATTTCCTAAAAAATGCCAAACAGATCCCAGCTCTGCATATATTTTTAAAAAGTAGTGTCAATGTTTTCAATAGCCAGTGTTTAACTTTGAGAAGAAAAAACATGGAGTAAAGTATTCCCGTGAGTATATTTAATTTTTTATTATTCAAATATGATTTTGCAAGAGAAGAATTAAATGTAAAGGGCAGGCTAAGAATAAAGAAATAGGGGGAAATACTCTTTATTTTTGCTTAAAACCTCAAATATCCATTTACTACTTCATCAATCTTAGGCGAGTTACGGTAATGGGAAAGAAGTGGCAGGAAGGTTAGTTTGGGAATCTGAGAAGAAACTGTGGCAAGACTCTTAAACTTGAAAAAGACCTTATTCTCTAATCCCCGTTTTCTCTCTCACCTTCCTTCTCCGTTGTTAAGGGTGTGGCGCACACTTTATGGGGACTACACAGTCATGGAACCCAGCAGAGTTCCAGCGAAAGCTAGAGCTCTGGCATTTCTGCCATCCTTCTGCTGAGATATTGCCCTGTTGCAGTTTTTGACCCTGGAATCACAGAAAGGAAAGGAATAAGAGTTTGTTTTCTATGTCAGGAGGCACGTTTTCACTTAATCTCTTTCAGCTCGACAACAGGCATAATTTTTCTAGTTCTGTTTCTTTTCTTTAAAAAATTTCTTTTTTTCCTAGATCTGTTTAAGTCCCAGGATAGGGACTCCCCTGGAGGTCCAGAGGTGAAGACCCCATGCTTCCAAGGCAGGGGGTGCAGTTTCCATCCCTGGTTAGGAAACTAAGATCCCACATGCTGAATGGTTCAGCCAAAATCAATGACAACAAAAACCAAAAGCCCATCGACTCCTTCTCAGGGGGTTATATTAATAAATACATATAAATGTATTTATATGCCTTTAATAAAAGGCCTAGAATTGTAAAGGAAAGCAATTATATTTTAAAAAATGAGGATAATACTAACACTGATATAAATGCTAATACAAATACTTATCCTTCATGAATGAAATTACTGGTTTGAAGATCATGTTTAATTACATATAATGCCTTTTTGAAAGTGCGCCATAAGAATGGTATAAAAATTATTACATAATGAGCTTGGAGAAGGAAATGGCAAGCTACACCAATATTCTTGCCTGGAAAATCCCATGGACAGAGGAGTTTTATGGGGAACTACAGTCCATGGGGTTGCAAAGAGTCAGACACGACTGAATGACTAACACCTTCATTTTTTCAGTGAGTATAACAAGACTAAGATCTTTAACACTTTTAGAAGTCTCCTCTGCTTCTAACAGTATGACAGTAAGTGACAATTTTCCTTCTGAAGGATTCCAGGAGCTGTTGTGTTAAGCCATCATCCCTGAAGGTAGAGAAAATTGTTTGTGAGGAAAAGTTGATAGAAAATGTGCTAAACCCCCTTCCTTTTTCTTTCTTTCTTTTTTTTAACTTCAAAAATCAGACTCTAATTACAGATATCTTTCCCAGATTGAACCACCACTAATTTAACCAAAAACATGTGTGTGTAACAAAAGAACTCATAAAAGGAGCATTTGAGGTTTCACATGGATTTCTGCAAAAGACAAACACAGTAAAATCATGGAATTGGCTTATGGACGCTCTGCTCCACTAAAGCCATAAAGGTTTTATTGAATCTTTGGGGTTTATAATATCCATTCATCCTTTAAGAGAAACTAAAGGTCTTAATCCATAGAGGAGCTTTCCACTGCTCACCAGAGAAGCAAATCCTCCCACCTTGAATGGCACAGTTCAGAGCTTTCTGGAACCCAGTGTGACTTGCATTTCTGATCTCCATCCAACCCCTTATCAGATGTGCTAAGGAGAGGTGTCAGCCTTACCATTTAGCTTATGACTTATATTGAGCTCTTAGAACTGGAGTTACTGCATTATATTTCCGATTAAAAAATGTCCCATTTTGCAACTCTTATCCTGGAAAGATGCCTAATAATGCCAAGAATACTAAATAGACATTTACCAAATACTATAAATTCAACTGACTCTTACTCAAAATAACAGTGCTCATATATGACACCCAGAAACCACTTATTCACCAAGGCTGACAAACGGAGATGCCGTTCAAGATCCCATGGAAAAATTCTTCATGTTTTAGAATAATATTGAGAAAAATTATTCAATCAATTGAATTTAATAAACACTTCCCTTACCTCGATAGAGCCTAACTACACATCCCTATTACCTTTGTCTCTTCTCACAAACTGTTAAAAGAAATCTCAGAGAAGTCAAACAGACCAATACACTAGACTATGGATCTTAGAGGGCATCAGCTAGCTAAGACAGATAGGCAATGTTCATTGTAATATTATACTTCTTGGACATGACAGTTATTGTCATGATAAATGTCATGACACCTATAATTGAAGGGAATGGAGGGAGAGAGGTAGACTGTATCTGGAAAATAGTTACCTAATTCTTTTGTGAATTAGAGAAGCCTAGAATATGTGCTGGAGAAGGCAATGGCACCCCACTCCAGTACTCTTGCCTGGAAAATCCCATGGACGGAGGAGCCTGGTGGGCTGCAGTCCATGGGGTCGCTAAGAGTCGGACAGGACTGAGCGACCTCACTTTCACTTTTCACTTTTCACTTTCATGCATTGGAGAAGGAAATGGCAACCCACTCCAGTGTTCTTGCCTGGAGAATCCCAGGGATGGGAGAGCCTGGTGGGCTGCCATCTATGGGGTTGCACAGAGTCAGACACGACTGAAGTGACTTAGCAGCAGCAGCAGCAGCAGAATATGTGCGTTCCCAGTCCTGAGCACAATAGCTTCTTATGAAACAAATAGAGAAGACATTGACTTCTAGGAGAATAAGACTTTTTTTTCTTTTAGATTCAAGGTATTTGGAGGTATTACTTTATTCCTTATCACTGAAATTCTTCTATTGTGGTAATAAAAGTAACTGCAGAAGTATGGTCTCCAAAAATCACTGGATTATCTGACGATATGCATACCAGTTATTTTGTAGGATATTAGTGTCACTTCTGGGCTAACTACTTTTCGCAAGCATTGATTAAAAAGAAATATCTAGATAAGGTGGCTGGATAATTTGGGATCATAAACATTTTCCCAATATCTATGAAAATAAAATTTTAAAAATATTAAAATAACTAAAATGCACTAGTAGAAATCAAAATAGGAAACATACGTAGCTTTGTGGTAAAAATCTCAAAAAGTGTTAGTCAAGGAAAGAACTACGCGTGGTTCAGATAGATTAGAGCATCCGCTGAACCAACAGCCATAGCAGTACTGAGGAAAGAATGATAACCAGCAAAATCTTTTGAAATTTTAGTGTAGAAATCACTGGTTTCCTTTAATTAGAGAAATGAATTAGTGGAACAGAAAAAAGCAAAGAGGTACAATGCAGGAAACTTCTCTTTAAATAAAGGGAGAAATAAATTGTAGATTGAAATGGCATGTGGTATGCAAGGAAAAGTTGATAAAGAAGAGTTTACATGGAAAACTCGTTCCAAATACAGTTGATCCTTACAGGACACAGGTTTGAATTGTGGATTTTTTTCAATCATAAATACTGAGCACTACTCAGTCTCGGTTGGTATAATCTGTGAATGAAAGATAGGAGGAACCAGGTACAGGAGTAAGTTATGCTGGAATTTTCCACTGCTTGTGGAGGGTCGGCATTCCTAACCCTTCCCTAAGTTGTTTAAAGATCAGCTATAAAAATAAAAAACCTTCAGTTGCCCCAATGCTTCATGTAACAGGTATCTCCATCTTCTCTCTGACCTCATCTCCTGTTAATTCTTGACAGTACCATCTCTGCTCTGTCTATACGTGCTTCCTCACGATCATTGAATTGAGTACACCAGGGTCGTCTGATAAGACTTCCTGATATTTCTATCCCTTCTACTTTATGTGTGGAGGTTCCTCATCAGATATACCCATGCCTGGATTCTTTATCCTCATAAGGTCCTTGTTCAAATATGACCTTCCCAATAAGGTTTATCCTGCCCATCATGTTAAAATGGACACATAACGTCCAATTCTTTCTGTACTATTTTCCTGCTTGATTTTCTCCATAGCAATTATTACCTTCGAATATATTATGTTATTTACTTTTCATTTTGGTTCTAGGTGTCTTCCCTACTGGACTCCCCAGGTGGTGCCATGGTAAAGAATCTGCCTGCTAATGCAGGAGACACAAGAGATGCGGGTGCAGTCACTGACTCAGGAAAATCCCCTGGAGAAGGAACTGGCAGCCCATTCCAGTATTCTTGCCTGGAGAATCCCATGGACAGAGGAGTCTGGCAGGCTGCAATCCATGGGGTCATAAAGAGTTGGACACGACTGAAAAGACAAACGCACACACATCCTCCCTATGCATGTGTGCTGAGAACAAGATGTTTTGTTTTTAGGGTGTTTTTTTTAAAACTACTCTGTTTAATTGTTAAAAAAAAAACCCACCCGCACATTGTAGATGATCAATAAATATCTATGAAATGATGCTTGTGGATTATTACATGCAAAAGAAGGTAGAATGCTGTGTTCAGGGAACAAATGGAAATGAATAGGTAAGGCATTAAGGTACCGGGACTAAACCCCATTGGGGCAGTGCATGCTGGAGCCAGCATGCACAGTTCACAGAGCCAGCTGTGAGTCTATCTTCCCAGCTCTGTATTCAGTAACATCATGCAGTAGTTTAAAACCAGCCCTGGGAGCTTAAACTCCCAAAATTAGCAAATGCAATACATGAGGACTTTTTCCCTCCTGGAGAGTTGGTTAGCAAACATTTATCCGTATATGACTATATAAGGCAAACAATGAAATCTGAAATCAGAGAATTTAAATTTGAACCCACCTCTGCATGCGTGCCTACTCAGTTGCTTCAGTTGTGTTCAACTGTGTGTGACCCCATGGACTGTAGGCCGTCAGGCTCCCCTGTCCACGCGATTCTCCACGCAAGAATACTGGGGTGGGTGGCCATGACCTCCTCCAGGGGATCTTCCCCACTCAGGGACTGAACCTGTGCCTTTTAAGTCTCTTGCATTTGCAGTTGGGTTCTTTACCAATACTGCCATCTGGGAAATCCCAAATCTACCTCTACTACTTACCAACTCTAATATGGGAAGATCATTTCAGGTTTCCAAATCTTGATTTCCTTCATTTTAAAGTGAGAGGCAGGCAACCTGTCACAATGGAGCTTGAGATAAAACACAGGAAAGTGACTGAGCTCCTGAACCTTGTTCACCCAGCTTCTCCCACCGCTCACGGCTCCCCAGGCAGAGAAGAAAGTCCTGCTGTCCCCTCCCCTGGACTGGCTGGGTTGGGGAGTAGCAATATTCATTTGTGACACCTGGTTGATCCAGCTTCTAGTATTTTATTGATGATTTTACTTTCAGTGTAATATTGTAGCTTATGCTTTTCTTATTTAGTCTTGGTGTCAAAGATTTGCAAATCTCATTAAGTCAGTTGAGCATTCTCTAATATCTTATTTATTGGAGAAGTGTTTTTATAAGATTCAAATTATTCCATCTTAAGTATTTGGCAGAACTTGCTTGCTTTGAGGCCTGGTGCTATTTTGACACATAGATTTCTTACTATGGATTCAATTTCTTTAAAAGTTATAAGGCTACTCAGGTTTTCTTTTTTTCTCGCTTCAGTTTATAGGTTATATTTTCCCAAGAATTTGTACGTTTTCATCAGTTAGTCAAATGTATAGGCCAATATACATTTGTAATATTTTCTTTTTCTTTAAGCTATACCTTATAGGAGCTTTGTACCACTTTTATTTGAACTGTTTATTTGTAACTTCTTTTTTATTTGTGAGTCTTATGAGAAATTTGACCATTTTATTAGTCTTTCAGAGACCCCATGGTGGCTTTATTGTCTCTACTAAATTTTTATTTACTATTACAAAGATTCCTCCTATCTTTATTATTTTCTTCCTCCTAAATTCCTTAGACTCATTTTATTCTTTTTCTAACATTTGCAAGTTGTGAACAATTAGCTTCTTATGCTGGTCTTTGTTTTTCTTATCTAATATTAACATTTAGGAATATACATTTTCCTTAAGAGCTTAGCCCCACCCCACAAGTTTTGTTGTGTTATATATTCATTATTATGGGCTTCCCAGGTGGCTCAATGGTAAAGAATTCTCCTGCTAATGCAGGAGACACAAGAGACTTGGGTTTGATCCCCAGGTTGGGAGAATCACCTGGAGGAGGAAACGGCAACCCACTCCAGTATTCTTGCCTGGAAAATTCCATGGACAGGGCATCCTGGCAGGCTACAGTCCATGGGTTAACAGAGTCGGACACAGCTGAGTACATACATTAGCTCTTGATTCATAGCCAAATACTTAGTCAGTTTTCATAAAAGTTCCATATTTACTTGTGACACATGTTCATTCTATAGATGTTGTTCTTCAGTTTAAGCTTTTTTTTTCTTTTTTTGATTGCTGTTTTCTTATACTGTTCATTTCTCTTGTATGTGTATTCAGTTTTGTCTGTTTATTAATTACTGAAAGTGAAGTGACTCAGTCGTGTCCTACTCTTTGTGACCCCATGGACTGTAGCCCTCCAGGCTCCTCTGTCCATGGGATTTTCCAGGCAAGAATACTGGAGTGGGCTGCCATTTCCTTCTCCAGGGTATCTTCCTGACCCAGGGATTGAACCCAGGTCTCCCACATTGCAGGCGGACTCTTTATCATCTGAGCCACTGGAGAATCTAGTTACTGAGAAGTATGCTAAATTCTCCCACCTTACTGGTGTTAGATTGTCCTTGTGAGTCTTTCAATTTTTGTATCGATGTTGAGCTTAACCCAATAACTGCAAACAGTAGTATGTGAATGTTTATATCACATATCCATGGTAAATCTTTATCACTAGTAATGCTTTGTGGCATACAGTCTATTTTGTCTATTACTCATACAGCCATGCTGGTTTCCTTTTGTTTGGTTTTACCTGGTGTATCTATTCCCTGTGCTTTGATTTCAACCTGCCTGAGTTTTAAGGAATTCATTCTGTCTATTGCAACACATACACCAGGATTTTGTTTCTCTCTTTTCCTTCCTTTTCAAATTGATTGATCATTAAGTTCATTTTTTTTTCTCTTTGTTTTCCTGGAGGTTATACATGATTTTTTAAAATCATTTTAGTGGTTATCCTTAAAATAATAGCATGATTAATAGATTCAGCACAGTCTAAAGTTAATCATTCTCTTTATTTTCTTCTCACATAATGCAGGACCTTAGAACAGTTTAAAACTAATTCTCTATTAATGTTATCTCTATCCAATGTATCATTGTGATCTTTTTAACTTTCTAGAATCAAATATTACTGTTTGAAACACTTGGTGTTTGTTGACATCTGACCGTGTGTTTATCACTTTCTTTGCTCTCCCCTCCTTAGTGTATCTCCAGTCTCCCTCCTGAGATTATTTCATTTGTTAACGATTTACTTTTTTTTTTCTTTTACTGAAACATATGTTATTGCCTATTCTTTTGTTATTATTTTTTGCTTGAAAATATTTTTGTCTTCATTCTTGAATGATAGTTGAGATATGAGTGGAATTCTTGATTAATGCTTATCTTTCTCACAGCATTTTTGAAGATATTAATCCTCTATGTTCTATCTCCCATTATCACTATTGAGAAATTGTCTACCCACTGTGAGTAATCTTATTTTCTCTGACTTTTTTTTTTTTTTTTCTGTGATTGTCTCTTTTTTTCTGTGAAGAGAAGGGGAATAGCTTGCTGGAGACAAAGTGTCATGGGAAAGTGTTTTTCTTTTACAGTGATAAAAACTGTTTTCCGTATGGATAGGAGAGAATCAATGGAGAGGAAAATGGTGAAGAAACAGGAAAGAAGGAATACTTGATGGTTGAGGTCCAGAAGACTGCTGAGGACACAAGAGTATTCTGGCTGGATGAGCTTTAAAGAGAACTTAAATCAGCAAGGATGGAAGAATCATCTTGACTAGGTCATCTTCATATGCTGAGTTTCAGGTTTCACGGAGATGAGTGGTCCCTGCTTCCAGGGGTCCGGCAGGTGGTCTACATGGATGAAGCTGGCCTGCATTAAGCACATCTGCAGGTGTTACAGGAATGGTTGGATTTAGGAGGAACTGGTGCACTCAGGTGTATCAGCCCCAACAGATTGGATCTTGTGGAATATTGAAGCCAGGGTTGTGAGACATTCCAGTTCTTCAAAAGAAGCCAGAAGCTTGGACTTCATGTGAAATATCCTGATTTTATTTTGGTCTACATTTCAAGGAGAAGGAAAAGCCCAGTCTAACAAAGACCCACCTGCAAGCCAGTCTTGGCCCATGGACCACTAAATTCTAACCTCTCCGCATGAGAGCAAACAGTGGAGCACTGAAAATGATAGAGATTTGGAAGCAGGAAGTAGACATCATCGGACCTTGGTTGAGGGAGTATTAGTCACTGAGCCAGTAAGGCAAACACACAGTCAGGTGCACATATCAAGGGTCAATAGACTAGGAACTGTCTGACTCAGCTGTTGTTCTAAAGCTGGATTTTTACAGTTGCTACAAATGAAGTCATCAATGGAAAAAAGGAGAAAGCCAGTGTCATCTTTGATCTTCTAAAGGTGCCTTCGGTCTCCACCCTGCCCTGACAGCACACGCTGATGCACTGCCTGCTCCAAACATATCTTGGCATCTTCCTCCATCTTCCTGCCCCTCTTTACTTGCCCTCTGTTCCCTGGTACCAAAGCCTGAAGTGTGGGCTAGACAAAAGGGAGTGGCTTAAACTAGAAATAGAAAAAAAGAGTTCTATCCAATTTCATCCCCTTCCCCCATGTTACCCCACCCTTAGACCTGAAGAAAAGGATGGCAGTTTCCTATGTTCAAAAGTAAGTCACATTCCCTTAATGTTGTAATCTCCTTGGCCCCATCTCTAACCTGGCAAGCCTGGGGAACACGGAAAGTTTATATATCGAAAAAAGACTTTTAGATTAGCTCATGTTTTGTTTGGAAAACGTATGACTCTGTTTTGAGATAGTACAGTAATGCAGTTCCTTTATGGTGATGAGGGGAAAATGGTGACATTTCCTACACATAATAGCCTCATGGTTTCTTAGGAGGGAAAGCGTCTAGAGGAAATCTGCAAAAAAAATTGTTTCGTAAACTTAACAGAAACTTGAGATAAAAAAAGTCATTTTTGGCTCTAACTACAGTCATTGCTTAGTACCATGTGTGTGTTTTAACAGACTTAAGAATAAAATATTTAATCATCTGCATACTAAATTATATCTGCAACTTTTTACTAGGAAATATTCAGTTTTAACACATGTCTGGTATTTAACACATGTCTCTTGCTGGGCTGGGCTGGGCTGTGCTGTGCTTAGTTGCTCGGTTGTGTCTGACTCTTTGCAACACCATGGACGGTAGCCTGCTAGGCTCCTCTGCCTATGGGGATTCTCCAGGCAAGAATACTGGGGTGGGTTGCCATGCCCTCCTCCAGGGCATCATCCCAACCCAGGGATCAAACCAAGGTCTCCCACCTTGCAGGTGGATTCTTTACCATCTGAGCCACCAGGGAAGCCCATAAATACCAGAGTGGTAGCTTATCCCTTCTCCAGGGGATCTTCCCATTCTCTTGTTGTAGGTGATCATAATTGCTTCTCTATCGTGGTAAACCTTAAGTAAGACTGATAACGGCTCACCAGGAGCAAAGGTGTTAATAATGCCTAGATGGCTCTGCAAGGGATCTACAAAACCTTTGCACAGGTGGGACCATGAGTGTCAGCTTGTTACTATGTCCTTGGTGACTAGCCCAATGCCTGGCTTATACTGGAGACTCCTTCATTATTTGTAAAATGAATACATGGTGAGTGTGTCTGAGACATATACATTAGTTTGCATATAACCATTTTGTTATTTTTTAAAGTTTGGCTATGTTTCAATGAGATGATTTTCATAACTAGGTACTTACCTTTAGATAGCATTGATACCTCATTGTGTTACTAGTAACTCAATAAATTTTGCTGTGTTGACATAGCTCTTTCACATAGAACTAATTAGTTCTTACTTTTCCCATTTAGCTGCTGAATTCCTTCAACACGGTGTAGACAGAACAAGAAAGTAATTTCTTGGAAATCCAAGAGGAGGTTTTAGTCCCTACTGCAACTTTCCTAAACTCTGTTGTGTAGAACATTCATATAACTCAATGTTAACACAGGTCTGCCAAGAAAAGCTTATGGTGGCCAAGTCAGTTTAGGAAATACAGAATTTGGTGCCCATATATCTGGGAAAGTCTCAGTGTATACTAGTTTATTAAGGGCTCCGAAAACTCCTTCAATAAAAGAAATCTGTCCAATTTCATTTATTCAAGCACTCCCAATTTTTTGACTATGGGAGCTGTTTCTAATGCTATTACGTGTTCCGTACAAACAACTTAGAAAATAAGTTGCTTTTAGGTGCTCCCACTTGTATTTATATCTTTGTGCTAACTCTGAATATATTCTAAATCAAATTGAATAATCATGAAAAAGAAATTTGAGCATCATTTCCTTTCTGTTGCTTGTAAGAGTTCTCTTTATTTCTTGAAAATATACAATAACCTCTAAAGTATATGAAAATACACGAGGAGTAGTTAAATGGCTCAATGAAATTCTCCAGTTTCTAATGTATATTTTTCTAAGCCAAAAAATACTCTTTGAAAAGTGGGGAAATAGATACAACTGACCGTTTCAGTGACTATTTTCATTTTGTCCATGATAAATTCAAAATCCCCAATGGTATTCAGCATTGTCTTCATCTAGATCTAATCTACTCCGAACACAAAATGCACAAGTCTGCTATTGGCAGAAAACTGTCTCTTGACGTGCTTACATGCCGTAGAATATGAAATGTCTTTGAGATGAGAGAAAAGTTGATACTGTCTGTGTCAACATGGTATGGACTGCACTTTATAAGAAACTGAGACTCTGTTTCTATTAGGTTCACATACGTTGTTCCACCCTCGGGGAAACAAATATGTGCAGTAAACATATGAACAGAGCTATTGAGAACAGATGGAATTTATTTATTTCTAAATCCAAGAGCATACTCTATTACTCAAGAGTTTGATGCACCCATATTTTAAACGCTGAGCAGCTAAATTGGAAAGCAGAAGTGCTTATGACTGAGAAGTCAGTGTCATTTGTTTTATCTACACTTCTCCTTAGACGTGCTCTGGAGGGTTAGTAAAATTATCTTAGGTCTCAGGGCTTGTTTCTTTCTTTTCTTTTTTTTTAATGGAAATGAGAATAACACTGAGCAGGATATTGATGTCTAAACCTGACTGTGTCTTTCTTATGAAGGATTAAAAAAAATACACACCATGATTTGACTGTGGAAGTTCTGGAACTAATCCATGCAGCTTGATTTCCTAAGCTTTGAAAAAATGAATTCCTAGATCCTAATGTCTGAAGAATGATGACTGAATAGACACAAGAAAAACGTCTAGATGAACCAAGGGAAAACTAAAATCAGGTATTAGCACACTCATATCTTTTCTTGTTCCAGCCTGAAAAAAAAAAACAGTTAAAGATATAGGACTGAACATGAGTAGATCCACTGTGACTGCCTTACAAAAAAGCATGAATGGCACTATAATAGAGGGGTTTCCTTGTACCATTTGTTTATAACAAGCACTTGGATTCTGTTGAACATGAGTCCTTTGTGGGAATCCAGATTTCCTTAGTCAATTATGATTCCAAGCTGGTCATCCAAACCACATGGCAGAGCTTGCCCTGGTCAGCTCAGCAGAAATACTTAACTATAACTACATTTATCTCTATCTGTAGCTCTCTACATACGGATGTATGCCTGCATGCTCGCTCAGTCATGTCTGACTCTTTGCCATCACACGGATTGTAGCCTGCCAGGCTCCTCTGTCCATGGAGTTCTCCAGGCAAGAATACTAGAGTGGGTAACCATTTCCTTCTCCAGGGGATCTTTCTGACCCAGCAAATGAACCTAAGTCCCTTGCATCGCCTGTTTTGGCAGGTGGGGTCTTTGTCAGCTGAGCTACCAGAGATATACCCACAAATGCATATATACATACATATATATATATATATATATATATGTATACACACTACACATATATACATATATATGGGCATGTATGTATACATGCATACACAGAAAGCATCCCTATGAACAAAGCTAGTGGAGGTGATGGAATTGCATTTGAGCTATTTCAAATCCTAAAAGATGATGTTATTAAAGCAGTGGCCACAGGATGGGAAAAGTTAGGTTTCACTCTAGTCCCAAAGAAAGGCAATGCCAACAATGTCCAAACAATTGCACTTATCTCACACACTAGTAAAGTAATGCTCAAAATTTTCCAAACCAGGCTTCAATAGGACGTAAACCACGAACTTCCAAATGTTCAAACTGGATTTAGAAAAGGCAGAGGAACCAGGGATCAAATTGACAACATCTGCTGGATCATCGAAAAAGCAAGAGAGTTCCAGAAAAACATCTAATTCTGCTTTATTGACTACGCCAAAGCCTTTAACTCTGGATCACAACAAACTGTGGAAAATTCTGAAAGAGATGGGAATACCAGACCTGAATACCAGATTTACCTCCTGAGAAATCTGTATGTAGGTCAAAAAGTGACAGTTATAACAGAACATAGAATAACAGATGGGTTCCAAATTGGGAGAGGAGTACATCAAGACTGTATATTGTCACCCTGCTTATTTGACTTATATGCAGAGTACATCATGCGAAATACCAGGATGGATGAAGCATAAGCTAGAATCAAGATTGCCGGGAGAAATATCAATAACCTCAGATATGCAAATGACACCACCCTTCTTGCAGAAAGCAAAGAAGAACTGAAGAGTCTCTTGATGAAAGTGAAAGAGGAGAGTGAAAAAGTTGGCTTAAAACTCAACATTCAAAAAAGTAAGATCATGGCCTCCAGTCCCATCCCTTCATGGCAAATATATGGGGAAACAGTGGAAACAGTAACATACTTTATTTTGGGGGGCTCCAAAAGCATTGCAGATGGTAACTGTAGCCATGAAATTAAAAGATGCTTGCTCCTTGGAAGAAAATCTATGACTAACCTAGACAGCATATTAAAAAGCAGAGACATTACTTTGCTGACAAAGGTCTGTCTAGTCAAAGCTATGGTTTTTCCAGTAGTCATGTATGGATGTGAGAGTTGAACTATAAAGAAAGCTGAGCGCCAAAGAATTGATGCTTTTGAACTGTGGTGTTGGAGAAGACTCTTGAGGGTTCCTTGGACTGCAGGGAGATCAAACCAGTCAGTCCTAAGGGAAATCAGTCCTGGGTGTTCATTGGAAGGACTGATGCTGAAACTGAAACTCCAATACTTTGGCTACCTCATTCGAAGAATTGACTCATTGGAAAAGATCCTGATTTGGGGAAAGAATGAAGGCAGGAGGAAAAGGGAACGACAGAAGATGAGATGGTTGGATGGAATCACCGACTCATGAACATGAGTTTGAGCAAGCTCTGGGAGTTGGTGATGGACAGGGAAGCCCGGTGTGCAGCAGTCCATGGGGTTGCAAAGAGTCAGACACAACTGAGTGACTGAACTGAACTGACTGAACTGATATATACATATACATGTGTGTACAAAATATATATGTATAAATGCACATGTATTTTCTCTGGTGGAACATCTTTATTTGTATCATGAAATTGACATGACAGGTCTGGAGAGCTAAGCCTCCCCCAGCTTCATCCCCACTATTCACACCTCATTGCTGCTATCAGCTCTTTCCTCGCAGCTTTATAACCAGGAGCCTCTGCGGCTTTGAGAGTAACTCTTCAACAGAGCAGTTCCTCTAAAGTTAGTAAATTCTTGTTGACAGGGTTACAGAATTCCTCTTCTTAGATTATTTGTCCAAAACAGAGGATTCGCTGCTTCTGGAATGATGTGGTTGCAGAGCAAACCCAGTTGCATAGAAATCTCTCCTTCATTGTTGGTGGAAATGATTCTTGGTGTTTCTCATGCCTTTTGCTTTCCGTGGGATGCAAGAGGAGTACGTTCCTCAAAATTTTTTGCTGTGGGGTTGGGGCTATGAAACCAACCAATGAAATGTACATGGCAGTGACTTGTGCTCCTGCCAGGTCTGATGTTCAAAAACACCCCATGAGAACTGTCCAGATTCCAAACCATCCATCCAGAGCTGACCAAATCCATCACACTTGTGTGAGAGAGAAATAAACTTTTTGTATCATGTTGTTGATTTGGGGGCTAATCTGTTGCGACAACTAGCAATGACTGTCCTGAGTAATAAGCTCAGAAAATAACCAAATAGGGTGGCTGTCAAGTGCTTCCATCAGATTTGGTCCCATTAAATATTCTCCTGTGAGTTGATCTCATTAGTAATGGGACAAAGTGTTCACAGGCCCCTCGAACATTTACCAATAGTCCAGGAATGTGAGATCACATGGACGAAAGCATTAATAGCCTGAATAAGAGTGTAAATGGGCCATCGGTTGTTATATTGTTTACCTTAGTGGAAGTCTTATTCACAGCCAGACTTCTATTTCCACATGAAATAAATGCTTCTTGGTCTTTGGCCTCAGGGATTTTGCAAATGCATATTATTAATTTCTGGGAACTGTGTCCCAGAGAGATGGGGAGATGACACTCCCATACAACTCAGGCAAGACTGCTTACTTTTAAGTGTATTTGTTGTTGTTAGTCACTCAGTCAAGTCCAACTCTTTGCCATCCCATGGACCATAGTCCCCCAGGCTCCTCTGTCCATGAGATTCTCCAGGCAAGGGTACTGGAGTGGGTAGCCATGGGGAATCTTCCCCACCCAGGGATTGAACCCAGGTCTCCTGCATTGCAGACAAATGCTTTACCATCTGAGCCACCAGACTTAGTAGTCACTACTGCATATGCCGACCTGCTTCACGCTTCCATTTCAGTTAGTCTCATGCAGCGTTAATCTATTAGAGAAGGCAATGGCAAGCCACTCCAGTACTCTTGCCTGGAAAATCCCATGGATGGAGGAGCCTGGTAGGCTGCAGTCCATGGGGTCACTACAAGTCGGACGCAACTGAGCGACTTCATTTTCACTTTTCACTTTCACGCAATGGAGAAGGAAATGGCAACCCACTCCAGTACTCTTGCCTGGAGAATCCCAGGGACGGGGGAGCCTGGTGGGCTGCCGTCTATGGGGTCACACAGAGTCGGACACGACTGATGCGACTTAGCAGCAGCAGCAGCAGCAGCAGCATTAATCTGTATGTCACATTTCTGTTGAGAGAGGGAGAATGTAATTTGAAAACACTTGCAGGTTATCAAAAATATGGATAATCTTCCTGCAGACAAATAGACACTCTTGAGCCAAGTGACACTTTTGAAACCAGGAACAAATGGGTACGTCTGTCCAGCTAGTGAGGTGAGGGGGGTACTGGGCCAAGGGGAAGAAACAATGGCCTTCAGGCTAGAAAGCCAGCTGACACATTCTTTTCTGACAGTTATGGCTGTGACCTTGACATGTATCAGGAATCATTTAATCTTTGAGAGCTTCAGTCTTTTCATTTGCAAGGTGGAGATAATAATATCTTCCTAGCCTATTTCATGTGTTCCTTTTAAGTTATAAATGAGGTAACATGCATGCAAGTGCTTTATAAAGTGTTATACCAATGTGTTATTGTAACTAAGGATTCTTAGTTGGAGAGTCATGAACCATAGTTGAAAAAGCACCAATGTGCATGCCATTCCCTTAGTAGACTCGAGAACCCTATGGGGGAAGGGGTGTGTTATAAGAAGTGAGGGCCTCAGGATCTTTCATCCCAAGAATGCTGCTTGCTCATTCCTTAGGATTAAGGTGCTGGGGGACACTCCCTTGTCCCTTAGAACTTTGGTGGTTGATTCCTGTTGGTGTTCTAACCTCAGAAATAAAATGCCATGTTTGCCTCTGGATTAATTAGCCCTTTAAGAAGAAGAAAACAGACTTCACTGGAGGGGCTTTCCAAACAGAGACAGAAAACATCCCAGAAACAGAAATCATGTGACACAGATCATAAAATTTCTCCTAAGCTGGATTTAATTAGAAGTTGCTGGAACGATTTGGCATGCAAACAGCTGCTGTCAGATCTACACAGCGATTCCCAGCCTTGGAACAGCTGTATGTAGTTTTTCTCTCTCTTTCCAACTAGACCTAGGCAGAAAACCTGCAATGCCCTGGCAAGGCTTTGGCGTTATTCTCATGAGCTAATCAGATCAATCTAGACAAGACACGAAAAAGATTTGTGTATTTTATTTGCTTATTTAAACAATCCTTTATCTTTTTGTTGCTGCTGTTATTGTTGTTGAAGCTGTCTTGGAATGTTTGCACTGTGGGCTCATGAACTATTTTGGAGGGAAATTATTTCGAAGCACCTGGCAAGTTCTCACAGTGTTGCAATGGGCTCTGTTATACTTTGAGCAGGTACTGGTTTTAGTTCTAAACTAAAGTCTTAAATTTAGGCTTGAGTCTGTCATACATGGTGAACTAAGTCAGAAAGAGAAAAACAAATATCATCTATTAACACATATACATGGAATCTAGAAAAATGGTGCTGATGAACCTATTTGCAGGGCAGAAATAGCAGTGCAGATGCAAAGAACAGACTTGGAAGGAGCGGGTAGGATGAATGGAAAGAGTAGCATTGAATATATACACTGTCAGTACTCTTGCCTGGAAAATCCCATAGATGGAGGAGCCTGGTAGGCTGCAGTCCATGGGGTTGCGAAGAGTCGGACATGACTGAGTGACTTCACTTTCACTTTTCACTTTCATACATTGGAGAAGGAAATGGCAACCCACTCCAGTACTCTTGCCTGGAGAATCCCAGGGACGGGGGAGCCTGGTGGGCTGCCATCTATGGGGTCACACAGAGTCAAACACGACTGAAGTGACTTAGCAGCAGCAGCAGCAGCAGCAGCAGCATGTGTAAAATAGCTAGTGGGGAGCTGTGGGATACCACAGGGAGCTCAGCTCAGCGCTCTGTGATGACCTAGAGGGGTGGGATGTGGGGGGCACATGGGAGAGAGACTCAAGAGGGTGGGGATATATATGTATACATATAGCCAATTCACTTTGTTGTACAGCAGAAACCAGTACAACATTACAAAGCAACTATATGCCAATCAAAAAAAAAATTATACATGAGCTGGAGGCACTCCTTTGAATCTGCTACTAGTTATAATGAGCTGGAGGGGAAAGGGTCTTTGAATTTTGTTTTGAAAAATGAGAAGCCTGGAGAGACCCGCATTTGCCTTGGCCTGCCACCATACAAATGGGTTCTGGTGGTCGCTAGAAGAGGGTATGTTCATGCTTGACCTGAGCTTCTACCTAGGGGGACATTAATTCCAAATAGATGCAAAGAGTCAGACACAACTTAGCAACTGAAGAACACAACATACTTCCCTGGTGATCAATAGTTTTCCGTAGTCACACACAAGGGAGTGCAGGGTGTGTATGTGTGTGTGTGAAGGCTCTTCTGAGGAGTTCTCAGGGGTTTACATCTGCTATGGGAGTGGTTCTGACTCTGGCAGGACAAACCCTCTCCCCCATAAAGCAGCTCTCAAGCTAGAAAAAATTCTTAAAATCAGCCATTTTCTAGCACTCTAGGAACTGATCAAAAGCATGCAGCAACATGAGAAGGTTTTATTCATGAACACTGCTGAACCTTGGGGAAGAATGGTGTGGGTCTGTGGCATCATACCCAGGTGCTGCTGCTGATGCCCAGTTCTGTCCCTGGTAGTTCATCCAGGGCAGGGAGGACTGCCACAATGCCCATCAGCTTACTTGTCCCTGGAGAAAGGTGTTCATGTGACTGTCAGTTACAGCCACAACTCTGCGGCAAGCCAGTGGGCAGGGCCAGCAACTTGATATTTGGGGCGAGCCATATTTGGGTGGACCAGTCAAGGATTCAGCAGGGATTTGCAGGATGTGAGACAGCCTTGGGAGTTTGCTAAGCACTGCCATATCTCCAGGGGACTGGAAGCTGTGGGCACGCACAGCAGGGATGCAAGGGTCACACATCTCTGAAGATGGAGGCTGAACCCAGCTGCAGAGGAGGTGGGAGAGCCAGCCATTGGTGATTTTGCTGAATGTTCTTATATACTCTGCTAAAGATGCTGCTTTCATTTTGGAAATATCACTCTTGTAGCCATGAGGGACATGCAAAGGGTGTGAAACTGATGCTATATTCCTCAAATTGAGCTCCTCACTCTCCAACGAAAGGACTGCATCAGAATCATCTAAGAAAGTGAAAGTCGCTCAGTCGTGTCCAACTCTTTGCGATCCCATGGACTATACAGTCCATGGAATTCTCCAGGCCAGAATACTGGAGTGGGTAGCCTTTCCATTCTCCAGGGGATCCTCCCAACCCAGGGATCAAACCCAGGTCTCCTGCATTGCAGGCGGATTCTTTACCAGCTGAGCCACCAGGGAAGCCCAAGCATACTGGAGTGGGTAGCCTATCCCTTCTCCAGTGGATCTTCCTGACCCAGGAATCGAACTGGGGTCTCCAGCATTGCAGGCAGAGTCTTTATCAATTGAGCTATCAAGGGCTATGAACATGCAGATTCCTGGGTTCCAGTCCAAATTTACTGAATCGGAAGCCCAGGTAGGGCCCAGGAACTGGCATTTTGCAAATACAGCAGGTGATTGTGATGCACACTTGCAGTCTAAGGGGCCTCCCCAAGACAGGCCTTGCCCTGCATCCTCTGCTTTAGCTCCTCTCTGAAGTGCCTAGATACTAGTATTTGATGAGCATTTTCTGAGCTGTTTTGCAGGTGTGAAAACTCTTGACCAAATGGAAGATGTTAATGATTTGATGACCATGAGCATATAGCCCCAGGCCTTCTGGGGCCTGAGGACTGATAATGTTAACCCACATGACATTACCCTGTTCCCTCACCATGAACCAGTCAGAGAATTGTGCAAAAGCTGATCAGGTACCCTGAGATATCCCCACTGCACCTACCCTTTTAAAATGCTTTGTCAAAACTGTTCGGGGAGCTTGAGGCTTTAAAGGGCTTGAGCTATCTTGCATATCTCCACAACAAACATTTCTCTGCTCCAAGCTCTGACGTTTCAATTTGTTTGGCCTTACTGTGCTTTGGGCAGGTGAACTTGAACTTGCATTAACACTCTAGCCCCTGAGAACTGAGAGGCAAGTTTTCACCTAGGTAAGAGAGGAGAAAGTTTGAAATTAGGAAGAAGAAAAGAACTGAAACTTTTCAAACGAAGAGGAAATATCCTGGTATTTCAGTTGTTCCAACTGTTGTATATAAATATCTATATATTTTGGCAACCATGGCTTCCTTTTTGAATGATAGAATATCATCATTTATTTGGATGAACTATGAATAATGTATGTATTTCACCAATTCCAATGGACAGGATTTAGTCACCAATTTAAGCATATAATAAATTATGAATCACTTGACCATGTAATTTATCATATTAAAAGGTATTTTGAGAGTTAATGAAGTACTAAAATCATTTATATCTTTTAATTACTTATATACTGAGCTTAAGTTGTTCTTATGTGTTGGCGTACAGATATACGGTTGTAGTCACAAGAATAGTTTTAAATATAAAATTACTTAAATAAAAATGTAACATATAACCATGTGCATTATATTAAAAGAAAACATTATATTGACCATCTGAAGGTTTAAAATAACATGAGGTGAGTAGTCATGTATGGAACACATTGCCATACATCAATTGGCTTTTCAGGCATTCTCTCTTTAATACTATGTTACTGAAATTTTTCAAAAGATATTTTTATTTTTACCACAGGCTTATTTTTTGCATAAAGTTACATATCTTCTTTTTTAAGATTGTATTTTATGACTAATAAATATATAAATGTTGACACATTCATCCGACACTTTTCTGTAGACCATAATATTGTTAGTTTAAGAACTCTCCCCCTTCAGGCTCCTCTGTCCTTGGAATTTCCCAGGCAAGAATACTGGAGTGGGTTGCCATTTCCTTCTCCAGGGACTCTTCCAACCCAGAGACTGAGCCTGTGTCTCCTGCATCTCTTGCACTGGCGGGTGGATTCTTTACCACTGAGCCACCCGGGAAGCCTCAGGGGTGAAAGTATCCGGTAGTTTAAGCAAAGTTGCTAAAAGTAAGCATTGTCGATTTTCTCAGTGAAGTCTACAAATATTTCAGCCCCAATAGTTTCATCAATACTGTCTTTCCTTCCATTCATAGTACATTTACTTGATAGATATTTTTATAAGACAAAGCATTCTAAATTTTTCCTGATACCTTTGAATGTTCTACTATAAGCAGATGCTGTGAAATCATAGGCCTTCTCATTATTAGTCCATTTTGATACAGAATATTCAGTTATCTAATTAAATATAAGAACTCCATCGAAGCATGGAAAATCAAAAATCAAGTTAGTCTGAAGTTCAGCTACAAAATATCAAAAGTAAGCCACTGTATTAGTTTCCTATTGTTTCTGTAAAACATTATCACACTTAGTGGCTTTAAAACAAGACAAATTTATTTTCTTGCAGTTCTAGAGGTCAGATGTTTAGTGAGGATTTCATGGTGCTAAAACGAGGATGCAGGCAGGGCCAAATTCCTTCTGGAGGTTTTGGAGCGGCATCCATTCCTGTCCTTTCCACCTTCCAGAGGTGTCTACATTCCTTAGTTGGTGGCCCCTTCCATTTTCAGAGCCAGCAACAGCTGGTTGAGGCACAGGGCATCTCTCTGACTGTGACTCTTCCTCGGCTTCTCACCTTCACTTTTAAGGATCCCAGGGAGGCCTGGCATGCTGCGGTCCATGGGGTCCCAAAGCGTTGGACACAACTGAGGACTGAACTGAACTGAACTGTGATCATATTGGACCCACCCAGATAATCCTGGATAATCTTAAAGTCAACTGATTAGCAACCTTAATTCCATGAGCAACCTTAATTCCCCTTTGCCATGAAATACAAAATATTCATAGGTTCTAAGGATTAGAGCATAAGCATCTTTGGGAGGCTATTATTTTTCTTATTTTTTTAAAAAAATTTAAAAATATTATATTGACATATATCTGATTTACTATGTTGTGTTAATTTCAGGTTTACAGTGATTTAGTTATACATATACCTATATCTATTCTTTTTCAGATTCTTTTCCCATATAAGTTATTACAGAGTATTGAGTAAGAGTTTTCTGTGCTATAAGGTAGGACCTTGTTGATTATCTATTTTATATATTGTTGTTTAGTTGCTAAGTTGTGTTCAATTCTTTTGCATCCCCGTGGACTGTAGCCCTGGAGACTCCTCTGTCCATGGTGTTTTCCAGGCAAGAATACTGAAGTGGCTTGCCATTTCCTACCACTTCCCAACTTCCCAACCCAGGGATTAAACCCCCATTGGCAGGTGGATTCTTTACCACTGAGCCACCAGGGAAGCCCATCTTATATACAGTAGGGTGTATATGTTAATCCCAACCTCCTAATTTATACCTCCTGCCCAGGTGGTACCCATCTATCTATCCTCTTTGGTAACCACAAGTTTATTTTCTAAGTCTGTGAGTATGTTTCTGTTTTGTAAATAAGTTCTTTTGTATCATTTTGTAAGAGTTCATATATAATTAATATTATGTGATATTTTTCTTTTTCTGTCTGATTTGTTTCACTTAGTATATTTGAAATGGAGATATTAGTTATAAGAAAAGTTTAACATAAAGAGATGAGAAATTGATGATCAAGTTACAGATGTAAACACATTAAATTGGAAGAACCTGATTCATTCCATGTGTGTATCACACATTACTAGACAAGTGGTAATAGAAGAAATTCAAAGTATGAAGCAGAGGTCTACTAATATTCTGGCTTATTTTAATATAAATATAAACATAAATAGTAAAATTTGGCTAAAACATGAAAACTCAGGTCAAATGTTACTGTATCAGATCAGATCAGATCAGTCACTCAGTTGTGTCCGACTCTTTGCGACCCCATGAATTGCAGCACACCAGGCCTCCCTGTCCATCACCAACTCCCAGAGTTCACCCAGACTCACGTCCATCGAGTCAGTGATGCCATCCAGCCATCTCATCCTCTCTCTTCCCCTTCTCCTCCTGCCCCCAATCCCTCCCAGCATCAAATGAGATGACTCATTTTCTAATGAGTCAACTCTTGGCATGCGGTGGCCAAAGTACTGGAGTTTCAGCTTGAGCATCATTCCTTCCAAAGAAATCCCAGGGCTGATCTCCTTCAGAATGGACTGGTTGGATCTCCTTGCAGTCCAAGGGACTCAAGAGTCTTCTCCAACACCACAGTTCAAAAGCATCAATTCTTCGGCTCTCAGCCTTCTTCACAGTCCAACTCTCACATCCATACATGACCACAGGAAAAACCATAGCCTTGACTAGACGAACTTTTGTTGGCAAAGTAATGTCTCTGCTTTTGAATATGCGATCTAGGTTGGTCATAACTTTCCTTCCAAGGAGTAAGCGTCTTTTAATTTCATGGCTGCAGTCACCATCTGCAGTGATTTTGGAGCCCCAAAAAATAAAGTCTGACACTGTTTCCACTGTTTCCCCATCTATTTCCCATGAAGTGGTGGGACCGGATGCCATGATCTTCGTTTTCTGTATGTTGAGCTTTAAGCCAACTTTTTCACTCTCCACTTTCACTTTCATCAAGAGGCTTTTGAGTTCCTCTTCACTTTCTGCCATAAGGGTGGTGTCATCTGCATATCTGAGGTTATTGATATTTCTCCCAGCAATCTTGATTCCAACTTGTGTTTCTTCCAGTCCAGCATTTCTCATGATGTACTCTGCATATAAGCTAAATAAGCAGGGTGACAATATACAGCCTTGATGAACTTCTTTTCCTATTTGGAACCAGTCTGTTGTTCCATGTCCAGTTCTAACTGATGCTTCCTGACCTGCATACGGTTTCTCAAGAGGCAGGTCAGGTGGTCTGGTATTCCCATCTCTTTCAGAATTTTCCACAATTTATTGTGATCCACACAGTCACAGGCTTTGGCATAGTCAATAAAGCAGAAATAGATGTTTTTCTGGAACTCTCTTGCTTTTTCGATGATCCAACGGATGTTGGCAATTTGATCTCTGGTTCCTCTGCTTTTTCTAAAACCAGCTTAAACATCAGGAAGTTCACGGTTCACATATTGCTGAAGCCTGGCTTGGAGAATTTTGAGCATTACTTTACTAGCGTGTGAGATGAGTGCAATTGTGCGGTAGTTTGCGCATTCTTTGGCATTGCCTTTCTTTGGGATTGGAATGAAAACTGACCTTTTCCAGTCCTGTGGTCACTGCTGAGTTTTCCAAATTTGCTGGCGTATTGAGTGTAGCACTTTCACAGCATCATCTTTCAGGATTTGGAATAGCTCAACTGGAATTCCATCACCTCCCCTAGCTTTGTTCGTAGTGATGCTTTCTAAGGCCCACTCGACTTCACATTCCAGGATGTCTGGCTCTAGGTGAGTGATCACACCATCGTGATTATCTGGGTGGTGAAGATCTTTTTTGTACAGTTCTTCTGTGTATTCTTGCTATCTCTTCTTAATATCTTCTGCTTCTGTTAGGTCCATACCATTTCTGTCCTTTATCGAGCTCATCTTTGCATGAAATGTTCCTTTGGTATCTCTGATTTTCTTGAAGAGATCTCTAGTCTTTCCCATTCTGTTGTTTTCCTCTATTTCTTTGCATTGATCGCTGAAGAAGGCTTTCTTATCTCTTCTTGCTATTCTTTGGAACTCTGCATTCAGATGTTTATATCTTTCCTTTTCTCCTTTGCTTTTCACTTCTCTTCTTTTCACAGCTATTTGTAAGGCCTCCCCAGACAGCCATTTTGCTTTTTTGCATTTCTTTTCTATGGGAATGGTCTTGATCCCTGTCTCCCGTACAATGTCATGAACCTCATTCCATAGTTCATCAGGCACTCTATCTATCAAAATAGGTGTAAGGTGGGAAAGTAACAGCATCTATAATCATCTTGCATGTGAGGTAGCTATTATTTTTATTATCTTCATTCCCATTTATGATGGAAAATTGAGCCATAAGTGATGGTAGGTGGGTAGGAAACCAATCAAGTTCATGCATTCAGTGTAAAGAGCTTGTAAGTTTTATCCCAGAGCTAGTGATTTTAAAATCATTATAGAATTCTGCTAATCATTTGGAAAATGATTGAGAATATATAGAAGAATGTATTTTTAGAAATGGTTTCAATAACATCTCCCATCCACGTACAATGTGTACAGTGTGATTTTGAGATTCTATTGAGAGGTGGGGTCTCTCATTCCTCCACTAGAATGTGGGTGGACCTGTGACTGGATAGTGACTTGTAGGTTATGAAAGGCATTACATTTTTGACCTGATTCTCTTGAGCTTTTTTCCCTTGGAATCCAGCCATGTTGTGGGAAAGCACAAAGGTGCCTCACGGAGAAGCCTCATGGAGAGGGACAGGTAGCCAGCAGCGGCTCTCCAGGGAAGGAGGGAGCTATTTTTGGGGTTGCTAGCACAGTTGGGTGAGTGACCCCAGATGACACACTACCTAGAGCATGTTGTATTCAGATTTGTCAGCAAAATAAGTGATTGCTCTTACTCCGAGTTTCTAAATTTGGGGGTGATATTTGACCCAATAATAGTTGACTAGGATGGATAGGATGATTTCAAGTTTCTAAATTCAACTAATTGGCTCTCTTATCTCACTTCTATAACTAATGTTTCCTAGAAACTTGACTTCATGGTGGGAAGATCAATGGTTGACATCCGATGGAATATATTTGGATGTGTGATCTTCCTCTGCTAAGAAATGCACTGTAGGATCTGAGGGCAGAATTCCTCTTGCTCAAACAGGGGAAACAAGTTCATACATTTAGTGTGTTTCATTCTTGAGGCTTCTGAAGTGTTAGTGCTGAGACAAACACGAAGCTATTAATTCAAGCCATTGCAACAGTGCTTTTTTCTGCTGCACTTTTGATTCACATGTGGGACTTTAAAAGGTAATGATGAGTGTGTGCTACTCTCATACCCCAAACATTCTGACATTGGTTTTTGGGTGGTGCTTGGATATTAATGTTTTGCAAAGTTTCCCAGGTGTTTATAATGTGCATTTATATGTGCAAGCTTCTCGATTAATTGGACAGGATGCCATTAATTAATTGGCATCTAAAATTCAATGCTTAGAGAATTCTGAAATGAAGACAAGAGGAAACGAGGATTAACTACTGAGGGTGAAATAAAAGTGGTTTGGACCCTTGGAAGAGCTATGGAATATACCCCGCAGGCAACACAGTGGGGTCTGATGTGTATTTGTATAGTTCAAGTTGGTTCTCTTAAAAAGACCTCTGGTAGTTATAGGGGCAACTCCCCCAGATCCAGTTATCCTCTCCTCTGGACTCATAGGGATTGAATTTCTGGCTCTGTCATGCTTTAGTGGGGTCACGAGACCAGCATTGGCCAATGAGGTGTGGGTTGGAGCATGTACTAGCAAGTTCAAGCTCCTCCAGAATGTTCTCTTTCTGGCATAGAAAGAGGCAAGACTTGAAATACGGTTTTTTCATCACCACAGATCACTGAGAGATTAGGCAGAAAAGAGCACAGCTGCCAATCCCTGATGGAAATATTGGATGAGGGAGAAATTACATCTATTTTTTGCTTGAAGCCACTGAGATTTTGAATTGTTTGTTACTGCAGCATAACCCATCATATCCTGACTAATACAAAGGCTGAGCAAGATAGGCATGCATCTCTCTGTAAGAAGTTAGAATTCCTATCCTTCTGAAGCCACATTTTGCCCAAGACTCCTTTATAGGAAATAAGATTACAGAGAATAGAGTTTTAGTTCATGCTTCATGAATTAAAGCAACATGCTTTGACTTAAAGTCAGGGAACCGAGTATTTTATTTAGAAACCAGTATTTGGAAAGCTGGCAGCTTTCCCCTAAGGGTAAATTGGATATGATGCCAAGTTCACACTCATGGAATTAATTGACTGCTCTACTTTCAACAGAAGGTATCAAAGCTTTCCATATTAGTGACCCATGTAAAACAAACCTTACCACATGGACTGTGGTTTTCAAGAAAGCTTCTATTAAATGAACTACTCAATATACATTTACCAGGGTGGGGGGACGGAAGAGGGAGAATGGAAAAACATACACACGTACTTAGAATGGCCCTTTTTGTGCTTCTTTTTTTATACCCAAAGCCTTTTAAAAGAACTTTTTGGTATTCAGAAGTCAACATTACTGGCAGAACTTACTTTAATCACAGACTTCTTAGAGCTGGAGCATAGGAGAAACTAGTTCTTTTAAAAATAGTCTACATGCAGAAATCCCATTATGTGAGCATTTTGATCAATTTACTGAACTTTTGGTAGTCCTCATTTCCATGGAAATCCTTAAGGATACCTTCAGCCACAGCCTCATTCCTGTAAGCCTTTACTTTCTTTCCTATGAACTTCAAGATTCAGCTTACCATTTCCTGTGTACTCTTTCCTGGGCTTCTCTCCCTTCAGAACTGTCTTTGGAAAAGCTTCACATTCCTGAAAGCAAACACAAAGCTGTAACAGGATATTTCTGGCATTAATTTCTGAATTTTTCACCTAGTATTTCCTTTTCCCCTTTGCATTCAATAAAGTTTATGCCTATAGACGAGGCAGAGGAGCCTGGTGGACTACAGCCTACGGTGTTGCAAATAGACGGACATGACTGAGCGACTGAGCACACATCATAGACAAGGCTGAGAGCAAGAAAGACCTGTGGCCTCTGACATTTAATGGTTGGGGCATGATATTCAGACAAAATATTTGACCAGTAGCAGGAGGAAAGTAAAATTTCATTCTAAACCTGCTTAACTACAAAAGATGCCCCTGGTTGGAGGAAAGACAAAAAGAGTGTATCCAGTGTATTAATAGAAGATTTGAGTGATAATAAGGCCAACAGATTAGATGATGAAGATAGTTCGTTACTCATAGTTCCTAAGCGGAAGCTCATACCATACCATGTAGGGCCACACAGGGAGGCACCAGGGCCAGTCAGGAGGCAGAGGGAGGGGAAAAACAGGATATAAGAACATTTATTGCAGTTTCTTGGGAAAACCAGGAAAGGCAGGGCAAGCAGGTTTAGGATTGTGTAGTTTAAATATTATTGAGTTCTGGAGCATAGGAACTGTCCACAGTTGTCTGATACCTGGTCCTGGGGTGGTGAGGGCAGGTGAATTCCCCTAGAGTATGTGGACATATTTGAAAAGATGCGAATCCCCAGGCATGGCAGAGAGGTGGAAGAAAGTCCTAGGCCCCACACCTGCTTATCTATACAGGCCAAAAGATGGGCACTTCTGAGAGAGCTTATATAATTTAACCTGTCCCCTTCTCCTATGCCAAAGCATGTAAGCCTCTGAGAACTCTGAGATGACCTGGGGTTGGGGAGTGATTAGCAGGGTGACCACATACAGACAACAAGACACATTTGAGAGCACTTATAATCAGGCTGGGAAAATATAATGTAAGCCAGGACCATCCCAGGCAAACCAGGACACATGGTCTCCTGGCATTAACCCTAAAGAAATTGGATTTGTTTCCTGTTATTTGGCTGAAGGGAAGTTCAAAATGGAAACCAAGTCAATCTATGGAAAATAAAGTTCCTGAGCTAGACCTATTGTATATATCATTTCCCTTGTAGGGGTTTTATAACTGATTCCCAGCCCCCACCCCTAAAGAAATATTTATTGGGAGAGAAGGGAAAAGCTGTCAAGGAAGGTTGCAACTGTGCCAGTAATTGCTTCTGGTCATCTCAGCCATGATTTGAGCTCCCACTCTGTCGGCAGATTGTGTCTTCACATCCATCACGCCTGAGTGCAGGAGAGTCATCCAACTCCTTTCTTATCCTGTCCTTGCAGTCCCTGGGGGATATAATATATGTTTCTAGCTTTACCTGATGGAGAAGGCAATGGAAACCCACTCCAGTACTCTTGCCTGGAAAATCCCATGGACGGAGGAGCCTGGTAGGCTGCAGTCCATGGGGTAGCGAAGAGTCAGACACAACTGAGCAACTTCCCTTTCACTTTTCACTTTCCTGCATTGGAGAAGGAAATGGCAACCCACTCCAGTGTTCTTGCCTGGAGAATCCCAGGGACGGGGGAGCCTGGTGGGCTGCCATCTATGGGGTTGCAGAGTCGGACAAAACTGAAGCGACTTAGCAGCAGCAGCAGCAGCAGCAGCAGCTTTACCTGAAGGCAGAGTTAGGAAAGAACAGAGCCATTCGGATGTCCTCAGACCCTCCCAGACAGGACAGAAAGCACCCTCGTGTGCAGTAGAAGACTTCTGTTCTCACAGCCCCTCTGTGTTGGTTAGCACTGGATTCACGCTCCAGAGCCCTCCACATCCTTTTCCTTGAGGAGATGCACTTCAGCACCAGGTGGAAATAATGAGTTGATCATCACGCAGATTATAATACAATATGCTTTGTTTGCATGTGTGTGTTGAAGACTTTTAAGGTGTCCAGTTTGTAAGAACAAACAGATGGTAAATTAAAGGTTCATAGTAGTGTCTCCTCATTGCCAAATGTGGTAATCACATTTTCATCAGAGATAATCTCACTCGTCAGAGCCAGGACACCTCCTTGGGCAGGAAACAGACATTTTTTGATTAGTATGCATATTTTCATGAATTGTTTATGCTGTAAGTTTATAAGAAAGAGACATCTGTATTTCGTACTTTTAAAAAAAATCTGAGATATGACACTAAAGAAACTAATTGTTCGACAATCTAAGGGATTTTTTGATACATATGTTAGTCACTCAGCTGTGTCCGACTCTTTGTGACCTCATAGATTGTAGCCCGCCAGGCTACTCTGTCCATGGGATTTTCCAGGCAAGAAATACTGGAGTAGGTTGCCATTCCCTTCTCCGGGGGATCTTCCCAACCCAGGAATCAAACCCAGGTCTCTCCTGCATTGCAGGCAGATCCTTAACCATCTGAGCCACTAGGGAAGCCTAAGGGATTTTTTGAGGTTAGACTTTATTCTCATTCTTTTTCCTAAAACAATGAGCAGTTAGATATCTAGTACAAATCTCTAGGTTGGAAAGTTACCCTGGAGGAGGAGATAGCATCCCACTCCAGTATTCTTGCCTGAAAAACCCCATGGACAGAGGAGACTGGCAGGCTACAGTTCATTGGGTAGCAAAGAATCGACTAAGTGACTAAGCACTGAAGCATGGAGTCTTTTTGAAGAACTTTTCTTCAAAATTCTCGTTTTCATCAGTGAAGTACCCTTTATCTTTTATTGTTTCTTTTCACAAAGATGATATATTTATAACATTCTTGGGCGATTGATGAGTTTCAGCTACAACTTACCTTAATAAACCAAATTTTTCAATTATTACTATGCTTTCATGTATATTTTATTTTGCAATTCCTCACAGACACAATTTTTGATTAGCACTAAATGTATAGAATTTGCATAATATAAGTCTGTGTCTTTAAAGCTTTTAGCAAGCTTGAGGATTTTCAATATTTGTTACAAAGATTTGAGCAGGGAATAGAGCCAAAATTTTGCGTGTGTTTTTTGAACAGTGAGATTTATAGAGGGATTGGGTGTATTTTTTACAACATCAGTTCTTGCCTATCTATTGGATGTATAAAATTTGAATATTTAGTATGATTGTGCACAAAGTATTATGAACATAAACCAGGTATAACATTATTTTCTGCTTCTGACAATGTGATTGGTACCAGGAGTAGTTTCAGGAAAGTGTTAATCACTCAGTTGTGTCTGACTCTGCAACTCTGGCTGGTCTGTAGCCCACCAGGTTCCTCTGTCCATGGGATTCTCCAGGCAAGAACACTGGAGTGGGTTGCCGCTACCTTCTGCAGGGGATCTTCCTGACTCAGGGATCAAAGGATCTCCTGCATTGCAGGTGAATTCTTTACCTTCTGAGTCACTAGGAAACAGACTCTCAAAATGTGTTTCTGGGATTGGGTAGTTCTTAATATTGGATGAGGACTTGAATAACATTGTTATGCGCAGGGAGGTGGGAAGGTGAGGAGGACACCAGTAACCTAAGGCACGTGATAGTCTCATGGTATTTCATATTATCTGCGGTAACATGGGATGAAGTGCAAGTGTAGGGCACAACAATGGGAGAGCCAGTGTCTATAGCATTTAGTCACTATGGAAATCCTAGTAATTACAAAGATTCCCTTGTAGCTCAGTTGGTAAAGAATCTGCCTGCAATGCAGGAGATTCAGGTTCGATTCCTAGGTGGGAAAGATCCCATGGAAAAGGGAATGGCAACCCAGTACAGTTCTCTTGCCCGGAGAATCCCATGGACAGAGAAGTCTGGAGGGCTACTGGCCATGGGGTTGCAAGAGTTGGACTTAACTTAATGACTAAACCACCACAAAGGTTGTAGCCTCACCTGGTCTGGTAGAAGGCTTATTGTTCCATCCCTCTTCACTAACCTCCCCTGATGTTTTTGTATCAATTTGCCTATCAATAATGATGCTATTGGCTAGGAATGCCCGGAGCACTCATTTGAGAAAGTATACCTGTCCTGAGCCAGAACAGACATGTCTGGGAAGGGAAACAATGTTATGGTTAGACTGGCCCTTCGGTTTCTTACTATGATTGCAAGATGTACCACAGCATCAGCAATTAGAAACTTTGAAAAAAAAAAAAAGATAAATTACTCACAAGTCCTAGAGGATACACGGCATGCAGAAGGGCCACACAGTGAAGTTGCAGGTGGAAAGGAAGACTTGTGGCTCTGCCATTGTCGAGTTTGAAGGTGGGGAGTCTATGGCTTTACTCTTTATTGGCGAATTTAAAACAAATGAGTAGCAATTAGGGCCCAGGAGGGGAGGGGGAGATCTCTCAAGTGGTATGTAGGTTACCCAGGGCTTCTATTAGAACATCATGGGTGGGAAAAGTTAGTTTCTCACCTGTTTGTTTTACTAGTAGCTCTGCCATACAGCTGGTAATACGTCTTTGAAATGGCTGCCTTGGCAATTAAAAGCTTAAAGTTAGCCACTTAGAGTCAAAAAGTTTAATGCCAGGCACTTATACTGTACCCTCCCCCTGGGATGGAATGTATTTCGTATCCCCTTGACTTTGGGCTTGGCCATGTCTCTTGCTTTGGCCAATGGAATGTGAGCAAATGAATGTGATGTGAAAAGAAGTGTTAAATGAGTATGTATTTTTATAATCAATAAATAATGTAATAATAAATGTTGTATTTTATTATATATTTTATAAATTTTGTATGAAAGTGAAAGTTTTTTTTTTCCCCCAGAAAAACATCTATTTCTGCTTTATTAACTGTGTCAAAGCCTTTGACTGTGTGGACCACAATAAACTGTGGAAAATTCTGAAAGAGATGAGAATACCAGACCACCTAACCTGCCTCCTGAGAAATCTGTATGTAGGTCAGGAGGCAACAGTTAGAACTGGAAATGGAATGACAGACTGGTTCCAAATAGGAAATGGAGTACTTTAAGGCTGTATATTGTCACCCTGCTTATTTAACTTATATGCAGAGCACATCATGAGAAATGCTGGGCTGGATGAAGCACAAGCTGGAATCAAGATTGCTGAGAGAAATATCAATAACCTCAGATATTCAGATGATACCACCCTTATGGCAGAAAGTGAAGAAGAACTAAAGAGCCTCTTGATGAAAATGAAAGAGACAGTGAAAAAGTTGGCTTAAAGCTCAACATTCAGAGAGCAAAGATCATGGCATCTGGTCCCATCACTTCATGGCAAATAGATGGAAAAACTGTCAAAACAGTGACAGACTTTATTTTGGGGGGCTCCAAAATCACTGTAGATGGTGACTGCAGCCATGAAATTAAAAGACACTTACTCCTTGGAAGAAAAGTTATGACCAACTTAGACAGCATATTAAAAAGCAGAGACATTACTTTGCCAACAAAGGTCTGTCTAGTCAAGGCTATGGTTTTTCCAGTGGTCATGTATGGATGTGAGAGTTGGACTATAAATAAAGTTGAGTGCTGAAGAATTGATGCTTTTGAACTGTGGTGTTGGAGAAGACTCTTGAGACTGCAAGGAGATCTAACCAGTCCATCCCAAAGGAAATCAGTCCTGAATGTTCATTAGAAGGGCTGATGTTGAAGCTGAAACTCCAATACTTTGGCCACCTGATGCAAAGAACTGACTCATTTGAAAAGACCCTGATGCTAGGAAAGTTTGAGGGCAGGAGGAGAAGGGGACGACAGAGGATGAGATGGTCAAATGGCATCACCGACTCAATGGACATGAGTTTGAGTAAACTCCAGGAGTTGGTGATGGACAGGGAGCCTGGCATGCTGCAGTCCATGGGGTTGCAAAGGGTCAGACATGACTGAGCAACTGAAATGAACTGAACTGAATGAAAGTGAAGGTGAAAGCCACTCAGTTGTGTCTGACTCTTTGTGACCCCATGGACTATAGAGTCCATGGAATTCTCCAGGCCAGAATACTGGAGTGGGTAGCCTTTCCCTTCTTCAGGGGATTTTCACAACCCAGGTATTGAACCCAGGTCTCCTGCATTGAAGGAGGATTCTTTACCAACCCAGCCACAAGTGAAGCCCATAAATGATCATCTTTTTATTTAATAAAAATGTGTATATTATTAAATAAATAGATGAATGATAGTTCGTTGGACAGATAGATAGATAAACAAACTTACTTCTATGGCCCCAAGATTGCTGTTAGAAGAGCTTATCCCTGCTAGTTGCTGATCTTCAGCCTGGTTTTCAGAATGAAACAAGTGGGACAGAAATGAACTTGACCTGAGGCTAAATCCATATGGCTAACTACAAAGCAAAGCCACTTCAGCCATCCCTCAGGCCTGGGATCAAGAAAAGCCAGTGCTGTATTAGTAGCTAGTGATATTTCACTAGCTTTCAACTGATAGGTTGTTATACACCGTTAGTTGACAACTGACTACAACAACTGGCTTGCACCCCACAAAAGCAAATATTCACTTAAGAATGTGCATGGAGATCCAGAAGCCTGCAACGGCAGCTTTTAAGTTGTCTCTTATCTCCTGCAGACATGAGGCAGATATGATGAGGATGAAGCTGTGGGTCTGATTGTAAGGATTTCAGAGATATAGGGCCAATTAAATGCTTCAGAAAGCCTCTTACTCTAAAGCAGAAACTTGCATCAAGATGGGCTCTGAGAAGCAGAAATGTCCACTGCCTGCTGCCATCTTAAAACTGAGACCAGCACTGCCTATGCACCTATCTCTCATCTGTGGCCCAGAAAGTGCCTTGTTCATTAAACTTCCTCTACAGAACATCCTTTTCATCACATCCAGTCTTTCTCTCCTTTGGCTATCTAAGAATAACAGGAGGCATTGAGCCATAACTTCCTACAATAGGCAAATTTCTCATTGCAAATCCAAAATTTGTAAAGGTCCTAACTGTAAGCTCCTTAAGTGCAGGGGCTATACCTCAATCCATTTCACTTTCCATATCAGTACCTGCAACTTACAGGTGCTCAATCAATCAATATTGTTGTTTTGTTCCCAATGGAAAGAGAAATTTGACACCTGTAGTTTTTTAAGAGAAGCAATACAGCATTTTTGTGGCATTAAAATGCTGAAGAAGATTCTTGAGAGCTGCTTGGACTGCAAGGAGATCAAACCAGCCCAACCTAAAGGAAATCAGTCCTGAATATTCACAGGAAGGACTGATGCTGAAGCTGAAGCTCCAATACTTTGGCCACCTGATGCAAAGAGCCAACTCATTAGAAAAGACATTGATGCTGGGAAAGACTGAAGGCAGGAGAAGAAGAGGGTGACAGAGGATGAGATGGTTGGATGGCATGACTCATTCAATGGACATGAACTTGGGCAAACTCCAGGAGATGGTGAGGGGCAGGGAAGCCTGGTGTGCTGCAGTCCGTTGAGTGGCAAAGAGTCCAGACACGGCTTGGGGACTGAGCAGCAACAGCAACAGTGTGCATTTAGAGTCTATTCTCCACAGTACTCATGAGGGTGTAAGCTGGGGTAGACAGTGAGTGAAAGATCCAAAGCTAAATCAGAATTGTCACTTTTCATAACTGCCATCCGCCTATCCACCCCCAACCCAAAGCTAAATCAGAATCCTCACTTTCCGTAACTGCCATCCACCTATCCACCCCCTAGTTTCCCACACCTTCTATTGGACGTCCTCCTCCTCATGATGAGTTCCCTAAGATTTAACTCCCTTTAGCAAAAGTTTCTGTTGACCTAATATTCTGCTATGTAACTCTTTGCTCCATGAAATTTCAGTTGACATTCAGGAAGAGGAAAATATGTCTGGGGTTAAAGTAGCAAAATAGCAAACACAATTGATTCCTCCTTAACTAACGAATAGTGAAACATGTATAAGAGACTCAAAAACTGCTCTCTCAATTTGATCATTAAGTGTAATACAGAAAATAATGGAAAGCTAATAATTCACTTCATTTCCATTGTTTATGTTATGTATGATCAACAGTGTAGAAATTGCTCTCATTCATAAATAGTCTCCATATGGCATCAGATTATTCATCCTGTCTCACAACCTGCAAATAATTTGCCCCCATGATGCCGACTTTTAAGCGTATTAAATATGAGGTTTTCAAAGTCATAGAATTTGTACACTTTTTTTTAGATAACAGTCATGGTTTGTCTAATATTATAGAGATTCACAGAGAGATTCAAAGATTTTTTTTAAATTTAAATTTATTTATTTTAATTGGAGGCTAATTACTTTACAATATTGTATTGGTTCTTTAATTTGGTAAAAGACATAAGTTGGTCAACAAAACTGATTGTGGTCCTTATTCTTATTTTGTAACTCCTTGACAACATTGTGATAGCAAGGAGGAAGGTACCTATTTAAAAGCCAAGTCAAGGAATGACTTTTAGTAAGAGAAGGTTCTTCTGTAAGTCCTACTGAAGGTAATGAGCGCCTTGTGGGAAATCAGGAGAAAACCAGACTTCTATTTGCATGAATAAGATCTCCATATGGCTTCAAGAAGTGTGTGCATATGTGTTTTTAAAGTAGCTTGCTCTTTCCCACGATCATAGGAAGAAGATCATGCTCGAAGAATTTCAGTTTAAAATAGCCATGCAGCTGTGGTTTTTCAAAAACTCAATCATGTATATATGTGCTCAGTTGCTTAGTTGTGTCTGACTCTTTGTGACCCCATGGACTGTAGCCTACCAGGCTCCTCTGTCATGGAATTTTCTAGGCAAGAATACTGAAGTAGGTTGCCATTTCCTCTTCCAGGGGATCTTCCCAACCCAGGAATCGAACATGCATCTTGTGCAATTCCTGCCTTGGCAGGGAGATTCATTACCATCACACCACCTGGGAAGCCTATATACCTATATTGAAAATAAATATTGAAAGAAAATAAGTCAAGGGACAAATAAAATTATGTGAAACAAACCCCAAAAGGCATATTATTGCAACAACAGAAGTTTTATGACTTCTGTACAACTGATTTTCCAACCTTCTGTGAAAGACTTCAACATGAAAACATGTCATTTCTGTCTCCCTTGCCACGTGCTCTCTGTGCAGATGGGGTGGACTACAGAAAAGTCCTTACTCTTTGCCCTGGTGGCTCAGACGGTAAAAGCATCTGCCTGCAATGTGGGAGACCCCTGGAGAAGGAAGATCCCCTGGAGAAGGAAATGGCAACCCACTTCAGTACTCTTGCCTGGAAAATTCCATGGATGGAGGAGACTGGTGGGCTACAGTCCATGGGATCGCAAAGAGTCGGACATGACTGAGCAACTTCACTTGCACTTTCTGTGTGTGCTGGTCACTGTTTCATTGTTCAGCCCTCTTTCCACACCACCTAAGGGAACCAGCCATGACCCTCTCATAATAAGCCTGGAGCAGTAGTTGTCAACAATTTTGGCACCGGGGACCCATTATATGGAAGACAATTTTTCCTCGGATGAGGTCCGGGGGATGGTTTCATGATGATTCAAATGCATGACGTTTATTGTGCAATGTATTTCTATTATTATTACATCAGCTCCACCTCAGATCATCAGGCATTAGATCCTGGAGGTTGGGGACCCCTGAGATAGAGAATGTGTGAGGGACACACATCTCTGTGGCAGGGTTGAGACTAGATGGAGTACTTGCCTTGGGTGCTGCATAGGGTTGAACAGTGGCCTCCAAAGGTATGTCCAGATCCTAACCCTGGAGCCTGTGAATGTGATCTTATTTGGATAAAGCATCTTTGCAAATGTAATTAAGAATCTCCAAAAGAAACCCCAGGTAGCGCTAATGGTAAAGAATCTGGCTGCCACTGTAGCAGACACAAGAGACTGGGGCTTCATTCCTGGGTTAGGAAGCTCCCCTGCGGAAGGAAATGGCAACCCCCTCCAGTATTCTTGCCAGGGAAATCCCATGGACAGAGGAGCCCAGAGGGCTACAGTCTGTGGGGTCACAAAGAGTCGGACATGACTGAGCACTTGTCAATTAGGCAGTTGAAACCCCGCCCTAAATCCAGTGATAGGTGTCCTTATTAGAGAAAGGCAGAGGGTGACCTGACACATGGAGGCATGGGGGGAAAAGGCCACGTGAAGACAGAAACAGCCTGGAGTTATGGAGCCACGAGCCAAGGAACGTCTAGAGCCACCAGAAACTGGAAGAGGCAAGGAACTGTCTCTCCTAGAGGGTTCAGAGGAAGTGTGGCCATAGTGGCATTTCAGACTTCTGGCCTCCAGAACTGTGAGAGAATAGGCTCTGTTGTTTTAAGCTACCCAGTTCACGGTAATTTGTCACAGCAAGTCCTAGGAAGCTAGTACAGGCACAAAAAAATGTAAGAGGGAGCCAGAAAACTCAGGATCAAAATAATATTTTGATGTAGTATATTTAAAAAAAAATCAAAATAAATGCAAAAAAGACAACTCATGGTGAAAAACATGTTAACAATTTAAAGTTAACATCTGTGGGGTCATGGCTGGGATGGGCACACCGGTGCCCTGGGCAGGCTGAATCTGATTGGCTAATCAATTGGTACCTTTTTGTTGTTGTTTAGTCGCCAAGTCGTATCTGACTCTTGCGACCCCCTGGACTGCAGCCTACCAGGGTCCTCTGTCCATGGGATTCTCCAGGCAAGAATACTGGAGTGGGTTTCCATTTCCTCCTCCAGGGGATCTTTTGACCCAGGGATCGAACCCACAACTCTTGCATCTCCTGCATTGGATGCAAATTCTGTACCACTGAGCCACTGCATTTTTAACAGAATGAAAAGAAAAATACTCATTAATATTCATTTGAGATAGAGGTCAAACCCTCCATGGGAGAAAGCTGCTGTTGCCCTTCATTTCTTTTCTATGGTTCAGACAGTTCAGCCCAGGTCCCTAGGGTGGGCAGCTCTACTGGATTTATAGTAGAGACTAGGGATGTTGCCTTTTAATCTCATGTTCTCTGCAAAGTGTTTGGGGAGATGCTATTTTCTCTGTCTGGCTATATGTCTTTAAGGTTTATGGCTCCAACTACCCTTGCCTGGCTGCCTCTAAATCTAGCTTTAGTTACATCTATGTTCCCTTCTGTTTTAAGTTGAGAGCCTTGAGAACCAAGTCTAAAGGACAGAATGACCTCCAGTGGAAATCAGTTTTCTGTGCTGTTCTCTCATCTTCCACTGAGGGTCGTGAATCTGTCTTCCTGGTCCTCTGAGCTCATCCTGGGCTCTCACTGAGGAATTACAGAGAGAGAGCACACCTGTGACATCTGCTGTCCAGCACTGCGGGGCATTCTTGACATCCACTGGTTGAAGGACTCCCTGTGACAAAGCGCTGTCCCCTCTCCAGACTGCGTGATCCATGAGTAAGAGCGCTAGTGGTCTGGGAGTGGGGTCTTCATGCTCCCCACCAGCTCCTGGCTTTGGGAGAAACTGGATCAACTCTCCAGCGAAATGAAACTACTTAATGATAACTCCTGAATCTCTGCAGGCAGGATTGTATGAAGGCGGGAGAAAGGTCCACATAGGGGGCTCTACCATGACACTTTGGTGTCCTTATTTCTCCCTAAGACTCTTTCCAGAGTCACAAGTTGTTTCTCTGGTTATTCAAACCATGTTGCAGATCCTCCATGGGTTGTTTTCTATATATGAAAACAACAGAGACAGATCCTGAACTGCCTTTATAATTTGTATTGACTTAAAAGCCAATGGCACCCCACTCCAGTACTCTTGCCTAGAAAATCCCATGGGTGGGGGAGCCTGGTAGGCTGAAGTCCATGGGGTAGCGAAGAGTCAGACACGACTGAGCGACTTCACTTTCACTTTTCACTTTCATGCATTGGAGAAGGAAATGGCAACCCACTTCAGTGTTCTTGCCTGGAGAATCCCAGGGATGGGGGAGCCAGGTGGGCTCCCATCTATGGGGCCACACAGAGTCAGACACGACTGAAGCAACTTAGAAGTAGCAGCAGCAAAGTCAAGTTGGGGGGCTTCCCAGGTGGGGCTGGTGGTGAAGAACCCACCTGCCAATCCAGGAGATGTAAGAGACGTAGGTTCAATCCCTGGGGCGGGAAGATCTGGAGGAGGGCATGGCAACCCACCCAAGTATTCTTGCCTAGAGAATCCTAATGGACAGAGGAGACTGGCAGCTACAGTCCATGGGGTCGCAAAGAGTCAGATACGATTGAAGCGACTTAGCAGGCATGCACACAAAGTAAAGTTACAGAAAGGAATCAGTAATATAGATGTCTTCCCTTGCATCCCAATAATCGATGACCATAACCTAACATCATTTTCTATAATGTAGCTCGTGATTTTCACTACAAATTTGATGGCAGTTACTTTTTAATGTGAGGTGTGCACATTTCAAAGACTGTAGGAGTCTTATGTTAGGCCATAGGCAGATAACAGTCAGAAACACAGGTACTAATATGAACTTTTAATACTATAAAGCCAAGTCTCCAAGTATTTGGAAATAGCCTTCGCTTGAACGGATGGGACAGCAGCTAAGAAGTGGATGTAGCTCATATGGTCCAGGTCAGGGAAGGCAGAGGCAGTTAGGTTCTGAGTGAGTGTGTGTGTGTGGAGTGGGGGGACGCAGTGTGGAAGCCGAACCGTGCAATGCAGGGAGTGTCATGGTGTCCACGTTTCTGCACAGTGTGGGGTTCACTTTCATCTTTCTCATAGGGCAGGAAGTGACTTTTTCCGCCAGAAGAGCTTAAAAACCCATCCTATCACCACAGCTTGCAGAAGACTGATGATCCTACAGAGAGAACACAGTGCCAGCGAGATAGAAAGCACTGGTTCCCACAAATAGACTGAATGAAGCCACTGGCAGACACGGAATCCTGAGATCAGAGAGAAATGGAATGAAGAAACACAGCCAGAGCTACGATTTTGCACAGAATTTTTGTATAAAAGCAAAGCCTTCCATTGACTTTACTGGCAAAGATTCAGTCCTTATATGATATACTCTGAGTATACATATTGGGATGTATTTACTCAGATTTAGTAACACAAGCTCAAAGTTAGACATGGCCATCCCATATCACATCATGTGTGATATGAACACTGCAGAGCACTTTGAACAGGATCCATATTCAACCAACACTATTTCTTTAGCTCTAATGAAAGTTATGTTATGCTCCATCATGAAGAGGAACTATAGACTGATTTTAGAAGACTTAAAATACACTCTGAAGTAGCAAGGTATGAATTTCAGATCACAAACTGAAGTCTTTTGTGTTATAATTTGCATTACTTTTTAAAGGGCCATCATTTGGGCTTCCCTGGTGGTTCAGTGGTAAAGAATCCGCCTGACAATGCAGGAGAAAGACACGGCTCCAATCTCTGAGTTGGGAAGATCCCCTGGATAGGAAATGACAACCCACTTGAGTATTCTTGCCTTGAAAATTTCATGAACAGAGGATCCTGGCGGGCTACATGACTGAGTAACTCAGCACACACCCACATTTTTTAACAAGTGAATTTAAATTTAATTCTGTTTGGAGCCCTCATTCTATCACATCAGTTCAGTTCGGGTCAGTCACTCAGTTGTGTCCAACTCCTTGCAACCCCATGGACTGCAGCACACTAGGTCTCCCTGTCCATTACCAACTCCTGGAGTTTACTCAAACTCATGTCCATTGAGTATGTGATGCCATCCAACCATCTCATCCTCTGTCGTCCCCTTCTCCTCCTGCCCTCAATCTTTCCCAGCATCAGGGTCTTTTCAAATGAGTCAGCTCTTTGCATCAGGTGGCCAAACTATTGGAGTTTCAGCTTCAACATCAGTCCTTCCAATGAACACCCAGGACTGATCTCCTTTAGGATGGACTGGTTGGATCTCCTTGCAGTCCAAGGGACTCTCAAGAGTCTTCTCCAACACTGCAGTTCAAAAGCATCAATTCTTCAGCACCCAGCTTTCTTAACAGTCCAACTCTCACATCCATACATGACTACTGGAAAAAACATAGCCTTGACTAGATGGACCTTTGTACGCAAAGTAATGTCTCTGCTTTTAATATGCTGTCTAGGTTGGTCATAACTTTCCTTCCAAGGAGTAAGCATCTTTTAATTTCATGGCTGCAGTCACCATCTGCAGTGATTTTGGAGCCCCAAAAAATAAAGTCTGACACTGTTTCCACTGTTTACCCATCTATTTCCCATGAAATGATGGGACTGGATGACATGATCTTAGTTTTCTAAATGTTGAGCTTTAAGCCAACTTTTCCACTCTCCTCTTTCACTTTCATCAAGAGGCTCTTTAGTTCTTTGCTTTCTGCCATTAAGGGTGGTGTCATTGGCATATCTGATATTTCTCCTGGAAATCTTGATTCCAGCTTGTGCTTCATTCAGCCCAGCGTTTCTCATGATGTACTCTGCATATAAGTTAAATAAGCAGGGTGACAATATACAGCCTTGACATACTCCTTTTCCTATTTGGAACCAGTCTGTTGTTCCATGTCCTGTTCTACTGTTGCTTCCTGACCTGAGTACAGATTTCTCAAGAGGCAGGTCAGGTTGTCTGGTATTCCCATATCTTTCAGAATCTTCCACAGTTTGTTGTGATCCACACAGTCAAAGGCTTTGGCATAGTCAATAAAGTAGAAATAAATGTTTTTCTGGAACTTTCTTGCCTTTTCAATGATCCAGCGGATGTTGGGAATTTGATCTCTGGTTTCTCTGCCTTTTCTAAAACCATCACATAGTGGAAGTTAAATCTCAGACAATTGAAGTTTATCTCACCATCGATATCTCTTTTTCTACAGGTATATGTCTATGTACTGAGGGCATTGTGTTGTGTTCTTCACAAGGCTGTGGGGAAGGAACTGGTTTTCTGGGGTTTTTTTTGTCATAATATCTCCTTTGGTCTATTACCCATCTGGTCCTTAAGCTAAGGGTCCTACTAACTCACCCTTCAAGCTCACCTCAAGTTCCCTCAGGTCAGTCCTTCTCCTTGCTATTTCGGGGTCACTCTTTGCATGTTATCACACTGGACAAGACCTTAAGCTATAACACAGTCCCTCTTGGGAATGTTTCAGCTGTTTTCATACTTCACCCTAGGCTTCACCCTAGGCTGTGGACACCCTGTGTTTATCTAGGATCCCATCTGCTTAAATGCATCTACAGGGATTATTCCCTTGAAGCTCAGATGGTAAAGAAACTGCCTGCAATGTGGGAGACATGGGTTTAATCCCTGGGTCAGGAAGATCCCCTGGAAAAGAGAAAGGCTACCCACTTCAGTATTTTTGCCTGGAGAATTCCATGGACAGAGAAGCCTGGCAGACTACAGTCCACAGGGTTGCAAAAAGTCAGAGAATTCCATGAGTGAATGAAACTTCCACTTTCACAGCCATTATTTCCTGGGGATTGCTGCCTCTTTATATCTCTCTAGGGATGGCCATGTGAGCTCTCTCTGCTCCCCATAAATGGAGAGTAGAGAGAAAAGCAAAGCCCATGGCCTCCCTGGAGACCCCCAAGCTTCTCACCGCTTCTCATTTAACATTATTATAATACTACTATACAACTTATGGACCATATTCAAACTTTGCCACAAATTTCTTGTAAGGCTTTTTTAAATTTTTTTTTTTTTTCTTGTGAGGGTGGGAGATGACGGGTTTTATTTGATATCCATTCATGGTAAAAACTGAAGCATAAGAAGAAATTGCTAAGTATGTAGTAGCTAAACTTTTTCAAATAACATTTATTTAGAAGCCAATCCTAGAATGAATTACTTGGAAAATAATGTTGTAGGCCCAAATCTTAAACTGTAAATAATTCCACTATCTCCATGTCGTTAAATATAGAACTTGCTCTTTTAATGTGACCCAATTAAACCATGAATCTGGAAACTAAAAAACTCAATATTGAGTCTATGCATTACTGAAAAATCAGCTGTTTAGCAACTTTGCAACCCATTATTCACTTCCTGGTAAACATAATTTTAATGTGGTAACAGAAATGTCATCAATTCCAGAAAACTCTATATTTTAAGTAAACATAACCTTTTCTTACTAATAGCAAGAGCCTTTAGAGAAGTCCTTGTATCTAATTCAAGTCTATCTTTCTTATTACAGGTTCACAAATTCACTTAACAGAAAGTGGTTTCTAGAGTTGAAAGAGTGTTAGAAGAGATAGCCAATAGAAACTTCAGTGCAATGAAAAAGCAAGAAATGTCAGAGCTTAGAAAAGCTGTTCACCGAGTTTTAAATGAGCTGACAGGCACATGATTTATCTTGATATGGTTCATGTTCAGTTTTACCTCCTGAAGCAAAAAACTGCCAAATAACCCAATAAAACATGGGCTGCTTACCAGAGGCAGCTGAAAGATTCGTAGATAAGAGTCAAGAATCTTAAGCCTTGCTGCAAAGTTAGGTTTCCAATTAGGATGCCGGCTTAATAACATTTGACCTGAATGTGTGAATATTTTGCAATGCAAACGTACTATATTTTAGGATAAAACTGTTGGTTGCCCACTTTTGCAGCTGCCAGACACTTTTATCCCCATGGAGAAAAAAAAACCCAAAAAACAGTTTGCTTTGTGATGTGGGGAGAGTCAGAGCATTGATGGCCTGTGAGATAATACAGCTCATACGGATCTCTTAACAATCCTTGGATTTTACTCCCATGCTCTGTTACTGATGTGTTCAGTTGCTCAGTCATGTCCAACTCTGAGCTGGGAATCCCCTTCATCTTTAGGCCAGGTGGCTTAAACAACTATTTACTCCTCACAGTCTGGAGGCTGGAAGCCCAAGATTAATGTGCCCGCTGATTCTGTACCCAGTAAGGACTCACTTCCTGGCTGTCAGACTGATGCCTTCTTGCCGGGTACACAGAGCGGAGAGAGCAAGGGCTCTGGTCTCTCCTCCTCTATTTAAGGACACTAAGCTCATCATAGGGGCTCCACTCTTATGACCTTACCAGTCTTAATCACCTGTCAAGGCTCCATCTCCAGAACCATCATGATCGGGGATTTAGGGCCTTGACATTTGAGTGAATTACTTGTTGTTTTTGTTTATTCACTAAGTCCTGTACAACTCTCTGTGACCCCATGGACTGTAGCCTGCCAGGCTCCTCTGTCCATGGGATTTCTCAGACAAGAATACTGGAGTAAGTTGCCATTTCCTTCTTCAGGGGATGTGTCCGACCCAGGGATGGAGCCTGCATCTCCCGCACTGACAGGTAGATTCTTTACTGCTGAGCCAGCCAGTCAGTACATGACAACCAACAATGGGTTCCTTCAGGTATGACCTCCTTCAGGAAACCTTTCCTGACTTCTCATTTTGATCTGGAAGAGCACCTGGATCTTACCTTGATCAGATTTCTGAACAAGTGGATCTGAACAGCTAAATAACTGTGATAACTGTTATCACAACTCAGTAACAGTGGATATGAGTGACTGAGTTTCTAACGGTGCATATCAACTAATAGATGGGACAATGTGCTTCATGCTCACCAATAAAATGTGGGCAGCTGATGTACTGCTTTGCAAATCTAGCCCATAATCCTCCTCACACAAATGGTCTCTATTCTTTTCTGTCATCAGTGACTGCAGAACCCACATGCTGAGAGCAGCCTGTGTGATAGAATGCTTTGACTACTGCTTTCCACCCAAAGAAAACACCTAGAAAGTCCATTTCTTTTACCAAAAAATAATTTAAAATCTTACCTTTAATTTTACCAATAAGTTACCTTAAATTTTATCAATAATTTAACTTTGAAAGATAAATTATTGGAACTGATTAATTTTGAAGACTTGAAAATGAATGTTGAAAATATGACATTTAAACCAATATAATATTGTAAAGTAATTAGCCTCTAATTAAAATAAATAAATTTAAAAAAAAACACAAAACATAGTAACACTTTACATACACAGTATTTCCTGAGAGGTGTTCTTGTCAATCTGACCTAGAGTATGTGAATTAGTAAACCAGAAATAAACTCATTTTTCACGCTGAAAGCTTTGTATATTGATGTGTACAGTGTTAATTCAAAGTCTGTATAAAATATTTAATACAGAAACTACTGTCTTACTATAACAAGTGTAACAGTAATTATATATATTAATCTCCTATGCATATGCTTTTAATGAGCAATGTGTATAATTTTGCAAGCTTTTTGATTTCTTTGTGCTGTGTTTATTATAGTTATATCTACTGAAAAGTAATTTTATGGCTGTTAAATCTAATAATAAAAAACCAAGACTGTTTGCATGTCTTTAAAAAGATTTTTTTCCAATGATTTACTTAAGTTAAAATTTTAAACTGTCAGTCTGTGGTGGATTAGGGAAAAAACTAACAACTGAGCAAGCTTTAGCTCTTCCTCACAGACAGTTCTAGAAGCACCAAGTCAGGTTTCAGCCTTGGGTGTGTGGTGGATCTGCTCCTTTGGTCTGCAGGGGACAGGTGACACATTTGGGTAGGACTGATGGGCAGAAGTGAATGATACCCGCAGATCGTGGACACTGAGCTGCGCGATTACAATACGGAATTTTGTGTTTTCCCCCTGGGAGGTAGAAGTGAGTATGCTTTATACGTTAGAAGACGAATGAAACTACTTGCTGACCAAGACATGGAGACTGTTTCAAAAAGAAAAGCATTCACACTATAAGAATTCTGCTTGTTAATGTCAACAGAGATTAAAAAGAAAATCCGAGGTACATGATTGGAGAACATCATAATAATAGCTAACACTGCGTGAGTTTATGATGTAAGTTCTCTTGAAGCCAGGCACTAACTGACTTTAAGTGGATTTGGGGGATGGGACTATCCTGTGCATTGCAGGATGTTGAGCAACACCCTTGGCCTCTGCCCACTAGACTCCAGTAGTATGTCCCACCCCAGTTACGACAATCAAAAATATATCCAGATATTACAAAGGTCCCCAGGGGATTGTCGCCCCTGTTGAGAATCATTGGTCTGTGTGCTTTGCTGCAGTTAATTCTCTGAGTAGGGAGTATTGGGCTTCCCTGGTGACTCAGTGGTAAAGAAATCCACCTGCCAATGCAGGAGATGTGGGTTAGATCCCTGGATCTGGGAAGATCCCCTCGAGAAGGAAATGACAACCCACTTCAGTATTCTTGCCTGGAGAATCCGATGGACAGAGGAGCCTGGCAGGCTTTATTCCATGGGGTCGCAAAAAGTTGGACATGACTTAGCTGCTGAACAACAGCAACAACAAGGTACTATTATCATCTTCATTGTGTAGACAAGGGCAATGAGGTGAGAACTGGTTAGGAAGTAGCCTCAAGTCAGAAATAAAAAGTGGCAGAGTTGGGACTTAAAATACTGATGATTCTCTAGGACCAAGACATCACAGTCCAGTCTGCCTGAACTCTATTCAGCTTTTACAGCTGAAAGATAACTGAAGGCTTTCACCCTTTGAATGACACAATTACTTTAAAGGGGGATGTGTTGTAGCTGTAGTCCCCTTGTGACCCACTTTGAAGTCTTAAAAAAGTGTCAGGGATCCACTTTGGTTCAGTTCAGTTAAGTCATTCATAGTGTCCAACTCTTTGCAACTTCATGGACTGCAGCACGCCAGGCCTCCCTGTCCATCACCAACTCCCGGAATTTGATCAAACTCGTGTCCATTGAGTCAGTGATGCCATCCAACCACCTCACCCTCTGTCATCCCCTTCTCCTCCCACCTTCAATCTTTCCCAGGATCAGGGTCTTTTCAAATGAGTCAGTTCTTCACATTAGGTGGCCAAAGTATTGGAGTTTCAGCTTCAACATCAGTCCTTCCAATGAACACCCAGGACTGATCTCCTTTAGGATGAACTGGTTGGGTCTCCTTGGAGTCCAAGGGACTCTTAAGAGTCTTCTTCAACACCATAGTTCAAAAGCATCAATTCTTCAGCACTCAGTTTGTTTATGGTCTGACTCTCACATCCATACGTGACTACTGGAAAAACCATAGCTTTGACTAGATGGACCTTTTTTGGCAAAGTGACGTCATTTTTAGTATGTTGTCTAGGTTGGTCAAACCTTTTCTTCCAAGAACAAGCATCTTTTAATTTCATGGCGGCAGTCACCATCTGCAGTGATTTTGGAGCTCCCCAAAATAAAGTCTCACACTGTTTCCATTGTTTCCCCATCTATTTGCCATGAAGTGATGGGAACAGATGCCATGATCTTCATTTTTTGAATGTTGAGCTTAAGCCAGCTTTTTCACTCTCTTTCACTTTCATCAAGAGGCCCTTTGGTTCCTCTTCACTTTCTGCCATAAGGGTGGTATCATCTATGTATCTGAGGTTACTGCTATTTCTCCCGGAAATCTTAAAAGCTTGTACTTCATCCAGTCCAGCATTTCACATGATGTATGCTGCATATAAGTTATATAAGCAAGATGACAATATACAGCCTTGAAGTACTCCTTTTCCAATTTGGAATCAGTCCGTTGTTCCATATCCAGTTCTAACTGTTGCTTCTTGACCTGCATACAGATTTTCTGGAGGCAGGTATGGTGGTCTAGTATTCCCATCTCTTGAAGAACTTTCCACAGTTTGTTATGATCCACACAGTCAAAGACTTTGGCATAGTCAATGAAGCCGAAGTAGATGTTATTCTGGAACTCTCTTGCTTTTTCTTGCTTTCTCTCTCTCTCTCTCTCTTTTTTTTTTTTTCATGATCTAACGGATGTTGGCAATTTGATCTCTGATTCCTCTGCCTTTTCTAATTCCAGCTTGAACATCTGGAATTTCTTGGTTCATGTACTGTTGAAGCCTGGCTTGGAGAATTTTGCACATTACATTGCTAGCATGTGAGATGAGCGTAATCGTGAAATAGTTTGAACGTTCTTTGGTATTGCCTTTCTTTGGGATTGGAATAAAAACAGACCTTTTCCAGTCCTGTGGCCACTGTTGAGTTTCCCAAATTTTCTGGCATATTGAGTGCAGTGCTTTCACACCATCATGTTTTAGGATTTGAAATAGCTCAGCTGGAATTCCATCACCTCCACTAGCTTTGTACATAGTGATACTTCCTAAGGCCCACTTGACTGTGGACTGTAGGATGTCTGGGTCTAGGTGAGTGATCACATCATCATGGTTATCTGGGTCATTGAGATCTTTTTTTTTTTTAATTTATTTATTTTAATCGGAGGCTAATTACTTTAAAATATTCTTGTGGTTTTTGCCGTACATTGACATGAATCAGCCATGGGTGTACATCTGTTTCACATCCTGAACCCCCCCTCCCACCTCCTTCCCCATCCCATCCTTCAGAGTTGTAGAGCTTTTTTGTGTATTCTTGCCACCTTTTTTTTTTTTTAATAGAAATTACCTTTATTTTTAAAAAATAATTTATTTATTTTAATTGGAAGCTAATTACTTTACAATATTGTAGTGGTTTTTGCCTAACATCGACATGAATCAGCCACGGGCCCACATATGACCTAGCAATCCCACTGCTGAGCATACACACTGAGGAAACCAGAATTGAAAGAGATATGTGTACCTCAGTGTTCATTGCAGCACTGTTTACAATAGCCAGGACACAGAAGTAACCTAGATGTCCATTGGCAGAAGAATGGATAAGAAAGCTGTGGTACATATACACAATGGAATATTACTCAGCCATTAAAAAGAATGCATTTGAATCAGTTCTAATGAGGTGGATGAAACTGGAGCCTACTATACAGATTGAAGTAAGTCAGAAAGAAAAACACCAATAGAGTATACTAACGCATATATATGGAATTTAGAAAGATGGTAACGATGACCCTCTATGCGAGACAGCAGAAGAGACACAGATATATAGAACAGTCTTTTGGACTCTGTGGGAGAGGGCGAGGGCATGATGATATAGGAGAATAGCATTGAAACATGTATATCATCATATGTGAAACAGATTGCCAGTCCAGGTTCGATGCATGAGACAGGATGCTCAGGGCTGGTGCACTGGGATGACCCTGAGGGATGAGATGGGGAGGGAGGTGGTAGTGGGGTTCAGGATGGGGAACACATGTACACCCATGGCTGATTCATGTCAATGTATGGCAAAAACCACTACAATATTGTAAAGTAATTAGCCTCCAATTAAAATAAATAAATTAAAAAAGGAATTACCTTTATTTTTTAATTATTTATTTTATTTGGAAGCTAATTACTTTACAATATTGTAGTGGTTTTTGCCTAACATTGATATGAATCAGCCACAGGCCCATATGTGTTCCCCATCCGGAACCCTCCTCCCACCTTCCTCCCCATCCCATCCCCCAGGGTCATCCCAGTGCACCAGCCCTGAGCACCCTGTCCCATGCATCAAAACTGGACTGGCGATCAGGTCCACATGTGATGATATACACTTTTCAACACTACCCTCCCAAATCATCCCACCCTCACCTTCTCCCACAGAGTCCAAAAGACTGTTCTTTACATCTATGTCTCTTGCTGTCTCACATATAGGGTCATCGTTACCATCTTTCTAAATTCCATATATATGCGTTAGTATACTCTATTGGTGTTTTTCTTTCTGGCTTACTTCACTCTGTATAATAGGCTCCAGTTTCATCCACCTCGTTAGAACTGATTCAAATGCATTCTTTTTAATGGCTGAGTAATATTCCATTGTGTATATGTACCACAGCTTTCCTATCCATTCATCTGCCGATGGACATCTAGGTTGCTTCCATGTCCTGGCTATTGTAAACAGTGCTGCAATGAACACTGGGGTACACGTGTCTCTTTCCATTCTGGTTTCCTTGGTGTGTATGCCCAGCAGTGGGACTGCTGAGTCATATCTTGCCACCTTTTCTTAATATCTTCTGCTTCCTTTAGGTCCATACCATTTATTGTGCCCATATTTGCATGAAATAGTCCCTTGATATTTCTAATTTTCTTGAAGAGCTATCTAGTCTTTCCCATTCTATTGTTTTCCTCTATTTCTTTGCATTAATCACTTAGGAAGGCTTTCTTATCTCTCCTTGCTATTCTTTGGAACTTGCAAGTACCAAGTACTGAATTGCAGTACTTGGGTGCAATATAAAAATTTAAAGAATGATCTCTGTTCATTTCCAGGGCAAACCATTCAATATCACAGTAATCCAAGCATATGACCCAACCACTAATGCCAAAGAAGCTAAAGTTGAACAGTTCTATGAAGACCTATAAGACCTTCTAGAACTAACACCAAAAAAAAGATGTTCTTTTCATCATAGAGGACTGGAATGCAAAAGTAGGAAGTCAGGGGTTCAGTAATGAGACTTAACATTGCTCCTGGAAGCTTACTACACCTCTCTCTCTTTTTTTTCTTATCAAAATGGCACTTGTAATGACCCACTTAGTTCAGAAATTTTCTTCCTTTTCCTAAAACCTACAACCTATTGTGTACTGTCAAGCTCATAAGTTCAATTTCAAAATATTTTGAAGTAATATCATGCTTTTTTCTCATAAGACCATCTTCAGAATATATATTCCATAGATTATTAAATATTCATTTACAAAATGAATTTTAATGGCAGCGTAGTATTCCACCTTTGGGATGTACCCTATTTATTTAATTAATCCTTGTCTTTGGGCACTGAAAAATTTTTTTGCCCTAATGTTTCATGCATCATAACATTTTTCTATTTTCATTTTCTGTCCCCAGAGCCAGTACTACTATCCAAGGCTTGTGGAATCTCTTTGACATAATGCCTTACCAAGTGACTCACCGTAGTTTCTCAGGAGACACAGAGAAAGTTTAAGCCCAAGAGTACATGATCAATTCTGAGTTTAGAAAAATCATTCTGGATATAGATTTGAGGCTGAAACGGACAGAAATGGAACTAGATTCAGGGAGATGGTTAGAAATCAGGGAGAGAAATAAAGCAGTGGCAGAGGGGGAAGAGATACTAAGGAGTAGGATTAACAGGATCTGGGGCTAGTTTAGATAACAGGGTTAGGGAGAGGGAGAAGTTTAAGATAACTCCTGGGCCTACACTTGCTTATCATCCTGATTTCAAAAATTAACTATGGAGGGATAATTTAGACTCCATTTGATTGACAAGGCCAGAAGAAAAATAATTTGAGAACTATTTTGTCTCTTTGAAACCTAAGCCATTTTAATCCCCCTTGGGATCAATTTTGTTATTCATTATAATGTGAAACACTGTACTTGTTAAAATCTCTGAGTGATGAAAAGGAAACAAGTTCTGCCGTTCCCATTTTATTTTATGTATTTTTAAACATGTGTGATCCTTGCACATATGTATTTATCTGGTTGGAATGAACAACCTTTCTTGATTCTTCCCTTGATAAAGGGCGGGCAGAAAGGAAAGGAAGGAAAATAGAAGTTCATCTGTAGAATCACAAATGATCTAGTAATCACAGCAGCTGAGTTCAAGTAAAAGCCATTTGCTGAGTTCCTACTCTACACAAAGCTCTGACTGTGCTGACTTGCACATGCCCAGAGCAATTAGGGTCTGTTGAAACCTCAGGGCCCAGTGAGAGGTCCTGGGTTAGGCAGAAGAGGTGACCCAAGTATTCATCTATGAAATGGCCAAGACAGAGTCAAGGCAGGAGTTTGTAAACCTGGAAACAGAGCCAGAGTAAGTTGCAGAAATTTCTTGTGCCCTAGTTTTTCATATATGAAATGATTAAAGTAGTGATATTTTGTTTGCATACTATAATTTGTAGGTACCAGATTTAATTTGTGTAAGGGTACTTAATTACTTTCTTGGAAGGCAGAGTGGTTTCTTACTCCTGTTAATAGGCAACCAAGCCCAATACATTTATTTTACATCTTAATGCCTTTAGGATTGAAATAAACAAAAATTTAGAAATTTCTCCTTAAGTATGAGTCAAAAGAGAAGTAGAAAGATGACATATCAATAATTACAAGTTTTTCTAAAAACCTGTTTAGGTGGTAGTGGTTGTTTTTTGCTAAGTCATATCTGACTCTTGAGACCCCATGGACTGTAGCCCGCCAGGCTCCTCTGTCCATGGAATTCTCCAGGCAAGAATACTGGAGTGGGTTTCCATTTCCTTCTCCAGGGGATCTTCCCAATGATCGAACCCAGGTTGAGTAATTATGAAAGTGAAAGTGTTAGTTGCTCAGTGGTGTACAACTCTTTGTGATCCTGTAGACTTTAGCCCCCCAGGCTTCTCTGTCCATGGGATTCTCCAGGCAGAATACTGGAATGGATTGCCATGCACTTCTCCAGGTGATCTTCCTGATCCAGGCACCTAACCCTCTTCTCTTACATATCCTAGCATTGGCAGGCGAGTTCTTTACAACTAGTGCCAACTGGGAGAGTAATTACATAAATGTTTAAACCTATATATCACTTTTATTTCTCAAAATAAATGTAGGTTAAGATAACATGTGGAGTATGACTCAAAGAAACGCAAATAGATGGCAATATTAATACATTCTTCATCCAAAATTAAGTGTTTCTTTATTCCATAATGAACCTTTGCTTTTTATTCATTCATTCCACCCTTGAGAGCTTACTGTGTGCAAGTCATTGACATGAGTAGCAAAGATGCGACAGTGCAAATACAGAAAAGACCTCCAATCTCAATGTCAAAAACATTTGTTTTCACAAGACATTTGCTACTTGGTCTTATTATGAATACAAAAAGCATGAAGATGGTTAACAAGTGGGAAATTATTTTTCTAATTATTCCTATGATTTTTACCTAGTTTCCATCATTTGCATGAAATGACATTATATTCTGTTACATGAAAATAAAGAAAATATGGTTCTTACCTTTAAGGGTTTCACCATCTAGTGAAAATGATTGACCAATTCCAAGATAATGAAGATAAGCTAGGAATTAAATGTCAGTCTTGCAGGTGAGATCTTTTTAAAACAATTGTTTCCAAATTGTACTTGTTTTGTGTTGGGCTATACCCCACAGGCCTACAAGGCTTGTGCTTGCCCAGCTTCAAGGCTGAAAAGAAAACCCAGCGTCAACAGCAGAAACATCAGCAGCTTAACTGATGGGGGAATTTACTTGTCTGAAGCAGCAGACAGGACATGGTGGCGGCTTAACTTTCTAGGGGTGGGGGTTGTTATCAGTTACGGGGGAATAAACTTCAGGTGGGCTTATTAGTTAGCAGGAAAACCAGCATAAGCTTACTTCTCAGCAATCATTTTGATAAGAACAATCCCTAGATGGAGCCTGTGGCCAGTATGGAGGAAGGCCAGCCATGTGCTTCAAATATAGAGGAAGCAGACTGGCTGGTCCAGCTGGGACCAGCTGGGGATGTACAGAAAGCAAGAGAACAACCATCTTGAGGGACCTGACCATACATTGAGTCAAACTCTCCCCTGGGTCATCAGCCTGCATCAAGTCCCAAGATACCACAATAAAGGAAATGAAGAACATTTTGAGTATCACCAAGAGTTTTATTTCTGGAAAATCTCCTCTCAATATGGCAGAAATAAATGCTTTTAAGCAAATCTAAAATAAAACTCCTAGACTATGCTGTAAATTTAGTAAACAATTTCTGTAGCCATTGTAGCAAATTCCCTAGTAAATAGCCTCAAAATGTGAGACAAAGTTGCTGTCAAATTCTGTAAGAAGTGATTGAAAATAAGGGGCTTCCAAAATGGCAACCCACTCCAGTGTTCTTGCCTGGAAAATCCCAGGGACAGTGGAGCCTGGTGGGCTGCCGTCTATGGGGTCGCACAGAGTTGGACACGACTGAAGCGACTTAGCAGCAGCAGCAGGTGGTACTAGTGGTAAAGAACCTTCTTGCCAATGCAGGAGACATAAGAGACACGGGTTCAATCCTGGGGTCTGGAAGATCCCCTGGAGAAGGGCATGGCAACCCACTCCAGTATTCCTGCCTGGAGAATTCCATGGACAGAGGAACCTGGCGGGTAACAGTCCATGGGATGGCAAAGAGTCAAGTGACTCAGCATGCATGCACGATCATGAAAAAGACTGGGTTCCTGAGAGAAAAAGTCGAGTTGCTTTATAATAAGACTGGAAGAGAGTGGAGTGTGGCTTATGATTCTGAAAGGAGTGTTATTCCTCTTATATCATAGAAGAGAGGGAGGAAGAGGATTGAATTTATTCTTTATTTTTGTCCAGATTCGGGGTCTAACATTGAACAGCTATCAAAAGAAGTCAAGGTGCTAGTGAGACATGTTTTTGCACCACTTGGAAGAAAAAGTAGATAGCTCCCTGCAGCTCAGTTTCATTGCCCGGCACAAATGTCTTGAAGAAATGGCAGCTTTTAGGAGTGATGGAGAAATGAAGTTGGGCAGATTGTGCCAGAAGCACTGGTGAGCTGGTGACATTACTGCTCAACTGGGAAGGTGAGGGCATAAGGACATCTCTGGACAGCAGCAAAGCCAGGTATGAAGGTATATAAAAAAATCCAGCAATTACACAGTTACTGATTGTGGTTTATGAGATACCTGAGGAATCCCAACACCTACCTCCCCTTAGTGGGAGGAACCGACTTGCATATGAAAGTTTCCAAGAGTGAATCCTAAGTTGTTGTTGTTTAGTCACTAAGTCGTGTCTGATTCTTTGTGATCCCATGGACTGCAGCACACCTGGCTTCCCTGCCCTTCACTATCTCCCAGAGTTTGCTCAAACTCATGTCCATTAAGTCAATGATGTTATCTAACCATCTCATCCTCTCCTGCCCCCTTCTCCTTTTGCCTTCAGTTTTTCCCAGCATCGGGGTCTTTTTCAATAACTCGGATCTTTGCATCAGGTGGCCAAAGTATTGAAGCTTCAGCTTCAGCATCTGTCCTTTCGATGAATATTCAGGACTGATTTCCTTTAGCATTGACTGGTTGGATCCCCTTTCTGTCCAAGGGACTCTCAAGAGTCTTCCCCAGCACCATAATTAGAAAGCATTGTTTCTTTGGCACTCAACCGTTATGACGATTCAACTCTGACATTCACACATGACTTGAAAAACTTGTTTTTACAGACCTTTGTCTATATGGACCTTTGTCCGCCAAGCTGTCTAGGTTTGTCATAGCTTTTCTTCCAAGAAGCAAGTGACTTTTAATTTCATGGTTGCATTCACCATCCACAGTGATTTCAGATAGCCCAAGAAAATAAAATCTGCCAGTTTCCACTTTTCCCTGATCTGTTTGCCATGAAGTGACAGGACCGGATGCCATGATCTTAGTTTTTTGAATGTTGAGTTTTAAGCTTTGTCATTCTTCTATTTCACCCTCATCAAGAGGCTCTTAAATGGTATTATCATTATTTGATACTTGAGAGAGAGATTCAGAGACAGAGAAAGAAAGAGGGATCACATGAGTTGTAACACTGTTCATTCTTAGGCATGAGAATTGGATAATTGATGAATCAGTTTTGCTATGTTTTTCACAGAGATCACCAAATAGCCCTCTGCTCCTCCACATTTCCCAGACTCCCTTGCAGTTGGGTTTGGTTCTGGCCATTGAGATATGGACAGAAATGATGTGTCATTTGTAAGCCTGGTCCAGTAATACATTGCTCAAGATTCTTCATTCTCTCTGTCCTTGCCATAGTGACTTGGGAGGATCAATATGATGAAGGGATAGGATGAGCTACTAGACGTCCACTGGACTTTATGTATGCAAAAACAAACCTTTCATGCGCTAAGTTCCTCAAATATACCTTTTGTGGCAATTGGAGTTGATTGCCTGGACAAATGCAAGTCCCAACATTCTTCACTTCTGAGGTGATAGGATAGAATTGCCAAAACCCCTCTTTGAAACACCTCTTCAGAAGGGCCTTTTATAATTAGTCTCCCCCTCCCTCAACTTGATGGTTACATTTTTCATTAGTTTTAAAGTAATAGGAGTAAGGAGCTGGAAGTAAGCATAATGTGGCCTTTAGTTTGGCTCAAGAATGGCTCTCTTTTTCAAGTGACATTAAGGAGTAAAAAAAAAAAATAATAATGTATCAATAATTTCAGAGTATGTGGACTAATTAGAGAAACCAGATGCCATCAGCTTGGAATCATTATTATAATATTCATCAATGACAATGGACCCTTCCCTTACGTCAGAACCATCCTTAGCATTAGTTTTCTATTTATGTTATTTGAGGACAGAGATTCTGATCTTCTTGTGACTTTTTTCTTTAGTTATGACTTTTATGTTTTTTTAAAATTGAAGTGTAGTTGATGTATGATACATTCGTTTTAGGTGTACTACATAGTTATTTGACATTTGCGTACTTTATGAAATGATCACCATGATAAGCGTAGTAAACATCTGTCCTCATACAAAACTACTGCAGTATTACTGATCATGCTGTATGTTACATCCCTGTGGCTTATTTATTTTGTGCTAGAGGTTTGTACTCTTAATGTCCTTCATCTACTTACCCCTACTCCCATCACCCTCCCTTCTGGCAACCGCCTACTTTTTCTCTGTCTCTATGAATCTATTTTCATTTTATTTCATTTTTTTTGTCTTGTTTTTTTTTTTAATTCCACATATAAGTGAGATCATACTTTGTCTTTCTCTGTCTGACTTATTTCACTTAGCATAATACCCTCTAGATCCATCCATGTTGTTGCAAATGGCAAGACTGTATTTTTTATTTTGTTGCTATTGTTCAGTCACTAAGCCATGTCCAACTCTGTGACTCCATGAACTGCAGTACACCAGACTTCCCTGTCCTTCACTATCTCCTGAAGTTCGCTCAAATTCATGTCCAGTATTTTTTATGGCTGAACAATATTCTATTGTGTGTGTGTGTGTGTGTGTGTGTGTGTGTGACATCGTCTTCATCCATTCATCTATGGATGGACACTACACTTGCTTCCATATTTTGGCTATTGTAAATAATGCTACAATGAACATTGGTGTGTCTACTAGCTTTTCAAATTAGTGTTTTTATATAATTCAGGTAAAGACCCAGAAGGGAAATTCCTGAATGGCAGTTCTATTTTCAATTTTTTGAGGAATCTCCAAACTATTTTCCATAGTGGCTGCCCCAATGTATAATCCCTCTAACAGCACAAAAGGACTCCCTCTTCTACACATCTTCACCAGAACTTTTTATCTGTGGTCTTTTTAATGATAGCCATTCTGACAGGTGTGATGTGGTATCTCATCAAAGTGGAAGTCACACAGTCATGTCCAAATTTTGTGACCCCATGGACTATACATCCATGGAATTCTCCAGGAAGAAATACTGGAGTGAGTAGCTGTCCTCTTCTCCAGTGGATTTTCAAGTCCAGGAGTCGAACTGGAGTCTCCTGCATTGCAGGTGGATTCTTCACCAGCTGACCTACCAGGGAAGCCCAATGCTATCTCATGGTGGTTTTAATTTGTATTTCCCTAATGTGCTCTCTACAGTCAGCAAAAACAAGACTGGAAGCTGACTGTGGCTCAGATCATGAACTCCTTATTGCCAAATTCAGCCTTAAATTGAAGAAAGTAGAGAATACCACTAGACCATTAAGGTATGACCTAAATCAAATCCCTTACGATTATACAGTGGAAGTGAGAAATAGATTCAAGGGACTAGATCTGATAGACAGAGTGCCTGATGATCTATGGATGGAGGTTCATGACATTTTACAGGGGACAGGGAGTAACACCATCCTCAAGAAAAAGAAATGCAAAAAAGCAAAATGGCTGTCTGGGGAGGCCTTACAAATAGCTGTGAAAAGAAGAGAAGCAAAAAGCAAAGGAGAAAAGGAAAGATATACCCGTTTGAATGCAGAGTTCCAAAGAATAGCAAGAAGAGACAAGAAAGCCTTCCTCAGTGATCAGTGCAAAGAAATAGAGGAAAATAATAGAATGGGAAAGACTACAGATCTCTTCAAGAAAATTAGAGATACCAAGGGAATATTTCATGCAAAGATGGGCTCAACAAAGGACAGAAATTATACGGACCTAACAGAAGCAGAAGATACTAAGAAGAGGTGGCAAGAATACACAGAAGAACTGTACAAAAAAGACCTTCATGACCCAGATAATCATGATGGTGTGATCACTCACCTAGAGCCAGACACCCTGGAATGTGAAGTCAAGTGGGCCTTAGGAAACATCACTATGAACAAAGCTAGTGGAGGTGATGGAATTTCAGTTGCGCTATTTCAAATCCTAAAAGATGATGGTGTGAAAGAGCTGCACTTAATATGCCAGCAAATTTGGAAAACTCAGCAGTGGCCACAGGACTAGAAAAGGTCAGTTTTCATTCCAATCCCAAAGAAAGGCAATGCCAAAGAATGCTCAAACTACCACACAATTGCACTCATCTCACATGCTAGTAAAGTAATCCTCAAAATTCTCCAAGCCAGGCTTCAGCAATATGTGAACCGTGAACTTCCAGATGTTCAAGCTGGTTTTAGAAAAGGCAGAGGAGCCAGAGATCAAATTGCCAACATCCGCTGGATCATCAAAAAAGCAAGAGAGTTCCAGAAAAACATCTATTTCTGCTTTATTGACTATGCCAAAGCCTTTGACTGTGTGGATCACAATAAACTGAGGAAAATTCTGAAAGAGATGAGAATACCAGACCACCTGACCTGCCTCCTGAGGATTCTGTATGCAGGTCAGGAAGCATCAGTTAGAACTGGACATGGAACAACAGACTGGTTCCAAATAGGAAAAGGAGTACATCAAGGCTGTATATTGTCACCCTGCTTATTTAGCTTATATGCAGAGTACATCATGAGAAATGCTGGGCTGTTAGAAGCACAAGCTGGAATCAAGATTGCCGCAAGAAATATTAATAACCTCAGATATGCAGATAACACTTCCCATATAGCAGAAAGTGAAGAAGAACTAAAGAGCCTCTTGATGAAAGTCAAAGTGGAGAGTGAAAAAGTTGGCTTAAAGCTCAACATGCAGAAAATGAAGATCATGGCATCCGGTTCCATCACTTCATGGCAAATAGATGGGGAAATGGCAGCTGACTTTATTTTTCTGGGCTCCAAAATCACTGCAGATGGTGATTGCAGCCACGAAATTAAAAGATGCTTACTCCTTGGAAGGAAAGTTATGACCAACCTAGATAGCATATTCAAAAGCAGAGACCTTACTATGCCAACAAAGGTCCATCTAACCAAGGCTATGGTTTTTCCAGTGGTCATGTATGAATGTGAGAGTTGGACTAGAAAGAAAGCTGAGTGCAGAAGAATTGATGCTTTTGAACTGTGGTGTTGGAGAAGACTCTTGAGAGTCCCTTAGACTGCAAGGAGTTCCAACCTGTCCATCCTAAAAGAGATCAGTCCTGAGTGTTCATTGGAAGGACTGATGCTTAAGCTGAAAGTCTAGTACTTTGGCCACCTGATGCGAAGAACTGACTCATTTGAAAAGACCCTGATGCTTGGAAAGATTAAGGGTAGGAGGAGAAGGGGACAACAGAGGATTAGATAGTTGGATGACTTAACTGACTCAGTGGACATGAGTTTGAGTAAACTCCAGGAGTTGGTAATGGACAGGGAGGCCTGGTGTGCTACAGTCAGTCCATGGGGTTGCAAAGAGTCAGACATACCTGAGCAACTGAACTGAACTGAACTGATGATGTGTGATGCTGAACATCTTTTCATGTGCCTGTTGGCCACCTGCATGTCTTTTCTGGAAAATGTTCATTCAGGTCCTCTGTTCACTTTTTAATTGGGTTGCTTGTTTTTTGATGTTGACTTTTATGAGGTCTTTGTAGATTTTAAATATTAACTCTTACTGGTCATACCATTTGCAAATATCTTCTCCAAACTAGTAGGTTGCCTTTCATTTTGCTGATGGTTTTCACTGTGCAAAATTTAAGTATGATCAGGTCCCATTTGTTTATTTTTTGCATTTTGTTTTCCTTACCTGAAGAAAGAGATCCAAAAAAAATATTGCTAAAACCAATGTCAAAGTGCATGCTGTTTGTTTCCTTCTGACTTTTATCTCAAAATGAAGAGTTTTGTCTGTCAGTTGTCAGCATTGCACTCTTTTATGCATGTCCCTAAGAGTCCATGTCCCTTTCTAACTCAATGATGACATACATTTTAGATATTATATGGGGCAAATAGTCACAGAGTTTATCTCTGTACAAATTGGTCTGGAAATGCATATTGACAAATATGTTTCCAATACTCATTCTGTTCTAACCTCACTGGAGAAAAAATATATTTGTGAAGAAGAATAACAAGGGGCAGTTTATACATCAATAAATAACATTTCCTCCACTCCAAATGTCAACTTCAGGAAGCAATAAATGCTTTTTGCATTTTGTTGCCATTTTCTTAAAGGGAAAAAAAAATCCATTACACTGAAACATAGTTTCCCTAGTCAATGTTTGGAGCATGTAACTAGAGATAATAAGCTTGCAATAGGAAAAGGGAATAATTAAATAGCTGACTGTAAAAGTTTACTATGCAATTAGTTACATGCATGCTTGTTCATTTTTCATTCTAGATTACTGTTATAATTAGAAAAACTTTAAACACAAGAAAATAGAACAAAGTTATAAAACATGTAGTTCTGTTTACAACTCAGTGATGACTAATTTAGATTATCAGATGGGTAATAAAATGGAAAGTTTCCAATAAAGCAAATCATTTAGCATCAATTAAGGCCTTCTTTATAGAGTTAGAAAATAAAAAGTTTTATTTATCAATCTTGTTTTCAATAACACAGCCTGAAGATGCCATGTAACTTGCTAATTTAACTCTTGAATGAATCCCTTGAGAGGTTTAAATTGGAATAAATATCACATCCTGAATTAGAATTATTGAAGTTAATGTCTACTTAATTTCTGTCTTTAAAACAAATACAAATCATGTTTTCATGATCCTATGGTATTATTTTTCTAAGGTAAAGCATTCAAATTTAATGATTTTACTTTAGTTCAAGTTATATATAAACCACTCACAAAAATATAGCTCTGATATCATCACAAATCTATATTTATAAACAAAGTAAGATACTGCAAAGCAGGTAAGCCTAAAGTTCAGCAACATTGTTAGAGATACTTAACAGTATTTAATCTCACTCTATCTGTAGTTTTTTTATTTACGTATTAATTTTTCTGCCTATATTATTTATCTTTGTCTTTAATTTTTGTCAGATTGATTACTAAGTCTATTTTATTTAAATAAAGTTATCCTGAGCCCTAAAATTATGGGTTTTTCTAAGATACAAAACATAGTATACACAGAAATGTGTTTAGATGCAAAACATCCATTTAAATGACACATTATTATATCACATATTTCAATAATAGTTGCTTACATTTGTTTTAGCTTCTTTACATGCATATTAAATCTTCCCAACAAAATTAGAAAAACTCAGCATAATTAACTCCAAATTTAGGGGAGGAAATGAAAATTGAAGGATTAAGACTATAGACCAAATTCACCCATCTAGAATTATAGAATTGAATTTACATTTAATTATGACTAGTTCATTTAGTTTGAGACATTCTGAAAAGAAATCTAATTCTTGTGACCTTCTTTTCTCTCCACTGTTATTGTGTCAGAAATCTGAGCTGAGACTCAGTACACTCCCTGCTATAAATGCTTTTCTTTACTGCAGGGGTGGAAAGCCCGGACTTCCTTGTCAGCAGGGCTCCATTTAGTCTCATCCATTTAGAGGTTCTTTAGAGGTTCCCAGCTGTTTAGAGACTGGAGAGTTAAAAGAAAAGAAGCTTCTATTCTCTAGTGGCAGATGTCTACAGAACATTGCCAGTGGCTTCTTGGTGACCTCTTAGAATCACTTGCTGCCATGCTGCTGGCATCTGAGGTCATTCCAGTGTCTGCCGTTTGGGATCCCAGCAATCTGATCTCTGGCTGGTACCACCTTCCCTGACTTTCACTCCTCTGACTTTCCCAATGACTATGCAAGCCTCTAGTGCCTGCACATAGATAAAAACGGTTTCCAATTTCCTGACCGAAGGTCTTGGACACAGAATTTGACATCCAAGTTTGTTAGATACAGAACCTCACAGGGATCTGGAATTGGTTATCCAATTGGGTTAGATTTGAAGGCAGTAATGATCTCACTGACAATGAAATCTGGACCATTAGTAGTTCTTAGTGTACAGAGACAAAACGTTTGCTTAAAGTAACATCTAAAGGTCAGGAAGCAACAGTTAGGACTGGACATGGAACAACAGACTGGTTCCAAATAGGAAAAGGGGTACATCAAGGCTGTATATTGTCATCCTGCTTATTTAACTTATATGCAGAGTACATCATGAGAAATGCTGGGCTGTTAGAAGCACAAGCTGGAATCAAAATTTCCAGGAGAAATATCAGTAACCTCAGATATGCATATGACACCACTCTTAAGGCAGAAAGTGAAGAGGAGCTAAAAAGTCTCTTGATGAAAGTGAAAGAAGAGAGTGAAAAAGTTGGCTTAAAGCTCAACATTCAGAAAACTAAGATCATGGCACCCGGTCCCATCACTTCATGGGAAATAGATGGGGAAACAGTGGAAACAGCGGCAGACTTTATTGTTTTGGGCTCCAGAATCACTGCAGATGGTGATTGCAGTTATGAAATTAAAAGACACTTACTCCTTGGAAGGAAAGTTATGACCAACCTAGACAACATATTCAAAAGCAGAGATATTACTTTGTCAACAAAGGTCTGTCTAGTCAAGGCTGTGGTTTTCCCAGTAGTCATGTATGGATGTGAGAGTTGGACTGTGAAGAAGAATTGATGACTGAGTGCAAAAGAATTGATGCTTTCAAACTGTGGTGTTGGAGAAGACTCTTGAGAGTCCCTTGGACTGCAAGGAGATCCAATCAGTCCATCCTAAAGGAGATCAGTCCTGGGTGTTCATTGGAAGGACTGATGTTGAAGCTGAAATTCCAATACTTTGGCCACCTAATGCAAAGAGCTGACTCATTTGAAAAGATCCTAATGCTTGAAAAGATTGAGGGCAGGAGGAGAAGGGGATGACAGAGGATGAGATGGTTGGATGGCATCACCGACTCAATGGACATGAATTTGGGTAAACTCCAGGAGTTTTGGGCAGGGAGGCCTGGCGTGTTGCAGTTCATGGGGTCGCAAAGAGTTGGACACAAGTGAGCAACTGAATTGAACTGAAGTGAAAGGTACTTGTAACTACATGACTATTGAAAGGAAGGACACTGGAAGATCAAGTGGCTGTTGCAATACAATATTATAGTAGAAATGATTGGAATGATTTGATTGCTTCTTACTGCAATGGGCAGTTGAGTCATATAAAGACGAGTTTAAAATTCAAAGAAGCAGAGAGCTTCTATGACCATCCTAAAGATATTTCTCAGCTCTTACAGTCATGTGCTGCTAAGTCTCTTCAGTCATGTCCTACTCTTTGGGACTCAATGGCCTGTAGCCCACCAGGTTCGTCTGTCCATGGGATTCTCCAGTCAAGAATACTGGAGTGGGTTGCCATTTCCTCCTCTAGGGGATCCTCCCAACCCAGAGATCGAACCCACATCTTTTACGTCTCCTGCATTGGCAGTAGGAGAAGGCAATGGCACCCCACTCCAGTACTCTTGCCTGGAAAATCCCATGAATGGAAGAGCCTGGTAGGCTGCAGTCCATGGGGTCGCTAGGAGTCGGACACGACTGAGCGACTTCACTTTCACTTTTCACTTTCATGCTTTGGAGAAGGAAATGGCAACCCACTCCAGTGTTCTTGCCTGGAGAATCCCAGGGATGGGGGAGCCTGGTGGGCTGCCGTCTCTGGGGTCGCACAGAGTGGACACGACTGAAGCGAGTTAGCAGCAGCAGCAGCAGCATTGGCAGGCAGGTTCTTTACCACTAGCACAACCTGGGAAGCCAGTAAGAAGCAGTTAAGACCAGGGATTAAGGAACACAGCATTGAAATAGTCAACTTTATTGGTATTTCTTGCACACACATTTCATATATGGTTCAAATAGATAGGAATGACTCCTACAGTTTCACTTTTTGGTTGAAAGCTAAACTTAAAAGTTGTCCTCCAGTAAATAAGGCTGAGATATCAGAATGCTACACAATGGAAAGGAGGAATCCAAAAGCTTAAGAAGGTTAGGGATGTTGGAATGAATTTATCATACGCAATCAACTCATTAGCTGTCTTCCCATGTGTCCCATGAAGATCCAGAACATAATTCTTTTCTAAGACTTTGGAAAAAAGAGCAAAACATCCCTAAGGCTTTTAGTGACTGCTCTGTTCAAGTCAGGGATGATGTTGGGAGATATTATCCAGGGAATGATGTCATGGGTAAAAAAAAAAAAAAGACCATCCCAAAGTAGCAGAAGTTATTGGCTATAATCAAGCCCAGAAACAAGTGGAGACAGATACTGAAATGAGCTGCAAAATTGGGGTGGTAATCAGAATAGTTTGGTTAGCAACTGTTTTTTGGCAATGGCTAATTGATTATGTTGACTGTAAGGCATATAAAAAATAGGAAACCTGCTAAAGTATTAACCAGTTCTGAATGAACTGGGGCTTCCTTGCAAGCTCAGCTGGTAAAGAATCTATCTGCAATGCAGGAGACCCCAGTTTGATTCCTGGGTGGGGAAGATCCCCTGGAGAAGGGATAGGCTACCCACTCCAGTATTCTTGGGCTTCTCTGGTAAGAATCCACCTGCAGTGCAGGAGACCTGGGTTCGATCTATGGGTTGGGAAGATCCTCTAGAGAAGGGCATGGCAACCCACTCCAGTATTGTTGCCTGAAGAATCCCCATGGACAGAGGAGCCTGGTGGGCTACAGTCCATGGGGTCACAAAAGAGTTGGATACAACTGAGCGACTGAGCACACAGCTAAAGTATTACTTAGAATTGTGATCCAAAAGTCTACAAGCAATAAATGTTGGAGAGGGTTGGAGAAAAGGGAACTCTCTTACACTGTTGGTGGGAATGCAAACTAGTACAGCCACTATGGAGAACAGTGTGGAGATTCCTTAAAAAACTGGAAATAGAACTGCCTTATGATCCAGCAATCCCACTGCTGGGCATACACACTGAGGAAACCAGAAGAGAAAGAGACACATGTACCCCAGTGTTCATTGCAGCACTGTTTATAATAATAGCCAGGACATGGAAGCAACCTAGATGCCCATCAGCAGATGAATGGATAAGAAAGCTGTGGTACATATACACAATGGAGTATTACTCAGCCATTAAAAAGAATACATTTGAATCAGTTCTAATGAGATGGATGAAACTGGAACCTATTATACAGAGTGAAGTAAGCCAGAAAGAAAAACACCAATACAGTATACTAACGCATATATATGGAATTTAGAAAGGTGGTAACAATAACCCTGTGTACGAGACAGCAAAAGAGACACCGATGTATAGATCAGTCTTATGGACTCTGTGGGAGAGGGAGAGGGTGGGGAGATTTGAGAGAATAGCATTGAAACATGTATAATATCATGTATGAAACGAGTCGCCAATCCAGGTTCGATGCACGGTACTGGATGCTTGGGGCTGGTGCACTGGGACGACCCAGAGGGAGGGTAGGGGAGGGAGGAGGGAGGAGGGTTCAGGATGGGGAACGCGGGTATACCTGTGGCGGATTCATTTTGATATTTGGCAAAACTAATACAATATTGTAAAGTTAAAAAAAAAAAAAGAATGTATAATCCAATAATCCAGTAAAGCGTAGGTCTTGATTCAACACAATAGAAAGTGGTGCCCCAACCCTCACTCATTTCGTAAACCTAAATCAATTTAAGGACCAAGAGTGCTCTGATTAAAAGAAGGCCGTGTCCTCTTGAGAGAAGATCCTGTGACACTGCCACATACATTTACAGTAAATCTGCCTTTTAACCTTCCTCTCAAGACATGTGGCTTTTTAACATAGTGATTGTGCCCTAGAAACATGGAGTTACCTGGACATTTAGAGATTTATTGGACCATTGCCCCGAGATGAAATGGGAAATTGAAATTCATCTTGGTTCCACGTGTCAGAGAGGAGACTTATGGAGGTCCCAGCAGAACTGCAAAACCATTGAGGTTCTTTTCCCTGTTCCTAGATACATGCTTGATTTAGACATAGCTAGTAATTGACGAAATTCCCTCATGGAGACTGGGCTATTGTGGAAGGAAGTGACTGTTGGCAGCCTTATAACCACTATCAAAAAGTAAACAAAAGTCAATAACACATCCCTGGGAAGATTGCAGAGATTAATATCACCATCGAAACACTGAAAGATACCAGGGAGTTGAGTCTTACTACATCCTTTATTTAATTCCCCTAACTAGCCTATGGAAAAAGACAGATGGATCTTGGGGAATAAATAGATTATTGTAAATGGAAGCTGATAGTCACTCTGATTGCAGCAACTTCTAGAATCCGATATTCAGCTATTGTTCTAGAAAATGTCTTTTTATGTATGGTGGTGGTGGTTTATCTGCTAAGTCCTGTCTGACTCTTGCAACCCCAAGGACTATAGACTTCCAGGCTCATCTGTCCATGGGATTTTCCAGGCAAGAATACTGGAGTGGGTTGCCATTTCCTTCTCCAGGAGATCTTCCTGATTCAAGGATCAAACTTGCGTCTCCTGCATTGCAGGTGGATTCTTCACCACTGAGCCACCAGGGAAGCCCCCTTTTATATATACTAATTCATAAAAGAAAAATAGAAACAATTTACTTTCACCTTTTAGGAATAGTAGTGCAGTTTAACTGATCTCAGAGCTATGTTCTCTTTTTAGTTATTTGTCGTAATCCAATCCACAAAATCATTGTGTTACTCTGTCCCACAAAATGCTAAAGTTGTCCACCATATTGATAAACTCTAATGAGCAGGAGTTAGACAGTACCTTAGATGGCTTGCTGAGACCCTTGTATGACATATGATGAAGGATAATCCCATTAAAATACAGTGACTTTTCACCTTAGCGGGTTTTCTAGTGCCAAAGCAGTCTGGTCTGGCTGAGATGTCAATTCACTGTGAAGTTGCTGAGCCTTTACACCCTATCCCTAAGAAAGAGGTAAAATACTCGAGAGCTTCTTTGGATTGGATACACTATATTTGAGTGTGCTGCTCTGATTCATTTCTTAATCATTCCTCAAGTCTTCCAACCTGCCCAGGCAACTCTGCCAACTGCAGTTTATGACCCATAGATCCAATCCAGCTTGGCTTGTCTCTTTTGCAAACAGGAATGCTATTCGGAGTCACTGGCACACACCCATAAGAGATTCAGTGTGAAGACTCCTAGAGTTATAGAGCAAAAACAAAACCTCTTATTGCACACAGCTTTCTCCTTTTCAGAAACAATTCCTGTTTTGCTACTGGGACCTCATAACTGCCCAGTCATGGGCACCTCATGATCACATGACCATGAAATAGCATCAAGTCACAGAATGATGGACCAGTGTGGGAGCACCTTTCTTCAAGTGAGAGTGACATACATACAAAACCAGTCTTGTCGGGTTTCTTTAATGTGCTGATGACTTCCATGCTCATGAAATTTTTCTTCAACTGAGAGTGACATACATACAAAACCAGTCTTGTCGGGTTTCTTTAATGTGCTGATGACTTCCATGCTCATGAAACTATTCCTAATGTATTGCTACCTCTCCCTCAACTCACACTACATCCTCATGGGGAATTTCCTCTAACCAGTTGGTTGAGGAATACAAGAATTGTTCTTGGCTTAAGCTGGTTCCACAGGATATCCTAGCACTGGTCATGTTTGGACCACTGCAAATCCATAGCTCCCTCAGAGGATGCCCTGAAAGGTGAAAGGGAAGAGACGTGCTTTCAAAGAACTCTAAGCATCTTGTTTTTCATTGCACAAGAGAAGAGAGTGACCAGACATAAAGATCTATACTAATTCATGGGTGGTTGTTGTTCAGTCGCTCAGTCATGTCTGACTTTTTGCCACCCCATGGACTGTAGCCCACCAGGCTCCTCTGTCTGTGGGATTTTTGACAAGGATACTGGAATGGGTTGCCTTTTCCTTCTTCAGGGTGTCTTCCCAATGCAGATATCGAACTGATGTCTCCTGCATTGGCAGGTGGATTCTTTACCACTGAGCCATCTGGGAAGCCCCGTTCATAGGTGGTACCTAACAATTTGGCCACATGGTCAAGGATCTAGAAGGAATTATCCTAGAGGAAAGGTGAAAAGAATGTACAAGATGGAGCTGTCAGAATGCACAGAAAGTATGAACATATTTCTCTTCCATGGAATGCTAATCAAAAGTTATTCACTGTGTACATTTAGAATAGATAAGCAACAAGGCCCTAAAGTTTAGCATAGGGAACTATATTCAATAACCAGTGATAAACCTTAATGGAAAAGAACATTAAAAAGAAGGTATATATGTGTATAGCTGAGTCACTTTGCTGTACAGTAGAGATTTGCAGAACATTGTAAATCAATTATACTTCAATTTTAAAAAGGTGACTCACTGTGAATGTCAATCAGCATCTTTTCCCACCCACTAAAGTGCTTGTTCTATGGGTCCATGAACTAAACAGACATGGGAGCAGGATTGAAGTTAGGAGTAGGATCAAAAACCTGGGGCTTCCTCTAACCAAGGAGAGCCTGGCCATGGTCACTGCTGAGCATCCAACCTGCCCACAGCAGAGGCCAACACTGAACTGCTGATACAGTGTCATATTCCAGAGCAACTAACCATCGGACATCAGGTTAATTACACTGGAACTCTTTTGTGGTGTATCCTCACTAGAACAGCCTTTCCCTCTTACTATGGATTAGCCTCTCTGCTCTAAGTGCTTCTGTCTATACTACCATCTATATATTTAATGATGTTTTGTTCACTATCATTTTAATGCATTCACCACCCATGACCAAGGAATTAACTTCACAATAGTAGAACATCCTGAGAGGAAAATTGAATAGCTTATGAAAGACACAGTTTCGTGCTGCCTGGCAGACAATAGTTTGCAGAAGTTTAAGCCAAATGCCTATACCTGTGAACAGGATATGGTTCTCTTTCTCCTTTAGTGGGAAATCACTTGTCTGAGAAACAAGGGTTGGAAGCAGGCATGACTGTCCTCAATCTTCTCACTTAGTAAACTTCTGTCAAAAGTTATGCCTCCTGTTCCCATAACTTGGGCTCTGCAGATTCTGAGATCTTGATTCCCAAGAAATGAGAATGTCTACCAGGGAGCATATTCAATTTGAAGCTCAGATTGCAACCTGGCCATATTGGACTTGGATTCCCTGGTGGCTCAGAGGTTAAAGTGTCTGCCTGCAATGCGGGAGACCTGGGTTAGATCTCTGGGTTGGGAAGATCCCCTGGAGAAGGAAATGGCAACCCACCCATCCACCCCTCCCCCAGTCCAGTATTCTTGCCTGGAAAATCCCATGGATGGAGGAGCCTGGTGGGCTACTGTCCATGGGGTCGCAGAGTCGGACATGACTGAGTGACTTCACTTATTCAATGTCATCAAAATAAGAACAACAACAACAAAAAAGAAACACTGTACTTACTGAGATGACTGATCCTGATTATGAAGGGGAAGTAGAGCTGATGAGAGCACCGGGTATGAAAAAATGTGCACAAAATATAAGGATTATCTGAGTGTGACTTCCAATATTAAAAGGTGTTAATGAAAGCCTCTTGATGAAAGTGAAAGAGGAGAGTGAAAAAGTTGGCTTAAAGCTCAACATTCAGAAAACAAAGATCATGGCATCTGGTCCCATCACTTCATGGCAAATAGATGGGGAAACAGTGGAAACAGTGTCAGACTTTATTTTTTGGGGCTCCAAAATCACTGCAGATGGTGACTGCAGCCATGAAATTAAAAGACGCTTACTCCTTGGAAGAAAAGTTATGACCAACCTAGATAGCATAATGAAAAGCAGAGACATTACTTTGCCAACAAATGGCCATCTAATCAAGGCTATGGTTTTTCCAGTGGTCATGTATGGATGCTAGAGTTGGACTGTGAAGAAAGCTGAGTGTCGAAGAATTGATGCTTTTGAACTGTGGTGTTGGAGAAGACTCTTAGTTCCTTGGACTGCAAGGAGATTCAACCAGTCCATTCTAAAGGAGATCAGCCCTGGGTGTTCTTTGGAAGGAATGATGCTAAAGCTGAAACTCCAGTACTTTGGCCACCTCATGCAAAGAGTTGATTCATTGGAAAAGACTCTGATGCTGGGAGGGATTGGGGGCAAGAGGAGAAGGGGACAACAGAGGATGAGAGGGCTGGATGGCATCACTGACTCAATGGATGTGAGTCTGAGTGAACTCCGGGAGTTGGGGATGGACAGGGAGGCCTGGCGTGCTGCGATTCATGGAGTCGCAAAGAGTCGGACACGACTGAGTGACTGAACTGAACTGAACTGAATGAAAAGTCGCAACTACCCAACTAGTAATTGGATCACTCAGAAATGAAGTTTAGGGTTATTCTGCCCACCAAAATCCCACATCCAACTCAGTGTTGACCAAGGATAAAGTGAATATGAAATAGGTAACAGAAAATGTAGGTTCTAAACCAATTACAACATTACAATCAGTTACAAAAAGGGATGCAGTAATGGTGCTTATATTCTTGTTTTCTATATTATGTATATTTTATATTAGCCAAACTGGTTATCTCCTTCATCTTCTCCTACTAATTTATATAAGGAGTGTTGGTGCTGGTTAAACTTCCAACTTAGCTTGAAATCTCTATCAAATAAGGCTTATAACTGAGCCAAAAAAAGGATGAACATCCAGAGATGGCTACCGTGCCATATGAGTTTTCATACCTTGCCTTTTGAGGAAGAGAGTAAGTATATCTTTGTTAGGTCGAGAGACATTGTGGTAGGTCAGTCGAAAGCAAAATATTGTTGCTATTTGTAAATTTAAACACAGATGTATGGAGAACCAACTAGATGTTGTGTCTTGATACATAGTAAGATCCCTGTTCTTTTAAACTGTGTCTTGTAACATGGAGCTTGGCAGTTTGGAAGCTACCTTAACTAGATTTACTGACCAATAGGGATTTGGTTTCAATTCTCCCAATGGAAGGCATTTGTGTGAGATTTGGAAGTGGAAAATATAGAGAAGCCATTATCTCCAGGAGCAGCTGGGCATCTGCAGATGGCAGAAAGGGGGTTTTGCCAGTGACTTTCAGGTGTCCTTCTGCAGTGCTCTAGGCAGCATGTATCATTGGTGGGGGTTTATTTGGGTTCTTCTATTTTTGGATTGTTTGATGCTCTTTTTTTAGCTTTCTTGACTTTGCAGTAATTGTGTAAGATCAAAATTCCCTGTATTATACCTTTTCTTGCTTAAAATACCAATCAATAGTTTTTATTTTTCTGACCAAATCCTGACTGATTCATATACTGTATCTTTATTACTGTATTTGCCCAGTGGCTTCTATGAAGACTTTATAAGAGCATGTAAGGTGAACACTGGAAATTAGTTCCAGCTGCTGTATAAGACACAGACCTCAGTTCAGTGCTCTGTGGTGACCTAGAAGGGTAGGATGGGGATGACTTGGAGGGAGGCTCAAGAAGGAGGGGATATCTATCTATCTATCTATCTATCTGACTCACTTGGTTCTACAGCAGAAACTAATGCAACATTGTAAAACAATTATCTTCCAATTTAAAAATAAGAAAATATCTTCCCAAACATATTTCAAAATGCAGGCCTAAATAAGTGTTTACCTGCAGCATTATCCTACAATACAAAGAAAGCCCATAAATGGTATATTTACATGTGCTGCATATTGTGAAATATAGCTTAAGTCGTTCAGCTATAAGCAAAACAAAATAGATTTAATCGGTTTGCTTGAATATCCAGCCAACTCCTATTTATTATGTCGGCCTCCCAAAATGTTACCCTGCTCGTGTTTCTGCCAGTATAACTTACTGTGAGTTTGCCAACATAAATGGGAATAGAGCAGCAGGTTTCACTGTGTGAAAACTATGACAGATCCAAGCACATGGCTTTGAAAACATTCTTATTTTAAATTTATTTTATCTAACTTGAAGTACATATTCTTCTGTATCACAAAGGGGAAAGGAAATGAGAGGGATAGTTAATTTCAGCAAAGAAGATTATATGTGTGTGTGTGTGTGTGTGTGTGTGTGTGTGTGTGTGTGTATATATATATATATATATATATATTAGTTGCATGAGCTGACTCTCCTTCACATCTTTTAGTCAAACTGCCTGGAAAAACTTTGTATTTCTAATGGTGTGTCAGGGTTTTTTGAGTGACACCCTGCAGATTTAAAAGAAAGGAAAAATTATTTCCAGGATAGAAACCAAATATCTCAACATGCAGTAGATTCATTATGGAAACTTTTTAAAAAATAGTGTTTTAAAGAATATGTTCATTTTAAACCACTGCCAAGTAATTTATGATAAACTCAGTATATTTATAAAAATTTTTTTTTCCAAAACAGATATTTGTTTAAAAAAAAAATAAGACGAAAGGGAATGTTGAAGATTCTCAAAAGACTTTAAAGAAAAAAGCCCAAGCTCCTTGGCATCGCCCACCCTTCCAGGCCATCACTCCCTCCACCAATGCTCCATCGCCCATGGACTGGCTCACACCACAGCGCTTACATGTGGGACCATTTGCTGCTCTTGGACACACCAGTACTTTCAAATCCTGCTTGAGCAATCCTTGGATCTGAATCCCGTTAGCCATCTGTACATGTCTTTAGTTGGTTTATAGGTGTCTTTTCAACAGGATTGAGTTCAGTACGTGTAGTGATTCTTTTATTCATTTGCATATTAACGGTGCTTAGCAAATATAGCTAGTAGTTACCAATAAATGGCTAATATATGAAATGAGTGAATAGAGGAATAAATCATAGGATTTTAGATTTGGAAGAAATATAAGGGATTTTACTGTCCAAATTTCATGTTTCACAAAAGGAAAATGAGACTCAATGAGGCTATGGTTTGGTCGAATTTGCACAGAATTTAGAATAGTAGAGCTGCCAGTCCCAGAACACGATTATCTCAGCTTTCCATTCAGAGGCCTTTCTACCCTTTCTTCCTGGCTAATCTGGAATTTTGTTGGAGGGACTGTGGTTCATTTTCTAAATATTTGTGCTCTGATACTCTTAATATCCTTGGGGACATCATTCACAGTTTAAAGATGATTGGAGGAAAGTACCGGTAACTTCAGGCATTCAAACAGCTACAGAAGCACTCTGGCTTTTCAGCTGCCTCTGTTTAGTACTTTTGCTACATGTTAACATCCTGCTACATGTTATAGTAGCACCATTGTGGCAATTATATAGTACTTCTACCATGGGTATAGATATTCTACATCTGTATTTGATTTTTTATTTTAAAGCTGTAGGAGTTTTTTTAAAAATTCTGGATACAAGCCCTCTTTCAGAGAGAGGGATGAAATATCTATCTACCAAAAATTTCCACCCAGAAAATAAGGACATATTTTTATTATCTTCCTAGTATTTCTTGAAGAGTGAAATATTAAATTGTGATGAAGTCTAATTTATTCATTTTTGAAAATTGTATGGTTAATGCATGTTGTGTCTCTAAGAATCCTGTCTAGCCCCCAAATCATGAAGATATTATTTGATGTTTGCTTTGAGAAATTTTATAGATTTTGCTTCAAAGTTTAGGACTATTTTCAATGGTGTGAGGTAGGACTTAATTGCTATTTCATTTATTCATCTAAATGCTGCAATATTATTTATTGAAAAGATTTTCATTCCCCATTAGTAGGTTTGACATTATTCTTGAAGTCAGTTCAATAAACACAGATTGCTCTATTTCCGGACTCCCTGTTTTGTACTGTTGATCTATTTGTCTATTGTCTTGCTAAACTCTTTCTGTCTTGATTCTTGCAGCTTTATGGTAAGTCTTTATTTTTTTTTTTATTTTTAAACTTTACATAATTGTATTAGTTTTGCCAAATATCAAAATGAATCTGCCACAGGTATACATGTGTTCCCCATCCCGAACCCTCCTCCCTCCTCCCTCCCCATACCATCCCTCTGGGCCGTCCTAGTGCACCAGCCCCAAGCATCCAGCATCGTGCATTGAACCTGGACTGGCAACTCGTTTCTTACATGATATTTTACATGTTTCAATGCCATTCTCCCAAATCTTCCCACCCTCTCCCTCTCCCACAGAGTCCATAAGACTGTTCTATACATCAGTGTCTCTTTTGCTGTCTCGTACACCGGGTTATTGTTACCCTCTTTCTAAATTCCATATATATGCGTTAGTATACTGTATTTATGTTTTTCCTTCTGGCTTACTTCACTCTGTATAATAGGCTCCAGTTTCATCCACCTCATTAGAACTGATTCAAATGTATTCTTTTTAATGGCTGAGTAATACTCCATTGTGTATATGTACCACAGCTTTCTTATCCATTCATCTGCTGATGGACATCTAGGTTGCTTCCATGTCCTGGCTATTATAAACAGTGCTGTGATGAACATTGGGGTACACGTGTCTCTTTCCCTTCTGGTTTCCTCAGTGTGTATGCCCAGCAGTGGGGTTGCTGGATCATAAGGCAGTTCTATTTCCAGTTTTTTAAGGAATCTCCACACTGTTCTCCATAGTGGCTGTACTAGTTTGCATTCCCACCAACAGTGTAAGAGGGTTCCCTTTTCTCCACACCCTCTCCAGCATTTATTATTTGTAGACTTTTGGATCGCAGCCATTCTGACTGGTGTGAAATGGTACCTCATAGTGGTTTTGATTTGCATTTCTCTGATAATGAGTGATGTTGAGCATCTTTTCATGTGTTTGTTAGCCATCTGTATGTCTTCTTTGGAGAAATGTCTATTTAGTTCTTTGGCCCATTTTTTGATTGGGTCGTTTATTTTTCTGGAGTTGAGCTGTAGGAGTTGCTTGTATATTTTTGAGATTAGTTGTTTGTCGGTTGCTTCATTTGCTATTATTTTCTCCCATTCTGAAGGCTGTCTTTTCACCTTGCTAATAGTTTCCTTTGATGTGCAGAAGCTTTTAAGGTTAATTAGGTCCCATTTGTTTATTTTTGCTTTTTTAAATCAAGTGGGCATAAGTCTTTCAATTGTGTTCTTCTCTTTAAAGAAAAGTTTTTGCTATTCTAGGTCCTTTTCATTTCCAAATAAATGTTGGAATCTACTTGACATATTGTACCATGTAATTCATTGAATCTATATATCAATGTTAAAAGACATGAAAACAATATTTTTGTCTAACTTACAAACATGATTTGATATGCTCCTTCGTATAAATCTTTTCTCTCAGTTGTGTTTTATTTTCATGAAAATAATTATACATATTTTTTGCAAATTTTTTCCTAAAAATAGGTATATCTTTGGAGATATTGTAGGTTTGGTTTCAGACCATCACAAGGCAGCAAACACTGCGGTAAAGCAAGTCACACCGATGCTTTGCTTTCCTAGCACATATAATGGTTATGTTTACACTCTACTGAATTCCATTCAATATGCAGTGCACTGCAGTTCAGTTCAGCCAGTCAGTCGCGTCTAACTATTTGCAACCCCATGGACTGCAGCATGCCAGGTCCCCCTGTCCATCACCTACTCCCAGAGTTTACTCAAACTCATGTCCATTGAGTCGGTGATGCAATCCAACCATCTCATCCTGTCATCCCCTTCTCCTCCCACCTTCAATCTTTCCCAGCATCAGTGTCTTTTCAAATGAGTCAGTTCTTTGCATCAGGTGGCCAAAGTTTTGGAGTTTCAGCTTCAGCATCAGTCCTTCCAATGAATATTCAGGACTAATTTCCTTTAGGTTTGACTGGTTGGGTCTCCTTGCAGTACAAGAGACTCTCAAGATTATTCTCCAACACCACACTTCAAAAACATCAATTCTTTGGTGCTCAGCTTTCTTTATAGTGCAACACTCACATCAGTACATGACTACTGGAAAAACAATAGCTTTGACTAGATGGACCTTTGTTGGTAAAGCAATGTCTCTGCTTTTTAATATGCTGTCTAGGTTGGTCATAGACTCTTACTTCCAAGGAGCAACTGTCTTTTAATTTCATGGCTGCAGTCACCATCTGCAGTGATTTTGGAGCTCAAGAAAATAAAGTCTCTCACTGTTTCCATTGTTTCCCCATCTATTTGCCATGAAGTGATGGGATGAGATGCCATTATCTTTGTTTTAAGAATGTTGAATTTTAAGACAGATTTTTCACTCTCCTCTTTCACTTTCATCAAGAGACCCTTTAGTTTTTCTTCGTTTTCTGCCATAAGGGTGGTGTCATGTGCATATCTGAGGTTACTGATATTTCTCCCAGCAATCTTGACTCCAGCTTGTGCTTCATCCAGTCCAGCATATGCAGTAGCATATGTCTAAAATATATGCAGTAGTGTATGTCTTTAAAAAAAAACAGTAATACCATGACTTAAAACAGTGTTGGAAAAATGGCTCAAATACACTTGCATGGCATGTGTGTGTGTGTGCTCAGTTGCTAAGTCATGTCCAACTCTTTATGACCCCAAGCACTATAGCTGGCTAGGCTCCTCTGTCCATGGAATTTTCCAGGCAAGAATACTAGAGTAGGTTGCCATTTCTTACTCTAGGGGATCTTCTTGACTTAAAGATCAAACCCGAGTCTCTTGCATCTCCTGCATTGGCAGGTAGATTTTTTACCACCGCGCCACCTGGGAAGCCCACAACCTTCAATTTATAAAAAATGTAGTACATTTAAAGCTCAATAAAGTGAAGCACAATCAAATAAGGCATTCTTGTATTATATTTTTGTTGCTATATTTTTTAATTGATGAGGCAAAATCCCACTATTTTATTTCAAGATTTCTAAGTCCCACTTGCATTCAGACAAATTATAGAAAGGAAAATTATTTGCTGGACAGTGTTTAAATCTTGGAATGTAATTGTACAGTGATGTAACTATTACAAAATGATAGTAACTACCATTATGAAACAATGTTTATTGATCCATCCTAGCTCATCAAAAAATTGACATTGTTGGCAAAAATAAGTTATATGCAATAAATAAATCTGCAATAATGTTTGAAATGCCTCTTTAGTCTCTAGCTTAATTTAGCTTTCCAAATTAACCATTGGATGTTGAACTTTGAAAAGTGCCTTTAATGGATTAGTGTACACTGTTTAGAGATGTCAACCATAATGTAGAGATGTCAACAAGGACTGGTGGTGACAGCTGAGGTTGCAGGTTAGTACATAAGCCTACAGTTAACATTATGACTTCTATCTAAGTGGAGTAACTAAGAACTGAAAGATCTGCAAAATAAACTAGAAGAGACCAACAGAACAAAGAGGCAGCATGAGGCTAGCCACTGTGAGCTTGTTATGCATCTTTGCATTTCAGCAAGTGTAGGCAAGTTAAAATTGCTTATCATTTCCCTTATTTACTCAAAACAACAATAAATTTCTATTCCCCAAATCTTTCCAATGGTCACATTCCACTGCACATATCAAAATGTAAGGAATCAGTCCTAATTATCACATGTTCCAGGCGTGAAACAACGGACTGGTTCTAAATTGGGAAATGAGTACATAAGGCTGTATATTATCACCCTGTTTATATGCAGAGTACATGAAGCACAAGCTGGAATCAAAATTGCCAGGAGAAATATCAATAACCTCAGATATGCAGATGACACCACCCTTGTGGCAGAAAGTTAAGAGGAACTAAAGAGTGTCTTGATGAAGGGGAAAGAGGAGAGTGAAAAACCTGTCTTAAAATTAAATATTTACAAAATGAAGATTATGGCATCCAGTCCCATCACTTCATGGCTAATAGATGTGAAACAATGGAAACCGTGACAGACCTATTTTCTTGGCCTCCAAAATCACTGAAGATGGTGATTGCAGCCATCAAATTGAAAGAAATTTGCTCATCTGAAGAAAAGTTATGACCAACCTAAATGGCATATTAAAAAGCAGAGACATTACTTTGCCAACAAAGGTCTCTATAGTGAAAGCTATGATTTTTCCAGTAGTCATGTATGGATGTGAGAGCCGGACTAAAGAAAGCTTAGCACCAAAGAATTGATGTTTTTGAACTGTGGTGCTGGAGAAGACTCTTGAGAGTCCCTTGGACTGAAAGATCAACCCAGTCAATCTTAAAGGAAATCAATCCTAAATATTCATTGAAGGACTGATGCTGAAACTGCAGCTTCAATACTTTGGTCATCTGATATGAAGAGCTGACTCATTAGAAAAGACTCTGATGCTGGGAAAGATTGAAAGCAGAAGGAGAAGGGGATGACAGAGGAGGAACTGGTTGGATAGCATCACCAATTCAATGGACATGAGTTTGAGCAAGCTCCAGGAGATGGTGAAGGACAGGGAACTCTGGCATGCTGCCGTCCATGGGGTTGCAGAGTCAGACATGACTGAGAGACTGAACAACAATCACGTTTTCAGAAAAAAATACATAATATGTTCAGAATGTGTGTCATTTATTCTGATGGCCTAATATTCATTTTTCATGCTCCAGAATGTGTATGGTGATTGTATCCCTGGTAATTCCTCTTTGGAGCTTCCCTGTTGGCTCAGGGATGAAGAATCCACCTGCCAGTTCAGCAGAAACAGGTTTGATCCCTAGGTGGAGAAGATCCTCCGGAGGAGGGAGTGGCAACCCACTCCAGTATTCTTGTCAGGAAATCCCATGGACAAAGGAGCCTGGAAAGCTACAGTCCTTGGGGTCACAAGAGCCAAACACAACTTAGTGATGAAGCAACAACAACAATTTCCTCTTTTATATCAGATGTGAGGTGTTTGGAAACTATATTATCATCACTCTCTGTTGTAGCCACTTGGCAATTTTCACATCTCCATCAGTATTGATGTAAACTGTTGTGTGCCCTTGGCTGTACAGAATCATCTTCAGAGAGTCAGAGTACCTAAAACCTCTTTTTCTTTTTTGATAAAACCTGACAACTCAGAGTTCAGATGATTGGCATTGAGATATATTTTTCCTCTTTCAATAAGACCAGTGAAGAAATACCACGGTTTACTCCTAAGTAAGCTGTTTTCTTCTTACATTTTCTTTTTTTAAAATTCCTTTTTCCTTTTGAGTTTTTGTCAAGTATTCACTTATTTTTATACTATTCTGCTGGTAGTATGTGATGTCTTTGAAAATAGAACATTCTGGGCTTTAAATTGGGTGTGGGGTTCTTCCCAAACTGATGAAAAATGTTTATTCTAAGTTATTTTATACAGTAGTTTTTCCCCAGACTTGCAATAATCACATCTTTTAAATCTATAAATAACATTATCAAATTAAACTTAATCTTTGAAATCTCACAAAAATTTATGTTTTACAACTCATCCTAAATATCAAGGCTGCAAGAATAATAAAACATTTGCTATATCCAAATATTTTACAGCTGTACCTAGGAAAAGAAAAAGGAAAAAAATGCATATGCTTGGTTAAGGGCGAACATTGTCCTAGCAGTCAGAAACAAAATAAAATATCCAAATTATTAGCATTAATTTAATACAGTTATAAAGTCATGTTGTCATTAACAGTGATTGAACACAGGGATGAGTGCCCAAAGGGCTGGTCACAGAAGCAGTTGCTACAGTGTCTCCTCCTTTATGCATCCCAATTGTGCATCACCCCACACGTACTTTTTCCCACCACGTGCCATGCTAAGTCACTTCAGTCGTGTCTGACTCTTTGCAACCCTGTGGGCTGTAGCCTGCCAGGCTCCTCTGTCCATGGGATTCTCTAGGAAAGAATACTGGAGTGGGTTGCAGCGCCCTCCTCTAGGGAATCTTCCCTATCCAGGGATTGAACCAACGGGCTCAGCCCCTGGGGAAGCCCTTTCCTACCACACAAAGTTCTATTGAGCAGATAACAGGAAAGAATAGCAACCATAGCAAAAGCTAAACAGTCCATTGCCTTGCTCTCTGTTTGGAATATGGTCATTTTCCTCGTGCATGAAGTATTCAACAACATAGGAAAAGGAAATTTTCAGATGACATACATTTGAAGGCTCTTTGCCAAGATGATAGCTGTTTGTTGTTTCAGTCACTGTCCTGGCAATTATCTTCACATGCGCGCATGTTCAGTCGCTTCAGCTGTATGTGACTCTTAGCAATCTTCTGGACTGTAGCCCACCAGGCTCCCCTGTTCAAGGAATTCTCCAGGCAAGAGTACCAGAGTGGGTTGCCACGCCCTCCTCCAGGGGATCTTCCCAACCCAGGGATCAAATCTGCATCTCCTGCATGGCAGGAGGATTCTTTACTGCTGAGCCACCAGAGGAGCCCAATAGCTTTACATTCAAACTCAAAGGAGGCACAGTCTTTGTAATTTCCAGTCTTTTTTACTTCTGGGCAATCTGAGTGTTTTTATGGAGCCAGACTGAAAGCTGGGGTTCAAAAAGCCCTCCAAGTGTATGACCTACAGAGACTACTCCAGGAGTAAGATTTCCTTGCTGGATGCACACTGGTAGATCTCCCATCTACTTAATTCTCAAACCCCACCTGCTGCTGCTGCTGAGGTTAAGTGGCAATACATCTTGCTATATCTGCACAAACCCATTTGTGGAGACCGTACACTCCACTTTGTGCTCCTGGAAAATCTTTTTCATGCTCTTTTAAATAGCATTTAAAATTTAATTTTCTAATTATATTTTGCTAGTATATAGTAACACAATTAATATTTGTATATTAATCTGCTATCACCTTGCCAAGTTTTATTTGTAGTAAAAATTTTAGATCCCATAGGACTTTCACACAAACCAACAAGTCATCTGTGAATAAAATGATTTCAATTTTTATTTTCCCACTTGTACCTTTTTTTGGTTATACTGTGGTGGCTTGGTTCCTAAAATTAGGGGAAATGAGTTTCCTATTTTAGCGTTGATTATGATGTTTGTTGTAGGTTTTCATAGGTCTCTTTATCAGATTGTGGGACTTTATGTCTACTCCTACATTTAAAAATTTTCCCATGAATGGATGTTTCATCTTATCATCTTTTTCTCCTTCTATTGAGATAATTGCATGCTTTTTTACTTTTTATGCTTATGTATAAAGTAGAACTATCTCTTTGTAGAAGCTCTATCTTTTAGATAAAAATTCCTGCAGAATCTACTGAAAACTATTAAAACTAATATTTGTTACTGATTGACTGGACTATGTTAGTGAATTCTATTTGCTCTGCAGTATTTGCTTCTGATGTTACTGTTCAAAAAGCACAGCTTTGGGGCACGCACTGTCACCCTGGGATGACAGTAGTTTTAGCAAGGCTCTCTTTGACTTTCTCTTTCCCTAATTGCTTCCAGATGTCACATGCTACTAAGTTCCAGATGAGGGCTCTTTTGATTTCAGCAATGCCTGGGTGAATACATTGCTCCACAGACTGATCTGATTAGATTCAGACTGCTTTGTGGGGGTAGTTTTTGAGGTCAGTGTTTGAGGTTTGTTCTGACCCTAATAGGGCTCTTCTTCATTGTCTCTTTAGCTGCTCCTCACTGCAAATCTAACTGGCCAGTAGTTTAGCTTGTATTTTTCATAAAATTATCTGCCTCCTCTTAATTGGTTAGCACCAAAACCACCATTGCTTTCGAAAGCCTTGTTAGGCTTTTTGGGCTCACACTCTGTTCTTCCAAAAGTTTAGTTCATTTGGGGAGGTTTTTCAAAGCTTTCTGTTTTATGTCTCTTGATTCTTTTGGGCCAAATTTCTGAACCATGGTTCTGGATCTGGGGCAGGGATAGTTGCTCAATTCTTCACAGTGTCATATTAAAAGCAGGGTGCTGGGTGAGTGGAGGAGCCTTTGGTATTCTTGGCTTACCTCTCTAGGCACCAAATGAACTGGGGAAAAAACAGTTAGGTTTTCAGTGTTCTCAGCATTCCAGGCTTGAGGTTGCATCTCAGCATCTAAGCCTGAGGCTGAGCCTCTGTCTTATCAGTGAGACGTTAGTGGAAGAAAGGATCTCCTCTCAGTTGGACTCATCTGGAGTTTGGTTTCAACAAGGTATATGTGGAAGTCATGAGAAGTCCTGGGGGCCTGCCCATCCCAAGGAGATACTTGTCTTAGTCCATTTCAGTTTCTATATAAAATACCACAGATTGGATATTTATAAAACAGAAATTTATCTTTCATGTTCTAGAAGCTGGAAGTTTGAGATCAGGGTTTCAGCATGGTCAGGTAAAGGCTCTCTTCTAGATGTCAGACTTCTCATGTATCCTCACATGATGGAAGGGAGTGATGGATCCTTCTGGAACCTCTTAAGGTAGTAATCCCATTCATGAGGATTTCACCCTCATGACTTTCGTGCCTTCTAAAGGTCTCACTTTTAATTACCATCACCTTTGGGGGTTAGAATCTTAACATGAATTTCAGTGGGACACAAACATTCAGACCATAACCATACTATAACTTTCAACAGGAGCCCAGAAGAAGCCCTGTGTTCCGCACCCACCTGGAGTGGAGTTTCCATCTTGCTGAGTTGGGAAGAGTGAGGAAAAGAGGGGGTTGTATTTCAAATTGCACATGCTCTCACTGTTCAGCAGAGCTTAAGCATATATTATTGATATTCTTTTATTTCCTTCAGGACAAATTTCCCAAGACTTTAAACAGTTTGGTTCTTCTAATAATTTTCACCAGTTATGCTTGATTTTTCTGGGTAGGGAGTCCAGAGGGCTCTTCTTGCTACTATCCTGGAACAAGAACTTCCAAAATCCACTCAATCTCCTCTAGTTCCTTTTTAATTTTTAGACTTAGTGCTATTTCAGTCTATTGTTGACAAAGGTCCATTTAGTCAAAGTTATGGCTTTTCCAGTAGTCATGTACAGCTATGTACAGTTGGACCATAAAGAAAGCTGAGCACTGAAAACTTGATGCTTTTGAACTGTGATGCTGGAGAAGATTCTTGAGGGTCCCTAGGATAGCAAGGAGATCAAACCAGTCAATTCTAAGGGAAATCAACCCTGAATATTCATTGGAAGGATTGATGCTAAAGCTGAAGCTCCAATATTTTGGCCACCTGATGTGAACAGCTGACTCATTGGAAAAGACCTGGTTGCTGAGAAAGATTGAGGGCAAGAGGAGAAGGAGGTGGCAGAGGATGGGATTGTTAGATAGTATCACTGACTCGTTGGACATGAATCTGATCAAATTCTGGGAGATAGTGAAGGACAGAGAAGCCTGGCATCTGCAGTCTGTGAAGTGAAAGTCGCTCAGTCATGTCCGACTCTTTGTGACCCCATGAACTATATGTAGTACACAGAATTCTCTAGGCCACAATACTAGAGTGGGTAGCCTTTCCCTTCTCCAGGGAATCTTCCCAACCCAGGGATTGAACCCAGGTCTCCCGCATCGCAGGTGGATTCCTTACCAGCTGAGCCACGAGGGAAGCCCAAGAATACTGGACTGGGTAGCCTGTCCCTTCTCCAGCAGGTCTTCCTGACCCAGGAATCAACAGGGGTCTTCTGCACTGCAGGTGGATTCTTTACCAACTGAGCTATCGGGGAAGTGTCTGCAGTCTATGGGGTCACAAATAGTCAACACAACTTAGAGACTGAACAACAACAACAGCTCTTGTCAAAATATTCCCTTTATATTCCCTCTTTATGTTAATAGTTTCTTTTAAATTCTTGAATAACATTACAGTAAGAATTTTAACATCTAGACTGCTAATTCCAACAGCTCAGTCATTTCAGGGTCTGTTTCTATTGTTTTTTTTTTTTTTTTTTCTTGATCATTGGTCAAGTTTTCTGGTTTCTGTTTGCTTGCCTAATTTTTTTTTTCTATATACAAAACCTTGTGAATGTTTTGTTATAGTGTATGTGTGGTAGGTTGTCTTTCTTTGAAGTATGTTGAGTTTTGTTTGGACAGCCATTAAATTACTGGAACATCCTCTTGATCTTATTAGCATTGAATTATGCTATTGAGGGCAGGAGGAGAAGGGGACGACAGAAGATGAGATTGTTGGATGGCATCACCGATTCAATGGACATGAGTTTGGGTAAACTCCAGGAGTTGGTGATGGACAGGGAAGCCTGGTGTGCTGCAATCCATGGGGTCACAGAGAGTCAGACACGATCAGTGACTGAACAGAACTGATGCTTTGCTAGTGACTGCAGTCAGGAAATTAACAGATGCTTGCTCCTTGGAAGAAAAGCATTGACAAACCTAGACAACATATTAAAAAGCAGAGACATTACTTTGCCTACAAAGGTCTGTATAGTCAAAGCTATGGTTTTTCCAGTAGTCATATATGGCTGTGAGTGCTCATCAATAAAAAAAGGCTGAGCACCAAAGAACTGATGCCTTCCAACCGTGGTGCTGAAGAAGACTCTTGAGAGTCCCTTGGACAGCAAAGAGATCCATCCAGTCAATCCTAAAGGAGATCAATCCTGAGTATTCATTGGAAGGACTGATACTGAAGCTCCAATCCTTTGGCCACCCGATGCAAAGAGCCAACTCATTGGAAAAGACCTTGATGATGGGAAAGATTGAAGGCAGAAGGAAAAGGGGACGACAGAGGATGAGATGGTTGGATGATATCACCGACTCAATGGACATGAGTTTGAGCAGACTCCAGGAGACAGTGAAGGGCAGGGAAGCCTGGAGTGCTGCAGTTCATGAGGTCGAAAAGGGATGGACACAATTGAGCGACTGAACAACAACAATGCTTTGCTAAAGCAGACCTGGACTGGATTTTTCTTTTGTCCTAGGGCTTGTCCTTTTTCCTAGGGCACACTCCTTAATCCCCAAATATCACTTTTCTTTGGTCTATACTTAATATCTAAGTTGCTTAGATATTAAGCAACTTTTCTTTCCATTCTGGCTGAACTGGAATTTCCATATCTTTGAGATTTGTGATCTCTTTATTTCTGTGCAGCTCTCATTCCTGGAGCCACACTCTGCTATGCATGACATAGTCTTGCCTGGCACATGCACAGCTGGTGCATACTAGCATGCTAAGTCACTTTTAGTTGCGTCCAACTCTTTGCAATCCCATGTTCTGTAGCCTGCCAGGCTCCTCTCTCCATGGAATTCTCCAGGCAAGAATACTGGAGTGGGTTGCCATTTCCTCCTCCAAGGAATCTTCCTAATCCAGGGGTCACACCCTCATCGCTTAAGTCTCCTACATTGGCAGGCAGGTTCTTCACCACTAGCACCGCCTGGGAAGCCCATTCACAGCTCAGTCCCAGCTAAAGACTCAGAGGACCACTGGGCAGACTTCAGGGTTCCTCTCTGTGCACTTTCTCCTTCCAAGTATCCTGACACACAAAATTTCATCTGATTCAACAGCCAGGAATTCTTTGCTCTGTCTTTTCAGGTTATCAAAACTTTCATTTTGTTCTGCTTCTTACCACTGTACCACTTCCCTATGCCATAGTGCGGAAACGGCTTGCAGTCTGAATGCCAAGACAAATGTGGGATTACATTTTCGTATTTTTCTTTTCTCGGAGATCACTGTAGGGACTTTCCTGGTGGTCCAGTGGCTAAGACTTCACACTCCCAATGCAGGGGACTCGGATTCAGTCTCTGGTCAGAGAACTAGATACCACATGCCACAACTTGAAAAAAAAAAAGATCCTGCATAATGCAACTAAACGTCCTCCATGCCACAGGAAGGTCAAAGATCTCAAATGCCGTAACTAAGACCCAGTGCAACCAAATAGCTAAATGTTTTGTAAAAAATTACTGTACTTTGAGGCCAGGTACATAATGTCAGAAATGGTTTTGTAATGTATTTCAACCAGCGTTATAGGGGTTTATGTTGAGAGAGTGACCTAGGTCAATTGCATTGTTATAACAAAACACCATTGTTTTGTTAACAATGACTTATAAACAATTAAAATTTATTTCTCAGAGTTCTGAAGACTGAGAAGTCCGAGATCAAGCTGCTGGCAGATTTGATGTTTGGTGAGAGTCCACTTCCTGGTTTATGAAAGTGAAGAGTGAAGGTGAAGTTCATTTAGTCCTGTCCAACTCTTTGCGACCCCATGGACTATACAGTCCACAGAATTCTTTAGGCCAGAATACTGGAGTGGGTAGCATTTCCCTCCTCCATCCTGGTTTATAGGCAGCCATTTTTTTCACAGTGTCCTCAACGTGGCAGAAGGGGTGAGGGGTCACTCTGGGGTGTCCTTTTTAAGGACATCAACACTTCATGAGGGCTCCACCCTCATGACCTAATCACCTGCCAAATGTCCCACCTCCTAACACCACCACATTGGGGATTAGAATTTTTTTTTTAATTTTAGTATTTATTTATTTAATTTTGGCTTCATCGTGGTGCATAGATTTCTCTTTGTGGTAGCTTCTCTTGTTGCGGAGCATTTGGGCTTCAGTAGTTGTGGTACACAGGGTGTTTCCCGTGGCACATGGAATCTTCCTGGACTAGGGATCGAACCTGTGTCCCCAGATTGGGCAGGTGGATTTTTAACCACTGGACTACAAAGGAAGTCAGGGGATTAGATTTCAACATGTGAATTATGAGGGGACACAGTCATCCAATTCGCAGCAGAAGATACAGAAGTAGAATTCTTGCCCCTCCCCCATTTAAGATCTCTTAACATGTATTAATGGATCACTCAATATTTAGATATCTAATTTGAATCTAACTGTATCAAACCTGGGCAGGAAATATTTGTGTTATTTTAGTCGATTAACCAGTAATGTCCTATTTTAGGAAAGAAACCACAGCAGGACTAAACAGGATACAAGAAAATTCCAACAGAGGGTACCATTGAGTCTAAACTCTTCTTGTTTCTTCTGTGTCAATCAAGGACCAGATAGCCTCAACATTGTACATGAGAGGAGGTATCTGAGAGGAACACGTTTCTGAGCATTTTAAATAATTCAAATTTAATTTAAATAATTGGAAATCTGAGTGTAGAGAGTAAAATGATCCAAACAAGGTCTACAATCAAAGCTGGGCCATTGAAGAGGGGGCTTCTTCCCCAGCTTTAAGAGAGTAAATTTGATTTAGTATAAACAAATGACAGTCAAAATGTTTAGATAGCATAGCATCACTACAATGGGTTAAGCTTTATATATGATTTCAGTTGACAAAGTATGTTGTAGCTGATACTCTCCAGATACACTGAATGTTGGAAAAATTTTATTACTGATATAACTTATGTGAATTGACTTAAAATTTTTTCTCACTTGCATATATGTTAAGCATATTGCTGAGAAAATGTCAAATAAATATAATCACACCTCATGTTTAGGAAACATTTCAACATATGAGTAAGATTGCCCCACACAGACACTTAATTTGAAATACAAATGTTAAGACTGTCAAAATTAATATACCCTTTAAAGGAGGATTTTGGCTGTGGCATCTTTACAAGTGGTATGGACTAGTTAAAAATGTCTTCTTTATTTTGAGAGAGAAAAATGGTAATTTTCACTTTTAGTTTCTACTTCAGGCACCAGTTTCCTTTGTATGAAAGAAGGAGCAATTTTGCCATGAACCAAGATCTCCTAATGCAATGTTCTACTTTGTAATTTAATTTTCAACTGGTGAACAAATTCCATCAGGTGCTAGATTGCTGCTGATATGGGTTGAGTGGACCTGCGGGTAATGAAACAAAAGCCAAGCACTATATTTTCAGAGCTGCAGAAAGTCTCTTCTACTACCTGTGATATCTAAAGTGTAGAGTTTTCCCACTTTAAAGGACTTCCCAGTTGGCTCAGTGGTAAAGAATCTGTCTGCCAATATAGGAGACAAAGGAGATGCAGGTTCAATCCCTGGGTTGGGAAGACCCCCTGAAGGAGGAAATGGCAAACACTCCTGTATCCTGCCTGGAGAATCCCACGGGCAGAGGAGCCTGGTCAGCTACCGTCCACGGGGTCACAAAGAGTCAGACACAACTGAACAACTGAGCACACTCACACTCCCACTTTAACTGCACAGACACCACAAATATATTCTAGAAAACTCCATCACCATTGGATTGATCAGTTTCTGCAAGTTGCTCATGTAATAAACCTGATATTGGAAAGAAAATTTTTTCCAGAATGGCCAAGCATTATTCCTGCATTCAGGTAAGTCATCAAAGATAAACATGTAGGTCATATTATCTTAGATTCCACAACAAATGCTTATGCTGAGTAAAATTTAAATCATCATGTGTTCAGCCAAGGAAAATGACAAACAGAATCATGCATTTGATCAGTGTTAAAGTTACTAACCTATTATGTCATTTGGTGTCCCTGAAATAGAAAAAAGAGTGCATTAAGGTTGTATATTGTCACCCTGCTTATTTAACTTATATGCAGAGTACATCATGAGAAACGCTGGGCTGGAAGAAGCACAAGCTGGAATCAAGATTGCTGGGAGAAATATCAATAATCTCAGATATGCAGATGACACCACCCTTATGGCAGAAAGTGAAGAAGAACTAAAGAGCCTCTTGATGAAAGTGAAAGAGGAGGGTAAAAAAGTTGGCCTAAAACTCAACATTCAGAAAACGAAGATCATGGCATCCGGTCCCATCACTTCATGGCAAATAGATGGGGAAATAATGGAAACAGTGAGAGGCTTTATTTTCTTGGGCTCCAAAATCACTGCACATAGTGATTGCAGTCATGAAATTAAAAGATGCTTGCTCCTTGGAAGGAAATTTATGACCAACCCAGATAGCATATTAAAAAGCAGAGACGTTACTTTGCTGACAAAGGTCCAGCTAGTCAGTGCTATGGCTTTTCCAGTAGTCATGTATGGATGTGAGAGTTGGACCATAATGAAGGCTGAGTGCAGAAGAACTGATGCTTTCAAACTGTGGTGTTGGAGAAGACTCTTGAGAGTCCCTTGGACTACAAGGGGCTCAAACCAGTCCATCCTAAAGGAAATCAACCCTGATTATTCATTGGGAGGGCTGATTCTGAAGCTGAAGCTCCAATACTTTGGCCACCTCATGTGAAGAACTGACTTACTGGAGAAGAACCTGATGCTGAAAAAGATTGAAGGCAGGAGGATAAGGGGACAACAGAGGACAAGATGGTTGGATGGTATCACCAACTCAATGGACATGAATGTGAGCAAACTCCAGGAGATGGTGAAGGACAGGGATGCCTGGTGTGCTGCAGTCCATGGGGTCGCAAAGAGTCAGACACGACTGAACAACAGAACAGTCATATCGCATGAGAAAATGTTCTGTGTGGCCACAGAGGATGCAGTGACAAATGGAGCTGAAGTTGAATATAAACTTGCATCATGGTACAAGTCCAGCCAATTGCAGGTGAACCCAGCAGAGAAACAGCCTATCTACAGAACTGTACACAAGAAATAAATGCTTGTTTGAGCAAATGAGTGGTGGCATCGTCTCAATGGATGACCGTAGTTGATCAAAGGTGTATAAGAAATATGACAACAGTGAATATCTTTAATATTTATATAATTTATCTCATAAATTATTGATAAAAGTCATATTCTTCAATGAAAAGTGATTTTAAAATACTGGACAACAAAGAAAAAATTTTGAAAGCCAATAAAAATACCTAGGTGAAATTAAAAAATAAAATGCCAGAAAAATGAGTTACAAGAAATGAATTTGATTTTTAAATATCAAATAATCTAACATTTTAAATTGAAAATGCTTGGTCCTAATAACGATGGTGTTTGCAGCATTCTACTGGTGAGAGGTTAAATTGGCTCAGAAAAAGAATTTTTTTAATATAAATAAATTGGCTCAGAAATTTTATAGTATTTGTCTTGAGTCTTTAAGAAGATCAAATAATTTATTTTCCAGGGATTTTTCCTAAAGAAATTACAGAAATATTTGGCTACCTTTAAATAAAGTATACATAGTAATATGTTCTATGCTTTTTCTTACAAAGAGGAGAACCTAAATGCTCTACCATAGGAAATGCTTAAATGAGACTTATGACACATGTATAAACAGATACCATTATTGGAAACAGAAGTAGTATTATCAAAGAAATTTTTATGACATGAATCTACGTATTATATTGTTTTGAAAAGCAAAATACAGAATTTTGTGTAAGAGAAGAAAGAAGAAAATGTCTAGTGAAAATGCTCTAAGATATTACCAATGACCATTCACTTCTACTCCAACAGTCTCTCCTGTGCTTTGTAGTTTTGTTTCTGACCCCAATTTGCTACATAGCTGTTTTCTTAAAGGACATTAATAACCTACTTTTCAGTTACTCAGGATGTCATTAACTGAGTTCTTATTCTTTTTGAGCCCTTCAAAAGTCTTTAACACTTTAACCTTCAACAAATCCTTCAAATGTCTGAGTTGTTTTTTTCCTCTGTCAGTGCTTTCTTTGGGTCTCTTTTCCCTGTAATTCGTTTCCTCTCTCTTTTTGACAGGTTTTCCTGCCTCTGCTGAGACGTAGTATTCCCACAGGTTTTGGTCCTTGGTTCCTTTCTATCTCAGTGTGTAAATTTTCCCCTAGAATAGTACACCTTGTTACTTCCAGCCTTCTAAGAGACATCACTACTTGATTGAAGTCTCACTGTATTTGCTCTTTAATATGCCTATTTGAGGATTTATTATTTTTTTAATCATGACTAGAGATCAAATTGCCAACATCCGCTGGATCATGGAAAAAGCAAGAAAGTTCCAGAAAAACATCTATTTCTGCTTTAGTGACTATGCCAAAAGCCTTTGACTGTGTGGATCACAATAAACTGTGGAAAATTCTGAAAGAGATGGGAATCCCAGACCACCCGACCTGCCTCTTGAGAAATCTATATGCAGGTTAGGAAGCAACAGTTAGAACTGGACATGAAACAACAGACTGGTTCCAAATAGGAAAAGGAGTTTGTCAAGGCTGTATATTGTCACCCTGCTTATTTAACTTATATGCAGAGTACATCATGAGAAACGCTAGGCTGGAAGAAGCACAAGCTGGAATCAAGATCGCCAGGAGAAATATCAATAACCTCAGATATGCAGATGACACCACCCTTATGGCAGAAAGTGAAGAGGAACTCAAAAGCCTCTTGATGAAAGTGAAAGCGGAGAGTGAAAAAGTTGGCTTAAAGCTCAACATTCAGAAAACTAAGATCATGGCATCTAGTCCCATCACTTCATGGGAAATAGATGGGTAAACAGTGGAAACAGTGTCAGACTTTATTTTTGGGTTCCAAAATCACTGCAGATGGTGACTGCAGCCATGAAATTAAAAGACACTTACTCCTTGGAAGGAAAGTTAGACCAACCTAGATAGCATATTAAAAAGCAGAGACATTACTTTGCCAACAAAGGTTCGTCTAGTCAAGGCTATGGTTTTTCCAGTGGTCATGTATGGATGTGAGAGTTGGACCGTGAAGAAAGCTGAGCACCGAAGAATTGGTGCTTCTGAAGTGTGGTGTTGGAGAAGACTCTTGAGAGTCCCTTGGACTGCAAGGAGATGCAACCAGTCCATTCTTAAGGAGATCAGCCCTGGGATTTCTTTGGAAGGAATGATGCTAAAGCTGAAACTCCAGTACTTTGGCCACCTCATGTGAAGGGTTGACTCATTGGAAAAGACTCTGATGCTGGGAGGGATTGGGGGCAGGAGGAGAAGTGGACGACAGAGGATGAGATGGCTAGATGGCATTACTGACTCAATGGATGTGAGTCTGAGTGAACTCCGGGAGTTGGTGATGGACAGGAAGGCCTGGCGTGCTGCGATTCATGGGGTCTCAAAGAGTCGGACACGACGGAGCGACTGAACTGAAAGCAGTAGTAGTCTGTATGGACTAGTCTTGTCATGGCCTCTGCGTGGACCTCCTCTTCATTCTGTGAGCTATTTTCTCATCCTTGGTAATTGCCTATCAGCTTAGTCTGAGTACTACGTCAGAACATATTTTTATTCAAAAGTATTTAATTGCCTTTTTACACACATTTCCAAAAGATACTTACCTCTGCCACTGATGTTATGCTTGCCCACGCGAGTTTTGTTTTGAACTCATAGAGAGTATGCTTCCCTGAGCCATAGCTTTAGGCTCAACCATGTGTCTTGCTTTTGATCAAATGAAGTTAGCAGCTGTGACAGTAGGAGAGGCTAGACCTGTACTCATGTGTTTGGACTTGTCATCTTACATTTATGCCATCAGTATGAAAACTTGTCCCACGTAGCTACCCCCCAATTATAGACTCCAGAATAAACAAACAGGCAGCAGACACAAGTCAAATCTACAGTGAGGATCAGGAAGGGCCAAGTACACAGACTCAAGCAAAGTCATGCTGCTGTTTTCAGTCTATTCCAGCTATCCTGCAGCCAACACACAGACATGTGAACAAGAATAAATGATGATAATTTTAAGCCATGAGGTTCAGTTCAGTTCAGTTCAGTTGCTCAGTCGTGTCCGACTCTTTGCGACCCCATGAATCACAGCACACCAGGCCTCCCTGTCAATCACCAACACCCAGAGTTCACTCAGACTCATGTCCCTCGAGTCGGTGATGCCATCCAGCCATCTCATCCTCTGTCGTCCCCTTCTCCTCCTGCCCCAAATCCCTCCCAGTATCATAGGTACTTTATCTTTAATTTAAAATTTTTTTTAATTTAAATATAGTTGATGATATGTTACAAGTACATAGTATAATGATTCACAATTTTTAGAGATTATCCTCCATTTTTTGGTGTATATGTGCTTAGCCGCTCAGTCATGCCCGACTCTTTGAAACCCCATGGACTGTAGCTCGCCAGGCTCCTCTGGCCATGGAATTTTGCAGGCAAGAATACTGGAGTGGATTTCCATTTCATACTCCACAGGATCTTCCCTACCCAGGGATAGGACCTGGGTCTCTTGGGTCTTCTGCATTGGAAGGCGGATTCTTTACCAGTGCACCACCTGGGAAGCATATAAAATATTGGCTATATTCCCTGTGTTGTACAATATATCCTTGTATCTTATTTTATATCCTAATAATTTATATCTTTCATTCCCTATTCCTTTATTTCTCCTCCCACTTCCCTTTCCCCATTGGGAACAACTAGCTCATTATCTATATTTGTAAGTCTGCTTCTTTTTTGTTAGGTTCAATAGTTTGTTGTGTTTTTAGATTCCACATGTAAGTGAAATCACACCCTATTTGTTTTTCTCTGTCTCACTTAGTTCATTTAGTATAATGACCTTGATGTCCATAAATGCTGATGCAAATGGCAGAATGTCATCCTTTTTGATGAAAGTGAAAATGAAGTCGCTCAGTCGTGTCCAACTCTTTGCGACTCCATGGACTGTAGCCTACCAGGCTCTTCCATCCATGGGATTTTCCAGGCAAGAGTACTGGAGTGGGTTGCCATTTCCTTCTCCAGGGGATCTTCCTGACCCAGAGATTGAACCTGGGTCTCCTCCATTGTAGGCAGATGCTTTACCGTCTGAGCCACCAGGGAAGTCCTCTTTTAAAAACCATCTTTTTTATGGTTGAGTGGTATTCTGGGCATCCTAGGTGGCACTGGTGGTAAAGAACCTGCCTGCCAATGCAGGAGACACAAGAGATGCAGGTTTGATCCCTGGATCGGAAAGATCCCCTGGAGGAAGGCATGGCAACCTATTCCAGTATTCTTGCCTGGAGAATCCCATGGACAGAGGAGCCTGGCAGGCTATAGTTCATAGAGTTGCAACATGACTGAAGAGACTTAAACACACATGCATTCCATTGTATATATTCACCACATCTTCTTTATCCAGTCATCTGTTTATGGACAGAGGTTTCTTCTGTATCTTAAGCCATTTAGTTTTGGGATGGCTTGTCACACAGCTTCCCTGGTGGCTCAGGCAGTAAAGAGTCTGCCTGCAATACAGGAGACACGGGTTCAACTGGACACGGTAGCCTGGTGGGTTACAGTCCATGGGGTCATCAAGAGTTAGACATGACTGAGTGACTAACAGAATTGTCACACAGAATTATTGTATCACAGCTGACTGATACCAGTGGACCCATGTTGGAAGGCAGCTCCTTGAACTAGCACCCTTTTCTTGGCATTTTATGATGTTTTATCAGTTATACATTTTTCACTGATAAAAGTCTTAGAGCAAAGATAGCTTTAAGCAAGGCTTGATTCAAGGGCTTAGACGATGTCATCAGGTCCCAGTATCTCTTGCTCTATCCAAGTTTAAATTCTATTCACAGGCTTTCTATTTTGAGTAGCAAATGGTTGCCTTCATTTATTAAAAGTATAATAATTGCATACATGCTGTAGGCAGTCAATTCTAGCTTTCAAGAACAATTCCAATATAAATAATCTTTCACTTCTTTAGAAACTCAAACACACATTATAAAACCAGTCATTTTAGCTAGGGGAACACATTGTTTTGGTTGATGCCACAGAAGCCACATGCCCACACCTGGAACCAAGAGTGGATTCAACACCATTTGATATGCATTAGATGTGAGCATTGGGGTCCCTAAAAGGAAATTGAATAACTGTTTTCAGAGGAAAAGGTCATGAGGGTTTGGTGTGCTGAAGTCAAAAGATAATAGATCATTGCTACACCAGCTCATAGCATTCTTGTTATCAGGTTTTGTCTACTTTAAATTGTCCCCTGCATGCACTCTGTCTTCATAAAGCACAGATCTGGTGGTATCAACACTCCTGCTTATAACTTGTATGAGTTGCAATCAGAATAGGGGCCACAATCTAAAGGTCGAACTTCAAAGCACTTGGCCATTTGTTTCCTAACTTCTTTTGCAGCCTGGTACCCCAGAATACCTATGCAAACCTTCATTTCAATGACACTGGTAATTATTCCATTTCTCTAACGTACCCTGAGACCCTCCTAGCCCCATGATCGTATTTGACATGTCATGAATCTTTCAGGACGTCATCCAAATCCCACCACTCAACTGTGCTTCTATCATGGCTCATATCATAGTCAGCCTCATGTTGTATCAAACACACATGTGTTCCCCAGATAGTTCGTGGACTCTCTAGAGCATGTAGATAAAAATTCATCTCTGTATCCTCCAGAGTAACTTACACAGTACTTTTCAAATAATCAGTGAATGTTTGTTGAAATGGTGAGCTGCGGAATCATCTAGCCCCAGGCTCAAGAGCAGAAGTTAGGATTAGCATAGAACTCAGGATTTTCAGCATATGATCTCTTCAGGTCCCTACAGGTGACTGAGTCCTGACAAGCTGCTGGGCAGGAAAGATGATTTAAATTACATATTTAGAGAAAGGTGTAAGTTAGCCCATATGTTGGGATAAAGTAAGCAAACAGTCAGAAACTTCACAGAAATAAGAAAAAAGGCCAGAGTCAGGTAGAAGGACTTAAATAAAATGCTTTTAACATATACTGTCTATCATTTGGGGAGTGTCCTAGGATTGCTAAAGAGTGTCTGGGTAGTTTGGAACTCAGTTGATGGCTGGACCCTGAGTAAGGAATGTCAGAGGTGTTCTACATTGTAAGGAAGTCTTTATTTATACAAATTCTGTCAGCTCAGAGGATACCGCTAAGAATATTGAGAGGAGAGAAATTTCTGTTCACTGCCACAGAGGCTAGATTAAAAATACAGATAAAGTGTTCTCTGATCCAATATACCTAATAAGACACTGACCAAAAGAGTTATTTATGCGATAATAATTAAACAACCTTTGAAATACTGGTACCTTTGAATCCTGAAACACAGTCTATGTAATTTCCATAAAAGCTACATGACATAAAGTCAAGGTAAATTTCTTAGGGAACTATCATATTAATCAAACCATGTCTAAATAATGACTACAGCAGCATATGAAACAATAATCAGTATTTTCCAAAAATACTTTAGATAGGGCACTTATTTGAGTCTGAAGTTGGGTCTAATGTGTATTTTACATGACTGGATTATATCAGTAAGGTCAGTTGAATTGTACAATCAGGTGAGCTGTACAGCAGGGAGGTTAGAACAGGGAGTGTAGGTGGTAAGGAGAGAACCCAGAAATTGTTCCTGAGAGCCCTGCTCTTTCACAGGAAATGAGGGGTGGGGGGAACACTTAACTTCCTGGCCTCCATCTCAGCTTTCCCCAACCCTCAAATGCTAAACTTCCTTAATTGCATTGCTGGGGGCATTGAACTGGAAGTCAGTTATCAATTAAATGAGATTTTAAAAAAGAACCTATTTAAAGGTTTGTTTTCTCACTTGTCACCTGCATTGTTAACTCAGAATCATAAAATACCAAAGGTAGTTTAGAGTGAACATCTTTGTTCTTTGACTTACACAGTTTTACTAGGCTGTTGGGACTAGTCATTGAATTGGAAAATGAGCAAGAAAGCTTGTGATGAGTAGCAAAAAATGGCCACTTCTAGCTCCTCCCAGGAAGAGGTGGAATCTTTTCATGTGTGTGCTTGGTCTTTTAGCAGTGTTTGACTCTGCGACCCTTTGGACGGTAGCCCACCAGGTTCTTCAGTCCATGGGATTTTTCAGGCAAGAATCCTGAAATGGTTTTCCATTTCCTTCTCCAAGGGATCTTCCCCACCCAGCATCTCCTGTGTCTCCTGCTTTGCAGGTGGATTCTTTATGTGCTGAGCCATCCAGGAGTCTCTTTCCCTCACCCTAAATCTGGGTTATATCAGTAACTGACTTCGGCAAATAAAATGAAACAGAAGTGAGATTGCACAAGAACCAAGTCAAGTCTTCAAGAGGCTTCCTATTCCCTCCTGGAGCCTGAGACACTTATCTGAAGAAGCAGGGAACAGACTTCCAGTTGATAAGAGACACACAGCCCATCACTCCTGTCACTAACAATCGCCAACGCCAAGTGCCAGACAACTCAGTGAAGCCAGCCTTGGCCACCCAGCCACCAACTATTCAGCCAGCTGACTACATATGCATGAGGTGGCCCAGCAGAGATCAGCCAAGTCAGCTCAGGTCAGAAGAATCACTCAGCTGATCCACGGAGTCATGGACTAAATAGATGTTGTAAGCTATTAGGTTGTGAGGTCAGTATTACACCAGAGGAGCTAACTAACACAGTGCTGTTTAAAAATAAAAGAAAGAAAAAACCTGGTGAATTGTAGAAGCAGGACACCATAATGTAGGCTGCAGATCCACAATCATTGCAAATATTGAGCAAACCAAAGGATCTACCTGGATCAACATTCTCGGGCTTTGTTAAAAATATTTCTTGAGGTGGGTCATTTGCTCCTGTATAGGTAATGATGTTGTTGTTTTAGTCACTAAGATGCATCCAGCTCTTTTGGGACCCCATGGACTGTAGCCCACCATGTTCCTCTGTCCATGGAATGCCCAGGCAAGAATATGCCCCAGCCCAGCAATGGGCTGACATTGCTTTCTCCAGGGGACCTTCCTGACCCAGAGATTGAACCTGCATCTCCTGCATTGGCAGGCGGATTCTTTACCACTGAGTCCAGGGAAGTCCAAAGGTTATGATAGACTTCTCTTTTTCTTTCTCTCCTTTTCCTTTTAAAAGATTTTTATTTATTTATTTATTTTTGGCTGCACTGGGTCTTGGTTTCTGGGCTTCCTTTGGTTGCAACGAGCAGGGACTACTCTCTAGTTGCGTTGCACAGGCTTCTCATTGCTGAAGCATCTCTTGTTGCTGAGCTTGGGCTCTAGGCATATGGGCTCAGTAGCTGTGGCTTGTGGACTTAGTTGTTTCAAGGTATGTGGGATCTTCCTGGACCAGAGATTGAATCCATGTCCCCTAGATTGCCAGGTGTATTCTTCATCACTGGACCATCAGGGAAATCACGTCCCCTCCCCCCCCCTTTTTAAGTGTGGTTTTCAAGATATATCAAACAGCAAAATGTCACATTAAAAAACTAAAGAAGATATGTCTGCCCAGGTGGCAAACAGGGTACAAGTCCCAATTAAAGAAACAATAAAATTAATGATTTGTGTTAATCCAATCACAGTGATGTTTAATTGTTGTTGAACTAAATACTTAAAGATACATTGTAAACAGCCACTCCTTTAAGGCAAGAAAATGTTGGATCAGGAAAGCACTAAAGAAGCTTGTTTTACTTATTTTTATTACCTTTGTATTTCCAGGAAGAGGAATACAACTTTTTTTTTGTATTAGAATTTTTCTTTACATTTTGAGCAGTTAGAAACAACTTCATTAAAGGAAATAAAAATATCTGGAATATAAATCAGTATTCTGGTTTGAGTGTTGTTTTGCCCACTTTCTTTGTGACCTTCAGTTTGTGTCTTCATGTCCTCACCTGTAAACTGAGTATTATGTTTATTCACAGAATTAAGTGAGGATGAAAATGAAACACTGCGTATTAAAGGGATTGTTACCTTGTAAATATTTAATGAGTATTTATTACAATCATAGGGTTTAAAATTCTTAAAACTTTCTCTAGAATACCTCTGGATGAAAAAAATTAGGGTGAATAAATGTCACAGCATTATAAAATTGATGATTATAAATTAAAAAGCCTAAAAGTTGAATTCAAATTAAAAATATTTTCGCTAATAGTGTTCTATTGTAATTCCCAAAAGTTGATATTTTTGCAAAATTGTTTGTTTCCCAGTAATAATTATGTTTTTACTATTGTTCTTCAGATATAACAGAATTACATAGAACTTGATATTTCCCATGAGGCTGTAATATCCTATACATTTCTTGACTGTGTCTTTAACACTTTGATGTAGGTAGGGCTGCTGCTGCGGGTGCTAAGTCGCTTCAGTCGTGTCTGACTCTATGCGACCCTATGGACATCAGCCCGCCAGGCTCCTCTGTCCACAGGATTCTGTAGGCAAGAATACTGGAGTGGGTTGCCATTTTCTTCTCCAGGAGAGAAACTGAGTCCCTATTAAATTAAATGACTTTAAGTACTCTTCCTGATTCCATGCTGTAAGGCCAATACCTATGTAAGAATCAGCTGGTAGATATTTGCAGTTGTGGATACAAGTGCCACGTTTTGTTGGTTAAGTTGGTGTTCACCTGGCACTTTTCTTATTTTGGAGAGTTGAACTTGTTTTGTTAAGATTTTCTTTAGGCACAACACAGAGATGACAAGTTTGGAGTTTGGACTCAAAATGGAAACTTCGGGTGCATAAAATTTATTTACTCTTGGCAAACCACAGCTCCCTGTTGTTTGACCTTTTCTTTAGAGAAGGCTTTTCTTTTTTAAAGGAAAGTAGTTTTAAATAATAATTAAAAAAAAACAAAAACCTTCTTGGATATTAGATAACTATGAAATAAACCAAATTTTATTGATTGAAGTGTAAATGAATCAAAAACATATGGACAAAATTTTCTATAAAGCACACATGGATTTAAAAAAAAATAAAATTGCTCAGAGCCAATACATCTGGAATTTTATTGAACCCCAAACATTTGGAAAGTAGTTTGTGACCTTCATCAGACTATAACCATAGTTCAGTTCTAAACGCCTTTGTGAACGTATCCACTGGAACGAAGTTAAGGGTGAATTGCTAGCAAGGTGAAGTTGGACTGAAATGATGGCCACTTTTTTGGGGGGGCTCCAAAATCACTGCAGATGGTGATTGCAGCCATGAAATTAAAAGACACTTACTCCTTGGAAGGAAAGTTATGACCAACCTAGACAGCATATTAAAAAGCAGAGACATTACTTGGCCAACAAAAGTCCATCTAGTCAAGGCTATGGTTTTTTCAGTAGTCACATATGGATGTGAAAGTTGGACTGTAAAGAAAGCTGAGCACCGAAGAATTTATGCTTTTGAGCTGTAGTGTTGGAGAACACTTTTGAGAGTCCCTTGTACTGCAAGGAGATCCAACCAGTCCATTCTAAAGGAGATCAGTCCTGGGTATTCACTGAAAGGACTGATGCTGAAGCTGAAACTCCAATATTTGGCTACCTGATGTGATGAACTGACTCATTGGAAAAGACCTTGATGCTGGGAAAGATTGAAGTCAGGAGGAGAAAGTCATGACAGAGGGTGAGATGGTTGGATGGCGTCACTGACTCAATGGACATGAGTTTGGGTAAACTCGGGGAGTTGGTGATGGACAGGGAGGCCTGGTGTGCTGCAGTCCATAGGGTCATGAAGAATTGGACACGATTGAGTGACTGAACTGAACTGAACTCCCCAAAATACCCTTTGGGCCGACCTACTCCAGTGTCTGAAACTTCACCATAAACACTCTTTTTTATTTCATTATTTTTGATTAAAAATATTTTTATTGGAGTATAGTTGCCTTACAATGTTGTGCTGGTTTCAGGTGTACAGCAAAGTGAGTCAGCTATACATACACATATACCTCTCTTTTTATTTAATTTTTACATTCTTCTCCCATATAGGATATTGCAGAGTATTGAGTAGAATTGCCTATGCTATACAGCAGGTTGTTACTAGTTATCTACTTTATATATAGTAATGTAAGCACTTTTTTTTTGCTAGAGATTTATGACCTGGAAAAACCAGTTCCTTCCTAAAGTGTAACCAGTTCCTTCCTAAAGTGTGAATAATATTGGGAAGAATAATTAGAAGTTAATATTTAAATAGCCCTTTAAAAGTAACAAACACTTTCACATAGTGCTGGAGAAGACTTCTGAGTCCCTTAGACTGCAAGAAGATCAAACCAGTCCATCCTAAAAGAAATCAACCTTGAATAGTCATTGGAAGGACTGATGCTGGAGCTAAAGCTCCAATACTTTGGCCACCTGATGTGAAGAGCCAGCTCACTGAAAAAGACCCTGATGATGGGAAAGATTGAAGGCAGGAGGAGAAGGGGGCAACAGAGGGTAAGATGGTTGGATGTCATTACTGACTCGATGGACATGAATTTGAGTAAACTCTGGGAGATAGTGAAGGATAGGGGAGCCTGGTGTGCTGCAGTCCATGGGGTCACCAAGAGTCTGACAAGACTTCCTGACTGAGAAAAAAAATGGAGCAAAATCTCTGAGGAAGCCAGTGAGGGTGGGATCCAGAGAGAAGACTGAGGGATGGTGTCTGTGCCTTGCCCTGAACAAGGGGAGTAGGAGTGTGACTACATACAGATGTACAGAAATTGATAAGCTAGATGGGCAGGAGTTTGAGGGAGTTGCTAACTGGAAAGCCTCTATTCCCTCAATGAAGAAAGAGCTAAGCCACTGGCTGAGAGACAAGGTGGGCCCACAGGAAGATGAGAGTTGGAAGCATAGAGTCAGTCTTGAGAAGCAAAGGCGAGATTGGAGCTTCAGGACATTTACAGGGATTATTGGGGAGAGTTAAAGGCCAGTATGACTTCTTTCCCCTCCCCCAGACAAACGGTTTCTCCAAGCTGGATTCAGCCACTTAGTTGTGTGAGCAAAATTTCATTGTTTAGATGAATATGAGACTGGAGTTTTATTAGATGTCTGTAGTTGGTGGGCTAAGAGATTTATGACTTCAGAGATGAAGCAGTTTTGCAAAGCAATCAAGTCCAGGGCTTAGCCTTGGAAATAGTTTACTAAAGGAGAATGAAATTGAAAGGTTGGTCAGCTGCCATGTTGCAGTCACCTGGGATCCTGGTGGCTTTGGGAATTGAAAGGAAGAGGATGGGCCAAACGCCAAGGATCTCAGTTGAACGTGGGCACAGGTAAGGGACTGACATATGGTTGTAATATAGATTACTAGAGGACCTTCAATCTGAGGATTCTGAGCCCAGAGATGCTTTTAAATGAGGATAAAATGTGAAAACAGCTAAGACTGAGAAACCCCCCACCACTATCCTGAGATTCATAGGAAATAGCAGGAGCTGGTACTCAAGAGGGAAAAGATGGAAGAAAATGCCTCCTGGGACCAGGCTGAGGAATGGGCACTGCAGAGGATCACACAGAGATTGTTGGGCAGGTGAAAAGGCATATGAAGGAAGCAGAGGATGGAACAGACCAGCCATGAGGCTTACATCTGGGGTGATGGTCAAGGATGCCTTGGGGAGAGAGAGGTACAGGGATTCACAGTTCTGCTTGAAACTCTGATTAAAGTTCTACTGATGTTGTTCAGTTGCTCAGTCTGACTCTTTGGGACCCTGTGGACTGCAGCATGCCAGGCTCCTCAGTTCTCCACTATTTCCCGGAGTTTGCTCAAATTCATGTTCACTGAGTCAGCAATGCCATCCAACCATCTCATCCTCTGTCGTCCCCTTCTCCTTCTGCCCTCAATCTTTCCTAGCATCAGGGTCTTTCTAATGAGTCAGCTTTTTGCATCAGGTGCTTTCCCTGGTGGCTCAGATGGTAAAGCATCTGCCTACAATGTGGGAGACCCAGGTTCAATCCCTGGGTTGGGAAGATCCCCTTGAGAAGCAAATGGCAACCCACTCCAGTACTCTTGCCTAGAAAATCCCATGGATAGAGGAGCATGGTAGGCTACAGTCCATGGGGTCACAAAGAGTTGGACATGACTGAGCAACTTCACTTTCACTTTTTCACTTTCTTCGCATCAGGTAGCCAAAGGATTGGAGCTTCAGTTTCAGCATTAGTCCTTCTAATGAATACTCAGGGTTGATTTTCTTTAGGATTGACTGGTTTGATCTCCTTGCAGTCCAAGGGACTCTCAAGAGTTTTCTCCAGCATCACAATTTAAAAGCATCAATTCTTGGGCTCTCAGCCTTCTTTATGGTTCAACTCTACTGATGACAATCTAGCTAAAAATCTCGAGCTTTTACTCAAAGTCTCAAATACAGACTTTGTGTTTCTTGCTTCCTGTTTACCTATATATTCTGCAATTTTTATTTTTCCCTTTGCAACTAATTCTCTTATCTCTTATAGATTCCCAAGGAAATTTTATTTTTCCAAGGATCTTGATGTTTTAATATTTTTCTGGAGAAACAGTATGTATTTTTCTGGAAGTGGGAGGTTTTAATTCTGAAATAATTGGGGTCCTGTAATACAGCTTTTGTGGGAATGTTAAACTGTGTATATAGTTTGGTGGATTTAAAGTCTTTATAAGTTGGACCTATTTTTATTCTTACAGTTTCTCCAGTGTACTACTGTTAAGTAATTATTGAGAAAGTGCATGAAAATGCTATTTATACTGAAACTGTATCTTGATAAAGTATTTTTATATTTAGCAATTTTACATAATTTCTATGTGTAAAATATAAATGGATTACATTTGTTTCTTTGTCATATCATTCCTTAGGACTTAGCAATGCTAAAGAATAAAGTAGTACACTTGGACATTGCTAAGAGTTTGTTGAAATATACTAATATAAAATAACCAAGAAAAATGTGAAGAATTCACTTCTAATTTAAGACAGAAATGATAATTTGGTGGACTGTTTCCTTGTAAACTATAGCAATAGAATAGGTTGTACTTCAGCTCACTTTGAAAATATTAAGTTCTTTGAAAAATATTGATTACCTATTATGTGATAACCTCTGGCAATAAAGATACAGCAGTAAACAAAACAGTGTTTGCTTTCATGGATTGTAGTCTAAAGGAAGACAGACAGAGGTGGGATGGAAGATTGGAAGGGAGGCTCAAGAGGGAGAAGGTTATGTATACATATGGCTGATTCATGTTGTTGTACAGCAGAAAATAACACAACGTTGTTAAGCAATTATACTCCAATAGAAAATAATAAAATAAATAAAATTAAGGAGACAGGTATTTAAGTATATAAGTAATCAAGATAGCTCCAATAAAATTGATGTTTAAACTTTTAATTATTTAATATAATTTAATTTTATATTTTATATTTTTATTGTTTTTTAATTATGAAAATATGGTAAGGCATTTGCAGGAGACTTGAAAATACAGAACAAGTTTACGTATAGTTTCACTATATGCTTCAATAATTTTTAGTTGGAGTTTCAAATAGTAAATTCTCAAAAATTAATAGAATGAATATACATAGAAGTAGAAGGATATAGTTGGAGAAGGCAATGGCACCCCACCCCAGTACTCTTGCCTGGAGAATCCCAGGCAAGGGGTTCCTGCCTTGGACAAGCATGTCCTTGCCAAGGACACCACGGAGGAGCCCGGTGGGCTGCGGTCCATGGGGTCGCTAAGAGTCAGAGACGACTGAGCGACTTCACTTTCTCTTTTCACTTTCATGCATTGGAGAAGGAAATGGCAACCCACTCCAGTGTTCTTGCCTGGAGAATCCCAGGGAGAGGGGAGCTTGGTGGGCTGCCGTCTCTGGGGTCGCACAGAGTCGGACACGACTAAAGCGACTTAGCAGCAGCAGCAGCAGAAGGATATAGTAGACCTGAAAAGCACTGTGAACCAATTCAACATAATTAAGATTTACACAATTTTTACACAATCAAAATGAAAGTCACTCAGTCATGTCTGACTCTTTGTGACTCCATGGACTATACAGTCCATAGAGTTCTCCAGGCCAGGTACTGGAGTGGTTAACCTTTCCCTTCTCCAGGGCATTTTCCCAACCTAGGGATCAAACCCAGGTCTCCCACATTGCAGGCAGATTCCTTACCAGGTGAGCCAACAGGGAAGCCCAAGAATACTGGGGTGGGTAGCCTATCCCTTCTCTAGCGAATCTTCCAGACCCAGGAATCAAACAGGGGTCTCCTGCATTTCAGGCAAATTCTTTACCAACTGAGCTACGAGGGAAGCCCTTTTCACACAATCAAGTCAGTTCAGTCGTTGAGTCATGTCCGACTCTTTGTGACCCCATGGACCACAGCATGCCAGGCCTCCCTGTCCATCACCAACTCTTGCAGTATACTCAAACTCATGTCCATGGAGTCAGTGATGCTGTTCCAACCATCTCATCCTCTGTCGTCCCCTTCTCCTCCTGCCTTCAATCTTTCCCAGCATCAGGGTCTTTTCAAATGCATCAGCTCTTTGCATCAGGTGGCCAAAGTACTGGATTTCAGCTTCAGCATCAGTCCTTCCAATGAATACCCAGGACTGATCTCCTTTAAAATGGACTGGGTGCAGAATGGCTGCGATCCAAAAGTCTACAAATAATAAATGCTGGAGAGGGTGTGGAGAAAAGGGAACCCTCTTACACTGTTGGTGGGAATGCAAACTAGTACAGCCACTATGGAGAACAGTGTGGAGACTCCTTAAAAAACTGGAAATAGAACTGCCTTATGATCCAGCAATCCCACTGCTGGGCATACACACTGAGGAAACCAGAAGGGAAAGAGACACGTGTACCCCAATGTTCATTGCAGCACTGTTTATAATAGCCAGGACATGGAAGCAACCTAGATGTCCATCAGCAGATGAATGGATAAGAAAGCTATGGTACATATACACAATGGAGTATTACTCAGCCATTAAAAAGAATACATTTAAATCAGTTCTAATGAGATGGATGAAACTGGAACCTATTATACAGAGTGAAGTAAGCCAGAAAGAAAAACACCAATACAGTATACTAACGCATATATATGGAATTTAGAAAGATGGTAACAATAACCCTGTGTACGAGACAGCAAAAGAGACACTGATGTATAGAACAGTCTTATGGACTCTGTGGGAGAGGGAAAGGGTGGGAAGATTTGGGAGAATGGCATTGAAACATGTAAAATATCATGTATGAAACGAGATGCCAGTCCAGGTTCGATGCACGGTACTGGATGCTTGGGGCTGGTGCACTGGGACGACCCAGAGGGAGGGTAGGGCAGGGAGGAGGGAGGAGGGTTCAGGATGGGGAACACATGTATACCTGTGGTGGATTCATTTTGATATTTTGCAAAACTAATACAATTATGTAAAGTTTAAAAATAAAATAAAATTTAAAAAATAAAAAATAAATAAATAAAATAAATAAAATGGACTGGGTGGGTCTCCTTGCAGTCCAAGGGACTCTCAAGAGTGTTCTTCAACACCACAGTTCAAAAGCATCAATTCTTCTGCGCTCAGCTTTCTTTAGCATACAAATCTTATATCCATACATGACAATTGGAAAAACCATAGCCTTGACAAGATGGACCTTTGTTGGCAAAGTAATGTCTCTGCTTTTTAATATGCTGTCCAGGTTGGTCATAACTTTCATTCCAATAAGCAATTGTCTTTTAATTTCACGGCTGCAGTCACCATCTGCAGTGATATGGACCCCCCCAAAATAAAGTCTGCCACTGTCTCCACTGTTTCCCCATTTATTTGCCATGAAGTGATGGGAATAGATGCCATGATCTTCATTTTTTGAATGTTGAGCTTTAAGCCAAATTTTTCACTCTCCCCTTTCACTTTCATCAAGAGGCTCTTTATTTCTTCACTTTCTGCCGTAATGGTGACATAATATGCATATTTGAGGTTATTGATATTTCTCTCAGCAATCTTGATTCCAGCTTGTGTTTCTTCCAGTCCAGGGTTTCTCATGATGGACTCTGCATATAAGTTAAACAAGCAGGATGACAATATACAGCCTTGACGTACTCCTTTTCCTATTTGGAACCAGTCTGTTGTTCCATGTCCAGTTTTAACTGATGCTTCCTGACCTGCATACAGATTTCTCAAGAGGCAGGTCACGTGGTCTGGTATTCCCATCTCTTGAAGAATTTTCCACAGTTTATTGTGATCCACACAGTCAAAACCTTTGGCATAGTCAATCAAGCAGAAACAGATGTTTTTCTGGAACTCTCCTGCTTTCTTGATGATCCAGCGGATGTTGGCAGTTTGATCTCTGGTTCCTCTGCCTTTTCTAAAACCAGCTTGAACATCTGGAAGTTCACAGTTCACGTATTGCTGAAGCCTGGCTTGGAGAATTTTAAGCATTACTTTACTAGCGTGTGAGATGAGTGCAATTGTGCGGTAGTTTGAGCATTCTTTGGCATTGCCTTTCTTTGGGATTGGAATGAAAACTGACCTTTTCCAGTCCTATGGCCACTGCTGAGTTTCCCAAGTTTGCTGGCATATTGAGTGCAGCACTTTCACAGCATCATCTTTCAGGATTTGGAATAGCTCAACTGGAATTCCATCACCTCCACCTGCTTTGTTCATAGTGATGCTTCCTAAGGCCCACTTGACCTCACATACCAGGATGTTTGGCTGTAGGTGAGTCATCACATCATCGAGATTATCTGGGTCGTGAAGATCTTTTTTGTACAGCTCATCTGTGTATTCTTGCCACCTCTTCTTAATATCTTCTGTTTCTGTTAGGTCCATACCATTTCTGTCATTTACTGAGCCCATCTTTGTATGAAATGTTCCCTTGGTATCTCTAATTTTCTTGAAGAGATCTCTAGCCTTTCCCATTCTATTGTTTTTCTCTATTTCTTTGCACTGATCTCTGAGGAAGGCTTTTTTTTTTTTTATCTCTTCTTGCTATTCTTTGTAACTCTGCATTCAAACAGGTATATCTTTCCTTTTCTCTTTTGCTTTTTGCTTCTCTTCTTTTCACAGCTATTTGTAAGGCCTCCTCAGACAGCCATTTTGCTTTTTGCATTTCTTTTTCTTGAGGATGGTGTTGCTCTCTGACTCCTGTGCAATGTCACAAACCTCCATCCATAGTTCATCAGGCACTCTGTCTATCAGATTTGCTCTCTTAAATCTATATCTCACTTCCACTGTATAATCGTTAGGGGTTTGATTTAGGTCCTACCTGAATGGTCTAGTGGTTTTCTCCACTTTCTTCAATTTAAGTTTGAATTTGGCAATAAGGAATTCATGATTTGAAATACAGTCAGCTCTGGGTCTTGTTTTTGCTGTATAGAGCTTCTCCATCTTTTGTTGCAAAGAATATAATCAATCTGATTTTGGTGTTGGCCATCTGGTGAAGTCCATGTGTAGAGTCTTCTCTTGTGTTGTTGGAAGAGGGTGTTTGCTATGACCAGTGCATTTCCTTGGCAAATCTCTGTTAGCCTTTGCCCTGCTTCATTCTGTACTTCAAGGCCAAATTTCCCTGCAATGGCACCCCACTCCAGTACTCTTGCCTGGAAAATCCCATGGACGGAGGACCCTGGTAGGCTGCAGTCCATGGGGTCGCTAAGAGTCGGACACGACTGAGTGACTTCACTTTGACTTTTCACTTTCATGCATTGGAGAAGGAAATGGTAACCCACTCCAGTGTTCTTGCCTGGAAAATCCCAGGGACAGAGGAGCCTGGTAGGAGACCGTCTATGGGGTTGTACAGAGTCGGACATGACTAAAGCAACTTAGCAGCAGCAGCCAGGTGTTTCTTGACTTCCTACTTTTGCATGCCAGTTCCTTATAATGAAAAGAATATCTTTTTTTGTGTGTTAGTTCTAAAAGGTCTTGTAGGTCTTCGTAGAACCGTTCAATTTCAGCATCTTCAGCATTACTGGTCAGGGCATAGACTTGGATTACCATGATATTGAATGGTTTGCCTTAGAAATGAATAGAGGTCATTCTGTTGTTTTTGAGATTGCATCCAAGTACTGCATTTTGGACTCTTTTGTTGACCATGATGGCTACTCCATTTCTCCTAAGGGATTATTCCCCACATTAGTAGATATAATGGTCATCTGAGTTAAATTCACCCATTGAAAAGCCACAGTTATCCAGTCCATTTTAGTTCGCTGATTCCTAAAATGTCAACGTCCACTCTTGCCATCTCCTGTTGACCACTTCCAATTTGCCTTGATTCCTGGACCTAACATTCCAGGTTCCTATGCAACATTGCTCTTTACAGCATCGGACCTTGCTTCTATCACCAGTCACATCCACAACTGGGTGTTGTTTTTGCTTTGGCTCCATCTCTTCATTCTTTCTTGAGTTATTTCACACAATAGTAGGATACAAATTCTATTCATGTTCCCACAGACTGTAAACTAGGAGACACTGGAACATATATATTCAGGAACATTAAACAAGGTACAAAAATGTCATGGTCCAAACATATTTAGATCATTCTGAATTTGTTCTTTTATTGCCATGGAATTATGTTAGAAATCAGTATCAAAAGATATTTTCAAATAACTCACTTATTTTCAAGTACAATGTGACATTTACCAAGAGAGATCTTCAACTTAGTCATTGAAAGCCTCAATAAAGTTAGATTGAAAAGAACACAGGAGGTGATTGCAGAGAAGAAAGCTTTTAAATGAGAAATTAGTATTAAAATGAGAAATAAATTTAAAGATAGTTTAAACAAAACCCCTTGTATTTGGAAATTAAATGTCCACTTTTAACTGATGGGTGTACCTAAGAAGCCATAACGAGGAAAATTAGAAAATATTTAATAGAATAAAAATAGAATAATAAAATAAAAATTACATTCTAAATAAAAACACGTTCTAGTAATAGAATAAAAGTGAAAACAGAATTACACTCCATAAAAAAATAAATAAAATAAAGGGAAACAGATAAAGCTTTAAATATGTAAATAATCAAGATAGTTCCAATAAAATGAATGCTTAAAATTTAAGTATTTACTTTAATTTTTAAAAAGATAGTTCTGGACAGTGATAACAATCATCCTCACGATGAAAATAAAAGCAACCAGATGAAGAGTGCTGAAGGCTGGAGGCCGCTTTAGACGGGAGCTGGAGAAAGCCTCTCTGTGGATATACCACTTGAGCTGAGAAGTACATGATGAGGAGCCAGGCAGTCAAAGCCAGGCTTTGGAGGAAAAGAGTGATCAAAGCAGAAGACTCAGAGGAGGGAGTCATCTGACAGCCCATGTGGAGCCGTAGAAGGAGCAAAGAGGACAGAGTCTAACACGAGATGCAGGATGCGGGAGCAGATGATGTAGGCTTGGGAGGACGTGGGAGGCATTCAGGTTTCATCATAAATGTGATGAGAAGCCATTGGGAGACTGAATAACAAAATCTGATTTGTATGTTTAAAAGACACTGTGGCTGCTATAGAGAAATTTGATGGCATGAAGGCAAGAGTGGGAACAGGAACACTCTTCAGGAGGCTCTTACTCGGGCACTAGTGGCAGAGGTGGTGCTGTGGGCTCAGTTGGAAGTAGGACAAAGAGTTGTGACAATTCAGGATTTCTTTTTTTTTAGTTTTTGTATTGTCATAATGTATACATAATGTAATATTTACCATCTTTGCCATTCTTAGGTGTATAATTCAGCAGCATTAGATATATTCACAATGTTTTACATACAAGACTACTATCTATTTCCAGAATTTTTCATAATTCCAAATAGAAGCTCTGTATCCATTAAACATTATCTCCCTGTTTCCAACTCTTTAGCCCTCGATAACGCCCATCTGCTTTTCTGTATTGCAGTCCAGTGGTAAAGAATCCTCCTGCCAATGCAGTAGATGCAGGAGACCTGAGTTGGATCCTTGGAATGGGAAGATCCCCTGGAGGAAGAAAAGGCAACCCATGCAGTATTATTGTCTGAAAAATCCCATAGACAGAGGAGCCTGGTGGGCCACAGCCCCTAGGGTTGCAGAGTCAGACACCTGAGTGACAGAGCACACGTGTGCAATCTATGAATTTGCCTATTTTGGTAGCTTATGTAAGTGGAATCATATCATACTTATTTTTTGTGTCTGTTTCAGAAAAACATCTATTTCTGCTTTATTGACTATGCCAAAGCCTTTGACTGTGTGGATCACAATAAACTGTGGAAAATTCTGAAAGAGATGGGAATACCAGACCACCTGACCTGCCTCTTGAGAAGTCTGTATGCAGGTCAGGAAGCAACAGTTAGAACTGGACATGGAACAACAGACTGGTTCCAAATAGGAAAAGGAATACATCAAGGCTGTATATTGTCACCCTGCTTATTTAACTTATATGCAGAGTACATCATGAGAAACGCTGGGCTGGATGAAGCACAAGCTAGAATCAAGATTGTCAGGAGAACTATCAATAACCTCAGATATGCAAATGACACCACCCTTATGGCAGAAAGTGAAGAAGAACTAAACAGCTTCTTGATGAAAGTGAAAGAGGAGAGTGAAAAAGTTGGCTTAAAGCTCAACATTCAGAAAACGAAGATCATGGCATCTGGTCCCATTACTTCATGGGAAATAGATGGGGAAACAGTGGAAACAGTGGCTCATTTTATTTTGGGGGGCTCCAAAATCACTGCAGATGGTGATTGCAGCCATGAAATTAAAAGACGCTTACTCCTTGGAAAGAAAGTTATGACCAACCTAGACAGCATATTCAAAAGCAGAGACATTACTTTGCCAACAAAGATCCGTCTAGTCAAGGCTATAGTTTTTCCAGTGGTCATGTATGGATGTTAGAGTTGTACTGTAAAGAAAGCTGAGCACAGAAGAATTGATGCTTTTGAACTGTGGTGTTGGAGAAGACTCTTGAGAGTCCCTTGGACTGCAAGGAGATCCAATCAGTCCATCCTAAAGGGGATCAGTCCTGGGTGTTCATTGGAAAGACTGATGTTGAAGCTGAAACTCCAACACTTTGGGCACCTGATGAGAAGAGCTACTCATTGGAAAAGACCCTGATGCTGGGAAAGATTGAGGGCAGGAGAAGGGAACGACAGAGGATGAGTTGGTTGGATGGCATCACCGACTCAATGGACATGGGTTTGGGTGGACTCCAGAAGTTGGTGATGGACAGGGAGGCCTGGTGTGCTGCAGTTCATGGGGTCGCAAAGAGTCAGACATGACTGAGCAACTGAACTGAACTGAATTTCACTTAGCATAATGTTTCAAGATTCATGTTGCAGCATGTATCAGAATTTTCATGGCAGAATAATATTCCATCATATGCATGTACCTCATTTTGTTTATCCATTCACTTGTTGAGGCACACATTAGGCATTTCCACCTTTTGACTATTTTAAATAATGTTATTCTGAACTTTGGTATACAATTATCTGTTTGAGTCCCTGATTTCATTTCATTTATGTATATACTTAGGAGCAGAACTGATGGATTATGCAGTAATTTTATGTTTAACTTTTTGAGAAACAGTCAAATTGTTTTACACAGTGGCTGTACCATTTTACATTCCCACCAGTAGTGTACGAGTGTTTCAAATTCTCCACGCCCTCAACAGGAGGTGTTACTTTCCAAAATTTTTTTATTATTATTGTTGCTGTCATTGTTCAGTCATTCAGTAATGTCTGACACTTTGTGACCCCATAGACTACAGCACGACAGGTTTCCCTGTCCATCACCAACTCTCGGAGCTTGCTCAAACTCATGTCCGTTGAGTCAGTGATGCAATCCAACCATCTCATGCTGTCATCCCCTTCTCCCCCTGCATCCAATTTTTCCCAGCATAAGGGTCTTTTCTAATGAATACACTCTCCCCATCAGGTGGCCAAAGTATTGGAGCTTCAGCATCAGTCCTTCCAATTAATATTCAGGATTGATTTCCTTAAGGGTTGGCTGGTTTTATCTCCTTGCTGTCCAAGGGACTCTCAAGAGTCTTCTCCAACACCATAGTTGAAAAGCATCAATTCTTTTACACTGAGCCTTCTTTAAGGCCCAACTCTCACATCCATACATTACTACTGGGAAAACCATAGCTTTGACTAGACAGACCTTTGTTGGCAAAGTAATGTCTTTTTAATTTATATTAAAAAGTAATGCTTTTTAATATACTGTCTATGTTGGTCATAACTTTCCCTCCAAAGAGTAAGCATCTTTTAATGTCATGGCTGCAGTCACCATCTGCAGTGATTTTGGTGCCCATCTGTCACTGTTTCCATTGTTTCCCCATTTATTTGCCATGAAGTGATGGGATGAGACACCATGATCTTTGTTTTTTGAATGTTGAATTTAAGTCATCTTTTTCAATCTCCTCTTTTGCTTTCATCAAGAGGCTCTTTAGTTCCTCTTCACTTTCTGCCATGAGGGTGGTGTCATCTGGATATCTGAGGTTATCTGCATATCTGAGGTTACCCAGCAATATGGATTCCAGCTTGCAGTACATCCAGCCTAGCATTTTGCATAAAGTACTCTGCATATAAGTTAAATAAGCAGGGTGACAATATACAGCCTTGATGTACTCCTTTCCCAGTTTGGAACCATTCCATTGTTCCATGTCCTGTTCTAACTTGCTTCCTGACCTGCATACAGGTTTCTTAAGAGGTAGGTAAGGAGGTCTGGTATTCCCATCTCTTGAAGAATTTTCCAGTTTGTTGTGATCCACACGAAGGCTTTGGCGTAATCAATAAAGCAGAAGTAGATGTTTTCTGGAATTCTCTTTTCTTTTCCTATGATCCAACAGATGTTGGCAATTTGATCTCTGGTTCCTCTGCCTTTTCTAAATCCAGCTTGAACATCTGGAAGTTCATGCTTCATGCACTGTTGAAGCCTGGCTTGGAGAATCTTCAGCATTATTTGCTTGTGAGATGAGTGCAGTTGTGCGGTAGTTTGAGCATTCTTTGGCATTGCATTTCTTTGGGATTGGAATGAAAACTGACCTTTTCCAGTCCTGTGGCCACTGCTGAGTTTTCCAAATTTGCTGGCATATTGAGTGCAGCACTTTCACAGCATCATCTTTTAGGATTTTAAATAGTTATGTTATTATTATTATAGTCAGCTTAATGTGTGTGAAGTGGTATCTCTCTGTGGTTTTGATTTGCATTTTGCTAATGACTAGAGATGCTAATATCTTGTGTGCTTGTTGTCCATTCGTATATCTTCTTTGAAAAATGTCTATTCAAGTTTTGTGGTCATTTTGGAATTGGGGTTTTGGGAAATTTTATTGTTTTTTTGAGTATTAAGGCATATATTCCTAATGTTAGTGCTTTATCAGATAAGTGATATGCAAATATTTTCTTTCATTCTGTGAGTTGTCTTTTCACTTTCTTGATAGTGTTCTTTGATACACACTTTTAATTTTGATGAAGCCCAATTTATCTATTTTTCTCTTGTTGCTTGTTTTGTGTCATGAAAGCCACTGCCAAATCTAATATCATGAGAAGTTCTTTTATGTTTTCTTCTAAGAGTTTTTAGTCTTATCTCTCAAGTTTGGGCCTTTGATATGTTTTGAGTTAACTTCAGTGTATGGGGTGAGAAACGGATCAATATCATTCTTTTGTATATAGATATTATTTCCCAGAACCATTTGCTGGGAAGACTATCCTTTCCCCAGTGAATGGTCTTGTCATTCTTGCCAAAAATCAATTGACCATCCTAGTTCACTTCTATAAAAAAAAGTTTATAGCTTTTGAAAGCACAGAGAAGTCTTATTTAAAGATATTTTCCTAAAACAATCAAATTCAAAGTGTTAGTAGTGTTGAATTGGCAAGTGTCTGGACTGAGCCCAAATCTAGTTGCTGGAATCAAGGTATGAGAGTGGGAATTGAGGCTTTAATAATTTTTTAAAATAAAAGTATGTATTAGTCTTCTTGGGTTGCCATAACAAAATACCATAGACTGGGTGATTTAAACAACAAACGTTTATTTTTTCTCAATTCTGGAGCCTGAAAATCCAAGATGGGGGGACCAGCGGGGTAACTGTCTAATGCGAGTTCTCTCCTTGGGGTGCAGATGACTGTCTTCATGCTGCGGCCCCACATGACAAAGAAAGAAAGAGACTGAGAGAGAGAGAGAGCAAGTGAGTACACTCTGGCCTCTGGTGTCCCTTCTCAGGGGCATGAGCCCTATTAGGTTAGGGCCCCATCCTTATTATCTCATTTGACCTGTATCACTTCCTCACAGGTAGTATCTCCAAGGACAGTCACATCAGAGGGTAGGCTTTCAAAGTATGCATTTTGGGAAGACACAAATATTTAGTCCATAACATTTTGCACAAGTTAGATATCTAGTTAGATAACCCTTAGGCAAAAGTTTTAATCAGTTTTTCTGATCTTAAATCTATTGCTCTTTCCAGGCTGAAAACATCCAAAATCTCACAGCTTAGAAATCCTGTGAAATTCTCTTTGCCTTAATGGCATGCAATGTGTTCCAGCGGGAAGAATGAGTTGATTTATCAATATTTCACCAACTATGATTTTTAAATGAATATTACTCACAGATAGAATGGCAGCTGCCCAGGCAATTTATCTTCTTCCATGTTGGCAAGAGTTCCAGATTCTCGGCTTATACTTTTGTGTGAGCAGGTAAAAGAACTTTCACCACAATGAAGAAAAAGAGAACAGTTGAACATTATCCATCTAAAGAGATTGTGGGGACTGTTTTATCTCATGAAGACTTGGAAAGTCATTTAAAAAGATGTTGAGTTGCCACAAAGTTAGTGTGTTATGATGTTAATCGCTCAGTTATTAATCCGACTCTTTGCAACCCCATGGACTGTAGCCCACCAGGCTCATCTGTCCATGGAATGCTCCAGGCAAGGATACTGGAGTGGGTGGTCATTCCCTTCTCTAGGGGATCTTCCCAACCTAGGAGATCAAACCCAGGTCTCCTGCATCGCAGGCAGATTCTTTACCACCACCCAATAAAAGCATGTCCCAATTTATTATCTGGAAGACTTGAATTCTGTGTCTGAGGAAGGTGTGTAGTATATATTTTGAGGTCTAAGAGGCAGATCCACAAATATCAAGGTCTTCATAGGGCTTTGCCATGGAACTCATTTGACCATGCAAATGAAAGACATATTTCCCCTTATTTGCTCTTCACATTTAATGAAAATAATATATAGTTATATAGCTAAGATCAGAGATCTTTTAAGGCTTCATTCAGTTTGAGACAAATGGAAAATCCTCTGTTAGCTGAGGTGGGTAAATTTGTCAGTTTTCCACTGATATATAACAATTCCACTCTTTTAACATTTCTGGCATGAAAAGATTCTGAACCTCTGCAGTCTGGGGCTGTGGATTGCTGATGTCATTCCAACACATGGTCAGAGCCCACTCTGCATACATTGTGGAGAGCGGCTTGCGTTAGTATTTAAATGCAACTTGTCTCTCTCGCCAAGGGAAAGGCAGGGGCCTCTAATAAGCCCCATGTGTGTGGGAAACTTGTTGGAAGTTTGGAATTTGCCAGTCTCTGCAGAGGAATGTTGTATGGAAATACAGTACTGTATTTGTCATTACAGCATCTCCCTGTCACAGTTGAATTGTATTTGGAGGTTTACTATTCTTTGAGGAACTTCTTTTCTACATTCATAGTAATGTGCCACATTGGAAAAATAGGAGGTCTAATTCATCTTGGTGTGCCAAGGATTCCCAGTCTTAGAACATCTTTGAGCCTCAGTTTCTTCACCTGAATCCTATAGGAAGTTTAGCAAGATGGGTTTTAAGATCAACTAGTTATGAAAGGCTCTGGCTGATTTGCTAATCATTGCTTTTAAAATGTTCAGTTCTTATCTGTTCACTCTGACTGCTCTAGATAATACATACATACTCTATCTTCTTTCACTGGTTTGTTCTAAAGCTTCTGCCTATCAGTGGAGAAAGCCATCCCACCCAGGTGATCATTCCATTAGCAACTCACATTCCCTTTTCTCTGAACCCTGATACTCTTTGGAAATCCTTTTGTTGGTTTACAATTCACTTGCCGTGTAACCAGGACAAAGCTGGTGCTATAGACCGAACTGTGCCCCCTCCTCCAAATTCATATACTGAAGCTCTGACCACCAGTGTGACTATATTTGCAGTAAGGAAGTTGCTGTTGTTCAGTTGCTAAGCCGTGTCTGATCTTTGCAACCTGATGGACTGCAGCACACAGGCTTCCCTGTCCTTCACTATCTCCCAGAGTTTGCTCAAGCTCATGTTCATTGAATTAGTGATGCCATCCAACCACTTTATCCTCTGTTGTCTCCTCCTCCTGCCCTCAATCTTTCCTAGCATCAGGATCTTTTTCAGCAAGCCAGCTCTTCCTATCAAGTGGCTTAAGTATTGGAGCTTCAGCTTCAGCATCTGTCCTTCCAATGAATATTCAGGATTTCTTCCTTTTAGGATTGACTGGTTTGATCTTGCTATACAAGGAACTTTCAAGAGTCTTCTCCAGCACCATAATTTGAAAGTATCAATTCTTGGGTGCTCAGCCTTCTTTATGATCCAACTCTCACATCTATACATGACTACTGGAAAAACAATAGCTTTGACTAGATGGACCTTTGTCAGCAACGTGATGTCTCTGCTTTTTAATATGCTGTCTAGATTGGTCATAGCTTTTCTTCCAAGGAATAAGCATCTTTGAATTTCATGGCTGCAGTCACCATCTGTGGTGGTTTTGGAGCCCAAGAAAATAAAATCTGCCACTTTTTCCACTTTTTCATCACATCTATTTGCCATGAAGTGATGGGACCAGATGGCATGATATTCATTTTTAGAATGTTGAGTTTTAAGACAGCTTTTCACTCTCCTCTTTCACCCTTATCAAAAAGCTCTTTAGTTCCTCTTCACTTTCTGGCATGAGAGTATCAACTGCATATCTAAGGTTGTTGATATTTCTCCTGACAATCTTGATTCCAGCTTATGCTTCATCCAGCCCAGCATTTTGCCTGACATACTCTGCATAAAAGTTAAATAAGCAGGGTGACAGTATACAGCCTTGACGTACTCCTTTTCCAATTTTGAACCAGTCCATTTTTCCATGTCCAGTTCTAACTGTTACTTCTTGACCTGCATACACGTTTCTCAGGAGGAAGCTCAGGTGGTCTGGTATTCCTGTCTCTTGAAGAATTTTCCACAGTTTGTTTTGATCCACACAGTCAAGAGCTTTAGCATGGTTAAGGAAGCAGAAGTAGATGTTTTTCTGAAATTTTTTTGCTTTCTCTATGATTCAATGTATGTTAGCAATTTGATCTCTGGTTCCTCTTCCTTCTATAAATCTACCTTTTACATCTGGAAGTTCTCGGTTCACGTACTGTTGAAGACTTGCTTGGAGAATTTTGAGCATTACTTTGATAGCATGTGAAATGAGCACAATTGTACAGCAGTTTGAACATTCTTTGTCATTGCCCTTCTTTGGGATTAGAATGAAAACATGTTTTCCAGTCCTGCGGCCACTGCTGAGTTTTCTCAACTTGGTGTATTGGGTGCAGCACTTTAACAGCATCATCTTTTAAGATTTGAAATAGCTCAGCTGGAATTCCATCACCTTTGCTAGCTTTGTTCGTAGTAGTGCTTCCTAAAGCCCACTTGGCTTTATACTCCAGGATGTCTGTCTGGTGAGTGACTACACCACCATGGTTTTCTGTATCATTAAGACATTTTTTGTTCAGTTTATCCGTGTATTCTTGCCCCCTCTTCTTAATCTCTTCTGCTTCTTTTAGATCCTTGCCTTTTCCTTTATTGCACCCACCTTTGCATGAAATGTTCCCTTGGTATCTCTAATTTTCTTGAAAAGATCTCTAGTCTTTTCCATTCTATTGTTTTCCTCTATTTCTTTGTACTGATCACTAAGGAAGTCTTTCCTATCTCTCCTTGCTCTTCTTTGTAACTCTGCATTCAATGGGTGTATCTTTCCTTTTCTGCTTTGCCTTTTGCTTCTCTTCTTTTCTCAGTTATTTGTAAGGCCTCCTCAGACAACCATTTTGCCTTCTTGCATTTCTTTCTCTTTGGGATAGTTTTGGTTACTGCCTCCTGTACAGTGCTACAAACCTCCATCCATGCTTGTTCAGGCCCTGTGTCTATCAGGAAGTAATTAAGGTTAGAAGAGGTCATAATAGGATTGCTCAGTTGCTCGGTCATGTCCTACTCCTTCCACCAGCTGAACTGCAGCCAGCCAGGCTTCTCTGCCCATGGAATTTTCCATGCAAGAATGCTGGAGTGGTGTGCCATTTCCTTCCAGGAAATTTTCCTGACTGAACAATCGAACCTGCATCTCTTAAGTCTCCTGCATTGGCAGGAGGATTCTTTACGACTTGAGCCACCTGGGATGTCCCTGGTAGGATTAGTATCTTTATAGAGACACCAGAGAGCTTGTTCTCTCTTCCTCCTGAGGACACGGTGAGAAGGTGGCCAATTGAAAACTAAGAAGAGAGCATGCACCAGAAGCCAACCATGAAGGCACCCTGAGCTCGAAATTCCAGCCTCCAGACTGTGAGAGATAAATGTCTGTTGTTTAACCATCCAGGGTATGGTTTTTTATTATGGCAGTCAGAGCTGAGATAATAGGCATAAAAATGTAGGCAAGATAAACTGATTAGAGTGGACCCATTGGCAAACAGGTAAATGGCACCTTTGACATCTTAACATCTAAGAATTAAAGGGAACAATTTATTTCTAGAAGAAACCTTTAAGGTCAAACGTTCCTAAACGTCAAAAAGACAAGTTTAAAAAATTTTAGTGTAGAGATAAGGAGGATATTTTAAACAATTTTGTTTATTTATTTTTTACTGTACTGGTCTTCATTGCTCTACGGGCTTTTCTCTAGTTGTGGCGAGCTGGGGCTACTCTCTAGTTGCGGTGCTCCAACTTCTCATTTTGAGGAGCCCAGTCTCTAGGGTGTGCAGGTTTCAGTAGCTGCTGCACATGGGCTCAGTAGTTGCAATTCCCAGGCTCTAGAGCACAAGCCCAGTAGCTGCGGTGCACTGGTTCAGTTGCTCTGAAGAAGGTGGGAGCTTCCTGGACCAGGGATCGAACCCATGACTCCTGCATTGGCAGGCAGATTCTTTACCACTGAGCCATCAGGGAAGCCTGGAAATATAGAGTTTTAAGCAATAAATCAGCCCATGGGAAACAGCTTCCACCTATTAGATGTGAGTCAGACACACTGGTATAGAGGAATGGTGTGGCAGGTTGCTAGTTACTAACGTTCAGATCCAAACAGAAATGGTCAGGAGTAATGCTTGCCTCTGACCAGTAGGTGGGACACTGCATATCCCAGGGATTACCAGCAGGGGGCCAGCCATGAACAAGGTCAAGTCAGGACAGAGCCTAGAGTCGCAGACATGACCATGTGGTTCTAAATATCCTTGCATCGCACGTGAAATCTAAACCCAAAGAGGTACAGGTATAGAAGTACTTTCATTACTAGTAGAACAGATTACCCACCGAAATGACTAGCTAGGAAGTGTTCACTCAGGCACGGAAGCTGAAAGCCTGATGCTGTGTCATTGCCAGGTGCCGAGGGGGAGCCACTGATTCCTCGTCACCTTGTCTGAACAAACTGAAGGGTTGCCTCACAATGGGCCAGTATCTGTAAAATAGTATTCGTCAGGGAGCATAATACTGGGACTTCCACATACTGAACTAAGTAAGTCAATACAGAAAGAGAAATATCACATGGCATCCCTTATATGTGGAATTAAAAAGAAATGATACAAGTGAACTTAGTACAGGATGGAAGCGGACTCACAGACTTGGAGAACGAGCTTATGGTTGCTTGAGGAGAAGGATGAGGGGATGGGATGGTTCGGGAGTTTGGGGTGGACATGTACACACTGCTGTATTTAAAACGGATGACCAAAAATGACATACTGTATAGCACAGGGAACTCTGCTCAGTGTTATGCGCTTGCCTGGATGGGAGTGGAATTTTGGGAAGAATGGAGAAATATATGTGTATGATTACATACTTTTGCTGTCTACCTGAAACTATCACAAAGTGGTTAATTGGCTATACTCCAGTATAAAATAAAAAGCTTGGACTTCCCTGATGGCTCAATGGTAAAGAATCCACCTCTCAATGTAGGAAACACAGGTTTGATCCCTGGTCCAGGAAGATCCCACGTGCCACAAAGCAACAAAGCCCTTAGGCCACAACTATTGAGCCTGTGCTCTAGAGTCTGGCAACTGCACAACTTAAGCCCCCACGCTCTAGAGCCTGTGCCTCACAATAAGAGAAGCCACTGTAATGAGAAGCCCGCACACCATCTAGAGAGTAGCCCCCACTCTCTGCAACTAGAGAAAAGCTTGCACAGCCATAAATAAATAAAATTTTAAGTATATTTTTAAAAATAAGCAATTAAAAAAAAGGTTCATTCTTCCAGATTCCTTGCTCAAACTTCTTAAATATATACTGAGCATAATATGCAAATATATTCCTGCCGTTTTGTTTCAAAAGGCCTCACGATTTAATTCCGTGATTGGTAACGGAGTGTAAAAGAAAGTCCAAAGATTAGAAAGTTAAAAATTGATTAGTGGAGATAATGTTGCCATTGACAACAAATCTGTCTTCTCCCCCAAGCAGCTATAGTCACTGGGAGTGTTGGCAGCCTGGCTTCAAACACACACAGAGAGTCCATGACATCTACATTCCAAAGAAGTCTTTTTCAGCCTACAAATAGTCATGCTGAGCCTTAAAGTTTCTTTTTTCAGACAAGGGTAGGGATATAAAATCCCCCTTCACCACTGCCATGAGTTGGCAAAGACCTTGTAGAACGTGGTTTACAAGAAGGCATGAAGCTGATACAGCAGAGCATCCATAGTTTGAAGTCAAGTCCAGACAACAAATCTGGGTGGGGCTGGGGGTGTGCGTTTCTGCAGAAAAGCACACCTCAGAAGACAGCAAACCTCCTGAGAGTTAGAATGTCTCATTTCAATGGAGAGGAAGGATATAATCGAACATCAACTCCACATATATTATATGCTACTTGTTTAGGTCAATTTATGGTTAAACCATTTACTATCCTAAAGGAAATCAACCCTGAATATTCATTGAGAAGACTGATGCTGAAGCTGAAGCTCCAGTTCTTTGGCCACCTGATGCAAAGAGCCAGCTTCTTGAAAAAGACTCTGATGTTGGGAAAGATTGAAGGCAGAAGGAGAAGGGGGCGGTAGAGGATGAGATGGTTGGATGGCAATAAGGACTTGATGGACATGAGTTGAGCAAACTCTGGGAGATGGTGAAGGACAGGGAAGCCTGGCGTGCTGTAGTACATGGGGTCACAAAGAGTCAGACACCACTGAGCAACTGAACAGCAAGAGTACTTGCCACATGTTTACATTTATGTATTCCAAATTAATTGTAGTTTCTTTAAAAATTGCAAACTAGAAATTTGCTTTTGTCAACTGATGAATTTTAGTGACCACTTACTATGAGCCAGGCGCCATGCTAAGGACTTTATATGTCTTGGGAGGAGGAAATGAAGAAGAGGGAGGAATAGAGACTATTCTTTTAGTCTCTGTCCTTGGCTGTGACTGCTGACCCACAAGAGCACACAGGAGCATGAGCAGTATTCTGAGAGAGGATGATGACTTCTCTTCTGCACATGTCAAGATTTAAGTCTTCATGACAGTTCAGTTCAGTCATTCAGTCTTCAGTTGTCTGACTCTTTGTGACCCTATGGACCACAGCACTCCAGGCTTCCCTCTCCATCACCAACTCCTGGAGCTTGCTCAAACTCATGTCCATCGAGTCAGTGATTCTATTGAACCATCTCATCCCCTGTTGTCCCCTTCTCCTCCAGCCTTCAATCTTTCCCAGAATCAGGATCTTTTCCAATGACTCAGTTCTTTGAATCAGGTGGCCAAAGTATTGGAGCTTCAGCTTCAGCACCAGTCCTTCCAATGAATATTTAGGATTGGTTTCCTTTAGGATTGACTGGTTTGATCTCCTTGCAGTCCCAAGGGACTCTCAAGAATCTTATCCAACACCAACACCAGAATTCAAAAGCGTCAATTCTTCAGTGCTCAGCTTTCTTTACAGTACAACTCTCACATCCATACATGACTAGTGAAAAACCATAGCTTTGACTAGATGGACTACTGTTGGCAAACTAATGTCTCTGCTTTTTAATATGCTGTCTAGGTTGCTCATAACTTTTCTTTCAAAGAACAGGTATCTTTTTATTTCATGGCTGCAGTCACCATCTGTGGTGATTTCGGAGCCCCCCAAAATAAAGTCTGTTACTATTTCCATTGTTTCCACATCTATTTGCCATGAAGGGATGGGATGCCATAATCTTTATTTTTTGAATGTTGAGTTTTAAGCCAGCTTTTTCCACTCTCCTCTTTCACTTTCATCAAGAGGTTCTTTAGTTCCTCTTCGCTTTCTACCATAAGTGTGGTATCACCTGCATATCTGAGGTTATTGATATTTCTCTTTGCCATCTTGATCCCAGCTTGTGCTTCACGAAGCCCAGCATTTCGCATGATATACTCTGCATATATGTTAAATAAGCAGGGTGACAATATACAGTCTTGATGTATTCCTTTCCCAATTTGTAACCAGTCTGTTGTTCCATGTCCAGTTCTAACTGTAGCTTCTTTACCTGCATACAGATTTCTCAGGAGGCAGGTCAGGTGGTCTGGTATTCCCATCTCTTGAAAAATTTTCCACAGTTTGTTGTGATCCACACAGTCAAAGGCTTTTGTGTCATCAATAAGGCAGAAGCAGATGTTTTCTGGAATTTTTTTTTTCCTATGATCCAACGGATGTTGGCAATTTGATCTCTGGTTCCTCTGCCTTTTCTAAATCCTGCTTGAACATCTGGAAGTTCATGGTTCACATACTGTTGAAACCCTTCTTGGAGAATTTTGAGCATTACTTTACTAGTGTGTGAGATGAGTGCAATTGCTTTGCTAACATGTGAGATGAGTGCAATTGTGCAATAGTTTGAACATTCTCTGACATTGCTCTTCTTTGGGATTGGAATTAAAACTGACCTTTTCCAATCCTGTGGCCATTGCTGAGTTTTCCAACTAAGCATGAAACAACTGTCATCTTTCATGACAATTAGGTGGCAATAAGTAGAAGCTGGTAATAGTTACCATGAGTCTGAAACTTGAAGACATAGCTAAGGATATAGATTTGGGATTGATTGACAGACAGACAAAAGTTAGCTAAAATTTGGGGTAAGAGTATATTATCCAGAGAAAGCATAGTGAAATTGCAGTGAAGAACATCTAAGATGGAAACCTGAAAAAAAAAAAGAAAAAACAACATTTAACAGGAGTCCACGAAGCCAACAAAATATGTGAGACAGAGATTTGTGCAGAAACAAATGAATATGCTGTCACATGTGCAAGGCAAAGGGGAAGTGTTCTGCGGTATAAAACTCCATGGTTATTTAGTCAGTAAGTCATGTCTGATCCTTTTGTGACACCATGGATTGTAGTCCACCAGGCTCCTCTGTCCATGGAATTCTGCAGGTAAGAATACTGGAGTGAGTTGCCATTTCCTTCTCCAGGGGATCTTCCCAACCCAGGGATTGAACCAGTGTCTCCTGCATTGGCAGGCAAATTCTTTACCACTGAGCCACCTGGGAAGCCCAAAATGCTGTGGAATTGTTCCAAAAAACCAAACCACTGGCTTCGTGAATTGAGCCATTGGGTGACTCCAGTGAGAACACTTTAGGTAGCGTAGTGGAGATGGATGCCATGTCAGAACAGGTTTAATAATTACAGGGGGTGATGAAAGGAACATAGCAAGTGTAGAACATATTTAGAAGGATTTAGATGCAAAATTTGGATGGCATCACCGACTCAATGAACATGAGTTTCAGCAAGATCCAGGTGCTGGTGTTGGATAGGGAAGCCTGGAGAGCCGCAGTCCACAGGGTTGCAAAGAGTCAGACATGACTAAGTGCCTAAACTGAACTGATATGCAAAATAAAGTCTGAGTGATAACTGGAGAATCAAGGGAGGGACTTTAAGATTCATGAAACCTCACGTATTTATGTATGGAGACAATATTCCACTTGGTGATAACTAGATCTAAGATGTGAGCCTATGAATAGTGAGTAATCAAAAGAGTAAAAGGTATTTGGAATTGAGGAGGCAAGGCTGGTTTTGCAAATGTACTTTCTATAAGGCATTGCCATTCAGGAGTAGAAAGAGATTACCTGGAGGTCATAAGTTTCCCAAGAGGGGCAACACCTACATAACTGTAGAATACAAGCAACCTAGATAACCCACATAATAACAGTATACAGAGGAGGAGAAAGTGGATCATGTCTTAAAGGTATTCAATGAGTGCAACTGACAAAGAGGTCAGTAGACCACAGTGATGAAGAAAGATAGGGGAAAACTGTAGCTGGATTGGCCTGAATTTCAGAGGAACAGAGCTCTTTTTTAAAAATTAATTATTTTAAGGTTTTTGGGGTTTTTTACATTGAAGTGTAGTTGATTTACATTATTTCAGGTGTATAGCAAAGTGATTCATTTGTATATATAATACATATGTATTATATATATATATATATGCATGTTGTTCAGTTGCCAAGTCTGTATTCTTTACATATATTTGCATATATGTATATAGATTCACATACATATATGGTTGTGTATATATATAAAATATATGTGTATGCATGTGTGCTCAGTCTCTTCAGTCATGTCCAACTCTTTTCGAACCCATGGACTGTTCTTTCCCAGATTCTTTTCCATTATAGGTTATTACAAAATACTGAGTATAGTTCTGTGTGCTACACAGTAGGTTCTTATTGTTTATCTATTTTATATTGTTGTTGTTCAGTTGATGAGTCATGTCCGACTCTTTGCAACCTCATGGACTGTAGCCTGCCAGGCTCCTCTGTTCAAGGGATTTCCCAGGCAAGAATACTGGAGCAGGGTGCCATTTCTTACTCCCGGGGGTCTTCTTGACCCAGAGATTGAACCCATGTCTCCTACATTGGTAGGTTGATTCTTTACTGCTAAGCCACCAGGGAAGACCTGTGTATATTTTAATCCCCATTTCCCAGTTTATCCACCCCTCATTTCTCCTTTGGTAGCCATAAGTTTGTTTTTTATATCTGTGAGTCTGTTTCTGTTTTCTAAACAAGTTCATTTGTATCAATTTTTTTAGATTCTACCTATAAGAGACGTCATATGATATTTGACTGTCATCACTTAGTATGATAATCTCTAGTCAATCTAATCACACTAGGACCACAGCCTTGTCTAACTCAATGAAACTAAGCCATGCCCGTGGGGCAACCCAAGATGGGCGGGTCATGGTGGAGAGATCTGACAGAATGTGGTACACTGGAGAAGGGAATGGCAAACCACTTCAGTGTTCTTGCCTTGAGAACCCCATGAACAGTATGAAAAGGCAAAATTTTAGGATACTGAAAGAGGAACTCCCCAGGTGAGTAGGGGCCCAATATGCTACTGGAGATCAGTGGAGAAATAACTCCAGAAAGAATGAAGGGATAGAGCCAAAGCAAAAACAATACCCAGCTGTGGATGTGACTGGTGATAGAAGCAAGGTACAACGCTGTAAAGAGCAATATTGCATAGGAACCTGGAATGTCAGGTCCATGAATCAAGGCAAATTGGAAGTGGTCAAACAAGAGATGGCAAGAGTGAATGTCGACATTCTAGGAATCAGCGAACTGAAATGGACTGGAATGGGTGAATTTAACTCAGATGACCATTATATCTACTACTGCGGGCAGGTATCCCTCAGAAGACATGGAGTGGCCATCATGGTCAACAAAAGAGTCCGAAATGCAGTACTTGGATGCAATCTCAAAAGCAACAGAATGATCTCTATTCATTTCCAAGGCAAAAATATCACAGTAATCCAAGTCTATGCCCCAACCAGTAACACTGAAGAAGCTGAAGTTGAATGGTTCTGTGAAGACCTACAAGACCTTTTAGAACTAACACACAAAAAAAGATGTCCTTTTCATTATAGGGGACTGGAATGCAAAAGTAGGAAGTCAAGAAACACCTGGAGTAACAGGCAAATTTGGCTTTGGAATACGGAATAAGGAGGGCAAAGACTAATAGAGTTTTGCCAAGAGAACACACTGGTTACAGCAAACACCCTCTTCCAACAACACAAGAGAAGACTCTACACATGGACATCACCAGATGGTCAACACCGAAATCAGATTGATTATATTCTTTGCAGCCAAAGATGGAGAAGCTCTATACAGTCAACAAAAACAAGACCAGGAGCTGACTGTGGCTCAGATCATGAACTCCTTATTACCAAACTCAGACTTAAATTGAAGAAAGTAGGGAAAACCACTAGACCATTCAGGTATGACCTAAATCAAATCCCTTATGGTGATACAGTGGAAGTGAGAAATAGATTTAAGGGCCTAGATCTGATAGAGTGCCTGATGAACTATGGAATGAGGTTTGTGACATTGTATAGGAGACAGGGATCAAGACCATCCCCATGGAAAAGAAATGCAAAAAAGCAAAATGGCTGTCTGGGGAGGCCTTACAAATAGCTGTGAAAAGAAGAGAAGCGAAAAGCAAAGGACAAAAGGTAAGATATAAGCATCTGAATGCAGAGTTCCAAAGAATAGCAAGAAGAGATAAGAAAGCCTTCCTCAGTGATCAATGCAAAGAAATAGAGGAAAACAACAAAATGGGAAAGACTAGAGATCTCTTCAAGAAAATTAGAAATACCAAGGGGACATTTCATGCAAAGATGGGCTCGATAAAGGGCAGAAATGGTATGGACCTAACAGAAGCAAAAGATATTAAGAAGAGGTGGCAAGAATACACAGAAGAACTATACAAAAAAGATCTTCATGACCCAGATAATCACGATGGTGTGATCACTCACCTAGAGCCAGACATCCTGGAATGTGAAGTCAAGTGGGCCTTAGAAAGCGTCACTACAAACAAAACTAGTGGAGGTGATGGAATTCCAGTTGAGCTATTTCAAATCCTGAAAGATGATGCTGTGAAAGTGCTGCACTCAATATGCCAGCAAACTTGGAAAACTCAGCAGTGGCCACAGGGCTGGAAAAGGTCAGTTTTCATTCCGATCCCAAAGAAAGGCAATGCCAAAGAATGCTCAAACTACCGCACAATTGCACTCATCTCACATGCTAGTAGAGTAATGCTCAAAATTCTCCAAGCCAGGCTTCAGCAATATGGGAACTATGAACTTCCAGATGTTCAAGCTGGCTTTAGAAAAGGCAGAGGAACCAGAGATCAAATTGCCAACATCCACTGGATCATGGAAAAAGCAAGAGAGTTCTAGAAAAACATCTATTTCTGCTTTACTGACTATGCCAAAGCCTTTGACTGTGTGGATCACAATAAACTGTGGAAAATTCTGAAAGAGATGGGAATATCAGACCACCTGATCTGCCTCTTGAGAAATCTGTATGCAGGTCAGGAAGCAACAGTTAGAACTGGACATGGAACAACAGACTGGTTCCAAATAGGAAAAGGAGTACATCAAGTCTGTATATTGTCACCCTGCTTATTTAACTTATATGCAGAGTACATAATGAGAAACGCTGGGCTGGAAGAAACACAAGCTGGAATCAAGATTGCCAGGAGAAATATCAATAAACTCAGATATGCAGCTGACACCACCCTTATGGCAGAAAGTGAAGAGGAACTCAAAAGCCTCTTGATGAAAGTGAAAGTGGAGAGTGAAAAAGTTGGCTTAAAGCTCAACATTCAGAAAACGAAGATCATGGCGTCTGGTCCCAGCACTTTATGGGAAATAGATGGGGAAAGAGTGAAAACAGTGTCAGACTTTATTTTTGGGGGCTCCAAAATCACTGCAGATGGTGATTGCAGCCATGAAATTAAAAGATGATTACTACTTGGAAGGAAAGTTATGACCAACCTAGATAGCATATTCAAAAGCAGAGACATTACTTTGCCAACAAAGGTTTGTCTAGTCAAGGCTATGGTTTTTCCTGTGGTCATGTATGGATGTGAGAGTTGGACTGTGAAGAAGGCTGAGCGCTGAAGAATTGATGCTTTTGAACTGTGGTGTTGGAGAAGACTCTTGAGAGTCCCTTGGACTGCAAGGAGATCCAACCAGTCCATTCTGAAGGAGATCAGCCTTGGGATTTCTTTGGAGGGAATGATGCTGAAGCTGAAACTCCAGTACTTTGGCCACCTCATGCGAAGAGTTGACTCATTGGAAAAGACTCTGATGCTGGGAGGGGTTGGGGGCAGGAGGAGAATGGGAAGACAGAGGATGAGATGGCTGGATGGTATCACTGACTCGATGGACGTGAGTCTGAGTGAACTCTGGGAGATGGTGATGGACAAAGAGGCCTGGCATGCTGCGATTCATGGGGTTGGGAAAAGTCAGACACAACTGATCGACTGAACTGAACTGAACTGAACTGAGGTCCATTCCTGCTGCTGCTGCTAAGTCACTTCAGTCGTGTCCGACTCTGTGTGACCCCATAGACGGCAGCCCACTAGGCTCCTCCATCCGTGGGATTTTCTAGGCAAAAGTACTGGAGTGGGTTGCCATTGCCTTCTCCATGCCTGCTGCTAGAAATGGTATTATTTCATTCTTTTTGTGGCTGAATAGTATCCATTGTGTAAATAGACCACATCTTCTTTATCCATTCATCTGTCAGTGGACTTTTAAGTTGCTTCTGTCTGGTCTAGTGTAACTAGTGTTGCTCAACATAGGGATGCATGTTCTTTTTGAATTAGAGTTTTCATCTTTTCCAGGTAGTATATTTGCCCGAGAGTGGATTACAGGATCACATAGTAGTTCTATTTTTAGTTTTTTAAGGATCCCCTATAGTGTTCTCCATAGTGGCTGCAATTTACATTCCCACCAACAGTGTAGGGGGTAGAGGAATAGGAGCTCTTGAATGAAGGCATATGATCATGACACGGACAAGAAAGTGGCTGCTGAAGAAATGACAATCCTTGCTCCCCCCCACACTGCCACAACTGGTCTCTTTGTGCACATGGACTGGTCCCTGTCCAAAAGGGAAGGGTAATGCAGAACACAGGAACACTTCATTTGTTTAATTATTTGGAATTCATTTACAAAAAGTTTCAAGGCTTACAGAAATAATGTGCTTTGGAACAGCTTAAACTGAAAACTTACTGCTTTGTGGACTAAAAAAATATATATTTTTTTATTTTCCAGTTACTCATTTTAATAAGAAAAACACAAATGGCTGTGCATTCCCAAATGAGAGACATGGAGAGTTTCTACTACACACTTCCCACCCCCGCCCCCCCCCACCCTGGCACCTTTCTGTTCAGGGTAAGAGATTTTGTGGGAATTGCCAGCACAGTGTGGATTCAATTTGGTTTAAGGGGACATTTTAAAAACCCAAGCTCAGCCAAACCTCACAAAAAGTTTAAAACTTGGAATAAAGGCCAAGGCTTCCAGTCATCTCATTAGAGCCCATGGCTGCTTTGTATGCGTACATATTCAAGGATGAGACCCACAGAACAGCCGTAAGCTCCCACCATTAATCTTTGTGCCTGGATATTGCACTGGAGGGGAAAAATAAAGAGGCTGCTGGTTTTAGAAAAGAGAACAAAGCAGGTATATCCCTAGGGAGAACTGACATTGGAGTTGTGAGAAACAGGGCCATTCTAGGAACTGATATGTCCCCAGGGGTATGGGACAAACCAGCTCAGGAGAGAGAATTCTTCTATGGTAAATCTTGCATGAATGACATGGCACTTTAAGTGTTCCTAGGGCACCCAGGAAAAATGATTATTCATGCCCCTCCCTGTTTATTTCAGCCTAACAGTGTAAGCCAGTACAGAAAAGGGGCTGCCATGCAGGTCTCTTGGGGCTGGAGTATTTTGCAGAGCATTTTTTTTTTCCCCCAGGAGTGCCTCTAAATGGAGCTGGGGGGGCAGGGGTGGGGAAAGTTGCTGTACATTAATTGGGAAATGGTTCCAAGAATGAGAATTGGCACGTGGTCAGAGGGTTTGGAGGAGACAAAAAGTAGGTGGGTGGAGACTGGAGATTCTGATTCAGAAGGTATGGGGTAGGATCGGAAATTCTGGGTTTTTTTCCTTTTTAATCATTTAAGCTTTTTTTTTTTTAATTTTCATTGCTTTATTGAAATATAATCAACATACAAACATTGAATATATTAATGCATGCAACTTGATGTTTTGAAGCATATGCATTGTGAAATAATCACTGCAGCTGAGCTAATTAATATATCCATTGCCTCCAAAAAAAATAAAGTAGCTGGGGAGAGGCCTGGGCAGCTGGGAGGGGTAAAGAAGGAAAGGAGAACACACAGTATAAAAGCCAGGATGTTGCAAAGGGCTTGTTTAGTTGCCAGGAGATCTGAAAGTGGGAGAAGGATGCATCGCCAAGGTAGAAACTCAGTGAGACGCTAAGAGCAAAGAAAGCATGCTATTCAAAACCTAAAGGAACTTTGCCGATCAGACCAACTCCAGTGTGCATTCAAAGCATTATTATGCATGGTGAATAAACATGGAGTCTCTTTTTATGAACTGCTGACTCTATCATTATTTCAGCTCTGCTGCTTTCTGTTTAAGCCTCTTTCACTAATACCTGATGTTGAATGGACTTGTCTGTCACATGGTGTGTTCAGCAGTGATCTGTTCTTTGGAGCGGTCTATAACTACTTTAAATTTCTGAGAAGTGTGCCTTTAAGATGATATTCTGTGTGTTTCCTAAATTATTTTTATTTTCTGTAAAGCTGGCTGCTGCTAAGTCACTTCAGTGGTGTCCGACTCTGTGCGACCCCATAGACGGCAGCCCACGAGGCTCCCCCATCCCTGGGATTCTCCAGGCAACAACACTGGAGTGGGTTGCCATTTCCTTCTCCAAAGCATGAAAATGAAAAGTGAAAGTGAATTTGTTCAGTCATGTCTGACCCTCAGCGACCCCATGGACTGCAGACTTCCAGGCTCCCTCATCCATGGGATTTTCCAGGCAAGAGTCCTGGAGTTGGGGTGCCATTGCCTTCTCCATGTAAAGCTGGAGAAGGTGCTAAAAATAAAACAGGTGTGGATCTATTACACTGCGGAGTCAATCAGACAGCCTCTCTTTGGAGAACCAATATAACTTACAGCAAAGTTGGGGGAAAAGGAGTCTTCATAGGTATTCATTATATTTATAGAACTAAAAAAGGTAAGTTAATTTTTTTTATGCACAATTTTGCAGCAAAATACAGCCTCTTTGACTTTTGAAAAATAAAATTAAATAAAAAGATGGCACCTGTGAAATTCCACCTGCCTGTTTTGTTGATGTTCCTCCCTTCTGAAATAGTCTCTCCTCCTTTTTCTGTGTATCCAGGTTCTTTAGGGCTCACTGACTTTTCACCTCCTCACGAACTGCTCTTTGTCATCACTGCCTGTAATGATCCATCACTCTTACAGCATTTATTTTCCTGCAGAATCATTTCATGTTTCATAAATAAGGGTTCTGTCTTCATATCAGGAAAAAAATCTCTTTGTGAAAAGAGAGCCTTATAAAATGATGACTATTATTTATCTCTGAATTCTCCTTTCCAGTGTGCTTTCCAACTTGAGGATACAACTAGCGTTCACTGAGTGAATGTAAAAATGTAGTAGTAGCTTAAACATGATAATTTCTTTAATAAAGTACATACACACCATAATGTCTTCTCTGCTGAGATATACATTTTCTATCTGTTTGATTCATTGTATTGCTTACGGTTAAAAAACCTTGCTCTTTTCCCTCTTGGGGAAGTCACTGAATAACAGAGATTTTAGAGACTCTTAGGGCCATACTGGACAACATGCCTGTCTCCTCTGCTCCGAGTACTGGGAGATTTCATGGCATCCACATAACTTCAGAAGCAAACTCTGTGGTGCTTCCCACCTAAAGAAACTGAGTGTGGACCTGCACAGATCTGGTCACAGCATGTTTTACTTTGCAAATTTCACTTGCCTCGGACTTCCCTAGTGGTCTAGTGGTTAAGAATCTGGTATACTAACGCATATATATGGAATTTAGAAAGATGGTAACAATAACCCGGTGTACGAGACAGCAAAAGAGACACTGATGTATAGAACAGTCTTATGGACTCTGTGGGAGAGGGAGAGGGTGGGAAGATTTGGGAGAATGGCAATGAAACATGTAAAATATCATGTAGGAAACGAGTTGCCAGTCCAGGTTCGATGCACGATGCTGGATGCTTGGGGCTGGTGCACTGGGACGGCCCAGAGGGATGGTATGGGGAGGGAGGAGGGAGGAGGTTTCGGGATGGGGAACACATGTATACCTGTGGCGGATTCATTTTGATATTTGGCAAAACTAATACAAATATATAAAGTTTAAAAGTAAAATAAAATTAGGAAAAAAAAAAAAAAAGAATCTGCCTTGCGATGCAGGGGACACGGGTTCAATCCCTGGTCCAGGAAGATCCCACACACCTCACAGCAGCGAAGCCTCTATGCCACAACGACTGAACACAAGCAACGTAACTAGTGAAGTCTGTGCACCCTAGAGCCCGTGCTCCACAACAAGACAAGCTGCCACAGCGAGAAATCTGCACACCGCAACGAAGAGTAGCCACAAGGAGAGAAAGCCCTCTTGCAACATTGAAGACCCAGAGCAGCCATAAATAAATAAATAACATTTACTAAAAAAATTCACTTCCATCATCATTCATGGTACAGGGTCCTCTTACCCAAGTATGTATCTAAAGATGACATCTAGAAGACATCATAACCAGAAATGTTGACTAAAGACTGAGACTGAGAAACAGACTCTTTTCTGTTCCTTTTTGAATCTACTTTTCCCCAAGTTATGCCAATTTCTCCATCGGTGTTAGCCCTTTTTATCTGATAGGCACATCTTGCATATTATGCAAAATAGAAATGTAAAAATTAGGCAAACACACTTTAGTGGAAATTGCAACTCTTGCAAAGGATTAAAATGTTATGTATTTGTGGTGGATGAAATGTGAATCGATCTTACCTCACATCATACAGAAAAACAAATTTCATTTCAGTTAAATATCTAAATTTTAAGTTAAGAAATTTGAGTTAGGAGAAAAATAAGAATATTCTTTTATAATTCGAAAGTGGTAAAAATTTCAGTAAGACAACTTATACAGATTCCATGATAATAAGGACTAAAATAGTTAATAACATGAAAGAATAAGCAAATACCTCTTTTAAAGAGTTAAAAATACAGTAACTAAAAAGCAATAAGGCAGCTAGTAGAAAAGATGAGTTATTAAAGGTCAACACTGGGTAATGTTAGCACCTTTATGCAGAGTTCATATAAAGAAGCTATTCCACTTTCCATAGTCTAGGGAGAAAAACTTATAAAATCCACTTGTAAATAATATGGGTGATCTTCAAGAAGGGAGACACATTTATTGTCTCCCTTTATTGATAACTTTATAGTTAAATGTCTGCTTGGTCATTACTCTTGCTAACTTTTATTCCTTCAGAGAAGCCAGCTTTAGCGAGACATTGTGTGAGGTTTGAGCATGTGGAAAAGGACAAAGATTGCTCTTCCGTTCTTTGTTCTTGAGTGATGTGGAAGACAGATCCTGGCAATTGTTGGGAGACTGAGATGGTAGATAAGACTGTGAAGGGTGTGAGGTAGGGTGATACAGGCGTGCTAGGCATGAAGGTAGCCTTAAGACAGAAAGCGTCCCTGATAAGAGGTCTGTCCTATCATGCTGCTAGCTAGTGGTCAGTTAGAGCTATCTGAATCTCACCAGTAGTCTCCAAGGCAGAGGAGACCGGGACACCACCTTCACTCATTTGACATAACAGACAATGAATTCATTAGAAGTTAGGTTCAACCAAAGAAGCTTGCAACCTCATACAAGCAGACAGAGAAGGAGTCCCACTTTCCTGCTCCTCCTCCCTACTCTGCAGGGAAGCCCAAGGGAAAGGAAAGGTGGGCATTAGAGATTAGACACCACCCTCCTTCAGTGCCCCAAGCCTCCCACAATCTCTAAGTGTGAGAAGGGGGGACATATGAGATGGGGATTTCTCAGTGACCAGGACCTGAGTCTTAAAAACCAGAATGTTTTGTTCTGGTAACAAAAACCAGAATGAATTGTTCTTGTAATTCAGAGTTACTAGAAAGTGATAGAACTGAGCAAATACTGCTCAATATGAGGCTAATTATTGAGCAGGAAATCAATGGAGAGAAAGATATTCAAGGCTCCTCATTAAACAGATTTACATGTCATAACCTTTTGCTCTACAAGAGAGCTGTTGGGATACCAACTTAAACCCACTAAGAGAAGCTCACCTAGACAGCTAGGTGCAGACACTTTAGAATCACTCCAGTAGCCACTATTGAGAGGAGTGAAGCATCACTTAGAATCACTGGGAGGAACTTCTCTTGATTGTCTGGGGGAAGACAGTATAATCAAATCAGAGCTGGGAAATCACAAGCATCTGGTCCTCCTCAGATAACCCTCTTGAAATAAAGCTGGAGATGGTTATGGGTTTGTAAGGAGACCTCACCCTGTAGGGAATGCCTGCAAGCCTGGGGAGTCAGGAGCTGACCGCTACATGCCAATCACAGAATCCCAAGCTTAGAGATGTCATGGCTGAGTTTGGCACTGTGGAGTGGTCTTTGGTTTCTCTGAACATGTCTAGAGGTCTGTGGTGGCACTTGGGCCAGCAAGGAATGGTTGCAATGCAGAAAACTATTGCAGCTTTGCAACACCATGAGTTTTGTGAGCTAAGGAGACCCTAGTTTTTTCTTCACTTAGGCCTAGCAACTTAATGGACCCCTTACTCACTGAGGAATTGCATCTCTATCTGTGTGAGGTACTTCAGAAAGGACAGAGACTTCCCTGCTAAAAAGGCAAGTGAGTGCTTAGCATTTAATTGAACAAATGAAAGAGAGAAAGACATATGTGAAGACTGATTTGTTGTTGTTTCATCACTAAGTTGTATTTGATTCTTTGCAACCCCATGGACTGTAGCCCACCAGACTCCTCTGTCCATGGGATTTCCCAGGCAAGAATACGGGAGTGAGTTGCCATTTCCCTCTCCAGGGTATCTTCCTGACCCAGGGATTGAACTCCCATCTCCTGGGTCTCCTGCATCGCAGACGTATTCTTTACCACTGATCCACCAGGGAAGCCCCAAATATTGAATTGGTTTGCAGATCATGGAAGTTCCATGTCAGAGCCCGAGACATGGATTTAAAGATTCTTATGCTATATCATTCTCTATCATTGACTAATGAAAATCCCCAGAGTGAGAGTCCTTTGAGTTTGAAACAATAGCTATACAGTGTAGATTTTTAAAATACAGTTGGATGATGTTAAGAATGACTGACTCAAAGTCCTCTGAAGATAAAATGTGGTTGGAAGAGAGGGATAACGTACTGAGTCAAGTTATTGAAAATAATTTCTCTGTGGCTATCAACCCTTTCTGGGAGATAACTGAGAAGGGGAATGCAGGGAGAGATATTTTTTGACACTCTTATCTCAGACCATCACCCGAAGCCCAGAATGTCCATCAGAAACGTGACTAACACAGACAGACAGGAGATAGGAAAGGTCACATTGTCTGCAGAAGAAATAGTGATGTCCCAGAAACGGAAGTTGTTTTCCAGCAATAGAACATCAGCTCCAGGAGAAAAGACGTTTGAACCTTGGCTGACCCACCCTAACAGAAGCCTGCAAGGGTGACAGTGAGTAGTTTGGGAGAATGTCAGGGGCCAGAACTCTTAAACAGTCTGCCCTGGAGTTTTCAAGTTTTCCCAGATAGGCAATACCTAAGTATCTCTAGCCACAGAAATGCTGGTTAGGTATTTTATGAATTATCAGAGGAGAGGAAAGATGGGTAACAGCCTGTCAAGGGCTTGGCTCAAAACATTTTAGAGAATATTTTCCTCACATGGCAGGGTGCACTGCCTCAAAGGGAAGTCTTTCTGAGACAGCTCCTTGGAATGCACAACAGAAATGCCCAGCTTGTTGTTTTGTTTCAGAAGAAGATTCTTTTCTTGTAGCCTTGGCACAGGAGACTCTCCTGCTCATGATAGAAAAGTTAAGGCAAGTCTGAAAACCTCAAGAAATGAGAAGGACTCAAATGGAGATGCCTTGGTTTTGCCAGAGATAAGACTCAACAATCCTGGGGACCTCTCATGGCATTGACCCTGGGAAGCTGAAGAAACGAGTGTGTGTTCAGCTGAATGATTGCCTCGAAGATGCTCATGCCTTAATCTCCAGAACCTGGGAACATTACCTTACAGGGAAAAAAAGGGAGTTTATAGATGCAATCAAGTTAAAGATCATGAGATGGGGAGATAATCTTGATAGACACAAGATAAACCCAATTACCTTGTAATTAGGGAGGATCAGAATCAGAAGAGACATCACACGGAAGTGGAAGTCAGAGCAATGCAGGGCCATGAGCCAAGGAATAAGGGCAACCTTTAGAGGCAGGAAAAGGCAAGGAAATGAATTATTTGCTAGAATCTTCAGAAGGAATACAGCCCTACTGACTCACCTAGGGTTCCAGAACTGCAAGTTAATAAAATTATGTTGTTTTAGGCTGCTATGTTTGTGGGAATCTGTTACAGAATTGGTAATAGGAAATTAACACAGGGTGTGTTAGATACCCAAATGCCTACGTGATCAGACTTTGGTAGTGAGGGATGCCATGTCTATACCCAGCACTTTATGCTAGGCCACCTCTAGGTGGATTCAAAGTGAGCCCTGAGTTATTGCCCTGAGTCCCACACAGGAGTTAGGGCCCCCACAGGAGTGAGAGCTGCTCACGTCTGGTTCGACCCTGATGAAGAAGAAGCCAGATATAACCTTGGGCTCCAATGTACTCTGCTGAACACAACTAAATCCTGACATTGATATGTTTAATCTCAAAGAAGCAGCTCATTCTCAAGTCTTATGTGATTGACCAAAAGCTTTCTCAATATCACATAAATCAAAGCAATAATTAGGGCCCTTTGGTAGCTCAGCTGGTAAAGAATCTGCATGCAATGCAGGAGATCCTGGTTCAATCTCCGGGTCAGGAAGATCTCCTGGAGAAGGGATAGGGTTGCCCACTCCAGTATTCTTGGGCTTCCTTGGTGGGTCTTAGGGTTAAGAATCCACCTGCAATGCAGGAGACCTGGTTCGATCCCTAGGTTGGGAAGATCCCCTGTAGGAGGGCATGGCAACCCATCCCAGTATTCTTGCCTGGAGAATCCTCATGGACAGAGGAAACTGGTAGGCTACAGTCCATTTGGTCGCAAAGAGTTGGACACAACTGAGCACAGCACAAAGCTGAATTACAGTTGGAGCTGTCCCAGGCAAAGACGTGTAACACTGCAGAGTTACTTTGAGAAGCACCTAGGGAAATTCCTGATGCTGGCTATTGCAGAGTTACTTTAAGAGGCACCTGGGGAAATTCCTGATGCTGGCTCATACACTGCTGTGCTCATAAGAGGTGCCCTGGAGAGGTGGACTGAGACCTCATAAATAATAGACAACTTGGCTGCCTATGGAAACTGTAAATCAACACTAGCTTGCAGACGAGTGCTGCCTAGACCTACAAGCTCCCTCCGAAAGCCAAGCCCTGCTTCCTTCCACCACTGAGGATCCCAAATTTGTTCTGCACCCCACACAACTTAGCTCTAGATCAAAGTTTGTTTGGGGCTCCCTGGTGGCTCAGTGGCAAAGAATCCGCCTGCCAATGCAGGAGACACAGTTTCGATCCCTGGGTGAGGAAGATCCTCCAGAGAAGGAAATGACAACCCACTCCAGTATTCTTGCCTAGGAAGTCCCATGAACAGAGGAGCCTGGAGGGCTACAGTCAGTGGGGTCTCAAGGAGTTAGACACGACTCAGTGTCTGAAGAACAGCAACAAGGGAACAACAAAAGGTATCTTACCCAGAAAAACACCACTCCTTAGAAAATAGTATCGTTGATTTCTCCTCAAGGGCCTCATCTTCTCACCAAAGGCCTATTAAAGCCTTCACTCCCTCCCTGTCTGATCTTGGAGCAGATTTGAGAGGCTGGCTGTGAGAGGGATTGAGGAGAAAAGGGGGAATGAGTTTTGTGAAAGAAAAAGCATTGTGCAATCAATTTATCATTTTCTGTCTCAGTGGACATGAATTTGAGCAAACTCTAGGAGACAGTGAAGGACAAGGAAGCCTGGTATGCTGTAGTCCTTGGGGTCGAAAAGAGATGGACATGACTTAGTGACTGCATAACAACTACGTGATATCTGCTGCCTATGAAATTGACATTACTCATGAGTGGATCTTGGATTTAGGTTTCTCCTTGGAAGTTAGAATAAAAATGTGAATCTTGGTCAATCAGTGTTGTAGCAATATTTGCATGGTGCAAATATTTAAACTGTGGAGTGTAGCTTGTTTTTCTTATGCATGATTTAAATGCACACTGATCTCTAAAAATAAATAGTAAGCTTATATTTATTTTTAAAGTAATAGTTAAATTCTGAAGCCTTCATTTACGTAGTTAAATTGAATAAATATGTATTGAGTACTCAGAAGTAGAAAGGGCTTTGTTTCTATTTCTCAGTTGATTGTATGTTGATCAACCAAGCGACACGAACATCACGTGATTCACCTGGGCCGCGCCTTTCCACTGCTAGGGCCATTTTGAAACTGAGAAACCAAGATCTGGGTCACAGTCACTTTGTATTTCTCACTGTGTCCATGGATCAGCCTTCTACAAAACAACCCGTGGTTTAGCTAGATATTTCTCAAGTTCTATTTTCAAAATGCAAGGCTCACATATCTTTTGGGAACCTAGGCACAGCCACCTTAACAACTGATTGAAGCATTTGCTACACAATCCAACCACTATCTGTATTTTAAGTAGGAGGAAATAACCACAATGCGTGTGATGTGTGAAGTTTGCTATGTCCTCCAAAGGCCAGCTTTCTTAAAATAAAATAATTTCCTAGTGCATATTATCATGAAATGCCCATATTTTTGGTGTATAAAAGCAAGCCTTCTGCCGGAATTTGCAACATGAATGAACATGGAGATTATCATACTTAATGAAGTAAGGCAGACAGAGAAAGAGAAATATTATAAAGTATCGCTAATATGTGGAATCTTAAAGAAATGATACAAATGAATTTATTTAAAAAATAGAAACAGACTCATAGCCTTAGAGGATGAACTTATGGTTAGGAAGAGGGAAAGCTGGGGGAAGGGATAGATTGGGAGTTTGGAATTGACATACACACACTGCTTTATTTAAAACGGGTAACAACAAGGACCTCCTGTATAGCACAGGGAACTCTGCTCAATGTTCTGGAATAACCTAAACGAGAAAAGAACTTTAAAAAGAATAGACACATGTATATGTATCACTGGATCACTTTGCTGTACACTGGAAATTAACACAGCATTGTTAATCAACTATGCTCTGATATTAAAAAAAAATTATAGAAAAACAAACAGAGCACTTCTCAAGGAAAAAGAATAGAACCATCTCAGAAAAATCCTGAAATAAAAATGTAATAGAATGCAATGTAAGAAGATCAACAAAATTCTTTAAAAAAGGAAAGAAAAAAGGAAAAGATAACCAAATATTTTCCCCCCAGAAATTGGCAAAACTCTTCCAAAATTCTGGAGTAAAATACCAATATAAAAATAAATATATGTAAAAAGTGTGCTATTCCCCATAAATGCTTAAGGCAATGTAGTACAGTCATAGCTGAAAAGCACTGGTTCCTAAGAAGGGCAGGACTTAAGTTTAAAGCCTGATAAATTCAATTGCCAAACGTCTTTGCAAGTGAGACTAAAGACAGAGCCAGAACACACAGGGGCGTGCATCCCACAGAATGGGCCATGGAGATAAATAAACTGCAACAGGCTGGTTTTAAATAAATTATGGTTGTGACTAACAGAGAACATGCAGGACATTTCAGTTTGTTCTTGGGGGAAGGTCTCAAGCGACTCACACAGCAGCCCAGGTCAGGCAGCAGCATTTTAGTTTGTAACCACCAAGGAGAAATGTCTCCAAGAATAATGCTGACTGAAATGGAAAGTATATGAAAGAGAAATGGGATACGGGAGGCCACAGTTGTTTGTTGCTTCTCTGCATCATCTACCAGGCTATCCAGCTGGCAGTCAGAGCTGCTGCAGCATCTCCAGATGAGAAAATCAGAGAGACCTGGAAGCTTTCAGTCAAAAAGGACTTTTCAGCCTCTTCTGCACAAAAGGGACTTTGATGGATGCTCTGAGTGTGGGAGAGAGGTTATGAATGTATTATACAATACATCCTTGCCTTTGAGGAATTTATGAGATGAGATATGTACACACGCACACACACACTCCCCACACACGTGTTGATTACAAAGCAGGGCCCATACAAAGACAGGATATTAAAAAGCAGAGACTTTGCTGACAGAAGTCTGTGTAGTCAAAACTGTAATTTTTCCAGTAGTCATGTATGGATCTAAGAGTTGGACCATAAAGAAGGTTAAGCACTGAACAATTGATGCATTCACACTGTGGCCCTGGAGAAGACTTTTGATAGCCCCTTGGACTGCAAGGAGATCAAACCAGTCAATCCTAAAGGAAATCAATCCTGAATATTCACTGGAAGGACCAGTTCTGAAGCTGAAGCTCCAGTTCTTTGGTTACCTGATGTGAAGAGCTGACTCACTGGAAAAGACCCTGATGGTGGAAAAGACTGAGGGCAGGAGGAGAAGGGGATGACAGAGGATGAGATGGTTTGATGACATCACCAACTCTGTGGACACGAGTTTGAGTAAACCCTGGGGGATCGTGAAGGACAGGAAAGCCTGATGTGATACAGTCCATGGGTTGCAAAGAGTCCAACACGACTTATCACCTGCACAACAACAAGACTAGAGTCCCTCCAGAAGCTCTGGGGAGAAACGTTCTTGGCTCTTCCACCTTCTGGGCACTGTTGGCATCCTGGCTTCGGGCTGCATCACTCTACCGTGGCTTCTGTTTTCACGTGGTCCTCTTCTCTATGTGCTCCTCTTCTGTTTCTTGTAAGTTCCTCCTCTTGTAAGTTGTTTTTTGTAAGGACACGTACCACTGGACTTAGGGTGCACCCACATAATCCAGCATGATCCTATCTTGATATCAGAATTACATCTGCAGAAACCCTTTTTCCAAATAAAGTTGCATTCATGGTTCTGAAAGCTAAGACACAATTATATCTTTTATGAGGCCACCATCAACTCTTTACAAAGACCAGGGAGGCTTTTGAGGAGTAGCTCATCCTATAGGAAGGAAGAATTCAGGCTTCTAAGTTTGGTCTCAGGACAATGGGTCAGTAATGTGGTGTAGTTAATAAAAAACAGCTGTGTACTGATCTAATCAATCCTGGTCTTTCTAGTGCTGCACCACTGAACTTTCTGTAATGACATTTTAAATGTTGATTAAATGGAATGACAAAAGGACTTCCCTGATAGTTCAGTTGGTAAAGCTGCCTGCAATACAGAAACCCCCAGTTCAATTCCTGGGTCAGGAAGATCCACTGGAGGAGGGAAAGACTACCCACTGCAGTATTCTGCCTACAGAATTCCACGGACTGTATAGTCCATGGGGTCGAAAAGAGCTGGACATGACGAGAGACTTTCACTTTCACTTCATAGGACATTTGTCCCCACCTAAGATGCTAACTCTTGGAGTCTGTTGGCTCAAGGCTTAAAGACAGATCAAATGAAACTGTCACAGCATTTTTGTATTCCCAGGGCTTCGCTCAGATTCTGACATAAGAGTGTTAAATGGATAAATTAATGAGTGATCAATATAATATCATATATGAAACGAGTCGCCAGTCCAGGTTCGATGCACGATACTGGATGCTTGGGGCTGGTGCACTGGGACGACCCAGAGGGATGGTATGGGGAGGGAGGAGGGAGGAGGGTTCAGGATGGGGAACACATGTATACCTGTGGCAGATTCATTTTGATATATGGCAAAACCAATACAATATTGTAAAGTTAAAAAAAAAAAATAGATCCTAAACTCAGCACTATCTTCAGACAGTACAGGAACCAAAGTCATTTCAGAGCCATTGGAAAGGAGTAAATGACTGAGTGAATGAAAAATCCCTGAAACAAGCAATTATTAACAATGGGTTTCCTGTGATCCTCTTTTCATGGAGAGTCAAGTTCTATCCCAGTATGATACTTTGTCATTTTCATGTTTGGGAGGAGAACACAGTACTGCGGGTCAGGTGATAAGGGAGCTGCAGCTGCTAAGTCACTTCAGTCGTGTCTGACTCTGTGTGACCCCATAGACGGCAGCCCACCAGGCTCCCCCGTCCCTGGGATTCTCCAGGCAAGAACACCAGAGTGGGTTGCCACTTCCTTCTCCAATGCGTGAAAGTGAAAAGTGAAAGTGAAGTCGCTCAGTCGTGTCCGACTCTTAGCGACCCCATGGACTGCAGCCCACCAGGCTCCTCCATCCATGGGGTTTTCCAGGCAAGAGTCCTGGAGTGGGGTGCCACTGCCTTCTCTGGATGGACAGACCTACCCATTGACCTGTGAGGAGAGAGGCACTCACTTTGCTTTCTCAAGGTAGCATGACTAGAAATGCCTGGATAAGGGAGCTAGTTCCAGGCATTTCTAGTTATGTTACCTTGAGAAAGCAAAGTGAGTGCCTCTCTCCTCACAGGTCAATGGGTAGATCTGTCCATACCCAGAGCAAGCACAACTGGGACCTCCCACCTGAAAGTTCTAGCATCATTGTGGCAATGCTACCCTTCCATCAGTGTGTCCAAGAGCTTTCAAGGATGGTTCTGAGGCCAGAATATGCCCTACCTCTATCTTGACTCTCTGTGCTAACCATAAAGATTGATGGCCGCTTAGTAGACTCTATGCTGATGAGTTGTGTCTTATATATGACGTGTTTCTTTAGAGGAAGGAGTCGGGACATTTGGTCTCTTGCAGTGCCCATGGTGAGGGCTGGCACTGCTGATGGCAAGCAGAATCCTATGGTACAAGCTGACTCCTCTTTTATGTACATGCCACAGAGTAACACCCTCTTGTGGCATTTCATTCTTCAATTTGGAACATGCGTGCACATCACATTCCAACATGCAAAGTGGGACAAGATATCACCATTGATGACACTGGAGCTAGAATTACTTCCCTTTACTTTTCTCTGGCAGTGTCCCTGGGTGCCACAGAGTTTTCACATTAAGTTTTTGGAACATAGAATGGTTAATTATAACCCTTTCCTTAAGTATCTACTCTTCTAAGCAGGGCTGCCATATGATGACATGGAATCCCAGTTGTTTAAACACTGAAATACTTCTGTGTCAGTTTCCCAAGAGCCCCATCCCTGGCTGCTCCAGCTCCTCCCTGTTTCCAGCAGTGTGTGTGTGCACATGTTCTTAGTCTTGTCCAAATCTTTGTGACTCCATGGACTGTAGCCCATCAGACTCCTTTGTCCATGGAATTTTCCAAGCAAGAATACTGGAAAGTGTTGCCACTTCTTTCTCCAGAGAATCTTCCAGACCCAGGGATCGAACCTGTGTCTCCTGAATTGGCAGGCAGATTCTTTACCAGCTGAGGCATCAGTTCCTACCATTCCTCGCCTTTATTCAGTAGCTAAAATTTAGTGCCCAGCACAACAGTTACCTGGAACCCAGTTCCAGATGTGTGGCCAATACTAGTTCTGCTTGGTCACTGCCTGTACCACACCAGCTGCTAATCTTTTGAATATTACCTGTGCTTCTTTGACCTCTGGGCACTCTCTCCTTTCTAGCCCTCGAGTGGAGCTGGAGCTGTTCTCCAGGATCCACCGTGGTTTTATGGCACCTTCTTTGCTGAAGAAGGAAAAACAAGAACCCAGGTTAAATTAGTGTTGGGCCCCCGCTATTCCCATTGGTCCAGTCTTGATAACAGGTTTTTCATCTGTAAAGTATAGGAGTTAAAACCATGATCTCTAAGACACTCCCAGCTTGAAAATTCTATGGCTCTATGCTATTTCTAGAAAACATTCATTCTAAAAATTTTAATGAATGATGGATCAATCACAGACTAAAAAGAAAGCTGGCATTGATTGACTTCTAAAATATAGCCATGGAGCCAGTGACTGTTTGAAATAGCTCAGCTGGAATTCTATCACCTCCAATAGCTTTGTTCATAGTGATGCTTCCTAAGGCCCACTTGACTTCCCACTCTAGGATGTCTGGCTCTAGGTGAGTGATCATACCATTGTGGTTGTCTGAGTCATGAATATCTTTTTTGTATAGCTCTTCTGTGTATTCTTGCCACCTCTTCTTATTATCTTCTGTTTCTGTTGGGTTCATACCATTTCTGTCCTTTATTGTGCCCATCTTTGTATGAAATGTTCCCTTTGTATCTCTAATTTTATTGAAGAGATCGCTAGTCTTTCCCATTCTATTGTTTTCCTCTATTTCTTTTCATTGTTCACTTAGGAAGGCTTTCTTATCTCTCTTTGCTATCCTTTGGAACTCTGCATTCAGATGGGTATATCTTTCCTTTTCTCCTTTGCCTTTTGCTTCTCTTCTTTTCTCAGCTATTTGCAAGGCCTCCTCAGACAACCATTGTGCCTTTTCATGTATCTTTATCTTGTGGATGGTTTTGATTACTGCCTCGTGTACAATGTTATAAACATCTGTCCATAGTTCTTCAGGCACTCTGTCCATCAGATCTAATCCCTTAAATCTGTTTGTCACTTTCACTGTATAATCCTAAGGAATTTTATTTAAGTCATACCTGAATGGCCTAGTGGTTTTCCCTACTTTCTTCAACTTAAGTCTGAATTTTGCAATAAGGAGTTCATGATCTGAGCCACAGTCAGCTCCCTGTCTTGTTTTTGCTCCCTGTATAGAGCTTCAACCATGAAATTAAAAGATGCTTGCTCTTTGGCAGGAAAGCTATGACAAACCTAGACAGCATATTAAAAAGCAGAGACATTACTTTGCCAACAAAGGTCTGTATAATCAAGGCTGTGGTTTTTCCAGTAGTCATGTATGGATGTGAGAGTTGGACTATAAAGAAGGCTGAATGTTGAAGAATTGATGCTTTTGAAATTGTGGTGTTGGAGAAGACTCTTGAGAGTCCCTTGGACTGTAAGGAGACCCAACCAGTCCACCTGAAAGGAAATCAATCCTGAATATTCATTGGAAGGACTGATGCTGAAGCTGGAACTCCAATACTTGGCCACCTGATGGGAAGAACTGATTCATTAGAAACCACTCTGATGCTGGGAAAGATTGAAGGCAGGAGGAGAAGGGGACAACAGAGGATGAGATGGTTGGATGATATCACCAACTCGATGGACATGAGTTTGTACAAGCTCTAGGAGATGGTGAAGGACAGGGAAGTCTGGTGTGCTGCAGTTCATGGAGTCACAAAAAGTTGGACATTACTGAGTGACTGAGCAACAACAACAACCAGGGAGTGATGGAATTCTGAAATGGTAAATATGAGACTGATTCAGGGTTTTAATTCACTGCTGTAGGAACTGTGAACAGGAGTGAAGCAGCTGATTAAGGAAACACTTCTCATGTACACCAGATCAGGCCTTTTAGCAGTAGGTTGTCACATCAGGATCTAACAACTTCCAGAGGAAACTCACTAACAGACAGAATGTCTTCGAGTGGCATTATTCCAATGGTTATTTGTTTCACTGTTTCTAGACTCTGGAAGTTTTTACTGTTTTCTCTTGTTTGCCCATAGCCCAAGTTTCTTTTTTTTAAGATTTTTTTTTTTTTAAGTGTGGACCATTTTTAAAGTCTATTGAATTTTTTTACAATATTGTTTTTGTTTATTTATTGGCTGCAAAGCATGGGGAACTGTAGCTCCCTGACCAGGGATCGAACCCACACCCCTTGCTTTGGGAGATGAAGTTTTAACCACTGGACCACCAGAGGAGCCCCAGCCCAAGTTACTTGATCACAATGTGTCTAAGTGACAAATAAGGGGAGACTTTCATCAGGAAAGACAAAAATTAAAGGATTTGAAAAATCAAATCTTCATGCAACCTGTAGCTCTCCTCACTTGTGGATCAGTTCTAGCTAAAGGCCTTCTGTGCTCTGACTCCTAAAGGTTAACGGCCCTTGGAAGTGGGAACCCTATTATCGTGGCTCATGGTGTTTCCAATTTAAAGGAGTTGGACATGACTGAAGTGACTTAGCAGCAGCAGCAGCAGCAGCCTGGGTTGCCAGGGATTCAGAAATTTCCATCGTTTAACTGATGCAGAATGACACAGAGAACAAAAAGAAGCAAAATCTTGGATAAAAGCAGTTGTTTCTCCTATGTCATCTTTTCCCTTTAATTTTGCAATTCCCTACCCCCTGGTGGCTCAGACAGTAAAGAATCTGCCTGCAGTGAAGAGACCTGAATTTGATCCCTAGGTCAGGAAGATCCCCTGGAGCAGGGAATAGCAACTCACTCCAAAGTTCTTGCCTGGAGAATCCCCATGGACAGAGGAGCCTAGCAGGCTACAGTCCATGAGGTCACAAAGAGTTGGATACAACTGAGCAACTAACACACACCACCTGCACAAATGGGGTGGCTGCGAAACATAAGTAGTTTGATGGCATTTACTATACAGAGATTCCAAATATTTGCTGTGGTGGTGGTTTTTCCTTGTAAAAAAGGAAGAAGGGAAATATGTCAGTATCTTACTGTAACAGGGGTTGCACTTAACGGCTGTTCCCAAGTTGGAATATGACAAACAGTTAATTGCATCAAAATATTCTCAGAACCATATTTGTGTTGGTTTAACGTATGGTTAGCAGACAATGGGTTGAGTTCGTAACATCATTAACACTTTTAAAAAACAACTGGATAGACTTTGAGGGATTAGCAGACTTGGGCTGTATTATAAATAAAAGTTCACTTGGATTGGTATTTCATACTTTCCCAAATAAATGAGGCTGACTTTCCCATGCCCTCTGCTGGGTTCTATTGAGCAAGTGTGTTGTCAGAATTACTGTTTGTGGAACAATGCCGGCATCTGCCAAGAGCTCAACAGTCATCAGAAGAACAAATAAGATGCTTATTCACATTAAAAAAAAAAACACAAAATAACACAGACCAGATGAAAGTGACATTTTACTGAACACATGGCATCTGGAATATTTTCTCCATTTTGGGGGAGGCTCATTTGAGGGTGGAGAAAGCTGGGACTAAAGAAGTCCTGAAAAAAGATGATAGAGTTGCTATAAAATTGTATGTGTTCCCTACCAGTTTGCTGCAAATCTGTGCTATCCGCTTAATAATTCTATAGTCTCAATGAGGAATGGGCCATTTCTCTTTGTTAGGCAATTCTAGGGGCTACTCCCAAAGAGGGGCATCAGGACATTTTAGACTTCAGGTGATGAGTTATTCTTCATCTCTTTCCTGTTGAGGATAGAGCAATGTTGTGCTTGCAAAGAATTAAACCACTGAGTAGACATTCTCTGGTAGGACTCCTGTAGCATTAAGTTCAGACCTGTGAGAGACAGACTGAGTACTTTTTTCAAGGACAAGTGTGTAGGACACCCACACAGGGTGGGAGAGCCAAGTACCATCTTCTGAATGAAATCTCTCAACCTCCAAAGGCCTGAGGCAAAAGGACAGGTAAGTTTTATTCAAGGAGAAAATCTGAGAACTGTTTAGATCTTGAAGCAGGGCTTACAAAATGGTCTCTCCCATTAAGGAGCAGGAGATCTAGGGAGTGGAGAATTCGAAAGAGCAGAAAGGGGCACCTGGAGAATCTGATGACATATGTTCGGGTCAGTTCAGTTCAGTCACTCAGTCGTGTCGGACTTTTTGCGACCCCATGAATGGCAGCATGCCAGGCCTCCCTGTCCATCACCAACTCCCGGAGCTCACTCAAACTCGTGTCCATTGAGTCAGTGATGCCATCCAACCATCTCATCCTCTGTCGTCCCCTTCTCCTCCCGCCTTCAATCCCTCCCACCATCAGAGTCTTTTCCAATGAGTCAGTTCTTCGAATCAGGTGGCCAAAGTATTGGAGTTTCAGCTTCAACATCAGTCCTTCCAGTGAACACTCAGGACTGCCTTAGGTCTATAGGAGTAGCCCCTGAGAATAAAACATTAGGACATTCATAGACCCTAGCCACCCTGATTCACAGGTTGATGAAACACTCTCCTTTTCTGCAAGTCAAGATGTGTAAAACTAATTAGAAACAAAAAAGAACAGTAAGGAGTGAGTGGTGGACAAGAAGGAAGAAAATGAGGAAGAATGCTGATGCCCATAGTGTGGCAGTGGAGATAATAAGAACCTGAACTGGGGATGCAGAGCGGACCTCCTGATGTCGAGGATCAAATGAGGTCCACCACAAATACACAAGCCAAAGAGGACTTTTAATGGAGCCTGAGTGCCGGGGACCAGCCCCGGCTGATTCAGGGTATTCGAAGGAGAGACGGCATAGGCGAGGATCAGGATACAATAGCTTCAATTAGATATTACTTAAAGATATAAAGAGTAATAGAATAAGGATAGCTCAGTAGGAAAATTCAGTGGAGAAAAGAGGCTGAGTAGCTTGGTTTACGCGGGAGACCAATAAAACTTCAAGACAAGAAGTTTGCACCACTTACGTAGGCCGCAGGCGTCCTTCCGTTCTCCCGAAGGAGAGGAGACACTGAGGCCTCCCCGGTCGGATCTTAGAAGCCCAGGCATAATTAGTAAGCATGGTGGGTTCCTCGCTCCAGATGGAGACTCAACCAGAGTGAGAGAGAGAGCGACATGGGGAGACCAGTATTTCGAGAAACTGATCCCCATTCTTTATTTTCCATGGTCTACTTTTATACACTGAGATGTTATGCAAAAGTCACGCGGGGTCAGCAGTCCTGACTTTTATCAAAGTCAGGTGCTTCATACAAATGTACACAGAGGTCTTAGGGGTGTTACATCATCTTCTGGCCAGGGGGGCCTGCTGACAATTTACGACCCTCTCCTTGTGACAGCGGTCAGTCAATCAGGACACTTATTTCTCCAGGGCTGATTATTCTCAAAACAGACGCCACGCAAATAAAGTTACATTCCTACAGGGTGAGGGTGTAGTGGGTTTTAGTTAAGGAAAGAATTTACTTAGCCTAAGGTCTAACGTGATTAATATCAAAGGTTAATTCTATATATTCATTAATGTGTGTAAGGGCAGGGGATATGGAGACTTAGCAACAAACGTTGGCTCAACAAATGAAAAACCCTTCACCAACACAATTTCTAATTAGCCCACTATACTTATAGTTTTCTAACTTCTCTAAAGAACCTGTTTTTAGAGGGTTTAAAGCATCTCGTGCCTCTCACGGTTGGGAGGCTGTGAGCAATCACATGTGGCCCGACGAGCCTGTCAGGCAGGCTAGAGAACCTTCAGAGGAGTTTGTAGGTTAAAACACTCTTATCACGCCCAGGAATTATTATTAACTGGAGCTCTAGATTAACTCCTTCTCCGAAAGAGGTGGTGGGGGACAGCCCCCCGTAAAGTCAGAGATGTAGGTAAGAGTACAAAGTAGTAAAGTAGGCAGGCTCTGGTTATGGGGGTAGATGCTCGAGGATTTCCAGGGGGACTCCTGAGGCTCGATCCCGCCTTTGCGTATGTCGAGCCTCCTTCCTCATGACCTTTGCCATGGGCGGAGTACCTCACTCTGGCCCCCAACACCTGAGGACTGTGCAGTCATCGGCAGCTTATATTATATTCCTCTTTTTGTACATGGGTGTTGGAGTGCAGGAAGAGATGTCTCAGGCTGAGTATCACTGGGAAGACATGGCATTTCATCCCTGGATGCATAGGCTCTAGCACAGAACCCATCTCGAGTACAGGTTTGAGTATCTGAATTCAACACTGTATGTCAAGAAACTGAACACTGATGCATTCCCATAGAGAATTGTGGTCTAGCCAGGAATTTGGGCCATCCCAGAATAGCTGTCCGCAAGGACAGAAATGAGGTTAGAAAGAACTGGGTATAGGGAAGCAGGATGAACTCATGGAGTGAGTTGCTATATTCCCTAAACTTAAACTCTTTCTTTGCCCTGTTTTCCATTCATTATGTACATAATTTCTTCCCTTTGTTGGTATAACTTTTAGCTATATCTATATGCTGCCAAAAAGCAAATAAAAATTTCATCGCATTAGGCATGGAATACTAAATGAAACAAATGATCATTTGTCCTTAACAACTGAAACGGAGATGAAATACATTGAATTTACATTTAAAATGGCTTTGTTGAACAATGTTTCACTCATTTGACAAATATTTAGTGAATACCTACTATATGCCATGACAAGGCTTCCCAGGTGGCTCAGTGGTAAAGAATCCATCTGCCAATGCAGGAGATGCAGAAGATGCAGGTTCAGTCCCTGGATTAGGAAGATCCCTTGGGGGAGGAAATGGCAACCCACTCCAGTACTCTTGCCTGGGAAATCCTGTGAACAGAGGAGCCTGGCAGGCTACCATCCAGAGGATAGAAAAGAGTCAGACACGACTAAGTGACAAAGCATGTACCCATATGCCATGAGGTATTCTAGGGTTAAAGATAAGGCAGTGTACAAAGCTAACAAAATTCCTGGCCATCATAAAGCTGACATTCTGGTCAATTTTATTTCCATAGCTTTATCCTAAATGGCTTTAACCTAGATAGCATATTGAAAAGCGGAGACGACATTACTTTGCCAACAAAGGTCCATCTAGTCAAGGCTATGGTTTTTCTAGTGGTCATGTAAGGATGTGAGAGTTGGACTGTGAAGAAGCTGAGTGCGAAGAATTGATGCTTTTAAACTGTGGTGTTGGAGAAGACTCTTGAGAGTCCCTTGGACTGCAAGGAGATCCAACCAGTCCATTCTAAAGGAGATCAGCCCTGGGTGTTCTTTGGAAGGAATGATGCTAAAGCTGAAACTCCAATACTTTGGCCACCTCATGCAAAGAGTTGACTCATTGGAAAAGGCTCTGATGCTGGGAGGGATTAGGGGCAGGAGGAAAAGGGGACAACAGAGGGTGAGATGGCTGGATGGCATCACTGACTCGATGGATGTAAGTTTGAGTGAACTCTGGGAGTTGGTGATGGACAGGGAGGCCTGGCGTGCTGCTATTCACGGGGTTGCAAAGAGTTGGACACAACTGAGCAACTGAACTGAACTGAACTGAACTGATCCTAAATGGAACAATATTCAGAGTATTTAGGGGGTCACCAAACATGTTTCTGCAAAGAGCCAGATAGTAAATATATCAGGTTTTGTGGGTTATTGTTTTCTCTTGTCCTGAGGTTAAGCCAGAGTTGAAATGCACAGAGCCCTGCCCACAAAATCTTCTCCTGAGAATCAGCGGGCCACATAGGAAGACATTCCCTTCACAAGAGACCCATCACCACATGAATTCATCCCCCTACTCAAACCCAGTTCTTTCTAACATTGGTTAGTCCTTCTTACAAAAGACAAGTGCTTGCTGACTGCCCTTGAGGCATTTTGAGGTTGTATGGCACTGCAATAGCATTCGTATCGTACCTCCTATTGCATTCATCTTTCTGAACAGAATCCCTTCTTCTCTAAACTCAAACTTGGTTTTCATTTGACAGGTGTCTGGCTGGGAAAAAAAAGGAGATTAGAAGATCTGTGTTCTCAACCCACAGCTGTAACCTTCATGTTTAACTGACATGTCAGTGAGTTCTCTGACTCATGGCAGGGAGGACTCTAAAGAAACTAGGCCACACTGCAAATAAGACCTGAAAATATGCCAAAAGCTATCTTCCCTTCAGCTTTCTAGGTGTTACTAATGTACCTTATTGAGTCTTATGCAACCACATATTTGTATATTATTGTTATGCTAGTTATGTTGCAGTGCAATTTTGAGACAATTTTGAGTTTCAAGAAAAAGTCATTGAAAAATTTAAGTCCACACAAAACAAATTTTTTAAAAGCCAAAAATTGTTACAGCTTTTAAAATTAGGAAGAAAAAAGAAGCCACTGAAGAATCCTACAGGTTTAATTTTTAATGAGATAAATGAAGATAGCTATTGTATAAGCCAAAAAAAAAAAAAAACAACAAAACAAATAAAACCCCACAAAGCTCTTTAAATTCCTCAATTATTTTTTAGTGTAAAAGGTTCTTGAGGTCAAAAAGTGAGGGAAAACCACTGCTGAAGTAGTTGAAGCTTGGAGTGGTTGTCCCCAGCACTATTTGGTTGGTTTTTTAATATGATTCACTAGAAAACAGCCTGATGCTGGGAAATACTGAAGGTAGGAGGACAAGGGGACGACAGAGGATGAGATGTTGTATGGCATCACTGATTCAATGCACAGGAGTTTTAGCAAGCTCTAGGAGATGATGAAGGATAGTGAAGCCTGGTATGCTGAAGTCCGTGGGGCTGCAGAGTCGGACATGACTGAGTGACTGAACATCAACATAAGGAGTTAATCTCTGTCTGGACTTCAGGAAGGGGCCCACTACCTGGGTTTGCATCCTTCTAGCTCAGGATGCTGGTTGTCACCTGCCTGAAAAGTTTGACCAAAGTTTGCTTATTTCTTCCTTCAAAAATATCATGTTGTTATTGTAGGGTTTTGTCTTTTTCAAATTTTTTAAATTATTTTCTTCTTTCTTTACTCTTTTTCCTCTTTGTCTTTATTTTTTAATTTTCTTAATTTAAAAATTATTCTTTAAAAAATTTTTTGCCCATTTTATTTCACATTTTTTTCTTTTTTAACACATTTTCTTTTTGTCTTCCCTCTCATTTTTTATTTTTAATTTTTTTCTTCTCATTTTTCATTTCCTTAACTTTTCATTTCTTTTTTCTTATTCTTTCTTTGTGCCCTCCTTTTTATTTCCTTTTTAACATTCTCTTTGCTTCATTTTTCTTTTTTGTTTTTCTCACTTTTTACTTTTTTCTTCCATAATTTTTCATACTTGCTTTTCTAATGTATCTTTATTCATTTTTCTCATTTTTTAAACAATTTTGTTTGATGGAATAATTTTGGTATTTTTACTTTCATCTGCCTTGTGTTTAAAGTTATTACAAAGATAATTGCATGAAGTGGACTTTCTTTGGAAGTGATTTTCTTTTGAGGCAATTTGGCCCAAGCTTCTCACCAGCTTTTTCCCATTTTAAGCCCCACTTGGGACACCTTGACCAAGCCCAATGGTAAGCCCTTCATGCTGCAAGACTGTAAACTGGCCACCTCAGCGGAAAGGAAGCTCCTTGAGACTACTGGCACAGGTCAGCTTACTTCGCCCTGACCTGGAAAGGAGTAGATATGAATGAAGATCATTGAGAGATAAGGGGTAAATCAGCCCAAAGTAGTCAAGTTCTGAAGGGACTAAGTGACATGCTGTCTTGCCATGGGTTGCACCAATAGAGAAAAGGTGTTTGTTTATCTGCTGCCTTGTGGAAGCATGAAAGAAAAAGAGTCTGGAGCCCAATTCCACCAGACAGGGTCTGGTGTGCAGTACTGTCTACAGAACCTCACTGCTCAGAGATGCTTGAAGGCAGAACGCCTGCCCTTGGGGCTGAGGCTAATACCAAGATGGCCGCCTTCAGCTTCAGCAACGAATTAGCATTTGGCCAAAAACTGGCTGTCTTCCATGGCAGTCCCCCTTTTACTGCCCTGGAATTCTTGCAGGATAGAAACATGATGGATCTCAGAGGTAGAGTCTGGAAGTCCTATTAGATATACCAGTCAGCTAAGCCCCATCTTTTTTTTTTTTCAATGTTTTTTTAAATTCATTCATTTACTTTAACTGGAGGCTAATTACTTTACCATATTGTGGTGGTTTTTGCCATACATCGACAGGAACCAACCACTGGTGCACATGTGTCCCCCCATCCTGAACATCCACTCCCACCTCCCTCCCCACCCCATCCCTCTGGGTTGTCCCAGGGCACCGGCTTTTAGTGCCCTGCTTCATGCATCAAACTTGCACTGATCGTCTGTTTCGTGTATGGTAATATACATGCTTCAGTGCTATTCTCTCAGATTATCCCACCCTCACCTTCTCCCACAGAGTCCAAAAGTCTGTTCTTTACATCTGTGTCTCTTTTGCTGCCTTACATATAAAGTTGTCATTACTGTCTTTCTAAATTCCATATATATGCATTAATATACTGTGTTGGTGTTTCTCTTCCTGACTTCACTCTGTATAATAGGCTCCTTGGTGCAGCTGTTGAACAGAGTAAGCACCTTGCCTAAACTAACACATTGTTGTTGTTCAGTCGCTCAGTAGTGTCCAGCTCTTTATGATGCCATGGACTGCAGCAGACCAGGCTTCCCTGATGTGGACTCATTATTATTTAGCTAATAAAACCAGGAATCACCAGCTCTCACCATGTAAACGCTTATGCTGGACCACAATTCTAAAAGCTTCCCCATCCCAAACTAACTCTTCCTGTGTGTCTCACAAGATAAGTTACCTTTACTTTCCACATTCTAGAAAGATTACAGCCACAAAGTCAACTTCTGCTCTCTGTTGTCTTGGCTCAGCTTTCTCCTTTAATCTTGTTGTTGTTCAATCACTCAGCTGTGTCCAACTCTTTGTGACCCCATGGACTGACTGCAGCATGCCAAGCTTCCCTACCCTTCACCCTCTCCCAGAAACTCATGTGCATTGAGTCAGTGATGCTATCCAACCATTTCATCCTCTGTTGCCCCCTTCTCCTCCTGCCCTCAATCTTTCCCGGCATCAGGGTATTTTCTAAGGAATCAGTTCTTCGCATCACGTGGCAAAAGTATTGGAGCTTCAGCTTCAGCATCATCCTTTCAGTGAATATTCAGGGTTGATTTCCTTTAGGACTGACTAGTTTGATCTCCTTGCTGTCCAAAGGACTCTCAAGCATCCAGCTCTACAATTCAGATGCGTCAATTCTTCAGTGTTCAGCCTTCTTCATGGTTCAACAAAGACATGTTTATTGGCAAAAAAAAAAAAAAAAGGAAAAAAAATCCATTCCCTTGACCACCTTTCCTTGCTGGCCCATTGTCAGCCAAGACTGGACCTGAGGATGTCCCAGAGAGTGGCTCAGATTCAAGGGTGGTGAGTTCCCCATCAGTCAGCACCTTGGCCAGGCCCACTTCAGGGTTCCACCCTCTTGTCCCCTTCTGCCCTCTAGGCAGACAAGCAGAGGTGGCCTTTACAGGCTTGAGGGCTGGGTAGCTGGGGGCTAGGAGCTGTGGGGGCTCTAGAGGTAAAGATGGGGGTCTTTATCATTCCTCCTTCCCCAGTGCTGCACCTTTCCTTCCAGAAACTTCTTTGAGGCCTTTGATTCTTTCTCAGAAGCAAGTGCAATCTCTCCCCAAATGTGAAAAACTCCATCGTGAGTAGAAGAGGGCAGACCCAGGATAGGGAGTGGGGGAGGGGAGTGCTGGGCAAGGTCAGCTGTTCCCCTGGCAACAGGGACCTCAAATAAGCTTTGTCTGAAGCCCCCATTCTCCCTCCCCTATTTCACCCTTCCCTCCACCTCCATACACACTCCACTGTTTCCCCTTCATCCATCAGTAGCACTAATCTGGGCAGTGTTAATTCCACAGCGATGACAGCTCCCCGCCCCCATCCAGCTCTCTCATCTCTGGGCCGTGCCCTCCCCTCCCAACACTGTGGCCCCTCCACAGGGTGGGGGCATCGGTGGCCAAGTGGCTCCAGCTGGCTGGCCTCTGTGGCCATGTGTGCGTGGGTGACTCTGTGGGCTTGACTAGGGGCCACCCTGTGTCTTTTCATTTTCTTCTTTTTAAAAAAATATTATTAGAGTACTGCATAGCTAATTCACAGTGTTGTGTTAGTTTTCAGTATACAGCAAAGTGAATCAGTTATATACACACCCATCCACTCTTTTTTAGATTCTTTTCCCATATAGGTCATTACAGAATACTGAGTACGGTTTCCCGTGCTTTACAATAGGTTTTTATTAGCTATCTATTTTATATGTAGTAGTGTTCTTGCCTGGAGAATCCCAGGGACAGGGGAGCCTGGTGGGCTTCTGTCTATGGGGTCGCACAGAGTCAGACACAACTGAAGCAACTTAGCAGCAGCAGTGTGTGTAGGGGAGCTTCCTTGGGGACTGAGTGGTGAAGAATCTGCTTGCAATGCATGAGATGTGGGTTCAATCCCTGGGTCAGGAAGATCCCCTGGAGAAGGGAATGGCTACCCACTCCAGTATTCTTGCTTGAAGAATCCCATGGACAGAGGAGCCTGGTGGCTTACAGTCCATAGGGTCTCAAAGAGTCAGACATGACTGAAGCAACTTAGCATGCATGCACGCAGTGTGCGTATGTTCATTTTCTCCTATAATGCTCATTTTTCATGAGAAACTGCTGGAAGGAGTCTTGCACGGAAAAGATCCCCACTCTTACCTGTGTTTTGCATTTTTGGGTGATGGGTTTTATTTTTCATTTATAGATTTATGATGACCCTCTCTCAATTCATCATCTCCACTCCCAGTCCAGTCTCACCAGTGAGATAAGGCTTTGGGTCCCAGGAAGGGGTCTGAGCCAGAGCCGCAGAGTCTGGCTCAGACCCTCTCTGCCCTCGGTCCCCTCTCCATCCCCTCTGTATTTTCTCCCATCCTATGAGACAGCTGGGTGCTCAAGGGAGCAGGAGAGCTTGGCTGGGCTCCCACAGGGCCAGGGAGCTGGTCCACACTCCACTTAGCTTGCCTGCTCCTGCACTTGGTTTTTTCTCTGGAGGGAGCAGACAATAAGGAGAATGTCGGGTGGTGGAGCTATTCGTGATGCTGTATGGATTTTAAGGGTGCATGAGGATGAGCTGGAAAGCCAGTTACAGTCTCGGGGGAAGAGGTGGCTTGAATTAGAATATTCAAGAAACAGTCAAGAACCAACAGGACTTCCTAGATGTGGAGTGCACATTGAAGGAAAATGTCCAGATTAAATCCCAAGTGTCTGGCTAAGGCAACTGGACAGGTGGGAGGGACCTAAACAGGCTCAGATTTTGAGGGGAAGTCATCTTTCCCCAACTTAGTCAACATGTCCTAAGTCAACTTAGGACACAGTGACACTGAGAAGGTTGTCACGTGGGCTTGTGACACCATATGGTGGAGATGAGGTTGGGGCTGAAGATCTTAAGATAAAATCGGGAACTTGCAGCTCATGAATGTTGAAGATCTGGCAATTGAAGGGGTTTTACCTGCCATGAGGGAGACCTGCGTTCAATCCCTGGGTTGGGAAGATCCCCTGGAGGAGGGCATGGCAACCCAATCCAGTATTCTTGCCTGAAGAATCCCACAGAGGAGCCCGGAGGACTACAGTCCACGGGATGGCAAAGAATCAGACATGACTGAATGACTAAGCACACACAGCTGATTAGAAAAAGCATAGAGAAGGAGGAAAGAGCCTGTAGATTCCCAAGAAATTCTGACACTTGAAGATCAGGAAAAGCATGCCAAGGCTGAGAGATTCTGAGAAGAAAGGCAGGGGAGAATTTGATCTGCGGTGTCAAGAGTGCAGCTGTCCAGGGAGCAGAAAAAGGGTTGAAGAGTCAAAGGGTATGTTCCAGAGAGATGTGTGCAAAGGGAGGGGGCCACAGGGGAGGTTCCGCCTTTGAAGGGAGGAGAGAGCCTCTCTGTGTTTTGCTGGGAGGAACAAAGGAGATTCCTCTAGATCAGGGATCCACAAACCTATAAAGGGCCATAGAGTAAATATTTTCAGCTTTCTGTGCCATGTGGTCTCTTGGGCAATTTCTCAACAGGCTGTTACAGCCTAGAGCAGACTTAGACAGCCAGTGAACAAATGAGCACGTTCTGTTCCAAGAGCTCTTTATTTATGGACAAAGAAACTCAAATTTCATATAAATTAATGCAACTTACCCCAGTGTTCTTGCCTGGAGAATGCCATGGACAGAGGAGCCTACTGGGGTACAGTCTATGGGGTGGCAGAGTCGGACATGACTGAGAATGTACCACCTTCATATGCCTGAAATACAGCTCATCTTTCTTTTCTTCCCCCCTCCAATTATTTTAAAATGTTAAAACCACTGGAAGCTGGTGGGCCATACAAAAACATGCGGAGGGCGGGAAGTGGCTCACGGGCCATTCCATGCTGAGTCCTGGTCTGGATGCTGGAAAGGAAGGTGGAAATGTTTATTCAAAGTGGAGAGGGGCGTGGAGGGGAGGAGGGGCAGGGGATCCTGTTCACAGAGCTCCATTCTTTCAATGAAGTATGAAGCAGACTTCAGCTGAAACTGAAGAATTGCCAAAGGCAGAGATTTTGCATGGAGGAGACCAGGAAGCTGGTGTGCAGGAAAAACCCAGGAGCGTGGAGACTGGGTGGAAATCCCGCAGAGGTGTGACGGTGTTGACCAAGGGGACGGTTCCCAGAGGCCCTGCCTGGAAGCTGGGTGTTAAAAGAATGATCAGAGACCGTCAGTTCATTTAAAAGTGGGAATGACAATGAAAATACCGAAGAGACAGAGCAGCGGCGATGACACACCACAGCAGGACCATTTTCAAGTGACAATAACCACGTTCCATAATCTCTGTTTTAAGCAAATTGCCTTTTAATGATACTAAAACAAAAGCTGACTGTAGCATCGATGTCCAGACATCTCCAAACAGGCCGATGGGCTGTAATGCACGCACATCTGGCCAGCATCTGGAGTGTACACAGGACAAAAATTCACTGGACTTGCTCTGCATATTAAACTCGGGTAGAGCCAGAGAAGTTCATGAGTATTTCAGGTTCGGGAAAATTTGGTCAGTTTGACAACAGGTTACAGAAGACTTTAAGAGGAACTCTCAATTTATAGTTTTTGTGGAGTTTTGCATAAGCTTGTGGAGTATGATCTTCCAGTAAAGCAAGCTCAGTCTTCATTCTTTTTGGGATGGTGCAAAAAAAAGTAAGTTGAACTCTGAGTCAGGAAGTTAACATTTCAGAGAGTGATTCACAATACTATTTGTTTTCCTTTGAAAATGTGTTTAAATTTTTAATTGTGGTAAAATAGCAGGTGCTGCTAGTGGTAAAGAACCTACCTGTCAGTGCAAGAGACACAAGAGACACTGGTTTGATCCCTGGGTTGGGAAGATCCCCTGGAGGAGGGCATGGCAATCCACTCCAGTATTCTTGCCAGGACAATCCCATGGACAGATGAGCCTGGTGGGCCACAGTCCATGGGGTTGCACAGAGCTGAACATGACTGAGCACACAAGCGCATATACAAAATGTAAAACTTACCATCTTAACCATCCTTCTTTTTTAGGCTTTATTTTCTTTAGACCAGCTTTAGGTTCACAGTGAAATTAAGACAGTACAGACATTTCCCATATATAACCTGTCCCCACACAAGCATGGCTTTCCCCATCATCAACATCCCTCACCAGAGAGGGACATTTGTTACAACTGATGAACTTGCAATGACACATCATAGTCACCCAGAGTCCACAGTTTACACTGGGGTTCAGTCTTGGGCCTGTATATTCTATCAGTTCAGTTCTATTCAGTCGCTCAGTAGTCTCCGACTCTCTGTGACCCCATGGACTGCAGCACACCAGGCTTCCCTGTCCTTCACCAATTCTAGGAGCTTGCTCAAACTCAAATCCATCAAGTCAGTGATGCCATCCGACCATCTCATCCTCTGTCGTCCCCTTCTCCTCCTGCCTTCAATCTTGCCCAGCATCAGGGTCTTTTCCAATGAGTCATTTCTTCACATCAGGTGGCCAAAGTACTGGACTTTCAGTTTCAGCATCAGTCCTTCCAATGAATATCCAGGACTGATTTCCTTTAGGATTGGCTGGTTTGATTCAATAGGTTCTATAGGTTTGGATAAATGTATAATCACATGCATTCACTACTGTAGTATCAGACAGAGTATTGTAAAATTTTAATAATATATTTTATTAAACCCAGTGTATCTAAAATGGGCTTCCCTGTGGCTCAGCTGGTAAAGAATCCTCCTACAATTCTGGAGACCTGGGTTCGATCCCTGGGTTGGGAAGATCTCCTGGAGAAGGGAAAAGCTATGCACTCCAGTAGCCTGGCCTGGAGAATTCCTTAGACTGTATAGTCCATGGAATCACAAAGAGTCAGACATGACTAAGTGACTTTCATTTTCACTTTCTTTCAAATCTAAAATATTATTTCAACATGCAGTTAATCTAAAAATATCTTACATTCTTTTTGTACTATGTCTTTAAATGTAGTGTGTGCTTTACATTTTCAGCCCATCCATTTGGTCACTTCAGCTCATCCATTTGGTCACTAAATTTCAGGTGGAAATGCTTGACCAATGTGTGAAAGTGAAGTGAAATCCTCTCCAGGGGATCTTTCCAACCCAGGGATCGAACCCAGGTCTCCCACGTTGCAGGAAGATTCTTTACCAGCTGAACCACAAGGGAAGCCCAAGAATACTGGAGTGGGTAGCCTATCCTTTCTCAAGAGGATCTTCCTGACCCAGGAAGTCTCCTCCGGGGTCTTCTCCATTGCAGGCAGATTTTTAACCAACTGAGTATGAGGGAAGCCCAATGTATATATGTGTGTGTGTGTGTGTGTGTGCGCGCGTGCACGTGTGTGTGCTAATTCATGTCAGTCCTGACTGTTTGAGACCTTGTGGACTGTAACCCACCAGGCTCCTCTGTCCATGGGACTCTCCAGGCAAGAATACTGGAGTGGGCTGCCATGCCCTCCTCCAGGGAATCTTCCCAGCCCAGGGATCGAACCTACATCCCTTATGTCTCCTGAACCACCTGGGAAGAACTACTTGATCAATATTTACATATACAATTTTCAGTTGAAAAAGGTTTGGTTACTTAAGTTGCTTCAAGCACAAAACATATCCCAAGCACACAAAAGTTTTCTAACAGATGCTTTGAGTATCAATTTTGAAATGAAAATGTAAAGAATTGAAAAAGAGGAAGGTCAGAGAGTTCTCATATACCCTCTGTCCCTCACAAGCACAGCCTCTCCCATGATCAACCTCCCCCACCAGAGTGGGATATTTGTTACAACTGATGAACCTCCACTGATATGTTATAATCAACCAAAGTCAATAGCTTACATTAGGGCTCACAGCCGGTGTACATCGATGGGTTTAGATAAATGTGTTACGACATGAGTGCATCACTGCAATGTCATAGAGTGTTTTCACTGCCCTAAAAACCCTCTGTGTTCCACCTATTTATCTGTTTCTCCTCCTCTGGTTTTACATTTTATATTTATATTTACTTTTCATAAAATCTTTAAATATTTTAGACCTTGGGACTTCCCATGGTGGCTCAGTGGTAAAGAATCCGCCTGCACAGGCATGATCCTAGAGTGGGGAAGATCCCTGGAGGAGGAAATGGCAACCCAATCCAGTATTCTTGCCTGGGAAATCCTACGGACAGAGGAGCCTGGCGGGCTACAGTCCATGAGGTCGCAAAAGGTCAGATAAGACTGAAGTGACTAAAAAACAACAACAGAATTTTTTTTAAATTTTATTTTATTTTTAAACTTTACATAATTGTATTAGTTTTGCCAAATATCAAAATGAATCCGCCACAGGTATACATGTGTTCCCCATCCTGAACTTATGATCTCTTTTGAAAGCAATGTCCAGTCGGGTTCGTTTCACAAAGAAGAAATGCAATTTAAACACACCTTTAGGAGGAGATGAAGACTTTTCAGATGCTACTCTTGTTTTAAAACCTACACACACAAACTGAATCATTTAGGGAGAGATCAGAGTTTAGAATTGCTCTGCCATGTACCTCATAACAAAATTAATCCTGGCTTGTGCATTTTCCTTAGAAGAAGATCTATTATTGCCTCATTCTTATAATAAACTGTTTTCAGTTTTTTTTTTTTTTTTTTAAAACAGAGCTGCTAATAGCCTCAGGTTTTATAGAATTCTCACTTCAAAATGTCTCCAATAAATCATATTGCTTCATTCAGGGTGTACAGCCTCTGAAAGGCTGATGTGAGGTAAGGGTGTAAGGGGGCAGGTCAGAGTTTCTAGGATTAGAAAGAAGTAATTTGTAACTAGAGTTAGTCTCCACACTTCCTCACTTTAGAACCATTTTTACCAACTCTCTGAACCAAAGGAAGAGAAGAATTTTCACCTTTCTTTAAACTTTGCTTTGTTCTTGTTGTTTAATCAGTCAGTCGTGTCCGACTGACTCCATGTGGTCCCATGGACTGTAGCCTGCCTGACTCCTCTCTCCCTGGGATTTCCCCAGGCAAGAATACTGGAATGGGTTGCCATTTCCTCTTCCAGGGCATTTTCCTGACCCAGGGATCAAACCTGAGTCTCCTGCATTAGCAGAAAGATTCTTTACCACTGAGCCACCTGGAAAACCCAAACTTTGTTTAGCTCTATTGAATATTAAAACAAATTAAAATAAATAAAGGAAATTAAAATGAAGACAGTGTGTTTTCCTTGAGTACAGATGATAAAAGTAAATTCAAAGAGCTTCATTTACTTTCCCCAGGCATCCTCGAAGAATGGGGTCACGTGGGTTGAAAATGGGAATTCTTATATCCTAGGGATCTCAGATCCCTGGACAGATGGTTTCTCAATGAGAAAACCCAACAGGATTTTTTGGACAAGTATTTTTGTTTTACATCTTCTAGATGCAGGAACATTAGAATAGCTTTGTGTTCATTTTTATTTCTGGCAAAAAGAAACCGGTTTGGACAAAGGACTATTTTGGAGGGCACTGGCATATTCTTAGACATAGGATTTGCCTTCTAGCCCAAGCTAAATAAAGTCAGACAATTATGGTTTTGGGGATCTCTTCCAGGAGACAAATCGATATTTTTTTAAAACAACATGTAGGCTCTAGTTATTAAAAGATTTGTTCAAGAACATCCATATTCCATAACCTCATGTCAGAAAAATTCAAGCAGTAAGACATCTAAAGAGTGGGATTTTTGCAGTTTGACTCTTTTCCTTGTTAGCACTTCATAAAAAGTGACAAACCAAATATCCTTTGGCCTTGCATTTACTTCAAGCTCTGCCTTATGGTGCTTTTTTTCCCTCCTCTTTAGATGAGTCTTCATTTATACTTTCTACTTCTCTGAAATTAAGCATCTTTGAAGCCTACTTTCCTTGTGAGATACATCATCAGTCTTTAAAAATAAAGGGGGAACTGAGTGATTTTTCACAGATACAGTATCTAAGACCAAAGACTCACAATACGTTTCATGCTTTTCTACATATCTTGCATGAATACTGATGCCATGAGTTTCCACGATTTGGCAACCGTAATGCCAAGGAAACATTAATTTACAGCTTAATGGTCAATAAACTAAATTTGGCAGGAAATAAGGTTTTACTTTTATAAAATTCCATTGGGAGAAAAGACATAGCTCAAAGCTATCTTGAAAATAGCGTTCTTTTATATTTAGGAGTATAAATGACTGCAGTATAAAGGGGGAGGTGGCAGTAAAATATTCCTACAAATATTCCAAAACTTGAAGTGTATTCCACCAACAGTGAAATCAATCATTTCTTTTAATTTAAAGGTAAAATCATCTGTTTTCCTGAAATTGCACATGTTATGGAGCAGTGGTAAATAATCTGCCTGCCAATGCCGGAGACTCAAGAGACTCGTGTTCGATCCCAGGGTCAGGAAGATCCCCTGGAGTAGAAAATGGCAGCTCACTGCAGTATTTTTGCCTGGAGAATTCCATGGACAGAGGAACCTGGCGTGATACACTCCATGGGGTCACAAAGAGAAGGACATGACTGAGTGTGCATGAACACACATGGGATTCTTAGTAGTTTGGCCCAAATGAGAAATACAGTTAAACTTTGACTTGGATGGGGGAGATTTTTGTTTGTAATAGAGGAGAAGGCAAAGGGAAGTCAAACTATTCTACACTTAATAAACCAGTTAGAAAATTATGGAAGGATTATAACTTTCTCCAAACACAAGGATTGTAGCAATTCTATCTTTTTGTGCAGTTCAAAGCAAACTCTGACACAGGTCATTTTGCATAAGGAGATGAAATATTTTATGCTGAAAGAATATCATTTTGAGCATTTCCATATTTTGTTGCTATAGAATGCTTTCTTTCTTATTTGCTTTTTCTTTCTTCCTTCCTTCTTTCCTTTCTTCCTTTCTCACCTCCTCTCTCTCTTTCTCTCTTTCCTTCTACTGTTTTCTTGGTTGTTCAGCCAAACTTCCAACCAGGCACATCTAGCATCAATGATGAAAAGTGATTTTTTTTTTTAAATCTGAAATGTTTAGCTGAGCTGGATATCCTGATTTGTGATAAGACAGTCCCAGTGAGGATGGCCGTGTTGTTTTTTGCAGATAATTTCTCACTTTCGTGTTTCTGTTGGCAGCCGAAAATCCAGCCAGACTGTAGCCTGCAAAGCGCTGCAGGGGCTGTAAAGGAACACGGGCTCTGGCATTCTTTGGGAGATTCCCTGGTGTTGGGAATTCTTCAGGCAATAATATTACAATCTTGACTTTTGAACTATGCATCTGGCAAAGAATTTTCAATTCTTTTCTCAACCGGAGAAACCCAAGATAATGATAGAAACTCTAGAAATACCAGAGTGGATGAAAAAAAAATTGATGATGACATTGTAATTTTAGGAAGCACATGTGTGTTTGAGGTTTAGTCTTCTGAAAGCATGTATAAAAAAATAGCTCCTCTATCATCTTTCTTTAAAGTAAAGAATAAAAATAGTTTGATTTAATCACTATTGACATCACCACTCTTAGAATGCATTCCTAGGAGAAGCAGAAACCCTTTTAATTCGGTATTGTGTTAAAGTTCACAATGTTGCCCAAATAAGAGACTCTATTTTAACGTATTGTAACTAGTAGAGGTGATGGAATACCAGTTGAGCTATTTTAAATCCTGAAAGATGACGCTGTGAAAGTGCTACACTCAATATGCCAGCAAATTTGGAAAACTCAGCAGTGGCCACAGGACTGAAGAGGTCAGTTTTCATTCCAATACCTAAGAAAGGCAATGCCAAAGAATGCTCAAGCTACTGCACAATTGCACTCATCTCACACGCAAGGCAATGGCACCCCACTCCAGTACTCTTGCCTGGAAAATCCCATGGACGGAGGAGCCTGGAAGGCTGCAGTCCATGGGGTCACTGAGAGTCGGACACGACTGAGTGCCTTCACGTTCACTTTTCACTTTCATGCATTGGAGAAGGCAATGGCAACCCACTCCAGTATTCTTGCCTGGAGAATCCCAGGGACAGGGGAGCCTGGTGGGCTGCTGTCTATGGGGTCGCACAGAGTTGGACACGACTGAAGCAACTTAGCAGCAGCAGCAGCAGCAGCACACACTAGCAAAGTAATGCTCAAAATTCTCCAAGCCAGACTTCAGCAATATGTGAACTGTGAACTTCCAGATGTTCAAGCTGGTTTTAGAAAAGGCAGAGGAACCAGAGATCAAATTGCCAACATCCACTGGATCATTGAAAAAGCAAGAGTTGCAGAAAAACATCTATTTCTGCTTTACTGACTATGCCAAAGCCTTTGACTGTGTGGATCACAATAAACTGTGGAAAATTCTGAAAGAGATGGGGATACCAGACCACCTGACCTGCTTCTTGAGAAACCTGTATGCAGGTGAGGAAGCAACAGTTAGAACTGGACATGGAACAACAGACTGGTTCCAAATAGGAAAAGGAATACGTTAAGGCTGTATATTGTCATCCTGCTTATTTAACTTCTATGCAGAGTACATCATGAGAAACGCTGGGCTGGAGGAAGCACAAGCTGGAATCAAGATTGCTGGGAGAAATACCAATAACCTCAGATATGCAGATCACACCACCCTTATGGCAGAAAGTGAAGAAGAAGTAAAGAGCCTCTTGATGAAAGTGAAAGTGGAGAGTGAAAAGTTGGCTTAAAGCTCAACATTCAGAAAATGAAGCTCAGGGCATCCGGTCCCATCACTTCATGGCAAACAGATGGGGAAACACTGGAAAGAGTGGCTGACTTTACTTTTGGGGGCTCCAAAATCACTGCAGATGGTGATTGCAGCCATGAAAATAAAAGATGCTTACTCCTTGGAAGGAAAGTTATGACCAATGTAGACAGCATATTAAAAAGCAGAGATATTACTTTGCCAACAAAGGTCCATCTAGTCAAGGCTATGGTTTTTCCAGTGGTCATGTATGGATGTGAGAGTTGGACTGTGAAGAAAGCTGAGTGCCAAAGAATTGATGCTTTTGAACTGTGGTGTTGGAGAAGACTCTTGAGAGTCCCTTGGACTGCAAGGAGATCCAACCAGTCCCTCCTAAAGGAGATCAGTCTTTGGTATTCATTGGAAGGACTGATGTTGAAGCTGAACCTCCAATACTTTGGCCACCTGATGTGAAGTGTTGACTCATTTGAAAAGACCCTGATGCTGGGAAAGATTGAGGGCCGGAGGAGAAGGGGATGACAGAGGATGAGATAGTTGGATGGCATCACCGACTCAATGGACATGGCTTTAGGTGAACTCTGGGAGTTGGTGATAGACAGAGAGGCCTGGTGCACTGCAGTTCATGGGGTGGCAAAGAGTCGGACACAACTGAGTGACTGAAATGAACTGAACTGAGCTGAAATATTTACTGATATTTACAACTGATTTAGTTAATGAATTTAAGATTTATCAATAAAATAAGTAAAAGTAAGTTCCATGATGGTAAGTGTTTTTTTCCGCAATGTAACCTTAGGACTTGGAGCAAGATCTGATGCATGGGAAGATTTCAATAAATATTTTTGTATGTAAAGAAATAAATGAATATTAAGGTTGGCTTTGTATAAGAAGAAGAGACTCACAGGCCCTAGATTTTTTTTATTATTATTATCTTAGTCTTAATGTACTATAACATTTAATTTGCACTTATTTTGATCTTATTGCTATATTTTATTCAATAGAAGGCTTTTCCTTTCTGCTTTTCTTTTTTTCACTATTTTTTTCTTCAGCTTTGATGTTCTATGATGACTTTTCCCCAGGCCATGCCAATACTCACAGTGTATAGGAATCTTTGACCTGCTTAAGTGAATTTCTGGGCATTTTTTTTGTTTTTAATTTTTTTCTGCCTAGTTTCTGATCAAGCAATGACTTTTCTCTGAGACATTTTATATTTTGAAATTTATCCTAATCCTCAGTTTAATCTGCTTTCTTAATCAGATCATTTTATTTTCAACTTTAAGAAAATTTTCCTCCGTTTCTCATGAACAGAAATAAATATCCCTAATGTTCAGTCTTGATAGTGTGCTTTAGGATGAATGTGAGAGTTTCTTCATAAGTAAAATGACATTCTTCTTTTTCTTTTTAACTCAATTATAACTTATTTTACACAGCACAAATAGTTCAAGCTCTTTTTCAACTCTTTTTGTTTCAAATGTTGTTTGCAATTGTTCATGGTACTCATAAATCTCTTCTTATCTAGTATTTCTTTATATGAAATGGCTTTAGTGAGATAAAATTTATATAAAATAAACAATATATTTCAGCTGTACACTTGAGTTTGAAATATGATCAAGATAATAAACACATCCGTCATCCCTTAAAAGTTTTCTGATGATCTGGAGTAGTTTCTTCATTGGACCCCTTTCAACAACTTTAATCTTGTCCCCAGGTAAACACTGATTCCCTTTCTGTTATTATAGATTAATTTTGATTTGCTAGACTTTTAAATAAATGGAATAACAGAGACTGCAAAGTTAGTAAGAAATCTGAAAGTACCTCATACTCAAGGCTCACAAAGCAAAATTCATTACTTGTTCTCTACGTTTGTGAGATTGCTAGTGTGCTTTCTATTTCTGTCACTTTTGTTAGATCAAAACTCTTTATTCACGATTAAAACTGGACTTGTCTTCACTATACTTTTCCCTTTTGTCTGGACATCAGTTTCCTTGTCTGCCAGCTGTGCTTCTGAAATGTTACTTCCTATCTCTACATTTCTATTTCCACCACTCTACCCCTGGCCTCATTATTTCCCTGGATTATGGCAATATTTTCACAACTCTTCTCTTTGCCACCAATATTTCTTTTTCTCTACAATTTCTCAGCCACACTGCCACCACGGAGTGAGCATTTATTATATCAAGACGATAAATGGAATTTGTTTTATTCATCTTGGTGTCCTTCCACAGTACTTTTTTCCTTTTTGTCATAGCTTCCTCTGCAATTTGTAAGCTTTCATTACTTTCATAATGACTTGATCTGTTTCTCTGCCTACATGGCAAGCTTGATGAAGTCATGAGTCATGCTAGCTTGTTATTATCATTCTATGGCTCCTCAACATGTACTACAGTGTTCAGTAAATACTTGGTTGAATGAATGTAACTTCTTGTAACTTGGTTGAAACATGTAACTTCTTCTGTATTCTAGCCTTAGAATATTTTATAGCTCCATGTCTTACAGTATACATTTCGTACCTAATATACATAATGATTTTAGGAAACTGGACTCAACATGCTTTTTAGATCAATTCTTTTCACCCTTGTTCTACATATGCTTTTTACTCTACACAGTTTTCCAAATGTAACTACATATGAAAACCACAATCACAGAAACCTAACCAAAATGATCACATGGATTGTAGCCTTGTGTAACTCAGTGAAGTGAAGAGCCATACCATACAGGGCCACCCAGGACAGACAGGTCATGGTGGAGAGTTCTGATAAAATGTGGTCCACCGGAAGAAGGAATGGCAAACCACTCCAGTATTCTAGCCTCGAGAACCCCATGAACAGTATGAAAAAGCAAAAAGATATGACACCAGAACATGAGCCTGCAGGTCAATAGGTGTCATCGTTTCTCCTGGGAAAGACTAGAGATCTCTTCAAGAAAATCAGAGATACCAAGGGAACATTTCATGCAAAGATGGGCTTGATAAAGGACAGAAATGGTATGGACCTAACAGAAGCAGAAGATACTAAGAAGAGATGGCAAGAATACACAGAAGAACTATACAAAAAAGATCTTTGTCTTTTAATTTCATGTCTACAATCACGATCTGCAGTGATTTTGGAGCCCCAAAAAATAAAGTCAGCCACTGTTTCCACTGTTTCCCCATCGATTTGCCATGAAGTGATGGGACCAGATGCCATGATCTTAGTTTTCTGAATGTTGAGCTTTAAGTCAACTTTTTAACTCTTTTTTCACCAGGTAACCATGATGGTGTGATCATACACCTAGAGCCAGACTTCGTGGACTGCAAAGTCAAGTGGGCCTTCAGTTCAGTTCAGTTCAGTTCAGTCGCTCAGTCATGTCCCACTCTTTCCGACCCCATGAATCGCAGCATGCCAGGTCTCCCTGTCCATTACCAACTCCTGGAGTTCACCCAGACCCACGTCCATCGAGTCAGTGATGCCATCCAGCCATCTTATTTTCTGTCGTTCCCTTCTCCTCCTGCCCCCAATCCCTCCCAGCATCAGGGTCTTTTCCAATGAGTCAACTCTTCACATGAGGTGGCCAAAGTACTGGAGTTTCAGCTTTAGCATCAGTCCTTCCAAAGAAATCCCAGGGCTGATCTCCTTCAGAATGGGCTGGTTGGATCTCCTTGCAGTCCAAGGGACTCTCAAGAGTCTTCTCCAACACCACAGTTCAAAAGCATCAATTCTTTGGCACTCAGCCTTCTTCACAGTCCAATTCTCACATCCATACATGACCACAGGAAAAACCATAGCCTTGACTAGACAAACCTTTGTTGGCAAAGTAATGTCTCTGCTTTTGAATATGCTATCTAGGTTGCTCTCTTCTTGCCATCTCTTCTTAGAAGAAGAGATGGCAAGAATACATGGAAGAACTGTACAAAAAGGATCTTCATGACCCAGATAATCACGATGGTGTGATCACTGACCTAGAGCCAGACATCCTGGAATGTGAAGTCAAGTGGGCCTTAGAAAGCATCACTATGAACAAAGCTAGTGGAGGTGATGGAATTCCAGTTGCGCTATTCCAAATCCTGAAAGATGATGCTGTGAAAGTGCTGCACTCAATATGCCAGCAAATTTGGAAAACTCAGCAGTGGCCACAGGACTGGAAAAGGTCAGTTTTCATTCCAATCCCAAAGAATGCTCAAACTACCGCACAATTGCACTCATCTCACACACTAGTAACGTAATGCTCAAAATTCTCCAAGCCAGGCTTCAGCAATACCTGAACCGTGAACCTCCTGATGTTCAAGCTGGTTTTAGAAAAGGCAGAGGAACCAGAGATCAAATTGCCAACATCTGCTGGATCATGGAAAAAGCAAGAGAGTTCCAGAAAAACATCTATTTCTGCTTTATTGACTATGCCAAAGCCCTTGCCTGTGTGGATCACAATAAACTGTGGAAAATTCTGAAAGGGATGGGAATACCAGACCACCTGATCTGCCTCTTGAGAAATTTGTAGGCAGGTCAGGAAGCAACAGTTAGAACTGGACATGGAACAACAGAATGGTTCCAAATAGGAAAAGAAGTTCATCAATGCTGTATGTTGTCACCCTGTTTATTTAACTTATATGCAGAGTACATCATGAGAAACGCTGGACTGGAAGAAACACAAGCTGGAATCAAGATTGCTGGGAGAAATATCAATAACCTCAGATATGCAGATGACACCACCCTTATGGCAGAAAGTGAAGAGGAACTCAAAAGCCTCTTGATGAAAGTGAAAGTGGAGAGTGAAAAAGTTGGCTTAAAGCTCAACATTCAGAAAACGAAGATCATGGCATCCGGTCCCACCACTTCATGGGAAATAGATGGGGAAACAGTGGAAACAGTGTCAGACTTTATTTTTCTGGGCTCCAAAATCACTGCAGATGGTGACTGCAGCCATGAAATTAAAAGACGCTTACTCCTTGGAAGGAAAGTTATGACCAACCTAGATAGCATATTCAAAAGCAGAAACATTACTTTGCCAACAAAGGTTCGTCTAGTCAACGCTATGGTTTTTCCTGTGGTCATGTATGGATGTGAGAATTGGACTGTGAAGAAGGCTGAGTGCCAAAGAATTGATGCTTTTGAACTGTGGTGTTGGAGAAGACTCTTGAGAGTCCCTTGGACTGCAAGGAGATCCAACCAGTCCATTCTGAAGGAGATCAGCCCTGGGATTTCTTTGGAAGGAATGATGCTAAAGCTGAAACTCCAGTACTTTGGCCACCTGATTCGAAGAGTTGACTCATTGGAAAAGACTCTGATGCTGGGAGGGATTGAGGGCAGGAGGAGAAGGGGACGACAGAGAATGAGATGGCTGGATGACATCACTGACTTGATGGAAGTGAGTCTCGGTGAACTCCGGGAGTTGGTGATGGACAGGGAGGCCTGGCATGCTGTCATGGGGTCACAAAGAGTCGGACACGACTGATCGACTGATCTGATCTGATCTGATCTAGGTTGGTCATAACTTTCCTTCCAAGGAGTAAGCATCTTTTAATTTCATGGCTGCAGTCACCATCTGTAGTGATTTTGGAGCCCAGAAAAATAAAGTCTGACACTGTTTCCACTGTTTCCCCATCTATTTCCCATGAAGTGATTGGACTGGATGCCATGATCTTCGTTTTCTGAATGTTGAGCTTTAAGCCAACTTTTTCACTCTCCACTTTCACTTTCATCAAGAGGCTTTTGAGTTCCTCTTCACTTTCTGCCATAAGGGTGGTGTCATCTGCATATCTGAGGTTATTGATATTTCTCCTGGCAATCTTGATTCCACCTTGTGCTTCTTCCAGTCCAGCATTTCTCATGATGTACTCTGTATATAAGTTAAATAAACAGGGTGACAATATACAGCCTTGACACACTCCTTTTCCTATTTGGAACCAGTCTGTTGTTCCATGTCTAGTTCTAACTGTTGCTTCCTGACCTGCATACAAATTTCTCAAGAGGCAGATCAGGTGGTCTGGTATTCTCGTCTAGGTAGTATCATAATGAACAAAGCTAAGAGAGGTGATGAAATTCCAGTTGAGCTATTTCAAATCCTAAAAGATGATACTGTGAAAGTGCTGCACCCAATAGGCCAGCAAATTTGGAAAACTCAGCAGTGGCCACAGGACTGGAAAAGGTCAGTTTTCATCCCAAACCCAAAGAAAGTCAATGCCAAAGAATGTTCAAAGTAGTGTACAATTGTGCTCATTTCACATACTTGCAAGGTAATGCTCAAAATCCTTCAAACTAGGCTGGAATATCCAAGATGGCTCACTCATAAGACTGAAGACTGATGCTGGAAGTTTAGATGAGGATATCAGCTGGTTGGTCATCAACTATATATTCTCTCCATGAAGACTGGGCTTAATGGAACATGGAGTCTGGTTCAAAATGATGTGCTCAAGTGGCAAAAGATAAAAGTACATGTCTTAAGGCCGAGACTTCAAAGTTCACAGCTTCACTTTCCCCATCTTTTATTGGTCCATGTAAGTCTTAAGACTATCCCAGATCCACTGTGGAGAGAAACACACCAGGCAAGGATACCAGGAAAAGTAATTCATTAAGGTCCATCGTTGTAGATTTCATGGGCTCATTCTCTTTCTCCAAATTGAGACATTTGAAAACAGTGTGCTTTCTCTTTATTTACATAGCAGCTAAAGAGTGTCTGAAATAATCATTGTTTGATGAATACTTACAGAATGTGGTAGTCAATTTTTTTTTTTTGCCATATCCTGTGGCATCTTAGATCCCCGACCAGGGATTGAACCCACAACCCCTGCATTGGGAGGTGGAGTTTTAACCACTGGACCCACTAGACTGCTGGGGAAGTTCCAATGTAGTGGCCTTACCTCTTCCTTTGTCCCCCACTCATCTCCAGTTTAGACATTCCCAGGATTGATTTTCACTTATTGAGGCATCATTACCTCCCAGGCTCTGTGATAAGTGATGTGGTTTGCTATTGTTGTTTAGTTGATGTCATGTCCAACTCTTCTGTGACCCCATGGACTGTAGCCCACTAGGCTCCTCTGTCCATGGAATTTCCTGGGCAAGAATCCTGGAGTGGGTTGCCATTTCCTTCTCCAGGGGATTTTCCCACTCCAGAGATCGAACCCGAGTCTCCTGAATTGGCAGGCAAGTTCTTTACCACTGAGCCACCAGGGAAGCCCAAGTGAAATGGTTACTTCCATGGATAACCTAAAGGCATCATTGAATATAGAATCATGATAGTAACAGATGCTAAAAACTAAAAGCACAGGTTTTTATGGGTGCGTATTACAGAAGACCCTAACTTAGTCTTAGGGCCATAGAGAGGACCATGTGAGTGAAACTTGAAGGGCAAGACTCAGCCAGAGAAAAATAGTGGGAAACTGCCGGAAGGCCCTGCTGTGAGAAGGATCTTAGAGAGTTTGGGAAACTAAAATATCGTTGAAGAATGTCAAGCAAAGAAAAGTTAACAAAGGCTAGCTTTTGGGCCCACAAATAATGTCAATAGCTAATCTCACCTTTTCCTTTTTTTTCCTCATCACTTTCCAAGGATAAAAGTTTACATTTTTACTTTTAAACTGCTTTAAGAGGGACTTTATTGCAAAGCCGTGCTGGTAAACAGAGCGAATGATTCGGAAGCTGATTGCCAACTTTTCAGAAAACTTGGAATGATAAAATGAAGCTTCTGAACTTGTGAGGTTACAAAAGTTTCCTTGGCATTTGAGCATGATTGTCAAGTCGACTTGGAAGCCTGGCTTAGGGCCAGCATGAATGACTCCTGTCTGGACGTAACTGCAGTGAGATGAAGGAACATTCACTTTCTGCTAAAATTACTCTCAGTTTTGCTCTGCTCTGTTGAAATAGTGCCTGCCCTTCACCCCAGAGTGGCAGCTTATGGGTGCTGGATGGGGTCCAGATAACACAGGCTTTGCAGTACCATGAGATTCACCTCAATGTGAAGGTATGATTAAAGCAATCACGATAAAGGACATCATTTAAAAGAAAATGCAGAAACATTCAAGCTAAATGGGATCTGATTTGAAGCTTCCCATAGATATTTTGGAAAATTTCATTTTAGGAGTGATATGTTTTGTTATCTTCAGTTCAGTTCAGTCTCTCAGTCACATCCAACTCTTTGGGACCTCATAGACTGTAGTATGCCAGGCCTGCCTGACCATCACCAACTCCCGGAGTTTACTCAAACTCATGTCCATTGAGTCGGTGATGCCATCCAACCATCTCATCCTCTGTCTTAAAAGCACTACCAATGACTTAAGTATCTTTAAAAACAATAATGGCAGAGAAATTAATCAAAGACCTAAACATTTAATAATTTTCATTAACACATCATCTTAGAAAACATGAACAAAATTTAAAGATTAAGAAGGGAGAGTTTTATGTTGAAAAGTCCCTGGAATAGGAGAGAGAATGCCACAGTCTTGGCCTCTTTGTCCTTCCTCTCTTCTTTCTCTCTCCTTTCCTTTTTATCTACATGCCTCATTCCAGAAACTATTCATGGGTGGCAGCTGACAAAGTCACATTGGGTAAAACACTTAATGAGGGCATTGGAGAAATGGGAGAAAAGAGAAGAAAAAAATATATATGCAGTGACCATATTAACACCTCCCTCCACCACACTTCTGTACTTGGCGTGGTGTTTGCTAGCGCGAAATACGATATCTTCAGGATAAAAATGAAACAAATGCTGGCTGGTGGGGCCAGCACTCAGAGAAATTTCCCTGTTGCGTGGTGGGTAGAAGTAATGGTGAAAAGTGAGTTCATGGAGAACACGTGTGCAAGTGATGGTAAAATGCTCAACAACATCACTGTAGTACAGTCACTCACACATGTAGTTGATCTGATTTGAGTCCTAGTTCCTGAAATCCAGCAATGACCTTGATGCCCGGGTGCAGTTCAGGGGGCCTGGAGGACCTGCTCCGGGTCTGCAAACTTCTGATGGCCAAACACAGTCAAAAGATGAAATGTAGTCCTTTTTTTTTTTTTTTTTTATTAAGCATTTCAGGAGATTGATGGCTGGATTTGCCATCTCCCATGGCTTTTACAAAGGCTGAAAAACAATGAGGGAAAAGGAGGCCATTAGAGATTCAAATGAGAAGGACAATGAAAACTGAAATAATGAAAGTGAAAACATGAAAAGAAGGTGCTGGAGTCTTAGTGGTAGTGTTAGTCAGTCAGTTGTGGCCGACTCTCTGTGACCCCATGGACTGTAGCCCTCCAGCCTCCTCTGTCCATGGAATTCTCCAGGCAAGAATACTGGAGTGGTTGCCATTCCCTTCTCCAGAGGGTCTTCCTGACCCAGGGATCGAACCCTGGTCTCCTGCATTGCAGGCAGATTCTTTACCGTCTGAGCTACAGTGTTAGGATGATAAATGTAAGTCAAAGAAAGAAGAAAGGAAAAGAAAGAATAAACCAGAAGGAAGTCAGTGATCCACATCTTTGACAGAGGGTTGCTTCTACTTAGCCAAGTCCCCAGAAGCCAAGAGTGGCAGAGATGAGGGGTGGGTTTACAAAGGCATTTACTCTTGACTAAGAGGGTCAGGTGAACAATTGTCTTTTCGGGTCCTTTCACAGAGGACCTTGATCAAAGGGATGGCTCTGCTATCAATGCTCCACCTGCAGAAATGAGCAGAATAGTCTTTTAGTTCTGCCCACAGTCAAGAGCTCCAGATCTCAGTAAAGAAGCCACAGTGCAGGATGGCAGCTCCATGCTAGTGTTATGGGCAAAGTGCTAGAGGAGCCTGGGAAGAATTGATTATTGGACACTCTCTATGTTAGTTCAATAGTTTCAGAAAGTATTAGGTGCTATAGTTTCTTAGAATAAATAGATATAGGTTGGTCTTCAAGTTTAACTAATTGTACACTCTTTTAATGTTTCTGTTTTCTTTGTAAAACAATAATTGGCTCTGAGAGGTAGCGTGAAGGTCCTCGTGTTTTCCTAGACATGCAGAGGATCTGTGGACAAATCGGATCTGCACCTAAAAGGTATGATCAGAACGGTGTTGACGGAAAATAAGAAATAAGGGTAAAGTAAGAATTTATATTCTTACAAAATGCCAGAAGTAAATGATACGCTGTTGTGTGTTTGTGTTCAGTCACTCAGTTGTGTCCAACTCTTTGTGACCCCATGGACTGCAGCCTGTCAGGCTCCTCTGCCCATGAGATTCTCCAGGAAAGACTACTGGAGTGGGTTGCCATGCCCTCCTCCAGGGGATCTTCCCAACCCAGGGATTGAGCCTGGGTCTCCTGCATTTCAGGTAGATTCTTTTACCATTGAGCCACCAGGGAAGCCGAATATGTTGTTATTGAAGTGGAAGTTGCTAAGTTGTGTCCAACTCTTTGCGACCCCATGGACTATATAGTCCATGGAATTCTCTAGGCCAGAATACTGGAGTGGGTAGCCTTTCCCTTCTCCAGGGGATCTTCCCAACCCAGGCATCGAAACCAGATCTCTTGAATTGCAGGCAGATTCTTTACCAGCTGAGCCACAAGGGAAGCCCAAGAATACTGGAGTGGGTAGCCTATCCCTTCTCAAGTGTATCTTCCTGACCCAGGAATGGAACCAGGGTATCCTGCTTTGCAGGTGGATTCTTTACCAACTGAGCTATCAGGTATATGTTGTCAAGGAGGTGTTAAAAATTCTGACAGATTTTCACCAACGACCTGGGTGCCCAGCTAAATCTGTGTAAGCCACCCGCATAGCTGGTGTAGAAGCAATATGAGGACCAGAGCTCACCTACAACATCCCATCTCATTAGAGATTATTTTGGTGCAGGAAGTAGTGCACAAAACTGCCATTTGACAGACACCCAGCAGCACTGGAGATTGCCATTGACTGAATGTTTTTGTTCCCCCAAATATACATGTTCAAATTGAATCCCCAATGCAATAGTATTTGGAGATGGGGACTTAAGAAGGTAATTAGACCACAAAGGCAGAGCCCTCATGGAAGTGATTCATGCCCTTATCAGGAGACCCCAGAAAGCTCTCTCACCCCTTCTGTTAAGTGAAGACGCAGAGAGAAGACTGCCGTCTATGAATCAGGAAGTGGGTACCCACCAGCACCAATTCTTGATCTTGGACGTCCCAGCCTCTGTAACTGTGAGAAATTATTTTCTGTGGTTCATAACCCACCCAGTTTTACACCATTTTTCTTATAGCAGCCCAGACAAGACAGATATGTATTCAAAATTATATTTATGCTCTATAGTACTTCTAGTTTTCAATATAGGATCACAGAATTTGTTATAAGCTGTAACTATGATTTTGAAGAACCCAATTTTCATCCCAGCAGAGTTCTTCTGAAAACCAAGGAGACTGAAACTGCAGTATCACGCTGTTTGCAAGATCAGATTGTTTTAGATCGGTTGTTTTTCTAAAGAGAATGCCATGCTTTTTATTTATTGATAGCTATACTGGGTCTTCAAAGCAGTGCCCAGGCTTCTCATTGTGGTAGTTTCTTTTGTCGCAGAACAGGAGCTCTAGAGCGCAGGCTCAGTAGTTGTGGAGCGTGGACTGGGTTGCCCCTCCCGTGTATGTGGAATCTTCCCAGACCAGAGGTTGAACCCATGTTCCCTTTATTGGCAGGTGGATTCTTAACCACTGGACCACCAGGGAAGCCCCATGTTTTTTAAATAGGAAAGAAAACCAATGTGAGTAACAACTACAGCAATAAGGTATTGCCTTAATACAATAAGGTATTAAATGCAATATTGTCAATGAATTAGAGACCTCTTTGTGTTCCCAATTATTTAGCACCTTTTGTGTGGGCTTGTCTTTGCTTTTACCAGAGGCAGCGTCTCCTTTAAGATCAGACTGTGCTTGGGAAGTACAGCAGAAAGCTGAACCACATATGGACGCATATGAGCTTATATATTCCAAAGAATTCTCACTACAGAGTTTTCACTACTCTGAGAAACAAACAGGAATTACAGTCATAAAAGTGTGAACCAAAATGTTAGCACATATTTACCTACTATTAAAAAATAAATCTTAAACATTATTAAGTATATCATTATATAAAATAATAAACATATTAATGTGCTAATAAAATATATTAATACTTCTTAGATATTAGCTCATCAATTGATATGTAAATAATCACCTACACCCCCTTCTTGAAGTAGTCACCAGATAGTATGCTTTTGGCTTAAGAAGTGTCATGATTTAGTATTCGATAATTCAGTTCAGTTCAGTTCAGTCACTCAGTTGTGTCCGACTCTTTGCGACCCCATGAATTGCAGCACGCCTGGCCTCCCTGTCCATCACCAACTCCCGGAGTTCACTCAGACTCACGTCCATCGAGTCAATGATGCCATCCAGCCATCTCATCCTCTATCATCCCCTTCTCCTCCTGCCACCAATCCCTTCCAGCATCAGAGTCTTTTCCAATGAGTCAACTCTTCCCATGAGGTGGCCAAAGTACTGGAGTTTCAGCTTTAGCATCATTCCTTCCAAAGAAATCCCAGGGCTGATCTCCTTCAGAATGGACTGGTTGGATCTCCTTGCAGTCCAAGGGACTCTCAAGAGTCAGCATCCAAAGATGTGGTAAAAATTTTTATGCAAGCCCAAACCTTGCTACAAATGAGAGACTGATGTCATATTTGTATTTCAAACAACAGTTAATATCGTTTTCTCTGTGAACAAACCCTTCTCAAAAAATACGGCAAATCAATGACTTGATATTCCTACAGAAAAAAAGAAAAAATTACCTAAAAGGAATTTGAAGTCCCTTGAAATCACTAATAGGCTACTGCAACATTTGGCCAACTTAGTGGAATGGCCACAATCTGAGGCAGATCATCAGTCAAAATTTAAAATGAGGCAGGGAGAAGGGCTAACCCACTGAGCTGATGACCTTCAACTGGTGCCCAAATGAAGAGAAAAATAAATAGGTACCCAGCATTCCCATACAGAAGTCTTATCCTTCAAAACAGAGTAAAATAATACAGAAAGGGGAATCAATTGTGATAACACTCAATGAAAGAGCAAATTTACCTTATAGTAAATCAGTGGTAGGCAAATGTTTTTCTATAAAACCCAGATAGCAATATTTTTGGCTTTGCAGTCATACAGTCTCTGTCACATTGCCCTGTTCTGCCACGGTAGCACAAGAGCAGTCAGAGACAATGCTGGAACAAATGGCATGACACTGTTCCAATACAACTGTTGGGTTTTTCTTTTTTGCAAACACTGGCATCAGACTGGATTTGCCTAAGGATCTTAGTTTGCCAACTTATGTTTTAGGTTATAAAAGAGAATTATTAGCCAGATCAAGCGTACAGACAACATAACAAGTATTTATGTGCAGTGAAATCATCAAATTTCAGAGCTATTTGTACCAATGGCAGAATCTCCAAACTTCTTGGAATAATAGCAATATGAAATTTTAGCATCTAAATGTCAACCAAGATGTGTGCTGAATAATATGGTAGCTACTAGCCATGTGTGACTGCTTACGTTCAGATATATTAAATAAAAACTAATTATAATTTAATCAAATATAAATTTAATGTTGAATTGATCAGTTACACTAGCCACATTTCGAGTGTTCAATAGATATATGTGGTTTAGAGCTGCCATATTGGAGAGCAAAAAATATATAGGATATTTCCATAAAGGTCAGAGCTTTATTGGCTAACACTGACCTGGACTATACATATTAGACAAAAAGAGAAACCAAAACTTAGCTGTGGACTATCTTGCTATAAACCATGGGGCGGTTTAGTGGGAGCATGCATATGTGTTCAGTTGCCTCTGACTCTGCAACCCTGTGGACTCTGCAACCCCACCAGGCTCCTCTGTCCATGGGATTCTCCAGGCCAGAATACTGGAGTGGGTTGCCACATCATCCTCCAGGGGATCTTCCAGACCCAGGGATCGAACCATGTCTCGTACGTCTCCTGCCTTGGCAGATGGATTCTTTAACCACTAGTGCCAGGTGGAAGCGTCAGAAGCCAATCTGACGGTGGGAGCATCAGAAGCCAATCTGAGTTCTTCTGGATCCCAGTGTCTCCTGCACAACAGGAGATAATCAGCCAATAAAGAACGGCCTTCTGAAAATACTATGCTTACCAACCCCAGACAGAAGGAAGGTCATTTAAGGGCGAAGTTATTTAAAGATGCTATGGACCTACTCACCTGAGGCACCAGAATCTTGGTGAAGGCCATAGTGATATAAACGTTTCTCCACAGAAATATCTAGAAAAGTTCCTTGACATGGGACCTAGAGACAAATGAAATGCGAAGATAACCTCTTATTTAGAGAGTTTATATATAAAGAAGGGTTTGTCTAATCCTAGTGTCAAATCCTTTCCTTTGAAGGAGCAGAGAAACTCCTGAGGATGTATGCATGTATGGATGTGAGAGTTGAACTATAAAGAAAGCTGAGTGCCGAAGAACTGATGCTTTTGAACTGTGGTGTTGGAGAAGGCTCTTGAGAGTCCCTTGGACTGCAAGGAGATCCAACCAGTCCATCCTAAAGGAAATCAGTTCTGGGTGTTCACTGGAAGGACTGGTGTTGAAGCTGAAACTCCAATACTTTGGCCACCTGATGGAAAGAGCTGACTCATTTGAAACAACCCTGATGCTGGGAAAGATTGAAGGCAGGAGGAGAAGGGGACGACAGAGGATAAGATGGTTGCATGGCATCACTGACTCAATGGACATGAGTTTGAGTAAACTCCAGGAGTTGATGATGGACAGGAAGGCCTGGCATGCTGTAGTCCATGGGGTCGAAAAGAGTTGGACACAACTGAGCAACTGAATTGAACTGAACTGAAAGGGTGGGTTGAATGGGATTGCCTCTGACCTGCTTTAAAAGGAGAGATCTCTGGTTTGCCTGTATTATTTAGGTTCTGTGGGTCCCTTCTTTCTGCCCCAAGCTGTTCACACTCACATCACCCTTGAGAGTCTTTTGCTCGCCTAGTGGTCCTTATACCCCAGTCTCTACCTGTACAGTTACCGAAAACTCACTGTTAAGACTTTTGGGTGTGTGCTCAGTCGCTGCAGTTGTGTCCGACTCTTTGCAACCTTTGCACTGTAGCCCACCAACCTCCCGTTGATGGAATTCTCTAGGCAAGAATACTGGAGTGAGTTGCCATGCCCTCCTCAAGGGACTCTTCCCCACCCAGGGATCCAACCCATGTCTCTTAGGTCTCCTGTATTGGTAGATGGGCTCTTTACCACTTAGCACCACCTGGGAAACCCCATTAAGACTTTTTTTTTAAAGTTCTAAAAAAAAGAGGTAACCTCTGTAGTCCCTAGAGGTGTTGCTTCTACAAAATACCTAACTCCCACTTCCCTTTTTACCCAGAAATGTCTTCTAGTACCTTCTTTGGTTAGTTCTGCATTTTCAGACTCAGTCATCTGAGTTTTCTTTTTATTGACTTCTGTATTCTGTGCTCACCCTGAAATTGGGGGAGCTCCATCAATCTCTATTCATTTTGGTAGAAAGAATCATTTTCAGATGTGGATGGAGCCAAATGGAGGACCATCTGCCACATGGCACTTTCTAGAGAGCACGGTCTGCAGGTGTCTGGAATGTTGCTGTGTTACAACTCCATTTCTACAGTCCCATGAGTTTTAGCACCCTTTCCTTGAAAAGCTTTTTTCCTGCTGAGCTATTATCTTCATCTTGACTATTTTTAAAAAGTGCCTGGAGTTCTCTGGTGGTGCAGTGTTTAGGAATCCATCTGCTAGTGCAGCACATACGGGTTTGATCACTGATCCGGGAAGATTCCACAAGCTGCAGAGCAGCTGAGCCCCTGTGACTCAACTACTGAGCCCATGTGCTGCAATTTCTGAAGCCCATGTGCTGCAATTTCTGGAGCCCATGTGCCTAGAGCTGGTGCTCCACAACAAGAGACGCCATGGCAAGAAGAAGCCCGTGCACCACAATGAAGAGTAGCTCTGCTCGCTGAAACTAGAGAAAACTCACACCCAGTGCAACCAAAAAAAAAAAAAAAGTATCTGAATTGCTATAATACACCAAATGGTGTGCTAATACAAAATGAGGGTCTTAGGTCTGGTTGCCTGGAGAAGATATTGAGACTGATTAAGCTTGGAGGCTGAAGCAATAGCACTTGCAGAAGTGAGAGAGGCAGGGTAAGACAGAGGGAGACATTGAGCTGAGAAGCAAAAGAGGCCCCAGCTGATCCAGGAGGAGCTCTCTGAGAACAGGATGGCCTCCAGTTTTCCCAAAGTGAGACCAGGGGGCAGGTCTTCGTCTAGCTCTTGGATGGGTTCCCCCCAGGAAGGAGACATAAACTGGAGTAGGGCAGTTGCTTTGGTCAAAGGCAATTTACAGAGAAGAAAGTAGCTTCCAGAACAGTTATCAATGTACCCAGCCACCGAAGTTCTGAAGGGGCATCTGGGCCATGCCTCATAGCATCCACTATTTATTAGGTGATGGCTACCATGGGGGCTCAGACGATAAAGAATCTGCCTGCAAGGCAGGACACCTGGGATCAGTCAGTGGATCGGGATGATCCCCTGGAGGAGGGAATGGCAACCCACTCCAGGGTTCTTGCCTGGAGAATCCCATGGACAGAGGAGCCCGGCGGGCTACAGTGCATGGGGTCGCAAAGAGTCCGACTCGACTGAGTGACTAACATAACACTGTCACTTTCAACAGGCGTTACTGGCACAAAGTAGATGTTCAAGAAATTTTTTAAATGTTCTGAAATTAGATGTCAGATGTTTGGATTTTTTAATATTTATTTGTATTATATTTCGGTCATTGTTGTGGCATGTGGGGTGTTATTTGCGGCATGTGAACTCTTTGTCATGGTATGTGGGATCTAGTTCCCTGACCAGGCATTGAACCCAGGCCCGCTGCATTGGGAGCCCAGAGTCAGCCACTGAACCACCAGGGAAATCCTTAGTTGTTTCAGTTCAGCTCAGTTCAGATGTTCAGTCCTGTCCAACTCTTTAGGACCCCATGGACTGCAGCACCCCAGGCTCCCTGTCCATCACCAACCCCCAGAGCTTGCTCAAACTCTGTCCATTGAGTCCATGATGCCATCCAATCATCTTATCCTTCTCTTCTTGCCTCCAGTCTTTCCCAGCATCAGGGTCTTTTCCAGTGAGTCAGTTCTCACCGGAAACAACAGCAATAAGGATAGTCTTTAGATTCCTTGTAAAGGTGGATGAAATGAAGCCACATGAATTTTGGTTTAGCCTATTGTGACTGGCATTGAGAAAGTAACAAATTTAGGTCTAACAGAATTTTTTAAATTACAGTAAGTTTCTTCAGCATATCGTTTACATAAGGCACATCAACCTGCTTTGTGGTACTAAAATGGGAAGCGATATAGCTAATACAAGTGGCTAAAAATTGCTAAAGAAATAGGAAAACTCTATTCAGGTATAGAAATTTTGTCTGAATTTTTACTTTGGTTTAAAAATAATTCATTCTAATTTAAAGTAGATTACGGAGCTCATTTAACTGATACAAATGAACTTATTTTCAAATCAAAATTCTGTTTGAAAAAAATAACTTTTTTCTAAACTTACTTAGTTGATTGAAAAATGAAGAAATGTATTTAAAAATCTGCTAGCATAGGAATATCAGATCAGATCAGATCAGTCGCTCAGTCATGTCCGACTCTTTGCAACCCCATGAATCACAGCACGCCAGGCCTCCCTGTCCATCACCAACTCCTGGAGTTCACTCAGACTCATGTCCATCGAGTCAGTGATGCCATCCAGCCATCTCATCCTCTGTCGTCCCCTTCTCCTCCTGCCCCCAATCCCTCCCAGCATCACAGTCTTTTCCAATGAGTCAATTCTTCAAATCAGGTGGCCAAAGTACTGGAGTTTCAGCTTTAGCATCATTCCTTCCAAAGAAATCCCAGGGCTGATCTTCTTCAGAATGAACTGGTTGGATCTCCTTGCAGTCCAAGGGACTCTCAAGAGTCTTCTCCAACACCACAGTTCAAAAGCATCAATTCTTTGGCGCTCAACCTTCTTCACAGTCCAACTCTCACATCCATACATGACCACTGGAAAAACCATAGCCTTGACTAGACGAACCTTTGTTGGCAAAGTAATGTCTCTGCTTTTCAATATGCTATCTAGGTTGGTCATAACTTTCCTTCCAAGGAGTAAGCGTCTTTTAATTTCATGGCTGCAGTCACCATCTGCAGTGATTTTGGAGCCCAGAAAAATAAAGTCTGACACTGTTTCCACTGTTTCCCCATCTATTTCCCATGAAGTGATGGGACTGGATGCCATGATCTTCATTTTCTGAATGTTGAGCTTTAAGCTAACTTTTTCACTCTCCACTTTCACCTTCATCAAGAGGCTTTTTAATTCCTCTTTACTTTCTGTCATAAGGGTGATGCATAGGAATATAGTAACCTTATTATATCCTTAGAACTACCCTGAACTTATGGAGGATTCTGAAAGTGCTGGGGACATGACTATCTGCAGAAATGTCAGGAAGTTAAAACTCATGCAGAGGAAATAAAAACACAGTTTAAGTCTGAATAAAAGAACCATCACTGCTGGGTTAATACCATGGTCTTGTTAGCTAAATGGGTACATGGAAGCTTAGTCATTCTCGGAGGTGAAGTCTGACTCTCCCAGGGCCCACCTTAGACGAGCGTACTTCTTCCAAAGACACTCCATTTCTCAACTCATTTCTAGAACTTCCTTAGGAAAGCTGCCCTTAAAACTTGTTTCACATTATTCTGCTATGTTTATTATTTGTCTTTGGGTTTAACTTGGGAAATGGCCAAAATAAAAAATAAAATAAATTTTAGGAATAATTCTCTTGACCCAAACTAAGCTATAATTAAGCTATAATTTTTTTTCTGGGGTGGCTCAAAGAGTTGTTCATTCATTCACTAATACAATTCTATTTAAATTGTGATGTAATTGATGTATAACATTGGGTAAGTTTAAGGTGCACAGTGTGTTGATTTCATACATTAGCGTATTATCATATGATTACTACTGTAGCATTACTTTACATCTCAATCATTCACATAACAATCATTTCTTTTTTGTGATTTACTCTCAGCACTTTGTCCATTATACACTGTTGTTGGTTATTATCACTACACTGTGCATTAGATCTCAGGAAATTATTCATCTTCTAGTTGGAAGTTTGTGCCCTTTGTTCAACATGTAATCACTGTAAACTCTCCCTTTATTTCCCATGGAAGTCACCCATGTGTGAATCTCAACACTAGGCATTCAGAGATGCCCACCTAACCTTGGACAGATAGGCTGCAAGAGAGTGTTTAAAGAGGGGTCTCTGATGAGGCACACTGGATTAAGGAGAGCATGGGGATCCCAGAGCCAAACAAATTAGTTGGGCATCCAAAATGAGACCTAAGTTTGGAAAACATGTGGTTTTTCTTTACTCAAATCCCTTCTATCCTTGCCTCAATTCTCCGTTTCAGTTGTGGGTTCAGAAAAACTATCTGGCTCAGAAATAAGGAGGATAATGAACAAAAAGTTACACAAGAAGGACGTTGAGGGAATGTGTAGATAATGCAAAATAGGGTCACTAAAATGCCACAGTAATTAGAATGGGAATAAATAAACATTCCAGGAGTCTCCAAAGGATTAATTTTTGACACAATTAATTTTATTTGTTTTGGAAACATGAAGTAGATTTGGTCCTCATCTGGATGCAATTGAGTCTTCCCCATCCTAGGCTAGATAGTTCTGTGTGTTTTTTTTTTTTTTTTTTAACTGATTTTAATATGTTGCCAGTGCCAAAAGTCCTCTGGGTAAATATATCAGATTTATAAAAATGCCCAACAAAATTAAATTAACCAAACTGTTGAATGAATGACTCACAAAATGTGACATTTTCATTGAATAAATATTTTCACTCCCACTATATTTAGCTAAGAGAAAAAAAAAAAGAAAAATTCACAGATCCAAATATTTTGTGCATTTATTATGAACATGTGTACAATTCAGTGTCAAACTTTTATATACAGGTAGGTGGCGTAGGTGACTGAAGGCTGGTGCTAGTTAAACAGCTCCAAGATAGTTCTTTTTGTGTATTCCAATTGTTTTTGTTTTTTTTACTTGAAAACTTACTTGATTATAATTACAATTACTTATAAGTTCTACAAATGAAAGCAAACTCCAAACCCAAGGGAACAGATACCAGTCCTTTGCTAACCATTTGCAATTGTCATATTTCACTCACAGGGTAGTACCCCATTCTGAGGCAGTTTTCACATTTAGTATCCACAGTCTTTTCCCAATTATCGATTTTTTTTTTTTAAGATTCATCAGGTTTTTTTTAAATTTGGAGATAATTGCTTTACAATGCTGTGTTAGTTTCTGCTGTACAACAACGTGAATCAGCTAGAAATAAACAAATATCCTGTCCCTCTTAAGGCTCCCTTCCACCCATCACCATCTCATCCCTTTAGGTCAACACAGAGCACCAAGTGATATGTGAGTGATATGTACTCCAGATTTTTTATACACTCTTCAGAGAAATTGTTTGAAGGTTAAAATGATGCAGCATTTTGGTTAGAAAAACAGTGCATGACTCTCTGGTTAGACTCTAGAAAACGTTTGGTAAACTGAAAATACATTTTAAATCTATAATTTACCAGCTTTTAAAGGAGGGTCCTTTAAAAAACAATCATCAAATTTATCAAGGAAAATAGACCCCGTTACTTGGGAGGATGCAAGAAGTGACAGCTGGTGCTGGTGATGACTTTTATAACAGACTGGGAAATTCTTGTATCAATAGTGATTTCTCAGGGAGGTAAAACTGTTATTTTCATGTTGTTTAAACATGAATGGTTTGTTTCAATTACTTAAATCTCTGTGTCTATATTTATGTCAATATCATAATCTCTTGTTGATACACACATTGCTTTCAACTTCAAGAGGTTTCTGTTACATGAAACTCTGTGAAATCCTAACAAGTCATAGAAATGGGTCAGAGGTTCAAGTGGAGAAGGACCAAACAGAACGTAGGTGCTATATTGGGGAGAATTATGAAAGGATGGGATTCATTTGGGTTGTGTGATAAAGATGTTTAGGTAGACCAGAGAGATGCCTCAATCAAGAACTTGGAGACAACTTTGAAATGGTTCTATCTGTGGCTTATCATGGGCTTCCCAGGCAGTGCCAGTGGTAAAGAATCCGTTTGCCAATGCAGGAAGTGCAAGAGAGATGAGCGTTTGATCCTGGATCGGAAAGATCCCCTGGAGAAGGAAATGGCAACATACTCCAGTATTCTTGCCTGGGAAATCCCACGGACAGAGGAGCCTGGAGGGCTGTAGTTAGTCCAGGGGGTCGCAAAGAGTCACACATGACTGAGCAACTGAGCATGAGCATGGCTTATCATGGAAGATACACTATTTTCTTGAAAACCAAAGCTATCAACCATCAGAGGATAATTTATTAAAGCTCTATAAATGGTCACGGGACATCCTTTACCATCACAATCTTTTTTGGGGAAATTGCTTGAATATTTTCCTAAGAACATTTCTGCATAACTGAAAATTTAGAGTTGATTGTAAAAATGTCTATTCTAGACTCTGTTTATGAAATTAGGTGGGATGCAGATTACTCTAACAGTGTAATAGACACAACCTTTCCATTTTTTCTCAATTTATTTACTTTTCTGATGTGATCAATATATATAAATTGATTTAATTTTATATTGACTTTGATAAATTCACTTATTAATTTTAACAATTTATAAAACCCTTATTTGACCAAGCAAAGAGTTGCATTTTCTTGGGAAGGTGTGGTCATCCAGGTAAAGTAATCCCATATTTGCTTTTGTCTTTTCTTTGTGCCCTGAATCACTTCCCTTATCCCCTTGCTTATGCATGGGATGGCATAATTTGATAAAGTGTTAGCCTGTAAACTTTGCTTCAGGCTCTGTTTTTCAGGATCAGATCAGATCAGTTGCTCAGTCGTGTTCCACTCTTTGCAACCCCATGAATCGCAGCATGCCAGGCCTCCCTATCCATCACCAACTCCCAGAGTTGACTCAGACTCACGTCCATCGAGTCAGTGATGCCATCCAGCCATCTCATCCTCTGTCATCCCCTTCTCCTCCTGCCACCAATCCCTCCCAGCATCACAGTCTTTTCCAATGAGTCAACTCTTTGCATGAGGTGGCCAAAGTACTGGAGTTTCAGCTTTAGCATCATTCCTTCCAAAGAAATCCCAGGGCTGATCTCCTTCAGAATGGACTGGTTGGATCTCCTTGCAGTCCAAGAGACTCTCAAGAGTCTTCTCCAACACCACAGTTTAAAAGCATCAATTCTTCGGCACTCAGCCTTCTTCACAGTCCAACCCTCACATCCATACATGACCACAGGAAAAACCATAGCCTTGACTAGATGAACCTTTGTTGGCAAAGTAATGTCTCTGCTTTTGAATATGCTATTGAGGTTGGTCATAACTTTCCTTCCAAGGAGTAAGCGTCTTTTAATTTCATGGCTGAAGTCACCATCTGTAGTGATTTTGGAGCCCAGAAAAATAAAGTCTGACACTGTTTCCACTCTTTCCCCATCTATTTCCCATGAAGTGGTGGGACCGGATGCCATGATCTTCGTTTTCTGAGTGTTGAGCTTTAAGCCAACTTTTTCACTCTCCTCGTTCACTTTCATCAAGAGGCTTTTGAGTTCCTCTTCACTTTCTGCCATAAGGGTGGTGTCATCTGCATATCTGAGGTTATTGATATTTCTCCCGGCAATCTTGATTCCGGCTTGTGTTTCTTCCAGTCCAGCATTTCTCATGATGTACTCTGCATATAAGTTAAATAAGCAGGGTGACAACATACAGCCTTGACGAACTCCTTTTCCTATTTGGAACCAGTCTATTGTTCCATGTCCAGTTCTAACTGTTGCTTCCTGACCTGCCTACAAATTTCTCAAGAGGCAGATCAGGTGGTCTGGTATTCCCATCCCTTCCAGAATTTTCCACAGTTTATTGTGATCCACACAGTCAAAGGCTTTGGCATAGTCAATAAAGCAGAAATAGATGCTTTTCTGGAATTCTCTTGCTTTTTTGATGATCCAGTGGATGTTGGCAATTTGATCTCTGGTTCCTCTGCCTTTTCTAAAACCAGCTTGAACATCAGGAAGTTCACGGTTCACATATTGCTGAAGCCTGGCTTGGAGAATTTTGAGCATTACGTTACTAGTGTGTGAGATGAGTGCAATTGTGCGGTAGTTTGAGCATTCTTTAGCATTGCCTTTCTTTGGGATTGGAATGAAAACTGACCTTTTCCAGTCCTGTGGCCACTGCTGAGTTTTCCAAATTTGCTGAAGCTCAGGCTAAAAAAGTCTTCAAAATTCCTTTTCTGTTTAATGGCTCCCCAAGCCCCTTCCAGTTTTTACCCACTTGCCCAAGGCTATAATGCTAGAAGGTAGTGTGAGAGCTAAACCAATCTATCTCTCCATTCCCACCATATTCCCAGTAGACAAAACTTGACTTCAGGCATCTATTCTTGCCCTGTCCTAAGCCCCACTCCGAGAAAGCTTCCCAGTCTCTTTCAAAAAACCATTTGAGAAGAAAAGAAAAAAAGAATTGCCTTTTGATCATGAACTTCAGTGGGCAGAACTTGTCTTCCACAGCTCTACAACTAGAAATAAACACTCAAGAGTTAATCCTCAGAACAAATGGAAATCTTGCTTCAGAATGCTAATTGACAAGCCATTTCCTATTTGAAATTTTTTCCTCTCTTGCTTTCCATCTTGCCATATACTTTTTCCTTTGCTAACTTCTCTAAGCATATATAATTATTGTCTCCACCAACCCTAACCTCTGGTTTTCAAAGTCACTCTGGGTATCCAATTCTAGCCCCACCCACATTCTTGGAAGTTCTCTCCATCTACTGCATCTCCTTAAATTTCTTTAAAGTGTCCTTCCTAGCAAGAGACCACAAAAGCATTGTAGGTCTGATTAGATCAATGGCTGCTCAGATTCTGTACCTAACAGGTCTTTAATATTTGAGTACTCTTCTTTCCCCAGGATATGGTGGCTCTGAAAATTGGCCATGAGTCCCTTTGCAGAATAACTGGGGAAATACCTTCCCATTTTATTTTCCTCTACTTACCACGCCTCCCTTCCAATCAGTCATATGACTCTGGGTCTGGGAACTAACTTAGATCTTGAAATAGAGTGAGATGAACTTTCTCTGTAGCTGTTGACATCATCCTTCAGACTTCACCAGACTTTGATTTTTTAATTATACAACTCAAGCAACCCCACAGTTATCGAAACATTCCGTTGTCTTTTCTCACTTTTCCGAACATAATTGCTACAAATTCCTGTGGATCAAACACCATGATTCCCAATCTTAGTCCAACATCACTATTAGAGTAATTGCATCCACTTAACTTCAGACCTTTAAGTGTGGTCACCCAGCCTGGTCACAATAAGAGGTAGTAGGCACAGTTGTTTGTTCTTGTTGAGTTGCTAAGTCATGTCTGACTCTTTGTGACTCCATGGACTGCTGCATGCCTGGCTCCTCTGTCTTCTATTATCTCTTGGAGTTTGCTCAAATTCATGTACATTGAGTCAGTGATGCCGCCTAACTATGTCATTCTCTGTTGCCCCTTTCTCTTTTTGCCTGCAATCTTCCCCAGCATCAGGGTCTTTTCCAATTAGTTGGCTCTTTGGCATCAGGTGGCCAAATTATTGGAACTTCAGATTTAGCGTTAGTCCTTCCGGTGAATATTCAGGGTTGATTTCCTTTAGGATTGACTGGTTTGACACAGAGCCACAGATCATTTGGAGAAAAAAAAAGTCATATTGAGAGACACATGGTTCAGGTGAAGTGTTTACAAAATCACCAGGCAAAGGACATTTGTTCTTCTGTGTTAGGTAAGGAAGGGACTTCTTTTGCTGACCATTAGAGTTCTGGGAATTGAAGGGTCAAGATTATCACATGTGTTGATCTACAGACATGTACACACTGCTATATTTAAAATGGATAACCAACATAGACCTACTGTATAGCACAGGGAACTCTCTTCAATATTCTGTAATAGCCTAAGTGGGAAAAGAATCTGAAAAAGAATGGACACATATATATGTATAACTGAATCACCTTCTGTACAGCTGAAACTAATACAAATTGTTAATCAATTATACTCCAATATAAAATAAAATTTTTTGATAAATTCCCCACTCTTACTCTTTATATCAGTTCTCACCTTTACCACAAGGACCTATGGTGTGCATTTAGTTTCCTTTGCCAGTGTCATGCTGGTAACCAGAGACTGTGCATGATTTTTCCATACAATCTTTCTTTGGTCTAAAGGAAGGGAGCGTTCAATTTAAAGCTGCCAGAGAGATTTCCGGGGGTTTTCAAAGTGTGATTTAGGTGGGCAGTGTGTTGCCCTAAGCCTTTCATTTACTTCTTACAAGTCCTCCACGGCTAACAGAAGTATCCCACTCCTCACCACCATCTTTATTATTACCACTTCCCTCTTACCAATCAAGAAAGAAGCCACATTGTCTCCTGATGCCTTGATTTCCAATACCTCAATTATCATTAGAGAAAAGCAACAGTAACTGTTCCTACCCACCATAGCCTTAATATCACCTCCAGACAAAGTCTTATCCCAAGGGGCAGCTTTCTATGATCAGTTGTCTTAGCCTAGATGCCTAGAATTACTGCAGAACAAAGCTGACCTTCTGAGCCCATGAAGCATCAATGAAGGGAAAAAACAAAGGCAGGAAAGGGGAAGACAAATTCAAATCTGTGCATGACCAAGAATGCCATAGTTTCACAGGAAAACAGAGCTAGTTGTGCAGATACATGAAACGTCTCCGGTAAGGCAAAATGGGATTCTTACTTCTCAGAATATGCCAACGGAACTGGGGTGGGAAGATGAACAATGCATCTGCCAGTTTTGCTCCATCTTTATCTATTCAAAGATCCCTCTATGGGGCATTAGCATCAGCCTCTCTGTGTAGCTGCTAAAGAAGCCAGACTTCTATGGGTCCAGCTGGGTAAGACCTAGATGTTAGAGCTCCTGAATCCCACTGCTGAAGGTCCTTGCCCCTGGTAAAGACTGTCAGAATCAATGGTGTTAACCCATGGGATAGCATCATGGTGGGGTTTTACTGTCACAGCAGAAACAAGAACTGGCTCCATGGGGACCAGGAAACAGGTCAGGTTGCCAAAGCCCTTAGTACAGCCTTATCTGAGCCTATCTGTGGACATGGACAAACTGGGCCCAGCAGTTCTATATGATGTGACCCCTTTGTAAATTCCATACTTTAAAAAGGGCGACTTGTGAGACAGGCGCTGCCCCTTCACTGTTTCCTTTCCTGGCCTTGGGACCAATGTCCAAGTAATGATTGATTCTAACTCTTATTTCTCTGTATCTTCTGATAATTCATCCTCAGATTATCAGAGAGCAGTGAACAAAACTAAGTGCCTGGGCTCACAAAGGACCCTTCTAGTCAGAGTCGGATAGTGAACAGATAGTGATGTATAATATATAACCAAGTTAGCAAGTAAAGAAAGGCCAGTGGAGGAACTCCCATGGTGGTCCAGTGGCTAACATTCCACGCTTCCAGTGCTGGGGGCCTGGGTCGATCCCTGGTCAGGGAACTAGATCCCACATGCTGCAACTAAGCCTTCAGAGGCTGGATCTAAAATAACCTGGCACAGCCAAATAAATAATTTTTTTTTTAAAGAAAGTTCAGTGAATACAAAGTGGAGAGCCAGTGTTTGTAAGTGGTCAAGAAAGTCTCTTTGAGACCCTGAGCAGGAAAGTTAAACTTCCATTCTCTCAAGAGCATTTATTTAACACATTTTTGTGAGTGCAAAGCATCCATCAGTCACCGGAAATCAGCTATGAAAAGGATACTCATAGTTGCTGCTTAGCTTGAAGTCTAGGACAAAAAGAAGAGAAAGGAGAAAATAAATATATGGGTTTAGAGTGATTTCAAGGTTTTGCATGACAACTTCAAAAACTGGATGTATGTGTAAATATCTACCATTTTTGTGGCCAGGTTTTATTAAGCCATATAGAAGACTGCATTTTCAGTAACAATGGTACTTATATGCCCAGAGATTTTTTAATGTATAATGGAGATCAGATAGTCTCTGATGAACATTCTTAGAGATTTCAGTTTTCTGTGCTTTTGAATTTAACTCAGAGGCTGTTACAAGAGGCTTTCTTCTCTAACTGTTTCAGTAAGGAATATTTCTTTGAGAATACTGTTTAATTTACTGTAACAAAATTTCACCAACAATGACCTTGCTTTATGCAGTCTGATGCCTTTAATATTCATGGTTTTGTACCTGGGTACCTGAACTGACTGTACCTTTCAATATATGTAGGAAATATACTTAGTGAGAAAGACAGTGCATAGCAAATACATACTGCATGGAAAAAACAGCTGTATTTTGGTTTATGAAATGTCTCAATTTATTTTTCAAATATTTTGGATTAGATGAAACCCAACTAAGTTTTGCCAAGAACGTTTCCCCCCTTAATTTCTGAAATCATGTGCAATTTTGCAGAAATGTACTCCATATGTTTCTGTTTCATTTACACTTAAATCACCAAAATATTGCTTTGTAAGATCTATTTGATGTCCAAGAAGCCATTTGAATTAGTCCAATAGTGTTTTTAAACCAAGATAGAAAACTCTCATACCATAAAATTCACCCTTTTGAAATGTACTATTCAGTACTTTTCAATATCTTTTCAAAGTTGTTCAGTCATTACCACTATCTAATTCTAGAACCCAATACAGGTTTTAAACACATTGTGTTCATTGGAAGCTGAATTGTAATGCTGGGAAATGCATGAACAGGCTGCACGCAGGCTTTACCTTGAAGCTCCTGGACTGGAAGTTGAGGTGAGTTTTTTCTTTAAAAAACAGAGACTTGTTCCAGCCCTAATATTAATACCACAGTCATAAATCAGAAAAATCTGTTTCAACAAAGTGGCTGCAGGGCTCAGGGGTTATCACAGGATGACTTTCTCTGTTGTGAATGATATACTACTTTGGCCCGAGTTGAAAATTCTACTGCTTTATGGCTCAGACCCATCCCCTTTCTGCTGGTGGTTTTGAAAGTTTTTTGACCTGGAAAATCCCAGACCCATTGAGTCCTGATCACACAAATTTTGGCTCCATAGTTCTCCTAGGTCTTACTTACCACCCCATATCCAGCTAAGTCATTGCCAGAAATAGATGAGACTATAGAAAGCTGACTTTGAAGACTGAATGTTCCCCTAGTGACCTCTGCATATTGAATTTGGAACAGTCCCCTTAAGAAGGAATGGGAATAGTGAGTCATAAAACTTAATTTGTTATCTCAGTGAGGCCCTACAGATAGCATTTAAGGATATTGCTCTATCAAGTTTTTTAAGGATAAAATAGATTTCTGTGGAATACTAATACCCTCCTTTGTCAACTTTAGTTCTCAACGTAAGTATGCTGGCTTTAGAACATGGGAAAGAAACAAAACAAATAATAGAATGACAAAACAGAATGACATAGTGTATTTAGCCATATATCCTAGCTTTATAGGAATCATAACCCCAAACTCTAGAAATTTGGTCTTCTAAGACTCTCATTTATTTATTAGACACAAAGTAAGTCATGCTAAGTGAAAAAAAAATTAGCATCATGTTATTTGCAGACATAATCAACCTATAAGGTTTTATAGACTTTTTTCATATTTAATACCCAAATTCCCATCTAAAAGCGGGAATAACAACTGGAATCCCACAAAATTAATATAGAATAAATTAAATGATGATTTACACATGAAAAAGAGACCAGCAACATGCTTGGAACAGCAAAGTTAAATAATTACAGAATTTGAACTGAATATGTGCTGATGGGTTGACCAATGATTAGACAACTAGAATTTATTTCTATATTTGTTTTTTCAGGATATAAATTAACGTTTTAGTAGTCACTGTTCTTTTCTGTGAATGCATTGCTTCATTTGCAAAATAAACACCATGTCGAAGAAAAAGTGGTTTGTGTGTTTTCTATTAAGCATCTCATCATGGAACCACCATTTATTATGATCACTGTGAACGTGAGCAAGAAGCGTATTCCAATAAAGCCTAGCATTTTAAAGTATCACTTGACACAATATCTCATCAGTTGTCCTCTTTTTCCATAATAACCTAAGCAACAACGTTTGAACTCTACAAATCAGGTAAGTTTTGCTATATCCTGTTTTTTTTCTTATGTCCCTAACTTGGCAATACTTTTTGTTCACATGACAACAAACTGTCTGGATGAAAAGTAAAATATTCAATCATCTGGATGTTTTGTCTACACAATGCTACATGCTTTGCTATTATGTAGACAAAACATCCAGATAATTGATTTTTTTTTCCCTTTTAATCCAGATGTTCTGGCATTATTTACACATAGCTCACATCTAGTTTACTATTCACTAAAACAGGAAGAGAACACAAACATAAAAGGTGACTTTGAACATGAAAAACTTACTGGGCACTAGATCACAGGTGAGCATTTTCCTGCATTGGAATAAATCATTTCCTGAATATGGTATTCACTTTGCACTTTTGTACTTCACATATATAAAACATTATCCAGAAAAAAGATGATTGGATGTACACAACGTCTGAAATACTGGTTACAAATTATTTAGGATGACAACAAAGAGGAAAGTCTGGTTTGAGGACAGTCCCTGAATGTCGTGAATGTGGGAGATATTAATCCTGACGATTACCTACACAAATCATCCTGAACTATTTTCTCTCCCTTTCTGCCCTCCAATACCAAGGGTTGAAAAGCCAAACGCTTAATTTCTTGGTCTCTCAGTAATGGGTGGGTGGCTGGATGAACTAATTTTTGACAGTGAAGTCATAAGGGGAAGTGTGCCATGGGATTTCTGAGCATGCCTCTTGATTAAAAGAACAGCTACAAAGGAGAGTTTAATTGGTTCTGTTCCTTCTTTATTCTTTTCTTTCTCAAGCGTGGATACGATGCTGGAGCTGAGGAAACCCTTTTGCAACCATAAGACAACAACACGAGAACGGAAAGTTAACAAATAGTGGATAGCGTACGATGGACGTTAGGAAGAATGGGTCCTTGACACCACTGTTGAGTTGCTGCTCTGTGCTTAGGCTTCCCAACTCCATACTTTTTATTAAATAAAGAATCAACATCCTTATGTTTTAACTACTGTTATTCATGTATTTTGTTACTTTCAACTGAAAACATTCCTATCTGGTAAAGCGATGCTGACATTGTCTTCCATTGACATTTAAGAAAACCCTGGCACAGAATGCTGAACTGACCTGTATAATGTCATAACTGCAAAATTAATCAAAATTAATGTGAAAACAAAACTGAGGCCCAGGTCTCCAGGCTTAGATTGCTCTTTGCTCTTGCGGCCAGAGGGGGCTTCGTTGGTAGCTCAACAGTAAAGAAACGGCCTGCCAACGCAGGAGACACAGGTTTGATCCCTGGGTTGGGAGATCCCCTGGAGAAGGAAATGGCAACCCACACCAGTATTCTTGCCTGGAAAATCCCATGGACAGAGGAGCCTGGTGGGCTATGGTCACAATAGAGTAAGACAACTTGGTAACCAAAAAAAAAAAAAAAAAAAAAAACAACTTGCTACCAGGACACATTGGATTTCTGAAGGCACTAAATGTTGAAAAACCAAATGTCCAGGACTTAACTTCCAAAAAGTGAGGTAAAATGTTACCAACTAATAAAGGTAATTATGAAAAACTGTTTAAAGATACTTAATGGATTCCTCTATCTTGCTACACATGGGACATATCAGAGCATCTTTTGAGGTTTTAAAAACTGTAGGGATTCAGAATCAGAATTCAACATTCTGATACTCCGTTTCAACACAATAATCTCTCAGTCCTGTTTTAGTGTCAATGCAACAAGTTGAATGGGAGAAAAAAACATGGGTGTTAAGAGCCAGACTTAACATCCTCTGTACTTCCTGCCTCTGTACTTGCGAGATAGGCAACTTCAGGATATGTATTTATCTGCTCAGTTTCCTCATGTGTAATACAGTGTTAATCCAATGCACCTCTTCAGTTCTTGTGAGGCATAAATGAGATAATGAGATAATAAATACGTAGATATTTATTATCTATGATTACTGTGAATGTGTCAGTTCAGTTCAGTCACTCAGTCGTGTCCAACTCTTTGCGACCCCACGAATCGCAGCACACCAGGCGTCCCTGTCCATCACCAACTCCCAGAGTTCACTCAGACTCACTTCCATCGAGTCAGGGATGCCATCCAGCCATCTCATCCTCTGTCGTCCCGTTCTCTTCCTGCCCCCAATCCCTCCCAGCATCAGAGTCTTTTCCAATGAGGGGCTTGCGAATGTGTAGTAAGACGCTTATTCCAATAAAGCCTAGCATTTTAAAATATTACTTGACACAGTGGCTCATCAATTGTCAGTACATGGTAAATTATTGCAATTTAATAAGTAGTACCTATTAGTGTTGGACTTCTCTGATGGCACAGCAGGAAAGAATCCACCTGCAATGCAGGAGATGCAGGTTTGATCCTTGGGTCGGGAGGATCCCCTGGAGATCCTCCCAAGTGGAATAGCAACCCACTCCAGTATTCTCGCCTGGGAAACCCCATGAACAGAGGAGCCTGGTGGGTTACTCTTTTGGGGTTGCAAAACAGTCGGACACGACTTAGCAATTAAACAACAAAGCTATTATTTTTACAAGCAAATTAAGTAATGAACAAATCCAGATGATACAAATGCCCTGAGCAAAGTCACTTCCCCTACTCCAGTGGTCTTCTGCAGTACGGTTGTGATGACAGGGGATGGAAAGTCCTGACAGTAGAGATGGGCAAAGATGCCACTACAACTGCCCCAGTGTGCACTGTTTTAATGTTACGTGACCGTGGCTTGTGGCACTTCCATCATGTAAAATGCTCAAGTTGATGTTGGGGATCATTTGTTTACTGGGTCCTCTTGTTAAATGAAAGGTCCAAGTGAGCCATCAGACTACCTGAAAGATAAATTCTGGTTTTCATAGCTGTCCTCAACATGGTGAATAACTTAGTTCCATTCCACATTTAAAAAGCCTCTTGTCAAAGCACCTTGGTGATTGACAGCCTGAAGAAGGAAATTAAAGTCCTAACAGTGAGTCAAATATCATGACTGGTCAACGCATATATCTGACGATTTCTGAATTCAAATGGGCTCTTGTTAAAGTAAGTTTAGCTTACTGTGTGTTCACACGAAATAACAGTTACGCAGGAATCTCTTTCTGTCCTGAATTCTCAAATGCAAAATAAAACCTTGGGCTCTTGGCTGAAAGGTAGAATCTGCCACTCGATTCGATTCCCAACACAGGGAGTGCAGCTGGAGCAAGAGGACTCTGAGCCCATCTCCATTATTTTTGCACCCTACAATATTTTCTATAAACCTGGCCCAGGCCCACAAAAGAAAGACAGTTGGTTTTTAGGAACTGGCCTTGATTTTCTGCTTGGGACAGTGAATACCAGGAATCCATTCCTAATGAAAAGCAAACAGAGGATCGCTCCTTTCCCCCATACATTCCTTACATTGTTATACTTGAACGTATTCTGGGGAGACGGTTTTTGCTACAAGCTCTACATGCAGAGGGTGTGCACAGGAAAGCCTCATCTGGAGGGCTGGGGCTGGCATAACTAACTGGAAGTTAACCCTTGTGTGCTCGTGAAGCCCTTGAATCTGCACTTCCCCTGCCTTCTCAGAGGCGTCCTGTCCAGTTGCTGTTGTTCGGTTGCTAAATCAGACTGCAACACCATGGACTACAGCATGCCAGGCTCCTCTGTCCTCCACTATCTCCCGGAGTTTGCTCAGATTCACATCCACTGAGTTGGCTATCTAACCATCTCCTGTTCAGACGCATCTTCAATCAAGGACCAGTCAAATCAACTTTGACTGCTCTTTGGGAGATGAAAAGGTACTCTGCTCGCAATATTGTCAGCTTGGACCTAATATAGTTAGTCACACAGTCGTGTCTGACCCTTTGCAATCTCATAGACGGTAGCCTGCCCGGCTCCTCTGTCCATGGAATTCTCCAGGCAAGAGTACTGGAATGGGTGGCATTACCTTCTCCAGGGGATCTTCCCAACCCAGGGATCGAACTCAGGTCTCCTTCATTGCAGGAAGATTCTTTACCAACTGAGCCACTATGCCAGGGTCCTCTGTCCTCCACTAACTCCCGGAGTTTGCTCAGATTCATTTCCATGGAGTCGGCTGTCTAACCATCTCCTGTTCAGATGCATCTTCAATCAAGGATCAGTCAAATCAACTTTGACTGCTCCTTGGGAGATGGAAAGTTACGCTGCTTCCAGTATTGTCAGCTTGGACCTAATATATTCCTATATAATTCTCCATTGATTTTCACTTTACTGTTAGGGATAGAGGCAATTCATCCTCTTCACTGTCTGGGCAAACTTGTGATTCCCAAGGTATATTGGTTGAAATGGAAGAAAGCCCTGAGTCAGTGCCAAAACTTGAACTCTTATTGATTCTGCAACCATTTTCCAGCTAGAAGTTGCAGTTTCATCATCTCTAAAATACCTGAAACAATGTTGAATCATATAAATGGGAGGTATTATCTTAAGGAATATGAAAACATTCTTCAGTTGCAAGACAAGATTCATTTTCAGGGTATTTATGTAAATTTTTCTTATTCTTTAATTAAACTTTTAATTTTTATATGCTTATAGATTCACAGGAAGTTGTTAGAAATAATACTGAAACATTGTGTACCCTTAAACCAGTTTCTCCCTGAGTGAGCAGTTCAGGCTGCCATGACAACCTATAACATACTGGGAGGTTTAAACAACAGACATTTACTCTCTCATCATTTGGAGGTGCTTCTTGGTCAGTCTCTCTAAGTTGTGTCTGACTCTTTGTGACCCCACGGACTGCTGCAAGCCAGGTCTACCTGTTCCTCACTATTTCCCAGAGTTTGCACAAGTTCACGTCCACCGAGTCAGTGATGCTATCCAACCATCTCATCCTCTGTTGCCCTCTTCTCCTTCTGGCTTCAGTCTTTCCCAGCATCAGGGTACTTTCCAATGAGTCAGCTTTTCCCATCAGGTGGCCAAAGTACTGAAGCTTCAGCTTCAGCATCAGTCCTTCCAATGAGTATTCAGGGTTGATTTCCATTAGGATCAACTAGTTTGATCTCCTTGCTGTCCAAGGGACTCTCTCTCACAGAGTCTTCTCCAGCATCACAATTCACAAGAATCAATTCTTCAGCGATCTGCCTTCTTTATGGTTCAACTCTTAACATTTGTACATGACTACTGGAAAGATCATAGCTTTGACTATAGGACCTTCATCAGCAAAGTGATGTCTTTGCTTTTTAATATGCTGTCTAGGTTTGCCATAGCTTTGGAGGCTAGAAGTCCAAAATCAAGTCGCTGGTATGTTTGGTTTCTTCTTACTATTTTTTCTATTCTAGCCCTTGAAAAATATTGTGGCACTTTCTTCTGGCCTCCATGATATCTGGTCAGAGAAATCCAATGTCATTTGAATTACTTTTTTGTCTATAGAAAAGGTGTCATTTCCTTATTCACTGCGTTACAGATATGATCTTTGTCTTAAGTTCGCAGGAGTTTGACTGTGACATTTCTTGGTGTGGATTTCTTTGAGTTTATCATTTGGGTTTCACTCAGTTTCTTGAATCTGTATTTTATGTCTCCTGGTAAATTTATGAAGTTTTCTACCATCATTTCTTTCAGCACTTTTCCTGTCCTCTTTCCTGGCTACCTCTATCATTCTATCTATGTGTCTATCTATCTACAGAGAGAGAGAGAGATTTTAAGGACCTGGCACACACATTTGTGGAGGCTTGGTAAGTCCAGAATCGACAGGGTAGACTGGCAGGCTGTAAACCCAGAGAAGAGTTTGAGCTCAAGTCCAAAGTTGTCTGCTGACAGAATTCCCTCTTTATCTGGGGAGGTAATTATTTTTCTATTAAGGCTTCAAGTGATTGTATGCAGCCCACTCACATTATGGGGAGTAATTTGCTTCACTCAAAGTCTACTGATTTAAGTGTTAATCTTATCTAAAAAATACCTTCACAAAAATATCTAAAATAATATTTGACAAATGATCTCGATACTATGGCCTAGGCGAGTTGCCACATAACATTAATTAGTACAGTCCCACAGGTCTCTGAGGGTCTGTTCATTTTCCTTTTTCAGACTGTTTATCCTTCTTGGTGTTCGGATTGAGTAACTCCTACTGTTCTATCATCCCTTGCTCCTTCTTTTCTCTGTTCTCTCCCTTCTTCTTTCATACTATTTTCTGAGTTCGTTATTTCAGTTATTGTATTTTCAGTTCTAAATTTTGCATCTAGCTTCTCTTTGTATTTTCTCTTCACTGATGATCTGTATTTTTTCATTTGTTTCAATCATGTTCATAGTTGCTTACTGATGCATTTGTATGATGACTACTTTGACAGATAATTCTAGGGTCTGTCATCTTCAAGTTGGCATTTACTGATTGTCTTTTTATTCAGCTGGAGATCTTTCTGATTATTGGTATGATAAGTAAGTTTTCTACTGAAATCTGAACATTTGGGGTACTATGTTATGAAATTCTGGATTATTTAAACCTATTATTTTAGTTGTTTTCTCAGGCTCTGCTTTGTCAGGTAAAAATGTGGAGGAGACTGCCTCATTACTTCTGAGTGGGAATAGACATCTGGGTTCCCTTCTTAGTCTTCCTGGATACTGATGGGCGTAGTGGGTAAGGTTGTTCGTGCTGAGTGCTGCTGCTGCATCGCTTCAGTCATGCGACTGAACTCTGCAACCCCATAGATGGCAGCCCACCAGGCTCCACTGTCCCTGGGATTCTCCAGGCAAGAACACTGGAGTGGGTTGCCATTTCCTTCTCCAATGCATGAAAGTGAAGTTGCTCAGTCGTGTCCGACTGTTCATGACCCCGTGGATGGCAGCCTACCAGGCTCCTCCATCCGTGGGATTTTCCAGGCAAGAGTACTGGAGTGGGGTGCCATTGCCTCCTCCTAGTGCTGAGTATTTGTGGGAATTTCCACTTCTACCTACAGATGAGGACATGGCAACCTACTCTAGTATTCTTGCTTGGAGAATCCCATGGGCAGAGGAGCCTGGCAGTCTCTACAGTCCTTGGGATCACAAAGAGTTGGACACAACTGCAGTGACTTAGCACAGCACTTCCAGCTAAGTATCTCAAGCTGGCTGGAAGGATAAAAGATAATGATACCATGGGGCAGAGGGTGGCTGTGTTGCTGGTGAGCAGGGGTTAAAGTTCTGACTCTTCCCTCAGCCTCCTCTGATATCACTCAAGCTGGAAGTGGAAATTCCAACAACTGCCCAGCACAAACAAGCTTCCCTCCACTGCCATCAAGGTCCAGGGAAGCTGACAAGGGAACTTGCATGCGGGGTCCCTCATTAATACTAGGCTTGGTAAAATTCAGCCTCCCTGCTTAGCCTTCTCTGAAACCACCTCGCTAGGAGTTTGGGGCATCCTATTAAGGCCTGCTGAGGATGGAGGTCTAGCCTCCCCACTCACACTGCACTGGTGAAAGACTCCCTACTTGCTTGTTTTTGGCAGGGGAACGTGAGATTTGCCAGAGATGGGAGTGGTTTGTATTCTTTGGTGTTTCCAGGTTTCTGACTTCTTCTTCACTTCCTTTGTGCTTCTTGTGTGAGAGGCACAGAAGATACCTGGTAAATTCACCTTTATGTTGGCTCTTGGATCCTGAGATCCCATCCTGACCACTATCTTCTATCTTTCAAAGTATTCTCACATTTATTTTATATCTTATGTTTAATTGTACTTGGAACCCCATGGTCTGTAGGTTCCTCTGTAGGTTCCACCAGGCTCCTCTGTCAATGGGATTTCCCAGGTGACTATATTGGAGTGGATTGCCATTTCCTTCTCCAGGCGATCTTCCCAATTCAAGGATCGAACCCGGGTTTCCTACAATGCATGTGGATTCTTTACCGACTGAGCCACCAGGGAAGTTACTTAGCAGGAGAAATAGGGAAAAATATACTTACTCCATATTCCCTGGGAGCAAAAACAATAAAAACTCACTTTTAATGAGGAGAGGTAAAAGAGTAAATGATATAAAATAACAATAATTTAATATTGTAACTACAAAGGGATTATGGCTTGCCACTAAACTAGAAATCATAAAAACAGGTCTTAACTAAGCTTTCTTAAGAGAATAATACTTTCATTTTGGCATTACCCTGAACTCCCATCTCAAGTTTTCTCAGAAGAATCTTAAATGTTTTATAATAGTTGTATCTTTAGTTTATGATGACATTGAATTTATTTCTTCTAAACTGTAGTACAGGATATGAAAAATATTTACCACTGTATTTCTTATCACCAATCATACTTTCTCTGGAGGAAAGTGAACTATTTGCCTTCTTTCCACATTCTTGGCTAGTTTCCAACTTTATCACCCATATTCATAAGCAAAAGAATTTAGGGTCACCTTAACTATATGTTTTCAATGAAGTCACAGACTATTCTAAGACCCTTTCTTTTGCCTTTTAAATATGAATAAAACTTTACATTTTTGTTGGTTTTTAAAACCAACTTAAAACTTGAGGTCTGGTAAATGTTTTCATTTTCAAAGCCTATAATAATTTTATAAGTGAAAAAAATCATAAATTAAATAGAAAAATTCAAGGTCTGATTTTTCTTATTTACAGATTAAAGGTATTAAAATTAATTATAAGCTCTCTTCCAATGGTAATCTTTCTATGTTTGCAGTTAACACAGCACATTAGTGGCTAAAATGGAATTAGAACTTTCATATCCTGACTTCTACATATTTTACTATTCTTATGTCCAGCTGCTTCGCCCAGAAGGCCTATGAGAGAGTTGGTTTTACCAATATTTTGCTGGTGAAGAAGCAAGTTCATTGACCTGTGTCACCTACTAAGTAATTAATTAATTAAAATTTCTAAGGCAACATAATTTAGTAGCTGGCAGAACCAGGACTCATTCTCTATAAGCATTCTAACTCCAAACGCAGTGTTTGTCTATTTTCTCTACTGCTTCAAAATTCCCTTTCTGGGACTGATATCAAACTCTAATTCCTCTCAAAGGATGAACACTGGCAATTTCCTTGAGAAAGTGTCCAAACACTTTCTCCTAATTTTGCTCTGACTTTACCATCTTCTTAATATCTTATAGTGACTTACATTTGCATTTGAGGTAAAGTCAAAGATCCTTACAGCCTAAATCAAAGCTCTTTATGAGGAGGTCTTTGCTTCTGCCTCTTCTCATGGTAGAGTAAGGCCTTCCTTGCAACAACTAGAAAAATGGACAAAATAAATCAAACAGTGGCTTTTCAGACACCGGACTACAGACAGTGCAGCACTGTGATGCTTGAGAAAATGACAACAAATGAGACGATCCCTATAGTGGCATAGCTCACAGGAAAGTGAAGTCGCTCAGTCGTGTCTAACTCTTTGTGACCCCATGGACTGTCACCTACCAGGCTCCTCTGTCCATGGGATTTTCCAGGCAATAGTACTGGAGTGGATTGCCATTTCCTTCTCCAGCGGATCTTCCTGACCCAGGGATTGAACCCAGGTCTGGATACAATTTAAGGCTGTAGCAAAGGGAAGAGTAACTCAAACAGAGCCAACCAGTGTTTCTGAGTTGAGAGGATGAAGTTTGAGTCTCTGTCCCTTTTCAAGTGGGGGGCAGAGTTGATTAGAATCTTCAGGAAAGAAAAGAGAGGAGAAGAAGTAACTCCATAAAGAAATGTCTGGATATTTGTGGAGATAATACCTTAACTATTTAACTGAGTATTGATCTCCATACACAGAACAGAGAAAGAGAGGAAAATAACCAAGGGGAGAGGGAAAAAAAAAAACACTGAAAAGCTATAGACAGAAAAAATTCCAGAGTTCATGCAGAGCTGAGAATAGTTCATGTGCCCACTGGCCAGAGTAAAAAGGCATGCAATAAATAGTTGATCAACCAGAGCACACAAAAGTGTATCACCTCAGTGATGGGATGAAATCACCCTTATCCTGCAGGGTGCTCTGGCATGCCCTAACAAGGAATAGATGGATGATCAAAGGTCCTGCTGATTTCAAATAATACTGAGTGTGAACTAGAAAAAAAGTCAAAACTGTACAAACAAAATTTTAAAAATCTAGCATCCCAAACCAAATTGTAAACTTCATGATATCCAGTACCCCTTCCCAAATATTATAAGGTATGTGAGAAAACAGGAAACCATAAACTATAATCATAAGAAAAAATCCAACAGACACACACACAGAAATGACAGAGATGATGGAACTAGCCAACAAGAAGAATGTTCAGATGATTATTGTAAATACATTCCATATGTTCAAAAAGGTAGAGAAGAAACATGAAATGAAAGATAAAAACAAAATGAAAGGGAACTTACAAAGTTAAAGAGCAAAGCATTTAAAATGCATATTATATAGCATAGAATTAGACATGCACACTAAATTTTTAAACATTAGTTATTTTGAAAAGATAGCAATAGAAGCACCCAAAATGAAGTACAAAAAGAAAAAAATTATAATTTCGGTGAATCAGTGGACTGAGTGACAATATCAATCAGCTTAATAAATATATAGTTGGAGTTACAAAAAGAGAGGAGGAGAAACAGAAAAAAAGGAGGGAATTAATGGTCAAAGTTTCTACAAATTGGATGAAACCAAAAAAGTTACAGATTCTAGAAGCTCAGCAAATTCCTATAAAGGAAACATAAAGAAAGTCACCTCAAGTGATAATCAAATTCCTGGAAACCAATAAATAAAAAATAATTTCAAAAGCAGCCAGAGAGAAAAAGACCTGTTACATATAGACAAACAAAGATAAGAATGATAGCATATTTCTTAGCAGAAAAAAAATGCAGGCCGGAAAACAATGGAGCAATGTCTTTAAAGAACTGGGTCAGAAAAATGTAACTGAAAATTCTATACTTGGCAAAAAATCTTTCCGAAATGAAGGCAAAATGAAAACTTCATTAGATAAACCAAAATTTAGAAAGTAATTTCCAGCAAATCTGTAGTATACGACTTTTCAAGGAAAGTTATTCAGATAGAGAAAAATGGTAAGGGATGGAAATCTGAATCTGAACAAAGGAATGAAGAGACTTAGAAATTGAAAGTAAGTGGGTAAATATGAGATATATTTTCTCATTTTAGCCTCTTTAGAATAAAACTGTTTAAAACAAAAATTAAAAACTACGTATTGTATGGTTCAAAACGCACGCAGAAATAAAATGTATGCCAAAAATAGCATAAAAGGTCAGAGGACAAATGCAAGAAGTCTACTGCAAGATTTGTTCAATATATAAAGAATGATATAACAGTATTGGAAGACAGAATGTGATATGTTTAAGATGTGTGTTGTAACCCTGAGGGCAATTACAAAACATAAAAACAGTGAATTATTCATAAAAATCTAGATGTGGAGATCAAACATAGTTATTAACATAGATAACTAAAATAATCAGAAAATAGAGGAAAAATTTTAAAATGGGACAAATAGAAAATGAATATCAAGATGATAGACTTAATTATAATCCTATCAGTTATCACATTAATTGCACATGATCTAAACACTCCAATTACAAGGGAAATATTTTCATGCTTTAAAAATGGTATCCATATATCTAAAGACACAGATGGGCCAAAGTTAAAAGAATAGAAAAGTATATATCATGAAAACCCTAGTCAGAAAAAAAAAATCTGGAGATGTTTTATTAATATCAAAATAAATTTAAGAACAAAGAAGATGATTGGGGATAAACAGAGAGATTCTATAATGAAAAAAAGGATCAATATATCAAGAGAACATAATAACCTTAAATGTAAATGGACTCTATAGCAGAGCTTCAAAATGCATGAAATAAAAACAAATAGACCTAAAAAGAAAAAATAGAAAAATCCAAAATTATAATTGTAGGTTTCAACATTGCTCTCAATAATTAATAGAAAATAGAGGGGTGGTCCTAAGATGGCAGAAAAATAGGATAGGGAGACCACTTTCTCCCCCACAAATTCATCAAAAGAACATTTGAACACTGAGTAAATTCCACAAAACAACTTCTGAATGCTGGCAGAGGACATCAGGCACCCAGAAAAGCAGCCCATTGTCTTCGAAAGGAGTAGCTCATCAAACGCCTCCATATCTAAACTGAAACCAAGCACCACCCAAGGGCCAACAAGTTCCAGAACAAGACATACCATGTAAATTCTCCAGCAACACAGGAACATAGCCCTGAGCTTCAACATACAGGCTGCCCAAAGTCACTCCAAACCCACTGACATCTCATAACTCATTACTTGACACTTCATTGCACTCCAGAGAGAAGAAATCCAGCTCCACCCACCAGAACACCGACACAAGCTTCTCTATCCAGGAAACCTTGACAAGCCACCTGTACAACTCCATCCATAGCGAGGAAACTCCACAATAAAGAGAACTCCACAAACTTCCAGAATACAGAAAGGCCACCCCAAACACAGCAATATAAACCAGATGAAGAGACAGAGGAATACCCAGCAGGTAAAGGAACAGGATAAATGCCCACCAAACCAAATAAAAGAGGAAGCGATAAGGAATCTACCTGATAAAGAATTGTAAATAATGAGAGTGAAAATGATCCAAAATTTTGAAAACAAAATGGAGTTACAGATAAATAGCCTGGAGACAAGGATTGAGAAGATGCAAGAAAGGTTTAACAAGGACCGAGAAGAAATACAAAAGAGTCAATATATAATGAATAATGCAATCAGTTCAGTTCAGTTGCTCAGTCATCTCCAACTCTTTGCCATCCCATCAACTGCAGCATACCAGGCCTCCCTGTCCATAATCAACTCCCAGAGTTCACCCAAATACTTGTCCATCGAGTTGGTGATGCTATCCAGCCATCTCATTCTCTGTCGTCCCCTTCTCCTACTGCCCCCAATCCCTCCCAGCATCAGAGTCTTTTACAATTAGTCAACTCTTCGCATGAGGTGGCCAAAGTATTGGAGTTTCAGCTTTAGCATCAGTCCTTCCAAAGAAATCCCAGGACTAATCTCCTTCAGAATGGACTGGTTGGATCTCCTTGCAGTCCAAGGGACTCTCAAGAGTCTTCTCCAACACCACAGTTCAAAAGCATCAATTCTTCGGTGCTCAGCCTTCTTCACAGTCCAACTCTCACATCCATACATGACCACTGGAAAAACCATAGCCTTGACTAGACGGACCTTTGTTGGCAAAGTAATGTCTCTGCTTTTGAATATGTTATCTAGGTTGGCCATAACTTTCCTTCCAAGGAGTAAACGTCTTTTAATTTCATGGCTGCAATCACCATCTGCAGTGATTTTGGAGCCCCCCAAAATAAAGTCAGCCACTATTTCCACTGTTTCACCATCTATTTCCCATGAAGTGCTGGGACCAGATGCCATGATCTTCGTTTTCTGAATGTTGAGCTTTAAGCCAACTTTTTCACTCTCCTCTTTGACTTTCATCAAGAGGCTCTTTACTTCTTCTTCACTTTCTGCCATAAGGGTGGTGTGATCTGCATATCTGAGGTTATTGATATTTCTCCCGGCAATCCTGATTCCACCTTGTGCTTCTTCCAGACCAGGGCTTCTCATGATGGACTCTGCATATAAGTTAAATAAGCAGGATGACAATATACAGCCTTAACATATTCCTTTTCCTATTTGGAACCAGTCTGTTGTTCCATGTCCAGTTCTAACTGTTGCTTCCTGACCTGCATACAGGTTTCTCAAGAGGCAGGTCAGGTGGTCTGGTATCCCCATCTCTTTCAGAATTTTCCATAGTTGATTGTGATCCACACAGTCAAAGGCTTTGGCATAGTCAGTAAAGCAGAAATAGATGTTTTTCTGGAACTTCCTTGCTTTTTTGATGATCCAGTGGATATTGGCAATTTGATCTCTGGTTCGTCTCCCTTTTCTAAAACCAGCTAGAACATCAGGAAGTTCATGGTTCACATATTGCTGAAGCCTGGCTTGGAGAATTTTGAGCATTACTTTACTAGCGTGTGAGATGAATGCAATTGTGTGGTAGTTTGAGCATTCTTTGGCATTGCCTTTCTTTGGGATTGGAATGAAAACTGACCTTTTCCAGTCCTGAGGCCACTGCTGAGTTTTCCAAATTTGCTGGCATATTGAGTGCAGCACTTTCACAGCATCATCTTCCAGGGTTTGAAATAGCTCAACTGGTATTCCATCACCTCCACTACTTTGTTTGTAATGATGCTTTCTAAGGCCACTTGACTTCACACTCCAGGATGTCTGGCTCTAGGTGAGTGATCACACCATTGTGATTATCTTGGTCGTGAAGATCTTTTTTGTACAGTTCTTCTGTGTATTCTTGCCACCTCTTCTTAATATCTTCTGCTTGTGTTAGGTCCATACCATTTCTGTCCTTTATCGAGCCCATCTTTGCATAAAATATTCCATTGATATCTCTAATGTTCTTGAAGAGATCTGTAGTGTTTCCCATTATATTGTTTTCCTCTATTTCTTTGCACTGATCGCTGAGGAAGTCTTTCTTACCTCTCCTTGCTAGTCTCTGGAATTCTGCATTCAGATGCTTATATCTTTCCTTTTCTCCTTTGCTTTTCACTTCTCTTCTCTTCACAGCTATTTGTAAGGCCTTCCCCAGACAGCCATTTTGCTTTTTTCATTTCTTTTCCATGGAGATGGTCTTGATCCCTGTCTCCTGTACAATGTCATGAACCTCCATCCATAGTTCATCAGGCACTCTACTAGACCTAGTCCCTTAAATCTATTTCTCACTTCCACTGTATAATCATAAGGGATTTGATTTAGGTCATATGTAAATGGTCTAGTGGTTTTCCCTACTTTCTTCAATTTCAGTCTGAATTTGGCAATAAGGAGTTCATGATCTGAGCCGCAGTCAGCTCCCGGTCTTGTTTTTGCTGACTGTATAGAGCTTCTCCATCTTTGGCTGCAAAGAATATAATCAATCTGATTTCGGTGTTGACCATCTGGTGATGTCCATGTGTAGAGTCTTCTCTTGTGTTGTTGGAAGAGGGTGTTTGCTATGACCAGTGTGTTCTCTTGGCAAAACTCTATTTGCCTTTGCCCTGCTTCATTCCGTATTCCAAAGCCAAATTTTCCTGTTACTCCAGGTGTTTCTTGACTTCCTACTTTTGTATTCCAGTCCCCTATAATGAAAATGACATTTTTGGGGGGTGTTAGTTCTAAAAAGTCTTGTAGGTCTTCATAGAACGGTTCAACTTCAGCTTCTTCAGCATTACTGGTTGGGGCATAGACTTGGATTACTGTGATATTGAATGGTTTGCCTTAGAAACGAACAGAGATCATTCTGTTGTTTTTGAGATTGCATCCAAGTACTGCATTTCGGACTCTTTTGTTGACCATGATGGCTACTCCATTTCTTCTAAGGGATTCCTGCCCACAGTAGTAGATATAATGGTCATCTGAGTTAAATTCACCCATTCCAGTCCATTTCAGTTCACTGATTCCTGTAATGTTGCTGTTCACTCTTGCCATCTCCTGTTCGACTACTTCCAATTTGCTTTGATTCATGGACCTAACATTCCAGGTTCCTATGCAATATTGCTCTTTATAACATCGGACTTTGCTCCTATCACCAATCATATCCACAACTGGGTATTGTTTTTGCTTTGGCTCCATCCCTTCATTCTTTTTGGAGTTATTTCTCCACTGATCTCCAGTAGCATATTGAGCACCTACTGACCTGGGGAGTTCCTTTTTAAGTATCCTATCATTTTGCATTTTCATACTGTTCATGGGGTTCTCAAGGCAAGAATACTGAAGTGGTTTGCCATTCCCTTCTCCAGTGGACCACATTCTGTCGGACCTATCCACCATGACCTGCCCGTCTTGGGTGGCCCCACATGGCATGGCTTAGTTTCATTGAGTTAGACAAGGCTGTGGTTTGTGTGATTAGATTCACTAGTTTTCTGTTAATATGGTTAGTGTGTCTGCCCTCTGATGCCTCTCGCAACATCTACTGTCTTACTTGGGTTTCTCTTACCTTGGAAGTGGGGTATCTCTTCATGGCTGCTCCAGCAAAGCACAGCCACTGCTCCTTACCTTGGACAAGGGGTATCTACTCACAGCTGCCCCTCCTGACCTTGAATGTGGAGTAGGTCCTCTTGGCTCTCCTGCACCCGTGCAGCCACCGCTCCTTGGACTTCTACTGTATAATCATAAGGAATTTGATATAGGTCATACCTGAATGGTCTAGTAGTTTTCCCTACTTTCTTCAATTTCAGTCTGAATTTGGCAATAAGGAGTTCATGATCCGAGCCACAGTCAGCTCCCGGTCTTGTTTTTGCTGACTGGATAGAACTTCTCCATCTTTGGCTGCAAAGAATATAATCAGTCTGATTTTGGTGTTGACCATCTGGTGATGTCCATGCTCTGGAAGGAACCAACAGTAGAATAACAGAGGCAGAAGATAGGATTAGTGAGGTAGAAGATAGAATGGTAGAAATAAATGAATCAGAGAGGAAAAAAGAAAAACGAATTAAAAGAAATGAGGACAATATCAGAGACCTCTGGGACAATGTTCAATGCCCCAACATTCGAATCATAGGAGTCTCAGAAGAAGAAGACAAAAAGAAAGACCATGAGAAAATACTTGAGGATATAACACTTGAAAACTTCCCTAAAATGGGGAAGGAAATAATCACCCAAGTCCAAGAAACCCAGAGAGTCTCAAATAGGGTCAACGCAAGGCAAAACACCCCAAGACACATACTAATCGCATTAACAAAGATCAAACACAAAGAACAAATATTAAAAAGCAGCAAGGGAAAAACAACAAATAACACACAAGGGGATTCCCATAAGGATAACAGCTGATCTTTCAATAGAAACTCTTCCAGCCAGGAGGGAATGGCAGGACATACTTAAGTGATGAAAGAAAATAACCTACAGCCCAGATTACTGTACCCAGCAAGGATCTCATTAAAATATGAAGAAGAAATCAAAAGCTTTACAGACAAGCAAAAGCAGAGAGAATTCAGCACCATAAAACCAGCTCTCCAACAAATGCTAAAGGATCTTCTCTAGACAGGAAACAAAAAAGGAGTATAAACTTGAACCCAAAACAATAAAGTAAATGGCAATGGGATCATACTTATCAATAATTACCTTAAACGTAAATGGGTTGAATGCCCCAACCGAAAGACAAAGACTGGCTCAGTTCAGTTCAGTTTAGTCGCTCAGTCGTGTCCCACTCTTTGCGACCCCATGAATCTCAGCACGCCAGGCCTCCCTGTCCCTCACCAACTCCCGGAGTTCACCCAGACTCCCGTCCATCGAGTCAGTGATGCCATCCAAACATCTCATCCTCTGTCGTCCCCTTCTCCTCCTGCCCCCAATCCCTCCCAGCATCAGAGTCTTTTCCAATGAGTCAACTCTTCGCATGAGGTGGCCAAAGTACTGGAGTTTCAGCTTTAGCATCATTCCTTCCAAAGAAATCCCAGGGCTGATCTCCTTCAGAATGGACTAGTTGGATCTCCTTGCAGTCCAAGGGACTCTCAAGAGTCTTCTCCAACACCACAGTTCAAAAGCATCAATTCTTCGGCGCTCAGCCTTCTTCACAGTCCAACTCTCACATCCATACATGACCACAGGAAAAACCATGGCCTTGACTAGACGGACCTTTGTTGGCAAAGTAATATCTCTGCTTTTCAATATGCTATCTAGGTTGGTCATAACCTTCCTTCCAAGGAGTAAGCGTCTTTTAATTTCATGGCTGCAGTCACCATCTGCAGTGATTTTGGAGCCCAAAAAAATAAAGTCTGACACTGTTCTCACTGTTTCTCCATCTATTTCCCATGAAGTGCTGGGACCAGATGCCATAATCTTCGTTTTCTGAATGTTGAGCTTTAAGCCAACTTTTTCACTCTCCTCGTTCACTTTCATCAAGAGGATTTTAAGTTCCTCTTCACTGTCTGCCATAAGGGTGGTGTCATCTGCATATCTGAGGTTATTGATATTTCTCCCGGCAATCTTGATTCCAGCTTGTGTTTCTTCCAGTCCAGCGTTTCTCATGATGGACTCTGCATATAAGTTAAATAAGCAGGGTGACAATATACAGCCTTAACATATTCCTTTTCCTATTTGGAACCAGTCTGTTGTTCCATGTCCACTTCTAACTGTTGCTTCCTGACCTGCATACAGATTTCTCAAGAGGAAGATCAGGTGGTCTGGTATTCCCATCTCTTTCAGAATTTTCCACAGTGTATTGTGATCCACACAGTCAAAGGCTTTGGCATAGTCAAGAAAGCAGAAATAGATGCCTTTCTGGAACTCTCTTGCTTTTCCTATGATCCAGCGGATGTTGGCAATTTGATCTCTGGTTCCTCTGCCTTTTCTAAAACCAGCTGGAACATCAGGAAGTTCACGGTTCACATATTGCTGAAGCCTGGCTTGGAGAATTTTGAGCATTACTTTACTAGCGTGTGAGATGAATGCAATTGTGCGGTAGTTTGAGCATTCTTTGGCATTGCCTTTCTTTGGGATTGGAATGAAAACTGACCTTTTCCAGTCCTGTGGCCACTGCTGAGTTTCCGAGTTTGCTGGCATATTGAGTGCAGCACTTTCACAGCATCGTCTTTCAGGATTTGAAATAGCTCAACTGGAATTCCATCACCTCCACTAGCTTTGTTTGTAATGATGCTTTCTAAGGCCCACTTGACTTCACATTCCAGGATGTCTGGCTCTAGGTCAGTGATCACACCATCATGATTATCTGGGTCGTGAAGATCTTTTTTGTACAGTTCTTCTTTGTATTCTTGCCATCTCTTCTTAATATCTTTTGCTTGTGTTAGGTCCATACCATTTCTGTCCTTTATCGAGCCGATCTGAATGGATACAAAAAGAAGACCTCTATGTATGTTGTCTACAAGAGACCCAACTCGAAACAAGGCACACATACAGACTGAAAGTGAAGGGCTGGAAAAAGATATTCGATGCAAATAGAGACCAAAAGAAAGCAGGAGTAGCAATACTCATATCAGATAAAATAGACTTTAAAGCAAAGGCTGTGAAAAGAGACAAAGAAGGATGCTACATAATGATCAAAGGATCAATCCAAGAAGAAGATACAACAATTGTAAATATATATATGCAGCCAACATAGGAGCACTGCAATATGTAAGACCAATGCTAACAATTATGAAAGGGGAAATTAACAATAACACAATAATAGGGGGAGACTTTAGTACCTCACTCACACCTATGGATAGACCAACTAAGCAGAAAACTAACAAGAAAACACAAACTTTAATGATACAATAGACCAGTTAGACCTAATTGGTATCTATAGGACATTTCACCCCAAAACAGTGAATTTCACCTTTTTCTCAAGCACACACAGAACCTTCTCCAGGATAGATCACATCCTGGGCCATAAATCTAGCCTTGGTAAATTCAAAAAAATTGAAATCATTCCAAGCATTTTTTCTGACCACAATGCAGTAAAACTGGATCTTAATTACAGAAGAAAAACTATTAAAAATTCCAACATTTGGAGGCTGAACAACACGCTGCTGAATAACCAACAAATCACAGAAGAAATCAAAAAAGAAGTCAAAATATGCATAGAAATGAATGAAAATGAAAACACAAAAACCTAAAATCTGTGATACACTGTAAAAGCAGTGCTAAGGGGAAAGTTCATAGCAATACAGGCATACCGCAAAAAATAAGAAAAAAGTAAAATAAATAACCTAACTCTACACCTAAAGCAACTAGAAAAGGAAGAAATGAAGAACCCCAGGGTTAGCAGAAGGAAAGAAATGTTAAAAATTAGGGCAGAAATAAATGCAAAAGAAACAAAAGAGACCATAGCAAAAATCAACAAAACCAAAAGCTGGTTCTTTGAGAGGATAAATAAAATTGACAAACCATTAGCCAGACTCATCAAGAAACAAAGGGAGAAAAATCAAATCAATAAAATTAGAAATGAAAATGGAGAGATCACAACAGACAACACAGAAATACAAAGGATTATACGAGACTACTATCAGCAATTATATGCCAATAAAGTGGACAACTTGGAAGAAATGGATAAATTTTTAGAAAAGTACAACTTTCCAAACTGAACCAGGAATAAGTAGAAAATCTTAACAGACCCATCACAAGCACGGAAATTGAAACTGTAATCAAAAATCTTCCAGCAAACAAAAGCCCAGGTACAGATGCTTCACAGCTGAATTCTACCAAAAATTTAGAGAAGAGCTAACACCTATCCTACTTAAACTCTTCCCAAAAATTGCAGAGGAAGGTAAACTTCCAAACTCATTGTATGAGGCCACCATCACCTTAATACCAAAACCTGACAAAGATGCCACAAAAAAAGAAAACTACAGGCCAATATCACTGATGAACATAGATGCAAAAATCCTTAACAAAATTCTAGCAATCAGAATCCAACAACACATTAAAAAGATCATACATCATGACCAAGTGGGCTTTATCCCAGGGATGCAAGGATTCTTCAATATCCGCAAATCAATCAATGTAATACACCACATTAACAAATTGAAAAATAAAAGCCATATGATTATCTCAATAGATGCAGAGAAAGCCTTTGACAAAATTCAGCATCCATTTATGATAAAAACTCCCCAGAAAACAGGAATAGAAAGAATATACCTCAACATAGTAAAAGCTATATATGACAAACCCACAGCAAACATTATCCTCAATGGTGAAAAATTGAAAGCATGTCCCCTAAAGTCAGGAACAAGACAAGGGTGCCCACTTTCACCACTACTATTCAACATAGTTTTGGCCACAGCAATTAGACCAGAAAAAGAAATACAAGGAATCCAGATTGGAAAAGAAGAAGTAAAACTCTCACTATTTGCAGATGACATGATCCTCTACATAGAAAACCCTAAAGACTCCACCAGAAAATTATTAGAGCTAATCAATGAGTGTAGTAAAGTTGCAGGATATAAAATCAACACACAGAAATCCCTTGCATTCCTATACACTAATAATGAGAAAATAGAGAGAGAAATTAAGGAAACAATTCAATTTACCATTGCAACAAAAAGAATAAAATACTTAGGAATTTATCTACCTAAAGAAACAAAAGACCTATATATAAAAAACTATAAAACACTGGTGAAATAAATCAAAGAGGACTCTAATAGATGGAGGAATATACTGTGTTCAAGGATTGGAAGAACCAATATAGTGAAAATGAGTATACTACCCAAAACAATCTATAGATTCAATGCAATCCCTATCAAGTACCAATGGTATTTTGCACAGAGCTAGAACAAATCATTTCACAATTTGTATGGAAATACAAAAAACCTCAAATAGTCAAAGCAATCTTGAGAAAGAAGAATGGAACTGGAGGAATCAACCTGCCTGACTTCAGGCTCTACTACAAAGCCACAGTCATCAAGACAGTACGGTACTGGCACAAAGACAGAAATATAGATCAATGGAACAAAATAGAAAGCCCAGAGATAAACCCATGCACCTATGGACACCTTATCTTTGACAAAGGAGGCAAGAATATACAATGGAGAAAAGACAATCTCTTTAACAAGTGGTGCTTGGAAAAATGGTCAACCACTTGTAAAAGAATGAAACTAGACCACTTTCTAACACCATACACAAAAATAAACTCAAAATGGATTAAAGATCTAAATGTAAGACCAGAAACTATAAAACCCCTAGAGGAGAACATAGGCAAAACATTCTCCGACATAAATCACAGAAGGATCCTCTATGACCCACCTCCCGGAATATTGGAAGTAAAAGCAAAAATAAGCAAATGGGACCTAATTAAAATTAAAAGCTTCTGCACAACAAAGGAAACAGTAAGCAAGGTGAAAATATAGCCTTCAGAATGGGAGAAAATAATAGCAAATGAAGCAACTGGCAAAGAATTAATCTCAAAAATATACAAGCAACTCCTGCAGCTCAATTCCAGAAAAAATAAACAACCCAATCAAAAAATGGGCCAAAGAACTAAAAAGACATTTCTCCAAAGAAGACATGCAGATGGCTAACAAACACATGAAAAGATGCTCAACATCACTCATTATCAGAGAAATGCAAATCAAAACCACAATGAGGTACCATTTCATGCCAGTCAGAATGGCTGCTATCCAAAAGTCTACAAGCAATAAATGCTGGAGAGGGTGTGGAGAAAAGGGAACCCTCTTACACTGTTGGTGGGAATGCAAACTAGTATAGTCACTATGGAGAACAGTGTGAAGATTCCTTAAAAAACTGGAAATAGAACTGCCATATGACCCAGCAATCCCACTGCTGGGCATACACACTGAGGAAACCAGAATTGAAAGAGACACGTGTACCCCAATGTTCATCGCAGCACTGTTTATAATAGCCAGGACATGGAAGCAACCTAGATGTCCATTAGCAGATGAATGGATAAGAAAGCTGTGGTACATATACACAATGGAGTATTACTCAGCCATTAAAAAGAATACATTTGAATCAGTTCTAATGAGGTGGATGAAACTGGAGCCTATTATACAGAGTGAAGTAAGCCAGAAAGAAAAACACCAATACAGTATACTAATGCATATACAAGGAATTTAGAAAGATGGTAATGATAACCCTGTATGCAAGACAGCAAAAGAGACACAGATGTATAGAACAGTCTTTTGGACACTATGGGAGAAGGAGAGGGGGGGGATGATTTGGGAAAATGGCATTGAAATGGGTATAATATCATATAAGAAACAAATCACCAGTCCAGGTTCGATGCATGATACAGGATGCTTGGGGCTGGTGCACTGGGATGACCCAGAGGGATGGTATGTGGAGGGAGGTGGGAGGGGGTTCAGGATGGGGAACACGTGTATACCCATGGCAGATTCATGCTGATGCGTGGCAAAACCAATACAATATTGTAAATTAATTAGCCTCCAAATAAAGTAAATAAATTTAAATTAAAAAAAAAGAAAGCTGTGGTACATATACACAATGAAGTATTACTCAGCCATTAAAAAGAATACATTTGAATCAATTCTAATGAGGTGGATGAAACTGGAGCCTATTATACAGAGTGAAGTAAGCCAGAAAGAAAAACACCAATACAGTATACTAATGCATATATATGGAATTTAGAAAGATGGTAATGATAACCCTGTATGTGAGACAGCAAAAGAGACACAGATGTATAGAACAGTCTTTTGGACTCTGTGGGAGAAGGTGAGGGTGGGATGATTTGGGAGAATGGCATTGAAACATGTATAATATCATATGTGAAATGAATCGCCAGTCCATGTTTGATGCGTGATACAGGATGCATCAGGATGACTTTAACTTGCCTAGTTGAGATTAATTTAAAAAAAAAGTAGACTGCATACTATTTTCATGTTCACACAAAATATTCACAAAGATGAACTATGTTCTGGGCCATTAAAAAAATGCCTCATCAAATTTAAGATGTAATCACAGTAAACATGCTCTTTGACCATAATGAAATTGAACTAGAAATCAATAGGAAATGGATATCTGGAAAATGTCAAATTGTTTGGAAATTAAAGCACATGTATCTAAATAATTCATGAGTCAATAAAGAAATGAAATGAGTGATTAGAAATATTATGAACTGAAGGAAAATAAAAACATAACTCATCAAAATTTATAATTACTTTGGGAAAATACACAGAATTAAAAACAAAGAAGTTCTCAGGCCAGTGCTCTTAGGACTCCCACTTTAAAGAGACCAGAAAAAGACAAGTAATTAAACTCAAAATAATGACAAGGAAATAATACAGATATGGGCAGAAATCAATGAAATTTAAAGCAGAATATGACAGAAGAAATCAATGGGATCTAAAGCTGGTCCTATGACAAACATCAATAAAATTCTTAAAATTCTAGCCAGATTGATAAAGAAATATGGGAAAGGGCCAAATTAATAGAATCAGAAGTAAAAGAAGGACATCACCAAAGATCCTACAAACATTGCAAGACTAATAAGGGAATACTACCAGCAAGTCTATAAACCAATAAATATGACAATTTGAACAAAATGGACACATTCTTTAAAAGACACAAATTACTAAAGCTCACCCAAGAAGAAATAATCTGAAGAGTCTCACTGCAGTAAAACCTTCCCACAAAGAAAACCTCTAGGAACAGATGGCTTCACTAGTGAATTCTAAAAAGCATTTAAGGAACAAAAGTGACTCTGCATAAATTCTTCCAGAAAATAGAAGAGAAAGTTATACTTTCCAACTCATTTTATGAAGCAAGCTTTACACTAGCATCAAAACTAGACAAAGAGTTATGAAAACCATAGACAAATATTCAGATGAGCATAAATCCAAAAGTCCTTAACAAAACATAAAAAAGTTTAATCAAGGAGTATAAACATATTTGTGTAAATATAAGCTTTGACTAAAGCTATGACTTTATCCCCAAAACACAAGATTAGTTTAACATTGAAAAGTTCTGTTAATAGATGCAGAAAAATTATCTGGAAAAAATCAATATTAATTCATGATAAAAAATTTAAGTAACCTAAGAATGAATTGATCTTCATGATAAAGGACAGCTTTCAACAGCTAACATTAATATAGTTATGAAAGACTGCATGTTTTTCTCTTAAAACTGAGAACTAGGTAATTGAATTGTTCACCCCTTCTGTTCAGCTTCATAGCAGAGGTTCTGTTCAGTGAAGTGAGGCAAGAAAAATAAATAAAAGACACTAGTATTGAAAAACTGAATTAAGACTGTCTTTCTTCACGGACAACATGACGATCTAGGTAGAAAGTTCTATGAAATCTAAAATAGCAACCTAGAGCTAGTAAATAATTTAGGAAAGTCATAGAACCCAGAGTCAATATCCAAAAATCAATTGTATTTCTATACACTAGGAAACAAGCAAGCTTCTCTGGTGGCTAAGATGGAAAAGAATCTGCCTGCAATGCAGGACACCTGGATTCAGTCCTTGGATTGGGAAGATCCCCTGGAGAAGGAAATGGCAATCTACTTTTTTTTTTTTTTTTTTTTGTATTTTTGCCTGGAGAATTTCATAGACAGAGAAGCCTGGTGGGCTAAAGTCCACAGGGTCACAAAGAGTTGGACACGACTGGGCGACAAACACTTTCACTTTAAAAGGAAACAAACAACTAGTAATTGAAACTTTTTTCAATGTCATTATCAAAAGAAGTAGAAATATGAAATATTCAGGTATAAGTTTAACAAAATTTTTGAAATACTATGTGCTGAAAACAACAAAGAATTTCTGAGAGAACTTAAATAAGACTAAAACAAATGGAGAGATAGATCATGTTCCTGGCTCAGAAGATTTTGTCATTTAGATTTCAATTTCCCCCAAATTGAACTACATTTTCAATATAATCCCAGATAAAATCCCCAGAGATGCTTTTGTTGACATTTGAAATACTATTTTGTAGATAAGAAGTTCTTATCTTTATGGAAATTCACAGATCTTAAAATTGCTAGAACAATTTTGATAAAGAAGAACAAAGTTGGAAGTTTGCACAACCAGAATTCAAGTCTTATTGCAAACTGCAGTAATGAAGCAGTGTGATATTGGTATAAGATGTATACCTAGTTTATACATATAATTGACTCTGGACAGAGGTGCAAAGGCAATCCAACAAGTAAAAATCTTTTCAACAAATGATACTGGAAACATCACGTATCTATATTTAAAACCCTGAAATCTTAACACATAGTATACATTGTATTTCAAATGAATCATGGATCTAAATGTACAAGTCAAAGCTGCTAACTCTATAAGAAAACCTAAAAGAAAATGTAGAGATGCACTAGGTAAAAATTTTTAAGTAGGATAAAAACAGCACAAACTATAACAGAAAAAATTTTAGTAGTACTTTGGTAAAATTTAAAACTGCAGCCATGAAATTAAAAGATGCTTGCTCCTTGGAAGAAAGGCTATGACCAACCTAGACACTATATAAAAAACTAATTACTTTGCCAACAAAGGTCCATCTAGTCAAAGCTATGGTTTTTCCAGTAGTCATGATGGATGTGAGAGTTGGATGATAAACAAAGCTGAGTGCCAAAAAATTGATGCCTTTGAACTGTGGTGTTGGAGAAGACTCTTGAGAGTCCCTTGGACTGCAAGGAGATCCAACCAGTCCATTCTGAAGGAAATCAGTTCTGAATATTCATTGAAAGGACTGATGCTGAAGCTCCAATACTTTGGCCACCTGATGTGAAAAACTGACTCATTTGGAAAAGACCCTGATGCTGGGAATGATTGAAGGCAGGAGGAAAAGGGGAAAATAGAGTATGAGATAGTTGGATGGCATCACCGGTTAGATGGACATAAGTTTGAGTAAACTTTGGGAGTTGGTGATGGACAGGGAAGCCTGGCATGCTGTAGTCCATGGCATCACAAAGAGTCAGACATGACTGAGTGGCTGAACTGCCAACTGACTGAAAACAGTTGTTTTAGAAAAATTCTGTAAAGAAAATACAGTCTAGTCACAAATTGGGATAAAATATTTGCAAAACATTTATCTAGACTAGTAATCAGGATATATAAAAAATCTCATAAGCCAGTTAAAAAGGGAAAAATGATTTTAGTACACTTAATACTCATATATGGACCATAAAGAAGGCAGAGTGCTGTAGAATTGGTGCCTTTGAACTGTGATACTGGTGAAGACTCTTAAGAATCCCTTGGACAGCAAGGAGAGCCAACCAGTCAATCCTAAAGGAAATCAACCCTGGATATTTATTGAAAGGACTGATTCTGAAGCTGAACCTCCAATACTTTGGCCACCTGATATGAACAGCCAACTCATTGGAAAAGACCCTGATGCTGGGAAAGATTGAAGGCAGAAAGAGAAGAGGGCAACAGAGGATGAGATGGTTGGAAGGCATCATTAATTCAAAGGACATGAACTTGGGCAAACTCCAGGAGATAGTGAGGAACAGGGAGGCCTGGCGTGCAGCAGTCCATGGGGTCAAAAAGAGTCAGATATGACTTGGCAACTGAACAACAAAAATTAATATAAGCGAATAGTAAGTAGTAAATAAGCACATAAAGAGGTTCTCCATATCATTAGTGTTAGGAAAATGTCCAACGAAAACCACAGTGAGATACCAGTACAGATCTACTAGGTTAGGTAAAATCAAAGGGAATAACAGCTAAAAGGAGAGAATAGCTAAAACTGAAAGGAATTAATGTGTTGGTGAGGATATGGAAAGGGCAGAAATCTTACAAGTGCAATTTTACACATGTATGATGCAAAAGACTATATGCTGTATGATTCTATCTGCATGACACTCTGAAAAAGGCAAAACCATAGGAACAGAGAGGAAATCAGGGATGGACAGGGTTCAGGAATACAGGGAAGAAAGTGACATTAAAGGATATACCTGTGGCGGATTCATTTTGATATTTGGCAAAACTAATACAATTATGTAAAGTTTAAAAATAAAATAAAATTAAAAAAAAAATAAATTAAAATAAGATCTAAAAAAAAATAAATAAATAAAGGATATGATGGTACTTGAAAGGGTGAAGGAAATGCTCTAGATCATAACAAGGATGGCGGTTAATGGTCATACACATTAATCAAAACTTCTCAAGTAATATTGCTAAAATTGGTAAACATTTTGTATGTAAATTATACTTCAATAAAACTGACTCTTTTTAAAGTAAAAGGACGGGAAAAGATACCCCATGAGAGTACTAATCCAAAGAAATCTGGACTGCCTGTATTAATATCAGATTTCCAAACAAGGAATATTATTAGCAATAAAGAGGCCCATTTCATAATACTAAAGGATTCATTCATCAAGAGAACATATTAAGGTTTACTTGACCGCCCACCCAGTTATTTTTAAGGCTCTTAAAATGGATCTTCCTGGCATAAGTTTACTTCCTTTAAGAGAGACTCTAAAACGACTTTTTGCTGTTGATTTTGTGTGGTTGGAGTGAGGGAGATTTCCTTTCTTCAAATAGTGTGCCTGACTGTTTTTGGCCAATTTCTCAAGTTCTACTGTAATTACATTGGCTGGCTTTGTTCATCTGCTAGATACATTATTAATTGTCTTTCATTCAGAAGTCTGAAACTCACTGGCTTCACTGACAGATTTCCCATGTTACTCAGTGAAAAAGTAACTTAATCTGTCAGAAAGCTTCTTTCGCTTTGCCACATATTGTAATATTTAGAAAGATTAACAAACTTGAATCACCAGGACTGACTTAAATGGGAGCCAAAACTAAGCTCAGTTTTCAAAAATGATTGTTCTGTCTTAGAGCTTTCCCCTCCTTCAAAATGTTTCAGTCTGATGATCAGAGAGTCCTCAACAACTCGATCGGCTTTTCCACCTCACCATCACACTCCAAAATGAGTCCTCCTGTGGTTACCACCATCATGGTGTCACTTGTCTCTACATCCCACGGTTGCCTCAGTTCCTTCTCCCACTTTCCCACCAAATATACTCTATTTCCCTCCGTGCTTCCCTGTCCTTGTTCCTTCCCAGCTTCCGCCACAGAATTCTCCTTTGAGCATCTGAGTCCCCCTCTTCTTGCCCGAGTTGTGATAACACGGGGCTGCGGTTTCCTAACTCACCTTTGCTGCATGAGGTTTGTAAAACATTACTTTCTCTAAAAAGCTGACACTGACTTTCTTGAAATAAGCATAACTCAGATGTCCAAGGAGGCCCCACAATCTCTTGAAGTGGAGGAAGCGCAGTCTGGCTTTAACCCACACGTGGTGGGAAGTCCAAAACCTCCCTACATTTCTTACTTCCCAGAGGACTCATGTTCTCCTGGTCACTCTTGGCTCCTATGGAACTCTTGTTCTCACCTCCCAGAATTTCTCTCACTTCTCCGCTCCATACTGACTGAAGTATGGGACGTTACTCATTTTCCACGAGCCCCCTCACTCCAGTAAAAGCACTCACACCTAGCATTTAAATATACAGCAGACCCTGCAAATGGAAAGGTTTCCTATTATCACCTTAGTCCAAATTCCCCTCTACTTCTTGGCATTGTTCATTTAAGAATGCCTTCTTATCTTGCCTTGCTATTCTCTGGAACTCTGCATTCAGTTGGGTATATCTTTCCCTTTCTCCTTTGCCTTTCACTTCTCTTCTCTCCTCAGTTATTTGTGAAGCATCCTCAGACAACTACTTTGCCTTTATGCGTTTCTTTTTCTTTGAGATGTTTTGGTCACTGCCTCCTGTACAATGTCACGAACCTCTGTCCATAGTTCTTCAGGCACTCTGTCTATCAGATCTAATCCTTTGAATCTATTTCTCACTTCACTGTATAATCATATAGGATTTTATTTTGCTCATACCTGAATGGCGTAGTGGTTTTCCCTACTTTCTTCCATTTAAGCCTGAATTTTGCAATAAGGAGCTAATGATCTGAGCCACAGTCAGCTTCAGGTCTTGTTTTTGCAGACTGTATAGAGTTTCTCCATTTTTAGCTGCAAAGAATATAATCAATCTGATTTCTGTATTAACCATTTGATGATGTCCACATATAGAGTCGTCTCTTGTGTTGTTGGAAGAAGGTGTTTGCCATGACCAATGAGTTCTCTTCACAAAACTGTGTTAGCCTTTGCCCTGCTTCATTTTGTATTCTATGGCCAAACTTGCCTCTTATTCCAGGTATCTCTTGCAAACAATGAAAACAAGTAGAGGAAAACAATAGAATGGGAAAGACTAGAGAGCTCTTCAAGAAAATTGGAGATATGAAGGGAACATTTCATGCACAGATGGACATGATAAAGGATATAAACAGTAAGGACCTAACAGACTGGTTTTTCCTGTAGTCATGTAAAGATGTGAGAATTGGGCCATAAAGAAGGCTGAGCACCAAAGAATTTAAAATTGTGGTGTTGGAGAAGACTCTTGAGAGTCCCTTGGACTGCAAGGAGATCAAACCAGTCAATCCTAAAGAAAATCAACACTGTATATTCATTGGAAAGACTGATCCTGAAGCTGAAGCTCCAATACTTTGGTCGCTTGATGAAAAGAACAGACTCATTGGAAAAGACCCTGATGTCAGGAAAGATTGAGGGAAGGTGGAGAAAGGGTAACAGAGGATGAGATGGTTGGACAGTATCACCAATTCAATGGACATGAATTTGAGCAAACTCCAGAAGGTAGTGAAGGACAGGGAAGCCTGATGTGTTGCAATTCATGTGGTCCCAAGGAGTTGGACAGGACTTAATGACTGAACAACAACAAAATCCCCCTCATATTTTCACCTTCACCTTCTCTTCATTTCCCTAGATCCTAACCTTTAAGGGACTTCAGGAAGTTCTTCTGCCTTCATTTTACAAAGCACACAGTGCAGCTCGTGGATCCCTAATTAGCTCATGGCCTGCGTATCTGGAAAAGAGAGACTTCATGAAACCTAAACAGAACTACAAATCTCCCTAAAGCAGAATTCCATGATAGAGGCTACTTATTGTCTTCCTCTACTTTGGGCATGAGATCCAAGACGAGCAAAGTTAATCTGATTCAGTTACCCTTACATAATAATGCCCAGAGAAGGCTTTATACATTAAAATATTATGAAATTGACCTAAAATTTCAGACTGGCATTTTGCTGACCTTTGCAAATGGTGCTCAGAGTTAATGCATGTTGAGTACATGAAATGAAAAATACTGGTGCTTTTTGACCTTTGAAGGTTGTGTAGCTACTGTGTTCCTTATGTTATGAATAACTGGACTCTGCTTTAGAATGAGAACTGGTTATATATGGTTGTAGTGAGATGCCTGATATCAGCATCAATTTTATCACATAAAAAATGAAATGGTAACAGCTCTGGTCCAATTTCTGTTTTTTTCTGGGTGATTCAGGTGCTTTTGTCCTTCAACATATGGCTTTCTTAATTTCAGTTCTTACTTATTACCAGTCAGTGATATTTCCTAGTCTTCTGATTTTAACCTCAGATGGAGGAGCTGCAGCAATGCATTCCTTTACTCTTGAGTTTTTTTGTGTGTCTAATCTCTGTTAGATTTGTCCTCTTTGTGAGATCAGGGTCCCCTGAGCCTTACAATGACTGTATGTGGGTGTTGGGATGGTGCTTTGGCAGGAAGAACCTCTTTCTACTGGGAGTCTGGACTTGAAGTTGATATACCAATTGCACATCCCCATGACAGTTTTTCTATTATATTGTTTTTAAAAGGAGCATTAGAAGATGATATCTACTCAGCCACTCCATCCTAACCCTTGATAATCAGGTGTTGGAAGACAAAGCAGAATAGATGTGGCTACCACTTGGCATTCCTGGTTTGTGTATAAGCCAACCAGGCTATGAGACCAGAGCAAAACATCCATCATTTATTTGAGGATTTTATTATTACTTATTGTTATCACTATTATTAGTGGTATCAGTAGCAAGGCTTATCTGGTTTTGACAAATCTACTTTCTGTTTATCTTAAAGTAATAAATTTTAATAGAATAAACTCCTTGTGTTATTGAGAGGCTGCATTTACATAATGCCAAATATAATTTTTCCAAATTGCATAGTTAAATAATTTACTGTAATTGATATTGTGCAGGTTTTGCTTAAATCTGACACCCTCAGAATTGTTACTTTATTGAAAAGAAATAGATCAACAGGTTGTTTCATTGGTGTATATATTCAGACTGAAAAAACTTTTATCATGAGTCATGATGGCAGAAGGATCCTAGCTCAAGGGTCTAACCTGTATCTGATTTAATGAGGATTCAGACACGTGTGGGCGTTCTGACTTGTTCTGTGGGGCTGATGTGAAAGTACCCTCTCTGCACAAGAAAGATCCAGGAGGGAGAGTCATCCCTGGGAAAAATGGAGTAAAAAAGTATGAAATTTGTTTGTAACAATGGACTAGCAATGGAAGGAGAGGTCAATTTGACAATACTACTCAGACTTTGCTGTGAATAGTGGAGGGTCCACTGTTCTGGGGTCCATGCAATAATGATGGGACAGAATATTCAGGGGATGCAGCCTTCAGTTCAGTAGGTGTGACTCCTAATAGCAGGGGCCTAGGAGGTCAATGTGTAAGAAGTAGAGCTACAATGGCCCAAGTCCAGAATCAGCTTCACCAACATGGGTAAAGAAGTCCCTTCTTAGGGCATCCACAAGTATCATACTGCACAGAATATGCACCTTATGATGGGCTGAATCATGCCACCTCCCCCACCAAGATGCCCACTTCCAAATCTCCTGAACCTGTGAATATGTCACCTTACCCAGTAACAGGCACTTAGGTGTGATTATCCTAGATTGTCTGAATGGGTCCAATGTCATCACAAAGGTCCTTTAAAGAGAGAAGCAGGGAGATCAGAGTCAGAATGGGAAGATGCAGGAAGAAAGCAGAGGGAAGAGAGAAGATGCTATAATGTTGGCTTTGAAGATGCAGGAAACAGTCATGAGCCAAGGAGTATGGGCAGCTCCTATAAGCTGGAGAAGATGAGGGTCTTCCCATAGAGCCTTCTAAGGAATACGGAGTTTCTGACTCTGATTTCAGTGTTGTGAAAATGACTTTGGATTTTCTGAGTTACAGAATTGTAAGAGAGCAAATTCGTATTGTCTTCTAAACTGTGGTCATCTGTTGCACCGGAATACAAATAGATTCACATGTCATGCTCCCAAGGGCCGCCATCGGCATGGACAGTGATCTGAATGCGGCTTCCTGGAACTGGGCAGCCATCCCTCTAGCTGCCCAGTGAGGGAAAGGCCAGGGAAATTGATGTGCTGAGCGACTCAAGGACTCGGGTTGTGTGCTCTTGGGAGTCTTATCCTCCTCTAATACATTCTAATACATTCCTCTCCACCCTCTTTTCCGCCTCCTGAGGCTCTCGTCTCCATCTGGGCAAGCAGGAAGCAGGTGCTGGGTCCTTCCCAAGTACCACTGTCCTATCTTTCCAACCTCCACGCACACTGACCCAGATGGAGGAAAAGCTGCTGTCTTATTGAAGAGCCAGAAGAGCCACCAGTGACCATACCTAAGGCACTGGTTTCCACCGAGGAGGGGAAATGTCACGCGGCGGGAGTTTCCCGGAGACCTCCTCTCCCTCCCAATGTCCCTCTCCCTTTGGTCCTTCTTATCCTTCTACATTTTCACTTTGAATCCATCCTCTCGCTCAGCCTGATGACCCAACCCACTTCCTACAAAACACCACTAGACCTGTCTGCAAAGGAAGCCTGGCCCTCTGCCCCAGTGGGGGATTTGCAAACTCTCCCCTTTCAGGTGGTAGCTGGGTGCATGCCTCGGGCTGGTTCATTATTTCCCCAAGAGAATCCAACACAAGCTCTGGACTCCAAAACGGCAGCGAAGGCAGAAGCTCCGTTTCCACTTTGGTGTCACAGACCGAGACCAGTAGGCCCCCAGATGACCTCTGAGCAAACATACTTTGGCCCACAATAGTTTCTCCCCTAGGAAGCCCTCAGTCTGAAATCATCTGGAGAAAGTCTTTTCACAGCCAGCACCCGGATCTCACTCCTCAGGTAAGGATCACCAAAGCGTGCTGGACCGAGGAGGCAGCAGCTCTTTGCTATGCCTGCTTTCATGATCAAGTGTCCTACTTTCTACACTGTGGTGACCTGAATGGGAAGGAAGTCCAAAACGGAGGGCATATATGTATGTGTATGGCTGATTCATTTTGTTACACAGTAGAAACTAACACAACATTGTAAAGCAACCATACACCAATAAAAATTAATTAAAAAAAAAAGGAGTCATGGTGAGCAGAGAATAATCCAGACACAGTCATCTAGGGGATACGTGGCACCATCTCCACTGACTGGTTCTGATTCCCAGACTTCTCTCTTGAAAGGATGCAGGGATGTCTCAGTGACTGACCTAGAGAAGCAGCAGCAGAGCACAGTGAATAAGAATTGGTAGGCGTTGAAACATGTATATTACCATATGTGAAACAAATCACCAGTCCAGGTTCCGTGCATGAGACAGGGCGCTCAGGGCCAGTGCACTGGGATGACCCTGAGGGATGGGATGAGGAGGGAGGTGGTGGTGCGGCGGTTCCGGATGGGGACACATGTACACCCATGGCTGACTCATGTCAATGTATGGCAAAAACCACCATAATATTGTAAAGTAATTAGCCTCCAATTAAAATAAATTAATTAATTAAAAAAAAGAATTGGTAGGCTTAACATGGAGCTAGAGGAGTGAGAGCATGTGCTCATATGAAATGTCCTGAGATAATCACTTTCTGAACTGGTTGGGAAGAATTTAAGGGAGGCTAAATATCTTACAATCCTGTGGGCAAGGCCTGAGTCAGAAAAATACTTCTCATTGCTGTTATTTCAAACTGCTTTTCCTCCAGGCTGCTGTATCCTTGAGAAACATATGTTAAATATGTTATCTTCCACAAAGAGCTGGTACATCGAATTGTTTGCAATTTGCTTCTTTCTTATTTTCCCCGTTTTTAGTCATTGTAAAACATATTGTAAGAATAATAAAAGAAGTTTAAAATGAGGGAAATTACCCAGAAATCTGCCTATGAAAGCAATTCGTCTTTTATTTTCCATGTTTCCTCCTAGGAATTATCTATATGCTCACAAAACTTTTCTATGCTACTTCCCAGAATGGAAGATTTAGAGAAAGACAGAGCTTCACTTCTTAAAAGTTATGAGACATCGGCCATATCACTTAAATCTGAGCTATCAATTTCCTAATATTTAAAATGAAAAATTGGACTAGTCGATTTTTTTTTTTCATGGATGCTTCTTGCTTTAAAATTGTTTGTACCTCTGTCCTTACAACAGAATGAGTCTTACTCTGTAGCATCATATTTGGGGAAATGGACATTTTTAAAGGCTGAGAGAATGTTACTGGCAAGTAAAAATGGTAATTAAGCAACACCACAAACAATAGACAGGAGCAGAAACTGAAACTTGATAGTAAACTTTCAATAAACATAACTGCTTGTTTTGTTCTAATTCTAGAATTTCCCAAACTTGTTTGCAAGACAAAGTTTTTCTTACTGTAAGTTAGCCTTTTGTCTTGAAGGCAGGTCAAAGATAAGTATGTCTCCAACAACAGTCCAGGATAGGGACAATGGTGAATTGGTCATCAGCCACAGAAATAGTACTGTCATTAGAAATCAAGGAGTGAGGCTCCTTTCACAACTTTGTGTTTGCACACTATGCGATTTGGAACCGTGTTTGTCATAGCTGGTTTGCACTGCTCTAATGAAAATATCATTGACTGGATGGTTTAAACAAATATTAAAGGAAATCAACTCTGAATATTCACTGGAAGGACTGATGCGAAAGCCGAAGCTTTGGTCGCCTGATGCAAGAGACAACTCATTGGAAAAGATCTGGGAAAGATTGAAGGCAAGAGGAGAAGGGGGTGGCAGAGGATGAGATGATTGGATGGCATCACTGACTCAATGGATATAAGTTTGAATAAACTCTGGGTGATGGTGAAGGACAGGGAAGCCTGGGATGATGCAGTCCATGGGGTCATGAAGAGTTGGACATGACTTAGAAACTGAACAACAACGATTTACTTCTTATAGCTCTGAAGGTTGAAAAGTCCAAGATCAAGGTGCTGGCAGACCCAGTGTCTGGTAAGAGCCTCTTGCTAGTTTGCAGACAGCCTTCTTCCAATCGCATCCCCCATAGTGGAGAGCAGACAGGAAGCCAGTTCTCTTGTGTCTCTTCTTATGAGGGCGCTAATCCTGTTTATGAGGGTCCACCCTCACAACCTAATTATCCCCCAGACACCCCAGCTCTTTGAATATCATCACACTGGGAGCTGGGATTTCAACATGTATATTGGGAATGAGGAAACAGATGTTCAGTTAATAGCTGAGCTGGATCAAAGTAGTTGTTATCTCTATCTGGGCCTGTTGAAGTCATATTTATATTTTTTAGATTAATTTTTATTGGAGTATAGTTGTTTTACAGTGTTGTGTTAGTTTCTACCATACAGCAAAATGAATCAGCCAGACATACACATATATCCTCTCCCTTTTGGGCTTCCTTCCCATTCAGGTCATTACAGAGCATTAAGTAGAATTCCCTGTGCTATCCAGTAGGTTCTCAATGCATGTGTGTGCTAAGCCACCTCAGTCGTGTCTGACTCTTTGTGACTCTATGGACTGTAGCCCGCTGGGCTCCTCTGTCCATTGGATTCTCTAGGCAAGAATATTGGAGTGGATTGCCAAGCTCTCCTCCAGGGAATCTTACCCACGCAGGGATTAAACCCTCATCTCTTATATCTCCTGCATCAGCAGGTGGGTTCTTTACTATGAGCACCACCTGGGAAGCCCAGGTTCTCATTAGTTACCCATTTTATACATAGTATCAATAATGTATATGTGTCAATCCCAATCTCCCAATTCCTCCCACACCCTCTTCTCACTTTGTACCCATTTGTTTGTTCTCTATATCCATATCTCTACTTCTGCTTTGCAAATAAGATCATCTATACCATTTTTCTAGATTCTACACATATGCATTAGTATGTGATGTTCTACTTTAGTTTGCTTTCTTTACTACTCTAAACCAAGATATTCTGGCATAAGTATGGGATCTTATTTTTAAAAGATGAAAATAGTTAGTGGGAATCTTTCAAGTGATTTTTCGGCCACAGAATATTTCCTTTCCCCAGCAATTTAAAGAGAATGTGTGCTTAGATAGTTAACCAACATACTCTAGAGCACAGCTTCCATCAGTAAACTGGGTCTTAAACAGCATGTGCTGTGTGACTTTCTACATTGGAGCAGAAAGCACAGAAGATACTGAGCTAGGTTATTATTCTGTAATTCGGACAATTTGTGAGAGTTGGACACGACTAAGCGACTGAACTGAACTGAACTGAACTGAATTACATATCACAACTATGTCTTCGCTTGGCATGGTACAGTGTCAACGCAGATTAAATCTCAGTTACAAAAGAACTGTGGAAAGCAAGGGTGCAGTTCATGAGCACATGTTTTAGATAATGTGGCACTGGGCAAAGTGAGAATTGCCTTACTACAATCTGGACACTTTATTGTAACCTTATGAAATTGCAGTGTATACATAAGATTTACCAGCAATATTAGTCACTGTTCTGTTCAGAGAACTAAAATCTGCCAACAGGACCAACAGTGTGGTGAGGGTCGTCTTAGCTTTACTGCCGAGCAGGGCTGTCTATCTTAACATATGAGCTTCGATAATTTCTTGGATGTTATAATGCCTGTGATGTTTATGATGAAATATTTCAGGACTGAGTAAATCCAATGATGATAATAAAACAAGAAAATTTATTATACTCTAAGTGGAAAATTAAGATGCCAACTTGGAGCATTGTGCTGAGAAGCATTCTAAGGTCCTGTGTGGATCCATGGGGAAGTGTATATAAAGAGGACCTCTCTGAGTTTCTCTGGCGGCTCAGACAGTAAAGAATCACCTGAGATTTGGGAGACTTGGGCGGGATCCCTGGGTTGGGAAGAACCCCTGAAAGAGGGCATGGCAACACATTCCAGTATTCTTGCCTGGGGAATCTGAGGATTCTCCAGAGGACAGAGGAGCCTGGTGGGCTACACCCCATGGGGTCACAAAGAGTCAGACACGACTGAGCCACTAAGCACACACAAATGTATTCTATTGACAGGAAATAATACATGCCATGTATTTGCCATTCTTGTATAAGTAATAAGACTCTATTATTATATGTGGAAGACCCGGGTTCGATCCCTGGGTTGGGAAGATCCCCTGGAGAACGAAATGGCAACCAATTCGAGTACTCTTGCCTGGAAAATTACATGGACGGAGGATCATGGTAGGCTACAGTCTATGGGGTTGCAAAGAGTCAGACATGACTGAGCAACTTCACTTTTTTCTACTATATATTATGAGGAGGGCATGGCAACCCACTCCAATATTCTTGCCTGGAGAATCCCCATGGACAGCAGATCCTGGCAGGCTACAGTTCATGGGGTCTCAAAGAATTGGATATGACTGAGTGACTAAGCACAGCACATTATACAATATACTAACGATAAACCAGTCTTCCCTAGTGGCTGAGTTGGTAAAGAATCTGCTGCAATGCAGGAGACTCGGGTTCGATCCCTGGGTCAGAAAGATCCCCTGGAGAAGGAAATGGCAACCCACTCCAGTACTCTTGCCTGGAGAATCCCATGGACAGAGGAGTTGGGCAGGCTATAGTCCATGGGGTCCCAAAGAGTCGGACATGACTGTGCGACTAACTTTCACTTTCAATGATAAACTAGCTCCTAACATCAATGTTGTTTATAAAACACAGATAGAGAGTTCTAGAGGGACTCAGAGCCTGTTCATGTATCTTCAGATACAGCAAACCCTGCTCAGGCTGCAGAGACTGAAAAAAGTATTTTGTATGCATTGATGAAGAGTCACAAATAAACTCCAACTGTATTCAGCCCAGGAACTCTTAAACTAGCTGTAATATGACAATGGCCATTCACAATAAGTTCTATGATCTTTTTCTCGTTAGACACTTTGCCAAGACCAGTGTGTACTTTTCTTAGACACATCAGGAGCTGATATCAATCACCTTGACTGATAGCTGCAGATGAAATGGATAGTTTAAATTCAGTATCACCTCATGCTGACAGTGCTTTACCTGAAGCATGACCAGGGCATATTTTCTCTTCCAGGAGCCTGGTTATTTTTTCTTGGGGGCATCATTTCTTCTCTGACTCTGCAGGGACTTGCTCAGCCAACTGGCACACACAGCTCAAAATGGGAGTAAAGTCCCCGAGGGAAACTACTCAATCAACAGGAGACTGGAACCAGTGAGTAATTGGGTATGATGAGAAAACAGTTATTTCTGAGTTATTGCCTGGGCATTCTACAGTATGAAAACCCTGCTCACACCCAGAGTCTGGACATTTAGATAAGGACCTGAGCTTAGGATCGCCACCCCAAATTCTTGATTTGCTTTTCCTGAGACACCTTTTAGAATAATCACTTGCAGTCTAGCCTGTGAAATGTGAGCGAAAGACCTCTGCCCCAGCCACCTTGTAAGTAGGAGGTGCTTGCCAACCCATTCTCTTGGGCTTCCCAGCCACCTTGTAAGTAGGAGGTGCTTGCCAATCCATTCTCTTGGGCTTCCCAGCCACCTTGTAAGTAGGAGGTGCTTGCCAACCCATTCTCTTGGGTTGGTGCTAATGGTAAAAAAAACCTGCCTGCCAGCGCAGAGATGTACAAGACATGGGTTTGATCCCCGGGCCAGGGAGAGCCCCTGGAGAAGGGCATGGCAACCCACTCCAATATTCTTGCCTGGAGAATCTCATGGACAGAGAAGCCTGGCAGTCTACACCCTATGGGGTCGCAAAGAGTCGGACACAACTGAGCGACTAACACACAATGCTAAATCAGCTCCTATCATCAATGCTGTTTATAAAATACAGAAAGTTCTAGTGAATTCAGATCCTGCTCATGTATCTTCAGGTAGAGCAAACCCAGCTCAGGCTGCAGAGACGGAGAGGAGCATTTTGTATGCTTTGATGGAGAGTCGCAAATAAACTACTGTATTCAGCCCCGGAACTCTTAAACTAGCTGTGATATGACAGTGACCATTTACGATAGGCTCTATGATCTTTTTCTCACAAGACTTTTCCAAGACCAATGTGTGCTGTTCTTAGATGCATCAGGAACTGATCTCATTCACCTTGACTGATACTTGATTTCACCTGCAGATGTAATGGATAGTTTCAGTTTAAGATCACCTCATGCTGACAGTTGGAGAAGGCAATGGCACCTCACTCCAGTACTCTTGCCTGGAAAATCCCATGGATGGAGGAGCCTGGTAGGCTGCAGTCCATGGGGTCGCTAAGAGTCGGACATGACTGAGTGACTTCACTTTCACATTTCACTTTCATGCTTTGGAGAAGGAAATGGCAACTCACTCCAGTGTTCTTGCCTGGAGAATCCCAGGGACGGGGGAGCCTGGTGGGCTGCCATCTATGGGGTCACACAGAGTTGGACACGACTGAAGCAACTTGGCGGCGGCAGCAGCATGCTGACAGTGCTTCACCTCAAGCATGTCCAGGGTATATTTTCTCTTCCAGGAACCTGGTCATCTTTTCTTGGGGACATCATTTCTTCTCTGACACTGCAGGGACTTCTTAGCCAGCAGGCATACACCTCAAAATGGGAATAAAGTCTCTGAGGGTAATTCCTCAACCAACAGGGGACTGGAGCCAGCGAGTAATTGGGTGTGATGAGGAAATAGTTATTTCTGAGTTATTGCCAGGGCACTTTACAGCATGAAAACCTTGCTCACACCCAGAGTCTGGACATTTAGATATGGACCTGAGCTTGAGATCCCTGCACCAAGCTCTCGCTTTGCTTTTCCTGAGACACCTTTTATTTTTTTCCGAGACACCTTTAAAAACAACCACTAGAGTCTAGCCTGTGAAATGTGAGCAAAAGACCTCTGCCCCAGCCACCTTGTAAGTAGGAGGTGCTTGCCAACCCATTCTCTTGGGCTTCCCAGCCACCTTGTAGGTAGGAGGTGCTTGCCAACCCATTCTCTTGGGCTTCCCAGTCACCTTGTAAGTAGGAGGTGCTTGCCAACCCATTCTCTTGGGCTTCCCAGCCACTTTGTAAGTAGGAGATGCTTGCCACTTGGCTCTCTTGGGCTCCCCAGGTGGTGCTAGTGGTAAAGAACCCACTTGCCAATGCAGGAGAAGTAAAAGATGCGAGTTCCATCCCTGGGTCTGGAAGATCCCCTGGAGAAGGGCCTGGCAACCCACTCCAGGTATTCTTGCCTGGAGAACCCCATGGACAGAGGAGCCTGGAGGGCTACAGTCCATGGGGTCACAAAGAGTCAGACAGGACTGAAGTGACTTAGCATGCACACATCCCACTTGCTCCCTTATCACCTGCTCTCTGTGACTTGGGACAGCGGATGGCTTATTGCTCCATTCCTGGGATCTGTAAGTAATAAATCTTGTGACTTGACTTCTTTTGTGTGACTGTATTGAAACTCTGCTTTCAATCAAAATGGCCCCAGCGTTTTCACTTCCTCAAAGTGAGAGCACGGATGCTGAGGGAGCTACCTGCTGCCTTCATGTGGGTGGCTTGTGCCTCCTCATTCAGCAGATCATAATATACATATGCTTAACTCAGTACAACAGCTATGGACCCCAACACAATGGGCACGCTGCCCCTCCTTCAGGTGGGCAATTCCAAGATGTATTTTATACATGGATCTTGAAGTACCAGTGAAACTGAACCCCCAGCGCCTACAGTGATAACTTAAGAATGTCAAAAATCCTGGAAACAATGAAGAAAAGTATTAAATAATTGTATTGCAATAAAACTAAAAACAAAGTGAAAAAGTAAAAAAATTGGAAACCTACCTGACAGAAAAAGAGTTAATCACTTTATAAAGAACTCTTACAAATGAATGAGATATACTAATAATCCAAAGCACAAATAAGCAAAGATTGTGTACCAGTAATTAATAGAAAAAAATCCAAGTGGCTTATAAATGTATGAAAAGATTATCCATAAAGTTTAAAGTTCTCACTCATTACAGAAAAGTGAAATAAACAATGACACCATTTCTAACAATAACAATCAAATTTACAAAGATCAGAAAGTTTTTAATATATAGTTCTGTTAAGGTTACAGGGAAATAGGCAAATTAATAGTACAACTTCTTTGGAGGGCGATTGGTCAGTGTTTTGAATGTGTATACATTGAATTATTTAGCAATTCTATTTCTAGTAATTCATCTACCACTTATATCCACATGATGAGTGTAAAAATAGATGCGCAGAAATGTTTATTACAGCTTTGTTTCTAACAGCAAAAAACAGACTAAATTTTCATCAGTAGGATGGTAAATAATTGATTCATGCTGATCCTTATGCTTATTATGAGAAAGTATATTTTAAGATGACAATTCTGTGTGTGAATATGAAATCAACACCCAAATTTTATGTGAAATAATGAAAGAAACCACAAAATAGACATAATTCAGAAGTATATATAGTATGTTAACTTTTTTGGTTTAAAAATTTTTATGTACCCACACGAAAATATATGCTTATTTACACACAGCAGAGCTTTCCAGGTGGCCCTAGCGTAAAGAACCTGTCTGCCAATGCAGGAGACGTAAGAGACTCAAATTTGATCCTTGTGTCTGGAAGATCTCTTGGAGATCCCTGACCATGCCCTGGAGGAAGGCAAGGCAATTCACTCCAGTATTCTTGCATAGAGAATCCCATGGACAGAGGAGCCTGGAGGGCTACAGTCCAAGGGGTCGCAGAGACACGACTGAAGCGCCTTACATGCACGCGTACACGCAGGACTTCTGGAATTGTAAGTCCAGAAAAAAGAAACTGTTGACCCAGGCCTCTCCTGGTCCTAATAACAGGGAGACTTACTTTTCATTATTGGTTCATTGAAACTTTGTTTTTTCACTCTTACCATGATCAGGAATCACTTTTTCAACGAACTTAAAAAAAATAAAGTGTCATTATTAACTAAGAAAGACAGGATAAATCAGGAGAAGGCTGCTATGTAAATAATCTATTAGAGATCTTGGAAATGAAAAATAATGGTCATAGAAATATTAATAAAAAAGTAAGAAGCTGGAGGTACTAAAAATACAGATTAGTTAATAAAAACTGAATTCCAGGGACATTCAAGTTGTGAATGTTCACAGAATATAGTGTTAAATAGCACAGAAATAGGAGAAATAAAAGAAAAAAATTAAGAAAACTGGAAAACGGATCCAGAAATTCCATTATGTCTAATAGAGTTTCTGCTAAAAAAAAAAAAAGAATAAATTCAAAAGAGGGGCCATTACTGAAATTAATAGGAAGATATTTTCCATGAGTTTTCAGATAGAAAGAACCATTTGAATGTCTAACAGTTTGAATGAAATAACATCCACTCCTAGACACACAATAGTGGAATTTGAAAATCCAGAATAACTAGGGGAAAAAAACCTAAGAGCTTTAGAAAAAGGGGAAAATGTTTAACTTTGGAAGGGGCAGTGATTTAGTCACAGAAAGATTTAGGAATACCTACAAAACTTGAGCCTGACATCATTTGTGTTCACTCAATAAAGATGTGTCAAAAACATAATGTAAATGCTCAAAACAACAACAAAACCAAAAATACCTTCAAATTAACCTGGATTTCCCATATTCCCTTGTTTTCCCCACAAGGCAAATCATTCCTGAGCCTCTTTAGATCTGTTGGAAAGGCAGACTATGGCGTTTAACTTATTTATAATATTTGGTGGTACTATTTGAACCTCAAATACTATTGAATCCCAAGCTTATGGTGACCTGCTCTTGTAAAAAAAAAAAAAAAAAAAGACTGACTCTTTATCTTTTAATCACTGACTTTTCATTCTAAGATGTTAGAATAATGCTTAGTCATACAATATCAAGTAGCTATGAGAATTGTAGACAGCCATAGAACTGTATTTTGGGGGGACTTCCCTTGTGGCTCAGCTGGTAAAAAGTCCACCTGCAATGTGGGAAACATGGGTTCGATCCCTGGGTTGGGAAGATCCCCTGGAGAAGAAAAGGCTCCCCACTCCAGTATTCTGGTCTGGAGAATTCCATGGACTGTATGGTCCATGGGATCGCAAAGAGTCGGACACGACTGAGTGACATTCACATAGAACTGTATTTACAGATTACCAGTTCTGTGTTATCTCACCAATGAATAGATTTCACACAAAGGGTGAAGATAACAATAGGAGTAAAAAGTCTTTCAAATTTTCCTCTTCATCTGGATCTTTTAGTATTGATAACAATATTCTTTTGAAATCATTTTGTTAGAGTAGAAAGACTCCTTAATTACATCACCATGCTACGTCCTTTATCTCATTTCTTAGGTTTACAAGCTTTTTTTTCCCCAAAGTCTGGGAAAAAAAATAGTATATGCCAAAGCAACCCACGTATATCTTGGGAACAAATAATGTTTTGGTCAAGCCATCGTACTGAATGTGTACGAATATTATAGGGCGGGGGCAAGAGCAGATTCTTGATTGTAAATAGCTACTGTTGTATACTGGTCTTAGATTTTCAGTAACTAAAGTTGTGGCTGGACCAGCCTCTAAAGATGCTTATGATTGCAAGATGCCCTTAACAATATCCACTAGGAAACTTTAACAAAAAGGTTTACTACTCTCAGGTTCTGGAAATTACATGACACATCTGGGCTATGCATTGAAGTTATCGGAAGTGGGGAAAGAGAGGGAGAGAGACAGAGAGGGTGAGCAGGGCATGGGGTGTGCTTTGACTGGGGCCCAGTGTAAGACTTGGACAGGATAGGCCAGTGAGGGACAGGGAGGCTTGGTGTGTTGCGGTGCACAGGATTGCAAAGAGTTGGACATGACTTAGTGACTGAACAACAAATATGATACCTAGGATTTCTAGGGCTCATTCTTTATTAGGCTTCCTCGTTAGCTCAGGTGGTAAAGAATCTGCCTGCAATGCAGGAGACCTGGGTTCAATCACTGGTGTTTATTGTTTATTATTCTTTATTGCTGATTTTAAATATAAGAGTAAAACTATAAGACACTGATGAAAGAGATCAAAGATGACACAAACAGATGGAGAGATATACCATGTTCTTGGATTGGAAGAATCAATATTGTGAAAATGAGTATACTACCTAAAGAAATCTACAGAGTCAATGTAATCCCTATCAAACTCCCTATCTAGTTTTGTATTTTTCACAAAACTAGAACAAAAAATTTCACAATATGTATGGAAACACAAAGACCCCAAATAGCCAAGCAGTCTTGAGAAAGAAGAATGGAGCTGGAGGAATCAACCATCCTGACTTGAGATTATACTATAATGTTACAGTCATCAAGACAGTATGGTACTGGCACAAAAACAGAAATATAGACCAATGGAACAAGATAGAAAGTCCAGAGGTAAACCCACACACCTATGGGTACCTTATCTTTGACAAATGAGGCAAGACTATACAACGGAGAAAAGACAGCCTCTTCAATAAGTGGTGCTGGGAAAACTGGACAGTTACATATAAAAGAATGAAATTAGAACACTTCCTAAAACATACACAAAAATAAACTAAAAATGTATTAAAACTTAAGTGTAGGGCAGAAACTATAAAACTCTTAGAGGAAAACATAGGCAGAACACTCTTTGATGTAAATCAAAGCAAGTTCCTCTTTGACACAACTCCCAGACTAATGGAAATAAAAACAAAAATAAACAAATGGGAGCTAATTAAACTTAAAAGCTTTTGCACAGCAAAGGAAACTATAAACAAGATGCAAAGACACCCCTCAGAATGGGAGAAAATAATTGCAAATGAAGCAACTGACAGAGGATTAACCTCTAAAATATATAAGCAGCTCATGCAGCTCAATATCAGAAAACCAAAAAACCCATTCAAAAAACAAGCAGAAGACTGAAACAGACATTTCTCCAAATAAGACATACAGATGGCCCAATAAACACATGAAAAGATGCTCAACATCATTCATTATTAGAGAAATACATATCAAAACTACAATGAAGTATCACCTCACACCTGTCAGAATGGCCATCATTAAAATATTGATAAACAATGCTGGAGAGGATGTGGAGAAAAGAGAATCCTCTTGCACTGTTTTACAGATGATACCACTTTAATGGCAGAAGTGAATAGGAACTGAAGAGTCTCTTGATGAGAGTGAAAGAGCAGAGTGAAAAAGCTGGTTTAAAATGCAGCATTAAAAAAATTAAGATTATGGCATCTGGTCCCATCATTTCATGGCAAATAACTAGGGGCAAAGTGGAAACAGTGACAGATTTTATTTTCTTGGGCTTCAAAGTCATTGCAGATGGTGACGGCAGCCTTGAAATTAAAAGATGCTTGCTACTTGGAAGAAAAGCTATGACCAACCTAGACAGTGTATTAAAAAGCAGAGACATCACTTTGCTGACAAAGTCCACATAGTCAAAGCTATGGTTTTTCCAGTAGTCATGTACAGATGTGAGAGTGGGACTATAGGAAAGCTGAGCACCAAAGCATTTGAATTGAGGTGCTGGAGGACTCTTGAGGGTCCCTTGGACTGCAATGAGATCAAATTAGTCAATCCTGAACATTCATTGAAAGGACTGATGCTGAAGCTGAAGTTCCAATGCTTTGGCCATCTGATGCGATGAGCTGGCTCACTGGAAAAGACCCTGATGCTGGGAAAGATTGAGGGCAAGAGGAGAAGGGGGTGACAGAGGATGAAATGGTTGGATGGCATCATCAACTCAATGGACTTGAGTTTGGGCAAACTCAGAGAGATAGTAAAGGACAGGAAAGCCTAGGGTTGCAGTCTGTGGGGTGGCAAAGTGTCAGACAGAACTCAGCAACCGAAGGACAACCTTTCACTGTTGGTGGGAAGAAAAACTCACACAGCCACTATGGAGAACAGTATAGAGATTTCTTAAAAACTAGTCTGATATATTTTGAGTTAATTGTTTATTATGGTATGAGGCAGGGTTACAGCTTTAGTCTTCTGCATGTGACTATTCAGTTGATACAATACCATTTGTTAAAAAGACTACTCTTTCCCACTCAGATGATTTCCTGAAAATCAGTTGACTGTAGATAGGTGGGCTCACTTCTGAAATCTTATTTCTACTAATCTACATGTATATCCTTGTATCAATATATGTACCACACCATTTTCATTTTCCTTACCGTTGCTTTAAGGTAAGCTTTGAAATTGGGAACTGTGCGTCTTCCTATTTCACTGCTCTTTTCAAAGGTTATTTTGTGTATCTCATTGTTACCCAATGGTTGGTCTGCTTAAAACTAAACCAGTGGGAAGAAGTAGATTTTTATAAATGTGATAGAAGCGTCCACATGCAGATATGCCAGAGCAATGTCAACTGTGTGTGTGTGTCTGTGAGTGTGTATGAGATAATATAATCATGGAGTGATCTCTCACCACTTTTGCTATATTCAATTGGTTGAAAGCAAGTAATAGGATCCTTCCACATTTCAAGGGAGTAGATTTTCCAGAGCTTGAACATGAGAAGCGTCCTGGGGTCTGTCTGTGAAAACATCAGTGCATTTTTTCACATCTATCTAAATGTAAATAGCAGCAAATTGCCCTTTGCCGAATTATCTCTAAATTAAAAACTTTGATGACTTCAGTAAATATCTGGTGACACTAATTAAAATCAGGTGGGTACTAAGTGCAACCCAAACATTTCATTCTGACAGAGTACGTGAAAGAATAAACATAAATATGTGTGCAGAGAGACACACACACAAATATGCCAGATTCCACCAGCAGTACTATGAATCATCATGGCCCAAGCAGTTTAGCAAGTGGGATTATTTTTTTATGCTGAAAAAAAGTATACTGAAGGGCAAAAACCTGGATAATTCATTCCAATATGTTTCCAAACCCTCCACCAGTTGTTCCGTTTTTTCCAGTTATAATTATTCATGTCAAAATATCTAGATATCTGGGTCAACTGCACATTACACCTCATTTCATTAAAATTATCTTTATTTGCCCTCATTGATGTCACACTTGAGTTCCATATGTGGGCTGCCCAAGTGTGCAAAAGGGGAGTTTTGATGCTATTGTTGTTGTTTAGTCATGTCTGACCCTGCAGCCCCATGGACTGTAGCCTGCCAGGCTCCTCTGTCCATGGAATTTTCCAGGCAAGAATATCAGAGTGGGTAGACATTTCCTTCTCCAGGGTATCTTCCTGACCCAGGAATTGAACCCATGTCTCCTGCATTGGCAGGCGTATTCTTTACCTCTGAGCTGCCAGGGAAGCCCAGGGAAGTTTTACCCTACATTAAAAATATAACATAAAAGAGTTTTACGGTAGGTATTGCAGTTCTAAATTATCTGCACCCCCTTTTCTGTTGGCTGATTTGTTTTACACTTCTTCCCTTTACTAAAATAGCAGAAACATCTGCAACGCCTCCCTCAATCAGTACAACACTTTATGAGTCCCAGATTTACAAATAGTATCAGTTACATGCAGTAAACCTATTCTTGGTCTTATTAATTACTTTCCATCAACTTATCCCTCCGGCATTTTGGTTACAAAAGCATGCTGACAATCAACAGTAATGGTTTTCAGTTAGTTATTTGACAAGTATGGCATTTTGCAAAGAGTTTCTTATTAATTATTTAAAGTATCAGTGCCATGGGAAAGCATTGCTTGTTCTTTTATAAGTCATACTCACTTAGCTATAGCTGTTTTTCTCCTCTCTCCACTTCTCTACAGAATTTTTAGAATTCTAAGATAAATACATTCTAAGGTTCATTAAGTTGTTTTAATCTTTTATATAGCAAATTCTTTATCATCTGAGCCATAGCAAATTCACCCCAAGTCTTAAACCAGACTCTGATTTTAAATACATGTCACTCCCCATATGTTTCTCTAACACTGGGTAAAAAAATAAACATAAGCAATAAGTGTATCACATAAAACATATTTTAACAAATCTCTTACATTGCATTCTGCTTGCATCTCAGTTTCTGGGAAAGATGATGATTGATGAATCACTAAATGCTTATGATCTGAAGTTCACATGGGAAAAAGGTAAACTGGGAAACCTTTTATTCAGAGGTTGTGGGCAAATGATGTGTGAAATTGTTGACAAATTGCCTTCATTAAGCTTTTGAAGTGGACATTTTTTTTTCATAAATTTGGCTTCTTTTCAAATGTGACTTTGCAGAATTTTAAGACATTCACTGTCAAATTACAATTTGCAATATTTGTCCTTGAAAATCTTTATTCTTGAAAAAAGTGGTAGAAAGTTTTGAGTTCTCCTTACAATACTTACATGGATAATATGCAGTTTCTGAGCAAAACATGGATTTCAATGCTCCCCTATTTTCTCCAGATAAACAAAGGGAATAGGGATGAAATAGGAAGACCTTTTTTTGTCAACTGTTGACCTCTCAATAACAAAGTCTTTTGACAAGGGGCCCTCTATTGACCCTTGAAATTATAGTAATTCCATTATAGTTGTCTCTTTTCAGCTCAGTGTCATAGAGTGTGGAGGATAAGACTGTGGTTTTATAGTCTGATCTTTGGGGGTCTAAATCCCAGTTCTGCTACTTTCTAGGGTTGGGACTCCAGGCAACCAGCTAACTTTTCTTTGTCTCAGTATAGTCTTTACCTGACATACAATTGACTATTGAAATATGATAACACATATTACTACATATTTGGAGATTCAGCACAAATATTGGTCTGAACAGTGAAGACCAAACATTAATCCCAGTTTCTGTAAACATCTGTATTTATCTGTAAGTCCATTGTTTGAGGAATGCACTTTTGGTGTCTATATGACCAATATTTAAGCCTTTTTTCCTCTGGGGATCATTTTTGTAGAGGATAGATAATTTTGATAACATATTTCCTTTGTGCATTGACTTGCTTTTAAAAGGTTTTCCTGCAAATCATCTCCTTTCTTCCTCACACACCTTTGCAGTATGTAAACAGCCAGACAGGTAATCAGTGCTCTGAGACAGTTATTGGACAAATGAAAATGTGACAGATCTTTGTTTTTCCAGATAAGGAGATCAGATCACTAAGAGGCAAAGTAAGTTGACCAATGACACATCCAGCCAAATCAGAGCAATGACTAAGATCCAGAAATCTGCCCCTCTGTCTCCAACTGTCGAAAAGTCTTTAAGTATATATAAATATCAGCTGGTCATGGGCCTACACTAGGTTTATCTGATAGAGATTGTCCTCTCTAATAGTTTACAATCTGAAAAACACAGAACTTTTGACTCAGATCTTCAAGGAATCTAGTATCATTTTCCAACACCGGCTGCATTTTCCAGTCATCAATTTTGCCAATGAATATCCTGTAATCTGAGAGGTGGGCTGGATGTAGACAGAATCAGCAAGTGAAATATCAATTTGTTTTTAATCCATGGTAAGGAAGAGTTGTTTGGAAAACTCCTGTCTATTTCTCAATGTTTTAGTCTATGTCTGATTTACTTCTTCTGTGTAGTATTTAGCATGGGTCTTATACTGGAGCTTATGTTTCAAGATTGAATTCAGAGTTTGAACTCTACTCTTTGGCTTTCGGTTATTCTTCAGGGATAAGTTTTTGCCGTGTTGCATTAGAAGGAGCAGCATAGTGGTTGGGAAGTTAGAAACACCCAGGTTCAAGAAAGTCACTATTTGACCAACATGGCTATGGTGATCCCATCAACCCTTCTCAGTTCAGACATCTGAACATCCAAGTGGTCTTGTTGTTCAGTTGCTAAGTCATGTTAGACTCTTCACAACCTCATGGACTGTAGCCCTCCAGGTTCCTCTGTCCTTGGAATTCTCCAGGCAAGAATACTGGAGTGGGTAATCATTCCCTTCTCCAGGGGGATCTTCCCGACCCAGGGAGCGAAACCAGGTCTTCTGTACCACAGACAGATTATTTACCAGCTGATCCACCGAGAAAGCACATACTACCTCCCAGAGTTTGCTCAAATTCATATCCACTGAGTTGCTGATGCTCTCTAACCATCTCATCTTCTGTCACCCTTTCTCCTGTTGCCTTCAGTTTTTTCCAAGGTGGACTATAAAGTCCAGATCTACAAGTCAAGAGAGGATTCCAAAGATACAAACCTCACCCTTAGGGAGTGTGTTTCACCTCTGGGCTCTCTACCACCTAGAGCATTTCAGAGTACTGATTCAGAAGAAAGATGGAACTGAGGTGATTCATGAGGGGTCACTAATCTCCAAGAAGTCTGGATGAGAAACAGATCTACTCCAGGGATGGCTGGATTAGAAGCAGAGTATTTCAAAACACACCCCCCCCCGTTTTTTTTTTTTTTTTTGGCTGTGTGGCATGTGGGATCTCAGTTCTCTAACCACAGATGGACTTGTGACCCCTGCATTGGAAGCTCAGAGTCCTAATCATTGGAACACTGGGGAAATCTTTCAAAATGCCTAATTCTTGATTCATATTCTAGGGGACCTGAAGAGTATAAAGTCATTTCTATGAACCCGCATGTCCTCTACTGTCTCATGATGCTCTTGGAAGACTTGTGGCTGGAGTGACTCACAAGGTTTGGGGTGGAGGAATGGGGAATTGTGACACACACACATACACAATCACACAAATAATCATACCAGGACTGGTTGCTTAAAATTGCAAAAAGTAATGAGAGGTACACATGTCCCTGTGACAGGTGTGGGTGTTACCGCCCAGCCTTGCTGTTAACTGCTGTGCTTGCCTGGAGAAGCCACTCTGTGATTATGGACCTCAGTTTCTCAGTGCTTACATTCTGGGATCATTGCTCTCTCTTCTTCTTCCACACATGAGTATATAAGTGGATGAAAAGAGTAATAGCTATTTTCAGATTTATTTCTATATTAAAAGAATGACTGGTGTCATCAAAACATATGATAGAGATACAATTAATACACGGTAGGAAGGTGTGCTTTCTTTGGGTGCTCCACATCAGACACGAATAGCATTTGATGTGCTTTTCTCTTTGGTTAAATAATTTGTATGATAGGAGAAAGCCATAGAAAATAAGAAAATATTTTAAAAATGGAGTCTAAAAAAAGCAAAATATTTTTTTTTCTCTTTGGGGCTTGATTTAAAATATCTAAAATAAGTTTCAGTCCCGTACAACTTTAATGCAGATCAAGTGTTTTAAAATATTTATGATAAAGAAAATGATTCCATCTGGGCAGGGAATTTATTACTGGAATATCAGACCAATTTGAATTGAAGCCACTGTGAGATTAATTTCTTCTCTGCTGCTGGAATATAAATGTGTTCTGACAACTGCTTTCTGTAACTGAACTGTACTTATTCGCATGCAGCATCTTCTACTCATCGAAATCATAAATATCAGAGGAACTCTCAATGGTTTAAGTAACAAACAAAGATTGATTATCCACGCAAATGCCAACTTGGGATTTACTATAAATAAGAAAGTATTGGCCATTGCCAGTTGTGAAATCAACACTGGTTGTTTAGAGCTTTCAGAAAGACAATCATGAATTTCAGAAGAACTTGCTGATGTTAAAAAAAAAAAAAAAGAATTACTCAAAGGGAAAAGACATGGCCTTGATCAAACACATATTTTTCAGATTTATGAATGATTAGCACATCAGAAACTCTTTTTGGATTATGTTTCCCTTTCACCATGGCTAAGAGCTGAAAAGATGAACACTATTACAGAATTAACATGTCATGAAGGCTGTATAACCATTTAAGCATTTATGTAATATAATCCGCATCTGAGTAGGTACAGTAAGAGGCTATAATTTATGCATTGATGTTGATAAAAGAGGATTTCAAAGAAAGAAGCTGAATTTGTCATGCTTTGTTCAGGGACGTGTGTGTGCTCAGCCACAGTTTCATCTAATTGAGAGGCTATAGATTCAATCAAAAGATCTGAAAATCAGCTTAGCTTTCATATCAATAAAAGGATCAACTGCCTTTTAGAAGCAAATAAAAGTGAGCAAACACCATTAAAATTGAGACTAATTGAGAATAAAAGTGGTGTGTAAACAAAATGGCACCAGACAAAATTCTCACTCTTTCTCAAAAATTGTCTTTTCTTATTTCCCCCCCTTAAGAAGAATTTCACAACTAACCGAATGTGTCTTTGCCTAGAGAGCCTTCTTTTGTAAGTACTTCAGCCACTGCCAGAAGGTGTCTAAGGCAGCAATGGAGAGAGGACACAGACATGAAATCCAGTATCTAGTGTCTATGCATGCATGTTCAGTCACTTCAATCATATCAGATTCTTTGTGACCCCATGGATTGTAGCCTGCCAGGCAACTCTGTCCACGGGATTTCCCAGACAAGAACACTGGAGTGAGCTGCCATGCCTGCCTCCAGGAGATCTTCCTGATCCAGGGATCAAACCTGCGGCTCCTGTGTTAGCTTCCCGATGGATTTCTTTACCTGCTGAGCCATCAGGAAAGCCCCGAGTATTATATCTCTGTGTTAATAGTGATCTTTGAGCCAAAAGAAATGTCCTGGAAAGGAAAAAAAAGGAGGAAGTATGGAAGAAGGGAAGGAACTGACAGGAAATTCTTTCTCTATGTGTATCTAAGTTCCAAAAAGTTACATTCAATTAATTGTAAACAGTCTATATCCCTGAAAATGACCAAGCCATTCTCAGTTAAAAGATACCAAGTATCCACTATAAATAGCTGTAGTGTATATCTCAGTAGCAAAATCTCTACTTCTACTCTTCAACAAGGACAGAGAGATTTTGTAAACAACTAAAACAAATTTGCTGGTGGCTTCCCTGGTGGCTCAGCTGGTAAAGAACCCACCTGCAATGTGGGAGACCTGGATTCCATCCCTGAGTTGGGAAGATCCCCTAGAGAAGGGAAAGGCTATCCACTCCAGTATCCTGGCCTGGAGAATTCCATGGACTGCATAGTCCATGGGGCCACAAAGAGCAGGACACAGCTGAGTGACTTGCACTCACTAAGCAAATCCCACTAGTGGCAAAATTGAGTGACACTTAGACAAAGCAGAAGAGGACAACGGTAGCAGTTTCTCTTGCTTGAAGTCTAGAATGCTCTAGAATCCACTGGACTCTTATGTTCCAGGGACTCTTATTGAGTATGGTCAGCATTTGCCACCAAATGGTTTTTCTGAGTCATTCTTGGGGAGAAAAAAGTAGAGAGTTGTTTGGAAGGATTCAATCACTTAATTCTTGCATTTCTGTCAGTAGGAGCATGGTGGTAAAAATGGAATCATGGGCTATATTATTCAGCAGTTTTCCTTTTTAATAGAAAACCAGATGCTCTCAGGCTTTCTACTGAGAGACTAGAAATGGAAAAGTAGTATTCAGGGCTCATTTACAGCTATTTTCTTTTCCCCTTTTCCTTCTCCCTCTTTTCAATTCCTAAGACCTGATTTTAGGTGGATCAAAAGTGGTCTCTTGTAACATGGAACTTGCCCAACCAAGAATCACAGCATTATTGAGGCTAGGTTCATCTGAATCCCCTATATGCCTTTACAGTAGAAGGCATATAGAAGAAATTTTTATTGTTGTATGTTTGTTTACTTCAGACTCTTAAAGACAAAGAAAAGTACAAGTATGCCTGGATACTTTCAAGAGAATAAGAAACATATATACTTTACCAGTTAATGTAAATAAAATATGAAGCACACTCATATAAATTTACCCAATCAGAAATGCCACACAGTGTTCTAACAACCAACATGTGAAGCAATAAGAGCCTGGGGTTTTACTGTAGCCATGTCATTATCAACCTATGAATCTATCCTGGTTGTCAGCAGTCTTATTTCTCTTTGGATCTGCTATACCCACTGGTTCACTGGTTTTTGTTAAGGAATATCTTGAAACTTTTCAAACCGTATGACCTCTTTGGAAATGTTATTTCCTTTTTTAAAAACATTTATTTGTTTGGCTGCACCAGGTCTTAGCTGAGGCATGTGGGATCTAGTTTCCTGACCAGGGATTGAACTCAGGCCACATGCATTGGGATCATGGACCCTTAGCCACTGGACCACCAGGGAAGTCCCTGGAATTGCTATTTTCAGTGGCTGCACTGTGTCTTCACATAGAAGGACCATACTGTGATTTCCCTACCCTACCCACTTTTATCCTTCAACGGTTAATGGTACATTCTCTTCTATGGTTCTTGGTCTCCAGGAGCTCAAAACTGACTGCAAGATAGACAAATTGAAGACAGGGGCACAGACTGGTTGGCAGGTGAAGGGAGAAGGAGGGCACAGTGGTGGCATTCTGGACTCAACGATCCATGGAATGGATTAAACGGAGAGATGCCTCTGGTTTTAGTGACCATTGGGGAGGTAACAGGATGAAACTTCTATCGTCTTTTCAGATGATAAAATCACACCGGGGAGCCAATGACCATTCCAGCTATACTCTTGCCTGTCAGGAATTTTCAACTTCAGATTTTGATAATCCAGAAAGGAATTTCACTTTTTTGTAAATTTCAATCATTTTATGAGGCTTAACATTAATACTCTTAGTTCCCTACTCAGTATATTATTTGTTAAAAAATAAACACACACAAATGTAAAATACCTTTCAAGCCAAAGGTAATTTTATATTAGGGACTATTATTAACTTTTTTTTTTTTTGGCCATGTGGCATGTGGGATCTTAGTTCAGGGATTTTAGAGCAGGAATATTGGAGCTCTTAGAGCAAGGATGGGACCTGTGCGGCTGTAGTGGAAGCATGGGGTCTTACCCACTGGATCACCATGGAAGTCCTTTATTAACCTTTAAAATTAGCTATTAGTATTTAATTTCCTATCCAGAATAAAACTTACATTACAAAATGAAAGCAGACCAATCTGTTTCCTCAAGATTTATTTCTATTTATTGAGATAATACATATTTTTTTCCTTCAAAATGCATTGGTCAGTAGAATGATTTTCAAAAATTGTTTATAGCTAAGGGTCCTCTATGGAGGAGGAAATGGCAACCCACTCCAATGTCTGCCTGGAGAATCCCATGTAGAGAGGAGCCTGGCCTGGCTACCGTCCATAAGGTCACAAAGATTCGGGATGCAACTGAAGCAACTTAGCAAGCACGAGGGTCCTCTAAATTTCTCCTAACAGTAATGTTTTGTGAATTAATTAGTAGAAGAGCTGTATGCTGCTGCTGTTGTGTTGTTGTTCAGCCTTGTCTGACTCTCTGTGACCCCACGGACTGTAGCCCACCAGGCTCTTCTGCCCATGGGATTCTCCAAGCAACAACACTGCAATGGGTTGCCATTTCCTACACTAGGGGATCTTCCTGACTTAGGGATCTAACCCGTATCTCTTGCGTCTCCTGCATTGGCAGCAGGGTTCTTCATCACTGAGGCACCTGAGAAGAGCTGTATGAGCTGGTCAAAATTCTTCTTAAGAGCTGCAAGATGTAAGCATTGTGTGCTGGGGGAAAGTGTTAGTGAAATAAAGAATTGTGGAAAATTCTTCAAGAGATGTGAATACCAGACCACCTGACCTGCCTCCTAAGAAATCTGTATGCAGGTCAAGAAGCATGGACATGGAACAAGACTGGTTCCAATTTGGGAAAGGAATACATGAAGGCTGTTTATTGTCACCTTGCTTATTTAACTTATATGCAGAGTACATATTGTGAAATGCCAGGCTGGAGGAAGCACAAGCTGGAATCAAGATTGCCAGGAGCAATATCAATAACCTCAGATATGCAGATAACACCACCCTTATGACAGAAAGCAAAGAGGAACTAAAGAGCCTCTTGATGAAAGTGAGAGAAGAGAATGAAGAAGCTGGCTTAAAACTCAACATTCAAAAAACTAAGATCATGGCATCTGGTCCCATCATGTCATGGCAAATAGATGGGGAAACAATGGAAACAGTGAAAGACTTTCTTTTATTGGGCTCCAAAATCACTGCAGATGGTGACTGCAGCTATGAAATTAAAAGATATTTGCTCTTTGGAAGAAAAGCTATGACCAACCTAGACAGCATATTAAAAAGTAGAGATATTAATTTGTCAACAAATGTCCATGTAATCAAAGCTATGGTTTTTCCAGTAGCCATGTATGGATGTGAGAGTTGGACCATAAAGAAAGCTGAGTGCCAAAGAATTGATGCTTCTGAACTGTGGTGTTGGAGAAGACTCTTGAGAGTCTCTTGGACTGCAAGGAGATCCAACCGGTCCATCCTAAAGGAAATTAGTCCTGAATAGTCATTGGAAGGACTGATGTTGAAGCTGAAACCCCAATACTTTGGCCACCTGATGTGAAGAACTGACTCATTGGAAGAGACCTTGATGCTGGGAAAGATTGAAGGTAAAAAGGGATGACAGAGGATGAGATGGTTGGGTGGCATCACCGATTCACTGGAAATGAGTCTGAGCAAGCTCCAGGAGTTGGTGATGGACAGAGAGGCCTGGTGTGCTGCAGTCCATGGAGTCATAAAGAGTTGGAAATGACTGAGTGACTGAACTGAGGATGACTTGGGGCCAATGAGCGGAAAAGTCTAAGCAAGGCTGATCCTTCTTGTCCAGCTGGAGAGTCAATAGTCATCATTGGAATTAGAAATAAATTTTAATATATTTTTTCTTTTGATAATGAGAAATTATCCAGAAATTTTTACTCACTGGATACAAAGCAGAGGCAGTGTTGTGCAGTGTTTGCTAAGCTTTTTGTCCAAGAAAACTTTATTCATGGAACACATTATTGGATCGTGGTCTGACAAACACCCTTTGGAAAATGTGGTTTTATTTACTCTTTCACTCTCTTCTCCTTGAACCAGCCAGAGTTCATATTTCTCCTGGTGTGCCCTGGATCCTCTGCTCTAGTCCAGTGATCCTTAGGTTCTTCTTTAGCCAGTTCTCATGGAGCCACAGTTCAGTTCAGTTCAGTTGCTCAGTCGTGTCTGACTCTTTGTGACCCCATGAACCACAGCATGCCAGGCCTCCCTGTCCATCACCAACTCCCAGAGTTCACTCAAACTCACATCCATCGGGTCGGTGATGCCATCCAGCCATCTCATCCTCTGTCATCCCCTTCTCCTCCTGCCCCCAATCCGTCCCAGCATCAGAGTCTTTTCCAGTGAGTCAAGTCTGCATCAGGTGGCCAAAGTACTGGAGTTTCAGCTTTAGTATCATTCCTTCCAAAGAACACCCAGGACTGATCTCCTTTAGAATGGACTGGTTGGATCTCCTTCCAGTTCAAGGGACTCTCAAGAGTCTTTTCCAACACCATAGTTCAAAAGCATCAATTCTTCCATGCTCAGCTTTCTTCACAGTCCAACTCTCACATCCATACATGACTACTGGAAAAACCATAGCCTTGACTAGATGGACCTTTGTTGGCAAAGAAATGTCTCTGCTTTTGAATATGCTATCTAGGTTGGTCATAACTTTCCTTCCAAGGAGTAAGTGTCTTTTAATTTCATGGCTGCAATCACCATCTGCAGTGATTTGGGAGCCCCCCAAAATAAAGTCTGACACTGTTTCCACTGTTTCCCCATCTATTTCCCATGGAGTGATGGGACCAGATGCCATGATCTTCATTTTCTGAATGCTGAGCTCTAAGCCAACATTTTCACTCTCCACTTTCACTTTCATCAAGAGGCTTTTGAGTTCGTCTTCACTTTCTGCCATAAGGGTGGTGTCATCTGCATATCTGAGGTTATTGATACAGATTGGCTCTAATTCCCATTCTTCTGGATGGACAGGTCTCATGTCTCATCTATGACTGAAAGCCAGCACCAAGTGCAGCATGCGTTGGTAGCCAAGTCACTGTTATGACTTTCACCTCTAAGTCCATCTTCTGCCCTCTTGAATTGTGGTTGCCTCTCTTCCTCCTGACAAAGTTGTTCTACCATGATAGATTGCTTCCATTCCCCCGACCACTTTCTTTTTTCTTCTTTTTGAGGCTGAGGGCTTCTTTGCTGGTTCCAAAGTTGGGTTGACTCACTGAGAGTAAGAGAAACGATTCCTAGTTTCTTCTCTGTTGGCCTGAGGTCACAGTTCCTTTCACTTGTCAGGTGAAAATCAAAGCCAGTATGAGCTGAGATCTTCCTAGGAGATTATAATGTTGATGTTGTATTGATACAGTTTGTCCACCAATCTTCAAGTTTCCCAGGGGGCGCAGTGGTAAAGAATCTGCCTGCCAGTGCAGGAAACCTAAGAGATGCAAGTTTGATCCCTGGGTCAGGAAGATCCCCTAGAGGAGGAAATGGTAACCCACTCCAGTATTCTTGCCCAGGAAATCCCATGGACCGAGGAGCCTGGCGGGCTATATAGTCCATGGGGTCACAAAGAGTCAGACACGACTGAGCATGCATGCAACCAAATATTCACATCTCAGGAAGACAGAACTCCTGTAGCCTTTCTTCTTCACTCCAGAGTCAACTGCTTTAGTGTGTTTAGTATAGCTAAGCTGTTGATTTGTTCTTTCATCAATTCTATTTCTTTTCCTGTTCACGAAGCAACAAACTCAAATTCTATTACTCAGGGTACTACCAATTTATTTATTTATTGTATGCTGAGTATAAGGGACTGAACATATTTTTTGAAAAAGGATCTTTGCCCTTGAGAATCTCAGAATCCAGAAGAAATGTATGTAAACAACCAACAAAAAAGGTAAGTAGTAATACACAGAAGGCATAATATAAACAGAAAAATAAGTGACTGAACAGAAGAGGCATGGAAGGAAGTTACTGTACACTCAACATGAAAAAAATAATCTGACCTGTTCTTTGAATGATAAGTAGAAATTCTTCAAGTAAAGAAGGTACATGGGTTTGAAAGTTTTTAGGAGGTGGAAATGAGGAAAAGAGACAGAGAGGAATTGTTCTTTGGCTGTGATCCATATGGCTTCTAATCTAAACAGTGTGTGCTCAGTCACTCAGTCATGTTCGACTCTTTGCGGCCCCATGGACTGTAACCCGCCAGGCTCCTCTACCCACGGAACTTTCCAGGCAAGAATACTGGAGTGGGTTGCCACTTCCTTTTCCAGGGGATCTTCACAACCCAGGGATTGAACCCGGGTCTCTTGTGTCCTGCATTGGCAGGTGGGTTCTTTACCACTAGCACCACCTGGGAAGGGGGAAGGCCATGTAAAAAATGGAACCCATAGAAGCAAATCTTTCCTCATATACGTACACTTGTTTACCCCCAAATCCCTCTAAAGTGCCTCATACGTATTCTTTATGAGTCCATGAGAAAAGTTAGGAGAAAATAAAAGAAAAAACTCTTACGTCGTAGAAAATAGTGTTTGATAAAACTAGAAGGTACCACTTTGCAAAGAAAATGCAAGTAGTATCTCTTTTTAGCAAGCCAGTTAGTTCACCAGAATTACTGTGTTGCTGTTTTATAGTTTTGCTACATTGAAAAACCTACTGCTACACTGGAGCCAGGCTAAACTGAAACACTTACTGGAGCTTTAAAATTTTGTTTAGAGAGTGCAAATGTTTAGCCAATAGTGTATTAGAAGATAGCAACAAATGTTGGTGGGATGGATGGGAACAGGACTGATGTGAAAACAGGAATGTTTCTGCAGTTTAAAAACAGTGGCTTTACTCACTTTTCAAGACTTGTGAATATTTGAAGGCATTAAGAGATATTTAATCAAACTTGCCTTGTATACATTATAAAAAATACTTAACTAAAGAATTCATGTAGGCAAACTGCCAAAGCTTAGTAGCTTCTGCAGAGGAGCCAAACACAACCATAATTAAACTATGAGGTTCAGTAAGTGGCTTAGTGAATTATCACATGTATGTTAAGTAACTTTGGTAATTGACAGAAACAGTTCCTGAGATGCAAAAGTATTGGGCAGACGAAGTAAGCCAAGTGCCTGGGAATAAATCTGTGGAACACTGGGGGATGAAGGCAGCAATTTCCAACTCTTTGGAGCCCCTACCAATTTACAGTGTAAGGGGTTCCTGAGAAACTTCTTACCCCTTTTAAACTTGCAGACTGTGATGAAGATCCATGAGGTGTTCTCTCCCTGCAGTTTACAAGTCTGTGGCAAGATGTGTTAGGTCATGCCATCCTACAACTTGGTTGTCTGTCCCCGTGAATATGGATCTGCCTATCCAATGGCACCCCACTCCAGTACTCTTGCCTGGGAAATCCCATGGACGGAGGAGCCTGGTAGGCTACAGTCCATGGAGTCGCTAAGACTTGGACACGACTGAGCGACTTCATTTTCACTTTTCACTTTCATGCATTGGAGAGGGAAATGGCAACCCACTCCAGTGTTCTTGCCTGGAGAATCTCAGGGACAGAGGACCCTTATGACCCCTTGTCTATGGGGTCACACAGAGTCGGACACGACTGACGTGACTTAGCAGCAGCAGCAGCATCCAGGGATAGTCACAGTTATCTCAGAGTTAAAAAGTGAAGCGGCAACTCTGGGAGCAGGAAGTCAAGACAAATTCAGGGGAATAGTTTGACAGAACTTGGGCCGGCAGACTCCCTTCCCCAACCACAGAGGTTAAAAACAATCACTGGTAAAAGCTGGAAAAGTCAGACAACAAAGCAAGAGGGTGGCTCCAGACAAGAAAAGGACTAAGGCATAGAAGATGCGGTGTCAGAGGAGTCAGTGGTACTCTAGATCTGGAGAAGTAAGGAATGCATGAACTGAAAATGTGAAGAGCAGAGGTCAAGAATCGAGGTTGAGAATCTCAGTGCAAAACAGGTAGCAAGCTCATCTTAATATCAGAAAGAGTGGGTAAGAGTGGGTATATGTAGATGCACAATTGATTCACTTTGCCATACCCCTGAAGCTAATACAACACTGTAGATCAACTATACTCCAGTAAAAGCAGTGGGAAGCTCCCACTACTGTGCTAACAGCAGTCAAACTTCTCTCACCTATTCTACAGCAGATGCCTGTTAGCATATCCCTGGGCTTCTATGATGTGTCCGTTCTTCATAATAAAGTCTGATGATCTGAAAAATATTGGTCAACCACTATCAAATTGGTTCCCTGATTTGCATTATACTTAAAATAAGTTCAAAATGATTATCGTGTTCACAAAACCCTCTATAATCTGACTTTTGCTCCTTTTCCAGCAAACCTGGAAAGTTTCCATTTATTCACAACATTCTCTCCATCCTGGCTGCGGTAGATTAGAATGTTTTTTCTTAATTCCTCACTTCCTGCTTCTGTCATGTGACTCTGAAATGCACCAAAGTGGACTGAGCCACTCCCTCATCCACTGGCTTTCAACTTGGGTGAGTGACTTTTGTTTCTGATGCTCATGAAAGTTTAAAATACTCTTGCAAGTTTTGGCCTGGCCTTTCTGAGTTCTGAGAGCCACCGTGAGAAGGGTGTGTACTAGCGACCCTTATTTCCTTTGGTCTGGGCTCCAGAGGGGCTTGCGGGGAAACCTGAAACTTACCTGATTTCTGGCACCAAGTATGGTTCGCCCACAAGCCTACATTATAGTGCCCCAACACTGCTGCTGCTAAGTTGCTTCAGTCATGTCTGACTCTGTGTGACTCCATAGATGGCAGCCCACCAGGCTCCCCCGTCCCTGGGATTCTCCAGGCAAGAACACTGGAGTGGGTTGCCATTTCCTTCTCCAAAGCATGAGTGTGAAAAGTGAAAGTGAAGTCGCTCAGTCATATCTGACTCTTAGCGACTCCATGGACTGCAGCCCACCAGGCTCCTCCGTCCATGGGATTTTCCAGGCAAGAGTACTGGAGTGAGGTGCCACTGCCTTCTCCGGGCCCAACACTAACTAACACTAACTGTTGCTGAAGCTGAAGCTCCAATACTTTGGCCACCTGATGCAAAGAGCTGACTCACTGGAAAAGATCCTGATGCTGAGAAAGACTGAGGGCAGGAGGAGAAGGGGGTGGTAGAGGATGAGATGGTTGGATGGCATCAAAGACTCAATGGCCATGAGTTTGAGCAAACTACAGGAGACAGTGAAGGACAGGGAAACCTGAAGTGCTGCAGTCCACGGGGTTGCAAAGAGACAGACATGACTGAGCGACTGAACAACAAAATCCATGAATGACTCTACCTCCGTGAATGCAGAGAAATGTTAGCTTATTCACTGCAGTAGTTCTAGGACTTGCAATAGTGTTGAATTCGTGCTGAGGTGGCACTGGACTCTCCTGAAACTTTATGCAGCTGGGCTGTGATTACTAGTTACAAGGCCATTGGCTATTATTCTAGTTTTCACAGCCCTCAAGATCACAAACATGAAGTCACAAAGTCTTTCCAGTCACACCCTAAGTGCCCACTTATAGCTGGGAAAGAGGGATAGCTTGACCAATACTGAAAGTCCTTGGAGTTTTGCAGAGAAAGTGGACACATAAGTGAGCACTGTTTATATCAGGGAATTTGCTGCTGCCAGAGAACCAATGCACATGTTTCCACTTCAAACAAATTATGTGTTGCTGTTGTTGTTGAGTCGCTAGGTCATGTCCGACTCTTTGCAACCTCATGGACTGTAGCACCCCAGGCTTCTCTGTCCTTCACCATTTCCCAGAGTCTCCTCAAACCCATGTCCATTGAGTCGGTGATGCCATCCAACCATCTCATCCTCTGTCATCCCCTTCTCCTCCTGCCCTCCATCTCTCCCAGCATCAGGGTCTTTTCCATGAGTCAGCTCTTCGCATCAGGTGGCCAAAGGATTGGAGCTTCAGCTTTAGCATCAGTCCTTCTAATGAATATTTATTCTGATTTCCTTTAGGATTGATCAAGAAAGTCACACTGAATTTCAGGAAAGTTTTACAATATCCATAGATGAGAAAGATATAGTCCTTTGTTATTTTGCAACTTTTCCACATGACATAAGATTTCAAGTTTAAAAACTGACTGAATCTTGATAAAGACACTGAAAATAGCATTTCTTCATGTTGAATAAATGTACATAATTCATACACTAAAACAGTGTATTTAGATATGATGGCAAATGAATAGAGTGACATTTTCAGGGGCACATAGAGTGGAAAATTTTCTGTTTTGTGTATATATATTTTCTATGTAATTTAAAATTTATCATTTAAGCATCATGTATTTTAGGATACATTAGATGGAAATATTATTATAAGGACAGAAATATTATTATATTTTCTACTTTTTCTTCCTTCTTAATGAACAAAATATGTTATCTCTTAGGTATGTCAGTGGTTTAGTTGCTAAGTTGTGTCCAACCCTTGCGACCCCATGGACTGCAGCCCACCAGGCTCCTCTGTCCATGGGATTTCTCAGGCAAGAATACTGGAGGGGGTAGCCATTTCCTCTTCCAGAGGATCTTCCTGACCCAGGGTGCAACACAGGTCTTCTGCATTGCAGGCAGATTCTTTACTACTGAGTCACCAGGGAAGTTCTATCTGTTAGGTATCCAGTTGGCTTTAAGTAACAGCATCTATCCTTCCATTACTAGGAGTTTGAAAGTAGGAAGCTGCTGGCATTGCCTCAAAAGCTCTGTGTCTTCTGACTCCAGGTCACCATCCTTACAATTCTCCTGACATTTCCCTGAAATTCACAAGATGCTGCCACAGTTTCAAAAAACAGTGGAGCTGAAGAAAGAAGAGGGAAGAAATAGTGGCAGAACTATCTCTGGATTTTATTTCCATGACAAAAATCTATTGCAGGTGCTCCTACTGAATTTTGCTTATATTTCTTTGGCCAAGGCAAGGCCATATGGCCATTCTTAAGTACTGGGGGTTCTGGGAAAGCAAGTATTTAACTTTCATTTTTATTTTTTTTTTAGATGTGGACCATTTTTAAAGTCTTTACTGAATTGGTTACAACACTGCTCCTGTTTAATGTTTTTTTGGCCCCAAGGCATGTGGGATCTTAGTTCCCGGAAAAGGATGGAATCCACTCCTCTCTGGTTGGTAGGCAAAGTCTTAGCCACTGGACCACCAGGGAATTCCCAGAAGTATTTAACTTTTGACTCAAAGAGAAGAAGGTGTCAAGGGAGAAGGAAGGGCAAATGTGGGTTGGGTGACCTGGCCAAAGTGTATGACATGTAGTGGCTATGTGCATTAATTGTTGAACAAAGAATTATCTTCAGGGGCTACTCAAGAATGTTAAGCTACGTGCATGTTCAGCAGTATTCCTGTCCCCGCTCCTGCCCGCCGCCCCAGTGTGGGGTGTTGCTAGGACAGTAGGTCAGCCAAAGACTGCATTTCCTAGGTTCCTTTGTGTCCAGATGAAGCCACTGAACTTGTTCTCATCAGTGAAAAGCGAGCAGAGCTGATGAGACAGGACTTCCACTGACTCTTTGTGCCTTCAGCCAGCTGTGTGCAGACAATGTTGTGGCTGATGGAGCTATAAGACAGCAGAAACCTGGATCCCTGAATCATTGTGTGGAGCATAATCTCCAGGGGACTAGTTACATGTGCTTGTTACTAAAACTGGGAAATTTATCTGTTACAGGTGCTAATATTACCTTATGGGGCTTCCCAAGTGGCATGAGTGAATCCGTCTGCCACTGCAGGAGACACAGGTTCAATCCCTGGGTCTGGAAGATCTCCTGGAGAAGGAAATGGCAACTCACTCCAGTATTCTTACCTGGAGAATCCCCATGGACAGAGGAGCCTGGTAGGCTACAGACCATGGGGTTGCAAAAAGCTGGATATGACTTAGCAACTAAACAACAACAATATTACCTTATATAAGACAATAACCTATGCTTATATCACCCTGAATCTTCCATTTGTTTTGCTTATGTTTTCCTTTATTCAGTTTTTCTATCTTTCCTTTAGAGATTTTCCTCATTACCCTATTTTTAAGAAGGTGTAACTTTTTGTAGTTTCTTAAACAGGTTGAGCATTATTCCTTCTAATGCCTTGCTTCTACTCTGCTGTGTTCTAAGAAGCCAGATAATGAAATATGTTAGGACTTGGCTGACTGCTATAACACTCTGAGCTAAGCATATGATGCTGGTTTGGGCTACTGTGGGGTCTCGTGTGATATACCTCCTATAGGATAGTCACCTGATAAAGGACAAATAGGGAATTGCATGCTAAATGTGATCCAGGGTGAGGTGCGATGGTTTGGTAGAGTATGTGAGTATCATAATATTTTGAATTAGAGCAGATGGCTATTTCATTTCCCAGAGCTGTAAAGGGAACTTTGTGGGCAGATAGAATTTCAAGAGTTCTATCAGATCAGATCAGATCAATCACTCAGTTGTGTCCGACTGTTTGCGACCCCATGAATCACAGCACCCCAGGCCTCCCTGTCCATCACCAACTCCCGGAGTTCACTGAGACTCAAGTCCATCGAGTCAGTGATGCCATCCAGCCATCTCATCCTCTGTCGTCCCCTTCTCCTCCTGCCCCCAATCCCTCCCAGCATCAGAGTCTTTTCTAATGAGTCAACTCTTCGCATCAGGTGGCCAAAGTACTGGAGTTTCAGCTTCAGCATCATTCCCTCCGAAGAAATCCCAGGGCTGATCTCCTTCAGAATGGACTGGTTGGATCTCCTTGCAGTCCAAGGGACTCTCAAGAGTCTTCTCCAACACCACAGTTCAAAAGCATCAATTCTTTGGCACTCAGCCTTCTTCACAGTCCAACTCTCACATCCATACATGACCACAGGAAAAACCATAGCTTTGACTAGACGGACCTTTGTTGGCAAAGTAATGTCTCTGCTTTTGAACATGCCATCTAGGTTGGTCATAACTTTTCTTCCAAGGAGTAAGTGTCTTTTAATTTCATGGCTGCAGTCACCATCTGCAGTGATTTTGGAGCCCAGAAAAATAAAGTCTGACACTGTTTCCACTGTTTCCCCATCTGTTTCCCATGAAGTGGTGGGACCGGATGCCATGATCTTCGTTTTCTGAATGTTGAGCTTTAAGCCAACTTTTCCACTCTCCACTTTCACTTTCATCCAGAGGCTTTTGAGTTCCTCTTCACTTTCTGCCATAAGGGTGGTGTCATCTGCATATCTGAGGTTATTGATATTTCTCCCAGCAATCTTGATTCCAGCTTGTGTTTCTTCTAGTCCAGCGTTTCTGATGACGTACTCTGCATATAAGTTAAATAAACAGGGTGACAATATACAGCCTTGACAAACTCCTTTTCCTATTTGGAACCAGTCTGTTGTTCCATGTCCACTTCTAACTGTTGCTTCCTGACCTGCATACAAATTTCTCAAGAGGCAGATCAGGTGGTCTGGTATTCCCATCTCTTTCAGAATTTTCCACAGTTTATTGTGATCCACATAGTCAAGGCTTTGGCATAGTCAATAAAGCAGAAATAGATGTCTTTCTGGAACTCTCTTGCTTTTTCTATGATCCAGTGGATGCTGGCAATTTGATCTCTGGTTCGTCTGCCTTTTCTAAAACCAGCTTGAACATCAGGAAGTTCACGGTTCACATATTGCTGAAGCCTGGCTTGGAGAATTTTGAGCATTATTTTACTAGCGTGTGAGATGAGTGCAATTGTGCAGTAGTTTGAGCATTCTTTAGCATTGCTTTTCTTTGGGATTGGAATGAAAACTGACCTTTTCCAGTCCTGTGGCCACTGCTGAGTTTTCCAAATTTGCTGGCATATTGAGTGCAGCACTTTCACAGCATCATCTTTCAAGATTTGGAATAGCTCAACTGGAGTTCCATCACCTCCACTAGCTTTGTTCGTAGTTTGCTTTCTAAGGCCCACTTGACTTTACATTCCAGGATGTCTGGCTCTAGGTCAGTGATCACACCATCGTGATTATCTGGGTCGTGAAGATCTTTTTTGTACAGTTCTTCTGTGTATTCTTGCCATCTCTTCTTAATATCTTCTGCTTCTGTTAGGTCCATACCATTTCTGTCCTTTATGGAGCTCATCTTTGCATGAAATGTTCCTTTGGTATCTCTGATTTTCTTGAAGAGATCCCTAGTCTTTCCCATTCTGTTTTTTTCCTCTATTTCTTTGCATTGATCGCTGAAGAAGGCTTTCTTATCTCTTCTTGCTATTCTTTGGAACTCTGCATTCAGATGTTTATATCTTTCCTTTTCTCCTTTGCTTTTCGCTTCTCTTCTTTTCACAGCTATTTGTAAGGCCTCCCCAGGCAGCCGTTTTGCTTTTCTGCATTTCTTTTCTATGGGAATGGTCTTGATCCCTGTCTCCTGTACAATGTCACGAACCTCATTCCATAGTTCATCAGGCACTCTATCTATCAGATCTAGGCCCTTAAATCTATTTCTCACTTCCACTGTATCATCATAAGGGATTTGATTTAGGTCATACCTGAATGGTCTAGTGGTTTTCCCTACTTTCTTCAATTTCAGTCTGAATTTGGCAATAAGGAGTTCATGGTCTGAGCCACAGTCAGCTCCTGGTCTTGTTTTTGTTGACTGTATAGAGCTTCTCCCTCTTTGGCTGCAAAGAATATAATCAGTCTGATTTCGGTGTTGACCATCTGGTGATGTCCATGTATAGAATCTTCTCTTGTGTTGGAAGAGGGTCTTTGCTATGACCAGTGCATTTTCTTGGCAAAACTCTATTAGTCTTTGCCCTGCTTCATTCCGTATTCCAAGGCCAAATTTGCCTGTTGCTCCAGGTGTTTCTTGACTTCCTACTTTTGCATTCCAGTCCCCTATAATGAAAAGGACATCTTTTTTGGGTGTTAGTTCTAAAAGGTCTTGTAGGTCTTCATAGAACCGTTCAACTTCAGCTTCTTCAGCATTACTGGTTGGGGCATAGACTTGGATTACTGTGATACTGAAGAGTTCTATATAAAGTGCTTATTCTATTAAGCAATCTATTTACTTTATAATGATGATAACATCTAAATTATTTATCTAAAATACCTAGCCACTAGTCATTATGACTATGGTGAAGATTCAAGGGGCATAATGAATGCATGTCTAATTAAATTTTGCAGATTTCAAAAGATTTTTCACTCTAAGTTAAACACATAGCATGTCTGCTGAAAGCCAGGATTGGTCCAAACCTAGGGTGACCTGTGATGGCATGACATGGTGGCAGAAAAACAGGGAGAAATATCACAGACCTTGAAAACTGATCTCAGTTCTAATCTTGCTGTGCATCATTTTAGGATTTTCTCAACTTCTCTGAGCCTCAGTAGTCTTCTCGATGAAGTTAAGTGTAGAAGCACTAAGTTAATTACAGACATTAAGTGAGATATGCAAAATACTTAATTCAAAACAGCACAGTGTTAAAATTCATGCATGTTCATTTTTTCTTCTCTAATATTATAGTTTAAGTAAAAATACTTATACTAAATGTTCTAGGGTGGCCATAATAATCTTTTTTTACCACGATTTTCTATCTGAAACAAGTATTTGTTTTGTCAAGAATGCAGCTTCATATTTTGGTAATAAACATAATAATTAACAGTATTTCCTCTTTTAGTTAATACATGTATTTCAACCACAAGCCTATTTTAGAACTGAGTTGCCACCTTCCACCACAATTGCAGTAACAATATGCAAATCCATCCATAATCTAAAATATGAAAATAAAGATGAGCAGGTGATTTAGTTTTCTGAAGACAACCTAGTGTGCTAACAAGGGGAAAAAAGTCAATATAAACGTGAATAAACTCTAGTTTAAATAAACTCTAGTTTATTTAAAGTTTTAAAATAAACTTTAAAAGAAAACTCATTTCTTCCTTTTAAAGACAGGTATTTATTATGATCATTCTTTTTTTTTTTTTTAATCTCAGGGAGTGCAGCTTTGAATGTTCCCCCCAAAATGGGTTCCATGGGAGGATTCGTTTTCTCTACAGTATTTCAAGGGAGACTTACAACAATAATGTGATCCTTTGCAAGCTTGCAACCAACACTCCAGTTGAGGGGAAGAGGTGCACTAATTCCTGGCCCCCTGGCTCCACAGGGCTCTGGCAGTCTGTCTGTTCCTAGGGCAAAGTGCATGGAGAAGATTAACCTGCCCTTCTGGGGCTCCACCTCCAATAAAAACAGACTCCTGTGGTTTTGTAAGGGCTTCCCAGGTGGCGCTAGCAGTAAAGAAACCAGCTGCCAATGCAGAATACACAAGAGACAGGGGTTCGATCCCTGGGATGGAAAGATCCCCTGGAGGATGGCCTGGCAACCCACTCCAGTATTCTTGCCTGGAGAATCCCCATGGACAGTGAAGCTTGGTGGCTATGGTACATAAGGTTGCAAAGAATTGGACACAACTGAAGTGCCTTAGCGTGCATGGACACATGGGGTTTTAAATCAAGCTAGATTTTGGATTCTATACTCTAAAAATATACTATTAGAAAAGAATATATTCCCATTACTCAGATTATGGATTTATCAATATTTATTAAAGTAGCTCAAAGGTCACTGAGTTAGCTACTGAAAAATAGAAACAAAAATGTGAATATCAATTGAAATTTAGATTTCTCTACTTTTATGTTTTTCTTTTTGTATCAAGTCAACGTCGTTGGACAATTTACTAATTTAGCAATTGGCCAGTTTCTTTCATCAGTGGAGTCTTTTAACTCTGATATTCCCAAAGCCAGAGTTTAGGGTATGAACCATTTTAGGCTTCTTTGCCTAAACCACTCAGTGCTGAGCAGATGCAGATGTAAATCCAACTGACACTAAGAAATCAGTGATTATTACGGTTCTGGCTCTCCCGTATGCGGATGAAGAAGAAATGCGAGGTGTTATAAATGATAGTACAGAAAGAATACATAGAAATCTTGTGGTGAAAGGACTTCTTTTTTCAACTTAAAACTTTTGATGTTGAAATAATTGTAGTTTTATTTGCATTTGCGATGAATAAGACAAAAGGATCACATTTACCCCAATTTAGCTTCCTCCAATGATAAAATATGAGTGGTGCACTCAATATGCAGCAAATTTGGAAAACTCAGCAGTGGCCACAGGACTGGACAAGGTCAGTGTTCATTCCAATCCCAAAGAAAGGCAATGCCAAAGAGTGCTCAAACTACCGCACAATTGCACTCATCTCACAGGCTAGTAAAGTAATGCTCAAAATTCTCCAAGCCAGGCTTCAGCAGTATGTGAACCGTGAACTTCCAGATGTTCAAGCTGGTTTTAGAAAAGGCAGAGGAACCAGAGACCAAACTGCCAACATCCGCTGGATCATCAAAAAAGCAAGAGAGTTCCAGGAAAACATCTATTTCTGCTTTACTGACTATGCCAAAGCCTTTGACTGTGTGGATCACAATAAACTGTGGAAAATTCTGAAAGAGATGGGAATACCAGACCACCTGATCTGCCTCTTGAGAAATTTGTATGCAGGTCAGGAAGCAACAGTTAGAAGTGGACATGGAACAGCTCCTTGCTGTCCAAAGGATTCTTAAGAATATTCTCCAGCATCACAGTTCCAAAGTGTCAATTCTTCGGTGCTCAGCCTTCTGTATGGTCCAGCTCTCACATCCATACATGACAATTGGAAATACCATAGCTTTGATAACATAGACCTTTGTTGACAAAGTGATGTCTTTGCTTTCAATAAGTTGACTAGGCTTGTCACAGCTTTCCTTCCAAGGACACTGCACTGTGGTGAGGTGGGCCCTAGACTCCTGGATGATAGGGAAAGTCCTGACTCTGCACTGATACCACCTAAGGAGCAGGAGAGGCACTTGCTGCCCCTTTACTGCTAGGGGTGCGTGGATGTGGATGTCTGATTGGGTCAGTCTGATTCTGGACCCCCACTTAACCACGAAGTTGACCACCACCACTACAACTGGCAAGTCCCACAGGAAGCCCAGGGTTGGAATATGGGTGAAAGTTTCCCAAAGGACAGGAACCGATATTTCCAGAGCAAAGAGGAAAAGTACTGGGTGGGGAAAAACAAAAAAACAAAGAAAACAGTGCCTGGTACATTATTATTCAGTTTTGGGGTGACTTAGGAAGCTTCTTTGTGTGTTCAGTCACTCAAACATGTCTGACTCTTCGCAACACCACAGACTGTAGCCCGCCAGTCTCCTCTGTCCATAGGATTTCCCAGGCAAGAATACTGGAGCAGGTTGCCATTTCTTCCTCCAGGGGATCTTCCCGACCCAGGAATCAAACCAGTGTCTCCTGTGTCTCCCTCACTGGCAGGTGAATTCTTTACCACTGAGCCACCTGGGAAGCTCAGAATGCTTGCTGTTGCTGCTATTAAGTTGCTTCAGTCATGTCCGACTCTGTGCGACCCCATAGACGTCAGCCCACCAGGCTCCCCCGTCCCTGGGATTCTCCAGGCAAGAACACTGAAGTGGGTTGTCATTTCCTTCTCCAATGCAGGAAAGTGAAAAGTGAAAGGGAAGTCACTCAAGTGAAAGACTTCAAGTGAAAGGGAGTCATGTCCGGCTCTTCGCGACCCCATGGCCTGCAGCCCACCAGACTCCTCCGTCCATGGGATTTTCCAGGCAAGAATGCTGGAGTGGGGTGCCTTATTTTTAAATATTTTTGATGATTGTGGCTTCTTAGAAAAGGCAGTGAGAGAAAGTGGAACAATACTTAAATCATTTTATGTCTTTGTTCATCATTCATTTCTTCTGCAGTATTTTACTGAGTGAGTACACTGGGTTAGGAGCTGTGCTAGTTATTGAGAACCCATTGGTGAAAAACCCACTATTTTTTTCTCAAGAAGCTTGAAAGGTGGGGGTTTCTGTTTGGCAGCTGGCTAAAAATGTAGGAATTTTTTTCTAAAATTGTACATGTATATAGTATCTTAGTTTTGAAATGTAAACCCTTTATATACATGTGAATGCATCTTTATTTTCAGCAGCAGGAGGACTTCTCTTTCTAGAAAGAAAGTGATGAGTGGGTGTTATTCTCTAGATGTGAGGGCATCTCATGGCGGTGGCTTCTCTTGTTGTGGAGCACGGGCCCTAGGGCTTAAGGGCTTCAGTAGTTGCGGCTCCTGGGGTCCAGGGCACAGCATTGATAGTTGTGGCACACGGGCTTATTTGCTCCGAGGCATGTAGGATGCTCCAAGACCAGGGATTGAACTGGTGTCTCCTGCATTAGCAGGCGGACTCTTTACCACTGAGTCACCAGAGAAGTCCTCTATTTTGTTTTTTTTTTGTTTTGTTTTATACCGGATTGTCTCTCTTCCTCTCTATGGCTGGCAATAGGCCTTTAAAAGTATTTAGAGACTTTAATTTCAGAGGAGGTAAAAGTGGTTAGTCACTACAATTTACTTTTCACCGTTAGCTTTGCTCTGATATATAAAGATCCTGGGAAGTGATTCAACCAAAAGTGGGGACAGAGCCTCTTAAGTTGAATAATGACCAGTTCAAGAGAAGTAGAGGAATGGGGAGGAGAGGGTCTGAGAACCTGAATTCATCTGGCACTTACCATGTAGGTGAACTGCTGGAGCTTCAGTTTCTTCTGGGAGCATTTTCCTGATGTGTAGACCTCAAAGGAGGGAGGGAGATAACAGCCTATAACAAGCTGTCAACTCAACACAGAATATCAAGAGAAGCATCTATCATTCCACTGCTTACAGTGGATTAACTGCCAATGAAGTTTCCAAAAATGATCTGATCCAGGGTTAGACCCAGGGCAAGTTCCTACAAGATGATGAAAAATCACAGGGACCAGGTGAGCAGAGTCCCATTCCAGATGAAGATAATGTGGACACATTCATTTCTAGTGTGAGTTTATATTTTCAGGCAGAGTCTCTGAAAACCCATTTGACTCTTTCACATTTTTGACACCCTTATTTCCTATACAGGGCCTGTGATGTAAGTTTATAATTTAACTCAACAGACATGGGAAACACATATTATTGGCCAATGTGCTAGATTATATATACGAAAAGATGAAATATAGTTCTTGATCTCTTTGAACTGGAACTGTTAGGGGAAGCACACTGACTGAAACCGCCCACCCTGGCCAGGCACCGTAGTAACTATGTGCATGGGTTGTTTTAGGACAGGAGGTCCTGGTAAGGAACACTGAACTAATAAGCCACCACCAACCGGAAGAGTTTGGGAAAGGTCAAAAGGAGACACCACATGTCTTATCACCCCCCAGAATCCTTCTCTCTGGCATCCATTGTGGCCAAATGAGGCGTGCACCACCAGGAAGGACTCTGAGTCAGTGATTGGCTAAAGACAACCCGGAAACTAATCCCATCACCATAAAACCAGAGACTGTGTGCCACGTGACAGAGCTGTTCTCCTGGGTTCCCTTACCCTACTGCTCTCCACCCAGGTGCCCTTTCCCAATAAAATCTCTTGTTTCATCAGCACATGTGTCTCCTCAGGACAATTCATTTCCGAGTGTTAGACAAGAGCCCAGTTTCGGGCCCTGGAAAGGGTCCCTCTTCCTGCAACAGAACAGTTGACATGTGATTGGTACAATTATTTAGTTCTGTGCTTGAAAATAGATGAATTTATTTTTCCTTCAAAACATGATCTCTCTGGAACAATAAATCTAGATTTTAAAATTTGGAAACATGATATTTTTGCTTATCTTTAAGAACGAAAATAGTATTAAATGAAAGGAAATTACCCAAAGAGAATCTATGGAAGGTCAAGTCACTAACAATTTCTGCATAAGGTCGCAAGTCTTGTACGAAAAAGGTAATTACGAAAACTCTGGATCTCCATTCAGGTATCATAAATGCTTATATATTATATGTATCATTATGTAAGTTTAATTTAAAACATCCAACACTTAAAAGAGAAACTGTGCTGCGTGCCTGCCTCCGTAGAAAGTAATTTACGCTGTGAATGCCCAGGTCATTACTAAGATGCAATGTTATAAAATTCTAGGTATTTATATGGAAAGGGAATAAAACATTAAGAAGAATTTCCTTTTTCCATTTAAAGGAGTGAACACCAAAAGGCCATTTTAAGACTCTCGAAGTGCCATAGAAATTTCCAAAAGAGGTTGTAATGTATAAAACAAAGGGTAACACCAACCACAAGGGAAAAAAAAATCATAGAAACGGGAGGGAGGTGGCGGGGGGAGGGGGGTGGTGGCGGTGAACACACTTCCTGGCTCAGAAGCTCTTAAAAGTTCTGAGCCAGGAAACCTCCCGCACCGAGGCGAGGAATGTCTTTGGCTCTGCTCTGACTCCCTGCTAAGTTCCCCTTCAAGTTTTGCCTCCCTCGCTCCTCGGTTCCCGCCTCAGACCCGAACGTGGGAGCCACAGGAGGAGGCCGGCACGCATACCTGGAGCTGTCGGACAGAATCAGCTTCCGACGCGTGTTGATTCGGAATGCCACCACACCTAACACAGGCCGTATTTGCAGGCAGACCCAAGGGATTTCAAGCGACACCCGGAAGCTCATCTTACTCATTAGGGACCCAGCCGGGAAAAGAACAATAGTCAAATTGAGCCAAGAGCACGCCTTCCTTCGCTCCCCGCTGCAGTTCGCGGGCGGCGCGCAGGGCCTGCGCCCGGGCTGGGGCGGGGAGCCGGAGCCCGAAAAGGCGCGCTGCCCCTTTAAAAGGCCGCGCATCTCCGGGCCGGCCTTCCTCCCCGGGGCTCCAGCTGTGATTGACGCTGGGCGGCGAGAGGAGGCGCCTGGCGCTAACAAAAGTCCGGCCCTTGGGCGAGCCGCGCCGGGCCGCGAGTCTTTCGCTCGCTCGGGGCACCCGCAACAAGTGGCCGCCGCGCCCTCCCCGGGGGAAGCCGCGGGTGCGCAGGGGGCGCCCGGAGGAGGCGGCAGAACCCGGGAGCCCCGGCCGCCCGCGCCGCTCGGCTCAGCGCCCACCGCCGGGGGGATCGGGGCGGGCGGATGGGGACCAGGCGGCGGCGGCGCGGCGAGCCTCTGGGCGGCCCCAGGGCGCGGGCTCTCCGCGGCGCTGCGCCCGCCGGCCCCGAACGCGGATTCTAAGGGCGGCGGCCGTCCCCGGGTCCCCATCCGGCGTAGTCGGGGGATTGCCAGGAGGGGACGGAGCCCACCCCACCGCCCACCGGAGTGCGGGGGGACGCCCCCGGCCGGAGATCGGCCCCGGCGCGTGGGGTATGCGCAGCTAACGGTCCCGTCGGGCGGGCTTTCCTCTGGCGGAGCGCGCAGGCGGTGCGCCCCAGCTATGGAGTATCCGGGGAGACGGCGGGCATGACGGCGGCAGGATGGGCGCGAACAATGGCAAACAGTACGGCAGCGAGGGTGAGTGGGCCGTCCGTCCTCACACTCCCGATCACGCCCCACCCCGCCCCCCCATCTCCTTTCCCCTCGCCTTCGCGTCTGGGAAGGAAGGTTCTCGCACGCCTGGTGGTGTCGGGGCGCACCCACATTGGGTACCCTGTCTGGCCCATCACCTTCCCCTTAGGCAGGAGTGCTCGGGAGCCCCGCGGGTGCTTTCTCACGGCGGGGGTCTCTCTAAGCAACTTCGCAGGTTGTCCGTGCGACGGCTCGCGTGGCCTTTCTGCTTGTGGCGGAACGCCTGTGCCTTAACTTCCCTTCCCTGGAGCATCTGGGGTTTAGGTTGCAGAGTTTGGCAGCTGGCGGAAGACGGTTCTGAGAAACAACGCAGGGAAAACTTTCCCAGGCCTTTGTGCACCAGTCATTTGGACTCTCCTGTAGCAGGGAAAACTTCTGGAAGAAGTTAAGTTTCCATTCTCTGCTCATTGCCCCCCCAAGCTGACAGCTTCGTGAAACTGACCACCTAGGGGCCATGCGAGGCCAGGCGTGGCGGGTTTTGGGGGTTGGTGGGGAGGGGTTTGGTCTGGGCTCTCCCGGGGCTCGAGACGGGCAAAGGACCGTCTGTTACGTGGGGCTAGAAATTGCACAGAAATATTGCCTGTCAAGTGGGAACTTGGAAGTTGGGGAAACTTTAAACTCCACCTACTACTAAAAGGGTGATGGATGTGTGGGTTGGCTTCTCCCTCGCCCCTCCTCCCCCTCTTTGCATAAAACCGTAGTGTTGGAACCCGGTTGATTAACTGCATTGCCCCTGATAGGCATACTGCAGAGGCATTTCCCTGCAGTTCTGAAGTTAGGAAGGTTTGTCTTTCGTGAACTTGGCTGGAGAGGAGTGCAAGAGACGGGGTCGGTTTTACAGCCTGCCCCCAGAGGACCGGCGGTTAGAAGCGGGGGTCCCGCGCCTGCAGACTGCTAGGAATGCAGAATGGCTATTCAGCATGTGGTGTTAGAGAAACTTCAATCATTCAGTTCAAAACTTGAGGAGCTCTGACCATGGAAGGTGGATGCCTCTCCCCCATGCTTGCGACTGTGTTTCTTCTCAGCAGCTTTGTGAAATTACAGCAGAAACCGACCCTAAGAAAACCGTATCCACAAGAACCTTTTGTTTAAATCATTCTTTTTCCAGGGCATCATGTGTTGAATTCCACATATATATGATATATGTAGATTTCCTTATTCCGGACAGTTAAGTGAGAGATTTTTTTTTTTTTCCCTGACAATTTCATTTTTTTTTTCTTTAAGAAAGTTCAAAGGTGGTCTTTTAAGATAGTCAACCGTGAAATTAGGCCAGAAAAGATTATTGGAGAATCTTGGCCACCCCCCAAAACCTCGTGAAGTTAATGTTTTAAAAAATGGTGGAAAAATGAAAGATTAAGCCTTCTTCCTCTTGAGTTATTAAAAAACTTTCAGGGAGTGAAGTGTGTGCTTGTCAGTTCTGGGTGCGTACCCATTACTTCACTTGAACACTGGTGATGGGGGTCGGGGGAGTCGGATACTCGGAGAGGAACACAGAGTTGCGGCTCTGTGTTCTTGAACAAACCCCCTCACACTCTTTCTAATCCTCTGCAACTTGTTCTTACATCCCAGCGTTCTCGTATTGTGCAGTGTGTGGTGTGTGACTACTTCCTGTCTGAACAGTGGAGTTTTCAACCCTTGGGAGAGAAAAGGAGAGACAGAAAACTAATGTTCTCCAGCTGTTATTCCTAACTGCTACCTCTGCATTTTCACTTCAGCTGAAGTGAAATTTTTACTGGAATCCGATTTAGATACACAGTGGACTTTTTATAGGGAAAAAAAAATCTCTTGAGTTCAGCTGATTCAAGGGGACCAATAGAAAGCTTTGGGAGGTAACTGAGTTTTGGCTGGAGGGACACACTGTGTTCAGTGTTCATCAACTCTCTTCAAATGCATCCAGATTCTTTTCTTATAGATGGATCGGGGGGGAGTGAAGGGGGATAGAGAGAATAACAAGAGTTTTTTAAAAATCGTTTCGCCCCTGTTACACTCTGCCCAGTTGCACTTTAATATCCCCCTAATATATATCATTATAATATATGTATAATATATACAATACATATAAAATATGTAATGTATTATAGGTTAAAATATATGTAATTGAGTATGGTCAACTTTATTACATTGTGCTGTTGGATGGTAAAGTCTATGCAAATAAGCCTGTGCGAACTTGGTATGTTAATGCCATCTTTCTTATCTGAAACATCCAATTTTAGAGAAAGTCAAAGCAATCCCTAGACACAGTATTTCTATTATCAGAGGAGACTGAGCATCAACAGTTTTACAGCTATAGTGCTATTTGCATCTGTGCTCAGTCACTAAGAGTCAGTTCTTTCTGACTCTTTGACCCCAAAGACTGTGGCCTGCCAGGTTCCTCTGTCCTTGGGATTTCCCAGGCAAGAATACTGGAGTAGGTTGCCATTTCCTTCTCCAGGGGAATCTTTCTGACCCAGGGATTGAACTCTTGTCTCCTGCATTGGCAGGCCGACTCTTTACTGCTGAGCCATCTGGGAAGTCCATGGTGCAATTTAGGCGTGGTATATTTTAAATGATCAATGATTGTATATCCATAGAATGGCTCAGTGAGAGATCCCTCAACTATAAAATGTTGGTGTTTGTGTATAGATTAAAAATTTGCAACTTAAATGTATTTTGCTTACTACTGGAGTTGACACCACCATGTAAATGACCCTTAAATTTTAGAAATACTGTGAATTATTAGAACTTTTAAAACCTCAATATTTCATCTGTAATCTCACTTTGTCCTGCTCCCAGAAAAATATCTTTTAAAAAGATATTTTAAAACATATTCCCAAGACTTACCTTAGCAGGTGCAGTGGGTGAGAGGCTTCCTAGTTCTGTGACATCCTAGGTCCTGTAGCATCAGTATCACCTGGGAGCATGTCAGAAATGCAGAATCTGAGTCATTTATCACATGCATGTTAGAGCTCTAGGCAGTTCTTGTATGGAATGCAAAGCATTGATTTGGGAGCCTGGAAATTTGATTCCAGCTTCTACTTAGCTACCAGACTTTTCTCAGTTGTCCCCAAGCCTTAAGGCCTTTATTCTATAGAGTGAAAAGAGAAAAAAAAAAATTTTGGGGGGGGGGGCATTATTTGTTGTAATCACCCTTGAGCATGTAGTCCTTCATTTTAGTTTGTTCACATAATGCTTTAATGGACCACTTTGGGAAGATATGTTATAATGAGTATGATTGGCCTGATAAGTGTTAGTTACTCAGTTATGTCTGACTCTGTAACCCCACGGACTGTAAGCCACCAGGCTCCTCTGTCCATGGGATTCTCCAGGCAAGAATACTAGAGTGGGTAGCCATTCCCTTCTCCAGGGGATCATCCCAACCTGGGGATTGAACCCAAGTCTCCTGGACTGCAGGCAGATTCTTTACCATCTGAGCCCCCAGGGATGGCATTATTGCCCTGAAATCAGTAAATATTCCTCTCCCTTTTGTTATCCCCTTTACCCTCATCTCTGTCTTCCTCACTCATTCCCACTTTCTCTCTTAACTCAAACAGTTTCTGCTTTTAATTCTGAGATTAAAGGTAATGTGCTTATCAATATTGGGTGTTTCTGGTGTTTTGTTTTCCTACAGACTTAGTGAATGTTCAGATTAATGATTTAATTCCCAGGCTTCAGGCAGACTTAGAATTTGCTCCAGGAAAATGTTACCACACAGTTTCTGATCTTCAGCTTTCTAGAAATATAAGCGAATGTCTAAATGATTAGTATGTTCGGGTAAACTCTTTTTATGGGAGACTGATTTTCTTTATCTTCTTTCATAAAGTTTAAGTTACAGCCCATGTGTGGAAATCTGGAGAATAATTTGGGGTGATTCGAGCCATTAGAACCATTAGCTTTGACTCCAGTTAAACCAAATAAACAAATCTCTCCCTTCAAGTAGCCAGAGAGAAGCTGCTTTCCTGCCTTTTAAGGTTCCCAGCCTCACCCTCACTTACTTGGTGGTTTCATTGTTAATGTTTATTCTGCTCCAGCGGGGCTGAGTCTGTCATCCTCACACTGTTAACAGCTCCTTTGTAAACTCCTGAGTGTCTTTAAATTGGCACTGATGAGGTCTTGTGATGGGCTTGACCTTGGTAGCTCTGTAGCTTTATCAACGCCCCGAGTCCCTTTTCACCATCTCAGATCTGCGCTCTTCAGATGTGAGGAGGGCAAGTTTCCGGGGAACATAAATCCTTACCAGTCCCTCACTGCTTTGGGGAACATATCTTGAAATAATAATAATGATGGCTGCTGTTGTTGTTCAGTTAGTAAGCTGTGTCTGTCTCTTTGCGACCCCCTGGACTGCAGCACAACTGGGCTCCTCTGTTTTCCACTATCTCCTCACTATTTGAGCATGAGTTGGCTCAAATTCATGTCCATTGGGTTGGTGATGCTATCTAACCATCTCATCCTCTGCCATCCCCTTCTCCTTTTGCCTTCAGTCTTTCCAAGCATTGGGGTCTTTTCCATTGAGTTGACTCTCTGCATCAGGTGGCTTCAGCTTCAGCAACAGTCCTTCTAATGGATATTCAGGGTTGATTTCCTTTGGGATTGACTGGTTTGATCTCCTTGCTGTCCAAGGGACTCTTGAGTCTTTTCCAGCACCACAATTCAAAAGCATCAGTTCTTTGACGCTCAGCCTTCTTTATGGTCCAACTCTTACATCTGTACGTGACTGCTGGAAAAATGATGGCAAGTGACATTTTTTGAACTCCTGCTTTGTCCAAGCATGATCCTAAGCTCTTCACATACACTGAATCATGTCATTCTTATCGTGATTCTATGGGACAGGCATTCCTATATCTCCATTTGACTGATGAAGAAACACAGTTCAGAGAAGACCATCATTTTCCCAAGGTCCTACAGCTAATGGAGGTGGAAAAGGGACTCATGGCCAGGTTTATCTAAGCGCAGAATTACTTATTCATTACAATTACCTATTCATTCAATCAATGTATGCTGGCTTCTTATTTCCTATTATGTGCCAGGAACTCTTTTGATTCTTGGGATCCATCAGTAACTAGATAAAGATCCTATCCTTGTCAATCTTATCTTTATCTGTGTGTGTGTGTGTTGGGAAGGACGGGAAATGGAACAGTTAACATAGTAACTTAGTAAAACATGTGACGAGTTCTAAGGGGCTAAGGTCTCTGCATAGAGAAAATTGCCAGGTTAAGATTGACGCCTAATTGAAGCAAAGAATTGATGCTTTTGACTTTGGTTCTGGAGAAGACTCTTGATAGGAGTTGAGAGGATGAGGGTGTGGCATATTTTAATTAGAGTAGTCACTGTGGGCCTTATGGAGAAATTGGCATTTAGACTGAGACTTAGAAGTGAGGGACTAATCCCTGAAGATCCACAAAGCGTGTTGACTGTTAACTTTTGACCACCATGTTCTACCAAAGCGAACTACTCTTTATGTTGGAGGGTGTATATCATCTTTTTATGCAAGTGTAACATCATCAGTCTTCTATGAATAGTCAGCTACAGTGGAACTGAGTCAGTTTGGCCATTGGGCATATGTTTTTTGCCTAGAGTCTTTGCAAACGTGTTTTATACAATTATATTCTATCAGATGTTTTGTGACTGCTTTTGTAGGGAGAGGACGGGAAGCCTAGGACATGCTCCTCTTGCTCTGATCAGTAGTGTTGTCTGACTTACTGATATGTGACTTCCCTCCTGAAGATCCCACCAAAGGTCCTGTCATTCTTAAATAGATTCGGGTCTTTGTCTTTTGCTTCCAGTAAATAAATTCATTCTGATGAAAATCAGAAGATACATGATACTGATTCCACTACTTGGCTCAGGTCAAAGCAGTAGTGAAGCTAACAATGCCATTTTTCGTCTGACAGTGTATTTTTGGAGATTTGGGGAATCTTTTTGCATGTTTTAAACAAGAGAGAGAGAAGAGATGTTAACTTTTCTTTCTCCTTGGGAATCATCTCCTGTCAACTCTCTGCTCCCTCTACCCTTTTGAAATAGAATGAATTCTGGGTTGGTTTTGAGTCCTTGATAATTACTCTTCCCCTTAGTCCTTATCTAGTAGTGCCTCTGGAAGCTGTTTGGAACTACTTGGCTTGGCTTTTTGACTACTAGAACTTTCTAGATACCATGCATCTTAAGATGGCATTTTTTGTTATTCATTCACTAAGTCATGTCTGACTCTTCTACAACCTCATGGACTGGAGCCCACCACGCTCCTCTGTCCATGGGATTTCCCAGGCAAGAATACTGGAGAGGGTTGCCATTTCCTCTCCAGGGGATCTTCCCCACCTAAGGATTGAGCCCACGTGTCCTGCATTGGCAGTCTAGTTCTTTACCACTGAGCCATCAGGGAAGCCTGTAGGATGGCATTAGGAAAGTATTAAACTATGTGGCAGTATCATGAATAAAATCTAGAGTGAATAAATTTTCTTTATTATGAAGAAGGTAATAAATGAAGTTTAGAAGCTTAATACCTTAAAGCTCATGGTCACAGTGAAGATTAAGTTTCAGAGTGCTGATTAGAGACCAAGGTATATAAGTTACTAGCAGGTAGATCGGAGAAGGCAGTGGCACCCCACTCCAGTACTCTTGCCTGGAAAATCCCATGGACGGAGGAACCTGGTAGGCTGCAGTCCATGGGGTCGAGAAGAGTCAGACATGACTGAGCGACTTCACTTTCACTTTTCACTTTCATGCATTGGAGAAGGAAATGGCAACCCACTCCAGTGTTCTTGCCTGGAGAATCCTAGGGACGGGGAAGCCTGGTGGGCTGCCGTCTATGGGGTCACACAGAGTTGGGCACGACTGAAGCGACTTAGCAGCAGCAGCAGCAGGTAGGTAGATTTGACTCAGTCTGAGGAAAAGCTGATTAGAGCTGTGCACACCTGAGACAGGCTTCCTAATGAGGGAGTGAGTCCGTCCACATGGGGAGGGGGTTCACAGAAAGGGATGCTGTGCTAGAGATTTCTGCATCAACAAAGGGGTTTACTGTAGGACCCTACACCAAGTTCCCTAGGAAAAATGTTCCCATGTGCCGTTATGTTCTTCTTTTAAATGAAGTGTGGTTAACTGATGATGTTGTGTTAATTTCAGGTTTACATTCAAAGTGATTCAGTTATGGCTTCCCTGGTGGCTCAGATGGTAAAGGATCTGCCTGCAATGTGGGAGACCTGGATTTGATCCCCGGGTTTGGAAGAGCCCCTGGAGGAGGGCATGGCAACCCACTTCAGTATTGTTGCTTGGAGAATCCCATGGTTAGAGGAGCCTGGCGGGCTACAGTCCCTGGGATTGCAAAAAGGTGAACATGACTGAGCGACGAAGCACAGCATGCAGCACGTATATACACACTCATGTATATTCTCTTTCAGATCTTTCCATTGTAAGTTATTACAAAATACTGAGTATAGTTCCCTGTGCTATACAGTGAGTCCTTGTTTCTTATCTATTTTATATATAGTATTATATACCTGTTCATCCCAAATCCCTAATTTATCCCTACCTTCCTTTGCCTGTTGCTAGTCTTAGTTTGATTTCTATGTCTGTGGGTTGCATTTATGTATGATGAAGGGTTATTGTTTGATTTGAACTCATATTGCTACTCCCTCCAATACATTTCTATCCTTATAGTTGTTGGAAAGTACTACCCTTGATTTCTCTAGGTTAATTTTCTCTTATATGTATGTGTTATGTCCATTTATATATTCATTAGAAAATCAACCACTTTTGTTTCCCTGCCTTCTGTGGGATGTAACCTCCTGCCGCAGTAATTGGGTTTGATAAATGATGTGTCCTGTTTTCAGTGTAGAGATGGCTATGGAGTCTACCTATAGTGTTGCTGTTACTTTCATTATTAGCCTAAAACATGTAGATCTACTGGAGTTGAAGCAACCCCTGAATTACGCTTATGCCGAATGTCTGGAATAAATGTCTTACCTTTGTAAGACTTTTCATTGACATCCTGGATTAGTGACATTTGATAGGAAGCTACACGTTGACTAGAGCCTCGTAGAGACCATGTCTTCCTCAAGGAGTTCTCAAGTTGCTTGGCACCATGTCTGCTGTGCATGAGTGATGTGGGCAGTTCTGCCACATGGTGATAAAGTCCACATCAGCTGAACTTTCCCAGAATGTAGCTTTTTGGTGGGGTTTGTTACAGAAATTTAGACCGCTTTTTCCATCTATTCACCGTGTTGAATCTCTAGATAGAGTAAGACTTGCTTTAATGAAGTTCAGTGAAAACCTGGAAAGCTAGATTAGGAGGCCAGTGATTTCAGAACAACAGGATAAATGCAGATTCACTGACGGACCCTGCTTTTCCGTTGTGCTAGGTATGATCGTAAGTGATAAGTAGGAAGTGGGCATAAGATTAGAGCTACTCTGTAAATGATCGCTCTGCACAATATCTACAACTCTCCAAATATCTAAAGGATGCACGTTTCCTAAAATAGCAATAACAACAGCAGCAACAGTATATACATACACTATATATAAAATAGATAACCAACAAGGACCTCTACTGTGTAGCACAGGGAACAAACTCAGTGTTTTGTAATAACCTATAAAGGAAGAGAATCTGAAGAACAGTGTGTATATATATCAAATCAGATCAGATCAGTCGCTCAGTCATGTCCGACTCTTTGCAACCCCATGAATCGCAGCACCCCAGGCCTCCCTGTCCATCACCAACTCCCGGAGTTCACTCAGACTCACGTCCATTGAGTCAGTGATGCCATCCAGCCATCTCATCCTCTGTGGTCCCCTTCTCCTCCTGCCCCCAATCCCTCCCAGCATCAGAGTCTTTTCCAATGAGTCAACTCTTCGCATGAGGTGGCCAAAGTACTGGAGTTTCAGCTTGAGCATCATTCCTTCCAAAGAAATCCCAGGGCTGATCTCCTTCAGAATGGACTGGTTGGATATCCTTGCAGTCCAAGGGACTCTCAAGAGTCTTCTCCAACACCACAGTTCAAAAGCATCAATTCTTTGGCGCTCAGCCTTCTTCACAGTCCAACTCTCACATCCATACATGACCACAGGAAGAACCATAGCCTTGACTAGACGAACCTTTGTTGGCAAAGTAATGTCTCTGCTTTTGAATATGCTATCTAGGTTGGTCATAACTTTCCTTCCAAGGAGTAAGTGTCTTTTAATTTCATGGCTGCAGTCACCATCTGCAGTGATTTTGGAGCCCAGAAAAATAAAGTCTGACATTGTTTCCACTGTTTCCCCATCTATTTCCCATGAAGTGGTGGGACCAGATGCCATGATCTTCGTTTTCTGAATGTTGAGCTTTAAGCCAACTTTTTCACTCTCCTCTTTCACTTTCATCAAGAGGCTTTTGAGTTCCTCTTCACTTTCTGCCATAAGGGTGGTGTCATCTGCATATCTGAGGTTATTGATATTTCTCCCGGCAATCTTGATTCCAGCTTGTGTTTCTTCCAGTCCAGCGTTTCTCATGATGTACTCTGCATATAAGTTAAATAAACAGGGTGGCAATATACAGCCTTGACGAACTCCTTTTCCTATTTGGAACCAGTCTGTTGTTCCATGTCCAGTTCTAACTGTTGCTTCCTGACCTGCATACAAATTTCTCAAGAGGCAGATCAGGTGGTCTGGTATATGTAACATTATGTATGTGTATGTGTGTGATAAGCAGCTTCAGTAGTTGTGTCAAAACTCTGTGTGACCCCATGGACTGTAGCCCACCAGGCCCCTCTGTTCATGAGATTCTCCAGGCCAGAATCCTGGAGTGGGTTGGTTGCCTTTCCACCTCCAGGAGATCCTCCTGACCCAGGGATCAAACCTGTGTCTCTTTTTGACCCCATGGAGTGCAGCACACCAGGCCTCCCTGTCCATCACCAACTCCCGGAGCCCACTCAAACTCCTCATGTCCATTGAGTCGGTGATGCCATCCAACCATCTCATCTTCTGTCATCCCCTTCTCCTCCTGCTTTCAATCTTTCCCAGCATCAGGGTCTTTTCCAGTGAGTTAGTTCTTCGCATCAGGTGGCCAAAGTGTTGGAGTTTCAGCTTCAATATCAGTCCTTCCAGTGAACATTCAGGACTGATTTCATTTAGAATGGACTGGTTGGATCTCCTTGCTGTCCAAGAGACTCTCAAGAGTCTTCTCCAACACCACAGTTCAAAAGTATCAATTCTTTGGTGCTCAGCTTTCTTTATAGAAACTCTCACATCCATACATGACTACTGGAAAAACTGTAGTCTTAACTAGATGTACCTTTGTTGGCAAAGATGTATGGTAATCTATGGTTATATATATATATATATATATATATATATATATATATATAAAACACTGAATCACTGTGCTGTATACCTGAAACTTAAATGATACTGCAAATCAACTATACTTCAATTAAAAAAAAAAAAAAAAGGTACATTGGAGGGGAAGTAGCTTCTACTCTTGGGAGAAATGAAATCTTCTACTAGGAGCTTCTCCCTAATCGTTCTTGGAAATCTTCCTGTTCTATCTCTGCTGTGGTTTATCCCATGGGAAGTGATTATTTTGTAAGTGAGGACCTTGGAAGGCTTCAGAGGAGATGCAGCAGCATCTGAGCAGTCTAGGTCCTTGCCACACCTGTGCCCTGCCACCAAGGAGGACGGGAGCCGGCAGGCAGACTCTTTGTAAACCTGCTGGTACAGACCCCAGAGACATCCAGCTTTCAGACTTCTGACACAAATGATCATGAACTGTCTCAGAATTTTCTAGAGTAATATGGCCACCGTTCTCACCAGTACACGGAGTGTCTACTGTGTCTGGAGTCGTAAATCCTTATTTGATATTTATTCACTTGTGTTTTAGATGTGCTCATTCTCTCAATCCCTGTTTACTTTCTAAACCCGTAACAAAATGAAAAACAGTTGCTAACACTGCACGAACTCGTTGTCGTAACTTTAGAAGCCTTGAGCAATGTGTAGAAATTTTATTAAAACATTTTTTTGTTGTTGTTGTTTGCTCCCCTTTCTGTGGTAAATTCCTCTGCTTCATTTTCCAAGAAGTAGCAGGGGAAGGAATCAAAATTTCTAGACAAAAATGCCAGGAATTTTTCTTGTGTTTGTGGATTGACCTTCTGGCTGTGAGTGACCGTCCCACTTTTTGGCCAGGCGTGGCAGTCAGGAAAAGGCTCCCTGGATGTGCAGCTGAACCTTTGACCAGATGGAGTCCTCCAGTCAAATCACAGGAGATCTGGGTTAAGTTCAAGTCTAAGGCCAGGTCTCACATGGTCTAGTTGTTAGAGGTGGCTCAGACCCTAGTGGGAGGAAGAATAGGTATGAGGCTGAGGCTGGAGTAGAAGAAATATATATATATGAGAAGGAAGAAGAGGAGAAATTCAGAGAGGATGGGACTTAGGGCATTGATTGCCCTTTACTCTAAAGAACAAAATCACTGTTGAACTCAGTTCTCTTTTCTTACAAATAGCCTGTGCTGTGCTTAGTAGCTCAGTCATGTCCGACTCTTTGCAACCCCAAGGACTGTAGCCCACCAGGCTCCTCTGTTCATGGGGATTCTCCAAATGAGCATACTGGTGTGGGTGGCCATGCCCTCCCCCTGGGGGATCTTCCCAACCCAGGGATCAAACCCAGGTCTCCTGTATTGGCTTCCCTTGTGGCTCAGCTGATAAAGAATCCACCTGCAATGCAGGGAGACCTGGGTTCGGTCCCTGGGTTGGGAAGATCCCCTGGAGAAGGGAAAGGCTACCCACTCCAGTATTCTGGCCTGGAGAATTCCATGAACTGTATAGTCTATAGGGTTGCAAAGAGTCAGACATGACTGAGTGACTTTAACTTTTCACTTTCACATTACAGGTGGATTCTTTACAGTTTGAACCACCAGGGAAACCCTACAAGTAGCTTAGCTCATGGAACAAAAACAATTGCTATTAGATTATCTGGTAGGCTTGGCTGTTGCCAAGTTTATTGTATTTTTCATTTCCGTAACAGTAACAATTATTAAGCACTTAGGGGGTTCTATTTCCCCGAATGAGTGTGTTACACACACTTACTCCTCTAGTTCACAACATTCAGGGAGGTGGTGGGCACAGATCATCCCATTTTGCAGTTGCCAACACAGAAGCTTTGAGATGGGCTGACTGCCCAGGGCACAGAGCTGGCAAGTGGTCCAGTCGCTCCTGAAGTCCCCGTGGCTGTGACCCTGACCCCCTCCTGCCTGAGCCATGTAAGTTGCAGCCAAAATCTTTCCAGATCTTTGTTTTGTTTATGTGTTTCAAAGGCATGAAGCCACTGGGAAGTAGCCCTTAAAAGTGAAAGCAATGGTTTTATAGATGAGGTGAGCAAAAATGAAAGACATCTTTGGAAAGAAACTTTCAACCCACTCTACCTGGCTCTCCCAAGGACCAATTAACTGCTCATTAGGCAGCAATCTGCTGACAAATTGGCAGGGAAACTAGTGTCTGTGAGAATGGCAGCGTGTAAAATAATTAGCATATTCTGTAGAGTCTCCCGGGCGCCAAGGAGAGCTGGGAGGCTGTCCCTCTAGGCTCCAGAGCATCAGGAACTTTTAATTATTTCAGTTCTGGGAGAGCTTCTTACCTGGGGTAGCTGCTTGCTCACAAACAGAAGCTAAGGGTAGACTGAAAGAGGTGTGCACGTTTTCCTTCCTTCGTAACTAGTTTATAAGTTATATCTTATAGTTCCCTCTGGCTTCAAAAGTGTGCATTTGAAATAGCCATGAATAGGAGAATTATTCCAATATGTATTTTTATTTGCTTGGCCCCGTGGAAAACTCCTCCATGAGTATGTCTATGCAATTGCTTTGGAAACTATAAAGCATTTCAGTAATCAATCTTATTTATTTTCACAGGGACTATAGGAGGGGGCGGTTTCTGTCATATTCCCCAGGTTATAGATGAGGAAACTGAGCCCTTGGCAGGTTAAATGACTTGCCTTGATCATGCAACTGAGAATGGATGGGGTCATTCCAACTCTAAATTTAGTATATTTCCATTATAATATCACTTCTTTTAAACTGCTACAATAAAAAAAGAGTCATGCTAGAGTATTGTCACCAGGCATTTTTGACAGTTATTTTAAATTGCTTGTACCCAAGGAGGAAAGCCCCTTAGTCAGCAAGGTGATCAAACCAGTCAATCCTAAACAAAATCAACCCTAAATATTCATTGGAAGGATTGATGCTGAAGCTCTAATCCTTTGATGTGAAGAGCCAACTCATTGGAAAAGACCCTGATGCTGGGAAGGATGGAGGGCAGGAGAAGGGGACGACAGAGGATGAGATGGTTGGATGGCATCACCGACTTGATGGACATGAGTTTGAGCAAACTCTGAGAGATAGTGGAGGACAGAGGAGCCTGGGGTGCTGCAGTCCACGGGGTCACAAGGAGTCAGATACAACTTAGCAACCGAACAACATCAACAAGGATGAAAGTGAGGGTCTTGCAAGCATCCATCCTGTCCTTTAATAACTGCTTTTGGAGTTCTAGAAGAAGTAGGAAGCCTGTAGTCTACTGGTCTTCTCAGTCCACAGAGCTGTGTCACGACTTACGGGAGCAGGCTTGCAGTGGGAAGATCATTTTAATGAGAATGCAGAGTGAACTGTTAGAAGTATTCAGGACATGATGACATTATTCCTTCGGGTGTGCTTGCTAGCCCTTAAATCTCAGCTGGGGCTCTGAGAGGTGTTTCCCTTTGAAAACTTCTGTTCCAGACACTTAGAGAAAGTTATTTTAGTTTTGGGAGGACCACAGACTCAACTCTAAAATTGGGGATGATCAACATCACCGGTGTCCTGATTCTCTCAGTGTTCCCATTTTTTGTTGTTGTTGAAGGACCACACTGTTCAGAGGTCTTTGGAAGTGTTTAGGTCCTGGAGAAGCCCTTCAGGTTGAGTTGATACCAGAGGTCACTGAAGTTTCTGGTATTGTGATAGAAATCCATTCTTTCATCTGGTCTTTAATTGCTTCACTTTACATTCATTATCCTCTGATCTGCTGTTTTATTTTCTGTTTCTTGTTCCTTTGTATTTATTTATTGCTTATCCTACCATGTGCCCACTCGCTGTGGCTATAACCCTGCAAACATATTAGGTCTTTAATATAGTTCTGTTAAACAGATCCGTGAGGATGAATCTGTAGTTACGATCTTTATGGGTCTAAAAAAGCCTAGAAACCCTATCATATTTTCAGTGAACTTTTCCTAGACTTGAACATTTTACTCTTAAAAAAAGTATCTCTGGGCATGTTTTCTTCTGAAGATAGTCTGACTTGGACTTTTATTTTGAACATTGTGGTTCCATCTTCTTGTGGATGAAAATAGTTTAGCTTGTGTGCTTAAGGAAAGTGAAATACATATTTTTTAGGGTTGCTAAAAACAATGCAGATGATATTTCAACTTTGGCTTTTTTTTAAAGAGTGTATGTATGTATGTATGTATGTATGTATTAATTTTTGTCTGTGCCGGATCTTCTTTGCTCAGGCTTTCTCTAGTCTCAGTGAGCAGGGGCTCCTCTTCACTGCGGTGCAAGGGCTTGCTCCTAATGTGATGGCTTTTCTTATTTTGGAGCATGGGCTCTAGACCTGTGGGCTTTAGTAGTTGCCAAGTACTGGGTCAGTAGTTGCGACTTCCAGGCCCTAGAATGAGGGCTCAGTAACTGTGGCACACTGGCTCAGTTGCTCCAGGGCACGTGGGGTCTTCCCTGACCAGGAATTGAAACCACGTCCCCTACATTGGCAGGCAGATTCCCAACACCTGAGAGAAGTCCCCAAGCTTCACTAATTTAGTGTATTGCCGACTTAACTACTTTCACTGAGTATTAAGTAGGACACTACCATCTATTTTTTATTCAAATTATATTGTTTGGTAATACTGGTTTCAACTGCTTTGGAAATTGGGTTTACATGACAGTTTAAATAAATCAATCTAGAAAGCATATCATTCCTTTGACTCTGTTCTCTGGATTAGAGGGTTGTAGCATTATGAATCCTTTTAAATTTGTATGTTGATTTGCTTTATGATGGGAGCTCTGCATTTGTATTTTTCTCCTTTTTATTATAGAAACTATAAATTTTTAGATGTGTCTGACTGAAATGGTTTCTAGTAGGTCTTCTGTTTCTGGCTTCCCTCCTTACTGAAATCAGAAGTGAAATAATCAATTTCAGGAAAAAAGAAAAACATTTTTGAACAGTAGTGTGTATATAGTCAGAGAAGGCAATGGCACCCCACTCCAATACTCTTGCCTGGAAAATCCCATGGATGGAGGAGCCTGGTAGGCTGCAGTCCATTGGGTTGCTAAGAGTTGGACACCACTGAGTGACTTCACTTTCACTTTTCACTTTCATGCATTGGAGAAGGCAATGGCGACCCACTCCAGTGTTCTGGCCTGGAAAATCCCAGGGACAGAGGAGCCTGGTGGGCTGCCTCTATGGGGTTGCACAGAGTCGGACACGACTGATGTGACTTAGCAGCAGCAGCAGTGTATATAGTTGTACATGTACTAGAGACTATAAATAACCCTTTTCTATAAATTTCCATTATTCAGCACATCTGTGTTTTTCTGTAAATGGAGAAAAATATATAAGCTATGTATTTAAATATTTAAAGAATTAAAAATACAATTAAAATTAATGTGCCATTTGTTGTTTTTAATAATATGGTATCTGCTAGAGAATCAGCTTTAGACAAAGAGTCACTGTTAGAATCAAACCGAAGAAGAAGCAAATAGTTCAACACACAGGCTTTCTGAGATGGAACTTGGGATAGACGTGTTTGTACTCTATGAATAAAAGACTTGAAATGGTTTCTGTGACATGATGGCTACTTGGAACTGTATGTTATATTTTGTTTGTGTACCTGAGTGTGTGTTTGACTCAGAGGTGTGGATGTAATCTCTCATTGGAGGGAATTTTACTGGTTGACTTTTGTTTTGGAGTGCTTCCCAGGTAGTACTCGTGATAAAGAACCTGTCTGCCAGTGCAGGAGATATAAGAGATGTGGGTTCGATCCCTGGGTCTGGAAGATCCCCTGGAGAAGAAATGACAACTCACTCCAGTATTCTTGCCTGGAGAATCCCATGGACAGAGGAGCCTGGCGGGCTACAGTCCATGGGGTCACAAAGAGACAGACACCACTGAGGCGACTTAGTACACACACCAGGGGTGTAAATTCAGATTCATGGGCAGCATTCATACGATTGTTTTGTCTTTTTTTGATTTTTAAAGATCAGGAGCTGTTCCATTGGTTGAACTTGCTAAGTCACTTCAGTTGTGTCCGACTCTGTGCGATCCCATAGACGGCAGCCCACCAGGCTCCCCTGTCCCTGGGATTCTCCAGGCAGGAATACTGGAGTGGGTTGCCATTTCCTTCTCCAATGCATGAAAGTGAAAAGTGAAAGTGAAGTCGCTCAGTCATGTCTGACTCTTCGCAACCCCATGGACTGCAGCCTACCAGGCTCCTCCATCCATGGGATTTTCCAGGCAAGAGTACTGGAGTGGGGTGCCATTGCCTTCTCTGGTTGGTTGAACTTATGTAGCCCCATTTGGACAATGCATATTGTGGAGACTACTATGAAAATAAGTTCCAAGACATGACATTTCTGTCCTGAAGAGCTTACTTTTCACATTTTATTTTGCATCCACTTTGCTTACTTAATTATATTTTAATAATTTTCTCTATTTTCCACCTCCGCCAAAGACCTCTCCTGTTGATTACCCTGCGAGCTTGTTTAGAGAGACAGTATTTCCTTGGGGAGTCTTTCTTCATTCCTGAAGCCATAATAACAGGAACGCAGCAATATAAAGCCAATTCCCTCCCCTTGGTTTTGCTTCAAATAGTCATTTCTTTGATACGGGCTAATAAAAACAGGAAAAGGATCATTGTTAAAGGCTCTGGTTGGGGTTCCTTTACTTCCAATAAGGAAAATTGCCTCACAAGAGGGAGCATGGGTAATAATGATACAACTAACCGAGGAATTATATTCAGTCTAATGTCAAAATCTCCAAGCTGCTGCCTGCAGATTCAGTTTAATCATGGGATTGTGGTGTGTCTGCTGTGCTGTGTAGATTTGAATTTGCTGTCGCTGATCATCTCTTCACAGTTAATGAAGATGAATTTCAAATGAGACTGGAGAGGTTTGATGTGTGTGTGTGTGTGTTTTCCTTCGCAATGTTTGTAAGCTTTGATGTATGTAACAAAAAGGCTTTGAGAGTTGACCAAGAAGGATACATGTAGTAGCGTCTTGAATGTTTTGGTGGGGGCCGTGAAAGTGACCACAGATCAGCTGACGGTGAAGGAGATGGAGGCACAAAGAAACGAAAGAGGTTGACTAGGGTCATACAGAGTCCATCTGTTTCTTTTTAGTCCATTTCTTTCTTATTCACACCCTTCCCCCTGTTACTTTCAGAAGATTTGAAGTGAAGGCAGTGGCTGTTTTCCTTCTGTGTAGTTAGCCCCTCTAGGATCGATTCTCGTATTCCCAGCCTGGCTCAGTGCTTCTCCAGAAATTATTCTCAGCCAAGGCAAGGAAGCAGCCCCCATCCAATGATCTTTCCAGGCAGGGGTGTAACTTGAGACAACTCTGAAGAGCCGTCTTGGGTCCAAAACTCCCTGTAGGCTTGGCTGAGTCCTGTATTGCAACTGTATTACAGACCAAATTCTGTCCCAGCCCCGTCTGTCTTCTCCCTTGCCTTTCCAAAGTGTGCTTGCAAGGAACTTCCCGATAAACCACGTGCACTTCAAATAATATCAGAGACCATTACCTGGGGAACCCAACAAAAGACAACAGACTTATTTCACTTAGTAAGTCAGACAAAGACAAATATCATACAATATTGCTTATATGTGGAATCTAAAAAAAAAAAAAGATACAGTTGAACCTATTTATAAAACAGAAACAGACTTACAGAGGAGACACTTATGGTGGGGAGAAGGGTGAGGAGGAAGGGGTAGGTTGGAGTTTGGGATTAATGTGTACACCCTGCTGTAGAGTAAGTCCCCTACATACAAACACGTTTCCTTCTGAAAGTGCATCTGTAAGTCCAATTTGCTTATAAGTCCAATAGAGTTAGCCTAGGGTCCAGCTATCACAATTGGCTCTGTAGTATTCTGCTGCAATAGGTTTATAGTACTTTTCACACAAATAATATATAGAAAACAAACACAGAAATAAACATTTTTAATCATACAGTATAGTACTTCAAAAAGTACAGTACAGAGCCATCTACTTCACTGCTGCTCTTCTGCTTGCTTCTGGACATCTGGGCTTGAAATACAGATAGAGTCCTGCTGCTGCTGCTGCTAAGTCGCTTCAGTCGTGTCCGACTCTGTGCGACCCCATAGACGGCAGCCCACCAGGCTTCCCCGTCCCTGGGATTCTCCAGGCAAGAACGCTGGAGTGGGTTGCCATTTCCTTCTCCAATGCATGAAAGGGAAAAGTGAAAGTGAAGTCGCTCAGTCGTGTCCGACTCTAGCGACCCCATGGACTTCAGCCTACCAGGCTCCTCCGTCCATGGAATTTTCCAGGCAAGAGTACTCGAGTGGGTTGCCATTTCCTTCTCCAGGGGATCTTCCCGACCCAGGGATCGAAAAGTACTGGAGTGGGGTGCCATTGCCTTCTCTGAGATAGAGTCCCACTGTCTTCTATACAGTACTGTGTGGTACACGGAAGCACAGCCGCTTGTGGAGGATACACTCATGTGACTGTACACTAGACGTGAATTAACTCACGTGATCGGACATACAAATGCCAATTCACATCTTTGAACTTTGCAACTTGAAAGTTTGTATATAGGGGACTTAATTACTTAAAATAGATGACCAACAAGAGCCTACCGTATAGGACAGAGAACTCTGCTCAGTATTTTGTAACAACCTAAATGGGAAAAGAATTTGAAAAAGAATAGATACTTGTATTTGAATCACTTTGCTGTGCACCTGAAATGAACACAGCGTTGTTGATCAACTATACTCCAGTATAAAATAAAAATTTAAAAACAAACACAGAAAAAAGACAACAGAGAGGCTAAAATAGGATGCTCTTCTGGCAATGGTCAAGGACAGGATGCTGCTGCTGGGGAAAAATGATCTTTCTGGGAATTCTGGCTGTTCTTAAACGGGAGCCTTCAGCTGACAGTTAAGAGACATGAATGGATTTTTTTTTTTTGCTTGGGGACCTAGTCTAATCCTTTCATTGTATAGATTTAGGAAAGCCCCATGCATTAAAGTAACTTGACCAAAAATACATAGCTAGTTGGCAAAAGAGCAAAAACAGGCTTATAGTTCCAGGTGCTGCTTTCAAAGAGCCATGTTGGAATTTGTTCAGAGGGGTTTTTTGCTGCTGTAACTCAGGACTGACTGCAGATGGGTCTAGAGACCATTTATCTGTCTGATCCATTTGTTCAACTCTGGCACTGGAGTCAGACATCTCAGTAAGTTCTCCATGGTTCTGTTTTGCTGATTGTCTACCAATCTGAAGAGTGATCTCTGACTCTCTCTGTAGTTGGTAGTTGAATAGTGAAGAAGAAATGGTGAAGTAGAAACAGATGGTCACAGATATTACTTCCTGAACTCAGCATTTTGTGTTGCTAGCTATTAAGAGAATTGGAAAATTGGCAAGCCTTATTACATGATAGACTGGTGGCAACTGCAGACTCATTAGGTAGATGAAACATGCAGGAGTGGGTTGAAAGAATCATAAGCAAAATGAAAAATGACTACAAATTAATATTTAGTCTCTTGATTGTCCTTAATAGTTTATTAGTCATTTTATTATGCTCAGATAATGTTCCATTGAGATCATCAAATGATTATAAGCTCAGAGTCGCTATGATCCTGAGAAATTTGGAAGTAATTGAAAAAAAGTTATTAGTTTGTTATTATCACTACTACAAGCATCCGGTTTTAAATGGTTTCCTTGGCATCATTAACCACCTACATTTTAAGGAAATATTCTTCGATTTGCATTGTCTGTAAATTAAGTAGAATTTATTTTGTTTGGTGCTCAAGGTGCTATTCGGAGAAGGCAATGGCAATCCACTCTAGTACTCTTGCCTGGAAAATCCCATGGATGGAGGAACCTGGTGGGCTACAGTCCATGGGGTCGAGAAGAGTCAGACATGATTGAGTGACTTCCCTTTCACTTTTTGCTTTCCTGCATTGGAGAAGGAAATGGCAACCCACTCCAGTATTCTTGCCTGGAGAATCCCAGGGACGGGGGAGCCTGGTGGGCTGCCGTCTATGGGGTCACACAGAGTCAGACACAACTGAAGCAACTTAGCAGCAGCAGCAGCAGCAGCAGCAGCAGCAGCAGCAGCAAGGCCCTATGTGTGCTTAGCCAGATTCCCTCTTTGGCTTTCTCTCAGGATACTTTTTTATATGTACTCCATACCCTGACCAAACTAGAAACCTCAGCATCCCCCAATATATCTTTTATTTTCCTAGAATATATTTCCTAAAATATACCTTTTATTTTCTTTTGTAATATGTATATGTGTAGTTTTTTGTTTATTTTTTGGACTCTTTTTTTCATTTTATTACCCAGCAAGTCCTCCTCAGTTCTGGCCCAATTCAATGTTCACCTCTTAAAATAAAAATTCCTTTGAGTTCTTTTAGATACATCTTGATCATGATGTATATGATAACTCCTTACCTTGAGGAAATATGTCACGTGCTCTCACTGGATATACTCTTTGTTCTCATTAATCCATTGTGGAATTTTATTTGCATGGAATTTTTATGTCCTACTTGGCATTTACCTACTTGCAGGATCTCTCTAATCTAGTAAGTCTTTATAGGCATCCATGTACCAGAATCTGTGCTAAGTACTGAGGGGTTAAAAATATAAGAGATTGTCCTTGATTTAGGGAGTTTGCTGTCTAGTGGATGCAACAGAATAAAGTACTAAAAGAGCTATGGATGGCAAAGCTAAAGCATGTGATGGGGGGCAGACCTGGCCATGGTGAGCTTTAGCTGAGAATGTTCATGAGGGCTATTGAGAGGACCTTGAACTGCGTCTGGAAAATGAGGAAGGGCTTGCCAGGCATGGCTGTTAAGGAGGGAATGAGAGAAGGTCAGACAAAGAGGCAGGAGCCAGTGGGTCAACTGAGAGGGGAGGAGAGGATGATCTGAATTGAGCCCCATGCCTGGAGAGGTAGGCAGGTATGCATGGCTATGAAAGTGGTGTGAAGCAGGGTGGATGGCAGGAGGGAGCGTCTGTGGCAAATGCTTAGCGAAGGCAGCCAACCTGGGACAGAATTTGGAAGGCTGATGGACAGGCACATGGGTTCCTCCTCTCTACTCCTTGTGATGGGAGTGTCATTAATATAACTCCTGGCCTGGAGATATTTACCTGGTTGGTAAATTTGAGAGGAATAAAGTCGACATCTGAGCTCCATTCTGTTTTCCTCTTAGGAAGGAGCTGCCCTTGGTGGGGGGCAGCTCCTCTGCCTATATATGGACCAACTTTGGTCTCATGGTTCCCTACATTTGTATTCAGTATTAGCCACTTGTCTATAGACCTAAAACTACAACCTGTGAACCATAAGTTCCTGAAAACAAAGGAGCCATTTCCCCTCTCTCTCTGCTACTCCTCTTTTATGATTTCTGCAGTTTGTCTTGAATCTGATGGGAGAGAAGGGTGCTGTTTCTGGAGCCCCATCAAGACCCCAACAGTACTGTGTGTTGGAGGGGAGAATGATTGCTAAGTGAGGTCAGGTAGAAGCTTGATTTTGGCAGGGACATCGTGACTGAGGAAGAAGGTGTGGGTTTTAACAATGCAACAAAGGTAGAAGTACTTGAAGACTCTTTGGCTGAAGGAGATGAGTGAGATGGAAGATTCTAGAAAGACTTTGCCTTCTGCTTTGGGTGGTTGGGTGTGACATCAGCTCACAGACCTCCATGTTCTGATTGATTTGGGTTTCCCTGAACTGGCTCTGGAGGCCAGGATAGTTAATTTGCTCTTTGATCTCTCCTTTTCATCATCATCACCCAGGATCTGAAGGAATTTTTCTGGGACTGATAAACGTGGGCATTTGCTTATCTAAATTTTTCAGTTCCTTTATTAATTCATCTAGACAACAGATATTTCTTAATCTCTGTCTGTCACTGTGGGGCTTGGCCTACCTATGAGATTTGTTGTTTAGTTGCTAAGTTGTGTCCGACTCTTCGTTACCTCATGGACTGCAGCCCTCCAGGCTCCTCTGTCTGTGGGATTTCCCAGGCAATAATACTGGAGTGGGTTGCCATTTCCTCTTCCAGGGGATCTTCCTGACCTAGGGATGGAACCCATGTCTCCTGCATTGGCATGCAGATTCTTTACTGCTGATCCACCAGGGAAGCCCATTCATGAGCCCATTAGTTACTGTTAGTCGCTCAGTTCTATCTAACTCTTTGTGACGCTATGGGCTGTAACCCACCAGGCTCCTCTGTCCATGGGATGCTCCAGGCAAGAATACTGGAAAGAGTTGCCATGCCCTCCTCCAGGGAATCTACCTGACTCAGGGAACAAACCAGGTCTACTGCATTGCAGATGGAGTCTTTCCCATCTGAGCCACCAGAGAAGTTCAGCCTATGAGATATAGTGCTGAATAATCTTGTTCTCTGGGAACTTTGGGTCTGATGAGGAAGTCAGAGAGAGGTTCCCAGTTAACCAGCTTTGGAGCCAGACAGCCTGAGTTAGAATCTGGATCCCATTGTTTGCAAGACAGGTGACCTTCTTAGAACCTCATTTTTAAGAGAGCTAATTTGGTGTCTCCCTTAAAATGCTACTTTACCACATTTTTAACTTCTCTTCATTTGGCCCAATAAGCCAGTGGATTGACTTTGAGTAAGTTCTGCCAGAAACTTAGAAAATCGAAAGAAAAGTTGGTTTTGGAATTCATTTTTTGTATTTTTGGAATTCATTTTTTGTATTTTTGGAATTCATTTTTTTAAAAGAGGAAATTCTGTCTGTAGCTGGAAGTTGTCACATGAGCAGTGTAAGTTATGCTCTGTTTATCCCTATTTTGGACGACCCTTTTAGATTGGCACTAGAAGGAGGGAAGTCAGAATGTGGTTTAGCTCTTGGTAAAGTTTTCATTTTTGAGTTCTAATTGCATGAAGGATTTGAAAAAGAGTTGAGCTATTTTTTTTTTTTTATTATGACAAATCTGAACATTCCTATGAAGTAGAGAAATCTGGTGTTTGTGTGGTTCAAGACTGACTTGGTATTAATAGGGAGTAATATTCTTTTTTAAATTGAGTATGGCTAGTTTAAAATGTTATGTTAGCTTCTGGTATACAGCAAAGTGATTCAGATATATATGTATATATACCTTTTCAGTTTCTTTTCCACTACAGGTTATTACAAGATAGTAAGTATAGTTCCCTGTGGTATACAGTAGGTCATTATTGTTTGCCTATTTTGTATAAAGTAGTATGTATATGGACTGCCTAGGTGGCGAAGTGGTAAGGAATCCACCAGCCAATGCAGGAGGTGCAGGTTTAATCCCTGGGTTGGGAAGATCCTCTGGAGGAGGAAATGGCAAACCACTCCAGTATTCTTGTCTGGAAAACTCCATGGACAGAGGAGCCTGGTAAGCTATCACACACACACACACACACACACACACACACAGTGTGTATATATTAATCCAAACTCCCCTGACCCCAGGTATCCCCTTTGGTAACCCTAAGTTTGTTTTCTATGTCTGGGAGTCTCTTTCTGTTTTGTAAGTAAGTTCAAGGAGTAGCTTTCTGATTTGTAGTTTTCTATGCCATTTGATACAATAATGGACATTTTAATGGTTCTAACATGGGGGAAAAAACCCATTGTTTCTAGTGTCCTCAATTCAGTGTAAAATACCATTCACACACACACGTACACGTGTGTGTGGATGTGATGTGGATGTCCGTGTGTACTTTATTGTTCCTACTTTAAAAGTCACAAGATCAAATTATATTCTATGTGCCAGATTCTGGCATATTTATGTGCTATGATTTAGTGTTTCCGCTAATGTCCAATCCTGCAGAAACTGCAAAAGCTGAATTAGCCAGAAGGTGGTTCATTAGTGATCAGGTGCTTTATTTAAAATTACCAGGATATTTAGCCAGGAATAAAAATGCCTCAGTTTTACCCTTTTAAGTTTTTTCCTGTAAGTGAAGAGAAAAACAGTATCCTTCTGTAAGGAATTTAAGAAATAAATTAAAATTAAACTATCATTTGTTTCTTTACTAATATAGTACCTGCCCTACAGAGGGATGTGGTGTCATCTCTTTCATGGTAGGGCGCCCTGAGTTTTAAAGCTCGGTGGCACTCTGGAGGTTGTTTATTCCACTGCACGCCTTTGGACATTATCGAGAAACTTGGGTACCAGTTGCTCGAAAAGACTCATGTTTAGTCCTGCATGAGGTGCGACAGTGAGCATGGTGGCCAAAAGCCCAGACCTGGGTGCCAGGCCAGTCACTAGTTGTGTGATCTTGTGAGATGTTATTTAACCTCTCAGTGCCTCCGTTTCTGCATCTGGCAAGTGGGATCAATGTTAGTTCTTCCCTCCAAGGGTTGTCGGGGAGTGGACGGAATTAGTAGATAAGAGTGACAGTGCCTGGCACCAACACATGCTCAACACACGCCTGGCACATGACAAATGCTACTTTTTGATTTATTGTAACTTGCATTTCATGAGCTCTAATGTGCATAGGGGCCACTGCTTTCTTGAATTCAAGAGCATAGGACTGGAAGTTTTCATGAAATTACAATAAGATTTGCCAAAGTGATTTAAGATAGTATTGGTTGTAAGATGAAGGTATTAAATGGGCAGTGGAGCTTAGAATCAATTAAATAGGATGCTGTAATTCTTATTCTCATCATTAATATTATTTAACTGACAAAGCAGGGTTGGAATTAGAAGCTATGTGTCCTAGTCCAGTACTTAGTCCATTATTCTACATTGTACATCTAGGTGATATTTATAAACTATATTTTTAGATACTTTCACTTTGGGAAATAAAAATTTTAGCTGTTTATTGGGAGCACACAGAGTCTGGTTCTCTTTGGGTAATCTCATTTGATTTAAAACTATTGCAGCACTGACATTCTACAATTCCAAGTCCTAAAAGACAGCTGGGTTGATTCTCTTTGCTTATTAGAAGAAGGAGGGTAAAGAAACACCCACATTCCCGTGTAAGAACCAGTCTCCTCTCTCTCTGGTGCTCGTGGGCTCAGGGGTGATTGAGCTGTGTGTATTTTCCTCTGTTTCTTATTGCTTTGTATTTGGATAGGTTAAATCTTTAGACAGTTATAAATTTCTCTGTACTGAGCAAAGATTCGGATTCAGCTTTTAATAGTAGTTAGAAAATATTGTGTTTCATTGCTGTTCAAGTTCATCCAACAAAAGAGACTGGGATGGAAATTTCAGATTACTAATAAACTCACTCTGGGGCAAAAATCATGTAAATTTTAATGTGTGTCTATGTAAATCCCCCACAAGAGTGCTTCACTGAGGGCTTTTGTGCATACCTTTAAGACTTTGGAGGACTTCCCCGGCTGTCCAGTGGTTAAGACTCCAGGGTTCCAATGCAGGGAGCGTGGGTTCGATCCCTGGTCAGAAAACTAAGGTCCTACATGCTGGGTGTGTGGCCAAAAAAAAAAAAAAAATCATAATAAGACTTGGGGCCAGTCTCCTCTCTTTGGTTTTTGCCTTCATTGCTAGTGTTATTATTTGTCTTGCTCCAGTGGATTTATCTTCCCAGCCCCTCCTCCTTCAGCTGTGGTTCCCCCTTGTCTTGCCCTCATTCTCCCACTACCACCCTCTTGTCTCAGCACCCTCCCTTCATTTCTGTCCCTCGCCAAAGTTTATATTTGACTGTTGTCTCTGGGCAATCTGCCCAGTTTGGTTTATTTGTTTCTCATAATTGTATTCAGAGCCTCAGCTATGAGTTTCAGATGGATGTTTCACGTGGCATTCAGCTCCATTGTAACACACGTCTTTTCTGGGAGTTTTGTAGTGTTTTACAATATTAATGTAAACTTGACCTCTCCAAAGTAGCGTTGTATAAGATGAGTACTCAGATCAATCAGAAGATGTTCCAGTACCTCTCAATTAAGTTTTACTGCCCCAGGTCTCGGTGTAATGGAATAAAGATGGTGACTTACTGGTAAGCCTGATTGCTGCTAACTGCTTTGCATTTGTCTCTCCAACAAAATATCATCTGCTGAGTTTAGTTTTATGGAAGATGAATGTATTGATGATGGTGTAAAAGAATCCCAAGTGTCCTTCATGTTGAAATACAAGCTAGTGTCAGCTTTAAAATGACAACATTAAACACTTTATACTTTAGTCTCAGCCTGACATCTATTTCTACTTAGAGAAAATTGTGGTTTAAGGACTTCTGTTCTCTGTAACATTCTAGCAAAAGCCCATTGCTTTAAAATATGAGTCCTATGATAATAATGGGTCTTCCTAATTGTTGTACGTTTACAATTTTAACATTCAGAAAACTAAGATCATGGCATTCAGTCCCATCACTTCATGGCAAATAGAAGGAGAAAAAGTGGAAGCAGTGACAGGTTTTACTTTTGGGGCTCCAAGATCACCATCCAAGATGGTGATTGCAGCCATGAAATTAAAAGACACATGCTCCTTGGAAGGAAAGCTGTGACAAATCTAGACAGCGTATTAAAAAGCAGAGACACCACTTTGCTGACAAAGGTCTGTATAGTTCAAGCTATGGTTTTTCTAGTAGCCATGGACAGATGTGAGAGTTGGACCATAAAGAAGGCTGAGTGCCAAAGAATTGATGCTTTCAAACTGTGGTGCTGGAGAAGACTCTTGAGAGTCCCCTGGACTGCAAGGAGATCAAACCAGTCAATCCTAAAGGAAATCAACCCTGAATATTCATTGGAAGGACTGATGGTAGAGCTAAAGCTCCAATACTTTGGCTACCTGATGGGAAGAGTCGATTTGTTGGAAAAAGACACTGCTGCTGGGAAAGATAGAAGGCAGGAGGAGAAGGGGATAACAGAGGATGAGATGGTTAGATAGCATTTCTGACTCAATGGACATGAATTTGTGCAAACTCCGGGAGACAGTGGACAGAGGAGCCTGGTGTGCTGCAGTCCATACTGAGTCGGACACGACTTAGTGACTAAATAACAACAACAACAAAACAACACAATTTCACGTGTTTCAGATACTGCATTGTCCAATAAAGTAGTAACTGGCAACTAGCCTTGTGTGGCTTTTAAATGTGTGTGTGTGTGTGTGCTTAGTTGCTCAGTCACTCAGTCAGTCAGTTCAGTCGCTCAGTCGTGTCCGACTTTTTGCAACCCCATGAATTGCAGCACGCCAGGCCTCCCTGTCCATCACCAACTCCCTGAGTTCACTCAAACTCACGCCCATCAAGTCAGTGATGCCATCCAGCCATCTCATCCTCTGTCGTCCCCTTCTCCTCCTGCCCCCAATCCCTCCCAGCATCATAGTCTTTTCCAATGAGTCAACTCTTCTCATGAGGTGGCCAAAGTACTGGAGTTTCAGCTTTAGCATCAGTCCTTCCAGAGAACATCCAGGACTGATCTCCTTTAGGATGGACTGGTTGGATCTCCTTGCAGTCCAATGGACTCTCAAGAGTCTTCTCCAACACCACAGTTCAAAAGCATCAATTCTTCAGTGCTCAGCTTTCTTCACAGTCCTACTCTCCCATCCATGCATGACTACTGGAAAAACCATAACCTTGACTAGACGGAAGTTGTGTCCAACTCTTGAGACCCCATGGACTGTGTAGCCCACCAGGCTCTTCTGTCCACGGGGATTCTCTTGCCAAGAATCCTGCAGTGGGAGTGGGTTCTGTGTCCTCCTCTGGGGGATCTTCCCAGCCCAGGAATTGAACCCAGGTCTCCCACATTGCAGGTGGATTCTTTACTGTCTGAGCCACCAGGGAAATCCTTTAAAATATTAATTAACTACGATTAAACAAAATTATAAATTCATTTCTCCAGACACACTAGCTGTTACGAGGGCTCAGTCTCCTCATGTTGCTATCACATTGGGTCATGCAGATACTGAATAGTTCCATCAAAGAGAAAGCCTTATTGGACAGAGTTGTTGCAGAGGATTTAAGTTAGGGTGCATGTGTGCTAAACTGCTTCAGTCATGTCCAACTCTTTGTGAGCCCATGGACTGTAGCCCGCCAGGCTCCTCTGTCCATGGGATTCTCCAGGCAAGAATACTGGAGTAGGTTGCCTGTCCTCCTCCAAGGGATCTTTCCAACCAGGGATTGAACCTCCATTTCTTGTGTCTCCTGTGTTAGCAGCTGGGTTCTTTACCACTAGCGCCACCTGATTAGGGTTAGTGGGACTAACAGGTCGATTTTACCAAGATTATTAGGATAAAACTACACTGCTATAATAAAATAATTAAAAAATACGGTAAATGAAAGGATTTTTAAAAATATATTCAAGAAGTGAGCAGTCCAGATGACACATGATAAGTCATACCGGGATAGGATTCCTTCCATCTTTTTGACCTGTCAATCACATGAAATTATCTGCATCGATGTGTCCCAATTTACAGGAAGAACATAAAGAATTCTGGGACATTCTTTTTTCTTCTTTTTAATTAAAAAAAAGTATTTTTATTTATTTATTTTTGGCAGCTCTGCATGGCATGCAGGATATTAGTTCCCTGACCAGGGATTGAACTTGCACCCCCTGTACTGGAAGCAGAGTCTTAATCACTGGACCACCGGGGACATCCTGCTAGTGGCTTTCTTAGGGGTTAAAAATGAACCAGGCATTGTCGCATCACTTTTGTTCACATACTATTGACCCACAGAAGGTCCACATTGACATCTTGCTGCAAGTGAGGCTGGGAAATGTGGCCTTTAGCTTGGTGCCATGTGAGCAGCTTTAACTATTACTGTGGAAGACAGAGTGGATTTTGGGGCACAACCAGCAATTTCTCCCCTATGTGTTAAAGACTCTGATGCTGGGAGGGATTGGGGGCAGGAGGAGAAGGGGACGACAGAGGATGAGATGGCTGGATGGCATCACCGACTCGATGGACGTGAGTCTGAGTGAACTCTGGGAGTTGGTGATAGACAGGGAGGCCTGGCGTGCTGCGATTCATGGGGTCGCAAAGAGTTGGACACGACTGAGCGACTGATCTGATCTGATCTGATGTGTTAATGCTCAGTGTAGAAATATGATACTTAAGGTGACGGTTCGTCTGCCATCATTAATTTGGTGTTGGGAGAGATGATATGTGGATTTCATTTAGATGGTGTGTAACTCTTAATGTTTATTATATGTCATCATTGAAGCAAATATGGACATAGAATTCTAAAGTAGACTAAAATAGGAGGTTTTGTACAGTTCTGCCATCCCCTGAATGACTCGAGTATGTGGAGTGGTTCTGGCTGGATTCTCACATGGAACCACAAACCTGTGACTCCACGTGTATGTTTCCAGTGCTCAGTGGGCTTGGGGATTTGGAAGACGTGCACTCTTCCTACTCTAGGTAAAAGGCTTGACTAAGTCAGGGAAGTACACTTTGAAGAAATGGATTTTATGGTCCATTAGTGTGAGTAAATGAGGCTTCCTTCTTGGGAGATGGAAGAGCTCATTTCTATAATGAACCACTAAACCTCTTATGGAGAAGTTGAAGACATTCTTTTCAAATTAGTGGAATTATGTTTTACTTTCCTTTTTCTATTTTAGAATCAAAATGGGAACTGATTTGTGCATGTGTGTGTGTGATTTCTCTCCTACTTGCTGCCAATGACCCTTCTCTCTCTTACGCCAAACGTGGTAGGATTGTGAAGTTATTAGAATGTACTCTGGTTCATTGGTGTTATTATCAGTTATGGCTTGGAGCAATAACTCACGCAGTGGCATTAATTGTGGTGGGTCAGTGAATTTCCTCTTTTTTGTATTATAACCAACACGTTGAATTTTATCTCTTCTCAGATGATGTGTTGGATTCTACTTTTATCTGTTTATTATAGGAGATTAAGCTACAGTGTAAGTAACCTTCAACTTGTCTACATTAATCTTTCTGCAGCTAAATGTATATTGTAACTTATGTCCTGTCCCATGTGGAAGGGCCAGGAGATGTCTCAGGTCTATGGAAAAGGACGGTACCTGAGATGTTTGCTGCACCCCCAGCTCCCAGAGCTTGTGATGTTTACCCTCTGTCCCACTAGGTTTAATACTCAAGCGTGCCTTGGATTTCTGATCTTCTTCAGCTCTCCGCAGAAGCCTCTGTCTACAACATGTATGTCTGTCAGCTCACAGTTTGAGTCCTGGCTCTGTCACTTAGTGAGCTATGTGGTCATCAGTCAGGGAAATAACTTCCCCATGCCTCAGTTTCCCCATCTTTAAAATGAGAATATCAGTACTTAGCTCAGAGGGCAACGGTGAGATTTTTAAATGAGTTAAAGATTCCGAAACTGAATTGAAAGTTCTGGCACATTGTAAGCCCTCTGTAGGTGGGGGTTATTCTCTGTTTGCTCAGTTTTGGTACATCTTTATGTAGGAAAGTAGGGAAACTGTCTCTTTTGGAAAATGAATACTTGAGAAGGCACCTGTCTTCAAACATTTTTATTTTTCATCTAGTTACTAATGAATGAATCATCCATTTTTCTTAAAAGTTTAAATCCTGAATCTTTATTTTATCATTTTTTTAGCTGTTTATTTTATACTGCAGTATAGCTGATTAGCAGTGTTATGATAGTTTCAGTTGTACAGCAAAGTGATTCAGTTATACATATGCTTGTATCTTTTTCAAATTCTTTTCCCATTTAGGTTGTTACATATTATTCAGCAGATCTCCCTGTGCAGTTGCTCCTTGTTGGTTGCATGCGTGCATGCTAAGTCACTTCAGTCATGTTTCTTTGTCACTCTATGGACTGTAACCCACCAGGTTCCTCTGTCCATGGGATTCTCTAGGCAAGAATACTGGAGTGGGTTGCCATACCCTCCTCCAGGGGATCTTCCCGACCTAAGGACTGAGGTCCCATCTCGTGTCTCCTGCATTGGCAGACAGGTTCTTTACCACTAGTGCCGCTTGGAAAGGCCACCTTGCTGGTTACCTATTTTAAATATCCCTAATGACCTTGTCCAGTTTTCAAAATCCATAGCAATGCTTTCCTTTTATCATGGCACTTTTAGAATGAGACCCAACCTTCTCTAGAATGTTCCAGTCACATTTTTCCATTTTGCTAGCAAGATCATTGAAGCTGGTGAAGTGCAGGCAGCCATGCACAGGGACCGAGTGAAGCTGTTGAGTTGTTCCTTAGCCCAGTTATCTTGCTTTTCAATGGAATGGTTTTCCTCTATACATTGCTCTGCATGAGTGTCTCTGTGTGTGTGTTTACATGTACATATCTATCCATCCATACATACGTGTTGTATACGAGAAGGCACGGGGGATAGAATTCACAATATGATCATGGATAGGAGTCCACAGAATGTGATGAGAAGGGAATTTAGAACAATTTGGGTTTTGCTGATTTGGTCTGTCTTCCGTCTGTCTGTGTTCATGCTTAGTCTCGTCCGACTCTTGGCGACCCTTTGGATTGTAGCCCACCAGGTTCCTCTCTCCATGGGATTTTCCTGGCAGGAATACTGGAGTGGATCTCACATTAAAGATTCTAATCAATCAGTGTCTCTCTGACTCAGCTCTGGAAACAAGCAGTCTCCTCTCCACACAGCATTGCACAAGGTCATTTGAAATATTAGGAAAACATTAGAACATGCATGCTTCCTGCTGTTTAGGAGTTGGACGGCTTAGGTTTGGGGTTTTATAGAGTGGAGGACACCCACACTTACACAAACCTGGTGATCAGTTCTGAGCATGAAGTCACCCACCGAAAAGGAAGTACTATACTGTGTGGTTGTTGGCAGTGAAGTGGAAGTGATCAAAGAAACTAGGGGTGGGGGGATGGGGATGAATGCGGTCATCTGCTGTGGGAGTGGCAAAGGAGGGACTGCTGCTGGAGAAACCTGGATTTGGAGTTAATGTGTGAAGTTAGAGGGACTCGGCTTGGCAGAGAGGATGGCCAGCACTTCTTGCCAGTGAGACAGAATGTGTGATGGGAGTGGCATTTGAGAGTAAGTTCCATGTAGGGAATGGCAGGCAGGGCTAGAGGAATGGAGCAGAGATTCTGGGAAAGAATTGCCCAAGCAGAGTCCACATAGATCACCCAATTTACTTATTTAGCAAAAACTCTCCTGCCTTTTCTCTGTTGTACTAGCTAATTCACTCACACCTTGTCTGGGGAGAAAAAGCAGAGCGTCTGTTTGTGGGAACAAGAATTCCAAAGGCATCTTTTGGTTGCCCTTAAAGTTTTGGTTAACATCCAGTCCTGGGAGGAACGATCAAGAAGCCATTTAATCAGTGTAAAACAATGAGTATCTCATGTCAGAATCTCAAAACAATTAGAGCCTCTTGATTCAAAACAGACCTGGGACGCTCCAAGGAGCAGGGTAAGAGTGTACTGTTCCACTAGAGGGAAGCCTGCTTAAAAAACACCACATCCACAAATAGAAGAGGAACATTCCTGCATAAAATCAGACTCTAACTAAATGAAGAGAATATGAGCATGTCATCCTTGGGAATGGGAAAGCTCATAATCAGATCTAGACTGAGAGAGTGAAGGGGCGTGAAAATGTACACTCCACTTGGACCAGCATGGACCCCTCGCTTTCTGGTGGCTGGGAGGGTTGTCTGTGCCAAGGAAGGATTGTAGCCTTCCTAGAAAGTACTTGAAGCTATTGTAAACTTCCTGGAGGGTTTACAGTGCTTGGGTTCTCAACCTCATTCCTGGATTTATTTCAGAATGAATCTCTATTCTCTCGAGGTTATGTGGAGCTGTGCAAAATCTTGCTAACTGTTCACATCGCAGGAGTTCAGTTGATTTATTGACCTTTACAATATTAATTGTCCTCTCAGACTGGGTACACTTAGAATGGAAAAAAATACACCGTTTTGCATTTCTTCATTTTCATGTGTTTTTTTCTTTCCTGCCTTTAAGCTGCCTTGAGTTTAAAATAACTCAAAAGTGAGGTGAGATTCTTTGAAAATAAGCATTCATCAGTAATGTAAACTGTAATAAAACTATTAAATGCCAACCCACTCCAGTTTTCTTACTTAGAAAATCCCATGGACAATGGGACCTGGTAAGCTCCTGTCCATAGGGTCGCAAAGAGTTGGGCACAGCTGAAGTGACTTAGCAGGCAAATCCATTAATAGATGGTGTGACTGCTTTTTGAATTTTTAAAAGTAGTCAGAGACATGGTTAGCTTATACTGGAGTCTGGCTCAACTCAAGCTTATAGATTTCTCAGATAGACAAACTGTGTCAGAGGTCCCGAGGCCACATTCAGGCTCAGTGATCCACAAGACTCAGAAAAGCTGTTATACTCATGGTTATGGTTGATCACAGTGAAAGGATGCAGATTAAGACTGGCATGGGGATAAGGCTTGTGTGGCAAAGTCCAAGAGAAGCAAGTCACAAGCTTCTACGTGTTCTGTCCCAGTGGAGTCACATTTTGTTGTTGTTACTGTTGCTAAGTTGCTAAGTCATGTCCAACTCTTGGCGACCCCATACACTGTAGCACACCCGGCTTCTCTGTTCTCCTGGAGTCTGCACAGAGGAGTCATGAGTGTCCCTAATTCTCCCAGCAATGATGTGTGACAAAACATGCAAAATGTTGACAACCAGGGAAACCAACTCTAGCCTTGATACCAACTGGGAAAGCTCACCTGAGCCTGGCTGTTTATTAGGGGTCTGTCATGTAGGCATACAGCACCCCCATAATGAATGTCAGCTACTCATATTCCAGCCCCATGGAGCAAAAACAGTCATTCATCATAAATCCCTTCACTAGAATAAATTATTCTAGTCAGTATAGTCCGGAATGACTCAAGGTCTTGGGCATATAATAACATTCATATCAGGCAGAATTTTCTAAGGGCTCAGAGGTTGTCTCCTAGGAACCACAGGGCAAACACAGATAAGTAGAAAATATATAAAACATATGTACATGGGAAAGAACTTTAGCAAGGGCATGAAATTATCATGATCTCTAAGTTGTAAGATATGTGATTTATTTTTTCCTAATCATACTTTTAATAATTTGCCAAACTTTCTTATTAGAATAGTGAGAGTTGGACTCTAAAGAAAGCTGAGTGCTGAAGAACTGATGTTTTTGAACTGTGGTGTTGGAGAAGACTCTTGATGTCCCTTGGACTGCAAGGAGATCCAACCAGTCCATCCTAAAGGAAATCAGCCCTGATTATTCATTGGAAGGACTGGTGTTAAAGCTGAAACTCGAATACTTTGGCCACCTGATGCGAAGAACTGACTCATAGGAAAAGACTCTGATGCTGGGAAAGATTGAAGGCAGGAGGAGAAGGGGATGACAGAGGATGAGATGGTTGGATGGCGTTGCTGACTCAATGGACATGAGTTTGAGTGAACTCTGGGAGTTGGTGATGGACAGGGAGGCCTGGTGTGCTACGGTCCATGGGGTCGAAAAGAGTCGGACACGACTGAGCAACTGAACTGAACTGATGACAAAATGAAAATGCAGCTCTAAAAATATAATTTAAGGTTTACTGAGAGAACCCCTATTGGACAGCAACTAGTGTTTTTCGGAATGTGCTAGTGGTTTAGGGAAGGAAATGGCAGCCCACTCCAGTGTTCTTGCCTGAGAAATCCCATGGGCAGGGGAGCCTGGCAGGCTACAGTCCATTGGGTCGCAAAGGGTTGGACACAACTTAGCAACTAAACAACAACCTGTGGTTTGGGATGGTTATATGGGACTGGCTCTGGAGTTGAGGTAGGTTGACTGGGTTCAGATGAGGGCTTGTGGGAGGCCCAAGTGGTCACGTATCAGTAAATCCCATTTACTCTACATGTTTGTTATAATGTCATTTTCATTTTAGTTTGAAAAGTTCTGCCCAAGATGTTATCCCATCTAACCCAATTTTCCTTGACTACTTATGCATTCAACTTAATCAGTCATGGTTCACTGGAGCCTACCATGTACCTCAGACTAAATTGGTCTTTGTATGCTACCATTTTGCTCCCTTTCCACCTCCCCCCTGCCCTCCCCTGCCCCACCTTTTTTAGGACATGAACTGGTTCAGATTTAATTTACATGCCTCCCCTTCTAGCTGTTCCTCTACAACCTGGAGTGATACATAAAGGAACCCTTTGTTGGTCTTGTTGGCTTGGGATCAAGAGTGTACAGTCTTTGATAAATTACCAACCTCCATAGATCTTGGTGTGTCCAACCATCAAATGGAGGTACTTTTAGTAAGAATGTCATAGCTTCTGTGAGATGACATATTTCGTATGAAATGTTAACATTGATTGGTAGAGAGTGCCAGATAAAAGTTTTTCCTGGTTGTTGTTTAAACCGTATGTCCCTGAGTGTTCTTGATGAATACGTGTTCAGATGTAGTCTGATACATCTTTTTGCAGTGTCTGTCTCTAGTAGACACTAGAAATGAAGAGCTTTGGTTTCTAGAAAATTCTTACCATATTCACAGAGTTCCCCATTTTATTTTTTTATTTATTATAATTTTTATTGAAGTATAGTTGATTCACAATGCTGTGTTAATTTTAGGTGTACAGCAAAGTGATTCAGTTATACATATATATAAATACATATATTCTTTTTTATGTTCTCTTCCGTTTTAGGTTATTACAAGATGTTGAGTAGAGTTCCCTGTGTTACACTGTAAGTCCTTGTTAGTTATCTATTTTATGTATACCAGTGGGTATATATCAATCCCAGTCTCCCAATTTATCCCTCCCCCTGCACCCCTGATAACTGTAAGTTCCTTTTCTACATCTGTTACTCTATTTCAGTTTCCTATTTTAATATTATTAATATTACCTTCCACTGTTTAAAAAATATTTTGAAGTGAGAATGAACACTTCTTGGGTAATCTGACCAAGATATTGTTTTAGTTTGTTGAAGAGAAGAAAGCTATAACTGATGCTTCTTCAACTGCTTTTATTTTTCTGGATTTAACACTTGGATAAAGGCTATATATTTCTAAGGTAATTCCTTGAAGATGTATTCTGAGTGCTAAATTATTGTGTCTGTCAGTTATTTATTTCTTCAGCTAAGTTGAAAATTAAAGGATTTAAGGCTGAATCAAAGTCATCCTTTCAAACATCTTGCCTAGGACCCGAACCGCCTCATCACCAGAAATAAAATCTCTGTGATCAGTGCCCTCTCTCATGGAACTCTGTCTCCAGCCTCATCCTTTGGCTGTATCGTCTAGCTCTCTACCAGAGAACAAAAGGTCTTATGCCTTTAGAGGGGGAAAACCAGAGTTAAAGAAAAACTCACTGCAAAATCAGTGTTAAGAATCAGATACAACCAGAGCAGTGGTTATGGGGTGAGTGGTAGGTTCAAGACTTAGAGCTTAGACTTCTTTGGTGGCGCAGTGGATAAGAACTGCTTGCAGGAGCCAGTACAGGAGACGTGGGTTTGATCTTTGGTCCAGGAAGATGCCACACATTGCAGAGCAACTAAGCCTGTGCTCCAAGAATACTGAGCCTGAGCCCTAGAATCTGGGGGCCCCAACTATTGAGCCCACGTGCTGCAACCACTGAAGGGCATAAGAGCCCATGTTCCACAGCAAGAGAAGTCGCCACAGTGAGAAGCCTGAGACCACAACTAGAGAGCAGCCGCCGCTCGCCGCAACTAGAGAAAGCACGCACACAGCAATGAAGACCCAGTGAAACCAAAAAGAAAGAAAGAAAATTATTAAAGAAAAAGATTTAGGGCTTAACATGGACGGAACTTTGCTGATTGATTGGGTATCTGAGTCAAGAAGAGTCAGGGGTATTCCATGTTTCTAACTTGGAGAAAAGTTGAACCAGGTGTCATTCACTGAGGGAAATGCAGCAGAAAGAATATGGTTTAGGGGCAAGATAGTGTGTTTCCAGTTTGTTGAGTCTGGGGTGACTGTGGAATGCCCAGTAGACTTTCAAGTCCGAAGTGTGGGGAAGGAATCTGGGTCAGAGATCTGGGAGCATGATCCTGTAGCTGAAGTCACTCAAACACATAAACAGTTAAAAAGCTGGCTTAAAACTCAACCTTCAGAAAGCAAAGATCATGGCATCCAGTCCCATCACACCATGGCAAACACATGGGGGAGAAATGGAAATAGTGACCGACTTTATTTTCTTGAGCTCCAAAATCACTGTGGACAGTGACTGCAGCCATGAAATTAAAAGACACTTGCTCCTTGAAATAAAAGCTATGACAAACCTAGACAATGTATTAAAAAACAGAAATATCACTTTGTTGACAAAGGTCCATCTAGCCAAAGCTATGGTTTTTCCAGTAGTCATGTTTGGATTTGAGAGTTGGACTATAAGGAATGATGCTAAAGCTGAAATTCCAGTACTTCGGCCACTTCATGTGAAGAGTTGACTCATTGGAAAAGACTCTGATGCTGGGAAAGATTGAAGGCAGGAGGAGAAGGGGGCAACAGAGGATGAGATGGTTGGAGGGCATCACTAACTCAATGGACATGAGCTTGAGCAAACTCTAGGAGACAGTGAGGGATAGGGAGGCCTGGCGTGCTGCAGTCCATGGGGTCACTAGGAGTCGGACGTGACTGAGTGACTGAGCAGCAACAAGAAAGTACATAAGGTTGGCCGAGGAGAGCCTTTCTTAGAAAATCACACTGTAAGCCCAGGGCAAGGCACGCTCTCATCTTCATGTTCTGAAGACTGAGACTGCTCTGTAAACATTTGGTGAAAATGATGGAAAACTGATTGGCTCAGAGGATAAATTGTTTTCTCATTTCGGCTCCAAAGAAATGAGAAGACATTTTTGTGGTAGGATAGAGAGGGCATGGCGTGTGGTTATGAGTGATATTAAGCATTGTTTATGTGTAGGGAGCTGAAGGAATTTATGAATGAGTCTTAGAAAGCCCACAGAGACATGAAATTATATAAAGACATGGGTAGAGGAGACATTTTTATCAGATTCTCGAAGTGTCATGAAAATGGTTGAATGAATGCCTGGTATCCTGGAGGCAAATAAAGGGAACAAAGGTCACATCAGAATAACTCAGAAAACCAGAAAAATCCCTGAACAGTGGGGGATCCCGTTGCCTCTGGGCTGTGCTTTTGTGCCCTGTGCTGGTATTGTACAGGGTTGGAGGAATTTGGGTCAGAGTTTTCGTTGTGTGGCTTGGCAGAATCAAAGGCCAAAATATGATTAATTCTAGATGTGGATGATTTGGAAGGATAAAGAATGTAGGGAGGCTTAGGGGTAATTTTCAAAGTCTGGCTACTTCTTCAGAGTATTCATTCTCCTGTTTACTACAGAGGAGACAAGGAAGGTATCAATGCTTTTAAGAATATTCAATAAAATATCTCGTTACTGAATGTAGGAATAGTATTTACCCCACTCCCACGCATTTGTTTTCCTCTTAAATAGATTTTATTTTTTAAAGCAGCTCTAGGTTCACAGCAAAACTGAGAAGGAGGGTCCAGAGATTTCCCATACACCTCTGGCCCGCTACACTCAGAACCACACTCATTATCAACACTCCCCCGTCAGAGTGGTCCGTTTATTACAATAGATGAACCTATATTGAGACATCAGTATCAGTCAGAGCCCATAGTTTACATTACGGTGCACTCTTTCTGTTATACATTCTAGGGGTTTTGACAAATATATAATGACGTGTACCTACAATTACTGGAGAAAGAAGCAATAACTCACTCGAGTATTCTTGCCTGGAAGTCTCCATGGACAGAGGAGCCTGGCGGGCTATGTCCATGGGATTGCAAAGAGTCAGACATGACTTAATAACTGAACAACAACAACAACCCACGATTACAGTATCCTACAGATTGGTTTCACTGCCCTAAAAAACATCCTCTGTATTCCAAATATTCATCCCTCCCTCCCCTCTGACACCGGGCAACTGCTGATCATTTTGTCTCTATAGGGCTACCTTTTCCAGGATGCAATGCTACAGATGGAATCATATAGTATGTACCCTTTGCAGATTGTCTTCTTTCACTTAGTATTATGCATTTCAGTTTCCTCCATGTCTTTTCATGGATTGATACTACTTTTTAACACTGAATAATATTTCATTGTCTGGATATACCATAGTGTATTTATACATTTTGTCTACCAAAAGACATCTGGCTACTTCCAAGTTTTGACAATTTGAATAAAGCTACCATAAACATCCATGTGTGGGATTTTATGTGGACATACATTTTCAGCTTATTTGGGTAAATCCCAAGGAGTGTGATTGCTGGATCATATGGTAAGAGTATGTTTAATTTTTCAAGAAACTGCCCAATTGCCTTCCAAATAGCTGTACCATTTTGTATTCCCTGTAGCAGTGACTAAGACTTCGTGTTGTTGTACATCCTCGCCAGCATTTGGTGTTTTCAGTGTTCTGGGTTTTGGCTCTTCTAATTCATGTTTAGTGATATCTTTGCTTGCTTGCTAAGTCACTTCAGTTGTGTCCAACTCATTCTGACCCCATGGACTGAAGTCCGCCATGCTACTCTGTCCATGGGATTCTCCAGGCAAGAATACTGGAGTGGGTTGTCATGACCTCCTCTGGGAGATCTTCCCAAGTCAGGGATTGAACCTGCATCTTTTGCCTTGTCATGTGGGTTCTTTACCACCAGCGCTATCTGGGAAGGCCTTAGTGATATCTTAGTGTTGTTCTAATTTTATTTCCCTAATGACATATGATGGAGCATCTTTTTATATGCTTATTTTCCATCTGTAATCATCTTTGGAGAGCAACATTTTTAACTAATTTTATTTGTTTATTTTTGGCTGTGCTGGGTCTTCATTGCAGTGAGGGCTTTTCTCTTGTTGCAGCAAGTGGGGAGGAGGAGTGGGGGACCAAAGTAAATGACCGCCTTGTGAGTCTTGCTTATTCAATGTGCAGTTACATCTTGAAAGGATGAAACAATGAGAAGAACACTTTGAAGGTTGTAACTACCAATAGGAAGAAGTTCTTGATGTCCTTTGTATCTGAAGAAATGATTTTCTTTTAGAAGTAAGTCACTAATACCCTACTATTCTGTATCTGCTAATAGGGAGTGGAAATACCCCAAAATGATGCTTTTCTGTGGGTGTATTATTCTTAGAAAATTCAAGTGAAGACAAAAATGTCTTCAGGCGGTAAGCTGAAGCTGCCAGTCACCCCCTCCCATGTCTTAAACTCAACCTAATTGCACTGATAGGATTGGAGGAGGTAGAAGAATTGATTTTTGCTCAATCATAGGACAGAAACCAACAGATTCAAGTTGACACTGAAAGTCAAGTTTTCAAGAAATTATTGGCATTCATGAATTCAGAATATTAATGGCAAATGTGCACAGGGAACCTGATACTCTCTTCCCTGTATCCTGGCAGAGCCACTATTTAAATCTATTTAAATGCATTGACTCTGATTACCAAGGGCCCCACACAGGCCAGCCTGCACTTGGAGGGGTTGGTAGGAGCAGTGGGTCAGCGACATTGTGTTGGTTCGATTCCAGCTGAAATGTTGGGGAAATCAGTTTGTTTGCTTACTTGTGGGTTTACACAAACTCAGAAAGCATGTTTGGGTAATTCTTCTGTACAGATTTAGAGACAGCATATATTAGAGGAGTCCATAAAAAATTGTTGATGGTGGAGAAAATAAAAATGTATTCTTATGAGTGGTAGACAGAAGAAAAAAATTCTAGAGGATAAATCGGAGGAAAAAGCACATACACTTTTTATTAGCTTACAGAACACACATGATTTGCAGATGTTGGACTGAATGTTTCACATAAAAAATACTTCTATACCTGGGCTTTTTTCCCCCTCACTTATTTTAATAGCTGAAGCATCTTTCTCTTGTGAACAATTTATTCTAATGGCAATAAAAATGCAACAGTACCACCTTATTATGCCCAATAGCAAGTGACTTATGTGGCGTCTTAGCTTGCTTTGTAGGGTTGGGCTTTGATGACTGATGGCAACCCGGGCTAACGAGGCACTTGGATGAGCGACATTGTAAGTAGGGAACCATGGAAAAACATTTCAGCTCTTAAAGTGGTACTCAGCTTTCCAGTTTCTTGAAACTTACTGATCACACCTATAAACCTTTCAGTTCAGTTCAGTTCAGTTCAGTCGCTCAGTCATGTCTGACTCTTTGCAACCCTTTGAATCACAGCACGCCAGGCCTCCCTGTCCATCACCAACTCCCAGAGTTTACTAAAACTCATGTCCATCGAGTTGGTGATGCCATCCAGCCATCTCATCCTCTGTGGTCCCCTTCTCCTCCTGCCCTCAATCCCTCCCAGCATCAGAGTCTTTTCCAATGAATCAACTCTTCACATGAGGTGGCCAAAGTACTGGAGTTTCAGTTTTAGCATCATTCCTTCCAAAGAAATCCCAGGGCTGATCTCCTTCAGAATGGACTGGTTGGATCTCCTTGCAGTCCAAGGGACTCTCAAGAGTCTTCTCCAACACCACAGTTCAAAAGCATCAATTCTTCGGTGCTCAGCTTTCTTCATGGTCCAACTTTCACATCCACACATGACCACTGGAAAAACCATAACCTTGACTAGGTGGACCTTTGTTGACAAAGTAATGTCTCTACTTTTTAATATGCTATCTAGGTTGGTCATAACTTTCCTTCCAAGGAGTAAGCGTCTTTTAATTTCATGGCTGCAGTCACCATCTGCAGTGATTTTGGAGCCCAGAAAAATAAAGTCTGACACTGTTCCCACTGTTTCCCCATCTATTTCCCATGAAGTGGTGGGACCGGATGCCATGATCTTCGTTTTCTGAATGTTGAGCTTTAAGCCAACTTTTTCACTCTCCACTTTCACTTTCATCAAGAGGCTTTTGAGTTCCTCTTCACTTTCTGCCATAAGGGTGGTGTCATCTGCATATCTGAGGTTATTGATATTTCTCCCAGCAATCTTGATTCCAGCTTGTGTTTCTTCCAGTTCAGCGTTTCTCATGATGTACTCTGCATATAAGTTAAATAAGCAGGGTGACAATATACAGCCTTGATGAACTCCTTTTCCTATTTGGAACCAGTCTGTTGTTCCATGTCCAGTTCTAACTGTTGCTTGCTGACCTGCATACAGATTTCTCAAGAGGCAGGGTCAGGTGGTCTGGTATTCCCATCTCTTTCAGAATTTTCTACAGTTTATTGTGATCCACACAGTCAAAGGCTTTGGCATAGTCAATAAAGCAGAAAATAGATGTTTTTATGGAACTCTCTTGCTTCTTTGATGATCCAGCGGATGTTGGCAATTTGATCTCTGGTTCCTCTGCCTTTTCTAAAACCAGCTTGAACATCTGGAAGTTCACGGTTCACATATTGCTGAAGCCTGGCTTGGAGAATTTTGAGCATTACTTTACTAGTGTGTGAGATGAGTGCAATTGTGTGGTAGTTTGAGCATTCTTTGGCATTGCCTTTCTTTGGGATTGAAATGAAAACTGACCTTTTCCAGTCCTGTGGCCACTGCTGAGTTTTCCAAATTTGCTGGCATATTGATTGCAGCACTTTCACAGCAACATCTTTCAGGATTTGAAAGAGCTCAACTGAAATTCCATCACCTCCACTAGCTTTGTTTATAGTGAAGCTTTCTAAGGCCCACTTGACTTCACATTCTAGGGTGTCTGGCTCTAGGTGAGTGATCACAGCATCATGATTATCTTGGTCATGAAGATCTTTTTTGTATAGTTCTTCTGTGTATTCTTGCCACCTTTCTTAATATCTTCTGCTTCTGTTAGGTCCATACCATTTCTGTCCTTTATCGAGCGCATCTTTGCATGAAATGTTCAGCTTTACTAACACACAAAGATGACATTCAGAACAAGGATGCTGGGAAATGTTTTTGGAGTTTGCTTAAGGACTTTCATAAGCAGAATTATTCTTCCTCGTCTACATAGTACTTTGTCTAAGTGAGTGAGTAAAAGTACTCAGTCATGTCCGACTCTTTGCTACCCCATAGGCTATGCAGCCCCTGGAATTCTCCAGGCCAGAATACTGGAGTGGGTAGCCTTTCCCTTCTCCAGGGGAGCTTCCCAACCCAGAAATGGAATCCAGGTCTCCCTCATCGCAGGCGGATTCTTTACCAGCTGAGCCACAAGGGAACTTTTTCTAAATGTCACTTTTTTTTAAGTTAACTGTGAGTCATCTGTGCATTGACTGGTTGGGCTGTGATGCTTTCTGTCTTCAGTAAAAGCTTCTGTTAATGACTGAGACAGACTGGGGACTCTTGGTGTCCTAGAAGAGAGATTTTATTGGATACTCTGTGCATTTTTTTGTTGAGGGTGTGGTCAGATGCTCCTCATGTAGTTCATCTGCCTGCCTTGGTGCCTTCATGAAAGGAGGTCATTTTTTCTAACGTATCTCTGAGGCTTTCTTTTGCAAATTGAAGAGTATTATGTAAATCATATTTTGATTATTTTATGAAATAATAGCATTCTGCCTATAACTCAAATTATTCTAAGTTCATTTAAAAAATAATTAACTTAAAATTAGAACTACTGATTAGTATTAAACACATTTAAAATTAAAATTAAATAATTAACTTAGAACTACCGTACAATCCAGCATTTCCACTCCTGGATATATATCCAAAGGAAATGAACAACTAAGCCAAAAAAATGAATGCATCCCAGTAGCAGCAGTATTATTCACAGTAGCCAAGACGGGGAAGGAACCTAAATGTCCATCAGTAAATGAATGGATGAAGATGTGGTGTAAATATACAATATAATATTACTCAGCAATAAAAAATGAAATTATATATTCTACAATGTATGTAGACCTAGTAAGTAATATGTTTAGTAAAATAAGTTAGAGAAAGAGCAGTACTCTGTGTTATTACTTATATGTGGAATCGTAAAAAATAAAACAAATGAATGTATATCAGATCACATCAGTCGCTCAGTCGTGTCCGACTCTTTGCTACTCCATGAATCGCAGCACTCCAGGCCTCCCTGTCCATCACCAACTCCTGGAGTTCACTGAGACTCACGTCCATCGAGTCAGTGATGCCATCCACCCATCTCATCCTCTGTCGTCCCCTTCTCCTCCTGCCCCCAATCCCTCCCAGCATCAGAGTCTTTTCCAATGAGTCAACTCTTCGCATCAGGTGGCCAAAGTACTGGAGTTTCAGCTTTAGCATCATTCCTTCCAAAGAAATCCCAGGGCTGATCTCCTTCAGAATGGACTGGTTGGATCTCCTTGCAGTCCAAGGGACTCTCAAGAGTCTTCTCCAACACCACAGTTCAAAAAGCATCAATTCTTCGGCGCTCAGCCTTCTTCACAGTCCAACTCTCACATCCATACATGACCACAGGGAAAACCATAGCCTTGACTAGACGAACCTTTGTTGGCAAAGTAATGTCTCTGCTTTTGAATATGCTATCTAGGTTGGTCATAACTTTCCTTCCAAGGAGTAAGCGTCTTTTAATTTCATGGCTGCAGTCACCATCTGCAGTGATTTTGGAGCCCAGAAAAATAAAGTCTGACACTGTTCCCACTGTTTCCCCATCTATTTCCCATGAAGTGGTGGGACCAGATGCCATGATCTTCGTTTTCTGAATGTTGAGCTTTAAGCCAACTTTTTCACTCTCCACTTTCACTTTCATCAAGAGGCTTTTGAGTTCCTCTTCACTTTCTGCCATAAGGGTGGTGTCATCTGCATATCTGAGGTTATTGATATTTCTCCCAGTAATCTTGATTCCAATTTGTGTTTCTTCCAGTCCAGCGTTTCTCATGATGTACTCTGCATATAAATTAAATAAGCAGGGTGACAATATACAGCCTTGACAAACTCCTTTTCCTATTTGGAACCAGTCTGTTGTTCCATGTCCAGTTCTAACTGTTGCTTGCTGACCTGCATACAAATTTCTCAAGAGGCAGGGTCAGGTGGTCTGGTATTCCCATCTCTTTCAGAATTTTCTACAGTTTATTGTGATCCACTCAGTCAAAGGCTTTGGCATAGTCAATAAAGCAGAAAATAGATGTTTTTCTGGAATTCTCTTGCTTTTTCTATGATCCAGCGGATGTTGGCAATTTGATCTCTGGTTCCTCTGCCTTTTCTAAAACCAGCTTGAACATCTGGAAGTTCACGGTTCACATATTGCTGAAGCCTGGCTTGGAGAATTTTGAGCATTACTTTACTAGTGTGTGAGATGAGTGCAATTGTGCGGTAGTTTGAACATTCTTTGGCATTGCCTTTCTTTGGGATTGAAATGAAAACTGACCTTTTCCAGTCCTGTGGCCACTGCTGAGTTTTCCAAATTTGCTGGCATATTGAGTGCAGCACTTTCACAGCATCATCTTTCAGGATTTGGAATAGCTCAACTGGAGTTCCATCACCTCCACTAGCTTTGTTCGTAGTTTGCTTTCTAAGGCCCACTTGACTTTACATTCCAGGATGTCTGGCTCTAGGTCAGTGATCACACCATCGTGATTATCTGGGTCGTGAAGATCTTTTTTGTACAGTTCTTCTGTGTATTCTTGCCATCTCTTCTTAATGTCTTCTGCTTCTGTTAGGTCCATACCATTTCTGTCCTTTATGGAGCTCATCTTTGCATGAAATGTTCCTTTGGTATCTCTGATTTTCTTGAAGAGATCCCTAGTCTTTCCCATTCTGTTTTTTTCCTCTATTTCTTTGCATTGATCACTGAAGAAGGCTTTCTTATCTCTTCTTGCTATTCTTTGGAACTCTGCATTCAGATGTTTATATCTTTCCTTTTCTCCTTTGCTTTTCGTTTCTCTTCTTTTCACAGCTGTTTGTAAGGCCTCCCCAGGCAGCCATTTTGCTTTTTTGCTTTTCTTTTCTATGGGAATGGTCTTGATCCCTGTCTCCTATACAATGTTACGAACCTCATTCCATAGTTCATCAGGCACTCTATCTATCAGATCTATTTCTCACTTCCACTGTATCATCCTAAGGGATTTGATTTAGGTCATACCTGAATGGTGTAGTGGTTTTCCCTACTTTCTTCAATTTCAGTCTGAATTTGGCAATAAGGAGTTCATGGTCTGAGCCACAGTCAGCTCCTGGTCTTGTTTTTGCTGACTGTATAGGGCTTTTCCATCTTTGGCTGCAAGGAATATAATCAGTCTGATTTCGGTGTTGACCATCTAGTGATGTCCATGTATAGAGTCTTCTCTTGTGTTGTTGGAAGAGGGTGTTTGTTATGACCAGTACATTTTCTTGGCAAAACTCTACTAGTCTTTGCCCTTCTTTATTCCGTATTCCAAGGCCAAATTTGCCTGTTACTCCAGGTGTTTCTTGACTTCCTACTTTTGCATTCCAGTCCCCTATAATGAAAAGGACACCTTTTTTGGGTGTTAGTTCTAAAAGGTCTTGTAGGTCTTCATAGAACCATTCAACTTCAGCTTCTTCAGCATTACTGGTTGTGGCATAGACTTGGATTACTGTAATATTGAATGGTTTGCCTTGGAAACGAACAGAGATCATTCTGTCGTTTTTCAGATTGCATCCAAGTACTGCATTTCGGACTCTTTTGTTGACCATGATGGCCACTCCATTTCTTCTGAGCGATTCTTGCCCGTGGTAGTAGATATAATGGTCATCTGAGTTAAATTCACCCATTCCAGTCCATTTCAGTTCGCTGATTCCTAGAATGTCGACATTCACTCTTGCCATCTCTTGTTTGACCACTTCCAATTTGCCTTGATTCATGGACCTGACATTCCAGGTTCCTATGCAATATTGCTCCTTACAGCGTTGTACCTTGCTTCTATCACCAGTCACATCCACAGCTGGGTATTGTTTTTGCTTTGGCTCCATCCCTCATTCTTTCTGGAGTTATTTCTCCACTGATCTCCAGTAGCATATTGGGCCCCTACTGACCTGGGGAGTTTCTCTTTCAGTATGATATCATTTTGCCTTTTCATACTGTTCATGGGGTTCTCAAGGCAAGAATACTGAAGTGGTTTGCCATTCCCTTCTCCAGTGGACCACATTCTGTCAAATCTCTCCACCATGACCCACCCGTCTTGGGTTGCCCCACGGGCATGGCTTAGTTTCATTGAGTTAAACAAGGCTGTGGTCCTAGTGTGATTAGATTGACTAGTTTTCTGTGACTATATATCAAAGCAGAAACAGAATCACAGATATTGAGAACAAAATAGTGGTTACTAGCGGGGAGAGGGAAGTGGGTAGGGATGTTTAGGGATATGGGACTAAGAGGTACAAACCAATATGTATAAAATAAATATGCTTCAAGGAGATATTGTACAGGTAAATATAGCCATTGCTTTGTAATAAGTTTAAATGGAGTATAATCTACAAAGGTATTTTAAAAATAATTTTGGTACAATTTTTAAAGTTTACTTTCCAATTAGTACAAAATATTAGCTATATTGCCTGTGTTATACAGTACGTTCTTGAGCCTGTCTTATACCCAATAGTTTGTACTGCCCATTCTCTCATTCGCTATACTGCCCCCCCCCACCCCGGCCACTGGTAACCACTGTTTTCTTCTGTGTATTTGTGAGTCTGCTTCTTCTGTGTTATATTACTAGTTTGTTGTATTTTTCGGAGAATCTCTATGTTGTGCATCTGAAACTAATAAAAAATGTAAATTACACTTCAATGAAATTTTTCAGTAAAAATATTTACTGCAATTCTTGATAAGGATTCTTCATTTTACTCTGTTTATGGGTTTTCAGGAAATACGAAGCTTGGGTGAAAATCTGATTTCCTAGTTGTTTTTATCATTGTTTCATGATAAAATATTTTCCAGAATGACTATTCATTTTCCCCAGGTAAAGATGCAAAACAAGCAGTCTGCTTGATTTAGCCATGGTCACTGGAATAGACTATGGTGGAACCAGTGTGAGGGAGATAGAAAACTCTAGAGTAGAGTGTTTTGCCTTAATTGACAGGGACGATGTCATTTAAAAGGTCATAAATGAAAGTTCAAAATTTTAGATTTGCATACCTTTTTTAAAAGTAATTTTATTGGAGTATAGTTGATTGACAGTTATATTAGTTTCAGGGGTGTGTGTGTGTGTGTGTGTGTGTGTATGTGTTTGAGATCAGTTGCTCAGTCATGTCCAACTCTTTGTGACCCCATGGACTGTAGCCCACCAGGCTCCTCTGTTCATGGAATTTTCCAGGCAAGAATACTTGAGTGGGTTGCCACTTCCTTCTTCAGGGAATCATCCCAACCCAGGAACTAAACCCACGTTTCCTGCTTTGCAGGTGAATCTTTACCACTGTGCCACCTGGGAAGCCCAGTTTCAGGTGTACAGCATAGTAATTCAGTTATGCAGGCATGTGTGCTGTGTCGCTTCAGTTGTGTCCAACTCTTTGCAACCCCATCGACTTGTAGCCTACCAGGCTCCTCTGTCCATGGGATTCTCCAGGTTATAATACTGGAGTGGGTTGCCATGCCTTCCTCCAGGGGATCTCCCTAACCCAAGTCTCGAACCTGTGTCTCTTATGCTTCCTGCCTTGGCAGGGGGGTTCTTTACCATTATTCACCTGGGAAGCCCGATTCAGTTATGCATATACATATAGTCATTGTTTTTCAGATTCTTTTCCCATCTAGGTTATTACAGAATATTGAGTAGAGTTCTGTGTGCTTTATAGTCCCTGTGGTCATCTGTTTTATATATAGTAGTGTGTGTGTTTGTTAATCCCAAGCTCCTAATTTATTCCTCCCCCTACTTTCCTCTTTGGTGACTCACAGATTGAAAACAAACTTCTGGTTACTGCAGCATTTCTGCATATCCTTTACTGAGCCATTTTGCCTCAGGGAATCTTATCTGAAGGAAGACTTGTTCCAAGTTGTTTGTTTCTTTTCCACTGTACTAGACGAAGATATTTCCTCCCAGGTTTAAAGTCTTCAGGACCCAATCTCATGTCCCAAGGGGTAAATCTCCTGCCTGCCTCTCTAATCCCCTGGCCCTCCAGCCTCTACCAGTGAGGCTCTCCAGCCCTTAAACAGCTCCCCAAGGCTCTGGGTAAAATCATGTTCAGTGGTTGGAGAAAAAGAATGAAGATAAAATGTTGTTTGGTAACCTTTCCCTGGTCTCATCTCTTTCTAGTTCTCCATCTTCTCTATCCATGTGTATGTGTGTGTGAGCACACACACACATTCTCACATGTGAGTACACTTTTATATGCAGTTCTCACTCAACTGACATATTTGCTAATAAAGTGCAGATATAATAATGCCTCACTCCCAAACACTCCAGCATGAATCTCTTAAGAATAAAGCCATTCTCCTATATCATCACAAAGCCAACATCCCACCCATACTCTGTATTCTAAGAGAGTTGATTTTTCTTCTCATTTTGGGAAATTTAATTATATTTGTTATTATGGGAAACAAAAGGTTCCAAAGTCAAAACTGTGTATATAAAAAGGTGTAGTGGGAGAGGCGTCTGCCGTTCCTATCCATTAGCCCTCCCCCCACTCCCATTCGTCTTGTAGGAAGCCATTTTCTACCTTCCACCTGTTTCTCTTTGTACAAATAAATGTTGCAATGTGGGGTTTCCTTTCTTCATTCTTTCTTACAGGAAAGGCAGCATTATTTTAGATGAAGCTTTTTTTTTTTAACTTTATACCTCCTGGATATCACTCTCTGTAAGTTCCTACAGACCTTTCTCTAAAGGAGGCCTCGTTAGTAGGCTGTGCTGTGCTTAGCCGCTCAGTTGTGTCTGACTCTTTACAGCCTCATGGACTGCAGCACACCAGGCGCCCCTGTTCATCACCAGCTCCCAGAGTTCACTCAAACTCATGTCCATTGAATTGGCGATGCTGTCCAGCCATCTCATCATCTTCTGTCCTCCCCTTCTCCTCCTGCCTTCAAACTTTCCTAACATCAGGGTCTTTTCCAATGAGACAGTTCTTCCCATCAGGTGGCCAAAGTATTGGAGTTTCAGCTTCAGACTCTTTGCGACCTTATGAATTGTAGCCTGCCAGGATTCTCCAGGCAAGAATACTGGAGTGGGTTGCCATGCCCTCCTCCAGGGGATTTTAGCAACCCAGGGATCGAACCCAGTTCTCCTGCATTGTGGATGGATTCTTTACTGTCTGAGCCACCAAGGAAGCCCTAGGCAGGTAGTCCTGTTTCAGTTCAGTTCAGTTCAGTACAGTTGCTCAGTCATGTCCGACTCTTTGGGACCCCATTTTTAAGACATCATATAATTGAATGAAACAATGGAATCGATATACCAGTGACTTTGCTTTATGTAAAAATTGTAAAAAGGAAAAATAGCAATTCTTTTAAATATTTATCTTTAGTTACTAATCTAACTATGGTTCTTTATATATTTCCAAATAAGTTTCATGTAGATTTTTTCATTTACTTTCATGTAAGTATGTATGGCATTAAATGAGAGTGTGTGAATACATCTACTTTTTCTGGATTATTCCATTTAACTGATTAATAAATGCAGGTCCAGAAGGAATATGGAGACTTTTCTGCTATCACCCATCAGCCCTTCCTGAATGTTCTACAATCCTGGAATGACAAACTATTTTAAGTCACGATTTCAGTACATTCTCTATTTTTCCTAATATAATTACTGTAGCTATCTACCATGGGCCATGTGAGCATGTATTTCATACACTTAGACCTATAACTATTATTATTTCTTTGGCACAATTTCAGCATTTATGAAGAGCCAGAAATTTCAAACATCTAATTTTTTATTGCCTGCATCATAAGCGACTCTTTGTGATGGTAGCAGACATGGAATGGTGAGATAAACTTCAGAATCCAGAAGACCTTTTGCATATTTTGATTGAGACAAATCTGAACTGTTCCAAACTGCACATTCCTTTTCTGCTTTTTAAATCATAAGATACTCTAAAACGTGAACAAGGTTACTCTGTTTTCTGTTAATGTCCCCATGGTTTTTATGCCCCTTTATGCAAACAGGAAAGGTGATTTGCTTTCATAATACAGAAGAACTAGTTTTCTGAAGCAGAAACAGGTTGGGGATCAGTGCAGAGAAGGGGGTGATCTACCAGATGCCCTTGCCAGGCAGAAGGGAAATTTGACATTCCCAAGCAGTGAAAATCTAAATATAGGTTTAATGGATGACCATTTGTGAATTATACAGAGGAACATTGGCCTTGGAAGAGAGACAGTTTCTTCCAATGTTTCCAAAAGAAAATCTGCTACCCCAGTTTGGTCCAACAACCATTTGTATTGTGTTTAATATCTAACAGGCTTTGAGCTAGGCACTGGGGATATACTGATGAATAATGCACATTGCCTACTTTTAAAACTAGTCTAGTAGGGCCTAAAGTGTTCACTCAGATTTGTCTCTTTATTTATTTATTTTTTTTTTGCAAGCAATTTGTGGTTTAATAGCAGCTGGTCAAGCGAGTTGAAAAACCTAATGAGTCGTATATTAAATGTTTTGAATGTCTTTTCTCTTTCTTGGGAAACTGGCTAACCCCTATAGTCTTTCTCCCATAGCAAATGGCTCTGAAACTTTGATCTGTACAAACCAGTTTGCCAGATGTAGTGGATAGAGCATGTGTGACCTTTTGTGTGCCAATTCAGCCTGGCTGATCAGAAACCACGCGTTAATCTTTTTTTTTTTTTTTTTTTTTTATCTGTGTTAGAATTTGCTTCCTTTTTATTTTATTTTATTTTTTTTTATGTTAATAAACTTCTGTTTGATTTTGTCCTGCTATTCTGTCATTTCTTACAGAGATCCTCAGCTAAGAACTCAGAAGGGTAAAGGGAAATAAGCCTCTATGTCACCCTAAGTCAGCTTCAATAATTACCATAGTGAGCAGTCTTTTTTTTTTTTTGGGGGGGGGGGATGAAATGTCCTATAGCTATCAATTAGGTCTAACTGGTCTATTGTATCGTTTAAAGTTTGTGTTTCCTTGTTAATTTTCTGTTTAGTTGATCTATCCATAGGTGTGAGTGGGGTATTAAAGTCTCCCACTATTATTGTGTTATTGTTAATTTCTCCTTTCATACTTGTTAGCATTTGTCTTACATACTGCGGTGCTCCCATGTTGGGTGCATATATATTTATAATTGTTATATCTTCTTCTTGGATTGATCCTTAGATCATTATGTAGTGACCTTCTTTGTCTCTTTTCACAGCCTTTGTTTTAAAGTGTAATTTATCTGATACGAGTATTGCTACTCCTGCTTTCTTTTGGTCCCTATTTGCATGGAAAATCTTTTTCCAGCCCTTCACTTTCAGTCTGTATGTATCCCCTGTTTTGAGGTGGGTCTCTTGTAGACAACATATGTAGGGGTCTTGTTTTTGTATCCATTCAGCCAGTCTTTGTCTTTTGGTTGGGGCATTCAACCCATTTACGTTTAAGGTAATTACTGATAAGTATGATCCCGTTGCCATTTACTTTATTGTTTTGGGTTCGAGTTTATACACCATTTTTGTGTTTCCTGTCTAGAGAATATCCTTTAGTATTTGTTGGAGAGCTGGTTTGGTGGTGCAGAATTCTCTCAACTTTTGCTTGTCTGAAAAGCTTTTAATTTCTCCTTCATACTTGAATGAGATCCTTGCTGGCTACAATAATCTGGGCTGTAGGTTATTTTCTTTCATCGTTTTAAGTATGTCTTGCCATTCCCTCCTGGCTTGAAGAGTTTCTATTGAAAAATCAGCTGTTATCCTTATGGGAATTCCCTTGTGTGTTATTTGTTGTTTTTCCCTTGCTGCTTTTAATATTTGTTCTTTGTGTTTGATCTTTGTTAATTTGATTAATATGTGTCTTGGGGTGTTTCTCCTTGGGTTTATCCTGTTTGGGACTCTCTGGGTTTCTTGGACTTGGGTGATTATTTCCTTCCCCATTTTAGGGAAGTTTTTAACTATTATCTCCTCAAGTATTTTCTCATGGTCTTTCTTTTTGTCTTCTTCTTCTGGAACCCCTATGATTCGAATGTTGTAGCATTTAATATTGTCCTGGAGGTCTCTGAGATTGTCCTCATTTCTTTTAATTCGTTTTTCTTTTATCCTCTCTGATTCATTTATTTCTACCATTTTATCTTCTAATTCACTAATCCTATCTTCTGCCTCTGTTATTCTACTATTTGTTGCCTCCAGAGTGTTTTTAATTTCATTTATTGCATTATTCATTATATATTGACTCTTTTTTATTTCTTCTAGGTCCTTGTTAAACCTTTCTTGCATCTTCTCAATCCTTGTCTCCAGGCTATTTATCTGTGATTCCATTTTAATTTCAAGATTTTGGATCAATTTCACTATCATTATTTGGAATTCTTTATCAGGTAGATTCCCTATCTCTTCCTCTTTTGTTTGGTTTGGTGGGCATTTATCCTGTTCCTTTATCTGCTGGCTATTCCTCTGTCTCTTCATCTTGTTTAAATTGCTGAGTTTGGGAGTCCTTTCTGTATTCTGGCAGTTTGTGGAGTTCTCTTTATTGTGGCGTTTCCTCGCTGTGTGTGGGTTTGTACAGGTGGCTTGTCAAGGTTTCCTGGTTAGGGAAGCTTGTGTCGGTGTTCTGGTGGGTGGAGCTGTATTTCTTCTCTTTGTTCAGTCGCGCTGTGGGGAGGGAGGGAGGGATGCTGCAAACAAATGACACTGGCGTGCGCTCACAGTGCCTCAGCCACACTGGGTCTGCCCCCGCTCACGGCGCATGTAGCCTCCCAGCCCACACTGCTCAGGCTCTAGGTTGTTCCGCCAGGAACAATCCGAGGCTGGCCCTGGGTTGCATGTACCTCCCAGGTCCAAGCCGCTCAGGTTCAGGCACTCAGGTAGTCCTCAGAGGCTCAGACTCAGTTGGGCCTGCGTTTTGTGCTCTTCCCAGGTCCGAGCAGCTCAGGTGATGAGGTGTTTGGCGAGCGCCAATGCTGCGACTTATCGCCTCCCCGCCACTCGGTTATCTGGGTGTAAAACCGGCGCACCCTCTCAGGCAGATGTTGACCGTCCAGACCCCCAATAAGTTTTAGTTGGCAAAGAAGCCAGTTTTATAGATAATGTCTCTCTGGGGCTGCGATTGCCCCCTTCCGGCTCTGGCTGCCTGTCACCAGAGGGGGAAGGTCTGCAGCCGGCTATCTCTGTTTAGTCCTTTGTTCCGTGCGCGGGCTGGCGGTGATTTAGGTTAGGGCTGGCTTTTCGCATGGTAGATATCCCACAGTCTGGTTTGCTAGCCCAAATTATTTCGCTCAGATAGTGCTCAGGGTATTCAGGCCAGATTCTTACTTTCAGCGATGCAGCCCGCGCCGCGCCTCCCTGCCCAGCCCCCGCTTGCTAATGGCGGATGCAGGCGTCTGCGCTGCTACTCCGCTGGGGGAGTTACCGTAGGGCTCGCAATCTGCGAGTTTTAATTGTTTATTTATTTTTTCTCCCTGTTATGTTGCCCTCTGTGCTTCCAAAGCTCGGCACGGATTCGGCAGTGAGAAGGTTTCCTGGTATTTGGAAACGTCTCTCTTTTTAAGACTCCCTTCCCGGGACGGAACTCCGTCTCTCCCTCTTTTGTCTCTTTTATTGTCTTTAATGTTTTTTCCTACCTCCTTTCGAAGAGTTGGGTTGCTTTTCTGGGTGCCTGATGTCCTCTGCCAGCATTCAGAAGTTGTTTTGTGGAATTTACTCGACGTTTAAATGCTCTTTTGATGAATTTGTGGGGGAGAAAGTGTTTTCCCCGTCCTACTCCTCCGCCATCTTGGCGCCTCCCCGATTTGTCTCTTTATAATGCTGGACACATGCAGGGAGTAACCGCTGGTAGGTCAGTGGGGATCTGACAAGCCAGGGTCTGGTTATCAGTCACTAGCACAGACGGGTGAAAAGTGAAGGTCAAGCTCAGAGGGGAGGCCGATGGGCAGTGAGGGTTATTGGGCTTTTGAGCTGTAGATGGGATAGCCGTTTCTTTTAAAGTCTTCCAAGTGTTTTGAAATGATTCTCAGAATGAAATAGGTGCAGGAAAGAGGTGTACTGAGCCTGCCAAATTTACATTTGTTCTGTCCTCTGTTAGTAGTTAGACTGCCCTTGCTTATCCATCCATACTTCTCATCTGTTTTAGTAGGTTAGGGAACCCTAAGATGAGCATCCACTGGAAATACACTTAAGTTAGTATGTGTGACAGTCAAAATGTCCTTGCAAGAAGTAATTGTTCCATAAGCTCATGTTTAACAATTACTCTTTTCATTGCCTGGCTTGGTTTTGTAGTTGCTTCTCATCTAATTTGTCATTTAGACACACGACAATGCCAGTTCACCCACTTTTTGGTGTAATCTTTGCAATTCACACACACACCATCCTTCCACACATGCCTGAATGCCTCCAAAAGTATATAGAAAGAAAGATGTATTTACTCTAAGGATTGAGCCTAGACTTATTCAGTTCAGTTCAGTCACTCAGTCATGTCTGACTCTTTGCGACCCCATGGAATGCAGCACACCAGGCTTCCCTGTCCATCACCAACTCCAGGAGCTTGCTCAAACTCATGTCCATTGAGTCAGTGATGCCATCCAACCATCTCATCCTCAGGTGTCCCCTTCTCCTCCCACCTTCAATCTTTCCCAGCATCAGGGTCTTTTCAAATGAGTCAGTTCTTCACATAAGGTAGCCAAAGTATTGGAGTTTCAGCTTCAGCATCAATCTTTCCAATGAATATTCAGGACTGATTTCCTTTAGGATTGACTGGTTGGATCTCCTTGCAGTCCAAGGGACTCTTAAGAGTCTTCTCCAATACCACAGTTCAAAAGCATCAGTTCTTTGGCGCTCAGCTTTCTTTATAGTCCAACTCACATCCATACATGACTACTAGAAAAACCATAGCTTTGACTAGATGGACCTTTGTTTTCAAAGTAATGTCTCTGCTGTTTAATATGCTGTCTAGGTTGATCATAGCTTTTCTTCCAAGAAGCAAGAGTCTTTTAATTTCATAGCTGCAATCACCACCTGCAGTGATTTTGGAGCCCCCTAGAATAAAGTTGCTCACTGTTTCCACTGTTTCCCCATCTATTTGCCATGAAGTGATGGGACCAGATGCCATGATCTTAGTTTTCTGAATGTTGAGTTTTAAGCCAACATTTTCACTCTCCTCTTTCACTTTCATCAAGAGGCTCTTTAGTTCTTCTTCACTTTCTGCCATAAGGGTGGTGTCATCTGCATATCTGAGATTATTGATATTTCTCCCAGCAATCTTGATTCCAGCTTGTGCTTCATCCAGCCCAGCATTTTGCGTGATGTACTCTACATATAAGTTAAATAAGTAGGGTGACAATATACAGCCTAGACATATGCTCATGATTAATTTCACATTAGATTGTAGATACAGAATTTGCTTGTGAGTAGGGAAATTAAACGGGGTTCCCAGATGGTGCTAGTGGTAAAGAACCCACCTGCCAATTCAGGAGATGTAAGAGATACAGTTGCAATCCCTGGGTCGGGAAGATCCATTCGAGGAGGAGATGGCAACCCACTTGCATGGGGAATCCCATGGACAGAGGAGCCTCCTGAGCTACGGTCCATAGAGTTGCAATGAGCTGGACACAATGGAAATGACTTAGCACACATGCATGCAGGGAAATTGAATAGCTCACTGAAGGTCCTATCAAACCTTATGGCTTCAGAGCATATTAGAGCGTCCTGTTCACTACTTGGCAGAGTTTTGCCTTCCTCCATGAATCATGTGAACATCATCTTCATCTGACCTCATTCGTTTTAGTCCATCTTAATATTTGTTCAGTTTTCCTCCTGGGGTCATGATATATCTCTTTAATGTGCCAACTAAAATCTACCAACACTTTACTGTGAAGTACTATTGAGATTTTTCTACATCCAGAGGAGGAAACAGAAGAATCTTCCTGAAGACACAATCCCCACTGTGCATATTTTATAGATAGAGGTGATATCTCCCCACTTTGCTGTTTAGGAGGACCTAAGTTTATTTCTTCTGTGTTGTTGTCTCTGCTTACACTGGTTCCATATTTCCCATCACACACGTTATCTGTATTTTCATCATAGTTCAGGTAACAATCCTATCTGTTACTAATTCAGTCACTAAACCTTTATTGAGTACCAGTCCTGTACCACACACTCCACCAACTCCTTTCACCCTACCTTAACAATAAATTAGTATGACTCGGAGCTCAAACTGGTGCTCCAGGACAACCTAGTCGGTGGGATGGAGTGGGAGGTGAGAGGGGAATTCAAGGGGAGGGATAGATATATATATACCTATGACTGATTCATGTTGATGCATGTCAGAAACCAACACAGTATTGTAAAGCAATTGTCCTTCTATTAAAAATAAATAAAAAATAATAAATTACCTTAGGAGGTGGTCTAATGTTTTATTAACAGATATCAGTTCAGTTCAGTTCATTCACTCAGTTGTGTCTGACTCTTTATAGCCCCATGGACTGCAGCACATCAGGCCTCCCGGTCCATCACCAACTCCTGGAGTTTACTCAAACTCATGTCCACTGAGTCGGTGATGCCATCCAACCATCTCATCCTCTGCCCTTCCCTTCTCTTCCTGCCTTCAAACTTTCCCAGCGTCAGGGTCTTTCCCAGTGAGTCAGTTCTTTGCATCAGGTGGCCAAAGTATTGGAGTTTCAGCTTCAACATCCATCTTTCCAATGAATATTCAGATCTGATTTCCTTTAGGATGGACTGGTTGGATCTCCTTGAAGTCCAAGGGACTCCCAAGAGTCTTCTCCAATACCACAGTGCAAAAGCATCAATTCTTCGGTGCTCAGTTTTTTTATAGTCCAATTCTAACATCCATACATGACTACTGGAAAAACCATAGCTTTGATTAGACAGACCTTTGTTGGCAAAGTAATGTCTCTGCTTTTTAATATGCTGTCTAGGTTGCAGATATAATAGTTTATAATTTAAAAAGGGAAATTAGGAGCAGTAGAGTAATGGAACTGACTGCCCCAGGACCGAGGGTTCAACATGAACAAGACAAGAAGTCCCTCCTGAACACTAGAGTCTACTTATGACTTTACCACCTAATCAAGGATGGCCCTTCCCAAACAGTGTGATAAAGAGCTTCTGTGCTGTGTGTCTTTTTAATTTGTTATCAGCTCTGGTTTTTCTCCACTGTTATTCCCTCATATTCCTTGAGGATTGCAGGCATGATGTTAATATGCCAGGATTTGAAAGTCACACATGCAAAAATATAGATTCAACTGAATGATAGCTCTGTGCAAAGGCAGCAGCATATTTTATATGATTGTCATTTTCTTCAACTGAATGTCGCTGTGTCTTTGCTTCTTTCAATTTTTAATGATTCTGCCCTGAATTTACCCTTTATTTACTACTGACACAATTTGTGGATTCCCTGTCAATAAATTAATATTTATTGAAAGATTATATCTGGCATCACGACAGATACACTATGGATAAAGCAGAGATTTATATGTTTGGAACTTAGTTGTGACGATAAAACTTATAGTCATAAAATCTGTGGGAAAAAATTTTCCATGTGTTGGTGGGCGTTATGATGGTAGTGTAGAGGAAGGTACAAAGGACTGCAGGAACTAGAGGAACCTTGCAGGAGGAAGGGGCTTAGCTGATCCTTGAATGTTGGGTAGAATTTAGACCCGCCCTGTCCATGATGGCTTCCCTGGTAGCTCAGATGGTAAAGCGTCTGCCTACAATGCGGGAGATCCAAGTTCCATCCCTGGGTCAGGAAGATCCCCTGGAGAAGAAAATGGCAACCCACTCCATTACTCTTGCCTGGAAAATCCCATGGACCAAGGAGCCTGGTAGGCTACAGTCCATGGGGTCACAAAGAGTCGGACATGACTGAGCGACTTTGCTTCACTTTACTGTCCATGATGGTAGCTACTGACCATATGTGGCTCCCGAGCACTGGAAATATGGCTAATTGCAATCAAGACCTGCTCTAAGAGGAAAATGCACCCTGGATTTTGAAAACTTAACATGAAAACACATTTAAAATATCTCCTTAAAATTTTATATTGATTCCGTATTGAAGTCATAGTATTATGACTATATTGCATTAAATATAATATATTAAAGTTAGGTTTACCCTTTTCACTTTTACAGTATATCTTCTAGAATGTTACAGATTATATGGAAGACCTGGAGTTTGGCTCTCATCTTTGATAGACATGATATACAGTGAGGAAGGGACTTTGCAAATGCAAAGGGTGGAGGGTCTGGAAACTGGGAGGCAGTGTGTGTGAGGACGGAGAAGGCAATGGCACCCCACTCCAGTACTCTCGCCTGGAAAATCCCATGGACTGAGGGGCCTGGTGGGCTGTAGTCCATGGGGTCGCTAGGAGACACGACTGAGCGACTTCACTTTCACTTTTCACTTTCATGCATTGAAGAAGGAAATGGCAACCCACTCCAGTGTTCTTGCCTGGAGAATCCCAGGGACAGGGGAGCCTGGTGGGCTGCCGTTTATGGGGTCGTACAGGGTCGGACACGACTGAAGCGACTTAGCAGCAGCAGCAGCAGCAGTGTGTGAGGAGGTGATCACAAGTCGAGTTGAAAACTGGAAGAAGGAAGCTTTTGAGCACATCATAGTTGACAGGCTGAGCTCGTTGGGAGAGTGGGCACCCCGGGTGGGCAGGGCAGTGGGCATGGTCTGGCAGGTGAGATGTGTGCTTGACTTGGAGGAGAGATTTGGGCCAGTAATAGGGATTTGGAGCTGTCGTTTTGTACTTACAATTCCAGAGGGCATCTGAGGTTCTCAGAGGGGAGAGGGCCTTGGGATGAACCTCTAGGACACGATTTATGAGCTCCTTCTGGGAGGTTTGCACCCGTTGCCACGCACCTCCTATTCCACTTCTGATGCTTGCCCTCTGAGGATGAATATTTAAAGAAAATGAGGGAAACTGATTTACCTCTGGGGAAATGTTCCCCTACAGTTTAGCTCCTCAGGGCCACCAGGGAACTACATGGATGCTTGGGGAGGAAGGTTCTGGCAGCGTTGTGCAAAGGCTGGAAAGACCAGGAACCCATGAGAGCTGACTGGAGGACCGGTGGGCAGCCGCAAAAGGGTGTGTGCTGGCCGTGCAGGTTGGTTCCCTCGCCTGCATGCCCCTCGGCCAGGCCTACGGGAGGGCGGGTGTCTGGGCATCCTGAAAACAGACCTAGGTGACAGCCACTGACAAACTGGGAAACATCCTGGCCTGGCCTTTTAGTTTCCTGTTAGCCAATAAAGGATTCCGGGAGTTCTTCTTTCCTAAGGCGACAATAGACCCATGAGGTGAGGCAGTCTAATATTCTATTAATTGACATTTTAGCTTATAATGTAGAAAGGGAAGTAAGGAGCAAAGGAGGAAGGAGTCAGAATGCCCCCTGAAGTTAATAAGCTATAGTTTTGAGAGGGAAAACCAAGAACCTTTCAGACCAGTGGTGCTTTATTATGAATGTGAAAAGCCTACGAAGGTGAACGCTTTTGAAGGACAAAGCACATTTTGATGTCTGTGTTCTGGAATGTACATTAAAACTTCATCCTAATTACTCCACTGACATAGCTCATTAACAAGAATAAAAGTCATAATAGCTAACATTCATCAAATACAGCTCTCAGGCAGTGGGAGGTGAAGAGAGCTCTCAGTCCGCCTGTGTTCATACCTGGTGGCAACTGCAGGCATTTTGCTTAACCTTTAACCTCTCTGTTCTTCAGAGAGACTTCCCTGGTGGCTCAGACGGTAAAGCATCTGCCTACAATGCGGGAAACCTGGGTTCAGTCCCTGGGTTGGGAAGATCTCCTGGAGAAGGAAATGGCAACCCACTCCAATTTTCTTGCCTGGAGAATCTCATGGAGGGAGGAACCTGGTAGGCTACAGCCCATGCAGCCTAGGTTGCAAAGACTCGGACACGACTGAGCGACTTCACTTTCTTTTTCTTTCTGTTCTTCAGTCTCCTCAAATGCATGTAAGAATTGTACCTACCCTGTGGGAATATTTTGATCCCTAAATGAGTTAATACATAAGGCACACAGAGCACACAGAATAACTTCCAGGGCATAGGAATTTGACAAAGGTTAGCCACTAGTTCACAGAATGCTTATAGTTAGCTTTTCATACTCTAATATAAAAGAAGAGAAAATTTTGTTTTGGAAAAGTCAGGTCATGAGCTGGCAAGTAAGTTGTAGAACCAGTATTCAACCCAAGCCTAGCCAGAATGTCAAGTTTCTGTCCTAAACCTCCTTTTTTTAAAAAAAAATTAAATAATTAAAAAAATTGTAGTTGATTTACATTGTTGTGTTAATTTTTGCTGTGCAGCAGAGTGATTCTGTTATACATATATTTAATACTTTCTTTTTAACATTCTTTTCCATTATGGTTTATCTCAAGATATTGAATGTAGTTCTCTGTGCTATATAGTAGAGCTCCTTGAATCAGAAAACTGCAGCATGCAAGCCAAGTCCTGCCCGCTCCCTGCTTTTGTAAGGCCCTAAACTGAGGATGGCTTCCCTGGTGGCTCAGCAGTAAAGAATACACCTGCCCATGCAGGGGACTTGAGTTCGATCCCTGAGTCCTGAAGATCCCCTGGAGAAGGAAATGGCAATCCACTGCAATATCCTTGCCTGAAAAATTCCCATGGATGGAGGAGCCTGGTGGGCTACAATCCGTGGGGTCACAAAGAATCAGACATGACTTAGTGACTAAACAACCACAAAGCTGAGGGTGGTTTTCATGGATGAACTTTGTGATTGAGTTGATCATAGGAAGCAATACCTTTGAATCTAAATTAAGGGTAATGTTATCCCCACTCCCTCCAAAATAATTACAGTCTTTTCTTAGTAGTCTTGTATTCTATGAGTGATTATACTGTTGTTATTACTTTGTGGATTTCAATGAATAAAAGGCGTGGAAAGTGTTTTCTCTTCTGGATTATAAGTATCTACATAGTAACCTTGATTTTGACACTAGATCTTTAAAGCCTAAAAGGCTTCCTTCTGGCTGTTTCTAGAAAAGCTGGATGCCGTCCAATCTACTCTGTTGCTGCCTTCGTTTCTGTTAGCTGCTAGGGTGGTCCTTCTGGGAGAAAGTTTGGAAAACCAGAGACCTGGTCATTACCAAGAGGGTGCAGTGGGCAGAAGCTGGGTAGCTGAGGGGCTGGAGAAGGATGCTTCTAGAAGCAAGGCTGTGAGTGGTCACCATGCTGGTGCACACAGCATATCTTTAGAGATTTGGCAGGAGCCTGTGTCCAGCAGGAGCTTCTGGGAAATGGCCTAGGAGGGTATGTTTCTTTCTTTTTTTAAAAAAATAAATTTATGTATTTTTAATCGAAGGATAATTGCTTTACAGTATTGAGTTGGTTTCTGCCAAACATCAACATGAATCGTCCACAGGTATACCTATGTCCCCTCCCTCTTGAACCTCCCTCCCGCCTCCCGCCCCAACCCACCCCTGAAGGTTGTTATAGAGCCCCGGTTTGAGTTCCCTGAGTCATGTTTTTGAAGATCTCTTCTGCTAGGAAGCATTGGCTTCATTTGTCGAAATAGGAACATTCTCCCAGATTCCAATTTTCTTTCCACCTCTCAGGGGGGCTCTAAATAAAAAATGTCCTCTAAAGATGTAAGGCTAGAAGTTTGGCAGGACTTTTCAAAAGAAACTTTAATATTTTTATTTTCCCTTGAAGGAGGCTTGGAAAACTCATTTCCACCACTGAGCTGTTGGGAGATAACTGGTGCCTGGAATAAAAATCATGTAACACTTGGCTTCTGGGATGTAGTTAACGGGCTCTGGTAGCGGAGATGGTGTGATTGGTGACAAGGAACCCATGGCGAGTTTGATATGCCAAGTAGAAATAGAATAAAGTATATGGAGTCTAAAAAGACATGTACAGATGCACATATTTACAAAACAAAAATAGAGTCACAGATGTAGAAAACAATCTTATTGGTTACCAGGGGGGATAGAGGGAAGGTATAAATTGGGAGATTGGGATTATCATATATGCTATAATATATATATATATATATATATATAAGATAATCAACAAGGACCTACTGTATAGCACAGGGAACTCTATTCAATACTCTGTAATGATCTACATGGGAAAAGAATCTAAAACAGAGTGGATATGTGTATATATATTTAACTCTATTACTTTGCTTTACAGCAGAAAGTAACACAACATTGTAAATCAACTATACTCCAATTAAAAAAAAAATAGACCAAAGAGATGGAATACTGGAAGGTGCCATTGAGGCCTTAAAGGAATCATGAAGACATGAAAGACATGTGTCAGCCCTTTGATGTCACAGATGCTAAGACGGGGACTCAGAGATCTCAAATAACTTCTCCCCCAAGCTGTTGAGTGGCCCAGAGGTCGACGCAGGGCATCTTGCAAACTTCCTACTTTCCTTTGCCACCAGACTGCTTTTAAACCTTTCTATTTCCCACTTTTGTTTACCATTTTAAAGCAAGTCCAGATCTCTTTGTGGTGACCCCAGTGCTCCTGAACCCTTCATCGAAAATGCCTCACCCTCTGTTCCAGAAATCGCCCGCAGGTAATGAGACTGCCATGGCCTTATGCCTCACCTGGATCCTGACTCAAGGGCGCCCACCTGTCCACCAGCTCGCCCACCCACCATTTCTGACCTCCCATTCCAAGCAGCTGAAACAGTTCAAGACTTGACTTAAACAGTAGCATACGAGCAAATGTTAAAATTGAAATCTGGGCTCTGGGCCATATAAAACAGGGTGGGAGTTATTATTTTCTGCCAATTTTAAGTAAAGTGAACATCCACTTTTTTAGGTCGGGAGAATGAGGCAGAAAATGTTTTACTGGGACGCCCCTGCTTTTCATCTCTAAATGTTTGTGTTGTCCCCTGCACGGCCGCAGAATTGTCACTTTACAGCACAAGGACCCGATTAAAGAAAACCCCACCGGAGTAAGCCCTGGTCCATTAGCCTGGGTTCATTTGCATGTCCCTTGCTTTCTCAGAACATGTGCTTGACCCAGGAGCATCTATGTTACCATGGAATCCTGTTTCTTTAGCTGTTAGGCAACATTTGAATAGTTGCCCTTTGAAGGCAGAAAGCCTTTGTGCTCTGTGGGCTTCTGTCTACAAAGGACGAGAACCGTGCATTATCTCTGCATAATTATCCAACTGGTAGTCACACTAGGGGTCTGTCCTGTATACGTTATGTGATATATTGTCAGGAGCAAGAATTTTACTCTTTCAGCCTTGGAAAGGAATTTTCGCAAACACAGGAGGAAAACCATTGCCTGAGTAGTTTAAAGATTGCCTAGCCTCACGCTGTGCAGTGGTGGCAGAAGGGTGACGGCTGCGTTTCCTATTGATCTTTATCTAGATAAAGATAATTATAATTATTAAAATGATTTTAAGTTTATTTGATAGGGGGTCGATCTTTAGCAGTTTTCAAAAAAATACATGTTAAGGCACTTTCCAAAGAAATTCCAAAGAAATTCATTCATTGTTTTTCTGGATTTGAAGGTTGTGTGTGTGTGTGTTTATGTATATGTGACCCCGATGCTGGGAAAAACTGAAGGCAGGAGGAGAAGGGGATGACAAAGCATGAGATGGTTGGATGTCATCTCTGATTCTATGGACATGAGTTTGAGCAAACTCCGGGAGTTGGTGATGGACAGGGAAGCCTGGTGTGCTGCAGTTCCATGGGGTCGCAAAGAGTTGGAAACGACTGAGTGACTGAACTGAACTGAACTGAGGTAATACAATACTTCTAACCTCTGCACTGGGAGAAGCTTGAAAATCAATTTCACTTTTGGCTTCTGTGTCCAGTGTATGTCCAGGTTTCTTCTCTTCCCAAGAGTCTCATCTCTTCCTTCAGTGTTCATGTCATTTTCTTATCATCTTGCCTATTTCATGGTAACCTTTAGTCTTGGAGGAATTTTTGGACATAAAGTACCTCATCCAGTTTTCAAAAGGGGACAAGAAGTTGCTAATTACATCTGCTGAAAGCCTTCTGTTTGTCAGGTGCTCTGACATATGGATTGTCTAGTTTGATGCTCACAAAATCTGTGAGCCATTCATGACAGTAACTGCCTTTTTTATTTTCAGAGCTCACTTCACCGTGCCCTGTATTGTCCTGGAGGTTTTGTCTACTGTCCAGTTTAATTCTGTTAGCCAGCCTGTCACTGGATGAATGCTGTCGGTTATTCTTCCAGTCCATGCTTACGACACATCAGTCTCCTGGTCTCGCCTCTGCCTCCCGTGTGGACCACCTGCCTCTATGCCAGTCACGACCCACTGGCTACCCTCTACCTTCTCCTGTCCTCACACCATCATCTCTCCCTTGGCAAACTCACCTGTGCCCAAGCCTTCCATTAAGTTTACAGATTTGTCTCCTTGACTCAAGAATATATATCTCTGACCTAGACCTTCTCAGCAGATTCTACACTCATAGGCACAGTTGCCTTGAGATGAAATGTTCTGTCTTGTCTGTTTCAGAGACACCTCTACTCAGTACATCTTTAGTCAAACTCATGACTTTTGCCCCTGTCTCTGGGTTCTCTGCCCTGGACTTTAAAGCAGCCAGTTAACTTGGTGCAACCCACATCCACTCCTGCCTCCTCCAATACATTCTTTATGGTGTGGCCAGCATGTTTCAAAGGCAGGTCTGACTTAACATCTCCTTATTTAAAGCTCAGCATTGATCTTGGAATAAGTATCTTAGAACAAAGAACAAAATACTCATCATGGCCCACATAGCCCTTGGCATTTTGACCCCAGTCCTCTCATCCAGCTTCATCTCACATCACAGTTTCCCTTCTTTTCTCTACAGTGCCCTTTTCCCACTTGTCTTTTTGCAGCCATCATGTTTACCATTCTCCTTTTCTCCTAATCTTTGCAAATCATGTACCTTTTGCCTAGAAGGCTTTTCTTTTCCCTCTTGGCTTTGTTAATCTCTACGTAGATTCTCTCTCAGACTTCCTCTGAAGTTAGTCCCTTTGGAATGTATTTTTATGTTATCATATCCTTCTGCACTTACCCTACTTGTAATTTTATGTTTAATCTTATGATTTATTTACCCACTAAAGCTTATGTCTCCTTCTCTACTGTAAACTCCACAAAGGTGGGGATATTTTCTGGAGAGTCTAACCATTGTTTCTGCACTACTTAGCTGCTGCTGCTGCTGCTAAGTCGCTTCAGTCATGTCCGACTCTGTGCGACCCCATAGACTGCAGCCCACCAGGCTCCCCTGTCCCTGGGATTCTCCAGGCAAGAACACTGGAGTGGGTTGCCATTTCCTTCTCCAATGCATGAAAGTGAAAAGTGAAAGTGAAGTCGCTCAGTCGAGTCTGACTCTTAGCGACCTCACGGACTGCAGCCCACCAGGCTCCTCTGCCCATGGGATTTTCCAGGCAAGAGTACTGGAGTGGGGTGCCATTGCCTTCTCCACACTACTTAGCTAGTACTTGGCAAATAGTAGATGGTAGATGAACATAAACTGAACAAATGAATCCCATTTTACAGATGAAGAAACTGAGGCTTAAAGAGGTTAATTGAAAGCTTACTCAAGTTTCTTAGACAAACATTGTTTAGTTGTGGGTACTAAGATTTGCTGCAAATTAGTCAAAGAAAAGGAAGGAAAAGGACACAGGGCAATGATGCAGAATACAAATGTGGGACTTGAAGCAAGAACAGAACTCTGTCAGCAGCCAGGAAGATGGTCAGTGACTCTGTGTCTCCTTTCCCTCTACCCTTGTTCATGGGCTCTTTCTCTCCATCAGCATGTGGGGGTTCTCATCCTTGCTTCTTTCTGTTCATCTCTGTCCTGCTCAGTTGAAATAGCCATACAGCTCCTATTATGATCCCCATTCAAGTCTGCGGCCACTGAACAACCGACTCACAGGGAAAACCATGGGGGAAGTTTGTCCTGTTCCAATTAAGTTCCTGGGAGAGAGATCGAATTGGCTGGGCTTTTCTTCTGAATTCTTTCTGCCTATTAGGGGTCTAGCCCAGTCCCACTCCATATCCACCCTGCTCTGCGTGAGCCACTAGGTTCTGGTCCTGGGAATAGGCTGAAAGAGATGATGTGTAGATGGGGAGACAACTTCCAGAGCTTCTTCTATCTCAAAGATGGCAAAGTTGAAATGTGGTCTCTGCCGTCTTGCATTGTAATTCCTGTATGTTCTTCCAGTGTAAGCAGATCTCATGCATGACATTTTGTAACCCCATGGACTGTAGTCCACCAGGCTCTTCTGTTCATGGGATTTCCCAGGTAAGAATACTGGAGTGGGTAGCCATTTCCTCCTCCTGGGGATCTTCCGGACACAAGGATCAAGCCGTCATCTCCTGCATTGGCAGGCAGATTCTGTACCTCTGAGCCACCAGGGAAGCCCAAGCAGATCTCTCTCATATTCATTTGTGAACTATGAAATTCTCAGCAAAGTGTGTCCTTTGGTGTATGACCATCATATCTACCAATGGTGGGTGCTCCATATCTGCCTGGTATCCTAAATGCACTTAAATGCTTCCTCTTCATAATTACCCAGTGAGGGACAGGTCCTGTTTTTACCCCCTTTTTGTTGGTTAACAGTCGTGAGAACAAAAGTTAGGTAATTCGATGGAAAATGCGACACTTGAAATCTTGTGCTTGCAAATGGAAAAAATCCCTGCTAAGTTATGAGCTAAGAATATTGAGACCCCTTTTTCTGTGGCAAATTAGAAAGGAAGTAAAGGGATAGCTCAGTTGGTAAAGAATCCGCCTGCAATGCAGGAGACCCTGGTTAGATTCCTGGGTCGGGAAGATCCTCTGGAGAAGGGATAGGCTACCCACTCCAGTGTTCTTGGGCTTTCCTTGTGGCTCAGCTGGTAAAGAATCCACCTACAGTGCGGGAAACCTGGGCTTGATCCCTGGGTTGGGAAGATCCCCTGGAGAAAAGAAAGGCTTCCCACTCCAGTAATCTGGGCTGGAGAATTCCATGGACTACAGTCCATGGGGTTGCAAAGAGTTAGACGTGACTGAGCAACTTTCACTTTGAAGTATATCTGTTAACCTACTTTCAGAATTATCTCAGTTTTGATGATAATAAGGAACAGCCTACATCTCTTGTTTGGAGGTTGAGTTGCATAGAGCTCATCTCTCCTCAACTTTGAAGTGATTTTAGAGCAATAACCAGTAACCAAAATGAGACATCATTAAAGAATCCATATTCTTAACTCCGCCTGAAATATAACATTCTGTCATTTGTGCATGGGACTTTTTATTTATTAAGATTTGTTGGTCTCATCCCTAAGCCCTACAAGCATGTTAAACTCAGAAATGAGACCATAGCATGGTAATGAATAAAGGTTCAATTAGCAATCTCTGAAAGGTACCAAAGCATAATGCAGTTTAACTCAGAGTTCTACATAATTATATTTAAAGTGAGCTGTGGGTCATTTGGGGCTTCCCAGGTAGCACAGTGGTAAAGAATCCACCTGCCATTGCAGGCGATGTGAGAGCCGCAGGTTTGATCCCTGGGTCAGGAAGATCCCTTGGAGGAGGAAATGGCAATCCACTCCAGTATTCTTGCCTGGAAAATCCCCGTGGACAAAGAAACCTGGCAGGCTTCAGTCCATGGGGTTGCAAAGAGTTGGACACAACTGAAAACATACGTACATGCATGTGGGTCATTTTAAACTGATACCCTATGGGGTTAAGGCTTATAAAATTAAGAGGAGTAAGGCATACAAGACACTTAAAATGACCCGGAGTACACCTTTCATAATAAAGAACCTCAGCTTATGTTAGCTACTCCATCTGTGCCTTGGACACAAGAGTCAGGTATGCTCTATCTGGAGTTATGAGGTCTGAAAGCTGAAGAGGTAATTTCAGGAATGATGCATGAGAGTCTTATATTCAGCTGAGTGCAGGAAGCATTTGGGTCTGGTGTTCCTGTTTGAACCCTGGAAATCCATGAAGCCTTGGTGGGCGAGGTGGCTTCCTGGAGACAAACAGTGGGAGACCTCCAGGGGGGACCCCCTCTCCCCACTCTCCAGTCTCGTGCTTGGGGTTAATAGTGCTGTAGATGAACGTGAAACTTGAAGGTGGCACGAAAAGACAAATATTTAAGATTCTACTTCTGACATGAAAGGACAGATGCTGTATTAACAAGATTCCACTTCTGTGGAATCTCTAGAACAGGCTACTTCATAGAGACAGAAAGTAGGTTAGAGGTGACCAGGGACTGGGTGAAGGGGTAATGGGGAGTCTTTGCTTTATGGGGACCGAGCTTCTGTTTGGGGGTGATGATAAATAGAGGAAACAGATGCTGGTGACGTGGCTCACCATTGTGTGTATAGTTAATGCTGCTGAACTGCACACTAAAAACTTTTAAAATGGCAAGCTTTTAACTAAAATTTTTATAGAGTGAAGGAAGAAAACCAAAACCCTGCAGTGGGGTCTTTTGCACAGTGAAGCTCTTTTTAAGGGCATCAGGCCCTCAGGATCTTGAGGAGGCTGGGCTAGTGTTTCCTTTCCTTTCCAAGAGGATAAATCTTCACTTCCCTTCAGAAGGCGGAGCACAGATCCTGGCTCCCACCCTGCTATTTATTGCTGCCAGGCCAAGGGGCGCCAGGCCAAGGGAATCATACAGGTGCCAGACTGGGTCTGACTCTGACTGGCATATGTGGTTTCTAAGGACCAAGCGTGTTATGTCCAACAGACTGAATATGGAAATAGTCCGTTCCTTATATCTGGATTCCAAAAATAACCCTGAGGCTCCTAAATAAACTGGAGTCTCTCATTAAGAGCCGAGCGATGGCACCTCCCTGTAGGTGAGGCTGCAGACCAGGCCTTTAGGGTACTTGGAAGTAAACCCACATTGAGTGATCTCCAGGTCAGACTCGTTTTATAGAGAATTGTTTTCTCCTCTTATACTGAGGTTGCTGTTTTATTCTTTATAGAGTCTCAGCCATAAATCATGTGTGTATGCATGGATATGTGTGTGTGTGTGTGTGTGCACGCGTGCGCATGTGAGCACCCGTGCATGCACAGAGGAAAGCATCCACAGTCCTGGCATTTATAATGGTGGGTTAGGAGTTGGTTTACTTTGTCAACATAGGTTCGTCTAGTCAAAGCTATGGTTTTTCCAGTGGTCATGTATGGGTGTGAGAGTTGGACTGTGAAGAAAGCTGAGCACCAAAGAATTGATGCTTTTTAACTGTGGTGTTGGAGAAGACTCTTGAGAGTCCCTTGGACAGCAAGGAGATCCAACCAGTCCATCCTAAAGGAAATCAGTCCTGAATATTCATTGGAAGGACTGATGCTGAAGCTGAAACTCCAATATTTTGGCCATCTGATGCGAAGAACTGACTCATTTGAAAAGACCCTGATGTTGGGAAAGATTGAAGGTGGGAGGAGAAGAGGATGACAGAGGATGAGATGGTTGGATGGCATCACCGACTCAATGGACATGAGTTTGAGCAAGCTCCAGGAGTTGTCAATGGACAGGGAGGCCTGGCATGCTACATTCCATGGGGTCGCTAAGAGTTGGACACGACTGAGCGACTGAACTGAACTGAGGAGTTAGTACTCTAGAGCTAGGCTATCCAGACTCAAATCCTGTATCCTCCATGAAGGAGCCATGTCATCTTCACAAGGAACGTCATTTCCTGGGTTTGTTATAGGAATTGAAGGAATAAATACAGATGAAACACTCAGGAGAATGCCTGGCACACAGTAGGTACTCAGTGGGTGTGAGCCATCATTATTAGCATAGTGGTGGTCTGAGTACTAGTGTGTGCGTTTGGATGCTGTATAAGAAGCAAGGTGTGTTTTGGGGAGGAGAGTGCATAGGACGATAACATAAAAGGAGGAAATTAAGGACACATTAGGAAGATACGAAGTGCTAAGAGGTGTCATGCGTCTGAAACAACTGGAAACCCTTTACCGTTTTGCCATCAGTTTAAAGTGAGATTGTGATTTTTAAATAAATTTATTTCTGTCCTTTTTTAGACCCCACATGTAAGTCTTATCGTATGATATTTGTCTGACTTACTTCAATTAGTATGATAATCTCTAGGTCCATCCATGTAGCTGCATGTGGCACTAATAGACTCACAAACATAGAAAACAAGCTTATGGTTACCAAAGGGAAAGGAGGGGAAGTATAAATTAGGAGTTTGCTGAATTAAATTAGCAGATACAAACAACTGTATATAAAATAGATAAACCACAAGGACCTAGTGTATAGCACAGGAAACTGTATTCAGTGTCTTATAATAACCTAAAATGAAAAAGAGTCTCAAAAAGAATATGTGTATATACATACATATATGTGTGTAATACAATCACTTTGCTGCACACCTGAAACTAATACAGCATTGTTAATCTACTATACTTCCATAAGCGTAAATAGATATATAGCTCAAGATTGTAGAGGGGCTACACTCATGTATACATGACATAACCATTTGTAGACTGCAGTCATGGAGCTGACAATGGAAAATATCCGTGTGGTAGAAAGTCTCATCTGTGCACATACATATGGATGTGTGTTTCATAAAAGGTCCCTGACTATGCAGTTGGACTTCCTTAATTTGCCAATGAGAAAATGATATCTGAGAACCTAAGTGACTTGCCCTATGTAATAGTTACTAAAAGTGATCCAGAAATCTCTCATTAAAGGCCTTTTCATTATTCTCTCAGACAGTTTTCCATATGTCCTGTGGACAAAGAATAAAAAGGTTATTTTGCCAAGTTTTTGATTGGTTACAATGTACCTAGTATTTGATGTAGCAAAACATTTGTCAAAAACCAAAAAAAAAAAAAGAAGAGGAAGATTGGTGGAGTTAGGGCAGAGGTTTGAAGGATTTATAGCGTGTCTGTAATTGCTTTGGCAATAGAACACCTGCAGGCATGCATGGTAACTGTTCACATTGATGTTAAGAGTTAGGACCGATTATGAGTAATGTAAGACCAGGCAGTGTTCAGCAATTCACATTGCATTTCTTTCCCTTGCATGAGAACAGACTGCTCCTCCTCTCTTGTGACTTCATGCAGAAACCAACCCCAATACACACAGTCGCTTCTGTTGTTCGAGGTCACCCTGGTACCTATGCCTATGGTACGACTGTTATGTATATGCCTTAGCAGGAGCATATAAACTCACTAAGGGTATCTTACAGATGCTTGTACCTTCCTGTGTATCTAGCAAATATCTTGCATTTTGCTGCTACTCAGTAATTATTTCTAGTGGTAATTAGAATTCCTAATAATTCATCCATTGATGAATATACAGAACAAATATTTCATGCCATTATAGACAGCAGATTAATAGCACCTATTCAAATGACTTAATATTTTCTCTAATTCTTGCTTCAGTTTTCCAAATTCTGCCTATGCTAGGTGAGATTTCTTCATTTTTTTTAAATGAAATAATTTATGTCTAATATGAGAATAAATAACTATATAGTGTGATTAATGTATGGAGCAAATTAAAATACAGCTATGTGTATCTTTCAAGTACAATCAATTAAAAAGCAAATAGAATACAAAAAATATGATTTACATAAAGTTTCAAAACTCAGAGTTCTTCTTGAAAAGATGCTTCTCTTGATAACTGACAGTAGCCAATGGACTATAGGTTTAAAAATATGTAAATCAGGTGACCACTGGAGACCAGTTCCCTCAGCCACTGTCAAAAGAAGCTTGTAAAACTGCAACTATTTCCAGTGTGACCAGCTGACGGGGCGCTCCGTGGTCCACGCTTGCTCCTTCGTTCAAGACCTATCCCCATCTGCTGGTTCATCTCTTATCAGGTTTGACTGTCTCACCAGATGGTAGGCTCCTTAGGTGACTTGCTGTTTTTGCATTAATTATGAAAGTCATAAGCATGTTTGCTCCTCATGTGAAATATGGGGAATACTAATAAAATGCAAGCCCACAGCCCAGCTTAAGGACAGAATATTACCAGCACTTTCAAGTCCTCTGTGCTCTCTGCAATTCCGTCACCCTCTCCAGGTCATCTACCTCCTGATTTTGTATTTAGCACACTTCTGTTATTCTATCTCTAGCTTTTCTACTTCTGTACATATCATAATAGTGATTTTGGATGTTTGGAACCTAATGTAAATGGAAACATACTATATGTATTTTTCATACTTTGCTTTTTCCAGTCAGCATCGTAATCATGAGACTGGCTCATGTTGAAAGCTGTATTTTTAGCAATTTCTTGCCCTCTTCCTCCTTCTCTCTCTCCTTCTCTCCCTCCCTCTATCCCTTTCTTCCACATATATTTATTTAATTCTTTTCATGTGCCAGACACTGTTCTAGGCTCTGTGGACAGGCACAGCAATATTCTGTAGCAACCTAATCGGGAAAAGAATTGGAAGAGGAATAGATACATGTATATGTAAAACTGAATCGCTTTGTTGTACACCTGAAACCAGCACAATATTATTAATCAACTGTACTCTACTCTATTAATAAAAACAATGAAGAAAGTTCTTGCTGTCATGGAGCTTAAGTTCCAAGTGGGGACACAGACACTAAACAGAATGAATTGTTATAATATTTGTATATAAGATGTTATTAATTGTTGTACAGAAAGGTAAAGCATGACCCAGGTTAGGGAGCCTGGCATGCAGGAATGATTTTCAACATTAAAAGGGATGGTTAGGGAATGTGGCACAACTCATTTATCCATTCTCCTACTGATAGCATTTCGTTGTTTCATCTTGAGGCCATTATGAACTCTGCTTTGTGTATCTTGAACTGCCGAAGTACAGAGATATCTCCCAGGTACGTATTCCTAGGAGTGGGACTGCTGAATCTTCTGAAAATGCCCAGTGGTTTTTCATTGATAATGATTTATTGGTCTTTGCATCTTTAAAAGCTAGCACAGTTCATGGCACCGTGTTGGTCTCATATTTGCTTGATCCAGTGGAACTTCATTGCAGAAGGAATTGACATGCAAAAATTGCCTTTATCATATTAATTCTGCTCTGCAGTCTAGATGTGGGACCTTGCATGGAAAAGCAGGAACTGGTCTTCTATTCGTCTTCTGTCCTGAACTGTTCTTAGGGAATGCCTTCTGACATTTGCCAGGTTCCTGTTGGCTGTGACAGCTGGAGTTGCTAAAGCCTCTTTAACAGTAAAGGAACACTGCAAGTAGATTCTAGCTGTTTATTGCAAGTACTTCTCACTCTCCTGTTTGAAACAACCCTCGAAGACGCCAAGTCCTCTTTATAGGATGTCCTCCTTGCTTTCCTCTCGGCTCCTGGCTTCTGAAGCCTGAGGAGAGAGTGCTCCAGCTTCCTGTATGGACTCACGTCTCCACTTGAACTTGCCCCTTTGAACGTCCCTGTCTGGCTGATGTTCTGGCAAGCAGTGTTACACTTTAAAACTGATCCTTGCTTGCTTATGGAAAATGAATCTAAGGTACTTGGGGAATTTTGGGGGCTTGATGCCTCATAAAATGAGGTTCTGGACTGAAATACTCTTGAAGTATGTCAGGCCCCAGACTTGTGTTTTTAATTTCTAAATATTTAAAATAAAAATGGGTGGTTCTATCTAGTCACTCTGTATGTGAGTGGTCTCATCATGTTATAAAATGTCCAGTCTCAGCGTTTAGAATAAACAAATTCATTTCTTATGAAGCCCTTTTGAGATGTGATCATTGGATACTGTTCACTCTGGTTAGCTAACTTAACAGATGAATTGGGAGTGCTTTCTTTTTTTTTTTAAAAAAAAAAACAGTCCTCATTCTTTCCAGTATATGTTGAACCCTTTAGTTACCAGCTAACTTTCCTTTGTTAAAAGTTAGGATAAAGTAGTCTTGTTACCAAAGGGTTCTTGGCATATATGTTTTAAGATTCCTATGTATCAAGACTTTCTCTCTCCTCCATCATAACAAGTCATAATGTGTGTTTTTGTCATATTAATACAAAACAACAGAACGGTTGTGCCTTCCCCCCGCATTTTAGTATAAGTGGTCGTTCTTTAATTTTGGCTTTGTTTTTTAATAACAGTTCTCAGCTTCAGTCTGGTGAGTCAGACAGTGATGATGTCAGTACTGTCTCCATGTGTGAGTGTATCTGTGCATGTGTCCCTGGGGACTCAGACAGTAAAGAATCTGCCTGCAATGCAGGAGACCCAGGTTCAATCCCCAGGTCAGGAAGATTCCCCCAGAAGGAAATAGCAACCTACTCCAGAGTTTGCCTGGAAAATCCCATGGGCAGAGGAGCCTGGCAGGCTACAGTCCACAGGGTCACAAAGAGTTGGACATGGCTGAGCAACTAACACTAACACTGTCTGTCTACATGGGTGTGTGTATATGTAAATGTGTGTGTGCATAAAAATCACTGTGGATGGTGACTGCAGCCATGGAATTAAAAGACGCTTGCTCCTTGGAAGGAAAGTTATAACCAACCTAGACAGCATATTAAAAAGCAGAGACATTACTTTGCCAACAAAGGTCCGTCTAGTCAAGGCTATGGTTTTTCCAGTATCATGTATGGATGTGAGAGCGCTGAAGAATTGATGCTTTTGAACTGTGCTGTTGGAGAAGACTCTTGAGAGTCCCTTGAACTGCAAGGAGATCCAACCAGTCCATCCTAAAGGAGATCAGTCCTGGGTGTTCATTGGAGGGACTGATGTTGAAGCTGAAACTCCAATACTTTGGCCACCTGATGCGGAGACCTGACTCATTTGGAAAGACCCTGATGCTGGGAAAGATTGAGGACAAGAAGAGAAGGGGATGACAGAGGATGAGATGGTTGGATGGCATCAGCGACTCAATGCACATGGGTTTGTGTGGACTCTGGGAGTTGGTGATGGACAGGGAGGCCTGGCGTACTGCGGTTCATGGGGTTGCAAAGAGTTGGACATGACTGAGTGACTGAACTGAACTGAACTGATATGATGTGTTTAGTGAAACTTAATCTAAGTTTTCTCAAAGAAGATGCTAAAAGTAAACGCCAGTGTTCATGCAGTTCATTGAATAAATGCATAAAAAGTAGATACACACTCTCAATATCAAGGCAAGAAATGGAAAAAAAGAGTTAAAAAATCCTAAATTGCAGTTCAGTAAAGAAAAAAACAAAACAGAACTCAGTCACTGTATGCTTGAATGCAGTCAAATGTTGTAAGGTTTGCACTTTTGGTTTCTGTGCCCAGCACTGATATGAAAAGGCCTGGTAACAGTAAGGTAGTCTTTTTTTTTTTTTTTTAAAGTCAACATTTCAAATCTTTCAGCACATGAGAAAAAAAGTTACACTGTATTTGTGTGTGGCTCTTTTTGAAATAAAGATACAACTTGAGAGAAGTAAATAAAACTCAGCATTTAAGGATGTTTCTAGTATGTCACTATGAAAATAACTGTAATAAAAATAGCACATTTTCCTGTTTCAGAGAGAAAAAAGGCACTTGGTCTTTCCCATTAAAATGAATGGCAGTTGGCTGCATTTTCCTGTCTTTCTGATATGATTTTTCCGTGCCATAAAAATAAGATTAGCTCGTGCCTAAGAGAAGTTTGTTACGTTTCCATGAAGAAAATATCTGTTGAAACCTAAACTGTTTCTAACATGACACTGTGTTTTCATAATAAAAATGTAAAGCTGAAGAAAGGTAATATTCACCTGGAAGGAAACCTTCATCTTTATTTAACAAAGCAGTTTGGTTATTTTTGTGAAAGGGGAAATATGGTCTTTGTTAGAAACCCTCCATGTTATGGTGTGTGAGGCAGTGTTCTCTAGAGAAACAGAACCAATAAGATATGTATATGTGTGTGTGTTTATATGCACATACCCACATGTCAAAGAATTGGCTCACACACTTGTGGAGGCTTGACAAGTCCCCAAGATCTGCAGTTGACAAGCCAGGGAGCCAGGAGAGCCGGTGGTGTGCTTCCAGTCTGAGTCTGGAGGCCTGAGAGCTAGGAGAGCTGATTGTATGGTTCTGGTGAATGCCTGCAGGTTCAAGACCCAGGAAGGGCCAGTGCTTTCAGTTCAAGTTCAAAGTCAGGAAAATAAAATAGAACTGGAATCCCAGTTCAAGGCAGTCAGGCGGGAGGAGTTCCCTCTTACTCTCTGGAAGGGCAGCCCTTTTGGTCTCCTCTGGTCTTCAACTGATTGGACAAGGCCCACCCGCATTAGAGGGCCATCTGCTTTTCTCGGACTTCCCTGGTGGCTCACATGGTAAAGCGTCTGCCTACAATGTGGGAGACCTGGGTTCAATCCCTGGGTTGGGAAGATCCTCTGGAGAAGGAAATGGCCCCCCACTCCAGTACTCTTGCCTGGAGAATCGCAGGGACGGAGGAGCGTGGTAGGCTACAGTCCATGGGGTCTCCAAGAGTTGGACATAGCTGAGTGACTTCACTTTCACTTTCTGCTTTTCTCAGTCTGTCACTTCTGATGTTAGCCTTATCCAGCACACTGTCACAGACACATGAAGGATAACATTTGACCAAACATCTGGGCACTGTGCGATTCAGACAAGTTCACATAAAATTAACCATTGTGCATATCAAAAAAAGAGGTGTTATTTTTAAAGGAGGGGAAGAGAAGAACACAGAGGATGGGATAAGAAGGAATTTACAGCAATCCATCTTGGAAAACTTCACATCTCTTCTGTGTCCTGTGTTGAAAATAGATTGAAGGTGATGTAAAAATGCATCAGGATGTGGACTTTTGAATGTTTTAGCAAGAGTAGAGTGTCGGGTCCTAGTTCACTGTTAACACTGAAAGGGAATTGGGATAGGAATAAGACTCAAATTCCTCGTGGGCCGCCATCTATGGGGTCGCACAGAGTCAGACATGACTGCGGTGACTTAGCGGCTGCAGCAGCAAGACTCAAATTGAGCAGGTTTCCCAGAACCTGTGCTTCAGGACCTTTTTAAAAAGTTTGAACATAAATAGTAAAAATGAACAACTCGCATTTCAATTATAAGTGCATTTGGCAAGGAAGCCCTGGCTTCTCTTATTTTATTTAGGCAGATCGACTTAGAAATACCAAACAATGGTTGAGTCGTTTCCCCCAAGGATGCCTATAAAGCATTTAATTCAGTTTGGTGAACTAGAGTAAGCACCGGGTGCACGGCGCTGAGCTCTGTGGGACGTGACTCGGAGCAAACTCTCAGGGACAGAGAGCCCCTTGGCTTTCTAAAGGTGAACTTGAACTTTGGGACCCAGACACTCATTCCAACCCCAGAAACTGTTTTGCACAAGAAGCAAGCTTTCAAGAAACGTATTTTATTGCAAATGAATAGACGCTGCAAGCACTTGAAAAAGCAAATGACTCCTTTTCTGCACTGCTGTGTGAGGTACAGTGTCCTGGGTTGTATTTTCCTCTTTCATGACATATCTATAGTGGCTGGCCTTTCTCCTGGAAACCGGTGTGTCAGTTCTGAAATAAATGTGGTATGCATACACATTAGAAAGGTTGTCAGAGAGAAGGTTTATGGCAGAACCACTTTTTCTTCCAAATTAGACATTGAGTCACACAGGCTCCTTCCAGTGGCGGAGCTTGAGAGAACAGTCGTTTTTATCAAAGTGGTGTGCATTTACTGCTGATCTGTGTGGTTGCCACACACTCAACCATTGTAAACCTCTAACACTCTGAGAGTGCCAGTAGCTAACGAGCATCACTTTTCAGTACTTTTCCCCCTCTCATTTTCTCTTTTTTTTAAACTTTATTTTTAGAGCAGTTTCAGGCTCATATTAAAATGGAGTGGAAAGTATAGAAAATTTCCATATATCTCTTGACCTGCCACCTACATGAAAGTGAGAAGTGAAAGTGTTAGTTGCTCATTCGTGTCCGACTCTTTGTGACCCCACTGACTGTAGCCCATCAAGGTCCTCTGTCCATGGAATTCTCCAGGCAAGAATACTGGAGTGGGTTGCCATGCCCTCCTCCAGGGGATCTTACTGACCGAGGGATCGAACCTCATTGCAGGCAGACTTTTTTACAATCTGAGCCACCAGGGAAGCCCACCTGCATAACCTCCCCCTTATCAACATCCTCTGCCTAAGTGGGGCATTAATTCCAATTGATAAATCCAGTTGGATACATCATTACCACCCAGAGTTCGTAGCTTACAGTAGAGTTCACATAGATGTACGTTTTGTGAGTTTGTATAATATAATGATGTATATCTATAATTATAGTGTCACACAAAGTAGTTTCACGGCCTGAAAAATCCTCTGTGCTCTACCTTTTTATCCCTTTCTGCTTCCTAACTTAGGGGACTGTTTTTTCTCTATGGATTATTAATGACTACCATACTTTTAAATTTCTACTTAGTACATACATTTTGCAATATAAAAAAAATAAGATTCATTTCTTTTTCATTCAAACTGTAGAGTAGAATATTAAATATTTCAAAATCTTAATATTCTACTCTGTGGTTTGGAAGAGTAAAAGAATTCCCCTTTTTTTGTGTGTGTGTGTTGCTAAAATATATGAACTAAGTAGAAATCTATAGAAGCATAGAACTGCATTGGGTGGAAAGCTAATGAATACTGAATTAAAGTCTTTCATCTTCTACATCAGGAAACAGAAGCCAGGAAAAATTAAGGTGCGTGCCCAACTATATGTGAAATACGTCTAAAAATGTTTCTTGGTCTGTAGGAAAAAGAAGTCCCCAAAACTTATTTTTCTTCCCCATAAAACTATATTAGTTGAATGGAATTAATTAGAACATGTGAATATCTACTTGCAGATTAGCTTCAGTGCTCGCTACTTGGGGGTCTAGATGATCTTCTTTAAGAGTTCCTTTCTTTTTCCTTAATCCTGTCTCTTTCTTGCCATGAGAATTGTGCAGTTCTGCTGGATTCAGAGTGTGCAAGTCCAAGGTAAAGGAGGTGACCAGGGTCTGTGACCATCCAGCTCTACTCAAGGCCATGGACCATCCTTCTCTCACTCCAGCAGCCCTGCTCACTTGCCAGCTTTCAAAAATGCGTGGCAGTGCCAGGCTGCAGGGTGTGTTTTCTGCAGTCCACACACCTCTCCACCGAGACTTGGGAGACCAGTTGCCCCTCATCTGACTGTAACTGTAGGCTGCCTCCTTTTGAGCTTCTGGTTTATAGCTATGCTTTTATTTTATGAAATAAACCTTTAAGATGTTATTGTTTTAATGGCTAAGCATCTTTTTTTTTCCCCCACAGCAATCAAATCCCAAAACAGAACTGAAATCATAAAAACCAACCAAGAGTTTGCTTCTACCATTTAAATCAATGGCACCTTAACATTTTTTCCTTTCCAAACAATGCCTTTTAACTAGCAAAGTAGAAACTGAGAAATACCATAGTGTGGCCATCATTTCTTTAAAATTACACAAGCAGCAGTTGAAGTGACTTTTCTAAGACTTCTAAATCTTGACCTGTTCCTCAGTCATTGGAAAATGAACAGGTATAAGATGCCAGAAGATTATAAAGTATTTGCTTTAAAATAGAGAAGTGGAATGAGACTTGACACAGTATTTTCAATCATGTCTCTTTTCTCCTCCACGAATATGTAAATAGTTTATGATAATAAAGTGATTTGAAAAAAATTAAAAAAATATAAAGTGATTTGACTGTGGTATAGATGTGCTTTTTCAGAGAAAGTGTTTTCCATTTTTTTTTTCTTTTTACTGTGTAAGTACCTATGAGACAGTAGTGTGGCAGTGTTGAATACGTGACTTTTGGGTGGAGTTTGGATGGAATCGCCCTGGAACCACCTCCGTGACACAAAGGTGAATACTCAAAGGCTTTTGGGTGAGATGACCTCTAGCATTTTGTAGATCCCTATCTTTAATCACTAATGTTTTCTCCTACTGTGAGAAGGTTTAGCAGTGTGGTGGCAAATTCAGTTGCCCTCACAGTCAGGCAGATAAGATGAGTGACTTGTACCTCTGTGTGGGCTAGTTCAGACTGGCAGACCAGCTTGCAAATGCCCCAACTCCCACCCTGTTATATTACCACAGAGAATTAGCCTGGAATTGTCAGAGCTCCCAGGTTCCAGTTTTTCACAAGATTCCAAAAAACTATCTTTTTTTTTTATGTGCGATAAACTTTAAAATTTTTATTTAAAACAAAAACAAAAACACCCCAAGTGGACCAAATCAAAATGTGTGTGACTCGCTAGTTTGTGATTTGGGGTGTTAGGCTGCCGGGTCTGTCCAACTGTTTTTAACGTTTACTGTTGGAAGAAATTTGGCATAGTAATTTAACTTTCTGGGGCTTAGTTTTCACTTTTTAACGTTGACGTACTAACGCTTGCTTTAGGAAATGATGAGGATAAAGTCAGAGAGGGAAAATGGAAACACTTTGTAATTGCAGAGTCCTTTAGACGCTGTAAATGTTATACGCGAGGATAAAACATGCTAACCTTGGGAATGGCTTCAGCAGAAGCAACGATATTGGACCCGGCTTGTGCCAGCTGCTTCACTACTATTCCACTCGCCGAAAGGAGGAGGAGGATAAATTGGGCTGGAACCCATTTTAGCTCTTTGGCTAAAGTATCAAACAGAGGCTAGCAACCGGCAGCTCTGTTTATTAAGCGTCCTCTTTGACTTTGAAAAAGGAGATGGTATTTAGATTGTGGACGACTGACTTGGAGACGGATGTGTTCCTTTGGTGTGGGAATCTGGATTGATGGCAGCAGTTCTGGGCTTTGAGGAGCTGGAAATGATCACCTCTCCTGCCAGTGTATGGCTGTGCCTTAACTCAGAAAGCAGATGGCTTAAAGACAGGGTGAGATGAGGCCAGAGATTCTGTAAACCTGCCCGCTGCCTCTCCCTTCACGTCCACGCCAAGCAGTGTGACCCACATGCCCCTCTATCTACCCCTGTATATTCCTATCCCCTTTTTATACGTTTCCATCTTTATTAACCTAATATAAATCAGGTTCATATAAAATCCTTTCAAGACCCAGTGTCAGACAGTATTCTCTGAGTCCCTTCCCGAGCCTTCCCTAACAAACAAAAATTCTATGTCTACATGATTGTTAGGGAAGGTTCAGGAAAGGACTCAGAGAATACTGTCTGATGCTGGGTCTTGAAAGTATTCAGTACTCATCAGGCAAAACTGACCATTTCTCCTTCCCCAGCTGTGTCCAACAGACCCTGGGCGCACTTCTGTAATTTCACTCTCTTGTTTACAGCAGATGTTTATCTTCTATAATAGGCTGTGAAATCTTTCAAGGGACACTGCTGAAAGGTGAATTTATTTTTTATTCTAAGTCCCAGTGAGCAATCCAGCTCAATAAAAGTGTGCTCAGTTGGCACTGAGTGACTCTGAGCTCTCATGTCTTCAAGTCTCTGGAGAATGTGTTTACAAAAGGTCAAGAATTCTCATTCATTCTAAACAGGGAACAGGAGGGGGTAGCAAGGAAGATTTCTCAGCCCTGCCAGTAAGATGGTCAAAGTAGCTCAGAAAATATATTTTTTTCTTTTTTTATAAAACATCATGCTAAAATGATGGTTTCAATTTTCTTGGTGGAAGGAGGGAAGAGGGCAGCTGTAAGGCTGTTGTTGTTGTTTTTAGTAAAGATGCTGGCTTTCCTGATGACTCAGCAGTTAAAGAATCTGCCTGTAATGCAGGAGATGCAGGTTCGAGCCCTGAGTTGGGAAGATCCCTTGGAGGAAGGCATGGCAACCCATGCCAGTATTCTTGCCGAGAAAGTCCCATGGGCAGAGGAGCCTGGTGGTTCATGGGGTCACAAAGAATCAGACATGACTGAAGCTACTGAACACTGATGTTGGCTGAAGGAAGAATCATGAAGTGAGGATCCCTTAGTCCTGCAAAGGTGGGCAGTGTTACTGTTGCACTGTGGGATTTTCTTTGTTTCCCCCAGAAACAAGGTGGTCTTGTGTAAACAGTGGCTTCTGCCAACATCAATCAGGTACATTCTGTTGTTGGGTGATGCCTTGTTTTCCTCATTGGATGCCCTTCTTCAGCTAGTCAGCACTAATGTGTAATATCAATATGCTTCACATTTCTGTAGACCACAAATATAAAGTCAGCCATTCCACTTGATAGTCTAGTATATGGTTCTTGATTTGTACTATCATAAATATGGATAGAGCTCCTTTGGCGGCTCAGGCAGTAAAGAATCCACCTGCCGTGCAGGAGACCTGGGTTCAATCCCTAGGTCAGAAAGATTCCCTGGAGAAGGGAATGGCAACACATTTCAGTATTCTTGCCTGGAGAATCCCAAGGACAGGGGAGCCTGTTGGGCTATAGTCCATGGGGTCGCAAAGAGTTAGATACAACTGAGTGACTAGACACACACCCAAATATAGATAATCATTAATAAGCATTTGTGCTATTTACATCAACTTTCCCACCAAAGAAAAATAATGTAGCCAGAAAGTTCTGAGTCATACAGACATCATAAAGTTGATATATAGAACTGAGTGTTTTCCCTACACTGGATATCTTGCTAAAAACAGAATGAAACTCATAATTTCTTTACTTCTAGGAAACTCTCTAAGACTTTGGAAGACAGTTTATTTTCCCCAGAAATCCTTTGGTAGCTTTTTATTGTCTATACCTGTCTTTATTATTATTTCAAAAATATTGCAAATATTCGGCAACTCTTGCAGGTTCAGTAACTCTATAATAGTATATATGTTAAAATTCAGATACATCTTATGGATGCAGAGACTGTGCTGTCTCCAGAATGGTTTATTATATAACAGCTTTGGCTTAAAAAATAAACTTTAATGCCTCTAGTGTAAAAGTGTAAAAGGATAAAATATAGTTTAACAACAGAAGTACTTATTGAGCAGGAGCCTGCCATGTTCCATAAAATAATTCAGATTCGACTCAGTAGTCACCAGTGTAAGAGAAGACATGTTTTTAGGATGAAATAAATTCAAATCTTAGCAGCCTGTGGATACATCTGTCATTATTTTATGAGGAAATGTTTTGTGATGTGTTAATATTTCTGGACTATTGAAATTAGGTTAAGACTAAATGTAAACCATGAAGGATTGAAATAATTCAGTAACTTCATTCCTCATGCATGCCCTGGAAGTATCCCCATGAAGAAGTTTTGTTTGCCAGAAGATAAAGTTTTCACTCTACGTTGGTGTTTAATATTTAATACTGGAGAGAATGAGAGAGTGGGCCTGACTGTGGGCTGCTCTTAAGCCTGCATGAATTATGGTACTTGGGCTTTCAGCTGGAATGTTCTGGTAGCAGCCGACCTTAGGTCATTTGTGTTAAATAAAATACTAGGGCTCTTTGTTGTGGATATTGGCATGGTGGAGAGTGAAAAAAAGAAAACAACATAAAAATGAAACAAATCAGGATGGGTACTATACTATCTGCTCGTATTTCTTAGCCATTCAGACTTGAAATCTTTGTAGTCACTTTTGATTCTACCTTTCTACTTTAAGTTTGGCATGTCTAAACTGGAAGATCTCTTGACTCTCTTCCCTGTCTCCTTTATTCTCTTCCTATACATTCTTTGTTCCCTCCATCCCCGTGCTGTGATGATTTAGCAGTGAGACTATTGGGAGAAAAGTGTAAATTACGGATACTTACATCAAGTGTCAGTCAACTGAATGTATCAATAGACTTGCATCCAAGTTAGAGCTTTCAAAGGAGAGATGTGCAGTAAGGCAGGGCATCAGGGAAGGACGCCTGGAGGAAGTGATGACTTGACTGGGCTCTGCAGAGTGGCTTAGAGTTCAGTAGTCCAAACAGGGAGACCAAGATCTCGGTGGATGGAACAATGCCTATGGCAGGGCGTGCACGCAAACACGTGAGACTAAAGGAGGTCATTGGTGACTGGTTTCAAATGATAGTCAGGCCTTGCAGAGGCATTTTGCATATATCCTAAGATCAAAGGGAACCCACTGAAGAATTTTAAGTGAAGTGGTGTTGTAGTTAGGTTTTGAATTTGACCTAATGACTTGGCGATAGCAAGAGGGAGGAAACAGTGAATTTGGGTCAGTAAGTCAAGACCATTAAGAAAACAGGTAAGCCACAGAAGATGGCAGGTTAGGCAAAGGAGCTGTAGATAGAGGGGAGAGAAAAGGGGTAGTCTGAGTGATGCAGGGAAGTCACATCCTAAGACTTGATGGTAGATTGTGTTGGGGATGAAAGAGATGTTGTCAAGAATGACGTGCAAATATCTGGCCTGTGTGTCTGGGTAGAATGTGGTACTCCTTCCAGAGAAAAGGAACATAAAGAGCACTAGGCTGTGTGGGGAATATCATGATTTCAGGAGATGTGGTGAGTTTGAGGCCACCTGAATATGTCCAAAGGATTTCCCAGGCTGCCCAGTGATAAAGAATCCACTTGCCAGTGCAGGAGACGCAGGTTCAATCCCTGGGTTGGGAAGATCCCCTGGAGAAGGGAATTGCTACCCACTCCAGTATTCTTGCCCGGAGAATCCCACGGACAGAGGAGCCTGGTGGGCTATAGTCCATAGGGCTACAAAGAGCTGGACAGGACTGAGCCACTGAATGTGTTGCAACATGTCCGAGGGAGGAGATTAAAAAGACACTTAGTGATGCCACTCTGATTGCAAGGCAAGGTCTAGCAGGAGAATTTCCAAACCATGTGATACAGATGAGAATTGAAAGAGCAGCCACAAGAGCATCCAAGGAAAATAAATTAAAAGATGACTCCAGGGTGTAGCCCCATCCCTTGGGGAATCTGATGTGCGCTGGATGAACGTGAAAGGGAGTCAACCAGGAGACTTCCCCTGGGAACCAAGGATAGCTGAAGGTGTATTTTGGGCTTCTTGATTTAGACACAATACTCGACTTCCTGCCTTTGTCTTTCCTGGAGCCTTTGAGTTTTTGAAAGATGAATTTTTTGAATTATAGTTTTACTCTTTTCTCAGAAATGTTCAGAGGTTCTCCTTTTGTTCACAGTTTAACACCACGGTCTGCATTTCACCTACCATATTCACTTTTACTGCCTGACTCAGATCCTGTGAACCAAGGGAACTGAACCACTTGTTTTAATCTTTTTGCCATTATGTGCCCTTGATTTTTCGATCATGGTGATGTTTTTCTCTTGTAATTTCAAACAGAAATGCCATCCCCACCCACCCGCTACCTATGTCCAAGTCCCCACCAACCCTAGGGTCTTGCTCAAAAGTTTCGAAGAACTGTACAGAAACACAGATGCTTATGTAATTGGCCTGAGTGTAAGCCTGACTGTTGGTTATTTGAAGACACTCTCCCAGGTGATTTGAATACACAGCCAGATTTGAGGACTACTCTGTATGTCTGGAGAAGGCAATGGCACCCCACTCCAGTACTCTTGCCTGGAAAATCCCATGGATGGAGGAGCCTGGTGGGTTGCAGTCCATGGGATCGCTAAGAGTCAGACACGACTGAGCGACTTCACTTTCACCCATTGGAGAAGGAAATGGCAATCCACTCCAGTGTTCTTGCCTGGAGAATCCCAGGGATGGCAGAGCCTGGTGGGCTGCTGTCTATGGGGTCGCACAGAGTCAGACACAACTGAAGTGACTTAGCAGCAGCACTCTGTATGTCTATGGTGTTGGATAAGACTCTTGAGAGTCCCTTGGACTGCAAGGAGATCCAACCAGTCCATTCTGAGGGAGCCCTGGGATTTCTTTGGAAGGAATGATGCTAAAGCTGAAACTCCAATACTTAGGCCACCTCATGTGAAGAGTTGACTCGTTGGAAAAGACTCTGATGCTGGGAGGGATTGGGGGCAGGTGGAGAAGGGGACGACAGAGGATGAGATGGCTGGATGGCATCACTGACTTGATGGACGTGAGTCTGAGTGAACTCCGGGAGTTGGTGATGGACAGGGAGGCCTAGTGTGCTGCGATTCATGGGGTTGCAGGGAGTTGGACATGACTGAGCGACTGAACTGAACTGAACTGAACTGACTCTGTATGTCTTTGATCTTAATGTGACCCTGAAAGTGAAAGTCACTGAGTCATGTTCAACTCTTTGTGACCCCATGGACTATACAGTCTGTGGAATTCTCCAGGCCTGAATACTGGAGTGGGTAGCCTTTCCCTTCTCCAGGGGATCTTCCCCACCTAGGGATTGAACCCAGGTCTCCCACATTGCAGGCAGATTCTTTACCAGCTGAGCCACCATCTATCTCATGCCTTGAATCCTGATAGATGTCCAATGTATATCTATCATATGAATTGATAATTTATCCTTTAAAATATCTGAAGCATCTTGTAAACCTTTCTTCTAGTATTTCTTGGGTCTTTTCGTTTCTTGATTATTCTTGCTGACTATAAAATGTTTTTCCTTTCCTTTCCTTGCTGCTGGTTTCTAAAGTGTCTGGGTCATCTAGTCATGTGTTAAATAGACTTTGCTTCTGTAGATAGCTCTGTTAACGTCCCAGTGTCTAAATGGACAGTGTCACTCTCAGAAGAGGAAGTGCTCCGGAAACATTTTGGGGAGATGTGAGGTGTGAAGTCCCCCTGCCCCCTGCACCCTGCCCCACTACTTCACATTGGCCTAGATGGTGTCTCTTGAGCAGAGAACACAGTAGGCTTGCTTGAGCACCTTGGACAGAGATAGGCTAATTGAGTCTGTGGTCATGCAGCCCTTTTAAGCTATTTGGCTTCACCTTGTTGTCACTGGGTTAGAATATGGTTCTCATTGGGGACCGTTTTGCTTCCTAGGTGACATTCTACTCTCTGGAGTCAGTTTTGGTTGTCACAAATAGGAGGGGGGTGCTTCTAACCTTTAGTTAGAAGGCATGGAGGCTTCTAAATGTACAAGACAGGATCTTAAAACAAAGAATTGTTGTTGTCCTTGTTTAGTAGCTAAGTCGTGTCCAACTCATTTGTGACCCCATGGACTTAGCCCATTAGGCTCCTCTGTCCGTGGGATTCTCCAGGCAAGAATACTGCAGTGGGTGGCCATATCCTTCTCCAGGGGATCTTCCTTAACCAAGGATCGAACTCATGTCTCCTCATTGCAGGCAGATTCTTTACCGCTGAGCCACCAAGGAAGCCCATCAACACAAATAATTATTCTGGCTTAAATCAAAATGTTATAGTGCCAAGATTCAGAAACCCTGAATTAGCAAAAGCCAGCTCAAAAAAATTGCATGTCTATAGTTTCTCCCAGCCTGAGTTATGAAACTCCAGGCTTGGTGCTAACTCATTCTGTTATGGAGATGTGTTTTTATATAAACTTCCTTCCATTGTGTACTTATTTATGTATTTTTTCATTTTTGTGTGTGCATGCTTTGCCTTTTCTGTGAAATAGAAAATACATCTGGAGTTTGACTCAGATAAGCCTCATAAGAGGATTAAAACTCACATGAAAACAAAGAGGGGAGATAATTCACTTTGCTGTATGGCAAGAACTAACATAGCAGTGTAAAGCAACTAAACCCCAATAAAGAATGATTTTAAAAGATCACATTAAAGATAGTTATCTTCTTGGTGTTTTTTCCTGTTCTTTTCAGAATGCTTTCTGTTTTGAGTGATCAGAAAAGACATATGTTTTTGTGTTAGAGGAACTAATGGTTGGCCACATTATTTTAGGTTAGCTGCCTCTTTCTCAGTGGTTTCATTTTTGGAGTCTGTGATAATAACTGAGTATTGCTTTACTTGAAAATACAGTTTTTGTTTCTTTGTCTTTAGCATTTGGACTGCTTAGCTGACATTTCATTTCCTATGAAGAATGACTGGTAACTGTAGCTATCATTTTCTTATGTCTTGCACTTCACTTGTTTCCAAGCTGGCATGCAGTAATGTAGGTTGAATGAAATATATTAAATATTTCTTTGTCTTTTGGGAAATATGGTATAATCTCAGGCTACTTATTTTGTTTTAGCACATCCAATATGCCTGTCTCATTGCACACTAGTCTAGGGAGCAAAGAACTGCAGTTTTCTACAAAAGAACAACAAGAGACCTATAAACCTATAAATTATTGGCAACACATCTCTGGTCCTAGACGACACGTTCTCCATTCCCTGCTTTAGTCTTCACCGTAAGGTTGTGTGTTTGATTTATATTTTTAAGTGGGAACTGGGTTTAGTGGTTTATTAAATAATGTCAGAAATAATGTTTGTCAGAGAAGTTCTTAATATCATATCTTTTAGGCATTAAACTGGGTTTATAGCTCACTACTTTCCTAGCAACATGAAAGATGATGACTTCTGAATCTAATGGTGAAAGTTTCATAGTAGGTTGATAACATTTAAGTAGCTAGACTTTATAAATAAGCAAGAAGCTATCTCTTTGGAATTAAGAATAATATTTATGTTGTTAGTGCTCAGTGAAGGGCAAAATTCACCAGGCAAAGTTGATGTGGAGGCCTTGCTTAACTTAACAGCTGGAGTGGATCACTGACATTTAAGATACATACCTTTTAAAAGATTGATTTTTTTTCTTGTCCTTAGTAACTTGTTGGAACCTTAAAGTTTGGATGAGGTGGTTGGCTGTCTAAAGTTGGGCCATCAGTTTGAAAAATCCTTCCCAAGCGTGTATGCTTTTCACTACAGTAGTCATCACAATGTTTCTGACACTTGGATTATCTGTTTGTCTGACTTTCCTATTATTTTGTAACTGCTTTGAGAGCAAGAGACTTCTTTTTTCATGCATTTATTCATGTTTTAATTTTTGGCTGTGCTGGGTCTTCACTGCCTCACAGCCTTTTCTCCAGTTATGGCCAGTGGGAACCACTCTCTAGTTCTGGTGTGCGGGCTTCTCTTTGCCGTGACCTCTCCTGTCGCGGAGCACAGGCTCTAAGGCGCAACAGGCTTCAGTCGCTGCAGCTCCTGGGCTCTGGAGCAAAGGCTCAATAGTTGTGTCCCACAGGCTTACTTGCTCTGTGCCATGTGGGATCTTCCCGGATCTGGAATCGAACCCTTGTCCCCTGCATCGGCAGGCGGATTCTCTATCACCGCTAAGTCAGCGGGGAAGCCCAGGAGACTTTTTCTGACCCTCTGTCTAATCCTGGATGTTTCCTCACACAGTGGTGAGAATATAGGAAACAGTAAAGCATTTTTAAAAGAGTTGATTTGAAAGAAAATACTGTTCTTTTGCCAGGCTTTGTCAAACAGGAGTTCCAAAGTTATGAGATATTTTTTGTGAAATATTTTGAGAAGCACCTTGTTGACAGTGTCCTCTAAGAGACTTGCATCATTTTAATCTGCCCACCATGAAGCCACTTCTGACAAGCGTGTCTTACTCACTCATTCCTCATCCTCTAACAAGTAGCCTCTTGTCTTCCCCAGACGCTCTGGCTTCAGGTGCTTTCTGATGACGTCATCTCATGTGGCTTTAATGTGTTATTCACTCTCCATATCACAGTGTCTGGGTTCTTCAGAAGACCCATTTCCATCATCCTCAGTGGCCTGAGGGCATTTATTTTCTTGCCCTGGTGTATGTGAGCTTCCTGTGGGCGTCACTTACCTTCTAAGGAAAGTCCGATAGTGTGGAACACATCTATTTGCTACAGTAAGGAATGCAGGAGACCTGGGTTCAGTCCCTGGGTTGGGAAGATCCCCTGGAGGAGCGCATGGCAACCCACTCCAGAATTCTCGCCTGGAGAATCCCCATGGACAGAGGAGCCTGGTGGCCTACAGCCCACGGAATCACAGAGTCAGACAGACGGAGCGACTAGGCACACGAGCACAGAGAGCAGTCGGTTCTCCGTTAGGTAGCTGCATTGCATCTTCATCCTGCGAGACTTCTGAAAAAGATGTGCTTTGGGCGATACAGTCATTTTCAAATAAATTGAAATGGTTTCTAACTGCGTTTGCTTTGCTCTGATTCTTGTAACGAAACATTATTAATATGTAAAATATTGTGTTGTGTGTGCGTTTAATAGGCTTAAGGGTATGATAGTTTAGAGGACTTCAGGTCTAAATGTACCCTTTGGTCAAATTTCTGTTTTAAAATTGCTAAGAAAAAAGAAGCTGGAATGTCTGGCTAATTATTTTACAAATACAATCTGTTGTCTTTGTCAGCCACCATATGTCTCCAAGGAACTCTGCCTCAGAGCTTTCATCTGTGGTCGTGTTTAGTCCAAACCCCATACATTATAAAAATAATGATAGGTTGCTGGGGCTGATGTCCATGTTTCCTAGCTATAATTATACCTTATGATCTTGTTTGTTTTGAAGAAATCGGTGCTTATGGAGCTGTCCTTCGGCAGCACCTGTGGTTTTTTCCTTTGGATTCTGTGAGTTGTTTGTGGGGTGAGTGGTCGTGGTTGTAATGCAGGCTGTGCAGGTGTTTCCCTTGGCTGATAGGAATGCTGTACTTTGAAGAAATACAGATGTTAACTGGCCATCACCCATAACATAAAAATGCTTCTTTATTGTACTGGGAAAGGGCCGAGAGCGATTCTTGTGAGAATAGAGAAATTTCTGGAACTTTCTGCCAGAAGCAGAGAAAATCCTTATATAAAACAGAGGGGTGGGGAACAGCATATGGGTCATGTTTTGAAATAACTAATGAATTTCTTGGGACAAGACACAACACTGAATCGAAAAAGATCCCCTGTGGGCAGTCATTAGGATGTGGTTCCCAGGAGGCGGAGACTTGATCTCTTAACAGAAACAGTGTTGTTCCTAGGATGAGTCCAGATATCAGAGGACCTCAGTTGGTCCGACTGGTCAGCCTTTTGGGTGGTTTTGTGTAAGCCCAGTGGATTTGGAACTCCTGTATCTTCTTAGGCAAAGTCTAAACAAACTCACCCATAGCTGTGGTCTCAGATGTAGTTCTGGAAAGTCTGGCATGCACTGAACACTCTGCATGCATCATCCAGTGCTTTTAGCATTAGCCCCTTATGACATCTTTATGCCCCTCATGATGCTATGAGAGATCCAAAGTACTTTCATAATTTAAGCGGGAAATAGCACAATCTCCATATGTTTAGAAGGAAAATTGGTATAATTCCAATCCATTATGAAGCAAACACAGGTGTACTAATTCCGCAAAACAATTATATTCAGCTTCTCTTGTCCCATCCCATTGCCCCCCATTTTTTTTTTTTGGTTTGGGGGTTAAATTAACTTGAATTGTTTTGAAATTGGCCAAATGTTTATGTATGATTTTCATCATCCATGACATGGAACATCTTGATGAAAAATAAATTATTCAGCTGCTTTAGGCATTCACTGTTTCCAAGTGAGTTACATGTTTGTCATCAGATACATATAGATGTACAGCTGGTGCCAAAAAACGCATTGCTTTTTGGTAGACGTCAGTGTGTGAGTTTGGTGAGACTGAACAGTGTCACATTCTTTGGCATTTTCCTCTTTCCAGACTCTGGGTCTGTGTTTATTTATTTGGGGCTGTGCTGGGTCTTTGTTGCTCTGCAGGCTTTCCTGTAGCTGTGGTGAGTGATGGCCACTCCCTACTGGGGGGTCCATGGGCTTCTTGTTGCAGTAACTTCTCTTGTTGTGGAGCCCAGGCTCTAGGACACGCAGGCTTCGGTAGTGCCAGCACGTGGGTTCCATAGTGGTGGTTCCCTGGGCTCTAGAGCACGGGCTCAATAGTTGTGGTGCAAGTGCTTAGCTGCCTGGCAACATATGGGATCTTCCGGGACTGGCGTTGAACCTGTGTCTCCTGCATTGGCAGGTGGATTCTGTAACCACTGAGCCACCAGGGAAGAAGCCCTCAATTCTGGGTCTTAATGTCTTTAGGCTTATAGGTCCCTTCCAGCATATGGGAGGGTTACAGTATTGAAACAAGAACGCAGTGTTATTCCTCATTAGAATGAAAACATATAGGAAGAGGTTTTATACCTTATGTTATGGTTTTTCCTGTGGTCATGTATGGATGTGAGAGTTGGACTGTGAAGAAGGCTGAGCGCAGAAGAATTGATGCTTTTGAACTGTGGTGTTGGAGAAGACTCTTGAGAGTCCCTTGGACTGGAAGGAGATCCAACCAGTCCATTCTGAAGGAGATCAGCCCTGGGATTTCTTTGGAAGGAATGATGCTAAAGCTGAAACTCCAGTACCTTGGCCACCTCATGCGAAGAGTTGACTCACTGGAAAAGACTCTGATGCTGGGAGGGATTGGGGGCAGGAGGAAAAGGATGAGAGGATGAGATGGCTGGATGGCTGACTTGATGGACGTGAGTCTGAGTGAACTCCGGGAGTTGATGATGGACAGGGAGGCCTGGCGTCCTGTGATTCATGGGATCGCAAAGAGTTGGACACGACTAAGTGACTGAACTGACTGACCACATTTAACACTCCCCTCCTCCCTCCCAGGCGTGTGGGAAGTAGATTCCTTCAGGGGAATCTGAATATATTCCTGTTGAGCTCTGTGAATAATTGGTGTCATAGTGGGTTATGGGACCCCCGCATACTGCTTCTCCCACTGGCGGTAATTTGTCCATTAGTCTATGACTTTAGAATAGAGCCTGTAATTCCTTATCCAGAAAAAGCAGTGTGTCTGAGGGGAAATAATGAATGTTATAAAACACAGATGCTTCTCTAAGCTAAACAAAATTGCTTGACGAAAGGGCGAGAAATCATATTTCCCAATAAAGCCTTTCTAGTCTCTTTATGATCATTGTCACAGTATGTTCCAGTTACTGCTGCTGCGTAACGAATCACCTTAAAACTTAGTGGCTTAAAACAACAGCCGTCATTTTATGATCTCTTTTAGTTTTCGTGGGTCAGGAACTTGGGAAGGCCTGAGGAGAGTGGTTCTGGGGCCACGCAGGGGCTGAAGCTGGAGCAGTTAATGGGACTGCATTCTCTCTTTCTCCCTGTCTGTCTCTCCCTCGGGTCTCAAGGTCTCTCCTTGGGGTATCTGCGCCTGGATTACTTTGGGCTTCCTCGCAAAATGGCAGTCTCAGGGCCATCCATCTGCGTATATGGCAGAAAAAGGTTTCAAGCGGGGTTTGTTCCAGTGAACAAGGTGGAAGCCGTGTCTGCTTTCACCACTGCACCTCAGAGGCCATGCGGGTCACTCCCTGCCAGGATTTAAGAGGAGCCAGCATGGCGGGCCTAGAGGGCGTGCAGAGGTAGCGTACTATCTTTTCTGGAAAAAGCATACTACACTCTTTCTTTATAATTAATTAAAAACAGAGTTTTGATCTTTGTTCCTGGATATGCAAACTGAGGAGCCATCCTTTCACAAACTTTGAACAAGTCTTGAAATATTTAACTCTTTTCTTCTGTAATAGGCAGGTGCCAAGCCATGCCTCCCTGGGGGGAAAACACTGAAGGCCGCGTGAACATGACCCTCAGGGTTGGGGGTGTCCGAGGTGCTAGAACAGGAAAGAGACTGATGACATTCCTAAGAATCTTGAGAATGGCCCTGTCCGGGTGTGTCTCGAGTCTATCTCAAGTGTCCTGGTGAGCGGTCAGGGGTCTGAGAGAATGTCTCAGCGGCGCTTGCAGATGCAGCAGTGTGTTTAAATGCATGACTGGAAGGAGCATCGGCAGACGGACGGGCGGAACCCTATGATAGTGCTGCTTTAAGCTGGTAAGGTAACTCAGTGAAGATGTCTCTCTAGATCCAAGATTATGAGTTACACCAACCCCTCGTCAGGGTTGAAAAGTTCAAGTATCCAGGGGCAGGTACCACTAGTTGATGGGCCGTCTTGATTCCTCACAGATGACCACAGTCTCAGGTTATTTGGCATCATATCTGAAAAAGCCTCAAAATCATAGTGGATGCCACTTCACTGTATTGATTGATTTTATTAATATCTTGACGCATACTGAGGATAATGTTGGGCATACCAAGTATCATTTGTAATGATCAGCATTAGCAATTTCTCTTCTAAAACAGTTGGGAGCTATTGTTTATTATTTCAAATTAACCCTTTCCCATGAGCTGGAGGATGCAGCAGGGACACGGAACATCATTCCAGCGTCCACCCCAGCTTCCCCACGTCTCCACCCCTCCCTGCTGACTGCACCGGACACAAGTGCCCATGTCGAGGTTAGCAGACCCTCCATTTCTCCTGCCTGCTGTGTTCAGGATGTTGTGCTGAGAAAACAAGCCCCTCGGGCTTGTCTGGAATGAGTGTAGCCCTTTTTGCCAGCTTTATGAGACCTTGTCTCCCTGTTGCGGAGATTTCTCCCAGATTAAAACAGTTAAGCCTCCCCAACAAGCTATCCCTTTGCAGCTGGGAGACTCTCAGACCTCGGTCTAATAAACAGAATCTCTTGTATCTGTTGGTCTCCCTCCCTCCCTCCTCATCTTCATTTATGTGGCTGTGTGAGCATTTATGGGTGTGGTGCGTCCCTGTGTGAATTTGTGCAGTGGGAAGAAGGAAGGAAGATGCAAGATTGTTTCTGACAGATACCCAGCTCCCTCCCTGAAGCCCACATCTCACAGTTGCCGACATAAATCTCCCTTAACACAGGCTTGATTGGAACTCACTCCTTACACTCAAATATATTCCAGGGTGACTGGAGATTGAAATGCATACACTGAAAACTGAAGAGGTAGAAAATAGAAGAACATCAACATGAATTGTTTTCTACTCTGGGCTAGTTAAATCTCATTGAATACTTAGAGTATACTGAAAGCATATAAGAAATGAGGCATAAATTAGTCCATCTATGACTATCTGTGGGCTTCCTTATTGGCTCAGATGGTAAAGAATCAGCCTGCAATGCAGGAGACCCGGGTTCAATCCCTGGGTTGGAAAGATCCCCTGGAGGAGGGCACGGCAACCCACTCCAGTATTCTTGCCTGGAGAATCCCCATGGACAGAGGAGCCTGGTGGGATGCAGTCCATGAGGCTGCCAAGAGTTGGACATGACTGAGAGACTAAGCAAAGCATGTGTTCTTCTAGGTAAGAAAAGAGGAGAGAGAATGCTACGTGTTCATGCAGAGGTAACTTTCACGGGTATTACTCCACACAGGTGAACTTAGGCCACACATGCTACTATGTTAACCTCATTTCATTCAGTAATGTCACTGACAGATTTCCATGTCAATAAATGCATCACATCTTAATGTTTGTATAATCTTCCTTTGGATGTAAGTGGCAATTTACTTAAGCATTTCTGTACTCTTCTCTCTCATACAAATGGTTGGATACACAGCCTTAGGAATAAAGCTTTTAAACTTGTGTAGTTCTTATGTTAAATTCTGAGAAATCTTTGGCTTAAAGACTGTGCTCCTATTAAACTCTGATACATGTTGTCAAATTGGCCTCACACATGGGGGCCAACTTCCCCTCTTATTGATTCCTGGAATCCTTATTGCCTTATCTCACAAATGTGGGTTTGGTCCCTCTTGTAAAATCTTATCATCTCACTAACACACACACAATTTCTTCATGTTTTCATTTTATTATTACCCCTGAGATGGAACATTTTCACATGTTTGCTAACCACTTCATTGTTTTCTTTGCTAAATAGCCTAATCTTGGCCTCTTTCATCATTGTATTGGACCTTTTTATCCTCTAGTGTTACATGGTAAACTGTTCTTTGTCCATAAAATACATTATTATTAATATTTTTTGCGGTTTTCTTAAAAATCTTCCAACTTTCCATATGGTAGTTTGAGGGTACTTTTCTCTTTTCTTTTCCTATTTCATTTATTCTTACATTTGCCTTATTCTGAGTTTTTCTGTCTCTTTCCTCTTTGCTTCATAGAAGTTCTACCTTATTATTAGGTCACCTTTATGCATTATTTCCATTATAATTTCATCATTAAACAGATTTCTGTAATCCAGAGTAGAAAAACTTTTATGTTCTTTTAAGGACCTCTTCAGTTTTCAGTTGCTACGTTTTAATGATTGATTTATCTGAAATATATTTAAGTGAAAAGAGTGAGGTCAGATCAAGTCTTATTATTTTTTTTCTAAATTGTTAAATAATTGTCCCCAAGATATTTGGTAATGCATTTGTAATAGTGGTGGGTGTGCAGTCATTTGAGGGGCCGTTAGCCTGAGACCTTGAGTGCAGCAGTTAGGGGCCCTGTTCCGTCAGCGGTCAGCTCGAAGTGGTCCTCGCCGTGGTACTCGCCGTGGAAGACAGTGCGAAGTGTGAGAAGTGGATCGAGGCTGGTGAGTAAACTGAGGGGGCCCGGGGACAGGCTGAGTATTGTGTCCTGCAGAGTCTCAGAGCCCTTGCCCAGCAACCCACTGGCCGGGCCCAGGCCCTGAAGCAGCAGTGGACCTCTCCCTACTTCCCACCTTCTAGACCTAATGATTGTGATGGTCTGTATGAGTCACAGTCCCTGGAGGCCTCAGCGACTGGAGTACAGAGATGCTGCCGTTAAGGTAACAGCTTCAACCAGTTTCAGTCTCTCTATTCATGTTTCAAAAAGTGGTACAGCTTAGATCAGTCATGGACCCCTCGGAGGTCAGGACTGAGTTGCAAGGACATTGCGCATCCTTATTTCAGGTCCACCTCTGTGGTTGGGACTGTTCTCAAAGAAGGGCAACTGTTGTGAGCTGGGAATTCACCTGATTGGTATTCGCTGTGACATGGGTTCCTTTTGATCCTGTACAACTGATTCTCTCCAAGTTACTTGTCAGGACAGAGAAGAACATTGTTTGGTGGAGGTTTACAGGAGTATAGTGACCTGACTGTGACCTGACCTCAAGAACAAAGGCTCTGACATGGAGAAGTTTGCAACAACTAACCAAGGCCCTCCTTCACCTTTCCTAGAAAAGGGCTTTGCTGAAAGCTTTCAGGGAGTTTGGGGTTTTTAAGGCATGAGTCACCGTCTCCTTGTGTGGCGCTGCAGTAAACCTTTCTTTGTTCTAGACTCTGACGTTTGGTGTTTGGCATCATTCTGCACTGGACACGTGGACTTCTGTGTGATAACACATTCACCTCTCCACCTGTTGATTTGAAATGCTGCTCTTATGTTGGACTGAATGTTCACTCAACCTTGAGTTTATTTTTAAAAATTTGGTTATCTCTCATTGTTGTTCAGTCGCTAAGTCATAACCGCCTCTTTGCAACCCCATGAACTGCAAAACACCAGACTTCTGTGTCCTTCATTATCTCCCGGAATTTGCTCAAGCTCATTCTATTGAGTTGGTGATGCCATCAAACCATTTCATCCTCTGTTGACCCCTTTTCCTCTTGCCCTCGATTGTTCCCAGCATCAGAGCCTTTTCCAGTGTCTGCTCTTTCCATCAGGTGGCCAAAGGTTTCAAGCTTCAGCATTAGTCCTTCCAATGAATAGCCAATTCATTGGATATTTTGATGAATGAATGGTTTGATCTCCGTGCTTTAGGATTGACTTTAGGATTGCTTTAGGATTGACTTTAGGATTGCTTTAGGATTGACTGGTTTGATCTCCTCTCTGTCCAAGGGGCTCTCAAGAGTCTCCTCCAGCGCCACAGTTCAAAAGCATCAGTTCTTCAGTGTTCAGTCTTCTTTATGGTCCAACTCTCACATCTGTACATGACTACTGGAAAAAACATAGCTTTGACCTTTGCTGGCAAGTGATGTCTCTGCTTTTTAATATACTGTCTAGGTTGGTCATAGCTTTTCTTCCAAGGTCCAAGCACCTTTTAATTTCATGGCTGCAATCACCATCTAAAGTGATTTTGGATCCCAAGAAAATAAAATCTGTCACTGTTACCACTTTTTCCCACATCTATTTTTCTTTGCTTTTGGACAAAGACTTCTGTCCTAAATGTGTCTTGAAAGTCTTGTATGGTCTTCCTCCTGCCTGCACCTTGTCACCACCTCCTGCAATGCCCCCAGCATGAGAACCTTTTTTAACTCCCAAACACAGTTTTCTCCTTTTTTGCTTGGAGCCTCTGCACAGACTATCTTTTCCGTCTGATATTTTCTGGACCCATGTTCTTCTTTGGCCTTCAATTACCTCTTAATTATCAAAGAAGGCCTTCCTTTATGTTCAGTCTTTGGTTGAGTTGTTTTCTTTCCTTTGTATCATGGAACTACGTTCATTTTCTTTAGAGTCTTCAGTTATAAATTATACATTCAAGTGTGATGCTTTGATTAGTACCTCCCTCCTTCCAGTGGACTGGAAACTCCACTCTCAGGACTCTGCCTGTTTTGCTTATAATTACATCCTCATCTCCAGCCACATGGTTGCATTTAATAGAAGTTTTTTGGATGCCAAATGAGTAGGTGGATGGATGAACACATATTCTTTCTAATACTCTTCTTTGGGTATTAGATGTTATTTCCTAAGTATGTATATACAACATAACAAGAAGCTCGGGGCTAAAGTTGATCTCTAGGATATCTTTGAACAGGAGATTTGTGGTCAAGTCTGCCTCAGTCTTGAATCTCCTTTGATTTTCAGGCCTGAGTCAGATGCAGGATAATTCCTGTCCTTTTTCTGTCTATCTTTTTTAAAAGAGTTTTATCTATCTTGTTTACTGTTTAAAAAATATTCATTAATCTCTTTGGGCCTGGTCTTAGTTGTGGCCTGTGAGATCATTGATCTTTATTGCAGCATGCAGGGTCTTTAGTTGAAGCATGCAAACTCTTAGTTGTACATGTGAGAATCTAGTTCCCGTCATGACCAGGGATTGAACCTGGGATTCCTGCATTAGGAGCTCTGAGTCTTAGCCGCTGGACCACCAGGGAAGTCTCTCTTCCTGCCTCGTGAACTGAGTTTGGTCATGAAGTTTCCTGAGGTCCAGGATGCTCCCGAGTTGCCTGGTTGCAGCATGTGGGCATCAGCAGAGCTGATGTTCCTGTCTGATACTCACCCGGTTCCTGAGGGTCTCTTTCCAGGCTGATGAATCCCATGATAGATATACTAGTTGGTGATGCTGGACTTTAGCTCCAAGTAGTGAACTTCCTGCTCTCCTGGTTTTCCTGAGTGTTGGGGAAGAAAGAGTGATCATCAAAGAATTTTGTCTTTACTCTGGGATTGAACTGCAATGCACTTAAACCATTTGATTGAAAAATCAGAGTGCAAAGCAGACTCTTGGGAGCTTGTTTAGTGCCTTTGAGAAAAAAAAAATGTCTTCTATAAGAAGAGACAATTTCATCTGCTTGCAGCCATATGCTATGAGTTGCAAGGAGTTACACATGCCTTAGCGACTTAACAGCAACAAAAAAAATATGCTATTAAATCAATTGTCTCCATGAAGTCATGCACACAGGTGTGGCGAAGCTTCCAAGTGGAGCCCTGCAGCTTCTCCACTGTAAGGTACCCAAGCAATCAGATGCATTTCCTAAAAAGGATTCTGTGATGTATACCTGATTAATTAGATTTTATTCCACCTCTCCCTTAGTTTAAAATGTGTATCTGTGTTTTGTAGTGGGGTTGAAGAGTTGGGCAGTCACCAAATGTGAGATTTAATGACTTCCAACATGTACCAAAAGGAAGGGAACATGTTTATAATTTTTTTTATTAGGTAAAGGAAAACACTGAAAAGTATGAGGCCAAAGCCTGAACCTGTTGGTACTATGTGGTAACTCAATGTCTTTGCTTGTACAGGGATAGATGAGACCATCAGGTGGCTTATAGTAATGATGCAGTTTAGAAATAATGAAAAGTCAGAGTATCTTGGCCTATTGTTATTTCATGTGATTTCTCCAGATATAGAAGCTACATGTTTACATGGAAAATATGCCTTCTTAAGAATTTTTCAGAGTAAAGAGACTTCAGTTCAGTTCAGTCACTCAGTCGTGTCCAGCTCTTTGCGACCCCATGGACTGCAGCATGCCAGGCTTCCCTGTCCATCACCAGCTCCTGGACCTTGCTCAAACTCATGTTCCTTGAGTTGGTGATGCCATCTAACCATCTCATTCTCTGTGTCCCCTTCTCCTCCTGTCTTCAATCTTTCCCAGCATCAGAGTCTTTTCCAATGAGTCAGTTCTTCACCTGAGTCAGTCAGATGGCCAAAGTATTGGAGTTTCAGCTTCAGCATCAGTCCTTCCAATGAATATTCAGGACTGATTTCCATTAGGATTGACTGGTTTGATCTCCTTGCTGTCCAAAGAGACTGCTGCTGCTGCTGCTGCTAAGTCACCTCAGTTGTGTCCGACTCTGTGCAACCCCATAGATGGCAGCCACCAGGCTCCCCCGTCCCTGGGATTCTCCAGGCAAGAACACTGGAGTGGGTTGCCATTTCCTTCTCCAATGCATGAAAGTGAAAAGTGAAAGTGAAGTCGCTCAGTCGTGTCCAACTCGTAGCGACCCCATGGACTGCAGCCTACCAGGCTCCTCCGTCCATGGAATTTTCCAGGCAAGAGTACTGGAGTAGGGTGCCATCGCCTTCTCCCCAAAGAGACTAAGTGTTCACAATTAAATATTACATTTCAAAACTATTCATTGTCATCGTTAGCAAATTTACCATACTGTAATTGTGTGAGGTAGAGTTTTAACCTCATTTTCCTTTGGGTGTTATTGATGGAGATGATCATGAATTGTGTGCCTAAGATACATTGATAAGAAGAGGGAAAATTTGTACTCAAGAAATTTGAAATTTCTTCCGTTGAAGGCTCAGAGACCATTCACTGTAATGCCATCAAGTGGCTTAAGCTATGCCTAATAAATCCTGATGAGTTGTTAAAACTGACTTAGTTTTATGCAAGACTTGTATCATATTAAATATTTCTTGTCAGACTCACTGGTATGCATTACACATGAGCCTGTGTCTTATTAAATCTAAGTTCAGTTCTTGTTCAAGGCTAGTCACCCAAATGTGATCTCGTTTTTAATTGTGGAATGCCAATGAATGGCTATTCCTGGAGGAAGCTTCCCTTTGGCTTATTTTAAAGCAGATGATGTAAAAATGATTAGCTTAAGAATCAAGAAAATATGTGAAACTACAAGGCATGGAGCCAGTCTCCTAAGTTAGATCCCAATAAGCCCTTAAAAATATGTGCTGTCATTGCAAAGCACGTTTTTTCCAAGCTAGATGCTAATATTAGAATCTAGCTAAGAAGTTTCTCCCCCCTCACCCTCGTGTTTGCTCTGTACAGATCTGGGGGCATGGGGTGGGTATTAAGATTGATGAAGGCATCAGAGCTTGAGGATTGGGAGCCGGTGTTAGCACTTCTGGGTAATGACAAACCATGCCTTAGTTCTCTGGCTTATTATATTTATTCTCTCTCTCTTTTTCTCCCTCTCCCTTCCGCCCTTCTTTCTTCTCCATCTCTCTCTTGCATCCTCTCTTTTCTTTCCCAAAACACAAAGTAACAGGTTAGAATGGAAACACATACTTTTCACAAAGTATTCCCTGCGTTAACTTCTGGGTGGCAAACTGAAAAGAAAGTTATTGCATCTGGACCCTTTACGAGGAAGCTACGGTGGAGAAACTTATGCTTCCTGGTCCTGGTCGGCATCGCACCTCTAGCTCATGTTCCAAAGGACATTTTACAATTCGGTCCAAAACGGAAACAATAAAGGATTGTCCACAGCCTGGATTTAGCATCCTCGTACATCTTGATTTTACTTTCTCAGTAGTGGGATTTTACAGCTCTCAATCTAAACCACACCAAGAAGCCGGCCTGAACTGTCAAATCTGTCCAGGGCTGTAAAACGGTTTTGGTAAAAACAGGGCAAACATCTCTGGCCACTGGCTTTCATAAAGAGAGCCATCCAAAGAACTGCAGTAACATAGGGACTATTTAAATTCTTGTTTTAGCCCTTTCTCTCGTGCGAGTTTGTACCGGAGAAGAGAAGGCCAGGGCAGACGTTTGGTGAGATTGCTGTTTCTGTCTTCCCTGTCGCTGCCTGTGCAAGATGATCATGATAATCCCATCCCATTAGAAGGAGTTCAGCCCCCCATCCCTCACTCTGAACCTCCCAAGTTCATTCACTATGCAGCCGCCAGAATCATCTTTCAGAACAAGGATCTGTCATTTTCCTACTGGAAAACCATCCAGTGATTTCCTAATTCATATACATGGATGCATAGAGCTAAATTCTTTACTATTTGGCCTCTAGGTGCCAAATAATTTGACCCAGTTCCCTCCATCTCCCCAGTTTCTGGAACAGAGCTGGCCAATTCCAAGGTCAGGACCTTTATAGATCCCAAATCCTTGATCGAAAGTGGATTAGTCTCTTCTCTTTGCATGACCCACTCCAGGGACCTTTAGATTTCAGCTCAAAGATTCTCAACTCAGCAAAGCCATCCATGACCCCTTCCATTTCATAAACTCTCCATTTTTTTTCAGTAGTATCCTATGGTGCTTTCTCCAGGTACTTGTTCAGTTTTGAAATTCTGTGTGTGTTTATTTTGGTTTCCTCTGCTTCCCTGGAAGTGGGGACCTGGTTTGCTTTATTCACTGTTGTAAATCTCAGCTTGGGGATGGTGTGTGGTATTGAGGTTGCATGGCCAGGTTCAAGTGTCCAGTAAGTTAGGTACAACTTTTACAGACATCCCATTTTACAGATGAAGAAACTGAGGTGCTGCTGCTGCTGCTGCTCAGTCGCTTCAGTCGTGTCTGACTCTGTGCGACCCCATAGATGGAAGCCCACAAGGCTCCGCCATCCCTGGGATTCTCCAGGCAAGAACACTGGAGTGGGTTGCCATTTCCTTCTCCAACGCATGAAAGCGAAAAGGGAAAGTGAAGTCGCTCAGTCGTGTCAGACTCATAGCGACCCAATGGACAGCAGCCTACCAGGCTCCTCCATCCATGGGATTTTCCAGGCAAGAGTACTGGAGTGGGGTGCCATTGCCTTCTCCAAACTGAGGTACAGTGAAGTTAAATAATTTCTTCGGAGTCTCAGAACTCATAGGAGATAAAAACATGATTTGTTGAATGTTGATTTGAATGAAAGAGTGAATGCATCTTTATTAATCTAATGTGTGCCTTCTAGAGACAATGGTTTTAGAGATTAAAAAAGGAAACCTGAGAATGGATCAGCTCAAAGAAAAAGTCATTAAATAGAATGTTTTCTTAGCTAAGGTGAAAGCTCTTCTTTCATTCCCCCATCCCCAGCTGTTTAGCATATGTTTTTGTTTTTCATACTTTTTTTTTTTTTTGGTTCCTAAAAACTCTCTAAGTTCTGGGATCCTTGTCAGAGCCTCACTGTTATGCCAGGCTGAAACTCAGCCACCCATATTTGCTCATTTTGCATCAGATTTACTGTCCAGCTGAGGCACAACTGTGGCTGCTGAGTTGAAACTAGACTTCTCCTTTACAGCATTATGTCTGATGTAACGCTGAAGTCAAAGATTTATCATTCAGTGTTGATAGGCTATGGGGAGACCATTGTGTGATTTATTTACTGTCAGAACGAAATGGTCAAATGTTCAAAGTGAACGCTATTATTCCCCAAATAAGTTATCACTTTAAAAAATATTTTAGTTTCATTTTACTACACATTTTATAGTATTGATGTGTCAATCCATGGCTGGTCATAACAGAAGAACTGTGGCATGAGACAAAAGTGATGTTATAATCTCAACTGAATAATAGTTTGTGTGTGACGAGGAGGGATATATCTAGTATAAAGTCATACATACACGACTTTGCTCCCAGTTATAAATGTCCCTCTGACCTCTGTCCATGTTCCATTTCCATGCAAACAAAGGAATAATTATTTTAATATGAGTTTTTGAAGGCCAGTGCCATCAGAACCTCCCTTTGTTTAAACTTGGAAGATTTTAGTTCCATTTTTCTTTTTAAAAACTTAATTAGCTTCCTTTTCATCTTTCTTTTGGTATTGTTAAGCTGTTGATTCTTTATTCTTCATATGGAAATCATTGAACTAGTACGGATCACAAAAACCTCTTTCCTAACATAAATTGCAAAAGGTTTCTTGTTGTAACTAATGGAATTAGCTACAAAATATATTCGATGAGAAAGAAGGATGAAAATATAAGCAGAAGAATAGCAAGAAACCCCATGTTCTTGACCTGAGCACCCAGTAAGTAGCCTTGGGGATCAGTCAGCAGCTTCTTTGCCCCTGTGTGCCTGGGTGGACCTGGTCCCCGCGGTGTGGGGACCACGTTGCTGCATATTTGTGCTTAAAAAGCTTTGATGAGTTGCAGTATTTCCCTATTAGTTCTTTAAATCAGAGGGAATGGCTTTGGAAGCTATCCTCAAAGAAGCGTGGAAAATAGGTTGCCTTCTGGTGGCAGTAGAGTCCGACCAACACATGGCCCGGGCAGCTGGTTTCGTTCTCTGAACATCCCTCTAGGGTTTGCCAAGCCAGCCTCGGGCTTAGCCAGTGAGTCTTCATCACTGTCATCGGAGGTGGTGATGTGCAGAAGAGATTCAGACAGTGGCTATGAACCCTGCAGCCATGTGGTCAAGTGGCTTCTCCATCTGCCCTACAGCTAAGGAATAGATTGTGAAGACATGACCGAAGCTTGACCTTCTGTGTTTAAAATGGGAACCCAGATTGGTCCTTCATTCACCATCCTGAGTCTGTGCCTTTTTTTTTTTTTAAAGGATTGATCTCTCTTTACAACATGTTTTAAGACATCTTTGATCTTGAGGGACAACAGTGGTTATAAAGACATGTGTGGAAAAGGCAAGTGGTGGAAGGGAAGACCGTGAGTGCCAGATGGACCTGATCTATAGGGTGAAGAGGAAAAATAAGAGCATTTTGACAACCACACAGGCATGGGGAGAATGCCAAGAGGGAGAAAGGCATGCATGAGAGGGACTAGAATCTGTTTTCTGGCTGCTTCTGGGTGTAGGCACGGTTCAACTGCTCACATACATAGGCTAGGCAATGTTTACCCTTCTGAACATTTGAGAAGATCATCTGGGCCGTCTGCCTCACCCTGACCGCCCAATCCCAGATTTCTCGTGTTTCCACTGGACTCACATCTCTTGAGCCCCTTCATCTCTCTGCACCTGCCACTGCTACTTCGAGTGACATCTTTCCAACCACTCTCACTGCCTCCAGCTGTACAGTCTTGGGTCTGTTCTCTAGACAGCAGCTCATTCTTCCTTTCAATTATCTGATATGCCTTTCTGCTTGTTCAAACTTTTCAAAGGTGCCTACTGCTCTCTGGATATAGTTCAAGTTCCTCACCAGGATCTGTGACACTTCAAGATTCCTGACCATCTCCCACCTCCTTCCCTTCCTTCATCTTCTGTAGCCCCACTAGATTTGCTATGGTTCTTGAGAGCTCAGTGTTCCCTTTGGCATCTACATCCTTTATTCTGCTTGGGATGGGCCCTCATATTGTCTACATTTCCAGATCGCCAATTTTCCCAGCCAAATCTGAGCCAGGTGGACCTATGGTGAACTCTGGAGCCCCTTGTAGGGATGATTACATTTATTGGGTTAGTCCTCCATGGACTGTAAATGTCTCGAGAGCAGAGATGCTGTTGCTCTTAGTTTCCTGGCTCCTAATGTCTGATCATTAAAGTAGGGACCAAGTCTGTATCTGTTGTATAAAGTAATGAGTCAGATAGCTTTGTTTGGGAAAATGCTTCTGTTCAGTTAACAGTTACATTATTGTTTTACTTCCTGACTCTTTTCCTGTCTGTCTTTACAGCATGAAGAATTCTGTAAAGAAGGTGTATATTTTTGTAAGTGAGTCTTGGACCACACTGACCACAGCTTATCCTTTTTATTCCCTTAATGTGTCAAAGACTCAAATCTGATTTTCTTGGGTCTCAGCATCTCCCCAGACCTGAATAAATAAGACACTATTTTTTCTGTAAGTGGTAGCAGGTTGAGATAGTTCAAGACTAAGACTGGAATTTTACAGGTCATGGGGGGAAGGCATTAGAATGCAAATTTTAGCTTATAAGATGGAAATATTTTCTTGTTTAGGGCTCAGACAAAGAGGGAAGCTCAGAGTAGCAGAAAGCTTAGGAATAGACCGAAGTTGACTCTGTAAGTGTCAGCTTCCATTTCTGTCTCCACTTGGCAGGGCCAGGAGCTCAATAACATCAGTCTCCTTTGCCCCAGACATTATAATGTGAGTCTTGAAATTTGTGAGGAATGAGATTGGCCCGATCGTTAGCCATCTGCCTTCTGTGGAAGGAGGGTCTTCTGAAGCCCACTGCATTGAAAGCATCTCAGAGACTCACAGAAATATTTGGGCTCAACAAGTACTCATTGAACACCCACTATGTCTATGCTCTGAGATTCCTGTGCTCTGAGGAAATTGGGGTTCAGAGAACATCATTTAACTAGAAAATTCTGGAACTCAGACAAGACTCTAAGTCTTCTTTCTGTTCATTCTCTGCTCCGGTTTAATGTCCACCTCCAAACTCATTGTTATCCTTTTAATTTATGGTGGCACAGAGTCACAGAGAAGAGGTTTGGAATCCCATGGACCTAGTTCTGCTCTGGGATGGAATTGCACTGTGACTACGGGAAAATTAAACTTCTCTGCTCCAATTCTGTTACCTTGGGAATGAAGATAATAAGGCTTGGTTCATAATATTGTTGAGAAGATTGCATTAGATTTTGTGTTATAAAATCCCTATCTATGTTGTCTGACAACATCATAGATAGTCTTTCCTCCTATGTTTATAATGCCTAAAATCCACACTATTTAGCCATTTAAATTCAGGCTCCTCATTTAAAATGTGGGTCCCCCTGAAAGCTTTGTGTTAACATTTGCCCCTGCATATGTTTTAGAGTAACTGATTTGGAAACCGCAGTCATTAGAAAGAAGGGGACATCTGTCTACCATCTAGCTCTAGACCTTAGTCCTTGTATTTTTGTTTTCTCCATTGACTAAAAAAATTGAAATTCTGTAAAATAAAGTAGCTCAGACAGAGAAAGACAAATACTGTATGGTATCCCTTATATGTGGAATCTGAAAAGTGATACCCATGAACTTAATTACAATACACAAATAGACTCACAGACATAGAAAAAAAATTATCATTACCAAAGGGGAAGGGAGAGAAGGGACCAATTAGGAGTTTGGCATTAAAATATACACACTACAGTATGTAAAAGAGACAACAAGAACCTACTGTATAGCACAGGGAATTATATACAATAGCTTTAGTAAGGTATAATGGAAAAGAACCTGAAAAAGAATATGGGTATATATGTATCAGTTCAGTTCAGTTCAGTCACTCAGTCGTGTTCGACTCTTTGAGACCCCATGAATCACAGCACACCAGGCCTCCCTGTCCATCACCAACTCCTGGAGTTCACTCAAACTCATGTCCATCGAGTAGGTGATGCCATCCAGCCATCTCATCCTCGTCCCCTTCTCCTCCTGTCCCCAATCCCTCCCAGCATCAGGGTCTTTTCCAATAAGTCAACTCTTCGCATGAGGTGGCCAAAGTACTGGAGTTTGAACACCCAGGACTGATCTCCTTTAGGATGGACTGGTTGGATCTCCTTGCAGTCCAATGGACTCTCAAGAGTCTTCTCCAACACCACAGTTCAAAAGCATCAATTCTTCAGCACTCAGCTTTCTTCACAGTCCAACTCTCACATCCATACATGACCACAGGAAAAACCATAGCCTTGACTAGACGGACCTTTGTTGGCAAAGTAATGTCTCTGCTTTTGAATATGCTATCTAGGTTGGTCATAACTTTCCTTCCAAGGAGTAAGCGTCTTTTAATTTCATGGCTGCAGTCACCATCTGCAGTGATTTTGGAGCCCAGAAAAATAAAGTCTGACACTGTTTCCCCATCTATTTCCCATGAAATGGTGGGACCAGATGCCATTATCTTCATTTTCTGAATGTTGAGCTTTAAGCCAACTTTTTCACTCTCCTCTTTCACTTTCATCAAGAGGCTTTTGAGTTCCTCTTCACTTTCTGCCATAAGGGTGGTGTCATCTGCTTATCTGAGGTTATTGATATTTCTCTCGGGAATCTTGATTCCAGCTTGTGCTTCTTCCAGCCCAGCGTTTCTCATGATGTACTCTGCATATGTTAAATAAGCAGGGTGACAATATACAGCCTTGATGTACTCCTTTTCCTATTTGGAACCAGTCTGTTGTTCCATGTCCAGTTCTAACTGTTGTTTCCTGACCTGCATAGAGGTTTCTCAAGAGGCAGGTCAAGTGGTCTGGTATTCCCATCTCTTTCAGAATTTTCCACAATTTATTGTGATCCACACAGTCAAAGGCTTTGGCATAGTCAATAAAGCAGAAATCGATGTTTTTCTGGAACTCTCTTGCTTTTTTGATGATCCAACAGATGTTGGCACTTTGATCTCTAGTTCCTCTGCCTTTTCTAAAACCAGCTTGAACATCTAAAAACAGCTTGATATGGGTTATATATGCATGCATATGTGTAACTGAATCACTTTGCTGTATACTTTGTATATTAACTAAGATCATAATCATGCATGTGTGCTTAATCATGTCTTTTCGTGACGCCATAGACTGTAGCCCTCCAAGCTCCTCTCTCCATGGAATTCTCCAGACAAGAATCCTGGAGTGGGTTGTCATTTCCTCCTCCAGGGAATCTTCACAACCCAGGGATCAAACCTGCATCTCCTGCGTCTCCTGCATTGGCAGGTAGATTCTTTACCACTGAGCCATCTGGGAAGACCCCCAAATTAACTATCCTTTAATTAAAGAAAAAAAGAAGAACACTGAAATTCTATTCCTAACATTTAGCTCAGCTTAACCACATAGAAGGAAAAGATTTATTAGTGAGCGATTATTTTATTATTTGTAGAAATTTACAACTAACCTGATAATTGCTTCACTTTTGAGCCTAGAGCTAAAATTTTACTTGATCTTGAAAAAGAAAAAGTGTGCTGATGAGTAGAAGACTCCAGGATAAAATAGGCGTATTCAAACCCAAAAGAAGTATCTTCCCATTATGCTGCTGTACAATTATAATTTGGTAGAATGCTGGCAAGTATTTAAGGATAAGCAGTAAAAGTGTTCTCCCTATCCAACAGCAATACAGGCAAACATTTGAAATTGTAGAGGCTTTCAAATGAAGAATGCCTGGCTGAAAGCTAGTTAGCTGCACTGCAATGCAGCTGGTGAACATTTGCTTAGCATTGTGTTTCCTTCTGAGGCCCTTCCTCTTTCCCACTTCTTCCAAATACTTCTCTTCTTTGGAAATAAGCGAATCTTACTCTATCTGTGCTCGGTGTGGAATGCTTATTAAATTTTCTGACACAAAGATTTAGATTAGAAATTAGTAAGCCAATTTTCCAAAGAGTTTTGTCGGAAGTTAAATAGCTTAGGAGAGGGACAGAAAGAGGTACAGCATTTGTTTTTGTATTATTTAATTAGTATAACAAATATTTTGCTTATTGGAGGTTTGTGAATTTTCTCTATGATAAATATATGTTATTTCTCTAAATATGTTTGTTGATAGCTCAGTGTGACACTGTATGCTCTAGAGAAGAATTTAGGATAAGTGACTATCTCTTGGGCACCATCCGATGAAATTTATGCTGATGAAATTTAAACTCCATGCTGATCACCAACATTTTAGTGTAATCACCAAGAAATGTTTATAGTTAGGTCAAACCAGGTGAAATGGTGGATTTTGATGCTTCTTTACCTACAAAAATGGTAGTTTTTTGTTTGTTTGTTTGTTTTTTTATAACTTATGCAGTATTAAAGATCTAGTCCACTCAGTTTTTTCTTTAAATTAAATTACATTGTCCAGTGCCCATAATATACGTTGCATATAGATGAGTCACTTAATATTCAGTTATTGATGGCATAAAGTACCTGGAGTTGATTTAGTGAGATTCATTAGATAGGTTGTAAGGCATTTGCATCCACCTCTATGCCATGCAGTGAGTATAAAACATAACGAGGCTGAGATGGCTGAATGGAAGGTTTAATGTCTAGGTTGTGTATATTGGGAGGATATATGGTGGGTCAAAGAGGTCAAGAATCCCATAAGGCATTTGAAAAGTAAATAGTTGAAGAGGTTAAAAGTGTATCCATCCTGGTCTTGGGCAGTCAAGCCAGTAAAGTTAACAACCACTCTTTGAAATGGTGTTTCTAGTCCTTACTTGATGTCGAGGGAGGTGGATTTTACACGAAGGACAAGACTGCTCATTAGGCACCACCAGAAAGTCTAGATTCCTGGTGCCTGTAATTCAGAGACAGGAACAGGAGCATGGATGGCCATCTGAGGCTCAGAATGGGTGTAGAGGAATGGCGGAGTGCACCTGTGGGCTCTGCCTTGCATAGACGCTGAGGATGGCCTTAAGGGACCCGAAGAGACTGATGCTAGAGAAAAGCAGGTCCACCATAGAGACTCACAGGTTAGCCTTGGGTGTGTATGTTTCAGAATTCTGGTTTTCAGAAGTTTAGACCGGCCTTTTTCATAATAATCTAGACTGTGACACGCTATATTCCAGCTGCTGCTGACTAAAATGCCAGACTCTCTTCTTTGCATATTACAAAGTTCCTCAAAAGTGAAAGTCGCTCAGTCATGTCTGACTCTTTGTGACCCTATGGATTGTATAGTCCATGGAATTCTCCAGGTCAGATTACTGGAATGGGTAGCCTTTCCCTTCTCCAGGGGATCTTCCCAACCCAGGGATCAATCCCAAGTCTCCCGCATTAATGGTAGATTCCTTACCAGCTGAGCCACCAGGGAAGTCCAAGAATACTGGAGTGGGTAGACTATCCCTTCTCCAGGGGATCTTCCTGACCCAGGAATCAAACTAGGGTCTCCTGCATTGCAGGTGGATTCTTTACTAACTGAGCTATCAGGGAAGCCTCAGTTGCAATAGAAATGCAGTGTCTTTTCCCTAATTGTAAGTTCCCATCAGAACAGTTACTTGGTTATGCTCCTGCATGGATCTGCACACACCAATGTAGAATCTTGGTCAGCCTTTACCTTTGAAAAATGTAACTGCATGTGAAAAGGAGTCCACTGTGACTCCTTGTTTTCATTTCCCATTTTCTAGAGCATTGTCTAGAAACTAGACTAAAGCAGTAAATGTTTCCTGAGGGTGTAGTCTTTTTACCAGCTGCAGTGTAGGGAGAGGCTGTGATCCCAGGGCATGTAAGAAGATAGGAATGCCAGTGCAGTGAGAACGTCTACATAAAAACAAATGGGTACAGTCCCACAATGGCTGTAAATGTCACTTGTGATTATTACATTCTGAGTGCCAAGTGACTGTAAATGGACCAACATTGCAAGTGGGGAGGGGTCCCTGAGACCTGGGAAAGGCTGTTGTGGAAGAATTGATAGTAGATTAGAGTCACGTTTAGGAGGGGAAGAGATGCTATTCTAGGCAGATCAAATTGGCCAACACAGGGACAAAAGAATCACTTAATATCGAGTTCTTTATACTGATTATTACCACAAAATAAACTGTTCAGACAAAGTGCTGATCTAGGACCTTAATTTTGAAGTGTGATACAATTGTGTGAATTTATACTCTGAACAGTATCAACAGATAACATTTATCATGTGCTTTCTATGGGTCAAGCCTAGACTAGGTGCTTTATATGCATTAATTCACAGAAAATCCACCACCCTGGGACCCCATTTCATAAATAAAGACTCTGAAATAGAGTTCAGTGTATTTTCAAAGTCAAGGAGGTGATAAGTGACAAAAGATTCAAATTCAAGTACACCATTTCCTGCACTTGGGCTTTTCCCCAGGAGCCTATAATGAAAATCTAAGACGAGGTAGCCTGGTGACTGGGGTCATAATGCATGATACTTTCATTTACAAGCTTTGGGAAGGTTCCACAATCCATGTCTTCATTTTCTCATGTGAACCATGGGATGGTAACACAGGTCCTGTCTCATGAGGTGGCCCTGAGGATTCAGTGGAGCAACAAGATGTCAGGATTTACCTGGTGGGGTTTGGCTGCTGTGAGAACCTGGGCAACATCTCAGCCCTAATATACTTGCAGGGCAGAAGAAGCAGTGGAGGCTCATAGATAAGAAGTGGTTTGTTTAAGTGCAAAGTTGGGTTTCATACGAAGCCCTCTTGTCTGACGAACAAGGGCTCTTGTCTGAACATCTGCTAAATCTGTATGGTCATGCCAGAATAGGCTGAGGTTTGCTTTTGAAATAAGAAAACAGCATTTTTAAAATAAATTCTGGTGTTTGTGGATGAAGAAATTATTTAATTTTGTGTAATATGAAGGTAATGTGTGTGCACATAGAGTGCTTGTTTTATCTTTAAAGAGACAAGTAATTATTCAGAAATAGTTACAAACTCTTCACTTCTGTATTTTTAAATGTTTTCCCTACGTTAAAATAAAGATGGATATCAGCTTTCAAATGCAGCACTGTGTAGACTATATACTGTTAGTCCTGAACTATCATTTGTGTACTGAATTTATTCAGCAACCATACAAGCAGTCTTAATGATTATCCATTATCTTGTAATCCCTTTGTGATGGCTCTTTGATTTCAGAGACTCAGAAAAGCAGGCTCCAGGTGTTGCAGGAAGAGGGACCCCTTCCAGGGCCTGAACGTGGGCTCTGTCTAAGCCTTGGAAATGAACTGTCCAAGGAGACACACGTGTAGACAAAGCAAGAGACGTTATTGGGAAGGAGTGCCTGGGCAGAGAGCAGCAGGGTAAGGGAATCCAGGAGAACTTTTCTGCCATGTGGCTTACAGTCTCTGGTTTTATAGCAGTTGGGTTAATTTCCGGGTGGTCTTCGGCCAATCACTGTGACTTGGGGTCCTTGCTGGTGGCGAATCCATCACTCAGCTGAGATGGATTCCAGTGTGAAGAATTCTGGGAAGTTGGTAGGGCATGTGGACTGGAGTCTCCTCTTTCCTTTTGACTTTTTCTGAATTCTTCCGGTTGGTGGTAGCTTTGTTCGTTCCATGTTCCTTACGAGTACTTCCTGTCATGAGTCATTTATGCAGGGTTACTATGGTGCCTGGTCAGGGAGGACAGTTTCAGTCTGTGGTTCCCTAACACAGGAGCGGGGCCAGCCCCCCTCTGCTGCGCTGGCGACCCTGCCTATCCAGTGGCAGGAGAGGGTTGGGTTGGATGTGGGCAAAGCTGGTGAGACTAAATATCTGACTTCCCTTGTAGCACAGGGGGAAGGAAAAGTGACTGTGCTCCCAGTCTAGAAGCTGAGTTCCATGTAGATATGAAAACGTCCCAGGCCGTCCAAGCCAGTGCCTAGGCTTTGGTACCAGTGTCTACTCAGGCGCATACCTCTACGGTCTTACTCTTCCTGTCTCCTCTGGGAGAAGAGGGTCACTTCCTCTTAGCAACCACCCTGTCTCCCTTTTCATACTGTTCATGGAGTTCTCAAGGCAGGAATACTGAAGTGGTTTGCCATTCCCTTCTCAGTCCATCCTAAAGGAAATCAGTCCTGAATGTTCATTGGAAGGACTGATGTTGAAGCTGAAACTCCAATATTTTGGCCACCTGATGCGAAGAGCCAACTCATTGGAAAAGACCCTGATGCTGGGAAAGATTGAAAGCGAGAGGAGAAGGGGACGACAGAGGATGAGATGGTTGGATGGCATCACTGACTCAATGGACATGAGTTTGAGTAGACCCCAGGAGTTGGTGATGGACAGGGAGGCCTGATGTGCTGCAGTTCATAGGGTCGCAAAGAGCTGGATGCGACTGAACTGAACTGAATTGTCTCTGTACTCCATCCCAAGGCTCTCATCCACTAAGCAGTATCAGAAAATCAGTGCTTGCGTGGACCAGGCTAAGAGAATGGCTTTCCTCTCTTTCCCCACCCTCACCCCAGCAATCTGGGTACAGAATTCCCCCTAACAGGGCCCCATGCATGGTGGTTGGATGCTCTCCTGTTAGCCTCTTGAGAGTTTAATCACTTCTTAATAAGGGCCCCACACTTTCATTTTGCTCTGGGGCCCACAGATTCTGTAGCCAGCCAATCCTGCCCTCTTAACATCATGGTCTGCTCCTTGACTTGAGTGTATTTACTTTCAAAGACAAGCTCAAAGCTACATTAGGTAAGAAAGGAGCAGACTGCTTATGTTAATTTAAGGAGATGTGGGCTTGCTGGGATAAAAGGGTTTAAATCATATCAAGGCTTTGATGTGTGTGTTTTCAGACACTTTAAAGTACTTGTATCTGTTTATTCTTGCAGCCAGTGGAATGGATATTCTCACTCAGACAAAGCATTTTGCAAATGCATGGACTGTAAGTGGCATCTTCTTGTTTTGTCTCTGTGAGTTAGTCTGTTTCAAGTTCTTTTATACCATTTGTGTTTCTTCTTTGGTGAAGAGCTTATTGTCATCTTTTCCTGACCTGTGTTCCTCTTTAAGAGTCTTTCAAGTGATTAGTATGAGTTCTTTGGACAATAAAGACATTTGCCCTTGTGATTCCTCCCCCCTGCTCCCCAGAAGCTTGTTTGGTTTCAATTATATCTGTTCCTTTTTATTTATTTTTCTTATACAGAAGCTTAAATATTTTTAATATGGTTGAATCTCTTGAAATTTTCTTTGCACTTTTTTTCTGTTTTAGGTTAATAGACTTCTGCCTTCTAGAAATTTGATACTTAGTTTTATTTTCTTTTGAATTTATATCTTTTGAGTTTTATATTTTTGTTTTCTGAGTAAGATAAGGGTATGGTTTTTGTAAAAAGTAGAGACCTAGTTCTTCCAGTACCAGTTATTAATTCTTCCTTCATCACTGGTTTTCAGGGTTTCTATTTTGTCTTCATTATTTACATATGAATTTATCTGTGGGCACTTCATTGTGGTCCACTGGTATTTCTGACTTAACTGATGTACCTTATATGCCTTAAATGGTATAGAACTGATCCATTTCAATCTTCTTGCGAGTTTTGTACACATTTAATGATTATACCACTTATGGATATGTTGGCTCTTTCACCCTCTCCAAAAGCTTAATAAACTTGCCCTGAAAAATATTGCAATATACATAGCGACATTTTAAAAAATCAGCATTGTTTCCTTTTTATTGAATATTGGAAGTAAATGAAACCTTCTTTTGATGGTGAATACTGTGGTAAATCAAAGCACAGACTAATGAATTGAGATTCAGTGCTGTGGTCTTCAGACTCTTGCCAGCCTTCAAGAGTAAGAATAAAATGAGGACTTTTCAAAAAGAAGAAAAAAAAGCATCCCCTTCCCCTGCCTCCAGCTAATTTTCTTTTCTGTTCTTTTCTCATGTATCTGTTTTTCTCTTAATGACTGTCAAGTTTCTACTTGCTAGTAAACTACTTAAGTAGTTTTCCTATGGATTTAAAGCATACAAATGGCATTTCTTTTAAGTGTTCAACATTCAGAATCTTCACTGAATCATTGTCTCATATTGATCTTGTCATTGTTTAGTTGCCAAGTTGTGTCCGACTCTTTGGGACCCCACGGTCGATAGCCCTCCAGGCTCCTCTGTCCATGGGGTTTCCCAAGCAAGGATACTGGAGTGGGTTGCCATTTCCTTCTCCAGGGGATCTTCTCAACCCAGGGATCGAACCCACATCTCCTGCTTGGCAGGTGGATTCTTTACCACTGAGCTACCTGGGAAGCCGTATTGATCTATGTTGTTTATTTATCTGTATTTGGATATTCTTTGCATTTTAAAAACTTGCTAGTTTTATAGTTTGGATAAACTAGAAAGGCAAATTCTGTGTTTACCTGATAGCTATTTCCCGGTTCCTTCAAGTCTTTATTGCGAATCGGCAAGCAGCCGGCACTGTGAGTAGCAGTGATCTCAGCAGACAGAGTCCTTCTCTGGGGACCCTCTGGGGAGAGCAGTGGCTGCTGTCACACAGTCTCATGGGCCATAGTAGGGAGTTTGGGCTTAAGTCCAAACCCAGTAGGAAACTGTTAAGGGGTTTTAAACTGGGCTGGTGTCATCTGGTGATGTGAATATCAGTATCTGTGACATCTCACCAGGAGTAGGGGAAGATGGCAAAATACTTCATTCTATCTCTTTATTGTAAAAGATAGAAGTCTGGAGGCAGGCAAAATTATTCTGCTAGTCTGAAAACATTTCCTTAGATATCTTTACATTGAAAAAAGTTCATCACAAATGCCTGAAATGTTTACTTTTTATTTAAATCAGTGAAGATCCTGTAAATTTCATGACAACTAAGTCTTTATGAAGCACACCCTAGAGTTTCCATCTGGATTCCACAAAAGGTATTTGACTTTTAGGGTGAGTATAATAATCTTGTGAGAAGGTAAATGAAGAAGGGCCTGGAGTGAACTGATGCACAGCTTGAAAGATCAGATCCCTGTGACCCGTTCTTCCTTCAGACAAAAACGTGATAGTCAGAATGTCCCTGTCACCTCTGTGGGTGACGTGATACCTTTGTACTACCAGCGTTCAGGAGAAGAATTCTAGAGGATTTTACAGTTATTAACCTAGGATCTGTACATCAAGAAAGAGAATGAGGAAGGGAACAACAGCTATTGGTGAAATATTTGATCTATTTTTGTCTAAAAGGCAAAGCTATTATATTTTCAAAAGCGAGGAGAGATTAGCTCCTAAGTTGCTGTATTCAAGAACTGTTCCAGTTCCAGGCAGGATTTATTTTGCTTAGTGTATCTCATTTTATACAAGCCAGACCTTTCCCTTCACTGGCTCCTGCAAACCTTAAGTTAGGTTATGACCGCAATTTATATGATAAAAGGGCTGTAAATGCAAAATTTAGGGAGAGCAATTTTTTTTAATGCATAAAGCTTTGAAAAATACAATGTAGATTATAGATGGAAGCTAAATTAAAGTTTTTTTAAGAGAAGAAAGACCTACCCAGTCATCTGTTCATTGCCCAGAGCAAATTAAACTGTTTTCCAGGGTCTGGAAGCCTTATCAGATTTATCATGTGGCTATATATACAGCTTCTTAACTTTTACTTGGTGGTGCTTTTTACAAATGTTACAATTCATCACTGTTAAAATGATTTCTTTATACTTATTCCACTTTATACTTATTCCACCTTTCAGAGTCCGTCTCTACAGGAAGAAATTGTAGCTTTCACATAGAAAAAAATACTTTTAGGATGAATTTTTTTTTTTCTGTTTTCTTTTTCTTTTTTTGACTGCTCCACTTGGCTTGGGGGATCCTAGTTCCCTGACCAGAGATCAAACCCAGGCGCTCAGCAGTGAGAGCATGGAATCCTAACCACTGGACCACCAAGGGATTCCTAATTTTTTTTTTTTCTTGAATGCCACATTTTATCTTTGTTAAGCATACATTTCTGCAATTCTAACATTGATCATCAGGAGCAGCAGACAGGAGCTCTTGTCCCTTGTTGGTTCACATAATAGAAATCCAGTTGCATGGCCAGCATCAGGACCAGTTCACACTGGTTTATGTCTTGGTGGTTTATGTTGAACTGGTTTATGTCTTCCTGGGTGGCTCAGTGGTAGGAGTCTGCCTGCCAGTGTAGGAGAAACAAGAGACGTGGGTTAAATCCCTGAGTTGGGAAGATATCCTGGAGGAGGGCATGGCAACCCATTCAGTATTCTTGCCTAGAGAATCCCATGGACAGAGGAGCCTGGTGAGCCACAGTCCATGGGGTTGCCAAGAGTCAGGCACAGCTGAGCAGGCATTTACCACGTTCTTACCTGACTTCTTTCTGTCTTTCTGCTTTGCTGTGTTTATCTTGATGGTAAGGTGGATGCTCCTTTTTGATACAATTTGGTGGCTAACAAACCCAAGAGTTGTATTCCAGAGAGATAGGGAGAATACCTTTCCCCTTACAACTGATAACTTTGGGCACTTACCTGCCCCTCTGTATCTGCCTGGTCAGTACTGGGCAGTGAGGATGGGCTCATGTTGATTGGCTTAGGACAGGCGGAGCTTCCTGCTGGAGACAGAGTTGAATTCACTGTCACCCAATCACGACAGAGCTGCCCAAAGCCAGAGGGATGGTATGGATTCCTAGTGGGGGCAGTCACCACCCTCACTGTGATCCTTTGGCCTCTCCTTCCTTCCAGTTCTGATGGAGAAGGATTCTGCTCTCTGTGAAGTACTACACTGCTGCCATGCACATTTTCTCACGTGCTTTGTGTTCAGAGATGCGTTGTGTTGGGAATGGTCGTTTCTCCTCCTATGAAAGAGAAGAGAACTGTGGCTTCCCACTGTGGTTCCTAGCAAAGCTTCTCTTACCCCAAGGAAAGTGGAAGAAATGGAGGTAGAGAATAATGATACTCTTAGGGAGCGTGTGGAAGGTAATAAAATGAGATCTTTGATTTGGGGACTAAGAAGATCACACTGGACAGGCCAAGGCCGAAGTCACATGCTCAAAGACAAGACGCAGCGGCTAAATAAAGCAGCTGCAATTTGGTGACATAAATATGTGTGTGGACAAATACATTTGTGTATTTCCCTAATGCCAGAGTATTTTTATGTATTGGTGTGTGTGTGTATGTGTCTGTATGTGTGTTAGTCACTGAAGTTGTATCCGACTTTCTGCAGCCCCATGGACTGTAGCTTGCCAGGCTCCTCTGTCCATGGAATTTCCCGGGCAAGAATTCTGGAGTGGATTGCCATTTCCTTCTCCAGGGGATCTTTGCAATACAGGAATCAAATCCAGGTCTCTTGCATTACAGGCAGATTCTTTATCATCTGAATCATCAGGGAAACCATATAGATATATATATATATATATATATATATATATAAACACATACATGTATATAACATTATATATGATAATATGTACATATATATAATTTTTAAAATTTATTTTTATTTATTTATTTGGCTGTGCTTGGTCTTAGCTGTGACAAGAGCGATCTTCGATCTTCATTCCTGGGTGCAGGATCTTTCGTTGTGGCATGTGAACTCTTAGTTGCGACATATGGGATCTAGTTCCCTGACCAGGGATTGAACCCAGGCCCCCTGCACTGGGAGCTCAGAGTCTTAGCCACTGGAACACCAGGGAAGTCCCATATATATATTTATGTATAATTTCTATTCAGTGGAAGAAGGGAGAAGTTGGTTAAGAACTCCGTCTCTCCCACTTGTCTGTTAACTTGCAGAATCTTGGTTTGTGGTTGTAAAGTGGTTTGTAGCTTTGCAAGAGGGTTGATCTCTTTTTCAGTCAAGGAGGAATAGAGAATGTGGGAGTGGAAAGGGGTCTTGAAGATGACCTCTTCCAATGTCTCTCTTCCTGGTCTGAGGTGACATACTCATTGTTGCTGAAAAGTCTTGAGTAGCTTCCTCGGGGCCACCCAACTAGTCAGGGACTCATCTGAGCTTATCTGAGCATCTGACTTATCTGAGCATCTGAGATATGAGTTCTGATTTTTTCACTTAAGTGCTTTCTTAATCTTTACTGTCTGCATCTTCTTGGTGGTAGGTACGAAAGCTTGCTTGTTGTAATCTTCTTTGCCAGGCAGGGCAGTCTGAATCTTTTTTAGTTCCCTTGACAGAATCTTGATGACATATTTGGTGACATGAATATGTGTGTGTACATATATATTTGTATATTTCTCTAACTTCTGCCTATGAGTTCCTAATAATTGGACATGTCAGATGTGAAACATAGTAAAATCCTAAGATTATCTTGTGTTGAATAAGATTCAGATTTAAATTGCATAGCCCTTCCCCTCTCTCTTTCACTATTGGTAAACTTACTGCTTATGTGTGAAAGGAGGATAGTGAAATGCCTTTAAGAATTTATTATTCAGTGTTAGTCACTCAGTAATGTCTGATTCTTTGTGACCCCATGGACCATAGCCTGCCAGGCTCCTCTGTCCTTGGAATTCTCCAGGCCAGAATATTGGAGTAGGTACCCATTCCCTCCTCCAAGGGGTCTTCCCAACCCAGGGATCGAACTCAGGTCTTCTGCATTGCAGGCAGATTCTTTACCATCTCTGCCACAATTCAGAATTTTCACTAATTTATATAGATCATCATTGATATTTAAGATAAACACATATAAGCATGCTTTGTATAAAATCCCTAAAGTCAGTGAGTGGCCACAGGGTACTGCTACTGCTGCTGCTAAGTTGCTTCAGTCGTGTCCGACTCTTGTTCGACCCCATAGACAGCAGCCCACCAGGCTCCCCTGTCCCTGGGATTCTCCAGGCAAGAACACTGGAGTGGGTTGCCATTTCCTTCTCCAGTGCATGAAAGTGAAAAGTGAAAGTGAAGTCGCTCGGTCATGTCCAACTCTTAGTGATCCCATGGACTGCAGCCTACCAGGCTCCATGGGATTTTCCAGGCAAGAGTACTGGAGTGGGGTGCCATTGCCTTCTCCGGGCCACAGGATACAAAGGTCTGTAATTGTCAGAGTGAACTGGGTTTGAGCAACCACAAAATATTGCTATTGAAAGGTAAAGTTTGTATTTTCTCTGTTCTTCCCTGTCCTCAAGATCCTGCGGGAAAGTAACCTCTGTCACCAAGATGACTTGATCATGGAATTGTGTCAAACGTGGTGGCTGGCACATGGGACCCTAAATAAATGAGCGGGTGAATCAGAAGAGCTACTTACGACTTTATTCTCACTGAGACTCTTGATGTCAGGAAATGAGCATGTGGCTTTGAATTTGCCCTCAGATCCTGCTGAAACAGCCTTGAACTTCAAAAAGAACGCTTGTCTTTCCCTGCCCATATGGTTTAGCTAGGCATGGTCTTCTCATGATCTTTGGGACACAGCAGTCCTTTAGAACTTTGATACAAACTGTAGTGTTGTTATTAGCATAAAACTGTCTTCTGAATGACTTATAGTACGACTGAAATTCTTGTGCCGACGCACGCACCCTTTAGCCTGTCCATGGTCTGATCCTCTCATTACTCTGCTCAGAAACCCAGCTGTGAAGCACCATCTGTCAGCAGCAGCAGCAGCATCTGTCTTAGTGTCAGCTGACATCTGTGTTAGCTCTGGAGGCATTGCCTGAAGGCCCTTAGGTGGGTGTGAGTCTTGGGGGAGCAGGCTCCGCCTTAGTGCCTTTAATGAAATATTGCCTGACCTTTTCAACTTAAAACTACCCGTGATGGTATGCCAAGGGCTTGCTTTTTCGAATGCTGAAAGACTTTTTTAGGATTCCTGCATTCCATGATGCATTAAATCTTATGGCTAATCTTCCTTTTCCTCTCACAGTAATACTGCCATGCAGTGAGACTTGAATCAATGCTCAAATGATAGATTCACGGTAGGATTTTTGGCTTTCTGCTTAATTCTGCAGAAAATAGTGCTGGAGAATCTACTGGGTTGAAGAGTGTCTTCCCCGTCCCTTCCTGAAACATCAGAATGTGACCTTATTTGGGAATCGGGTCCTTACAAGTGTAATTAAGATGAAGACACACTGGGGCTTCTTTGGTGGCTCAGATGGTAAAGAATCTGCCTGCAATTCAGGAGACCTGGGCTTGATCCCTGAGTTGGGAAGATCCCCTGAAAAAGGGAATGGCTACCCACTCCAGTATTCTTGCCTGGAAAATCCCATGGGCAGAGGAGCTTGGCAGGTGGCAGTCCATGGGGTCACAAAGAGTCAGACACAACTAGGCGACTAACACACCACACTGGGGTTGGGTGGAGTCAATTCAATAAGGCTGGTGTCCTTATAAGAAGGGATGCAGAGTCACATAAAAGGGAGGTGGCCATGTGATGACTGGTGGAGACTGGAAATATGCTGCCACAAACCAGAGAATGCCAAGGGTTGCTGGCAATTAGGAGGAGCTAGGAGAGAGGCAGGGAACAGATTCTCTCTAGAGCATGGCTCTTCTGGCACCTTAATTTCAGACTTCTAGCTTCCAAGATCACGGGACAACAAACTTCTTTTATTTTGAGCCGTTTGGTTAGTGATAATTTGCTACAGCATCCCTAGGAGCTAATACAGAGTACTATATAGCAGTAGTCCCCAACCCCCAGGCCATGGATCAGTATAGATCCGTGACCTGTTAGGAGCCAGGCTGCACAGAAGGAGGTAAGCAGTGGGCAAGTGAGTGAAGTCTCATCTGTACTTAGGAGCGCCAACCCTCCTGTGAACTGTGCATGCGAGGGATCTAGCTTGCGTGCTCCTTGTGAGAATCTAATGCTTGATGACCTGAGGTGGAGCTGAGACAGTGTTGCTAGCACTGGGGAGCAGCTGCCACTGTCTTCCATCACCCCCAGATGGGACCATCTAGTTGCTGGAAAACAAGCTCAGGGCTCCCACTGATTCTGCATTATGGTGAATTGTGTAATTATTTTATTATATATCATAATGTGATAATAGAAATAAAGTGTACAAAAAATGTAATCTGCTTGAGTCATCCTAACACCATCTCCCCAGCCCTTGCCAACCTCTGGAAGAATTATCTTCCATGAAACTGGTCCCTGGTGCCACAAAGGTTGAGGACCACTACCATATAGTTTGTCACCACTGAGAATATGTATGAATTTTGTAATTTCAACACATAGCCATTATGTGAAGCCTGTCTTTTGGTGTAACAAAGATTTAAGTGGTGCCCGTAGGAAGGTGTAGTGTTTGTTAGGAAACATGATGGGAACAGGGCTATTCCGTTAGGAATATGTTTCCAGTTTATTTGCTCGGTGGATCCTTCACTCACTGATGCCAAGTCATTTAACACATAGGTACTGAGTGACCATAACATACCAACCACTGTGCTTGCTTTAGAGAGTAGAGCAGTGAATAGATATGTATGAAATCTACCTTTGTAAAGTTGAAAGTCCAGTAGAGAAGACAGACATGATTGTTTACAACCTACATAATTTTAACATCATTATAAAAGAAAACAGCAGTCACACCAAGCAGTGATGAAATTTTGTGGATCAAAGTGTTTGAGATTATCACTTAATGATTTAAAATCTTTTATGTTTCAAATGTTTAAACCTTAATGTTTAAAACTTTATACTGCATTTATGTTCAATTCTACTTGTGTATCTGTGTTTTACTTCCCCACCCAATATAGACTGTCTTGTTTTTTTCTAGTGCTAATCATAACTCTTCACATACAGTAGGTTTAGCTTGTAGTTGTTGAATTAAATTGGATTACTGATTAATAATAAAAATAGGGAGGATGGTTAATAGTAGCTAACACCACTAAGTATCTATTATACGTATATGCCTTATGAGCAATTGACTTATTGACCTCATTTTATACTCATAGTTGTGCTATGAGTTTATATCTCCTAGTACTCCATTTTACAGGCTTCCCAGGTGGCACTAGCAGTAAAGAACTTGCCAATGCAGAAGACATAAGAGACTTCAGTTCGATCCCTAGATAGGGAAGATCCCCTGGAGGAGGGCATAACAACCCACTTCAGTATTCTTGCCTGGAGAATTCCATGGACAGGAGCTGGTGGGCTTCAGTCCATAGGGTCAAAAAGAGTTGGACACGACAGAAATGACTTAGCATCCTTGCACTTCATTTTACAGGTGGAGAAACTGAGGTTCTTGGAAAGTAAGAAAGCTTCCTCCAGCTCAACCAGCTCCGTTCAGTTCAGTTCAGTTGCTCAGTCATGTCTGACTCTTTGTGACCCCATGGACTGCAGCACACCAGACTTCCCTGTCCATCACCAACTCCTGGAGCTTGCTTAAAATCATGTCCATTGAGTCAGTGATGCCTTCCAACCATCTCATCTTCTGTCCTCCCCTTCTCCCCCTGCCTTCAATCTTTCCCAGCATGAGGGTCTTTTCAAATGAGTCAGCACTTTGTATCAGGTGGCCAAAGTACTGGAGATTCAGCTTCAGCATCAGTCCTTCCAATGAATATTCAGGACTGATTTCCTTTAGTATGAACTGGTTGGATCTCCTTGCAGTCCAAGGGACTCTCAAGAGTCTTCTCTAACACCACAGTTCAAAAGTATCAGTTCTTTGGCGTGAAGCTTTCTTTATGGTCGAATTCTCACATGCATACATGACCACTGGAAAAACCATAGCTTTGACTAGATGGACTTTTGTCAGCAAAGTAATGTCTCTGCTTTTTAATGTGCTGTCTAGGTTTGCCATAGCTTTTCTTCCAAGGAGCAAGCGTGTTTTAATTTCATGGCTGCAGTCACCAACTGCTGTGATTTTGGAGCCCAAGAAAAGAAAGTCTGCCACTATTTCCATTGTTTCCCCATCTATTTGCCATGAAGTGATGGGACCAGATGCCATGATCTTAGTTTATTGAATATTGAGTTTTAAGCCAACCTTTTCACTCTCCTCTTTCACTTTCATCAATAGGCTCTTTAGTTCCTCTTTGCTTTCTGGCATAAGGGTGGTGTCATCTGCGTATCTGAGGTTATTGATATTTCTCCCAGAAATCTTGATTCCAGCTTGTGCTTCATGCAGCCCGGCATTCCACATGGTGTACCCTGCATATAATTTAAATAAGCAAGGTGATAATATAAAGCCTTGACGTACTCCTTTCCCAATTTGGAGTCAGTCCTTTGTTGCATGTCTGATTCAATCAGCTAGATAGCAGCAAAGCCAAGTTGTGGTCCAGGCAGTGGGTGTTCAAACTGCACACACACTGCAAGATGGCACTTTACTCACTTTACTCACACTTTACTCACACTTATAGCCATCCTGCTGAGTTCCCTGGATGAGTTTAAGCGAACTGTTTCAAAATCATGTGTCTTTATTCTTTTTCTTTTTAGTAATCACAGCCTCCAGGAACAATGCAGAAAAGATTGGCTTTAACTGAGATTTTTGTCTAAGAATATGTGCTTTCTTCACCAAGGTAAAGCGAGTGGTGCTGAGATGTAAAATGATTGCTGCTCGACCGAAATCATTTCTCCTGAATTCTTTCTCTCTTTAGCCTTTGGCTTCTAAGGTAACATCAGTTAAATGATGAAGTATCCTGCAGGGTCCTGTGTGGTTGAGTCTGGGCTTGCATTTCACATCATGGTTTCCCTTGTGTGGTGTTGGAGCGGGGACACCCGCTCCTGAGCTCTCTGCCTGGAGGCTGAAGCTCTTGCTTCTGCTAGAGAAAACATGGACTGTCCCCAAGACGGAGAGAAAGGGGCCATCCCCAGGCATCCCCTGGCAGTCCAGTTCCAATCAACATCCCACAGCCTTTGGAAGAGGGAGCTGTGTTCAGCCGAGCTTTGCAGCAGGTGTGTGTTTAGACCCTAAAGCCCTGTGCTGCTCTGTTACTGTCTGTGATCTGGGCCAGTTGGCTGCTCAACCCGGAAGCTGCCACAGGATTGGAAGTGAATGGCTCCGGAGGAGCTGCTGCCTCAGCAGTGGGATTGTCACAGTTTCTCTCCTGGAAGAACTCTGTGTACTCTGTTCTCCTCCCCTGGCTTCAGCCACAGCCCTCAGGATCTGATTTCAGCTAGAAACAACAAGCACCAGAAGTTTCTAAATTACAAGCCGCCAGTACTGAAGCCAGGCCTCTGTCAAGGCAGCATCAGTCACAGTAGCTACAAGGTAGAAACATGCGAAGTGCCCATCAGTGCAGCCCACACGTGGAACATACACACAGTGGAATATTATTTGGCCACAAAAAGGAGGGACGTACAACTTGGATGAACCATTGAAAATATGATAAGTGAAAAAAAAAAAAAGCAAAGGATGAAGATTGCATGACTCTATCTATAGGAAATATCCAGAATAGGCTAATTCATAGAGATGCAAAGCAGGTAGAGATTACCTGGGACTGAAAGAGGGAGGGATGGAGATTTATGGGGCTGTGATACAGAATTTCTGTGTCAGGTAATGGAAAAGTTGTGGAAACAGTAGTGATGGGTGTACAACACTGTGAGTGGATACCTCTGAATTACAAGTAAAAAATACTGAAGATGGCAAATTTTATGTTATATATATTTTTAAAAAATATTGAAAGAATGTCAGCACCCTGAAGCAAATCTTGCATTTCTTAGCAAAGAGGAAAATGCTGAAAATTGTCCTAGGCTTTTCTCAGGATGGACATAAACCTGTGAGAACTGTGGCCTCTTAGGAGAAGGGTCCAGCATAGGGCAGCATAAAGTAGGTGCTCAGTTAACCAATCTTTGTCTCTGTCCCAGATCACCCTCCAGTTACAACGTGTGAGTCCTGATCATTGAGCCTGAGGCCACCTGTTAGGTAGTTTGGGAAAAAGGGAGTAAAGAAAGTTCCAGTTAGGACATTAAATGGCTTGATAGGAAAGAAAAAAAAAAAAAGACTCAAAACGTGACTCTGAGATCTCTCTGCTTCTTTTCCATTCTCACTGTTGTGCTCCTTAAATTGTGCTTTCAACCCTCACCAGGAAAGAACAAAAAATAGGAGAAGCAAAGCAAAGGACACCATCTACTGTTTTCTGCTCACAATGAAGTGAAACAGGGGCCTTGTATTTGATACCTCCTCATTTCACTCTCCATCAATATCTCCAACTCTGGAGAACTCATCTATAAAATTCCCGTTGGCCTGAAAGAGCTAATATGCTTCAAGAATATGTGTTCAGTTTCTTTCCAAAAGCTAATCTGCACCTGGGCCAGGGATTAGGCCAGATCATTCTTTGAGATAACTAATATTATTATTCTGTACACACAGACATTTGAACCGTGGATCAAAGAAGATAAGAAATGATCTCAAGATAACAGTCAGGAAAATAACAGTGAATTCAATACACAAACATGACCCACTGCTCCCTTGACCTAATTCTGAGAAAAAAGAACTCTCTTTCCTTTGGTGTGGACATTTGATATTAAATAAGGTTCTCAGGGTGCACCTGCAGCAGCCACTTGGAATCAAGGTACCTGAGAGAAACAGGAAATAAAGGGCTACGGCCCCCACCACATGTATCCACGTGCTCCGTTGTGCATTTCCTGTCAGGGGTCTTTGACCGAAATCCGCAGGAATGAATTTGATGCATCTAATCTGGAATTGATAAAGGGAATCAATTTTGCAAGGGATTTATTGGACTCTTAAAAATGTTAGAGAGCATAGGACCCCACTGATTCATTTTTGTTATGTATTGATTGATCTTTCCTCTTCCTCCCTTTGCCTTTCTCATGTTGTCAATAAATAACAATGGAACGTCTGTCTTGTTTTAAACATCTGCTTTTGCACAGTCAGCCTGGGCACTGGGAATGAGAAAAGATATTTAGTGCTGCAGTTTTATACATGGAGATTTTTATACTAAAAGAGATTTGAAATCTTGTTCAAATAGGATCCTCATTTAACGAACATCTTTTCAGACATTGGGAGAACCTGGCACCCTCTAACAGAAAGCCTGAAGGGATCTGTGATTGGGATCAAATTCTTCGCTAACATGCTTAGGTTAACAGTGCACCTCAAGTCCCTGAAGTGATCGACCCACTGGCTAATTTGTCCATATGGTGGTTGAGATTCACAGAAGTGTATGCTCACCTGTTACAGGCAATACCTACCAACCTCAGTGCATTGTTAGTCTTCACTTTCTTTGATGTTTATATATTTGATACCTAATTGTTTGTTCAATTGCCCTCATTTAGGCTTCTAGCCTGCTTGGGAGGAAATTCAATAAAGAGCAAAATTTTACTTTACCAAATCCAACCGGCACAGTTTGGATATGCTAACCACCCCTAATGGGGGTTTTGGCCATTGATCAAATAAACAAACTTTCATGTAGCAGTTGGATAGAGAGCAGAATTGCCAACTTTGTTTATGCTTGAGGGATTTTTACTAGATCTATAAGGCATGTAGAATTTAATTTATAAGCATACATAATATTTATTTGCTATTATATATGCATATATAGTCAAATAATAATTAGTGTTTTACATTTTATTTCTTATTTCCTGATACAAATTGAACTGTGATCTTTGGGTCAATATTAAACGATCATGCAGTGGACTCTCTCCAGGACCGGATGTGACTGAATGCTTTTATAAACCATATCTCATAGCAGCCTCTCCCACCCTGAGAGGTGGGGGTATAATTCCCCTGTTTTTAATAGAGGAAATGAGTAGTTGGTTTTTTATTTGTTTTTATCTCTGTTTTATGGATGAAAGGCAGTGAAGCTTAGAGAGTCTGACAGATCTTCTTCCAGGCATGGTGCGTGGCAAATACGGATTTTCAGTTCCTGTGGGTCTGACACCGTGATAGAAAGTTGTCTGTGTCAGCCTAGCCAGGCCATAGAACACAGTTATGGAATCTGACACTAATCTAGGTTTTGTCATTAAAGTGATTTATAAATGTGGTTACCATCTGCTGTTTTAGTTGACTTTAAGTTTACCTTTGATAATGACTATTGATTGGACAGTGGGCCTTCAGTCTGATCACTCTAAGGCCTTTAAAGTAAAATGTGGGGTTTATTTGAAAATAGTTGTGCCTCAAGGCTGCAGCATTAACGCCTACTTGAGTTTCCATCCTGCTTGCACGCCTACCCTACATATGGATTCCCAACTTGTGAGCTCCAACTATTCTGTGAGCCAATTCCTTTAAATCTCTTTCTCTCTGACTCTGTATCTATATATATTATATTATATGTGTAGATATTTTATAATGTATATTTTTAATATATATGTGTCATATATATATATGTATAAATATTGGATTGGCCAATATTTATATGAGGTAATGGAAAAATCCAAATGAACTTTTTGGTCAACTCAGTATCTCATATATATGAATATATGAAAATCCCATATATATATATGATAGAAATAATTCTATAATTTCCCCTGATCCTGACATGTATCCTAGCGGGAGATATTTACACATCTATCAGTTCTGTTTCTCTGGAGAAACCTGACTGATACACACACCAAAGCCTGGGCACCATGACACCCATTTGCATAAAGTGCAAGAGGTTTCCATCTTCACATACCAGGAGATGAAACAAGATTTAGTTTGAGTGACTTGTTCATGGATATGTATGTGGCTTGGAAATGGTAGAGCAGGGTTTTGAAGCCAGAGACTCCAGACATAGCACTTGAAACATTCAAAAGAGCGGATCACTCCAATTGCATGAGAAGCTGGCAGCCATGATGGATACAGGACAGAGTGACTGATAGGTGTGATGGTCGCTGAACTGAGCATTTTGCCTGGTACTCCTGTGTTCTCGGTATGGCTTTCTGCAGAGGTCAAGGCATTGGTCTCCAAGAGAAACTGCTGTGTGCTTCTCCACCTGCATGTGAAATGGGCAAAGACGGGAATGACAGAATTGTTTCAGAGCGATAAGTCATAATGAACGATGTGCAGTGGCAAGAAGAAGCAACAGCCATTTGAATTCCCTGCTCAGGTGATATCACCAATGAACTTGGATTCCTCCATTGCCCTCAATATTAGCAAACAAAATCCTGAAGCTCTTTCAGCGCAAGCCCATTTGTGCTTTTCTACATTGTCCTTTCATAGACTGTAAACTCCCTCCACCCAATTGGGTTATGTACCACTGTGCAGAGAAGACTATTTGAAAACAGTGTTTCTCAGCTGTGTGTAAGAATCTAGATCATAATTTGTGGCATGAAAAGAGTTCATTTGGGACGTCATTGACTGGTCATTGTTTTAGTTTTCTATTGCCACATAACAGATTACCATGAATTTAGCAAAGTTTATCACAAGATATATCTATTCTTTCACTGTTTCCTTGGCTCAGAATTCTTGGCTTGGGTCAGCTGGATCTTTTGTTCAGGATCTTGCAAAGCTGTCATCAAGATGTTGGCCTGGTCGGCTTTCTCATCTGAAGTTGGATCTTCTTCCAGGCTCATGTAGGGTTGGTAGAATTTCTCCTTGCAGCTGTAGCATGCATGATGGTTTGCATCTTCAAGACAAGGAGGAAGAGTCTCCCTCCTCTAGGCTCTATAAAAGGGTTTACTTAGGTATTTAGGTCAGGCCCACCCAGGATAATCACCCTTTTGATTAAAGTCAATGCTATAGGAAATTTAATTACATCTGCAAAACCCTCTCACCATTGCCATGTCCTATTGCTTAGTAACAAATTGCAAATTCTGTCCACACACAAGGGGAGCAGATTACCAAGGGCATGGGCACTGGCTTAGCCTGTTCAGGCTGCTTACAACAAAATACCATAGACTGGGTGACTTATAATGTTAACAGATATTTAATTCTCACAGTTCTGGAGGTTGAAAAGTCTGATATCAAGGTCTGGTGAGGAGCTGCTTCCTGGTTCATAGATGGCCATCTTTTCCCTGTATCCCTACATGATAAAAGGACAGGGGGCACTCTGGGGTCTCTTCAATAAGGGCACTAATCACACTCATGAGGGCTCCACTGTCATGATCTAATCACCTCCAAATACTATAATCACCTCCTAAAACCATCATACTGGAGATTAACTTTTAAGACATGAGATTTGGGAACAGCCATTCAGTCTGCAGCAGGTACCATGGAGATCATCTCAGAATCTGCCCAGTGGTCACTGGCACCTCCCTCCTTATACGGTGTGTGTCCTATTTGTAGACTTTCATTCCCTGGGGGCTCAAATGGTAAAGAGTCTACCTGCAGTGCAGGAGACCCAGGCTCGATCCCTGGGTCGGGAAGATCTCCTGGAGAAGGAAATGGCTACCCACTCCAGTATTCTTGCCTCGAGAATGCTGTGGACAGAAGAGCCTGGTGGGCTATAGTCCATGGGGTCGCAAAGAGTCAGACACGATTGAAAGACAAAATGTTCAGCAGTATTAATGTATTGGCATATGTTCAGATTTAAAGTTAGAAGAGCAGAAAGTTAGTTGTCAGCTGAGGTTAGGTTATTTAGGCCAGGATTTCTCACGTTCAGCCCAGCTGATGCTCTGGTCTGGATTATTTTTTTAAAACTGTGGGGTGCTGTCATGCACATTGTAAGACATTGAGCAGCTTCCCTGGCCTCTACCCACCAGATGCCAGCAGCACACCTTCCCCCACTGTGACAATTAAAAACGAAACCAGTCATTGCCAGATGTCCACTTGAGGAGGAGGCATCCCCATTTAAGAAGCCCTGCATTAGAAGAACAAAGCAGGTTTTTTGTTTGTTTTAACGAAGAACCCATTAAATTAGGGAATTTGTTTTTTTTAAGGCAATGCAGCTGTTTGGAGCCAGCAGGCTCTTGCCCCTTGGATGATGCCTCATTCCTAGATTTGCTTTTTGTCCTTTACCAGAAAATGTATAATTTATAGTTGGAAAGAAAAAATTAATACTGTAGATGTGTCTCTCATTCGCACTCTCTTATTCACGTATATGCCAAAACTATATTACATTATCATGTTTGACGATACCTTATAATCGCCTGAGTTGATAGTCAAGCCATATTATAATAGGGCTTTAGCTCTGTAATGGCATGGGTCAGATATTTCCCCAAAGATATTTAATGCATGAGGCCAGAAAACTAATAAACTTCATTCTTAGTGTTATGGCTCCTTTCTTGGAAACGAGTGATATGGCTTGGTGTGAGATGGAGTGGAAGGCACAGTCCAGTTCTGAAATGACAAAATTCAAAAGCTCCTCGTTTTTGTTTTCTTTAGGCAAAGGCAGCTCAAGCATCTCATCCGACGTGAGCTCAAGTACAGATCACACGCCGACCCAAGCCCAGAAGAATGTGGCTACCAGCGAAGGTAGGCATCTGGTCTTCATTATCTCTTGTGCTCTCGTCACAGTGCTGGCTGTATTTGGAAGACACATAAAATGTGTGAGTCTCAGATCTGTTCTGCTGAGTGGGAGCATATGGGATTTTCAAAAATGGGAAGGCCAAGGCTTTCTCTTTTATTGCATTGTTGTCAATGTCTACTAAAGTTGTTTTGGTGCAGTTTAAGGTAAATGCTGTTATTTTGTCAAAGTATAATAAGCTGACTTTTGGGAATGTTTATGAATGATGTCTTGTTTTTCAGTATGGGAAACATGATTGTAAAATCCTTTTGCTCTAGTTGAAAGTTCCTGCAAGAACTTTGGAAATAAGCACACCTGGAATTTGGGATTTTGATAATGGGAAGGTCATAGTTGTGTGATTTGTAGAACCTGAACCAGTCCCCAATAATGGGGAGTAGGAGAAGAGGTTTGTTTGATTCTTTAAAAAATTAAGTGAGAATTCCTGCTTGTCAGAACAAAGATGGGTTGCATTGGTGTTCTTGATGAAGAATTTGATTATATGTAGTAACACGTGTTGGAATTTAACTGCTTCCCAGTAGTTGAGAAGCTTTTCAGTTATACTTATTTGTTTGAGTGTGGAAATAATTGATTCTGTAGTAGTTATTTGGTAAAAAGTTGACCCAATTAGGACTCAACCCCTTTTATGTTAATATGAAACACACAATTAAACGGCTTCTTTTTTGAAGAAGAATTCTTTCTAAATGAATAGTTGAATGAAGGTCTGTGAAAGACATGAATGCTGTTTGTAATGAAAGACTCGTGGGGTGTCAGCTGATTCCTCATGACACTATATGGAGCCTACTTTCCTGACGTGTACAGGGTGTTGTGGAAATTCGTTTCCAGTCCTTGTTTCAGAAGCTTAATTTCTGCTGTTTATAATATCAGAAAGTGTACTCGTAGCCTGGTGTTGGTCATTTAAGCTGTTAGATTGTCCTTGATCTGCACTACATTTTTTACATTAATGATGATGGTTTACTTCTGTTGTGTGTCTTCTTTGGGTATTCTTTGACTTGGTGTGTTTCATATAAAAGTTAACTTCTCTGAGTTAATTATCCCCAGACTGATGGATAAATATATTTTACAACTGGACTGTATTCCCTTGTGTTTAATGCCTTAGCATTGTTTTACCCTAGTGTGTGGCAAACAGATTGGTGTGTTCTTCTTAATGCAGTGAAGAATCAAGTAGCAGTCCAAACTTAATTTTCTGCCTGTTAATTCAAATGTGGGGATTAGATTATTTTTGAAATTCAGTTAAGGTAATGTGCGAAGCAGGTGAATTGATTCTAGCCAATGGATTTAAGTTCTCTTCTTTTTTCTCTGTTTCAGAAGTAGAAAATGCAAGAATATATGAGCTATGTTGCCAAGGTTGGGACTGTGGGATTTCAAGCATTTAAAAAATGTCTGCTTTTTATGCTTCAAAATAAACTATAGGGATTCAAATTTTTCATTTCTATTTTGCCTTTTTCTTAGGAAGATGCTTTTGGTGTACGCTCAGCCAATGTTTTATACATTTTGGTCACAATGCATTTTCAGGAGAGGAAAACAAGAAACTGTGATATTCATATGAAACAGAATTTTTAGCAACTGGGCTAAATTGGTATGAAATTTTTTTCTGAAGTCTTAAATGGATGCACTTCATCCTTATGAAAGATACTATCCATTTTTTTCTATCTGAAAAAATTTAAAAGAATGTGCTGTTTTGCTGTTTATTTGCTTGAATCCTTTTTGCTGCTGTTTTTCCATCAGTGAAAAATTTTAAATATTACAAAATGAATTTGATGTGGATATTAGTTACATTAAAGTGTGTTTTAGGGTTGTTTGCCACAGAATGGCCTCATACTATGGGTCTGGTTTTTCAAGATGGAAGTGTAATAGCCAGTGCCCATTTCCTCAGTTTATAGATGACAGAGCCCAGGTCCACTTCTCAGAATAAGTGATCAGAGCGTCACATTCTCTGACCTCCACAAGGTGGATTTACCTGTTTGCATGTCGGTTTCTTCCTACCAGAAAATGCCTAGGTAACCTCTCTCTGCAACACACGACAAAAGAAAACAAAAGGTGGACGTTGATTTCTTACACGCGCTTCAGAAGAGCACATTGAAAATGCTCCTTTGATTCTCTTTCTACACTTTACTAGAACTATATTTAACCTTTGATAGGAGGGTATGGGGAGGGAGGAGGGAGGAGGGTTCAGGATGGGGAACACAGGTATACCTGTGGCAGATTCATTTCGATATTTGGCAAAACTAATACAATATTGTAAAGTTTTTTAAAAAAATCTGGTTACATTTAAAAAAAAAATTGAGTATGTGGTTGCCTGGTTTTTCCGAAGCTGTTTGATTATGGTTATTTTCTTCAGTTCTTTGACCCTCTTATGGTTTTTCTCCTTTGAATTCAAGGATATCGTCTTCAGGAAGCACAGCAAGGATCCTCAGTTTAAGAGTCTGAGTGATTCTGATTTCTAAACATGGTGTCTATCATGGAGGATAATATTCAGGTTTCCTGCAGCTTTGGAAAACTGTGGCCATCCCTGTAATAGCTGAGTTGGAAGCATTCTGGATCAGTGTTGGACTTCTCCCTGGTGGGCTGGATGGGGAGGGTGTGACATCATTCCCTGGGTAGTGTGTGTGTGTGTGTGTGTGTGTGTGCTCGCGTGTGCATGTGTGTATGTGCATGTGTGTGGGTACCTACATGTATGCATTTGTGTCCAGCCTCTACAAGATGGCTGATGGTATAGACACTGTCTTTTGCCGGGAAACGTGGGTGACCCCTCTGTTCAGTGTATACTGGGAAATAAACTGAGGGCCTGGGAGTGGGGGGAAGAGAAGGACACACAGCATACACACTGACCTGGGGCCGGCGGTGGGAATGGCGATTAGCTGCCAGCAGGCATGAGGGATCCTTTTGGGGCGATGACAGTTATCTAAAATTGGGTTGTGGTGATACCAATAGTTAAATAGCTCAGTAAATGTACTAGAACTCATTGATTTAAACATGTGAAGATGGGTTTGGGGGAGCTGCTGCCTGACCTTCAGACCCCAATCTAATCCATCACAAAGTGTTCTTTTCATGTGCTGGCTTCCAACTCTGAGAGGAGGTCATACACAGTGGTGAGAGGCTGAGTCTTGGCCGTACAAAGTGCCAAGTTGTGGCTGAAAGCTTCTCCTGAGATGCCTTGGGGCCAGAACTGGCCTGAAATCCATCATAACAAATCCCTGAACCAGCAGGGCTCGTGGCCCAGCCTGTGGTGCCCAGTCAGAGTGGACCCATCATGGTACCTGCATATTCTCACACGAAGCTCTGGAAGATATGAGGTATTACAGACCCACAGATTTCCCAATCTTTTAATTGATTAATTTATTTTTTAGCTTTTCTTGGACAGTCAGGACCAATCTCATCTCAGGTTTGAAACAGTTTGGCACCCCATCCTAACAGTTGAGGCATCACATTTATTCACTGCTAGGTCAGTTTCTTTGCTAAGGACTTATATAGCTTTGCTATCTATCTCAAGTTACAACTTAAGATTCACTTTGGGTCATAATTGGGGTCATAAGACTGTACCCCTAGGAAGATGGTCCCGAGATGGTGAGACAATTTGACTTTAATCCAAAAGAGAATGATAGTTTACCTGATGTAATGTTCTGTTCGAGAGTCTCATGCAAAACTTTTATGAATTTTAATTTCGTGGCTCTAAAGCCACACCTCTTCCAAGGAATTAACAGCCTGCAGAGTTTTCTCTCTGATAAGGTATAAGCTTTCTGTAAGACCTGTTATATTTCTTGTAACAGTTTAAGTTCCTGATTTCCTGACACTGTAAGGTGTTTGGGTTCAAGTGTAGAAAGCTAGAGACTTTCCATTTATTTTTTCCCCAACAAAATCTCCATTCGAACATCCTAACTGAAATAACTGAAACTGAAAGTCATTCAGTTGTGTTGACTTTTTGTGACCCTATGTACTGTAGCCTCCCAGCTTCTCTATCCATGGGATTTTCCAGGCAAGAATTCTGCAGTGGGTAGCCATTCCCTGCTCCAGGGGATCTTCCCGAACCAGAGACTGAACCTGGGTTTCCTGCATTGCAGGCAGATTCTTCACCTCTAGCGAAGCTGAAGCTTAATTCTTTCCAGTTGTGTTATTATTCTTTCTCTTCCATGTTTTTCAGTCTATCTCATCCACAGAATGTTTTTTCTTGTATAGGAAAGGATGGCCTTTGACCTGCAGGTCTTTGAAATCACATTCAGCTGTGAGCAGAATCAATTGACTTTAGATCATGAAGAAGCTTCCTAGAAATAGGAAGCTGAGGTTGGGCTTCTTTCTTGGAATGGGATGCAGAGGGGGATGAGGGTGTGGCTTTAAGGATGATATCTCAAAGACTTTGCCTTCCCTTGATCTGGGGAAAAATGAAATATCTAGTTCAAAGACCAAATGCAGTTAGCTGCTGAGAAGTCAGCTTCATTCAGCTGCTTTTTAATCATATTCAAGTTCAGGTATTGAACTCCCTGACAACACAATTTATCAGTGTGATGGCTGTTTATATGTGTTGGTTTTCAAGCCAGACAACCATGGAATCAGAGAATTTTTAGAGCTACAAAAAGCCTTGGCAATTTTCTGATCTAATATAGTCATTTTACAAAGAAATACCTGTGACCCAGAGAAATGAAGAGACTTACTCAAGTTCAGCTGAGTTCAGTTGCTCAGTTGTGTCCGACTCTGCGACCCCATGGACTGCAGCATTCCAGGCTTTCCTGTCCATCACCAACTCCTGGAGTTTACTCAAACTCATGTCCATTAAGTCAGTGATGCCATCCAACCATCTCATCCTCTGTCATCCCCTTCTCCTTCTGCCCTCAGTCTTTCCCAGCATCAGGGTCTTTTCCAATGAGTCAGCTCTTCGCATCAGGTGGCCAAAGTATTGGAGTTTCAACTTCAACATCAGTCCTTCCAATGAACACCCAGGACTAATCTCCTTTAGGATGGACAGATTGGATCTCCTTGCAGTCCAAGGGACTCTCAAGAGTCTTCTCCAACACCACAGTTCAAAAGCATCAAGTCTTCTGTGCTCAGCTTTCTTTATAGTCCAACTCTCACATCCATACATGACCACTGGAAAAACCATAGCCTTGACTAGAAAGACCTTTGTTGACAAAGTAATGGCTCAAGATTACACACCTAATACATTGTCAAGTAGGAGTCAGACACAGTCATGTTTTTGTGAAAGATGTTCCAATTAGAAAAAAAGCATAACCTGTAAAAACGCTGTGGCCTTTGGAGCATGAAGCAATTTAACTCTCGTTTTTCTGCCTGTTCTCTTGCTGCCTATTGTCAGCTTGTTGTAGAACTGAGGCAAGGTGTTTAGAAGAGTTTGAGAAAGGTGGTGGAGCCCCAGTAGATCAGGGAGTAGCTGCTTCGAATAGTAAAAGGATTTCAACCTACTTGAGTACATTCACTTCTGGAGATGTAAACACTCCCTTTACGTCAGCTCATGATTATAAAACAGCCTTCAAAAGATTCGTATAACATTACTTTGTGAAATTGTCCCTTTAACTCCCTGAAAAAAGTTCACTTAAAAATGTTTCATCTTAACCATGTGAAATGAGTTAATTTATAAAGAATTGGTGGTGATATTCTTTCTGCAACCCTAAAACCACCAGTTTATTTATATATTTCCAGGTTCTCATGTTTTCAGTGCCCGAATTAAACCAATTCTAAATAGACTTATTTTGAAAATGTCCAGGCATCTGGCTTTGTTTTTATTCTCTTTGTCTTCTTTATATTATCTTCTTTTTACTTCTTGAATGTGTTCCTCAGACAACATTCACATGAATCATTCAGGAAGAAAAGGATGAAGCTTTTAACTCAAGGTAGATTCTGTTTCTCAAAAAGCCTTTTTGACTATCCAACAAATTCAATAAACATTTTGGGGACACTTATTTCAGGCTCTTACTAGTACTTTCATGAACATTGTTGCATTCAACTTTGTTTCGTCATGCTGCTTCTCTTGTGAAGTAGGCATAAATGTTTCCATTTGGTAGATGAAAACAGGGAGACTGGGAAAGAATCAGGGAGGCCCAAAGTCATGTAAAACTAGTAAGTAGCAAAGATAATCTTCCAGCCTGATTGCTAACATTTATTGTTAATGCTTATTTTGTACAAGCCATGATAAAGTACTGACAATTTCATACTAATCATTGTTATAAGTTTATATCAAAGTGTATTTTGAAAGTACTTATGAGAAGTACCTTTTCAAAAGCCAGCTCATAATCGTGTCTCAATCGCCGGTCTTATACATGGAAACACTTTGCTGATTCATGTATAGTCTAGAAATTGACTTCAAATCCTCAGTTATAGAAAGCAAAAGTCAAACATTCCAAGCTGCTTTTATATTGCACTGTTGAAGTTTTAGTTTTCCGGTAACCATAACTGTGCCCTAACAGACTTCACCAGACAGAGTTAGGGTTTGAAACTGATATGTAAGTTAATCTTGATATAGGGTCTATAGTGTATGTAATATTAAAGTACTGGATAGTCGTATTGCTTGTTTTTCCCTTAAAACTAAGCCAGGGAATTATTCTTAAATTGGAAATGCACACAAGTGGTAGATATCAATCTTAGACCATGTGCCTTGGAAGACTGGAAATGTACCATGAAGCAGTCTATTATAGTTGAATGAAATTCTATCTGTGACACAAGAGAAGCAGAGTGATAACATAGGAAGAGGACTATAAAGAACTGGAGAAAGAAAATGACATTGAAGAAATCTTTAAAAAAAAACATATAAACTTTATTTCTCTCTGGTATGTAAGAGTACTGAAGGTTTGCATTCAGAGATGCTATGAAGGTTCTCCTAGAGGAGAACATAGGCAAAACACTCTCCAACATAAATCACAGCAGGATCCTCTGTGACCCACCTGCCAGAATTTTGGAAATAAAAGCGAAAGTAAACAAATGGGACCTAATTAAAATTAAAAGCTTCTGCACAACAAAGGAAACTATAAACAAGGTGAAAAGACAGCCTTCAGAATGGGAGAAAATAATAGCAAATGAAGCAATTGACAAAGAATTAATCTCAAAAATATACAAGCAACTCCTACAGCTCAATTCCAGAAAAATAAACAACCCAATCAAAAAATGGGCCAAAGAACTAAATAGACATTTCTCCAAAGAAGACATACAGATGGCTAACAAACACATGAAAAGATGCTCAATATCACTCATTATCAGAGAAATGCAAATCAAAACCACTATGAGGTACCATTTCACGCCAGTCAGAATGGCTGTGATCCAAAAGTTTACAAACAATAAATGCTGGAGAGGGTGTGGAAAAAAGGGAACCCTCTTACACTGTTGGTGAGAATGCAAACTAGTACAGCCACTATGGAGAACAGTGTGGAGATTCCTTAGAAAACTGGAAATAGAACTGCCATACGACCCAGCAATCCCACTGCTGGGTATACACAGTGAGGAAACCAGAATTGAAAGAGACACATGTACCCCAGTGTTCATCGCAGCACTGTTTATAATAGCCAGGACATGGAAGCAACCTAGATGTCCATCAGCAGATGAATGGATAAGAAAGCTGTGGTACATATACACAATGGAGTATTACTCAGCCATTAAAAAGAATACATTTGAATCAGTTCAAATGAGGTGGATAAGACTGGAGCCTATTATACAGAGTGAAGTTAAGCCAGAAAGAAAAACATCAATACAGTATACTAATGCATATATATGGAATTTAGAAAGATGGTAATGATAACCCTGTATGCAAGACAGCAAAAGAGACACAGATGTATAGAACAGTCTTTTGGACTCTGTGGGAGGGGGCAAGGGTGGGATGATTTGGGAGAATCGCATTGAAACATGTATATTATCATATATGAAACAAATCGCCAGTCCAGGTTTGATGCATGATACAGGATGCTCGGGGCTGGTGCACTGGGATGACCCAGAGGGATTGGATGGGGAGGGAGGTGGGAGGGGGTTTCAGCATGGGGAACACATGTACACCCGTGGTGGATTCATGTTGATGTATGGCAAAACCAATACAATATTGTAAAGTAATTAGCCTCCAATGAGGGATGGTACGGGGAGGGAGGAGTGAGGAGGGTTTGGGATGGGGAACACATGTATACCTGTGGTGGATTCATGTTGATATATGGTAAAACCAATACAATATTGTAAAGTTAAAAAATAAAATAAAATTAAATTTAAAAAATTAAATTAAATTAAAAAAAGAAAAAAGTAAAAAGTAAAATAAAATAAAACTATTTTTCTAAAAATATATATATATATATAAATTTTATTTCTCTCTCATATGTAAGTGGACTGAAGGTTTGCATTCAGAGGTTTGCATTCAGAGCTGCTATGAAGGTTCCTTAGTCATCAGGGTTTGTTTTTTTGGTTTGTTGGGTTTTTTTGGTCATGAGGTATATGGGATCTTAGTTCCCCAACCAGAGATTGGACTTGCACCTTCTACAGTGGAAGCACAGAATCTTAAGCACTGGACCATCAGGGAAGTCCCCAAATCTCATTTAAAATAGTTATAAATTGACATTTATCCAAATTGGAAGGTAAGATGGGGGACCTTATGGGGAGGGAGATTCCAAAATCAGAAATGGTTTTTAGGAGCTTTTGTTTGGTGTATAAGGAAGGTGATAACCAATTATTATAGAATTTGTTTTGCCTTTACAAATTAAATTTTAAACTTAACTACCTCTGATAATTTTAGGGTCATTTAGGAATGCTTTGCAAGACTTTAGTTCTTGAGGCTTAATGCATTTTGGTAATTAAATTAGCAACTTACTGCTTCCTGATCAACTTTCCTTTATTGTTGAAGCTACTGCTTAATTGGAAGTTAGGTGACGTTTGAAAAACGGCACCAATTATACCGAGTGAGCTGAACCTTTTATAGACTCAATGTGCCCAATTTAATAAGGAAGTCACATTTTCATCTGAGGATTAGTTTAAATAGAGGAAAGCTCATCAGTTCAGTATGCATAAAATGGTTATGTATAGCCTAGAAATGTACACTGAAATTATAAATACTGTCTCAGACTCAAGAACTAAGTTTAATTTTTTGAGGGAGTTATCTTCCCAAATGAATTACCCAGAATGGCAAAAATGTCATGTAATAGTCTCAGAAGGAAACTAGGCTTCTGTATTAGTGTGTGTGTGTTTAAGGACATTTAAAAGTAATACTTAATTGAGACATCCAGAGTTTCTCAGTGCCTTTATGTAGAGTTAAGAGAAAGAAAGAAAAAAAAAGTTCAGTTCGGTTCAGTCTCTCAGTTGTGTCTGACTCTGTGACTCCGTGGACTGCAGCACGCCAGGCCTCCCTCTCCATCACCAATTCCCAGAGTTTACTCAAAGTCATGTCCATTGAGTCGGTGATGCCATCCAGCCATCTCATCCTCTGTCATTCCCTTCTCCTCCCACCCTCAATATTTTCCCAGCATCAGGGTCTTTTCCAGTGAGTCAGTTCTTGGCATCAGGGGGCCAAAGTATGATCTTGAGCTTCCAATGAATATTCAGGACTGATTTCCTTTAGGATGGACAATGTTTTAATGCCATGTCCGAAACTATTCTATGTTTATTTCCTTCACCTATGTTTTGTCATTTGCAAAATAGCACTCAAGTAATCAGTTTATTTCAACTATAGGCATTCTGGTTCATCTAAGTTACAACTAGGTATCTATGCAATAAAAGCTTAGATTCATTCCTAAGATGTTTATCAGTGATTTCAGTAGTTTCACTAGATGAGAATTTATGCAAGGATGGAATCTAGGTTCAAATACATTTGTTTCAACTCTGACTGGGTCTGCTGCTGCTGCTGCTGATAAGTCACTTTAGTTCTGTCCGACTCTGCAACCTCATAGATGGCAGCCCACCAGGCTCCGCCGTCCCTGGGATTCTCCAGGCAAGAACACTGGAGTGGGTTTCCATTTCCTCCTCCAATGCATGAAAGTGAAAAGTGAAAGTGAAGTCGCTCAGTCGTGTCCGACTCCTAGAGACCCCATGGACTGCAGCCTACCAGGCTCCTCCGTCCATGGGATTTTCCAGGCAAGAGAACTGGAGTGGGGTGTCATTGCCTTCTCCCTGACTGGGTCTACAAAATGTTAATTACAAACTGGTAGCACAGGGAACAGTTGCTACCCTTAGATGTGTTTTCTTCCACCTGAAGAATTTCCAAAATGAATTTTGGGTTTAATTTAATGGCTTCAAATGGAGCATCCTACCTGCAGCTCTTGAATCCTCATCATCCTCTCATGCCATAATGATTACCCTTTCCAATATTGCTGTTAGTTATTTGGTTCCCTAAGGAGTTCAATTTTATGACAAGATCCACTGCTTCCATAGCCTTCACAATTGCTGGCAGAAATAAGCAATTAGGAGCAGTTAAATAGTAACTTGGGTAGTATGGGGTTGTGTCCCAACAGGTAATCTGAAGAAATGCAGTAGCTGGGAGGAGCTGGACAAGGTGTCCTGGTAGCCTGGGGCTTAGCTTTTGCTGTGTGTGTATAAGGTGGAGGATGGAGAAGGTGATATAGCACAGTATGTAAGAGTGTGAAGAGTTTGGGAAAATCTGTCTGGGCTCATGTAGAGAAAAGTGGAGGCTTCTAAACAGACTTCTCTGGCTGCATTGAAAGTGAAAGTGTTATTTGCTTAATCGTGTCTGACTTTTTGTGACCCCATGGACTTGTAGCCCACCAGGGTCCTCTGTCCAAGGAATTCTCCAGGCAAGAATACTGGAGTGGGTAGCCATTCCCTTCTCCAGGGGATCTTCCTGACCCAGGGATCGAACCTGGGTCCCCTCATTGCAGGCAGATTCTTTACCATCTGCTTCGAGCATCCAGTCTTTCACTAAAACAATTAATTATGGAGTGGCTATGTATTCTTTGTACTGGGTTTTCTGTGGAGCCCACGCAGTTGGAGTTGTCAGTGACAAACAGGCTCTCATTCTCTGCCACTGTGCAGCCCCCAGGTTTGTGTGGGTTGTTGGGAGGGTTTCACACTACAGGACCAATTTCTGAGCTCATCTAAGGCAAAGAAGGAATAGGGAGGAGGTTGGGAACCAACGCTTTAGGACAAATATCCTGATGTTGGAAATATTTGCCCTTTACAGTCATGGACAGAATCTGACCTTAAAAGTCAGGTTAACATGTCTGTTTACTTCCTTTTTGACCAGGAAATAACTTCCTGAGGATAAACTAACTGCCTCAGGAAGTCCCTGACTTCCCAAGGCTGTTAGGCTGATTAACAAATAGTGAGAGAAAAGCACTCAAGTGTGTAAAGGACATTCCTTTACATTGTATGTATTCTTAAAAAAAACATAGAAATCCACATTTTGGAGGGAATGATATACAAGTAATTTAGAAATTATTTGTGATCATTAAGAGGTGATTGAAAAATTGTAACAAGGAGTGTGGTCTGTGGGAAGTGCAATAGTAACACAGTTATTAATTGGAAATGTAGCTAGGAGTCTTCTGCTGTTTATAACTAGGACTGCCTTCCAGCAGGGATGGACCATGGTACACTGGGGGAGGTGTGCGCTTCTGAGTAGCTGCATGTGTCTATTTATGTGAGTTTCCCCATGTGGTCTTTAGAAAACTAGATTCGTCTGAGCAGTAGACAGATTCTGGGCTTCGAAGGAGGGAGACAGAGGGGGCCTCCAGGAGAGGGAAGAGAAAGATGATGGGAAGAAGAAGAAACAGTGTAGCTGGGGAGTGATTCCAGCAATTCCAGAGATTCCACTTGTCGGGCACTGGTGCCCAAAGTGACACTGTCCTATGTCCCTGAAAATCTCTAGTCAGTCTTTCCCAAGCTCACCAAAGGCTTGGATGGAGTCGATTTCCTATAGGAGTCAGAGAAGGACTCACTTTTGAGACTGTTCACTTGCCTTCTTTGTAGCCTAACTTACACAGATATGGCCAAAGCCAACTTCTGAAGAATCCATCAGTGAACCCTCCATTACTATTTCAATCAGCTCAAATTTAAGTATCCTATTTTGTTGATCTTCTATTGTATATTACAGTATTTTATAGAATTTATAGTAACTATGCAATTTGTATTACCTTTACTCTTTTGAGTCTAATTGCAAACTCACTTTGTTCTGATTACTAATAATTGCCATTCACTTTTTGATCTTTGGCTTTCACAACTTCTGTGAGAAAACCAAACCTTTAAGCATCTCCTTTGCCCATCTAGCACTGTCCTTCATGCTATAAAACCATCCTTGCTTTCTGGCCATAAAAGAATGGTCCAGATACATTGTATTTTCTTTTTTTTTTTCTGCCCAGAATAAAGAATAAGTCATGCTCCCCAAAGAGCCTGGGTCCTTTTAGTGGAGAAATATATTCAAGATGTAAATTTAGGAATCTAGGTTCCTGCTGCTGTGGGCTCACATTTAGTCAAGTTAGAGTAGGGGTAAAAGTATTTCTTAAGGTAACAGTACATATAAATGCTACTAATTTATAATATTGTATATTGTAAATTCCTGCACTATATATGTGTGTGTGTGTATATATATATATGTATACAAATGAAATTTCATACAAAAGGACATATATATATATAGTCATATATATGACTTAGTATAAAAATCTTAAGATAAAATTCTTTTTATCTTAAGATTTTCTGCTACTCAGCATCCAAACTTATAACCTCTGTTGGAAGTGCCCTTCAGATCTCTAGATGTGCTCATATATGCATGCTCTGCAGTAGCAACAAGTAGTAGGCCACAGTTCAGTCAAGATATCAGCCGTATGTGTGCGTCAGTGCATGGCTCCATGGTCTCATTCTTGCACTAGCTTGAACTTCTTTGACGAAAGAACTGTATTTCATCCAGTTATATACCCCATGGCTGCCACAGTATTTGCTGCTGCTGCTAAGTCGCTTCAGTCGTGTCCGACTCTGTGCAACCCCATAGATGGCAGCCCACCAGGCTGCCCCATCCCTGGGATTCTCCAGGCAAGAACACTGGAGTGGGTTGCTATCTCCTTCTCCAATGCATGAAAGTGAAAAGTGAAAGTGAAGTCGCTCAGTCGTGTCCAACCCTTCACGACCCCATGGACTGCAGCCCACCAGGCCCCTCTGTCCATGGGATTCTCCAGGCAAGAGCACTGGAGTGTGGTGCCATTGCCTTCTCCGCCACAGTATTTAGCATATAATAAATATTTGATAAGTATTTATTGAATGAATAACTGGGTTGTTATTCAAGATTTTAAGAAGGAATAGCCCTCTTGACTAACTTTCCAACTAGAGTCTTAAAGACTGTACCTGCAAAAGCCATGCAAAACCAATATATGAGAAACATAGTTATTTTTTAGAAAAAAGAATAATACTATTGCTTAGGATAACGAGGCATATCATGGGAATATTTGCCATCGATTTGTTTTTAGTTACCTTTTGTGTTAAAGGGACAAACAACTTTTTAAAAGCAGAATAGGCATGTCGGAAGAAAGATGGAACAGAAGATACGTCTAATTTCTATGTTTTCATGTGTGTTTTAATATTTTAAACCAAAAGTTTAAGTGGTCTGAATAGTAGGTCTATAAACAACCAGTTTTTCTCAGAAAAATTTTTTTTTAACATTTTAGATCAGCAAATGAAATAAACTTAGAAATCTAAGTATCCTGGGGCTATTCAATACCCCTCCGTGCAACCTCAATTTTAAGGGAAGAGGAAAATATGTTCTTTTCCCCCCTCCAAATCCATTTTTAATCTCTTTTAACCTCAACACATTTGAATTGTTTCAATTCTTCATTACTGACATCTCAAGGTACCAAATTAGAGCCTGTGGTTCTTTAACTGAAGAAATTGGAGAAGTAAGTTTCATTTTATTGGCACAAAATATGGCTGAATTGGCCAGTTAACAAACATCCTCATATTTTTTTGGATTCACTGACTTGTTATGAAGAAAATGTTAGAAAAACCATTCCTAAAAAAGAAAATAATACCGTTCTTTCCTTTTTTAAAAAAATAATTATCCTGGAACCAACCTTGACCTCAGATTATCTTTTGCAAACTGTATTTTGTTTCCCCAACTCTTAAGCTCATATATTTTATTTCGCTGGATTGGAATAGGTCAGGATAGAGGTTGGAAGGGCTTCCCAGGTGGCACTAGTGGTGAAGAATTCACCTGCCAATGCAGGAGACGTAAGGGACACGGATTCAGTCTCTGCGTCGGGAAGATCCCCTGAAGGAGGAAACGGTAACCCACTCCAGTATTCTTGCCTGGAGAATCCCATGCACAGGGGAGCCTGGCGGGCTACAGTCCATAGGGTTGCCAAGAGTCGGACATGACTGAAGCAGCTTAACGTCCACGCACAGAGATTGGAAACTGAATTCATCCAATCGCAGAGGTTTACAGAGCTGAATTATGGTTAATGGATGTGTTTGGAAAATAAAGTTGAATACTGAACTCTTCATTTAATCTGAATGAGAGGGGGAAAAAACCCTATGAAATAAAAATTGTGTGATTTTGTAAATCCCCATATGTGTGTGACACAAGTTGCTTAGTTTTTATTTTCTTCTTTGTAAACTAGGAATTGTAATATTATCTACTTCATGTGTTGGTTATGAGGATTAAATTTACAAATTATATCCAATGTGAGACTCTTTGCATATGAGCTGATTTGGTTTCAAGAACTTTATGTAAATTCATATCCAACCTCACTCTGGGACAGCAAGAGTTTGTATGGAAAAGTCTCCCCTAAATTAATTTAACATAATTGCTATGGAAATCCCAGTAAGATTTGAGTTTTGAAACCTGACCAAATTCTCCTTTCTTAACCTATAAGAATAAATCCAACATCTATAAGTACCTACCATATGTGGATGATGAATTCAGTTCAATTCCATATGTATCACAGCATGGATGTTGAATTACTTGAGTATGTTGAACTCATTTGTTGAATGAATACACGTGCCTATGAGGATATCCAAGAAAAATTTTGGAAACGAGTAATGAAAGCATATTTCCTTAGTGTTATGAAAATATATTATACACTTATAAATAGTTAAGAAGTGTGGTGTGATAGAGCTCGGTGTAATGGAACAGAGAGCTCAGGGTAGTAGTGTTAGTCGCCTAGTTGTGTCTGAGTCTTTGCAACGCCACGGACAGTAGCCTGCCAGACTCCTTTGTCCATGAGATTTTCTAGGCAAGAATACTGGAGTGGGTTTCCATTTCCTACTCCAGGGGATCTCAGCGCAGGGATTGAACCCATGTCTCTTGCGTCACCTACATTGGCAGATGGATTCTTTACCACTAGCATCACCTATGGCAATTTAGGGTATGATAAAGATGGCATTATATTAATACATGGATAAGGAGATAAACTTTGTCAATATATCCTAATAGGAAGTTCAGCTTCTTGTTTTTTAAAAAAGGAGCATGGAAGTTCTTGATGCCAAACTAAATTCTTGATGGATGAAAGATTTAAATGTTCAAATTATATGTAGATGACTTATTTTATGATCTTGGGGTAGAAGAACCTTTGAAAGCATGAAAACAGAAGTTATAAAGCTTAAGAAGACCACCAGCACATTCATGGGTTAGTGCGTGCTATATGGGGAAGAAAATGTCTTTATGTCGTTAAAAATATTTATCTTTCCATTAAGCTAACACAGGTTTCTTTTTTATTGCTGGACTTCTCGGAGCCTTTGATGCTTTAGTCTATGTTGTTAATCTTTAAATAGCATGTTTTATTTCTCCAACTTCTTTTATTATACCTCACAATCAGAAAACACTGATCCATGGGAACCAAGAGCCGTAAAAGTATAGACATACTTTGATCTAAGAATTTCACACTAGGAAATTACCTTACAAATCTTAGTTTTGTTTGTAGTTATAGTTTTGTTTGTAGTTATATGCTTCTTAATGTTTATAATATAAAAATGTTGGAAACATATTTAATTGAGGCACTGTATATCAAATTCCTGTTTAGCTATTAAATCATGTTAGCAAAATTTGGCAATATAGAAAAATATGACAAATGCCGAATTTGAAGCAACATTTCTTGTGTGATCCCAGTTGTGCATAAGATTATATTCTAAGAGGAAAAAAAGACTGAGGGGACACATTTCAAGATGTTATCAATGGCTATCTATGAAAATTACAGATTGTATACCAGGCCATTTAATATAAAGGACATGAGCATCCATAAATTTTAGTATATGTAGGGACTTTTGAAACTAGTTTTCTATAGATACTGAGGGATGACTATAGTTTTTTGGTATTTTTCAGTATTGACCAACTTTCCATGTTAAAAAGGCAATTCGTAGAAAATTCAATTTAATTTTTTTTAAGGGTGAGAATGTCTGGTCGCTTTTTTTTTTTTTTTTTCAATTTTATTGAATGTGATATGACCAAAAATTCAACTATTTTTTTCTCTCTGATTAGTATTTTTGGATAAAGGTCAACCTTGCTGTTTTTCATACCTGATCCTCAAATATGCATTCAACCTCATCTAGGCAGCCATCACTTGCTTTCATGGGCTTTTTATAATTAGTTTTCAAAGAATTTTTGTATTGTTAAAACTTTATTTCCATTAGTTGAACATACTTCTAACGCAGTTTGTCTTCTTTACATACATTTACAAACTACAGTTCCAGTGTATTACCTATGTTCTAATTCTTCTGTGTTCATTTACATTGAATATTTACTGAATGCTGAGTATCGCAAGTGTAAAACAGGGACTCCTTGGTGAGTCAGATAGACCAAAATGACTTCACCTTCTGAAACTTTTCATCGTGTAGGGATCTAGATATTGTATAATCTTACAAACAAATTACATGCTGAGAGTACATTCTTTAATACATTCCTATAAGTAAACGTTTAAGCCAAGGTTCTGAAAAATGACTTCCCTGGTGGCTCAGATGGTAAGGAGTCTGCCTGCAATGCAAGAGACCTGGGTTTGATCCCTGGGTTGGGAAGATCCCCTGAAGAAGGAAATGTAAACACACTCCAGTATTCCAGCCTGGAGAATTCCATGGACAGAGGAACCTGGCCAACTACAGTCCATGGGGTTGCAGAGTCAGACATGACTGAGTGAGTTCACTTTCTTCTTTTTTTGAATAATGAACAGAAATAAGCAAGGTCAAGAATTGTAGTGCTGGAGAAGACTCTTGGGAGTCCCTTGGACAGCAAGGAGATCAAACCAGTTAATCCTAAAGGAAATCAACCCTGAATATTCATTGGAAGGACTGATGCTAAAGCTGAAGCTCCAGTACTTTAGCCACCTGATGTGAAGAGCCAACTCACAGGAAAAGACCCTGATGCTGGGAAAGATTGAAGGCAAAAGGAACAGAAGGCGGTAGAAGATGAAATGTTTATATAGCACCATTGACTCATGAACATGAGTTTGGGCAAGCAAGCTCCTGGGAGATAGTGAAGGACAGGGAAGCCTAGAGTGCTGCCGTCCATCGGGTCACAGAGAGTCAGATATGATTGAGCAACTGCACAAGAACGAAGATTTGTGTGAATGCAGGTATGTGGGGTTGGGAGATGCAGTGGCAGGGAGGACTGTCGTCTGGTTGTCCATTATTATGTAATAAATTACCGTCGTAACTAATGTATTTGTTTTCTGTTGCCCCTGTAGCAAATCACCACTAATTTAGTGGCTTAATACCACAAAAACCTACCTTCTTACAATCCTGGAGGTCAGAAGCCCTACATGAATCTCAGAGGACTAAAATCTAGTTGTTGGCAGGACTGTATTTCTTCTGGAATCTCTACAGGAGAGTCCATTCCTGGCTTTTCCCAGATTGGTTTATGGCCTCTTCCTTCATCCTTAAACCCAGCATTATAACATCTTCATATTTCCCTTTGTCTCTCTCTGACTCTGATCCTTCTACTTTTCTCTTGTAAGGATCTTTGAGATGACTTTGGGCCCACCGGGTAAACCAGGATAATCTTACCATCTCTATATCTTAATCACATCTGTAAAGTTCCCCTTACCATGTAAAGTAATATGTTCAGTATTCTGGGAATTAGGATGTGGGAATCTTTGGGGAAGTCATCATTCTGCTTTTACATTCAGTTACTTCAAACAACCACTGTAATATATTTCACATTTTTTTCCCCAGTCAAATATTTGGATGGAGCTTAACTGTAATTGTTTTGCTGCCTGTGGCATGGACTGAGGTCACTGGTGGTATTCAGCTAGTGAATAGGCTGTTCTAGATGGTAAACAACCTGTGCCCCAACCTTGCCTAGGATGGCTAGTCTGTCACTGGAGAGCATACAGGTGACCTCTTTAGCAGGATGGTTTCAGGATAATCAGACTCCTTATATGGGGCTTCTAAAAAGAGTCAAGAGACAGGAAGTGGAAGCTGCTAGTTTCTTAAGTTCTGGGTTCAGAAATTGACACAGCATTACTTCTGCCATTTTCTGTTAGTTGCAGTGGTTATAGTCATCTGGATTTGAAGGTAGGTGTATTGACTCTACCACTCTGTGGGATGAAGGTTGATGTATTTGCAGCCGTTTTTAATCTTTAGGATGGATGGGTGGTTGTGCATGATTACATGAAGAGAGACCAACTCCTGAGAAGACCCTGGACCTGGAAGCAGCTTAGGGCTTTTCTGAGCAATAGGCCGAGTGTATTTGCAGGACAATGGCAATGGGGAGAAGGGATGACATTGGGCAAGTAGTCACAGCCAGCCTTTGTAGGATCTTGCCATGTGTAGATTATACTCTGAGAGCAAGGAGGAGCTCTTGAGGACCGTAAACAGAGACAGACCTGTGGCTGCTGTGTGACCTGGGAACCGGCAGTGAGGGAAGCCCATTACATGTCAGTTGTGGACCAGGCAAGAAATAATAGTACTTGAGATTAGTATAGTTCTGATCCATTTTCACTCACATTTTTCCTTAGTACCTTATGACAGAAGAGTGATAATCAAAGTGTTGTCAGTGGTATTCTGTGAACCATCTGCTTCTATCAAGGTAAATAATAGGAATCAAGAATGATTAGAGTCTTTTGGAGCAACTTAACATGCTGTGACATCCAAAGGGATGAGCATGAACTTGTAATTTATATGTCTGCCTTAAGAAAAAAGACTTTTATGTTTCTCTTCATTTTTGTTGCATTTTATGAAGTATTCGTATGAATTTCAAAGCTGGAAGAATACTGGTCCTTTCTAACTCCTAGGTTGAGAAGCACCTTTTCTAGAACACAATATCTTACTTTAACACACATTGTATTTTTCCTTTGTGTCACCCCTGGGTGCCCTGGACTTTTCTTATGGAAAAGGAAAGCCTACAGCTACACATGCTGGTATTCTTAGACTGCTGCTGCTGCTGCTGCTAAGTCGCTTCAGTCGAGTCTGACTCTATGCGACCCCAGAGATGGCAGCCCACGAGGCTCCCCTGTCCCTGGGATTCTCCAGGCAAGAACACTGGAGTGGGTTGCCATTTCCTTCTCCAATGCGTGAAAGTGAAAAGTGAAAGTGAAGTCACTCAGTCGTGTCTGACTCTTAGCGACCCCATGGACTGTAGCCCACCAGGCTCCTCCATCCATGGGATTTTCCAGGCAAGAGTACCGGAGTGGGGTGCCATTGCCTTCTCTGTCTTAAACTGCAATGGAGGTCAAATTTATTCTCATTTGCTCATTTAACATGCGACAGCTGAAGATCTGGATGTAGCACTCTTAACAGTCTGTTAAGACCCCTGATATTGTGCTCTTTCATAAAATCTTGTCAATATTTATTTGTCATATGTCTCATATTTGCATTTTAGAATTAAGTGTTCTCTGGTTGCATTAATCAGGCAAAACTTTTTGCTCATGGTGACAGAAGCCAATTTGTGGTTGACAAGTATTAGAAAAAATAGATTAAAATAGGGACTCATTTAAAAATTAATATGTAGGCTATAAATGTTTTCTTTTAACTCAGAACATATAAATTCATTTTTCCAGTCTTTTAAAGGTTAGATTAAAATCTTCCCTTTGAATATATGGCTCTTGATGGGTGTTCTACAGTGCTTTTCCTTGCATTGATTATATAGCAATGTATCTTTATGATTTTCAGTTTTGATGTCTTTAAACTTGGTAGGATGAAATATACTTCTATTTTTTTTTCAAAAGTAACAAATCCAACAGAAAGAATAGGGAGAAATACAATTTAAAATGGTGTGATAAGAAATCCCCATATTTGAAACTATAAATGGTACATTTTCCTCATGATAGAAGGATAAAGGAGCAGAAATGGTTCATTATTGCACATACTGAATGCATAAATGACATAGTCTTTGATCTTGTCAGACAGAAAAGATAGATGTGATGGGTCACCCCGCTCCTCAAATGCTTTGTTCTCATTCTGCTAATAAAGAGCATGTGATACATTTAGACATGCTGGTGAAAGTTTTATCCCTTGGAGATTAGAAAAAGTTATGATGGGGAAGATTATAAAATAAGAAATAGAATAAAGAATGAAATTCTGATCACATAATTGAGGCCATTTCCAATGAACAGAATTGGAGCCAGTGTGAATGGATCTCTTATGAGCTTAGATTTTTAAAGCTCTTATAAAAGGGATAAAGACAGGTGCAGAATCAAGGGAAAAGTAGTACCAAAGCTTCAGGAATTGTGTCAGTAGGAGGAGCATCACAAATGAGCAAAGACAGATAAGAATGAAAAAGCAGAGAACTACTCAGGGGTATGTTGTTTGAAGTTATGTGAGAAGATGAAGTGTGGGAAGCATGTCAAAGAAGGGCCATGAAAGAAGATGGTATCATTTAACCAGTTGCAGAGGGAAAGCACAGACGCTGGTCTTCAATTATTTCTGTAGCAAGGAGCATGTTTTCCATAAATACCAAAACGCCTAAGTGGTGACAACAGCTAATCTTCTCACAGTGCTTACCATGTGCTGACCATGATTGTAAATGCATCACATATATTACCTTATTTACCCTCCAGCATCAGTGGGGCAGCTGCTGTTACTGTGGCTGTACCAAGCCTGGTCTGCTGATCCCACCCGCAGGAAAACAGATCTCTTGCCACCATGTTGTGATGAAGGAAAATACACAGCAGATATTGCCGGGCCAAACAAGGAGAATGGGCAGCTCATGCTCAAAAGATCCGACGCCCCAGTGGCTTTCAGGAGAGATTTTTTTCTCAAACAGTGCTGAGGGAGAGGGTCTCAGCTTGCCTGATCTGCTCCTGGACATTCTGATTGGTTGGAAGTGAGGTCACTGGGTGGTGTTTTGGGAGTCAACATCATCAGCCTTCTGGTCCCAGTCAGTCTGGAGTCTACTTGGGGTGGTTGGCAGTTAACTTCATCTACCTGATGGCCAGGTTAGTATCTGATAAACAACTCAAGGACATGATTCAAGATATTACATATAGACCTTGAGGAGAAACTAATGGTCCTTGACTTTGTTTATGGCTAAACGTCACCATTTTGTCTTGCTTGACTGTTTTCCTTTGTTGCAGTGTTTAATCACTTGTCTGATTAAATTTGCTGTTTGAAACTTTGGGAGAGCCTCAAGGACTTAAAGCTGTTCTACAAACTAGAGGCTGATACACGCAGTGGGGTGGTTTGTGCCCAGGAATGTCCCACAGGATCCTGCTCTGTTCATTATTAAAACCAGCTTAGAAGTGAGAGGGTTCAGGGTGACACAGCTACTCAGTGCCTTGAACTAAAGCATATTTTTTCTGGATTCCCTTCTTTGTCGTAGGGCTCTTTGATTTAAAACTGTCGCTCATATAAAGTGATGGCATGGTTTAAAAAGAATCTTTAAAATGAGTACAAGCCAACAAGCCCAAACAAGTCCCAACACAGGAGTCTGAAAGAACTGGAGATAAAACCAATTATCTGATTTTGAAAATTGAGGACAGTGTAAACTCCCGAAACCACAGCATGTTAAGTCTACTTTATTTTTCCGGCAAACCCAGTTTACCACCTATCCTGTGACAGACCCTTTGAGGAGTGTTAAGGAGAACAAGACATGTTAGAGCCCATCCTTGTGCTCCAGAGGTACATTGTGACAAATCAAAAAAATTAAGAACTCTGGTGGTTAGTTGCTAAGTTGTGTCCGACACTTGCAACCCCATGGACTGTAGCCTGCCAACTCCTCTGTCCATGGGATTTCCCAGGCAAGAATGCTGGAGCAGGTTGCCATTTCCTTCTCAAGGGGATCTTCCCAACCCAGGAATTGAACCTGGGTCTCCTGCACTGCAGGTGGACTCCTGCACTGCAAGCAGATTTTTTACCAATTGAGCTGCAAGAGAAGCCCAAGGAGAACTCTAGTTTTTTTTTTTTTTAATGGGTTACTTTGAAACCATAGCGGACCCCGGGGAAGGAGAGGCCATGCCTGCCAGTCTTCAGAAGTTTACAGAGGACCTGATATTAGATCCAAGCTTTGCATGAAGGGAAGGGTCCCGAAGTAGTAATTGGAGGTGGGGGGAGTTGTGAAAATAGGTCATCTAGCACCGGGCTAATTAATGTAGGAGCCAGGGCCAGCAGCATTGAATCCCCAGGAGCTGGTCAGAGATGCTGAATTTCAGGCTTCCCCCACACCTGCCAGATCTGCATTCTAACAAGTTGTCTGGGTGACTGCTATGGACATTAAAGTTTGAGCGAGCACTGCTGTAGAGTGAGTGTGTAATTCTAGTGTTGAGTACATGCAGTGTCAGTGGTGCTGAGCAAGGCTGGACAACCTGTCTCACCATCCAGCCTGGCTGCAGATCATTGCCCAAGGGCAATGTTGACCTGTTGCAGAATCCTAGCAACAGCTCAGCCAGCAGTTTGCACGCTTGGTCCTTGCCAGTTATCAGTCTGCAGTTCAACTTGTTTATAGCTTCCAGGAGCTGTGTTTCAACTGCATTTGTAGCAAGTCATACCATATCTGTGATACCAGAAAATAGATTTAGAATAAAAACAGTCCTCTGGTACTCACATTTTTACTGCTCTGAACCTTAACATACCATCAGAGCTATAGAAAGCAAAGGTTGATTCCCTACCCAGGCTAGTTTCCCTAATAGAGTCAGAAAATAGTCCAGTAAGGAGTGCTGTTTTGTGTTTTCATCACTGATGACCTCTCATGTTTCAAGAAACAATCTGGGGAATAATTATTAGGATGGCTTGTATTTTTGTTAGTCTCTGGCACTGTGATGTATCCTTAAATTTCCAAATTGTGGAATCCATCTGGCTCTTCATGTCCTGAAAGTTCTCTAAGACTGAGCTGGTGTTTCTGGCAGGCCTGGCGTCAAAATCAGGCTTCATGATTTATTGGACCTACAAAACTCAGTCTCTCATTCCAGAAAATGAAGATAGAAATGTTGATCTCTCAAGTTTTTGCAAGCATCAGACTATAATATATGTAAAGACTGCTAAATCACTGCCTGGCATAGGAAAATGCTTAATCAACAATTGTCATTATTCTTAATAATTTACAGATTTGTGTCTGTTGAAGTAGACTAAGTCAGTGAATAGTAGCAATCTGAAGCCAGGAGTGGAGGGGATACAGTGAGTCAGTGGATTCTGCGTCTGCTCAGCTCAGTTCTGTTGCTGTAAGGTCACTGAAACACCTTTCCCCCCCTAGTTGGGCAGGGGCACTTATCTTAGGATGTTTACAGAAAGCCTTATTTCCTTGGATTGCATCTTAGGGCATCATGAAGAACTTCAGTTCACGTCTTAGTGTTTGTCTAGAGGTTGGGACTTGGTGTTGAATTGATATTATACTAGTCTTTATCATTTCCCAGGGCCACCAAAGCAAAGTACCACAAACTGAATGACTTAGAACAGCAGAAGTATATTGTGTCACAGGTCAGGAGGCTTGACATCGGAAGTCAGGGTGTTGGCTCTGAAACCTGTAGGAGAAAACCTTCCTTGCAGTTCTGGGTGTTCCCTGGCCAGCAGCTGCAGGCTCTCAGTCTCTGCCTCTGTCATCACATTGCCTGCTTCTTGCTTGTGTGTCTTTGTGTCTCTTCTCATCTTCTGTAGGGATTAGGGACCCACCCACTTCAGCATGACTTAACTACTTATTAGGTTACATCTTAACTACTTATGTCTTCAGTGACTACCCCCAACCCTGCAACTCCAAATAAGGCCACACTCTGACATAATGGACAGGAGTTTGAGCAAACTCAGAGAGATAGTAAAGGTCAGGGAAGCCTGGCTGCAGTCCATGGGGTCACAAAAAGTCAGACGGGACAGGACTGAACAACTGACGTAATAGGCCTAGGACTTCTGCAGATCTTTCAGGGTGACACAGTTTAACCCATAACAGAAGTCTTGGGGACTAGTCTGCTCAGGTCTCTGTTCTCAGTGTTACCATCAGGGCAAGGGGAGCCTGTGTTGTTTAGGATGGAGCTGTCTCATGTGCTGGGGCTGGAATGTTCCAGGGAATATTGCAAAGGCTCCCACGGCTGGCACTTGCTGAGGCCTTGAGGTCTGAGCTGCAGACCTCAGGGATCAAGCCACTTAAGGCAAGCCCACCTATAGAATTGCCACATGCTCCAGGGATTTTTTTTTGTTTTCATTTTATTGTTTTTTTTTTTCTAATTTTATTTTATTTTTAAACTTTACATAATTGTATTAGTTTTGCCAAATATCAAAATGAATCCGCCACCGGTATACATGTGTTCCCCATCCCGAACCCTCCTCCCTCCTCCCTCCCCATACCATCCCTCTGGGCCGTCCCAGTGCACCAGCCCCAAGCATCCAGCATCGTGCATCGAACCTGGACTGGCAACTCGTTTCCTACATGATATTTTACATGTTTCATTGCCATTCTCCCAAATCTTCCCACCCTCTCCCTCTCCCACAGAGTCCATTTCTAGATAGCCACAATTGGTTTCTCTAGGTTCCCAGAAGATGCAGCAAATGTTAATGTGTTAGGGACCCTTTGAATTGAGCTAGTCCCCCCAGAACTGCCCCATGGGGCTCGAGCTGAGGGTGGTGTATGCTCAGTCGGCACTGAGGTGCATTCAAGGGAAAGACCCAGACAGGGCAGAGTGCTGCACACCTGATTCCTTCTGCCAGATTCTACAGTTAATTCGCTTCTCCTCCTCCAGGTATGAGCATGGGAGACAGCAGAGAGAAACAGGGAGTTTTGGTTGCATGGACATTGTTTCCCAGGGCAATGGGAGGAATGGGAGTTAAGTGTCTCTTTCAGTCATCACTGCTATTCTAGTTGTGATGGTTCATTTCACACATCAACCTGATTGTACCATGGAGGGCCCAGATGTTTGGTTAAACAGATTCTGGGTGTGTCTGGGAGGGGGTTCCTGGATGAGGTGAACACTGAGGTCCATGGACCCAGTGAAACAGATTGTCTTCCCCAATACTGGTGGGACTCACCCAGTGCATTAAAGGTCTGGCTAGGATAAAAGTTTGAGTATAAAGGATTTTCTCTCTCTGCTTGAACGTCTTCGAGCTGGGATGTCAGTCTTCTCCCATCTTTGGTTAAGGATTTGGAGTTGGACTGGCACTTACACCATTATGTCTTCTGGTTCTCAGGCCTTCAGTCTGAGTGAGCCTGGAGCTCTACCACCTGCCCTCCTGGGCCCCCTCTCTCTGACTGCAGGTCTTGGGGGTCTCTCAGCCTCCATAACCACTTGAACTAATTCCTCATAATGAACCCATTTACATATATAATCTCCTATTGGTTGTGTCTCTCTAGTAAACACTGACTAATGCAGCAGTAAACACGACCTCCAGCATATTGGGGATCTAATGAGAGTTTGAAGGAGTATTGCTTTCTGACTCATGATTTCAATGAGCTGAGCAGTTACGATAATGGATATTTTATAGCTTAGAAGAGATTTTGGAGACCTATCCCAACCCTAACCCAGCAATCACTCCACATTTCTCCAGGCTGTTTTTATCTTCTGGTGAATGGAAAAATTAACACAAGGATGAGTTTTTACGTTTCTCCAGTTCTTTCTGTTCATTACACAAAGAAAAAGAAAGTCACTCAAATCTATGCTGAGAGTGGCGGGACGTCTAATCCTTCCAGGGTACCACACACAGCAGCTGTGGTGCTTACCAGCCTCTGAGGGTCACAGATGTCAGGGCTTGTGCACCTGCTTAACTCAAAACTATAGAGAGACAATCCTGCCTGGCCCTCAATTTCTGATTCATATGAGCTCAACGTGGTTGGCATGACCAAGAATTGGGGGGTATTTAGAAAGTAAAAAGTTATGGTCTGTGAAACCTGCTCTTCCTTACCTAAATCCAAACTCTCAAGTGCAGGGGGAGCTAACTAAGCCTTTCAGATGGTTCTACATGAAAGGAAATCTGGTTGGCTCTAGACCCAGTTGCTGCTGGGGAGCACACCAAGTGAGCCTTAGGGCCCCTAGAACAAGACAGTCCTTGACAGGATTCTCTGTAGGAAGCAGGGTCATGAAAGTCCTAGGAGAGTTGGGGTCCATTTCAGGTCCTTCCTCTGATGCTCATCTAACACATCCCCTATCATGGGCATTCTTCTTTCTCATAATGATCACTTGCCCACCCGTTCAATTGATTTTGTAATTTTACTTAATAATAAAAAGGAACGATTGAATCTCTTTTTCATAAATGAATCACAAAACTCTGATGACTTTCTACCTTTCTTCTCGTGACCTGAGGACCATTTTACTCATCTCAATTATAATTTGTTTAGCAGATTTCATTTGCTTTTCCCCACTTCATGCGTGAACGCTTTTATGTGTTTAACAGTTATTTGTTTAAGAGGGTCTGCAATGAATAATGCAGCGAGCGGCCAGATTTTTCACGTAATAATTTTTTATGAAGCATGCCAAGAGAGCTCAAGTTTTATAAATCTAAATGAACTCTTGAGCAGCAAGGGTCCCAGCCCTCAGACTTCCTCGTGGAGCTGCTTCTATTGCTATATGTTGGAATGATTGATCTGGCCAACCTCATCTTTTCCCTTTATGAAATATTTTAGGAGAAATGAACCAGCTAGATCTAGCTAGAGATTTGCATGAATTCTGATTTTGGGGGGCCAATAAATTTAGCCAAGAGTCACATCGTCTTTTTCTATCCTACTTGTATTTGTAGATCAGAAACTTATTGCAATGCCTGCTAAAAAGAAAAATAGATTCACCCTGGCTTCCTTATGTGAAAGGCAGATGTATAGAAAGATCTTAGATGGAGCAGCCGATCTTGGGTGGAACCATGTGGGAAGACCTCATTGTCCTATTTACTTTCCTTACCTCTTGCATTGCAGCCAGGACTGGGTAGATACAGGGTCTGACATCTTAAAAATATTAAGATAAACCATGCTTTATCTTCCTGGGTCAAGAAAGAATTGAAGGCTGAGCTCAAAGATTAGAAGGCATTTGCTTCTCTGTGACATACAGTTGATGGAAATGAAGACTGATTTGGTTGAAGAGGGAGAATTCCCTCACACCCATTTGATGTGATATGCTCAAGTGTTTTGACTGGAAGCAGTAATTGTCTCTGGAAGGATGATCTGTTTCTCAGCTGTAGACATGCCTACTTGGGTTTGATCTGAGGCCACATCAAAGATTTGGACAAATACAAGGATTTTTGTCCAAATGAATATGTGTCTGATCCAATGTTTCCCTCTACTATAAGACCAAAATAAATGATTTTTAATTAAACATAATTTTGACAGTTTGTACTTTCATTCTTTAAAAGGGATGGTGAGCCCGTTTGCCTCTTCGAATCCATCCACATGGATATTTATTCCGATGATTTGGAGCAAGAAGTTAAAAATAGTTACATTATTGCCCTTATGTGGGACATGTTAGAGCAGTGATGTTAGGATGGTAATGACTGATTTCCTGCCACATCAGTAGAAAGAAAGTGAGAGACAGAGCACTTATTCATCATTTTTGGCTACTTGAGTAATGCTTCGTTTTTAAGGAAGCACACCGTGAGTCTCAAGATGACTTCTGTTTGACATTTCCTTTAGGATACTGCATTTTAGCTCATCAGAGATGTGCAAGAAACTTGATGTCTTAACGAGACATGCTGTCTTCACAGAATTAATGGCATCTTTGAGATGCTCCTGAGTCCATGGTTTTCAGATATAGGGAATCTGGTGAACTCAGGAAGAAGGAAATCCCCTCCCTCCCTTCACTGGAGGGAGGAGAGCAGCTGACCCCCAGGTGTGCCCCGGTTGTGTGACACAGCATCTCATGTCCCAGTGCCCTTGCCTTCAGATAGACCCAGGGCAGGGGTCGAGCAAAAGATCCTGAAAGCCAACAAGCTCACTGCAGATCTTTGTGCTCCTAGGACTTTGTATTTGCCTTGTTCTTTCCCCAAAGACCAACAGATTGACTTACTCTGATCATCGGCCATTTCATGGACAAAGTGATAACACAATCTAGACAGGTCTATTTATGTGGATGGTTGATTTTGGAAAGCAATTTGCTGTTTTTGTTGCTTTCTTCCCATTTCACCGCCATGTATATTCATTGTTACATCCGTACATCCATCGATGCCTTCCTTTTGTATGGACCGACATGATATGAAAGCTGTCTCATTGCTTCTTAGTTTTTTTTTCTTGTTTGTTTTTAATTGAGATATAATTGACATATAACGTTATATTTGTTTCAGGTGTGGCACGTCATGATTCAGTAGTTGTATACTTTGCAAAATGATCACTATAATAAGTCTACTTAACATTCATTATGCTACATGGTTACAATATTTTTGTGTGATGAGAACTTTTAAGATGTACCCTCTTAGCAACTGTCAAATACACAATACAAGATTATTAACTATAGTCCCCGTGCTGCATATTGCATCTCCATGATTTATTTTATAACTCAAGCTTATACCCATCACCCATTTTGCCGTCATTAGATTGTTTTTAAAAGGTCTCTTTATAGCTCTTTGTCCTCTTTATAATGGGCTTATTTGGTTCAATTCTATATGAAACTTTACAGATTGAAAGTTCTGTCCAATAACAAAACAACTTGGTTTCATTGTTCACTTGAAAATGACAATGTGATTGCCTCGCCTTCTTTTCAAACATGGAATTTTGGCTAGCTTCAAACTTCTTCTCTGTTCTAACACTCACCCACAGTGATTGCTTCATTCGTGTTTTGAAGAAACTTTAAAACTCTTGGGAGCAGGTGGGTAGAGGTGAGAGGAGGAGAACTGGTAGAAATCATGATTAAGCCACTGAGTTGTTGGGTAATGCTGTGAATTCAACCTCTGTAACACGTACTCTTCATTTATACAAAAAGGATAATAGTGCACGCCTGCCTGGTGTCTTAGTGGTCAAGAATCTGCCTGCTAGAGCAGGAGATGCAGGTTCAAGTCCTGGGTTGGGAAGACCCACTGGAGAAAGAAGTGGCAACCCACTTCAGTATTCTTGCGTGGGAAAGCTTATGGACATAGTAGCCTGGAGCTACTGTAGTGGTGCTGCAGTCCATGGGGCTTGCAAAAGAGTCGGGTAGGACTTAGTGACTGAACAACAACACATCTTATACAAATTGAAAGCCTCACTTTGCTACTCTATAAATATCATGTATAAAGTTACTTTTGACTTATGATAGTACTATAATAATAATAGTACTTGGTAAGTAACTACTTTGTGTCTCAATTATTCTAGTTACTTCCAATTTAATCCTTACAATACTTGAATGAGGTAGCTTTATTATTACCCCATTTTATAGGTGAAGAAACTGAGATGGAGGTTAAGTCTTGCCAAAGGTTTTACTGCTAGTAAGTGGTCAACTTAGGAATTGAACCCAGACAGTCTGGCTCCAGAATGAAGAACTTGAAACAACGCCAAGAAATAATTTTCACCAAATTCAGCTGCAACCAGGCTTGAAAACTGTCTCAAATGCTGCCTCTTTGGCTATGGCAGGTCTGAATAGATGCTCCTACATTAATGGAAATTAAACATTCTCCTTGGCTCATCTTATTCCTCAAATCGTTTTCAGCTGTTTTGGAGCCTTGGAATTGCTGGACATGTTTAAACACCACATTGTTGATTTAACTTATCTTGTTGTTTTGCAATCCCCTAAGACTCTCTTTCTGATCTAATGGTAATGGTGTGTTACTTTATGATACTAATGGATAACTCGAGCACGCACACATTGAGACGTTATGGATATTTTAGATGCAGAGTCTCAGAGATGTGATTGCATTATGGTCATCTAGTGGACAGTCCCCTGGGGAATATATGACCAAGTGAGAGCTCAGGAAACTCAGGAGCCTGAAATGACCTGGTTCATTCTAGTATTCACTGAGGATTCAGATCAGATTTAGAGGAACTTTATTGGGCAGAGATAATGTGCAGTCACCATGTTGGTCCGAATCACAGAAGAACCCTGAATTTAGTTTTGTCTTCAAGTATGACTTGGGATCATTTAAGAATTTCTGATGCCACTCTGGTAAGCTCAGAGTCTAGAAAGTCCTGCACTAAGTTTGATTGGATCAGCTTCAGGATGGGAGCAAGAAGACAAAAGTGAAGATAAGAATTCCAATCTATCTATTTGATCTTATAATGATAAAGTGTGTGAAAATGTTAGTTGCTCAGTCATGTCCGACTCTGTGACCCCCTGATTGTAGCCCACCAGGCTTCCCTGTCCATGGGATTCTCCAGGCAAGGATACTGGAGCAGGTAGCCATTGCTTTCTCCAGGAGATCTTCCTCCCAGGGATCTAACCTAGGTTTTCCACATTACAGGCAGATTCTCTACTCTCTGAGCCACCAGGGAAGCCCCTATAATGAAAAAACAAGTGTCAATCATTGATTTATTTAGCACTTATAAAGAAATTTCACAAGTAATTACACTTGATTCTTTCAAATTCTTATGATTTTGGTAAGACAAGCATGATTATCCACATTTCCAATGTGAGAACTAAGACTCAAAAATAATCAAACCTGGAAGTGTCCCACCATGGACTTAAACATGAGCCTTAGACACCAAGCCTTCTGACTATCCTATGCAGTTATCTCTTTTATTTATCATTATCTCTCAATACTGGGAGGCAACTGCCCATTTTTTATACTTTCTCATGTAAATATGTTATGTCCCAAATCCAAATGATAGCCCACAATAAATCTAAAATCCAGAAGGCTTAGGGTTTAAAAAGCTAGAAAAACAGAGTGCTGAAAAGGGAGTATTTAAGAGTGAGTATGGGGTTGGAGTAGAGAGTTAAACATAGTTGCTCTTCAGGGATTATTCCTTCTCAGTACGGTAGAGTAGGCAACAGTAAGAGTCCTGAAAAGAAAACATTTGAATCAATTTTAATTTGTTCCAGTGATATAGGAAGAGGGAATAGAGGAACATTAATATTTATTGGCATATTTTGCCACCTCACTGAATGCTGTATATACATTGCGTTTCTTCAACTTTATCACAGCCCAAGTAGGCATTGGTACATCCATTTTACAGTGGGCCTCCCTGGTGGCTCAGACAGTAAAGAATCGACCTGTGATGCAGGAGACCTGGGTTAAAGTAGGCAATGGTACATCCGTTTTACAATGGGCCTCCCTGGTGGCTCAAACAGTAAAGAATCGACCTGTGATGCAGGAGACCCAAGTTCAATCCCTGGAGAAGGGAATGGCTACCCACTCCAGTATCCTTGCCTGAAGAATTTCATGGACAGAGGAGCCTGGCGGGCTACAGTCTATGAGGTAGCAAAGAGTCGGACATGGCAGAGTGACTAACACTTTCACTTTCATACTTAGAATAAGAAATGGAAGTACTTTGCCTGAGCTCCTGAAGCTGAGAGTTTCTGTACCAGTTTGAAATCAGCATGCTGCCTCGCTAAAGCCTAGAGGATAGAGTGGATGCTGAAAATACCAGCGTGCAACAATATGTTTTCAACACTTGCCACCGGCACACACTTTTAATGAACATTTTTATAAAGGAAATAAGAACATGAATATTGGGCTTCCCTGATAGCTCAATTGGTAAAGAATCCACTGGCAATGCAGGACACCCCGGTTCAATTCCTGCAGTTGGGAAGATCCACTGGAGAAGGGATAGGCTACCCATTCCAGTATTCCTGGGCTACCCTTGTGGCTCAGCTGGTAAAGAATCCACCTACAATGAGGGACACCTGGGTTTGATCCCTGGGTTGGGAAGATCTCCTGGAGAAGGGAAAGGCTACCCAATGCAGTATTCTGGCCTGGAGAATTACCATGTCTTGAATGCATACTTACTTTTCCTACTGTTACCTGCTACTGAATTTATTTATTTTTTAAAATTTCTTTATTTATTTGGCTATGCCAGATCTTAGTGCTATAGGATCTTCAATCTCTATTGCGGCATGTGGGGATCTTTAATTGCCACGTGTAAATTCTTAGTTGAGGCATGTGGGGTCCAGTTCCCTGACCAGGGGTTGAGCCCATGCCCCCCGCATTGACAGCACGGAGTCTTAGCCAGTGGACCACCATGGAAGTCCGCACCTACTACTAAATTCAGTTTGTTAGAACACACTGATCATCGATCTGACTATAATATACATTCAAGTGTATTTTCACTAATATTTGTTATCCAAAAACTGAGATTAGTTTTGTAGAATCCTATGTGGTATCTTCTTCAACAGGGCATCCTGTTTTTATTTCTGTTTGTTTTTACATCTGAATTGGGAATGAAGGCACCACTTCCTTATCACTAAGTCTACATTTTTTTTTTTTTTTTAAGTCCAGGTGATTGGGTGTGTGTAAAACCTTCTGAGATCAGAAAATGAAGAGATCTGGAACTAGACATAGATGAACGGGCACCAGACTCTGGCTTTGGGCTTGCCATGAAGGGTTTTCTCTTCTACATTTTAAAATTTCTGGAACATTCCTGTGGTGATTGTTTTTATCCTGTCTGAGCTAAAGCCTAGTTTGAACTGTTCAGTATTCACAGAGCCAAGTGGATCAGGCCCCAGGATGGCTCAAACCTGGCCAATTGAAGGGCCCACATTCCTGCAAGATAAGGGCTCTGTTACCAACTTCCACATGCATTTATGCGAAGGTTATTTTTCCATTCGGGCTCTCTTAGCCACAGTAATTTTCCATGTCTCCCGTCCTCTATTCTTATGCCCTGTTGAAGACTTCTGTTGAACAGAAAGATGAACACCAGCTGAAATGATCTTCCCTGGAAACTATGGAGGAATGACCACTTGAACTCAGACTTCGTAACTGTTTTATTGTCTCAGACTCTGCTCATCAGAATCCCAGCCAAACCAATTTCAATTTTTTTTTTTTTTGGAGCCAAATTTGTTCTAATGCTTTAGGAAAGTGGCCATATTTTCATTTCCTTTCCTGATATACTTATTTTCTTTTTATTGCAGGGTTTGTAGACTTTGACATTGGAAATCTAACAAAGCTTTCTTATTGGCTGCTTAACGACAATATTACTGGTTCGAGTTATTGACGTAGATAAGTCTTATAGTTATTAAAGCCATGCATAGACCTAAGGAATAGCAGAATAGCAAAGGAAAATCCATATTATGAGGTCCTGAGAATAAAACAGAAGAAAAGAGGCTATCATCACATTTTGGCAGGATAACTCTTAAGTTAACTGGTTAAACTTGTCTCAGCTCCCCTGTTTCTGTGCTCAGGTAAGTTTAATTGTTTCTGGTAGTGTGAAGACACCCAGGGGTGTTCTCATGGCTTGGGTTTTAGATATTTATCTTACAGAGGTACAACTGCAGTAGACTGCTGGGATGTCATCTAGGCAGGACTACATGAAAAAGATGCTGAGTTTGTTATTTCAATATTATATCAGTCTGTGTCTGTGAGTCTGAGGTCAGATATTTATGGGCTATTTATTCTTGGTCCTCTGTAATCTCTCTATATGCTTCTCCTTTGTGGTTGGGACTGCTTTAGTCCTCCCAGTAGCATTAACTTTACTTGATATCCATGGCCAATCTTGACTTTTGCTGGAGAGATTTAAGGAGCTCCGGCAGAATTCTCTGGGCCTCTTTACCAAATGACAACTATTTTTATCTGGTTCCGACCTTGTGTCCCATCCTTAGAAGTGGACTGCTGCCTGATTCCAAGACTATAGAGCTATAGGAAACAAGACAGTGTGTATTTATGCAAAGACAGACAAATACATCAGTAGAATAGAAAAAAAGTTTAGAAACAGACTTATACAATTGATTTGTGATAGATGTACCAGGCCAGTTAATTCAATGGGAAAAAGATAATCTTTATAACAAATGATGCTGGAATAATTGGACAGTCATGTGCAACAAAATTAATCCTGAACCTTCCTTCACACTATATACAGATAATAACTCGAAATGGATTGTAGATCAAAGTGTAAGAGTTAAGACTGACAACAACAAACAGACCAAACAAAAAGAGCACGTAGGAGAAACATAGTTACCTTGGCTTTTCCAAGACTTAATAAGGTCTGGAAAGATATCTGCCTGCAGTGCAGGAGGCCCGGGTTCAATACCTGGTTCCAGGAGATCCCCTGGAGGAGGGCACAGCAACCCACTCCAATATTCTTGCCTGGAGAATTCCGTGGACAGAGGAGCCTGGGGGACCACAGTCCATAGGGTCACAAAGAGTTGGACACGACTGAGCAAGTAGCACTTTCACTTTCAGTAAGCCCCTGTCTCAGCATTGTGTCTGGTACCTGGTAACCACGGGACCTGCTTCACCCTCTCCCCCAGTTTAATTGTGTACATATTTTTGTTGTTGTTCGTTTGTTTATTTTGGCTGCACTGGGTCTTCATTGTGACAGGCGAGCTCTCTGTTCCAGTGCATGGGCTTTTGTTATGGTGCACTGGCTTAGGAGTTGCTCTGCAGCCTTGGGATCTTAGTTCCCCGACCAAGTATCAAACCCACATCTCTTGCATTGGAAGGCAGATTCTTAACCAGTGGACCACCAGAGAAGTCTCCTATACATTCTTTTTTTTTTTTTATCAATCTTACGTTGGAACATAGTTGATGAACACAACACTGTTCAGCTTCAGGTATACAGGAAAGGGATTCAGTTATACGTGTACCTGTATCTATTTTCTTTTTCAAATTCTTTTCCCATTCAGCTTATTACAGAATACTGAGCCAGGTTCCCTGTGCTGTACAAGATACGCTTATTGGCTATCTTTTTATTTATTTTATTATTATTTTTTTAATATAAATTTTTTAAAATTTAAATTTATTTATTTTAATTAGAGGCTAATCACTTTACAATATTGTATTGGTTTTGCCATACATCAACATGAATCTGCCACGGGTGTACACGTGTTCCCAATCCTGAATCCCCCTTCCACCTTCCTCCCCATACCATCCCTCTGGGTCATCCCAGTGCACCAGCCCCAAGCATCCTGTATCCTGCATGGAACCTGGACTGGCGATTTGTTTCTTATATGATATTATACATATTTCAATGCCATTCTCCCAAATCATCCCTCCCCCCACAGAGTCCAAAAGACTGTTCTATACATCTGTGTCTCTTTTGCTGTCTCGCATACAAGGTTATCATTATCATCTTTCTAAATTCCATATATATGTGCTAGCATGCTGTATTGGTGTTTTTCTTTCTGTCTTACTCCACTCTGTATAATCGGCTCCAGTTTCGTCCACCTCATTAGAACTGCCATCTTTTTAAATGTAGCAGTGTGTGCTTTCTCACAGTGTTGCTCTTCTCTGTCTCTTTCTGGTTTTGAGTATTGGGTGCCACTGGATTACCCCACTGTGGCTGTGCTCTCTCTCCTCCTTGGGCTGTGCGGTCATCTCCTGTCTCCCCTCGTCAGCTCTGGCACCTGCATAACAGTGTACTTTTGCCCCACTGTCTAACGTTTACACAGGATTTCACTCTTTGAACTTAAAATGCTCTCATTACTCATTGTGTTTCACCCCCAAACTTGACCTTCATCAGTTGCTAAATCTTTTTCCTGATAGTGGCTCCAAAGTCTGCCTGGGTCTCGCCTATGACATGGCTGTGGTCAACTTTTAAGGACATGTTGTGATAAAACACTAGTTTGCTAACTTGCCTTGGAATGTTCTGGATCCATGCAAATCTTTAAGTAGAGAAAGATTAAAGTCTCTGCAGCTTAAATTTTCTTTTGTGTTTGATACTTAATAACACAGACCTGGATTTTTGTTTTGCAAATCATTGGGGATGAAATTTTGCATATGCTTTCTTTATTTTTCTGTGTTATGTATAAGCTCTCTTGCCTCTCATCTTCTCTTCATATCTGACTTATCTGTGAATCTCTCTTTTCTTTTTGCAGCTTGCTCTGTCCACCTCATGCTTGTGCCTGTGTTTCTGTTTTCATCTGTTCATTCCTTGTCTTTGAGTCCCTCTCCTCTTTTATTCACTTTTGATGTTCTCTAATTTCTTTGGTTAGGATAGAAGCAACTGCTGCACAATCAAACGGCTAGGATGGAAAGTGATAACTCATGTACTTCAACTTAGCAAGTTTTTCTACATGATCTAAATGTGGGACTGTTTCTATGAAGCAATAATTGCCTTGGTGGTTAAGGAGTTTTCCACCTTCTGATCAGCTGTTTTCCAGTCGTGTAAACACCACCATACTTGGAGACTACCTGTACTCAAAACTCTCTCCATTAGCTTCTCCACTCCCTTTCTTTCATACACCCTACAGTATAAAGTTACTCGAGTCTTGGGCCAACACCTCAACTCCTGGTTCATAAACAATTTTATAAGCCTACTTCTTTACATATTTGGTAGTTTGTGATTTTACCCACCAGAAAGAAATGCCTTAATATTTCATTTAAATTCCAGTTTATCTGAAATTGCTGATAACCTTTATTTAGATTGCACTGTCAAAAGCCTTCTGACCCACAGGCCTGATTTACCTGATAGGAGTTATATTTCTGGATGGAAAGGTTATCAAAATTTTCCAAGTGACTTTGCCTTTCCGCATCCATCTGGCACAGTGGATTCTAAGACTACTTAGGTTCTTGAGGAACAGAGTTTAATTTAAAGAAGTTATGCCACAAATGCTCTTGGTTGATTCAAAAAGAGTTGAAATGTATGGAACAGTCTTATGGACTCTGTGGGAGAGGGAGAGGGTGGGAAGATTTGGGAGAATGGCATTGAAACATGTAAAATATCATGTATGAAACGAGATGCCAGTCCAGGTTCAATGCACGATACTGGATGCTTGGGGCTAGTGCACTGGGACGACCCAGAGTGATGGTATGGGGAGGGAGGAGGGAGGAGGGTTCAGGATGGGGAGCACATGTATACCTGTGATTCATTTTGATATTTGGCAAAACTAATACAATTATGTAAAGTTTAAAAATAAAATAAAATAAAAAAAAATAAAATAAAAATATCAACTTGTAAAACATAAAAAAAAAACAAAAACAAAAAGAGTTGAAACCTATTTACAAGGAAAGAATGGAGACACAGATATTGAGAGTGGACTTGTGGACACAGTGCGGGAGGGAGAGAGTGGGGCAGAGGAAGTATCATCGACATGTGTACACTGTCGTGCGTATAATAGATGGCTGGTAAGAAGCTGCTTTGTAACACAGGGAGCCTAGCCAGGCACTCTGTGATGACCTAGAGGAGTAGGACAGAGGGACAGGAGGGGGGCTCAAAGGGAGGTGATATCTGTATAATTATAGCTGATTTGCATTGTTATATGGCAGAAACCAACACAACACTAATCTTCCTCCAATTAAAAAAAAAAGTTGCAATATGAAGCAATTTAGAATTCTCAAGAATATCACCTTTTGTACAAAACATTAGTGGAATGAAAAAAAAAGAAAAAACTTGTTTTATCCATTCATTCTCACTGTGTTTATCTACAGTGAAATCATTTTCTTTTGGGGAGTTCTGCACAAAAGCTGCAAGACATGACGTGGACCTTCAGTTCTGACTTTGCGAGACCAAACTGACTTCAGTTCAGTTCAGTTCAGTTCAGTTGCTCAGTCGTGTCTGACTCTTTGCGACCCCATTAATCGCAGCACACCACGCCTCCCTGTCCATCACCATCTCCTGGCCTTAACTCAAACTCAGCGTGCATCAAGTCATTGATGCCATCCAGCCATCTCATCCTCTGGTGTCCCCTTCTCCTCCTGCCCCTAATCCCTTCCAGCATCAGTCTTTTCCAATGAGTCAATTCTTTGCGTGAGGTGGCCAAAGTACTGGAGTTTCAGCTTTAGCATCATTCCTTCCAAAGAAATCCCAGGGCTGATCTCCTTCAGAATGGACTGGTTGGATCTTCTTGCAGTCCAAGGGACTCTCAAGAGTCTTCTCCAACACCACAGTTCAAAAGCATCAATTCTTCGGTGCTCAGCTTTCTTCACAGTCCAACTCTCACATCCATACCTGACCACTGGGAAAACCATAGCCTTGATTAGATGGACCTTTGTTGGCAAAGTAATGTCTCTGCTTTTGAATATGCTATCTAGGTTGGTCATAACTTTTCTTCCAAAGAGTAAGCGTCTTATAATTTCATGGCTGCAGTCACCATCTGCAGTGATTTTGGAGCCCCCCCAAATAAAGTCTGACACTGTTTCCACTGTTTCCCCATCTATTTCCCATGAAGTGATGGGACCAGATGCCCTGATCTTCGTTTTCTGAAAACTGACTTCACGTTTCAGTAAATGGCCAAGTTTCTGTGAATGAACAACACACTGAGGACAAGTGAAGTCAGTGGCTTTGACTGAAACTTGGAGAACCTACGAACATCATCTAGCTGCACCGAACCTGTCAACACATGGGAATAAGGTCATATAGGTGGCCTTTGTACTTCACATGCATCAAACACAGCAAGCGGTGAACTAATTAGACTTAAGTAAGCTGGCTTTCATTCCCACAGACTGTGGAACCAATCATTTCTTAGGGAAGGGTTTATTTTTACTCTAGGGCAGGGGTCTATAACTCCTTGTAATCCCTCAGAATGGTTCTCTAAATCAGGCCAGATGAAGTTGGCAGTTCACAGATAGTTACCTTAATATGTAAATGGTAGGGTTTTTAATTAGGCCCATTTACATCATTGAGAAAGGAGCCTGGGAATTCATTTGTGCAAGGATGAAATTAAAAGAAAATCATCTGCCACAACTCTATGTATGAGGGAAATTTCTAAAACAACAAAAACTCAAAAATGATTCTTTAGCAAGCTGCTTACCATCAGCCATAAACTTCCTTACAGTGTGAATGCCTGATGCATATTTGGTAGCCATCTCCCTCTTTTAATATTCTTCATGTCTAGTACTCATGGCTCATTTTTATCTTGAATTTAATACTTGAAGGATTCAAGGTTATTTAAAGGATTCAGAATCTCTAACTATTCCCCAAAGCTCTAATCTCAGACAGAAAACTTCCTGATTAGCAAAACAGACGCCTGCCTTGGCTCCTTGAAACACTATAAGATGTATTGTCCAAGATTTTTGGTGGCTTCTCTCTGTGTGAAAAATTTTAGAAGACTAGGGTTTAAAATTTGACTTTAGATTTGAAAAAATCATGTAATAGGATTCCATCGTAAGCTTTACTTTAGATATACACGTGTGGGTTCTGTAATTATAAGTCTCTAGAAGATAAACTACATGTTAAACATTGTTTATATTCACTTTTATGTTTACATGCTAGAAAATTCCTCCGAATCTGACTTAAGTGGATCTTACTATAAGCTGGTATGTGGCTACTTTGCCATGGCAGGTGTAGAAACACCCACATTCCTGGTGTGACTTATATTAAGAGGGCTACTGCTGTCAGCACATACTTTAGTCCAAGCTACATTTGAACATCCTGTGTCAACTAATCCAAGGTGAGGAAATAAGCGAGGCTGTGTTTCTTTCTGTAGTATCAGAATTGATATAGAAATATAACTTTTGATTAAAGTAATCATTATTTCCATATGTGTGGTAGTTATCATAGGCAAAATTCGAGGCTACAGTAAAGTGTCTTTATTGGCAACCTCTGGTTGATTAGTCTGATTGAAAGTTGTGGTTTCAGTGTCCCCGAAATAGTTCTGTGTCCATGGATCCAGAAGTGTCCACCATTTCCTGTGGGCTTGGGGAAGCCACATGGCCCCCTTTTGAAACTTGAGACTTGAAACATGAAACAGAGAGAGCCCTAGGGCCTATTGTTGTTATTCAGTTGGTAAGTTGTAGCTGACTCTTTGTGACCCCATCGACTGTAGCACCCCAGGCTTCCCTGTCCTTCACTATCTCCTGGAGCTTGCTCAAACTCATGTCCATTGAGTCAGTGAGGCCATCCAGCCATCTCATCCTCTGTCATCCCCTTCTCCTCCTGCCTTCAATCTTTCCCAGCATCAGCGTCTTTTCAGATGAGTCAGTTCTTCACATCAGGTGCTGAAGTATTGGAATTTCAGCTTCAGAATCAGTTCTTCGAATGAGTATTCAGGGTTGATTTCCTTTAGGATTGACTGGTTTGATTGGCTGTCCAAGGGACTCTCAAGAGTCTTCTCCAACACCACAGTTCAAAAGCATCAATTCTTTGGTACTCAGCTTTCTTTATGGTCCAACTCTCACATCCATACGTAACCACTGGAAAAACCATAGCTTGGACTAGACAGATCTTTGTCAGCAAAGTAATGTCTCTGCTTTTTAGTATGCTGTCTAAGTTTTTCATAGCTTTTCTTCCAAGGAGTAAGCGTCTTTTAATTTCATGGTTGCAGCCACCATCTGCAGTGATTTTGCATCCCCCAAAAATAAAGTCTGACACTGTTTCTGCACCTACTTGCCATGTTGTGATGGGACCGAATGCCATGAGCTTAGTTTTTTTGAATGTTGTGTTTTAAGCCAACTTTTTCACTCTTTCCTTTCACTTTCATCAAGAGGTTCTTTAGTTCCTCTTTGTTTTCTGCCATTAGGGTGGTATCATCTGCATATCTGAAGTTGTTGATATTTCTCCCAGCAATCTTGCTTCCAGCTTTACTCACTCATTTTATAGATGTAGGAACTGTATAAAGAGACAGTAAGTGACTTACAAGTTATCATTTCACAAAGCCTTGATGAAAACTTGGATCACTTGAACCAGGTTGATGCTGCAGCCAGTAATACTGTTACTGTGTCTCAGCTTTTCTTGTCTGTTATAGGAACGAAGTATGTTCGTATAGCCAGAACCTGGTGCAGTTGTAGCCACTAATTTTATGGTTGAGAATCTTTTTTGTATAAAGATGTGTTTGTAATACTCATTTTGTTCAAATTACTATGAACATTTGACAGAAAGAAAAACATCATCCTTTATTCATATGCCCACCCCTTTGGTTTATAATAGAAACTGGATCTATAGGTTCTATATAGAAAATAGATAATTTCACAATGTTTGCTAAAGGTTTAGTTAGAAATAACCTTTGAGAAGTTTTGAATGCATAGATGTATGTGAATCTCATGGCAAATTGCAGAATAATATTGGTGAACCGTAAGGATGCATAAATCCACGTGTCTAGTTGTTATTACTGTAAAGAAAACTTGGAACTATGAACTCTAGACAATGAATATCTAATGTATCAATTTGAAAAAAAAACAATAAATCTAGTGTATGAGACAATCAGGTTTAATTAGGAAATTATCTTGTGTCCCCTCAAACTTGTCTTATGTTAAAGTATCAATATTGAGCACTCTGGGAATTACTTACATGAAGGCTCAACTGTACACCATATGTATTGTAGAATCAGATGCAGTTAGAAAAAGAGAATAAAATGACTTTATAAAAATGGAAATGAGAACGATCCCATTCATAATAATGTGTAGAAAAGGCTGTGAAATATCTAGGAATGAATTTAATGAGAAAGGCCCTATGAAGAGAACTATAAAATTACATTGAAACACATAGGACAAAACCCAAGTAGGGGAAAGACTGACCATGTTCTGGATAAGAAGACAATATCTTAGACATGTCACTTGTACTGAAATTAATATGTAAATTTTATGCAGTCTCAATCAGAATTTTTCCTCTTTTGGAACACCTAAGTGATTCTAAAGTGTATATGAAAGAATAAACATATGAAAATTTCCAAGAAAATTTTGAAATGAAGCAGGGGCAAAGATGCTTTCTGTACTAGACATGTAAACGAGATATAGGACTAGTTTAAAGAAAATAGTATAGTACTGAATTGTGATAAGCAAACAATATTATAGAATGAATAGAAATCATTGAACATATAGTTAAAGATGGCATTTATTTATCAGTGAATAAATTATGTATCGTTCAATTAATGCAACTGAAAGAACTGCCTGTGCTTTTGAAAAAAACTGCAAGTTTATTCCTACTGCATCATATAACCACGAATCATAGATGAAAGAAAAGTCTGAATGGTATAAAATAGTACCACAACCATCTCGTAAGACATTACAAGAGAATGTTTGTATAGTCATCCTGTGGTGATGGTATTTTTTTAAAAGCAAGACCAAAACCACAAACAGAAAGAAACAATCACATACTTGATTTTGTGAAATTTGAAAGTGTATGTGACACAAAGACTGCATGTAGTGGACACTTTAACTATTTTCTCACTGGCTCCCAACTTTTCGAATGTCATTCAAGTGTTTGGGGGTTATTTTATATATCGGCCTTCCTAAACTAGAAGCCAGAAAGCCACTTTCCCAGGCTCCCTTGCAGCTAGTGTTGAGACTGGTCTCACCATTTAGATGGACTCATTCTAATTTCTGATTCAGAAAAGGTGGACGTGAAGAAGGAGGTGCCTCATGGAATTAATTATGTGGAAAGTGACAGAGAAACATCCAGATGTTGGCAGTGACATCCTGCACACTGAGAGTTGGAAGAGAGCAGAGTATCTCCTTTAACAACACCGTGCTGTGCTAAGTCGCTTCAGTCGTGTCTGACTCTGCAACCCTAAAGACTGTAGCCCGCCAGGCTCTTCTGTCTATGAGAGTCTACAGGCAAGGATACTAGAGAGCGTTGCCATGCCCTCAGATGGCACCAGGTCTTCCCAACCCAGGAATCTAACCCCTATCTCTTATATCTCCTGTATTGGCTACTAGTGACATCTTGGAAGGCCTGTATAACAATGCATCACCTTAATTTGGACATTTTCCCTGGCTTTGTGGCCTCAGAGATCAACTGTTTGTTTCTTCAGGGAACTTTAGTGATTAATCCAACACTCTTTAAAAAGTTGTTTTTCAGCTTACAGTAGGAGGAGTGACTTGTGTTTGCTGCTAAGAATTATGACTGTCACTTCCATAAAAGGACAAAAGACAAATGATAGTCTGGGAGAAGAAGATTACAATCCAGAAAACAAAGGGTCAGAACAGCTAAAGAGAAAAAATATGCAAATGACATAAACAGGCAATCCACTAAAGAAAAAATGCAAATAAAAAGCGGCATAACCTCCTAGATCATTCAGAAAATAATAATAAAACCCCAAGCTTCAACCATCACATTTGTTTAAACTTAAAATATGGTTAGAATTCAGATCATGTAAAAATGTAGGAAAATAACTACTCTTTTTTGGGGGGTAGGGGGTTATTTTATTTTTAATTTATTTATTTTAATTGGAGGCTAATTACTTTACAATATTGTACTGCTTTTGCCATACATCAACATGAATCCACCACAGGTGTACACGTATTACTACTCTTATAAACTGTTGGTAGGAATACAATGGGTTTGAAACCTTGTGACCTGGTAATACTTTATACAGTGAAAATGTGGACAGACATTGATCTATTAGTTTCATTCAAAGAAATTTATTCAAAATCAGAAGTATTCAATTTCTAAGACAGGCAAACACAGACACACATAAATCCAAATCAGAAAGTTCACAACTTTCTTTAAAATTGGAAACAACGGAAGTGATCATCAGGAGAATAATGGTATAAGGAGGGTTATATCCTTTAGTCTGGAATTCTCCCGCACTATTTTAAGTGGGTCTGTCTCTATCAGTTTGTCAGACTATTTCTGATAGATTTTTTAAATGAAAATGTCAAATTAAACCTTAACCCAGTATAAAAGATTATGTGTAAATTTATTTAATAAAAAATTAATATTGTAGAGACTTCCCTGATGGTCCAGGGAATAAGACTCTGCACTCCCAATTCAGGGGGCCAAAGTTTGATCCCTGGTCAAGGGACTAGATTCCACATACTGCACAGCCAAGTAAATATTGTAAGAGTAGTGTGTAATATTTTAAAGAAGATGCATACCACATGGTTCCTACTATGTGGATGTTGGCTGTGTGAGGGAGTAATGAGAAGCTTTAGATGCTTCTGTGTACTTTGCATCTGACCTTATGTGCTTCACTCAGTCGTGTCTGACTCTTTGTGACCCCCAGATTACAGCCTGCCAGGCCCCTCTGTCTATTGGGATTCTCCAGGCAGGAATACTGAAGTGGGTTGCCATGCTTTGCTCCAGGGCATCTTCCCAAGCCAGGGATCAAACCAGGAACTCCCACGTTGCAGGCAGATTCTTTACCATCTGAGCCACCAGGGAAGCCCACATCTGACTCTATTGCTTCTGTAATCAAATGATTGTGAAAAAAATGCATGATGGTGAATATCCTGTACCACCCTCACGGTTTTGCCCAACAGCACGATGTATGGTAGTGGCAGAGGTACTTTCCCTGCTCTTGCTGCCAGAGCCATGAGCCACACTTCCCTCGGCAAGAGGGTCCCCAACAGGCGGGGATTCAACATCCTACCCCAAGCTCTGATAGAACCACTTTGACTCCACTCATCTCATCCCCTCTGAAGAGCACATTTCCTGCATTTTCACTCTTTTACTTTCTCAGTGTTCTGAAAGGAGCTGAACAATTGCCATGATTACCAATCACTGAAACAAATCAAAGTTCAGTAGAAAGGTCTTGGATGCTGGGACTTGATGAATTTATTGGGAGAAAAAAGGCACCTGCTCAGACTTTCTTGTAGATTTCCTCAGGGATGTGCAACCATCCAGCTCACTTCCCCAAAGTCCCATTTAATTATGAAAACACAAACATAGTATCATTTCTTCTTATATTCTGCATGTAAGGGATGGCATGTTTTTCTCCTCTGTCTGACTTACTTAGCTCAGTGTGACAACCTCTGAGGCCATCCATGTTGCTGCAGATAGCGTTATTTTGCTCTTTTTAGTGGCTGAGTAATATTCTATTATATAAATGTACCAAATGAACTTTAAAAAAAGCAAAAAGAAGTTCACAGACTTAGAGAACGAACTTATGATTGCCTGTGTACACAGCTGTATTTGAAATAGATAACCAATAAGGATCTATACATGGAACTCTGCTCAGGGTCGTGTGGCAGTTGGGGGTGGATGAATACATGTATATATACGGCTGAGCCCCTTTGCTGTTCACCTGAAACTGTCACAACTTTGTTAATCAACTATACCCCAATACAAAATAAAAAGTTTTAAAAGAAACACACACACAAGAACACCAGCCCAGTTGCTAATTGTTTATTACTGTCCCTACATTTGCTTGAGATCAAATTTATGACATAGCCGAGTTAGGTTGTTAGGGGTTCTGTGTATACTTCATAGTGAATGAAGACCCTTTACATAATCTTAAATGTACAGCACATTGATATCCATTTTGTAGACCTTGTGGTGTAACCCAACACTTTTTAGATGCTTCTGATTTCACTTTCTGTTATCTTTGAAGCATTTCCTATGACATATTGTGGCTTTTTGGGCTCCAAAATCACTGCAGATGGTGACTGCAGCCATGAAATTAAAAGACGCTTACTCCTTGGAAGGAAAGTTATGACCTACCTAGATAGCATATTCAAAAGCAGAGACATTACTTTGCCAACAAAGATCCGTCTAGTCAAGGCTATGGTTTTCCCAGTGGTCATGTATGGATGTGAGAGTTGGACTGTGAAGAAAGCTGAGCACCGAAGAATTGATGCTTTTGAACTGTGGTGTTGGAGAAGACTCTTGAGAGTCCCTTGGACTGCAAAGAGATCCAACTAGTCCATTCTAAAGGAGATCAGCCCTGGGATTTCTTTGGAAGGAATGATGCTAAAGCTGAAACTCCAGTACTTTGGCCACCTCACGCAAAGAATTGACTCATTGGAAAAGACTCTGATGCTGGGAGGGATTGGGGGCAGGAGGAGAAGGGGACGACAGAAGATGAGATGGCTGGATGGCATCACTGACTCGATGGACGTGAGTCTGGGTGAACTCCAGGAGTTGGTGATGGACAGGGAGGCCTGGCGTGCTGTGATTCATGGGGTCTCAAAGAGTCTGACACGACTGAGTGACTGAACTGAACTGAGGATTGAGAGTCTTGCTTCTCTGGCTTCAAACTCCTTTCAAGTAGTTTGCCATTCCAGGATGGAACAACTACAGTTTCTTGAAGCTTCTAGACTGTGTAATTTTCTTCATCTGATTATTAGGAAGCAATCTTACGTTGAGAAAGTCATTCATTTCTTTACATTTTTAACTATTGGTCTTGATGACACAAATATAACTTGAAATCACAAATGTTCATTGCTGCTGCTGCTGCTGCTGCTGCTGCTGCTGCTAAGTTGCTTCAGTCGTGTCCGACTCTTAGCGACCCCATGGACTGCAGCCTACCAGCCTCCTCCATCCATGGGATTTTCCAGGTGAGAGCACTGGAGTGGGGTGCCATTGCCTTCTCTGATGTTCATTGCTAGTATTTAGAAAAACAATTGACTCATATTGTTTGTATCTTGCAAACTCACTAGGATTACTTATTAGTTGTATAATTTTTTTTATCAGTTCTTTGGGATTTTCTATGTAAATGATTGTGTCATCTGTAAATAAATGCAATTTTAGTTTTTTTGATTTGTGTGTATTTTATTTGTTTGCCTTGCCTTTTTGCAGTAGCTGGGACTCTAGTACGATACTGAATAGAAGTGATGGCTCACGTTTGTTTTTGTGCTGAGTGTTAGATCACCTGTCTCCTTCCTCTAAGATTTCCTTAGTGCAGCAGAGCCATCCCACTGGTCAGGAGACACAACGCATAATCCAGATCTCGAGTTTATTAGGTACCCTGACCAGAGTCAAAGTCAGTGGAATAAACAATTTATTTGTAATTTTCGAACAATTCCTCACCTTTGTACACTTACAGCTCTGTTCCTTTTTATCTTGTCCTTTATCTGTTATGTAATTCTCCCCAAACTCATCCTCTGACCTTACTCTAAGGTGGATCTAAGTGGAAAGCGGTTCTTTGAATTCTCTTTTAGTTACTGTTCTACTTCATTTCGTAGATCTTTTTGCATTATTGTCATGGTGGGGGTGGGGGTCCTCCAAGAGCCAGGGTATCTCTGAGTGATGCATGGTGTTTTGTTCAATTTCAGGTTTATCCTTGCTCCATTTCAACAGTTTCAAGTGCGTTCTCTGCTCCCTGCCTTTTGTGGTGGAAAGAATGTAAGGTTTCTATAGATCTCTGAACTGTTTTGTCTGCTTTTCTATACAGGTCTATGGTCTCCTAGAACACACTGTTAACTCCTTAATTAAATCTCTTTCATTTCCACTAACCCTGATCCCATTTCTCCAATATAATCCATTTCAGTTAAATCAATAATACCACACTCTGCAGTGAGGATGTTTTTCTGAAAGTTTCACCAATATTTTTTCAGTTAATCCTCTGCTGTGTTAGAAGCACTATGTAACATCACAAATTGGTTTGTTTTCTTTTTTAAATCTGCTTATGTTTAATGAATATTTTTAATCTTAGGACTCATGATTAAAAGGTTCCTAACTCTGGGTTTGAGATGAAACGGACTCCCCTCTCTGCTCCTGGGTGATTCATTTCTAGGTTCAGTGTCCTGCGGCAGTCACAGTAGATGCAAAGGCCAAGAGTTCCAGAGCTATGTTGGCAGTGGTACATGGTAGAGCTTAGTGTCCAACTGGAATCGAAAAAAATATTTAGATGATTTGGTTCATTCCACACTGTGAAGATCCCGCTTTGGTTTCTAGGATCATCTTTAAGGCTTGGTCTACTCTGTTAATGTGTATGTTAATGATATACACAGTGAGAAATAGAGAACTCTTTTAAAGCATGTTTTAGTGCTTTGGGTCAACAAGGCATCTTGTTAACAAATGTTTCTTTTGCCATATGCATTTATAGAAAGTTTGAAACTATCCCTGTTGGTGGGAGCTACTAATTGTAATAATATTACTTGCTATACAAATTATCTTGGACTTAGGAAAAAAAACCAAAAACCTGAATTCATGCCATGATTAAATTCTGGGTTGTGTCAATGACAAGGATCTTTATTGATGGACTTTTATTTCCCCTACCTTTTAGGGAAAGAGAAAACCATGGTATTTAGTCCCTATGTCTTTATATATATTACTTGACCATATAAAAATACAGCAAGAGGGATATTTCAAGACATCTTAATGTCTCTAAATGGACTTCTTCCAGGAACATTAGCAAGTAATGCCCTTAAACTACTTGAAAAAGGTATTATTTTAAAGAGCTTTAACTCTTTGAAATATCCTAAGAGTTTATTTTATGTGGTTGAAACACTTTTGGCCAGTATTACATTTCTTTTTCCTCCTGTTTAAAATTAGATATATTAACAGTGTTTTCATTTAGTTTCTAAAAATGATTCTGTTTTCATAGAGAGATTTTATGCTGGAAATAACATTCTAGGAGGTCTTTTAAAATCTGAAGTGGTAAATTCAAGACTGATTTTGTAATTTATTTTCCTAAATTTAATTCTTACCAGTTGTCCACCTGTCCCTTTTCTTTCTATTTTTGGAAAATGTATTTGAGTGCTATTTTTAGCCTCTTTTGAATGTTCTACCAGATTTTCCAGATGATCCAAATAGAATTTGAGAGAAATGCTGATTGGATACTGGACAGAGTTTCCTTGGACTTTAAAAATTCATTGATATTGGAGAAAGATGCTCAATAATCCGACTGAAATTAATACCCTTATTCTCATTCATGGTTTATAATACTTTAGAAGTATTAATCATGTAGTTACCAAAATAATGCTTTGGAATGGATCTTAGTGACCATACTGATAGTAATCATAGATCATGAAACATAGAAACAAAATTTTAAGTAGACATTGTTCTTCAGAATTTTGTCTTTGGAGTGCACACATGCATGCTAGGTCATTTCAGTCATGTCCGACTCTGTGACCCTATGGACCCTATGAACTGTAGCCCACCAGGCTCCTCTGTCCATGGGATTCTCTAGGCAAGAATACTGGAGTGGGTTGCTGAGTGGTCACATGGTAGGAAGTGCAGTGATTCAAACATGTTACCACTGTTTACACAATTTTTGGTCTCTTTGGAATTATCTTCAGTCTCTGTGCCACAGAAGAAAATTAACCTTGTGCTTTGGGTACATTTCATTTTGTATCCCCAAGCCTGATCATCCATTTTATTTCTGCATCTTGACTCCTCATTTTTTAGTAACATTGAATAAACACATCTATAAAGAACAGAGGTTTATTGCCACTTACATTTCGTATGTTTTAAACTCTAAAATTCCGAAAGGAAGAAGTCCAAAAACTATATGAATCAAGTCGCAGCATACTGGAAAAAGCATGAGATTCCCTGAGCAAATTACCTTGCAAGTGAGGACATGTATTTGGATATGTCTGGTGCGCTGAGGAAACCAGTCTCATTGCATTGCAATGTTACAGAGGGAAGAACTAAGATAGAGGCTTTAAATAGTCCTGCAGGTTAGTCAAAAAGAATTCCACTACTTGCTCACTGTGTGATATCAGATGTCTTTCTGAACTACCATTTCTTCAGTTTTGAAGTGGAATTGTGAGAAGCGGCCTTGCAGTTTAGAATTAGCACTGTTGGTAGTAATACCTCCAAAGGTGGTGCAGTGGTAGAGAATCCGTCTGCCAGTGCAGGAAGTGTGGGAGATGTGGGTTCGATCCCTGGGTTGGGAAGATCCCCTGGAGGACAAAATTGCAACCCACTCCAGTATTCTTGCCTCGAGAATCCCCATGGACTGAGGAGCCTGGTAGGTTACACTCCATGGGACTGCAGAGTCAGACACGACCGAGTGACTAAGCATGCGTGCATGCATGCATGTGTGCATTGGTGGTAATACTGACCAGGCTTCTGGGCCTTTCCTAATCAATAGAAATTGTAGCAGGCCAGTCTCAAAATTCAGTCAAGGCTTTCCTGGGGCCCCTAAGTTTGAAGGAAGGAGCAAAAATGAATAACAGGTTCCAGTGCTTGCTCCCAGAGGGAAGGTGATCTGGTTCCTTATATGGGGTGGGGGTGGGGTGTGTCCAGGGTTGGGTTGGAGGGATGGCTTAGGTGGTTTGCCCACCACTTTGGTGACGTCATGAGCAGGGGGCATGCACAGGATACCCTGTTTTTGCTTCTGCCTCTCCAGAAGTGACAGTTGAATTTTTTTTGTACTTTTGGTATCTTATCCAGAATTTGCCCCAATTGTACATGCAAGAAGTTATTTTTGTTGTTGTTCAGTCTCTTAAGTCATGTCCGACTCTGCAATCCCATGGACTGAGGCACGCCAAGCTTCCCTGTCCTTCTTTATCTCCTGGAATTTGTTCAGACTCATGCCCATTGAGTTCCAGATGGTGTTAGTGATAAAGAATCTGCCTGCAATGTAGGAGACCCAGGTTCAATCCCTGGATCACAAAGATCCCCAGGAGAAGGCAATGACTACCTGCTCTAGTATTCTTGCCTGGAAAACTCCATGGGCAGAGGATCCTGGCAAGCTGCAGTCCAGTTCAGTTCAGTTGGTCAGTCATGTCTGACTCTTTTCGATCCCATGGACTGCAGCACACCAGGCTTCCCTATCCTTCACCAACTCCTGGAAATTACTCAAACTCATGTCTATTGAGTCGGTGATGCCATCCAACCATCTCATCCTCTGTTGTCCCCTTCTCCTCCTGCCTTCAATCTTTCCCAGCATCAGAGTCTTTTCCACTGAGTCATGAGCTGCAGTCTATGGAGTAGCAAAGAATCAGACAGGGCTGAGCGACTTTCAGTTATTTTTAGTCCTTTAGAATTTGTTTGTATTCTGTTACTGGAGGAGACATTATCCAGGTACAAGCATTGCAGCACTGTAGCAAAGAGTCCCAAGTCGTAGCTTGTCACAGGGTAAGCCACTTCAGTGTCTGGTGTCACTCCTGGATCAATGATAAGTAAATGAGGTTTGGGATTATCAGAACATCAGTACATAGCTTATAGAATGCTTTATTTAGTTTCCTGTTGTTTTAGCTATATTATTGGATATCAACTCTTACATGATGAAAAAAATAATACATGAGGAAATTTCCTGTGATGTTTTTAAGAAGAATCAAATCCAACTATTGACTACTCAAAAGTTTGTTGCAAGTGAATCAAGGTTTTTCAGGAAAACCATTAAAACACTGGTCCGTTTGAGAAAAGATCTTTAGAGGTAGTTGAGTTGGATCTGAGGTTTCTCTTTGGAAAGATAACTGTCTCAACACTTGAGGAAAGAACTCCGATCTCTAAGGACTCACATGGTTTGGAATTTCAGTTTACCGTTAGAGTTTCTTTGGTTTTACCTGAAAAAAGATAGGGAAGGGGCAAATTATCAGATCACAGAGCTATAACAGAACTCTTGCTGTCTCCCCTCTAATATTGGGTTACAGTTTAGCCCAATCTCTCTTGACCACAAAAATGTACTTGCTAATCAACCCTAGGTAACTGATGCGTGACCATGTCTGGGAGATTTTAGTATTGCCCTATATTATCAGAAAGAGTTAAGTTTTCTTTGCTAACTGGAAGGTTTTTATTTGCTCTGACACTGTCACAGCATTTCTTTCAGATAGATCGTTATGATTCCAGGATGACTTCCAGAAGGACCTCTGGGTTTCATATCACTGCATCCATGTCAGTTTTGAGTCTTTGCTATGTGAATGAACTTGACGTCAACAGACTTTCCCCCAAGACCACCTTGAACTGCAGCAGACTGGGTCAGACTATCTGCATTTATTTTGGAACACACATTACATCATCAGTCAGATGAATAATGCATTGGTTGCATTGCCTGGAATGGGACGTTAACTCCCTGAAAAAAAGACTTTATATTTAAAATGTGAAGTTTTAGATTACTTACATAATAATTGAAGGTATTTTTGCTATAGTCGACCTTAAAATAACCAGAATTTTTTATGATATATATGTGTATCACCTGATAGTTAAAAATGTTATATATGCAAGGTTTTCTCCTGAATTTAGGCATTACTCGAAATGACTAAAGGGAGGTATACAACTCAACAAGCAGTCTTGTTTCTCAATTTTCTGGATATTTTGCATCAAAGTTTTGGCCTGTAAGGGCTTTCTTGGTGGCTCAGTGGTAAAGAATCTGGCTGCAATACAAAGAGCTGCAGGAGACACGGGTTCAACCCCTGGGTCAGGAAGATCCCCTGGAGGAAGGCATGGCAACCCACTCCAGCGTTCTTGCTTGGAGAATTCCCATGGACAGAGGAGCCTGGCAGGCTACAGTCTATAGGGTCGAAAAGGGTCGGACATGACTAAGGTGACTTGTGACTTAGCATGCACGCATTGGCCTGCGAAGGCCTGAGAGGTCTATGTATTTGCTTCCATTCACCATTTCAATTACTTGCATAAGAACTCCAAAAAAACTTATGTACTTACTGATCTGAAATGTAAGGTCTTGTTTTGTGTAGATTATCTGTTTGGAGGAAATAGGCTTGCTACTTAGCCCTGTGGTATACTCTGTTCCTACTTCTCTCAATGGGCTTACGTTTCTACTATTGCATATAGTAGGATTAAATACCTACTAACACTCAGTTTATGAAAGTCTCAGGACCATTCTGTAGGTCCTGAGCAGTCTTTCATTTTACTAAGGACACTACTGGAAGGATTCTGCATGTTCTTTGATTGCTTTGAATAGAAACATTCATTTTATTATGTGAGTGTTCACTTCCTTCCTTGGGTTAAAATTTTTGGCATCAAACAGAAGTGCACAACTGATTTATTCCTTTACTATTTTTCATGCCTTTCATGTGCTAGAAATTGGCCCCTAGAATGGAGTCTAGAATGGTATTGGCATCACATGACTGAGAACACGAGGGAACACTTACTGAGACAGGGTCATTTGCAAAAAATGTCACTGCTTCCAGCTGGCTGTTGTATTCTCCATAAGTCATATACTCCTTTAAGATTGATTATCTGTATGTTCTATCATTCTGACTTCCTAGGTCTGTCCTTCCAAGCTGGAATTAAATGGCTCCACATAGACCTTCCATCAGCAGTCACATCCACAACTGGGTGTTGTTTTTGCTTTGGCTCTATCCCTTCATTCTTTCTGGAGTCAGTTCTCCACTGATCTCCAGTAGCATATTGGGCACCAACCGACCTGGGGCATTCTTCTTTCAGTGTCCTATCTTTTGCCTTTTCATACTGTTCATGGGGTTCTCAAGGCAAGAATACTGAAGTGGCCTGCCATTCCCTTCTCCAGTGGATCATGTTTTGTCAGAACTCTTCACCATGACCTGTCCATCTTGGGTGGCCCTACATGGCATGGCTCATAGTTTCATTGAGTTAGACAAGGCTGTGGTTTGTGTGATCAGATTGGCTAGTTTTCTGCAGCTGTGGTTTTCAGTCTGTCTCTGATGGAGAAGTATAAGAGGCTTATGGAAGCTTCCTGATGGGAGAGACTGACTGAGGGGGAAACTGGGTCTTGTTCTGATGTTAGGTCCATGAATCAAGGCAAATTGGAAGTGGTCGAACAGGAGATGGCAAGAGTGAACATTGACATTTTAGGAATCAGCGAACTAAAATGGATGGGAATGTGTGAATTTAATGCAGATGACCATTATATCTACTACTGTGGGCAAGAACCCCATAGAAGAAATGGAGTAGCCATCATAGTCAACTAAAGAGTCCAAAATGCAGTACTTGGATGCAATCTCAAAAAGGACAGAATGATCTCTGTTTGTTTCCAATGCAAACCATTCAATATCACAGTAATCCAAGTCTATGCTCTGACAAGTAATGCTGAAGAATCTGAAGTTGAATGGTTCTATGATGACCTACAAGACCTTATAGAACTAATACTCCCAAAAAATGTCCTTTTCATTACAGGGGACTGGAATGCAAAAGTAGGAAGTCAAGAGATACTTGGAGTAACAGGCAAATTTGGCCTTGGAGTACAGAATGAAGCAGGGCAAAGGCTAACAGAGTTTTGCCAAGAGAACACACTGGTCATAACAAATACCCTCTTCCAACAACACAAGAGAAGACTCTACACATGGACATCACCAGATGGTCAACACTGAAATCAGACTGATTATATTCTTTGCAGCCAAAGATGGAGAAGCTCTATATAGTCAGCAAAAACAAGACTGGGAGCTGACTGTGGCTCAGATCATGAAATCCTTATTGCCAAATTCAAACTGAAATTGAAGAAAGTAGGGAAAACCACTAGACCATTCAAGTATGACCTAAATCAAATCCCTTATGATTATACAGTAGAAGTGACAAATAGATTCAAGGGATTCGATCTGATAGAGTGCCTGAAGAACTATGGATGGAGGTTTGTGACATTGTACAGGAGGCAGTGATCAAGACCATCCCCAAGAAAAAGAAATGCAAAAAGGCAAAATAGCTGTCTGAGGAAGCCTTACAAATAGCTATGTAAGGAAGAGAAGTGAAAGGGCAAAAGAGAAAAGGAAAGATTTGAATGCAGAGTTTGAAAAAACAGCAAGGAGAGATAAGGAAGCCTTCCTCAATGATCAATGCAAAGAAAGAGAGGAAAACAGTAGAATGGGAAATACTAGAGATCTCTTCAAGAAAATTAGAGATACCAAAGGAACATTTCATGCAAAGATGGACTCAATAAAGGAACGATATGGTATGGACCTAACAGAAGCAGAAGATATTAAGAAGAAGTGGCAAAAATACACAGAAGAACTATATAAAAGAGATCTTCATGACCCAGATAATCACGATGGTGTAATCACTCACCTAGAGCCAGACAGCAGAGAAGGCAATGGCAACCCACTTCAGTACTCTTGCCTGGAAAATCCCATGGACGGAGGGGCCTGGTAGGCTGCAGTCCATGGGGTCGCTAGGAGTCGGACACAACTGAGCGACTTCTCTTTCACTTTTCACTTTCATGCATTGGAGAAGGAAATGGCAACCCACTTCAGTGTTCTTGCCTGGAGAATCCCAGGGACTGGGGAGCCTGGTGGGCTGCCGTCTGTGGTGTCGCACAGAGTCGGATACGACTGAAGCAACTTAGCAGCAGCAGCAGCAGAGCCAGACAGAATGGAATGTGAAGTCAAGTGAGCCTTAGGAAGCATCACTATGAACAAAGCTAGTGGAAGTGATGGAATTCCAGTTGAGCTATTTCAAATCCTGAAAGATGATGCTGTGAAAGTGCTACACTCAATATTCCAGCAAATTTGGAAAACTCAGCAGTAGCCACAGGACTGGAAAAGGTCAGTTTTCATTCCAATCCCAAAGAAAGGCAATACCAATAATGCTCAAATTACCTACCGCATAATTGCACTCATCTGACATGCTAGCAAAATAATGCTCAAAATTCTCCAGGCCAGGCTTCAACAGTACTTGGACCATGAACTTCCAGATGTTCAAGCTGGATTTAGAAAATGCAGAGGAACCAGAGATCAAATTGCCAACATCTGCTGGATCATTGAAAAAGCAAGAGAGTTCCAGAAAAACAGCTACTTGTGGTTCATTGACTATGCCAAAGCCTTTGACCATGTGGATCACAACAACCTGTGGAAAATTCTTCAAGAGATGGAAATACCAAACCACCTACCTCCTCCTGAGAAATCTGTATGCAGGTCAAGAAGCAACAGTTCGAACTGGACATGAAACAATAGATTGGTTCCAAATTGGAAAAGAATTAAGTCAAGGCTGTATATTGTCACCATGCTTATTTAACTTATAAGCATGTCACCATGCTTATTTAGCTTACTTAACATCATGCAAAATGCTGGAATGGATGAAGCACAAGCTGGAATCAAGATTTCCTGGAGAAATATCAATAACCTCAGATATGAAGATGACACCACCCTTCTGGCAGAAAATGAAGAAGAACTAAAGAGCCTCTTGGTGAAAGTGAAAGATGAGAGTCAAAAAGCTGGCTTAAAACTCAACATTCAAAAATCTGAGATCATGGCATCTGGTTCCATCACTTCATGGCAAATAGATGGGGAAAGAGTGGAAACAGTGAAAGACTATATTTTTGGGGGCTCCAGAATCACTGCAGATGGTGACTGCAGCCATTATATTAATCGATGCTTGCTCCTTGGAAGAAAAGTTATGACAAATGTAGACAGCATATTAAAAGCAGAGACATTACTTTACTTTTAAACAAAGGTTCGTATAGTCAAAGCTATGGTTTTTCCAGTAGTCATGTATGGATGTTTGAGTTGGACTGTAAAGAAAGCTGAGCACTGAAGAACTGATGCTTTTGAGCTGTGGTGTTGGAGAAGACTCTTGAGAGTCCCTTGGACTGCAGGAGAGCCAACCAGTCCATCCTAAAGGAAATCAGACCTGAATATTCATTGGAAGAACTGATGCTGAAGCTGAAACTCCAATGCTTTGGCCACCTGATGTGAAGAACTGACTCATTTGAAAAGACCCTAATGCTGGGAAAGATTGAAGGCAGGAGGAGAAGGGGATGCCAGAGGATGAGGTGGTTGGATGGCATCACCAACTCTACCATTCTCATCCTCTGTGTAAGACCGATTAACCATACTGAAAAAGAAAAAGAAAGAAAGAAAGAAATAGATAGCATGGCTAATACTACCTACTAGTAGCAGCCTACTTAACCTTTCCCCAGGATAGTGCCCTGCTGTTTGATCACCTGATGTTCCCATCTTCCTAGAATATCCATCCTGTCTCTGAGAAGTCTTCTCTGAGAATACCAAACTGCACCCAGCGGTCTACTTTCAGTCCTTTGATGCGTGAAGTATTCACTCCTGAACCTACAGGCTGCTTTGAGTTCTGTCCTCAGGCTTCTATGCTTTGGTCATTCTTTATTTCCTTAGTTCTCTTCCCTGTCACAATCTTAACTCTTCTTCATTTTCCTGCACTGAATAGGAAATCGATATGCAATGGCTGTCTTCACAGTCCTCGAATGTCCATAATGTGTGTCTCTGTGATCCTTCAAGCTATACTTTTTACTGTGTTAAAATTTTTGCCAATATTGTGTAGAGAGAGCGAGCAGAAAGTCAGGAGATCCAAGATCCCTCGTTTCTTTAATTGATCTTGAACATGGAATCTAACTTCATTGAACCTCAAGGTTTCTTATTCCTAAAATAAGACTGAAAATAAAGTAAGGCTGACACTTTCTAGGTCTACATTTCTGTAAGACTAAATCATCTTTACAGATGTTCTTTAAGTAAGGGGTTGGTTTGCAAGCGAACTGGGGGAAGACTGAGATATTTTTCTTCTTCATTTTTCTCTTCTCATATCTGATGGGACTAAAGTCCTTCCTTGACCCCACTTCCTGATCCTTAAAATGCAGCGAGATATTGATGCCAAAGTTTTCATTAGACTTTGTAATTCGAGAAGCAGAAAATACAGTTACATGTTTAGAATACAGCAGCAAGGGCTTTTGTTTCTGTGTTCTTATAAAATCTTACTCAAGCTTTTCAAAACAATATTTTTTTTTCTGATGTTTAGTGTCTATCTCAGGCAGTTTGACTGATAATCTTTCTTATGAAGGATGAAACGCTCCTACCCAGTGAAAAATGTCATCTTCGATTTGCCCCAAAAGAGGTCATCTGTGTGTTGAGAAGGCTGCTTGCTTAAGGCTCTGGTTACAGAAGTAGAACCATAGGTCACCATGCAGTGGGGCACTGCTCTTCATGAGGGGTTGGCCAAGGAAAACACTTGTTTAAAAGCATTTGAAACAGAAGATGAAATGAATGTTTTTCAGCTAGGAGAAAAGCTCATGAATGGCCTCCGAGCCAATGTTCCACATGATAAATCCTGAATGTAGTAGGAGCAGCTTGTCATTAAGTGTGCTACCTGGAAAATCTCGGATCTAGCACTCCTCACCTGCCATTTTAAATTCTTTTATTGCAAATCCACAAATTAAATATGGTCTCTGAGTTTAAAAGCAGCTCTTTTTAACACTCATGTTAAGTTCTTGTGGTGAAAATGAAAATACAAAATGCTTCTTTCATGTTGGCTGATTCATCATCATTTCCCTATCATCATCAATAACAGTAAGTCAGATTTATAGCTCATCGGTACCTTATGATTGTTTCTGAGGTAGATTAATGGTTATGAAATAAAATTACCATCCTCAAGAAATTTATGGAAAGAAGAGATATTGAATATGTGAATAGTTTTTTTTAAATGTGTGAGTTTTGATCTTTATCTGTTTCTCAATGAATTATTTTTTTCACTTTGGGGAGACTTTTCTTTTTCATTGTGGTGAGAACACTTAGGGCTTCCCTGGTGGCTCAGTGGTAAAAGCATCCACCTTCCAATGCAAGGAGACGCAGGTGACACGGGTTCGATCCCTGGGTCAGGAAGATCCCCTGGAGGAGGAAATGGCAACCCATTCCGGTATTCTTGCCTGAAAAATCCCATAGACAGAGGAGCCTGGTGGGCTGCATTCCATGGGGTCGTGGTGAGTTGGACACAACTGAGCGCTCAGGAAGAACACTTAATATGAGATCTAACCTCTTAACAAATTTTATGTATACTAGACAGCACTGTTAATTATAGGAACTGTGTTGTATAGCAGATCTTTGGAACTTAACCATCTTACGTAACTGAAACCTTATATCCTTTGAATAGCAAGTCTCCATATTCTCTTCCTTCTACCTCCTGGTAACCACCATTCCACTCTCTGCTTCTATACATTTGGCTCTTACAGATACCTCATTTAAGTGTAATCATACAGTACTTATCTTTTTTTGGCTGGCTTATTCTATTTAGCATGATATCCTAAGGTTCATCCATGTTAACACAGGGTTAACAGGGTTTAACCCTGTTTAACCTTCTTTTCACAGGGTTTCCTTCTTTTTTAAGGCTAAATAATATTCCAGTGTGTCTCTTGCATTGGCAGGCAGGTTCTTTACACTAGCACTGCCTGGGAAGCTCATATATAGTATATATACATATATCACATTTTCTTTATCTATTCAGGAAATGCAAGTTAAAACCATGATGAATTACTACTTTATACCTTTAGGATGGCTGTTATTTTAAAATATGAACCTGGCCCAGTGTCGTTGAGATATGAAGTAGTGCAGCTTGCTATGGAAAACAGTATGGAAGCTTCTAAAAAAAGTAAAAATAGAATTACCATACATCAGCAATCCCACTTTGAGTATTTATCCAAAAGAATCGAAATCAGAATCTTGAGGATTTATTTACATTCCCATGTTCATTGTTACATTCACAATGGCCAAGACATGGGACCAACCTTGTTTGGGGAGAATTTTATTAAAAGTCATTGGTCAAAGTCAGAAACATTTTCTTTGTATAACAGCATGTCTCAGCATATATATCTCAGGCTACCATGTGGATTCACTTTCTGAACGATCACACTAACCAACCATTTTCTTTTTCATAGGGAGCAATAAAGGGATGGTAGCAAATTCTGAATTTGTACTCCTCTTCCAGCCCTCTTCTGGCCCTATCCCCCCTTCCTCTTTAGCTTTTTCCTAAGAAAGATGATAGTATGAAGAACACTATTCACCTGGAACAAGTGTGCCGACCTCGCTGCAGTGTTTCGGTCAAAAATGTCATACCGTGGCTTTGTTTCTCATCCATCTTCTGGCCCTTGCATGGGAGACAAAGCTATCCTTTGACCTCCATTGACAGCCTCCCCAAGTTGGCCAAGGGAGGCTGAAGGGATATACATCACGTTACAGTCTTCTCACCGCCAAGTTCTAGTCAGTTTCAGCAACATATGTGAAAAGCTCCAAAGCAAATACAGGGAGACGGAATAAAAAATAAATTAATTCTCTCCAGGGATAAATAAAGCATGGATGCATTGCTCTTGAGTTTACAGGATGGAAATCAGAAAGATTTTCCTTGAGTTTTAGTGATACTGGAGTTCAGATCCCTGATTCTTCAACCCAGAAAATGGAGAGACATATATAGACCAACAAAAATCTAGGTTCCCTACTAATATCTATAGATATAAGAAAATATGCCTCAATAGTTCGTATTTATGGACATCTTCCAGAGAAGGCGATGGCACCCCACTGCAGTACTCTTGCCTGGAAAATCCCATGGATGGAGGAGCCTGGTGGGCTGCAGTCCATGGGGTCGCAAAGAGTTGGACACAACTGAGCAACTTCACTTTCACTTAGCATTGGAGAAGGAAATGGCAACCCACTCCAGTGTTCTTGCCTGGAGAATCCCAGGGACAGGGGAGCCTGGTGGGCTGCTGTCTATGGGGTTGCACAGAGTCGGACACGACTGAAGTGACTTAGCAGCAGCAGCGGCATGGACATCTTCAAGATGATGTAGCTGAGTTAGTTGTGCTGTGAAACTTTTGGGAGGAAAACAATCAAACTCTTTCTTTGAGCATATTAATGTCAAAGAGAAAAAGGGCATTTGGATATCATGTAATTTCAGGCAGATACAAATGGCTTTGGACTTCTAACTCCTCATTTTTTTCACCTGAGATTAAAAAATAATGTTCTTCTACCTGAACTATTTTTCTATTTTTTTAAATCAAAGTCTAGTTGATTTATAATATTATATTAGCTTCAAGTTTCCACCAAGTGATTCAACATTTTTATGGCTTATACTCCATTTAAAGTTATTCTAAGTGCTCATTTTTATGAATTGAGAAAACTGGGATGGGGCAGGGCCCTCTTCTTTTCTTTGGGTTTTTTATTACCATAGAACTGACCACCTGAAATATTTTTGACCAATTTCTGGACTCTTAGTTATCTGACCAACATTGGACAGGCATCTACAGGAAAAATACAGGTACCTGACCTGTTTATGGAAGTTGAGTTATTTTGGATCAGCTTGATTTAAAATCTTGGTTATTTTTTCATCAATCCTCACTGAAAGACAGGATTAAAGGAAAACTTGATTTCATTTACTAAATGCTGATAAAATACCAAAGAAAGTGAAAGTGTTATTCACTCAGTCAGGTCTGACTCTTTGTGATCTCAAGGACTGTAGCCTGCCAGGCTCCTCTGTCATGAAATTCTCCAGGCAAGAATACTGGAGTGGGTAGCTATGACCTTCTGCAGGGGATCTTCCTGACCCAGGGATCAAACCTGGGTTTGATCCAGGTAAAGCAGATTCTTTACCATCTGAGCCACAAGGGAAGCCCAAAGTTAAAGGCCAAAGTTGATAAAATACCAATGATGAAAGCAACGTTCACAATGACTAGACTGCTACGGACTATACTTTAGCCAGCCCAGGGCACGCTTCTTACCATCTCTATTTCAGATGTGACTACAGTTTTAATTATGGTTTTCTACTTTGCTTTTTGAGTAAGTTACACATTATTCTGGTGACTTTTCTAGAGGACTGTATATATGTTAATTAAAGTTGGAGAATAGAGGAATTCTCTGGTGGCCCAGTGGCTAGGACTTGGCACATTCACTGTGGTGGCCGTGGTTCAATCCCTGGTTAGGGAACTAAGATCCCACTAGCTGGGTGGTGTGGCAAAAAAAAAAAAAAAAGAGGGAAATACAAGCAATAGAAACATCTATAAGATACTGCACTGATTTCATTTTTTCCCCAGAGTTGTGTTCTTCTCACACACAAATACAAAAGCTAAAACTTACTTTCTGAATGTGGTTGTAGAAGATATTTTTTCCTTAAAAAATGACAGTATATACCAGAATGCCAATATCTCTTGAACAGCTGAGCACTGAATGAAATTTTTAGTTGGGTCCAACTTACTGATGGCTGTTTTTCATGAAGTCTTGAGGACTGTGTAGTCTTCCATAGAATGAGAGTTCACCAACCACATCTAACAACTCAATCATGAGGGAAAAAATGAGATGATGATAAAACTGAAGATGGAGTAAAAGATATTTGCACCATTTATAAAAATGAGAGACAAAGGAAGAAAGCCTATTTTTTAATGTTAAACATATGGTCCAGACTTTTCATTAGTTGCTTGGAGAAGCAGAAGGATGGATGACCAATATAGATTTCGACGTGTGCATGTGTGCTCAGTCACTTCAGCTGCGTTTGGCTCTTTGCAACCCTATGGACTATAGCCCATTAGACTTCTCTTTTGTGGGATTTCGCAGGCAAGAACACTGGGGTGGATTTCCATGCCCTCCTCCAGGGGATCTTCCCAACCGAGGGATTGAACCCACATCTCCTGCATCTCCTGCAGGTGGATTCTTTACTACTGAGCCATCAGGGAAGCCTACATGTTTCTAAGACGTGATGGAAACAAGTTTTAATTGAAAATTACATGCAATTTTGTCCAGTAATTTGGATATTCACTTTTGCAAACTACTATGGCCTCTGAGGGACAAGGCGATGGCACCCCACTCCAGTACTCTTGCCTGGAAAATCTCATGGACAGAGGAGCCTGGTAGGCTGCAGTCCATGGGGTCTCGAAGAGTCGGACACCACTGAGTGACTTCACTTTCACTTTTCACTTTCATGTGTTGGGGAAGGAAATGGCAACCCACTCCAGTGTTCTTGCCTGGAGAATCCTAGGGATGGGGGAGCTTGGTGGGCTGCTGTCTATGCAGTCACACAGAGTTGGACACGACTGAAGCGACTTAGCAGCAGCATGGCCTCTGAGGATGAGGCTGCTACTGTGTGATGACTTCATGTGTGTTTTAATTAGATAACTCTTCATGAGACATTTTGCTTCTAGTTGTCAGAAAATTATTCTAAAAGTAAGTTCATCAGAAGGAAGAAATGTCAATGCCATTTTGGGGGAATTTTTTTTTAATACGCACTCATCTCTGGAGGTAATGAAGTTGCAATAAAAAAAGATGGCTGAGCTGTGAATTATAGCTCCTTAGATTTGATGCCCTTGTGCAATACACAACCTGAACAATTGTAGCAGTTGGCTATTCCAGGAAATAAATACTGTAGGAGTCAGAAATCTACTAGTTTCATCTTCCTAACTCATGGTCAAATAGGGAGGAAAGAACCAGTCTTAAGCAGATCACATAGTGTTTTGTTGATTGTGTTGGATTTCAGAAGACTTTCAATTAACATACCCACTATAAGAGAGAAAAACAGCTGTAAAGGTGAGATGTCAGGCGGAAATAATTCAGTTTAGTTCAGTTCAGTCGCTCAGTTGTGTCTGACTCTTTGCAACCCCATGAACCGCAGCATGCCAGGTCTCCCTGTCCATCTCTTAGGATGGGCTGGTTGGATCTCCTTGCAGTCCAAGGGACGCTCAAGAGTCTTCTCCAACACCACAGTTTAAAAGCGTCAATTCTTCATCGGTCAGCTTTCTTTATAGTCCAACTCTCATATCCATACATGACTACTGGAAAAACCATAGCCTTGACTAGACAGACCTTTGTTGACAAAATGATGTTTCTGCTTTTTAATATGCTGTCTAGGTTGGCCATAACTTTCCTTCCAAGGAGTCAGTGTCTTTTAATTTCATGGCTACAATCACCATCTGCAGTGATTTTGGAATAATTAGGCTGGTAATTTGTGGTAAATAAATGTTTGCTCAGTGTCTGCCTGCAATGCAGGAGACATAAGAGACTTGGGTTTGATCCCTGGGTCAAAAAGATCCCCTGGAGAAAGAAATGGCAGCCTACTCTAGTATTCTTGCCTGGAAATTCCCATGGGCAGAGTAACGCGGCGGATTACGGTCCATGGAGTTAAATGTTGGACATGACTGAGCAACTAAGCACACACACATACATTGCCATCATGAGTGTGAGCAAGCTTTAATTTATGTCAGATTATGACATTGATCTATACATGTGGATTTCTGGAAATGTATTAGGGTGCACTGTCTGTGCATCATTTTTATTAATTACTGTTAGGAACTTTGATATTATGCTGAATGCTTTCTATATATTATCTCAGTGAATGGCTATAATAATTTCATGAGGATTATTCTTTTAGTCATTCCCATCATTTAAGCTTAGAGACACTACTCTAGGTGGAATCCAATGTCCATGCCATTCCTAAGAATGTAAATGAAAAAAAGTGATTTATAACTTTTTTTATATGCCAGCAAGAATCAGGTGGGAAAGTATAATTATAAACAGACACAAATAAGTATGCATAATATTTAAGAATAGATCTGTCAGGAGATCAATGTGAAGAACATGACAAGCCTGGTAGGAACATAAATTGGTACAACCTTTTTGGAGGATAATTTGGCAATTTGTGTCAGAAACTTCAGCGTGGAAAACTCATCAAAAAGATGTAATTAGAGAGGTAGCAAGATGCTCTACAGATTGATCCACTTTAGTATTGCTTCTGCTAATAATAACTGAAATCACATATTCATCAAAATGAAATTTTCTTAAGTGTATTCACATGCAGCTTTAAAAAGTATGTTGTAGAAGAAACGTTGTTGTGAAAATGTTCTTAACATATTGAAAAATATTTAAAGGGAAGCATTGAAACTGTATGATTGCAGATTTATGAAATTAAATATGTATTTGCCCACCCACCCATATACACAGAGAAAAGACTAAAATGGTTTATTTAAACCTGTGAATAGTAGTTACCAATGGGTGGTACAATAATGAGTGATGCTTATTTTTTTTCTGCTTTTTTGGATTTTTTTATATTTTCTATAATAAACTGTATCCCTTTTATAATCAGAAAAAATATAGTTCAAAAATATTGACTTAATATAGCCATTTATCTTTTGATTACATTTGAACCAAGTATAAAAATGGGTTAATGTTGGTCTTATTTTTGTATTTATCTCAGTTTTACACTTTCTTTTTGCCTTTGTTAAGAAATTCAGAAATAACTACAATAAGAACATAGGAAAAAAAAATTTTTTAATTTAGAACCAAGGCAAGATGATTTCTTTCAAGGAATAAGAAAGCTCTGCTTTGTTTCATTTAGACTAGGTTTATATAAACATGGTGTGCCAATCACCCAGATAATTCAAGTTTGCAGTAGTCAGAAGCTGCTAACTATTGTAACAAACAACAGCTAAACTATTAGCGATTTAATATAACAATTTATTATTTGGTTACATCATAGACTATTATGGTCAGAGTCGGAGAGGTGGGAGGGAAACTGTTCTGGTGTCATTTAGACATCGGGAACCCAGACTTTGTCCATCATGGTCAACATGTGGCCTCCAAAGTTGCCATAAAATAAGAAAAGATATTGCCAGCTGGCCTCAAGCACCTTTGTTTACATTTCATTGGCCAGAACCTGATCACATGGCTGTACTTAAATTTAACTGCAAAGGAGGCTGGGAAATGTAGCCTTGTTACTGAGCAGAAGTTTATGTGCCCAATTCTCAGTGAAGACAAATAATACTGAAATACCAGTCTGGAGAAAAGAAAGGTTTATTGCAGGGCCATGCAAGAAGATGGGTGGTTTATGACCCCCAATCCTTGAACTCCTCAAATGGTTTCAGGAAAACCTTTTTAAAGACAAGAATAGGGAGGGGTGTGGTTAGTTGTTGCAAACTTCTTGGTGTTGGAATCCTTTGTTCATGCAGCTGTCCACATAGGTCAGGTCATACTGTTCCTGTACATCTCTAATAAAACAAATGTTATTCTCTGTTCTGTAAAATTTTATATCTTTTTGTACTTAAAGGTCAGAGCCTTGAGAATAGGCTACCCTGTGTATTTGAGGCTATAGGCAACATTCCTTTACAAAAGGTTCAGAGCCAACATGACTGAACACAAGCAGTAAAACACAGAGATTAAAAAGGAACAGCTCTAATGTCGAGTCAGGTTGGTTCCTTCCTATTATAGTCTTACTGTGTTTCCAGGAGGGAAACAAAGTAAGCTCGACGAACATACAGCACATGTCACTACCTCATTCTCCTAATACGTTATCTTACCAGATAAAAAGGATTTTTTGTCTTTAATTATAGAGAGAATGGTACCTCAGTACTCTGTTTTACTTTAGCATATAAGTAAAATACTGCTTTTAAATTCTATTCTGTTGCCTGAATGTATTTTTGATAGTACATTGCTCTAAAATTTTTATATCCAGCTGAAAACAACAGCAACAAAGTATTTATCAGGGGGTAACTGATGCCCAAAACATGGTAACATATTTCCTCAACACAACTCCCAGACGACTGTTGGTTCGGAGGGTGTGTGTGTGCAGGCTACACATTCAGGGATGGATACAGTCTGTTACCCTCTGGCTTCCAAAATGTTTATGTCTGATTGGAAACTCTTCAATTTGTATCAGACACTGGAAAAACACTTGACTGTCTGAGACTTTTCTATTTGTTGAAGATGGCAGTAAAAGAAATCTTAAGCATATGGAATTACCTGGTTCCATTTTTTTTGGAACTAGAGCTTTAGGCAATGTCTGGTCATAATAAATAAGCTGTAGCTCTAATTATCCTTTTAGTAATGTTTACAGAAACCAAGGGCAGGTTGTAAATAGAATAAGAGAGCAGAATAAAAGTGGAGGTATTAGGACTTATATTGCTTATTCTTCTGAGACATAGGAAGTTTCTGTTTCATATGTAGAGTTAAACCATTGCTTCAGGAGCACCCCGATGTAGTCTTTGGAGACCTAAAATTTGTCTTCTGTTTTCTTGAAGCTCTCAACGCACAAAGAATGGTTTACTGTTGTTTTTAATTAATCAGTTAGAAATGTGTCTATTCAAATGTTATTATCATACCAAGGCACTTTTGGGTCATGTAGCTTTATACCAGGAATTGTGTGTGAGAATGAAGCTAGGCAGTACCAGAGGTGAACAACCTCTGGGAACGACGTAACCTTGCTAGACCATGACCGCTTTGCCTTGAGGCTGAATTCCACAAGAATTTCCATCTAAGATTTCCTGCTATACTGCATCTGCCTCCCAGGTCCCACGAGTGAGTCCCTACTTTACGGAGGCATAAACTGTGTATTCTGGGATACCACAGAGAAGGTGGACGTTTTAATGAATTTGAGAAGGAAAGAAATGTGTTTCACAGCAGAGGTGTTCCTGCTATAAAAGGGAAGCCATAATGACATGCAGTGTTCTCCTCATAAAAGCGTAGACTGTGGGACGTGTGGCTGTTAACAGAGGCAAGTAGTTTTAGATCTAAAAAAATTATCCTTCCTTCCCTTCAAAAATCCAACTTAGAGCAAAAACTGTTCAATTTTTTGCATTACAAAAAATATTAAAAAAACCACATTATTTTACCAAAATCTTAATCCTTAATGATTTTTTTTCATAGTTTAAAGATAGGATATTGAAGCCCATCACTTCTTTCACCTTCCTTCTACACGTCTGGATCCCTTAACTCCCTTAATCTTCAGTATCTTTGTATGGAAAACGAAGACCCTGCAGTGCCTCCCAAGAGTTATGTACAGACCAAAGAACATAAAGCCTTTTTAAAAGTTGAAGCAATGAAGTATTTTAACAATTTTCCATATTGATTGAAGCAATTTAGACAATTTTCCATAGTTTAATTTTTTCAACTTGAGATATAAATGACATATCAGTTCAGTTCAGTTCAGTTTAGTTGCTCAGTCGTGTCCGACTCTTTGCGACCCCATGAATTGCAGCACGCCAGGCCTCCCTGTCCATCACCAGCTCCCGGAGTTCACTCAAACTCACGTCCATCGAGTCGGTGATGCCATCCAGCCATCTCATCCTCTGTCGTATAAATGACATATAGCATTATATTATTCTCAGGTGTGCAACCTAATGGTTCAATATACATATGTACTTAGTCACTCAGTCGTGTCTGACTCTTTGTGACCCCATGGACTGTAGCCCACCTGGCTGGTCTGTCCATTGGATTCCTCGAGGTAAGAATACTGGAGTGAGTTGCCATTCCTGCTCCATCAATATATGTTAGTGATATATTTTACATTTTAATCATTATATGCTACCATTAGTTCATATTATATACACCCCTCCTTTCATCCATCCATTCATCTCCCAAATAGTTATTGCTGATCTGATTCTCATAATTCATTATGCTAACTTATGGGGATACATGAGTGAAAAAACCTGTTTCTGCTCCCAGGAAATTTATGGTCTGGTCTGGTAAAGAAGGCAGGTAAATGATACTGTAACATGATGCATACTATAAGAAAGATATATTTAAAGTAGTCCAGAAAAGAGGTAGGTAGACAGAAGTGTATCTTCAACAACAAAAGCAAAGCCCTCCTCTTGAGTTGTTGTTGCTGTTCAGTTGCTAAGTTGTGTCTGACTCTTTGTGACCCCACGGACTGCAGCACACCAGGCTTCTTTGTCCTTCACCATCTCCCATAGTTTGCTCAAACTCATGTCCATTGAGTCCGTGATACCATCCAACTATCTCATCCTCTGTTGCTCGCTTCTCCTCCTGCCCTCAATCTGTCCCAGCATCAGGGTCTTTTCCAGTGAGTCCACTCTTCGCATCAGGTGGCCAAAGTATTGGAGCTTCAGATTCGTGTCTCTTGAGTATGCACAAATAATAAAACTCATGTTGGGCAAATGACTTTTCAAAGTCTTAATTGTGTACATTGTGTGAATATAAGCTTGGATGCAGTCTTTGAACATGACATTAAGTACCTAAAAGGAAGAAATGCCTGTACTTTCTGAGTTTGCATACTGGGAGGATACAAAAGGGTTTGGAAGCCCGTGGAATTACTGCAGCTGAATGGAGCGGGATGTGTCTCAAGATTACGTGAAAGAAGGAGAAGGAAGCCATAGACAGTGTCTCAAAGCATACATCGGGAATAACTTTACCTGGAAGTCTAGGGTGACTATTTCAGGTGAAAGGAATGGTATCTAGTATAGTTCAGATGTCACAAAGAAATGTGTGTGGGGGATAGTAGAATATTCCACGTGTTTCTTCAGTGCTGGCAAAACAGACTGGATGTTTGGTAAGGCTACAGAGCAAAGTGCAGGCTTTTAACATCATCATACCTGAGTGCAAATCCTACCTCTCCTATTACCATATGTATGACCTTGGCCACTTCTCTTAACTATTGTGTGCCTCAGCATCCTCACCTGTAAAAAGGGATGAAGTGCCTTATTTGCAGTGAATCCAGGATTCAGTGAGGGTTCCCTTGTGGCTCAGCTGGTAAAGAATTTGCCTGCAGTGGGGGAGACCTGGGTTCGATCCCTGGGTTGGGAAGATCCTCTGGAGAAGGCAAAGGCTAACCACTCCAGTATTCTGGCTTAGGACTGTATAGTCCATGGGGTCTCAAAGAGTTGGACATGCCTGAGTGATTTTCACTTTCATTTTCAGGATTCAGTGAAAGAATATATAGGGACAGAACTTAGCACTATGTCTGGCACAGAGGAAGCACTCAATAAATATAGCTATTATTAGGATATAGATTCTGCATTAGACCTTGCTATGCCTTATCATGAAAGTGAAAAAAGTAAAAACGTTACTTGCTCAGTCATGTCCACCTCTTTGTGTCCCCATGGACTGTAGCCTACTAGGCTCCTCTGTCCATGGAATTCTCTAAGCAAGAATACTAGAGTGGGTTACCATTCCCTTCTTCAGGGGGTCTTTCCAACCCAGGGGTTGAACCCGAGTCTCCTACATTGCAGGCAGATCCTCTACCCTCTGAGCCACCAAGGAAGCCCTGTGCCTTATCATGACTTGATCTCCAGTATGCAGTCACCAGAGTGGTATTTGAGGCAGGCATCTGACAGCAAAGCAGATGTGCAAATACATAAAAACCTAGAAAAAAAGTGTCTATAAACAGTGGCCCTGTTGGTCTCTTTGTCAGAGAACAATGAGCAGATATGATAAGGAAGGCCCTTACCAGGGCGATGTGGACTCTGAACACTGGTATGGGACACTTGTTCCAAATGCACCCAGTTTGGCTCTCTGAATGGCTTTTCACTGGGCCACCTCCAAGTTCTTTCTTGACAAGAGGCCAGTTAAGAAATTCAGGCAAGACATTACTGGGGCCCCTGCTGCAGCAGTGGGGGGAGCGAAAACAAGTAACAGATCCCCTTGTGTGCTTCCTGAGGGGCATGGTGAGCTGTTCCTTATGTGGGGTGAGGGTCGGGGTGTGTCCAGAGGTCAGGCTGGAGGGGCAGCGTAGGTGGTTTGCCCTTCTCTTTGATGACGTTGAATACGGGGAACATACGCAGTATCCTGCTTTTGCTCCTGACGTTCTGTTTTTGTTGCCGACTCTTCACAAGTGGCAGCTGGGCTCTTTTTGATCTTTTGGTAGCATGTTGTCCAGAACTTGCCCCAACTGCTCATGCATGCAATTGTTTTTAGTCCTTTATTGTTTCTCTGTATTCTGTCGCTGGAGGAGACATTGTCCAGGTGCAAGCGTTGCAGCAAAGGGCCCCAGGTCACAGCCTGTCTCAGTTTCACACTTGGTGTCCTGCTCTTGATGTGCATGTGAGGCCGGTCCTTTACGATCATAGAGAACTAAGTGGATCTTTTTGTTATGTTGCCCATTACACTCAGGTTGAGAAAATCCCACATGGGACCAAGCCATTGTATTTACGTAACTGTGTTAGATAAATCTGACAGTATTTAAATAGCACAGTAACTAAGTCAATATAATACTCTTGCCTGGAAAATTCCATGGACTGTGGAGCCTGGTAAGTTACAGTCCATGGGATTGTAAAGAGTTGCACACGACTGAGCAACTTCACTTCACTTCAAATAGGTAAATATCAGATGAAACGACCCCTCTGTGTTTCTTCTATCTAAATCCTTGTCTTGTTTGGGAGCCATATTACTTGGGTAGGGGCCTTGTTCCTATTCAACTTGCTTTTTTTTCCCCTCTCCCAACTATTCCCTGTGTAGCAGTGAACAAAGTATATTGACCTCTAGGGATATTATTTTAATTGCTTTATTTTATCCAAGACTTAAATGTACAGAATTAGCAAAACCTCAATTTATATAATGTTCAGTATGATTTAGAAGGCAAAATGGACTTTTTTGGACCTATATCTTCAGTTACTGAAGTTTTAATAGCTTGGAAGTGCAGTGATGCTTGAAAATGTAAATTTTTGGAAGGAAAAAGTTTCGGAAATTGTGACCTACTTAACTTTTAGTACATTGGACCATTGAGCCAAGAGGTGTGGTGACCACCCACTGGGACTTCAGACGTAGTGTTATGATTGTCAAACTCCAGGCCTAAGCCTACTTATAATTAAGTGAAGATAATCTCTATCTGGTCCAGAGAAATTCTAGAACCAGTCACATGGGTTTAGCATCTATGTAGTGTTCCAAGGGACTCTGTCCTAATATCTGAAGGCCTGGCAGGTTGTGGATCTTTCGTGTTTGTTGAATGAATTAGAATACCATGCCATCTGCTTCCATAATAAAATTCTCTCTTGCCCTCCTTAAAAACTTAATAAGTGAAATCGTTAGAGAGAAGCACAATCCAAGGCCACCCTGGATTAGATTAGGTGGCTATACTGTTAACAAAATCCCTTTACAGGAAAATCCTATATTTGGAAAAACATTGAAATAAATCCACATGGCTGATTAGAATTCAGAAGCCCTCAATATAACTACTGTCTTTTCCTTTTCAGACGTCTGAGTTTTAACTCTTGCTATCCTGATATCAGCCTTAGTGAGTCTAAATTGTGGCAGCAGAAAAGGACATTTGGAGACCAGAAGCCCTGAATGTGAGCAGTCAGTGCTCATTCTCCTCTTAAAGTGACCCTCCACTTTTCTTCATATTCCTTCACACTCCATGAGAGCAGCCTGCATGAGCTTGTTTTTAATAATTACTCCCAATTTTAAATGAATATAACGCAGTGTGGAAAGAGAAATCAATAATCATTTATTAGAACTATAGGGCATTTTTTCTTGTTGTTTTATTAGTGATACCACTGATCTGGTGTGATGGTACTTAGCTGGCATGGCACCGCTCTGAAGCAGTGTTTGGGCCGAATTTGTGAACATGCATTTGGTTATCACAGTGCCTGGAGGAGAGCTACTGGACTTCAGGGGAGGGGGACAGGTGTGCTGGTGTCCTGTAGCGCACAGAAGAGTCTTGCACAACAAGAAAAGTGAGGCAATGTTTGTGAGCTTATTGGGCATTCAAGTAGGCTAAACATATTGTTAATAATTATTTGAGTCTAGGCTCAGAACCATGTCTATGTAGACACGAAGTACTTTGTGTGTGTGTGTGCGTGTGTGCGTGTGTGTGTGTATGTGTGTGTGTGTGTGTGCGCACGCAGGGTGAATATATGCATTGAATTTTCCAAGAATGAAACTACCATGTACGTCGAGGGGTGTTAGGACTTGGGGAATCAGAACTTCCCCAAGAGCTGTTGACGCTTTCAGACAATCCCATCAGAGCTGCCACACTGCTTGTGTGTAACAAGCACTTCACACTTGCATCTGCATTCGTCGCTGTTGCATTCAAGGTGAAGCACACAGCTAGTTTTGCATCTTCCTGGGTGGAAGAACCTAGCCAATTACATATTTAAAGGCATGGCATTTTATTATTATTTACTTTTCTTCTCTTTCTCCTTTGTTATATTGTTAAGGCATTTTATTATTTCTTTCAAAATTTCGTATGTTAATTGAATTTCATTTTAGGATCGAGAAGGGGACAAGACCATACACTTCTTACAGGAGTGCTGGGTTTCACTGGCAATGGCAATTACCGATCTAGTCCTTATTATGTCTCCAGTACTATAATAAAGGCACTGTGGTATCCTTTATCAGCATAAATGTGAGGCAGTATTATCCTAGTTTACAAATCAAAAGACAGAGACTTGCTCAGTGAAAGTCATAAACATGCTTGTAGTTGGGAGCAGGCATTCAAGCTTGTGTAGATCCAGTAACTCAGACAATGCATGCAACTACTCTACAATTTGCTCTCAGTCAGACGCTGTGCTGCTGTCTTCTCATCAGGCAAAAGCAAGGCCACGTTCTCGTCCCCCATAAAGACTTCCCAGTCTGTACCCGAGAGTTCTCAATGTAGATCAGGCAGCACCTACCCATAAGAGTCACACATGAAGAAACATGCAATGAACTTGGGGACAGTCATGTCCCTGAGGCTAAAGATCCCTCACCATCATCAGAACCAGAACACACTTGGTTTCTGTTATGAATAACATTCAAAGTTGGTGTCAGTGGGGCTGATTCTGTAACTGACTGTGTTTATACATATCAAGGGACCAGGAGGGAGCTTTGTTTGTGAAATAGAAGTGGACCTGGCGAGTCTCAGAAAGACTGTCACACAGAGGGTTGGGAGAGGAACATTCTAGAGTAACCCATGTTGGATAATTGGTCCCGAAAGGATGGTTCTCTTCATACCCAACTGCCTAGGACAGGGCTAGTGAGTCAGGCCTCATTCTCCATCCCCCAGAGTAGCAAGGCTATGCACGTGGAGGATGTGACCTCCATCACTGCCTCTCCCTGGGCTCCTGGAGGGAACTGGACACCCCGCCGTCACTGGTTCTGTTGCTATGAGCTGGACTGGCTATGGGTCACACTGAGGCCAGTAGTTTTCTCTTTCACTGTTTGTACTCCTTTCTCTGCTCTAAATATTATTACTGTTGCTTCCCTTCAGTTTGATATTTTTCAATTATTGTATTATTTAGAAAAACTCATAGACAGTGTTTCCCAGTGTGAAAGAACGAGCTTGACCACTGATCCTGCCTCCTTTGATTAACACGTCTTGATGCAGAACCTCTGGGGGCGCCCTTCTTCACTGTCTGCTCAGTATTTCCTTCAGCCTCTAAGATCAATAGCCATGATCCAGCCTCTGAAATGTGCACGTTGTCTCCTAAGCCCAGAGTTCTTTTGCCAGATCTTGCCTTGGGGATGATTCTCACCCCTTGTCTGCCTCAGTTTCTCATAAGTAAAATGGAGAAATAATAGTGCCTCCTAAGGTGGTTGTACTGATTGAAATAACAATTAGACCAATACCCAACACAGAGTAAACGCTCCGTGGGCAGGAGGAAAAGGGGGCGACAGAGGACGAGATGCTTGGATGGTATCATTGACTCAATGGACGTGAGTTTGAGCAAACTCCAGGGCATAGTGAAGAACGGAGAGGCCTGGCGTGCTGCAGTCCATTGGGTGGCAGAGAGTCAGACACGGCTGAGTGAATGAACAACAACACACAGTCCTTGCTGAATTGATCTAGTAGTAACAGTAGTGGTTGTAAAAGAGAATAGTTGCTAGTCATGGTTTCTCACAACAGTCTTTCATTATTTTGCAGAATTTAAGTTACTAGCCCATGAAGAACCATTCAGTTAATAATGGATAGACTTCAGCTTGTCTAAACCAGGGTCTCTCAACCATGGCACTGCTGATATTTTGGTCCACACAGAGGGGTCTTTCTGTACATTGCAGGTCATTTTGCAGTATCCACGGTCTCTTCTCCCTAGATGCTAGTTACACACCTCAAGTTGTGACAACCAAAAACATCTTCAGACATTGCCAAATATCCCCATGGATGACAGTTATATACAAGTTGCCTCTGGTTGAGAACCACTGGTGAAAAGCAGTATTCCGGCTTTTTCACTGTCCTCATCATGAAGGAAAATTCTTTTTTTATATTTTTTTAAGCAGATGAGCTAAGTGATGAGGCATTTCTTCATTTTAGAAAAGAAGCTTTTGCTTTCCAACTTTCAAACTATGTCATTATTTTAAATAATCAGCTTGGCAGGTATAATCAAAACCCAATTCAATTAAAATAAATAATCATAGGCAGCTAGACAACTGTCCCTGGTCAGTGAGTAGAATAAATACACGTTGTTCTCCCAGATTCTCCAGTTAACGCCATGGGAGTGAAGGCAATCTTGAGGCGATCTGGGTTCTTCTAACATGCAGGCTTCAGAGGCTCCAAGTGCTGTTATTACTGTAGCAAGAGATGATGGTTTGGAGAAGAAAGAATGGGTTTTCTGTGCATAGTGTTATCAGAGCCTCTGTTTTGTAACTTGAGGATACTTCCTCATGTTTATTTAAAATACTCGATTTTAATTTTCAAAAGGGGGACATTTTCCAGGGAACACATCTAATCCTTCTCCTTACCAAGATTTCCTAGTCAATCATGTCACCCTTTTCCTGCACTGGTCACCCAGGACAATGTCTGGGAGACAGTTGCCCTTTCCTAGCGTCTGTCTGGAGCTACAGGAGTTCACAGCATCCTTTTGGGTTAGGTTTCCTTCTGATTTTCTTCAGAACATCACACAGCAGATGACGCCCAAGAAGCACCACTGAGTGGTCGTTTTTGCTTCTAAGGGAAAATCATTTGTGGCTCAGACAGTAAAGAATCTGGCTATAATGCAGGAGACCTAGGTTCAATCCCTGAGTTGAGAAGATCCCTGGGAGGAGGAAATGGCAACCCACTCCAGTATTCTTACCTGAAGAATCTCATGGAAAGAGGAGCCTGGTGGGCTGTAGTCGATGGGGTCAGACATGACTGAAGTGACTTATCACAAAAAGTGGTGGGGAAGAACCAGGCCAGGAGAGTATATGTAATCGCCTGGGCCTTCAGGTTAGGCTACGTGAATTGGGATCTAGGTTTTCTACTCTTTCATAGGTGTGACATCCTACATATGGCTAAATATCAACTATGCCCCAATGTAAAGTAAAAATTATAGAAAAAGTACTTGGAACAATATTTACTGCCTAATAATAGGAAGTGCCTAGAAATAAGAAGTAGTGTTAATAATTATTGTTATTAAAAGGACAGGCTTGTTATTAAAAGCACAGGCTATAAGAGTGGACCTTCCTAATCAAGTATACTACCTTTCTCCCCACTTAAATACTAACACTTCATTCCACCATTTATCTCCTTCTGCTGTTTTTTTTTTAAAGTTTTATTGGAATATAGTTGATTTACAATGTTGTTTTAGTTTCAGGTGTACAGCAAAGTGAATCAGGTACACATATATATAGCCACTCATTTTTTAGATTCTTTTCCCATATAGACCAGGCTTCCCAGGTGGCGCTAGTGGTAAAGAACCTGCCTACCAATGCTGGAGACATAAGAGACTTGAGCTTGATCCCTGGGTTGGAAAGATCCCCTGGAGGAGGGCATGGCAACCCACTGCATTATTCTTGCCTGGAGAATCCCATGGACAGAGGAGCCTGGTGGGCTGCATTCCATAGGGTCGCAAAGAGTCTGACATGACTGAGGCGACTTAGCATGCATGCATGTGTATATGTTAATCCCAGTTTAAGCCATCCATTTAATGTATTTCCTTGCCTCCAATGGCTCTCTTTGGGGCAAATATCCTATACTGTTGAGCCTTGGAGTTAACAGAGGCAGCTCATTAACTCTCCAATCCCCTTTCTTCTGATGACAGACTCTTTTCCCCCTGGCTGTGGAACTGGGACTCGATCCAGGTGTGACCAAGACACTCCTTTTGCTACAAAGAAAGATATTCCGCGGGTCATGCCTGTGATCTCTGTTGCTCAGAGCCCTTCTTGCAGTTGCTATACACACACTGGGCTGAACAAGTCCTCTCTTTCTTCTGGGGTGGCTGAGCTGGTGGTGCCAGGATCACATTTCCTGTCAGCAGGAAGAGCAAGAGAAGCAGACTTAGGAAGAGGCGAGGAAGAAGAAAGTGAGATAGCCCACTACGTGAGCATCCTGCTCCCGCCTCAGATCCGCTGCTTGCTCCACCCTCTCCTTCCATTCTGTCACCTAACACTCTTTCTTCCTTGGAGTCAATACATTTCCTTCTTGCTTAATCACATTTGAGTTGCCCCTTGGTCCTGTGAACCAGCTGGAGACTAGAGCTCAAAAGAAGGGCCAAGGAGTTCCATCTGGGCAGTGACAAGGTCTTACTCATTCTAATGCCACCAGGGTCTTGCCCAGCACCTGCCTTGGGCAGAAGAACTGCCTGGGTGCCCAGGAGAAGGAGAGTTCCCAGTGTCAGAGCTGAGACTCCTTTGTCCTGAGGTCTTACTTGGGTCAGTTACTGGAACCAGAGAGCATATTTTTGTCTCCTGTGAGTAGAGCCACCTGGAATATTTACCTGGAATGGGTACCAGTGGATGCCACCAGGTGTGGGGTTTGCTCAAAACCCAAAGCCATTGAGTCATCGCCCCCTCTATTATTCCCACAGGTACAGGTTCTACCATGGTGCCTGAGAGGGGTCTTTTCTTTTGGAAATTTTGGTAGGATCCATGTTCCTTTATTCCCGTGCTCTTTTAACATGCTCTTTAAAAATAGCTCATATATATACACACTACCCGGGTAGTGCTAGTGGTAAAGAACCTGTCCACCAATGCAGGAGACATAAGAGATGCAGCCTTGATCCCTGGGTCAGGAAGATCCCCTGGAGAAGGAAATGGCAATGCACTCCAGTATTCTTGCCTCGAGAATCCAATGGACAGAGGTATCTGATGGGCTACTGTCCATAGAGTTGCAAAGAGTCAGACACAATTGAAATGACATAGCATGCACACACACACACACACACACGCACACACGCACACACACACATATATATGTTTTTATTTTTCATATATCTTCACACCTTTCTTTCTTCTTAGCCTCACTGTAATTATAAAAAAAAGAAAGAAAAACAGGATAGCAGTTTTTATTTAGCAAGCAAAATAGCAGTTTTTTGTTTTTAATTCCATTTATTTTTGGCTGCACTGGGTCTTCATTTCTTCATGCGGGCTTTCTCTACTTGCAGCCAGTGGGGGCCACTGTTCCTTGCAGTGAATGGGCTTCTCTTGTTGCTGAACACAGGCTCTAGGCTCATGGTCTCAGTAGTTGCAGCATGTGGGCTCAGTAGTTAGGGTGCACAGGCTTAGCTGCTTCATGACATATGGGATCCTCCCGGATCAGGGATTGAACCGGTTTCCCCTGCATAGGCAGGCAGATTTGTATTCACTGTGCCACGAGGGAAACCCATTGGAACAGTTTTGAACACTGGTGTGAACACAGAGAAGACACTCATACTCCTTTAGTGAAATAATCTAGGGTTAAATGCATGAGCTCCCTCTGTCCCCAGCTGGACACAGGCATGACAGCAAAGACGATGCTGAGGTGTGAGTAGCCTAACGAGACAGGATGTGTTTAAGCACCCTGTCCACTTTATATTTTACTAGAAAGTGTTTAATACTTTAAATAGACTTTGGAGGTCAGCTTCCAGGAGCCCCAAAGATCAGATCATCTTTTCCCAAACAGCTACAGCCTACCCTCGAGGAATGGATCTGGGACTCAGGGATGAAAGCCAAGCATCCTCTGTCATTTTGACACCTTTATTAATGCACTGTGGTAAGGAATGAAATAATCTATTCAGACATGTTTTAGCTAAGCCTGGAATATACATTTTTTAAGGCAGGAGGGGAGGGAGTTGAGTAGAGAAAAAAACAAAAAGCTAAGGGAACTAAAAAAAAAAAAAAATCTGGATGGTCTTTGCAACCATAAATGGTAAAACTAGCCCTGTTACACTGCCAGCTATAAGAACAGCAGAGTAAGGTTTTGATTTACAGGAACAGCTCAGCAAGGGCCTTGTAGAGAGCTTCATGCCTGCTATAAAAATGTGATTAGCTATAAAACAGAGAGATTTAACAAGAAATTTAAGCACAGGCAACAGACCTGCTCAAAAATAAACAAAAACAGAAATTGCTGCCTTCGTGTCTAACCCAACTCAATAAAGACCAGGATGGGGAGAATTCCTTTTTAGACTTGTGATGTAATTAATGACTGAACTTTTAGATTCAAAGGAAAGAAAAAGGAAAGATGACCTTGAACTTTGCAAATGACTTCAGTCTGCCTTTAGTCTACATCTCTTGCATTTGAGGTGTCCTAAAGCAGGAAATGGCAATCCACTCCAGTACTATTGCCTGGAAAATCCCATGGACAGAGAAGCCTGGTAGGCTACAGTCCATGGGGTCCCAAAGAGTCCGACACGACTGAGCGACTTCACTCAATCACTCACTCAAAGCATGAACAGGAATCCTCTCAGAGAACAACTTCCTATTTAAGACCCTCCGTGGACACCCAGGCTGGGAGGAAATAGAAGTCAGAGGGAGCATTCAGGTCCTCATCCAGGGAGGGGAGAGTGTTTAAATCTGCAGTTCTCTCAGCCCCAGTGCTCTTTGTAGGCTGTCTGCACGTGCTTTGTAGCAAGTCTGCACTACAGCCCTACACTGCTGTGAAGGTCTCTGGCTAGAGGCCGAATTGGTTCCAAATGATGGTCCTTTGGAGAACAAGAGGCCCCCCTATGTTAGTCTGAAGAGGTTCACTGGCTGAATATGAATATTTAGTTAAAATATTTGCACATTTAGGTCAAGTACCAGGGTGATTACTTTGATCCCAGCAGCTGTGATCTATGGATTTCTCACTATGTGTTAGTCAGCATGCAGAGTACTTTATATGGATGATCTCTGTATCTCCCAACAAACACTCTGAAGTAGGTTTTATTATGTACATTTTACAGACGGGGAAATCATATCCAGAGAGATTATTACACAACCTATAAAATTTGGAGTTTGGGTTCAGCCCAACCTGTCTGAATCCGGAAATCAAGCTCCTAACTTCTATTTCAAAAAAGTGATGCTGCTAATGACTGGCTCAGGGTTGGGGCATTAAGCTCCAGCTGCAGTTGCTTGCTCTGATCCTGCAAAATACCAGGTCTGGTTCCGTTTTTGCTTAAGTCTGATGCAATTGCAGGAAAGAAACCTTTGAGAGATTTGTTTCTTTGCATAAGAGGCTTGCCTACTGCGTCCCCGGGTCAAACACGAGGTTGCCTTTGTTTCTGTTTCCTACCCCTTGTCCTTTGTGCCTTGGTGGCTTATCCTTGCTCTCCTGAGTATATTTGGCCCCAAACTCTTACTGTCTAAGAATGAAACAGTGCTTTATTGAAATACATAATGGCATGGTGTGGTTAACAGCAATTTCAGGTTCTTCCATCTTTCCGAAAAGTGCTAGTATATTTTACTACCCCAGAATACGTAACTCAATATTTTTTAAACATGAAATGATCCTGCTGTCATGCTTTAAAGCTGTAGTTGTCTTTCTAAATGTCAGTTTTCTCTCCATAGTCCTATACATTGGACTGAAAATGGAGGAAAGGGATTATTTTAAATTGGAAGGGTTAATAGACACATTCTAATTAAATTCAAATTTAAAATAGATAAAACCATATGTGAGCTGGTTTTGTTTTCAGTTACCCCTTGTCTTATAAGTTGAATCTCCACCTAAATAACTGATTAAGACTTAATCCTGTGTGTGCCATACATACAAACTTAATTTTATATTATCATCATCCCAGCTTCGTTAGGAGATCTGCTTATGGTCAGGTTTTAGCACTACTGGAGTTTGAAAGGGAACCTTCTATTAAATGACTGCTCAGTTCACCTTTTTAACATGACTTTATAACTAAAACAGATTTTCCCTTTACAAAATGATGATTTCTGTCAAAATACAATCTATATTAATTCCAAGGTGGGCAGGCGCCATCCTGTCTTCCTGGAATCTCGTCCTCTCCCACAGTTATTCATGGGATGAATGTCAATTTTAGATATGGGTCCCTTCTTTGGGGGTCTCTTCTCACATCTAAATGGCTTACCTTCCCCCTTTCCATAGTACCTATGGGCCTTTATCCTAACAGTTTTGCCCTGACATAGACAGGTTTGCTTAAGTTTTATATCTCATTGTATGGCACATAGGAGGTTATCTATAAATATGTGAATGAGTGCATATGCTTTTACAAAAAAAGCAGGACATTTTTGAGATTAGTTCTTTGTCAGTTGCTTCATTTGCTATTATTTTCTCCCATTCTGAAGGCTGTCTTTTCACCTAGCTTATAGTTTCCTTTGTTGTGCAGAAGCTTTTAATTAGGTCCCATTTATTTATTTTTGCTTTTATTTCCAATATTCAGGGAGGTGGGTCACAGAAGATCCTGCTGTGATTTATGTCAGAGAGTGTTTTGCCTATGTTCTCCTCTAGGAGTTTTATAGTTTCTGGTCTTATGTTTAGATCTTTAATCCATTTTGAGTTTATTTTTGTGTATGGTGTTAGAAAGTGTTCTAGTTTCATTCTTTTGCAAGTGGTTGACCAGTTTTCCCAGCACCAGTTGTTAAAGAGATTGTCTTTTTTCCATTGTATATTCTTGCCTCCTTTGTCAAAGATAAGGTGTCCATATGTGCGTGGATTTATCTCTGGGCTTTCTATTTTGTTCCATTGATCTATATTTCTGTCTTTGTGCCAGTATCATACTGTCTTGATGACTGTGGTTTTGTAGTAGAGCCTGAAGTCAGGCAGGTTGATTCCTCCAGTTCCATTCCTCTTTCTCAAGATTGCTTTGGCTATTTGAGGTTTTTTGTATTTCCATACGAATTGTGAAATTATTTTTCTAGCTCTGTGAAAAATACCGTTGGTAGAACTAATCTCAAAAATATACAAGCAACTCCTACAGCTCAATTCCAGAAAAATAAATGACCTAATCTAAAAATGGGCCAAAGAACTAAATAGACATTTCTCCAAAGAAGACATACAGATGGCTAACAAACACATGAAAAGATGCTCAACATCACTTATTATCAGAGAAATGCAAATCAAAGCCACAATGAGGTACCATTTCACGCCAGTCAGAATGGCTGCTATCCAAAAGTCTACAAGCAATAAATGCTGGAGAAGGTGTGGAGAAAAAGGAACCCTCTTATACTGTTGGTAGGAATGCAAACAAGTACAGCCACTATGGAGAACAGTGTGGAGATTCCTTAAAAAACTGGAACTAGAACTGCCATATGACCCAGCAATCCCACTGCTGGGCATACACACCGAGGAAACCAGAATTGAAAGAGACACATGTACCCCAATGTTCATCACAGCACTGTTTATAATAACCAGGAAATGGAAGCAACCTAGATGTCCATCAGCAGATAAACGGATAAGAAAGCTGTGGTACATATACACAATGGAGTTTTACTCATTGTGTAATGAGTACATATATTTGAATCAGTTCTAATGAGGTTGATGAAACTGGAGCCTATTATACAGAGTGGAGTGGAGTAAGTGGAGTGGAGTAAGCCAGAAAGAAAAACACCAATACAGTATACTAATGCATATATATGGAATTTAGAAAGATTCTAATGATAACCCTGTATGTGAGACAGCAAAAGAGACACGGATGTATAGAACAGTCTTTTGGACTCTGTGGTAGAGGAAGAGGGTGGGATGATTTGGGGAAATGGCATGGAAACATGTATAATATCATAAGAAACGAATCACCAGTCCAGGTTCGATACAGGATCCTTGGGGCTGGTGCACTGGGATGACCCAGCGGGATGGTACAGGGAGGGAGGTGGGAGGGGGGTTCAGGATGGGGAACATGGGGGGCTCAGGTGGCGGATTCATGTTGATGTGTGGCAGAACCAATACAATATTGTAAAGTAATTAGCCTGCAATTAAAATAAATAAATTTAAATTAAAAAAAAAAAAGAAATAAGCAGCAGGAAGAACACATAAGTTACTAAAATCAAAAAAAAAAATAAAAGCAGGACATTTAAGAGAAGTTCCTTGGGAACGCTACACTAGGCACATTATAAGGAGATACATGAGTTGTAGGCACTGTGTTAACAAGGTCGATGTGAGTGTGAGAGTCTATCTTTGTGGGGTCCTGAGTGGGCCTTTGTTGGGCCATAAGAAATAGATCCTCTCTGGTTTAGGTAAAGATTGATAGAGAAATCATGCCAGGAGCAAGGAGTGATAAAATTGCAAGGTCTAGAAAGCCTAAAAGCACACTTATTAATAAAATTCAAGAATAGAATGTGACTGGAAGAGAGAACTTGTCTAGGATGAGTGAGAAAATGATTCATTTGGTGACACATTTTAAAGGGTCTTAAATGACTGACTGAAGGGTCATATTTAATTTTGAAGGCAATTGGAGAGCAAATAGAAGTTTTTGAGCCAACAAATGATAAGATTGGAAAAGTGCTTTGAGATTAATATGACAATAGTATTTAGTATATTCAGGGTTAATAAGAAGTTGAATTAGCAGAGAAATCTCCTAAGAGTTTATTTACACACCCTAGGTTTGAGGTAAGGATGCAAAAATTGGGACTGGAGGAAGTAGAGACAGATGCTGGAGATGACAAAGACATTTTTCTTAAGAGATGATGGGCCATCTACACACATAAGGCTTAATTAAGCTATCAAAGGAACTCATTTGTCTCTCTGTCTTAAATATCTTAAAAACTTGCCTGAAAAGCAAAATTGTGAAGTTCTTTTTATTTTCACCACAGTGTGTTTAAAAATGAGCAAATAAATCAACTTTCTATTTTAAAGCCAGTGCTGTTTTGGATTTTATTATAACTAACCAGCATGCTAAAGCAAAGAACTAATGAGGAAATGCTATTTTCTAAAATTAACCAATTACTTCAAGTTTGTTATTATGATAAAATAGAAGTATTCTCCTGAGACCTACCTACTCATTTATATTTTAGAGGGAAGTTTGGTGATGATTCAAAACACTTATAATAACATAGGAAATTGCAATGTGAAAGCAAAATATTTCTTCCTGATTTTTAATGTGTCTTCCAGAAGTTTAGAAACAGGGAGTGTAAGTAGAAACCAAGCAAATAGCAATATAGAGGGAGTCTTTTAATAAAAATCACTGAGAAACAGATCATTTGTAATCCCTTAAAAAGTAACTGATGGCTATTCTCTAAATGGTTATTAAGGACTGTTATGAAAGCTTGACTTCTAGAACATGATAGAAGTTAAGTCACATTCCAACCCAGGAGGCCTCACCTAAATTTAAATCATGCTTTCAACCTTGATTTTCAAGTTACATACAAATTTTGCATATGCATATTTGCATATGGTGAGCAGGTTGACATTTTATTATTTTACCCAAGGAGTCATGAAGCCCAGTTAACAACTTCAGAGCTCGATTAGTGATTCTCAAGAAATTTTCTTTTACCTTTACCATTCAAAAGTAAAATAAGCAAAATAAAAATGGTGTGCTGTATCTTTTTATAAATATAGAAAACTATTTTACTCCCAAATTTATTTAAAATAGCGATGATAAATTCTGATCGACAATGTTATCTCTAATTTAAAAAGGATTCTATTTGTCCTGCTCTAAGATCCACAGAGCCTAAATATTTTTGCTATACAGTATTTCACAATTAGCATTATTGAGTTAAGTTAATTAAGAAAGAATTTGAACTGAAAGTGTACAATATTTTTCTATGAGAAAATCTAAAAGCAAATCAGAGAATTATTGAATAATGCTCAATTAATTCTAAGTCAGCTTAATCAGAGAACTCTATTCTTTTAGACAGAGTAGGAAAACTAATTATAATTGCTGGAGTAGCCTAGACTTCTTTGAAGTATGTAGATTATTTGTTTAAATATATTTAAATTAAAATGTGTTAGTTTAAAGTGTATAGCAAATGATTCAGTTTATATATATGCATGTATATATATGTGTGTGTGTGTGTATATATGTGTGTGTGTGTGTGTGTATATATATATATATATATATATATATATATATATAGCTGTTTTAGTCACTATATCTGACTTCTGGTGAGCCCTATGGCCTGTGCCCTGCCAGGGTCCTCTGTCCATGGGATTTCCCAGGCAAGAATACTAGAGTGGATTGCCATGCCCTCTTCCAGGGGCTCTTTCTGACGAATGGATTGAACCCATGTCTTCTGCTTGGCAGGTGGATCCTTTACCCCTGAGCCCACAGGGAAGCCATATTTGGCCACCTGATGCGAAGAAATGACTCATTGGAAGAGACCCTGATGCTGGGAAAGATTGAAGGTGGGAGGAGAAGGGGATGACAGAGGATGAGATGGTTGGATGGCATCACTGACTCAACGGACATGAGTTTGAATAAGCTCCGGGAGTTCGTGATGGACAGGGAAGCCTGGCCTGCTGCAGTCCATGGGGTTGCAAAGAGTTGGACGCGACTGAGCAACTTAACTGAACTGAACTGATATATATCTCACACATCTTCTTTATTTCCTCATCTGTTGATAGACTTTTAGGTTGCTCCCATGTCTTGGATATTGTAAATAATGCTGCTATGAGCATTGGAGTATGTGTATCTATGTGAAGAGTTGACTCATTGGAAAAGACTCTGATGCTTGGGGGGATTGGGGGCAGGAGGAGAAGGGGACGACAGAGGATGAGATGGCTGGATGGCATCACTGACTAGATGGACGTGAGTCTGAGTGAACTCCGGGAGTTGGTGATGGACAGGGAGGCCTGGCATGCTGCGATTCATGGGGTCGCAAAGAGTTGGACACGACTGAGTGACTGATCTGATCTGATCTTTTTGAATTAGTGTTTTCTCCAGATATATGCCCAGAAGTGTGAGTGCAAGATCATATGGTAACTATTTTTAGTTTTTTCAATAACTTCCATAGTGTTCTCCATAGTAACTACACCTGTGTACATTCCCACCGACAATCAGAGGGCTCCTTTTTCTCCACACCCTCTCCAGCATTTATTATTTGTATACTTTTTACTGATGACCATTATGGCTAGTGTGATGTGATGCCTCATGGTAGTTTTGATTTGCATTTGTCTAATAGCCAGCAATTTTGAGCATCTTTTCATGTGCCTGTTGAACATCTGTATGTCTTCTTTGGAGAAACATCTACTTAGATCTTCTAACCATTTTTTGATAGTTTTTTTATATTAAGCTTTATGAGATATTTGTGTATTTTAGAAATTAACCCCTTTTCAGTGGCATTGTTTGCCAAAACTTTGCCCAGTACATAGGTTGTCTTTTACTCTTGTTTATGGTTTCCTTTGCTGTGCAAAAGCTTTAAAATTTTTAGATGCCACATGTTTATTTTTGTTTTTATTTACATTACTCTAGGAGACAAATCCAAAACTATTGTGGTGATTTATGTCAAAGAGTGGTCTCCCTATGTTTTTCCTTAGGACTTTTATAATATACAGTCTTGCATTTTGTTCTTTAATCCTTTTTGCATTTATTTTTATATATGGTGTTAGAAAATGTTCTTGGTTAATTCTTTTACTTATAGCTGTCCAGTTTTCGTAGCACCCACTTATTGAAGAGGCTGTCTTTTCTCCATTGTATATTCTTACCTTGTTTGTCATATTAGGTGACCAGAGGTGTCACCATTTATCTCTGGACTTTTATCCTGTTCCACTGATCCATATTTCTGTTTTTGTTCCAGTACCATGCTGTTTTGATGCCTGTAGCTTTGCAGTATAGTCTAAAGTCAGGGCATGTGATTCCTCTGGCTCCATTCTTCTTTCTCAAGATTATTTTTGCTATTTGGGGTCTTTTCTGACTCCATACAAATTTTTAGGTTTTTTTGGCTCTAGGTCTATGAAAAATACCATGGATAATTTGATAGTGTTTGCATTGGATTGTAGATTGCCTTGTACAGTATGGTCATTTTAACAAAATGGATTTTTTTCAATCCAAAGACACAGTATATCTTTCTGTCTTTGTTGTCTTCAATTCCTTTTATCAGCATCTTACAGCTTTCAGAGTACAGATCTTTCGCCTCCTTAGGTAAATTTATTCATGGATATTTTATTCTATTTGATACAATGGTAAAAGGGATTTTCCCTTAATTCCTATTTCAGATATTGTGTTGTTAGTGTATAGAAATGCAACACATTTCTGTATATTAATTTTGTATCCAGCAACTTTACCAAGTCCCTTGATGAGCTTTAGTAGTTTTATTTTAGCATCTTTAGGATTTTCTGTGTATAGTGTCATGTCATGTGCAAACAGTGAAAGTTTTACATCTTGTCCAATTTGTTTTCCTCTTTTTTTCCCCCTCTAATTGCTGTGGCTAGGACTTCCAAAACTGAAGTCCTAGCCACAGGACTGAATAAAAGTGGTGAGAGCAGGTATCCTTTTATCGTTTCTGATCTTAAATGAAATACTTTTAGCTTTTTACCATTGAGTATAATGTTAGCTGTAGGATTGTTATAAATGGCCTTTATTAGGTTGAGGTAGCTTCCCTGTGTGTCCACTTTCTGAAGAGTTTTTATCATAAATGAATGTTGACATTTATCAAAAGTTTTTGCATCTGTTGGAATAATCATGTGGTTTTCATTCTTTATTTAGTTAATGTAGAATATAACATTGACTGATTTATGGATATTGAAATATCTTTTCATTCCTGGGATAAATCCAACTTGATCATGGTGTATGATCATTTTAATATATTGTTGCATTTGGTTTGCTGGTATTTTGTTGAGGATTTTTGCCTCTAGGCTCATCAGTGATATTAGCCTATGTTTTTCTTTTATTGTGGTATCTTTGTCTGATTTTGATATCAAGGTGATGGTATCCTCACAGAAAGATTTTGTAAATTTTCCTTCTGCAATTTTTTGGAAATCTTTTCAGAGGTTTGGTATTAATTCATCTCTAAATGTTTGGTAAAATTCACCAGTAAAGCCATGCTGTCCTGGATTTTTGCTTGTAGAGACTTCTTAAATTACTGATTCAGTTTCAATACTTGTTTGTTTGAACAAACATGGTTCATTCATGTTTCCCTCTTGTTCAGTTGGGAGTTTGTATGTTTTTAAGAATTCACCCATTTCTTCCAGGTTGTTTATTTTATTGCTGTATCGTGCTCACCGTAGTCTTTTATGATCCTTTGTGTTTCTGTGATATTGTTTTTAATGTCTCCATTTTCATTTCTGGTTTCTGTTGATTTGGGCCCTCTTCTTTTTCCTTGATGAGTTTGGCTAAAGATTTATCAATTTTGTTTGCTTTTTCAAAAAACCAGCTTTTAGTTTCATTGATTTTTTTCTGTAAATTTTAGTCTCTATTTTATTTATTTCTGCTCTGATCTTTATGATTTTTTTTCCTTCTACTATCTTTGGGTTTTGTTTATTCATCTTTCTCTAGTTGTTTTAGGTGTAAGGTTAGATTGTTTATAAGATATTTTTGTTGCCTGAGGTAAAATTGTATCATTATAAAATTCCCTAATCTTAGAACTGCTTTTGCTGCACCCCATAGGTTTTGGAGCACTGTATTTTCATTTTCATTCATCTCTAGGTTTTTTTTTTTCCTTTTTTATTTTTTCAGTTGGTTGTTTTTCTATTGGTTGTTTAGTAGCTTTTTGTTTAGCCTTATGTTTGTGTTTTTTACACTTTTTTCCCTGTAATTGATTTCTAGCCTCATAATATCATGGTCAGAAAAGATATTCAATATAATTTCACGTTTCTTGCATTTACACAGGCTTGCTTTGTGACCCAGCATGTACTCTGTCCTGGAGCACGTTGCATGTGCACTTGAAAACAGTGTGTACTCTTTTACGATGCAGATTCTTGTACTTTACCTGCAGGAAGCTCTGAGGCACTAGGTCAGAGAAGCCCTCTCTAGCTGCTTCTGAAATAAGAGTCCTCCAAGCACAGTTGGATCATCATTAGATGTAAAGGTAACTACAGTAGTCCACATGAGAGAGAATAAACATCTGGGAACGTGTGAAGTTTGGGTAGGGTCCTCTAGTAGAGGGTAGACAATGCAGGTTGAGGGTCAACTTCTACCATTTCCTCCCTGAATCTTTTTCCTGTTGTGTAGATGAGCAATATATTAGCTTCCTGGGGCTGCCAAAATGAAACACCATAAACTAGTTGGCTTAAAACAACCAAAATTGATTGTCTCACAGTTTTGGAGACTAGAGGCCCATAATTAAGGTGTAGGCACTGCTCTTACCCCTCGGAAACTGCATAGGGTGCTACCTTATCCCTTCCTGGCTTTGGCTGGTAGCCCTCAATCATTGGTGCTCCTTGGCTTGTAGCTGCAGGTACCCCATTCTTTGCTTCTGTCATCCACGGTGTTGTCCCTGTGTGCCTCTCTCCTCTTGCTTCTCTTGCTTAAAGACACTACTCAGATTAGATTAAGGATTCTTTCTACTCCAGTATGACCTTGTCTTTACTAAACTAATTACCTCTGCAAAATTCCTATTTCCTAATAAAGTAATGCTCAAAATTCTCCAAGCCAGGCTTCAGCAATATGTGAACTGTGAACTTCCTGATATTCAAGCTGGTTTTAGAAAAGGCAGAGGAACCAGAGATCAAATTGCCAACATCCACTGGATCATGGAAAAAGCAAGAGAGTTCCAGAAAAAATCTATTTCTGCTTTCTTGACTGTGCCAAAGCCTTTGACTGTGTGGATCATAATAAACTGTGGAAAATTCTGAAAGAGATGGGAATACCAGGCTACATGATCTGCCTCTTGAGAAATTTGTATTCAGGTCAGGAAGCAACAGTTAGAACTGGACATGGAACAACAGACTGGTTCCAAATAGGAAAAGGAGTTCGTCAAGGCTGTATATTGTCACCCTGTTTATTTAACTTATATGCAGAGTACATCATGAGAAATGCTGGACTGGAAGAAACACAAGCTGTAATCAAGATTGCCGGGAGAAATATCAATAACCTCAGATATGCAGATGACACCACCCTTATGGCAGAAGGTGAAGAGGAACTCAAAAGCCTCCTGATGAAGGTGAAAGTGGAGAATGAAAAAGTTGACTTAAAGCTCAACATTCAGAAAACGAAGATCATGGCATCTGGTCCCATCACTTCATGGGAAATAGATGGGGAAACAGTGGAAACAGTGTCAGACTTTATTTTTCTGGGCTCCAAAATCACTACAGATGGTGACTGCAGCCATGAAATTAAAAGACACTTACTCCTTGGAAGGAAAGTTATGACCAACCTAGATAGCATATTCAAAAGCTGAGACGTTACTTTGCCAACAAAGGTCCATCTAGTCAAGGCTATGGTTTTTCCTGTGGTCATGTATGGATGTGAGCGTTGGACTGTGAAGAAGGCTGAGTGCCGAAGAATTGATGCTTTTGAACTGTGATGTTGGAGAAGACTCTTGAGAGTCCCTTGGACTGCAAGGAGATCCAACTAGTCCATTCTGAAGGAGATCAGCCCTGGGATTTCTTTGGAAGGACTGATGCTAAAGCTGAAACTCCAGTACTTTGGCCACCTCATGCAAAGAGTTGACTCATTGGAAAGGACTCTGATGCTGGGAGGGATTGGGGGCAGGAGGAGAAGGGGACGACAGAGGATGAGATGGCTGGATGGCATCACTGACTCAATGGACGTGAGTCTGAGTGAACTCCAGGAGTTGGTGATGGACAGGGAGGCCTGGCGTGCTGCGATTCATGGGGTCACAGAGTCGGACAGTACTGAACGACTGAACTGAACTGAATACAGGTCACATTCTGAGGTGCTGGAAGTTAGGACATCAGCATATCTTTTTGGAAGACACAGTTTAACCTACAACAAAGGAAGGAAGGGAATGTAGCTACAACAAATCAGGGCTTTTGGAATCAGAGTTAGTAACTTGTCCAGCATGTTTCTTTAAAGGTCTCTTGAGAACAAGCTAAAATCACAGGTTTTTTTAACCTGATCGCTAGAGTCTGTCTTAGGAAGTATGAGATTGTGCTTAGAATCTGTATTAATTACCACTCTCCAGGAAATACCCACTCAAAGGGACCCTACTAGAAGCATTCACTTAATTGATGTTTTACTGAATGTAGTGGGTAAATAACAAGTTATGACTACATCAAACTTATGTAATAAGCACGTGTAGCTATGTGTAATATCTTTACAATGCTCTGCTACCATATGTTACTGTATTTTGGCAGGTAAGTGGTGTTCACAGATTATGCTTGTTTAACTGATGGTCCCATCATTTTAAAGAAAATTAAAGCTCTTCTTAACAGCAGCCATTTATAAAATTAAGCAGTTTTGATGTTTTTATTTTTCCAGTATTTTAATTATCAAAAGGATGAGGAAAATCAGGTCATTCACTCCCATGATGACTGTTTTCTTTTCATTAATAGTCACAAAAGCTCTTCTTGAAGTGGAACCAAAATGCAAATATGAGCTCACTCGAGTCTCTGAGGATTTCAGGAGGCCGTGTGTTTGATCAAAATGGCATGTTTAAAAATCCTCCTTTCATGATAGAATACAGATAAAATATAGATGGTCTGGAGCAAAAAGCACTCTTTGCTGCAGGCACACTCAATAATACATACATTGTTAATCCCTGACCATTTCTAAATAATTGTAGGATTCTTCATGGAACCAATTTTCTGATTTTGGAGACTAAGATAATTCAAATTGTATGTCTTTAAGTTTGATAATAAGTGGAGTCTGCAAGTGGTTGCTTGTTTAGCCAATTGGATGTGAATGTATGTGTGTCTTACAAACTATAGTTTTATATTTAGTCCATTCATTGGCAAATGAAGTCACTCCAATTTAACTATTAACAAGTGTGTCTCAGGATCACTGAGTTGCATGTTGAGTGGAATTTATAATTTTTATTATGTTGGCTGTTTCAAATAACACATTTTGAAAAAGCAAACGTAGTTGAAACATGAATCATTTTTACTCAGTTCATAGTTTCCTTTGAGTATTTTACTTATATTTGTGTTCTGAAGGGATTTTTTTTTTTTTTTTTTTGGTAACAGTGACATTGACACTGATCTACATTTAACTTGCAGAGTTCCATCTGGTATGTTTTTTGCCTCTCTGATGGTGTGGCACATAAAGTAAAGTACAGATTTTTGATGATTGCTGCATAAATCTGGTACATAAAGTCTTTTGCCTAAATGATTATCTCATAGAAACTCATAGAGACTCATTATCTCATAGAGACTTGAGTGAGCTCATTTCTAGTATAAATTAGCCAGATATTTAAATATGTTTGCATATGGTGTGTATAGATTTAGACTTAGGAAGAATGTGACTGGATGGATACACATAATGTCTATGAACATTCCTTAGGGTCAGGTTGGAGACAGAATTAGAAAACTTGTTCCTAGTTACAATTTCTTTCTGGTTCATCTGTTCTCCACTGTGACTGAAAGCTTGATTTCCAGATTCTTATAAGAGTTACATATTCTCTTGAGAGGTCTACTGTTGTCCATGTCTCTGGGTCAGTAGTCATCAAGACAAGCAGGAGAATCAAAAGCTAAGTAATACGCCAAGTAATCCAGAGACCAGCTCTGGCAGTCCATATAAATATTAAGACCACTGGAAATCAGTACCTTTAGGCAAAGAGTAGCAAATATTATAATTCAGTCTCAGAATAAATCAGCTGTTCATCATCAAGTCATCGGGTTTTCTCTCTTTGTTGTTAATGGTATCCTTTTGGCTGCAGCTCATCTTTTTTAACTTTAGAAACTGTATTTTTTATTTTATTTGTAATTTATTTTTCTAATTGGAAACTGTATGTTTTAATTAATTTACTTTTTAAATTGAAATGTAGTTAATTTACAGTGTGTGTTGGTTTTATCTTCATCACCATACTTCAGTTCTTTCATTGGTGTGTGCTGTGCTTGGTTGCTCAGTCGTGTCCGACTCCTTATGACCCGATGGACTGTAGCCCATCAGGCTCCTCTATCCATGAAGATTTCTCCAGGCAAGAATACTGGAGTGGGTTGCCATGTCCTCCTCCAGAGGACTTCCTAACCCATGTTCCCACATTACAGGCGGGTTCTTCACCATCTTAGCCACCAGGGAAGCCCTGTCATTGGTATTCTTAATAGTTTCATTAGTGTACTAATTAATAATGTAATATTTTTACATTAATTTCATTGGTGTACTAGTTAATAATTAATATAAAAATATTTTTTAAGTATTTACTGCTTGCATGCACACACTCAGGTTAAAAAACTTAAGAGAAACTCTCAATATAATTGACGAAATAGATTTTGGAGGAAAAAATTCTGTTTTGGAACATGATAAATAATATAATGCTATACAAGAAAAAAAAATGCAAAAACTAATGATAAGGAAGAAAATAAGAAATCCATGAGTTGTAAGGCACTCCTCCTGAAAAGGACAATTAGAATGAAGATGTTCTTGGTCCTTATAATATTTATTCATTCACCATGTATTTAGTGAGCATTTCTATGTATCGGACATTGTGCTGACAATGAGTAGAACATGGTTTTTGCCTTAAGGACTCACACGTTGGGACAAAGTTACTTAAATGGATGAAGAATCACAGCCTTGTGAAAATTATACCTTGGAGAATGGAAAGCAGTGCTGTGGAGCACAGAGGCAGTCGCTTTGAGAAGTAAAGAAAGTGAGGCCTTTGGTTTACAAAGACGAAGTCCACTCAAATGAGCTTAAATAAAAATGAGACAGCTCAAATAAACATTTAATACATGAAGGATTCTCATAAAATCAAAATGTAGAGAGTGTCTGGTCTCGAGAGTAGCCAGTCTGCATGTGGCTGTCTCTCCATCTCTAGGTGGTCTCATTCTGCTTTTTTCTACATGTGCTTTCTCCAATACTAAATCACTGATTTTTTACAGAACCACATATTTTTTCAATACAGTCATCTTCTCTCATTTTAAATCAAATTGCCTGCAGTCTTGTAAGGTTGCATTTTATGGTTAACAAATTAGGAATTACTGACAATTTCAAGGGACTCTTATCTGCAGATCAAAATATTTGTAGTTGAGAAAATACTCTTTATAGTTGCCTCACTACCTGCTAAATTTGGAGCAAATTCTGCTAAATAGAATTTATTCTTAATTTGAATGTTTGCTCCTTGGAAGTAAAGCTATGACAGACATAGATGGTATATTAAAAAGCAGAAACACCACTTTGCTGACCAAGGTCCACATAGTCAAAGTTATGATTTTTCCAGTAGTCATGTATGGATGTGAGAGTTGGACCATGAAGAAGGCTGAGTGCTAAAGAATTGATGCTTTCAAACTGTGGTGCTGGAGAAGACTCTTGAGAGTCCCTTGGACTGCAAGAAGATTAAAGTCAATCTTAAGTGAAATCAGCCCTGAGTACTCATTGGAAGGACTGATGCTGAAGCTGAAACTACAATACTTTGGCCACGTAATGACTCATTGTAAAAGACCCTGATGCTGAGAAAGATGGAAAGCAAAAGGAGAAGGAGGCAGTGGCAGAAAATGAAATGGTTAGATAGCATCACTGACTCAATGGACAAGAATTTGAGCAAACTCTGGGAAAGAGTGAAGAACTGGGGAGCCTGGCATGCTGCAATCCATGAGGTTGCAAAAAGTTGGGCACAAACTTAGCAACTGAGCAACAACAATAACATATAAATATGTAGCTATTTCAGCCTGAATGTTTTTACATTTTGTTTACAATGTTAATTTTTAATAGAGTATTTTATTTTTTATTACAATTTTATTGAGGTATAGTTGACATACAATGCATATTAGTTTTTAGGTGTCCATCATAGTAGTTTTACATCTGCAGACATTATGATCATCACAGTAAGTCTAGTAACCATCTGTCGCCATACAGAGTTATTACAGTATTATTGATTATAATCCATATACTGAAATTTTATCTCTGAGACTTATTTATTTTATAACTATAAGTTTCTACCTCTTAATTCCCTTCACCTATTTCATCCAGCCCATTCCCCCTCTTCTACAGTGTTAAATTTTTAAATTGAATTTGCAGAGATCATTCACAGTAATGTCAGATGTTTCAACTTTAATAGAATTTCCAAAAATATATTTTTGATTCTATTAACTGGATGAAGAAAACAAAGTCATTATTGGAATTAACTTTATTTTGCATTTGAGGCATCAGATAATATTGACAAAAATTTGCATTATTCAACTATTGTGAAGTTCTGTTTTTGCTTATGTATCCAACATACTGAGTTACTGCTTCACTTTTTATGTAGGCCTGAAACAACTTGGAACTGAAAATAAGGCAAAGTTGATTCAACAAAGTGTTGAATGATCTAAATGAAAAGTCATGGTTCGTGGACTAATAGGTCTTTTGTCATAGCCACATGTGTTAAATTGTTAATTTTAAGCACAGTTTTCCTGAAATAGCTTCTAACTTTGGTAGAAGTAACAATGGTTCTTCAACAGATCATGTGTCTTATGGATTTCATAAAATGAGCAAAGTTTTGGTAGAATACTGAGACCAGAAGCTTGATGATAAAATTAGGTGCAACTTCGAAGGATGTGACCTACTTTATTCAAAAGTTAGACTTTTATTTTTCATGGTGCATGCATGCGTGCTCAGTCATGTACAACTCTTTGCAACCCCATGGACTGACCCCATTAGGCTCCTCTGTCCATAGAATTCCCAGGCAAGAATAGCAGAGTGGGTTGCCACTTCCTATTCCAGGAGACTTCCTGACCCAGGGATTGAACCAGAGTCTCCTGGGTCTCCTGCACTGGCAGGCAGATTCTTTACCACTATGCCACTTGGTTTGATGGTAAAAAATAGGTGCTGATTTTGAAGGGTGTGACCTACTTTATTCAAAAGTTAGAATTTTATTTTTAATAATATAATTTTTAAAGTAATATGATTTAATATATAATTCAGCCTTCTAGGTATCAATGACCTCACTGTAACTCAAAAAGTTTATGTAGGATTCACAGACTGAAGACAAACAGTAACAAATACAGTTATATTTTCTCCCAGAACACAAGGATACAAGGAGCTGGTATTGAGCAGAGCAGATAAACAAGGTCACTCAGGCAGTGGCAGGTCTGAGCTTGAGTGCTGAGGAGTAGGCTGGCATTGCAGTGAAACTGGATTCCTCTGTGCTGTCTGTCCTTCAGTGGCCTGGATTCCTGCTCTTTCTGTTGCTCCTGGTGATTCAGGGTGGAATGGCAAGATGTGCTGGGATTGCTTTGAGAAGGGTTAAAGCATTACTTTGCCAACAAAGGTTTGTCTAGTCAAGGCTATGGTTTCTCCACTGGTCATGTATGGATGTGAGAGTTGGACTGTGAAGAAAGCTGAGCACAGAAGAATTGATGCTTTTGAACTATGGTGTTGGAGAAGACTCTTGAGAGTCCCTTGGACTGCAAGGAGATCCAACCAGTCCATTCTAAAGGAGATCAGCCCTGGGTGTTATTTGGAAGGAACGATGCTAAAGCTGAAACTCCAGTACTTTGGCCACCTCATGCGAAGAGTTGACTCATTGGAAAAGACTCTGATGCTGGGAGGGATTCGGGGCAGGAAGAGAAGGGGACGGCAGAGGATGAGATGGCTGGATGGCATCACCGACTCGATGGATGTGAGTCTGAGTGAACTCCGGGAGTTGGTGATGGACAGGGAGGCCTGGCATGCTGCGATTCATGGGTTCGCAAAGAGTCGGACACAACTGAGCGACTGAAATGAAATGAACTGAACCTAGAGGAGGAAGGTGAGAAAGACATCAGCTCTTCCTGAAAGGGTAAAGAGGAAACCCTTCAGGTCATCCAATTTAAATCTTGTTTGTACTGCTCATGTACTTGGTGACTTAGGGAAGTCCTTCAGTGTCTCAGGATCTCAGTTCCCTTGTTTATAAAATGAGAAATTGGCATGACGACCTCTTTAACTTCAATATTCAAAGATTCCAAGGCCTGTAATTCATGGCAGAACTCTTTTTTATCCTCTCTTCCTTCCTTTCTTCCCTCCCTCCCTCCCTCTCTCTCTCTCTTTTCTTCTCTTTCTTTGTCTATGTGTTAGTTATGGAAACTATAAACCTAACATATTTGTTCTGAATCTAAAAGAATTTTCTTTGAGGTAAAAGAGTTTTATTTTGAGATTGTTCAAGTAGAACCATAGCATTTGACATCAGGATTCTGAACGGTTACAGAAAACAGCTATAATGCAGAACTCCATGTGGTGATATCAAATCCAAGAATTAGATTCAAATCCTCTGACAGTTTTTCATCTCCCATCAGTCATGTCCAAGTCAAGACATATAGCATTTCTTCTCTTTCGTCCCTTAGTTACTCCCGGAGTTAAATTCTGCTGGAGACTAGGCTGCATCTTTTTATTTATTTCTTAACTCCAGAATGCTCTTTCTTGTCTGACAGTGCAACATATTAAACTACTTAAAATGCTTTGTGAATGAAATCACATGTCTGAAATGTGGTGTCCATGACCAGAGCTCTTGAAGGGCAGGCTTGGCTTTAGTCTGTCTCCTTTGTATTACCTAGTTTCTCAACCCCCGGCATTCTTTTTCTCTCTCTTTTGAATCCCAGTTACTGTTAATTAAAGAAAATTAGATAATCAGTCCATGGGGTCTCAAAAAGTCAGACAAGACTGAGCGACTGAACTGAGATAATCTCAAGGAATTTTGCACTTTTCTATGTATAGGAAGATACAGTAGTCTGGACTCACTGAAATCATTCCTTTGATATGTACCTCAGCTATTGGGGCCAGCATCCTGTGTTTTCATGTCCTGAATTTCCTCAAGGCTTACCTTGAGGTTTGATGCCTACTTTTGCCCAATCTTTCATGCTTTAGGGGATCGTCCCAACCTAGGGATTGAACTCAAGTTTCCCACATTGCATGCAGATCCTTTACCAGCTGAGCCACTAGGGAAGCCTTATAAATATTGGTATGGCCACAGACAGTTTACAATTGCTTGCTTCCTAGTTTTCACTGGAAGTTGCAGTTATTAATTACTGTACTGGGTAGCCATTCTCTTCTTTAGGGGATCTTCCCAACCGGGATCGAACCCATGTCTCTCACATTGGAGACGGATTCTGTACCATCTGAGACACCAGGGAAGCCCCGCTGGAGACAGGAATGACTACCTACTCCAGTATTCTGGCTTGGAGAATTCCATGGACAGTCCATGGGGTTGCAAAGAGTTGGACACGACTGAATGACTTTCACTTTCACTTCACCTGGTCCTATACTTTCCTTACTTGCCCTAGAACCCTTGTCCACACATACTCACTCTTCCTGACCTTGGCTCAGTTCTTTAGTTCTCTCTCAGGCATGTCCTAGTTTATCCTGTCATCTCCTGCCTTTCTACTCCAATCCACCCTCCTTTCCGTCTCCAAATCTGATGCCTCTATCAGCTACTACTCAACTTCTAGACTCTGTCTGTTACTTACAGTGGCTCATAAAAACTAGCGCCCCCATGATAACTGTTAAATTAATACAGTATTCTAAGTTCTCCAAGTCTTTTAGGTATAGGCTTTGAAACCATTTGGTGTCCTTTAGGGGCTCCAAAGAGCTCTGGCACCACAGTCCTTTTTGTCTTAATGCCAAAAGGAATTCAGCAAGAGGCAGAGTGCTAGATAAGATGTGATTTATTAGAATAGGATGCTTGTGAGGTTCACAAGAAGGTAGCAAGCATTGTGCTGCCCTGGGTCTCAGTGGGTTACATTTTTTAAATCAGAAGAAGGAAGGGGGAAGGGGAGAAGATCTTTGTCTTTCTGAGTAGATGTTGTGTTTCCATCATCAGTTCCTCCCCTAGGTAGGGCAGGGAAGTTTTCTTGTCCCTATATGGTCAGGCCAGAACTGTCATCAGATCAGATCAGTCGCTCACTTGTGTCCGACTCCTTGCAACCCCATGAATCGCAGCACGCCAGGCCTCCCTGTCCATCACCAACTCCTGGAGTTCACTCAGACTCACGTCCATCGAGTCGGTGATGCCATCCAGCCATCTCATCCTCTGTTGTCCCCTCTCCTCCTGCCCCCAATCCCCCCAAGCATCAGAGTCTTTTCCAATGAGTCAACTCTTTGCATGAGGTGGCCAAAGTACTGGAGTTTCAGCTTCAGCATCATTCCTTCCAAAGAAGTCCCAGGGCTGATCTCCTTCAGAATGGACTGATTGGATCTCCTTGCAGTCCAAGGGACTCTCAACAGTCTTCTCCAACACCACAGTTCAAAAGCATCAATTCTTCGGTGCTCAGCCTTCTTCACAGTCCAACTCTCACATCCATACATGACCACAGGAAAAACCATAGCCTTGACTAGACGAACCTTTGTTGGCAAAGTAATGTCTCTGCTTTTGAATATGCTATCTAGGTAGGTCATAACTTTCCTTCCAAGGAGTAAGTGTCTTTTAATTTCATGGCTGCAGTCACCATCTGTAGTGATTTTGGAGCCCAGAAAAATAAAGTCTGACACTGTTTCCACTGTTTCCCCATCTATTTCCCATGAAGTGATGGGACCAGATGCCATGATCTTCGTTTTCTGAATGTTGAGCTTTAAGCCAACTTTTTCACTCTCCTCTTTCACTTTCATCAAGAGGCTTTTGAGTTCCTCTTCACTTTCTGCTATAAGGGTGGTGTCATCTGCATATCTGAGGTTATTGATATTTCTCCCAGCAATCTTGATTCCAGCTTGTGTTTCTTCCAGTCCAGCGTTTCTCATGATGTACTCTGCATAGAAGTTAAATAAACAGGGTGACAATATACAGACATGATGAACTCCTTTTCCTATTTGGAACCAGTCTGTTGTTCCATGTCCAGTTCTAACTGTTGCTTCCTGACCTGCATACAAATTTCTCAAGAGGCAGATCAGGTGGTCTGGTATTTCCATCTCTTTCAGAATTTTCCACAGTTTATTGTGATCCACACAGTCAAAGGCTTTGGCATAGTCAAGAAAGCAGAAATAGATTTTTTCTGGAACTCTTTTGCTTTTTCTATGATCCAGGGGATGTTGGCAATTTGATCTCTGGTTCCTCTGCCTTTTCTAAAACCAGCTTGAACATCAGGAAGTTCACGGTTCACATATTGCTGAAGCCTGGCTTGGAGAATTTTGAGCATTGCTTTACTAGCGTGTGAGATGAGTGCAATTGTGCGGTAGTTTGAGCATTCTTTGGCATTGCCTTTCTTTGGGATTAGAATGAAAACTGACCTTTTCCAGTCCTGTGGCCACTGCTGAGTTTTCCAAATTTGCTGGCATATTGAGTGCAGCACTTGCACAGCATCATCTTTCAGGATTTGGAATAGCTCAACTGGAATTCCATCACCTCCACTAACTTTGATCATAGTGATAGTTTCTAAGGCCCACTTGACTGTCATAGCACTTTGGAAAAACAGTTTCAAGTCTCAGTATGGTGACAGTCTTTCATTTTGGAAGGTCACCCACCTTTCTGTAAATGATTGTTTTTTTATGTGCACAGAGCCTGTTTTGGGGGGCATTAACTTGATGACACCTCCAGGCAGGTTGTAGGCCTTATTCTCTATTACTGTTTTATTGTTTTGGGGGCATTGTGCAAAAAAAAAAAAAAAAAAAAAAAGTCTTAGAGACCAAAGAGCATACATATTTGGTGCTCTTAGCTCTTAGCTCACTGGGCAGGATACATGTCTCATGCCACCGTTGTTTTATTGTTTTGGGGCACGTCTCATGCTTCTGTTGCATGGTTTTGTTGCTAAGCAAGATAGCTCAATTTTATTGTTAAGCATGTCAATCTGACTTTGATGCTAAGTGACTTATTTTGCTTTATGAATCAAGCAAGCCCACATTCCTTCAGAATTTTCTCATTACTTTCTCGAGTTATCATTAATCTTACTGTGGTCTCCCAAAGCCCCCTAAACTTCCCTTTCTATCTACAATTCCTTAATGGGGTTTCTAAGCTAACTATGTGATCATCCTATTTTGTCCCAAAAGCTTCCTTTCTAATATTATTACATATCAGTCAATATATTAGTAAAATTGAAGCTGCATTTCTACAAAAAGGAGGGAGAAGAAAGGAACGGGGGAGGAATATTGGTTATAGGGCATTTGTAGATTGGCTTACGATTTGCATGTGAATTAGTATAATTTGTTTTCATGAGACGTCTTACCCACATTTTCAGATAATGTCTTGAGATAAAAACTTTTTCACCAGGAAGATAAAATACTAGATCATCAGGATTCCTATTGATACCAAGCAGGACCCCCATGGGGCTCCTGGGGCACAAAAGGTTTTCTTGTCCCCCATTTCTTGATTATAGGAAGTAGTCTTCATTCAGTCTCCATGACCTTCCCTAAATTCCAAAGTGAAGATTCAAGCACTTAATTAGGGAAGGGAGGGATTACAGAGAAAAGGGAGGAACAGTCAAAAGAAACAGTAGTACAGCCTTGGGGGTAGGGTCCTGGTTCCCCCTCAAAGGAATATACATAGCAATATCTTTGAGCTGTTTTGCAGATAATGAAACCCCAGCAGGTGGGAGAAGTTAAAATGGTATGGTGCCCACAAGCACACAGACCGCAGCCCACTTGGAACCTAAAGGTTAAGGATGCTGACTCCCACTTATCACCAACCAATGAGAAGAATGTCTAGGAGCTGATCATACCCTCTTTGAACCACTACTGTAAAATTTCTCACTGTCACCTCCTGGCTTGGACACACAGTTTTGAGGATGTTATCCTGCTATGGGTCCTTTGCCTGGCAAACCAATAAAGCTATTCTTTTCTTTGTTGTCATTCTGTCAGTAAGTTGTGACCCCATGGACTGTAACCCACCAGGCTCCTTTGTCCATGGGATTTTCCAGACAAGAATACTGGAGTGGGTTTTCATTTCCTTCTCTAAGGGATCTTCCTGACTGAGGGATCAAACCTGCATCTCTTGAATCTCCTTCACTACCAGGTGGCTTCTTTAGCACTGCATTACTGATTGAATGAAATTTGTTCTGTAAGTATATCCAGAGGTTTTGAGAAACATCATTCCTTGATGCCTTATGCCACCACTAACTATAACTGTTTACACCTCAGTCCTAAATCTCTGTTGCCCATTTATCTGCAAATCAGTGGCAAAGAATTCACCTGCAAATGCAGGAGATGCAGGAGACAGGAGTTCGATCTTTGGGTTGGGAAGATCCCCTGACGTAGCAAATGGCAACCCACTATTCTTGACTGGAGTCAGTCAAGTCCAGTATTCTTGACTGGAAAATTCCAAGGAGAGAGGATCCTGGTGAGCTACAGTCCATGGGGTCACAAAGAGTCAAACATGACTGAGCGACTGAGCACACACATCCTTTTCCCCAGGACAATCATGTCATGAGAGTCAGAAGGTTAAACAGAAGCCTATTGCAGAAGTGGGTTTTATTGCTCTTTTGCTAGATCCATCTATAGACCATATAAAGGGCATTTGTGGGTGGGGTGTAGAGTATGTTAACCTATCCACCCTCCAATGCTATGGTCATGCAACCTTTCTTAGCACAAATATTTTCCTGACCACTGTCAGTTTGAATATTGACTTCTTATCCTATTTTTACTTAAGTGGGTTGCCCTCCTCAAAGTGCTAAACTCTGTGTCTCTCTTCCTCTTGAATTACTGTGTTAGAATATTTACTGTTCAATCACCTTTAACACATAATTATTGAGTACCTACTGTGAAAGCAATAGTTAGAATCAAACATGGAAAAACTGGTTCCAGATCGGGAAAGGAGTACATCGAGACTGCATATTGTCACCCTGCTTATTTCACTTCTATGCAGAGTACCCATGAAGCACAAGCTGGAATCAAGATTGCCGGGAGAAATGTCAATAACCTCAGATATGCAGATGACACCATCCTTATGGCAGAAAGTGAAGAAGAACTAAAGAGCCTCTTGATGAAAGTGAAACAGAGGAGTGAAAAACTTGGCTTAAAACTCAACATTCAGAAAACTAAGATCATGGCATCTGGCCCCATCACTTCATGGCAAATAGATGGGGTAACAGTGGAAACGGTGGAAGACTATATTTTTTTAGGCTCCAAAATCACTTCAGATGGTGATTGCAGCCATGAAATTAAAAGATGCGTACTCCTTGGAAGGATAGTTATGACCAACCTAGACAGCATATTAAAAAGCAGAGACATGACTTTGCCAGAAATGGTCCATCTGGTCAAAGCTATGGTTTTTCCAGTAGTCATGTATGGATGTGAGAGTTGGACTATAAAGAAAGCTGTGTGCTGAAGAATTGATGCTTTTGAACTGTGGTGTTGGAGAAGACTCTTGAGAGTCCCTTGGACTGCAAGGAAATCCAACCCGTCCATCCTAAAGGAAATCAGTCCTGAATATTCATGGGAAAGACATCAGTTGAAGCTGAAACTCCAATACTTTGGCCACCTGATATGAAGAACTGACTCATTGGAAAAGACCCTAATGCTAGGAAAGATTGAAGGTGGGAGGAGAAGGGGATGACAGAGGATGAGATGGTTGGATGGCATCACTGAGTCAATGGACATGAGTTTGAGTAAACTCCGGGAGTTGATGATGGGTAGGAAAGTCTGGCGTGCTGCAGTCATGGGGGTCACAAAGAGTTTGACATGACTGAGTGACTGAACTGAACTGAACTGTGAAAGCTCTTCAAAGGACAGAAATGTGAATTACAGACCACAGGGATCTGAGCTGGATGAGTCAGGCCAGTTCCTATGCCCCTAGTCACTTTAAGGTTTCTTGATGCACCTGCGTGCCCCTCAGTCTGCATGGGAGAGCTTGTTTTAGCCACTGAGGGATTGTATAGTTTGCCAGGAGTGGAGTTAGGAAATTCTTCTCTGGGTGTCTCCAGTCTTCCCTGTATTCATCCAGTGTCTTTCCTTTTATTTCAACTCCTCGCACTTTACTTTTTGGGGCTTCCCAGATGGCTCAGCCAATAAAAAATCAGCCTGCAATTCAGGAGACACAGGAGATGCGGTGCCCGATGAGATGGTTGGAGGGCATCAGCAGCTCAATGGACATGAGTTTAAGCAAACTCCAGGAGACCGTGGAGGACAGGGGAACCTGAAGTGCTGCAGTCCATGGGCTTGCAAAGAGTCGGACACGACTTAGCGACTGAACAAAAACAACCCTTTACTTTATTTCCTGTACCATCTCTTTATTAATATTTCCTCTCTATTCCTTTTTCTTGCTCTTTTCCTAAACTGACAAGTATTTTTCAATATATTATTTTGTTTATTTATTTTTGGCTGTGCTGGGTCTTCATTGCTGCATGGGTTTCTCTCATCTCATGTATGGGCTTCTCTGCTTCTCTTTGCGGGTGCTTTTTTGTTGTGCACATGGACTCTAGGTGCGTGGGCTCAGTAGCTGTGGTGCACAGACTTAGTTGCTCCATGGCATATGGGATCATCCTGGACCAGGGAGCAAGCCCATGTCCCCTACTTTGGCAGGAAGATTCTCAACCACTGGACCACCTAGGAAGTTCCCAACAACTATTTTTATTTGTATTTCTATGCCAAACTCTGTATATGTTCTTTCTGAAAGACCTGAAGTGCTTTTTCTACATGCAGTTTGTCTTTCTATTCTAAGTCTTTTCATGCCCAGGGCTTGGTTTGGTGTCTGGTAGGGAGTGATACCGGAGAAGGCGATGGCACCGCACTCCAGTACTTTTGCCTGGAAAATCCCATGGACAGAGGAGCCTGGTAGGCTGCAGTCCATGGGGTCGCTAAGAGTCAAACACGACTGAGTGACTTCCCTTTCACTTTTCACTTTCATGCATTGGAGAAGGAAATGGCAACCCACTTCAGTGTTCTTGCCTGGAGAATCCCAAGGATGGGGGAGCCTGGTGGGCTTTCGTCTATGGGGTCACACAGAGTCGGACACGACTGAAGTGACTTAGCAGCAGCAGCAGGGAGTGATACCTGACTGCCCTGGTTTCCAACCAAAATAATATCAGTCTGACATCTGAAGACAAATCACACAATTGGCCATGCTTCCTCAATGTTGTCTGCTGGCTGAGATGTTTGCACAAATGGCCCCATCTCTAAAGATGAGGAAGAGTCCAGCCTATCACCTGGTTTCCATTTCTCAGCTAATGGGACAGAGGCACGAACCTGTAAAACAAGTAGGTTTATCTCCAAATGAAAACCAAATGTGCTGAATCCCCGTGGAGTGCTGGGTCCACTCTCTGCCATCTGTCTTAGCAGGTGCGGAAGAGTAACCTTAGCTAATTGTCACTACTGATCAACTCCAGCATTCCTTTACCTGAAAAATTAACTATCCAAATATATGTTCAGTTACTGTAGCTAGAAATTACAACCCCTTTCATGCAAGGAGCTGAACTTGACTGCCACATTTAGTGGCTGATGCCAAATATCGTTTGGTATCTCAATACTGAAGAGTTCTCTTTTGCCGGTTAATTTTTGTTTTATGGAATGAGCAATCAGTTATCAGATCCCCTGACCATGTGTATAAATCTCTGAGACAGTATCTTCAGAAGGAAGCAGTCCTTTTTTTCCTCTTTCACTTCAATCAACTTGAGCCAATAATCAAATGTGCTTTTAGTCTCAGTTCTAGTCACGTGAATCCTCCAAGTTATATATGTCTCTTTGCCGTTTTATTTGTTTTCAAACCAGAACAGCACTTTAAGTAAAGTTTATGGAATTTAAAAATGCCCAAGGCTTAATAACACACTATTGGAATATTTGAATATAGCTAAATTTACCGCAATAAAGTTATGTATTGTAGGGTTGTTGGCAGGGAAGAGAGGCTGGACTTGTCCCAGGAAATGTTTTCTCACATAGTTGGTCACTGACTCAAATGCCAAGTGTTCTGAATCATGTTCATATGACATTCGTGGGTCTCTGACCACAGTTCCTTTTTACTGACTGATCATGAATGTGTTTTATATGCATTACCTGCTGTCTGTAAGACTCCAGGGCCAAGAAGTCTCTGGAGACACAGAAGACCTGGACCCTGCCCACAAGGAACTTATAATCTAGCTGGAAAGTTAAGATATTACATCGTGATCTCAAAAGGCATCACTAAAGATGCAAACATTCTTGTCTCTAACTTCAGGGTATTTGTGGATTCAGAGTACTTACCACGTCCATTGCTGCTACCCTGCTTTAATGATGGTGTCATTTCTTATCCCAGTTATTGCTGTCGTCTCCCAAGTGCTATCTCTGTGCTTCCACTGTTGTCCTCTTTAGCTTGTTCTCAACATAACAAGGTGATCCAGTTAGAAAGTGAAGTCAGATCATGTTAGTCCTCTGTTGGAAGCCCTTAGAGGCTCCTGGACCCACTCAGGGTAGGGCCAGGGTCCTTGTAGTATAGCCAAGGTTCTACACACAGTCCTGGCACATATGAATATAATAAGGTATGTGGCAAAAGGGACTTCATGGGTATGATTAAATTGAGGAGCTTGAGATGGAAAGATTATTCTAGATTATTCTGACTGGATCCAGTGTAATAACGAGGACACTGATAAGACAGAAGCAAGCCAGTTGGTCTCTCAGGAGGAGATGTAATGACAAAAGCTAGAAGAAAAAAGCCCCCATGACAACAGAAGCAGAGAGAGATTGACATGCTGGCTTTGAAAGTGGAGGATGGGGCCATAAACCAAAGAATGCAGATAGCATCAGGAAGGTAGGCAAAGAATTCTCCCTTAGAATTTCCAGACAGAATATAGACCTACTGACACCTTGATTTTTGGACTTCTGACCTGTAGAATTATAAGACAATTAATTTGTGTTGTTTGAGTCACTTAATTTGCGGTACTTTATTATAGGGTCCATAGAAAACTAACACATATTTTAAGTCTCTGACAATTAAAAGCAGAGACCAGGATTTGGCCATCTTTTCTGTAAAAGACCAGATAGTAAATATTTTAGGCTTTGTGGGCCATGTGGTCTCTGTCACAATTACTTAATTCTGCCATGTTGTGTGAAAGCAGCCAGAGACAATATGTAAATAAATGGCTGTGGCTGTGTTCCAATAAAACTTTATTTACAAAAATAGGCAATAGACTGGATTCAGTCCATAGGCTGTAGATTGCTGATACATAGTATAAACCAAAGCCTCACCACTGTTTATTGTTTTAACCTATACTTCATCGTTTTCTGGAATCCGTTTCCTATTTATGTGTGCCCCATGACCCTCTGAAGTACATATAGAATATTCAGCAATGGTCTGGAATTGGTTCTCCAACCAGAAACAGTAAGATTTTTAAGTGTGAAGATGTGAAGTGTATTATTAACACTCTATTGTTATCTTTAATTCCTCAGTATCTTTAATTATTAACACATCGTAAGGACTATATCTTAGAGGTGTAAATAGTAGTGCTAAATGACTCTAGCTTGATTTGCCCAATTGAGAAGGCCATACTGTGTTTTCACAAAGCCTCCAGCATTTCTAATGCTAAGAATATGCACGACTCATGAAAATGTATTTCATCAAGCACTGTCTACAGAGGATTAAGCTGAACTGTAAAACCATGTTTTTGTGTACAGACTTCAGGATGGCTAATGCTCTTTTGTTTATAATTTCTCCCTGGGACAGCTCTCTGGAGGCAAATGTTCTCTCAGCAGAGGAGGTACTGTACAGACAGTGTGATTTTTAGCCAAAGAAATTGCTGCACGGGGGGATCCTTATTAGACTTATGTTGTACTTCTTTATGCTTTGTGAACCTGACCCCAAACATCTGTATAAATGTGGCAAGTTAAAACAGCTTGCTCGTACCTGACTTGCCAAATACAGTTCTGTTTTCATCATGTTTATATCCGTCCTAAATGACATTGGCCCACCTCCCATGCCTGCTGGCTTTCTTCTCCCTTCTTCCTTGTTCATTGTGCTGACCTCCAACCTTAGCAGCTCAGACTCAATCCTTCCCCCACCCATGGTCAGGCCTGCACCATCATTGTTTCCTCTGCATCTTTTCCTAACATCCTCCTGGCCTATATGTGTGTTAGTTCATTCCTGTCACTTGAAACTTTACATGATCTTTGCATGTACTCTACTAAGATGCTCATATTCAGAAGCTAGTTTGTAATTATAGTTTATAATACTTGAGTGTAATAGTCAATAAATATTATCTGACTTAGTGATGGTTTGATTTTCCTCTTAATTTGACTCTTCTCTGTATTTTTCAGAACACTTTTTTAGATTCACAGTAATATTTAAAGGGTGGTGTAGAGAATTCCCATATACCTCCTACCGTTACACATGCATAGCCTTCTGCATGATCCTCATTCACCAAAATGGTACATTTTTTACCCAGGATGAACCTACATCAATACATCATAATCCCCCAAAGTCCATAGTTCACTCTAGGGCTCACTCTAGGTATGTGCATTTGATGGGTGTGGACAAATGTATAATGACGTATATCCATCATATCCATCATTATAATATCGTACAGAATATTTTCATTGTCCTACAATTCTCCGTGCTCTGCCTATTCATATTCACCAATGCACTAATATGGGGCTTCCTAGGTGGCACTAGTGGTAAAGAATCTGTATGCCAATGCAAGAGACATGAGGGATGCCACGGGTTCAATCCCTGGGTTGGCAAGATCCCCTGGAGTAACAAGTGGCAACCCACTCCAATATTCTTGCCTGGAAAATCCTATGGACAGAGGAGCCTGTCAGGCTACAGTCCATGGGGCTGCATAGAGTCAGACACGAGTGAGCACATATACATATGTACGATGTGCTAACACACGTACTCTCCTGGCAGCCACTAATTTTTATTGTCTCCATTGTTTTGCTTTTTCTAGAATGTCATGTAGTTAAAATCACAGCAGGTAACATTTTTAGACTGACTTCTTTCACTTTAAGGTTCCTTCAGATCTTGTTATGGCTTGATATCTCATTTCTTTTCAGCGCTGAACGATAGTCCATTATCTGGGTATCCCACAGTTCATTTATCCATTCACCTACTGAAGGACATTTTGGCTGCTTCCAAGTTTTGGTAACTATAGATGAAGCTGCTATAAACATCCAAGTGCAGAGTCCTGTGTGGACATACATTTTCAACGCCTTTGGAGAAATAACCAAGGAGCACAATTACTGGATCATGTGATAAAGGTTTAGTTTGGAGGAAAAGGCCAAACTATCTTCCAAAGTGGCTATCCCATTTTGCATTCCACCTGTAATGTTTGAGAGTTCCTGTTGCTCCTCGTCCTTGACAGCATTTGGTGTTGCAGTTTGCTGGAGTTTAGCCATTCTGATAGCTATACAATGCTATTTCAATTTGTGTTTTCCTGATGGCAGACGGTGTAGAGCATCTTTTCATAAACTTTTTAACAATCTGTATATCTTTTTGGCAAGGTGTCTGTTAAGCTCTATGGTCTATTTTTAATTGGATTGTGTATTTTCTTATTGAGTTTTAAGAGTTCTTTGTATGTTCCGATAACATCCCTTTGTCAGATGTGCAAATATTTTCTGTAACTCTATGGCTTGTCTTCTCGAATTCTCTTGGTACTGTCTTTTGCAGAGCAGAAGTTTCAAACGGTGACTAATTTTAGTTTTAAATGGTAAATAATCTTATCAGTTGTTTCTTCCTTGGATTGTGTCTTTGGTGTTGTGTTTAAAGTCATCGCTGGAACTTCCCTGGCAGTCCAGTGGTTAGGACTCTGTGCTTTCACTGATGTGGGCTTGTGTTCAATCCCTGGCCGGGAAACTAAGGTCCCACAAACCCTGTGGTGAGGCCCAAAACAAAACAAGACAGAACAAAACAAAAAAAACCTACAGTAAAGTCATCACCATATACAAGTCTTCTCATTTTTCTCCTGTGTTATCATCTAGCAGTTTTATAGTTCTGTGTTTACGTTTAGGTCTGTGATCCATTTAACTTCTGTGAAGCATGTAAGATCTGGGTTGAGGTTCATTTTCTTGCATGTCCAATGATTCCAGCACCTGTGGTTGAGGAGACTTACTGTATTGCCTTTTCTACTTTGTCAAAGATCAGGGGTCTGTTTCTGGGCTGTCTGTTCTTTTTCATCAATCTGTGTCTATTCTTTCAACAATACTGCATGACCTTGACTACTACAGGTCTTTCCTCTTTTCTAACCTATGCATTCAGTGCTATGAATTTCCCTCTTAGCACTGTTTTTGCTGTACTCCACAGATTTTTGACAAGTTGTGTTTTCATCTTTAGGTAGTTCAAAATATTTGAAAACTTACTTTGAGATTTCTTCTTTGACTCATGTATTTCTTAGAAGTATGTGGTTTAAAATCTTGTGTATTTTGTGGTTTTCCACTTAACTTTCTGTTATTGATTTCCACTTTAATCCCACGTGATCTGAGAGCAAGCCTTGTATGATTTATGTTCTTTCATATTTTATGGCTGAGAATGTTGTCAGTTGTGGTGTGGTGAATGTTTCGTGTGAACTTGAGAAAAATATGTATTCTCAATGTTGAATGAAATAGCCTGTAGGTGTTAATTATATCTAGTTGATTAATGGTGTTATTGAGTTCAGAGATGTCTTTATGGATTTTTCTGCTTGTGTATTTGCTTATTCCTGAGAAAGGGGTTTTCTTTGGATTATATTGAGAAATATGTTAATGGTTTAGAACAGCATTCTTACTTTTATTTTACCTTTTCAATTATAACTAGAGCTCTCGTCATGTTTTTGAAAAAGCAATCTACTCTGATCTCCAGATTTGCTTAGGAACTTTCATTTGTATTAAAGATCATATTTGATGATAACTTTCCCAATAGCTCAGTTGGTGAAGAATCCACCTGCTATGCAGGAGACTGCAGTTTGATTCCTGGGTTGGGAAGATCCCCTGGAGAAGAGATAGGCTACCCACTCCAGTATTCTGGCCTGGAGAATCCCATGGACTGTATGGTCCATTGGGTCACAAAGAGTCAGATATGACTGAGCGACTTTCACTTTAATTACTATCTTGAAAGCAGAAAATAATTGGGATATATTCTTGAACATTTTTTACTTGGACATGACTTTACCTAGACTGTTCTAGATAATTAAGAATTTTATTATCTTGAAAAACATATAGAGAAAAAGTCCAGAGTCTCTTGACATGGATTGATTCTAGTTTAAATAACATGCCACGTAAGGCCCTACACATGTGCCAGGCCTCAGTGAGTATGCCACTTGGTATAGAGAGCTGTGCTTGGCAGTGCATTTCTGTTTTCTTTCCAGTTCCCAGGAACACCTGTTCTTTGTATTCTGCTCTGCTCTCTTAGGTATGACAACCATGTTGCTGGTCTAGTTTCACAGTGTATACTGTAAGCCACCCAGAGAATATAAAAAGTAGAATTCTGCCGAGATTCCATTACAAACTGTTCTAAAGATGTTCATTTAAAATGCATAAGTGCCAAGCAGCTAAACCATCCTGTTTTAATTCTCTCTTCACACACTCCACAAAAAAAGTTATCATGATTTGTTAGTGTGGTAGGTGTTCTGATGCCCAGAGGTGTTCCAGACCAGTGGTCAGCACACAGTAAGAAGCTATACTAAAAGTACTTGCTTGCCATCTTCTGTATTGTACTATTTGAGTGAGTAAGAAAAGATGAAAGTGGACCTCAAATAATTACATTAAAATACACACAAGACATTGCTTGACCAATATCACTTCTGATGTATGCCTGCCAAAGATGTATAAGGTAATCTAATCTAACTGTGAGAAACAAGACATTTCCAATTGGAGGAATGTTACACAAAATAATTGACCTAGGCTCTACAATTGCCAATGTCATGTAAGTCAGAAGAGGCTGGGGGAATGAATATTCTAGAATTAGAATAAATGATCCTTGATCAGATTGTGGATTCAAATGCAAAATAAACTGTCCCAGCTTTAAAGGACATTATTGAGCCAATGAAGAAGATTTAAATATGGAATTTATGTTATTTAGAGTATTGAGTCATTGTTAAATTTTCTGCATGTGATGATTATATTGATTGTGATGTGGGGTACTTCATAAGAGGTATGCGCTGAGTGTTTTAGAGATTCAGAGTCACAAGGTTTGCAACTAACTCTCAAATAATTCAGAAAAAGGGAGTGTGTGTATGTGGGTACACCTATACATACACACATATATACACATGTATTATACATAGATGTGAATTAAGTGAGAGGGAGACTGTGTAAATATTAACAGCTGGTAAATTTGGCATATAGGTGTTTGTTGCACTATTCTTCCAAGTTTTTCCATAAGTTTGACATTTTTCAAAATAAAAATTTGAAGATCGGTAGACAGTAAGTCCCACAGGGTCTTTTCCCCAGACTTTTGTTTGGACTTAAGTTAAGGTTCAGATAAACTAATGCGGAAAATCCTCAAGCTACTAAAATAAATAATCTGTTCTTATCTTTTATAATGTTTGGATATTTTTGCACTTATAGACAAGGGCAGTTGAAGACTAGTTAAATAAATATGTCTTTTTATATCTGACCCTTGAAGAGATGCCTTTAAGTAAACAAATAAATAAAATAACAGCCAAGCATCCAGGCATTGTGATAATCACAAGGTTTTGATTGGGAAATATTTCCCAGTTTGAGAGTTATTGCTTTCAGCTGTAATAATAATGGGCTTTTCCTCTAAGGGGAAAATACATGATGTTTAAAATAAATATCATTGGTACAGTTTTGCACTGTTGAGAAAGCGTAAATAACCCTTTTTTCTCTTTAAGCATTCGATCACCAAAAAGTCTCGTGTGTGTATATTGGGGGAGACAGAATTTCAACTAAGAGGTGGTAAAAAGACTGGTTACAAGAGTGTCACCATTATTTTAAACAGTTCCATAGCCCCTTTGTTTGTGGCCTTCACACAAGGATAAGCCCAGACTCTTATCCAAGCAAGCTGGCTTTACTTTCCTACTGAAATCTGCATTTGACTGTTGAATACAATTCAGAATGGGACTATAAACTCAGAGTATGCCCTTATTTATCTTACTTCCTAGGAACTGACTTAAGTTCTGTTCTGAATACTGTAGTGGGTTATCTTTATGGTTATCCCAAGGTTGGTCCTAAAAGAATTTACACATTTTTCCAGGGAAGAGTCAAAATTGTTGAAGACATTTTTTGATGTGATTTCATGTCTTCACTTTATTTCCATATGAGCAAAATAGTAACAAATTCCTTCTTTGTTCCCTCAATCTGACATGATAACTCTTTCAGCAAGAAGATTAAATAATTATCCTGTTGTCACTCTAAATTCTATTTTTGTTTTTTAGAACTGAAAAGATACCCAGAACTGTAGTGAATATCATTATTTGAGTAGCCATGGTTTTTCTGACATTGTTCTAGTTGAATTGCCACCTACAGTGATGTGGTACAAATACCTAAAGAGCCCCTGCAGGACAGGTACTTTTACTTAACAGAGAAGGAAAATTATACAGCTAAGGTAGTAGGTGGTGGTTGGTCTGATAATGCGTGTGTGTGTGCAAAGTTGCTTCATTCCTGTCCTGCTCTCTGTGACCCTATGGACTGTAGCCCCCCAGGCTCCTCTGTCCATGGGATTCTCCAGGCAAGAATACTGGCGTGGGTTCCCATACCCTCCTCCAGGAGATCTTCCTGACTCAGGGATTGAACTTGTGTCTCCTCTGGCTCCTGCATTCCAGGTGGATTCTTTACTGCTGAGCCATCAGGGCAGCCCTGGTCTGGCAATAATAGTCTTGCTCTTACCACTGTAATACACTGCTTCCTGCTAGTAAAAGATATTTGTTTTCTTTTATTCCATTACCCACTTAGACATTGTGACAGGGTACAGAAAGACAATCAAATAAATGGAAACAAATCCTTTTAAGGTTGCAGTTTTATTTCTTTTCTCTACCAGCCAGTCAGTTAGGTCTTTTATAAGTGTGTTTATCTTTCTAAAGTATTAACAAGGATAGACATTTATTTGTCGATTAAAATTTGTAGCTCAGACTAAAGGAAATAACAGATATTCTGCAGGAATGATTAATGTCAAGGTAGCTTGCCTTGGTTGAGGCCAAAGATCCTGGGAGAATCCAGCTAAGTTCTCCAGAATCCTTCTTGGAATGGAGATGGAACAGCAGTGGGAGAATCTGAAGTAATATGGCTTATTAATGAATATTCCCTCACTGACTCAGAAGTACTTGGCAGGTAAGAAGTTGAGTATGTATGAGCATCAGTAGCTAGTACTTCTTGTTTCTTCAACAAGCATGATCACCAGTTTTGTGCCAGGCATCAAGCTGTGTACTGAACTCATTTGAGTCTCTGCAGTTGTCTGCAAGTCTAAATTTGCAATCCCTGTTGAGTTGCTATGCATAAAGTAAGATGTTAGCAATAAAGCATAATACCTATTAGCAATAAAGCATAATACCTACACTAAACCAGTCATTTATTAGCAATTATGACTGTTAATTGGCATTATCTTCCATGTAATGCTAGTAATAAAGAGCCCACAATATGGATGCCCTCAGGACATTTTCCTTGAAGACTTCCTTTGTAACTTTCCCTAAAAACATTCAAGAATCAGATGGAAGACATCCAGTTAGAAACTTCCACGTTGTAAAATTTAAGCTTTGATTATATTTACTTTGGGTGGCTGGAGTAAATTAACTTTTCTCCCAGCTTCCCAGGTGGCTCAGCGGTAAAGAATCTGCCTGCCAATGCAGGAGACTCAAGAGATGCAGATTCAGTCCTTGAGTCGGAAAGATTCCCTGGAGAAGGGAATGACACTCTACTCCAGTATTATTGCCTGGAGAATTGCATGGACAGAGAACCCTGGTGGGCTACAGTCAAGGGGATCAAAAAGTTGGACCAAACTGAGCACACGCACACACGTAACCACATTGTTCCTGATTACATGGTCTATCTGTTGTGAACCTTTTCAAGCATGCGTGTAGGTTGTAAATATTAGGAAAGCATTTAACAATTCATCAAAAATTCTTAAGTTTTAAATTGTCTGATTTTGCATTTGTACCTACCTTATTTTTTTCTCTTGCATTTAATAAATCCAGCAATCTGATTTTTTCATTTGTACGTAGCTTATTTTTTCTCTGCATTTAATGAATCCAGCAATTCTCACTATCTGAAATGTGTTGGTCAACAATTTTTTTTTTATATGGCACATCATTTTGTACATTAAGCCATTGGTTTTGGCAACGGTGGCATCGTCAGCTACTGTTTTTAACTGTTTCCTTTCAAAATAATTTATTGAAAAGAATATGATATATAAATATATAATGCTTTAGCAGCTTAATATGAGATTTTTCACATAAATTGGTAGTTGCCCTTGCTTTCCTGAAACACACACACTTACACACACACACACACACACACACACACACATACCCCTGGGAGAAAAATGACAAAATTCTAAAACCTCACATCATAGACTCAGAGAATGAACTCATTCTGGAACAAACTGGATATTTTGACAGTGCAAATTGCTAAATAAAGGCAATAATGAGTCAAGTGAGAAAAATGTTTGGAAGTAATAATTTTATGTATAGTATTATTTTCTTCCTCTATTAAATTTTATTCATGGTGTAACTTTATCCACAGATTAGCAGTATCTGTTTGCAATTCTGGAGTGTTTTACTGTTTAAAAACATCCCATCTTAAATTTAGATATATAATTTTGCTTTTATGATAGAAGCTGTAACTGTTTTATGGAGCAGGCTAGTATGATGCTCATCCACATACATCTTTGAAGCTCAATGTTTCATTTTCTTATAAAGATTACGTTAATTTTCATTTCATTTTCTGCTTGGAGACTACATATATCTTTGATTTTCAAATAATTGCTTTTCAGTGTGAGATCTATGATATCAAAGAGAACAGTCTCTATATCCCTTTAGGTATGTGATTTTAAGAGACCTGGGGCTTCCCAGGTGGCGCTGATGGTAAAGAACCCACCTGACAAAGCAGGTGAACATTAAGAGGCGCAGGTTCAGCCCTGGGTCGGTAAGATCCCCTGGAGGAGGGCCTGGCAACCCACTCCAGTATTCTTGCCTAGAAGACCTCATGGACAGAGGAGCCTGTCAGGCTGTAGTCCATAGGGTCGCACAGAGTCGGACACGACTGAAGCCACTGAGCACTGCACAGCACATGAGTACCTAAAGTGGTAAGAGTTCCAAAACTTGCAGGCAAAGGCCACTCACAAAATCTGTAAGTACTCTGCCTAAAATCATAACTAACAAAGATAAAAAAAAAAACAAAAAACAGGAAGCAAACAGAATTAATCATTTCAGGTCCTACCTTGTTATTTGCCTTTCAAATAAAATTATGTATATTCTCTCTTTCCCCTCTTTTTACCCCTTCTCCTTTTTCTGTATCATCTTTGATTCTTCTCTCTTTATCTCCATGATAATACAAAAATAACTATTCCCTAACTTTAAGAAGAGAGAGAAAACATTTTTGGATTCTCAAACCCAAGTATGCCAATTCTCAGTTCTCCTTTGTAAGGTTTTGGAAATACTTTTTGTGCATATTGCCTTCCCCCCTGACCTACCATTTTAAAAATCTTTTCTTTCAGTTGTTAGTATTGTGATATTTTCCCAGGAATATTTTCAGCCCAGATAGGGATATTTTAAAGGTAGGATTGTGCTGTACACTGTTTTTTGGCTACCCAAATCATTTCTGCCACTCTAAAAATTCCAAATAGTGTCTAAGAATCCACATTATTGTACACCTAGGATATCTCTGTCTTCTTAAGAAATATTTTATTATGAAATGTTTTAGTACTTTCAATAGCAGGCTTTCAGAGCCAAATGCAAGAGTACAGTGGAGGCTTAAGTACCATTTGATGACTATTTAATAGGTATATGTCATGCTTATATAGGCCATCTTCCAATCTTAATTCATTATTTCTTATAACAACCTGAAAAACCAGGTTTGAATTTAGAATTCTAGGCTTCTTGATGCCTTATTCATACTCATACCATCCCCACAGCACCGTCTTCTTTAACCGCCCCCAACCCCACTCCCTGCCTTACCCTACACTAACAGGAAACTGGCACATGTACACAGTGAAAATGTGCATGCATATATTGTAGTTTATACAGTATTATTCTATGGATGAATTCTATGTAACTGATTGCTTATCACAGAATGCTTTTATTGATTTTATTATATGTGTAGCTGGCCTATGGTTGCAATAGATGAGTGAGTATAACAGTGACTATTGGGTGATTTCTTTCCTTACCGTAACAAGTAACACAAAAGTGAAACAAAATGTAATCTGGGAATTCAGTGACACTAGTAGCTTCTTGAATCTGATAATAACATTTGAATACCAGTAGATTATATTTTATTGTTTTATTGTGCTATTCATAATGTAGGGACTGTAGACATGACACCCTTTTAATTCTAATCTGCATTATAACAGTTTTTTTTTTCATTATGCTCTTAAGAATAGTCAATACATAAAGAATAAATCAAGCCCTGATTTGTAGTGTTGAAAATTTCCTTGATATAAATACTCCTACAAGTGCCCATTTCCAGCTATTGACATATCGTTGCTGAACACAGAGATGGGAAAAGGCATTCTGTGGTTCACATTACATTGTATTTCCACCACACAAATCAAAGGACATAAATGACCTCAGGAACATGGGCTTTAGTAAGATCATTAAGAAGTCATAAATTTTGAGTGTTTATTTTTTTGTTATTAATAACATTTACTTTAAGTTTATGCAATTTACTTTTTGATGGTTATATTACCAGATAGCTTGAAATTAAAAAAAAAAACTAACAATCAATAACTTCTCGCCAGCCATCTGTCTTACTATCCATCTTATCTGATAGTGTGTATATGTTGATGCTACTTTCTCCATTTGTCTCACTCACTCCCTCCTCTGCTGTGTCCATAAGTCCATTCTCTGATGACCTGTAGGGATAGGATGGGATAGGATTATGTATGTATGCTGCTGCTGCTAAGTCGCTTCAGTTGTGTCTGACTCTGTGTGACCCCATAGACGGCAGCCCACCAGGCTCCCCCATCCCTGAGATTCTCCAGGCAAGAACACTGGAGTTGGTTGCCATTTCCTTCTCCAATGCATGAAAGTGAAAAGTGAAAGTGAAGTCGCTCAGTCATGTCTGACTCTTAGCGACCTCATGGATTGCAGCCCACTAGGCCCCTCCGTCCATGGGATTTTCCAGGCAAGAGCACTGAAGTGGGGTGCCATTGTAATCATGGCCAGTTTCTGTTCTTGTATGGCAGAATCCAACACAACAGTGTACAAATAAAAAGTAATGAAAAATTTATTTTAAAACTGGCAGCTATTGGCTCAGACCAGCTCTGGTACAGCATAGCTCAACACCACTGACTGAAAGGTCTGTGTGGTCACTTCTGGGTTTACATTCTGTCCTGTTGTCCTACTTGTTTAACTGCTCTGACAAAACACTATTAATTCAGTTTTAAAATTAAACGTTATCTTGAAGGGCCATTCTTTCACAGTTTTCTTCTTCAGAAATAGCTGTTCTAATTGAGTGCCATGTTGGCACTTCCATCTTTCAGGGGTATTTTATAATTATTTCATGAATTTCACAAATATTTGGAATTTGGAATGAAATTGCGTTGAATCTTAGGTTAGTTTGGTGAGAACAGACATTTCTATGATACTGCATTTTTGTGCATTAATATTGTATTCCTCTTCATTGTAGATCTCTTCATGTTGTTAAAATAATCTTAAAATGTTAAAACTTTTTTTTTTAGATTTATTTTTTTTGGTGGTGTAAAGATTTTTTCTTACTTTTTCCAAGTCAATTTGAGTTATAATCTACATATGATGAAATCCACCATGTATGTGAAGCCATATGAAAAACCATATATACACAGTTTGATGAATTTTGACAAATGTATACACTCATGTAACCACCTCCACAATCAGGATGTAAAACATTTGTCACCCATAATATTTCTTATTGCCTTATTTCAGTCAAATCCTCCTTTCCTTGCAAGCCCCAGGAAACCACTGATTCACTTTCTGTCACTATAGATTAGTTTGCCTATTCTTGAATTTCATATAAATGGAATCATGCTGTATGTGCATTTTTGGGGTCTGGCTCTTTTTGCTGGGCCCAATGTTCTTTTTTAAAAAATACATTTATAAACTTGCTGAAGTATGGAAATAAAGTTTGTTTTGTGAAAATTCATCTTATTTACTTTTATTTTGCTAACCCTTTTGTAAAACCCAATAACTTATCTGAGATTATTTTATTTAAAAAAATGTGAGTAATAACAAACCTGGAGATGATGACATTTTGATTTATTTTCCAACTCTTATACTATTTGTTTATTTTTCTTGTCATCTTATTTATGCTAGCCAGAACATCCAATGTTAAGTTGAAGTTATAATAGTAAGCCTCATATTTTTCTTATTCTTAGACTGCATTTCCATATTTCACCATTAAGTTTAATGACTGCTGTGGGTGTTGTATAAACAGATTTTATTAGACTTAGGAAATACATTCCCTTCCCAAGTTTGCTAACATTTTAAAAAATCATTATGGATATTGGATTTTATTGAATGCTTTCTACTACAGCTATTAGTAATCATTTTTCTTTCAACATCCTTTTTGTATATATTTTCAAAAATGAACTTGACTTCAAAAAGCAGGGGCTAGCAAACTTTTTCTTAAAGAGTAGATGATAAACATTTTCAGCTTGTGGGGAAAAAAATATCTCTGTCACAACTAGTCAAGTCTGCTCTTGCAGTACAAAAGCAGCCTTAGATAACTTGTAAACAAATAGTCATGGCAGTATTTCAGTAAAACTTTATTTGCAAATGTAGGCAGCCAACCTGTTGACTGTAGTTTGCTGACTCATGTCAGTAAAACAGATTCAAATATGGTTGTGATGCTAGGACTTTGTATACTTTCTATGTCTTCTTGAGTCAATTTTGTTAACTTAAACTTTCTAGTATTTTCTCCATTTCCTCTAAGTTTTAAAATTTATTTTACAACTATTTTATTTGTAGGTCTCCTTCATTTTATCATCTTTTTCTTTCAACGTTTTCTTTTTTCTTTTAAATTTTTTTAATGTTAATTTTTATCAAAGTATAGTTGCTTTACAATGTTGTGTTGGTTTCTGCTGTATAGCACAGTAAATCAGTCGTACATATACATATATCTACTCTTTTTTTAGATTCTTATCCCACATAGGTCATTACAGAGTACTGAGCAGAGGTCCCTGCACTGTACAGTCGATTCTCATTACTTACAATGTGTTTTTGTTTGAGACTCTTTTCTTTTTCCTTGGTCAGTTTTGGAATGCTTGTCTTACTGATATTTTTAAATGAAACTTTAACACAGTCAAGGAAATGGTGACATCATGTTTGTCTTCCACCTAACCCATAAATAGTTTGATCTATAGATGGTGAATCATTCTTCTACCTGGTTTGTTCATCTCTACTCTGCGTTGTGTCCTTTCTTAAGCTCCATACTCAAATGAAGAGGTAATTATGTCTCACATGAAGGAAGATCATTCTTGATTCAGTAATATAGGATATTGGTTCTCTGTTAATAGATAATGCAGATAAGCATTCTTTGAGCACTTACTGTATGCCAAGCACTCCACTAAGTGCTTGATGCATATTATCTCACCTAGTCTTCACAACTATTCTAAGTTTTGTAATTACCTTTATCTTTGCAGATAAAGAAATAGGCAAAGAGAAACTAACAGGCAGGCTTAGAAAAATAACGGTGGACCAGGATTCCAACTCAGTGTGATTCCAGAGTTCTGCCCTTAACCTCTAGAAAGTTTTCTTTGGTTTTTATTTGTTGGTTTGATTTGGTTGTTTTATTTTGTTTTGCTTTCTTTGAAACTGTACTCATAAAGCAAAGTTTTCGTGTATTATTAGGTATCTTAAGGAGACATGGCTATTAGGAAGCAGTACTCTGTGAAGAACCCCTAGACCAATTATGCCCTGTAACTTAAGTTTTAAAACTGAGATTCTAGCTTTTAGTCATTCCTGTGAGACTGATCCTTGCCTAAACCCCTTGGTTCATATATCTGAATGTAGCTAAGTAAGGGTCAGATCATGAACTATGGTTCTACTTCTGCATAATATTTTACAATTTTCAAAGGCTTTTACAAACCTATCATGTTATCCTCCCAATGTGTCTTTGAATTAGTGGTAATTACTTTTCCTATTTTAGAGCTTAGTGCATTGAGGCTCAGAGATTTAAATATCTAGGTCAAAGACAAAAACTCATGGGTGGAGCTCAGATGTAAACAGAGGTCTTTGGGCTCTCCATGTTGGACTCTTTTCTGAAACAACATGTATCAAACATTTCATGAATCCCTGCCTGATACAGCCAAATGATCTGTTTCTTACATCATCTGGTTTGCTTCAGTTTTGTAGAATTAAGGATTGGACGATGAGTGATTTATCAGTGTCACAGAGGACTGCAATATTTAATGTGTGTATGGACCTAATTTTATTGAAATGAATAAAGTAACCTTGGTAGAGTTAATGCCTGATAGAAATGCACTTAAGTGAGAATGAGAACATATATAATTAAAGAATCTGTTTCTCCACTGGCCAAAACAAGACAAGAAGAATGATTAAAATCTTTGTGTCCGTTTATTCATAGACTATTTCCACATCAACTAGGGCTGCAGATACTTGGTGTCAGTTTTTGAAAGTTTATTTTTAGGTTGCTGAATTCATTGTTCTGGATAATTTAGTGTTCCCTTTTTCTTTTAATGCGAGTGGAGAACTTACACGTGGATGGATGGCTTCCAGGGGTCTTTTGATGATGCTGTTTCCCAGAGGTCCATCAACTTAATGATGGTGTTTTTTAAAAGACCAATGTTCCAAATAATGACATGTAAAATATCTGTTATTAGCCTTTTTCCTTGACTGTGACTCCCTTTTAAGGGAGAAAAAAATGAATACAATGATTCTAAACTGGTGCTAAATTGATTTCACAGAAGTTCACATACCTTTGCACAATCTATTAGTAATGATATGTATCTTTTCTTTAAGGCAGAATTAACATTATGATTGTATACTACTGTATGTTATACATAAACATTCATAGTTAAGCAGTAATACATAGATATATGTGCACAGAGGCTTAAATATTAGTAGTAAATAGTAATGACAATTTAAGTCATAATTATCATTTTTAGTGCTTACTCCGCTCCCAGAAATATCTATAAGTGATTTGTTTAATTCCTCAACGAACTGAAAAGGTTCGTGCTAGTATTATCACCACTTTACAAATGGGAAAAATGATGCCCAGAGAAGTGACGCAAGTCAGCCAGTTCACACTAATCGTTAAAGGTGCCGGTTCCAGATTCCACACTCTTATCTATGAGCAGTGCTGCTCCACGATGAATGATTAGAAAGAACGGAAGTAGAGTTTCCATGACAAATAAGCACATGTTTCATGAAACAACTGCAAAGCCTTAACGACCGCTAGTTTCCCATTATCAAGTTAACAAGTTCAGTGGCCAGAAAGTTATGTGTGCTTAGAATTCTCTTGAAACACATGATGTTAAAAAAAAAAAAAACATTTTAAAGGCATTTTTCCTATTTGACATAGTCTATACTTTCTGACAATAGAGAAATTTGGAAGGAATTTCTCACAAATGTTCATTTATTTTTCTTTTGCATAGATGCTGTGAATCTTCTAACTGATGTATTTGTCTGTTTTCTTTGGCCACTAGGACATTCAGGACCAAATGTGCAGCCTACTTGTAAAAATTGTATCGAATTTTAGTATGTGTGTGTGTGTGCTTCATCACTCAGTTGTGTATAACTCTTTGCAGTTCCCTGGACTGTAGCCTGCCAGACTCCTTTGTTCATGGAATTCTCCAAGCAAGAATACTGGAGTGGGTTGCCATTTCCTTCTTCAGGGGATTTTCCCAGTCCAGGGATCAAACCCAGGTCTCTTGCATTGCAAGCAGATTCTTTACTGTCTGAGCCATCATGGAAGCCTGGATTTTAGTATGTCCCAGAATTAATCATATCTTGGCTTTTTATTATTTCTCTACCTCATCTTTCATGGGCCCTGGTTTCTTGAGCTGTTTGCTTTTCATTTTTTTGAATTATAAAAGTTCCCTTCAAGACAACTCAAGATCGTATGGAGATGTTTACTAAATACATCAAAAACATGTAAGATAATAATTCAAAGCATGTTTTATTTAAAGTCATAGAATTTCTATAAACATAGGACCACTGAGATTTTCTGTTAAATAACGAGAGAGGGTTAGTTTGGTTTGGTTTGGTCTTAGGAACAGGGTGTAGATGTAGTTACATTATTACATGAAACCTTGTTTATGTTCCTACTGTAAAAATAAGTTTCATTCTATTTTGGAGAAGCTATTTCTAGGGTTTATTTTTCCATTCACAATTAGATGTGTGACCCAACTGGATAGTTTACCGGTGCCTGTTGATGAATGTTAAACTTGAATTTGTCCAGCGACTAGCATCACTTATGTGTGTTAGTTGCTTAGTTATGTCTGACTCTTTGCAACCCCATAGACTGGAGAAGGCAATGGCAACCCACTCCAGTACTCTTGCCTGGAAAATCCCATGGATGGAAGAGCCTGATGGGCTGCAGTCCATGAGGTCGCTAAGGACATGACTGAGCGACTTCACTTTCACTTTTCACTTTCATGCATTGGAGGAGGGAATGGCAATCCACTCCAGTGTTCTTGCCTGGAGAATCCCAGGGATGGGGGAGCCTGGTGGGCTGCCGTCTATGGGGTCGCACAGAGTTGGACATGGCTGAAGTGACTTAGCAGCAGCAGCAGCAGCAGCAGCAGCAGCAGCAGAACACTAGAGAGGGTAGCCATTCCCTTCTCCAGAGTATCTTCACGACCCAGGGATCAAACCCACGCCTCCTGCATTGAAGACAGATTCTTTACTGTCTGAGCCACCAGAGCATCACTTATAAAATAATGTTGTTTTGGATGACCAAATAACAAACCTAATCCCTACATTTTTACTGACATCAGAATTGATTAATTGATTAGTCTAACACTTTGGAGGTGGAAACCCCATGCTAATTGCTCAGACAAAGGTAAGTGGTTGTATTTTTTAATGTATTTTTAAAAACATTTTATTTTATTTTATTTATATATTTTTGGCTGCACTGGGTCTCTGCTGCTTTTTGTGGGCTTTCTCCAGTTGCACTGAGAGGGGCTACTCTCTAGTACTGCACAGGCTTCTCGTTGTGATGGCTTCTCTTGTTGATAAGCATGGGCTTAGGCGTGCAGGCTCACTAGTTGTGGTACACAGGTTTAGTTGTCCTGCAACATGTATAATCTTGCAGGACGAGGGATCAAACTTGTGTCCCTTGTATTGGCAGGTGGATGCTTAATCACTGGACCACCAGGGAAGTCCCAGAGTTTGTATTTTAAACCAGGTTGCTCATTTCTCTTGCTAGTGATGCCGGGGAGCATCTCCACCAGTGTGGCTGGGAAGGGAATGGTTTTTCTATATACTACTGACCCCTGAGATACAACCTGGTGAGTTCATTCTTGATTGTAAGAGGGAAAGTGCTTTAGAAGAAAAAAAAATACTCCACAGTATTCCAGGGAGGGGAGAAGAGGAAGGATCCTAGGCAGAAAAAAAGGGAAAAACAGAATGTTGCTTCTGGGTGAAAAAATTAATGAGCAAAGACATAGGTGACCAATGTCAATGCAGAGCATCCCCCTTCTGACAGTCCCCCTTGAACCATCTCTGCAACGTGGGGTAGGCCACGGAACACACGGTCCCCTGTTCATTCTGAAAGTTTGCCATTGGTGAATCGAGATGATGAATTTGCCTGATGGATCGAGTTCCTGAGTGTGCTCAGAGGACAGAGGGAGAGGAGGCTGATCAGGGGCTCTGATCCCCCCGCAGCCGCTGGCAGCTGCCTTCCCCTGGCCGGCTCCTCGCCCTTCATGGGTCCTGTGCGGTGCATCTGGCGCCAGAAACAACAGTCATGTCAAGTCGCACTTCAGGACTGAACAAAGTTATCTCTGTGCAGCACGTTTCCAAATGCGATGAAAAAATAAGGCATGAACAGATGGACGGATTTTCTCGTTCCATTTCCCTCTGGTGAATCTTACGAGCTCTTTTGCCCATGGTATGTTTGTTTTCCATACTTGAACATTTTTTCCCCCAGATATAAAATTCAATATTTGAAAGTTGGTTCTGGCAAAGTTGACCAAATAATTCTTAGGTCAGTTCCACAGATGTGTTTATTTATTCATGTCTGGAATGCTTTCTTTCCTCAAATTACAGGGCACGTCAAGAGTTAGCGTTTCTTTCAGGATTTAAGGGTCACTTTGTTTGTGAAAACCAACCAACAAACAAAATAAAAACAAGAGAAGGAGTAGCTAGATTCTTACCCAAAAACAGTATTAGGGTTTTTTTTTAATCATTTTTATTAACTGATGTACTAAATAACCCAGGAGCAATAAAAGTAGTAATTAAAATGAAGCCTTTCATATTTATTCTTTGATCTCTTATATTTATATTTTCATTCACTCTATAATGTTTTAATTTTTAGATAAAAGTAAGAAGTCTCCACATGTCAGATGCAGGACTTTTGTATTTCTAAATTTGCAGAGGCAAGTGTGAGGTCAGTTTAGGCAATTCCATTTTAAAAGTAGTGGGGCTGAAGGTCAGAATGAAAATGAGTGGTTTGTATATTTTAAGATCACAATCTATAGAAACTCCACTTTGTCTCAAACTGAAATGCTTGCATATTTGGAACCACAACTTAACATCAAAAAAGGATTTCCTCTTGGTTAGAGTTTCCTCCTTCAGCTTCCTAGTGTCAAATACAGAAAACAAAATGCCATCAGGAATAATGACATTGCCCTTGGACTCTAATGCAGAGAGAGCAAAGGAATTCTGTACCTTCAAGACTTTTCTTTCTTTGGGGATTAAGTGATTTCAGATTTTTCTATTAAGTATTATAAAATAGTTTCATCCAGAACAATTAGAGGCACACCTTGAAGGTATTGTGGGTTGAGTTCCAGACCAGCACGATAAAGCAAGTCAAATTTTTTTCTTATTTTCCAGTGCATATAAAAGGTATCTTTATATAGTAGGCTGTTGAGTACAACAGCATTATGTCTAAAATATATACATAGCTTAATTAAAAATGCTTTATTGCTGAAAATGCTAGCCATCATCATAATAATGAATTATCACAATGCAGTGAAGTGAAATGTTAGTTGCCCAGTCATGTCCGACTCTTTGTGACATTATGGACTGTATCCCGCAAGACTCCTCTGTCCATGGAATTCTCCAGGAAGGAATACTGGAGTGTGTTTCCATTTCGTACTACAGGAGATCTTTCCGGCCCAGGGATCAAATCTGGGTCTCCTCCACTGCAGGCTGATTCTTTACCATTTGAGACACCTTGTAATCCCTATCACAGTGCAGGGTTGCCACAAATCTTCAATTTCTTAAAAAAAAAAAAAAAAATCTAATACTAACAGAACAACAGCAACAAAAAAATCCACAGTATCTGAGAAGTGCAGTGAAGCACAGAGCAGTAAAATGAGGTCTGTCTGTATACTTAGAAGGGGTAAAACTGTGCAAACATCACAGAAATGATCCATTGTGACAAGCACAGTAGTGTGTGCTGAGATGGTACCCATTGATGTGGACCACGCATAAAATCAGAATGTGTGTTTAACATGAGCGAAATTACAGGAAAGTGAAATTAGTATACTACCATTTAAAAAAAACAAAGATTAATTAATTCTAAAGAGCACTCATGAAAGTTAAAGTGTTAATTGCTCAATCGTGTCCAACTCTTCATGACCCCATGGTCTGTAGGCCACCAGGTTCCTCTGTCCATGGGATTCTCCAGGCAAGAATACTGGAGTGGGCTGCCCTTTCCTTCTCCAGAAGATCTTCCCGACCCAGGGATCCAACCCAGGTCTCCTGGGTTCTTTAAAGCAAGTGGATTCTTTACTGTCTGAGCTACCAGGGAAGCCCAAAGAACACTCATGAACCTAGCAAAATATTCAATGAATATTTTCTATGTGAAGAGTGCTGTGCTGGGAAGAATCAGTGCCTCAAAGATGATTCAAACATAATTGTCATAAGAGGCAGAGACCAGAAATTGGAGTTTGACATAAATCTAATATAACTAAAATGTTTGTTGGGGAGAGGGGTACAGTAGAGGGGCATGTCTCTCTAAGAGTAGACAGTTACCACATATAAGAAAAAAAGCTACTTATCATTGATTTTGGAATAGAAGATAAATGACTATAAGAAATGCCCAAGAATAGTAAATGTCAGAATCTTCTAGAAAGAGTCTGAGATGACATGGTCTTAGGGATAGTGAGATCTGTTTTCTGAAAGGTAAGAGATGATCCAGAAAAATCAGAAAAGGAAACTGAACTGTTCAGAAGAATGGAATCATGTTCAAAGAAAAAGGGTGTACTTGGGTGCTTCCAATAAGTGTGGTACACCGACTTTCAGGAAGGTGGGAGATTAAAAGCTGTGGGGTTTATTAGCAAGAGACCACTGGAGAATTTTGAGAAGTGTTACCATGTAATATTTTGCAAAGACAGTGTAGAACAGAATATAGTGCAGTGGTTCATAGTAAGACCTAGAATTTGATTTATAAAACTGTACAGGAAAAATTCACCAGTTTATAAAATAATATTGTCATTTTTATAAGAACTTAAGGATCACCATGCTTATAAACTCGATTTAATATATTTGTGTAAGTTTCTCCAGAATTGGAGTGTTTGGGTTCTTAGATCTTTGAAAAGTTTAAATTTTTTTTTCCTGTACAGTTTTATAAGTTTATAATTAAAAGACCTAAATAAATCACCAGTCTTAAATTTGATAAATACATAAAATACCGGGTGTGTGTTCTCAGTCACTTCAGCCATGTCTGACTCTCTGTAGCCTCATGGACTGTGGTCCCCCAGGCTCTTCTGTCCATGTGACTTTCTAGCCAAGGATACTGGAGTGTGTTGCCACACCCTTCTCTAGGAGATCTTCCTAACCTAGGGGTTGAACCCGCATGTCCTGAGTCTCCTTCATTGCAGGCGGATTCTTTAATGCTGAACCACTGGGGAAGCCCATATGAAATAGCAAATGCACACAACTTACTGTAAACACATAAGGCACTTGCCTTGGTTTTGCTTTGTCATCTTTGTCCCTCCCTCTGAATTTGACTGGCTTTAAGAAAACTCATGCACTAAAGAGGCAATCCTAGAACCCAAGGCCTTTACTCCTCAGCAACAGTTCTTTTTGCCCTCCTTCAACTTAAAAGCTAGAAAGGGAAATATTCAAATTTCAACTTCTCTTACAGCCTCAAGGGGCCACTTGCCACACTTCTGTCTGATGGGGTATATGCAGCTCCTGTTGCTTATTTTATGGATTTAAAAGGCACTAGGTATCTGCTTGCTCCTTGGAAGAGAAGCTCTGAGAAACCTAGACAGCATATTCAAAAGCAGAGACATTACTTTGCTGACAAAGTTCCTCTAGCCAAAGCTGTGGTTTTTCAGTAGTCATGTATGGATGTGAGAGCTGGACCATAAAGAAGGCTGAGCACTGAAGAATTGTTGCTTTTGAACTGTGGTGTTGGAGAAGACTATTGAGAGTCCCTTGGACTGCAAGGAGATCCAACCAGTCCATCCTAAAGGAAACAATCCTGAGTATTCATTAGAAGGACTGATGCTGAAGCTGAAGCTTTAGCCATCTGATGCAAAGAACTTAATAGTTAGAAACGACCCCAATGCTGGGAAAGATTGAAGGCAGGAGGAGAAAGGGATGACAGAGGATGAGATGGTTGGATGGCATCACCAACTCAATGGACTTGAGTCTGAGCCAGCTCCAGGAGATAGTGAAGAACAGGGAAGCCTGGCATACTGCAGTTCATGGTGTCTCAAAGAGTCAGACATGACTGAGTGACTGGACAATAAATTTGCTTATTACCATAGATAATGTAACCTGGTAATTATTATATCTGAAACTTATGTGACCCTCACTATTTTCCAAAAACTGTTATGTATACTTTCTTTGAGTTAACTGTAACAATTATCATTTCTTTCCATAGATGAGGAAATGACAACACAGATTTCTAGCTTACCCAGAGTCATACAGGCAGTAAAGGGGGAAAAGCTCAGATCTGAGCCCCAGCAACCTAGTTCAGGCAGTGCAGTGGTGAAGAATCTGTCCACTAATACAGGAGATGCAGGAGATATGGGTTCAATCTCCAGGTCAGAAAGATCCCCTGGAGAAGGAAATGGTATTCTTGCTTGGAAAACTCCATGGACAGTGAAGCCTGGTGTGTTACAGTCCACAGGGTCGCAAAGAGTGAGACACGACTGAGCACACACAAGCGCCCTAGTTCTAGAGTCATCTTCACCCCTCCCCCACAGTCACCTCTCCCTGGTCCTTCCTCCACTGGGCACCTGAAGCTCTTTGTTTTATGCATTCCACAACATTTATGACATACTATCTCCCCCAATGGATGAAATGTTCTGTTGCAATGTGCATTCTTTATACCCTACATCACAGCCACAGAACTTATAGATGTTCAACAAACACTTCAGTGAACAAATGACTCGAGATCTATAACTTTACAAATGTCACACAAGTGGTCTTACTTTAAAAGCAACAGTACGCCAACCCTAGAGGCTATCCCTTGAGATGTAAGAAAGAGTAAAGAGAATAAGAGGAAAGTAACATTTTTACTCTGTAAAGAGGGTTTCACTTTATCAAATGACCACTTTATGCAGTATCATCATGGAGTTGAGACTCCTCTGGCCAGATCTGGTACTGAAGGAGATTTTCCATTGTTCCTTTGAGTGAAAACAAATGGAAGTGTTCTCTTTGCTACCCTATGGACTATAGCTCGCCCGGCTCCTCTGTCCATGGAATTCTCCAGGCAATAATAATTGCTATTCCCTTTTACAGGGGATCTTCCCAACCTAGGGATCTAACCTGGGTCTCCTGCACTGCAGGCAAACTGTTTAAGATCTGAGCCACCAGGGAAGCCCCTCCCTTTGTGTATTTCCCTATAAATGACATTGTCACTATCTAATACTTTGACAACTATCTGAATCAAATAGTCCATAGAGAAATAAGACAAATAACAAGGCCCCCTTCAGATCTGTGGTTTTCCTTCAGGAAAGCTAATGCATGTGATTAGGCATCTGCGTCCCCACGTAGAGCTGATGTTTGCCTGCAAATGTATGAAAACAGTAGGAGAGAATCACTGAGACCCATAGAAAAGGGATATCATTTATATGTTAGGACATGTTCAACATCATGATGTGGATGAAATAATACTGTATTAAAGTTCTCCAGAGAAAGAGAACCGATAGGAGATATTTTATATGAAAGATGTATTATGAGGAATTGACTCATTCTATTATGGAGGCTGAGAAGTCCCATCATCTACCAACTATAACCTCGAGTCCAGGAAAGCTGGGGGTGCAGGTCAGTCCAGGTCCAAAGACCTGAGAACCAGGAGTTGCAGCTGGCCACATCCCAGCTCAAAATATGAGGCAGGAAAGGCCAAATTTTGCTTTCTTCTGTCCTTTTGTTCTGTTCAGGTCCTCAATGGGTTGGATGACGGCCCACCCGCATTGAGGAGGGCACACTGCTCTCCTGAATCCACCATGGCAAATGCTAGTTTCATCCAGAAGTGTGCCCACTGACACGCCCAGATACAGTGTTTAGCCAAATATCTGACACTTGTGATCCAGTCAGTTGACCCATAAAATTAACCGTGACAAATAAATATGTCACACTTGGAAAAATATGTCAACATCATGTCAAGCTAGCATGGCTTGTGGCGTATATTTGTTAAGCAGAGTCTTTTTGTCTCCCTCGGCCCCTTTGTTATCCAGTGAGGGCCAGCCATTACCTCCTGGGATGAGCAGTCACAGGGGCCCTTGCTCTGTGCTAAGTTGCTTCAGTCAAGTCCAACTCTTTGTGACCCTATGGACTGTAGCCTGCCAGGCTCCTCTGTCCATAGGATTTCTCCAGCAAGAATACTGGTGTGTGTTGCCCTGTCTTCCTCCAGGGGATCTTCCCAACCCAGGGATGGAAACCACATCTCATGTCTACCTGCAGTGTCAGGCTGGTTCTTCAACACATCACCACCTGGGAAGCCCCATGGGGACCCAGACTTTTCAGTAGCTCTTACCTAAGATGCAGAGACAACTTTATTTCATTAACTCAATGGTCTGACCGAATATAATGATAAAGGGTCCAACCTCATGGAAGATTGGATTACTTCCAGTCCCATGGAGTGGCTGCAGGCTGTCGGATGCAGAGTGTGTGGCTTACTTCTCTCTGTCAGCCTCCCATTCTGCTAACCTGGGATTCTGACACTCTAGGATGGGGGGAGGGGCGGAGACAGAGGCAAGGGGACAAGGGAGTTCTTGCTGATGCTGCTGTGGTGGCGTCCCTGACCTGTTGTCCAGACTCTCTCTCTGGCTTCCCCCGCTTCCTTTTCCACAAGTTCTGCATAGTGCAGTACCTTCACTTTAACAGGTTGGATCTGGAGTTTTCAAACCTCAGCTGAAACATCCGGGTAACATCATGTTACAAATGCATTTTTTAAAAACTGAAGTCTTCCCTCTACTGTCGACCCAGAGCCCCCTGTTTGGACATAGACCTCTCCAGGCTCCCCTGGAATGTGTTGCCATCTTCATTTCACCTTTAAAATGACCTCTGTTTGATTCCACTAGCTTCCAAGGATGCACATGTAGTTACGAATCACACGTGAGAGTGTTTATATATCGAATGAGAAATGATGTTTGCTGGTAAATATTTCCCTGTCTCCTTAAATTCCTACTTTTTGGATAAAGTGGACTTGAGGTGGCTCACCCAGAGAATGGGATGAAATCAACAGAGAAGAAATTGGGCAAAGGAAAGTAAGAAGAGAAGAATTAAACATTACTGAGTAATAGATGATATTCACTAATGCTGGGTGTTGCCCTGAATCAGTGGAGGTTCATAGATTTGGCTGAATTCCTTAGTTGTCCAAAGAGAGAAAGACAATCAATTGCACAATTCAATACATTTATAAGGAGTAAATAATGTAGTTGCTCAAGATCATCAGACATTTTCCTAAGAGAGAAATGTCTCCTGTGTTTTCTCGTGGCGGGAATGAGAGGTGGACTAAAAGGCAGTATCACCCACTACAAGTTACATATGCTCATATTCTTTCCTGTAACATTCCTCAAAACTGACAAAAAGTCAAAGATTACTTTAGCAAATATTCTTATAGAGAGAAACATGATGCTAAGTAGCAGTATTCCTTTAGATACGGCCTAATATCGGGCCTTCCTATTAACACACGCACACACACACATATACTTTAAGTTTGCTGATACATCTTTTTAATTTTGATTACAGCCCAGTATTAAATATAATACCTTCTTTTGTTGATGCTTTACCCATTGGACAGATATGGGTGTTTGTGCATGTCCTTGAAACTTCTTTTGCCTATAGTTCTCACATGAATTTCCAGCTTAAAAAAATCTTTCTTTCCAAAAGCTATGGATTGGCAGTCAGGGTGAAATTGTATATTTAAGAAGTCATTCTTTGGCATTGAATTCTTCTTGGGGGAGATTTAAAGCTCCTTCCTTGATCTTTGTTTTTCTTCTTTTCCCGGAAAAGGCTGCTCTTGGGTGTTAAAAAAAAAAAAAGAGTCAAAGACTACAAATTTTTCAGATGCATCTGGCTCTGTGTGGTGAATATTAATTCATGTGTTCTCAGAGGTTAACTTACTGAAAAAAAAGCAAGATGGGAAGCAAAGAAAGAAGGAAGATATTGTATATAAGGAACGGTTCCATTTTCTGTATAGAACTTAATGAAAATGGAACCGTTCCTTAAGAGGTTGAAAGAAGAATATTTTCCCCCTGAAAACACCAACATCCCAACTGGAAGATGAGACGGTTAGATAGCATCACCGACTCGATGGACATGAGTCTGAGAAAACTCTGGGAGATAGTGAAGGACAGGGAAGCCTGGGGTGCTGCAGTCCATGGGGTCACAAAGAGTCCAACAAGACTGAGCGACTGAACAACAACTGGAACAGGATGATCTCACAAATAAATGTCAAGTAAATTTGTTGAATGCACTAGGGTGCCATGATCAGGGGACAAATATACTAAGTCCCTGGTCTGATGGTGATGACAGTTAGGTTTGAATAAAAATCAGAGTTAATGATTTTACTGAGGCCAGAATAAGTAGCATGTTGGCACCAGCTCACTGCTCAGAAAATGACTGAATTATTAATTGCGCACATGGCTTTCTTAAGTCCATTTCTGCTTCACGGACACTTTCTGCTATTTTCAAAGATTTTTCATCCAAAACTACTTGATGAGATTACTTATAGGGGGTATATTTATATAAATACTCCCTGGTGAGAAATACAAGTGGTTTTATCTTAAATAAATAAAAAATCTGAAAAGCATTTCCATAACTGTCTTCCCCTGTGGTGATGGAGGAGAATAATATATCTTAATTTTGAAGCCATTCAGACACTTGAGAATATGGAGGCTGGAGAAGAGAGCACACCCATCTCTAAAAAGGAAGAATCTAAACTCCTTGAAACCAATCAGAATTTGACTGATAAAAAGCAGTTTCACTATTTTCACAAACAGGTATCAGAACTAACAAAACTGTCCTGGAAAGGCAGTTGAGTGAAGGAAGGCCTCCTGTGTGCTTTGTCAATGGCTCTGTCCTTCCCACCCCCTGGAACAGAGTCCAGCACATAGTAGATGTTTGGTAAATATCTGTAACATGCTTGAATGAATTATAAGCCTAAGTAGCAAAATGAATGAATGAATGAGAGCTGTCTAGTAGAGGCTTGAGTGACCTGTGCTGATGAGTGGATGAAACTACATTGTAATTAGCATTGAAATCATTGGTATTTTTATGACTTCTTTCCTAATATTGGACAGTTGGCATTCCTAAAAATTTTCAAGCGTTTTCCTTTCACTCTTCTATACACAATTACATTAAACTTCCCATTATTTACTGAAAGTAAAGGAAAGTAAAAGTGTTAGTCACTCAGTCATGTCCAGCTCTTTGGAACTCCATTGACTGTAGCCCACCAGGCTTCTCTGTCCATAGAATTATCCAGGCCAGAATATTGGGGTGGGGTGCCATTCCCTTCTCCAGGGAATCTTCCTGACCCCAGGGATCGAACCCGAGTCTCCTGCATTGCAGGCTGATTCTTTACCATCTAAGCCACCTGGGAAGCCTATTGCTTGCTGAACAAAACTCAAACTGTTATCACAAAATAAGGTTCAAGTGAGTCTGAATTAATGTATTTCTCTCCAGTTCACATTTCTGTGGCTGATTACTTAACAGTCTAAATATTAGTTATAGGTATTTAATTGTCTGACCACCATAGTTATGAGGGTACATAGTTTTTCAATTAAAAACGTCAAAGGAATAAAAGGAATGACTAAAGATAAGCCTAAGGAACAAAACCGTTTTGTTAGCTAGTCACTGTTTTTACTCTTTTCTGTATTCACAGACATGTTTGAAATAAAGTAATTCATTCAAGCACATTTTTGAGTCTCTTTTCTGTGTCAGACATTCTCTAGACAAAAGAGAGTTGTTACAGTGAAGAAGTCTCAATACTTGCCCTCATGGAACTTACATTCTGCGGGTTCAGTTCAGTTCAGTTCAGTTCAGTCGCCCAGTTGTGTTCGACTCTTTGCGACCCCATGAATCCCAGCACGCCAAGCCTCCCGGTCCATCATCAACTCCCGGAGTTCACTGAGACCCACGTCCATCGAGTCAGTGATGCCATCCGGCCATCTCATCCTCTGTCATCCCCTTCTCCTCCTGCCCCCAATCCCTCCCAGCATCAGAGTCTTTCCCAATGAGTCAACTCTTCCAATGAGGTGGCCAAAGTACTGGAGTTTCAGATTTAGCATCATTCCTTCCTAAGAAATCCCAGGGCTGATCTCCTTCAGAATGGACTGGCTGGATCTCCTTGCAGTCCAAGGGACTCTCAAGAGTCTTCTCCAACACCACTGTTCAAAAGCATCAATTCTTTGGCGCTCAGCCTTCTTCACAGTCCAACTGTCACATCCATACATGACCACAGGAAAAACCATAGCCTTGGCTAGACGAAACTTTGTTGGTAGAGAGAGGCATTTAACAAATTTTGAAATAGATAAATCATATTACAGTATTTAGCTAAGATACATGGATGGTGGTTTAGCCATTAAGGCGTGTCTGACTCTTGCAACCCCATGGACTGTAGCCCTCCAGGCTTCTCTGTCCATGGGATACTCCAGGCAAGGTACATGGAAGTAAGAGTGATTATGATGAGGGGTGGTAGTATTGCTACATGAAATGGGCTCTTGGGGAAACAAGAGAGTTCGGCTTGCACATGTCTAGGGAAAAAAATGTTTCAGGCAGTGGGAAGCAAGATGCAAAAGCTCCTAAAATGGGAATGTGCGTTAAGGTGTTACCAGCAGGAAGCTGGTTACCAGTGAGGTAATGATGATGGCAGGGCAGATTGCGGAGCATCTCCTCGACCATGGTACACACTGGACTTCATTGTAAGTGTGATGCAAATCTACTGGAGAATTTGGGGCATAGAGAACTTGATCAGATGTATATTTTAAAAAATGTAACTGCCAGGGATAATAGACTATATAGTGGGCAAGAGGAGAAGCAGGGAGAGATCGCAGAACTCTTATTTTTCTGAGGTGAAATGATGATCGTTTGAACTGCGATCTTGGTGAGAAGTGGTTCAGTTTGAAATATCTGTTAGTGCCAGAGCCACCAGGAATTTCTATTGCATAGAATGCCTGGGGCAGTAGAAACATGTGTGTGTGTGTGCTAAGTCACTTCAGCCGTGGCTGACTCTTTGAGACCCGATGGACTGTAGCCCACCAGGCCTCTCTGTCCATGGGATTCTGCAGGCAGGACTACTGGAGTGTGTTGCCATGCCCTTCTCCAGGGAATCTTCTCAACTCAGGGATTGAACCCTCATTTCTTATGTCTCCTGCCTCGGCAGGCAGGTTCTTTACCGCTGGTGCCACTTGGGAATCTCAGCAGAAACATACTAGTCAATAATGGTTCCTGAGGGTCTGGCCTGAAAAATTGGGTCAGACACTCATGGCTCAGAGGTTAAAGTGTCTGCCTGCAATGCATGAGACCCGGGTTCAAGCCCTGGGTCGGGAAGATCCCCTGGAGAAGGAAATGGCAACCCACTGCAGTATTCTTGCCTGGAGAATCCCATGGACAGAGGAGCCTGGTGGGCTACAGTCCACAGGGTTGCAAAGAGTTGTACACGACTGAGCTACTTCACTACAGTACCATTTAATGAGGTGAAGAAGACAGGTGGAGTGGGATTGAGGACCAAGAAACAAGACTCGATTTCTGATGTGTCACTTTGAGATGCTTTTTAGACTTCTCAGCGGAGAAATGAGAAGGCCTTTGGATGAATGAATCTGGCTAGAGATATAAAATTGAATGCCGGCAACATCGAGATAGTGATTTAAAACTCTGGGATTAAATGAGATCATGTGAAGATGGTTCTTCTCAAAGTCTCTCTGATCTCGCTAAAGAAACTTTGATTTTTTTTTCTCAGTTGCTGTGGATGGACACTTTGTCAAATACGCTAAAAATAATTTAAAGGGAAAATAAAACTAAAAGAAAAGTGAAAAAAAATAAAAGAAAAGTGAAAGAAAGAAATGCAAATGCCAGCTCTTTATTTTATTTTTGCTATTACATTTAATGGATATGCAATTGTTATGTCAGATTGCTGCCACAGTTTCTAAGCATTTACGCCGGCTTGTTGTACCTACTTTGCTGTGCACTGATAACAAAGTGTCAGACCAAGCTTGGAATGAGAGAAGGGGAGCTTTGGGTTTCCAGTGTTAGCCTACCGCAAGATGAGGAGGTAAACCTAAAAGACACTTAGATACTATATTCATGGATAATTAAAAAGAATTACGCAAAATACTAAAATGGGTCTAAGCCTTAACATCAAGCTGGGAAGTGGTCCAAGTTCAGTTGCCCCAGTTGGAGAAGGTGGGGCTTCTGAGTTTTTAGAAAACATAAGACTGTAGTTCTAGAATTCAGATGAAGAGAGTGTCTCAAGAAAAATGAGACACCTATATAGCCTGTATAAATGTTCCCAGACATCGACTAGAATGATCAAAGAGGCCAGGAAGGATGCAAAGATATGCTTTTACTTTTACACCACTTTCCTTTCCCCACAAGTTTTCATAGGATGCAGTTCTACCAATCTTTAGCTTTGTCTCTGGAGAGTCTGTTCTAAGATACTTTGGGGACAAGCCTGAATGAAGAAGCTCAAAAAGAAAGAAAGAAAGAAAGAAAAAGCAGCTAGATCTGTCGCCAAGGGTAGAGTGAGATCAGAGTTTTAAACATCTTCCTCCTTAAAAGCACAAGCCAAGTGACCTAACTCTTAAATGGGAGGCTCTAGGGGTTCAACCTGGCCATTGAAGTCATTACCAAACCGACCATTTATATTTATTTGGTTGTCCCTCTTTATCATTAGCAGTAGATATTATTTCAACCAACACATTCTCTGAATCAGGCCAACAGTATAATGGTACTCTTGATTTTTGCAGCAAAGATTGTTTTTTCAGGCAAAGGGAGAAAAAAAAAATCTATGGGCGATGGTTAGTTGGTTCAAATGCACACATGTGGATCCAACCTAAGATTACTACCTTATGTCGAGCCCAAAGGGAATTGCACAATCTAGATTTTCCATCTGTGACTTAATTCATCCACTTAAAAATATTGCCCTATATTTTTGCTTAGCCTGGTGTTTGTCTCTGCTCATCCTTCCTCTCTCTTACCGTCCTGTGTTCTCCAACTGGGGCAGCTGAATTTGGACCACTTCCCAGCTTGATGTTAAGGCTTAGACCCATTTTAGTATTTTGCGGTAATTCTTTTTAATTTTTCATGAATATAATATCTAAGTGTCTTTTAGGTTTACCTTAATCCCAGTATGGCAGCTTTACCTATATCATTGGTTCTCAACTGGGTATGATTTTGCCTCCTAAGGAACATTTGGAAATATATAGAGACATTTTGCTTGATTCAGCTGGGGGCTGAAATGCTGCTGGTGTTTAGTGTATGGAGATGAGAGCTGTTGCTAAAAATCCTAAAATACACAGGAAAGCCCCTGACAACAAAGAATTATCTGGCTTCACATACCACTAGTACCAAAGTGAAGGAACCTTCACATATACCTAGACATTGATTCATTCATTACTTACCCCCATGCTAATATTTCTCTCCACTTAAATATCTTAGACACTTTCAGTTAGTCATTATACTTGATTAAGAAATAACAAAAGAAAAAGAGAAAATGATCCATATGCTCAGAGAAGCACATTGACTAGTTAATGGCTACATAAGAAGTAAGGCAAACAGGTCTTTATAATGTCAAGACTTCTGATTCTACTTGTGAATTACATTTGTAAGGATTTGGTAAAGGGGTATCCTCAGCGGACGGCACAGCGTTATTAATGGAGGAAGACCTGAGTAATGAAATGAACTGACGAAATGTCTGAACTGTAGAATGGCTTTGGTGAAATTCATTGCATTACTTGCATGCCCTTGCCTTGCCCTGCACACTCACTGAGTAACCTCCCAGAGGAAGCTTGCCTTGGCAGAGCCCTGGGGACCCTGCCCACAAAACAGCTTCCTCTTTGGGTGGACAGATTGCAAAAAGGCCCCTTTTCTGAGCTGCGCACTCACAGGCCAGGGCCAGGCTTTGATGGGTACATGCTGGTGGGTCTCCAGGCTCATTTTGCAGAGGGGCAGGTGGTTTTATAGGCCCTTTCCAGCTGGCTCAGTGGTAAAAATCCTGCTTGCCAATGCAGGAAACGTAAGAGATGCAGGTTCCATAACTGGGTCAGGAAGATCCCCTGGAGGAGAGCACAGCAACCCACTCCAGTATTCTTGCCTGGAGAATCACATGGACAGAGGAGCCTGGTGGGCTACAGTCCACAGCGTCATAAAGAGTCAGAAATGACCAAAGCACCCACACATGCAAGGTGCTTTTGTGCAGGACACAACTTGCACAGACTTACACGACAGCCCTGCTGGAGCTTTATCTTTGTCCTGAGCATCCGTCTTGGTCTTTATTTATTGCCCAAATGTGTGTGAAGTGCCTACTGTGTATCCAATGTAGGCACTTCAGTAGCCCAGCAAACAAAACAGATAAAGATATCCACCTCGAGGAACTTACATTCTAGTGGCACTTACAGTCTAGTGGGTGTTGTTCAGTCTCTTAAGTCGTGTCCTACTCTTTGCAACCCCATGAACTGTAGCCCACCAGGCTCCTCTGTTCATGGGATTCTCCAGGCAAGAATACTGGAATGGGTTGCCCTGCCCTCCTCCAGGGCATCTTTCCGACCCAGGGATTGGACCCGCGTCTCTTATGTCTCCTGCATTGACAGGCGGGTTCTTTACCACTGAGCTACCTGAGAAGCCCAGTCTAGCAGAGCTTGTGTTTTAAACGTTTGTGTAAAGTTGATAATAAATGTATACTCTAGGTGAAAAATAATAAACGGCTGAAGAGTTTCATCATTAGGGTCCAGAGAGCAGTGGCCTGGTTTCAATCTCACCAGCTCCAGGCTGGGCTTTCTTTTTGCGGCAGGAAGTTCAGCTGACCTCATCCTGAGGTCTAACGCAGCTTCCTTCTTGCCTTACTGTAACCCTATTCTCTGACCTCGAGGCTTTGTGAGTGGCCTGGCTCAGTGAAGAAGGAAGCATTTTACCCCCTGCCTGGCTCTTAACACTTCCAGCAGCCCCACCTGTGGATCCTGGCAAGTCTCTGATTGAACATTTGACTTCAAAGCTCTGTTCTGAATTTATGAGGCGTTTCCTGCTCTTTGGGTTTTGTTTTGCATTTTTTTTTGCCCACGGGTATCCAAAAACCGTATCTTGCACCATATTGGTCAGAAGGCTTATTGCAGATTTTTTTTTCCTGTTCAGGGGTTTGGAGGCTGGTGTTGGGCAGTGTCATGAGTGGCTGCTTTGCTCCGGTATTTGCTCCAGTATTTATATGTCGTCGTCACCACCCTTTTAACTGTAGTCCAAGAGCAAAGCGTGTACTGGACAGAAAACAAAAAAATAAAGCTGAGAAAGCAGGCAGCAGTGAGCAGCTCATGGAAGTGAAATGCAATCCTGAAATGTATTTGCTGAGGTGTGAGTTATCATCAGTCTTTCCTTGAACATCTGGAAGGAAACAATGCCCAAACCAACATGATATAAATTACTAAGCTCAGTCATTTCTGTCCTAAAGTATGTCAGCTTATGTCTATTACATTGAAAGAGAAAGATGCATTCATTTTTTTTTTCCAAATGACAGAAGTCATTTGCCATCATTCATGCGTATTTCTCTTTCCATGTTTTGATGCTGAGATACTGTAACTTCTGGGGACTGCGTGCTTTCAGGGAGATATTTACCTGATGTTCTGTAAAGCTACACTCCTAGTTTCTTCACTGTTTTTGAAAACTTGCCTTCTGTTTCCATAAAGTTCTGGCCAGTAGTTACACTTTTCTTTCCACCTTTTCCTTGGTCCCTTGTCAGGTGGTAACTAGAATTTGGGCTGCAATAAAGGGGACCATTGGGAGAGGGGAAAATTTGTGTGATATGTTAGTTTGAAAGGAGGGTTCTCAGGATTTGCCTGGTGGTCCAGTGGTTAATAGTCTGTGCTTCCAATGCAGGAGACCTGGGTTCAGTCCCTGGTCAGGGATCTAGATCCCACATGCCACAACTAAGACCCAGCACAGTCAAATAAATACATTTTTAATGAATTCTAGAAAAAGGAGGGATCTCACATGAACTTTGAGGTTCAAATAGAACTCAGTTGACTTGGAGGCCAGGCCAGACTTCTTGATGCACAGGGTGGAGGCATCTCTAGGTAAGAGTTAGTTCAGAAAACCTTGGGTATGATTGTTTTAGAATCTACTAAGGACTTTTGATATCTTCTACATGAGCTTCAACTCATTTATAAGGCTTGAGAATATTTGAGACTGTAGGTTCCTGTATGAATTGAATGGACTCACATGCTTTTCCTATCATTTTAGAGAGTGACTGTTCAGGTTAGTTCAGTTCAGTTGCTCAGTTGTGTCCGCCTCTTTGTGACCCCATGGACAGCAGCGTGCCAGGCCTCCCTGCCCCTCACCATCTCCTGGAGATTGCTCAAACTCATGTCCATCAAGTCAGTGATGTCATCCAACCATGTCATCCTTGGTCATCCCCTTCTCCTCCTGCCTTCAATCTTTCACAGCATCAGGGTCTTTGCCAAGGAGTCAGTTCTTAGCATCAGGTGGCCAAAGTCTTGGAGCTTCAGCTTCAGCATCAGTTCTTCCAATGAATATTCAGGACTGATTTCCTTTAGGATGGACTGGTTTGATCTCCTTGCAGTGATTTTTGCAATAAGTAAATGTTGGTGAGATTCAGAGTTTGATATCAATTTTAAACTGTGTCAAAGAGAGGAATGCAGTGTTTATGGGCTCTGATGATGGCTTGTCATTTTTCTTTTTTTGTAATTTTTGGCTGTGCTGAGTCTTCCTTGCAGTGAGTGGGCTACTCTGTAGTTGAGGTGCTTTCTCATTGCAGTGGCTTCTCTTACTGCGGAGTGCTCGCGTTTCAGTAGTTCCGGTGCACAGGCTTGGCCGCTCCTGAGCATGCGGAATCTTTCTAGACCAGGGACTGAACCCGTGTCCCCTGCTTGGCAGGCAGACTCCTAACCACTGGGCCAGCAAGGAAGCCCATATAATGGCCTATCTTAAAAATGCATTCCTTGTATATTTCAGAGATTAATCCTTTCAGTTGTTTCATTTGCTGTTATTTTCTCCCATTCTTAGGATTGTCTTTTCACCTTCTTTATGGTTTCCTTTGCTATGCAAAAGCTTTTAAGTTTAATTAGATCCCACTTGTTTATTTTTATTTCCATTATTCAAGGAGGTGGGTCATAGAGGATCTTGCAGTGATTTATGTCAGGGAGTGTACTGCCTATGTTTTCCTCTAACAGCTTTATAGTTTCTGGCCTTACATTTAAGTCTTTAATCCATTTTGAGTTTATTTCTGTGTATGGTGTTAGGAGGTGTGCCGTTCAATACCAGAAAAACAACCAACCCAATTAAAAAGTGGGCAAAAGACCTAAACAGACATTTCTCCAAAGAAGACTTAAAAACATATGCCAAAGATGGTTTATAGCCAAAAATGGCTAATAAACACATGAAAATATGCTAACATTGCTCATTATTAGGGAAGTGCAAAATAAAACTCACCTCACACCAATCAGAGTGACCATCATCAAAAAATCTACAAACAATGAATACTGGAAAGGGTGTGGAGAAAAGGGCATCCTTTGCACTGTTGGTGGGAGTGTTCAGTTCAATCAGTTCAGTTCAGTTCAGTTTAATCGCTCAGTCGTGTCCAACTCTGCAACCCCATGGACTGCAGCACACCAGGCTTTCCTGACCATCACCAACTCTCGGAGTTTACTCAAACTTATGTCCATTGAGTCCATGATGCCATCCAACCATCTGATCCTGTGTCGCCCACTTCTCCTCCCGCCTTCAATCTTTCCCAGCATCAGGGTCTTTTCAAATGAGTCAATTCTTCATATCAGGTGGCCAAAGTATTGGCATTTCAGCTTCAGCATCAGTTGTTCCAATGAATATTCAGGACTAATTTCCTTTAGGATTGACTGGTTGGATCTCCTTGCTGTCCAAGGGACTCTCCAAGAGTCTTCTCCAACACCACAGTTCAAAAGCATCAATTCTTCAGTGCTCAGCTTTCTTTATACTCCAACTCTCACATCCATACATGACTACTGGGAAAACCATAGCTCTCACTAGATGGACCTTTGTTGGCAGAGTAATGTCTCTGCTTTTTAATATGCCATCTAGGTTGGTCATAACTGTTCTTCCAAGGAGCAAGCATCTTTTAATTGCATGGCTGCAGTCACCATCTGCAGTGATTTTGGAGCCCCCAAAATGAAGTCTGTCACTGTTTCCACTGTTTCCCCATGTATTTGCCATGAAGTGATGGGACCGGTTACCATGATCTTAGTTTTCTGAATGTTGAGTTTTAAGCCAGATTTGTCACTGTTCTCTTTCACTTTCATCAAGAGGCTCTTTAGTTCTTCTTGCTTTCTGCTATAAGAGTGGTGTCATCTGCATATCTGAGGTTATTAGTATTTCTCCCAGCAATCTTGATTCCAGCTTGTGCTTCATCCAGTCCAGCATTTCTCATGATGTACTCTGCATATAAGTTAAATAAACAGGGTGACAATATACAGCCTTGAAGTGCTCCTTTCCTGATTTGGATCCAGTCTGTTGTTCCATGTCCAATTCTAACTGTTGCTTCTTGACCTGGATACATGTTTCTCAGGAGGCAGGTCAGGTGGTCTGGTATTCCCATCTCTTTCAGAATTTCCCACAGTTTATTGTGATCCACACAGTCAAAGGCTTTGGTGTAGTCAATAAAGCAGAAGTAGATGTTTTTCTGGAACTCTCTCGCTTTTCGATGATCCAACAGATGTTGGCAGTTTGATCTTTGGTTCCACAAACACTATGGAGAACAGTAAAAACCAGGAATAAAACTACCAAATAACCCAACAGTCCCATTACTGAGCATTTACTCTGAGGAAACCATAATTTAAAAAGACTCATGTACCCCAATGTTCATAGTAACACTGTTTACAAAAGCCAGGACATGGAAGCAACCTAGATGTCCATTGACTGATGAATGGATAAAGAACTTGTGGTATGTATGTACAATAGAGTATTACTCATTTCTTACTTTGAAAAGCCCCTGATGCTGGGAAAGACTGAAGGCAGGAGAGAAGGGTACGACAGAGGACAAGATGGTTGGTTGACAGCACTGACTCAATGGACATGAGTTTGGGCAAACTCTGGGAGATGATGAAGGACAGGGAACCCTGGCATGCTGCAGTCCATTGGGTCGCAAAGAGTTGGACATGACTGAACAACGGAAATTCTTTTTTTTTACTCATCCATAAAGCGGAACACATTTCAGTCAGTTCTAATGAGGATGAACCTAGAGCCTATTATAGAGAAAGAAGTAAATCAGAAAGAGAAAACTAATATCATATATTAACACGTATATATGGAATCTAGAAAGATGATAATGATGAACCTATTTGCAGGGCAGTAGTGGGGATGTAGTCATAGCGAGCAGACTTATGGACACAGCAGGGGAAGGAGGGGGGGGTGAATTGAGACAGTAGCAATGAAACATATACATTATCATATGTAAAATAGATAGCCGGGGGGAATTTTCTGTCTCATGCACGGAGCTCAAACCTGGTGCTCTGTGACAACCTGGAGGGGTGAGATGGTGTGGGAGGTGGGAGAGAGAGATTCAGGAGGAAGGGGACATATGTTTACCTATGGCTGATTCGTGTTGATGTATGGCAGAAGCCAACACTATATTGTAAAGCGTTTATTCTCCAATTAAAAATAAATAAATTTGAAAAATGCATTCCTGTTTAGTGTTTGGAATGTTTCCTCTCATTACTTTTGTAGTGGATTTAGCTATGGATATTTTTTCTTAGATTAATATTTAAGTAAGAAAGTATTCTCTGGATGCACAAAGATTACCCAGCAGCTGGAGGGCTGTCCAGGAGTTAGCTGCTCAACAGTTAGGAAACTGATAATAGATTAAAAATGGATAATCCACAGAGTGAGTGAAAATAAGACAGACCTTCAAATCCCCAGTGTCATTCTCATTCAATATCATTTCACGGAATGAAGAAATAAAATACTTTAACTAGCTAAATATGTGTAAGGTTTTTTGGTCGAGAGTGAGTTCCTCTTACAGATCGTCAGAATTTTTTAGTTTCTGGTTCTCACAGCTTTCACTCCACACAGAGAATGAACCTCAACTAAAATCTTGTGAAAAAAAATGAAAGGAAACATGTTCCTCAGATGTGTTCCCTGGAGGCATGTGTTGTAACAGGAGTGAGATGGATGAGGGGCTCTTAGCCTGTGCTTTGTCATGCAGTTTTCATGGACAGAACATGTCAGGTAAAGGAAACCCAGTGTGAGAAATAATCAACAACGCTGTGATTCCCAAAGCATTATATTTTAATCTCAAACTTTTGGATTTCTCCAACAACCCACCATCACCAACGCAAGTAACAAATTGCAAAAATTAAGAATTTCAAAGCATTTAGATTTTGGATTTTAAAAAACCCTAAAAAATTATGCAACTTAATATGTAATCAAAGAATTTGCAAACATCTCATTGAACCTGTAGGTAAAGAGCTTAAAGAATATATGCAAGCAAAGAATGATAAATGGAATTCAATAGTATGTGTCATGGTTGCTAATTTATTATATATCAAAATTCATAGTGTACTGTTTACTGACTTACTTTTTATTGCTCCATTTAGGAAGTCTATGTATATTCATAGAGATTTGTATAAGATCAACCCCAATATCAGTCCCCTAGTCCTTTTCCAGTAATGTCTTAAATTCATCAGTGACAAATTACCCTTCTAGAAAGTTCTGGGGGAACTGGAGACTACTCCAGGGATGGCTGTACTTTTCACATGGTTCATTCTTGTTCCAGAGTGATGTGTCCAGGGATTTGTCCTCGGTTTAATCAATCTTTTTCTTCAGCAACGTGTTGACTTTTGGAAAACGCTGTTTCTGTTGTGATAAGACTTTGAACACTTCTGTCACTTCAGCTCAAGTCGGACTTGGCTGTTGAGCAGTGGGTTCAGGGGTTGTGTGCACAGAAGGCTGGAATGCAGGGAGCAGGCATGGGCTGGACACCCTGCCACATGCACGCTCCCTCAGACACACTCTGTCTTCTTCTTTCTTCCCCCGGCTAGTGTTTGTGACTGAATTTGCTAAGCACTTAAATATCTCCTACTTTGTTCTTTCAGCAGACCATTTGTTTACTCGAGAGCTTATTTTGGCAAGTGAATAATCAGCTATCTGAACAAACTCAAGGACGATCAAGGGGAATAATTGACCTCAACTTTAGATGATCCACATTTTTAATGTTAGTATTTGTGACTCTGCAGAATGATTGATCACAACTGGCTTGCTTTCTTCCCTGTCTGTGAAACTACATTAAAAGCTCTAAAGTACCTTTAGAAATCAAGTTGTAAAAGCCCTTGTTACTGTCAAAATTCTATGTGATTTTTTAAAATCTGCAGATAAGGAAGTGTGGGCAGAAGATTCGCATGGCCCTCTGTTCTAAAGACAGAATCCAGGGCCTTCTCTGGTGGTCCAGTGGCTAACAGTACATACTCCCAATGCAGGGGACCCAGGTTCAATCCCTGGCCAGGGAACTAGATCCCACATGCTACAAGAAAGATCAACGATGCTGCATGCTATAATTTTGACCAGGCTCAGCCAAATAAATACATATATATTAAAAAAAAGACAGAACCCATAAATCCATATTGTGTTGCTTTTCCCCTTTCAGAAACTTAACTGGTAGAGATCCATGACTTGTGTTATTATTGAACACTATTAATCAGACATCGTCGAGTGCTTTGATCTAGTTCTCGTAGTAGGAATGTTTATTGTTTCCTAGAAGATTTAGCTGTTTGCAGGGAGAGTAAAAATAACGGGATCAAGCAATAGCACACACTTTCAAAGTGTGCGTGCATGCATGCTAAATTGCTTCAGGTGTGCCCAACTCTTTGCAACCCTATGGATGTAGCCTGCTAGGCTACCCTGTCCATGGGATTTACCAGACAAGATTACTGGAGTGGGTTGTCATTTCCTACTCCAGGGGATCTGCCCAGATCAGGGGTGGAACCCCTGTCTCCTGTATTGCATGTGGGTTCTTTACCACTGAGCCCCTGGCTCAGCCACCTGGGAAGCTCATCAACTAAGACTAGTGTTGCTTTTTCCTTTGTTGTCTAGACTCTAACTGACTCTATTAGTGATTTTGGAAAGCATTAAATCCTTGGCTTTTTTAAACCTTGCCCACAATAGTATCAAATTGTTTTCAAGTATATCTCACTTCCTGCTATTAGGAAAATCCTTGCTCACTCCAAGGACCAAAGTACATGACTTTTAGATGCAGACTAGGAAGCAAGAGAGGGACAGATTAACACAATTTATAGCTGTAATTTGTGTTGGAAAAGTAAAGGGGCATGGCTGGAGTTTATTTCTGAATATTTAGGAAATCTCATCTGCCCGTGTTGCTCAGGATTTCTGAGTTGCTGAAACATTTTCCAAAACCCCATAATGTTCTTCAGATTTTCATACCAGACTATTGGTTGAAAACAAGTTTGTCAGTATAAGCTCCGTGTGTCTTAGGGAAGGCTCAACCTAGAAGAGATTTAATTTTGTAATTTAATGGATTAAAGGGGTCCTGTGTGCACTGGCAAAAAAAAAAAAATGTGATGGACAAATATCAATAGATCCTATCCAAGAACATCTGTAATTGAAAAATAGGATAGAGACATTGAGAATATGAATGATCAAGCAGGCATAAAAGATGAATTTCCAAGGGCTGACTTGCTCTACTGTGTGTGTGTGTATGTGTGTGTGTGTGTGTGTGTGTATGTGTGTATGGCTTCTTTCTTTCTTTTCTTCTTTCTCTCTCTCTCTGTCTCCCCTCTTCAAATAAAACTTATATCATCTACCTATCACATAGGGGACTGATTTCTGAACATCAACAAGCATAAAGCTTTCAGCAAATAATTATACATTGCCTGGGCAACCAGCCTTAGGAAGGCTCAGTTTCTGATTTTAACCAAAGGCAGTTTTTAAAAGAGCATCCAGGAGAAATATCCTTGGCCTCTTGAATTCCTTCCTCCATCAAGGTGAACACTCTTTATTCTGTCTCCATTCTGTCTGGAAATAACCAATAACAGTAGCTAGCCAATACAAACTCCTAGCCAGTAAGAACTAGCCAGACATATGTTATCAACCAGTGTATAAAATGTGATGACTGGTTCGCAGGTTGTTTTGCAGACAACTAATGGAGTCAGTGAGAAAGTCTGGCTCAGAAGATATCTGTTGTTACATTCCAATGGCTGGGCCAGAAAATGCTTGTTGCATCTGTTGACTCCACTGCATTCTGGTTTTCCCTAATGGTGGGGGGAAAAGGGAGACGGAAAGAGAAGATGGTCAGACTTCAAACTCCCTTGCTAGCTGATTGCATTCACAGCATCTGGTTAATGAGAAACTGGCTTCTTCTTGTTGTTGTTCAGTCACTCAAGTCATTTCTGACTCTTTGAGACCCGATGGACTGCAGCAGGTCAAGCGTCCCTGTTCTTCACCATCTCCTGGAGCTTGCTCAAACTCATGTCCATCGAGCCAGTGATGCCATCCAACCATCTGATCCTCTGTCATCCCCTTCTCCTCCTGCCTTCAATCTTTCCCAGCATCAGGGTCTTTTCCAATGAGTCAGTTCTTCGCATCAGGTGGCCAAAGTATTGGAGCTTCAACATCAGTCCTTCCAATGAATTTTCAGGCTTGATTTACTTTAGAATTGACTGGTTTGATCTCCTTGCAGTCCAAAGGACTCTCAAGAGTCTTCTCCAACACCACAGTTCATATGCATCAATTCTTTGGTACTCAGCCTTCTTTATGGTCCAACCCTCACATACATACATGAAGACTGCAAAAGCCATAGCTTTGACTATAAGGACCTTTGTTGATAAAGTAATGTCTGCTTTTGAATATGCTTTTCTTCCAAGGAGCAAGGATCTTTTAATTTCGTGGTTGTAGTCACCATCTGCAATGATTTTGGAGGCTAAGAAAAAAATGTCTATCACTTTTCCATTGTTCCTCCCTCTATTTGCCATGAAGTGATGGGACCAGGTGCCATGATCTTAGTTTTCTGAATGTTGAATTTTAAGCCAGCTCTTTTACTGTCCTCTTTCACCTTCATCAAGAGGCTCTTCAGTTCTTTGCTTTCTGCCATAAGGGTTGCATCATCTTCATATTAGGTTATTGATATTTCCCCCGGCAATCTTGATTCTAGCATGTGCCTCATCTAGCCTGGCATTTCGCATGATGTACTCTGCATCCCTGGTGGCTCAGATGGTAAAGCGTCTGCCTGCAATGCGGGAGACCCGGGTTTGATCCCTGGGTCAGGAAGATCCCCTGGAGGAGGAAATGGCAACCCACTCCAGTACTCTTGCCTAGAAAATTCCATGGATGGAGGAGCCTGGTGGGCTACAGTCCGTGGGGTCGCAAAGAGTTGGACATGACTGAGCGACTTCACTCACTCACTCTTCGTATATGTTAAATAAGCAGGGTGACAATATATAGCCTTAATATACTCCTTTCCCAATTTGGAACTAGTCTGTTGTTCCATGTCCAGTTGTAACTGTTGCTTCTGACCTGCAGACAGGTTTCATAGGTGTTTTGAAAATACTGAGAATTTTCACAGTTCCAGAATTAGTCCTGAACCAGTCCAATCTAGTCACTGATTTGCATGTTTCTGAAATCTTAAAGGATTTCCCCAAGATCTGGCTCAGGTTTTTTTTCATTAAATCTAGATGATGTTTTAAAATATTTCACTCCAGTGTATATCACTTGAAAAATGTAAGCTTCAGACATAGCATTTATCAGTTTCATACATCAAGACGAAGCAAAAACAAGCAATGCTCTCCAACCTCCCCCACCATGTTTCTATTGCTTTATGCTTTCATGTAAAAGGAAATACTTTATTTAGTTTTATGAGAACATATCTGTACATTTTCAATCTTACTTCCTCCACTCCCTGTAAGAATTTCAGTGTTAGCTGAAAGCAAATTACCTTCTCTCTCTCTCTTTTTTTTTTTTTCATTTTCATAATTACTATCCACTTGGAAACATTTGGTCTAGTCCATAATGATGCTTCCAAATAGCAAAATACCAGTATCAAAGGGTTAAAGATATTAGAAAGCATCCTGGTATTACTTTTCATACTCATTGAACCACATTATTGTCAGTCCATTCTCTCAACAAAAAAATGAATTTGAGTTGGAGAGTTCAGTCCCAATAACTTTGTCTTGCTCTGAGTCCCAGTAACTTTGTCTTGCTCTGACTTATGACAAGAATGTGCTTTGTAAATCACAAGTGAAGTCTTGAATTCACTAAGGGTTGAGACAAATGGACTATATTTATGGTATGTTGATTGGATGCACATATTTTAAAGACATATGACCCTAGTTTTACTAGCTGTGTTGAGCTTAACCAAGAAAAAGAAGGGCTTCAAAGATCAAGCCCCCACAGCAATACAAGGGTATCCATTTGTGTGAAGTGGGTCATTTTTAATGACTTGCCAACAACCACTTGTAAATGTATAATTGAAGTCATTAAGAGATCAGTTTCCCCTTATCTCTGGGGAGAGATCTGCTTTTTCCCTCCTTCACAAATGTTTTAATGAACTCAGTGTATTCTTAAGCATTATATAATATGAAAATAACTTTGATGGACAGATATTAAGAAAGGAAAAAAATATTAAAGATGTACCAAACTCAAACAATTTGCCAGTCTAATTTTTTATTTCTAATTTTTTGTTTCTAAGTATTGTTTACTGGGGGAGAGTGTTAGAGGTAGGCAGCCTTCCTTTGTGTGGCGTAGTGCCTACAGAGAATAGATGAAAAGGTATTTCTGTGAACCTCAGAAAGTAAACCAGTGTTTTGATTTAGGAATCAGGGAGAGATAAATGAACAATAGATTCCTTGTCATGTCAAATTCTGAGTCTTAATTCCTGCTTCAGGATTTCTTCCTAGAAGATTTTATGTTTTTTTTTTTCTCCCTTTAAGATGAGTTTTGTGGTTAAGAAAAGTTATCGAAGAGATGATGAAATAACACAAAACCATAGCAGGCTTTGCCTCGGTTCAAGGAGGCCATTAGGAGGAAATTGACTAAAGCTGTGCAACTCTGAGACCTGGCTGCTTACGTTCCTTAACATTTTTTGCAGAATGCTTCAAATTCTTGGTCTACTCCTAGGAGGCTCTCGGACTTCAGACACTAATCCCAAGTAGAGTCGCAGAGTCCGGAAGACATCAATTCACTGTGACAAACAGAAGGCTGAATGACATTCCTGCCAAAACGCTAGGGGGATTTATTTTCTCAACAACAACAACAAACCTTCCTGACCAGATGCTTTGCGTTGTTGTCTAAAGGTAGAAGTAATAGACAAAAGAATCGGGGTTTTCTCTGCATTCCGGGAACTGCATGACGCTGATGAGAAGCTGAACTGCAGTTCTGTCATCAGTAACTAAGAATAATCAGCATTTCTACCAGGGCTCTTTTGAGGATGTAAGTAGGTTAAATACATGGACAACCTTGGTGCACTAAAGGCGCCCCACAGATCTCCAAGGGCTGAAGAATAGCACTGAATAGGAATGAAGTTTTATCCAGCAAACCTAATCAACCTCTTTATATTACATATGCATCTTCTACCCACAGCTGGTTGGTTCCTGTTTTCAGGTTAACAGATAAATTAAAATGCTTTCCTTTTCTTCCTTTATTTCTCCCGTTATATTCTGTTTGACTTTGTTGGCACCTATTTCATGGTCAGATTATGATAATAATGGGAGAGATGGCAAGAAAGAATTAGGAAATCTAGGAGCCTGGTAAAGCTGGCAGGGTGAAACCGAGTGATAAGCCAGGTTGCGGGTTCCCATTCTTCCAGGGGACCCTCTCTTTTACATCAAAATAGTTTGAAAATCACCTTATGCATTACTTCAAAATCAGATAAATGTCAAATGCTTAAAATAGTTAAAAACTCAGGGGAAAAACCATAAAGACTCTATAAGAAAATATGGTTTAACATTTATGTAATTTTGAGAAGAGAAAGGACTTCATAAACACAATCACAAGCTCAGAGTTTGCCTGCTGCTGCTGCTGCTAAGTCGCTTCAGTCGTGTCCGACTCTGTGCGACCCCATAGACGGCAGCCCACTGGGCTCCCCCATCCCTGGGATCCTCCAGGCAAGAATACTGGAGTGGGTTGCCATTTCCTTCTCCAATGCATGAAAGTGAAAAGTGAAAGTGAAGTCGCTCAGTCATGTCCAACTCCCAGCAACCCCATGGACTGCAGCCTACCAGGCTCCTCCATCCATGGGATTTTCCAGGCAAAGAGTACTGGAGTGGGGTGCCATTGCCTTCTCTCTAAGCAGCTATAATATACATAGTTTCATATCTATATAATATATAACCATAGGTATAACACTATGAAGCTTTTGCATAAACAATAATTAGATGGAAATAAAAGTAGATGAGAAAATGGAGAACAAAAGTATTTTCAACATATGAGTGTGGCAGTATCTTAATTTATAAAGAACTCTCAGAAAACCAAAGAAAGAACATCCTTAAACATGGAAGGGTAAAAAAGACTGTTCACCAAAGAAAGGAGAAATGCAAATGATGCCAAAATCTACTTTGAAATGTTTATCCTCACCAGTTGCTTAAAAAAATGCATTTTAAACAGCAATGAGATACTCTCAAATGGGTATTGATTAGAAAAAAAAAAAAAAACAAGGGGACTACATACTATTGGATTATGGTGACTAAAAGAGAAACAAGCCATCTCAGGGCTATGCTGTTCCAGGGGAAATTGACAGGGACTGTCTTCAAGACCAGCCACGTGGCCACAGACTTTGGAACTTAACCCTTTGTTCCAGCAGTTCTACTTCAGGGAAAATATTCAATGGATATATAATGGAAATATTCAATGGATATATAATTTGAAAGAGATGGGGATACCAGACCACCTGACCTGCCTCTTGAGAAACCTGTATGCAGGTCAGGAAGCAACAGTTAAAACTGGACATGGAACAACAGACTAACTGGTTTCAAATAGGAAAAGGAGTACGTCAAGGCTGTATATTGTCACCCTGCTTACTTAACTTATATGCAGAGTACATCATGAGAAACGCTGGGCTAGAGGAAGCACAAGCTGGAATCAAGATTGCTGGGAGAAATATCAATAACCTCAGATATACAGATGACACCACACTTATGGCAGAAAGTGAGGAGGAACTAAAAAGCCTCTTGATGAAAGTGAAAGAGGAGAGTGAAAAAGTTGGCTTAAAGCTCAACATTCAGAAAACTAAGATCTTGGCATCTGGTCCCATCACTTCATGGGAAATAGATGGGGGAACAGTGGAAACAGTGGCTGACTTTATTTTTCTGGGCTCCAAAATCACTACAGATGGTGACTGCAGCCATGAAATTAAAAGATGCTTACTCCTTGGAAGGAAAGTTATGACCAACCTAGACAGCATATTAAAAAGCAGAGACATTACTTTGCCAACAAAGGTCCATCTAGTCAAGGCTATGATTTTTCCAGTGGTCATGTATGGATGTGAGTGTTAGACTATAAAGAAAGCTGAGTGCTGAAGAATTGATGCTTTTGAACTGTGGTGTTGGAGAAGACTCTTGAGAGAGTCCCTTGGACTGCAAGGAGATCCAACCAGTCAATCCTAAAGGAGATCAGTCCTGGGTGTTCATTGAAAGGACTGATGTTGAAGCTGAAACTCCAATACTTTGGCCACCTGATATGAAGAGCTAACTCATTGGAAAAGACCCTGATGCTGGGAAAGATTGAGGGCAGGAGGAAAAGGGGACGACAGAGGATGAGATGGTTGGATGGCATCACCCACTCGATGGACATGGGTTTGGGTGTACTCCAGGAGTTGGTGATGGACAGGGAGGCCTGGCATGTTCATGGGGTCAACAAAGAGTCGGACATGACTGAGTGACTGAACTGAACTGATATAATCCATTATATATGCAACGATGAGTCTGTGGGAGTGGTTCCCAACTGGGAATTATTTTGTCCCCCAAAGGATATGTGGCACTATCTGCAGAAACTTTTGGTTGTCCCAACTTGGAGGGAGGGGATGCTTCTGCCTTCAGTGGATGGAAACTCATCCTGCAATGAGCAGGAAGACCAGCAGGAAACTAAGAATGATCCAGTCCAAAGGCTTCATAGGGCTGAGGTTGAAAAATCCTGGTATACATGAATGTTTGTGCTGAGTCCCTTCAGTGGTGTCCAACTCTTCGTGATCCTATGGATTGTAGCCCTCCAGTCTCTTCTGTCCATGGGATTCTCCAGGCAAGAATACTGGAGTGGTTTGCCATTTCCTTCTCCAGGTACATGAATGTTTACAAAAGTGAAAAATACCCCCAAACAAAGGGCTAACAAATACATCTTGGTGTTTCTGTGTAATAGACTATTTCACAGCAATTAAAATGTTACAGAAATATATGTATTGATGTAGAAAGTTTGACAACATATTGCATTTTAAAGCCAGTCCCCAAATAGCATGATCCCATCTTTGATTAAAAAGCATAGACTTAATGAAATATGATTAAATATACCCACAGCAAAGTGTTTATAGGGGTGATCATAGGTGTTCTTTTTATTTATGTTTTAGCCTGATTAAATTGAATTGCTTTTATATTCAGAAAAGAATTAATAAAACTAAGTCTAATGAATTTTCAAAGAAAATCATATGACAGATTTTTACGAGTTACAATTTTAATAGGTATTGATTAAGAGGCACACATGATAAACAGCCATATAATTTTATTAGATCTTTAAAGTATATGTCTATTGTCAGAATAGTTGCTACATGCATTTGAAATATGCCCACACATGTCTGGAGCCTTCCCAGCTAGCTCAGTTTTAAAGAATCTGCCTGTCAATACAGGCGAGGCAAGAGACATGGATTTGATCTGGGTTGAGAAGATCCCCTGGAGAAGGGAATGGCAACCCACTCCATTATTCTTGCCTGGAAAATTCCATGGGCAGAGGACCCTGGTGGGCTACTGAGTCACTGAGCATATACACACAGGTTTCTGTCTTTCACTGGGTTTGTTAAACTGTGGCCCCCATGTAACTTTGAGTTGTGTTTGTGCTCAGTCACTTCAGTTGTGTCCAGCTGTTTGTGATCCTGTGGACTGTAGACTGTCAGGCTCCTTTGTCCATGGGATTCTCCAGGCAAGAATACTGGAGTGGGTTACCATGTCCTCCTCCAGGGAATCTTCCCAACCCAGGGATTGAACCCACATCTCTTATGTCTCCTGCATTGGCAGGCAGGTTCTTTATGTCTAACACCACCTGATATTATGAATTATCAATCATCCCATAAGGTGTTTACAGAGGTCTTTATATTTTAAACACTAATAGTTAATTTTTTTAGGCTTTTCCTACTTAGGGAGTTGAAATAAGATTGTGTCAGAACGCTGAAGTTATTATTGTCATCCTATGATATTAATAGTGTAGTTGTATTAGTGGCAGGCCACATTTTTAAAGCCGTTAAAAATGAAATCCATGACTAACATGGAATCCAGTCTTACCAAACAATTTAATAATAACTTTTCTCACTGATTTTTATTAAAACTGAACCATGGACTTGAAGGGAGACTGTGGTAATGAAGGTACTCTTCATCTGTCTTATGTGTGGTCTTTCTGAGACTTCCATTGACCATCTCTGAGATAACTTATTACATGCTGTTGAAAAGTTTCTAAATTTGAGGGAACATTTTTGCATGTGCTTATTAAAAAATAATTATGCTTTGACATTATGCTGTAAAATCAATATGTGTATATATATATATATATATATATATATATATATATATATATATATATATGTTTGTGTGTATATATATTGTGGTGGTTTAGTCATTACGTCATGTCTGACTTTTGCCACCCCATGGACTGTAACCTGCCAGGCTCCTCTGTCCATGGGATTCTCCAGGCAAGAATACTGGACTGGGTTGCCATTTCCTTCTCTAGGGAATCTTCCTGACCCAGGGATTGAACCTGGGTCTCCTGAATTGCAGGCAGACTCTTTACTCGCTGAGCTACAAGGGAAGATAGATAGATAGATAGATGTTTTTTCTTTCTAGACTAAGTAGTTTATGTTCTGGAAATGTAAATGGTTTGTTATGACTCCAGTCATCTTTAAAAGTTTTTTTAATTAGTTATTTATTTCTGCTGTGCCGGATCTTTGTTGCTACGCACAGGCTTTCTCCAGTTGTGGCTAGAGGGGGCTACTCTTCGTTGCGGTCCACAGGCTTCTCACTGTGGTGGCTTCTCTTGTTGGGAGAGCACAGGCTCTGTAGTGCGAGCTTCAGTGGTTGTGCCTCCCAGGCTCTAGAGCACAGGCTCAATAGTTGTGGCACATGGGCTTAATTGCTCTGTGGCATGTGGAATCTTCTGGGACCAGAGATCACACTTGTGTCCCCTGCATTGACAGGAGAATTCTTAACAATTGGATCATCAGGGAATTCCTGCTGAATGTTTAATATGCTATTCTCTGGAGGTACTCATGATGTCACTGATTCAATGGACGTGAGTTTGAGTAGACTCTGCGCGTTGATGATGGACAGGAGGCCTGGCGTGCTACAGTCCATGGGATCGCAAAGAGTTGCACACGACTGAGCGACTGAACTGAACTGAACTCATGACATTGATATCAGTAGGCGTTAATTCATATATTCACTCATTCTCCTGTTTATTAAATACTCATTTAGCCACTTGTATATTCCAGGACATTGGGAATGTGACATGGAACAAAACAGAAAATACCCCTGCCCTCCTGGGGATTAAATCTCTCCAAGACTGATCATGAGGAATTCAGTGTCTAGCTGGGCAGGAGACAGATAGGAAACAAACTATTTCAGTATAATTTAGTCATTCCTGTAACTGAGGTTTGTACAAGGGACTGTCAGAGCACAGCAGGGAGATCTCTAACCCAGCCAAAAACAAGCAAACCTGAGCGAAGGCTGCCTGGTGGAGCTGATCACCCAGATGGAGAAGTAGGCATTTCCAATGGGTGGATCATGGGAGCAGTGTGCCAAAGGGAGGAGCTTAGCATGAGAGAGGCAAGCACTGCCCAAGAATCGACCATTCTCTTAGAAATGTTATATGAGTAAAACGAGGTCCCCAGCACGTGACTCAGTGGCGTCGGTAATGAGCCAGTGACTGGCGTAGACGTACGTCATCACAGAGCCAGAGATCTGTGTGATTATTTTTGCCTTCATCATTTGTTTTTTAAAGAGGAAGAACAAGCTAAGATCCAGAAAGTCACAAAGCAGATGTAAGGTCAGAGTTGGGAACACCCTCAGTCTCCTGCTAGGGCAAAGGTCAGCTGCTCACCACACTGTCTGGACAGTTTTACACCATGTACACACATTGACCAGGCGTGCATGTATCACACCTAGTCATCGTTTATGATCATTTTCTCCTATAAAAATGATCAACTGTGGTATTCTCATATGTGAAATAAAGATATATTTTATTCTATAGTACATATACATTCATTTTCAGTCACAACTTCACTGTATATAACACAAAGTACATTTGAATGGTCTGTGTTTTGGAGAAGTAAAAAATCAGTTGAGATGAGATAGTCCACCATGTTTTAGCTAGAAAACTGCCCAGATTTACAACAAGCTGATCATCACCAAATAGCCTGGAATTTACATAGGAATTAAATCCTTTGACTTTTTGTTGCTTTATCAAATAATAAGTGACCAGGCACTTTGGACCCAGGAATGAACCATTTTGCAGAGCAAATATGTCAACCCTGTAATCAAGATAAGAGCCGGGAAGGGCACCAGGCATGAGTTTACCGCGGGAGGTACTGTCTCCCTTGGAATCAAATGGCAGAGGGAATGGGATGGGATCATGGTGGTAAGGAGGATACACTTAACTTTTAGGTCATAGATGGTCTGGGTCAATGAGTTTATTGAACAAAATAATCAATTCCCACATAGCAAAGGGTCAAATGAGAAACATTTTAGTAACTAGAAATAGCTAGAGAATAAAGCAGAAAAGTAACCCGTCATTTGTGTTTCAAAGTGACCATGGACAGTGATAAGAATCTTGCATGAATAGGGAAATGAAAGAGGTAAGAAATGTGAAAGTCATTCTTCTTCCTTCTGGACAGCCACTTCCCTATCCTGGCTGTTTTGTCCATTGCCTTGCTCAGGTACCATGTGTGTGCATGGAACAGAAGGAGTATTTCAAAGGTAGAATTATGTTGACATTGGAAGCAATCTGTTTCTTCCATTTCCTTTCCATTGCTTCAGTATTGCTTTCTGAGTAATCTACAGCATTAATATTTTAAGTAGGCAATTTCCTTTTCTTTCCCTTTAAAAATAATTGTTTGTGGCTACCTTGGTGCCAAAAGTATCATAGTTAGCTTTCAGGTAGAAGAAAAAAAAAACAGATACTTTAGGCTCCCAAAGGTGTTTGTATGCATGGACTGGGCTTGAGATTTCATCTCTGCTCTTTTGGGTCTGCAGAGAAATCTGCTTAATCTCTGTGTCTGGGCTTCCTGGTTGTTCACAACCTTGAACTTGTTGAGCTGTGTAAACAAAAGATTTATTAATTTTAGTTCATTGAGTCTCTTTGTTTCTGCAACTGCACCACGATGTGCTTCTTTTCCTATAAATCATTTAAAAGCAAAGTATAGTTGGAAATTATTTTAAAATATGTTTGAATCACTTTTTAAAATAAAATTTCTCCCAATTCCTTTAACAAATGTGGGTTCCCACTAATAGCAATGGCCACAGAACAGATATACCCCTAAACTTAACAGCTTAATGCAATGCGTATTTATTATCTCACAATTTCCATGGATAAAGAATTCACATGCAGCTTAATTGGGGTTTTAGCTTCAAGATCTCGGGGTGTCAGCTGGGATTAGGGTCACCTCAAGGGCTGGTCAGGAAAGAATCTGCCTCTGCACTCATATCCTGGTTGTCAGGACCCAGTTTTTTGCAAGTTGTTGTCAGTTCCTCTCTGCCATGTTGGTCAGGCATGGTCTTCAGTCCATTGCCTTGGGGGCCTCTGCAGTATGACAGCTTGCTTCCTTAAAGCCAGCAGGAGAGAGGGTCTGCTCACAAGATAGCTGGCACAGTCATTTGTAACCAAACCACGAGAGCGACATTACTTCACCTTTACCGGATTCTGTTGCTTAGTAACGCACTTGGGGGTGGGGAGGGAGAGGATTCACCAACAAAAAAAAGTTTCTGTGAAGCCTTTTGTAGTCAAAATGGCATAAAGCAAAAAAAAAAATAATGATAAAGTAATAATGATAAATAATAAGCAGTTACCTGTATTAGTAAAAGCATAAATTCTCTTAGGATTTCTTTGGTTATCAAAGACAGGTACTAATGTAGGTCTTTCGTGAAAGTGAAGTGGTGTAAAGTGAACTTTTGAAAAAAAGTGGATACCCATATTCCTAACAATGTCTTAGGTAGTTCTCCGTGCTTTCCCTTAAGCATTTCTGCTGCAAACATTTTTGCTACATTATTAATCGGCTGTTAAGAAATTTCACCATAAAAGACAAACTAACAAAAAATAAAAGAAGAACATTAAAGAGGATATAGTGAACCACGAGAAATAACACAATTTAAAAGACTCTATTGTGAATTATCACACATTTAAGTAGATGGAAAATGTGTGTAGATTAATGGCAACACTGCACACATAACTGAGTTTAGCTTGCAGGTTGTACCTAAGTGCTTGTCTTCCGAGTCTTTTGTGCGTAGTGTTTTAAACTTTTTTTTGTTTTTTGCTTGTTGTTTCGCCTTCTCATCCTTTTTTTGTCACTAAAATTTCTTGTGTCATTCAGAGAGGTGTTAGTTCCCGAACACTAGGCTGCATGGTTCTATTCGAGTTCTGTATTGCCCTGTGGAAGCCTCTGTACTGCTATTTCTGACACGTGGCTCCTGACCGAAGTGCCAGAGTTGTATGGGAAGCGGGGACTCGACTCTGCACCTTTGAGGCCCTGAGTCTCTTTTTCCTCCTGTACAGTGTGTGTCAAAAGAAGAAGCCACTCTTGGGGCAAAGCATCTTCCCTGTCAGCTGGATAAAGCCACAGTCATTAATATCACTAACCGGAAGAAGTGCTGTGCTGTGCTTAGTCACTCAGTCATATCCGACTCCTCGTGACCCCATGGACTGTAGCCCGCCAGGCTCCTCTGTCCTTGGGGATTCTTCAGGCAAGAATACTGGCGTGGGTTGCCTTGCCCTCCTCCAGGGGATCTTCCCAACCCATGGATCGAACCCAGGTCTCCTGCATTGCAGGCGGATTCTTTACCAGCTGAGTTACTCAACCAGCTCAAGTGGACTGTAATCCAAAAACTGTCTGTTGGCTCTTTCATTTTTCATGGTAAAATTGTCTTAAAGGAATTAGTTATATGGCAAAAATACTTGCAGCAAAAAGCTTGCAGCAAACACGTTAATGGCAAGAAACAGCTTATAATAAGAATTCTACTCTTAGGTATGTGTGCTTCTTTAACACTGAATGAAAACAGTGTTTTGATACATCAGGTCCCCTCACTACTCACACATGTACTGGAGAGCTAGAACTATGTCTTCATTTTTGCATCCCTGGAGAGGAGTCTTATAAGAAGTAGACACTCGGTAAACATTTACAGTTTAATTAAGCTGTATGGAACTGGCTTGCTGCCACTGGCTTTATCTTGTCTTCATCACCACAAGGTGGAAGAGCAAATATAAGTGAGGATTCAGGAACCTAGTATATAAAAGTCTATATTCAAGTTTCCACTTCTGTTATTATGTACAAATCCATGATTGTTTTGAAATAAAACTGCTCCTATTTTAAAGTTGATTCTCGTTAGAATATATTTGCTCTTCCAAAATAATAGTAAAAAGGATTAATAATTTCCTTATCAACTTATTCTGTCTCTTATTTTACTTTTTCCTCCACCTTCATCACACCAAATATTGGTTTGGCCAAAAAGTTCTTTCAGGTCTTTCCAGTGCATCTTATGGGAAAACCCAAATGAACTTTTCAACCAAACCAATAAATAGTAGGGAAGAAAATTGAAGTTTTCTAAGTGTTCGGTCCTGCATTTCCGGTGGCACTGGTGGCCAGTGCAGGAGATGCAAGAGGTGTGGGTTTGATCCCTGGGTCGGGAAGATCCCCTGGAGAAGGAAATGGCAACCCATTCCTGTATTCTTGCCTAAGTAATTCCATGGACAGAGGAGCATGGCGGGCTACAGTGCATGGGGTTGCAAAGAGTTGGACACAACTGAGCACACACACACACACACAATTGTTAGGTGTTGATGAAGAAACTCAGTCTACTGTAAACACACTACTATACCCTAACGTGATAGATAGGATAGTCTGAAAAGAGAACAGTTTTCCTCTAAAAAGTCTCATTTTTCCCTTTCACACAAATGATAAATAATTCTATTTTCAAAAGCCATAGTTTTCATTTAAAAGTGTCTTAAACTACTAGGAAACAGTTTATCCCTCTTACTCTAATGATGATATCCATAGCACATCACAGCACTGAAACTAAGATTAGTTTAGATTTGCTAATGTGGGGTATGTGTCTGCCTCCAAGAGTCGCAGCCTCTACTGTGTGCAGAAGGCTAAGCTCTGGGAACTGCTTTTATAAGCCCCAGAGCCACGCTGCATGTAATGTGTGTTTCCCTACCACTTGGTTGTGAATGTCTAGAGCTACTCTAGGGATAAGGAAAAAACTGGGACACAAGCAAGCACATATATAAAGAAATATTTGCAGAAGGTTCATTACAATACCAAAAATGTAAGCATTTTCCTGGAGACATAATTTTGTTTGTTACTCCTCGCCATTGCTAAGTCACTATTTTCAACATTATTCTATTATATGTATATGATGAGGCTCCAAAATTATGCAGCACACAGGTGAATATATGGTAGCAAAAGCAGATGCCACGAGGAAAGCATAGACATATATTTTACTTAAATTAACTGTATGATTGTTCATAGCTATTTTTTACCTAAGACAGGAATAATATACGTACATATGGCAGGACATTTTGTCACTTTTATATGCTTTTACTATGATTTGTCATGTTTACCTAAAGAACAAATGTCCTTTTATGACCTCTTAACGGTTGTAATAACAGTATTCAAAGATGCAGTATGTCTCATTGCTTTGGTCGACAAGTGCCTAGTTTAACGAGTATCAGAATCAGAAACCTGTTGTTTTCTGTTTTGCTACTAGTGTGGAGAGAAAGGAATACCTTTAAATTACCTTTAAATTTAAAATACCTTTAAATTATGTTATCCTTTTCTCTTGTGCTTTGATACTGTTCTATTCTAAGGGTAGTATTAAAAAACAGCAAATACCTATCATCTTGTCATCTGTTTAAAGAGTAATATTGTCACAGATTTGCTCATTCTCAATCCCCAGAATAGGAACATAGTGTAGAGCACCCGTGGAAGGCACAGAAGACCACTTCCACTCCTCATTCTAAACCCTGGTGAGCTGCCCTTTTCTGAGGTTGTGCTGCCAGCAGCGATAGTACAGTCATCGTGCTGTACTCAGAGCATGTTGAGTTTTTCCAAGAGCGCTGTGGTGGCAGGGTTCCACTTCCCACTGCATCCCTGCACCACAGTACCTGAGACATCAACTGGAGGAGGCTGGTTTGGCCTGGAGAGGTAAACATACCTCAAAGCCCAGAAATGTGGACATCTTGATTCATTCGGCTCCCACTTCAGGGCAGTCAAGGATCAATTTAGCAAAAGACCAAGCAGAGACAAGATACATCGTTTAGAGACATGCTCTCACGTATTGATCCAAAATATTGGCATTACAAATAGGTCCCTTTGCCAAGGTCATAAATCATCCTAATTCCATGAGTAGGCAGGCAGCAGGGCATCGAGGCGAGGAGGCTGCGTGGGGAGCCCTGGCTCCCGTCTCTGCTGCCTTGCCATATGGCTTGTGGCACATGCCAGCTGCCGCCTCACGGGGGAATGTAAAAAGACGGCACTTCCAGGGACAGCTCAGCACTCCGTTTTGGAATTCTCTAATGAATGATGCTGTCCTTATTTAGCTAATTATCGCTGCTTGAGCATATATCTTTAATATACTCATCTGGAACCTTCGAAGTTGACCCATTACAGATGTGATAGATGCTTATGTCACGGGCAAGAAAATGCTCCAGAGGAGAAATTTAACATTACCCAGACAAGATACAGAAATCCCTCATTAATCCAGATTGTACTCATCTGTAGCTTAATCATCCATACTTTTTGTTGTGATGTACACATATTTTCAGTGTAGAAGAATGTTAAGCACATCAACAGTGGCAAATCAGCCTTTTCATCTGCCAGGGACCACCACATGGTCATGTCACTTTCAAATTCGATGTGGTACATTCCGGTAACTTCAAAACAAATAGCCCTGTTGTCACTATATCAATATAGTAAAAATTTGTAGTTGTGAAAATATTCTGCATCCTGATTGGAGGAAGCTAAGGAGACATGACAAATGAAATGCAGTGGGATCTTCAACTGGATTCTGAACAGGAAAAGAACATTAGCAAGGCGTGAATTGACGTGAATAAAGGCATGCAGGTTAGTTAATAACACTGTGTCAGTGTTCTTTCCTCTGTTTTGATCATCACATTATGGTCATGTAATGTGTTAACATTTGGAGAAACCTAGCAAAGGGTGTGTGAGAGCCTACTCTGCTGTTTTTATAACAGTTTTGGTAAATCTGAAATCATCTCAAACTAAAGAGTTAAGAACATTCCATGAATCAGATTTGTCACTGTCCTGCTGCTGCTGCTGCTGCTGCTGCTAAGTTGCTTCAGTCGTGTCCAACTCTGTGCAACCCCATAGATGGCAGCCCACCAGGCTCCCCTGTCCCTGGGATTCTCCAGGCAAGAACACTGGAGTGGGTTGCCACTTCCTTCTCCAATGCATGAAAGTGAAAAGTGAAAGGGAAGTCGCTCAGTCGTGTCCAACTCCTAGCGATCCCATGGACTGCAGCCCACCAGGCTCCTCCGTCCATGGGATTTTCCAGGCAAGAGTATTGGAGTGGGGTGCCATTGTCACTGTCCTACTCATCTTCAAATAAGTCCACTCAAAAATTTTATATAGTATTGATCTCTGATTATAATTTAATAATCCCATGGAATTGCAGACTATTAAACCTGGATGTATTTATTCAGTTTACTGGTGGAAGAAGGATCAAAAAGACCGAATTTAATGATTAGCTACTAAATGCTGCTTCCCTGGTGGCTCAGATGGTAAAGAATCTGCCTGCAATGCAGGAGACCTGGGTTTGATCCCTGGATGGGGAAGATCCCCTGGAGAAGCAAATGGCAACCTACTCCAGTATTCCTGCCTGGAAAATCCCATGGACAGAGGATCCTGGCGGGCTACGGTCCATGGGGTTGCAAAGAGTAGAACATGACTTGAGCGACTAACATTTTCACTTTTTACTAATTGCCAGGTTGTCATCCACCTGGTTAATTGCCTCCCAGTATTCCCTTGTCTGTTCTTTCTTGTCACCCAAAGCCTGATTTTATTCAGGGCCACATGTGCCCAGTCTGGGTGATAGGTCATCCTCAGCTGTGGGCTCCCAGTGTCCCTTGAAGCTAGAGTGGTCATGTGAGGCAGTTCTGGCCCACAGGATAAAATGAGGGGACGCAGGAAACACCTCAAGGAAGACTTGGCTTTCCTGACACATCTGATTCCTCCCTACTTCCCTACTTGTTCTTGTTGTTGTTCAATCCCTAAGATGTGTCAGACTCTTTGTAACCCCATGGAGTATAGCGCCCCAGGCTCCTCTGACCTCCTCTATCTCCCGGAGCTTGTTCAAATTCATGTCCATTGAGTCAGTGATGCCAACCAACCATCTCATCCTCTGTCATCCCCTTCTCATCCTGCCCTCAATCTTTCCCACATCAGGGTCTCTTCCAATAAGTTTGCTTTTTGCATCTGGTGGCCAGAGTATTGTAGCTTCAGCTTCAGCATCTGTCCTTCCAATGAATATTCAGGACTAATTTCCTTTAGGATTGACTGGTTTGATCTCCTTGCAGTCCAAGGGACCCTCAAGAGTCTTCTCTAACACCACAATTTGAAAGCCTCAATTCTTCAGCGCTCAGCTTTCTTTACCTACCTTTAATACAACTGTGATGGACTGAATTCTGGCAGCCAACTTATGAGCAGAGCCCTAGAAAATTACAGTGATGCCAGCATGGAGACAATAAACCAATCAGCAGCTACCCACCTCTAAATTTTTAGATATGAGAAGAAAAGCTCATTAGTTTAAGCCAATGTTGTGGGTCGTTTTTGTTGTTGTTTTTGTTTTTTTAAATTTGAACTTGAAAATGTGTCTGATTTATCCAAAAGTTTCACATGAAACATTTCATTTCATCCGTACAAACATCCCTTTGATATAGATGTTATTATTATCCTATCCATTATACCGATTATGAAACTGAGATTTATGGAGGTAAATGGACTGTAAGTGTGCCTGGCTGTAAATTTCCTTCCTTTTCTATGACATTACACTGCCCCTGCATGGTTATTGGTATACACTGTATGGCAGTAAAAATTCTAGGTTAGGAAATTTGTCCAGAGATACCCAAGTAGTGGGGATTGTATCGTGGCAAGACCAGATTCCCTGAAAGCTTGGCTTTCTGTTCAGTTCAGTCACTCAGTCGTGTCTGACTCTTTGTGACCCCATGAACTGCAGCACATCAGTCCTCCCTGCCCATCACCACTCCCGGAGTTTACTCAAGCTTGTGTCCATCGAGTCGGTGATGCCATCCAACCATTTCACCCTCTGTCGTTCCCTTCTCCTCCTGCCCTCAATCTTTCCCAGCATCAGGGTCTTTTCCTATGAGTCAGTTCTTCGCATCAGCTGGCCAAAGTATTGGAGTTTCAACTTCAGCATAAGTCATTCCAATGAATATTCAATATTGACTTCCTTTAGGATTGACTGGTTTGATCTCCTTGCAGTCGGAAGGACCTCTCAAGAGTCTTCTCCAACAGCACAGTTCAAAAGCATCAATTCTTCGGCTCAGCTTTCTCTATAGTCCAACTCTCACATCCATACATGACTACTGAAAAAACCATAGCTTTTTCCATAGATAGACCTTTGTTGGCAAAATAAAGTCTCTGCTTTTTAATATGCTGTCTAGGTTGATCATAGCTTTTCTTTCATGGAGCAAGCATCTTTTAATTTCATGGCCGCAGTCACCATCTGCAGTGATTTTGGAGCACCGACCACCCCCCCCCCAAAAAAAATAAAGTCTGCCACTGGCTTTCTGTATAGCTCAGCAAAATCAATTAGGCCTTATAAAGGAATTTCCATATTTCTGATACCTTTCTGTTATCCTTATCTCCTATGGAACAGTTACAAACTAGCTTTCTTCCCTGTGATTTATACTTAGGTCTTCTCTGCCCCAAAAGCTGTGTGACCAGTCCAGGGTCACATCATCAGTGGACCTTAGAAGGATATTGGCTTCTGGGCACTTGCTAGTCGGCTCTAATGCATGTCATTTGCTTTTGCCTGTAATCCCTTTGAGTTTTTCCCTAAACAGCTCATCTTAAGGAGACTTTCATTCTTCACTGTGCTGCTGAATGTAGCCTTGCCTGCCGAAAGGTGGAGATCAAGTGACTCAAAGCAGTAGGGGAGTACAGTTCTGGGTATTTTCAGATGGGCTTTAGTTCATTTTCTTTTGAACTAGAAAATTAATGTGCAGCACGTCTTCCTGTGTGATGTGACTTTCCTGCTGAGTCTGTGCTGCACTGCGGATCTGTATAGGAAATCTGAGAGGTGAGCATCAGTATTCTGGGGTTTATATTGAGGTTTGGGAAGAGAACAGATAACAGGATGTTATAAATGGAGAAGCTTTAACTGGGGATTAGGAGATCTGGATGACAAGCCAGCTCTGCTTCTAAGAAGCTGATTGCTGTAACCATGTGAGTCCATATTGAGGATGAGTCTGGGATATTGTCATTCAAAAATAATTGCCTCCCCTCCTAACCAGACCCTCTCTGATTATTTGGACTAATAGAGGATGGTCAATGGATGAACTCATTAAAAAAGATACTATCCATAAGTGAACTATAAGTTTCATAAGTTGATAAATTATTCATGAAAACTGCAGGAGTGGTATCAGACCCCATAGACTGTAGACTGCCAGGAGCCTCAATCCATGGGATTCTCCAGGCAAGAATATTGGCGAGGGTTGCCATGCCCTCTTCCAGGGAATCTTCCCAACTCAGGGATCGAACTGGCATCTCCTCTGTCTCCTGCCCTGCAGGCAAATTCTTTACCCTCTGTGCCATAGTAGCTCAGTCATGTTGGACTCTGTAGCCTGTAGTCCGCCAGGCTCCTCTGTCCATGAAATTCTTCAGGCAGGAATAAGTAGGCATTGTCTTCTCTAAAGGGTCTTCCCAACCCAGGGACTGAATGCAAGTGTCCTGCATTGCAGGCAGACTTTTTACCATCTGAGCCACCAGGGAAGCCTCAAATATTAGCACATATTCTCTACTTCTATTTTTCTAGCATCTTCTGCTTCCTCTTCTGCTCCACTTAATGGTACAAGATAGTTAAACCCAAAGAATATGTTGTGTACACAGGTTTACAGATGATTACAAAAGTTATATCTTTCTGGAAGCTGAGCTGAAGAATACATACGTGGTGTGAGAATGTGGACTTCTGAATCACTGTTCAACTAGAGTGAAAATTCTGTTCCCTTGGCAAGGGAACAAAGAAAACCCCATATTCCCAGGGCATGGAAGACAAATCAAGTAAAGACAATTAGTTAAACTCAAAAGCTTTCTATGCTCTCATCACTGAAAGGCATGATTGAAAAAGCATGACTTTGGAGTCAGATATCTTAAAATTAGGTCCCCTGCCTCAGCCACTCAAGCTGTGTCAACTTGGAACAGTTACTTAGACCTCTGAGTCTATTAAAATGTGATGTGATTGCATGAATTTAAAAAATATTGGCATAGATTCTAGGACAGATTCCTGACTCAGTAAATGGTTGAAATTAGTGGAAGGAAGAGCTAGTTCCCACTAATCTTCTATTCACCATTCCCCTCCACCACCCCAACAGACTTCATTATCTACCTTCTTATTTTCACATTGGTTCTTTCTGTCTCTGGCTTGACAGGTAGTCTTTTAACACCTCTTCAATTCTCTGAAGACTTCAGCGACCTACAAAATCACAGAACCTGTGAAAAGCATATGACCCTTTTTATCAAGGTCTAAGTATCTGAAATTTAAACAAGAAAGCAAGCACAGATTAATGAAAAATCTCCCTTTATTTGCATTGCATTCAGTTGGTTCCACCCAACTTTATTAAAGTGGACCTCAATTTAAATATTTTATTTTAAGCACATTACTTTAGAAACATTTTAAATAATGAAAGAAATTACCAGTGGTCTAGAGTATAATCTACTGAATTCCATAATGATTGCCATTGTTTATCGTACAGCAGAGTTAGGGCATAAAATGAAGTGTGTGGTTTACATGGTTCTATATAATCTATTCTATGTGGAAAGGGGCGGGTGAGTAAAGAAAGAGTATACTTATTGTATGTTCCAGTCATTTAAAGGAAATGGACAGAGGAAAGCGACAATATGGAAGTCCTTCCACTCATAAACACTCCCATGTTGCTTGACTCCCTTTCTTTCTCTTTGCACATGAGTTCTCCTTGTGGATACTGTGTTCATTTTTTGTTGCTCCTGTAGCAAATTACCACATATTTAATGGCTTTTAAAAATACAAGTTTACTCTGTTAGAAATCTGGAGGTCAGAAATCTAAATCAAGGTGTTGGCAGGGCTGCCTTGCTTTGAGGCTCAGGTGGAAGAATCTGTTTCCTTGATTTTTTTTTCAGCTTCTAGATACCACCTGTGTTCCTTGACTTATGGTCCTTTCCTTGCTTTTTCATCACATCTCTCATCACAAACTCATCCCCTTCTGCCTCACTTTTAAAAGGATCTTTGTAATTATACTGTCTCACCCTGATAATCCACGAGAATGTCCTCATCTCAGTATCCTCAACTTAACTTGAACATTTCTGTGAAGACCATTGCTCAGCCTACCATACATATTGACCTCATGGTGGTTTTTCTTTCCAGTTGTGCTGTATTCCTGTGATTTTCTCTTTCTCAGTCTATCTAGCTATGGCCCTAGATCTTCTCATCCTTGTATATTTGACCCCTGAGCTTGGCATGCCTTTGTCATAAGGGGGAGTCCAGATTTCTGGCCTGACATGATAACTTTTTTCAGACCATTATTTTTCTAAGGGAATGGAATTTTAATGAAACCATTTTACCTGGCTGGAGGAAGAATTTTGGCAGCCTAAAAATTAAAATGCTGTTAAAGTGCTGCACTCAATATGCCAGCAAATTTGGAAAACTCAGCAGTGGCCACAGGACCGGAAAACGTCAGTTTTCACTCCAATCCCAGAGAAAGGCAATGCCAAAGAATGTTCAAACTACCACATAAATGCACTCATCTCACATGCTAGCAAAGTAATGCTCAAAATTCTCCAAGTTAGAGTTCAACAGTATGTGAACCAAGAACTTGCAGATGTTCAAATTTGATTTAGAAAAAGCAGAGGAACCAGAGATCAAATTGCCAACATCCATTGGCTCATAGGAAAAGCCAGAGAATTCCAGAAAAACATCTACTTCTGCGTCATTGTCTCTGCTAAAGCTTTTGACTATGTGGATCACAACTGTGGAAAATTCTTTAAGAGAAGAAAATACCAGACCACCTTACCTGCCTTCTGAGAAATATGTGTGTAGATCAAGAAGCAACAGTTATAACTGGACATGGAACAAAGGACTGAGTCCAAATTGGGAAAGAAGTACACCAAGGATGTATATTGTCACTCTGCTTATTTAACTTATATCCAGAGTACATCATGCTAAATGCCAGACTGGATGAAGCACAAGCTGGAATCAAGAATGGTGGGAGAAATACCTATAACCTTAGATGTGCAGGTGACACTACCCTTTTGGCAGAAAGCAAAGAGGAACTAAAGAGCCTCTTGATGAAAGTGGAAGAGGAGAGTGAAAAAGCTGGCTTAAAACTCAACGTTCAAAAAGTGAAAATCATGGCATTTGGTCCCATCACTTCATGGTAAATAAGTGGAGAAACAATGGAACAGTGACAGACTTTATTTTCTTGGACTCCAAAATCACTGTAGATGGTGACCACAGCCATGAAATTAAAAGACGCTTGCTCCTTGGAAGAAAAGCTACTATGAGGCTGAAGCTGAAACTCCAATACTTTGACCACTATATGAGAACTGACTCATTGGAAAAGATCCTGGTGCTGGGAAATATTGAAGGCAGGAGGATAAGGGGATGACAGAGGATGAGATGGTTGGATGGCATTGCCGACTTGATGGACATGAGTTTGAGCAAGCTCTAGGAGTTGGTGATTGGACAGGGAAACCTAATATGCTGCAGTCCATGGAGTTTCAGAGTCAGACACGACTGTAAGTGACTGAACTGAACTGAAAAATTAAAAAATAATAGCATAATACTAATTCCTAACTAATTACCAAAGTAGCATGAGCAACAATTTTTCTTGGCCTTCTCTGATCCTGGCTATCAAGTTTGAAGGTGGAGGCAGATGGCTCTGCAGTTGTCCATGGTCCTGAACCACACTCCATGGTAGGGTTGAGTTCCTCCTCTTGACCCTTGGGACATGCGAGGACTCCTGTCCAGTTTCTTTATTCTCCCAGAAATTCTGAATTGATGAAGAAAGAAGTAGTCAGGGTTGTGAAGGGAGCTTAGAGAGAGAGTATAAGATGGTCAGAGGCTGTTGGACATCTGTACCTCTTTTCAGGTTGCCAGGTAGAAAATACAGAAACATTTTCTGAGATAATGTTTAAATAATTGCAGCTACAGAAAAGATACCACAATTAAACATTATATAATATCAAATACCCAAAGGGAAATAGGACATTTTGTGCATTGAAGAAGGTAATGGGTTCATATGTCAATCTTTGGTAAAAATGTAATGATTGTTAGTTGAATTGTAAAAACAAAACTTCAAAAATTTTTTTTTTGTAATTTGATGGAAAACACTACTTTGTGTAACTTATAACCTGTATTTTTTAGTATAGTTGATTTACAATGTTTCAGGTATATTGCAAAATGATTTGACTCCTTACAATATCTGTGATATTCATTATACATTGGTTCCTCACCTTTCAAGCCTCCATTCTTTAAGGATGGGCTGGCATGAGAATCAGGAACAAATTTGGGTGCTGAATGTCTGTGATTCACATTATTTGTAGGAAAAATTATAGATTTCACAAAGCCAGTGCTTAAACTTTTGCTTTGGCTAATTCAGAACTTCAGTGAGGCACAGAACGGAAATTGGGTCATGCCTTCTGCTGCACGTCAGTTCAGTTCAGTTCAGTTCAGTCCCTCAGTCGTGTCCGACTCTTTGCGACCCCATGAATCGCAGCACATACTTCATGATAATTAAGAACAACAGCAGTCTTAAACATGTTGATAAGGCCAACGTAACCCCGTTGCAGCTATGTTATCAAAACATCCTAGCTGATCTTCCATACTCCATTCATCATAGACATTGACTTTGGACATAGCAGAGATTCTGGGCTTGAAGGTGCAACAACACTCTGACTATGTAACTTCCACCTAAAACTGCTAAGTTTTAAGTTGTAAAGCATAAAACAGATTTCAATTTTTATTATTTCTCAGGATTAAAGATAGACACCTGCAACATACTGTGAGTTTCCTTAGTGCAAAATGTGAGCCACTGTTTTTATTCTTGTATTAATAATAATAATAATAATAATGGTAATAATGACAATAAATGCATTAATCTGATTCCAGAGCCTTTTGTTAGGTGAAACATTTCAGGAAGAAGTCAGGATCGATACCTGCCAACCTTGGGTTAATAAACTGTGAGTGTACTACTCTTGGTTACATGATTACCATCATACAGAAAAGTGTGGTAGGTTTTATCCTAATTGTTGTCCCCCCCTCAAATCCCATTTTGCTTAGGGCACACCTCCATTATATAGCCAGTTAATAAAGAAGAATATGGTTGAAAGTCCATGTTACCATGGAAACAACCAATTAGAAGTGCAACCTGAAGACATGGAAGACAGCTGCCAAAACTCTCAGGGAAAAAAAAATCATCTGGGTTGGCAACCTACAAGAAACATTGCCTGCTGAAAGCTTTTGCCAGCTTCCCCTAGCATTGGCCCGCAAGTTTCTATCTGAACAAACATCTTGTACCCATTTGCTAAGTGCCGCATCTGTAATACATTCTAAAAGGATAATTGCGTCTGGGGCTCAACATATGTGATGGTGAGGCAGGAAAAAATTCTCACATTTTTCAGTATAATTTCTCTCATATGTTTCTTATAACTTCATGGCACCAATGCCAGCACAGAGAAAGAAAAGAACTGTAAGTGGGCTAGCTCTTTTCTATGTTCAGAAGTGTACTCGTAAGTTCTATTGGAAATACCCCTATGTTATACATAACATTGTACATTGTTTTGTATAATGCTGATATTTGTAAAGCTAATAATTATAGAACTTAAAATACATAAGCCACCAATATTATTTTGCTTTGTTTTGTGGAAGTTCAATTTGCAACTATAACACATCCCCAAAATAGAGAATTAAATTCAAGGTAAGTCACATTAAAATATATTTGACACACATTATTTCATTCATTTTATTAACAACCTAACGAGGGAAGGTGTTTTCATTGCCATTTTGCATATGAAAAACTGAAACATAAAAGTTTCAGGGACTTAAAGTTATGGTTTATAGTTAGTAGTAGTAGTATATGTGTGCACGTGTAGCCTCTTCGTAGTGACTGACTCTTTGCGAGCCTATGGACTGTAGCCCGCCAGGCTCCTCTGTCCATAGGATTTCTCGGGCCAGAATGCTGGAGCGGGTTGTAGTGCCCTCCTCCAGGGCATCTTCCTGACTTGGGGGTTGAACCCGTGTCTCCTGCCTCTCCTGCACTGCAGGCGGATTCTTTACCCTCTGGAACACCTGAGAAGTCCCAGTTAGTAAGTGGACCTAGGGGCAAATGGCAGCCTTGTACCCCAGGACCTAATATTATCTTCCCTCCACAGTATGGCTCCTCTCCTAACTTAAAATTCAGTGCACCTGGATATTAACCTTGAGTAAATCAAATAATGTAGTTCTTTAATCTTCCTCCCCAGAAATATTTATAGTTGAGACTCATCAATGAGCAACATATGGATAACGTATTCCCTGTTCTCTGTGTCTTTCTTTTAATTATAGTTTAGCAACTGAAAGAAGAGTAAAACTGACAGTGACGGGAATCATATTCAATTAGGCTGAAAAGGTAAACAGACGCAGTGTTCAAATCCTTTTAGTATGAGAATGTCAGGCTGACAACATTACAATACACATGACCCAGTTTTGAATAAGGAAAGAGAAGTTGAATCAAAATTTTAAAGCTTGGTCCGTAGAACATGTGGGTCCTAGGAGACACCCAAGCATTTCCCTTTAAGGAAATGGGCTACACGTACTGTACAGACCTCTGCTGCTGCTGCTGCTAAGTCGCTTCAGTCGTGTCCAACTCTGTTCGGCCCCATAGACGGCAACCCACCGGGCTCCCCCATCCCTGGGATTCTCCAAGCAAGAACACTGGAGTGGGTTGCCATTTCCTTCTCCAATGCATGAAAGTAAAAAGTGAAAGTGAAGTCGCTCAGTCGTGTCTGACTCTTAGCAACCCCATGGACTGCAGGCTACCAGGCTCCTCTGTCCATGGGATTTTCCAGGCAAGAGTACTGGAGTGGGGTGCCATTGCCTTCTCCATACAGACCTCTATTCCGCTTTAAAAAAAGGAAAGGAAAGGAAAAGAAAATAAATTCAAAGGTTGAGAAACCTTTTTTTCATTGGCATAGAGCTCAGCTGTGCAAGAAGCATTGTTTGCTCTAGAACAACACTGATTATCTTCTCTGTGGCCATGCTGGAGAAGTGTGGGAAATGTTACCTTATCCCCCCTATATGCACATCAACAACTAACCAAACACAATAAACCTGCATAAAAATATCTTTAGAAAGATATAGTATTTTGACTCTAAATTTATTCAAGATGAGTCAAAATTTGCCAGTGCAATCAACAAAGAATTTAAATATACCTAATTAGTTGAAGAAATCGTGGTACATAGTATCTGAGATGCTTAGCAAATTTATTTATTCTTTCTCAACAATAAGGGGTCATTATATAACTTTCACATACTGTAATGTATTTTAGGTCATTCAATACCTTGACACACTGTATTTTAGGTCATTCAGAGGTTATTTGTGGTTAAAGTCCTGTTGCATTCCCCCATCCTCTTCACATAATTCCCATTCTCTCCAAACCTCTAACCCATTTTCTGTATCAAGAGCTAACTCCATCTCTCACTTTACTGAGAGAGTGCACTCTGCCTTTCCATCTCAATTACTCTCCTTCTCAACACCTCCTTGTATTCTGTCTCTTTAATATTCAGTATTTTTCAACCCTGGGTGCACATTACCATCATCTGGAGAGCCCTTCTGTGTACCCAGTCTAGACTGATTAGTTAAGACTCTGGACTGAGAACCACTGACCTAATCTTTGCTCAGAGAAGAAACTTCCTTGTTAAATCCAGGTTTTCACTTGTGGTGCTTCCTCAGGGGCACTGCTTCCTGAATCACCTGTCTTTCTAAGGTTCATTAGTCTTCTCCAGTGGTCCATTTTCCTTATCCCACTAAGCCACTCAGTTCTCTACCTCCCCTCAAATGATTCCAAGATTCTTTCTAGGTAGAGTGAATTCCTGAACCTCCATTCTCATCCACAGAATATATGGCTATCTGTGGATGCTTCTTTTTTTAATTAATTTATTTATTTTAATTGGAGGCTAATTACAATATTGTAGTGGTTTTTGCCATACATTGACATGAATCAGCCATGGGGGTACATGTGTTCCCCATCCTGAACACCCCTCCCACCTCCCTCCCCATCTCATCCCTCTGGGTCATCCAAATGCACCAGCCCTGAGCACCCTGTCTCATTCATCGAACCTGGACTGGTGATCTATTTCACATATGGTAATATACATGTTTCAATGATATCCTCTCAAATCATCCCACCCTTGCCTTCTCTCACAGAGTCCAAAAGTCTGTTCTATACATTTGTGTCTCTTTTGCTGTCTTGCATATAGGGTCATCATTACTATCTTTCTAAATTCCATATATATGCGTTAGTATACTGTATTGGTGTTTTTCTTTCTGACTTACTTCACTCTGTATAGTAGGCTCCAGTTTCATCCACCTCATTAGAACTGATTCGAATTCATTCTTTTTAATAGCTCAGTCAGCTTTCTAATATGGTTGAAATGGCTTCAGAAAGTCATACTTCAGGACGTGCCTGGTGGTCCAGTGGTAAAAACAAATCCCCCTTGCAGTGCAGGGGACGTGAGTTCAATCTTTGGTTGGAGAACAAAGATCCAGTATGCTACGGGGCAGGTAAGACCACATGCCGCGACTCCTGAGCCCATGGGCCACAACTAGAGTCTGTGCACCACATGGAAAGATCCCACATGATGCAACTCAGACCTGACACAGTCAAGTAAATAAATAAAATATTAAAAAAAAATAAGAAAATCATATTTTAAAAAGCCAAAGAAACCAGAAGAGACTTTAGCTAGAAATAAACGTTGATTATGCCCTAAGATGCAAAAGAAGGGATGATCTCACTAAGGGTCATATCTTACAACTGCAGCCCTCTTCTCAAGATCAAATGCATTCCTGCTAAATATACGTATATGAAATTCACACTGAGAGATTACTTTTAATGGGCTTTTTGTTTTTTTCTTAACTAGTGAGTAAAATCCCTATTTATTAAGATTTGTCAGTGCAGTTGACAACATGTACGCTTACGGTGGGTCTTCTTACCACATAGAACAGAATGGAAAAGCCATGTCATGAAAAATGGAAAAGAGTGGTTTGGGAGCAATTATCCTTTTGTCTGTCAAAATGAGTGCCTTTTTAGGAAATGTGGTTCCCAATTGTTGGTTTCCTGCCATCGTGTGTTCTAAGGAAAATTATCCATGGCTCATTAAAAAAAAAGTGCTTTACAGCACTGAGATAAAATTTTACATGGATTAAAGTGATTTTGAGTATTTTAATCGTAATTCGTCCAAAATCAATATCACTGTGTATTTCTGAGCATTTTCAAGTCTTTTAGTTACATTCAGCAAATTAATAATGATATAATAAATTTAAACAATAGACATTGGCGTGGTCTTTTTCAAAAGTACTTAAGATTTGATTTATGGCTCTTACCCAAGAATCATCATGAAAAATTGATTTGTTCTGTAGCAGAACTCAGTAAGCATCTTCTTATTTCAAATGGCAATTTTATTTTAAAGACAGAACCACTTACTCTTGGAATATTTGTTTCTTCAGTAAAGATTTCTGAAATTTCCATTTATTGGTCTTCTTTCCCCAAACCTAATCATCCCAACCTCATTCCAGATGTCCTACTTATGTTTTTCAAAAATGTACTTGAAAACTAATTGCCACATCATGTGGGTATCAAATTAAATAAGTGATTTCTCTGTGGCCAGTTGTCTTCTGGAACTTGAGGGGTAATGGAAGCCTGGATCTGCCAAGAAGCTTAGAGGGAGAGGGAGTAACTGGGTTCTACTCCCCATGACTGTGTCTGTATTTCTTTGTTGAAAATCAAATCATAGTTGATTTCACTAAATAAGCAGCAAGATTAATGGTTAATATTCAATCTCTAATCACTCATCCAAAGTAAAAAGCTAAAGGTGAGCTCTGGTAACCTGTTTTTGTCACTAAATTGTGTCCAACTCTGCAAGCCCGTGGACTGTAGCCCGCCAGGCTCCCCTTTCCTTCACTATCTCCCAGAATTTGCTCAGATTCATGTGATAACCTGTTTCCATTTACTGAATTGAAGGAGGTCATATTTGTGTTATTGGAAGGAATCTTAGGTATAATCCAGGGGTAAAGGGGTACATGTATAGATAGATGTAAAATGTGTTTATATTTTTATTTTCATATTTGTCATATATATTTTAACATTTCAAGTCATCTGAATTCCAATAATTCAGAATGTATCATAATTTGAATTGGAATTGCCCAAAGATTACTCGCTTCATTTTCCAAGAGAGAAAATAAATTGTTAGTTATATTAGCCCCATAAACTAATTTCAGAGTTACTAAGAGGTAGGAATGAGTTTTAAAAGGTTGACATGGCCATATTGTTTATTCAATAAGCACCTCTAAATTAGCGGTCAGGAGTTCTATATGTTTATAAAAGAAGCATGCAGAAGACATTCTGAGAATTGTGATTGGGGTTATTATATAAAAGATGAAAATGATTTTTCTGTTAAGGCTTTTCATAAAACTTTGCTCTTCAATGAATCTATGTTAATACAGTTTTAATATGCTGAAGAATTTAGTGTAGGGATGGATAGACTGGACTTTAGTATGTGCACACGAGGGAACAAGAGCTGTCCTTTAGTCAGATATTTGAGCACTAGTAGAAGCTGAGTTTGCCTCTGCCATGCTGCACCAAAAAGTGACGAAAATTCTAGTCTTTCTTTCTGGTGCAAAAGTTCCTTTTGGCTGTAAAAAGTAGTGCTCTGATTCCATTTATCCTGAAGCTGTTGCTATTCATGATCTCATTATCACCTCCTTAAACTTGTTGGCCAGGCTCTAAGAGCATACGCAGTTGTAACAGTGGTGCCAGAGGGTCTCTTTTATTATATCTCTCCCCTTGTGACTGTGGTCGAATCTGAGTCAGAGGACAGAGAATTCCAGAAGGACTTATCTGGTAGAAATGGAACTGATAGTATGCCTCTTACGTTTGAATATATTAAGACAAATTCTACAGCTCCTGAGGTGATTGAGTTTGTGATATGTGGAAAAATAATCAGAAAATCGAATCAATTGATAACTATAGAAAAACTCAAAAAAAAAAAAAAAAGATAGTGGTGGTAAACCATAGTCTTGTTTACAAATGGTGTTTCCATACCACTGCCTGCTGATTTAACCAGAAGTTTGACATAACTATATTTGGGAGGATAAGGAAAGGAGATATGTGTGTGTATATGTGTTTGTAGGGTGTTGTATAAAAGAATAAGCTGACGTGTTCAGTATGGGGAGCCATTCATTATAAGTGTCTACAATTGAAAAACAGAGAAGTGCTTTTTAGGTATGTCCTTTAAAGTGAATCACAGGAGATTCAGTTAAGAGTTTTAAGTGGCTGCCTCAGGGGAGAAAAATTTTAATACATAAGTATATTCTTAACTTTATAACGATTTTACTTTGATTTTGTTTATTTGTTTTGGCCGTGCTGGGTCTTCATTGCTGTGCGGGCTTTTCTATGGTTGCAGTGAGTGGGGCCTACCCTCTAGTTATCCGTGCGTCTCTCATTGCAGTGGCTTCACTTGCGGAGCTCGGGCTCTGGGACCCATGGGCTTTAGTAATTGCAGCTCCCAGGCTCTAGAGCACAGGCTAAACAGGTGGTGAACAGGCTTAGTTGCTCCGCGGACTGCGGGATTCTCCAGAGCCAGGGATTGAACCCATGTCTCCTGCAGTGGCCGGCAGATTCTTTTACCATTGAGACACCAGGGAAGCCCCTACATAGATTTTTAAAAATAAGATTTTTCAATGTAAATGAGAAACCAGGCAGTGGATACCATGCATGTAGATATCTCTTGACAAGTATTTTGTGATGGAGAACATAAAAATGGGGCAGATGCTGAAGACAGATGAGGAAGGGAAAAGATTGTGGTACAGATTTCTTGTTGATAGGATTGAAAAGTAGGAATGGAGAGATTGATAATGCAGGAGAAACAGAGATCAAAGAAGTCTGACTAGGACCTATGACCAAAATGAAGACAGTTGCCTATGAAAAGGTAGGCATGTTTCCTCCATTCTAAGACAGAGGTTGAGGATGTGGCCAGGGGATGGAAGATATTTAAGAAAAAAGGATACTTAAAGCAGAAAAGTGAATTGAGGAGGGAAATGAGATAGGGTTGCCAGGCAATCCTGAGACTTTGACATTGGCGATCGTAAGTTTAAAAATGAAACCACACAGCTATGTGATATTCCCCAGCAGCATAAATCAGTTAATGTGCAGGCAGGGAGAGGGTGGAAAGTTGGAGCTGTTGGATGTGAGGTTGTGACAGGTGCATACAGTCACAGAGCAGAGAAGCCAGAGAGTGACCATTTTTGCATAAGTGTGATCGTGGTAGTGGACTAGGGAATCTAGGCTGGGCGAAGAAGGGAGTGAAAGCACAAGATGACTGAGGAGCAGTGGCAGGGTTAGTCAATGAGAGGGTCAGTAAGTGTGAGAAATTGAAATCATGGGCTGTCATCACCAACGAGTGAGCGGGAAGGTTACCAGGGGTGGTAGAGAACTAGCAGGAGGCGCAGCTCCCAGAGACGGGCAGGTCCTGGATTTGTTGGGAGTAGAAAACTAAGGTGAAATGCAAGAAAAGGCCATTGAAAGAGAGGCCGAGGAACCGGAAAGTCAGGATCCAGAATGCTGACCTGTGCAAGAGTGGCCATTGTGAGCCATGCATGAATGAGATCCCCAAGATGGCAGCCAGGAGGGTGGAGGCTGGGTGACTGGTTGGTAGGAGTCTCAAAGGGGTGAGGTGTTGCCAGAACAACGATGATAGGGCTTGAAAGCAGTAGCCAGGAGAACAAGAGGGTACCTACTCCAGTTCCAAGCCCTGCGGTTCGGGAGATACTGGAAGAAAAGACGTTCCTTCACTGGACAGGACTGCCAAGGAAGGAGTGTGCTCAGGGGATGAGTCTCAGTGACCATAAGGAGGTGAAGGGCGCATTCAGAGCCGTCAAGGAGGTGAGTTAGGAAGTTAAGGATGTGTGTGCTGGATTCTTGACTGAGAATGCCGGTCGGCACAATGCAGAGATTTAGCCAGGGAGAGGAACGTGTGGGGTCATGAGACCGGATATATGTGAATGGAAATGGGGGTTATCAGCTTTCACAGGAAGCTTGAACTTTTGATCGCGGCTGAGGTAAACAGAGATGAGGGACATAGTGAATCAGCTCAGAGAGTTTCTTCTGAGCAGATGGGCTGAGTTCCAGCGGGGTGACCACACTCCTAGCTAGGTAGCACAACAGTCACTGTTCCTCCCACGCCTGCGTGGTGATAGCAGTTCTAGGAGGCGTTCGCTACCTCCTCCCCCGGTTGCCAGTGTTGTTACTGTGGGGAAGGCTGCCTGAAGTGTGACACTGTGCGGACATGAGAGAAAGAACCCAGAGTGGCCGTCATAACTCTGTCACCACTCCCACGAGTAACCTGGACAAATCTTGTCACTTCTGTGAATCTCAGAGTCCCTGTTCAAAAAGAAATTGAGATAGCCCTCTAGGTCCTCCTCGGGTTTAACTTTTGTGATGACAACATGAAATGCAGTAAGATAAGTTTGTAGCCCTTTAAAATTAAAGATTTTGGCCCATATAATCAAACAGAAATGTTCAAGGATATTAGACTTAGAAAGAAGCATCCTTGATGGGTTTCCTTTTTGTTGTTGTTCATTATTTTATTTTATTTTGTACTGGAATGTAACTGCCTTACCATATTGTGTTAGTTTCTGTGGTACAATGAAGTGAGTCGGCCATGTCCATAAATATGTCCCCTTCCTCTTAGACCTGCCTCCCATCCTACCCCCATCCCTTTTTGACATATGTGCCCTGCTGCCATTTGTGACTGAGATCAACAGAATATATAAGATTATATGTTCACGTGTATATGTATTCGCTTCCCAGGTGGCACAGTGGTAACAAATCTGCCTGCCAATGCAGAAGATGCAGGAGACACAGGTTTGAAGCCTGGGTCAGCAAGATCCCCTGGAGTAGGAAATGCCCTGTCCACTATTTCTCCATGGAAAATTCCACAGACAGAGGAGCCTGCTGGGCTTCAGTCCACGGGGTCGCAAAGAGTCAAACACGACTAAGCATGCACACGTGTGTGTGTCACCATCACATTTTTTGTAGTCCTTTTCTTCTTTCATTCATGTGAGGGTGGGTATGCCTATTTCCATGAATCAAGTCTGTAACACAACCTTGGATGTGATGAAGGAAGCTTCTATTTCACCAGCATGGGATTTATACAATTACTGGCATTTCAGAAAAATAGCTTTTCATTATGAGATTTTTAAAAAATCACTACCTAGACTTCTTAACCTCACATTCCCACATGTCTGCAGACATCTGGGTACTCTGCAATACTTTCACCAAACAGCACAGGAAGAAAGGGTGCAGACCAGCTGTGGGTAGTCTTCTGCATCACAGGTGAATTCCACCATGGTGCACACTTACACACGCATCAAACACACAGCCCATTGTGAACATCTCAGAGTGTGAGGCAGGCTCCCTGGTCACCTTAGCATCCAGTTAGTTATAAACTTAGAGAAGCTACTTTGAAGGGTGTCACATACAGAGGAAGAGAAATAGTAGATGCAAATGGGGACTTCATCCTTGGTAAGAGTCTAAGCCAATCACTGCCTCCAAATTCCCAATGAAAGGAAAATGAATGAACCTCATACATGGAAGCTTGTGTGTGAATGTGTGTGTGTGTGTGTAGTCATTTCAGTTCTGTGGGATTATTTGTGACCCTATGAACTGTAGCCCACCAGGCTCCTCTGTCCATGGATTCTCCCAGCAAGAATACTGGAGTGGGTTACCATGCCCTCCTCCAGGGGATCTTCTTGACCTTATGCCTTATGTCTCTTACATCTCCTGCATTGGCAGATGGGTTCTTCACCACTAGCGCCCCCTGGGAAGACCACATGGAAGGTTAAACCCGCCAAATATTAAAAGTCACATGATTGATGGCAAGAAGATGAAAAGCAGTGTGGATTACCACATTGGAAACAGAGATGAACCGGCAGCTGGTTGTATTACCATATCAAAGAGCAGACTGTCCCAGTGATAATTCTTGGGCAAAGTAGATTCAGGACATTTTCGATTAAGTCTTTTTAAGCTGCATCGCTGTTCAGTTGCATCTGGTATATTTTGTGGCCTGTTTGCTCTAACGTTGCAACAGTGTGAAATCCCCAGCTTTGGCAGTGGCAGCGTGTGGCTCTGGGTGGCATCTGTAAACCAATGACACTTCTAAGTTGTACAATAAACAGAAAATACTTTATAGAAACAATATTGAATATTGGAATGACTTCATCTATCTAACCAATTTAGCTAAACTGTCATCATGAAATGAGTCCTGGAACAGAAAAAACTAACACGCAGAAATAGCTTCTGTTGTTTCCTGAGTTTCCAAAACTTGTCTTCTCCTAGTGCAAGTGCTACTCAATAGAGTCCTCACAAGCTCTAGACTTTTTGATCTGTGAATTCTCATGGGGAGATTCTCAATTAACCATGACAATACTGAAATTAAAGGTACATGACACCAGAGTTTGGGGTTTTTTTATTTCCTCTCTCTCTCTCCTTACCCATCCTTTCTTACTTTTTGGTTTTTGTTCAGTTGCTAAGTCATGTCCAACTCTTTGCAACCCCATGGACTCTAGCATGCCAGGCTCCTTTGTCCTCCACTGTATCGTGGATTTTGCTCAAATTCATGTTCATTGAGTTGGTGCTGCTATCTCACCATCTTATCCTCTGTTGCCCCTTTTCCTTTTGCCTTCAATTTTTCTCAGCATCAGGGTTTTTTCCAGTGAGTCAGCTCTTTGCATCAGATGCCCAAAGTATTGGAGCTTCAGCTTCAGCATCAATCCTTCCAATGAATATTCAGGGTTGATTTCCTTTAGGATTGACTGGTTTCATCTCCTTGCAGTCCAAGGAACTCCCAAGATTCTTCTCCAGCATCACAATTCGAAAGTCCCCTATATTTTTTGTTATTTCCTATTTTCTTAAATTGCCCTCTGTTTCCGCTCAGATTATTATGTTCTTTAAATGTCCTGACAGTATTCAAGACTTCGTCAGCGCATAATATACAGACAGTGATGACTCTTACTGTCTCTTTGGTACTGGAAAGGTCATTTGCTATTTAACAATGTCAACTGACAGAAATGTAATTCTACACAAGAACGGAGTTTGTGGTTTAGCATGAGTTTAATATGGTTGATAAAAAGTGAATGAGGATAGTTTGTAGATCCTCCCGAGTCTGTGTTCAAAAGTTTAATTTTATTCCATTTAATAAAAAATGAATTACCAGATGCGTGTTATGCGTGACGAACATACAGGTGAACACGGATGCAAAGGTAAATGTAGTGGTGGCCTCCCCAAAATAAGTTCATATTCTCAGCACCAGATCCTATCAAAGATGATCTGATTTGGAAAAAAAATGATTTTAGCAGATGCGATTCAGCATTTCAACATGAGATCATCCTGGATTATTCCGGTGAGCCCTAAATCCAAAGACATATGTCCCAATGAGAAACCCACAGAGGAGAAAGGTGCAGAGCAGAAGTTCATAGGAAGATGGAGACAGAGGCTGGAGTGATGCAGCCACAAGCCAGGGAAAACCTGGAGCCACCAGGAGCTGGAAGGGGCAGGGAAGATTCTTGTCTCGAGCCTTCCTACACATGAGAGCTCTGCCAGTCACTTGATTTCAGACTTCTGGCCTCTAGACCTGTGAGATAATGCATTTCTGTAATTTTAAGGCCCCAAGACTGTGGTAATTTGTTAGAACAGCCCTAGAAACCTAATAAAACAAGCAGAAATGAAACTCCCATGAAGAGTTTATAGTATTTAATACATGAGACCTATGCAGCATTAAAGGCCTTACAGTATAGGAATGAAGGAAACTTGTTTCAAATAAAGACAGTTGGAAAGGCCTTTTGAAAGAGGTGTGCCTTGATCAGAGGGCTGGAAATTTCAGGGCGTAAGTGGAGTTAAGACAGAGGGAGTTAAGAAAAATAAAATATCAGAGTAAATCTGGGTCTTGATAAAGGAAGTGATGTCATCCAAACTTCTAATGCCTTGAGCATTTAGTTGTGTTCAGAAGTGCAGAAAGCCTCAATCTGGCCAAATAGAAAGGTCCTTTGTTGCTCAGTTTAGATTATAGAGAAACAAATACTTCCCACCTTCTACCTAAAATTAAACTGTCTTTAAAACATAGATTTCTGAAAAAAACACTAGTGAAAAGAAGATATTAAATTCAGAGAGGAAAGAAATAATTTCAAGGATATGCTGAAAGCTCTGTCATGCTTTGCATACACACTTATATACTGTTTGACTTACACTAGTTTCTTTTTTTTTTTGGAGAAGGCAATGGCACCCCACTCCAGTACTCTTGCCTGGAAAATCCCATGGATGGAGGAGCCTGGTGGGCTGCAGTCCATGGGATCGCTAAGAGTAGGACACGACTGAGCGACTTCACCTTCACTTTTCACTTTCATGCATTGGAGAAGGAAATGGCAACCCACTCCAGTGTTCTTGCCTGGAGAATCCCAGGGATGGGGGAGCCTGATGGGCTTCCATCTATGGGGTCGCATAAAGTTGGACATGACTGAAGTGATTTAGCAGCAGCAGTTTCTTTTGGGCTTTGCTAATGGCTCAGAGGGTAAACATTCCGCCTGAAATGTAGGAGACCTGCTTCGATACCTCAGTCGGGAAGATCCCTTGGGGAAGGAATGGCAATCCTCTCCAGTATTCTTGCCTAGAGAATTCCATTTGCTGCACACTAGGGCCATCTGAGCAGGGAGAGGCAAGCTGCATTAGTTTCCTAGGCTGTTGCAACAAACCACCATGAACTGGGTAGCCTCCAACAATAGGGAAGTATTGGCTCATGGTTCTAGAGACAGAAGTCTGAAACCAAGGTGTCCTGGGGCCTCATCCCTTCTGCAGGCTCTAGAGAAGAATCTTTCCACATCTCTTCCAGCTTCGGGTGACTCCTGGTGTGCCCTGGAGTTTCTTGTCTATTAGCCACGTCACTCCAGTCTCTGCCTCCCTCAGCACATGACCCTCTTCTTTGTGCCACCGAGTTCTCTACTTGCAAGTTCAGTTCAGTTCAGTTGCTCAGTCATGTCTGATTCTTTGCAACCCCATGGACTGCAGCGCACCAGGCTTCCCTGTCCATCACCAGCTCCCAGAGCTTGCTCAAACTCATATCCATTGAGTCGGTGATGCCATCCAACCATCTCATCTTCTGTCATCCCCTTCTCCTCCTGCCTTCAATCTTTCCCAGCATCAGGGTCTTTTCCAGTGAGTCAGCTCTTCACATCAGGTGGCCAAAGTATTGGAGCTTCAGCTTCAGCATCAGTCCTTCCAATGAATATTCAGGACTGATTTCCTTTAGAATGGACTGGTTGGATCTCCTTGCAGTCCAAGGGACTCTCAAGAGTCTTCTCCAACACCACAGTTTAGAAGCATCAATTTTTCGGCAAGGGCCCAGCCTAAACCAGGATACAATAACTCTACTTAAAACTTACAAAAACCCCTGTTTCCACATCAGGTCACATCCTGATGTTCTCAGTAGACATCAGTTTTAAAGGATCATTTTTCTACCCACTAGACATCCTATTTACATTTTAATCCTCAGGGCCTAGTTCAGGGTTTGATGTAAAATAAGCAACAACTAATTTTTTTAGCATTTTTTTTTCCAAGAACCCACCTGCAATACAGGAGACACTGAAGATGCAGGTTGATCTCTGGATTGGGAAGATCCCCTGGAGAAGAAAATTGGCAACCCACTCCAGTATTCTTGCCTGGGAAATGCCATGGACAGAGGACTCTGGCGGGCTACAGTCCACAGGGTTGCAAAGAGTCAGACATGACTGAATGACTAAGCATGCAATTTTTTTTTGCTGACAAAGGAAGTAGACCTATAATGTCCATTAACTTTGTGGAATTTCTAAAAGACATGACAAGGAAAGAAGGGGAAATGGAAGAGAAACTTTTCAGGTGTTATCTACAAGTATAAATCCAAAGTCTGTGCAGGGCCTAGGAAGTCTGGTAAGATTTGACCCTGGCCTGCCTCCTCCTCCCTGGACCAGTCTTCTTCCAGATTCTTTAGGTCCCATTCCTTACCATTCACCCAAAATATCCCTCTCTTTACTCTCCACATAGCTAACTTCACATCCTTAGCTCCTCGGCTTAAATGGCACTTCTAAAAGATGATGTCTCCCCAGATCCCCTGTATCTTAGTATCTTTCTTTTATTGGCAGCTGTCACAGTTTGGAACATTATTTTTAATAACACAATGGTTTGCTTCATGTCTCGGTCTCCATCAGACCAGGAGCTCCATAGAGGTGTTTACCTAACAGGCTCAAGGAAGTTATCCCCAGCATCTCAGGTATATTTCAGGTCCTTCTATATGACAACTCTTCAGATACTTTAAGACTGCCCTCTTGACCACCCTAAGACTTCTTCCTCCTAACAGACCACCTATGCCTTTCGGTGAATTTACCTTGTCCTTTAAGGCACCCAGTGCTCAGGTCTGCCCTGTATCTGCTGAGCATAAGGGTGGAGAACAACAGAGGGGAGTTGAAGGCCATCAGCCACCACCATGCTGGCAGGTGCGCAGGCTGTCCACGCTCTGATCCTGTCCTGAATGAGCTTTTGGATCACAACCTACCTGGTCCTCTGCAGTGTGGTCTATACACAAGTGTTGGCTATGTGGGTGTCTCCCATCCTCTGCAGACTGCAGCACCACCCAGCTCTCTGGCTGCAGACCCTCTGTTTCACTTCAGCTTGAAGCCAGCTCCCTGGCTGAGGTTCCATGGCCGGTGGCCAGCTTTGGGGCAGACAGAGTAGCAGGCGGGGTGGACCACCAGGGCTGCTGCAGGAAGACCATCAGATGGGCTGTGACTCATTCACATACTGATGACTTGCCTCTGAACCTTCTAAACTACGATGCTCAAAATAAAATGGCTTGTGTGTGTATGTGTGTGCACGCACACGCTTGTGATACTCCTGGGAGAATTCATGAAGGACAGATTCGGAGACTTGAACTTGCTCTGATGCTGCATACAACCCCATTTTCAGCCCTCTAACACTGTTCCTATTTAGACTGAAAGTGAAAGTGTTAGTTGCTCAGTCCTGTCTGACTGTTTAGGACCCCATGGGCTATAGCCTGCCCAGCTCCTCTGTCCATGGAATACTCTGGGCAAGAAAACTGGAGTGGGTTGCCATTCCCTTCTCCAGGGAACCTTCCCAATCCAGGGCTCAAACCTGGGTCTCCTGCACTGTAGGCAGATTCTTAACACAGACACCGGGAAGCCCTCCTATTTAGATTGCCGTTAACCAAAATCTCCAGGTCACTTCCAGGCTGATGCCAAATTACAATTCTCCTTGAATTCGTGAGCTTCTTTTTTAATATCAGACTTGATTTTTAAAATTCTTCCTACCACATCTCATTTAAGGTAAGTTGAGGTCACCACTGTACATGATTTTTTTTAGTTAAAATCTAGCTGGTCCATAATGGAAAGAAGCTAGCGTCTCTTAAGCAGATGAAGCCCTTCCTCTGAGCAGAGGGTCTGGAATCCAGCCACCTGGAGCTCAAGACCACTTCCTCCACATTGGCTGTTTGACACTGAAATTACTTCAAGCCTCTTCAACCTCCCTGTTCCTCAGTTTCTTAACTGTAAAATTAGGGACTATAAGGTCTACCTCAAAGGGGTACCATGAACTTTATATTTTTTTCTTTTTTTAATTTAATTTATTTATATTGATTGGAGGCTAATTACTTTACAATATTGTAGTGTTTTTTGCCATACATTGACATTAAATGAGGTAACATGTAAGGAGTTGGGAATCATGGCAGGGACATTCTTAATATTAAGTAAATGTTAGCTATTAATATTATTCCTGCATCCATTTATGACTAAAATCACCCACACCAGCATTTTCCTTAGCAAATCATTTTATCAGATGACCGCTAGCCTGGTCGCTGCCCAAATCATTAAGCGCTAATGAAAACTTCCTGTTACGAAGATTCCTCTTTCCTTTTCCTTATCATTGTCCAATGATGACATGCTTTGAAAGTCTCACAAATATGCTACATCCTTTTGATAACAACGTAGTGCTTGAGAATCGCCAGTGCACCTGATGTTTTAGAACAGCTTTTCCTCAATGTAATCACCAATCCCAGAAGGAATACACGGCCTCAGACTCAAAGAGAGAAAAATCAGGAAATAGAGGCACAGACCCCATTTCCCAACTGTGATTCATGGATGCCAGATGTTAGTGCCTTTTCTCTGAGAATGGCTCGAGGACATCTGTTGGGAAGATTAGATTAAGTAAAGTTAAACAGGCTTATGTTAAGGCTGTGGAATTCTTACAGTCCTTTTAGCCATGTGGAGCCCATGAGGTCCCAGTGTCCCTCTGGATGGGGTGGTCTGGCCAGTGGACAGAATGTGGCCCTTCAGGATTCCTTGCTAGTCTGTAACTGGCCATGTGTGAGGGCGGGTTAATGCACTTATCTTGAGTCTCATTATCCTCAACTCTGAAACAGGAATGGTACCTGCCATACAAGTGTATCAGACAGATGATACAAGACAGATACAAGTGTATCAGACAGATTTTAACATAACCCTGAGCACACTGTCAAGCTCTTAGTAGGTGCTCAATGAATGATCACTGAACTTCTTATATAATGTGGAATCGGGTTTAAATAAGTCTATGATTTTTTTAAAATTTTATTTGTTTATTTTTGGCTGTGCTGGGTCTTCGTCGCTGCCTGGGCTTTCTCCGTTGCGATGAGCATGGGGCTGCTTTTCACTGTCGTGTGCTGGCTTCTCATCACCATGGCTTCTCCTTGCAGAGCTTCGGTAGTTAGTTGTAGCACTCGGGCTCAACAGTTGTGACTCGCAGGCTCTAGGGCGCAGGCTAAGTTGTTTTGGCACACGGGCTCAGTTGTTCCACGTTATGTGGGATCTTCCCGAACCAGAAGTCAAACCCCCGGGCCCCCTGTATTGGCAGGTGGATTCTTATCCGCTGCACCCCCAGGGAAGTCCCAAGCCTGTGATTCAGTCTAAGTTTAGTTCTGTGGTTCTTTGTTTCAAATATTCTATAGTCTTTAAACATTTCTTTCTCTCCAAAACTTGGTTTGGGTAATTCAAATAAAAATTGTTCTATTCCCAATGTAAGACACATACCAGGGGTGTATGCCTAGTCGTGTCTAAATAGTAAATATCACACATTTCCCTAAAGCTTATTTCATGCTCCAGGTGCCACCTACGGTCCAGAAATGATGTTTGTATGTAAAATAGAACATTCACACAATTGGAGAGATTTTCCTAGAGAGACTTTTGCAAACTTGAGGGCAGGGTTAAAACAGACCCTGCAAAAAAAGGATGGGTGGTACCCTGGGCAAACTCCTGGGCCTGGGAGGGCAAAGGCAGGCAAACCCCTGGGGTATTTGCCAGGACTGGGAGAGACTTGTGTGTCTGAAGGAGAAGCATTAGTTTGGTAGAGAAAAGGCTGAATGGGGAGGATGTCAGGTAATAAATGCTGTGATCGCTCCCTTCTTCCTCCCCCTGACCCCCGATCTCTCTGGGTTGCCCATTGATCAATTCCAAGTAAGAACCAGAGAGCAAAAGTGCCTCATTGTATATATGGAACCCTCAGAAGCCTGGTCCCTGGGCACAGAGAAGGGCTACACAAGGTTCTATAGTGAATCTGATGCAGCAAGTGCAGAACATGACTCCAAGGAGAAGCCCATGAAAAATATCCAGTTAATACCTACCTTGCAAGAACAGTAGGTAATTTTGGCTAATACCTAAAGAGAGAATTGTTTTGTCATCTGGAGCTTTATTAATCCCTAACCATAACAATATTATAATAATCAATGGCACGACCCCACCTCATATATTTATAACATTAGAAAAAATAAGAGATGAATGCAATTATAATGCATGTGCTGGCTTAGCTGTCAGGCATTTTATGTTAAAGTAAGCTATCCTTGTCTCCATGAATAATGATGCTCATCTTGGAGGGAAAGGGGGGGGATGAGAGGAAGCAGTAATTAGAGCATTTTTAGTTTTTCTTTCAGTTTGATTTAGTGTGTATTCAGTACACACCAAACTAGCCATGGGCTGGTCAGTTATACCTCAATAAAGCTGAGAATAAAAAATAGAAGACATACTCCTTTTTCATACTCCATTCAACAAAATGAAGTCTGTTGCTTGGCTTTCAGACATTCAACTTTCAAATGTTTTCCAGAGTGCGCTATGGACATAAGTGGGACACAGTCTTACCTTTCCAAAGGATGGACTGTAATGAAGTGAAGGAGACCCTTCATCTACCAGCACAAGAAATGGGATTTCTGGATCATGTGGTAGTTCTCCTTTAATTTCCTGAGGACCTGCTATACTGGTTTACACAGTGGTTGTACCAGTTACAGTCATAGCATCCTCACCAACACTTGCTATCTTTTTTTTTTTTTTTTTTAATGACAGCCTTTCTAACAAGTGTAAGGTAATACCTCATTGTGGTTCTGATTTGAATTTCCCTGATAATTAGTGATGTTGAGCACTTCTTCATATACTTTTCACCATTTGTACATCTTCTTTGGGAAAATGTCTATTCAGATCCCTGGGCTTTCCAGGTGCACAGTGGTGAAGAACCCTCCTGCCAATACAGGAGATGCGAGAGTCGTGGGTTCAGTACATGGATCGGGAAGATCCCCTGGAGGAGGAAATGGCAACCTGCTCCAGTATTCTTGCCTGACAAATCCCATGGACAGAGGAGCCTGGCAGGCTACATTCCATGGGGTCGAAAAGAATCAGACACAGCTAAGCAACTAAGCACTCATGCACACTATTCGGATCCCAATTTTTAAATTGTTTTTCTTTGTTGCTGTTGTTGGTTTTTGTTTTGTTTCTGTGTTTTTTTTTTTTTTTTCTGTTGTGTTGTACGACTTCCTTGTAAATTTTGGTTATTAACCTCTTATTGGATATGTGGTTTGCAAATGTTTTTTCCCATTTTATCATTTTCCTTTTCATTTACTGATGGTTTCCTGTGCTGTGCAGAAGCTTTTTTTGTCTCCATAGCTCCACTCACTTATTTTCACTCTTACTGCCTTTGATTTTGGTGTCAAATCCAAGGAATTAATGCCAATATCAATGTCAAGGAGCTTACTACTTATGTTTTCTCCTAAGATTCTTATGGTTTCAGATCTTGTTTTCAAGTTTCAATCCATTTTGGGGTGATTATTCTGTGTGTTGTAAGATGTGAATCCAGTTTCATTCTTCTGCATGTGGATATCCAGTCTCCCCAGCACCATTTACTGAAGAGACTATCCTATCCCCATTGAGCATGCTTTTGTCCTTGTCAAAATATTAGTTGATCGTATATGCAAGGGTTTATTTCTAGACTCTATTCTGTTCCATTGGTCTGTGTGTCTATATTTATGCTGGTACCATACCATTTTGATTACTATAGCTGTGTAGTATAGTTTCAAATCAGGAAATCTGAAGCCTCCAGCTTTGTGCTGTTTTCTCAGACTTGCTTTGGCTGTTAGGATTTTTAGTGGTTCCATACAAATTTTAGGATTTTTTTTTTTTCTGTGTCTGTGAAAAGTAGAAGAAACAAAGCTGCCTCCCGGCTATAGTCACTAAAACCTTTACTCACCTAGATGGATAAATCACCAAGTTTATGATATCTTATCCTAGTATATTTGACTTTTAGCAAAGTGGGAGGAAATAAGCCTTCTCTCTTAATCTGGAGCATAACACAAATGTTGTATTCTATTGGCTAAAAGCAGAGTTGGGCACACAGCGTTCACTTTTATTCCAGAATTCTTTTCTATACATTTGTGACAGTTCCAGAGAAAGCTTTTTGTAACACAGAGACTCTTTCTAGTATATCTCAAATTGCTCTGTAAATTATTTAATCCAACTACAGTGACATCTCCTGGTCAGGATGAGCGCTAACTGGGAAATAACTTGCAAGGTGATAGAAAATGACAAATAAGATCTAAACAAAGTAACAAACGACTGTTGCCAAATGTTTTGTTTTGATGCCTTTAGCACTTTATAGGTTCATCTGCTTATTACCCTCATGTTGTGCACAGTGAATAACAAACTTGGAAAGGTGAGAACTAATAATATCCCCTTTGACTAAAGATAGATAAATAAAGCAAGAAAAGCAAGTCTTAAATTGTCAAGTCCTTGTGGGAAGTATTACCAGAGCCCTATAAATGGGTACTGAGGATTTTTGCTCACAGATTTCAGGGCTTTCTCTTATCTTTTGGTTTAAGAAAGATGAATGGCTTTGTGAATGCTGGATCTTTTTTTTTTCCCCCTTAACAATTTTGAGATACAAGGCAAACCAGTGATCACACAATTGTGTGCTGATTTTAGGCTCCTTTATTCCTGCTTTGCAACAAAAGCTATTGTTTGCAACCTAATAATACTGTAAGAAGGGAGAGGGGCGGGAAAGAAACAAAGGTCTTTCCTCTACAGATAGAAATTTGGCTTCAGTACAGGCCAGAGAGAGCAAGCAGGGCGCATTTCCTCTGGGAAATGTTTTCCAACTTTTTTTAACTTCATTTCCTAGCATGATGCCTTAGCATGAATTACTCATAAAAAGATCGAGGCTGGTGGGTGACAGCTTTGCCAGAGGAAGCCTTACGTTTGATTCCGTGGCTCCTCATGGCTCGTTATACCCCATGCCCAGTCTGTTTGTGTATTTTGTTTTCTTAGAGTCTTCTGTTCCTCCAGGGATCCATCAGGAGCAACTCAGGGAATGGAGAATCCATGGATCTGATAAAGTGAAAGAAAGTGAAAGTGAAGTCACTCAGTTGTGTCTGACTCTTTGCAACCCCATGGACTGTAGCCTACCAGGCTCCTCTGTCCATGGGATTTTCCAGGCAATAGTACTGGAGTGGATTGCCATTTCCTTCTCCAGGGGATCTTCCCAACCCAGAGATCGAACCCAGGTCTCCCGCGTTGTAGACAGACGCTTTACCGTCTGAGCCACCAGGGAAGTCAGATCTGATAAGAGTGAATTAAAAGAACCTCTGAGAAATGATGGGTGAGGGGGGTGAAGAGGTAGTAACACTCAGAATTAGAAAGACTTTCTTCCTATATAACAGTTTGACTAGCATTTTTCTAAATATGTAATCGTTTGCAGTTCAGAAGGATATAGTCAAAAGATTACTTAAGTTTTTCACATCAGGGTTTTAAATGTGAATCGATTTTGAAAGCCTAACATAATTACCAAGATTCGATGCAGTTTGCAAGCCTTAAACTGTATAGAATTCTAATGAAGATGTGCCTAAGAGCCAAAAATTACGGTTATCATCCCAATACCTTTTCTGTGGTGAAAATTTTAAAATCCATGCCGTTTAAGCATTGCTAATTTGAACAAAATGTACTTTCCTTAAGGCCTCAGTCACAGAAATTACCTGCAAACAAATGATGTGTCTGATTGTTAAAAACAGCTCAAAGTTTCATGAGGATTTTTTTTAAGAGATGAATATGGATAACTCCATTGTTCTTTATTTTGGAGGCCAATTGGAGAGGTTGGGAGAATATAATATTTTTATTTTAAGTTAGAAGGAAGTAAGTACACATCTTGTTTTTGCCTATTACCAGATCAAAGTAGATGTGAGCACCTCATTGATTTCGAAGGCGCTCTCTCATCAAATTACTACCATAAATAAAAAAGAGGAGGAGAAAAGAGAGGAACATTTTAAAACTGGAGTAATAGCAGGCCCCAAACTATCAAATTTCTTTTTCTTAAAAGTTTTGTCATAATCAATCATCTGTTTTTCCAGTTTATGACCTTACAGAGTATTTTTCCTAAGTAACTTTTTCAATGGGCATATTTTCTTACTAAAGCAATAGATATCCTATTTGAACTCAAGCCATTTTATGGATCCATTATATCCTTTATAATGTTTCTGTGCCATTAATTCTCCATCCAGTAGATTGCCCAAAGGATAAATTGTCAAATCATGAATTATTCTTGAGATGTAACAGTATTCTCAAAATTAACTCTGAAAATCTTTGAATGGTTTTCATGTTATTGCTGTTCAGTCGCCAAGTTGTGTCCAACTCTTTGAGGCCCCATGGACTGCAGCAAGTCAGGCTTCCCTGTCCCACACTGTCTCCCGGAGTTTGCTCAAGTTCATGTCCATTGATTGGGTGATGCTATCTACCCATCTCATCTTCTGCTGCCCTCTTCTTTGGCCTTCAGTCATTCCCAGCATCAGGATGTTTTCCAATGAATCCATTCTTCACATTTTTTTCTGACATAAAAACCAATAATGTTTTGCTAGATAAGGAAAGAGAAGGTGGGGACTTTACTTTGAATCATAATGATGATAATGACCAACCTAGATAGCGTATTAAAAAGCAGACATTACTTTGCCAACGAAGGTCCATCTAGTCAAAGCTATGGTTCTTCCAGTAGTCATATATGGATGGGAGAGTTGGACTTTAAAGACAGCTCAGTGCCAAAGAATTAATGTTTTTGAGCTGTGGTGTTGGAGAAGACTCTGGAGAGTCTCTTGGACAGCAAGGAGATCCAACCAGTCCATCCTAAAGGAAATCAGTCCTGAATATTCTTTGGAAGGACTGATGCTGAAGCTGAAACTCCAATACTTTGGCCACCTGATGCAAAGAATTGACTCATTGGAAAAAGACCTTGATGCTGGGAAAGATTAAAGGCAGGAGGAGAAAGGAATGACACAGGATGAGATGGTTGGTTGGCATCACCTACTCAATGAACATGAGTTTGAGTAAGCTCTGGGAGTTGATGATGGACAGGGAAGCCTGGCAGTCCGTGGGGTTACAAAGAGTCAGACGGGACTGAGCTACTGAACTGAACTGAACTAATAATGATGATAAGAGCACATTTTCCAACAGATAACCAAAGGGAAATACCAGAGGGCAGTTGAGTCATTTAACTAGGGGTCAGCAAACTATGGCCCACAGGCCAAATCCAGCCTGCCAGCTCCTTTTATAAATAAAGTTTTATTGGAACACAGTCATGCTCATTAGTTTACTCCTTGTCTACAGCTGCTTTTGTGCTACAAGGCAGAGGAGTGGTTTTTAACAAAGAATGTTATTGGCATGCAAAGCATAAAATGTTTATTACCTAGTTCTTTACGGGAAAAAGTTGCCAACCTGTGCTCTGCTAGTTTGCCTATTTAGAATCTGCACTGATTACTGACCCAAACGTTCAAATCAAAACAAAGATCCCTAAAAAATACACAGGTAATTGCATGAGAAAAAAAGCTGGATTTTATACCCTGCAGCGATATCCATTTCTTATATGGTTTGCAAATGACGGAAGCATCCAGAGCTTTCAACAACTCAAAAGTAAATAGTTTTTTTTTTTTTTTTTTCCTGTGATTGGCATGATCCAGACTTCACAGGGATTCACTGTGCCAGACCAGTGAGGATTATGGAATTCCCTCAGCTGCCTGTGGTGTTATCAGGTTGCACAAGTCAGTGCCAAAACTAGGCACAGACAAGGTGGCCCAGAAAGGATTTGAGAATGTGCATAATTTGATCAAGAACTCCTCTGTGGGAGACTCAGAGAGTTACTGCAGAATACTTATTATTCTCTCACCAACTTTCTCTTTTCATGCATATACAGGATAGTTGAAAAAAAGGACAACTCTCCTAACCACCATGAAGCAGGACACATTTTTGGCTGATTTTAAAAATTCAAGACCTGGGTTCGATCCCTATGTCAGGAAGATCCCCTAGAGAAGGGAATGACAACTCGCTCCAGTATTCTTGCCTGGAGAATTCCATGGACAGAGGAGCCTGGCAGGCTATAGTCCACGGGGTCACAAAGAGTTAGACACAACTGAGTGACTAACACACACACACTACAAAGTAGATTTCAAAAGGAAATACAACATAGCCAAGAGACCACCATGGCTACTGGTGAAGGACAGGGACGCCTGGCATTCTCCAGCCCATGGAGTCGAAAAGAGTCGGACACAACTTATCAACTGAATGACAGCAATTCTCAAGAGTGTAGCATTAAAGGGGATTCAGCTAAGCCCTGTAAATTAATCTCTGACAAGACTAGGATGACTATAATAGGTCATCTAGTCCCAAACATGCTTAAGAGTGAAAGTGGCGTGAGTAATAATTAAGCCAGTCAATAGGTATAATGCAGGACTCTGCCATATGAACTGATGTGCCATCTCCCATACGAGCGTAATCATGATGGCACCTGTTACTGCCAGTGGTTTGAAAGTCCTTGGCTTCAAGGCTGAGCTAGCATATGCAGTGCCTTTGTGAGAATGACAAGAAGGTGCTGTGTTCTGTGGCCAGCTAGAGACTGGCTCCCCTTCCTTTGGGCAGGTGCAGACCTCCAATATATGACCAGGAACAACCGTATGTAACTGTCCTTTTCAACAGCAGAGTGGTATCGGTACTAAAAATAGGTTCATGGGGATGAATCTTGTTCAATATTTGCAGTATTTCTGCACTGATCTAAAATCACTACTAGTTGAACTGCAACCTTATGGGAGATAGAAAAGATTGTTGTTCAATCACTAAGTCGTGTCTGACTCTTTGCAACCCTGTGGACTGTAGCACGCCAGACTCCTCTGTCCTCCACTGTCTTCTGGAGTTTGCTCAAATTCATATCCGTTGAGTTGGTGATGCTATCTAACCATCTCATTCTCTGTTGCCCCCTTCTCCTTTTGCCGTCAATCTTTCCCAGCATCAGGATCCTTTCCAGTGAGTGGGCTATTCGCATCAAGTGGCCAAAGTATTGGAGCTTCAGCTTCAGCTTTAGCATCAGTCCTTCCAATGAATATTCAGGGTTGATTTCCTTTAGGATTGACTGGTTTGATCTCCTTGTAGTCCAAAGGGCCCTAAAGAGTCTTCTGCAGCACCACAATTCAAAAGCATAATTTCATTACTGCTCAGCCTTCTTTATGGTCCAACACTCACATCTGTACATGACTACTGGAAAAAACATAGCTTTGACTATATGAACCTTTGTTACAAAGTGATGTCTTTGCCTTTTAATATGCTGTCTATATTTGTTATAAATGGAAAAGATCAGGTTGTATTAAAACAAATTAAGACAGATCTAAATAATAGCTTACAGTTTAGACAAGAATTGTGTGATGTCTATGTGTTTAAAAATATAACTTGAAACTTCTGAAAGAAATTATATATTCTGAAACTTGCAATCATCTCAATCATAGGAACACTGGCTTTTAGATTTGCCCAGACATATATGGGGTTGCAAAGAGTCCAACACAAATGAGCACATCCAGACCTTTTGGGGGAAAGTAATTTGGATTTTTTCCACTTTCTTTTCCATATAATTGTTGTGGTTCATCCCCATTTCTCCATTAATACTGCCCAGATGACAGAAAAGAGGGAGCAAAGGAAAATGGGAGCTCTGAGATAGAGGAATACAGCAAGGTGATCAAGATCTCATTAAGAGTATCCGTGCCATTTCATATAGTTCTTCTGACCATAAGCTGTAGCAGACCACTTGGTCTGCTATTGTTCTCCATGTTCCTGGCAGACTCTAAGCTTTTTATTTGGAAAGACTGGTGCCCAAACAAGTCTGCCTTGAAGCATACAGACACCCACAGGCTTGCCAAGACCTTTCACACTTAGCTGAGTGAAGGGTCTCTTCTCCTTTGCTCAAGGCTGATGGAGAAGCAAATAAAACCCACTTTGTCACTTTATTATTTTCTTTTCTGTCAGCTCCTCTTTTCCTTTGTGTTCACTAAATTTCATCCATTTATGAACCTGATAATTTCTCCACATTGTTTTAAACTTCCTTTAGAACTGATGAATTGTTTTGTCATTATCATTTTGTGAAAAGGAGGGAATGAGAATTTATTTTTGAAGTGTAAAAAAAAGTCTTTAGGATTCACTAAGACTAGTAACAGTGGTGACATTGAGAGGAGTTAGCTGAATGGACAGGAGGTGGAGTTTTAGAAGAGTTTTAGTTGTATAGCTTTGATTTTTTTCACTTACAGCATATATGAATTTGTTACCAATTTTTAAGAGTTAAGTTGAAATATTACTTAAAATCAAAATGAAGACAAAAGACAGCAGTATCGAACAGATGCTTCATCAACATTGTCTCCCACAGAAGGATTTTGAAAGTCTAACAAGCATTCACTCTTCTGAGAGAATATGGTTGACATGATTCTGTTAGAGCTCTCAATAAATGGTACCTGTCACTTTGCTGAGTCATCCTTGGAGGAGATGAAATTTCCTGTCTGCAAGTGAGGATTCTGATCTAGATTTCAAGTTAAGAGTAATAAGATTCCAGCCTTTCGGGTACCGCTTGGTTGCTTGAGGCAGTCTCTCTGCCAGAGTTTGTTGTAGACAGTCACACTTCTCCTAGTTTCTGACAGTGGAGTGTATTGGGGACTCATTCTAAGAGGAGCGGGGGCACCTGCTCTGCACATTCTGGGCAGCTGATCACAAGGGTGAGCAAGACCTTCACTCTGCCCAGTGGAGTCAACATAATTGAGGCAATGGTAACCTATGGACACCACATCAGTGCACTGTCTCAGGTGAAATATACAGTACAGAACAGGACACAGATAACTGTAGAGTTATGTGGGAGGGCAGGAGAAGGAGCAGGTATCCTCGCCTGAGACAGATCAAGGAAGAGGTGTTCAGGCTCATTCCCATAGAAACTGCAGTAAGAGGCCTTTTAGGTGCCTCTCCATATTCTCCTGGGGAAAAGAAAAAAAGGTCACCATGCTGTGTCTTGAAGGCTGAGAGACATTGGTCAATGCATCATCATAGAACTCTGCTTGGATCAGCATCCTGTCCTTAGAATGCCCTTTCTATCTCCCTCCGTCTCTGGGAGTTTCATTGGTGGGTCATGAGGAAATTGACCAGCTCTAACCAGAACAAAATATCTCTTTCCAGATATCTGTCCCAGAAATTGGGATCATGTAGTGTTTTTTTTTTTTTTTTCTCTCTCTTTTTTTTTTTAAATTTTATTTTTAAACTTTACAATATTGTATTAGTTTTGCCAAATATCGAAATGAATCCGCCACAGGTATACCCGTGTTCCCCATCCTGAACCCTCCACCCTCCTCCCTCTCCTCCCCTCCCTCTGGGTCGTCCCAGTGCACCAGCCCCAAGCATCCAGTACCATGCATCGAACCTGGACCGGTGACTCGTTTCATACATGATATTATACATGTTTCAATGCTATTCTCCCAAAACTCCCCACCCTCTCCCTCTCCCATAGAGTCCATAAGACTGATCTATACATCAGTGTCTCTTTTGCTGTCTCGTACACAGGGTTATTGTTACCATCTTTCTAAATTCCATATATATGCGTTAGTATACTGTATTGGTGTTTGTCCTTCTGGCTTACTTCACTCTGTATAATAGGTTCCAGTTTCATCCATCTCATTAGAACTGATTAAAATGTATTGTTTTTAATGGCTGAGTAATACTCCATTGTGTATATGTACCACAGCTTTCTTATCCATTCATCTGCTGATGGGCATCTAGGTTGCTTCCATGTCCTGGCTATTATAAACAGTGCTGCGATGAACATTGGGGTACACGTGTCTCTTTCCCTTCTGGTTTCCTCAGTGTGTATGCCCAGCAGTGGGATTGCTGGATCATAAGGCAGTTCTATTTCCAGTTTTTTAAGGAATCTCCACACCGTTCTCCATAATGGCTGTACTAGTTTGCATTCCCACCAACAGTGTAAGAGAGTTCCCTTTTCTCCACACCCTCTCCAGCATTTATTGCTTGTAGACTTATGGATTGCAGCCATTCTGACTGGCGTGAAATGGTACCTCATAGTGGTTTTGATTTGCATTTCTCTGATAATGAGTGATGTTGAGCATCTTTTCATGTGTTTGTTAGCCATCTGTATGTCTTCTTTGGAGAAATGTCTATTTAGTTCTTTGGCCCATTTTTTGATTGGGTCAGTGTTAAAAGAGTTCTCTGGCTTGTTTTTTTGTTTTGTTTTGTTGAATTACTCACCACTGTACAAAAATTCTTGAGCAAGCTTCTTTTTTGAGTCAGTTTGGGAACAATAATTTTGAGAAGGGTTCTTCCTGGCAGTGAGAAAAAATTTTTTAACAATAATACATTATCCATTTTTATAACTTCATTGAAAATGAAGGATGAATATATGATAAAACTGAGTTTGTTGTTATGAAGGAGGTGCTATCACACAGAATATTAAGAGCAGGAAAAAAACAAAAAACAACAAGTAGGACTACATCAAATTAATAGCTTATGCACAGCAAAGAAGACCATCAATGCAATGAAAAGGCAGCCTATGGAATGAAAGAAAGTATTTGAAAATCATATATCTGACAAGGTATTAGAGGAGAGTGAAAAAGTTGACTTAAAGCTCAACATTCAGAAAACTAAGATCATAGCATCCGGTCCCATCACTTCATGGAAAATAGGTGGGGAAACAGTGGAAACAGTGGCTAACTTTATTTTTGGGGGCTCCAAAATCACTGCAGATGGTGACTGCAGCCATGAAATTAAAAGACGCTTACTCCTTGGAAGGAAAGTTATGACCAACCTAGACAGCATATTAAAAAGCAGAGACGTTACTTTGCCAACAAAGGTCCGTCTAGTCAAGGCTATGGTTTTTCCAGTGGTCATGTATGGATGTGAGAGTTGGATTGTGAAGAAAGCTGAGTGCTGAAGAATTGATGCTTTTGAACTGTGGTGTTAGAAAAGACTCTTGAGAGTCCCTTGGACTGCAAGGAGATCCAACCAGTCCATCCTAAAGGAGATCAGTCCTGAGTGTTCATTGGAAGGACTGATGTTGAAGCTGAAACTATAATACTTTGGCTACTTGATGTGAAGAGCTGACTCACTGAAAAAGACCCTGATGCTGGGAAAGATTGAGGGCAGGAGGAGAAGGGGACGATAGAGGATGAGATGGCTGGATGGCATCACCGACTCAATGGACATGAGTCTCGGTGAACTCCGGGAGTTGGTGATGGACAGGGAGGCCTGGCGTGCTGCGGTTCATGGGGTCGCAAAGAGTCAGACGTGATTGAGCGACTAAACTGAGCTGAACTGATTAATATTCAAAATATATAAAGAACTTATTGTAGCACTTTAAAATAGTTATAATATGGAAGCAACCTAGATGTCCATTGACAGATGAATGGAAAAAGAAGCCGTGGTACAGATACACAAACAGAATAATACTCAGCCATAAAAAGGAACATATTTCAGTTAGTTCTAATGAGGTGGATGAACCTAGAGCCTATTTTACAGAGTGAAGTAAGTCAGAAAGAGAAAAACAGATATTGTATACTAACGCATACACCAGGGCTTCCCTGGTGGCTCAGAGGTTAAAGCATCTGCCTGCAATGCAGGAGACATGGGTTCGATCCCTGGGTGAGGAAGATCCCATGGAGAAGGAAGTAGCAACTCACTCCAGTATTCTTGAGAATCCCATGGATGGAGAATCCCATGGATGGAGGAGCCTGGTGGGCTACAGTCCATGGTGTCGCAAAGAGTTGGACACGACTGAGCAACTTCACTTCCACTTCCAACGCATACATATGGAATCTAGAAAGACAGTACTAAGGAAATTATTTTCACAGTAGCAATGGACACACAGATATAGAGGACAGACTTGTGGACACAGTGATGGGAGGAGGGGGAAGAGCAAGGAGAGCGTGAGATGTATGAAAAGAGTAACATGGAAACAGTATCACCGTATGTAAAATAGATAGCTAACTGAAATCTGCTGTATGACTCCAGGAACTCAAACCAGTGCTCTGTAACAACCTAGAGGAGTGGGATGAGGAGGGAGGTGGAATGTAGGTTCAAGAGGGAGGGGACATATGATTCATGATGTTTGGCAGAAACCAATATAGTACTGTAAAGCAAGTTGGTTTAATTAAAAATAAATACATTTTTAAAAAGTAAAAAAAAAAAAAAAATAGGTAGAGAAACTGAATAGACTTTTTTTTTCAAGAAGACATGCCAAAAGCCAACAGGTACATGAAAAGGTACTCAACCTCTGATCACTAAAGAAATGCAAATTAAAACTAAAGTGAAATATCACCTCACACCTGCTATAATGACTATCATCAAAATGATAAGAGAGAAATATTGGTGAGGATGTGGAGAAAAGGGGATCCTTTGGCATTTTTGGTAAGAATGGAAATTGGTGCCTCTACTATGGCAAACAGTATGGAGGGTCCTCAAGATATTAAGAGAACTACCGTATACTCACTTCTAGGTATATTTCCAAAGAAAAGGAAAATAGGATCCCAAAGAGATTTCTTCACCATCATATTTATTATTCATTTTTCATTCATGATTATTCACAATAGCCAGATATGGAAGCAATTTAAGTGTCAATGGATAAATAGATAAAGAATACAGTATAATATCATTTAGCCATAAATAAACGTAAAGCCTAACATTTGCTTATTCTGAGCAGATGAGTCAGACAGAGAAAGATAAATACTCTATGATATCACTTATATGTGAAATTTAAAAAAAAACAAATGCATAGAAACAGAGACTAGAGGCGAGATTACCAGAGGCTGAGAGGTGGGGAATATAGGGAGATGTTGGTCAAAGAGTACAAGCTTGCAGTTGTTAAATCAGTTCTAGATTCTAGGATCTCATGTACAGTGTGGTAACTATAGTTAGTAATACTATATTTTATGCTTGATAGCTGCTAGAAGAGTAGCTACTGAGTGTGTGTGTGTGTCTCTGTGTGTTTGATTAAATTAGTGAGCACTATAGTCTGGCCAAGTTGATCTATAGATCTAAACATCATAAGGAATTTGAGGCACTACCATTTATTAGAATAAACAATAGTAACTTAAAAGTTAATGCCATAGGATTACTATACCTTTAAAGATTATAGAACAAGCCACGTGAATAGACAACTTTGGAAAACTGATTCTAAGCAGTATATAAGAAAGTGGTCCAAAAATGTGGCTTTCATTTTGTGAGAAATGTCAAAATGACAAAATGACATGTCACTTGGAGAACAGTGTAAAGTTTTTGTAAGTTTTGTAAAGTTCATTGTAAGTTTTTATCAATGGATATAGGATTCTCCAGGCTTCCCTCGTGGCTCAGATGGTAAAGAATCTGCCTACAATGCAGGAAACCAGGGTTCAATCCCTGGAGAAGGAAGATCCCCTGGAGAAGGAAATGGCAACCCACTCCAGTAATCTTACCTGGAGAATCCCATGGACAGAGGAGCCTGGGGGACTACAGTCCATGGGGTCGTAAAGAGTCAAACACGACTGAGTGACTAACACGCATAGGATTCTCCATAAGCCAGGGTTTTGAAATATTCTTTCCTGGCTTTAGAAATGATTTTCCTGGTGGTTCAGATGGTAAAGAGTCTGCCTGCAATACAGGAGACTAGGATTCAAACCCTGGGTCAAGAAGATCTACTGAAGAAAGGCATGGCAACCCACTTCAGTGCTGTTTCCTAGAAAATCCCATGGATGGAGGATCCTGGTGGGCTGCAGTCCATGGGGTCGCAAAATGTTGGACATAACTGAGAAATTAGAAGTATTTATCTAATTGAATAAATATTTATTTTATTAGCATTAGAAATATTTATCTGGGTGGGTGTACAGAAGACTCTAGGCCAAAATCGAGAAGATAAGTACTCTGTTCCGTATTTGTGCAGGAGATTAGTCTGCCAGCTGATTGCTGATACATTTGATGCATGTAATGAACTTTTTGAAAGAGGTATATTTATCTCCTTTCTATTCATGAAATTCAGAGATGTTGAGACTTTAGGTTAACAGGGCTCAGTCTGATGGAGTATTCTTCACCTCAACAGATGACAGGTCATACCCACACAATTAAGTTCCCCCGGTTCCCACTTCCCCCTCCCATTACACTCACCTGCAAGTCCACTTGGTTCTTCATCCAAAAGCTGTCATGAACCTCAGTACTTCTCACCCTCTGCTCTATGACAGTCACTCCAAGAGGCCTTCATCCTGCCCCTTCTTTGGATTTCTCCTCCTTTATGCCAACCCCAGTCAGTCCACTTTCAATCCAAGCAGCCATAGTGATATTTTAGAAGCATAGCAAGATCATGTCAGTCCCTGCTTAAAATTGAATCCAGTTAAGGTAAGATCCATGCTCCTCTGCAAGACAGGGTATCTGTACCATCTCGCCCACCTCTGAGTTCAAATCTGTACATTTAGGTCTGACTGTTACCCTCATTCACTGCCATCTAGCCATTCGTCTCTCTCTCCTGTGGTCATGCTAAGTTTGACCCCCTTGCACAGTATATTTTTGCACTGATTCTCCCTTTTTCTTGAATATGCTTACTCCAGAATTTTATTGGGTACTCATTCAGTTTCAACTGAAATATTCCCTCAAAGTGGCCTCCTCAGCCCTCCTGGATAAACCAGCACTGCTCTCAGCAGTGCCAAGTCATCCTTCATCAAAGTATGTTTTCTTCTTAGCAATTACCTATGTCTATAATCATGTTTTTTAATCTGTTGATGGATTTCATGTCTGTTTATCACTCCCTGGGAGGAAGTGAGACCCTTGAAGACATAAGCAGCATCTGGTTCTTGCTGTGTTCTCAGGGGCATGACCTGTATAACCATTGTAGACCGTCAATAAATATCTGTGGACTGGCTGACTTTCAGCAGTTTTATACTCACACTTTGGAAATTACCCATATAAAAATATTTGATCAATGTTTTATCCTGAAATATACCATAAGCATATCCTTGGTCTCCTAATATTGTACATGTTTATATATGTAACAGTGGTATATATGTACCGTTTCCCAGGTGGCACTAGTGGTAAAGAATCCACTTGCCAACACAGGAGACGCAAGAGATGCAGGTTCGATCCTTGGGTTGGGAAGATCCCCTGGAGGAGAAAATGGCAACGCATTCCAGTACTCTTGCCCAGAGAATCCCATGGACAGAGGAACCTGATGGGCTACGGTCTGTAGGGTTGCAAAGAGTTGGACACAGCTCAATTGACTTAGCATGCACACACAATGGTTGGTTTGAGTCAAATAAAATAGACTTTGGTATTTCTTATCATCACATTATCCTCTTCTTGAGTACATTTGAATGCAGAGTTCCAAAGAATAGCAAGGAGAGATAAGAAAAGCTTCCTCAGTGATCAATGCAAAGAAATAGAGGAAAACAATGGAATGGGAAAGACTAGAGATCTCTTCAAGAAAATTAGAGATACCAAAATGGACAGAAATGGTAGGGACCTAACAGAAGCAGAAGATATTAAGAAGAGGTGGCAAGAATACACAGAAGGATTCATGACCCAGATAATCATGATGGTGTGATCACTCACCTAGAGCCAGACGTCCTGGAACGGGAAGTCAAGTGGGCCTTAGGAAGCATCACTAGGGACAAAGCTAGTGGAGGTGATGGAATCCCAGTTGAGCTATTTCAAATCCTGAAAGATGGTGCTGTGAAAGTGCTACACTCAATATGCAGCAAATTTGGAAAACTCAGCAGTGGCCACAGGACTGGAAAAGGTTAGTTTTCACTCCAATCCCAAAGAACAGACACACACACACACACACACACACACACACACAGAAGTCGCTCAGTCGTGTCTGACTCTTTGCGACCCCATGGATTGTAGCCCACCAGGCTCCTCGGTCCATGGGATTTTCCAGGCATGAATACTGGAGTGGGTTGCCGTTTCCTTCTCCAATCCCAAAGAAAGGCAATGCCAAAGAATGTTCAAACTACCACACAATTGCACTCATCTTACACACTGGTAAAGTGATGCTTAAAATTTTCCAAGCCAGGCTTCAGCAATACATGAACCATGTATGAAAGCTTTATTGTTTCCTTAGAAATGAATGAAGATGAATTTTAATAACATCTGTTTCACCTCCTCCTGCATCTCACTGATAGTTTATGGTGAATGATGTTGGATTCGTGATTTCTGAAGAAGAATATCTAGCTTCGGGACCAGGGACCGGGCTTAATCATTGAGAGCCCTGGACCCCTTTCTCCTTCTCAAGCATCCTGGATCCCTCTCTTCTGGAGAGCCCCAGACTCCTTATCAACCTACCTAAAAATTAACTCTCTCATCACTTCATTACCTACATCCATAAGCTTGTCCCTCAACCACTGAAAAGACCCCGTGTTGGTGGGGGTTGGGAGGGAGTTAAGCCACCCTAGTAGTAGTGCAGGGTGTCACACAAAAGGGGACCCCATCTTTGAGAGACAGGAATTGGAAATTCCATTAACCCCCCTGAACATTCCATATATATCCTTTGTGTTACTCAAAGGAGAAACGGCCAGCCACTTAAATAAAAAGTGAAAGCTCTTCTTTCTGAAGCAGGCATCACAAGATTCTTACCATCCCTTGTAGTTATTTGTGACTGTTTCCTGTATTCCGGTTGGCTCAGGGGTAAAGAATCCACCTGCCAATGCAGGAGCCCCCTGAGATGTGGGTTCAGTCCCTGGGGTCGAGAGGATCCCCTAGAGGAGGAAATGGCAACCCACTCCAGTATTCTTGCCTGGAAAATGTCATGGATAGAGGAGACTGGTGGGCTACAGTGCATGGGGTCACAAAGAATCAGACACAACTGAGCACACACACGCACCTCTGACCCAAATATTAAAATATTTTACACTTCACTGATTCTACACTTCCATATTGTTAACATCACTGCAGATGGTGACTGCAGCCATGAAATTAAAAGATGCTTACTCTTTGGAAGGAAAGTTATGACCAACCTAGATAGCATATTGAAAAGCAGAGACATTACTTTGCCAACTAAGGTCCATCTAGTCAAGGCTATGGTTTTTCCAGTGGTCATGTGTGGATGTGAGAGTTGGACTGTGAAGAAAGCTGAGTGCCAAAGAATTGATGCTTTTGAACTGTGGTGTTGGAGAAGCCTCTTGAGAGTCCCTTAGACTGCAAGGAGATCCAACCAGTCCATTCTAAAGATCAGCCCTGGGATTTCTTTGGAAGGAATGATGCTAAAGCTGAAACTCCAGTACTTTGGCCACCTCATGCGAAGAGTTGACTCATTGGAAAAGACTCTGATGCTGGGAGGGATTGGGGGCAGGAGGAAAAGGGGACGACAGAAGATGAGATGGCTGGATGGCATCACCGACTCGATGGATATGAGTCTGAGTGACCTCCGGGAGTTGGTGATGGACAGGGAGGCCTGGCGTGCTGCGATTCATGGGGTCGAAAAGAGTCGGACACGACTGAGCAACTGAACTGACTGAATTGAACTGATTGTTAACATCAGTATATATTTTTGCAACTGGTTTTCTATATTATTTTCTACATTTATAATACAGTTGTAAAAGTTAACTATGGTGTTAGTTTGTTAGCTGCCATAAGAAAGTACCACAGACTGGGTGACTGAACCAGTAAGAATGTATTTTCTTACAATTCTGGAGGCCGGAAGTCAAAGATCAAGATGTCAAGAAGGTTGATTTTGTCTGAGGCCGCTCTCTTTGACTCACAGATGGCCACCTTCTCCTGTGCCTTCTCACAGTCATTTCTCTACATGTCTGTGTTCCAATCTCCTCTTCCTGTGTGGATACCAGTCATGTCATAGGGCCCAACCTGAAGCCTCATTTTTAATTACCTCTTTAAGACACCATCTCCAAATGCAGTCACAGCCTGAGGTAGTGGGGCTAGGACTTTAGTGTATGAATTTGGGGGTGGGGCCACAACTCTAGAGACACTGCAGTAGAAAAACAGTGCCTGAATTGTTCCGAATTCCTTAGCATGGCTTAATATCTGTACGGAGTGAAGAAGGATGATGTCTCTTTTAGATCCTGAAGTTTCACTCTTCCCAAATAGAAATCTATTTGAATTTGTTAATTGTCTATACTCCACACTCTGAATTTATAGCAAAATCTCATACTAAGTATAGCAGAAATTTATATTAAGGTGTAACATTTTAATTTTTATGGGTTTAAAATTTTTTTTTTTTTTAAATCTTTAAATTTTATTTCTTACCCTCCTCCCTCCTCCCTCCCCATACCATCCCTCTGGGTCGTCCCAGTGCACCAGCCCCAAGCATCCAGCATCGTGCATTGAACCTGGACTGGCATCTCGTTTCATACATGACATTTCACATGTTTCAATGCCATTCTCCCAAATCTTCCCACCCTCTCCCTCTCCCACAGAGTCCATAAGCCTGTTCTATACATCAGTGTCTCTTTTGCTGTCTCGTATACAGGGTTATCGTTACCATCTTTCTAAATTCCATATATATGCGTTAGTATACTGTATTGGTGTTTGTCCTTCTGGCTTACTTCACTCTGTATAATAGGCTCCAGTTTCATCCACCTCATTAGAACTGATTCAAATGTATTCTTTTTAATGGCTGAGTAATACTCCATTGTGTATATGTACCACAGCTTTCTTATCCATTCATCTGCTGATGGGCATCTAGGTTGTTTCCATGTCCTGGCTATTATAAACAGTGCTGCAATGAACATTGGGGTACACGTGTCTCTTTCCCTTCTGGTTTCCTCAGTGTGTATGCCCAGCAGTGGGATTGCTGGATCATAAGGCAGTTCTATTTCCAGTTTTTTAAGGAATCTCCACACTGTTCTCCATAGTGGCTGTACTAGTTTGCATTCCCACCAAGAGTGTAAGAGGGTTCCCTTTTCTCCACACCCTCTCCAGCATTTATTATTTGTAGACTTTTGGATCGCAGCCATTCTGACTGGGTTTAAAATTTTTAAGGATTTAGCTTAAGATCTGTCTACAGGCCAAGTCCTCACTGTGGATTCATATATTGGCATCTCATTACAGACAGTCTTTGATAAACTACATCACTGCAGCCACTGAGAAGTTTTAGAAATGTCAAAACTATAAGGTTGACCCATAAGGTTACTTAGTATCAACCGTAATCAGTTCCAGGAGAAAATAATCCATTAAAGGAAAAAATGGTTATGAAATCATAGGATTTCAAAAAGAAAGCTAAGTTCTTTATGACAACTTATGATAACTTAAGTATTTGATGGAGTTTACTTAATCATTCAACTTCTGAGATTGATTAAAATAGATCTTAGCTTTTATTAATTCATTTTAAACTGGAAAATAATTCTTGTGTGAAATATGGACACGAATGACTCACCTTCCTTTTTCAGACTATGAGTAAATAGGGAGAGAAAAATGAAGATGGGTTTTTATCCTACAGCCTTTATGTTCGTTTCTCAAGTTGACTGGCTTTAAAAAAAAGAAAAACTCATAATCATAGAATCAAACTAAACAAGTGATAAAGTTCTTCCGGTTCATCTGATCTAATCTTATGACCTAAAGGGCTAGTAACGAGACCCAAGGAACTCAAAAGGACTTAACTACAGATGGGATAATTTAACAGAAATATATAAATCTTGAAAATAAACCTGTTTAATTGCTCCCATTCTCCAGTTTGCTTGTGTATAGGTGACATAAGTGAGTCGCTTTTATTCTCTAAAACAACATGAAGTCTGTCACTTCGGTGCTTTTGGTGTTGTTTCCGTAGTCACAGTGGAAAAGTTAACTCCCCAAACACTCACACTTCATGTGTTGATTTGTGGATGATTAGGGAACAGCTGGGCTTCTCTGGTGGCTAAGATGGTAAAGAATCTGACTACAATACAGGAGACTCAGGTTTGATCCCTGGGTCAGGAAGATCACCTGGACAAGGCAATGGCCACCCACTCCAGTATTCTTGCCTGGAAAATTCCATAGACAGAGGAGCCTGGCAGGCTACAGTCCATGGGTTCACAAAGAGTCGAACAGGACTGTGCAAATAACATTTTCACTTTTTCACTTTCATCTCAAAAGTACCTTTCCAAGTATCTGCTTAAATTAGCGTTGACAAATGTAAATGTGAAAACCGAAATAAAATCTCTGGCATAGCCTGAAAAAAATAGAGGAAATAACTTAAAAATAAATTAACAGTTTGAAGATGAGTGAGTTAGCAGTGAATGGGGAGGAGTTTCAGAGAAGGCAATGGCAACCCACTCCAGTACTCTTGCCTGGAAAATCCCATGGATGGAGGAGCCTGGTAGGCTGCAGTCCATGGGATCGCGAAGAGTCGGACACGACTGAGCAACTTCACTTTCACTTTTCACTTTCATGCATTGGAGAAGGCAATGGCAACCCACTCCAGTGTTCTTGCCTGGACAATCCCAAGGACGGGAGAGCCTGGTGGGCTGCTGTCTATGGGGTCACAGAGTCGGACACGACTGAAGCGACTTTGCAGCAGCAGCAGCAGGGGAGGAGTTTTAAGGTTTCGAGTGGAGAAGCGACATCAGGGCAGCACCATGCATTTCTCTTCCACACTGGGGCTCCTTGGAGAGGCTGCGAGGTTCTCAAAATGATTGGGTTGGGACATCAGGTATGAAATAGGGCTCTGCCAACACCTTGGAGACATGGCCACCTTCTTCTTTAGGAAGATTAGCCCAGCTCAGAGATATGGGGCAGAAGCCAGTAGTGGATCAGTAAGTATGTCTCACAAGTACACCACATAAAGAGAGTGAGAGCTCACCTGTATCCAGAATCAGCTCTCCTCTGGGACAAGTGATAGAAGCTTAGATTAAGGGGGACAGTGCTTTGCTTTGTGGCTTCCCCAGACCAGCTGTGTGGACCAGAGCTGCTCAGCTGTCAAATGTGTCCTGTCCTGTGATGCTTCTTCCATTCCTAAGTCTATGACATGATTGCATTTCTAAACAGGAAATATATATATATATATATATATTTTTTTTTTCCTCATCATGGGTGAGTCAGTGAAAATCACTCAGTTGTGTCTGACTCTTTGCAACCCTGTGGACTATACAATCCGTGGAATTCTCCAGGCCAGAATACTGGAATGGGTAACCTTTCGCTTCTCCAGGGGATCTTCCAAACCCAGGGATGGAACCCAAGTCTCCTGCATTGCAGGTGGATTCTTTACCAGCTGAGTCACAAGGGAAGCCCTTTCTCATCATCCATTGTATATATATTATTTGTCTTTATATGTTATTTATGTTATATATTTATTATGTTTTATATATATATATATATATATATATATATATATATTATGGTGGTGGTTTAGACACTAAGTCATGTCCGGCTCTTGAGACCCCATGGACTATAGCCCACCAGGCTCTTCTGTCCATGGGATTCTCCAGGCAAGAATACTGGAGTGGTTTGCCATTTCTTTCCCCAGAGCCTCCTCCCAACCCAGGGATCAAACCCAGGTCTCCTGCATTCTTTACCAACTTAGCTACGAGGGAAGCCACATAAATAAATATTATAAATGTATTTATTTATTATTATATGTATGCATTTATTGGGTTTCCTTGGTGGATCAGCTGTAAAGAATCTGCCTGCAATACCAGAGACGTGGGTTCTATCCCTAGGTCGGTAAGATCCCTTGGAGAAGGGAATGGCAACTCACTCCAGTATTCTTGCCTGGAGAATCCCATGGACAGAGGAGCCTGGCGGGTTACAGTCCATGGGGTCACAGAGTCAGACACACTGAGGCGACTGAGCACAGCACAACACACATGCGACTATTATAATTAGAAATGAAAAGCGAACATTCTGGCACATGGAATTAGGTCTCGGTGCCACCCTGCTTTTAGAGGTCATCCATACACTCACTTCAGCCGACCTGTGGTCCTGCGTTTACAGGGAAGGAGGGTGCGGGGGTGGAGGAGGGGAGAGATCTGTGTCCTGGAGACCCCGGTGAGCTGGCTTGAACAGGAAAGGGCAGCTGCAGTCAGCAGTGGGCACAACGCGGCACACTCTGATGCAGGGTAGGTGAGAGCGTGGCAGCGCGGTGTTCTGCCAGTCCTAAATAGTCAGCATTCCTGATGAAGAGACCTAAATTACAAACCGGTTTTTGAGACTTCCCCCTCAACGATAGGGACTCAACTTTTGTCTCCAACTCCGGCTTTCCTTTTACATTTCTGAAGAAGGTGTCATGAATCAGACTTCCAAATGCCCCAGATCCTTTCCAGGAATAACTCCAGCTTGTATCTAGGAGCCACAGTATCTACAGTTGTCCGAGCAGCAAGGCACCCCCTAAAGTACTTCAGGGCCGTATGGTTGCCAGCGGCCGAAAGTAATCCCAAAGCCCGACTGGGGTACCGGACTCGGGGTGCTGCACTGACACCCACAGTGCGGCCATCTCCACTCTGAAGCCACAGGTTTCCAGAGCTGGAGCTGTTTGGGTTCCTGGGCTGGATGAAACCAAAGACAGGCAGGGCTCTGGGCTGCGGGGACTCGGTCTGCTCCTTTTCCCTGTGGCCACAGCCCCGGACTTGGCCACTGAGAGGAGACCGTGTTCCAGGTGTGTCCGCAGCAGGGGCACATGTACTGGAAACGACTCATACAGTCCTGAGGGCCGTATCACCCACCATCTTCCTTTTCCCCTCATCAAGCTGAAACCCGTGTGGAAGCCACCAGAGCCCCTTGCCTGCTTCCTGTGGAGTCCGCAGCGGGTATTTTTCTTTTAGATTTCCTTGTTTGTCTTTCTCAGTATCCTGCCACATTCTGAAGATTCCCCAAGTGTTCCGTTTACCAAGTCTTTGTATTTAGGAGAAATAAAATGAACTCCTGAATTTATTTACAATGGGCTTCCAGTTTGTAAATCTTTCCATATCCAGCCAGGTACTTCTGATGGTCAAGGATGGCTTTTCCTGGAGCCCTTTCCTCAAGCTCAGTCTGGACTTACCCCTCTCCCATCATCCACGGATGCTGTGTCTGTGGTCATACATCTCTTACTGTATGACCCTGGTATAGCAAGTCCCCTATATACAGAAGAGTTCCATCCCCGGAGTGCGTTTGTAAGTCCAATTTGCTCATAAGTCCAACAACGGTAACCTATGTACTAAATTAACACAGTCCAGTATGTAGTATGTACTATAATAGGTTTATAATACATTTCACACATTAAATAATATGTATACAATAAAATACTGTATGCAATAATATGTATACATAAAATAATATATACAAAATATAATGTATAATGTATACAATAATATGTATACATAAAAATAATACATAAAAAAAGCAAACAAGAAATAAAGAAAGCATTTTTAATCTTACAGTACAGTACCTTCAAAAGTACAATCATACAGGACTACAACCAGCATAGAGGGGCCGCCAGAATTCACAGGAAGAAAAGTTACTGACTAGAGAGGGAGAGGAAATAGGAGATGGTAGAGCTGAAGCATCATCAGCAATAGGAGACAGAGGGCCAGCTGCCATTTCATATGTGCCTGATGTTGATGGAACACACCTTCCCATCTTTGAAACTGTGCAACATGAAGGTTCATATGGAGGGGACTTACTGTATCTCAAAATCAGGCCTTCAGTAACTATTATAGTGAAGGATAGCAGGCTAGAGCTCTGGGAATAATGATGGACGTGACATAGCCTCAGAACTTTCTCTTTGCCTAGTCAAACTCAACACATGAAGAAATCATAAAAGGGCCATAAATTATGATACAAGAGAGATTTGTCCCAAGTGGTGCAGTGGGGATCCGCTTGGCCTGAATTTTCCTTTGTAAGCGAGAGCTTGGAGGCTGCACACAAGTAAGGACTTGGGTGACTTTACACTCTGCTGTTGCCAGCACTTAGATAGTTCCTGACACACAGTGGGGACTCAAGGTGTGGTATTAATTACAGCACAATTTGTGAGTTTGTGTGGGAGAGTTTTGTTCTGCTAACCACTGCCTTTCAAAATTCATGTGCGAACCCCCTAAAAAGTCTGCCTGCATTAACTCAATCATTTTGCCCATCCTGGATCTCTGAAGACAGCTGGCTATTATTTTCACCCAATAAACCATCCAAACCCCAGCCGTTTCCTTTAAGTGGAACTCTCAGAAGGAATTGCTCTACTTTAATATTAAATCACCATCGTGCATTTAACTGCACAGAAATATATTCTTGCTAGTGGGTAACCCATAATGGTCACCATGTGAAGTTGCTCTACTTAAGAATAATGTGTGTCAGCGTGTCCCTATCACAAACATCTGTATAACTGCATATTCTAAAGCAGATGGTTTATGCATATTTGGAAGTGGTTTATGCAGATGGTGACTTGAATGTTGAACTTCAGAATTTCCTGGGGGAGATCCTCATCCTTCAGAGCTTTGGGACTACTGCTAAGGGTGTCCGCCCACTCACTTTATCAGGCAGTCATTGGGGTGGTTAAAACAGTGGAATCTGGATTCAAGTCCTAATTGCTAACCCTCCTTAAAATTCACTTTCTCCTGGGGGGGGGGGGGGAAGATGGCCACCAAGTCTGATAAAATTGACTTTATAGGGCTGTTAGGTGGATGAAATTTGATCTAAATCTCTTCAGTCATGTCAGACTGTGTGACCCCATGGACTGTAGCCCACCAGGCTCCTCTGTCCATGGGGATTCTCCAGGCAAGAATACTGGAGTGGGTTGCCAGGCCCTCCTGCAGGGGATCTTCCTGACCCAGGGATCAAACTCGGGTCTCCAGCATTGCAGGCAGATTCTCTACTGTCTGAGTCACTAGTAATAATTTTAGCACAGGGTCTAATACAGAGTGACCACTCAATAATTATTAGTCATTAATATTAATATCTCTAGAGTCAAAGACCTAATAATATTAAAATAATCACTTATGCATATAATTCTTTGATACTCCTGCAAAGATCAAATCATTTTCAAAGGAAAAGCAGCTTTAAACTTTTTGATAGAAGACCAAGAGTCAATACAACAAAAGAGAAGAGGGACTAAGATTATTCAACTAATCCATGAACAGAGAGAGCTGAGGCATGAAGCTGAAATGGAACTGAAAAAGATGAGAAAAGATGACTTGCAAAAATGTTTCTTTTGCATAAATGAAGACATGTTGACATGCCCATTTGAAGTCTTTTATCAGCCGAAGCTACAAATCCTGACTTTAGTTTATTGTCATAAATGACACATGTCATTTGAATGTACAGCATTTGAATCTAGATTCCCCAAATTTCTTTAGAAACACCAAGTATTTTTGGATAGTTTAGAAAATAGCACTCTAGTGTATTTTGATGTAATATATATTTTTTAATTTAAATATATATCAGTAAAGAAATCAGACAGTAATGATCCATGGTTTTCATTTTATGCAAAAATAGTAGGGGAAATACTTTATATTGAAATGTACTGCTTAATGTTTGCTAGCCATCTCTCACCACATGTAATATTAAGGTGAATAAATAGGCACCATTGAATAATAATTATCAATGAACCTTATTTAATATTAAAAATGAGACACAAATTTGACCATATTAATATGAAAACCATGATGATAAGTTTTATTTACATCATTATCTGCCTTGGATTTGTTTAGTAAAAGCTGTAATTTTTTTCACTTATGTTTCAATTGCCACTATATTTTTCTTTTATTTCACTTGTCAAAACTGAGATGAAATAATAAGTGATATCCATATTTGTTTGATACTTCTCCCTCTCCCAGCTCTAAAATCCAAGAGGCAGATCTATCTTGCTGTGTCTGTGTGTCCCCTCTTCAGCACAGTTCTTGGCACATGAGCTGTGCTGTATTTAATTGTTCAGTCATTCGCAATGCTTTGCGACCCCATAGACTGTAGCCCACCAGGCTGCTCTGTCCATGGGATTCTCCTGGCAAGAATACTGGAGTAGGTTGCCATGCCCTCCTCCGTGGGATCTTCCCAACCCAGGTCTCCCGCATTGCAGGTGGATTCTTTACCATCTGAGCCACCGGGGAAGCTCAAGAATACTGGAGTGGGTAGCCTATCTCTTCTCCAGGGGATCTTCCCGACCCAGGAATTGAACTGGGGTCTCCTGCATTGTAGGCAGATTCTTTACCAGCTGAGCTACAGGGAAGCCCTCTTGGTACATAGTAGGCATTTAACAGGTACCTCTCAAGTAAACGCTTAAGCAAGATGCAGATATGAAGACGTTACATTTGCATTTTTATGCTTTCCGTCTTTCCTAAGAAAACACAAAAATTGATCCTTGGGCAAATTAAAAGAAATCACAGAAGTATCTTTAAATTTACAACTCACAGGGATACAAGAAATTATGATCTTCACAATTACTTTTTTTAAGATTTCTTTTATTTTTTATGTGGACCATTTTTAAGTCTTTAATTTGCTACAAGACCACTTCTGGTCTATGTTTTGGTTTTTTCTCGGGAATCATGTGGGATCTTAACTCCCTGACCTGGGACCAACCCACACCCACTGCAGGAGAAGGTGAAGTCTTCACCACTGGCCTCCAGGAAAGCCCCTGATCCTCTCACAATTATTAACCATGTATTAGTGGTAGCAGCTCATGTGGTGGGATGTAAAGGTCAGATAGGCCATGGCCTTTGTGCCCTCCATTGTTCATTAATTAGAGGGGCATTTGTACTGTAAGATGATGTTCTATTCCAATAAATCCTTACACTGTGTGTATTAGTTTGCTTTGGTTGCCATAAAAAGTACCACAAACTCAGGAGCTGAAATTAACAGAAATGTATTTTCACAGTTCTGGAGGCTGGAGGTCCAAGATCAAGATGTCAGCAAAAGTTAGTTGCCTTAGGAGGCATCTCTCCTTGGCTTACAAATACCTCCTTCCACTTGTGTCATTCAAATGGTCATGCCTCTTTGTGTCTGTGTTTCCCAATCTTTTCTTCTTGCAAGGACTGAAGTCATACTGGATTAGAGCCCACACTAAGAATTCATTCTAACTTAATCACCCCTTTAAAGACCCTCTCTCCTAACACAGTTACATTCGGAGGTACTGTGCTATCCTGAGGGGTAGGACTTCAGCATATGGATTGGCGAGGGGGGTGCCATGCTGAGTCGATTCAGTCATGTCCGACTCTGTGGGACCCCGTGGACTGTAGCCCGCCAGGCTCCTCTGTCCATGGGGATTCTCCAGGCAAGAACACTGGAGTGGGTGCCATGCCCTTCTCCAGGGGATCTTCCCAACCCAGGGATTGAACCCTCCTCTCTTAGGTCTCCTGCATTGGCAGGCAGGTTCTGTACCACTAGCGCCACCTGGGAAGCCTTTCAGGGGGAGAGTGGTGCAGTTCACACCATAACAGTGTGGTCATGAAAATCTTCTATGACTAGATTGGTTTGAGAAATGCTTGGTGAGACCAAATTTAACAGATCCCTTTAAGATGCTGCCATGCACTAGGAATCTCCAGGAGCAAACTATAGGTTGTTGGCTGTGCCAAGGGAAAAAAAAGCACTTCCTGACCCTAAAAACAGACACCTTCAACACCCCAAACCTTCCCTTGGAATGCCCACTTGGCAGATCACGGTGGGTGGCCCAGCGCTGTGTTGGCAGCCCTGCATTTGAGTGGTGCTATGAGCAAGGCTGCTGATCTAACCACAAGCTTCTCTGTGATGGGTCCAATCTCATGAGCAGTTGCTTCCAACTCTGTACCGTCCCCAAACTACATGATGAATTCAACACAAGACTTTTTCTTTACACAGTTAATCATTGTTTCCTAAATTTTTACTTTCCCTTTTTTGCATTCTACCAATTGGTACCAATTTTTTTTTTACCTACTTCCTCCCTCCAGGCGGAGTTACTGTGGAAATATTTCTCTATAACGATTGGCATTTGATAACATTTTTGCAGCTCATTATCTCATTGTTTGAAGGGAATGAAGCAAAGAAGAGAGCCAATGAAATGCCTCTTGGAGGGAAGGAAGCATAATTTTCCAACTTTGAATAGGGTGTCAGTGCAGAATAGCTGTCCAACCTCCATGGAGACAGAATTCTTTATGAACTCTTTATACAAGCAAACTCGCTAAGCTCTTTAGGACGTTAATGCCTTTGATAAGGATGTTAGCAACTTTCCCTGAACTATCGCATATTTACAGTGGGTCCTTAGTGGAGTAGGGGGCCTTGTGAATTAATCCATATTTAATGAGAAATATCTAAAGGTGATGAGAGTCATATGCTGCTGTTGGGAAAACTGTGCCTTGATAGATTATTTTTGGAACATTAAAGTCTACTCAATCAAGGCACTTGACTATTTAGGACAGGACAATTTTGTGAGAGATTGAAATAAAATATAGGATTTATACTTAATTATTTTCATCACCTACAAACTGTGCTATATTCACTTTAAGGGTTTTAAATTTTCACACTTCTTGCTTTCATCAGACCTTAGTAGCCTGCACTAAATCAAGTGGCTAGATATTGAGTTTTGGCGGAAGGCTGTTTTTAGCAAGGTGACAGCCAATGGCTGAAATTGAGAAAATGTAATTTATTTTAGATTAATTTGTAATTTATGTTTTATTTCAAACTGTCTAGAGAAAGCCATGAAAAGATGTTTGTATGTGAAAAGTGCTGTTGGATTCTCACTAGTGTGATGCAGATTTTTCCACATCTATCTCAGGGTTTAGATACATAATTAAACTGTTAAGTACTTGGAAATATTTGGACATTCAAAAAGAAATTATCACAGTGGAAGCTATTATTATCATTTCTCTGTATTTGGTCTTATCACTCTGATAGAAAGTACTCAGAAATTAACAGGTAGAAATATAATGTCAAAATAACCTGCTTCCCTTTTAACTCATCTACTACTCTGTTCTGTTCTTGGGTATTCAAAAAGAAAAGGTGTTTGATTTCTTAGTTTTTTATTCTTATTTTACTTGTGGAATGTAATTGTTTTCCAATGCTTTGTTAGTTTCTGCTGGACAGCAAAGTGAATCAGCTATATGTGTTCATATATCCCCTCCCTATCAGGCCTCCCTCCCACCCCACCCCCTTCCCACCCCTCTAGGTCACACAGAGCACTGAGCCGAGCTGCCTGTGCTACTTGGAAGCTTCCTTCCAGCTAGCTGTCTATCTTACTCATGGTAGTGTATATGTCAGTATTACTCTCCCAATTTGTCCCACCCTCCCCTTTGTCAATAAATTTAAGAAATTCATGAGTGTGTGCTAGTAGGTGGATATGATAAAATCCATCAGCAGAAGAATTTCTGTTCCTTTTTTTTTTTTCTGACCATGCCACATAGCTTGTAGGATCTTTGTTCCCCGACCAAGAGCTGAACCTGGGCCACAGTAATGAAAGCGCCAAGTCCTAATCACTGGACCACGAGGAAATTCCCAAGAATTTCTTTTCTTCTGGAGACAGATGGCTTTTCTCATGTGCTCAGTGTTTTTTGGCTTTGTATTCCAAAAGGTGGGGCTTCCCTGGTGGCTCAGCAGTAAAGAATCCACTTGCCAATGTGGGGGACACAGGTTCGATCCCTGGGTTGGGAAGATCCCCTGGAGAAGGGAATGGCAACCCACCCCAGTCTTCTTGCCTGGGAAGTCCCGTGGACAGAAGCGCCTAGCAGGCTACATACAATCCATGGGGCCTCACAAGAGTCAGACACAACTTAGCCAACCTATGAAGGTAATGCCTTTTCAAATTCAGTGAACACACAGTTCATTTGATTCCCAAATCAGGATATAAACATGACAATAAAGCAGCATAGTTTAATGATGAGACTATTGGATGTGATATTAACTGGCTTTGAGTCAAGTTTTTCAAAATATTTCTTTATTTTTGGCTGTGTTGGTCATAGTTGTGGCACGTGAGATCTTTCATGATCCCCGTACATGATCCTCTCTCTAGCTGCCCTGTTGCTTGTGAGATATTAGTTCCCTGACCAGGGCCTGAACCTGCGTCCCCTGCATTGGAAGGCTGATTCTTAAACACTGGACGACCAGGAAAGTCCTCATATTTGATATGTTTTAGATGCCACCCTTAAACTCAAATTTGATTTAAAGATTTTGCACTGCAGCTACTTAATCTTTTTACTGTGAAGGCCACAAAGGCGATCATCTATTAAAAATTGGGTGTTGAGACATTTGCCTTTTTACACAAAATAATTGAGTTGAGGGTTTTGTCCAAAGATAAACCGCAATTCCAGAACAAATCAACCTTTGTCAAAAACCAATGTTTAAACAAAAGAAAAAACCTCCTCCTGGTTTCTGTGTAGGTTGCTTTTGTTCCTGATGTCCATAAGAAGCCTGTGTTGAATGTGAGGTAATAGTAAGTTTGCTGAACTTTGAGTCCATAAAGTTGGGATCAGGTACCAGATTCTGCTGTAAGCTCTGGGCATGTCACTTACTCTGACTGCACCTCAGTTTTCTCATCTGTAAAACGGGAGTGACATCTCTCATAACAAGTCAAAAGTTGGTGGGAGGAAATGTTTTCAGGCTTTGCCAGTGATGAATGCATTAGTCCTAAGGATCAGGCAGGTATTCTTTTAAATGATAAATGATGTGATTAGAGATTTTCTTTCCTAAACACATGACTTCTGTCAAAAAATGAAAAATAAAAATTCATTTTTGTCTGAATCACAATCCCTGAGCAGCTGGTAAATTTGTAATAAGTAAGGCAAGTTGAAACGGCAGTCCACTCCAGTATTCTTGCCTGGACGGAGGAGCCTGGTGGACTACAGTCCACGGGGTCGCAAAGAGTTGGACACGACTGAGCGACTTCACTTTCTAACTTTCAACTTTCAAGGCAAGTTTAGGGTTAGCATGTAAGAGTGAGGATTAAATGGGTGAAGAAATTTAGAGATTAGAATTTAGAGACCGGATATTCACTTGGACACAACAGCAAAGGAAGGCATGTTTCTTTGTGATTCAGCTTCAAGGATTTGTGTTTCTAACCTTACAGTGATTCTGCACAACATATAATCATCTAGACCCCAGAAACCATAGAGAAGGGCTGTGTGACAGTAGTAGGTACTATGACCAGCATTCTATTATTCTTCATTGACCTTGTTTATATACATATATACACGTGTACACACATAAAACGCTGTGCTGTGCTGTGCTTAGTCACTCAGTCGTGTCTGACTTTTTGCGGCTCCATAGAGTGTAGCCTGCAGGCCTCCTATGTCCATGGGGATTCTCCAGGCAAGAATACTGGAGTGGGTTGCCATTTCCTTCTCCAGGAGATCTTCCTGACACGGGGATTGAACCCAGATCTCCTGCAGTGCAGGTGGATTCTTTACCATCTGAGCCACCAGGGAAGCCCATAAATACTGGAGTCTGTAGCCCACTCCTTCTCCAGGGGATCTTCCTGACCCAGCAATCGAACCAGGGGTCTGCTGCATTGCAGGCGGATTCTTTACCAGCTGAGTTATGAGGGAAGCCCACATACAATGGTTCTACATATTATTATAGTAAATAGCATGTATGTAGTCTTTGTGAAGGGATAAAATCTGCCAAAGCACTAGCTATACCCAGAGGGTCTCAGATTGTGTTCCAGTGAGAAACCAAGACTCTCTAAACAGTAGATATACTGTATTTATTAAGAATGTTGAGTACTAAGGTGGCTAAAAATGGAAAATTCTTAATAAATAAAGTTGAGTTAGTAAGTAGTTACTGAAGAACTTAAAGATGGTCTTCTACAAAATACATTGGATTAGAGGAACAATACCACATTTTCCTTTCTATTTCAGTACTAAGGTGGCTACGGCTTCCCTGGTGGCTCAGATGGGAAAGAATCTGCCTGGAATGAGGGAGACCTGTGTTTGATCCCTGGGTAGGGAAATCCCCTGGAAAAGGAAATGGCTACCCACTCAGTATTCTTGCCTGGAGAATCCCATGGACAGAGGAGCCTGGTAGCTGCAGCCCATGGGGTCGCAAAGAGGCGGACACAACTAGACAACTAACATACTTTCAAGACGGCCTAATGAACCCTTTCTTGTGGAAAAACGATGAAAGAGTTGGCTAAAAAAATAAACTTTCCAAAACTTTAAGTTTTAAATGATACAGAAAATACAGTTACCTAATGTATCATTTAAAAATGTTTTCATTATTCCTTAGCTTTCTATATGTAAATGTCAATTAATACTGGTCATTAAATAAGCATATTAGAAGAAATTATTACATAATAAAATTTGGTGAAACTTAAATCTTTATATTGAGGTGAATTTGAGTTTTCCATCATTTCTTGTAATATATATCATTGAAAAGCCCCATGGGATGAATTATAAAAATGGAAACTGTGAGAACATTCTCTCTATTCATTTACTCATACATCTGAGGTTTGTGTTTTTCTTAACCAAATGCATAATGATTTCCAAGGTGAAGAGCAGTTAACCCAATGGCCTCTTAAACATTAAATTCCATTAAGTTCACCTCTGAACAATGGCCAGAGTCATTAGTGCATCTTCTCAAAGTGTTTATTACTCATGTGCAAATCAGTTTACTGATTTATTATAACTTCCTAAAGACAATCATAGAAAGCCAATTAGCTGAAGAAAGCAGATGATGATCTCCATAAAGGTTTGGCAAGCTTTGTCTGCAAAGGGCAGAGAGTAAATATTTTTAGCATTGCAGGACGTCCTAACCGCTCAGCTCTAACCTGCAGCTTGAGAACTGCCCCAGGCAATACGTAAAGAATGGTCAGGCCGCATTTGGCCTGCAGACCTTAGTTTGCTCACAGGGGTCCTCCAGGATAGAAGAATAGCTGTGATTTCTAATTGCATTGTTGCAGCTAAAAGGTTTGTGGCTCCATGAAGTCCTGGAGCTGTATGAAAACTGAAAAAATGCAATCAGTCATCTGGATACCTTCAGCAAAGGCCAAACATCTGGATGTTTGGAAATCGAGAGTTTTAAAAAACACCTATTACGTTATCATTATGATTATTACTAAGCTTTTGTGTACTTCATTCCAAGAGTGATCTCAACATATTTAAAAAGCTGGAAACCAAATGAAATTGTACCTTTTTTCTTTTCACTTTGAATCTGATATTTTAAAACAAACACCGCTAGAGGGAAAAAATAAAAGATAGTGTGTGTGCTCAGTCGTGTCTGACTCTTTTGCGACCCTATGGACTGCAGCACACCAGGCTTCCCTGTCCTTCACCATCTCCCAGACTTTGCTCAAACTCATGTCCATTGAGTCGGTGCATCCTCTGTCGTCCCCTTCTCCTTCTGCCTTCAATGTTTCCCAGCACCAGGGTCTTTCCCAATGAGTTGGCTCGCCGCATCAGGTGGCCAACATATTGGAGTTTCTGCTTCAGTCCTTCCAATGAATATTCAGAGTTTATTTCCTTTAGGATTGACTGGTTTAATCTCCTTGCAGTCCAAAGGATTCTCAAAAGTCTTCTCCAGCACCATAATTTGAAAACATCAATTGTTTGATGGCAAGGGCAAATCTTACTCAACTTTCCTTTTCTATTTACCAAGTAGGATATGACATATGGTATATCCTCAGTAAATTGTCTCTAAATTGAATAGTTTTGTTGTGAATTAATCTCCAAAGGTATGGAATCATTGGCAATTTTATTAATTAGAACTATAATTTTGTTATATTATCCACTAGATGTATCTTTACCTAAAATTTTTTTATATTATTAGCAACAATCTTCATCTTGTGAAGTTTTTTTTTCCGAATTTCATAGTTATATGTGAATCAACATCTTCTATAATTCCTGAGTGAGGTCCACTCAAGTTGCTATAGAATGACAACTCTCAGGAAAGCATTGTTCAGGGAGTAAAGTGAAAGTTGCTGCCGTGTCCAGCTCTTTGTGACCCGATGGACTATACAGCCCATGGAATTCCCCAGGCCAGAATACTGGAGTGGGTAGCATTTCCCTTCTCCAGGGGATCTTCCCAACCCTGGGATAGAACCCAGGTCTCCAGAGGAGCTCATTTGTTCTCCCGTCCTACACACTGGGCTTGAAATCCCAACTCTGATACTTACTGGCTGTGGGATGTCAAGCGATTTATGCAAGATCTCGGAATGTCGTCTTACTTACTCATGAAAATGGATAATTCAGCAATGGCGAATGTGGGTTGGCACTTGCTGGGCGTGGGGCGGGGACAGGGGTGCTGACCTTTTATCCTTTCTCTTAGCTGGCCCCCAAAGCCCTATGAGGAAAGCAGCAGCATCACCACCACCATCCCAGCTTCATGTATTTGGAAATGGAAGATTAAGGACTTTGCACAGAGAAATTCCCGAGTCCTCACTTATGACCACCAAAAAGTCATAAGTGGCTTTTTGGTGGTCATAAGTGGCTTTTCCGAGATTTCGGGGTTGGGGGTGAGCTGAAAGTGCCTGAGAAAGTCCTCGTGTTGCCCTTACCCTCACAGCACCCTAATTTCTCAGATAGGAAGAACCATGTGGCCTGATTAACTTCAGTCTTGGGGATGGACATGAAGATGTGATAGTTTAGACTCAGCTCCTTTGGTTGCCTTGGGAAGAATCATCCGACGTGGGGTTTGAGCTGGGCAGCTTAAACCCAAATGATGTACCAAGATGAGTGTGTCCACCCCGGCAAAGAGGTGACAGGACTGCCCTCCGATGAAAAAGCTTGGCTGTCCTTTCCTCTGGAGGAATCCTGTCAGTCCTGCTTTATGAAGCCTGAATCTCTCTACCCCATGTTTCAGTGGAATTCATTTCCTAAATTATCACCTTCAGCAAAATTACAGTTTCCCCACTGATTCCACTTCCATACAATATTAACATTTCAGTTGATGTTACTCTTTTTTTCTCCTCTTCACAGCTATTGAGATTTGTATAGTAATATTAAAAGCATGGACATATTGCATATTGCATGTACTCCATACTGTTCTAAACACTATAGAAGTCTACCTCATTTATTTTTCACAAGAATCTTATTTGTGCCCATTTTATAGATGAGGACACTGAGGCACATGGAACAAGGGTTATCAGATGTTAGAGCACATCAGAAGTCACCTAGAAGGCTTGTGAATACAGATTCTGGACCCCACCTCAGGTTTTCTGATTCAGGAGGGCTGGGGTATGGTCTGAGAATTTGCCTTTCAGTCAGGTTCCCAGAGGAAGCTGATGTCAATGCTGTCATTTCAGGGACCACCTGAGAGCCAGCAAGATGGGACAAGTTGCCCCAGGCCACAGAGCTAGGCAGTACTAGAGGCTAGATTTGGAGAAGGCAATGGCACCCCACTCCAGTACTCTTGCCTGGAAAATCCCATGGACGGAGGAGCCTGGTAGTTGGCAGTCCATGGGGTCGCTAAGAGTCGAGCACGACTGAGCGACTTCACTTTTACTTTTCACTTTCATGCTTTGGAGAAGGAAATGGCAACCCACTCCAGTGTTCTTGCCTGGAGAATCCCAGGGATGGGGGAGCCTGGTGGGCTGCCGTCTATGGGGTCGCACAGAGTCGGACACGACTGAAGCGACTTAGCAGCAGCAGCAGCAGCAGAGGCTAGATTCAAACACAGACAATCAAGTCTCAGAAGCCTTTGCATTAACCTCGTTTAATAACTGGACAGGACTCTCACACCTTCACAAGAAGAATGCCTGTTTCCAGAGAGCCAGTTTCCACTTTTCTCCATAGAAATCTGCATGTGTGTATGGGTGGGTGTCTATACATATGTGTGGATGAATATACGCATGTATATAATAACCAGACACCCTACTGAGTCCAATTCTGCATCAACAGAGAATAACCATTAGCAAATACTTTAATCATTCTGATACTTACTTTAACAATTATAATCATTAGTTTGTTTTAATAGCAGATCTCTGAGTCATCACAGTCATTATGACCTGTTATTTGGAAATCATGAGCTTGGGTTTCAAAAGCATGTGTAATCTCATACTTACTTCCTAGAAGTAAATCAGATCCTATACAACTTGACATAATGACAAGTGTAATTAATGCTTGAGACTTCTAGTTTCTTAGTCATCAACTCCAGCCTCTCACCAGATTCATAAATCTCTGAGGTCTGTGAATGAAGTGTGAGCAGCCAGGGCCTGGAGGCGAACCAAGCGCTCTGACTCAGTTGGGGGAGAGCTCCACTTATTTAAAAACTCCTCCGCACAGTTATTCCGACCCTGCCCTCCTCTGAGCTCCATCTTTCCTAGACCTGTGCCTCTCTGGCAACACACAAGTCTCTTTCACGCTTCACATGAGACCATCTCAAGTGCAGAGGATTCTAGTCTTCAAACTCCGCCAGTCCTCGGATCAGTGACTCCGTGTACACCAAGCCCCATCTTCCTGCCTCCCGCCCTGCCTGCCCAGGTGTGTCTCGCCTGGCACAGTCCTCTGTCTCGTAGGTAGCGTCCCAGAGAGAAGGAAATATTCCAGAAGGTACCCAAAACACAGAAGCATCGCCCTTTATCTGGAAGTGGATGCTGAGATGAAATGTAACATTTTCACCGGCAGTTTCCCAAACACAATCTGAAAATGTCTGTTCCCAGCTGACTGTCTCTCGTTTTGGGATTCAGGTCTCAGAACTTCCTGGCACTCGTGGTCCTGATGCCAGGGTTTTGCTCTTGTTCGCTTTGGTCGTGATTGTGGCGCCCTCTGCTGTTCTTCACCGTTCCTTACATTTGCCGTTTCCGAGAAAAAGCGAAGAGCGATTCAAAGGAGAACATAGCATCTGCTGATTAAAACGATGATAATTTTCTTCTTCGTGGTAGCCAAATACTGTAACCCCCCTTTAGCACTGTTGCTTAGTCTAAAGAACCCGGTTTCACTGCTGGTTGATGTTGGAAACAGGATATTCTTCTTTACATTAGGTCTTTGGACTTGATCTAACAAAACAGTTTGGGCGGGGGTTTCTAAGTGCTTTTTGAAAGCTGTTTTCTTGAATCATACTTTCTCAGAGCTCAAAGACAGTTAGAAAATTACCAAGTCAGTCTTTTTACAGATGCACAGCTGAGGTTCTGAGAAGTTAGAAGAGCTTCCAAGAGGCCGTAAGCAGTGTCAAAGCCATTCTGCAAGTTTCATATGTGAACCTAACTCATTGTGATATGTTTTTATTTTAGTAAATCAAATATATTAATTTTGGAACACCAAATACTATAAACTTTCTGGGTTTTTTATTTGAAGCCAAAATAAATAATAAACAGTTAAAATTTTGTAGTAATTTAATTATTTTGGCATTTATTTAATAAAATCCATAAGCTATGAAGAATCTCTTAAAAGTCCAATTTTCAGTGTTTATTTTCTTATGTTTTATTGTTATGCTTGCTAAGGCAGCTTCTGACAGAAGTAAATATATTAATAGAATTGCTGTGACCATTCTCATTCGTATATGATTACTAGAAACCAAAGGAAGCTTGGAATTGGTCCATACATGTTAATATTATCTGAATTGAATCCAGTAAAATCATCTTTATTTGGAAAAAAATGACTTTATATGGAATATAAAGTCTCGATCCAATAAAACACCACATATGTTGCTGTAAAACCCTGAGTAGATCTTACGACTCCTAACTAAAGTGACTTTCCAGTTTACTTATTTAGGGTCGTTTGAGGTTTTCACTGGCTTCGAACCAACAGAAGGAGAGATCACACATGCATTTGAAAGAAGTAGACCTGTCATATTTCAATCAGAAGTAGAAATTATCCTAATTCCTACTGCAAAATATAAAATGTTGAGAATTGTGTTTTAAGTGTTTCCTAATTTCTGAATTTTTCTGCATTTGGGTCAGTGGGAAGCATTATCTTTTTTTTTTTTTTTCTTTTTCTGGATACTATCCCAGGTCTCTTGCAATTTTGCTAAATCTAGTATTCAAAAATTTTAAATGCAAATGGGTAAAAGTAATTCCATTGAACAATTTAACTATAAAAGTAGAATGCTTTAGAATTAGAGGGGATTAGAGCCATTGTCAACTTCACTTGTCCTTTGAGAGATGAAGAAAAGGAGAAAGTTGATGACTTGCCCAAGTAAGAAACAAAGCCAAGAGCAAACTCAGGTTCCCTTGATTCCCAGGCCAGTGCTCATCGAATTCTGCCTAAAGCACATCATCTAAGCCTCCTTATGGAGCTTTTAGTGAACTGAAAATTGCAAGAAATGTGTTGTGGAAACTTGAGGAAACAGTTCACATTTCTTCCCTAGTTCACAGGGGCCAGGTCTAAAGTAAGACTTCTCTGGAGACTAAAATTAAATGTACTGAAGCCAAAGCTTTGTGATACTTGTGGTATGTCCAACCAGCATCCACATCAGCTCATTTTTGCAAAGTCTATTTCCCACCTCTTAGATACAAGCTAACACAGTTGAAAATACTAGAGAAAAATCACATTGCAAAAATTTTAAAGACTCCTCACTTAATACTGAATGTCTAATGTGGATGAACTCTCAGAAAAGGTAGATGAGCTTTTAAAGACTTTAGTACTTTGAGAAAATCATGGTTAGAGGGTATAAAATTCAGGCTTTTAGATACAGGGTAAGTAAAGCCCCAGCGTCTTCTGTGACTTCTTTGTTCTGTCCATCATGCGCTAAGATCTAATCTTGTGTCTAGCACGTTTCAGCAAAAGGAGAAAAAAAGGACATTAAAAAGCAGAGAGGCCAGAAAAAAAACAGAGTATAACTGTACCTTATGCTTGTCTCTTAACATTGTAGACCAGGGGTCCCCAATCCCTGGGCCATGTATGGGGGTGTGTGTGGCAGCATTAGATTCTCATAGGAGCATGAACCCCGCTGTGAACTGTGCTTGAATCATCCTGAAACCATCTCCCCTCAACTGTCCATGGAAAAATTGTGTGCTATGAAACCCACCCCTGGTGCCAAAAACGTTGCGAACTGCTATTGTAGAGAACAAGGCATTCTGCTCTGGGCCGTCCCTGTGGCTTCATTTTTTTTTTTTTTTTTAATACTAAGAATGTGCTCACGGTATGATGGATCTGGCTGCCCAGTGTTGATGCTGAGCAAGGTCTGTCTATTTCATTACCAATTTCACCCTCAACAGCCTTTGCAACTTCCTATCCGATGAATGCTTCCTTGGTCTTTAAGATGTAGTTCCATCACATCTCATCCGTGAAGACCTTCTGATAGTCCCTAACCTAATGGTACATAACTCTTCTCTGCTGTGCACTTAGAGAACTACTCTGTATATCTCCACTCTAAAGTTCTAGTATATTGCATTTAAATTTTGCATGTATCTTTCTCCTAAATCTGACACAGATGAGGTACATGATAAATCAAATTATGTTAAAACATAAATCTTCATGTTGGGAATAGTAGGTGCTCATTTAAACAGCTATATTAAACAAAGAGCTAATCAAATCATTTGGCTATTAAAGGTAGGCATTGTACCCAGTTTATCTTGGATGGCTCACCCAGAATTTCATTGCTGAAAATTCAATATTCTGTGAGTATATTAATGGCTGCAGTGGGATTTGGTAACACCTGCTGTGGATATTTTCCAAACTAAAAATGGATGCGATACTCCATGCCAAAGAGTGTTAGGACCTGGATCAAACATTTGTCCTTGTGCTCCAGTGGCTCAGAACTGTTTTCTGTAGAAAACTTTGGCCCTTTCCACACCCACAAGATGGGAAGCCATCTACGCTTGAGGGTCCAGATTTGAAATACTTGATTTCGTAAGAGAATGTTGACTTTAATTAAATGTACTTCCATTTTTCACACCTGTAAAATGGGAATAATAACTACCTCATGAGGTTATTGCTGGAATTAAAAACACATAAAAACATGTTCAGTGCCCAGCATAGTTGGTGCTCTGTAGGTGTTGCTGGCTGTTATTAATATAAGATTGAATTAGGGTTTCCAGATTTACCAACTAAAACCATGAAATACCCGGTTAAATATGGGCTAGTCAGTTGAAATAACACATAGTTTGCTTATTACAAGTATGTCCCATACAGTATTTGGGATATACCTCTGCTGAGAAATCATTGGCTATCTGAAAATTCCATCTTAACTAGGTGTCTTGTATTTAATCTGGCAACTGTAGGTTGAGAGAATGAATAAGCCTTCGTTGGAGTTTAGGAATGTATTGAATAGCTTTAAAGGGTTGTTTTTAACCAGCCGAATAGAATGGACAAGTTCCCTCCAGCAGGGACCTTCTGTAACTAATGGAACACCTTCTGAGATGGTTTCTGTAAGTGCAGGTAAGGAGGTAGGTGATGCCTGAAAGTGAGCCAGGAATTTGGTCTGAACGAATTCTGTATGAAAGCCCAGTTCTGTGGGCTTTCAGTGCCAGGGCTGAAGTTCGGATTTAGTCTCTCCCTGCCCAGCAGTGGTGTGCTAGAAAGGCCAAACAGCATTTGCAGGAGAAATTGTAGAGTGATTTCCAGAATACTGTCATATCTGGGTGTCACTGGCACATGTGTTTGCCAATTCCCCTGTCACTGGATCTGAGAGAGGATTGGAGTCAACGCAACCGATGCCCTAGAGAGCCTGTCCATGGATGCTTCCCTGCCTTACTTAGTACTTTTTAATTTCTCAGAAGTTAGCTGGCCTTTGAGTTATTAGACTTTTCAATGAAATAGTAAAAGTGAAGTGTGAGAAGATCGATATTAGTAACACACTCTTTTTAAAAATTGTTTAATTGGAGGACAATGGCTTTACAATATTGTGTTGGTTTCTGCCACACATCAACATGAGTCAATCATAGGTGTACATATGTCCCCTCATTCCTGAAAAGAAAGTGAAAGTGAAGTCATTCAGTCCTATGTGACTCTTTGCGACCCTATGGACTGTAGCCTACCAGGCTCCTCAGTCCATGAAATTTTCCAGGCAAGAGTACTGGAGTGGGTTGCCATTTCCTTCTCCAGGGAATCTTCCCAACCCAGGGATCGAACCCAGGTCTCCCGCACTGTGGGCAGACGCTTTACCATCTGAGCCACCAGGGGAGCCCCTTCCTGAATCACCTTCCTTCAGAAAGGAAGCTCCTTCCTGAATCACCCTGCTATATCCCTCCACATCCCACCCCTCCAGGTTGTCACAGAGTACTGGGTTGAGTTCCCTGAGCCACACAGCTAATTCCTACCTGCTGTCTGTTTTACGTATGGTAATGTATAAGTTTCCATGCTATTCTCTCAATTCACCCCACACTTGCCTTGCCCCATGGTTTGAAAGGTGCCTCATGACCTTCAGAAACCTGGGCCACTGCCCTGGGTTACTAGGTTTTTAATCAGCTTTCTCTGTAGAGTTGCATGAACTAGCTAATTAAGTAACTGTGAATTTTCACATCATTATTTAATAGTGACCCTAAATCAACCCTTTGAACCTCACAACCATCTGAAGCCTTTCTTTCTACCCTTGTTGCCTATAGTAATTATCTTTGATGCTTAATGAAGCTCAGTGGTTACCGTTCTTTGTTTGCTAAACCATTTATCCCTGAAAAGTTATAGCCACAAGAATACTAAATTTATAGGCATTTTTTAAAAGTTTCCTCATACTTTTGGAAAGCTAGCAGCTGCTGTTCAAGTATCTTTAAAATCCATGTTTCAAAACCATGTCAAGAAATGAATGGTTAAAATAAAACATGAAGTTTTTTTTTCACTTTTATATTTTTTCTAATGTTGGGAGTCACCCAAGTAACATGTGGTAATGATTTAGGATTCTGAATATATACAATTATTTTCATCTTAATAACATTGACTCTCTGCTTTAAAATTCACCAATCGGCATATAAGTTTGCCAGTCCACACTCAGTCTGTATTTTCCTAGAATTGCTCTTGAAAGCATTAGTATGAATCATTATTTAAAGTCAGACCATAACACTGAAAACCTGAGCATCAAGATTTGCTTTTGAAATATTCTTGTTTTATTAGCGCAGTGATAATACACAGCACTTAGATATCTCCCCTGTAAGGGTCCCCAAAAGGGACTCTCCTCAGGTTTTCCATCTTCTGTTAGTATATCAGTAATTTAAATTAAAACTGAAATTCGAATCATTGGCATCTGGGAGCATGCCCAGAGAATGGCACATGGGGTTTATAGTGAACAAAGGTCCGCACGTGTCTCTTGTCTCTTGGCTTCGTCTCTCCCTGCTTCAAAGCCTCCCCTGCAAAGCTGGATTAATCCCCAAGCCAGTGAGGCTTACCCTTCAGCATCCCCACTTGCCTTGCTCCTTCCGGTGTCCTTCCAAGGTCCTGGGAAAGGTCTAGAGAAAGATTCACTGTGTTGCTGTTCAGTCGCTAAGTCGTGATTGACTCTGCGACCCCATGGACTGCAGCACACCTGGCTTTCCCTGTCCTTCACCATCTCCCAGAGTTTGCTCAAACAGATACATCTGGGCTCTGAGAATTGTGCAGAAGGAAGATATTTTAGCACAATCAGGTAAGACTCCCTTCTCTTGCCTCTCCAAGTCCAGGAGGACTACCCCCAAATTGCACAAACTTCAGGTCCCACCAAACTGGTCCATCCCTGTTCCCAAGATCAGTTTTATTGTTTTTGTTACATACCCCAGATTATAAGTGAGGTTGAACATTTTTTAAGTTACGCCTGTTCCTCCTGTGCTGGCCCTGGAACCATATTTGATCACTGTGGTAGTAACTCTGCCCCTCAGGAGAGCAGGGTGGTGAGGGGAGGCTCGCTCTGGAGCCCATCATGGCCCCTCCTAGGGCAGGTCCCCTCTCTCTGTTCCCCCTCCCCTTGTGCTTTTAAGGCCAACTTTCCTCCAATCTTTGTGCCTGGAGAGACTCAGACATGAAGTCTCCATCCTGGCCTGTAGCTCTTTCTCGTAATCTGAGGACAGAGGATGAAAGAGTGGCAGCCTTAGCCTGCATGCATGTGTGCTCAGTCACATGGTACTGTAGCCCACCAGGCTCCTCTGACCATGGGATTCTCCAGACAAGAATGCTGGAGTGGGTTGCCATGCTCTCCTCCAGGGTATCTTCCCGACCCAAGGATCGAACCCACATCTCTCACGTCTCCTGCATTGGCAAGTGGGTTCCTTACACTTGTGCCACTTGGAAAGCACTGCAAACCTCTGACAAAAAGACTGATCACAGCCAGCCCCAGAGTCCGTCCTGAACTGCTGACACTGACTGACATGGTGTCTCCGGCTGTGGGCTTGTGATCTGTCTTCGCACCTACCCCTGGCCTGACTGGCTAATGGGGTGCTGAGAAATTTGCAGGATATTTTGTTGGAGATGTCATCCAGAGTTCTCTCCTTCTGCCACATCAGCAAGCCGTATTCCAGGCAGCATCCTGAATCTCAGAGCAAGAATGATGGGCATAAAACCACCAGTTCACCCTCATGTAGATGAGTAAGGAATACATCTTTATTATGTGAACCACTTAGATGCTGGGGCTACTTGTTACTGAAGCACAGCCTAACTCATCCTGACTGACTTACTGTTTCACTGTTTAAGGTTCCCCCTTTGCTTTCCAATTCTGTCTCCCAGAAACCTGTTCAATTCACATGGGTGCCTCCTCTAGTTAAGGAGGATGCCTATCATTCTTCTTTCTAGATGCATACCACACAAAGAGCAAAGCAACTAAAGTCTCAGTCTTCCAAGAAATGTCTGTCTGTGGGGGAAAGAGACTTATATTCAGATAATGATAACACAGGGCAGAATATAATCTAAAGAGTAGCCAGTTTTACTAAAGCTCTTTACAACTCATCTAACTTCAAGTGAAATAAAAAGCTTTGCAAGCACATCAGTGGAGTATCTGGACCCTTCCTGGAGATGGTGGCTTTTCCAGCTGAATGCTGAGGAGGATGTAGATTAGAGGGGAGAGGGGATATGAATCCATCTAATCAAAGCTATGGTTTTTCCAGTAGTCATGTATGGATATGAGAGTTGGACCGTAAAGAAGGCTGAGCACTGAAGAATTGATGCTTTCAAACGGTGGTACTGGAGAAGACTCTCGAGAGTCCCTTCGACAGCAAGGTTTTCCTAAAGGAAATCAACCCTTATTCATTGGAAGAACTGATGCTGAAGCTGAAGCTCCAATACTTTGGCCACCTGATGGAGAGAACCAACTCATTGGAAAAGGCCCAGATTCTGGGAAAGATTGAAGGCAGGAGGCAAAGGGGACAGCAGAGGACAAAATGGTTGGATGGCATCATCGACTCAACAGAAGTGAGTTTGAGCAAACTCCAGGAGCTGGTGAAGGACAGGGGAGCCTGATTTGCTATAGTCCATGGGATCACAAAGAGTTGGACACGACTGAGTGGCTGAACAACGTGAGTCAGAAGATACTCTGGAGGGGGTGTGTGAGGAATAAAGGGGGGGGAGGTAAAGCACAGAGCGCCTTACAGTGGCCCAGATTCTGCACTTCCATGACACAGACTGATCTCATACTGTCAGTGATACTAAGTGGTGGTATTCCTATTGTGGGAAAACCTAGAACGTAAAACCAACCCCAGGACACACTGACCCCACAGCCAGGGAACTGGCCCCATGTTCCCTACAGTGTGATTCAAGGAATCACAGCCGTCCTGAACATCAGTATCATTCCAGGGAAAGAGATCTCTGTCTTTTAATGGATTTTTATGGTCAGAAACTCCAAGGAAATACCAAGAGGTTCTCCTGTCCCACACAGAACTCTGACTGAAGCTCTAATAGGCTGATCGTCAGGCTGAATCTAGAGGTCTGCTCTGCAAGTCCTGTGCTCTGAACCTCATTCTAGAAAGCAATGTTCCCATGACCACAGCAGGCTGCTCTCACAGAGGCAGTGAGAATATTCCCCTTTGTGGAAAGTGGTGTAAATTCTCAGGGATGTGGCAGAATTTGTGGGGCTGGGGGCGGGGCTACAGAGACCTGTAGAGCATCTTTCTTTAGGAAAGAAGAGACTAGACATCCCAGGGAACCCCAGCTTGTGACTTGGTCTTTATAAAGAGGTGGGCCGTGGTCCTTGCTCTTCTGGCCCCCACCCTGCAGGGTTTCTGCTGTTCCTTCCACCCCAGTCCCCACCCTCCAGGACAAGTAAGCTGCTGTCGGTCTAAACCCGGCCCTCCCTACTTCAAGATTGATGATATAAACTCTGTGTTCTAAATACTCCAGGCTTTGATTTATGGAACCCACAGATCTTTTTTCTTACTGGAAAGGCCTGGGCCTTTCTTGTGGATTTAAATTATTTTGACTTTCAAGAATACTGTTGCTTCTGTTATGAATTTCAAAAGCCTTTTTTGAGCTCTCTTGCATCACTCTTTCTCTGAGGGCAGTTCCTAGAGGAAGGGGTCTCTGCTGCCCAAATAGTGGAGGAAAGGACCCTGGAAGCTAGCAACTTCAGAGAACAGCAGTCTGGTAGTATCATAAAATATGATTTCGTTACATCTGTTTAAAGATGGTTTTCACAAATCGTAGACAGTGTACTTCCTAGGGATAAATCAAGCAAGATAATCATGTGTTCCTTAATAAATATCAATGTGTTATACCTCAGTGTAAATTTGTGTGTGTGTTAGTTGCTCAGTCGTGTCCAACTCTTTGCAACCCCGTGGACCGTAGCCCCCCAGGCTTCTCTTTCCATGGGATTCTCCAGGCAAGAATACTGGAGTGGATTGCCATTCCCTTCTCCAGAGTATCTTTCCGACTGAGCGATCGAATCCTAGTCTCCTGCTTTGCAAGCAGATCTTTACCATTTGAGCTACAAGGAAGTCCCAATATAAATTTATATATTCAATGTAAATTTATATATTCAAAAGTAATGGAATTTTGAATAATTCTCAGAAAGATGATGAAAACGCATCAGGCTTTGATTCTATGTTGGGTCAGATGATCCTTTTTAATACAGGGCACTCAGATTAACCATCTTGAGAACAGCTAGTTCAGTTAGGGAAGTTGTCTCAAGTAGAACAAGGAGAGAGAAGACGGACACTTGGGTGACACATGGCACTGAGCTGGCAGGAACTCTCTCGAATGCTGAGATGAACCAACGCAGTAAGAGCTCTCAGAGGTCTGCGTCTGGAGCACTGGGATGATTGAATCTAGAAAGGTGGCATTAATGAACCCCTTAGCCGGCACCAGTGCAGACACAGACATAGAGAACAAACAGACTTGTGGACACAGGGGCGAGAGGGAGAGGGTGGGATGGATGGACAGAGTAGCGGGGGAAACACTCACTACCAAATATAAAACAGATAGCCAGTGGGAATTTGGTGTATGACTCAGGGAGCTCAAGCCAAGGCTCTGTGACAGCCTTAAGGGGTGGGATGGGGTGGGAGACGGGAGGGAGGTTCAAGAGGAAGGAGACGTGTATCCCTACGGCTGATGCATGCCGATGCATGGCAGAAACCAACACAATGTGGTAAAGCAATTACCCTTCAATTAAAAATAAATAGTTTAAAAAAATTCAAAGAGATGCCCTGCATGGGTTATTCATTCCGGTTTGCTCTGGCATCTTCCTTCTGAATTCAATTTCAGCAAACATGGAGCCAGACTCCTTGCCATAAGCAACGACCAAAAAGGCAAGTCTTTCCAATCCTCCCCCTTGACTTTCTTGCCAGCTGTGTTGGGCCAGGTTTTGTCATCTCTCCCTGAGATGCACAGAAACTCATATTCAAGCTGAAAGGGGTTGTACTGAAAGGAGGCTTGTTTATCTTCCCTTCCAAGTCGGGAATGTCACCTTCAAACCATCACTTTTCCTCCCTTGCTTCAGCTTCTCAGTGTAGTCTGATAAGAAGCACATGGACAGCCTAAGATTTTCATGATGTCATTAACTGCTTTGCACAAGTAGTCATTTTCATTTGAAATATATATTTTGGTAAAACTCTAGGGCTTCCCAGGTGGCTCAGTGAATCTGCCTTCCAATGCAGAAGAGGCAGGAGATGATGGTTCGATCCCTGGGTCAGGAAGATCCCCTGGAGGAGGAAATGGCAACCCACCCAGTATTCTTGCCTGGAGAATCGCATGGACCAAGGAGCCTGGCGGGCTACATTCCATGGCATCTCAGAATCAGACACAACTGAGTGACTTAGCACAACACTTTTTATAGGAAAGATCTGCTTTCTACACTTAGAAAATAACAGCCATGCACTCTCTCTTTTTTTTATGAGAGGCTCTTTGTTTAAAAAATTTGTATTTGTTTTTTGTGCCGGGTCTTAGTTGGCACTTGCGGGATCTTTAATTCTGGCATTATGCACTTCTTAGTTACAGTATGTGGGATCTAATTCCCTGACCAGGAATCGAACCCAGGTCTCTTGCAATGGGAGCATTGAATGTTAGCCACTGGACCACCTGGGAAGTCCCCAGACGTGCTCTCTTGCATCAGAAGTATCCAGATGCCATTTTCAGTGTCTAGATAATTTTATGATTATCAAAGGGTAAACTAAAGAGCTATCTGTAGATAAAACATTATTATCTTCATTGTACTTGCAAATCTATTTTCAGTTTCCAGGTAGACATTTATTAGGAGTTAAGAAAAGTTAACTAAAACTTGGAAATAAAGCAAAACCAGTGGGGCATGTCATTTTGATGCCATACAGTCATTGTTTAACAAGTTTACCCAAGGATTATACACTTGTTGAGGGAAGAAGTTTAGGTAATTTTGTTTGACTCACTAAATAACAATGGACTATAAGCCTAGATTCTATGAAGTTATATGTTAACATGTAGGTTTTTATGCAGTAGCATTCAAATGACTTTTGTCTGCAGAAAAAATGTCTTTTCTATAGGGAATCAGTTGTGCATCTGACCCAGAAATCTTCTTATAAAATTATTTTTTCACTCCGTATGTATTCTTACTCTCTTTTGAATCCTTCACAATGATTCCCTTGTTAAAGAGTTAAAGAAAATGTTTGCATTTGTTCATTTTGCATTTATATGGAAGCCACGTTTTTAAGTTTTTGAAAATTAAACTTTGACACAGGTAATATATAGTTTTTTTTAATAGGATCTTTGTCTTTCATGAAAGACACATGCATAAAACAGGTAAAAGTATTGCTGCTCTGAATCTGATGGCTGGAAACACTCCAGACGATCTTAAATGTATGGCTCTCTGATTATAAATCCTGTGGCCTTAACCAGCTCCTCTTTCAAGAAGTTCAAATCATAGCTCTGCCACTTAAAAGCTGTGCAAACCTCTCAGAGTTCTCAGTCCTTCAGGGTTCCCGTTTCCTCTTCTGTGGTGTGTGTTTTATAGCCTTGAGCTGCAAACGTGGCCTTCTGGAAATACGCAGCTTACAGAAGTGCTCCTTTCTGAACACGATTTGCGTCATGCAGGTGGTGTCTAAGAAGACTTTAGTAGGCAATAGGAAAATTAGCAAATTCATTGGCTACTAATTTGCTTAGTCTTTAATTTCAGAAGCTAAATGTTAATCACATTTCAAAAGAAATATTTCCAAGTCATGGGGCTGGACTAGTCATTGTAAACTACGTTTTCATCTTTTAATGGTCACTTCTGCTTGGTAATCAATTCATGACTTATCAGGGCTGTACACCATTAGCTCCTTTCAAATGTAAATAGTGGGTAATGTATGAATCCCTGCTCTGCCCTTTTAGTAAATATCCTGATGTATTGCTGTAATTTTTAAGGACCTCAGCATTCATAAACCCTCGTGGCCAGGTTTGCACTGAGGAAAACAATGAAATGGCCTGTAATTTTATCCTCATTTCTTCTGACATTTTCTACTATAAAGTTCCAGTGTAAAATACAATAAAAAATAAATAAAGGAATAATGTGATCTAACGGTTAGACCTTGGATGAGAAAGCAAAATCTTACTTAGAATTAGAGCATGTAATTATAGGTTTTTATGTGTAATTACGGGCTTCCCAGGTGGCACTAGTGGTAAAGAACTCACCTACCAATGCAGGAGATGAAGGAGATGCAGGTTCAGTTCCTGGGTTGAGAAGATCCCCTGGAGTAAGAAATGGCAACTCACTCCAATATTCTTGCCTGGAGAATCCCACGGACAGAGGAGCCTGGCAGGCTACAATCCATTGGGTGGGAAAGACTCAACACAACTGAAGCGACTTAGCACATACACACATGTGTAATTATGCAATAGAAATACTAGAGTCTTATATAGAATGAACATAGAGGATACAGGGATATGGGGTGGGGATGTCTAGGCATTTTACTTGACACATCCTCTTTAGCTTCACAGCAACCCTAAAGAGTGAGTATTGTTTAAAGATAATAGAAATGGAGGTCCAGGAAAAAAAATGAGTTTCTGAGAGTCACACCGTGACTGTGAAGAAGCGAAGATACTGTCTAGCCAAATAGGTATCTACATTTGAAGAAATTTTTTTTTGGTTTGTTTTAAAGTTAGAAAAAAATGTGGAGCATATTTACATGTTGAAATCAATGTGCTAGGGAATGATTAAGGTCTACTTTCCATATCATACCACGTTTTCTGACTTTTAGTTTTTCTTCTGTGAAAATGAAATAGGTCTTAAAGAAATCTTGTTAAATCTATCAAACTGTTAAACTTACATGCTTTGGAGTATTGAAACATGAGATTGTGCTTTTCAACCACTTTGCCCTCTATTCTCGGCTTAGCAAGGTTGCTTTGTTTATGCATGTATGTAGTTGTTATTTTAGTATTGCTATAGACTGAATTTGGAGAAGGCAATGGCATGCCACTCCAGTACTCTTGCCTGGAAAATCCCATGGACAGAGGAGCCTGGTAGGCTGCAGTCCATGAGGTCCCTAAGAGTCGGACACAACTGAGCAACTTCACTTTGACTTTTCACATTCATGCATTGGAGAAGGAAATGGCAACCCACTCCAGTATTCTTCCCTGGAGAATCCCAGGGACGGGGGAGCCTGGTGGGCTGCCGTTTATGGGGTCGCACAGAGTTGGACACGACTGAAGCGACTTAGCAGTAGCAGCATAGACTGAATTGTGTCCCTCTGAAATTTGTACGTTGAAGCCCTAACCTCGTGTTGTAACCATATGGAGATAGGATTTTAGGAGGTGATTAAGGGCTTCTTGGTGGCTCAAATGGTCAAGAATCTGCCTTCAGTGTAGGAAACCAAGTTCGATCCCAGGTTTGGGAATATCCCCTGGAGGAGGGTATGACAACCTGCTCCAGTATTCTTGCCTGAAGAACTCCAGGGACAGAGGAGCCTGGAAGGCTACAGTCCATGGACTCGCAGAGTCGCACACGACTGAGTGGCTTTTACTTCCGAGTCACACAGTCTAGGATGTGATGGGTAGGACATTTGATACAAGTCGGTCTGACTCCAAACCTTGTGATCTCTGATTATAGCACAAGAAAACAGTGCTGAAAATTCCCTACTGCAGTAGAATTCTGCACATTATAGCACAGGCAGATCATCTTCAGGTACTTTTCCCTTGCCAGTCAGGTGCTGTCACCTCTGTCAGGACTTTCTTTTAAGTAGTTGTAGTCCTTCTGAATTCTCAGGTAACAGGAAAGAATCTTTTCTGCAACATCCTGGGTAATTTTATGACTTGCATATGCAGCTAAAGAACTCTGGGAAAGATCTGGGGCACAGAAGTACCTCAATCCCAGACCAAAGGTATTTATTTTCACTTATATTTATTTGGATTTTATGAACTCTTACCCCACCCCAATAACATTCATTCATTCCTTCAATAAATGTTCTCTTCTGGGGACCATCTTAGGTGCTAAGGACATTGTGGTGATGAAAATCTAGATGGTCATGGTCCTCATGGTCCTTATACCTTATCATTGCACGATATTCTGCCAATTGAATTCCTTCATTTATTTATCCCATATTTATTGCATACTTACTATGTGCCAGAAAATGTTTTCAGAGCTTTGAGATGCACCAGTGAACCAAATAATGATCCCTTCTTCTGCAGCATGCATTTTAGTAAAGCAAGGCAGACAATAGACAAACTAAATTAAAAATATAGTGCTTTGGAAGGTGATACGTGTTTATGGAAAAAAGGAGAAAAGAAAAAAGACATGAAGAAGAAAGAAAAGGTAGACATGAAGAGAGAAAGATCAAAGTGGGAGACCAATGGGTTGCAATTTTAAATAAGATATTTTAGGTCAGGCTCATCAAGAAGGTGATTTTGAGCAAATAGCTGCATCAGGTGAGGAGTACTGTAGATAGAAGAATGTTTATATCCCCTCATACTCGTATGTTGAAATCCTTACCCCCCATATTATGGTATTAGGAAAGGGAGTCTGGGGAGGTGATTTGGTCATGAGGGTGGAGCCCTTGTGAATAAGATTAGTGCCCTTAACAAAACAGACTCCAGAGAGCTCCCCAGCATCTTCCACTATGTGAATTAGAGTGAGAAGACAGCCATCTATGAAACAGGAAGTGAACCCCTCCAGACATGGACTCTGCTGGCACCTTGATCTTGGACTCTCAACCTCCAGAACCAGGAGAAATAAATTTCTATTGTTTATAAACCACCCAATCTATGGTCTTTTCTTTTTTAAAAAATTATTAAGAATTGAAAGATGGCAAAAGCAGAGCTTTTTTTGACTGCACTGCGTCTTCACTGTGGTGCAAAGACTTCTCCTTTTGCAGAAGAAGGGCTTCCAGCTGCAGTGCACAGGCTTCTGTTGTTGTGGAACACAGGCTGTAGAAATCACAGGCTCAGTAGTTTCCCAGCAGTATGTGGGATCCTCCTTCCCTGACCAGAGATGGAGCCTGTGTTAGAAGTGGGTTTCTTAACCACTGAACCACCAGGAAAGTCCCTACAGTATTTTCTTATAGCAGCCAAAATGATCTAAGACAAGAAATGAGCTATGTAGATATTTATGATGAGACTATTTTGACAAAGGCAACAGATAATACCAAGCTTGTAAACGGGAGTAGGCCTTGAGTGTTCAAGGAACAGTGAGGAGCCATGTGCTAGAGCTAAATGGGAAAGACGAAGAGTTGTAAGAACTGAGTTTGCCAGGAATGAGAGGCCAGATCATGCGACATGTCTTGCCCCAGTTAGTCCAAGGCACCCTGCAAGTTTTGGAGTAGATAGCAATGTGACCTGGCCTCCATCAGCTTTGAGCCTCCTGTCAATCAAACACCATGACTGTCCACATTGTACTCTATGATGGAACCTTGGAGAGAAAGCTTACCAAGAGAATTGGGGTAAGTCAGCTGTCAGCTGTATCTGCACCCTTTGTCCAGGCAAGACCTCCTCTTAGACATCTTGAGAGGTTTTGGCTTCTTCTGCTACTTATTCTTATAAGAAAGCACCAAGGCATCCAGGCTTTGAAGCTTTGGATCCCTCCCTTGTGTCTAGCAGAAAAATACCCAGAATTACATGGAATTAGATAGCCTGCAGCCGAAACATTCTGTCACTGTTTAATCTGTGACACTAAGGTCTGTGATATTCTGGTAATATGTTGGCTTAGTCAGTTTGGACTGCAATAACAAATATTGCATAGATTGGGTGGCATATTAACAAGAGGAATGTATTTCTCACAGTCTAGGGGCTGTGAAGTCCAAGATCAGGGCTCTGGTGAGAGCCCACTTCCTGGTTCCTAGGTGATGGTCTTTTTGTTGTAACCTCACATGGAGGAAGGATTTGGGGGCACTCTCTAAGTCCTCTTTTATAAGAGTACTAATAGAACAGCTGACTCATTGGAAAAGACCCTGACACTGGGAAATATTGAAAGCAGAAGGAGAAGAGGGCGACAGAGGATTAGATGGTTGGATGGCATCACCAATGCAATGGACATGAACTTGGGCAGACTCCGGGAGATGGTAGGGGACAAGGAGGCCTGGCCTGCTGCAGTCCATGGGGTCACAAAGAGTCAGACATGACTTGGCGACTGAACAATAACACTACCATTCATGAGGGCTTCACCTTCGTGACCTAATCACGTCCCCAAAGCTAATCACCTCCCAGTATCTTCACATTTGGAGAATAAGTTTCAGTATATGAATTTGGGGAGGACACAAACGTTCAGTCTGTTGCCCAATTTGGACTGAAGCCATCGTAAGATTCAAATTCAAAATTTAACATAACTAGACTGTAGATAATATTATTTAAAATTAGACCAGTGCTTCTTATTAGAAATTTATAGGTAATGCTTTAATAAAGAATCCTTTCATAAAGCAGTAAACTCTTAATTTATCTTTAACTATATGACTATGCCAAAGCCTTTGACTGTGTGGATCACAATAAACTGTGGAAAATTCTGAAAGAGATGGGAATACCAGACCACCTGATCTGCCTCTTGAGAAATTTGTATGCAGGTCAGGAAGCAACAGTTAGAACTGAACATGGAACAACAGACTGGTTCCAAATAGGAAAAGGAATTCATCAAGGCTGTATTTAACAGCCTGTTTATTTAACTTATATGCAGACTACATCATGAGAAACGCTGGACTGGAAGAAACACAAGCTGGAATCAAGATTGCCGGGAGAAATATCAATAACCTCAGATATGCAGATGACACCACCCTTATGGCAGAAAGTGAAGAAGAACTAAAGAGCCTCTTGATGAAAGTGAAAGAGGAGAGTGAAAAAGTTGGCTTAAAGCTCAACATTCAGAAAATGAAGATCATGGCATCTGGTCCCATCACTTCATGGGAAATAGATGGGGAAAGAGTGGAAACAGTGTCAGACTTTATTTTCCTGGGCTTCAAAATCACTACAGATGGTGACTGCAGCCATGAAATTAAAAGGCGCTTACTCCTTGGAAGGAAAGTTATGACCAACCTAGACAGCATATTCAAAAGCAGAGACATTACTTTGCCAACAAAGGTTCGTCTAGTCAAGGCTATGGTTTTTCCAGTGGTCATGTATGGATGTAAGAGTTGGACTGTGAAGAAGGCTGAGCACTGAAGAATTGATGTTTTTGAACTGTGGTGTTGGAGAAGACTCTTGAGAGTCCCTTGGACTGCAAGGAGATCCAACCAGTCCATTCTGAAGGAGATCAGCCCTGAGATTTCTTTGGAAGGAATGATGCTAAAACTGAAACTCCAGTACTTTGGCCACCTCATGTGAAGAGTTGACTCCTTGGAAAAGACTCTGATGCTGGGAGGGATTGGGGGCAAGAGGAGAAAGGGACGACAGAGGATGAGATGGCTGGATGGTATCACTGACTCAATGGACGTGAGTCTGAGTGAACTCCGAGAGTTGGTGATGGACAGGGAGGCCTGGCGTGCTGCGATTCATGGGGTCGCAGAGTCGGACATGACTGAGCGACTGATCTGATCTGATCTGATTGGATAAAGTGTGACACCTCTTCTTTCAAATGTCACAGAAAAAAGTCTAGGACCTTTTAAAGCACCTGAGACACAACACAATCCTGCCCATATGTAGCTGACGTACTGTCAAAAGGAAAAACAGCCATAAATATGCTTTATTTAAGTTCAAAACAGCTAATCAGAGACTACAGTTAAGTTTAGTGTAGATAAACTTGTTTTAACAAAACATTTATGTTTGGTTACAATTGACATTTAAGACAAGCATGCTTAGATTGAATCCAGCAAAGGCAAAGTGAGCCAGATTCTAGATACAGCTGATTTAGACCACCCTCTGTTGATAATCTATTAGCTAATCACTTCCCTATTGTTTATTATTATTATTATGACTAGCATTAAGATATTTTAAGAGCTAAGGGTGGCTAGAAGTCAAGTTGGTCAAGACCCAGAACCCGATGCATCCTCCTCAAAACTAACTTGGTAGGAAGTCAGGAATCGAAGGTGGACATCTGATAGTCGAAGTTCTTGGGGCTGTGGAATCCTGAATGCAGACTCTGTCCTCAAGGGTTATTAGCATTACTCTCGGATCAGTAATAGGTTTTTCAGGTGATTTTTTTGTTTTTGTTTTTTTTTTGAGAGAAAGTTTTGAAACTTAATTACTTGGCACAAAGCAAAAGGAGGATAAATAGACAAGTAAGTTTTATTTGAGAGCAAAAGAGATAGGCTCATTTTATTAACATGCCGAAGGCCATGAAGAAAGATAGCTGTTTAGTTCAATCTGCTGGAGTGTGGGAGACGTGGAAGGGTGGTCTCCACCTGCTGTGATTCCAGACTTGTTCAGCCATCTTGGCCCCCACCTTAGGAATTAGACAAGCACTCCATGGATGGATGTATTGAGACTATCTTCAGTGCTCATTTTTTTTTTAAATCTACAACCATTTGTATCTTTGGTGCTTCCCACATGGCTCAGTGGTAAAGAATCTGCCTACCACTACAAGAGACACAAGAGACACGGGTTCAATCCCTAGTTCAGGAAGATCCCATGGAGGAGGAAATGGCAACCCACTCCAGTATCCTTGCCTTGAAAATTCCATGGACAGAGGAGCCTGGAGGGCTGCAGCCCATGGGGTTGCAGAGAGTCAGCTATGACTGAGTGACTGAGCACACACACACACATTTATATCTTTATCTCAGTACATATGTCTGATCCATTTGGTATTGATAAACCTACCCCCTAATTGAAAAGCTTTTTCTGCCCTTGGTTTCTAGGTCTTTCTCTCCTTCCAGAACCAAGACAGTCTTCTCTTACTGACATATCTTCTCCCTGATGGACATTTGAAATGCTAATCGTCCAGGGTCTGTCTGGATCCCTCTGTTTTTCTCACACTACACTTCCTAATGCATCCTTAAAAGTTTTTAACTACTTAAAAACCACCGCCTTGAAAATTGTGTGGAAATTTATCTTCAGCTCAATTTTGCCCCCCTAAATTCTATAGATGAAAGTGAAAGTGAAGTCGCTCAGTCGTGTCCGACTCTTAGCGACCCCATGGACTGCAGCCTACCAGGCTCCTCCATCCATGGGATTTTCCAGGCAAGAGTACTGGAGTGGGGTGCCATCGCCTTCTCTGGCAGATTTGCTTTAGAGGTAGAGAAAACAGAAATCATGCAGTTAGGTCAATTGAGAAATAAAGGATTTTCTATCTTTAGAGAATATCATGACTCAAAGTCTATTCTTTGTTTCTTGACACTTGAAGGACTTCACACATTTAACGTTTAAACCTGTTTTGGGGGAATACCCATGTCTTACCTGTGTCTCAGGAAACACAAGTTCCAATTCAGCCTGCACTGACTACAAATAGAAGAGAAACCATAATAACATTTGTCTTACATCACTGCAGTTCACTTTCTGGATTTGTGACACGCAAACATATCATGCATTCTAAGACAGAGTTAGCTTTATCAGTGTCACTAGTGATGTTAATTAAAAAAATGTACAGCAAGTTCAAAACTTTTCTAAATATTGAAATCACCATGTTTTAAAGACAGACTGGAATGTTACAAATGATTCTGCAAAATACAAAAATAGATATGCTTCCACTGAAGGCCTTAATCATTCTTTCGAGTGCTCTCATCTTTTGGCTCCTCCTCATCTGAGTACATAGTTCTAAGTATGAAAGTGAAAGTGTCCGACTCGTAGTGACCCCATGGACTGCAGCCCACCAGGCTCCTCCGTCCATGGGATTCTCCAGGCAAGAACACTGGAGTGGGTTGCCATTTCCTTCTCCAATGCATGAAAGTGAAAAGTGAAAGTGAAGTCACTCAGTCATGTCCGACCCTCAGCGACCCCATGGATTGCAGCCCACCAGGCTCCTCCGTCCATGGGATTTTCCATGCAAGAGTACAGGAGTGGGGTGCCATTGCCTTCTCCGATCTATAAGTATAGTGATAACAATAACTATTACTAAATATCTGTAATTACGTTTTGGTTTTTTCTTGTTTTTCTTAAACATACAGACCCTGTGAACCATGGAATTGTATTTCCAACGTGCCCTTTATGAGCTTCTTTTACCTGTCACTTTCTAATACTTTTACTTTGTTTTTCTTTCACTGTGATTTTCTCACTTAAAAAAAAAAAAAATCTTGTTTTTCCTGAATGCTACACAGGTCAAGAGCCTTTTACCCCTCGCTCTGCTGCTCAGGTGTCCTCAGCTATGAATTGCCTCATCATACACTTTACCCATTTTCTGTTGGGCCCTTTGTTGCTGGTTTTTTGTTTTGTTTTGTTTTGTTTTTGTCTCCTAGTGTCTTCTGAGCTTAGACCTAAGGAGATACCTAAGAATAAGTGCAAAACATTTGAAAACCCTCCCGATTAAAAATAAATTATTTTTAAAAATTTTCCCAGTGAGAAAATTCCTTGAGGAAGCCAATCGTTTTTTTCTGGGAGATACAAAAATCCAAAAGAATCAAGTGTCAAAAATCTTCAGTGTGGCTTTTGTTAAATCATGATTTATCAATTTGTGAGAATTTGTAGCTCTCAAATTAAGCTGTCAAAAATAATTCTGTTTTTAAATGATTTTTAAAAATCTGCAAGTTGGCTTATGATATACATGGACACCCTGAAGGCTCAGAGAAATCTTTCCTTAAGTTCTGTTCCCAAGCCTATTACACTAAAGATCTTTTTAAAAGGACATCTGTTGTTATCTTCATCTCAGGGAACTAGCATCCTCTAGGTGTTCCATCCGCTCCTGCTGAAATTGTAGGAATTTGCTAAAGGGAGAATTAGATGGAGTGTGAATGAAAAGAGGAAGCTTCTACAGCGAAACAGATTGGGAATAAACTAGTGGATTCAAGAAGCCAGTGAGAATAGCTTTCGTTGCCATAACTCTTTCAAATGTTTTATGGCAAATCCATCGTATATTAATGATTTAAATGTGACAAGGAAAAATGCATTTTATGAAAAATTGCTTTTCACTGAAAGAAGTAGGAAGACAATTATAGGTCCTTTAAGCTGTAGCATGTTTTCCTAACTATGACTTGAAAAGAGAAGACTAAGAAAGCACCTCTATGGATAAAAGGATATGATTTGAAACATTCTTATTTTGACCTCATTCTTATAGGTGATACTTTTATAGTTTTTAGGAAACATCATTTTTGCCCTTTTTCCTCAAATTTTTTATGTATGTATCGTGATAAGAAATTTGTATCCTGATGTGCTACAGTCCATGGAGTGGCAGAGTCAGACACAACTTAGCTACTGAACAACAATGCAAGAAATTTGTGTCTTCTGGGATTCCCAAGTAGTGGTAAAGAATCCGCCTGCCAATGCAGGCGATGCAAGAGGTGTGGATTTCATCCCTTGGTCTGAAGATCCCATGGAGTAGGAAATGGCACCCTACTCCAGTATTCTTGCCTGGAAAATTCCATGAGCAGAGGAGCCTGGCAGGCTACAGTCTATGGGATCAAGAAGAATCAGACACAACTGAGCAACTGAGCACCACCAACAGAAAAATGATGATTCATATAAGCTTTTGCTTCTGTTAAAAAAAAATACTCCCCTCTTCTAAGACACTCAATTTAAAATAAAGGTTCTCACTTCTATCTGTCCTTATTAGTCCCCTTTTACATGGTAACACTTTTCACGCACATACATTTAAGTGTTTATTGGCTTATTGTCTGTCTTTATGAGAATGAAAGCTCCTTAAGGTCAGAGATTTTGCCTCTTTTTTCCTCTGCTGTACCCCTACCTCATGGTAGGAATTCAGAAAATATTTAAATGAATAAATCACATGAATCTTTTCCTCTTTGGTTGATTGGTCACAGAGTTAAAAATAGGATAACCTCCAATGTGCTGTGCTGCGCTTAGTCGCTCAGTCCTGTCTGACTCTTTGCAACCCTGTGTACTGTCGTCTAACAGGCTCCTCTGTCCATGGGATTCTCCAGGCAAGAATACTGGAGCGGGTTGCCATGCCCTCTTCCAGGGGAATCTTTCCAACCCAGGAATAGAACCCAGGGCTCCCGAATTGCAGGGGGATTCTTTACCATTTGAGCCACCAGGGATGCCCAAAGTCCCATATAAGAATGCAAAGAACCAAAGTTTTCAGAAGACAAGTGAGTATCCTTAAGTTACTCTGCTCGGATTCCTGCATCTAATGAATGAATGTTGAAAAGAGGACTTTACAGCTCTCTAGATTTTCTAAAATTCTAGAAGATTACAAATCTCTGGATAATTGTCTTCTTTTGTCTGAGTTTTAAAATCTTTAATCTCAAGAAGGTGTCATATGAATAATCTTTAAAGATGAATCGATATACAGTGGCAGTTATATATATGCGCTTTCACGCTTGGGGCTAGTGCACTGGGACGACCCAGAGGGATGGTATGGGGAGGGAGGAGGGAGGAGGGTTCAGGATGGGGAACACATGTATACCTGTGGTGGATTCATTTTGATATTTGGCAAAACTAATACAATTATGTAAAGTTTAAAAATAAAATTAAAAAAAATAAAGTTAAATTAAAAAAAAAAAAAACAAAGATTAGGCAAAAGTTACAGTAGCTACCGCTCTGGAGAAATTCCGTTCTTTTTTCCTTAATTTGAAGACTCTTTCCTTCCTTTGATGGAGGTAACCTTGCCAGCATGCCTAAAGACACCACTCCCACATGGACAGTTTAGTACTGGAGGAGGAGCCTAAGAAGGTGGAATATTTGTATTTCTATTGCTTTAACAGGGGTGGGGGTTGGGGGGGAGCAGAATTTGTCAGTAGATGCCTTTAATTACACACAGATTGGCCTTTTATTTTGCTTCCGTCCTTCCCCTTCAAGTGCCAAGAAAGGGGAAGTGTTACCTCCACTGCTTACATCAGAGATCTGCTTCCACTTAGCTGCTGGAGAGAGTCTTGCTTTTTTCCTAGGGCCTGAAAATCCACTCTGAGAGAAGTGAAAGTGATGTTTCTTTTTTTAAATGCTGACTTATTTAAATTATGTATTTATTCGGCTGCACCGGGTCTCAGTTTTGGCATGTGGAATCTTTCCTGGTGGCTCAGTCAGTAAAGAATCTGCCTGCACTGCAGGAGACCCAGGTCTGGTCCCCAGGTCAGGTGGATCCCCTGGAGAAGGGAATGGCAAGCCACTCCAATATTCTTGCTTGGAGAATCCCATGGACAGAGGAGTCTGGTGGGCCACAGTCCTTGGGGTCACGAAGAGTCGGATGTGACTGAAGTGACTAACACTTTCACTTTCTTTTCATCTGTGGCTGCAGCGTGTGGGATCTAGGTTCTCGACCAGGGATCGAACCCTGGCCCTCTGCATCGAGAGGATGGAGTCTTAGCCATTGGACCACCAAGGAAGTCCCACAGCAGGGGCATCCCTGGGGTCAGCACCACTCCCAAGTTGCCCTCGTACATCCGGGCACTGCCCGCAGGCTATTCCCTCTGAGCAGCAAGAGAAAGCCAGGCAGGGTGGCCAGGCCATCTCCTTCACCCTGGAGGAGAGCCGGGTGCACAAAGTGTGGCCGGATTGAGCTGAATGAGGCGAAATGGAATGGGCAGGGCTGGGGAAGAAGAAAGCTTCCTGCTTCTCCCTCAAAGCCCAGGAGAGGACGATGCAGACATGAGACAAACCAAGCATGAGGAATGGACGCCTACATCTGGGCACATGGAGAGCTGGAGCGGCCAAGCAGGGGTATGCCACAGAGAGGACCAATGCTTGGCATGGGTCAGAGATAAAAGACATTATTTTTATCACAAGGTTCACTCACAGAACCTCCCCCACTGAAAAAAGAAAGAAAAGAAAAAAACTGAAAAGTAACTAAAAGTCACAGATATGAGAAAATCCAAATGGCTAGGGACCCTGGAGGAAAAGATCCTTTTCCTTAAGCCCCCTGAGCCTCAGGTTCCAGCCTGTTCCCTCCTTCCCTGGGGTGGACCCTCCGGACCTCCAGCTGAGCCTCCAGCCTTCCAGGCTCTGTTCCAGATGCCAGCCCGGCTGGTTGGCTGGCTGGACCACTTCCTACCCCCTCTTCAGTGTGGTCTGGCAGCTGATTCCTCTGACTTATCTAATATGGAAAATAAGTCCTTCTGAGAAATAGGTTCTTTCCAACTGAGGGGGGAAATGTTTGGATGGTTTTCTTTTTGTTCCTAGCAGATATTTCTGTGCTCCCTCCTGATTTCCTGATGAATTTGACCCAGAGCTTCTAGTTGGTTTTTCTGCGCACACTGGCCCAGTCTGACGTGAGGCGTGTGCATGCTCAGTCTCTCAGTCATGTCTGACTCTTTGTGGACTGTAGCCCCCCAGGCTCCTTTGTCCATGGGATATCCCAGGCAAGAACACCGGAGCACGTTGCCATTTCCTCCTCCAAGGAATCTTCCTGACGCAGGGATGGAACTCATGTCTCCCGTGGCTCCTGCATTGGCAGGCACACTGTTTACCACCTGAGCCGCTGGGAGGCCCGGGTGAGGTATAATGTGAGGCGCACACAGTAAACTCTCATTTGTGAATGACAGTGTAGAGTTGATACTCTGATAGGATGTTGAGCACCTAGGTCACGGTTTCACTTTTCCTTCTAACCAACCACCCCCCTGATCCAAGTAGCAGACTCACTGAGACCCAGTTAGCTCCTCTTGCCAACTACGGTAATTAGGACTAACCCACCAGGTGTGGAGAAATGAAAAAGCTCATACAGGTAAATGAATATCCCTCAAATAGAAAATATGATTAAGAATAGTCAAATAACCCAGTAAAATGCATCCTTTATATATAAAGTGGATTAAACGTATTACCTCATTACTTATGTTCTTTTCAAATATAAAATCAAAGTTTACTTATTGAAATGTTAAATGAAAGTGTATTAATAGAAGTGAATAAAGGAAAAAGCCACCGGCAACTGCCTCATCCAACTCTCCAGATACATCTGTTGTGATTGTTGTTTAGTTGCTTGGCCGTGTCCAGCTCTTTTCAACCCCATGGGCTACAGCACACCAGGCTTCCTTGTCCTTCACCATCTCCCAGAGTTTGTATCTCTGTATATGCGTGTGTGTGTGTGAGTGGGTGCATCACATCTTCTTTATCCATTCATCTCTTGATGAAAACTTCCTAAGTATTCCTAAGTGTTACTTTACCTTGGCAAAGTAACTACTCTAGCCCAGGACATGAGGCCATATTCTAAGAAGGTCTGCAAAACCCTTGTCATCTGTGTATAAACTCTGCATATGTCCTAGGTACATATGTCCTAGGATTTCAGTCTCTTGACTGAAAGGTGCTCAGTTGTGTCCGACTCTTTGTGACCCCATGGACTGTACAGTCCATGGAATTCTCAAGGCCTGAATACTGGAGTAGGTAGCCTTTCCATTCTCCAGGGGATCTTCCCAACCCAGGGATCAAACCCAGGTCTCCCACATTGCAGGCAGAGTCTTTACCAGCTGAGCTATCAGGGAACATTCTCTTGATTAGGTTATAGCATATATTAGTGGTAAGGATGTAGAGGTTTCACAGATATAATTAACATCCTAAATCATTGTTTTTAGTTTAATCAATAGGAAGATCTTCCTAGGTGGGCCTAACTCAATTAGGTGAAAGCCCTTAAAGGAGAGAAGCCCTTAAAGGCACTTCTTTAAAGAGAGGGATTCTTCTGCTGGCCTTGAGGAAGTAAACTCATATTGTAAGGGGGCCACGTGGCAAGGACCTGCAGGTGACCTGTAGGAGCTGAGCATAACCTCCAGTGAGCAGTCAGCAAGAAGACAGGTTCTACCACACAAGGAACTGAATTCTTCCAACAACCATGTCAGTTTGGAAGGGAATTTTGAGCTCCAGAAAGGACATATCCCAGCCAACACTTTGATTGCAGCCTTGGAAGACACAGCCCCAACCAAGACTCCTGACCCACTAAAACTGTGAAATCGTGAATAGTGTTGTTTAAAGCCACTAAGTTTGTGATCATTTGTTACGCAGCAGTAGGTGACCAGTGGGAGAAGCAATGGCACCCCACTCTAGTACTCTTGCCTGGAGAATCCCATGGATGGAGGAGCCTGGTGGGCTGCAGTCCATGGGGTCGCTAAGGGTCGGACATGACTGAGCGACTTCCCTTTCACTTTTCACTTTCATACATTGGAGAAGGAAATGGCACCCCACTCCAGTGTTCTTGCCTGGAGAATCCCAGGGATGGGGGAGCCTGGTGGGCTGCTGTCTCTGGGGTCGCACAGAGTCAGACATGACTGAATCGACTTAGCAGCAGCAGCAGCAGGTGACCAGTATACCCTGCCATTGTGCTTCTAGAGATATATCTGACAAAAATTCTCTGATGAGTCTACAGGACTGCATGTGCCTTAGATTATCTAGAATAGTCTAATCTTTCAGTAGACAATTTAGAAGGCTTTTCCAGCTCTTTTGGTTATTAGGACCACCTCCATTGACTCATTTTTTCATTTTTAAAGCAAACTCAATATGCTTGCTCAAGGCACAATACTCTCTGAAACCAAATGTTTGTGTCTCTGTGCACACGGGTACATGCTTTAATGGAATTGCTTAACTAAGACAGAACTTTAAGTCAAAAATAAAGCTTCCTAAGTCTATGACTGAGATCCCAAGATTTGTTTCGTGACAAAAAGTCCCTACTGCTTCTCCAGAGACTCTAGGGGTTTCATTGTTATTTCAAACAGTATTTTGCAGTAGTGCTAAATCCTTGGCTGTTCAAAAGGAAACAAAGCCAGGGGTTAATGTTTTCAAATGCTGTTGCCTGGAATTATTCTCTCTTCTGGAAAAGTAAATCCAAGATGGCAGTTGCCAAGATTGAGTATGTTTTTCAGCGTATTCTTAAAACTGAACGTATAAATTATAGCTCTAGTAATGTGCGGTTTAATGAACTCTGCTGATGTATGGTTTATGCAGGCAATTCTTTCATGCCTTAAAAACCCTTTATAGCTTTGACCAACTCCTAAATTTTATCCCTTGGTTTGTGATTTAAGTATTTGCAAAAAGCAGCCTAAATGTAAAATGAATACAGTGTGTGATTCCTCTCTTGACCTGCCTATTAAAATTGAGTATCAATTTTTCTTCTTTTCATTGTATCTGAAAGAGACCTTCTGGTAGAAGTTTTGTATACACTTGGTAAATAAATGAATAGATGAATGGATAAATTGGAAGAAACAAATGACTGCTGATTCAAAATTCAAAACAATTTTTACATGTTAATTTTGTTTTCAATCTCTTCAAATGAGACTATTAATACTATTAGGACAGATTGCCTGAATTCTATTTACCTAGGAAAACTTCACGTCCATTAAAACGTTTCTCCTTCCTCACGTGCTCTCAGAACTTAATGGGCATTTTGTCTTTCAATTCTCTCATGAGTGAAGCACTCTTATTGCTCCCATTATACAGATGAGAATACTGAGGTATAGAGGTATAGAGTGACCAGTCATCTTGCCTGACATGCTAGGTAGGTAGATGTAGAGTGAGGATTTGAATCCCAGCAGTCTGGCTTCCCAGGTGGTCCTAGTGGTAAAGAACCCACCTGCCAATGAGGGAGACAAGAGACATGAGTTCCATCCGTGGGTTGGGAAGATCCCCTGGAGAGAAGGGGCATGGCAACCCATTCCAGTGTTCTTGCCTAGAGAATCCCATGAACAGAGGAGTCTGGCAGGCTACTACAGTCCATAGGGTCGCACAGAGTCGGACACAACTGAAGCGACTTAGCATACACACACAGTCTGGTTCCAGGACCTGCCATCCTGAGCATCAGCATTTCTACCTGTAGACATCAGACCTTAGATATCCTAGGTATCCACATACCATAGGGTCATGGAAAAGTGTCTTCACTATTAAAGGTGTTATATAATTTTAAATTAGTAATGATTACTTTTTTAATATGGGAAAACTTTTATTAATATTAATGTGGAGGGATAGTGAAAGTATGGAAAGAAGCTAAAGCAGCATGGACTGTGATAAGAAAGTATTTGATACCTTTGATCAATTCAAGGGAGATGCACGCATGTCATTCTAGATCGAAAAGCGATGATTTTGAAAAGAAACGGCACAATATTCTTCCCCATTTGGACTCCCAAGTGGGAAGCCCCCTCTTCTTGGTTCTCTCGTATCCTTCCTTGCAATGTTGTTGTTGTTCAGTTGCTAAGTTGTGTCTGATTCTTTGCGAGCCCATGGACTGTAGCATGCCAGGCTCCCCTGCCCTTCACTGTCTCCCAGAATGCTCAAATTCCTGTCCACTGAGTCTGTGATGCTATCTAACCATCTCATCCTCAGCTGTCCCCTTTTCCTTTTGTCTTCAATCTTTCCCAGCATCCAGGTCTTTTCTAATAAGTCAGCTCTTCACATCAAGTGGCCAAAGGATTGAGCTTCAGCTTCAGCATCAGACCTTCCAATGGCTATTCAGTGTTGATTTCCTTTAGGATTGGCTGGTTTGATCTTCTTGCAGTCCAAGAGACTCTCAAGAGTCTCCTCCAGCACCACAGTTAGAAAGCACCAAGGCTGTGATCCATGAAGGGGTCCTTGAAGTATAGCTTCTATCTCTTTGGATCATAGATTCTGTAGAGACAGGGACATATATCTTCAAAAGAGTCCCAGATCAAGTAAATCAGTCCTGGGTTTTGGGGGGAAGGTTCACAGGAAAACCACTTTCACAATTGTGTAAGCTGTGATCACCTTCATGTCATCTCCAGGATGACAGAGGTAGAAGAGCCTCTTAAAACACAGACATTTGTTATAATTATCGATACTGTCATTTGGAATTGTAACTTTTTCATAGAACTTATGTACTAGGCATTGTAGAAAGTGCTTTTAAGTATGATCTCATTAATACTCACACCTTGCCTCCCCAGTCAAAAAGGGCTTGTGCTCAGTCCCTCAGCTGTGTTTGACTCTCTGTAACCCCATGGACTGTGGTCCCCATGGACTGAGGAACCCCAGGCTCCTCTGCCCATGGAATTTCCCAGGCAAGAATACTGGAGTGGAGTGCCATTTCCTACTCCAGGGGATCTTCCTGACCCAGGGATCAAACTCACATCTTTTGCTCCTCCTGCATTGGCAGGTGGGTTCTTTACCACTGAGCCACCTGGGAAGCAGGCTAATTTCCATCATCCTCAAGGTTCAGATATCCTAGATATGACTTGAAATATGAATGTTTCTGGGTCTTCCCAGGTGGCGCTTGTGGTAAAGAACCTTCTTGCCGATGCAGGAGACATGGGAAACAAGGTTTCCATCCTTGAGTTGGGAAGATCCCCTGGAGGAGGGAATGACAGCCCACTCCAGTATTCTTGCCTGGAGAATTCCATGGACAGAGGAGTCTGGCGGGCTACAGTCCATGGGGTCACAAAGAGTCAGACACAAATGAAGTGACTTAGCACACACACACACACACACACACACACACACTCATGAATGTCACCATTTGCTCTTTACCTCTACCTCCATTCCTCTCCAGGGCTCTCATCCACAAAGTGAGTAAAAGAGATATGGGTTAGGCTTTGGATTTTTTATTTTCCAGACTCCTTTCCTAGAACATCCTGTAGCCTTGTCCCTGTGGGATCTGCCTTTGACTTGCTGTGAGCCTGGCTCCTGGGTTCCTCCTGTGTAATGTGACACTGTCCCCAGCACACAGGACTCCTGACTTCCCTGCTCCTGCAGCTGCCCTGTCTCTCTACAGCAGGGCTCAGCGCGAGTCCTGTTTCTTTTTCCTTTTGAAAACACGGCTCTGAAGTGCAGCCCTTCTCAGTATAGAACATGGCGTTGGAGCCATTATGTATGTAATCAGCAAGGATACACACGCCCGGCCACTTCCTGAAGCATTTTGCCAGGCCCGTTCACAATCACTCCTTTTTTTTTTTTTTTGGCATTGCCTTGTCTGTTTGGAAAGTCTTAACCGTGGTTCAGAAAATTTTTCATCCGTCAAGTACTTTCCGTTTGAAAATGATGCATAAATGGCCTCTTTTCCTGTTTTAGTCTGTACGCAAAATGGAGTCCTAGCTGAAAGCAGACTTGCTCTTAGAATCGCTCACACAAAACCACGTGCTTAGGTGATGGCTGCACCTTGTTCTCTGCGTCCTTCCTGGCCATGCTGCTTCCTGAGGTCAGGAAAGCAGCCTCTTGGGAGGTTGACCTTCTTTCCCTGTCCTCCAAGAGGCTAGACCTCAGACCATCAGCAACAGAGCTCTGTCTGAATTAATGAACTAACGGATCATTCCAGTCACTCATGTGTTCTACAGCATAAGGGTGGTTTTTTTTCCTCTTGCTATGCCTGACAGTAAGGGTTGTATTGTAGTCACTGAGGCTCTTGGTGAACAGTAATTCTCAAGGCTAAATCCATAGGAACTGAATAAATCTTGTATGCCCGGTCTTCTATAGCTTAAATTCTTTCCAAATTCTAAGAGTCAGGTACTTTGTGTATTTGGGGGAAGTTCAGCATATCTAAGGGTAAATGTGAGCCTGTATATTGTTATATTCATAGAAATGAATAGCACAATGAAAAAAAAAATAAACTACAATAAATGTATAAATAACCCCAGAAACCAAGATGTTTTCTCCGTGCAGTTCCCCAGTGGTCTCCTTCTAAGGTGAGTTCTTGATTCCTGAAAAAAACGTAACAAGTTCACTTTTAAATGGGGATGGAAGTGTCTAAAATGGACCAAAGAGGTAGAATGCAAACCACTAAGCACAGTCTGTCCTCTCTCCTTTGCTTGCCCTGTCGGTTCCATCAGGGTCAGAGCTAGCTAGGTCTGGAGTGTGTAGGGAGATGATGGGACGCTGAGAAGTCCATCAATCCACGCTAGATTACAGCGGTTTTAGCACTGTTCTTGCAGACTCTGAAATCCCTGTCTCTGCCATTGGACTGGTTACAGTAGAAACAGAGAGATTCTAATCACACAAAATAAAGATTTCCACTTGTGAACTCCACTACTGGACCTGTCATCTTTCATCAGCAGAAAAATGGGGGAAATCAAATACTTTGTTTTGTTTTAGCCACCCAGAGAAGGAAGAGAGCGGTGTGCGGGAAAGCAATATCTCTTACTTAGCTCAGCAACCCCTCCCTCTGGAGGGTGTAAATGACCAGGGACAGGCAAATTACTTTTCCATCATATTTGGCGCAAAACCACTCTGGTGAGTGAGGAGAAAGGGAATTGTTTGATAAGATTTGGAAAATGCCATCTGTTTTTCTTAACATTTCTGGATGAATTTATCAGGCATCCTGTAATTTACACGTTCTGTTGAAAACTATAATTGAACACCCTGCATGGGCATGAAGCCTCTGGATATTCGTCAGAAGCTGCATGAGGACCATGCCATTTGAGGCTATGTTTACAGTCAAGGGTGAATCGGAAATGTTCAAGTGTTTCCTCCCTGGGAAAAATGGCTCTCTGTACCTACATAGAGTGTTTTTTTGCTCTGTGAAGTGGAAGTGAAAGTCACTCAGTCGTGTCCGACTCTTTGTGATCCCATGAACTGTCCATGGAATTCTCCAGGCCAGAATACTGGAGTGGGTAGCCTTTTCCTTCTCCAGGGGATCTTCCCAACCCAGGATCGAAGCCAGGTTTTGTGCATTGCAGGCTGATTCTTTAACAGGTGAGCCAAAAGGGAAGCCCAAAAGGCTGGCTTTTGCTCCGTGAACTTGGAGCTAAATGTTCATGTTTAGACACTTCCAGTTCTAGGAGTCTATGACTCTGACATGATTACTCTTATTCTTACGAGTTCAGTCTGGCGGCTATGTATTAATATATTGCACTCAATAGGTGCCAAGCACTGCATAAGGAGTGTGTGTGTGTGCATGCTCAGTTGTGTCTGACTCTTTGCGACCCCATGGACTATGGCCCTCCAGGTTCCTCTGTCCATGGGATTTCCCAAGCAAGAATACTGGAGTGGGCTGCCATTCCCTTCTCCAGGGGATCTTCCTGACCCAGAGATTGAACCCGCATCTCCTGAATTTCAGAGAGATTCTTCACCCCAGAGCCACCAGGAAAGACCATGTAAGGGGTGAGGGATGCACAAATAACTAAGACATCTTTTCCTCAAAAAAATAAACTACGATATGCAGCTTCTGTGCTGTGCTTAGCTGTGTCTGACTCTTCGCGACCACTTGGACCATAGCCCTCCAAGCTCCTTGTCCATGGGATTCTCCAGGCAAGAATACTAGAGTAGGTAGCCTTTCCCTTCTCCAGGGGATCTTCCCGACCCAGAGATCAAACCCAGGTCTCCTGCATTGCAGGCAGATTCTTTGCTGTCTGAGGCACCAGAGGAAAGAGCAAATACAGGTAATCACTGTCAACAGCTCACACTCATTGAAGATGACTGTTGTAAGCTTCAGATATATTGTTCTATTGAATCCCAAGGAGCACAGAAGAGGGGCACCTGGCCTGGCACAAGGCAGGCTGCAGAGGTCGAGCTCAAGGTAGGGTCTCCGGCTGTGTGTCTGTCTTTTCAAGGAGGCATCCTCTTGAACCAAGATTTAAAGGGATAGAGAGTGGTTGCTAGTTGAAGGCTGAGTCATGAGGCCTCTGCAAGAAGAGGCCATAGCTCGGCAAAGACCCTGAATTAAGAGGTGTTACTGCAGCTCATGGGAGGAGTGGTGAGAGATGGAAGAGGAACCTCTGTTGCAGGGATCTCAGGGACTAGACTCAATCCTGGCCCATTAGGGTGGTGATAGAGATGTTTCACATGGAGGAGACCTCCATGGGGGAACAGTTCACACGGCCTTTCTCACTTCAAGTCCTTTGTGCCTGTACATTCAAGTGTGTCGATGCTCAGATGCGTTGATACTCTGAATTGAGAGTAACGTCTTGCAGGCAACAGGATTATTAAGTACAGGGCAGGAAGGGGCAGGGCAAGAAGTTAAGGATATGGGAAGGAGTGCAGTCACTAGGGTTTTGTATGGATGAGCAGGATTTGAAATTACCCCTACATGGATGGTTTTAGCAAAATCAGTGTGGCAGCTGTAGAGATCTTGAATTTGTTAAGGAGACAACCCTAAATTTCACATCTATAACATTGACTATCTTCTTGAATGACACACAGATATTTGGTCCTTTCAGTTCTCTTAATGAACAGTGACAGAGATGTAACAGATTGTTTTCATCAGCATTTAAAAAGTTCGTTTCTGCCAAACCATTGGACCAAAATATTGAGTAGTATAAAGTGGACCACTTGAGGGTTTCCTTACTCTGATTTCATCTTCCTGGCCTTTGGAAAGAAAGGCTTTTGGCACCGGAATGTGAAGCAGAAATAAAAAAAAGAGGCAAAGGAGCTGTGAAATCCATATAGTAAATAACCATCCCTTAACTGTTGATCTGACAAATATTTATAGAGGGCCGGGGCCTCCTGGGTGAGTTTGTCCTCCTGAGTGCGTATATTTACTAGTTGACTATAGTTAATAGACTTCCCTTGTGGCTCAGACGGTAAAGCGTCTGCCTACAACGTGGGAGACCCAGGTTCGATCCGTGCATCGGGAAGATCCCTTGGAGAAGGAAATGGCAACCTGCTCCAGTATTCTTGCCTGGAAAATCCCATGGATGGAGAAGCCTGGTAGGCTACACTCCATGGGGTCACAAAGAGTTGGACACAACTGAGCGACTTCACATAGTTAATAGGTCTGGAGAAGGAAATGACAACCCACTCCAGTATTCTTGCCTGGAGAATCCCATGGACGGAGAAGCCTGGTGGGCTACAGTCCATGGGGCCACAAAGAGTTGGACAGGACTGAGCCACTAACACACACAGACACATAATTAATAGGTCAGCCTAACCGTGAAAGAATCAATTCCGAAATCACTTTTTATAAACATCCTGTTACTCATCATGTTAACTATCCTGTCTTTCAGTAGGATCTGCTATCTGTTGAGGTAATCTTGGGCCTGTTTGCCTTCTGATCTTCCCTGAATGTTAATTACGTTAGCGTGGCCTGGGGGAAGGAAGTACAGAGACTGGAGGTGAGATATCTGGTTCAAGTTCAGATTCAGGTCAGGTGCTATCTTTTTCTTCCTGTTTGAGTATGAGCATGCTAAACGTGTGAGACCTCACTTTTGTGCCACATGCTCTCCCAGCCACTTCATATTTCGTTTTTCAATTCTGGCTACAAAAATCCCCCATCACATACAACAATTTCCTAACTTACCTGAATTTTTGAGTCAAGCTCTATTTGGAATGGGCACAGTGACACTTATTCCTTTCTCATAGAAGACATACACACACACACAAAGCTAACCTACTATGAGGATAACAGACCCAGACAAGCCTCCAGAAGCAGATACTATACCCTAAATACTAATCAGCTTCTTGCCTAATGTTTTGCTCAATTGTTTACAGTGAAACCAGGGGACAAGTCCACGGTTGTGACGATAAGACCAGTGTATTTCCTAATGTTAGAAACAAGTCAAAAGCCATTGTTCTCACTTCCTGCAGAGTTTAGTTGACCTCATCCAAATTAGGAAAACACTTCGCTTGAAGGTTTGCCCTGCTAATTTTGATAGAAAATAAAAATAAAATGGTTATCAAAGACCTTGGTTTTTTCATCATTGTTTAATTCTACATATTTTAGATGTATGTAAATAAAATATTGCAGCATTTAGTTTTTATTTTGAAAAAAACACAGATTTGCAATTTTAAAGGTGTAAAATGAGTCAAATATTTTCCTGTTATTTTTCATTTTATAGGTCTGTTAATGTGCAGGAGAGCTTTTTCTGGATATATGTATATTTATATGAATATATATAGATATATTTATAAATATTTATAGTGAAATAACACTGTTACTTCTCTGCAGTGATTTACTAGATTGCAGATGGGTTGGGACACAAAAATTACATATGCACTTTGTCCTGATAGACCCACTGTAAAACTGCATGCAGTTAACCATTTCTTTTTTCCCATTTGTTACGTAGTTTCTTATTCCCTCTAAAATAAAAATGATCTTAGGAAAAATGATACAGTTAAAATAAGAGTATCACAAATTTGGTTTATTGAATTTGTGTCACTCATTAAAATGTGTCACCAAATTAAAATCTTTGTCAATAAATATTGTTTATATTTTTTAAGATAAACAGCATAGATATTTTATCATTAGCACTAAGCAGTGGAAATAAAACTGACATTTACGAAACATTTGGGAATGCCAGGCTTTGTGTTAGGGAGTTTAAATCTCCTTGTAATAATGAGGATTAGGTATTACCAATTTGACAACAAAAGGAAATAAGATTTAGAGGCGTTCAATAGTTTTCCGTCTCACTGCTAAAAAGGTTTAAAGTTATCATTTTACCCAAGCTTGTTTGATTCCAAAGTCTATGATTGTTTAAAAAAAAAATTGAATAGCTTTATTCTCCTAGCCACCAAAGTAATGTTTACTTTGAGTTTAAAATACTTAGAGAACAAAGGAATACGTACCACAGAAAGATAAAGACATCCATAATTCCACTGCCAGAATAACTACTGGTAATTGTTAGACATATGTTTTCTGCATTTGTGTTCTATGCAGATGCTAAAATACATGTGTATTTGTTATTGTTTTCATTCATTTTAGCTTTTTTTCCATTTTCTTTTATTTCTTTTTTTGATGGGACTATGATATATGCACTGTTAACAGCTTGTCCTTTATTTTCCCACTTGGCTGTTTACTTCCATGAGTATCAAACTCTTTTTCAATGGCTATAAACTCAAGTAGCATTATTTATGGTAGTAACCAGTACCTAATAAATGCATATTTAGCGTCATTATAAACAATGTTTCAGCACATGTTCTTATACATTTGTCTTTTGGATTAATATGTGTGCAAGTATTTTTGTAAGCTAATTCACAAAAAATAAAAAATTCCTGAGTTTAAAAGTATGCACACATTTTCCTTAAACAAAGATTTTACCACTTTTTAGTCCCACGGGGGTGTGTGTGCTCAGTCGTGTCTGACTCTTTACCACCCCATGGACTTTGACCTGCCACTCTCCTCTGTCCATGGAATTTTCCAGTTAAGAATACTGGAGTGGGTTGCCATTTCCTACTCCAGGTGTTCTTCCTGACCCAAGGATCGAATGCATATCTCTGTGTCTCCTGCATTGGCAAGCATATTCTTTACCAACTGCCCCATCTGGGAAGCCCTTCTAGTCCCATGGCATTATGTAAGTGTACCCCAGCCAACACCTGTGCACCCTGACACATGAAGGGAGTACAGAAGACGTTCATCCCTCTTTTTACTAGCCAAACACAGAGCCTGAGGGATGCTTATGGTTAGCCCATTATGTCATACATATAGTAAGACCTGGGTTCAAGCCCAGCCCAGATTATAGTATCAAATATGTAAAATTTAATAATAGTGATAGCTTCACTTGAGCATGCCAACCCCTGTTCTAAACACTTTTAAATCATCTAATCCTCACAGTAGCCCTATAAGTTGGGAGCAATTACTGTCCTTGGATTGCAGGTAGGGAGACTGAGGCACTGAGGGACGAAGGGACGTTTTTCCCCAATGGACGGAAATAGGCTATGTGGTCCATAGCAGTCCCCAACCTTTTGGGCACTCGGAACTGACTTCTTAGAAGACAGGTTTTCCACTAAATGGGGAGGGGGGATGATTTCAGGATGATTCAAGCGCATTTTATTTTTTGTGCACTGTATTTCTATTGTTGTTACATGAGCTCCACCTCAGATCAGCAGGTATTAGATCCTGGAGGTTGGGGACCCCTGGCAAAAATTCCTGTTCTTAACCTGCGTGCTGTATTTCTGTTTTATACTTACGAACTACTGATTAAGTTGTTAACAAGAGTTGTTTGAAGTTGCCCAGCAAGTCCATCAAGAAGTTGCAAGAAATTCCTATGGAATACCATCAAATGCAGAGGAAGTACAGGATGAAGGATTTTGAGTTAAACAGAACCCAAGGCACATGCCCGTGTGTGTGTGTGTGTGTGTGTGTGTGTGTGTGTGTAGAGGAGATTGTGCAGCTCAAGTGAGTGGAGGAGCATGCCCCATCAGTCCTGACTGATGAACTATAGCTGGAGCCTCTAGACATATATTTTCTGCATTTGTGTTCCATACAGATGCTAAAATACACATGAATTTGTTATTGTTTTCATTCATTTTAGCTTTTCTTTCCTTTCTTTTTTGATGGGACAATGATATACACACTGTTTACAACTTATCTAGAGAGTGATGGTGGGGACCGTCACCCCTGCTCTCTGCTGGCCACACGAGCCACGGATCTAACAGGTGAGTGAGGGCTTTCAATTGAATATGAGGCTGGACTAGAAACACCTTCACAACTGGAAATGACTGACATGTGAGGCATCCAATAAGATGTTCCCTGTGATTGAGTAGAGAGAACACAATTAGTCAGATACCTGGGAAATCCGTTCCAAGTTTATACCTTGGTGAGTTGAAACTCTACTCAAATTAGTTACACAGCTCAGTGTTTGTTCCTTATGGGCACACAAGGGATCACATTCCTTCAAAGCCTGCTTAGGGTTAGCAGGCCCCTGAGAGCGGAGATAGACGTTCTCTGCCTGCCTCCTGTCAGGGGCATTGTACCTGCCCTGTTATGTTAAGCAAAATAAGTACATCCTTTGTAATTCACTTCCATCCACTCTCCTCATCTCCATAACCAGGCCCCCAACACTTCAGGGGTCCTTTCTTCTGCCTGAACAGCTCTGGGAATCTCAGTAGTCTGCTCCATTGCTCTGCCATCAAAGAACCATTTTCCCGCAACATCCTATGGTGTCCTGGCATGTCTGTGGTCCCAATGCTCTGCAAACGTTAGCCGGGAAATGGTCTGCCATGCTTCACTCGCCATTTGCTTACAGAACCTGAACACAGAAAGCCTATGTTCTACTCACCGTTTACAAATTCTGTTCTTTAAAGTCTCCCTTCTTCTCTTTTCTTCCTCCCTTTTCCTCTTCTCACCTCCTTCCCTGAAGTGAAAGTGCTTAGTCACTCAGTCGTGTCCAACTCTTTGCGACCCCATGGACTTCAGCCCGCCACACACCTCTCTGTCCATAGAATTCGCTAGACAAGAATATTGGAGCGGGTTCACATTTTCTTCTCCAGAGGATCTTCCCGACCCAGGGGTCGAACCTGGGTTTCCTGCATTGCAGGCAGATTCTTTACTGTCTGAGCTATCAGGGAAGCCCTCAGTTCAGTTCAGTTTAGTCGCTCAGTCGTGTCTGACTCTGTGACCCCATGGACTACAGCATGCCAGGCTCCCCTGTACATCACCAACTCCTGGAGCTTGCTCAAACTCATGTCCATCCAGCCGGTGATGCCACCAACTATCTCATCCTCTGTGGTCCCCTTCTCCTCCTGTCTTCAGTCTTTCCCAGCATTAGAATCTTTTCCATTGAGTCACTTCTTCACATCAGGTGGCCAAAATATTGGAGTTTCAGCTTCAGCATCAGTCCTTGCAATGAATATTCAGGACTGATTTCCTTTATGATTGACTGGTTTGAACTTGCAGTCCAAGGGACTCTCAAGAGTCTTCTCCAACACCACAGTTGAAAACCATCAATTCTTTGGTGTTCAGCTTTCCTTATGGTCCAACTCTCACATCCATACATGACTACTGAAAAAGCCATAGCTTTGACTAGATGGACCTTTGTTGGCAAAGTAACATCTCTGCTTTTTAATATGCTATCTAGGTTGGTCATAGCTTTTCTTCCAAGAAGCAAACTTCTTTTAATTTCATGACTGCAGTCACCACTTGCTGTGATTTGGAGCTCAAGAAAATAAAGCCTGTCGTCGTTTCCATTGTTTCCCCACCTGTTTGCTGTGAAGTGATGGGACTAGATCCCATGATCTTCATTTTTTGAATGTTCTGCTTTTAAGCTAGCTTTTTCACTCTCCTCTTTCACCCTCATTAAGAGGCTCTTTGCTTTCTGCTATAAGGGTTGTGTCATCTGCGTATCTGAGGTTGTTGATATTTCTCCCTACAATCTTGATTCCAGCTTGTGCTTCATCCAGTCAGTCATTTCACATGATGTATTACTCTGCATATAAATTAAATAGGCGGGGTGACAATATATAACCTTGACATACTCCTTTCCCACTCTGGAACCAGTCCATTGTTCCATGTCTGTTCTAACTGTTGTTTTTTTGACCTGCATACAGATTTCTCAGGAGGCAGGTAAGGTGGTCTAGTATTCATATCTCTTTAAGACTTTGCACAGTTTATTGCAATCCACACAGTTAAAGGCTTTAGCATAGTCAATGAAGCAGAAGTAGATGTTCTGGAATTCTCTTGCTTTTTCATGATCCAATGGATGTTGGCAATTTGGTCTCTGGTTCCTCTGCCTTTTCTAAACCCAGCTTGAACATCTGGAAGTTCTTGGTTCACATACTGTTGAAACCTAGCTTGGAGAATTTTGAGCATTACCTTGCTTCTGCTGCTGCTAAGTCACTTCAGTAATGTCCAACTCTATGCAACCCCATAGACCGCAGCCCATCAGGCTTCCCTGTCCCTGGGATTCTCCAGGCAAGAACACTGGAGTGGGTTGCCATTTCCTTCTACAATGCATGAAAGTGAAAAGTGAAAGTGAAGTCGCTCAGTCGTGTCCGACTCTTCGCAACACCATGGACTGCAGCCTACCAGGCTCCTCTGTCTATGGGATTTTCCAGGCAAGAGTACTGGAGTGGGGTGCCATTGCCTTCTAAAGCAGCCTTAATATGAGCTCAGGTTGCAGAAAAAGATTTTAGTGAAATGAATTCAGATTCTCTTCTCCAGACTACCATTCCACGAGTCTTTGTTTTTTCTTTTTTACTTTTGGTGTTTTTTTCTTTTGCTGACACGGTGTTTTCATTGCGGAGCACAGGCTTCTCCAGTTGCAGCATTCAGCCTTTTCTCTCCACTTGCTATATGCAGTCTTAATTGCCCTGTGGCATATGGGATCTTACTTCCCCAACCAAGAATCAAACTCACCTCCCCTGCATTGGAAGATGGATTCTTAACCACGGGAACACCCAGGCAGCCCCCATTCCATAAATCTCTGGAAAGTTATGGTACCATTTGGTTCCAGTAGTGGGTCTATGCATTAAATGAAAGTCAGTATATATATATATATATATATATATATTCCATGTTATTCAGATTGAATGGAAACTGTGCTCTTAAGAGTAAGGGCAGAAAAGAGTCCCCTAAAGAGGTCTGTTCTCTCTTGTTACACCTGGTACATGCCTGTGGAACCCTGGTGCCCTCTGGAACACCATTTGAAAAGCATTGTTCGAGAAAGAGGAATTACTGAAATTTATTAGTAAGGGAGTAACCTAGTAAAAGTAATGAATGTTTTCTTCTGGTTCTAGGCAAAGTGAGAAATCAACACAATTGGATTGTAATAAGAAAACATATTTATTATGCAGAAATAGATAATTTCTTTGTTCCTCCAAAAAAGTCCTGAATCTTTTTAACTACTAACAGATATGTGAACAAAGATGACTTACAAAGGGTGAGTTTCAAGTACAGTCTCTGATATATGGGTATATATGTGTATAATTATTTGCTACATATGTTCAAAATATTTCTGTTTCAAGGACCCAACAGCCATAAATTGAGGAAATAGAAACAGACAAGTTAAACAATTGTTCCGAGCTGGCACTCTGACTCAAGAGAATGTAGTGTTCATCAATATGGCAGTTTGGGTTTCTTTCCAAGTTCATGGCTTCATATTCCAGTCTTATTCCATTTCTTTTTTCACATTAAAATTCTACAACACTCCAAGAGAACCATAGAGAATTTCAACCTTTCAACTATTAGACAATGGAAAAATAGAGGGAAATGTGTGTGTGTGTGTGTGTGCGTGTGTGTGTTGTGTGTATATATATGTATATTTAACATTTTAGATGTGTCAAACACTCACACAATTCATCTTATGAGAAATTACCATAAATAACACATCATCATTGATAGCAACAGTAAAGGGCTATTCTAGACTAAACCCTTCAGCCAGTATTTGGGTCAGGAAAGGTTTTCTTTTTCATATTCACTGGATGAAAGAAGGGTTTTCAGGAGGAAGCCAGTGGTTTTGCAGCTTAAACCCTATGGCAGTTAACTTCCTGGGATCTGAGAACTGTAGAAGTCTCTGATGACATTTATTATAAAGTACTGTGTTTATGCAATGGAGAAGGCAATGGCACCCCACTCCAGTACTCTTGCCTGGAAAATCCTATGGACGGAGGAGCTTGGTAGGCTGCAATCCATGGGGTCGCACAGAGTCAGACACAACTGAAGCGACTTAGCAGCAGCAGTGTTTATGCAAGATAGGCAATACCCTTATATGAACATTAACTTCTTCACAGAGAGATATTTTGGTGGGAATTATCTAATGTATACATCTGCAGGGCTTTCTAGGTGGCTCAGTGGGTAAAGAATCCACCAGCAATGCAGGAGCTGCGGGAGTCACGGGTTCAATCCCCAGATTGGGAAGATCCCCTGGAGAAAAGCATAGCAACCCACTCCAGTATCCTTGCCTGGAGAATCCCATGGACAGAGGAATCTGGCGGGCTATAGTCCATGGAGTCACAAAGAGTCGGACATGACTAAAGTGACTGAGCACGCACACATACATTTGCATGACGTTATCTTTAGCAGCTTCTGACTGTGAATTCATAAGGGAACAAGCTATCTTGACAAGATGTTAGTTTTTGTTTACTTTTTCTTTTCTTTCTTTTTTTATTTTTCCCATTTTCTTTTTTTAATTAATTAACATACTTTAATTGGAGAATAATTACTTAACAATATTATGATGGTTTTTGCCATACATCAATATGAATCAGCCACAGTAATACATGTGTCCCCTCCCCATCCTAAACGCCCCCTCCCACTTTTCTTTCTTTTTAAAAGAGCCAAATTACTTTGATTCCATAACCCGATTTAAGTTGTTCACCTCTGCTTCTTTGGTTAAATCTAAAATAGAACCATTTTTTAGGCTTTACCATTATTTTCACTTTTAAATTTCTAGGGGATTGTTTTATAGACCTATCTTTACTATCCTTATGGGATACAGTAAATCACCAGAAATGTAATATAAGAAAATATTGTTTTAAAATAAGCTATGAACTAGAATGTGATTAATGCACAATTTAGTCTGGAAAAATTTCCACCAACATGGCTCAATAAATATTCCATATATAATGTCTACTTATAATATATTGGGATTTAAAAAGCATACCTTGGATCTTTTCCCTCCTCTTCCCCATCTACGTCATTTAAATGACCCTAAACCTATGTCAGTTGGGTTTTCAAAGCCAGCCATCATATCAGGGGCTGAACAGAGATCAAAGAAGCCAACTGACTCTACCCCAGTGCTGAATAGATGGCACCTGACTCAAGTCAGTGATGGGTGGAGCCTTTAATGGTCCCTAGTATTTCCACCAAGACTAGAGTCAAGAGAAGGAGAGAACAGGCAGCTATTGGGCCCAGACTGTGCCATGAGCTTCTTATCCTTCTTTCATTTCATTTTCCCAGCAACATGAGAAAAAAGCATGAGTATTGTGGTGCTGGAGAAGACTGTTGAGAGTCCCTTGGACAGCAAGGAGATCAAATCAGTTCATTGCAAAGAAAATCAGCCCTGAATATATTCACTGGAAGGACTGATACTGAAGCTGAAGTTCCAATACTTTGTTGGATGCGAAGAGCCGACTCATTTAGAAAAGACCCTGATGCTGGGAAAGATTGAGGGCAGGAGGAGATGGGGGCGACAGAGAATGAGATAGTTGGATGGTATTAACGACTCAATGGACATGAGTTTGAACAGACTGTGGGAGATGGTGAAGGAAAGGGAAGCCTGGGGTGCTGCAGTTCATGTGGTATCAAAGAGTCGGACACGGTTTAGCGACTGAACAACAATCCCAATTCAGAGATCCTCCGCCTGGAATGATGCTGCCCAAAGGGGACATTGGGGAATGTCTATAAATATTTTTGATTGTCACAAAGCCAAATGTGTTATGGATATCTGGCAGGTAGTGTCCAGGGCTGCTGCTTGAATTATCATACCCAAATGCCTACAACATCAGGCTGAGAAACCCTATTAATTTTTCACAGATAAGGAAACTGAGCCTGTAAAACATCCAGTTTGTGAATATCAGAACCAAACTCAGGCCTGACTCTTAAGTTGATACTTTTTATCACTAAAATTCATTCCTTCTTGGAGAATAAGAAATTAAAATCAGAACAAGGGGACGACAGAGGATGAGATGATTGGATGGCATCACCGACTCGATGGACATGGGTTTGGGTGGACTCTGGGAGTTGGTGATGGACAGGGAGGCCTGGTGTGCTGCGATTCATGTGGTCGCAAAGAGTCGGACACGACTGAGCGACTGAACTGAACTGAACTGATGAATATTAGGAGACTCTATCTTACAGGGATTGTGGAACAGTTGACGATTTATATGTAAAAATAGTAAACAGAAAGAAAATTCTTCTAGAAAACCAAACTCTACTTAAATCACTTGAGGAAATAACACCACCAAACATAAATTCCTATTTTCAATCAATTTATTAATCATGAAATTTCACTCCTTGTGCTCTCATGTTAACATAGAGCATATTCTTCTGCTTGACAGCCAAGAGTTGCCAAAGTTTATTAAGAATAGCAAATTTTGACCAAAATCAAACCAAACACTTTATTGTATGCATTGTTTCCAAAACTTTTCATTTTTAGTTGACCGTTATCAAGAGATGTCCTCTGACCATCCAACCTGCTTCATTTTCTTCTTGTTATCCCTTATCAGAGAAATTCAGTGTGGCCAGGATACCAATGGGGAGGCTTCCCTGGTGACTCAGATGGTAAAGAATCCACCTGCAATGCAGGAGACCTGTGTTCAATGCCTGGGGTGGGAAGATTCCCTGGAAGAAGGCATGACAACCAGTCCATTCTTGCCTGAAGAATCCCATGGACAGAAGAGCCTGGTAGGCTAGAGTCATGGAGTCACAGAGAGTCAGACATAGCTGAGCAACTAAATACCCAGGGTACCAATGAGGGATTAGGATGAAGCTTTGCAGATGACACTGATAGAGCCCAGTTTTAGTGACAACATTTCACTCTTTGGAAAGTTGGGTTTATTTTGCTTTCTGGTGAGTTTATTCAAATTCTTTGGAGCCTGTCTTAAGTTTATTCCAGCCTCCCTCATCTTCTCACATTGGCCCATCAGCATATCAAATTCCCTTAACTTAGTTTATTGGCTTCTTATTTCCATGCAACTATCAATAAATCCAAGGGTTCCTTAACCAGCTAAATACTTAAGGCTAGTGCAATTCTTGACATTGGACTCCTCTTGGAAAATGACTGGAATCTGTGCCCGAATGACCCCTAAGGTATTACCACTGACAGAGCCTTAAGCATTGTCTTGTCTAGGATCTTATTTGTATAGAGACGATAAGATCCAACAACGTTGAGTGTCTTGGCCAAGGTAAAACAGCCTGTTAGCAGTCACAGTGGGACCACAGTCTTTATCTGCTGATTCTCATTTCCAGGCTCTCTGCACTACACTTTCTGACAAAATTCTTTCCAATAGCAGAGCTCATTGGAATGTGTTTCAAGATAATATGTGCTAGGTAGGTGGTGGTGAATTCTACCCATGGGATATATTGTAGATTCCAGAGTGGCCTGTGTCTGCTCACTGTGTATTCTTTATTTAACACATTTTTGTGGCTTATTAACCGGCCTTGCCAAGATAATGTCTAGTGTCTAGGTTCCAATGTGACATGGTGATCGTGAGACCCAGCCGCTGTCCAGCATGAGAGCAGGAAGGCCTTGGAAGTCATTCTGGCTGAGGCATGGGCACTGGTTCCCAAGGACAGCAGCCTCCTAGGCCACATATGCAGGGGTCTTTTTTACCAGGATGGTATGTTGGCTTTGTCCAGGTTTCAGTTGTCTTTTATAAATATAATTTTATTTATTTTATGTATTTATTGTGGGCTGTGCTGGGTCTTCCCTGCTGTGTGAGCTCTTCTCTAGTTGTGGCGAACAGGGGCCATGCTCTAGTTGCGGCGGGCAGGCTTCTCCTGGCGGTGCCTTCTCTTGTTGAGGAGCACGGGCTTCACTAGCTGCAGCACCTGGGCTGGGTAGTTGCAGCTTTCCGCGGCATATGGGATCTTCCCAGATCAGAGATGGAACCCGTGTCTCCTGTATTGGCAGGCAGATTCTTGACCTCTGAACCAACAGGGAAGCCCCATCTATCGTCTTTTGAAAGAGCAACAGCAACCACTCTGACTAAAGGAGGAAAGTGAATCCTGTGTTATTCTGACCAACGAAAGCATTCTGCTCAGCCATCTGCAGATCCAAGGCATCTTTGTGTCCTGGGTGTGGGGGCCCAGTTTCCTGATAGTTACATCGACAAAGTATTAACATGCTTGTCCTGACTCAGTGGGGATGCACAGCACTTGATCATCGGAGCCCTGGAGCATGGAGGACCACGTGGAGTAAGCCCCATTCCCCACATATTCCAACCTCTGGTTTTAAAACCAAGCCGAGGGGCGAGCACAGGCTTTTCCAGGACACAGCAAGAGGGCTGTCAACTAAAGGGCAAGAGCTGATACTGTGGCCCTTTTAACCTTGACCATCCTGCTGTTACCACTGGATTGCTGACCACAGGAAATCAGCTACCCTCTGCCATTGTCAGAGTCTCCCTTCTGGAGGCTGTGGCTCACACCCACCCTGTCATCATCCACTATATTCCAACTCCCTTTGTGCAAGGAGCAAGGTTGGATTCACTTTCTGCAAACACAAATTGATAATACGTGTTCAGCTAGACTTTGTTTAATTATTAAACAGTGCTTAGTGGAGCATCTAGTACTGGCCACATGTAGCTGCTGGTAGGAGATAACACGGCGAACTTAACTTATGGATAAAGTTAATACTGACTGTCTTTGGGGATAGAAAGAAGAGAATGGAGAGATAATGTTTACAGAAAATCTGACAAAACCCAACCACTTTATATATGTTATTACACTGAGTCCTCCCAAGACTCTTGTTGAATGCATGTGTTCTCAGTCGTGTCCGACCCTTTGCAACCCTTTGGACTGTAGCCCACCAGGCTCCTCCATCAATGGGACTCTCCAGGCAAGAATACTGGAGTGGGTAGCCATGCTCTTCTCCAGCAGATCTTCCCAACCCAGGGATCAAACCTGTGTCTTCTGCATTGGCAGGGAGATTCTTTACCTGCTGAGCCATCAGGGAAACCCAAGACTCCTGTTAACATTGTCATTATTATCATCAACTTATGAATTAAGAAATGGGGCTCACATATGCTTCATAGCATGCTCAGGTCTCAAAGCTATGTGTGGACAGAAAGGAAGGGAGCCAGATGTTACTGTTTTCTTTAATTGACATCAATGGAGGAGAATGTTGCCACACTGAACAGGAACGTGCCTCTGTAGCACCTGTATGGGATGGGAAGGGATGGGATAGGAAGGGGCAAGGGGGAGATGAGTGATCCTGAATTGGAACACGGGGTGGGAATCAGAAAGGAAACTCTCAACTCCATCAGAGTCCAGCTGGTGGGAAGGACTAACCAGGTAGAAAGGGACTCTGCCACCTTACTCTCCACTCTCTGCTACATCTAAAATGTGAGGCTGCTTGTTCCCTCTAAGGAAGTCCCTAGGAGACTCAGGCATTTAGGCGTTTTCATGTGTGTGTGTATGGCAGTGTATGTTGGGAGCATTTTCTTCTCTATATGGCCGTATATACACTCTGCACATAGAGATCTAGGTTAACTGTAATCCCCATACTTTACATACAGGAAAAAGCATGAACAGCAACCACTTCTACTAAAATTTCTCAAAGGCACTGCCTGGTGACAGAATATGCACTGTAAATTAGATCATATTTTATCTGCTCCCTGGAATCAGTGTCAGCAAGTAGTTAAAAACCCAAGAGAGGAGAGCCTGAAGGAGAAGCCATGAAAGGATTGATAAAAATCCCTAATAATTAAGGATTTCCAGTATTAATCTTTTCCATTTGGAGCATATGCTTGCAGTCATCATCTTATCTTTAAGAGCCTATTTTTATTTAAGACGAAATGTTCATGTCTTTTCTCATGCCAGAGAGTATAGAAAAAAAAAATTAAGGCAGAAATTTGATAAGTACCAGGCAAGTTTCCTCGACATGGACTTATTTTTAAAATATCTGCCTGGGAACCTAGGAGAGTGGTGGCTATGACCCCACTTTGATGAAAAAGCCTCCTTATTGTCCACCTTCCAGTTTTTGTGTTTCTGGAAGCCCCATCACTATCTTCCAAGGCTAGAATTTGGGAGGAGGGGCTGACCCATCACTTTTGCTCTTCTAACTCAAGTTAGGGTGGATGATGAAGACAAAGAGGTGCTGAGAATGAATGAAAATACAGGATTAGCCTTCAGGTCTCCCAGAGGGAAGGAACAAATCCTGGCAGAAATCATTTAACACAAGTGTCTCAGAACAAGTGGAGAAACTTAATGAGAGAAGCCAAAAAAGTAGTGCAGATTTCTGTTCATGTGAAAACGTAGCCAAGATTCCTGGTTTAGGTTTCAGTAGAATCAAATCAGCAGACTTTTATTTCTATCACTGTCAGACTTCACAGGATTTTAAAGAAAATATTATATTACCTAAGACATTTTTCTACCACAAGAGATAGAACCTACCTTAATGTAGCTTTAAGCTAAAATAGAATCTATTGTCTGATGCTACTGAAAAGTTCTGGTGTTGTCTTGCTTTTGGATAGCTGCATTTGGGCTTTTTGTGAATGGTCTTGGGGCTTCTCAGGTGGCTCAGTGGTAAAGAATCCTCCTGCAACGCAGGAGATGTGGGTTCAATCCCTGGGTTGGAAAGATCCCCTGGAGAAGGGCATGGCAGCCCACTCCCATATTCTTGCCTGGGAAATCCCATGGTCCGAGGAGCCTTGCGGTCTACAGTCCATGGGGTCAAAAAGAGTCGGATACAGCTTAGTGACTGAGCATGCACGCACGTCAACAGTCTCAAAGAACTGACTCTGTTTCTAAGTCTTGGCTCTGATTTCACTTTTGTTCATTGAATGATGAACCGAAGGGTTCAAGATGGGAAGGGTTACCATTTTAAACTTAAATAGTCCTAAAAACTTAAAATTTCATAAGGAAAGAAACCATTTTTGGCCCTGAGCATCCATTCTGGTCCCCAAAAGTTCTCTTGATAGGTGAGCAGGCATCATTTGTCCAGCTTCTGTGGGCGAGGTGGAACCCTTGACGGACAGCTCCATCTTCATCCCTTGGGGTAGGGGAGAGGCAGGTCCACAGGAAGGCAGGTAGGAGCCAAAGCTCTCCACTCCAGGGCTTCAGGAGACCCTAGTGCCACAGTGGGAGAAAAAGACTTAGAAACAAATGGGAGCTTGAAGAATGTGGAATGAGCGGATTCAGTGGTAAGCAGACTCTCAGAGAACCAAAGGGGAAATATTGGAATTGGGGTTAGATTTGTCAGAGGCATCCAGAAGCAGAGATGACTCTAGGGCTTAAGTCTTCCACTGCACACAGCTGAACTCCCCATCAGCACTTCTCAGATCTATGGAGGGAGCTGGAAATTGATGACAGGCCTGTAACTCTCCAAACATGCCCTCTCCTAATCCCTTCACAGCCTCATTCAGCATTCTGTTCTCTGTTCTCGGTTTCCGAATCTCTCTCATTGTTCCTCCTCCCACCACTCCCTCCCTCCCTCGTCCTCTTCTTTCTCTTTAAAACAGCTCTGTGCAAACAACAGACAATAGTGCCATTTAGGGAGGACAATTACTTTCAATCCACTTTTACTTAGAGCTGCTTTCACCATCATTGTGGTAGAGACGAAATCCTGACTTTTCCATGTTGAGAAAATTAAAAAGTGTCTCCAGGGTCAGAGCAAACAATCCTTTAAATGCCAGCAGCAGGGAAAATGCCCACATAAAGGGACTGCTCCCTTCCTGACACCACAACCCGTAATTCTCTAGTTTTCCCAGAGGAATAGATCTCCTACCCATTCTGATTATCTTTCAAGGCACCAACAATGGGACCCCTCACCCCAGCATGCCCACCGTGGCCAACCAGTTCTCACACACCAACAATCATGCAAATGTCTCTTTCCTAAGACAAGGTCTGCAAGACCAGATTTGTTCCAGAAGAAAAGGTCATCTCTCCACTGATGGGGTTCACAGATAGGACAGATGTAGAATTTGCTTTCAGTTATGCAGAGAATGGCTGCATTTCTACACTTGCTTGTCCTTTGCAGACAAAACAGTGAGCCACCAAGCAGTGATTATTAGGTAAGATAAGTTGGTAAATGCTACTGAGATGAGGTGTGCCCTAGAATTAAAGGACTGGTTTCAGTGTGTAATATATAATGTGCCTATCAGTGAATCAACAAAACATTTACAGGTTATAAGTACATATTTACTGACACACGAGTCTACATATATGTGCCCGTATCTGTGCACATAGAAACATGGGGTCAGAAATTTACAGACGCCGTTTCAGTGAGAAATGGTTCCTATAATTATGACTTTAATTTTATCAGTGACTAATGCTCATCACTTATATGAAATGAGGTAGAATGAGCCAGTTTTTGGCCATATGTGAGAGTTGGACTGTGAAGAAAGCTGAGCACCGAAGAATTGATGCTTTTGAACTGTGGTGTTGGAGAAGATTCTTGAGAGTCCCTTGGACTGCAAGGACATCCAACCAGTCCTAAAGGAGATCAGTCCTGGCTGTTCATTGGAAGGAATGATGCTGAAGCTGAAACTCCAGTACTTTGGCCACCTCATGCAAAGAGTTGACTCATTGGAAAATACTCTGATGTTGGGAGGGATCTGGGGCAGGAGAAGGGGATGACAGAGGATGAGATGGCTGGATGGCATCACCGACTTGATGGACATGAGTTTGGGTAAACTCCAGGACTTGGTGATGGACAGGGAGGCCTGGCATGCTGTGATTCATGGGGTCGCAAAGAGTTGGACACGACTGAGTGACTGAACTGAACTGAACTGAACTTGAATATGTTTCTAATGCTAAAATCATTGTATACGATTATATTATGGCATACGGCCTTCCTAGGTGGTGCTAGTGGTAAAGAATCCACCTGCCAATGGAGGAGATGCAAGAGATGCAGGTTCGATCCCTGGACTGGGAACATCCCTTGGAGTAGGAAATCAACTTGCTCCAGTATTCTTACTTGGAAAATCCCACGGACAGAGGTGCCTGCCTTGCTGCAGCCCATGGCGTCACAAAGAGTCAGACCTGCCTTAGTGACTGAACAACAAGCTGCACTGCATGTCTGTGACCCCCCTGCCTGGAGGGTCTCTCTGAAGGCATCTGCATGACTCCCTTGCTCACTTCCTCAATGGAACCTTCTCAAAGAGGCTTTCCTTGGTAACACTACTCAAAATTTCAACTTCTTCCTTCACCTCCATCCCCATCATTTTCTAGTGCTATTTTGTGCTTTATTTTCCATAACATTTATCACTAGAGTGACCATGTGTATGTTACCTATTGCCATATGACAAATGATTCCAAAATGAGTGACTTAAAACAGTGTACACATTGATTTCCTCTTAAGTGTTCTCACTGCACACATGGGGATGGATGTGTTAATTAGCTCAATTGTGGTAATCATTTCACAGTGTGAATGTATAAGAGAACACCATGTTCAATACACATATACAATTTTTACTTATCAAGTATACCTCAATAAACATGGCAAAAGAAAATAATTCATGTATTTTTTCACAGTCTCTGGGTCAGGCATCCAGGCACAGATTAGCTGGGTTCTCAAAGCTTAAGGGATTCTCCCAAGGCTGCAGAGTGTCAGCTGGGGCTGGAGTCATCTAAGGGCTCAGCTGAAGAAGGAGGTGGTTGTTGGCCATAGTCAGTTCTCTGTGGGTTGTTGGGCTGAGGGTCTCCTTTCCTCACTGGCTATTGGCTGGAGGCCAGCCTCAGCTGCATGCCACGTGGCTGCTGTGCTGCTGTGTGCGCTCAGTCATGTCCAACTCTCTGCAGCCCCATGGACCACAGCCCGCCCAGCTCTGTCCATGCAATTCTCCAGGCAAGAATACTGCAGTGGGTTGCCGTTTCCTTCTCCAGAGGATCTTACCAACCCAAGGACTGAACCCACATCTCTTCTGTCTCCTGCATTGGCGGGCGTATTCTTCACCAGTGTGCCACTATGTGCCACATGGACTTATCAAAGCAGGCGAACCCAGAAAGCAAGAGAGAGTGACAAGATAGAAGCCACATGCTTTTATAACCTAACCTTGGAAGTGATCCCATCACTTTCCCTGTATTCTGCCTCTAGGCCATTACTATATCCCGTCCATACTTAAGAGGAGATGATTATGGAAGGGTAAATACAGGAAGCAGGGGACTCAGAACCCATGTCTTAGCTTTACCTTAAAATCGCCTCTGTCTGTGTGTGTGCTCAGTTGTGTCCAACTCTTTGCAACCTCAAGGACTGTAGCCTGCCAGGCTCCTCTGTCCATCGGATTTTCCAGGCAAGAATACTAGAATGGGTTGCCATTTCCTTCTACATGGAATTTTCCCAACCCAGGAATTGAACTTGGGTCTTCCTGCATCTCCGGTATTGGCAAGCAGATTCTTTACCACTGTGCCACCTGGGGAGGTCCCTAGAGTCACCTGGGAAACTTTTAAAAAATATAGATGCTTTCTGGTTTCTGGTGGAGATCCTAGGTTCTGCTTTCATTTTGGGGTCTGGTAGAGCCCAAGATCTGGTCAGCCAAGAGGCCTCAAGCATACTTAGGACATTTTGCCAAGGGAGGAGGCCAATAGGCGCACCGCTGGTTTTAAGGAACATATTAAAAGAGTGGCACGTTTCACCTCCCCCAAAATTTAACAAGGGACATAAGAACTCGGCTTGGTTTCCCTCCAACTTCCCTCCCCTTTCTCACCCTCATATTGACTCTATGGGCTGTGCCTTGGGTGGACGGAAGACTGTGTAATATGATATAAAGGCAACCAGAAGAAAGAGGATTTTCTGTAGGAAATAAGTGGTCTGAGCTTTAGACAATTCCTTAAGGCCTTAGAAACTAGCTCATGGTCTGAGAGTGAATTTTAAAAATTTTGAAGAATATTTCCAGGCTCTCAGGGTTGGAGGTTAAATTCTGAGCCGAAACTTCCCCTTGCAGTTGTTTAATCTTCCCTCTTCAGGCAGAGTTGCTGGGGAACACGGAGGGAGATTTGGGAAGAAAGAAGCTGTATGTCAACGTTAGGCTAAGCACCCAAATAGACATTTTTGGAAGAATGTCAGAGTTTATGATGTGGTTCTATACTTATATGGGGCTTCCCTGATAGCTCAGTTGGTAAAGAATCCACCTGCAATGCAGGAGACACTATTTCAATTCCTGGGTCAGGAAGATCCGCTGGAGAAGGGAAAGGCTACCCACTCCAGTATTCTGGCCTGGAGAATTCCATGGACTGTATGGTCCATGAGGTCGCAAAGAGTTGGACACGATTAAGTGACTTTCACTTCTTTTCTATACTTAAAAGGATTTTTAAAAATTTAGTCATAACTACCTTTTTATTGAAGTATAGTTTATTTACAATGTTGTGTTAGTTTCGGGTGTACAACAGATGATTCAGTTATACATACAGTATATCCATTCTTTTTCAGATTCTTTTCCCTTATTAGTTGAAATATTGAATAGATTTCCCTGTGCTATATAGTAGGTCCTTGTTGGTTATCTATTGTATGTATTTTATATATAATAATGTATATATTTTTATCTCAAACTCCTAATTTATTCCTCTCCCACCCCTTTCCCCTTTGGTAACCATAAATTTGTTTTCTATTTCTGTGGGTTTATTTCTATTTTGTATATAAGTTCATCTTTATCCTTTTTTTTAGATTCCACATGTAAGTGATATTATATTTGTCTTTCTCTGTCTGACTTACTTCACTTAATACAATAATCTCTAGGTCTATCCATTTGTTGCTGTAAATGGCATTATTTCATTCTTTTTAATGACTGAGTAATATTCCATTGTATATATGTACCACCTCTGTATCCATTCCTCTGTTGATAGACATGTAGGTTGCTTCCATGTCTTGGCTGTAGTAAACAGTGCTGCACTGAATATTGGGGTGCCTTTTTAAACTATGAAGACATAGAGGTGGCCAAAATGCACATGAAAAGATGTTTAACATCTCTAATTGAGACATGTATAGGGATTTTATTAACAGAAGTTAAGGCTTATTCATAAACAGCTTCCATTATAGGTATATGTGTGGATGACCTCAGTTCTCCCCACCCTGCGCCGCCCCCCCCCCCCCCCCCATCATTTGTTAGAAAGCCAGCTTCTTGGACCTTCTGTGCAGACTTTTGTCCAAAAAGATGTAGTGACATTGCGGGTGGGGTATTCTATGAGCTGTCTGCCAAGACAGCCAAAGAATTTTCAAGGCCCTTTCACATTCACATTCTCCTCACGGTCAAGCGCTTTTGGGAGCTTATGGGCTGTGATCTGGTCTGCATCCATGGAATCAAGCTACTCACATGAAACTGAAACCCAGTGCCTTTTAAAGAGCAGGCTTGAAAGCCTGGCAAGACTCAAAGGTCATGAAGGAAACTGTGTAGGGAGACGTGAAACAGAATGGACCTTGAAATATGAACAGCAACAGCAGGAGAAGAGTGACAGTCCTCTAGAGAGTTAACTAGTTATAAGGGTAACACTTCTTTTTTGCAGAGATGTTAAAAAAAAATAGAAAGAAAACCAGAAATTTCTTCAGCAGCCTTGTGGTTAGACCAGCAGGAATCTAGAAAGAATTACAAATTATTTTAAAGGGAAAAATTAACACTGCAGATGAGCTCAGCAATGCAGAAATAATAGTAGGCTAGAAATGAATGTAATCACTATTTTTTTCCTGTCTGGCTTGTTAATTCCCTCTATTACAGCATCTGTCTTTTGCTACCTACTGAGAGATGGCTCCAAGTAATATTTGAAATTATTTCATTTTTCAGTGTTATTTACCTTGCCAAGTGCACAGATCCAAACTACAGGGAATTAGAATGACAAAGATAGATAGTTCATATTTTGCTAATTGCATCTCTTTAATCTCTATGACTTTAAATATGATTAAATGAGCCCTTCACATAAATTAACAACCAACACCAGGGTAATTAATCTCTCTGTTTCTGTTCATATAAGTCAAACTTGTCTTTGAATATCGTACAATTAAGTCAGTAGGGACTATGTAAAGTGACTGAGCTAAAGTCTCCCATCCAGATCCTTACATGGGCTGCATTTTCTTCATAACTAAAATATTATCTTGAAATAAGTAGGGAACCTTTTGTATACTTGGTGATATGTCTACATGTTACAAAAGAGAAGCCACTACAAATGTTAAGAGTTGCAGGTGTCCAATGAATCCAATGGCAGCTTTTCAGTAGGAATGAAAGTGAAAGTGAAAAGAAAGTGAAAGTCGGTCTGTTCTGTCCAACTGTTAGCGACCCAGGAATTCTCCAGGCCAGAATACTGCAGTGGGTAGCTGTTCCCTTCTCCCGGGGATCTTCCCAACCTGGATCAAACCCAGGTCTCCTGCACTGCAGGTGGATTTTTTACCAGCTGAGCCACCAGGGAAGCCCTTCAATGGTAAACTGTAATTTGGGGAGTGGGAGAGTGGACTTGGCTTTGGTACTAACTAACTGTGTGATCAGAGACAAGCCAATTGCCCTTTGTGAACGGAAGATAAAAGGTAATTGAAATATGCAGTTAGCTAAGAGGTTGAACTGGAGTAGGAAATGGCAACCCACTCCAGTACTCTTGCCTGGAAGATCCCACGGACAGAGGAGCCTGATGGGCTACAGCGCATGGGGTGACATAGAGTTGGACACGACTGATTGACTGAGCAGAACAAGTTGAACTAATCTCTAGAGAAGCAAATGCACAGAGATATTAAAGACTTAAAATCTCTGCTCTTTGACATGAAAGTTCACCAAATGAACGTAGGTTTTCAGTGTTCTCTCTACCTTTCTTTTATCGATCCCTGAACTACTTATATATACTTTGGAAGGAATGATGCTAAAGCTGAAACTCCAATAGTTTGGTCATCTCATGCGAAGAGTTGACTCATTGGAAAAGACTCTGATGCTGGGAGGGATTGGGGGCAGGAGGAGAAGGGGACGACAGAGGATGAGATGGCTGGATGGCATCACTGACTCGATGGACGTGAGTCTGAGTGAACTCCGGGAGTTGGTGATGGACAGGGAGGCCTGGCATGCTGCGATTCATGAGGTCACAAAGAGTCAGACACGACTGAGCGACTGAACTGAACTACTTATTAACTCTCTCCTGTGGATGGAGTGCTGTGTCCCACACTAATGCATGAGTTTACTTCTGGCATAACATGATGTATCCCATAAAGATGCTTTCCAGCAAGTGTTACCTGAATTTGATTTTGCAATTATTTATTTTAAGGAAACTGAAATCAAAGATCCCATTTATCAAAAATAAGTGGAATTTAGACTAAAAATATGTTAGACTATAAAGCAGAAAGTTTCAGAAATGGACATAGGATAATAGGTTCTTATTTTCATAAGTAAAGTAAGTTTCCTTCCTTGAGGTTCATGTGTAGAAACTGGTGGGGTTTGCAAATCTCAGGTCTTGTCTACTGAAGACTCTGTGGAATATCAGCCTCTAGCTGCTGCTGCTGCTGCGTCGCTTCAGTCATGTCTGACTCTGTGCAACCCCATAGACGGCAGCCCACCAGGCTCCCCCATCTCTGAGGTTCTCCAGGCAAGAACGCTGGAGTGGGTTGCCATTTCCTTCTCCAAGGCATGAAAGTGAAAAGTGAAAGTGAAGTCGCTCAGTCGTGTCCGACTCTTCACGACCCCATGGACTGCAGCCTACCGGGCTCCTCTGTCCATGGGATTTTCCAGGCAAGAGTACTGGAGAGGGGTGCCATTGCCTTCTCTGTCAGCCTCTAGAAGTGAGACCAAACAGGGATAGTTTTTCCAGCTTCTTTGGTGGTTTTAATATGCAGCCAAGGTCAAGAACTGTTGCGCTGAACTCTCTCCTTCCCAAACAAACTTGCTGTCAGCTATCTGGCAGTTCAGACCACTGCGAGTAGGCACATGGGTCGCTGATGATTCACCAGTAGCAGATGATGACTTCATTGTTTCCTTCCTCAATAATTATTTGCATCATGACAGGGAACCTTTATAACCAGCAAAGCCCTATCTTCCTGAATTGTAATTTCTGGTAGTGTGGGGGTTTTAATCCTTTTACCTCCTTGCAGCAATTCTACATGAGAAAATATTTTTTGAATTTTTTTTTTAGTTTTTATTATTCTATTTATTTTTCCCGTTACTTTTTAAAATTTTTTGAAGTATAGTTGATTTACAATGTTGTGTTAGTTTCAGGTGTACAGGAAAGTGACTCCGTTTATATATATATATATATATATATATATATATATATATATATAATTAGATTCTTTTCAATTATGGGTTATTACAAGATATTGTGTATAGTTCCCTGTGCTATACAGTAGGTTGTTGTTAGTTAACTATTTTGTATGTAGTACTGTATCTATATTAATCCCAAACTTCTAATTTAGCCCTTCTCCCCCTTCTCTTTTGGTTACCATTTGTTTTCTACATCTGTGGATCTATTTCTGTTTTTTTTTAATAAGTTAATTTGTATCATTTTTATTAGATGTAAACAGTATCATGTAATATTTACCTTTTGACATAAAATGTGCCAGCAAACCAAACAGGAAGCCCAGATTATATTATGATGGCCAGAAGAAAACTAGAAGGACAGCTAGCAGATTCTCAGAGTTTGGAAGGGGACAGAAAACCTCAAGCCCAACCCCTTATTTTCTAAATCTAAAGCTTTCCCGAAAGACATCTGCACAGCACCTGGATGCGCCATGGCACCACGGGGTGGGCCCGCATCCCGGGGGAACTCCCACCAACGTGCACCTTTCTTTGTCAGATGAGCAGAAAACTGCCTCTGTCACCCACTATATGTCAGGAAGTTTGCACCAGAGCATCCTCCTACATGGGAAATCAGCTTTGCGGGGCTAAATTCTCACTTAAGACCACAGAATTATGAATTCCCAGGATAAATGTCCTTCAATATAAAAAAGGACAATGTGGGAGACCAGTTCCTTCATAATTGTGACTTATGTCCTCCCTACTGGCTCGTGTGACTTAAATTTATCAGAATGTAGTATAAACTGTTCATTCACTTTCAGCATGATTTTGAACTCAACTGGAGTGTCTTTACACACCCCATGGTACTGTAGGGAAATGGATGAAAAACAAGTAGATCTGGGTCGGTAATGGGATAAACATACGCATAGGAATACCAAAGTGTTTGTAAACAGCCATAGGTTGGCCAGAGTTGATGAGATTTCAAACAGCAGGATAGTTCTTCTCCTTGATTGTATCTTTTAAATCCATATCTATTACTAATGGTCCTTAATTTCAAGCAGTACAAATCTACCAGCTAAGGAAGAACTCCTTAAAAGGATACTAAGTAGGTTAACTCTCCAGGAGAACCTCAAAGTGAGGCCCAGGAGCTCCCCTCCAAGGTGGCAGGGTACAGGCCTGGAGAAGGGCCAAGCCCACAGACCCCTCCCACCACAGACACCTCCCAGGCAGCTTCTAGAATCCTGGTTGCTGTTGGAGGTGGGGCGCACTACTGTCTCCATGGTGTACTGGAATGACTCTGTGTTCTCCCTGCTCCTACTCATATCTAGCTTCCATTCCAAGTCAGTGTATCAGTGTATCTGATGGCCAAGTCAAAGCCCATGGGCTGGCCCTAGGGATTTTTTTTTCCCCAAGTGCTTGTTGTTATTTGCGGGGGGAGGGGGAACAGGGAGGGAGGAATCCCACTTCAGGAAGAGGCAAATCCCACCTCCCCCAGAAACGATGCTAGTGCACAGCAGCCCTAACTAAAAGGCACTGTCCTTTGCAGCCATGTTGTTCCAGATGGAGTCTGCAGACATGTGTCCATCTGTGAATTGTGTGACCGGATGGCAAGGAGACAAACACAGAAATGAAAGGAAACTTTCAGAAACATTTTATACAGCAGTGTAGGCTTAGTTGTTGTATATCCTTATCCCATTTTCATTTCATTTTTCTAGAACTTTACTTTTATTAATTTTGCTTTGCCCACAAAAGTCCGTCTAGTCAAGACTATGGTTTTTCCAGTAGTCATGTATGGATGTGAGAGTTGGACCATAAAGAAAGCTGAGCACCAAAGAATTGAGGCTTTTGAACTCTGGTGTTGGAGAAGACTCTTGGAGAGTCCCTTTGACTGCAAGCAGACCCAACCAGTCCATCCTAAAGGAAATCAGTCCTGCATATTCATTGGAAGGACTGATGCTGAAGCTGAAACTCCAATGCTTTGGCCACCTGATGCGAAGAGCCAACTCATTTGAAAAGACCCTGAAGCTGGGAAGGACTGAGGGCAGGAGGAGAAAGGGACGACAGAGGATGAGATGGTTGGATGGCATCACCGACTCAATGATGAGAAAACTCTGGGAGTTGGTGAGGGACAGGGAGGCCTGGCATGCTGTGGCCCATGGGGTCACAAAGAGTCAGACACGACTGAGCAACTAAACTGAACTAACTGAACTGATTGGTCAAAGATAATTGGAAACAAAAAGCTGGTTCTTTAATATAGGAAGTTTGAAAAGCACTACACCCTACCATGTAAATAATCCTGTTTGTAACATGCTTAGTAAAATCAATTCTGAATCATGAAGGCCAAGGATAGTTTTATATTTTCATTTAATAATAAAAAATCATAGATTGAATACTTATCCTATCATTCTGCCTGTCTCTACTGTATGCTCATCCAGACTTTCCCACCCTACGAGACTGGTACTATTTCTATCCCCATTCTGCAGATGAGAAAACTAATCAGTATAGAGATTAACTTTCCCAAGCAGCTTGTTCCCAGAAATTTCACTCTTACCCACCAAACCACGCTACCTTCTTACATGGAAGCCCCGACATAAGGACGGCCAGGAGGCAACTTAATAAAATTCTTTACTGTCAGAACTTGCCTTTAAAGCACAGATTCTTTGGCCAGATTCACTCTTCTTCTGAGTAAGCTGAAAACCATTTTTTAAAAAACAACAGGTCCCAAGATAGATGATTTCATTGTTTTGCTGGATTTGTTGATATTGTTTCCAGATTTGAGCAAGTTCATTTTTTAAATCCTTGCAGTTCTCAGCAGTGATGGTGAATCATTCTCTGCCAGATAATGAGTAACTCTTTGCTGAGACTCAAATCCCTGGGATGTCCATGTTTTGCAGCATTATCTAGAAAGCAGAACTGCCAAGTACATCCCAAAAAATACTAACAGGAAGCTCTCAATCCACATCATCTAGCTTTTCTGGCCTCAATGACCAATCAGAGACGAGGATCCATCAGCTGAAGGGTCAGCGCTGGAAGTCACACAATGTGCTCTCGTAGGACCTGATCCAGGCTAATACCAGAGTGCAGAGCTTTCTCTGTGCATATGACTTGTCTCAGGACATGAAATGTCTGTCCTCTATGACCAGGAAGGAAACCAGCTCCCATCCTCTTCATAGTAGCCGAGATGCTATAAAACCCCCATTTCAGACCCAGCAGAAGTCACTATGCAAAACTGGAAATACATTAACGCTCTGAGGAAGAGGATATTAGCGATGAAGTCAAATGACCTTTAACGCAGTAACATGGCCTCTTCTCAGTCGACTCACCTTAGAAGAAAAGCTTGCTCTGTGAGCACACTACTGTTTCTGTCTCCTTGGTCCAACCCTAAGGCTGAGCCGAGGTGAAACTCCTGAGGTTTCAGAGTAGAAACAACTCAAGTGTGAAATCACCAGGCACAGCAGTTCTGAACCTGAACAGAGCTCCGACTTCCAAAATTCTGTTGAAAAAATGATATAGCGTGTTTTGTTAAAATGTGTTACTAACTAAGGATATTTTCTTATATGTCAGCCCGCCATTTAAAAAAATTAGTAAGATAAGGTCTGGTTGCTCTCTTAGTCTCAGACACCTTATCATAAATTATCTCATCTTTCAAGATGGCGGCCAACTCACAACACTTGAAAAATTCTTCAGCATAATTAAAACTACCTTTTCCATATTTATCATTCAGATGTTAGGGTTTAAAAGAGCACAAACATTTGCCATAAAAAAGGAAATATGAGGAAATTTTTATCTACATTTCTATGTAAGACATAATTACTGTCTGGGTATAGATGCAAACTGAGAATGTTGTGATAGGGCAGGAAATTCAGAGGAATACACATTCCCAAGCACTTTTATCCCTGACAGGGCAATTTTAAGGTTTCAATTGTTTTCGTTTCATTGTTTTGTTTTCTTTTTTTTTTTGGCTTTTCCCAGAAGAAAAAGTCCTACCAGTTAACCCCACTCTCCTTGAAAACAGATCATGAGATACTCAACGGTTTCTAAACCCATGTATAGAAAACTTATTATTCACCAAAAAAGGTTTCCCACATGTTGGTTTCTCATCACAAGTTGTATGCATAACAATTTTGAGTGCTGTAAGAAATGGGTTTTATAGCCCTCATTTGGGCATTGTGAACTCACTTACGACTTTACAGGTGGTGAGAAAGACATTCTTTTTGTTGGAAAGATTTTGGCAGCAAATTCCAAGATGCCGTCTTGGCTCTCTTCCCTTAAGTCTTAGATCAGTGCTGCAAATTACCACTTCTGCTGGTCATTCAGCTTCCTTAAACATCAGTGGTATTTCAGTGCTGGTGGAAGACCAGAATATGTAGCTGGGACCTTAACCTAATTAAATCCTTAGACCCACCTTTTATTGAGAAATTGTTTCAAGTACAGATAATTTGTTGATAAATATCAAATTTTCACCCCAAATGTATAATACAGATTTAAACACAGTTAACTACCTAATATGGAGATGGAAATGGCAACCCAGTCCAATATTCTTGCCTGGAAAATTCCATGCGCAGAGAAGTCTGGTGGGCTACAGTCATGGGGTCACAAAGAGTCAGACATGACTGAGCACACACACAACTCCCTAATAAATGCTGCTAAATTCGGTTTTTTATGCAAATAGAAGGTGGTAAGCACTCAGCCAACAAACTGCATTTATTTGGTTATCTATTATTTTGATGCTGAAATGAACAAATAAACCTGGATGAACAGGGAAAAACACAATTTACCTACAAATGAATTCAGTGTAGATAATTAAAAATATCAAATACTAAAGGTTGTGAAGAAAAGACAGTTTTCTGAGTAAGGAATTCAGTTGGTACAAACAGTCTTATTTTATTGGGAACTTTTTTACTGTTTGAATTACAGTGAACCACCAAATTCTTTTAGAAAGGAAAGAATGGTGGGATTCAGTGGTGGGATAAAACAGTCTCCCACCCCAAAAAAGTGGAAGGGAACTTTTTATAAACTGTGTATGTGTGTGCTTACCATTTTGAAAAATATTCAGTCTACCAGTGAAAGATGGAGAATGTTTTTAGAATGGTGTACTGGCTACCTACTGCTGAGTAACAAATTACCCCAGATTTGTTGGTTAAGAACTATACCATTTATTATTATACAGAGTCTATGGGTCAGGAATCGACACAGTCTAACTGTGCCCTATGGCCCATCATAAGGACAGATAAATTGCTATTGAGTATCAGCTACAACTCAAAAAACTTGACCAGGAACCACCACACTCCACACTCCCTCACATGGTTGTTGGCAGGATTTAGTTCCCTGCAGTTTGGTGAACTGAGGGCTGCAGTTCCTCACCAGCTGCTAACTAGATGCCCCCATTTTTTTCTTGCCAGCTGGACCTCTCCTTGAGGCAGCTCACGTAGGACATCTGGCTTCATCAGAATGAGTAAGAGGGAGGGTGAGAGAGAAGACAAGTTACAGGAAAGTCACAGTCCTTTATTGCCTGATTTCAGAAGTGAAGTCTCATCACTTTTTCTCAAATTTTATTTTTAGAAGCCTGTTAAGTTGGTCCAGTCCACATTCAAGGGGAGGTGATGACACGCAGAATTAAATGCCAGCAAGGAAGCTCTTTGCGACCCATGTCAGAAAGTACCTGCCACAAGCAGTGATGGGCTTCCGCTTCAATGCTGGTAAAATGAAAGGAGGAAGATCGTAGGAATGATTATGTTCCACCATGACTTTGCTCCAAAATATTAAAGCTTTACAAGTCATTGCCTTTCTAGGACCTGATTCGATTTCTATGACTGTATGTATAGCCATAACTGGGCAACTTAGCAACCCCTATTATCATTTTGTTTGTCTGTTAAGTCAGGTCAGTCGTGTCCGACTCTGTGCAACCCCATAGACAGTAGCCCACCAAGCTCCCCCGTCCCTGGGATTCTCCAGGCAAGAACACTGGAGTGGGTTGCCATTTCCTTCTCCAACGCATGAAAGTGAAAAGTGAAAGTGAAGTCACTCAGTCGTGTCCGACTCAGTGAACCCATGGACTGCAGCCTACCAGGCTCCTCCGTCCATGGGATTTTCCAGGCAAGAGTACTGGAGTGGGGTGCCATAGTTTTACTTTTTTTAATGAAATTTTCTTATTTAAAATGTGTGTTAAGTAAATTACAAAAAGAGAGCAAGAAGAATAGAGAAAGGAGTCAAACTCAGGCTGGAATAGCCTGTACAGACTGTAGCCCCCCAGGCTCCTCTGTCCAGGGGATTCTCTAGACAAGAATACTGGAGTGGATTGTCATGCCCTCCTCCAGGGGATCTTCCCCACCCAGGGATCGAACCCATGTCTCTTATGTCTCCTGCATAGTCAGGGGAGTCTTTACCACTGATGCCATCTGGAAAGCCCAGTAAAACAAGAGGAAGAAGAAAATCAAAGAAATGGTTAAGTTCTCATCATGACTTTCCTCCAAAGTATTAAAAACTTACAAGTCATTGTCTTTCTAGAACCTGATGCAATTTCTATGACTGTATGTATAGCCCAAACTGGGTGAGTTAGCAATCTCTGTTATCATTTAATCTTACTTTTTAAATGATATTTTCTTGTTTAAAATGTGAGTTAAGAAAATTACAAAAAGAGGGCAAGAAGAAGGGAGAAGGGACTCAGACTCAGGCTGGAATAGTCTGTACTGAATACAACCTAGATATTGTGTTTCTGTTTCTACTAATCAATTGAAAGAACTATCAGGAAATAATCTTGAGCTACATGTCATCCTATGTGAACATATGTGTGCGGGCATACATATTTTTACAATGAGAACACACACAAGGAGGAAGATCCATGTCCCAGTGGGTGGCCTTGTATATTCCCCTTGTGCCTTTCTCACTGTGGCCATAAAACTGGGCAGAGGGACGTTTCAAGTTATTAGCTGTTGCCTAAAGTACTCTTGTCTCCAAAAGGCATTTGGAGACAAGAATGTCTGTACATTCTCTGATGTATGCTATTATCTTTTTTCATCAAACAGAAATCCCCCTGGATATGACTTAGTACACGTCCCAAGTTATATTTTGTCTTTAAATGGAGGCTCATTTCAGTTATCCCTACATTCCCCTTTATTATGCTAGTTTATGGATGACCATCCTGCCAGTACCACTTCTCACCCCATAAAGCAAGGATCTTCCACTTCCTTAATTAGCAGGGCACAAATAGTATACATAGAGCCAAGGGGAAAGTCCTTTTCTAATAAAATCTGATAAAACTTTGCAAGCTGTGAGTGAGTCTGCCCATGTGCATGCACGCACACGTGTCTGTGTGGCCCCAAGTCTCAGAGGCACATATTTTTCAAGAGCCGTGGCTCACAAAGCAACATGGCTGACCTAACTGTTACAGTCTCCCCACAATGACTGAAAGTGGCGTGAAGATTTTTCTGCCTGGAACAAGTTTATTGTTCAATTAAAAAGCCAAACCGTGCTTTGTTTTGCTTTGGAGCTGGAAAGAGGAAAGAGAGAAAGCTTAACCATTCAAGAGACAGATGAATTGCTTTTTCTAAACAGACCCATTGCATTTATAAACGTGGGTCTCCCATAATTTTAAAAAATCGTTTATATGTGGGGATGAGCCTTATAAACAGTACAGCCTAGTCAAGGCTATGGTTTTGTCCAATGAAAGGACTGGACCCGACAAGACCACCAATTGTTCTGTTGTGTTTTGGAAGTTTGATCCAAGTTTACATTTCCAGCCAATGTTTCACCCTTTGTGTTTATGACAGCACAAAGGAGCAAGCTCTGGGAATTTCTCAAGGGGGAGTCGGGGCAGTGTGCATTGTCACTGAGGAGAAAGAAGGCGGGGAACAGAGCCTCATGCGAGAGGGAAGGCAGGAGAATGGGTGATCCCTCTTGGCTTGACATTTAAATCCCAAACTGGATTCTCCTCTATATCAAAAGTGAAAATATTTTCAGTGTTTGGACATAGGCGGGAATTGCTAAATGGAGATTTAAGTCTGAGAAAGGACCTCAGCATCAACCATTTGCACAGCTGCTGGAAATGGCTCCAGACCATCCCAGTGTGTCTAGCAAATATAAATATTGACCATGTGCACTTCTAGACTTTGTTTAGGGTTGTCCCTGAAGATAGTGAGCTAATAAGTACCTTACTAAACACAGAGTATGGTATTAACTGCCACCCATGACGGTTCCATGCATTAAAATAGCCCTTTTATGGGAATTAGAATGTATCGCACATGGTTATTTTGGTAAACTCAAGAGGAGTGACTATGTGTTAGTATCTGTGAAACTATTTTAAATACATAGGTGCTTTTTTCAATGGAGAGAGGAGGAAATGCCAGTGTTAAAACTCCACGTTCACTTATTCTGGGATTCTTTGTCCTCCCGTGGCTGCCATGTTCTGCTGTCCACCAGCCCTTCCAACCAGCTCGAGAATTGAGTCTCTTTGGGTTTGATGTCATAACAGTGCCACAAGCTCTAGAGGTCCCTGATCTCTTTACCTCAGTCAGAATCCCAGAATCCCATGGCTGGGCAACCTGTGAGGCTAATTTAAGATTTCATAAAGTGCATTCCTAGTAACTGAAACTCAGTTGCCTTGCATTGTCATCCAGGAACTTCAGAGCTCTTAATTTACCTGATGAGGTGGTTCTTGTGACCCTTTCTCTGTAAATTCCCCCTAAAATGCTAATACAAATGGCTCCTAGAATGGCCTTTTTATGGCTCAATAATACTCCATTGTATATATGTACCACATCTTCTTAATCCACTCCTCTGTCGATGGGTGTTTAGACTGTTAAAGCTATTAAATTCTTAAGGGAACTGCTTGGTCAGGTTTAGAAAACTTCTCATCAGGAGATGAAGTCCAAGACAAGCTTCTGCACCTTACTCCCAGTGCCCATTCTCCCACCTGTGAGCACATTTCCATTTCATGAAAAATCGCAAATTTCATCCTCACCTTCTTAAAACCTACAGGACTATTTGGGTAGTACTAAAGCTCCTTGCCCACTTTAAGACTTTGTTAATGTCTGTGAGAGCACTTGGACTGGCCTTTCTACATCTTGAATAGTCATGACAAATCCAGTGGGCCATACAAACAGAAAAGTAAGGGAAAGGGCCATTGCTGCTACTGCTGCTGTCGCTTCAGTCGTGTCCGACTCTGTGTGACCCCAGAGACAGCAGCCCAACCAGGCTTCCCCGTCCCTGGGATTCTCAAGGCAAGAACACTGGAGTGGGTTGCCATTTCCTTCTCCAATGCATGAAAATGAAAAGTGAAAGTGAAGTCGCTCAGTCGTGTCTGACTCTTAGCGACCCCATGGACTGCAGCCCACCAGGCTCCTCCATCCATGGGACTTTCCAGGCAAGAGTGCTGGAGTGGGGCGCCATTGCCTTCTCCAGAAAGGGCCATTAATACTCTCCTAAAGACAATAATGATATTAAGCACTGTGAAATTTACCAACAGCTGGCTCTAGGCCAATGTAAACACTCCACTTTGAATTTCAATGGTTGAAGGTTAACAAGCCAAGAGTTTCTTCTTCTGTTTGAGGAGTAGCATCCTTCCTTCTGGATGTACCCCCAAACAGCCCTACCCAGGATGAAAATAAGATCCCTTCTTGTGTGACTCATCAGGAGGCTTACACATGACTTCTGATGAGCCTCTTCACTGAAAAGCAAATCTCATGTATCAGAAAAACAGTGAGCAACAGAGATTTTTTTTTCTCTAATGAACCAAAATAAGGGAATGCAGGCATCCCTACAGTGTTTTTAGAGTTAAAGCAGTAGAAGTTACATATGACTAGAATCACCTGAAACTTGCATTAAAGATTTGCCAGTGGCATTCAGTTTCCCTAAATCAGTGGTCCCCCAGCTCTCTCCCATGTTAGAACACACAGGAGCTTTGAAAACCTCCAGTGCCCACAGTGTACTCTATACTATTGAAATGATCATCTCGGGAGGTTGAATCCAGGCATCAGTGCTGTTTTAAAACTCCCCAGGGAATTTCAGTGTGTAACCAAGGCTGAGCATCAGTGCATTAAATCAAGCACTTTGAGTGTCTGCAGGTGTGGGCTCTGTGCTTGGAGCGTTTCTATCTCTAAGATCCATATGTTCTTTCCTTCCACAAACGTGATTATTCAGCAGACACTCTGAAATAAAACCCAATGCAAAGACTTGTGAAATCAAACAAGAAACAAATGAAAAATCAGCCAGGTGACATAACCCAGAGCAGTTTAAGAAGTGAGATGGGAGGCACTGGACTGTTCCCAACCTGAGATATTTTTCTCATAGTGACAACTTTATAAGGGACAGAAAGTCTTGGGAATAACAGCTTCATGCTCTCTTCTCTTTCCAAGTAAAGAGCATAGCGTTGGCAGAACTCAGCCTTGTGTGTGTGCATGCTAAGTCACTTCACATGTGTCCGAATCTTTGTCACCCCATGGACTGTAGTCCACCAGGCTTCTCTGTCCATGGATTCTCCAGGCAAAAATACTGGAGTGGGCTACCATGCCCTCCTCCAGGGGATCTTCCCGACCCAGGGATCAAACCCTCGTATCCTACGGCTCCTGCCTTGCAGGCGGATTCTTTACTGCTGAGCCACTGGGGAAGCCTGAACTCAAACTTGGTATCCTCTAAAGATGATGTGAAAATAGAAATTAACTGGAGACTCCATCAAGAAGTTTGGTTTACTAGCTTTATCTTTCAGTATGTGAACTCTGTATACTATAAACAAATCCAGAAGGAGATCAAGGATTTCTTAATTAATTTCTGATGATGAATTTGGTGGTGACATTTAAGATAAAATTGCTTCAATAATGATTTACTCAGCAAGGTAAGCTACACAATTAGAAGAATTTTGGAAATGCTAAAATCTATCATCTGTGCAGAGAATGCAAGCTTAATCTTAGCCATCTTATTCTCCGTTTTCTCCACGTAATTTACACTTCTCTTCTGGTATTGTTGTACTGTTGTTGCTATAGTCCCATTTGGACTCATCAATGAAATTGAAGTAGTTTTAAAAGATAACACAGCATTGCCTAATTCATCACTTCTTAATTCTACCATATGCTCTCAGATATGTCATGCAAGTGGTATTTTTAAGTGTCTTCAAGTTCTTCCTCAGGTCAAGGATGTACTAATTATTTTTACTATAAACTTAACAGAGGAACAGTAGATTTCCAGTGATTTTTATATTCCGTCCTCCCCTTAAGTTCTACTGTCCAAATCAGAGTTGTTTAATGTTGATATTAAAGTCACTGTCTTTACCATTTAAAGTCTTGTAAGGAAAAAGAAACCCCAAATATTATTTCCTAGAATTAGGAAACAAATAAATTTACTAAGCATACTGGACTCTGTAGTAGGAGCTGTAGACACATCAGGAAACAAAAGAAAAACAAAGTCCTTTGAGCTTACAATCCACAAAAGAAGGCACACAATTTTTAAAAATTAATATGTATCAGGTGCCATGGAGATAAAGTGTGAGAAAGAAGTGAGAGGATTTTTGTTTTAAAGAGGTTATTGTGGAAGGCTTCATCCAGGAGGTAACCTATGAGAAGAAACAGGCAGCACAAGGAGTAATTGAGCAGGTTGAGTAAAGATGCTGTTTACAGAGATATGGGTAGGATTAAGGGCAGGGGTTGGTGAGCACCCAGGGATTAGCTGCAGCAGGAAGCGGTTCTACTCATAGTCCTGAAGGGGCAGAGCTATAGCAGAGGCAGAGGGGCTGCATGTCAGCAGCGGCGACTAGAGGGAAGGAACACAACCACTGCCCAAACCCCCAGCAGGAAGGGTTGGAGGAGACTCACTCTCCCTGGCCCTTCCTGCTCCTGCCTCCCATGGAACAAGGGAGCTTGGTGAAATGACTTGTGGAGGTCAGCCCTGTGCAGCCCAAGAGGACCAGGGCATAGAGAAAGTGCCAGGGAAATGGGACTGATGGTATGAGCCATCTCACATGCCGGAGACAGTGCTCCAACTGGCAGGAAGGCCCTGGGGGAAGGGGGCAGTGGGGAGATGTGCTTGGCACATTCTGGAAACAGCAAGGTGGAGGTGGGGGGTGGGGTTCCAGGACATGATCTCAGTAAGCAAATGGAAACACAACAGGAAACTGGGTCACTGAGATGAGTCAGGGCAGAAGGTATAGGACCCTGTGTTCTCTCCAAGGCTTTGTCTCTTGCTTTATTCCAAGTGAGAGGAAGAGTCTGGTGGAGAGTTTTGAGCGCAGGAAGTACATGGCAGCTGTGTGGGAAACAGATTTCTAAGGGGCTAGAATGGAAGTGACTGTTGTCACTCAGAGAGTACATTAATTACAGTCTCTAAGGCAATGGCACCCCACTCCAGTACTCTTGCCAGGAAAATCCCATGGACAGAGGAGCCTGGTAGGCTGCAGTCCATGGGTCGCCAAGAGTCGGACATGACTGAGCGACTTCACTTTCACTTTCACTTTTCACTTTCATGCATTGGGGAAGGAAATGGCAGCCCACTCCAGTGTTCTTGCCTGGAGAATCCCAGGGACGGGGGAGCCTGGTGGGCTTCTGTCTATGGGGTCACACAGGATGGGATACGACTAAAGCAACTTAGCAGCAGCAGCAGCAGCTACTTTGCATTGAAGAGAAAGACTCAAGTTCCATCCATGTACCTGGTCACCAGTCATATGGAGGCAGGATCACACTTGTATTTGGGCAAGATTCCACTTCATCATGGTTATAGAGAAAGCATGTTAACATTTAGAAAAGCTAGATGTTTGTTTAGCCCTAGGCTGACAGAGTCCACCCAATATCAGTCACTATGTATCAAGTGGATGTTTGGTCAGTTTTTATAGTACACAGCTCATAGAGAATATTCTAATAACAAAAATCAGCTATGACAGAGACTACCCTGGTGGTCCAGTGGCTGAAATGCTGTGCTCCCAATGCAGGCGACCTGGGTTCAATCCCTGGTTGGAGAACTAGATCCCATATGCTCCAAGTAGGAATTTGCATGTGGCAATGAAGATCAAGATCCCACATTCCACAACTAAGACCCAGAGCAGCCAAATAAATAAATATTTTTAAAAAATAAGCTGTGCCAGTACACTGGCCCTGAGCACCCTGTTTCATGCACTGAACCTGGACTGGAGATCTATTTCACATATGGTAATATACATGTTTCAATGCTATTCTCTCAAATCATCCCACCCTCGCCTTCTCCCACAGAGTCCAAAAGTCTGTTCTTTACATCTTTGTCTCTTTTGCTGTCTCACATATAGGGTCATCGTTACCATCTTTCTAAATTCCATACATATGCATTAATATACTGTATTGGTGTTTTTCTTTCTAACTTAGGTCACTCTGTATAACAGGCTCCAGTTTCATGGGGAGGGAGGTGGGAGAGGGGTTCAGGATGGGGAACACATATACACCCATGGCTGATTCATGTCAATGTATGGCCAAAACCACTACAGTATTGTAAAGTTATTAGCTTCCAACTAAAATAAATTAATTAATTTAAAATAAATAAATAAAAATAAAAAATAAGCCATGACAACATTTATATTGCAGGGAAAATTGAAATATGAGACTTACATAATCACCTATCAATGAGCTCAAAGTAAATACCAGTGGCAGATATGATGAATATATTTGGGACATGATGCCTTCATATATGAAATTGATTTTTCTGTACAATTTTCTGTTTATGGTTTAGATGAGATTTAATGAAAGTCTATAGGAGTTCTCTAAAAGATTCCTTCTAAGGAGAAGATCCTACCCCATTTCCAGGAAGCAGGTATAGAGTTCGTTATATATTGACACAGTATTTGGGAAGTGGAGTTTTTACTGTCCTTAACCTGCAGTAAAAGATGGATTCCTAGAAGGGTCCATCTGGATTCTGCTCAACCACTGTGCCTCACCTCAATTCTAGTTGTGTCATTGGGCTCAATGAGATACTTAAAACAAATTTTTAAGTTTTTTTTTTTGGTTGGACAGGGTGGATGTTCATTTGTTAATTGTGCCAAGTCACTTCAGTCATGTTCAGCTCTTTGCAACCCCATGGACTATCACAGACCAGGCTTCTCTGTCCATGGATTCTCCAGGCAAGAATACTGAAGTGGGTTGCCAGTTCCTTCTCCAGGGGATCTTCCTGACCCAGGGATCAAACCTGTGTCTTTTATGTCTCCTGTATAGGCAAGTGAATTCTTTACCACTGAGCCACTAGGGAGTAGGTGATAGCAAGTTGTCTCATAGAAGAAGAGGAAATAAGCTTTCTAAATAGCCTTCTAAATATGCCTTCTAAAAATTTAATGGCAGTGTATCCTGTTTCAGGTGTTGAACCATTTTCCATAAAATGATTGACCAAACTGAGGATCAAAGCCTGTATATGATTCAGAAACAGTTCAAAATGAGTAACATTCCAAAATGTTCTTCCTCTCTGTTCTACTTGTCAATATACCTATCTGTGCTTAGAAATATCCACATCCAATCTGTGCTCAGAAAGATATACAAGAAAGTGAGATGATTAGAATCATCTTTGCTGTTTATTATATTCTATATCTTGTGAATGATTAGCACTGAGCACGTATTGTTTATATAATTGAAATTTTATAAAGCTATTTAGAAGTAAAGAAGAATGATGTAGTTAATTTTGAAGGCAATGAAACTTTCATACTTAGAGTAATCATAATATATATAGCTTGGGGCACAATTGAAATTCTTACAGAAAGCCTTAGAAAATTATTGAAAATCCTTAAAATTTTTCCAGAAAAAAATTAAACTTTAGATACCACCCTTATGGCAGAAATGAAGAGGAACTAAAAAGCCCCTTGATGAAAGTAAAAGAGGAGAGTGAAAAAGTTGGCTTAAAGCTCAACATTCAGAAAACGAAGATCATGGCATCTGGTCCCATCACTTCATGGCAAATAGATGGGGACACAGTGGAAACAGTGTCAGACTTTATATTTTGGGGCTCCAAAATCACTGCAAATGGTGACTGCAGCCATGAAATTAAAAGGCGCTTACTCCTTGGAAGGAAAGTTATGACCAACCTAGATAGCATATTCAAAAGCAGAGACATTTCTTTGCCAACAAAGGTCCGTCTAGTCAAGGCTATGGTTTTTCCAGTGGTCATGTATGGATGTGAGAGTTGGACTGTGAAGAAAGCTGAGTGCCGAAGAATTGATGCTTTTTAACTGTGGTGTTGGAGAAGACTCTTGAAAGTCCCATGGACTGCAAGGAGATCCAACCAGTCCATTCTGAAGATCAGCCCTGGGATTTCCTTGGAAGGAATGATGCTAAAGCTGAAACTCCAGTACTTTGGCCACCTCATGCGAAGAGTTGACTCATTGGAAAAGACTCTGATGCTGGGAGGGATTGGGAGCAGGAGGAGAAGGGGACGACAGAGGATGAGATGGCTGGATGGCATCACCAACTCGATGGACGTGAGTTTGGGTGACCTCCGGGAGTTGGTGATAGACAGGGAGGCCTGGCTTGCTGCAGTCCATGGGATTGCAAAGAGCTGGACATGACTGAGCAACTGAACTGAACTGAACTGAATTAAGGAAGGTGTTATAATAAGCTGGATGCATTGCTTTCTAGTGGATGTACCATTTGCAAATCTTACAATTTAGACATCTCTGATACTTCAAAGTCCATTGTCCATAGGAATGATCATCCAATTCTGATGATTAAAGTACTTTCTCTTATTTTTAATCCCAAAGTAATTGTCAAGTTGGGACTTAGGGCACTGAGCTCAGGGTCAGTTGAGTGGAGTCTACTTTGATCTAGAAAGGTAAGAGTTTAGGGGTAGGGGACTTGGGTGGCAGCACGATACTAAAATTCCTTCTGGGTCATCCATTCCTTACTTCCTGGTGTTTGTAACCAGAAAAAAGAAAGGAAGATAGGAAGAAGAGAAGGAGGGAGGGAGGAAGGAGCCTACTCTAAATATGGAGGGTAAACCATGGATCCAGTCTAAGAGCCTAAAGTGGCAAAATAACTTCTAAAATTACCCATCTCATAGTTCCAGCAATGGGATGGGAGAATGTCACCCCATGTGCAGATAATGACCTTTAAGCAAATCTGTGTATCCTGGCTGTGAGAATGTGGAGTGTGATCCCAGTTCCCCAGCTCAAGAACCCACAGACCAGTGAGAATGACTCCAGCCAGTTCCTTCCTCTTTGACCCTTTGAAATGCTGACTCCCTGGACAGCTTACTCAGGCATCTATTGTTGCTGACAAACAGCAGAAGGTCAGCAGTCCTGTTCAAAAGCTAGTATTAATATTTACTACTTCTCTACGTCTCTGCTTCCCTGGTAGCTCAACTGGTAAAGAATCTGCCTGCAAATGCAGGAGACCTGGGTTCAATCCCTGAGTTGGGAAGAACTCCTGGAGAAGGAAATGGCTACTCACTCCAGTATTCTGGCCTGGAGAATTTCATGGACTGTATAGTCCATGGGCCTACAAGGAATTGGACATGACTGAGCGACTTTCACTCACTTCTCTGTATACCTTTGTAACTCAACCTAAAAATGGAAAACAAAAACAAAAGTTAACATTAAGGTATTAAGTCTGAAGAAACATAATAATAACAACAGACTGGTTCCAAATAGGAAAAGGAGTATGTCAAGGCTGTATATTGTCACCCTGCTTATTTAACTTCTATGCAGAGTACATCATGAGAGACGCTGGGCTGAAAGAAGCACAAGCTGGAATCAAGATTGCCAAGAGAAATATCAATAACCTCAGATATGCAGATAACACCACCCTTATGGCAGAAAGTGAAGAGGAACTCAAAAGCCTCTTGATGAAAGTGAAAGTGGAGAGTGAAAAAGTTGGCTTAAAGCTCAACATTCAGAAAACGAAGATCATGGCATCTGGTCCCATCACTTCATGGCAAATAGATGGGGAAACAGTGGAAACAGTGTCAGACTTTATTTTTGGGGCCTCCAAAATCACTGCAGATGGTGACTGCAGCCATGAAATTAAAAGACGCTTACTCCTTGGAAGAAAAGTTATGACCAACCTAGACAGCATATTGAAAAGCAGAGACATTACTTGGCCAACAAAGGTCCATCTAGTCAAGGCTATGGTTTTTCCAGTGGTCATGTATGGATGTGAGAGTTGGACTGTGAAGAAAGCTGAGCGCCAAAGAATTGATGCTTTTGAAGTGTGGTGTTGGAGAAGACTCTTGAGAGTTCCTTGGACTGCAAGGAGATCCAACCAGTCCATCCTAAAGGAGATCAGCCCTGGGATTTCTTTGGAAGGAATGATGCTAAAGCTGAAACTCCAGTACTTTGGCCACCTCATGCGAAGAGTTGACTCATTGGAAAAGACTGATGCTGGAAGAGATTGAGGGCAGGAGAAGGGGACGACAGAGGATGAGATAGCTGGATGGCATCAACGACTCGATGGACGTGAGTCTGGGTGAACTCCAGGAGTTGGTGATGGACAGGGAGGCCTGGTGTGCTGCGATTCATGGGGTCGCAAAGAGTCGGACAGGACTGAGCGACTGAACTGAACTGAACTGAAAGTGCTTTATACACTACAGTGGGCAAATACAATTTTCCCTAGTTTAACAAATATTTTGGGAGGGTCTTCTGAATTCAGCGAATACATTGGAATCTTCCATGCAGACACCAAGCTTGCTGCTGTGAGAGACAAAAAGAAAGACTTCAAGGAGCTCAGTCTAAAGCTGTTACTCATCTGGTTTCTTTATTGAGCAAACACCTTTTAAGTGTGAGGCACTTCGGTAGATGCTGAGAAAGATAATCAGAGTACCTCTCACAATGGAAGCAGGAAGACAAAGGAATGCCTTAATTAAACAGGAAGTGCATGATGGTTTAAGTGAGGCATACTTGGTATGTTGATGAACCCAGTAAACAGCTCATGAAGAAGACAGTACTTGAGTCAGTCCTAAAAAAATTTTCAAACAACAGCAACATAAATGCCCAAGAAGGAAGAAGAAGCAGCTTGGGTAGGAGAGAGTTTAGATCATGCTCGGGGTCACCGTCCAGTTTTCTGGAGGTTAGACCACTCCAGGAGAGGTGCAAGCAGAAAAGGTTGAAAAACTGTACTGAAGCCCCAACAAGGCCAGTCAGCCTGCACTGGATAGACCAGAGCTTGTTCTAAAGTCAGCAGGCGATGGGGAAAGCAGTGTGATTGATCTAACCTGAATTGGATTAGAATTGGAAAAGAATATAAAATGTGTGAAACCCACTGGGTGACCATCACATCATTAAATATTTTTCATAAGTCACTGGGGCCCGAATAATAATGAAACACACTGCAAAGTCACATGCATGCAAAGGGAATACACTTAGCATAGATATGCAGAAAAAAGGCAAATGATATCTACCTAGAGTCTTCTCCCCTCTGCGGACTGCCCCAACCTTATAAATATCATGCTTTCCAAACCTTGAATATAAAGTTCTCTTTTTATCCCAGTGGCTCAGCAGTAAAGAATCTGTCTGCAATGTAGGAGCCACAGGAGACACAGATTCCATCCTAGGTCGAGAAGATCCCCTGTTGGAGAGCATGGCAACCCACTCCAGTTTTCTTGCTTAGAGAATCCCCTGGACAGAGGATCCTAGTGGGCTACAGCCCATGGGGTTGAAAAGAGTTGGACATTACTTAAGCAACCTGGCACAGTCTAGCTACTACATCTAGAGCAGTAGAAACCAAGATTCTACCCATATGCAGAGCACAGACACTCACAGAGTGAATCCAGCCCTGTCAGAATCTCATTTATTCAGCTTGAACTTTGATTCACACAGCAGCTACCCATCAGCTCCCCATTTCTGGTGGAATGGAAATGACTTAGTCTCTTTCTCCCCAGTCACATTGGAAATTCTGCTGATTTACTTGGAAACATGAAGGAGAGGGCTGAAGTAACAGGCATCTCTAAACCCAGCCATGATTTGGGGTAACAGAGCACTGCCAGCTAGCAGCTAGATTGATAGACACATAATGTTTGTGTGAGAAAGAGAAAAGAAAGAGAGAGTCCATGTATCAGCCAGCATAAGAGAGACCTGAAGCGTTTGACTAGAGCACTCATCATTCTCAAAGGACATTTGTGTACTGATTCGAACAAAATCATCCTTGGGGGTAGATATGTGAAAAACGATTTTTATGGTAAAATTTAGATTTTAGCCTCAAGCTAAAGATGTGTCAGAGAACACAGTTCTCCACCAGAAATAGTTTCCATAGACACATGGGTAAAACTCACCGTATTCTTGACTCCACCAACATTATATGTGAAGAACTGCAGCTCAGAACTGTTATGAACCTGTGCAATATCACATGCATTTCTAGTGCCTCTTCCTCCGTTTATGTCCCCTTTCAGCTTGGAAAGTGAAAGTGAAAAGCACTCAGTCAAGTCCAACTCTTTGCAACTCCATGGACTACGGTATATATTCCAGGCCAGCATACTGGAGTGGGTAGCCTTTCTCTTCTCCAGGGGAATCTTCCCAATCCAGGTTGGAAGTCACTTCATTTTACCCGGTCATCTTCTGTCAAGTATTTATTTGGGGACCAGCTCTTCCTGTTTTCTTACAGGGATTTTGTTTTGCCTTTCATTTTGAAGAGAACTGAATAGTTTATAGAGCTTTCAAAACTAATATGTGTGTATATATATATATTTCTTATGTATATGTATGTATGTGTATTTATATATTTCTGAAAGCCATCTACTTCACCACCACAGTTCAGTGAATGAAGATGCCACAAGCCCCAAATATTCCTTATCTTACTGTATCTTTTAAATTACTTATTCATTTATGTATGGACATGCTGGGTCTTCCTTGCTGCACAGGGCTCTCTCTAGTTGCAGTGCATGGGCTTCTCATTTTGGTGGCTTCTCCTGTTGCAGAGCACAGGCTCTAGAGAGCGCAGGCTTCAGTTGTTGCAGCTCATAGGCTTAGTTGCTCCCAGGCATGTGGGATCTTCCCAGACCAGAGATCCCTGCTTTAGCAGCCAAATTCCCAATCACTGGACCACCAGGGAAGTCCCTGTACTTGTAGTTAATGAGTCATAATTAATTTCCCCACAAGATTTGTCCTGAGTGACCACAGAGCATTAGAGCAAACTGGAATCTGATAAAGCCAGCATTTTAAGGTATATCACTCAGTTTCACACCATCCATTACCCATTTGGTGTGAGTAAGTAAGTGAGTGAAAGTCGCTCAGTCATGTCTGACTCTTTGTGACCCCACGGACTGTATAGTCCGTGGAATCCTCTAGGCCAGAATACTGGAGTGGGTAGCCTTTGCCTTCTCCAAGGGATCTTCCCTACCCAGGGATTGAACCAGGGTCTCCCGCATTGCAGGCGGGGTGTACAACCTAGATAAGTCTCCATCCCCAGGGGAATTCTTTATTTGTCCCCAGTGTACTAAATCCTCAGCCATGAACGTTGCGTCGTTAATGACTTTCCAGCAGCATGATGGCCGTGTGTTGCTCTGTATTGCATAGGTTTATTTTATCGGGTTGATATTGTTCATTTTAGGATACAAGTGTGTAGGGAATTTAACTCCATTCTTCAACAGTGAACTAGCTTTGCACAGACTGTCAAAGTGAGTGTAATAATACGATAATCAGAAAACTGTGCTTCAATAGGACGCAAAAAGCCTTCGACACCAATAACCCTGCTTCTCTTCCCTTTCTGCAGAATGTCCCTGCAGCTGCCTCTTGTCTGTCACTCCTGACCTCCTCTCTGTGACTGTAGAGTACACAGTGACAGTTTTATATTGGCCATCTAGCTTTCACATGGCTGTGCGTTTTCCCCCCTTACGGCATATGTTTAATATTTAAGATGGAACAGGATGTTTAAAGTTGCAGAGTTATCAGTTTGTTTTCCTTAGAAGGCACAGATGCCCCCATATGCGAAGTCCCAGGGCTCATAACATCCTCACAGCATAGAGTGTGGAGTGCCCAATTTCACATCTGTTTACACGATTATGATTATCTAAATGGGTGGACGTTTTGAGCCAGCACATTTTCTCTCTTTGCAGCCATTATGTTGATTGAAGACAACTGAACAATATACAAGGAAGAATTTGATGCTTTGATTAAAAGAAAAAAAGTGTCCAGATGACTTGAGGAAGCTGGTCCAACTCAGTTTCCTGCAGGAAATGTACTTCCATCTGCTCTTATAATCCCCAAGTATGGCTTAAGTAGTGATGCTGATATTCACAGTTTGCCCGTGACTGAGTAGAGAGCTTAACTCTAATTTAGGAGAGAACTTGCTGTCTTTCTTCCTGGGGCCTCACATAGGTCTCCAGTTGGCTTGTACAGCTCAGCAGCCGACCTGTTTGCAGGGCAGGAATGGAAACACAGACAAAGAGAAGAGCCTTGCAGATACAGTGCGGGGAAGGAGAGGGTAGGATGAATTGGGAGACTAGCCTGGAAACGTATGTATACATTATCTTATACATACGATAAAATAGATAGCACGTGGGAATTTGTTGTCTGATGCAGAGAGCTCAACCCAGTGCTCTGTGACATCCCAGAGGGCGGGGATGGGTGGGAGATGGGAGGAGGGTGCGGTGTTCAGGGAGGAGGGGGTGTGTTCAGGGAGGAGGGGACATATGTATACCTGTGGCTGATTCATGTTGATGTATGGCAGAGGCCAACAAAGCAACTACCCTCCAATTAAAAAAAAGAAATAATACAAATTTTAAAAGTTATATGACCTAAAAAAAGGAGGCAGTGGCTCAATACAATTCTTTAACCAAATCCCCTAGACTGAGAGAAGACAGAACTGTCCTCAGAAATCTAGCACCATGTGGATTCACTATCAATTCTTCAGGGCTGATTCAGTTCTTCCCCTCTGACCCCTAGGTATAGCCTCATCAGAGGTGCAGTGATGTTGATGATGAAGGTTTCAAGTGGAAGGTCTAGGCCATCAGGGCAGAGCAAGCCTTGCAAGACTGACTAGTGCCCTGCTCCCCACCCCGGCCCAGGTCAAGGGGCATTTCAGTAAAAGTGCTGAGCGAGGAAGACAGCAGCCACCACTCTGATGAGCTCTGGGCTACTTGCAGAAAATCCAGCAGGTTGGAGGCCAGGCCAGCCAGATGAATACACATCGCTAAGGACATTTCGTGGGGATGTCCCAGGTTGCACTAGAGGTAGAGAACCCATAAGGAGACATAAGAGACACCAATTCGATCCCTGGGTCAGGAAGATTCCCTGGAGTAGGAAATGGCAACCCACTCCAGTATTCTTTGCCTGGAGAATCCCATGGACAGAGGAGCCTGGTGGGCTGCAGTCCCTGGGGTCACAAGGAGTCAGATATGGCTGAAACAACTTAGCGTGCACATATGGATGCTTCAGGAATAAAAGAGAGGAAAATGGGACCCATTTAGGAAAGGAAAGGTTTCTTAAAAGATCTGACTCTCAGTTATTTAGTTGGAGGATTCTGACACATGGTGCCTACCTGGAGGTCAGTTCCCATCCCCTACCATGCCCTGCCTGCACTGTGCCCGCTGGGTACAAATATTAAATATAGGAGTTTGGAGGATGGGGTTTAGGGGTAAATACCACAAAATCTGATTAAAGCGTTCCTCGCCCTTTGATATTCCAGCACACTTCCCTCCAGAAAAATCTACCTTAGTTGCTATGGTTTTACCTTGTTATGGCATCTGGTCTCTGCATGCACGTGGAAAATAGACTCTGACCATCAACAATTTCTCCTTCCTTCATGCACAAATAGGGAGAGGGTAGGAAAATCCAGAATTTGTTCAGATGTCTGGCTCTCCTTTCACACTTGGTGTTTGTTCTTAAGTTTAAAAGATAGAAACATTAATGAATATTTTTATAGACTTTCCTTTAAAGGAGATTGTAAAATTTTGCAATGTAGCAACTGCTTTAGTGTTATTTTTTTCTATTTCTCTTCCAACTCAAACTTTTAAAAGTAGATTAGTGGTCAGCTGCTAAGTCGCTTCAGTCGTGTCCAACTCTGTGCCACCCCACAGATGGAAGTCCACCAAGCTCCCCCGTCCCTGGGATTCTCCAGGCAAGAACACTGGAGTGGGTTGCCATTTCCTTCTCCAATGCATGAAAGTGAAAAGTGAAAAGTGAAAGGGAAGTTGCTGAGTCATGTCTGACTCTTAGCAACTCCGTGGACTGCAGCCTACCAGGCTCTGCCATCCATGGGATCTTCCAGGCAAGAGTACTGGAGTGGGGTACCATTGCCCAGTGCCACTAATTCATTCAAAGAAGTTCATAGGAAACTGGGATTGACATAAATACACTATTGGTACTATATATAAAATAGATAACTAATAAGAACCTAGTGCAGATGGTGACTGCAGCCATGAAATTAAAAGACGCTTGCTCCTTGGAAGGAAAGTTATGACCAACCTAGATAGCATATTCAAAAGCAGAGACATTACTTTGCCAACAAAGGTCCGTCTAGTCAAAGCTGTGGTTTTTCCTGTGGTCATGTATAGATGTGAAAGTTGGACTCTGAAGAAGGCTGAGCGCCGAAGAATTGATGCTTTTGAACTGTGGTGTTGGAGAAGCCTCTTGAGAGTCCCTTGGACTGCAAGGAGATCCAACCAGTCCATTCTGAAGGAGATCAGCCCTGGGATTTCTTTGGAAGGAATGATGCTAAAACTGAAACTCCAGTACTTTGGCCACCTCATGCGAAGAGTTGACTCATTGGAAAAGACTCTGATGCTGGGAGGGATTGGGGGCAGGAGGAGAAGGGGACGACAGAGGATGAGATGGCTGGATGGCATCACTGACTCAATGGACGTGAGTCTCAGTGAACTCCGGGAGTTGGTGATGGACAGGGAAGCCTGGTGTGCTGCGATTCATGGGGTTGCAAAGAGTCGGACACGACTGAGCGACTGATCTGATCTGATCTGAAGAACCTAGTGTATAGCACAGGGAACTCTACTTAATGCACTGTGGTGACATGAATGGGAAGCAAGTGTTAAAGGGAGGGGATGGATGTATGTGTAGGGCTGACTCACTTTGCTGTACAGCAGAAACTAACACAACATTGTAAAGCAACTATACTCCAATAAAAAATTTTTTTTTTTAGAAGTCCAACACAAGGGACAATATCTTCTGTGCTTTCAAGCTAGAGATGAAAACCTTGGACAACAGCTTTTTCTTTATGCATCTTCTGGAAACGACCTTTTTACAGCCCTTGTAAATCAAAGGGAAGAATTGGGGAAATAACGGTTGCTGTAGGGACCTAAGTTTAAAGTTGGCATTGTGAAATACAGTACCCTTAGGACATCCTATGGTAGTTGCTACATTTCAATATATGATATGTTAGTATATCTGAATCTTCATGGTAGTTCAGTCACTAAGTCATGTCTGACTCTTAACCCATGGCCTATAGCCCGCCAAGCTCCTCTGCCCATTGAATTTCCCAGGCAAGAATACTGGAGTGGGTTGCCATTTCTTTCTCCAGGAGATCTTCCAGATCCAGGAATCAAACCTGGGTCACCTGCATTGCAGGCAGATTCTTTACTGACTGAGCTGCTAGGGACATAGCGTGTTTGCGAGCTTATTGTGTCTATATGGACCATAACAAAGGCTGAGCACCAAAGAATTAATGCTTCATAATTGTGGTGCTGGAAAAAACTCTTGAGAGTCCCTTGGACTGCAAGGAGATCAAACCAGTCAATCCTAAAGGAAATCAACCCTGAATATTCATTGGAAGGACTGATGCTGAAGCTGAAGCTCCAATACTTTGGTCACCTGATGCAAAGAACTGACTCGCTGGGAAAGACTGAAGGCAACAAAAGGGGCAGCAGAGGGTGGGGTGATTAAATAGCATCTAGGACTCAATGGACATGAATCTGAGCAAACTCTGGGAGACAGTAAAGGACAGGGGAGCCATGCAGTCCAGGGATTCACAAAGAGCGGGACACGATTTATTGACTGAACAACAGTAACAATTGTTTTTATAATTTTAGCTCTTTATCAGTAAAGTCATAGGACTGCTTCATGCATTATTTTTCTTGGCTATTCTCATTTAAAGATGTATTATTGTGTTTTGATATAATTCTAAGTTTTGAGCCAAATATGTTCATACTAGGTTATCTGTTAGTAGAATGTCAATTGCAGCAGACTCTCTCTGACATTTTGTGTACTTACAATGAGAACATACAAACCTCATAACCCTGATGTGAGTACATAGTGCGCTTTGTTCCTTGTTTTAAGTCTGTAGCAATGTCAGACTAATTATAAACCCTTTGTGGATTTCTTGCCAAAAGCAGAGATTCTTTGCAATAATTAAAAATATTAGCTAGATCATGGTTGTGATAAGTTGTTTCTAATTTTGTTTTGATCTTTACAGAATTCAAATCATAAGAATAAAAGCTATTTCCAGGGATAAAAGATAGCTCTTTTCAAACCTTAAAATGAATTTTCGGAGTGTAAGATCCAAAAAGGGTCATATTAATAACCACACATTTGATATCTTGCATATTAATCTTGGTCCTAAATTTTTCCCTAAGAAAATGAATTTCTATTTCATAACTATTTGACTGTATTTATGTGAGTTCTTTTTTATAATAAGGAAGAGTGTATTCTCTACATTGCATTACTGGCCAAAGAAGATTATTAAAAGTACAAATATCTGGCCATTTCTTTGTGGCTTGTGCTATCCTGTGATGTACTTAAGTATCCCAGTAGTCAATCACTGAATGTTTAGCTATATTGTTTCATAAGGCTCTTAACATGGCTGAAAGAGCCAAAATAGACCATTTTGCAAAATGTTCAAAATGCTGTTTTAATCATCTTTTTATTTCCCTGATCCTTGAGACCAATGAAGCAATCTTTTAGCTGTAAACCATGAATTATTTTTTGGTGTTCAGAATAATATGAAATTAATTCTAAAACAATAATATGAAATTAATTCTAAATTAATTCTAAAACAATCAAGCATTGAAATTTCTCAAAATCTAAAATTAAGGTGCCATTTTCAACTTTTTTTCCCTTTTTGAACTTGAAAGAAATGTGGTCTTCTTAACCAAAAAGAACTAACAATGTTCAGAGGCCAGCCTGCATATCATCTGGCCCAGAATAAGAAATGTTTTTAAAGGTCATTCATATTGAATGAGCCAAAACAATTCCTACCTCAAGGTTTCTATCTGCTCCATCTCTGCAGAATAAATCTGAAAATGTTTTTATCATCCTTGCTAATCTTTGCTCTTATTAATTTAGAAGAGAGAGATTTTAAAACCAAACAAATAAATGTCAGGACAAAAAAAAAAAATCTTGAGAAAAACCCAAGCCACCAGCCTGGAATAATGTCAAAGAGTAATATTTGCTGGTCAAAATAAAGTATTTTAAGTTCAGATCTAAAGTCACAAAAGTAAGCAACGTGGTCCACCCATGAGAACCATGTGGATATCTGAGTTTGGGTTGGGGGAGAAAAAGGGGGAAACACAGAGGTTAGGATGGAGAGGGTAAATCCTGAGTTACCTCCCAGTCCACTCAAGTGCCCCCCACCATACTCTGACCTACGTCCCAAGGTCACACCATGGCCTCCTGGGGAAATCAGAGCTGTAACCTATAGAATATGGAACATTCTCATGTATGACATATCCATATAAATGATGGACCAGAATCTGTCATTTTGGTCAGTTTATTACTAAATATAGGTGTTGAATTTTGGTTAAAAGAGAACCGAAAGCACATGTGTTCCAGCAAAGCTGTTTTAAATCGAGATCATGTCCAATGAATCAAATGTATAACTTCTTCCCCTCCTGGTTCCCGACCCTGACCCCAAGCGTTTTTGTTAATGATCTCAGGATTAAGCAGGAGCTTTTAGCACTGATTAATGCCATGTGTTATAATTAGGAAACTGCGTTTAGATTTACTTTTTCATTCTTCACCCAGGTGCTGCTAAGAGATATATCCAGTAAGTATACACTTCTAGATATCTTTCTAAAGAGAAATATGATCCAGAAATTATGAATTTCTGGTTAGGATATGGGTAATTGTAAAGTTGATAAAAAGTTCTAATTCTCCAGATTAAACACACACACACACACACACACACAGTTAGTGTGGAAGGATTTCCCGGAAGTATTTCAGTTTGCTTAGACTCTACTCTGCAGCTGAATTTCCTTAGGCTTATTACTAAATTTCCCTTTAAAATGAGGATTCCTAAACCAAGTATGTATTAATAATGTGGTCCAGAATTAGGCCAGGTGAAGTCCCACCCCTCCAAACCCAGGGATTCATTGAAAAGCCAGTCTTTGTGCTACAGAGTATTGGGGTTTATTCCTTGGAAAAATCCTACCCGTAAGGGTCTCTCAAGCAGAGATTATGAACTTGGACTATAGCAGAAACTCACCATAATATGTACCCCAGGTCACTTTAAGGCATCCATCCAGTCAGCAGGCTGCAAAGAGACCCTCAGTTTGTAAAGAAAACAATACTTAAGTGTACTCAGTTCCTTTACTGTTCCATTCTCTATTTGATAATATAGAGAGAATAAAATGTTTCTCTATATTATTGGGTCATTGGTTTTCCCAAGCATTTAAAAAAAATAAGAAGGACATTGTGTATATTAGTCAATATTTATATAGCACTTCTAACAGTGTCTTATATAATAAACATTGTATATACTCTTAATTAAAAGAAGTTGTAAAGAATTTAAACAATGTGGATAGTATTTTCAAATAGTTAAGAAAATTCTGGGGACTTGCTTTGCTTTGGAAACATTCTAATTAATTATTGATATTTTACATGTTCGTAAGTTTATTGGCAATTTCTCTTTTTTTTCACTTGAGAGTTGAATTTGTGAGCTCCACTGTTGCTCCCTGTGGGGCCTATTTTCTTCTGTGAACTGAAAATTTATGTTTCTCTTTACCAGAATCTAAATTCAATACTGTACCATCTATGCATTTTGAAAGATCCAAATGCTGGAGTTTCATAACTATTCATGGAGAAACAAGGCAAAAGCATTATCTGACAATTAAGGCAGCCATATAACATGCAAGTTGAAGTTGAAAATCATGGATTGCAGACCTTTTCATGGAAACATGTGTTTTCTTCTATTGTCAAGACAAGAGCTAGCACATTGCCCCAGCTTTGCAGAGCTATCCATGAGCTTTCTGGAAAACAGCGGATAAATATTACTATCTCTCCCATACTGGCAATGAAAAGCCAGTTCCGATTATTACAACTGACGTGTGAATCAGTCTGGGGGAAGAAATACACATTCACGAAAGTTCCCGTAACCTTGTAGGTAACTAAAGTTAAACAGAATATATTTCAAAATTGTGGGCCAATGTAATAATGTTTTTTTCCCCATTTATTGTGAGTTTTCATGTTTCATTGTTATTAGAAGTGAACAGAGATGTGACTCATCTACACAGCAGGTACCACAAACAAAGCCCTAAGAATTTGGCTCTGAGATACTTCCGGTGATGTGGACTGTAAGAGATTGTTTTTGTGTGTGCATGTGTCCGTTTAAATATCTCCCAAGTAGACTAATATTATTAAACTAAGTGTGTGTGCTGCCTCAGCCTAAATTAAGTGGAGAGCCAAAGAAAAAAGACCTAAAAATGAAATGATGATAAAGCACAAAGATGTTCCAACTTGTTCAGTCAGAAACATCTGGTTGCTCCAAGTACAGGCAGTCCCCGACTTAATGATATTCCAGCGTTACAAGGGTGTAAGAGCCATCCGCAGTTTTGAATTTTGCTTTCTCTGAGGCTGGCATGATGCAGTGCCAGGCTCCCTCATGATGCTGGCAGCGGCTATGAACTTCAGCTACCAGTCAACCACAGGATCGTGAGGGTAAACACTGCCCAGCCCACTAGTCTGCGTTTCACTTTCAGTACAGTGTTCAGTACATTACATGAGATACTCAACACTTTATTACAAATTAAGCTTTGTTAGATAAAGATGCCCAACTGTATTCTCATGTAAGTGTTTTCAGCATGTTTAAGGAAGGCTGGGCTAAGTTATGCTCAGTAGGTGAATTAAATGCACTTTCAACTTAAAGATATTTTCAACTTATGATGGATTTATGGGGACATAATCCCTTCATAGGGCTTTTCCCTGTGGCTCAGCGGTAAAGAATCCAATGCCAATGCAGGAGACCCGGGTTCAATCCCTGGGTCAGGAAGATCCCCTGGAGAAGGAAATGGTGACCCACTCCAGTATTCTTGCCTTGGAAATCCCATGGACAGAAGAACCTGGCGAGCTACAGTCATTGGGGTTGCAAGAGTTAGACTCAATTGAGCAACTAAACAACAATTCCTTCATAAGAAGGAAGATCTGCAGTTCCTATAAATATTTCCAGCCCCAACCAAAAGAAAACTGAAAGGGATTTGCTATAGGGCCAAGTGAAGAATATTCCCTTAGGTGGCTGAATCCAGGTGAAACCCTGGACTGACTTAGAGATGCAGGAAATACTCCAAGGTACTTGCAGACCAGTGGATGCAGAGATACTGTGTGAAAAGGCTATGGTACAGATAGATTATACTTCCATGGAAACAGTAAAAGTGGTTAAATAATTCAACCTGGGTGGATCTGGAAAGGCTTGATAGAGAAACTGACATCCTACCGGGAATTTGAGCAGTGACTGGGAATCAACCAGTTAGTTAGTCTAGGGGCGCAGGACTTCTGGGCCAGGAGACATGTGCTCTGAGATGTGAATTTGGGAAAAAGAGTCTCCCACACCCTCTAACAACGTTTGACCTTGTTACCTGGGTAGTGCCTAATACAATGCCTGGCACATGGTAATCATTCAGTCAAAAAGTGTGCAAGAAGTGTGCTGGCTTTTGGGGGGCTGCCTTTCCAAAGTAGACAAACCAGATAATATAACAGAATCTGTGGTGTCACAGTTCTGGAGGTCACAAGTCCAAATCAGGGTGCTGCAGGGTCATGGAGAATGCTTCCTTCTTGTCTCTTTCAGCTGCTGGGGGCCCCAGACGTTCCTTGGTTTACGGCAGCATAATGGTCATGTATGGATGTGAGAGTTGGACTGTGAAGAAAGCTGAGTGCCGAAGTATTGATGCCTTTGAACTGTGGTGTTGGAGAAGACTCTTGAGAGTCCCTTGGACTGCAAGGAGATCCAACCAGTCCATTCTGAAGGAGATCAGCCCTGGGATTTCTTTGGAAGGAATGATGCTAAAACTGAAACTCCAGTACTTTGGCCACCTCATGCGAAAAGTTGACTCATTGGAAAAGACTCTGATGCTGGGAGGGATTGGGGGCAGGAGGAGAAGGGGACAACAGAGGATGAGATGGCTGGATGGCATCACCGACTTGATGGCCGTGAGTTTGAGTGAACTCTGGGAGATGGTGATGGACAGGGAGGGCTGGCGTGTTGCGATTCATGGGGTTGCAAAGAGTCGGACACGACTGAGCGACTGAACTGAACTGAACTGAACTGAACCTCCAGTCTCTGCCTCCGTCTTTGTGTGGCCCTCTTACCTCTGTCTTTCTCGGTCTTCTCTCCCCAAGTCTCTGTTTCTTTTCTTACAAGGACACCAGCTATATTGGATTAGGAATCACCCTAACTGAGTATGATGGCATCTTAATTACATCTTCAAAGTCTCCATTTCCAAATAAGGCTACATTCACATCCCTGCCCCCTCACCCCACTGATGTGAAAGACATTTCAAAAGTTTATGGCAGCAACAATAAGGAATTTGTGAAGATGGGAATATACCAGGAAATCCAGAAGCATACAGTCCTCAAAACATAGCCCCCACAGCTGGAGGGCCCAGAATGTCTCCCCAGGAAGTCCTCAGTAGAGACTATCATTTTTGTCCAATGCGTCTACTGATAACAATATCACCTTTCATCGACTCCATCTAACTACTCTGTAAAGTGGGTGGAATTATTTCTAATTTCCACAAGAGGAGGCCAGTGGCCCCTGGAGTTGCAGCCACTTGTCTCAGATGATGCAACTGCACAGAGTAGAGCAGAGGCAGGAATCCAAGTTCATCCAAGTTCAGTGCTCTTTCCGCCATAACAGCATTTCCTAAACAAGACATTTACAAATGCTTTCATGGTTTTTGCTGTGTCTCCTCATCATCTGTACTACTATTCACTTAATATTTTTAGAAGTAAATTTAAATTATCTAAAAGCCAAATACTACATTATCTTCCTGGAAAGACCAGTATCACTTGTCAAAATTAAATGATTTTTAAATTAAAATAAATTACAGTGAACAGTTTAAATGTTTATTGTTTAAACATTTAAATGTAAATTTAATGTTTAAAAACATTACAATGTTATTAAATGCTAGCTAAATAATGCTGGCTATCAAAGACTTTCAATATGAATCTTTCTTTTAATTAAAAAGGAAGATTAACACATATTTAAAGAGGTTCTAAACATGCTCTACCCTAAGGAGATTATAGCCTCACCTTTTGAAAAGGATAGTATCTAACAGTGGTACTTTCCCTCAGGGTGAACCATCCTAATTTCCATTAAAGAATAACTAGTATAAGGTTATCCCCCTTTGCTATTTTGCAGACTTTCAAAAATACTAAGACGTCATTGTTTCAACACAAAATAAAACCATAAGGAGGCTGTGAATTATAATCCAGGACTCTGACATAGTATCTAAGGTCACTTGAAGTTTCATTGGGCATAAATTATCTAAAAGATCCTTTCTAGATATTCAGCATTGAAAGTGAATCAACCTGCACTATAGATTCCTGAGATGCCATTCTGTACATCAGTTCAGTTCAGTTCAGTCGCTCAGTTGTGTCCAACTCTTTGCGACCCCATGAACTGCAGCACGCCAGGCCTCTCTGTCCATCACCAACTCCCATAGTTCACCCAAACTCATGTCCATTGAGTCGGTGATGCCATCCAACCATCTAATCTTTTATCATCCCCTTCTCCTCCTGACCTCAATCCTTCCCAGCATCAGGGTCTTTTCAGATGACTCAGCTCTTCCCATCAGGTGGCCAAAGTACTGGAGTTTCATCTTCAACATCAGTCCTTCCAATGAACACCCAGGACTGATCTCCTTTAGGATGGACTGGTTGGATCTCCTTGCAGTCCAAGGGACTCTCAAGAGTCTTCTCCAACACCACAGTTCAAAAGCATCAATTCTTCAGTGCTCAGCTTTCTTCACAGTCCAACTCTCACATCCATACATGACCACTGGAAAAACCATAGCCTTGACTAGACGGACCTTTGTTGGCAAAGTAATGACTCTGCTTTTTAATATGCTGTCTATGTTTGTCATAACTTTCCTTCTAATGAGTAAGCGTCTTTTAATTTCATGGCTGCAGTCACCATCTGCAGTTATTTTGGAGCCCAAAAAAATAAAGTCAGCCACTCTTTCCACTGTTTCTCCATCTATTTGCCATGAAGTGATGGGACCAGATGCCATGATCTTTGTTTTCTGAATGTTGAGCTTTAAGCCAACTTTTTCACTCTCCTCTCTCACTTTCATCAAGAGGCTTTTTAGCTCCTATTCACTTTCTGCCATAAGGGTGGTGTCGTCTGCATATCTGAGGTCATTGATACTTCTCCCGGCAATCTTGATTTCAGCTTGTGCTTCTGTACATCTCATCCATTATATTTATGTCTTTTAGGGCAACATGGGTTAAAGGCTTCTTTAGCTGCATGACTCTTCCATTTTAGAAGAACTAAAGGATAAAACACAATCCATATTCAAATCAGTGTGAGTCAAAAACTGGATAAATTGAAGAACTGGTGTTTAGAATTTTTTAGAATCTATTTTAGGCATAAAAATAGAGCCAGGCATTGGACTAGACTCCATCTTATGATATGAGAGGACCCTTGACATCCTTGTCAAGATTTCAGGGACCAGTCACCAAGCTCTGCCCTTAAGAGAACTGATCCAGGTGACCAACAAAGCAGAGTTTTGTTCTTGGACAGAAATCTTACCCTTTTATTCTTCTTACGTTTTATTTCAAATTGGGGTATATTTGCTCTATAATGCTGTGGTAGTTTCTGCTGTACAACCAAGTAAGTCAGTTATATGTATACACATATCCCCTCCCTCTTGGACCCCCCCGCCCCCACCCACCCTATCCATTTAGGTTATCACAGAGCACTGGGCTGAGCTCCCTGCGCTATACAGCAGGTAAAGCAAGTTCGCACTAGCTGTCTATTTTACACATGCGTGTGCACATACATCAATCCCAACCTCTCAATTCATCCCCCTACACCCCGCGTCTACATGTGCATTCCCTACATCTGCATCTCTATTCCTACCCTGCAAATAAGTTCATCTGTACCATTAAAAAAAAAAATGCCCTAGCTTTAATCTGATCTTGAGGGTGCCATGGGCTTCCCAGGTGGTGCTAGTGGTGAAGAACGTGTCTGCCAGTGCAGGAGACACGGGAGACGTGGGTTCCATCTCTGGGTAGGGGAGCTCCCCTGGAGGAGGGCATGGCAACCCACTCCAGTATTCATACCTAGAGAATCCCTGGACAGAGGAGCCTGGCGGGCCACAGTCCATGGGTGTCACACAGAGTCGGACATGACTGAGTGACTTAGCATGCACACCCGCTTGAGGGTGCCGCCTTCTGGATGACCTCCGAGCAAGAACCCTTGAGTCCTAAAGGTAACTTCTGGGTAAAATGCAAGGTTAACCTTGTCTATATAAATTTCCGCCTCATAGCAACCAATACCTTAAATAAATTTTAGGGTGTGGATATGATGTGAACCACATTAAAAGAAAATATTTTGAAATGAAACAAGAAGAAAAAGATCCCTTAGATTGTATTTTTTTTTCACAAGCTAGGTTTTATGGATCTATTTTTTTAAGCTTGAGTTTAAGCTAAGAAAAGAAACTTTGCTTTTTATGGCAAGAATTCTGGAGTAGAAAGACAACTTATAATGGAAAGCATCTTGCACAAAAGTTTTGGTAATCACAGGGGGAAAATGCAGAGTAGCTTTGTAAATTTTGACTTTGAAAGGCCAATGTAATGTAAATATGACTTCCTAGAGTGTAAACAGCAGTGGTTTGAAAATAAAAACTTGTACAGAACAAGCAGCTATCTCGTTAGAAGAAAATGTGTCTAATAAGCATGTGTGCATGAGATGCCTTGAATATTTTTGATACTGTGTTATAATTACCAAAGAGGCAGAATTTCCAGGACGTTTGCAACCATGAGTAGGAAAGTTCATAGGGTTTTTTTCCCCTCAGAAAAAGACAGCTATACTTTTGGGTATTCTTTACATATTTAAGAGCATAAAACATATCATTCACACATATATCACATACTTGGAAATATTTTAAATTAATAATGGAGCAACAAGTTCTTAAACTTTAAAGAATTCACTGTCTCTTATTTTAGACAACAGATGAAAATATCAATATAAAAAATATAACTACATTTATTTGACCTAGGATCTCCATTGTAGGAAATGAAAATTAGCCTCATTTTGAGAAAATTCAAAAGTTTTTACTAAACATATTCTTTAATTCAAATTAAAAAGTCTTTCATTCAAATTATTGGGAGATTTTATATTTTCATTGTCCTTATCTTAGACTTCTGAAAACTGATATTTTTTTCAGACTTGGACCTACTTTGCTCTCCTTCTCAGCCTGGATTTTGTGTGATGCAGACACATTCTCAATAGAGAGTCTTTTTTTCTCTCTCCCTAAAGGCTACAAGCTTTTGGAAAAGGGCAGGGTCTTTGCTGTGGAAGTACTTGAATGGGGCTGTAGTGCAGAAAGGTGGTAGGTCAGGAATATTTCCTTTATAATCTTCGTGCCTCTGTGCTAAGTCGCTTCAGTTGGGTCTGACTCTGTGCAATCCTATGGACCCTATGGAGCCTGCCAGGCTCCTCTGTCCATGGGATTCTCCAGATAAGAATACTTGAGTGGGGATCCATGTCCTCCTCCAGGGGATCTTCCCCATCCAGGGATAGAACCCATGTCTCTTAATGTCTCCTACATTGGCAGGCTGATTCTTTACCACTAGTGCCACCTGGGAAGCCCACTTTATAATTTAGTCAAATGCAAAAACTCCTCCCTTCCAGACCCCACCAGGCTCTCAGACAATAGTAACCATGTGGCACCCGACTCCAGTACTCTTGCCTGGAAAACCCCATGGACGGAGGAGCCTGGAAGGCTGCAGTCCATGGGGTCACTGAGGGTCGGACACGACTGAGCGACTTCACTTTCACTTTTCACTTTCATGCATTGGAGAAGGAAATGGCAACCCACTCCAGTGTTCTTGCCTGGAGAATCCCAGGGACGGGGGAGCCTGGTGGGCTGCCATCTATGGGGTTGCACAGAGTCAGACACGACTGAAGTGACTTAGCAGCAGCAGCATGTTAAATGATCCAATGAGTAAATGAATTGTCACTTTCTTTCCTGCCTGTAAATCTCTAATCCAAGACTCTGCAGCAGCCCAGACTACTGAATTTGAATACCCAATGTCTATCGCTATGCATCCCTTGCAGTTTATTCTGTATATTTTCCTGCAGACATCCGTGGTAGGTGTTTTTGTGTCATATATCAATTTGGGGAAAATTTCCAGCTTCTTGATATCATTAGGAAAAACAGATAGGTCACAAAATAATGTCCTATTGCAAATAAATGGTTTGCTTATTTCTCCATAAATTACCCCATTCTGCTTTCATGACATTTACATGTGTTCATCTCTGTCTTTCTTAGAGTCTTACATATTCATGATTAACGACTTCTTTAACATTTACATATTTATATGTAACCAAACATGCCCTTTCTGCAGATTTTATGTTTTCATTTTGTACCTTTGTCTGTTTGTCCATTCTTTCTTCCATTCACCCATCCATCTTACCTATCATGAAGTAATTCATTGAGTATACTTTTAACTGAGTTCCCTATCAATTTGTGTACTTATTATTGAAAAAAGTTTGCTCAAAGAATGTCAGCAGAGTAAATAGCCATTTGGTAAATTTAAAAAAGCCACCTCCTTTTTACATTCTGGAAATTTTTCAGATATTAAGAAGATGTATTTATCTCCTAAGAGTTTGGGCATTCCTTGTCCTGGTATTTCAGGGGACATTTGATCTTTAATTAATTGATACTAGTGGCCGTTGCATATGCCAGTTTGCAGTGATCCTTGCCAAGAACATTGTGTGGGTGATACCTGCATCTCATGGCAATGTGGATACCACAGAAGCAACAGGGAAGGGAGGCTCCAAACAAGCTACTCTGTTCCATTTCATCATGATGCCCATTTCCAGTTATCGTAGATTTGACTCTTGACAGAAGCTTTTGGAAATGTATATTTCACTTAGTACTTTTTGCAAGGGCTTCCCTGGTGGCTTAGTGGTAAAGAATCTGTCTGCCAATGCAGGAGACTCAGGTTTGATCCCTGGATTGAGAAGATCCCCTGGAGAAGGAAATAGCATCCCACTCCAGGATTCTGGCCTGGAAAATCCCAGGAACAGAGGAGCCTGGGAGGCTATAGTCCATGAGGTGGCAAAGAATCAGAGACAATGTAGCAGCTGAGCACAGGCAGTTTTTGCAAGTGCTACTTTTGCTTCTCAAAATAATGCCTCTCAGGGAAGAGTTCTTCCATATGTTATTCATACATCTCACCATTTGCCTAGGGGGCACACTAAAGAAAGATGTAACATAATGGCTAATTTATATAAATGGATAAGAAAGTATACAGTGTATTAAAAGTGGCGATAATACCCTCTCAGTTATTCTGTGTCGTCGCCCAATGGGACCATCTTACTGCTAAGATAAGTGGGTTGATTTTGCCCTCAAGACATCAGATAGGTAGAAATTCACTTGGAGTAGGTATTCAGATATGAAAATATGTTCATTCCTACAAAATAGTCTGAATTTATATTCTGAGTTCAAATAAAGTCAGCTTTCTTCTTGCTTCTGTTTGTCTTGCAGTGTCATCTAAGGCCAGGAGAAGGGTTCCAAATTGCTTCTCTCTATCATCTTAATATTTGTCTTTGATCATTTCCTCTCGAGTGTATGTCCAGGGATCAAATATCAACATCCTTGTTTCTAATCTGTATCAGAAAAAATAGAAGCTCTTGCCATTGTCCATTTAGCAGCCAGTGCTCTGAAAGTGACAAAGGAGAAAAAAATCGCGTGCAAAGAGAGCACTAGGTCCTCCTGCCGGGCTGTGTGCACATGGAGTACACCACTTGGTAATAGAAATGGTCCTCGTTTTGAATCTGAAGCCATACTCTCCTTTCCTGGCACACGTGCATTTATACTCTGGGACTGTTGATCATTCTGTAAGGAAAAACTACTTCTTGTTATTATACATCATACCTTGTGGCAATAAATGGCTCTGAGTCCCCAAGGGGAAGAGAAACTCTGTGGCAACTATGTGTATTTTATCCATAATAACATTTATTTCCAAATTAAAAATGTGTTTATGTGTGTATGTGAGCATATGTGCAATGAAAAAATATTTATATATTTATATTTCCCTATATATATATATATATAGAGAGAGAGACATAAAATATCAAGAAAAGATACTTTGTGACAACATCTGGGCATGAACATCTCTAGTTGTTATTTGTCTGTAGAAAAATACCGCAGACTGGGTGGCTTATAAGGAAGAAAAATGTATTTCTCACAGTTCTAGAAGTCCCAGATCAAGATGCTGGCAGATAGAGTATCTGCTGGCGGCCCACTTCCTCATAAGTCTGCCTCCTCACCATGACCTCACGGGGCGGAAGTGAGAGCCAGTTCTTTTATGAGGGCACTGAGCCTGTTCACGAAGGTTCAACTCTCAAGACCTAATCATTTCCCAAAGTCCCCACCCTCCATCCTACCATCACTTCGTGAGTTAACATTCACTCAGCACACGAATGTGAGACAGCTAGCAACATTTAGACCATAGCATTACTCGTCATTCTTCATCCTTTTTCTAATTATCGAGTGCAGTTCATTCAATTACAACAGACTGTATCCTTTCAGAAATTCTCGGAGGGTTTTTGACCTACTGTAGAATAAGCTTCTCTGGTGGCTCAGCGGTAAAGAATCTGCCTGCAATGCAGGAGACATGAGTTCGATCCCTGGGTCAGGAAGATCCCCTGGAAGAGGGCATGGCAACCCTCTCTAGTACTCTTGCCTGGAGAATCCCATGGACAGAGGAGCCCGGTGGGCTACAGTCCATGGGGTCGCAAAGAGTCGGACATGATTGAAGCGACTAGGCATGCACACAGAATGAGCACAAAGAACTCAAGAGAATCGTGGTGCGTGCTCTGGCAAAAGGAGACATCCAGCTCTCCTGGCTGAAATCTCCTAGGCTCCCCTGCTTAGGCCCCAGTGCACTGCTGTCCTGAATTACTGCTGAGAGTCCTGCTGCTAAGAGCTGGAGTGGAGAGCCATTACTGTGCTCCAGAGTCTCCCAGGGCAGAATGTTTCCCACAGGGGTGCCAGACTGCCATCACTTTATGAGTGTGGACTCCATTAATACCAGGGCATGATTATTGGCAAAGAAGAGAAAGAAAAAAAAAAATACTAAGAGCAGAGCTAGGCAATCTGTATGTGTTCCTGTGATCCAGTGCTGGGAATATAAAAGAATGATGAAAAGTGAATCCATTATAGACACAGGTTTTAGGAATCTACCTCCACCCCCACCATAAGAAGAGTCCATTCCTCCAGGGCCCAAATCAAACTACACAGGTCTCCGCAGAACAGTTAAGCGTCTTTCTCTTTTAAGATGAACGGACCAGAGGCAGGCAGGAGAGAGATTTCAGAGGCTCCACAGCTGCTAAAATGTCAGAGCTGAAAACCTAAGATTGTCCCTCCTCCCTGATCCAAAAGAAGTTGTTCAACCTCCTAAGAAAAATGGTAACTTTAGAGGCAATTCTAGGAGTTCATGTAATAATGGTTAGTACTGTGGTAGCTTGGATGGCAGTTTTCAAACCCTTAATTGGTTTACACTTAAGGTTTTCCTTAAAGATGTACTGTTTATTTTAGCTGATTACAAAAGACAGAAGTGCATATTTTTTTTTCTTATGAATGATTTAAAATGCAGTATGTATACCAGCTGGGATAGAAAAGTACATGCCAAGCTAGATATTAAACATATAAATGCTTCCTTTCAAATCCCAGCCTTATGTACCATAAGGCTTCCCTGGTATCATAGTGGTAAAGAATCTGCTTGCCAATGCAGGAGGCTCAGGTTCAACCCCTGGGTCTGAAAGATCCCCTGGAGGAGGGCACAGCAACCCACTGTAGTATTCTTGCCTGGAAACTAATCCCATGGACAGAGGAGCCTGGAGGGCTACAGTCCATGAGGTCTCAAAAGAGTCCGACACGACCGAGCACACACAGAAGCACTTCTACCATAAACCATGTCAGGCACCGCCAGGACGCAAAGAAGAAGAGCATTCAATCCTTGTCTCAAAGGGGTTTTTAGTGTAGTAGAAGTTGTATCCATCATCTGTTGCCATGGGGGTGCTGTATTACAAATCACCCCAAACCTCAGTATTCCAGCTCACACATCTGTTGTTCACTTGGGCATTTGTTGACTCCAGCCAGGTTTGGTTGAGCTTGGCTCTAAGCTTTTGGTTGAGCTTGGCTTTAAGCTGCAGGTTGGAGCCACTTCTGTCTGCTCATCTGATGAGGTGATGGGCTTCTCATCATTCTAAGGTCAGTGGACCAACTGAGGATGTTCTTCCCAGGGTGATGATAGAAACAGGTGGGCAAGCCCAACCACACAAATGGCTTTGGGCAAATCACATCCCCTAAGATCTGCTAACCAAAGCAAGTCACATGGCCAAAGCCCACATCACTGGACTGAAGAAATATACTCTGCCTAGGAAGACTGCAGAATCACATGACAAAGGATATGGGGGTATAGGGAGAAATGCAAAAGTGAGAAAAATAATACAATCAAGCAATAGGGAAAGATAAATTCACACTTGCCTGTATAAGGAAGGGTGGGGATTTCAAAAGGGAAGGAATTCATTTTATCTCAAAGACAGAAAGGAACTATTAGTGAAGTGAAAGTCGCTCAGTCATGTCAGACTCTTTGCCACCCCATGGACTGTAAAGTCCATGGAATTCTCCAGGCCAGAATACTGGAGTGGTATTCTGTGAAAGGGTAGCCTTTCCCTTCTCCAGGGGATCTTCCCAACCCAGGGATCGAACCCAGGTCCCCCACATTGTAGGGGGATTCTTTACCAGTTGAGCCCCAAGGGAAGCCCAAGAATATAGGAGTGGGTAGGCTATCCCTTCTCCAGCGGATTTTCCAGACCCAGGAATCAAACTGGGGTCTCCTGCATTGCAGGCAGATTCTTCATCAACTGAACTATGCTGCTGCTGCTAAGTTACTTCAGCCGTGTCCGACTCTGTGCGACCCCATAGACAGCAGCCCACCAGGCTCCCCTGTCCCTCAGATTCTCCAGGCAAGAATACAGTAGTGGGTTGCCATTTCCTTCTCCAATGCATGAAAGTGAAAAGTGAAAGTGAAGTCACTCAGTCGTGTCTGACCCTCAGTGACCCCATGGACTGCAGCCTTCCAGGCTCCTCCATCCATGGGATTTTCCAGGCAAGAGTACTGGAGTGGGGTGCCATTGGAAGCCCAACTATTCTTAGAGGGGGTGGCAGTTGCACTCAGTCACAAAAGGTTTCATACTTCAAGAGGCAGACAAGGTGTGTCTGTAAGTGTATGGGGCTGAGGGAGGGGCAGACAATAATTCAAAGATGCTCCAGGAGAAAAGTGGTGACCTGTGTAGGGCATCTTCAGTGTTAGGCCACAGAGAAGTAAATTTAAAAGAAAACATAGAAAAAATCTATCAATGAGAAAACTACAAATACACAGCAGAGATGTCCTGTGTCAGAAGTTCTATGTGTTATTACTGGGAGTTCTTTGAAAAGACAAGTGTTTGAATGAAAATTCCCAAGATACAAAATGTGAAAAAGCACACAAGGATAAAATTTTTGTTTAAGTCTTTAGAGCTATAATTAGAGCTGAAAGTGACTTAGAAATTATCTAGACCAATTCACTTATTTCACAGGTAAAGAATTGTGTATTTTGGAGGTAAACTCTCTCTCTCTCTCTCTCTCTCTCTCTCTCTCTCTCTCTCTATATGTATATACAATATATGTGTGTGTGCATGTGTGTGTGTATATATATATATTCACACGTGTGTATGAAATATATAAACATATTTAGAAAGAATAAATGTCTTCCTAAATAAATCTATCCATCTATATATGTAAAATGTATAACATACAAACATTTATATAGGGCAAGAATAAATTCTTCCATATATATAAAGGTTGGGGGAGGGATATGAAATGAGCAGACTTCTTAAAGCAGCATTCTAAAGGTCTCTCAATCCCTCATAAATTTAAAAACCATTTACTTCTTCATCAAGTGACCTTTTTGGTTCCAAGGAACAGAAAAAAAAGTCACATTATTCAAATGCAAAGTGAGGAATTATTGATAAGAAAGAAAAATAAATATTGCAACAGATATTCAAGGACTGCAAATACCATCTGAAGTGCCTAGTCTGACAGGGGAAGGAAGCAGGGTGGCTCTCCAGAACCCAGATCACAGAGTTTGGGGTACCATTATCAAAAGATGGGGGGCTGGACACTAGGGGGCAGGTGAGGGCAAAGATAGCTAATGCTCTCTCCCCACTGGCCAGTCTTCTCCTTTAAAATGCATTCCTCTCCTTTATAAATGAAGCGTAAGCATCTGCCTAACCAAAATAAATCAGTTTGTGTTCACAATATATGAGCTTTCTTCTCCCAGTATAGAAATAATAAAACTTTGGAGTTGTGCCCTTTAGATAATCACCGTTAATGTAGATCAGAGGTCAGAAAACTATAACCCTGGGGCCAAATCAGCTGATCTGTTTTTACAGAACAAGTTTTATGGAAAAATAGCCAGGACGGCTGGGCTTGTTTTCGTGTTGTTTATGGCAGCTTTTGCACTAAAACAGCAGGACTGAGTAATTGCAACAGGGATGGAACCCAGATGGCCTGCAGTGCTTCCACTATTTCTTATCTGACCCTTTAGAGATAGTTTGCCCACCCCTGGGGAGATAGTGAAGAATTAGCCCTTTTCTTAATGGGGAAAACTTGCGTGGGCTCCTGCTTCCAATGAGACAGATTGAGCCGGCGTCTGCCCAGGAAGGATGTCAGTGGACAGGGTGCCACCTCCCTGCCTCCTTCCCGGCCTCCCCCGCCCCCACCCCCGCCACTCCGCCCCGTCCATCCTTAACCCTTTGTTCTCTGTCCTTTGCCAGACTCCGACCTGAGCATGCGCACACTGAGCACGCCCAGCCCAGCCCTGATATGTCCACCCAACCTGCCGGGATTTCAGAATGGAAGGGGCTCGTCCACCTCCTCGTCCTCCATCACCGGGGAGACGGTGGCCATGGTCCACTCCCCGCCCCCGACCCGCCTCACCCACCCGCTCATCCGGCTGGCCTCCAGGCCCCAGAAGGAGCAGGCCAGCATCGAGCGGCTCCCGGACCACGCCATGGTGCAGGTCTTCTCCTTCCTGCCCACCAACCAGCTGTGCCGCTGCGCGCGCGTGTGCCGCCGCTGGTACAACCTGGCCTGGGACCCGCGCCTCTGGAGGACTATCCGCCTGACGGGCGAGACCATCAACGTGGACCGCGCCCTCAAGGTGCTCACCCGCAGACTCTGTCAGGACACACCCAACGTCTGTCTCATGCTGGAAACCGTCAGTGTCAGTGGCTGCAGGCGGCTCACGGACCGAGGTCTTTACACCATTGCCCAGTGCTGCCCAGAGCTCCGGCGGCTGGAAGTCTCCGGCTGCTACAACATCTCCAACGAGGCAGTCTTCGACGTGGTGTCCCTCTGTCCCAACCTGGAGCACCTTGATGTGTCAGGTACGTGGCCATCCGTGGGCCCTTCCCAGTGCATCCTCCCAAAGCAGGAGAGGACGCTGACACTTGGGAAGGGTCCCCCTTTGTGATATTCAGGGCTCAGCAGGGTGACTCTTCTTCCTATAAAACTGTCTTTATGGAACCATGATTCTGGGAGCCAGAGGTATCCCTTTTGTCAAATGATGTCAACTTCTTAGAGGACTTAGAGGCATCTTATGTCTGGCAATTCAAGTTAGTGTGCCTTTTTTATTTCTTGATGTGGACCTTTTAAAAAGTCTTTATTGAATTTGTTACAATATAGCTTCTGATTTATGTTTTGGTTTCTTGCCCAAGAAGCATGTGAGAGCTTAGCTCCCTGACCAGGGATAGAACCTGCTTTGGAAGGTGAAGTCTTAACCACTGGAGCAACTAGGCAAGTCCCACAAGTTAGTGTGACTGTCAAGTGTGTCTTTCCTCCCCATAATTCTCACAGTAATTTCAGAGCAACCATAGATAGGTGGTGGTGGTGTTAGTCGCTCAGTCATATCTGACTCTTTGAGATCCCCTGGACTGTAGCCCACCAGGCTCCTCTGTCCTTGGAATTCTCCAAGCAAGAATACTGGAGTGAGTTGCTGTTCCCTTTTCCAGGGGATCTTCCCGACCCAGGGATCGAAGCTGGGTCTCCTACTGAGCCAGCAGGGCAGCACAAATCATGGATAATGGGAACTAAGTATCTAATCACAGATACATGAGAGCCAGCTCTCTAGCTGAAACCGAAGTAGTTTAGAAACTGCCCTGACATCCACTGGTCACTGTCGCATGGAGCCTAAGAGCTGTGTTTAAGCTGATTCTGTGCTGTGGCCAGTGGTCACCATGGCTGGAAATTTTGCAGACACTGGGAAAAATCCATCATGGCTCAGGGTTTCCTCATATTACACTCCTACCCTCCTCAGCCTTGGGTTGCTTTTGCATCTTTTCTCAAGCAATATTCTTTTTATTTCCCAAACTTACTTATTTTTAATTGAAGGAAAATCATTTCACAGTATTGTGTTGGCCTCTGCCATCAAGCAGTATTCTTAATTACAGAGTACAAGGGTAGGGCCCACCAAGTGAAGCCTTTGAAAGTGAAGTGAAAGTTGCTCAGTCGTGTGCTCCTCTTTGCAACTCCATGGATTTATACAGTCCATAGAATTCTCCAGGCCAGAATACTGGAGTGGGTAGCCTTTCCCTTCTCCAGGGGATCTTCCCAACCCAAGGATCGAACCCAAGTCTCCTGCAATGCAGGTGGATTCTTTACCAGCTGAGCCACAAGGGAAGCCCAAGAATACTGGAGTGGGTAGCCTTTCCCTTCTCCAGCAGATCTTCCCGACCCAGGAATCGAACCAGGGTCTCCTGCATTGCAGGCAGATTCTTTACCAACTGAGCTATGAGGGAAACCCTTTAGTTCTTTTTTTAAAATGAAGGAATTCCCAGCATGGCTGCTTTGCTTTCAAACCTCTCACAGGCAGGAAGAATTAAAGCCCAGACTCGCACTGAGGCGCCAGACGTGGATCCAGCCAGACTAACAGCCTTTCTTTATCTCATCTGCTACCCAGTCAAAAGACACACATTTGAGAGGCTGGAGTGTGTGAGATGCAACTGGGAGTTAAAGAAATGAGCAGCGCGAGCCACAACCTCAGGGACTGTTGGGGAGGGGTCGAAAGTAAAAACCACTGAACAGGCCAAGAAATAGAGTTGGGGATTTACCAGCATCTGAGGTAAATGATATCCTCTAACAAAACCTGAGGTAAAAGTCAGCTCTCGGAGCTCACTCTCTCTTTTGAAAACCGACATCTGAAAATATTTCCGATGACAGTCAATTATTTCTCGTACATTCTTTCCCTGCTCCCCTCCTTGAGTTGGCTCCAGCACAAAGCCATGGAAACCGTATGTTCAGTTAGTCGTGAGCAGCTGTTGGCATAAAGAAGCAGGAAACAAAGAGGTTTTCTTACATCCCCCCCCCCCCAAGGAATTCTGGAAAGAGAAAGCATTATGATGCGGTGGGAACTAGCTTCAAAAGTCTGTGATTTGGGACAGTTCACAGCTTTCCCTAGATGTCTTTCCTCTTCTTTAAAAAAAAAAAAAAAAACAGGGGTGTGGGGACTAAGGGATTGGATTCTTTAACATTCAAAGGTTCTGAATCCTGTGGGCCTCTTTTATAAACACCTCATTTTCTTTTATTTTTCTTAGATTAGAAAATGACACTGTTTTGGAATCCCCATCTTTGTTAAAGGGGCTCCCCTGTGCACCCTCAGGACAGGCTGCAAGTAATTGTATTTTGTCTTTGGGCTTCTTTTGAGATTCGGAAATATGGAAAGTGCCTGTGCTGTTTGGGGATGGAAGTTTCCGGGCTTCTAGCCTGAGTGAGTGGACCCTGCTTGGCCCCTGTGCTAACCGTTATGTATTAAGCTTCTCCCTATCAACCTGACCTGGATATCTGTGTAAATAAAGACTGTGTAAATGGGGGAATCTCTAACTCACTAAGAGCACAGAATTCTAAATATTGTCAGGAATGGTGGTGGGTATTTTCAGGTAGATGAACTCCAAATACCCAACAACTCATAAGGGTGATTTGTGTCACCACCTCCGAACGGTGCCCTCCAGTGGCAATATACTTGCCACTGAGTATAGAGCTTGGCTTTCTAGAGCTTAACTCCCCCAGAGAACGTGAAACTGCCCCTCCCATCCCTAGCATGCCTGCCTTGAAAGTTATCTTTAAAAGTCACTGAAAGTTACTATAACTAGCTCTAGCATTTATTCATTATCACTTATTACCTTTTATTAATGTTTAGTCATGGTTCTCTAGGGCTTAGCTGGTGACTCAGTGGTAAAGAATATGCCTGCTCATGCATATTAGACTCGGGTTCAATCCCTGGGTTGGGAAGATCCTCTGGAAAAGGAAATGGCAACACATTCCAATATTCTTGCCTGGAGAGTCCAATGGACAGAGGAGTCTGGAGAGCAACACTCTATGGGGTTGCAAAGAGTCAGACACAACTGAGTGACTAGACAACATAGTTCTCCAGAGAAATAGAAGCAATAGTGTATGTATGTGTGTGTGTGTATATATATATGTATATATATATGGGACAGTTATATATATATTAGGTGTTTTATATGTATGTCCCAGTTATATATATATATATGTCCCATATATATGTGTGTGTGCATATATATGTGTGTGTGTGTGTGTGTGTGTGTGTAAAGAGATTACCTGCCTCTTGAGAAATGTGTTTGCAGGTCAAGAAGCAACAGTTAGAACTGGACATGGAATAAGGGACTGGTCCCAAAATAGGAAAGGGGTATGTTAACACTGTATATTGTCACCCTGCTTATTTAACTTATATGCAAAGTACATCATGCAAAATGCCAGGCTGGATGAAGCACAATCTGGAATCAACATTGCCCGGAGAAATATCAATAACCTCAGATATGCAGATGATACTACCCTTATGGCAGAAAGCGAAGAGGAACCAAAGAGCCTCTTGATGAAAGTGAAAGAGGAGAATGAAAAAGCTGGCTTAAAACTCAACATTCAAAAAACAAAGATCATAGCATCTGGTCCCATCACTTCATGGCAAATAGATGAGAAAACAAATAGATGGAAATAGTGACAGACTTTATTTTATTGGGCTTCAAAATCACTGCAGATGGTGCCTGCAGCCATGACATGAAAAGACACTTAATCCTTGGAAGAAAAGCTATGACAAACCTACTAAACAGCGTATTAAAAAGCAGAGACATCACTTTACCAGAAAAGATCTGTCTAGTTAAAGCTATGGTTTTTCCAGTAGTCATGTATGAATATGAGAGTTGGACCATAAAGAAAGTTGAGCACTGAAGAATTGATGCTTTTGAACTGTGGTGTTGGAGAAGACTCTAGAGAGTCCCTTGGCCTGCAAGGACATCAAACCAGTCAATCCTAAAGAAAATCAGTCCTGAATATTAATTGGAAGGACTGATGCTGAAGCTGAAACTCCAATACTTTGGCCACCTGATGCAAAGAACTGACTCATTGGTAAAGACCCTGAGGCTGGGAAAGAGTGAAGGTAGGAGGAGAAGGGGACAACAAAGGATGAGATGGCTGGATGGCATCACCAATTCAATGGACATGAGTTTGAGCAAGCTCCAGAAGACAGTGAAGGATAGGGAAGCTTGGCATGCTGCAGTCCATGGGGTGGCAAAGAATGACTTAGCCACTGAACGACAACAACCATATGCATTGGGAAGGGCAATCTGCCTGAGTCTCCTGGTTCAAATGTTAATCTTATCCAGAAAAATGCTCACAGGCACACCTAGAAATAAGGTTCAGCCAAATATCTTGGCACTTTGTCACCTAGTCAAGTTGACACATAAAATTAACCATCACAATTAATAACATCTCTAAACATCAATAGAATATATTACAACTAACCAATTTTTAAAGTTTAAATCTCATGATTATTACAAGTGAAGTTGCTTCCAAAGGCTCCCCTATACTTGGAGACCTGGGAGTCCTCCTTACTACCCTTCCTGATCTGTTATATGAGACCAGTTGAGTCCTGCCCAGGTGATTCTACTCCCCCAGAATGTTAAGTCCACCCCCTCTCTTCTGCCTGCCTGCCTGGATGCATGCTTGCCCTATCACTGGCCTTACACCCACCTCAACTCCATCCATACACCTTCTACACAACCAAGGTCCAGAGGAATGTTTTCAAACTGAGAAGCTAACCCTTCATTTCCCTGCATAAAATCTCCAATCCCTCCTCGTGACATGTAGGGAAAAAGTTGCTTAGCAAAGCATATATGGCACCTCATGAGCTGCTCTTTCTAGGTTCAAATCTCACCCTGCCCCTAGTAACCTGAATGCTGTGTTTCCTGGAACCATTTGAATTTCCCAAGTACACCATGCCTGTGCACACTATGATGTGTGGGCACCTCTCTGACCTGCATGCCATTCCCTCCTCTGCCCCCTTTCACCTCCCCCAAAACCTTCTTAACAGATGTCTCATTGCCGGAGGCCCAGTGCAAGCATCCCCTAAGTAAAGCCTTTCCGGCCTGACCCCTGGGAAGCTGAGGGTATCCTCCCAGGTGTAAGCAGGTAGAGCGTTGCTCGGTTTTGCAACTGGGTACTTGTGTATTCTCAATTCATTATGAGTTTTATATGGGAAAAAATGAGGCATAGTTTATATCTGTATTTTGTGATAATGTAATTCGTTCAACAGAGGAGTTTCAAAGCCCCAAACAGTGATCTTGATTTCTAAAGGGTTCAGACAAAGTTGTCATTCGTGACTGCTCTGAACAAGCGCTCGGAAAGCTATAGCGCAGTGACTAAAACTTCCTCATCAGTAAAATGGTTGGGAGGACTAGATGAGTTCATTCATGTTAAGTTCTCCCATGTGTGTTTTATTCAGTAACACACTTACGAGGCAGTAGTTGGTCTTTGTTGATATCATCCTTTTATATCCCAGAGTATTATTACCCAATAATGAGAGAAGGTGGTAATGAGCATTTTTGTGAAAGCTGAACCAAATCTGGAATTAATTAAAGATAGCCCCAGATTTGTTCAACCCATACTATCCACTCCTGGTTGTGTAATATCCCTACTCCTTATCCTGCATGGTAAAACAGGCCCCCAAGATCCAATCCCAGTGGATTATTCCCATCTTAGCTGCCACACAGGATAAATCCTGTGTTTTATCCTGTGAATACTGCTCACTCCCCCTCTGCCTCCATGCTTTCCTGTCCCTTGAATTTGCTCCTGCTATTACTTTATACTACCTGGGTTCCATATTTGTGTATTCAAATTATTTCTCTCTTCCAAGAATCCCCACTCCCAAGACTTATGATACCCCAGTGTCTAAATATTCACTTCATGCTGGTACATCTATCATACATCTCTCATGCAATTCATCAATTGCATGCTATTTCTTAGTCAATTCTTACCATCCCTGCTATATTAGAAGTCTCGGATCAGGAAAATTCTCTGTAGTCTGACTGTACAAGTCATATAATCTCACTGAATCTGAGATGCCTCATCTTTAAAAAATGAAGTTCAAAGGGAATGATTTCTCATGTTCTCTGCAAGTCTGTAATATATACATGCATCCACTGCCCACAGATATTACCCATTGAGCCATGAATCAGTTTATTTTCAACCCAAACTTAGCAAATCTATAAAAGGGCTAAAGCTGAAATTTAAAATGATTGACCTAAAATGATGCAAGCATATCAAAATGTGATATGATTTTGTCTTCATCAAAAGTGAGCTAAGCTAGTATTTCATTAAATTGGGGTTTGGTTTCAAAATGCAGACAAATGTTTCCCTGGACCGAATAGAGTATCCTTCCTGGAATGCAGCAGGTTTTACTGGATATTTCTTTCTTAAATAGGAAACTGGAACTAAGAGTTTAGGAACAAAGTTGTCCTGTGATCGTTAAGTGCCTTCACCGTCATGATAGATGGGCAGCCACGGTGTGAACATACAGATTCAGCATAAGCAGGATCGCAGTCAGTGTAAAACAAGAACTTCAAACAAAGGGAGAGTTCAGAGCGACAGTTGAGGGGTACCAACCACCTTCTGCAAAACCACAGAGCCCCCTGGAGTTGTGCGCACAGGCTCTGACAAGCCACATCTTTGTTCTCCAATGCTGGGGTGTATGCTTTGCTCCTTCCTGAAATTCTTCGACTTGGTAGCACATGGCTTCTGAATGTCATTATTCCCAGGACCTGAATTTTATATTATAAGAGTTTCCTGGGCAGCCTGCCAGGAGTGGGAGGAAAGTCCCCATTAACACTATCACGTGGTTGCTTAGAAGGCTTGGAGATGACGTCATCAGCCAAGGCGCGGAGCCCCGGAGGTGAGGCGCCTGGCTTTAGAGCGGCAGAGGGATTTGGGTGGAGGAGAGAGAAAATGAAAAGTATATGTACAGTCTACGTAGTGGAAGGAAATATATGTATTATTACATTTATATGATGTATTTGGCTATGTATATTAATGATGTATGTTCATATACTAAAATAGACTGTGTACATATTTTAAATAGTAATATACAATGAACTGAAATATATAATGAAATGAGTGTTTCATATGTCATAAAATATATAATAGTTATATAATATATGGTATAAATATATACATATAAAATTTATTCCCACACATATTTAGGGGAAAGGAGTTTAGAGAGGCATCTAAAGATATCTTCCTGAGTACTAATTTCCTTGTCTAGAAAACAGATTGTTTGAAGAATCAAGTGAAAAAAAAAAGAATGAAGAAAATCAATAAACGTTTTCTCAAATGTTTATAAAAAGCACTTTGTAAACGTTATCTTTCAACAGAAACAAAAGGCATTATAATTAACTATAAAATAGTTGGTTTATCAATGTTAGATATACCTCAGCCTCGATCACAATCCTGAGGATATTTAAATGTTGGAAGTTGGATTATCCCATCAGGTTTTCCTATAAAAGACTGCATGAAAGTGAAGGAAAGTGAAGTCACTCAGTTGTGTCTGACTCTTTGTGACCGCCATGAACTACACAGTCCATGGAATTCTCCAGGCCAGAATACTGGAGTGGGTAGCCTTTCCTTTCTCCAGGGGATCTTCCTAACCCAGGGATCAAACCCAGGTCTCCCGCATTGCAGGCAGACTCTTTACCAGCTGAGCCACAGGGAAGCCCAAGAATACTGGAGTGGGTAGCCTATCCCTTCTCCAGCAGATCATCCCGACCCAGGAATCAAACTGGGGTCTCCTGCATTGCAGGCGGATCCTTTACCAACTGAGCTATCAGAGAAGCCCTGATATATAGGGACTGTATACACTCTATAAATCATTCATTCATTTGTTCATTCAACAGGTACTTAGTGAGAACCAGCTCTGAACCAGGTGTGAGGGATACAGCAGTGAAGAGTTTGAGTCCTTTTTTCTCAGGAACTTACATTCCATGAGGACAGCAAACACATAAATAAATGTGAATAAAAGTGAATAAATAGGTATATAATGCCTCAAAGTGATAACGAATGCTGAAAATAAATGGGAGTCAGGCAGAGGGTACTGGTTCATTCAGGATGACTCACAAAGAGTTGTCCTATGAAAGGACAGTTGCTCTGAAGCCTAAGAAAGTGGGGGTGACCCAGGGAGTTATCCAGGGAGGCCCTGTCCAGTGCACAGTTGCTGAGGCAGGGAGGCACCTGAGCCATCTGGGAACTAGCAAGGAGGCCAGTGGGCTTGGAAGAGGGGGAAGGCATAAGGGCCCAGGGGTGCAGGTCCTTGGAGGCCCCCTTTAGACGTTAGCTTTTACGCTTGTAGTGAGACGGCCTTGAGCATGACAGGAGTACTGTTCCAGGATGTGTCTGGCAGCTGTGAAAATAGATCGTAGCGGGTAAAAGCAGGACAAACTGGTTGAAGGGATAGAGGATAATCCTGATTTTGTTCTTCCTGGACCAGAGAAGGTGGAACTGAATCCCTAGACGGTCACTTTGTTAGACTAATGACATATATTTCCCATGGTTTTCAAAGTATATCCATATCCATTACCTGGTTGCATCCTCATTATTATATCCCCAGAGTTATAGGCATACCAGCTACTCACTCCCATTTCAGAGAAGAGTCTTGAGACTCAGAAAACTTAACCCTCCTGCCTCAGACCATAAAAAGTAGACCTGAGATGGATTGTGACTCCCAAGCCAGTGCTCTTTCTGCCAAACTGCAGTCATGGTCCAGCCTTCTATTTCCTATCTCACTTCTTTGGATCAGAGAGCTACCAGATCACTGCAGGGTAAGAACTGAGCTTCCTGAACTTTCCAGAACCAGGATGGGATATTTACACACACAGTCTCATGTCTTCTTTACAGCCACCTTCCAGGGAAGCAGAGCACCCTTATTTTAAAGCAAAGGACCTACTTGAAGGACCGATTTGCCCAAACATCAGGCCAACCATTGATGGATCTAGATCCATTGGAACCCTTATCTTTCTGATTCTAAAACCCCAAAGCCTCTTAAGCCCAGAGTAGTTAAATGATGAACACGGAAGGCCCATTCTTGCATTCCGTCTCCTGAGCAGCCAGGAAGGGAAGGGACCCAAATCCAGAGAGGGGTAGGAATCTATTCAGGAGCCCCCCCACCATTCCCCGTTCCCCGAGGTCGTTCTGAGCGTGTGTTCTGTCTCTCCGTCTAGGATGCTCCAAGGTGACCTGCATCAGCTTGACCCGCGAGGCCTCCATTAAACTGTCCCCCTTGCACGGCAAACAGATCTCCATCCGCTACCTGGACATGACAGACTGCTTCGTGCTGGAAGACGAAGGCCTGCACACCATCGCGGCCCACTGCACGCAGCTGACCCACCTGTACCTGCGGCGCTGCGTCCGCCTCACTGACGAGGGCCTCCGCTACCTGATGATCTACTGCACCTCCATCAAGGAGCTGAGCGTCAGCGACTGCCGCTTCGTCAGCGACTTTGGCCTGCGCGAGATCGCCAAGCTGGAGTCCCGCCTGCGGTACCTCAGCATTGCGCACTGCGGCCGGGTCACCGATGTGGGCATCCGCTACGTGGCCAAGTACTGCGGCAAGCTGCGCTACCTCAATGCCAGGGGCTGCGAGGGCATCACGGACCACGGCCTGGAGTACCTCGCCAAGAACTGCGCCAAACTCAAGTCCCTGGACATCGGCAAATGCCCTCTGGTCTCTGACACGGGCCTGGAGTGCCTGGCCCTGAACTGCTTCAATCTCAAGCGCCTCAGCCTCAAGTCTTGCGAGAGCATCACGGGCCAGGGCCTGCAGATCGTGGCGGCCAACTGCTTTGACCTGCAGATGCTGAACGTGCAGGACTGCGAGGTGTCCGTGGAGGCGCTGCGCTTCGTGAAACGCCACTGCAAGCGCTGCGTCATCGAGCACACCAACCCTGCCTTCTTCTGAAGGGACAGCCTCCCGCCCATCGCTGTCACCGTACAGACCTGAACAGAACACGTTGGTTTTTTTGTTTTGTTTTGTTTTTTTCAGAGCAGCCTATGTAAGCACCGACACCCACTCGGAACAGCTTCTTTCTTCCAGGAAGGTTCTTCTTATGGATCTGGCTTTTCTTCTTTCTAATTTCTCACGGGCAACAGAGGGCTAGGAAAGGAGGGTGAGGGAGCCCCATTTCTATTCCAGACAACGGTTTTTTGCAGGGGGAATCAGGTCATTGGTGGTGATGTCTCTTCTCAAAAACATGTACCTCAGAAAGCTGACTGCAATGTCTTTAAGAACATCCCCTTTTCAGTTTCTTTCCTCCTGGCCACATCCCCAGAGTTCTGCACCCCATCTCTCCAACCCTACCCCTCCCTCTCCTACAGTAACAACAAATCGTCAGAATAATACTGCTCTCCACACCTCCTCCTCTTTAAACTGCTTGACTGGCCTAAACCACACTCTCCCATCCCATACCCAAGCAAAATTCTTGTTAAATAAATGTCACAGCACCTGCTATATATGCAGCACTTATAAACCCTTTTAAAGGATCACTTGCAGCAGTTAACAGGGTGAAAGAAGAGACCTGCCTCGTTCCACCCCACTCCCGCTCCACCACTTACTAGCTGTGTGACCTTGGGCAAAGCATTTGACTTCTCTGGGCTTCTGCTTCCAGCCCTGAATCAGAGGACTTCCTCTGATCTAATCAAGGATGAGCTTCATGCCCATTTTAGAATCGAGGGAACAAGAGATGTCAGTAAACCCAAGCTCCTTGGCAGCACAAGAGGCATCTACCTCTTCCAAGGATATCTATTCTGTGACTGCTTTCAGGAGGCGTGCCAACCCCACCTCCTGTATGTTCTTCTCCCTAATCTGAGTGTCATTCAGTTTGTTTCTTTTGATGAGTGAGTCTCTTGGTCATCCTCTCTTGCCCAGCCAGATGGACGGCTTCTGTACACACATGCTTTTGGCATCACCCCATCGCATGGAGGTGATGGAATTCCTAATCACAGCAAAACCCACCTCCCCCAGTCAGGTTGATCTTTCTGAGTGTTTCCAAGTAGGAAGGAAGACACTCACAATTTTTAATTAACAAGGGAGGCCCAGGAGAACACGTGTCCTCCAGGGTTTTTCAAATCCCTGTTGCTGCACACGTGGCATGCACGCACACATCTGCCCTACAGCTGGCAGGAACAGATGCCTCGGTTCTTTGTCATTCAGATCACATTTCTGTTTTCTCATCTGTTTATTTCCTTGGGCATCCAGACTGCATCACGTGAAGCCCATTGACATTAAGTCGTAAGTGTCACGTGTGCAGATTGCCACCTTGTGTGCCTCCCCTGTGATGTCTGCTTGTCCTTCCTCAAATATGCAGAGCAGATTTCCAGGTAGTTTAAATCCTGTCCACTCAAAAGTGCCCCACAAATGGAAGAGGGAACATGTGATAAGATGTAGGCACTGGCCCACCAGCTAAGACTTTGATATCCAACATTAAAGCCGTTGCCAAGTATAAATGTGAAATGGTCCTATTTGGATGGAAATCCATTTGCTATCCTCATTCATGCGAAGTCAGGATGCCAACAATCCCATTGCTTGTTTTAATGTCATTTCATTGATTTTTGTTAATAAGCCCATGACCTCTCTTAAATTATTCTCTGACAACACCCCTCTTCCTTTGCTTTCCAAACAGTTCATTCATTTCGTTCTCAGAGGACCCACCCTCCACACTCAGAGCCTAGTGTCTCCAAGCTAAGCACATGCAACAGTTTCACATCCAGCCTATACACCAGTTGACAGCTGCACTCCCATGTTAGGCTCCCTGCATGTCTTTGTCTTATTTTGAGAAGGAGATAGCAGTGAGATGGCATCACATGATATATGGCCACCTCTCCAATCAACACTGTCAGCAACTTGGAGGTGCAGTCAATGCCACGTGCCACAGGGAGAAAGGAATTGTTTGTCTGGGGATAGTATCTGGTAACAAAGTTTAGAACTGTGAAAGGGATTGAAGGTAGCATTCCCCTGCTGTGTGACTTGTGACTCTGTTCAGAGCTTCAGAATATAAGTCACAAAGGATCATCCCTAACCCTTCGTACTGAGATCTTCCAAGTGAGCCAATGTAATACTCCTGGAATAAGAGGAAAGATCCAAAACGGCTCACACAACCAGAGAGGGGGTGTCCCATTCCAAATATCTTGATCACCACCTCTTGACCATAGCACCTACACTGTCTTCCAAACTTGAGACAAAGCCAGCCTTCACACTGATTACCTGGCTTGCCCTATCTTTCCCCATTTCGGTCTTTCTCCCAGTCTGCTCTTCACCCATTCCACTTCCCCTTGTCGTATGAATCTATGACAGTGGTTCCTGGGGAAACAGCTCAGCAGATTTTTAGAGACCACGCGAAAAGCCTCACTAGGAAATTTGCCTGTTTTTAAACATTGCTTCCTTCCTGCCTCTGCTAAATTGAATGCTCATTGTTGTTGTTGTTTTAATTCTAATGTTCAAATCACTGCGTGCTGTATGACTCTAGAAAGCCTTAACTTACTACCACCAAGAAATAAAGCAATATGTTGGTAATCGGGTTCAGCCTCATTTAATTCCCTGGCCAGAGTAGCCTGATGTTCAGATGGGGAAATTCAAGAGTGAGGGAGAAACTTGCCTCCTGTTGAAATAGAGAGCATGTCAGGTCACTGCTGCTGCTGGCAAAGTTGCACCCGTGGCTGTGTCATTCCCCTTAGCTCATTGTCTTTGGCTAAAAATTAGCAGGTAAGTAAAAATCATTACATTCACAGTTTATATCTTCAGTTCCCTAACCCACCTTTTGATGGTACAGCAAAAAAAAAAAAACCTAGAAGCGGAATATGGCAACTTGATTGAAAAGGAAGAATTATCAATCGGTTGGAAAAAAGGAAATGCCAAATATCTCCCTACCCAAACCTTTAGATCAAAGAAATTAGTATGGCAGAAAGCAGGTACTGAGAGATGAATGGAAAATTCCATCTTTAGCAAGTAAAAACATTTTCAGTTCAGTTCAGTCTCTCAGTCGTGTCCGACTCTTTGCAACCCCATGAATCGCAGCACGCCAGGCCTCACTGTCCATCACCAACTCCTGGAGTTCACTGAGACTCATGTCCATCGAGTCAGTGATGCCATCCAGCCATCTCATCCTCTGTCGTCCCCTTCTCCTCCTGCCCCCAATCCCTCACAGCATCAGAGTCTTTTCCAATGAGTCAACTCTTCGCACGAGGTGGCCAAAGTACTGGAGTTTCAGCTTCAGCGTCAGTCCTTCCAAAGAAATCCCAGGGCTGATCTCCTTCAGAAAGGACTGGTTGGATCTCCTTGCAGTCCAAGGGACTCTCAAAAACATTTTAGGAGATGCCAATTTTAAAAGTAGCTATCCTCAACTTCCTTCTTACCCTGATTCAGCTGCTTAAGGACTATCACATAAACCAACAGGACTAGTAACTGCTTTGAAATATTAACTCGAGGTAGCTGCATACAATTCTTGTCAAGATCCCAGAATAAAGTTAGCAGTAAATAAGATGCATATGCCCTGGAGGTTCATGATTTCTTATATTGACATTTGTTGAGAATTAAAGACTTCGAGACGTTTGACATCCAGGAGCCCACAACATGAAACCTAACAGTTTAGTATTTTTAAGGGAAAAAGAATTTTTTTTGCAATAAAATCGCCTACCAGGTCTAAATTTTCACAGAAAAGTCATCAAAAAGTAGTGTTTTTGTTCAATAGCTGGCAATCATGATTAGTTCAGGAAGAAGTTAATTTGCAGAAATGCTGAATAGACAGTAGAAAAGGGAGCAGGAATATTTAGTGATGAGGTAAATACTACATGAATATGTTCATGCAGACAGTCTGTGAAACAAAACTGGTTTTCCTCTTTCCATGCTCAAATGCTTTCTTCTTTTTGCTTCACACACCAGCATGGTTAGTCGCTTCAGTCATGTCCAACTCTGTGACCCCATGAACTGTATGTAGCCTGCCAGGCTCCTCTGTCCATGGGATTCTCCAGACAAGAATACTGGAGTGGGTTGCCATTTTCTTCTCCAGGGAATCTTCCTGACCCAGGGATCAAACCCATGTCTCATGTTTCCTGCATTGACAGGTGGGTTCTTTAACAGTAGCACCACCTGGAAAGCCCCTCATACACCAGTAGTTGTCCTTAATGTTGCAGGAAGGAGTGGTTCATGGAGAGGGGAGGTCCTGTTGCTGTCTCTCTGCTGGGGATGCTGATACCATACCATCGTTGAGCCCTGCCTAAACACAGCTCCCTTTGCCCAAAGAGCAATTCAGACACGTTCCATAAAGACAACCACCAGATGGGCAAAGTTGTTCACTGAAGGCAAGAAAATATTGGGTTGACTAAAAAGTTCTTTCGGGCTTTTCTGTAAGATGGTACAAAAAACCAGACGAACTTTTTTGGTCAACCCAGTACTTCCACAGACATTCAGACTGGGGACACACCGACCAAGACTGTATCCAGGATATGATGATTCCTCCTTTCCTTGAGTGCAACATTATCTCCTAAAGCCACAGGTCCATTTTTGTAGTCTTTTTTTTCCTTCTCAAGTTAGCAGATCAACTTGAATTTGAAACCACATGAGATGAAAGAGCATGGTCTTTTGGGAGCTGAATAGGTTTCACCATCCCTGCCTGTAAACAGCACAGTGGTGGCATCTTCAGCAGGATGCAGCTAGAATGCTGATCTCATGGACCATCCAGGAAGGCTACGTGAAAGCTCTAAATTGTTGCTCAGGCTGCTGTTGCTACTGCAAAGTCGCTTCAGTTGTGTCCGATTCTGTGCGACCCCATAGACAGCAGCCCCCCGTCCCTGGGATTCCCTATGCAAGAACACTGGAGTGGGTTGCCATTTCCTTCTCCAATGCATAAAAGTGAAAAGTGAAAGTGAAGTTGGTCAGTCGTGTCTGACTCTTAGCGACCGCATGGACTGCAGCCTACCAGGCTCCTCCATCCATGGGATTTTCCAGGCAAGAGTACTGGAGTTCAGAAGATAGCAATCAACATCATCCAGGTATCAAAGTAGGGCTTGGAAATATCATTAAAAAATAAAATAAAACTTGATCTAAAGATTTCCAAATCTGCTTATTTCTATGTTGTCAAATGTTTCTCCTTCTGGCCACTCAACTATTGCATTTTATACTGATGAAATAAGCATGTCTGAATTCTATCCTGGCTCATGTGATGATCAACATATGAGGGAAACTGGATGTTACAGTCTTTCTTCATGAACAGTGAGTCCCCAGGGAGTGCTAGTCATTTCTTCTGAAGGAGCAGATGGTACTCAGCCTCCTTTAACTCCTTTAATGGAGGTTTATTGATCAGGTACTATGAGAGGTTCTGGGTGAATAAGAAACAATATCATTTCCCTAAAGGAACTCCTATCAAATAATGTCATGCAATGAGTTAGAAGGTGGAAAAGGGGATAGAAAAAGGAGATATACTTTCATTCATTCAACAAATAAATATTTTTTTTAAGAACCTAGTATGTGTCAGACACCATGCTGGCACTAAGAGTCTTGCCCTGATGGTTGAAAAAAAGAAATGATTTGCCTTCAGTTAGTCATATGGAAATAGAAAGTTCTCTTTTGTCCTAAGGTCATCCCATAGATTAATTCCTATATACACATACACACTGTCTCTCACACACCCACACACACACACATATAATCTCTAAAAGATGGGAACATTTTGAAAAAACAACACTGAAATATAAATTCTTGGAAAAACTCTAAGAACCTCAAAACAGCCTGATGCTCTCCCAAACAACATCCAGTCCAAACATACAGACACAGCCCAGAGAACTGCCATCCTGATTTCCCAAGAATCTAGCTCAAGGAGAAGAAGATTGCAGGTCCCTCTCTCAAGAATCCTTGGATTCTTCAGCCAACATGATGCTTTTTGGTTTTATCCTAATCATCATGCACTTTTGATGGGAACAGTCAGAGTAAGTGAGGTTTCTCAGTGCACTGTGTCTCCTTATAAAGAACCAGTCTGTGTCAGTTATCTCAACCATACTGGATGACCCAAGTAAGATTGATTAAGTAGCCATTAAAATTGCCAACGAATGGATTTCACTTGTAAATTCCCCGAGGATGGGTTCTTTGAAGCTTCACATTTTACCAGGGTAGTCAATGTGAAATGATCTGCCCACAGTAATAATCAGCTAAACAATGAAGTGCATTAGAAACTGGAAGAGTGATAGGCAAGCGTTTAATTCCCGTTTCTCTGCAGTCAGAAGCAAAATCCTCCTGGTTTTTCAGAGCCCCAAAGCTCTCCCGAGTCTGAGTAGTAGTAGACTTATTAAGCGCATTGCCAGATAGGCACACAAAAGATAGAAGGGAGAGGATTTCTCATTACAAAGATTAACCAGTAATTGGTACTTCCTTTTCCTCTAATCTTTTACCAACCGCTAATGAACACACAGCCACCTTCTATAAATAAAATCTTAAAAAAAAGAAATCCACGTTTCACATCATGAATGAATTCTACATGGGTATTTACATTAAGAATTTAAACAAACTTATCATGGTCCTTTTCATTTAAGAGAAAGTAGATACAAGAACAAAGCTGTCACAACTGATATATATCCTTCTTCATTTTATCTCAAAACCTTTCTTTGGGAGGTGGAAACCAAAACAGACATGATTACCTTTGTATAATTTTACATTTTTCAGACTTCCAGTGTAACTACACAAATGCATTGAATTTCAAAATGTGCCATCTCTCATTTTGCAGTCCCACCCCCCAGTAATGGAGAAATGTGAGAAATGGGGGTTTTTCATGTTCTCTGGCCACTTAGTAAATCCCCTGAAAAGATCATTTTGCTGAACAGATCCTTGTCTTAGTAGAAGATCCAGAGAGGGAGAATTCAGACCATTTCTCTTGTTCTTGTTACAGCCACACAGGCCAGCAAGCGATTTATGACATAGTTGATCTATATGAATGATGTTCATGAAGCACAAGCTTTCCATCAGCTAGTCAGAGTGTGAGACTCCAGTTGACTCTTCTATGTTCATAATTTTAAAACACCCAAAGAATAATGACCATGAGCATGCTGGAAGTTTGGAGACCAAGAAGCTGTGGATTTAAAATTAAAAAAAAAAAAAGAAAGAGGGAAAAAAATAACATTCAAGTAACGACCTCTAACTCACATAATGAAAACCAGAGTCTCCTCCGGATTTCCAAGCTGGCCTTGTTTCGCTGGTACTCTCACCTTGGGGCTCCTGGGTGTGATGTTTCTTTTAAAAATAGTGCCCTCGGGAAAGCAGTGGGAAATACAAACACTGCCATGGGAGGGCATTAGTCTCCTTTCCTTTTAAAACGTGTGCTTAATCCCACATGCATGAGGCAAAATAAAGCTTAAAGGTGATCGTGTTATGTAAGGAGTCTTTTTGCTTTTACAAGAAGAAAAGCCACACGTTCTCAGGTACTGTCTCTGTTTCTTTGACTTCCCTCACCCTCAATTCGCTGGTTTCAGGGTTCCAATGCCTAATTCTTCACAGTCAATAGCTTATTTTGGCCATGAAGAAAAGCATATTAGTATTATATCAGTAACTTCACAATAGAGTTCCTCTCCCAGGTTTGGGAACCCAGAGTTAAACCTTGGGAGCAACTGGAATCCAAGAAAGACCTTGGGAGAATTTAGCTGAATGTCTGCTTTGGCTGAAACTAAGAAATCTTTAGCAAGTGCAATCTTTTAAGCTTTTTTAAAGCTTATTATTTATTGACTCTGTGCTTAGTCTCTCAGTCATGTCCAACTGTTTGCAACCCCATGGACTGTGGCCCACCAGGCTCCTCTGTCCATGGGATTCTCCAGGCAAGAATATTGCAGTGGGTTTCCACGCCCTCCTCCAGGGGATCTTACCGACCCAGGGATCAAACCCAGGTGTCCCTCATTGTAGAAGGATTCTTACTGTCTGAGCTACCAGGAAAGTCCATTTTTTGACTCTAGTGAAATGAATTTTATGTATCTCATATCTTTTATATAAAATTTGTAAATTGTATGTATTACCTTTTTGCACCCCTGGAGGTTCATTGGTAAAGAATCCGCCTGCCAGTGCAGGAGATTTGGGTTTGATCCCTGGATAAGGAAGATCCCCTGGAGGGGAGCATGGCTACCCACTCCAGTATTCTTGCCTGGAAAATCCCATGGACAGAGGAGTCTGATGGGCTATATTCCATAGGGTCACAAAGAGTTGGACACTACTGAGCGAGTAAATGACATTAACCTTTTGCTTAGTTCTGCTCACTGAGTTCTCTGTGGCAAAGGATGAAACACAAATTCAAGTTGGAGTCCTATTTTTTTTTATCCTGTTTTTTGTTTTGTTTTTCACTGTGCTAGGTGGATGTGGCCACTCTTGTTTAGCACACCATTTTCAGAAGATGTGTCCCTTTTGGGGGGCCTATGGTGACTTCAAAGAACTTCTCAGGCTACATTGCTAAGTGTGGGTAGCTCGGTATTCAGGAGAAAATACCACTGTCAGGGCCCTGGAGTAATTTTTCGGGGACACAGAATATTTTTGGAGATGATCCTCGGAATATAACCAGCCTTGATCTGGAAGACTAGAGGGGTTACACTGTATTTCTCAAAGGTGAATTCGAATTGTATTGTTGTTGTTCAGTCACTAAGTTGTGTCTGACTCTTTGCAACCCCATGAACGGCAGCACACCAGGCTTCCCTGTTCTTCACTATCTTCTTGAGCTCAAACTCCTGTCCATTGAGTCAGTGATGCCATCCAACCATCTCATCCTCTGTCATCCCCTTCTCCTTCCCTCAGTCTTTCCCAGCATCAGGGTCTATATGCAGAGGCTTAATTACCCCATAGCTATAAACTGTAAGTGTAACAAATTTGGAAGACTTTTTGTGTTTTTTTTGCCAAACCTAAAACTTCATTATTAATTTGTAGATGTTCACTCACCACTCTTAATTTCCTACTAATTTCCCTGGATGGTCCTGCTTGTGCAGCATTTACAGTGGGAAATTTTGCTCCTGTTTGAATCCAAGGCTCCTCATCTCAGTGATTAGTGACTACCAGCAAATCTCTTGAAAATGGTTACAAAATTATAGGTAAGCGCTCAATAGATGAGACTTAAAAATTTCAAAAAGCCACTGAGAGAAACATTTTAAGTTTCTTTATGACACTTTGTTTCTGGTAGAACATCACGGGACCAAAGGGTTTGCAGGTCTTTTGTCTTGCTTTTAATGAATACCCAAATATTTCCCTTCTATATGTCCAGGAATGGACTTGAAATAAGTGATTCTTTAAAAGATTAAGTTTCATTTTTAGAAGTGTTCCAACTTTGGTTAAAAGGATTACAATCAGAAATTTTTCATCTCGGTTTGCCTTCATCATGGGAATACCTGCTGGTCCCTCTGCTTTATGTAACTATAAAAAAAAAAAGGAAAACTTTGCTTTCTGTTTGGGTTGTAATGGGTGCAATAGACATGAATCATGAGGTAGACAAGCTCTGAATACCATTGATTGTATTTCAAGATATTATTAGCATAGAGATAAATTTAAGTCTGCTTCAAGTTAGTATCGAGCAGTTAGCCTCAATAGGATTCATGTACATCTAAACACCTAATCCTTCAGAAAACTTCTTTTAATCACCGTCCTTCTGATTTAGCAGAATCAGAATAAAGAGTAGAAGGGCTTACAGGCCCTTTCCCCAAGCTTCCTAAAACCTTTCTCTACCACTAATCTGAAAGCAGAGTGTCCTGCCGAAATACTCAGACCAAACACACTTAGGTCATTTGTTCTCAGGTTCTTTGTTAACCTCTTCCAAATGGTCCTGGATTTACCTTGGTCCAGCATTTGGGATGTCTCTAAGCTTTCTGTGGTAATTTCTTAATATCTCCACCAGCACTCCTGTGAACATTAGATGTCCATGGTAGCAGAACTTCAATATGGTCTGGGACTAAGGTACCTGCTGCATGCTTGCATGCTCAGTCGCTTCAGTTGTGCCCGACTCTGCGACACTGTGGACCATAGCCCACCAGGACCCTCTGTCCATGGGATTCTCTAGGTAAGAATACTAGAGTGAGTTGCCGTGCCCTGCTCCAGGGGATCTTCTCAACCCAGGGATCGAACTCACATCTCCTGCATCTCAGGTAGATTCTTTATCACTGATTCATCAGAGAAGCCCAAAGTCCCTCCTACAGTCCCAGAAGGACAAACACAGAGATACTGACCAACTCTGCCCCTGATACATATTACAGATACAAAGAGGGAAAGTCGTCCTTAATTTCTCATAACATGGTCAAATCTGATCAAGCTAATTAATCATCAGATTATGATTTAACAGTTCATAATTGGTTCTGCCACTGATTTTCTGTTAATGTTTGGAAGCATCATTTAATTTCTATGCTAGAAGATATGGCAACAACAATGGTTAAGGGGTCAGGCTTTTTGGATCATTGTTAATATTTTATATGGCAGACTGGTTTACATATAAAAGACAGATCTATCTATAGATATATATGTGTGCATGTACATATATGTGTATATTTGGTCAAGGAGTACCCGGAACTGATGGCATCTCATAAAAATTTCTGATGTTCCTGAAATTATCACTGGCTCAGTTTTTTATTTAGCTTTGAGACTCAGAACAAAACAGCAATGGAACCACATCTATCAAAAATATTGAGTGCTGCATCTGCCCTCAATTTTTATCAAAATCATTCTGAATCTTGCCAGTCTGTCCAACTAAAAAGAGAAGAATAGAGAGATTCTACTGATGCTGGAATAAGGACAAGAAAGATGTTTGACTCAGCCAATAAAATCAAAACAAGGGGAAAGCCAAGGGGATAAATAACCCATCTGAATTAGGATGCAGACAGGGCTTCATGGCTTAGATTTTTTTTTTTTTCTCAGCTCCAGTTACTAGGACTAAAGATGAGGGTATTTGCCAATGGCACCCAAAAGCCTCCCCTTCGCCAAACACAATATTTTTTCCAATGTGGTAGTGAAATGTGTCTTTCGTACTGATTTTTAAAATTCCCTAGCCAGATTTTTTATGGAAAAAAAACTATAGCAGAATGAATGCCATTGATAATCAGAAGTAGTCTGCATAGTCTGCATTCTGGGGAAATACTTTCCAAAGAACACAGCTACGTTTTTGGATGTGCTGCCTCTTAGCGTTTTCTTCTGGGCAGAGCAGTTGGATCTGGCTATGAAAAGACATAACTCAAGGGCAGGCTGAAGACATGACGCATTCTAAAGATGCCAAAGAAATACTTGGTCGTGTAAGTCTTACATTGTTATTATTGCTTTATTTTTAAGCGGCATATTTGGGCATGTGGAGTAATACACAGAAAGGAGTAAAGGACTGTTATGTGTAATTTGTTCAGATCAGAGTTTGCATTAGCTCAGTGACACCAGAAGGACTGATATTCACTGCTCACTTGGTGAGAGAAATCTTTGAGGAAATGACATGGCAGCAGGAGAGAGAAATGCATTTGCACTAAAATTTGTTGCGTTGCAAACAATTTGCAAAGGAATGCTATTATTAGTTTCCTACCGTAGATTACAGGGCTTCCCTGGTGCCTTAGATGGTACAGAATCTGCCTGCAATGCAGGAGACCTGGGTTTGATCCCAGGGTCTAAAAGAGCCCTTAGAGAAGGGAATGACTATCCACTCCACTATTCTTGTCTGGAGAATCCCATGCACAGAGGAGCCTGGTGGGTTACAGTCCATAGGGTCACAAACAGTTGGACATGACTGAGCGACTAACACAAACACACATAGATTACAAAAATACCCCCAAAATTGGCAATTTAAAGAAATAGATGTTTATTATCTCACAGCTCCTGTGGGTCACAGAACAGTATTACATCTGTATCATAAGTTCTGTATCTTACAGAATTTGAGAACAGTTTACTGGGCAGTTCAGCCTCAGGGTCTTTCAGTTAGGATATCATCCTTGGCTATAGTTATCTAAAGGCTTGACAGGATGGAAAACCCACTTCCAACCTCACTCAGCAGCTACTGGCAGGAAGCCCCTGGGCAGCTGGTGTCCCCCAGAATGAGTGAGCAAGAATGAGGATAAGAGATGGCAAGCAGGAAGCCAGATGACCTTGATGAGTTTTCTGCTCGATCCTATTGGTCACACAGACAGAGGTTGATATTCCAGGTGGCAGGGATCACTCTGGGCTATCTTGGAGGCTGGCTACATAAAATGCATTCTTTGTTTTTTTTTTTAATGTATTTATTTATTTTTTAGCTGCATGGGGTCGTGGTTGCAGCACTTAGGATCTTTGTTGCAGTCTGCAGGATCTAATTTCCTGACCAGCGATCAAACCTGGGCCCCTTGGATTGGAAGCTCAGAATCTTAGTTACTGGACTCACCACAGAAGCCCCCGGCCTCCCATTCTTGGAAAACAATCAGCTCTTAGTTCTTTCATCCTGTCAATGACTACCTCTTCTAATTCCTTTCTCTCAGACGCCAAGAGAATAAAAGAAGGAAGAGAAGACGGAGAGGAGAAGAAATAAGAGGAAAAGAAAGAGGAAGGTGAGGATGAGATAAAGGCAGAAAAAGAAGAGGAAAACTGCAGGAAGAAAGAAAATGAAGAGAAAAAATGCTCTGTATTTTCTTTTGAAAAGCCTTTGTTTTGCCAGCTTCTAAGCCCGGATCATCTCTAGGCATGCCACTGCCTGTCCAGAGTCTCATTAATGGGCTTTGCTATAATGTGGTAGCTTACTCAGTTTCTCGATTTCCTTCTTCCACTAATAATCACTCCAAGGAGAAAAGAGTTTTCTAAGAATGTTATTTCCCCAAAGATATGAATTATGCCAAATGTTCCCCTTGTAACACTAATGTTAGCTATAAGACAGTTTTCATTCTAAATAATTACTTTCATTAAACATATTAGAAGACACTGTCTCTTTCATGATCTGCTATCCCTTATTCAACATCTAACACTCAATTCATTCAGGTCTCTGAAAAATGTCTCAAGCAATAAGTTTTTCCTTGGGTTTAGTTTTAGAGGAAAAAAAACACAAAAAACAAAATAACTGTACTCTCCAGGCAAGCTTGCCTGCTTTCTTTAACAGTCCACAAAGATAACATATCTCATTGTAATTTATGTTTTCCTTCATTTCTGGGAAGTCTAGAAAATAATTAAGCTCAAACTATAATCTATAACTCTTTCCAGGTAATTAGTAACATCTATTTCTTCTCTAAATGTCATGATTCCTTTTCTTTTTTTTTCATTATGTTTAAAGTTATATATCACCACCAATCCTTTTGTAGTAGACAGGATTTATATTCTATATAAATAGTAGATTATGACAGTTCCAGCAAAGAGCAAAAGATTTTTGACTCAGGCTCCAAAGCTGAAGTCCACAACATATGACTGTCACTCAGTTCTAGCAGTACCACTGAAAATGCATGACTCTTAGGTGATATCACCAATTTCTTGAGGAAGATCCTGTCTTTTTATGTTTTTTTTTTTTTCCTGAAAATCACGGAGCCAACAGATGATTCAGATTTGTCTCTTCTCTGAGTCAACTTGGATACTATTTGTTACGTCCTGAATTGTGTCTCTCCCTTCTGCAAAACTCATACATTGATGTGCTAACCCCTAGTAAGTCAGAATGCGACTGTATTTGGTGACAGCGTCTCTCCAGAGGTAATTAAGTTACAATAAGTTTATTAAGTTCTTTCTTAGGAGAAACAGCCTGGGGACATCTTGATCTTGAATATCTAATCTCCAGCAACGTGAGAAAATAAATTTCTGTTGTTTAAGCCACCCCGTCTGTAGTGCCTTGTTATGGCAGACTGAGCAAATGAATACACTGTTTTATCCTCCCACAAAGGAATAAAAATCGAAGCCTTCAACATTTTCATAATCCAGGTCAAACCATAATTGAGTACAATTTGATTTGAAGATTTGAAATCAGGTACAGACGGAGTACAGGGAACAGAATGGCAGAAATCTTGCTTACAGGTGTCAGCTGCTTCCTTAGTGAATTTCTGGAAGTATCTAAAACATGGTCAGCCTGGTCTACAGCTCTCTCCTCTGAATTCTGCAGGGGTAGGTACTGCTAATAATGGCAGAGGGGTATCAAAGGGAAGATTGTTACCTGCAAAACCCAAAGCCTATACGTCTCCATCAGTTCTGAAGCACCACTGTTGGCTACATCATTAATGGCTCCAACTCACCAGCTGTCATCTTCCATTCATCTTTTGAAATTACTTTAAATCCTTGCATATGTTTTTCTAAACCCACAGATGGTAAGGGGTCTATAAGAGACAGACATTGAAATGTGGGCATCCTACATCAATATTTGTATCAAGATCACATTGACACATCCTTACTTCCCAAGGAGACACAAAGGAGCACTTCTTGGCCCAGAGGGTGTTTGCATGGCACAAATCTGCTGACGTCATGGCTGGATAACATTTCCAGCATCCAATTGGATCTTATGATCTAGTAAAGTGAGATTGTGGGCAGGGGTGGTCAGGTAGAGTTAATGAGTGGAAATTTAGAACCAGGAAATGTTGTTCCCTGCAGATAAACTAAAAGACACACAGGTATTTCCTTTTCTTTTCCGCTTCCTTTAAAAAAAATCTATCATATTTCCTTTCTGGAAAGGAGATAGAAATATTTATGCTGGTGACATTCTATTATCACCTTCAGAATTTGGTGCAGACAGAGCTATTCCAAATATTTTCAAGCCTTTCTGCAAATAGCCAGCCTTGATAATGGAGGGTCTACCTTAATTTTCTTCTAATCTCTGCTAAACATATATCATGATATTTTTCCTCCATATATATGTTAAACCTCTTTATGAAGGATGCATGCTTTTCAAGGAAGAAAGTAGAATGTTAAACCATTGATTCAAGTATATAGATCTCAGGCATATACACATCTGAGCTATTTTGATGGATGGTGTGTACCTTGTCAATGTCTACTATAATGATAACAGGACTGATAAGGTGTAGTTCACCAGCTACCACATCTTGGCTGGAGGACCAGGGACTATGAATGGTGGCCATGAAAATGCCATCACTGTCACCACCACTCAACCCCAGTACCATGACTGGCTGCTTTCTGTAACTGCTTCCTTCATCATTTTATCAGAGTGAAGAAGCAGTGGCTACAGTGTGGGGTTCGCCGCTACATCCTGAGATGGCTTGGAATCATGGAGATACCAGTAGTCCTGGCATCAAAAGTACCAGCTCTATGTTAGCAATAAGACCATGGGCATCTCACTTAATCTTTCTTCTCCCAATGGCCTCATCTTTCACATGTGGGAATTTGGCCCAGGTTCTTAGGTTATAGGATAAGAGATGATAAAAGTGCTTTGTCAACTTTGAAGCCCTATAGAAATATAAGTAATAAGTAACTTGTTTGCATTTCCAACAAGGTCTTCAGGGTGCAAATGCAAAAAAAAAAAAAAAAAGTGTCGAATCTTTTCATGCTTTGCTCCACCAAGCTGTTAGTGGCTATCTGTAGAAAGGCCCTGATCATTTTCTCGTTTATTTGCATAGACATTTCAGGCTTCCCTTATAGCTCAGATGGTAAAGAATCTGCTTGCAATGTGGGAGACCAGGGTTCAATCCCTGGGTTGGGAAGATCCCTTGGAAAGAGGAACGGCAACCTACTTCAGTATCTTGCCTGGAGAAACCCATGGACAGAGGAACCTGGCAGGCTATATAGTCCACAGGCTCGCAAAGAGTCATACACAACTGAATGACTGACACTTTCATTTTCACTGGCTTCTTACTCATATAACATCACTGCAACCACACTCAGATACCAAGCCTGAACTAAAGAACATCAACTATAATTCAAAAGCAGTTAGGTTTGATTCAAATATCAATTTATTTGCTTTCTTAGTACAATTAAGTTCTTGATGAATATACTCATTTATAAGATACAAAATGGAGAAGGCAATGGCACCCCACTCCAGTACTCTTGCCTGGAAAATCCCATGGATGGAGGAGTCTGGTTGGCTGCAGTCCATGGGGTTGCAAAGAGTCAGACACGACTGAGCGATTTCCTTTGACTTTTCACTTTCATGCATTGGAGAAGGAAATGGCAATCCACTCCAGTGTTCTTGCCTGGAGAATCCGAGGGATGGGGGAGCCTGGTGGGCTGCCATCCATGGGGTCACACAGAGTCGGACATGACTGAAGTGACTTAGCAGCAACAGCAAGATACAAAATGACCTCAATGTAGCCTATTTTCTGAAAATATCCTAAAAATATAACACTTTTGGCTTTCAAGAGAGCCTTCTACCAAGGAAAAGAATCACCAGAATAGTTTGCGTGAATTTTTTTCAATTTTCTTTTCCTGTTTGAAAGCAATCTAGGTTCTACATGTCAATATCAAGATGGTGCTCTTAAAAAAAAAAACTATAAGTTTAATTTTAATATATTTACGGCCCAAGAAGGAGCTTTGTCACTTAAATGTATGTTTTGTGTTAGTTGCTCAATAGTGTCCGACTCTGGGACCTCACGGACTGCAGCCCGCCTAGCTTCCCACACCATGGGAAGAATACTGGAGTGGGTTGTCATTTCCTCTTCCAGGGGATCTTCCTGATCCAGGGATCAAACCCAGGTCTTCTGCATTGAAGGTGGATTCTTTACCATTTGAGCCACCAGGGAAGCCTGAAAATGTATGTTTGGTCAATGGTAAGTCCTCATCTACATTGTAAGCAATTAGCCAGACCTGGTGCAGTTTGAAAAACTTAAGCATTAACTTAGCCTTTTGAGATTGAGCTTAGGACACTACCAATTTGTTTTGAATTTGGAAACACATCACTTTCCCACATAAAGAAGCTGTCTCTTTAATAGGCACAGTAAGTTTCCTAGGAGAAGGGAAAGACTGGGCACCAAGCCCTGGATTGGGTATTTTCATCTCTGGAAAATGGTACCTCAAGTTTTTTTCTGTTCTATCTGTCCTGTTCTGTTTTGGCCTATGACAAAAACAAAAACCCAGAGGACAGCCATAGTGTGGTGTTGTCATCTGAAAAACAAAAAGAAACAGCACCATGGAAAAGTTGAGAGTTTGTTTTACTCAGCAGACAAACCTGAGGATTTAAGGACACAGCCTCTTGTATCACTCTGAGAGACAGCTCCAAAGAGGTGCTGGTGGAGCCAGGATATAGAGGAGTTTTTGCAACAAACACCAGATTGTCAGAACATCAAAAGATTTTAATATTTTAGTCGCTCATTCTGATTCTGCAACCCTGTGGACTGTAGCCTGCCAGGCTCCTCTGTCCATGGGATTCTCCAGGCCAGAATACTGGAGTGGGTAGCCTTTCCCTTCTCCAGAGGATCTTCCCAACCCAGGGATTGAAACCAGGTCTTCCACATTACAGACGGATTCTTTACCAGCTGAGTCACAAGGGAAGCCCAGGAATACTGAAGTGGGTAGCCTATCCCTTCTCCAGCGGATCTTCCCTACCCAGGAATCGAACCAGGGTCTCCTGCATTGCAGGTGGATTCTTTACCAACTGAGCTATGAAGGAAGCCATCCAGATGTGGAGGAGGTGACCAAAAACAGACTAGGGTTTGTGAGAGACATGGCAAACAGTTTCTGTATGGATGACAGTCAGGTAGAGAGGGGAGCGGGGCTCATGGGTTCTGTTTACCTGTCCTTGAGAGGCCTACAGGAGCATTTGTGATCCAGGCTTTCCAAGTTAGGCACCAAGAGGGAGCATAATGTATATAGACCAACAGAAGAAAGCAAAGAGCAAATCTTCATTATAATTCCACACGTCTCCCACACTGAACTTTTCCTGATTAATTTTTTCTCAAACACAAAACAATGCCATAAAATGCTCTTACAAATGATATTGCCAACAATGTAATGTTGCCTCATGGTAACGATCCAGGAGAAATTTTAAGATTTGAACATTCCATCTGCTCTCATTCCAGCTAAGTGAAAGTACTATCTCACGTGGGTTTCTATCAAAGTCAGAGCAGAAGGAAAGTTAACTCCAAAGAATGTAAGCAGACACCTCTAGAAACTCACATGTGGGTTTAGCCTGCACATTTCAAACCAGCCCCAGTAGAGCCATTCAGCCCAGAACTTTCTTCTCATTTCACGGAGATGAAGAACTTTCTAGCATCAGGAACACTGAACTTGGAAGTTGAAATTTATGAAAAGTATCCATTAGAAGTAAAATATGAGAAGTTCTTCTATTAGAGTGAGCTGGACTGACCTACTCAATTCAATGTTCTATCTGAGTGTGATTCTAGGGACAAAGTGCTAACACAGCAGAGAGCACAAGGGCTTTGCTGTATTAAGTTGTATCCTACTTTTCTTGAGAAGCTCCCTTAACGCTGAACCTCTGGGAGCAGGTCCAGCCTCAGCCCTTCCCACGGAGGGTCCCTGGGTTTTTTGTGAAGTCTCCAATCCCTTCCAAGATCCCTGCACACCCAGGGAGAGGTGACCATTTCTAAGTTCCAAATTTCCTTTGTAGTTCCCAGTATCCACTGAAGATGAAGCTGGGTGACATGAACCAGGTTTTTCCCTTTAATTTCCTCATCTTAGAAGTCAGAATCGAAGAACCTACCACATGGGACCATTGTGAGGATTAATTAATACAAGTAAATCAGAAGATCACTTGAGTGATTCCTCACAGAAAAAGTCACCTGGCCCTAAAGTTACTTTATGACTAAACAAACACATGGTAAATATATTAATTTTATTTTCAACTCTATCAATACTTCACCAATTACCCTTTAAGGATCAGTAGTTTGAGGACTTAAGAAAGCATCTCAGTCACCTGGAGGGCTTGTTAAAAAACAGGCTGACAGGTCTCATCTCTGGATCTTCTGATTTTGATGGAAAATGAGAATTTGCTGCAGATGGTGACTACAGCCATGAAGTTAAAGGATGTTCGCTCTTTGGAAGGAAAGTTATGACAAACCTAGATAGTGTATTAAAAAGCAGACATCACTTTACTGACAAATGTCAGTATAGTCAATGCAGTCTTGTATGGATGTGAGACTTGGGCCATAAAGAAGGCTGAGCACTGAAGAAATGATGCTTTCATACTGTGGTGCTGGAGAAGACTGCTGAGAGTCCCTTGGATTGCAAGTTGATCAACCAGTCAATCCTAAAGGAAATCAATCCTGAATATTCATTGGAAGGACTGATGCTGAAGCTAAAACTCCAATCCTTTGGCCACCTGATACTAAAAGCCAGCTCATTGGAAATACCCTGATGCTGGGAAAGACTGAAGGCAGGAGGAGAAGGGGACAACAGAAGATGAGATGGTTGGATGGCATCACCAGCTCAATGGACTTGAGTTTGAGCAAACTCCAGGAGATGGTGAAGGACAGGGAAGCCTGGAGTGCTGCAGTCATGGAGTCACGAGAAGTCGGACACAACTTAGCAACTGAACAACAACACACAGAATTTGCATCCCTTACATATTTCAAGGGAATGCTAATATTCTGATCTGAGGACCACACATTGACGACCATTATTATAGACCATTAACTTCATTAGACATTTTCTCTGGTAAGCAAACGCCTTCATTCTAATTGGGACAATATCAGGTTAAAGTGCATAAGTCTATTTATGATTCATTTCAAATAACGTATCAGAATTTAGAAGCCATAGTATGTTTTCTAAGGCTATTTTGTAAGTTATTTTCTTTGGGAAATTCAGGAAAGAAAATGAAGACGTAGATGTGAATTTGATACTTAAGGCATCACCCAATCATGTTCAACTTTGAGTATCAATTGTGCCTTGTTCTATTTCCACTGTTTTCATGTCCAAAACCAAAATGAGGAGCTGGGACTCACTATGTGCTGGGAATTTGTGAGGCCGTGGAGCAGATGGTACAGTCAAGGGCTTAAAGAACTTTTCTTCACTTTCTGTGAAGTGTTAGCTGTAAGATCTTCTGAGATCACAGGGAGAAAGAATATCTCATTCTCTGGATGGCAAAGTGAAAATCCCCTAGTGTTCACGCGACTTGGAGAGGAAGTGACTGTTGGCTTCACGACGTGGAGAAGCACGTAGGGCAGGGACACAGAGCCCTGAGCCTGCCTTCCATCACATTGCCCACAGAGAAGGGACACAGACATGCCAGAGACAGTCTCTATTGGATGCAGATGTCTCCCAAAGAGCGAGTTTATCCTGTTAAACGGCCACCGCCACAGCAACTGCTTATGAAATCAGGGGGAGAGTGAGGTGAGGAGGGTCACATGTTCAGACACATAGTGAAAAACATTTTACAAACCTCATTAGGGCTAAAGGAGAGCATGATGAAAATAGCCTGCGTATAAATCCAGACTCGCCAATTAGGCCAACCATCCCCCAACCCCTGGGACCCTATTTCGGCAAAATACAGTTACTAGGAGAATTGAAGCCATTACCCAGATGTCCAACAAAAGCACTCTTTGATTCAATCAAGGGCCTGCCTTAGCAGGCAGACATAACTGCTACAAATGGAATTGAATCTCATCCCCTTTTCACACAGGATGGGTTCAGCCTTCGTGTTTTAAGATGACATCTGGCTAACAGTTCCTGAAGAATGCTCTCCCAGCTTCCTCTAACGTTTTGCTTCACTTTCTGATTTTTCTGGCTGAAAATCCATTCATCACCAATCAAATAGTTAAGTAACAATGATGCATACAGCTCTGAAAAGAAGAACCGACAGGCAAATGTTTCCAGGATTTGAGGCATTTCCAGTGATTATAAAACTGATGGAAATGTGCATACTTTCTGCTGCTGGCTCAGAAAGATAAGGATGGTACCAGTCAGAGGATTGGACCACAGCCTCTCATCTCCATGGAAATGCCAATCGAAGCACTGCATGTGATTCTGAAAATGTGGTAGTACCTTTATGCTTAAATTCATTGGAGAATGAAATGCCCAGGAAACTTCAAACAAGAAGAATGAAGCTTGGAGGAGAATATCTTGGGAGGGGAGGTAACCCAGGTTAAATACTCTTTTTGCAACCACAGAAACAGTCCCAGTCGTGCATTGATTATTCTCCTAAGATCTGTCTCTTTAAAACACTGTAAAGCCAAGGAGAAAGACGTGGAAGGTTAGTATAAACATACAGTAGATGGATCCACTGCCCACAGTCATACCAGCTTCACACAGGCAATTCTGGTGTCCGTTAATCTTCCAATTATCCTTTCCATTCACCTGAATGGCCGTTCATAACTTCCTTCTCAACTTGGAGCTGGTTTCCCCACAGAAGCCTCCCAAAGCCCAAAATAAGGGAAAGTGCACCCCAGCCCCTCTCTGAGCCCACCATCATATTCACTATATTTTATTGCAGTTTTTAGATTTCTCAGATATCTGAAAGTTCCATGAAGGCAGGGGCCACAGTTTCTCTTTCTGATGTCGGGTGTAATAGCTAATTCAGAGGAGTACAAAAGAATTTGCTGAGAGAAGTAATGAAGGAATGGAAGCTTAGGTGTGAACTTCAGACCACTCTCATAGTTACAAAGGCCTTCACAGCGGTCAAGGTTGCCACAGAAATCAGATGCTTGTGCTCATGCTAAGTCGCTTCAGTTGTATCCCACTCTTTGTGACCCCACAGACTGTAGCCCGCCAGGGTCTTCTGTGCATGGAATTCTCCAGGCAAGAATACTGGAGTGTATTGCTATGCCCTCTTCCAGGGGATCTTCCCATCCCAGAGTTCGAACCCATATCTCTCTTTTACATCTCTCAAATTAGAATAATTTGAGTATGTATATGTCTGTCAGAGTTCTCTGTAGTAACAAAACAAGTTGGAGAGACAGATGGACAGATAGATAAAGAGATAGATCTTTTGAGAGAGAAAAAGAGAAAATGATTTTAAAGAACTGGTTGAACAAGACTGTGAGGACTTGCAAGTCTGAAACCTGTAGGGAAGTCCCATAGGCTGATAACTCAGGCAGATTATCTATGTTACCATTCTGAAACAATTTCTCCTTCTCTGGGAAATGTCCATGTTTATTCCTAAGGCTTTCAGCTGGTTAGACAAGGCCCACTGATACCATGGAAGAGAATCTGAATGTAAAAGTTAATTGATTGTAATTGTTAATCACATCTACCAAATGCCTTCACAGCAAGTTCTAAACCAGTTTGATGCCATACTAGTGGGCACCATAACCTCACCAAGTTGACACATGGAATTAATGTGTCATTGATGCATTTCAGAAAGAACTGTTCATAAATGTAAGGGAAATAAACATTGAGAGGAGAGTACCCTGGAGTTAAAAACAAGAGGGCTGTGATTACCCTCAAGCATGAAATGACAGGGGGAGGGGAGGGCGGAACAGTTGCCAGAATCTAGATATAGAGAACTTTGAGGAACGGATGCCTTATTTGGGCCTGTAACCTTAAATCAAGTGACCAGCGACCTCAGGAAGGAGCCAGAGAAATAAATACCACCTCACTCTCTCCCTCCCTCCATTCTCCTGCTGTAGGTTCCTATTGCCTGAACACAACTGAAAACCACAGGCCAAGGGAGCCTTGTGAGCTTCAAAGCAGCCCATTTTTTTTTTTTTTTTGCTGTTGTTCAGTTGCTAAGTCATGTCTGACTCTTTGTGACCCCATGGACTGCAACAAGCCAGGCTTCCCTGTCCTTCACTATCTCCCAGAGTTTGCTCAAACTCATATCCCTAGAGTCAGTGATGCCACCCAACTATCCCATCCTCTGTCACCCCCTTCTCCTCCTGCCCTCAATCTTTCCCAGCATCAGGGTTTTTCCAATGTCAGTTCTTTGAATCAGGTGGCCAAAGTATTGGAGCTTCAGCATCAGTCTTCCAAAAAATATTCAGGGTTGATTTCAGTTAAGACTGACTGGTTTGATCTCCTTGTAGTTTAAGGGACCTTCAAGAGTCTTCTCCAGCAGCACAGTTCGAAAACATCAATTCTTCAGCACTCAGCCTTCTTTATGGTCCAAAGCAGCCCATGGGCAACAGAAAATATCAGCAAGGTCTTGTTCAGAAAGCACAGTGACAGAGCCAGAAAATAATCTATACCCATTGCGTAAATTAACAAGGAGTCTGATTATATCTCACATCACTGGAGCATGTGTGAACATTAAATACAACAGACTTAGGTAAAGGGAACCCCATCCTGAAGACTTAGACAGAAGAAAAAGTTCTTTAAAACCATTTCACACCAGTCAGAATGGCTGCGATCCAAAAGTCTACAAATAATAAATGCTGGAGAGGGTGTGGAGAAAAGGGAACCCTCTTACACTCTTGGTGGGAATGCAAACTAGTACAGCCACTATGGAGAACAGTGTGGAGATTCCTTAAAAAACTGGAAATAGACCTGCCTTATGATCCAGCAATCCCACTGCTGGGCATACACACTGAGGAAACCAGAAGGGAAAGAGACAGGTGTACCCCAATGGTCATCGCAGCACTGTTTATAATAGCCAGGACTTGGAAGCAACCTAGATGTCCATCAGCAGATGAATGGATAAGCAAGCTGTGGTACATATACACAATGGAGTATTACTCAGCCATTAAAAAGAATACATTTGAATCAATTCTAATGAGGTGGATGATACTGGAGCCTATTATACAGAGTGAAGTAAGCCAGAAGGAAAAACACCAATACAGTATACTAACGCATATATATGGAATTTAGAAAGATGATAACAATAACCCTGTGTACGAGACAGCAAAAGAGACACTGATGTATAGAACAGTCTTATGGACTCTGTGGGAGAGGGAGAGGGTGGGAAGATTTGGGAGAATGGCATTGAAACATGTAAAATATCATGTATGAAACTAGATGCCAGTCCAGGTTCGATGCACGATACTGGATGCTTGGGGCTGGTGCACTGGGACGACCCAGAGGGATGGTATGGGGAGGTAGGAGGGTTCAGAATCGGGAACACATGTATACCTGTGGCGGATTCATTTTGATATTTGGCAAAACTAATACAATATTGTAAAGTTTAAAAATAAAATAAAATTAATTAAAAAAAAACATATTTACTGTAAGTGCTGCAAGATAATTCTGAAAATCTGACATCAACTAATTGAAGTATGAAAATGAAGAAAAGGTCAGAAGGAGAGAGAAGACTGATGAGAAAGGAGTATGAAGACATGAAGAGCAGGTAAATGTAACAGGGAATTATTCCAAGGGAGTTTGCAATAGAATCACAAGGTTAAACTTTCTACTGGAGGCAGCAAAATACAGAATTGACGATGTTAAAGATAAAAATTTATATGTAAGAGACCTTGGGGAAGCGCTACAGAAGCAATAATCAACGGCATATTTGAGAAAAACAGCTTTCATGTTCATACACTTTGTTGAGGTTGAACTTTAAAATGTGAGGCTACAAATTTAAGTTTTACTATGTTCTAGGAAAAATCCACACCAAGAGACACCTACATCCTGACAGAAGTTGTGAATTTCAAAAGTGAAGAAAAATTTGTTAAGCCTATGGAGTAGGTCAGCAGTTGTCTGCTAACCTGAATAAATGAATAGCCGTTGTCTTTGGTAATTAATCTCTGCAACTCTAACTGCAGTTGAGAAGATCATCTATACTCTAAGAAGACAATTGAGTCCTGTGCACAAAGGAAGATATATAGCCTGTGCATGTTACCTTGTCAAGTTGTCCAAGAGAAAGATTTAAACATTCAGTTGCTCAGAAAATGACCCTGGCATTTTGAATAATTTCAGTTAGATGAGAGATGAATCAAAATGTAATTCTAACACACCCATATATATAGTCTACTTAGCATAACTTATGTTAACATAAGATACCTAAAAACAAAACTGTATTGCTTTCTCTAAAGTAACTCAGATTACGTCTGTCTCATCTTTTTATCTCATCCTTTATAGACAACTGGTGGTGGTGGTTTAGTCGCTAAGCCGTTGTCCGACTCTTACAACCTTGTGGACTGTAGCCTTCCAGTCTCCTCTGTCCATGGGATTTCCCAGGCAAGAATACTGGAGTGGGTTGCCATTTCCTTCTCCAGGTGATCTTCCTGACCCAGAGGTCAAACACGTGTCTCCTGCATTGGCAGGCAGATTCCTTACCCCTAAGCCACCAGGGAAGCCCTTATAGACAACTAAGAATGGCATAAATGATTTATTAAGGTTTCCCTTCCTCTGTGTTCATCCCAAGCCTAGAATTGAGAAGGTTCACATGTTATCAGAATGATCTGCAATTTGGGGGTAAAACTTGACCCTGGAGTGCTTCCTTTGGATTTAAGTCACTTAGTAACAGACAGTATGTTTTATAATCAGCCATAGCCCTGGTTGAAGACACCAGAAGTAAAAATTGTTTTTATTTTGTGTCTTCCCTTGCCAACTGTGGCTAAATACTGAAGTATTTGATAGGACAAAAAGTTTGTTTGGGTTTTTCCATAACATTGCATCAAAAACCCTAATGAACTTTTTGGCCAACCCAATATTTGGGACACAGAGCTATGAGTAGGATTAAAGTTTTATTTGTTTCCTTTATTCAAAAGATTAAAGGTGCCTAAACAATATAATGCCCAATTGCATTGCAAGTTACTTGAGTAATGGTTTTTGGCTTCTTTAAAATTTATGTGGAAGATAGCAGCAATTGGAGATTTTTAATTAGAAAACCTAATAAATCCACTCAGGGATTGATATTAGCTGTTACTGAATAATTCTTTACCAATGACTCATATAGGATCTATAAACGTCTCTTTGTTCATGCTTAAAATCAGTGTGCACAGTATGGTGTCCACTATGTTTCTTTAAAAGCATAGATTAAGGTTACAAGAAAATACACCCACAATACGAACTAACAAATGTACACTTTCAGAGTTTCAGGTAAGCATTCTGTAAGCATTTATAATTTTTCTACCTTGGACATCTATAATTTTTAAGTCAGAAAATGTTAACAAAAACCTCAGCATATATAATACAATATGTTATATATTTTTGGAGAAGGAAATGGCAACCCACTCCAGTATTCTTGCCAGGGAAATCCCGTGGACAAAGGATCCTGGAGGGCTACAGTCCATGGGGTCCCAAAGAGTTGGACACGACTAAGCGACTAAGCACAGCACAGCATGTTATATACTTTAGCATAACTACATAAAAAGATGGAAAGGAAATAAAATGTTAACAATATGTAGCTTTAAGATGTAGAAATACAGGAAAATTATTTTCTTCATATTTGTAATATTTTAGACATTCTGGAAATAACCATGTTTTAAATCCATAGGGACTAAAGTAATGAAACAGAGAAGCACTTGAACAATGATTTCTCTTTCTCTGGGGAATAACTGTGTGAGTTTCACCAAATAGTTTTATCACCCAGCAATAATTTTAAAAATCATCCTCAACATAAAGAAGTAATATTTATATAAAGATTATTATATGTCAATCTCTATCTAGGCATTTACATTCTTTGTCTTACTTTAGCTCTAAAACCATCTTAGGAGAAGTATTGCCATTATGATAATCATTTTACAGATGAGAACACTAAGGCTAAGAAAAGTAAAAGGGAGTTTGTCCAACAGCTAGCAAAGAATGAAGTCAGCATTAAGACTAAAATCTCTGGTCCAAAAGTGAAAAAATAAAGATGAAAATGGAATCCCTCCCACCCAGGTCAGGATACGCTCTATGCATCATGCAGAATCTTAATTCCCCAACTGGGGTTAGAACCCGGGTCCCCTCCAGTAGGAGCTCAGAGTCCAAAGTACTCACCTGCCAGGGAAGTCCCCAGGATCCTTTACTTACACCAGATTAAGTTCTAGAAGGGCCCTCTTCCAGCCTAGGCATACCCCAAATCACTAACCACTAAATTATTGCACTTTCATGTGGGCTTTACCTGCACACCGACTCCTCACATGAATGACCTGCACACTCGGCCACTCGGGCAGATCCCTTTCCTATCAGTGTAATGTTCACCTGGAAGAGAGGAGAGGGAAGGCGAGAAGGAGGAGGAGAAGGAGAGAGCACCCATGACAGCAGAGCAGTCAGCAGCCTCCTTTGACCTCTTAATGGAGCTCAGTCATCCCATGAAGAGTGATCTGCTCTGTGGACCCCTTCTTCTTAGCTGTACTCATCCTTGTAAGTTTACATGTATTTGCGAGATTATGTTTAAATTATGTCTTTCTGACTTGACTTACAACCAAGACAACCACAGTGTTTCATCTATATCCTGATTTGTTTAGCACAGCCTCAGTTTATGCTTTTTTTTTTCTGGTATATATATTTTAATATTATGCATTTAAAATGTTTTAACTTATTATTGCTGGTATTGCTATTATCATTATTGGCACTTTTATTATTTATTATTATTTTTGGCGTTCTTGCACTGTGTGGCATGCAGGATCCTAGTTCCCCGACCGGGGATTGAACCCCTGCCCCTGCATTGGGAGCATGGAATCCCAACCACTAGTCAGCCAGGGAAGTCCCTGGTGTATTTGCATTGTAGGCAGATGCTTTACCGTCTGATCCACCAGAGAAGTCTGCCTATTTAATAGTCCCCTGTTCACTCTCAAACAGAGCTGGTTTGGACAAAGAATTGGGTGATATGCCTATTTTAGTTTAACTGCATCCTCACTGCAAGAATGTCTAGCACATTTTGAGAGCTTTCTAGATATGTGTTGAATGAATGAATGAACAAATACCACTACATTCTGGAAACCCAAGTTGTAATTTCTTATTTTCCCGGAGCTAAGCAAGAGCTTTCCCTTGGGAGGCTCTGTGGGGTTAGTACTCATGATGGCAAGTTGAAGAGATACATCTGGTGCCCTTGTCACTTCTCATGTCAGTCACGGCCCATCCAGGGAGCTAGAAACACTCAAGTTACATGACTCTAGGAATTTGACCTTACACAGTCGTGGGAGGACCAGGGAAGTTCAAGTCCAGGAGGGGAGATACATAGGGAAGGGAGTCACCAATGGTCATTCTTGGAGGCCAAGGGTGTTTAGTCATTAATGTGGATCTACAGAGTGGATCATGAGAAATGCTGGGCTGGATGAAGCACAAGCTGAAATCAAGAATGCTGGGATAGAAATATCAATAACAGATATGCAGATGACACCACCCTCAGTTCAGAAAGTGAAGAAAAACTAAAGAGCCTCTTGTTCAAAGTGAAAGAAAAGAGTGAAGAAGTTGGCTTAAAGCTTAACATTCAAAAAACTAAGATCATGGCATCCGGTCCCATCACTTCATGGCAAATAGATGCGTAAACAGTGGAAACAGTGGCTGACTTTATTTGGGGGGGCTCCAAAATCACTGCATATGGTGACTGCAGCCATGAAATTAAGATGCTTACTCCTTGGAAGGAAAGTTATGACCAACCTAGACAGCATATTAAAAAACAGAGACATTACTTTACCAACAAAGGTCCATTTCATCAAGGCTATGGTTTTTTTCAGTAGTCATGTATGGATGTGAGAGTTGGACTATAAAGAAAACTGAGTGCCGAAGAATTGATGCTTTTAAACTGTGGTGTTGGAGAAGACTCTTGAAGAGTCCCTTGGACAGCAAGGAGATCCAACCAATCCATCCTAAAGGAGATCAGTCCTGAATATTCATTGGAAGGACTGATATTGAAGCTGAAACTCAAATACTTTGGCCACCTGATGGAAAGAGCTGACTCATTTGAAAAGACCCTGATGCTGGGAAGGATTGTAGGTGGGAGGAGAAGGGGACAACAGAGGATGAGATGGTTGGATGACATCACCAACTCAATGGAGATGAGTGTGAGTAAACTCCGGGAGTTGGTGATAGACAGGGAGGCCTGGAGTGCTGCAGTCCATGAGGTTGCAAAGAGTCGGGCACAACTGAGTGACTAAACTGAACTGAACAGAGTAGAAGGAAATTCTGGGATCATGACAACATCAGAGCATGATGGCTGACTATCACCGCTGCCCTCCATCACTTCCTTCATTTTTGCCTGAGTACGACTCATGATCATGTAGGGAGTGGAAATCTGGGTAAATACAGGTTTTGACTAACCAAGTTGACAAAGCCCAAACCAGCATGCTTTTCTCTGGCCCTTCTGATCACACACTTGCACTATTCTTTTTACCTGAAGCATTCACAGGCTCTATAGTATACTACAGACTTTTCCAGTGATCCTGCATTTTCTTCCTGGGAGGAAATGCCTAAGCCAACTTACCGGAATTCAGGGCTTTTTTCTAAAAATTAAAGAAATATTTCTTCCAGTCCTCTGTGTACTGATTACTGGTATTGCTTTATATTACAAGGCTTTATTGAGGAATGGACTGAAACTTAGAAGAGCAAAACTTTTCTTGGAAAAAAAAATACTGACTTATGATTTTTGTTGTTGTTCAGACATGTAGTCATGTCCGACTCTATGGACCCACGGACTGCAGCACTCCAGGCTTCCCTATCATTCACCATCTCCCAGAGCTTGCTCAAACTCATGTCCATTGAGTTGGTGATGCCATCCAACCATCTCATCTTCTGTCATCCCCTTCTTCTCCTGTCTTCAATCTTTCCCAGCATCAGGGTCTTTCTAATGATTCAGCTCATCCAATCAGGTGGCCAAAGTATTGGAATTTCAGCTTCAATATCAGTCCTTCCAATGAACATTCAGGACTGATCTCCTTTAGGATGGATTGGTTGGATCTCTTGCAGTCCAAGGGACTCTCAAGAGTCTTCTCCAACACCACAGATCAGAGCATCAATCTTTTGGTGCTCAGCCTTCTTTATGGTCCAACTCTCACAACCATACATGACCACTGGAAAAACCATAGCCTTAACTAGACAGACCTTTGTTGGCAAAGTAATGTTTCTGCTTTTTAATATGCTGTCTAGGTTGGTCAGAACTTTTCTTCCAAGGAGCAAGTGTCTTTAAATTTCATGACTGCAGTTACCACCTGCAGTGATTTTGTAGCCCAAGAAAATAAAATCTGTCACTGTTTCCATTGTTTCTCCATCTATTTGCCATGAAGTGATGGAACCAGATGCCATGATCTTAGTTTTCTAAATGTTGAGTTTTTCACTCTCCTCTTTCACTTTCATCAAGAGGCTCTTTAGTTCTTCTTCACTTTCTGCCATAAGGATGGTGTCATCTGCATATCTGAGGTTATTGATATTTCTCCCAGCAATCTTGATTCCAGCTTGTGCTTCATCCAACCCAGCATTTCTCATGATGTACTCTGCATATAAGTTAAATAAGCACAGTGACAATATACAGCCTTGAAGTACTCCTTTCCCAATTTGAATCAGTCCATTTTTCCATATCTGGTTCTGTTACTTCTTGATCTCATGCAGGTTTCTCAGGAGGCAGGTAAAGTGGTCTAGTAGTCCCATCTCTTTCAGAATTTTCCACAGTTTTTTGTGATCCACACAGTCAAAGCCTTTAGCATAGTCAATGAAGCAGAAGTAGATGTTTTTCTGGAATTTTCTTGCTCTTTCTATGATCCAACTGTTGGAGTTTTCTCTCCGGGATTTGGAAATGGCGAATCTGAAAGAACAACACTTGGACAGTCTCTGCAAGGACTGACAATTTTATTTCTGCAGTCGAGCCTTTTTATAGGAGTGAGGAACAAAGAGCTTAGAGCATACAGCTAGCAGGGCATGTACAAGGCTAAGACATAATCAGTAAAAGATATTTCAAGGAACAGCGCGTTCTTAATGACCCATGTGTTTATCCCATGACCCATTTTCTCAAGCAACATCTTTAATATTTAATTGTTAAATCTTGGCGCCGAGCATAGCCAAAGGCAGGAGATGTTTTTCAGCTATCAGTACACAATGCCTAGGTACTTCTGGCCCTTCACCATTTCCCTGAGGACCTTCTCCTTCAAGGCTATTTTGCACTGTGCCTCCCAACACCAATGGATGTTGGCAATTTGATCTCTTGTTCCTCTGCCTTTTCTAAATGTGGCTTGAACATATATCTTGAAGTTCTCAGTTCACATACTATTGAAGCCTCACTTGGAGAATTTTGAGCATTACTTTGCTCGTGTGTGAAATGAGAGCAATTGTGTGGTAGTTGGAACATTCTTTGGCATTGCCTTTCCTTGGGATTGGAATGAAAACTGACCTTTTCCAGTCCTGTGGCCACTGCTGAGTTTTCCAAATTGAGTGCAGTACTTTAACAGCATCATCTTTTAGGATTTGAGATAGCTCAGCCGGAATTCCATTACTTCAACTAGTTTTGTTCATAGTGATGCTTCTTAAGGCCCACTTGACTTTGCACTCCAAGATGCCTGGCTCCAGGTGAGTAATCACAACATCATGGTTTTCTGGGTCATTAATATCTTTTTTGTATAGTTCTTCTGTATATTCTTGCCACCTCTTCTTAATATCTTCTGCTTTTGTTAGGTCCATACTGTTTCTGTCCTTTATTGTGCCCATCTTTGCATGAACTGTTCCCTTGGTATTTCTAATTTTCTTGAAGAGATCTCTAGCCTCTCCCATTCTATTGTTTTTTTCTGTTTCTTTGCATTGTTCACTTAGGAAGGCTTTCTTATCTCTCCTTGCTATTCTTTGGAACTCTGTATTCAGATGGGCATATCTTTCCTTTTCTCCATTGCCTTTCACTTCTTTTCTTTTCTCAGCTGTTTATAAGGCCTCCTCAGACATAACCTCAGATATGCAGATAACACCACCCTTATGGCAGAAAGTGTGGAAGAACTAAAGAACCTCTTGATGAAAGTGAAAAGGGAGGGTGAAAAAGTTGGCTTAAAGCTCAACATTCAGAAAACTAAGATTATGGCATCTGGTCCCATCACTTCATGGCAAATAGATGGGGAAACAGTGGAAACTCAATGGACATGAGTTTGGGTAAACTCCAGAAGTTAGTAATGAACAGGGAGGCCTGGCATGCTGCTGTCCATGGGGTCACAAAGTGTCAGACACAACTGAGCGACTGAACTGAGACAACCATTTTGCTTTTCACATTTCTTTTTCTTGGGATGATTTTTATCACCACCTCCTGTACAATGTTATGAACCTCCATCTATAATTCTTCAGTCACTCTGCCTAAAGATATTGATATTTCAGATCTAATCCCTTAAATCTATTTGTCACTTTCACTTTATAATCATAAGTGATCTGATTTAGGTCACACCAGAATGGCCTAGTGGTTTTCCATACGTTCTTCAATTTAAGTCTGAATTTTGCAATAAGGAGTTCATTATCTGAGCCATAGTCAGCACCCTGTCTTGTTTTTGCTGACTGTATAGAGCTTCTCCATCTTTGGCTCCAAAGAATATAATTAGTCTTATTTCTGACCATCTGGATGGTGGGGTTAAATATTATGCTTATACTGAGATTTCTATGTGTTTCGGTGAGCTTCCCTGGGGTGGGGGGGAGCATAATCATCTATATTGTTGTCTTTATCAATAGGAAGGAAAAAGAATCCCTGACTTTTAAAATCAGTTTCTAAGTGAACTCAAAGCGCTTAGCTATTTTCTTTTTAAGGATGATCCAGTTCTGGTTTCCCTGGTGACTCAGACGATAAAGAATCTGTCTGCAATGCAGGAGACCTGGGTTTGATCCCTGGGTTGGGAAGGTCCCCTGGAGAAGGGAAATGCTACTCACTCCAGTATTCTTGCCTGGAGAACTCTATGGACAGAGGAAACTGGTGGGCTATAGTCCATTGGGTTGCAAAGAGTAAGACACCATTGAGAGACTAACATGTTCACACTTTCACAGTTCAGGTTGAAGCTGCCATGCCTCAGAGTATCAGATCATGAAGAATGTCCACACATGGCTGTGCTGCTAGATATCAAGCTAGAACTGGGAGAGAGACCTAGCACCTCTCATTTACTTGGCAGGCTTGAGTGAGATCCAGATAGCACAGCACTGAGATCCATTTGATGGGCAAGTTTATTATTAAGAGTGTGTTGATGGTGACTGCAGTCATGAAATTAAAAGACGCTTCCTCCTTGGAAGAAAAGCTCTGACTAACCTAGACAGCATAGTAAAAAGCAGAGACATTACTTTGCCAGCAAATGTCCATCTAGTCAAAGCTATGATTTTTCCAGTAGTCATGTATGGATGTGAGAGTTGGACTATAAAGAAAACTGAGCACTGAAGAATTGATGCTTTTGAACTGTGGTGTTGGAGAAGACTCTTGAGAGTCCCTTGGACAGCAAGGAGATCCAATCAGTCCATCCTAAAGTAAATCAGTCCTGAATGTTTGTTGGAAGGACTGATGCTGAAGCTGAAACTCCAATACTTTGGCCACCTGATGGGAAGAACTGACTCATTTGAAAAGACCCTGATGCTGGGAAAGATTGAGGGCAGGAGGAGAAGGGGACAACAGAGGATGAGATGGTTGGATGGTACCACCGACTCAATGGACATGAGTTTGAGTAAGCTCTGGGAGTTGGTGATGGACAGAGAGGCCTGGCCTGCTGCAGTCTATGAGGTTGCAAAGAGTCAGACATGACTGAGTGACTGAACTGAACAGAACTGAGCCATGGGTTCATACTCAGAATCAAAGAGGCAAGAAGACTTCAAAGATCAGTTAAGGAAGAGGGAGAATTTCCCTGGTGGTACAGTGGACAAGAATCCACCTGCCAATGTTGGGGACATGGATTTGAGCCCTGGTCTGGGAAGCAACTGGGGATGCTGGGGAGCAACTAAGCCCAAGCAGCACAACTACTGAGCCTGTGTGCTGCAACTACCGAAACCTGCACATCTAGAGCCCATGCTCTACAACAGGAGAAACCACTGTTATGAGAAGCCTGCACACCACAGCTGGAGAGTAACCCCCACTCACCACAACTACACAAAGCCCACATGCAGCAACAAAGACCTAGCAGAGCCGAAATAAATTTTTTTTTTTTTAATTTTAAAAGAGAAAGAGGGAGCTATCAAAAACATGGGTATAAATGAGAAAGGTGTAGGAGTCACAATCGAGGCAGAGTGGTCTGGATTTCTTTTGCACTGATACTGTCCTGAATCCCTAGAACTCATTATTGTGATCATGATCCCTCTCTGTCTCTGTCTTTCTGTTTTTGTCTCTCTCTTTTTCTCTTACATGTGTGCGCACACACACACACAATCATTTGCATACTTCTGCAAAGTCTGAGAACAGAGTAAGATATTTAAAAAACACAGACCGTACCAAGAATTAGCCAATCTCAATGTTGTTGTTCAGTCACTTAGTCACTAAGTCATGTCCAACCCTTTGCGACCCAAAGGACAGCAGCATGCCAGGCTTCCCTATCCTTCACTATCTCCTGCAGTTTGCTCAGACTCACGTCCATTGAGTTGGTGATGCCATCCAACCATCTCATCCTCTGTTGGGCCTTCTCCTCCTGCCTTCAGTCTTTCCCAGCATCAGGGTCTAAATGCTGGCCACCTGTAAAAGCCATTTGAGAGTGCTCTGCCTTTATAAGGCCACTGATGACACTTTGGTTTACTACACTGTGTCTGTGTGGACCACTGTATGCCAGCCAGTTCGATTGTCTTAACAGACTCACCCTTGGTTAGCCCAAATTCGGGGTGACTATATTTCCAAATGTAGGGATTCAGTGTAGGAGGTAGACTGAGACAGTGTCAAGAACATGACTCTTGGTGAATCCGCTACACATCTCTGCCCTCTGTCTTACAGAAACCTTATCTGCTCTTCCCTTATCGTGTCCAGTCTTTGCTATTGTATGTTATAATAATCTATGTCACATCTCTCTCTACTAGGACATAAAATTCCTTTAGCTCAGAATTTGTATCAGGTTTTTTTTTTTTTTTTCAATTTCTATCATATGTGTCTCGTTGTGCATGAATGCTAGGTCGCTTCAGTCACGTCCAACTCTTTACAACCCTATGGACTCTAGCCCTCCAGGCTCCTCTGTCCATGGGATTCTCCAGGCAAGAATTCTGGAGTGGGTTGCCATGCCCTCCTCCAGGGGATCTTCCCCACCCAGGGCTCAAACCCATATCTCTTAAGTATGCCTAAATAAACAACAAGTTTTAGGACCTTGATGGGACTTGACAAAGTTCAATTTCATTACTGTTTCTGGCCACTTGTGTCATGTTTGCCCTGTTAGTTTGTGGTTTTCTTATATTTAATGGCAATTTTCAGTAATGGAGTACTTAAGGACGAGTGTCTTTCCTGTTCAGTTGCAGGAGAATACTGTTGATGTCCAGATGTATTACTTTATCACGTGGGTAAAGTCACTGAGTTGCCCGTGAGGATTTAGGTGCACAGTAAGTCAAGGAGGATAAAGTATTGCCACTGAGTCAGACAGGCATGGCTTCAAAAAGCTGCCATTTCCTGAATGTGTGACTCTGGGCTGTGTCCTCACTTGCAAAGTGTAGATGATCATGCCCATCTTTTGGGTTGACCATGGAGGAAAAATAAGATATATGTTAAAAACTCATCCCACACAGTTCACTCTCAGTGTATGGTGGCTTTAGAAAATTTTCTAAATTTCAGAGTCAAGAGAGTAACTTTCAAAATCCCAGAGCTCCATAAGTTGTAAATGTGTGTAAATGACTAAATGTGTTAATAAGCATCATGGGAGCACATTTCACTCTAAGATCTAAGACATTAAGTTGGATGGGTTCCAGAAAACAAAGGATGCTTGTGGTAGGTATATTTCTAACTTTCTAATGATGACATCAAGAAAGCACAACTGTGTCCTCTCACAGCGTGCAAAGGGCACATGTGGCCAAGAGTCAGCAGTGGCCACCTTGGAGTGGCCCCTTGAGTTTTCTAAAGCAACAGGGAGCCAAGATGGTGGCTTTACATCCATCCCTCCACCCAGGGCGTACCCTCTTCAAGTGCTTGCTGCAGCTTCCTGCGAACACACCACCAGAGAGATGAGTAGAATAGATGCCATTTGTTGAGTATCCAGGAGGCCAAGAATTCAAGGAGTGTGAGTATAGATAACAGGCAGTAAAATTCCAGATGAAAACTAAAGGTCTTAGTCACATGTCCTTTGTCAGCTCTCTGGGGCTCCTGCAAATATAGGGCTGAGTCATAGCAGAGTGTGGAAAAGAGGAGAGGTCTAGAATGAGGCTTATTGTTCATGAATAAGCCTTACTGTCCGTATGTCCATCTTTTCTGTATGGGATCATGATGGCACCTAAGGATATAAAATAAAAAAGAGTCTCTCTACCATATGGCTCACTGTGCCTCACAGGGGTGGCTGTCTTCCCAAAGCCCCCTCCCATTGGCTCATGCATGAATCTTTACTTTACCCTTCACCCCTTCCTCCATGTTATAGCTTTGTGACATGTCGACTTGGCTGGGCTCAACTGCTACCTCTGGAATTCCCTTTCTAGAATGTTTGTGGAGTTCAAGGGAGATTTCTCATAAGAATTGGAGCATGGATGAAAAGCAGTGGCCATTTTGTAGCGTACACACATGTTCTTTGCAGTGTTCAACCAAACACTGCTCTAAGTGCTCTATGAAGGGATTTTTTTTTCCTGTTAATTATGTTCTCAATCAGCTGACTTTATGATAATCAAAAGGGAGATGATCCTGGGAGGGTCTGCCTTAAACAGTTTGAGGTCTTTCATGAGACCTGAGGCTGCAAACAGCAGCAGAGTCTGCAATTAATTATTCCCCTTCCACCTGGACCTTCTCTTTTAACTGTCTGCCTGTGAGCAATAAGCTCTAACCTCTGCTCTGGGGGTTCCTTCCTGCTCCTGATCTTTCCTCCCTGACTTCCTTTCCAGTGGTCCTTGGGCTCATTTAACCTAGCTGCACAGCTGCAAATGCAATCCCAAATATGAAATCCATATAGAAAAACCATACATCCTACTGGTTCTGCTTCCATGATTGAACACTGACCAGTACACTCCTTCTCAACCCTCATCATCTGGTCATTCACCAAATCTTGTCAATTCAGTTCTTCATTCTAACTTTTACTTTAATGTCACTGAAGATGACACTGCCATCTGGGGAAGCCACTTCCAAGTTTTCACTTCTTCCAGTGCTAATGGAGGGTCATTTGTTTCTGTTTTCCCACGGCCGCTACCAAGTCCAGAATATTGTCAGCTTTTATCTGAATGACTAGAACAGCTTCACGATCTGCTACTCAGCCAATCACTCTTATCCAACCTATTTTCTCCAGCAAAACCAGGGTAAACTTCCATGAACACAAATATGAAAATGTCAGCCCTATTTAACACCCTCCTGTGGTTTCCCAGTGGGTGAAGTCCCAGATGCTTGACTTGTCTTTAAAGCGTCTCTATGCTATCGGCTCCTTCCCACCACTCTGCTCTCCCTACATGCCATACTACATGTTCACTACCACCCAGTGGCCTGAAATGTCCCGCTAACATTCCCTACATAGTGGGCAAACTAATAGTCTCCCCAAGATGTGACCTTCTAAGCCCCAGGACCTCAGAGTATGCCATGTCACATGGGAAAGTGGAGTTAAGGTAGCTGACCTTAGGTCAGGTGGGGTGATCATCCTGCATCATCACAAGTATTCTTATTGTTGAATGAGGGAAGCATCAGGGTCAGAGTTTGAGAGAGATTGAAGAGGTTATAGTGCTGGCTTAGAAGATGGAGGAAGGAGCCATGACGAAAGAACAAGGGTTTTCAAGAAACAATAAAAAATTCTAAAATTGAATGAAATTCTGTTAATTTTTAATTTTTTAATCAAAATGATTACCATCTACTATACCTTTATTTTCATTAGTGAAAGGACTTTTTAATGTATTGTTCTGAAAACTATCAAGCTTACCAAAAACTTCCAAGAGGAATCAAGGAACTCCCATTTACACTTCATCCAATTCATCAATATTTAATAAATTTCTTATATTTTCTTCTTCAGTCATTGTGTGTGACTCCTTGTGACCCCATAGACTACAGCACATCAGGCTTCCCATCCTTCACATCTCCCAGAGTTTGCTCAAATTCATTTCCAATGGGTCAGTGATGTTATCTAACCATCTCATCCTCTGCTGTCCCCTCCTCCTTTTGTCTTCACTCTTTCCCCACATCAGGGTCTTTTCCAAAGAGCCAGCTCTTCGTAGCAGATGGCCAAAGGATTGGAGTCTGTCCAGTGAATATTCAGGGTTAATTTCCTTTATTATTAACTGGTTCGATCTCCTTTTAGTCCACAGGACTCTCAAGCATGTTCTCCAGCACCACAATTTGAAAGCATCAATTCTTTGGTGCTCAGCCTTCTTTACGGTCTAACACTCACATCTGTACATGATTACTTGAAAAGCCATAGCTTTGACTATATGGACACACAAAATGCAAATAGTTATTATTTAATACTACAGATAAAAAATGTTAACACAAAAAATTAGAAGGAACACAAGCTCAGGATAAAGCAAAATCTCTTACATCCAATAACTTCACAATATCATCCTTATCTTTTCCTTGTTTTACCTTGGAAAAGTATTACGGAGCAGTACTGGTCAAGCACATGATTGTAAAATCCTACTTATACGTCTTTATGCTTACTTTTAAATGCTTAATTTTCACAGAAGCATTATATCCTGCACTAGAGTTAATTTATTAATTTTGGTTCCTCTTGAAACCTGAACTTCTTAGTGTCCCCCATAACGTTTGCATCCATGCCCATCATACCTGCTAGACCATAAGCTCTTTGAGGACAAGAGCCATTGTCTCATCTACCACATCGTCTGCTTAGGTGATAATCTGGATAGAAGACATACTCTTCAAAAACATCTATTGATCATGTTAAAGAAATGGCAAGAAAACAGATTGAAAGATAGAATATAAAGTTCATTAAAAAAAAAAAAAAAAAACCTCTCTTTGTGTGAATCCTAAATACAGAAGCCAAACTCAAAAGGCAACAAATAAAGCTGCTATGAACACTCATGTACAAGTCTTCTCATGCACATATCATTTCATTAAGTTAAGTTCAGTTCAGTCACTCAGTCGTGTCCGACTCTTTGCGACCTCATGAATAGCAGCATGCCAGGCCTCCCTGTCCATCACCAACTCCCGGAGTTCACTCAGACTCATGTCCATCGAGTCAGTGATACCATCCAGCCATCTCATCCTCTGTCGTCCCCTTCTCCTCCTGCCCTCAATCCCGCCCAGCATCAGAGTCTTTTCCAATGAGTCAACTCTTCGCATGAGGTAGTCAAAGTACTGGAGTTTCAGCTTTAGCATCATTCCTTCCAAAGAAATCCCAGGGATGATCTCCTTCAGAATGGACTGGTTGGATCTCCTTGCAGTCCAAGGGACTCTCAAGAGTCTTCTCCAACACCACAGTTTAAAAGTATCAATTCTTCAGCGCTCAGCCTTCTTCACAGTCCAACTCACATCCATACATGACCACAGGAAAAACCATAGCCTTGACTAGACGGACCTTTGTTGACAAAGTAATGTCTCTGCTTTTCAATATGCTATCTAGGTTGGTCATAACTTTCCTTCCAAGGAGTAAGCGTCTTTTAATTTCATGGCTGCAGTCACCGTCTGTAGTGATTTTAGAGCCCCCCAAAATAAAGTCTGACACTGTTTCTACTGTTTCCCCATCTATTTCCCATGAAGTGGTGGGACCAGATGCCATGATCTTAGTTTTCCGAATATTGAGTGAATAAGAGCACTCTCCTCTTTCACTTTCATCAAGAGGCTTTTGAGTTCCTCTTCACTTTCTGCCATAAGGGTGGTGTCATCTGCGTGTCTGAGGTTATTGATATTTCTCCTGGCAGTCTTGATTCCAGCTTGTGTTTCTTCCAGTCCAGCATTTCTCATGATATACTCTGCATATAAGTTAAATAAGCAGGGTGACAATATACATCCTTGACGTACCCCTTTTCCTATTTGGAACCAGTCTGTTGTTCCATGTCCAGTTCTAACTGTTGCTTCCTGACCTGCATACAGATTTCTCAAGAGGCAGGTCAGGTGGTCTGGTATTCCCATGTCTTTCAGAATTTCCCACAGTTTATTTGATCCACACAGTCAAAGGCTTTGGCATAGTCAATAAAGAAGAAATAGATGTTTTTCTGGAACTCTCTTGCTTTTTCCATGATCCAGCAGGTGTTGGCAATTTGGTCTCTGGTTCCTCTGCCTTTTCTAAAACCAGCTTGAACATCAGGAAGTTCACGGTTCACATATTGCTGAAGCCTGGCTTGGAGAATTTTGAGCATTACTTTACTAGCATGTGAGATGAGTGCAATTGTGTGGTAGTTTGAGCATTCTTTGGCATTGCCTTTCTTTGGGATTGGAATGAAAACTGACCTTTTCCAGTCCTGTGGCCACTGCCTAGTTTTCCAAATTTGCTGGCATATTGAGTGCAGCACTTTCATAGCATCATCTTTCAGGATTTGAAATAGCTCAACTGGAATTCCATCACCTCCACTAGCTTTGTTTGCAGTGATGCTTTCTAAGGCCCACTTGACTTCACATTCCAGGATGTCTGGCTCTAGGTCAGTGATCACACCATTGTGATTATCTGGGTTGTGAAGATCTTTTTTGTACAGTTCTTCTGTGTATTCTTGCCACCTCTTCTTGATATCTTCTGCTTCTGTTAGTCCATACCATTTCTGTCCTTTATCGAGCCCATCTTTGCATGAAATTTCCCTTGGTATCTCTAATTTTCTTGAAGAAATCTCTAGTCTTTCCCATTCTGTTGTTTTCCTCTATTTCTTTGCATTGATCACTGAGGAAGGCTTTCTTATCTCTTCCTCCTGTTCTTTGGAACTCTGCATTCAGATGCTTATATCTTTCCTTTTCTCCTTTGCTTTTCACTTCTCTTCTTTTCACAGCTCTTTGTAAGGCCTCCCCAGACAGCCATTTTGCTTTTTTGCATTTCTTTTCCATGGGGATGGTCTTGATCCCTGTCTCATTACTCTTGCGTAAATGCTGAGAAATTAGAATGGCAGAATGAGTACATGTTTTCACAGTGGCTGTAACATTTTCAGTTCCCACAAATAGTACACAGAGGTTTCAGATCCTCCTCATTCTAGTGGACACTTGACATGGTCCGTCTGTTTTAGCTAATTCAACACGTGTATAGCCATAGTGTTTTCTCATTATGATTTTAATCTGTATTACTCTAATGACAAATGACAGCACACTTGTTTGCCATTCATATATATTCTTTGGTGAAATATTTGTTAAACCCTTTTACCATTTTTATTGATATTTTAAATTTACTTTTGAATTTTGAAAGTTCTTATATTTCAGACACAAGACCTTATCAGATCTATGCTTTGTAAATACCTTTTCCCAATCTATGAGCAGCAGTTGAGGCAGGAATTGATTACAAAATAAACCTTTTGGAAATGATAGGATTGTTATGTTCCAATGGCAGTGGTTCGTGACTGTATGCATTTGTGAAAATGTGTAGATCTATACACCTTAAGCGCTAAATGTTAATAATATATAAAGTTATATATATTGATATAAACTGATATATATATCTCAGTTAAAAAAATACTATCCTTGTATCAAAAACTATAAGCCAAAGAATTCTAGGAAGATAGAGTAGGAAGTACCAGCAATCTGAGTCCCCACCTAGAAATAAATTTCACTGGCAGAGACTCCTGATATAAATACTTTGGAACTGGGGAGCTATTGAAGTTTTGCAATTTAAAGGGAAAGTCTTAGATGATACATTGTGATTAATTTCAATCAATTTCAACTCTTAGCTTTGCACAACCAGCCCATCCTGCACTTCCCATGTATTTCTGAATCAAATTCGTACACATCTTGCAGAAGGCAGGGTGGGTGAGGATGACTCTGTCCTCTAAATATCAGGGATCTGTGTCTGATTCCTGATTCCCAGTTCTAATCACATATGTGCAGAAAAACGGAGGGTAGCCATTGCTGCAAAACCTCCCCCTGCAATTAAAATGTCTTCTGAGGGAGTTAAGGGACCAAAATCTTTACCCTACTCTTCATATTTCTCTGTTCCACCTTTGGGAACCAGACATTAAAGACAAGAACATTCAAAAACAATATATAGGAGAAATTAGAAAGTCACTGGGCATATGCAGGAAAAGGCATAGATCCTGAGAACACCTGAACGACCTTAAGTTTCTACCTCATGACTATCCTCAGGACAGTGGCAGTCTAAAACAACTGTTTAATAAGAGAGAAACAAAACCTAGCAAATTCTAGGGGAGGAGAACTAACAAAGCAAGAGAAACTGTCAACTCCACTCCTAAGCATATATCCAAAGAAAATTCTACTTTGAAAAGATACATACACTTCAATATTCATAGCTGCACTATTTACAATAGCCAATACATAGAAGCAACCTAGAGTTTCAATGACAGATGAATAGATAAAGATGTGGTATAGGTATGTACACAGTGGAATACTACTCGGCCATCAAAAAGGATGAAATAATGCCATTTGCAACAACATGAATGGACCTAGATGTTATACTAAATGAAGTAGGTCAGACAAAGAAAAATATCATATGATATCACTTACCGTAGAATCTTAAAAAATGACACAAAGGAACTTATGTATTAAACAGAAAATGGCACAGACATAGAAATCAAACTTTTGGTTACCAAAAAGGAAAGGGGATGGGAATAAATTAAGGTGTTTATTATTAGCAGATACAAACTACTATATATAAAATAGAGTATTAACAAGGTCCTTCTATATTGTACAGGGAACTATATTCAGTATCTTGTAATAAACTATAACAGGAAAGAATCTAAGAAAGAATATATATGGATCACTTTGCTATATACCAGAAAGTAACACAATATTGTAAATAAGCTATACTTCAATTTAATAGATATATATACATATATATTCAATTTAATACATATACACATATGTAACAGAGAAGGCAATGGCACCCCACTCCAGTATTCTTGCCTGGAAAATCCCATGGATGGAGGAGCCTAGAAGGCTGCAGTCCATGGGGTCGCTGAGGGTCAGACACGACTGAGCGACTTCATTTTAACTTTTCACTTTCATGCATTGGAGAAGGAAATGGCAACCCACTCCAGTGTTCTTGCCTGGAGAATCCCAGGGACGGGGAAGCCTGGTGGGCTGCAGTCTATGGGGTCACACAGAGTCGGACACGACTGAAGTGACTTAGCAATTAGCAATTAGCAATACATATGTAAATATTATATAACAGATGTATATAACATGTGTATGTAACATACATAAATATATAAATGTATTAAATTGAATAGATATTATAATATATATTTTTTCTAGACCAAACTGTCTAGCAGCTAAAATCAGGACATATCTACCACACCACAATATAATTTACTTCATCAGAAACTTTTCTACAAAGCCATCATGGGGAATATGGACTTCTAGAAGTGAATATATTAGTTTATCCCTTAGTAATGTTTAAGAGTTAAAATTTTCTGAGTCACCTATGCCCTTATATGACTATTTTCTAAACCACCAAAGGGACCTACTTATATTCTCCCCACCAAGCATCATTCGAACTTGTGTATGAGATGAAGTTAAAAGATGTTGGTGAACACATTAATTTTTTAAAATCTCAAAAGCAAGAACAGGTTTTAAAAGGTCATATGCTAGTCTTCCTTGGTCTCTAAACCACAGTGTACGCACTGGGAATGATTATTCCAAAGTCCCTATGATACATAAAATCCAAGGTACTTCCACAAGTAATGAATTTATGATGGAAAAATAATTTTAGTCATTTGTTTTCTTATCTTAGGTTTTTTGCATCCAAAAAAATATGTGGGGGTGGATATGAAAAAGAAAAGAAACAGGAGGCATACTTGCAATGTTTACAAAGCAAAAAAGAAACGTTATGTTTCCGTAAATGAAGAATGTTTTTACAGTATTTCAGACTTGGCAGTACATCTGGTGTGGATGTTATCAAGAGCTTTAGAAGCAAATAGATAAATTCTGCTATCAGTTCCCTTACTCTGCTACCATATGGAAATCTTTTTCTTCTTTCCTTTATTATATTCATTATTGACTTGGGAGAGACAAAATCAAATTAAAAATTACTTTGTGAACTGTTTCCTACCCAACTTTTTGATTGCCTAACATTATGGTCTGTTTTTAGTATGGAGACTCAGTTCCTGAGTGTCCTTAAATAGGTTTCCATACATTGGGCTGAATCCTGTATAGAAATCAGAGGTTTAAAAGATAAGGATCTGGAAGACTTCATATTGTTGTCAAACCACTCTAATCTAATCTGTGCAAACCAAATAAAAATCTTATCAAGTTGTTTTGTAGATAACAATACTTCTGATTCTAATATTTACATGTGAAGAAGGAACTAATAACCAAAACGAATTTGAAAATGAACAAAGTTATAACCCTCACACTACACAACGTCAAGGCTTATTATTAAGCCACATTAACCAATACAGCATGGTATTGGTAAAGGCATGAACCACTGATGGAGTCTAGAATCAGTGACATCCCAGTAATAACAAAGTCACCTGCAGCATAGATCTTTGTCTCTAAATGCTGTTTTTAAGTAGTGAAAACCAGAACTTTTTGTAGAAGTAGCTTATTTTGAGGGTGAGGAAGGGAAAATATAAGATGAGTCTGAATCATCTTTTGGTCCAGAAGTGAGGAAGTGCTCAAAAAATGATTGGAGCCTGTCAAAAGGTCACAAGAGCCAACCTAAAAGAGCTTCCAGTATCTAAAAGTGGAAGAAGTTGAGTAACAAAGTAAATAATGATGCATTGAATTATAATCAGTAGAATACACTAAACATCCATGAGTCCAGAATAACAGAGATAAATAGCTGAATCAATAAATGAGAGAGTATAGCTCTTCCAAGTAACAAATACAGAAGAGGTAATGAGACTAGAAGAAATACACCAGAGTAAACACTGTTGAAGGCAAGATCTGAGAACAATTGTTAAAATTAATGGGCAAAAGCTTGTCGAAAAACCATTATTTTCTTAGTCTCAAATTATCTCCCCTAAAATTTTCAATAGTTACAGAAGGAAAAACAGTCATTATAAAATACAGAAACCTGGCAGACAACACCTTAGCCAGTGACCAAGCTCAGCAGCAGCGATAAGAAGACACATTTTCATCATTTACTGCCTGGTACAATACACTAAGAAGAGTGCATCTTCTTTGCTCTACTCTTGTAAAAAAATTCCCAAACTTAATCCGTTTATGAAAAGACACTAGATTAATCCAAATTGTGGGATATTCTGCAAAATATATGTCCCATATGCTTCACAAGTGCAAGATCCTGGAAGACACAGAGAGGGGAACTCTCACAGACTATGAAAATGTGGACACATGATTACTAAATGCAGCGTAGAATCCTGGATTAAGTTATGAGCCAGCAAAGAACATGAGTGAGGAGACTGATGAAATCCAGTTAAGTCTGTAGTTCAGTTTAAAAAAAAAAAAAAGTAAGAGTCCAGTATGTGTGTGTGTATGTGTGTGTATCTGTGTGTGTTCAATCATGTCCAATTCTTTGCAACCCTATAGACTGCCTGGAGGACTCCCATGGACAGAGGAGCCTGGTGGGCTACAGTCCATGGGGTCACAAAGAGTTGGACACAACTGAAGCAACTTGATATGCATGGACGCAGGCTGTAGCCCACCAGGCTCCTTTTTCCATGGGATTTCCCAGACAAGAATACTGGAGTGGGTTGCCATTTCCTTCTCCAGGGGAACGTCCCAGCCCAGGGATCAAATCCACATCTCTTGTGTCTCCTACACTGGCAGGAGGATTCTTCACCACTCTCCCACTTGGGAAGTCCAGTACAGGATCTTTAATAAAATTTCCCTATTTATCATAATGCAAACCTAAAAAATAGCATCCCCCACCCTTAGTGGGCTACTGTGAATATTCACTGCATTTAGGAATAAAGAATAAATAAGCATGTGTGAATAGATGCTAATAAATTAAAGCTTCAGAAAGTGTTGCTAATACACTTTCAGCCCAAAGAGGCAGCATCAAGTAACCAAAGTACTTCCACACTTCATCACCTATTGACTTGTTCTCTACTCTCACTGTCTCTAAATCTGTTGTTCTCAGTCTCCTCCTCCCATCTGCTCTGTTTTTTCCTCTTCCCTTTCCTCTCCCTGAGCCTTCTGCATTATGTTAAGGCATAGTACAAAAGTGAAGTATATTTTTAAGTAACTCATATTATCAAGTTTTATAGCTTCTCTACTTAAGCTTTTAAAAAGTTTCTCTCTTTCAAAATAAAAAGCTAAAGCTGTGTTAAGGTGATTGTTCTTCCATGTAAACCTTAAATTGAGTTAGCATGTGTGAGGTTATTGGCTCTTGATAGAAAATGTTTTCCTATCTCTGGCAAAAAGCTTAGAAGTCCATTCAGAATGATGTTGTCAGAATATCTTTTTATGAGATACTTTGCATGCATGCGTACTCAGTTGTATCTGACTCACTGCAACCCCATGGACTGTGGCCTGCTAGGCTTCTCTGTCCATGGGATTATCCAGGCAAGAATACTGGAATGGGTTGCCATTTCTTCCTCCAAGGGATCTTCCCAACCCAGGAATCGAACACATGTTTCCTGTGTCTCCTGTATTGGCAGGCAGGTTCTTTACCACTAAGCCACCTGAGAAGCCCATGAGACACTTTAAGTAGACAAAAAAGAGCACACAAAGATTTTATTCTTTACCATCATGAATCAACCCAGTTTTTACCTTCTTATTCTTAAAGTATTAGTCACTCAGTTGTGTCCAACTCTTTGTGATCCCATGGACTATAGCCCACCAGGCTCCTCTATCCATGGAATTCTCTAGGCAAGAACCCTGGAGTGGGTTGACATTTCCTTCTCCAAAGGATCTTCCTGACCCAGGGATTGAAGCTAGATCTCCTTCATTGCAGGCAGATTCTTTACTGTCTGAGCCATCAGGGAAGTCCCTTTTATTCATAATCATTCTACAACTGAACGCAGTAAATAAATGGTCAGATTAAATTTCATAAGTAATTTCAAAATGTGATGTTTCTTTTTTAAATAGAAAAGCCCTAATTTTTACTTGCAAAAAAGAGTTAATCTAATTCTGCTACGTTTGCTTTTCTATCGATACTACATTTTTAAGTGTTTTTCTAAAAATTATATTGAGTGCTGATATGTAGAAATTAAGTAGATGAGAGGTGCTCTACATTAGCTACCCTATAATTTATACCAAAATTAATTTCAAGTGGGGCTCAAGCACTTTCAGAATCTGGCTGTCATCCTAAATGCCTTCACTGTGGGATGGAAATGTTATTACGTTTTTTTTTTTTTTCCAATTTGCTGCTGATATCCTAAGTCAAATTACTTCTAATTTAGCTCTGAAAGAGTTTGATCAAAAGAGATCCCAAGATCCAGGAGGATATTAATCTATGTTCTGAAAGTGAAATCAAATATAGCATTTCTCAAATATATTAGTATTAGGTTTCCTAAATCTATTCTTTCTTCACTCTCCAATCCTGCCTACATCTGGCCCTGGTCTGAAATAAATGCCAAATACAAGAAAAGAGAATGAACTCCAGGTGTGTGTGTATAAGAATGGTGTGCTAGATCCAGGAGCTGGAGCAATAGGCGGTGGACTGCCAGGATAGTTTTCTATATTTAGAATAGCCTGCTGATTGAAATTCCCCAGCTATGTGCCCAGCTCCCAACCTTATTCTTATTGTGAGACAACCAAAATAACCAGACGTTTGGGGGAAATCTGGAACAAGAAAGAGAAGGGTCAGGATACAAAATTCTGACCCATGGATGATTCAAGTAACTAAAGGACAAATCTAAAAAAATTTCCATTATTGCTGTTCAACCTCTAAGTCATGTCCAGCTCTTTCCAACCTCAGGGACTGCATGCAGCATGCCAGTCTACGCTGTGCTTCACTGTTCCCTGAAGTTTGCTCAGGCTCATGTCCACTGAGTCAGTGATGCTACCTATCTTGTCCTCAGGTGCTGTCGTCTTCTCCTCCTGCCTTCAATCTTTTCCAGCATCAGGGTCTTTTCCAATGAGTCGGCTCTTCGCATCAGGTGGCCAAAGAATTGGAGCTTCAGCTTCAGCAATGGCTTTCCCATGAATACTCAAGGTTGATTTCCTTTGGGATTGACTGGTTTGATCTCCTTGCTGTCCAAGGGACTCTCAAGAGTCTTCTCCAGCACCACAATTTGAAAGCATCAGTTCTTCAGTTCTTAGTCTTCTTTATGGTCCAACTCTCACATCCATACACGACTACTGAAAAAAATGAATTCAGAGTTTCTTTCCCATGCAGTTTTTCTTAGAAGCTGGGTCAGAATGTACTCAAGCAAAAGAGTATTAAACTAAGGAAGAAGTCAGCATGGATGAAAATATTAATCTAACCCAGAAAAGTAGTGAATAATAGCCTGTCTGCTGCAGAGCTATCGGTTCAGGTTAAAGCACATAAATGCAAGATAATGAAAAGCTCCAGGGAGGAAGATAATTGTAGAACAAATACAAATTGGAATATAAAGCCAGTAAGTTTCAAAAAAAAATTAATGAGTATTTAGTGGAGAGTTATGACATATTAGGACCATAGTAAGGAGGGTATATATTTTTCACTCTGCAAAGAAAAAAAGGCAACCAGAACTCTGGGAAAATTTAAAAACCAAAACCTTGTATAAGAAAGAAATGAATCATATATAAAGTTGACTCAAATGCATAATTAGCAATTGTAAAGAATAAGAAACAGAATCTATTTTGACATGCTTCCTTCATTAACCGGAAGATAGTAGTATTACAACTGCAGTACTAATACACAATGATACCATAAGCAATATTAATGTCATCAAATAATATAAATATCTATTTTTTAAATTTAATTTTATTTTTAAACTTTACATAATTGTATTAGTTTTGCCAAATATCAAAATGAATCTGCCACAGGTATACATGTGTTCCCCATCCTGAACCCTCCTCCCTCCTCCCTCCCCATACCATCCCTCTGGGTCGTCCCAGTGCACTAGCCCCAAGCATCCAGTATCGTGTATTGAACCTGGACTGGCAACTCGTTTCTTACATGATATTTTACATGTTTCAATATCATTCTCCCAAATCTTCCCACCCTCTCCCTTTTAATTTTCAGATGCAACCTTTGAATTAATCATGGAATGCTTATCAATGGTTACAGAACAGAATGTAAGCCTTATCAATCTTGAGCATGGTAAGTGCAGCTGAGAGAAATGGGAAGGTAGAAGAGGGAAGAGAAAAGAATGAAAAAATAGTACAGCTGATACCCTCACTTTATAAAGCAGAGAGCTGAGAGATACTGTCTAAGGAAGCTGGTGGTGTGGGAAGGGCGTAGAACCTGGAGTCAGATTGCCAGAGTTCTGGTCCAGCTTCATCTTTACTGAAGACAGGCATCTCTGCAACCTGTCTGAATGTTGATGTTCACAAATGTTTGAGAATCAAATGAGGAATGTGGCAGATCCTCAGTAAAGATGACACCCAGTTCTTATATGACACCCAGTAAGTATGTCCACTGCAGCCTGGGACTGTCTTAAGAATGATACATCTAACTCTTACAACAAGGAACTAGAAAGAGAGATTATTAAATAGTTTGGAACAGAAAAAAGGAAATAGCTCAGGAACAAATTTCATCTTGTCCCTGGGATACAAGCCAAACCTCTCAGACTGATACCCAGCTTTGGCAGAAGCTGAGTCTCTGAGTCATCTGTGACTACAGGTTACACCTTCCTTGTAAACTGAGAAGTTGATTACCAATTAGATTAAAGCTGATCTTCCTCCCACCTCCCGCACTTACCTTGTGGAATTTCAGCCTCATGAGAACTTCAAGTAAAAAATTAAAAACTTGCTAAACTCAAGTAAATGTGTTATTTACACTAATGAAAAATTTTATGAATTTTTTTTTTCAAAATGTGGACAGTCCTGGTTTGGTTGGGGGCTTCCCTGTGGCTCAAATGGTAAAGAACTTGCCTGCAATGCAGCAGATCTGGGTTTGATCCCTGGGTCAGGAAGATCTCATGGAGAAGGGAATGGTTACCCACTCCAATAGTCTTGCCTGGAGAATCCCACGGATGGAGGAGCCTGGAGAGCTACAGTCCATGGGGTCACAAAGAGTCAAACACCACTGAGCGACTAACACTTTCACTTTTCATGGTTTGGTTTAGGAGAAATCATCTGTTATGCTGCTGGTCTTTGTTTTAGAGTCTATGACAAAGCTGTAGCTGGAACTTGAAATGACCTGCTAAATACCTGTTCCCAGGAACAAGCGTGTGCAAGAGATGGGTGCTCTTGGGGGCTATTATCTTTTTGGTGATAACTGTGAAAAAGTTGGTTTTCCTTAGAAATTTCAGAGTTTACTTAGGGAAAGCATAGTTTCTTAAATCATAAATGAAATCAGGAAACAATCCACTAAGGGTATAGAGGGGAGAAACTGTTCTGAGTCTTCAGTATAAAAGAATAAAGGAAAGAAACAGAGATGCAGGAAGAGATTGTACAAGTTTACCAATGATGAGGAACCCAAAAATGAACAATGAAGCTCAGACTCTTCTCCTGCTTTCTATGGCTCAGAGCCATCTGCATGAAATGGACTAAAACCATCATGAAGTAAAGAAGACATCAAGGGAAAGAGGACTTCCAAGTGGAAACTCTCAAAGGAAACTTATGCTTGCATAGTAACCTCTGATGTTTTTACAATGCTCTGCTTTGTTTATTAGAACAATCTTTTGCATCCTTATCCACTACCAAGTTCTGGGAATGTGGCAAGGGACTTAATTTCTCAGATACCCAATCTGTGAAATAGGATATTGTTTGTACCACTGAATATTTTTGTAAGGATAACACGAGGACAAAATTAAGAAATTCATGTGAAACATTTAGCAATGCAATGATCAGTTGGTAAATGTTAAAGTTAAGGAGAAGAGTGAAAAAGTTGGCTTAAAGCTCAAGATTCAGAAAACAGTGGGGCTGGTGCTCTGGGACAGCCCAGAGGGAGGGTATGGGGAGGGAGGAGGGAGGAGGGTTCAGGATGGGGAGCACGGGTATACCTGTGGCGGATTCATTTCTATGTTGGGCAAAACCAATACAATATTGTAAAGTTTAAAAATAAAATAAAATTTAAAAAAAAGAAAACAGTGTCAGACTTTACTTTTTGGGGCTCCAAAATCACTGAAGATGGTGATTGCAGCCAGGAAATTAAAAGATGCTTACTCCTTGGAAGGAAAGTTATGACCAACCTAGACAGCATATATTTAAAAGTAGAGACATTACTTGGCCAACAAAGGCCCATCTTGTCAAGGCTATGGTTTCTCCAGTGGTCATGTATGGATGTGAGAGTTGGACAGTGAAGAAAGTAGAGTGCTGAAGAATTGATGCTTTTGAACTGTGGTGTTGGAGAAGACTCTTGAGAGTCCCTTGGACTGCAAGAAGATCCAACCAATCCATCCTAAAGGAGATCAGTCCTGGGTGTTCATTGGAAGGACTGATGTTGAAGCTGAAACTCCAATACTTTGGCCACCTCATGTGAAGAGTTGACTCATTGGAAAAGACCCTGATGCTGGGAAAGATTGATGGCAGGAGGAAAAGGGGACGACAGAAGGGACATGAGTTTGGGTAGACTCCGGGAGTTGGTGATGGACAGGGAGGCCTGGCGTGCTGCGATTCACAAAAAGTCAGACACAACTGAGCGACTGAACCGAACTGAAAAATATTTATGTCCTTATTATTATGTCTTTATTCTGTCCTTATTATTTTTCTTCAGCTTATACCCTGGTGGCATTGTTGCCTTCTCAATTTAGACAAGTACACTGATGATAAAAAAGGTTAACTTGATCAAAATCACACAGCGTCCAAAGAGAACCCGAATGTGGGTTTCCTAATTGTGAGCTCCATGTTTATTTATCTCTTCCTCTACTACACCAAGGCTATTTTTCAAAGAAAGAGTACGATTTTTTTAAAAAATTCAAATAAATGGATATAAACAGTTGTCAACTTTATCCAGCTGATAGTTTAAAATGTTTTCTCAATTATACATATATTATTTTGTGTCATAAATAAGATAATGAAGTAACAGAGACATCGAATTAATGTTTTTTCTACCTTTAACAGGTCTGTCAGCCATTCTTCCCCTAAATTATTAGAGGATTTTTGTTTTGGTAATAATGTTTTTAATTTAGACTTTATGTAGTATCTTAATACTGTATATATACTTAGGTACTCTTAGTACATTACTTATATGTTTAATTTTTTTCATTAGTAAAAGGTTATTCTCTATATAGTCTTCCCTGGTGGCTCAGAAGGTAAAGCATCTTCCTGCAATATATGAGACCTGGGTTCGATCCCTGGATAGGGAAGATCCCCTGGAAAAGGAAATGGCAACCCACTCCAGTACTCTAGCCTGGTAAATTCCATGGACAGAGGAGCCTGGTAGGCTACAGTCCATGGGGTCGCAAAGGCTAAGACATAACCGGGCGACTTCACTTTATTCTCTGTATTGTGCTAACTAATTTTTTAGAAGGGACAGAATTTACCTCCTCATCTCAGACCACAGACTGAATAAAATAAATTCATAATGGTCAAAAAGCAAAATATCAATATAAAGGATTAAACCATTTTTTTTAAAAAAAGCAAAAATTAGTAAATAGTACCAGTCTTAGAAAAGTAAATACTTTCTAAACTTAAAGCAAAAGAAGAAATTGCAAAGCAAAGCTCATTCATCTAAAAAAAATTGTTTTTTTTCTCGATTCATTTTTATATATGAAAATTTATAATGTCAATGTCAAAAAGACAAAATGAATAGGTAAAACACAAACTAAGAAAAAATATTGGCAATATGATGATACAATGCATTGAGTTTCTGCAAACCAATAAGCAAGTGACAAAGATTACAATAGGAAAAATGTGTAAGGGAAATCATTGGCAGGTGGATTCTTTACCATTAGCACCACCTGGGAAGCCTCACCTATATATACATGTTTACATATATAAACATATGTTATACATATAAACATATGTGCATATACATATATAACTATGTGTATATATATATGTGTTGGAGAAGGCAATGGCACCCCACTCCAGTACTCTTGCCTGGAAAATCCCACGGACAGAGGAGCCTGGTGGGCTGCAGTCCATGGGGTTGCTGCGAGTCGGACACGACTGAGCGACTTCACTTTCACTTTTCACTTTCATGCATTGGAGAAGGAAATGGCAACCCACTCCAGTGTTCTTGCCTGGAGAATCCCAGGGAAGGGGGAGCCTGGTGGGCTGCAGTCTATGGGGTCGCACAGAGTCGGACACGACTGAAGCGACTTAGCAGCAGCAGCAGCATATATATGTGTGTAATTATATGATTTGCTTACCATTTCTTCCTCCATTGCCTTACTCTAGTTCCCCCATCTGGGAGTGTGTTCCCTGCCCCACTGACTCTGACTGGTCACGTAAGTAGCTTTAGTTTAGTGAACTCCTGCAAGGTGTGATGTGAGCAGACAATTTAAATAAGCTTGCATGGTTGAACTCACCTCTCTGCTTCTGCCCACTACAGAGAGAGGAAGAGACACTGGGCATTCACCCAACCCAGAATGAGATCTGAACTTACCTCCTTTCTAGAGCCAAGGCAGGTGAAACCAGCTGAGCCTAGGAAGAGAAATTCCAGCCAAATTATTAATCTATACCTTCATGATGAAGAGAAAATAAATGTCTGTTGTAGTCTGTTTTGTTAAGGAGTATTATTACTGTAACAACTGACTTGTACAACATGCCTTAAAAATACTTCAATGATAATCACCTCTAGGTAGCAGAATTACAAATGATTTTTATTATCTTCTTTTTTGACTTTTTATTCTATATTGGAACATACCTGATTAACAATGTTGTAACAATTTTCAGTGGACAGCAAAGTGACTCAGTCTTATATATATATTAATACATGTATATATTCTCCCCGAAGGGCTTCCCAGGTAGCACTAGTGGTAAAGAATTTGCCTGACAATGCTAATACTTTGGCCACCTGATGTAAAGAGCTGAGTCATTGGAAAAGACCATGATGTGGGGAAAGATTGAAGGTGAGAGGAGAAGACAGAGGATGAGATGGTGGGATGGCATCACCTACTCAATGGACTTGAGTTTGAGCAAACTCCTGGAGATGGTGAAGGACAGTGAAGCCTGGCGTGCTGCAATATATGGGGTCACAAAGAGTCAAACACAATTTAGCAACTGAACAACAACAGCAATTCTCCCCCCAAATTCCCTCCCACTCAGGGATCTACATGTACTTACCACTATGTTTAAAATGGATAACAATCAAGGTCCTACTGTAGAGCACAGAGAACTCTGCTCAATATTACGTGGCAGCCTGCCTTTATTCTCTTCTTTATAGTTGTTAAATGACTTTAAAACTAGTGTGCTTTACTTTATTCCCATTTTTAAACATTTATTTAGATAAAGCAAATGTTTCACATTTATGTTACATGTTTGTATTTACATACATACTTGTCTTAAAATCGTTTTGATTTGGAACTTTTGATATCATATATTAATCAATGTTTACTCAGACTTAATTTTAAATTCAATATGTTCCATACCTTAAAATGTCAGAAGTTAAATAATTTTCTGGCCCAGAGAGTCACTTAGATTTTTTTGAAAAGCAAATTGAGGAAATCAGTGAATTGCAGAATACCTTCTTGAGGATGTGTGAATTTCTTCAATATGTCATAAGGCTGGCATGATAAGTTGCTCATGGAGATCCAGTTGTTAGAGCCATGGCCTTACAGAAGACTCACTCTTCTTTTATTTTAATTTATCTAGAATCCTGAACTTTAATTTATAAAGGATTGGAATATACCAGTAGATACGTTTGTTGAGCTGTGATAAATCATGGCGACCTTTGAGAACACTGGTGCAGCCTTTGATGAAGCAGCTCAAGAAAGATAGTTCATCAACAAGATAGTATTAAGCAACTGTCCAGAATCCAAATTTATTCTTCATGTTGCTTCTGAGTTACTGTCCCAAAGTCCCATGAGCAAGAAAGGCCAAGGCCAATTACCTTGACATACGGGAAGATCAAGACTTAGCTTCCTCTCTGCCATTTAGCCTTTTCCTTTCATCTTGCTTTCCTGGGTGACGTGGACCTAAGACAAACATTTAGGGTGGTTCTATAAAGAAGACTTATAAAAACATAAAATCCATCCTTCTAGCATTACAAAAGTTTTTTCATGTTGACCTCTCCAGCAAGACTCCGAGAACCACTAAAGGATCTTAGGTAAAAGGAGAAGAAAGACCCTGAGTCTTTTGAATCATTTAAGTGTTAATGATAATTCCAATTTTTTCTTATTGTCATCATTTTCCAGTGCCTTATTTCATCACAAATAACCCTGGGCTAAAATAAGGTACATAAGTCAAAATTCTGCAACACTTTGCCTGCTTTGGCTCCGCCTGGACTCAACAATCTCCCCTTAGAGGGCTGCTTAAAAGTAGATAATATTGTGAATTAAAGAAGAGCTGGTAGGGTAGCAATAGTGTCTTGCTGCTCGTTGAGAGAACACTTCAATGGCTTTTCCTGAAACACAAGTAGCTCAAACTGCAGATTGCCTCATGCATATTTGAAGGCTCTGAGAGAAGGTAACGTCTCAACTAAAGAATCAAAACTGTATTCACCTTACCGATTTTAAGAAGACCATTAATTACTTAGAAATTATTTTTAAAAATATAGAGTTTAATTAACTTTCTCACTGAAAGTATTTCTTTGGCTACTGTATGTCTGATAGTTCCTTTGTACCTTTTTGCTTATCTTTTTTTCTCTTTCTGTTCATCCTTCTCTATTTCAATCTTCTTCATTAGCCTTTTCCTGACTTTCTTAGACAAGTTCCAATAACATGGTTCTCTTAAAAACTCAAATGTTGTTTTAAAAAAAGGAAGAAGAAAGGAAAGGAAAGGTAGGATAAAAGAAGGAAGGAAAAGAGGAAGGAATTTTTTCTATTATCTGCCCATATTCATTTCAATATCTAAAATACTCCTAGTATCACAAATCTCAATTGACTCTCATATTTCGATATGCAAAGTGGAAACCCATTCTGTCGAGAGAAGAGATTTATAAGTTGCTATTTTAAGCCTCCTTTAGCAGTACCTCCTCCTCATTATTGATGTACATTAAATTGGTATGAAAGCTAAATATCATAGCCACCTCAGGCACCATTTTGTAAACTATGCTCATTTTGTCATTTATCCAGATGCTCCTATGACCTCTTTGTGGAATTAGGAGCTTATGAACAGAAGCAATTTGATGTAGGCTGATGTCTTTGAAACTCAAAGGGTGGTTCCTGTAGGACTGGTGAGCTGGTAAATATTTAACAGCTAGCTGTCTGTTTAAAAAGCGCTAATCTCGATGTTTGCCCATTTCCAAGGTATAAGTGTCCCCACTATGGCCACTTCAAGATGCTAATATAATGTCATTGAACTCAGTGCTGGGGACAAATGCACATGGTGGGACTCATGAGCAGGTAAGAGGCAGCTCCAGCATCCTTCCTGCTTTGCTGTTGTTCGGTCATTCAATCATGTCCGACTCATGTCCAACTCTTTGCAACCCTATGGACTGCAGCATGCCCAGATCCTCCATCCATCATCTCCTGGAGTTTGCTCAAACTCATGTCCATTGAATTGATGATGCTGTCCAACCATCTCATTCTCTATATCCTCCTTCTCCTCCTTCCCTTAATGTTTCTCAGCATCAGGGTCTTTTCCAACAAGTCAGCTCTTCGAATTGAGTGGCCAAAGTATTGAAGCTCAGCTTCAGCATCAGTCCTTCCAATGAATATTCAGCATTGATTTCCTTGAGGATTGACTGGTTGGATCTCCTTGCAGTCCAAGGGACTCTCAAGAGTCTTCTCCAGCACCGAAGTTCAGAAGCATCAATTGTTTGGTGCTCAGCTTTCTTTATGGTTCAACTTTCATATCGTATATGACTACTGGAAAACCATAGCTTTGACTATATGAATGTTTGTTGGAAAGTTCTTCAGGGGATCTTCCTGACCCAGGGGTTGAACTGGGGTCTCCTGCATTGCAGACAGATTCTTTACTGTCTGAGCCACCAGGGAAGCCTGCTCTGTGCTTATTGGATGGATTTATTATTAACCCTCTACCACTTGTGGATGCCCTGGGTCAACCATCTCAAGTTGCACTTCTAATATCCACTCTCTCAGCATCCCGCAGTTCTATCTACTCTGTTACTCCCTCTGCTTTCCTTGTCTTCCTACTTCTTAGGGAATGTATTGAGGCGATCTGAAAGCATTCCATCAAACTGCTGCCCTTGCACATATATCAGCATCTACCTTCACAGTCTCTTTCCATCCTCTGAGCAGAAGGGCATTCTCCCTTTAATCTTGCATTCAGGAACCCATCTCCTCAAGTCCCTTTGCAGTTATTCTCACCTTCTTGGATGTTTAATCCCTTTTCTGTATCCTTTCTGTCTTCTCAGCATACAAATAGGCTCAAGGCTTGCTCTTGACCATGATTTTAGAAAGAATCATTTAATCCCACTTCCTTCTAGATTATTCTTCCCAGTAGTTTTCTATTCTCAGCCAAGCTTCTTGACAGTACTGTGGTAGGCAGAAATCTAAGATGGCTCCTAAATTTCCCAACTGCTGGTGTGCGCACCCTGTATGATCACCAGGATTTGTGAGTGTGACGAATCTCATTTCCAGGGTTAGGTCATCTTACACAGCACAATTGAATTTACAAATAGGAAGTATCCAGGTGGACCCTTCCTAATCACAGGAGCTCTTCAAATCTGAGTCTAGAGGCCACAGAAATTGAAGTCAGTGATTTGAAGCATAAGAAGGATTTGATATACTATTGTTAGCTCGAAAATGGAAGAGGCCACTTGGAAAGAAATGTGGTGGCCTTTAAGAGCTCAGCATGGTCTTCAGTCTGTTCAGTTCAGTTCAGTTGCTCAGTTGTGTCTGATTCTTTGGAACCCCATGGACTGCAGCACACCAGGCTTCCCTGTCCATCACCAACTCCTGGAGCTTTCTTAAAACTCATGTCCTTACAGTCAGTGATGCCATCCAACCATCTCATCCTCTGTTGTCCCCTTCTCCTCCTGCCCTCAATCTTTCCCACCATCAGGGTCTTTTCCAATGAGTCAGTTCTTTGTATCCGGTGGCCAAAGTGTTGGAGTTTCAGCTTCAGCATCAGTACTTCCAATGAATATTCAGGTCTTCAGTCAACAGCCAGCAAGGAAACAGTGGCTTCAGTCCTGTGATCCTGGGAACTGAATTCTGCCATCAATAGGAATAAGGTTGGCAGTGACCTCCAGACGAAAACTGCAGCCTCCAGACAACAATTCATCCTGGCAAACACCTTAATTTTTGCCCCAGTGAGCATGGAAGCTTCCTTGATATTGTACAAGGTCTTGCTATCGATTCCCCAAGAGCCAGTCATTTAAAATTTTATGACATTTGAACTATAGGATTAACATTTATACTCTATTATATATAAAATAAGTAACTAATAAGGACCTACCTTATGGCGCAGGAAACTATGCTCAATAATCTGTGATAGCCTATAAGGGAAAAGAATCTGAAAAAGAAGATGCATACATATAACTATGCATATGTGTATATACACACACATATATAAAACTGAATTACTTTGCTGTACACCTGAAACTAACACAACATTGCAAATCAACTGTACCTCAATGAAAAATTTTAATTTAATTTAATTAAAAATTTTATGACACATGAATGAAAACTAATTCAACTAATTTTTGTATAATTTTTTTCATTATATACATGATGGATTTCTATTTTCTTATGTTATTTTAAAATATAAACATAAACCCATGCCTCCATATGGATCTGTCAATATTACAGTCCCAACATTGAGCTTAGCACTGTTTGGACAGTGGGATCTTGCCTTTAAGGAGTTTACAGTCTAGTCGGAAAAATTAGCATTTGTACCCAAATAACTACCATGTGAGGAAAAGGTGATGTGTCACTGCAAATGGAAATAAATTTCTATAATTTCAGAAACAATTGTAGATACACATATCAGAGAAAGGAGTCATTATTTCTTGCTGGAATAACCACAGGAAGTCTTTCTCAATAGGGTGGTACATGATCCTTGGTCTAATGGGCAGAGTGACATAAGCAGCATTTTTGTACCACCCAAGTAGAAAAACCAGGATATCACTTTCTGTTCCTAAAATTGTAGTTCCCTCTCAGAGCACCTTGGATCAGTTCAGTCCAGAAAAGACTTCTTTGGAAATTAGTTACTATTCTCAAAGAAAAAGAAAAAAATGCTCTGCGGGTTTAACCTTATTCAGTTTCTTGGATTAACCAGTCCCTGCAATGTAGAGAGGACTCACTGTTTTCTGGTGGTAGGATCTAGCCTCCTGGGGTGAGGGAACGTGGGTGGAACGGCCACTCACACAGGCCAATCCCAGGAAGAACAATAACTCACTCTTGGAGGTTAGTTGAGGGGCTGCCAAGAGAATAACACGTTTTTCCAAAACCTTTCACCCATCTCCCCTCAGGAAATATACTTTAGATATTTTGCTCCCAATCACTCCTCCTTGAAAAGTGAAAGTGAAGTCCCTCAGTTGTATCCAACTCTTTGCGACCCCATGGACTGTAGCCTACCAGGCTCCTCCATCCATGGAATTTTCCAAGCAAGTGTATTGCAGTGGGTTGCCATTTCCTCCTCCAGGGGATCTTCCTGACCCAGCGATTGAACCCGGTCTCCTACATTGCAGGCAGATGCTTTACCATCTGAGCCACCACCGGGGAAAATATGCCATTACTATGTCACCTGTAGAGCATTTCATGGCTCCTCAGCTGTCACTGCAGACTTCAAGGAACCAGAGTCTTACACAACAGGGCATAGAATAGAGCAAGTCTTGTGGAGGAGGAGAGAGGTGGACTCAGGAATAGATCAGACCCCCAGGATATGCATGAATGTGGATTGTAGGGGGCAGAGACAGCAGGCTTCTTTAGGAGAGATGCAATTGGAGAGGAGGATACAGGAAGCAGCATCTCGCATCTGAATGGGACCTTTGACAGCTGAGCCATAGAAGCTTAGAAAGGTACTGAATTCCTCCAAGGTCCCACTGTGACAAATTTTGGGCTGTGAGTTCAAATTAGGTTCTTTCTCTCTCTCTCTTGCTTCCCTCTGACTATATGAGGTCTGCCAAAACAATATTTCTTTCTGGGGTTGTAAGCTTCCAAATCATGAGAAAGGATTCAGTCTTACCTTATGGTCCTTGACAGCCCATGGCATGTAGGAGGTGTTAATAGATGTTTGTGGTGCAGAATTTGTTTTTTCCTAATCACAAACATTCTACTCCTGTTTATGCAACTCTACAAAACCTGTCCTGCCTATGTTCACACATACTCTCTCTCTCCCAGAATCCAGAAGAAATGTTTGACTTTTGATTCCTTATGCACAAAGAACCAACCCAATTTGACCTTCTTTTTAGTGACCCTTTCTGCCTTTTTGATTGCTGGTGTAGAGTATCTCTACATGAAAGTAACAGAATTTGCATCGTATGTGTGAGTGCATGCTAAGTTACTTCAGTCTTACTCTCGGTCTGTAAGACTCTCAGTCTGACTGTCTGCAACCCTGTAGCCCACCATGGTCCATCTGTCCATGAGATTCTCCAGGCAAGAATACTGTAGTGGATTGCCGTTTCCTCTTCCAGGGGGCCTTCCCAACCCAGGGATTGAACCCAAGTCTCCTACATCTCCTGCATTGGCAGGTGGGTTCTTTACCTCTGCACCACCTGGGGAAGCCCAGAATTTGAGTCAGTGGTCCCATATTGATCTACGCACTAGAATACATTGAGGAGCTAAAAACTATAGATGCCAGCACTCTAGCTTACAGAGTCATTTTTAATTGGTCTGCAATGGGGTTCAGACATCAAGAAACAAAAAAATTTCCCCTACTCCAGATGATTTTAATGTACAGCCAAGATGGAGAACCACTGATGTAAATTTTATTAATTTTCCAAGAAGAAATACACCTTCAAACTAATGAAAGAATCACAGGGATGGGGCCCAGGCAGCAGCATTTTTTAAACTTTCCCCCGTGATCATAACGTGCGGCCAGGGTTAAGAATCTCTGCATCAAAACAGTAGTTCTAGGCCAGTAAAACATAGAAGAAACATGCAGAGCAATTTTTAAGAATGCAGATCCAAATAGCACCCTCAGCCTAAATCAGGTTCTTTGGTTTGCAGAGCTAATCACTTCTGTCACCACTCGTGACAGAGAACCAATTGAATGGGACCAGACCACGTGTGACTTGCTTGCTTGAATTCCTCACGCCCAATTAAAGGTGGAACATCCCACCACACAGAGTTGCTACTACAGTAGACAACGGGAAAAAGTCTCCAGAGAGGCTCTTGAAAAGGAGACTGTGGAGTGTTGACAAGCAGACGTGGCCAAGATTGCATACTAGATGGGCTCCTGTGCTTCCTGTTGGGGCTATGCTTAGTGTTGGGGTCTGGGAATGACATCACTGCCTTTAGCAGACCCAAGTTTATATCTGCACATAGTCAATCCTCAAAAGCACTTGTTGAATTAATAAAACCAACGAAAGTTCCCTGTGAGCCTGAATCTCTGCTTCTTGGATGTTCATCTAGCAACAGGCGTCCTTATGGAATTTGTTCAAAAGAGTTTACTGTTTCAATTTCCGTGCTTGTGATGGGTCTGTTAAGATTTTCTATTTCTTCCTGGTCCAGTTTTGGAAAGTTGTACTTTTCTAAGAATTTGTCCATTTCTTCCACGTTGTCCATTTTATTGGCATATAGTTGTTGATAGTAGTCTCTTATGATCCTTTGTATTTCTGTGTTGTCTGTTGTGATCTCTCCATTTTCATTTCTAATTTTATTGATTTGATTTTTCTCCCTTTGTTTCTTGATGAGTCTGGCTAATGGTTTGCCAATTTTATTTATCCTTTCAAAGAACCAGCTTTTGGCTTTGTTGATTTTTGCTATGGTCTCTTTTGTTTCTTTTGCATTTATTTCTGCCCTAATTTTTTCCTTCTACTAACCCTGGGGTTCTTCATTTCTTCCGTTTCTAGTTGCTTTAGGTGTAGGGTTAGGTTATTTATTTGACTTTTTTCTTGTTTCTTGAGGTATGCCTGTATTGCTATGAACTTTCCTCTTAGGACTGCTTTTAAAGTGTCCCACAGGTTTTGAGTTGTTGTGTTTTCATTTTCATTAGTTTCTATGCATATTTTGATTTCTTTTTTGATTTCTTCTGTGATTTGTTGGTTATTCAGCAGGGTGATCAAAAATCTTCCAGCAAACAAAAGCCCAGGTCCAGATGGCTTCACAGCTGAATTCTACCAAAAATTTAGAGAAGAGCTAACACCTATCCTGCTCAAACTCTTCCAGAAAATTGCAGAGGAAGGTAAACTTCCAAACTCATTCTATGAGGCCACCATCACCCTAATACCAAAACCTGACAAAGATCCCACAAAAAAAGAAAACTACAGGCCAATATCACTGATGAACATAGATGCAAAAATCCTTAACAAAATTCTAGCAATCAGAATCCAACAACACATTAAAAAGATCATACACCGTGACCAAGTGGGGTTTATCCCAGAGATGCAAGGATTCTTCAATATCCGCAAATCAATCAATGTTATACACCACATTAACAAATTGGAAAACAAAAACCATATGATTATCTCAATAGATGCAGAGAAAGCCTTTGACAAAATTCAACATCCATTTATGATAAGAACTCTCCAGAAAGCAGGAATAGAAGGAACATACCTCAACATAATAAAAGCTATATATGACAAACCCACAGCAAACATTATCCTCAATGGGGAAAAATTGAAAGCATTTCCTCTAAAGTCAGGAACAAGACAAGGGTGCCCACTTTCACCATTACTATTCAACATAGTTTTGGAAGTTTTGGCCACAGCAATCAGAGCAGAAAAAGAAATAAAAGGAATCCAAATTGGAAAAGAAGAAGTAAAACTCTCACTGTTTGCAGATGACATGATCCTTTACATAGAAAACCCTAAAGACTCCACCAGAAAATTACTAGAACTAATCAATGATTATAGTAAAGTTGCAGGATATAAAATCAACACACAGAAATCCCTTGCATTCCTATACACTAATAATGAGAAAACTGAAAGAGAAATTAAGGAAACAATTCTATTCACCATTGCAATGGAAAGAATAAAATACTTAGGAATATATCTACCTAAAGAAACTAAAGACCTATATATAGAAAACTATAAAACACTGGTGAAAGAAATCAAAGAGGACACTAATAGATGGAGAAATATACCATGTTCGTGGATTGGAAGAATCAATATAGTGAAAATGAGTATACTACCCAAAGCAATTTATAGATTCAGTGCAATCCCTATCAAGCTACCAACGGTATTCTTCACAGAGCTAGAACAAATAATTTCACAATTTGTATGGAAATACAAAAAACCTTGAATAGCCAAAGCTATCTTGAGAAAGAAGAATGGAACTGGAGGAATCAACCTACCTGACTTCAGGCTCTATTACAAAGCCACAGTTATAAAGGCAGTATGGTACTGGCACAAAGACAGAAATATTGATCAATGGAACAAAATAGAAAGCCCAGAGATAAATCCACACACATATGGACACCTTATCTTTGACAAAGGAGGCAAGAATATACAATGGATTAAAGACAATCTCTTTAACAAGTGGTGCTGGGAAATCTGGTCAACCACTTGTAAAAGAATGAAACTAGAACACTTTCTAACACCATACACAAAAATAAACTCAAAATGGATTAAAGATCTCAACTTAAGACCAGAAACTATAAAACTCCTAGAGGAGAACATAGGCAAAACACTCTCCGACATACATCACAGCAGGATCTCTATGACCCACCTCCCAGAATATTGGAAATAAAAGCAAAAATAAACAAATGGGACCTAATTAAAATCAAAAGCTTCTGCACAACAAAGGAAACTATTAGCAAGGTGAAAAGGCAGCCTTCAGAATAGGAGAAAATAATAGCAAATGAAGCAACGGACAAACAACTAATCTCAAAATTATACAAGCAACTCCTATAGCTCAACTCCAGAAAAATAAATGACCCATGCAAAAAATGCGCCAAAGAACTAAATAGACATTTCTCCACAGAAGACATACAGATGGCTAACAAACACATGAAAAGATGCTCAACATCACTCATTATCAGAGAAATGCAAATCAAAACCACTATGAGGTACCATTTCACGCCAGTCAGAATGGCTGCGATCCATAAGTCTACAAGCAATAAATGCTGGAGAGGGTGTGGAGAAAAGGGAACCCTCTTACACTCTTGGTGGGAATGCAAACTAGTACAGCCACTACGGAGAACAGTGTGGAGATTCCTTAAAAAACTGGAAATAGAACTGCCTTATGATCCAGCAATCCCACTGCTGGGCATACACACTGAGGAAACCAGAAGGGAAAGAGACACGTGTACCCCAATGTTCATCGCAGCACTGTTTATAATAGCCAGGACATGGAAGCAACCTAGATGCCCATCAGCAGATGAATGGATAAGAAAGCAGTGGTACATATACACAATGGAGTATTACTCAGCCATTAAAAAGAATACATTTGAATCAGTTCTAATGGGATGGATGAAACTGGAACCTATTATACAGAGTGAAGTAAGCCAGAAAGAAAAACACCAATACAGTATACTAACGCATATGTATGGAATTTAGAAAGATGGTAACAATAACCCTGTGTACGAGACAGCAAAAGAGACACCGATGTATAGATCAGTCTTATGGACTCTGTGGGAGAGGGAGAGGGTGGGGAGATTTGGGAGAATAGCAGTGAAACATGTATAATATCATGTATGAAACGAGTCACCAGTCCAGGTTCGATGCATGGTACTGGATGCTTGGGGCTGGTGCGCTGGGACGACCCAGAGGGAGGGTAGGGGAGGGAGGAGGGAGGAGGGTTCAGGATGGGGAATGCGGGTATACCTATGGCAGATTCATTTCGATATTTGGCAAAACTAATACAATATTTTAAAGTTTAAAAATAAAATAAAAAAAGAAAGATAAAAATAAATAAATAAATAAAATATGTTAACAATAAAAAAAAAAAAAAAGAGTTTACTGGTAATAAACAGACCCAGTCAACAGCTCCTGGCTACGATGAATCTTGATCCCGACTTTGGACAACGTCTGCTGCTAGTGACAAATGAAGAGGATGTCAGCTCTCAGTGTCTATAGTATCCTGAAACTGTAAACCCACTCATGTCACAGGTGGAAAAGAAAAGCATTAAACCTGCAACATACATCCGCTTGGAAGAAGCATCACTGTTACTTTTCAGTAGCCTGACCTTGCCCTGAGCTGGTGAATGAGAACTGCAATTTGTCTAATGCATAACTAGTTCCTGTGGGGGCTGCCAAGGTGGCTCTAGTGGTAAATAATCTGCCTGCCAATAGAGGTGATGTAAGAGACACAGGTTCAATCCCTAGGTAGGAAAGAGCCCCTGGAGGAGGGCATAGTAACCCACTCCAGTATTCTTGCCTGGACAATCCCATGGATAGAGGAGACTGGTGGGCTACAATCCATAGGGTTGCAAAGAGTTGGACATGACAGAAGTGATTTAGCACACGCGAGTAATCTCAGCAAAATGTCAAGGGGAGTTTTGAGGCTTTGTTAGCATCGTGGGTGCATGATCAGTCATGTCCAACTCTTTGCAACCCTATGGACTCTAGTGTTCCAGGCTCCTCTGTCCATGGAATTTTTCAGGCAAGAATACTGGAGTGGATTGCTTTTTCTTACTCCAGGGAATCTTCCCTATCCAGGGATCAAACCCACATCCTCTGTCTTTCCTGAATGGGCTGGCAAATTCTTTACCACTGTGCCACTTTGCATCACTTTGGTGATTAAACAATATTCTCACTTTGGGTAATAAAACATTTTATGAGGCTAGTTGCCTCTTACCTTAGGGAAATGTATTCCAACCTTCTGCCTCCTCTCCCTAACATAATGTTGACTCCTTGGATAAAAATACAAGGAACTTCTGTTGAATGAGCTAACTGCTGGAAATATTATGGCTGCAAGCTGAAAGAAATGAGGTGCGTACCACAGACCACATAAAACAATGAAAGCAATTTAAAGACAAAATGTGCAGAGTAACTAGGAACAATTTTGCAATATCAAAAGCATATGAGTGACTGCTGCTTTGGGTGACTCTCTATAAACCTTGGTGTTTGCCCAGCCTAGCCTGGGAGCCCTTCTGGATGAGGCTCAGACAGCTAGCACCTTCCATTGTCAAAATCAGCCTTCCTGGCCAGCCCATAGAGGGTCAAGGCAACCATTAGGAATGTGGTCCATTTCCTGCTGATTCAGAAGAGGGGCAAAAGCAAAGACAATTTGCAGCTGATTCAGTGGCCTGTGACCTGTTCTTTTCCTTCTGGTTAGGTTCCCTGTTGTGGCTTCCCTGGTGACTCAGACAGTAAGGAATCTGCCTGCAATGTGGGAGACCTGGGTTTGATTCCTGAGTTGGGAAGATCTCCTTCCTGGAGAAGGGAATGGCTACCAATTCCTGTATTCTTGCCTGGAGAATTCCATGGACAGTGGAGCCTGGCAGGCCACAGCCCATGGGGTCGCAAAGAGTGGGACCCAACTTGAGCAAGCAACACTTTCCACTTTTCAGATTCCCTACAGCTCTTTTAATGAAACACTTTGTTGAGCAAGTGCGCCATCTATGGGAGAAAACAGTTGTACTGATTCTACCCTTAACATCGCCAAGATTATAATTTACACGAGACAGTGATCTTCATGTCGGGGTAATTTTGCTCCCCTGGGAACATTTTTGGCAAAGACTGGAGACATTTTTTGTTGTCATAACTGAGGTTGCAACTGGCATGTAATGATTAGAGAGCAGGGATACTGCTAAACTTTCTGCAATTCACAGGATACCCACCTCCATAACAAAAATTTTTGCACCTTTTCCCCTAAGGACAAGGTGGAGAATTCTGCTTGAGAATAAGAGAATCTGTGAAATTTATGCTTACAGATGGGTTCCCCAGGCCAAAAAAAAAAAAAAAAAAGATTAGTCTTTGATTTAAATCTTTTCATATTCCCCACCACTGCTTTAAGTTTTACATCTCCCCACTTTGCTATGAGCCATGATTTTTCAAACTCTTTCACACTAAGGTGTTAATAACTTAATATATTAATCTACATCTAGGCTATTTGAGAAAGGGAATTAGAGAGAGAGGACAATACTCCAGACAAAGAAATGAATTTCTAACAGTAAAGTTTTAGGGCCCACTCTTTGGGACCCCATGGACTGCGGCCCTCCAGGTTCCTCTGTCCATGGAATTCTCCAGGCAAGAATACAGGGACTAATACTTTGGGTTCAACTTACCTTTGTGGCTGATTAAGTATATATAAAATTTATCAATTTGTGTTCAAACTATTGTAGTGGCATTATCACTGTAAATGTCCTCATGGTATGAACACAATGCTGAGAAAGATTTCAGCTTTCTTGGCTTCTTCCCTCAACCCATGCAATTCAGTAGGTCACCATTCAGTTTACTAAGTGGAGCTTTGCAGAACTAAAGACTTAGAGTCAGCTTCATAGAGATTTTCCTTCTGTCCTCAGAAAAGAACATGTTCCCCTAGAGTTTAGGATAGAGCAGATTTTTATAAAAATATAGCCTTGGATCAGACTTTCCTGTCCTTTGAGGACTCTGCCTTGTGGACTATGAATAAAATTTTGCAGCTTCATGCTTCAGGATTGTCATAACCTCAAGTGCTTTGAAACACCCCTGCATCATTGGGAGGATGCTGTACCACCTGCAGATCCTTCTGCTATCCCACTTGAGGGATACCCTACTCTAGCTATATTAGCACATTAAAAGAAAGGATAAGCCCATTAGCCTAAAAAGATGAGTGCCCCTCTTCATCAGTGTGGGTTTGTCTCTATTCTCCCTTCTCAAATAACCCAGGATTAAATTCACCAACCAGTGAGCACCTGCAGCAGACAGCACGGGAATGCAGAGATGAATATGAGAGTCCCACTCAAAGAGATGTCTGAGCAAGTGCATTGTTCCTGCATTGCCTGCCTCCAGAACATTCTTCCTTTATGGCATGTGACCCTGGTTGTTGCAGTTCAAGGAAAACAGGCTTCTTTGAAAGTTACCTGCCCATCTGTTTGGTCATTAGCAACCTGTGTGTGCATGCTTAGCTGTTAAGTCGAATCCAACTCTTTATGACCCCAGGGACAGTAGCCCACCAGGCTCCTGTGTCCATGGGATTTTTCGGTCAAGAATGCTGGAATGGGTGGCCATTTCCTTTTCCAGGGGATCTTCCCCACCCAGGGATTGAACTCATTGGCAGGCAAGTTCTTTACCACTGAGCCCCCTGGGAAGCCTCATTAGCAACAGCAGACTAAGTATTAATGCCGGAAAATCACCAAGATCTTGCCTAGGTTTTTCCACTCAATATCTAGATTTCTATACTATGACCACACCAGAGTATGCAGTGAGAAATAGTAGTGCATCCTAAAAATATCTGTTAAATGAGTAATGATTTAATAACTTTCTTCTTCAAGTGCCATCAGTAAGAAATTGTACAGTTTTATGGGAAACCTTGATTTATTGGTACTGAAGATTGCCTTGGCGCAGCCAGTTTGCCTCATAATTTGTGGGAAAGAAACAAGATTAAAAAAAAATTTTGAAGGGAAAAAATGAGTTAAGAAAAATTGGCAACAGGGCTTGTGCAATATTAATCGTAACTGAGCAAAGAACATCCATGCTGGATCTAGGGCACCTTTATATACTCTGTGCCCTAATAAAACTAGTGTCTCCCAAGTATCTGATGTCTGATCATTGTCTTTAGTCAAATGGATCCGATGGGTAGTGAATGTTAAAATGATATTCTCAGTAATTATAAGAAAATAAGATACAGAAAATCATGGTGCAACACCTATAAACAACATAAACTGAGAAAGGGGCCGGGTTGTTCTCTTCTCAAGTAGGACTTGGTGAGATGGTTGGAGGAGTGCAGGGTGATGCGGGGAAGTGAATATAAGTGATGCGTAAATAAAGTAAAATCCTGAAGCATTTCATCAGCTTAGTTCCAAAAACAAAGACTTTCCAGGGTATCGAACACTTATTATAGGATCTAAATACAGAGAACAGGGACTCCGCTGATGGTGCAGAGGTTACAACTCAGCGCTTCCAATGCCGGGGGCATGGATTTGATCCCTGGTGGGGAAACTAAGATCCCATATTCCAGGGACAAAAATAAATAAATATAGTGAAGAAAACAGCTGACTAGGACTCTACTCCTAAAAGATCAATTTACAGTAGTTCAACCTGGGCTTCCCTGGTGACTTAGTGGTAAAGAATCCACCTGCCAATGCAGGAGACTCGAGTTTGATCCCTGGGTCGGCAAGATCTCCTGGAGAAGGAAATGGCAGCCCACTCTAATATTCTTGCCTGGGAAATGCCATGGACCTAGGAGACTGGGGCTACAGTCCACGGGATCTCAAATGAGTCAGACACAACTTAGCGACTAAATAACAGCAGTAGTTCAACCTAGGATTATAGAGTTTCAAAAAGATGCCACGTCTAAGCTATATGCTCAATAGTAGTTATGTGTAACAATGTTATTTGCTACTTAAAATGCTCCTACATTTTGATGTGCTTGAAAAATAGTTTGCTTCTTTTTGCTGTGCAGAAAAAATGTGTCCTAACATTATTAATACTATATCTGCAGAAGGCCTATATTACTAAGAATATGTAATTGCTTTTGTTACCAATAAATCAAGGTTAATAGTTAGGCAGTTTGGGGCAATTGCTTAGATTTCTCATGTTCCATTTGAAAGCAAAGTTATTAAATCATCACACATTTGTTATGAATGTATAAAGTCCTACAGTTTCAGTGACATACAGTGTGTACTTCAAACACAAAAGGCCAAATTTTCTACTCAGGCTCTTTCAAGAGCCATGTGTATAGTCAAGGATCTAAGAAACTGTGGGCGATATTTCTGCAGGTTTTACAATTATTTTGAGGTTAGAGAAAGGCAAAGATCATCTGGCCAGCCCTCACAAGATCAAGGCAGCCACAAGGAGCCAGACTCTCTAGAGCTGTCCATTTCCTGCAGGTCTAAGCACTGTGCCGTTTCTTAATTATGTTTACTCTAATGCACCCACTAAGAGTTTTCTGAAGATTTGAAGACTTGCTGTTGCTCTTCAGTCACTAAACCTTGTCCAACTCTTTTGGACCCCATGGACTGCAGCATCTCCTGGAGTTTACTCAAACTCATGTCCATTGAGTTGGTGATGCCATCCAACCATCTCATCCTCTGTTACCCCCTTCTCCTGCCCTCTATCTTTTCCAGCATCAGGGTCTTTTCCAATGAGTTGGCTCCTCACATCAGGTGGCCAAAGTACTAGAGCTTCAGCTTCAGCATCTGTCTTTCCAATGAATATTCAGGGTTGATTTCCTTTAGGATTGATTGGTTTGATCTCCTTGCTGTCCAAGGGACTCTCAAGAATCCTCCAGCACCACAACTGTCCATTCTCTTTGGGGACAGATTTAACTGTTTAAAAACAAAAAAGTTTTTTTTTTTTTTTTTTTTCGTATTTATCTCAAATGTTTCTACTCCAGTCATTATAAATATCAACACTGATCCTAAACTACACTGTAAGGCCAAATTTTAAAATATGCATGTGGGTGGGTATGTGTGTGGCAATACTCGCTTCTTCAGAGGCAACCCTTGCAATAACTGTAGACAGTAGGGAACTGTCTTTGCACATGTCACCACTCTTTACCTTGCAGCTTTTCTCTATGAGTTAAACGATTGCATTTTTTTCCATCACATAGAATCAAATCTCTTCTCTAGCTTACAGTTAACTTTAATAACAGGTTGGTTCCTCTGTTCTCAACATAACTTCATTTTGCTCAAATGCATTCAAAGCTTGACATTCAGGATAACAGCAATAACCCAGTGGTTTCTGATTTAGTAAGTGGAGACCTCCTCTTTAATTCATATTTTTAATTAAACAAGATTTTCTTGGACAACTTCTATGTTCTGGACACTGTGCACTGTATTGAAGGTACAATAATGAGCCACAACATATAGCCTCTGCTGTGGTGAGACAACATTAGATGAAAATGCACCAATAGACGTCAATTACTACTTGTGGTAAGTGAAGCAAAAACAAAAAAAACATTAGGTGCTTTAAATAAGAATAATAAGGAGGGATCTGATTTAAATTTTTGAAGTCAGGAAAGTTTTCTCTAAAGATAGGACATTGAATCTGAGACAAGAAAAATGAATAAGATCATTGTTGCCATTATGTCAGTTAATAGATCATACAGGCAAATTAATTTTGAAAGCAGCTATATCAACATGTGGACTCATTTTGACCTTATATACTCATACGTCACTTATGGGTGACCTAAGTAAATGTCACCCATTTACTTATTCTTCAAAAAATATTTATTGAGTGCCATCACCTTACAATAAATAAATACAAAGATACAAAGATACATATTTTAAACATACGTGCTAAACCCATATGGGACTCCCTCTGTCTGGATGGGTATATAGGCTAATGTAATTCCTGCTCTTGACTTTTCAAAAAGTTCTTCAGAGAAGCAGGGCAGTAGAAGATAAATTATTCCCTTAATAAGCCTTTCCAGGAATCTCGCCCATGAAGGAAGTCAATCTCACTGGCTGCTAGTTGTCAAAATCTTCCTTACTCATCTTTTTGCAAATCACATTAATATTTCTCTCCTCTTAATCTCCTCACACTCATTCCTTCATTGGTTTATTTCACTTTTGATCTTGGAACTCTAGATCGAGGCAACTTTTCTCTAAGTTAGGATGTTTCCACTTCCAGACAAAAGGGCTGCAAAGGTCTGGTGGACCAGGTAGAAAAGAGCAACCCCTCCTGAGGGCTGTCACAGTCCCACTGCAGGAATGACAGCCTGCCCACCAGCATAGAGTTGGTTATATTTCAGCCCTTGCTAAACACTCTCCTTCTACTGCCCTTGTGCTTGGCTCTCACCCTGAGGAGCACGGTTCATTTTCCTCCCTGTACCACAAAGATCACAGAAAATGATTTACCATTTTCATTTGCAAGCTCTTTCTGTATAGCAGTCTGGAACACTGGCTTTGTCTTAAGTTTAATTTTTGCCCCTTGGAACAGGTCATCTGATCATTTCAAATCTGACTTCTAGTGTATGTATAATGGGGATATTAATGAATACTTACTCCAAAAGAATGTCTGTAAAGATTACATGAGATCATTCATATAAAGCACTTAGCACAATGCCTGGAACTTTGTAAGAATCCAATAAATCATAGCTGTTATTACTTCTGGTCCCTGGAAGGCAACCGTCTGAGCCAAGAAAGCAGAACAGCCAAAGTTTCACTTTCATTTATTCATACATCTTATGCTTTACTCCCAACCTACTGACGAGGGTTTTCCATGTTTAAAGTACAAATAAACTGGAAGGAAAATAGCCACTGAGGATTGTGACACGTTTGTCATGAGTGCTCAGTCATGTCCGACTCTTTGCGACCTCGTGGACTGTAGCCCACCAGGGTCCTCTGCCCATGGGATTCTCCAGACGAGAATACTAGAGTGGGTTGCCATTTCCTACTCCAGGGGATCTTCCTGACCAAGGGATTGAACCTGTGTCTCCCACATCTCCTGAATTGCAGGTGGGTTCTTTCACCACTGAGCCACTGGGAAAGTCCATATTATGTCACCCAGTAATATAATGTTATTATACCAAGAATGCTCAAACTAGAAATTCATCCCTTCTATGATTATTCTCTTCTAAAGAGAGTTAAGACAGCCACTGTTCCTTAGGGCATTCAGGCCACCATAACAAAAGTATCATAGACAGAGTGGATTACAAACAACAGAAATCTATTTCTCACAGTTCTGGAAGTGGGGAAGTCCAAGATCAAGACACCAGCAGATCTGTAGACCAAGTCCTGATTCATAGAAGTCGCCTTCTCTCTGTTCACACACGGCAGAAGGGGCAAGGGACCTCTCTGGAGACCCTTTTATAAGGGCATTAATCTCGTTCATGAGGGCTCTGCCTTCATGACTTAATCATCTTCCAAAGGATCCAACCTCCAAATACCATCATGTTTAGGATTAGATGTTAACACTTTAAGAATTTAGTGTAAGTGACATGTTCAGTCTATAGTAACAATTTTAGTCCTATTGGCACAATTTCTAATTCTTGGGAATATAACCTTACTTCCTCTGTATTTCCTTCCATCTTGGGGCTACATGCTCAAAATTTGAGTTTTAGGAGTTACCCAATCCTCTTCTGGAGAAAGAAATGGCAACCCACTCCAGTATTCTTGCCTGGAGATTTTCACGGACAGAGGAGCCTGGCAGGCTGCAGTCCATGGGGTCAAAAAGAGTCAGACACGACTGAGTGACTTTCACTCACTCACTCACTCACTCACTCAACCCTCTTGAGCCCTTTCCCATCCAATTCTTGTAACATGAATGTATCCATTTCCTTAATTCTACATCCCACACATGCCAGCCTTTCCCCCTCAATCTTTTAAAAATCTTCCAAAGCAATATAGACATGTTCTTCAATGATTCACCTGACTTCCTCCCCTGCAACTAAATCCTGCTGGTTCTTCAGAATTGAGGTGATAGCAGCAATTCTCCAACTTCTCCTCTTTGGAAAAATAAAAAAATTTTGTAAAAAAATCTGGTCAAGAATGTATCAAGATATTTTACTTGCAGCCCAATGATACTCCAGCAGATGATCATGGGACTGAATCCCAACAAAGAATCTTTCTTTGGCCCCAGTTTAGTGGCCTGTGTTTATGAAGAAACATCTTCCTTCCATCTAGTCAAGCTAATATAGTTTGCTGCAATAATAATAATTGAATTACTCTCTCCCTTTACCCACTCCCATGCATTTTTTGACATGCTTCAATTTTTGGTCTTATAGATCTCTGAAGAATTATATATTCTTAATTGTCTTAGACATGATTGTTTTAGTAGAATTTGAACTAGTTTTTGTGCCCATCTTTGCCTAAAGATGGGTAAAATAAAGGACAGAAACAGTAGAGACCTAGTAAACACGGAAGAGATCAAGAAGAGATAGAAAGAATACACAGAAGAACTGTACAAAAAAGATCTAAATGAACCAGATTACTGTGATGGTGTTGTCAGTCACCCAGAGCCAGACATTCTGAAGCGTGAAGTGGGCCTTAGGAAGCACTGCTGTTAATAAAGCTAGTGGATGCAATGGAATTCCAGTAGAGTTATTAAAAACCCTGAAGGATGATGGCACCAAGGTGTTACATTCAATATGTCAGCAAATCTGGAAGACCCAGCAATGGCCACAGGACTGGAAAAAGTCAATCCTCACCTCACTTCTCAAGAAGAGTAATACCAAAGAAAGTGCTAACCATCGGACAATTGCATTCATCTCCCTTGCTAGTAAGATCATACTTAAAATCTTGCATGCTAGGCTTTAGCATTACATGAACCAAGAACTTCCAGATGTCCAAGATGGGTTTAGAAAGGGCAGAGGAACTAGAGATCAAATTACATGCTGGATCATAAAGATAGGGAATTCCAAAAAAACATCTACTTCTGTTTCATCAACTACGCTGAAGCCTTTGTGTGGATCATAACAAACTGTGGAAAGCTCTTAAAGAAGTGAGAATACCAGACTATTTTACCTGTCTCCTGAGAAACCTGTAGGTGGATCAAGAAACAACAATTAGAACCCTGTGTGGAACAACTGATTGGTTCAAGATTGAGAAAGGAGTTCAATAGGGCTGTCTGCTGTCACCCTGTTTGCTTAACCTATACGCTGAGCATATCATGAGAAATGTCAGGCTGATGAGTTACAAGCGGGAATCAAGATAGGTGGGAGAAACATTAACAACATCAGATGTGCGGATGATATCACTCTAATGGCAGGAAGCTAAGAGGAACTAAAGAGCCTCTTGATAAGGGTGAAAGAGCCTGTTTAAAACTAAATGTTAAAAAAAAAAAAACAAACAAAACTAAGATCATGGCATACAGCCCCATTCAGTTCAGTTCAGTTGCTCAGTCGTGTCCAGCTCTTTGCAACCCCATGAATCACAGCATGCCAGGCCTCCCTGTCCATCACCAACTCCGGGAGTTCACTCAAACTCATGTCCATCAAGTCGGTGATACCATCAAGCCATCTCATCTTCTGTTGTCCCCTTTTCCTCCTACCTCCAATTCCCATCAGGGTCTTTTCCAATGAGTCAACTCTTCACATGAGGTGGCCAAAGTACTGGAGTTTCAGCTTCAGCATCAGTCCTTCCAATGAACATCCAGGACTGGTCTCCTTTAGGATGGACTGGTTGGATCTCCTTGCAATCCAAGGGACTCTCAAGAGTCTTCTCTAACACTACAGTTCAAAAGCATCAGTTCTTCAGTGCTCAGCTTTCTTTATAGTCGAACTCTCACATCCATACATGACCACTGGAAAAACCATAGCCTTGACTAGACAGACCTTTGTTGACAAAGTAATGTCTCTGCTTTTGAATATGCTATCTAGGTTGGTCATAACTTTCCTTCCAAGGAGTAAGCGTCTTTTAATTTTATGGCTACAATCACCATCTGCAGTGATTTTGAAGCCCAAAAAAATAAAGTCAGCCACTGTTTCCACTGTTTCTCCATCCATTTGCCATGAAGTGATGGGACCAGATGCCATGATCTTCGTTTTCTGAATGTTGAGCTTTAGGCCAACTTTTTCACTCTCCTCTTCCACTTTCATCAAGAGGCTCTTTAGTTCCACTTCACTTTCTGCCATAAGGTAGTGTCATCTGCATATCTGAGTTATTGATATTTCTCCCGGCAATCTTGATTCCAGCTTGTGCTTTTTCCAGCCCCATTACTTCATGGCAAATAGAAGAGGAAAAATGGAAGTAGTGACAGATTTCTTCTTCTTGGGCTCTAAATTTGCTGTGGATGGTGACTGCAGCCATGAAATCAGAACATGATTGCTTCTTAGCAGGAAAGCAATGGCAGACCTAGACAGTCTATTGAAAAGCAGAGACATTACTCTGTCAACAAAGGTCTGTATAGTCAAGGCTATGGTCTTCCCACTGGTCATGTATGGTTGTAAAGAAGGCAGAGTGCCAAAGAATTGATGTTTTTGAACTGTGCACTGGAGAAGACTCCTAAAAGTCCCTAACACAGCAAGGAGATCAAACCAGTCAATATTAAGGGAACTAAACCCTGAATACTCATTGGAAGGACTGATGCTGAAGCTGAAGCTCCAGTATTTTGGTCACCCGATGTGAACAGCCAGCTCACTGGAAAAGTCCCTGATGCTGGGAAAGATTGAGGCCCGAAGGAGAAGAGGACATCAGAGGATGAAATGGCTGGATGGCATCACTGATGCAATGGACATGAACTTGGGCAAACTTCGGAAGATGGTGAGGGACAGGGAGGCCTGGCATGCTGCAGTCCATGGTGTGTAAAGCGTCACACATAATTAGGCAACTGAATAACAAAAACAGCAATGCTAATGGTAAAGAACCCATCTGCCACTGCAGGAGACATAAGAGACAGGGGTTCAATTCCTGGGCTGGGAAGATCCCCTGGAGGAGGTCATGGCAACCCACTCCAGCATTCTTGCCTGGAGAATCCCATGGGTGGAGGAGTCTGGAGAACTACAGTCTATGGACTGGCAAAGAGTCAGATATGACTAAAACAACTTAGCATGCACAGATATGAAAAAGAGCCTAATGGGCTTTTGTAAGCAAACCATAGAAAGTACAAGAGTGCATGGAATTAAGAGTTCCACATGTCCACAGAACTCTCTGGGTTTCACCTCTTACTCTTTCAGAAGTGCTGGCATTCTGTAGTAAATTCTTTGACTTACTTCTTCTGGGACTAAAATCCTTATTTGCCAGTTGCCTTTAACTGTCAGCCATCTTCAGGAATTGCCTTGTACCTAACACAAGTTCATGCCCACTTTACAGGGAAGCCCACACCCAGTGACTGATCTGTGCAGTAGTATAAAGGCTTGATCTCTTATACTACTTCAGGATAACTTTGAAGATCAAGCCTCCTTTCAGAGCTCACCATGTGGCCCGCCAAGTCCTTCACTGAGGGTTTATTTCAGCTCAACATTCCCACTGCTCAATTCTGCTTCTTTTCTTTTTCCCCCATTATTGACCCCAAGAGTACTTCCTAAAAAAACTACAGCCAGAGAATCTCTCTCTCAGTATCCACCCTTCAATAGCTTTCCATCTTTGACATCTTTGAGGAGAAGGACTTCTATTTGCTAACTCTGTTGTAACAAATCTTGAAAAAGACTCTTGTTGACCTTTAATGTTGTTCAGTTGTGTGGCCTGGACTGCCCCCTTTGCCCCAGGCTACCATACTGGACAGCACAGCTCTGGACCATTCACTGTGGCCTGGCATCTGAGACGTGATTGGTCCAGCCTGAGGGAGGTGTCCACCCTTAACCAGTGTCTCTGGGCAGTGAGATAAAATTAGGCACCTGCCTTTTGGATCTCAAGAGTTGGAGTAGAGGAACTGGTTTCATAAAATACATGAAGAGAGTAGCACAGAAATTGCACTGGCAAGACCCATGGGAGCCTGATACTCTTCTGCCTCTCTTTGCATGCCTCTGTTTCCATTGAACAGATAGTCTCTTCCATCACCTTATTCCAATCTTGAGTCCCAACAGAGCATAGGTGATCATGTCCCTGTATTTTAAGTTCATGCTCTTTGTTATTGAGTCATATATTGCCACTGACATATATTTATTTTGTTACTCTTCAGAAGGTATGCAAATTCCACCTCATTTTGCCCTAGTAAAGCAATGTATATATTTTTAATCTTTTTGGCAATGTTCTCCAGAAGTTTGTGCTAACCCAGACTTACTACACAGACTCATGTTGGGTCAGGTCCATGTTTATTTGTAAATATATGTCCATTGGTTATGATGTGTAGCCAGCATTAGGAAGGACTATCTTACTGCCTGTTGGTCCTACCTGGGTAATTATTATTGTGAATTCTGACCAGCCGCCCAATCTTTAACTGAGTCATATCTCAAAAAATTTCCAAATAAATGTGCCCAGGACCTAGGCACAATCCCTTGACTATCACCAGGGGCATGGCTAGGAAAGTGGGCTTGAGAGTATCCTGAATACTGAAAGGGTGCTGTCCACACAAAGGAGTCAGCTGAAGGCTGAAGGCAGTTTCAGGACTGAGCCAGGCATCACATTCTCTGAACATTTAGACCTTGATATGCTGATTGCGGTTGTTGTTGTTTAGTTACTAAGTCATGTCTGACTCTTGAGACCCATGGACTATAGCTCGCCAGGCTCCTCTGTCTGTGTGATTTCTCAGGCAAGAATAGTGGAGTGAGTGGCTGTTTCCTTTTCTAGGGGATCTTCCCGACCCAGGGATTGAACACACATCTCCTGCATTGGCAAGTGGATTCTTAACCATTGAGTCACCTGGGAAGCCCCTGATATGCTAATTGTTCCTTTCTAAATTCAAAAGGATCCCCAAAGCCCAAAGAGATCAAGACTGGCCCTAAACCTAAATGCAGGGGAAATAAAGTTTTAATCTTTGTGCATTATTTCACCCAATGGATGTACTCTGCCAACTCATCCTTATTCTTTCTACCCATTTGTCAAAGTCTGCTCTTCTAAATCCCACGTACTGTACATTTTTAATAGCTGTTACATTATTTAAAAGTTAAATTTATTTTAGCTGATCTCAAAGGTATAATAAGGGGAGATGTGTATCTTATCTTAGAAATCTGGGGATTTGCTTCTGAAATTGCATTGAATGAGACTGGTTCTGAGGAAAATAAAAGAAAAAGAAAATGCCACCCAAAACTTTAAAGCCCCCAATCTGCTTCTGATAGATTAATTTTTTCAATAATAATAAAACTATTAAACAACTCACATATATAAAGCTCTTATTGTATGTTGAGGATCGTAGTAAGTATCTCCCATGTATTTTTGCATTTTCCCCTTGAAACAATTCTGTGAGGTGGGTAGATCCTTCACTTAGCTCCATTTTGCTTCTGAGAAGTCAAATAACTTTTCTAAACACTTTTGAACTCCTAGTTAGTTAATGGCAGGGACAAGAATTGAACTTGACTCCCAATACAGGAGCACTTAGCCACTGAGTTAGTTGAACTTCCTTTTGGCCTGCCCAGGGCATATGCTCGTTTACCAACCTTTGAAAAGAACTGCATTAAAGGGCTTTGTTCTGTGTTTGGAAGATTTTCAATTCTACTAATCTAATAACTTGTTCATTAAAGTGGCCAAAAGTTATTTTCCAGGCTGTGTGAAGAAGACAAGAAGAGCAAGTTTCCTTGAATGGGTAGCTGTTCACAAAGTTTATGTTATATATTTGTGTTATGCTCATTGAACTATGACAATTAAAATGAAATAAAGAAAAATTTCTGTCAGACTCTTTTTTCTACTCTCTTTTGTTTATTGGTTTAATCTTTGAATTACAACACATACTTAAACCAATAATTTTAATATTTTAGGGTGATGGATTCCTTTGGGATGGATAAAAGATATGAAATATTTTTATATAAAAACTCTTATATTCACGTGCTTACAACTGCTATCTAAATCTCTGAAGTTTTATAGAAGCCCTAAAAAAGCCTGTCTGTGGAGTCTTGAGAGTCTAAGGGACCCATTTTAAATACTTCTAATTTGATAAAATAAGCCCAAATTTCTCTCCTGTATCCAAGGAAATACCAGAAACGAGAGACCCAGAAAGCATCCTCTTCTCTCTCCACCTCCTGAGCTTTTCAGGATGAAACTCAAGAAGCCCCAGCTCATCCTTGGGGCCACCATGCCGAGGCACACCAGCTGGGCCCTGGGCAAGTGTGGGTGGCCAAGGAGGCAAACGGAAACTGAATGTCAGTTTTGTCTTGCTTGCTGACGATGAACCCTAGCACTGGACGGCATCCACCAAGAGTAAGCACCTTTCTTGGTTTGCACAACGTTGTTTGCATATGGGCCAGCCACTGTCCTACCTGACCATCTACACCCTGGACCCTGAGGCAGCCAGAAATGCCCTGAATCTGGAGAAAGGCCCCCCAGTTGTAAAGTCAAAAAGCCCCTCACAAACAAAACTGAATCACTTTGAGTGTGTGTGTGATCAGTTGCTTCAGTCATTTCTGACTCTATTTGACCCCATGGACCGTAGCCTGCCAGGCTTCTCTGTCCATGGGATTCTCCAGGCAAGCATACTGGAGCGGTTGCTACGCCCTCCTCCAGGGAATTTTCCTGATCCAGGAACTGAATCCACGTCTCCTGTGTCTCCTGCATTGCAGGTGGATTTTTTTTTCCCACTGAGACACCTGGGAAGCTCCTGAATCACTTTGCTCTACCTGAAACTAACACAGCATTGTAAATCAACTATTCTCCAATTAAAACATTTTAAACGCACAAAAGTTAACTCAAAATGGATGAAAGACCTAAATATAAAACCTGAAACCATAAAAATCCTGGAAGAAAACACAGGAAAAATCTCTTTGACATTGCTCTTGGCAATAAGTTTATAGTTAAGACACCTAAAGGAGAAGGCAATGGCAACCCACTCCAGTACTCTTGCCTGGAAAATCCCATGGACGGAGGAGCCTGGTAGGCTTCAGTCCATGGGGTCACGAAGAGTCAGACATGACTGAGCAACTTCACTTTTACTTTTCACTTTCATGCACTAGAGAAGGAAATGGCAACCCACTCCAGTGTTCTTGCCTGGAGAATCCCAGGGACGGCAGAGCCTGGTGGGCTGCCATCTATGGGGTCGCACAGAGTCGGACATGACTGAAGTCACTTACCAGTATAACACCTAAAATACAAACAAAAGCAAAAATAAACAAGTGGAACTACATCAAACTAAAAAGCTTCTACACAGCAAAAGAAATAATAAGCAAAATGAAAAGGCAATCTATAGACTGATAAAAACAATTTGCAAACCATGTATTTAATAAGGGCTAATACCCAAATACATAAGGAACATGTACAACTCAATAGTAAAACCAAGCAAATAATCTAATTAAAAATGAGTAATGAACCTGAATAGGTAATTTTCCAAAGAAAACCCACAAATAGCCAACAGTCGCATGAAAAACTGCTCAACATCATTAATCATGAGGGAAATGCAAGCCATAATGAGTTATCACCTCAACCTATTAGAATAGCTACCATAAAAAAGATGAGAGAGAAGTCCTGGTAAGGATATGAAGAAAAGAAAACACTTGTATACTTTTGGTGGGAATGAAATGTGGTACAGCCATTATGGAAAATAGTATGGAGTTCCCTCAAATTTAAAAATAGAACTACCATTTGTTGTTGATCAGCGACTCAGTGGTGGCCAACACTTTACGACCCTATGGACTTCAGCATGCCAGGCTTCCATGTCCTTCATCATCTCCTGGAGCTTGCTCAAACTCATGTCCATGGAGTCGGTGATGACAGCCAACCATCAGGTAATCTGTCGTCCCTTTCTCCTGCCTTAAATCTTTCCCAGCCTCAGGGTCTTTTCCAATGAGTCAACTCTTCGCATTAGATAGTGAAAGTATTGGAGCTTCAACTTCAGCATCAGTCCTTTCAATGAATATTCAGGACTGATTTCCTTTAGGATTGACTGGTTTGAGCTCCTTGCTGTCCAAGGGACTCTCAAGAGTCTTCTCCAACACCACAGTTCAAAAGCATCAATTCTTCGGCACTCAGCCTTCTTTATGGTCCAGCTCACACATCTGTACATGACTACTGGAAAAATCATAGCTTTGATTATATGCTCCTTTGTAGGCAAAGTGATGTCTCTGTTTTTTAATACACTGTCTAGACTTGTGATTGCTTTTCTTCCAAGGAGCGAGCGTCTTTTAATTTCATGGATGCAGTCACTATCCTCAGTGATTTTAGAGTCCAAGAAAATAAAATATGTCACTGTTTTCATTGTTTCCCCATCTACTTGTCATGAAGTGATGGGACCAGATGCCATGATCTTTGTTTTCTGAATGATGAGTTTTAAGTCAGCTTTTTCACTCTCCTCTTTGACCCTCATCAAGAGGCTCTTTAGTTCCTCCTCAATTTCTGCCATAAGGATGGTGTCATATGCCTATTTGAAGTTACTTATATTTTTCCCTGCAATCTTGATTCCAGCTTGTGATTCATCCAGCCTGGAATTTTGCATGACGTACTTTGCATACAAGTTAAATAAGCAGGGTGACAATATACAGCCTTGACATACTCCTTTCCCAATTTTGAATCAGTTCATTGTTCCATGTCTGGTTCTAACTATTGCTTCTTGACCTGCATACAGGTTTCTCATGAGGTATGTAAGGTGGTCTGGTATTCCCATCTCTTTAAAAATTTTACCCAGTTTGTTGTGATCCACACAGTAGTAAACTTTAGTGTAGTCAATGAAGCAGAAGTAGATTTTTTCTAGAATTCTCTTTTTCTATGATCCACCCATGTTGGCAATTTGATCTCTGATTCCTCTGTCTTTTCTAAATCCAGCTTGTACATCTAGAAGTTCTCAGTTCACATAATGTTGAAGCCTAGCTTGGAGGATTTTGAGCATTACCTTGCTAACATTTGAAATGAATGCAATTGTTCAGTAGCTCAAATGTTCTTTGACAATGCCCTTCTTTGGGGTTGGAATGAAAACTGATCCCTTTCAGTCCTGTGGCCACTGCTGAGTTTTCCAAATTTGCAGGCATATTGAGTGCAGCACTTTCACAGCATCATCTTTTAGGATTTGAAATAGCTCAGTTGGAATTCCATCACCTCCACTAGCTTTGTTCATAGTGATTCTTCCTAAGGCCCACTTGACTTCACATTCCAGGATGTCTGGCTCTAGGTGAGTGATCATACCATCGTGATTATATGGGTCATGAAGATCTTTTTTGTATAGTTCTTCTGTGTATTCTTGACACCTTTTCTTAATATCTTCTGCTTCTGTTAGGTCCATACAATTTCTGTCCTTTATTGTCCCCAATTTTTCATGAAATGTTCCCTTGATATCTTTAAGTTTCTTGAAGACATCTCTAGTCTTTCCCTTTCTATTGTTTCCCTCTAATTCTTTGCATTGTTCACTTAGGAAGGCTTTCTTACCTCTGCTTGCTATTCTTTGGAACTCTGTATTCAGATCGGCATATCTTTCTTTTTCTCCTTTGCCTTTCACTTCTCTTCTTTTCTCAGCTATTTGTAAAGCCTCCTCAGACAACCATTTTGCCTTTTTGCATTTCTTCTTCTTGAGGATGGTTTTGATCACTGCCTCCTGCACACTGCTATGAACCTCCATCCATAGTTCTTCAGGCACTCTGGTTATCAGATCTAATCCTTTGAATCTATTTGTCACTTCTACTGGAAAATTGAACTACCATACAAACCAGCAATTTTACATCTGGGTATATATCTGAAGGAAGTAGAATCCTTATCTTGAATAAATAGCCGCATTTCCCCACCCCGTGTTCCTTACAGCACTATTCAGAATAGCCAAGACATGGGAATGAACTTGATGAAGAAAATATGCATATAAAGAAATGTATACATAAAGGTATATGTATATAGATATACATATATGTATACACAGAAAGATATGTATACACAAAGATGTATGTTTTGAAGGTGGTCAAAATATGCAAAGTTCGAGTAATAAGTAAGTTCTGGGAACTGTAATGTACAGCATGGTGCCTATTGGTATTTGCTAAGAGAGCAGATCTCAAATGTTCTCATCACAAGAAGAAGTTTAATGAGGTGATGGATGTTAAATAAAGTTGTGGTAATCAGTTCAATTCAGTCACTCAGTTGTGTCCAACCCTTTGTGACCCCATGGACTGCAGCACACCAGGCTTCCTGTCCGTCACCAACTCCCAGAGCTTGCTCAAACTCATGCCCATTGAGTCGGTGATGCCATCCAACCATCTCATCCTCAGTCGTCCCCTTCTCCTCCTGCCTTCAATCTTCCCCAGCATCAGGGTCTTTTCTGATGAGTCAGTTCTTCTGATCAGGTGGCCAAAGTATTGGAATTTCAGCTTCAACATCAGTCCTTCCAATGAATATTCAGGACTGATTTCCTTTAGGATTGACTGGTTGGATCTCCTTGCAGTCCAAGATACTCTCAAGAGTCTTCTTCAACACCACAGTTCAAAAGCATCAATTCTTAGGCACTCGGCTTTCTTTATGGTCATCCATACATAACTACTGGAAAAACCAGTTCCCAATATATGCAGATACCAAATTATTACATAGTAGACCTTAAACATTTACAATGCTGTATTTCAACTATATCTCAGTTAAACGCGAAAATTTTATTGGAGTACAATTGCTTTACAATATGTTAGTTTCTGCTGTACAATAAGGATGATCAGATATAAGTTCACATGTATCCTCTCCCTCTTAAACCTCCCTCCCACCGCAACCCCCTCATCTCCCACCCCTCTAGGTCAGCACAGAGCACCAAGCTGAGCTCCCTGTGTAATACAGCAGCTTCTCAACTTGCAATCTGTTTTACACATGGTAACATGTACATGTCAATCCTACTCTCTCAGTTCATCCCACCCTCCCTTTCCCCTCGTGTCCGCATGTCCATTGTCTATGTCTGCATCACTATTCTGAAACTGGAAGGTTTTTAAATTAAAAAATTTAAAAGCCTCTGTTCAGCTTGCTTATAGCTTCCTCCCTTCCAATCTGAGACTTTAGGCCAGTTGGCATCTGAAACATTGCTCAGTCCCTAAAATCAACTTCCTGTATCCAGTATCCACTCTGCACTAGAGCAGAGTTGAGATGGTCATATAATATTCTTTTTATGAATTTGTCATCATAGACACAGTTTGCTAACAGTTATTCTTTATCATGTGTTTGCTTTGGCCCGAAGCCTTTAGACTTTTCTTTCCCACCTGCTTATTCATCACAACTTATATCCAAGCAATATATTTGTAATGCAGTTTTGTAATGTAATTCCCTTCTAGTGAGTCAGACTGGATTCCATTTTCCAGCAGTGGAACCTGCCTGGTGAAGATTTTCATATCTAGAATGGTGTTAATACAGTTCTCAACAGATTTCATCAGCTATGAGAGTGTGAAGGATCTGATCTGAGTCTTTCATTCATGTCACAAATATTTCTGAAACACCTACTATGTATCAAGCATTGGAAAACTCAATGGAGGATAGAGGTAAGAATACCTGATAATGTCCATCATGAAAAAGCTATCATATGGTCAATGTGATTACACTGGATATAAAAGATTCAGGGACTTGCTGTAAGCCCTTCTCAAGAAGACATAAGCCCTGGACCACATATCTGTTGGGACTTTAACTCCTCTGGTTTGACTTGTGTAACAGTAGCTCTATATTAACGTGAAGAGTAGTAACCTGGATGGTTTAGAGAAATCTGCATATGGGCAAAAGAAGAATCCAAATGGCCTCTGAGGTCTCTTTAAACCATAATATTTTAAAGCATTGACAGCCAAGTCAATCTTCTGCAGTTTTATCATGCATTCTGCAGAGGAAGAAGCTGAAGGAGACTTATTTTTATTAAATCTACTTCTTTAAGTTACAGAACTAAGACATGGGCTATGTTGACAGCCTGCCAATTCAAGACTTCTACTTCTGACTGAATAAGGACCCTGAACTAAGCTTCAGGGTGGTGGAACAGGAGGAGAACAGTGCCTTCCTAAAGCACCTTATTTGATATTCACATCTCATTCCATTTCTGCTTCTCCTGTCTGTCCCCTAGCCTCTGATTTGCCTTCCATGGTCTTTTAGCCTTTTGTCTGTTTGCCTGTCCCTCCAGAGTCTGACCTTCTGTGTTGTTTCATCATCTCACCTTGCACAAAGGGCTGTGATGAGAAAACAGCTTTTTTGAGTTGCTGTCTGAGCGTTTCACAGTATGACAACCCTTCTGACACCCAGAGTACTGACATTTAGATAAGGACCTGAGTTTAGTCTCCACCCCTAGTTCCCGCTTTGCTTTTCCTGGGGCCTTTTTCACCTTTATTTCTGTCTCTGATGTTTATTTCTGTCTCTGATGGGTCTTTGTTGCTGTGTGAGCTTTTATCTCGTTCTGGGGAGTGGGGGATGCTCTCTAGATGCAATGAGCATGCTTTTCACTGCGGTGCTGACTTCTCTTGTTGTGGAGCAGTGGCTCTAGGCACAGGCTTCAGTAGCTGTGGCGCTTGGGTTCAACCATTGTGGTTCCCAAAGTCTAGAGCACAGGCTCAATAGTTATAGTGCACGGGCTTAGTTGCTCTGAGACATGTGGGATGTTTCCAGACCAGGGATGGTTGAACCTATGTCTCCTGCATTGGCAGGTAGATTTTTCACCACTGAATCACCAGGGAATCCCTGGGATACTTTTTAAAATAACCACTTAGATCTGAACTCATGAAAAGTGAGTGAACTCTGCCCCGATCACCTTATAAGTAGTAGGTGCTTGCTACCCTGCTCTCTGTCACCTGAGGAATGCCCTTCCCCCAGCTCATTGTCCCATTCCCAGAATCTATAAGTAATAAATCTTATGACTTGACTTCTTTTGTGTAAAAGCACTGAAACTCTGCCTTCAGTCAAAATGGCCCCAGGGTTTTCACCTCCTCAAAGTGAGAGCACAGATGCTGAGGGAGCTACCTGCCAACTTCATGCTGTGTCTTATGCCCCCTCATTCAGCAGATCATCATATGCATATGCTTAATTCAATACACCAGCTATGGACCCCAGCACAGGGTTGTGTCTCTTTTTCTTGACTCGGTCGGTCCTTGGCACTAATTTCCTCCAAATGCCTCTCCAACATTTCTCACCACTTCTCCAAGGACAACACCAGTAGACAGTCCCTCTTGTTCCCAGAATGTGTCATATCTTCCCTGGATCTTAGGCTCAAATGTTGGATATCATGTTCTGTTACAAATGATGGCCATAATGACAAAAACACACTGCAATTAACTGTGAGTGATGATCCATTAGCTGGGCGTGGCTGCAAACTCTACTCTGTTGGCCATCTCCTTTGAAAACACAATGGTACTGAGTGCCTGTTAACATTTACTCTTCATTCTATGTGAAAATATCTTCAAGGTAAGACAGTCTTTGAGAGCAGTGAGAAAACCTAATGCATGACCATCCCAGTGTCTTTTGAGTGAACTTTGAGGCTGGACCAGAGATCCTTCTTAAGACGGCTCCGTGGAGACATGTTCATTTCAGCCTTGGAGGATAGAGGAAGTTATCACAGTGCAGCAGCCCTCCTGGCAGTTCTTGGTGGGGTGCTGATGTGTCCCTGAGGCCAGTTTCTATGCCAATAATCTGTCATTTAGACTGTTGGTGAATTGTTCCAGAACAGGTCAAGCTATGCACACTTAGTATCATTTTTGACTGTTCAGGGCAGCCCAACAAAAGGAACATTTGCTGTAGTCCAGGGACATAGTACAAGGGAAAGAGAAGATGGAGAGAAGCAGGGAAGGAGACCAACAACTAAAATAGCTCAGTGAATGACCATAATGCAGCATTCCAAAAATATTCTACTGGGTTACACTTTGAATAATGACTATGTCTGGAAAAGAGAAAAATTAAGGGCCATAAGCATTTATAGAAATACTCCCATCCTGATGAATAGATGAATAGTTAGATGGGACTTTGGAGGATTAGAGCAACAAATTCAGTCAATTCCCATTATAATCTTTAACTTGGAATTTCATGTAACCCATGTGTGTTGTTGTTGGGTTTTGGTACTGAGACATATAATACATCCCCTGAGGTGCATTTTATTAGTGAAGAAAATAGGAAGATTTTCAATAGATCTAAGAAAGGTTAATCTTTTTCAATTGAAAGCTCTTATGCTTTCCTACAAGACTTAGTAAATTTGGATCTCCCTGAAGTGAATATTTTTTTTTTTTCCAATGAGTAAGTGTAACCACCTTTTCTTTTGGATGAAGAAAGAATGTGAAGGTGAAATTTGAAAGATGTTAATTTTTATAATGAAGCTCATGACTGACTGAAGTTTAGAAGAAAATAAGACAGGAAGTATGAAAAGGTAGTTTATGCCCTCCAAAAAAATTTAGAAGAAGAAATAGAAAAATAACACCTTGGATTTATAGACTGCTTTAGCATTTATGAGATACTTTTCTCACTGGGATGTAGACTTCTTAAAAATGAGAAACTTGTCTTAATTAATCTTTAATTTCTCAGTTTTTACCATAATGTCTAGCAGACCATAAGAATTCAGTAAGTATTTATGAATATACTAAAAGATAGTTGAATGAAATAATTCACCACTGTATTTAATTTTTGCTACAGTTCTTTGAACTTTGACTTATATTCTGGATTTATATATGAAGAAATCAAGACATACAGAAAGCAAATGACTTGTCCAAAATGATACGAGGCAGAAGTAGAACTAAAATTCTAGATGAAGTTTTCTGTCTTTGGCCAGATTTTTTTTTTTAAACTGAAACCTGTAAATATATTATAGATAGGTTAAGTTAGTTGGTGTTAGTTGCTCAGTCATGTCTGACTCTTTGAAACCCCATGTACTGTACCCCGCCAGGCTCCTCTGTCTATGGGATTCTCCAGGTGAGAATACTGGAGTGGGTTGCCATTTCCTCCTCCAGGGCATCTTCCCAACCCAGGGATCGACTGTGTGTTCTGCATTGCAGGCAAATTCTTTACCACCTGAGCTACCAGGGAAACCCGTGAAATATGTTATATTACATAGCAAAGGGGACTTTACATTGTAATTAAGATTATGAACCTTAAAACAAAGATATTGCCCAAGATTATCTGGATGCAGGCTAACCCGGGGTCTTAAAAGCAGAGAGCTTCCTCCAGCTGGAGTGAGGGAGATGCAACAGAAAGAAGGTGGAGAGATCTAAAGCACAAGAGTAATTCAACCCACCACTGCTGGAGATGATCACATGCAGTGCATGAGAAGCAATGCAAACAGCTCATAGGAGAAAAGAGGCCCTCAGCTGACAGCCAGCAGGGACATGAAGATTTCATCCTTATATTCACAAAGAACTGAATTTGACCAACAATTTGGGTGAGGTTGGAGGGTTTCCCAGGTGGTTCTGGTGGTAAAGAATTCATCTGACAGTGCAGGAAACGCAAGAGACTTGGGTTCAATCCCTGGGTCAAAAAGATCCCCTGGAACAGGAAATGATACTGTACTCCAGTGGTCTTGCCTGGACAATTCCATGGGCAGAGGAGCCTGGCAGGCTACAGTCCATGGAGCCAAAAGAGTCAGATACAACTGAAGTGACTTAGCACACATTTGAGTGAGGTTGGCAGTAAACCCATCCCTCGAACTTACATAGACGAGTCGAATCCTGCCATGACCTTGATTTAAGCCTTTGGAGACCCTAAGTAGAGGACTCACTGGATTTTGACTTTCAGAAACTGTGAGATAATAAATGGAAATGTTTTTGTTTTGTTTTGTTTTGTTTTTTGATACCACTGTATCTTTTTATTTTTTAATTTTTTTTAAATTTTATTTTATTTTTAAACTTTACAATATTGTATTGGTTTTGCCAAATATTGAAATGAATCTGCCACAGGTATATATGTGTTCCCCATCCTGAACCCTCCTCCCTCCTCCCTCCCCATACCATCCCTCTAGGTCATATACAGAGTGAAGTAAGCCAGAAAGAAAAACACCAATACAGTATACTAACGCTTATGTATGGAATTTAGAAAGATGGTAACAATGGAAATGTTTTTAAGCCGATATCTTTGTCGCAATTTGTTCTGACAGCGATTACAACATTACAGCTAATGAAAGTCATGTGGCCAAGTCCAAAGTCAAGGTTCAAGGAAGGCCACTCTGTCTATCATTTGGCTGTGGCCAATCTTAAATGTAATACTACAGGACAGCGAAAAACTGGAACCCATATTTTAAACTTCTCCGATGGAACTGAGTAGGAAGCAGAGCATCAGTTGTCTAGAGGAAGTTTAGTTAAAATTACTGGGACGTGGGGAGGCTATTAGAAAAACATTTCTCAAGATACAACAGTCCAGAACAAAGAGGTATTTAATTAAGTTGTTAAACTAGAAAAGTTGTTGAGTGATTTTTGAATCATTGACCTGAAACCGGGGTGGGGTGGCTTTTATATTTTTCCAAGAGACAAAGGGCTTCCCTAATAGATCAGTCCGTAAAGAATCCACCTGCAATGCAGGAGACCTGGTTCAATTCCTGAGTCAGGAAGATCCACTGGAGAAGGGATAGGCTACCCACTCCAGTGTTCTTGGGCTTCCCTTGTGACTTAACTGGTAAAGAATCTGCCCGCAATGAGGGAGACCTGGGTTCGATCCCTGAGTTGGGAAGATCCCCTGGAGAAGGGAAAGGCTACCTACTCCAGTATTCTGGCCTGGGAAATTCCATGAACTATATAGTACATGGGGTTGCAAAGAGTTGGACATGACTGAGCAACTTTCACTTTTCACTTTCAAGAAACAAAGGACTGTTTAGAGTGTGGTGGGGAATAGAATTTAACACTGTGAGATTAATATGCTGGGTGGAATTCACAACAACTAAGTCTCCATCAGTTATTCATCTTTGTGTATGCTACTGCTGCAGCTAAGTCACTTCAGTCGTGTCCAACTCTGTGCGACACCATAGACGGCAGCCCACCAAGCTCCACCGTTCCTGGGATTCTCCAGGCAAGAACACTGGAGTGGGTTGCCATTTCCTTCTCCAAAGCATGATAGTGAAACGTGAAAGTGATGTCGCTCAGTGTTCGACTCTTAGAGACCCCGTGGACTGCAGCCTACCAGGCTCCTCCATCCATGGGATTTTCCAGGCAAGAGTATTGGAGTGGGTTGCAATTGCCTTCTCTGATCTTTGTGTATAGATTGTCTCTTGAGATTTTCCAAGCAATTTATTAGTGTATGTTTGTATTTCACTGGGTAAGTTTTCAATACTAATGCAGAAAACCAAGGGACTGTATGTAGTACATGGTTATAGTCCTGAGATTTGCAAAAGAGAACCTTCTCTTTCTCTTGGATGGTTGTGGCATAAATTATTGTGATAGTCTCTCCCAAGAGCCCAGGGATTTTAAGGAGAGGGATATTTTTGGCCTTTTCCTATGTTCTGCCTAGCATCTATAATCCTGACTAGCCAGGACAGTGAGTCACCTAGCAGCCGATGCAAAGGATACAGGTCTGGCATCTTCCAAGGAGATGGAGTTAGTAATGCTTCTATAGGGAAACCTCATCCAGAGACAACAGTCTGCACTGGGTATGTGGCAGACAACCTACATGGCACTCTGTGCTGGGCCACTTACTTTTATTGGGTTTGCAAGACCTGGGGGAATCCAAAATAAAGCCATCTATCTCAGGATGAGTTCTCTTTATGTGTTGGATAAATCCGTGTCCATTTCTGCCTCTAAGAAAATTTAGCTCCTGTATCTAAGAAGCCATATTCTCTTGTGGTGGGATCTGAAGAGCAATGGATAAGGGTGTCAGATTCTGGGTTCATGTGAATCCCAGCTTTCCTCCATCCTAACTTTGTGACTTTGGATAAATTTCTTCATTTTGCTAAACCTGATGTTATTAATCTGCGAACAGGGGTTATAATAGTACCCATCCCACAGGCAGAGATCAAATTGTAGCTGTTCTTACCATGACTCAGAGTCAAACAGAATGTAATTTCCTGAATCGCAGGAGAAGAGGTTTAATGTTGATATAAAAAGGAGCTTCTGAGAAGAAAGAGTTACAAATCTTACAGTGAAAATTTATGAAAACTCCTTCCATGAACACCTTTGAAAATAATCCCGACTATAAAATTATGTGACAGATGTTTCTGGCCATTCAAGAATTTATATAGTCAAGTGACTGTCATCAGCTCACAGTTACCACCTTGGGAATTTATACACTGATCCCAATGATATTGCTTTTGGGAAAACTCTCTTTGGTACCTCATCACTAAAACAGCCTTCAGAGAACGTAATGTACTGCCTTGACATCTTTTATCAGGGACAGTTGTCATCTTCAGAGGCTGATGTGGCTTAGAAACAACCAAAAGTCATTCAGAGCCAGTGAAGAGAGGTGGCCGTACAATGAAAGAGAATCTTACAGGGCTCAAAGGCTGACATTTGCATACGTGGGTTTTATATCATGTGAACAGATTGGAAATGAAGATAACTTCTTGTGGCCTAATATGTGATTGCAGGTGAACTGTTACAGATGTTTGAGTTACAGACACACTGGAACTTACCTTTAATTCTCAGATGGCTGAAACACAATTGTTTACCATGGTCTTTGTCCTTTGTGGTGAATCTGAAATAATTCATAATAAAAAGTATTTTTAAAAAGACAAATTTCAGGGCTTCCCTGGTTGTCCAGTGGTTAAGAATCCACCTTGCAATGCAAGGGACAGGGGTTTGATCTCTGGTCTGGGAAGACTACATGCTGTGGAGCAACTAAGCCCGTGTACCACAACTACTGAGCCCTAGCTCTAGAGCCTACATTTCACAAGGGAAGTCACCACGATGAGAAGCCTGTGCACTGCAACAGAGAATATCCCCCACTTGCTGCAACTAGAGAAAGCCCATGTGCAGTAGCATAGACCCACAATAGCCAAAAATTTTTTAAATAAATAATAAGTAAAAATTAAAAAAAATAAAAAGACTAATTTCAGAATTAAAAAAATAGAGGAATCCAGCTTCCACCAAAATCACCGCTTCTCAATTCTTCTTGGAACATCAGAATATATTTTTCTAACTCCCTCATCATTTCATGATTTAGTCACAGGCAGTGACTAAAGACATCCCTTTAAGTCTTCTAGTTTCTAGTTCCCCATGTAAATGAAATGGAGAAGGACTCTGTGGGGCCTTTCCAGGACAGACCCACCCACATGTCCTCCACCTTCCTCTTGTCTGTATAAACACTTTAAATATATAAAGAATAAATGTATCAAAAAATAAATGTAATTAGAGAAATGGAAAAAATGAAGAAGCAAAGAAAACAGTCAAATAGAACAAAATAATAAGAATTTAGTGATTAAGTAAAGTCAGGGACCTTTAGTTCCTCCTCAAGGGCTATAGATAATATTCTGAGTCATATCCTTTGGGCTGCTTCATAGAGACTGAAACTTCTACCAGGTGGAAGAAGTTAATTACATGATGACCAGACTGTAGCCATGACAAGCTGCTATATCTTGCACAATTCCAAGAACTGGCCTCAAGAAAAGGGGAACCAACCAATCCTGGAACTGAAGACTCACTACTTAAAACAATCAACACAACTCTGATCAGACCACCACATGACTAATTTCAAGATGATTGGTAGAGTTGACTGTACTGTTCTTCATGTAGTTCCCTCCATCTGCCTACACCTCTGAAATTTCCCTTTAAAAGCTCTTGCCCTTGATCAACAGTTGGGAGTTGGTTTTTGGAGGTGAGTCTACTTTCTCTCCCAGTTGCCAGCCTCCTGATAAAAACAATCTTTCTTTTCAACCAATACTTGCCTCTCGAGTATTGGCTTTCAAGCAGAGAGCAACTGGATCTGAGTGTGATACCATAAGGACCTTGGAAGCAGCCTTTGTGTCCTAACAATGAGTGACAAGGTGAACAGACTTCTTCAACTTTTCTTGGATCCATAAGAGGGAGGAGGACACAGGGCAAACTCCCGCCCTGAGATTGGAGGGACAGACAGGTGAACATAAAGAGCCGAGGCTTACCAGAGCAGAGACTCAGGAGTGCAAAGCACCATGGGAACCAGTGCCAGGGAAGGAAAACTTAGACCACAATTAAAGAAGAGCTGGAGGCTCAGTGCAAAAAACTCTGATTAAAAACTCCAAGGGGACCAAATCATAAGGAGATCCTCATAATATTGTGAGATCTAACTCCAGAAACTCAATCAGATTCTCATACCAAATAAATCCCCATGGACTTCTGGCAGGGGAAGGTGATGGAGAACCATTTAGAAACAGCCCCAAGCACTCTATTCTTCTTCACAAGACCTGCCCTCAGAGGAAGTCAGTTAACTAGAACCTACCTACTGGACCATTATCAGAACTTAAGTGGTGTGAGGAAGGGAATTCCTAACTTCTGCTGGCTCTAGTCATCCTGTCCCAGCTAAAGGGGGAGGAAAAAAACCTGAAAAACACTTGTGAAGTTCAGAGTCCAGGCATAGACATAGGGTCAATAAAGGGTGGAGACCCAATTATGTGTGTGTGCATGTTCAGTCACTCAGTCGTATCTAACTCTTCTACAACCTCATGGACGTTAGCCCATCAGGCTCTGCTGGGCATGGGATTTCCCAGGCAAGAATATTGGAGTGGGTTTCCATTTCCTCTTCCAAGGGATCTTTCTGATCCAGGGATTGAAACTTCATCTCCTGCATTGCAGGCAGATTCTTTACCACTGAGCCACCTGGGAAGCCCGAGACCCAATTATAGACCGCAGCTATTCCTTTTATCCAAAACAACATATCCAAGTATCAGAAAATAAAAAAAAAATTCTGTAAGGAAAAAGTTATAAGAAATATCAAAAAGCCAAAAAACAGACAAAAAAGTCCACCACATTTTGAAGACACAGAGAAAGCATCAGAACTAGACATGGCAAGGATGTTGGGATTATCAGACTGAGAATTTGAATCAACCATGATTAAGATGCTAAAGGACTCTAGTGTGTGAAGTAGACAACATGCAAGACCAGATGGACAATGTAAACAGAAAGATGGAAGCCCTAGGAAAGAACTGAAAAGAAATGCCAGAGGTAAAAAATACAGGAATAGAGAAGAATATCTTTGATAGGCTTTTTAGTAGACTGGACATGGCTGAGGAAAAACTCTGAGCTAGAAGATGTATCAGTAGAATCCTTAAGAAACTAAAAGCAAAGAGAACAGACTGGAAAAAACAAGACAGAATTGCCAGGGACCATGAGACCACTATAAAAGGTACAAGGTATGCATGACAGAAATACCAGAAGGAGAAAGACGGAGAGGAACAGAGTCCATTTCACTTCCTAAATAGTAATATTACTAATCTACCTTAATGGCGGATTCTGTCTATTTAAGACTCACTCTTCAGGACTTTCTGGTGGTCCAGTGTTTAAGACTGCACTCCCAATGCAAGGGACTGTGTTTCCATCCCTGATCAAGGAACTGAATCCCACATGCTGCAGCTAAGAGTTCGTTTGCATGCCTCAACTAAAGATCTCACATGCTGCAAGGAAGATTTGGTGCTGCCAAATAAATAAAAACATTTTTTAAAAACTCACACATCATTAGCAGGCAGCCCCATAAAGTGATGAGATGGTTGGATGGCATCACAACTCAATGGACATGAGTTTGAGCATACTCTGGGAGATAGTGAAGGAGAGAGAAGCCTGGCATGCTGCAGTTCATGGGATCACAAAGAGTTAGATGTGACTTAGACACTGAGCAACAACATAAAGTGAGAAGTGCAAATGACTGAGGCTTCCATTTCTTCCATGGCTAGAGTCTGACTTTTCAACTGCAAGCAAATTCTAAGGGACAAACTCACATTCCTACTGGGTATTTTGATAAGTGTGAATAAACTGTCCTCTATAACTCTAGTGTGCCTACCTTCCTGGTGAACCAAGTTAGCATAGGCAAGAGAGGGCAAACACAGGAGCGAATAAGGCAGATGAAGTGGGAGAAAATACAGAATCCACCAACAGAAAAGAATGTGCAGGAAAAATCTCCAAAATTGCTGAGCCAAAAATTTCATCCCTGTTCTTTTTCTTCTTTTCTAGCACCCCTTCACCCTAGCACAGTCATTTATGTTCTAAACCCATCATGGAGAGGCCCCAGGGGCATGTGCTCAAGGGAAGGAAGTTTGCGTATGCAGGAAGAGCTGGTCTAAACTGTTACACCCAGTTTTTTCAAAATGTTTATGGTGAGGCCACTGAACCAGAGTCTGGGCAAGTATGTACACTAGTGACTAATGATCTCGAGACCCTTGGTCATCAGACTGGCTGCAGAACTGGGGGTGGAGTAATCAGTGTCGCAGCAATGTCCTTCTGTCCTCACTTTGCCCTGTGTCTTAAGGTTCTCCTCACAAAGAAAATCAATAGGAGATAGCACCTATCTAAAGGCATCCCAGATGTGCTAGTGGTCAAGAAGCTGCCTGCCAGTGCAGGAGACATAAGAGACATGGGTTTGATCCCTGGGTCGAAAAGATCCCCTGGAGGAGGGAATAGCAACCCATTCCAGTATTCTTGCCTGGAAAATTCCATGGACAGAGAAGCCTAGTGGGCTACAGTCCATGGGGTTGCACAGTGTCAGACATTACTGAAGTGACTTAGTACATACATGTATATAAATAATACTTATTATAAGAAGTTGACTCACATGATTGTGGATGCTGAGATGCCCCAAGTTCTGCAATTGGCAAGCTGGATACCCAGGAGAGCTGGTGGTGTAGGTCTTGTCTGAGAGGAAATGCCTGAGATCCAGGACAACCAAGCTTGTAAACTTCAGTTCAAAGGCAGGAGAAAATGAATGTCCCAGATCAACAGTCAGGTAGGCCAAGTTCCCTCTTGTGTGTGTGTGTGTGTGTGTGTTCGCACACGCGCTCTCAGGCACTCAGTCGTGTCTGACTCTTTGTGACGCCGTGGACTGTAGCCTGCCAGGCTCCTCTGTCCATGGAAATTCTCCAGGCAAGAATACTGGAATGTGTTGCCATTTCCTACTATAGGGGATCTTCCTGATCCAGGGATTGGACCTGTGTCTCTCACATTGGCAGGCATGTTCTTTATCAGCTGAGCCACCAGGGAAGCCCTAAGTTCCCTCTTACCCAAGCATTTTATTCTATTCAGGTCTTCAGTTGATTTCATGAGAGCGATACACATTAAGGAGGGCAATTTGCTTCACTCAAAGTCTACCAATTCAAACGCTACCAAATCCAAAAACACAGACAAGCCCAGAATGCTGTTTGGCAAAATGTCTGGATCCATTGCAGCCTAGTCAAGTTAACACATAAAATTAATCATTACATCCTGGCTGTTTTCAGCAATGACCTGAAGCTCTCCTAAGGGGCTGGCCCCCATTTGCAGCTCCCTGTTGGAGGAGAAAGGGCATTGTGCAAGCAAAGGAGAGGCTCTGAGTTAAGGTTAGCACTGGTAGACAGGAGGGACTTCCCAGGTGGGACTAGTGGTAAAGAACCCACCTGCCAGTGCAGGAGACTAAGAGATTCAAGTTCAGTCCCTGGGTTGGGAAGATCCCTTGGAGGAGGGCATGGTGACCCACTCCAGTATTCTTGCTTGAGGAGTCCCATGGACAGAGGAGCCTGGCAAGCTACAGTCCATGGGGTCACAAAGAGTTGTACAGTACTTAAGCGACTTAGCACACACACATACAGACACATACACACACAGACACACACACATGCTGATAAACAGGCCACACAGGTGCTACCCCTCCCTTCTTGCGTCCCTGTGTGTGAGTCTCTGACTTGCTTTCCTGATGACTGCAGGGTCATTCTGTGAATTTCTTTTTGCATAACAGCTTGGGAAACCACAAACAATAGAAATTAGCATACAAAATGAAGCCTCTTTGTCATCAAGACTCTCAGCCACGTCCAAGCAGCTCAGGGAGCAGATGTTTTATGTGCTGTTTCCTCCCATATTTTTTAAATGGCAATAAACATACTTATAATAGGCATAAGCATCTAGGTATTACTTCCCTAGAATCAGAACACCTGAGAAAAGCTAAAACAACATGGGAGATTATTAATTTCAACCTGCTCTATTTGCAGAAGAGCAGCTAGAGGGCTGTTTTGGATGGTCCAGTCTCTCTGTCTCTGGCTACTGAGCATCTGGAACCCTTTACAAATGGATGATTTCTCAGTTCAAGTGTCTCAAGGGGAGGCAAAGTTTGACTCTCAGTACAGATGCTGAAAACTCCAGGTTTTACTTTGCATCTTCTCTGTAGCTACAGCACGAACATGTGACCAAGGTTAGAGCCATCAGATGTCCTTGCCCCAAATTCTGAATTGGGAGCTTGAGATATAAAGAAATAGGATTCCGTTCAAGGTTTTGAGAAACTCCAGACAGGATATTTCAAGAACAGCATGCTTGTTCAGTTCTGGAGGCAGCAATAGTGTCCTCTCCTGGCTGGTTTTGTTGCCTGGTTTGAGTGTGGTCCTAGCTCATCCAGGATCCCATAATCCTAACCAAGTGTGTTTTTATGGCCTTCCTGGTTGTTCTGAGAGCTACCCATTGTCTCCTCAATAAAAGGTTTTGTTCCTTATGTTGACTTTGTTTTGCTTTTTAGTTTCTCGCACCTGAGAGCCCTGACTGATCTGATTTGTAACCCACTGGGGACAGACAATCATCACAGTCTTTTGGCAGAACTTTGATTGGTGCCTGCCACTTCCAGCCCTTTGTGATTGACCTGGGCACCAATCTTGCTCTTATTGTGCTAAGTCACTTCCAGTTGTATTCCCCACCTTCTCCTAGCAGCACCATTCAGACTCTACATTTCTCCATCCTGAGTGAAAGAAAAAATAGAGTAAGATACCCTGGTGGTTCACTAGTAAAGAATCGGCCTACAATGCAGGACACGTGGGTTCGATCCATGAATTGGGAAGATACTCTGGAGGAGGAATGGCAACCCACTCCAGTATTCTTGCCTGAAAAAATCCCATGGACAGAGGAGCCTGGTGGGCTACAATCCATGGGGTCACAAAAGAGTTGGACGTGACTGAGTGACTGAACAACAAAGCATATAGGATCAGTTTTACTAAATAGTGTAACAGTTTATGTGTCTGCATTAGTGAGAAATAGATAAGGCAACAAGCAACCTAGAACTCATAATATTGGCAGCTTAAATAAGCTAGAAGTATATTTCTTAGCACATACTTCTTTCTCACATAAAGTAGGCTGGCACAGAGGGGAAGATATGGAGCTCCAGGCAGTTAGAGATCCAGGATCACTCCCTCTCATTTCTTCTCCCCCCCCACCCCCAGCACTACAGATCCACCTGCTGGCGGGTTTGTAGTCATTATCTTGTATACAAAGACCAACATGCTTGCTAACCAGCCCCCATTTTTTTTCCCAAAGAGGTATGCATGCAGACGTTTGCTAAAGTTCTTCTTCATCTTAGTCAGTTCAGACAGTTATCACTAATACCTTCCTAAGAAACTTAAACAGCAAACTTCTTTCTCATAGTTCTGGAGGCTGGGAGGTCTAAGATGAGGCAGTGGCCAATCTGGTATCTGATGCGAGCCTGGTTCCCAGTTTGCAAATGGGATCTTCCTTCTGTGTCCTCACATGGCAGAGAAAGAGAGGGAGAGAGAGACCCCTCTAATCACACATAGTTTCTACTTCTTTTTATGAGGACATTCATCTCATTTTGGGGCCTTCCCAGGTGGTGCAGTGGTAAAGAATCTGCCTGCCAATGCAGGAGATGCAGGAGACTTGAGTTTGACCCCTGGGTCCAAAAGAACAACTGGAGAAGGGAATGGGAGCCCACTATAGTCACCCTGCTTATTTAACTTCTATGCAGAGTACATCATGAGAAACGCTGGGCTGGAAGAAGCACAAGCTGGAATCAAGATTGCCAGGAAAAATATCAATAACCTCAGATATGCAGATGACACCACCCTTATGGCAGAAAGTGAAGAGGAACTAAAAAGCCTCTTGATGAAAGTGAAAGAGGAGAGTGAAAAAGTTGGCTTAAAGCTCAACATTCAGAAAACGAAGATCATGGCATCTGGTCCCATCACTTCATGGGAAATAGATGGGGAAACAGTGTCAGACTTTATTTGGGGGGCTCCAAAATCAGTGCAGATGGTGACTGCAGCCTGAAATCAAAAGACGCTTTCTTTTTGGAAGGAAAGTTATGACCAACCTAGAAAGCATATTCATAAGCAGAGACATTACTTTGCCAACAAAAGTCCATCTAGTCAAGGCTATGGTTTTTCCAGTGGTCGTGTATGGATGTGAGAGTTGGACTGTGAAGAAAGCTGAGCGCCAAAGAATTGATGCTTTTGAACTATGGTGTTGGAGAAGACTCTTGAGAGTCCCTTGGACTGCAAGGAGATCCAACCAATCCCTTCTAAAGGAGACCAGTCCTCGGTGTTCATTGGAAGGACTGATGCTGAAGCTGAAACTCCAATACTTTGGCCACCTCATGTGAAGAGTTGACTCATTGGAAAAGACCCTGATGCTGGGAGGGATTGGGGGCAGGAGGAAAAGGGAATGACAGAGGATGAGATGGCAGGATGGCATCACCTACTTGATGGACATGAGTCTGAGTGAACTCCGGGAGTTGGTGATGGACAGGGAGGCCTTGCATGCTGCGATTCATGGGGTCACAAAGAGTCGGACACGACTGAGTGACTGAACTGAACTAGTATTCTTGCTGGGAAATCCCATGGACAGAGGAGCCTGGCGGGCTACAGCCCATGGGGTCACAAAGAGTCAGACACAACAGAGCATGCATGCAACTCATTATGGGGACTCCACCCTCATGACCTCCCAAAGGCCTCACCTCCTAAAACCAACACATTGGGAGTTAGGACTTCAACATACAAATTTGGAGAGAAGAGCAACATTCAATTCATAGAATCACTTTACTGCCAAAACTTTGAGCAGACACCATTCTTGATGAGGATTTTATAGGAGACAGACCTCATGGAACATGGGGTCAGGGATGCAAAGCAGAGATCTCTGAGCTGAAGTAGCACAGACAGTGCAATTTTGACCTGCCTATCACCAACAGTGGGTGAATGACTTTGGAGATACAGGGTCAGCTCTCAGCCAAGTTATGAAGCCAAGGCGAAAGCGAAAGTCCTCTCTCTGAGTGGTGTCTGGATGTCCAAAACATCTGAAGTGTTTTGCCTCAATATCACAATTTCATAATTCAATTCAAGTATAAGGTTTAATTTTGGTGGTTTATAGTGCTATGTCTTTGTCTCTACTATTATTATTTAATATAAATAGAGATAAGGAGAAGAAAAAATCTATGTCTCTGGGTCTAGATGGCAAACACTGGGTCCAGATGCTACAGTGCCAGGAAACGGAGGCTTTTATCTTGAACTTTTCCAGATGAATTTAATATCTGATTACACAAAATAATTGCATTGCAAATTTTAAGGACATGATGAATTCTGACTCTTGGCCTTGGTTCCTCTTGAAAATCATCAAAAATTATTCTGTAATCAATATCACAAAAACTCCCAAGAGAAAAGATCCCATGTACTAAGGAGGAGATTATTTAACATTTCTCAAAGCAGGATGTCATCCGCTGGTAGCTTCATCGATCATCTTCAACCGTTCTGTCACTTGCCTGCTTATCACCAATTCAAATCAGCAAAGGTGATCAGTGATGGCCACATTAGTGACAACTAGTATTTCGTGATGGGATGTGTTTTCTCTCTCTCACTCTGATGTACATACAAGGTTATTACTAAAAGCCCTCTGTGAATAGGCTTATTGCTGAGGTTATCCTATAACCTGAAAGTTGTAGCTCAACTATTAATTATCTCATCTTCCTTCAGATTCTGAAAACAATTCCTTTAAGCTATGGATCTCCATTGGCATCTGTCATTTTAAGGGCCAACCCTCCTCTCTGTTTAAACACATGAAGGATATTTCTTTTCCTTCAATATGGGTCAGTCAAGGTTGGCTCCTAAGATCTAAAATCATTTCCTATGTCCGGAATTACATCGTCCTCAGTCTGTGGATGGAGTGATGAATAGCCATAATGAAAACAACAGAAATAATAACTCTTTGCTTTGACAATTACCAAATGTTTTTACATCAATTATTAAAAATAACCTAATCTTCCAACTCACCTTTGTGTTGCTTAGTGAACCCAAAATGCCAACCACAAGCAGATGATATTCACTGCATTGTTTTTCTTTTACAGCAAAAAAATACCCTACACTGGTCACAGTAAAATTTCAGCAACTCTTTTCAAAGAAAATAAGGAGAAAATAATTTTAGTTAAGCTTTATAGAACTCAGACTACCCAGAATGAGGGACTGAACACACAACAAGACACAACAGGGATGTTATGAGAATCAAAAGCATCGATACATTTTTTCAGGAAGTGCACGCTTCCCAACACTGAGTGAACATGTGATGCTGAGGGTCTCTGACTGTGAAACATGAAGCTAGTGTGGAAGCCATCGAGATCCAGGATATGGTGTCAATAGCAACACGCAGCATTCTCAAGAAGACCTCCTCTCAGGTGCTGCTCTGCATCATGTCACAGAGCACCTTGGTTTTAGAACCTGTGAAGTGTCATGAAATAATGTCTGCCCATTGCGGCACTGGGTTCCTAAGCTTGGATCAGTTCATGTCAATGAGAATAGAGGTCACCCCCTGACACTTCTCAACTCCCTGAAGAGATGGGAGACTGAGGACCAGTAAGTTGGCATGAGCTGATGCTTCCTTCTTTGCATGGTTGACATCACGTGTAGCTGTGTCCTGACCCAAGATTGTCCCTTAGCAGCTGAGCTCACCTGCTTAACAAGGAGGGCTGGTGTCTCACACTCACCCCAAGCAGTGGTGGGGAAGTGAAATCCTAAGGCTGGTAGTTTTGCTCTTTTTTTTCCCCAGTAACTTGTAATTTATTATGTTTAATTTATAAATGTTGGAAACAAACCAGAAAAGCAAATTGAGTTCATCTGAACCCATCAAACTGTCTCTAAAATAATACACTCATTGTTCCATGTAACGATTCTGAAAATACTGGTTTACCCATGACTATTATTTTACAACTCTTATTATCTATAATAAAAGTTATTTATAACTCTTGCCTCTCCTTCTCTTTACAGGTTACTGTAGCTGCAAAGAACTTCTTTTTGTTCTAAAATACTGTGCTCACCTTCCTGTATCAGAGATTTTGCATGTTCTGGTTCCCTTCAATTTTGATTGCTGTCAATACAGTTTTCAGATGTCAGCTTGAAGCATAATTTGCTATGAGACACTTTTCATCCCATAGATAAAATTAGATCCTCCAGTTGTGCAATTTCATAGCATCTTGCATTTCCTTTGTCTTTATCATAATAATGGCAATTACTTATACAAGACTCTAGGTGCTGTGCTCAGAATACCCATACACACACACGTGTGTGTGTGTGTGTGTGCGCATACTCAGTGGTGTCTGACTCTTTGCGACCCCATGGACTATAGCCCTCCATGCTCCTCTGTTTGTGGAATTTTCCAGGCAAGAATACTGGAGTGAGTTGCCATTTCCTTCTCCAAGGGATCTTCTTGACCCAGGGATTGAACTCAGGTCTCTTGTGTGCATTGGCAGGTGGGTTCTTTACCAGTTGAGCCACCAGGGAATCCTCCCACCCCCCATAAATAAATAAATATATGCATATATATACACACAATTATAAAAAGACGGCAGCTTTTAATCTATCCATCTGTCTAGCTATCTGTCATTCATCCACTGCAAGAATTGAATGAGTATCTGTTTAGTAGCTATAGATAGATAAATAGATAGATAGATGAAAACAGTCTACCCTTTTTGCTGTTTCCCTCTGAGAGGAATATGAAATACCAGATGGTAAACACACAGCTTACAGTTATAGGGTGCCCTACTGCTGTTTCAGACTATCAGTCCCCTCTGTGTATATTTTCTCAGAAGTGGTGCCGGCAGAGATGAGAAGAACACAAAACATAATTTTGTATGCACACCTGATATGATCAGACATTACAAGTTTCATCCTGCAAGGACCATGACTGGCTTTACCCAGGAAAGAAGAGAATAAATCTACTGATGAATGTTGAGGGTAAAAGCAACCATGTGCCAACTGTCTTAATTAGGATGACACCAGCCACTGTAATGAAATATTTAAAAAGTTTACACAGCTTGAAAGTTAAGTTTTATTTGGGGCAAAATGAGACTGTAGCCTAGGAGACAGAATTTCTGATAGCTCTGGGAAACTGCCATGAGAAGATGAGTGGAGGAGCTAGAATATACGGGAGTTTTGCAACAAAGGGCAGGTGGGAACAAAAGATTACTGTTAATTAAAGAAACCAGATACCTCAAATTAAGACATTCACTGCTTTTCTGTGTATACAACAACAACAACAACAAGTGAAGCTGTTCAGTCATGTCCGATCTTTGTGACCCCATGGACTATAGCCCACCAGGCTCCTCCATCCATGGAATTTTCTAGGCAAGAGTACTGAAGTGGGATGCCATTTCCTTCTCCAGGGGAATTTCCCGACCCAGGGATCAAACCTGGGTCTCCTGCATTGCGGGCAGATGCTTTACCCTCTGAGCCATCTTTCTGTGTATGGGAAGATGCAAAAGTTTAGGCTCACTGAAATCATTCTTTTGATATGCACCTCAGCTGTCTGGGGCCAGTATCCTGTGTTTTCACATCCTGAGTTTCCCCAGGGCTCACGATAGGGAGTGGCTGCAGTCTGATGGCTGCTAGATGGTAGGTATTCTTTCCTTCCTGAGTTCTCCCCAGGCTCACCATCATTCACGGTGGGTGTGATGGCTGGTGTCTGTGACAACCTTATTGTTTACTGATATGGCAGGAAATATCTGATTTCTCAAAAGCAAATCCCAAAAGGAGTCACAGCTTACACACAATGGAAGCTTATTTCTTGCTGAGCAGTCCCAGATCAGCAGGGTTTGTTCTTCTACACGTGTTTTTTCAAAGGTGCAGGAAGCTCTGACACCATCAACATGGAGCTTATGGTTGCCTTGCTGTTCTCCATCCACTTATAGTGAACTTAGAGGAGAACACGTGGGCAGATATTACATCCAATCTACTTTTATTACTTTGGCTAGAACTTGGTCACATGGAGTATCAGTTTCCTATTGCTGCTGTAACAAACTTGAAAAGTTAAAAGAATATACATTTATTCTCTTCAAAGTGTAGAGGTCAGAAGTCTGAAATCAGTTTCCCTCGCTGAAGTTAAGGTGTTAGGAGGGCCACACGCCTCTGAAGTCTCCCCTGGGGAAACCTTTACCAGCATACAAGAGCTGCATTCCCCGCATTGCTTGGCTCCTAGCTTTCCTCCATCTTCAAATCCAGCAGTAGCATCTTGCTTCAATAGTCACATTGCTTTCTTCTTTTCTGTCAAACCTCTTGCTCATAAGGACACTTGTGATTGCATTTAGGGTCCATGCATCTCAGCCATAGTTCATGCTCATTTGATAGTCTTTTTCTTACAACCTGATGAAACCACAGACTTGGGGTTGGGCTTTGGAGTTAATGAGGCCACTTAGGAGTTCTCCATATGGCTCAGGTGGATTAAAAGCATTTCTCTTTGGGGTTTGGGAACAAAGTTCTAAACAGCTGCAGCATTATTTTACCTTCCATTTGTAAAATGCTCTCCTGTGCCAGTGAAGCCTTTTGGGGGACATGATGTGGCCATTATTGGATCCTCTAGAGAAATGATTCCTGAATTATCTCATGATACACTCCAATAGTCATGGATGTACTTGATGTTCTACCAAGGAGAACATCCCTGTTGGTATAAGAGGGATCAGAATCCACAGTTCTTTTTTCTTCTGATTTAGATCCATTGGAGTGTACAGTGTTTTTTAAAGGGAAAGAGAACATAGACAATGTAGAAGAAAATAAAAGCCTACAAGAAGAATGATGTCTTTAAAATAGGAATAGTAATCAGATACAGTAACAGTCAAAGCAGACGAAATAAGGACATGCAAAATATAATATATGCAGATAAGAGTTTAAAATGCTTAATAAAATTGAAAGAACAAAAGCAAAGAACTAGCAAAAATACAGGCTTGTTTCAAAAGAAGATATCATGAACTTATGATTTGGCGGTTTTAGAATTGCTTTTCATTTTGTAACATGAAACAGTGTAAGATTTAAACTAGAAAATCTTTCATACTTCTTCCAGGTCTAAGATTCTCTGTGAAATCCAAAATGGTTATGCAGTGATATAACACATCGTTTTGAACAGCAATAAAGTGTTCCACCAACATTTCATTCTTGATTCTGTAACTAAGTTGAAACACGTATGCTAATAGACTCATCAACACATGTGCACACACAGACATGTAACAAATACACACATTCATGCTCATACTTGTGCACACATTTCTGAAATATCTAGCAACTAGAGATTAAGCTCATTAGGGAAGCATAAAATAGGAATACACCAGTTAGTTACTGAGCACTGCCCTGGCACATGAACAAGATAGAATACTTATACTGGGGAAAATACTGATGCACTCACAATTGTACTTGGAGAAAAATTTTACAGATATGAGACAATCTTGCTAAGTGGTATTTGCTGAAGGGAGGCTGTTTTCAATTAGTCTAATCCCAGAGTCAGATATTTAGAGCATGATGTCACCATTGACCAATGAAATGTTAACACTCCTCTGCTTCTCTGGTCTTGTCTCCAGAGTCCTTTACCCTGGGTGGGACCTGAGAGGATCCTTCATTCAACAAGCAAAGCCAGAAATCAGGGGCGGTGAACAGAGCTCAAGGCCAGAGGTGGCAAAAGAGTAACTGCATGGTTTTCAAGTATGTTTATGGAAATGATCAGCTCTCTGGGCTTCCCTGGTGGCTCAGAGGGTAAAGAATCTGCCTGCAATGCGGGAGACCTGGATTCGATCCCTGGGTCGGGAAGATCCTCTGGAGAAGGGAATGGCAAATCACTCCAGTATTCTGGAGAACGTCATGGTCAGAGGACCCCGGAGGGCTACAGTCCATGGGGTCGCAAAGAGTCAGACATGACTGAGCAACTTTCACTTCCCTATAGTGTGTCTCTGTGTTAAGATTTGGCAAAATGCTCACTGGAAGGACGTGCTGCCCTTGTTCCTGTGTTAGAATTTTTAACGTGCTGAACACAAGCACTGAACTTCCTGTATATATGTTCTGTATATAAGTCTGGGCCTGAATATATACAAGAAATGGGAAACCCAAGCTTTTTGCATGAATTTAGGTATTTTTGTCAGAAAAATCAATGGAAAGTCTTTTAAGTGTTAGTCTCTCAGTTGTTTCTGACCCTTTGTGACCCCATGGACTGTAGCCCACCAGGCTTCTCTGTCCATGGGATTTTCTAGGCAAGAATGCTGGAGTGGGTTGCCATTTCCTTCTCCAGAGGAATCTTCCTGACTCAGGGATCGAACCTGGATCTCCTGCATTGCAGGCAGATTCTTTACTGTCTGAGCCCCAAGGAAGCCCCAGAAATTTAAACATACAGATATTGAATCCCCACCCAAAAAAACTTGGAAAAATCCCCAAGCTGGAACTTGTCAGTGGGTCAGGCTAGACCAGTTCACCTTACTTTGGATTAAAAGTTTCTCTATAGTTGAGGCAAAATTCTTAGCTGAATATTACATCTCTGACCTTTACTATCCTTCTCTCTTCTTCATCCAGGAATCTTTTCAAATATAGCAAATGCAGAGAGTCACAATTTAGAGGGATGTGAAATTTACCATGCGTTGGTCATTTTTCTCTACACCTAATTTACTTGATCTGGCTGCCCAAGGGGCCCTACCCTGCAGGTACATCCAAAGATGAGCGGTTCCTATAAGGGAAGTTGGGGGTCTGTACTTTCTCATAGAATCCCCCAAATTATAGCTTTTTAATTTGGAAGAATGTTTTTCTCCCTTGCTTATGGCACTCTGTTTGTAATGTTTGAATATGTTCTACTATCTGCACATTTCTTACAACCAACTCCTATATGAGACACAAATTTCATACATTAGAAAAATCATTATTATTAATATTAGTTAAATTTAAGGTGTTTTCCAAACTTTATTTGATGATGACACATATATACGAAATTATGATGTTTATCTATTAAGTTATGACAGGCAGCACAGAAATTAGAAGCATAGACTGTGGTCCCACAACTCCTTGCTTCAAATCCTGGTCCTACCATTTGCTAGTCTGTGACCTTGGACTTCAACTCTTGGTACTTCACTTTCCTCATCTACGAAAACCACTTCATAGTGCTGTTATGAGAGCTAAGTGAGCTAGTATCTGTAAAGTGCTTAAAACAGAGTTTGGGCAGTAATAAGGATCTAATAATAATAAGCTAATATGAGTTAGTTTATATTATTATGAATTTTATTTAAGTGTACATGAAGTGTAGCTTTTTAAGCTACTTCGTACTCTGTATCCTTTTCCTTAAAACAGAGCAACAAACAAAGAAAACTTCTCTGTCCCTAGACTAGAATCTTTGTCCATTCTTCAATTGGATTATTTGGGTTTTCTTCCTATTGAGTTGTATCAACATCAATACCTATTGTGGGTTTTAACCCCTTATTAAACATGTGGTTTGCAAATATTTTTTCTCATTATATAGATTGCTGTCTATTTTGCACATGGTTTCTCTTGATATGAGGAACTCTTTAGTTTGATGTAGCTCCATTCTTTTTTTTTTTTTTTGCTTTTCCTGTATGTGTTTTTGGTGTCATTGCCAAGACCAATGACAAAGAGTTTTCCCTTATATTTACTTGTAGAATTTTTGTGGTTTCTAGCCTTACATTTAATTCTTTAATCCATTTTGAGTTAATTTTCATGAGTGGTGTAAGACAGAGTTCCAATTTCCTCCTTTTGCAAGCGAATTTTCTGTTTCCCTGGTACCATTTATTGAAGAGACTATGAGTACTCTTTTCATACTGTTCATGGGGTTCTCAAGGCAAGAATACTGAAAGCCTTTGACTGTGTGGATCACAATAAACTGTGGAAAATTCTGAAAGAGATGGGAGTACCAGACCACCTGATCTGCCTCTTGAGAAATCTGTATGCAGGTCAGGAAGCAACAGTTAGAAGTGGAGATGGAACAACAGACTGGTTCCAAATAGGAAAAGGAGTTCATCAAGGCTATATATTGTCACCCTGTTTATTTAACTTATATGCAGAGTACATCATGAGAAACACTGGACTGGAAGAAGCACAAACTGGAATCAAGATTGCCGGGAGAAATATCAATAACCTCAGATATGCAGATGACACCACCCTTATGGCAGAAAGTGAAGAGGAACTCAAAAGCCTCTTGATGAAAGTGAAAGAGGAGAGTGAAAAAGTTGGCTTAAAGCTCAACATTCAGAAAACGAAGATCAGGGCACCTGGTCCCATCACTTCATGGGAAATAGATGGGGAAACAGTGGAAACAGTGTCAGACTTTATTTTTCTGGGCTCCAAAATCACTACAGATGGTGACTGCAGCCATGAAATTAAAAGATACTTACTCCTTGGAAGGAAAGTTATGACCAACCTAGATAGCATATTCAAAAGCAGAGACATTTCTTTGCCAACAAAGGTTCGTCTAGTATGGTTTTTCCTGTGGTCATGTATGGATGTGAGAGTTGGACTGTGAAGAAGGCTGAGCACCGAAGAATTGATGCTTTTGAACTGTGGTGTTGGAGAAGACTCTTGAGAGTCCCTTGGGCTGCAAGGAGATTCAACCAGTCCATTCTGAAGGAGATCAGCCCTGGGATTTCTTTGGAAGGAATGATGCTAAAGCTGAAACTCCAGTACTTTGGCCACCTCATGCGAAGAGTTGACTCATTGGAAAAGACCCTGATGCTGGAAGGGATTGGGGGCAGGAGGAGAAGGGGACGACAGAGGATGAGATGGCTAGATGGCATCACTGACTCGATGGATGTGAGTCTGAGTGAACTCTGGGAGTTGGTGATGGACAGGGAGGCCTGGTGTGCTGTGATTCATGGGGTCACAAAGAGTCGGACACGACTGAGCGATTGATCTGATCTGATGAGTATTCTTGGCTCCCTTGTTGAATATGTGTTGACTGTATACGCAAGGTTTTCTTTTGGGGCACTTGATTCTGTCTCATTAGTCCATGTGTCCATTTTTATGCCAGTATCATATTGTTTTGCTTACTATAGCTTTGTGATATAGTTTGAAATCAGTAAGTGTGATGTCTCAAGCTTTGTTCCTTCTCAAGATTGCTTCCGAGTTGCAAAGTCTTTTAACACCTGGAAATGTGGATTCCAATGATTCTAGTAGCAGTTAGTCCTCAATATGACCGAACACACACACATATACAAGATTCAAAGGCTTGTTTTCTTCTCTACTTGCATTTGGTCTATGTTCTAAGATCTTCTTTTGTTACAGGTAGAAAATATGTAAGGTACAAAAAGATAACTTTATGACATGTATAGCTCAAATTCATATATAATCTGTATATTAATATTATTAACATTATATTCTGCTTGAGCGCTGCTCCAATAAAATGGAAAAGTAAAGATATACTTACTAAAAATTGGAAGGAGACTCCTGAGAGCTTCTAATATGAGGCTGGGACATATTATAGAAATATATTTCTTTATTCAAAAAATAAATATTATCTCAGGGGATTGCACAGTGCCAAAACATCTCATCAACTCAATGATGAGAGTTTGATCATCAATCAAAACTGTCTGGAAATAGGGATGTCAAGGAGACACAGTCTCTAGGTCCCAACCGCTCATCTCAGTATGGCCATTTTCTCCCATTTCCTCGGGGATGGGAGAGGAGGTTAAGTGCTCACTTCCAGCCCAGGGGCAGTTAAGAGAAGACAGAGCTCCTTCGAGATGTGGCCAGTACTCAGCCCATCCCACACCTGTGCACAGTGCCCTCATCCCCACCTTCAGGGCACATAGGTCACCCTCATGCAGGGGCAGGTTCCACCTCTCCTCCGAGTGTTAGCCACAGGGGTTTGGGGAAAATTTCCTTGGAGGAAGGAAGGTTGAAAATTTTCATTGAATTGCTGAGATGTTTTGGCACTGTGCAATCCCCTGAGATAATATTTATTTTTTGAATAAAGAAATATATCTCTATAATGGCACCCCACTCCAGTACTCTTGCCTGGAAAATCCCATGGATGGAGGAGCCTGGTAGACTGCAGTCCATGGGGTCGCTAAGAGTCGGACACGACTGAGCAACTTCACTTTCACTTTTCACTTTCATGCATTGGAGAAGGAAATGGCAACCCACTCCAGCGTTCTTGCCTGGAGAATCCCAGGGATGGGGGAGCCTGGTGGGCTGCCGTCTATGGGGTCTCACAGAGTCGGACACGACTGAAGTGATTTAGCAGCAGCAATATGTCCCCACGTCATATTAGAAGCTCTCAGGAGTCTTCTTCCAAATTTTAGTAAGTATATCTTTACTTTTCCTGCTTTATTGAGGGGGGGTCATACAGATTATAATTTTAATAATATTAATTATGCAGATTTATATATACATTTGAGCTATACATATATCCATATATCATAAAATTATCTTTTTGTATCTTATATATTTTCAACCTGTAACAAAAGAAGATCTTAGAACATAGACCAAACGCAAGTAGAGAGGAAAACAAGCCTTTGAATCACGTGCCTGTGTGCATGCTCAGTCATAGTCAACTCTTTGGGACCCCACTGACTCTAGCCAGCCAGGCTCTTCTGTCCATGGGATTTCCCAGTCAAGAATACTGGAGTGGGTTGCCATTTCTTTCTCCAGGGAATCTTCCTGACCCAGGGATCAAATTTGCATCTTCTGCATCTCCTGCACTGGCAAGCAGATTCTTTACAACTGAGCCACCAGAGAAGTCCCTCTGAGTCACACCAGTCACATAATTTGCCCATTGGGAAGCTGCAAAGGTACAGATTAGGAATATAGTTCTGGAATGAAAGACCTGTTGCTTTTCCTATGGCCTGATGTGAACAGAAAATATGACCTTCCTCCTACACTTACAGTCAGCTATTAACTCTGTGAAGAAGATGGACATTATATAGAATAAAATTTTTTCCTCCTTAGTGTAAGGGAAAAGAATAGATTCAAAGAGCTACTGCAAACTACATAAATCAATACAAGGCAAATAATATGCACTTTATAAACATTAACTCCTATTATTATTGCTATCATGATATTTTAAGGGATAGCCATTCTCTTCTCCTGAGCTGTAACACTCAGTTTGCTGGCATAGACTTAAAGGGAAAAAAGCTGCATTATCCAAAGGGAAAAAAAGAAGGATATTATAAAACATTATTCATTGGAACTTACAGTTTTCAATATAACAGTTATATGTGTTTGTTGGCTTCTCCTGGATTCTTGGAACATAACAGAAGCAGAGCTACAACCTAAGACTGATAAGTTTTGTATTTGAGAGAAAACTGTGACTCAGCCCTGCCTCTCAGTTAGGTTTCTTAAAGTGACATAGATGGATAGACAAGCCACGGTTTTCTACCCCTTACCTTGAGAAATATTCTCATTTAACTCAGGGCATTCATAGCCATAGGGGGTATTTTGGTAATAGATATCCCATAATTCCCTGTGTTCTTAAGAACAGATAGACTCAGGCTTCTGACCCACAAATAGATTTTGGAGCCTAATATAGGCACAGATAGAGCTATTTCTTTACAGTGGAATCAAACAAATGATGACTTCAAGGAAAATAACATTTGAAAAAGTCATCTATCTCATATCAAAGCCAAATTAGAGACACTGAAACCAAAGACCAAATAAAACTGCTGGCTTCATAGAGAGGAAAGGCTAGAGGTTTATTGAGGAATACAAGTGTAGTATTTCTTTCCAAAACAAAACAAAATCATTATCACAGAGATTTGCAAGCAGCCACAGCTGTATACAATATGTAAGTATGAGTCTCAGGCTCAAAAACCACATGAAAATAGAGTTAGAGCTTGGCTTATATCCACCGAAGTTTGGGGAATGTCAAGGTTACGCCAAGTCTCCCAGCCACAGAACACTCCACATGATGCCAAGGACCTCCTCTCCTCTGGTTGCTCATATTGGGTTACTGGATCATCAGTCACTTAGACTCCACTTTGGTTTTGTATTCTTATCCCTTGCTGCTGCTGCTTCTGCTGCTAAGTCACTTCAGTCATGTCCAACTTTGTGCGACCCCATGGACTGCAGCCTACCAGGCTTCTCCGTCCATGGGATTCTCCAGGCAAGAACACTGGAGTGGGTTGTCATTTCCTTCTCCACTTTGGTTTTGTATTCTTATCCCTTGTAGTAAGCTCCAAATCAAGGGGTGGACCCCATACTCTCTAAGCCTTTATTTTTTAAGGAATTGCACTGCTAACGAGACAGAACCTGGAGGGTGAGAAATCTGAATGAAAAATAATGTGGTCTTCATCATGGCACCTTGGTGGGAATTAAGAGGGAGAACAGGGTGACAGAGGATGAGATGGTTGGATAGCATCAACGATTCAATGAACATGAACTTGGGCAAACTCCAGGAGATGGTGAGGGACAGGGAAGCCTGGTGTGCGGCAATTCATGGGGCCACAAAGAGTCAGACATGACTTAGTGACTGAACAACAACAAGATCAAAACAAAGAAAATCCAGGGAGTGACACTATGAGCTCTTGTCCAGGAGTTATGGGCTTGGAACAAAGGGAAATGATCAGTTATAATTAAGCACATTCTATCTTTAAAGTGGACTTCGGGGTTTTTGTCTGGCTGTGATAATGAAGAGAGAAAAACATTATGCTGTGGAATTACATGTGAATGGATAGTGCAGTTGATGGAGGCTTCAGATTCAAACTAACTAATAATTACTTATTGATTATATAAATATTCTGTATCTGGATTTATCATATGCCTTTCCACATAAATGATGTATGGACAAATGGTAGGAAACATTGTCTGCTCAGATAGATCTTTTAATTGGAGGAAAGGTACTGCATGAGAAACTGAGATATTGGAGCTTAAACATCCCAGGATGAAAAATATTTAATGTATATCTACCTATGTATGTATATCTATGTTTTTCTGCCAATTATGTAATTGCTAGATTGTAATGGCTAGAAAAGTTATAAAATTATGACTATATATTCAAGCTCTTTGAGAGTCACTGATACTCCCAATCCATACTTTCTATAATAATAAGGAAAATATAACATCTCCTTATATTCACCAATAGACATTCAAAGATGTCTGTTCATCACAGTTTCCATGTCCTGATATGTATGTGGTACTTATCACCATAGACTAAACTGCTGTCTACTTAGTCCGGTCTCACGAATCTTTTCTAGAGTTTCTATATTCTTTTTCTGCCTTCAGAAACTTCTGGATCAAATTATGAAACATTGAGCTCTTGTGAATGTAAGGCACTGTAAGCAATAAGGAATCCTGATGCAGACATATGTCAAGAAAGGATAATACTTAAATTATACACATGAGCAGGAGATATTGTTATCAGAATAGCAAATGTAATAAAGCTTATTCATAGCACTTTTCAAAGAATGAAGAAATTAATTTCTATTAAAAAAATAACTGAATATGTGTATATTTGGGATCTTGGACCTCAGTTTTCTTGCCTGTAAAATAGGACAATGTTGCTGTTGTTAAGTCATTAAGTTGTGCCTGACTTTGCAGCCCCATAGACTGCAGAACTCCGGGCTTCCCTGCTTTCATTGCCTCCTGGAGTTTGCTCAGATTCATGTCCATTGAGTCAGTGATGTTTCCAACCATCTCATCCTCTGCTGCCCTCTTCTCCTTCTGCCTTGAATCTTTCCTAGCATCTGGGTCTCTTCCAATGAGTAGGCCCTTTGCATCAGGTGGCCAGAGTATTAGAGCTTCAGCTTCAGGATTGACTGGTTTGATTTCTTTGTAGTCCAAGGGACTCTCAAGAGCCTTCTGCAGCACTGCAATTCAAAAGCATCAATTCTTTGGTGCTCAGTCTTCCTCATGGTCTGGTTCTCACATCTATACATGACTACTAGAAAGATGGGGCAATAATCACACCTAATTCCTAGGGTCATTGTGAGGATTGGGTAAGATAACACACATAAACAATTTAGACGGAGAGCCCAAACCATAATGAGTGCAACTATGAATGGGACTGTACTGTGGGATCTTGGACCACAGTGAGTGGACTGGACTCTCTAGTTGGCAGCTTAGTCTACGGTGATAAACACCACATTGAGCCCCCAATACCCCCAGAATGTGATTGTATTTGGAAACAGGGCCTTTAGAGAGGTAATCAAGTTAAAATGGGGCCATTAGGATGGACTTTGGAGAAGGCAATGGCACCCCACTCCAGTACTCTTGCCTGGAAAATCCCATGGATGGAAGGGCCTGGTGGGCTGCAGTCCATGGGGTCGAGAAGAGTCGGACACAACTGAGCGACTTCACTTTCACTTTTCACTTTCATGCATTGGAGAAGGAAATGGCAACCCACTCCAGTGTTCTTGCCAGGAGAATCCCAGGGACGGGGGAGCCTGGTGGGCTGCCGTCTATGGGGTCACACAGAGTTGGACACGACTGAAGCGACTTAGCAGCAGCAGCAGCAGCAGGATGGACTTTAATCCAATCTGACTTGTGTCCTTATGAGAAAAGATTAGGAGACACCAGGGGAGAATGTGGACAAGGGATGGCTATCATAAGCCATGGAGATAGACCTGGAACAGATCCTTTCCTTATGACCAGGAGGAGAAACCAACCCTACTGGCTCCTTGATCTTAAACTTCTAGCCTCCAAGAACTGTGAGAAGATAAATGTCTAGTGTTGAAGCTGCCCAGTCTGTTCTGTATTGTTATGGCTGCTCAAGCCAACTAATGCAAGATCTCAATATATGTTTATTTTACAGAGACGAGATTGGCAGGGAGGGAAGATGAATAGGTACCCAGGACACTACAGAAGAATGGATGTGGTTACCGCTTCCACCTTGAGCTGACCTCCCTGGACCACTTCAGGCAGCTCCATCTTTCTGGCACCAGAGCTGTATCATTAGATTTTCTTCTTAAGTCAGTGAGGAAATTCTGGGAAGAATCATAGCTACTTGCAGACAGAGGAAAGCAGAGTCTCCTCATCTGTATCAATTTATAGACTCATTGTGGAAGGAGACAGCTTCAAATTGTACCAAAAAAAAAAAATCAAAGGTAACAAAAGGAGCCCTCTTTCTCCTCTAGGCTGTTGTCCATTTGTAAGTATATAAATCAAGAGTGCATTTCAACATGCCTTGCTTCTTTTACAAATGTCTTGATTTCTCCAAGCCAAAGAAACTTAAAGTCCAGAGTGAAATAAAACAAGCCTGGACAATGTGTATCAACATCAGTTCATAAGGACCCCATCAGTGCAATCATTAAACTGGATGTTCTCACTCGGTAAGTCACTTACATTGCGTAATGTACGCAAATAGTCATTCCTTACTGCAGATCTAGTCTGCTGAGATACGTCATTCTCCAGTTATGTCCAGAAGGCAAGGGAAGCAGGCTCAGAGCTTTCTGCCTTAGCAATGTCATCTCAAACACAACAAAAATTCCACAGAGATCGAAGAGTGTATTGCTGCCAATGTCTGGATCTTTTTACTGCTAAATGTTCTGTTTCTTCTTTGCTTACGGCATAGTTTTAAAGACATGTAGTGCTTATGTTTAGAAGAAATCAGATTATATCTGTAGATTCCGAGTCAGACTCCCAAAGCCCATCAGTTAGCACTTGACTGCCCTGGGCTATGTGTGTGACGTTTTAAGTACTTCATTAGTCTGGGGCCATGTTCCCTGGAGTTTTCATCTAACAAAGCATTATGGGTGCTTTCCAAATGTTCAGTTGTTTTAAATCATTGTTATTAAATTTAGACAGGCTGTATAAGGAAGAGAAGTCTGGGATTTTAGAGCATACCCTTGAAATCTTCTGGTTCAGGAGTGGCAAATAGATTTTACTTCGGTTAACCATACGATTGAGCAACTGAACTGAACTGAACCCTTATCAATTAATTGTGGTGACCTAGAGTATGACATTCGGAGAAGGCAATGGCACCCCACTCCAGTACTCTTGCCTGGAAAATCCCATGAACAGAGGAGCCTGGTAGGCTGTAGTCCATGGGGTCGATAGGAGTTGGACACGACTGAGCAAATTCACTTTCACGCATTGGAGAAGGATAGCAACCCACTCTAGTGTTCTTGCCTGGAGAATCCCAGGGACGGGGGAGCCTGGTGGGCTGCCGTCTCTGGGGTCGCACAGAGTCGGACACAACTGAAGCGACTTAGCAGCAGCAGCAATAGAATATGACATTGCAGATGTCTCAGGTCAAGTGTGGGCTCAACAGGAAATAATACCAAGATTGATATTGATGTCTTTTGTGGGCACAAGATTGGAGACAGGTAGAGAGACATGCTGGGTATTTTCTGCCTCTAAATCTAACCCTTTCTTCTTATAGATGAGAAAACTGAGTTCCAAAAACAATAAATGATAGTCTCAAGATGCCATAATTAGTTAGCAAAAATGCCAATGCCTGCATGCTAAGTTGCTCAGTCGTGTCCAGCTTTTTGTGACCCCGTCCACTGACAGACTCCTCTGTCCATGGGATTCTCCAGGCAAGAATACTGGAGTGGGTTGCCATTTCCTCCTCCAGGGGATCTTCCCTCACCAGGGAACAAACCACATCCCTTGTGTCTCCTGCCCTGGCAGGCAGATTCTTTACCACTAGCGCCACTTTTGCCAAAGTCAGAATCAATACATCCTGGCTCCTTTTCTACTACCGCCTTGGAAAAAATCCTGGTAGCATGACTATAACTTAATAACTAGATGGTAATGCTGGCCTTCATTTGCTAATGAAACGAATCCAGAAAGCAGTGCTAAAAACTTTCACTCCCTAACACATATATATCCATTTTTTCCCTCAAGGACATGTTTAGTTTGCTTCTACATAGTCTTTTCTCCTGAGATTCTTTTCACGGTACTACTTAGTCATCTGTCAGTTGGAGACAGTGAGACCCGAAGTCTGAATTCTGCATGTGGAATTCAAGTTCTTTATAAAAGCAATCCAATAATCAAAATTCCATTTGTTATCAATACACTAACTAAAGATAAGAAAATCTTAAAGTATACGTAAGATGGTATGTACTTGAACTGGGCAGACTATGGGGGAAAATATTTTGAGGAAAGGTAAAACTGATAGAGAACATTTTCAAAAGAATAAGAGCAACGAGTAAAATTCTAATTCCTTGTAGCAATTATCTTTTTCCCCTTGGGGAAGGACATTAAGAACTTTTGTGCTGCAATGCCATCTATTTTTTATTGCGCCAATGAACAAGTACATCGTTCCAAACTGCCACTATTCATTGCTCTTAAATAAGAATAGATGAGTTTGAAAAGATATGAAGATTCATTAGTTCCAGCTCTAAATATTGCAGGTGAAATTATTTCCATCCATTGCAGCCTAGAGCAGATTTAGGGAGGAGTCACAAAATACCCTTGAAAATTATATTTCCAGAGAATGTGTCCACTGGGCAAATTCAAAGTCAGCAAGGCCCAAGTCATCTTTTCATTAACCCAAGCTACTATGCATCCTGCAGATAAAGAATGACACTTGATCACGTAGGAAGAAGTCCTTTCATATATTGTTGTTGTTATTCCGTCTGTAAGTTATGTACAACTCTTTGTGACCCCAAGGACTGCAGCACACCAGGCTCCTTTGTCCTTTACTACCTCCTGGAGTTTGCTCAAATCCATGTGCACTGAGTTGGTGATGCTATCTATCTCATCCTGTGCTGCCCCCTTCTCCTCTTGCCCTCAGTCTTTCCCAGAAGCATGAGCCGACTCTTCCCATCAGGTGCCCAAGGTATTGGAGCTTCAGCTTCAGCATCAATCCTCTGATGAATATTCAGGGTTGATTTCCTTCAGGATTGACTGGTTTGACCTCCTTGCAATCCAAGGGGCTTTCAAGAGTCTTATCCAGCACCATAATCTGAAAGCATCAGTTCTTCAGTGCTCAGCCTTCCTAATAGTCCAACTCTCATATCCATACACGACTACTGGAAAAACCTTAGCTTTGACTAGAAGAACCTTTGTCGGCAAAGTGATGTCTCTGTTTTTTAATACAGTCTAGGCTTGTCATAGCTTTCCTTCCAAAGAGCACAGCATGGTGCTCAGGTGCTTAGTCATGTCCAGCTCTTTGCAACCCCATGGAATGTAGCCCACCAGGCTCCTCTGTCCATAGAATTCTCCAGGCAAGAATACTGGAGTGCACTGCCATTTCCTACTCCAGGGATTGGACCCATGTCTCTTGCATCTCCTGCACTGGCAGGCAGATTCTTCTACCACAGAGCCACCTGGGAAATCCAAGGAGCAAGTGTCTTTTAATTTCATGGCTGCAGTCATCATCTGCAGTGATTTTGGAACCTAATAAAAGAAAATCTGCCACCACTTCCACTTTTCCCCTTTCTATTTGCCTTTCATATATGGAGAATATTTTTTTTAAAAAGACTGGGGGAGGTGGAGTTTGATGCTTATAGGATATTTTAAGTGAAGTTCTATAGTTAGTAGAAAAGTACTATTCAGACTTATATCCAGTCACTTTGTGGATGAAAATATCAATGGTCAATCTAAGAAAGAAATGAAAATTTTTATTCAATTCAAACTTAGGTTTATAACCTGGGATAGTTTCTCTGAGAGCTCTGAGAACTGCTGCAAAGAGGTAGGAGCATGGAAAGTGAAAGTGAAGTCACTCAGTCGTGTCCGACTCTTTGCGACCCCATGGACTGTAACCTACCAGGCTTCTCTGTCCATGGCATTCTCCAGGCAAGAGTACTGGAGTGGGCTGCTATTTCCTTAGGTCGGTATATATAGGATTTGGTGAAGAGGGAGCACGTACTCAAGCACCGTCTTGGCAGAAGGGCCCTGCTAGTCGTGAAGCGCAGACAGCTAAGGTTTTAGTGCTTTTGTTAGTCTGGAGAGACACGAGAATTGAGGTTCATAAAAAACTTCTGGAAATATCTAGCTATGAAGGCCTGTTCTGCCAGTTTTCTCAGAGCCCAGAGTATCTCATCCAGACTTTTGCCCTCAGTTCTTTTCAGGGTATACGGTCAGTCAGCAACTGCAATGGCTAATGACTTGATTCTTGTAAACTGGATGGAGGGCAACATCCTTTACTTTACAGGCCTTCCCTTTGGGTCTTAATTTTGACCAAAGTTTGGGAGGCATTTCATGACCAGTTTGTCTCACCACGTTAGGAATGCTCATTCCCAGGTCAGGGGAGGATTTCATTGCTAAGCCACCCAATGTGCTTTTATTGAACTAGGCCCTATTCACAGTAGCCGAACTGTCCTACTAGCCTACGATGGCTCAGGAAATGTTTTCCTTCTATTGCTTCTTCCCATATCTAGAGTTACACTATTACAGTCAATGATTTTATAGAACTATACATTTCATAAATCATTTTAAGTATCATAACCATCATTAATTTTATTTTATCTGTGACTTAGTCACACATTTGGTAATGCCAGAAAGAAAATATTGTAAAATAAACAGAATATAAGTAATATAGCAGTAATATTAATAAACTCAAAAGTACTTAGGCTAAGAACTCTAATTAAGTGCAGCCCAGTGTATCTTCAGGTTGTCTGATCCAGTCTGTTCCATACCAAAAGTCATCTTTAAGGGAAATGATGCATTGGCATGGGCACATGATGATGTGCCCCATGAATGATGCCATGAATCAATGGCTGATTCATTGGAAAAGACCTTGATGCTGGGATTGAAGGCAGAAGGAGAAGAGGGCGACAGAGGATGAGATGGCATCCTCTGTTGGATGGCATCACCGATTCAAAGGACATGAACTTGGGCAAACTCTGGGAAATGGTGAGGGACAGGGAAGCCTGGCATGCTGTAGCCCGTGGCTTCACGAAGAGTTGGACATGACTTGGTGACTAAATGAGCAAAGTGATGTTTATCACAAATGTCTGCAAGGACAAGGCAAATGGTGGGTCATGAGGATTTCTTAGAGGATTGAGAAAGGGATGTTATCTTCTAAGGAGTTACAGACCGGCATCAGAGGAAGAAAAATTGATCTTTCTGGTTGAGCAGGTACGTCTGCCACTGGGGGCCTGGTTAATGCATAATACAGACGCACAATGCACACTAGAGGAGACAGAGGAGGCTCAAATGAGAACAGAAAATAGTTTATGTTGAAGTTTTTCTTGTCTCACATACTGTACAACACACGGAACTCTACTTAATGCCCTGTGGTGAACTGCATGGGAAGGAAGCCCAAAATGGGGGCACGTGTGTATGTGCGTGTCTGATTCATTTTGCTGTACAGTAGAAACCAACATAACGTCGTAAAGCATCTATGCTCCAATAAACATTTCTTTAAAAAATAAAACAAAGAAATAAATAAATTTTCCTGTCTCGCCTTAAAGTGTGAATTTTTATTTCATCCTCATTAACCTCCAGAAGGCAAGAACTGAGGCAGTACACTCTTGAGGAAAAGTCAGCATGAGGAGCCGTGAGCTCTAATGAGCACCTCTCTGTTCTGCACCGTGCCAAGTGATTTACACCTGATTACCAGATTAATTGTCACAGCCCTCCGCAAGGGTAGATTAAGTGGATTGAGGCAGTTTGGTGCCCTGGAAGCTTGATAGAACTTGATTCTTTCCCCCTAGGCCCCTTGACTCCTTCCCACTTGGCCAAACTGAAAGCTGTCCCATGCCACATTTGGTGACCAAGCCACATCCCTCAGCATCTTAATTCCTTTGAAGGTTTCTTTCTAAGTAGGCAAACCTCTACTACAGAAGCCATCTGGTCTACTTCTCCTATCACACGCCCAGCCCCTGAATGGGAGTATCTAACTCTACTGCACATAGGAAGGGCTAGTCTTACATAAGCTCTTGGATTTCCTAAAAAACTCACAGAGACTAGGACACAATTGGGGAGGGATGACTTGACCTTATTTACCCTATTTACTTCATTTTCCCTTCACTAGCAGAGGAGGCAATGGCACCCCGCTCCAGTAATCTTGCCTGGAGAATCCCACGGACGGAGGAGCCTGGTAGGCTGCAGTCCATGTGGTCGCTTAGAGTTGGACATGACTGACGCGACTTAGCAGCAGCAGCAGCTTCTAACAAAGCCCTTCACTAGGCTTTGTTAGTTATATGACTGGAGGCAAGAACTGTATCATGCAACCTGAATGCCCCAGGGTATCCAGCCCCCCTGCCTTGTACACAGTGTTAAGTCACTCAGTCGTATCCAACTCTTTGCTACCCCATGGACTGGTCCCCTTCAGGCTCCACAGTGCATGGGATTCTCCAGGCAAGAATACAGGAGTGGGTTGCCATTTCCTTCTCCAGGGAATCTTCCACACCCAGGGATCAAACCCAGGTCTCCCGAATTGCAGGCAGATTCTTTACTGTCTGAGCCACTGGGGAAGGTGCTCAATTGTTGTAAGCAGAATGACCAACTGATTAAATGAATTAATGGGCAGATGACAGTTCCCTGATGGGGTGTCCTCAGCTGCCAAAACTTTCCTCTCTTTTCAGTCACCTTCTAGCACCTGACCCACTTCCCTTCCCTCTCCGACTGCTCCCCTGATGTGCCCTCCACTGTGTTATCCTCCACTGATTGAACTGCCATGGCGTGATGAGGGCCCAAGGAGGATTACTCAGCTCAGTATTACATCTGCCTCTCTCCTGAACTTGTTCCTTCATTATCTGCTCATTGCCAGGCTGAGTGACTCAGCACCTGACTTAATGTAAGTGATGTTTACAGTGTATATACTATATATATATGTGTGTATGTATATATATGATATGTATATATATACAAGGTATGTATAAATGGAAGATATGTATATACATAATACATAATCTTTAAAATACATTTAAGAAAAATCTCTCACAGCCTTTATCTCATTCCATTGACACCTTCTGGAGCCAGCAAGATGCATCTCGTGAGTCTTATAGGAAAATAAAGGTACTTAACAAAATAACTGTCTCATAGCTAGTTAAGCTATTTAGTGGCATGTAGCTTAGATGCCTGTCCCGATACCCATTTTACTGGATGACCAATATTTTCTTCAATTGCTGGCTGACCCTCTTTCTGCCCTCAGGACAGAGACTTACCACCAAAGATGCAATGGATGCTGATAGCTTGACTGTAGCTTCTAAAAGTGCACTCTGGTAGTTTTTTGTCGTTGTTGTTGTTTAGCTCAGTGGCTTTAAAGTACTTGTGGAAGCATATTTCTGTTGTAAACCAAAATTACCTGAAATATTGAATATTTTAAAAAATCCCACCTCTCTGATCTCATCAAAAATGAACACTCCCCATTCATTCATTTGTGAAGATTTGGAGTGATGGAGATAGCATAAGAGGTGAGTACTATAGGAGCTTTGAAGGATCTTCTGCCCCAAGGAAGGGTCCATTGATGAAAACAGGCTAAGAGCAATTTTACAGTCAGGCTGGGGTCCCCAGACCAGGGAAGTGGCTGATGGCCAAGGCAATTTGTTTTACGAGTTGAGGAAGTTTATCCAGAAAGAAGTGGTGGGGTAAAAGGACATTTATTAGGAGAAAGAGGACAGGTGAAGTAGAGATTTAGACTAATGGATGTCAAATGGTTGGGTTCACTAGGGTACCAATATGCTATGTGCATCTGTAAGAAACACTTGGATCCCCAGAACATGCATTTAGGCATTGTTTTTTTTTTTTAGTTTATTTTGCATTGTTTTAAAATTATTTTCTTCTGAAACCATTTTCCAGTGTGACCAGGAAGTTAAACCAACAAATTTACTACTTGTTAGCTATGGGACACATGAAAAAGTTCTTAATTTCTCTGAACCTCATATTTCTACTTTTGTGAAATAGTCTTGGGCCAGCCACAGAGCATTACTGTGAGAATACCATGAGACGATCTAAGTAAGGCAGCCAGGACAATGCCTGAGAGTAGCTGTTGCTTCGTAGTTTGTTGTCTGGGTGGATTTTCAGGTGTTTCCATCACTTAGACCAAATATACACATTTCCAAAAACTGTTTGATCCCCAAAGTCCAGATCTCTTGGAAACACTCTTGTAATCATTTCTTCAGTCTGTAAATGATAGATAGATAGAGAAATAACTAAGTGGATAGATGAGTACAGAAATATGGAGAGAGAAATATACACACATGCATACTTACATAGATACACTAATGGAGAGGGAGACAGAGAAAAGGGTTGGGAAGATAGAGAAATAGAGAATTTTAGTAATGTTCTTGACTCACCCACATCCCCATGAAATGTCACTATTTAATTAGCTTTGAATTCAAAGGCTAAGTGATTGCAAATGACATTTGGACTTCGGAGGTTTCACTGCAGGTCCTGGTTATTTATACTTTTTTCTTGTTACTGAGTAATGAGACATCACAGAAAAATGGAGGTCATGGACAAAGAAAGAATAAATTTAAACCTACTCAGATACTAAAAACAGGCTCAAATAAAAATCAGAGAGCAAAGAGCATATATTTTCTTCATCTTAACTGTACATTTTCAACCCTCCTAACTCCATCATGACTTCAATAAGTGCCTCTTCCCCTCACGCCCATACCTCCTCTCCCCTGCCAGATACACCCATGACATCTGCTTTTACTCTGTAGCTAGACGGTAACTGAAATGACTGTTTATGGAGAACCCAGGAGAGCTAAGGGGTAGTACATACCTAGTGAGTGGGGGTGGTCTGTAAGGGGTAGGTTCTTGGAAGACAGATCAAGAGAGGGCAGAATCTATGGAGACGAGATGCTCTGAATGATCACACACGTCTTATACACCTTGATAGGGAAGAGTCTCAGGCAAAGGCATCACCAATGTCCAGAGGATGCGTATTACGATTCACGCACCCATCCAGTCATGCCCATGATTTGTTGTTGTTCAGTCGCTTAGTCCTGTCCGATTCTCTTTGATCCCATGGACTGCAGCACGTCAGGCTTTCCTGTCCTTCACTGTCTCCCAGAGTTTGCTCAAACTCATGTCCTTTGAGTAATGCCATGATAGATGCTCAATAAACATTTTTGGAGTGAATGAATACACAATTCTACATCTAACTTCTCCCTGAGGGGAATAGCAAGTTTAGATTATTTGGAAAAAACTAGATTAATCTGTGTAATTGATGGTAATCCTTGTCCTTTGAGAGAGGAAATTTCAAAGATCAAATCCACATCTCCTGTACATCCTGAATTTGCAGTCAGATTCTTTACTGCCTGAGTCACCTGGGAATCCAATTTCAGAGAAGGGGGACTGTAAAAGTGCTCCACCTAGAGGGACCAGGGCATCCCTGGTGGTTCAGATGGTAAAGAATCCACCTGCAATGCAGGACACCTGGATTCAATCCCTGGGCCAGGAAGATCCCTTGAAGAAGGAAATGGCAACCCACTTCAGTATTCTTGCCTGGAGAACCTCATGGATGGAGAAGCCTGATGGGCTACATCACGGGGTTGCAAAGAGTCAGATATGACTGAACAACTAATACTTTCACTTTCACTAGAGTGACCAGTATGGCACAAGGTTGGTTCCAGGACCTCTCATTAAAGCAGCTATCTGGGCATGGTAACAGTCGTTGTGGTGTTGGAGAAGACTCTTGAGAGTCCCTTGGACTGCAAGGAGATCCAACCAGTGCATTCTAAAAGAGATCAGTCCTGGGTGTTCTTTGGAAGGACTGATGCTAAAGCTGAAACTCCAGTACTTTGGCCACCTCATGCGAAGAGTTGACTCATTGGAAAAGACTCTGATGCTGGGAAGGACTGGGGGCAGGAGGAGAAGGGGACAACAAAGGATGAGATGGCTGGATGGCATCACTGACTCGATAGACATGAGTTTGAGTGGACTCCAGGAGTTGGTGATGGACATGAAGGCCTGGTGTACTGCAATTCATGGGGTTGCAAAGAGTCGGATACGACTGAGCAACTGAACTAACTAACAGTCTTCACGATCAGTGGGGGATGAAGGGTCAGTGCTAGCTGACACAGTCAGAGGAGATGGCAGGGTGATTGTCCAGGCCTGGTCTGAGGCTGTTGCAGGTCATAACTTCCATGTGGAACCTAGAACAGAGTAAGGACTACCCTGGCTGCCAGAGGATGAAACAGAAAGACTTGAGCTGTGGTCAGGCCACCTGGGCTGCTAACGCTGCTGTGTAGCAGAGGCTTGCAACTTCAAGTTCTAGACAACCAACACGAAAACTCCCCCAGCCCCCAGGCTTTTTCCAAAGGTAAGTCCCGAGGTTGGATCCACTCATTGTTAATTAGGATGAATAAAAAGAGACCCTGAAAAATTTGAAGTTTGGCATTATGGGTATCATACTGGCTAATGGGAGCCTGGTGGGGCCTTGGTGCTCTGAGAGACTGGTGGGGCTTTCTGTTCACAGCTTTTGGGTCTGCTCCAAGAAGCAGCTAAGAAATCCTAGAGGACCCAGCCTGAGCCCTGAATGGAACAAATAAGAGTTCCCCAGAGAGAACAAGGTCTATACGATATCATAAAAAATGATCCATGAGAATTGGAAAGCAAATCACTGATGTTGAGAGGGTTTTTTGGTCCTGAACTGGACAATACATGCAGAGATCATTATCTCCACTTCATAAAAGCTTTGGTGTCCTAACTGCAAAGTGCTGATCACCAAAATGGGTTAGGGGAGGGAACAGACAGAGAAAGAGACAGAGAACATTCCCAAGTAGCGTCCCACTAAGGTGGGGTTATATCAAAGAGGACTGTGCCGAAATCCTTGCTCAGAAAGCGCATTCTGAGTCCATAACATCCTTGTCCTTCTCTGCTACATGACATTCCACTTGTCTTTGCACCACCACTTGTGACCTTAGATGGCTTTTCTTTACAAAATGAATCCCAATACCCACCCAATAAATCCAGCGAAGCAGCCATTGCATGGTCAAATTTTAAACCTCTCAAAAGTGAGGAATACATAAAAGGAGCATGAAAGAACAGAGCATTGGGTATGCACACAGAATCAACCTTTTCATTGCGGGGTAGAAATAAATTAAGCACAGACACTCTCCTTGACCCTAGATCAGGCAGTGCCTGGAGCTAAATAATGGCAGGTTGCTGAGTCTGAAGTGCATGTAAAATCCAATTGTAAGTTGGCTGACCACGGAACCACGACTGGATTCACTTATTGCTAATTAGGATGAATAAGAAGAGACACTGGGAGATGTGACGCTTGGAATTATGGGTAGTGAAAGCCACTCGGTGGGAGGAAACCAATTTCTCCTGGTGTCTTGGAACACCACTTTACATAGTGTCTGGTCCATTATTTATGTCCTGATATTTGCACATAGTAAGAATCGAGGATAATTCTGATAAAACGACACTCCAGGAAACCCAATTTGAAGGGGATTTACGGGCTCAAGCTGGGAAGAGTGATTGGGTTTGACTCCCTGTAAAGAAGGGATCTTCTGTTCCTGGCTTGTTTGAAAGCATATTTTTCTTTCTGCCTCAAGTGATAAAATGCACACCATTGAGCAAGGCTCTGGATTCTGTCAGCTGAGGTTGACGTGATGGCCAGATAGGCCTCTTGATTATTGATCATTTTTTTGTACCTCCTGGTGCTAACTTCTCTTTCTGAGAGTGAGCTCACTCTTCGTTAACTATATGTAGAAAAGTAATGAACTGCTAGGCTCATGCATGCTAGGAGTGATTGTAGGGAGGTTTAGGGCCAGAAGAAACCAGCTAGACATAGTACTGGTTAAAAATACAAAGGGATCTTTTGTGGGAATTCTTGCTCTATAATGTTGGACCATCCCTTTCCCCCAACTTTCTGGCCAGGAGAGAGATAGAAGAGCTATTTTAATCTTAATTCTATTTAAGGGATTGGAGTGCTCCAAAGAGAAACAGAGTTTTGCTGAGCATTTTAAACAATTGATACCAGATGGAATTCTTTTGTATCATTTTTCAAACGGTTTTCTCTAAATGAGTTCTAAAGATAGACTGTACATAATCAGTAAAGATTGAAGGGTGCTGAAATATTAAGCAACTAGGAATGGCAAATCTTACTGTATTTGGGTGATTGGGTAGTTTTTAGTGATTGGGTAAATGGCTTCAATTCTTATTTCTTAGTGTTCCTACCATGTATCTGAGGCAAATTCTGGCAAAGGAGGGACCACGGGATGAATTTGCAGGATGAATTGTCCACAGCTCTGAGTAGGTGCATACTTTGATAATATTTTGCAATAATAAATGACTTTTATTTAAAATCAGTTTTAGGAATAATTGTAATGACAAATATATTTGTTTGTGTGTGTGTGTGTGTTTGAGAGAGAGAGATAAAGAGAGGAAAAAGAGACAGAGACAAAAAGAAAGAGAGAAACTGATTCTAATGGAGATGCCAAAATAAAAAACCAGGCGTGGATTTTCACCCGTGATCTACTGCACATTGCCTCTATCTCCTAATGGTTATCATCATATAATCACCATACAAAGATGAAAGTCAAGATACTGGCACAGCTCCTACTCTGCTCAAACAGAATTAGCATCAGTTGTAAACTTCTAGCACGGCTGTAACTATGCATTCAACCAACGTCCAGAGGTGAATTGATATTCCAAGGACCTCTCATCCTTGCTACACATACGGCCAGAGTGAAAGCACATGTGTTCTCTTGTTCTGGGTCACTAGACACAGATATCCTGGCCATGATGGCTTGAACCAGAGATTGGCTCCTCAGCTGAAAGCCACGTGACATATGTCCTAGCCCAGTAACTTATAAGGTGGCCAAGTGCTGGATAAGCAGGCTTCTTTTTGGATGAAGACCAGCTTCCACAGGGAGAACCTTTCTCTGGAGGAGTTGAAAGAGAGAAACAAGAAGTAGAAAGAAGAAATATGGGCTGGGCAGTCATAGAGAGACATCAAGAGTAAAGAGAGGATCAGCTAGAAAAGTGGATAAGGATTGAGCAGGACAAACTCACTCTAATAGATGTTCTTGGCAGACAGGACAAGGACCAGACTCCTGAGGATCCAAAATGATGCTTCAATTCCTGTGACACCTCCTGTGGGAGAGTGGGCATGGCTTCCTGACACCCACCCGCCCCCGCCAGGCTTCCCCAGGAGCCCCTTTCCACACCCCCACCCCCTGATGTTATCTCAAGCCTCTCTCCTTCTTGTGACCCCCAAGTAGTTGTAATAATAATAACTCTAACAATCAAACTGGAGAAGGCAATGGCAACCCACTCCAGTACTCTTGCCTGGAAAGTCCCATGGACAGAGGGGCCTGGTGGGCTGCCGTCCATGGGGTCGTGAAGAGTCAGACACGACTGAGTGACTTTCCTTTCACTTTTCACTTTCATGCATTGGAGAAGGAAATGGCAACCCACTCCAGTGTTCTTGCCTGGAGAATCCCAGGGATGGGGGAGCCTGGTGGGCTGCCGTCTATGGGGTTGCACAGAGTTGGACACGACTGAAGTGACTTAGCAGCAGCAGCAGCAACAATCAAATGCTTCCTATATGCTAAAGGTTCAAGTCGATTGCTGTAGTTAATTATTATATACATACTATAAAGTATGTATCATAATTATAATAGCCATATTACAGATAAGTGAACGGAGGCCAAAAGGGACCAAGTATGTGGAAGGCTTCATATTGATTGTGATAAGTACCAGTAATTAGTAAATTCAAAATGCCAACTGAAATAAGAAAATATTAAAAATGGATCCACGCAAACCTTCAATGTTCTATTTTCTTTAAAACAGCAATTGGACAAGACGGTCTCTTTAGGTAGAAAATATACATTGGAAGGCAGCCCTGTTTTCTTGGCAGAAACCACATACATTACATATGCTCAACATTTTCTAGTTTCAGTTTCTTTCATGCAAAATCAACCTGGAGACACATGTGAGGCAATATGATGTAGAATCCCTCTAGATAACATTTTTCATTTTTTCTAACTTTTTGCAGTTAGTTTTTCAAGGCCCAACCTGCATGGTTTTTCTTATCCAGTCCTTCCAAGGCATTCACCTAATTTTCACAAGGGAGTAAAAAGGCACATTTTTTCACTCTGATTCTATTATTAGTTATCATATTTAATTAAATTATGTTATAACAACTGATATGAAAACATCTAACATCTATTAATATTAGACAATTTACCTGGGAAGAGCAGAAATGAATGGGACTCTTAGAAAAATTCTATATACTGAGTGGTTGTAACTACATGTGTGCTTAGTCCTGTCTGACTCTTTGTGGCCCCATGGACTGCAGCATGCCAGGCTCCTCTGTCCTCCTTACTTGTGAGGTGTTTGCTAAAATTTATATCCATTGAGTCGGTGATGCTATATTAGCATCTCATCCTCTGCAGCCCACTTCTCCTTTTGCCTTTGATCCTTCCCAGCCATCAGGGTCTTTTCCAATGAAAAGATTGGAATTTGTAGCAGGTGGCCAAAGTATTTTAGCTTCAGCAAGAGAACATGAAGATTAAAAGATAGACCCTTGGACTTCACTGGTGGTCCAGTGGTTGAAAACTTGCCTGCCAGTGCAGGGGACACAGGTTCGATCCCTGGTTTGGGAAGATACCACATGCCATAGAGCAACCAAGACTGTTCACCAAAATTACTGAGTCCATGCTCCTAGAGTCAGTGCCCTGCAGCAAGAGACTCCACCACAGTGAGAAACCCACACACCACAACTAGAGAGCAGTCTGTGTGCAGCAACAAAGATCCACTCCTCCCAAAAATAAATAAATAAAATTTTTTAAAAGTAAAGCTTCATTTTGAACCCAGAAGTCTGACTTCAGAACTATATTACTATATCCCTGAAAATATTTTTAGAGGTCCCTGCTAAACCAAACATAACAGTCGATGATTCACAATTATTCAGTTGTTATTTGCGACCCCATGGACTATAGCACATGAGGCATCCCTGTCCTTTACTATCTCCTGAAGTTTGGGCAAACTCATGTCCATTGAGTCAATGATGCCGTCCAACCACCTCATCATCCTCTGTCACCCCCTTCTCCTGCCCTCGGTCTTTCCGCAGCATCAGGGTCTTTTCCAATGAGTCAGCTCTTCTCGTCACATGGCCAAAAGATTGGAGCTTTGGCATCAGTTCCTTCCAATGAATATTCAGGGTTGATTTCCTTTAGGATTGACTGGTTTGATCTTGCTGTCCAAGGGACCCTCAAGAGTCTTCCCCAGCACCCCAGTTTGAAAACATCAATTCTTTAGTGGTCAGCCTTCTTTATGGTCCAACTCTCCCATCCAGACATGACTACTGGAAAAACCATAGCTTTGACTAGATGGACCTTTGTCAGCAAAGTGATGTCTCTGCTTTTTAATATGCTACCTAGGTTTGTCTTAGCTTTCATTCCAAGGAGTAAGTGTATTTTAATTTCATGGCTGCAATTACTGTACGCAGTGTTTTGGGGGGCCAAGGAAACAAAATCTTTCACTGTTTCCACTTTTTCCCCTTCTACTTGCCATGAAGTGATGGGATGGGATGCCATGATCTTAGTTTCTTGAATGTTGGATTTTAAACCAGCTTTTTCACTCCCCTCTTTCACCTTCATCAAGGGGCTCTTTAGTTCCTCTTCACTTTCTGCCATTAGAGTGGTATCATCTGCATATCTCAGGTTATTAATATTTCTTCCCACAATCGTTAATTCCAGCTTCATCCAGCCTGGCATTTTCCATGATGTACTCTGCATATAAGTTAAATAAGCAGAGTGACAATATACAGCCTTGACTGGATTCCTTCCTTGTTGTAATGGTTGTGGTCACATGTGTGCAACCTCCAGCCCGTACATTCAAGCTTCATTGCTGTATCCTCTGCCCCATTAGCCACCTCTTGGTCAGTTCTATGTCCTAGGGATGGTCATGATGATGGTCAGTTCCAGAATAACCCAGGAAAGAGGCTCATGAAGACTTGGAAGTAGACTTGATCATTTGGGTGGAAAATTCTGGGATCCTAATACCTGGAGCACGGTCCAAATCATCCAGTAGAAGTGAGCTCTGGATAGACTCTGGTGGGCTGGTATCTTTGATCTATCATCCCTTGTGCCTTGTGGAGGAGTGCAGGTGGAGCAGACTAAAGCAGCATGAGTACAATGAGGGACACACAACAGAGACCCCTATTCTCAGGCCCTAGGACAGTACTGATTCCACTTCCCACTTGGTGGGGTCCATCTTTACTTGAACTCATGACTGGTGCTGTGGGCATAGATGTTGACAAAGAATTATATAAATTGGTGTTTCAGGCATGTACAGTCATTCAATTGTGTCCAACTCTGCTACCTTATGGACTGTAGCCCACCAGGCTTCTCTGTCCATGGGATCCTCCAGGCAAGAATATTGGAGTGGGTTGCCATTTCCTCCTCCCAGGGATCATCCTGACCCAGGGATCAAACCCTCATCTCCTGTATTCTCAGATTCTTTACTGCTGAGCCACCTGGGAAGCCCAAGCACTACTTCTATTTTTAGGTATTTTGAGAGTTTCATGAGTTGCAGGGAAAAGAAAGTAAACTGTGGCGAGGTCATGTGTTAATCATTAATTGTTTTTCCCCTCTATATCCAAGCCCTCTCTCCCCTACCTTCACTCATACTGCCTGGCACATGATGAGGATGGATGAATATTTATCAAACAGAGTAGCCTTATTTCCAAAGGCCAGTTTTACATGTCTCCTCCTGGGTGCTGTTGGCATTAAAGTCTGTCAGCCCTGGGTGAGGTCATAAAGCTAGAATAGGAGCCAGACTTCCCCACATCTCTGAGCACAGCTAGAATTGATTCTAAGTGACATGATAAATGAGAATTAGATTTGGCTCAATGACTAGGAGCACCAAGCAAGCTCCAGACGTTTGAATCCTTGAGCACTGATGGTCCCAACATTTTGTCTTGATAATGACGTTTTCCACTGACACTGACAAACTGCTATAATCTCTGCCCAACACCTGTGCCCAGCTGAGATGCCCACCTCCTTACTCAAGTATACATTCTTCTGGTAATGACAACCAAATAAAGGACTTGGAGCTAATAGTTACTTGGTTGTTCTGTAGGATGTTGCAACTGCACATTTATGAGATTTATTTCAAAAAGAACTACTCATCCTGATCATATTTTCAAAGCAAGTTCTGCAGAACCACAGAATCTCCCAAGTCCAACACCAGTAATGATCATAGCATGCTATTATTCACCCAACCTATAAGTCACAGACCTTCCAAGCTTGTGTATGTCCTGGAAGAAAACCCACTTACTTATTTTCAAAGCACATTCTCTCCTATGTCCAGAAAAATCATTACCTGTGGAAGTAGTTTTTTATTTTAGTTAATCAGAGCTAGACATCTTAATGCAATTTTAGTCCAAACATAAAAGACTTGAGCCAGAGAGTTCTATATAAAAAGTTTTCCTGTTATTTTGATTAAGCCTAGTCTTACCAGCCTCAGAAAAAAAATCAACATAAGTAATATCCTGGTGTATTTTAAGTAAAAGTGAAAAGTAAAGGAAAAATTTCATCCTAAATTTAATTTGCTTTTATTTTGTAGGAGGTTAATGTAAATTCTTCATAAACATGGCTCCATGAAGATTTCTAATGGAACAGATTGTCGAGAAATAATTCTCTTAGGGTCTAATTCAAAAATGCACATGGAATTCTGTTTCCTGTAAAGCTATCAGAACTGAAGCAAGCAATAAGGATTAAAACCATGAGAGATGAGTGTTATACCCTCTCTCTGAACATTTTCCTGACATTACAACATACCTCAGCTATAGATGTTGATGAAGAATTGTATAAATTAATGTTTTAAATGATACTTTTATCTTTAGAGATTTTGAGGGTTTCATGAATTTGGAAGGAAAAGAAAGGAAATTGTGTCTCGTACACAGGGTTATTGTTACCATCTTTCTAAGGTTCAGGATGGGGAACACATGTATACCTGTGGTGGATTCATTTTGATATTTGGCAAAACTAATGCAATTATGTAAAGCTAAAAAATAAAATAAAAATTAAAAAATAAATAAATAAATAAAAAAGAGGAAATTGTGGAAAGGTGACTTATTAATTGCTAAGCATTAATTGTTTTTTCTCCTCTATGTCCTTGGGAAATGAAAATAGAAGAGAATAATACTTCTTCCCCCATCCCCCAGGCTGTGTTGGTCTCTTTTTTTGGTTACCGACAGTTTTTTTGTTTACTGTTATTATTACTTTCCTGAGGAGAATTTCACTGGGTCCTGAAGGGATGGGACGTAGAGATGCAGGGATGATGTATTCTTGATCAAAGAATGGCCTTCCAAGTATACCCAAATTCTAATCCCAGAAACTCGTCACTATGGTATCTTACATGACAGAGGGGAGTTAAAAGGCAAAAATGCTCAGAGTGAATAAAAAGGCGGGACCTGATCATATCCTGTTTACAAGAAGCAGACTTAAGTATGCATGTGTGCTCAGTTGCTCAGCGGCGTCCAGCTCTTTGTGACCCCATGGACTGTAGCCCACCAGGAGGAGGTTGCCGTTTCCTCCTCCCGGGTATCTTCCCAATCCAAGGATCAAACCTTCATCTCCTGCATTCGCAGGCAGATTCTTTATCAATGAGCCACCTGGGAAGCCCAAACAATACTTTTATCTTTAGATATTTTGAGAGTTCAAAGTATCTAAATCAAAGAATTTAATGTCCATGGTATTTCCCAAGCAAAAATACTGGAATGGGTTGCCATTTCCTCTTCCACAGGATCTTCCCGACCTAGAGATCAAATCTGGGTCTCCTGTATTGGCAGGTGGATTATTTACCATTGAGCTACCTGGAAATTCAGAAATTTAAGTATAAAAATACAAAAATTAAAAGGATGAGAAAATGTATATCATTACAAATATAAGAAAGCTGTTACAGCCCAGCTAATATTGACCAGGTAAAATTTTATATCAGAGATAAAGAAGAACATTTCATAATGAAAAAGGTCAATTTATCAGGAAAACAAATGATATCTATTAGAGTAAAGCTTTACAATACGTGAAATAAAAAGCTACAAGTGAAAAAAACAGACAAATCTACAATGATAGTGGAAACCAGTACAACCACACTTAAATTTTAAAAATCTGTAAGGATATAGATTTGAAAAATATTGACCAATTCGTCATAATTGGAATTTATGGAACACCACACCCAACAATGACAAGAGCACACTTTTTTCAAGAATCATGAAAACTTCATGAAGTGTAGTGCATTAACCTTGGCCACCGGTTAATTGTGTCTCCTCCTGTGAAGTGGTAGAATCTATTTTCTCACCTCCTTAATTTGATCTGATCTTGAGACCAGCTTTGACCAATAGCACAAGGCAGAAGTGATGTTCTAGTACTTAGGAGTCAAGCCCTTATATTTGAAAGGATTAAAGGTTTAAATTAATTCAAATTAAAGGTCTGAGTTTCTTCCATAAGAAGCAGACAAAGAAGAGAAAAATTAAGCTCAAATTTAGTAGAATGAAAGAAATAATATGGTCATTATTTATAGATACAGACCTGATTGTGCATGTAGAGAACATCAGGTCAGTAACAACAACAAGACACTTGAGAATAATGAAGGAATTTAGTTATATCTCAAGACACAAGGGCTACATAGAAAAACAAATTTTTTCTACATGCTTGCTCAGTCACCAGTTGTGTTTAACTCTTTGCAGTCCCATGGATTGCAGCAAACCTTGCCTTCCTGGCCCTCACCATCTCCCAAAGTTTGCCCAAGTTCATGTCCATTGTATTGGTGAATCAGCCTCTGCTGCCCTCTTCTCCTTCTGCCCTCAATCTTTCCCAGAATCAGGATGTTTTCCAATGAGGTGGCTGTTCACATCAGGTGACCAAAATACTGGAGCTTCAGCTTCAGAATCAGTCCTTCCAACGAGTGTTCAGGATTGATTTCCTTTAAGATTGACTGGTTTGATCTCCTTGCTGTCTAAGGGACTCTCAAGAGTCTTCTCTAGCACCAGAGTTTGAAGGCATCGATTCTTTTCAAAGAATATCTATTCAAATAAATATATTCCTACAAGCCAGCAAAAAATAAAAAGGATAAAATATAATACCATCTACAAAACCATAAAAATATAAACGACTTAGAAATGACTTTAAGAAAATATGCAAAGGACCTCCACACTTAAAACTATAAAATGTGAATGAGATAAATTAATGAAGCCTTAAATGAGTGTTTATGTGTTGAAAGACTCAATATTCTTACAATGTCTACTTGCTCCCAAGGTTGTCTATGACTTCAATGTAAAGCAAAACAAAGTCCTAGCAGACTTAGTTTGCTTTTGTAAAATTGATGAGATGATTTCAAAGTGTACATGGAACTGTAATGAAAAACTGACAAAACTGGAGGATTTACTTACACTAAAAGTTCTCATAACTATACTATAAGCAGAAATTCTACTCCTAGGTATTTTTATCCAAGAGAAATATCTTAAAATATTTGTTCACAGAAGACTTATGTGAGAAAGGTTGCAGCCATTTTCTTTGTAGTAATCCCAAAGTGGAAATAGTCTAAACATCCATCAAAGAAGAATAGATAAAGAGTCTGTTCATGTAGTGGAATACTATTAAAAACTGCAAAAAAAAAAAAAAAAAGGCAAATAACTGATATGCACATACCATGGATAAATCTTAAAAACATTTGAAGAGCAAAAGTTGTCTGGCATGAATTGCATATACCGTAGTATAGAGAATGTATGTATTTAATTTACATGAAGTTCAGAACAGCCAATGCTCATCCATCTCAATAGAAAATATGACAGCAGCTGCTTCTGGTGGGCACAGAAACCAACTGGAAAGGGACATATAGGAACTTTCCGCAGTGATGAATATGTTCTTCATTTTCATTGGGACATTTGTTGCACAGGTATATACATTTGTCAATACTTATCAATATTCTTGCCTTGAGAACCCCATGAACAGTATGAAAAGGCAAAAAGATAGAACACTGAAAGATGAACTCCCCAGATCAGTAGGTGCCCAATATGCTACTGGAGATCAGTGGAGAAATAACTCCAGAAAGAATGAAGAGACGGAGCCAAAGCAAAAACAACACACAGTTGTGGATATGACTGGTGATGAAAGTAAAGTCTGGTGCTGTAAAGAGCAATATTTCATAGGAATCTGGAGTGTTAGGTCCATGAATCAAGGCAAATTGGAAGTGGTCAAACAGGAGATGGCAAGAGTGAACATTGACATTTTAAGAATCAGCAAACTAAAATGGACTGGAATGGGTGAATTTAACTCAGATGACCGTTATATCTACTACTGTGGGAAAGAATCTCTTAGAAGAAATGGAGTAGACATCATAGTCAACAAAAGAGTCTGAAATGTAGTACTTGGATGCAATCTCAAAAACAACAGAATGATCTCTGTTCGTTTCCAAGGCAAACCATTGAATATCACAGTAATCCAAGTCTATGCCCCAACCAGTAATGCTGAAGAAGCTGAAGTTGAATGGTTTTATGAAGACCTACAAGACCTTCTAGAACTAACACCCAAAAAAGATGTCCTTTTCATTATAGGGGATTGGAATGCAAAAGTAGGAAGTCAAGAAACACCTGGAGTAACAGGCAAATTTGGCCTTGGAGTACAGAATGAAGCAGGGCAAAGGCTAATAGAGTTTTGCCAAGAGAACACACTGGTCATAGCAAAGACCCTCTTCCAACAACACAAGAGAAGACTCTACACATGGACATCACCAGATGGTCAACACCGAAATCAGACTGATTATATTCTTTGCAGCCAAAGATGGAGAAGCTCTATACAGTCAGCAAAAGCAAGACCAGGAGCTGACTGTGGGACAGATCATGAACTCTTTATTGCCAAATTCAGGCTGAAATTTAAGAAAGAAGGGAAAACCATTAGACCATTCAGGTATGACCTAAATCAAATCCTTCATGATTATACAGTAGAAGTGACAAATAGATTCAGGGGATTAGATCTGATAGACAGAGTACCTGATGAACTATGGACAGAGGTTCATGATATTGTACAGGAGGCAGTGATCAAGAACATCCCCAAGGAAAAGAAATGCAAAAAGGAAAAATGGTTGTCTGAGGAGGCCTTAAAAATAGCTGTAAATAGAGAGAAGTGAAAGGTAAAGGAGAAAAGGAAAGATACACCTATTTGAATGCAGAGTTCCAACAAATAGCAAGGAGAGATAAGAAAGCCTTCCTCAGCGATCAATGCAAAGAAATAGAGGAAAACAACAGAATGGGAAAATCTAGAGCTCTCTTCAAGAAAATTAGAGATACCAAGGGAACATTTCATGCAAAGATGGGCACAATAAAGGACAGAAATGGTATGGACATAACAGAAGCAGAAGATATTAAGAAGAGGTGGCAAGAATACACAGAAGAACTATACAAAAAAGATCTTCATGATCCAGATAATCACGATGGTGTGATCACCATCCTGGAGCCAGACATACTGGAATGTGAAGTCAAATGGGCCTTAGAAAGCATCACTACGAACAAAGCTAGTGGAGCTGATGGAATTCCAGTTGCGCTATTCCAAATCCTGAAAGATGATGCTGTGAAAGTGTTGAACTTGATATGCCAGCAAATTTGGAAAACTCAGCAGTGGCCACAGGACTGGAACAGGTCGGTTTTCATTCCAATCCCAAAGAAAAGCAATGCCAAAGAATGCTCAAACTACCACACAATTCCACTCATCTCACATGCTAGTAAAGTAATACTCAAAATTCTCCAAGCCAGGCTGCAACAGAATATGAACTGTGAACTTCCAGATGTTCAAGCTGGATTTAGAAAAGGCAGAGGAACTAGATATTAAATTGCCAACATCTGCTGGATCGTCAAAAAAGCAAGAGAGTTCCAGAAAAACATCTACTTCTGCTTTATTGACTATGCCAAAGCCTTTGACTGTGTGGACCACAACAAACCATGGAAAATTCTTCAAGAGATGGGAATACCAGACCACCTGACCTGCCTCTTGAGAAATCTGTATGCAGGTCAGGAAGCATACAGATTAGAACTGGACATGGAACAGTTAGAACTGGACATGGAACAACAGACTGGTTTCCAAATAGGGAAAGGAGTATGTTAAGGCTATATATTGTCACCCTGCTTATTTAACTTATATGCAGAGTACATTATGCAAAATGCTGGGCTGGTTGAAGCACAAGCTGGACTCAAGATTTCCAGGAGAAATATCAATAACCTCAGATATGCAGATGACACCACCCTTATATCAGAAAGTGAAGAAGAGCTAAACAGCTTCTTGATGAAAGTGAAAAAGGAGAGTGGAAAAGATGGCTTAAAGCTCAACATTCAGAAAACTAAGGTCATGGTATCCGGTCCCATCACTTCACGGGAAATAGAGGGAAACAGTGGAAACAGTGACTGATTTTATTTTGAGGGGCTCCAAAATCACTGCAGATGGTGACTGCAGCCATGAAATTAAAAGACACTTGCCCCTTGGAAGAAAAGTTATGACCAACCTAGACAGCATATTAAAAAGCAGAGACATTACTTTGCCAACAAAGGTTCGTCTAGTCAAAGCTATGGTTTTTCCCAGTAATCATGTGTAGATGTGAGAATTGGACTATAAAGAAAGCTGAGTGTTGAAGAACTGATGCTTTTGAACTGTGGTGTTGGAGAAGACTCTTGAGAGTCCCTTGGACTGCAAGGAGATCCAACCAGTCCATCTTAAAGGAAATCAGTCCTGAATATTCATTGGAAGGACTGCTGCTGAAGCTGAAACTCCAGTACTTTGGCCACCTCATGTGAAGAGTTGACTCATTGGAAAAGACCCTGATGCCGGGAGGGATTGTGGGCAGGAGGAAAAGGGGACAACAGAGGATGAGATGGTTGGATGGCATTACCGATTCAATGGACATGAGTTTGAGTAAACTCTGGGAGTTGGCGATGGACAGGGAGGCCTGGCATGCTGCAGTTCATGGGATTGCAAACAGTGGGACATGACTGAGCGACTGAACTGAACTGATCAACTGTATGCTTAATGTGTGTTCATTTTGCTGCTGGGCTTTCCTGGTGGCTCTGTCAGTAAAGAATCCGCCTACAGTGCAGGAGACCTGGGTTCTGTCTTTGGGTTGGGATGATCCCCTGGAGGAGGAGATGGCAACCGGCTCCAGTATTCTTGCCTGAAGAATCTCCATGGACAGAGGAGGCTGGTGGGCTACAGTTCATGAGGTTGCAAAGAGTGGGACATGACTGAGTGACTAACTAGAGCACACAGCACATTAAAACAATAGAATTAATTTATAAGAAAAAATTAACTAACATGTCTATTTATTATAATTAGTAATTAACTATAACTTGTTATAATTAATAATGTTAATTAGCAGCGAGTTTTCAACCCCTCGGACAATCAAACACCATAGGACAGGTAATCCACTGCTAGGAATTGATTGAAGGACCTGGGTAAGGCTCAGACAGTCAGCAACCTCATGAGATCCCAGGTTGGTGGGACACTCAGCCAGGAGTGATTGCCAAATTCCCTTGGAGCGATCACCATAGAAGCCACAGTGAGAGAGAAGGCATGTGGGCTACTGGAGTAGCCAGTAGGAAGTGTGCACCAAGGCTAATGCCCCTTTGGTCAACCAGCTACACCCGAGACTGAGGTCAGTCTGCAAAGTAAGATCACATGCAGACCAGACATCCTCCTCCCACCACTGGTATATAATACAAATCTTTCCACTTTCCCTTCTGCCTCCTAAATAATAGAGAAGAAAATGGAGAAGAGTTAAAAATTATTTTTTAAAAAAGACATTTGCTCACAAGATATAGCTTTTATGTAGAAACTTGTACTCTAAACCAGAAGAGATTGAATTAGCTTAACCAGCAAATTTAAACATCTCACCCCTACCCCAACTGCACTTTCAATGCAAGTAGGGACCCCAAAACTCCAGAGTCACACTCATAAAGACTAAAATCCCTTTTGTTTTGTTTTTGACATTCTGGGCTACAGTATATACATTCAATAGGCTTCCCAGGTGAGGCAGTGGTAAAGAATCTGCCACTGCCAGAAAAGAAAGAGATGTGGGCTCAGTCCCTGGGTCAGGAAGATGCCCTGGAGGAGGAAATGGCAGTCCACTCCACAGTTGCCTGGGAAATTCCATAGATGGAAGAGCCTTGGCAGGCTATTATTCATGAAGTCGCAAAGAATCAGACATGACTGAGTGACTGAACACGCATATACATTTCAATCCTGATTTATTCTGGTTTTTAGTCTTCATTCTGTTCTGGCTGGAGCAGGTGGGATCGTGGCAAGTAATGAGGCTGGATAGACAGGTACCATTTGGGTACCATTTGGTACCATTTCAGGAGTCTAGATCTTATCCTCAAGGCAAAAAGGAGGAGGCTTTGAAATGTTTTAAGTCAGTGAGTGACACAATTAGATTTGTGACTTGGAAAAATCACTCTGACAGAAGTATGGGGTTTAGTGTGAGCAAAATTAGAAACTGGGAGAACAGATAAGAGACTATTGAAGAAAGCTAGGCAAGAAGTCGTGAGGGTATTTTTTTTTAAAGAGAGTGGCAGTGGGTGTGGATAAAATGGGACTGGATGAGATCAAGGAAGTAAATCCATCGGAAGGCAGAATATAAGAATGATGCCTACATCTTGGCTTGGGCAACTGGGTGGGTCGTGATGCCATTTAATAAGAAAGGAATATGGTGCGGGGGTGGATTTGAGGAACAGAAGGGAGAAATGATGAGCTTTTAACCTGTTACTGTGAAATGTCCATGGAAGATTCAAGAGGATACCTCCAGGGTCCTCTTACATTTTAGGTCTTAAAACTCAACAAAGAATTTTGGCTTGATGTTAAAGAAAATAAAGAGATTAAGAAGAAATAAGTAAACTCCTGGCTGAAAATTCTACAATGGAGTGGTAGGAAAAATTGAAAGATTGGGTGTTCAGTTTGCAAAAGGATTGCTTTCTTTTTGCAAAAACAAAACCAAATCAGAAAATGAATGACAGAGTTTCATTCATCTCACATAGCAAAAAGCTAAGAGGTAAGTGGTTGCTGTCATTGGTTCAAATGTTCAATGATGTTAGCACCAATGTGTCTGAAGTTCTGTTATCCTAAAATTTCCAGATGGCTGTTTCAGCTCTAGCCTCCATATACATTCAAAGCAGGGAGGGGGAGGGTCACCAGTCTGACCCTTCTAATCAGGAAACCAGGAACTTCCTCCCAGTTGGCCTACCTGGCTTGTGTCTATGTATCTTTTCCCAAATAGTGGCACATTGCCATCCTTGGCCAAAAAGCTGAAACGAATGATGAAGTTATATGTGTGTATACATATATACTTCCAAGGGCTTCCCATGTGGCGCTAGTGCTAAAGAACGGGCCTGCCGATGTAGGAGACATAAGAGGCTTGGGTCAGGAAGATCCCTGCATCAGGAAGATCCCCTGGAGGGAGACATGGCAACCCACTCCAGTATTCTTGCCTGGAGAATCCCGTGGACAGAAGAGCCTAGCAGGCTATGATCCATTGGGTTGCAAAGAATCAGACACAACTGAAGTGACTTAGCACACACACATACACATACAGTTGTAAGAGACAGTTGCAAGAGAGTAGGGAGTGGGTGTTGGGTTGACTAAGAAACAGCATTTGCAGAGGCCAAAGCAATAGACAAGTGTCAGTGATAAGGAAAGTTGGGGAAGTCTATAAAGGGTATTAAGCAGAATCGTAATACCTTCACTTAATAGAAATTTTAAAATCCCTTATCTATATATTTCGGGAAATTTAAAAACATCTGATTTGGAGAGTTTTCTTTTATTTATTCATTTTTAATTTTTGGCCGCATCCTGTGGCATGTGGGATCTTAGTTCTCTGATCAAGGATCAAACCTGTACCCTCTGCACTAGAAGATGGAGTCTTAACCCCTAGACCACCAGGAAGTCCTGAGAGCTTTACCTTTATGGGATACTAAAATAACTAGATGGTAGGTGAAATATCATTGAATTGAAGACAAAGAAACTTGAGTCAGGCTCCCTGAGTCTGCATGCAGTTTCGCCACTTACCACCCGGCAGTCGTCCATGTTTCATTCACCTCTTAGGCCAGACTTCCTTCATCCATGAAATAGAAATTATAAACTTTCCAAACACTGGACAGCAAGAAGATCAGACCAGTTAATCCGAAAGGAAATCAACCATGAATATTTTTTGGAAGGGCTGATTTCATTGACTATTCATTGCACTGTTGCTGAAGCTGAAGCTCCAATACTTTGGCCATCTGATCAAAGAGCTGACTCATTGGAAAAGACCCTGATGCTGGGAAAGACTGAGGACAGGAGCAGAAGAGGACGACATGGTGTCCAAGGATGACATTGTTGGATAGCATCATCTACTCGAGTTTGAGCAAACTCCGGGAGACAGTGAAGGACGGGGAAGCCTGGGGTGCTGCAGTCCATAGGGTCACAAAGAATCAGAAAAATTGAGCAACTGAACAACAACAAAACACTGCCTAGCACAGAGTGAAGACTCATTAATGTCAGTTGCTTTTATTAAATCATACACTCTCTTCGATCAGGTTATAATATTCAATTATCATAGTGGAAAATTACATTCAAAGAAGTAATCAATTTATTTTTATTCTAAAGCTGTGCCTTCTAAAAAACATCCTCATCCATGATTTGCCAAATAAAATTGTTTTTAAAAATTCTAAAATTAAATAAGGGTAACAAATAAACAAAAACTAATGCAAGGGAAATTTGGAGAGTGACATGATTCTGCTTGCAGGTCTATCTGATTGCATTGCATTGTGCGTGAATTCCAATGGGCTTCTTAATTCAAGAGGCAGTCCCTGGGTGAAGGGGGATCTGAGCCATAAAGGGATTATGGAGAAACTGAAGCAGATTGTTCTGTGATGGCTCTTCCTGGAGTCTGAGCATGTACGCAATTTGCAACTTGAGTAGGACGGCTAAAACCTGCACTTTTAAGACTTTGCCTTCTTGGTAGTGCAGCTGCTCTGGGTCCTGGAGGTAAGAGCGGAACAGTGCTCTCCCTTTTCACCCCCTCTCTTGTTGGGCTACCTGGTGACCTAGACTCTGCATGCTGTAAAGATTTTATTGCAGATAATTTGATGACATGAATATGATGAAGGCATCTCTGGAAACATCTGCTTCTAGCAGTACCCGTGCCCAACTGGAACCCAAACTTAGAAGAGGCAGCCTAACTTAGCAAAAGTTTAGACACTGAGAATAATGAACTTGCAGGTGAGCACAAACTGAAGATCACTCTTGCCGTAGGCACACCAGGCAAATTTGTCCTAAAAAGACTTGGCAGATAATTTAATTTAATCCTTAATTAAATTAAGGATCTTGAGATGGGGATAATTATTAATAATATATAATTATAATAATACTCATTCTAGATTATCTGGGGGGACCAAGTGTAATCACAAGAGCCCTTATAAGAAGCCCTTATAAGGAACAGAGAACAGTTAAAGTAAGAGAGAGATGTGGCAGTGATGTACTTTGCTGATGGAGGAAGGGACCATAAGTCAAGGAATGTGGGCAGCCTCTGGAAGCTGGAAAAGAGAAGGAAGCAATTCTTATCTTGAGCCTCCAGAAGGAACCCTGTTGATTTCAGCTCCTGAAGATCCACTTTGGACTTGTGACCTCCAGAAATATATGATAATAAAGACGTGTTGCTTTAAGTCATTAGTGGTAAGTGGTGATTTGTTACAGCAGCAACAGGAAACTAACACCAGAGCTTATGGTTCGTCTGTTCACGATCACATATCTCAACAACCTCCTTCTCATCTTCTGAGAAGTGCCCAGGCTGAGATCCTCATGCTGGTGAAGACTGAGGGCAGGAGGAGAAGGGGACAAAAGAGGATGAGATGGACATGACTCAGTGACTAAACAACAACAATTTATCACCAATATTCCACAGAGGGCATTTAAACATTAATTGCATAGATAATTTTTGAAGCTCACAGAAGAGTCTCTAGGAAGCTGATATAATGAAATATTGATTTTTTAATTTCAATAGCCATTAGGCCAACTCTATATGCAGTGATAAGATTAATCCTAGCCCAATCCATCCAGTCAGGACTTGTAAACAACCTAGCTTATATGTTCCCAAAACACTAATGACTTGTTCCTTTCAGGAGATTTTGCTTCAAGCACAAAGGCCCTTAAGATATTTGTGGGACTTTTCCAGAGATCCTAGCTGGCAGAGTAACTGTTGGAAAGATGATCTATTCAGGAAAGAGAACATTTTTTTTTTTCTTCTTCTAGGCTTAATATAAAGCATACTCCTTTTTTTTTTTTTTTTTTCTTTTTTGAAATGGTGACAGTCAGGAAGAGCTCTGTTTTCTCAAAAAAGGAAATAAATTATGGATTTTGATAATGGTGGTGATGCTGAAGAATGATGAAGAAGGAAGAGGTGGAGAAGGAACAGAAGGAGGAGACGGAGAGGAAGGAAGAAAAGAAGAAAATTGGCAAGTGTTATGGTTAATGAAGTCTTAGAGGTTATCTAATCTGACTAGACCATGCAGTGCAATCTCCTAGCAGGTCAATGATCATGCTTTATTTTGCTTTAAAAATTGTCACATGATTTTTTAATGCAAAGGCTAGCCAGTTAATAAGGGACTTAGTGGTGAGCAGAGCCTCTTTGGCACGATTGAATCCTCTTTGTGCTTAAACCCAGGTGTGGCTCTCACTGAATTCACAGTGTCTGCTGTCAGCGGTCCCCTCAATATTCCAGCAGTCCATCTCTTTCTCAGGCCCCTTTCTTTCCCATTTTTCACCCATTTTAAGTACTTTCAACAATCTCCTCTGATTCCAGCCTCTCCCTTTTTATTCTTAGCAGATTCATTTAGTGATTTTTCTCAAAATATAATTGTTGAGGACCCGCTTAGGCATCGGGAAAGAAGCAATGAGCAGACATGGCCCCAGATTACGTGGGGCTTGTATTCTGTGGATGCAAAGAGTACTTAATAAGTAGGCATACACTGTGTTGGGTGAGGAAGTGTTTTGCCAGGGAAACAAAGTGAAGTAAGGGAACCGGGAGGAGGGTACCATTTTTAAGAGGTCCAGAAGGACCTCCTGACAAGAAGAAACTGAAGTGGTGCTGTGAAGACTGGAGGGCAAGAGTATTCTGGGCAGAAGGAAAAGCAGGTGCCAAAGTTCAGAAGCAGGAATATGCCTTATGTTCTTGGAAACCAGCTCGAGCCTGACTGAGCTGTGAGAAGGATAAGAGGAGCTGACATCAGAGGGGCGGCTAGAGGCAGACCACGTGGGACCTGTGAGAATGAGGACACTGATTTCATGCTCAGAGGGAAGGGACCTCCTAAGAGGACCCTTGAGTAGAGGGAGACATGACGTGATTTATACTTGGAAACGAGGACTCAGCTGCTCCATTGAGCTCGGACAGTGGGGGGACAAAAAGAGAGGATTAGTTTCTTGGGGCAAAGCAACCAAAATTGCTATTGTTCAGTCACTCAGTCTTGTGCATGTCCAGCTCTTTGCAACCCCATGGACTATAGCACACCAGGCTTCCATGTCTGTCCTTCATCAACTGCCATAGCTTACTCAAACTCATGTCCATTGGGTTGGTGATGCCATCCAACCATCTCATCCTCTGTTGTCCCCTTCTCCTGCCTTCAATCCTTCCCAGCACCAGGGTCTTTTCTAATGAGTTGGCTCTTTGCATCAGGTGGCCAAAGTATTGGAGCTTCAGCTTCAGCATCAGTCCACTGAATATTCAATGAAATCAGCCCTTCTGATGAATATTCAGGACTGATTTCCTTTAGGATTGACTGGTTTGATCTGCTTGCTGTCCAAAGAACTTTCAAGACTCTTGTCCAGCACCAAGGTTTGAAAAGCATCAGTTCTTCAGTGTTCAGCCTTGTTTATGGTTCAACTCTCACATCTGTACATGACTACTAGAAAAACAATAGCTTTGACTATAAAGACCTTTGTTGGCTGCTTTCTAATATGCTGATTTTGGAGCCCAAGAAAATAAAGTCTATCTGTGTTTCCATTTTTTTCCCCATCTATCTGCCATGAAGTGATGGGGTTGGATGCCAAAAACTAAAAATTTATTCTCTCACAGTTCCAGCGGTCAGAAGTCCAAAATCAAGGTGTTGGGAGGGCCGATCTCTGAAGGCTCTAGATGTGCATTCTCCTCCACTTCCTCCCGGGTCCCAGTGGCTGCCAACAGTCCCTGCTTTGCAGTTGCACCATCAAGTCTCTGCCTCCATCATCATCACATGGCATCCTCCTCGGCTGTGTCTCTGTGTTTTCACGTGGCCTTCATATGAGGACGCAACTGTTGGATTTAGAGATCTGATATCACCTTATCTTAACTAGTTATAAATGTAAAAAACCTATTTCCAAATAATGTCACATTCTTAGGGTCCATATGGACATGAATTTGGTGGGAAACAGCTTTCACCGCAGTGTCTCTGGTTAAGGGAGCTGTAACAATGATCCGCATGAGTGATGATGGTGGTTTACACCAGAAAGGGAGGGAATGACCAATGATCAGACTCAGGGAAAATGTTACAAGGTGAAATGACAGAATTCACCTGTGGCCTTACTGTAGGACACAAGAGGATTTAGGGATGACACCAAGATTTTTGGCCTGAGCAGTTAACTGAAAGAGTGCAATTATCATCTGTGATGATGGCAGGGGAGCAGGTGTTGGAGGCGAGATCACCCATTCTGGTTTGGATAGAGTTGGAGATGGTGACTGCAGCCATGAAATTAAAAGATGCTTACTCCTTGGAAGGAAAGTTATGACCAACCTAGATAGCATATTCAAAAGCAGAGACATTACTTTGCCAACAAAGGCTCGTCTAGTCAAGGCTATGGTTTTTCCTGTGGTCATGTATGGATGTGAGAGTTGGACTGTGAAGAAGGCTGACCACCGAAGAATTGATGCTTTTGAACTGTGGTGTTGGAGAAGACTCTTGAGAGTCCCTTGGACTGCAAGGAGATCCAACCAGTCCATTCTGAAGGAGATCAGCCCTGGGATTTCTTTGGAAGGAATGATGCTAAAGCTGAAACTCCAGTACTTTGGCCACCTCATGCAAAGGGTTGACTCATTGGAAAAGACTCTGATGCTGGGAGGGATTGGGGGCAGGAGGAGAAGGGGACGACAGAGGATGAGATGGCTGGATGGCATCACTGACTCGATGGACGTGAGTCTGAGTGAACTCTGGGAGTTGGTGATGGACAGGGAGGCCTGGCGTGCTGCAATTCATGGGGTCGCAAAGAGTTGGACACGACTGTGACTGATCTGATCTGATCTGGAGATGTCTCAGCTCCTGTTTCAAGAAGACAGGCTCCTCTAGGCGCACCTTAATTTTGTTCCCCCAAAGCCACAGACTCATCCTCACCTCTTGTTTCTCTTTCCTCCTTCCCCTCAAGTTGAGGTTAAAGTTTGAATACTTTGAATACTGTTTACGAGCTCAGAGAAGCTTGGCTACATTTCATAGTGTTTCAGAGTCTGACACAACTGAAATGACTTAGCATGCACACACACACACATCTGAGCTCCAGATCCTTGCCCGCCCCCACGCCCTCCTCAGGGAGCTTGTAAGGATCATCTCCTTCCGTCACTTAATTAATTTATCATTATTTGGGTGCACTGAGATGCATGTGGGATCTTAGTTCCCCTACCAAGGATCCAAGAGGAGTCTTCTGCATTGCAAGAGCAGAGTCTGAAACACAGGACCACCAGAGAGGCCCCTTCCCTCATTTATTTACAATTTCAGCCTCTCAGTTGTACCCTATCCCATGTCAGCTTATTTCCATGTTTGCTTGCTTCCTGGAATAAAGGAGAGAAAGAAAACCTTTTTTAAGGGAGAAAGAAAACTCTGCTCTGGGAACACAGCTGTCGTGTACTTTTCACTGCCATTATAATTGGATCACAAATTATTCCCCACCACTTGCTTTAACAAAAACCACTTATGTCGAGATTATCAAGGCCCCCTTGCTAAATATCACTGATGCTTTGTAGTCTCCACCCAACTTTTTGGTTACAATTAATACTCTTGATAGCATATTGAAAAGCAGAGATATTACTTTGCCAAAAAAGGTCCGTCTAGTCAAGGCTATGGTTTTTCCAGTGGTCATGTATGGATGTGAGAGGTGGACTGTGAAGAAAGCTGAGCACCAAAGAATTGATGCTTTTGAACTGTAGTGTTGGAGAAGACTCTTGAGAGTCCCTTGGACTGCAAGGAGATTCAACCAGTCCATCCTAAAGGAGACCAGTCCTGGGTGTTCATTGGAAGGACTGATGCTGAAGCTGAAACTCCAATACTTTGGCCAACTCATGCGAAGAGTTGACTTGTTGGGAAAGACCCTGATGCTGGGAGGGATTGGGGACAGGAGGAGAAGGGGACGACAGAGGATGAGATGGCTGGATGTCATCACTGACTTGATAGACATGACTTTGAGTGAACTCTGGGAGTTGGTGATGGACAGGGAGGCCTGGTGTGCTGCGATTCATGGGGTCACAAAGAGTCGGACACAACTGAGTGACTGAACTGAACTGAATACTCTTGAGGGCTTCCCAAGTAGCAGTAGTGGTAAAGAACATACCTGCCAATGCAGGAGACATGAGACGTAGATTTGATCCCTGGGTTGGGAATATACCCTGGAGAAAGGCATGACAACCCACTCCAGTATTCTTCCCTGGGAAATCCCATGGACAGAGGAGCTTGGCAGGTCAGCAAAGAGTTGGACACAATTGAAGCAACTTGGCATGTCTGCACTCTTGACCTCTTTTCCCCTTTTGAAGCAAGCTTTCCCTTTGACTTCAAAACATTCATCTTCCTTGGTTTTTCTCCCCACTCGGGCTGCCCCTTTCTCTTGTCCCCCAGGTGCTGGTCCACTATGTGCTGATCACTCACACACACACACACACACACACACACACACACACACGTACTTCCAGCAGAGACCTTGCTCTTGAGCTCTGGACTCACACATCCAAATGCCTCTTAGATGCCTTCACACTGCTGTCTTACAGCCACGGAAACTCAGCTAATCCACAACAGAACTTAGGCTCATTCTGTCACGTCCTCCTCTCCAGATATTCTGGCTTCTCCTCAACTCTCTCTCTGCCTCCTGATTCTTCAGGTTCTCAGTTTTGAGGTTTTCTTTAGGAAACCTTCCCTGAGCCTTCCATCTGACTCCTTAGTCCTTCTTATGCATTCCTTTCTTAAATTCTTGTTTCTGACATCACAACACTTAAGCCACTTACAGTAAGTCCCCTACATAGGAACCTTCAAGTTGCAAACTTTCAAAGATGCGAACACACATTCTGTCAATGTCAAACATCGGTGGAATTGCAGTTTGCTGTCATCTCCTATTGTTGACGATCCTTCAGCGCTACCATCTCCCATTTCCTTCACCTCCTTCAGCCAGTAGCTCTTCTTGCTTGTTCACGTCATGCCAGCCCATGTGTGCCAGCTGTTGTACTGTACTATTGCATTTGTCAAGGTACCATACTATAAGAGTAAAAATGTTAATTTTTGTGTTTGTTGCTGTTTATGTGTTATTTGTGTGAAAAGTATTACAAACATACTACAGCACAGTGCTATATAGCTGATTGTGTTAGCTGGGTAACTAGGTTAACTTTGTTGGACTTACAAACAAAATTGGACTTACGAACATGCTCCGGAATGGAACTCATTCATGTATAGGTAACTTACTGTAATTGAATTGCCAATATATTTGACTTCATCCTCCCCAAGACCACAAACTTCTTGCAATCAGGCTGTCTCGTGTCCATCCCCAGGTGGCCTTCCCTCAGTGTCACCTCGTGGGCAGTCCCTTGGGCTTGTTGCCACCATGCCCTACGTCTTCCTGTCCCTTCATTTTTGCTGCTTCACCTGACCTCTTCTAGACTTCTCTAAGGAAGGGGGTGTGTCCAGCTCATCTGGGAAGCTGGTTCTTCATAGTCATCACCAGGAGCAGCCTGCTGTGTGCCTAGTCACAATGCTTTCAACCATGGCCCAACAGGCTACAGGGGCTTCCCATGTGGCTCAGTGGTAAAAAATCCGCTTGCCAATCAGGAGACACAGCAGACTTGGGTTCCATCCCTGGGTCTGGAAGATCTCCTGGAGAAGAAAATGGCAGCTCACTCCAGGGTTCTTGCCTGGAAAATCCCATGGACAGAGGAGCCTGCTGGGCCACTCCATGGGGTCACAAAGAGTTTGACATGACTGAGCTCATGCACATCACATCAAAGGATGGATCCACCTCAACTGCCGAAGGCAGGATTGATGAATAAGGAAGGGAATTTACTGAAGTAGCATCCTGAGAGCTGCAGCTAACCCAGCCAATCACACTGTGAGCAGCATAAGTTGGGTGGCACTCTTTCTTCTCCTGGTCTCTGAATCAATGCCTTGGTTCCTTCTTAATTCCGGACATTACCAAGATTGTTATGGGAAGAATGTCCCACAGAGAATCTCCAGCATCCTTCCACATTGTCCCTGTTGCCATAGCAGCCTCTAGGCAATAAGTATTCCCCTTAGAACTGTGACAAGGAGCTAAAGATGGCATTGTCAGAAGATGTTTCTCTCCTGGCTCCTCTCACCCATGGGTGATGTCCTTCTGTGGTCCAGCAGCCGGGATGAATGTTCCTGCTTTCTGACTCCATGAAGCAGGATTTAAAATGCCCAGGTTACCATTATTCGCTTATATACATTAGACTCCATTGTCTGTGCATCTGAGAGCAAATCTCTTTTTTCTTCTTGGGGCACCATGATGATTTCCCCTTAAAGCCCTGAAAAATTTCTCAAAAATACAATAAATCTTCATGAAAACTAAGAGACTGCTAACCTGTTTTGGAAAATCAATGTGAAATGCTTTGGGGTAAGGTTTTTTATTTTAATACACCATCAAAATTTTACAGATGTGGGACACCCCTGGCAGTCCAGAGGTCAGAGCTCTGCCTTCCTGCTACAGGGGGGATGGATTTGATACCTGGTCATGAAACTGGGATCCTGTATGTTGCATGATGTGACCAAAACATAAAATTTAAAAATTTTTACAGAAAATCATGCATTGTTTTCATTCCCCCACTGGATCCTAAGGGAATTTTTCTTAAAATAGCTTTGTATGTTAGTCTTTGACTAATTGGCTAAACAAATTCACTGTGTATAAAATAGCATCTTTAAGAAGACAGTGAATTATTGTGTAGATTCTATGGAGGCCTGAGCTTTGAGCTTTGTTATAAAATATGGCACCTGTTGCAATTCTGTATCACACAAACATGATGGGAACATTTTTTTCTGAACTGATAAACTGTAACTAAACTAACTGCCTAAATTATCTTCCTATGATCTTTAACCAATTATTTCTAAATATGCTGAACATAAATTTATACTGTATGTGTTACATCATTTATATGAACATATATATTAAAAATAAAAACCAAATTTTCACCACCGAAGTCTGATAAAGGATGATCTTGGAAAGAAAATTTTAGAATATCTGGTATTTGCAATCTACTATCATTAAAATTTTTAACTAAAAAAGTAAGCTTTAAAGGAAAATATGGATAAGACATGTCCGGTGTTTAAATTGAAGATAAACTGCTAGATGATAAGGAATCAAACTCTGGATAAGCAAAGAAAAATTAATTTTGTAATTTTACTCCATAGATAAAGAAGGATTGAGAATCAAAAATAATAATACAGTATGTAAATGTTGCTTATCTATGAGGGAAAAATCAAAAAGAGAAGAAGAATAGCAGTCTTAGACTGAAACAGAAGCCAACAGTGAGAGCTTGCTTTATTTTGGTCTATTTCTAACCTATAGAATTAAAACATTTTTAATGACATTTAAGAAAAGTCAGATGATAAAATTTATTCACTCTGGGAAATGTTTAGAAGTACTGTCGATAAGTACTGCTCAATATTCTCCAAGCTAGGCTTCAACAGTATGTAAACCAAGAACTTCCAGATGTTCAAGCTGGATTTAGAAAAGGCAGAGGAACCAGAGATCAAATGGCCAACATTATCCTGGATCATAGAAAAAGCAAGAGAATTCCAGAAAAACATCTACTTCCTCTTCAATGACTATGCTAAAGCCTTTGACTGTGTGGATCACAACAAACTGTGGAAGTTTCTTCAAGAGGTGGGAATACCAGACCACCTGACCTGCCTCCTGATAAATATGTATGCAGGTCAAGAAGCAACAGTTAGAACTGGACATGGAACAACGGACTGGATCCAGATTGGGAAAGGAGTACGTCAAGGCTGTATATTGTCACCCTGCTTATTTAACTTATATGCAGAGAATATCACGTGAAATTCTGGGCTGGATGAAGCAGAAGCTGGAATCAAGATTGCCGGGAGAAACATCAATAACCTCAGATATGCAGATGACATCACTCATATGGCAGAAAGAGAAGAGGAGCTAAAGAGCCTCTTGATGAAAGTGAAAGAGGAGAGTGAAAAAGCTGGATTAAAACTCAACATTCAAAAAATGAAAATCCAGTCCCATCACTTTATGGTAAATAGATGGGGAAACAGTGACAGACTATTTTCTTGGGCTCCAAAATCACTGCAGATGGTAACTTCAGCCACGAAATTAAAAGACGCTTGCTCCTTGGAAGAAAAGCTATGACAAACCTAGACAGCATATTAAAAAGCAGAGACATTACTTTGCTGACAAAGGTCCATCTAGACAAGGCTATGGTTTTTCCAGTGGTCATGTATGGATGTGAGAGTTGGACTGTGAAGAAAGCTGAGTGCCGAAGAATTGATGCTTTTGAACTGTGGTGTTGGAGAAGACTCTTGAGAGTCTTGGACTGCAAGGAGATCCAACCAGTCCATCCTAAAGGAAATCAGTCCTGAATATTCATTGGAAGGACTGATGCTAACGCTGAAGCTGAAGCTCCAATGCTTTGGCCACCTGATGCAAGGAACTGACTCCTTAGAAAAGACCCTGATGCTGGGAAAGATTGAAGGCAGCAGAAGAAGGGGATGACAGAGAAGGAGATGGTTGGATGGCATGACCAACTCTATGGACATGAGTTTGAACAAGCTCTGGGAGTTGGTGATGTACAGGGAAGCCTGGTGTGCTGCAGTCCACGGGGTTGCAAAGAGTCAAACACAACTGAGTGATGGAACGGAACTAAATTGTCAATAATAAAGAAACTATATTCTATTTCACAAGAGCTTCAGCATGCTCTGTGCTTCAGAATTAAGGGTTGTACTGTCTTCCGGGAGAGAGGAGGAAAATCCATCTGGTGCTCCAGTGTTTCTTTGGTGGTTAGCGTATAGCAATAGTGGCTGCCTGCTGCATGCTGTAGGATGTCTCCAAACTCTCTTGAGGATAGGGTTATAATTCATTACATTTTGCCCCTGATCTTGGGAACTGGGAGTGTGACCCATAGTTACAGAGTCAAGAGAGGATAGTTATTCCCCCCAAAGTTGACCTTGCCGGCTTTTAGCACCTGATGCTTGAGCACCATGTTCTCACTGCTCCCCGTGGGATTCAGTCCCAGCTACCTAGTCAAACCCAATAGGGTTTGCCAACCACAAATTGGCGCTTGCCCTGGGTTCTTGTCATCTGCCTCCACAAGGATTGAATTATGTGCCACTACAGCTGCTGACCTCCACCACCCCCAGAAGTTCAGGGTGGAGAGCAGAAATGAGGCACTCTGTGCTCCAGGAAAACCAGCAGGACAGGTCTTCAGATAGATAATCTCAAGAGCTGATTTTATGAGTTCTATGAGCCCAGTTCTTGTATCTCCTTATATAGAGAAAAGCACTGACACCCTTCACAGTGGTGACTGTTTTCTCATGACTAGCAGAAGCCTCACAAGACCAGCAGAAATTTCCACCAAAAAAAAAGTGCTTGACTGCATGTACATAGTGCATACTCAGTCATGTCTGACTTTGCAACCCCATGGACTGTAGCCCACCAGGCTCCTCGGTCCATTGGACTTTCCAGGCAAGAATACTGGTGTGGGTTGGCATTTCCTCCTCCAGAGGATCCTCCCACCTTGGGGACTGAATCCACATCTTCTGTGAATATCCCACATTTCAGATGGATTCTTGGGAAGTCCCACTTGGAAAGTCCTGATTTCATGTATTCCCCCTTCAGCAAAATCAACATATATACTGTCCTTGCCCCATACCTCTTTAGAGGAGCCTCTCAGAGCTATCTGGGTGCTATCTCCTGGGCTGCAGTCATTTTGCCCCCAAAAAGCTTAACTTGAAAGTCTCAGGTTGTGCTTTTTTTTTAAGTCAACAGATTGTATCACTTTTTCAGATGTACCCTACGCTCCTCCATGTAAGCTCTCTCACCATTATTGGGACATGCCTCTGTTTTACCCCCAAGATGTTCCCAGAATGTTCTCCACTTACCTGATTCACGAACTTCTACTCATGCCTCAATGCCCAGGTCCTGCCAGTTCCTCAGTGATGCTTTCTTCAGTTGCCCCAGGGAAACCTGACTGCTCCTGTGGACTGCCACTGCCTTTCACTCACCTGGAACCTGACCCATATCATGCAGTGTGTCTCCCTGCGAACCTGGGTCGTTTCACAGCCACGGCTCTCAGTGTCTGGCACATAGAAGGTGCCCCATCATTGTTTGTATTGCAGATTACTGGTTGAAAAGAGACAGAATGGATACAGGTCTAGATTTATATATATTGAAATATACTCTTTAAATATTTCCAACTTTTTTTTTCTACCATGAATGGTTTAGAAATTTAAGACAGCCTTAGCTACAACTACAGCATTCAGAATTGAAAATTGTTTATATCTGCAGTGGGTTGCCATTCACTTCTCCAGGGGATCTTCCTGACTCAGGGATTGAACCCAGGTCTCCTGCAATGCAGGCGGATTCTTTACCATCTGAGTCATCATGGAAGCTCACAACTGATACAGCATATTAAAATTTTTATTTAGTTATATATTGGCCACCCCACATGGCATGCAGGCTCTTAGTTCCCTTGCAGTGGAAGCTTGAACCACCAGGGAAATCTGTAGAATATTCATTTTGAAACAGAAAACTCAGTTCTCTCAATGCACCCACCCCACCTTCCACCCAGAGAATTTGAGTTTCTATGTAATCATTTCAGGGACCACACATTTTGTTGAACGGAAATCCTGCCAGATTCTTTCCAGCATTGATTTGGGTCACGTATGGGTGTGGGAGTGTGTCAGGAATTGGGGCCTGTCAAGGTGGTGAGGGAAGATAACGGTATGGACAAAATGGGTGTCCTTAGGGCAAGGCCATGGGAAGGAGGGGAGACTGGGGTGACTCTTCCTTTCAGGTTGACAGACCCGTTGTGCCTTGTCATCTCCAGATGCCTCAGCCTTGGGCACTCATGCAGGGTTACAGAAAGAGTCTCCCACCCTCTCCTCCTCCTCGTTTTTTGGGGGAAGTTGATACGAACACAAAAGTGGGTATGAATACAAAGGGTGGAGCAGTGATAGTCTCACTTGTGTTTGCAGTCTCTTGATCCAGCATTTTTACCACCATGCTGTAAACAACAGCACCCAAAATTAAAGGTGTGCTTAATTAAACAAGAGCACACTGCATGAAGTGTGGTCATTGAAGACTCCCTTGGTGATTAAAGTGTCCAGGGCAAGTGTCCACGCTCGCAGGCACAAGTCATGGATTGCTGCTTTGCCAGGACATTTGCGTCCCTGGTTTTGCTGTTTATTAAACAAACAGTCTTCTTTTCTGTCCCAGGTGGCAAGACTGAGGGCAGAGAGCAGGTGGACAGGACTGATCGATGCCTTCTGGTGCCTCACCCGGGACTGTGCTCCTGTAACATCGGGTTCAAAAATCAACACTTCTAGATCCTCTCACTGTCTAGATCCATCCCAAAAGAGTAGTTTAATTTTCCTTCTTTCATGATTTCCTGATTCTTTCTTCACGTTTCTGCAAATGGTCACACCTTTAACTCATTTGTGATGCAGCTTTTTATTAACTGGGAAATTATTTCAACTTTTAGTAGAAGTGGCTCTGTATGAATCACAAGGCTACCTGTAAATGTTAACTGTTCTATTATGAATCATTCGAAGGTTAGTTTTAGAAGATAGAATGTAAAGCATTTGATTTCATGTGCTTTAAAAATCTCACCATCAGTTACTTCAAACGACCTACCTGTTCATCTTGTTTCCAAGGAAAGCAGGACCGCCTGCCTCCTCGTCTATTCTGCCATTACCCGTTAAAATGTGCCATTTACTTCCATGAGGAGGAGGAAAAGGTGGAAAGTCTCCAGGTATCTCTACTTAGCAACCTGTTCCTGGGGAGTCAAGAGATTAATTTTTCTTTTCCTCTTTTCTCTCAAAAAATACTTATCTAGTAAAAGAGAACCACTTCTCACTGCTGGAGAATGTATTCCCCAGGAATTCATTAAACCAAGTAACAGAATCAGTGTTTAAACGATTAAGTAGGTATATAAGCTCTCACAAAAACAAAATCTAATTAAGATGGTACTCAACAGAAATCAAGATACTAATAATTAACAAAAATAATTGCAGCTGGTCTATGAGAGGGTTAGGAAATATGAAGCAGTGTTATTATTACATGTTCAAGATGCAACATTTCGGTGAGCTTTTATAGTTATAAGTAGGCGGGGTGCCCTGTCTATGTAACCTGCACTATAGGACAGGCATATCTCGTTTTATTGCACTTCATTTTTTAAATTGTGCCTTATGGACATTGCATGTTTTACAAATCAAAAGTTTAGGGCCACTCTGTGTGAAGCAAGTCCATTGGCACCATTTTTCCATTAATATTTTCTTACTTCATGTATCTGTGTCATATTTTGGTGATTCTTGAAATATTTCAGATTTCCCATTATTATACTTGTTATGGTGATCTGGGACCAGTGATCTTTGATATTATTATTATAGCTTGAAGGCTCAGATGATGGCTAGCACTATTTAGATTTTTAAAGTAAGTACATTTTTTTTTTTTTTTTTAAGAACTAATGTTATTGCACACTTAACATACTGCAGTACAGTGTAAACATCTTTTATATGCTCGGGAAACCAAAAAATTCAAGTGATTTGCTTTGTTGTGATATCAGCTTTATTGCAGTTCTGGAGGGGAACCTGTAGTATCTTTGAAGTATGTCTGTAAGACTATTTTTATTCCAATCATCTGTATCTTTTTATAAGCTCTCTGAACTATTTCAGAAGTTAGAAAACAAGCCATAATTCCTAAGACTTGCATTCCTGGTGACAGCTTAATTGATCCCACACAAAAAAGTCACGCTTAGATTGACTACCAGCCGGACGCATGAGGAGGACCAGTGTGAGCATCGCAGAGGATGTTTTGCTTTGTCCTTGATGGGCACTTTGGAAATTTCCCACAGCATTCTAAATGCTTCCCCATTCGTAGCATGCCTGAAAAATTACACATGGAGCAAAACGTTTGATAAAAATATATTTAAAACAAGCAAGAAAAAATAGTTTTGACCTTAAGTATAACTTTTATCATTCTTTTAACCAAGTAGAGTTAAATAATACATATAATGATTTCAAGTACCAACTTATAAAAGATGTGATAAATTAGAAAGCAAAGAACAGGAGGACTCTTTTTTCAGAAAAATGTATTTGCAATTCAAATGTTCATATAAAAAGCATAAATTTTAAAAAGTTCATAGATGTGTGTTTTTAGAAGTGCTATGGTTTTGCCATTCATTGCAATTACATTCCAAAATGTGCAGGGTGGTCCACACCGCACCTTCTCAGCTTTGTCACACTGAAGTCACTCTCATCACAACCTCCCCCGAGCTGTTATCTTCTGACAAATCTTCATGGGCCCTCATTCGATTGAACAGATGTAATAACACGTAGCCACACTGAAACCTTGGGGAGGTCAACTGGGTTGGGTGGACCAAGTTCCTGTTCCGCAGAGCCGTCAACGGCAACCATAAAGTCCTGCTTGTGGAAGACTCTCCCCGGCTACTTTCTTCGATGTCTGTGGCTTTGTCATAATTTAATACATCCCAGTGTAAGTTGACAGCTCGCCAGCGCTTAAACACTCTGTAAACTGCAGCTCCTTCATGGACAATGAGACCTGAAATTTGAGGGGTTGGGGAAAAGACTGGTCATCATCAAAAAGGTGAGAATGTTATTTTGCATCCAAGTAAGACATTAAGGAAATAGTCAGTTATCTGTTATTCATCATCATCTAACAAATTGGTATTCTGACTACTCAAATATTATGTCTAATGGCAAGCTACTATCTGTATTACACAGGTGTAGTCAATATTCAAAAATAAGAATCTACTGCCATGCAGACAGTAAGGTCATCTTGGGTACAAATTACTTGCTTCATTTTGGCACAGGGTATGCTTAGGTATTTATTATGCTGCCTTAGGAGAACCATCAGGGCCTCCCTGGTGGCTCAGACAATAAAGAATCTGCAATGCAGGAGACCTGGGTTTGATCCCTGGGTCAGGAAGATCCTCTGGACAAGGGAATGGCAACCCAACTCCAGTATTCTTGCCTGGAGAATTTCATGGACAGAGGAGCCTGGTGGGCTACATGGAGTCCATTGAGTTGCAAAGAGTCGGACACCACTGAGAGACTAAAACTAACCCTAGGAAACCATCAGGTTCATTTATACAACCGGCATATATTTCACGAGTGCCCACTGTGAGCCAAGCAACGTGTCAGGGGCTTGGTCTGTGTTGTCAACTTGATTTGTGAAACAGAGGGCAAGCTCACTGCCATCTCCGCAGCTGGTAAAATGATGACACGAAGGAGGTATGAGCAAACCTTCTGCTACTTTTCCTCCCCTCAACAATTCAACAAACATTTATTAAGCATCTACTTGAGAGCTTTTGGGCTTCCTTTGTGGCTCAGCTGGTAAAGAATCTGCCTGCAAAGCAGGAGACCTGGGTTCGATCCCTGGATTGGGAAGATCCCCTGGAGAAGGGAGAGGTTACCCACTCCAGTATTCTGGCCTGGAGAATTCCACAGACTGCATAGTCCACAGGGTCACAAAGAGTCGGACACAATGCAGTGACTTTTATTTTCACTTTCTTTCTTTTGAGAGCTTTACTTATATCATTTCATTCAGTTTTCACCACACCCTTATGAAGCAAGTACCAGCATGTTCTCCATTTTACAAATCAATTGCTCAAGAGCACAGTGGTGGCAACAGTGAAGCAGGGATTCAGACCCAGGCCGGCGAGCTCCAGAAGGCTCTCTGATGCTATACCGTGAACGGGTGACCACACACTTCTGAGACAGACTCTCAGGAAAGTAAACAAAATAGCACAGGAACCTCGGGGACAGCAAACTGGCCATCTGTAAAGGCAGTGCCCCGATACACGGCTCCATCTCCACCATCCACCCGAGATCCCAGCACACCCTGCATTTTTCACACATTTACATTTCACCACATAATCTAAAAGTTTTTGAATCTGTGACCCATCACAACAAGTCCCTGGTGGAGAGGTTCCTTCAGATAGAAAAGCGAGAAGGAGTATCTCTTAGAGGAATGTGAAATTCCATTGAAAGTTGGAGGTGAGGCCAATGGAGTCTTTCTGAAAAAGGAATATGGCACGTAAGGAGGATGCGTCAGTTGACACAATCATATCTAACCAAAATTTGAAAATGAGAAGATCCTACCACCTCCCAGCATTTAGAATCTTGGGTGCATGTCCTAGAAAACTCATGTCATAAATAAGAAAAAGGAAGCATGTAAAAAATGTTTTATACATGTGTGTGTATTTACAAAAAAAATCACAAACAATCTCAATGTCCATTACACTGAGGGGGATTACATTGGAGAGAGGCTTCAAAGAGGGCTTTCTATTGAACCTTTCGTATCTTTTTTTAAGCTTGGTGGTGGGGATGTGAATGTTTAATGTATTATTCTATATGCTTTTGTGTACCCAAATAATTGATAACTTCAAAAATAACGGGAAATTTATTGGGAAAATTGATCTAAGATGGGTTGAGGAACAGACAACAGAAGAAGGGGGATAAATAAGGAGTTTACCACATTTATGTGAGGAGCAGAGTGTCAGCAGTAGGAGAACACAGAGAAACAAAGAAAGAAACTTGTCAGAGGAAAAACTGACAGAAATTGCAAATGCAAGAAGGGGAAAAATCAGTCTCCCATTTTTAAGGCTAGAAGAATGGGTGACTGAAAGAATGATAACCTCCCATACAGACAATGAGTTTAGTGTTTGGAACAAGTTTTTTGGGGGGAGATTTTTTTGGTCAAATAAGACATCTATTTCTGCTTTACTGACTATGCCAAAGCCTTTGAATGTGTGGATCACAATAAACTGTGGAAAATTCTGAAAGAGATGGGAATACCAGACCACCTGACCTGCCTCTTGAGAAACCTATATGCAGGTCAGGAAGCAACAGTTAGAACTGGACATGGAACAACAGACTGGTTCCAAATAGGAAAAGGAGTACATCAAGGCTGTATATTGTCACCCTGCTTATTTAACTTACATGCAGAGTACATCATGAGAAACGCTGGGCTGGAAGAAGCACAAGCTGGAATCAAGATTGCTGGGAGAAATATCAATAACCTCAGATATGCAGATGACACCACCCTTGTGGCAGAAAGTGAAGAGGAGCTAAAAAGCCTCTTGATGAAAGTGAAAGAGGAGAGTGAAAAAGTCGGCTTAAAGCTCAACATTCAGAAAACTAAGATCACGGCATCCGGTCCCATCACTTCATGGGAAATAGATGGGGAAACAGTGGAAACAAGTGTCAGACTTTATTTTGGGGGGCTCCAAAATCACTGCAGATGGCGACTGCAGCCATGAAATTAAAAGATGCTTACTCCTTGGAAGGAAAGTTATGCCTAACCTAGATAGCAGGTAGATATTCAAAAGCAGAGACATTACTTTGCCAACAAAGGTCCATCTAGTCAAGGCTATGGTTTTTCCAGTGGTCATGTATGGATGTGAGAGTTGGACTGTGAAGAAAGCTGAGCACTGAAGAATTGATGCTTTTGAACTGTGGTGTTGGAGAAGACTCTTGAGAGTCCCTTGGACTGCAAGGAGATCCAACCAGTCCATTCTGAGGGAGATCAGTCCTGGGATTTCTTTGGAAGGAATGATGCTAAAGCTGAAACTCCAGTACTTTGGCCACCTCATGAGAAGAGTTGACTCATTGGAAAAGACTCTGATGCTGGGAGGGACTGGGGGCAGGAGGAGAAGGGGCGACAGAGGATGAGATGGCTGGATGGCATCACTGACTCGACGGACGTGAGTTTGAGTGAACTCCGGGAGTTGGTGATGGACAGGGAGGCCAGGTGTGCTGCGATTCATGGGGTCGCAAAGAGTCGGACACGACTGAGCGACTGAACTGAACTGAAGACGCTGCTGGTAGGTGATGGAAATACCTCATCTTTGAAAAATCATACCTATCTAATATCAGACTTTAAATTTTATATCTATCCCATTCTGTTGTTGTTTAGTTGCTATGTTATGAAGGACTCTTTGCAACATCTATCCCTTACCAGGAGATAAACGTCTAACACACGTGACTTAAAGTATTCCAAAGACACCAACATAGGCCACTAAAAAATGCATATGGTGTAATAAACAAAATATCTTGAACCCAATTATTATATACCACTAAAATAATAAGAAGAAATGTAAACTTTTGTCAATCATAGCAATTCAATTGTTTGATTCTTTTTTCCCTAAGGAACAATCAGAGTTGACCCAAATGACCAGATGTTTTGGGGAAAGTCAGAATTATAAGTCAAGACTACCAGATTTTAACTGATAACTTTAATATTAGATTTCTGAAATCTCCACGGGTAATAATTTAACTTTTCTGATTCTGTTTTTCCTCCTTAAAAATGTGATTGGAATACCTAATCTGTATATTCCACCAGATGCTATGAAGACAGATTGAAATTAATCAACTATAAAGCACTCAGATTTCCTTGGGGGTGGTAACTATCTAAATATAAGACATTATTATTAATTACAAATCAATAGTGAATCTTTGTGGTGCAGTGAAAGTCGTTCAGTGGCATCTGACTCTTTGTGACTCTATAGTCGCATGGACTCTATAGTCCATGGAATTCTATGGACTCTATAATCCATGGAATTCTCTAGGCCAGGATACTGGAATGGATAGCCTTTTCCTTCTCCAGGGAATCTTCCCAACCTGGGGATGGAACCTAGGTCTCCCACATTGCAGGTGGATTCTTTACCAGCTAAGTCACAAGGGTGGTGAGGGGCATTCATTCACAATAATCACAAGACCATTACAGTCTGCAACAGGTTCATTCTGGATAAGGGCAGCAATGGGGAGGGGGGCTGGTTTCACCAGGGAAATCCACTCATTTCATAGGATCCTAGTCTTTTTTGTTGATTTCCTTTGAAGGACCAGAAATCAAATCAGTTACTTGAGCATAAATCATTTTCTGGGAATATATTCCTATAGCCTTTTCCTAAATATATAAATCTACCCAACAAGCAGAAAGAAATCCCACAGTCTTTATAGTACGTTCTGAACTAAATTTAAAGAAGGAGAACTACTTGAAGTTCTCATGAAGACAAGTCCTCTTAAGTTTTCCCCTGCATGTGCTGCTTCTTAATTGCATTTAAGTTATGAGAGATGTTTCGACTTGGCTTTATTCTCCATAGTGAAAAGTAAAAGTCACTCAGTCGTGTCCAACTCTTTGTGACCCCATGGTCTATACAGTCCATGGAATTCTCCAGGCCAGAATACTGAAGTGGGTAGCCTTTCCCTTCTCCAGGGGATCTTCCCAATTCAGGGATCAAACTCAGGTCTCCTGCATTGCAGGTAGTAGATTCTTTACCAGCTGATCCACAAAGGAAGCCCAAGAATACTGGAGTGGGTATATATCCCTTCTCCAGCAGATCTTCCTGACCCAGAAATCAAACCAGGGTCTCCTGCTTTGCAGGCTGATTCTTTACCAACTGAGCTATCAGGGAAGCCCATATTCTCCATAAATGTCTGGAATTGCTCCTCGCCCTCTAGAGGCTCTCATTTTACCAAAATATGAGGTACCCCATCTCACCGCAAGACTGTCCTTTGTAATGTACACTTTCCCTCTTTCTCCTTTAGATTATTTGAAGCTGTGGCAAATACCATTTGTGTTTATGAATGTTCATGAGAAAATTTGACTACTATGACCATTGAAATCCAGAGGTAAGGATTATTTCATTCTAGTTCATGTGTTGAGAATCCTCCTGATGCTTGGTCCCCTCTTGTTTCATAACTGATCACTTCACATCATCCATAGCCACTCTCTGACTCACATCTCAAGATAAGCCTTAAAATGAATTTGTCATCTTGACATTTTGGGTCATAGGAAAACAAGCTTAGATTTACTTCATCTGAGTCACTAACTCTGAAGTGAAAAGCAATGAACATTTCTAGAAAATGTAAATATTAAATATTTTATGGTCCTTGGTACATTATTAATGGCAAAGATGTCAACAAGGTGTGATTCATGGGAACTTGGGAGTTTTGAGACTTGAGGAGAATATGTGTATAGGTGTCCCTGTGTGTGTGGTTGGTTTATTTTTTATTTTATCATTTTCGTGCCAGTAGCATTTACTTACCGAGAAGGCAATGGCACCCCACTCCAGTACTTTTGCCTAGAAAGTCCCATGGACGGAGGAGCCTGGTAGGCTGCAGTCCATGGGGTTGCATAGAGTCGGACACAACTGAAGTGACTTAGCAGCAGCAGCAGCATTTAATTAGAGCATCCCTTTATTGATGTACAAAGGAACATTTTTGTTATGAAATAATCTTTATCAACAGAAAAGGTTTAAATAGTTTCTGGATTCATTGAAATAAGGGGACGGTGCTTATGAAAGTAAAATATATCCCAAATTTGGAAGTGATGTGCTGGTTGAAATTCTTATATGGTAGTAGAAAATGAGCTAACTAACCAAGAAATAATGGGAAGACTCTCAAGGTACACAGACTAATGTGTGCATCTATGTGCACACATAGATGTATACACTATTTATCTATGTTTATTTCATTATAGACAAATATGCTGTGCTGTGCTTACTCGCTCGGTCATGTCTGACTCTCTACAATCCCATGGACTGTAGCCCGTCAGGCTCCTCTGTCCATGGGGATTCTCCAGGCAAGAATACTGAAGTGGGTTGCCATGCCTTCCTCCAGGGATCTTCCCAACCCAGGGATCAAACCCAGCTCTCCCGCATTGCAGGCGGATTCTTTACTGTCCAAGCCACCAGGGAAGCCCAAGAATACTGGAGTGGGTAGCCTATCCCTTCTCCAGGGTATCTTCCTGCCACAAGAATTGAACCAGGGTCTCCTGCATTGCAGGTGGATTCTTTACCAGATGAGCTACCAGGGAAGGCCATAGACAAATGGTAAGTTACAATTAACAGAGACTTGCAAATTTTGTGGTCAACTATAAACAAATGTTGATATTAACTACCAAACCACCAGTCTAATTATTTCATTTCTTGTGTAATCTTGACTGCAACTCTACAAATAGATATATTATTCAATAGTTAGATTCCCTGTTAAGAAAACTGAGACCTAGAGAGATTTAGCCAGTTGTCCAATGTTATGATGATATAAGCTCTGAGACTGAAGCCCAAATCTGTCTAATTGCAAACCTTGAGTGCTACAAGCCTATTCAGGGTAAATTTCCAATGGATGTTTGTATCTTCTAGTCACATAATGACCAACTGAAAGAGATCACTCTATTGACTGAATGTATCTCCCAAAATTCATACATTGAAGCACTAATCTTTAACATGATGGTATTTGGAGGTGGGATCTTTGGGAGTTAATTAGAGTTATAATTCCTGAGAATGACTAATGCCCTTCTACAAAGGGAAAGAGATGTGAGTTTTCTGTGTGCAAATGTGTGTGTGTGTACACCAAAGAAAGGTCTTGTGGGATAATAACAGGGAGAAGAGAGCCCTCACCAGACTGAGTAAGCCAGCAACTTGACTTTGGACTTCCCACAACCTTCAAAACTATAAGAAATAAACGTTTATTGTTTAAGCCACTCAGGCTGTGGTATTTTGTTATAGCAGTTCAAACAAACCAAGACAGACCTGGTATATAAACTACAATACCCTCATTTAAAATACGAGTAAATTAAGACCCAGAAACTGTGATTTGGGCAAAGTGATATAATTAGTTGCCATTTTTAATATCCTTGGGTGTCACCAACACTATTTCATCTCTAGGAGTGCCAATAAAACAGCCCTTTGCATTTGCCCCCATCCCAGGAGAGAGAAGTGTGAGGCAACACTGTGAGTGGTGCGCGTGCTGTCTGGTAAGCTGTCCCATCCTGAGCTGTCCCAAGATATGCAAAATCCTAATTATGACACAACCTAAAGGCCTGTGTGTGGGTCAGTCACAGAGACCCTTGGGAAAGCTAAAGAACTCTCAGTAGATAATTGGCCATAAAAGGTTCTCTTGATTGTGAAAATGTCCAAGATTTCTCAATTAAATTTAACTATTCTCCCTGGCCAAGATTCTTTTTCTCTCCCTCTTTCTCAGTGAGTTTCCACATAACTGAACTCTGTAAATATAATCTGTGTCATTCTGAATAGTCAGTGTGTACCATCAGCAGAATGGTGACATTTGGCCCCTTTTAACTCCATTTAAGAAGAACAGATTAGAGTAAATTAGAGTCAGTCTCATAAAGTAGCCAGAGAAGGCAATGGCACCCCATTCCAGTACTCTTGCCTGGAAAATCCCATGGACAGAGGAGCCTGGTAGGCTGCAGTCCATGGGGTCGCTGAGGGTTGGACACGACTGAGAGACTTCACTTTCACTCTTCACTTTTATGCATTGGAGAAGGAAATGGCAACCCACTCCAGTGTTCTTGCCTGGAGAATCCCAGGGATGGGGGAGCCTGGTGGGCTGCCATCTATGGGGTCGCACAGAGTTGGACATGACTGACGTGACTTAGCAACAGTAACAGCATAAAGTACTCCCAGTTTTACTACTTAATTCCCCTGGAGGAACTTGGGGAAGACCAGAGTGTGGTTATAACAATGAGGGTTAACCAAATAAGACAGTGGCCCAAGATATTTTCTGTTAAGGTCATCTTTGCTAGAATGTAATAAAATGCATTAATTCTTCTTTCACATTTTCCTAAGATACTCTACAGTTAAACGCCCAACAGTTATGGAAATTTAGATGTAAGAGTAGAGGTAGTCACTTTAAAAGTCACTCTTCCATTGTTGAATCTTGTTAATATGAATCTTGAAGAAATAACCACAAGTTATTTCTATGTATGCTGAATGGGTTTTGTTGGACTCAAATATATATGAAGCTTAAAGTAAAACAAAAATCAGGAAAACAAAAGAAGTGCAAAAATACAAAACTTAAATAGAGATATAAAGATTGAAGTGAAAGTCATTCAGTCATGTCTGACTCTTTGCAACCCCATGGACTGTATAGTCCATGGAATTCTCCAGGCCACTATACTGGAGTGGGTAGCCTTTCCCTTCTCCAGGGATCTTCCCAACCCAGGAATCGAACTGGGATCTCCTGTATTGCAGGTGTATTCTTTACCAATTGAGCTATGAGGGAAGCCCATAGAGACTGAAAGACAATACATATTCAATTGCAGAAATCACTAAGTTCGCAGAAGAAAGTGATCATTCTAATACCCTAAATCTAGGCCTCTGGGAGCTATCAATACAGTGTCCTGATTACATATGGGGATTTTTAAGAATACAAATTTGCAATGTTGCCCATCAGAACAAATAATAAAAAGAGATATCTTACATAAATGCACTTTTATCTATTAGAGATGAGTTGATTTTTCTATTGTTGATTATTATATCTTGATATACCCCTATCCCAAGAACCCTGGTGGCTCAGAGGATAAAGTGTCTGCCTGCAAAGCGGGAGACCTGAGTTCGATGGGTCAGGTCAGGAAGATCCCCTGGAGAAGGAAATGGCAACCCACTCCAGTACTCTTGCCTGGAGAATCCCAGGTATGGAGAAGCCTGGTAAGCTATAGTCCATGGGTCGCAAAGAGTCAGATACGAAGGAGCGACTTCACTTCACTTCACTTCACTTCACCCCCAGAACCAAGTTGAGAATGGTAGGCTGGTCATGAGAGTTTAAAGCTCAGCGGTTCAAAAACAGATTCATCATGAGCACTGGCAAAAAAATCTGCGCAAGAAATGAGATAAAGACAACAAATTATTCAGAAACTTCTCACGATATGGAAACCCTTGATACTAGAGACTGGCTAATATCTAAATTTGGATGATCTAATTCTCTGCATCCTCAAAGTAGAGAATGGCACCCACGAAGAAATGATCATAGTGAAGACCCTAAGTGACTGCACCTCTGAGAGCACACAAAAGGAAGTTTGCAGCATTTGTTTTACCACATTGTCACCCTCTACACCTTCCTCTCCACTCAATGAAATCTGTGTCACCAGCCTGGATGCCAAGCGCACATTCATGCTGCCCCTTCAATGCTGATGACTACACTCCCTGGGAACAGAACAAGACACAAAGGCAAACTTTAACATGAAGTGTCACTTCTCACTACTTGGTGGTGAGGGAAGCCCTCCCTTTTCTAGAAGGTCCTGACATAATGTGGATTTGCTTCTCAACCTACCATCCTCATTTCAGCTAATGACCATCCCCTCAAATCAGTTCAGCTAAAACCCAATGATCACCTAGGTAGTCTATCCTCTTGCCCTGAATTCTGCTAATTCTGTCTTCTTAACAAATCTCAGATAAAACCACAGAACAGAGAACCTTCTGTATGTGACCCCAATCAGCCATGTACTCTCTGAGGACAGGAATCCTAATCCTACTTCAATTGCTGATACATAGTAGGAACTCAATAAATCTTTGCTAAATGAGAGGGAGTGAGAAAGAGAAGAGTAACTGTCTCTGGAATCTAAAAGATGATAAGACTGACTTCATCTGGGTGCAACAGTGTTGTTAAAACACAAAATGTCTCCAGTACAGTTCTTTCAAAAGTTAGAGTAATACCTGGAGATACCAAAGACAAACTGAAACGTGTATTCCAAGACTAGAAATGAAAAGGTTTAAAAATGTGGGCCTTTATTTCATAACAGTGGGTTTTGCCCCACCCCTTTCAAAATAAACACACACACACACACACACACACACACACACACACACAGCCTGCCAGAAGTAGAAGAGGGAAAATTCTTTACAAGGGCTTGTTTTAGCCTCAGTAAATTGTAGCAGCCTCCCCCTCTATCTTGTTGGCCTGGTCATCAAATGTTTACTTGAGTTAAACAATCATGAATGATATAGTTACAAATGCCTGCACCAGACCAAAAAGCCTAAGATTCAGAAGTGGATATTCTCTTCTATTTCCAGATAAAACAGGAGAATTCAAAAAATGCTGGCCATTTTTCTGACCTCTTGCTCTGTTCAGAAATCCATCCATCAATTAATTATTTTAATGATTTTTTTCTTCCTTTGTAGAAAGGAGATTCTTCTGCTCTTTCAATCACCAGCCCTGGAGCACAAATCTACCATAGGCATATTCACAGAATATTCCTCAAAGGCTGCAAACTTGTTATACATTGTAAAATACACAGTATGCAAATTTTTTTTTAAAAAGGATTATATTATCTAAGTTTCCACCCAACAGGGCTCGAGGAAAAAAAGATCTGTGGATATTATTATTTCAATAAAAGACATAAAGGAATGAGTCCAATACTTTTTAAAATATATAATACAGGTATCCTAGAGTTCCCCTGGGCTTCCCAGATGGCAAAGAATCCACCTAACAATGTAGGAGACCCAGGAGACTCAGGATTCAATTCCTGGGTCAGGAAGATCTCCTGGAGAAGGAAACGGCAACCCATTCCAGTATTCTTGCTGGGATAATCCCATGGACAGAGAGGCTACAGTCCACGGGGTCACAAACAGTCGAACACAACTGAGTGCCTGAGCACACAGACACACAGAGTAACTGGAAGCATGGGTTAGAATTGGTTTAATTTCAGTTGAGTGCAACTCCAATTCTGTCCTTCAAATCATGGACAGATGGAACACCCGGCGTCACAGACATATGAAGTGGACAAACATGGTAACTCAATTTAAAAATTAGGAAATACTGGGTATGATTTAACCCAACCTGTTCATATGCAGAGATGAAGTCTCTGAAGCCCAGAGAAGTGACATAGCTTGACCAATGGGCCACAGTTACATTCAAAGCCAGAATCAGAGCTAGACCCTTGAAGGCTGATTCAGTATACTCCTCTGCAAGAACTCAGATTTCAGGAGCCATCCCTGGCCAAAGCTTGTCTTCACAAGTGTGTCTTTGACCCGAGGAATATTACCTGACTATGACTAGGCAGTCAAAATCTTTCTTCAGTAACACAAGAGGCTGCGATGGTCAGCTCTCCTCTGACCTTTATCCTAAAGTGTGCATGGCCGCATCTGGGTAGGGGATGGGAGGACTGTAGTGACCTTCACAATATATAAAATATTAATAAATAACTCTGCAAACCTCAATGTTACAGCATCTGGTTTAAAGATAGATGTCTATCTTCTGTGAATTAATTCTTTAAGGATTCAGGATCTACCTTGGTAGATTTCCATTTGTTTCCCACACTCTGGACCAAAGCCAGTACTGAGAAGGAGGCTTAGTGGACTTTTCTTAGTGGCAAGCTGAAATGTGTATATGCAAATTTCCCTTCCATCTCCAATGGATAAACTGTCTACTGCAAACTTGCAGATTATGATTTTATTTACCTTAAGGGTAAGCAACACATGTATTGATTGTTTCATTTCATGGGGTAAGAACAATATTTTAGAAGTTTTAATTGAAATATCTAATTAAAACCTGTTTATCTTTGGACCTGACATAGGCTAGTTCAGTTTTGTTGACTTTGCTTTTCATTCCTCTTAAATCACACAGACTGTGGGTAAATATTCCAAACAGAAGCTGTCGTCTCAGCATAAGTAAAATGTATAACTCTTTGACTTCATCCTCATAACATCAGTAGTATTTTGTAGTTGAGAATATCAATTAAATTTGATATATTTGAATTGATGTTAATTAGAATTTTTAACCTGAATATAAAAATGCTTAGATCTTGCTGTTGCTGCTGCTAAGTCGCTTCAGTCGTGTCCGACTCTGTGCAACCCCATAGACAGCAGCCCACCAGGCTCCCCCGTCCCTGGGATTCTCCAGGCAAGAATTCTGGAGTGGGTTGCCATTTCCTTCTCCAATGCATGAAAGTGAAAAGTGAAAGTGAAGTCACTCAGTCGTGTCCAACTCATAGCAACCCCATGGACTGCAGCCCACCAGGCTCCTCCATCCATGGGATTTTCCAGGCAAGAGTACTGGAGTGGGGTGCCATTGCCTTCTCCGGCTCAGACCTTAGGCTTCCTTAATATACTATCCTGTGATCTAGCAAGAAAATTCAAGGTTAAGATGTGATTCTTTACATAAATAATTCTTATCAAGAAATTGCTTCACTTAAAACAATGGAGAGAGAAATGGATTTTGGTATGGTAATATTAAATTTTATCTTTAATATGTTTCTGTATATTTTTTGTTCTATTAATTAACAATAAATAAAAGAGTCACAAAATAGCTAATTACTTTGGAATTTTTAGGGAAGTTTTTTTCTCCATTTCCTATCTAAAACTAGTGTTAAAAGAAATATTTATTTCTGGTATCATACCTTAGGTGTTTGAGACAGTAACTAAAGAAGTAGTTTCAGTTTATTGAATAGATAGGAACATTTTATAAATTACCAAGTCAAGCTCAGCCTGTAACAGGCTCTGGAGCCACAATCTTGGGTCCCTCTTCTAATCTGTATGGCCTCTGGAAACTAGTTAATGGTGCCTTAGTTTTCTTACCTCTGAGATGAAAAGAGTACCTGCACCCCATAGGACTGTTATGAAGACTGAGTGTGAAAACCGAGGGTAAGTGCTTAGAATGCTGCTTGGATCAGAGTAAACATAATCTTAGCCATCACTGGAGATTTGTTTTGAAAACCTCCTTTCAACATGTTTGGAAATGCACTCATCTCTGTGGTTCTTCCTGACCCCAGGGGAACCCTGTCAGGACACCTACTTGTGTTCCAAGTAGGAACATCGTTTAGAAGAATCACATTCACACTCTCCTTGATGAGAAAGTTCTTTGTTGCAAAATAGTCTGAAGTCAGGAGGTCCCCAAAGACTGGGTGCCAGTTCTGATGAACCATCTCTAGGTTCTGAAATTAAGGGAGCTGCTTCTCGTCATCGTTCCCATTACCACGGGCGCCTTTGCTTTCTCTTCCAAGGAAAACTTCCAGTGTCCAAGTTCAGTTGGCCTCTTTAATAACCTCATTTTAGAATAGCCTAGGGATATATTCAGCTCTCTCCAAAGTTGCTGTAATTGTTCCAAGCCTCATGTGTTTAGAAATCACACAACCGCTCTTGTGGACAACAGTCAAGTTGGAGAGAGAGTGACGTTGCACAAAACACACACACACACACACACACACACGTGTGCATGCTCACATACAGAATGAAACCACAAGGGATGTCCCCTCCTGACCCCTCAGCTGCTCCCAATAATCTCGGATGACTGGTTCCCTGGCTCCTGGATCTCTGCAGCCCCACACAGCCACCCCCTTCTTGTCCATGTGGATGACTTGACCGTGACCTGACTTGTGTAACTCTTACCCTCTGCTGTCCCTCCTTCACTTCAGCTCAGGCCTCTCCCTTCCAGAAACTGGTCCAACCACAAGCCCTGACACTCTCCGAGCTTTGCTGGCAACCACCGCCTCCAGGGCTTCTCACTCATCCACTTTCTTCATTTTAAAGGTGGTGGTGGTTTAGTCACTAAGTCATGTCCGACTCTTGCGATCTCATGGACTGCAGCCTGCCAAGTTTCTCTGTGCATGGGATCCTCCAGGCAAGAATACTGGAGTGGGTTGCCATTTCCTTCTCCAGGGGATCTTCCCGACCCAGAAATCGAACCCGAGTCTTCTGCATTGCAGGAAGATTCTTTATCAACTGAGCTACTTCATTTCAATGAATGCACCCTATTCTGCTTCCTTATGACTTCAAGCCCCTCTATTGGGCAATCTTCCTCCAATTGGTCAGCTTCTTTCTGGCTTTGGTTCCTTCCCCAGTCTCTGAGAAAGCAATCCCATCCTGTAATTACTCTCCACCTCTCAAGGTGAAGGACAAGGTTGATCTTTGTCCTTGCTGGTATTCCAGCAACTCTGGATATAAAGCCTCATCCTAGCCTAGCCTCACTATTTCACCCCTCTGCACTCACTCCTCAGCCCTAATGGGTAAAAACATGCAGCCTCCTGGCCCTGTAGACTGGGGCACCCCTGGCCCAGCCTCAGGAGGGCAGTCAGCCATGTCCTGTGGTTCCTCTTGTCTCCTGGCTCAGCCTCCTCTCCCCAGAGCTCTCTGCAGCTGACCATCACTTATAATGCTCTCGACAGACTCCTCTCCCCACACAGTGCCTTCTCCACCTCAGCAGAGGACCACATGACCTACTACCAAGCAGGAGATGCAGGAGAGGCAGATTCAATCCCTGGGTTGGGAAGATCCCCTGGAGGAGGAAACGGCAACCCACTCCAGTATTCTTGCCTGGAGAATTCCATGGACAGGGGAGCCTGGAGGGCTACAGTCCATGGGGTCACAAAGAGCTGGACATGACTGAGAGACTGAACACATATCCACCTACTACCTGAGCAACAGATCTTTTGCAAGGGGGTCCCTCTGTTTACTCTCCCAGAGCAGCGCATGAGGCATCTACAGCCATGTCCACCCTCTCCTCCCCCGCCTGCCCATCTCAGGGTTGGGAGGACCCTTCCTGTGCAAGACAGACCCCTCTCCTGAGTGCTGAGTTCCATCTCTGCACCTCAAGGGCATCCAGCTGTCCCACCCCCCTGGATCTTCAATCTGCCTTCTGATTCCTTCTAAGTCTGTCTTCTCAACATTTGCTCAAACCTCACTCCGCCATGAAAACAAGCGTAACTTTTCTCAATTCTACACCCCCGTCTCTAGATTCTACCCTCATTTGACTGTGCTCTTTTTCAAACATGATTTATAAACTTACATCCTGAGCCCCTTCTGCCTATCCCAGCCATTCTCTGCAATCCGTTTCTATCCAGCCAACCCCCACACTGCCAAATCCAGTGATGCATTTTGGCTTGATTTCACCTACTCTTGATAAAGCATCTGGCACTGTCAGCCGCTTGCTCCTCCGCCCCCAAGTCCCTTCCTCACCTCAGCCGACCCCACTCTCTCCTTCTCTGGCCATGCTCAGCTCTCTGCTTGCTCTGTGTCTGTCTTCTTCAAAATGCTGCTCATCTCTCCTGAATCACTTCCCTTGCAGACGCTGGTTTCAACTACCAGATATAAACCCCCAGCTCAAATTTCCAACCCTAAGGATGATTACCTTTCCCCCATCTGCTCTCACATATATTTCTCTCCTGGCACTTTCCATGTTGTATCTTAATTGCTCATTTCTCTGACTGTCTCTCGCCAGTAGCTGGAGAGCAGAGAGGATGCTATAGCCCAAAAGCTCTTCTGCAAAGGGCCAGACTGTAAGTACTATAGGTTACATAGATATCACAGTCCCTCTTCGTTGAGGCTGCAACCACTCATTGATAACACATCAATGAATGGATAGGACCGGGTTCCAACAAAACATTTTTTATGGCCACGGAAATTTATATTTGACATAACTTCCATATGTGATGAAATAATATTCTTTTAATGTTTATTCAACCATTTCAAAACGTAAAAATCATTCTTAGACCTTGGATGGTAAAAACAGGCAGCAGACTCTGAACTAATTGTATCTCTAGCCTGTGCTCCAGGCTTGGGACACGATAAATACCCAATTAATGTTGGCCCAATAGATGACTAATACTTGTTTGGCTAAACCGCCCCCAATTTCATGCGTGCCTAGTGGCACAGTTGTGTCTGACTCTTTGCGACTTTGTGTCTGATTGCAGCCCTCCAGGCTCCTCTGTCCATGGGCTTCTCCAGGCAAGAATATTGGAGTGGGTTGCCATTTCCTTCTCCAGGGGATCCTCCTGACCCAGGGATCAAAACAGCATCTCCTGCACTGTGGGCAGATTCTTTACCATCTGAGCCACCAATTGAAAGAAGTTGAAAGATTCACACTTTTTCCTAAGGAGGAAACAAAGTCACCAACAACAATATATTTGGTCTGCTGCTCAGCTAATCATGTCCATGTTTCGCCAAAAAAAAACTTGAACTGTACCCAGTCACAGGAGGGGAAGGTTTGGGGTTGGGTTTTCTCTGCCAGGAGGAGGGCTGAAGAGTGAATTTACTTTGAGAGACCGTTTCAGCACAGCCCTGAGGGTAAAAGGAGCAAAAGCAAGATCCCTTCTGCTTTCTTCCCTGGGGTTTTAAAGGCAGCAGTACCACTAATAACCAACTATGATAGTAATCTTTGGAAAAACTGGTAAACATCAGTATGATTAAGGCATAGACAAGCCTATAATTTGTACCTCCAGAGTAAAGAGATAATAACAGCTTTCTTCTCACAGCATATAAAGGGTAAAGAGCTGTTCTTTCCCTAATGATGTTGAATTACAAGAGGCCACTCTGCCTCTCCTTCCAAGGGGTCTGGCTAGATTCTAAGTGAAGTTGGGGCATTTCCTGGGGGCATGAAGCACACCAAGATATTCTGAAATCAGGAAAAATTGTCTCTGGGGCAGTTCTTCTGGGCTTGTAAAGGAATTCTGCTCTAAGAAATAATTCTAAACGAACCAGGAGAGCATTCAAATCTGGTTAACAGCCCTGGCTGCAAGGGTAACGGACCAGCCAGCATGGCCAACCTCCCAGCCCAGTCTTCCCCTGGGGAGATGTTTGAAGAGAAATCCAGAGGAGCTCCGGGCTGGAGAAGAAGGCTTCTGTCTGTCCTAAGTCAGCAGCTGGGCCGAGGTCTCCCAGGTAGCCAAACTGAGATGCTGGAGGGATGTTGGTCCCCAGTCCAATTATAGACCAGGAAACAGAAGAAGGAAACGGAGCCGAGGTGGCTGACTGGTCTTCTCCTGTCTAGAGGGAAAACTGTAATAGGAAGACTCAAAAAGGAAGCACTGGGCTAATTGACTTTTCTAGTTATTTTGCCAAACACTTTTTAAGCTGAGCTTCTTTCCTTTTCACATCTTATGATTCACGCAGATGCACCCACATCCGTGCTTCCTATGAAAATAGGCGTGACACAAAGGCAACCACAACCCCCACCATCCACTGCAACCCAGAGCACCAAGCAGGGCACACAAGTAGCTTTCACATCCCCGTCCTCTCCCCAAGGCTCCGTGTGGACCTACTGGCAGTCTAAGCTCTGTTTTCCCAGGTGATTCCAGTGATTCAGATCCCAGATTTGGTGGTGGTGGTGGTGGTGGTGACTGGGGTGGGACAGGGTGGACTGTCTCCCCCCGAAAAAATCTACTTCACGTGCATCTGAAATCTCATGATCAAAGTCACTGGCAAGTTTGAATGAGTCGGGGCTGTCGTTTGGGCAGAAGAGAAGAAGAGAAGTGGTCCCCATGTCCCACAGAGAAAGCCTCTTCGGGTGGAGATGCCCCACTTCAGGTCAAACTGGGCTCTGTGGTCCAGGCTCTCGGCTGGGAGGACCGGGCAAGAGGTGATCCTGGCGGACATCCACACCTTCTCTGTGCAGGACCTCACTGGCCCTAGGAGTGTGGTGAAACTGAGTGTTTGACAAATTCTATATTTACCCATACATATTCTACAGCTTAAGAAAATGCTGTCTCTCAGCATGTACACACTGCTATATACAAAATAGATCAGTAACAAGGACCTACTGTATAGCACGGGGAACTCAAATCAATACTCTGTAATGACCAAATGGGAAAAAAAGCTAAAGAAAGGGGGACATATGTATCTGTATAACTGATTCACTTTGGTGTATACCTGAAACTAACACAACATTGTAAATCAACTGTACTCAATCAACTCAAATCAACTCAAATACATTTTTTTTTTAAAGAAGAAAATTCTGTCTCTCTATCACAACCCAGGGGCTGCACATTTTACAAACCTCACCAACAGTTGCACCTCTGTTTCGTGATGATCACATGTGACAAGGTAAGAACGGGGAAGGGGGTGCTCTTCAGTAAACCCATTTTTTTTCTGCTGTAAATTATTGTGGCATGTTTCAATTCCAATACCAATTTCCTCCAGTAAATGTGTTTTTCACCTAAAATACTCTAAGAAATATTGTCAACTTCTGAATCATGCTGGGAAGTGCCAGAAAGCATGGAAAATTTTAAATGGGATGGTTTCAACGTCACTTATATTTTGTTCAGAGATATAAATATGCATTAGGATTTTCTTCCCTTAGTTGATTCACTTTCTCAATTATGCTTCACTTATGTAATTAGGTTGTATGTGTTGAAATCCAGCTACAGGAAGGAAGATGACCTAGAAGCATCATTTTACGGGAAAACAACCCTGCCATGAAATATACACTGGTCATCCTCCAGGGCAAGGATTCATTCCTTGTAACCAAGACTCTGAATATCCTGAAAGTTTCTGTCAAACTTCTACATCTTTCCTCATATAATATAAAAAAATTGAAAATTTGCATTTTACACTTCCCATCAATCAAATGTTAAATCCTGTGTTACTTTTAGCTGTTCCGCCTGAAGGAAAAAAAAATAGAGAAGTGAAGCAATGTCAAAAGCAAGAGAATTTGTGCCTTTTAAAGAGAATTACTGTGCCTTTTAAACAGTAAATACAGGTCAATCCAAGACCACAGGAATCTGTTGTATTTATTTGTTCTTCCAAAGTTCTAGAATGAAATGTGAATAAAAGTTATCAACTGGTAACTCTAAATAGTTTTCTTGCATTTTCCTGAGTAGCTTTAGCTAGATATATTGTCAACTATGAAAAACAGATTTTCAAAAGGGCCATGATAGATACAAAAATTTATATAGATCAAAAAAAATGGACTTGAAACTTAGAAAAACCTTATATGGACAGCATGAAATTTCTGCAGAAGAAGCACTGTTCAGTATTGACTATAATTGATACAGAAAGAAGAAGGCACCTTGATCTGATCCTTATTCTAGTGTGTCTGGGGTTATTTTTGAATACAATACTGAAATACTGGATCTGCTCTGAAGATCTTGGAAAGCAAAATCCAGCAGGGGTGATCCAAATCACTGCCTCCCAAGACCCCCACCTTCTCCAGCACATCCAGGAGCTCTGGGGTCACTTTCTTCTACACCTATTACACTGTTAATACTGAAAGGCTTTCACTTCTCAATCTCTTTTTCTCACCTAGTAAACACTCCCAGAAATTGCTTTAAGAAAAATTGCTTCCCTTTGTCGCATGGCTCTGTGGCTAACGTCCCGATTCTGTTATTGCTGACTCTCCTGATTATTCTATTTCTCAAACTCAAGTACAAGCATACAGAACAGAGGACGTACTCACACACACACACACACACACACACACACACACACACACACGCAGAGATGTAATGAGCAGGAACCAGAACTACCTCGCAGGATGCTTTTGAAATAATGAGATAAATTATAGGATGGAATTTACACTGTCCTGCTCTTGAAAGCTGCACATGGCAATCCTGATGTCCCTGAGAGACTCCAGACAGGACAAGCCGCATAGGAGCAAGGTCCGGAGTGGCCACTCCCACTTTCTTAGACAAACTTGTCCCACAAACCTAGATAGTCATGCGCTCAGTTACTCAGTCGTGTCTGACTCTTTGCGACCCCATGGAGAGAAGAGCCTGGTGGGCTACAGTCCATGGGATTCTCCAGGCAAGAACTGGAGTGGGCTGCCATTTCCTTCTCCAGGGAGATGGTCATAGAATGGATTTTAAGAAAACCACTCTAATGGCGTTAAATACAATCCAAACTACTGATCACCATGTCAAAAAAAGGAAACGGTGAAAAAGATCTCGAAGATATACATCAGCATTGGAGAGGGGACGTTTCTGCACAGGAAGTGAAATGAAAAAGGGCACTGGGAGGGAAAGGTCTTTTTTATAAACTTTATATAATTTCTCAATTGTAAACATGAAAGGTGTTTTAGTCGGAATATGTATGTGTTTATATTATGTGGATGACTAACAAAACCTTTTAAAAGAACAACAGTGATCCAAATTTCTAAATTTTGGAGCCACAACCCTCATCACCCTTCCCTTATCATTCCAAGGAAGATACAGATCTTCCAGATGTGGTTTCGGCACTAACCTTGCGCGTGCATGAGACTAGGTAGGTGTAAGCACTGCTGCCTGTTTCGGGAATCCCACAGAACAGGGACCATGATGAGGCTTTTGTTCTAGTTTACAGCTTCTATGAGAGGCTGAACTCACCTCCTCAGGGTCACCAGACCCTGAGGGGACCTGGTAAGGGCCCTCACTTTCCAGATGCAAGTTCATCAGATGATTCCCCATCCTATGGTCGCGTCTCAATCCCTCATTTCTTCAAGTCACTCAGAAACATATTCCTTTTGTGGTCCAAGCATCCTTAGAGGGACACGGCCGATATAAGCAGGAGTCTTGTTTTTTCCATGTGCCATGTATGGAGCTGAGAACCAGGTCCTGTGCCCAGAGCCTTGTGCCAGGCACTTGCTTTTAATTTCTGAACTGGCTCATCTTTCTGTGTCCACTGTGCAAAACTTCTTAGGAGGGAGCCACTGTGAGCCTGCTGTGACTATTACTTCTCCCTAAACTGCTGCCCCTGGGCTACAGCATCTCAGTGATTTAGATCCTTTATATTAGTTTTCCTAGTACACAGTCATAGTCTGAATGCCATCTACTTAAATATTTGAAAGAGCTCCCCAAATATAATCTAAAGTTACATCTCTCTGTACTCCCATTTCCTTAAGACAGCTCCCTCTGACAGCTCTCTGTCTAGCTCTGGACCACCACCCTCTCACTGTTAATACCCTTCTCCCAATCCTCTTGCACTCATTTTCACTTTATTCGTCTCATGAAACAGAATTACTTCATCATTTAGGAACTATAACCTGTTATAAAGGTGAAACTTGTCGATCAAACCCTTACACATTTACCATCCCATCATCTAGAAATCTGTCCAATATGGTAGCCATGAGCCACAGGTGGTGATTTATGTGAAGGTTCAGCAAAATTAAATTTAAGATTGAGTTTCTCATTCACACTAAGTATGTTTCAAGTGCTCAACAGACAAATGGAGCTAGTGTCTACGGTACTGGGCAACACAGATACACAACATTTTACTCATTGCAGAAAGTTCTGGAGAACTTTGGACAGCCCTGATCTAAGTATTTAAACTATCATGGTACCCAGACCCTTGGGAGAATTCAAAGCTTTAACAGCAAGAAGAAATTGAATCTTGGGAAAGCAGATGTATTACATGATAATAAATGAAAGTAACAAATTAACTTCGGGAATAAGTAAATTTCCCCACGTTATCTTCCTAAACATTATGTGGGCTTCCTGGATGGCACCAATGCAGGAGATGCCAGAGATGTGGGTTCCATCCCTTGGTCTGGAAGATCCTCTGGAGGAGGAAATGCCGACCCATTCCAGTATTCTTGCCTGGAGAATGCCGTGGACAGAGGGGCCTGGAGGGCTATAGTTCATGGGCTCACAAAGGTCCCAAAGAGTCGGACGTGACTGAGTGACTGACTGAGCACAACGCATTACTTACCCTGACCGGACTAGAACACTGTTTAGATTCTGGAATAATCTTCTATGAATTCACAGAAATATTTTTTAAGAAGAACATTTATGAAGCTGTCAATCTGCTCCTTTTCCGTTTAGGTATAAATAAGTTTGAAAAGCTTAGATGAACAGGAATACGGGAATGTTTCCAGCCGCCTTAAAGCCTTCCAAATGGGGAGCCAATCTTACAGCCTCCGGTGGTGACAAGGGGGCCATCTCCCCATGTGCCAAGCATCTCTTCATCCATCAGCCTGCTCAGCTATTACTTCCCCATGAAATCTGCCTGAAACAGTTCCCTTCCCACATAGAACAACCAGTGTCAATCTCCCCCCGCTTTGTTCAACTACCATCTCCTGTGCTTAAGTCCATCCCTGCACATCCTGCTGAATTCTAGTTACTTACATCTGTTCTCCCTGTGTGGCTGGGAGCTCCTAGAGGGCAGGAAAGTGACCGGCTCTCATTTGCATTCCCAGCACTTGGCACTGTGTCTGACACCTAGAAAGCTGATTGGACTGAACAAGCTGGACACAAAGATGTATGCTTTTCACTCCACTCTGGTCTTGCAGTCATGGGTATTTGAGGCATAATCAATGTAAGCTACTATGTTACTGTCTACATTTAGTTAGCTGACATTTTAATTAATTTGAAATGTTAGCAGGAATAATTACCTGCCACGATCCAGCTGGCTGTTGGTAGCCTACATGTATTTGCTTTCTAAATCTAATAGGTTTCCAATTTCTTGGGGGAAAAATAAGCTTTTCTCTGGGTCCAAAATGGAGAAGGAAATGGCAACCCATTCCAGTATTTTGGCCTGGAAAATTCCATGGACAGAGGGGCCTGACGGGCTACAGTCCGTAGGGTGGCAAAGAGTCAGACACCACTGAGCAACTCTCAGTTCACTTCTGGGTCCAAAAAGACTAACTAATGACATTGCAAAGTGAAATAAATACTGCTGTTCAATCTGAATTCTTTAATATTTTTTAAAATATACAAATAAGTCATTGAGTGATGGGATTTTGATTCGATGAGCCAAAAGACAATGAAAAGCATTGTCAATATTTAAAACCTAGATAAAAACTCACTCTCCAAAGCTTCTCCAGGAAAATGTCCACTGGTTTTTTTTCCCTAAGAAACTTAACTTTATAAAATGGGCAAACACCCACATTTCAAAAGGGAGGCCCAAATACGTTGTCTTACGTTGTCAAAAAGATCATTAGTTCCTATGTATGTGCTCTTAAAACCAGAATCCTAATAATCTTGATTAAAAGACTGGCATCAGCAATCAAAATTTAAGATATAATAACTCAGTACTAAATGCAAGCTATGAAATTCAAGAAGATGATTTCCTAAGCAAGAAAGGCCTGGCCCTTTCAGTGCTGTAATAAAGTCAACTGTTTCCCTTCAGGTCAGATTGGGAGCCCAATGGTTCTTTCATTTCTCATCTCTCCTTTAAATATCAATGGAATACCACATTTTATAACTTTTATATTGAAAGATAGAAAACACTATTTCTGAATTTGTTGAGGAATTTGTAGAACAATTCTGTAATCCATCTCAATTTAGAGCCATACCCCAGAGATTTATTTGAATAGAGTTGGAATTTCCAAATGCCTACATATGTATTATCACATTTAATGCAAATTGTTCATATACATGATTAGCCCAATTATTCAGGCCACATCTGCTCAGTTTACATATTTTTCATGACATCTCCCTCCATTCATTTTTCCTTCTTGACTTGATATTTTATACTTTTCTTTCTTACTAGTCTTGAGTTAGTAACAATGGCGATAAAAAGAAAAAGAGGTGAAATTCCAGCTGATCATAGTTTTTAAACATACGAAGTTCTCTTAGAAAAACTGACTGAGAATATTGAAATTGCTGCTAATTGAAAGGCTTTTGTGAGTAGAGGCAGTACTCTAAGTGATTTCAAGTCTTTCAGTGTTTGTGTCTTATTCAAACACACTTAATCTACAACTCCCAGTTACAAACAATTATTTTATAATAGTCTTTTCCTTTATTTAAGTTTGTGTGCTATGGAGGCTTATTCCCATTTTTATAGGTGAGGGAAAAAAAAAAGAAATAGAGAGAGACAAGGTTGACCTGTCCAAGCAGAGGCCAGGGTTAGAAACCAAGGCACTCGATGGGAGGTCGAGTCCATTCCCTGAAGTCAGTGGCTCTCACATTATCTGCCTGTCGGTGAGCTTGTGAACACAGATGGTGGCTGGAGAGGGAGTACCCTGAAGTGTTGGATTTGGCAGGTCTGGGGCGGGTCTTGAGAACGTGCATTTCTTTATAAGACGCTGCAGATGCTGCTGCAGCCAAGGGTGGTCCTCGGACCATACTTTCCTCCCTGGGCTCGTTTTACATCCTGTAAGTTGTCAGCCACATCTGAGCAGGGCCTCTCCTGGGTAAGGTACGGTTGCTCTCCATGCCTGCCCCCCGGTGCCAACTGGTCACCATCGCAATGCCTGTGGCATCTCATACACAAGTAGATGCTGCCTGAATCGGCTTCTGTTTTCCATGGTACAAGGGAAATGAGATTGGGCCAGTGAAACACGTAAAGAACCCTTTCTGTAGCATCTATTTTGGCTAAAGCATCCCATCCTTTTCCTCTTCTGAACCACTAAATGTAATAAGTGAAACTAAGCGGCACAGAATGGCAAGGAAAACTGTCCCCAAGTCCTTACCCTTCCAAGGAGCCCTTTATGTCCTGGGCAGGGAGTCTGAGGTTGCCAGGCCACGACGTAAGACCTCCAGGTATCCGTGTTCTCCCCAGACGCACACTATGGCCGTTGACATTAGTCAATACCTTCCCAGCTTCGTGAGGGGGATTTAGTTGCTGTTCATTCTTAGAAATTAAATGACTATCCTTCCATCGCCCATCCCCAAATAATTTCTTCAACTCCTCCTTATTTATGATGCAAAATAAACCACTTTAAACGGGCATTATCCTGTTCATTTTTTTTTTTCAGATTACTTGAGAACAGAGATGCTACGCTTTTTGAGAAAAGTGGTGGATTGTGGTGCCCCAGGCAGTTAATGAGCTAGAGAACCAAGATCATGTGAACCGCCACATTCTAGGTTAGACCCGACTGATGGAAACGAAAGAGCTGGAAGAAACGGATTACTGACAGTTTGTTAGCGTTGAACGTCATGGTCTTACCTATGCACACTAGATCCATAAAACCATACATTCCATAGCAGATCTGAAAAAGGATGTCCTTCCTCTGCCACACTGCATAGGGGCTGAAGGCTGACCAGAGGAGCCAGGTCACACTCGCTATTAAGAACAGGGATCCTAGAATTACAGCGATCATCTGAACTTTCTCAACCAGTGTTATAGAAATGCTTTGCCACTAAAAGAAAAACAGAGGCATGTAAGAAAAAGTGCTGTGGATAATTTAAAAAGAAAAAAAAAAAAACATTTTTAGCCCCATGTTTCTCTTCACGTTAGACCCTTTTCAATTTGATCGGTCCCCAAATGAATTTTTTTTTTCCCATTTCATTCAGTGTATAAAAAATAGACCAGTAGATAAAGATTAATGAATTGCCTCAACTTCATTATTTTCCATAATTCACCACTCTGCAAATTTAATCTAGTTTTATTCCGGATAACCATACTGAGTGCGAATGGCTGAGGAATATTTAGTACTGAGGAATCACATTGTCATCTTTCACACATGCATGAAATTAAATGCACTCTGAAGACACATGATGAGGACTCCTCTGCCTGGAAACTTATTTTGCTATTAATACATCTGGCTACTGCAAAAAAGGGAAGTATCTCCTTTTGTGAAAAAATGTAAAAAGTAAATAAAGAAGCTATATAAGAACATCTGTGAAAAAGTCATTTAACACACTGAAATAATTATAAGGAAACTATAAAACTGTGTGTTATCTGTTATTGCTACATTTCATATGCTCAGATATTACTGGCTATTTATTAACTAATGAGCAATCCATGAAGCCATTCTTGTCAAGATTTAGAATTTGTACTTGAAGGAGTATCTTTGAAACTCACAAACTGTATAAGGGACCACCATTCAATGGAGACAATAATTTGGTGTCCAAAGTATCAACATTTGAGAGGATTTATTGTACAAATGATGAAAAATCTTTCAAGGGTGTTACCAACTTGAGAGAATTAATTAATCATGTTCTCACTTTTCATCACTGAGACAGAAACACAACTAGAATCGCTATTATGGTCTGCCAGTAAGTCAAGCAATGAAACTCAAAACAACCCGCACAGTCTCCTTGTGTGTGAGAGTTGTAGCTGTTACAACATATGGCTTGTCAGAAGAATTGCTAAACAGTTTAAATAACCTTTAAAAAACAAATGAGCTTCAACAGTCAGAATCCATTGGGTGAATCTGACAACCTCCTTAAACTCTTTACTTACCTGGAGTGTGAATATGTGAATCCCCAGAAAGAAGTCTATCACTACTCATAACTTTCCTCTTTTCCTCATTGCCTCGGTCTCTCACCACAAATAAGTTACATATAATGATTTTAAGCATGATTTGAACCTTGCGTATTCTTAAGACACATAAGGCTACATTTGTTAAAGATTAAATATCAAAATGAATTCAAAATACTTCATTCTCTCAAGTCACTTACTGGCTTCTCTTAAAAAAAAAAAAACACACAAAAAACCAGAACCAAATGACAAAGTTTGTGGATTCTATAATGAAGACATTTTTAATCATTTTAATATGAAGATTAATTTATTGAAAAGTGGTCCTTATTTTTATAAATTTGCATGAATAATAACTGAACTAGTCAATATCATCACATTATTATATCATTACAAATAAATCAGTATTATATTTTGAGCATGTATCTGAAGCTTTATTTTTTTTTCACTATCTTCCTGACATAACATTAAGCACATTAATTTCAAATGACTAGGCATTTGAATTTTAAACCATTTAAAATTTGGTGTTGCCAGCCAAGTGTGAAGTGTCAGTGTCTGTGGTCTTGTTTAGTTTTGATGCCCATTAAAGTCTGCATTAAATACAACAACATGGTAAGCAACATAGAAAACTGCTTCCAACTAATCTCCAACTTAGATGGATGCTAACAGGTCTGTATACACTATGTTAGTCTTTATCAATTTATTAATCACATCACACAGATGAAAACAAAGCATCATTTTAAACCCATGAGGCAAAGATGTCCAATTTGTGTGTGTATGTATGTGTGTTTGATTTTCACAGGATGGGCTACAAGTTTCAAAATATATACGCCTGCATCACAGGAGTCAGAAAGTCAAAAGTGTGTGAAGAGGGTTCACCAGGAATGCACTTTATATACTGATATCTATTTTCCTTCTGCCAGATTCATTATGTAATTTCACTGGCGTTAAATTTGAACAGCTCAATATTGTATAATTAATTATATTTCACTCCAGTTAAGCTTATTAATTAATTAGTTGATCCAGGCTGCCTGCATGACAATTGAGTAACAGCATGGTGGCCACAGACACCCTCGTAGGCACTTGGATTTGGGAGAACTGGTGGGGATGGTCTTATGGTGCTGTGGTGTGTCCTGGGACAAGGAAGCTGGTGACCCTGGGTCTCAGAGTCAGCTGACTGCCAGGACAGGGAGGCCATGCTCAGGCGGCAGGCTTCCCAAACATGAGGCTCAGCCATTCCTTGACGAGAAAGGCGAATGAACAACAAGACAGACTTACTAGAAATAAGAAGCGTATGGTATCACTTATATTTGGAATCTTAAGAAAAAAAAACCCTGATACAAATGAATTTATACAAAATAGAAATAGGCCCACAATCATAGAAAACAAATTTATGGTTACCAAAGGGGAAGGGTGGGGGAGGGAAGGGATAAATTAAGAGGTTGGGATTAAAATATACACACTATTATACTTAAAATAGATAACCAGCAAGGGCCTACTGTATAACACAGAGAAGTGTACTCAATATTTTGCAATGAACTATAAGCAAAGAGAGTCTGAAAAGACAGATATATGCATATGTATAACTGAATCACTTTACTGTACAAATGAAACTAACACAACATTGTAAGTCAACCCAACAAGAAAAAAAGGAAATATTGATGCCTCACACTTGTTTGGTGTTACCAAATTTAAAATGGTTTAAATTCAAATGCCTGGCTGTTTGCAATCAATGCATTTAAAATTATATCAGGAAGCTAGGATAAAAAAGAACAACTCTTGATTACAATACACCTGGAGGCTCAATTATTTACTATCATAGAAATGATTTTTTTGTGGTGGATATAAGAAGTACTTTGAGATTTTTGAAATTTACTTTTAAAGAAGGACAAACTGTTCAAAATCTGTAATGAACTCCCTGCAATTTTGGTTTTCTGTTACTTCGCTAATAGTGCAAATGTGCATGCAAGTGTGTCTGAAAGTGCATGTATATTCTTCACATGCTGATGAACCTTAAAATTAGTACTATTTCACTGAAGCTAATGAGGACAAACCATTACTGAATAAAATTTATTAAACCAATTATGAACTTAGAGATTGCCCTTTGAACACTGACACCATCTTGATAATTTCTTCACCCACTGTATACCGCTCTCTTATTTTTACCACTATGTACAAAAAGTGGGATTTTTCACATTCTTCCCCTAGGAAAAATACTACTTCCCACCACAAGGAAACACGCCTGGAAGACACTCATTTTCTACCAGGCTCAGCCTAAAGGAACTGTGTTAATGGACCATTAGCTTGGACAATAAAAACAGTAGATGAGTGTCTTGGGGCTTCTCTCTCTACCACAATAATACTGAAGGCCTGGACTGCAGTTTGTAAGGCACTTCTGAATCTTGAACAAAATTTGTCAACTGCTGAGCACACTTTTTTCTCCTCTAAAACTTCATACATAAGTATGTACATATATATATTTTTTTCACTTAAATGTCTTCCCAACTTTGGAAAGGAAAGTAACAATAATCAGATTGGTTTAAAGCCAATAATTGCTGTTATTTTCTTTCAGTCTATAATATGTGAATATGTATGACTCTTATATTTCCGAAAAGCTGTTCACCTCTACACAACTATTGAACCTATTGTTTCTACAAAAATTGGGACCAATTGGTTCCTCATTGGGAAGTTCATTCTAATTTAGTGTACAAGAAGAAGTAATGTAATATTCATGGCCTGTATTTATCCAGGACTAATATGTGCCAGGCATTTTTCTAAGAAGTTATACATATTAACTCATCTAATTTCCCTGGCTACCTTAGGAGGGAGGTACTATTACAATCCCCATTTTACAGATAAGGAAACAGGTAGAGAGAGGCTTAACAATTGCTCCAAATTAAAACATCTTGTAAGGACTGGAGTTGAGATATAAACCCAGATAGTCTGGCCTCTAGGTCATGCTCTTAACCCTGTTACTATTCTGTGTAATAATTTCATTGAGCTCTGATAACAGTTAATTGCATGTATTCATGCTAAGTCGCTTCAGTCGTGTCCGACTCTGTGCGACCTCATGGACAGCAGCCCACCAGGCTCCTCTGTCCACGGGATTCTCTAGGCAAGAATGCTGGAGTGGGTTGCCATGTCTTTCTCCTATACCCCATCATTTCAGTGCCATGGCAGTTTTTTGATAAAAGCTTCAAGACTGTCTTTTCTGATCTACTATGACAGCTTTCTAGCTGCATAGCCAGCTGTGAGTCACTTGCTGATCCTCTATTTAAACACTCAAATCTATATTCCTAATGAAAGAAAACCTGCCCCCACTGGGCTGGACTCTAAGCTCCATTAAGGAGGCTAAATATTTTTTTCAGCACATATTCCCAGTGCCTGGCACATAACTGTTGCAGGAAGGATGGAAGAAAGGGATGGAAGAATATTACAAGGAAGACAGGGAAGAAGGAAAGAAAGAGGAAGAAGGAAAGAAGGAAGGTAAGGAAGGAGGGATGAAAGGAGGAAGGGAGGGAGAGAGGCGAGAGAGGCATACTCCTCAATTCAGCTTCATCTGATTCTCTGTATTCTCTCAAAGGCTGTGTACCTTTTACTTCGGTCCCGTCTCTGCTTTTGAGCACATTCTCACTTGATGAAATCTCTCATCTATCCATAACTTGCTGTAATGCCAACTCCTCTTAAAAGGCAGCCCCCTCCTGCCCCTTCTCTTCTAAGCAGAATTCCTCCTTATGGACCCCACAAGCCACTCTGTATAGCTCTGATTAGCATGGATTTCTTTCACTGGACTCCCATGTTGTCTTGGAATCCTATCATCCACACATTGCATGACATGGTAGCAGAAGCTGCGTCTCACCTCCCGTTGTGTTCACCAAAGAGCAGAAAACACTTAGTCAATGCTTTAAATACACCATACCTGACTTTAGTTTTCATCACCTATCTGATTGCCAGATTAACATTCTCTCCACATCTATTCCATCACTGCCGACAGGATAAAGTTCAGTTCTGGAGAAGCCACCAGTGAGTAAAGAAGTGAGAATTTAAACTCAGATTTGTTTCCAAAGCCTGACTTCTTTCTTAAGTGTCTTCCTCTGCATAGTGTCTGCTTTTCACATCTTCTGTCTGTTTAAACTGACACATCCTTCATCTAAAAGCAAAACCAAAGAGGACATAGCTATATCTATCTAAAGGTAACTCTAGGGATGAAAAAGGTCAACAAATGCAAAAGGCAGCTCAGCAGAATACCAGCTAAACCTGACCAATAGCTTTTCAAATGGGATCCTCACATACTTCTTCAGTATGAAAGCTGCAGTTTGTTCAATGAATATTGCACTTTCCTTGTAGCTCAGATGGCAAAGAATCCACCTGCAGTACGAAACCCGAGTTCAACTCCTGGGTCAGGAAGATTCCCCTGGAGAAGGAAATGGCAACCCACACCAGGATTCTTGCCTGGTGGGCCACACGACTGAGGGACTAAGCACATATACATACACATAAATGAATATTAACATAATGATGACATGCTGGTGGAATTATATTTATTTAATTTTTAACAAAGTTTGGAAAGAATTAAATAAACTCATACTGAAAACTTTTTAATATTCTCTTTATGTATGACTGTTCAGAGATGCACCATGTAAGGCCCATCAGTGCCGGAAAGACACAGACAAGCGTGTGTGGCCCCAAACGGGGTACGATGTTGTGTGAGGGTCCATATTGGTTTGGCATCCCCTTCATGGGAAACTCGACAAGTACCCCAATAATTTCTATAGACTGCTCTGAAACCATGGCACTAACTGTTGCCATTACCAATGAAATCATACTGCAGCCATGAAATTAAAAGACGCTTGCTCCTTGGAAGAAAAGCTATGACCAACCTAGAAAGCATATTAAAGAGGAGGGACATTATTTTGCTGACAAAGGTCCTTATTAGTCAAAGCTATGGTTTTTCCAGTAGTCATGTACAGATGTGAGAGTTGGACCATAAAGAAAGTTCAGTGCCAAAGAATTGATGCTTTTGAACTGTGGTGTTGGAGAAAACTCTTGAGAGTCCCTTGGACTACAAGGATATCAAACTAGTTAATCTTAAAGGAAATCAATTCCGAATATTCATTGGAAGGACTGATGCTGAAGCTCTAATACTTTGGCTACCTGATGCGAAGAGCTGACTCATTGGAAAAGACCCTGATGCTGGGAAAGACTGAAGGCAGAAAGAGAAGGGGTTGACAGAGGATGAGATGGTTGGATGGCATCACTGACTCAATGGACATGAGTTTGAACAAGCTCTGGGATATGGTGAAAGTCAGGGGAGCCTGGCATGCTGCAGTCCATGGGGTCACAAAGAGTCGGACACGACTGAGCGACTGAACAACAATACAATCACAGGTATATTACTGTCTTCAGACAAAAAAGGATGGAATAAAAAGCCAGGAATTTTCTTTAAAGAAATGATGGGCGCCCAAGCCATGATGAGATCGAGTCCCCTCCTCGTAAAAATCACTTCTAGCCAGTAAGATGAGAACCAGAGAAAGGTGTGCACTCCATCAGGCCTCCAGGAAGCTGTTTAGAAAGATGTGTTCCTGTCATTCTGTTGTCTGAAAGAGTTAATGCAGCCTCTCAATTTAGAACCAATTTCCTCCCTGAAAATAACACGTGCTCAGAGGGACTCAGGCTAAACTCAGAGAAAGTAGATTGTTTCAGTGTGCATTAAGTCATTCAGTCTGAAGCACGGCTTCATCTTTGTTTTTACAAGGCAGGTCAGATATGAATCACAGCTAATAGATTTGCAGAACAGTGGTTTATAGCATGCAGTGTGACAGGTGGTATTACTTACCAGTGTCACAGGAGAAAACACCTGTTCTCAAGAAGGGTCCTCTACAGAAAAATGAATTCAGCGAAAACCCATTTTCAATCATCTTTAGATGGTGTTTAAATTGAACCACTAAAGTTGGAATTTGAAACGCTGGCAGAAAACATCTCAATGTGTAATCAATTTGACGGGTGGATAAAACATTCAGTTAATTATATGCCTATTCTTTGAAGACTCTCATTTATAGGTTGCATATTAAAAATGATTTCATGGCTTAATATGAGTCTTCTCTGTGAGAAACGCATTTTCATAAATGTGTCAGACCTGAGATAAAAGTCACGCAAGAGAAATTTGCTTTGTGTGAGAAAGGTGAAATCCAAATGACCTAGGAAAAATAATTAGGGGAACAAAAAACTGCTTCTCTTAAATGTTAATAAAATCGATAAAACCAAGAAATGAAAGAGGAGATGTGATGACTGATGTTACAGAGGAAAAGAACACTAGAACAACACTGTAGACGACTTTATGCCAATGGATTCAATTACAAATATGAAATAGACAAATTCTCTGAAAAAAATAAACTTACCAAAACTGACTCAAGATGAAATAGAATGTATAGAAATAGAATAATGCTATATAAAATACATTGAAGTTTTAATCCAAAGCCTTCCACAAACAAATGAACAAACATCTCCAGGACCAGATAGTTTGACTGGAGAAGTTTATCAAACATTTAGAAAATAAAATGTCAATTTTACACATATTCTTTCAGAAAATAAAGGAGGACAGAATATTTTCCAACTCATTTTATGAGGTCAGCATCAACCAGGTACCAAAACCTGACAAAAACATTACAAGAAAAAAACAAAACCTTTCAGACCATACTCCTTATGAGCATAGATGAAAAAAAAAAATCCTCTATAAAATATTAGCAAATCAAATCCATCAATATATAAATATAATAATGCAGCATGAGTGACATTCACTACTTCTGGTCTTTGTACCCTTTTCTTTAATAATTAAAGCAGTTGTAAAATGTATGTTTTGTTGTTGTTCAGTTGCTAAGTTCTATCAGACACATTAAGACTAGCCCGCCATGCTCCTCTGTCCATGGCGTTTTTCCAGGCAAGAAATATTAGAGTGGTTGCTCTTTCCTTCTCCAGGGGGTCTTCCAGGATCAGGGACTGAACCCAACTCCACTGCACTGGAGGTCGATTCTTTACCACTGAGCCACCAGGGAAGCCAGCACAAAATGTGTTTAATGGACCACAAACAAGATGTTTTAGCATTCCCTGTACCTCAAAACGTGCACACTTCCTGGGATGAGTGTCCAGAACTATGTGCCTGGGTCCTTGGATTATGAAGTAGGAAATATTCTTCTCCCAGGAAGGAAACCTCTGAGAGAAGGTGGACCCTAAGAAGATTTCCCTCCAGTGTTGAGAGTCATCCCAGGTTTCCTCATGACAACTGGGGTCACATGGAATTTACACATGAATAGGCAAAGTTATGGTTTTTCCAGTAGTCATGTATGGATGTGAGAGTTGGACTATAAAGAAAGCTGAGCGCCAAAGAATTGATGCTTTTGAACTGTGGTATTGGAGAAGACTCTTGAGAGTCCCTTGGACTACAAGGAGATCCAACCAGTTAATCCTAAAGGAAATCAGTCCTGAATATTCATTGGAAGGACTGATGCTGAAGCTGAAACTCCAATACTTTGGCCACCAGATGTGAAGAACTCTCATTTGAAAAGACCCTGATGCTGGGAAAGATTGAAGGCAGTAGGAGAAGGGGACGACAGAGGATGAGATGGTTGGATGGCATCACTGTCACAATGGACATGAGTTTGGGTGAACTCCGGGAGTTGGTGATGGACAGGGAGGCCTGGCATGCTGCAGTCCATAGGTTCGCAAAGAGTCGGACACGACTGAGCAACTGAACTGAACTGAACTGAACTGAGGCAAGGCTGCCCTTTGACTTTAACTCCAGGAGAATAGTCTTGGATGAATCAGGAAAAAAAATGTTAAACTGGCCTGAGGCCATGTGGAACAGCAAAGGGATCAAAAATTCAGGGCTGGGCCAGAGTGATCAGATAAGCCTAGCAAGTTTGAAAATTCAACTCCAGGTTGAGAGGAACAAAGAGAAAGCTTCATCACTAAGTAAGAAGCAGGACTAGCAGAGCCCACGGACATGGAGTAGGGAGGGAAGCTGAACAGGAGTGTCTGTGAATGGCCAGAGACATGGACACTAACTCCATATGTCAGATGAGCCTTTCCAAAATATCTGCCCAGAAAAACCCTTCTAACCAAAGCTGTCCTCTATTCAGATCCCAAGTCGTTGTAAATGGAGGCTGAACCTATCTAGCTGTCTCCAGAGTCACAGGAAGATGGCAGATCAAAGGAGCAGAAAGTGTGAAGATTTTTCATAAAAGATGAGTATCGTTAGATGTAAGGTTTCACCTCACTGAGAAAAATCTCTCAAGTGACTTGGTATTAACAGGAGCAACAGCTTTTGAAGTAATTCGTGCTAGGTCACTTCAGTCGTGTCTGACTCTTTGCGACCCTATGGACTGTAGTAGCCCTCCAGGCTCCTCTGTCCATGGGATTCTCCAGGCAAGAATACTGGAGTGGGCTGCCATGCCCTCCTCCAGAGGATCTTCCTGACCCAGGGATTGAACCCACATCACTTTATATTTCCTGCACTGGCAGGCAGGTTCTTTACCACTAGGGCCACAAGCTAGTATTTTTTTTTTTTAGCAACTGTAGGGTATGGAGTCTACATGAAGATACCAAAGATTCTGTATCTCACTTAAGAAAATGCATATTTACTCCTGCATTTTATTTGCCTAATTCTTTCTGAACCATCCATATCTCATCCCTCAAGGTAATCTCTTGTTCAACTGTTTTGATTGTTGTAGATGTCCATACTTGTCAAAGGCATGTTGATCCAGATTTAACGTTCCAAGTGCTCAAATAAAAATACACTTCAGCTCTTCAGTGTTCAAGACCTTATACTGCCCTTTCCCTCTCTGTGTTAATTCTTTCTTGCAACAAAAGCAAGTGCTATCCATTATTTCAAATCAGGGAAATTTGCCTCAAGTGTCAACTGTCTAATATAGTTAATCTCAATAACTAGATTTTATCCCATAGGAATTAAAAGTGTATGCCTGCATATAAAGCACTTTTGTTTCAATACTCTTCTCAATATTTGGTACTAATGATGTTTGAATGGGCTTCCCAGGTGGCGCAGCAGTAAGAACCCACCTGCCAATGCAGGAGACCCAAGAGATGCAAATTTGATACCTGGATTGGGAAGATCCCCTGGAATAGGCAATGGCAACCCACTCCAGTATCCTTGCCTGGAAAATCCCATGGACAGAGGAACCAGCTTGGTTGCAGGTTGCAGTCCATGAAGGTCATGACTGAGCGACTGAGCATGCATGTATTAGCACAATGTTTGAACGCACACTCCCCAGGGCATCTCTAAGTAATTAGTAGGTGGTCACAATCGTATTTACTTGTTCTCTCCACGAATTGAAAGCTACCTTTGTTAATGGAACTTACTAAAACTCTCAATGGGCTGTTACTTTTTTCAGCCTTGCTTTTGGAACAGGATTTGCATGGAAAGCAACTACCTTCTCATTTGAAACACTCAGTTCATGCAGACTGATGAAAGTAACGTTCACATCCTGAGGTACAGGGAAGTCGTTCGGCTTATACTTGAGTTGACATGAATTTTACGCTAACTAAAACATCCTGTTTGTGGCCCATCACACACACGTTGCACACCTGCTTTAATTATTAAAGAAAATGGTGCACCGAGGAGCAGAGAATGTCCATGCTAAAAATAAGGATTAAGTGCGTCCCTTCCTGAGGTGCCAGTGGTGGCCCTCCCTTGATGATAAGACTGTCTTCCCAGGTGCCAGAGCCATACTGACTGGCTGTGGACATCCTGAGCTGTTTTTCTTGAAACCTTCCAGGAATGTATCCCTGACTTGTTTCATGCTCTTTGTTCTGACAAGCAGGAAAACCGTGCTTCTCTGGAGCAGTTCCTTGGAGTTAGATGAGAGGGTCTCTCCTGAGATACAGTCCTCAATTTATCTCAGATAAAGCTCTTTTCTATTCTTACCATCGATGGTTTATTGGTTATTTTCATTGAGAAGACTGAACACCGTATACTCTCCTGGGGGTCAGAACAATACCCCTGATCGTTAAGGACCAGATCATGAATCAAAACCACCTCTTCTGTGTAACTGATGCAGTCTTTACACAGTGGCTTTCCTTGGCTATAGGGGGACTGGTTCAAAAAGAGAACTGGAATTGGCTGTTCTACCATGTGAGTTACTCCTCTCCTAAGGACCTCAGTGTTCTTCACTGTAAAATGACATCTGACATAGTTGTCTCAGAATAACGTGTACGGACATCTTCACACCTAGCACTCCTTCCTTAGTTGGGTTCTAGAGACCGAGGCAGCGGCTCACCCCAGGGGATTCCCCAGCAACCACATCTGTGCACACAGCACTCTCAAAGTGCAGAGCAGAGACGCGCTTCACAATCTGGAGCCACAAAAGCATAACGAGGAAGGTAATGTGCTCAGGGGTTTTGACGCATCAGCAGAGGTTCATTAGGCAGAAAAGAATGTACCAGGCAGAAGACCAAGCACCTCTCTCTCTTTGGCTACAGGTTTTGCTTTCATTTCATCATTCTTTTACTTGTCTTTTATAATAGATTTGAGTTCAATTCTCACACTTAGTTGCAAGCCAACAGCAGTCAAATAGTGACTTCTTAGGCCATTAATGCAAACATTTGAGTATAATACCGAGCTTCACCTCAAATAGCCCATAATCTACTTGAGGGATGAGACCAATGCATGAGAAACAGGGGAATCAAGCAATACAGCATGCAATTTAGCCATCAACTGTGCAGAAGAGACTGTGAGTTTCATAATGGGAATTAGGTGGGCAGACATCAATGCAAATTAAAGCGATCCAGAATGGCTCCCTGGCCTGCCTGTGAGTGACAGGGGAAATCTGGAGATGTAAAAGTCTGACATAAGATCTTTCAGGAGGAACAACCTGAGCAAGGCTCCAAGGTGAAGGAAAGAACAAGGGATGCTTCTGGGGTGCCCAATTTAAAGGCAGGCTGTATTCGCAGGACCCCAGAAGAATCGTTTGAGAAGTGATGTTGGTACACAATCTGATAGACACAGAACATCCAGCAATATGACTAACTTTCTCCCTATTAAGTCCCATCAATACATGAGGATCAGTTTACACGTCTGCTTCCCTGACTTCGCTGGGAGCTCTGTGCAGGCAGGGACAAAACCTTATCAATGTCTGACTGAATCCTTGTCACTTGGCACTGTGCCTGGCACATCATCAGAACTCACACTGAGTCAGTGAAGGAGACTTAGTTCTGCTTTATCTCTTTATGTGAGTGATTTGTTTTGACAGCATGAAAGGACCCCAAAGTCACTGTAACTTTCTGGTCTAGCTCTCAACCAAGGATGATTTTTGCCCACCTTCTCCCCTGGGGACATTTGACAGAATTTGGAGACATTTTTGGTTATCATCACTGGAAATGGTGCCCCTGGCATTTACGAAGTAAAAGCCAGGGAAGCTGCTTACATCGTACAGTGTACAAGTCAGCCCCACAAAATTATCAGTCCCAAAATGTCGATAGTGCCAAGGTCGAGAAACTAGTCTATCACACTTAAGACCAAAATAGACACTGTGTGTAGATCGTGGGTATTTTAGCTGTACTCTCTTCTGAACTTAAAGTATGCTTATCTTAAAAAAAAAAAGAAAGAAAGAAAGAAAATGAGAGGGGAAAAGCCTGATTCTTTTCAAGATAATTCAATGTAGTTTCCTGAGAAACCTAAGAGCAGTGATGTTCAAATGTGTCAGGGGTCATCTCATCAGCCAGCCAACTGCATTACATGGTGACTCAGCTGGAAAATGCGTGAGAAACGGTGCGGGGAGGACAATATCAGACGGTGACTAATGTGCTAATTAAAAAAAAAATTCCAATTCCTTGTGATTCTGCATGAAATAAGCTACAGGCATCTATTAACCCAGCATGCTAATTTTTGAAATGAATGACAGATGATTCAGTGAAGCATTGATAAAGGAAGGAAAAGCATGTTGCTAAAGGAAAGATTTCTTTATAACTCCAGATACAGAGGGAGGGATGGAAAGAAGGAAGGAAGGGTGGGAGTTATGGAAACAAGGAAGAGGGAGGCAGGAAAGGACAGAGGAAGGAAGGGAGGGAGGGACAGAGGGAGGGAGAGAGGGGGGAAGGATAGATGGGTGGATGGATGTGTGATAGGTAGACAAATGGATGATGAATGAATGGATAGATGGAAAGACAGACTGACTTACCCCCATCCAAGGCCACAGCCAAGGTCACTAAAGCATCCATAATGCTGTATTATCATCCTGCACAGAGTCTCCATAAACTGAAGAAACCCAAATTAGCCTTTTATGGTTTTTGATTAGGAACTAGAAGAAAGTTACTCAACAACTTTAGGGTAATTCTAACATTCTGATACCAAACAGCTTCTGGATTAGGCACATCAGAGAGGGAACCTTCCCTAGAAACTAAATAATCCTGTGGTCCTGGAGAGAGGGGAGCTCTTCAGATAAGAGAAAAACAAAGATAATCTGGTTTATAGAGAAATGATGGGTGCAGATGAAAACCATGTCTACTGAGCACAGAGATCAACCTGTTTCAGATCTGAACATGCACAACCAAGAACCCGTCCTCGTAGAAACACATGTGGAAGGAGGCAGAAAGCTGCTCAGAGGCCCTTTGTTTTAAGGAAGAGAAAAGAGAGGTCCCAGCAGAGAAGTAAACTGCTAGTCAAGGCCACCAAGCTGGCCGCTGGGACATGAAGGTGACCATTGATGTTGGTCCAGCCACTCTGCTGTGACGCCTCTGAACTTACCCTGAAACCTCTCCTGTCTCAACTTGGGCCATCTTCTCACTCCTATGGGCTAATGTACTAGTCACTCTTAACTCTTCCTCGTCTAGCCCACGGATCCAGCCCATAACTCATGATAGTTGTAGAAACCCCCTGCCCCACGACCCACAATGTCAGAGGCAACTCAGGGAGGATCCTCAACACTGGCCAGGGACCTGCCTACAGGTCAGGTGTTCACTAAGCTGCTCCTCTACTTCTTAGGAAATCTCTGTCTATCCTGAGAAATGTTCCAAAATAATGCACATTACAGAAGGGATGAATATTAAATTATTCACATGACAGCTGACCTAGCTTTTAAGCCACTTCATTTATGAACAGGATTTATCTAAGAGGAGATGTGAAGGCAACTTTTCCAGAGCTTTCCCTTCCCCAAGAAATGCTTAGAGTGAAAAAAGTAAGCAGTTTAGAGAAAAGAGAAGGGCTTGAGGGAAGCACTATTGATTTTTTTTTTTTTTTAAGAAATTAGATTACCATGTTATTGCTTTTTAGAAGGCTGTATGTGTGCGTGCATCATGTCTGACTCTTTGCAACCCATGGACTATAGACCACCAGGCTCCTCTGTCCATGGGATTTTCTAGGTAAGGATACTTGAGCGGGTTGTCATTTCCTTCTCTAGGGGATCTTCCCAACCCAGGGCTTGAACCTGCATCTCTTGCATCTCCTGCATTGGCAGGAGGGTTCTTTACCAGCTGAGCCACCAGGGAAGTCCTTTTAGGAGGTTATATCCCTATTAAATAAAATTCTATTCTTCAAAAAACTTCTCTGACAAAAGTTTTATAGTTGGAAGCAGGAAGAATGAATGACTGAAACTAAGCATGCTTTGCAGACAGTGAAATAAGGCCTCCTGTGCTCCCAAGTAATTAATAAATTATTAAATAGCTACAATATTAAATGTGCTCCTGCTAAAGAAATAAAGCCTAAATCTCTGGCTAAGAGATGGGAGAGGAGGGAAGGTACAGGGCTCCAGTGATGGGCATGGAACTTGGAAGGTCCTGTCTTAACATCTGTCAGGGAAGAGAAAGGGGCCCTGCTGGTGGCAGAACCATCCCCAGGAAGGACGAGCTCTGGAGAAAAGGGGGAGCAGAGAGGATCATTTCCAGAAGGCTTAGCGACCTGGGGCAGAGGAAGAGGTCTGCAAACTGAGAGATTCGAGCTGCAGTGGCCCGAGAAAGCAGGCAACGGAACACACTGCCAGTGTCTTTCCAGGTAGCTGAGGGGCACGAGAAAGGCATGCTCTGGTCTGAGTTGCTCCTGCAGCTGCGGGATCAGAGCTCTGTGCAGACAGCATTTGTGTAGTGTGTGCGGCGTCTGTGTGTGTGTTTCTGTGCGCGTGCACGCCTATGGAAAAGGAACATTGCCAGCCATTCCAGTAAACTACGAATGCTGCCCACCAGCAAGCCACCAGCCCTGGCAGCGGTACCCAGCGGTGTGCCCTGAGGAGCATTCATTTTTTTTTTTTTTTTCATAAGCTAAACCTTGGGAGGCATTCTCTACCGTTCCAGCCCTACTCTTTCCTACTGTCCACAAACCCTGTCTATTCCTAAATGCCTCTTCAGTGAATTCTGGCCTCTTTGTATTCTTAGACTCTTTCTTAGCTCTGTCCAGCATGATTCTCAACTGTTATTATGTTAATAGTCTTACAGCTAATGTTTCTGCCTCTCATTTAGCTTCTTTTTTTTTTTTTTTCACAATATAATGTTGATAGTTTACCATGAAGAAATTAAGAAAAAAGAATAGTTTCTAATGTTTATCCATATATTGACTGTTCGTAGTGCTCTTTACTCCTTCCTGTATTTCCCAGTTTTGTTTTGATATTATCATCATTCATAAAGGACTTTATCATTTTTTATAGCTCGTGCATGCTTCCTTAGCTTTCATTTCTCTGAAGGTGTTTTCACCCCCATTTCAAAAGATACTTTCAATGAATATCTATTACAGAATTGACAGCTTTAATTTTTCAGCACTTTATTATTTTTTTTTATTTGATAAATTTAACGCCTTTTATTGCCATACCTCATTTTACTGTGCTTTGCTTTAGTGAGCTTTATAGATACATTTTTTTTTTTCTTGTTAATTTTCTGTTTAGTTGATCTATCCATAAGTGTGAGTGGGGTATTAAAGTCTCCCACTATTATTGTGTTATTGTTAATTTCTCCTTTCATACTTGTTAGGATTTGTCTTACATACTGCGGTGCTCCCATGTTGGGTGGATATATATTTATAATTGTTATATCTTGTTCTTGGATTGATCCTTTGATCATTATGTAGTGACCTTCTTTGTCTCTTTTCACAGCCTTTGTTTTAAAGTCTAATTTATCTGATACGAGTATTGTGACTCCTGCTTTCTTTTGGTCCCAATTTGCATGGAAAATCTTTTTCCAGCCCTTCACTTTCAGTCTGTATGTGTCCCCTGTTTTGAGGTGGGTCTCTTGTAGACAACATATGTAGGGGTCTTGTTTTTGTATCCATTCAGCCAGTCTTTGTCTTTTGGTTGGGGCATTCAACCCATTTACGTTTAAGGTAATTACTAATAAGTATGATCCCGTTGCCATTTACTTTATTCTGAGGGGCATTCAGAACGAAGAAAAACAGGAAATGTTCTGTACTCTGGACACTGGCCCTGGATAGTTCAGATGCGTATCTGTGAAATCATTTCAATGAGCCCAGATTCTTGCACTTTCCTATACATGGAAAAGCACGATAATCATTTTTTGTGTGATTAGCAGTAATCTTTTGGTGTTTGACTACATGTTTCTTTTTTCAGCAAAAATTCCTATATATCCTGGCTTCTCCCTTACCTTTTTGGAACTGTTCCTCAGAGGTGAGTGGCTGGCTCCCAGGCTATAATCCTCAGTAAGGAAGCCTGGCGTGCTGTAGTATGTGGTGTTGTAGAGTCAGACACAACTGAGTGACTGAACTGAACTGAAGGTTTCCAAATAAAAATTTACAACTTGTATGTTGTATTTTTTTCTTCAGTCAACACACACATGTATACATGAGTATGTGTGTTTATGACCACATACCTGTGTCTCCTGCCTGGCATTGATGATAGTTAATATCACAAGCCTCAGTGTGAAGTGTGAACTTCCAGATGTTCAAGGTGGATTTAGAAAAGGCAGAGGAACCAGAGATCAAATTGCCAACATTTGTTGGATCACAGAAAAAGCAAGAAGAGTTCTAGAAAAACATCTATTTCTGCATTATTGACTATGTCAAAGCCTTTGACTGTGTGGATCACAACAAACTGTGGAAAATTCTGAAAGACCTGGGAATACCAGACCATCTGACCTGCCTCCTGAGAAATCCGTATGCAGATCAAGAAGCAACAGTTAGAACTGGACACGGAACAACAGACTGGTTCCAAATTGGGAAAGGAGTATGTCAAGGCTGTATATTGTCACCCTGCTTATTTAACTTATATGCAGAGTACATCATGAGAAATGCTGGACTGGATGAAGCACAAGCTGGAATCAAGATTGCCAGGAGAAATATCAATAACCTCAGATATGCAGATGATACCACCCTTATGGCAGAAAGTGAAGAAGAACTAAAGAGCCTCTTGATGAAAGTGAAAGAGGAGAGTGAAAAAGTTGGCTTAAAGCTCAACATTCAGAAAACTAAGATCATGGCATCCAGTCCCATCACTTCATGACAAATAGGTGGGGAAATGATGAAAACAGTGACAGACTTTATCACTATAGATGCTGCTTGCATCCATGAAATTGAAAGATGCTTGCTCCTTGGAAGAAAAGTTATGACCAACCTAGACAGCTTATTAAAAAGCAGATATATTACTTTGCCAACAAAGGTCCAGCTAGTCAAGGCTATGGTTTTTCCAGTAGTCATATATGGATCTGACAGTTGGACTATAAAGAAAGCTAAGCACCAAAGAATTGATGCTTTTGAACTGTGGTGTTGGAGAACGCTCTTAAGAGCTCCTTGAACAGCAAGGAGATCCAACCAGTCCATCCTAAAGGAAATCAGTCCTGAATATTCATTGGAAGGACTGATGCTGAAACTGAAACTCCAATACTTTGGCCACCTGATGCAAAGAACTCACTCTTTAAAAGACCCTGATGCTGCGAAAGATTGAAGGCAGGAGGAGAATGGGACAGAGGATGAAATGGTTGGATGGCATCACCAACTCAATGGACATGAGTTTGAGTAAGCTATGGCAGTTGGTGTTGGACAGGGAGGCCTGGCGTGCTGCAGTCCATGGGTTCACAAAGAGTCGGACACGACTGAGTGACTGAATTGAACTGAACTGAACAAGCCCCAATGTGGTCCAGTCTCAGTGAGAGTCCTAATTCTGCTATTTCCTACATAAGCTTGGAAATCTGCTTGACCTTTCAGAGCCTCAGTTTCCTCATTTTCAGAACAGGATAATCACGCCTACCTTATAGGATTGCTGTGAGCATCACAGGAGATGATTTTATTAAGCACTTAGTGGCATTCTTGGAACAGAAGGGTTCAAAGGACTGCATCTAGCTATTAGCTGTAAAGAGGTCAAAGTTTCCAGAAATTCACCAGCTGAGCCGTGAGAGAAGGCACGCCCAGGCATGTTTAATCCAAAAGGCAAAAACAGCAACTGTCACTTTTTTTCCACCAGGACCATTGATGCAACATATTGATAACATAGAAAATATATTTTCTTCCTAGATCTCTAGATATTTTCTTCCTAGATGTCTAGACAAATTATATTTGTAAGTTTTTATTAATTTTGAAAATTTCTAATACATGTAATTTTAAAGGCCTCCTTTAGGAAACAAGAACAAGACAAAGACTATTGTTTAGGACACTAACTGAGATCAGGATCACATAATTCAGTTTCTGTACCTGTAAGACTGTTTTGCACAAATGAATCATTAAATTGTGTCACTGGACTCAAAGGAAACCAGATATAAAGAAGAAAATCACACAACTCAAAGAAAAAAATCATTGCATTTTCACTGCTTATATGTGGGTTACTAGTTGTGGGTGATCCAGAGAAGGCGATGGCATCCCACTCCAGTACTCTTGCCTGGAAAATCCCATGGACGGAGAAGCCTAGAAGGCTGCAGTCCATGGGGTCGCTGAGAGTCAGACACGACTGAGCGACTTCACTTTCACTTTTCACTTCCATGCATTGGAGAAGGAAATGGCAACCCACTCCAGTGTTCTTGTCTGGAGAATCCCAGGGACGGAGGAGCCTAGTGGGCTGCCATCTATGGGGTCGCACAGAGTTGGACACGACTGAAACAACATAGCAGCAGCAGCAGCAGTTGTGGGTGAAGAGCAGCATTTTCATATCTGAATGCACAATTAGAACACAATACAATTATATAATATTAAATACATATTTATTTGAGGCCAACCTTGTGGTACAACTGTAGCACATCTGACTCCAGATCAAAAGATTGTGTGTTCAAATCACATTGGGGTTAGTGTTCACTTTTACGGGCTTCCCAGGTGGCGCTAGTGGTAAAGAACCTGCCTATCAATGCAGGAGATATGGCTTTGATCCCTGGATTGGAGAGATCCCCCAAAGGCATGGTAACCCAAGCCAATATTCTTACCTGGAGAATCCCATGGACAGAGGAGCCTGCCAGGCTATAGTCTATGGGGTTGCACAGATTTGGACACAGCTGAAGCGACTTAGCATGCAGGCATTTATTTGAACTAAACATTAGAGGTTTAAAAAAAGCATTTAGAAGGCCTACCTCAAGAAACAAGAAAAATCTCAAATATACAACCTAACTTGGTGTATAAAAGAATTAGAAAAAGAAGAACAAAGCCCAAAGTCAGTTGAAGGAAAAAATAATAAAGATCAGAGAGGAAATAAATAAAATAGAGATCCCCTCCAGTAAAATAGAGAAGATCAATAAAACCAAGAGCTGGTTTTTTGAAAGTGATAATCTATGAGTCAGGCTCATCAAGAAGAAAGGAGAGAAGACAGATATAAACAAAAAAAGAAATGAAAATGGAGAAATAACAATAGCAAACCAAATCAAACAACATATAAAAAGGATCACAAACCATGATCAACTGATTTATTACAGGGATACAAGGACACTTTGATATTTACAAATCAATTAATGTTGTATATCACACTAATGCAAAGAAGGAAAAAAAGCACATGATCTCAGTAGACACAGAAAAACATTTGGTAGACTTCATCATTCATTCATTCATGATAAAAATTTTCATCAAAGTTAGTACAGAGGGACCATGTTGTCATAAGACAACCTCATAGTTAACATACTCAACAGTGAAAAACTGAAAGCCTTTCCTCTAAAATCCAGAATAAGAATTTAGAAAGATGCTAACAATAACCCTGTGTACAAGACAGCAAAAGAGACACTGATGTATAGAACAGTCTTATGGACTCTGTTGCAGAGGGAGAGGGTGGGAAGATTTGAGAGAGTGGCACTGAAACATGTATAATATCATGTACAAAACGAGTTGCCAGTCCAGGTTCGATGCACGATACTGGATGCTTGGGGCTAGTGCACTGGGACAACCCAGAGGGATGGTATGGGGAGGGAGGAGGGAGGAGGGTTCAGGATGGGGAACACATGTATACCTGTGGCAGATTCATTTTGATATTTGGCAAAACTAATACAACTTGTAAAGTTTTAAAATAAAATAAAATTAAAAAAAAAGAATAAGACAAGAATTTCAACTCTCTTCATTTCTACATAATAGAGTATTGGAGTCCTAGCCTCAACAATCAGACTAGATAAAGAATAAATGGCATCCAAACTGGAAGAGAAGATGAAACCTACCACTATTTTCAGATGACATAATATTTAATATATAAAGCCCTGAAGTCTCTATCCATTAAAACTAATAAATGGATTTAGTAAACTTATAGGATACAAGATTGATATATAGAAATTGACTCTTTTTCTATACACTAATAATGAACTATCAGAAAGAGAAAGCGAGAAAATAATTATGTTTAAAATCTCACCAAAAAGAATAACGTATCCAGGATAAACTTAACTACAGAAGTAAAAGACCTATACTAGGAAAACTATAAAACACTGATGAAGGAATCTGAATATGAAACAAATAAATGGAAAGATATAATGTGTTTTGGATTGGAGGATTAATATTGTTAAAATGTTGATACTACCCAAAGAAATCTACAGATTTAACACAATCCTTATCAAAATACCCATGACATTTTTCACAGAAACAGAACAAATTATCTTTTTTTTAAATTTTATTTTATTTTTAAACTTTACATAATTGTATTAGTTTTGCCAAATATCAAAATGAATCCATCACAGGTATACATGTGCTCCCCATCCTGAACCCTCCTCCCTCCTCCCTCCCCATACCATCCCTCTGGGTCGTCCCAGTGCACTAGCCCCAAGCATCCAGTATTGTGCCAGTCCAGAACAAATAATCTTAAAATTTATATTGAACCACACAAAAAAACCCTGAATTCCCAAAGCAATCTTGAGAAAAAAGAACAAAGCTGTAGGTATCATGCTCCCTGACTTCACACTATACTACAAAGCTACAGTAATCAAAACAGCATGGATTGGCCCAGGTCAATGAAGCAAATAGAGAGCTTGAAAAATACACTCATGTATTTATGGTCAGTTAATCTACAACAAATGAACCAAGAATATGCAATGGAGAAAACAGAGTTTCTTTAATAAGTGGTGCTGGGAAAACTGGACAGCTACCACAAAAAGAATGGAATTAGAACATTTTCTCACACCACATAAAAAGATAAAATCAAAATGGATTAAAGACCTAAATGTAAGACCAGAGACCATAAAACTCTTAGAGGAAAATATAGGCAGAACCCTCTTTGACACAAATCTCAGCAATATTTTTTTGGATCCCACTCCTAAAGCAAAAGAAATAAAAGCAAAAATAAACAAGGGGTACTTTGTTTATTAAATTTAAAAGTTTTGCATGGCAAAGGAAATCACTGAAAATACCAAAAAAAAAAAAAAATTAAAAAACACACACAACCTATTGAATGGAAGAAAATATTTGCAAGTGATATGACCAATAAAGAGTTCATATCTAATAGGTATAAACAGTTCATACAATGAAACATCGAAAAAAAAATTGATTAAAAAATGAGCAGAAGACCTGAATAGACATTTTCCCAGAGAGGACAGACAAATGGCCAATAGGCACATGAAAAAATGCTCAACATCACTAATCATCAGGGAGATACAAATTAAAACCACAGTGAGATAGCATCTCATACCTATCAGAATGGCTATGATCAAAAAGAACACAGATGACAAACATTGGTGAGGATGTGGAGAAAAGAGAATCCTGGTACACAGTTGGTGGTGATGAAAATTTGTGCAGCCACTGTAGAAAACATAGGAAGCTTCCTCAAAAAACTAACAACAGAGCTACCATATGACCCAGCAATTCCACTCCTGGGTATATACCTTTAGAAAAATGAAAACACTATTTCAAAAAGATACATGCTCCCCAATGTCTATAGAAGCATTATTTACAATTGCCAATATATGACTGCAACCTTAAGTGTCTATTCACAGATGCACGAATAAAGAAGATGTGAATATATATACATACAAAGCAGATTTTTTACTATCTAAGCCACCATATACATATACACATAAAATGGAATATTAGTACAGTTCACTTGCACAGTGATGTCCAATTCTTTGTGACCCCATGGACTGCAGCACCCCAGGCTTTCCTGTCCATCACCAACTCACTCAAACTCATGTCCATTGAGACAGTGATGACATGCAACCACCTCCTCCTCTGTCATCCCCTTTTCCTCCCATTCTCAATCTTTCCCAGCATCAGGGTCTTTTCCAATGAGTCAGTTCTTTGCATCAGGTGGCCAAAGTATTGGAGTTTCAACTTAAACTTCAGTCCTCCCAGTGAATATTCCAGACTGATATCCTTTAGGATGGACTGGTTGGATCTCCTTGTTGTCCGAGGGACTCTCAAGAGTCTTCTCCAACACCACACTTCAAAAGCATCAATTCTTTGGCACTCAGCTTTCTTTATAATCCAACTCTCACATCCATACATGACCATAGGAAAAATCACAGGTTTGACTATTCAGACCTTTGTTGGCAAAGTAATGTCCCTGCTTTTTAATATGCTGTCTAGGTGGGTCACAGCTTTCTTCCAAGAAGCAAGCATCTTTTAATTTCATGGCTGGCTGCATTCACCATCTGCAGCGATTTTGGAGCCCCCAAAAATAGTTTCTCACTGTTTCCATTGTTTCCTCATCTGTTTGCCATGCAGTGATAGGACCGGATGCCATGATCTTAGTTTTCTGAATGTTGAGTTTTAAGACAACTTTTTCACTGCCCTCTTTCACTTTCATCAAGAGGCTCTTCAGTTTCTTCTTTACTTTCCGCCATAAGGGTAATGTCATCTGCATATCTGAGGTTATTGATATTTCTCCTGGCAATCTTGATTCCAGCTTGTGCTTCATCCAGCCCACCATTTGCATGATGTACTCTGCATATAAGTTAAATAAGCAGGATGACAATATACACCCTTGATGTACTCCTTTTCCTATTTGGAACCAGTCTGTTGTTCCATGTCCAGTTCTAACTGTTGCTTCTTGATCTGCATACAGATTTCTCAGGAGGCAGGTCAGGTGATCTGGTATTCCCATGTCTTTCAGAATTTTCCACAGTTGTTGTGATCCACCCAAGAAGGCTTTGGCATAGTCAATACAGAATAAGCAGATGTTTTTCTGGAACTCTCTTGCTTTTTCGATGAGCCAGTGGATGTTGGCAATTTGATCTCTGGTTCCTCTGTTTTTTCTAAATCCAGCTCGAACATCTGGACATTCACGGTTCATGTACTGTTGAAGCCTGGCTTGGAGAATTTTGAGCATTACTTTACTAGCATGTGAGATGAATGCAATTGTGCAGTAGTTTGAACATTTTTTGGCATTTCCTTTCTTTGGGATTGGAATGAAAACTGACCTTTTCCAGTCCTGTGGCCACTGCTGAGTTTTCCAAATTTGCTGGCAGATTGAGTGCAGCACTTTCACAGCATCATCTTTTAGGACTTGGAATAGCTCAACTGGAATTCCATCACCTCCACTAGCTTTGTTCATAGAGATGCTTCCTAAGGCCCACTTGACTTTGTATTCCAGGATGTCTGGCTCTAGGTGAATTATCACACCACGGTGATTGTCTGGTCGTGAAGATCTTTTTTGTACAGTTCTATGTATTCTTGCCACCTCTTCTTAATATCTTCTGCTTCTGTTAGGTCCATACCACTTCTGTCCTTTGTTGTGCCTATCTTAACTCAGCCATAAAGAGAGAATGAAATTGTGCCATTTGAAACAACATGGATGGACTTTAAAGAGTATTATGCTAAGTGCAATGAGTCAGACAGAGAAAGATAAATACCGTATGATAACAGTTATATGTGAACTATAAAACACACAATAAAATAGTGAATATAACAAAATAGAACCAGCTCACAGATATAGATAACAAACAAGTAGTGGCCAATGGGGAGCAAGAAGGTGACTAGGGGCAGTGAAGGGGTAGGGAATTAAAATGCAAAAACTATCATGTATAAAATAAATAAGATACAGGATGTAATGTATAGCACAAGGAATATATCCAATATTTTATAGTAACTATAAATGGAGCATAACCTTTAAAACACTATAGCGTACACCTGAAACGTATACAATATTGTACATCAACTGTACAATTTAAACAAATCTCAACAGCACAATGTCTTTGAAAAAATTTTAACAATACAATCCTCCCTCCTAATACCAATACTTTATATCAAGAGCATATTTTTTTTTCAAAGGAAGCTATTATCTTAGTTTTTCACAGAGCTGGTTTATAGTATAAGAATTAACAAAATTAATATAAACTTTGGTTATAATATACAAACTGAGATTTATGCAACTCAAGAAAAGAAACAGAAGGAAGCCAAAATCTGAAAAAGATTTCTGGTGTTTCATTTGTGAACTGATTAGGCTTGCAGGTCAGTTGCCAGCATGCCCTTTTTTCTTATCTCCAACTTGTCTGTTTCCCAGGAAGCATCATTATTCTTGAGTGGCAATCTCCCTTTTGGTCCAGAAGTGTCAATTGTGGAACCAGTAGGTAAGGAGGAGCTTGTGGTACATATACAGGGCAGACATTACTGGAACTCTTTTGTTATCAGGAAGACATGGCTGCCTTAATTAATGATATGAAAAAGAAACGCAGTGGGATCTCACATTTTCCCTTAATTAAATCTACTTTGATTACTGGGCTTGTTCTTTTAAGAATTAAAAAAAGATAAAAAAAAAAAAAAAGAACAAAACTGTGTTGTGGAATCAAAAGCCATTAGTCTAAGCTCTTCTAGTTGACGGTATTTACAGTACTTAGCTGCACACCATGGCTCACCCTCTTGCGATTACTTTATCCTTCTGCAGTGAATAAATTCCTGTCGTCGGTGAAGGTCATGAATAAGATTATGAGTCTTGACTCTGCAGTAACATTTTTAATGGAGGCTAAGGTGGGACTCTGTAAAGGGCATCTTGCAGTGAGCATAACTTGAAATGAAATATTTCGTCAGTTGGCTTCTTAAGATAAAATCTGTGAATCCAATTTAAGCCATTATTTTGTAATGAGTGCCCTCTCATTCCTTAATTCATCCATTTCCTTCATAACACTTACATTCGATATGCACTCAGGTCCTCTTCCTGTGCTTCCCTGAAGTGTGTGTTTTGAGTTTCTGGCTTTCTCCTCGGCTGAGGAAAATTGTCAAGTGCAGCTTGATGCCACAGCCTCATGAGTTTAGGAGAGAAGAATGAACTCATCACTAAATCCATTTTTTTTTAATTTTTATACTGGAGTATAGTTGATTAACAATGTTATGTTGGTTTCAGATGTACAGTAAAGTGATTCAATTATACATATACATGTAACCTTTTTCAAATCTTTTGCCATTTAGGTTGTTATATAATATTGAGCAGGGTTCCCTGTGCTATACAGTAGGTCCTTGTTGATTATCCATTTTAAATATAGCAGTGTGTACATGTCAGTCCCAAACTCCTTAACTCTCCCTCCCTCCACCACTCTGCCCCTTTGGTAAGGATAAGTTTGTTCTCTAAGTCTGTGAGTCTGTTTCTATTTTGTAAATAAGTTCATTTGTATCGCATTTTTTTTTTAAGATTCTGCATGTAAGTGATATATGATACTTGACTTTTTCTGCCTGACTTACTTCACTCAGTATGACAATCTCCAGGTCCATCCATATTCCTGAAAATGGCATTATTTCATTCTTTTCAATGGCTGAGTAATATTTTCCACATCTTCTTTATTCATTCATCAATGGGCATTTAGGCTGCTTCCATGCCTTGGTTATTGCAAACAGTGCTGCAATCAACACTGGGGTGCATGCATCCTTTTGGACCATGTTTTTCTCCAAATATATGCCCAGGAGTAGGATTACAGGATCATATCACTAAATTTGAATCAAGACCCTTGGAAGGTAGAAGAGAAGATAGAAGCAATGACATGCAAAGAGAATATTTTTTTCTTAAAAAAAGCATTTACAAAATGCTTTAAATGCTTTAAAAAATTTTTAAACAGCATTTACAGGAAGCATGTAAGTTAGGAGTCATCTACAATTTTTTAAAAATTGGGTAAGCAGGATAGAATAAAAAGACTGATATGAAAATTTTATCAGTTAAACTGAAAACTTGGAGCTTGCTTACTTTTCTAAAACTCATCTTTTTTCCAGGAACATCTCAGTATGAACACTTGTGTTGAGATTGGCTTTGTGGATTTCTCTGTGGGGACTAGATACTCTTGGAAGCCCATGTTGCCTTGCATTTTGTGAGGCTGAGCATCACTGAGAGAGAGATGGGAAGTTTAGTGGCATGATTCTTGCCTTTGAAATATGTGTGTACTTCTTAATGACCATCAAAAGAGACCCTGCAGACGACAAAGAAAACCATTCTCGTTATGCTTGAGTATTTCAAAGTCAGTGAACAGCATTCTTGATGTTACTGTCCTCAGTCTCTTCTGTCTGTCTGTCAACAACCACAAAATTGAATCTCACACTAAGAAATCAAACTGACCACACTTCAATGCCAGGAGCCAGGAACTGAATCCCTCTCACCAGAAAATATACTTCACCCACTACGCTACCTTCATGATGTGTGCCCTGCCTAGCAGGGAGCTGGGATTGCCTGCTTCTCCATGCTCATGATGGAGAAGGGAATGGCAATCCACTCCAGTATTCTTGCCTGAAGAGTCCCATGGACAGAGGAGCCCGGCGGGCTGCAGTCCAGGGGTCACAAAGAGTCAGACACGACTGAGCACACAGACACACTCATGCATCTAAATAAAGAGCTATCTAAATCGAGGGACAAATGTTTAAGCAATCAAATTTGGGTAAAATTCCCCCAAAGCACCCTTATAACAGAAGTTGCTTTCTCAGAGTCCTATCACCTCATGAAGGGTCAGGCACTAGGAAGTGCTAAGACTTTCTTGGGCACAGGAATAAAAGCTCAAGGAGAAGATCTGACATTGTCCAGCTAGGACGTTTAGGGAAGACATGGATAAAGGAGAAGAACTAAACTCTAACATAAATGTCATTCTGACTATTAGAATCCCAGAGCCATCATTTAAATTACAAGTCAGAAGTGCACTGAGAAGAACAAATGCACGAAAACTGCGGTGGTGTTGAATACCTGCAGTGGAGATCTTACCAGAGAGGTAGAAAGAGCAGGAGAAAGTTTTGCAGCTGTTTCACTTGAAAAGAAGCATCTAACTTAACACATCTGGTATCCTGGTGCTTACCCACTCATCCACAGCAGGTAAGTACCAGGATACCGGGATCGCCCTGCAAATCTCCTCAGATTGATTTTCTTCAGTCCAGAGATAAATAAAATATGACTGAATCAGCTGTGCTGTAATAGGGCTCATTTGGGATGCTGTGAATTATTTATTCCTGACTGTGGACCCATTCAGCATGTTGACTCACTAACCTTTTAAAACCATCTGATAAAAATTGACTTTATCAGATTTTCTTTGCTTAAATTGATTCATTTGCATAAACACATTTCAGGGCCAGCTTCTTTCTTCGCAGTCCTGAACTCACATCCGTTTATACATCCGGGAAAAAATAACGTGTACGTAGGAAGAACTCTACACAAAGCAACAGAGCCCAGCCACACCCATTGGTGGACCTGGTGCCTCAGGAAGGCTACAGGCCCAAGGAAATTGATGACTGCTTTCTTCCCCAATAAACTCAGACATAAAACTCACTCATTCATCCTATAACAGTGCTTACCACGTGCCTGATGTAGGACATGTGTTGGTGAAAAGACAGGCAAGTTCCTGCTCACATGATGCTTACCAGCCAGCAGAAGACACAGAAATTAGACCCAAAATGGCACAAAGGAAGCTGGCAAGTAACTATAAATTGTGACAACTGCTATGAGACAGCACAGGCTGCTCTGAAGGAGGAAAGGAGGATATGGGTTTAGGGGTTCAGGAAAGCCCCCTCAACCAAAAGACTCTTTTATCCTGAGACCTGAGGGATGGGCAAGAGTTCGTCAGGAGAAGAGCTTGGGGACAGGTGTGCACAGCAAGGGGAAGAGCATTGAACACCTAGGGGGACTTTGAGGAACACATAGAACCAGAGATGGAAAGTGGCAGGTGAACATGCAAGCAACATGAAAGGAACTTGAAGATGTAGGCATGGCCCGGGTCAGGCAGAACCTGTGAGTCATTTTAGGGACTGAAATTTTTTTCCAAGCTCACAGGGAAACAAACCACTGAAGGATTTTAACACAAGAAGTGATGTTTCCTTCACTGCTGTATAGATAGAGAATGGATCTGAGTAGAAGAGAAGTAGAAAATTCATTTAAATGGACATTCAAATGGTCCAAATAAGAGGTGGCCATGACTCGAGACAGATAGATGGTGGTTAGAGAAGGCAAGTGAATGGGAGTACAGCACTCAGAGATGGGGAGACTGGAGGAGGACGAGGTTTAAGGGAAAAGACCAACAGTTCTGCTATAGACATTTAGTTTGAAATTCCCACTAAACATTCAGGTGGAGATATTAGCATGGTAGTTGGATTTATGAGCATGAAAGAATTACCACACTACATAGAGAAGGAAGAACCAGGATAAAAATTCAAACAAACAAACAAAAAAGCCAGAGCAGTCAGAGAGAACATAAGAACCCAGGTCAGGGAAATCAAGAGCAATAGAAGAAAGGAGGAGGGCATCACCCACTATATCATATTCTGGAATGTCTGAAGACCCCTCTTCCAGGCCATGAATGGTTTTACCAGAACAGTTTCAGGAACATAACAGAAGAATCCTTCTTAGAGTGAGTTGAAGAATGGCTGGGAAGCAAAGAGGTAGAAACAGTTAATCACGGGCAATACTTTTAAGGAGTGTGGCTGGGAAAGAAAAAGGAAATAGTAGCTGAGTAGGTCAAAGGTAGGTTTATTTGTTAGCTTTTTGCTTTTTCAGTCCTGTTCTTAGAATTGGGGGAGGAGACTTTAGACCTCTGTACCACCACTCTTGGAAATAATCCAATTAAAGAGGAGACATTGAAGAGTCAAGAAAGAGAAGAAACAACCAAGGAACAAAAGACTTGAGCTGTTGGTAGTGGGGAGAGAGGGCTGAGGTCTGGAGCAAGAGAAGAGTTATGAGCTCTGAAGAGGCTGCTCTTCCCTCTCTGGCCCAAGCTGGGGAGAGATCACGCCAGAAGCATCACTGACATTATACACACGGCTTGAGGAAAATTTGATTTTAATCCAAATTCCCAGAACCATGAAGATTGGAAGCTCTGGGATTTTAAAACATTAAAAGATGCCTGCCCATGAAGACTCTCTGTTTGGTGATGCTGAAGTCCAATCAGCCAACAGAACAATTATGTTTACTGACTTGCTGACAATACCTTTTAAGAATCCTCCAATTTTGAGTTTATTCCACCAATTATTCCTCTAAGGCAAAAAAAAAACTCAAGGCTCAGTGTTTTATTACTTCTATTTATGGTAATAAAAACTCAACCCACAGATTCAAATAAACATGCAGAATGAAATGAAGTAAAATGAACTAGCTTAAAATGCACTGTGTACTAAATAACCCTTCACAAATGGATTTCCCCTAGGCTTTATGCCCATACTTACTTACACTGCTAAGTGCTTAACTCAAGGACACTCCCCTCCCAGCAGATGGTCCAAGGACAGCAAGCAGGGCCTGCACCTGCTGTTCTGCAGCATCCATGAGCAGCCCAGAGCCACTGGAATCCCGGGAGGAGTTTCTGAGAATGGGGGCTCTATCTCTTTCCACAAGTTCACCTTGGAAATCTAAAGTCCAGCAGATTCATTTACTCATTCACTCATTCAACATATATGCTTTGAACATCTACCACGTGGCAGCCATGGTCCTAGGAGCTGAAAAAATTGTGGGAATAAAATATTCCTTGCCCACAAGGAGTTTTCATTCAAAATGACAAAGTGAGAATAAGCCAGGGATGACTTTCAACGTATATGGAGAATGTGGTCAATTCTCACCTCTTTCACTGCTTCCACCCCAGTTTAAGTTGCCACCAAGCCTCACTTAAGATTACTGCAACAGCCTCCTAACTGGATATTCAACTTCCACTTTGTCCCTTTATGGTCTCTTCTCCATGGAGGAGCCAAAGAAACGCTTTTCAATTATTAATTCAGACCATGTCAAAGCTCTGCTCCAAACCTTTGGATGGCTTTCCAGCTTACATTTGCGACTTACATTATGAATAAAATATCAACTCACATTTACAACTTGCAAGGCTGAAATCCTCTCTGACCTCATGCCCTGCCATTCTCCTTAGGGCACACTGCAAAAAAATGGACACAGTGTTTGGCCGTTTGTCCTGTCAACAGTCAAATTCTCCAGGCCTTGAACCTGGGATTGGCCATGAGACTTGCTTTGACCAATAGAATGTGGGAGAAGTGACCTGCCATATGAACAAGCCTCCAATAACTTGTTAGAGGATGCAGACCAGAGATAAACCATCCCGTCTGTGGTCCCCAAGGCCAATCAGCGCTCAACTTCTGATAGCTGCCAGAGATATGTGACAGCTTCATCAAGACCAACAGAAGACTGTCCAGCTAAACTAGCCACAAATAAGTTACTAAGCTAAATGAATGGTCACTGTTTTAAACCCCTAGGCTTTGAGGTGGCTTATTACACAACAAAAGCCAACTGATGCATCTCCCCTCACTCATTTCATCCCCACCACACCCACTTCCTTACTGTGACATGAATACAACTAAGCTGTGTACCCCCCACCCTTTGCAGTTGCTATTCCCTTTAGAGCACTCCTCAACCAGATATCCACATATATCACACTCTTCAGATCTCAGCCCAGCTGTGAGCCTTTAGTGAGACATTCCTTGCACACAGTATTGTTGTTCAGTCATGTGTCTGACACTTCATGACCCCATGGACTGCAGAATGCCAGGCTTCCCTGTCCTTCACCATCTCCCAGAGCTTGCTCAAACTCATGTCCATTGAGTTGGTGATGAGTGAAATTGTGCAGTAGTTTGAACATTCTTGGCATTGTCCTTCTTTGGGATTGGTTCTTCTTTCAGCATTCTTGCCTTGAGAACCCCATGAACAGTATGAAAAGGCAAAAAGATCTGACACTGAAAGGTGAACTCCCCAGGTCTGTAGGTACCCAATGTACTACTAGAGAAGAGCAGAGAAATAGCTCTGGAAGGAATGAAGAGGCTGAGCCAACGTAGTAAACAGCACCCAGTTGTGAATGAGTCTGGTGGTGAAAGTAAAGTCTGATGCTGTAAAGAACAATATTGCATAGGAATCTGGAATGTTAGGTCCATGAATCAAGGTGAATTGGAAGTGGTCAAACAGGAGATGGCAAGAGTGAACATCGACATTTTAGGAATCAGTGAACTAAAATGGACCGGAATGGGCGAATTTAATTCAGATGACCATTATATTTACTTCTATGGGCAAGAATCCCTTAGAAGAAAGGGAGTAGCCCTCATAGTCAACAAGAGTCTGAAATGCACACAGTATATAGTACTGCAAACTTACCTACCTACTGCAGCCCAGCACTGTTTTTGTGTTTTTTCATGAGGTTTCTCTTCATCTAATATATGATATTTACCATACATTTATATATTTATTTATTTTGAATCCACCTTGTCCATTAGAATATAAGTCCCATGAGGACCAGGACTTTTTCTTGTTTCATCCTCCTTATGTTTCCTGTAACTGACACAATGCCTAGCACATGGTAGGAAAGGAGTAAGCCAATGAGTGAGTGAAACAAACCAGGAAACATAAGATACTAATAACCAGTTTAAAAAATTTAAAATAGGATGATGAGATAGTAAGTGTACTGGTGTCTTCTTTAGATTTGGTGGTGACAGAAGGAATTACTGAGGTAGTGACATTTGTGTGAACACCTGAATAAATTCTTCAGTTTGCATGTAAGTGTCACATCAATAATGCCATTGTTTCCGATCATGGCTGAACCCACTATAACCGCTGAGGGTCAGTGTCCACCTACAGATCCAAAAAGGAAGGCTACAGCTTTGTACCCGTCCTGACGTAGGTAGTCTTTCATGACCTCTCCTATCAAGTATGCCATCAATATCATTATAGCTACCCTATCACAGGTAACAATAATCACAATATGAATCTTTTCAAGTGACTGTACTGCTCCAGATACTGTCTATGGTACACTATGCATTTTAACTCATTGGTAAAATTATTATCTTCATTGTACAGACAGAAACTAGGGGACAGAGAATTTAGGTATGTGCTAAGCAGTAGCTGGATGGCATCACCGACTCGATGGACAAGAGTTTGAGTGAGCTTTGGGAGCTGGTGATGGACAACAAAGCCTGGTGTGCTGCTTCAGTCCACGGGGTTGCAAAGAGTCAGACACAACTGAGCGACTGAACTGAACCGAATCAGTAGTGCTGGATTTAAACACAAGCAATTGGGGCAATCCTACTCCCGGGCATATATCCAGAGAAAAGCATGGTTTGGAAGGATACATGTACTCCAGTGTTCATTGCAGTACTGTTTAAAATAGCCAGGACACGGAAGCAACCTAAATGTCCATCAGCAGATGAATGGATAAAGATGTGGTACATATATAAAAAGGAATATTACTCAGCCACAAAAATAAGAAAACAATGCCTTTTGCAGCAAAATGGATGTACCTGGTGATGATCATTCTGAGTGTAGTAAGTTAGACAAAGATAAGTATCATATAATATCACTTATATGTAGAATCTAAAAAAAAAAATGATGCAAAGGAACTTATTTACAAACAGAAACTAACTCACAGACTTAGAAAACAAATTTATGGTGATCAAGAGATAAGGGTACCAACATAATTGGTTAGTGTAGGGGAAAGATTGGGAGTTTTGGATGAACACGTACACATGAATATGTTTAAAATAGATAACAAACAAGACCCTACTGTGTAGCACAGGAACTCTGCTCAATATTCTGCAAAAAGAATTTGTAAAGAATAGAGACAGGGATATAACTGAATCACTTGGCTGTACACCCGAAACTAACACAACATTGTTAATCAACTATGTTCCAATGTAATAATAAAATATTTTTGCTGCTATGCTGCAGCAACAAGGACGGACCTAGAGATTTCATACTAAGTGAAGTCAGAGAAAGAGAAACATCATATGATAGCACTTATATGCGGAATCTATCAAATGATATGTGTGTGTGCTAGTCAGTCAGTCGTGTCTGACTCTTTGCAACCCAAAAATACTAGCATGAGTTGCCATTCCCTTCTCCAGGGATCTTTCTGATCCAGGGATTGAACCCATGTCCCTTATGTCTCCTGCAGTTCATGCACAATCTTTACCGCTGAGCCACTGGGGAAGCCCACAGATCTGCCAGCATAATTGGTTCAGTGAAGATGCCTCCTTGAGTCTGCCCAGGGATACCATAAGACTGCCTTCTTATATCTTTACATGGAAGAAAGACAGCTAGGCATCTCTCTGGCCTTCTTCTTATAAGGGCACTAATCCCATCACTGGGCTCCACCCTCATGACCTAATCGCTTCCCAAAAGTCCCACCTCCTAATATAATCACACTGGAGACTGGATTTCAATATATGAATTTGAGAGATATACTTACATTCGATTCATAACACCAGGTACCTGAGATAAAATAAGGTCATTAGGGTGGTCCCTGATCCAGTATAATAGGTGTGTTTGTAAGAAGCAGGAACTTAAACACAAAGACACATATACAGGGAAGACCACATGAACACACAGGAGAAAACAGCCATCTCCAAGACATGGACAGAGGCCAGGAACAGACCTTTCCCTCACGGCTCTCAGAAGGAACCACTCTGCTGACACCTCGATCCGGACTTTCAGCCTGAGAACTGTAAGACTAGAAATCTCTGTGGTTCATGACGGCCAGTGTGCAGCAGCACTCTGTTACTGCAGCTGTAGCAACTCATACACAGTAAAAGGCCTTAGGATATGTCCTGTGCTGCCTTATCACTGAACACTGAGGGTTTTATTTTGAGGCTGAGTTGGTTGCCTGGTATTGTTAGGATGTGGCGGGGATAACAAGGACTCTAATTCAACCTGGTATTCAAAAGTGAGACTCAGTAATTCAGAAATTATAACCTCTCTTATTAATCCAGGAGAGGACAGAAACATGAGTCAGACACCATACTTCTACACAAGATGGATAGCTAGGGCTGGAGGTCAACAAAATGGACGGAAAAGAGATGTGCAGGGAGTACAAAAGCATGCTCCCTAGAAGCGAAGACAAAACGAGGGCATGGCCTCCTTCCCTATATGTTCTATTAATACTGATCACTACTTCCCATAGGGAAGGCTGAAACACGCTCCCCTGCTAAGGAACCTCATATCCGTTCATGTCAGTGACAGCTATAGGGAATTTGGTGTTTGGGCTGCATCCTCAGCCTGCATCATCACAGCTGCATAATGAAATGAAAACCCAAGGTAAGCCATGGTTCTTGGAAATTCAGTCACCAATTCAGGGTGAACAATACCTCAAGATAAGAGCTGAGATCAGCCTAATAAAAATTTGCAGACATGGTGAGAACTAGCAGGTTTCATAAGACATTCATAAAGGTTCTAGGCACATGAGTAAAAATGGTCTGCTTTGTTAAAATGTGATTTGAAACTATCTTTAGAGAAATTATGTAATAGATTTGTTCCTTTTTGCCTATTAATTTTTGAAAAGGTCTTGGTAATGATGGATTTACAGGCAAGAATCCTAAATGATTCACAGGGCCCCTACCATCACAATAAATTTTCTCACATTGCCCCTAAGCCAAACAAAATAGCTTAAAGTCCTCTTTATGAAGTAGTCAGATCCAGACAATTAAATAAGTACCTTTCTAAACAACTTAGTAGCCACTTGAAGAAATAATAATAAATTTTCATTATTCAATGACCACAATTACTTGTAACATAACATGGGTCCCTGCTGCACCCTGATCGGCTTCTCAAGTTTTCAACTGAGAGAAGACACTGCCTCTTCCATTCCCTGCTTCAGCTCTATCTTCACGGAGCACTTTCATCGTATCCCAGCAATCCTGAAAATCTGACTTTACAAACTTAGGCTATCAAAAGGAAGCTGGAACCTGAAACCATGAACTGCCCTGAGCTAGCAATTCACCCATTTCCAGACAGATGGTGCCGTATTTTCCTTGAAAATTGACAGTATCCAGTGGTGCCCCTGGAAGTTTCCAGGCATGAATTTCCAAGCCAGAGACTTATAAAATCATTAGTTTATATCTCAAACACAACATTACACTTATGGGCAAGACTCATAATTAAGAATAGAAGATGCAAATCTACATCTTTCGATTTCTACTAATCTGTTAATCATTTCTAAGTTGTGGGCTAACTGTTTTGTCAGATGTGCTAGATTTGCACTGGTACAAGGAACACCAGCTGAACCGTATTCTTATTGTTTGATTAGGTGTGCATTGTTATAATTGCCTTTCAGCCAAGCTTTCTTTACCAGAAAGTTTTTTAGCCTCTTGTCAGTTGTGTGATGGTAAAGTGGAGTTTAAACCAAGTACTGTAATCTGCAATATCTATCCCATGGGGTCCTGATAACGGGATATGTCACATTAAGCTGAAATGCAACCCCAGTGAGGATGACACTGCCAAGGTTCCTTCTTTGGAACATTGCTGATAGCATATTCATGACCATCTGACGTTTGAACTGAATACTGGCACAAAAGCCAACTCGTATATTAAATATCAGTAAGGCTGTCCTGGGTGTTCTTTGGAAGGAGTGATGGTAAAGCTGAAACTCCAGTACTTTGCCCACCTCACATGAAAAGCTAACTCATTGGAAAAGACTCTGAGGCTGGGAGGGATTGGGGGCAGAAGAAGAAGGGGACAACAGAGGATGAGATGGCTGGATGGCATCACCAACTCGATGGACATGAGTTTGAGTGAACTCTGGGAGTTGGTGATGCACAGGGAGGCCTGGCGTGCTGCAATCCATGGGGTCGCAAAGAGTCGGACACGACGGAGCGACTGAACTGAACTGAACTGAAGGCCGCTCCTGTGTCGACTAAGGATGCTGCTGTTGCTGTTTAGTTGCTAAGTTGTGTCCAACTCTGCAGCCCCAGGGACTACAGCCTACCAGGCTCCTCTGTCCATGGGATTTCTCAGGCAAGAATACTGGAGTGGGTTGCCATTTCCTCCTCCAGGGGCTCCTTCCAACCCAGGGGTCCAAACTGTGTCTCTTGCATTGGCAAGTGGATTCTTTACTACTGCTGCTGCTGCTAAGTCGTGTCAGTCGTGTCTGACTCTGTGCGACCCCATAGACAGCAGCCCACAAGGCTCTGCCAACCCTGGATTCTCCAGGCAAGAACACTGGAGTGGGTTGCCATTTCTTTCTCCAATGCATGAAAGTGAAAAGTGAAAGTGAAGTCGCTGTCATGTCTGACTCAGCGACCCCATGGACTGCAGCCCACCAGGCTCCTCCGTCCATGGGATTTTCCAGGCAAGAGTACTGGAGTGGGGTGCCATTGCCTTCCTCTTTACTACTGAGTCACCTGGAAACCCAGATTGAGTAAAATACATGTAACTATCCTATGACTGGGATGGCATGTGGTTCAAGTTCAATAAATCCTATTATCTTCGAGCTCACAGTGCTGTTTGGTCTCCAAAATGGCCACTTGCCATGTGGCTTTTAAAGTGTGGAATAACTTCCCAGCAATACCTGGCCTGCCATGAAGAATCTAGCCCCAAGGTGGGCATCTCAGGATGGATTTGGAGCTTGTGAAAGTAGTCAGGACCTTAGGACTGCTTCATCCATGGACTTCTCTCAGCAGGGGAACCCTGGCAGTCTGTAAGTTCTTGTTGATTTCTGCTTCATTATACTATCAAAGGGATCCTTGCAAGAAATCCAGAATGTGTGAGAACAAAGACACGTGGGTCCTAAAACCCCTTATATATTAATACCAAGTCAGTGTGATGAGAATTTCCTCATTCTGATTTGTGAACATAACTTCTTGCTGGCAAGTCTTTAGAAAGTGTTCACCGTAAAGAATTCAGATGAATCCCTTAACTGCTTCAGTTGAGTTTGGGTTTCTTAAATAACATCACTCCGGCTAACAGTTATTGTGCAAATTAAGCATTGCAACCTGGTGCAGTCAAGGAGAAATTGTTAACGAAGGGAAAAAGCAGCCATCATTTTAACATAAACCATGGATGGTTTAAAGTTGTGGTGGTGGGTGTAAGGGGCTCATACGGATCACTTGACATCTAAACAAAGGAGAATCAGGAATTAAGATGAATCCGTTTCTCATCTGCACGGTGCTCACCAATTCCATGAAGTCGCATGCCAAGAATGTGCCATATAAACGCCTCTAATTAACAACTAAATCTTTTACAAAAAAACGTTGGCAGATAGACCAATTTTTAACACATGAATTATTTCGTACTCTATTTCAAGTCATAACACTTTGCAGCTGGAATTCAACTTAAGTCTTTAATTGCAAGGGCTTTCTATATTGTTCTTATTGTTACAACAGCTACTTTTTTAATGCCCTGCAGAGACATTTTACAAGAAGTGCTTCTAAGAATGAAAAATATTAGTGTTATATGATGGTCCTGTATTTCTTAAGGCAAGAAAAGCTCAATGACATATTCTCCCTTTGGACCTCTCTTTAGTCCTAAATATTTGGTTTCAAATATTTCAAGGTGTTTATGTAATGGGACATATTGAATTAAGATTCCAGTTGTAGATTTAAAATTCTAATAAGTACTGACATTAAATCAATTCACCATAGTAACTGCCCACCATAATACTGTTTTTTCTAACCTTAAGATATGACATCTCTAAAAGTCTTGCTTTGATAAGCATCTACTTTTAATGGGCATGGATGCTTTATAAGGAGACAAATTAATAACTTGATTAAGGTACTAAAAATTGAGGAAATATATTTGAAGGGCTGTGAATCTCTAATAACAACATAAATCTACTTACTTACATCATCTCAACTCAATCAAAAAATCAATAAGTAAAAAGCACCCCCCTAATGGTTCTTCCAAACATAAATGGTGGAGATAATTAAAGTTACATAAAATTAATTAATTGGATAATTAAAGATCTAGAGTAACTAGTAAAACATTCAGGTTTCACAGGCTACAGTGGAAATCCCCAGGATAACAAGAATTAATGGATCTGTACAATTGTGGAGGCTTCCCCTATGACTCAGTGGTAAAGGATCCCCTGTGATGCAGGAGACTCGGGAGAAGTCGAGTTCGATCCCTGGGTTCAGGAAGATCCCCTGCAAGAGGACAATACCAGTACTCTTGTTGCCTGAAAAAAAATTCCATGGGTTTTCTCCCAGAGCCTGGTGGGCTTCAGTCCCTGGGGTCGTGAAGAACTGGATACGACTGAGTGACTGAGAACCCATACAGCGGGGGCTGAGTATTCAATGAACATGTCCTAAGGAACTCCACTCTGTCTAAGTTACATTCATTGCTGGGCTTCAGGCACACAATAGAGGCTGGCAAAACTCTTCAAAGTCCTGCCTTTCTTTGCATGCAATGTGGAACCATGTAACTAAGAGGTCAAGAGATTGTGAGTTGGCTGGATGTCAGCCCCATCAGGCCTGGCCATAAAATTATCTTTTGTAAGCCTCCCTTTCTCTTCCTTCTCTGAATTCTGGAGACTCTGTGTTGTAGATGGTTTATCTCCAAGACAGAAAGCACTTGACCCATCCTGGATTAGAACATGAGCGATCAGCTCTCTTTGGGTTAAGGGGGTAAACTCTCTGGGATTTTGCAGTCTGATCCACAGTGCAGCCTGACCTCCCCTGACTAATACGAGGCATGTCTGGGCAGGTCTGGAGAATTGCCTGGGTCAACGCAGCAGTGCATCTGCCTGAGTAGCCAGCCTTCTGCATGTGAACTCAAGCACCACAGTTACGATCTGTCACTGCTCTGCGAAGAGGGACTCTTCTGAGTGTGACAAGCCACCTGCTTTGCAGATTTCTACTCAGACCCAGCTCCCCGGACCCAGTCTACTGCAGCACAGGAGAGGCAAGGGTGGGGGGAGGGGAAGTCGGTGTGCCAAGCACTGTTAGTTTGGCACTGTTAGTGCGAAGCATCTCCGTTCTGTCTGCTCTCTTCTTTATGAAACCCTCACATCAGCTCCCCAACCCTCGGGATTCTGGTTGGATGGGAAGAGCCTGCAGGAGGTCAAGGGGAAGGAGCAGAGTGAAGGTGGGGTGTCTGCTTCCCCTGCTCCCTCCTAACCTGACATGAACATGGCAGTGGCTACATTCTTCTAACCTCAGCTCATCTCCTCTTCCACAGCACAGTTCTGAACAATCTCCAAGAACCCTCCCCCAATCCCTTCACATCCTAGCTGTCCACTGTCTCTTGTCAGTTCTCTTTACCCCGCTCACAAGTGGTCCTAGCAGTAAAAGTGGTAAAGAACCTGCCTGCCAATGCAGGAGATGTAAGAGACACAGGTTCAGTCCCTGGGTTGGGAAGATCCCCTGGAGCAGGGCATGGCAACCCACTCCAGTATTCTTGCCCGGAGAATCCCCCTGGACAGAGGAGCCTGGCGGGCTACAGTCCAAGGGGTCGAAAAGAGTTAAACATGACTGAAGTGACTGAGCATGCACACATCCTGCTCACAGCATCCACAAGACACATCTAGAGATCTTTGTGTTTCCTATCAGGGCTGGATTCAGGCTGCATGTAATTTAAAAGGCTAAAACTATGTTTCCTGAGATAATGGTAAGACACTAAGACACAAAGTGGCCTCATCAGGTGAAATACAGCTGAACAGAGAAAGTGAGGTGTTCTCCCTGTCCTGACTCGAGGCCTGGTGCAGCTGGGCTATATGCAGACTCCCAGAGACCCACGGGCACCTCAGGGCCCTAGTGAGTGAGTCGCATCCTCACACCTGTTGGGTGGAGGGACCCGCAAGGACTGTGACAGTCTGCAGACAGCTCGAGTACGGGCTCAAGAGGTCATGGCTGGCTCTTTCCACGCAGCTTTGAACACTGCGGAACAACTACTAACTGCCAAGGTGTATTCAAGCCCACTGCAATGGCCCCTGGGTAAGCCCAGGTGTATTTGGAAATGGTCTGAAGCTGTTCAGGGTTCCTCCCTAGAAAGGAGAGGCAAGAACCAGAGAACCAGAATTTAATGCTCTTGCTGTCAGCCCCTGTGTAATTCCAGACTGAGGTGTCAGAAAAGTCTCTGAGTAATAGCATGTGCCCTAGCAAAAGAAATGACTTCCTTGGAATGAATTTACCAGTCATATACTAAACTTTAGTGTGTGTGTGAAAACACCACTTCAAATGAGTCTTTCAAAGTTCATAGGAAAACTGATCCAATATTCCAAAATTCAGGGGAAAAAATGTAAGCAAGCTTGGCCATCTGTTCATCAAGTAACTTATAAAACACTAATTCCAGATGGATATTTAAACCTTAGACTTTCACTTACTCTGCCCTTCTGTGCCTAGCTGCTTTCATTTTCCAAAATGCCTTTTTAATTTTGTTTATGCAGACAAGTCCCATGAACCCTTGATTAGTGAAGGTTGACTAAAAGGTGATCTTACAGATGAATTTCTCTATTTCTAATATCGGAGAAGCCGATGGCACCCCACTCCAGTACTCTTGCCTGGAAAATCCTATGGAATCATCATTCAGTCCTTCATGTGGCAACCCTGAATCTCTCAACTGTTAATCATAGTTCATGCAATTGATGCAACTGACATACAATTGACATGAGCTGCTATGCTGCTGTTTACCCTGGCACAATACTTTCTTTCATTTCGGAAAACCCAGATGTTGTACAAATAAAACAGTATTATGTCAAACCATCCAAAGACATTTGTAGGTATTTAAAGTTGTGGAATGCCTGGAAATGTTATCTATCATCTTCATACTATTTATCAGTGTATATTGAGTATATTTTCTTGGCATTGTTCAAGAAACATTTTTCTAGCATAGTTGGTGCCCTTCATATTTTTCTATGAAGCAATAGACTATAACAATTTTTTAAAATCACAATTTAAAATGGAAATATTTCCTTATTTTTAAGGCAACTATTTTATATGAAACAGCTATGTCAAATTTAATTTTATTTAATGTGTGCTCCAGTCATGTCAGTTGTGTCCAACTCTTGGCAATCCTATGGACTGTAGTCCACCAGGCTCCTCTGTCCATGGGATTTTCCAGCAAGAATACTGGAGTGGGTTGTCATCTCCTCCTCCAGGGTATCTCCTCAACCCAGGGATTGAACCTGCATTTCCTGTGACTCCTGTATTGGCAGATGGATTCTTTACCACTAGCCACCTGGAAAGCCCTTTATAAAGATGTCCAAATAGAGATATTTATAATACTTATTTTTGGATTATTTTACATTCCCATTATACCTTAAGTAAATTACTTTTCCAGCAACTTGCTGGCTGAGCAATACTTTATTTCTATACTGACTTTCAGTGCTCCAAAAAAGACTTTATAAAAATTAGCTGTAGAATTGAGTAAGATATCACTAATATCATTTTTGAGTTTGTTTTCAGAGAGAAACAATAGAGAAAGAGTAATTTCCAGTCGACATTCATCCCAATAAATTACACAGTTCTTTCATTTGAGGTCATTTTATGCCACTTATCCCAACTTATTTTTGTCCTTACATGGCACTGGGGCTGTTATCAGAGTGAAATCCTATCAGTGATAAAGGACCAAAACAAAAATAGATCAAAATTTTAAAAAGAGAATGCAATGCTATGCATTTGTGCTATGAAATTAAAAATGTGTGCAAAAAAATGCAAAGAGGATGAAATTTCCATGTCTTCCCTTTCTTAGCATTTCAAGATGCGAAAATTTCCTAGTAAATCAATAAAGACAAAATATTACATCAGTTACAGAGAAAATGAGATAGTTATTTGTTGCCCTTAAGATTCTGTCTAACTGAATTATGTAAATACAAGTAAAATCTCACTTTAATAAATTCAATAATTAAATCCAGATTTAATTTTGGAAATTTGGTCCACCTCTCAGCTAACAGTTCATATTAATTGCTATGCTGATGGAAGTACCATTAATTCTAGGTGATAAACACACATACATAATAGGTGCATTCATATTTTTACTAACCATTTGTTAAACATTGGTCAGTGTTTCCAATCAATGAAGATCATGAGCTATTTGAAAAGATCGAGTGTTTACAAACCTTGAACTTGAAGACTTCTGTTATGCAAAACACACTCAAAATTAGGATATTGTGACACAAAATGTGCCCATGATATTTAGGCATTATAAAGATAGTTTTACTGTCTTTCAGACTTCTGTAGAGTTGTAGGATATTACAGAACAAAATCTGTGCAGGGTGCTACTCAATAAAGGAAAATAAAACATCCTTGGTTCTGGTAAAAAAAAAAAAAAAAAGTCTGATGGTGATATACAGAAAGGGATAGACACAAAATGGCAAAAGGCAGTAACAATTTTATAGGTGAATACAACTGAGACAGCATTATTAAACAAAGTCAGAGTGCTCAAAATATACTCTAATTTGTCATTATTGAGGCAGAAGACAATCGTGTCACCAACAAATCAACCCAGTAACACTGCCAGAGATCCAACTGTAAGCTGACAGTCTTACTCCACATATGTTTCTATAGTAGACAACACTTTCCATTCTTACTGAAATTAGTTCACTTCTTACATCTTTTTCCACCTGACAAAATTTATTGTGGCCTATAGATCATGGCTTCCAGTACCATCACTTCATGGTAAATAGATGTGGAAACAGTAACAGATTTTATTTTCTTGGGCTCAAAAATCATTGCAGACGGTGACTGCAGCCACAAAATTAAAAGACACTTGCTCCCTGGAAGGAAAGCTATGACAAACCTAGACAGCATATTAAAAAGGAGAGACATTACTTTGTCAACAAAGGTCTGAATAGTCAAACCTATGGTTTTTCCAGTAGTCATGTACAGATGTGAGAGTTGGACCATAAAGAAGGCTGAGCACTGAAGAACTGATGTTTTTGAACTGTGGAGCTGGAGAAGACTCTTGAGAGTCCCTTTGACTATAAAGAGATTAAACCAGTCAATCCTAAAGGAAATAGACCCTGAATATTCATTGGAAGGACTGATGCTAAAGCTGAAGCTCCAATCCTTTAGTCTCCTGATGGGAAGAGCCAACTTATCAGAAAAGACCCTGATGCTGGGAAAGAATTGAAGGCAGGAGGAGAAGGGAGCAGCAGGGGATGAGATGGTTGGATGGCATCACTGACTCAATAGACATGAGTTTCAGCAAACTCCAGGAGACAGTGAAGGACAGGGAAGCCTGATGTGCTTCAGTCCATGGGGTCTCAAAGAGTCGGACATGACTTAGTGACTAAACAACATGTCTGAAGGCTCATGTTAAGTTACCAGGCAAATGAGATCTGATGGGATTTATATTTCATTTTAAATAGATGAAATAATGGTGAATACTTACAAATGCCTTTAGACACACACTTTAAAGCCAGCAGTGGCTTGACTGTTCCATTTAATAGGGGACAGCCTGGGGAATTCGGACAGAAGGACAGGCTCAGCTAACCAGGACGCACACGCAACTTAAGGCAACGCTTGTTAATAAAACAGTTCAACATAATTCTTTTTTTAAAAAGTTCAACATTCTAATCCTAATTGCAGTAACTCCTCATTAATTTGTAAGGAAGAAACCAAACAATCATTATGAAATAAATAGCAGGCAGTAATGTACTCTAGTTCATAAGCAGTAACATAATGCCATCAGAATTACCTACTATGGAGAAAGGAAAGCAGAAAATAGTAAGTTACAATTTCTTACTTATGATTTTCTATTAGATTCTGGATATATTTTCAGTTTTGAAATATAGAAAGTATACAAAATAGAACAAAGGTGAAAAAGATTTGAACCCTGGTAGCTCAGCTGGTAAAGAATCCACCTATAATGCAGGATTTCCCGGTTTAATTCCTGGGTCAGGAATATCCCCTGGAGATGGGACAGGCTACCCACTCCATATTCTTGGGCTTCCCTGATGGCTCAAGCAGTAAAGAATCCTCCTATAATGCAGGAGACCTGGGCTCGATCCCTGGGTTGGGAAGATCCCCTGGAGGAAGGGATGGCAACCCACTCCAGTATACTTGCTTGGAGAATTCCCACGGACAGAGGAACCTGGTGGGCTGCAGTCCATGGGGGTTGCAAAGAGTCAGACACAACTGGGAGACTAAGTACAGTAGAGAGAAAAGAAAAAAAAAAAAACACAATCTAAAATAAAATATGTTACCAGCAAAGTAGTGTGAAGAACCAGAGGGAAAGTTAAGAATAAAAAAAGCAATGGATTGATGGGACCTGGATCTGAATTCCCATTTTGGAATCATGAATGAATCATCCTTACCCCTCCGGGGCTCAGCTTCTTCCAGGTACACCTGATGATCTCTTAGATCCTTTTCAGGTCAAATAACCTGGGAACATTGCCATTTCACAAAGAACAGCTTAAATAGAAAGATCATTTTACTTTGTGCTTGGAACTGGAATATACATCCTTTTGTATCTAAATTCTATTCAGTTCTACCTTCTGACAACTTCTGAAGCAAAATATTTAATAGTAGTGATGTGATAGCATTTAAAAAGGAGACGCAATAATAAAGTCACAGATGCTCTGAGGTGGGGTAGGGTTCACCCACAAAGAAAGAACAGAAAGGAAAAGCAGAGACAAGGTCAAGGACTTAGGCCCCAGAGTGTAGCCCAGAGCTGGCTACAGAGGATTCCTTTCATTCCTGATCCATGCCCTCAGGACAAGAGCTCAGAGCTCAAAGCTCAAAGCATCCCCAGCTGGAGAGGCTGCCCAAGTGATGCAGAATGAGGCAGGAGCTGTTGCCATGGTCAGAACCAAGCATAATGTGACTTATTCTCAAGTTGTCTGAATGGCTTAAAAGCAAAAAGGAACTAATATGTCTGGAAAGGTGATGATAAAGAGAATAATGGGCCCCGTTTTGAATACGTTCCTTTTGGTCTGATCTTATCAGCCTCAGGCCAGTCCTGTGTATCCTACCAGTCCAACTTAGTACCCATCTCAGGGCTCTATTCCTTGCTGGTCTAGGAGCTTACACTTTGCATCCATCTTTGGCTTCTTCTTCCCTAACATGACCTTCATAAACCCCCTAGAGTGTCTGGACTGCAAGAACCAAGGATGCTTAATGGTGAAAAGTGTGTACAGCTGTCCCTGGTACCTGCAAGGGATGGGTTCAAGGACCAAAATCTGTGAACCGTCGAGTCCCACAGGCAGCCCTTTGTACCTGAGGTTCTGTATCTGTTCACTCAACCAACAGATGTGTAGTACTATAATGTTTATGAAAAAATCCATGTGTAAGTGGATGTATGCAGTTCAATTCCATGTTGTTCAAGGGTCAACAGGACATGGAAATTTAGCTGTATAAGGACAGCTCTTTATAAGCAAGGTACTAAAATATGGAAAAAGGTTCAGAAACAGGCAAATCAAAGGTTGCATTTGGATATGGATGATTTATATTTAAAGTGTCAGAGAACAAGACAGGGTGGAGTGTTGGTCTGGAGACCAAAAATAAGAGAGCTGATGTTTTATTAAAAAACCCAAAGAACATCTTAAAGACTTCTTGGAAGTCTCAAGAATAAAAGAAGCAATGCCTTATAAGAGCTAGAAGCAGAAAATAACAACGACAGAAAACCCTCAGATGAAAAGTTAACAGGAACAGATAGAAACACAACTTGCCACAACAGAGACAAAGAATTCCAAGGAAATAATAAAACATAACAGGTAAGACAAAATTCACACTGGAGTAAGCAACTGACATTAACACAGGCAATAGGAATACATGGAGGCTTCCCCGGTGGTGTTAGTGGTAAAGAACCTGCCTGCCAATGTAGAAGATGTAAGAGAGACGTAGGTTTGAACGCTGAGTCAGGAAGATCCCCTGGAAGAGAGCATGGCAACCCACCCAGTATTCTTGCCTGGAGAATTCCATGGACAGAGGAGCCTGGCAGGCTACGATCCATAGCGTCGCAAAGAGTCAGACACAACTGAAGTGACTTAGCATGCACATAAGCAGGAATAGATGCAATAATCAAAGACATATTTGAGAAAATCTTGCACTTAAAGAAAAGTAAAATTAATTTTTAAAATGTCTTTTAGATATCTCCTAGAAAAATCTTTGAAACAAAAGAGTGAGGAAATATCCTAAAATGATTCAGTGAAAAACAAAAACCAAACTAGTTAGCTACTGTGGGAAATTTAAAGAGTGTTCACAACTATCCCCTCCTCCCTTTATCTGTGTCTTTGCAATGCATTTTGCAGTTCCTCCCACTGAGAGGTGGAGTCTGTTTCTCCATTTCTTGAATCTGGGTTGGTTCTGTGACTTTGGTTCTGGTTTTTGCCAATAAATGTACCAAAAATAGCTGTGTACCAGTTCCAAGCTTTTTTGAAATCCTACCATTTGAACAAGCCATCTAGCCTCCTGAAGAAGAGAGAACTCAGTTGCCCCAGCTTAGGTCCTCAGGATTCAGCCAGCCTGTCATTGCCTAAAATGCAAGAAATCTTGACTAAGGTCAGCAGAAACATCTCCCTACCCCGTAGCTGACAGCAGAGACATTAGACACTGCAGTCATGATCAAAAACCCAGAGAAAGACTGCCCAAAGACTAACGAACAAAGATAAAGGATAACTGTAAGACACTGAGTTTCGTAATTTTTTGTTACTAACTAATTAGTTACTAATTTACTAATTAGCTAACTAATTTACCTAAATAAGAACAAAAATATTATAACATGCATACACATGTACCCAAATATGCATACGTATAAGTATATGAAAAATATTGAAATATTTGAAATGCCTTTGAAGGAAATAAGCAAAACTCTACACACCAACAGACAATTGTGCAAAGAACTTCTTTAGACAATTTACAGAAAAAAATACAAATGGATAGTAAATATCATAGTCAGTCCACACAACTCCATAGATGAAAGAAACAAAAATTAAACCCCCCAAAAATGCCATTTTTCCATGCTAAATTGACAATAAAATTTAAAGCCCACAGGCTAAATGTTGAGTGTGGCATGGGAAGGCAACCACTCAAACACATTCTTGGTGAGAAGGTAAAAGTGACATGCCATTCCTATGACTAGTCTCATATTTTGAGTCTGAAAAAGGCTCATGCTTATGTTACATTTCTATACATGTAATATTTCACAATGAAACAGCAAACAAATAAATTGGCACTGAAAAAAAAATCATGATCTTTCACTTATTAATTCTACACTTGGACATTATCTTAATAAAACAGATATAAATATGGACAAAATCTGATAATACAAGAGGTTTAATAATAAGGGAGTGACTAAAATTTGGTATAGCCTTATTTAAAATTATGTAGCCATTACAGAAACCATAAATAAAGAATATTTACCAAAATGAAATAACATAGCAGTACAAAGAGAAAAACAATGCTAAATTTTAGATATTTAAGCAGGACTAAAATTTAATAAAAGTATGCTGCTGCCGCCACTGCTGCTAACTCACTTCAGTCGTGCCCAACTCTGCACCACCCCATAGACAGCAGCCCACCAGGCTCCCCATCCCCGGGATTCTCCACGCAAGAACACTGGAGTGGGTTGCCATTTCCTTCTCCAATGCATGAAAGTGAAAAGTGAAAGTGAAGTCGCTCAGTCGTGTCTGACTCTAGCGACCCCATGGACTGCAGCCTACCAGGCTCCTCCGCCCATGAGATTTTCCAGGCAAGAGTTCTGGAGTAGTATGTGTGTATATAAAGACCAGAAGGAAACACAAAGCATACTAAGTAATCATTGTGCCTGCAGGAGTACGCTTGTGTAACATTACACACACACACAGTTTTCAAATGCCCTACCATAAGCATACATTAATGTTATAAATACAATCAGTAAATTCACTTTTTAAGGAATAAGTTATATAGCAACCTTAGTGTCAGTCAATAAATGAATGGCTAAAGAGACGGGGTGAGAGGAGGGAGAATTAGAAGAAGACAGTCAAAAGATACAAACTTCCAATCATAAGATAAGTACTAGAGATATGATGTATAATACAACATGATAAATATAATTAACATGGCTGCATGTTATGTAGGAAAGGTGTTAAGCCTAAGAGTTCCTATCACAAGGTGAAAATATTTTTTCTATTTTTCAAATTTTGTATCGATGTGAGATGACAGACGCTCACTAGCCTCTCTGCAGTCATCAGTTCATGATGTATGTAAGTCAAATCATGATGCTCTACACCTTAAACTCCTACAATGCTGTATGTCAATATATTTCAGGAAAACTGGAGGAAAAAACAATTAGTATAGCTTTGGATGAATTTTTGAAGTCAATTCCTGGCTCAGTACATTTTATAATCTTTCCATTGGTCACTACACAGTGGTGCAGTGTATAAACATAAGAGCTTTGGATCTTTTACCAAACCAGAAGACTTTATGAATTCAGAATGACATTGTTACATGCTGAAGTGATCAGAAATAAATAGGATGAGATCCAAAAGAGATGTCTGCTGGGTCATTTACAGAACATGCATATTGTATCTCATCCTCTGTAAATACACGCATTAACTACACTAGGCAATACAGAGAGGGAGTGCAGGTGTGTCTAAAATGGATCTAGGAGTTAGCAGACCAGGAACTGAATGAACATGAATTAAAAAGCTGTGTATAAAATCAAGTACATTATGGAAACCTACATTGACTAATAAAAACATGAGATGAATTCCTTCCCATTCCATTGGCCATGTTCCGTCTGTAAAGAATATCACCTATAGTTTTTGATCCAAAGTTTAAAAAGAAAGGCTTAAAGGAAAACATCATATGTCACAGTACCTTTTCAGAAACAAGATCACATAGCCCAAAGAGGACACAATTGAAAAGCTTAGAAGTCTTAGGGTACATGAAAAGTAACTGAGGTCTCCATGTCTACCGAAGGAAATGCCTCCAAAACAGTATGAGTCAGTAATGTGACCTTCATGCCAGCTCCCTCTCTTCCACCACTGCTTCCAATGACACACATTGTTACAGCCACATTTTTATTTAGAACATGTTCCTCAGTGAAAAGATGTGTGGAAAGATGTCAAAGACAATAAGAAGGAATGAAAGTGAGGAGGGAAGGGCAGAGAGAGAGGTATGGGGGAAGGTAAGGAAAAAAGGAGAGAAAGAGGAGGAACAAGCTTAGAAAGATCTTCAGTAGGAAGACAGGTGCCCCTCTACAAAGACACAGAAAAAGTAGACCTGTGTTTGAATCCTTGCCAGTCCTGTCTCTTACTATGCCTCAGTTTCTCATCTATAAATTAAGGAGTAAATGTAATCCGATATTTAAAAATTCAGGGAGAAAGTGATAGCAATTAAACAAAGAGATGCTGTATTTGTAAAATGCTGTAGAAAAAAGGAAAAACACGTAAGATAGATAAATATTTATATACATACATATGTACATACAACAGGTAAGCAATACAAGAAAATATTAGAAAGAAAAGATTCAAAGCAGACTGAAAGTGCACATTGGATGCCAAGGGGAAAAACTGCTAAGTAACAACCAACATGAAGCTGCTGCTGCTGCTAAGTCGCTTCAGTCGTGTCCCACTCTGTGTGACCCCATAGACGGCAGCCCACCAGGCTCCCCCGTCCCTGGGATTCTCCAGGCAAGAACACTGGAGTGGGTTGCCATTTCCTCCTCCAATGCATGAAAGTGAAAAGTGAAAGTGAAGTCACTCAGTCGTGTCCGACTCTTCGAGACCCCATGGACTGCAGCCCATCAGGCTCCTCCATCCATGGGATTTTCCAGACAAGAGTACTGGTGGACTTCAAATAATAAAGAAAATTCCTTGGGCATCCAGATAAGATAAAGAGATGACTTTATCTTGAAAGAAAAGACATGAGCTAACCTTGGTTTCTCCCCCAGAAACATTCAATATTAAGACATGGTAGAAGACCTCAGGCAAGGTAAACCAAGAGATGATGAGAAAACAGAAAAAAAACCTTCAGCAAAATGCCTAGTACTGAGCACCGACTACATTTAATGAAGGAATGAGGATTAAAGCCACCATGGGAACTGTGGTTATAGAATAGAACAAAAATGGTGTTGAAATGAGGTAGCCCACAAAACTCGGGGCATGCAGAAAGAGAAGTCAAGAAGCATGGAATGCACTGCTTGACTCATCTTTTATTGCCAGGATAAAAACATAAAATTCAAATCTGGTAAAGGAAAGGAAATGTAAGTGAAGTAAAAATATAAAAGGAAATAGAATAACTAAAAATATATGGTATAATTAACTAAAACTAGATGGTAGAAGGAAGGAATGGAATGTAGAAATAAGTAGAATTATACTCATTTCTTCATGAGTCTTAGGAGGCATAGATAGAAACTGGTTAACAGATTATAATTAACTATGAAGCTATTGTTGTAAAGGTTATCACTAAAACAGTTATGGCATGATGGGCAAGAACTTTCCAAATAACAGGAGAAAAACATACAATTAAACTGAGACCATATAATAAAAAGTGAAGTAATAAAGCAAAGAATATCATAAAGTATAATTATAGAATTAAGGCTGAACATATCTATCATAAAGAAACATTTGTGCATTATATTCCAAAATCAAAACAAAAAGACCCTAAACTGGTTCTCAAAGGAAAAAAAAAAAATTGTATGCTCTATGTCAGAAACACCTAAAATAAAATGAGTCAGAAAATTTGAAAATAAAAGTTTGGGTAAAGGCATGCCAGGCAAGTACCAACAAAAAACCAGAAATCTTAATCTTAGTATCAAGCACATTGAATTCAAAGCAAAGAGTATCCAATAAGAAGTTTTGGTTTAGATGCTAAGTCATGTCCGACTTTGCGACCCCATGGACTGTAGCCTGTCAGGCTCTTCTGTCCATGGGATTCTCCACGCAGGAATACTGGAGTGGGTTGCCATTTGCTTCTCCAGAGGATCTTCCTGACCTAGGGATCAAACCCAGGTCTCCTGCATTGGAGGCAGTTTCTTTACCAACTTAGCTACAAGGGAAGAGGCTACTTTAAACCTGCAGAGAGTATAATCCACAATAAGCATTTATAGATATGCCAGCATCATTTACATAACAAAAATTATCTGAAGCACAGAAGAAATACAGATGACAATTTATTCCTGCTGAAGAATGATCACATGAACAAGAAATAATAAGACACAAAACTGTTCTAATTGATATATAAATGGAATTCCATATCTTAGAACAGAGAATACAGCTTCTTTACAAATACTCCATTTTGAGTATTTATTAGGTCAAAAATAAAGCCTCAATCAATTACAAAAGTTAACATGAGATAAAAATAATTTATGTTCACAGTAAAATAATAATCTATAACAAAACCAGAAGATCAACCATCTGAAAAACTTTTTAAATTTTTAAAATTAAAAAAAATTTTCAGATCCTACCATCTGAAAAATTTTTAATTCTCCAAGATAAACTTTGTGTCAAAAATGAAATCAAAACCAAGAATATAGAATATGCAGAATATAATAAAATGGCCAAGAATACAGAATATGCAGAATATAATAAAACAGAATGCTCTTTACTGAAATCTCTGGGATGTGCTCAAAGGAAAATTCACAGTCTAAACTACATATATATATATATATATATATATATATATATATATATGTATATAGACTCTGATGCTGGGAGGGATTGGGGGCAGGAGGAGAAGGGGACAACAGAGGATGAGATGGCTGCATGGCATCACTGACTCGATGGACGTGAGTCTAAGTGAACTCTGGGAGTTGGTGATGGACAGGGAGGCATGGCGTACTGTGATTCATGGGGTCGCAAAGAGTCGGACACAACTGAGTGACTGAACTGAACTGAATTGATATATATATATATATATATATATATATATATAAAGTCTTCCTTTTAAGTTAAGAACTCTAAGGCCAATAAATAAGGTAAACCTTTGACTAACCAAAATAAAGAAAAAGAAACAGAAGTGAGACTATAGAAATAACCACAAATTGTTCATAGAATATGTGCATCATAAAAACTACTTGGCTGAAAAATATTATAATAAATGTAACATCCTAAATGAATAGATGATTTTTGTACATTACCAATTACCACAAATGAAACTGTAGTACATTTTTAAAAGAATAAACCCTCCCAAAATGCACCAGACTTAATCAATTTCACACTTGTGAATTCTACAAATCCTTGAAGTATCAGATTTCACCGCTACTTACAATGCACATGGAAAAGGAAGAGAAGTTTTCGACTCTTTTGACAAAACCAGCATAAAATCAACACCAACATCTGCAGATGGCACATCCACGGGAAACAAAACTACAGACAAATTTCACTTATGTTCTCAATGCAAAAGTCCTAAATTAATGTAAGCCAAATTATGCAGCTCACTGGGGCCCACAAGAGGCGTTCAATAACTGTTCAATATTAGGGGCTTCCCTGGCAGTCCAGCGTTAGGACCTGCACTTCCACTGCAGGGGGAATGGGTTTGATCCCTGGCTAGGGAACTAAGATACTGCAGGTCACGTGGTATGGCCAAAAAATAGTAAATAAATAAAAACTAGGACCTGCAGTATAGCACAGGCAACTCTACTCCATACTCTACAAGGACCTATAAGGGAAAAGAATCTAAAAATAAAGAGTGTTTATATGTATAATTGACTCATTTTGATGTATACCTGAAACTAATATAATGTTGTAAATCAACCATACACGCATGTGCAGTCGCTCAGTCGTGGCCAACTCTTTGCAACCCCTGTAGCCCGCCAGGCTCCTCTGTACCTGGGATTTTCCAGGCAAGACATACTGGAGTGGGTTGCCGTTTCCTATTCCAGGGGCTCATCCAAACCCAGGCATTGAATCCATATCTACTGCCTTGGCAGGCAGATTCTTTATCACTAAGCCATAGCAGCAATGGCACCCCACTCCAGTACTTTTGCCTAGAAAATCCCATGGACGGAGGAGCCTGGTGGGCTGCAGTCCATGGGGTCGCTAGAGTCAGACACGACTGAGCGACTTCACTTTCACTTTTCACTTTCATGCATTGGAGAAGGAAATGGCAACCCACTCCAGTGTTCTTGCCTGGAGAATCCCAGGGACGGGAAACCTGGTGGGCTGCCATCTATGGGGTCGCACAGAGTTGGACACGACTGAAGCGACGCAGCGGCGGCAGCAGCGAGCCATCTGGGAAGCCCATAAATCAACTATAATCCAATAAAAATTTGGACTGTTTAACATTAGAGAATAATGTTGACATAACTTTTCGTTGTAATAATAAGTAAAAAGAGAAATGTTATGTTTTTCATTAAAAATTAATTGGACAAAATTTGATAAAATTTAAAATTTATTCACTTGATTTTTTAAAAACTCAATAAAATAGAAGAACATGGTGACTTCAGTAACATCATAATAACAACTAATATTTATAAAGTGTTTACTACGTGGTGTTTTAGGTGGATGTGTGCTTATTCAAACTCTTCCTTTTTTCTTTTCTGAAAGTAAGGCAAGGGCAGTGGGAACAGAGGAAGCAGGGAGGCAGGGCCCACCTGGTTAAGACCCTTGATTTAGTCTGAAAGTTGCAGGAATCATCTGGTTGCCAAACCAGAAGAAGACACATCTAAAGCCTACCTCCGAGAGTCTGTTGGACCCTCTAGACAGGGACTGTGCAGCAAGTGCTCTGCTTTACCCAACAGCCGATGCATATCTCATCAGATGGAACATGCAAATATTTATTGAGTGCCTGCAGGCTGCCGGATACGGTTCTAGGTGCTGGAGATTTACCAGGAGAATAAACTGTCTTAATCTGTCTCGTATTCTGGTCCTAAATCTAAATACAGGAAGCACTTAATAGTGAGAAGCCTCTTTATTATTAGCAAACACTCCCCAAACCTCAGGCACTGGATTAAATGAATACAAAACTGTGGTCCTTCTCAAGGCGCCCATGAGATGTGCAGGCCAAGTGTCACCAGGAACCATGACTACCCTGTCATATCCTATTGGCAAAATAAAAGAAAGGGGTGTCTTTGGAAATTCAGAAACAGAAATAGGAAAGAAACACACCCATCAGAAGTTAAACGGTGGCCTAGGACACCGTCATCTGCACATCAGGATCACTTTAATATTTTGAAGGAAAAGGACATTTTTTAAAAACCAATAAAATTTTCCTTCCATTCATCTTGAAAATGTGGATTGAAGCTCAAGAGCCAAGAAGCACATGAGAACAATATACTGTGATCCTGAGCAAGTAAGAGTGGTGTTGCCTACAAACCCTCTGCCTTGTCAAGGGTACTTTCCAGGATCTGGGCACTTTATGGTCATTACCTCGCAGTACAGGAAGCCCCTGAAGGCCCTCCGCTATCAGGATGTTGCTGGATTTTTAAGAAACTTCTTTCCCTTTTTCCTGGCAAATCACTTTTAACACAGAGATTTTTAAAAGGCAAGTCAGAGCCTCCCCGTGGTTTCCACATGAGTCACTGCCAGAAATTTAGGAGCCCAGTCTTGTGACCATTTTTCAAAGGAAAAAACAGCAGATTCTATCTTATTCACAGAGTATCAACTCAGGCCAACATGACTAAAACCCTCACTGAAGAGTTGGCATTGCGGTTTCCAAAACCAAAACAGTTCCCGACAAGTAGTTAAAATGAAGGGGAAACTATTAAATGTTGTTCTGTTTGACAAAGGCAAGTCAGTTCTGAGGTGAGATGTTTAAGAGGCAACAGCATCCAAGAACCTGACAACCAGAACACAGTCTTCCGGGCGGATCTGGTACCTTCATCATCTCTTCTGCTCACACACACTTTCCTCGTTAAAATAACAACAGGAAGAGTAATTCCGCTCCAGGACCACTGGGACAGACTTCAAATATTCCTCTTCTGAGTCCAACAGTGTCTTCTGCCAAGTGGATGGCTCTTAAGGCAACCAGATTAAAAATATATATACCCTAGAGGAAGTACCGTAAAACGCAGCCTAGCTTTGCCCTGAGGATTCAAACTGCCGACAAGTTCCGGAAGCCGCCATGTTGGTAGCGCACAGGATGCTGTGCCCTCTGGTGGACCAGGCGGTGGTCATCACACCACAGCTTCCATTACCCCTGCCTTCCTCTCCTCTGTTAGTCCGCTCAGAGGGAAAGCCCTGTTTGTACTCTGTGCATTTTACCTTCTTTCAAAAATACTTAAAAATGTTCATTTTTAATTTTTTTTTAAATTTTAAATTGTGGCATCATTACTTCACAATGTTGTGTTAGTTTCTGCTGTTCAACAACATGAATCGCCTCCCTCCTGCTCCACCATTCCACCGCTCCCTGTGCTATACAGCAGCTTGCCACTAACCAGCTACTTTACACATGGTAGTATACATATCAGTGCTACCTTCCCAATTCGTCCCCCTCTCCCATTCGCCTCCCATTCCCCTACCATGTCCGTCCTAACAGAACACCAAATATCATATATATTAACACACATATGATGGAATCTAGAAAAATGGTACAGATGAATCTATTTGCAGGGCAGGCATAGGGACACAGGCGTATCATTCTAATGTATAAATGCAAATCGTATCAGACCTTAAAAGAGACAAACCCCCCTAAGCCCATATCTCCTCCCTCTGCTTTGTTTCTCAGTTTCACCTGTCCTTGGCTCACCACTCTATTTGAAGCTCTTCTAGCTGATAGCTTTGTTCCATTCTGATTTCTGGGGCTTCCCAGGTGGGTGGCTCAGACTGGGGAAGAATCTGCCTGCCAAGTAGGAGACCCGAGTTCGATTCCTGGGTTGGAAAGAGCCACTGGAGAAAGAAATGGTGACCCACTCAGGTATTCTTGCCTGGGAAATTCCATGGACAGAGGAGCCTGAGTCACAAAAGAATGGGACACGATGTAGCGACTCAACAGCAGCAGCATCCTATTTCTAAGGCAGCACAGGGAGGTGGGGAGTAAGAGAGCGCTGTGAACTTGCTGGAGCTGGGGAGGTAGACAAGGGGCTGGCGAGGACAGTTGATGGGACACACTGCTCCTCTTGTGGAGTCATTCCCTGTCCCCCTAACACCCTGATGCCAGGTCTCCTGGGCCCCCCTGGCCAGTCTGCTCCTCCTCGCTGACTCCCCAGAGTGGGTCACTGTGCCACTGAATGTGGACCTTCTCCCTTTCTGAGGTGAGCCTGTCTTGGAGCTAACCTGAACATCACTCAACAAGAATGTGTTCAAGAAAAAGAACTGTCCTAAGTAAGAGCCAAGCCTCAGGAAATGTTGCAAGAAAAAGGGGATTTTTCCTCTAACCCTAATTCACCCTTTTTACCTAAACCAGGGTGACTAGAGCAAGGTCAGAGATAGGGAGGCAGGCATTGCAGAGAATCTTGCCTGAGTCTAGTGCAGTGTGGGCACAGAGTAGGAGGTGTAGTCATAATCAAGCCTGAGTCTGGGTGTCTGCGTGTGTGAGTGTGCATGTGCGTGTGTGTGTGTGCATGTGCGTGTGTGTGTGTGTTAGTCGCTCAGTCATGTATGACTCTTTGCGACCCCATGGACTGTAGCCTGCCAGGTTCCTCTGGGTGACACCTCCCAAAACAGAAACTTTCCCTAGACATCCTGATAGTAAAATCTCCTCCAGCACTGGCAGGACTTCAGAATTTTCTGATTTAAATAGACTGCAGCGGACTCCAGTGTAGAGAGCAGCTGTATGGAGACCCAGGTGTACAACTCACTCTCATTCAGTCAAGGTTGCTCACTTATGTTCACTGAAGCCAATCAACTGAAATTAATAGAAATTCCTGCTTATCTCTGAGCAGGTGAGCCAGAATAAGTTGGTTAATCTCCTCAAGCCTCGAAAGACCCATCTGTAAAATGGGACTGAGAAAAAAATTAATATCATATATTTTCATATGGGATTATTCAGTGAATGAATGTAAAGCACTTTATGCATGGAAAAACAAGAAGAAAATGTTAATTTACTGTTTTTCAGAGAAACTCAGAATTAACGCTGTAAATGAGTTTAGTAAAGAAAAAAGTCAAGAATGCGTTCTTGAAAGAAAGATAGCACTAAGTCATGTCTGACTCTTGGGATCCCGTGAACTGTAGCCTGCCAGGCTCTTCTGTCCATGGGATTCTCCAGGCAAGAATACTGGAATAGGTTGTCATTTCTTTCTCTAGAGGAACTTTCTGACCCAGGAATTGAACCCAGGTCTCACCCGCATTGCAGGCAGATGCCTTACCGACTACAAGGGAAGCCCATAGCTGCATTCTTGAATACTCTTTAAATATTCACTGAGATGACTTGTGCCCTTTAAAATAAAACTTATCAAATTGCTCCGAGTTGCCTAGACCATACATGCTCTCCCAGTGCATTATCATCTCCATCACCTGCCATCATCAGCAGGTCCTCTTGGCCCTCTCCATAATGGAACACTTCCTAACAGTATCACTTACAGTCCTATTCTCTCTCTTTGTTCGCCAGCACTAACTATTAAACGTGTGCTCACTGACCTTCTCCTCTCTATCCCCTAACCTTACTTGTTTTTCCACCAGCCCATATGATTGATTCAGGGGTTTTCACTTTTAGTTAAAGCATGCAGCCCACTGATTCTTAATCAAAGCAACATATTGCAATCTGTTTATCAAGCCCACAGAGGAATGCTCAAATATGAGTCATGTGGCTCCACATCCCTTGAAATTATATATAATTTAATAACAAAGTGAGAAATTCACAGTGCCAAAGTGAGTATATCACCATACGGTGCCAAAATCTGTAATTAAAAAACAATTTGGTTTGTTATCTGAATTTTTAGGCTATTAGGCAAACATTTAAATTAAGTGGAAACAGGAGGATAGCTGACTAAAATTTTCAATCTTAATCTGGATTTTAAATGCCATGTACACACAACAGAAAAAAAAAGGGCAAAGTTAAGAATGACAGCTGACAGAAATGACAAAAGAGAATACATGGAGCTTACAGGCAAATCACAAGAGAAAATTCCACCCCAGCGTTCACAGCAGCACTATTTACAATAGCCAGGACATGGAAGCAACCTAGGTGTCCATCAACAGAGGAATGAATAAAGACGATGTGGTACATACAAACACAATGGAAAATTGGCCATAAAGAAGAATGAAACAATGTCATTTGCAGCAACATGGATGGACCTAGAGATTATTATACTAAATGAAGTCAGACAGAGAAAGACAGATATTACATGATATTGCTTATATGTGGAATCTTTTTTAAAAGTTATATGAATGAACTTATTTAAAAAACAGAAAGAGACTCACAGACATAGAAAATAAGCATATGGTTACCAGAGAGAGAAAGAGGAGAGGGATGAATTAGGTGTTTGGAATTAAAATATATACATTATTATATATAAAGTAGACAATCAATGAGGACTTGCTGTGTACCACAGGCAGCTAAACTCAGTGTCTTTTAATAACCTATAATGGAAAAGAATCTAAACAAAAATACGTTAAGCCCTCAGTTGTGTCCAACTCTTTGTGACCCCATGGACTGTAGCCCACCAGGCTCCTCTGTCCATGGGATTCTCCAGGCAAGAATACTGGAGTGGGTTGCCATTTCTTTTTCCAGGTATATATATGTATAACTAAGTCTCTTTGCTATACACCTGAAACTAACACTGTAAATCAACTATATTTCAGTAATGTTTTTTTTTTTAAAAACTTCCCGTTAGATAAGGATAAGAATTGGGACTCACTTCAACAGTTTAGGGTAATAGAAAAGAGTTCAACACATTTGTTTAATAAAGTCAAAGATCTTCTACCCTTTGAATACTGGACATGTTAGTCTCTCAGTCTTTTCTGACTCTTTTGTGATCTCATGGACTGTAACCCGCCAGATTCCTCTGTCCATGGAATTCTTCAGACAAGAATATTGGAGTGGGTGGCCATTCCCTTCTCCAGGGGATCTTCCTGACCCAGGGATCAAACATGAGTCTCCTGCATTGCAAGCAGATTCTTTACCATCTGAAACACCAAGGAAGCCTGTGCTTACTAACTTGTTTTCAAAAGAGTAAATTATGAAATTACGGGAGGAAGTGGGAAGAGGAACATTACAGTAGAGAAACCTGATGAATGTTATCTCAAACTGTGTGATCTAGGTTAACATCAGTGGTTACAATTCCTAGTGGTAGCAGGCATCCTTAATACAATGTGTTAAGAATGACACTTCACCTCTCCCTGAAAACCATAATCCTAATCCCAGTCTACCTAAGAGAGAAAAACATCAGAAAACCCACACTGAGGAACATTCTAGAAGACACCTGAACAATTCTCCTCAAATTTGTCAAGGTCATCAAAAACAAAGAAAGTTTCGGAAATGTCACAGCCCAAAGGAGCCTAAGGAGACACAACGACTGAACATCATGTGCTGCCCTGGAGAGGATTCTGAGCCAGACAAAATTTACTGGGGGTGGGGAGAATAGCAAAATTTTAATGAAGCTTGGCCAATCATAATGTGCCAGTATTTCTTCCTTAGCTGTGACAAGTGCACCATCAAATCCGATCAGATCAGTCGCTCAGTCATGTCCAACTCTTTGCAACCCCATGAATTGCAGCACGCCAGGCCTCCCTGTCCATCACCAACTCCCGGAGTTCACTCAGACTCACGTCCATCGAGTCAGTGATGCCATCCAGCCATTTCATCCTCTGTCGTCCCCTTCTCCTCCTGCCCCCAATCCCTCCCAGTATCAGAGTCTTTTCTAGTGAGTCAACTCTTCACATGAGGTGGCCAAAGTACTGGAGTTTCAGCTTTAGCATCATTCCTTCCAAAGAAATCTCAGGGCTGATCTCCTTCAGAATGGACTGGTTGGATCTCCTTGCAGTCCAAGGGACTCTCAAGAGTCTTCTCCAACACCACAGTTCAAAAGCATCAATTCTTCAGCACTCAGCCTTCTTCACAGTCCAACTCTCACATCCATACATGACCACAGGAAAAACCATAGCCTTGACTAGACGGACCTTTGTTGGCAAAGTAATGTCTCTGCTTTCGGATATGCTATCTAGGTTGGTCATAACTTTCCTTCCAAGGAGTAAGCATCTTTTAATTTCATGGCTGCAGTCACCATCTGTAGTGATTTTGGAGCCCAAAAAGATAAAGTCTGACACTGTTTCCACTGTTTCCCCATCTATTTCCCACAAAGTGGTGGGACCAGATGCCATGATCTTCGTTTTCTGAATGTTGAGCTTTAAGCCAACTTTTTCACTCTCCACTTTCACCTTCATCAAGAGGCTTTTGAGTTCCTCTTCACTTTCTGCCATAATGGTGGTGTCATCTGCATATCTGAGGTTATTGATATTTCTCCTGGCAATCTTGATTCCAGCTTGTGTTTCTTCCAGCCCAGGGTTTCTCATGATGTACTCTGCATACAAGTTAAATAAGCAGGGTGACAATATATAGCCTTGATGTACTCCCTTTCCTATTTGGAACCAGTCTGTTGTTCCATGTCCAGTTCTAACTGTTGCTTCCTGACCTGCATACAAATTTCTCAAGAGGCAGATCAGGTGGTCTGGTATTCCCATCTCTTTCAGAATTTTCCACAGTTTACTGTGATCCACACAGTCAAAGGCTTTGGCATAGTCAATAAAGCAGAAATAGATGTTTTTCTGGAACTCTCTTGCTTTTTCTATGATCCAGCGGATGTTGGCAATTTGATCTCTGGTTCCTCTGCCTTTTCTAAAACCAGCTTAAACATCAGGAAGTTCACGGTTCACATATTGCTGAAGCCTGACTTGGAGAATTTTGAGCATTACCTTACTAGCGTGTGAGATGAGTGCAATTGTGTGGTAGTTTGAGCATTCTTTGGCATTGCCTTTGGGATTGGAATGAAAACTGACCTTTTCCAGTCCTGTGGCCACTGCTGAGTTTTCCAAATTTGCTGGCATATTGAGTGCAGCACTTTCACAGCATCATCTTTCAGGATTTGGAATAGCTCAACTGGAATTCCATCACCTCCACTAGCTTTGTTCGTAGTGATGCTTTCTAAGGCCCACTTGACTTCACATTCCAGGATGTCTGGCTCTAGGTCCACCATAGTAACTAATATAAGATGTTAATCATGAGGAAGACTAGATGTGGGTATACAAGTATGCTCTCTACTAGGTGATAGAGCTGGAGATGGTCAAGTAAGCAGATGCTGAGCTCACCTCCCACCATGAACATGTCAAAAATACAACCACATGAGGAGCACCTCTTACTGAAGATGACCAGGAGGCTGGCGAAAGGACTTTTCTACAAACAAAGCAATAAAAAAAGATCCACAAAGAGTCTGGTATGAAAGGAGGAGACACAATCCTGTAAGAACCTGTACTCCTAGCAGGGGACAGAGAAGAGGAGGTATCATACCCACACAAGACCAGTTCAGTTCAGTTGCTCAGTCATGTCCAACTCCTTGTGACCCCATGGACTGCAGCACGCCAGGCCTCCCTGTCCATCACTAACTCCCAGAATTTACTCAAACTCATGTCCATTGAGTTGGCGATGCCATCCAACCATCTCATACTCTGTTGTCCGCTTCTCTTCCTACCTTCAATTTTTCCAGCCTCGGGATCTTTTCAAATGAGTCAGTTCTTCCCATCAGGTAGCCAAAGGATTGGAGTTTCAGCTTCAGCATCAGTCCTTCCAATGAATATTCAGGACTGATTTCTTTTAGGATGGACTGGTTGGATCTCCTTGCAGTCCAAGGGACTCTCAAGAGTCTTCTCCAACACCACAGTTCAAAATCATCAATTCTTAGGTGCTCAGCTTTCTTTATAGCCCAACTCTCACATCCATACGTGACTACTGGAAAAACCATAGCTTTGACTAGATGAACTTTTGTTGGCAAAGTAATGTCTCTGCTTTTTAATATGCTGTCTAGGTTGGTCATAACTTTTCTTCCAAGGAGCAAGTGTCTTTGAATTTCATGGCTGCAGTCACCATCTGCAGTGATTTTGGAGCCCCCCAAAATAAAGTCTGTCACTGATTCCATTGTTTCCCCATCTATTTGCCATGAAGTGATGGGACCAGATGCCATGATCTTAGTTTTCTGAATGTTGAGTTTTTAAGCCAACTTTTTCTCTCTCCTCTTTCATTTTCATCAGTGTATTCATTTCCTGTTGGTAGGTTGGAGGCAGCCTCTTCTATCCATGTAACCATCAAAACTGAGGTAAACACTCACATTTATTTCTAGCATTATTCACTCCCCACATAGCTAACTCACCCTCTGAGTTTCAGCTCACACTCGCCACTCCTGGAAACTTCCCCCATGGAGCCCCTCCCCGTCCCCCCTCCCCCTCATTCACCACCCTCTAGACTTAGGTAAGTACCCATCTTCAGTATTCTCACAGTGCCCTGGGCACAGTTTTATAGATGCATGTTCCACACTGGATTGTAACTTAGGTGCTTTTATTCTCCACTAGACTATAAGCTCCTTCAGTCTGCAGGCCATAACTTATACGTGATTCTTGGTGTGTGACCTCACTGCTTCATATCAATGAGGCAGATGAATGCTTTACTCCCACCTAAGATGCTGTTCCCACCTCTTTACCCACTCAAACCCTACCTTGGGTAAATGAATCAATCCAAGTGCTTCCTACTATGTGAGCCCCTCTGACCTTTCTTGCTACACAAAGCTTCCCCTTCTCTGAAACCCTGAGACCTTAAGAATTCACTGTATCTCTCATTGCTCCCCATAAGCTTTGAATTTGCATGTATCTGCCCAGTTGAACGGAGAAGGCAATGGCAACCCACTCCAGTACTCTTGCCTGGAAAATCCCATGGATGGAGGAGCCTGGTAGGCTGCAGTCCATGGGGTCACAAAAAGTTGGACATTTACTGAGCGACTTCACTTCCACTTTTCACTTTCATGCATTGGAGAAGGAAATGGCAACCCACTCCAGTGTTCTTGCCTGGAGAATCCCAGGGATGGCCGAGCCTGGTGGGCTGAGTCAGACACGACTGAAGCAACTTAGCAGCAGCAGCCCAATTGAAAGTGAAAGTTGCTCAGTTGTTTCTGTTTGCAACCCCATGGATTATATACAGTCCAAGGCATTCTCCAGGCCAGTAAACTGGAGATGGTAGCCATTCCCTTCTCCAGGGGATCTTCCCAACCCAGGGATTGAATCCAGGTCTCCTGCACTGCAGGTGGAATCTTTACCAGCTTATCTTCCCAGTTAGATTTTTAATTATCAATGTCAATATTTTAGCAAATGTTTTTTCTAACTATCTCTTTACATTCATAGATATGTTTAGATATATAGATATGAATCTACCTATCTATTCAACCACAAAGTAGAATTAGAACATACATGTGCTCTGGAACCTTCATTTTGTTTTCAAAGTAACAATGCAGAAATTCTCCCAAGTCCATACATTTCATTGGTTTTGTACTATTATATGGTGTACAATACCCTGATGGATGAGCATTTAAATCTTTTCCAATATTTTTCTATCACAAACAAGACAGAAGTCAATATCGTAGTATATACACCATTTCAGACTTGTATAATTATATCCTTAGAGTAAATCTCAAGGTGTGATTGCCAAGTCAAAGAGTTGAAGATTTTATATTTGTATAAACATTCCTAGATTACTTTCCTAAAACAGAGTATCAGTTTATAGGACCCAAATCTGTTTCCCAGAACCACTCCCCCACACATCTCACTCTTGGAGATTGATTAATTACTTTGTCTGCTGCTGCTGCTAAGTCGTTTCAGTCGTGTCCGACTCTGTGCAACCCCATAGACGGCAGCCCACCAGGCTCCCCCATCCCTGGGATTCTCCAGGCAAGAACACTGGAGTGGTTTGCCATTGCCTTCTCCAATGCATGAAAGTGAAAAGTCAAAGTGAAGTCGCTCAGTTGTGTCTGACTTTTAGCGACCCCATGGACTACAGCCCACCAGGCCTTCCGTCCATGGGATTTCCCAGGCAAGAAAACTGGAGTGGGGTGCCATTGCCTTCTTCTAGCAAGACAAACCTGGCAGCTTAGTTATTTACTTCACCTTATGAGCACACGTGCTTGTGTGTGTGTGTGTGCATGTGTGTGTGTGTGTGAGAGAGAGAGAGAGAGAGATGGGAGCTATCGAAAAGTGATGTCAATCAGAATTCTCCCTTCCATGTCTCTAGTTATTGCCATAAGTAAACATTTCAACACTCACTCTTAACTTCGCCAATAAACATATGAAAAGATATCCAAACTCCCACTAACCAAAAGAATGCAAATAAAATAATAATGACTATTTGGGTTTCGTTTTTTTGTTGCTGTCATTTGGAGGCGAAGGCAAACAGTAATATTCTCTCTTGAGGCAAGTGTCAGGGAAAGAAACATATGTCCATTTTTTTGGATCTCTTTCCGAATTGCGTTAACTTGCACTTTCCGAAATTTTTCAAACAGCTGTGATGACAGCGATACTTGTGTTCTGACCTGACATTAGTAGTTATATTACCAGCATCTCAGTTATCAAGCACAAGACACTTTTTAGTTGAGTTTTATATTTTTATTTCTCTCACAGTTCCATTATGATTAAATGACTTTTTCCAAATGAAGCTTTTGTGTATCTATCAAGATGAATACACACTGATTGAGATACTCATGGTGAGTGTGATATGAACCAGACAGTTTCTACCTGCCTACCCATCTGTCTAACAAAGACCTTTTTTCAGTTTCTGTCCAAACATGAGATTTGTCCCAAGTTTCTGCACCAACTTGCAAAAATAGAGTTAAAGCACATGTTCTGAGTATATGTACAATGTAAGAGTAATAACAGTATGATCAAGATCCATGTCACAAACCATAGCAAGCCTTTTTTATTCATTCATCTTAGAGACACTAAACCAAATTTTGGCAAGATCCAGTCTGATGTAAAGAAATCCTGTTTGAGACAAGATAGATATAAAACCATAGGATAAGATTACCTACAAACAGCTTTCACAGCAAAACCAGACATCCATTTCTTACTCTCCATCAGAGACACAAATGGAACCCGAGATGTTTCATCACTCTTTCCCAAAGTTTATGAAATAATGTGCCCCCTGATGAATCCAATTTCAGGAACTGGCATTGTTTCTAAATTCTGCTTCCTCTGTTTGGCTAAGAATAAAACTGTTAAAATATTAAGATATGCCAGTAAGTAGGATCATGTTTCTCTCACCACCTGCAGCTGGTCATGTTATCTTTGAACTGAAAGCATCTCTGCTTATTACTGTGATCAAGAACCAACCATATCATTTGGACCACACAGAAAAAGAATTACATGAATGTAATTTAATACTATAGATTTGTATAAAATAAATATTATGGCACTAAATACACACATTTTATAAGCAATCAATCATTCACTTTATTTACCCCTTTATTGATATATTATTGCCCAATATTATACACACGACTGAAGCGACTTAGCAGCAGCAGCAGGCAGAGAGGATGGAAAGTAACTCAGGCACTAGATCTGCCCTCACAAGTCTCCCGGTGTAGCAGAGAGACAAAATGTGTACACAATTACAGAAAAGATAAAGTGTCAATGTGGTTCCAATGGGAAGATAATGCACATTCTGGAGTGATCAGAGACAGCTCAATGGACAAGTGGCTTTCGAATTAGACTTGGAAAGCAAGAGATTTCTCCATGTAGAAAATAGAGAAAGCACACTTCCTAGATGATAAAGGAGCATCACCGGCATAGGAACTACGGCAGGGTTCATGTTGGGAAAATAAGAATAACTCTTTACCAGGATTGCAAGAAGAAGCCCAGGAAGCAGGCATACCTTGGTAACTTAAGCTATGACAAGGTTAATTAAGACCTTGACCACTGTGCTAGAAAGCAAGAATATGACTCAGTAGGCAACCTGTAGTTGCTGAAAAAGCTCTTAAGAAGGGATACAGATGCTCAGAGTTATGTTTAGGATGTAGAAAAGGTGGAGTTCTAAGTATTTTAACAAAGATGGCACACAAAATTAAAGCGGTATTCTTTACATTTCAAGATATTTGCATTCAATACAGTATCAATTGATATATGTACATATTGATGGAAACTGGTTATGGCAGAGACAGTTAATTGCTACTCAATACCTATTCATCCCTTTTGTTAAAGAACTCCCCAGATTAGTCAGGTCACAGAATAAAGACTTTACTTAACTTGCCCTTTAGCTGGATAAAGTCATAAGACTAAATTACGGACCATGGGACATAGTCTGAAGCACTGTGCACCACTTCTGGGAAGCGGCCTCAAGACATTTCCACACATCTCTTGAGAAAGATTCTTTCCCTTCTTTTTCCCTTCATCATGGAAAGTAGGTGTAATGTCTGGAGCTGAAGCAGCCAACATTGGCAAGGAGACCATGAGATGAGGGTCTCATATATCAGGACAATACGAGGAAGAACTTGGGCTCTGACACATGGAGTACTTGCACAGGACCAGAGCACCTTACCTGACATTTTTATGAAAGAGAGAAAGAAATTCTTATCTTTTCTGAGCTCTGGGTATTTTGGATATTCACCACTGGCATCTAAACCAAATCCTATCTGACACGGTTGAGAAAGTGATGCAAGAGGCTTTTTGTAGTCACACATCCAGCAAATCTGTTAACTTCACCTTAGGAACTCAAGAATTCTGTAAGCGGTGAGGCAAGCCATACTGGACAATCCAATCAGACCTGAGAAACTGCATCCAATAACTGAAGAAAACACATTCTTTTCAAGCACACATTACGTAGCTGCAGAAATTACCCATACCGTTGGCCAAAATTGAAGTCTCAGCAAATGTTGAAACACTGAATTCTTATCAAGTATGTTTTCTAATCACAAGGCTATTCAATTAAAAATCAGTAACACAAAGATAATCCTTATACATTTAAAAACTAACTGCATGATGACTTGTTAATGTCTATAACCCAATAGATTCTAAGTTATATAAGAGAAACTGATGGACCAAGCTGGTCAAGAAAAGGGCAAAATCTGTAAAGACATGAACATAAATTTTTAAAATAAACTTGGTCTCAATCAAAAACAAACCAAGGGCATGAGCATGTAATCTGCACACACAGAGAAATGCCAATGGTCAGTAAACACAAAAAGCAGTGCTCCAGTTCACTGATTATTAAGGAAATGCAATTTCAAATAACAAAGTATCGTTTTTATAAAACATTAATAATTTAGTTTACTAACTATCAATAATTGATGATTGCCAGTGTTGGTGAAGATATGGAAAATGCTCACCTACACTGCTGATGGAGCGTCATATTAAGACAGTGGAGATGGTGGTCAACTGGGAAGTGACTTTGTCTTTCCAAAGTGTACGGTACATACCCTAAACCCCAACATTTCCATGTCTGCCTCCACCCTACTGTTATGTTCCCAACATGTATGTAGAGTTATCTGCAGCACTTTTATAACAGTGAAAAATTATAACCTAAGTGTCTTTTAACAGAAAAACTGTTAATTAACTGTTAGATTCAGTCTGAAGAATATAATTAATGTATTAATTAAAAAAATAATAGTCATGTGTAATACATACTATCAAGTAAAAGAAACTAAAGAATAAAGCATGAAGTGAGGAAAAAATACTATAATTGCACAAACATATATGTATATACATGTAAATGCATTCTTCAAAAAGGACTTGAAGTATACAGACCAATGTTTTAATTTTAACAGTGATTACTTGGATTAGGGTGGGGCCTTGAGGGTCAATAAAGAGAGATTATTCATTTTTTACTGGTCTCTATATTACCTCAATTATTACAATTATAACATGCTTTTTGACAATATTATGTTTTCCTGAGTTATCTGTGTAAAAACAGTTCAGTAAATTATTAAATTTATCCCAAATCTCAGAGTGACATGTTGTTGCTGTAGTTGTTCAGTCACTAAATTGTGTCTGAAACTCTGTGACCCCGTGCACTGTAGCCCGCCAGGCTCCTCTGTCCATGGGGTTCTCCAGGCAAGAATACCGGAGTGGGTTGCCATTTCCTTCTCCAGGGGGTCTTCCTGGACCAGGGACCAACCCTGTGTCTCCCACATTACCAGCAGGTTCTTCACCATTGAGCCACTATATGTGGTGACTCATAAACTAGCATTCAGTCTCCTTAACTGATTGGAAAGGGTTTTTCCATTTTCCCCAACTGATTTAAATTCACTGAACTCCAGAGAGTTTGGCTGATCCTGTAAATGTGGACAAACTTAAACTGAAGCACCTCCACGTAAGATACATTTTTCCAGATGTTCATTCTTACAGTATTTTTGAGAATTAAATGAGGCAATGCCTCTTAAGCACCTAAGATCTCAATAAACAACAGCTATGATTATTATCAGTAAGAATCTCCATAGGCGTCTTGTAGTGCGACACAAACTTTACAATAAACACGCTTATTTTCCGAGCTCTTCAAAGGCTCTGCCGCAGAGAAAGCGTGTCCAAAGGGAGATGCTCAAACGTACGCTAATCCTCCTATAGCAGATAGCTCTCAACCATACTTTAGAAATATTTTCAGTCCTGGAAATGACATATTGGGATTTGCTTAAAGTAAACGCTTGTCTAATCTACATCACTTTGCACTGCTGCTCACTGTGCAATCAAGTTCATTTTAATCCATAAATATCTCTAAGTAGATAAAGCAATATAATTTTGTACTGAGTTCTGAGTGGATTTATTAGATACTTAAAAGATAGTAATTGTATAATTTAATCATTGTAAGGTCACTTTGCTGGCACTGTCTAGTTCTGACCAGATATCTAAAAGAAATTCCATCACTGGATTCTGATACCATATGAGAAATGAGCTTCTCTTTACTTCTAATGTGCTGGCCAAATTCTGACTCACAGTTGATAAGGAGTTCTGTGCTTTCTTTACATATCGCAGAACTGTCATCTATATATAATTAGCACCTTATTTGAAGTTAGGGCCTTGTCTTCAAACTATAAACTAAAACTGCCTTCAACCATGGCCATTATTCTCGTAGTTCTTTATGGAAATACTAGTCTTATATCTATGTGAAGCTGCTGGGAAATGGTTAAACGAATAAGTTTTCACACAGAACGAGTAATGCATATACACGATTAATATAAGAACTCCTCTCCTTACTCTTAATGAAACGTTATGCTTTTCATTGAAAATTGTCCCAATTTGCTATTAACTCTCCATTGCAATAACACCTTAAAAATGAATATACTTTCATTTTGCTATAAGATTTAACCACTGAAAGCATGTTATCACCCTTGCAAAATAATTTTAATTTATTCTGTGTTTATTTCATTTAGCACCTATGGTTTGCTACTCAGAGAGAAAAGGGCATTTACCAAGCAATGTAAGCCATTTTTCTCACCGTATGAAAATCTGATGAGGAACATTTTTCCAGCTGTCGAAACTAAAACTTATACACGACCAAGATACTCAACTGTAAATTTATCATGCTAATTTATGCAATTATTATCATGTTCAGCTTTTTAAAATCTTGTCTGGTCTCAAAATACTTTTCAATTTTTGATAAGGCAAAAGAACTAAATGTGCATCTTTATGGAAGAGACAGTGTATTTCTTTTAAATGTTTATCTGTTCACTTAAAATCCCCCTCACATTATCCCTATTTAAAATATATTTAATGACCCAGAGGGATGGTATGGGGAGGGAGGAGGGAGGAGGGTTCAGGATGGGTTCTTAAAAATTTAAGATAATAAAAATAATAAAAAAAAATAATAAAAATAAAAATTTCTTCCCCCCCAAAAAAAAAAATATATATATTTAATGAATGTTATGCCTACATAATTGTCTCTCAGAAGCTTTCTACAAGCCCCCTGCCCCAGCTATGAGGCTGGACACCACAGTGCTGAAATCATTTTCCCCAACAGAGCGTAACATTCCTTCCGCCTTTACCATGCTTTCTGGTACTTCTTGATAATTGAGTTACTCAGCCAAGAAGGCAGGGACAGTATCACAAACTGAGCTCTTTGACCTATTGATAGTTACGTATTATTCATTTTCAATAACTAACAGGTCCTACTATACAGCACAGGGAACTCTGCTCAATGCTAATGTGGCAGCCTGGTTGGGAGGGGAGTATGGGATAGAATGAATATTTGTGTATGTGTGGCTATAGTCACTCTACCGAAAACCTGAAACTATCACAACATTGTTAACTATACTCCAATGTAAAACATAAAGTTTAAAAACATCTGAGTTCTCTAACCACAGGCAATTTTGTATAATCACATTACCAAGACTACTTAGAAAATAAACCACAAGTTTAACACACACGCACACACACAAAATAACTAATAGGTCTTAGTTTCTGAGCATGGAACCAAGACTACCTATGGCCTCATTGACTTGGAAAGGATATTAACACCCTTCAAGACAAGTAAGTTTGTCTAATACCCCTATTAATATTCTTGGAAACCTTTCTATCTCTAAAATAAAATTATGTTCCCCACTTGTAAAAAGAAAACTCTACTTATCATTCCTTTTACTTCTGCTATTTCTTTTTATTTACTCTAGTTATTTTGAGGGTACTCAAACCAGACAGAAACACTGTCTCTCCACCATCCCTCCCCACAGTGATAAACCTCAGGAGGTGGCTGGGGCCTCAATAGTAACTGCTTAATTAAGGTTCCTCTGGTTATTAACTAAGAACTTAAGCCTCCTGGAAAAATTTTCTCCCTCAAGCAAGATGGCTCACCATTAGTAAAACAATCATCAGTAGTTAAAAACCTCATTTTCACATATAGTTCATAAGTTTTACATCATGAAAATTGCTTCTCATCTAATTCTCTGTTTAAAAATGTTGCCTGCAGCAAAATAAAAGGGCCTCTTTGAAAAATCTGAAGCTGAACAAAAGAAGCTGAAATGTGATCAGTTTCTCTTTCAAGTAATAAAACCGCCCCAATATTTGATCAATAGTTTCTCTTAAGAATTGATGCTTTAGAATTGTGGTGCTGGAAAAGACTCTTGAGAGTCCCTTGGACTGCAAGGAAATCAAACCAGTCAATCCTAAAGGAAATCAACCCTGAATATTCATTGGAAGGACTGATGCTGAAGCTGAAGCTCCAGTTGTTTGGCCACCTGATGCAAAGAACTGACTTATGGAAAAGACCCTGATGCTGGGGAAAATTGAGGACAAGAGGAGAAGCGTGAGGCAGAGGATGAGATGAGGCAGCATCACTGACTCAATGGACATGAGTTTGAATAAACTCTGGGAGATGGTCAAGGACAAGGAAAATTGACTTGCTGCAGTTCACGAGGTTGCAAAGAGTTGGACACGACTTAGTGACTGAATAACAACAGGGGCAGTTTCTCTTAAATACATTAATCCAAATACTAAGGATATTTTTATCTTTTTTCCAAAATATATAAAATACTTGATCATCAATATATTGCAAATATTTTGACAAAGATTCTCATTTCAGTTCAATTGCTCAGTCATGCTTAACCCATGGACTGCAGCACACCAGGCTTCCCTGTCCATCACCAACTCCCACAGCTTGCTCAAACTCATGTCCATCAAGTTGGTGATGCCATCCAACCATCTCATTCTCTGCCATCCCCTTCTCCTGCCTTCAATCTTTCCCAGCATCAGGGTCTTTTCCAATGAGTCAGTTCTTCATATCAGGTGGCCAAAATATTGGAGCTTCAGCTTCAGCATCAGCCCTTACAATGAATATTCAGGATTGATTACCTTTAGGATAGACTGGTTTGACCTCCTTGCTGTCCAAGGGACTCAAGAGTCTTCTCCAACACCACAGTTCAAAAGCATCAATTCTTCAGCACTTAGCTTTCTTTATGGTCCAGCTCTCACATCCATACATGACTACAAGGAAAACCACAGCTTTGACAGGGATGCAAGATGTCATAATCGTCTTCTATGTAAACTTGTTGCACCTAGATATTCAGTGGGGAATCACATGTGAATGCGCTTCCTAAAATAACTTTAAATGGATTTAACATTCTTCTTGAGCTCACATGATTTATATTCTTAAACTATTTAAGACATAGTTATTCCAAAGTCTCTCAATGGACTAAAATTTAATCCTCCATATTTGCAAAGTGGAATAAAGAAAACAAGTTTGATTTAATCAAAATCTAATCAAATGGGGGGAGCACCTTTTCTGAAACAAATTAGGTAAACAAAAACAGATGTCAAAGCCTTTTACACAAATGGAACCTGGGCCAAATTTATTTTCAAACAAGATGTGAAATATAGTGCACTGGGACGACCCAGAGGGATGGCATGGGGAGGGAGGAGGGAGGAGGGTTCAGGATGGGGAACACATGTATACCTGTGGTGGATTCATTTTGATATTTGGCAAAACTAATACAATTATGTAAAGTTTAAAAATAAAATTAAATTTAAAAAAAAGATAGTAAAAAATTTTAAAAAATGAAAAAAAAAAAGAAATATCTCTAACCTAGTGAAATTCTGGGTACCATGGGTCAAATTTTGAGACCATGACTGTAGTTATCAGGAAACACTAGAGGGCGGAGTTGCATGGTGAAGTTTTTCTGACATCTCACTGATGAAGGGGATACCAGTCATCAGATGCTTGCCCTTTATACAAACTCTCAGGATACTGAGTTATCTTGAAAGGCTTTAGATTTTTAACAGAAGATCTAAACTAGTTCACTACAGTCAAACACAGGACACCCAGACTGGAGTTCCATGGAGAGTATTTGCTGTAAGGACATCTATCTTCCTTCCTGCACATGTTTATAACATGTCACTCCCTGTGAAGTAACCATCACTTTTCTCCTGAATAAAAGATTGTCAATAACCCACTTATGCTCCTGCCTTCGAAACCCAGGGATTTTAAGTTACAGATGACATTTCCTGTCAAATCTGAGGAACTGATTATCCCATTTTGGTGAGCTAAGTACCATAAGCTGAGACAAAATGTCTCCATATGATTAAAAGTTTTCTGAGGAGGAAGAAAAAGTGTTCAACCTTCAGAGCTCCTTTGTGCTCATTCTCTCTCAATGGCTGAGATTCAAAAAAGATGGGTACCCTGCATTCCACTGCACTGACAAATGGAAGCCATTTATGTCAAGTGGATTTTGGAAACCCAAATATCAATTTCTGCAGTTCCAGGAGCAACATAAAAAGCCACTTCTCCACTTTCAGCCCCTGCAAGACTTTCAGAGTGGCCATGTACATGTACATTACAAGTCATGTACATGCCATGTCAAAAGCTCCTAATTACAGTACATTGAAAATTACAGCCTCACACATTCATTCTCCAGTTAATCAAGTTTCTTGGATGGCATTCCATGAGATGATGGAGCTTCCCTTCAAAATAATCCATCTCAGAAAATGTGTGTTTCTCAACAGAAAAAAAAAAAATGTGTTTCTCCTAGAAGAGTGTTTTATTATCACTATATTTATAAAATACATTGTACTTATAAAAATCAGTGTTAAAAAGAATTATAATCCAAACAGGCTGAATTTCTCATGTTTCTCATATATGATAGTTTGTATTTAAGATCCTAATCCCTTGATAATTCTATAGATTGAACAGTGAATGTGGCAACATAAATGATTTAAATAATTCAAGAAGTACAAATTGAGCATCTGTGATTCTTAAAATCCAAAATACACTTTTCACTATTCTTTTTCTCTTAATATATATATGACTGTGTAGCCTTTTTCCTTGCTTTTAAAACCAATGTCTGAACATTCACCATAATATCCAAGATATACAACAGGTCAAGGAAATAGGGCCACTACCAAGTATTTCCCTGGTGGCTCAGATGGTAAAGCCTCTGCCTACAATGCGGGAGACCCGGGTTCGATCCCTGGGTAGGGAACATCTCCTGGAGAGGGAAATGGCAACCCACTCCAGTACTCTTGCCTGGAGAATCCCATGGATGGAGGAGCCTGGCGGGCTACAGGCCATGGGGTCGCAAAGAGTCGGACACAACTGAGTGACTTAACTTTCACTTTCAACTTTCACCAAGGTTTTTAATATATGTATGTAAACTTGAAAACTATAGGCTGTAAAATATTGACCTCGTCGGTCTACTCATGGAAAACTAAAGCCCAGAATGGAATGTACTTTACTAGGAAAACTAACCATGGTAAACATCACTGCCATGCTTTCATGTCTGACTCTTTGCAACCCTTTGGACTGTAGCCTGCCAGGTTCCTCTGTCCCTGGGATTCTCCTGGCAAGAATACCAGAGTGGATTGCCACTTCCTACTCCAGGGGATCTTCTCAAACCAGGGATCTTCCTAGCCCAGGGATTGAACCCATGGCTCCTGTGTCTCCTTCATTGCACGGGGATTTTTTACCCACTGAGCTATTGGGGAAGCCCCTAAACATTCATGAATATATCCTACTTCGTATCTCTAGAAAGCCACATATGGAAAATTTCTGTCAATCAATGTCAAATCTCATACATGGGTAGACTTTTCTAACCATTTCATCTAAAATTTTAACCACCTCTCTCAGCTTTTCATACCCCTCTTTTTGGCCAAAGTTTTTCCCTTAGCACTTACAATGAATTAATTTACTAATTTTTTTTACTTGGAATTTTTATTTGTTTACTATCCGTCTCCCTCTCTGGAGTATATGCCCTCTGAGGGCAGGAATTTTATTTCTTTTGCTTACTCTTCTGTTTATCTCCAACCCTTAGAACAGTGCCTGGCCTAGTAAGTAATTAATAAATATTTGTTGGATTAAATGGATGAATGTAAATGAATAAACAACAAATCCAAAACCTAGCAGAATTTTATGTGTTCAAACTCTTGTTCTAACAGAAGTATTAAAACAGTTACACCCCAAGAACTTTGAAAATGTTACCTGATTTAACTTTCCAACAACACTAAGGAATGAATACATACGGTATCACTGTGGGTCACACAACTTAGTGTGTAGCTGAGCTAAAATTTAGACCCTGGTCTGCATGTTGCTAAAGTCTATGTTTTGTCCATTATATCACACTGACCTACATATAATCTCAGCTCCTCTAGAAGATGTATAACAAGTGTATAAAAAGATCTAAAATTACAAAGGTTAATTGTGTCAAAATGCTCATACTCAGGGGGCTTTGGAGACTTAGAAGAAATAGTTAAGTATTTATGAATGGCTAGAAGAATATCCTATTTATTAGAAAAGCCTAGGGTTCCACAAATTCTCAATTACTCACATCAAGCCTCAGGTGATATAGTTCCTTTCAAGCAATGCTAACAACACACAATGGAGTATTACTCAGCCATTAAAAAGAATATATTTGAATCAGTTCTAATGAGATGGATGAAACTGGAACCTATTATACAGAGTGAAGTAAGCCAGAAAAAAAAAAACCACCAATACAGTATACTAATGCATATATATGGAATTTAGAAAGATGGTAACAATAACCCTGTGTACGAGACAGCAAAAGAGACACTGATGTATCGATCAGTCTTATGGACTCTGTGGGAGAGGGAGAGGGTGGGGAGATTTGGGAGAATGGCATTGAAACATGTATAATATCATGTATGAAACAAGTCGCCAGTCCAGGTTCGATGCACGATACTGGATGCTTGGGGCTGGTGCACTGGGACGACCCAGAGGGAGGGAATGGGGAGGGAGGAGGGAGGAGGGTTCAGGATGGGGAACACAGGTATACCTGTGGCGGATTCATTTCAATATTTGGCAAAACTAATACAATATTGTAAAGTTTAAAAATAAAATAAAATTAAAAAAAAAAAAACATTTGTTGATTTTCGTTAGACACTATTACAGGAATAACTACATACAGGTCCAAACGCTTTTACCCAATAATCCAATGATGTGTTGTCTGCAAGAGACACGATTTAGATTCAAGAAACAAATAGGTTGAAAATAAAAAGAATGAAGATAAATCATACAGACATATCCAAAAGACAGCTGGGATAACTATACTAGTATCTTACAGATAAAATTGTTACTAGGGACCAAGAACATTTTGTCATTAAAAAAAAAAAAGTCAGTCCATCAAGACGTAACACTTATGAATGTATCTGCACTTAATAACAGAGCCCCAAAATACATAAAGAAAAAACTGGGAGAATTGAAGAGAGAAATAGACAATTTAACAATAACATTTGGAGACTTCAATACCTCACTTTTAACTAGACAGAAGGCCAACAAGGAAATAAACTAACGACACCAAACAGACCTTTATAGAATACATCACTCAACAAGAGCAGAATATATACTCTTCTTAAGAGCACAGGGAATACTCTCCAGAATAGACCATATGTTAGAGCAAAATCCCTTACCCAAAACACTTCAGACCATATGTGTTTCAGAATTTCAAATTGTCCATATTTTTAAAGTATGTTGCATTTTTATTGTATTATATAAGATCCTTCATGCTCAGCAGGGTCTAGGTCAATATCCTGTAATCGATCACAATATTTCTACAGCAAAATATATGAAAACTGACACTGCCTTAGAAAAAGACTATAAACAGCTTCAACTCAGTTCAGGTGTTTTGTCATGAAATAAATTACAAAAAAAAATTGTTAACTCTTGCTTCTACTTTCAAAGCATTTTGGATACACTTCTCTTCATCTCTGCTGCCATCATCTGAATAGGAACCCCTGTTACCTCCTTCCTATCCATCAGGGAGCATTCTAGCAGCATCCCTCCTCTCAGCCCAGGTTCCTTCCAATCCAGGCGTTACAAAGCAACCGAAGGTATTTGTTACTTTTATTATTTTACTCCTCTGCCTGAAACTCTACAATGATGTCCCATGGCTCTTAGAATGAAACACAAATCTATCACAGTGTGCTGCGCGGTAAGGTGCATCCCTACCTCCCCAACATCTCCTACTCTTCCTCACTCATGGATCTCCTTTTATTCCATCCAATACAACAAGCTCTTCATTATTTCGAGTCTTTAAGCTAGCTGCTCCTCCTTTCAGGGTGATTAGCATCAATCTTTAGGTCTAAGCTCGACTATCATCACCTCAGAAAGACTTTCCTTACTTACCCCTTCTATCTGGATACACTTAGTGTTTCCCATACCTTTAAAAAAAAAAAGACTTTTAGAGTGGCTTTAGATGTACATAAAAGTTGCAAAGATAGCACAAAGAGTTCCCATATACGCCACACACAGTTTCTCCTACGGTCAGCACCTAACATCACTAAGGTACGTTTGTCACAATTTAGTATATCAACCCTGGTACATTACTATTGACTAAGCTCCACATTTTACTAAGCTTTACTAAGCTTCTCTAGTAGCTTAGTTGGTAAAGAATCTGCCTGCAGTGCAGGAGACCTGGGTTTGATCCCTGGGTTGGGAAGATCCCTGAAAAAGGAAATGGCAACCCACTCCAGTATTTTTGCCTGGAGAATTCCATGGAAAGAGGAGCCTGGCAGGCTACAGTCCATGGGTTGCAAGAGTCAGACATGACTTAGAAACTACACCACCAGCACACTTCACTAGGATTTCACTAGTTCTTCTCTAATGTCCTTTTTCTATTTCCAGAATTCCATCCTGGACACATTACATTTTGTTACTGCATCTCCTGGCGGCTTCCCTGGTAGCTCAGATGGTAAAGAATCCGCCTGCAATACGAGAGACCTGGGTGTGATCCCTGGGTTGGGAAGGTCCCCTAGAGGAGGGCATGGCAATCCACTCCAGTATTCTTGCCTGGAGAACCCCATGGACAGAGGGGCATGCACGCCACATAGCCTTAGCTTTCTCGGCTTGTGACAGCTTCTTGGACTTTTCTTGTTTTTTCTTCACAGTGTTGAAGAGCACTGGCCAGGTATTTTGTAGGCTGTGCCCCAGTTTGGTTTGGTCTGCTGTTTTTCTCATGGTTCAATGAGGGTTATGGATTTTAGAAGGAAGACTACAAAGGTAAGGAAGGTAGTCTCATCACATCATATCAAGGGCACATATTAGCAACATGGCTTATCACTGATAATGTTAAACTTGGCCACAAGGCTTAGGCAGCATTTGCCAGACTTCTCTACTGTTAAGTTAATTCCTCTCCCCTCATTCTGTCCTGGAACCAGTCTACTCTTCGAAAAAAGCCACTAAGTACAAAGGGCCAAGGGGAGCCGGGCTCCACCTCCTGGAGAGGACAGTATATAAATATATAATTTAGAATTCATCTGTGGGAGATTTGTCTCTTTTCCTCCATTTGCTTATTCATGCAGTCATTTATTTATAATAAATGCATACATGGAAGTTCATATTACAGTTTACACTATAATCCAATACTACATTATTTACTTTATTGCTCAAATTGTTCCAAATTTAGCCACTGGGGTTGGCTCTTCCAGGTTGGCTCTTGTGTCCTTTTGCTGAGTCCCATCATTGTGTTTTTTTGAGCATTTTCTTTTCTGGAACAACATATTCCAGCCTCATAGAATAACATCTTGTATAAGACTGGTTCCTTTTATTGGAGGATGATATTGGACACCAAGATCTGGTGCTAGATAAACTGTAACCGGGGTTTTACTATTAGGCCTTCTCAGGAGACAGAGAGAAGAAATGGGTTTGTGTATACTAACCCATGCACAAGCACATATCTATAAATATTTCCATATGTAACCATTTGTACCTATATTAAGCAAAACATGAGTTTACACTGTTTCCAACTCTAACCCAGTATCACATGGTTCACTGCATTTTTTAAATCATTTTTTAATCATTTTTTTAATCATCCAGATTTTTCCTACTGAAATTATTAACTTAATCTAAAATTACCTAGTTTGCTTACTTATTGTTTATTGTTTGTCCTTCATCATCAAGAATTTAAATTTAGAAGCAGAGGCCTGTTTCAACAAATTCCATAGCTCTAGAACCAAGAACAGTGCCTGCAACGTGGGAGTGGTTAATATACTAATGAGTGAAAAAATAGTCAATAAAAATCATCAATTAATTCATAGTAGAAAAAAAGATGAAATATTTTGAGGCTAACCCTAGACATGAGTAAGATCATCTTCTAAATGAAAAATAAACAGATATTTATCCAACTCTATGCCCTGTTATATCAATAATCACTGTGCATTCACCATCACTAGGAGTTGAAAGTTTCCCCAAAAGCATTTCAAGGAATGCTTGAGAATTTCCCCCTAAAGTCTACTATAGTGGAGCTTAATTATGCCCAAAATGAAAGTAACACATTTCTATCTCAGATTTCCTTCTATGCAACGTATACTACTTCAGTCTTAGTAAGGTGTAGGTCAGACAGAAGAGGCAGACAGGAGGTAAGGACATTCCTCACCCATCCTTATGCTTCACCAAACTGCTCAAGGAGGTCTTTTCCCCCAAATCTAGGGACCACGTGTCACTCAAAGCTACCTGACAAATTTTGGTACAATTAGTTCTAATTTTGTTGACTTAGCATTTTTCTTCTTTCTACTATTTCTCAAACTATTGAAAAGCCTTGTCTAGCTCTGAAAATGTCTTTCATAGAAGCTTTTGTAGTATGAAAGGTAAAAGGAAGACAGTTTGAGAGGGGACTGAAAGGGATTCTACATTCAAGATTTTCTTTCCACTTCCAGGTTTGCCCTAAGGCATGCCTGTTGACTCTAGAGAACACATCGTGGACAAGGGCTGTCACCCTGTTCACTGGGTCTTTTCTCTCTGAAGAACTGGAGGCTGCCCTGGAAACCTCCCATCTAGTTATCTTCAGTACAAAGAGAAGGATAAGATGTTGTCATGAAAAGGAAGAAAAAGATGGAAGGAGGATAAGAGAAATATTTACAGAATGCTCAGTATATGCCTGGACAATCCTGTGCTCTTTATTATTACTCTACTCTTAAGATTACAACTAATTTTACCAAAATTTGGTAAAGTTTTTAATTTCTTTGTGCTCAGTTGCTCAGTCATGTCTGATTCTTTGCAGCCCCATGGACTGTAGCCCTCCAGGCTCCTCTGTTCATGGAATTCTCCAGCAAGAAAACTGGAGTGGGTTGCCACTTCCTACTCCAGGGGATCTTCCCAACCCATGGACTGAACTTGAGTCTCTTGCATCTCTTGCATTGGCAGGTGGATTCTTTACCATTAGTACTGCCTGGGAAGCCCTTGATTTTATTTTCTTTTAAAAACTGATAGTGAGGACACTTACATACATACTTACATTAAAATCTGCAAATGTAACACAGAAAAGAAGTTAACACTGGTGTGGGAAGAAAAGAGAAGTATTTCCTGTGGCTTCTGGAATATTCTGTCACAGGAATATAAATAAAATCCACTAATATTTGTGAGAGATATTACCCTTCTTAAAGACTTTTTTTTAAAACAGGCTGAACAAACCAAGGCAAGCCTGTATACATTTCTTGAAATAGTTCCTTGTTTATCTGAACTATTTTGTACCCTGGAGTTATGACATGTAAGTGTCAGGGCACAACTGCAGGTCCATATATAACAAAGGAGTGCCCAGAGGGTTCCTGAAATAAGAGCTGGATGCTCCATTCATACCAGGAGGGCCCCTGTGCCTAGATTAAGCCTTGGCCACTTGCACATAATTAGCATACCAAAATGAGAAAGAAAGCTGAAAAACGTATCAGGGCAACGGAACCCTGTTACCATGTAAAGGACACATGCATTGCCCAGGTGTCATTATTCAAAATCAACTTTGTTGAAGAGATGAAAACGGGGGGGAAAACAGGGTTTTAGACAGTCGCTTTCAGAGCATAGATACCTAAAAGGAGGGACTGAATAGGAAATATCTCCCCAATAAGTTCTCATTGACTTTACACAGCAACGTTTTTGTCACGTCTTCCCACAGGACTGCTTCCAGACCACCTCTACTTATGTGGGACTTCATTTGGCTAAATCATAAGAACAGTTGTTGAATTATAAGTTATGGGCACAGGGAAGACGCTGTTAAATATCCAAGGATACAGAAAGTACAAGCCAGGGTGCAGTTTTTCCAGGCCGTGTCCTCAGTGTCCGCTATCCATTTACTTGTAATTGTAGGTGATTATCTTGTCCATTCCCCGCTGCTCTGAAGGGTTGGAAGCACTGTAGCTTCACCCTCAGAGTCATCCCATCCTACTCTTAGAATGTCCAAAAATAGAAGGAAGCTGCGTTTCCTTTGTTCCAGTCCCTTCAGCAAACATCATCACATCACGGCAAAGCCACACGCCAAGACAAAGCAGGAAATGAGTAAGGGAGACATGGTCTGTTCCCTTGCCGCATCGCCCTGTGTTGGGGCATTGTACTCAGCAGTGGAAAATCATTTTTGAAGTTATGTTACAACTGTACAACTGCTCATTAAAAAAAAAAAAAATCCATCACCTAGTTTTCAGCCAGGTGGCAGATTTCACACCAAGAAAACTACCCAGCAGACATTCTTAGCAGTTCATTTATACCCGCGATCATACAGTAAAATTTCCAACAAATTATTCAATTTCTCTGAACAAAATGCTAGATGAAATCCTTCAACCAGTGACAACCTCAAGAAACCAAGTGTGTCACACATGGGTAATTTCACATTCACAGAGTCTTTTTCATGACATTTTAGTTTTTGAAAAGAGCAGATCTGTCTCACTGGAAACCTTTTTTTTTTTTTTATTCTAGGTTTTTAAAAATAGACCCTACTTTTAAGATTTTTTATTTCCTGTGGTCTGAAGAACCAAACATATTTTCCCACACAGATTCAGAATAGGAGTATGAGGTCAATTTAAGAAGGAGTTGAAAATTGACTGTAGGTGGCTAATGGGTAAGCAGTAAATGCAACTTAATTTCCTTAAATCACATTCTCACCACAGAAATATGAACATGACCCCCATGATCTTCTCTATTTTTCTAAAACACTTGCTCAAGTGTTCATTCACTCATGCCTACTACAAATATTCACCGAATGCCCACAAAGTGACCAAGAAAGTGACTGCCAAGCTACACTCATCTGTGTTACCTCATTTTTTTTTTATAAAATCTGTCCCACAGATTTTTAGGGACAGATTCTTCTTCTACAAGCAGCTGAGTGGAGAGGCCAAGAGACCAAAGAAGAGAAAGGTGTCAAAAGGAAGATATACTTGAAAAAAGCTAGAATGAATGTAGAAAAGCAGACACGTGTGGGAAAGAAAGTTCTGGAGAGTGTCATCCATCAGGACCACATCATCCCTGGTCCTCTCTCCATAAAGGATAAAAGCAAGCACCAGTCCACGATACCCTGAAGGGTCTCCATCTTTTTTTTTACTACCGTCTTGGAACCATCTGGCTTTGAAACAGATTGTAAAATTATTGTACACACAGCCCATACAGTAACTAAGATGGCTATAGTAGTAGATGCAGTATAATTTACATGTTTTATTCACTAGAGGATTATTAATCTGTTCTAGTGCAGATATAACTGTTCAGTGTTTAACTGCAGTAAAATGCAGATCTAAGTGCTTTGAGAATTAGTAAGCAAATGAAACAAAAATCACTTCAAAGGCCAGGGAGATGCCTCATGATGTGTTCTTTGTGTATTTTGATATTTTTAATTACCTATTACATACATCAGTACATGTATTTAAATTTTAACATTTCAGCACTGTTTCTCAGATATTCAGGCATGGTAATGAAAAGCTTCCCCTCGACGTGTCATTTGCTGTGAAACCTACAGAGATGCTAACAAGAGCAACAGAGAAACAGTAAAAGTGGTGTCTTCACGACTTCAGCCATGTTGAATGTATGCAGACATTCTTCATCCATTAAATGCAAATGCCTTGAGTATTTCAACAGACAGCAACGCCGAAGTTCATGCTCCGATGTTTTCCTAATACATTTCCAAAATCACAGTCAATTTTCAATGATAGTTTGTCAGCTTCTCCTACTGCATCAGCTACACCATGAGAACAACTTAAATCACCTCTGAAGGAGGAAATACCCCTTTCACGACAGAGCCCTATTTAGCAAAATAATGATCACGGGGCCCTCAAGAAGTTCATGAAAGGTCTATAAACGCTTTGCACGTAGTCCAGAAGCTGTACCTTAGAACAGTAGCCAACGTGAAGCTGCCTCGTGTCAACTTCATCTCTAATTCAAAACTATCACAATGAATCCCATCAGGAAAAGAACATGGATAAAAATGAAAAATACTCTCAGTCCAAGGAGTCGCTCCAATCAGTCTCACTGCTGGAAGAAGACTTGTCGCTGACAGCCCATTATAAGAGCTTCAGGGAGAAGCAGCAGGGGCAGAATAACAAAAATGTTATTGGCTGGTAAAGATGGCTGGGGCCCTGTTATCTGTAAAGGCAGGCGGCCCACGTGGCAGTCTCCGACCTACCGCGCAAGCCCTCTGCCAGACGTTGGTGCCCCGAGTAACAGAGGAGGAAGGAAAGCTGATGGATACCAGATTCATGGTGACTGATGCCGGACCACCTGCCTGTGCCCTCTGTGACTGCCCCCACCCCAGGATCTCAGGAGTATCTTCGACCTCCTGCTTATCACACACACCCCAAACTCAAGGCCCTTTCCAGAGCATAAACACGCAATGCCACTCAGTGACACTGGAGGGTACTGCCCTGTGCTTGACCACGAAAAGCATCTCTCCAATTACAAGCAGACTCCAATAAAGACTCATGGGGAGGGACAGCTGGAGAGTAAATATGCACCCACGGGCTGAGATCATTTTATATCTCACTACATCTGATTTTTTTTATTTATGATTCCTTCTTTATTTATAATAACCAATCTGGTCAGAAACCTAGGTGGGCTCTGCTAGAAAAAGCAGAGAGTAAACATGCAGGCATAAAGAATGATATGGAAAGAAGAGTCAATAACTTTATTTTGGTGACAAGAGACTGAAGGAAACAACAGGAACTGTTGGTGGGAGCAAGCGAAGGTCCCCATCTCTTAGCCGACTGAACAAGTAAATGTCATCAGAGTCGACATTAAAATGGCACCTATTACTTGCTGGCACTATTCTAAGCATTTTACAGGCATATACATATTTAATCCTCAAAAAATGTATAAAATAGGTGCCATTATTATCTTTTAAAGATGAGTTAACTGAGGCACAAATAGTTAACCAACTCAGCCAAGGTAACATAGCTACTGCCTTCCATTAACATTTTATTTTTCTATCTTTAGGCATTATAGTCCATGTTTTATAGCATGTCTCAAGTTTGCCATACAACTCTGCATCTAGTAAATGTTCTCTCTTCAAACATCTCTAGTTCTTGAAAAAGTACTGAAAGCATTCATAAAGCTAAATATACTTGCTTAATTAATTTAAAATATCACCAACATCTCAAAATAAATTTGATCTTATATGTTCTTAGATTGCACTAATTTTATACCACAGTACGAGATTCAAAACAGAATTAGCTTTTACTCTTAAAATTATCATTAATGCATCATCTTGAATATGGTAATCAATAAAAGAGATTCTGCAAGGAGGTAGTAGGAACGTAAATGCATGTTAATTACTTCTAATGTCTTAATTAGCTCCTACTGCTAATGATACAGTAATTAAGATTTAAATATATTCTACAGGCTACATCAGATTTCTGTTGGGTCATGTTGATGAGCATCACTAAAAGCTCACAAAATGGGGAGGTTTACACCCAAATTCTCAAAGAATTCTAATCTCAATGAGAAAAACAAGTAGAACTAAGGTTTGAGAAAAACAAGTAGAACTAAGGTTTTAGACTCACTGCAACATGTTTCCTGCATACACATGTGCTTCCTGGTTAGCTGCTCCTTTCCTTCTCTGTCCCCACATCTCTCTGGGCACCAAGAGGAGCATCATGGCAACAGTCACTTCTGAAAGTGCTTCAGTGGATACATCGAGCACTGCCGATAGAATCCAACTCCCATCCATTTTTAAACTTTCTTTATTTCTCATCCCTGAAAGGGGAGTTATGGTGGTACACGTTGACCGATCTGGACCTGATGAGGACCAAATGCAAACACCAGTGTAGGTAGATGGTACCATTTTAGAAGCTATCTCACACAGGGAATTAAAGATGTCCACTCTTTTTAAAGAAGGGCAGGCTCCAGAGATGAAGTCTATTTTTCCTTCTCTTGAATCTGGTTGGTCCTCTGATTTGCTTCAATCAAGGGAATGCAGCAGACATAAAACGATGTCACTTCCAAAGCTGGGTCATAACAGACCTGTAACTTTTATGCTCCTGGAATCCAATCATCACACCCAAATGACACACAGAAAGGAGTGAAGCACCAGCTGACACCCCCAACTGAGCTTCCAACCAACAACCAGCACAAGTCAATTCAGTTCGGTTCAGTCACGCAGTCCTGTCCGACTCTTTGTGACCCCACGGACTGCAGCATGCCAGGCCTCCTTGTCCATCACCAACTCCCGGAGTTTACTCAAACTCATGTCCATTGAGTCAATCAAGTCAAATAAAGATACCCCTCTTGGATGTTCCCATCCAGTCAAACCTCACGGCTCCAGAATGATGCCATATATCAAGAGGAACCTCCCAACTGATCTCAGTCAACCCACAGACTCTTAAGAGATAATAAATGATGGATGTTGTTTAAACCACTAAGTGTGTGAGGTAGTTTGTTAAACAGCAATAGATGAAGCCTTTCTAGACCATCATCAAGACTCAGGCTGAAACCAGTGCCTGCTTGACTGAGCATAACACAGGATAAGTCGTGATGAACCCAGAAACATCAGGATGGCTATGATGAAGTTGAGAACACTTTCCAACCAGGGCACAGTGGCTAAGGCCATGGACCTCAGAGCCTCAGACTGTTTGAATCTTGGCTTTGTCTTTTACTATATATGAGTGTAGTAAAAGGTACTCAACTATGCTGTACCTCAGTTTCCTTTTATATAAAATAGAGATAATATTATCTAACTCATAAGTTTATTTTGAAGATTAAACATCAGTAATAGTATATGTAAAGCACTTAGAACAGTGCCTGACACAAAGTAAGTGTTCAGTAAATGCTTTCTCTTACTAGTACTACTTAATGTTTTTCCCTTCTACATCCAAGTAACTACGCACTCACAGCTATGGGAGGGCTTACTATTTAAAATGAAGGGGTTCAGAAAGTGCAAGGGAAGGACATGATATGGTTCCTGTTTGATCCTATACCATGAGGAGATGGATCTCTGCCATGTCATAAAAATATGAGTGCGACAAATGCTAAATTTGATTAGCTTCACACCAGAGGAAACCAAAACTCAGAGTAAATTCTCAGTGTGTGGGTCATCAATAACAGATATGTCAGTCAATCATTCAAATTTTATCTGAGGATAATCTGCTCCTAAGTATGGCAATCTATGCTATGGGAACCTTATAACTGAGTTCTGTTCATTAAGAGTACTGAGCTTTATAAGCATATACTCCAGTCCTGGAAAGTTGTGTTTTCAGGCATGATCTGAACTATCATCATCATACTCGTACCAATTTTGTTTCTAAATATTATTTTGTAGTTCACTGGAACAAACAGGTCAGGCCACCAGATCAGTTCAGATCAGATCAGTCGCTCAGTCATGTCTGACTCTTTGCGACCCCATGAATCGCAGCACGCCAGGCCTCCCTGTCCAGCACCAACTCCCAGAGGTCACTCAGACTCACATCCATCAAGTCAGTGATGCCATCCAGCCATCTCATCCTCTGTCATCCCCTTCTCCTCCTGCCCCCAATCCCTCCCAGCATCAGAGTCTTTTCCAATGAGTCAACTCTTCACATGAGGTGGCCAAAGTATTGGAGTTTCAGCTTTAGCATCATTCCTTCCAAAGAAATCCCAGGGCTGATCTCCTTCAGAATGGACTGGTTGGATCTCCTTGCAGTCCAAGGGACTCTCAAGAGTCTTCTCCAACACCACACTTCAGAAGCATCAATTCTTCAGTGCTCAGCCTTCTTCACAGTCCAACTCTCACATCCATACATGACCACAGGAAAAACCATAGCCTTGACTAGCCAGACCTTTGTTGGCAAAGTAATGTCTCTGCTTCTGAATATGCTATCTAGGTTGGTCATAACTTTCCTTCCAAGGAGTAAGCGTCTTTTAATTTCATGGCTGCAGTCACCATCTGTAGTGATTTTGGAACCCAGAAAAATAAAGTCTGACACTGTTTCCACTGTTTCCCCATCTATTTCCCATGAAGTGGTGGGGCCGGATGCCATGATCTTCGTTTTCTGAATGTTGAGCTTTAAGCCAACTTTTTCCTCTCCACTTTCACTTTCATCAGATTATGACAATATTTGCACATATAATAAAATTAATCCTAAATGTATTAATTAGTAATACCAGGTTAGCTTTTGGTTTTTGGTTGTTTTTTGTTCCCCTTGATTTTTCAGTCATATTACATACACACTTTGGGGACTTGTTTTTGTTAAAATAACCATCGATTTTTAAAATGAAGCAAAACTACTGATTTTTTAAATGAAGCAAAACACAGTAATAATCTATACTGCTATAGGTTTAGAATTAGTAAATATCATTTTGCCCCAACTCTCTGTCTCTTCTCTATTTTAAAATTACATCAAGTACCTATTTATATTTACTTTAGAATTAACCACACCAAGCGAATTAATATATAGTGGCATAAGTTGAAGTTTTTTAAATACTTAGCAATCTATATCAGCTCTGGAACATCTGACCATTGCACTTCTCATGGGACTTTTCACTGGAGCCTCAAAGCTCTCCATTCCTCATCTCCACACATTCTATTCATAAAATTATTATAGATTCAATTATACTACTCATATCCTGTTATTTGGGCATGGTTCCCTCTGCTTTTCAAGACAATTATGACAGATCTATAAATTGATACCCAAGTAGGTCAATCAGTTAGTGGTTCTGAGAAAATATGTCAGGTTTGTGCCTATCTTTACCATCGTCGTCATTCATTCACATTAGTTATTCATCTTCTTTCCAAATTATTTACCAGCCTTAGGTCAGCTTGAGAAAATTCATAGTTTTATTTCATGCCAGCTAATCATGCCTTAAATGGTGAGTAACAGAAATGCAAATTAAAAGACACTTACTCCTTGGAAGGAAAGTTATGACCAACCTAGATAGCATATTCATAAGCAGAGACATTACTTTGCCAAGAAAGGTCCATCTAGTCAAGGCTATGGTTTTTCCAGTGGTCATGTATGGATGTGAGAGTTGGACTGTGAAGAAAGCTGAGTGCCAAAGAATTGATGCTTCTGAAGTGTGGTGTTGGAGAAGACACTTGAGAGTCCCTTGGACTGCAAGGAGATCCAACCAGTCCATTCTAAAGGAGATCAGTCCTGGGTGTTCATTGGAAGGACTGATGCTGAAGCTGAAACTCCAATACTTTGGCCACCTCATGTGAAGAGTTGACTCATTGGAAAAGACCCTGATGCTGGGAGGGATTGGGGGCAGGAGGGGAAGGGGATGACAGAGGATGAGATGGCTGGATGGCATCACCGACTCGATGCACGTGAGTTTGGGTAAACTCTGGGAGTTGGTGCTGGACAGGGAGGCCTGGCATGCTGCAATTCATGGGGATGCAAAGAGTCAGACACGACTGAGCAACTGAACTGAACTGAATTCAGCTTCCATATTCCTACTGCCATCACTAACAATTCCATCTATTTTATATTGCTCAATGCAAACTAAATTTGGTAATTTAAAGTGAAACAGGGAACATGGGACTTTATTACTTTCTCACCCTCTTAACTTTCAGTTCCTCTTCCTTTTCCTTCCATTATGTCCTTCATTTTTATGTTTTGAACCTACTCTTTTATATCGGCTAAACTTCAATCCCATGTCACTATAAGATCTTATCAATTACACACTATTCTGCTTTAGTCTAAGATGTCTTTCTTAGTATTATTTTACATCTCACAAGTCTATTCCAAGAACCTGAATCTGTTCTACCATAAAAAAAAAAAAAAAGCTTATCTCTCCAGGAATTTTTGTCTGGTTATGAGCATTATGTGATCATGTGATTATACACTAAAAGTTCTAAGAATATCTAAAATTTCAGTAATATTATTGAGAGCAAATATTGGGAATACTTCTGCATCCACTGTGTAGTTGAACAGAGCAATGAATGAAAGTAGCCAAAATAAAACTGTGGAAAAATACTCATGAAAAAACAAGGCTGGTTAAGTGAAAAAATGGCTCAGATTAGAAATAATGGGTTCCACCAAAGTTTCCAGATTAGTAAAGTTTTGCTTTACTTGCATCTATCTCCTGTAAATGGAGCCCATTTAGAGTTTCAATGCTTAAATTTACAAAATACTACTAAAATAATTTGTGTAACATTTCTAATTAATAAAATTGAATTAACTGGAGTATTTTTTTACCAACTTGCCCATTTATAAACTAGGATGAGTATAATTTCATCCATAAACAACCAATTAATAAAGTAAGCCATTTGAATAAAAATGGCTTTGGAGTTTCTCAGATAAAAATGTCACAGACTTCTCAAAGAACATCTCTACAAATTCTAAATCTTGGTTTTAGTGTGATTTGCATAGAATATGTTAAGTAGCATATGCAGATATCCTCATGCTTAGTAGCAAAATGACTTCGAGGGAAGGAAATGTCACAACAGTTTACCTGGCAGGGTTGCTTCATTTTAATGGCTGTGACATGGTATCTGTAACAGCAGAGTTCGCAGGTCCAGGAACCCCTCTCACTGATCCATTTTAGCAAGCACAGCTGATGTGTATACCGAACGGACCCATCACATCGGCAGGGGTTCAACAGCTCCCCCTGAAAAGAAAACAACTCAGCATGAATCTTTATGTTTGTGTTTCTGTTTTAAAAACCCAACACTTGCTTTCTTTTCTTGCAAAGCCATTTACTCAGAAGGATACAAGCATCAAACACTATCGTAGAAAATGAAATTAAATTTTTATATCTCTGGTGGGAATGAAACTAAAGTCTTAAAACTATTTCAAAGATATTACTTAGAGTCATGACATAAATGTTCTACCAACATACAAAATGTCTGCAAGATATAGCTCTCAATACCCTTGGGGGAAAGCTGTACTATTAAATCTCTTTAATAACTTTTAAGTGGATGGTCAGATGCATTTCCTCTGCAGTTATTCTTAATCATTGCTAAAGAAGAAATGCATGCCATCCCAGAAAGCAGCTTGCAATAGCATTATGCTTTTTTTTTTCTAAATGTAGCATCATAAATATTGACTTAGGGCACTATATTCCTGAAAGCCTACATGTTCTTATGCAATTTCCTTACTTATAAAAATACTAAACCTAATGTTTTCTGAGACCACACATTTCATAAGAGAGACGTATATCCTGTTTCCCCAGCGATTACTTGCTTATAAGTTTGCATGCACTTCTAACGGAGTTAATAATTTTAGAATTGTGTTTCTAATCAAGTACATTGTTAGCTAAATAGGCTTTCTTTCAGAAGATCAAAGTCCATTTTTATTTGTCCTATTAAAAACTCTAACATGCCTTTCACATCAGTGAGACTGAGTCACCAAAATTTGCAATAAGGAAAGACTCTGCCCTTTTTGGTTTTGAAATGACTCACTCCCTGTTTGTGCTCTAAGGCTATCTGCCTCACGACACACTTGTAGATAAAGGAATATAGGTTGGTTTCTATGTATAAACCAAATCCATTTAGTAATTCACAAAAGAGATACTTATAGCATTACCACTAAAACACCTGAGGAGTGTGTAACTGCAAAACCAAGTAGAAAAAAAAAAAAAGTGTAGACCAAATCAAGCACTATTCGCCAGCGGGACAAGGTTATTTGCCTTTGCAGGAAAGGGACATTAGGTAGCCGCCACGCAACCGCTCAGCCCCGGAACCCAGAAGCGGACGCTGTCCGTGGTGCTGAAAGCCGGCCATCCGGACCGGGAGCCAGCCCAGCCCTTCCCGAGCCCACCTCCCTCTGCCCCAGCGTCCCCCCGGGCCTCACCTGCTCGGCGCCCTGGAAGCAGATCTTGCAGATGGGCTGGTGGTGCTGATGCTGGTGCCCGGCGCGATGGTCGCCGCCGCCGCCGCTGCTGCTGCTGCGGCTGCTACACACCGAGCGCGTCTCGGGCTGGTCGCCTGCGCCCCGCCGCTCGCCCTCCCCACCCGCGCCGGCCTCGGGCTCCCCGGGGCCGCCCTTCCCTGCCGCCGCCTCGGGGACCGTTGCCTCCGGAAGGTGCCTCGGACCTTCGCCAGAGTCGCCGGCCGCCGCCACCTCCTGCCCTGCCGGCGGCGGCGGCAGCTCCTCGGCGCCCCGGTGCCGCGGAACCACCTCCGCGGGCGGCTCGTCGGGCCCCGCGCGGCGCTCAGGGGACGCGGGCGGCGCTGGCAGGTAGCGAGGGGGCGCGGGGCCCGAAGCCGGCTCTCCTGGCGGCGGCGGCGGGGGAGGCGGCGGGGGAGGCGACGGGGGTGGCTCGGAGTCCCCGCTCTCCGCCTCACGGCGCCGGCCGCCGCTGTGGCCGCCCTCAAAGCTCATGGTGGTGCCGCCGCCGCCCTCCTGCCAGCCCGGCGAGCGGGCCCGGCTCGGGCTGCGGGCTAAGGGAGAACGGAGCAGGAAGGGAAGGAAGAGGGGGCGGGCGGAGGGTGGTGACGGGGGCCCGGGCGCCTGGGACTGAGGGGCGGGACGGGGAGGGGACGCGGAGGGTCCGGCGGCCGCGGAGGCTGCTGCTCCGCGGAGCCGCGGGCTCGGCTCTGATGGAGGCGGTGCCCGATTCGGCAGCGCGAGAGAGCGGCGCGGCCCAGGGGGGGTGTCGGGGGGGAGCGAGGGCGGGGGACCCGGGAACCAGGGGAGGGGGAGGAGCCGCGCCGCGGAGGGGATGGGCCCAGGAGGAGGTATTCGGCGGGAGCCGGCGCCGGGCGGTATGTGGGGAGGAGCCGGGGGTCGTTCCGGGGGATGGGGAAGGGGCCGGGGTCGGGGGCGAGCGCAAACCCCCGGTGAGGTGCGGAGACGGCGGGCCGGCTGGAATTGGGGGGAGGCGGGTGGGGGAATCCCTGGGCCGCCTCCCGCGACCCCGCCCCGGGGCCGCTCACGTCTGTTCCGGGGCGGATTACCCCTCTCGGAACCGCGCAGCACTGCGGCTCCGGTGGGTGGCGGGAGGCGGGGTTGGGGGGGAGGGTCGGGGGCCACCAGGTCCAGAAACCGTTACCGGACGGCCAGGGGGATGACCGCGGGACGGGGCAGGGGCGATCGAACCCAAGACCGGCGTGGGAATGGAGGGGGGGCGGGGGGCTCGCGACACTGCTGCCCTTAGCGCGCCCCAGCTGCCCCCTAAGCAGGGGACGAAGAAAGGGCGCGCGGGGCCCTGGGGACTAACGGATGCTCCCCCTAGATCGCTTCCAGCCCCCTGAGCCCTCTCCCTCAAGGGAAGGGCACACTCACTGACCCTCCGGAGCCTCCAAAACAGAAGTCACTGAAACCTGCATCTTCCTTCTCTGCCCCCCTCGCCCTCTCCCTCCTGCAGTGAGTATCCTGGTTTATTTGAAAATATTCTGGTGACATTGTAAATATCATGTCCTACAGTGGTTCCTCCTAGTGAACCCTGATACCACGTTTCTGTGGCGGGTGGTCTCTTTCACCCTTGCCACAGAAAGGACTCAAATGACACCTCTCTTGCAGAAGTTGCTGCAGCAGTGGATTTCGATTTTATGCACCCCGAAGCCAGCCAGTTTCTGTGGAACTCCCCTCCGAAAAACCTCCTCTTCCTGCAGGGCAACAAACTCAGTTCTTTTCTGAAAATAAACTACCTCACCTGCAGGGAACTAGACTGGGGGTGGGAGGGGGGTGGAGGGGGGAACCGGTGCACATGCCGAAGCTTCCAAATTCGTACAGTGTAAAATCACAAAGCCATAGATTTATATACTGCAATGTGTCTATTCAGAGCATCGGTTCTTTTCACTAGTGTAACACTTTGATGTCTTTGACACAACTGACTTGCTCTCCAGTCGGTCGTTTTTGGCTGCATTTCATAGCTGTAGAGCCAGGATCAGACAGGCAAAGTTACTTGTTCAAGGTCACAGAACTATTAACAAAGAACTTTTGAGCTCCCTGACTCCACAGATTTTCTGACTCAAACACTGAATGATTTTTCCCCCAATTCTGTTTCCTGCCTCCTAAAACAATATTGTATTAATAATACATGGCATGTTTGGTGGCACTGACTTCCATTAATAGCTAGATGTTCTTGAATGATTAAGATAAATTACCAGCCTAATTTAATTTTTCCACTATACATTTGGCAGTAAGAAGTATATCTGGTTTGAAAAAAATAGTCCAGCTCTTTCAACAGAAATTGGTTTGGTTGGAAAGCAGAGAAGGAAGTAGTAAAAAAGAAGTCAAGAATGCTTTGTCACAAGTGATTCCAAATGAGAGTTCCCAGAGATGTCCTCTAACATTTAGCCTCCTCTGACTAGCTTGTTTTCGGTAGCAGAATGGCAAGCGGCAAGCACATTTAAAAAATAGTAATAATCCTTGAATGCCCTAGGAACTTATCACACTGAAGAAATATGGTTGTAGATAATGCTTTCATTTTCTGTCTTCACCTGTCAAAATGACATTGCACAAAACTGTACACTGCCACAAGTCATAATATGATCATAAGCCTTAATCCTAAATTCTTCAATTAAAAGTTGTCTAAATTGTTTTTTAACCCCCTAAATAATTCAGTTTACAACTAATACATTTCTCCCAAATATGACACAGTCCATCATTATTTGCAGAACAGCATATAAAAGCTGTGAGTTCTGGATAAACAATGTGCAATGACTCAGGCAGCAAAGTAACATGGATAAAAGAGTAAACTGGCCACAATGCTAGATGTGTTCTTTCATTTGATTGTTGAAAAATAACTCTGGTAAGAGAAAAATAACTTTCATTATGATGATGAGTAGCTATGCAAAAATATTATTTGCTAGCATCTGCCTGGTGGGCTGCCGTCTATGGGGTCGCACAGAGTCAGACATGACTGAAGTGACTTAGCAGTAGCAGCAGCAGCGACCTCCAAAGCTGACCTGAACAAAGGGAAACTTGTTTGTAATATTCAGTTAACTCGGTGAGTCTTCAATGGATCAAGGAAAAAAATACCTTTGTAAAAAAATACCTTTGTAACCTTGGCTGCATCCTCTGCCATGAATATATAAAAACAATGGAGTGTACTGAAAGGATAAACCACTCTCAGCTGCTGGCACCCAAGTAGGAGAGCTGACGGAGAGACACAGACATCACATAAAGAACCACAGGGCACCCACAGCCACCAACAGCCATCCAATGGCTGATGTGCATCCACCAACTAAGAAATGGATGAAGAGAGAGGCAATTCTACCAATCTGAGCAAACAGAGAAAGGCACATCCAACCTATACAAAGGAAGAGAAAGATCTAAGTAGTACAGGTAATGCTTGAAAAGTCTCCATCCTTATGTTTTTCCCCACCCCACCCACCCATATGTGCAGAGTTACACTTACCTTTACCAAAAGAGGTCTTTCATTATGAACATGCAAACTCTTTAGCCACCAGGAGTCTCTTGAGCTGAATCCAAGGATGGAAGAGAGATGGAAGAGCCCCAAGCAAGTATGTCCCAAAAATTTCTTTGGTGATATTAATGGATATCTGTACGATTTTCTCCTTGAACTTCCCTGTGACCACATCTTGAAGCTGTTCCCCGAAGTCACCTTGGGATATTAGGTAGAAAACAATTCAAGCTACACTAGGTCAGAGTTGTTTTTCAGGAATGACTTTGAAGCTACACTAGATGTGATGACCTTGATCTGTCCTCCAATAGAGTTAGCCTGAAGAGCTCTTTAAAACTGCCTTTCAGATGGACCTAGAGATTATCATGCTAAGTGAAGTCAGACAGAGATAAATACATGACACCACTTACATGTGGAATCTAAAAAAGATACAAATGAACTTATTTACAAAACAGAATATAGGCTCACAGACATAGAAAACAAACTTATGGTTACCACAGGGGAAGTTGATGGGGGGCGGGGAAGGAACAAATTAAGAATCCAGGGTTAACAGATGCAAAGGACTGTATATAAATGCGTAAACAACAAAGACTTACTTTATATCACAGGGAACTATTAATATATTCAGTATCTTGTAATAGTAGAAAAGAATCTGAAAAAGAATATATATGTATGTATATGCATATATACATATACGAACATGCCTATATATATGTATATAAATACATAATGTATCTGATTCACTTTGCTGTACACCTGAAACATTGTAAATCAAGTATACTGCAATGAAAAATATTTAAAAGTTGCCTTTCAATTAAGTTTAACTTTTAGAGATGTTCCAAAATTGTTGACTTGGCATCTTTGGGGTATATTTATTAATCTTTGTGGTCACTGAGTACAGTACAGAGAATTCTCAATTGTCTTCAAATATCTGAGAGAAAAGTAGTTAAGAACTCAGTATATTATAGAGCAACGAGGTTATGTTGTGTGAGTGGGAGGGTAATTTTAAAGAGGAGAGTCAAGTGCAATCTGTAGGTTGCAAGTTGGAGAAGGAAATGGCAACCCACTCCTGTGTTCTTGCCTGGAGAACCCCAAGGACAGGGGAGCCTGGTGGGCTGTCGTCCATGGGGTCGCATAGAGTCGGACACGACTGAAGCGACTTAGCAGCAGCAGCAGCAGTAGGTTGCAAGTCCTTGGGGCAGAGAACAGCTTCATTGTATGCTAGAAACGAAGCAGAGTCAGCACCATACCACACAATGCCATGTACAGAAAAGTCGACAACTTATATCCCATATTCTAATCTCTTTACTGAATTCCAAACTTCTGTGTCAAATTGCCACTATGACTGCTCTACATAGATACCTAAGAGTATTCCAAACTAACCCAGTCCAAAAGCAAACAACCCCAAACCTGCCCATCTCCTGATCTTCATCATAACCAGTAAACCAATTCTTCACTCATCCAGGTACTTAAGCCAAAATCCTTGGAGTCATCCTTTGACTTTAATTGTTCAGCTCATACAGTCAGTGTGGCAAAAAATTCTCTCACATGTGCATTTTTTATACTTCAAAGTTCACTGCTTTTCACCTCTGTTCCCACCATCCCAGTTCAAACCACCATGATAAGCCAGGTTTATCAAAATAGTCTCCTGTCACCTGCTTCTTATTCTTGAGTCTGTCGCCTACAGCAGCCTGGATGATCCAATTCAAATGAAAGTCCAATCACGTTATCGCCCTGCTCGGTACCCACCAATGGCTTCCCATCACTCTTGGTGCAAATGTCAAAAATCTTAGCATGCCCTACAAATCCTCAGTGTAGCTCCTGGCTACATCTCTAAAGACATCTATCTCTATATCCTCTCCACCACCCTCTCCTGGTCCTTATTATTCATTCCTGCCATGCTGGCCTCCTTGCTACACCCCAAGTAGACTCCCTTCTCACTCTTCATCCAGTTATAATGGCTCACTCCCTCACTCAGATCTGTGCTCTGAGACACTTCAACAGAAAGACTTTCCTCAACCTTCTGAACTGAAATAGAACCCTTCACCCCCATTTTAACTCTAACCTTTGCCCAGTTTTATACATTCCTAAGTTGACTTACTGCTATGTATATATTTACATAATGTGCACTTATTTCGCTTGCTTTTTTTTTCTTATCTAATATGTGGATCACTGGAATGCTGCTGCTGCTGCTGCTGCTAAGTCACTTCAGTCGTGTCCGACCCTGTGCGACCCCATAGACGGCAGCCCACCAGGCTCCCCCGTCCCTGGGATTCTCCAGGCAACAACACTGGAGTGGGTTGCCATTGCCTTCTCCAATCACTGGAATAGTTTCCCACTATTGAATTCCAGACTTCTGTGTCACTGCCCCACTGGAACACTTGCTCTGTTGAAGACTGTCCTTGTTTGCTGCTCTATCCTCAGTGCCTAGAACAGTGCCTGGACAGAGGAGTGTTCAGTCAATCTTATAGAACAAATATATGAATAATTTGGGGCTTCTGTGGTGGCTCAGACAGTAGAGAATCTGCCTGCAATGCAGGAGATTCAGGTTTGGTCGGGAATATCCCCTGGAGGAGGTCATGGCAACCCACTCCAGTATTCTTGTTGGGAAAATTCCACAGACAGAGGAATCTGGTAGGCTACAGTCCATGGGGTCACAAAGAGTGAGACAAGACAGAGACTTTCACTTACTCGCAGTTTCACTCACAGGCAGTTGAGCAGGTGACTATTAATCAGCTTTCTTGTTTAAGGTACTGTGCAGCTGGCTAAACCACAGTTTCCAGGTGGGAATGAAATCTGTAGGACAAGGAAGGACACAGTCACAGAATTTTGGTGCATTCAATGTGATGCCATTTTTTCCCATTTCTTAGCCAAATTACCTAAAATTATTATTTTCCTTAGAAATTTTTTATTTGCTGCCTAATTTGTCATTTGCTACTAGGCATATTACGTCAAACTCTTGATTGACCCAATATGAAGATATAAGAAATTTAAAAACACACACAATTGGTCTTAAGGGAAAGTGAAAGCATATGGATGGATGGTATCCATGTCTGAGCAATTTCATTGACCATCCATCATGCTCCTCTTTTGATTTTATACTACACTGCATTCCAATGTGTGTTGATTCAACCTGTAGGTTTCCTACCATACTTTCTTTCAATCCTTCTGTCTTTGTCTCTTGCATCTCTCCCCTGTTCTCTGTCCCTGCTGGCTCTTCCACTCATAAAGGCTTCCATATCCAAGCCGACCGGCCAGTCCCCTCTCTACCCTTACTAGATGCCTTAATCTTCACCAGCTTCCTTTGACCTGGCATTTCTCCAAGAAGTTGGCATCTTCTCTGAAAGCTCACTGATATTTAAACTCTGTATAAAGAGCTCTCAAAGCTATATTAGCTTCCTGTGCTTTGGTTGGTCACTCAGTCGTGTCCTACTCTTTGCGACCCCATGGACTGCAGCACACCAGGTTTACCTGTCCATCACCAACTCCCAGAGCTTGCTCAAACTCATGTCCATCAAGTCAACGATGCCATCCAAACATCTCATTCTCTGTCATCCCCTTCTCCTCCTGCCTTCAATCTTTCTCAGCATCAGGGTCTTTTCTAAGCAGTCAGTTCTTCGCATCAGGTGGCCAAAGGATTGGAGTTTCAGCATCAGTCCTTGGACTGGTGGATCTCCTTGCAGTCCAAGGGACTCTCAAGAGTCTTCTCCAACACCACAGTACAAAAGCACCAATTCTTCGGCACTCAGCTTTTTTTATGGTCCAACTCTCACATCCATACATGACTACTAGAAAAACCATAGCTTTGACTAGAGAACTTAGCTTTGAAAAAGCATAGCTTTGAGAACTTCAAAACAATAAAATAACACCTTAAAGGCATTTTTGATTTGTAAAGGATCATATTGAATTTTTTACAATTTCAAAAATAACCAAGCATTATTTTCTTCCTTGGTCTCCTTACCTTTAACTTGGAAATACAGAAGGGCTTTTTACCTGACAGGTTGAAGACATATAAATATGTTCCATCACTGTGTACATTGGAAATTCTAAACCTGACTGACATCTGGAATGCAACTGAATCAGCATGACCTGACAGAGCTACCCAAGCTTTACAAGGATTTTGAATAAAATCAGCTCTGATTCCCCTCTGCTGAAAATCATCTGTTTTTCAACCAAACTCACATATTAAATATGATTTTTATGACCTCTATTATATTATACCTTGCCTTGAGACTAGGCATGCAACTTATCTGCATCTATTTTTTCTTATGCTAGATTGTAACCTACTTGTAGTTTGAGCCTATTTAAATGAATCTTTTATCTGCATATACTATGACCGCTGACACTTAAAAGTGAAAGTGAAAGTTGCTCAGTCTGGAATTCTCCAGACCAGAATACTGGAGTGGGTAGCCTTTCCCTTCTCTAGGGGAATCTTCCCAATCCGGGGATCGAACCCAGGTCTCTTGCATTGCAGGCGGATTCTTTACCAGCTGAGCCACAGTAGGAGTTCAATAAATGTGTACTAAATAAGTAAATGGGCTTCCCTGGTGGCTCAGCTGTAAAGAATCCACCTTCAATGCAGAAGACACATATTTGATCCCTGGGTCAGGAAGATCTCCTGGAGAAGGAAATGGCAACCCACTCCAGTATTCTTGCCTGGGAAATCCCATGGGCAGAGGAGCCTGGCAGGCTATAGTCCATGGGGTTGCAAAAGAGTCAGATACAACTTAGCGACTAAACAACAACAAATTAGTAAATATTAACAGAAACTTTGGGTCAAAAAAATGACCATTTACTTGTTAAAAGTTATTGATAGGGAGACTTCCCTGGTGGCCTAGTGGGTAAGATTCCACTCTCCCCATGCAGGGGACCAGGTTCAACACGTGGTCTGGGAACTGCATCCCACATGCAACAACAGGAAACATGCAAGGATGCTGTGCCGCAGCTTGGCTTCAGTCTTTCCTGCTGAAGCATTCCTGACTTGAATCCTGGTTTCTCTGCTCATGGAATCCTAGGGTCTCTACTTTTCCCACAGGGCCTCTCCCTAGAATGGGATCACTGGTCTGTTTCCCTGTATCTTAGAAAAGTACATGTTCTGACAAGAAGGGCAGGCAGCTCCATGTTTATACCAGGTCACCAATTTCATCCCCAATTCAACTTCAATCCAGCCCTTTTCCAGACACTAAGGTTTTCAGGAAAGGACCATGACTGACTGTCTTGACGAGGAGCTTTTGACTAGTCACTGAAGCACCTTCAACAGAATTAGGTGGTTATGGGTAAACAGCAACTCCCCAAAAGAAGAACAATGTTGCTCTCAGGGGAATGGCTGCTTGGCAGACACTACCAGATGCCAACTCCCCCCACACTGGAGTTTGACGTCTAGCCCATACAGTTACAGTACTTGTGAGATCCTTCCTCCTGTCCAGCTGAGCTCTGGAACTTAGACCCTCCACAGCTAAGCCAACACCACCAGACTACAAGCCAAATGATACAGAAACGCACAACTGAGAGTGATAAACTGCAGCTATAAGCAAGGGTTCTTAAATGCAGGCAGTTTTAAATAAGTGGAAACTCAATACAGTTAAAGAAAAATAACTTTTGATATCATGAGCATGAGTTCAGCATGCTGGGGGGGGTGTGTGTGTGTGTGTGCGCCCACATGTCTGTGTGGTGAGGGGATAAGTGGATGACTGGGTAGGGGATCTCACAAGTGATGGGTATCATCAGAAAGAGAGTGTGTGCAAACCATAAAACACTATCTTTTTGTGCAATCAATAACCAGCAAGTGACAATTTTTGGTAATGCATTTTGAGAGGTAGATGGACCCAACCTCAAAAAAGCCCTAATCCAACTAAGAAGATAGGCATGTATGTATAAAGATGTTACATAGATTAAAAGTCATATAGGAGGATTAAAAGTGTTATGGAAGTACAGATATAAACAAGTCTGCATGCAAAAGATTATTCATCCTAAGAAAAAGTTTCTCAGAGTGGGTCATTTGAGCTGGGCTTTGAAGGCTAGATAGGAGTGTGCCAGATGTGCTCCATATCAGCAGCTAACTCAAGAGGTTAGAGAAACTGATGTGAATCTTAGACTCAAGTGTGAGGACTATAGAAACAAGGAAAGATAAGGGAGGATATGATTCAAGTTCATAAAAATTAAGATGGTGATGAGAAGGATAAAAGTAGACCTACTACATACTGAAATACATCTTCTTTTAGGAAAAATGTCACTATATCTAGAATTTAGATCATTTGGTAGTTTAGTCACTAAGTCGTGTCTGACTCTTGAGACCCCATGGACTGTAGCCCACCAGGCTCCTTGTCCATGGGATTTCCCAGACAAGAATACTGGAGTGGGTTGCCATTTCCTTCTGCAGGGGATCTTCCTGACCCAAGGATCAAACCCAGGTCTCCTTCACTGTAGGTGGATTCTTTACCAACAGAGCCACTAGGGAAGTCCCTTAAATCATTTAATTACCAGGAAGTCACTATTCCATCAAATGCAATCAGAATCACAAGAACGGGGAAATTAGCAAATCAGCCTCCAAAAACCAGTGCAATCCACCCCACACACAACCACATGAAAACCCATTTATAAATGCTTCCACTTTCCTGTCAGGTGAGACTACTAGATCTGTTATATCTAATTTTGAATATAGTCCTAAAAAACATGCTTACCTACTTTCTCTGTCCACAGCAAATCACAGATAACAATCTTGGAAGCGTCAGCAGAAGAGCACTTTCAGGAAACAACAGCTAATCATCTTCATGAAGAAGCAGACCCAGTAATTTTTAAATTAATTTAATTTTTAAATCTCTGGAGTAAGAGTTTATTTCAAAGCAAACAGCTTGGGACTTCCCTGGTGGTACAGTGGATTAGAATCTGCCTGCCAATGCAGGGGACACAGGTTCGATCCCTGGCCAGGGAAGGTCCCACCTGCTGCAGAGCAGCTAAGCCCTGTGCCACAACTTTTGAGCCTGTGCTCTAGAGTCTGTGCTCCCCAACAAGAGAAGCCAGTGCAATGTGAAGCCCATTCTCTGCAACTAGAGAAAGCCAGTGTGCAGCCACAAAGACCCAGTGTAATCAAAAAATAATTTAAAATAAATAAAAGCACACAGCTGTATAGGCAATGTAGTAACCCCCTAGAGGTCTTTCTACTCTTTCTGTGCTCAGTTGCTCAATCATGCCCAGCTCTTTTCGATATAGCCTGCCATGCTCCTTTGTCCATGGGGATTGACTCATGCAATCACTGGTAATATTAATGAAGGTTGTGACTATCCAAGAACAGTTTACAGCCTGGGCCATGTATGTTGATTAATCTGCAAGGCATGATGAGACGTGTTCTTAAGACTCCCTTTCAATAGAGTGAATTACAAACGTTCACCACTTGAAATAACCAGATTAAAAAGTTTCCTTATCCTCTTCTGTGCAGCCCCCTGTGCCTCCCTCCACCCTCAAAGCCAGGCTGTGCTGTGTCACCCCAATCGCACTGTGCCCTCGTGAGCCAGTACCACCCATGCCCACTTACTCTCCCTACTGGAAGATCACAAGTTGCTTGAGGCCAGATCATTTATATACATATACATATAAAGTTTATAGATAGTTCCCAGGGCTTCGTACAAACGTATTCATACATAATGGTTATTCAAAAAAGTTTTATATGAGGAATAAGAGAAAAATGAGGCTTCTGTAACATGTTTAAAGAAGATTTATGTTAAAAATGAATGAGCTTCCAATTACATGAACAATTCTTTTGCACTTACCAGTGATAAGTAAAACTGATTGATCATTTACCAGGTCAGGCATTGGTCCAAGCACTTCACACGTGTTCATTTGTTTAATCCTCAGCACAGTCTGTGAAGCAGGTACTATTACCTGAGTTACATTGATGAGGAAAGGGAGGCCAAGGAAATCTACCTGTAACCATTTAGGCAGTTAGTGAGAAACAGAAACAGAAGTTGCCTTCACACCCTGGCAGTCTGGTTCCTACGCCTATGCCCTTCAAAGCTCAGGTACTTGCCTCCTGTGTTATCTAATTTATTGCAGACCCAAAAAGAAACTTGCAGCTGCTAGAGGTGGATAAGACCATTGATGTAGATTCATCAGTTTGAAAAAAAAAAATACAACTCTGTTTTTAAGTTACTCTTCTACCTCTGTTTTTGTAAGTTCACCTTTTTTAGATTCTATATATAAGTAAGATCATACATAATTCATCTTTCTCTTTCTTTTTTCATTTAACAAATGCTCTCAAGGTACATCCATGTTTTTGCAAATGGCAGGATTTCTTTTTCTTAAGGCTAAATAATATTCCACTGTATATTTAGATGACATTTTCTTTATCCATTTTTCCACTGATGGGCACTTCAATGGTTTCCATATTTGGGCTATTGTGAATAATGTTGCAATGGACATGAGACTACAGAGTTATAAGATAAACTGAGGCATATTAAAATTTTTAAGAGTTGGAGTGAAAATTGATTTAACATCCAATCTGGCATATAGAAAGGAAGGATCTGTACAAAATTAAAGACTTTTATAAGCAGAAGGAAATAGGAACAAGGAAGTTATATCAGGTTAAAAGGGGGGAGGAGGGTTATTGCAAGATTACTTTTCTATAGGGAATGGCAGGAGGCTATCAGGCAGATTACCCAACTATTACTGATCAGATCACTTCTGATTGCCTGGTTTAAATTTTCATTTTTGGAAGAGCTGAAGCTGTAATGAAGTCTCAACTTGGTGACACTGAGTTAAGCCTCCATTTGGTGATGCTGGACTTTAGCATAAGTAACTTCATCTTGTTCCTGCTGTCTTGTTTTTTGAACAGAGGTACACTTGACTGTCATCTACATTTTCACATTTTTGCTCCTGAGTAGCAAGGAAAGTGGAAAAGGCAATGGCAACCCACTCCAGTACTATTGCCTTGAAAAACCCATGGACGGAGGAGCCTGGTAGGCTGCAGTCCATGAGGTCGCTAAGAGTTGGACACGACTGAGCGACTTCACTTTCACTTTTCACTTTCATGCATTGGAGAAGGCAATGGCAACCCACTCCAGTGTTCTTGCCTGGAGAATCCCAGGGACGGGGGAGCCTCGTGGGCTGCCGTCTCTGGGGTAGCACAGAGTCGGACACGACTGAAGCGACTTAGCAGCAGCAGCAGCAGCAAGGAAAGTTATATGCCAGACCTTTTGAGATTGATAGCATGAAGTATCATAACTATACTCTTAAAATTGTTTCTTGATACTACTGGCAGAGAGAAAATAACAGCAGTGGAGGGGCACTGAGTTGAGTAAGAACGGCATTTCCTGCTGTAACGCTGACCTTAAGCAATAAAAAACAGACAGTTATCTCACCAAACAGATAATTATCTCACCAGCCTTTACTCCAGGGGCAGCAAAGAAACGTCATTCAGAAGGTGCAACAATGGCCAACCACTTACAAGACTGGTAGAGCAAAGGAGAGGAAGCTTTTTATACAGGAAAAAGGGAATTTGGGCGGGGCTGTTTAAAGGAAAAGTGCATTGGAGGAAACTGGGATTTTGAAACATGGTGGGTTTTCATTGGCTGAGCTGAGATAGCCTCTGATTGGCTAAGCTGTTGCCAGGCAAGGAGAAAATCTTTATTCCTCTTGATGGCAGTAGTAAAGTAGTGTCACTTCTTGCCAGAGATGCAAGAGATGTATGTCTCTTCCTGTTGGCATCTATACTGATGTCTAGTGGTACCTGCATGATGGGCTTCACAGGTGGCGCCAGTGGTAAAAAAAAAAATGAAAAGAAAAACCCGCCTGTCAATGCAGGAGACATAAGAGATGCTGGGTTGGGAAGATCCTCTGGAGTAGTAAGTGGCAACCGACTCCAGTATTCTTGCCTGGAGAATCCCGTGGACAGAGGAGCTTGTCAGGTTACAGTCCTTAAGGCCTCAAAACAGTCAGACACGACTGAAGTGACTTACCGCACTAGCACCTACCTGCAGGGCAGTTCTCCCTTCTGGGTCTCCTGACTTCATTTTAAGGAGATTTCCCTTTATTGATTTTCACAAACTTTCTCTGTGTACTTTCTGGAAAAAATAAAAATTCTGCTGTAAAAGATCTATTCATTATAATGTTTCAGAGAATTTATGAAATCTGTAAATCATGATTTACAGAGACAGAAGCCTAAAACTTAACCCCATCTCTGTTTCCTCAACAGGGAGAAACTTTGCCCCCACCTCCAGGTGAGATACTTGTTCATGACTGAAGGTATTTTTGCTTGTCACAACTCGTGGGGTACTGCTGTTGGCAGGGGCCAGAGATGCAGCTGAATATACTACAGTACACTGTAGTGTTGGAGAAGACTCTTGAGAGTCCCTTGGACTGCAAGGAGATCCAACCAGTCCATCCTAAAGGAGATCAGTCCTGGGTGTTCATTGGAAGGACTGATGCTGAGGCTGAAACTCCAATACTTTGGCCACCTGATGCGAAGAACTGACTCCTTAGAAAAGACCCTGATGCTGGGAAAGATGGAAGGCAGGGGAAGAAGGGGAAGACAGAGGATAAGATGGTTAGATGACATCACCGACTCGATGGACATGAGTTTGAATAAGCCCTGGGAGTTGGTGATGGACAGGGAAGCCTGGTGTGCTGCAGTCCATGGGGTCGCAGAGAGTCAGACATGACCGAGTGACTGAACTGAAATGAACGCAGAACAGCCCCTGCAACAAAGAATTATCTGGCCCCGAATTTTAATAGTACCAAGACAGAGAATCCCCACCCTAAAAATACCCCAAGATCTGAGTAAAAAACAGTTATAATTGTTAAAGTAACTCTAAAAAGGAAATGATAAATTATACAAAAGAGGATATTCTAAAAAAATTTTAGAATTAAAAAAAGATTAAAATTAGAGTTTTTTAAATATTGAAAGACGTAGAGACAATTAGGGGAAAAGGACAATGTCCAAAGACTAATTGAACAGGCCATGCATAATACAAGAGCATATGCTTAAAATAAAATGCTAATTTAAAATAGATTAAAGAAATGCGTGTGCATGAGGTAACTCAGAAGAAACTGGTGAGAGTTACTTCCTTTCAACTTATTTTCATCTTTTCCAATGCTCAGTGAACAGACTTCCCACTGATTTCAAAGAATATTTTGGTTTTGAGATTAGCTTTATGGAAGCTAAAAATTGGTCTTTAAAAACCATTAACTCCTGGTCCTGTAGATTTTGAAATTCTTTAAATAAAAGAACATGCTACTAAACAGCACGTGCAGTGCAGTGCTCATTCACTAAGTCATGTCTGACTCTTTGTGACCCCCATGGATTTTAGCCTGCCAGGCTCCTCAGCCCACAGGGTTTTCCAGGCAAGAAAACTGGAGCGGCCTGCCATTTTCTCCTCCAGGGGATCTTCCCGACCCAGTGATCAAACCCCCATCTCCTACACTGGCAGGTGGATTCTTTACCGCTGAGCCGCCTGGTAGACAACAGTGATAGTTAGGGGAATGATGGGGCTTCTGTGGGTACTCAAATGGTAAAGAATCTGCCTGCAATGCAGGAGACCCAAGTTCCATCCCTGGTCAAGGAAATGGCTACCCACTCCAGTATTCTTGCCTCGGAAATCCCACGGTCAGAGGAGCCTAGGCAGGCTACAGTCCATGGTGTTGCAAAAGAGTCGGACACAGCTTAACAACTAAACTACAAGAACAACAAATAAGTAAAGATTAATAGAAACTTTAGCTCAAAAAAACAACCTTTCATTTGTTAAAAGTTATTGATAGGGAGACTTCCCTGGTGGCCTCGTGGGTAAGACTCCACTCTCACCATGCAGGGGGTCACAAAGAGTTGGACATGGCAGAGCAACTTTTACTTCACTTCATGGGAATGATACCTATTCCCATATTTTTAGGAGAGGTGTTTGTGATGATTAAAAAAAAAAAAAAATCTGACTAGTATAGGAAAGTGTTATCCTAATACAATTAGTTTAAAACCAGAAACAAAAGGAAAAAAAAAAAAAAAAAAAACCTCAGTCATTAAAAAGGTCATATTAGTAATTCTTAGACAAAAAGAAAATATTTAATATGATATAAGTTGCTTTTTTCAAATCCTATCATTTGTGTGTGAAGAGGATCAAAATATGCCACCCCAAAATATGTTTCTTTGGCATACGGATGATCTTGAGCTGGTTATTTTTAAGAAACAGCAGACGCAGGAAAAACTCTGAAAACCAAGTTGTTCTTTGTAAGGTACATTTACATTTATAAGGGAAATCATATTTAAACATGTTTCCCTCTCTGTGGGCTTCCCTGGTGGCTCCTCTTCCCTGGTGGCTTCCCTGGTAAGAATCTGCCTACAATGCAGGAGACCCAGGTTTGATCCCTAGGTTGGGAAGATGCCCTGAAGAAGGGAATGGCAACCCTCTCCAGTATTCTTGCCTGGAGAATTCCATGGACAGAGGAGCCTGACGGGCTACAATGCATGGGGTTGTGAAGAATCAGCCACGACTGAGCAACTAACACTTTCACTTTTCCTTCTCTGTAGTAGGAAGAGAAGAAGGATTCTAAATCTCTAGAAACTCTTGTCAATGAAGAAGGTGATGATCGGAATCTGTAAAACAAATTTACCCTGTTCACTATGCTTTCCCCATAACTGTACTCTCCCCTACCCACACACATCTCTCTTTTGTCTTTAGTTGAAGATGGTACTTAAGGTGGTGGATTGGGCCATTTCAAGAAGTTACTCAGTTTTCTTGGATATCTTAAATGTACACGAGAGGTATTTTGTTGTTATTTGTTAGTCGCTCTGTCGTGTCCAACTCTTTGTGACCCTATGGACTGTAGCCCACCAGGCTCCTCTGTCCATGGGATTTTCCAGGCAAGAGTACTGGAATGGGTTGTCATTTACTCCTCCAGGGGATCTTCCCAACTCAGGGATCAAATCTGACTGTCTTAAGTCTCTTGCATTGGCAGGCAGATTCTTGACCACTAGAATGACATGGGAAGCCCTCTAGTCCTTCCAAATATTATGGCTCAGCTAAGGGTCTACTCTACAGAGAGTATTTTGATCCTTTATATCATATCCTTCTAAAATATACTTTTTATTGGAGAGGTGATATCATATATTTCATGGATGTCTCATTTACTTGTTTTCTCCTAGGGTATTCTTTTCTCTTTTTTCTGTGTTTGTTTGTTTGTTTGTTTTTGGGTTTTGTCTTTTGTTTTTTATGGGAGAAGGGGAGGCAAGGGTTATTATCAATAATGTTTGTATTGGCATCAATGAAGAAAAATTTTTTTTGTATTTTCTGATTATATCCTGAAGAAAAATCACTAAAGTAGAATCCATGAACCAAGCAGTATAAAATTGAGGCCATAATGGTATTACCAATGGAAATAGTTCAAATGTAAAACCAAGCTACAATTACTCTTTAGAAATGCCAAAATAACTGAGTCCTCATTTTCAGATGGTTACCTTGTTAATTCCATAGTAGCATTTATGATGTCATTATTGCTATCCTGGAGGATAGCAGACTGCCTTGGCTCTTAAAGCATTTTCTTGTGACATGACCAGGTCCATTATGTCCTTTATGTTCACATCTGTTTCATTAACTTCCTCCTCTTCTCTCTCCTCGTGTGCAAGAAGAGACCGTATTTTTCTTGAATGTCCCAGATGGTTCTGCTGTGAACTTTGAGATTCTCAACAGTTGCTGGCTGTGCTTGTTGAGATAGGTCCTTGACCTTGGCTTCCTCCCAAGCTTTGTAGGTATCGAAAGTTGGATCCATGTGGGCAGCTTGGTTCATCAACAGTGAAAATTAAAAGAACCAGAGAGAGAGAATCTAGCCAGGGAGGAAGTCAATCTTTTTAAACCTACTCTTTGAAATGATATCCCATCACTTTGGTTGTATTCTGTTTGTTAAAAGCAAGTGTGAATCCAGCCTACCCTTTAGGCTTTTTCTTTCTTTTTGTTGAAGTAGAATTGATTTACAATATTAATTTCAGGTACACAACATAGTGATTCAATATTTTTCAGATTATACTCCATTTAAAGTTATTATAAAAATATGGTCTATATTCCATGTTTGTGGGTGTGAGATCCCACATCCCTTGTCATGCCCTCAGGGACCTGGCATATTAGGAACCTTGCATCTTGGAATCATCTCCAGTCCAGGGCTCATTCCCAAGACCTCCCATGTCAGAGCCCTTCCTTCACAGTTCCAGAGGCAGTGACCTGAGAATTGATTTCAGAAGCAGCCTCTCTCTAGGGATGGAATTGGAGGGGTGGGGGGGGGGGTGGGTTGCGGGGAGAGAACAACAATTCTTTCTCAACTGTTGCCTTTTCAATATCTGGCATAACAGCAGTACCCATATTTTCTCCCAGTTCTGCTCTTTTTTTTTTTTTTTTGTGGCTCTGTAAACTCAAGTTACAATGTGGTCGGGTTGTAATTTCTCAGTGCTGTTAGCATTTACTATTAATTGATCACCAACTGCTTTGTATGTTACAGAATTTTTGGTTTTATGAAGCCACTGACACCCCCACTGGCTTTTCAATATCTCATGGATTTACTTAGATATTTCTTATTTTAATAGAATTTGAGAAAGGCAAGTAATAACTCTGCCTCTCATTATGTAAACTGGACCAGAATTCAGAAGTTCTTTATGGACTAAAATTGAAAGAAAGTGAAAGTTAGTCACTCAGTCGTATCCAACTCTTTGAGACCCCATGGACTGTAGCCCACCAGGCTCCTCTGTCTATGGAACTCTCCAGGCAAGAATTCTGGAGTGGGTTGCCGTTTCCTTCTCCTGTGTTCAAAATGAGGCTCCATCGCTTACCTGCTGTATGACCTAGACAAATCACCGTGCCTGTTTTCTCATTTTCAAAATGTGGATAGTAGGGCATGGTGTTGCCACATAGAGACCTTATTCAGGACACTCCATAAAAGCTACTGTTGTTATTATTATGTCTGTCATATATGTTGTAAAAGTTGTCTTTTACTTGTAATACTGTATGTTTGTGTGTACATAGATATAGGAGCATGTACATATCTTTATGTGTTTCCATAATAAAAATTAGCACTTATATATGCTTACTATGTACCTTTAAGGTGCTTCACATATATTAATCTATGTTTCAGAAAAAGAAGCCACACTGGAAATTAGAAAATATTTTAAACTGATAATGAAAACAGAACCTAATACAACTTATGGGGAGCTTATACCATTATGTCTCCTCATTAGCCATCGCTGGCGTCTTAAAAGTGTTTTAGTTTCTGTTCATTTCTTTTGAATATAGTTTCAATACGCTGAATAAGCCTCAGGCAGAGGGTTTATGAGCTATTACTTTATTAGGAATTACCATTCCCAGGAGCAGGAATGAGGCTCAGGGGGAGTGAAGCTGGAGAGATGGGAGAGTCCTTGTGAGCATGTGCTTTATAGATGGATGCCTGTAGGTGTGTTCACTCCAAGCCCAGGGTCCACCCTAAGGAGCTGTGTGAACTGCAGCTCCTATGGACACTCTTTGGCAGGGGGAGCGGTGGGAGGAGAAGAGAATAGCACATTCTTTGGTGAAGAAGGGAAGATACCAGTTTCCATCTTCTTTTTTATTTATTTAATTTTTATTTTTTTTAACATCTAAAACATTTTGTATTGGGGTACAGCTGATAAACTACATTGTGATAATTTCAGGTGAACAGTGAAGGGACTCAGCCATACATATACATGGATCCATTCTCCCCCAAACCCGGCTCCCATCCAGGCTGCCATGTAACACTGAGCAGAGTTCCATACGGTATACAAGAGATTTTTGTTGATGATCCACTTTAAATATAGCAGCGTGTACATGACCTTCCCAAAGTCCTGAACTATCGCTTCCCTCCCTGACCTCCAGCAACCATGAGTTCCTTTTCTAAGTCTGTGAGTGAGTCTCTTTCTGTTTTTGTAAGTAAGTTCATTTGTATCATTTCTTTTGAGATTCCAGATATAACTTCTTTTTCTCTCTGTGATATTAGTTCCTCGGTTCCCAGCCTTGGCACAAATCTAACCCAATAAGCTCCTTTCTATGCGGGAACTTGGTCCCTCAAGTCCAAGCTGCTTCAGCTGTCTCGGAGGCCTTCAAACAGAATCCCTTTTTCAATTTATTCATCTTTTCTTGTTCTCAAAGAAGCATGTGGCACAGATGATGTTTTATGTTAGTCCCTCAGTTGTGTCTGACTCTTTGCAACCCCATGGACTCTAGCCCTCCAGGCTCCTCTGTCCTTGGGATTCTCCAGGCAAGAATACTGGAGTAGGTGGCCATTCTCTTCTCCAGGGGATCTTCCTGACCAGGAACAGAAGCCGGGTCTCCAGCACTGCAGGTAGATTCTTTACCATCTGAGCCACCAGAGAAGCCCGCATAGAGGCATGGGTCTACGCAAACCATACCATTGGGGTCAGATGTGAACATTTACCTGTCTGTTTTGATTTGTGAAGGTTTTTCATTGCTATTTCCCATATATAATGAAGAGTTTTAGTTTTGATTAACTCTTGAGCTAAGAATCTTTAGAAAGTATGTTGGGTTTTGTTTTTGCTAGTTTTCATTGCTGGTGCTCTGACACTTAGGGGGTTAAACCTACAACATAAATTATCTCAGCATTTCTGTGGTTCAGGATTTTGGGTAGGACTCAGCTGAGTGCCTCTGGCTAAGGACTGTCCCACACTGCAAGCAAGGTGTCATCCAGGACCAATTTACCTCTAGATTCCATGGGAAAAGGACTTGCCTGCAAGCTCACTCGTGGGAGTGTTGGTAGAATTCCATTTTCCCAAAGGATATTGAAATGAGGGCCTCAGTTCTTCCTGCTGCTGCTCTGAGGGGTCTTCAGTTCCTTGCTGGGTGGCAGCTCAACAGGGCACCTTGCTGCATCAACCAAGCCAGTGAGAAGAGCCAGAGAGAGATAATTCAGCAAGAGGGAAGTCAGTCTTTTGTAGCATACTCTGGAAAGTAATATCCAATCCATTTTATTGTCTTCTGTTTGTTACAAGCAAATCCCTGGGTCCAGCCCACACTCTGGGTTTTTTTCTTTCTTTCTTTTTATTGAAGTATGATTGATTTACTCTACTATATTAGTTTTGGGTGTACAACAGTGATTTGATATTTTTATGGATTATATGCCATTTAAAGTTATAAAATATTGACTCTGTTCCCTGTGCCTTACAGTAGATCCTTGTAACTTATTTGCTTTACACATAGAAGTTTGTACCTCTTAATAAAGGCTTTTTCTATGTTTGAAGAATCTGTCATTGTATTTGGAAAACACTGCAAACTGACTGAAGCGACTGAGCACTCGCACACACACAAAAACCTCTACAGAAAGTGAAAATGTCAGATGGCACGTATTCACTACCTTCCTGGTGGATGGCATACAGGTACGTGAGTGAGTGCTTGCTCAGTCGTGTCCAACTCTGTGTGACCCCGTGGACTGTAGCCCACCAGGCTCCTCTGTCCATGGGATTTCCCAGACAAGAATACTGGAGTGGATGCCATTCCCTCTTTCAGGTGATCTGCCCAGATCAGGGATCAAACCTGAGTCTCTTTCGTCTTGTGCATTGGTAGGTAGATTCTTTACTACTGCGCCACCTGGGAATCTCCTACAGGTACATGATCTACGCTAATTCACTGCAAGGTAACCCTGCAGATGCTGAAATTAAGGCATCTTACAGGAAGAAACAGGGTGGCATAGGAGGGGCAGCTGCATTCAAGTGCCCAACACAGCAGTGAGGTGGAAGTGTTTCAGATCCAACATTCAATACTTCTGCTGTCCAAGCTGTACTATCTTTGCCTGATTACCTGCCTACTGCCTGGTTACCTAGACTCCAAGCCTGATTCTGGAACCATCTTGGAGATACTGTAAGCTAAGCAATATTTTTAAGTAAATTTCTTTTTTGTTAAATTAGCCAGAATAATTTTCTTTAGCTTCCAGCAAAGAAAGCTGAGTGCTCAAATGCCTTCATTATCATGGTATTCCATTCCATCTAGCATCTTTGTCAAAATCAGCAGCTCTCCATCTCTGCTCTTCATCTTCCATTTTCATTCCTTTTTTTCTTTGTTTCTGGGGCTCATCCTGTATTTTTGTCCTTTCCCCAGTTTATTCTAAGATATATGTGTGTGTGTGTCTTTCATCTGTTGATTTGTTTTTTAGCAGTATCCATTGGTCTTTAAAGGACAACTTCTATAATTTTATCTTTGTGTTGTTTTCAGTCCTCCCCTTCACAATCAGTTACTTCTTGTTTCCAACTGCCTCTCAGGTGTAATCCTATTCATGTTAGACTAGGATTTCCATCCCAGCAATATCCTATTTCCAGAATTTATCTACACTTAAATTTTATGGAGCATGAAGCAAATGTTTCCCCAAATTAATCTTTGTTTTCCATGAAATTGAAAGTGTTCGTTGCTCAGCCATGTCTGGCTCTTTGCAACCCTATGGTCTATAGTCTGCCAGTCTCCTCTGTCCATGAAATTCTGCAGGCAAAAATAGTGGAGTGGGTAGCCATTTCCTTCTCCAAGGGATCTTTCTGATCCAGGGATTGAACCCAGGTCTCATGCACTGCAGGCAGATTCTTTGCCATCTGAGCCACCAGGGAAGCCCTTGTTTTTCATAGTAAATTTTAAAATGCAGACTCTTTTCCTGCATATCCTAAGTGCTGTGTTCCTGACATCTAAAGTGCAGAATTTTTTCATAGATCTATTCTTGTAAGAATAAATTCTACTTCAGGGAACTAACTGTCCACCTGGTTGCTGCTAGAATCTTCTCAGATTTCTCCTAGAAAGCATGATGATCTGTATGGCCCTAGCAAACTCTTCTTTAAAAAAAAAAAATTAGATTAAATCTAAGGGCACAGAACAAATACAGTATATTCTTTATAGTGTTGACTCCCAGATAGGAAACTTCAAACATAGGATATGTTGCTTATAAAATAGGTTAACATATTTTTAAAAATTATACCACAAAATGATCAATGTAAGCTGACAAATAGCAAACTGCAAGACATATAGCAATATTCATGTAGAGATTGTTTTTAATGCCAGAAACATATACACAATGACTACTATAAATATTATGGATTTATTACACTGATAAGAAAGAAATCAATAATCTTATAGACATGGAAAATGTCATAAATAGATAATTCACAGAAAAGGAAATGTAAATATATTACACTTAGAAAAAATATATTTACCTCAAAATAAGAGAATTTCAAATGAAATACAATATGGATTTCTTATCTATTGTTGCTATTATTGTTATTCAATCACTGCTGCTTGTTCCAACTCTACAAGCCCATGGACTGCAAAACACCAGACTCCTCATTCCTCTAATATCTCCCAGAGTTTCCTCAAATTCATGTCCACTGAGTCAGTGATGCTACCTAACCATCTCATTCTTTGTTCCCTCCTTTCCTTTTTGCCTTCAGTCTTTACCAGCATCAAAGTCTTTTCCAATGAGTTCGCTCTTCACATCAGGTGGAGCTTCAGCTTCAGCAACAGTCCTTTCAATAAATATTCAGCACTGATTTCCTTTAAGATTGACTAGTTTGATCTCCTTGCAGTCCAAAGGCTCTTAAGAGTCTTCTCCAGTACCACAATTCAAAAGTATCAATTATTTGATGATAAGCCTTCTTTATGGTCCACTCTCACATCTGCTCATGGTTACTGCAAAAAATGTAGCTTTGACTATATGAACCTTTGTCGGCAAAATGATGTTTCTGCTTTTTAATATGCTATCTAGCTTTGTCATAGCTTCCTTCCAAGGAGCAATCATCTTTTAATATCTTGGCTATAGTCACTGTTCACAGTGATTTTGGAGTCCAGGAAAATAAAACCTGTCACTGTTTCCACTTTTTCCCATTTTATTTGCTATGGAGTGATGGGACCAGATGCAATGATCTTCGTTATTTGAATGTTGAGTTTTAAGCCAGCTTCTTCACTCTCCTCCTTCACCCTCATCAAGAGACTGTTTAGTTCCTCTTCACTTTCTGCCACTAGAGTGATATCATCTGCATATATGAGATTGTTGATATTTCTCCACACAGTCTTGATTCCAGCTTGTGATTCACCCAGACTGGCTTACTCTGCATAGAAGTTAAATCAGCAAGGTGATCATATACAGCCTTGTTGTACTCCTTTCCCAATTTTGAAACAGTCTGTGGTTTCAGTTCTAACTGTTGCTTCTTGACTTGCATACAAGTTTCTCAGAAGGCAGGTAAGGTGGTCTGTTACTCCCATCTCCTTAAGGACTTTCCACAGTTTGTTGTGATTCACATGGTCAAGGGCTTTCATGTAATCAGACAGAAATAGATATTTTTCTGGAACTCTGTTTTCTCCATGATCCAAGGAATGTTGGCAATTTGATCTCTGGTTCTTCTGCCTCTTTGATACCCAGCGTGTACATCAAAAGATTAAAACAACTTAAATTTGCACCAATAGGAGCATGATAAAATAAAATAAATCATACATTATATGATGGAATATCAACACTGAAAACACTGACATAACTCTGGTCATTCAAACATAGAATAATTGTTAAGATGTATTGGAGACAGTAGAAAAGAAAACAGTGTCCTGGAGAGTTTTTATATCTGTTATCACCTCCGAGAAATAAAAAGGACGCGCCCACCTGGATGCTGGTGTGTTGATTAATTAGGATACAAGAAACAAGTCATATTGTTGACCCTTAGCAAAAGCACTGTGAGGCAGGTGGGCAAGGGTGGTAGATAAGAGTTCTTTTTACTCTGCGCCCTCTATAACATTTGATATTTGACCATAAATATGATTTCAAAAATACAGCAACCAAAGTCTTAATGAAAGTGCATAATACAGTTGTCCAGGTTGTTTTTTATATACAAGTATTTCAACTGTTTTGCTTGTGTATTTTAATGGTAAAAATAAGAGGCAGAGGGTAGCACTGACATATACACACTGCTGCTGCTGCTAAGTCGCTTCAGTCGTGTCCAACTCTGTGCGGCCCCGTGGACTGCAGCCCACCAGGCTCCTCCGTCCCTGGGATTCTCCAGGCAAGAACACTGGAGTGGGTTGCCATTGCCTTCTTCAATGCATGAAAGTGAAAAGTGAAAGTGAAGTCGCTCAGTCGCGTCCGACCCTCAGCAACCCCATGGACTGCAGCCCACCAGGCTCCTCCGTCCATGGGATTTTTTAAGGCAGGAGTACTGGAGTGGGTGCCCCTGCCTTCTCTGGACATATGCACACTACCATGTGTAAAACAGACAGGGGGAAGCTGTCGTGTAGCACAGGGAGTTGGGCTTGGTGCTCTGTGATGCTCTACAGAGGTGGGATAGGGGGTGGGTGCGAGGCTCAAGAGGGCAGAGACACAGGTACACTTGCAGCTAACTTACTTTGTTGTACAGTGGAGACTAAGACAACATTGTAAAGCGACTAATTCAATTTTTTTTATTAAAAAAATTAAGGCAGGAATAATCATGACCTTTACATTTGATCCTATGATTCTCAGGTAATTTTATAAACCATATAGAGGTCAACTTAAAAAAAAAAATAACAAAGCCAAAATTATTTCCAGAGGTATCTTGGCAGTAAATTCATTAGAAAGGAAAATAGCTTTTAAGAATAAGAGCCAATACTCAAATGTTGGTCTTTTGACACTAGCATTAATTTAGAACTTGAGAAAATGATATTTTAAAAACCTGTCCAATCCAGTGTGTACATGGTAGATTCTTTAGCTTCTTTGCAAACTATCAAGTCTTTGATCTTTGCTCTGAAATAATTTCACTTGTGTTGATTTCATATATTAAAAAAAAACTTGGTCTTAATCTCGCATTTTTTTTCATTTCTTCCTTTTTAACCAGTTGAATTTATTGCATTTTTTCATCAAGTGGAAATGTCTCTTTATTAAGACTGCTGGACTGAGTTCATAATGTGCAGTTAATCTATAGCAGTCTTTAAAATACTATGCCAAGATTTTAAAAAGATTGGAGTTTTATGAGTAAGATTGGCTGCTTCATTTGCAATGTTGTATTAAAAGGCCTTCAGGTAATTTTTCTAAGAGGCTAAGAATCAATTGAGTTAAAAAGACACAACACTTTGTATTTAATGGTGCTGGCTTGTTCACATAGTTCAGAAATATTTTTGCTCAAATAAATGAACAATAATTGAACAATAATGAACAATAATTCCCACTGAAGTGGGAATTGAAAAGGAGTTTATTAAATCAGTTTCTCTAATTTTTGTATAGGTTTTGTTCCAATCTTAAAATTTCTAGCATTGTTGACTCCAGTCACCTAAGTTTATAATCCCCTCACTTCTCTTAACTTCGCCTCCTCTTCTCTGTCCTCCCTGATCTTCCCTCAAAAGGAGGAGCATCTCCATAAGAGATGGTTCATTCATTCAACAAGTATTTCTTGCATGTTTCTGTGAGTGGGCTTCCCTGATAGCTCAGTTGGTAAATAATCCACCTGCAGTGCAGGAGATCCCAGTTCGATTCCTAGGTTAGGAAGATGCCCTGGAGAAAGGGATAGGCTACCCGCTCCAGTATTCTTGGGCTTCCCATGTGACTCAGCTGGTAAATAATCCACCTGCAATGCAGGAGATCCAAGTTTGATCCCTGGGTTGGGAAAATCCTCTGGAGAAGAGAAAGACTATCCACTTGAAAGGTTGTTGTTGAATCACACGAAGACACCGGGATTCTTGGCCCCTGGAGGAGAATTCAATCCAGGGCCAGAGACGAGGCTTGATCGCTCAGAGCTTTTGTGTAATAAAGTTTTATTAAAGTATAAAGGAGATAGAGAATGCTCCTGACATAGGCATCAGAAGGGGGCAGAAAGAGAACCCCCTTGCTAGCGTTAGCAATGAAGTTATATACTCTCCAATCCAAAGAATGTCTGGAGGTTGTAAAAACCTCACCAGACCTACTCCCATCATTTACATTTTAAGGTAACAGAATTAGCCAGAAGGTTTAATCCAGAGACTGTCCTTAATCCACAGACTATCCTCAGGCAGGATACATTATTGTTATATAATCCTAAGGAATGTAGAGAAGGAAAAAGTTTGTCCTTTCTTCCTCCTTGAGAATTCCAGACCCCTCTCTCCTTGGGGACCCCTAGATTCCTTATCGACCTGCCTAGGAAATGACTCTCTCACACTCCAGTATTCTGGCCTGGAGAATTCCATGGACTGTATAGTCCATGGGGTCACAAAGTGTCGGACATGACTGAGTGACTTTCACACTTCTGTGGGTGGCTTTCAGACTCTAGGCTCAATGACCACAGTGTAAACAAAACTAATTTGTTGGCTTGTATTACAAGGCTTAGATCCTAGAAGGAAGAGCAACAAATACACAAGGGTACTGATTTTAGATAGTGATGGGTATCTGTCTTCCATTAGTGAACAATCCCCAAATTTAGTAACTTAAAATGACACCCACTTATTGGTTCATGATTCTGTGCGTCAGCTGTTAGGGCAGAGCTCAGCTGGGAAGACTTATGTGCACCAGGAATTATCAGCTGGTTCAGGTATATATTTGTAGTTAGATGGAAATTGCCTGTATGCTCACAGTTGGCTTGGGTTGCCAGGACATGTCACTTCTCCACCACGTGGTCCCTCCAGAAGACTAACTCTGGCTTATTTCTGTGATGCTTTCAGAATTCTAAGCCCAGCAAGGGAAGGCAAGACCTAATACACAAGGAATTTTTGTGTGTCATATTTGTTCTTGCTCTATTAGCCAAAGAGATAACTAGACCAAGGCCATGGTTATTATGGAGAGTGACTAAACAAGGGCATAGACTAGGAGAGGGAAATTATTGCAACCATTTTTGCCTCCCCCCCCCCCAAAAAAAAAAAAATATATATATATATATATTTATATTGCTTGTATGTCATGTACCAAGGATCTCAGATTCAGGCATTTGTATGCAGGTCTGGAACACTGGCTACCATGAGGTCCTCCTTACATTTTGCTTCTAAGTATGTATATACATATATATATATATGTATATGTATATATGTGTATATGTATATAAATTTTCTTGCCCATTGGAAAATCCTGCCTTAAATAACTTTAAGAAGTTATTATTATCATTATTCTTAATATCAGCATTATTAAGGGATTCTCAGGGAGTTAGACACGCTACCAGGCACTGGGAATCCCCAAAATGGGGAAATTACCTTGAAATATTTCACAGGCTTTTTTTTTTTTACCACAAAGTAGATGCTACCCACATCTAGAGAGTTGTTGCATCAAGATTGTGGCTTCAATATTTCCAGATCTTCTAGGGATTCAAAACAAGCAGAAGGGTTATTTTTTTTTTAATGTGAAATTTCCTAGTTTTTGGATGTTGACAACTTGTTCAAATATTTTTTAAAATACACTATAAATACATTTTAAAAAATAAAGTGAAATACAACTACAAATCCAACATGGCTAGTTGGTGACCTTAAGGGATCATGGAAACTCTTGGAAAAGAACTTATACTGATGGAGGGCAGACTGAAGGCTCAGAGATTTGGTGAAAGGACAAAAGGCCCAGGTAGAAGGGCTGGTTCTGAGCACAGCACTGAGTCTTTCTCTCAGATTGGTCTCAGCCCAGCACAAAAAGCCTCACAGGAGTCCTCCTAAGGGAAGGACAATACAAGATTCAATACAAGCAAACAAACTGTTCTCCATAACCTCCATGGGCACCAAAAGCTCAGGGAGTGAGTATCTCTAATGAGGACATTGGTGGCCCCAGCTCAGTGCTCTTAGCATCAATAAAGAATCTTGGCCTTGGTGTTCCAAGGAATCAGCAGGAGCAAAATCTAACTCTTTCTGACGGGTCCACATTTCACTGATTGGTTGCTTGTCAGTTGGAACAGAGATGGAAGAAGTGACCTTCTCAGGCTTCCTGTTGGGAGGAAGCTTTTCCCCTGAAGTATGTTCACTGAGTCCATTCCTTTCCCCCATCTGATCTGATGTGTATTCAGAACTCTGACCTTTAAAAGCATGAACTGCTAAACACCCCCCTCTGCTGTACACCCAACCCCAGATATCTGTTTATGCTTCCATTTCTGTTGCAATAAATTATATTTTTCAAAGCTGTGCCATCCACATGCTCTAACACTATGTGACTTTGCCAGCCCCCTATCATTGAGCAGAGTCTGTTCCCTTCCCTTTTGCATCTAGACTGGGCTTTTTCAGTCTCTTGTTGCAAATGCGATGGAGAGAAGTGACTGTGCTGGACTTAAGAAAGGCCTTGAAGCTGCTGTCTATATCTCTTGCTTCCCTGGGTCTACTGGAAAATTTCTCAACATCAGCACTGTTGGCATCCTGGGCTGAATAGTTATTTGTTGGGAGGAGTGGGTGAGAGCTGTCCTGCGCACTGAGGATGCTCAGCACCTTCCCGGTCTCACCCATTAGATGACAGCAGTACCGTCTCCCCACTTGTGACAACCACTATCAGCTCCAGAACATACTGTCAACTCTCCCCTTGGAAGGCAAGCTCACCTCCTGCTGAGAAACTCTGTTCTACGGGAAGCTAGCCGACACTGAAGAAGCTCGACTACTCCAGACCACCGTGCTGGAGACATCACGTGTAGGTGCTCCAGTACACAGTCCCAGCGGGAGCTCAGCTGTGCCAGCCACCATCACCAAGGTGCTAGGTTTGTGAGTGGAGCCATTCTAGACCCTCAGAGTGCTCCAGCTGCCGGCTGAGTACCACCGGGCATCTCAGTCAACATCACTAGGAGCAGAAGAAGGACCCAGCCGAGCGCTGCCTGAATTCCTTGCCTACAGAGTCTGTGACATTAAATTTTAAAAAAGACTCCTTTTTTTAATCCACTAAGTTGCAGGATAGTTTGTTATGTAGTGCTAATATGTTATGGAGCACCCACGGGCTTCCCTGGTAGCTCAGACAGTAAATAATCTGCCTGCAGTGCAGGAGATCAGAATTTGATCCCTGGGTGAGGGAAGACCCTCTGGAGAAGAAAGTGGCAACCCTCTCCAGTATTCTTGCCTGGAAAATCCCAGGCAAGAGGAACCTGGTGGGCTACAGTCCTTGGGGTTGCAAACAGTCAACGTGACTGAGCACTTAAGAGTATGATATGAAGCACCTAGGTAGATAAAAATGAGAAGTAATGATGTTTTGATGTTTTTTTTTTTAAGGAAATTAGTATTTAGGCTTGTCTTTGGATGTTTATTTTCATTTTCATAATTTTCTGTGGAGCAAATGAAGTTGGTCTTGCTCATGTAACACAAATCCATTGAGGGCCCATGTTGGTACCAGGAGTCATGCTGGATCTCAGAGACACTAGACAAATATGATAGCATTCAGTCATTGTGTGTGTGTAATTCCTTTTGTGTAACCTCTTATCTCACCAACATTCTCACTTTTGTGAGTTGGTGACCTTGACATGACCTTCAATCTTCTAGGGTTTTTTGTTTGTTTGTTTTTTTGGCTTTCATTCATGGCAGTCTTCTCCCTGGAACTTACTTCTCCTTCTCCATCTTCCTAAATCTTGTCCACATTAGGGCCAAATTCAATACTACCTTCTTCACAAAACTTTATCCTGTCCATTAGACAATTACTTTCACCCCTTCTTTTGACTTTCACTTTTTTCTCCTCCTCTCTTAAGCTTAACGTTGCATACTATCATCCTTACTCAGCATCTGGCCTTTCCATCTACTTCATAGAGAAATGGAACCCATGAGCATTGAGTTCTGTTGGCTTGCAGCTTCCCAATCCACACATTCTCATCTGTGATACAAGCAACCTTGACTAAGGGTTCCCCAGAGAAACAGAACCAGTTGGAGAGAGGTGATGGATAGATAGATAGGGATTCATTGCTGGAATTGATTCACACAGTAATGGAGGGTGAGATAGCCCCTGACCTGCCCTGGAGAATCAGGAAAACCAATGATATAATTCAATCCCCATCTGAACCTCCGAGAACAGGGCAGGTTTAAGCCCTAGTTCTACTCAGAAGGCCTGAGAACAAGCAGAATCAATGTCTGAGGGCAGAAGAAGATGGATGTTTCAGTTCAAAGAGAGGGGATTCTTTTTTCGGTCTTTTTGTTCTAGTAGGAGCTTCAACAATTAGGCAATGCCAACCTGCCTTGCTGAGGACCATCTTTCAGTCCTCAGTCTGATAAACACCCAGCTCTTCCTGAGACACTCTCATAGCCACACCCACTCTACTAGCTCTCTGGGCATCCCTGAGCCCCATCAGGTTGACACATAAAATTAACCATCACATCTCTTTAATTCCATTTTTGTAGAACAACTTGCTGTCTTCAACTGAAAGTCACGCCATCTCTGCTATGGATCCACAACCCCTGATCTTTGGAAGCCAGAGTCCCTTTTCCTCCAAAATTTCCACTCCCACTCTTTCCCTCTCATCAACTTTGGCTTAAAATAACCTGGGACTTCCCTGATGATCCAGTGGCTAAGACTCTGCACTCCCAATGCAGGGGGACTGGCTTCAATCCTATCACAAGAGTTCTTTCCAATTACTCTCTCCACTTTGAATCCCTCATTTACCCTTTAATCTTATATATAAATTTCCTACTTCCTCCCAGGTGGTGCTAGTGGTAAAGTACCCACCTGCCAATGCAGGAGACATAAGAGACCTGGGTTGGATCCCTGGGTGGGGAATGATCCACTGGAGCAGGGCATGGCAACCCACTCCAGTATTCTTGCCTGGAGAATCCCACGGACAGAGGAGCCTGATGGGCTACAGTCCCTAGGGTTGCAAACATTTGGACACAACTGAAGCCACTTAGCATACACACACATTCCAATACACAGCCCTTAGCCCCATCTCCCATCCCACACTCATTCTATTAAAACTTCTTTAGAGGAAGATGGTCACTCACTTCATTGTCACCAAACAGCAGACAGTCTTCAGTCTCCATATCACAGTCTCTTGTGATCATTGACAGTTGCCCACCTCCTCCTGCTCACAGGAGGACACCATTCTCTCTTCACCTTTGCAAATCCCTCTCAGTCTTTGGGTGTTTTACTTCTCAGTGGGGAGAAGGTGGTCTCTTTTCTCTCTCTGCACATGTGTAAACCTTTTCTTACAAGAGAAGAGAATATTCTTGCTTCACTCCTCATGGGGTCATCTCAGTGTTCTCACTCTCATAGCTTCAATAACCCAAACAGCTCCCAATTCAATGCTTCCCAGTCCCAATCATGCTTCTGCACTCTAAACTCCTAGGTTCAGTAGTCTGTTACAGAAACATACTTACTTGTCCCTGAGATATCTCAAAGGCTCCAAGTTCAAGATCAAACTCATGATCTGCCTGTTCAAATGTCCCTCCTAAGATCTCCAGGCTTCCCAGGAGGCTCAGTGATAAAGAAGTGAAAGGCATTCAGTCATGTCCAACTCTTTGCAACCCCATGGACTTTATATAGTCCATGGAATTCTCCAGGTCAGAATACTGGAGTGGGTAGCCTTTCCTTTCTCCAGGGGATATCCCCAACCCAGGGACTGAACCCAGGTCTCCCACATTAAAGGCATATTCTTTACCAGCTGAGCCACAAGGGAAGCCCTAGTGGTAAAGAATCCACCTGCAATGCAGGAGTCTTGGATTCTATTCCTGGGTTTGGAAGATCCCCTGGAGAAGGAAATGGCAACCCACTCCAGTAATCTTGCCTGGACAGAGTTGCCTAGCAGGCTACAGTCCATGGGGTCACAAACAGCTGGACAGGACTGAGTGACTAAACAACAATAACAACAACAAAAGATCTCCACCCTGGGGACTAGCACTATTCTCATGAAAGTATCTGACAGAACCTCCATATCCTATCAATTACCAGATCCTAAGGATTCTGCCTCCCTTCATTTAGTTCAGGTCCATCTACACTGACTCAGCCTTAGCTCAGACCCTCATCATCTCTCCCCTGGATTATTGCAGCAGCCTTTTTAATGAACCCCCATCTCCACCTTTGTCCTACCTCCAAATGTTCTCCACTCCACTGCAACATTTATCTTTCTAAAATAAACATTTGGTGATCTTGGTGACATGATTAGAAAATCTTTCTGGAGAAAGCAGTCCAAGTCCTCAGTCTGGCAGGTGGGCCTTCATGATCTGGTCCCTCTTCACCTTTCCAACTCCACCACTTGCTGCATCATACCCTGTATGCTGGTCACATATGCTGGTCACACTAAGGGTGTCTGCATTTCCCCAGAATGCATCATACTCTGGCATGTCTAAGACTTGCTAATGTGACTTTTTGCTCTATTATTTTTTTCTTCATATTTCTGGTATATCCTTCCACCATCTCACCCCTTTCTTCATTGGTTAATCTAATTCAATGAATTAGACAAGCCAACAATTAATAGATCTTTACTGTATGGAGAAGATGTGTTTATAAGTCAGCATAGCAATGAAACTCTCAGGATTTATAGGGTTGCACAGAGTCGGACACGACTGATGCGACTTAGCAGCAGCAGCAGCAGCAGTTTTTCAGCTATTAAGATGATTCAGTATTAAAATACTTTCTCAGTTTTGTCCCCATAGAACTTAACATTTCAAAGTAGTTTTAGCAGCTGACATTATCTTGTTTATCTACTCACTTATTCTCTCTACACCTCTCCCACCCTGCCCTGGAAAATACACTCGGTGAAGCCAGGGCCCTCAGCTGTCTTGTTGCACTAGATCCCATATGCCCAGAAGAGAGTAGACCTCAAGCCATAGGTGTCCAATGAGAAAGTGAGTAAATGCTCAGTCTTCAAAGGCTCCGATCAGTTGTCAACTCTTTGGGTAGACTTTCCTGATCCTCACAAGGGAGGACAGATCATCTTTCAGGTGGCGCCGTGGATTCCCCGTGATGCACTTAGAACAGCATATGTAACTGTCAGTATGCCGTCTCTTCCCACAGTCCCACAGCAGGGACTCTGTCTCTTGTGTCTGTGTTGCTGTTTACTCACTTCAGTCGTGTCCAACGCTTTGCAGCCCTATGGACTGTAGCCCACCAGGCTCCTCTGTCCATGGGATTTTCCAGGCAAGAATACTCCCGTGGTTTACCATTTCCTCCTCTAGGGGAATCTCCCCAACACAGGGATCGAATGCACGTCTCCTACTTGGCAGGCAGATGCTGTATCTGCAGCTTTAAGCACAGTACCGGCATTCAGTACACATTCAGTAAATGTCTTAAGTAAATAACGCACTGCACTTTCTATGACTGCAGTCTGCATCCATTCTTTGTCTCCTTTGCTGCTGTTGTTGTTATCGTTCAGTGCTCAGTTGTGTGCAACTCTTAGCAACCCCATGGACTACATAGAGCACGCCAGGCTTCACTGTCCTTCACCATCATCCAGAGCTTGCTCAAACTCATGTCCACTGAGTTGGTGATGCCATCCAACCATCTCATCCTCTGTTGTCTCCTTCTCCTTCTGCCTTCAATCTTTCTAGCCCACAAACACTTTGGAGAATTGGAGCTTTTTTTCTAGAAATTCTCCCACTGTCTTTTACCATGCTGTTCACATCCTAGACATACAATAAATGCTGAATTAAATTACCATCAGTGTTTCATATGTTCAGAGAAACCTAAATGGAGCTCATCAAAAACAACGAGATGCTCATTTTTCCAGTGCTGACCAACATGGTGCCAGGATATGGAAACAGATGGTTAGTTGCGACTCATAATTGTATGGAATACATCCCTTCGAACAACAAATTGCTGTGGAACCTTTGGCATCTAGTCTCTGCTTAATAGTTTGCATGCTTTCTGTTAGGATTTTGTACTAAGTTTCCCGCTATCTTCAATCAGGACCTCCTAGGTGGATAATTTCTATAGCCAGAGTGTCCAATCTACCACAGCCTAGATGATATAGCCTGCAGAGCAGCTCAACCCCCTTTGTTACCATTGTGAGCTCACCAAGCCCAAGCATTATTTATCTGTTGGGTGATAAGAAGTAGCAAATTTCCTGGTCTACCTCCTGGACAGTGTTTACGGAGCCCCGAAAAATTCTGATTCTAAATCTCTTCTTGTGAGACTTTTTAAAACATTTCTCCTGACCTGCTGCAATGAGATGTATCCACATTTATTTTATAGTAGCTGTAACTTAATTTCCCTAGTATTTGATAAATACCCTTGCAGCTAGATCAAGATTTGGGAAGAAAAGAGGGTGTTCATATGATTTTGAAGATAGATTGCTTCAGATATTGGTTAATTTTATCCAAATATGTTTAATCTTTTACTTTCCAATGTACGTGAAAACATGTTTGCTTTTATGAATATAAGTGCTAACATCGATTATTCTGAGACTATACATTTTAATCACAGTAGAGTTGCATCGAATTAGGTTCTAAATCAGCCTGTTTGTCAAAAATCATGTGTAAAAAATGACCCACCTGCCACACAAAGGCAGACCTTCTTTCTCTCCCAGTCCAATGCTGCCCAATCTCATATCACCATGTAGAGCTGCTTCATCACTTCCTCACCCAATGAAATCGCTGGCTTGCATTTAAGGGTCATTCAGTGTGCCTAGCATATATCTAAACAAGAATTATCTTCAGTAGCGTGACATGATTACACTACCAGAAGCTCTGGGAATCAAGATCAGAGTCACCTCCCATTTCATTTTCACTAAAAAGTCCATGCACTTTGGTGAACTAGAGGGCAAACCTGCTGCCATCTTGTGTGTGTGTCTCTCTCTCTCCAAGTTAACTTATAGAAGTTCACTGCACATATTCAGTGTCTATCTTAAATGCTTTCTTAACTGTTCTCAATAGCTTATTACAAACTCAACTGAATCTAAGAGCGTGTCTGTCCCCATACCATCTGTCCCCGTAGTTTTCCATATCTGATTCTGCAAGTCTGATTTCTGTTCTGCAGTTCTGAACTTTTACTGTGGTCACCGACATAAAAACAAATTGGCTTTGTCTATTTCTTCCATATTTTAATGCACATAGAGGAAAGTCCTGATGACACTATCTATAGTTCTATCCTTAGGACACTGCATTTTCTTAAATCGCTAAATAAGAAAATAAGGCATGGCCTACAGAGTCGTGCCCTCACTCTCTGCCCTTCCAGTCCCTCCAAATGACTGCACATCTATGCTGGTTGCACCTGAATCGGGAATAAGGGATTCTTCAAAGCCACCCATCAAAGTTTCCTTGGCACTGCCTGCCAGGGGAACTTGCCTGAAGTTGACCCTCACCTCCCTGTGCCCAGGCCTCTGCTAGCCTGGAGGGCAGCCTCCCCCAGCTCATCCATGGAGTTCAGTCCCAGGCAGAGGTCAGCAGTGCACACAGGGTAGAGACATGGAAAGGCAGGCTGAGCCAGACACAGAGGCTCAGAGCAACTTGTTCTGGGGAGGCAGGTGGGAAACTGTCAGAAGGTGGATCTGAGGCAGGAGGCAGATGAGTATCCCCAGGGTAAAGCAATTGGAGATTCATTCTCTATTGACCAAAATTCCAAGACAAGAAAGCAGGGCAATTAGAGGAGGAGGCTGGACCCTGCACAGACCACATATTTCTTGTTCCCAAAGTCAGGAGACCTTCCTGACCCTACATTTGCAGAAAAGGTTCCTTGAAGGCCAAAGGGGAGTCATGTCAAGGGATGTCCTACCCAGACACCTTTTCGGTAGGACTCATCTTGGCTAAGAGATGTGTGCGCACACATAGGAGGATCCTGAGATACGCCAAATAGGGACCGTGAACCAGGCAAATCATAATGATTGGCCAGAGGAAACCCAGAAGAAATGCCCCATCTAAGTGATTTAAACTGCCATGTGGGAGCAGCTCACACATACTGTCCACACATAAAGTATTCTTTTTCCTCCTAATAAATACTGGGTGGTGTTTGGGGGCATTCTCTTCTGCAAAGCTGAAGGGCCAGGGCCCTTGTCACTGATCACGGGTCTAGTGGCAAGGATCTGGTGCTTTCACCGCTGTGACCCAGCCCAGCCTCTGGTTGGGAACCCAGGCTCCGCTCCAAGTTGCTGCAGGCCGAGGCCATCTGAGATCAAGTCCACACCTGCTTCCAGCCCATGGCGCATGTGTCCTTGTACCAAAGGCTTCACTTACAGAGCATGAGTTCAAATTAATTAAGAATTTCAATACAGCAATGGCAGAGCAGGAAACCCCCCAAGCAAGGGGTCTATCTGTGTGTTGGGTCCCGTGTGACTGCTCTGACCACACACTGTGCAACCTGCCCCGGCTTCTCACCATCCCTTCAGCTAGCTGATTCTCAGTTGCAAAGGGCTGTTTCTTTCTTCCTCAGACTGACCCATCTAGCTGCAAGAATTCTAGAGCCCAGTATTGAAAGGGAGTCAGGAGGTCCAATCGTTCATGGAAAGAGTCTAGGGTTTCATTTAATGCCCTTGTTTTCAGTGTCTGCATCCTCAGCCAGGAATTTGGATTTCCTGTTTCAGATTTTTCGTAGAATAATTCTCAAGTCTTCTGCCAGGTAAAAAGAGCTGGAATCAGAATTGAAATGGAAGAAAGAAGGGGATCTGGAGGTGGGGGGAGGGGGTAACTGCTTATAAACATTTGTAGACAATCTGTCTTCAGCCCCATCCTGAAAAGCCCATTTTCAGAAGTATTTTCTATTTCCAAAAATGTCCATTTCTGGACTTCTGAGATAAAACTTGACCTGGCTTTCCCTCTCCAATTTGTATTTCAATTTCCTCTACATTGCTAATTCAGTTACTACTTGCTTGTTTTCCTTTCTAGCTTCCAAAATTATGTTGCTATGCTCTTTACTTCTATTCTTTTCCTCCTATGAGCTTTTGCCTCTCTCATCATCCTCTTAGTGAGGTTTTGCAAGGGCAGAACTGTTTGCACAATAGGTAATCAAATCTGCATGTTTAACTGAATGTCTGTCTTTTTTATTTCCTTCCCTCTTTTTAAATAGAAGTTCTCTTTCTCTTTTCTCCTCTTCCCCGATGATTGTACACAGGGGTTGCTAGCGGTGATTATATTCACAGTTTAGGCTAACAAGGCAGTTTCCCAAGAAGCGTGACTTCAAATACGGAGGACACATTGACACAGTGTTGTCTGAAAAGAGACAATTGCGTGGCTGCTGGAGGATCCGGCAATAACACATTAGATACCTGATTCCCCACTGAAGAGGAGCTTCAAGGACACACTTATTCCTGCTTCTCTAGAAACTGCATCTGTCATGACAATGAGGCCCCAGCAGCCACATCCTAGCCATGGAGTCCCTGGCTCTGGACAATGGACTCAAGCTGGACCAATCAGATCATCTCCCCTTGAAGTTTGGACTTTGATCTCAGATGAGAGAATTGGGAGTTATCAGTAACCAAAGCAAAAAAAATGGCAGCACTGAAGACCCTCAGAGTCCGCTGCAGAGGCACTCAGAGCCACTATCATCCTCACACATCGAGAGGTCCAGCGGTCAGCTCTTGTTTGTGTTCCATGAGACATCCCCATACACCACCTGCATCCTGTGAGTTCTCCCCATTTTTGTTGTTTCTTGGTCTTTTGGCTTTGACTGGCTCTCGGTTATTTTAATTTCACTCAAAATAACCTAAAAGAGTGAAAAGCACTCTTATTAAAGATGCTGTAGTCAGGTGCCATGAAGCAGTAGGGTACAGAGCTGCTGTTGCAACAAACAGCCATGTCCATTTCTTCCCAACTTCATGTCAGTGACTTCCTTTGGGTAGCTTGGGTCAGCCATGGTGGGAGTATTTACACCACAAGAATTGACAAATGCTACAGTTCAGGGACTTGGGGTTCCCTCCCCTCGCCCCAGGAAAGCTGCTGTTTAAACATCTAACAGTACACCACTGATGATAATCCTAGTTGTAAATTTCCCTGGCCCTCAGTTTTGCCCATCTCTAAAGTAGATATAGGGCTGCCAAGAGATCAAACCCATCAATCCTAAAGGAAATCAACCTTGAATATTCATTGAAAGGACTGATGCTGAAGCTGAAGCTCCAATACTTGGGCCACCTGAAGCAAAGAGCTGACTCATTGGAAAAGACCTTGATGCTGGAAAAGATTGAGGGCTAGTGGAGAAAGGGGCAACAGAGGATGGGATGGTTGGATGGCATCACTGACTTAATGGACATGAGTTTGAGCAAGTTCCGGGAGATAGTGAAGGATAGGGAAGCCTGGCATGCTACAGTCCATGGGGTTGCCAAGAGTCGGATGTGACTTAGTGACTGAACAACAATAACGAAGTAGATACAAATAACACTTGTACTTTTCTTTCTTCTCAGAGATGTCATTAAGATTTAACAAGGTAAAGAAAACAGAAATTTTAAACTGTTCCAATATTCAGTAAATTTTAATAATAAATAATTCAAATTGAATAATACATTTTATTTAATAACTTTGCTTATTAATGACATATTAAGGAATAAATACTTTCTGAGAATAGGACATAGGCTGGATATATTCAATCTTGACTAATTTATTTATAACTTGAGGAAATAAAGATAATAAAATAATACTCAAACATATTATGAAAATAAGTGAGTAAATTCTCCACCTGTTTTCTTTAGCAAATTACAACAACCCCCGATAGCAATCATAGAAGGAGAATCCTAAGTTTGCTTATTTTTACTTTTACTTCCTTCCTGCATCTTTTACTTGGTGGGAAATTAATAATTTTTCTCTAAAAGATTATAACAATCATTTAGACTGAAAGTGAAAAAAGTCAGCTGTCAATAATATATTATTACTGTATATTTGTATATGAATATAGTTTACAAAGTGAATCCATATCCCTTATCTTATTCAATTCTATGAACATCTGTATTTATTTTTGAGTCCCAACACAACTCTCACCTTGCCTTTTTCCTTTGCTTACTATAAAATAGAGCTTCTCAGATAAAATATGGTCTGAATTTCAATTTTGAGGCAGAATAAGGACACACAACTCCTACATTTAGATCCATATCTTGGGTTTTGTGCTCTGTGTTCTGAACACTTGAATTAACATCATGTCCGTGTCCCTCATTGAAAATAGATGTCGAACAGGACATTGTGGATATTTATCATTACAAAAATATTTGTGTAAGGTAAGCAATTGAGATAACATTAGAAAATGGCTACAAAACAGGTATAGTTGTTATTTATAGGGTGCTTTTGAGAACACAAAAGAAGGGACAACCTTTGTCCACTGGGATTTTGGTTGAAGGACAAAACAGAAAATCAACCAAATAAGCAAGTCAGAAACATGTCTAGGGAGGAAGGCAAGCTTCGCGGATGAGCTATTACTGACATTGGGTCTCATTTCTCTTCTTTCCTGAGCTGTCTCCCATATCTTCTTCTCCAAGCGGGAGAATTTTACTAGGGGATCAGATTCAAAAGATTTGGTGAAACATTATCCTGAAAACAAATTTGCAAAAAGATTTTGCTGAGAAAAAGCCTAAGAGAATATATTTTTCATACATAAGAAACAGCCAAATAAAATTTATATAGCTACAGGGAATATCAAGATTTGGAGAAAATGATAAACAGATTCTATCTAGGCAAAGGAAGAAGGAAATTTGACCAAAACAAGGAAAGGAAGGGACTCACAGCGAGTTAGGATGCTTAACAGAGTATTTTATGTTTATTTGCCAACAATTCAGAATTATAGAGCTCTGGTGACCCACATTTACACCTTTTTACCAGAACTGCAAAGAAAGCCAGAGGCAGAAACTGATCTCCTTCAACTTTTGCCCTGAAAAGTGGTTTCCCCCATCCCCCTCTTCAGATACCACAGAAGTGCTTGCCCACAGAGCCTCCTCCTGGGTCTTTTATCTGGAAAGTTTATCTCTGATTTCAAATGCAAAGCTTTTACGGGTAAAGGAAATTGAGGCATCATTGAGCAGTCAAGGAAAGTGTTTCCCAGTCCTGTGGAATCTATCACATAATATCACTTGTGTATTTTACATATTTTTAATTATCTTTTAGCCCTTGAGGCAGGCAAAACTGTATAACTTGGCAAGGCTGATAACTTATTAGGTTTGAATACATGAAACATTCAGGGTGATGAAAGAATAAGCTGCAAAACTGGATAATTTAATGGTCGCTGGCAAAGCTGAGGGCTGGCTATAGGAGATCGTCTCAATGAAAGAAAGAAGTTAGTCATTACCATCTTACTGCAGTTTTCTTATGTGTTACTAGCCTACATGCCCATGCTTTCTGTAATCACACAGATGTGAATGGAAGTTTGAATGATCTTGGCAACCTCCATGAATACAGTCATGACAATTTCTTCACCCTACATTCATTCACTCATGCAAGAAATATTTACTTAAAAGCTACTCTGTGTCACTCCGTGTTCATATTGTTTGTATGAACAGAAATCTTACCTGTTCACGTGGATCTTACATTACAGGTAAAGCAGGAAAACAAGAAAACAAATACATAAAAAAGATGTCAGACAGTGACAAAGTGCTCTTTAGAGACCTTATGTGATGGGTCAAGATGGTGGCTACTTTTTTTCAATTGAATTATAATTGATTTACAGTATTGTAATAGTTTCAGATGTACATCAAGGTGATTCAGTTTTATATATATTGGGAGGGATTGGGGGCAGGAGGAGAAGGGGACGACAGAGGATGAGATGGCTGGATGGCATCACTGACTCGATGGACATGAGTCTCAGTGAACTCCGGGAGTTGGTTATGGACAGGGAGGCCTGGCGTGCTGGAATTCATGGGATCGCAAAGAGTCGGACATGACTGAGCAAATGATCTGATCTGATCTGATATATAATCTTTTTCAGATTCTTTTCCATTATGGTTTAGTACAAGATATTGAATATGGTTCCCTGTGCTATGCAGTAAATCCTTATTGTTTGAAAGTGAAAGTGAAAGTCGCTGAGTCATGTCCGACTCTTTGCCATCCCATGGATTATACAGTCCGTGGAATTCTCAGAATACTGGAGTGGGTAGCATATCCCTTCTCTAGCAGATATTCCTGACCCAGGAATCAAATCAGGGTCTCTTGCATTGCAGGTGGATTCTTTACCAACTGAGCTATCAGAGAAGTAACTTATTATTTACATACTTTATATATACTGCAGTGTCCTTTAAACCCATATGCCTAATTTACCCCTGCCCCTCTTTCCCTTTGGTAACCATAAGTTTGTTTTCTCTGTCTATGAGTCTATTTCTATTTTGAAAATGTTTATTCATATTTTTTTTGAGATTCCACATATAAGTGATATCATATGATATTTGTCTCTGTCTGATTTATTTCACTTAGTATGATAATCTCAAAGTCTAACTATGTTGCTGCAAATGGCAGCATTTTATTATTTTTTATGGTTGAATAATATTCAACTGTGATATATGTGTATATATGTGTGTATATATATCAGATCAGATCAGATCAGTTGCTCAGTCGTGTCTGACTCCTCGCGACCCCATGTATCGCAGCACGCCAGGCCTCCCTGTCCAGCACCAACTCCCAGAGTTCACTCAGACTCACGTCCATCGAGTCAGTGATGCCATCCAGCCATCTCATCCTCTGTCGCCCCCTTCTCCTCCTGCCCCTAATCCCTCCCAGCATCAGAGTCTTTTCCAATGAGTCAACTCTTCACATGAGGTGGCCAAAGTACTGGAGTTTCAGCTTTAGCATCATTCCTTCCAAAGAAATCCCAGGGCTGATCTCCTTCAGAATGGGCTGGTTGGATCTCCTTGCAGTCCAAGGGACTCTCAAGAGTCTTCTCCACCACCACAGTTCAAAAGCACCAATTCTTTGGCGCTCAGCCTTCTTCACAGTCCAACTCTCACATCCATACATGACCACAGGAAAAACCATAGCCTTGACTAGACGAACCTTTGTTGGCAAAAGTAATGTCTCTGCTTTTGAATATGCTATCTAGGTTGGTCATAACTTTCCTTCCAAGGAGCAAGAGTCTTTTAATTTCATGGCTGCAGTCACCATCTGTAGTGATTTTGGAGCCCAGAAAAATAAAGTCTGACACTGTTTCCACTGTTTCCCCGTCTATTTCCCATGAAGTGGTGGGACCGGATGCCATGATCTTAGTTTTCTGAATGTTGAGCTTTAAGCCAACTTTTTCACTCTCCACTTTCACTTTCATCAAGAGGCTTTTGAGTTCCTCCTCACTTTCTGCCATAAAATTGTGTGACCAGAGGAGATTTCTCCAAAAATGTGATATTTAAATTAAGCAAGTATGCATGGCAGTAGAAAGCAGGCAAGTGAAGACTTGGGAGAAAGAACATTTCCAGCAGAGGAAATAGGTATTTTAGTGTGGAAGGAGGCAGATGTGACTGGAATGTCAGGGATGAGCAGATAGCACATGAAGTGACAGTGGAAGTGTGAGCTGAGAGCAGCTCATAGAAAGTGGGCTTCCTGAGCAGGAAAAGAGATTGGATTTTGTCCTATTACAATAGGAACCCTATGTAGGGTCTTAAGAAGGGAAATGATGAGATCAGCTTTAAATTTTTAAAAATCCCACAGGCCACTGTGCAGAGGATGAATCATAAGTTATCGAGTGAAAGCAGAGATATAAATTAAGAAACCATCACAACAGCTTAAATGAAAGCTGATAATGGCTTAGATGAGGTCAACAGGAATAGAAACAGCAAGAAATGCCTGGGTCTAGGTCATATCTTAGAAGGACACTTGATGAGAGTTCCTTGCAAATTGGATAGGAACATGAGGAGGGCAAAAAGAAATCATCAACTTTTCTGCAGAGGGCTGCAAGTAATCCTTGGCATTCCTTGGCTTGCAGCAGCATCACTTTACTTTCTCCCTCCACCTTCACAAGCTTGTCTTCACTCTCTGTGTGTCTGTGTCTCCCTCTCTTTGTGATGGCATCAGTTATGGGACTTAGGGCCCACCCTAATCCAGAACGCCCTCATCTTAACTTGGCTGTACCTGCAAGAACAGTTTCCTCTGGGTGGACAAGAATTTTAGGGAACACTATGCAACTCGGCCCTGTGGCTAAGGGATCTGCTTGGCTCTACTTCAGACTGTGCTTTCTTGAGTAAACCGTCGGGCAGCACAGGCTCAGGTAGGGGTGTCTCCCTAGGCTCCTGAGGCTAAGAAATACCTCATTGTCTTCTGAAATCCGGTGTTTCTGCAAAGAGGTGATAGACAGTGTTCAGCACATGGAGTCTCTACCTCTTAGCCCTTTAAATGGGGTTGTGACTATAGCACTGGTGATGGTGATGGTGATGGTTTAGTCACTAAGTCGTGTCCGACTCTTGCGATCCCCTGCATTAGAAAGAGGTAAATAGGAGCACGTTTATAGCAGACTAGATCTCAGGTTTGGAGGTGTTATAGCTTGAATTATGTCCTCCAAACTCATATGTTGAGGATTTAACCTCCGGTGTGACTGTATTATTCTAGATACTATAGATTTCTCCTATGTCATCTCTAGCAACTAGAACTAAAATTATTTCATCCTCTTCTTTAAGTTTTCTACTTCTTACTCCTTGTTCTAGTCCAAGCCATTTTCCATTTGATTACTACATATGGAATTATTTTGACCCTTGATAGCAAGTTAAGAAGCTTCTTGCAATAAGATTTCACAGTTTGTATTCACTCTAAGCTCCTCCTGGGTGGGTTTCCTGAATGAATATACAAACAGGAACCAAGCGGTCACTTTGAAGGTCTGCTGCTCTAACATCTTTGTTGACAACCTAGACGAATGTGAAAATACCACAGTAATGAAATGTGATTTTAAATTGGGAGTTGAAACAATGACAGAGGAGTAAATTGAGGAGAAAAACCACAGAGTACATGAAATTCAACTTAGCAAGCTACCATCTAATATGGCTGAGAACTGAAAAATAATTCAAAACATGAACTGTCGAAGGATGAGTGAAGTCAGTCAAATACTAACGTCCTAAAAGACCTGAGGGTAATGGCAAAGTTAATCATGCGTGTTAGAACTGAGATGGGCTAGAAAATGATCAATGCTGTTTACAGCAAGTAAGGAGGTGGCATAGGGAAGGGACGTGTAGAGGATTGGTGAGACAGCAACTGGAATTTTGTCAACTTAAAAGAAATGCCCAACATGGGAGTTGTAAGTTAAGTTTTATTAGGGGCAAAATGAGGACTGTTGATCAGGAAACAGCATTTCAGATAGCTCTGAGAAAGTGCTCCAAAGAGGCAGGGGGGAGATGAGTATACAGGTGCTTTTGGTGCAGGAGGAGGACATGCAGTCAGGCACATATCTTTTGCAGAAGGTTTCTGCTACTCACATGGGGCAGTAGTCACCATGAATGATTTTAGTGCTTTTCTACCAATCAACCCCAAAAGAAATCAATCCTGAATATTCATCGGAAGGGCTGATGATGAAACTGAAGCTCCAATACTTTGGCCACCTGATGTGAAGAGCCAACTCACTGGAAAAGACCCTGGTGCTGGGAAAGATTGAAGGCGGGAGGAGAAGGGGATGACAAAGGATGAGATGCTTGGATGGCATCACTGACTCAATGAACATGGGTTTGAGCAAGCTCTGGAAGTTGGTGAAGGACAGGGAAGTCTGGTGTGCTGCTGTCCATGGGGTTGCAAAGAGTTGGACACAACTGAGTGACTGAACTGAACTAGATAGAAGGAGATAAAGGAATTGGGCTCCTAAAATTGTTTCCCGAAAATATCTAATTACTAATTTCTGAAAACCTGTTCTGCCAGCTGTCCCCCTACCCAGCACAGAGTGCCTTGATTCTGCTCTCCAACCTGAACCCCTTTAAGGTGGTATTGAAAATCAGCAGCCGAAGCAGCATGTGATTTAATCTTTATAGAGTAGATGGCAAGTGCCAGTTTGTAGTTAACATCAGATATAGTACTGGATGTATTATCACTTGGAACTCCCTCTATCACAGATAAGCTGAAGGCATGGATCAATGGAAGGAGAGGACTGACATTGGGAAAGCAAATTGAATGGAGGAGCAAAACAGATAAATATAAACTGGCTGCATTCCCAATTATTCAAAGTTACAGAAAGCAGTGTGCTTAGACCATAACAGCTTCAAAATCAGAGTGGTTCCATGTCTTCCATTCAGCCTCTTATTAGTTGTCGGACCTTGGACAAGATGCAGAACTCTAGAGTCTCAATTCTTAGGGTTTTTTGAAGGATGAATGAAGTAGTGCATGTCAGAAATTAGTGCAATCCTGTACTCTGTGAAGACCTAGTTGGGTGGGATGCTGGGAGTGGCAGTGGGAGGGTCAAGAGGGAGGGGATATATGTATACTGAGTGACTAACACAACATTATAAAGCAACCATACCCCAATAAAAATAGATTAAAAAATTTTTAAAGGAATTAGTGCAATCCCAATGCATACATTGGGTTTCCCTGGTGGCTCAGCTGGTAATGAATCCGCCTATAATGCGAGAGACCTACGTTCAGTCCCTGAGTTGGGAAGATCCCCTGGAGAAAGGAATGGCTACCCACTTCAGTATTCTGGCCTGAAGAATTTCATGGACTGTATAGTCCATGGGGTCACAAAGAGTCGAACACAACTGAGTGACTTTCACTTTGGACTTCCTTTGTGGCTCAGACAGTAAAGTCTGCCTACAGTGCAGTAGACCCAGGTTCGATATCTGGGTCAGGAAGATCTCCTGGAGAAGGAAATGGCTACCTACTCCAGTATTCTTGTCTGGAAAATCCCATGAACGGAGGAGCCTGGCAGGCAACAGTTCATGGGGTCACAAAGAGTCAGGCACAACTGAGCGACTTCACTTTCAATGCATACATTCTCATAAAGTACTAACCATAACAAATGATAATAATAATAATGATCCACACATAATTAGGTTCTTTAATTTTTTAATTACTTACATCATTGTCAAACATTTTTACCTTCTGTTAGTGATGATTTTTGCACGGCCATTTTTCTAGACATGACATTCAACTTAAGAGTCTCTACCAACAATGTGACAGCCTCTACGCCTGCAGAGGATTCATTTTAAGTAGTTCACTGTCCCCCATCACTTCCTCCACTACATAATGCTACCATCTGTCCTCCCGTATCTTCTTAATCAGAATAGCCTAATAGGCAGTCCTGGATCCAGCGATTTTCTAAACCAAGAGAATATGGAGTGAGAGCCAGATGGTAAATTTGAACATATCTAGGACAATCACTTTATTTAGCTACAAAAACAAACAAAATTAAACAGTCGTTTCTCTCTTTTATCCACTGGCTTCCCTGGCAAGATAAGTCCTTGAACTTTTTTAGATGACACAAAATTTCTATCCACTCATCAGATACCACATATCATTTTAAACCATGGGATATGAAAGAAAGAGTGTATTTTGGGTGTGTGATTTAAAAGTCTCAGTCTTTGTATTGTTGCTTTCTATTGCCTGTCTTTTATGTGATTTTTAAGCTGAAGGGCAAACAAATATTTTTTAAAAGGTGAATATTTGAAGGGAATTTCATGTGCACTAAGGGAAACAGAGATGGACAAAGTGCGATTACCTCCCTCCCCCAAAGACAATGATGTAAACGACCAAGTCAAAGAATTTCCTCCTTGCTGAAGGTTGTGTGCCGTTTTGCAAGCATTCCATAGACATGAAGGTAATGAAGTGTGTTCCCAGAGAGGCCCTTTTCTGATGTTAGAGCCTGTTTTGCCCCTTCGTAATCTAGAGCCTAGTGTATTAATTAACCAGACCCAACAAATTCCTTTTTCAATTGAAAATTTGTCCTCCAATGACTCGATCAATCTGATACCACTAAACTAAAAACCATTATGGTCCCGAAGATTTTCTTCTAAGAAAGAAATGAATGACATAATCCTTCTACACATCATCCAGACATGTCAATTTCTTTTTTTCCAAATTGCATACTTTTCTAGGAGTTTGTAAAAACTATCAAGCAAATTGTAGCAGAGACATTACTTTGAGATAATAGATCAATCATCATAGTCTTTTTTGACTCACCTTGGATTTTAATGCCATTGAAATAATGTAGGTCTTTAGGCTATTTTCACTCAGTCGCCAAACTATCTTTTATAAATAATTATTAAGAAGTTTGGGATTTCCTGGTGGCTTAGTGGTAATGGCACCCCACTCCAGTACTCCTGCCTGGAAAATTCCATGGATGGAGGAGCCTGGTAGGCTGCAATCCATGGCGTCGCTGAGGGTCGGACACGACTGAGAGACTTCACTTTCACTTTTCACTTTCATGCATTGGAGAAGGAAATGGCAACCCACTCCAGTGTTCTTGCCTGGAGAATCCCAGGGACGGGGGAGCCTGGTGGGCTGCCATCTCTGGGGTCGCACAGAGTCGGACACGACTGAAGTGACTTAGCAGCAGCAGCAGCAGTAGTGGTAAAGAATCCTCCTGTCAATGCCGGAGACTGGGGTTCAATCCCCGGGTCGGGAAGATTCCCTGGAGGGGGAAATGTTAACCCATCCCAGTATTCTTGCTGGGGAAATCCCATGGTCAGAGGATCCTGGCAGACTATGGTTCATGGGGTCACAAAAGAGACACGACTTAGTGACTAAATAACAACAAATTTAGAAATTGGGAATTTTTTCTCACTTGATTAGCTCATCAAATGTCTTCCTTCTTCCCTTAACACTGTATCTCCACATAACATCTGAGACAACAATGGTTTCACATTAATAAAACTTTTTATAAGACATCCATTTTTTGCCTTAAAGAAATGCCTTCTTCAAGAAAGGGCAGTAGTAATCTCCTTTTCTGAAGATATAAACATCAAAACATTCCATTTTCTACTTTGGAATTCAGTCACATTAACAAGGATTTCTTACTTAGGGAAATATTTTTCCCCATATAAAATTTGCTAATATAAGGACTTTCCTGGTGGTCCAGTGATTAAGAATCTACCCTGCAATGCAGGAGGTGTGGGTTCCATCCCTGATGGGGGAACTAAGATCCACATGCCACGGAGCGACTAAGCCTGAGCACCACAACTACGCAGTCCGTGCCCTAAACTTGCTGATGTATTCCAGATGTGTATCCGCGAATGCTCCAGCTTTTGGCCCACAACTGAGAAGTGACTTGCTTTAGTTCTGTTTGAGATGGGTATTGTTCCAGCTTACTGAAACAGAAATGACAGAATGCCCACTTGCTTTCCACTTGTATGCTATGTGTAGCAATCAAAGAAGCAGTTACACAAGGCATATTGAATTCTTTTCAGCTTAAGACATGCAGTTCACACGTCTCCCTGTCTGAGGCACAGCTGTGTGGGACAAACGATTGGGTACCTCAGATGGTTTTACAACGTACCTTACCAGCTCTCCAAGTGTGGCAAGCGCCATGTTTTTGGTAAGCGGTTTAATGTCAATCTAGTCTCAGTATGGATGAACACATTTCCTTTGAGAACTTGTCTGCACTGACTTAGCGGTGTCTTTGGGTCTAGGAAAGCAATCATCCAGAGAAGAAAATTTTGTTTTTCACTCATACATGATGCTTTTCTGAGGTTCATGTTTATTTTTTTTATCAAGTGCTTTGAATAGATAGAACTAATTTTTTTTATTTTTTTTTTTTACATACATTTGGTTAGAAAAATATTTTGTTCTTCACGTGTCATTTGGACTTGCTTTTGTGGAAAAACAAAAACAAAAAGCTGTTTGCATTCATGCTAAGTCACTTCAGTCGTGTCCGATTCTTTGTGACCCCATGGACTGTAGCCCCCCAGGCTCCTCTGTCCATGGGATTCTCCAGGCAAGAATACTGGAGTGGCTAGCCATTCCCTTCTCCAGGGGATCTTCCTGACCCAGGGATTGAAGCCAGCTCTCCCACACTGCAGGCGAATTCTTTACCATCTGAGCTATTATTACCGATATGACTGAATCGTACATTTCATGCTACATCAAGGTTATCCAGACACCTGGAGAAAATTCCACTTCGTTGTAAGTAAAAAACCAAGCTATCCTACAATCAGGTTCTACAGCACAGCATTAAGTATCTGTTGCCTTAGGGGTGTTTCTCACTTTTTAAATGAAAATGCCTGATAAAGACACTTGTATATTTTCATTTACCATTTATTGCCGATGACTCAGAACTCTCTTCTCCTAAAATGTCTTTGGTTATGGGAGGGAAACGTTGGCTACTCTGTCTCTGTTGTTTCCTAGAGAAAACGGATCCTTTATTTATATCACTAACCCACTTCCATCTCTAAATTGTTCTGCTTGTAATAGATACATTGTCCTTTTCATGTTTTGCATGTTAAGTACCTCATTCCTTCACAAACAGTTGAAAAGGACTTAGGCACCTGGAATTCTGTTCTTTGAGGAGGAAAATTAAAAAGAGAGACAAAGAAAGAGGAAAGGAAAAAAGCTAGTCTGAGAAGTGTTTAAAGCTCCAGGGGTGAGGAAAAAAAAAAAAAAAGAGGTGACAAAATAGAATTTAGTGAAATGTTTAATGCATGTTGACTTGCAGAGTGAAATGGACATTTGAGGAAAACAAAATTGCAGAGAAGTGGAGATCCTTTCAGGGCAAGAGAAGTGGAGATCCTTTCAGGGCAAAGATTCGGGGTTTTTCGGGATCCCTAAACTACCTGCCTGAGAACCTACAGGGTCCAGGGCCCCAGCTGGCCTGCTGACTCAGAAGAGCTCAGAGGAGACTCAGAAATTTGCATATCCATCACTTCCCACGTGATTCATATACACGATGGGGCCTGAGAGCTGCTTATATATTCAGTCTAGAGCTCTGAAAAGTAACACTAGGCCGACCCCCACCTGTCTGGATGGCCTTTAGTTCCACAAATAACGAAACCTAATATATCTCTCCCTTACCTCTCCCACTGCTGTGAAGGGCAAAATTCTGTCATAAAACATGACAGAGAGAATTCAGTATCTTTCATGCCTCCCCTCCATGCCTCGGACAGCCTCTTCCCTCCCAATTCCCCAAAGAACATCCAGAAGTTTTTTTGAAAAATAAAAATGAGATCCTCTTACTTCCCTGCCTAGACCCCTCTGGTAGCTTCCTGAAATACTGAGAACAAGATCCAGATACGTCTGCCAAAGAACACAGGACCAAACCTCTGCCCACCTCCCTGCTCCAGCCTCATTTCACACCATTCTCCCCTTAATTTTTGCTCATCATTTTCCCGCCACAGATGCCTTCTTTCAGAACCCCAGGAAACCTATTTCTCCCCAAGGACTTTTGAGCTTGTCATTGAGTGCTCTAAACTTGAGAGGGAGAGTAAAGTCAAAAAAGAGCTGTACTCTTCTCCAGACACTGCGCTGAGATCTGCTCCTCCCTTCAAGTTAAAACAATGCCAGACAGTGCTCTTAGCTTTCTGTTGTTCAGTCACTGAGTTGCATCCGACTCTTTGTGATCCCATGGACTGCAGCACGCCAGGCTCCTCTGTCCACAGGATTTCCCAGGCAAGATGCTGGAGTGGGTTGCCATTTCCTCCTCCAAAGGTTCTTCCCAGCCCAGGGATCAAACCCATGGGAACGTGTCTCCTGCACTTGTGGGCGGATGCTTTACCACTGAGCCACCAGGAAAGCCATTTTCCAAATAAAGAATGTGTTCTCACTGCCAATGTTCACACTGCCTAGTCATCTGTTCCTCTGCAGAAATCAGCCCTTCCCCTTCATTTGCCACTCCCCCATCCCAACTTCATTTCACCTCCTCCCCTGCAGTGGCATCTGGCCTCTCTGGTTGGGGACAGTGGGGAGGAATTTGCGGGAAGGATGCTATGACTGGTTTACAGACCTGTGTAGCCCTAGCTTGATATATCTCTGGCTTTCAAATACCCTCTGTCAAGGCTGACACTCAAGTGTTCACTCTTCCTTGCAGGCTCAACATATGTTCTTCAGAGACACCCCCATCACTGCCCACCACAGCTACCTCCTTACAGCGCTGCTCCCTGATGTGAGCCATGCATTCCTTTTTGGTTGTTGTCTTTTTTTATTCTCTCTCTCTTTTTTAAATTGGAGGATAATTGCTTTACAATGCTGTGCGGTCTCTGCAGTATCGCAAAGCAGAGCAGTCATAATTACACATATATATATATATGTGTGTGATATAGCCCTTCCCTCTTGAGTCTACCCCCTCCCCCACCCCACCCCTCTAGGTCATCATAGAGCACCAGGTTGGGCTCCCTGTGATATGCAGCTCCCACCAGTTATCTATTTTACTCATGACAGTGTATGTATGTCAATGCTACTTTCCCAACTTTCCTACCCTCTCCTTCCCTCGCTGTGTTCACAAGCCATGCATTCTTGAAGCAGCTATTCAGACCTGTGTCCCCTGCTCCCTGATCCCATGCACACCCTTGGGATCTTCCTGTCACAGGCAGGCACACAGGCAGCCTGTGGGTGAAGGTCCTCCCAGACCTGTCCCACCCTGGTACCACACTGAGCTGCCCTGGTTTGCCCTCCTCCCTCTCCTTTGACTCTGCCAAGGTCAGTTTCTTCCCTAGCCAGCTTCCTATCTTCAAACTTTTCCAGCCAAAACTTGGGCAATCCATTCTTTGTCACCCAAATCTCAGATTCTCCAGAAACTTCCGTTACTTTTCTTTGATGGTAAGTTGGTCTCTGCACTTCCATAAGCAAGTCCTGAAAGAGGGAATATAATTTCAGTTTTCCTTGCTTGCAAACACCCCTGTCCCCCCTCTACCCTCACAAAAAATGTTCAATTTCTGCCTCTTGCATGTGACTTAGAGGAAGGACCAGATGATTCCCTTCTACCCACAGAGAAAGAGAAAGGAAGTACCACTACATTTTCTTCCCACACTTGAGAGCCTGTTGCACTCAATGACTTGAGCAATTTTTCAAACAAGCTGCTTGTATGAGTGACTTGCGCACCTCCTAGCAAGTCTGGTGGGGGATTTTCTAGTATCTGACTTTAGAACCCAGGGAGATGTTATCACCCACTACTCTGAGCTTTGAGAATTTAGTCACCCTATAAAGAAAACCCGAGGCTATTCTGTTTTGATTGCTTTTGTTATCCAAGCGGTAACTTATAGCAGCATCTTATTCATTTTTGCAATTCTGTGGACTGACTGACCTCAGCTAGGTAGTTCTTCTCTTCTGTATCAATTGTGTCCATATTCACTTGGTCGCATTCAACTGGGTTGGGCTGGAAAGCTGATGAAGTCTTCATCCAGATGGTGCTCAGGGTAGCCCCTCTTTGTAGTCTGGGCTTCCAAACACCATGGCAGGTTCAGAGTAGTTGAACTTTGTAAAAAGCAGCTGGCTTCAAAGAGGGAAAGCAAAAGCTACGAAGCTTCTTGAAAAATAGGCTTGGAATGGGTGACTCTATGGGAGGTAGCCCACCAGGCTCCTCTGTCCATGGGATTCTCCAGGCAAGAATACTGGAGTGGGTTGCCATTTCCTTCTCCAGAGGATCTTCCTGACCCAGGGATCGAACACGCATCTCTTGCATTGGCAGGTGGACTCTTTACTACTAGTGCCACCTGGAATGGGCACATCTTTGCATCCACCAGTGAAGGAAAGGAAGATTGCCTCTGGATAGTAGGAGGGGCTTGCCCATAGGAAGGGAAGGAATTGACAGAAGCCATCTCTGGAGACTGTTCCTCATACTGACCTCTCTCCTGGAATATTATTTCCAAAGATCTTAACATGGTCACTGGCTTCCTTCTCAGCATTCAGGTCTCAGCTCAAATGTCATCAGGCATCCCAGGTGGCTCAGTGGTAAAAGAATCCACTTGCCAGTGCAAGAGACACAGGGACATAGGTTTCATCCCTGGGTCGGACAGATCCCCTGGAGTAAGAAATGGCATCTCACCTCAGTATTCTTGCCTGGAAAATTCCATGGACAGGGGAGCCTGGCTGGCTAAAGTCCATGGGGTCTCAAAGAGTCAGACACAACTGAGCATATGTGTACATGCCAAGTTGTTTCAGTCTTGTTGGACTCTTTGTGACCTCATGGACTATAGCCCACGAGGCTCCTCTGTCCATAGGATCCTCCAAGCAAGAATCCTGGAGTGAATTTCCATGCCCTCCTCCAGGGGATCTTCCCAACCTAGGAATCAAACCCAAGTCTCTTACATCTCTTAAGTGTCTCCTGCATTGACAGGGGCTTCTTTACCACTAGCACTACCAGGGAAGCCCACAACTGAGCATGCACGTGTGCAAATGTCATCACTGACTTTCATCATCAAGATCATCACCGACTCTACTCATTTCACATAAACCTACGGTCACTCTGCATTTACCTTCTTCATTTCATTTCTTTGTTTTTGTTTATTGTATATTGCCGTTGTTTATGAGATATTGTTTATTTATTTGTATTAATATATTGTCTCTTCTTAACCTCCCACTCCCCATCATAACAAAAGCTCCCAGAAAGAGAGGAGCTTGGCTTCCTTATTCTCGCAGTTTTTTCATCATCTAAAAAAGAGAAAGGACTCACTAACTCATTGTGAATAAATTAACACCTAGCTCAGCTCTACCATGTTCAAAGCCAGCTCTCAATAACAGTGGTTGATGGATGCAAATGTCTTTATATCTATCCAAGATTTCCCGGGGGTGTAGCATTTTAGAACATTTTTTTTTAATTTCTGGAACAGTAGAGACAATTTCTCAAAGTTTGATATAAAATCAGTATTCTGACTCCAATAACACTTTGGATTTCTTCTGGATAAAATGACCTCAGGTTTAATACAACTTCTTAATTTCAATAAATGGCTAAATAGAATTTTATTTTCCCTGGGAAAAGTCAAAGGAAAATATTAATGTTACCGCTTTTATTTTCCTTCTCATAATATTTTCATGTTGTAGTAAATCAACATCATTATGGGGCCATTCCTTAGGGTGGAAACCTACAGTGTTTATGCCATTATTTTTATTAGGATAATAGCTAAATGTCCTGAGCACTTGCTTTTTTCCAGGAACTGTGCTGAGTGCATCACACAAACCAACTCTTGGGTTTTCTAAACGTACTGACTGAAAGGGTCTTCTGTGGTCTTTGTGGCAGGTGTCTATAAGCTTCAGGAACATGCTGTTAACAAATACTATTACCATTTGAACAATTTCTCTGCAAACTCTATAAGACAGAGGTACTTTGATATATTGCTTTTTTTATTACAGCATGGTTGCTGTACAATATTATGTGTTACAGGTGTAAAATATAGTGATTCACAGTTTTTAAAGTTATTTTAAGATAACTTTAAAATAACTGTATAGTTATAAAATATTGGCTATAATGCCATTTATAGTTATTATAAAATATTGGCTGTATTTCCCATGTCTATTTATCTGCTGATAAACACTTAGGTTGCTTCTGTATCTTGGCATTTATAAATAATGTTTCTATAACATTGGAGTGCAGGTATCTTTTTGAATTCATGTTTTTGCTTTTTTCAGATATATACCCAGGAGTGGAATTGCTGGGAGGTAAGTAGTTCTGCTTTTAGGTTTTTGAGAAACTTCCATATTGTTTTCCACAGAGATTTCACCAATTTATACCTTACCAACTGTGTATAATAGTTCCTATTTCTGCATATTCTTGCCAATATTTGTGTTCTTTTTGATGATAGTCATTCTGATGGGTGTGAGACGGTATCATATTGTGGTTTTGATATGCATTTCCCTGATGATTAGTGATGTTGAGCTCCTTTTCATGTGCCTCCTGGCCATCTGCATTTCCTCTTTGGAAAAATGTTTGTTTAGTTATTCTGCCCATTTTTAATTGCATTGTTTGTCTCTTTTGACGTTAAGTTGTATGAGTAGTTTATATAGGCTGGATATTAATTCTTTATTAATCATATCATTTGCAAATATTTTTTCCTATTCAGTGGTTGTCTTTTCATTTTGTCAATGATTTCCTTTGCTGTGCAAAAGTTTTAAGTTATAAGGTCTCCCTTGTTTATTTTTGGTTTTATACGTTTTAAGAGTGGTTACACCTACGACTGAGTGACTTCACTTTCACTTTTCACTTTGATGCATTGGAGAAGGAAATGGCAACTCATTCCAGTGTCCTTGCCTGGAGAATCCCAGGGACAGGGGTGCCTGGTGGGCTGCTGTCTATGGGGTCATACAGAGTCGGACATGACTGAGTTGACTTAGCAGCAACAGCAGCAGCAGCAGCAGCAGCAGCAGCAACACCTACCCAACTGAAGATATACCCAACTAAATGCAGAGTCCCAGAGAATAGCAAGGAGAGATAAGGCCTTCTTCAATGAACAATGCAAAGACATAGAGGAAAACAATAGAATGGGAAAGACTAGAGATTCTCTTCAAGAAAATTGGAGATATCACAGGAACATTTCATGCAAGGATGAGCATGGTAAAGAACAGAAATGGTAAAGACTTAACAGAGGTGGAAGAGATTAAGAAGAGGTGGCAAGAATACACAGAAGAACAGTACAAAAAAAGGACTAGATAACCCAGATAACGATGGTGTGATCATTCATCTAGAGCCAGACATCTGGAGTATGAAGTCAAGTGGGCCTTAGGAAGTATGACTACCAATAAAGCTAGTGGAGAGATGGAATTCCAGCTGAGCTGTTTCAAATCCTAAAAAGTGATGCTGTGGAAGTGCTGCACTCAATATGCCAGCACATTTTGAAAACTCAGCAGTGGCCACGGGACTGGAAAAGGTCAGTTTTCATTCCAATCCCAAAGAAAGGTAATGCCAAAGAATGTTCAAACTACTGCTGCACAATTACACTCATTTCTCACGCTAACAAAGCAATGCTCAAAATTCTCTAAGCTAGGCCTTAACAGTATGTGAACCAAGAACTTTCAGATGTACAAGCTGGGTTTAGAAAAGGCAGAGGAACCAGAAATCAACTTGCTAACATTTGGTGGATCATAGAGAAAGAAAGGGAGTTCCAGAAAAACATCTACTTCTGCTTCATTGACTATACCAAAGCCTTTGACTGTGTGGATCACAAAAAACTGTGGAAAATTCTTAAAGAGAGGGAAACACCAGACCATCTTACTTGTCTCCCAAGAAACGTATATGCAGGTCAAGCAGCAACAGTTAGAAACGAACATGGAACAACGGACTGGTTCCAAATTGGGAAAGGTGTACGCCAAGGCTGTATGTCATCACCCTGCTTATTTAACTTCTACACAGAGTGCCTCATGCAAAATGCTGGGCTGGATGAATCTCAAGATGGAATAAAGACTGGCAGGAGAAATATCAATAGCATCAGATATGCAGATGATAGATACCATTCTAATGGCAGAAAGAAAGGAGGAACTAAAAAGCCTCTTGATGAAGGTGAAGGAGGAGAGTGAAAAAGCTGTTTTAAAATTCAACATTCAAAAAAACAAAGGTGATGGCATTCAGTCCCATCACTTCATGGCAAATAGATGGGGAAAAAGTAGAAGCAATGACAGATTTTCTCTTCTTGGGCTCCAAAATCACTGTGGATTGTGACTGCAGCCATTAAATTGGAAGACACTCGCTTCTTGGAAGGAAGGCTATGACAAACCTAGACAACATATTAAAAAGCAGAGACATCACTTTGCTGACAAAAGTCCCTATAGTCAAAGCTATGGTTTTTCCAGGAGCCCTGTACAGATGTGAGAGCTGGACCATAAAGAAGGCTGAGCACCAAAAAACTGATGCTTTCGAACTGTGGTGCTGGAGAAGACTCATGAGAGTCCCTAGCACAGCAAGAAGATAAAACCGGTCAATTCTAAGGGAAATCAACCTCAATACCCATTGGAAGGACTGATGCTGAAGCTGAAGCTCTAATACTTGAGCCAACTGATGTGAACTGCTGACTCACTGGAAAAGACCCTGATGCTGGGAAAGACTGAGGGCAAAAGAAGAGGGTGGCAAAGGATGAGATGGTTAGATAGCATCACCAATTCAGTGGACATGAACTTGGGCAAACTCCGGGAGATGGTGAGGGATAAGAAGGCCTGGTGTGCTGCAGTCCATAGGGTTGCAAAGAGTCGGACACAACTTAATGACTGAGCAACAGCAACCCCTATGCTAGAGAAGCAATGTTATAATACATCTTAGTTAAAGATAAGACTCAAGAGCATTTCTTTCTTACTTTGAAGTGTTAGTCAACTCTTGTCCCCAAAATAGTGTCTAACTACTTCATCAAGACATACTAATTTTATATGAGTTTTATCTGTCTCTATTAAAATTGCACTTGTTTAATGGCATCTTTCTATTGTATAAAGGGGTAGGGATAATTGCAAACTAATGTTTTATGTTTTATTATGTACATCTGCTTATACCTTAAATAAATAACAACTTTTGAATGTGAGTCTGTAATTATATGATATGCTTCATGCTATTCTAAAAATCAGTTTTTATTAAAATCCACCCAAACCATGTAAATGTCTTTTGACTTTCCCAGTGGACCAATTTGCATAGGCTTTTCACAAACACTAACTCATAAGGCATAAAACATTTGGAAATATGCCCATTCCGTGGTTGCCTCTCAATGCCCATAACCTAGCTGACTTCCCTGCTGAAAACTCCTGTCTCAAGATTACTGTTCATTTAATTGATGGCTACTGTCTTCATTACACAGCTGTTAGCCCATCAAGAAGATAGTTAATGAACTTGGCAATATACATTGCATTAACTTTTTGCCCTAAGGTTAATCATGGGCTTATTTTCAAATGTGCTTTTGATGTGCTAAGCTTCCCTAATAAATATGATTAAGTAAAATAAGTTGAGAGGAAGAACATCAATTCAGTGAAGATTGCTTAACACTGGGCAGCAGGTTTGTATTTGAGTAAAGGAAAATTTAGTGCCTGTGCTCCGTGGCTCCCAAAGAGTATTTGGCTGTGACCCAGATACTGAGCTTTACCTTCATTGAACCAAGCCAGGAACTCTGATTTATACACCAATATGATGTTCTTCAACTGAGTACTATTCAGGGCCTTATTTTTGCATACACCATGCTCTTTTCTCTTTTTTCTATACATCAAAACAAGCATTATAATTTTTGGCTTATTTATAACCCAAATAAGCATTATAATTTTTGGAGTAATAATAGAGGATATTCTAAGACTCAATCAGTGATGGGAATAAACAATATTAAAATAGTAGACTCTTAAGAAAAAATATTTTTTATTAAAGAAACATTCTCCCAAGCATTATAAGTAAATTTACATTAAATATTAAACCTTTCTAAAGTAAAATCTATTTGCCCACTTTTTTCAAAAAAATAAAGAACAATGCAGTGTGCCCTTGTTGTTGCTACTACAACTACTTTTGTCAAGAATGTCCTTCTCATATCCATCCTTCTGAGTCCTCTTCTCATTTTAGTCTTTACTGACTGATCCAGTATTAGCTTAAAATCTAGAGATAACAATAAACTATATGGCATATCAGATCAGATCAGATCAGTCGCTCAGTCATGTCCGACTCTTTGCGACCTCATGAATCGCAGCACGCCAGGCCTCCCTGTCCATCACCAACTCCTGGAGTTCACTCAGACTCATGTCCATTGAGTCAGTGATGCCATCCAGCCATCTCATCCTCTGTCATCCCCTTCTCCTCCTGCCCCCAGTCCCTCCCAGCATCAGGGTCTTTTCCAATGAGTCAACTCTTTGTATGCGGTGGCCAAAGTACTGGAGTTTCAGCTTTAGCATCATTCCTTCCAAAGAAATCCCAGGGCTGATCTCCTTCAGAATGGGCTGGTTGGATCTCCTTGCAGTCCAAGGGACTCTCAAGAGTCTTCTCCAACACCACAGTTCAAAAGCATCAATTCTTCGGCACTCAGCCTTCTTCACAGTCCAACTCTCACATCCATACATGATCACAGGAAAAACCATAGCCTTGACTAGACGAACCTTTGTTGGCAAAGTAATGTCTCTGCTTTTGCATATGCTATCTAGGTTGGTCATAACTTTCCTTCCAAGGAGTAAGTGTCTTTTAATTTCATGGCTGCAGTCACCATCTGCAGTGATTTTGGAGCCCAGAAAAATAAAGTCTGACACTGTTTCCACTGTTTCCCCATCTATTTCCCATGAAGTGATGGGACCGGATGCCATGATCTTCGTTTTCTGAATGTTGAGCTTTAAGCCAACTTTTTCACTCTCCACTTCCACTTTCATCCAGAGGCTTTTGAGTTCCTCTTCACTTTCTGCCATAAGGGTGGTGTCATCTGCATATCTGAGGTTATTGATATTTCTCCCTGCAATCTGGCATATAGGGTTTCCCAAATGGCACAGTGGTAAAGAATTTGTCTGCCAATGCAGGAGACAAAAAAGATGTGGATTTGCTCCCTGAGCTGGGAAGATCTCCTGTAGAAGGAAATGGCAGCCCACTCCAGTATTCTTGCCTGGAGAATCCCATGGACAGAGGACTCTGGAGCGCTGCAGTCCATGGGGTCACACAGAGTCAGACATGACTGAGCACATACATGCACACACATGTGATGTGTAGAACAACAAAGACTCTACAAGTCAGTAGAAACACATTTTGTGATATAATTTCCTTATTTTATTTTTCTGTAATCTTATTAAGAAAAAATATTCTTGGACTTAAATTTTCTATCATTTGTCCAGGTCTAAAATGATGTTTTTAAAAAACATTTTGATACAGTTGCATTAGTCACTTTCTCCTGTGCCAGTTAAAATCCCAGAGAGACCATAATGATGACATCAGTCTGGGAAAGACGGCAGCCACCATTGAAGAGAGAAATTAGTTTATATTTGAATGGCGTCCTTTTTTTTTTTTTTTTTACAGCACAAAATTAGTCCTCTCTCTCCTCTTAGCACAAAATGTACTTGCTGGGATAGAAAAATCCCATTCAAGTTTCCTGGACTCAGCCTTCCATCTGGTTTAGTCTTGGCTGAAGGAATCACAGAGCTGGTCTCCTCTTGGCTTAGAAGATGGGAGGGCAGTTGCTTCTACTTCTCCAGTGGCTTCCTCCTCCAGGTGTAATCTCCATTTAGCCCATTGCTTTGAGAATATGGGTTCCTTTTCTTCATTAAATGATAAACTTTAGGTCTCTGGAGTACTTTTAAGAGAAGTTGTTGTTTTCAAGAAAACACAAAATAATCTCGAGCCAAAATACTCTTTCTTTAGATTTCTACAAGAAGGGGAATTTCTTTAGATTTCTACAAAGTTTTGTTTTCAAAGCCCTCATGTTCAAGACAGTAAATATTTTCTAATTTCTGTAACAGCTACACAAAATATTATTGAGCCAAAGTACAATATCTTTAGGTTTTTACAAGAAAAGTAATGAAACTACAAAGTTTCTGTTTTCAAAGCCCTCATGTTCAACTCAATAAATACTTAAAATCTATAAAGCACTGTACTAATGAGAAGACTGGGATTAGAAGAGTTGTTAAGATCAAACTGAACACTGAAAGCGAACTAAAAGTCCTATTTCTGCCTTCCAGTTGCCAACATCTTGTTGAAAAGACAATGACATGTTCTAATAATCTGGTACAAACTGACTTATGTGAAGTGGTGCAAAGGAAGCTCAAACTCTTTGAGGGTGGTAGGAATGTGGGTATCTGGGAAAGCCTTTTGACATTCAGTTGAAGTTCCAAGATCTTCAACAAAGTAAAAGAGTGTTACAGACCCAAGAAGGAACTTGCACCAAGTCCCAGCAATATAAGGGCTCAGATTTCATTCTAAGAAGGCTACCATGAGGGATGTGCAAAGGATGTGACGAGAGGAAGTGGGAGATAAAACTATAAAAAGGTGGGATGACTTATCTTTTTGTAATTTTTTTTGTCACTATTCAGATCAGATCAGATCAGATCAGTCGCTCAGTCATGTCCGACTCTTTGCGACCTCATGAATCGAAGCACGCCAGGCCTCCCTGTCTAGCACCAACTCCCGGAGGTCACTCAGTCTCACATCCATCGAGTCAGTGATGCCATCCAGCCATCTCATCCTCTGTTGTCCCCTTCTCCTCCTGCCCCCAATCCCTCCCAGCATCAGGGTCTTTTCCAATGAGTCAACTCTTCACATGAGGTGGCCAAAGTACTGGAGTTTCAGCTTGAGCATCATTCCTTCCAAAGAAATCCCAGGGCTGATCTCCTTCAGAATGGACTGGCTGGATCTCCTTGCAGTCCAAGGGACTCTCAAGAGTCTTCTCCAACACCACAGTTCAAAAGCATCAATTCTTCAGTGCTCAGCCTTCTTCACAGTCCAACTCTCACATCCATACATGACCACAGGAAAAACCATAGCCTTGACTAGACGAACCTTTGTTGGCAAAGTAATGTCTCTGCTTTTGAATATGCTATCTAGGTTGGTCATAACTTTCCTTCCAAGGAGTAAGTGTCTTTTAATTTCATGGCTGCAGTCACCATCTGCAGTGATTTTGGAGCCCAGAAAAATAAAGTCTGACACTGTTTCCACTGTTTCCCCATCTATTTCCCATGAAGTGGTGGGACCGGATGCCATGATCTTCGTCTTCTGAATGTTGAGCTTTAAGCCAACTTTTTCACTCTCCACTTCCACTTTCATCCAGAGGCTTTTGAGTTCCTCTTCACTTTCTGCCATAAGGGTGGTGGCATCTGCATATCTGAGGTTATTGATATTTCTCCCCTGCAATCTTGATTCCAGCTTGTGTTTCTTCCAGTCCAGCATTTCTCATGATGTACTCTGCATATAAGTTAAATAAACAGGGTAACAATATACAGCCTTGACGAACTCCTTTTCCTATTTGGAACCAGTCTGTTGTTCCATGTCCAGTTCTAACTGTTGCTTCCTGATCTGCATACAAATTTCTCAAGAGGCAGATCAGGTGGTCTGGTATTCCCATGTCTTTCAGAATTTTCCACAGTTGATTGTGATCCACACAGTCAAAGGCTTTGGCATAGTCAATAAAGCAGAAATAGATGTTTTTCTGGAACTCTCTTGCTTTTTCTATGATCCAGCGGATGTTGGCAATTTGATCTCTGGTTCCTCTGCCTTTTCTAAAACCAGCTTGAACATCAGGAAGTTCACGGTTCACATATTGCTGAAGCCTGGCTTGGAGAATTTTGAGCATTACTATTGGAAGTACATAAATATATATTCCCTTTCCAGAATGTGTCATACTGCCATGACACTATCCAGAATCCAGAAAATGATGCCAAACAATTCATGTATTTCCCTTGACAATGCTTCATCCTTCAATAAGTCTATCTCAGAGGGTCCCAAGTCAGTCTCTCCTCTTTAGCTACTGGTACCTTTTCTCTTCAGTATGATTTTCTGGATCAGGGGCCAGCAAACATTTTCTGAAAAAGGACAGATGGTAAATATTTTAAGTTTCACATGTCAAACGTTCTTTATCATAGCTGAAAGCACTCATAAGCAATAGGTGAGTGAATGGTGTGGCCAATAAAACTTTATTTTAAAAGCAGATGGCAGGCTAGATTTGGACCATTGGTTGTAGTTTATGGACCCTTGTTCTAGGTCCCTCAATTTCTTTGTCTCCTCTAAAGAATCTTAGTTTTTCTACTCTCTGTCTTCAGTCAAAACTGTTAGGTATTTGAAATAATCAAATTTCCAGTCTTGGTAAATCTGGGGCAGGACCATATTTTGGAGGCAATGATAGAAAGGATGGTCTTTCCTTGTCTGAGCTTCAAGATGAAGGATCTAGAAGACAAATCTTTTAGCACAACCATAGGGTGTTATTGTTTGAAGTGTCTCTCTTTTTTAGTTTTACCAAAGGCATCTTTCTGCTAATTTAGCTCCTTTGAGCCAGGACCTGAGAATGAAACTAGATGTGCAATATATTCTAAGAAGGAGGTCAGCCAGAAGAGGAAAGATGGAAAATGAAGAAAAATATCATTTTACTACATTTTGTAATCCTCAAATCTTGCTTTTGAGTGTCCACTCTTTGTCAAACCACTAATTTTCCTTTAATTTAACTATTTAACATGGGATCCAAAAAAATAAAAAATGAATCATTTCAAATTAGTCTACACACAGTGGGAAAATCCACTGGAGGTTGTTGATCAGGAGAACAATGTGTTCAGAATCTTTTAAAGAAAATGTAATTCCGCTAACAATGTACAATGAAGAAGACCAGTGCATTTTAATAAAAAGTCTGAGTGGTTGGCAAGGGTTGGAGGGAGGGAAGAAAGAATAAGCAGTGAAACTATTCTGTGTGGTATTATAATGTGGGAAACATGTCATACCCATAGAATACACAACACCTGGAGTGATCCCAATGTAAACTGTGGATTCTGGGTGACTGTGCATCCATGTATATTCACCTGTTGTAACAAATGTATTACTCTAATGCAGAATTTGATTATAAGGGGAGATTGTACTTGTGTCAGGGGAGAATTTGCATGAGAAATCTCTACTCAATTTTACTGTGAACCTGAAACTGCCCTACAACTTTAATTCTACTTTAAAAAGTCTCTGACAAGAAATAATCCCAGATTTAACTTGTCAGATGACATATATAAGTACCATTTATGGCCCTAGAAGGCACCCTTAGTAAGCCCCCAAAGATAACATCTCCAAAAGGCACAGTGGGGTTGGAAGAGATATAAGGTGTTTGCCTTGAGCTGTAGTCTAGACAGAGTGCCGTGCTGTCAGTCAAGCTCTATGCAGATTATTCTTTCCAAGATGACTGCAACAAGAGCTCTCAACCCACTCTTCTTCTTCCTATGGCATGCTGTCACTCCTAGTAGAGAGATATGTGTTTATTTTTCTCCCCTAGAACCTGACAACACCAGAATTGATGCTGTGGAACTTCCAAGGTTAGGACATGAAAGTCTATATGGATTTCACTTGGTTCTCCTGGGACACTTGTTCTGGAACTTAGCCACCTTGCTATGAGGAAATGGCAAGACCACACAGAAGCCAGGTATAACTGTCTGGCTAAAGCTCCTGTTGAGGTCCCAGCCAGTAGCCAGCATCAACCTCCTGATATATGAGTAGCTGACTCACAGAGTAACTCTAGCCCCAAACATCACCTGCTACAACAGCATGAGGAGTCCCCAGTCCCAGGCAAACACTGCCTAACTGAGCCCAGTCAACACCCAGAACAATGAGAGAAAATAATACAGTCATTTTTATTGCCTGGATGTGATTCCTCACTTGGCAACAGACAACCAATGAAGTACAAGGTGTACAAAAAGAAAGGTCCAACTGGGTTGTTGTTGCTCCTTAAATCAGTAGAATGAGAGTGAAAGTCACCCAGTTGTGTCCAATTCTTTGCGACCTCGTAAACTATAGAGTCCATGGAATTCTCCAGGCTAGAATGCTGGAGTGGATAGCCTATCCCTTCTCCAGCAGATCTTCCCAACCCAGGAATTGAACCAGGGTCTCCTGCATTGCAGGCGTATTCTTTACCAATTGAGCCATCAGGGAATCCCCCTTTAAATCAGTAGAAAATAATAGCTAATAATATCATGCCTAGCTCTTATGTTCACTTTTTAATATTTCAATCAGTTAGTCCAAAATTTCTTTAATGACCACCATGTTGCCTGTTTTTCCTAAATGTGCTACCAGGATTGACAAGATCCTGCTTTCGCCAAGGCAAATGGTCTACGTGAGCCAGAAGCCTGGGAACATACACATCATGTTCAAATGACCATCCATGTATTTAATTTAAAAACAAACAAACAAAACATTGCTCATTACTCCACAGGTACTAGGCTGATAGAATCAAGCCACAAGATATCACAAGACATCAAACCCTAGAGATACAATGCATTTTTAATTTTGCAAAAATTGCATTTTTATCCCTAATGTATTAATTCATTTTTTACTTTTGTAACTGATGCTGTTACTTATCTCCTGGGATCACTGCAAATCTTGATAAGGCCCCGTGGCACTTACTTTAACCTAATTATAGCAGCGATTCCAGCAGCCTATCATTCACTTGGATGTGAAGAAATGCATGACTTAACAGGGTCACATTCCTGGGCTAATTCCACTCTTCAGTCAGCCATGAGGCAGCTGCTTGAGCATGTCTGAGGATGTAGAATGTGGCCACTCCTGATTCCATGCCAACATCCGCCCCCTTCATTCTCTGCAAACAAAATTCTCTCCTACTTAAGGGCAAAGAATAGTATCACCTCTCTGACTTCTGCCGTCCATTCCTTCCTCTAATTTGTATAAGCATACTCCTCACTTCTTCTCTCCTCTCCACCATCTCAGAATACTGTGTATTCTCTGCTTCAAATCAAAATCTTCACATCTTTCTTCTTCAGCCTAACACTTTCCCCATCTTCTCAGAGACATTCTCCAGAAATAATTCTCTCTTTTCTATATCTTCAGTCTCTTCCTCTTTCCTGACTCTTGATCCTCTGCCTACAAAATTTTAAAAAGACTTTCCCATTCTAAAGATTAACTCTTCCTGGCCCTTTTGTCTCTTTAGATACCTTCCCTTTTCAATCAACCTTTTAGAAAATGTCAATATTTGGTTTCCCTTGCCCAATTCCTACTCATTCCTTGTTCTAGCACCATCTTATTATTACCCACATCATTTGAGTTGTTGGGGTTGCCAATGATCTTCTGAAATTATTTCAAGCCTTATAGAACTTGTACTTTGTAAGTATTTAGAGATTCTCAGCCATTTCATCCTTTGAACATAACATAGCTTCCCTGTTTTCCACATCACTCTTTCCTAATTTTGACTTGTCTTCCCTGCCTTCATTCCCTCCTTCCTTCCTTCTTCATGTTTCCTTTTCTCCATCCTTCTCTCTCTTGCTCAACAATATATAGGGTCTTGTATTAGTCAACTTAGGCTGCCATAAGAAAATATTTTAGATCGAGTCACTTGGAAATTTATTTTCTAAAATTTCTGGAGGCTAGCAGTCCCAGATCAAGGTGCCAGCTAACTTAGTTCCTGGTGGAGTTTCTCTTTCTGGCTTGATTATGACCATCTTCTCACTATGTCTTCACACGAAATTCCTCTGTGCATGTGATAGAGTAAATAAGAGATCTCTCTCTCTCCTCCTCCTCTTATAAGACCACCAGTCTATCAGCTTAGGGCCCCACCCTTATGAACTCATGTAACCTTAATTTTCTCCTGAAGATCTTATCTCCAAAAATAGTCACACTGAAAGTTGGAGCTTCAACAAATGAATCTGGAGAGGAGACATAATTCAGTCCATGGCAGGCATAATCTGTGGCATGAAAAGTAGGCAGCGGCTCACAGTTCCAGGCTGGCTTGCAGCCTGGGCACCTCACTCTTTCCCCGCTGTGGCCCCTACTGAGTTGCTGGCATTTACTTTCACACCTGTGGTTTCAGAATCCCAAGATGGATGCTACATCCTGAGAGGTTTTCCTTGAGAGGCAGAAACCAGGCCAACAGATGCACCAGGTCCATTTCTTAGGATAAAGAAAAATAATAGCAACCCTCGGACTCCCTTCATTTCTTCCTACCCAAAACTGCCTCACATCGTATGGACCACCACATCAAAGGCAAAGGGGGACTGGTTTAGTCTAATCAACATCCACTTTCAAGACGACCCATTTCAAGATGACTGCTAGAGCTGACTGTGATGTTTCCTCATGTAGCCCCCTTCCTCTGTCCATAAAATCTCTTGCCCACTGATTGTCAGTGGGAAGAGGAGTCAGCCTTTGGACAGAAGTCTTTTCCCCAATTTCTGCCCCAAGTTTCTGGCATTAGAGATAAAGCAAACTTTCTTTTCCACCATCCTTGCCTCTTTATTGGCTTTTGAGCAGCAAGCAGATGGACACCACTTTTGTTTACAGTATCACATTTAAACTCATTTTGACTGAGTTGAGTGAAATTTGCTTTGCTTCTAAAAACATGTGACTTTCAATGAAATTACTGCAAATAAAAAAATGAATAAGTTATCCCCTCTAAGTTCTTATTTTCATTCCATTATTGACCTCCTTCTTGCTTTGAGAGTTTTGCACTTGAAATTATTCTCTTTAACCATAAATTTATCTCACCTTTCTCAAGGTATGAGGATGAATGCACCTTATTTATATGGTGTTTTACCATCTGCAATGTCCTTTCTGATCTATTTAATTACATCTAAGCCACATGTTAATCTCATGAGGCAGATAAACCAGAAATAATTTCACAGATGAGAAAACTGTCACCTTTACCAAGATCACATGATTAGAAAGTGATAAAACCAGCACAAGATACAGTATCTTCTGATGTGTAGTCTACTGCTCTTTGAAACTTGGCAACCATTTCAAGCTCAAAAATAAACCTCCCTCTGCCTTTTATAAAACAACATTAAGATTGCACTGGGGGGTTTCCTCGTGGCTCAGTAGTAAAGAATCCACCTGATAATGCAGGAGCCATGGGTTTAAGTCCTGGGTCAGGAAGATCCCACATTCCTTGGAGCAATTAAGCCCTTGCACCACAACTATTCAGCCTGTGCTCTAGAGCCTGGGAAGCACAACTACTGAAGCCTGTGAAGCCTAGTGCCTGAGCCCCCCGCCCCCTCACTGCAGCTAGAGAAAAGGCCAAGCAGCAGTGAAGACCCAACACAGTCAAAGATAAATTTCAAAAAATTGCACTGGGATGTATAAAATTGCTTGTATACTTTTGATCATTTCTTTCTTTTTTTTTTTTTTTTTTTGCCATTTCAGTTTTGAAATGGCAAACCTTGGAAGGCTATCTAAGGTTTATACAGCAAAAATGTTACTCCTCAGGACTTGGGGAAGTCTAGTCAATATTGTTAAAGTAGGGGGAAAAAACCTGTTCTTCATGGAATATTCATAAGACAAATGAATTTTTAAAACTCGCAAAACTGGCTGAGCTATAACCTCACCAGTGATATTTCAAAACATGTTAGAGGTCTCCTGCTTGTGGCCATAACAAAATAACTTGTACCAGACTGATCTTCTCATCATAGAAAACTATAAAACGGAACAAAATATAGGAAGTGATTATTTTTAGATGTTAGACAACAGGCAACACAGATCCATTGGTCCCCCAGGGGAGTCAGGGAGCCTTCAGCCAAGCATCATAGTTAATACCAGCTGTCTCCTTGGAGGCATTTGGAGGCAGGGAGTCGCAATAGAGTGCAAGGGTCTCACTGGGCGGAAAAGGAAGATATCATAGCTCTGGGCTTAAGAGGTGGTTGGAAATTATGGGGCAAGAAAGAAGAAAAGAGAGTCATACAGAAATAAAGCTCCAGAATGCTGCGTGTGGTTACCTTTATTCTTGGATGCGAGACAAAACTGTATGCATAGGGCAGAATTCTTAAGACAGGGTAAAAAACAGCTATCGAAGATAGAGAAGTTACTGAGGAAATTTGAGTTGAAAAACTATTAGACCTCACCTAGTCTGGGATACACTTGAGTACTGACAATCAGAGTAGAGACATCTCATTAAATATCCCTTACATTCAGTGGATACCCAGAGAAGGTCATGCTAATCTCATTTCACAGTAGAAACTATTGTAAGTTGTCCTCAACAAGGGCTTCCCTGGTAGCTCAGACAGTAAAGAGTCTGTATGCCATGCGGGAGACCTGGGTTCGATCTCCAGGTCAGGAAGATTCCCTGGGAAGGAAATGGCAACCCACTCCAGTACTCTTGCCTGAAAAATTCCATGGATGGAGGAGCCTGGTGGGCTATAGTCCGTGGGTTGGAGAAGAGTCGGACATGACTGAGCAACTTCACTGGTTCACTGCTGCTGCTGCTGCTAAGTCGCTTCAGTCATGTCCGACTCTTCGCGACCCCAGAGAAGGCAGCCCACCAGGCTCCCCCCTCCCTGGGATTCTCCAGGCAAGAACACTGGAGTGGGTTGCCATTTCCTTCTCCAATGCATGAAAGTGAAAAGTGAAAGTGAAGTCGCTCAGTCGTGTCCGATTCTTTGCGACCCCATGGACTGCAGCCTACCAGGCTCCTCCATCCATTGGATTTTCCAGGCAAGAGTACTGGAGTGGGATGCCATTGCCTTCTCCGTCTGGTTCAGTGGTCCTTAACAAAGCATAAAAATTGTCCTTGAATGAGTAAAGCTTAAGAAAATTAATTATCTGTCTGCTGGAACAAAATTCAATATTTTACTAAAGAAGAGTGTAAAAGCCAGCTGTTTGGCAACATAGCACCCACAGTATTCAGTATATAACAAAACATTACTAGACATTGTGAAGAAACAGCAAAATATGATGCAGAACCAAAAGAAAAGTCAGTTAACAGAAATGTAAATTGTTTATTTTTAGCAAAATGATATAAATCTCATGAATCTTTGAGTGTTTGAAAAAGCCTTGTCCAAAATAGATAATGGCATAAAAAGAAAAAATTTAAAGAAATCAGAAAAAAAGAAAAGAGCCATTGTTAACCTCATTAGAAGCAATGTATGTCAGACTACATTAGATTGACATCTTTAAAGTACTGAAAGGAAAAACTAAACCTAAAATCTTGTAAAAATATCCCCCAAACATGAAGGAAAAATAAAGACATTTTTAGGCAAACAAATACTGAGAGAATCTGTCACCAGCAGGCAAACACTACAAGATATATTAAGAGAAGTTCTTCAGACTAAATGAAAAAGGATTCCAGATGGAAATTTGGTCTACACAAAGAAAGGAGAGTGCCAAAAAAACTAAATATGTAAATAAATATAAATTATTTTCTCTTTTTGCTTAATTTCAGAGAAAAATGAAAGTATACTATTATGAGCATTTATATGTAAATACTTGTAATTTTATATATCAAAAAAAAAGAGAAGGAAAGAGGCATAGCTGACAAAACAGTAGAAGACATAAAATGGAATCCTTAAAAACTCTTAATCCAAAAGAAAGCAAGAAAGAAGGGAAAAAAAGACAAAGATCTAATGGGATAAAAACATAGCAAATACAAGATGACATATTTAAATACAACTGATTATTTGGTAAGTCCATGAATTGACACTGGACTTTAATTAAAAGTAAAGGATTATCAGACTGAATTTTTTTTAATGAATATATGGTTTATAAGAGAGAAAAGCACAGAAGAAGGTATATCTCTTAAATTTTCATCAAATGACTGTTGAGTAAGCTATATTAATCTCAAACAAATTATACTTCAGGACAAAAATGTTTTTAGAGATAAAGAGGGACATGCTATAATAAAAAACATGGTCATCAAGAAGACATTAAAATAATAAATGTGTATATACCTAATCAGAGAAATTCAAAATGCACAAAGAAATAAACTAATGTAACAGAAAGGAGAAATAGGAAATGCTATAACTGAAGTTTTAGATATCAGTACTCCTTTCTCAGTGATAGAATAAGTATACAAAATGCTCTGTGTGGATATAGAAGACTTGAATAGCATAATCAATAACACAACAAACACAACACATGTCTTTTCCAGAGTGATCATGCAGAATTCATCATAAAGACCATATGCTAAGTCACAAAACAAACTATAAGAAAATTTATAAAATTGAAATCATACAGGGTACATTCTTAACAACAAAGAAATTAAATCACAAAATGATCAAAATACAGACATCAGAAGACTCCCAAATATTTGGAAATTAAGAAAGCCATGTCTTAACCCATGGTTCAAGGAAAACTTTAGAATGTATTATCAAATGAATGATAATAAAATTATCACTATCCAAATTTGGGGGATCCAGTGTTTGGCAGAAATTATATAGCTCTGTATGGTTTCCCTGGTGGCTCAGTGGTAAAGAATCCATGCGCAATGCTGGAGCCTCAGGAGACATTGCTCGACCCCTGGGTCAGGAAGATCCCCCAGAGGAGGGCATGGCAACTCAGTCCAATATTCTTGCCTGGAGAAACCCATGGACAAAAGAGCCTGGTGGGCTACAGTCTATAGGGTTGCAAAGAATCGGACACAACTGAAGCGACTTAGCATGTGTGCATATATAAAAAACAGAAAAGAATTAAAATCAATCATTATTGCTTTCACCTTAGGAATCTAGGGAATGAAGTCTAAACCCAAGATAAGCAGAAGGAAGGAAACAGTACTGGTAAGAGTGGATACTAATGAAATAGAAAAATGATGAATAATAAAGAAAATCCTGAAATCAAAATTTGGTTCATTGAAATGTTAACAAAATCAATAACACCTACCTTAACTAAGACACAAACAGAGAAAGCACAAATTACCAAGAAAAAGAGAGAACATCAGGGATGATCCATAGACATTAAAGGAATAATGACATTTATGAATCACTTTATATCACTGAATTCAACAATGTAAAAGGCAAATTCCTTGAAAGACACAAATTACTAAAACTGACATAAGAGGAAAGAAAATCCAAGTAGCCCCATAATAAAGACATGTATTTTTATTCAGAAACCTTCCCAAAGAAATCTCTAGATAACTTCATTCATGAATTCTACCAAATAATTAAGGAAACATAATATCAATTTTCCAAAATGGATTAGGGTTCAGAATATGGTTTTTGTCTTTATTCTTTGATTTTAAGAGTAACTCACTGGTTTTAGAGATTGACCCCATCACTAAATGATATGACAATCATTAAAATCTTAAAAATTGGGTTGCGGAAATAGATAAAACTAAATTAGAAATCTAATTCAAAACACCAATGTTTGTCATTCTTTCCTAAGCTAGGCATGAAGCTGAGGGGACTGAGAGTTCTGATAGGTTTTACCATGCTCTGCCACAGTTACCCTCTGCTGACCTGAAATGATCCTAGTAGTCCGCCTCATTTTCCTATTTTCTCTTTCACATAAATTTGCTGTATCTACTTTCTCTTCTCTCATTCCCAGGCAAGAAGCCCCCAACTCAGTCTGGATGCATGCAGAAGTAGCCAAGGAAGCCAGGAAGCCAGCATGGCCAAAGGCAGAGAAATGAGAAAGCTGGCATGTAAAGAACTGTAAGAGGTTCCTCCATATCGAACCAAAAAGCAATGGGGCTGGGACAGCAGGTCAGAGATCACAAAGTGAATGTGGCATGCTCCTTAGGATTTTATCTTCCAAAACAGGAAGGATTGCAAACATGATTGCAAACATGATCAAATCTGATTGATTGCAAACATGATCAAATTTTAACTGTGCAAATATACTCCAGTCATGCATTGGAGAGAGGGTAGATCTGTTCATCAAACATTGCAATAGTGTAGTGCAAGACAATGAGGACCTGGTTCAAATTAGAAACAATGGAGTACAGGAAAAGGAATACTTACGGATACAGGGGCAGAATCCAAGGGACACAGTGACTGATTTAACATCTGGAGTGAGAAAGAGGAAGGAGTCTAGATGATTCTAAGGCTTCCTGCTCAGGGGGCTGTGTGAATAGTATGTCCCTCACTAAGATGAGGTCCCAGTAGTGGACTAGGAAGTTACTATGCTTGCTGTTGTGAATTAATGAGGCTCACTCGTTGGAAGGAAAGTCATGACCAACCTAGATAGCATATTGAAAAGCAGAGACATTACTTTGCCAACAAAGGTCCGTCTAGTCAAGGCTATGGTTTTTCCACTGTCCATGTATGGATGTGAGAGTTGGACTGTGAAGAAAGCTGAGCGCTGACGAATTGATGCTTTTGAACTGTGGTGTTGGAGAAGACTCTTGAGAGTCCCTTGGACTGCAAGAAGATCCAACCAGTCCATCCTAAAGGAGATCAGTCCTGGGTGTTCATTGGAAGGACTGATGCTGAAGCTGAAACTCCAATACTCTGGCCACCTCATGTGAAGAGTTGACTCATTGGAAAAGACTCTGATGCTGGGAGGGATTAGGGGCAGGAGGAGAAGGGCATGACAGAGGATGAGATGGCTGGATGGCATCACCTACTCAATGGACATGAGTTTGAGTGAACTCCGGGAGTTGGTGATGGACAGGGAGGCCTGGCATGCTGCGATTCATGGGGTCACAAAGAGTCGGACACGACTGAGCGACTGAACAACAACAAAGGTGAAATGTGAGATCTGATAGGCACTTGTATATATCCTGCACTCGGGAGAGAAGACTGGAGACTGCTATTTGGATTTCCTCAGCACATGAAATAATGTGCAATCAAGGCATGCATCAAGTGAGGAAAAAGACTTATGTGACTGTTGAAGCCATGTGAGGAGATGAGATCTCCAAGATATAGAAAAGGACATTACATAAGAAATGTCAGAGGAGATTTTCATGTTATATCATTTCTGTGTAAGCAAGCTACTTTCCTTGTTCCAGATTCAAGTTCCTAACTCTGACAAGAATTAGTGATTTCAAGGATGACATCTTTTAGCCCCAAAGGAAGCTATTTGAACAATAGAAAATCTGATAGTGATTATCTCTTGATTATAAAATATTAGGGGAAAAACTTTCAATGTACATGAACTAATGATGGTGGTTCTCCTCCAACCTATGAATTTTACAATAGACTCCATCTCCTCTACAAATGCTGCATGCAGCACTGCATCCTTCCAGTCTCCCACTGTTACAATGTTGTTTGTTGACGATAATATCCCACAGAGTTCTGTAAAGCTATAATGCAGTCTTCGGAGAAGGCAATGGCACCCCACTCCAGTACTCTTGCCTGGAAAATCCCATGGACGGAGGAGCCTGGTAGGCTGCAGTCCATGAGGTCGCTAACAGTCGGACAGGACTGAGCAACTTCACTTTCACTTTTCACTTTAATGCACTGGGGAAGGAAATGGCAACCCACTCCAGTATTCTTGCCTGGAGAATCCCAGGACAAGGGAGCCTGGTGGGCTGCCGTCTATGGGGTCGCACAGAGTTGGACACAACTGAAGCGACTTAGCAGCAGCAGCAGCATAATGCAGTCTTATAGCCACTCTTCAACAAGACCCTGTCAATAACCTGATAGTAAAGTCAGAGTGAGATTTACTGTGAAGCTGTTGACCCTTGGCCTTGTGTTCTTTTTTATAGTATTGCTGTACAGTTTTATAGTATTTGCAAAGGTAATGTATTTTTATATTCTTTTGTCAAAGAAGTCCCCCAATTACATAAGCTACAACACAACTATAACACCCAGGTATAAGGACTATAATTCAAATGTTATAGAAAATAGGTTAGTAAAAATTAATCTGATTTTTAAAAATTAATTCCAGTAATTCACCTGGGAACTGGTTTTCACCTTAGTCTTCTCATGTTAGGATCTTTCCCACTACAGCTTGAGTTCTCCACCCAGTTCGCACACGTGAGTTGCCCAGTGGACATCCAGGGTTGAGGATCACTGCCTTACCACTAACTTCTGTTAACACTTCTTAAACACAAATGAACAATTTGAAAAAATACATTCTTGAGGAAATTTCCCCAAAGGATGAACAGTGGAACAAAGATATGAAGTCTTTGCATTTATTTCTCAAGTAATTGGTTCACTGACAATTCAACTGTGCCAAGTATTATGAACATTTAATCATAAAAAGGTAGGTTGTTCTTTCTTATCTGGAGAAATTCTAATATGGCAAACAGACTATATTTGTTCAGCAATCAGTTATTGATATTTTCTCTGACTTCAAGTGCATAATTAAGTATCCAGCAAACCTGTGTTCTAATCTACATAAGTTTGAACTGAATTAATTTATTCAGGTTTTATTCAATTGCTCTTTAAGCCTTCCATCAAGGTCACCACCCATCTTCAGCTCATTGATGTGTTGTCTCTTGCCCTACATTATAGGTTTGAAGGAGAAAAGCATTTCCCTCAACAGTTGAGCTTTGGTTAGCTTCCATAGCTTAGTTCAAGCCTTAACATTGCTTATGAAAGCTACTTCTTCAACCTATCTTTTCAACAATTCACTTGCATTTCTAATAAGGATTAGAGGAACAGGAACAATTACATGTGAGAGAAATTATTTGAATAGTTCCAAATAGTTCCCCTGGATTCTTTGGACAATTGGTCTGCTTTTGTTTTGCTGTTTTTATTCATTTGTGATGTCACTTTTTAACCTTCCATAACAATTCTTTTCCTCCTGTTAGGCAATTCAAAGGAACCTGTGATGTAATTAATAGAGTGGTGGTCCCCAACCTTTTTGGCAGCAGGGACTGATTTTGTGGAAGACAAATTTTCAACAGACAGTGAAGGGGGAAGGATGGTTTCAGGATAATTCAAGTATATTACATTTATTGTGTACTTCACTTCTATTATTATTATATCAGCTTCACCTCAGGTCATCAGGCATTAGATCCTGGAGGTTGAGGACCTCTGGAACAGAGTAATTGAAAGACTTAGATTCTGACCCATCTGAAAAGCTGTGTAAAATTGGCAAAGGTGATTAAACTCTGAAAGTCAGTTAAAAAAAAACAAACTGTAAAATTAGAATATAAATATGAGTTTCTCTTTTTTTTCTTTTTTCTTTTCTTTTCTTTTATTATTATTATTACTATTTTTTACTTTACAATATTGTATTGGTTTTGCCATACATCAACATGCATCTGCCACGGGTGTACACGTGTTCCCCATCCTGAACCCCCCTCCCACCTCCCTCCCCATACCATCCCTCTGGGTCATCCCAGTGCACCAGCCCCAAGCTTCCTGTATCCTGCATCGAACCTGGACTGGCGATTGATTTCTTATATGATATTATACATGTTTTAATGCAATTTTCTCAAATTATCCCCCCCTCCCTCTCCCACAGAGTCCAAAAGACTGTTCTACACATCTGTGTCTTTCTCTTCCCTCATAGCTCAGTTGGTAAAGGATCTGCCTGCAATGCAGGAGACCCAAGTTCGATTCCTGGGTCAGGAAGATCTGCTGGAGAAGGGATAGGCTAACCACTCCAGTATTTTGGGGCTTCCCTTGTGGCTCAGCTGGTAAAGAATCTGCCTACAATGTGAGACCTGGGTTCAATCCCTGGGTTAAGAAGATTCCCCTGGAGAAGGGAAAGGCTACCCACTCCAGTATTCTCACCTAGAGAATTCCATGGGCTGTATAGTCCATGGGGTCACAAAGAGTGGGACACAACTGAGCAACTCTCACTTTTACTTTGTCTAACTCACAGAGTTGGTTAGTGACCAAATGCAATATTTCTATCATCTATTATTTGACAGGAAGATATTTGTTCTTGGGAAGGGGGATCTTTGATTGCAGAATGTTTGACTAAATGCATACAAACTTTGTTGTTGTTCAGTCATTCAGTCGTTTCCGACTCTTTGCATGGACTTCAGCAAGCCAGGCTTCTCGGTCTTTCACCATCTCTGAGAGTTTGCTCAAACTCATGTCCATTGGATCAGTGATGCCATACAACCATCTCATCCTCTGTCGTCCCCTTCTCCTCTTGCCGTCAGTCTTTCCCTGCATCGGGGTCTTTTCCAATGAATCGGCTGTTCGCATCAGGTTGTCAAAGTATTGGAGTTTCAGCTTCAGCATCAGTCCTTCCAATGAATATTCAGGGTTGATTTCCTTTAGTTTGTATTTCAGCATACAAACTTAGAAAGCTGTATTATAAAGTATGTTTCAAATAAGCAATTTATCCAAATGAGTTTTTCACCTGAATGTGACAAACCACAAGAGGCTAGATGTCTTTCTTCACTAATTGGAAATTATTATGGATATTCAATAATCCCTTTCATTTAGAAAATGTCTCTTAGGAAGATATATATTACCATAATTTGAGAATATGAAGATTCTGAAGGATTTAAAATCTGATTAACTTTGAGTAATTCCTGGGCCATTACTGATTATTACATATGAGTATCTGTAAAATTAATTCCTTGTACAACATTATTTCTCAAAGGAACCTAAGCCAGTATCTCTAAATATGTGATGATAAAAACCAAAGCAAGACTAAAGGTACATTTAAATGCTGCAGCCCAGGGAATTCCCTGGTGGTCCAGTGGTTAGGACTCTGTGCTCCCTCTGCAGAGGGTTTGATCCCTGGTTAGGGAACTAAGAGCCCTGTCCCTCAAGCCACATGGTGCAGCCAAAAATAAATAAATAAATAAATGCTACAGCTCAAATTGATATTCACTAAGAGTCACTGAATGGGACAGGAAACACAGACATTGTTGAGTAGACTAAGCCTCGCATCTGATAGATGTTGAAACAGAGATTAAGTGGTTCTGTCTAGCAGCTGTTTTGTTGTAGAATTGGAATTAGAACACTTAAATGAAAATGTAGAATTCTTTTAACTACTCCACACTAACCATAGAAATATATCCCCACATTTTCACACTAAAATAGAAAATATAAAAATTGCAGGAGTGGGGGAGAGAACATGCTTAAAAAGTCAGAAAGTAAAATATTCCAATTTTTATCAAAACCTTAACAAAGATTTCCATTTTATAGTTTGATATCATAGGAGAGATATTCCATTGACATACTACCTGAGTCCCTGGTTCCAGCATAGACTTAGACTATTAAAGCCTAGTTAAAACATGTTTAATTTAGTTGCTTACTCATATCTGCAGTTACTAGTCTTAACTTGGGGTTTAATTATAGAAAGCAATAAACTAAATTAATCTCATTGGAGTTTATTTCATTATTCTTATGTAGAAAATTTCAAAAAATTAGCTTAAGGAAAAAATAGAGCTGAACAGTCTCATACAAACTCTTTCCCAGTGGATCAATGCACTTTGAAATGCACTAAACAGCCTGATGAGGTGAACATTTCCCCTTCTTCAGGCCCAGCATTTTGTTGCACATTTTCAAAGTAATGATTACCAAGATGTTAGCATCGTTAAACGTTGTCAATCCTGCAAAATTGCATGTAGGGTATTCTGGATATTTTTAATCTGGACAAAATGTAAAGCAGGGGAAATCATCTAGAAAATTTAGCAAACATAGTGTTGGCTTTGTCACTGGAGTGGAGGGAGGCATTATACACTGTCGCCTATGCTACAGCTGTTCCCAAATTCTTACGAGGCAGTTGCAAAGAGGAATGCTTTCCTCATCAATGTGTGACTCCAAGGTTATGGCCTTTTCTTTGAAAAGTAGACTTCATCCCAGTTGTTCACTCTTAAGAGTGGAGTGCAGTAAATGGATGCATATTTCAATATCACAATATATAGACAGTGTTTTTTTCTGATAAAAGAGTTCCCAAACATCATGATGGTAAGAGGGCCTGATGATGCTTGAGTCCCAGGTCTATCATTGACTCAGGAAAAGCCCTCTACCCTCTGTGGGACTCAGTTTCTTCCTGTGTGATATCATGATCCCTATGGTCCATTCTGTGCCCGCTTTGAATCCTCTGAAATATCCAACTTCGTTATTCAAAGCAGGCTACTAAGTTCTTCACCAGAGGCTAAGATTACACCAGAAGTCAATGTTTTATTTTGTTAAGTTTAGTCCTCAACCCTTTCTCTGTAAATGAATGAATTAAATATGAATAATGACACCTACATAGAAGACAAGAGAATTAGAAGGCTGCATATGTGTGGTCATTCACTGTAGATGGCTAATAAGCTCAATTACTATAAAATGAGTCACATTCAATGGCGTGAACAGACAGTATATCTTCTAAAAAAGCCCACTTTCAATAAATGATTTTTGTGAGGTATATAGTTTTCTGCTCTCTTTCTGTTTCATATACACAGAAAGAGCAAGCTATACTTTCAAACAAAATCCACTCAGAAAACAGAAGTGTGACAGGAGGAATTTAGCTCTGCAATAGGATGCATCGGTGCAACATCCATCCATGTTTGAGAAACAAACCAACCATTGCAATCATTAGGATGCGGTCTAGAAAGAACAGAGGACCAGGAGATGGGAAAACCTGGACTTGTACTCACCAAAGGAAGGGATCATTATCTTTCTTGGTTGACTTTGTATTTCTAGAGTTTAGCTTGGTGCATGGCACACAGGAAGCTCTGAAAATGAGGAGTTGGACTTCAAACTCTGCTGCCTCCTTGGTAAGGCCTGGTCCAGGACACTTGGGGAAGCAGAGCTGAGGCAGAACTGTGTGCTACGGCTTTCTGGGAAGGTACCAACCCAAGGCATGAGGAATGAGGTAGAAACAAGAAGCCAGTTGAAGGTAGTAACGTTTTTTACCAAGACCAAGGGTTCCAAGCACAAGACATCATCCAAATGCATCCCTCAGAGGAGAGGAACTCATTTTTCCAGTGTCTTACCCCTTATACCTGTGTCTTATTCCTCAATTTACCTCCTGTGACACTGACTCCTCGCACACACCCGAGTGGTGTTACCTGGCCGTATCTGCTGCTGGAGCAGCCATATTGCATAGCCTACCACACAACACCTCATCTGAGCCCAGGGGCAGAGGGAGGAGGTGGAACCCACGGCTAAGCCAGGCTGGCCTTTGACACAGGGACAGCTCTTCTTTCAGAGGCATCACAGAGGTAATGCTAAAGGCCAACATCCCCTATGCACCCACCTATCCAGGAATGGAGGGTCAGAGGACCCCTCCATCAAGCAGGAGATCAAGTCCCAGGAAGCAGGCCAAGCTATCTGGTTTTGCAGGGGAGGGGCGCAGAGTGGTGATAAACAGGGTCAGGGATTTAGAAATCCCTTGTAGCATTTTAGAAAGTTATCTGACTCCAGTCTGAGTTTCTTCAGCTCTAAAAGGCTGATCACATACACTCCCTCCCATGCCATGGAGTATCAGGAGGATAACAATGAGAGACATGTGACTTTAATCTTCTCATCCCTCTTCTCTACCTCCTTACCTGCATCATGTAAACCTCCAAAGCAAGAAGAACCCATACACCCACCAGTTCCCTATCTAGCACCCACCAGGAGATGCTAAAAAAAAAAAATCTCACACAGCCAGTCAAACTGGTATGCCAGTCCCAAGCAGGCCCACCTCACTGAGGCTCAACTTTGGTGCTTTTCCTCATTAAGCTTATTCTCTTTTCTTCCTCTTCCCCTCCGCTTTCTACTCTCCATGAACACCCTTGGCCAGGGACAGACACAAGTTTTGGAAGTCCTGGAGGTTATAAAGTATTGGGAATCCCTTTTAAGAAAAATATTACGAATACAAAATTTGGTCTAAAGGAGAATTTATTTATTTTAAATAAGCAAAGAAAACACACCAAATACTAGAGACTTGTAAACCCAGGTCCCTTTCTTCTGTCATCTCTTTAAACAATTTATGAGAAATGCTTACTAACAGCAACCTGGTTTACCTTCCTAACACAGAATACCCAAGAGCAGCATATTTCAAAGTACCTCTGAACTTCTGGGAAGATTTCCTGTAGTAAGAAAAGGCAACCCACTCCAGTACTCTTGACTAGAAAATTCCATGGACAGAGGAACCTGGTGGGCTACAGTCCATGGGGTCGCAAAGAGTCTGACATGATTGAGCAACTGAGTGCACGTGTGCATGCAAACACTCTCACACACACACACTGAACTTCTGGGAAACGTGAAAATGCAGATCTTGTTTTGATAGGTTTGGGTGGGTTTTGAGGGTCTACATATTTCACAATGCGCAGGGCATGCCCAGGTGACACTAGTGTTCCCAGCCATGAGCCATATTTCAGGTAGAAAGGCTTTAACTCTCAGCATTTGCCGGGGCAGGTGCAACTAAGGGCTCAGAAAGCTTAAACCTCATAAATTCCATCCTTTCCGGTGTCAGTCACTTCACCCTTCCAATGCCTAACAAAAGGGCAATTCAAAACGGCGGTATATGAGACTTCTCTGGTGGTTCAGTGGCTAGGAATCTGCCTTCCAATCAGGGCACATGGGTTAGATCCTTGGTCAGGGAACTAGAATCCCACAGGCCACAGAGCAACTAAGCCCGTGCATAACTAGAGAAGTCTTCACACTGCAACAAAGACCCAGCACAGCGAAAATCAAACAACAAACTAACAGAAATGTTGGTATAGATGTTGAGAAAGTGAATAACTGTAGAAACTGGGTAAAAGATATTTTTCTAATTCTTTCACCCTAACTGAAGGAGAACTGAATCTTTTGCCAAACAATGTTATTTAAAGTGATTTTTGATATATACTCTCTGATTTTTGCCATAAACCTGAGAAGGCATTTGAAGAATTGAATGACACTGCTAGAAACAAAGTCCTTCTTTCTTGTCTACTTAATTCTGTGAAAAGGTTCTCAGGGATGGTATTAATAAAAGTCAAAAACAGGAAAAGTATTGATGCAGAACTCTGTCTCATTTTCACAAAAAATAATATTGAACTTGGATACTTAAATTACCTTGGAAAAAACCCTCCATCTATCCCTTTAACTGGCACATTTCTAGTAACTTTTATATATTTAACAATAAGTTATCAAATTGTATAATGCATTCTATTGTCTTGACTAATTGTATGCAAATATTAATTCAGTCCAGAAGAAAATATTTAATGCATAGAAGATTATGGTTACAGGACTTTTAAAAAATTTAATTTCAATGTCTATAATTTGTTGCAAACATTGCTCAAAAATGATTTCCAAACGTAAAGATATAATAAAATCCTGTGGAAGAAATAAAATCAAATGGAAATAAGATTCCAAGGGAAAAAGAATGACATAAAATTTCCAACTCATCATGAATATTTTAAATGAAATCATTGAATGCCAAATTATAACTGTATGTTGATTCCATAAGTAAATTTTTAAAAACCTCACAATAGTTGTATTTTAAAATTTCAACATGCCTTTAAATTTACATAACAAATATATAAGTATAAATAAATTTATATATAAATTTAAATAACAAATATATAGAGAACCTTTGTCTTCATCTCCATGTCTGGCACAGAGCTCCTAAACCCCTTGGAATTTCTTACAGAGTGATGGAGGTATATTTTATTTTGTTAATGAGGTGGTTTGGGAAGACTCCCTAAGAATGGGCTCTAATAGTCAGAAGAACCATGTAATTTGAGGGTTGGAAATTTAGTCCCACAACTTGATCTCCAGAGAGGGGAGAAGAACTGGAAATTGAGTTCAATTACCAATAGTCAATGGTTTCATCACTCATGTCCATGTACTAAAGCTTTCATAAAACTGAAAAGGATGAGGTGCAGAAAGCTTCCAGGTTGGCAAACACATGGAGATTTGAGAATGGTGTGCTTTCAAAGGGCATGGAAACTTCAAGCCCTCACCCACATACCTTGACCTCTGTCTCTTCCATCTTTTCTAATAAACCAGTGATCTAGGAAGTAAAATGTTTCTCTGAGTTCTGTGAGCCCTTCTAGTCATTGGAAGCCCCACTCTGAAGTATAAGAATGCAGGTGACAACTTGGACTTGAGACTGGTGTCAGAAGGGGAGGCGGGGTTCAGTCTTGTAGGACTAAGCCCTCAATCGGCGGAATCTAATGCTATCTCCAGATAGAGGGTCCAGATTTGAATTGACTGCTGGTGCCCTACCATCAATTGCTTATTGGTGGTGATGCTGAAAGCTCAGCCTCTGTGCACCAGTACCAAAACTTGGAGACAGAGTTTTAGGTGAAGTAGAAAGGAATAGCTTTATTGCTTTGCCAGGCAAAGGCGGACAGAGTGAGCTCCTGCCCTCAGAAACTGTGTCCCAACCCAGGGGTGTTTGGTGAGGAGTTTTATGGCAATGGTTCAGGGTGGGGTTGTTGATAAGATTAGGGTAAGTACAGGGCCTGTACTGCTCTAATCTGTTTCTGGTAATCTTCTTGATGAGCTTCTCTAGTGTGAAGACATCCTTCATTTGTTGGGTTTTAATTCTATAAAGAGATCAAATTGCCAACATTCAGTTGGATCATACAGAAAGCAAGGGATTCCAGAAAAACATCTACTTCTGCTTCATGGACTAGTTAAAGTCTTTGACTGTGTAGACCACAAAAAACTGAAAAATTCTTTAAGAGATGGGAATACCAGACCACCTTACCTGTCTTCTGTGAAACCTGTATGCAGGTCAAGGAACAACAGTTAGAACCAGACATGAAAGAACAGACTGGTTCAAAATTAGAGGAGTAAGACAAAGCTATATATTGTCACCCTGCTTATTTAAATTATATGAAGAGTACATCGTGTGAAATACCAGGCTGGATGAATCACAAGCTGGAATCATGATTGCTGGGAGAAATATCGACAATCTCAGATATGCAGTTGATACCACTCTAATGCAAGAAAGCAAAGAGGAACTAAAGAGCCTCTTGATGAAGGTGAAAGAGGAGAGTGAAAAAGTTACCTTAAAACTCAACATTCCAAAAAGTAAGATCGTGACATCCGGTCCCACCACTTCATGGCAAATAGCTGGGAAAAAAATAGAAAAAGTGACACAAAGAGATCACAAAGAATCAGACATGACTTAATGATTGAATGACAACAGTTCTGTAAAGAGCTTAAAGGCATTGCTATGCATATACCTTGACGTGGAACCAGGACCCTGCCCCAGTTCAGTTCAGTCCCTCAGTCGTGTCCAGCTCTTTGCGACCCCATGGACTGCAGCACACCAGGCTTCCCTGTCCATCACCAACTCCTGGAGCTTGCTCAAACTCATGTCCATCGAGTCAGTGATGTCATCCAACCGTCTCATCCTCTGTCGTCCCCTTCTCCTCCTGCCTTCATTCTTTCCCAGCATCAAGGTCTTTTCCAATGAGCCAGTTCTTCGCATCAGGTGGCCAAAGTATTGGAGTTTCAGCTTTAGCGTGAGTCCTTCCAATGAATATTCAGGACTGATTTCCTCCTCCATGGAGTCTTCCCGACTGAGGGATTGAACCCACATCTCCTGAGTCTATTGCACTGGCAGATGAATTCTTTACCAATAGACCCACCTGCCCCAAGGCTGTACTATTGTTTCTTGGCTGCCTGTCACTTGCCATGGCATCCCTTCCCTTCCTGTATTAATAACTATTCAAATCTGTTCTTTTGGAACTCAGGGATGGTCTTGGAGGCTGGAATCTGTTTCCTACAAGAAACAGAAAGGCTGCACCCAGAAGCCACACAGTCCTCCCCAGTTTCAGTGGGAGGCGTATCCCCCTAAACACACATGTTGAAATTGGATGCAGAACCCAAAAGAATGCTGAAACATGTATGTATATATATTTTTGAAATTACTTAAAATTATAATGAAAGGTTGTCAGTATGCCACTATGATGGTGGTACACAGCTTTCCAAAACTTCCTGGAACTTCTTTGAACACACAAAGCTTGGGGATCACAGCTTTCCCCAAGCTGCCTCCAGGAGCCCATGGCTCACTCCACTGTCCACTCTAGCCTGGCTCTGTCTCATCCTTCAACAAGGCCACTCTTGATCAAGTTATGGATGTTCAGCACTTACGTGACATCACCTTAACTAATTATAGATGCAAGGAACTTATTTTCAATTAATTTCATATTCTAAGGTAACAGGGGTTAGGACTTCAATATATGTTTTGGGGGATACACAGTCCAACCCATAGGAGTGACAAAGTCTCAGAGTTTTCTTTGATCAACTTTCAAAACCCACTCTCTTCTCTTTACTCTCCAGGTTCTCTGACTTCAGTGGCCCTCATCTTGTCTCCATTTCAGACTCCTCCTCTCTTACCTGCCCTCTCAAGGTTGGAGGGCCAGGGCCTCCAGTCTAAGCACCTATCTCACTCAGAATCTCCCCTTCTTGAGGTCATCCATGCCTTCATTTTTTCCATCCCAGACTGTCCATTTTCTCTTACCCTGACCTCTCCTCTGGGCCCCAGACCTAAATGTCCAACTGTCTACTTAAAATAACTTCTTAGATATCTCACAAACATCTCTCACCTATGGCTTCCCAAATTAAACTTCCCATCCCCCTCTCCATCTGCTCCTCTTCCAGTTCTATCTCAGTAAATGACACCCAAATACCCAAGTTGCTCATGCCAGTAACCTGATCATCATCCTGGATATCTTCCTCCTTAAAATATATCTAGAATCCACAGAGCATTCTCGGTTTCCCTTGCCAATACCTAAGCCTTGCCAGCATCATCACTCTACTGAAAGCATTACACTTTGGATAAAAGCCAAACTCTATTCAAAGCCCTCAAAGTCCCCATACATCATAATTAATTATTTAGGCAAATGCACCTGTGTGAGACTTCACTGTTTATTTGATTAAAGCATAGACATTATAAGGTTTCCCAGGTGGCACTATTGGTAAAGAATTCACCTACCAATGTAAAAGACTCAGGAGATGTGGGTTCAGTCCCTGGGTTGGGAAGATTACATGCAGGAGGAAATGAAAACCCACTCTAGTATTTTTGCCTGGAAGATTCCATGGCCAAAGGAGCCTGGCAGGCTATAATCCATAGGGTCACAGAGAGTCACATACAATTGAATCACTAAGCATAGCACTCACAACATAAACATTATGAAGCTAGAACTCTACTTGGTAGGTGTCAGTCTGGTAGAAATGGCAATTATTATGCTTGTATGGTTCCATAAGATACTAACCAATTTTTTATTTATTAGAAAATTTATTCTGCATTTCTTTAGCTTTCTGATTATATCAATCTCTTGCTTCATGAATTCTTCTTGAATCAGTCTTGTGATCCTGCCAGTTCCCTTGTTAACTAACAGGAACACAATTTTTGACATGTGCTCTTTCTGTATTTGAACAAGGACAATGTTTTTAACTTTTCAAAAATTAGAGTTTGTTTTGGAAATGGTTGAACATGTCCAAGTGGACTCCTGAATCAGAACCAATTAAACTGTTTTGTCCAAGAAGTGTTCTTCATAGACTTATCTCTTCTAGGCCTCTAGGGTAATTATCCAGCAGCACTAGAACTTTACTTTTGCCGTTTCTTCTCTTTTTTCTTTAACCTGATGCTGAGTCCCTCCTTTTGCTTTCGAATCTTGGCTGAATTTGCTTCTGCTTCTGGTTATGTGGAAATCTTCACTCTCTCTTTGTGTCTGTGTACTTATGTGCTTGCTCAAAGATGATAAGTTGTTATGGTTATCATTACTGTTTTCAGAGTGATGGTAGTTGCTATTGTTCAGTCTCTCAGTTGTGTCCGACTCTGTGACTCCATGGACTGCAGTGTGCCAGGCTTCCCTGTCCTTTGCTGTCTCCCAGAGTTTGCTCAAATTCATGTCCATCGAGTCTGTGATGCTATTTAACCATCCCATCCTCTGCCACCCCCTTCTCCTGCTGCCTTCAATCTTTCCCAGCATCAGGGTCTTTCCCAATGAGTCAGGTCTTCTCATCAGGTGACCAAAGTACTGGAGCTTTAGCTCCAGCATCAGTCCTTCCAGTGAATATTAGGGTTGATTTCCTAGAACTGACTGGTTTGAAATCCAGTTTAATTGTTTCACCATTTGATAAATTGTGTCAATGGAGTTGGTGAAGGATGGTAGCTGCCCTTTGGTTTGTGCTGGCTCTTTCTTTGTCTATATGTGATCTCAAGTCAATTAAAAAAGAATAAGCTTTTTGAGAGCCAGACTGGTGAGGCTTTGGGTTTCTGTTCTCTCTCTGACCTCTGAGACCTGAGACTGAAACTACAAGCTCTTCGGATACTTGTGTGTCTAAAACCAACCAGGAAAGACTTTTACTACTCAAATATTCTCCTGTGTCCAGAGATTATTATTAAATTAGATTATAGCACACCTTAAATTTAAAAACTTCTGATAATTTTTGTTTTTATTTATATTTTTTGTTCTGATTGTTTTATAGGAATATGTGCTTATATAATCAATTATTTGCCAAAACTTCAAGAAAATAAAGAAACAAAATTCCTAATATTTTATTATGATAACCATTTAAGTAAAACAAAAAACAAAATGAACTTCTGGCTCAGAAGCTTTTTTATTTTTTTGTCCATGCCATGCAGCTTGTGGGATCTTAGCTGCCTGACCAGGGATCCAACCCAGGGCCCCAGCAGTGAAAGTGCAAAGTCCTAACCGCTGGACCACCAGGCAATTTCCAGAAGCTTGTTTTAAATAAGAACTTGGGTTCTCATATTTAAGGTGAATCTTAGGACAAGTCAGACTTGTTTTAATAATTTTGATTTACAAAGCTCTAAATAATAACTTTATGTCTTTTCCCTGAGGTTATCAGTGAAGCATGTAATACAAGCACATTTTTTAAAAATTTGACTTTGTTTTCTCATGAAGAGACTAGTTCATCTGATTTCTTAAATGACTTATATTGGTTTATTGATCAGATAACTAACATTCTGAGTAATGTTTGTATGCTAAGTCACTTCACTCATGTCAGACTCTTTGTGACCCTATGGACCATAGCCTGCCAAGCTCCTCAGTCATGGGATTCTCCAGGCAAGAATACTAGAGTAGGTTGCCATGTCTTCCTCCAGGGGATCTTCCTGACCCAGGGATAAAACCCATGTCTTCTGTGGCTCCTGCATTGCAGGCAGATTCTTTACCACTGAGCCATCAAGGAAGCCCACATAATGTTAAGAAGAAATGTAAAAACACAAACGTAGGTGTTCAACTATCAATAGATTGAAATAAGAGTCTAACATTTTTAGAACAGTAATTATGTTTTGTTGTATATCAACTTGAACAGAATTTCTAAGGTTCTTAGATATGATTACACCTTAGACAATAATTAAACTGAGTTTTTTAATGGAGAGTCTTGGTACATCAAGATAATGTCTGTATACGATAGAACATTGAAGCATAGGTAACTAAGTATTATACACAGACACACACACACACACACACATCCCAAATACACACATCTCATTACATACATATGTATAGCAGAGGTACAGCATTCTGAGCATCCTATGGCTTAGAGAAATAAGGAGAACAAGTGTCTTGTGTCAGGATTCTCTTCAGTACAGAGGCAGAAAACTTCATAAAACAGAGAGCTGATCCAAGATCCCCAGAATAAGAGTTGTGGATATAGGACTGAATGAACTGATGAGTGAATAGTGTTAGTATTGATTTTAATGTTCCATTTTCTCATGGATTTATAATAGAGTCTCTTCTCTTTCTTCTTAAGCTGTCCAAGGTCAGGGAAAAAATTATTCCCTCCCCCGAGCCCTTCTATCTCCAAAACACTTTCCCTTGCTTTCCTCCCTGCCAGTTCACAATGTGTAAGTCCAAGAGATATTGAGCAAGACACAGACTGGCTTGAAAAGAACCCAAGTCTGGGGTACTCAGCTGGTGAGGTTCTGTCCAGACCCTTGCTCTCCAGGCTGGCTTACATCCTAAGACCACTGCCTTCACTGTCTGCTGGCTTTTATCTAAATGACCTTCTCTTTCTCAAAAGAGAAAATATATTGTGGATTTTTTTTTCATTTTTCTATATCTTTGAAACAGAATCAAAATGTATTTCAAATGAAATAATTTATAGAAAACTCTTCTTTATGGTACAGATGAACCCACGTGCAGGGCAGCAATGGAGACGCAGACATGGTGAACAGGCTTTGGACACAGTGGGGGAAGGAGAGGGTGGCTTAAATCAGGAAAGTAGCGTTGAAAGGCCAGAATACTGGAGTGGGTAGTCTTTCCCTTCTCCAGGGGATCTTCCCAACCCAGGAATAGAACTGGGGTCTTCTGCATTGCGGGCAGATTCTTTACCAACTGAGCTATCAGAGAAGCCCATATATATTACCATTAAAATGTAAACATTACCGTTGAAACATAAACATGTAAAATAGATAACCAGTGGGAATTTATTGTATGATGCAGGGAGCTCAAACCTAGTGCTCTGTGACAACCTAGAGGCGTGGGACTGGGTGGAAGATGGGAGAGAGGTTCAAGAGGGAGGAGACATATGTATGCCCATGGCTGATTCCTGTTGATATATGGCAGAAACGAGGGCAATATTGTAAAGCAATTATCCTCTAATTAAAAATAAATAAATTAATTTTTTTAAGTTTTAAAAAAAGCACTTCTTTTGATGAATACTCGTTTATTAAGATAATTATCATAATAAGTCATTATAATGCAAAGCAGAAAATATCTGCTACTCTAAGTTTCCCATATGAGTATTTCAATCTCATTTTTTAATGTTTCTTCCCTTCCCATTAAGCTCTTCCTAACCCTTGACTATCCCAAATATTCAAGCATTTGCTCTGCCTTTTGGGATCTATTACCAAAATAGCATACCTACTTTCTCTTCATTCTCTGTGCCTACTGCCATAACCTAGCTAAGGCCAGAGTTACATCTCACCTAAACTATGCCCACGTCATCCTAACCCATCTGCCTGACTCCAGCCTCATCCCTCTTTGGCCTAACTTCCCTCATCTTGTTCCCAAATATGTGCAGCCTTAACAACTACACAAAACCCAGTTATCATATAATAACTCTGCTCACAGATTAAAATTCAAATCCTATCGTGGCATTTCAACACCCTCTACCCTTTGGTCCCACCTTACTTTCTCCTTTTTAAAAAGGTTTATGTATCCCTCACACCTTCTGTTCACAGAGGTCCCTTTGCTTAGAAAGCCTTTTTTCTACTATCTTGCACCCCAGCTGCCTCTGCAAGTTTAAATTACACCTTGTTCACACTTTCCTCTAAGATTGTTTTCTGATCCTTCTTCTTACAGCTGTTAAGAAAAATTGTCTAAAACTTCCCTGGTCCCCAGAAACATTGGCTGTAACCTTCTCTGTACAGGATCATTTATTGCTCTTGCTTCCCACTTGGTGTCAGTGGGTTCCTTTGAACCATTAATGTCTCTACATTCATGTTAACCTTTCATTCTTATAGGAGAATTAGAATACTTTTCGGAGAAGGCAATGGCAACCCACTCCAGTATTCTTGCCTGGAAAATTGCTTGGAAAATCCCCTGGATGGAGGAGCCTGGCTGTAGTCCATGGGGTCGCTGAGAGTCAGACACGACCGAGCGACTTCACTTTCGCTTTTCACTTTCATTCATTGGAGAAGGAAATGGCAACCCACTCCAGTGTTCTTGTCTGGAGAAGAATCCCAGGGATGGGGGAGCCTGATGGGCTGCCATCTATGGGGTCGCACAGAGTCAGACACGACTGAAGCGACTTAGCAGCAGCAGAATACTTTTTCCTGATTAGAATACATTATCTCAACTGATTTCTCTTGGGATTCAGGATTTAGAATGACAGCCCCATGAAATGTCATATAGGAATTCCCACATAAAAATACTACTTTCAATGTCATGTATAATAGACTCATTAAAGATTACTAAGGTACCACAAGGAATGACTACATTTGACTTTGCCATTTACTATTAATTAAAGGCTTAGACTCTGGGAAATTATGGTTCAGTTCAGTTCAGTTCAGTCACTCAGCCATGTCCGACTCTTTGCAACCCCATGGACTCAGCACACCAGCCCTGAAAATTATGTTTTCATGTCATAAATTATGAAATTATGTTTACGTGTACATTTTATTCTAGAAGAAAACATAATCCTCAAGATTAAGATCTTACTGCTCTATAGACCTTACCCAATTTTGTATCTAACCTATCCATGATGTTCTAATTTTTTTTTTTTCTCAAAGTGCCAATAAGGCTCAGTTCCTCAAAATGCTTTTTGAAGGATGATTTTAGTGATTCCTTATGATTTTAGTGATTCACTTATTAATGAGTCCGTAGAAATCTGACTCATGTCATTCTGTTATTTGCATGAGAATCTTGTTTTAATCTTTTTTAGAAATCATATTTTAACGCTATCATTTGGAAGTACTTTACGTGATCTTTTTAATTTTCACAAAATCTACTTCACGCCTGGTTTTCTGTGCTACCAACTTTATTAAACTATGAGTTTCTGCAGATCAGGGCCCTGGAAAAATTCACAATGAAATTCTCTACAGACCTTACAGTGTCTTACAAGTGGTACATGCTCAATAATATCTGATAAATGTAATGGAAAGTATAAATAAAAATTTCTTTTTATATATGGTGTCTTAAGAAATAATTTTAATTGGCAAAATTGTTTTTACGTTTCTATTCAAGAAAATTGATTCCTTACACATATTTTGCTAGAAACATCACTTCAGAAGACCTCAATGAGCATGCTAGTTTTGATATAGTCTTTTAATTTCAAAAAGTTGTCTAAAGGATCTATAATTATCGCTAAGGGAAAAGGCCCACTATCTTCAATACCATACCTTTAGTATCTGTTCTTATAAATAACAAATCATGTCACTCATAAAATGATCATGATAAATAAGATAAGTGTGGAAAGCAAATTGGAAATTTTCCAACATAATTTTGATATAACAAAACAAACATCTCTGACTAATCTCTCTTACTAATTAAGAGTAACAGTTTTGTATCTTTACTTTTTAAAATTTCACTTTACATGAAGTTCTGGAACCCTGAGATCACCTGAGTCAATCAACATAGCTCAGCATTGGGACTGACACCTGAGGCCACCTATGTCAGTGTGACCTGATTGCTCCAGGTGATTCATGCCCCTGAAAATGACTGTAAACCAGTAATTAACTTCACCATTTCCTTCAGGAAACCCTTGCAAGGCAATTTATCAAGCCAAACAATTTGCTCCTCTGGGCAAACAGCTCTCCCATCAGAATGGTTTGCTTACCTTGTGCAAACAGCTTGCTCATCAGAATCCTGCTTTGCTATGTTCACCAAACCTGTATTTTCACGTCATGTGTCTTAACCAGTCCCACTCCATCCCTGCCTTGAAAGATCCATCTTAAACACTTGGCCCAAACCTCAAAATCTTAATAATTAAAAAAAAAAAAACAAACTCCTTCCCTTACTTCCTTCTTTTAAGATAAGGTGATGTTCTCCTTTACTGCAGAAAGTTTAGTGAACTAGGCTTTGCTTAGTTAACTGCTCTTGGTCAAGAGTCAATCAGTATGCTAAAATCAAAAGACCACAAAAGAATATCTTAAAAAGCTAGAGTAGTAGTAAACTTCATGATAGTGTTCAATTATTCTGTTGTAAGTCATTGGCTGAAAATGAATACTGCATGGTAAAGAACAGAGTTAGAGCATTCAATAATGTGTGCTTGCTAAGTTACTTAAGCCATGTCTGACTCTTTGCAACCCCATGGACTGCAGCATGCCAGGCTTCCCCGTCCATCACCAACTCCTGGAACTTGCTCAAACTCATGTCCATTGAGTCAGTGATGCCATCCAACCATCTCATCCTCTGTTGTCCCCTTCTCCTCCTGCCTTCAATCTTTCCCAGCATCTGGGTCTTTTCCAATGAATCAGTTCTTTGCATCAGGTGGCCAAAGTATGGAGTTTCAGCTTTCAAAGATTCACTGAAGTCTTTCCAATGAATATTCAGGACTGATTTTCTTTAGGATTGACTGGTTTGATCTCCTTGCAGTCCAAGGGACTCTCAAGAGTCTTCTCCAACACCACAGTTCAAAAGCATAAACTCTTTGGCACTCAGCCTTCTTTACAATCCAACTCTCACATCCATACACGACCACTGGAATAAGTTTGAAATGCTTGCAATCCATCTTGCTGTTGTTCAGTTGTTAAGTCACGTCCAGCTCTTTGTGACCCCATCATTTGCAGCATGCCAGCCTTGCCTGTCCTTCACTGTCTCCTGGAGTTTGCTTCAATTCATGTCCATTGAGTCAGTGATGCCATCCAACCACCTCATCCTCTGTCACCTCACCCCCAATCCATCTTACTCACTCGATATCTACTGCTCAGAATTGGCTCCAGACAAAATTTTGAGATAGACATTGTCAGTGAAATTCCTGTTTTCCTTTTTATCGTGTTTCTTCTCTCCACTTTTTCAGAAAACCAAAACCTTCCTGTAGGTTTCTTGCTTCTCCTGCCCACTGGCCTGGACCTTATCTGCAATTCACACCTTAAATGATTGGGTTTTCCAACAATGGTTTATCCTCACTTCCCCTCATCCCCTGCCTGAAAATCAGGCCATGTGTCTGTGCGTCTCCTCCATTCTACTTTCACCCAAGATATTTTCATTTGAAATCATTTTTTTTCTATTGAGAAAATAAAAAGACTTATGCTAAGTTAAAGAAATTTCAAGAAAGAATGATGAAAAGTTTGGTAGGATGAGGGAATTTCCTACAACCATTTGTTCGAATGTATCCTTTTAGCCTGCATGAAAGCCCAAGCATATGGACAATAAGATAACTGAGACTATTGCAGTGGAATGGAGAAAAATACCCAGTAAGAAGTATAAGCTAAGACACTGTTAGAAGCAACCAGATAAATCCAGAGGGTATGACATTCTGGAGGATAACAGGTCTGGACACATCAATAACTTAGTGTCATGAAAAAGAAGACTTTCCTTGATCAGGGATCAGCAAATCTTTTCTGTAAAGGACCAGATAGTAAATATTCTAGACTTTGCGGCCCATATGGCCTCTTTCGCAACCACTAAATTCTGTCTATATAGAGTGAAAGTAGCCATGGACAACTCGGTGAAATGAGAGTGCCTGTGTTCCCATAAAACTTTGTTATTTAAAAAAAGCAGGCCACCTGATGGATTTGCCTCAGCCCTTATAGATTAAAGATTTAAAGCAAGATGCAATATATAATGCTGATATAGATTTTTCTTGGAAAAACTAGCTGTAAAGACACCTTGGGCACAATTGGGGTGATTTACTATGATTTGGATACTAGAGGGGGTAGTTTTGTTTACAAATAGAAAAGTAAAAAATCATTAACTGACAAAAGAAGATCACTCCCTACACATTATATATCATACTATTCCTCATTTTTAAAGATGCATATGTATAAAAATATACAGCTATATTCAAGTGATTTTGTGTTGGGGATAGCGTCTTAATTTTCTTATTTTAAATTTCTTAAAATTTATATCCACTGACTTTTTTAGTAGTAAGTTTGCTTTTAATTTTAAAAATATAGGAGAAAGTTATTTACTTGAAATTTTAAACAAATGAGTACATTCCTTGAGTGATTAAAATGAAGAAAGCCTTACAATTACATCTTTTAAGTTTTGTAAAATTTTATGATAGGAATATATATAAACTAATTTCATTTAAAATACATTTGTAGAATGAACTAAAACAAAGATAATTCCACAAAGAAATAAGTCTCCAATTAATTTAGACTTTATTTCTTACTTTTGATGAATTTTGGAACTGTCCCCAAAAGAATAAGAAATAGACTTCACACAAACTTGTGACTTATAAATCACATTTATTATTGCCTACTGGAAATTTCATACTTAATATATGCAATGAATTATGTGTGGCAATAAATGTGTGTCATTAAAATATATATAGCTATTAACTCTAGATTTTACATTTTATTAAAGGAATTCTGTAATGCATTTCTAAGTGGTTGTCATTTAACATGTCTGAGATTAAATTTACACAAGGTGAGTATTTCTGAGTAAAGTGTATTATTTGATTCAGCTTTTTGTGTTTTTTTAACTTTATTTTGATCTTCCTATAATAAATTTGAGGCTGTAGTTGCACTACTTGCAGAGGCATATTTGCTTGGGATCATACTTTTCATATAAATACATAGTAAAGAGTTAAAAGAAGTCCCCAGGGCTGATGATGACAACTTCCTGAACAAACGAAAGGATCCTTTTCCCACACCATACAATGGTGGTTTCCACACCAATGCAATGACTCTTCTCAGCTAACATGTTAGACAATGTGGACTTCCACCTCCTTTTTGAAATGAGGGAGTTTAGATGACTTCTTCTCTAAAGACTAATTTCGGAGACTTCCCTGGTGGTCCAGTGGCTAAGCATCCAACGTTCATTGCAAGGGATGCAGGTTCAATCCCTGGTTGGGGAATTAAGATCCGATATGCTGCAGAGCAACTAAGCCCAGGAGCTGCAACTAGAGTTCACAATGGGGCAGCCACTGAGCCCTGGTGCTCTAGAGTCCATGTTTCACAGCAAGAGAAGCCCACTCGAACCACCACTGGAGAAAGACCACGCACTGCAAGGAAGACCCAGTGGGGGAAAAAATTCGTTTACAGCTGATACGCTATGGTTTACTAATTGCGTATCTCATTCATTCTTTTATTTTCCATTATTTCTCAGGCATGAAAGAATAAGCATTACAATAAACACAGAGTAGCTGGTTCCTTCGCTCCCAGTCCTAATGCCCTCGTGTCATCTTCTATTTGTCCAAAGCCACCCTTTCCAACCCTGCTATCCCTCTGCCTTGAGCAGCCAGGATCTGCTGGGCTCTTGCCAACTCTCCAAGGCCTACCTAGGGCCCTAAATTTGTAGCCCAACAAGCACACCAACTGAAAAATAATTACAAGTTTTCCTTCCTGCCTCCTCTTCTGAAAAGTCTCTGTATTTGGTGAACTCATATTAATATCAGATGTCATTGTAGGAGCAGCAGGTCAAACTCTCAATCTCATGCTGTTGAACTCTACACAATGAGATCACCATCTTACGAATTTTTCCATTCTTCTCCTAATTTCCATCTTCCAGCCTTCCTTCCACTTTCTGTTTTGTTTCTGTGACAACTTAGCCCATGAGCCATTCATATCTAGCTATTTGACACACAAAGGAGATATTTTTAATACCTTCTCCATTCATCATCATCATTTGTAGTACTTTTTCCTAATAATCATAAGATGAAATAAGTATTAATAATGGCTAGAATAGCAATAGAGACAGTGTAAATTTCTTTATAAAGTTTTGCATGTAAAATCATGCTCCAAACTTAAAATAATAAAAAATAAACATTGCAGTACCCATTAAGAAAAATGTTACTGTATTGGATTGAATTGCGTCTCCCCAAAAGATATGGTACCAGGGTCTTTGAAGATGTAAGCAAGTGAAGGGTCTCAAGATGAATCATTCTGGATTAATTTTGTGCTAAGTCACTTCAGGGAAACTTGGCGTGCTACAGTCCATGGGGTCGCAAAGAGTCAATCACGACTGAGCAACTGAACTGAACTGAAGTCACTTCAGTCTTGTCTGACTCTTTTGTGACCCTGTGGACTATAGCCTACGAGGCTCTTCCTCTGTCCATGGATTATCCAGGCAAGAATATTAGAGTGGGTTGCCATTTCCTTCTCCAGGGGATCTTCATGACCCAGGGATTAAACCTGAATCTCTTACATCTCTGGCATTTTCAGGCCAGTTCTTTGCTACTAGTGACACCTGGGAAGTCCTGGATTAATTGAGTGATCCCCCTAAATCCAAGTTTAAGTGTCCTTACAAGAAGAAAGAAAAACCCAGACACAGGGGAGAAGGTGTGAGAAGCTGGAGGCAGACAGTGAGAGGATCGCCAGAAGACACAAGAATCTAAGAGAGAGGCATGAGATTTGCTTCAGAGTCCCCCAGAGCAATCAATCCTGCCGTCAGCTAGACTTCAGATTTCTGGCCCCCAGAACTGTGAGAAAATAGATTTCTCCTTTTTTAAGCCACCCAGCTTGTGATAGGAAACTCATACTGTAGCAAAGTAGTTTATTTAATTACAAAATACATATTTATTTTAAAAGGGCAGATTTATTCCGACATTGATCTAGAATGGGCTTCCCTGGTGGCTCACTGGTTAAGAATCCGCCTGTCATTATTCCATATTACTGGAAACAATAATTACGCTGGACTAAAAGTTGGTCTGCTCTTTATTATCACCATGCATCATCAATTTCAAACTGTATCAGTGATCATCAGGGCATTCCCTGGTGGTTCAGTAGTAAGGACTCCGTGCTTTCACTGCCAACTGCCCAGGTTCAATCCCTGGTCAGAAAACAAAGATCCCAAAAGCAAGTGATGTGGCCAAAAAAAAAAAATCACTTCCTGTTTTCTCACTATCAGTGATCATCAGTTACTCCTCCTGCCAAGTGTGGTCTTGGTATAAGATCTAAACATTTGCTGCACTTCTCACTGTTAAAATGAGCTTTAGATTAGCACACTCAAAGTCCATCCCCTTGAATGACAAATATATTCTACATGGAAGGCCAAAGATGGAACCTCACCCAAGATCCCACCTTCAGTTCTCCACAGTCATGTACCTAGTGCAGTTCAGTGTAGCACATCCAGAGAACACAGGCATCAGCAAAGACATGACCCAGATGTGCAGGAAGGGGGACGCCAACCCAGGAGACTAGCAAGAAGGCTCTACATGGCAGGGGAACCTTTCCCCTCCATTTCTGACCTTGGGACCATATGCAACGTGGCCAGTGGCCTTAGCTTTGGCCTCAGATACAGTGTGCCCTTCTCCAGAATTCCCTCTTTGGAGAAGGTCTCTAGGTCACTCTAAGGTCATGGTAGAAATCAAAAAGGAGATGGAGAAATTGTGACCCCATGTATGCTGCTGTCGTGAGCTGGAAGGTAAATTGACTTCCAAAATGCAAAAAAGAAGCAAAGGAAAAATACAGGGATTTTATGTGCTAATCAAAGTGTTGGTCACTTAGTCATGTCTGACTCTTTGTAATGAAAAGATGACAAAGAAATGCAAAACTAGGAAGGGAAATGATGTTAATATGAAGATCTAAAAGTAAATAAAAGCCAGATACATTGAAGAACGCATGCTATAATGTAAATATTATGCCCTTTAATACCTCTGTCAACTTCAAAACAGATTGTTATTAAAAGGCCAGAGTGGTGAACAATTGTATTTTCTGCTTTAGAGATGTTCGATCTGGCAGTGAGAGGGGATGTTTGTCATTGTGTGAGATCTGATTAGGCTGACCCCACAAGCAAATGCATGACATAGGAGAGTGGCTTTAAAACGATACTATATGGCATGTATGCTCAGTCGCTTCAGTCTCTTCTGACTCTTTGCAACCCTGTGTACTATGGCCCAGCAGGCTCCTCTGTCCAAGGATTCTCCAGGCAAGAATACTGGAGTGGGTTGCCATACCCTCCTTCACGGGATCTTCCCAACTTGAGGACCGAACCCATGACTGCCTGCGTCTCCTGCATTGCAGGCAGATGTTTTACTCACTGAGCCAGCTGGGAAACCCATATTATAAGACATGGTATTTTAAATAAATGGTCTCCAGTTTTAGTATGGGCTTTTGCTGTGGCTCAGTGGTAAAGAATTAACCTGCCAATGCAGGAGCTGCAGCTTCGATCCCTGGGTCAGGAAGATCCCCTAGAGTAGGAAATGGCAACACACTTCAGTATTCTTGCCTGGAAAATCCCATGGACCTAGAAACCTGGCAGGCTACAGTCCATGGGGTCACAAGAGTTGGACATAACCTAGCAACTAAGCAACAACAAATTTTAGTATGTTTATTTCAAATTCTACATGATCAATGAAAAAATTTAGATTGGTATTTTAAACAATAACTATTGCCCAACACATTAATAAGAATCTGATTCCACTTTTCTTCCCAATGGTGATCAATATTTTTAAGCCAACGGTCTCATTTTTTTAGTCACTGGTGCCTCATAGAAAGAGGAAATACAGCTGAATTTTACAAACATATCAATTTCACACATATTACATTTTTGTAAGTAGAATTTGGGCTTGCCTAGTGGCTCAGATGGTAAACAGTCCACCTGCAATGCAGGAAACAGGGTTCGATCCTTGGGTCAGAAAGAGTCCCTGGAGAAGGGAAGGGCAATCCACTCTAGTAAACTTGCCTGGAGAATCGCAGGGACAGAGGAGCCTGGTGGGCTACAGGCCATGAGGTCCCAAAGAATTGACATGACTGAATTTATCTAGAAATCAGCTTATATTCACAGAATAAAAGCAGAATTAAAGAGCTAGGAGATCTGAATGGTTCTCCATCACAATAGAACCAGAAGGGAAAGTTAGACAATACACATGCTAATTAGGAAATTGCAAAAGAGACCTAAGGTGGAAGAGGTAACTTGTGATCCCTCTGTGAGCTGAAGAGGTACATTGCAGCAGCTGGAGGGAGAGAGGGAAGCTGAGTGTTTGTAAATGCAATCAAAGCAAAGCACTACACACACATAAAACACTAATTTTCATCAGCGGGTCCCCATGTGCTGTGTGCGGATGTGTAGACAATTTATTATTATCGTCCCTATATATAACTCCCGTCAGTATGAGCTGGGAGAGAACAGCTGTCTCCCACGAAACAATGTGCCTCTGAGGAGTCTCTAAGCAAGTCTCGGAGCAAGGCGGAGCAGTCAAGACTGATTAAAAGGATAACATTTAACAGCAGTCGAGGCAAAGCGAAGAGGGAGAGGGAGGGAGAGACCATTACACCTAAAATCAGGCTTGCCTCATCCATAGGTATTACTAAACCCTGTAATCATACTGATAGCTGTTTGCAGTCATGATTATTTATTCTAATGAGAAAATTAAAAACTTCTTTGTTAGACCACATATCTGGTTACCTAGGAATCAGTCATGTCATCTTCCTAATACACAGAGTGTGAAGTGCATCCTCATGCATTTGTCTAAAGTATGAACACATCAGGCCTGAAAACTCAAATTATTGATGTCCTCTCTAAAGGCATTGCCCTGGGAGGTTATAGATTTATTCCAGTGACGCCTTCCAAAACTTCTGAATTCCTTTTTGGGGGAGTTTACCAGTCTTCCAAGAGTTTATCTCTCTCTTTCACATGCACTTACACATGCACGCACACACAGACACACACGTATGGGTGAACACGAGAGCCAGCTGATTAGAATATGGTGATTCTAGAATTAGGGGAGGGGTGACTATTTTTTTTACCAAATGTACATTATCCAAATTTTCCCATCATCATCTGGTAGCGGTTCACTCTTTTTTCTAAAATAATAACTCCCTAACATTCAGCTGGTATGTTATACATGAGAACAGAGAATAAGGACAAATTTCCCTGCTTCCCACACAGCTAGGTAGGTATGGCCAGATTGCCAGGTTCTGGCCAACAGTGTATTAGTGTAGATAATATATACAACATTGGGATTACAGCCTTAGAGGCAAGGGCTGAATTCAGCCTCCCATTTCCCTTCCTTCCTGAATGATGAACCACCTTGAAACAAACAAAGAATAGTATTATAGTGTTGACTTAAACATATTCACAACCAAAGCTGTTTTATTCAGCGAGAATTTTTAGGGCTTCAAGCCAGAGAGGCAGCATCTCAAGTAACCCTGAGAGAAGTGCTCCAAGGAAGTGAGGGAGGAAGCCAGGTTATACAGAAATTTTGCAACAAAGCCCAGGTAGCCTGAACATCAAAAGAGTATTGTTAGTTAAAGGAAAACCAGATATTAATATCTCAAATTAAGGAATTCAGTGTTTGTCTATGTATGAGAAGGTGCAAGAGTCTGGACCCACTGAAATCATTCCTTTGAGATATGTCTCAGCTGTCTGGGCCAGTATCCTGTGTTATCATATCCTGAGTTTCCTCGGGGCTCACCATGGGAAGTGGCTGCAGTCCGATGGTGGCTAGATACAGGTACTCTTTCCTTCTTGAGTCCCCTCAGGTCTCTGCAGCTCACCATCGCTGGTGGCTGCATTTCTGATGACTGTGACACCCTTTGTTTACTGACGTGGCAGGAAATATTCCACTTCTCAGTAGTGATGACAGACCAACAAGACAGAAGGTGCCAAGCCCCTGGAGACTACAGAGCAGAATCATGATACTAGATCATATTCTTAGTGAGAGAAAAATAAACTGTCTTGTCTAAGATGTTTCTATGTCAGATTTGAGTCACTTAAGGACAAATGAAACTCCTGACTAATAGAGTTATTTGAGGAAGAAAAAAAAAAAGGTTCTATCCTCAAAGTAAAACAATCTACCACGATGAAAACAAGTATTCCAAAGGATCTTTGTGAAGCAATTCTCAAAGAGATGCTGCAAAAAAAAAAAAATAAAAATATATATATATATATATGGCTCAATCAGTGACTTGTGTTCTCTGTCATCTGTGTGAGAAGAGCAGTGGTCATGTGGAAAGGTACATGTTAGTGAGGGTTTAAAAAGAGTCAGTTGCACCACCCTTTTTATTCAAGAATAGAGTTTCCAAGGTGGCGCAGTGGTAAAGAATCCACCTGCCAATGTAAGAGATGCAAGAGACTCGGTTTTAATCCCTGAGTCAGGAAAATGCCCTGGAGTAGGAAATGGCAACTGACTCTGGTATCCTTGCTTGGAAAATCCCATGGACAGAGGAGCCTGGCAGCCTAAAGTGCAGAGTCACAAAAACTCAGACATGACTGAGCCACAGAGCACACACACACATAGCTGATTTATAACATCGTATTAGTTTCAGGTGTGTAGCAAAGCGATTTTGTTATATTTTTATTCAGATTATATTATAGGTTATTACAAGATATTGAATGTAGTTCCCTGTGCTATACAGTAAATCTTTATTGCTTACCTATTTTGTGTGCAGCAGTTTGTATCTATTAATTCCTTTTTAACTATATAAAAATTATTATATCATTATATAAGTACATTCCTGAACAAATGTTGACCAACAGCATAATTCGTGTCTGATCACACTTGTCTTAGATCCCTGTCATCACCAAATGGCTAGGTAGGAATTCAAGTCATATCCACTGGATTGGTAAGGAAACACCAGGAATCTCAGAACTTCCTTCGTAATCCATAAAATCTCTTAAAAGTTGCATTAGAATTTATCAAGCTTCCATAGGCTAGTACACCTACTAGAAAGTAAGCAAACCATTGTCTTCCAATCATCTGTGGAATTCCAGCTTCCAGGAGGGATCTAGTGTTTGAGAATCTGGGGAGCCTCAGCAACAGGGCTGACACTGAGGGGGTCTGTGGTAGTGAGACCTGGCCAGGCATTGACTATCAGCTCTGGCCCAGGATGAGTATTGATTGATGTCCTCACCCCACCAGTTGCTAGGTACTTTGAGTATTTCACGTACCCACTACTGTTCAAAAGGGCTTCACTCCTGTCCTGGCTGCTGAAAACAGAATGAATGACAACAGGCCCTGGGTAACTACTTCCCTCTACTCATCTAGATAACAAACGTGGGAGAGAAGCCAGCTAAACGAGGTGACAGAGGCCAAGTCTGCAGAGGAATCATCTTTCAAACCATGGGTAGACCCAAGCCTTAACAGAACCTTCCAAGGCAGAGATAAGCTTTGAGAAAAAGGTAGAGTTTCATGCTAGAGAAAAAGACTCAGTGAAGAAGAGAGAGAAAATCAGAAACCCGTATGCAGAGATGAAGTCAGCAAAAACAAAACCTCCAGATCGGGCTTTCAGGATCCACTGGAGGCCAGTCATAGGTCACCCAGTGATGGCATCAAACTTGGTCTGGGAAAGAGGGATGCTTATGTGATAAGCAAGGTCTGAGGCTCCCTTCTCCAAGGCCTTCTCCTCAATGAATGTTGGGGTTCCTTGCTTTCTCCTGGGGTGCTCAGACATTGATTGACATCCTCTGGCAGGAAAGACCAAAGAAAACAGTATTGCAGAGATAAGAGGAGTTGTGGGAGGTTTGTTTGTTTAATTTAAAAAATTTTTATTTATTTTTGCTTATTTATTTGGGGTGGGCTTCCCTTCTAGCTCAGTGGTTAAAAATCTGCTTGACAATGCAGGAGACGTGGGTTCAACCCTTGGGTTGGAAGATTCCCCTGGAGAAGGAAATGGCAACCCACACCAGTGTTCTTGCCTGGAGAATTCCATGGACAGAGGAGCCTGGCTGGCTACAGTCCATGGGGTCACAAATGAGTTGGACACAACTTAGTGACTAAACAACAATGACAATTTACTTGGGATATCAGCAGAATTCTAAGTCTTAAATATTTTTTTATTATTGTTGTTTTTCATTTTTAGTGTGGAAACTTTCAAACATAAGCAAAAGCAGAGGGGGAAAGCATGATAAAATTTCATGTTAAGTCAGTTGTGTCTGACTATTTGCATACCATATAGACTGTAGCCCACCAGTCTCCTCTGTCCATGGGATTCTCCAGGCAAGAATGCTGGAGTGGGTTTCCATGCCATCCTCCATGGTATTTTCCCAACCCAGGAATCTAACCTGTGCTTCCTGCACTGGCAGGCAAGTTTTTTATTTCTTGTGCCACCTAGGTCTAGCAATTTTGTTTCATCAGCCATCACCACCATTCCACCCATGGATTATTTTAAAACAAATTTTCAGCAATCATATGACTTCATGCAGAGATATTTCTATCTAATACAAAAGGGTTTTCCTGATGGTTCAGATGATAAAGAATCTGCCTGCAGTTCAGGAGACCTGAGTTTGATCCGCAGGTTAAGAAGATCCCCTGGAGAAGGGAATGGCTACCCAGTCCAGTTTTCTTGCCTGGAGAATTCCATGGACAGAAGAATCTGGTGGGCTACAGTCCATGGGGTCTCCAAGAGTTGAATGCAGATGAGTGAGTAACACTTTCACTGTTTACTTTCAATTTAAAAGCTAGAATGCAAGTTTTAGCTTATAATGAGGAGACCATTTCTCCTGTTCTTTGCAAAAAGTACGATTTCAACCCTACTCATCAAAAGACAAATTATTAGTGTACTTCTTTCCCTTGTTCACTTTTATCTGCCTCAGAATGAATTCAAGCATGCTAAATTACTTTTTTTTTTTTCTGTCGATCCTGGAAATTCTACCAGTTGCTCAAATGTACTTAGGAAGGAACAGTGCTATATCAATTCCTTTGGAAAATATAAGGAGTTCTATTTAACACTGGTTATTTTTTTAAAAAGGTTGCCAAGGAGGAAAGAGTGTAGGGGAGGAATAGACTGGGAGTTTGGGATTAGCAGATACTAACTATTACATATAGAAGGATAAGCTACACGGTCCTACTGTATAGCAAAGGGAATTATATTCAGCACTCTGTATAACAAAGCATAATGGGAAAGGACATGAAAATGAACATATACATATATGTATATGTATGTATGTGTGTGTATGTGTATATATATATATATATATATATATATATATATAGGGCTTCTCTGGTGGCTCAGTTTGTAAAGAATCTGCTTGCAATGCAGGAGACTCCAGTTCAATTCCTGGGTCAGGAAGTTCCCTTGGGAGAGAGATAGGCTACCCACTCCTGTATTCTTGGGCTTCCCTGGTGGCTCAGATTGTAAAGAATCCACCTGCAATGCGGGAGATCTCAGTTTGATCCCTGAATTGGGAAGATCCCCTAGAAAAGGACATGGCAACCCACTCCAGTATTCTCTCCTGGAGAATCCCCATGGACAGAGGAGGCTGGCTGGTGGGCTACAGTCCATGGAGTTGGAAAGAGTCAGACACGACTAAATGACTAAATATAGCATAGCATATATATATCTGAATCACTTTGCTGTACAGCAGAAGATAACACGGCATTGTAAATCAGCTATACTTCAATAAAATACAAATTCTCACACTGTTTAAATTAGAGGTTCAAAATTTCACTTCATCCATAGTAGGTCAGTACATTGCCATTATCCAGATTCCTTTACATGATGCTATAAAGCCCAACGTGAATCTCCAACTTTAATCTCTATTAGTCCTTCTGGCACACAGGTTTCAGGGGCATGGATTATAAATGCCATGCTCATTGTGTCACTGCTCTCCTTCAAGAACCCACATGGCTCCATATTACTTCTGCTTTCATGAAAGAATTGCCATCAGTTGTGATTCTATTCTTTCCATTCATGTCTCTGCCTCTTCTTTCCAATCAGGTCAATAGTCAACAGTTTGCCCTTCCTTTGCCATCGAGTAACTTTTCTATTGTGATGAAAATTTTCCTGTTGGGTACAGTTCTTCCTGTTGGGATGTTGTTATACCCACTTAGGTGCAGGTTTTCCCTTTTAGTTAAGGTCAAATAGCAAGACCAAAGAACATCATCTTAGTTATATTTTATAAGGAATATCACAGATCAGTTATTCTTCTGGGTACCAAAACATGGGTACTGTCCAGTTAAAAGTACTAATGAGTGAAATTCATATTTTTTTATTAGACTGAAGCAAAGAGTAATGCCTACTTTACTTGACAACCTTATTATAGCAAGTGTTTGCCTTACAGAATTGTAGTTTTGTGAAACATGATTTGACATAAGAGACACCGTGCAATGATAATTTATGTTACAGTGGTGTGTTATGTGAAAACAGGTCTTTGACTCATTCATTCACGCAGTAAATTCTTACTGAGCACCTATCATATACCAAGCATTGAGGTCTTCTTCTAGGCCCTAAGGATATATCAGCAAACAAAATAGACCAAATCTGTATATTCACATAACTATAGTTCTAGAGAAGGACCGTGACCATGAGCAATTAAGCAAATAATTACATAATCTAATCTCAGGTGAAAATAAGTCAAAATAATTCAAGATTTAAGAAAGAGATTAATGTATGAGTTGGCTATTTTAGCTACAGTGTTAAAGAAGATGACATTGGAGAAGAGACATGGAAAAACTTATCAGAATAAGCTCCTTAAAGCTCTTTGAGAAGAGTGTTTCCATGGAGGGGAGTAAAAAGTACAAATCCCTAGACCAGAAATGATCTTGGTATATGCAGGATCAGCAAGAAAACCAGTGCAGATTGACTGGAAAAAATGAAGGAAAATGGTGAGTGATCACTGAGATAATGCAGGGGCTAGATCATGTAGGGGTTTATAGGGCATATTAATGTGTTTGGATTTTGTTCTATGTGTGATGGAAAGCCATAGATTCAGTTTCAGTTTCAGTTCAGTCACTCAGTCCTGTCCAACTCTTTGCCACCCCATGAACCGCAGCACGTCAGGCCTCCCTGTCCATCACCAACTCCCGGAATCCACCCAAACCCATGTCCATTGAGTCAGTGATGCCATCCAACTACCTCATCCTCTGTCGTCCCCTTCTCCTCCTGCTCTCAATCTTTCCCAGCATCAGGGTCTTTTCAAATGAGTCAGCTCTTCGCATCAGGTGGCCAAAATATTGGAGTTTCAGCTTTAGCATCAGTCCTTCCAATGAATATTCAGGACTGATTTCCTTTAAGATGGACTGGTTGGATCTCCTTGCAGTCCAAGGGACTCTCAAGAGTCTTCTAAACTACCACAGTTCAAAAGCATTAATTCTTCAGTACTCAGTTTTCTTCACAGTCCAACTCTCACATCCATACATGACCACTGGAAAAACCATAGCCTTGACTAGATGGACCTTTGTTGACAAAGTAGTATTTCTGCTGTCTAGGTTGCTGTGTAGGTTGGTCATAACTTTCCTTCCAAGGAGTAAGTGTCTTTTAACTTCATGGCTGCAATCACATCTGCAGTGATTTTGGAGCCCAGAAAAATAAAGTCAGCCACTGTTTCTACTGTTTTCCTACCTGTTTGCCATGAAGTGATGGACCAGATGCCATGATCTTAGTTTTCTGAATGTTGAGCTTTAAGCCAATTTTTTCACTCTCCTCTTTCACTTTCATCAAGAGGCTCTTTGGTTCTTCTTCACTTTCTTCCATAAGGGTGGTGTCATCTGCATGTCTGAGGTTATTGATATTTCTCCTGGCAATCTTGATTCCAGCTTGTGCTTTCTCCAGCCCAGCATTTCTCATGATGTACTCTGCATATAAGTTAAATAAGCAGGGTGACAATATACAGCCTTGACATACTCCTTTTCCTATTTTATTAGGAATAGATTAGCCATAGATTAGGTTGGAAATATACTGAAAGTGAAGTGTTAGTCGCTCAGTCATATCCAACTCTTTGCAACCGCATGGACTGTAGCCCACCAGGCTCCTCTCTCTGTGGACTTATCCAGGCAAGAATACTGAAGTGTGTTGACATTCCTTTCTCCAGGGTATCTTCCTGACCCAGGGATTGAACTCAGGTCTTGTGCATTGCAAGCGAATTCTTTACCATCTGAACCACCAGGAAACATATTGACATATTAAAGGTTCATTCTGTGGAAGTTATGGTGAGGGAGCAAAAAGATGATGGTGAAAGTGGAGAGGAGAAGAGAAAGTGATAAGAATTGGGGTTGGATTCAGATATATTTTAAAAGCAGACTCAACAGGCCTTGCTGATGGACTAAAAATACATATGGAGAAAAATAAGGAAGTGAGAGTCAAAAATCCTAGATTTCTGACATAAGTAACTGGAGAAAAAGTAACTTAGGGAAGGTGAAATAAACTTTAATTGGAAATATTAAGTCTCAGATATCTATCAAACCTCAGATGTTGATGTTGATAAGTTAGTTATGAGTTAGAGTTCAAGGCAAGGAAAAGATAAAGAGGCATAGATATTGAGAACAGCATGATACAGGGAGATTTAAAACCATGAGATCTGATGAGATCAGAGAGAAGAACTTTGAGAACTGAGCTGTGGGATATTCCAACTTAAGAGAAGGGATGAGATCATGATGGATTCATCAAGAGAGGGAAAGGGAAGAAGCCAATGAGGTAAACAGAAACCAAGAAGAAAGTCATAGAAGGCTGATAAAGTGTTTCACGAAGGACAGAGTGACTGTGTCAAATGTGCTAAAGCTCAACTTAAATCGGTCTTGAGAATTTTACATTGATCTGGCAAGATGAAAGACGTTAGTGACTTGGACTAGACAGCTCTGAGTGGGTGAGGTGACTGAGAAAGGACGAAAGCCTACACAGAGGGAACGGAAAAGAAAATTACAAATGAGGAATTAGAGATGGGAAATCTAGACAACTCCTTAAAGGAATTTTACTTAGAAGGTAAACAGAGAAGCAGGGCATTCCTGGAGGAGATCCTAAGATCAAGGGAGGATTCTTTTTTTTTTTTTTTTTAATATTTAATACATGTAGCCTTTCTGTATAAGGATGAGATGAATCCAGTGGAGAGGAGGTAGCAATTGATGATGCAGGTAATAATTGCAGGAGCAAAGTCCCTGAGTCAGTGAGATTGGACAGGATCTACACTCAGAAAAAGAGGTCTGCCTGAGATAGGCCAAGGCATCCTCCATAATGTTAACAGGGCATCAGGCAGAATAGAGGGATTTAGATGCCATTAGTTGATAGATTTTCCTGGGAAAAAATGAGGTTATTTTCCTCTGATTGCTTCTGTTTTCTAAGTGAAACAAGGAGTGAGGTAATCAGTTTGGGAAGAGAAGAGAAAAGGTCAAACAGCTGTCTCAGAGAATTGGAGATTTCACTGATTAAGGAAATGTAGCATATTTCTGAGGTCCCACTTGAGAGTCTTGTGGTCATGCACTGTCTCCGGCCAGTCAACTGTTCTGGTGCAAGTGGGAAACAGAGGTCAAGAGTTGAGCTTAACTGGAGATGGGATTTCACTAGTCAGGTAAGTACAAAAGTCAAGTAAGTACAAAAGTGGGAGCAAGGGCTTGTGGGTATTTGTGAGGGAGTCATCATAGTTGATAGAACAGAGAATCTAAGGAAAGTTAGGAGGAAAGTATTGACATTAGAAAGATGAAGGACAGTAAAAAAAAAAAGAAGAAGAAGAAGTAGGTCAGTTGATTAGAGGTCTGCACAGAGTGGAAGAATTCTTGGATTGGGATTTTTAGGGTCAGTGAGCTAGAAAGTGAGCCTTCTAATACATGTAGAAGGCTACATGTATTACACATCAGGGTATGAGAGCCTCAATATTAGGATGATGTTGGTTGTTCAAAGATGAATTATGACAAGATCTAGAGTATAGTCATTCTCTAGAGCTGAGCTACATATATAGTATGATAGCCCAGAGCCATGTGTCTACTCAAGACTGAAATATGGCTAGTTCAAATTAACATATGCTGCATGTGTAGAATACATGTTAGATTTCAAGAATTTGATGTGGAACAAATGTAAAAAAATCATTAATACTTGATATTTATCAGTTGTTTAAATGATAATATTTTGGATACATTAGGTCAAATAAAATATGCCACTGAAATTAATGTCACCTGTTCCTTTTCACTTTTTTAATGTGGCTACTATGACATTTAAAATTGCACATATGACTCACATTCATGACTCACATTTTATTTCCAGCAGAGTATACTGTTCTGGAGAAGTGATTGTGGTAGGGTTTGGGAAAAGATCTGTGGAAGTAAGGTGAAGAGATGTGCTCAGTCGCTTCAGTTGTGTCCGACTCTGCGACCCTATGGACTATAGCCCATGAGGCTCCTCTGTCCATGGGATTCTCTAGGGAAGAATACTGGGTGGGTTGCCATGCCTTCCTTCAGGGAATCTTCCCAACCTGGGGATTAAACCCACATCTGCCTATGTCTCCTGCATTGCAGGCAGATTCTTTACCCACTGAGCCACCTGGGAAGCCCACGTGAAGGTAGTGAAAGGCTAAGGGTTGAGTAGATCATGTTAATGAATGTCAAGATCACCCGAAACAGTGTTGAGGGTAAAGATGATGAGCCAGGGAATAAAAATCTGAGTGACTGAGGATATGACCAAGATGTCAATCAACAGCTGCAGCCAGGAAAAGTGGCAGATGATGTATTATGATGAGGGGCTTCGAGCTTCTTGAGGAAGAAGAGGACACAGTGTTTAGAAGTAGCCGTGAGGAGCAGAAGGTCTTGTACCCCACTTCCGGGTCATGTGGTACATACGTGGTGTATTTTTCTAAGCATCATTTGAGTAGTTTTTAGGGGAATCAGAGTCCTTTGGGAATGGGTTTCAGTTGGTACAAAAAGCTCAAAGGTTGTGCAGAGAAGAGGTTAAAAATATAAGATTTTGCTGACAGCAGATTATTAATTTATGCCAGTAGGCCGAAGATTCAGAAAAGTATGTAAATGGTTAGATTTAGGAATGTACAGAATTAGTGCCCCACCAAGGATGGATAACCTGGGAAAGTTGAATCTCTGGTGACTTGGGAAGTAGGATATTTAGACCTGATGCTCCCACAAAAAATATAGATGATCTGGTCTGTTTCTCAGGTCCCTCTTAGGCTGGGTCTCTTGGCATTCATAGGAGTGACAGAGTGGTATCATGGTGTGGAGGGCACCCTTGTGTGTTCTTACCACGAACACAAGCAATTCAAGGTGTGGTGGAGGCCAAATGCATAGAGAATTTTTATGACCTACAACTGGCCTCCAGGTTGTATTTTAAGATGTGCTATTCAGATTATTTTTACATATTTGCTTGGTATAGTGGGTTGAATGGTGCCTACCGCCAAACTTCATGCCCATATTCAGAATGTAACCTCGTTTTGGAAAAGGGTATTTGCAGATGTAATTAATTAGGGATCTTGAGATGAAATCATCCTAGATTTGGCTGCTGCTGCTGCTAAGTCGCTTCAGTCGTGTCCAACTCTGTGCAACCCCATAGACAGCAGCCCACCAGGCTCTGCCATCCCTGGGATTCTCTAGGCAAGAACACTGGAGTGGGTTGCCAGTTCCTTCTCCAATGCATGAAAGTGAAAAGTGAAAGTGAAGTCACTTAGTCATATCTGACTCTTTTCGACCCCATGGACTGCAGCCTACCACGCTCCTCTGTCCATGGGGTTTTACAGGCAAGAGTACTGGAGTGGGGTGCAATTGCCTTCTCCGTGTAGATTTGGGGTGGGTCCTAAATCCAAAGATTGGTATTTTTATAAGAAGGAGAAAGGACTCAGGGCCACAAAAAGAAAAAGGCAGTGTGCAGTAATGCATTTACAATCTAAGATGTACCGAAGATTGCCAGCAGCCACCAGAGGCCAGGAGAGAAGCATGGGATGGATTTTTCCTCCAGAAGGACCCGATCCTGCTGACGCCTTGATTTTGGATGCTGACTTCCTGAGCTGTGGAAGAATGAACTTCTGTTGTTCTAAACCACCTGATTTCTGCTAATTTGTTACGGCAGACCTAGGAAGCTAATCAGTTCAGTTCAGTTCAGCCGCTCATTTGTGTCCAACTCTTTGTGACCCCGTGAACTGCAGCACACCAGGCTTCCCTGTCCATCACCAACTCCAGGACTTTTTTCAAACTCATGTCCATCTAGTCAGTGATGCCATCCAACCATCTCATCTCATCTTATTAGGCAGCTAATACACTTGATAATAAGCTTACTTAGGAAATGAACTAGTGTAAAAGCTGTATGCTATTGGAGAGTCACCCATGATGCTAGATGTGTAATCAGCAGTTAATATATATGTTTGGGAGTTCCTTGGTGGTTCAGTGGTTAAGACTATATGCATCCACTGAAAGGGGTGTCAATTTCCATCCCTGAGCAGGGAACTAAGATCCCACATGCAACATGGCACTGCCAAAACAAAAAACTAAGTCCTCTCTAGAGTAAGATAGCATTCCCCCAGATCAGATCAGATCAGTCGCTCAGTCGTGTCCCACTCTGTGCGACCCCATGAATCGCAGCACGCCAGGCCTCGCTGTCCAGCACCAACTCCTGGAGTTCACTCAGACTCACATCCATCGAGTCAGTGATGCCATCCAGCCATCTCATCCTCTGTCGTCCCCTTCTCCTCCTGCCCCCAATCCCTCCCAGCATCAGAGTCTTTTCCAATGAGTCAACTCTTTGCATAAGGTGGCCAAAGTACTGGAGTTTCAGCTTTAGCATCATTCCTTCCAAAGAAATCCCAGGGCTGATCTCCTTCAGAATAGACTGGTTGGATCTCTTTGCAGTCCAAGGGACTCTCAAGAGTCTTCTCCAACACCACAGTTCAAAAGCATCAATTCTTCGGTGGTCAGCCTTCTTCACAGTCCAACTCTCACATCCATACATGACCACAGGAAAAACCATAGCCTTGACTAGATGAACCTTTGTTGGCAAAGTAATGTCTCTGCTTTTGGATATGCTATCTAGGTTGGTCATAACTTTCCTTACAAGGAGTAAGCGTCTTTTAATTTCATGGCTGCAATCACCATCTGCAGTGATTTTGGAGCCCAAAAATATAAAGTTTGACACTGTTTCCACTGTTTCCCCATCTATTTCCCATGAAGTGATGGGACCCGATGCCATGATCTTCATTTTCTGAATGTTGAGCTTTAAGCCAACTTTTTCACTCTCCACTTTCACTTTCTTCAAGAGGCTTTTGAGTTCCTCTTCACTTTCTGCCATAAGGGTGGTGTCATCTACATATCTGAGGTTATTGATATTTCTCCCAGCAATCTTGATTCCAGCTTGTGTTTCTTCCAGTCCAGCATTTCTCATGATGTACTCTGCATATAAGTTAAATAAACAGGGTAACAATATACAGCCTTGACGAACTCCTTTTCCTATTTGGAACCAGTCTGTTGTTCCACGTCCAGTTCTAACTGTTGCTTCCTGATCTGCATACAAATTTCTCAAGAGGCAGATCAGGTGTTCTGGTATTCCCATGTCTTTCAGAATTTTCCACAGTTTATTGTCATCCACACAGTCAAAGGCTTTGGCATAGTCAATAAAGCAGAAATAGATGTTTTTCTGAAACTCTCTTGCTTTTTCTATGATCCAGAAGATGTTGGCAATTTGATCTCTGGTTCCTCTGCCTTTTCTAAAACCAGCCTGAACATCAGGAAGTTCACGGTTCACATATTGCTGAAGCCTAGCTTGGAGAATTTTGAGCATTACTTTACTAGCGTGTGAGATGAGTGCAATTGTGCGGTAGTTTGAGCATTCTTTGGCATTGCCTTTCTTTGGGATTGGAATGAAAACTGACCTTTTCCAGTCCTGTGGCCACTGCTGAGTTTTCCAAATTTGCTGGCATATTGAGTGCAGCACTTTCACAGCATCATCTTTCAGAATTTGGAATAGCTCAACTGGAATTCCATCACCTCCACTAGCTTTGTGAGTTTTGCCAAGAAAATGCACTGGTCATAACAAACACCCTCTTCCAACAACACAAGAGAAGACTATACATGGACATCACCAGATGGTCAACACCGAAATCAGACTGATTATATTCTTTGCAGCCAAAGATGGAGGCGCTCTATATAGTCAGCAAAAACAAGACCAGGAGCTGACTGTGGCTCAGACCATGAACTCCTTATTGCCAAATTCAGACTTAAATTGAAGAAAGTAGGGAAAACCACTAGACCATTCATGTATGACCTAAATCAAATCCCTTATGATTATACAGTGGAAGTGAGAAATAGATTTAAGGGCCTAGATCTGGTAGATAGAGTGCCTGATGAACTATGGGATGAGGTTCGTGACATTGTACAGGAGACAGGGATCAAGACCATTCCCATAGAAAAGAAATGCAAAAAAGCAAAATGGCTGTCTGGGGAGGCCTTACAAATAGCTGTGAAAAGAAGAGAAGTGAAAAGCAAAGGAGAAAAGGAAAGATATAAACATCTGAATGCAGAGTTCCAAAGAATAGCAAGAAGAGATAAGAAAGCCTTCTTCAGCAATCAATGCAAAGAAATAGAGGAAAACAACAGAATGGGAAAGACTAGGGATCTCTTCAAGAAAATCAGAGATACCAAAGGAACATTTCATGTAAAGATGAGCTTGATAAAGGACAGAAATGGTATGGACCTAATAGAAGCAGAAGATATTAAGAAGAGATGGCAAGAATACACAGAAGAACTGTACAAAAAAGATCTTCACGACCCAGATAATCACGATGGTGTGATCACTGACCTAGAGCCAGACATCCTGGAATGTGAAGTCAAGTAGGGCTTAGAAAGCATCACTACGAACAAAGCATTCCCCCAGAACCTTAAAAATTACCTCCCCATTGTTAGTTGTATAAACAATGTCCTGAGTTTAATTAAAAAAAAAAAAAACTAGAAATAAATGTTTTTTGAAAAACAAACAGAGACTTCCCTGATGGCTCAGTGGTAAAGAATCTGCCTGCCAATTCAGGAGACACGGGTTCAATCCCTGGTCTGAGAAGATCTCATATCCCTAAGTGCAGCTAAGCCCATGCACCACAACTATTGCGCTCTGGGGTTCAGGAGCTGCAAATACTGAGCCCAGGTGCCACAATTACTGAATAATCTGAGAGCCCACGATCTGCAACAAGAGAAGCCCCTGCCCTTCAAGGAAGAGTAGCCTCCACTCGCCACAACCAGAGAAAAGCCTGGGCAGCAATGAAGACCCAGGACAGCCAGAAGATAAATAAATATAAACAAACAAACAAATGTGTTTTGAATTAACCCAATCATTTCTTAAGTCTATGAGTGTAAAATTTCTCAGACCCTTAAACCGTCCATATGAATAAAATTCAAGGAACCACTTAAAGCCATTTGCCCACTCTTAATGAACCTTATATGAGTAACATAAAAGGTGAGCAACACTGTTTCAACCTCCTGGACCTGTGAAGTTGAATCCCTTAATTTACTCCATTTCTCCCAATTAGTGTTTGTAGAGCTAAGGGGACTGCATGTATTTTTTTTCTGGCTGTTCTTCCGAGGTCACCTTATTTCCCACAGAAAGGCAAGTTCAGGAATTCCATTAAAGTCCTGAAAAGTGTTAACCTCTATCCAGCCGAGCATTTTTAAAAAGTCCATTGTGCTTTAGGAGAATAGAACACAGCTGTAGCAGTGGTGTGACGCCGGGTATTGACAAAGCCATTTTCTCCCAAATGACCTCCTGAATCTCACTTTCTAGATTGGGAAATGGCAGCAGTTTTAAGTTAACAGCTGGACTGTGTTCTCTTGAGTTAAAGTGACGCTTTTCCTCAAAGTGACAATGTTCACTAATAGAACTTTAGTGTTATGGACAAATTATTTAAAGAGTTTTTTTTTTTCCCCCCCTAAATCAGCTGTCTAACCAAGTTCTCTCCCCACTGCGGGAAGGCACAGGAGGAAAGGTCATGCAGTCTTGTAGGTGGGATGGGAGACCTGGAGAGCATCAGTCATTGCTTAACCCCAAAGGCTTTGGGAAAAATAAATCTGAAAGATTTAAAAGGAGTGGGCCAGAGAGTGTTTCAACTTTTGAGATGATGGAAAAGCCCGTGTCCTCCCCGCAGCCTCATCCCAGCATGAGTGCGGACATATTCTGGCCATTCTAGCATGTCCCTACCTGCCAGCATATGTCTGGTGTTTTTTTACTTTGAAGACAGACAGGAAAATGAAGAGAAGGGAATGGTGATATACTCAGAGAACAGCAGGAGTGGGAAATGGCAGGGCTAGAAAGAGGAGGGGATGTGATTGGCTTTTGCTTGAAGTGAAGCAATATAAAGAAAGTTGCCGGAAGAAAGCATTGCAGGGTTTTCCTTATTTTCCCTTCCATGTCTCCACCTCAAAGATTGATGGATGGGCAACCAGAGGGAGTTGGTGAGAGAGTTGGCAGAGGCTATACAACCCAACTAGATGATGAACCCCTTGGTTTGACAGCCCTTCCAAGAATGATCCCAAAAAATCCAGCTCTAATGAAAGTAGCAGGAATCCTTTCTTCCCCCCTTTCAGGTGTGTGATCCCTGGGATAGAAAGAAGGATCCACGGATGATGCTGACTGAATTCGCTTTACAATACCTTCATCTCTCTTAACTGCTGTTTCAGGCTTTTTGTTGTTGTTGTTGCACTTTTTCTACTAATGGTTCTTTATTTTTAAATAAATAATACATTTACACATTAACATAAGAAATGGCTCTCCAGACTTATAAACTGTAGGAGATACATACTTATTTCAGTGATGATACTATGGCTTAAAATATTTGGGGAGCACCTTTCAAGAAACTGCTCTCAGACCATAAGTCAGATCATTTAGAAACTGCTCAGTGGTCATAGCCTTTTAAACTTTCAGTATGGATGAGCTTTCTGAATAGAGTCAGAAGTCAGAATATGGAGTTGAAGGTGAGTGATTAGATTTGGTGATATAATTTTTGTGCAAAATAAACAAGTTCATAGAAAATAGGCCATGTTCCAATGAAATTGGATTGAAAAAACACAGACCTACTTCCAGGCAGCAATCTGAGAGAACTCTCAGCTGTACACAAAAGGAGATATAGGCAAGGAATAATGTGTACAGCAGGGTTTATAATGATGAAAAGGCATATTTAAACAATGTAATACTGCAGTAGCCAAAATCACATGTATCAACATGAATGAATCTTAAAAACATAATTTTTAACAAAAGAAAAATATTTCAAATGAATATATAGAGTAGGATGAAATTTATATAAAGTTTTTTAAAATATGGAAAGCAACTACAAATTATTTAAGAATACATACATATCAATGAAAGTATAAAAGCATTCATGGGAATGATGAAGAAATTTAGGAGAATATTTACCTGGAGAGGGAAGAGGATCATGGGAGTGAGGATGTGTATATTATGGACCAATGCTATCAGGTTTTGCTTCTTAGGGAAAAAGGCAATAATCTGAGCAAATATAGAAAAATAGCATAATTTGACAAATTGATTGGTCAGAATCTGAATGTTCATTGTATTACAGCCTGCTGCTGCTGCTGCTGCTAAGTCGCTTCAGTCGTGCCCAACTCTGTGCGACCCCAGAGACAGCAGCCTATCAGGCTCCACTGTCCCTGGGATTCTCCAGGCAAGAACACTGGAGAGGGTTGCCATTTCCTTCTCCAATGCATGAAAGTGAAAAGTGAAAGTGAAGTTGCTCAGTCATGTCCGACTCTAGCGACCCCATGGACTGCAGCCTACCAGGCTCCTCCGTCCATGAGATTTTCCAGGCAAGAGTACTGGAGTGGGGTGCCATTGCCTTCTCTGTATTACAGCCTACATTTTTCTAAATCTTTGAATCTTTGAAATATTTCATTTTGGAGGAAAAACAAAGACAATTATGAAACATCTCAGTTTTGTTCTTTTTTTTCCTTTGAGTCAACAGACTCAGGGACTTTCAATTTCCCATTAACATATGTGATATTTTGCCTATACTGGGTAAATTCTGCAAAATCAAAGACACCAATAGCCACAAAATAAGCCAATATTTTCCTCACTTGTTATTAATTAAGACCATGATTTGTCTGGTTTCAGATGGGATTTTTATAACATAGATGACTTTGGAATATTTTCTCAAGTTGTTTTGAAAACATCCTATTCAGATGTGCTGTTTTCCTGTGGAAGTTCAGGACAAATGTAAATAATATACATGTATATATATAGAGAGAGAGATTTAAATTTAATATATATAACTACATTAGATATGGATTAAATTATTTAAATTATATAAAGACATTTAATTAAAATATACATTTGTATTAAATTAATGACTGTGCCCAATATCATTTTGCAGAAATTTTCCTTAATTCAGTCTTTGGGACTGAGTCCATTCTACTTCTTAAACACTTGACAGTTTATGTGTATCTGTGTGTGCTCAGTCGCTTAGTCATGTCCAACTCTTTACGACCCCATGGCCAGGCTCCTCAGTCCTTGGGATTTCCTAGGCAAGAACACTGGAGTGTATTGCCATTTCCTTCTCCAGGGGCTCTTTCTGACCCAGGGACTGAACCGTGTCTCTCGTGCCTCTTGCCTTGGCAGGTGGATTCTTTACCACTGCACCACCTGGGCAGCCCTAATGTGTATCTGAATCAAAGGAATCTCTGACCCTCTCAACAGTTTCAGTGAATCTTTGAGTGATCAAGCCATTCATTCAACAAAGATTTGCTGAGCAACAACCATGCCCCAGACAGTAACAACAACAACAAAAATTTCTCTCTTCAGGAAAATTACAATCTAGTAGAGGAAATCAGAAGAGGCATGGAGATTTTTAAAAAGAGAGAGACCAGGATTTCCCTGATGATACAGTAGATAAGAGTCTGTCTTCCAGTGCAGGGGACACGGTTTCAATCCCTGGTCTGGAAGGATTCCACATGCCACAGAGCCACCGAGCCCGTGTGCCACAACTACCCACAAGTACCCTCTTGGCCACAACTCCAGAAGCCTGCAAGCTCTAGTGCCTGCAAGCCGCCACTAATGAGCCCCTGTGCTGCAACTACTGGTGCTCCTGTGACTAGCGCCTGTGCTCTGCAGCGAGAAGCCTGTGCACCACAGCTAGAACATGGCCCCTGCTCTCTGCAACTAGAGAAAGCCCATGTGCAGCAATGAAGACCCAGGACAGCCAAACATAAAATAAATAATAAGTGAAAATAAAGCAGTGTGCACCCACCAAAAAATTATAATAAAAAAGAGTGAGAGCATAAAATGAAACTTGGAAGTCACAGGAAAGAGAAAACAGACTCTTCATTTAGGAATTACAGGAGGATAGACTTTTCAGAGAGCATGCTGTTTATGCGAAGAACTGAGGGCGCTGAGGAGCCAAACTGTGTGTTTTTCTGGGGTAAAAGCATTTCAGGCAGAGAAGATTCCAGTGCAAAATTCCTAATGGAGGAGATTTCTAGAAGGTTCCAGGGACTGCAAGGCCCATTGTCATACGAGCAGAGGCACAAGGAGAGGCGGGAAAAAGGATCTGTGAGAGGTGACAGGCGCTCAGGGCTGAGGTCAGGATGAGGCAAGGGAGGAAGTCATCTTCCAGCACAAAATTAAGAAGCTCCAAACAGCCCTCAAAATAATAATATTTTATGGTAACATCTTTTAAAAATCAAATGAACGCCAAAATTCCATGATGGACAAAATATCAAAAATGAACTGAAGACACGACCAGCATCTGATTCAACTGACTGATTTTTTTTTGGCCTCAGAAACAACTATAGGTCAACATGGCACTGATGCTGATCCTGTCTTTATTTAAAATTTTGATATTTGATTCATTATGGATTTTTTGCATTAATTGTGCTTCTCAAAAATATTTCAGTGAAACATCATTTATGTTGATGTCCCTTAAATTTTACCCTTGAGACTATTGATTCATATGCCTCATTCTAGTCTCAGTCTTGAAATCATTTTGAAATTTAAGCAATGCCACCCTCTACCTTCTTAAAAAACAGGCTTTATTTTTTAGAACAGTTTTAGATTCATAAGCAAACTGAGAAGACAGCACAAAGGGTTCTCATATATACCACGCCCAGATTTCCCTGTTATTAACATCTCACATTACATGGTGATGGATGGCATCACCAGCTCGATGGACATGAGTTTGAGCAACTTCTGGGAGTTGGTGATGGAAAGGGAAGCCTTGCATGCTGCTGTCCATGGAGTCACGAAGAGATGGACACGACTGAGCAACTGAACTGAACTGAACATCTCACATTAGCATGGTACACTTACTGTAATTAATGAACCAATTCAATACATTCTTGTTAAATTTGATTCAGCGTTCCTTAGTTTTAACCTCTGGTCCTTCTTCTGTTCAGAATCCTATCCCAGGTACCACACGACATTTAGTCATCATGTCTCCTTAGGCATCTCCTCACCGTGGCTGGTTCTCAGATTTTCCTTGTTTTTGATGACCTTGACAGTTTTGAGTATTTTGTAGAATGATCCATGCTGGAATGTACCTGATGTTTTTCTCATGATAAGACTGGGGTTATAGGTTATCAGGAGGAAGACTGCAAAGGTAAATTACCATTTTCATCACATTGTATCATGAGTATTTACCATCCATGTGTTTTACGACTAGGTGTTTGGTCACTAAGGTAGCGTCTGTCAATCTTTTCCACTGTAAACTTACTTTTTTCCCTCTTCTTTTCCACACTAGAATTCAGTCATTATTTGCAGGCCACAACTAAAGAATGGGGAGCTGTGCTCTCCCATCTTGAGGGTGGAGATTCTGCATAAATTATTTGGAATTCTTCTGCAGAGGAAATTGGTCTCCTGCACTTGTTACTCAACCATTTGTTTATAACAGTATGAGCTCATGTATACTTTTTTTATACTCTGGGTTATAATCCAATGCTGGTTTATTTTATTGCTCAAATTCTCCCACTTTTGTCCATTGGAATCCCTGTCAATTGACTCCCGTGACCGTTTGCCTCTATCAGTGTATGAGTATTTTGGGCGGGGAGTACTTCTTTACTTTCTATTGTTACTAGATGTTCTGATCTTGTATATTTCCTGGCTCAGTCCTAGAATAAGTCATTTCTCCAAAGTCCTGGTTCCTGTTTTTTGAGTTTGTTATTCAAAACCAAGATCAGTAATACAACATTGAAAAGCAATTATACTCCAAATAAAACTCCAAATCAGGGTGTTCCATGTGCTTATTTTTACTAGAGTGCTCCTCTGCCTTTTAAAAACCCAATATGACAGCAAAAAATAAATTCCTGATCATAACATTACTGTATCTCTTAATAGACTTTAATTGATATGTCTGATAATTTATCCTTGGTTTATTGAAATTCATGTAAAATTTGGTATTAAGTCTTTGCTCTCTGAGCCAGAACTTTAATATGGACAATGAGAAACATTCCCTTAATTTCAGCAGACTGAGCATTCATGGAGCCAAGTGCTGCTCCATTGAACATAAGTGGAGGTGGCCTTGATAATCACTCTGCCCTACTTCCTTATATCACAAGAAAAAATCTGGCTTCATTATTTTTTAGACATGTCACATTCAACCAAAAGTATAACATGCTTCACAAGAAAAAATCTGGCTTCATTATTTTTTAGACATGTCACATTCAACCAAAAGTATAACATGCCATGGAGATGTTGGGTCCTTTCATGATCCCACTGATCATATAAAGGGAGAGGCATTTGATGGGGACAAATGTTTTCAGCTCTCCCCCCCAGCACTGACCAAATTACAGCCAGTTTTCCCCAGTCCCCCATAAGTCTTTATTGGTATCAACCTCTTGCTACTACATCACTTTCTTACCTCTAAGATCACTTTAACCCTTAATTATGGTTCCTCTTACATTACTCATTTCATCTGACCTCATTAGTACAATATTGAAGTATTTGCGCAGTAATGAGACAATGGTTTGGTTGGTTTAGTCACTAAGTTGTGTCAGACTCTTGCGACCCCATGGACTGTAGCCTGCCAGGCTCGTCTGTCCATGGGATTCTCCAGGCAAGAGTACTGGAGTGGGTTGCCAAATCAGCCATTTATTCAAATTGCTTTAAAACAAGGAATCATCCGTATACTTATACCTTTTTCCATGGAGACAGAGGAAATAAATTCCAAAGCTCTTCTGGAACATAAAGACAAACTTGTTCATGGGTCTTCTAAAATTAGAGACTCTAATTTAAATATTATTACCAATGATGATGAATTAGCATTAAAAAGGATTTTTTTTTAGAAATTAAAGGCTACATTCAATAGGGCATAATAATCCCTAAAGGTTTGTTTCCACTGTTACAGACACACTGTGAAAGGGCACTCTTTACAGCTATTACACACAGATCAGCATTTTATTCTCCTAAATGATTTTTAGTCTGCAACTTTATTTAAACAGTTTCCTTTAAGTGGTTATGCCATTTAAAATTTCTGCATCTACTCCTCAGCTGTCTGTTTATATTTTTGATAGTAGGATAACTAGTCAGGAAGACCTGAAGCTCTCAGCTCTTACTTTTTTATTGAGAAAACAATTACAACATTTTGGGGCAGAAAAGAGATGATTGAAATTGAATCTGCCCTTCAGAGAGAATGAACAGATTTATTTCCCAGATTTTGTTGCTGTATACATGTGCCAAGCTTACCAAATTGCCTACATTAGTTGTGTATATGCTTTTGTCAACTAATTATACATCAGTAAAGCTGAAAAACTAATACTGTATCTAGCTTGAAAACATATGCCCTCTTGATCCAATTGGGAGATAGCCAAAGCCACAAGTTGGTTGGAAGTTTTCAACTTCATGGAAAATAAACATGGTGGTATCTCCCCCAAGGTGCCTCAGTGGTAAAGAAACTGCCAGCCAATGCAGGAGCCACAGGAGACTTGGGTTTGATTCCTGGGTGTGGAAGATCTCCTGGAGTGGGAAATGGCAACCCACTCCAGTATTCTTTTTTTTTTTTAATTGCACACTCCAGTATTCTTGCTGGGATAATCTCAGGGACTGAGAAACCTGGCAGGCTACAGTCCATAGGGTCGCAAAGAGACTGGGTACACAGCACATTTCCCCAAAATTCACATGTTGAAATCCTAACCCCCAAAGTGGATGGCATTAGGAGGTAGCCCTGTGAAAAGTGATTCAGTCGTGAGGGTGGAGCCCTCACAAATGGGATTAGTGGCTTTTATAAAAGAGATCCCTAGTCCCTTCCAGCATATGAGGACACAGTGAGAAGGTGCCCACTCTGAACCAAGAAGGACTCTCACCAGAATGCGTCTATAGAGGCCCCTTGATCTTGAACTTCCAGCCTCCAAAACTGTGAGAAGAAAGTTCTGTTGTTTCTAAGCTACTTAGTCTGTGGTATTTTGTTATAGCAGCCCAACTGGACTAAGACAGTGTGCAAATTAAACATGAAAATCTCTTCTCCGTGAAGGCAGTTCCTTTTGAAATTTCTTTGAGTATCTTCAGTATAAAGGACAGAAACCACTGGGGAGGAGATGTGAAAAGGTGGTTGGCCAATTGAAACTTGGGTTGGATTTTCCTTATGCACCAGCCGTGGTTAAAATAGAAAGTCGATGGGACTTCCCTGGTGGTCCAGTGGCTAAAATCCCACACTCGTAATGCAGAGGGCCCAGGTTCAATTCCAGTTCAGGGAACTGGATCCCACAGACTGCAACCAAGAGTTCACATGTCACAGCTAAAAGATCCCACATGCAACCAGGACCCAACACAGCCAAATAAAATAAAATAAGGTAAAAACAGGGTCTAAGAGTCGAAGACAAGTCATCTCAAACTGCCCAAGAACCCCTGTGGACATTCACCACCTTTCTGGAGTTCAATCAAATACTTCTATTTTCAGTCCTGCGTCTAAAAGAAAAGGCAAAACTAACCATAATATATATTTTTTAAAGTTGTGGCCAATGTGTTCTTACAGTGACAGACATGGATGAGAATGGGAGAACTTGCATTTGACAGCAACATTGGTGGCCATTGATAAGTGATGTCTTTGATGAATCTTGATGTGAATTCAGTCTCTGCTGTATCACATATGTCAAGCTCAATGAGTAGGGCTTGTATATGTGAAAGAAATACTTTATTACATTTTATTGGGCTTCCCCAGACTATTAATGCTATATAATAATTGCATTAGTTATATTAATTATCTAATAAGTAAATAATAGTAGAAGTAAAAAGACATCTCACAGGCCTTCCAATAAACATTTCATATGGTGAGATGCCCAGGATTGGATTACTTATTGTCGTGACTTATTCTCTACCTTCCCTGAAAGAGGCTGATAAAATCCTGCCTGTTGCTTTGTGACTTATAGTGCTTCCCTGTAGAGTTTAGTTCTCTGCCCTGTGCTCCTTGGCCATGGCATGCTTTGGCCAGTAATACATGAGCAGAAATGATATGTTTCACATCTGAGTAAACGTCTTAAAAATCATCATATGGTACCTCTTTTGCTCTTTTCCTTCTGCCTTGAGAATAAAATGTCCTAATTAGAGTCCGCTCCTTCAGTCTGAAAGCAAAAGGAAAACCTATTGTTCTTTTAAGTGTTTTGGGGGCTATTTATTACTGACTAATACAGCCTGTATCAGATACTTAAACATTATATTTTCATCCACTTGGCACTCTCTTATTCCAACCTCTGTTTGGAATGCCAGTTCTGTGCATGTTTCTGCCAGCTTAATGCAATGGCAGTCTGATAGCCACCTTACCTGGACTTGTGCATGCATCTCTTGACTTCTGCCGTGGGCTTCTCTGTCTCTGCAGTGTGGGATGTCCATTAGAACACAGGTACAATACAAGGCATGAGGGGTACAAAGGTACCCTTAACGAATGGTAGAGGGGACTCAATGGAAAATTCTTCCTCATTTTGTTCCCCGTGTAGTCAGTTCTGAGGCATATTTCATGAGGCTCCTCAGAAGTTCCAGCAAAATAGAATAATGGCTGCCCAGAGGACTGGACAACTCGATAATGCATCTCTGTACAGGCTTGCTTTCTTCTCTGTTTCATTCGCTACATCCTTCCCTCCTGCTCCCTGGAATCACATTCCCAAGTAAACTATCTGGACACTAGAAATTGTCATCTCTGGCTGTGCTTTCAGGGAGCCCAGTATCACAATTCCATTTGCTATAGATTTTGCAAGAAATGAGTAGAGCACCAGCCACTTTAGCCCATTTTCTGGTCAAATCTTGGCTACTTTACTGTTTGAAGTTTCTTTGCAATGTTCACCACCCTTATTGATTCTAGAGAATATGAACATTGAAAGCGTTTTTGAGTCTGTAGGGGCTTCACCATTTCTTTTACATCTGATACGTGGAATAAATGTCTTCACTGCTCCAATAGAATAATCCAAATTTGGAAATAAACTATTCTAGAAGTGTTTAAATTTGTGCTAAAGTGAGAAGCCCACTGGGCTTTGCTCCTTGTCTGAATCATTAGGTAGCTGCTAGATCACTCTGTTCTGAAACCCTGATCTTATTTTGGAAATCAAGGAATCATGCCGCCTTTGTTCACGTGAGCATTTCTGCCATCCTAAGAACACATACACTATCACTACAGGATATGCCTATGGACTGCCTTTCTTCCATATAATAAAATCAACCTGAATATTCAGGCCCCCCGTGGGAAGGATTAGCTTCACTCTTTGTTGTCACAGCTTTGCTCAAATGTACACTGATGCAGAGGATAGCTGTGGGGGTAGGATTGAGCTACACTGAAAGCTAGAGTGTTCCACTCACGGTGTTGTTTCCACCACCTACCTATCCCTTATTTGCATGCGCCAGGCCATGGGTATAAGAGTAAGGGGAAAAGGTTGCCAAGAAGTCCCCAGATAATTCAATGATTCAAAGCACTTCATGCAAGTCTCTAAAACGTGTGTGTGTGTGTCTGTATATGTGTGTATGTAAGTATGTATGGGTGTGTCTGAGCGTGCATGTGTGCATACATATGCCTGCATGCACATATGTGTACCCATGCTTGCACACACATACAAAGCATGAAGGAATGATTATGCAGAAGGGCAGCATCTGAAAGACCTTCAGAGGAGGTCAGTCACTTCATAGAGACAAGAGCAAAGGTGAAGTTTAAGGAGGATTAACCACAGTCTCGGCCAAACTTTTAGCCAGAATAGCTATTTCATAATCGCTATACCAATGAGTATCATTTCTACCTTTGTCTACCTGGTGGCTCAGCAGCAAAGAATAGGCCTGCCAAAGCCTGCCAATGCAGGAGACTCAGGTTCGATCCCTGGGTCAGGAAGAGCCCTTAGAGAAGGAAATGGCAACTCACTCCAGTATTCTTGCCTGAGAAATCCCATGGTCATAGAAGCCTGGAGGGCTACAGTCCATGGGGTTGCAAAAGAGTTGGACTTAGCAAGTAAATAACAACAACAATACCCCTAGGTTGGCATTTATATACTCTTAAATATTTAACGGGTAATACTAAAGTATTTGACCAATAAAGCAAAGGTAACAAAGTTCATTTAATTTAGTCATTGTACAAAAAATATATCCTGAATGTTCTGTTTTTTTTTTTTAATTTTAATATGGCAGTAACTTACTCTGTCACAAAAATAAGACACACAGTCATCACTTAAAATTCAAACATAATTTGTCAAATGATTTGCCTTGAGTGAGTATATTAAGTGAATCTTAAATTAAAATTTAATTGCTGACATTTATTTTACCATGAACAGTTGCACCCTTCCAATTCTGTTTGAAAGTCTTAATCAAAATATTACCAGATACAAGACTTCCCTGGTGGCATAGTGGGTGGGAATCTGCCTGCCAATGCAGGGGACACAGTTTCAACCCCTGGTCTGGGAAGATCCCAAATACCTCGGAGCGACTAAAGCCTGGGCACCACAACTACTGAACCCAAGCTCTAGAGTCTGGTAGCCGCAACTACTGAGCCCACATGCTGCAACTACAAAAGCCATGCTCTGCAACATGGGAGACCACCGCAGCGAGAAATGCACACAATGCAGCCAAGAGTAGCCCTAGCCTGCGGCAATCAGAGAAAGCCCGCACACAGCAACATAGCCCCAGCTCAGCCAAAAATAAACAAGTAATAAATAAGTCCCAGCTCAGCCATAAATAAACAAATAAGTAATTTTATTATTATTATTATTTTTTTACCAAATACAACTTTTCAATTTATTGTTGCCACAGACAGGCTGTGTACTCTTCCACCTTCAGGCTCCCTCCATAGAGATACTGCTGTCAACATTATAAAAGTAGCAAACTTTGTCCCATCTTTTAGATCCAGTCAAGATGTCACCTGGGGTTCTAACTCTCACAGGCTCTCAGAGCTGACTATGCCATCACTCTACAGCTCCATCATCAGTGACATGGGGTTAGTAGCCTAGAATCAGCCCAGGTGGTAATATTTATACCATGGAAATCATCAACACTACAAATCAGGGTGTGTCTCTCTTGTTTTCTGAGAACTGGTTGTTACCATTTGTCAGCACACCACTGATAACAACCTTATTCATGAAGACCTGAGTGAACCAGGCAGAGCTCGGGTACTAATGGAGAGTCTAGAGTAGCCTATAAAACCAAACAATCATAAAATCTCAAGGTCCCATCAGAACAGAGGTTTATTCTCACTTGGTCTGAGTGATAACTCTTGGTCTGAGTGATAACTCTTGGTCTGAGTGATAAGTGCATTCCCCCGAGAGACTCTGAGACGCAGGCTTACAGAAGTTCCCCATCCTGCAGCTGTAGCCTCTGCAACACATGACCACCATGGTTAATGCTGCAGCGCAGTGGAGCGTAGGGGATGCTCACCTGGAAATTAAATGTTCTGTGTATTAGTTTCCTCCTGCTGCTATAACCAATTACCACAAACTCAGTGGACTCTAACAATACAAATGTATTGTTACATTTATCTTATCTTACAGTTCTGGAGGATCTTATTGGACTAAAATCAAGGGGTTGGCAGGATCATATTTCTCCTGGAGATTCTAAATAAGAATCCATACCTTTCCTAGCTTCTAGACTCTGCCTACATTCCTTAGCTTATGGAATGTTCCTCCATCTTCAAAGACACCAGAATAGATTCTTCGAATAAATTCTTCCGTCTTTGGTCTTTGGTCCCTGATTCTGTTGTCACATCTCCTCTTTCTCTTCTGCCTCATTCTTCCATCTTGTAATAACCCTGTGATTACACAGCCAACCTGGATAATCAAGGATAACCTGCCATACAATTCTTACCTTAACTTCATCTGCAAAACCCCTTCTTTCATCTAAAGTGACATATTCACAGGCTCCACAGATTACAATGTGGACATCTTCAGGGGACCACCATCCTGTCTGACTTAATGGGGCTGAACACAGTGGAGTGGTCCAAGAAAAATAAACATTTTCACCATCTAGAAAAGGTTGGGATTATCATTATTAATGTAGCCTCCATCCCAGATTTTAAAATATTTAACTATGTGTGCATTTACACATAAACATACTATATATATATATATATATATATATATACTAAGTCGCTTCAGTCGTGTCTGACTCTGTGCGACCCCATAGACGGCAGCCCACCAGGCTCCCTCGTCCCTGGGATTCTCCAGGCAAGAACACTGGAGTGGGTTGCCATTTCCTTCTCCAATGCATGAAAGTGAAAAGTGAAAGTGAAGTCACTCAGACGTGTCCGACTCTTAGCGACCCCATGGATTGCAGCCTAACAGGCTCCTCCGTGCGTGGGATTTTCCAAGCAAGAGTACTGGAGTGGGGTGCCATTGCCTTCTCATATATATATATATATATATATATATATATAATCAACTCCTTTTCACTTTTGCTTCTTCAAGAGGCATTCTCAGATGATACAAAGTTGGGGGAAAATCCTTCAACTTCCTGGTAGGAGCAGAGAGGAGGTGGAGTTCCCAGATATTTCTACAAAAAAAAACTCTGCCTCTCTTGTGTCCCTTATGTTCCAGTTTTATAAAGGATGCACATTGGAACTTAAGTCCAAGAGTTAAGTACTGTCATAAGTTCTGTACACTGTCCAGAAGGTTGCAAATCCTTATTTTCCTAGTTAAGGACTCTTGTAATCACTAACAATCAACTCACATGAGTTTTCACATCGGTAGTTCAGAGAGACCTAGAGTATACTCTATGCCTCTATGCCCTTTAAAATAATTTAACTTCATAAAAGGTCTTATTTATTTCTTATGTCTTCCCTCCCTTCCTTCCTTTCTTTCTAATGACAAAATTGTTGCTGTTGTTGTTCAGCCACTAAGTGGTATCTAATTCTTTGTGAATCCATGTACTGGAGCACAGCACGCTTCCCTGTTCACTATCTCCCAGAGTTTACTAAGACTCATGTCCATTGAGTTGGGGATGCTATCCAACCATCTCATCTTCTGTTGCCCCCTTCTCCTTCTGCCTTCAATCTTTTCCAGCATCAGTCTTTTCCAATGAGTTCACTCTTTGCATCATGTGGCCAAAGGATTGGAGCTTCAGCTTCAATGTCAGTCCTTCCATTCAATATTCAGGGTTGATTTCCTTTAGAATTGACTGGCTTAATCTCCTAGGTATCCAAGGGACTCTCAAGAGTCTTCTACAGCACCACAGTATTAAAGCATCTATTCGTTGGTGCTCAGCCTTCTTTATGGTCTGACTCTCACGTCTGTACAGGACTACTGGAAATACCATAGCTTTGACTATACAGACCTTTGTTGGCAAAGTGATGCCTCTGCTTTTTAATACGCTGTCTAGATTTGTCATAGCTTTTCATCCTAGGAGCAAGGGTCTTGGTGGGACTGCGAGTTGATGCAACCACTATATAAAACAGTATGGAGGTTCCTCAAAAAAACTAAAAATAGAGCTGCCATATGATCCAGAAATTCCACTTCTGGCATATAATGGACAAAAATATAATTTAAAAAGATACATGCATCCTTGTGTTCATAGCAGCACTGTTCACAATAGCCAAGACATGGAAACAACCTAAATCTCCATCAACACATGAATGGATAGAGAAGATGTGGCACATACACACAGTAGAATACTACTCAGCCATAAAAAAGAATGAAATAATGTCATTTGCATCAACATGGATGAAATGAGAGATTATCATACTAAATGAGGTGAGTCAGAAAAAGAAAGACAAATACCATATGCTATCCCTTATATGTGGAACCTCGGAGAAGGCAATGGCACCCCACTCCAGTACTCTTGCCTGGAGAATCTCAGGGATGGGGGAGCCTGGTGGGCTGCCGTCCATGGGGTCGCACAGAGTCAGACACGACTGAAGCGACTTAGCAGCAGCAGCAGCAGCAGCAGCATATGTGGAACCTAAAATAAGACACAAATGAACTTTGATGAAACTGAAACTGACTCACAGACATAGAGAACAGACTTGTGATTGCCGAGCATGTTGGGGGCTTAGGGAAGGGTGAGCTGAGAGTTTGGGATTAGCAGATGCAAACTATTATACATAGAATGGATAAATAACAAGGTCTTATACAGGGAACTATGGTCAATATCCTGTGATAAACTATAATGGAAAAATATGAAAAAGAATGTACATATACGAAAAACTGAATCATTAGACTATATCAGAAATCAACACACTATAAATTGATTATATTAAAAAAGAAAATAGAGTCCAGTATTGATACAAGATTGATCAAGTATGGTTGTTGGTTTAGTTACTCAATTCTGTCTGACTCTTGGACCGTAGCCCACCAGGCTCCTCTGTCCATAGGATTTTCCAGGCAAGAATACTGGAGTGTGTTGCCATTTCCTTCTCCAAAAAGATAAAGTATATTTTGGTGTATGGTTTAAAAAAAAAATTAAAAGTCTCCAGAATCTTAAAGCCTTGTCCTAGAAAACCTGATTCTAAAATAGTAAATATATTTTGACCCAGTTTGGTTCATAAAAGAGGAAAATTTGCCTTTAAATCATAACCTTTAGAAGAGATTTTTCTTCAGTTCAAAGATAAATAATTAAAAGCAAATGTAATATCTTGTAAAGAAAATATGTTGACCAATAGAACGCCTGATGATTCCTAAATATTCAAAAAATCATTGTATTTGACGTATTAGAGATGACAATACACTACCTAATCTGATATCCTGTTGATTGGAAGAACTGTGCTTTGAAGGCTGTGTGTTTGCACTTGGCCAATTACACACATTTATTTGGGTGAAAGCATGAATACTATGCCATTTCCCCCAGACAATTATGTTATATGGTCCAAAGCTTGGTGGTGACTTTCCCCTACCATCAATTTTACTTCTACTGAAGCCTCTTTCTTTTTCTACCTACTGTCTTCAAAGTGAGAAAGAAGAATGCACACCATTTAATCTGCATGAATATCCGGAATCAAAGAATAAAATATCTTTTTGTTTTTAAGGTTCAGAGTGATCAACTATCTTTGGCAATTACACAGGCTACTACAATGGAAGATGCAAAAGTGTTGAGACCCACTGAAGCTTAATTGCTCTCCATATTTACTCTCATCCCTTCCCTATAGTCTGCATCTCTGCCTTAATTCATAGCTAATCGAGGTCAGAGTCAGGGTTAATAGCTTGCAGCTCAACATTCATTAAGTCATTCGCTGATCATTAAAACATCCTGAAAGAGCTTTATGCTGAAGTTTTAATAGCAGCAATATATGGAGACTTGCTGTTCTCAAATACTAATAATTGCTCTTTTATGACAGTAAGGAAGAGTGTGTATCCAACAGCTAATATTAATCTTGATTACCAGTTCCACTCTCAATCTAAATTTAAAACCAAATTTTTAGGAAAACTTCCAGAATGATGAGATTTCATGCATTAGAATTTTCTGACCCAGGAGCTATTGCCACAGCTCTAGGGATCAGAAAGGGCTCTTGATACTGAAAGAATCAGGTATGGGAAAGTGCCCTGGAGCTGGTCTGGAAGATTTCTTTAATCCTGGCATTGTCTTCAGTCCTTCCTTCAGACATTAACTGAGCACCTGTGACAGAAAGGCTTTCGACTAGGGATACAGTGGTGAACAAGATAGATATGATCTTATGGAATTATATTTCAGCCACCTGGAAATATTCCCTGGCCCACATTAAACTGAAGAATTTGGAAAATGGTAAAAAAAAAAAAAAATCACATAGTTCTATGTCTATCTTTAAGGATGAGTTTCAAATACATTTCAACATTTGGTTGCATAGCTACTTGTATAACTTGAAAAGTATAGAACAGTACTATAGATTTTAATTTTTTTTTATATCTTAATATTAACACATGGTTAGGTCCTGTACTGGGGAAAAACCCAGTGGTTTTTGGAAAAACTTGGTGGTCTTCCACAAAAATCCTAGTCTCCCTCCTTTGTATCTTTTATTTCCTATTCAGAATACTTCATTCCTGATAGTTCTGGGCACCAAATGTGTGGGGATTTTTCCCTAATCAAACAATTTTGTGACATCAGCTGAGTGTCCTACAATTTAACTCAATTCTGACACTACTTACCTGGCATGCACGCTTAGTCACTCAGTCATGCCTGACTCTTTGTGACCCTTTGGACTGTAGCCCACCAGGCTCTTCTGTCCATGAGATTTCCCAGGCAAGAATACTGGAATGGATTGTCATGCCCTTCTCCAGGGGATCTTCCTGACCCAGGGATCAAACCCGTGTCTCCTGTGTCTCCTGCACTGCAAGCAGATTCTTTACCTGCTGAGCCATCAGAGAAGCCCCTGGATTTACCGGATTTATCTAGAGGTAGCATCGAATCCCATAGACTAATTAAGGGTTTAGTCACACATGACGGTCCCCCACTTCAGATGCCAGTCACAGCAGTAGGTCCCCAGGTTACCTACAGCTTTTTTTTGACTTGGCTAAAAACCACAGGTAACCATAACTTCCTCCTCCTTGGCTTAGGTTATTTGCTGGAACAGCGCCCAGATGTCAGGGGATCACTTATTTACATATACTAATTTATTAAAGGAGAAGGCAATGGCACCCCACTCCAGTACTCTTGCCTGGAAAATCCCATGGACAGAGAAGCCTGGTAGGCTGCAATCCATGGGGTCGCTAAGAGTCGGACACGACTGAGCAACTTCACTTTCACTGTTCACTTTCATGCATGGAGAAGGAAATGGCAACCCACTCCAGTGTTCTTGCCTGGAGAATCCCAGGGACAGGGGAGCCTGGTGGGCTGCCATCTATGGGGTCGCACAGAGTCGGACACGACTGAAGTGACTTAGCATAGCATAGCAATTTATTAAAGGGTATGATTAAAGGCACAAATAAGCAGCCAGATGAAGAGATGCACAAGGCAAGTTCTAAGAGGGCCCCTAGCAAAAGAGTTTCTGTCCCAGTGGAAGTAGGTGCATCACCTTCCCAGTTCAGGGATGTGCTCACCAACCTGGAAGCTTTCTAATCCGAGTACTGTTGGAATTTTTACGGAGACTTCCTCCTGTAAGCATCACCAAGGAGGGAGAATTTTCCCCCTATGTCTCTTGAGTTCTTGTGGCAGGACTAACAATAAAATTGACCCAAGACACATTAAAAGAAGAAGAGAAAACAAATTTCAATTTGTGGGCACAGAAGTCTCATAGAAATGGGACCTACAAAGTGGCCAAAGCAGGCAACTTTCATACTTTTTACATAAAGAAACAATAAATGTATGAGGATTTGACAAGACAAAGACACTTGAGCTTTGGGTGTTCAATTAGTGAAGAATCCAAATAGTCTGGATTTGGCATAGTATGTTAGAGAAATGACAAGAGTTTTTCATTTAGCCACCCTGGCCCCCAATTCCCTATTTCTGGCTATAGGGGGTCCTGCTACCTCCAAATGCAGGGAGTACACCTTTCACGTGGGAGATTGATTTCCTGCTTTCAGAGAGATAAAGAGGAGGACCAGAGTGTCCCTCTTTCCTCGACCTTTTCTTAAATAACTTTAATTCAAAATAATCAATATGCCATTGAGGCATGTTTATGGACAGCCTGCCCTGAGCCCCAGCAATACCTCCTCTGAAACTTCCCTGCAAGTTTTTTCATATTAAAAACTGAACTGGTAGATCATTTCATTTCACTGAACCAGTCTCTTCATCTTGACAATAGGTCACTTCATTGAAACTAATTTCAGGAGGCAGTGATGTGGGTCAGCTCCCAAAGTCAGGCCTACATTATACAAGCAACTGGGTATTTAATAAGAGACATGTCTATAGAAACATAAGAAAAAACAAAGGTTAATGACTGGAGCAGTTATAAACCAGTTTCTGAGCCCAGGGGCAGTCAGTCAAGGAGATCTGGGATGTCAGGGTTGCAGCATCTTTTGTAGTTTGAAATGTTTCTCATGATGTCCTCAGATGCTCAGGTAAACTTTCTGAGTGGTTCAAACAGCAGTAGAAATGAAGCTTGGCATTTGGAATAATGCTCGGTCATAAAAAAGAATGAAATCATGCTGTGTGCAACAACAGGATGGGCCTGGAGGATATTATACTTTGCGAAGTGTCAGACAAAAAGACAAATACTGTCTGTTATCATTTGTATGTGGAATCTAAAAAATAAAACAAGTGAATATAGCAAAACAGAAACAGATCCATATATGGAGAGCAAACTAGCAGTGACCAGTGGGGAGAGGGAAGAGCAAAAGGGCAAGATAGATGGAGGGGATTTAGAGAAACAAACCAGTATGTGTAAGATAATTAGACTACAAGGACATATAATGCAGGGAATATAGCCAATAGTTTACAATCACTTTAAATGGAGTACAATTTACAAATTTTTTGAATCATTATGTTTTCAGGTGTAATGATTCATTTTGAATCATTACACCTGAAACTAACATAATATAAATCAACAATACTTCAATGAAATAATTTTTAAATTAAAAACTCTATCACTTTAATGGAAAGAAAAATGTTTTAATTTTGTGCCAGCTTCCTTTTTTAAAAAAAATAGTCCTCAGTGTTTATTAGACACAGTAGTATATATTATCTGTAGATTATTCATGTGCAAGGCAGATGCTTTTTTTAAATTTACTTTTTAATTGGAGTATAATTGCTTTACAGTGTCTCCTAGAAATAATAAGAAAAGTAAGACATGTTTTGGGGTTACTGTGCTATGCTTCCTTTTGATATTAAAACTCATTTATTTAATAAGTATTTTCCAATGTAATTCCTTTCCAAAGACTTCCTTTTTTTTTTTCTTTTAAACAAACTTAATACAACTTGCTCGGAGAAGGCAATGGCACTCCACTCCAGTACTCTTGCCTGGAAAATCCCATGGATGGAGGAGTCTGGTAGACTGCAGTCCATGGGGTCGCTAAGAGTCGGACACGACTGAGCGACTTCACTTTCACTTTTCACTTTCCTGCATTGGAGAAGGAAATGGCAACCCACTCCAGTGTTATTGCCTGGAGAATCCCAGGGATGGGGGAGCCTGGTGGCTGCCGTCTATGGGGTCACACAGAGTCGGACACGACTGAAGTGACTTAGCAGCAGCAACAATACAACTTTCTATGTCTATTTTAGTTTATTCCTTATTCTCTTTTCCATTTAGAACTAAAGAGCTTTAGAACAAAATCACTCTCTTTCTCTTTAACAAAAACATCTCCATGCCTTACCACCCCAAAACATATCTTACTTTTCTTATTATTTATAGTAGCTTTAGTCATACATATTAGATTTTTTAATTCTTAGAAACCTTAAAATTTTTTTTGAAAAATGAAATTGTGAACTGTGTTGGCATTCTGTGGGTTGGCAAGCTTATAAATACATATCCTAATTTCTAGAAACATATGCTACTTGATAGTACATTCTTTCAATAATGCACAAGATATTTACTAATTAGACCCAAAAATATTTATTCTCTCTGTAACAAAAAGTCAAAAGTATATAAACTTAGAGTTGTTTAACAATTAATGATTCAGTATTTTATCTCATTTGTAAATGATCTAGACATTCAGTGAATTCCTATTATTTAATTTAATTTAGAAAAATTCTAAGTGAGTATATTACCAAAGAGATTTAGGAAACTAAGTAGACATATCATAAAACAATTATGGTGTGAAAGCTCACCTAAAAACTCTTACTATTAGTTACGTCTATTTAATTCATTTCTTATTAATAATAGCACTTAGATTATTCATGAAAACGTCATGAGAAGTTTAAGCAGTTAGTCATTATCTTAAGTTTTGTGCCTTTGTGTTCATTTGTCTTTTGCTGACAAACGTTGCAGCAGAGACAACAGGAGCCCATCTGACTAGTAAACCTGCTGCTGCTAAGTCGCTTCAATCGTGTCCGACCCCATAGACGGCGGCCCATCAGGCTCCCCTGTCCCTGGGATTCTCCAGGCAAGAACACTGGAGTGGGTTGCCATTTCCTTCTCCAATGCAGGAAAGTGAAAAGTGAAAGTGAAGTCGTTCAGTCGTGTCTGACTCTTAGCGACCCCATGGACTACAGCCCACCAGGCTCCTCCGTCCATGGGATTTTCCAGGCAAGAGTACTGGAGTGGAGTGCCGTTGCCTTCTCCGGACTAGTAAACCTAGGTGGAGAAAAGTTGTTTATCTACGTTATATTTAATGCTGATAAATCTGAAGACACATCTGTATTAGTTAAACCTTCTCATTAATTTCTATATACTATAGATTATCCTATATCATGTGCCCTTGAAAGATATTTGGGTTAATTTTTATTATATTTTTGAGAATTTTTATATAGACATTTATTTAAGCCAATTAAATAGAGCTCTTTTATAGATTAATTTTGGCAATATCATTTGAAGGTAAAAAAATATACCATATCTATAAAGTATACATTGACATATAGATAGACACAACCAGAGATTTCATAGTTTTTATTTTTAAACTTTAGTCCTGAATCAGGTACAATGCAAATCTTACCAGTTTATAAAAAACAGCTGAAATAAATCAAGTTTACTCGCTCAGATGGCAAAAATCTTTTGTTATTTGTGCAGAAGATTTAAGCTACATTTGTCCTTGATAAGCAATTTTTAAGGAGGCTGAATTTGGGGGCAAGAGAGTTCCTTTAGCAGTTTTTATACTAAAAGTCCTCTTTCCCTCTTTTTTTAGTTTCAGATTCTAGTGATTGAGTTAATCCATGCTCAGGCTCAGTTGATTGTGGACTGTGTTTATATTTCAAAGACATGACAAATTTACAACTTTAAGGGGCAGAAAAAGAAAAGTTTTCTTCTAAGAGTTTTGGAGTACATTTGGTGTCTCTAGTGGTAGAGAACCTGCTTGCCAGTGTGGGAGATCTAAGAGACAAAGATTCGATTCCTGGGTCTTAAAGATCCCCTGGAGGAGGGTATGGCAACCCACTCCAGTATTCTTGCCTAGAGAATCCCATGGACAGAGGAGCCTTGCAGGCTACAGTCCATAGCGTCACAAAAGTTGGACACTGAAGTGACTGAAGCAACTTAGCATGCACACATATGTCAACTATCGTAAATCTTAGGTGATTATCATTTAAATTTTGTTCTTCTTTAGTACAGAACACTTTTATTCCAATATCCTGATTTTTTTACAATATCTACAAGCATTTGAGAGAAACAGCTGCCATTTTGGGATTGGTAAAGGTAGGTGGGTGTTGATTTGTTACTAGCATTGTAGTTCTGATTTTGTACAGATTAGCAAGACAATGAAAATTCTAGGCCCCACAACAGACTTCCCAACCTGGATGTGGCAAAGGAACCAAGGTGTCAACAACAACAGTTAGCAAGACAAAGACTATTGCTTCTATTAGACCTTACTATTGGCTTCCAGCTGATCAATTTCCAGATTATTGTAGGAGGGACTGGGGAATTGCTGAGGAGATGAAGCAGTTTTATTTTTTTTTCAGAAGGGGAATTTATGTGATGCTTCCTAAGGTCCACTTGACTTCACATTTCAGGATGTGGGGCTCTAGGTGAATGATCACACCCTCATGATTATCTGGGCCGTGAAGATCTTTTTTGTATAGTACTTCTGTGTATTCTTGCCACCTCTTCTTAATATCTTATGCTTCTGTTAGGTCCATACCGTTTCTGTCCTTTATTGTGCCCATCTTTGCATGAAAACTTCCCTTCGTATCTCTAATTTTCTTGAAGAGATCTCTAGACTTTCCCATTCTATTATTTTCCTCTCTTTCTTTGCATTGATCACTGACGAAGACTTTCTTATCTCTCCTTGCTATTCTTTGGAACTCAGCATTCAAATGGGTATATCTTTCCTTTTCTCCTTTGCCTTTCACTTTAATTCTTTTTTTTTTTTAATGTTTTACCTTATCATTTTTTTAAATTTTATTTTACTTTTAAACTTTACATAATTGTATTAGTTTTGCCAAATATCAAAATGAATCCACCACAGGTATACATTATTCTTTTCATAGCTGTTTGTAAGGCATCCTCAGAAATCCATTTTGCTTTTTGCAATTCTTTTCCTTGAGGATGGTCTTGATACTGCCTCCTGTACAATGTCATGAACCTCTGTCCATAGTTCTTCAGGCACTCTATCAGATCTAATCCCTTGAATCTATTTGTCACTTCCACTGTATAGTCATAAGGGATTTGATTTAGGTCATACCTGAAAGGTCTAGTGGTTTTCCCTACTTTCTTCCATTTAAGTCTGAATTTGTCAATAGGAGTTCATGATCTAAGCCATAGTCAGCTCTCAGTCTTGTTTTTGCTGACTGTATGGAGCTTCTCCATGTATGGCTGCAAAGAATATAATCAATATGATTTCGGTATTGACCATCTAGTGATGTCCTTGTGTAGAGTCTTCTCTTGTATTGTTGGAAGAGGGTGTTTACTATGACCAGTGTGTTCCCTTGCCAAAACTCTATTAGCCTTTGCCCTGTTCCGTACTCCAAGGCCAAATTTGCCTTGGGTTACTCCAGGTATTTCTTGACTTTCTAGTTTTGCATTCCAGTCCCTTATAATGAAAGTTAAAAGTGAAAGTGAAAGTCACTCAGTTGTGTCCAACTCTTTGCAACCCCGTGAACTATACACTCCATGGAATTCTCCAGGCCAGAATACTGGAGTGGATAGCCTTTCCTTCTCCAAGGGATCTTCCCAACCCAAGGATCAAATCCAGGTCTCCCATATTGCAGGCGTATTCTTTACCAGCTGAGCCCCAAGGGAAGCCCAAGAATACTGGAGTGGGTAGCCTATTCTTTCTCCAGCAGATCTTCCTGACCCAGGAATTGAACCGGGGTCTCCTGCAATGCAGGCAGATTCTTTACCAACTGAGCTATCAGGGAAGCCTATAATGAAAAGGACATCTTTTTTGGGTTTTAGTTCTAGAAGGTCTTGTAGGTCTTCATAGAACTGTTCAACTTCAGCTTCTTTCACATTACTGGTCAGGGTATAGACTTGGATTACTGTGATATGGAACGGTTTGCCTTGGAAACCAACAGAGATCATTCTGTCATTTTTGAGACTGCATCCAAGTACTGCATTTCAGACTCTTTGGTTGACTATGAAGGCTACTCCATTTGTTCTAAGGGATCCTTGCCCATAGTAGTAGATATAAATGTCATCTCAGTTAAATTCATCCATTCCAGTCCATTTTAGTTCTCTGATTCCTAAAATTGTCGACGTTCACGCTTGCCATCTCCTGTTTGACCGCTTCCAATTTGCCTTGATTCATGGACCTGACATTCCAGGTTCCTGTGCAATATTGCTCTTTGCAGCATTGGACTTTACTTCTATCACCAGTCACATCCACAACTGGGTATTGTTTTTGCTTTGGCTCCATCTCTTCATTCTTTCTAGAGTTATTTCTCCACTGACCTCCAGTAGCATATTGGGCACCAACTGACCTGGGGAGCTCATCTTTCAGTGTCCTTTTTGCCTTTGCATACTGTTCATGGGGTTCTCAAGGCAAGAATACTGAAGTGGTTTGCCATTCCCTTCTCCAGTGGGCCACATTTTGTCAGAACTCTCCTCCAGAGAAAGACAGAAAGTGAAAGTGAAGTCACTCAGTCGTGTCCAACTCTTTGTGACCCCATGAACTGTAGCCTACCAGGCTACTCCGTCCATGGGATTTTCCAGGCAAGAATACTAGAGTGGGTTGCCATTTCCTTCTCCAGGAGATCTTCCCCACCCAGGGATCAAACCTGGGTCTCCAGCTTTGTAGACAAATGCTTTACCATCTGAGCCATCAGGGAAGCCAGAAAAAGACAGAGACATCATTAAATTTGCTGATGTGGAGGTCAATCATAAGACTAGTGAGAATATTGGAAGTGGAAGCTGCATAGTGAAAATTAGAGAAAATCGCAAAAGTAGAATATAAACCACTCGTTAAGACCACCTCTCTGGCAGCCCACTTGTTTCCAGGAATATCAGATGCAGCAAAACAATATTTAAACAATAGTAATTTAGACAGCTCTTTGGAGAATCATTAACTGGAGCCCAAGACACACTCAGAAGAAGGGGCTAAACTGGGCAAAGGACATTGTACTTCACAACTACCTCATGCTGTGTGCTCTCTGGAAAACCACCTAATCATTCTGATCCTTTTCTACAAGACTGGAATAAGTTATACTTGTTTTATAGAAATAGTATGAAGATTAATTCCCTTGTAGCTCAGTCAGTAAAGAATCCACATGCAATTCAGGAGACCTGGGTTTGATTCCTGGATTGGGAAGATCCCCTGGAGAAGGAAATGACAACCCACTCCAGTATTCTTGTCTGGAGACTCCCATGGACAGAGGAACCTAGCAGGCTACAATCCATGAGGTTGCAAAGAGTCAGACATGACTGAACATCTAAATCACCACCATGAGAGTTAAATTATGTTTATGTATATAAAAGTAACAGTACATTGAAAACAGAGATGCAATTATTAGTAGCTATTATAAATTATTATTTCCATTAAGCATTTATCTAGTAATAAAAGAATCTTAACATCAAAGAATTTGGTCAACCTTCATTTAAAGCCTATTTTATACTCTTTTAAATCAAGCCATTTAGATTTATTTCCTAATTTTATAGATCACAGACATAGACCTTAGGAAATTGAACCTCAGAAAACATTTTAAACATTTAACTATTACTTCAATTTTTGATCTATTAAATGCCATGTGGTTAGCCTTTCCTCCTTTCATATTAATGAACTCAGAGCTATGGTAGAAAATTTTCAACATGAAGCTGTACTGGTATTCTTAGCTAATTAGAGTCAGCAGTCTTTTTGATAATTTGAGGCTTTTGTTATCTAGGCAAAAATACAGCTAAGTTTTCATTAGGCAAAGTTAAAGACAATCCATTTTTTAAAATAATTGGCTTCCATTATTTCCTTCCCACTGAAGCATGTTACTGTGAATTCATTACAAAGGAAAAAAAATTGTTAAAAAAATGGTGACAGACAAGCATGGCTTCCTGCTCTCTAAAGATAAACCACTGATGAGCCATAGGAATTGAACAGGGAAAGGATGGGCTGTTCCTTGATGTGTGCATGTTTGCAACAGGGTGACAACAGGATGGCGTCTGTGCTCTGATTCCTGGTATAAATACTGGACATTTATAGCACTTAAACAGGGCTTCCCAGGAGGCCCAGTTGTAAGGAATCCATCTGCCAAAGCAGGAGAAGTAGGAGATGTGACTTCAATCCCTCAGTAGGGAAGATCCCCTGGAGGAGGAAATGGCAAACTGCTCCAGTATTCTTGCCTGAAAAATTCCGGGGACAAGGGAGTCTGGTGGGCTACAGTTCATGGAGTCTCAAAGAATTGGACAAGACTGAGCTGCTGAGCACGAGCAAAGCTTTCAGCTCCTTTAGTGATAGGCGTGATTAGATCTACTAGATAAATTGGTCCATTAGAATTCCAAAATGCAGAACACTGACGACACCCAATGCTGGCAAAAAATGTGGAGCAACAAGAACTCTCAGTCCTGGCTGGTGGAAAGGCAAAATGGTACGGCCACTTTGGAAGACGCTGCGTGGCTTCTTGCAAAACATACTCTTACCATAATACCCAGTAATTGTGTTCATTGTTATTTTTCCAAAGGCTTTGAAAACGTTTACCTACACAAAAACCTGCACCGGGATATTTGTTGTAGCTTTATTTATAATTGACAAAGCTTGGAAGCCACCGAGATGTCTCTTTCAACAGGTGAATGGATAAATACACTGTGATACATCCAATCGGTGGAGTATTAGTCAGTGCTAAAAGGAAATCAGTGATCAAGCCATTAAAACACACACACACACACACACACACATACGGATGAACCTTAAACACATATTACTGTGTGAAAGAGCCAGTCTGGAAAGGCTACGTACTGTGGGATTCCAACCACACGAAGTTCTAGAAAAGGCGAAACTATGGAGGCAATTCTTCCTGTTCCTTGGAAGAAAAGCCCCTGGAGCTCTTCTCAACTGCCTTTTGGCTTTCTTAGCTGCTACATGCTCTCTCTCCTACATAGTCTGGCAGAAAAGGAAGCATCCTAAAGACACTAACTAATACTGTGTCTTATTCCATAGAAGCACCACGGGAGTAGGGACTTGGATCCTTTTGTTTAGCTTATTTTAATATGTCCAAGCCCCTGTGACAATGTCTTGCTTGTGGTAAGTGCTGTGTATATATAAAATGGTTTTTTCTTAAGGCTTTTAAAAACAGCAGTTTTAGGTTCAGTAAAATTCAAAGGAAAGCCTATCCTGCCCCTTATCAACATCCCCCACCAGAGTGGAACAATTGTTACAACCCATGATGAAGGTAGAGCTTAGGGTGAGCAATGGTAGGTAGAGAGCAGACAGAAATAAGCCTGGAGGAATATAATTTGAGCAGACAGTTCTCTGTGGGCAGAGCCTCACAGAGAGGTAAGGAATCAAGGTAACGTAAGAAATCAAGGCCACTTAAATTTGTTTCTGCTTCATTTATCAGTGTAGGGCTTCCCTGATAGCTCAGTTAGTAAAGAATCTGCCTGCAATGCAGGAGACCCTGATTTTATCCTTGGGTTGGGAAGTTCCACAGGAGAAGGGATAGGCTATCCATACCAGTATTTTGGGTTTCCCTCTCGGGAATCTGCCTGCAATGCGGGAGACCTGGGTTTGGGTTGGGAAGATCCCCTGGAGATGGGAAAGGCTACCACTCCAGTATTCTGGCCTGGAGAATTCCATCAACTGTTCAGTCCATGGGGTCTCAAAGAGTTGGACACCACTAAGCAACTTTCACTTTCATTTTATCAGTGTGCCAAGAAAATAAAGAAATGTCAAAAGGGATTATAAAAATTAGATATTTTTAAATGTTTGTACTTAATGCCTCAACACAAATATATAAACATCAGTCACTATGTGAGTAACCTCACTTGGAGATAAAGCAAAAAATATAAATTTGTGTGAAGCTGTATCTATTAGTGTGAGGCTACCTCCCCCAAAACACTTGTGCACACAAACACTGAACTGAACTGAACTGAAAACCCATAGGTTGAAGCTCTAACACCCCAAGTAATGATATATGGAGATAGGGCTTTAGGGTAGTAATTGGGTTTCAGTTCAGTTCAGTCGCTCAGTCCTGTCTGACTCTTTGCGACCTCATGAATTGCAGCACGCCAGGCCTCCCTGTCCATCACCAACTCCCGGAGTTCACTCAAACTCACGTCCATTGAGTCAGTGACATCATCCAGCCATCTCATCCTCTGTCGTCCCCTTTTCCTCCTGCCCCCAATCCCTCCCAGCATCAGAGTCTTTTCCAATGAGTCAACTCTTTGCATGAGGTGGCCAAACTACTGGAGTTTCAGCTTTAGCATCATTCCTTCCAAAGAACACCCAGGACTGATCTCCTTCAGAATGGACTTGTTGGATTTCCTTGCAGTCCAAGGGACTCTCAAGAGTCTTCTCCAACACCACAGTTCAAAAGCATCAATTCTTCAGCACTCAGCTTTCTTCATAGTCCAACTCTCACATCCATACATGACCACTGGAAAAACCATAGCCTTGACTAAACAGACCTTTGTTGGCAAAGTAATGTCTCTGCTTTTGCATATGCTATCTAGGTTGGTCATAACTTTCCTTCCAAGGAGTGTCTTTTAATTTCATGGCTGCAATCACCATCTGCAGTGATTTTGGAGCCCCAAAAAATAAAGTCTGACACTGTTTCCACTGTAGATAAGGTTATAAGGGGGCTTCCCAGGTAGCACTAGTGGTAAAGAGCTGCCTGTCAATACAGGAGACATGAGAGAAGTGGTTTTGATCACTAGGTTGGGAAGATCCCCTGGATGAGGGAAATGCAACCCACTCCAGTATTCTTGCCTGGAGAATCCCATTGACAGAGGAGCCTGGCAGGCTACAGTCCATAGGGTCCCAAAGAGTTGTACACAATTGAAGTGACTTAACACCCACGAACAAGGTTTTTAGGATGGGGCTTCCATGCTGGGATTCAGTTCAGTTCAGTCGCTCAGTCATGTCCGACTCTTTGCGACCCCATGAACTGCAGCACACCAGGCCTCCCTGTCAATCACTAACACCCAGAGTTTACTCAAACTCATGTCTGTTCAATCAGTGATGCCATCCAACCATCTCATCCTCTGTCATCCCCTTCTCCTCCTGCCCTCAATCTTTCCCAGCAACTGGGTCTTTTCCAATGAGTCAGCTCTTTGCATCAGGTGGCTAAAGTATTGGAGTTTCAGCTTCAACATCAGTCCTCCCAATGAACACCCAGGACTGATCTCCTTAGGATGGACTGGTTGGATCTCCTTGCAGTCCAAAGGTCTCTCAAGAGTCATCTCCAACACCACAGTTCAAAAGCATCAATTCTTTGGCACTCAGCTTTCTTCATAGTCCAACTCTCACATCCATACATGACCACTGGAAAAACCATAGCATTGACTAGACAGACCTTTGTTGGCAAAGTAATGCTGGGATTAGTGTTCTTCTAAGAGAAGAAAGAGACTAGAGCACTTTGTCTCTCCACTATGTGAAGCTACAGCAAGAGGACAGCCATCTGCAAGCTAGGAAGAAATCCCCTCTTGAAATTGAATCTGCACGTACAACCTTGATCTTGGACTCTTCACACTCCGAAGTTGTCAAAAATATATGTCTGTTGTTTAAGCCACCCAATCCATAGTATTTTGTTGTATCAGCCCAAGCAAACCAACAATTTATAATATATCATCTGTTTCTATAACATCTTCACTTCCTTGAATGGTTTTTTTAATCTATATAACCTCCACTGGTTTTAAATCATTAGTATCACAATGTAATTGAGTGTTTCATTTTCAAAACAGTTTGCGAGGGTATGTTGACTGTAAAGAATTTAAAAAAAATAATGCCCTCATATATCTCTTTCCACCCTCTAACATTTCTATGAAGCTCCCACTTTGAGTAGCATTCTGACATTTGTGATCTAATTGTGAAATGTTATTTCCTCCTACATGTGAATAAACATAAATTCAGTTGTGGTTCAGGCTTGCCCTTACTATTAAAAAGAAGTTATTGAAAGCAATTGTCACAGATGAAAGATATATTTATAAATACCATTCAAAAATAAGTACCTAGTGTTATAGAAACATTAAACTTTATTTCAAGATTCACTAATGTTTCTATCTTTATTAAATTTGAAAAATAAACTTCAGTGAAAGAAAACTGCAAAATATTCTGCAGTATATGCCTCTCGAGAAAGGCCACGTTCTACCATGGCCATGTGTCAAGGCTAATGGATATCTTCAAAGGTTCAGTTGCAGGACCATAGACCAGGCTGGATTCACGCTGTTTTATAATTGCCTGCCCGAGTCTACCCTAGTTGGCTAGCACACTGTACTAATGAGGCCAATGGCAACAGTCGAAATCCCCAGGCAGGCAATTTGCTTTTCTCTGCTGGTGGTGAGGGCTGTAATACCTGTACCAAGTCCAGGCATCAGAAATGTGTGTCAATCATCTCAGCGTCGAGAGACAGTGCCAATGACTTAATGGCAATCTGTCCTTTCCATTAGAAAAACATCTCAAAGCACTTGTGCAATTCATGGAGGGAGAGACATGTCACCTTCAACTACCATAAGTAGCACATTTCTCATATTAAGACAACAAACAAAATTCCTGCCAGAAGCAAATCATAACTGTCACCAAGAATGATGACCTTAAATTAGACTCCACATGAATAATTTCTTCATTTTTCATCTTTGACCAAACAGCACTAAATTTGCCATTAAGTAAAAACTATGTGAAGCACACATTTACCTGCTTCCTTCCTGTCTCCCAGAATTGTTATGAGAGTGAATCAGATGGTATCTTGGAGGCATTTTAAAATAATAAAATATTAATCTCAATTGTCCCCTTCTGACTCAGCAGGGAAGCAGATACATTGAGTTTTTACAGTATGGAAGCAGCAGGTGATGTGCAATTCAACCTCCAACAACAGTGTATCCAGAAAAGGAAAACAGAATTCCAACCCTGCTATTTGCATAGAACAGTTGAGTGAGTTAGTAGTCAATTGGTCCATGATGTGGGCAGAGTGATGGATACTTCTGATGTCATCATTCTCAGATGTTCTTTCAGTTCAGCAGTATTCACTGTTGAATGGAATTCAGAGGATGGTCAGCTCACCTTAGAAACCATGTATAACTGATCGCTTTGCTGTGCACCTGAAACTAACCCAGCATTGTACATCAACTACACTCCAATAATTTCTTTTAAACTATGCAGTCTTCGTTAACAAGGTCTCCAGGCTTTGTCACTGGAACACAGTCCCACCTGAGATGTGGGGGACCTCCTTTGCATGAAGACCTGCAAGAGATATTTGGATGAGTGGCTGAATATACAGTAGGTCCTTAAAGGAAGGAAACCAGAGAGATGGGAAGGTCCAGGGTCTGGCCTTTCGATTTGTACCCAAGTGAATTCAGAATCCACAATTCCCTTGAACTGTCTTTCCCATGCACATGTGATCATTCATTTAAGTTCTTCTTCTCACTTATGACTAATCACTCTACTTCCTAAATGTCACTCACATCCATCCCTTTCACTCCATCCCCTCTGTCACCACTCTGGTTCCAAACACCTCCTTTCCCTTCCTGGATTATGCCAATTGTCTTGTAATGGAAGTGCTCCCTTCCACTGCCCCTTTCCATCCTCTTAGCCATATTGCTGCAAGAATGATCTTTAGAATAAAACCAAACGAGGCCTAAAACACTCAGTGCCTCCCTATTGCCCTTCAAATATAGGACAGTCTCTGTAAAATGGTTTGCAAAGCCCTCAACAATGCTTCCCTGGTGGCTCAGATGGTAAAGCATCTGCCTGCAATGCAGGAGACCTAAATTCGATCCCTAGGTCGAGAAAATCCCTGGAGAAGGAAATGGCAACCCACTCCAGTACTCTTGCCTGGAGAAGTCCATGGATGGAGGAGCCTAGTAGGCTACCGTCCATGGGATCACAGAGTCAGACATGACTGAGCAACTTCACTGGTTCAGTACTGGTTAACATTACCATTGAAGTAACAGTTCTGTTTGATTACCTCTGTTTTGAAGCAATGGAACCTCATTTCAAAACTCTTCCCATTCAACTATGAGTGAACATTTAGGTTGCTTCCATGTCCTGGATAAAGACGATGTGATGCATGTACACAAAAAGGAACAAAACTGGGTCATTTGCAGAGACATGGATGGAACTACAGTCTGTCATGGTGAGTGAAGTAAGTTTGAGAAAAACAAATATCATAAATTAAGGCATGTACGTGGAATCTAGAAAAATGGTGCAGATGAACCTAGCAGCAGGCCAAGAATAGAGATACAGACATAGAGTAAGAGATGTAGATGTAGACCTGTGGACACGGGGTGGAGTGGGGAAGGTGGGGTGATGAAGGGATGAATTGGGAGATTAGGGTTGATGTATACAAACTACCACGTGTAAAATACAGAGCTAGTGGGAAGCTGCTATATAGTACAGGGAACTCAGCCCAGTGCTCAGTGGTGACCTAGATGGATGGGATGGGGGTTGGGGAGTGGGATGGAGGCCTACAAGGGAGGGGATATGTGTATACATATAGCTAATTCACTTTGTTGTACAATGCTGTGAAGCAATTATACCGCAATTTGGCTCAGAGGCTAAAGGATTTGCCTGCAAGGCAGGAGACCCGTGTTCAATACCTGGGTCAGGAAGATTCCCTTGAGAAGGGAATGGCAACCCACTCCAGTATTCATTCTTGCTTGGAGAATTCCATGGACACAGGAACCTGGCAAGCTACAGTCCTTGGGGGTCACAAAGAGTCAGACAAGATTGAGCAACTAAGGCACACAATTCTTAAACAAACAAAAAAAATTCTTCCTACCATACATCCTCTGCTGCAGTCAAACCAAGCTGCTTCCAGTTTCCCAAATGTGCCATTCTTTCAATTTCAAAACTCATGGATGTATTTCCTTCTGATGAAGCATCTCTCTCCCAACTCCCCAGTTCACTCGACTCCTACTCACCCTTTAGACATCAGCTCGAATGGCTCTCTCTGCTTTATTGAGGAGCTCCCCATGACCCCAGGACTTGATGCCAACTCCTTGTTCTCTGCTTACTTAATACCTTATACCTCCTGACACTTGCAATGAATATTCATCATACTAATTGTAGCAATCAATTTAAATGTTTTCTTTCCTGCTAGGCTCCAAGCTCAGGGGGGCAGGGATAGGATGTGTCTTGCCAACCTGGGTCTGTCGTGAAACGAAAGCTCCATGAGTGCAGGAATTTCTCTCATTTCAACTATATCTATCACCTAGAGCAGTTCTGCTAATCGTGGACATGAAATAATTCTTGTTGAATAAATAAACTGACAGGAGATGCTGAATAATGACAGTTACAAAGAACCCATGGTTCTTCCACTATGTGAAGGCCCAGCAAGAAAGCAGTGGGTATGAACTAGGAATAGAGTCATGCTGGTGCCTTGATCTTGGACTCCCTGCCTTCTAGGCTGTGAGCAATACATTTCTGTTGTTTATAAGATTTTTTAAAACAGAAAAATAATCCCTGATGGAAACTCAAGTTCACACAGAGCTTTTTTAAGAAATGACCTCAAAACAATCAAACTCATAGGAAACATTTAAAAATCAGAATGGTGAAGATTTTTTTATTTTGGGAGAATGATCTACATCTGTTTTCTGCTCAGAGCACTCTCTCTTAGTAAGCAAATGTTCTCAGAGATCAGGAAGTTATTCCACGATCAGACGAGACTGGGTATGCTCAGAGTGGTATGGCCATAGACTATTCATGATCAGAAAATTAATTTTAGAAGGGTTAGTGGTCCTAGGGCACACCTCCCACAGTTAGGGACACCAGACACATTGTATTCCTTCTTTGCATATGTTTCTTTCTAAACAATTTTTATTGAAAAAATAGTTGAATTACAATGCTGCGTTAATTACTGTTGTACAGCAAAGAAACTCAGTTATACATATATGCATTCTTTTTTATATTCTTTTCTATTATGGCTTATCACAAGATATCGAATATAATTCCCTGTGCTATACAGTAGCACCTTGTTATTTATCCGTTCTATATATAATAGTTTGCATCTGTTAACTTGGAATTCCCGATCCATCACTTCCCCCATCCCACCTCCCCTTGGTAACCACCACCTATGTCCCTGTTTCCGTTTCATAGACAAGTTCATTGGCGTCATATTTTAGATTCCACGTATAAGTGATATCATATGGTATTTGTTTTTCTCTTTTGACTTACTTCACTTAGTATGATAATCTCTAGTTGCCTCCATGTTGCTGAAAATGGCATTATTTCATTCTTTTTTTATGGCTGAGTAGTATTTCGTTGTGTATGTGTATCACATCTTCTTTATCCATTTCCCTGTCAATGGACACTTAGGTTTTCTCCATGTCTTGGCTATTGTGAATAGTGCTGCTCTGAACGTAGGTTGCATGTATCTTTTTGAATTATAGTTTTGTCTGGGTATATGCCCAGAAGAGGAATTGCTGGATCATACAGTAACTCTATTTTTAGTTTTCTGAGAAACCTCCATACTGCTTTCCACAGTGGATACACCAACTTACATTCCCACCAACACTGTAGGAGGGTTATCTCTAACTAATGGAGGCCATGGCAATGGGGTGGCAAGAGATGGATCTGATCCAGATATATCCAACAAAGTCAATGCTGCTGTTCAATACTGACCAATACTGTGCCTCAATGCTCAACCCTTCGTGTATGGTCAAAGCACAAGCAACAGATTCTTCTGCAAAACAGAGGGTTAAGCTAGCGAATATCTACAGTCTCTTTCAGACTTAATATCCCTTCAAAATCATAGAACTAAAAGTCGAATAAAATCATGGGTTTTGTCATTAAAGAATCCATTGATAGGTGACCAGAACTAGGAATCTCGTGATAAAACTTCTTTCTGTGCTTTCTTTATTATATTCTCAGAAGATCAGTGAGAGTGTATAATTGAACTAATTAAGAGTTGGAAGATCAATTTTGAAAGACAAAACACATAATTCTAATCTTTAAATTTAGCATACAGTGTAACAGATAATTTTTCTAGAAAATTTGAAGAAGAAGACCCACTTTCCCCTACTTTTTTACAGTGTTAGACTTTTTTCATCTCTGAATATCCAAGGCTGAAATATGACCTCATTTATAAAAAAAACTGGCCTCACTTGCTATCACAAAATGAATAGCATTTTTTAAACATTTTAATATAATCAGAGACCTAAGATTATAAGGAAAATGCTCTCTTGGAGAGATAAGTTTGGTAATAAAAAGAGTTCTCTACAACACCAGGCTCCTATAACACAGGTCTGAACGTTTTTCCTTCTGCTTCCACCCTGTCCACACAAACAAGGATCTGAGACTGGAGTCAGATGAAGGACATCCACTTAAGAAGAAGAAATTAACCTAAATGAAAGATAGTGACTTCCATTCAGTATAAGAGAGAGTCTTGATCCTTGCTATGATAAAATACTGAAGTAGGCCAACCAGAAGTCTTGAAATTTATACCTTTGAGAGATTTTCTATAGAGGCTAAAAACAAATTTTCCACCTGAAGCCCTTCATTCGTTCGTTCATTTCTTTGTTAGAAATGATCAATTACCCTTCTGCTGATTCTCTAAATATGTGCAAAGCATGTTTCTCACCCAAAAGTCAGGACTCCGGAGCATGCCGTCTCTTTAAGTTTGTATTTCTCAAATGTTGTGACACGTGCATGAATATGTACACGGAGACCATGGCTAAGAAAAAATGAGCTGGAGAAGCCTGTTTACACAGAGAGAGACTGAGCCCATTGTTGGCTCTCAGCTATGGCTCTTTGTGATTGGGACATTTCTGAGAAATGAGGGTAGGTGGTCCTGTGTAAGTTACTTCCGAAGGGAAAATGGATAGTGATCTCTCCATTACCAAAGTTATCCAAAAACTGATGACCATCTGTCAGGTACTAGAAGAAAGTCCCAAATATCGTTTGAAGAGAAGACCCCTAAAGGATGCCTGCTATGAAAACCATTGACCAAATTGTTGATGAGCAGTGTTAACTATAAGACACCCTGAGAGATAGAAAATGGGTTAGAGCCATTGATATGCATGCGCACACACACATACCACACTCTCTCTCTCGGGAAAGAATTAAGCTTAATTCTGCAGTACTAGCTTGATTTCTGTTTTTTAAAGTGTGTGACGTTATGCCAGATTCAGGCTTGAGCACCCTAAAGAGGAGATGCAAGAGAACAACCGATAGCTTATGGTGAAGGATGTCGGAGTCATGATCTCCAGAGAAGCTTTAGCTTCGGGACCAGAGATCAGGCTTGAGCATTCAGGGCTCTTGGGTGGCAGAAGTTTTATGACAGTGAAAAGAGACAGAGAAAGCTTCTGACATAGACGTCAGAAGGGGGATGGAGACTGCCCCCCTCGCTAGTCTTAGCAAGGGAGCTATATACTTTTTTAATTGGCTATTACAATAAATCAAAAGGATGTTTCAAGGTTGTCAAGATCTTATGAGACCCACTCCCACAATTTACATTTTAAGGTAACAGGATTAGTCAGAAGGTTTTCAGGAAGGAGAAACTGTCCTCAAGCAGGATACGTTGTTGTTATATAATCCTTAGTACAGAGTTTAGACTGAGTTGTTTTGTTGTGTAATCATCAGTTCAAGGCTTAAAGAATAATTTAAAAAAATGTTTTATGTGATATTTAAAATACTGAAATGTTTAAAATATGTACTAAAAACATACATAACATATGTTTATGTTTTAAGACTAAGGAATGTAGATGAAAAAAAGACATTTGTCCTTTCCTCCTCTTTGAGAATTCCAGACTCCTCTCTCCTCCTTGGGAACCCTGGACTTCTTATCAACCTGCCTAGAAATTGACTCTCTCACAACCAAGGGTGATATTCAACAACTTATGTAGCATAGACACTAGCTAATCAGAATGGGTTGGAACAAAATCCCAGTAGTCCCATGTATGCCAAGGGTTGACCCTTATTTACTGGGTCTGGAGACATCCAGGGGTAGCTGAGGTTAGAGTCAGGAAAACTGGGGGCAGGAGAACTTCAAGGGAAACTTTGAAACAGTGGCTATTTATCCACTGGTTTAGAAATATTTTCCTATTTTAACAAGCAGTACCGACACAGTAGGTGCCTAAAGATCAATCTTGGAACAACCACCAGTGTGAATCCAGATACTGTCAACCCCATGACACCCACTCTCCTCCTTGACAGAAAGATCGAAAGGAATGAAAAGAGAGGCAATCCATCTTAGTTTATCTCGGCTCTTCCTTCTCTTTTGTGTGAAACAGCCATTAATAAATGGGGAAAAGGTTAGTTGGATTTCACGACATACAAGGAAGATCTCGCTGGAGGGCCAAAATACAGAGAGGATTTCAATGACTCCATATCAGATAGGAGAAGCTAGGAAACAATACTCCATATGCATTTATTTTGAGATCAGTGCTATTCACCCACTTACCAATTTTATTTCACTTTATACAACAATGCCTACAATAGTTAGCACCTTTTTGGCAGCTGGAAAAAAATAAAAAGATCTAATTAGATGTTAAGGAAAGTATAAATTAGGAGTTGTGGAGAAATGCCAACTTTTTGAAAGACCAGCATAATTTCAAGTCTCATTGGCCACTCAGAAAAAGGCAAGAAAGAAAGAAGCTTCACACAAGAGAGTCACTAGTTTAGGTAGGAACAAATGTACACAAGCATTTGTTGGCAATGATGTTGACAATTTATATGTAATTAATATATTGATGCCTGCCATACCCATCCCTCCAGCTTCACCTACTCATTCATCTACTCAAAATATATTGAAACCTTCCCATTCAACCCTCTGAATAGACTTGTTAAAGTGTTCTAAAAGTTGAAAAGCACCATATCAATGCTTACTTTAATCTCATAATAAGCAGTTGGTTCCCCTTGAAGCAGAAATCATGTCATAGCCTTCTATAAAACTAATTTTAATTACTCAAGCAACAATAAATCCATTCTTCTTTTTAAAAAGCCAAACATTAAAGAAAAAGTTGAGGGCTTTCCTGGTGACTCAGTGGTAAAAAAAATTCTGCCTGCCAGTGCAGGAGACATGGGTTCAATCCCTGGTCTGGGAAAATCCCACATGCCATAGAGCAATTAAGCCCATACATCACAACTATTAAGCCTGTGCCCTAGAGTCCAAGAGCTGCAACTACTGAGCCGATTTGCCGCAACCACTGAAGCTCCCGTGCCTAGAATCCATGCTCAAGAGATGCCACCACGATGAGAAGCCTGCACACCGCAACTAGAGGATAGCCGCTGCTCTCTGTGACTAGAGCAAAGCCCTAAAAGCAACAGAGACTCAGCACAGCCCCAAATGAATAAATGCATAAAATTGTTAAGAAAAAAAGAAAAAGTTGAGGGGCCATAGAATGTATTATCCCAACCAAGACACTCTTGAGGCTGACCTGAAAGACCTTTAATTGTTATACCAGGACGTTAAGTATAACCTAAGACCCATCACACAAATTGGGACATGGGTAAGAACATTGGGACAAATAAGAACGCTAATGAAAACGCCATGAGAAGATCCTTTTGGGTCTTACCCAGTAAAGGGTGGGTCTTCCACCTTCCCCAACGGGAACTACTCTATAATTTGAGATGAGTGACAACTTGAAAGTATTTAAAATTTATAAAATGTTTGCTAGAAAGTCAGAGAAATTTTTGTAGAGCCAAGGAAGGTAAAGCAAAATAAAGAAAATGGAACTGAAACGCCCTCCCAGTACACAGCATATGCTTATAAAACACAACTTAGAGTTTTACCTGGGGGACCAGTTCCATGCCCACTCCTGTACCTCTCACTTTCAAACACTTCCTACCAGCACATTTTAGCTCCTTTTAACCATGCTTAACATTGGGACTTTCCTGGTGCCCAATGAATGGTAAAGAATCTGCCTTGCAATGCCGCGAACACAGGTCTGATCCCTTGTTGAAATGAAGAGATGCCTGTGTTCAGTCGTGTCTGACTCTTTGTAACCCCATAGACTAGCCCACCAGACTCTTCTTGTCCTTTTCCAGGCAAGATGGCTGAAGTGGGGCACCACTCCCTTCTCCAGGGGATCTTCCTGACCCAAGGAGTCAAACTCAGGTCTCTTGTCTCCTGCATTGGCAGGCGGATTCTTTACCACTAGCACAGCCTGGGAAGCCACCTGGCCTAGTGGTAAAGAATCTGCCTTGAAGTGCAGGAGACATAGGCTTGATCCCTTATCGAGGAACTAAGATCCCACATGCTGGAGCAATTAAGTCCATGAACTGAATCTACTGAGCCCACATGCTCTAGAGCCTAGAGAACCTGCATGCCATAGCTACTGAGCTCACATGCCACAACAAGAGAGTCCATGCACTGCATCAAAAGATCACACAGGAGGCAGGGAGATCCCACCTGCTGCAACTAAGACCCAGTGCAGCTAAATCAATAAATAAGAGACATAAATATATTTTTTAAGAAACAACAATGTTTAACTCTCATCAGTTTGCCTTAAGTGGTATTTGCAAAAGAGATCCACCTTACTATGAGCAGGCTCTTAGAATCCTCTGGTCAATTCTTTTTCTGCTTTACATGGCCTTGAAGGACTCTTATTTTCATTTTTGAAAGTAAGTCACTCCCAGATATCTCCCCTCCAATATTGTATTTCCTTCTGCAATTGAGGCAGAGATGCACTTAAATTGGAAGGAAGACATTATCGCTCAACTTGAGATGTTCTAAAGAGAGCAGATGATGTGCATTCAATACCCCAGAGGTGAAAGTTATTGGGGAAAACTGCTCATCACCTTTCATTCTTTGCTCCTGTTGGCAGGAGAGACACGTCCGACAGGTGAGGTCAGGAGACAGAGCTGAGCAGCGCCAGGCTCAGTCGCTTTAGGGAGACATGGCCTTCAGACCAGACGTTCTGTTCAGCTAAAGGAAAGGAGCTCCCTGTTGTGTGGGCTGAGCCAGGGTCAACTGGAGGAATCATTCTGAACTTAGCAGGAGTATCTCTAAGCCTCTTAAGCCCACATTTAAATCCATGTTTCCCCACCAACTTAATCAGTAATAAAGCCAACTTTCTTTTTACTCTCCATCTGTCTGTATTCTTTGGCGTGTCTCTCTCTTGGCTCTAGAATCTGAAGAGAAAGATAAGTATCATTTATTGGTCATCCAAAGTACCACATGGAGCTCTGATTGATGAGGTTTCATAACAGTTCTTCTTCATCTGTGAGCACCATATTCAGTAGAGGCCGTGGGGCTGTTAACTCATATATGCCATCTTCCCTTGCAACTCTGTGACTAACACACATTTCCATGTAATTCCCCAGGGTCAGTTGTGGGGTGGAGGGTTATAGGATAGAATGTCCTTTCTGTTCATAGCCATAGAGAGTAGAAGCTTGTCATCCTAAAAGTATGAGCATCACCTCCTCCTGCAGTAGATCTTCACTTTTGTAAAAGCATAGGCTATTCAATGATCGAGTAGATAAGAAATGTCTCCATAGGAAAATGCACATATTCACAAAGTTTGGCATCTAATTTTACCATCTTCCTGAAGCCCCTGAAATAATGGTTACAAATCCTGCAGCCTACTCAGATGAGCGCGTGACCCACCTGCCTCTCTTATAACTGGCTAGTTGAGAAGGACAGGATCCTAGATTCTCAGGGACAAAGCTCATCAGAACTGACTTCTCATTTTAGGCTGTAGGAAGCAGACCTAGAATAATTTTGGTTTAGGCTGTGACATGCAAATCCCTTTAAGCTCCTTTTGTCATTAATATTTCAAGTGCATGAGGCCTATTTCCCCTTGTGTAGAAACCCTGAAAGTCTTCCCATCTCAAAGTTGTATTTCCTCTGTACTAACTTTACAGGCTTCCCCAGTGGCTCAGCAGTAAAGAATCCGCCTGCCAATGCAGGAGACACAGGACTCATCCTTGGGTTGGGAAGATCCCCTGGAGAAGTAAATGGCAACCCTCTCCAGTATTCTTGCCTGGGAAATCCCATGGACAGAGGAACCTGGCGGGCTACAGTCCATGGGGTTGCAAGAATCAGATACAATTTAACAACTAAACAATAACAACAACAACAACAACTTATTCTACAGATGGAAAACCAGGGACCCCAAAGAAGTTCCTTCATGTTTCTGGAACAAGTAAATTACCCTCATGAGGATATCTGATGCAAATTGTTGTTTTGAAATAAAAAGAGACCAAATATGAATAGCTTGAAAAAATATATCAAACACAGTTCCAAAGCCCAACAGAAGCTCAATAGATGATCCTTATCTGGCAATGGAAGAGATACATTAAAAAAAAACCCATCCACTGTTGTTTTATGTAACACTCACTATATATTTTATATAAACATATCATTACATGAACATTTGTGGCAGCACTGAAGCTCTGGGCAAGTAGCCAAAGTGATTCTAAGCCACACAATCCAGACACCCGTGTCACAGAACTCCACACACCTGCCAGAGCAGCACATCACCTTATCATGCCTTTCCCTAATTTAGCCAGCACAGCTTAAGTTCTTTCTAATTTTTTAATAGTTCTTTTTTCTTCCGTGACTGTAGAAATAAGTCTTCCCTTCCAGAGTTTCTCAACGTTGTCACTTGATGAAGTGCAAGTCATTCAGTTGTGTCTCTTTGCAACCCCATGGATTATACAGTCCACGGAATTCTCCAGACCAGAATACTGGAGTGGGTAGCCGTTCCCTTCTCCGGGGGATCTTCCCAACCTGGGGATCGAACTCAAGTCTCCCTCATTGCAAGTGGATTCTTTACCAGCTGAGCCACAAGGGGAGCCCTGTCACTTGATATTTGGGGCCAAAACCATCTTTGTCAGGGCAGTGGGACTGGCACTCCAGCCATTCTAGCATATTTCACAGCATTTCTGGTCTCTACTCCCGGAACACTAGTAGCCCCTTCTCTCTTCCCAGCTGTGACAACCAAAACATCTCTAGCTATCCCCTGATGTCCCCCAAGGGGCAAATCACCCTTGCCCCAAGCTGAGAACCACTGCTTTCTGGTAACCTGCTTGAAATCAAGAAAACAAGGCAAATTTAAACTTGGAAAAGAGCCGAGACTTGAAGGGCTCTCAGGGGACTCATCCCCCATGAGAGGAGGCTGCTTATTTCCTTCCCAATGATTTTCTTAGCCTGGGAGGACTCTCCATATGCAATTCACTGGAACTTCTTCCTTATGACCCTGGAGCCTCCTCTGCTGTGTTTCAGGACCATTTCCTCTTGTGGTCTACCGTGTCATCCTTGCTGGCTCTAAACTGTCCTGTAATAGAAGCACTCTGTGTTTGTGGGGAACGCCAGATTTATTTCATTCAGACAAATAATCAATGCTGGGTTTTCTTAATGAAAGGAGATGGGGCGACTGGGAAGACAGTGGGGAAGTGGCTTAGGGAAATGTGCCTGGTGAGCACAGTGTTTGACCCAGTGATTCTAGAAAGTGCTTTGCAAAGTTGGGTATTTTTGAGATAGCCCTCCGGATGCCAATCGTTTATGCCTGGAATCAGAATCCAGCCAAATGGAATCTGGGAAAGAGGTTTCCAGTATACCTGCCCTTGCAGTATTTGCATTCAAATTCCCTCCATCTCACTAATTTATGGCAGAGCTCCATCCAAATCCAAAGCCAAGAGACAATAAAGGAGCTCATTAAAAGTCGCCAGGGAGTATTTAGGAAACATGCAAAAGGAACATTTCCTTATTTCCTCTCCCTGGAGTCTCATTTCCACTCTAAGATTTTCTCCAGTTCTGCTAGTATGAACAACTAAAAATGGGCTTGAAAAATAACTTACTGCGATAATTCATCTCCGAACTAGTTTTTCTTTTAAACTTTTATGCTTCCTAAAGGGCGTGTGATTCAGTCCCAAATTCCAAATGGGCAAAACGAACTCATGGTTTTCCTCTCCAATTAAATAATTCATGTCTCTATTCTAAAGCATCCAATTCAAATAATAAATAGGCAGGAACTCATCTAGCACATTCATTAGAAATTCACCTTTCTTTCTCCCCCCATCCCTATGATGTTGACTTCACAATTTTGGTAGTTGTTTGGAGCCTGTTGAGCAGCAAATCAATACCTCATTAAGTTATTTCAAATCGGTGAACTACAGCTGTTACAGCTCATGAGCATGAAATATGGTTTCATCAATAGAATCCCAGGTTCTGTCTACACAAAGACAAAACAATTGGGTAATTTAGTTAAGTCTGTTTAAAAAAAAAAAAAAAGTCAAATGGGTTGTTTGGTATTGGATAGGCCAGACAAAAATTTGCCTGTTATTTTTGTTACATCCACAGGTCACAGAACTGATAGAGACTGTCATGGGTTTCATAGTTCATTTCCTTGAGTTTCTATAAGACTATAAGCAGAAGAATGCCTCTTCCATCCTTCAGTGTTGCCAAGAAAAGTCCCCTGCCAATCGCCCATGAGCCTGCTCCTTGCTTATCTGAAATGACCTAAGCATGAGAGTGACCAGTAATTATTCAATGAAAATGGAGCACTTTCTATGAAGAAAGTCCAAAGTTAGAGAAACTTTTAAAAGATTATAAGATATAGATCCTACTTTCAAATGACTGGCATAAATGGAAGAAAAACCAAAACCTGCCAATAACCCAAGGCAGACAGCATATAACTCATTACTCAACAGTGAGGACTAGGGGCTAAGTTGGAGAAATCCAAAAGAGAAGCAAGTCATCAGTAAAGGTCTTGCAACAGTAAAAAACAAGCAAACATAACTTGTTAGTTAATGAAGTCTTTGCCTACATTACAAATTGATTAAGGACACTGTATCTAAAGTACTATTCTTCCATAATAGGAGAATATGTTGACTTTATTAGCAAAGTAGTCTGCGGTACTGTGCTTAGTCACTCAGACGTGTCTGTTTGTGGCTCCATGGACTGTAGCCCACCAGGCTCTTCTGTCCATGGGGATTTTCCAGGCAAGAATATTGGAATAGGTTGCCATGCCCTCCTCCAGGGGATCTTCTCAAAGCAGGGATCCAACCCAGGTCCCCGCATCACAAGTGGATTCTTTACCAGCTGAACTACCAGAGAATCCCAAGAATACCGGAGTGGGTAGACTATCCCATCTCCAAGGGAACTTTCTGACCCAGGAATCGAACTGAGGTCTCCTAAATTGCAGGCAGATTCTTTACCAGCTAGTCCAAGCATTACCAATTAAGTGTATACATCTAAAACCAGGTACTAATTGAGGGATAGAAATGGACTCGTAATTACAAAATCATCCAAGGACCAGAAAAGAAAGATCTGACTACTTCTTGCAGAGGACTAGCTCCAAACAGTGAATTCTAAACTTTTAGAGCAAATAAAGTTGTTCTTTACCTTCAACAATAACAGGAGACAGTCAAAGGGCAAATTGAGGACTCTGGAAGCCTCTAATCTACAGAGCCTTCACATGGAGGGCATGGCAACCCACTCCAGTATTCTTGCCTGGAGAATCCCCATGGACAGTCCATGGAGCCACAAATAGTCAGACACGTCTGAGTGACTAAGCACAGTACAGCATACTGATTTGCTAACAAAGTCAACTTATTCTCCTATTATGGAAGAATAGTACTTTAGATATAGTGTACTTAATCAATTTGTAGTTTAGGCAAAGACTTCATTAACTAACAAGTTATGTTTGCTTGTTTTTTACTGTTGCAAGACCTTTACTGATGACTTGCTTCTCTTTTGGATTTCTCCAACTTAGCCCCTAGTCCTCACTGTTGACCAATGAGTTATATGATGTCTGCCTTGGGTTATTGGAAGGTTTTGGTTTTTCTTCCATGTATGCTAGTCTTCACACAGCCTTGCTGAAGGCTCATACACCTCAATTTTTATATGTAAAGTGAAATACAATGTGCAATCAAAACCAACATCAAGAAACAGAGCCTTGCCAACAGCATGAAAAACCTTCCCAATCACTGCCCTGACTTCTAATAACAGAGGTTAGTTTTGCTGGTTTTTTAGTTTATACAAATGGAATTATATGACATGTCTTGGCTTCGTTTGTTCAAAATTGAGTTTATGAAATGTATCCATGTTGCTGTATGTAGCAGTAGTTATATTCACATTGTTCTCTAGTATCCTATTATATAAATATTAACATGAATATACCACAATTTAGGTATCCGTTCTACTCTTGAGTATTGAGGCTGTTTCTGATTTGGGGTTATTGAAAAGAGTGCTGCTATAAATATTCTTGGTAGATACATGTCCTTACCTCTGTTGGGTGGTACCCAGGAGTGGGACAGCTGGTTCAAGAGGCATGCATAAGTTCAGTTTTGGTAAATATTGTTAAAGAGTTTTCCAGAGTGGTTGTACCAACTTACCCTTCCATTAGTAGTTCAAGAAAATTCTAGCGTCTCCATATCTTTGGTTTGTCAGTCTTTCTTATTTTATCCATTCTTGTGGTTATACAGTGGTGTCTTGTGGTCTTAATTTGCATTTTTCTGAAGAACAGTAATGTTTAACCACTATTTCATATAAATATGGGTGATTTGTATATATTATTTGCAAAATACCTATTCAAGTCTTCTACCTATTTTTCATAGCTTTTCTTCTTATTGATTTTTAAGAATTCTCTACATTTTGTTGTAAACACTGTCCCCATTATATGGCCTGCCCCAGTGGTAAGTAGTTCCAGAGTTGGTTAATTCGGTAGTTTACCAATATCAGCTTCTGCACAGGGCTCGTGACTTTTCCTCCATGGTTTCAAGAGAGCTGCCACAATGCCAACCAATATGTCCTCCCATAACAGTGTTTTTGCAAAAGCAAGAAGGAAAGAAGAACATGTCTATTTCTTTTTATCTGGGAAGAAAACCCTTCCCAGAACATCCTTCATTCCTTCAACAGCAGACTTCTCAGGTTTTATGAACCAGATTTGGGTGGACAATTGGATGTCAACCCCTAAACCAATTACTGGCAAAGAGGAATGGGTTTGCTAAGATTGGCTAAGAACAGTCTAATAACCCATCACTGACATTTCGCTGAACAAAATTGGTATTCTGTTAGCAAGGAAGAATAAAGAAGGGAATTTGGCCTTTGGCTAAGAACCAGCCACATCCACCACACTCCCCAAGTGAACTTTGACTGAATTAGAGGAAAAGGCAAGATTTAAAAAAGTCACTTAAAACAGTAAATTAAGTTTTGATTTAATTTTAATTGGAAAACAAAATAGGGTGTTCAAGGTATTTATTTATAGCTAATAAAAATAACAAAGACTCCAGCCTAGAAATAAATCTATATCCCTAGTTATCTCTAACATACAAAGAATGGGTTTAAATTATTTTAGAAATATTTTTACAAACAGGCAAATATAATCACAAAGATAGTGGCAAGTCTTGGTATGATTTCATCATTGTAATGGAAATAACTACCCAATTAACTGTAAATTATTAGATTAGAAATTATTTGAGAATAACAATTATGTCTGTATTAACACAACACTGTGCAATTGTGGACACTTTGACATTAAACCAGTGTGACTATATTGTCTCATTTGAACCTCTTAACAGTTCCATCATGTAGACAAAGCAAATGCTTTCATCTCCATATTTATAGATAGTGAAATTAAGAAAGGTACTGCTGCTGCTGCTGCTGCTAAGTCGCTTTAGTCATGTCCTACTCTGTACGACCCCATAGACGGCACCCCACCGGGCTCTTCCATCCCTGGGATTCTCCAGGTGAGAATACTGGAGTGGGCTGCCATTTCCTTCTCCAATGCATGCTAAGTCGCTTCAGTTGTGTCCGACTCCCAGTGACCCCATGGACAGCAGCCCACCAGGCTCCTCTGTCCACGGAATTCTCTAGGCAAGAATACTGGAGTGGGTTGACATTTCCTTCTCCAAAGAAAGGTATTAGTAAGGTGAAATTAAGAAATTAATTAATTAACAAATTAAGAGTGCATTCTCTAACCGCACAGAGCTGATTCACTTAGTCAACTGGAACTCAAGCTTCTTGCTTCCCATTTGTTTGCTACATCCATGAATTTATCAACTCATCTATTGACATATGTAATAATATATGTAATAATATTGCTCATTTATGATGTGAAAACTAATAACATGTATGTATGTTAATATGTTTAAGCTCAAGATTTTCCTATTTAACTGATGGTTACTTTCTCTGGGGGAGGAAAGAGAGAGAAAAATTTTACCTATTCATTTACTTCATTGTTTACTTGATCTAACAACCTAGAAAAGATATCAAGAAGGTTGGCCCCCCAGTATAGTGTGGCCTTAAGTGTCCTGTGTAACTTCTAGGACCTGGAATTAATAAACTTTTCTTTTGCAAAGTGCCCTGATAGTTCATCGTTAAGGGCATCTTGCAACCATAGTAGTCCTGCCACAACACTGGTTACCAATGTGCTGAAACCAGCACACAACAAACGGACTTGCCCATGTTGAGAAACTAAAGAAAAAAGGGCAAAGGAAATAAGAGATTGAAGATCGAAGAAGAAGAAATCTGAGGGAATAAGGTCAAATATTCAGGTGGAAAACATAACCTTGTTAGGAGGAAGTATCCATAATTCTGGGATTGAGTGACTAATATAAGGATGGGCTGGAGAAAATGTATAGTGGGCAAGAGACTGCGAAGATAGTAAAGTGAATGTCAATGATTTTTGGAGAGCATAAATAACAAGATGATAATAATAAAAGTGATAAAAAGTATTTGGTGTGCAAGACATTTTGCTAAGCATTTTACATGAATCACCTTACTTGATACCTTTAATAACCCTATGAAGTATTATAGATACTATTATTATTGTGCTTGTTTTGCAGATGAGAAAACTGGAGTTTGGGCAAGATTATCTTGCCCAAGATCACATGAGCTATAGAGCTTTTAGCCTAACAATTGGCACAGCACTGAAATTCTACTGCATCGAGAGCCTGAGTTGCAGTGGCTCCATCTCTTAGTGGCGGAGAGAATATGAGGACCAGGACTTGGAGAACTTCCTCAGATTGCTGGGGAGAGATGTGCATCCTCACCCGGGCAAGGGATGCCAAATGACAAGTACTTTAAGTATTTTTTAATATATTCCACTTGCTAGCAAGCATGGTGTGAAATATTCTGGGTTTACCTAAGCCTTGAGTGGTATGTGTTCTTAGTGTTCTATTGTCTAAGCTGATATTCTTAAAATACTGTGTAGTTAAACGAACATTTAAAAGAGTCAATTTTTGCAATCTCTTTTGAAAATTAAAGTAGCTGTCTCAGCAACAAACCAGGAGACTCAGCATTTCAACTGAAATGTTCAATATCTTCCCATTAATTGTCTCTTCTCAAATAAGGAGCACAAATCAAATGAGTCGACCAAATCTGATAAAGTCTAGATTATTCTAAAGCAGCCTATATTGACACAGATGATACTTTTGGACCACCATTGTTGAGGAACAAGCTTTTATTTGTGGTTCAAAAAGAGTGAATATGTTACAGTCTTCTACAGTTTCTTTATTCATAGGTTCAAGTGAACTGGAGAATTGGATGAAGAAGTTAAAGAGAGAGAACTATCTTACCTGGTTAGAGTTTCATGAGATCACAAGGAATAGGACGTTAGCTCTGTGTGGGTGAGGGATTTGGGTGTCACCAACTGCCTATTAAAACACTACCTCCTTCATCCAATGTGGATGCTCAAAAACTGGTTCCACAAAGGAATAGAAGAAAGCATATGTGAATACCCGGAGGACTTAACATCCCTGCCAACACATACAGAATCCAAGTAAGTTATTGATCCATTGCTTCTTATCTTTCTATTTTAAAAAATTACCACACCATTTTTTATATTATAGTCATCATTACCTGCCAGATTCCTCCAAAATCCTGGAAGATTTTGCAATCACTGTAGCCCCCAGAGCTTTACATAACATCTACTTCATAGCAGATACTCAATCAACAAATAGAATTAAATTGAAAGTATCAGTTGTAGAGACTAAGATGAAAAATATTTAGGCAGTAGTAAGTAATGTTATCAGTCTCCTTAGATCTAAAATATTTTTTACTATATATATATATTCACCAGCTGAATACACTAATATTTTGGTTCAAACATAACAAATACTTATTTTCTTATTATTGGTAAAGATACTGCTATTCCAGAAGTTTTAACCTTTTTTTGTGCCATGAATCCTTTTGACAGCCTAATGACATCTATATTCATACTTACAGTAAAACTCAATTTCAGTCAGAGTTCTGAAAAATCAGAAAGGTAATTTTTCCCATTCATGTCTGCAGCCTCCTTGAATGCTACATGGCACATGAACACCAGGTTAAAAAAAGTCCTGATGAAATCAATTTGAAATACGTATTATGTCTACAAGGTAGGTAATACTGTCTCCTTACGCTGGGCTCCTTTTTTAAAAACAATCTGCCAGATTTATTGTATATATTCTGTATTGTATATAACCTCCTACTGTTCCAAACATTTTGAAAATAAATGACCTCTATGCCAAAGCCTTTGACAGTGTGGATCACAATAAACTGTGGAAAATTCTGAAAGAGATGGGAATACTAGACCACCTGACCTGCCTCTTGAGAAACCTATATGCAGGTCAGGAAGCAACAGTTAGAACTGGACATGGAACAACAGACTGGTTCCAAATAGGAAAAGGAGTACGTCAAGGTTGTATATTGTCACCCTGCTTATTTAACTTCTATGCAGAGTACATCATGAGAAACCCTGGGCTGGAAGAAGCACAAGCTGGAATCAAGATTGCAGGGAGAAATATCAATAACCTCAGATATGCAGATGACACCACCCTTATGGCAGAAAGTGAAGAGGAACTAAAAAGCCTCTTGATGAAAGTGAAAGTGGAGAGTGAAAAAGTGGGCTTAAAGCTCAACATTCAGAAAACGAAGATCATGGCATCGGGTCCCATCACTTCATGGGAAATAGATGGGGAAACAGTGGAAACAGTGTCAGACTTTATTTTTTAGGGCTCCAGAATCACTGCAGATGGTGACTGCAGCCATGAAATTAAAAGACGCTTACTCCTTGGAAGGAAAGTTATGACCAACCTAGATAGCATATTGAAAAGCAGAGACATTACTTTGCCAACAAAGGTCCGTCTAGTCAAGGCTATGGTTTTTCCTGTGGTCATGTATGGATGTGAGAATTGGACTGTGAAGAAAGCTGAGCACTGAAGAATTGATGCTTTTGAACTGTGGTGTTGGAGAAGACTCTTGAGAGTCCCTTGGACTGCAAGGAGATCCAACCAGTCCATTCTGAAGGAGATCAGCCCTGGGTGTTCTTTGGAAGGACTGATGCTAAAGCTGAAACTCCGATACTTTGGCCACATGATGCAAAGAGTTGACTCATTGGAAAAGACTCTGATGCTGGGAGGGATTGGGGGCAGGAGGAGAAGGGGACAACAGAGGATGAGATGGCTGGATGGCATCACCGACTTGATGGACATGAGTTTGAGTGAACTCCAGGAGTTGGTCATGGACGGGGAGGTTTGGCATGCTGCAGTTCATGGGGTCGCAAAGAGTTGGACGTGACTAAGTGACTGAACTGAACTGATAAGCAATTAATTTTAAATAATTTTAAAAGGTCTTTCCCTAAAACTGATGTCACTAGCCAAAATACCCCTGTGCAAGTGAGATGAAAGCAAATTTAGTGACCCCCGACTTCCCTGTCTTTCTTGTCAGTGTTTCCTAATCAGCCACACTTTTTAAAAATTTATTTTATTGAAATATATTTGATTTACACAGAACTGGAAAGTTATGACCAGCCTAGATAGCATATTCAAAAGCAGAGACATTACTTTGCCAACAAAGGTCCGTCTAGTCAAGGCTATGGTTTTTCCTGTGGTCATGTATGGATGTGAGAGTTGGACTGTGAAGAAAGCTGAGCACTGAAGAATTGATGCTTTTGAACTGTGGTGTTGGAGAAGACTCTTGAGAGTCCCTTGGACTGCAAGGAGATCCAACCAGTCCACTCTGAAGGAGATCAGCCCTGGGATTTCTTTGGAAGGAATGATGCTAAAGCTGAAACTCCAGTACTTTGGCCACCTCATGCGAAGAGTTGACTCATTGGAAAAGACTCTGATGCTGGGAGGGATTGGGGGCAGGAGGAGAAGGGGAAGACAGAGGATGAGATGGCTGGATGGCATCTGAGTGAACTCCGGGAGTTGGTGATAGACAGGGAGGCCTGGCATGCTGTGATTCATGGGGTCGCAAGGAGTCGGACATGACTGAGCGACTGATCTGATCTAATCTGATGTAAAAGAATGTAAAACACACATTCTTTTTCATATTCTTTTCCATTTGGTTAATCACAGAATGTTGAAGACAGTTCATTTACTATACAGTATGGAGAAGGAAAGGGCAACCTACTCCAGTATCCTTGCCTGGGAAACCCCTATGGACAGAGGATCCTGGCAGGCCACAGCCATGGGGTCACAAAAAGTCTGACACGACTCACCACCTAAACAACAACAGTAGAGTAGGACCTTTTGGTTGCCTATTCTATGCATATAATAGTTTGCAGCTGCTAGTCCCAAACTCCCAATGCCCCCACCACCTCCCTCCCCTTTGGAGACCGCAAGTTTGCTCTCTAGGCCTATGAGTCTGCTTCTGTTTCACGGAGAAGTTCATTTGTGCCTAGTTTAGATCCCACATAGAAGCGTTCCACCGACTCGATGGACATGAGTTTGAGCAAGCTCCGGGCGTCAGTGATGCACAGGGAAGCCTGGTGTGCTGCAGTCCACGGGGTCGCAAAGAGTCCGACACGACTGAGCAACTGAACTGAACTGAGAAGTGATATTATACGGTATTTGTCTTTCTCTTTCTGCCTAACGTCACTTAGTATGACAATTTGTAGGTCCATCCACGTTGCCGCAAATGCCATTATTTCTTGTCTTTTACCAGCCACATTCTTTGACTCAGGGAGGTGAGTGATGAACCAAAGTGTTACTCTGTGTTTATAGCAACGACCTGGACTTTCCCTCCTGAACACAGCTGCTCAAGCCACACACCTAAAACATGAACGTGAATTACAAGAACAGTGTTTTAGTCATGCACACATCCATGCCTCAGGTTTCCTCTTCTCCCTTGTTAGTATATGCAAGTTTCTTTAGAGTACATTCTTTTTATTATTGAAGGTGTTAGACTTTCACTAGAAAATCTGAGGACAATTTGAAATTTTTTTACTGTCTTTGCCATGAACTCCTAGATGAATAATTTCTCTTTGGTAAATTGGAAGGAAGAGCTGAAAGATCATTGAAGATTATTTACATTGTCCATTAAAAAAAACCTCTTGAATTCTTCTTTCCCCAAGTATCTCATTGAGAAATTAATTCAAATAAAGAAATCAATTCTTTAGTGGCTTCTTTTTGACAAAGGATACAAGCCTCACTGTTATATGTTATGTAGTTGGACATGGGTAAGCACTAAGCCATTTCCGTAGATTATATTCTTGCATTAGTTATTTTAGAAATACAGGAGCTGAAGTAAGAAATGAGCTGTACCTTTTTATTACTTTTCTTCCCTCTAAAATAAATCTTCTTCCAGCGATCCATGTCTATATCCTCCAAAAGTACGGCATCAACATTCACTTTGAAAAATGGGCTCAGGCCACATTCTTCTCCACTGGACGCTTAATTTGTTCTGGCCTTTCTGAAAAGCAACATCATCCTTGGGATCTACCAGGGATTACTCCGCAGCCTGAATGGAGTAATGTCCCTGCCAAGAGGATCAGGAAGCACCGTGGAAAACAGAGAGAATCCTTGGCTGTCAGATGGCGAGCGCGCCTGTCGAGTTCTCTACCCCGTTCCTCCCTCCAGATCCTAGTCAGCCCTGAGACACTCATTTCTTCCTTAGCTGAGAGCTCTGTTGGGAAAGAAAGGCTGGCCAGAAACATAACCAAAAGCCTCTCTGGCAAAGAGTTCTTTAAACTGTTTGAAACAGCATGCTGGGTTTGTCTATCAAGGGAGCCATCTATTAGAATCACAGTGGCTTCTGCAGGAAGATCACATTCTGTTTCATTCTCTCTATTTACAAGTTAGGGTTGAATGGCTTACAAACCAGGCCTTGAGAGCGGACCATTTCCTTTAACAGACTTTATCATATTTTAATTCATCCACTGATTTCCCTTCCCCTCTCACTAATGTTTCAATTACTATCCAAGAGGAGTCAGGGCCGGGCTACAGCAGCTCCTAGCTGGACCCCAGCACAAGCAGAGCATGAGTTCTCTGCACAAAAGGCCTTAGCATGTGTCTGTTGTCACAAGACTAATTTATTCTGAGAAACTGCTTTAAATCATTATCACCCATGGCCCTGATACTTAATAAAATCTCCAGAAAACTTGAAGACCCGACTGCAGAGCAAAATAGATTCAAATGTACATTTTTTTCATCCCCTATTCATTTAGATTTGAGATTTTTAAACATTTTTTGTGACATGAATCCCTTTGGCATTTTTGTAAAATTTGTATGCTCAGAGTAATAACTCTTCAAAATCATAAACCAATAGTGTTGAAATATCATCATCAACATATCTAAATATAAATTTGAGAACTCTGGGTGTCTGCTCCAAAGTGTAAGGAGCTTAGAAGTTGCCTCTCAGTCTGTACTTTTAACAACAAGTAAAAAGCTGAATAACTGAAAAATCAACAACTCTTCTTAGATCTGTCAGAGAAGTGAGGTCACAGGGCAAAGTGCTGGCCCCAATATTGGAGAGACAGATGGGCACAGTGGGAGAATGGCAATTTATTGAACAGAAATCCATAAGCAGAAACCATTGCTGGGACCTGTGCTGAGGTAGGAAAACCCGAACTGTAGTTTAATTGATGGAGGCTCAGTTTAGACAAGCATAAGAGTGAAAAACTTGGGTTTTCCTGGTAGCTCAATAGTAAAGAACCCACATGCCAATGCAGGGGACATGGGCTCCATCCCTGGGCCAGGGAAGATTCCTTGGAGAAGGAAATGGCTAACCACCCCAGTATTCCTGCCTGGGAAATACCATAGACAGAGGAGCCTGGAGGGCTACAGTCTGTGGGGTCACAAAGAGTTGGACACACTTAGCGACTGAGCATGCATGCAAGAATTAAAAGCTACAGGAGAATTCGGTCTAGAGGTGTGGTGGTGGGGAGTCGGAGACAGTCACTTTTGTGAGTTTTACCTCTAGGAATGAGGTCCTCATCATGAAAGTTGGAGAAACATCCCCTTGTGCTTCTGGAAAAGAAATCCATTTAAAATACTCCAGAGTATTCTCTTTTTAACAAGGCCTGCCCTCAGGAGAAACTTAGCTAGCCAGAACTACCTGCAGAAAGGGGAATTCCCAACTGGAGGCCGCTCTAGCCTTCCACATAGAGGAAGAGAAATACCCAATTACAGCTACCTTTAGCCATCCATTTCCACCAAAAGGGGAGAAAAAAACTGGAAGAACTGGTGAAGTTCACAGTCCAGAGTCACAGGCCCACCTAAAGACTCAAACCTAATCATAAAACTAGAGCCACATCATTTACCACACAACTGAAGCATTTGACAAAACCCAATACCCATTCATGATAAAAACTCTCGGCAAGCTTGTACTAGAAGGTAATTTCCTCAGTTTGATAAAGAACATTTTTAAACACCTACAGCTAACTGTGTGGTTAGTGGTGAGAACACAAAGCTTTCTACTCGGATTAGAACAAGACAATGATGTCCTTTCTTAAAACTGCTTTTCAACATCATACTGGAAATACCAGCTATGCAATAAGAAAAGAAAAAGAAGAAAAATGTACACAGAAGGCTGGGAAGAAAAGAATAAAACTGTCTGCTTGCAGAGGACAAGATCATCTATGTAGAAAATCTGAAAGAAATTGACTCAAAAGATATTCTGGCACTAATAGGCAATAACAGCAAAGTTGTTGTTTTGCAAGATTAAAACATAAGTAAATTGCTTTTGTATATATCAGAAATGAATATGTAGGTTTGAAACTTTAAGTTACCATTTACATTAGCATCCTCCCCCTAAAATAAAATACTTAGATATAAATCTAACAAATATGTACAAGATCCATGTAAGGAAAACTATCAAACTCTAACGAAAAATCAAAGAAAGAACTAAATGCTATGGCCAATTCATGCTGATATATGGCAGAAACCAACATAATATGTGAAGCAATTATCCTCCAATTAACAATAAATAAATAAATAAACAATTTTTAAAAAAAAAGAAAAAAGAACTAAATAAAGGGAGAAATATTCCATGTTAATGGATAGGATGACTCAATATTGTGATGATACCATTTCTTTCTAACTTCATTTATAGACTCATTCCAATTCTAATCAAAATCCTATCTAGCTATTATGTAAATATTGAAAAATTGATTCTAAAATTTATACAGAGAAGGAAAAAATGAACAGCCAATATTGAAGAAGAAAGTTGGAAAACTGACACTGCTGCTGCTGCTGCTAAGTAACTTCAGTCGTGTCCAACTCTGTGTGACCCCATAGATGGCAGCCCACCAGGCTCCCCTGTCCCTGAGATTCTCCAGGCAAGAACACTGGAGTGGGTTGCCATTTCCTTCTCCAATGCATGAAAGTGAGAAGTGAAAGTGAAGTCGCTCTGTCGTGTCCGACTGTTATCGACCCCATGGACTGCAGCCCACCAGGCTCCTCCGTCCATGGGATTTTCCAGGCAAGAGTACTGGAGTGGGGTGCTATTGTTTTCTCCAAAACTGACACTATCTAACTTCAAAACTCATTTATAAAGTTATAGTAGTCAAGAGGGTGTGATACTTGTTAACAAACAAACAAATAGATCAATGAAAAAAATTAGAGTCAAGAAAATGATTCACATAAATATAGTCAAACAGATAAACGTAACTGATCTTTGACAAAGTAGCAAAGGCAATACGTAGAGCAAAGATAGTAAAAAAGTGGTGTTGGAGCAGCCAGACATTCACATGCAAAAAAATGAAGCTAGACCCAGACTTTACATTCTGGTTCTTGACTGGACAATAGGACCAGACAGATTTGACCATTCCCAGCAGACATAAGAACTCAAGTACCAACCTTACCAAGAGGAGCCTATGTACCATCAGAAGCAGCAGAACATCCCACGGCATGGGGGTGTGCTATGGACTGAACTGTGTCTTCCTTTAAATGTGTATGTTGAAGACCTAACCCTCAGTGTGAACATATTTGGAGATCAAACCTTTGAAAGTTACTTAGGTTTAGATGAGGTCATGGCAGCAATACTCTCATGGTGACATTATCTATGTATCTCTGTATGTGTGCTCAGTCATGTCCGACTCTTTGTGAGCCCATGGACTGTAGCTCACCAGGCTCCCCTGTCCATTGGATTCTCCAGATAAGAATAATGGGGTGGGTTGCCATTTCCTGCTCCAGGGGCTCTTCCTGACCCAGGGATGGAACCCACAGCTCCTGTCTCTCCTGCACTGGGAAGCAGAGTCTTCACTAGCTTTATAAGAGGAGGAGAGAGAACATGCTCTCTTTCTGCCATGAGAAGACAAAGGACTGCAAGCCAGAAAGAGAGGCCTCACCAAGAACCAAATCACCCCCACCCCCTGCACCTGGATCTTGAAGTTCCCAGCCTACAAAACTGTGATAAATCAATGTGTATTGTTTAAGCCTAGGGTATTTTCTTGTAACTGCCTGGGCTCAGATAAAGTGCTTTGTGTAGGAGAGAGAGGATCAAAGCAAAAGAAGAGAACAGCACATCATATTAACACATGATCAGATATTGGCAAGATTTGCTTCTGGACACAATTAAGTATTTCTCAGAACACTAAGAAATACTTTGGGTCAACTCTATGGGAGCTCAAGTTCTCCATTGTAACAAGAGGGTCAAGAGCCAGTAAAACAGAAGTTAATAACATCTAAATATGTTAACACTATTTCTTGCTTGGGGCAAGGCATTGGTCTAACACATTTACATACTCATTTAATTCTCATAATGACCCCTTGTGGGATAGATTTTCACCATTCCCATTTGATAGATGAGGAAGCCAAGGCACAAAACGGTTAAGAAGCTTCCGTGAGTATACACCTCTCTAAGAGGTGATGTTGTTCAGTCACTCAGTCATTTCCAACTCTTTGCAACCCAGTTGACTGTAGCACACCAGGCTCCTCTGTCCTCCACTATCTCCTGGAGTTTGCTCAAATTCATGTCCAAAGAAGCGGTACTGGGATTTTAATCTAGACTGTTTCTAGAGTTGTTTTACTCTTGATGTTCAACTGTGTTCCTGGGTCACCAAAAATTGCACTGGTAATGAGTCCTGTTAGCCAGCTAACACCCACCTCTATCTGAATCATAGGTAAACTTAAGTCACAATTCCTTGAAAACCCATCTGCCTCTTTCCCTGAAGTATTCCAGAGAGGTGATTCTTATTTTTCTTACCAAGGGTCAAATTCACACACATCTACATTTGACATTTAAATCATCTGAAACATCTCACTTTTCCACAGAATGAAGTGAAGTGAAGCGAAAGTTGCTCAGTCATGTCTGACTCTTGCGACCCCATGGACAGTAGCCTTCCAGGCTCTTCTGTCCATGGGATTCTCCAGGCAAGAATACTGGAGTGGGTTGCCATTTCCTTCTCCAGGGCATCTTCCCAACCCAGGAATCGAACCAAGGTCTCCTGCATTGCAGGCAGATTCTTTACCAACTGAGCTATGGGGAAAGCCCATAGAATAGCTTCTATAGAATAGCTTCTAGGAAAATAAAAATAAATAGCTCCATGTGCTAGAACTGTCTCTAAAACAATTGATGTTCCATTTTCATATATTCATTCATTCATCCAACAAATATTGCTGGGCACTTACTATATGTCAGGAACTGTTCAGGTACAAGAATTATAAAAGTAAAAACACAGAAGCTCTGCCCTGATGGACTCACATTCTAGTTGAAGGGCAGGAGAAAGATACATAGTAAAGAAATAAACACATAATATGTCCAGAGAAGATATGAAAAAAATAAAGAAAAGAGTATTTATTATTAAGAGATAAAGGTAGGTGCAAGCAAGCTTGCATTGCTTGACATTTTCAGTTACCTTAGAAAAGGTAGGTAATAAAACCCCATGGACACGAAATAGTTCAGTCAGTAAAGAATCTTCCTGCAGTGCAGGAGACCAGGGTTTGATCCCTGGGTCAGGAAGATCCCCTGGAGAAGGAAATGACAACCCACTTCAGTATTCTTGCCTGGAAAATGCTATGGACAGAGGAGCCTAGCAGGTTACAGCCCATAAACTCTCAAGAGTCGGATATGACTTAGCAACTAAATCATCATAATTATGTAAGTAGCCTTAGCCACATTATATGAATTCAGATATTCCTCAGATCAATGTATGACCTCCACAAAACCCTACACAGAAGGAATTCTAGTAGACCACGCTACTTCATGAAAGTGAAAGTTGCTTGGTCTTGTCCGACTCTTTTCCATCCCGTGGACTCTACAGTCCATAGAATTCTCCAGGCCAGAATACTGGAGTGAATAGCCTTTCCCTTCTCCAGGGGATCTTCCCAACCCAGGGATCGAACCCAAATCTCCCACATTGCACGTGGATTCTTTACCAACTGAGCCACAAGGGAAGCCCAATTATGCTACTTCATAAGGAGATGTTATCCCCAAACAGAAACAGTAAAAAGGCATGGACTATTAAAATAATTACTGAATGTATGCATATTAGCTCCAAGTTTTTATTACATACAAAATTTGTATTCATGAAGAGTCTAGCCACTTTTCCAAGTTTATGTTCATCTTGATATTAACAAAATATTGTTCAAAAAGTCCAGTGACTAGTTACTCGAGGAGGGGAAAAAAACCTTAAAAATCCTAAAATAATGCAAAAGTTTGAACTGACATTATCTTATAATCAGAACATCCTTTCAGAAGAAAGCTCAACAGGAAAATATCTCCATAAATGTGTTTTTGTAGTGCTTTCTAATTCCCACGAACATAATGCTAGAGATTTCTGTGTGACTTCAGTACCCACCGCAGGAGGCAGAATTTATGGGAAATTCCTGGAACCTATGACTGTGATGAGATGTCACTCCAGCGATGTGTGATGTTATAAGGCACAACTGATCTTAAGCAGGTAGATTATCTGGATGGGCCTGATCTAATCACACTAGCCCTTTGAAGTAGAGCAATTTCCCCTGCTGCTGACATTGAAGAGAGGCCAGAGAAGAAGACAAAGAAGTCAGGCAGAGCTGAGGTTTGAGAAGCATTCTACGTGCCACTGATGGCTGAAGTTGGAGGAGGCCACACAAAAGGGGTTGGGAATTCAGCAAGGAAATGGGGACCTCAGTGTCACACCTGTAAAGAACTTGATTCTACCAACACTGTTGAGTTCTGCCCCAAGGCCACAGGGCTGAGGTTTGGTACCAAGGCCCAGAAGCAGAGCCCAGACCAAGGTTGTCTCCAAAGCTGACTGAGCCCCTTTGTAACCATTACCAAAGACAGCCCTCCCTCACCCCCTGCCACCCCTGATCATCCCCAGCAGGCTTTCTGACTAAAAATTAGGTAAAAATGCTCACCCCAGTAATCAGCCTATACCACCCTAACCAATCACCAGAAATTTTGTCTTGAGGCGATAAAAACTGGCTACTAACCCAGGAAAGGCGACGCCTTCTCTGGCCTGTCAGAGGGTCGGCCCCCTGCATTTGCTGTGCCCTGGTTATCGCTGCTCTTTGCTCTTAATAACCTCACTCCCTTCTGAAATGCTCTGTGTCTGGAAAATTCTTTTCCAGCCTTTGCTGGGACTGCCTCAACAAACACTTGAATGAGCTTGGAGCCTTCTCCCAGAGCCTTCAGAGCCCCCAGACTTCTGTGAATTAACACATTGTGAATTAATAAGTGAGTGTTGTTTTAAAGCCACTAATTTTGCAGTAGTTTGCTACGCCAGCATAAAAAAACGAATACTCCCACTTACCCTCGGTCACAGCAAATGCCTCTAAACAATATTTTCTGTTTCTATTGTTAGGACTGTTTCGATTGGGTTCACCCAACTGAACTGGCTGTCACAGTATTTAAAGCACAGTATCATCTCTTCTTATTCCATTGACCTTGCTTGTCTCTTCTATGGCAGAGTTGGTGTTTTGCCTTGCACTGGTGCGGTATCCATTCATTAACATTTCCTCGGGGTCACTTTATGCTCTGTATCATTTGGTGCGTTGTTAGCTGCATAGTTTGGAATGCTTGAAATTTTGTTAGCTTGATTTCACCATCCTTTTAACAATCGTCGCCTATATTTAAAGTTGTGCCATTTTAACCAAAGTGTGATATGTCAAATCAGACTACGAGTGGAATTGGTTTTATTCTCCACATAATTAATTGTTTAAATTGTGAAATTAACTTTTGTTTTGACATTTGGCAGCTTCAGCAAGTTGAAGGAAAGTGGTGGCCCCACAAATCATTACTGGATTCTGTAGTCATTACCATCTGTCTTGTGCATAGCTAAGCTAGGTATATAGCTTTCTTCCCAGTTATGGTAAAGTATGAACGTCAGGATCTCTTACAAAACTTCACTTGCGATTCATGAGCTGGAACCAGTAAAAACTGACTCTCCTTTCCAAACAATCCCTGAAGTTTACAAAGCTCCACTGTGATTATTTCATTAAAGGATCTCCAACAGCAAGGAAGAAAGTCATGGGTTGGCACCAGAATCAATTCTCTACCCGGTAGAGAAGGATGCCAGGAACTAGCAAATTAAAATCAGGAGGGAAAAAGACAAAGGTGTGCAAACGAAAGGAGGCATTGAATACCCGGTCTCCTCCCACCAAAGCAATCTGAAGATAGTGAATGTGAACTGAGTCAGGAGGAGATGAAGAGAAAGTCTGTAAGAAGTCAAATAAAGGACCAAACTGAGGGGTCTGTGGTGACATTAGCAGGAAATAAGAAGCAGTTTTGGGGCTCTCCTGGTGGCTCAGATGGTACAGAATCTGCCTTCAATGCGGGAGATCTGGATTTGATCCCTGGGTCAGGAAGACCCTGGAACAATACTATAGCAAGTTCAGGAAAGGCTTCTTTAAAAATGGTCCATGTCTAAAAAATATATATATTTTTTTATTTTATATATATATATTTTTAATATTTATATATATAAATATATATATATATATATTTTTTTTAAGTTCTTAAAAAAAAAAGGAATCAGCCAGTGTCTTGTCAGTTTGAAACAACCAACTGATATAGCTTGATCATAAACATACCAATACCAAGTCTGTCTGTTATATGTGCTGGGCTTAGTTGCTCAGTTGTGTCCGACTCTTTGCTACCCCATGGACTAGCCTACCAGGCTCCTCTGTCCACGGGGATTCCCAGGCAAGAATACTGGAGTGGGTTGCCATGCCCTCCTCCAGTGGACCTTCCCGACCCAGAGATCAAACCCAGGTCTCCCACATTGCCAGTGGATTCTTTACCAGCTGAGCTACCAGGGAAGCCCAGATAAAGGTAGAAGGTAGATGTAAAACTGAAAGGAAGCCGCCACCTTGGAGACGTGCTGTTACATTTAGGAAAGTAAGGAGAGAGTCCTGTCTGATCTCCAGTCTGCATCAAATCCTAAACAAGGCTGACTGACCTGAGACTCTCAACAACTTTCCAGAATGGCAGAGCTGCTTCAGTTTCATGATCTGATGCAACCTCTTGTCCATTTAAAACAACAACAACAACAAAAACACATGGGTTTTAAGTCCACCATTATTATTCTGAAGATTTCCTGATGTTTGGAGAAGGGTGAGCAGATGAGCACCAGCAGTGACAAGGAGGGTGTTATGGTGCAGCTGTAAGGAAGTCAGGAGCTTGTGTCTGCGGGTCCAGGTATGTAACGTAACATCTAGGTGGGGAGGCTGCCACACCCTCCTAGTCTTCCAGAGAATTCTTGTGTGAAATTTCCTGGCTTTAGGATGTTACCTCAATTTATAAGAAGATAATGCCGATGAGGGTGCACTAAACACGCCTCGCACCTACATGAGGTGCACTGTGACCTCTAGACTAGGGTTGGAAAGAAGTGAAGACATTGCCTTCAAGAAGCTGGACTCAGAAGAAGGGGAAAAGATAAATTTCAGCGTAGATGCAGTAGAATTTCAGCAAAGTTCTGCAGGAGCAAGAAGATGGACCATTTATTCCTGAGGGAATCAGGAAAATAATCATCAAGGTACCATTTGAACTGAATCTTGGAAAATAAATAAGACTTTCTCTTATTTTTTCAGTTATTACATGACTTTCTCAAGTAGAGGAATGAGGGAAAGGCACTACAAGTAAAGCTAAGGTGAATGATTTCTCGGGTAAAAGACTGTATTAGTTTGCTTTGTTGGTTGGTTGAAGTTGTGTCCAACTCTTGCGATCTGTAGCACACCAGGCTCCTCTGTTCATAGGATTTCCCAGGCAAGGATACTGGAGTGAGTTGCCATTTTCTTCTCCAGAGGATCTTCCTGAACGAGGAATGGAATTCATGTCCCCTCCTGCTGTAATGAAATACCACAGGCTCGGCGTCTTAAACAACAGAACTGTGTTGTATTTCTGGAGACTAGAAATCTGAGGTCAAAGTGCCCACAGTGTTGGTTTCTCCTAAGGCCTCTCTCCTTGGCTTGCAGATGGCCGTCTTCCTCTGCATCCTCCCGTGGCCTTTCCTTGCTTCCTGCATCCCAGGGATGTCTTCCTCTTTGTATAAGAACATCAGTCCTGCTGGACTAGAGCCCAACCCTAACAGCCTCTTGTTCACTTTATTACCTCTTTAAAGATTCTTTCTCCAAATACAGTCACATCCAAAGATACTAGGGGTTGTTGTTGTTCAGTTGCTAAGTCATGTCCAACTCTTTGTGACCCCATGGACTAGAGCACGCCAGACTTCCCTGTCCCTCACCATCTTCCAGAGTTTTCTCAAACTGGGCATTGAGGATTCAAATATGAATTTTGAGGAGACACAATTCAGTTTATAAGAAGAAATGGAAGTCTAAGGAGTTACTAGATTCAGGGTGCCTGAAATCTATACACAAAGGGAAGAGAATCCTGGGACATAGACTAGATATGAAGTACTGACACCTGAGTATGAAGAGGGCCATGTCCTGCCAAGGCATTAGGGCTTGTCCTGTAAGCAAGAAAATGATGTGATGTGATGTGACTTGAAGTCTAGGAAGATATCACAGGACGTACATGCAGTGGACTGGAACAGGGAGGCTGGGGCAAGCAGGAAGGCTCAACAGATAAGGTGGGCAGGTGATAAACCAAGGCAGCATGAGCATGGGCAAGAAGGGCAGAGGCCTGAGCACAAATAGTCAGGCTTAGATGAGTGGCTGGTAGTTGTATTTGGAGATGGGAAAAGACAGAAGTCAAAGATATCTCATAAATTCCTAGCCTGGGATACTATGCCAGGTGCATCAAGAGAAAACCACCAGGAGGTAGATCTATTTAGATGTCTTTTTTTCCCATTTATTTAATTAAAAAGTTTTTGGTGGATCCAGGGCATAATGAGTTCAATTCTTATTGGTAGATATAAGATGCTTGAAGGGTATCCAGGGAGAAATGAAAAATACCTTCAGTTGGAAATATGTGTAGGGTAGAAGTTACGGTGGTAAATACAGATTTTGGAATCATGAGCATATGGGTAACAGCTGAAATTATAGCAGAAAACGACATCAGCTGGTGAGCAGAAGGGAACAACATAGGAGTAGATGGTGGTGGAATCAGTTAAGGAGCAGGTAAAGGAAAAGGAGTTGGCGAGAGACTGAGAAGGATGATTGGAGAGTGAGGTAAGACCTGGAGAGCAGCGATTGTCCTGGATGGTGTGTAGGGGAGAGTTTAAGGAATTGATCAGTAAGGTCTAGTGACTTATAGTTCAATTCAGTTCAGTTGCTCAGTCATGTCTGACTCTTTGCAACCCCACGGACTGCAGCACGCCAGGCTTCCCTGTCCATCACCAACTCCCGGAGTTCACTCAAACTCATGTCCATTGAGTCGGTGATGCCATCCAACCATCTCATCCTCTGTCATCCCCTTCTCTTCCCACCTTCAATCTTTCCCAGCATCAGGGTCTTTTTAAATAATTCAGTTCTTTCCATCAGGTGGCCAAAGTATTGGAGCTTCAGCTTCAGCATCAGTCCTTCCAGTGAATAGTCAGGGCTTATTTCCTTTAGGATGGACTGGTTGGATCTCCTTGCAGTCCAAGGGACTCTCAAGAGTCTTCTCCAACACCACAGTTCAAAAGCATCAATTTCTCAGTGCTCAGTTTTCTTTATAGTCTATCTCTCACATCCATACATGACCACTGGAAAAACCATAGCTTTGACTAGACGGACCTTTGTTGGCAAAGTAATGTCTCTGCTTTTTAATATGCTGTCTAGGCCAAAACAGATCATCGAATTGGAAAATGAGGTTGACTACAACTGACTCAGGTCATCCAGCATGCTTTGACAACAATACCATAGGCTGAGTGGCTTAAATAGCAAACATTTATTTCTCATAGTTCTGGACTGAAAGCTGGAAGCCCAAAATCAAAATGATTTTGGTGAACACCTTCCTCCAGGTTAACACATGCTGTATCCTTACATAGTGGCAGAGATGGGGAAAGAGAGAGAGAATGAGAGAGAGAGGTCTCCCTCTGGTCTCTGGTCTCTTCTTATAAGGGTACTAACCCCATCATAGGTGTGCTCTCCTTGGGACCTCATCTAAACCTAATTACTTCCCAGAGACCAAACCTCCTGATACCATCCAACTGGAGGTTGGGACTTCAATATATGAATTTGAGGATATGCAAACATTTAGTCCATAGCAATAACCTTGGTAAAAACAGTTTTGGAAGAATGAGGTTAGCAGATGCTCTGGAACAAGATGAAGAACAAATGGGAGTGTAGAAAGTGGACTGAGTATGGAATACTTTTTCATGAAACCTGATTTCAAAGGAAAGGAAAGACGCAGTGTCTAGTAAGACTGCTGCTCAAGCAACTGTGCAACCCCAGCAAGACAGGGAAGATGAGGCAATTCTTAATAGAAGAAATCTTTACAAGATGTCCATCAAAGAGACATTGTCACCCACACCTTACAAGTGAGGAAACTGAGACTCAGAAAGGTTAATACATTTCTCCAGGTCACCCAGCTGGGTAAGCAAATAGAGCCAGGATTTTAACCCAAGTCTTTCTGCATTTGAAGAGGCCCCGCATCCCTTGTAAGATGTGCAAAGGTCAAGTAATAAGTATGAGTTATAAATGTGAGGGCCACAGAAAACATATTTGGGCACAGATTACATCAATCCTGAATGGCACTTTTTGGACAAAGGGGGAACTCTGTCCTGAATTGTGCTAAGACGCATCCGTGACTTGAACTGAAAGCTCTTACTAAATTCTGCTACCAGGTGGCACCTGGCATAATGAGATACTAGTTGGCACCTTAAGAAAACGGAGTCTTACAGAAAGAATCATTGCACACCTGTGCAGCCATCCACAGCCTAGGAAAATGAAGCAACTTCTTCTATTTCTATTTGTAGGAAAGATTCCTATAAACTCCTCCTTGTCTAGCTCTAGTCTCCCATCACTCTTTGGATAGAAGAACCTCAGCGTGTGTCAAGATGTGGTGCCATTCTTCAGATTATGGAGTTTAACCAAAGGTTGAACTCAGACATTTCAGTACCCAGTCTTTTGCTCAATGAGATGAAGGGTAAATACACAGGCAACTGGCTGAAGAGTTAATTGTTTGACTCTCATATTTCTCCTTCATTCTACAGAATATTTCACTAATGCCTCTGCCCTCCATCTATCTTTGTATTATTCCACAAGAGTGAAACTCTCAAAATGGCTAAGGTGTATTTATGAGGCTCTAAATGGAGGGGTCCCATTTATAACTGGAACAAAGCTGTGTGGTCTGCATTTAGGCTTAATAGCCGAGTCTCTTTCTCAAAGACATTAGCCAGAAAATCCAATTTTGTTGAAGTTGCTTTGCATTTGGAATGCTCTATATAGACAGTTATCTCTTGCTTCCAGAAGAGCTAACTAGTCTCAGGTCATTAGGTTAGAAGTCTGAATGCTTATATCATATAAAACACAAGAATAACCCAAAGTTAACAGTACATAACCGTTTATATGTATCCTCAGTCATGTCCAACCCTTTGTGAGCCCATGGACTGTAGCCCACCAGTCTCTTCTGTCCATAGAATTCTCCAAGCAAGGATACTGGAGTGGGTTGCCATGCCCTCCTCCAGGGGGTCTTCCCAACCCAGGGATAGAACCTGAGTCTCTTGCATCTCTTGTATCGGCAGGCAGACCTCGGAAGCCCAAATAACAGTTTAATGCAGCCGTATTCATACATTTCATATTTGCTTGTCTGAGACTGGTGACAGGAAGCGCGACTATCTTTTCCAACTATGGCAAAAATTAAAGCACTCAATGATATAGGAAAGATTTATTTCCCAAGATGAGAAAGACAGAAACCCATTTTTGAAATATACTTGAAGTGTGGTAAATCACTTCAGTCACATCCAACTCTTTGCGACCCCATGGACTGTAGTCTGCCAGGCTCCTCTGTCCATGGGATTTCCCAGGCAAGAATGCTGGAATGGGTTGCTGTTTCCTCCTCCAAGGGATCTTCCCGACCCAGGGATCAAACCCACATCTCTTATGTCTCCTGCATTGGCAGGCAGGTTCTTTACTACTAGCGCTATCTGAGGAGACCTGAAGTGTAGTTTTCACAAAACTACAAAGTTTATCCAAAGAATTAGAAGTGAAGAAAGATTTCAGAAGTAAAGATTCTCCAGCCCTTCTACAAATAGTCTGTGTGAGTGTGAACAAACCCCTTTATTTCTCTGGTTCAAGGTCCCTCTGTCTTCCTTGATGTTGTGGCTCCCAGTGGGACTCTTCCTGCTACTTCTAGACCAGATCTGCTGTGACTGGCTTTCCCATCCACAGGGGATGATGGAAAGATATACAAGCTCACCAGGGAGGAAAATATGACCACACGGTGGCGGTAGCACACACAAGCTTGCCCTTGTAGCTCAGACGGTAAAGCATCTGCCTGCAATGCAGGAGACCTGGGTTCAATCCCTGGGTTGGGAAGATGCCCTGGAGAAGGAAATGGCAACCCACTCCAGTATCCTTGCCTGGAAAATCTCATGGAGAGAGGAGCCTAGTGGGCTGCAGTCCATGGAGTTGCAAAGAGTCGGACACGACTGAGTGACCAACACTGCTCTACTACTCTTGACAAGTTTTAAGGATTTCTCTGGTGGTCTAGTGGTTAAGACATGGTGCTTGCAATCCTGGGTGGTGGTTTAGTCGCTAAGTTGTATCCAACTCTTGAGACCCAATGGATTTTAGCTTGCCAGGCTCCTCTGTCCATGGGATTCTCCAGGCAAGAATCCTGGAGTGTGTGGTCATTTACTTCTCCAGGGGATCTTCCCAACCCAAGAATCAACCCAGGTATCACCTGGCAGGCAGATTCTTTACCTACTGAGCTACGAGGGAAGATCAATGCCAGGGGGCATGAGTTTGATCCCTGGTTGGGGAACCTAGGGGAATCCCTCACAAAATGACACTATGCAGAGCCTACCATGGGGACCACCATCCAGAAGAGGAGGGCAAGGGAACTCCCAGGAGAGGGGGGACCAGAGAGGGGTCTGACATGTCTGACATCACCCAGCAACCCAACAGGGCATCTCTGGGTCAGACAGTCCCCAAAGGGCCACAGCACCAACCTGGGGTCCTAACAGCCCCAGAGCTTATCTTCTGTATCTCTAGAAGGCATTGGGCAGTTTCACAGGGTATGCAAACAAGGCAGGCTCTAAATGGCCAAAAGAAAAATAATAATAATAAAACTCTGCTTCCTTGGGCTATATTTAAAAATTGGGACTTCCCAGGTGGTTCAGTGGTAAAGGATCCACCTGCCAGTTCGAGAAACACAGGTTTGATCCCTGGTCTGGGAAGATTCCATATGCCACGGAGCAACTAAGCCCATGCATCACACTTATTGAGGCTGTGCTCTAGAGCCCAGGAGCCACAACTACTGAGCCTACATGCCCTAGAGCCTGTGCCCTGCAACAAGAGAAGCCACTGCAATGAGAAGCCTGTGCAGTGAAACTAGAGAGTAGCCCCCATTAACCACAACTAGAGAAAAGCCCACACAGCAACGAAGACCCAGCACAGCTAAAAATAAATAAATTATATATATTATATATCATATAAACTATATATTATTATATATAATTCATTATATATATTATTTATTTATGTATAAAAGATCCTATAAGCCACACACACACAAAGAAATAAAGAAATGCCCATGATGTTTCTCTTCAAGGTCTTTGCACACTTTCTGTCTGCTCCAAGCTTCCTCCCCTGGCACAGCTGCTCTCTCACTTCTTACCTGATTCTGGTCTCTGTTCAGGTGTTATGTGCCTGGAGGGTCCGCCCTGACAGCACCCTTACGCCATGCCTCACTCACCTACTGAACACCTCTCTTTGATTTTTCTTCATCTTTATTTGGGACCATGTCTGTTTTGGTTACCAGTGAACACCCAGCGCCTAGAACCCTGGATCTGACACAAACAGGCACTGAATGAATATTTACTGAATGAATGAACAAATGGATGCAAGAAATGCCTTCCTGGGGAAAGAAAACTTTTACAAACGTTTTAGGTTCACAGTAAGAAAGCTATCAAATATACCTATTGCAAGTTTAACTAATACTTCTGCAAGTTTAAATCATTAAAATACAGTCATGTCTCAGAAGGGAATACAATAAAACTTTCTGTTGAAAAGAGAATTCCCACTGAGGTTAGAAAAAGCAAAAATAATGTCAGTCTAGAGGATATTTTACTTGAAAGGTAAGTGCTCAAAAACAGTCCTACAATGGCAGCGTTTCATCAAGCATATTGGGTGCTTGGCAGTGTATTTTCACTGGTGTCATTTATGTCACACTTGGCTTACGCATGTTAAGATACACACATATTAAACATAACAACTACACAAAAAGGTATATAGAACTTGTCTCATTTTGAGAAAGAGGTAAGCCTTCTGGTTGATACTCTGATTGGTATTTATGGGAATTGTGGTATTAAGTTATATAAGGTCTTCCTTGCCAAACGATCAATTTAATATTGTGCCCCAAAGAGCGTCAGTCGTCTGAATAATTTCCTCCTTAGAGATTCAGACAACGTGAGAGGGCATTTTCAGATATTACTGGGCGAATTCCAACCCCACATTCACAAATCCATTGATTGGGTTGGGGAAATGAGTGAGGAGGGTGGGGTTGAAGTAGGGATGGGCAGACACCCAGGCCAGAGCAAACTGAATTACTACTTTCATTTGCTGTCCAGATTTACCAATAAAACACACTTGAGCTCGGTTTCCAGAGCGGCACTCCCACTCTGCTGCTCCTTTTCCATTTTAAAGAAAGAATCTCTGCTAGCTGAGTGATGTCATTATGTGTGTGTGCGTGTGTGTGTGTGTGTGTGTGTGTGTGTCTGTCTGTGTGTGTGTGTGTGTGTGTGTGTGTGTATTAGTTGCTCAGTCATATCTGACTTTTTGCAACCTCATGGACTGTAGCCCACCAGGCTCCTTTGTCCATGGAATTCTCCATCCAGGCAAGATTACTGGAGTGGGTTGCCATTCCCTTCTCCAGGCGATCTTTCCGACCCACGGATCAAACTCTCGTCTCCGGCATTGCGGGCAGATTCTTTACCGTCTGAGCCACCAGGGAAGCTGGACATTTGTCTATTTCTAAATATACATTATCTGTCATTTACTCAGCCCCAAGGTTTGGTTTCATTTTTTCATTCCAGAACCTTGGGTATCTTCTTTTTTTTTTTTTTTTTACAAGCTGAAGACTTTTTTTCTTTTACTTTTTTTTATTTTATTTTATTATATTTTTTAACTTTACAATATTGTATTGGTTTTGCTATATATCAACACGAATCTTCTTAAGCAGAAATCTGCAAATGTTCTTTTGGAACTCCTCAGGGCAACCTAAAAGGGAAATTTCATGAAAGTCAGAAAGAAAAAGTATTCACAACCATCTTAGACACGATGCCCCATCCAGCTACCCAAGTTAAATCATTTTTATTCTTTTACAAAATTTTCTAGTTTTTCAAAGCCTTATAACTTATTTTCAAGATTTTAATCCATGTTCCTAATACACAGACCTGTGATAAACTCTTAACCTAACCCACATAGCAGAGGGGGCTACAGACACAGTTTTAATCTCATAGAACTTGAGGTTGACCTTTTTCAGTCTCAAATACAGTCCACAGTCTCTCAAGATTAAGGGACTCAGAGCAAAAAGAAGATGAAATATGTGTCTAGCATTTCAGATAATCTTGCTTTCTGGATCCTAAAGGATGTCACTAGTTTTCATTCATTAATTTGTTCAGTCATTCACTCTATTCAACAAGCCTTTAGGAAACACCTACTAATGATACAGAAGTATAGCAGGTGCTGGAACAACTTTTCAGGATCTGATGATTCAGATCATCATTTCGTGATCTCCTGTCTTGTTTGCACTAATGTCCCTCTCACCCTGATAGGCACAGCCTCTTGCCCTGTGGTTTTCAGAAACCCAGTGTTCCGCATTCACCTAGCAGACCTGCCAGAGAGAGGTCATCTCCTAACTTCAAAAAGCACACATTTCTTCAGGCTTATATGCAAGTGGATCCATAATAGTCCCTGAAAAGGATGCTGTCTTTATCTTGTAGGGTATTTCAGGATGCCTATGGGAGATGCTCACTAAATTTATTGAAAGATCCTTGATGGACTAATTTCATTATACTATGCTGGACCCAGGAAATGATGCTTCTCAAAAAGGTCAGATCAGATGCACTATGGCATTGGATGTTTTCTGTAACTTCTTCCACCATGAATAATTTATCAAAAAGCGTTCTCAAATTCTGAACAATACAAATACAGAATAAATTATTAATACGCGCTTCCCCAACCTAATCTTCTTCTCTTCCTCTTTGACTTCATCCCCCTCACTGCTCTTATCATGACTCAGGAGAAAAGTCTCTATTCTGGGCTCTTCCATTAAACAGCTGAGTGCTCAAAAGGTTTGTGTCTCTCTTCCCTGTCTGTGAAGGGAAGGGTTGAATTAAATGAGTTTATGGCCTGTCAGCTCTTGAGAGTTCATCATTTTCATATCAAGATTTAGGAACAGGCGTGATTCTTTTTTCCCCCAATGTAATCCAGCTGCCTCTCTGAATGAGAATTTGAGAAATCTCCACCCAGGGTCAGGTGAATATCAATCCTTAGCATAGAAAGATAAGTTGCCACTGGATACTCACATAATAATGTCTCCACGTCGTTGGCAGCATTTGCTTGGAACTGGAGGAAGACAAGGAGAAAATCAAGTGGTTTGCTGCTCATCAGTGAATTCTCAGAGAAGATTCCTCCTTTGCTCCCTTACTCTTTGACTGCATCTGGGGCCTCTCCTTTGATGCCAAAAAGTTGAACCTGGTGGAAAAGCTTTACCTTTATTTCCTCCGTCCACTTCCCATCTTCATCACTCTGCTCTCGATCCCATCCACCCTTTCTCCTTGTTCTTTTCGGCTACCAAGCTAGTTGCCATTCTCCCAATCTGAAATGGAACTGAAAGACTGTGGAGAGAGTGGAAGAGGGGGAGAAAGATGTGTGGGCATTGTCTGGTGGAAACAGAAATATAATTAAGAGCAGGGAGTGACTGTCATGTACTTATTTTCCCTGTTTCTACTTGTTCCTGGTCCAAGAGGTTTTCGTTGAGATGATGTGCACTGTGGGTCTGATGGGCATAAAACAAGAGTCGATGTTGATGGTGGATGTCTAGCTTTTGCACTTCCTGTAATGAATGTGCAGGCCAGCACGATGTGGGGCTTGCCAGGAGTCGGAAGTCTGGGACTCCACAGTGGATCCGTCATAGCATATGGAGGAGGAGGGACAGGGAAAGGGAGACATGGTGATGGAGACAGAAATACAGGGAAGAGAGAGAGGAGGTACTTTCAGTTCTGATAGTATCCATCTTAGTATGTCTAACCCAGGAAGAGTGGCTTGGCTGATCTTGGCTTGGCAGCTCTTGGCTTGGCCTGGGAGGAGATGATTCAAAGATCTTTCTCTTCAGTTCCTTTAAAAAGATAACTTCATCCACAAAAATTATGCTGACAGTCCAATTTATCCTGCATGACTGAATGGCATATTATAAAATGGAAGATATATTATGCATCATTAGAAAACAGCACATCTAATATGTGTGAGTTCTCGCAAATGGTTTCTTAAGGGGCCATGCAGATGAGACTGAACTTTGTTCATTCGGGTTTAACATTTATTGTGAACGTATCATACACAAGGCACTGGAACGACAAAGAGGAAAGACAGGGCCCATACCCTTGAGACATTGATGCTTCTAGTGGGGTAGGATATTGGTTAGTCTTCTCTGTAACAGAAACCTCTCTGGCTATTTTCAACAATACACACACACACAAAAGGAATTTTTAAAGGAGGTTAGAGAGTAGCTCAGAGAACCACCATCCAGCTGAACGTTTGCACTGGAACTAAGAGAGGGCACCACTGCCAAAGTCATGCTGAGAGGCAGTCAGTTTGGGCCATTGGACGCTGCTGTGGTCACCGTCACTGCCACCACCAGTGGGCAGAGAGTGAACTCTGAACTCCCACTGTGAGTATGGTCAGTATCTCAAGATTCAAAGCCCCAGGTCCAAACCAGGGCATATCTGTCCCTGAGGCTTCACCAGATGTACACAGTGCCAGACTCTCCCTGAACAGAAAGGGGAAACAGATGCTGCCAGGCAAAATATTTGTAAAGGATCAATAAGTACTGTGTGGATATGGAGGCATTCAATACAAAGCGGATGGTGCTGTAATGGCAAAGGAGAGGGCTTTGTCAAGGGGGTCAGGGAAGGTTCACAAAGGGAAGTTGAGTTGAAATGTACAGGCGGAAGTAACACAGGCAAAGACAGAAAGATGTGGAACAAGACGGCAATTGGCGAATGTTCAGCATTGCTAGAGCAGAGGTTTTCAGTTGTAGTTTCTCATTAGATGCTTCTCAGGGACTATTTCTGGGGAGCTGCTCAGGGGAACCCCCCAGACCAGCTACACCAGAGTTTGGGGATGTGGCTCAGGCACCGAGTGCTTCCGATGTGCAGCCACCGTTGAGATGCACAGTGGTGGTGGTGGTTTAGTCGCTCAGTCGTGTCTGACTCTTGAGACGCCACAGACTGTAGCCCGCCAGGCTCTTCTGTCCGTGGGGTTATCCAGACAAGAATACTGGACTGAGTTGCCATTTCCTTCTCCAAGGGATCTTCCTGACCCAGGGATCAAACCTGCCTCTCCTGCACTGCAGGCTAATTGTTGAACACTGAGTCACCAGGGAAGCCCTTGAGATGTACTAAGTTGAGACCAAAAGGGCTTCTTTTCTGCCTTACTTCTCACTTGATTCTTCTAACTCGTCACCACCACCATCCTGCTCCAAGATACAATTTTTCTTTGGATTTTTTCCCCATAGGGAAAGTCAAGCCAAAAGTCCCCTGGAAGTACAACTATAGAAGTGAGCAAAAACAAGGGAAAAATTATTGCTTTTATTTTTATTTTATTTTTTTTTCAGGTTGAATAAGCTGAGAAAAAGGTCATTTATTAACAACAACAAAACTCTAGAACAGGTTTTTCAACCTTGGCAGAACATCAGAAAGATTGGGGAACTTTAAAGATTACCAGTCTGTGCCCCACCCCAGACCAATCAGATGTGCCTGCCCCTCAGGGACCATAACATTCATATCATTACCAAATTCAGACTGAAGTATGGACAACTGTAGGCATATAAAAAACTTTAAGCCAGATCTCTTAATCCTGCACTTTAAATTATTGCTTTTAAATATTTCCTTTTTTGGAATCATAATGGATTCTTAGGAACAAAGAGAGCGTATTAAGAGTATTTTTAATTGACATAGATGAAGCCTCAATAAATAAACTGTGAGCTGAATCAATAGGTAAAAAGAATTCTATATTTAATAGTGATTTAAAAATTGTATTGGCCAGTGTTACCAGTCTTCTTGGGCTTCCCTTGTAGCTCAGTTGGTAAAGAATCTGCCTACCATGCAGGAGACCCAGGTTCGATTCCTGGGTCGGGAAGATCCCCTGGAGAAGGAAATGGCAACCCACTCCAGTATTTTTGCCTGGAGAATCCCATGGGTTGTAACCTGCCAGGCTCCTCTGTCCATGGGGTCACAAGAGTCAGACACGATTTAGCAGCTAAACCAACACCACCACCACCAGTCTTCTTAAAGAGTGTTTTATTAAATCTTACATAGAAAGATAACTTGTCACAGAGCTCTCTGAACCCAGGATTAGAAGGTTTAATTTCAAACTTTCCCCTAGAAAATGTGGATCTCCATATCCTACTCATTGTGAAAATTTACTAAGAGTGCAAGTCATCTAGTCACTCATCACTATAAAGAAAATGAATCAGTGTTCAAATCTTTGCATATTTAAGAGCAATCAATACGCAGGCTTTCAGCTGACATCACGTCTCCTGAGTGATCAAACAACCATTCGGGTTTCCCAGGGACTGAGGGGGTTTCTGAGAAGCAGGACTTAACTAAAGAAGTCCTGAAGAGATCAGGATAGGCTGATCATCCATGTCATCAGCTTCTCCTGCCCTGCATTTGAAAAAGGAGAAAAGGAAAACTAGAATCTCACCATTTATTTGCTGGCTTTATCCTCAGCCTATAGAGGCAGCTGACTTCTACAGTTGCTGACAGGTGGCACTGCTCAACACATTAGGGGTGCTTGTGAAGTGTGGCTGACGCTCTAACAGCAAGACCCATATGCTGGCGTTGGTGGTTGTTCAACATCAACTACAAGACTTCAGTAGAAAGTCTCTGAGACGTTGTTTCAAATGAATTCTCTGTGGGCTGTTGCTTGAGCATCACCCTCTCCAATCTCTGAAGACAAGGAAACTGAGAAGAGGGTGGCTTTGCTCACCCGCTGGCTGGCATGGGGGCCACTTGCAAGCAGTCTTCCCTGCTGACTTCAGCATGGCAGGTGCACACTCCCCAGGCTTTTAGGAAGGCACGACCACCCTCAATGCTCATCTTCCTTTGACACTACCTCCATCCAGAGATTTCACCATCTGTGTTGCTTGAAAATGGAGATGATGAACAGATACTTTCTGGAGGCACAAAATAGATTCCCATGCCCAGAAGTATGGTCAGAACCTAAGCCCTTCTGGAAGGATTCCAGAGCAGTATATTCAGAGTCAGCATTCTCACAACCTACAGGTGGGAGGTCTGTACGTTGTCCCCTCCATCCTGTATGTAGCAAAAAAACAAAAAGGAAAGAAGCTACTTTGTCAGCTGTCACTGGAGTGCTCCAGGAAAGAAGCTACTTTGTCAGCTGGCACTGGAGTGCTCCAGGAAAGAAGCTGCTTTGTCAGCTGGCACTGGAGTGCTCCGGTGAGTTTTCACTTATTCCATGATGTGACCAAGACTCCAAAATGTTTATGGTTTGAAGGAATTGTTAAGATAGATCTTTGAGGGGTCCCACAGGAAATGAATGGTATACTCAAGCTGGGGTAATAGAAGAGCCTAGCAACAGTTCTGTTTGCAAAGATGTGGGCAGAGTTCATGAAAACCAGCAAGGGCTGGTATATGTCATTCTAAGACCTAAATAGGCAAGTGGGGAGAGGCAGTGACAAGGTCCCTGAAAGGAAGTGACGAGGACCACCAGCTCGGCATGGTGGCCTTCAGTAGAGGGACACAGAAGCCCGTGGAGACTTGGCAGGGAGAGAATTGAAGGAATAAACGTCTGAATCTCCCTCTCCCCTCACTCTCTGATCTTCTAGTAATGCCCCCAACACCCTTTGGCTGAACATCCTCAGAAGCCAGAGGACAAAAATCGCATGGATGCAGCCCACTCAGATTGCCTTCTGGGACTCAGAGCAAGGTGCAGATAACTACAGAGTTACTCTCATCCCTATTATGTTATCACTATTTCTGGGCAGGCTAGAAATTTGTACTGCCCTACTATTTGCACTGCCCTACTATTGACCTGGGCTTCCCTGGTGGTTCAAATGCTAAAGAATCTGCCTGCAATCCAGGAGACCCAGGTTTGATCCCTGGATCAGGAAGATCCACAGGATAAGGGATGTGGTTTTCCCACCATTGTCTACATTCATTACTTAACCTATTTATTTTATTTATTTTGAGCCTCCTCAAGAATTCCAGAAATATCTATTTCTGCTTCATTGACTACGCTAAAGCCTTTCACTGTGTGGATCACAACAAACTATGGAAAATTCTTCAAGAGATGGGAATACCAGACCACCTTACTTGCCTCCCGAAAAATCTGTATGCAGGTCAAGAAGCAACAGTTAGAACCGAACACGGAACAACAGGCTGGTTCCAAATTGGGAAGGAGTAAGTCAAGGCTGTATATTGTCACCCTGCTTATTTAACTTATATGCAGGGTACATCATGTGAAATGCCAGGCTGGATGAAGCATAAGCTAGAATCCAGATTGCGGGGAGAAACATCAAACCTCAGACATGCAGATGATACCACCTTTATGGCAGAAAGCAAAGAGGAACTAAAAAGCCTCTTGATGAAAGTGCAAGAGGAGAGTGAAAAGGCTGGATTAAAACTCAGCATTCAAAAAACTGAGATCATGGCATCTGGTGCCATCACTTCATGGCAAATAGATGGAGAAACAATGGAAAGAGCGAGAGACTATATTTTCTTGGGCTCCAAAATCACTGCAGATGGTGACCAAAGCCATGAAATTAAAAGATGCTTGCTCCTTGGAAGAAAAGCTATGACCAACCTAGACAGCATATTAAAAAGTAGAGACATTACTTTGCCAACAAAGGTCCATCTAGTCAAGGCTATGGTTTTTCCAGTATTCACGTATGGAAGTGAGAGTTGGACCATGGAGAAAGCTGAGTGCTGAAGAATTGATGCTTTTGAACTGTGGTGTTGGAGGAGACTCTTGAGAGTCCCTTGGACTGCAAGGAGATCCAACCAGTCCCTCCTAAAGGAAATCAACCGTGAATATTCATTGGAAGGACTGATGCTGAAGTTCCAATCCTTTGGCCACCTCATGCAAAGGACTGACTCATTGGAAAAGACCCCAGTGCTGGGAAAGACTAAAGGCAGGAGGAGAAGGGGATGACAGAGGATGGGATGGTTGGATAGCATCACCGACTTGACGGACATGAGCTTGAGTAAGCTCCAGGAGTTGGTGATAGACAGGGAAGTCTGGTGTCCTGCAGTCCATGGCGTTGCAAAGAATTGGACCAAATGAGCGACTGAACTGAACCAGTATATTGTAAGCGCCATGAAAGTGAGAATTTTGACATATTTTTACTGCTGTATTCTTAGTGCTTGTTGCAGTGCCTGGCTCAGAGTAGGTATCTGATAGATATTTGTCCAGTTAATTGCTGTTTAGTCGCTAAGTGAAGTCCAATTCTTTTGCAAGTCCATGGACTGTAGCCCACCAGGCTCCTCTGTCCATGTGATGTCCCAGGCAAGAATACTGGAATGGGTTGCCATTTCTTTCTCTGGGGATCTTCCTGACCCAGAGATTGAACCTGCGTCTCCCGTGCTGTCAGGCAGATTCTTCACCGCTGAGCAACCAGGTAATCCCCATCTAATGAATTAATTGTTTGTTAATTAATATCCATGTCTAATACCTATGCTAGGCTTCCCTGATAGCTCAGTTGGTAAAGAATCCGCCTGCAATGCAGGAGACCCCTGTTCAATTCCTGGGTCGGGAAGATACTATGGAAGTCGGTGATGCTATCCAACCATCCCATCCTCTGTCATCCCCTTCTCCTCCTATCTTTAGTCTTTCCCAGCACTGGGGTCTTTTCCAATGAGTCAGTCCTTTGCATGAGGTGGCCAAAGGATTGGAACTTCAGCTGCTGGTATATATCAGCATGTATGTAGTAAGCGCCTTGCAAATACTTTTTAACATGATGTTAAAGCCTTGAAGCACATTTCTCTAGCCAAGTTCCACCATTGCCCTGCTTGGGGAGGAAACATTTAAGGAGATGTTAGAACCAAATGCTTTCTCTTTGACTCATGACCAAGACCCCAAGGTCAAGATCACAGCTGTAAGTGTCAAGGGTGCCCACATTCCAAAACAGTGATGCAGTCAAGGAGAAAGACTACATCTTCTCCAAACCAGATCCACAAGGAAAGGTCACAGAGAGATGCTGGGTTCTACTCTGAAGTCTGAGGCACCTGCTCTCAGCTCCAGAAACGAAACCTGACAGCAGTGGCCGGTTCTGAGAGACACATGTCAGCTTTCATCTCAGTCCCTGTGTCTGACCTCACGTACACACAAGAGCCCCTGCAAGCCCTGAGCCTCAAAGATGTGCACTGACCCAGCCTTGCTCCCCAGACCTCTCCCCCAGGGCAACACTTGACATAAAGTGGTGCTCATCCTCCATCCTAGTTCATCCACTAGGTGTGCAGCTGATTAGAAATACTTTCATTCACACTCACCCTTTTCATTTATGCCCAACCTCCCAGGCCGGATCCCCCCACCTCTGAAGAAAACAAGAATCCTGATGAAGATGAGACTCATTTTACTGCATGCCTGCCACCTCTGGGACCTAAACAAGGTCAAAACCCTGAACTGGCATGCCTCCTGCCCCTTTATTAACATGTTTGGTTCGTGACAGGCTGCTTGAGCTGTGCTTCCTCCAACTTCTGCGGAAAAGCTCGGACTGAATCACGGTTGAGTCCACTGAAGGCTGCCCTTCCCCAGTGCAATCCTCCAGATGCCGTGTCTGGGCAGTTGCCTGGCCACTTCACCATCTGTCATCCTGGCCCGCTGCTCATGGGCAAGGAATGTGCCCATGGTTTACGGCATCCGGGTTTCCCTGGTAGCTGAGTTGATAAAGAATCCACCTGCAATGCAGGATACCCCAGTTTGATTCCTAAGTCAGAAAAATCTGCTGGAGAAGGGATAGGCTACCCACTACAGTATTCTTGGGCTTCTCTTGTGGCTCAGCAGCAGAGGTACCCAGGAAGATGGAATTTACTCAATCAGTCACATTGCCTTCACACACTCCACCCTTCTGGCTGGAAGCCCTTCCTGATTGCACCTGTTGACAATCGCCTTAGGAGCAGAGACAGCAGCCCGTGACATAAGGGAGAGCCGCCACTGAGTAGGGTTGGTACAGTATTTCCTCCTGACAACAGCTCCTATATTTAAAAAAAAAAAAAAATTGGAGAACAACTGCTTTACAATGTTGTGTTAGTTTCTGCTGTACAACAAAGTAAATAAGCTTTAAGTATACATGTCCCCTCTCTCTTGAGCCTCCCTCCCTCCCACCCCTCTAGGCCATCACAGAGCACCAAGCTGAGCTCCTTGTGCTATACAGCAGCTTCCCGCTAGATGCTTTGCAAGGGGAAGGTCTCTGAAAGCTCAGCTCCAGCTGTTAGCCCATCCCAGCTATTACATTATCCAAAACCACCTGGGAAAAGTTCCCCAACAGGGGAAGAAATGGACCAGCTGCCTTGGCCATCTGCTTGTGAGCACTGGTTGCCTGTGTGCAGAACAGAAATAATTCGGACACTGTGTCATCATCAGGACTGAGTGTTTACTTTAACTGCCAATTCACTTCCTGGTATGATTTTTCAAGTGAGAGAAAAACCTATGTATAGAAATCACACTGCCCCCAGTACTCAATTAGCCACATTCCTTGGTTTCTGTCTTAGGACAGAATGCCATTTGATGGAGGGAGGGGTGCAGGAGGTAGAGTGGGGCAGTTGGGATAAAGAGAGGACATTTAATTAAACAGATGACTTGGCAATCAAATTGGGGTGATGATGAACTTGTTGCTCTGCACCATTTAACAGAAAAGAGAAAAATGTGCATCTTCAGGATACTTGCGCCTTCAGTGGAGGACTCGGGGAGGTCACTGCAGTCCTATGAAGCTAATCAGGTAGCATTTAGAACGTTGAACAGAAGCTTACTCTCTCCCTCCTGTGAAAGGAAGCAATGTCATAGCTTCAGTGTCATCCTTATAGAAACACTTGGTGCCAATTTGGAGGTGCAACACATGTAGCCAAGTAACGGAAGCACCCCCCAGGCATGTACTACCCTGGGGCGGGGGCGGGGGGCAAACTACTGTGAATCTGGTTTAGCTGATTTACGATCCCATCTGAGAGTCTACAGGAGTAGCCTTTCCAGGGCAGTGGGGAATGTGTGTATGTGTGGTAGAGGGGTCAGTGGGAAAGGATGCCTCGGCCTTGCTCTATTCTGAAGCCACAGGAGGTAACCCACATCCTAGTTGATTCTCTGTAAATTTCTGTTATCACCACAGGACAGGCCAATAATTGGGAGAAGAGGCTTTGAGGCAAGGAATAGCAGCTTTATTTGGAAAGTTAGGAGTCCAAGAGGATGGTGGACTAGTGACCTAGAATACCGTCTCATCGGAGTCTGGATGCCAGTTACTATATAGAATAGAGAGGGGGAGGAGGCAAGGAGGTAAAGAGGCCATTCGTCTTGCAAAGTATCTCCTGGCTTGGCCAGCATCAGAGATCAAGGTCGGCAGGGGCAGAATGTCTCCCTGTGAGCTGAATAAAGGCACTTGAATTTAACATTCGGGCAGAGGGGCAGGTTCCCGGAGGCAGGCCATGAGGTGTGCTTACAGCTATAGACAGCAGCCTTCCAGTGATTAGAGTAACAAAAGGAACGAAAAGCAAAGGTTAAAGGAAGAGATCCAACGTGGAGTCCAGTTCTGTTCGTCCCTGCTACATTTCCGCTTTCATGGCATACGGGAATTGCGAAAAAGAGTGACAGAAAGAACTCCCCACCAGCCATGTCTCAAATACCAGTCAGTTCATGGAATCCGTGTCTGTGTGCAGGGCAGGCTTTCTGTTTGGGGTGCACCCAGGCAGGGGAAGACCTGACTCACCACTTGCATCACCCAAATCACCGCACACCAGGGCGCTCCGATCCTGCAGCTCTCTTCTCCTTCCTTCTCCTGCTACATTCTTTCAAGATATTCATTTATTTATTCATGATGTGTTGAAGCTTCAGTTTATGATGGTCAATAAAGTGACATCACTATTTAAATGATGCAAGCTCTCTCTGCTGGGGACATTGCCAAGCCATGAAAGCCATACTCTCTCTCATCTTGCTGGATTTCTTTTCTCCCTCCACACATGCATCCCTGGTCACCAGCTTTATTGCAATGGCACAGACCATGATCCATGGTTTGCTGAGTTGAGACCATGCAATTTACTTTTTTTTATACAAGAATTCTGACTCCAGCATCTCCAAGATGTTGGACACCATTACACAGATTTCCATCCATTAAGTAGGTCAGGAAATTACTTATTCCTTTCACTGGGATTCTCTACATGAATCAAAATACAGAATAAGGAACAAGTGTAGATTAAGAAAGAATATTTATTTTCCAACTACAGCGTATGTACTTAAAATATGTTCATATTCAAACATAAATGATGTATTGTCAGAATATCATGTCACAGTCTTTTTCTGTCCTTAAGTGGAAGCAGTCCTGCATCATTGGCAGACTTTCTAAACGGACTTGACAATTGTGATAAAAAGATCTTAAAGATCTAGGATAGAAAAAGGAGTATCCTGATGGGAAGGACATGGCTCCCCACAGCTGGGAAATGGCTTCTTCCTAAACCACACACTCCCTATGCCCTGTGATCCCCATGAGAATTCTTCAGCCTGACTTGATATCACCTAGGAACAAACCTCTCCAAAGGAAGCTCCTCCAGCAAGCCTCTGCTATTCTGATAGCACTCACTGCTTTCCTCTCTTTGCACAGAGGTTTTCAATAGCCTTGCTTCCGAACATCTCTCCCATCCTCCCCTCCCTTTACTTACTTTTGTCTTGAAAGCCTCCACCTTCTAGGGAAGCATCCTGGATGAATGCATCCGGACTTGTCGCTTCAGCATCCTCTTCCCTTCCCCATCCTCTCCCCATGATATTTCGCATCACTTCACTTGCAGATATACATATATACTTTGCATTTCTCTTGTGTCTTGTGTACACACGCATGTGTGTGCTTGTGAGTGTGATGTTTCTCCAACTGGGTCTACAGATTCAGGAACTGTATTATTTATCTTTCATATCTCTGCTTTCCTAGGGTCTCTAAGACAGTAGATGATCAAGATGTGTGCCCATCAGATAAACTAAATGGTGGAGGGCCTCTCTTGAGATCTTAAAACTCAACTCCACAGTCACCCTTATTGGGAAATCATCCATCTACCTAAGTCCATGTTAGGATTAAATTTTCCTTCACTGGGGTTTTAGAGCACTTGACTTGCTCCTTTACTGTTACAACATCGCATACTCCATCTGTAGTATATACAGCTGTGCATACGTTTCTCCCCTCAGGACCGACTGCGGGCACTTGTGCTAGCTTCACATGCATTGCCTCTAACCCATACAACAGTCATTCTACGTAGATATAATCGATACTGTATCTATTTTAAAGACCAGAAAACTGTGGCTTACAGACATTAAAAGCAATAAACACTGAATCATAACCTGAGATAAGATAGTGCTTACACAATAAGACTCCAGCCCCTCTCCTAGTGTTTTCTTTCAGTAAAAGGGAATCCCAGGAGTGGAACCCTCCAGGCCTCTCTCTGCTCCCTTACCTCTTCCTCCCCAGGAGATACGGAGCATCCTGATGTGATGGTTTAGTGTGGAGGGAGAACCTGGACACACTTTCCTCTTATCTGTCCCTCTCCCTTCCCTTCCTCCAGAACAGGGAACATGAGCTTCTCTGCTTTACATACCTTAAGTCTTTTGGAAGTAGCCATAGTTCCTGTGGCTAAAGGCATGAGGGGTTACAAGTGGAGAAATTAACCATTTATTATTAAAATAATAAATGTAAAGTAATAATAGTGACTGTTATTTCCTGATCTCTTACCCTACACCCGAGCATTAAGCCCAAAAGCTGGAAATTGCTCTGTCAATGTACTTATTGTATATTTTTTCTATTTTTTTTAAAGCTCTCTTAGTGAGCACAGAATGTTATTCTGACAATCAGTTTGGATGTGATTTTTAAATAGTAAGTATGGATGGCTCACCTTGCTTCCAAACTTGGAAAAGAAAAAAAGTCATTCTCTTTTGTGAGTGGCAGCCATGTGTAATTTTTGGTCAGCGTGTAGATAAACTGTCGTTTGAGGAATGAAAATAATTCATTTAGCCTCATCCAGAACTGATGTTATATGGCATGTCAGGCAATAATTCACTGACTTAAATGAGATGATCAGTTTTGACCCACACTCCCCACCTTAAATGCCCTAACCTCTTTACTTGCAGTGGTGGGGAATTGGATATAAATTTTTAAGCACTGTCAGCAAAGACTTACTATTTTGATGGGAGGAAGAGACAGCTGGAATAAAAGCATGGTTTAGGAAGAGGCAGAAAAGATGCGGGGACAGCAGCCAGTAAATTTACATGGAGGAAGCAGGAGGGAAGAGGAGAAGATGGGTACCTTGAAAACTGGGCTGTGATGTGGGAAGTTTAATGCAGGTGTGGTGATAAGTGAGCATGTTTGCTAATGGGATTTTAGCATCAAAGAACTGAGTAGCAAATAGTCTTTAAGATGCTCCTAGAAAACCTGGAAGTTTCCTACAGTGACAGGGAAGAGGTCACGTGGCAAAGCGGCCTTTGAAGGAAATTCTCTGAAGCCCTCCTTCTGACCCAGGAGAAGAGGAACCCAGAATTCCATGGAAGTCGACTAAAAACCAATGTGCTGAGGGACTTCCCTGGTTGACATCACCTTCTCGTGCAGGGGATGTGGCTTCAATCCCTGTTTGGGCTGGTCAGGGAGCTAAGATGCCACAGGCCTTGAGGCCAAAAAACCAAAACATAAAACTGAAGCAATATTGTAACAAATTCAGTAAAGACTTTTAAAATAGTCCATATCAAGGAAAAAAAGAAAAGATGTGCCGAGCTCTGCTCCACCCCAATCCTGGGCCAAAGAAGAATTATTAAGGTAAAATGTAATAGTACTCATGAATGGAGGGAAAGGCAAGTTTGGATTTCAGACTTCAGAAGCCCAATTTCTATGTTTCTGGGGACACTCACTCACTTGAAAGAGACCGACACGTATAGGCTAATGGAAGACCCAGTGACTTTGCTATTTAAGAATGGCTTAAGAATGGCTATTTAAGAATCACGTATAGTTAGGACATAGCAAGTATTTATGTAGAATGAGTGGTTTCAAATGTTTTTTTTATTTTAATAACTTGAATAGTTTTATGTACTTCAGTGTCTTAGTCAATATTTTGTGACTAAGATACTGAAGTACTATCCCTTGACTCAATTCAGTTCAGTCACTAAGTCGTGTCCAACTCTTTGTGACCCCATGGACTGCAGCACACCAGGCTTCCCAGTCCATCATCAACTCCCAGAGCTTGCTCAAACTCATGTCCATCAAGTCAGTGATGCTGTCAACTATCTCATCCTCTGTCATCACTTTCTCCTCCTACCTTCAATCTTTCCCAGCATCAGGGTCTTTTTCATTTAGTCCATTCTATGCATCAGGTGGCCAAAGTATTGGAGCTTCAGCATCAGTCCTTCCAATGAATATTCAGGATTGATTTGCTTTAGGATTGACTGGTTTGATCTCCTTGCAGTCCAAGGGACTCTCAAGAGTCTTCTCCAACACCACAGTTCAAAAGCACCAATTCTTCAGTGCTTAGCTTTCTTTATGGTCCAACTCTCACATCCATACATGACTACTGGAAAAACCTTAGCTTTGAGTAGATTGGCCTTTGTTAGCAAAATAATGTCTCTGCTTTTTAATACATTGATAGCTTTTCTTCCAAGGAGCAAGCGTCTTTGAATTTCATGGCTGCAGTCACCGTCTGCAGTGATTTTGGAGCCCAAGAAAATAGTCTCTCACTGTTTCCATTGTTTCCCCATCTATTTGCTGTGAAGTGATGGGACGAGATGCCATGATCTCAGTTTTTTGAATGTTGAGTTTTAATCCAGCTTATTCACTCTCCTCTTTCACTTTCAAGGGGCTCTTTAGTTCCTCTTCGATTTCTGCCATAAGGATGGTGTCATTTGCATATCTGAGGTTATTGATATCTCCCCGCAATCTTTATTCCAGCTTGTGCTTCATACAGCCTGGCATTTCACATGATGTACTCTACATATAAGTTAAATAAGCAGGGTGACAACATACAGCATTGGCATACTCCTTTCCCAATTTGGAACCAGTCCATTGTTCCGTGTCCAGTTCTAATTGTTGCTTCTTGACCTGCATACAGGTTTCTCATGAGGCAGGTAAGGTGGTCTGGTATTCCTGTCTCTTTAAGAATTTTCCACAGTTTGTTGTGATCCACACAGTCAAAGCCTTTAGTGTAGTCAATGAAGCAGAAGTAGATGTTTTTCTGGATGATCATCAGACATTCTCTGTCTCATTGTCCCTGTTCATAGTCCTCCTCCATGCTTCCTATAACCACCCCCCACCCACCCACCCAAGAAGACCGCTCACGCAATTACAATAGATCATCTGCCAGGAATTGGACCAACTCCTTAGCCTGTGGATTATTTTCTGCATCTTCTTAAGGTCTAGTTGTTAGTTGTTCAGTCACGTCCGACTCTTTGCGACCCCAAAAGGCTCCTCTGTCTTTGGATTTCACCGGGCAAGAATACTGGAGTGGGTTGCCATTCCCTTCTCCAGGGGATCTTCCTGACCCAAGGATCGAACCCGGGTCTCCTGCTTTGCAGGCAGATTGTTTACCAACTTAGCCACCAGGGAAGCCCTGTTCTTAAGGTACAGTTAGGTTAACTCAGTATGTTAATTTATTAGGTATATGTCAACCTTTAATTTTTCTCCCTAAGTGCCACAAAATTAAAAGACAAAAAATATAAACACAAAAATATTTTCTCCCCTCCGAGTTAGTTGACCTAATAAGAAATTGCCTCAAATGACATTTCCTGATACGTGTTCAGTTGTTAAGTCCAGTTTGACTCTTTTCAGCCCTAAGGACTGTAGCCCACCAGGCTCCTCTGTCCATGGGATTTTCCAGGCAAGAATACTGGGTGAGTTGCCATTTCCTCCTCCAGGGGATCCTCACAACCCAGAGATCAAATCTGTGTCTCCTGCATTTCCTGCACTGGCAGGGGAATTCTTTACCACTAAGTCAACTGGGAAGCTCTTCTTGGTACAAGGTATTTCAAATATGTTGACAGTCTAAAACAAAACGCTAAATGGACTTGCCTTCATCCTGCATTATGTAATTATGGTGGGAGGGGGTGAAGGCTGGAGTTCAACTGTTAATTAGGAATATTCTGGATACTACAATTTGGTTTTGTAAACAAAATTACTAGCTGAGTCGTTTTTGCAGATTTATGAGGAAAACTTTGGAAAAGACAGGTTTTCTTTGCTAAGCTATTAATTAAGTTTACAATTGTCAAAGTAACTGTCATTTTGATTTGTACATAAAACCAAAGTGATAAGACATCACTGAAAAAAATAGTGGGGGGGGGGCTTATGACTACATAAAGAATAAGCTTGATGATTTGCAGACTCAGTTGATTAGACTAGCTGACTCCAGATTTTCCAACTCATCAAACCCGTTCTTTGACTGAATTGACTGCTAATTCATTTTAGAAAATGAATAAGTTAACCCTGTACGTAGGACTTAAATTGCCATTTTGCATCCTGATTTTGCCTTCCAAGAAAGGTAGCTGAGGCAGCTACCATTCATCAGAGATCACATTTTCTTTTTCTTTATTTTATTGAAATATTGTTGATTTACAATGTTGTGTTAATTTCTGCCCCTTCATGGACCACAGCCTTGTCATAGCGAAGGGGCTTGTATAACTCAATGAAGGTGTGAGCCTTGCTGTGAAGGGCCCAAGACGGACGGGTCATAATGGAGAGTTCTGACAAAACATTAACTTCTGCTGTACAACAAAGTGATTCAGTTACGCTTATGTATATTGTTTTGCATATTCTTTCCCATTATGGCTTATCACAGGATATCAAATACAGCTCCCTGTACAATACGCTACTAGGACCTTGTTGTTTATCCATTCTATACATAATAGTTTGCATCTGCTAATCCCAAACTGCAACTGTCATTACAATTTCTATTTTCTTTCCTCCTGAGACACTTCTCACAGCTCAGGTAAACCACATTCAATCAATGAAGAATCATTTATATTCTTAGTACTTATGTCACGAACTGCTATGAGACACTGCAGCCAGCCAGCCAAGATGAGAATAAAAATGGAAAATAGGGAAATAAAGGTGTCGGTTTCCAGAAGGGAGAGCGAGGCCTCCCTATTGTTCCAACTCTCTGATGAAAATTGTTACTACCCAGATGGATATTAAGGAATTGCAGGGAAGTGGACTGGCATCACTACAAATGAATGCACACAACGATGGAAACTGCTAATTTGTTATCAGTGTAACTACATGAAAGCTATCAACATAATTTCCTCTGACAAGTGATTCATTCTAGGGAAAAAAACATGAACAAGGAAGCCTCTGTGGTTAGTTATCAGACATCTGCAAACTGGTTTTTTTCCTTCTCTGACCCCATGCGCTGGTATTGCAGGCTGGCTGGATAGCATTGACGGTACGCAAAGGGAAGGCTGTGATTTACTGAGACACAGTCTCTTGTGTAAACACAGCAAGCTTCATTATCACTTAGAGAAAGTGTCTCCGACGGGGTGACAACTCATGTTATAAATAGTGTTTCCTAAAGATCCAGAAACGAAGAGAGCTGGGCTTGGCATTTGAAAACACACAGCAGACAGACCAGGGTGAATTAGTATACGCCACAGAATTATCTCAGCCTCCTAATGGTGCTAACATTTATTTTTACTTAATCGCAGAGAATGACAATTGGGAGAGGAAGACAATAAGTATCAAAGAATGAAATCTACCAGATAGAGAGAACTCACATCCTGCACAATTCCAGCTTCTCTTGGGAAGCTTGTGTGTCAGCAATTAGAGAGGAAAGAGGGGTGGCACCATCTTCCTTTGGTTCTTCTGTTGATCCCTTTGCCTGCTGTTTGGGTCCCAGATTCAGCTGTGAGTCATCCCTGGTAGAGAGGGAGGGGTTGGGGGAGCAGAAATGGAAGCCATCCTCTCTTATCTCTTTGTGTGGGCTTTATTTGAAAAAGGCTAAATATAATTGAAGCTAATATTATTAGCGTGCATCAACTCTTGGATTGTTTTTTCTAAAGACCCATTTATTTGATACATACATTTTCCTAAAAGCTTTTGCATGACTTCGATGCTTTTGACTTTCGCTCTATTAACCTAAAGTGGTCAGGAAGAAAAGGATTATTCCAGAGCAGCATCGGGTTCTTGATTGAAGATCTCTACTGATCTCTGACATAGACTACTGGAGTCATGTTATTTTTCAGGGTGATGATGCAATTCCAAACAAACAGGACTGAATGCTTTATTATTAGAATGATGTGCGCATTCATGCTCAGTCGCTTCAGTTGTGTCCGACTCTTTCTGACTCTATAGACTGTAGCCCGTCAGGCTCCTCTGTCCATGGGATCCTCCAGGCAAAAATACTGGAGCGGGTTGCCATGCCTTCCTCCAGGGGATCTTCCTGACCTAAGGAATCAAACCTGTGTCTCAAGTCTTCTGCATTGGCAGGCAGATTCTTTACCACTAGGGTCACCTGGGAAGCCCATTATTAGAATGATGCTCCTCCCCAAAAAGGCCTACATTCAGAAACGTGGAGGAAATAGTTTGACAATTTAAAAATGTTTATTGCTGATCTACTAACAGTTAAACCTTTGTCTCCACAATTCAGGAAACTTCTTTTTTCCCCTTTTTCCCAGCCCTCCCACATATACACTGCACAGCTGTGATGATACATGTAATTGCATGGCACAGTGCCCAGTAAATATAGATGCTCAGATATTGCTAGCTGTTCTCCTTAAATGTGTCTTTCTAACATGGCTAAATCACAGGACTGAGGACTGATTGGTTTTGAGATCAGTATAGAACCACGCCAAGAGGATGAGGAAGCAGCTGATTGCTGCCAACATGGTGAAGAATGGGCTTCCCAGGTGGTACAGTGTTAAAGACTCTGCCTGTCAATGCAGGAGACGCAAGAGAGGTGGGTGCAGTCCCTGGGTCAGGAAGACCCCCTAGAGGAGGAAATGGCAATGCACTCCAGTATTCTTGCCTGAAAATTTTCATGGACAGAGGAGCCTGGCAGGCTACAGTCCATGGGGTCGCAAACAGTCAGACAAGACTGAGCAACTAACACACACATACACATGTGGTAAAAAATGAAGAGTCTATGTGTTCAGATTGAACTGGAATACCAGTTTGAGCATGTAACGTGACTTTCTCACCCCAATGCTCTGAGTTTCTGTTCATCTTCTGTAAAATATAGTAAATAATACACAACAGGACATTTTTGAGGATACGAATTGGAATATGCAAATCAAATATTGAAATTAAAGTATATAAAATCTCTAATGCAGTATCTGGCACATAGTATGTACTCAAAATATGTTTATAATTAATTTAAGGAAACACATACACTGGTAATAAAATGATTTAAAAGAAACAACAGCAATGTTTTCAGTGCACATGTCATAAAAGTGTCTTTTCTTGAAGGCATCCTTGCAGCAGAGCAAAGCAACTCCCTGCAAATGTGTTATGTCAGTTTCACTATTTGAACAGAGCAGAAAAGAGAGGGAAAGGGCCACCCATTCAAGAAACAGGGAAAGAAAACAGTATTTCAGTGTTGGAATGTGTTCTCAAATTAACCATTTAGAGAAGGTCAAGCGAATGTACTTGCTGTCACTCGTAGGTCACGTTTGACTCTACCCCATGGACTGTAGACCTCCAGACTCCTCTGTCCACAGAATTCTCCAGGCAAGAATACTGGAGTGGGTTGCCATCTCCTCCTCCAGAGGATCTTCCACACCCAGGGACTGAACCCTGGTCTCCTGTACTGTAGGCAGATTCTTTACCATCTGAGCCACCAGGATTCCCAGTGGCTCAAGTAAATGCAGGCTCTTTACAACTGCCCCTTCTGAGGCTGGGTTTCAGATCTGTAGGGATGAAATAATGCTGTCTATATTTCTTGCTTAGGTCACTCCTTTCTTGGCTATAGATGAAAGGACAAACAAGCTAATGAGAACTTGAATCCAAGAGCCTACTGGATCAACATATTTTCCAAATGGCTGGAAAATCCGCAATATTTCTAATTATAACCAAATGTGGTTTCAGCAACTGGTCACTCAATAGCCAATAAATTGAGGGGCAAGCTTTGGTAGAGAAGAAATTTACTTTTTCAGAAAAGCCGGCAGTCTGGGGAGATGGTGGACTTAGGTCCAGAGACCAACTCCAAAGATCCTGCTCAGCCAAGATGATTTTTAAAGGGATAAAGGGGAAACGATCTTAATGAATCATTGAGGCAGGAGGTCAGATTTTTGCTCATCTTTCCATTGCGTGCAGATTTGCTGACTTCTCCCCATCTTCCTTGGAATGCTGTCCTACCCACATGCATGTGTGCATGTTCAGTCACTTAGTCATGTCCGACTCTTTTGTTACCTCATGGACTATAACCCACCAGGCTCCTCTGTCCATGGAATTTTCCAGGCAAGAATACTGGAGTGGGTTGCCATTTCTTCCTCTGAGGCATCTTCCCAACCCAAGGATAGAACCCATGTCTCCTGCATCTCCTGCATTGGCAGGTGGATCCTTTACCACTGAGCGACCTGGGAAGCCCCCTGCCCATGTGGTCCACCTGAGACTGGATGTTCTTTTGCCCAAATGGTCCACCTGCAAATTTACTAAGGATAAACTGAGGGTAGAGGGTCTTTCTCTAACTACTTAATTCTTTCTTCTTACTTTTCCTAATCCAAGAAAGGAACCACCAGGTTAGGTAAAGTGTTGTATATATTTAGTAATATTTGTTGTATGTTGTATATATTTAATAAAGCAGAAGTCAAGAACTAAGTTAAATGTTGTTGAATGATCTCATCTCTATGGTTAAGGTCCAAAGAAAACAGGGATGATCAAACAGAAAAGAGGCAAAGGAGTTGCTTACATACCCTTGTTTTCCCATCAGAATTACATCTCCTCCAGACTGCTGATCCAAAAGGACACAGGATCTGATCTGTAATCTGATACCAGTCTAGTCACAGAGTCATGTTGGCGAATGACTAAAGGCCACGATGTAAGAAGCAGGCATTCCTTGCCTAATTCAGCCACATAACCTCACGCTGAGTATTTGAATTCAAGGACATCAGATATGAACCTGGAAGTTCAAGTTCATATTTGGGTTCAGGGAACTGTCCAAATGAAGACCATACCTGTTACTTGTCAGATGTCTGCACATCCTGGCTGATTTCTAAATTTCTAAATCTGGCTGATTTCTAAATTTCTAAATTCTAAATTCAAATTTCTAATGAATTTAGACATTGGTTACAATACTCTAAGAAAACAAATTTAAGTGCATTGGAATACGGAGGGTAGCAAAGGATTTTGGAAAGAAAATATTGCTTGAGGGCCAAGAAGAGAAGAGGCACAGTTTTCTTGCAGGAGGCCACCTTCAAGCCCTTGGCCTGGTTTCCCCAGAGACCAATGTGGGAACAAAAAGGCTTTCATTGGTATCACTAGGGAGGCAGAAAAAGGCAAAGAAAAATCCTCAAGGACAGAGGAAAGCTGGCCACTGCAGGGGACTCTGGCAATGGGGACGACTCACGGCTGCCCAGGTATTTCTGTAATTTCCAGTGGCTGTGCCACCCTCCCACCTGCTTTTTCCACTTCAACAAATATCATTAAGCACCTACTGTGTGCCAGGGAGTGCTAGGTACTATGTGATCATGGTGAATAAAGAAAAGGTCTGATCTGTGTCAAAGTTCAACTCTGGAGGACGTCTCTTGTGGTTGGGCGGCTAAGACTCTGTGGCCCCAGAGGAGGGGGCCCAGATTCCATACCTGGTCAGGGAACTAGACCCCACATGGCTCAACTAAGTGTTCACATGCTGAAACTAAAGACCCTGCACACCGTAGCGAAGATGGAAGATCTTGCTTGCCACAGCTAAGACCTGGCACAGCCAGATAACGACATCAACAAAAAAGTCAAAGTCCAACTCCAGGAGCTACACAACATTCATACATGTGGATCCCATCACATCCGAAAGAAGTCCCATCTTACCAAGTAGACCCAAGAATTCCAGTGGCAAAATTCTGTTTCTGGGTTTGAGCTCCTTGAAGACAATGACCACATTTCATATACTAAGCCCAGTGCCCCTCACATAACATATTCAGAGTGTATTGTGAATTAATTAATTAATTACTTTTTGAGTGGACATTTCAATGGATAATCTTAAAATATTTTATAATTACAAAACATCACATCAAATAAATACTATTGTTGTTTCGTTGCTAAGTCATGTCCAGCTCTTTGCAACCCCATGGACTGTAGCCCACCAGGGTCCTCTGTCCATAGGATTTCCCAGGCAAGAATACTGGAGTGGGTTACCAAGCCCTCCCCCAGGGGATCTTTCTGACCCAGGGATCAAACCCACATCTCCTGTGTCTCCTGCACTGGCAAGGTAGATTCTTTACCACTATGCCACCTGTGAAGTCCAATAAACACTATGTGCTGTGTGCTTAGTCATGTCCAGCTCTTTTCAACCCCAAGGACTGTAGCCTACCAGGCTCCTTTGTCCATGGGGATTCTCCAGGCAAGAATACTGGAGTGGGTTGCCAAGCCCTTCTCCAGGGGATCTTTCTGACCCAGGGATCGAACCCAGGTCTTCCACATTGCAGACAGATTCTTTACCATCTGAACCCCAGGGAAAGTCAATAAATATTATAATTTGTACTAATATTATGTCTATTATTAAAAGAATAATACTATAATAAAGGGCTTCCCCAGTGGCTCAGCTGTAAAGAATCTGCCTGCCAATGCAGGAAACTCGAGTTCCACCCCTGGGTCAGGAAGATCCCCTGGAGGAAGGCCTGGAAACCCACTCCAGTATTCTTGCCTGGAGACTCCCTTGGACAGAGGATTCTGTTGGGCTATAGTCCATAGAGTCAGTGGAAAAGACTCGGAGACCACTGAAGCAACTTAGCAGGCGTGCATCAGTCAGTTCAGTGGCTCAGTCACATCCGACTTTTTGAGACCCCATGGACTTCCCTGTCCATCACCAACTCCAAGAGCTTGCTCAAACTCATGTCCATCGAGTCAGTGATGCCATCCAACCATCTCATTCTCTGCCATCCCCTTCTGCTCCTGCCTTCAATCTTTCCCAGCATCAGGGTCTTTTCCAACGAGTCAGTTCTTCGCATCAGATGGCCAAAGTATTGGAGCTATTTTACACACGGTATATCAATCCTCTTGTGCTCTTGGTGGGAATGTAAACTGGTACAGCCACTGTGGAGAACAGTGTGGAGGTTCCTTAAAAACCAAAAAGGGAATTGCTCAAGCAGGCAGGCATGCACACACTGTAATAAAAATTAATTATGGTTTTTTCAGGGTATATGCCCAGGAGTGGGATTGCAGGATCGTATGGTAGTCCCCTTTTTAGTTTTTTAAGGAAGCTCCACACTGCTCTCCACAGTGGCTGTACTGGTTTACATTCCCACCAAGAGTGCAAGAGGACTGATACATGCTGCCACCTGTAAAACAGCTAGCTAGTGGGAACCTGCTGCACAACACAGGGAGCCCGGCGCTCTGTGAGGCCCTGGATGGGATGTTGGAAGGGCATTCCAAGAGGGAAGGGAATGTGCATCTGTAGAGCTGACTCACTTCATTGTGCAGCAGAAACCAGCACCACATTGTAAAGCAACTCTACCCCCAATAAGAAAAAAAATTTAATTAAGATTCAGTTGAACAAACAAAACGTTTCCTAGTATTTGAAGGCCTCTCTATGTATATCCTGAATTGCCTCTGAATTCTCTCTCATATCTTATAATTAATATCATTGTGTAAAACCTTGGTGTCATTTAAGACTCCTACTTCTTTATTCCTCAATTCTACTGGCTTCCCTATCTAGTCTTGTCGGTAGAAATATACTTCTGCCTCTCAAGGACCTTCCATGGCTCTATTTTTCTCCTCCATTATCTCATCTAGATTATTGTATTCACTGTCTCCACCAACGAAATCTTCCTTCTTCACATTTTCCTAATTAAATGAACCTTCACTATGGTTTTATTTTTGTAGAAGAAAATCTGAGCAGTAAGGTAACTTTTGTGGCTGTTTCAGTGCATTTCCAGGCTGTTGAAACCATAGAGGCCTCTATCTCTTGGTACGTACAGCACACACAAGGGAACTGTGACAACAGATCACATTTCTTTTCAGTAGTTTATACAAATGAAAGCTGCTGGCAGTATGTCAACCACTATTATTGATGCTCTCCTTGTACAGGCACCGGGCAATGAGCTGAGGGGCATCGGTCCACACAAACAATTCCCCCGGTTACAATGGTGACTATTTGAAATCTTTGTTACGTTTATGGGGACTAACAGACAGAATTGTTAATCCTCTATTGTCTCTCTAGCCTTTGGCCCTTTAATTGATAAAGCCATAAATAATGCCATTTTTGAACCCTAGTTCAAAGAGTATTTTGCTTTCTCCCAGCCCTAAACCCGAGGATAACAGAACAGATAGGAAAGGCCACTGGCCTTGAAGACTGACCTCCTTAAGTCTATCGCACCTCTCCAGGGACACTTATTTCACCAATTATTTAAGGGAAGCCTTTGAAACACTTACCCTTAAAAGTTATGACCATCCCATATGCACATGAAGTTGTAAAGAATTCCGTTTTTCCATGTTGAAAAGTACAACTGGGGGGACTTCCCTGATGATCCAGGGATTAAGACTCTGCCTTGCAACACAGCGGGCAAAGGTTCCATCCTTTGTCAGGGAATTAAGATCCCACGTGCCTAGAGCAAGTAAGTCTGAATGCCACAAATACTGAGCCCAACCATCACAGCTAGAGACTCCGTGCCCTGCAACGAAAGATCTTACCTGACCAAACTAAGACCCGACAGAGCCAAATAAATAATATATATTTTTAAAAAAATAGTACACTATGTTTTTTGTGAAGCTGGTGGAAAAAGTTATAATGGGCTGAGAGTGGTTTTGTAATTTGATTCCTTCTAATTAGCAGGTAACTGAACGAGATTAAGATTCAGCTGAATAAACAGAACATTTCCTAGTATTTGACACCCTCTCTATGTATATCCTGAATTGCCTCTGAATCCTCTCCCATATCCTATAATTAATATCATTATGTAAAACCTTGGTGTCATGTAAGACCCCTACTTCTGTATTCCTCAATTCTCCTTTATTCCTACTTCTTCCTTTATTTCTCACCCTTGGTGATGGACAGAGAAGCCTGGCGTGCTGCAGTCCATGGGGTCGCTAAGAGTTGGACACAACTGAGCAACTGAACTTAACTGAATGAAATTACTATTGTTTGGGGAATCATCCTGGAGGGGGAATGAATTATACAAATGAGCCTGGAACCCACAGCTGGTGCTGTTCCACCCAGAAGCAGGATCTGGCAAGTCTGATTTCTCAGAATATGTCAGAGTGCATGCTTGTGTCACTTGATAAAAAATTAGTCCTTTTCATTTCTTATACAGAAACAGAAACAAATAAGTCACTATTCATGCTGTGTCACCTAAAAAAAATGAGGGGATATGAGAGTCTAATCAGAGTAGTCAAAATTTTGGCGACCATGGTTCATCCTGAGAGCCAGCAGCAACTGCATCTTTCATCAAACTAATTGACTGCCTGCCTCGTCAGTTTCTTACCATGTTCAATTGTTGTTCAGTTGCTCAGTTGTGTCTGACTGCTTGCGACCCCATGGATTGCAGCATGCCAGGCTTCCCTGTCCTTCACTATCTCCAAAAGTTTGCTTAAACTCAAGTCCATTGATTCAGTGATACCATCCAACCATCTTCAACATTCAACCATGTTCAATGAGGTGACCAAAAAGGGACAAATATTATTGACTTGAAGACTCATTGTTTCAGACTAAGCTTTTGAGAGCATAGTTACTAAGTGAGTAAACTTGACCAGCATGTGACCCAAGCGGCTTAACCTCTCAGTAAGAGACACTAACCCAGGGTTTCCAAACTGTAGTTGAATATGTGGCCTCATGTCACTTGAAACTCAGGTTATCTTTCAGGAAATAATACTCAGTTCAGTAATAACCAGAGATGGGTAGGAAATTTCTGCTTTGTTTACCCTGTTTGATTTTATTATAACAAACAGGTACATATAGTTTACAATGAGGACTTGCACGCACTTTTAAAAAGAGTCTCATAAAATGAGATTTCAAGGAAAAAAATTTTTTTTCCATAAGCTCTTTTGGTCTCGGTGCCCCATCTTCCCCAGAGACATTTCTACTTAAACTTATTTTTCTTTGTTGTTTTGTTGTTTAGTTGCTCAGTCATGTCCAAGTCTTTTGCAACCCCCTGGCCTGCAGCCCACCAGACTCCCCTGTCCATGGTATTTACCAGGCAAGAATACTGGAGTGGGTTGCCATTTCCTACTCAAGGGGATCTTCCTGATCCAGATATCGAACCTGAGTCTCCCACATTGGTAGGTGGCTTCTTTTTTTAAAATTAACTTATTTATTTTAATTGGAGACTAATTACTTTACAATATTGTAGTGGTTTTTGCCATACATTGACATGAATCAGCCATGGGTGTACATGTGTCCCCCATCCTGAAGCCCCCTCCCACCTCCTTCCCCATCCTATCCCTCAGGGTTGTCCCAGTGCACCATTTCATGCATTGAACTTGGACTGGTGATCTATTTCACATATGGTAATATACATGTTTCAATGTTATTTTCTCAAATCATCCCACCCTCACCTTCTCCCACAGAGTCCAAAAATCTGTTCTTTATATCTGTATGTCTTTTGCTGTCTTGTATACAGGGTCATCGTTACCATCTTTCTAAATTCCAATCTTTCTAAATTCCATATATATGTGTTAGTATACTCTATTGGTGTTTTTCTCTATTACTTACTTCCTCTATAATAGTTAACCATGTCTGTGAACACAGAGACCTGAGTCCACAGTTGGCTCAGCCTCTGTCTGCTTCCTGACCTCTGGAGGCAATACGGAGGGATAGGAAGCAGTGGGAATTATGGCCAGTCATCACTGAGAAATGAGCCAGGACATGTGTCTTCAGCAGAAAGAATCTATGAATTAGTGTTTCCAATGAAAACAAGAGCATATGCCTTCCTTCATCCAACAAACATGCCTGGAGCACTTACTATATACTGTTGCTGCTGCTGCTGCTGCTAAGTCGCTTCAGTCATGTCCGACTCTGTGCAACTCCATAGACGGCAGCCCATCAGGCTCCCCCGTCCCTGGGATTCTCCAGGCAAGAACACTGGAGTGGGTTGCCATTTCCTTCTCCAACGCATGAAAGTGAAAAGTGAAAGTGAAGCCGCTCAGTCGTGTCCAACTCTTAGCGACCCCATGGACGGCAGCCCACCAGGCTCCTCCGTCCATGGGATTTTCCAGGCAAGAGTAGTGGAGTGGGGTGCCATTGCCTTCTCCATACTATATACTAACAGCCCTCTACTAGGGGTGTTGGTTAGGGTATGGCTTGTATTTGGTTTGTGCTGTCGGGGCAGGTGTGGGGAGTCAAGCTGAGATCAAAGGTAAACAGATGATGGGGAAGCTACAGCAGTGGGCTTCATCCTGAGTGTGCCTGTTGCATAATTGAACTGGATCATCCATTGTAAGGCTTCGTGAAAAACCAGCTGCAGAAAGCCTTTAATTTAAAATGGAAAAACTCAATGATTTCCTCCTACTGGAAATTTAGAAGGGGAAAACCTCTATTATCTAATAAATTATCTGCATTAAAAATGCATTAGTCATCAATCTTCATACCATCTGCTGACAGCTACATTGCTTATTTAAAAACAACACTGTCCCCTTTCTCTGAGCAGGCTTTTTATGGTTCTTTTGAAAGAAACTCATTACACTCAGCCATGGAGGAAAAAAAAACTGCTTTACAATGAATTTAGTATGTTATAAATAAGGGGATGTTTTGCATAATATTTTAATTCCTGTTTTAATATAAGGCCTAATGCATTGCTGCTCAAAATGTCTACTGCAGAAACCTGAAGAACGTAGACCTTATTGTTGTTGGTAAACTCTAGAAAAAAGACCAGCATTTATTTTTCCTTTGCTCTAACTGGATAACAGAGGATTCTTAGGTGCCCTGTGAACTATCCATAACAAATGGCATTTCCCTTCTTGCTTTGAAAGGTCCCTGAGCCCAGTTGTCCTAGATCCCCAGTTACCCATGGTTAGAAAGGCAGATGCTTCAAAAGGCACAATGGCTCTTGTAAGTGTGTATTAATATGCTGTATTTGACTCTTTTAGAGCTGTAAGTGTTTCCACGGTTCTTTGTACAGCATTTCAGGAGATGCAAAAAGTATCATAAAAACTAATTAGCGATGGATTTGCTTGTTTCAGACAAGTGGATGATTTCTATCTTTGGTTGCTGAAGAAGTATTATTTACACCAGCAGTACCCCGCCTCTTTGGCACCAGAGACAGGTTTCATGGAAGACAATTTTTCTGTGAACGATGGGCAGGGGTATGGTTTCAGGATGATTCAAGTGCATTACATTTATTGTGCACTTTATTTCTATTATTGTTAGATCAGCTCCACCTCAGATCATCAGGCAATAGATCCTGGAGGTTGGAGACCCCTGATTTAAACACTAGAAGAAGCTGGTACCCAACAAATGACTCAGAACTTCTAGAAGGCAACAGTCCACGCTACTTCCTCTGTGTCCCAAGGGACTGAGTAGGAAAGGCACTTCTGTAAAAAGAAAGCGGAAGAGACACCATATTACACAACATCCTGCCAAGTGGCAAGAGGCCAGCGGGAAAGTGAATGAGAAAAAGGAACCAATCAAGTTTAGGAGAAGGAGAAGGAGAGTTTCCCGCTGTCGGGAAGTGAGGACTCAGGAGAAGGTCGTGAGTAAGGGAGGGGAACAGTTATTCTGAAGATTATGATGAAGAAATGATGAATAAACAGAGCCAACTTCAGAAAATAAGAGATTTTTCTCTTGTTTTGGAATACCTTCCTCTCTTCCCACTCCCAGGGAGAATCAAGTCCAGTGTTTTCCTCTTTCCTTTCTTTTCTCCACTCAAGTTTCTGTTTCTTTAGGGTCCAGGTGACCAGTTCCCCCCCACGGACAGTGGTCAAAGGAAAACCTTGGGTCCACTTCCTGTTTCCTCCATCTGCTGGATGTGTGATCTTAGGCAAATCTCTTCCCCTCTTTGACCTCAGTTTCATCTGGTGTAAACTCAGAACACCAGGACACAGCTCACAGGACAAGAATATATAATGCTTTCTCTGAGATTGTTGAGGTCCAGCCCAGAGCTAGGTGATTGCCCAATTTCTTGGGAGGAGGAATTCATATCTTTGACCCCCGATCCCCAGTGCTGACTGCCCGCTTCCCCTCAGTGTATCCCCTACCTGCTCCAAACCCTTGAGTCCACACTGTGACGGCAAATTCCTTGAGTTCCCAACCTGCCTAACTCAGGTCACCTGTAAATCAGACAGGTCATCAGAATCACCTGTGAATCTTCCTCAAAAGAGAAATTCCAGGAACCAATGATATTAGAACCAGCGAAATTACTGAATCAGAATCCCAGAGGCAGAAGGAGAATGGTGTTGGTTTGTGATCTGACTGATCCCCACACAGAAGACAAGGAGACACAGAACAGAGGGAGCCGGTCCAGACTGGCAGGTGGAGGGTCTCAGAAGAAAGGGAACTCACATACGACATACGAGGCTTGCTGTGATTCCTGCAAGACCCCCGTAAACCTCCATACATGCTCACATCAAACTTTATAGGAGGCCTTAACTGGATTCAGCCACTCACTGCCGTCTCATGGCTGTGTTCTGGAAGACAGCTCCCACCGTGGGAACGATAGGCAGAATGTATGTTCCAAGGACAGGAAGGGGTGATAAGGAGCCTCCGATGACCCAAGTCCAGCTGGAGGGTCGACCAGTGGTCTCATCCTTCGGTGACCTCCTGCAATAGGTAGGACATGCATTTCTTACAGAAGCTCCCCATCTAATAACTCCGATGCATCATCAGGCTTGGGCTGCATTCAAGGTCTATTTCCTAGTGAGGAGCATTGTGTTAAATACCTGCTTTCTGTGCCCATAGCTTTTGGTGACCTGTAATGTTCTAGATCTATAATCTTATGATTATTACAGTGGAAGTGAGAAATAGATTTAAGGGACTAGATCTGATAGATAGAGTGCCTGATGAACTATGGACTGAGGTTCGTGACATTGTACAGGAGACAGGGATCAAGACCATCCCCATGGAAAAGAAATGCAAAAAAGCAAAATGGCTGTCTGAGTAGGCCTTACAACTAGCTGTGAAAAGAAGAGAAATGAAAAGCAAAGGAGAAAAGGAAAGATATAAGCATCTGAATGCAGAGTTCCAAAGAATAGCAAGAAGAGATAAGAAAGCCTTCCTCAGCAATCAATACAAAGAAATAGAGGAAAACAACAGAATGGGAAAGACTAGAGATCTCTTCAAGAAAAGTAGAGACACCAAGAGAACATTTCATGCAAAGATGGGCTCGATAAAGGACAGAAATGGTATGGACCTAACAGAAGCAGAAGATATTAAGAAGAGATGGCAAGAATACACAGAAGAACTGTACAGAAAAGATCTTCACGACCCAGATAATCACGATGGTGTGATCACTCACCTAGAGCCAGACATCTTGGAATGTGAAGTCAAGTGGGCCTTAGAAAGCATCACTACAAACAAAGCTAGTGGAGGTGATGGAATTCCAGTTGAGCTATTTCAAATCCTGAAAGATGATGCTGTGAAAGTGCTGCACTGAATATGCCAGCAAATTTGGAAAACTCAGCAGTAGCCACAGGACTGGAAAAGGTCAGTTTTCATTCCAATCCCAAAGAAAGGCAATGCCAAAGAATGCTCAAACTACTGCACAATTGCATTCATCTCACACGCTAGTAAAGTAATGCTCAAAATTCTCTAAGGCAGGCTTCGGCAATACATGAACTGTGAACTTCCAGATGTTCAAGCTGGTTTTAGAAAAGGCAGAGGAGCCAGAGATCAAATTGCCAACATCCGCTGGATCATGGAAAAAGCAAGAGAGTTCCAGAAAAACATCTATTTCTGCTTTATTGACTATGCCAAAGCCTTAGACTATGTGGATCACAATAAACTGTGGAAAATTCTGAAAGAGATGGAAATACCAGACCACCTGACTGGTCTCTTGAGAAACCTATATGCAGGTCAGGAAGCAACAGTTAGAACTGGACATGGAACAACAAACTGGTTCCAAATAGGAAAAGGAGTACGTCAAGGCTGTATATTGTCACCCTGCTTATTTAACTTCTATGCAGAGTACACCATGAGAAACGCTGGGCTGGAAGAAACACAAGCTGGAATCAAGATTGCCAGGAGAAATATCAATAACCTCAGATATGACGATGACACCACCTTTATGGCAGAAAGTGAAGAGGAACTAAAAAGCCTCTTGATGAAGGTGAAAGAGGAGAGTGAAAAAGTTGGCTTAAAGCTCAACATTCAGAAAACAAAGATCATGGCATCTGGTCCCATCACTTCATTGCAAATAGATGCGGAAACAGTGGAAACAGTGTCAGACTTTATTTTGGGGGACTCCAAAATCACTGCAGATGGTGATTGCAGCCATGAAATTAAAAGATGCTTGCTCCTTGGAAGGAAAGTTATGACCAACCTAGATAGCATATCAAAAGCAGAGACATTACTTTGCCAACAAAGGTTCATCTAGTCAAGGCTATGGTTTTTCCAGTAGTCATGTATGGATGTGAGAGTTGGACTGTGAAGAAAGCTGAGCGCTGAAGAATTGATGCTTTTGAACTGTGGTGTTGGAGAAGACTATTGAGAGTCCCTTGGACTGCAAGGAGATCCAACCAGTCCATCCTAAAGGAGATCAGTCCTGGGTGTTCTTTGGAAGGACTGATGCTAAAGCTGAAACTCCAGTACTTTGGCCACCTCATGTGAAGAGTTGATTCATTGGAAAAGACTCTGATGCTGGGAGGGATTGGGGGAGGAGGAGAAGGGGACGACAGAGGATGAGATGGCTGGATGGTATCACCGACTCGATGGGCGTGAGTTTGAGTGAACTCCGGGAGTTGATGATGGACAGGGAGGCCTGCGTGCTGCGATTCATGGGGTCGCAAAGAGTCAGTTGACTGAGCAACTGAATTGAACTGAACTGAATGCTCTAGAAGCTTCCATAGTGGTTTTCTTCCCCTTGGAGTTGACTGAGTTCTTTTCCTCCCATTTCACTACCTCACGTTTGTGCCCTGTCCTGCTTTTCCCAGACTATCCAGTCCTCTGCATCCAAGCCCAGCTTTTCCATAAGCCAAGTTGACCATAACCTCTTATTTATTCTTTCCCCTGGAATGTAGACATCTGATTGCCTAACATTTAGAGTACAAATCTGACTATGTGTAGTGGTCACATACTTTAGCTCTTACTTTAAGACTGCACGGCTATTTCCTTCCAAGGTTCTTGGCCTCTGTGGGGCATCAAGAATCATTCCAGTTAGTCATGTGAACCCAGAGGGGCAGTTTCCCTTTCCTGACCTCAATAGAAATGCCTTGCATCCCTTATTAGGAGCCCACTCCTCAGGCATCTTTAGCCCTTTCAAAGCAAATCCAGCCTGTCTTGGATTTTCTGGCTAGTGCTGAGTCAACAGAATACAAATGTCTCCTTGGCAAGAGCTTCAGAAAAGGCATGATTAAAGAGGACACGCCTCCCACACGTCTGTGAGACATCTCACTCATTACCCAGACCCGCCTGCCTCAGAGCCACTCATCGCCTCTGTCACTTCATATCTGTGGATTCTGGGCTTCATCGATACTCCCTGGGCACTTAAATACATCACACACACACACACACTGAACTGAAAGGAAGAGAATGAAGATACCATGTGTGTGTTTGTGTGTGTGTGTGTGTGTGTGTGTGTGTGTGTGCGTGTGCGCGTGCACGCACATGCGCACTTGTGCATGTCTGTGCAGCCCTAAGCCCGGTGGCCAAAGACTGTTCCTGGACTATGAACTATGTGTTTCTGATGAGGGAGCTGCCTTGGGCATTGAAGCAAGGAGCCCGAGTGTGCAGTGGAAGTTGGAACAAAGAGAATATACCAGGATATTTTCAGATGCAGGTTCCTACCTAATAACTCAAAAGTAGTTTGAACAATAATGACATCTATCTCATAAACCAAGAAGCTCAGAGGAAGGGTAATCCCCCAGACTGCTGTGACAGTTCAGGGATAGCCTCTCAGGCTCTTTCTATCCTTCTGATCTGTACTTCCCAGTATTGGGATGTCCCTTCTTGGGACTACAAGAGGACTGCTGCAGAGCCAGGCATCACCCACAGTTATAACCACATCCAGTGAAAAATATTGGTACTTCCTCTTACGAATCTCTTTTATTGTTGTCCAATCACTAAGCCCTGTCTGACTCCTTGCCACCCCATGGATTGCAGCACACCAGGCTCCCCTGTCATTCACTATCTCCCAGAGTTTGCCCAAATTCATGCCCATTGAGCCAATGACGCCATCTAACCATTTCATCCTCTGCCGCCTCCTTCTTCTTGTCCCTTCAATCTTTCCTAGCATCTGGGTCTTTTCTATGAGTCAGCTCTTCGCATCAGGTAGCCAAAGTATAGGAGTTTCACCTTCAGCCTTCCAATGAATATTCAGGGTTGATCTTCTTTAGGATTGACTGGTTTGATCTCCTTGCCATCCAAAGGATTCTCTCTTTTTATTAGGAAATCAACTTTTCTTAACATCCCTCACATATACATACAGCATTTTTTCCTTTTAGTTCCCTGCAGCCAGGACTGGCTTCAAGAGAATCATCAAGGTGATTTAGGAACATATCTGGCTTGTGTATATCATGGTGGGAAGATGGATCTGGCAAGAAATAAGAAGCCAAGGGACAGAGACAGGGATAGGTTTGCTGTTGGGTAAACAGCCAACACCAGTTGTTCCAGGGGCTCAGGACTAGATGAAGAGAAGGATGGAAGAATTTCCTGCCTGAATCTTGGATGGTCCCTCTAGGTAAATATGTAAAACAGATTCACTTTGCTGTCTACCTAAAACTAATACAACATTATAAATCAACTGTATTTCAATAATAAATTTTAAAAAGTATTACCTAATCAAAGAGAAGCTATGACCAACCTAAACAGCATATTAAAAAGCAGAGACATTACTTTGCTGACAAAGGTCCATCTAGTCAAAGCTATGGTTTTTCCAGTAGTCATGTATGGATGTAAGAGTTGGACCACAAAGAAAGCTGAATACCAAAGAATTGATGCTTTTAAACTGTGGTGTTGTCGAAGACTCTTGAGAGTCCCTTGGACTGCAAGGTGATCAAACCAGTCCATCCTAAAGGAAATCAGTCCTGAAGGACTGATGCTGAAGGTGAAGTTCCAATACTTTGGCCACCTGATGCAAAGAACTGGCTCACTGGAAAAGACCCTGATGCTGGGAAAGACTAAAGGCAGGAGGAGAAGGGGACGAGGATGAGATGGTTGGATGGCATCACCGACTCGATGGACATGAGTTTGAGCAGGCTCTGGAAGTTAGTTATAGACAGGGAAGCCTGGTGTGCTGTAATCCGTGGGGTCGCAAAGAGTCAGACACGACTGAGCTACTGAACTGAACTGAATTGATAAGTGGAACTAATTTGGGTACTGATTGAAATATATAAAATAACAAGGAAAATGTGAATTGACAGGATATCTGACAATACTAAAGAATTATTATGAAAAATTTTAGGTGTGACAACAATATTGCAGGTATTTTTTAAGGAAGCCTTGTCCTCTAGAAATGCATCCTGAAATATCTTCATGTGAAATAACATCTGGGACTTGCTTCACAATAGCTTGGAACGGGGAGGGAATAGATGAAACAAGATTTTCTGGGTGTGGATGACTGTTGGAGCTGGTGATGGGAAGCCAGGGTTCATTAGATAATTCTTCCTACTTTTTGATATACTTGAAATTTTGCTTCCCTGGGCTTTCCTGGTGGCTCAGCTGATAAAGAATCCTCCTGCAATTCGGGAGACCTAGGTTCGATCCCTGGGTTGGGAAGATCCCCTGGAGAAGGGAATGGCTACCCACTGCAGTATTCTGGCCTGGAGAATTCCCCGGGGTTGCAAGGCCTGGAGAATTCCATGGACTGTGTAGTCCATAGGGTCACAAGGAGTTGGACGTGGCTGAGCAACTTTCACTTTTTTCACTTGAAAATTTGCATAAAATAATTTTTAAATAAAATTACATAAACACTTTCTAAACACAAAAATTTCACTTTTGAGGAGTGATACAAATTATAGAAAAGATGTTTATTAAGATTACTTGTAATGGAAAAAAACAAATATTGAATCATGGGTTAAGTAGATTATAGTAATTCCTTTCAATATAACAATATGTGCCCTTCAATTATGTTTAAGAATAGTTTTTAAAGACATGGGAATATACTTACATAATATTAACTAAAATATATTTCAAGATTATAATATTATCTCAAATAAATACAAGGTACATTGCATAAAAGGATGTTTCTAAATTGCCTTATCACCATTTTTATTGAGGGGAGTATGACCTGGTGGTTAAAAGGGCAGGTTCTAGAGGGAGTTGGAACCTCAGCTGAAACACATACTAGCTGTAACCTTAGATAAATCCCTTTACCTCCATGTTCTAATCTCTTAAATGGGTACAGTGGTGGCACCTATCTCACAGGTTTTAAGAATTAAGAACATTGATTTATTTAAAACACCCACAACAATGCTGCCGCATAGTGAGCTCTTTACAAATGTTGGCGGTTACTACCATTCACAGGATAGTGCGTACAATACACACTGATACGGGTTGCCTGAAAACTGATGGTTTATATGGACCCGATTTCTAATTTTCCAAAGCACCATTGCCACATGATTCTATTTTATTCTTGTAACAGCACAGTGAGAAAAGAAGTCAAATAATAACTGGTTACAAAATGAAGACTAAAACTCAGTTGCAGGGAGTCGAAGGAACTTTCCCGAGGTGCCCCCAGGGATCTCCCAAAGGTCCTGAACATTCTCTCTTGGCCTCCTGGCTTATTTCTTCCAAGACACCCTTCTGTGAGCAATCAAGGTCATTGTGTGAAGGGCTGCTAGCCGCTGTCCATCAGGCCCAGACATTATTTTTACTCCCTCTGCTCTGGTAGATAATGGCTCCAAATTCCAGGGCTGGAGTGATAAGGCCTCCCCCAAGCTAAGCACTGAAGATTCTGAGACTGCTTAGTGTACCTGGAGCCCGCGATAACTGGTATCGCCCTGCTGCTCCAGCTCGGTTCATGTCTCCAGCCTGAGCTGGTCCTATCTGGGCACCTCCCGAAGGATGGTGTCCCCACAGACCATCCAGACTGTGAGGGCCTTTATCTGCTTCTCCTGGTTAGCCTTCTATTTGTATGCAAATAAGCCCTTGCCTTCGTGGCTTGTGGATAAATGGCCACTGCAAGTTGGAGGTCTTATGGTGAAAGAATAGAAGTGATCTTATAGAATAAGAAGTCACATTTGTATTTTTTAAAGACGTGGAAACTCAGGCCCAGAGCAACCAAGTGGAGCTCCCAGGGGCATGTTGCTAGTGAGAGCAGCCAGTCCATATATTGAGATCCCCATAGACCATATTTCTATCTCTACCCTAGAACCCCAGTTGAGCTGGAAAAAACAATCATCCATTAACATCAGTCTATGTTACTGTGTGTGTTACTGTGTTACTGTGTTACAGTTACTGTGTGTGTTCGTGAGAGAGAAGTTTAAAACAAAGAAAAAGAGAAAAAAAAAAAAAAAACCCGAAAGAGAGGCAGAGAGTGTGTGTGGGGTGGGGGAGGAGTTTATCCCCAGATTATTGGTTTCTAAACTGTTGGACTCACCTCCTTAAAGCAGAAATTATGCTCCATTTAGTCTTCAATGGAAATCTATTTTTTAAATAAAAGGTATTTTCATTTTTAAAATAAATATAGATGGTTAATCATTGTCCATTTTTATTGGATTCCATTGATATCTTTAAGTCAGTTAGACAAGTAGGCCATTAGACGGAGGTGGCACCAAGACCATGGCAGCCTGTGTGAGCCAACGGCATTCCAAACCTGTAAAGGCCTCAAGTTTTGAAATCAAAATCTAAGGACAACCAAACACAAATAGCCAACTAGGCTTTAGGCTACAGCCAACCAATCATTTTCTCACTTTGTTCCTGTTGTTTCTGTATAATTCTCTCCCCTGATCCTGTCAGCACAGCATTTCTAACCAGTTCCAGTTTGAGGTTGCCCAATTCAAATAGATTTTTGTTCCATAAATCTCTTAAAATCTGTGATATGCCTCAGTCTTTTTTTAACAATACTAAAAGTCCAAGGACTTCCCAGCTGGTGCTAATGATAAAGAATCCGTCTGCCAATGCAGGAGATGCAGGGGACGTGGGTTCAATCCCTGGGTTGGGAAGATCCTATGGAGGAGGAAATTTCAACCTACTCCAGTATGCTTGCCTAAAAAATTCCATGGACAGAGGAAAAGTCCAAATCAAATGACTGCCGGTAAATACGATATTTTAATGCGAAAAGAGAGGGAACCACATCATAAAGACCTTTTTCTTACCATATAAAACCAACTGGCTGGTGGGGTTGGAGAGACACAGGGAAACTCTGGGAGGTATTGGCTGAGTCTATTGTCTTGATCATGGTGATGGAATCACAGGTGTTCCGAGATGTTCAAACTCATCAGATTGTCCACATTAAATACATGCATTCTTTATCAATTGACCTCAATAAGACTATTTTTTAAAAGGATAGGGGAAAGTAATAATAAGTCAAAAGGCAAAGATGAAAGAGAGGTTAAAATAATCATTGGAAGATATAAACAAAGGGAATAATAGTCAAGATTGCTTAATAGTTGGACTTCCCTAGCAGTCCAGGGGTTAAGACTCTGCGGTGGCAATGCAAGGGGTGCAGGTTCGATCCCTGATCGAGGAACTAAGATTCTGCATGCCAGTCGGTGTGGCCAAGAAATAAACAAATAAATTAATGAAATCATCAAAATAAAATTTTAAAAGGAGTAAACTAATTTTTTTAAAGAAGGATTGTTTAATAAAAATGTAAATCATAATTGACATCCTCATACATGCACAAAAAGTGGCAAATAATTCATGTTCACCATCCTTGCTAACTTCAGCAGGACTGGAAAATTCCTGGAGTCAAAATCCAGGATCTTGGGCCCAGCCAGGATCCCAGAAAGACCAAAACTTCCCCCAATTCTCTCCTAACAGAGGAGAATGCTCCTCCTGATCAGGAGTTCCTAACACCACCTAATACTGAGAAGAAATTCTTACCATCGGGGTGTGTGTGGAGACCTGCAGGAAGGGATCTGCCTCTGGAGCCAATAACTATCGGCTCAGCCTGCCAGCCTCCAGCAGAAACTAACTAGGGGGTGAGGGTATTTGTAAAGGCTCTTCTTCTCCCCCAGCTCAGGAGTCATCTTGGTGATCATGGCAACACACTTAGAAATGCAACTCAAATGCGACCCATGGGCTTTGGCTGGTAAGATGGGCAAGAAGGTCCCATAGGGTGTGCACTGGCCTACAGAGGACACCCCAAATGATCTAAGGTTGTCCACAGGGCCTAGCAAAGCCAGCCTGGTTCACACAGGCAGCCCCCAAGGCTGACACACCTGGGAGCTTCTGAACTTCTTTTGTACCAGAACGAAGAGGGGAAAGTTGCTACTGCAAAGCCAAGAGGTCAGGATGAGATGTGGACCACAAGGCAGAGCCCTCCTTCCCTGCCCACCCCACCCCCCAGTCCAGCCAGACTAGACCTGAGCCCCAAGAAAGAGATCTTAGGTCAAAGCATGAAGTAGCTGGGATCAGGGACCAGGGGGCTGCTTATATAGAAGGTACTGTTCCATTTACTCTACATACAAGATGTCATTTAATTCTGACCATCCTTGAGGGAGGTACTGCTATGATCCAGACTTTACAGATATGGAAACTAAGTCACAGAGAGGGTAAGCAGTTGCCTCAAAGACACACAGTAAGAGGGAGAGCCCAGATTCCAACAGAGAGCGTCAAACTCCTAAGCACTGAGCCACATGGCCTCTTAACCACATGGCCTCAACTCCACAGGCAGCGGTGCTGCGACATGGGACAACATGCCCTGGTCCTCCCAGGAACCCAGAGACGTGAAGTGCAGCAGGACCCGGGGGAGGCCTGGGAACAGGGACCTCAGTGGCCCCTTGGCCAGGACAGTGGAGCTGATGCAGTGAGCCAGAAGGTGCTGCTCACTTAGACACACCAGACACACCCAGGGTCCAGCAGGCCCTGGATCTGCTCTGGAGAGATGGGTGCTGGGGTCCAGGGGACCCAGGTTTCCAGCTCTTAAAGGGAATGGTCACAGAGGAGAATGAGAAACCCAGCAGCACTTCCTTTACCCCTCCTCCACGCCTTCCCTGTACCCTGTCCTCTGCTTCCCACTAGCATAGCATGGAGGAACCCAGCCATTACCATAAACAGAGCCAACTGCATCAGTTCAGAGATGTGCTCAGGATAACCACCAACCTCGCTGAGTCCCCAAGACTTAGCAACACCCTCTGGGCTCCCAAACTGGAGCAGGGAGACTGGCTTTTGGTGAGATGGGAGCTGGGACACATGAAATGGTAGGTTGCGTTTACGATTAAAAAGAAAGAGAAGCAGCAGCCGGGTCACTATTTTCCTGGGAGCCCGGGGTTGCCTGTCAGGTGCATGGAAGGTATCTAATTGTGGCCACCAGCAGACCACAGGGTCCTGGGGCAGAGGGAGCTGGCGGGGGAGAGCCAGCCCTGCCCTCCCTGGGGACCCAGGTGACCACGCCATCAGGATCTTGCTTCAGCTAGGAGACGCCAGCTCCTCCTCTGCAGGCTTCCTTGTGTCCACAAAGGAAGCCAGAGCATTATCATTCCTCAGTCATCCTGCAAGTTGCTGAGGCTTGAAAGCTCCCACGGAGGCGGCTGCTGGAGCATGGCTGCTAGGGCCGCCCACGTTAAATTGCTTCACACGTGGGTACCATTTATGGGGCCTTTGCTCTGTATTTAACACCACAGCCAGTGATGGACTTTCGCTGTTGGAAAGTGCTCGGGTCCCCTGCACATCACTTTATAACTGATGGGAGAAGATGTCCTCTCTTCCGTAAATTGTATCTGGCCTTTCCAGCCCTGCAGTAATTAATGTTTGTTCTCATCCAATGGGCAGATTCAAAGAAATACAGCTCTCATTAGCTCTCGCTCAATTAAGAAAAATGGTCCTCGGCCCCCACGATTCAAACGCTGCTACAAAGCTGGAGTTGCTTGAATTACACGGCTAGGAGGACCAGGAGGGCATCCTAGCCCTCTCTGGGGCTCCAGACCCATCCCCAGCAGCATCCAGCCTCCTCTAGTCTCCTCCAGTGTCCCCCCACCATACACATTCCACACCCACTTCCTAAGGAACCAGAAGGACAGTAATAGCTAGTGTTCACTGAGTGCTTACTAAGTCCCAGGTACCATCCTAAACAACACGCGTGAACCAGTTCATAAATGAGACATATGGACCATCACAAATACACATGAATCAGCTTTTACAGGATGAATATGAATTAGCTCATCATCAATGATGCAGATGAATCAGTTCATTGAGACACGGTCATGTATTTATGATGCCTAGAGGTCATGAGTTGAACAAGAACTATTTTGGGGATTTAAGACTTTATGTTTATATTCTTCCTTAAAGATTGTGTTTGAAATAAACACATAAAATATTTACATTCTCAGAGAATACTTACAAATCCTCTAGCATATGTTGGTGGTCTCCAGTGTGAGAATCTCTCCTTGTAACATAATAATATGTTTTCACTCTCTCTACAACTTGAGCTGATATAAACAAAGACTAAACAGTCTTTAAAGAAATTTGATTTTAGTTTAAATAGGCAGGACTTCTTTGAATTTTTCTTTCTTCCTCATTTCTTTTATTTTTGTCAAAATCTGTGTATTTTCAAATTAATCTTTACTGGAGTATAGTTGCTTTTCATTGTCATGTTAGTTTCTGCTGTGCAGCAAAGTGGATCAGTTATGTTGCTGCTCTTTGGTCACCCAGTTGTGTCCAACTCTTTTGCAACCCCATGGATGGTAGCCCGCCAGGCTCCTCTGTCCATGGGATTTCCCAGGGAGTCAGTTGCCATTTCCTTCTCCAGGGCATATTCCCGATGCAGGGATTGAACCCAAGTCTCCTGCCCATGTCTGTTGCATTAGAAGTGGGTTCTTTACTGCAGAGCCACCAGGGAAGCCCCCAAATATATATATCCAGTCTTTTTTACATTTCCTTCCATTTCAGTTCAGTTCAGTTCAGTCACTCAGTCGTATCTGACTCTTTTCGAAGAGAGAAGTGATCCATGAATCACGGCACACCAGGCCTCCCTGTCCATCACCAACTCCCGGAGTTTACCCAAACTCATGTCCATCGAGTCGGTCGGTGATACTATCCAACCATCTCATCCTCTGTCATCCCCTTCTCCTCCTGCCCCCAATCCCTTCCAGCATCAGGGTCTTTCCCAATGAGTCAATTCTTTGCATGAGGTGGCCAAAGTATTGGAGTTTCAGCTTCAGCATCAGTCCTTCCAATGAACACCCAGGACTGATCTCCTTTAGGATGGACTGGTTGCAGTCCAAGGGACTCTCAAGAGTCTTCTCCAACACCACAGTTCAAAAGCGTCAATTCTTTGGCGCTCAGCTTTCTTCACAGTCCAACTCTCACATCCATACATGACCCCTGGAAAAACCATAGCCTTGACTAGACAGACCTTTTTTTGGCAAAGTAATGTCTCTGCTTTTGAATATGCTATCTGCTGCTGCTGCTAAGTCGCTTCAGTCGTGTCCAACTCTATGCCACCCCATAGATGGAAGTCCACCAAGCTCCCCCGTCCCTGGGATTCTCCAGGCAAGAACACTGGAGTGGGTTGCCATTTCCTTCTCCAATGCATGAGAGTGAAAAGTGAAAGTGAAGTCGCTCAGTCATGTCCAACTCTTAGCGACCCCACGGACGGCAGCCCACCAGGCTCCTCCATCCATGGGATTTTCCAGGCAAGAGTACTGGAGTGGGGTGCCATTGCCTTCTCCAGAATATGCTATCTAGGTTGGTCATAACTTTCCTTCCAAGGAGTAGTGAAGTGAAGTGGCTCAGTCGTGTCCGACTCTTTGCAATCCCATGGACTGTAGCCTACCACGCTTCTCCATCCATGGGATTTTCCAGGCAAGACTACTGGAGTGGGTTGCCATTTCCTTCTCCAAGGGATCTTCCCAACCCAGGGATCAAACCTGGGTCTCCCACATTGTAGGCAGACGCTTTACCGTCTGAGCCACCAGGGAAGTCCAAGGAGTAAGTGTCTTTTAATTTCCTTCCATTTAGGTCATCACAGAGCATTGAGTCAAGTTTCCTGTGCTACACACTAGGCTCTCATTAGTTAACCTATTTTATACATAGTAGTGTATAGATCAATCCCAATCTCCCAATTCATTCCTTCCCCCTTTTCCCCTTGGTAATCATAAGTTTAATTGAAGAGGAACTTGATTAAGAGTTCAAATTCTACTACTGACACCTGTGAGCTGAGTGGTCTTGGCAAGTCACCAGGTGGAGACCTACATTGCTGTAACTGATCAAAGCCAAATAGTCACCGTGTACAGCTCCAGTGTTGCTATCTCCACAGACCAATTCCCTTTGCTGTGTTTTCTTTCCTCAGGCTACACCCTAGGCAGCGGATTCCCAAATGGTAGTGAATGGACCAGGGACATGAGGGAAAGGAGAGAATGGATCAAAATCCATCACCACCCTTGAAAATAATGCCTGTGATTTATGTCTGGGCATCTGCAAGTTGGGTCTGAAAAGAACCAGCTGTGGATGTGTTAACTGGCAGGGCCTCTCTGGAGGACAATTCGCTAGTATGTCAGAATTTCAAATACATGTCCCCTTGGACCTAGTAATTATTCTTCTAGGAATCTATCCTAAAGAATGGGGGTAGAGGGTGTATGTACCAGGATATTTATGACCATATTGTGTGTCCTAGTGTGGGACTGGAAACAACCTAGTTGAGGGACCTACTAAAAAATTATGGTATATTTGTTCAATGGAATAGTATGTAGCTATAAAAAACAAAGGCAGCTTTAACTAAATTCAAGTGGAACAATCTCCAAGATATTGTTCAAGCTAGAAAAAAAGCAAGATGTTATCATTGGCATATCGTTTTAAAATAATCTGTACTCATTTGCTCATCAGTGAAAAGAATATCTCTACAAGGAAATCAACAATTGATAATCATTGCTTTGCGGAAGGGCCTGGGGTGGCACAAGGTCAGGAGTGAGAGGGATGCTCATTTTTGTTGTGTATCATTTTGCATCTTGAATTTGTGACATAAGATGAGCAGGTGGGGACTTCCCCAGTGGTCCAGTGGTTACGAATCTGCCTTCCAATTCAGGGGACGCAGGTTCTAGCCTTGGTCAATGAACGAAGATCCCATGTGCTGTGGGACTATTTCTGCCATAACTAGAGAGAAACCTGAGTGTCACAACTAAGATCTGACACAGCCAAATAAATAGTTAAAAAAAAAAAAGAATGAGAAGGCGGGCCTCATTCAATCAGCTGAAGGCCTCAAGTTTAGAAAAAAAAAAAAAGATTGATCTTCCTCCTAAAAAGGAAGAGGGAGTTCTGTCTCAGGACTGCCTTCAAACTTGAGACCGCACCCCCAACTCCTCTGGGTCTCAAGCCTGCTTGCCTGCCCTGAAGATGCCAGACTCACCAGCCTGCCACAGTTGCATGCCTTAATTCCTTAAAATAATGAGGGGTGGGGAAGAGGTATGTGGGTTCTGTTTCTTTGGCTAATACACTCTCCCGAGTACTATCACACATCACACCTGGTGCAGCCAACACTAATCTCTTATTTCCAGGCCCAGCCAGCCAGGCTGGGAGGGCTCTGTAAACAGGCACTCTATCTCCATCAGCAGCATTTTTCTAACACTCAGCAGAGACCCTGCATCAGGAATGAGGGCTCACTAAAGATGTGTTGTTGAAGGAAGCAACACTTTTAACTTCTTCGTTCGGCCTTACTGTGTGGTGTGTGGGATCGACACGCAAGATCTTATATTAGCTCCCCCACCTGGGATGGAACTGCGCCTGGTGCAGTGGAAGCACAGGAGCTTAACCACTGGGATGCCAGGAACGTCCCAAGGAAGCAACGCTTTTAGTGACGAGTTCAGATACCAAATACTTGGGTTTGGCTCATCTACAGATCAGCATCTAAATCAGCTCATTGATGAGGGGAACACAAAGAAAAAGAACAGAGAAAAAACAACCTTCCCCATTTATTGTCAATTTCCAGGACACTTCATTTTATGTGTTTCTTCTTTTACAGCCATCTGAGGACCTGTCCAAGGCAAGTCACTGTTCAGAATTTAATGAGTTGATCATGGTAGTCAGGTTTCCCCAATGTCAGACTTAGCCTACACTGACTCAAAAAATCAAGAATTCTCCTTGGAAATAAGATATATAAATAGAAAAAATAACAAAGAAAGATGTTAATATTATCATCCTCCCTTAAACCTCAAATCTGTAGAACTTTATCAACCATTTGAAAAGAAAAAATTAGGATCCTTGACTCCAAGAGCAAAACATCATTCCTGAAAAGCAGATTGAATCCTAGATCAGAATACTCTGCAGATATCTTCCCCACAAGTTTTCATCATTTGCCATAGTTTTAAAGGATTACAGATGAATTCATCCTTGACAAGTCACTCTGAGTCAATCTGAATTCTCAGGTGTATAAAGAACAGTTGGTTTAGCTTTCTGATCAATAAGACCATTTTCATTGTGCACCAACACCAACAACTGTGTCCCATAGGAAAGCTGATTTATAAGTGTGTCAAATGGAGATTTTATTTTACTTCCTGTTTTTACTGCTCTGCCATCAGCTGTCACCCCAGAACCTACAGGCTATCCCCTGGGAGAAGGAGGCAGAGAGCATGAGGCCCTCAGAGGTTATCCTTGAAAGCAGGGCATGCTCAGCTTTGACCTGGTCTATTGAAATCAATAGAACAGGGTGCAGAGAAATGAGGCAGATGGCAGAGGGTAGGTATATCAGTATTTTTCTTTATTAAAGAATTTGCATTAAATCCTATTAAAGGACAAGGGGATTAAATTGACCATGAGAGATACAAAAAGTGTATGCAACGAATCATATCCCAAATGAATCTGCATCAGCACTATAGGATTTATTGTCTAGGTTTATTTTTCTTTGAATGAAGTTACCTTCTTTCTTTCCATTCTAGGTTATGTGAAACAGTAGAGTTAGAAGCATAAGCAAGAGAATACATGACCTGTAGTCTCACCATCAAGAGACATCACTATTGACATGTTAGTATATTTGATCACAATATTGTCTTCATGTGTTTTTTTAATAAAATTGTGAAGCCTGCTTTTTCCACTTAATGCTATAATAAAATAATTCTGTATGTTATTTTAACTTCCTCTTCCTTATGAGTTCGTATTATCCTTATGTTGTGAGATAAAACCTCTTCTAGGTCCCCAGAGCTAGGATTCTTATCATGTTCTAACCACCTATAAAGCCACCTTCTACTATTTCAAACAGCCTTAAAGATAGCTATTCCTTTTGACCCCATAAATCACCTTTTGAGAATCTATATGGAATGTGAAATGTACAAGATGAACTTGGGGCATCTCAAAGTGCAAAAAAGCAAGAAGCTATTAAAGACTAAATAGACAGTGTCAAAAGGAAGCCAACTTGAAAGAGAGCCCATTGGGCAAAATGGAACATCATGACTACTAAAAGAATAGTAATCACACTCAGTTAAAATATTATTTATATATGTAATTCATGATACTTTTCTTAAACTTACTAGTTTCCACTGGATGTCATAAGGGCACTAACTCATTGCTCTGGAAATTGATAAATATATGGAAAGAATAAAGAATTGGCCTGCGTTTCCTATACAAACTCTGTTTCGAGGAAGCCAAGAAACTGATGAGGATGAATTATTCTTTATAGAAGAATTATGGCTAACTAATGCAGAGAATCATGGCTAATTTGCTGACTAATTATGGCTAACTAACTGGCAAGAGAATTGAATTCAATCCTTAATGAAACTCTGCATCTAAGCAATGGTCATCAGTGAATCCTAAAATTATAGGTGAAACGTTCTTAAACTCGCAGGACATTCTGACACCACCTGGACGAATTGGTGACATTTCTGAAAGTGGGATATTCAGATTTCCTAAGCTCTTGATATGATTCCATGGAAAGTATACAGCCTAAGAAATAATATGACCCCAAAAAACATCTGAACTTTAATCAAATCATGTCTCAGGTCTAACTACCAGTTTACAGCAAACACAAAGAACAGAAGAGCAAGTTAGAAACATCATATAAAAATAACTATACATTTCTAGAACTGGGTACAATTCTATAAAGGATGAGTAATCTGATTTCTCCAACAAATTCAATGGTATGAGAGGGGAGGGGGAACCACGTAGATTAAAATAGTTAAGAGATATGGCAACCATGCCATTTATGAACATCATTAATTCTTATTACTTAAGTAGACCAACCGTAAAGAAAAATTTGAGATGATTGGAGACATCTGAATATAGCTTGGGTATTAGAATATGTAATATCTTATTATTATTTGGGGTATAATAATATTCAGGTGGCTGCCTCTTGGGAAATTTGTATGCAGGTCAGGAAGCAACAGTTAGAACTGGACATGGAACAACAGACTGGTTCCAAATAGGAAAAGGAGTATGTCAAGGCTGTATATTGTCACCCTGCTTATTTAACTTCTATGCAGAGTACATCATGAGAAATGCTGGGCTGGAGGAAGCACAAGCTGGAATCAAGATTGCCGGGAGAAATATCAATAACCTCAGACATGCAGATGACACCACCCTTATGGCAGAAAGTGAAGAGGAACTAAAAAGCCTCTTGATGAAAGTGAAAGTGGAGAGTAAAAAAGTTGGCTTAAAGCTTCAGAAAACGAAGATCACGGCATCTGGTCCCATCACTTCATGGGAAATAGATGGGGCAACAGTGGAAACAGTGTCAGACTTTATTTTTCTGGGCTCCAAAATCACTGCAGATGGTGACTGCAGCCATGAAATTAAAAGATGCTTACTCCTTGGAAGGAAAGTTATGACCAACCTAGATAGCATATCAAAAGCAGAGACATTACTTTGCCAACAAAGGTCCGTCTAGTCAAGGCTATGGTTTTTCCTGTGGTCATGTATGGATGTGAGAGTTGGACTGTGAAGAAGGCTGAATGCCGAAGAATTGATGCTTTTGAACTCTGGTGTTGGAGAAGACTATTGAGAGTCCTTTGGACTGCAAGGAGATCCAACCAGTCTATTCTGAAGGAGATCAGCCTTGGGATTTCTTTGCAAGGAATGATGCTAAAGCTGAAACTCCAGTACTTTGGCCACCTCATTCGAAGAGTTGACTCATTAGAAAAGACTCTGATGCTGGGAGGGATTGGGGGCAAGAGGAGAAGGGGACGACAGAGAATGAGATGGCTGGATGGCATCACTGACTCAATGGACGTGAGTCTGAGTGAACTCCGGGAGTTGGTGATAGACAGGGAGGCCTGGCGTGCTGCGATTCATGGGGTCGCAAAGAGTCGGACACGACTGAGCAACTGATCTGATCTGATATTTTAGAGCTTCCCTGGTGGCTTAGACTGTAAAGAATCTGCCTGCAATGCAGGAGACCAGGGTTTGATCCCTGGGTTGGGAAGATCCCCAGGAGGAGGGAATGGCTACTCACTCTAGTATTCTTGTCTGGAGAATTCCATGGACAGAGGAGCCTAGTGGGCTACAGTCCATGAGGTCCCAAAGAGTCGGACACAACTGAGCAACTAACACTCAACTCAACACTCATATGTTTTTATATCAGTGTTATATTTTTGAAGTCATATTAATTAAATGCAGATAAAATATTTTATGTGGAAAAGGATGCAGTGTCTGATATTTCTTCAAATATTCCAGGAAAAAATTGTGTGTGTGTGTGTGTGTGTGGTGGGAGCAGAAAGGAGGTGGTAAAGATGGGTAAATAAATAAAATTTGAAAAATGTTGATCCTTGTTGAAACTGAACAATGGGTGCCCAGGGGTCTACTACACTATTTATTCTACCTTTGTGCATGTTTGGGAAATTCCCTAATAAAAAACTTTAATACTAATAAATGATGTTTAAGAGGACATCAAGACCTATAGAAATGAAATTCCAAACTTGCCAAGGACTAGAAAGTAATGAAATAAACAATCTGAGGAAAACAAAACTCTCATAAAATCTCTCCATAATCAATATGTTGATTTCTTACATATATTTGAAATTTGGAAACATTCCAAATATTATCTAATTTAATGATTGAAAATTTGAAAAAAAAATGGATCACCTACAGTATGTTTGTTTGGGACTTAATACCACCACAAATTTAATAGAAAAACCATCAAAACTAACAGTTTAGGGCTTGTCTGATTGTCCAGGGGTTAAGAACCCACCTGGCAATGCAGGGGACATGAATTTGATCCGTGGTCCAGGAAAATCCCTGTCACGGGGCAACTAAGCCCATGGACACAACTACTGAGCCCACACTCCAGAACCTAGGAGCCACAACTACCGAAACCCAAGCACCCTAGCCCTGCCCTGCAACAGGAGGAGCCACCGCAATGAGAAACCTGTACACCACAGCTGCAGAGTAGACACTGCTCGCTGCAACGAGAGAAAGCCCAGCACAGCCAAAAAAAATAAATAAATAAATTTATATTTAAAAAACTAACAGTTCAAGAAAAAAATTCAGTGAATTGAAAATCTACAATATGCTTAGTGAACATGTCTTTCTCTTTGCAAAGAAATAATTCAGAGGTGGAAAGAGAAGATCAATTTGCAGATCCGTTGTCTGTGATCCTCTTTAAAGAGGTTAAGGTGATGTTTGGATTTTTTTCCCCAAAATCTGATGCTGGAAATCCCAAAGTGAAGCAAAATTAATTGTGAGTGGAGGGAAGAAAAGAACAGTTCTAACAACCCTTCTCTTCCAGGGAGACAGTGAAGCAAGCTAACAGCATCCAGGGGTTAAAACTAATTCCATTTACCATCTGCCACACAGTCTATATAATGACAGACTGAGATCTAATTTTTTAAAAACTTCCTACATTAAAAAAATACTTCAGAAACATCTATCCAAACAACAGATTAGAACTTGATTAAAAAATAAATAATTGAAACACCAAAAGCTCACTGAGAGATGAGATGCTGTGTGGAGACGCCTTCCCATTGAAACAGAGCCCTTTGTGTTCAGCACAAGGTTTTCTGCTGCATGAAACTACTGAATATTTTAATTCTCAATTTGTAAGGGAAAATTATTCCCTCTTAGTCCCAGGTCTTGGAGAAGGCAATGGCCACCCACTCCAGTACTCTTGCCTGGAAAATCCCATGGACAGAGGAGCCTGGTGGGCTGCAGTCCATGGGGTCACAAAGAGTTGGACACGACTGAGTGACTTCACTTTCACTTTTCACTTTCATGCATTGGAGAAGGAAACTGCAACCCACTCCAGTGTTCTTGCCTGGAGAATCCCAGGGACGGGGGACCCTGGTGGGCTGCCGTCTATGGGGTCGCACAGAGTCAGACACGACTCAAGTGACTTAGCAGCAGTCACAGGTCTATTTTAACCCCAGTTACGACGACTGGGAAAATGCATTTGTAAGATGCCTAAACCAGAGTGTGGTCTTAGGTTCCTGGGGACCAGCTTCTGAGATGGAAGGTCACACACAGGGGCTTTTGGTGGGAAGTGCTCTCACATACCTAATTTGAGGGCTGAGGGAGGCAGGATGGGGTGTAGGGAGAAGCTGAGCTGGGATGCAGTTGCAGAAGGAGCCTTAGTGATACCAGAAGGAGATGGCAAGTGGACATGGCCCTTCGGAGGCCCTCATAGAGGTGAGGGGGCCAGGCCTTTTGTGTCCTTACAGAAGCCCACCTCCAGATGCCATTGGAAATTGGCTGTAACCTTGACTGAAGCATTGCCCTTTGGCCGAGGGCCATTCTGAGCGGGATTCATGGTGAGTACCTTTGCAGAAGTCAGTCAACCCTTCCAACTACCTAAGCAATGAATGCTTCATTCCTGAAGGGGAGACCCCCTAGATCTATTACAGTTCACTCCTCAAGCCCTCCAAATCCAATTCCTATATACACTGATTTTGTCTCATGTGGGAATGCATGCATGCTAAGTTGCTTCATTGGTGTCCAACTCTTTGTGATCCCATGGACTGTAGCCCGCCAAGCTCCTCTGTCCACGGGATTCTCCAGGCAAGAATACTGGAGTGGGTTTCCATGGCCTCCTCCAGGGGCTCTTACCTCCATGTGATTCTGGATGATCCCTTTTTCTGAGGAAAATGTTAAGAAGAAGGGAGATTGTTGGGATGAACTCCAGCTCCTGCCACTACAGCTGGTACCACTGTCTCCCTCCCAGCTATCCTTTCTAGAGCATCCCCGCTAGTCAGGGTAGCTTACCTGTGGGGGTGAACCAGTTCTCATCTCTAAGGGCTCCGAGCCCTCAAGGGGTGACCTTGAGGACATGGCCGTGGTGGTAAATGACCAAAGTCAAGCCATAGCTGCTTTACTTGTTCTTTTAGCTTAAAAATGTGGCCAGGGAGTCCCAAGGAACAGCCTAGTGAGTCACGTGAGTGGATGTGGCTGTAACGAGGCAGCAGCTGTAGCTTCAAGCCGAATGCAATTCTCACCGTGTCCCCTGATAGGAGCAACCTCTCCCTGAACACCAGGGCCCGAGAGACTAAATGTGCAATGACAAGGAACACAAATTCCCCAAGCAGGTCATTGAGAGTAATGGTCAATGGGCCTGGCCTCCTTCCAATCTTTGTTTTACGGACCAATCAATTCCACCTATTGGGAGCACAGCACTATATAACAGACATTGATATAATGCTACCCAGTCCTCCCGGGGTATCATCTCCAGGCTGTCACCTTAGCTGTGTCTTCCAAAGGCTCTATTAGGCAGGCAGCTTCTGGGTGGTGTGTTTCTGTGTAGGTAGGCTCCAGTTGCTACTAAATGGGATTCTTGGTCCAAGGTCACATTGTATATAATCCCATGCCAGTTTATCAAATAACCTACAAACTCATGGATGGCAGTTCCGACTGAGTCCATTTAGGCAGGAAAGGCAAAGGTGTTTTCTGGAATACGCATTAATTCTGGTCATTGCCACTGGCAGATTGAAGGGATCCCATGCCAGCAAGTTGCTAACAAGTAACTGGTTGGTCAGGGGAGGACGTAGCTCTGGGATCTCAGAGTTGGAGTCTGTGCTGCCAGGTTGGATATGTAGCAATGGTAATGCACTAAGTCTGTTCTTAATGATTAGGATCCTGGTTTTATTTGTTTATTATATTTATTATTTTTTCTGGCTGCACTGGGTCTTCGTTGCTTTTCTATTTATTTATTTTTTCTTTTGCACTGGCTTTCTCCAGTTGCGTGGAGCAAGCTTCTCGTCGGTGCCGTCTCTTGTTTCAGAGAACAGGATCCAGGTGCATGGGCTTCAGCAGTTGCATCACTTGGGCTCAGAAGTTGTGGCATGCCATGTGGAATCTTCCTGGACCAGGGATCAAACCCATGTCCCTTACACTAGCAGGTTATCCACTGCACCACCAGGACAGTCCAGGATACTGGCTTCACATGGGGCAGAGTGGCAAATTAAATGGGGGCCTGATGGGGCCCACTACCCTGGCAGTGTGGAGTCTGTTAAGGGAGCAGATATAGCTGCCACTCTCCCCATCTGTGATACAGTTTTGTTAAACTACTCTCTCAACCATAGTGGGAACATCTCAGGGTCCTCCTCCACGTGGCCTTCTCCTCTACAGCAGCTCACTTGACAAACCAGAGAGACAATGAAGAGATTCTGGCAACTGAAGGATGTCCATTTACTGACACATTCAGAGACTGAACCAATGATCTCCAAGTAGACCCATGGAGCCAAAGAACCCACTGTGGACAAGACTGGGTATCTTACTACCTAACCCCTGCCAACTAGGCCCAACTTGAGTAAAGAGCCATGATGAAACACAAAAATCTCTGCATATCAATGAAAACTGCCATGCCCGAGAGTCTCTGAAATCTTTGGGAAGCCACTCTATAGTTACCCAAGGAAAAGTTTACCCACAAACCTTTGGATAAAGACTAGGAAAATTATTACTGTATGCCCTTGCCTTGGTATAGCAGGATCCTTTTTCAAACCAGCCTTTCATTCAGGCACCAGCTTTGAAGTTGAAGGACCAGCTCAGGTCTGGAAGTTGGCCATGACTTCTCACTGGGGGGGATTGTCAGCATTATCTTAATTAGCCACTCTTCTTCCTGCCCTTAACAAATCAAGTTCTATTGGTCATCTTCATGGCTCTCTGTGAGTGAGGGGCCCCTTAACTTGTTTAAATTGCATCCTCTTTGTTTCCAATATTTAAGTTTTGCTGCTGCTGCTACTAAGTCACTTCAGTCGTGTCTGACTCTGTGCAGCCCCAGAGACAGCAGCCCACCAGGCTCCACCATCCCTGGGATTCTCCAGGCAAGAACACTGGAGTGGGTTGCCATTTGCTTCTCCAATGCGTGAAAGTGAAGTCACTCAGTCGTGTCCGACTAGTAGTGACCCCATGGACTGCAGCCATGGTAGCAGGCTCCTGCTACCTAACCTCAAAGCCCTAAAAGCTATGATTTTTCCAGTAGTCATGTATGGATGTGAGAGTTTGACCATAAAAAAAAGCCAAGAGCCAAAGAACTGATGTTTCTGAACTGCGGTTCTGGAGGACTCTTGAGAGTCCCTTGGACTGCAAGGATATCAAACCAATCAATCCTAAAGGAAATCAACCCTGAATATTCATTGGAAGGACTGATGCCAAAGCTGAAACTCCAATACTTTGGCTACTTGATGTGAAGAGCTGACTCATTGGAAAAGACTGAGGGCAGGAGAAGAAGGGGACAACAGAGGATAAGATGGTTAGATGGCATCATCAACTCAACGGACATGAGTTTGAGCAAACTCTGAGAGGGTGAAGGACAGGGAAACCTGGCGTGTTGCAGTCCTTGGGGTTGCAAAGAGTCAAACACAACTAAGCAACTGAACAATAATGACCTGACCTCTGACAAACTGAGATCTCATCTTCATTGTTTCCAGGGAGCCCAATTCTGTATCAGCATCTTTTATAGCATCAGCCCTGCCTGCAGAGGTCAGCCCACTGAGACTCTCAGGGAAGAGGATGTTGCTCTCACCGGTTCATTGCTTACAGCCTTGGTAACCAGAGCATCCTCTGGGTGCCCCTATAAAACACGGTGGATCGGTAGATTTTCCAGTCATACAGAGCATATCCACTCTGGCGTGCCTGCTTCTTGGAGAATTTTGATCCCTTTCTCCAGTGTCAGCCAAGGCACTGCTCACATATATCCTCCACTTAGCATGGTCATTGCTTTCCTAAGCTTCCAAGAGCCAACCAAGAGAGTGTTTAATAAACCCTATATGTCAGGAGAGTTCTTTCATGTGGAGAAACGCTCCTTTATCCATCCTAATAATCCAGGCCCTTCTGAACTCAATCCCATGTGTACTCTTCCACTTCTGCTAGTATTTATTGGCTAAGACCTTCATCTTCTTCAGTGTATTTTCCCTTTACTCCCTTATCAGAACTAGCGCTTCTCCTGCTGGGTTTTATTATGACTTGACTTGAGCTCTGCTGCTGCTGCTGCTAAGTCGCTTCAGTCGAGTCCGACTCAGTGCGACCCCATGGACAGCAGCCCACCAGATTCCTCTGTCCACGCGATTCTCTAGGCAAGAATACTGGAGTGGGTTGCCATTTCCTTCTCCTCAGATCAGATCAGATCAGTCGCTCAGTCGTGTCCGACTCTTTGCGACCCCATGAATCACAGCATGCCAGGCCTCCCTGTCCATCACCAACTCCCGGAGTTCACTCAGACTCACGTCCATTGAGTCAGTGATGCCATCCAGCCATCTCATCCTCTGTTGTCCCCTTCTCCTCCTGCCCCCAATCCCTCCCAGCATCAGAGTCTTTTCCAATGAGTCAACTCCTTGCATGAGGTGGCCAAAGTACTGGAGTTTCAGCTTTAGCATCATTCCTTGCAAAGAAATCCCAGGGCTGATCTCCTTCAGAATGGACTGCTTGGATCTCCTTGCAGTCCAAGGGACTCTCAAGAGTCTTCTCCAACACCACAGTTCAAAAGCATCAATTCTTCCACACTCAGCCTTCTTCACAGTCCAACTCTCACATCCATACATGACCACAGGAAAAACCATAGCCTTGACTAGACGGACCTTTGTTGGCAAAGTAATGTCTCTGCTTTTGATATGCTATCTAGGTTGGTCATAACTTTCCTTCCAAAGAGTAAGTGTCTTTTAATTTCATGGCTACAGTCACCATCTGTAGTAATTTTGGAGCCCAGAAAAATAAAGTCTGACACTGTTTCCACTGTTTCCCCATCTATTTCCTATGAAGTGGTGGGACCGGATGCCATGATCTTCGTTTTCTGAATGTTGAGCTTTAAGCCCACTTTTTCACTCTCCACTTTCACTTTCATTAAGAGGCTTTTGAGTTCCTCTTCACTTTCTGCCATAAGGGTGGTGTCATCTGCATATCTGAGGTTATTGATATTTCTCCTGGCAATCTTGATTCCAGCTTGTGTTTCTTCCAGTCCAGAGTTTCTCATGATGTACTCTGCATATAAGTTAAATAAACAGGGTGACAATATACAGCCTTGATGAACTCCTTTTCCTATTTGGAACCAGTCTGTTGTTCCATGTCCAGTTCTAACTGTTGCTTCCTGACCTGCATACAAATTTCTCAAGAGGCAGATCAGGTGTGCTGGTATTCCCATCTCTTTCAGAATTTTCCACAGTTTATTGTGATCCACACAGTCAAAGGCTCAGGGGTTAGCAAACTTTCTTTGTAAAGAGCCAGTCTTGTTTTAGACTCTGTTGCAATGATTTGAGTCTCTCACTCTGGCATAAGAGCAGCCACAGACAAGATGTAACGGAATGAGCAGAGCTGTGTTTCAATAACCTTTATGTACAAAAAAACAGACTACAGGCTAGACTTGACCCATAGGGTGTAGTTGCTGGTGCCCATTCTGGTTACTGGTCTAGTGTCCAGGGATGGAGGTAGGGGTGGATCTTGGCTTGGGAGCTGGTTTCATGCTGATGGTGGACAGGCTGCTGCCTCATCTTCAAGTAAGGGGGCAGAGCTAACTTTTTTCATGGGGAGGAGCAGGCCCAGGGGGTTCAAGGGCATTTGGAGATTCCAGACTTTTAATAGTGCATGAACACAGCTGTCTGCATCTCAAGTCTCAGCATCTCATTTATTCCCAATTAGGGCCTTGACCTTGGCATAGCAGACTTGCTGGGGTTGAAAAATTCAAACTTCTCTGGAGCTCTGTTGGCCTTCTAATTAAGTCCAAGGTTGAATGCTGGCATTTTTTTCTGCCTCTGGCTGCAGGAGATGGGAGTCTCTCTATAAACCTTCAAAGCCTTTTGGCTCTCGCACTTAGCCTTAGATTGGTGATTAATCACTCCAGCCTTTCACCGCTTCCTCTAAGTCATTCCACAACATTCAGCAACAGCCATGTAATTCCACTGTACCTATGATTACCACTTCCCTTGAACCTCTCAGATGTACAGATCCTGCGCCCTTCTATGCATTCCCTCCTGGCTGTCACACCACAGTGAAGGTTTTAACAATTGCAGGACTACAGAGTACTGGGGGCTCGCTGTTCTCCACCCACCCCCAGAGACGGTGTTCTCGTTCAATGAGGTCAGCTTGCCAACAAAGGTGCACACATGCCTACTAAGTCACTTCGGTTGTGTCCAGTTCTTTGAAATCCTCTGAACGTAGCCTGCCAGTTTCCTCTGTCCATGGGATTCTCCAGGCAAGAATGCTGGAGTAGGTTACCATGCCCTCCTCCACAGGATCTTCCTGATCCAGGGATCATACCTGCATTTCTTACATCTCCTGCACTGGCAGGCAGGTTCTTTACCACTAGCGCCATCTGGGAAGCCCCATGGTTTTTCCACTAGTCATGTTGAGAGTTGGACCATAAAGAAGAGTGAGCACCAAAGAATTGACACTTTCAAATGTGGTGCTGGAGAAGACTTTTGAGAGTCCCTTGGACTTCAAGGAGATCAAACCAGTCAATTCTAAAGGAATATTCATTGGAAGGACTATTGCTGAAGCTGAAGCTCCAATACTTTGATCACCTGATGCTAAAAAGACCCTGACGCTGGGAAAGATTGAAGGCAAAGGAGAAGGGAGTGGCAGAGGATGAGATGGTTAGATAGGATCACTGATTTCATGGACATGAATTCAAGCAAACTCCAGGAGATAGTGAAGGACAGAGAAGCCTGGGGTGCTACAGCCCATAGGGTCACAGAGTTGGACATGACTTAGTGACTGAACAACAATAAGCTGGTAACCCAGCTCCAGATCTCACGTAAGAGCTTCCTGGGACATTTCCTACCACCATTGGCTTTCATTATGCTTTCTTGAACAAACTCTGAGATGGAGATTTACATTCAGGACTTTTTTTTTTAACTGGGGAGTGCCTTGGGGGTCTTTACCTATAAAGAAGTAGAAGAAAAAGGAATCCATAGTGGGAGAAGTTGAACTATGATGCAGTTGCAGCGAAGGCCTCAGACCGTCCCATGGAGAGCTCTGAAGCTGGGGAAGCTGTCAGAGTTGACCTAATCTAGGCAAGGGGACCAGCCGCTGGATGCAGAGCAGGTGTGGCCTTCGGAAGGGCAGCCTACTTCTGCTAAGGGCTATTCCCAGAGACAGGCTCATCAGTGAGATATCAGAGGCCAGCTCTCCTGGCATCTGGGGGACTGCCTCCGTCCTGGAGGGGAGATTAGGCAGCACACCACAGTATCCACTACAACACATAATTGAATTGTTGAATATGTCTATCCATGGTAACGAAACCAGATAGGCATCCATGAGCCTAGGTTTACTGTCATACACTAGTTACTACGGATCTTGGGAGAAGCCCTGGGTTCAACTAAACGCTGTGACTGTAACTGCTGTTCCTGAAAGAATTCTAGATAATGAAGGCAATGAAGTATCAGTGGTTTACTGTCCAACAGAAACATTAAAGTCCATTTTTGAGGAGTAAAATTAGAGGAAATAAAGAGGGAGGGAGGGAGGAAGGAAAATAAAAGGAAATATCAAATCCTCCCACCTCACTGCAGAGGCGATATCTACTGAAATCAACATCGGTAGTTTAAAAAGTTAGTATTTCTGCTCCCTTCCTTTTAACAAACATTTACTGCATTTTGACATGGTCCAGGAGGGGACATTTTAATACTATGATGCTAAATTTTTACATGACAAGGAAACTTGGCGTGCCACAGTTCATGAGGTTGCAAAGAGTTGGACACGACTTAGCAACTAAATAACAACAAAGGGATGTCAGTGCCTCAGTTTCCCAACTTGGATAGTTAGGGATATTACCTACCTCCCGTACTTGTGAGAAGATGATGGTCTAACACATCTAGAGTACACACAGCACTATCTGGCACATAATAAGCTCCATTTCATTGTTATAAATGTTTACATATTATATATTCTTATGTTTATATTGTGAAAAACTCCCCCATGCTTCAAGATGAATAAAAAGAAGACACTACCAAATTATCCACATAGACTTCCTTCATTGAATCAGAAATAGGAAAGACATCTTAGAAGGGGGCTCATGCTTCAAGCATGAATGTCAGAGTAGTTCCCATTTGCTGTCAGTTTCATATTCCCATCACCAGTACTAAGAAGAAAGCAAGTCTCTTCACAAACACTAAAATCCCTTGCTTCTATAGAGTCTTATTCTCCACATTTGCAGATGCTGGGTTTAGAAAATGGATGCTCTTGGTCAGGGCAACATGTATGAGACACATTACTCCAGATGAAGATGGTATTTGCTGATGGAATATCAAATATGGTCATTAATAATGAAATATCATGGAGTTAACATAATAATGAACTCCTTGGATTTGGAGGTCTTATTCAATAAAATCAAAATTGTAGATTTCCCTAACAAACAGGCTTGATGTTTTAGTGTAGTTTAGTGCTTTTAATATATTTGTAGGTCTATGCTAAGTGAGCATTCTTTTCCTCCAAAGAAATGCATCATGTTTTCTCAGGAAATAGTTTATAATAAAAGGTTGTTTGAAAGAGATGAAAAAAAGTTCGATTTTGCTGAGCCGTGTAGTGAGTATCGAGCCCAGCATGGAGATACTGGTTTTCCCATGCTGTCAGTTACTGACGTATACCACAGAGGAGTCACGTGTCACCACCCGGAGCACCCGGGTTCTTGTATGTAACCCAGATGGGAGGGAAGAGGTGGGTGGTGGGAATTGATCTGATTCTGTTTAGAGTGTCACCAAAGCCTGAAATTCCATGACTCAAGCAGCACAGCTGATAAAAAGCACAGTGATGAAGAACACAAGACCCTGGCAGCCATGCCTGAGATTCCTGAGCTGTACAATGGGAATAATAATTGCATCTACTTGATAAGAACATTACAAAAATTAAGTAATAAAAATAATGTATGTAAAGGCCTTGCCCTTAAAGCCATATTGACAGAAAAACTGCACCTAAAGTTGACAAAGGCTTTGGCATAGTCAATAAAGCAGAAATAGATGTTTTTCTGGAACTCTCTTGCTTTTTCCATGACCCAGTGGATGTTGGCAATTTGATCTCTGGTTCCTCTGCCTTTTCTAAAACCAGCTTGAACATCAGGAAGTTCTTGGTTCACGTATTGCTGAAGCCTGGCTTGGAGAATTTTGAGCATTACTTTACTAGCATGTGAGATGAGTGCAATTGTGTGGTAGTTTGAGCATTCTTTGGCATTATCTTTCTTTGGGACTGGAATGAAAACTGACTGAACTGAAAGTTGACAAGTGGAAACCAAAATGCCAACTGGGCGAAACATGCGATGGTACAACAGTCAAGTGTGCTGATCACTGCTGTTGTATAAACCCAACAGTACAAAACAATTTTCTGTCTTTTAAATTCTCACAGCCTCTATGAGTCAGGAATTTGGGGAAATCTCATTTGGGCAGTTTTGGGGTGGGATCTGTCATAAAGGTTATGGTCAGATGTCAGGGAACGTTGCAGTCCCTTGAAGGTTTGACTGGGTGTGATATGCAAGATGCTGACCTTGGATGCTCGCAGTTGGTGTTGGCTACTGAGTGGAACCTCAGCTGGGACCATCAACCAGAGCACCCAAGAGACCTCTCCACATCACCTGGGCTTTTGTACAGCCTGACCTCCAGGAGAGGTGGGGGTCAGACTTCTTCCATGGTCAGGGGCCAAGGAAGCAACGTGGGAGCCGAACTGCATTATGTGATTATCCGTGGAATTGGCAGCATCACGCCCACTGCATTTTATTGGTTATGAGCAAGTCATCAAAGGCCAGCCCAGTATCAAAGGAAGGGGAGGCAGACCCTACCTCTCCATGGAGCAGGGTCAAAGAATCCGCAAGCATGTTGTAAGGTTGCCAAACAAGGTTAATAAAAAAATATTCATTTTCAGTCTCTAGTGGGCTCCATGAGAGATCTGGGTTCGATCCCTGGGTTGGGAAGATCTCCTGGAGAAGGGAATGGCAACCCACTCCAATATTCTTACCTGGAGAATCCCATGGACAGAGGAGCCTGATGGGCTACAGCCCATGGGGTTGCAAAGAGTTGGACACGAATGAGTGACTAACACACACACACTCTCTTAAAATAATTTTAAAAAGAGACATATTGGACACATTGACCTGAGCAAGTCCCATAAGATCATATCATTTTTCTCCTCACTGTCCCCCAATCCTGCATAACAGAACAATCTAGCCGTTGTTCTCTGTTTGAGAACAACGGCAAGAGGAAAGAGAGGAGCCCAGCAAGTGTCAATTGCATCTCACATACTGTTGCCTTGGGCCAGGTCCCATTAGCGTTACCGTGGGGTTTTACTCTGTTAGATTATAAGCGAGGCAATCGTTAACAGAAACCCTACCACACAGTGGCTTCAGTTTATCTCGCATAACAGTCCAGCCAGCTCGGGTCAGCAAGGCAGCTCCACTCCATGATGTCATTTAGAGACCCTGGTGTCTTCCGCACGATCACTCTGCTTAAGGTGTCATCCTCACCTGCACAGGTGAGAGTGGCAACAGCTCACCCCCAGGTGGGCAGAGGAGAAAAAGAGTCAGAGTGTGAAAATGCTGTTTGTCTCCAAGTCAGAGATGATCTGTACTTGGATTGAATCCAATCTCCACTCACAGCCATTGGCCCTAATTCAGTCACCACAGCTTGCTGCAAGGGAGGCTGAAAAATATAGTCTGGCTGGGAAGCTCAGTGCCCAGGAAGGAAGAACACATCTACAGAACAGTCTGCCCCACAGATAATCAAAAAATTATTATCCTAACATGGACATGTTGGCCGCATTTAACAAGCTAATCAACTCTTCCTAGTCTCCATCAATTTCAGTGGCATAAATAGTTCGGTTCACTTACCAGCTACAAATGACTCTAAATTAAATGACAGGTAAAGCTCAACATTCAGAAAACAAAGATCATGGCATCTGGTCCCATCACTTCATGGGAAATAGATGGGGAAACAGTGGAAACAGTGTCAGACTTAATTTTGGGGGGCTCCATAATCACTGCAGATGGTGACTGCAGCCATGAAATTAAAAGACGCTTACTCCTTGGAAGGAAAGTTATGACCAACCTAGATAGCATATTCAAAAGCAGAGACACTACTTTGCCAACAAAGGTTCGTCTAGTCAAGGCTATGGTTTTTCCCGTGATCATGTATGGATGTGAGAGTTGAACTGTGAAGAAGGCTGAGCGCCGAAGAATTGATGCTTTTGAACTGTGGTGTTGGAGAAGACTCTTGAGAGTCCCTTGGACTGCAAGGAGATCCAACCAGTCCATTCTAAAGGATCAGTCCTGGGTGTTCTTTGGAAGGAATGATGCTAAAGCTGAAACTCCAGTACTTTGGCCACCTCGTGTGAAGAGTTGATTCATTGGAAAAGACTCTGATGCTGGGAGGGATTGGGGGAGGAGGAGAAGGGGACGACAGAGGATGAGATGGCTGAATGGCATCACCAACTCGATGGACATGAGTTTGAGTGAACTCCGGGAGTTGGTGATGGACAGGGAAGCCTGGCGTGCTGTGATTCATGGGGTGGCAAAGAGTAGGACATGACTGAGTGACTGATCTGACTGACTGACTCTTCACTGCACTTTAAAAGTATCTCTAGGACTGAAAGCCATTCCCTTGCAAGAATGTCTGCCTGTTGAGTTGGAAACACAGCAATTACCTGGTCTTCTACAAATGAATAACTGTGAACTCTGAATTAATCATGGCCAATGGAACCCTATAGAGTTTTGAAATATCTGAGGACAGCAATGAAGAGTCCACAGTGACACAAAATTGTTTGAAGGCCAAATTCGTTCACATTCCAGGTAAGAAAAAATGGTATCTTATGTGGTAACATTTATGTTAACTCTGTGCACATCATGTAGGTAACATTAACGTACATGTTAAATTTCACGTTTCTAGATTTAGAACAAGATTCTTTCACACCTGCTGTAAATCAAAGGGACTTGAATAGATGTTTATAGCCCCACGAAGTGTGAACCTCAGGATGAGAAGCTGCTAAAAATTCTTTATGAACATGTTACAACATTAACATGTTACAACACTGGACAGGGGCCTCCCTGGTGGTCCAGTGGCTAAGACTCCACGCTCCTAATGCAGGGGACCCGGGTTTGATCCCTGGTCAGGTAACCAGGTGGCTCAGATGGTAAAGAATTTTCCTGCAATGAGGGAGACCTGGGTTCAGTCCATGGGTAGGGAAGATCCCCTGGAGGAGGGCATCCAACCCACTCTAGTATTCTTGCCTGGAGAATCCTATGAACAGATGAGCCTGTCGGGCTACAGTCCATGGGGTCACAAAGAGTTGGACATGGCTGAGCGACTAAGCACTGCACACAGGTAACCAGATCCCACATGCTGCACCAAAAATCCCACATGCCACAACTAAGAACCGGTGCAGTCAAGTAAATATCTAAATAAGAACACTGCACCAGAAATCTCTGGCTTCCTTTGGTTGTCTCCTTACCAAAGCTATTAAACTTCCCTAAATGTATTTTCTCACATGTGAAATAGAAATGTTACCTACACCTCACTGTGGAGAAACAGAAAATGGCACAGTGAAGCACTTTACACTCCATAAAACACAAACGCAGGGTCCACAAGGCAGGAAGAGCGGACGGTGCCATCACCAGATGAGCAGTGCAACCCGTCAGCAGAGCTACATGTGACTTGGGTAAAATGCATGGAGCATGGATGAGATTATACTCCGTCACTTTTGATCCCAGTCTTGTTATCTCAACCAAAGACAGACAGATCCACTTTCAAGGACCAGCCAATCCTGGGGTTATTCCCAGGATGAAAGAGTCCACCTGAGTCACAGTCAGTCAGCTGCAGCAGCCAGTGCTCACTCAGTCCTGATGCAGAACTGCTAGTAAGATTACTTTCGTATCCGCTGTCAGTTTAGACAACTATCTTACAGTCGCTATTAGGACGTCTTGATGAGAATGAAGTAAAAAATTTGGATTTAGTAAAAATATACTTTGGAGTTACTTTGGATAAATATTTAATTTTAAAAATGTGAATGAATAATTGGAGAAAGGAAAGCAGTATGTCAACAATACATTGTAAGCAGTGAAATTCAGAATGACAGAGTGTGAGGTGAAGGATGGCAGCTTTGCCTTAGCCTCTAAGATGGTATTCTGACAGGTTCTGCCTCTTCTCCAATGTGACTGGCTTAAGACACCAGTAAAGAACATGTGGCCTTGAAAGGACTGAAGTGGGGAGGCCCGATGGCAAACTGCTGTGTGGCAATGGGCCAGCAAGCCCCAGGAAGCCCAACTACACGAGACAGACTGGGGCACAGTGCACCCGGAGACAGAGACACACCAAAGGAGAGAACTACGGGGGGATTTCATTATCAGACACGTCCTCAGTTTCCCGAACCACAAAGAAGTCCCCCTCCCAAACAAGCTCCTTTCTCATGTTATTTAACTACGAGTTGTTCAAATCTTTTTTCTTTGCCTTCATTCCCAAGTAGAATTTTACTTCAGAAAGGCACATAAACTGAAGTTTTAAAAGTTATTAAAATGATGTAGGTAGCGGTGTAGTGGATTCCTTCACAAATTTAAATCAGAACCGGTCTTTTGAAGCCTGGAAGGAAATAATGAATCAATGAAATATTTCAAACTGTCCTCATCGACACTCAAGAAGTAAAAAGGTCTTAAAATTACAAGGGCACCTATACAAATGAGGCACACCAACAGTGCAGGGCTGCTGTGAGACCAGAGGCTGGAAAGGACACGTCAGCTGCAAGGGAAGGGAAGTTCTGCGTGGGGGACACAGCATGGATGTCTCCCAGCAATTACATGATGAATTAAGTTTATGAGGCTGAGTGAAAAAATACTGAAAGAAAAACAAAACTGATAAGAACTATATAGCACAGTATCACGTACCGACTCTCTGTAACCCCTGGGACTGAACCCCGAGAGGCTCCTCTGTCCATGGGATTCTCTAGGTGAGAATACTGGTGTGGGTTGCATTTCCTACTCCAGGGGAAATTCCCAACCCAGGGTCAAACCTGCAACCCTTGTGTCTCCTGCATTGAAGGTGGATTCTTTACCACTGTGCCACCTGGGAAGGCCACATTCAATTAAGTATAAATTAAAAACATACCCCATGCCAAGCAGTGTATCATTTCCCAGGACATAGATTTACAGATGTCAAACACAGAGTGGAGGACTGTTGTGTGACGAGAATGTTAGGAAACAGAATGAAATAAAAAACCAGGGAGCCCTCCACCGTTGGACAGTGAGCCCTGTACTAAAGAAATAAAATTAATTCAATTCTGCATCCAAGATTTAAAGAAAAATAAGTGTCTCCATAGCAATCAAGGGCTGGTGAATGTATGGTAAAGTACGCTCTCTGGGCATCTGGGAACCCACCCCTCAGGGAGACCATCACACTGACCAGATTTAATTCATCACACACCACCTGTGAGGTAATAAACACCTCACTGCACAGATTTTAAAGATCAAGTCACTTTCCAAAGTCAGAAAGGTCACTCAGTGGATTTGAACTTCATGTTTACTTTCATTTCCAACAGACCATGGCCTTTTCCCCAAACCACCTATACTGAGCATCTCTTCAGAGATTGAACCCTGAGATCGCTTTTGTTTCTAAAATGAAAACTCAACATTTTACATTTATTTTCTTCCTACTCTAAAGGGAGCACTGGCTCACAGTTAGAAATAAAAAGGGACTTCTTCCCTCGTGGTCCAGTGGTTGGGAACCCCCCCTTGCAGTGCAGGAGACCCGGGTTCGATCCCTGCTTGGGGAACTAAGATCCCACATGTTGTAGGGCAGCTCAGCCCGTGCACCACAACTACGTAAGTTCGAGAGCTCCAGAGCCTGTGCGCAGCAACACAAGAACCCTCACGACACAATGAGGATTCTGCACGCTGCAACTACGACCCGACACCGCCAAAAATAAATGATAAACAAATTCAAAAGAACTTTTACAGCCAGCCATTGACATGCTTTTTTATTCTGCTTGGATTTAATGAAAGTGCCCAGAGATCGTCGCCATGTCGGGAGCCACAGTACATTCCAATGAGGGACACTCCACTCTGCTCCCCCAGAAGCTTCAAAGCACCTAATGCGGGTCGCGGATCCAGGACACAGCAAGGTGTTCCTCTGAACATTAAGCCAGGCTCAGGGCAGACAAGCCAGTCCTTAGTCCCCCACGCTACTCTGACAGCCCTAAATCAGCTCCAAGCTGACACTACACAGCACCTCTCAGGAGCAGGGCAGGGCCTGCGTCCAGCAGACAGTACTCACTGGGTGAGAAGATGACCCCTCAACCCTGTCCAAAAATGACACGGGAGAGCCAATTTGATCCTGGCTTTTATTATCAGGTCAGGACAGAGGAAGTACAGGGGAGTGGCAGCAGGAGGGCCATCGTCCCAGCCCCTGGCCGATCAGAACAGCACCTGGGGCCGGAAGTGCATCTGCCGGGTAGCGTTGTTCTTCATCCCCATCTTCAGCATCCACTTCGACTTCATCCTCTGGACATACTGCATGTCCCGCTGGCGCACCAGAGCTGCTCCTGGGGTTGGGAAGGGGGTGAGAATGAGGCAAAGGGCTGTGAGCCGTGATCAGAGAAAACCCAACTTGGCAGAGAATCAAAGCTGGTATCAGGTAAGCGGGCTCTAATATTTAACCAGGAGTTATTATCTGATGCCTCTATCCAACGAGCCCTGGGGGGTTCCGTGCACCCGCCACTGTGCACCAGGACTGCTCTCTATATACATGCCTCTTCAGTTTTCATCACCTGAAAAGGTCTAGAAGCCCAAAAGGTGAAGCCCACTGACCAAAGGCACAGAGAAAGGCAGACTAGAAACCAAGTCAGACAGGAATTCCTGACAAGACTAACAGGAAGTCTGTCCACTACATTTAAGTGGCCTCACAGCTCCCAGGGAGCCCGAGCGAGGGAACCCATGTGCATACATGAACGCAGAGGCCTTGACAATGGATTTCAGTTTCGGCGCTTTCCAGGCCATCGGAAAGCACCTCTCCCCATTCCTGTTTTCAGGGACTGACGTTCTCCTCAAAGATCCAAGCATAACGAGCTGCACTCAGCAGACCTCAGAATAGATTTAAATAGTTTCATAGTGATGATGTTTCAAAGCTGAACAATTTCAGTAGCGTGCTCTAGCCTTCTGAGTCTTACTAAGCTTTCTAAAGAAAAATTTCAACGAAGGATGATAGCCGGTGTTTATTATGTGCATGTACTATGTCATACATGCTTTATGACATTCAATCTGCACGACTCTATATGTAAATATTATTAATACCACCTCCATTTTATCAGTGAGAAAGCAGAGGCTTCGATTAACTAAATTACTCAGACTCTTTGTATAAGAACCTATAAGAATATCAGGTAAGTCATGTTTGACTCTACAGCTCAAACTATATTGCTTCAAGGACATTATTTAATTCCACTGTATAACCTCCAGAATTTCAACCTTTGATGATTACTGAACAATTATTTTTGCAATTATACCTCCTAAAAAAGTTAATGGTTTACAGGCAGTTTTAAAAAGCTACTGTGCTGGGGAATATGAAATTTTTAAGTCATAGAGCTTTGGGTTTATCGCCATATGTGTCTCAAGTGGTCATAGGCAAGAAGGTAGTTTCCCCCAGAGAGGACCCATAAGAACAGAGTGAAGAGAACCATGTCACCCAAGCCCCTTTGTGTAACGCAAGTTCCTGGGCTGGCCCGGGAGGTCCCCACGGACGTACCTGTGCTGCCAGTCCATCCCAGGGCTCTGTACTGCTGCAGGACCCGGCCCACAGCCTTCCGATTCTTAGCAACCGCCACAGCTCTCGACAAGCCAAACCGCTGCTTGTAGTATCTCATCAAGGAGCGATGACCCACCCTGGCACCTGGTTTTCAAAAGAACAGTACTGAAGTACGGAGGTGGATCATTTTTCAAAGCAGAGTTATAAAGCAAGAGCTTTCCAAATCACTTTTCATGTTCATCTAGCTGGCAAACGCATGTGCCAGGAAAAAAAACACTCCTATCAGCTGAAGAAAGATGAAGCTGTATGTTTACCAACGAGGGAAAGAAGGCAAACCCGAGCAGAGACACTGAGGGACATCCCTGGTGGTCCAGTGGCTAAGACTCCGTGCTCCCAAAGCAGAGGGCCCAGGTTTGATCCCTGGGCAGGGATCTAGATCCCACGTGCTGCAACTAAGAGTTCACACGCCACAACTAAAGATCCCGAGTTTGCAACTAAGACCTGGTGTAGCCAAATCAGTGAGTAAATAAATATTAAAAAAAAAAACAAAACCCTGGAGGAGGAAATGGCAACTCACTCCAGTATTCTTGCCTGGGAAGTCTCATGGACAGAGCAGTCCATGGCATTGCAAAGAGTCACACACAACTTAGCAACTAAACAACAACAACACACAACCAGGCAGACTGTGAACTGGGGAAATACTTCTTGATGGAAATGTGGCATAAAACAGAGTGAAGTGACCTAGCAACATGGAACAGAGAGTTCTGTAAGAAATTAAAACTTGTGTATAGAATAATAGTTGCAAATATTCAACCAATTAAGTCTACGGCTAAAGGAGAAAAGAACAGTAGAGACGCTGACAAGTGATAACAGTAGAGACAGTGACAAGTCACTGTCAAGTGAAAAATGCAGCCCCCGCACTTACGATATGCCTCCACAGAAATTCACATGGCCATCCCTACTAATACAGGTAACAGGGTCCTAGGAGACAAGGAATTTTAACTCTCTTTAAAAGAAAAAAGATTGAACCAATAATGGCCCGATTTTAGTTCTACAAGCCACAGTCTGGGTTTAGAAGAGAAGCCAATCCACTTTCCCTTTGCTAACATTCTCTAATGGGGTGCTTCTCAAACAGGGGTGACTTTATCCCCAGAGGATACGTAGCAATGACTGGAGTCACTGCTGGTTGTCACAGGTAGAGGGAAGCTCCTGACACCTAGTGGGTCGAGACCAGGGATTTGGCTAAACACCATACAATGCACAGGACAGCCCCTCAGCGAAGAATTATCTGGCCCAAAATGTCCATAGTGCTGAAGTGGAGAAACCCCGACCTACTGCTTTCTAAATGTTGGAAGTTTTTTGGGTAGAAAGACCATGAACAGAATACTATAACTATTATAGATGGCTATATTTGCTTTTAGAATCTAGATTTTTAACCTACTAGAAAAATCTCTATCAGGTTATTTTGTGTGAAGTCCCAGTACTTGACGAGCTACCTGCGTAACATTTTGCTCCCTACACAGATATGAATAAGTGATTACTTCCAGGTGATTGATTTGTGACCAGACTCAGGAAACAACAAAAAAAGAAATTTTCAATTCCAGGATGCTGTGGTCTCTGGATACTAACATGGATGAACGATGTCTCCCTGGACCCGATTGTTTTGGTGGGGGAAGAATTAACAAAGCTCCCAGACCACCAGAAACAAGTAAGACACAGCAATGCAGAAGGCTCGCACGTACATGGAGGCTCTAGCAGCAAAGCCCAGCAGTGCTGATGACAACTTTCTATTTATAATGTAGGTCAGGATGCTCTGAGTTTGCAACAAAGACTTCCTCAGAATCATTAAATGATAATGCTGCTCATTAGGACTTACTAAATTGATTTATTTACATTTGTAAGCAGCATTTAGAAATACCTATTCTTGAAGGCTATCTTTTAAGACATGTTTGAAGAGGGTTCATGAATCAGTGCCAGGGTTTCTGACACCTAGCAGGAGAACTGTAAGCGCTGTTTAGAGCCACCCCTTCCTGTGGCAATGACAGGCGTGCCTGGCAGTAAGCACCTAGCACAGGCGCTGAGAACAGCTCCGCTTCGTACCAGAACACAGCGTGCCTGTCCATAAGTAACAGATGGGAAGTGTCTGAGTCAGGCTGAAGCTTCCACCTGTCCATCTATCTTCTGCCACAGTAATAACTGCTTACAAGACTGTCCACTCCTGATCTAAAATATGATACAAGTGAACTTAACAAAACAAAGCAGACTCACGGACATAGAAAACAAGCTTTTGGTTCCTGAAGAGGAAAGAGGGTCAGGGAAGGAGAAATTAGGGCTTTGTAACTGCAGTAGCAGATACAAACTGCTATGTATAAAATAGATAAACAACAATGTCCTACTACACAGCACAGAAAACGATATTCAATATCCTGTAATAAACTCTAATGAAAAAGAACACACACACACATATACATATTTATGCCAACATGTAGAATCATTTTGCTGTACAACAGAAACTCACACAACAGCGTACATCAAACTATACTTCAATTAAAATGAAAAAGACTGTCTGCTGCTGCTGCTGCTAAGTCACTTCAGTCGTGTCCAACTCTGTGCAACCCCATAGACAGAAGCCCACCAGGCTCCCCCGTCCCTGGGAGTCTCCAGGCAAGAACACTGGAGTGGGTTGCCATTTCCTTCTCCAATGCATGAAAGTGAAAAGTGAAAGGGAAGTCGCTCAGTCGTGTCCAACTCTTAGCGACCCCATGGACTGCAGCCTACCAGCCTCCTCCGTCCATGGGATTTTCCAGGCAAGAGTACCGAGTGGGGTCCTACTTAACAAAGAGCCTAACATTTGACATTAGACAGTGAAAAAGAAGTATCTCTAACAGTAATTTCCCTAAGATTGATTATGTATCTCTTGTGGATCCAGTGGGAGATTCTTCTGGCTAGTCAGCAACTAACTGGAGCTGTCTTCACACCAACCTGCTCCAGAGGAACTGAAGAGCGAAGGGGGAACTGAGCCGACCAGTCTTGGATACAAATACTCACGGCGCCCTCTACTGGATGCTTTATGTCACTGCCTCTGGGACCATCAAGATCACGGCATCCGGTCCCATCACTTCATTGCAAATAGATGGGGAAACAGTGGAAACAGTGACAGACTTTTATTTTCTTGGGCTCCAAAATCACTGCAGCTGGTGACTGCAGCCATAAAATTAAAAGATGCTTGCTCCTTTGGAAAAAAGGTATGACAAACCTATACAGCATACTAAAAAGCAGAGATATTACTTTGCCAACAAAAGTCCATCTAGTCAAAGCTATGGTTTTTCCACCAGTCATATATGGGGATGTGAGAGTTGGACCGTGAAGAAAGCTGAGCACCGAAGAATTAATGCTTTTGAACTGCGGTGTTGGAGAAGACACTTGAGAGTCCCTTGGACTGCAAGGAGATCCAACCAGTCCATCCTAAAGGAGATCAGTCCTGAATATTTATTGGAAAGACTGATGCTGAAGCTGAAACTTCACACACCTGGTGTGAAGAACTGACTCCTTGGAAAAGACCCTGATGCTGGGAAATACTGAAGGCAGGAGGAGAAGGGGATGACAGAGGATGAGATGGTTGTATGGCATCACCAAATCAATGGATATGAGTTTGCACAAGCTCCGAGATTTGGTGATGGACAGGGAGGCCTGGTGTGCTGCAGTCCATGGGGTCGTAGAGTCAGACATGACTGAGCGACTGAACTGAAACTGACCTGAAGCAACTACAGTCAAGGAATCCCAACTACTTGCTGCTTTTGAAACCAGTTTTATGCAGACTCTACTAAGGGTAGTTGATTAAATATCACTATGCTCTCCACATTAGAATCCTTCTCAAATCAGCTTCATGCTAATGTCCACACCACCCAGTCATATAACTGAACATAATCAGAAGTTTCTGAATGGTGAATTTGTTCAAAGAAATAACCAGGTGATTGAATATACTGCCATAATGCCACTACACGTCTAAACGGTGTTTATTTGAGAATTCCTATTTCCTTGGTTCATTAGAAAAAACCCACACCAGTATTGAGGGAGAAAACCAATGGACAATAAACTGTCATATCTCATTACAACCAAGACTGACCAGAGGATGACTGGTTTTTAAAATGAGATAGTAAAAGTGTATGTAACTGTAGAGCTGGAAAAAATTTCAGAATATTGCTAGTTTCTGGTTCACTAAGAAAGCCATGTACTATTGCTATTTAAATGAATTCTATTATAAGGTTTCAGAAGTCAGTCATCTGTGAAGAAGACCCAGGAAGGCAATGACTGATGTATATGTAGATAGTTCCTTTTCTGGCTCCAGGTCACACATGCTTTTTAGACACTACATGCAGACTCTCCCCAGGGTGGGGAGATACACTTATTCACATGGTCAAAAAAATCTGTGTAGCCACACAGGTTACTTGATGCCGTTATGGCCTTTCCCCAGGAAAATGTACGTACAGGAAGAGATGTGCAGAGCCTAGTTACCCCGGGTTGGGGCAGTACCTGGCAGTCGGTTAGGTCTCTCCAGAGGCTGTATAATGGTACAGTACTGCCTGGTACTCTAGGACCACAAGGGTCACTCACTACTGCCAAGTCTCCCTCAAGAGCTGCCTGAGGTCACCATCCGACACTTTAAAACAGCATGACTCTGTACGTGGACAGGCAGCTGTCAGTAAGGAAGTTCATGTTTAAAAACGCGAGAATAGGACTCCTCTGGAAGTCCAGTGGTTAAGACTTTGCCTTCCAATGCAGAGGGTGTGGGTTCGATCCCCAGTTAGGGAGCTAAGATACCACTTGCCCCAGAGCCAAAACATAAAACAGAAACAATGTTGTAACAAATTCAATAAAGATTTCTTTAAAAAAGTCCACATAAAAAATATCTTAAAAATAAAGACTAAATAATACCCAAGAAACTGGACCTACAAGTTAATCTCATGGCCCTTTCTTCTTTGATTGTGTGATGAACAAGCAATCTGCCACCTGGGGCTGTAGGCAAATATGACACGTGGTCCCTGAGGCCACGTTGGAGCCCAGGGTGGCTCCTTCGGCTCTCTTTACCTGCCCTGTGGCAGGCCCAGGGAAGTCACCTCCAACTTTCCAGTCACTCAGTCAACAGACGTGGCTCCCATGTATCTGAGGCACTGTGCTGAGATGAAAGAAGCCAGTTTGGTCCTCACAGAAACAGGGACAGAAGGCAAGCGAGTCAACGAGTACCAAGAAGAAGAGACCCATCATGAGGGCCGTGCGAGTGTCACAGGAGCAGAGGAGACTCTCCTCACCCAGGGCGGGAGCTCAGCTCAGCCGCTTGGAGCATGGAACCCAACTTGAGTCTCAGAAGAAGACAGGCAGTGCGTGTACAAAGGCCTAGAGGAGGGAAACTTCACGTGGGCAGGAAAAGGAAGCACACAAAGACACTGGTGACAAAGTGACCCTGAAGGCCAGGGCTGCCCCTGGGAATTCCAGAGGGAAAAGAAAATATAGCAGAATGGTGTTTGTTTTAGAAAGAATGTTCCAGTGGCCAAGTGGAAATCAGACTGGAGAAGGCCAGAGAGGAAGCTTTCATGGTAACACAGACAAATGGACAAGGAGGCAAAAAAAAGAAAAATTATTCAAAACGCAAATTCCTAACTAATTAGGAACTGCAATTAGTTACCATCTGGATTTAGGAGAGGAATAAAGGATCCTGAGAAGACACTCAGTTTTGGCTTTGGCGAACCTGAGGAGACTGGATCACTCTGGGCAATGTGTTGTTGTCTAGACAGCTAAGGAGTCTTTAAGTTTCTGAAGTTTTAAGTCCAGATGAAAATTTCTCTCAAAATAGCCTATATTTCTTAAATAGGATATCCTCACTGTTGAGCAGACTTTTGTCATGAAAAGTGCTAAAGTGGCTGCAAAACGAAGCCCACATTCCTAGTGATCCTGCTACAGCCAGACACTGCTGGCAGGGACTAGCACATTCACCTTCTCCAAGTCTACTGTGATCTTAGTCTCCCAGGTGGAACTAGTGGTAAAAACCCTGGTGGGCTCCATAGGGTCGCAGAGTCGGACATGACTAAAGCGACTTAGCATGCAAGGAAGGGGAACCTAATAAAATAAGGGCCCAAGCAACTAGTTTTTGAAAAAGAAGTTTTCAAACTTATGTCTGAGGTTCTGCATTAGTATTTTCACCAGGGGAAGAGATCAGGTCCCTTGTGATACACGTAAGCCTGTTTTGCTGCTGTGTATTGTACGGGCCACAATATTCTGCTGCATTATAGCTTTCTTATCACTGTAGAGGAGCTATATCCTCAAGACAGGTTCCGCCGGCACTTTCCTCCAACTGTCACTGCATAAAGCTGCCCTTCACCTTAGAAGGTTATTATTCCAGGTTAAGCAGGGCTGTCTGTTCCTAAACAGCAATATTGCATGTGGATTGCAAACAGCACAAGGTGGTTCCATCATGGCAGACATGTACCCACTGGCAGCATGGCTGCTCCTGCACCCCCCATCACAGCAAATCTCCCAGGCAGTGGAGGAAAGGTGGAATGGGCTCTTCACTGATGAGGTCCCTGATCTTAGGCAAATTACTCATCCGTCTAAGCTTCAGGTGGCTCATATGTCAAAAAAGGACAACAGAATCTAACTCACAGACTTGATCTAAAGATAAAATAATGTATCTGCCTGAATATACTAACTTCTCAGTAAATATACTATTAGAACCTTATTATCTTATCATTCCATTCCCTGTCATTTTAAAATGTATATTCTCTAGCTGCTCCCATTCCTATCAGCTAAGCATTAACACTATAAACAATATTTCACACTTCTCATATTCATAGCTTTCCTTCTTCTTTTCATATCTGGGACAAAATTCTACCATTATGAATGCTGTTCCCCAAAGGAGAAGGCAGAATTGAAACTCCAAGTCTCTCCCTGCACCCAGAATATGAACAGGAAGCCTAGGTGCTGTCAATTATATCCAACCATGCCAGACTAACACATGCAGTCTGAACAACTATGGAAACAGGAATTAGTTCAAGGAATAAGGGCAAAGTCAAGTTTAACAAGAAAAATCCAGGAGCCAAAAAGCTAGATAATAAACAGTATACAAAAGGTTTATGTATTGAAAAGAAAGGAAACGGCCGATTAAAGCATTATAAATCACAACAAAGTGAGGAAAACACTGATGCAACTTAAACAAAACAGCTAAATCAGAGCTATGGGGCTCCCTTCAGAGGTGACCTAGTCCAAGGAACATAGACACACACTTGAAGTTGTAGGTTCTCTCCCCACAGCGTGGAAGGCAAGTGATGGGAACACACTTCTCCGATAATCTCAATGGCGTGAAGCTACGTATTCTGGACAAATGCACTTACCAGAAGGGAGAATCAGCTCCATGGTTTCATCGTCATAATCCAGGGTCTTTTCTGAGGGCAGCTCCTCAGTCTCATCATGGTCCTCGCCTTCTTTGTGATCTGGGTAGCTACTCCTGGAACCATGGAATGCCATTAACACACAGACCAAGACCCCAAATCTCATTAAAATACTGCCAACCTACTAGATCACTGAAGGGGTGGCGGGTAGGGGTTAACGTCTACAGGGACTACACTGAAAGCTTCTGGAGAGAAAACAATTTGCTAGCATTTTCTCTTTAGTAAAGTAAGCAAATAGCCTGTGAATTCAAATTGGACCCCAGACCTAAATGTAAAACACAAAACTATAAAAAATCCTAGAAGATAATATAGAAGAAAACCTGGATGACTTAAGGTTTGGTGATGACTTTTTAGGCATGACACAAAAGGCACAGTTCATGAAAGAAAGAACTGATCAACTAAACTTCATTCAAATTAAAAACTTCTGCTCTGTGAAAAACAGTATCAAGAGAATTAAAATACAAGATGAAGACTTGGAAAAAGTATTGACAGAAGACACATCTGATAAAGGACTGTTATCCAAATGTAAAAAGAACTCTCAAAATTCAACAGTAAGAAAATAACCGATTCGGCCAAAAATGGGCCAAAGACCTCAACAGACTCCTCACTAAGAAGAAACACATGGCAAATAAGCATATAAAAAAGATGCCCACAGCATATGTCATCAGAAAAATGGAAATTAAAACAGAGATATCACTACACACCTATCAGAATGGCCCAGACCCGGAACATCTAATGCTGGGGAGGGTCTGGGCAGTAGGAATCCTTCGTTGCCAGCAGGGATACAGGAGGGCAGAGCCACCTTGGAAGAGCTGGCCGCTTGTTGCAAAATCAAACATACTCTTACCATAAGACCCAGCCTGCTGCTTGGATTTACCCTAAGGAGTCGAAAACTTCTGTCTATACAAAAACCTGCAGGTGGATTACAGAAGATTTATCCAAATTCCTACAACTTGGAAGAAACCAACACGGACTTCAATAGGTGACTAGATAAACAAACTGGTACATCCATGCAAGGGAATAGTTTTGGATTACACTAAAAAAAATGAGCTAGCAGGCCATGAAAAGACACAGAAGAACCTTAAAAGCATGTTACTGTGAAAGAAGCCTGAAAAGGCTACATTCTGTATGATTCTAACCAGACAATATTCTGGAAAAGGCAAAAATATGGAGATATTAAGTATCACTGTTTTCTAGGGATCGGGTGAAGGAGAATGATGAACAGGCAGAACACAGAGGATGTGTAAGCCAATGAAACTACTCTGAGGGTGGATACAGGTCACTATATGTACATCTGTCCATACTCACAGAACAGACAACACCAAGAGCGAACACTGAACTATGGACTTTGAGCGATAACTGGTGGGTCAACTTGGTTCATCAAATGCAATGTATGTGCCACTGGGGGAGGCTGATAATGAGGGAGGCTATGCACTTGTAGGGTGAGGAGTACATAAGAAACTGCTATACCTTCGGCCCAATTTTGCTGAGAACCTAAAACTGTTCCTAAAAACAGTGAGCAAATAACCTACACCAATTCTTCATCTGTGTTATCTGTTTCTCTCGAGGAGGGCTGGCAAACAGGGGAAGAGGAAGAGGCTGTACAGTGGGAGATGCAGCTCTCCTCAACTTAAATCCTTACAGAAACAAGTTCTAGAAGAGTGCAGTCCAGGAGAACTCTGTGATGATACAGATCTTCAGTCTGCGTGTCCAGTATGGTGGCTACTTTGAAAGCACATCTGCTTTTAAGCATAGGTCTTGAAATGTGGGTGGTGCAACTGAAGAACCGAATTTTAAAATTTTTAATTTAATTAATTATCCCAAAGAGTGACATGAGTACATCTAGAAATCAGCAAATTAAGACACTGTAGTTCTAGAAGAATCTCTGTCTTTCACAAATACACACAGAAAATAATTAGAGAAAATCACACTAAAATGTTAACAGTAAGGCAGATAAGTCAACAGGAATGGACAAAAGACTAGATCGGACACTTCACAAGAGATATTCAAGTGGTTAAGATACCTAGTTAACACACAGTAAAAGGTTCTCAACTGCATTAGTTCTCATCAGAGAAACGCACATCAAAACCACAATGGATACCCCTACACAGCCGCCACTTTTACCCCTACACAGCCACCAAAGTGGCTATAATGAAAAACTGTCAGGACAAGTGAGAAATGAGAAATCAGGAGGAAAATGCAAAAGGACAACTTAAAAGACCAGGACTTTTTTGAACACCTGTATCAGGGGGACTCTGCACTCTGGCATGGTCATGACACACACCTGCTTGCAAAGCAGAGCTGTGATGGGTCATAGGCACACCGACACTAAGCACCAACCACTCAGGCAAAACTGAACTTCGGACCGTTGACACCACAGCAAACAAAAACAAGCTTTCAAACCAGACGAACTTACAGTTTGGGCCTAAGATCGTCTCTTTGTCAGATATGTGTGTTTACCTCTGTGATACTCAGTTTCTCATTTACAAAATGACAGGAAATAAGCACCTCTTACAAAAGTGTTCTAAGAGGTATTAAGAATAGGGTATCCGACAGAGCCAGACACAGTTACCAGGGAGGGGCACAGGTGAATCCAATGCAAATGTGATGAGTTTGCTTCGCTCCATGTTACAAACCAGACTGACCTAAAATCATAGAAGTCCGCAAATTCCAAAAGAGCGTCCCCATCTGTGAAGAGCTTACAGTGACTCCGGTCATTCATGTGTGCCTGTACCGCCTCCGTGGAGTAGAAGGACTTCCCTCTCTCGTTGCACCACAAGCAAATCTTCCCAACACCAACTTTCTCTCCTGGAAAAAAAGTTGAGAAAAAGACATGAAAGCAGCTTTTTGCAGCCAGATTATATCTCATCATCTATCTCATCACAATAAAAAACTTGGTGGTCAAGTTTTTGATTTTCACAAAATCAGTAGGTCATTAAATCCAAGACTGGTGAGAAACACAAAGTTAATGCCCCCCAATAATGCAGGGTTTCATCATTAAAAAAGAAAAGAACATTATACTCACCCAAATATTTAATCAGTCCCTTAAGATCCGAAAGATATTCTACATCAGGAATAAAGAAGCTGTGGACTTTGGTCATATGAGCCACATTTTTTGTGAGGGAGCTTGAGTGATGTGGACAAAACAAGCAGTCCGTTATGGGGATGGCACCAAGGGGGGTGCTTCCTCCTGCCTCTTCCTCTTCTGCATCCTGCTCCTCCTCCTCCTCCATGGCTTCAGCATCCTCACATTCCAAGTCCTCATCAGAATCAATATCCTCCCAGTCTTCAAGCCAGAGATTTCGAAAACAAAATTAGTAGATGTCAGTGTTAGCTATTCATTTACCACTCACCAGTCTGCATGGCTAAGGAATGCCTTAGTCTTCCTTGTTCAGGGCACAGTAAACCCGTTGAAGGGGGCTTTGGCTCCTTTTCTAGGTATATATGAACACTTTCAATCAGTGTTAGTGGGATGTGAGATGCCATAGGGGAAGAAAGGGGGAAAAAAAAACTCACCAAGTCAAGTTAGCTAGGTCGAAGGCTCAAACCTCCCGTTTCAGGTTAGCTGATTCTGAACTTCTCAGTGCACGGTTTTACCAAACTAGGTTAAGTGTAAAGCCATCATAACTAGATACCCAATAGAAATAACACATTCTACAGCAGAAGGTGTAGGGGGTAATGTGTACCCTTCTGCATATGTTAAAAATCTCTCCATTCAATAAACAGAGAAAGGATCTATTCATTCTACAAATATTTACTAAGCTAATTCTCACCCTTCGCCCATCTTAAGGTTTCAGTATCTCAATTTAATACAACAGTGAGGGGAAGACATAGGATGAGATGGCTGGATGGTATCACGGATGCGATGGACATGAGTTTGAGCAGACTCAGGAGTTGGTGATGGACAGGGAGGCCTGGCGTGCTGCAGTCCATGGGGTCGCAAAGCGTCGGACACGACTGAGCGACTGAACTGACAACTGACTTAACTGATAAAATGCCCTGTAAGGATGCTGGCCACACCGGTCAGTTCAGAAAGCATGGAAACCACCTTCACTCATCATCTTCACTTAAAAACTGACACCTCCCCGCTCCAACCTCAAGGATAAACTGAAAACCTGAGGACCAACCCCTCCCTAGCCCCGCCCCCCAGGCCGGTCCTCACCGTCCGCATCCAGGTCTTCTTCACTCTCTTCCTCCCCCTGCTGTTTCGCCAACTTCTTCGCCTGCCGTTCAAACCACCGCAGCCGGGGAGGTTTCTCGCCCGGGTCTCGCGGCTGAGTCCCACGTCCGCCGGCGGCCACGGGACACCCGGGCTCCGCCTCGGGCGCTGGCGCCGCCTTCTTGGGAGACGTGGACGGCTGAGCCTTGATGACCTGCTGGATGGCCGCGTTCACCGCATCCTTGTCCACACTGTCTACGCCCAGCCCTTTCTCCAAGTTCTTCTCGTTCATGAGTGCCACTTTCCGACTCACCGCCTGCTTCTCGAGCTCCACGTGCCGCCGGGACCTGAGGTGGTTTTCGTAGGCCTTGAAGGAAGCAAACTTCTTACTGCAGACGGTGCAGTAGGTGGCCGCGCCTTTGCTCTCTGGCTCCGCCAGGGCCCGCTGTGCCCGCACCCGCTCCTGGAAGCCCTCGAGGCTGACGGGGGCCATGCCGGCCACTTTGCGCCTCAGGTTGTAGCGGTGCCAGTCCGTCTTGTAGTGGACCCGCTGCGCCTCCGCATCTTCCAACACCGCCCGGCAGGTGTTGCAGGTGTAGGTCGCCATCCCCAGGCGGGAAATAATGCGCGACCGAGGCAGAAATCTAGCAACCAGAGGCCCGACCACACCAAAAGAACCGAACTGCGAGCTGACTTCCGGACTGAATCGTGTCATCCCCAGCCGGACAGGAAGTCCCGCCTCTCAGGCTGTAGCCACGCCTCCGCCGCGGAGAGTCCCGGGAAAGTGGGGGAAGCCAGTGACGCATCCGGCCCCGCCCAGTCGACCTGAGCTGAGTGTTGAGTCAACAAAAGTGGACGTGTTCTGAGGTGGTTATTGATTGACAGGCCTAGCCCCGGCCGAATTAATGTCTGGGTTTGTTTTTTTTCCTGTACGTTGAAACTTGAGGCCAGGAAGGGTGGCCGCCTCGCGGAAACGCGGCTTGGGGAATCCGGAGGACTGATGTGGTTGACCACTCGACGGTCGAGGACTCTCTGAAGTTCGTGCCCCTGCAGCCCCGGGAGTGGGTGTCACGAAAGCCAGGACTGCTGGTTAGACCGTTGGTCGGACCATCAGAGACCTCTTCCCGAGGGCTGAGAGACTCAGGTTGGAGGCTGAGGGAATTCACAGGAAAACCAGAGTCCAGGCCAGAGCCTCGGCCTTACTAGGGCGGCCCTTCCAATGAAGGGCGCAGGGGAACCTCCTGAATCAATAGTTCGCACCTGGGAGCACAGAGCCCCCGTCCAGCTGCTGCCCATTAGGAATAGAATCCCGGACATGCAGGTCATCTTAAATCTAATAGTAGCCATGTTTTAAGAAAGCAGAAAGAAAGATAAGATGGCCATTTTTTTAAACTCCGTATCATGGCAAATAGATGGGGGAAACACTGGAAACAGTGGCTGACTTTATTTTGAGGGGCTCCAAAATCCCCGCAGATTGTGATTGCAGCCATCAAATTAAAAGACGCTTACTCCTTGAAAGGAAAGTTATGACCAACATAGACAGCATATTAAAAAGCAGAGACATTACTTTGCCAGCAAAGGTCCGTCTAGTCAAGGCTATGGTTTTTCCAGTGGTCATGTATGGATGTGAGAGTTGGACTGTGAAGAAGGCTGAACGCCGAAGAATTGATGCTTTTGAACTGTGGTGTTGGAGAAGACTCTTGAGAGTCCCTTGGACTGCAAGGAGATCCAACCAGTCCATTCTAAAGGAGATCAGTCCTGGGTGTTCATTGAAGGACTGATGTTGAAGCTGAAACTCCAATACTTTGGCCACCTGATGCGAAGAGCTGACTCATTGGAAAACACTCTGATGCTAGGAAAGATTGAGGGCAGGAGGAGAAGGGGACAACAGAGGATGAGATGGTTGGATGGCATCACAGACTCAATGGACATGAGTTTGGGTTGACTCCGGGAGTTGGTGATGGATAGGGAGGCCTGGCGTGCTGTGGTTCATGGGGTCGCAAAGAGTCGGACACGACTGAGTGACTGAACTGGATCCTGTAATAAGCCCAGTATAGCAGGCTTCCCAGGTGGTGATAGTGGTACAGAAACCTCCTGCCAATGCAGGAGACATGAGTTCTATCCCTGGGTCAGGAAGATCCCCTGGAGAAGGACGTGGCAACCCTTTCCAGTATTCTTGCCTGGAGAATCCCATGGACAGAGGGGCCTGGTGGGCCACAAGCCATAGGTCGCAAAGAGCTGGACACCACTTAAGTGACCTGAATATTATTTCAACAGGTAGTCAAGACAAAGGATTTAATGAGACATTTACGTGGTTTGTTAGTACTAAATCTTGGGATTCCAGAGTGAATTTACAACTAACGCCCACCTCACTTCGGACTCGGAGAAGGCACTGGCAACCCACTCCAGTACTCTTGCCTAGAAAATCCCATGGGTGGAGGAGCCTGGCAGGCTACAGTCCATGGGTTCGATAAGAGAGTCAGACATGACTGGGCGACTTCACTTTCACTTTTCACGTTCATGCACTGGAGAAGGAAATGGTAGCCCACTCCAGTGTTCTTGCCTGGAGAATCCCAGGGACGGAGGAGCCTGGAGGGCTGCCGTCTCTGGGGTCCCACAGAGTGGGACACAACTGAAGCGAATTAGCAGCAGCAGCAGCACTTCAGACTAGCTTCATTTCGTGTGCTCAGTTAGCTCTGTCCTTTCATTTGTCCCAGCCCAGTTCTATAGGAGGCACTTATGTTGACGGAAAGGGGAGTTCTTATACTTCTGTGCACAGCCTAACAAGCAATCAGCCTGTTTCAAAATTGAATGGCTACATGTTTTAAATACAAGGGAGCCAGACCACCAAAGAAAAGACTTAAAAAAAAAAAATCAAGTCTAGTCTTTGTATTCTTCTTGCTGAAAGCCATCCAGTGGATTCCCCTGACTCACAATAAGATTCAAACACCTTCCTGCTCTGGTCTGAATGTTTGTGTTCCCCCACAATTCATAGATTGAAAACAGTGCCCAAGATGATGGTATTATTTAAGGTGGACCTTTTGGGAGGTGTTAGGGTGTGAGGTCAGATTTCTCCCAATGGGGTTAGTGGTCTTCTAAAAGAAACCCAGGAAAGGATACAATAAGTCTGAGACTACAAAGAGGGCCCTCACCAGACTGTGCTGGCACCCTGACTTCCAGCTTCCAGAACTGTGGGGGGGAAAAAAAGTTGTTTATAAGCCACCCAGTCTGTGATATTTTATTGTCCATGTGTGATAAGTTGCTTCAGTCCTGTCCCAATTCTTTGCAACCCTATGGCCCATAGCTCACCATGCTCCTCTGTCCATGGGATTCTCTAGGAAAGAATACTAGAGTGGGTTGCCACCCCCTCCTCCAAGGGATCCTCCCAACCCAGGGGTTGAATCCTGCATTACAGGCAGATTCTTTACTGTCAGAGCCACTAGGGAAGTCCAAAGTGACGAAGAGGATCCCCTTTCTATTCTAGCGTGCCCACTACACCTACCCCTGACCTCCTGCCCTACCCTGCTTACCCACGTTAGACACACTGACACTTTTGTTGTTCCTCTAACAAAGCTAAGCAAGCATCTTTTTGTTGGTGTTATGTCTCAGAAATCATTTACTATTCTGCTTGAATCAACTATTGCTGTCTTGCTCCCTTACTTTTAAGGTTTTTACCCAAATGTTTTTATAGGAGAGGCCTATCCACACCCTCTTGTCATAGTAGTGCCTACTCCCAGCTCATAAATCTTTCCCGAGCATACCTTTTCTCCACAGCAATGTGTGTGTTAGTTGCTCAGTGGTGTCCAGCTCTTTGTGACCCCATGGACTCAACAGGCTCCTCTGGCCATAGAATTCTCTAGGCAATACTACTGGAATGAGTAGGTATTTCCTTCTCCAGGGGATCTTCCTGACCCAAGGATTGAACCTGGGTCTCCTGAATTGCAGGAGAATTTTTTTACCATTCTTTTCACATCACCGTACTAGACATGTATTACTCCATATCACATTATACCCAACATCTAGCAAGAAAACAACAGACCTTGCTTATTTCCATTTCTGTAAGTCAGGAGTTGGAGTGGCTCTCCGACTCATAAAGTTGCAGGGGACAGAGCTTAAGTCACATCAAGAATCTAAGGCAGCTGAAGATCTGACTGTGGCTGGTGGATCCCCTCAGAAGAGGCTTGTTTGCACACTGATAGCAGGAGGGTTTGGGTTCCTCCATGGAGCTGCTTGAGTGTCCTTGTAACATGGCAACTGGCTTCCCTCAAAGTAAGCAAAGTGGAAGTCATAATGTCTTTAGGTCACACACGGTCATTTCTGCAATATGCTGTTACTTACAAAGGTCAGCCCTAATCAGTGTGGGAGGGGGTATATGAGTACATGAATGGGGTGTCTTTGGGGACCATTTAGGGAAATTGGCCACCATTAGGATTTGTTGTTTGTTTCTAATTTCCCAATTTTAGCACAGTAAGTCCAGTATCCCATGAACTGCCTCCATCCTTGGCAGACCAGAATAGTCAGTCCCATTATGGGTTAGTCCTCCATTTCCAGATTACAAGCTCCCTGGGAACAGGGACTCCTTTCCTTGCTATGTACCCCAAAACTAGAACAGTGCTGGCACATGGATTATTTAGTATGTGTTGAACGATTCTTTTGTGATGATTTTTATTCCAGAAAATTCTGAGATTATCAAAATCTTTTAAAATAGCTGAGTCCTCTGGATACCCATCTTAAGAAATGTAATTAGTATGAATCCAGCAGGGATACACAATACAATATATATTTCCAAGCTTTCTCTAAAATTAAAGCAGAGAATGGTTATGTTAAGTAAAGAATTTCTGTTTTCTCTTTTCCATTATCTGTGGTTCTTCAAGCATCTGTTCCTTCTTCAGGTCATTATTTCCTCCCTACCTCCTTCCATCTATTTCATGACTCATTTCAGTATCTTTAAACTCACCGAGTGTTTTTACTTTTCCTTCAAAGGGACTCTACTTTCTCCATCATGTGAATTTCTCCAAGGGCTGCAATTCTATTAATACTTGGTCTCCTGGAGAGCCTTCTCGTTCCTCTTAATCTACCCTCCAGCACACAGAGATCGTTACAATAATTCTCCTCAGCCATCTTTTCTCTTGTGTGCCTCCTTCTGCTCAAGAATGGTTATCTGTTGCCCATAGATGAAGGTTACATTCCTTTGCCTGGTTTTCAGTATCTCCTATCACCTCTCCTCACTATCTATCTCCAGGAACATGTGTGTTTTTTTCCAGACTACAAAACAGTTCTCCAGCACCAGCTAGTGTCCTCCAGTTCAACTTGATTCTAACACTATCTATCTGGAGATGAAGTCAGATCCCACAGGTCAAAGTGCTCAGTCCTGCACGACTGACCCCACTTCAGAAGCCAATTCCAGGTCCAGGCTGTGGTGCTTCTGACCAACTGGCTGTAAATCAGAGGTTTCCAAGACGTCCTCTTCAGTCTTGAGTAATTTACTAGATCAGCTCACAGAAATCTGGAGACTAGTTTACTCACTAGATTACCAGTTTACTACAAAGGAAACAGGGGTGACTTCTAGGTAGCTTCAGTCGTGTCTGACTCTTTGCGACCCCCTGGACTGTAGCCTGCCAGGCTCCTCTGTCCATGGGATTCTCCAAACAAGAATACTGGGGTGGGTTGCCATTTCCTACTTCAGGGGATCTTCCTGACCCAGAGATCGAACACACATCTCCTGTGTCTCCTGCACTGCAGGCAGATTCTTTATCACTGAGCCACCGGAGAGGCCCTACCAAGGAAACTAAAGGATGTAAATGAACGGCCCAATGAAGAAATACTTAGAGTGAGGTTGGAAAGGTCCCAAACAAGAGATTCTCTCTCCCTGGAGCTTTGGTTATGACATCCTCTCAGCTAGCCTACCCAGGGCTGTCCAAAAGTCACCTCATCAAGATAACAAAGACACATTTATCATTCTCATCATTAAGACCTTCCAAGGGTTTTAGGAGCTCCATGCAAGGAATGGGACAAAGACTAAATATCTGTATTTTATTATCACAAAATCACATACATAATATCCTACTGGTTATAAATTAATACACCTTTGTTTGAGATTTTTCTGTCTTGTTAAGGATAAGAAATTCACAAGTAACTAATAGCATAAAGATGGGTCAAATACAATGAGATACAAAGGAAGTGGCAATGGGTATTTAGAATAGAAAAATGGCATCAACTAGGGAGATAAGTTTTCATTAAGGAGTTGACATTTCAGATGGGCACTGAAGGAGGTGGGGATAATGAAGACTTCATCTGTAGGTGGAAAAAAGGGGCTAGAGAAGAGATCCTGTGGACAGAAGAAAATAAGCGGTATATTTAGGAAGATTACATACCTAGCTTGTGTGATACAAAAGATATGGTAAAGAAAGGGAAACGAGACAAGGAAGTATTAAGGTATCACCTTTGGGTAAAGAGTTGAATTCTAGAATTTGCTGTTCACTTTGCAGTTGGTAAACAGTAGAGACTCAGAGTGTTTCTGTTTTTATGGGCATGAGGAATATAACTGGACCTTGAGGAGATCCAGCAGCAGTATCTGCAATTGACTGGAGAAACAGTAGAAAAGAGGAGGTCTATGGCCAACAGGTCCCTGATAAATGCGAGCCCACTGGCCAAGAGAACTTTGAGTTAAATCTCTCCTCGGCATATCGAGGTACTATGTTAAAGTGTTTTCAAAAATCACTTCTGAAGACTTTTAGGGTGAAAACAGTAAAAATGTTGCAGAATGAGAATATAAATACTGCTTTAAACCTAGACTGACCTTCCAAAAGGAACTTGAGCCCTGCTTTATTGTTCCAGATCAAAATGCATGACCAGGGTATGCTTTTCCCATTGTATGGTTTTGCTCAGCACTTCCTATGAGAAGTGAACAAGACATCTTTCTATAGCTCCTCTACAATTAAAAGAAAAATCCATGCTTCCCATTTTAATGACTGTATAAATTATCATAATAAAGGATCTGTAGTTTCCCACTGAACTGAATCAATCACTAGGTTTATCATTAGCACATCTTAAAACCAGAAACAGGACTATATGTAATGTCCCCTCCACCCCAATCTGCCAGAAACACACACACACACAAGATGAAAACCCTCAAAATCCCGATGTTTGATAGACTTAAGAGTACCATTATTACGTTGTGTATATTTATAGTCACATAGGGCTTCCCTGGTGACTCAGTAAAGAATCCGTAAATTCGTAAAGAATCTGCCTGTATTGCAGGAGACCTGGATTCAAGCCCTTCATCAGGAAGATCTCCTGGAGAAGGAAATGGCAACCCACTCCAGTATTCTTGCCTAGGAAATCCCAAGGACAGAGGAGCCTGGCGGGCTACACTCTATGGGGTCGCAAGAGTCTGATATGGCTTAGCAACTAAACCACCACCATTCTTCAATAAATGCTATTAAAGTGCATATGTAGTTAGAATGCAAGTGTCCACAGAGAGTTGGTATGTCTCCACCATAGGGTGGTAACACATTTTTCTACCCTACCTACCTCCCTCCCTATCCCCAACCCCTTTTAATTTATAGTTTATAACATTTGATTCTAGCTTTATGATTTATACCATCAAATCTTGGAGTTTATCTCCTTGTAAGCTTGTAAGCTTCAGCCCATGGGGTCGCAGAGTCGGACACGACTGAGCAACTGAACTGAACTGACTGAAGCTTGTAACACGTTCTTTAATTATTTGAGTTATTTAACTTATTTTTCTCCTCATAGAAGAAACTTAAAAGACCTTTAAACTTTCTGACTTCATGGCCAGAAGTTTTTTTCCAATGAAGAAACATACACATAAAAAAAGAAACCTGGTAACAAACTATTTTATAAATACGTGACTGTATTTTTCTTCATGTCCAGAAACTCTTGCTGAAACAGAAGTCAGGGATATTCCTCGCAAACCCACACAGCTCATAGATCTAACACCAGGTTTCCATTTGTACCGAAATGGGCAAGATGATGAAGGCACGGGCTCACTTTTGTATTGATAAAGGACATCAAACACAGTCACGAGGCACTAATAACAAGGAAGCATCATCAATCACGAAAAGCAAGCGGTCAGAGTCTTCAGTCACTTCTCTCCCTTTAACATTTGGCAAAATTTAGTCTAGATATTTTAATACCTCAGAAAGAAAAACAAAATATGAGATGTTACATTAAAATGTCAGGTGATGTACTATTACTCTTTAGACACAGAAGGGAAGGGATGAAGTAAAGAGAGGGGACCTCAGATTTCCTGTATTCTTGGATTATCCTTCCTTTCTGAGGGGCTCAGATGTCTGTGTGCATCTGTCAAAATGCCAGCTCTACCTGAAGATTGAAGAGATGGTTGGTAGCTGCTGACATGGTCCCTCGACACTATTAAAAGTTTCTGTCGCACAAACAGAAGTAGCTTGATTTCTGCACTTTAGTCCTTTTAAAAACCTAAGTCGAATTTGATTGTAAGTAATCTAAAATGTTTAAAGTAAAAGAAAATATATATTCTAGCTTCCTAAGAAGAAACAGATTACACGTTTTGACTTCAATGGCAAATAAATACACTTGAAAGCCAGGCAAGTTTCTCTCCTGCCAGGGAGTCAGACTATGAAAACAGTTCTTGTTTCTCTGCGGTGGATGACCACATCACTCATAGAACATACCAGGAACTATTTTAAGAGACTTTTCTGTAATATCAAAGATGAGGGTTTAACCTAGTTCTGAGCAGGCAGAATAGATCTGCACTCACAATATCCTTCTCACAAATACATGACAACTGAAACAACAAAGTGCAGCCTATTTCTGTTTACATCAAAACCACGTAGACACGTGATATCTAAGTACTTGCTTTCTACACGCTAATATCACCCATTGCCAAGGCTCGAGCTGGCAGTCAATGGAGCATGCCATTTACAAGGAAGCCTAAAGTCTACAACTGCAGAGATAACATGGAAATGTATCAGCCTATCCAACATAAATATATTTTCAAAAAATTATCCTAGGAAATTGATTTTAATAGTCTCTCCCAAGTCTTTCAACCAAAGTGACTTTGATAATTTTTGTCTTTTTATGTCAAAATCCACCAAAAATTTTTAACTGTGTCCAAGTATTAGGAACAAGGAGCCAATATAGCATGTGTTCACAATTGTTAGTATTTCAGTGAGTTACAATAAACTGTTTTTGCATGCTTGAAAAATTGTGAAGAAAATGTAAGGAATACTTATGGGAGGATCTCAATAATTGGGTGTTTCCATTTTACTTTAAAAACAACTGCTAATGTTCAACTCCGACAACACAGTGTGTGTGTATATACATATATATAAAGTTCATTTCCATGCTCATTACATAAAAATAACTATGAGAAATATCAATCTATCAGTGTCAGCTGACATATATCCAATGAATTCACTGCAGAAGGAGGGAGAAAGACCAAAAAAAATTCTAAAGTAATCAGTAAAGCTCACAGTTTGAAAAGATTTGATTTTTTTTTTCTTTTTTGCTTGTTTGAAATTTTTTTGGTAGTTTGTGCTCTGTCATAATAAGCTGATTCCCAGACTAATGGCCTCCGAGCAGATTTGAAAGGAAACCTGAAGACTTCTTATTTTGCTGGGCTTCTGCTTCCTGGTCTTGTGACAGTCCCAATTCACTCTCAATTTGATCAAGCTCTGACTGGTCCAGGAGTTCAAAGTCATCGCCCTCCTCCGTGTCTGTGTCCTCCCCCAGGCTGGGAGCAGCCTGAGACAGCGCTTGGCGCACGCCTGCCAACTGGTCTTTGACCGCGGCGGTCACCGCGGCCGTGATGACGTCCCCAGCCAGGTCGCTCATCAGGTGCAGCGTCTGGTCACTGCTCAGAGGAAGGCTGAGACCAGCTGCTGACTTCTTCTCCGTGCTCCGTCTGGGACCGCCGTCCAACTGCTCCTTTTTTCTCTTGAGCTCAGTGGGCAGGCCAAGGCTCAATTCATCTTCATCGTTTGTTCCCGTGCCATTTTCTAGCGATGGAAAATCTGAAAGGTCTCGAGAGAAAACTTCCTCACTAGGTCGGTCAAGGTCTGTAAAATGCAGAATAGAAATTGAGGCTTAAGCACCATAATAATTTTTTTTTAATGATTCAACTTTTAACTGATGAAGCTGTTGTTGTTTAGTCTTTAAGTTGTGTCTGACTCTTTGGCAATCCCATGGACTGCAGCCCATCAGGCTCCTCTGTCCATGGGATCTCCCAGACAAGAATACTGGAAGTGAAAGTGAAAGGCGCTCAGTCATGTCCAGCTGTTTGCGACCCCATGGACTGTATACAATCCATGGAATTCTCCAGGCCAGAATACTGAAGTGAGTAGGGTAGCCTACTCCAGGGGAACAGCCTACTCCAGAAAAACCCTCCAGGGGATCTTCCCAACCCAGGGATCAAACCCAGGCCTCACCCCATAGTCCATGGGGTCACAAAGAGTTGGACAAGACTGAGCGACTTTCACTTAAGAATACTGGAGTGGACTGCTGTTTCCTTCTCCAAGCGGGATCTTCCCAACCCAGGCATAGAACTCGGGTCTCCTGCATTGCAGGCAGATTCTTTACCATCTGAGCCACCAGGGAAGCCCCTGAGACAGGATGCTTAAGATTAAAGGGTTTGTTATGCTGGTCTTACGGATGTTTACAGCTTGTAGAACTTGAGAGGACTTCAGTGAGCCTCTTGTTCTAATACACTTTAAAGATGAGGAAATTGAGATCCACAGAAATTATGTTACCTGTGCAAGGCCATATAGTAAGTTATGACAAATGCAAGGCTACACTTGGGTTTTCCAATCTCCCAATCTGTATTATTTCAACATCACACAGCCTTCTTCCTTCCTCTAGAAAAAGGAAGTGTGTTCTTGCCTGTAAATACATGTGTAAAATAATTTATTCATAATCCTTTATTATAATTGCTTATATTTTCAGTATATGGTTAAAATGACTTGAAATAATCCAATGAGACTAGCAAAAGTTATTGCACAAGAGTTGTCTGAAATTTTATTTTAAATTGTACTTAACCTAATTATAAAAGAGAAGAAAGCTTTAAAAAAAAAAAAAAAAAAAAAAAACTACCTTGGAAGAAGAATATGAGCAACCCTGGAGTCAGCTTTTGATTCAGGAAACCTGTCCCCCATGGTTCAGTCCCTCTTAATGAGCGCTAGCTCTGGATACGTGGGATTAGCTTTTCTCTTCCTGTCTCCCACAACTGTGGTCTTTCCTGGTGGCTCAGATAGTAAAGAATCTGCCTGCCATGCAGGAGACCCGGGTTCCATCCCTGGGTTGGGAAGATCCCCTGGAGATGGGAATGCCTATCCACTCCAATATTCTTGCCTGGAGAATTCCATGGGGTCACAAGGAGTTGGACATGACTGAGCGTGTGTGTGTCTCACTATTTCCCATTACTGCTATAAATAATGCCACCAGATATTCCAGAATTTTTTTCATTGCCAATTATTTGTTTTCAAAATAAAGGAAGAATTTGACATTGACTGGCTTAGATTTTTTTCTCACACTCTTAAATAATAGATTTTGAGATATAATTCATATCCTATAAAATTTACCCTTTTAAAGTGTACGGTTAGGTCAAGAAGCAACAGTTAGAACTGGACATGGAACAACAGACTGGTTCCAAATAGGAAAAGGAGTACGTCAAGGCTGTATATTGTTACCCTGCTTATTTAACTTATATGCAGAGTACATCATGAGAAATGCTGGGCTGGAAGAAGCACAAGCTGGAATCAAGATTTCTGGGAGAAATATCAATAACCTCAGATATGACGATGACACAATCCTTATGGTGGTGAAGAAAGTGAAGAGGAACTAAAAAGCCTCTTGATGAAAGTAAAAGAGGAAAGTGAAAAAGTTGGCTTAAAGCTCAACATTCAGAAAACTAAGATCATGGCATCTGGTCCCATCACTTCATGGGAAATAGATGGGGAAACAGTGGAAAAAGTGTCAGACTTTATTTTTTTGGGCTCCAAAATCACTGCAGATGGTGATTGCAGCCATGAAATTAAAAGACGCTTACTCCTTGGAAGGAAAGTTATGACCAACCTAGATAGCATATTCAAAAGCAGAGACATTACTTTGCCAACAAAGGTCCGTCTAGTCAAGGCTATGGTTTTTCCAGTGGTCATGTATGGATGTGAGAGTTGGACTGTGAAGAAAGCTGAGCGCTGAAGAATTGATGCTTTTGAAATGTGGTGTTGGAGAAGACTCTTGAGAGTCCCTTGGACTGCAAGGAGATCCAACCAGTCCATTCTAAAGGAGATCAGTCCTGGGTGTTCTTTGGAAGGAATGATGCTAAAGCTGAAACTCCAGTACTTTGGCCACCTCATGTGAAGAGTTGACTCATTGGAAAAGACTCTGATGCTGGGAGGGATTAGGGGCAGGAGGAGAAGGGGACAACAGACAATGAGATGGCTGGATGGCTTCACCGACTCGATGGACGTGAGTCTGAGTGAACTCCAGGAGTTGGTGATGGACAGGAAGGCCTGACGTGCTGCAATTCATGAGGTCGCAAAGAGTCGGACATGACTGAGCGACTGAACTGAACTGAACTGAACTAGGTGGTCTTTGGTATATTCACAAGGCTGTACAACATCTCCACTACCTAATTCTAGAACATTTTCATCACCCAAAAGGAAACATATTAATTACCAGTCACCCACCAGTCCCTCTTCCTAGCCCCTGGCAATCACTCATCTAATTTCCTTCCACATGGATTTGTCTGTTTTGGACATTTCATGTAAATGGAGTCACACAATGAGTGGACTTGTGTGTTTGGCTTCCTGCCCTCAGCATATCATGTTCAAGGTTTATCCATATTATAGCAAGTGTCAGTGTTTCTATAGCCCAGTGATATTCCATTGCATAGATGTAGCACACTTTATCCAGTCAGAAGCTGACACAAATACTTTTGCATGGACTCAAAATAACACTCAGAGCATCTACAGGTGTGAACATACCATCAGAAGTGTCTGTCTGTGGAGTGTATCCTTCTGAGAGGTTGAAGGTCCCATTGTCTGTCCAGGAGACCTCAGACACATCGGTGTCAGACACAGACAATTCTTTGGCAGCAGTGGTGAGGCTAATCTGTATTAATATAAATGCCAGTGACACATTTCAAACTTCTATGGGATGTCTTTCTAAAAATCCAACTAACACCGAAAATGTCAGAATAGTAAGAACCAGATGAGTATTTTCCTTTTAATAGTTCAATCATTTTAGAGAAATAGGAGAAGTTGTATTAATGGAATTTAGAAAGATGGTAACGATAACCCTCTATGTGAGACAGCAAAAGAGACACAGATGTATAGAACAGTCTTTTGGACTCTGTGGGAGAGGGAGTGGGTGGGATGATTTGGGAGAATGGCATTGAAACATGTATAATATCATATAAGAAATGAACCGCCAGTCCAGGTTTGATGCATGATACAGGATGCTCAGGGCTGGTGCACTGGGATGACCCAGAGGGATGGTATGGGGAGGGAGGTGGGAGGGGGAGTTCAGGATGGGGAACACGTGTACACCCATGGCAGATTCATGTTGATGTATGGCAAAACCAATACAATATTATAAAGTAATTCGCCTCTAATTAAAATAAATAAATTTAAATTTTTAAAAAAAAGGAAAATCATTCCAGTTTTGGTACAAGTAGATACACTGACAGGCAAACAACACAGGAACGAATTGAAAACTGAACAAAAAATACCTTAGGACAAAGAGCTGAAAAGTCTAATTCACTGTCATCTTTGTGACTTTTTTCTTTATCTGCTTCTGTTGAGAAAAAATTTGGAAGCTTTCAGTTTCCTGGCCAGCTCAGACAGAGTGTATTTTATCCATTATATATCCTGATCCCCCAATCCTCATGTCCTTCAATGTCTCCATGTAATTAAATGTTTGCATATAACGAGCTTCACATATTTGCAAGTGTTTGGTTTCCGAGGGAAATGGTCCATACCAGTGGCTCTCACAGCGTGGCCCCTGGACCACAGCAGTAACAGCAGCACTGGGAATCTTTTAGCAATACAAATTCCCAGGCCCTCCCCCAGACCAACTCAATCAGACACTAACTTTAAGACGCTCTCGAGATCCATCTGGTGCTTGCTCTAGTTGAGAATCTATAAGGTCAGAGGCCAAGTTAAAATGTGAAAAAGGATCACACTGGCCTTCCCTCTATTTTCTTTTTCCATGGCTCCCACTCTCTGCCCTACCTGCATCATTCGTTATTTGCAAGCACCTACCCCAAAAGCAAACAGTGTCGAGAAAGGAAACAATAAATAGCAAATGTAGAACTCCAGAGCCTTTCCTCTTTCCCCCGATAGTTTGGATTAAAAAGCCACTTTAGTATATGTGTGAGAAAAGAGAAATAAATGCTTAAGTAGGAAAAAGCTGTTACTTTGTGGGGGGATCTGCTTCTGTAATAATATGTAGTTAATGGCTAAAACACCCTAAAATGCATTCAAAGTGATCTCATAATACAGAGCCAGCAATGCCTCCTTTCAGGTGTGGAATCTAAAATCCAAACGTTACCTACCAGATCTCTCACGTTTCTTCTGGTTAATATATTCTCTGATTCCAAAATCTAGTTTCAGGAGACATGACTTGATTTTGCTGTATATTTTTTGTCCAATATCATTACACTTGAACAGTGGACACAAAAATGCACACAGCACTGAAAGATAAGGAGGAAGAGAGGTTAGGGGAAATGCCCTTGCTTTCCAACTACCTATTAGTATTTCACAAAATTGTTTCAGTTCCTTTACGGACAAACTGGAGTTTTTTCCCTTGGGGAAATGCCTCTGTGAGATAAGTTCATAATTTCATTCTTCTCCTTGTAATGAAAACATTTTCTCCTACACATACACACACACTCACACACACCCCATGATCACTGTTCTCAAAGACTTGAAATTAGATAACCCATCCACTCAACCCTCGTACACTCAAAAGTCATACAAAGGTTACATGCTTCTCATACAACAGTCCTGGATGAAAATATCAACTCTACTTATTTGTTAAATGACATTTCTCCATAGAAAAGTTATCACTATCCATTAGCCTCTCATCAGTCATATTAGGATAACACCACCATCTCTAGGGGTTGCTGTGAAGAATAACTGAGATGAATACAGACCATCTGAATAATGCCTGGCCCATATTTAGACACTCTTTCCCTGGCTCTCTTCTCCTTTCTCTCTTAAACAAGGCAGCTCAAGGGCTGAAACATTCTACATGAGTTATACCTGGGAGAATGAATTTGAGCCCTGACCATCTGCCTTCCCTTGTGGCTCAGTTGGTAAAGAATCCATCTGCAATGAGGGAGACCTGGGTTCGATCCCTGGGTTGAGAAGATCCCCTAGAGAAGGGAAAGGCTACCCACTCTAGTATTCTGGCCTGGAGAATTCCACGGACTATACAGTCCATGGGGTCACAAAGAGTCGGACATGACTAAGTGACCTTCACTTCACTTCATCTGCCTTTTGTGCTAGGCTTTAGGAATATGAAAAGAAATGAAGATCAAGGCAGTATGCCCTAATCAACATTGCATGCCCTCATGTTTATTTCTTTGCAGTTGTCAGGACACATGCCCCATTTACCTTTTTTAAATAGGAGTTGTGAACTCAAATATCTTTAGAAGCTGAGAAGGTATATGTAAAATGTAAAGGCTGGTGCAAGAAAAATAGGGAAATAAGAAGGTTAGTTTAGTGGAGAGTTGCTGCCCCATTTAAAAAGGTGGCAGGGCCAGAATGTCACATTTTTCAGGAAAAGCATGAAGGCACAACTTCTTTACAGCACTTTCGAGTTATAGTTGATATATGATAAATTGCATACATTTAAAGTGTACAGTTTGAAAAGTTTTGACACATGCATATAACTAAGAAATTATCATTATGACAAATAAGGAACATGCCTGCCAGCCCCTAAAGTTTCCTCCTGTTTCTCTTAGCCCTTCCTCTCTCCTGCCTTTCCCCGCCCCACCCACCCCATCCCCAGAGAATCACTTCTGTGTGTTGTCACTAAAGATTACTGTGAATTATATATAAATGGAATCGTATGGTGCGTAGTCTGTTTTTTAACCTGGCTTCTCCCACTCAACTAATTACTTTTATATTTATCCAGATCTTTGCATATATCAATTGTTTAGTGTTGAGTAGTAATCCACTGTATGGATATATCACAATTTGTTTGCCCATTTATCTGTTGATGGACATATGAATTATCTTCTGATTTCGGCTACTACAGATAAAGTGAAAGTCGCGCAGTCATGTCCGACTCTTCGAAACCCCATGGACTATACAGTCCATGGAATGCTCTAGGCCAGAATACTGGAGTGAGTAGACTACAGATAAAGCCTCTATGAACATCTGTGCACAAGTCTTTGTGAAGGTGTATGCTTTCATTTCTCTTGGGTAAATAAATACCTTGCTTTGAAATGGCTGGGTCATTTGGAAAACTGCCAAATTGTTAGCCAGAGTGGCTGCGCCATTTTACTGATCCATGAGAACTCTAATTGTTCCATATCCTGCCTAATACTTGATACAGTCAGTAGTTTTAATTTCCGCCACTTTGGTGGGGGTATAATGATGTCTCATTGTGCTTTTAAAAAAAAAAATCTACTTCTTTATTATTTTTGGCTGTGTTGGGTCTTCTCTGTAGCTGCGGTGAGCAGGGGCTCCTCTCCACTTGCTGGGCAAGGGCTTCTCATTGCTGTGGCTTCTCCTGTCGTGGAGCACGGCCTGCAGGTTGTGTGGGCTTCAGCAGCTGGAGCACGTGGGCTCAGTAGCTGTGGCTCCCGGGTTCCAGAACACAGACTCAATAGTTGTGGTGCGTGGGCTGAGCTGCTCCAAGGCATGTGGCATCTTCCCAGACCAGGGCTCAAATCCATGTTTCCTGCTTTTGGCAGGGGGATTCTTCACTACTGAGCCACCCAGGGACGTCCTCATTGTGCCTTTAATTACATTTGAGCTGCCAATCATGCACAATGGCAAAGGAATTAATGTGTTTGGGCGAAAGGAATTAATGTGTTTGGGTTGGGGAGTGGAGAGTATAACTTTATTGTTTTATTGACATAATTTAACATAAAATGAGTTGCTTACAATCTTGCTTTTTGACAGTGATTTGTACAGTTGTGGAAAAGCAACATGTCTCTAGAAAAAGAAGAAACTTTGAAGAGCAGAAAATTAAATAGTCAACTTGATTTATAATCAAGAACTCATACCCGCTCTTCTAAGCTATGGAAGTTCTTAATAGACCATTAAATAACATCGTATGTGTTGTATCAATTAGCTGAATGTTCTATATACTTACACAGTAGATAGCTGAGTATAACCCCAGGAATGTAACTTCCCAAGATGGTAAAAAAGGTGCACACGCTGCAGACCAGGAGACAAAACTAGAAGTAACAGAAGTAATGGGACAGTTACTCACTCGCTCATAACACCAAGACACTTCAGAGCACAGGATACACACACACTTATTGATCTATGTGTCATCTATCATGTTATGGCAAACGTTCTTCAAACACTGTTCTCTGCACTTAGATCTAATGACTGCTGTATTCAATGAGCCTTAATCCACTTTCACATTTAATAATAATCATTTTGAAGGTTCCAGAAGTTAATTTCTGGCACAGAGAACATCTCCCGTTAATCGGCTACGTTACTAAATGCAAGAGACCTGAAGAGTAGTATGTGCCTGGAAACTTCTTTCACTCATGGTCACTCTCTGAAAACAATGCAGTCCAGGAATGAAATCTGTAAGTTCAAACTACACCTGTAAGTCCATGGAAATCCATAAATCCAGCAAAACGAGTTAGAGAAATTAGAGGTATTTACATAAACATAACAGCAATTTACCCAGGTGGTAAGCAATTGTGATTGTAGATTACTAGTAGATCGTAGGATAAATCTACTGGCCATTACTATCCTCCTTTCTAACCACCTGCTCCTCAAACCAACTCCACTCCTAGGTCACCTGGAAACCAACGACGAGTAAAACTAAATTCCTATGGCAAAATTCAGTTATTTTCTTTCTGTCAGTTGTGGCCAAAAGAATCTTGGTTGTTTTAGGAAATTAAAACATCAAGACAGAAAAATTGTCCCATAAAGTCTTCACTTCTTTCCCATACTCTATTCTTTAAACTATCTTACTCCTTTGCTTTACATTATGGTACTAAATTTCACTGATAAGCCAAGAAAATTCATTAAGGGAATTTCAAAATAAGTCATGAGGACAGCATATACAATTCTGATCAATAACTGATAAAGGGAAACAGAAAGGGGATCTAAAATTCAGATTAATTTTGATTTTTCACTCTTGGCACAGGGTTAACAAATTCACTGCCGCTGCCACTAAGTCACTTCAGTCGTGTCCGACTCTGTGCGACCCCATAGACAACAGCCCACCAGGCTCCCCCGTCCCTGGGATTCTCCAGGCAAGAACACTGGAGTGGGTTGCCATTTCCTTCTCCAATGCTTGCAAGTGAAAAGTGAAAGTGAAGTCGCTCAGTCGTGTCTGACTCTTGGCGACCCCATGGACTGCAGCCCACCAGGCTCCCCCGTCCCTGGGATTCTCCAGGCAAGAACACTGGAGTGGGTTGCCATTTCCTTCTCCAGTGCATGAAAGTGAAAAGTGAAAGTGAATTCGCTCAGTCGTGTCTGACTCTTGGCGACTCCATGGACTGCAGCCTCCCAGGCTCCTTCATCTGTGGGATTTTTCAGGCAAGAGTACTGGAGTGGGGTGCCATTGCCTTCTCCGAACAAATTCACTAGTCAAAAGGAAAACAGATGAAACTGTGGGAACAAAATTAAGAGTTGTTTCTCAAGTATCAGAGGTCCTTGAAGAATATGGAGCTCTATTTGCAAAATGGAAGGCGAAAGACCATAAAAGTTAAAAGAACAAATAAAGGCATTACTATATACAGAATTCAGTTCTGCAAAGGGATTTCATATTATCCACTAAATCTGTATTAAGAGCATCATCATCTTAGGCTAACTGACTTGGGGCACATTAGTGTAACCCAATGCAAAAGTTTAAGTTCAGACTCTTCTGACAATGTGTTTAATCATCTCAGTAAAGGAAGCAATAAAAGCATGACTTATTCCACCCCCACCACCATATTGGTATCTATTCTAAAAACTGCCTTCAGTGATTAAAATGATTTATCCATATATAATGTTGCAATGTTAGTATGCTCAAAATGTGTCCAAGTATAGTTCTACTCTTCATTGAAGGTTAGATTTCCTGTAAGAGAGGGATTTTAAATGAGGACATTCCTAGGTCCTTCCTTCCAATGACAGGGGGATGTTCAAGAAACCTGACTACAGCCCTGGAAGGGGAGGGTCTACTGATGGTGCCCGACCTCACCCATGGTGTCAGGATACAGCGGGAGCTGCTTCTACACATAGAAACACTCCAGTGTGCATTTCTCCATGCAGCCCCTTCAAACCACTCTTGACTCTGCTCCTCATGGGTTTTCATCTTCATTGGAAAAATACTCATTCCATTCATATGATCACTATGGATGTTTCTGCCAAAGGTTTCCTTTCTTAAGTAAATCATACAAGAATCTTCACTTGTTAGACTGAAAGTGAGATTCAGCTACCTCCAAAAGCATCCTCAAAGGGCTATGTGTTCATTCTATCTCCCTTTGACTTGAGAACCAGTCTGCTGCTGCTGCTGCTGCTGCTGCTAAGTCGCTTCAGTCGTGTTCGATTCTGTGCGACCCCATAGACAGCAGCCCACCAGGCTCTGCCATCCCTGGGATTCTCCAGGCAAGAACACTGGAGTGGGTTGCCATTTCCTTCTCCAATGCGTGAAAGTGAAGTCGTTCAGTCGTGTCCGACTCTTAGCAACCCTGTGAACTACAGCCCACCAGGCTCCTCCGTCCATGGGATTTTCCAGGCAAGAGTACTGGAGTGGGGTGCCATTGTCTTCTCCCAGTCTAGATTAACATAAACTGAAATTCTTTTTTTAATTAGTTAATTTTTAATTCAATGATAATTGCTTTACAATGTCGTGTTGGTTTCTGCCATACATTAATGTGAATCAGCCATAGGTATACATATGTCCCCTCCCTTTTGAACCTTCCTCCCACCTCTCATCCCATTCTACTCCTCTAGGTTGTCACAGAGCCCCTAACACATTTTTATCTTTGGTCTCACTGAGTGAGAAGACAAATCATCATTCATTTTATTTTAGCTAATAAGCTACATAGATATGGATAAAATAGAAATCCAATTCCAACTACATTATAAGGTTGAGGACTTTCTAGTGCTAACACACTAACATTTCCAGACCTTGCTAATATCAGTTTTTATGGCACAGTTCCCAGTATGTTACATTCAGAGTTGGAAAACTTTTACAAGCTGATGAAATAGGTTAATTCATTTGTTTCCAAGTTTATTGCACATCTTAAAGCACACACATCATTCTCCTTCCCTGGAAAACTTGCCTTGCCAGGGCTCTGCTGTTTAAACACAGACATTTCTTGAAGAAATATGCTGAAATTCATCCATGATTCTGCAAGACAGTGGCTGAACCCGGGTCTTTCATCCGGTTTAGAATTGATAACTTCCCAGCTAAAGAGAGAAAAAGAAAACAAAACTTTTAACTGAACTTTGGATAATTCACTCAATAGTCACTGCTTCAGCACATATTCATTCAGCACCTCCTAGTGACTACACTCTCTGGAAAAGCCATATAAATTCAGAGATGAACAAGTCAGACAGCTGTCCAAGGACGTTCACAGGCCAAGGGCAGCACGAACTCCACGATTATCTGGTCACAACAAAGGAAAAGCATAGGGTGGAGGCGCTGGGGCATCTTTGAAGATGTCACTTTTACGGTGCAGTCTGCATTTACACTATTTCCTATAAGGGCTTGGAAGGGTTCCAGACAAAACAGAACAGTGTACAGCGTGTGCAAGAGGCACTGGTGTGAGATGGAGCTGAAGCACCATTGAGCCTGGTGCGGCTGCAGCAGAGCGAACCAGAGAATAACACTGCAGGGAGCTGGGACGACGGGAAGAGACCTTGTGGGATTCTTAGGAATGTTTTAAACCTTAGGGATACAGAAGCCACAGCACCTTGAAAGAAACCTTGGCATAAATCTTATCATCCTCAACATCAACACCAATATTGCATTTTCAGTACACCCTTGATCCTTGCACAATGCTGCACTGAATCCATGTATGTACAATTTATTGTTGCCCCTTCATGTTGGTCATTCCCCTGCATCCAAGGGTTTAGCCGACAACAGACCCTGTATATTTACTATTGAGAAATATCCACTCTAAGTGGATGCACACAGTTCAAACCTGGGTTGTTCAAGGGTCAGTGGTACTCCATGTTGGTCAACTCAGTAGAAAACTGTTAAGCTCAACAAGATCTCTCAATACCCCATATTTTTCTAGAGTATCTTTTCTCAATCATCATCAGAAAACATGCTGAATGTGGTGTACATGCCAGGCACGTACTGTGCGTCCCTGTCTTCATTTTTTCTACAGGAACTAAAAACTGTTCACAACTGCTCCAGGAGGGAGACATAGAGACACTGGGCATTTCTTACAGTTACAAAGCCATCAAGTTCAAATGCCACTCTTAAAATCCTACCTTATCACATAAATATACCAAACAAGATCTACCAAGGGCCCCCCAATTCAATCATTTCATAGATAATTTTAAACAAATGTGTCCATAGAGGACACACTGTTAGTGAGGTGTCCTCTGAGCTGTGACTGCAAGGGTGCCAGAGTGAGACTGATCTCTAGATTGGACTCCAGTAGCCCTGGTGGCTCAGACGGTGAAGAGCCTGCCCACAGGGCAGGAGACCCAGGTTCCATCCCTAGGTGGGGAAGATCCCCTGGAGAAGGGAATGGCAACCCACTCCAGTATTCTTGCCGGGAGAATCCCACGACAGAGGAGCCTGGAGGGCTACATTCCATGGGTGGCAAAGAGTCGGACGCGACTGAACGACTAACACTTCCACACACTTTCACTTTCAGTTCAGTTGTTCCGTTGTGTCTGACTCTCTGCGACCCCATGGACTGCAGCCCTCCAGGATTCCCTGTGCATCACCACCTCCTGGAGATTGCTCAAACTCATGTCCATCCCATCGAGTCCGTGATGCCATCCAACCACTTCATCCTCTGTTGTCCCCTTCTTCTCCTGCCTTCAACTCAGCCCTACGACAAATCAAAGCCACTTTGGCCCTTAGATGCTGAACTACTCAGAAATTGTTTCTTTTTAATAAATTTTCAAATCAACACCATGACAACTACAATCAATACAATTTCCCTTTTTAGTATAAATTTTAAGCTAATTTAAGTGAGTTCAACAGCATTAAAAAAGCAAAAAAAAAAAAAAAAAAAGTCTTGTCCTTCCTCTTTGCTCTGTCAGCCTCAACCAAAGCTCTGCCAGACAGTCACTGAGCCTCCAGCGTTCAGGCTGATGCTACTCCATGAGGTAGACATTTGCCAAATGATGTCCCAACTATTGTAAGAAATGAACTTTTGGGGACGTTTAGCTATCAGTTTATGTATTCATAAACGCTACCCACTCGTGACTCACTGAGCAAGCCTGTTGACACTGGTGACCAAGCCTAGCACTAGGTCTGCATATCCTATGAATGATTCCAGACCTATTAAAAGAAACAGTAAGCGCATGGCTAGGAGGTCACTATCTGTAACAAAACCTTGCCAGTGTATTAACTTAATGGGACATGACTTTGTACAGGGGAGTAAAAACTGAACTGGCTACTAACCTATGGTTTCTTTTCTACAACAACATAGGCCTGTTAACAAATTGCCAAGGGTAGGCTCCTCTGCGGCTGGCTCAGTGCATGACATACTGGGTTGGCCAGAAAGTTCATTTGGGGTAACATCTTATGGAAAAACCCCAACAAAAATTTTGGCTAACCTAATAAAGATTTTAATTTCTACTCTCTAGGCCTAGTAAGTAGTATATGAGCATTTGGTTAAATTGACTGGCAAATCCAATTCTAACAAAAATCTATGAAAAACATAATGGAACTAATTTGATTATTATTATTTTAATGATTACAATGGAATGAGTGAACATTTTGTATTTTGAAGCAAATTTAAGATATACTTCCATTAGGATAATGAACAAATAAAGTGAGCTGTGTTCAGAAATGAAAGACGGAATGGAAATAAAGGAATACAAGTTCCAAGTTTGTACATGAACCTTGGGATCGTAATATTGAGGGAAAAAATTCGCAGAAGAATACACACAGCATAATTACATTTTTATAAAGCTCAAAATCACATTAAGCTAACAGTTCTTTAAGCAAGGAAACATTAAAAACAGAAAAAAACAAAATTCAGGAGAGCAGTTACCTCAGATGAGAGTATGTAAGGAATAAGACTTAAGATGACAATTCTTGAATATCCTTATGTTATATATCTTAACTCAAGTGCTGAATACACAAGAATGATGTACAATATTACTGTTCTTAAAGCTGTATACATGTACACATTCACACCCTTGATTTAAAACTCCTTGATTGTTGTTGCTTTTCAGTCACTCAGTTGTGTCCATCGCTTTGTGACCCCAGGGACTGCAGCATGGCCAGGCTTCCCTGTCCTTCACCGTTTCCTGGAGCTTGCTCAAACTCATGTCCGTAGAGTCAGTGATGTCATCCAACCATCTCATCCTCTGTCGTCCCCTTCTCCTCCCACCTTCAATCTTTCCCAGCATCAGGGTCTTTTCTAGTGAGTCGGCTCTTCACATCAGGTAGCCAAAGGACTGGAGCTTCACCTTCACCATCAGTCCTTCTAATGAATATTCAGTATTGATTTCCTTTAGGATTGACTGGTTTGATCTCCTTGCAGTCCAAGGGACTCTCAAGAGTCTTTGACAACACCACAGTTCAAAAGCATCAATTCTTCGGTGTTCAGCCTTCTTTATGGTCCAAATCTCGTATCCATACATGACTACTGGAAAAAGCATAGCTTTGACTATATGGACCTTTGTTGGCAAAGTGATGTCTCTGCTTTTTAATACGCTGTCTAGGTTGGTCATAAGTTTTCTTCCAAGGAGCAAGCGTCTTTTAATTCTGTGGCTTCAGTCACCATTTGCAGTGATTTTTGATGCTTAAGTGTATATTCTTTCTTTTAATTAAATCAGTAACATTCTTACACGAGTATATCCCACTTCACATCTTATAGTCAAAATACAAATGTTACCTCCTGTGACAGTACTTTGGGACAACAAATTCCACTGGTTACTTATCTTTATTTTTAACAAAGTCCCCTTAGGGAGTTCGCTCATGGGCTAGTGGTTAGGACTCAGTGCTTTCACTGCCATGGCCAGGATTCAGTGTCTATGTGGGGAACTAAAATACTTGAGGCTTATCAAAGCATCTTTTCAAATGCCTTAAACTATTCTAATGATACCTGCATTACTGTAAAAATCACAAACAGAAATGAGAAATTCTTTGTGTAAATCATGAAAATATCATCTAACCAAACAGGTTTGGGAAAGAGTATAAATGTCTGAGATAAAAATAAATGTATAGATTATCCTGAATAAAATTTAATGGAAATATGATTTAAGAAGAAAATGGGAATTCAAGGGCCAAGAAGAGATGTCACTCTACATGTACACTCTAAATAAAACATGCACCCAGCAGAGTTACTTTCTGGGAGTTTCATGATACTTTTAAATTGTCCAGCGGCTAATTCTGAGGACCAGTGGGCTATACATTTCTATTGTCTTCCATTATATATAGTCTACCAGTAACTGACATCACCACAGTTCTATTTAGGTAATTCAGTTACATAATATATTTGAATAATACAGTTATATAATTTAGAATGAGATGGGACACTTGATGGCAACTTTTCAAATTCCCTTCTTTTATAAATGGGGAAAGGGAGATCCCTATTTTCTCAGCTAGTTCAGGGCAGAGCCTGATTTCCTATAGTTCTCTTCCCTTTAAAACATGTGCCCTCTTCAAGGGAAGAATCCGTTCAATGACATCTTGGAAGAGGCCATGAATTATAATTTAGAACAAGAAGGAACATAAGCTGATCAACCTCACTCCTTCAGAGTCAGGGCAAATGAGGTGTGACCAAGACCAACAGGGCATCATTAGGACCAACTCTTTACAGAAAGAAAAGAGTACTTCCTGTTCAGAATCCAAATATTCATCAGAACGTAAGATTCATGCTTGATGGATGGTTGACAATACAGGTTACAGCTGCACATACATACACACATGTGTGGGTGCACACAGGCTCTGAGTTGCTCCATAAAGAAACTCTAGGTTTTCCTAGAGAGCCTTGTCTGGAAAACGCATAACCAGAGAAAGGATCTCCTGTGAATACTGGACGATGCTAGGGAGACAGATCTTTTACATGGCATGTGGCTCTCTTCCCACCATCCCTGGCGCTGAACAACAGGCAACGAAAGACCCAAGCAAGAGAAAAGGAGGCTGAAAAATGGTGTGAATCTTGGCCAAGTTCTTTTTTTTTTTAATCATTAAAAAAATTTTAACTCTTTATTTTGTATTGGGGAATCGCTGATTAACAATGTTCTGATAGTTGTTAATCAGCAACTCAGCCATACATATACATGTATCCATTTTCCCCAAACTCCTCTCCCATCCAGGCTGCCACATAACACTGAGCAGAGTTCCCTGTGCTCTACAGTAGGTCCTTGTTGGTGATCCATTTTCAATATAGCAGCATGTACATATCCATTCCAAACAACCTAACTACCCTTTACCTCCATCCTTCCCCCCAGCAATCATAAGTTTGTGAGTCTGCTTTTGTTTTGTAAGTTCATTTGTATCATTTCTTTTTAGATTCCACATATAAGGGATGCCATATGATACTTCTGCTTCTCTGTCTGACTCACCAAGTTCTTCACCAAAGAGTGTTAAGTGTTCTATGACTGATGTTCGCTCAAGAGGAAAAAAAAAAAAAAGATACCAATGGCTTTAGCATTAATATTCCAGGGCTAAGGATTTTTCCTTCGAAGTTTCAGAGAGAACATGCACTTCCTTTGTTGATCTACCTTTTTTTCTTTCCTTCTTTCCTCCCTACCTTCACTTGCTTCCTTTCCCCACTAATTTTCTCTCTCTCGAAGGAGTGAATCTTCGGCACACTCCTGCCAGGAGACAAGGACCAAGTGAGAGTCCCTCCATCATGACCATCAGTCCCAGCTTCCCAGACTCTCCAAGAATCCAGGTCACATGGTTCCTGGAGAAGCCATACCTCCCAGCCTTCCCATCTGTCACCTGGGCTCTGCCCAGGAGTCTGCAGCTGTGCAGAGCTTTCCAAAACGTCCATTTAGTTACATTCTCCTTTTTTTAAAAATTGATTTATTTTTAATTGAAGGATAATTACAGTATTGTGTTGGTTTCTGCCATACATCAACACGGATCAGCCACACGCTTACGTATGTCCCCTCCCTCTTTAGCCACTCTCCCATCCCCATCCCGCCCCTCTAGATTGTCACGGAGCCCCGGTTTGAGTTCCCAGAGTCATATAGCCAATTACAGTCTCCTTTTTAAGAGAAACTAAAGGGTTAGATTTTTGACAAAGAACATGCTCAAGACAAGCAGCTGCTTACTGAAGAACCAACATGATTCCACCAGCCTGAGAAGATCTAAGGGAAATAGCTCCTGAGACAAGCAGCCTCACTTTGTTCCAGAAGGGAGCTCTGGATTCCCAGGAGAAGTTGAAGCCAACATCCCTTCCTTCTGCCTCCATCTCTGTGTGTGTGGGTATATGCTCTCACCATGCACTCAGTCATGTACAACTCTTTTTAACCCCACGGACTGTGGCTTGCCAGGTTCCTGTCCATGGAACTGAGAAAATGAAAATTAAGTGAAAATGAAAGTCTCTCAGTAGGGTCTGACTCTTTGAGACCCCACGGACTATACAGTCCACGGAATTCTCCAGGCCAGAATACTGGAGTGAGTAACCTTTCCCTTCTCCAGGGGATCTTCCCAACCCAGGGATCGAACCCAGGTCTCCTATATTGCAGGTAATACTCCTATATTACCAGCTGAGCCATCAGGCAATTATTAGAACACACTCAGGCATAGACATTACATGTGGCCAGAATAATCTCTTTAGGTAGTTCTACGTGGAAAGTGTGTGTGAATTCCAGAGCACTGTTTAAACAGCGGTCATGGCCTTACTCCAGAAACTCTGGTAGAGCAGGCCTGCGGTGACCTCAGATATCTGCCCTTTGAAAATAGCGTCCCAGGTGATTCTCAGGCAGGTGTTTCTTTCCTTTAAAATTAATTTTTATTGGAGTATAGTTGCCTTACCACATGGTGTTATTTTCTACCACACCAAAGCAAGTCAGCTATTTGCTGTTGTTCACTCGCTGAGTCCTGTCCGATTCTTTTTGACCCCATGAACTGCAGCACACCAGGCTTCCCTGTCCTTCACCATCTTCCAGAGTTTGCTCAAATCCATGTCCATTGAGTCAGTGATGCTATCTAACAATCTCATTTTCTGTCAACCTCTTCTCCTCCTGCCCTCAATCTTTCCCAGCATCAGGGTCTTTTCCAATGAGTCAGCTCATCACATCAGGTGGCCAAAGTATTGGAGCTTCAGCTTCAGCGTCAGTCCTTTCAATGAGTACTCAGAGTTGATTTCTTTTAGGATTGCCTGGTATACGTACACATATATCCTCTCTGTTTTAGATTTCCTTCCCACTTAGGTCACCACAGAGCAGTGAGTAGAGTTTCCTGCACTATAAGTAGGTTCTAGATACTATCAATAGTGGGTATAAGTCAGTCCCAATTTCCCAATTCATCCTGCATGCCCCTCCCCTCCTTGGTGTCCATAAGTATTGGTTCTCTACATCTGTGTCTCTATTTCTCCTTTGCAAATAAGTTCATCTTGAGTCAGGTGTTTCTTATCCTAAGATCAAAATAAGAAACACCCAGTGAGAAAACCACATAGGATTCTTGTTTCAAAAATAAGAGACAAGAGGGAAACTCTGCTTCAGGCAAGATGGTATAGCAGGGACCTAACTTCCAGAGCAGGGAGGTGCCACCCCCTCCCAAGGTGGGTCCTGGCAACTAGCTGAATTGAGGAGGCAGCCGTGAGAGTAAACAGAGGCTGGAGTTGGCAGGACAGAGTGTGCGGGGGAAGGGGTAAGAGCTTGAACAGGGAACACAGGCCACCTCCAGGGTCCCCTGGACTCTCCAGCTGAGGGTGACCACAGTACGAGTGAGGAACAAAAAGCATCAGAAAGGATGTGAGGGAATGAGGGAAGGGAGTCCTGTGCTCACAGGGCTGGAGGACACTGGATCCCACTGACGGGACTAGACATGCTCAGAATTCACACAACGGAGTAGAGTGCTCAGAGGTCCGACCTCAGTAGCGGAGAACAATGAATCCAGACTGAAATGCCACTGTGGTCCTAACACCGCTTAAACGCAGGGGCTCAAAGGATCCAACTGATTTAAAGTAATTTAACTGTGTCATGCTGTTGTTGTTAGTCGCTAAGTTGTTTAGTCTGACTCTTTGTAACCCCATGGATGTAGCCTGCCAGGCTCCTCTGTCCATGTAACTTCCAAGGCAAGAATACTGGAGTGAGCTGCCATTTCCTCCTCCAAACTCTGTCATACAAAGGAATACAAAGTGGTGAGTTTTGTTATGGACCAAATAACCCACATGGTCAAACTGGGATCTAAATGATTTTCTAATTTTTTCTTTCATACCTTTTTTTATTCAGTTGAGTTTTCATTTATTTATAACATAGAAACTTAAAAAACAAAAATTTTTTAAGTATATAATTTACAGTCTCATCAAAGGCCACTAAATTCTTAGGAATAAATATTACAAAAGATGCATAAATCGCTACACTAAAAGCTACAAAATATTAGTAAGAAAAACTTAAGAAAACCTTAGTAAATAGAGGAATATGTTCATGGAGTAGATATATTGGCATATTGTAAATATGTCAATTCTCTCCAATTTGACCTACAAATTCAAAATCTCATCAGATTTTATGCCAATTGGCTGCCTAATCCCAAAATTTACATGAGAATTTTTTTTTTAATTTTTAATTTTTTAAGCAACACACTTCTTTAGACTGGGAAGTCCAAGATCAAGGTGCTGGCAGACACAGTTCTTGGCAAGGACCCTCTACTTGGCTTGTGGATGACTACCATCTTGCTGTGAGTCCAAAAGACTGTTCTATACATGTGTCTCTTTTGCTGTCTTGCATATAGGGTTATTGTTACTATCTTTCTAAATTCTATATATATGCGTTAGTATACTGTATTGGTGTTTTTCTTTCTGGCTTACTCCACTCTATGTAATAGGCTCCAGTTTCATCCACCTCATTAGAACTGATTCAAATGTATTAGAACAGTGAAGGAAATCTTGAAAAAGATGCACCAAGGTTCAGACACACGCTACCATATTTCAAGATCTATTGTAAAGCTATTAAATATACATGCACACACCGATGTGTATGAACACATAACTATAATTTTGTTTTTCTTCTATCTTTTGTTTACTGCTTTTAGTGTAGAGGTTATGCACCCTTCATGACATTTGTTCCTAGAAATCTGATGGGTTTTGATGCTATCATATATGATGTACTCTTTTAATATATGCATAGGGACTTCCTTGCACAGTATTTATTCAACAAAATATCAAACGAACAAATGATAATGGTGGCACTATAGTTCAGTGGTAAAGAATTTTCTTCATCTTTTTTCATTGAACTACAGTTAATTTACAATATTGTGTTAGTTTCACGTATACGGCAAAGTAACTTTTACTTGACTGTGTATCTTTTTTCTTTAAAAATCTACTTAACAAAAACACTGTCTGAATTTTATATTAAAAAGCAAACTAGGCTTTGCACATTTAAGGGCTCTGTACACGAACCAGGAATGGAATGGACTTGGCTTTCCGGGTGCAGCACACAATTCTCCCCATTAGGGGGTTCTGTAAGACTAAGAAGTGTGATGCCCCAGTGCTCTTTAAAAATAGACGGTAATTCCGGAGGAAAGAACACATGCCGGCAGCCTGTTTTATCTCTTTCACTCCCAAGTGTCTTTGAGTACAACCAAAAATAATGCTGAAATAAATTAATCCTGGCAGAGAACAAACAATGCATTTCAGTATCATTTCCCTTTCGGTTCATTTCAATCAACCCGCATTGAGTGCGGCTGTCTGTCTGTCACCAGTCCCACCTCAGGGATCTCAAGTGAGTGAGTGATCTGACTGCATCTCAACCAGCGAGTAAAAGGGTTAGGTGTGACCCCAAAATGAGTTCTCTCCTGCTCGCGTTATGTATGAAACTCAGTTTTATAAAACGACATTTCACTGAATTGAGGGCTAATTGCTGGGGGTTGGGGGAGGGTGGGTGGCGGAGACACTCAAAAACCAAGCTGGGGATTGGATATATGAGGAGAGCCTGTTGGATATGTTACAATCATTTCATTATTGTATATTTTATAGGATAATAAATCTTTTTAGTATATACTAGTGAACCTTGGAGAAGGAAGTGGCAACCCACTCCAGTACTCTTGCCTGAAAAATCCCACGGACAGAGAAGCCTGGCGGGCTACAGTCTACAGGGTCACAAAGAGCTGGACATGACTGAGCGACTGAGCTCAGTGAACCTAAAACTCAGAAGATATTTTTAAAACTGAAAGTAATTTTTCAAAGCAAAAGAACAGGTTTTAATATACCAAAGTTTAAATCCTTGCACATATTTCCTTTTTAATGTTTTTTTTAAATTGTGGTCAAAGTAACATAACATACTATTTTAACCATATTTAACTGTACAGTGACGTGGCACCAAGTGCATTGACACTGTTGAGCAACTCTCACTTTCACCCATCTGCTGAATTTCTCTCCTTCCTAAACTGAAACTCTGTCCTTGTTAAACACCAACTCCCCGTCCCCCTCCCCACTCCTCAGCTGGACCCTGGCAACTACCAATGTACTTTCTGACTATGAATTTGACTATTTGGCTGCCTGATATAAAGAGCTGACTCACTGGAAAAGGCCATGATGCTGGGAAAGATTGAGGGCAGGAGGAGAAGGGGGTGACCAAGGATGAGATGGTTGGATGGCATCATCAACTCAATGGACATGAGTTTGAGCAAGCTCCGGGAGATGGTGAAAGACAGGGAAGCCTGGTGTGCTGCAGTTCATGGGGTTGCAAAGAGTTGGATACAATTTATTGACTGAGCAACAACAAGGTCCCTCATATAAGTGGAATTATATAAGCACAGACAGTATGTGTCTGCATCTAATGCATATTGGAATAACTCTTGCACATATTTCTTGAGCTTTAGATTTGAGGAGATAATCGCCAACAAGAGACAGGAATCGTGGAGCAGATGGAGAGAGACAGAAAGTGGGACAAAGAGTGTGAGGAGTAGGGGTAAGTGGGGGTACAGGCTATGAATGACTTTGATGCTCAGTGTGAGGTCATCTGGTTTCTGTTGAGTCCAAAACAAACCCAAACATAGATGCCCTCTTTGTAGAGCCCATTCCCCCTTTTTTGGCTCTAGCTGGCTTCAGTCTGATTTCTGGCATTTACAGTGTAAAACAAGTGCTACATTTTTCAGGGAGGAGGGGTGCAATGGAGAACTGTAGAATATATTTTAAATTATAAGGTACAAACAACTATTAAAAAGAGTTATGGAATAAGATTCCACAAAGTTTAGTATGACAGTTCAGTTTCTTTTTTGCTTCCCTGGGGGCTTAAATGGTAAAGAATCTGCCTGCAATGCAGGAGACCCGGGTTCAATCCCTAGGTTGGGAAGATCCCCTGGAGAAGGGCATGGCAACCCACTCCAGTATTCTTGCCTGGAGAATTCCATGGACAGGGGAGCCTGGTGGGCTATAGTCCATGGGGCCACAAAGAGTAGAACACAACTGAGCGATTTTCAACTTTTACTGTCTTTTTTTGTTTGTTTGTTTTTTTAGTTTTTAGTACTCAAATGGTTTCATTTGTTAGTTTTTTCACCTTGTTTTATTTGTACTTAAGTATGGTTGGTGTACAATCAACTTGTAATACTGATATACAATATTATATGTTACAGGTATATAACACAGTGGTTCATAATTTTTTAAGGTTATTCTCTATTTATAGTTATTATGAAATACTGGCTATATTCTCTCTGTTGTGCAGTATATCCTTGTAGCTTATGCTGTATCTAATAGTTTGTGCCTCTTACTCCCCTCTACTCCTATTTTGCCCTGTCCCCTCCTCCCCAATGGTAACCACTAGTTTGTTCTGTTTTATGTCATAGTCACTACTTTATTATATTTTTTAGATTCCACATATAAGTGAGAACTTGCAGTATCTATCTTTCTCTGTCTGACTTATTTCACTTTAGCATAATACCCTCTAAGTCCACTCACGTTTTTGCAAATGGCAAAGTCTTATTCTTTTCATGGCTGAGTAATATTCCATCATATGTATACACCACATCTTTTTAATCCATTCATATGCTGACGGACACTTAGGTCACTTCCATATCTTGGCAATTGTAAATAATGCTGCTATGAACTCTGGGGTGCATGTATCTTTTCAAATTAGTGCTTTTTAGAAGTTCTATTTAGATGACGTTTTAATAAATTTAGATGACGTCTATTTAGATGATGCTTAAATAAAGTTTTAATAGAATGGAAGGATGGAAACAGAACAAAAAACTCACACCAAAGAAGATGATGAAAAGTTCAAGTAAAGGGGGTTCCAGACAATGCGAAATCAGAGTAACAACTAATTCTTACAAGGAGCCAAGCACCATGCTATGATATTGAAAACTTACCATCACATTCAATCCTTACATCCAGCCTATGTGTGAGATGCGATTTATTATTCTGTCCTACGGATGAGGAAACTGAGGCTTAGATACATTAACTGCTGAGGTCAGAGTACAAATACACACAGAATAGGAGACCTTCATAAATGGAACTGAAAATGCTGATCATGAGAAGTGAAACACAGGAAGAACTTCCTGGAATGGAACTTGGCAGCATTTCAAAGATGAGTGGGAAAGAACGCTAGAGCAGTAACATGGATGGATTACAGACTCCCGGAATTCTGAGCTACAGAACTAGAAACGCTGAAGAAGGTTCAGCTTCATCTAGGTTCCCAGGTGAAGCTTGGGACCCAGGAGTTTAGATTCCTATTTCCTCTCTCCACTGCTTCAGCTAATTATATTCCAGGACCCTCAAGTGCTTCCATATCCCATGCCAAGTCTAATGACACCATGTATGATTTTTATTCATTTATCTGAATGCTTCTATATGTTACCTATCACAATATTTAGCGTGTATTCCTTTATATGTGTAAGAATATACCATAGGCAAAAAGTCTAAATAATTTGCAAACTAACTTTCACTTACATGGAATGTTTCAATCTTTTCTTCTTGGAAATGGAGCGTTAATGTGTCACTGAAATTAGGTAATAAGGAAATAGGGCTCATTTATTCCAAACGTTTCCTGAACTGGGAATTGGCGTTTTGGGTGGAATTCCTTCTGGTAAAACCTGGGTCTTAATGCCATGGAGATCCCTGGATCCAGGCCCACCTTCTGTGACTTTCAAGTGACTCAAGAGCACCAGTGAGACCCATGGAGACAGGACTGGGGCCCGTGAAGTCATCCAGAATGTGAAACTCCATGAATATTCATCTTGCTATCGGGACAGAAGGATATGTTTGTTGCTGTTGGGCAATGTCAACCCATTAAAGAATATTTTTAGCTATTGCTGTTTTCTCTCAAACACATGCACAAGTACACACACACACGCGTGCGCACACACCTTTCTACTCACTTTTTAGATTTTCCATATCCCTAAGCCCTCATATGGCAATAACCGTTTCCAAAGATCTTTAGAAGAACTGTCAAACTACCTCCAGGGAAAATACATTATTTTACACTTTCTGGTTTTATTTTTAATCCATACGGATTGGAAGTTGAAGCTGAACCATATTTTATAGAAAGTTAACACGTCGACATCCCATATATTGACAAACTTTTGAAGGAGGGAATTTGTTATAACCTAAGCTGTCACTTAGCAACAGGACAAATAGCTGCTTCACCCATCGCACCTATAAATAAACTTTGGCCCCGAGCCCTCCATCGCCCTGTCCTTCTCAGTTGGTGACTAATGGTCTCATGTTCTCTGCTGGTAGTGAACATCTGTTGATGTTAACTCCTGCCGAATTTCTCTTAGAAAGGTCAGTCAGTCTCCAGTTACAGATCTGGGCATTTCTTAGTGCGATGCGTTATGACTGTTTTTAATCCTCCAGATCCACGACGTGTTTCCCTGCGTGAGGGTGTGTTTGCGTGTGAGGGTGTGTAAGCAGAGAAACAAAATAAAAAACAGGGATTTGTTTCCCTGCACAAACAGTCACAGAATTAGAACCATGACAAAGCAAATGAGATATGTCAACTGGAGGATTAAATAAGCAAACACGAGATTAAGAAATTACATAGCACTCCATGTGAAGCCCTCACTCTCTCAGATCAACAAGCCACGTGGACATCTTTCTCCCCGGCCAGGGACCACTCAGAGGCCCACCTGAGTGTCGTCTCTTCCTGCCCTAAGAAGCCAGGCCTCACCTCCCTCTGGGCAACTTGGTGTTTTATTTGGAGGTCTTTCTCTCTTTTTATACCACGTCATAAAGGAATTAGAGATCAGTCACTTTGTGAAACTGCCCTTCCTTCCACCTCAATCTCTGCCTTGCCACTTCCCCAGAGAGCAGAGATCATCAATGATCAATTCACCAAGACCTTCTGGAATCCTGGCATTTGGTTGCCCATCACATTACTTTTGAAAAAAAAAAACAAAAAAAACCCCTCTTTGTATTGGGCTACAGATGATTTACAATGCTGTGATAGTTTCAGGTGAACAGTGAAGGGATTCAGCCTCATGTATCCATTCTCCCCCAAACTCCCCACCTCAGTCCAGGCTGCCACACAACATTGAACAGAGTTCCTTGTGCTATACAGTAAGTCCTTGTTGGTTATCCATTTTAAATACAGCAATGTGTATGTGTCCATCCCAAACTCCCAAACTATCCCTCTTCTGCTTCTTCCCACTCCCCACCCCCGACCTTAAGTTTCTTCTCAGTCAGTAGATCTGTTACTGTTTTGTAAGTTCGTTTCTATAATTTCTTTTTAGATGCCCATCACACTACTTCTTATGATTCTAGCTTCTATGAACAGATGCCCATAGTAGTTACTTTCCAGTGTTCTCATTTTGTTAATTTTTCAACAAGTAGACTTTCCTAAGCCGAGGGCATGAACAGTTTAAATTCCATTACAAGCTCCTAACAAGCTCCTACTTGAGACCTTCAGGAGAGTCAACACCCTTTCATTTGTAAACACTGAAATCTGCTTTAATAACTACCCCTGAGGAAAGAAAAGGTTTCTACTTTATCCCTGAAGGACAGACAATACCTGAGAACCAGGAAATATTCTCCAAAGAAAATAGAAATTGTTCTTGGGAAGCACGTTTGCTAATTCAGATATAAGCCTTTCTCTGCATTCCGTATGGGATCTACATTTCCAATGAAGTACCATCCAGGATTTACTCAAAATGGACTCAAAAGAAAATGTCCCCTCCCTGCTTTTTCTTAAAACAAACAAATAAACAAACAAAATCCTTTGGCCTAGTTGCATGAAACCTAAGCTTCTGTGACAATACTGAAGAATGTATTTCTTATGGTGCAAAATTTTTTATTAACTGTATATAGTTCCTCATTTTGTTTTTTGAAAAACCTTAGCCATAGCACTGGACTGGAACAGGTATATACAACCCAAACAGGCTGAATGATGATCAAGTTCCTCCAAGGGGCATTTTTTTTTTTTATAAAGGTCAATTAACATCAATTTTGTTTCGAGAATTTGTTGGCAGCCTTTGTGTTTAAAGGGGTACCTTGGAATATGGCAAACGGGAAGTCAGTGACTATCCATCACTGAGGTATTTATTAAAAATGCTGGGACTTTCCTGGTGGGCCAGTGGTTAAGAATTCACCTACCAATGCAGGGGACACGGGTTCGGTTCCTGGTCAGCGAACTAAGATCCCACCTGCCGTGGGGCAATTAAGCTCAAGCACCACCACAGAAGAAGCCCAAGCACTGTAATGAAGAATATGTCTCACTATGATTATACATATATTTCTTGTCCCTTATATTTCTTCTGATTTTTGCTGTATGTATCTTTGTTTCTCTGTTGTTAGGTGTCCAGTGGTTTATGGTGTCTATCTTCTCTGTGAATTGCACCTTTCATCATTAAAAGTACTCATCTTTGTTTCATTGAAAAATAAATAAATTTAAACAAAACAAAGAAGACTCCCCACAGCCCCCCACCCCCACCCCCACCCCCACATATACAAATGTTACACTGTTAAATCCCGGGACCTGTCTCACCTTAGATCTTTAAAGAGTGAATTTCCTGTTTCTTTTCTTTTAAAAGCCAGTAAACAATGTTGATGTTTCCTACAAGAATGTGTGGAGAAGGAAATGGCAACCCACTCCAGTACTCTTGCCTGGAAAATCCCATGGACGGAAGAGCCTGGTAGGCTACAGTCCATGGGGTCGCAAAGTCGGACACGACTGAGCAACTTCACTTCACTTCACTTCACAAGAATGTGCCCCTACCAAGAAGATCACTGTTACCAGTCATAGAGAAAATGAGAGTTGCATTATGATGTCTTATTGCTTGCTAAACAGGCCATCAGTTCAGTTCAGTTCAGTAGCTCAGTCGTGTCCGACTCTTTGCGACCCCATGAACTGCAGCACGCCAGGCCTCCCTGTCCATCACCAACTCCCAGAGTTCATCCAGACTCACGTCCATCGAGTCAGTGATGCCATCCAGCCATCTCATCCTCTGTCGTCCCCTTTTCCTCCTGCCCACAATCCCTCCCAGCATCGGGGTCTTGTCCAATGAGTCAACTCTTTGCATGAGGTGGCCAAAGTACTGGAGTTTCAGCTTCACCATCAGTCCTTCCAATTAACACTGAATGGACTGGTTGGATCTCCTTGCAGTCCAAGGGACTCTCAAGAGTCTTCCCCAACACCACAGTTCAAAAGCATCAATTCTTCAGTGCTCAGCCTTCTTCACAGTCCAACTCTCACATCCATACATGACAACAGGAAAAACCATAGCCCTCCCTCAAAAAGCAGATTTTTAACAATGAGCTACTGTGTGGATATTGCATGTTTTAATGGTGAATGAGTACAAGGCCATATCCAACAGCAGCATGGCGGAAGGTGGGGGTGTGTTTGGCACAAACTAGAAAGGAGTATATGGTGGGCGGGGAGGAGAGGTGGGCCTGGCACAGGTTACCGAGGAGCCATGTTTTGTTGGGGGGTGGGGTGCAGTGGTTGATGCTGTGGAGTGAAGACAAACTTCAGAACTTATTTCTCCTAGTGATAGCTTTTTTAGGAAAACAAAAATTCTAAAAAGCAATTAACACAGCCTGTCTGCTTTTAGAGAGTTGTTACAGGAATGTATTTCCCCTACTTTCTCATACACAGAGCAGCAGTAAGAATCTGGCTGATACAGAGAAGGAGAAATAGCATATGAAATCTATATGTGGAATCTGAAAAAAAAAAAACAATACAAAAGAACTTACTTACAAAACAGAAAGAGACTCACAGACTGAGAACTTAATGGTTGTGAGGGGCCAGGGTTGGGGGAAGGATGGGGCAGAAGGGATAATTAGGGAGTTTGGGATGGACACGTACACGCTGCTATATTTAAAATGGATAACTGACAAGGATCTACTGTGTAGCACAGGGAACTCTGCTCAGTGTTATGCGCCAGCATGGATGGGAGGGGAGTTTGGAGAAGAATCAGTTCAGTTCAGCCACTCAGTCCAACTCTTTGCAACCTTATGGATGGCAGCACGCCAGGCTTCCCTCTCAAGAGTCTTCTCCAACACCACATGGAGAAGAATGGATATGTGTATATGTATGGCTGAGTCCTTTTGCTGTTCACTTGAAGTTATCACAACATTTTAACTGGCTGATCAGCTAGACCCCAATACAAAATAAAAAGTTAAAAAAAAAAAAGAGAGAGAATTTGGCTGGTAATGAACTAAAAAGGAGTTACCTTCAGTGCATTTTTCACCACCTTGATAAATGTTATTGTTCATTTTATACCTGAAAAGTGAAGGGGTTTCTGCAAACACTTTATTTAAAGATTTCCCCCAACATTTCATATCCATTCGCAATTATAATTTGCTTAGAAAACCTTACTCTAAAAATTCATATTCCCTTGTGCAATGTAGTTCAATGCAAATAAAGGAGACTGAAATGATCTAGGCTGAACTTCATGCCAGTGAGAGAGATACCTGCCATCTCCCCCATCCCCTTTTATCTTTGCAGACACTCACGGCTGCCTCTAGAATGCAAATTCCTTCTGTGGCGTTCAGGAGAATCTAAAGGCTGCCACAAGCAATTTCCGGGTGGATAAACTGCCAAGCCAGTACATTGGAGAACACCTGCTTGCCCGATATTGTAGCCATTTCTAGGAAACTACCAACACTGAGTCAGATCTCCTAGGAACGTGTGCTCACACCTCCCCAGCTTGCTCAGGCCCCATGTTATTGGCCAAAAAGTTTATTCCAGTTTTTCCATAAGAAGTAATGGGAAAAATCCAAACACACTCTTTGCCCAATATACCCATACCCATTACTCCTCTCCCTCTAGGTCACTGTTTAACTGGATTGTCTAGTCAGTAAAACGCTATAGGCCTTCATGTTTTTACACACAGAATGTATTATGATCACGTTCTGCTTGTACTCTGTTGCAAGGAAGCAAAATCTGCTACCCCAAATTGTGTATTATTTTGAGCTGAAAACAACCAAGGCCCAAAAAACTCAGGAAGAAACTTTGACCTTCTCCCTAAAATGCCTAAAATAATGTAGATAGAGGGCCTGTCCCAGGAACCAAGTGAGAATCAGAGACATTGGCAAAGAACATGATCTGAGTACGGTGGGAGAAACTCGGCAGGCCTAGAGATCAGAGTCCACTCTGTGTCCCACTGCTCTGCAGGCCCAGCCAACCTTCACTTACCAAGCATTTGCTTCTGTTAAAATTTATTTGGTCGTGCCAGGTCTTAGCTGTGGCACGTGAGATCTAGTTCCCTGACCAGGGATCGAACTTTTGCCCCTTGCATTGGGAGTGTGGTGTCTTAAGCACTGGACCATCAGAGAAGTCCCCAAACACCTGCTCTTCTATCTCCATGTCAACTGCCTTCTAGCCTTAAAAGTCCGAAACCACTACCCTCGACATTCTCTGTGTCTTTATCTAAAGATGGTAGTTACTCAGTTCTCCTGAGTGTCTCTCATGTATACACATGCTAATAAACTTCTGTTTGATTTTGTCCTGTTAATCTAGCTCATGCCAATTTAATTCTCAGACTGGCCAGAAGTACCTAGAAGGGTTGAGGAAAATTTATTCCTCCCCAACACTATAATATAGTTACATGAAATAAACTTGAAAAGAGCCTGAGTAAGGTGAAATAGATCTTTGATCAGCCTTAATCGTTTACTTTTTGTTGAGTCCTGCTCCAAGGCCACAGGTGTGAGGCTTTGTACCAAGGCCACAGAAGCAGAGCCCAGAACCAAGATCATCTCCAAAGCTGACTGAGCCCCTTTGTGACTGTTGCCAAAAACCCCCTTGATCATCACAAGCATGCTTCCTGACTCATATTAGGCAAAAATGCCTACCCCGGAAGTCACCCTATGGCATCCTAACCAATCACCTAATGCCAACCTTCCAGCAGGATTTGTCCCTGTCTTGAAGCTATAAAAATTGGCTACTAACCCTCCCAAAGTGTCTACTCTCCCTGGTCTGTCAGGAGGTTGGCATGTTGCATTTGCAGTACCCTCAGTATCTCTGCTTTTTGCTTTTAATAAACTCACCCTCTTCTGAAATGCTCTGTGTCAGCAAATTCTTTTCCAACCCACACTTGGATTGCCTTAACACTTTTTGCCATGTGGAACCATCCAGAACCACAAGGACAAGACTACTGTGACACAGCATGTAACTGGGCCTGGACATTCCCACGGTGGTCTCCATCCAGTTAAGTAGATCAGTAAGTGAAAGTGAAAGTTGCTCAGTCATGTCCAACTCTTTGTGACCCTATGGACTATACAGTCCATGGAATTCTCAGGCCAGAATACTGGAGTGGGTAGCCTTTCCCTTCTCCAGGGGATCTTCCTCACCCAGGAGTCGAACCAGGATCTCCCACATTGCAGGTGGATTCTTTACCAACTGAGCTATCAGAAAAGCCCTAAGTGGATCCGTAAAGTGGTGCCAAATATTTCATCCTGAGCTTCTTGCGAGTTCATCATCCTTGGTGAGAGTCTTAAAGATAACAGGTCTTCAGGGAACTGACCACAGCCAAAATAAAACCAATGGAGGCAGATGGTCAAAGAAAATCATCTATAATTAAACGACATGATTACTATTTTAAACAAATAATGTGCACTGCAAGAGAGAGGGAGATCTTTTAATCATTGTCTTGAAAGATATTCTGTGTTTAGAATTCTATATTGATCAGGACTGAATTTATCATGCACATTATTTTTTTCCCCCCTAGCTCATGCTACTGTGCATTTTTAAGAAATGGAAAAGACAGCTCATAAAATGTTGGGCTCTAGAAAAGGTAATTGCTTCTATAGATAGATATATGCCTTGGCTTCTCTTGTCATAAACAAAAGCCTATACCTTCTAGTTTATGTACCTTTTAACAAAACTATCTAGTACTGACATGGTCTGAACAATCCCTGTACAAAGCGTAACCACCAGACACCCCAGATGCTAAGAATGATTAGGTTCACTTAAAAATTAAATTTATTTTGAATATATAGCCCGAGAGGCCAAGAATGAATCAACTCTGTTATGAAGGGACTCTTTGGAATCATAAGAGGAAATGAAATTAATGTTTTTTAATGAATTATGCTAAAGAATGCATGAATATAATAATATAGAGATCAGTGGCATAGCAACCCCAGAAGTCACTGGGGAGCCATTCTGCTGGACCAGACTGGATATTAACTGGTTTTGGATAATATTTAGCCTCCTTTGAAATATCTCAGGGATTCAGAGGGTTCATGGGCTCCAGGTTGAGTACGGCTGGATTTGATCATCAACGACACCTTCTGTTCAAGGATTTTATAATCCATTCACATGTTTACCTGAACTCAGGAAAACTCTAGATATGTCCTCTACTTTCATGAAATAAACGTTTATTTTCTACTATAAAGAGTCGATTTAGAAACTGACATTAACTTTAGAGAGAAATGTTTAAAGCTGACAACATCCCTTAACACACCCCTGGTGATACCAATGGGAAAAAGAACCTCTGCCATTAGCTATCAGAGACCCGTCAAGTACTGACATCAAAGTGTCAGATCTCAGGCTAGGAGATGTTCCCAGCGAACAGACCTCCTAATAAGCTGTGAGGGCCCCATCTGCTTCCATTCTCTGAGACTGTGAGGATACTAAAGATGTAAACTGTCCATATCTGTGGTCCTAGGATGGAGAAACCTAAAACCATATAAGGAATTTTATGAGTTGGAGCAAACTCCGGGAGATAGTGAAAGACAGGGAAGGCTGGCGTGTTGCTGTCCATGGGATTGTGGAGTCAGACACAACTGAGCGACAGAACAACAAGGAGGGTTCATCTTTTCTTTACTGATTTCCGAGCCGGGCCCTGGGAACTGCAAGGCCAGAGCAGACGCCCCGTCCAGCCAGCCCACCCTCTGCAGGCTCAGTCAGCTGGACCCTCTAGGTGGCCCAAGGCTCCAACCTTCACTGGTTTGTTATCTTTCTTTTCCAAAGTTGCTAAAACATGTGAGTCAAAATTCTGTGTCTGGTCAAAGCAGGACCTCTGGTTTCACTGGAAACATTGAGCAGAAGATGGCAGAGATGAGGGTCAGAAGACAAAGGCAAATTTTCCAGAAGCAATGGGTGCTCCTTACTGTCAGGGTCTAATTACCCGGGAGTGATTAAACTTCCCCCGTGCAGAAGCGACTCAGCTGCGACAGACCGTGAAGAAGCGCGGCCGAGAAGAGTTACTCCACGCCCCCACACCCGAGGTCAGGGGCGGCGGCCGAGAGGAGCTACCCCACGCCCGAGATCAGGGGCAGCGGCCAAGACAAGCTACCACACGCTGGAGGTCAGGGGCGGTGGCCAAGAGGAGCTACCACATGTCCAAGGAGCAGCGGCTTTGTGGGCGCAGGAGGGCCGAGAGGAGCTACTCCACGTTCAAGGTCAGGAGGGGCTGCAGTGAGGAGATACCCCTCGTCCAAGGTAAGAAGCAGCGGCTGTGCTTTGCTGGAGCAGCCATGAAGAGATACCCCACATCCAAGGTAAGAGAAACCCAAGTAGGATGGTAGGTGTTGCCTGAGGGCATCAGAGGACAGACACACTGAAACCATACTCACAGAAAACTAGCCAATCTGATCACACAGACCACAGCCTTGTCTAACTCAATGAAACTAAGCCATGGCATGTGGGGCCACCCAAGATGGACGGGTCATGGTGGAGAGGTCTGACAGAATGTGGTCCGCTGGAGAAGGGAATGGCAAACCACTTCAGTATTCTTGCCTTGTGAACCCCATTCTTGCCAGCATGAAAGGGAAAATGATAGGATACTGAAAGAGGAACTCCCCAGGTCAGTAGGTGCCCAATATTCTACTGGAGATCAGTGGAGAAATAACTCCAGAAAGAATGAAGGGATGGAGCCAAAGCAAAAACAATAGCCAGCTGTGGATGTAACTGGTGATAGAAGCAAGGTCCAATGCTGTAAAGAGCAATATTGCATAGGAACCTGGAATGTCAGGTCCATGAATCAAGGCAAATTGGAAGTGGTCAAACAGGAGATGGCAAGAGTGAATGTCGACATTCTAGGAATCAGCAAACTAAAATGGACTGACTGGAATGGGTGAATTTAACTCAGATGACCACTATATCTACTACTGCGGGCAGGAATCCCTTAGAAGAAATGGAGTAGCCATCATAGTCAACAAGAGTCCAAAATACAGTATTTGGATGCAATCTCAAAAACAACAGAATGATCTCTGTTTCCAAGGCAAACCATTCAATATCACGGTAATCCAAGCCTATGCCTCAACCAGTAACACTGAAGAAGCTGAAGTTGAATGGTTCTATGAAGACCTACGAGACCTTTTAGAGAACTAACACCCAAAAAAGATGTCCTTTTCATTATAAGGGCCTGGAATGCAAAAGTAGGACGTCAAGAAACACCTGGAGTAACAGGCAAATTTGGCCTTGGAGTACAGAATGAAGCAGGGCAAAGGCTAATAGAGTTCTGCCAAGAGAATGCACTGGTCATAGCAAACACCCTCTTCCAACAACACAAGAGAAGACACTACACATGGACATCACCAGATGGTCAACACCGAAATTAGATTGATTATATTCTTTGCAGCCAAAGATGGATAAGCTCTACACAGTCAGCAAAAACAAGACTGGGAGCTGACTGTGGCTCAGATCATGAACTCCTTATTGCCAAACTCAGACTTAAATTGAAGAAAGTAGGGAAAACCACTAGACCATTCAGGTATGACCTAAATCAAATCCCTTATGATTATACAGTGGAAGTGAGAAATAGATTTAAGGGACTAGATCTGATAGATAGAGTGCCTGATGAACTATGGACTGAGGTTCATGACATTGTACAGGAGACAGGGAGCAAGACCATCTCCAAGAAAAAGAAATGCAAAAATGCAAAATGGCTGTCTGAGGAGGCCTTACAAATAGCTGTGAAAAGAAGAGAAGCGAAAAGCAAAGGAGAAAGGAAGGATGTAAGTATCTGAATGCAGACTTCCAAAGAATAGCAAGGAGAGAGAAGAAAGCCTTTCTCAGCCATCAATGCAAAGAAGTAGAGGAAAACAACAGAATGGGAAAGACTAGAGATCTCTTCAAGAAAATCTGAGATACCAAAGGAACATTTCATGCAAAGATAGGCTCAATAAAAGATAGAAATGGTATGGACCTAACAGAAGCAGAAGATATTAAGAAGAGGTGGCAAGAATACACAGAAGAACTATACAAAAAAGATCTTCACGACCCAGATAATCATGATGGTGTGATCACTCACATAGAGCCAGACATCCTGGAATGTGAAGTTAAGTGGGCCTTAGAAAGCATCACTACAAACAAAGCTAGTGGAGGTGATGGAATTCCAGTTGAACTATTTCAAATCCTTAAAGATGATGCTGTGAAAGTGCTGCACTCAATATGCCAGCAAATTTGGAAAACTCAGCAGTGGCCACAGGACTGGAAAAGGTCAGTTTTCATTCCAATCCCAAAGAAAGGCAATGCCAAAGAATGCTCAAACTACTGCACAATTGCACTCCTCTCATATGCTAGTAAAGTAATGCTCAAAATTCTCCAAGCCAGGTTTCAGCAATGCGTGAACCGTCAAATTCCGGATGTTCAAGCTGGTTTTAGAAAAGGCAGAGGAACCAGAGATCAAATTGCCAACATCCACTGGATCATCGAAAAAGCAAGAGAGTTCCAGAAAAACATCGATTTCTGCTTTATTGACTATGCCAAAGCCTTTGACTGTGTGGATCACAATAAACTGTGGAAAATTCTGAAAGAGATGGGAATACCAGACCACCTGACTGGCCTCTTGAGAAACCTATATGCAGGTCAAGAAGCAACAGTTAGAACTGGACATGGAACAACAGACTGGTTCCAAATGGGAAAAGGAGTACACCAAGGCTGTATATTGTCACCCTGCTTATTTAACTTATATGCAGAGTACATCATGAGAGACACTGGGCTGGAAGAAGCACAAGCTGGAATCAAGATTGCTGGAAGAAATATCAGTAACCTCAGATATGCAGATGACATCACCCTTATGGCAGAAAGTGAAGAAGAACTAAAGAGCCTCTTGATGAAAGTGAAAGAGGAGAGTGAAAAGTTGGCTTAAAGCTCAACATTCAGAAAACTAAGATCATGGCATCCGGTCCCATCACTTCATTGCAAATAGATGGGGAAACAATGGAAACAGTGTCAGAATTTATTTGGGGGGCTCTAAAATCACTGCAGATGGTGATTGCAGCCATGAAATTAAAAGACGCTTACTCCTTGGAAGGAAAGTTATGACCAACCTAGATAGCATATTTAAAAGTAGAGACATTACTTTGCCAACAAAGGTCCATCTAGTCAAGGCTATGGTTTTTCCAGTGGTCATGTATGGATGTGAGAGTTGGACTGTGAAGAAAGCTGAGCGCCAAAGAATTGATGCTTTTGAACTGTGGTGTTGGAGAAGACTCTTGAGAGAGTCCCTTGGACTGCAAGGAGATCCAACCAGTCCATTCTAAATGAGATCAGTTCTGGGTGTTCATTGGAAGGACTGATGCTGAAGCTGAAACTCCAGTACTTTGGCCACCTCATGCAAAGAGTTGACTCATTGGAAAAGACCCTGATGCTGGGAGGGTTTAGGGGCAGGAGGAAAAGGGGACGACAGAGGATGAGACGGCTGGATGGCATCACTGACTCGATGAGTTTAAGTAAACTCCAGGAGTTGGTGATGGACAGGGAGGCCTGGCGGGCTGCAATTTATGGGGTCGCAAACAGTCAGACACAACTGAGAGACTGAACTGAACTGATTATACTTCCTATCTCAGATTTTCATCACGGGGTTTAAAAGAGCAAACACAGCCCATCTTTATCTGTTGCAAACCATGGTCACTTTGAAGCTGCTTTTTCAGTATTAGATAACTTCCCTATTCCAGTTGTTGTTATTATTGTTTAGTCCCTAAGCCATGTCCAACTTTGCAACCTCATGGACTCAGGCTCATCTGTCCATGGGATTCTCCAGGCAATGTCACTGGAGTGGGTTGCCATTTCCTTCTCCAGGGGATCTTCCTGGACCCGGAAGGCAGGCGGATTCTTTCCACTGAGCCACCAGGGAAGCCCTATCTGAGCTCGTGTACATGATTAGTTCTCAGCCATGCTAATGAGCAGTTGGCGTGAATATCCTTAGGCTCAGGGTAGAACTTGAATGCTGACTGGAGACTGACAAACCAAGCAGTCCACTCGTGGGTCAGTCAACTCAATCCAGTAAACATTAATGTTTGCATATGTGCTGTGGGAATTATAAATGTGCCAGTTGAGTTAGGGCTTAGAACAAGACTGGCGTTCTGGCATAAAACACATCCTAGTGAACTACCCATAATTTCTTGTTTCATTTATTTACAGAGGAATGAGAATTTAATAAGTCAAACAACCCACATAAAGGATCATTCTCAATTTTTATGCCTATTTCCCATGGACCTTTTTAGTTGTTTGTCCACTCTTTAAAAATAGTATTGTTACTTTGTAACTGGCCCTTACTGATTCTAATACATTTAACTTAATTTTCATAAACAGCTGTATGTATTAAGATATAAGTTTGTCTTTTGTGTCAAATGTCAAAGTGACAAGGGTTTAAACAAGAAAGCACTTCTGTTTTCCCTCAGGGACAGCAGAGCACAGTGGTCCAGGGCTGACATGAGATCTCTGTAATGCTGAAGACCCAGGTTCTTTCCATCTTGTTGCTCCATGTTCTCAACATCACATAACCATCCCATGGTCTATGGGATGGAAGCAGAAGGCACCCCCTCTCCCTTTGAAATCACGACCTGTAAGTTGTATTTGAAGCTTCCAAGCACGTCCCACTGGCCGGAATGTCATCACATGGCCATGTCTGGCTGCGTGGGAGCCTAAGAAATGTAATTAAATTGCTGGTGGCCATCTTCCAGCTGGAACTTGAGATTCTTATTACCAAAGGAAAGGAAGTCAAGGGTTTGAGGACAGCCAGTAGACTCTCCCACAACAATACTCCTTTTGATCTCTTACTTCATCAGTTTAATTTATAATTAAAATTATGCCATTACAGTAGTGACAGCAATGGCCATTAAGAGATCTGAGAATGAACACACGACTCAGAATGCAGACAAACAGTGGAAGTTGTTATGCCCTAGAGCAGAGGAGACAAATGTGTTCTGGAAAGGGCCAGAGAGCAAATATTTGGGCCCTGCTGGCCAGTCTGTATACGCAACTCTGCTTCACAGCATGAGGGCAACATGCAAACGGAAGAGCATGGTGTTTCCCAGGAAAATTTGATTTATAAAAACAGGCCACGGGTGGATTTGGCCTCAGGGCTTCACTGAACTTCTGGGTACTGCTATGACAGGGATCACTGATTAGCCCAGCGAGCCAACCAGGAACCATTCAAAGGACTTCTAGTCCAAGGACACCTTCCACTTATTGTGCACATACCAAATGCGAGGAACTACATGTTGTCGTCACTAAATCGAGTCTGACTCTTTGCGACCCCATGGAGTGTAGCCTGCCAGGCTCTTCTGTCGATGGAATTCTCCAGGCAAGAATGCTGAAGTGGGTTACCATTTCCTCCTCCAGGGACCTTCCCAACCCAGGGATCAAACCCCCCATCTCTTGCCTCTTCTGCCTTGGGAGGCAGATTCTTTACTTCTGAGCCACCAGGGAAGCCCAGAAACTACATTAGGATCTTGATAACATTTTCCTTAATCCTCACAAATATCTGACAAGGTGGACTAAATGCCCCCATTTTCCAGATGAGAAGGGGGACACAACCAAGAAGCAGCAGCACTCAGGATCTAAACCCAGGTCTTTCCAGCTCCAGCCCACCAGCCTCTCAAGCCTGTGGTCACCAAAACAGTCCTTTTGCTAACGAAATATAAGCACACAATTTGTCATATTACTGGTTGAAGTTGTTGAATGCCAGATTTGGCCTGTCAAGTATTACAGTGAGAAAAATTTCCTCTGATCTTAAAATAGTCCTTGCCCCAGAAGTTTATCCAGGTCTTAGCAAAAGGCATCTAACCTTCAGACTTTTCCCTGGGTGAAGGTGCTAAGCTTCAGAACACTGGTATCTAACGCAGAGGAAAAGTCAAGGTGCCATAAATATCACTGAAAACTTTAGGGTCTTTCAAAGTTTATCTAAATAAACAAAGATTAAACCCCAGCCCCTCCAACTCCAACCCATACTCCTCACCCTTGTGCAGTGGGCTTCATACACGTAACTACTCTACCCTCCCCAAGTACAGCAGACCATGCTAATTTGTCATCATACTCTTTCTAGAATCTTCCCAGTGAGGCCTCACAATCCTGTCAGAGCTCCAGGCACCATTTCCAGTTTATAGGAGTTGGCATCAGAGAATGAAGTCATTTGCCACCAAACCCTCAACACTTATGGAACAAACCGCCTCCTATTTTCCCCTCTGCAGTGCCCAAAAAAGGGATTATCTATTTCTTCCTTTATTGTCGCTGCCAATGTCGGCCGTATCTTAGTTTACTGAGCAAATCTCTTCTTGTTACAGCAAGCAAGTCAATTAAGTCTAGGTTTATAATCTATTGATGTGTGTACTCCTATGTCTCAAGTCTTCCTTCATACAAAAAACACACTTCTAAAGGGAAGTTTTCATATTACAAAGTGGGGAAACTATGACTATCTAGAATTCATATTCACTTTAATCACTTTGGAAGGAAAGTTATCTACTACTTATGTAACAAGTTACTCGAGAAACACTGAGTTAATTTCTTAGAGAAGAGAGCCACGTTTAAACATACATATGCCACATAATGGGCTTCCTTGGTAGCTCAAACGGCAGGAGCTACAATGCAGGAGACCTGGGTTCAACTTCTGGGTCGGGAAGATCCCCTGGAGAAGGGAATGGCAACCCACTCCAATACTGTTGCCTGGAGAATACCATGGACAGAGGAGCCTGCAGGGTTATAGTCCATGAGGTCACAAAGAGTAGGATGCAACTGAATGACCTACACGTTCATGCCACATAATTGAGTTCTGCATAGAATACTCCCAGTAGTAGATGCTAATAATTCCCCAAAATGTAGAAACACATCTGTAATCCCCTCATCTTCTCTGGGCTTCCCTGGTGGCTCAGCGGTAAAGAATCTGCCTGCCAATGCTGGAAACACGGCTTCGATCCCTGGGTCGGGAAGATCCCCAAGAGAAGGAAATAGCAACCCACTCCAGTATTCTTGCCTGGGAAATCCCATGGACTGAGGAGCCTGGCGGGTTACAGTCCATGTGGTCGCAAAGAGTTGGATATGACTGAGCAACTAACAACAACAATCGAAACCTCTTCTCTGAAGACAGAGTCTATAGGCATGTTTCTACAGGCATAATGTGAAAACGCTCTGACAGATGGGCTTGTTTTCCTTTAAAAAATAAAACACTTGCTTAGAGTTCAACTAAAACACTGACCAGAAGATGTTCCTTCCTGAGTCATGGATAATACTGGTGCATGGCTGCTCATTCAGTTTACAGCGAGCAAAGAGGCTGCATCTTGCTGGTAATTACAAGCTGACGCCTCTGATGCACCACCACAAGTGGGTGTCTGCCCAGCTCTGGGGAGCCAGTCTCCACCCTGGAAACACACCAACCTGTCATAAATCAGTGTTATGGAGAAGAGCAGGCAGGTGGGGGCCTCAGCCCTTCTCTCACCTCGTTCCGTATCTCCCCTTCCAAGGAAGACCATGTGGGCTGGTGATCCCTCTCGAGACGCTGCTGAATCCACAGAGTAGCATCTTTAATAGCCCTCTGTGGCACTGTGCCACTGGGTGACAGTCACGCCCAGGGCAGGGCAACCCTGCAGAAATGAGGTTGTGGGGTGTGTGTGTGGTGGGGGGCAGCAGGTAGGGGAGCGTGTTCTGCCTGGAGGGTTCATGGGAGCCTCCTTCTAAGGGTCCCACATGTGTCCTCCTGAGCACTGAGCTTCTGTGTGCCTTCTGGGAACAGCCAGGACACTCCCTACCCCACTGTTTCCCAACGTCTGCAACAGGACAGTGTGTGACCTAGATGTACTGCCATGTGTTGCTACATCCAGGCTTTTGGCAGTTTGAGACCAAGAGGTGGGTGAGTACCATGAGTGAGAAGGTAGTTCCTGTGTTGAAGGCACCAGGGAAAAGAGATTAGAGACAGAACGGATGCAGGAGAGGATGAGAGAGAAATTAGAAAAAAAATGCACGGAGGAACGGCTCAGGTAGAATCTTCCTAACTGATCATCTCACTCACAAAACATGGGATGAGATGCGGTCACTCTGGCTGAAGAACCGGAAGCCAGGACTCCTTAAGGAGGCCACTTTTATTTTCCTATTCAGAGTTCACGGTAGTTTCACAAGAACAGCGGGAGAAACATCAACAGTTTTAACTCACTTCTGCCTGAAGGTCCTTCCTCTGACTTTGGGCTGGTTCTTATTATACACTCTTACTAGGCTGTGATGTGGCCAACCAGCCCCAGAAACCAACTGAAACTCCTTGATTTTATTTGAAAGAGCAATGTAATCGCTGAAGAAAACTTCTGATTTTCAAAGCAACCTTCCTTTAAAAGACTGTAAGTGGATGCCCTATTTTCTCAAACACAAAATTGAGGCACTGAATTTCTTTCCCCTTAACTTCAACCTATAACTGACCTTCTCCAGTACTGAATCTTTTTTGTCCCCTTGTCTAAAGTTTAAAACTAGGTGAGTGGCACACTTCATTTTCTCTTTCTTTATACATGTTGCTGTTGCTGTTGTTGTGTCCGACTCTTTGCGACTCCATGAACTGCAGCACGCCAGGCTTCCCTGTCCTTTGCTATCTCCCGGAGTTTGCTCAAACTCATGTCCACTGAGTCGGTGATGCCATCCAACCATCTCTGTCGTCCCCTTCTCCTCCTGCCCTTAACCCTTCACAGCATCTTCGTGTGTGGCAGAGGTTGTTCCCTTGGTAATTACTTTTTCTCACTCTGGTCTAGAAAGGATTTGAGGTCGCTTATAAAAATACATAGTGAACGAGGGATAAATAAACAGCTCAAGGAGCAGAGCCTGTTAGTCCACAGGCTGTATTTGTACAAAATGGTGCACCTTTTCCAGGAGATGAAGCGTCACTCCAGGGCACAGGGCTTGGGGATGGAACCCAGGATGGACGACAGTGGCCCCCACCTCCACTGACTCTCTCAGCTGGATGCCTTGAATACTACCCCTGCAGCCATGGGGCCTGTGGCCCTACAAAGGAACAAGACTAAAATGCCTGATGGGAGAGGAAATTAGAAGAGCCCAGGGGAAGAAGAACATACAGAAGTACATCTGGAGGGTCCCACATACCACCTAGAAGTGAGCTGTGATTTACCCCCAAATGGCTAAATCAGAGATGGAAATAAATTGGTTAGAAGAATCATGGTGCCCATAAGATTAAAGCAAACCACTTAGGCAAGTGGGCTTGTCTGGTGGCTCAGGCCACAAAGAATCTGCCTGCAGTGCAGGAGGTCTGGGTTCGATTACTGGGTCAGGAAGATGCCCTGGAGGAGGGCACGGCAACCCACTCCAGTATTCTTGCCTGGATATCCCATGAACGGAGGAATCTGGTGGGCTGCCATCCAGGATAGCAAAGAGTCAGACACAACTGAGCGACTACCATACACACACTTAGACAAGTGCACTGAACTCCCTCCTGTGGGCACTCAGTTCTCTGTTGGATGCACTGGGCAGACATCCTTGTTCCCTCAAGAAAGAGTAAGTACTTTGACTCAACACAGGTCACTGGCATGACAGTGGGTTACATCAATCCCAGGAAGAATCAAAACAATGTGAACTGAACACACACCCCATTATGGTCCTACCCAAACCGACCATCTCGACCAAACCATACAAGAATGGGCCAATTCTGTGCACACCCAAGGCTGAGTCCACCATCTAGAGTGGATGGGTTACACACACTGAACAGCCTCTGCACGGATCATGACCAGCAATCAGAATATTCACGAGGATGAAACCACAGATGGTTGAGGTGTTTTCACTTAAAAGTGACCTATTCTATATTGCCTAAGGAAGTATATAACTTATGCAAGTATTATTATCATTAACTATTTCTTGAAGGCTTATGATAAGCCACTTATAAAGCTAAATATTTAATGTGGATTACCATATTTCATCTATAAGACAAACTGATAAAGGAAGTATTATTATCCCCATTTTATTGATAACAAAATGAAATTCAAAGATGCCACTCAGCTAGTCATTGGTGAAATTGGGATTTGCAGCCAGAACTGGAAACAGCTTTGCATCATTGCACAGACCATGTATGCATTCTACAGAAGAGTTAAAATAGTTAAGTGTTTATGTGTAAAAATGTGAGCATCAACAAACTAAGAAGTTATTCTATATAAAAAAGTCACCAAGAGACCAGACCACTGGAGCATTCCCTTAGATGTCACTAGCCTGCATTTTTTTTTTTTAAAGCTGAAGAGGGAGCCAGACTGTAATTTTTACCATTGATATCCTTTCAAATGACAACTGATAACATTTTATAAAAATCATTAGTAAGTAAACAAGTTTTCCCAGTCTACAAGTTTTAAAATAAACCCCCCCAAATTCACTGACATTCTTCCCAAGGAAAAATGGGGTTCATGTCCTCTCCCTTCAAACTGGGATTGACTGCTTGACCAGCAGGACACAATGGGAATGATACTTGGACAGTTTCTGGAAGCAGGCCTTAGGAAATGGGCAGCTCAGACTTCTTAGCCCTGGATCTAAGCATTCCCCTGAGAAAAATTAAAGTGGTATACCTTACTCCCATTTATATATGACAAAATAATCTTGAACAACAGAGTAATATTAATAAATGGGAGCAATTCAAAGGTGAGAGTATTTTGAGGCATTAAAAAATGTTCCCCAAATCTTTAATGCCATTGAGAGGTGCTTAGAAGAGGAAGAAGCAACATACAAAACTGTGTGTAAAGTACATGATTGTAACTTTGCCAAGAAAACCTGTCCAAGGAAGTACTAGAAAAGACAGAATATCATATAACAATCCCCTTTTTTTTTTTTTTAGGGTAGTAAGATTATGATGGATCTTTTCTTACATTCTTTTTTTACATTCATTTTTCTCTAATACGATTTTGGTTTCCCCAAATGAATAGTCATAACATCTTCAGTGGGAAAACCTTGTGTATGAGTTTTGGTCCTCAGGTGAGCCTGTGCCCTCCCATGCCTTCTATGGGAATCCAATTTCTACAGTGAGGAGACACCGAGTGGCTCCAGACACAGATTTGCCCATGAAGAGACAAAAAGCTGGGAGTAAGGGTGGCCTGAACGAGGGGACAGTCCCTCTGTTGGGGACAGCTTCTCGCAGCAGCCTGGGGACAGGCCTCTCAGTGGTCCGCCATACAACAGCTACAGCCCTCCTCTGGCAATGGAAACCAAAGCCACCTTCATCACATTTTAAGGATTGCAGAGAATGAGTTACCCTGTGTTGATGAAACAGAAATGAGCTTCAACAGGGCTTGACTACCAGAAGCTTACTGGGGAGCCCTGGGGGTTTGGGAAGTTAACGGTTTGTTAACTGGTGAGTAAAGATATGGCCATTAAACACACTCTCTTGCAACAAGGACAGATCACATTGTTCTCCAAGCTCTTAATCAATTTTAAATATTAGCCCGGCTGGGTCAAAGCAGGATTTCAAAAATGGTAAACATTGTCTATGCCTGAGAGATATTTTCCACGACTGCATCAAAGGGTGGAAGGAAAATAAACCATTCATTCCTTTGACAAAGCTTTCCTGAATGTCTAATATGCCTTGAGGATATATAAATGAAGATGGAGCAGCTTTTAATAGAATTAAATAATGACTTTTGCACCACTGACTACTAGGGAAGGCTGACTTGGGCTTCCCTCACAGCTCAGTTAGTAAAGAATCTGCCTGCAATGCAGGAGACCCTGGTTCCATTCCTGGGTTGGGAAGATCCCCTGGAGAAGGAATAGGCTACCCACTCCAGTATTTCTGGGCTCCCCTGGTGATTCAGCTGGTAAAGAATCTGCCTGCAATGCAGGAGACCCGGGTTCGATCCCTGGGTTGGGAAGATCCCCTGGAGAAGGGAAAGGCCTGGAGAAGTCCATGGACTGTGTAGTCCAAGGGATCGCAAGGAGTCGGACACGACTGAGGGACTTTCACTCACTTCACGCGCACCACTTGTACACTGCGGCTGACCCTTGCAGGTTTGCAAGAACCAGTTTTTCCAATCTCCTTTGAACCCCACTTTCACTGACCGCATGGGGGTGGTTTGAAATTGACCACAGTGGTTATATTTACACCACGGGAATCAACAAATGCTAAAGAACAGAGAGCAGGTTGTTGAACGTTTACCAACACACCACTGACTACAAGGCCCAATGAGGGGATCCTATACACCTCCCCCTCCCACCTCCAGCCACCTTTCTCCTTTCTCCGAGTGTGCTGACCACACTGGCCTTTCTAAGTGTCCAGCCCATGCTGTGGGTCACCACCATATAACTATGCATGTGTCTGGACAGACTCAGGAGGCAGCTGCCTGCCTTCACACAGCAGCTCCTTCACTTAATGGCTGTGTGACCTTTATTTTTTAACTTCACCTCTCTCTACTTATTTCAAAACCAAATGGCAGGCAGCACAAGGACTTTGGCAGCCTTGAGAATGCTGAAATATACCTGCTCAGGGAACCCATCTCAACACAAAGCTTGAGCTGTGTGTGTGTTGGGGTGGGCAGGGGGTACTGGTCAGACTTCTTTGTGAGGCTTTTCTCATTCCAACTTATAAACTCAGATTTGTTCTTAAAATCAGCATTTTTACCTTCAGAATCCATATTTCTATGAGAAATTAGAAACCGTGTTAAGGTCCTGAGATCAATTCATGAAAGCACGTATCACCTCATGACATCTCTCGAGTATTTAGGAGGCCCCCCGGCCCCTTGCCTCAGACCCTTCCCTACCTTCTTATGCCCTTGAGGACCATCCAAGCCCCTGCCGAGGCCTCGGAGGTGCTGCGGACTTGGCCAACCCTCTCTCCTAGTCACTGCTCTCTTTTCCCATCTGTCTGCTTCTAACGGGTGTCGGGCTTCCCAGGAGGCTCAGTGGTAAAGAATTCACCTGCCGATGCAGGAGATGCAGGTTCAATCCCTGGGTCAGGAAGGTCCTCTGGAGGAGGAAATGGCAACCCACTCCAGTTTTCTTGCCTGGGAAATCCCAGGGACAGAGGAGCCTGGCCTGCTGCAGTCTGTCAGGTTGCAAAGAGTCAGCCATGACTTAGCAACTGAGCACACACACACTCAGGATCTTGACCCGAGCTGGGTCTCCTTCCTGGGGACCTGACACCCCAACGTGACCACCCCTTCACATCTCAGCCCCAAAAGGGCACTTTGTCAGACAGGCCTGCTTAAAGACTCTCTCATCCCACACGCCCACCAGGTCATCTCCCATAGGACCATTCTTATATTTTATTCTAACCCTTATTATCAGAAGTATTTTGTTTTACTGATTTTTTTAACGTGTGAAGTCTCACCCCCATTCAGACTGTGTGCTCCATGAAAGCAGAGGCTCAAACCATCATACCTGGCGCACGGCCACCAGATTAGATGCAGCTTGATTAAACATGCCCCAAGTGAACCAGGGGACGTGTGGACAGAATGATCTCTTGTGGAAGGGCTTCTGTGATAAAACACACTCGGAACTCAGTCTGGGTGGCCTGGGGTCCACACCCTTCGAGGCAGTTGGAACAGAAAAACAGAAAACTGGTTCTCCCGTCCACACACATCCCCTCCCCACACACACACCTCACTGGGCTATTGAAGACACCCCAGGGCCCACCTGCTACCTCCAGGTGGGGCCCCAAATGAGGTGAGAGGTAGGATAAGGGACCACGAAGTGCCCAGCGCCTGGAGCAAGGAGGACTCTCCTGGCATTTCTTGATCCAGTGCACCTCCCCAGCTGTGGCCCTCCCTTCCTTCTCCTTTGGCACTGACGCCTGGCTTTCTGCCTTCCCCACCCAGCATCGGAATGGCCTTCTCTCACACCCTCTCCCCTCATCTCCTGACCTTGAAACTGGCGTGGAGTCTTTGGAGGTTTTTACCAAGAGGGCTTATGACTGGCGACGCAGCGAGATAAATGGCCAGGAGGAGGGTCTCTCCCCTGCCTCCCCAGCCCACCGGTGGCTGTGATCATGTGAAATCCACTGGTGAATGTTTGATGGCGCGTCGGGCCCGCTGGACCACAGCCACACAGCAGTCCGCCCGTGCGGTGCCCTAAGTGTGCATCCGGATACCCTCACGAAGTCTCCCCTCGCTTGCTTTCCACTGATGGAATTCAGGGTTGCCTCACTGCCAGCTACAGAACCATTCAGCAAATTCCAAAATGGGACTAAAGTAACACGAAGGAGCCCTAAATGTGGGACTCACCCAGAACCTACCACAATCAAGCTCCAACAGCACATTTTATCAGCAGATTCAAGACTTACAATAGTCATCTCTTTCAGGAGTGACACCAAAGGGCATGTCCAATGACATTCCATCTCAAATTTAGCAAGAGTAAAATTCCCTCTCGTGTAATATTTTACTTCTTGCCGGGCTCTAAACATCCCCTCTGTCTGGGGTGCCCTTTCTAACTCTCTTGCACAGATACGGTGGAACCAAACCATATGAGGCAAAGCAAAGTATATTCTATAGAAACCACCAACTGCTGAGAGTATGTCAGCAGAATAAACAAGGAGAGGCAGGGGTACACGACTTCAGAGCAGTGTGAGGGTGTTTTCTACTTTCCACAAGTTATTGGTCTTTGGGAATAATTATTATTAATAGATATACATGCACTGTGTATTCAGGGTTCCCCTTCTTGCCTGTTTACCCTGTAACCAGTAACACACTCTCAGAAAAAAACTTAAGTTTGTTTAGTTTATATCATAAACTGCAAGTTCAAAGTATTTATAATTAGCCACAATTAATTATGATTTAATTTAATTGTGGGAATGTAACATTTCATTAAGGCAAACTTTATTACATTTCTGCCAAGACTCTCCCTTCAGTCTCTGAAATGATCAGGCCCCCTAGATACTTCTTGCCAGTGTTCAAATGGTTTATAAATACATTCCATTCACAAGTATTCATTAAAAATGCCTGTTCTATGCAAAAATTTATGCAGAGTCGTTAGGAATGCCATGATGTAAAGTAAAAAAGGGAAAGTCCTGCGTTCAGAAATATTAAAATGTCATAAGGGGGACACATACAATCCTGGTAGATCACCCATCATCTCAAACCAAAACTGACATTTAAATGTCTCTGGAAATATTTTCTTAACTATTTAATCAATTAGTCTGTGTCCTAAGTCTAGGCACCTGTATAATTGTCATCTTCAAGCACTTGATTTGATGTCTCATTTTATATAGAAATCTCTTTTAATAGGCAATTAAATGTGAATTTCATGTCCCCTCTTAGGGACTGGGAAGGAATCTGGAAGAAAATGAAAACTAAAGACAAAAGTAGCTTTTAAGGACATGATTATAGCTACATTATAGTACACACACACACACACACACACACACAATCATACAACTATGGCTGAAAAGGGATGCTCATACAATGATAAAAAAAATACTGTGTTATTCTTATTCCTAGAGATTCACCAGTTTCCACTTTCTTTGACGACTGGCAATAATCTCTTGTCCTTTTTTAAAACAAGTTTCTTTCTACTTTTTCACATATGAATTTCAATGACCTGAATCAGAATTCCAACGACACCAATTCACACAGATTTTGTGAACAGTGCAGTGGGGCTAGAAGTGGAAACTTTCAGTATGGACATAAGTTATGTTCATATTAATAGGAATAACTGCCTGCTTCCTTTCCCATCCCTATACCCCTTCTTAGAGCCAGGTATTAATAAAGTATTTGGTTAATGTACTGCATATGGGGGCCCCAGGGATCATATTTTCAAAGACAAGAACTGAAGTTTAAAAAAAAAGTGTTTAATATAAAAATGGGTATATTGGTCTAATAGTTAACTTTTAGAAATGTTCAACAAGTCTTTAAAATCCAAGTGTTTTTGCAAAATGTTCACTAGCTTAAATTTCTAACAACTAAAATGCTCACTAGCTTAAATTTCTAACAACTACCACCTAAAGTTAAAAATGAAACATCAAAAAACCCCAAGTATACTTTACGGGGTGTAGGTCGAAGCACTTTTTTATAATTTCAGGCTGTCCCTTCCTCGTTCAAGAAAAGTGCTTATTGGCATATGTTTCTAAGGGTATATCTCTTAATTTTAGGTTTCTCTCCTCGTGCTAAAGAAAATTCCCTTCCCTGGAACTAAAGGGTTTGCACTCCTTTTTAAATTTTAATTTCAACTACCTTTTAAATTAGTCATAATTTTTTTAAAAAAAGATAACTGGCAAAGGAAATAGACTCAAGGAAAAAGTAAATACAGATCATTATTACCTTTTGCCTGGTCCAAAGTCTTCACCTTCAGGCATTTCTGCCCTTTAAAAAAATAATAACCAAGTGGAGAAAGCTGCAGCCCTTCTGTGCTATAGCAGTTTCTTCTCCGCACTGATGATTATCAGGAGGGGGAAAAAACCCAGTAGTGAAGTTCTTTCCTTTTTGGAGAAAAGCACTCCTCCCCTACTCAGAAAGTAGGTGTTTACAAACTTCCGAAGCGCCGGCCTGCCTTGAATGAAGCTGGGAGCCGGGTTATTAGGACTGTCCCCTTCTAAATATAAACAGGTCACCTCTTACTCCCGGGACCGTGACAGGCAGCTGGGAGCAAAGCGCTGCCTGGCTGCCCAGCATTTTCGCTCCAGTCCTGTGAGGAGGTGTCACCGCCCAGCTATTAACCTTTACTGGGATGACTTCACCGAAGCCAGCCTACCCTTTCTCTTTCCTGTTTTTTTTCCTGGCATTGACAAGGCACCCCTCCGAAGGGCGGCGTGGCCACCGGGAGCTTCAAACTTCAGCCTGGGCTATCAGATCTCCAACTCGCAGGAGGGGCTGGAGGGCGGAGAGCAGATGGGCAGGACTGCAAGAGCCCAGAGGCTTGTTTGTTCTGGAAACACTTAGCCACTCAGCAAAAAGATCACTTCTCACACACACACACACACACACACACACACAAAAGGGTTGGGGGTGTGGGTGAGGGGGAGATACTGATAAACAGTTGTGTTTGGAGCGCTATTGTTTTGCAAGAAAATCTTCCTTTGGGTCATCTAGATTTCTTAACTCAGAAGTAAGCAAACAAGAGCCTGTGAGTTCCTTTGGGCAACAAGGTTTCTTCAGAGGGACCTCCCTCTGTCATCCGGGAGCAGCCTGACACTGGGATGTGGCTGAGCTGTTGGCCTGAGATGTTTTGATAGCTTGGCCCCTCATCACGTGAATGTGAGCATGCCAAGTCGCTTCAGTCGTGTCTGACTCTTTGTGACCTACCTCATGGACTGTAGCCTGCCAGGCTGCTCTGTCCATGGGATTCTCCAGGCAAGAATACTGGAGTGGGTTGCTATACCTTCCTCCAGGGGATCTTCGTGACCCCGGAAAGGAACCCATGTCTCTTACATCTCCTGCATTGGCAGGTGGGTTCTTTACCACCAGCGCCACCTGGGAAGCCCCCATTATCATACACAGGTCATCAATCACCAGGTACCCTCATTCACTACAACTTTTAAGAGCAGGACAAAAATTACTTAATCCTGCTTTCAAAAGAGCTGGGCAAAACACTGAGATCCCTTTAGAAATGTAACCTGAAAGCTTTGCACAGAATCTTGAAACCATTTCTTTTCCTGGTTGGCAAAGTAAAGCCATAAGTAAGATCTAATTATTAAGAAACAATATATTTTCCTTAGATGAATGCACCCAGTGTTCACTGCAGCCCTATTTACAATAGCCATGTGAACAACCACTTTTAGGACATGACCTCAATGTCATCTACAGATGAATGAGTAAAGTAGATGTGGTACATACATACAATGGAGTATTACTCAGCCATACAAAATAATGAAATAATGCCATTTGCAGCAAGATGGATGGACCTAAAGATTGTCACAGTGAGCGAAGTACGTCAGAGAGACAAGTATCATATGATCTCACTTATATACAAAAATCTAAAAAATTGTATGAATGAACTTATTCACAAAACAGAAATAGTCACAGATGTAGAAAACAAGCTATAGTTACCCAAGGGGAAGGGGGAAGGGATAAACGGGGCGCTCAGGACTGACACATACACACTGTGAGCACACGTGCGTGCGTGCCCGGTCACTTCAGGTGTGCCTGACTCTGTGAGACTATGGACTGTAGGCCGCCAGGCTCCTCTGTCCATAGGATTCTCCAGGCAAGAATACTGAAGCGGGTTGCTGTGCCCTCCTCCAGGGGATCTTCCCGACCCAGGAATCAAACCCACGTCTCTTTCGTCTCCGGCGTTGGCAGGCAGGTTCTTTACCATGAGCACCACCTGGGAAGCCTGATATACACACTGCTATACGTGAAATAGATAACTAATAACCCACTGCATAGCACAGGGAACGCAACTCAATGCTTTGTAATGACCTCTACAGGAAAATAATCTAAAAAAGAGTGGATACATGTGTAACTGATTCACCTTGCTGTACACCTGAAACTAACATAACATTGTAAACCAACTATAGTCCAATACAAATTAATTTTAAAAATAAAAACAAAATGGTACACTTTTTTTAGTATTTATTTATTTTTAAAATTAATTAATTTATTCTAATTGGAGGCTAATTACCCCACAATATTGTGGTGGTCTCTGCCATACATTGACATGAGTTAGCCACGTGTGTACATGTGTCCCCCATCCCAAACCCCTTTCCCACCTCCCTCCCCATCCCATCCCTCTGGGTTGTCCCAGTGCACTGGCTTTGAGCGCCCTGTTTCATGCATCGAACTTGGACTGGTGATCTATTTCACATATGGTAATATACATGTTTCACTGCTATTCTCTCAAATCACCCCACCCTCGCGTTCTCCCACAGAGTCCAAAAGTCTGTTCTTCATATCTGCGTTTCTTTTGCTGTCTCACATACAGGGTCGTCGTTACTGTCTTTCTAAATTCCATATATATGCATTAATATACTGTATTGGTGCTCTTCTTTTCTGACTTACTTCATTCTATATAATAGGCTCAAGTTTCATCCACCTCATTAGAACTGATTCAAATGAAGTTTTTAAATAGCTGAGTAATATTCCACTGTATATATGTAAAATGGTACACTTTTTAAAATATGTGTTCCATTGTCACAGGATTAGTCATAGCTAATCCCAGCAATATCTCTATATTCAATGTACACTTAACGTTCACAAGTCTCTGAAGTAATTTCTAGAGTATAATGAAGAGTGGAAGCAAATATTGTCTACTTTCTTTGAGGGGTATTAGCTATGTTGTGATACAGGCATGTTGCAACTCAAGACAATCCTTCAGTATTCCACACAAGACCTAAAGTTTTAGACTTCAAAGGCTAAGAGTAAGTTGTTGCAGTTACTCAAATACATGACTCAAATACTGTTGACCTTGGAAGAAAACAATCATAAGCAGAGTTCTGAAGATCAGGGTATGCCGGATGTGCGACCCCATAGACGGCAGCCCACCAGGCTCCCCCGTCCCTGGGATTCTCCAGGCAAGAACACTGGAGTGGGTTGCCATTGCCTTCTCCAGTGCATGAAAGTGAAAAGTGAAACTGAATTTGCTCAGTCGTGTCTGACTCCTAGCAACCCCATGGACTACAGCCCACCAGGCTCCTCCGTCCAGGGGATTTTCCAGGCAAGAGTACTGGAGTGGGGTGCCATTGTCTATACTGAGCTATTAATTGTGGGGTTTTTTTTCCAGCTTTAGAAAATAATAAATGTTTTAACTTGTATTCTTTTTGCCTGTTTTTCCATTTTTCGGCAACAAATACAAATGGTTCATCTGATAAGAAAATGTTCTTAAAGTAGGAAAAAGAAAAAACAGTTACTTTTAAGTGGAAGGGAAAAAAATTTCTGTGGTTTCCTGTCACTAAAGGAAAAAAAAATCTATATTCTTTCACTTGAGAAACAAGGCCTTCAGGACTTTTCCCACAAGCCAGATCAGAAAGAATTCCCATCTACAAGCAGCTGACTGTTCAGAAAAAGATTCGTGTTGACTGAAAGAACGAGAGAAAGAAAACAGAAGCAAGCCCTCCCTCCACCCACTGACTTGAGAGGATAAGAATTCCCCTTCTCCACCTTCTTCATGAGTGTGTGTTAAGTCGCTTCAGTTGTGTCCAACTCTTTGTGATCCCATGGACTATAGCCCAGTAACCTGCCAGGCTCCTCTGTCCATGGGATCCTCCAGGCAAGAACACTGGAGTGGGTTTGCCACGCCCTCCTCTCCCGACCCAGGGATCAAACCTGTGTCTCTCACGTCTCCTGTATTGGCAGGCGGATTCTTTACCACTAGCACCACCTGGCAATCCCACCAAAGACTTTCAATGCATATTCTTCATAGAAGAAGGTGGTGTCGCCAACACAGAAATTGTTTCCCATGAGAAGTCAGCGTATACATTATGCACTTTGCAAAAGTGGATTAAGGATGTCAATTAGTATCAAAGCCAATGTATTTCTGGAACAAAATGGAAAAGGACATCTTTCTCCTCTTAAAAAGAAATAAAAGGCTCAAATGACTATACACGTATACCATGTGATTAATGTCATTCAGTAGTGATAATCTGATGAACAGTCATAACATCTTACACTGAGAGATGGTACCTGTCTCTTGCTTTCTGGTTGGTGGAGTCATACTGAGACTTGTCCTAGATCCGTGGCTTCCCAAGTGAAAAAAACTCTTATTTTCCCTAAATGCTGTTATGACAAAGCTTTGTATATAAAAGACAAAACAACCCAAAAGAGTGATTCAGGATTAATTGGGAGCAGGGCACTGAGAGGCTGACTCGATTCTGCACAAAGGCAGCCCCTGAATTGAATCCTTGGAAATCCAGAGTTGCATGAGATACAGATGGAAAACTGTGACCAGGATCATCTGGACAGCCAGGAAGAGAAAGTGGGAATCTTTTTTTCTCAGTTGCTTCTTATAATAATTAGGACAGAATCAACACAGGTGACTGGTTAAAGAAGGCTGAGAGCAGAAACAAATGATGCTTTCAACCTATGGTGTTGGAGAAGACTCCTGAGAGGCCCTCGGACAGCAAGGAGATCAAACCAGTCAATCCTAAAGAAAATCAACTGTGAATATTCACTGGAAGGACTGATGCTGAAGCTGAAGCTCTAATACTTTGGCCACCTGATGTGAAGAGTCAACTCATTGGAAAGGACCCCGATGCTGGGAAAGACTGAAGGCAAAAGGAGAAGGTCATGACAGAGGATGAGATGGTTAGATAGCATCACCCACTCAATGGACATGAATCTGAGCAAACTCAGGGAGACAGTGGAGAACAGAGGAACCTGGTATGCTATAGTCCATGGGGGTCACAGGGTCAGACACAACTTAGCGATTGAACAACAAAACAACTCAGTTATCCATTTTATTTTTTTTTAATGCTTAGAGTTATGAAGCATTTTCCTCAAATTTCTTCTCATCCAAACATAGCTAGTACTCTGTAACCAACACATGGAGCTTCTGAGGTCCTGTCCTCCAGCTTTCTGGTCAACCTCCTCCTTCCTTTCGCTGGAGGTACCACTGTAATCATCCTATTTCCAGCCTGGGACAGTCTTCATTTTCACCTCTTGTCCTGGTATAATCAGTAACAGACCCCTTGCACTCTCATCAGTGTCCCTGTTTAGGTCATCAGTTGTAGGATGACCCAAATTGTTACCATATTCTTACTTGTCAGAACTTCCATGCTGCTAATTTGTGCTCGATTCTTGTTTTCATTACTGCGTAATTTGTTACTGTCTCAACAGGGATGCCCCTCAACTGGAGCCAAGTCTGTGCCACAGATCATTCAGTTTAGCTAGGGAATGCCTCTCACACCTTTCCAGTCTGGTCCATACCACATGCATCGTGTGACTTGGCATCGAGGATTGAACTGCGTCCTTTCCTAAAAAAGATACTGATGGAGCGAAGCTGTCTGGAAACTGTGGTTTGGACATTTGTGGATGCAGCTACCCCAGGGACAAAGGAGGAGCCAGCACGCAGGAGTGGAAGGATCAAACTACGGGAGAAGAATCAGCAAATGGCTGAAGGGAAAAGGGGGTGAAGGAGTAGAGAGAAGTTTTGGGGTAGGGAGGAGGGAGGAAGCACAGTGAAAGACCCAAGAGCCCCCAAGAGGTGGGTCCTATGCCAGTGCATCTTGTTCATGCTGATCTCTGTGGGGCTGTATCTGATGCTCTGAAGTTTAAATCAAAATCTTTTTATTGATGTATATTTGATTTACCATGTTGTGTTAGTTTCAGATGTATGGCAAAGTGATTCAGTTATATATATACATACAATACATATATACACATATGTGTATATACATATATATGACGTTCTTGTCCAGATTCTTTTGCATTAGAGGTTATTACAGACTCTGAATATAGTTTGCTGTGCTGTACAGTAAGTAGGTCCTTGCTTCTTCTTGTTGTTGCTCACTCACGAAGTCGTGTCCGAGTCTTTGCCACCCCATGGACTGCAGCATGCCAGGCACTCTTGTCCTTCACTCTCTCCAGAAGTTTGCTCAGACTCATGTCGATTGAGTCAATGATGCCATCCAACCATCTCATTCTCTGTCATCCCCTTCTTTTGCCTTCAGTCTTTCCCAGCATCAGGGTCTCTTCCAATGAGTCAGCTCTTTGCATTAGGTGGCCAAAGCTTCAGCTTCAGCATCAGTCCTTCCAATGAATGTCCAGGGTTGATTTCCTTTAGGATTGACTGGTTTGATCGCCCTGCAGTCTGGTTTGATCTCCTCCAGCACCACAATTCAAAAGCATCAATTCTTCGGTGCTTAGCCAGAATCTTTATCGTCCAGCTCCCACATCCATACATGACTGCTAGAAAAACCATAGGTTTGGCTTATGTGTTTCTTAATAAAAGTTCATTATGTGTTGTTAAATTTTAAATTGTGATATTTAGGAGTGAATGACCATTTGAACCTATGAAGGAAAGTGTAAACAACACAAGTAACCATTTGCGGATTCATTTGGCGAATTCACGGTGGGGTGATGGCAGTTGGGGAACAGCAGGAAAGGGACGGTGAATTCGGGGGACAGGAGTAGCCTCAGGATACCTAGAGAGGAAGAAGAGGCTGCCTGGCAACTGCTTAAGGAAGAGCGAGGAAAAGAGGACTCTGGGAAACCAGCCAGGTGCTGGGACCTCGTGAGTCACATCACCCTGTCTCACTGGCCTGGGTTGTGTGTCTGTGTGTCATCTCAGTTCAGTTCAGTTTAGTCACTCAGTCATGTCTGACTCTTTGTGACCCCATGGACTGCAGCCCGCCAGGCCTCCCTGTCCATCACCAACTCCTGGAGTCCACCCAAACTCATGTCCATTGAGTTGGTGATGCCATCCAACCATCTCATCCTCTGTTGTCCCCTTCTCCTCCTGCCCTCTATCTTTCCCAGCATCAGGGTCTTTGCAAATGAGTCAGCTCTTCGTGTCAGGTGGCCAATGTACTGGAGTTTCAGCTTCAACATCAGTCCTTCCAATGAACACCCAGGACTGACCTCCTTTAGGATGGACTGGTTAGATCTCCTTGCAGTCCAAGGGACTCTCAAGAGTCTTCTCCAACACCACAGTTCAAAAGCATCAATTCTTTGGCGCTCAGCTTTCTTTATAGTCCAACTCTCACATCCATACATGACTACTGGTGTATCATTTACTGAGACCCATTTCAATGCACTTAACAGGGTCTCTCCGAAGTCCTATTCGTGCTTCTCCAAGGACCTGTTGTCAGTGGTGACTGGTTTCATTCCCACTTACTTCCTCATGCCTTCTTTAGAACATTGTTGATGCTCTTCTCTATAAGAGGGGTCATTTCTTTCTCTCTTCCCCCTCCCATCCTTTTCAAACTCCTCCCCTCCCAATTGTATAAAACTCCAGCAGTACAGACATGGTAGAAATCAAATTCCCAAGGCTTGCAATGTCACTATTGGTTCAAGCTTCCCTTCATAGAATAATCCTGAAGAATAACAATCCTGTTTCTGAATAATCTTGCATGCTTATTGAAAGCTCCTTTCTCAGGCTCTATGTGTATTTCAGGGGTTAAAACTCCTTGACAGAGAATCTTTGGTTCCAAGAAAGTTAGGACAAATAGCCGTAGGAGAGAAAGAACTCTGGCAGGTCTTACTGCTCTTAGTAAACATAAGGAAATGGAAAATTTCTAAAGCCACAAATCGTAGAGACAGAGGTCTTTGTAGATGGTAAAGCCTGGAGTGACTCAAACAAGAGTGGCACACAGCTTAAGCCAAAACTTATCTCTTGCACTTAAAAATACATTGTAGAGAGCACCAGGTTGAGCTCCCTGGGTCATACAGCAAATTCCCACTGGCTATCCATTTTACATATGGTAATGAGCATATTAGAAAGCAGAGACATTACCTTGCCAACAAAGGTCCATATAGTCAAAGCTGTGGCTTTTCCAGTAGTCATGTATGGATGAGAGTTGGACTGTAAAGAAAGCTGAGCACTGGAGAACTGATACTTTTAAACTGTGGTGCTGGAGAAGACTTTTGAGAGTCCCTGGGACAGCAAGGAGATCAAAAAAATCAATCCTAAAGGAAATCAGTCCTTAACATTCACTGGAAGGACTGATGCTGAAGCTGAAGCTCCAATACTTTGGTCACCTGATGCGAAGAACTGACTCATGGGAAAAGACCCTGATGCTGGGAAAGATTGAAGGCAGAAGAAGGAGACAACAGAGGATGAGATGGTTGGATGGCATCACCGACTCAATGGACATGAGTTTGAGCAAGCTTCAGGAGTTGGTGATGGACAGGAAAGCCTGGCGTGCTGCACTCCATGGGGTCGCAAAGAGTCAGACACTACTGAGCATCTGAACTGAACATATCCATTTCCACGCTCCTTTCTCAATTTGTCCCATTCTCTCCTTTCACTGTGTCCACAAGTCTGTTCTCTACATCTGCATCTCCTCAAATTAAAAATTAATTAATTAATAAAAAAAACACAATGAAAAACAGAGGGTAATTACAACCTATGTTTAACCAAGGATTATGTAACACTTTCATCTGTTAATCTTCCTTATCACATGTTGCGAAGTCAGTGTTAAAAAGTAGTTTTCATTCCTTTAATAGCACCTGATAAGATGCTTCTTGGTTGTACATTTACCCAGTATTTGGTGGAGAAGCCAAACTGAAATGGAGACTATCCAGCTCCATAGCCTTGTACTAGTTAATCATTATTAGCTTTGAGGGTATGGGCCAGGGACCAGAGAATCCCTTTCAAGTCCCATTTCACCACGAATCAACTGACACCCTTGTGGCCTTGGCTGGATGAGTTCCACCTGCTGCCCTGGCCTTGGGGAGGGCTGAGAGATCTCAGACACTGAAAGAACCTCCCCTCCAGGTAACTGCATTTCTGGGAATGTTCTCCAGGCCTGGCTAGCATCCGATGGCCTCCAGGCATTTCTGGAGATGAATCAGTCCCTTTAGAAATGTTTGCTACAAGAAAAGCTGGGTATCTGCTGGTCTTGTTGTTCAGTCATTCAGTCTCGTCTGACTCTGCAGCCCCATGAACTGCAGTCCGCCAGGGCTCCCTGTCCTTCGCTATTACGCGGAGTTTGCTCAAACTCATGTCCTTTTAGTCGGTGATGCCAACTAACCATCTCATCCTCTGTCGTCCCCTTCTCCTCCTGCCTTCAATCTTTCCCAGCATCAGGGTCTTTTTCAGTGAGTCAGTTCTTCGAATCAGGTGGCCAAAGTATTGGAGCCTCAGCTTCAGCATCAGTCCTTCCAAAGAATATTCAGGGCTGACTTCTTTTAGGATGGACTGGCTTGATCTCATTACTGTCTCAAGAGTCTTCTCCAACACCACAGTTTGAAAGCATCAATTCCTTGGCATTCAGCCTTCCTTATGGTCCAACTCTCACATCTGTACATGACTACTGGAAAAATGACATCTTTGACTAGACAGACCTTTGTCTCTTTCTGGTCTTCATCAGTAAAGAGAGCCTTCTAATAGATCACCAGTCTAGGTTCGATGCATGAGACAGGGTGCTCAGGGCTGGTGCACTGAGATGACCCAGAGGGATGGGATGAGGAGGGAGGTGGGAGGGAGGTTCAGGATGGGGAACACATGTACACCCATGGCTGATTCATGTAAATGTATGGCAAAAACCACCACAATATTGTAAAGTAATTAGCCTCCAATTAAATAAATAAATTTTAAAAGAGAGAGAGAGCCTTCACTGCAGAGACCCCTATCTGCTTCTCGTGGCAGGGTGGCTCCCTCCAGTATACTATAGGACCAGCATCTCCTTATCACCTCAACCACTGTCTGCCCTCCTGATAATAAACCTGGCCTCTCAGAAACGCAGTATCTCTCCTTCAGGCCACCTCAAGGTTCCAGATAAGGCAGCCCTGAGTGAGTTCGTTTCTAGCAGGCATGAGTAAAGCCCTCTCAATGACTGGCAAAAAGCAATGCATTTTAAAAACCCAGTGAAACAAATCCAAAAGGTGAACCTGAAGGAAGCCTTAGCAGAGAAACTGGGTCCATTGAGACTGACAGGGTAGGGACTTCCCCGGTCATCCAGGGGTTAAGACTTCGCCTTACAAGGCTGGGGGTGTGGATTCCATCCCAGGCTGGGGAGCTAAGATTCCACATGCTTCATGGCCCAAATAGCAAAACATAAAACAGAAGCAATACTGTAAGGAATTCAATAAAGACTTTCAAAAAATGGTCCACATTAAAAAAAAAATCTTTAAAAAAAACCCCAAAAAACTGACAGGGTTCATCTCTGATCTCCAGCCTCTACAATGATTCCCCATGAGGGGCTTCCCCCGGGACCCAGCCCCTCACTCCTATAAGCATAACAAATGTGTTTTGTTTTAATAACGTTTTCATTTGGGAATGATTTGAGATTTACAGAAGAGCCGCGAAGATAGTACCCAGAGCGCCTGCCCACCCCCCTCACTTAGATTCCCGTGGGTTAACATCTTACGTTACCATGGCACGTCCGTCAGAACTACATGCCAGCATCAGTAGGTGACTATGATCACCAGATTTTATTTTTAGTTTCCTCCACTAATGTCCTTTTTCTCTTCCAGGATCCCATCGGGGCATCACAGTACATTCAATCATGATACCCTCTGAGCTTCTGTGGTCCAGGAGAGCTGCTCCTCTTCCCTTGGTTTCCTACCTAGACACGTTTTTTGTCTTTGTTTTTTTATGACAACACTGCATGGCATGTGGAACTTCCCCAACTAGGGATCAAATCGGGGCCTCCTGCTGTGGAAGCACAGGGTCTTGACCACTGAGCCATCAGGGAAGTCCCTTTACCTTGACAGCTGTGACAGCTACTTCGTAGCTATCAGGTAATTTTATAGGATGCCCTCAGTTTGGATCTTTCTGATATTTGTCTCATGAGTCGACTGAGGTTATGGATTTCCCTGGTGGCTCAGCTGGTAAAGAATCCGCCTGCAATGCGGGAGACCTGGGTTCAATCCCTGGGTTGGGAAAATCCCCTGGAGAAGGGAAAGGCTACCCACTCCAGTATTCTGGCCTGGAGAATTCCAAGGACTGTATAGTCCATGGGGTCACAGAGAGTCGGACACGACTGAGTGACTTTCACTATGGATTTGGGGGCAAGATGACGATGGAGGAGAAGGGCCCTTCCCATCACACCGGGGCGTTCCTGATGTCCACATGACTTCTCCCGGTGACAGTCACTTGATCACTGAGATTACACAGCATGTATGCCAGGTTTCCCCATTGCAAAGTTATCACTTTTCCCTTTCCATACTCTGGTCTTGGAAAGCAAATCCAAGTCCCACCCACATTCAGGGGGAGGATGGTGGAGCCCAAGGGACACAGCTCACCTCCTGAACGTAGGGGGAGCAACTTCAAGTCTTCAGAATTCTTCTGGAAGGAAGACTTGCCTTTCCTCCTTCCCTCACTGACTCACCTATTCATGTATATCAATCAGAGCGGACTCATGAGCACTCAGAGTGTGTATGTGTGTGTATGTCAGTCGCTCAGTCAAGTCTGACTCTTTGTGACCCCATGGACTGTAGCCAGTCAGGCTCTTCTGTCCACAGAATTCTCCAGGCAAGAATACTGGAGTGGGTTGCCATTCCCTTCTCCAGGGAATCTTCATGACCCCGGAATCCAACCCTAGGTCTTCTGCATTGCAGGCAGATTCTTTTACCATTTGAGCCACCAGGAAAGCCATAATCCAGAGCTATATGATGGACTTTTTGTTGTGCAAACTGTTCAGCTGCCAACTCTGCCCACCCTGCCCTCTTCCACGACTCCTCCTCCAGCCCCTTAAGAGACCTAGAGAGGCCACCTCTTTGCTCCCCCCTTGACTGATCCAACTCCAGCCCTCACTCTCCAGCTGGGCTTAGGATCAACCACAGTGCACCTGAACCCCCTCAACATCATCTTGCTTCCTTCCCACCTTGTAAGCACCAGCCAAGGGACGATATGGAGACTGAACTCAGAAGTCAGAGGTCAGCAGACACAGGAGCAAAAGCCTGTGCTCCACACGTGCATGTCCATTTCCACAGACATGGGTGAGGTGGGGGCGCTGCATGTGCCCCTCGGGGGGTGCCACTGGCGGCGAGCAGTGTCCTCGGAGGTGAGCCATCTGCACACCAGCGCGTTCTTACAAAATCATGACCACCTGCTATTTTTTCCTTACTCTCATAAAACGTCCAGGTTTGTAACCAAGTTCAGATTTCCTTTCCACGTGTGCCATGCGTCCTGACGTTTCATGTGTCTTTCCTATTTTGAGTACAGAGGAAGTCCACAGTTTAAAAATGGAAAGGAGACTTGGCTTCTTCACCTGCACCTACTTTTAGCATCAAAACCATGGCAACAACATACACACAGTTCATCATACATTTTCACAGCAGATTTATGCTGCCAGGGACGGCTTTCTGATCTGCTTATTTAAAACCAATGTGAATTTTATATCAAACTTGACTTAACACATGACAGTGAAATCCTACACTGTACTGAAAGCTGGAGAGGCCCATGAGAGGTGAAGAACCCCCCTGACCCAGCTTCTGTGTTCATCAGGAGCAATAAGAATGTACACACCGCCTCGGTCCAAAGTCATCAAAGAGCAAGGGATAGGCCGTGTCAGGGGCTGGAACAGAGGCCAGGAAGCAACATGTCTTCTCACACCAGCCTCAATGGGTGTGCAAGCAGGGACACCATGTTTCCACATGTCTTCCAGGGTGAGCTGGGGGTCCACTTCTCCTCCCATCAAGTGCAGCTGCTGTCACAGAAGGGGTTCACAGGGAGGCTCCCCAACAATGAGAAATAGCTGTTTCTGGGGTCTCTGCGATGGCACAGGATTATAAACCCGAAGGGCAAAACTGAGGCTCCTCTAGGGGCATCGGCCTGAAAGGTAGGCTTCACTGAATGCATGCCCACAGGCCCCCAAACAGGCACAGTTCTTTAAAACGTGCTGTGCTGCGCTGTGCTAGAAATTATCCCTCTAAAAGATGATTTCAAACTGGAGAAGACTCTTGAGAGTCCCTTGGACTTCAAGGAGATCAAGCCAGTCCATCCTAAAGAAAACCCTGAATATTCTTGGAAGGACTGATGCTGAAGCTGAAGCTCCGATCCTTTGGCCACCTGATATGAAGAACTGACTCACTGGAAAAGACCCTGATGCTGGGAAAGACTGAAGGCAGGAGGAGAAGGGGCGACAGAGGATGAGATGGTTGGATGGCATCATTGACTTAAAGGGCATGAGTTTGAGCAAGCATCGGGAGATGGTGAGGGACAGGGAAGCCAGGCATGCCGCAGTCCATGGGGTCACAAAGAGTCGGACATGACTTGGCGACTGAACAACAACAACAAATCCCTCCAAATGAGGAGCTGTCACATGTCTGTAATCTGTCACAGACCAGGGCTGTGGACTCAACTTTAAAATTTTGAATAGAAAAGCACTAGGAGAGGAAGAATGACTGAAATGACATCAGTCAAGGCTGGTTTGGGAAGCTTTTAGATGTCACAGCAATTGCCTGATTGCCAGGGTGGGTAAAAACAATAATAACACTAATTAAAGAGGTGGGCAAAAAATAATAACACATTAAAAACACATTTATCACAGATTTCTTAATTATTTTGGAGTGTGCAACTTCACAGCTTAAGTGGCTGTGTTATCGTAATATAAGCTTAGCAAAAATTTCTCCAAAAAGCAATATACTAGCACATGGATCTCTGTTCAGTGTTATGTGGCAGCCTGGATGGGAAGGGAGTTTGGAGAAGAATGGATACATGCATATGTGTGGCTGAGTCCCTTCGCTGTCCAGCTGAAACTATCACAATATTGTTAATCAGCTATACCCCAATACAAAATAAAAAGTTTTAAGAAAATTACTATCCTAAGTATTCGTGTGCCAAAGATGGAGCCATGCAATTCTCCAGAGATGGGGGTTGTGGGAAGGGAATTGGGTCAAAGTGGACAAAAGTTACAAACTTTCAGTTATAAGGTGAACAGATCTTGGGGATGTAACATACAGCATGGTCACTATAGTTAACCACACTATATTATATATTTAAAGTTGCTAAGAGAGTAAACCTCAAAAACTCTTGTCATCAAAAAAAAAAAAAACGGTAAGTGGGGACTGCCCTGATAGTCCAGTGTTTAAGACTCTGTGCTCCCAGTGCAAGGGGCCCAGGTTCGATCTACTTCCTCCAGGGAAGTAGATCCCACATGCCCAACTAAGAGTTCACGTGCCGAAACTAAAGATCTCCAGTGCCACAACTAAGGCTTGGTGCAGCCAAACAAGTAAGTGAGGAATGAATACTAAAAACAACCTGCAACTGTTTTGTAGTTGCTGTTGTTTAGTCACTAAATCGTGTCCGACTCTTGTGGCCCTGTGAACACAGCCCGCCAGACTCCTATTAGTAGGATTCTCCAGGCAAGAGCACTGGGGAGGGTTGCCATTTCCTCCTCCAGGGCACTGAACCTGAGTCTCCTGCTTGACTGGTAGATTCTTTACCACGGAGCCACCAGGGAAGTCCAACTGTATGGCAATGGGTGTTAACTTTGTTGTGTAATATGTATGTGTACTGAATAATTACCTTATATACCTGAAACTTATACGAAGTAGTATGGTAATTATATCTCAATAAAACGGGAGGGGGAGGGATAAATATAGAGTGAAAAAGTGATTGACTGAAATAGCTGTTTATAGCTTGGATCAATATCCGTGACTTTAGTCCTCTATCACAACTCAGGAAAGAAAATAACTTGTTCTGGAAAATGTGTTAAGGCCAAAAAGTGGCCCTCATTTTAATAAAATTGACGTGAAGGGTGAAGAGGAAAAACAGCATTTTGAAACTAAATATGAATAAGATGTTATGCAAATGAGTTGTGATTTTATATCTCTCAACACAGTGAGCTAACAGTGATTTCACAATTACTACAAGTCAAAAACTGGACCCTTTCTGTTTTCATTCCAGGAAGCTGACGTAGGCAAGGCGGCCTAAAACTTTTCCTGGATCTGGCGATGGAAAGGAGGGCCAACACACGTTCGAGGTGCCCTTATGTTGCGTATGAATTGTTTTCTGAATGGAAGGAGATATCATCAAAATAGTCCTGGCTACTACATGAAGACCCCTCTTCAGGGTTAAGAGGAAGTGTGGGGGTCAGTCAGGGGTAAGATCTGGCCCAGGTCCAAGGGGATGACGGAGTGGGGCTTGGGGGTCTAGGTCACATTCTGGAGATGGAGCCAAGCAGGTCTCCATACGGACCAAACTTGTGAAATACAAATAAGGGGAAACCACATATGACTTCAGTCTATACACCTGACCCCCATGAAGTCCTTAAAAGCACGTTTTTAAAGAATAGCTAATGGCCTAGGATACCTGACATATTAAAAAAGCTTGGAGAACTTTTCTGCAAAACGGCCCCACACTAAATATTTTCACATCTGTGGGCCATATGGTCTCTATCGCAGCTAATCAACTCTACTACTGTAGCTCAGCTTTCCAGTAGTCGTGTACGAATGTGAGAGCTGGACCATAAAAAAGGCCGAGCATTGAAGAATTGATGCTTTCCAATTGTGGTGCTGGAGAAGCTTCTTGAGAGTTCCTTGGACATCAAGGAGATCAAAGCAGTCAATCCTAAAGGAAATCAACCCTGAATATTCACTGGCTGGACTGATGCTGAAGCTGAGGCTCCAATACTTGGGCCACCTGATTTGAAGAGTCGACTCACTGGAAAAGACCCTGATGCTGGGAAAGACTGAAGGCAAATGGAGAAGGGGACAGCAAAGGATGAGATGGTTAAATAGCATCACAAACTCAATGGACGTGAATTCGAGCAAACTTGGGGAGATAGTGAAGGACAGGGAAGCCTAGTGTGCTGCAGTTCATGGGGTCACAAAGAGTCAAACACGACTTAGTGAACAAACAACTGTGGCTCAGACAATATGTAAAGGAACGAATGTAGGCCACAGTTGGCAAACCTCTGTTTTTTAAACACACCCCCACCACCAGTTAGAGTATGTGGTATTTTTAATTGATTAAAGAAAACCAACAGGAAGGAACTGTTGGAAGGAACCCAATATTTATAGCAATCATCTCTACAGTTTCTATTTTCTTTTGTGATTTTCAAGTATTTTCAAAAGTTTCCCCACACGGATATATGTAGTCAGATAAAAATCTACCCCCCAAAAGTGTGAAATTCTACCTTTACAGATCTACAAAGAAAAAACAAAATCAGGATACTGTATTTTGGTGTCCTGTCATTGATCATACTTTCAAATGGATATTTTCTTTTAACATAAAAATACTTACGGAAAAGGTCATCAGTAAATAAATTCTAAATCTGCAGATGACAAGAAAATAACCTGTCATGCTTCCTAGAACTGGAGAGAGCTTGTGTGAGGAACAAGGAAGGCTGTTTTTCACTGCATTGGCTGAGTCCCTGGAAAAGATTGCATCTTGACTTAGCAGCTGGACGGTGTGCAGTCCAGGTAAATATTGTGTTGCTATGACCGAAATCGTCCTGCCATGTGGGTCACCCTGTCATATAATTAGTCTCTTATCATATCAGGTGCAAATCAAAGCTGTAGCAGTCGCTGTTAATGTGGTAACTGAACAAACCAGAAACTCTCTTCCTGGATCCGCCTCTGATTTGAACCAGCCCACCCTGGTGGCTCAGGCGGTAAAGAATCTGCCTGCAGTGCGGGAGACCCAGGTTCAATCCCTAGTTTGGGAAGGTCCCCTGGAGGAGGAAACGGCAACCCACTCCAGTATTCTTGCCTGGAAAATTTCATGGAAAGAGCAGCCTGGTGGGCTACAATCCACGGGGTCACAAACTGAGTGGACACGGACACGACTGAATGACTTAACACTTCAGCCCACCGAAGACAACAGAAGGGTCGTCTGGCGGCATTTTTCAGAAGCAACTGAACCTCAGAGAATATGGACCATCTCGAGGACCCCCCAGCTGTCTCATTGCTTTCATTTTTCATCTCCTTGACTGCACACACTGGCAAACCCCTGTGCATCCACCTGTGGAATTGGGCAGAGGGTGAAATTTAACCTTGAAGCTCATGGATACCATCCTCAGCCTCTCTTTCACCGCAGCCCGCACACGGTGATGTTCACCGTCTCCCATCATCTGATACCGTCCTCCCCGCCCAGAAGGCTGGGCCAAGTGGCAGCTCCCCTTCCTCCCTGCCCTCTTCCCTCTGCCCCACCCTCCCAGGTCTTGACCCAGACAAACGTGCTGTAGCTCATCTCCATCCCCAAGTCCACTTCCAGGAGACCCACCCCGGCCATCAACCTCTCCTCTGTTGCCAAATATTGTTTACTTCCAATGCCACTGTGAGTCCTCACCCCCAGCAGCAAACCTGCTGGTGTCTGGTCCCCTCGCTGTGCTGGGCACACGGCATGTTCCTTGGGCAGTAGTACCCAGTGACCCCCGCAGGCAGCCCGCCTGGGTCCTGATGTGGCTCCATCACCCACCAGTGCGATGAGCTCAAGCAAGCGACTCGACCTCTCTGCCTGTTTCCTCATCTGTGCAATGAGGATCATAAAAGTACTGGCAACAGGGGCTGCAAAGACTTAAGGCACCCGTAAGTGTTGTAAGCGGATTAGACTGAGCATGTAAGATTAAACGAGATACTGTCATATGCAAAACACAGAGGACAGCGCAGGGGTTCTGACTGTCCTACGTGTTGGCTTTAAAAACACACATGAGAGACAAAGATTCAGTCTCACGTTTTCCATGTTGCTCTCTCCAATCACAACGATCTTTCCTTTCTCTAACTCTCAGTGGAATATCAATATAAGAAATGAATGACCGACTCAATGGACATGAGTTCGAGCAAGCTTCAGGAGTTGGTGATGGACAGGGAGGCCCGGCGTGCTGCAGTCCATAATGGGATTGCCAAGAGTCGGACACGACTGAGCGACTGAACTGATGTTTAGGTTTCCTATTCTTTCATTTTTAAAATGTTTTTTATAATTGGAGGATAATTACTCCACAATATTGTGATGGCTTTTGCCATACATCAACACGAAATCAGCCAGAGGTATGTATACCTGTGTCCCCTCCCTCGAGTGCCCCTCTCCACCTCTCCCCTACTCCCCACCTCTCGCCCCGGTCCCTCTATCTGTCACAGAGCACTGGATTGAGCTCCCTGTGTCATACATCAAATTCCCACTGGCTATCTATTTTACACATGGTAATATATATGCTTCCATGCTAGTCCTATCAAATCATCCTACCCTGAGGAAACTATAATTGAAAAAGATACGTGGACCCCAACGTTCACTGCAGCACTATTTAAAATAGTTAGGACATGGAAGCAACCTAGATGTCCATCACAGATGAATGGATAAGGAAGTTGTGGTACACAATGGAATATTACTTAGCTATATAAAAAGGAATGCATTTAATTCAGTTCTAATGAGGTGGCTGAACCTGGAGACTATTCTAAAGCGTGAAGTAAGGCAGAAAGAGAAAGACAAATATTGTACATTCTTTCATTTTTGATCCTTCATTACTGCTGGCCAGTTCTCCTCTTGATAATAATAACGGCACCAAGGACTGCTTACTATGGATCAAGTGCTTTATGTTCGTTATTTCATGTAATCCTTGGAACATCTTAGGGAAGGTGTTGTTCCAATCCCCTTTCACAGAGCAAGAAAGAGACGGAGAGCTGCAGCATCTTGCTCAAGGCCACAGGAAGAATGTGGACACGGGCTGAGCCAGGGCTGTGTTTCTTCTGCTGAATCACTCGTTACTCATAGCACCATTCTAGACTCATCTGAGTTGCTTATTAATTCTATTGTTTGGCTACATGACTGATTCATCTAATAAGTGTTTATTGATGGCAATTATAGGCCAGACAGCAGGAGAGCAAAGATTAGCAAAGCTCCCTGTTATCACCAGGTCTGTCTGGTGGGGAAGACAAGACAAATCAAGGGGCAATTACAAAGTAATGTGATGGGTGCTGTCAGGACAGGTCAAGGACAGGGTGATATGGAGAGGCACGTGATGAGCACAGGAGGGGGCGGGCTAGAGAGGAATGCAGGGGAGGGGGGTGGGGAACGAGATCCCCCAGGCATTAGACAGGATTTCTCCCAACAAACGAGGCAGTGGACAGCCTGCGTCGGGCTTTCCCTAGAGTGCGTGCGGCCAGCAACCTGTTTAGGAAGGTCTGTGCCCCTCCTCCGCCTGCAAGGTTCCTTTCCAACACGAGGAAGCGGCATCCTTGGGAACCATCGGCCCTTCCGGGCCCTGTGCAACTGTTAAAGGACTTAGACCACTAGGCTGGAGGGAATAGGCCACGTCCTCCTTGGCCTTAGAAACCGTCCTTTAAAAACAGACACAGGAAGGCAGACACTGAGATGCATCCTGATATCCAAGTGGAGCTAGTGGTAAAGAACCTGCCTGCCAGTGCAGGAGACATAAAAGACACGGGTTTGATCCCTGGGTTGAGAAGATCCCCTGGAGGAGGGCATGGCGATCCACTCCAATATTCTTGCCTGGAGAATCCCATGCACAGAGCTGCCTGGCAGTCTATTGTCCAAAGGGTTGCAAATCAGACACGAATAAAGCAACTTAGCACGCCTGCACAGTGTCCAATGGAGACCCAGTGACACTGAATATCAGTAGCCTGTCTGTCACTCACGTCTGTGGGTATCAGGGTAGTGACACAGTTTCCCAGGACATCAGAGGTTTCATCTTAATTGACTCATTAGTGTTCAAAATGTTTTTCCTTTTTCATGTTTTTTTTCCTTTCAGTTCCCTCATGCTGGGTCTCCATGCAGATGATAAAGGGAACACCTAAAGCAATTCAGTTCAGTTCAGTTCAGTTGCTCAGTCATGTCCGACCCATGAATCACAGCACCAACTCCTGGAGTTCACTCAAACTCACGTCCATCGAGTCGGTGATGCCATCCAGCCATCTCACCCTCTGTCGTCCCCTTTTCCTCCTGCCCCTAATCCCTCCCAGCATCAGAGTCTTTTCCAATGAGTCAACTCTTCACCTGAGGTGGCCAAAGTACTGGAGTTTCAGCTTTAGCATCATTCCTTCCAAAGAACACCCAGGGCTGATCTCGCCTAAAGCAATTACCTAAATTAAAAGATGCTTGCTCCTTGGAAGAAAAACTATGACCAATCTAGACAGCATATTAAAAAGCAGAGTCATTATTTTGCCAACAAAGTTTCGTCTAATCAAAGCTATGATCTTCCAGTAGTCATGTATGGATGTGAGAGTTGGATTATAAAGAGAGCTGAGCACCAAAGAATTGATGCTTTTGAACTGTGGTGTTGGAGAAGACTCTTGAGAGTCCCTTGGACAACAAGGAGATCAACCCAGTTCATCGTAAAGAAAATCTGTCCTGAATATTCATTGGAAGGACTCATGCTGAAGCTCCAATACTTTGGTCACCTAATGCGAAGAGCTGACTCTCTAGAAAAGACCCTAATGTTGGGAAAGATTGAAGGCAGGAGAAGGGAATGACAGAGGACAAGATGGTTGGATGGCATCACTGACTCGATGGACATGAGCAAGCTCCGGGAGTAGGTGATGTACAGGCAAGTCTGGCGTGCTGCAGTTCACAGGGTCGCAAAGAGTTGGACACGACTGAGCAACTGAACTGAACTGAAAGCAATTATCTAGATGCCATTTTTAAAGCATTTTTGCCAAGTGTAAAATCTGCATATTACACTGCATTATCTGCATATTTGTGAAGAAACATTTACCAATTACCTGAATAAGAAGATAATGGCATGAAATCTTTGCCTGAAGTGATAAGCCAGAAAATCCTCCTTCAGGGCAAAGGTCTGGGCAACCAAAAAGAATGCCACGTTTTCTCTACACCCACTGATTTACAACAGTGAGCATGTTATCAACAACGAAAAACCCCAGCATTAGAGTATGTGTTCGAGTAACCGAGGCTCTGACTGTGAGAAGTGTGTTGTCTACACTCAGTCTAAGACACGAGACACGAGGCCCCCACTGGTGTGATGCCGTGTGACGGGATGCTCCCCTAGGTTACTGTGTGAAGTGCAGGGCGCCCCACGCTTGCCCGGCCCCGCTGCAGAGTGCAGACGTATAGAGCGGGTGGAGAGGAGAGGCTGCTCTGCTTATTTCAGCCAACCTTATCAAGGCCAAGACCATCAGGTGATAATGTGTGAATGAATCAGAAGGGGTGGCCCGGGGATTTCTGCACTCACAGCAACCTTCACACTTCACTCCTGGCCAGCTCGCATTTTCCTCTGCTGAGCGCTTACCAGCCACTTTTCACAGGAGACTCAGAACACCCATCTTACTAATTTGTTCAGGGCAGAAGCCCTGTTAGAATTATACTCTGTTGCAGAGATTGCTGCATTGCTACAATATCCCTGCCAAACTCCCGCAAGGCGGTGTCTCCTGCTGTCATTTTTCTTCTGGAAACAAAGGCCTGTGGTCACTCATTCACTCATCAAGCATTTTTAGGGAGCATGTATTAAGTGCCAGGCACTGTGCTAGGCCCTGGGGGGAGGGGGTCACAGGGGCAGATCCAGGAGACACGATCTCCATTCCATAGAGCTCCCAGGGTAGTAGAGAAGCTGAATTTGAAGCAACCAAAGACACAGACCAACATGTGTGTGCATGCTAAGTCACCTCAGTCATGTCTAACTCTTTGCGACCCCATGGACTGTAGCCAGCCAGGCTCCTCTGTCCATGGGATTCTCCAGGTAAGAATACTGGAGTGGGTTGCCATGCCCTCCTCCAGCAATTCTTCCCGACCCAGGGGTCGAACCTGGGTCTCCTGAGGTTCCTGCGTTGCAGGCGGATTCTTTACCACTGAGCCAAGGGGGAAGCCCACAGACCAACACATAAAGGCCCATTTGGTTAAGAGCTAAGACCATTTGGTTAAAAGCTAAGCTCTAGGTCCTAACAACGAAGGATTTAAAGCAGACCACCCATGTTTTTTTCTCTTCTCTCCACCCCCAAGTATGTACAAGCATGTTTGCAGGAGGCATGAGTCCTCAGGAGATCTGAGCGCTTGGCCGATTTCAGAGGCACCAAGGGTGGGAGCGGTCTCCATGCTGGCGGGAGCTACAGGATAGGTGTGGGATGCACGCTGCGCTGGGTCAGAAGAGCTGTCTGCCACGCCTCAGGGCCTGATTTAAAACCACACAAAGGGACTTCCCTGGTGGTCTGGTGGCTAAGACTCCACACTCCCAAGGCAGGGAGCCTGGGTTCCATCCCTGGTAAGGGAACTAGATCCCACATGCCACAGCTAAGAGTTTCTGGAGCAGGAAATGGCAGCCCACTCCAGTATTCATGCCTGGAGAATCCCATGGCCAGAGGAGCTGGGCAGGCTACAGTCCATGGGGTCGCATAGAGTCAGACGCACCTGAAGTGACTTAGCACTCAGCACAAGAGTTCACAGGCTGCAACAAAGACCCCGTGCAGCCAAATAAACAAATAAATATCTTTTTGAAAAAACCACACAGGAGCACATGAGAGCTTTGTGAGTCCTTTTCTCTTCTTTGCAGCCCACCTCCTGTGCCCAACCATTTTCTTGCCTCTTGCTCGAAACACCACCCAAATGCTGGGATTGATGACAATTTTCTGACCAGTTTTCACCAGTGAAGAAGCCTGCCTTTTCCCAGGGGTGGCCTTGAAGTCCGTGAGCCCTCTTGTTCATCCCCAGAGAGAAGCTCACAAACTGCCCTGAAGCTGATGAGTGTTGATAAAACCCAAACTCACTCCTTTGTGTCTCTGAACAGGAAGAATCCGATTACTCACAGTCGCAATGAGAGCAGCAAGGCTTATAAGTAAACCTAAGAGCGTCACCTGCCACAACGTGGAATCGACGTGCCACACATTTTAACTCCTCTCCCAAGGCTCCCCCGAGACACACAGGTCTCAGGAAAAACACAGGTCTCTCAAGACACCCTGGTCTTCTGTGACCTTTATCCCCTCATCCCACCCAATAGGAAGTACTCAGGCCCAGGTGTCTCAGAGCCAGCTGGGTGGAAAACCACAGAGAGTCCAGAGGCTGATGGGTGACTGGCGCATGATGCTGAGGACACCAAACCAAAGGGATGCCCAAGGCCATGGGGATTTTGACAAATTAAAATCAGAGTCTGGAAGAAAATGGATACATGTATATGTATAGCTAAGTCCCTTCCGCTGTTCATCTGAAAATACCAGAACATTATTAATCGGCTATGTGCGTGCGCGCTAAGTCGCTTCAGTTGTGTCCAACTCTGCGACCCCATGGACTGTAGCCTACTAGGCTCCTCTGACTATGGGATTCTCCAGGCAAGAATACTGCAGTGGGTTAAATTGGTTATCAGTTCAGTTCAGTCGCTCAATTGTGTCCAACTCTTTGCTATACCACAATGCAAAATAAAAAGTTTAAAGTTAAAAAAAATAAAATAGTTAACAACAACAAAATATCAGACTTAAGAGGGTTTTACCACTAATGGGGCTTCCAAGTTCATCTGAGACTCCTGGGGGAGGATTTTGGCCAGAAGACCAGAGGAAGGCATTTCAAATATGGACTTGCTTGAGGGTCCCCCCAGGATGAGCTGTCAGGGCGAGGAGGGCATATCCATAGAAACAGGGCCCCAAGATGGCAAAAGGTCCCATCTCAGCCAACAGTCCTTCTGGACCCTTGCCTGCTCTCCCCTGACCATCACCCACCCATCCCACTCTGCCTGTCCTGCCCCCACACCCTCGAGGGGCCTACCCTCCGACCCTGGATGGTGGCAGAGATCAGAGAACCGCCCTCGTTCCTGGAGCCCCTACTGGGAAGAGTCAGGCCCTTGGCAGGGTTCCATGGGTTCTAACCCTCATTGTGACCCCTGCATTAACTAGCATTTCCCATGTATCAAAAATGAAGAAATGAGGGGCTTCTCTGGTGGTCTATGGTTAAGACTCTGTGCTTCCACTGCACGGGGCCTGGGTTCCACCCCTGGTCGGGGAACTAAGATCTCTTAGGCTGCATGCTGCGGCCAAAAAAAAATGAGGAATTGAGGCTTTGAGGTTTTGGAACTTGCCCAGAGCCAGGTGCCTAGGAAGAGAGCTAGGCTGCAACCACAGGCAGTGAGCCTCGGAGCCCGTTCTGTAAATGCTGCCCCTGTTCTGCTTGGATATCTGCCAGCTGCCAGCATCTGCAGCGGCTCAACTGTGGGGCGTGGGCATAGGTCCTACATGGCGTGTGGCTATGACCACAGATCAGACCAAGGCTCTGGTTCATCAAAGGGAAAAAAAACAGCGTGAGGCATGGGTGTGGGTGGCCACGGGGTGACTTTAGGTCCTAGGGGCCCCTCATCTGCAAAGGGGAGTGTGAGGACCCTGCCCCGGGCTGCAGGCAGGGGCGCTGCTGTGGGAGCAGATGGCAAGCAGATCAAATTCAGGAATTCTCCGCCCCCAATATATTCACAGAATACGGAGGAACACAGCACTTGTGTATATTCAAGGATCTTCACAGGGAGGACTTAGCTCCTTTTACTGATATCTGTGGCTGTGCTTAGTCTGTGATATCTGATATCTTAGGCTGTGCGACCCCATGGACTGTAGCCCACCAGGCTCCTCTGTCCATGGGGATTCTCCAGGCAAGAATACTGTAGTTGCCATGCCCTCCTCCAGGGATATCTGTGGGGACTAACAGAGAGTTCCAGTAGGACCCAAATCAGAGCAAGACATACAGAGCCCGGCCCCCAGAGAGGATTTGAAAAGTTAGCCCCCCACCATTCTGGGAGAGGTGACCCTGGCTCTAGATTGCTCTGAATGAAGGGAACCTGAGGGGTGACAGCTCCAGGCAGCAGGAGGGTTAGTGTACCTCCTGGCTCCCTGCGGAGGCTTGTTCTGAGCAGGGCAGCAGCTTTAGATCAGCAGTTCCTCTCATGCATGTGCTCAGGCCTTCAGTCCTGTAGACTCCTTACGACTCCATGGACTGCAGCCCTCCAGGCTCCTCTGTCCGTGGGATTCTCCAGGTGAGGATACTGGAGCAGGTTGCCATTTCCTTCTCCAGGGCATCTCCCGAACCAGGGATCAAACCTGGGTCTCCTGTGTTAGCAGGTAGACTCTTTACCGTTGAGCCACTTGGGAAGCCCCAGGGGCTCCTCTACGTCTCATGAAAATGATTCCCAAGTAACAGCAGCCATGGCAGCTCTGATGAGCTGCAAGCGCACTACTCTGTTTGATGCCATATGTACAGCATCTCCATCAAGCCTTCCCAGAGCTCTGGGAGCGGAATTCTGTCACTACACCCATTTTAAAGATGAGCACGATGAGGTCAGGAGACGTCTGAACTCAAGTCTGTTGTAACCAGGACTCTGCCTCTTGGCATGACCTCTGACCTCCTAGAACACCCTGCACTCTGTCCTCGGTGTCCCCAGTCCCAAGAACTGACAAGGGGTGACAGCGCTCTTCTCCAAAAGAAAGCTGAGGCTGGTTTGTAAGAAGCTGTTACAGACTCAGTTTGTATTTCAAAAATTTTCAGAAATGATTGAAATCATCTCTTCAGACATCAAGTTCGAAATGTCCCTATATGCAGCTCAAAAATCTCTGCTTTGGGGGTATTCCCCGGGAAGGGCCCCACACTTCTCGTCCACATGGCTGGGGACATTCACAAAGGGGACACAGAGGCAGGGAGGCCCTGACTTGGCGGTCTGTTACAAGGAGCCTGGAGGAAATAAACAAGTTATTTTGTTCCTGTGCTCACGTGCTCTGTCCCATCGCCAGCGGGGAGAGTCCTCAGAATTCAGTGACTAATCAGATGATAGGCTGTAAAACACACCCCTGAATGTCATCAGAGCCCAGGCATTCGCACCGGGAATCCAGAAATAAGCTGTCACCGCAGGGATGTGTGCCGGCTGGAAATAATTTCCAGAACATGTTTCGTAATCTAGAGCCGGGACTCAGCGAGCCAGACAGGAAAGGTCAAGACTAGCCTCTCGTCCTGCCGGCCCAGCCTCCTCTCCTGTCCTGTCTCCGGGGCCCCTGCTTGCTGCCCGGCCCTGGGCCCCCAGGTCCCATCCCCACAATTGCCAGCAGAGCCAATTGTCCTGGCACCATGTCTCACCATGTCACTTCACTCTCACTGAAGGCAGATCTCATTGTTACCTTGACTTGTCTTAAACATGTTTTGAGTAATTGTCAAAATTTGTTAAGTAGTTTATACACCAGACATTTAAATGTCAAGTGATTACTGCTATCAGATTCTTTACTTATCCAATACGCCTAGATTGAAAGACATGTTTTAAAATAACTTTTCCAAGTCAGCTTTGCTCAGAGTAGAAAATATAAATGACACGTTTAAATGAACAGATAAGAACTCTGCCTGAGGAAAGCGCACATTCAAATAATTATTTTAACATAAAACTTCTAAGTATCTTCTTTAGATTCTTGACTGCTTTTTTGGTTAGGACAAAGGATGTGGCTGCTGAAAAGAAAATAGACATTCAGTGAGTAGATTTATGAAAATCGGTTCTTTGGGAATACTTCTTGATGGGGATCTAAGCACCAAAGAATTGGTGCTTTTGAACTATGGGGTTGCAGAAGACTCTTGAGAGTCCCTTGGACTGCAAAGAGATCAAACCAATCAATCAACCCTGAATATTCACTGCAAGGACTAAAAAGTTCAACCTAAAGGAAATCAATCCTGAATATTTATTGCAAGGACTGATGCAGAAGCTGAAGCTCCAATATTTTGTCCATCTGATGCAAAGAACCAACTCATTGGAAAGACCCTGATGCTGGGAAAGATTGAGGGCAGGAGGAGAAGGGGGTGACAGAGGACGAGATGGTTGGATGGCATCACTGACCCAATGGACATGAGTTTGAGTAAACTCTGGGAGTTGGTCATGGACAGAGAGGTCTGGCATGCTGCAGTCCATGGGGGTCGGAAAGAGTCAGACATGACTGAGCAACTGAACAACAACAAAAGTGAGCCAAAGTCCACAGCTTTCTTGATGCAGACTGGGTCCCCGACTAAAAACAACCGACACAGGAAGTTTCAGTTCCCAGGGCACTGGCCTCTACCCTACTGGTGCCTTTTGCTGTTGCTGCTGCTAAGTCGCTTCAGTCGTGTCCGACTCTGTGCGACCCCATAGACGGCAGCCCACCAGGCTCCCCCGTCCCTGGGATTCTCCAGGCAAGAACACTGGAGTGGGTTGCCATTTCCTTCTCCAATGCATGAAAGTGAAAAGTGAAAGTGAAGTCGCTCAGTCGTGTCCGACTCTTCACAACCCCATGGACTGCAGCCTACCAGGCTCCTCCGTCCATGGGAGTTTCCAGGCAAGAGTACTGGAGTGGGGTGCCATTGCCTTCTCTGACTGATGCCTTTTAAGCACTTGTAAATTTCTTAAGAACAAATCAATGACCTCATTATGCTTGTTTATGATCACAGTCATTTGTGAAGTCAATCACTGATAAAACTTGAGAGGACAAAGTGTACCAGCCTAAGGGGGAGAGGGAGACAGTGGGATCTGATGAGGCTGGACTCAGGGACTCAGGATTCATGTTTCTGTCACACAGAAGCTCCTATCTCTGAAGACACAGGCCGGAGCTAAAGAATGAGCTCACCTCTACCACAAATTCAATTATGAGCGACAGGATCTTAAACACTGAGAATCTGAAACCCTTTGATTCTGATCCCTTTAGGAAATCCACATACCTGTAAATGATTCACTTGGTCGCTGTAGGAAAATCAAATCTGAGAAAGATTTAGGCTGGTGAATGAGTAACGTGGAGCTGACTGATGATTATATAGCAAGGGAAGGGAAGGAGAGGGATATCGGGGACCTGGGCCCGACAAGCAGGGGTTCTGGGCACTCAGGTCCATCAGTTCCTCCGGGATCCAGGGAGCCAAACAGAAATGACCTTTCTTAGCACAGAACTGGGGACACAAAGTGACTGGGAAGACATTCGCCATGGCTGGCTGATACGTCCTGTGTGTTTTGTGGGGATCAGGGAAACAGCAGTTGTGTAAAAGGATGATTCACAACTAAAGCGGAAAAAAAAGCATCAATTCCGTCAAGTGACAAGTAAACAAGAAACATTTATCATGTGGTATCATTGTGCTTGGGGGATTCCAGGACAAGCATCACCTTTGACCCTGCCCTGTCCCAGGGCTTGCTCGTCTGAGGAGACAGGACTACGCATCACTCTCTCTCCTGTTCCATTAGCTAAAACAAATGGCTGCAATTTCACACTTGACTTTGTCCTTAGAAACAGAGACGTAAAGGAAGAGCATCCAAGTTTCACAATAAAATCTAACGTACCTGCCTATGCTTTCTTGTTCCAAGAAATACCAAGGAAGGCAACAATACTATTATTTTATTAAAACATAATCAGAGAGTGTGTGGAGGGGCCGTTATATTCTAGAGTTGAGAGCTGAGGGCAGACAAGGTATGGAGTTCTAAAATAACAACTTCGGACTTCCCTGGTGATCCACAGGTTAAGAATCTGCCTTGCCAATGTGGGGGACACAGGTTCAATTCCTGGTCTGGGAAGATCCCGCGTGCTCTAAAGGCTGCCCCTCAAGAGCCTGTGTGCCGCAACAAAGAATAGCCCCCACTCAGCCTGCATGCAGCAAAGGAGACCCAGCACAGCCAAAGATGAAAATAAAATACAACCTTAATAACAACTTCATGGGGATAAAATTTCAGAGAATAAACTGCATGCATTTAAAGCATAAGACTTCCCTGGTGGCTCAGACGGTAAAGCGTCTGCCTACAATGCGGGAGACCCAGGTTCGATCCCTGGATCGGGAAGATTCCCTGGAGAAGGAAATGGCAATCCACTCCAGTATTCCTGCCTGTAAAATCCCATGGACAGAGGAGACTGGTGGGCTACAGTTCATGAGGTCCCAAAGAGTCAGACACGACTGAGCGACTTCACTTTCACTTCTTTTCAAAGCATAAAATCAGGTGAGTTTTGACAGATGACAACACCCATGGAACCACCACCAGAAGCAAGATACATAACACTTCCAACGCTCCCCTACTGAACACCTGCCTACCTTGCCCCAGCTACCGCTTGGTTTCCATCACTGCCCAAGAGCAATGGTGCCAGGGAGGAGTGCTCCACCTGACTCCTGCCCAAGGGCTTTGTGTGTGTGTGCATGGGGGCGTTAAAGCACAAGTATATTTTATTTTGCTCCACTGTATACAATACTAGCAGGTGACAGAGCTTTATGAAGACAGAAGACAGGTTGGGGGAAAGGGGGTCTCAGAGTCAGTAAAACCTATAAGTGAAAGTGTTAGTTGCTCAGCAGTGTTTGACTATTTGCCACCCCATGGACTGTAACCCGCCAGGCTCCTTGGTCCATGGGAATTCTCCAGGCAAGCATACTGGAGTGGGTGGCCATTTCCTCTTCCAAGGGATCTTCCCGCCCAGGGATTGAAGACCCAGGGATTGAACCCGGGTCTCCTGCACTGCAGGTAGATTCTTTACTGTCTGAGCCACCAGGGAAACCCTGGTGTGCTCCAAACATCCAGCCCTCTTTGGGGGTGGTCTTCCACGAAGGGCAAACGACAAGGTTGAGACCCACAGCCCAGCAAACTCAGCTCAGAACTCAGGTCTACGGTGTCCATCTCTGCACTGTGCCTCCAGAAAGCATCTCTTTTTGTTTTTGAATGTATGACACATTGTTTTCATAAGTCAAAGGGCTGCTTAATCGTTTCGACTAAAAGAAATACATGCCACACAGCACATGTGAAGGGACATCTCAGCCACATGGAAGGGTGTGGGAACTAGCTTTGGGACTACCTGGAGAAAACTTCAGAAAATTCCTGCCAGGATTTTAGAACCGTCCTGTTGTGTTGGACTGCAAGGAGATCCAACCAGTCCATCCTAAAGGAAATCAGTCTTGACTATTCATTGGAAGGACTGATACTGAAGCTGAAACTCCAATACTTTGGCCACCTGATGTGAAGAACTGACTCACTGGAAAAGACCCTGAGGCTGGGAAAGATTGAAGGCAGGAGGAGAAGGTGACAACAGAGGATGAGATGGTTGGATGGCATCATTGACTCAATAGACATGAGTTTGAGCAAGCTCCGGAAGTTGGTGATGGACAGGGAAGCCTGGTGTGCTGCAGTCCATGTGGTTGCAAAGAGCCGGACACGACTGAGCGAGTGAACTGAACTGAACTGTGTCTGTCTACACAGAACAGCTCCTACTGTATTTGTGTCTGTCTCATGTATTGGTATCGATTGCTGTAGCTGTTCTGTTTTCTCTTATGAAGTATACTTGACGTACAAAAACCTGCATATTTAAAGAGGTCTATCTGATAACGTCTGACATATACACACACCCAAGAAACCATCACCGAAATCAATATAATAAACAATCCATCATTCTTCCCCAGTTTCCTGACACCCTTTTCACTCCTTGCCAATCACCCTTCCCTGACCACCCCACTCTGTTCCAAGGCAAGGACTGATCCACTTTCTGTAACATAGATTAGCTTGCATTTAAAAAACTTGCTACAAATGGAATCTTACAGCATGTACTCTGTTTTGTCTGGCTTCTTTTATTCAGCATAATTATTTTGAGATTCATTCAAGTTGTTCCATTTATTCATCCCTTTTCACCATAGCGTGCACGCATGCTAAGTTGCTTCAGTCGTGTCCGACTCCTTTGTGACCCCACGGACTGCTGCTCGCCAGGCTCTTCTGTCCATGGGATTCTCCAGGCAAGAGAACTGGAGTGGGTTGCCATTTCCTCCTCCAGAGGATCTTCCCATCCCAGGGATCGAACCCGTGTCTCCTGTGTCTCCTGCCTTGCAGGCATATTCTTTACCCACTGAGCTACCTGGGAAGCTCTTTTCATGGTCAAGCAGAGTTCACTGTATGCTGCTGTTGCTACTGCTAAGTCGCTTCAGTTGTGTCCGACTCTGTGCGACCCCATAGACGGCAGCCCACCAGGCTCCCCCATCCCTGGGATTCTCCAGGCAAGAACACTGGAGTGGGTTGCCATTTCCTTCTCCAATGCATGAAAGTGAGAAGTGAAAGTGAAGTCACTCAGTCGTGTCCGACTCTTAGCAACCCCATGGACTGTAGTCCACTAGGCTCCTCCGTCCAGGGGTTTTCCAAGCAAGAGTACTGGAGTGGGGTGCCATTGCCTTCTCCGGAGTTCACTGTATGGATAGACACAATTTACTCATCCGTTACCTGTCACAGAACAGTGTGGGGCTATTACAAATAACGACACTGCGAACATTCACATCCGAGACTTTGTGTGGACACATTTCATTTTTCTTGTAAACACGGAGGAATGGGATGGTTGAATCACGTGGCAGGTGTATGTTTATCTTTTTAAGAACTGCCCAGCTGATTTAGCAAACAGCTGTATATAGTCTGACATTCATTCCGTCTATATGAATGTGAGGACATAACAACCGCAACTGCTCCGCACCCTCATAAAACAGGGTATGGTCAGCCCTTTTTAAAGAAAAAAACGGCCAGTCGGGAAATTCCCTGGCATTCCAGTGGTTCAGATTCCTTGCTCTCACTGCCAGGGGCCCAGGTTCAGTCCCTGGTCGGAGAACTAAGAACCCATAAGCTTTGCAGTCTGGTACAGAACAGAACAGAAGAAAATAAAATACCATTTGTCCATTCAAATTGGTATGGGGGTGTCTCACTGTGGTTTTAATTTGCAGTTCTAGTGACTAACAATGGTGAGCACCTTTTCATGTGTTTATCTTTGTTGACATATCTGTTCAAACCATTTGGACCTCTTTTATTGGGATATTTATTAAGTTTTAGTTCTTTATAGACTCTGGGTATGATTTTTTTGTCAGCTATATGATTTACAAAACTCACCCCCATCTGTGCCTTGACTTTTCATTCCCTCAACATTCCAGCTAAAGAACAAAGGTTTTTTAATCCTGATGGAGCCCACTTTGTCATTTTTCTTCTTTTATGGGTCATGCCTACAGCATTTTATCCGACAAACCTCTCCTTAATCCAGGATAATGGAGAGTTTCCCTGCTTTCTCTTCTGGAAACTTTATAGATGTAGATTTACACTCAGGCCTATGATTTAACGCGCTTTTAAGTTATTTTTTGTGTGTATTGTACAAGGTATAGATCAGAGTTTATGATTTTGCATATGGATATTCAACTTTTTAAACACTATTTGTTAGAAGCCATCCTTTAGTTTATGATTTTGCACATGGATATTCAACTTTTTAAGCACTATCTGTTAAACACCATCCCAGGCAGCACTAGCGGTAAAGAAACCACCTGCCAATGATGGAGAGATATAAGAGATGCAGATTTGACTCCGGGGTCGGGAAGATCCCCTGAAGAAGGGCATGGCAGTCCACTCCAATATTCTTGCCTGGAGAATCCCATGGACAGAGGAGCGATGAGCTACAGTCCATGGGGTCACAAAGAGTCGGACATGACTGAGCAACTTGGACTTTGACTTTCATCCTTTCTCCACTGAACTGCCTCTGAATCTTTGTTGAAAATTAGTTGTCATATATGTATGAGTCTATCTCTAGACTCTACTCTGCCTGGATTAGCACAAGTTTTTAAGGAAAAGATAATTCAAAAACCAGTTTATTTTTATTCTTGTGGAGCCATGCCGTGAGGCTTGTGGGAATCCTAGTTCCCCAGTGAAGGACTGAACCCATGCCCCCTGCAGTGGAAGCATGTGTCTGAATCCCTGGACCACCAGGGAAGCCCCAGCATAGCTTTAAAATAAGCCTGTTCACTTGGTTTAGCTGGTAAAGAAACCGAGGCCCAAGAGCCGACCTTGTTTGCTCAAAGTCCAAACTGCCTTCCACTGGTGACACATCATCTCCTAAGATTCACTTCTTTTACCTGCAAGGAGAGGGTCTATGCCAAGAAAAATTAGTTGGTATGACAGAAATCAACATATTAAAATACAGTCTCATTTCTGTGATGAAAGCAAGGTTTACAACTATGAACAATCAGCTTTTAGCAAAAGCAAAGAAATACATAAATATATTTCAGTCACAAAGAAAGCACAACTCCCTAAATTTCAGAGACCCCTTCCCATCTCTTGGCTTCCCTGGTGGCTCAGACGGTAAAGAATCTGCCTGCAATGCAGGTGACCCAGCTTCGATCCCTGGGTCAGGATGATCCCCTGGAGAAGGGAATGGCTACCCACTCCAGTATTCTTGCCTGGAGAACCCCATGGACAGAGGGGCCTGGCGAGCTACAGTCTATGGGGTCACAAAGAGTTGGACAGGACTGAGCATCTAACACTTTCACTTTCCCACCCCACTGCTCCGCTCAGGGCTCCACCTAGCTCACGTGTCCCCAAAAGCTCTGAGCATCTCTAATCCTTGCACAATAATGCTGCCAACATTCCATTCATTTCTTCACTGCTGGCAAGTGAGGTGGTGAAAACATTTTAAACTCTTAACTATACCTTAATTTGTCTATATACTGTTTAAGAAGCTATGCTCTGGGAGGACTTCCCTGGTGGCCCAGTGGTTAAGAATTTGCCTTGCAATGCAAGGGACTCAGGTTCAATCCCTGGTCAGGAAACTAAGCTCCCACAAGCCTTGGAGCATGCACCACAACTACGGAGCCCTCCTTCTCTGGAGCACATGCGTCACAAGGAAAGATCCACACGATGCAACGAAAATTTTGTGTGCTGCAACTAAGACCTGATGAAGCCAAATAAGTAAATTTTGAAAAAGAGAAGCAGCAGCACCTATACCCTGGAAAAGGAAATAAAAGCAGTTTAGTAAGAGATGCAGTAAAACGCTGAGGTAAACCCAGCCCTTCGGAGGTGGATGTGAGTCGATGTCTTCCCTCCATCACTTTAATCAAGTTAGCCCAGCTGTGGTATCCTTGTGGTATTCTTTTCCATGGGGCCAGCACTTCCTGCCTCATGAACCATCATGTAGGTAAAGCAGGTAAAGCTGAAAGTATAATATTTAGCGCATGTGTGCGTGCTCAAGGGCTTCAGTCGTGTCTGACTCTTTGTGACCCTATGGACGGTAGCCCTCCAGGCTCCTCTGTCCATGGGGTTCTCCAGGCAAGAATACTGGAGTGGGTTGCCATGCCCTCCTCCAGGGGATCTTTCCAACCCAGGAATCAAACCTGTGTCTCCAGCATTGCAGGTGGATTCTTTACCCACTGAGCCACCTGGGAGACTCTTTGCGACCCCATAGACTATACAGTCCATGGAATTCTCCAGGTCAGAATACTGGAGTGGGTAACCTTTCTCTTCTCCAGGGGATCTTCCCAACCCAGGGATCGAACCTAGGTCTCCCGCACTGCAGGCGGATTCTTTACCAACTGAGCCACAAGGGAAGCCCAAGAATACTGGAGTGGGTAGCCTATCCCTTTTCCAGTGGATCTTCCCAACCCAGGAATCGAACTGGGGTCTCCTGCATTGCAGGCAGATTCTTTACTAACTGAGCCCGTATTCAGCACAGCCTGGCATATGTTTGGCACTAACAGATGATGGTTCTTCACAACTTACCATTATGTTCATCCCAGGCCTCCCCTCTGTGAGCGTCCCACCAGTCCCCTCTGACTCCTGGGGTGCCTTCTAGTAGCTTCTGTTCCAGTCATTTTCCAGCTCCTGTTTCCTTACGTTTCAGGGTCTCAGCCTTTCATGTGATACTGAGTCCAAATAATAACCTCTCCTTCTTGAATGCTGGATGGAGAGGTTTCTGTCTGTTGTTATCACAGACGCTTCCTTGGGAAGCCATGTGACTTAGCGTCTCCCGAGTGTGGTTCTCATGGTCCACCTCACTCCCCTGGGTCATGTGGGGACACTGTTTCTCCATGGGGCCCAGGAGGAGTGCTGGGCTGGAGGCACCACTGGCTTCTGATGAAATGCATCATACATGTGGTAAGCTAAAGACCTTTATCCCTCAGCATCTAAACAAGTCTGGTCTTCACAGGTCATAAAAAGCAAGGCTTTGAGATTCAGATAAATGAAATGCCAAGAGAAAAACAAAACAAAACAAAAAAAGCACTAAAAAAATTTCTTTTGGTACCTCTGTTTTCCACAGAAGAAATCTTGAAATTTCATATTCCTGATAAAGAAACATTTGACATTTCAAAAGAGGTGCACTGTTAGAAGCAACACGTTACTTCAAAGATGCTATTATAGTTTAAATGAGATACAATAGGTGATTGGAAAACAGGAATACGATAGGTTGCGGATTCAATACACACAAAAATTAATGCCACATTAATCAATGTGTACAAGATAAACCTAGTGGACTTCTTCAAGTATCCCTCCCTTTCTTGTTTCTTACTTTCTCTTGAAATTACCATTTCAAAAAGCAAAACCGAGTCAATCTAAATATAACTGCAGACTTCCTCCCCTCAAGACATAAAGTACCAATGAAAACTTTTCCTGATGATGTAATACAGCTATTTTCATTCGGGTCCCACTGGCTCTCTCCCTTTAGGTAGAGCAAGCAGCAACAGACTCTCTTTAGAATTATTTCAAAGTGAACTGACAGCTTCAACCCAATTCTGACAATGCACAACTCTCTTATTATTTGCACCACCTCTCTGATGTCTGAGAACTTTACCCCTTGTGCTAACATCAAGGGAAATACAATCAACTCTTGACAGCACATGAGGGGCCATGCCAGACGTCCAGTGGAGTGCCTTATACACAGCAGGCATCTACTTAATGTTGGAAGAATGGAGCCGCTGATTCAAGCTCAAGACACCAACAGGGCAAGTGGCCCCAGAGTTTAAGCAGGAATCCAAAATAGCAGCTCTGTAGCGACGGAAGGTGACCATGGACACCGTCACCTCCCCTTCTCCATTCACGACCCAAAAGATCGACATTTGTGAAGCGTTTCATCCCATTGCAAAGATCACAAGAAGTTCAAGTGCAGAATTTCAGAGTCAGGCCCAAGATGAAAGATATTTTAAGGGAGGGAAAGCACAGAGGGTTAACCATCTCCTCAGCAGATCACAGGAGACCTGGGTTTCCTCGGAACAAAAGGAACGATTTTAATGCATCCCACGTTCGCTTCCTACCACCCTCTTGCAGAGCCGAGCACATAGCTGGCTTTCTGCTTTCTTGTGTTGAAAAATAACCATGAGCATGTTACCAACAATGGAGACAGTTTATGGCCCCCAAACAGTAACTCTTGCTTCAGCAGCATGAATTCTGGCTACAGAAATAGTTGGATGGTTTGGCCAAAGAATATCTCCGGTTCTTCCAAGTTCTCTTTTCATTGTGTATAACACAACCTTTCCATAAACACAAAGGTATATAATACCTTCAGTTCTGTTAACAGTAGGTTTTACAAAACCCTTTAGCTGTGTCTGGAAGAACAGATACAAATATGGCATCATCATGTCAAAAGTCCCAACAATTTCATATCCTGAAATTATGAGACTCCAAGGTTGGAGGAGAGGAGGATGACTAGGGTTGATAGTGGGCTCGGCCCATGATATTGTCTTGATGCCACGTGTCCCCGCCACATGATGCACTCCTCCCCTCCGTGCCTACCACAGAATTAGACCCAATCTAGTGGCTATAAAGTTATCTTCCCAAGGAGTCCAAATATGAGGACTTCCCTTGTGGTTCAGTGGCTAGGACTCCACGCTGCCTATGCAGGGGCCCAGGTTCAAAGATCCCAAGTGCCACAGTGAAGACTTGGTGCAGACAAATAAGCAAGTAAATAAATAAATATGTAGTTTTTATAAAGAAAGGTGGCAAAATATAAATGATTGAAGGCAGTATGTGACTGAAAATGGCTTAGTCCCCTGCGGTCCACACTGAAATATATACCACGTCCCTTAAAATAACCCTTGTAATTCGAGAGTCCCAGAGCTCAATTGTAATAGGCAGGAAAGAGTGTCTGTAAAGAATATGAAAGGGAGTGTTTCTCCTTTGTATCTCAGGGGGTCCTGAGATGCTAGAACAATTTAACCAAGGGTAGCCACGTGTGTGTGCTTAGTCAACTCTTTGCAACCCCATAGACTGTAGCCCACCAGGCTCCTCTACCCATGAAATTTTCCAGGCAAGAATACTGGAGTGATTACCATTTCCTTCTCCAGGGGATCTTCCCGACCAAGGAATTGAACCCAGATCTTTTGCATCTCCTGCACTGGCAGACAGGTTCTTTACCAGCTGAGCCACAGGGGAATCCATTTAACCAAAACTGACTATGAAATAATCGCTTCTGTAGGAATCTGAGTGCCAGATAGATTATCTTTATAACTTTGTTTCATTCAAAGCTTTCTCGGAGGCTTGGATTACCTGTAGAGTCATCTTACTCTGTAATTCTGCCTTCTTTATGAATTTTATCAACCATTTCATTCCCCTTTCTTACTCTCATTATTAAATTCACAAGGGTAAAATGGAGGAGATTGGCAGGAAGAGAATCTGAGGCCAGGAGGTCACGCAAAGTCTAAGTAATGAGCTCAGGCAACATCCAGCCTCACTCAATTCTCATTGGCCTCCTTCTCTCTCAAAATCACATGCTTAGCAGAGGAAAGTTGCTTTTTTCTTTTAATTCTAGAAATCAACTGGCAGTATTAAAAGGAAAAGCTTTATCTAGGATTTTACAAATAGCTATCTGTTATTGATTAAATTATTAGCCCCACATTTTAATGAGCTGGATAAAATGCATTTATTGTAAGCCTTGCATTCTTTCACCATCGAAGGACTTCTGTGCCTCAAACAAGGGACAGAGACAAACTCATAAGTCAGTCTCAAGCTTTCTGTGTGCCCTGCACAAAGAGCACAAATTCCTCAAACCAGGGTCACTTCTCTCCTTCCCTGCGTGTGTGTGGGCTCAGTTAATTCAGTCAGGTCTGATTCTTTTCGATTCTATGGGCTGTAGCCCGCCAAGCTCCTCTGTCCATGGGATACCCTAAGCAAGAATACTGGAGTGGGTAGCTATGCCCTCCTCCAAGGGATCCTCCCGATCCAGGGATCAAACCCGAGTCTCCCGCATTGCTGGTGGATTTTTTACCACTGAGCACCCCCTTCCATGAGGGAAGCAGAAATGATGCAACCCAGTCATCTGTGTATTCATGGAACAGCTCACCTACGGGCAGAAGTGGGGAGAAAGGCAGTTTTTCCAAGTCCAGTTTACTGAGGACCTAGATTTGGGACAGTCCTGCTGTAATCAGAAATCAATTTCAGATCCAGCTCTCAAATTTAAAATACAAATTTCTTTTTCATTTAAAGATCTTCTCAATTACTGAGTTTCTATTACATATTCCAAGCCTGGTGCATCTGTTAAAAGCCCTATAAAGGAGGATGATTTCATTCCAACTCAGCCCCATGAAAAATAAATGTATTTAAGAGTGCAATTTATTAAAAATAAACATCCATTTCTGACTTGGGGATGTTCAGCTTGATAAGCTTCAGAGTTCAGTTAGTTCTCTTTCCAGAGCCGATGACTCCTGAGTCATGACTGAAAATATCACTCATTTTCATAAAGATAACAACAACACCTGAGCCCACCTTCCCCCCCCCCCGCAAAAAAACCCCAAACATCACTGAAAGGTGTTTTCAGCAGAAGCAAAAATCCTATTTAAAATCAAAAACTTGCACTTGGGCAGAAATGGATACTGAAAGCACTTCTTGTGCTTTAAATGACATTAGAGGGCTTTGAAAGTTAAGAGTTTAAAAATACTCTCTAAGAATACAAGCCAAATGACTGCAGGATTATAAGTTCTCTCCCAGTTGTTCAGGTATTAAAAACAGGCACAAGTAAGAATAGCCTTCAAAAAAAACCTAAAACGGCACATGAGTAATGCAATCTACCCCAACAAGGGGACGACTCCACGGCCCTCTTCCTTGTTTTATGAAGTACCTCTAAGTCATAACACTGTCCCCTCCCACTTCCTAACTGCAGAGTCCCCTCCACTTTCAAAAAATTAAAAAGGACACATGACTAAAATGACAAGTGAAGGGCACATTCTTGGGTGCCTCTTCCAGAAGCAATGCTCTCATTGCCGGAGGCATGCAGCCTGCCTAGAATTCAGCTTCCCCAGTAGGCATTCCGGCATTTGCTGAGTTATCTCACACTATCTTCAGTGCTCCAGAAGAGATTTATGGATGAAAAGCAATGCCAATCACCTGCCCAGGTCCACCTCTCCCCCAGACATCATCCTGCCCCGCGAGTGACTCTCCCTGCAAGTTCTACCCCAGGGACGAGGCAGCCTGCACCACAACAGTCCCTCCAAGTATGGCGTCTTCAAGACTCTTTCAGGCCATCTTGACCTCCTGTTTCCTTTCCAAGCTCTCCAATACCTACTTGCCAGTGGGAACATTCTCCCCAGCCATCCTGGGTTCCCTGTCCTTTCTTGGGGCTGCGTCACCTCGCCTGGCATCACTCAAGGCCCCCTGGTTTCAGGAGGTGCTTCTCCCGCATGCTGGGGTCAGACAGCATCTCCTTCAGGGAATGGAGATGTGAGTCGGTAAACCTATCCTGAACCTTTTCAAACAAAGCCAGTTCTTTCCCATCATAAGGAACACTGTAGAGTTTCCCATCGCCGCTATACATGTTATCAAATTAGTAGCTTAAAGCCACACAGATTTATCATTGTACAGATCTGGGGACCAGAGTCTAACATGGGTCTGCTGGTCTACCTTCCTCCTAGAGGCTCTGGGGGAGGATCTGCTTCCTGAGCTCTTCCAGCTTCTAGAGGCCGCCTGCCCTTGGCCCGGGGCCCCAGGCTCCATCTCCAAGCCCAGAAGCATCTTTTCTCTTCTCTGCCTGTCTGCCTCCCTCTCCTAAGATCCTTGCGATCATACTGGCCCATGTGGATAATCCAGAATCATCTCCCATCGTAAAGACCCTCAATGTCATCACACCTGCCAAGTCCCTTTGCCATGTTAGGAATAAAATCACAGGTTCTGGGCATTGCAGATGGGCATCTTTAGGTGGGTGCTGGGGCGTGACTCGGTCCAGGACACACCTCAGCAGCCCCGTCCCTCTTTCGCACGTATGTCCAACAAGCAGGGACCTCTGTCCTCAGTATTTCACAGATCAGTTGCTGAACAACTGACCAGAAGTTGTTCTGATCAACTTGTTGTTATTCAACTCAGAAGAAGCCCTCTCTTCATGAAACTGCAAATTAAGCCATTTTCTGGGATTCTTGATCCAAGGTTATTTACAGCTCTGGTGGGGCGGCGGGGGGGAACATTTCCCTGGAGGCTCAGTGGTAAAGAATCTGCTTGCCAATTCAGGAGATGCTGGTTCAATCCCTGGGTCAGGATGATCCCCTGGAGAAGCGAATGGCAACCAATTCCAGTATTCTTGCCTGGAGAATTTCATGGACAGAGGAGCCTGGTGGGCTACAGTCCATGGGATCACAAAGAGTTGTACCCAACTTAGCAACTAAACAGCAACAACAGAGCTCTATGGAAGTTCTTGGAAATCACATAATAAAGAACATTCAGAAGATTTCTTAAAACACTGGATAGAAATACATAGGAACAGGGTGATACACTCAAAATACTACTGAGTCCTTAGAGGCTTTGAACATCAGCTTGTTTCTCATCTGAGAAGAGTCATCTGTCATTGTTCTGGGTCATCTGTATGTGAATTTCCTCCGCACCCAATCTGTCTTATTCTTTTTTGATGCTACTCTTCATCCTTATTCATTTCAGAGGATGAGATGGTTGGATGGCATCACTGACTCAATGGACATAAGTTTGAGCAAACTCAGGGAGATAGTGAAGGACAGGGAAGCCTGATGTGCTGCAGTCCATGGGGTCACAAAGAGTCATTATGGTGTGACTTAATGACTGAACTAACTAACACTAAAGTTTAACCTGGCATAGACGTGTACAGATACAGATGTGGCCTTTAACTGGATTTTCATACTGTAACTGGAGCGATACCGATGTTTTCGCCCTGCTGAAACGTGCATGTACTAAAAACACTGGTGCCATAGGGCTAGGTTTCAAACAGCAGTCACCTCATTCTAAGCTTCTTCAACACGCTGATGGCCCAGCTCTCCTACGCCCTCTAGTGGTGGCCGGCACTACAGCACTGCCAAGAATCCAAGAGTGCAAGGCAATCATCATTCCATTAAAACAGCTGTCTGAGCCAAAGAAATGACGCAAACTTTACACAAGCTTTCAAATTACAGTATTCTGGCCTAGAAAACCATTCACTTTATGTGCTAAGTATTTGCCTTTCCCCATTTTCTGAGTTTTGGTACTGTCATACGGTAAACTCAGAAAGTGACAGAAGCAGTGGACAGTCTGGTAAAAAATGTCCCAAAGTCCAGTGAAAGACAGCATATAAATCAACTGTGGTATAGCTACAGAGTGGAATATTATATAGCAACAAAAAGGAAGGACCCACAGCCGCACACAGCGGCGTGGATTCATCTTTTTGAAAAAGGTTTAGTGTTAAGACACTAGTTCTAGAAGATTACATAATTACGGTACCATTTTTTAATAGACTTCAAAGGTGGCACAGTGGTAAAGAATCTGCCTGCCAACCAGGAGACAGAAGATGTGGGTTCAATCCCAGGGTCGGGAAGATTCCCTGGAGTAGGAAATGGCAACCCACTTCAGTACTCTTGCCTGAAAATTCCATGGACAGAGGAGACTGGCAGGCTACAGTTCATGGGGTCACAAAGAGTCAGATACAACTGAGCAACTAACACTCACATTCGTACATGACTAGTGGAAAAGCTACATTCTTCAACATATCAAATACAATCATTAAAAGACAATTAAGCAATACGCAAACGTATGGACTATGCACCCTAACTAGATTGTACAGACAGAGATGACAGAGAGACAGACAGACAGACAGACTGACTGGCCTACATAACCCAGAGATGGGGTATTCAGAAGAGAACACAATGGCTTCTTAGGTTCATTCTTGTTTGAATTGTCCCAAGACTGCAGTTTGGAGCATAAGGATTGAGATATAAATAAGATATAAATCCTATCAGATGATACAAAGAGTTTCCAAATTTTACTTCCATAAGTTTTCCAGGGGCGTCTGAGTCAGGAAGCTACACACCAGGGCCTTTCACCTGTGCCTGCCACCGAGCCTCAGGAAGCAGGGAGCACTTTCATCCCACCCTTCAATACCATCTCACCTTGGAAATTCATCATTTTAACTTATCACTTAATCACACATTAGTCATTTTCTTTGCCGCAATCCTCAGAGGCTTCGTATCAAGTGACACTTGGGCTGGTCAGGGGCCCCTATAATGCCTCTAATGTATCCCTGAGGCTCCAGCCTCTCCTCTGAGCCCCACTGCATCTCTGGACTTCAGCCCTGGGCTGAAGGCCTGGGCTGTGCCATCCCGGTAACCAGAGCCCTGTTTCTGGACACCAGCTCACGGGCCGGAGCCCTCACGTGAACTGAATACCTGAAGCGACGTGTCACCTCCCAGGCCCACAGTCACAGGCCTCACCTGCCTGGTGGGACGCTCTCCCCTCTGAGTATCTGTCATCTCTCTTCAGGTTAAAGGCTGTGCATGCTCATTATAGGGGGAAAAATGTGATAAGGATGAATAAATCAAGAAACTAAAGACTACCTGTTTTCTCCTCACCCAGAGCTTCCAGACATGTACCAGCATATAGCTGTAATGTACCAGGTATGATATCACCCTGCATTACTTTAAATCTCAAAATTTTTTTTACAATTAGCAGTAAATGATACGTTTTCACATCCCATATTCCATTTTCATACTCTTTACAGAGTATGAAATTAGCTTAATGAAACACGATGAAATATGATCTTAATCAGATACATAATATTCCATTTATTCTAGTTACCATATTTGCATTTAAAAAATAAAAGTAATGATGTAAAACAAAAATCACCCTCATAAACAACTCCTGGCCCAGGGTCTTTGCACTTGCTGATTCCTTTGCCTAGAAGCTCTTCAACCAGACATGACTCACAAGCTCACCTCCTCCAAGTGGTCGCTCAAAAATAATCTTCCTGAGGACTTTAATACAATCAACCCTCACTTCCCACCTTCACACTCCCTAATCTCCTCTCCTGCTTCAGTTTCCCTTAAATATGGCTCACCACTTAACATTATATATTGTAGCAATTTATTTATTTTCTGGCTTCACTCAGTAGAATGTGACCTCCAGGAGGAGAAAGTTGTTTGTCATTGTTTTTGTTTAATTCCACAAATGCCTAGAAGTACTGGCAACAAAGACCCTCAATAAATAGTTGTTGAAAGGATGAATGAGCAAATGGGCGTCCCACATGGCTCCGTGGCAAAGAATGCACCTACCAATTCAGAGATGGAGGTTTGATCCCTGGGCCGGGAAGATCCCCTGCAGAAGGAAATGGCAACCCACCCCAGTATTCTTGCCTGGGAAATCCCATGGACAGAGGAGCCTGGTGGGCTATAGTCCATGGGGTTGCAAAAGAGTTGGACACGACTGAGCAACTGAACAGCTAAAAACAACAAAAACAACAAATACATTTATAAAAAGACTGGAAAAGCATAAAACTGAAAATGAGTTTAATTTCTAGGTGACAGTTTATAAAGTTTGTTTTCTTTTTTTATCATCAGTTCAGTTCAGTTGCTCAGTCGGGTCAGACTCTTTGCGACCCCATGGACTGAAGCACGGCAGGCCTCCCTGTCTATCACCAACTCCCAGAGCTTGCTCAAATTTATGTCCTTCAAGTTGGTGATGCCATCCAACCATCTCATCCTTTGTCGTTCCCTTCTCCTCCTGCCTTCAATCTTTCCCAGCATCAGGGTCTTTTCAAGTGAGTCAGTTCTTCACATCAGGTGGCCAAAGTATTGGAGTTTCAGCTTCGGCATCAGTCCTTAGAATGAATATTCAGGGCTGATTTCCTTTAGGATGGACTGGTTGGATCTCCTTGCAGTCCAAGGGACTCTCAAGAGTCTTCTCCAGCACCACAGTTCAAAAGCATCAATTCTTTGGCACTCAGCTTTCTTAATAGTCCAACTCTCACATCCATATATGACTACTAGAAAAATCATAGCTTTGACTAGATGGACCTTTGTTGGCAAAGTAATGTCTCTCCTTTTTAATATGCTGTCTAGGTTGGTCATAGCTTTTCTTCCAAGGAACAAGTGTCTTTTATCTTTTTTATCATAAGTTTCCTATATTTTCTGTTTTCTAAGTTAGCAAGTATTACTTTTTAAAATCAGGGAAAATTGTTTTAAATGCTACTAGAAAATATGACTATAAATATTGTTTTGGTACAATAGAGAGAGACAAAGAGAAGGACAGAGAAAGAGGCAAAGATAAGCAGAGGACAGAAACCTTCAACTACCTGTGAAATTTTAATTTATGGTCAAATAATCACAACAAAGGTCAGGGCAAGTTAAGATAAATATTATTAACTACTGATCATTCTTCCTTCTCGGGTAATTTAAATTTATTGAAGCAAGACTGCTATTAAGTAACAATTAGTCTAGCCTGCTGCTGCTGCTGCTGCTGCTAAGTCACTTCAGTCGTGTCCAACTCTGTGCGACCCCATAGACGGCAGCCTACCAGGCTCCCCGGTCCCTGGGATTCTCCAGGCAAGAACACTGGAGTGGGTTGCCGTTTCCTTCTCCAATGCATGAAAGTGAAAAGTGAAAGTGAAGTCGCTCAGTCATGTCCGACTCTGTGCGACCCCATGGACTGCAGCCCATCAGGCTTCTCCGTCCATGGGGTTTTCCAGGCAAGAGTACTGGAGTGGGGTGCCATTGCCTTCTCCTTATTTTATATATTTATAAGTGAACTGTATTCTCAAATGCTTAATACTTCAGGAAAAAAATGTAGTGAAAGTGTTAGTCACTCAGTCATGTCCGACTCTTTGCGAACCCATGGACTGTAACCTGCCAGGATCCTCTGTCCATGGAATTCTCCAGGCAAGAATACTGGAATGGGTAGCCATTCACTTCTGCAGGGGATCTTCCTGACCCAGGGATCCAACCCGTGTCTCCTGCATTGCAGGCATATTCTTTACTGTCTGAGCCACCAGGGAAACCCAATACACAGGGTCCAGTACCAAATCAAACCTAATAAGCAAGGAGGCTAAGAGGATCTGAAAACATGAATTAAAATGACCAAAGCTAGAACTTTCATTTCTTATCAAGTGGCTGTAGACACCTGTGGTGTGGCCACAGAACACAGTGATGGACACACAGTTTGAATGCAGAAATGGAGTAGCTCTAAAATAATGGGGGGAAAAAACTAATTGGATTCATTAAATCAGATTATCAAATTTAAGGAATGCCCCAAATTATAAAAACCAAAAACTATAAATTATTATAAAATATAATATTGAATGTTTTTCACTTGGGAGCCCTGAGTATTAAGTAAGGGGCTGCCGCTTCCAGACTCACCAAGAGCCTGGCCTGGGGTTTTCCACCCACATTCTGACTTGACAAATCTGCTTGAATATAAGGAGAATATATTACTCATGACAGGACTATACAGCCGGAAACAGGTCTAGCAATTTATCTCCCTTGTCAATGAAACATGTGGGCCTTGAAATGTACTTCCTATTTCATTTTCTTCATTTTATTCAGGTGTAGTCAATGTGCAAAGTTGTATAAGTTACAGGTATACAGCACAGTGTTTCATAATTTTTAAGTTATATTACTTTTACTGTTATTAGAAAATATTGGTTCTATTCCCTGCGTCCTACAATATATCCTTGTAGCTCATTTATACATAACAGTTTGTACTTCCTGTTTCATTTTATTTTTAATGCCTAAGAAATAGATCAATTTGCAATTGTGCAGATGCACGTCAGTTTCAAGAAGGGTTTTTAGCTTGATGGGCTCCTGACGAGCGGAGGAAAGCCCTTAAATGTCTAGCATGAAGCATTTTCAGGAAGTCAACACTCTATGTAGAGACCCCACTGATGGTGAAGAGACAGGAAGCAAGCAGAATTAGCCCTCTTGTCCTCAAACAGCTTTAAAAACAGCTTGCAGGAAAAAAAAAAACAATTTTTAATAAAATTTTAAAGTTTTTAATTAGAAAATAAAATGTAAATTTTTTTTAACTTTTCTTTTTTTTTTTTTTTCAAAAAAGGGGACTTCCCTGGTGGTCTAGTGGTTAAGACTCCATGCTTCCAATGCAGTGGGAGTGGGTTTGATTCATGGTCAGGGAACTAAGATTCCCACATGCCATGAGTGGCACGGTCCAAAAAACAAAAAAGAAAAAACTTGGCTTGTCCTTTGCTCTGTACTTGTCTTCAGCTGGTCTGACTGTCAAAGCACGACTTTGAGAAATGAACACAACAGACTGGAATCTGGATGAATTCTGAGAAATGTTCTCGCGGCGGCAGCGCTGGCTGGGAGCTTGCCGTCTTTCAGTCACTGAATGGGTCTCTTCTTCCCCAAGAGAGGGGAATAAAAGGACTTCGGCCCTCCATGCTACAATAAATGACTACAGAGTTGTGCTCAGTTATGATTTTCGAAAAAAGGAATAAAAGGCCTATTCGCATTTTTTGTGTTGGCGGGGTAGAGACTTTCAAGGCGGCGCTCTGCCTGCAGGCTGGCCAGACATCTGCAGCCTGAGACGCCACAAGCTCAGATACGCTTGAGCTAAAATCCAGCACGTTCCGAATTGAAGTGAGCATTTTTCTTCTGAGGAAAAGAATTTTTCATTCATTCCAGGTAAATGTATCCTTCATATCTAGACTTTCTTTTAAAACTCATGGAGATATGGCTCCCTAACTATAGTCCTGGCTGAAGTTAAAAAATACGGCTTCAAAACAGGATGCCTTATGAAAAAAGGTAACAAAATACAAGTTACGAGGGGATTTTAGACACTTTTGAAAAAACTAAAAACTGTGAAATCTAGTAGTTTCAGTGCATGAGTCCAGCATTCCTGCTGTGCCAGCCTGGAGGGCTGCAGTCCATGGGGTCACAAAGAGCTGGACACAACTGAGCGACTAACACAAACACACACACACACACACACACACACACACTAATAGCAAAGAGGAAACTTTTTAAGCTACCATGTGACTAGTTAATTCTTTTTACTTGGTAATTCATCCTGGCTGTGGAATTTTGACAAGTAATGATGATTCATAAATAAGAAAACTCAGTTTTCACACTGAATGCTATTCCTCAAAGGAGACAATTTAGCAAATGCTAGATGACTCTTCACTTTCAACCAAGGCTTGAGTTTGTGCTCCAGGGTTTAATTAATTAGACAGCTCTCACATCAATGCTCCATTTGGTTCTGGGTCTATGAGCTGGGGCAAGCTCAGGACTGGGGTTTACGACCAATAGTTCTTGGCTCCTTTTCCTCGGAAAAAAAAAAAAAACACCAGAATCAGCTAGAATGCTTTGACTGGCAATGATCTGGAAGCTGACAAGACAAAAGGGCATTTCACTCCACAAAGTGAGGCCACAGAACTGCTTCTCCTGAGAGCAGGAGCAGGGCTGGGGGAGAAAGAGAAAGAGCGAGCGAGCAAGCTCAAAGGAGTCCTGAGATTTGGAGGTAAAGACTGAAGGTAAAAAGCTCACAACTCTCGCTAATCCCAGCTGGCTCTAGAAAGGCAGTGTCTGTTAATTCTCTGCTGTGCCCCCCAAGAATCAGCTCGAGGTCAGGCACAATAGTCCTGGCCCTCGTTACACCCCTGGACAGCCACTCCCCACTTTCTGTGAAAGACAACAGCCAAGGTATCGGGGTTCCAGGGATATCTGTAAGAAAACCCCAGGGTTCTCAGCCATAACTCCCAAAATCTGTAACATTAATGAAAAAAAAAAAAAACATTTTCTGTAAACTGACACTGAACCATAAAACTGTTTATGATGAAAATAACTCTTTAATCTGGGAAATTTTAAATGATCAGTATATACGTAAGTAAAAGTACTTCTTTCTGATTTATACTTACTTAGAAAAATCAGGCCAAACTGAAACCAATTTTATGTTTTTAAAGGTAATGGGGACAATTTCTCCTATGTTAACAGAGGTTTTATTCAGTCACGGCCATGGTCACACGAGAATTAAGAGCTATGATACCCCAGGTCAGCTTTCATTTTACTAGAAATGAGCCACAGAAAATGCTAATTTGGTTCAGTTGACAGACCACTCCATACAAATCCTGTTCAGAATGCAGAGCTGGGCCTTACTGTTTATTAAAGAATAAGGTCAAGCACAAGCTCTTCTTAGGACTTACCCACTGAGAATCATATTTGCACAAAATGAACTTTCCAGGTACAGAAATTGGTATGTGAATGGCATCTGATTAAAACGATCCAATTTTTATTGTTGGTAACATCAGACATTTGATGCTGGCTTTACTGTTATTTACTAGTTAAGGGTAACACATTATACTTGAGAATATCCTTCATGCACAGAGACATTAGGGCTTCCCAGATGGTGCAGTGGTGAAGAATCCACCTGCCAATGCAGGAGACACAGGAGACATGGGTTCGATCCCTGGGTAGGGAAGATAACCTGGAGGAGGAAATGGCAACCCACTCCAGTGCTCTCGCCTGGGAAATCCCATGGACAGAGGAGTCTGGTGTGCTACAGTTCATGGGGTTGCCAAGAGTAGGACACGAACAAGCACACACGAATGTGCACGCACAGAGATATCATTATCTTTGTGCTAAATTTTGGATGAAGTACTTTAAGCTTAGCTGACAAAGCAAATTTTCTCAGACTCTATGGAAATAAGCCATTAGGACTGCAGGAAGGAGAAATTACTTTTCTTTCCAGTTTTATTGAGATATGATTGATGTGCAACATTGCACAAGTTTAAGTGTACAATGGTGATCTGACAGGTGTACCTGTTGCAAAATGATGACCACAGTGGGTAGTTTACACATTCTTTATCTCACATTATTATCACTTTGTCATGGTGGTGGTGGAAGCATTTAAGATCTACTGTCAGCAACCTTCAAGTAAATAATATGGTACTGTTATCTGCAGTCACCTGCTGCATGTTTGATCCCCAGAACTCACTCACCTCGTAATCGGAAGTTTGTACCCTTTGACCAACAGCTCCTCACTTCCACTCCCCAGCCCCCTGGCAACCACCACTCTACTTTTTTTTTTTTATGAGTAACTTTTTTAGATTCCACATGTAAGTGAGATCACATAGTATTTGTCTTTCTCTGTCTGATGTATTTCACTTAGCATATGCCCTCCGGGTTCATTCACGTTGTCATGAATGACAGAATTTCCTTCTTTTTAGTGGCTGAATAATATTCCACTGTGTACATATGCCAGTTTTCTCTACCAGGTCATCCACCGGTGGACACTGAGTTGTTTCTCTGTCGTGACTACTGTGAATAACGCTGCAGTGAACACGGAGCATAAACATCTCTTGAGGGCAGTGACTTCATTCCCTTCAGATCTAGACCTGGGAGTGGAATTACTGAACCACCATCAGAATGGCTTATTTTTAATTTTTTGAGCAACCTCTAAACTGTTTTCTGTAGCGGCTGTGCCAATCTACATTCCTAGCCACAGCGCACAAGAGTTCCCTTTTCAAGGAGCTCTTTGTTAATGGAAAAACTCTACAGTGGCATCATGAAGGTAGAGTGGTCCACTGTGTTTTATTTTTTAATTGGGGTATAGCTGCTTTTCAATGTTGTGTTATCTTCTGTTGTACTGTGAAATGAATCAGCAATATGTATACATATATCCCCTCTTTTTTTGGATTTCCTTCCCTCTTAGGTCATCACAGTGCATTAAGTATAGTTCCTTGTGCTATACAGCAGGTCCTCATTAGTGATCTATTTTATACATATGAGTATATATAAGTCAATCACAATCTCCCAGTTCGTCTCACCCCTTAGTGTCTCACCTTCCCCGCTGAGTGTCCATACATTTGTTTTCTACATCTGTGTCTCTATTTCTGCCTTGCAAACAGGTTCATCTATACCGCTTTTCTCAATTCCACATATATGCGTTAATATATGTTTGTTTTTCTCTGATTTACTTCACTCTGTATGACTGACCCAGCAATCCCACTATTGGGCATATACCCTGAGAAAACCAAAGTTAATAAAACACATGCACCCCAGTGTTCACTGCAGCACTGTTCACAATAGCCAGGACATGGAAGCAACCTAGATGCCCATTATCAGACGAATGGATAAAAAAGATGTGGTACATATATACAACAGAATATTACTAAGCCATAAAAAGGAACGAAATTGAGCCATTTGAAGAGACATGGGTGGACCTAGAGGCTGTCATACAGAATGGTCCATCATTCCATCCACCTTTGAACAGTGAACTTCATGGCCCAGCCCTCAGAAAAGAGGCCGGGTTCATTCTGGGACCAAGCACAAACCACTGGTGCAAAGCTGGGGTGAGGAAGGATAAAGCCAGCCCGACAGACCTGGGGATCCAGGTGTACGGGCTGTAACGGGAGAGAGGAAGGAGAAATGCTGATGTCTAACTACCGCCAAGGAAGAGAGAGACTTCACAGACCTCACAAGCGGAAAGATCCTCATCCCACCTGCCTCACAGGAGCAAAACCCCACCCCCTTCTGCCTGCAAAGATCCTCCTACTCATCACTGCACTTTATTCTTAAAATAAGATGGTTTTGAATGTTTCAAAGCTCAGCATGGTGCTCTGTGATGACCTAGAGGGATGAGATGGGGGATAGGTGGGAGGGAGGTTCAAGAGGGAGGGCATATATGTATACTTACAGCTGAGTCATGTTGTCATACCGCAGAGACTAACACAACATTGTAAAGCAATTATCCACCAATAAAAAAAAAAAATCTATGATAAACCACAGTGGAAAAGAATACTTTAAAAAGAACGTGTGTGTATAAAACCGAATCACTGTGCTGTAAAACAGGAATTAATAACGTTGTAAATCAACTACTTGGGCATGTGTGCGAAGTCGCTTCAGTTGTGTCTGACTCTTTATGATCCTGTGGACTGTGGCCTGCCAGGCTCCTCTGTCCATGGGATTCTCCAGGCAGGAATACTGGAGTGGGTTGCCATGCCCTTCTCTGGGGGATCTTCCTGGCCCAGGGATCGAACCAGTGTCTCCTGGGTTTCCTGCACTGGCAGGCAGGTTCTTTACCACCAGCACCACCGGGAAGTCCAAACAACTATACTTCAATAAAAATAAATTAGAAAAAAACCCACTGTACTAGCCAGTACCAGATACTAAGAATCACTGTAAACAATAAACCAAACCATCAAAGAAATGAAAGAAATCCATATTTTAATTTCACATCTCCAGTGTGATGAACAGAGAACAGAATGCAATTATACAGTGGAAAATGCAGTAAGAAAACTGGGGGAAGTATCCCTTCTAGTGAGAATTAAATCACTTTGAAACAAGCACTGGCCAAACAGAAAGGTAAAAGGGTAACAATCTGAAAGGAACACTGCATGCATACACGTACTCGCTCAGTCATGTCCGACTCTCTGTGGCCCCACAGACTCTGGCTCTCCAGGCTCCACTGTCTGTGGTATTTTCCAGGCAAGAATACTAGAATAGGTTGCCATTTCCTACTCCTGGGAAGCTTAAAGTAACACTAATCCCCTTGAATCACATTGCAGACTTTTTAGGGCTGGAATGAATTTTCGAGATGATTCTCTCTTTGCAGATGAGAAAACTGAGGCCGAGAGAGCAGTAACTTGGCAAGACCACTAGGAACAGGGTTAGGACCCAGGTGGAAAATCAGCTGCACTTGAATATCCAATTGGGTAACTTTGAAGTCAAAGAGACCTCCCTAGAAAGGACTATTTCCATAGCATGGCTTCTCTGGGGGCACACAAGCACTTCCCCAAAGGAGTAGAATGTTACAAATCTTTAAAAAGCCACATTGTAAGGAGCTAATTTCCAGTGGTCATGTATGGATGTGAGAATTGGACTGTGAAGAAAGCTGAGCACTGAAGAATTGATGCCTTTGAACTATGGTGTTGGAGAAGACTCTTGAGAGTCCCTTGGACTGCAAGGAGATCCAACCAGTCCATTCTGAAGGAGATCAGCCCTGGGATTTCTTTGGAAGGAATGATGCTGAAGCTGAAACTCCAGTACTTTGGCCACCTGATGCGAAGAGTTGACTCATTGGAAAAGACTCTGATGCTGGGAGGGATTAGGGGCAGGTGGAAGAGGGGACGACGGAGGATGAGATGGCTGAATGGCATCACTGACTCGATGGACGTGAGTTTGAGTGAACTCCGGGAGATGGTGATGGACAGGGAGGCCTGGCATGCTGCGATTCATGGAGTCGCAAAGAGTTGGACATGACTGAGTGACTGAACTGAACTGAACTGAACCTGACACTGGCAAAGTGAGATCCTTGGTCCTGCCGGGCTCACTAATAGCTAAGGTTTTTCTCCAAACCCTTATCAAATACTCTAGTTAATTTCCATGCTGAGAAAGTGTGCCGTGGAAATTCTCCCAGGCAACTTGCAGCTACTTCAGAAGGGCTGTGGTGGAAATTCTCTCAGGCAACTTGCAGCTACTTCAGAAGGGCTGTGGACAGCAAGGGCTATAGTAAAGATGGGCAATGCCTTAACCAGTCTGAGCAGATATGAAAGAATATTTCATCAAAAAGCTTTTAAAATTCCTTTGAAATTACACCCACTTACTTGGTCAGATCTTCCCCCAGTCAGAATCAGGGAGCATGCTCAACTTCTCCACCTGACATTTGGGGAAGCATCTGCAGACATATCCTAGGAGGCTCAGTGTGTCAGCAAGGACAGGACAGAAACCAGGCCCTAGACGGCCAAGCTGGGGTGAGTCTGTGCCTGGAAGATCACATTTCCCTTCTTATAGCCAATGTCTCCTTCTGCTGAGTCTCTTGGCAAGTTTACATTCCCACCCATCCCTCCCCCCCCTTGAAAATCTGAGCTCCAAAATGAAGACACACACAGATGTCAACTGGTCATAAAATTGGACTTTACACCTGAAATAAACACACAGCTTTTAAGGGTATGTTATATACCAGGAAGAAATGATGCTAAAGCTGAAACTCCAGTACTTTGGCCACCTCATGCGAAGAGTTGACTCATTGGAAAAGACTGATGCTGGGAGGGATTGGGAGCAGGAGGAAAAGGGGACAGAGGATGAGATGGCTACATGGCATCACCGACTCAATGGACTTGAGTTTGAGTGAACTCCGGGAGATGGTGATGGACAGGGAGGCCTGGCATGCTGCAATTCATGGGGTCGCAAAGAGTCGGACACGACTGAGCAACTGAACTGAACTGAACTGTCTCCTTTTTGAGCCTTCACTGCATACTGTCCACTTGGATGTAAGTTGAGCACTCAACCCTCTCTTTCAATCATACGAGAATACTTTGAAGGCAGAACTAAAAAATAAATAACTACAAAAATTTGTTTTACTGGGGTGTTAACCCTTACATCTTCTTCACTTTCCCACTTCTCATACATGCAGTTTGTGATATTGATTACTTTCCCGCATCACCTGCCCCAGCTCTCTCCTCCACACAGCAGAGCACCTTTACTTTCGAGTGGAGCACCTTTACTTCCGAGTGGAGCACCTTTGCTTCTGAGTGGAGCACCTTTACTTCCGGGTGGGGCCTTTTATTTCCGGGTGGGGCCCTTTACTTCCGGGTGGACCACCTTTACTTCCGGGTAGAGTACAGTGGATGAATACGGAGCTACTTTGCCTGCGGCTGCACCAGGAGCCCAGACGCCGGTAGATACTCGCTGAGCCCTCAGGCTTACAAACCTCCCACTCCTCTTCGCTGTTCCCCAAACCCACAGCTCTATGAACCGACAGCTCTCTCCTGGTTAACCTTCAGGAACGTTCCAGCAGAGTTCCAGGCCTCGGGGTCACCTGTTTTTCACCCACCTCAGCAGTGATGCTCACACGCCAAAATGAGGTTGGAGAGGAAATCCCCAATGAAACCAATCCCCCAACTCTTCCCTCTCCGTACTCCTTCACACACTGTGACTCTCAAGCAATCTTGTAGCCCAATATTACAGCAATTTGCGAGCTACTTCGAAGAGCTAGTCCCAATTTTATCCTCATCCTCAGTTCAGCTGTATTTTTCTTTATTTTCCCACTCTTGTAGATTACTTTTGTCATTCTTGTCGCTAAACTATGGTTTCAGAGGCACATCTCGGTGGCCCAGTCACCTCCCCCAGCCGCTCTTCATCAGTGGTAACACTGAAAGCAAGTTCCCTACCTTTCACTGAGGCTTCTCCACAACTGTGCACCTGCAATAGAAGTAAATGTGGAACGTTAGTGGAGGTATTTTCCTCTTAAGGTATTTCTCAACTTAGAAAGATTCTGGGCTACTTAAAATGGAATGCTTAGATCTTTAAACTCTAGAAACTCTCAAATCATACAGTGTCTACCTCTGGTACTATAACTCATTCAGGAAAATTGTCCACAAATATCCACTGAGATTCTAATATATGCAAAACCGTTGGATAGGTAGCAGGAGAGATGGAACAGCAGAGAACACATGGTCCTGCCTGGAGGGCTGTACTGTCCCCTGGGGCAGACCTAACCTGCACTCAAGTGAACATAAACCAAGGCAGGGGATGTAGGAACTCTACAAGAAACATAAGCCATGAGAGTTCAGGGAGGACAGAAAAATGTGGCTGGTCATGAAAGCACCAATGACAGAGGTGGTATATGAGGTGAACTCTGAAATGGTACTGACAAAGGGACAACTGTTATTTGAGAAAGGAGATTTTTATCTATTCATTCTTTAAGTGTTTTGAGTGTATATCTAGGCTCAACTGAAATCAACATTAAAATGTATATAAACATACACCTAGATCTCATTTGCTTTCTTAATTCTCTGATGACTTTCTTCACTGGACTATGTCTTGATAGTACGTTCCCAGATACCAGCTTTAATGAAGTTCAAGAAAAGAAATGGCCATGAGGCAGTTTCTGCTTTTTTCCCATCAAATAAAGATGTTGTCCCTCTCGTGCTTCACTACATGCTTTTGTGTGCTTAATCACTTCAGTTGTGTCTGACTCTTAGTGACCCTATGGACTGTAGCCCACCAGGCTCCTCTGTCCATGGAATTTTCCAGGCAAGAATACTGGACTGGGTTGACATTTCCTCCTCCAGGGGATCTTCCCAACCAGGGATCGAACCAGCATCTCCTGCATTGGCAGGCGAGTTCTTCACCACTGAGCCACCTGGGAAGCCCCTCTCAAAGATCTATATGATGAAGTCTTCTTAGAATTCAGCCCCAGGAAGTTTCTCAAAATTGCTTGCATCCTTTTATCAGATTATTAGAACTGTATAATTGATCTGGGTTCCGTTTCACCTAGATGAACAAATAAAGAAGATGTAGTGTAACATCTTATGGAGAAACTCAAATGAACTTTTTGGCCAACCCAATATACATATATAGTGGAGTATTACTTGGTCATGAAAAAAGAATGAAATCTTGCCATTTGCAGCAATATGGAAGGACTTGAGAGTATTATGCTAAATGAAATGAGTCAGAGAAAAAGAAATTCCACATGATTTCACTTACATGTGGAATCTAAAAAACAAAACAAATGAAGAAACAGAACAGAAATAGATTCATAGATACAGAGAACAAACTGTTAATGGTTGCCAAAGGGGAGAGGGATCAGGGAGATAGACAAAATAGGTGAAGGGGATTAAAAGGTACAAACTTCTAGCTATAAAATAAATCACGGAAATGCAATGCACACACAGAGAATATAATTAATAATATTGTAACAACTTTGTGTGGTGACATGATGGATGGTAACTGGTCTTACTGAAGTTATCAGTTCATAATGTATAAAAGAGGGCTTCCCTAAGTGCTCAGTTGGTAAAGAATCCATCTGCAATGAAGGAGACCCTGGTTCAATGATTCAATTCCTGGGTTGGGAAGATCTGCTGGAGAAGGGATAGGCTACCCACTCCAGCATTCTTGGGCATCCCTTGTGGCTCAGCTGGTAAAGAATCTGCCTGCAATGCGGGAGACCTGGGTATGATCCCTGGGTTGGGAAGATCCCCTGCAGAAGGGAAAGGCTATCCATTCCAGTATTCTGGCCTGGAGAATTCCATGAACTGTGTAGTCCATGGGGTTGCAAAGAGTTGGACTGAGTGACTTTCACTTTCAGTGTATAAAATATTAAGTCACTATGCTATACACCTGAAGCTTATATTGTACGTTAATTATAACAAAAAAATGGAAAAATGGTTGCTGCCTAAGGGAGCGAGAAAATTAGAATGATGAAGACAGCAGCACCACCATCACTGAACGTAGACCAGGCTGTGGCTGCTCAGGGCTGAGGATGGGGCAGTGGTGAGAGGCTGAGCAGGAGCACACTTGAACTGCGGGCACAGAGATGGTTCAGTGGCAGTGAGGCTGAACAGAAGGAAGCACCCTCCAGCCTTGGCAGGGGTTGGAGACAGCACTTCCAAAGGCTGAGGTCCAAGATGCGAAGACAGTCTAGGGGACCAAATCCAGGCCTTCACACAAGCCATGAGGGCACAAGCTGGAATGACAGTGCAGAGTGAGCACAAATGCCTACAGTTCATAGGCCATGATTCCAGGTGGGTCCATGTTCTGTATCAAATGGTTCATGTAGATTTGGCAGGAGGAAAGGCATAAAGGGACGGTGGTTGGTCATGCTCCACAGGGAGCATGTGGGGCTCTGCTGAGTGAGCCCTCCTCCACTGCCCAGGGAAGTAGGTAAAGAGCATCTCAAGACAGTGAGGGGCAGGTGGTGTGGGGTGTGGAGATGACTGGTTCTTTTGTAAAGACAGAGAAGGTGGTGATGGAGAAGTTTAAGGCTGCGGGAGGAGTTTCCCACACCACAGATGCCTGCCCAGGAACCAGTCTAGGGGGTTAATTCTGGGAGCAGGCACTTGGGCACAAAAAGCAAGACAGAAATCTATCACAGCCAGGGGGCATCCACACTAGTGACTCAGAAACCAGAGACATGGGGCCCCATGGGTTTTACAACGATTAAGTTCCAAGGCAGTACAGCCACACTTTTGCTCATCTATTTCATATTAAGTATCGAGATGGTGTTAAAGATATAATGAAGGGAAAGGAGGGATACAATTAAATTCTTAACAAGAGGATTTTGGTTAATATATTTAGCCAGAAATGCTGTGGGAAGCAGGAAAGTTGGGGGAGAGGCGAGGAGACAGATGAGTTGGGGGTCCTTTCCTCACCACTCCTGCTGGGGGGCCAGGGTGTCTCATGAGAGCCCAGCGGCTCTAAATGAAGCCAATCCCCATATCTGGGTCCAACTTGAAACCAATTCTGTGCCTCCCGGAGACCAATTCATCACCACAGGGCCTTAGGCTGAAGGCCTATAAGACCAGGCTCCTGCCAACCACACATGGGATTCAATGGGCCTTTGTTCTAAAAGACTGGATCAGAAAGAATGAAGCAGGCCCCAGGGCTTCTTCAGCCACAGAGAGGGAGTCCTGGGAACGCATGGGGATGAATCTTGTTTCTCCTTTTCTCATGCAGCAGAAACTCTGTATTGAGAGCAATGTCCCCCAGTGAAAACTCAGACAGAAAGATTGGTCCATTCCAAATGCCGGCCCTACAGGCAGAAGCGTGAGAGCTGGACTTGGTCAGAGTGGCACTCACAACAGGCCCTGGCTAGAGGAAGGCCCTCAATATGGACAAACTGATGGGTGACCAAACCCGTGATATTCAAGTGATGGGCCGGAAGCTGAACAGAGGGGCCCATACTGATGTAGGAACTTCTTTTTTAATGCTCTTGTCTGACCTCTACACAACTCTGTGGTATAAGGAGGACTTCTCATCATAGTATAGAGGTTCCAATTATGTAGGAGGATGGATAACGGTCCCCAAAACTATCAGGCCTTAATCCCTGAATCCTGCAAAATGTTACTTTATGCGGAAAATGTTATGTGTGCACATTCAGTCGTGCCTGACTCTTTATGACCCAAATGGACTATAGCCTGCCTGGCTCCTCTGTCCATGGGGATTCTCCAGGCAAGAATACTGGAGTGGGTTGCCATGTTCTCCTCCAGGGGATCTTCCCAAGGCAAGGATCAAACCCAGGTCTTCTGCATTGCAGGCAGATTCTTTACCATCTGAGCCACCAAAGAAGCCCCAACTCTAGGCAGAATTAGTATTTCTAGGGCGAACCAAGGGGCTTCCCCAATGGCTCAGCGGTAAAGAATCCGCCTGCAATGCAGAAGACGTGGGTTTGATCCCTGAGTCGGGAAGATCCCCTGGAAGAGCAAATGGCAACCCACTCCCGTAATCTTGCCTAGAAAATTCTATGCACAGAGAGCCTGGTGGGCTACAGTCCAAGGGGTCACAAAGAGTTGAACACAACTGAGCACGCACGCATATGTTAGGGTGAACAGAAAGCATCGGGTGCCCGGTTAAGGTTAGAAGGTATTCTCTGAAACAGAAAAGAGGGGCATGGGGAGGAGGAGGACAGGGCAAGAAGGAAGAACATGTACAAGAATATAAACCAGCCTATATAGATTTGAGAAAAGTGGTAACTGGACAAAACCAAATCTGTTTATGTTCCCAGAACAGGGACCTCCAAACCTTGGAGGTATCTATCACCTCCAAGGAATCACCTCCAAACCTTGAAACACAGCCATGTGAAACAATCTTTCTAAATGGTTTACATGTGAGTTAATTTAAGAACCATACAGACTTAAAATATAAACCGGATTTGAAGTGCACTATAGAGCACTGTAATGTTCCATACACTGGCATCACTGACTCGATGGACATGAGTTTGAATAAGCTCTGGGAATTGGTGATGGACAGGGAAGCCTGGTGTGCTGCAGTCTGTGGGGTCACAAAGAGTCAGATATGACTAAGCAACTGAACTGAACTGATAGAACACTGTAGGGGCTTCCCTGGCAGCTCAGACAGTGAAGGATCTGCCAGCAATGTGGGAGACGTGGGTTCAATCCCTGGGTTGGGAAGATGTCCTGCAGAAGGAAATGGCAACCCACTCCAGTATTCTTGCCTGGAGAATTCCCAGGGACAGAGGAGCCTGGCTGGACTACAGTCCATGGGGTCACAAAGAATCGGACACGACTGAGCAACTAAGTACCAGGACTAGCCTATAGAGCACTGTGATGGTGCCTCCTTAACAGATGATGGTACATCCCTAACTGCTTACATCCCTGGTCCCAAGAATGTCATCAGGGAGGTTCCAGCAGCAGCCTCAGTGTCGCCAAAAGGGAACAGGACCCTGGACAGTTCTTATGTGCATCCACCCATAAGGACCCCAACCAAAACTACCCATTGGGGTTACATTCATTGGAATCAACTACCTCACTGTAACCCACTCTTAGCTACTTTTGATCGAATCAATCCTATTCCACTTAATTTCATGGAGCCCAAATATTCCAAGCAAGGATTTTTACCTACTTACAAACACTTGCTCAAACCTTGGTAGAAAGAAGTCCCCCATTTCAAGTATGGAAACGCTTGCCTCAGACGTATAGCATAGTTAAATCTTACACAAATATTTTAAATAATTCAAATTTTCACTTGAATTTTCAAAATTTGGTGTTTAAAATGAATTTATTTTTTCAATTCATTAAAAAAATGTATTTAACCATAACTTAATTGTTTTTAAGCCCTGAATTCACTGCTTTTCTCCACTGAGGCAGAGAAAAATTTTACATCAACTAGTCCATTTTCCTGGAGAAGGAAATGGCAACCCACTCCAGTACTCTTGCCTGGAAAAGCCCATGGACCGAGGAGCCTGGTAGGCTACAAATCCATGAGGTCGCAAAGAGTCGGACACGACTGAGCGAGTTCACTTTCACTTTTCACTTTTCTGCATTGGAGAAGGAAATGGCAACCCACTCCAGTGTTCTTGCCTCAGAATTCCAGGGACAGAGAAGCCTGGTGGGCTGCCATCTATGGTGTCGCACAGAGTCGGACACAACTGAAATGACTTAGCAGCAGCAGCAGCAGCAGTCCATTTTCCAATGGCTCAGTTTCGTCATGTGGGATGTAATAAATATTTAACTGTCATCCTCACTGCGGCCTACTTGAATATCAAAATGCCATTTAGAATAACAGCACTCAGAGCCAAAAAAGAAACCAGCACACACAGACCATTTGCCCAGCAGCAGCAGTTATGACCAAGGACACATCTGTTCAATAAATGATAAATACCTAAATAAATTTAATAAATTTAAAAGTAACACTTAACAAACATTTAAACTAGAAAAGCCAGTGCCTATACAATCTGTTTATTTTGTTCCTTTTCAAAGACCACTTGGTTAAAATCTCTACACAAAGGTCAGACATTCAGGGTCTAGAAAATTAAATGCCATAAAAATGAATTCAAAGTTTTCTTACCTCTTGTTCTAGACAAAATCATATCCTTTATTATCTGCATAATAACACGTGTAAGGATCATGACGGAAATCAGGTGATACACTCTCCATGGAGTCAGTGCAAGGAACCTATCACAGCAAAAAACAGACAAATCATTGTTTCAATTTGAGGATTTTACCCTTTTTAAACAATTAGGTTTACTTTCTGCCACAGAAACAAAAAATAGATTCAATAATGATTTCACTTGTCAAAAGCACCCACAACGTGACCATATGAAAGTTACTTGGGACATCCCTGGTGGGCCAGTAGTTAAGAATCTGCCTGCCAATGCAGGGGACACAGGTTCAATCTCTGGTCCAGGAAGATCCCACATGTCTGGGGGCAACTAAGCCTGTGAACCACAGCTACTGAGCTCATGATCTAGAGCCCACGAGGTGAAACAACTGAATCCCATGTACCTACAGCCCATGCTATGCAACAAGAAAAGCCACCACAATGAGAAGCCCGAGCACCGCAACTACAGAACAGCTTCCACTTGCCGCAACTAGAGAAAGCCTGTACACAGCAACCAAGACCCAGAGAAGCCAAAAATTAAAGAAGAAAGAAAGTTACTTAATAGGCATTAGAGACAGTGAAATAAAAGCACCTGATCCATGTGTACTTTTGTGCCAGGCTTTTCTGCTCTAACTGCCCATCTGGGCAGAGGATTTGCAATTTCGGGTATGGCCCAAATAGCACTCTGCTAGATGGAATAGAATTGACCTGGAGCAGAATCATTATAACAAAGGCAGAGCTGCAGGGTCTTCTCAGGCACAGTCAGTCAGTCAGTTCAGTTGCTCAGTCGTGTCCGACTTTTTGCAACCCCATGGACTGCAGCACGCCAGGCCACCCTGTCCATCACAACACTTGCAGTATTCTCAAACTCATGTCCATTGAGTTGGTGATGCCATGCAACCGTCTCATCCTCTGTCGTCCCCTTCTCCTCCTGCCTTCAATCTTTCCCAATATCAGGTTCTTTTCAAATGAGTCAGTTCTTTGCATCAGATGGCCAAAGTATTAGAGTTTCAGCTTCAGCATCAGTCCTTTCACTGAACATTTAGGACTGATTTCCTTTAGAATTGACTGGTTTGATCTCCTTGCAGTCCAAGGGACTCTCAAGAGTCTTTTCCAACACCACAGTTCAAAAGCACCAATTCTTTGGCATTCAGCTTTCTTTATAGTCCAACTCTCACATCTGTACATGACTACTGAAAAAACTATAGCTTTGACTAGACAGACCTTTGTCGGTAAAGTAATGTCTCTGCTTTTTAATATACTGTCTAGGTTGGTCATAACTTTCCTTACAAGGAGGAAGCATCTTTTAATTTCATGGCTGCAATCACCATCTGCAGTCATTTTGGAGCCCAGAAAAATAAAGTCAGCCACTGTTTCCATTGTTTCCCCATCTATTTCCCATGAAGTGATGGGACCAGATGCCATGATCTTAGTTTTCTGAATGTTGAGCTTAAGCCAACTTTTTCACTCTCCTCTTTCACTTTCATCAAGAGGCTCTTTAGTTCCTCTTCACTTTGTGCCATAAGGGTGATGTCATCTGCATATCTGAAGTTATTGATATTTCTTCTCCCAGCAATATTGATTCCAGCTTGTGCTTCATCCAGCCTAGCGTTTCTCATGATGTACTCTGCATATAAGTTAAATAAGCAGGGTGACAATATACAGCCTTCATGTACTCCTTTCCTGATTTGAAACCAGTCTGTTGTTCCATGTCCAGTTCTAACTGATGCTTCCTGACCTGCATACAAGTTTCTCAAGAGGCAGGTCAGGTGGTCTGGTATTCCCATCTCTTGAAGAATTTTCCACAGTTTATTGTGATCCACATATTCAAAGGCTTTGGCATAGTCAATAAAGCAGAAATAGATGTTTTTCTGGAACTCTCTTACTTTTTCGATGATCCAACAGATGGTTGGCAATTTGATCTCTGGTTCCTCTGCCTTTTCTAAATCCATCTTGAACATCTGGAAGCTCACAGTTCACATACTGTTGAAGCCTGGCTTGGAGAATTTTGAGCATTACTTTACTAGTGTGTGAGATGACTGCAATTGTGCAGTAGTTTGAATGTTTTTTGGCATTGCCTTTCTTTGGGATTGGAATGAAACCTGACCTTTTCCAGTCCAATGGCCACTGCTGAGTCTTCAAATTTGCTGGCATATTGAGTGCAGCATTTTCACAGCATCATCTTTCAGGATTTGAAATAGCTCAAGTGGAATTCCATCACCTCCACTAGCTTTGTTCGTAGTGATGCTTCCTAAGGCCCACTTGACTTCACATTCCAGGATGTCTGGCTCTAGGTCAGTGATCACACCATCATGAGTATCTGGGTCATGAAGATCTTTTTTGTACAGTTCTTCTGTGTATTCTTCCCATCTCTTCTTAATATATTCTGCTTCTGTTAGGTCCATACCATTTCTGTCCTTTATTGAGCCCATCTTTGCATGAAATGTTCCTTTGGTATCTCTAATTTTCTTGAAGAGATCTCTAGTCTTTCCCAATCTGTTGTTTTCCTCTATTTCTTTGCATTGATCTCTGAGGAAGGCTTTCTTATCTCTCCTTGCTATTCTTCGCAGCTCTGCATTCAAATGTGTATATCTTTACTTTTCTCCTTTGCCTTTCACTTCTCTTCTATTCACAGCTATTTGTAAGGCCTCCTCAGACAGCCATTTTGCTTTTTTGCATTTCTTTTTCTTGGGAATGGTCTTAATTCCTGTCTCCTGTACAATGCCACAAACGTCCATCCATAGTTCTTCAGGCACTCTATCAGATCTAATCCCTTAAATCTATTTGTCACTTCCACTGTATAATCGTAAGGGATTTGATTCAGGTCATACCTGAATGGTCTAGTGGTTTTCCCTACTTTTTCAGTTTAAGTCTGAATTTGGCAATAAGGAGTTCATGATCTGAGCCACAGTCAGCTCCCTGTCTTGTTTTTGCTGACTATATAGAGCTTCTCCATCTTTGGCTGCAAAGAATATAATCAATCTGATTTTGGTATTGACCATCTGGTGATGCCCATGTGTAGAGACTTCTCTTGTGTTGTTAGAAGAGGGTGTTTGCTATGAACAGTGCGTTCTCTTGACAAAACTCTCTCTGGGGTCTCCTGCATTGGTGGCGGATTCTTTACCAACTGAGGTATCAGGAAAGCCTCTTCTCATGCACAGAGAGTAGCTAAAGTAGATGCCTTTTGCTTACTATTCTGTCTTAGTTTCTGTTTTATGCCATATTCATTTCTCTAACTCCTACCCATTTTCCCACCAATCTCTTAAAAATAGCAGTTATTAGGAACCCAGTTTGCCAGCCCTTTCTCTCTAATATCACTGCTCTTTTGTCTATCTGCCCGCTTTCTCTCCAGAAGAAAACAAAGAATTCTTTATGATGAACAGCACACAAACCCTACAATACTTTTTTGGTTTGTTTGTTTTTGATTGGTTTTATAAAGGAATGGAAAGACAAAGAAGTCACAGGGAGCTTTGAGCCTTCATACAGAGGTTGAAGCCCATTTTACATAAGTTAGTTGGTTAAGCTGCTAATTAATACTTCTTTGAAATCCTATGAACTGAAGCCTGCCAGGTTCCTCTGGCATGGGACTCTCCAGGCAAGAATACTGGAGTGGGTTGCCATTTCCTTCTCCAGGGGATCTTCCCAACCCAGGGATTGAACCCAGGTCTCCCACACTACAGGCAGATTCTTTACCAACTGAGCCACCAGGGAATCCTTTCACTTGGGGCGATCATAACTCAGACAAATTAACATATATATCACTTAACACTAACTGTAAAGTAGTGTAGAATGTATTAATATAAAGAAGCATACATATATAAAGAATACATGAAAACTGCCTTCTAGGAACTTACTTCCTCATCAGAGAAATGAACACAGGCTGTGCTAACAAAGTCCAAGGCAATGAGTCTTAATGCTATAGCAAAACATGGGCAAAGAGAAGAGAGAACCAAAGGAGGAGAAACTATTAACTCCAAATCAGGGAAGATCTAGAAAAGTGGCACTGAACTTAGTCTGGGAGGATGGATGCAATTCAGAGGTAAATAGAAGCTAAGTTCCAATTAGTGGATATAACATGAGTAGAAGAATCAGACAAGGGTGAGGTGTGCCTGGGGCATGCAGGTGGTCTGGGGTAGCCCCAGCAGAAGCAAAGGGATAAAGAAGAGAGTTGGGAGATTGGCAGAGAGAAGAGATTGAGGTGTCAGGCTCAGGGCTGACTGTGGCAAGCCCTGAAGGATATATAGGGAGTTTGGTTTTAACTCTACTGACAGTAGAGAAAAAGCCAAAGATATAGAGTAGGAAAATGAAATTGAGTGATTTAGGGAAATCCCTGAGGGCAGCAGGGAAGATAAGGTAGATAGGGAGGAAACTGGCATTCAGGAAGGTTATGCAATGTGTTTGGTGAGAAGTGGCCAACATGAGATGCTGGTGAAGTACAGGTAAACCCTCTCCCAGAATGTGGGAAACCCAAGTTTAAGGTCTGGTTCTTATGCTAATTGTCTGTGTGTGACCTGGGCCAGAATAGGTAGAATAGGTCAGTGCTTCCTAAGTATAGTTCTGCAACTGTTAGCAGCCTGGCTGCCTGGAAAGCTTGTTAAAATACAGATTCCCAGACCCCAGGCTCCTCCCCCGAGATCCTCTGAAATAGGTGGTTTAAATACTAGTATTTACATTCAATAAATATCTATTTATGGGGGCCTACACTGGGCCACTTCATGGCAAATAGTTGTGGAAACAATGGAAACAGTGAGAGACTTTTGTTTTCTTGGGCTCCAAAACCACTGCAGATGGTGACTGCATACATGAAATTAAAAGACCCTTGCTCCTTGAAAGAAAAGCTATAACAAATCTAGACAGCACATTAAAAAGTAGAGACATTACTTTGCCAGCACGAGAGACAGTGAAGGACAAAGAAGCCTGGCGTGCTGCAGTCCGTGGGGTTGCAAAGAACTGGACATGACTGAGCAACTGAACCACAACACACTGAAGTGGCAGTTCTCAGAATTTTTGATAATGATCCACTGTAAGAAATTCATTTATATCTACATACATACAGATGAAACCAGCTTCAAAAGTGATATTTGTCCTTATAATGTGTGATGACTTCTGATACTTTCCTTCAATTCCACTATATTTTAAAATGCTGACTGCAACTCACTTAAGTGTCTCCACAACGAGTTGTAACTCAGTGTGACTCACATTGCATCAGAAGGAATCTGCAGATGTTAGATTACTATGTTTCATTAGAATGGCCTTTGCTTCAGAGTCAGGTAAAGACCTAGGAGAGAAAGTTCCCTCAAGTTTAAATATCTTTTGAGCTAACCAGGAAGCCATTTAAGGATGTCTTAAAAACCAAAGAAATGCAAAATGAACTGAAGCAATGCTGGTCATTACTTATTCTTTTAGTGGAAATTACAATCTTCCAGGAATACAAAAATTAGGGAATGATAGGACTTTGACCCATCGCCCTGGCTGCTAATAGCTCTCATTTAGAGGGCACTACCATAGCAACTCCAAGAGCCCTGAGGATGCCCCTCATGTGCCCTGAGCCAGGGACTAGTTGGTATCTTGCCCAAGGGTCTCATTTGTCATTAAAGATCCTCAGCCAAATGAGAATGCAACCCAATCACTATTCAATACTTGGAGTGGAAATGCCAAAATTGTATGGGATTGCATGTCTCCTTGGTCGATGCATGTCTTTGCAGTCCAAGAGCTAAGAATAGAAATGTCTAAGAAACAAAGTCCTAATATTAATAATTTGTACTTAGGAAAAACCTGCATATTTTTGGTATTTTAGTTATTTATACTGGTTATGAGGATTCATCTCATGGTTGCAATTAAAATATGTAGCATAATTTAGACTTCTGATTTTGAAATTCAAATCATGGGAACACTTATGAATGTATTTATTTTATGGGAATTGCCTAATATTTGGGAGATCTTGGTTGTCAGACAAGGTCATTTTTTAAAACTTTTATTTTGTTATCTTTCAAACATATACAAAAAGAGAGACTGAAGTATAGTAAACCCAGCTTCAACAATTCTCCATTCATGGCCAGTCTTATTTCTTTATATTTCCACACACTGAAGCTCTCTCCTATTTTTATATCTATTTCTGCTTTATTGACTATGCCAAAGCCTGTGAATGTGTGGACCACAATAAACTATGGAAAATTCTTCAAAAGATGGGAATACCAGACCACCTGACCTGCCTCTTGAGAAACCTGTATGCAGGTCAGGAAGCAACAGTTAGAACTGGACATGGAACAACAGACTGGTTCCAAATACGAAAAGGAGTACGTGAAGGCTGTACATTGTCACCCTGCTTATTTAACTTCTATACAGAGTACACCATGAGAAATGCTGGGCTGGAGGAAGCACAAGCTGGAATCAAGACTGCCTGGAGAAATATCAATAACCTCAGATATGCAGATGACACCACCCTTATGGCAGAAAGTGAAGAGGAACTAAAGAATCTCTTGATGAAAGTGGAAGAGGAGAGTGAAAAGTTGGCTTAAAGCTCAACATTCAGAAAACTAAGATCATGGCATCCAGTCCCATCACTTCATGGCAAACAGATGGAGAAACAGTGGAGAAACAAATCTAAAAAATAAACAGATTTATTTTCTTGGGCTCCAAAATCACTGCAGATGGTGATTGCAGCCATGAAGTAAAAAGACACTTACTCTTTGGAAGAAAAGTTATGACCAACCTAGACAGCATATTTCGGAGAAGGCGATGGCACCCCACTCTGTACTCTTGTCTGGAAAATCCCATGGATAGAGGAGCCTGGTGGGCTACAGTCCATGGGGTTGCTAAGAGTCAGACACGACTGAGCGACTTCACTTTCACTTTTCACTTTCATGCAGTGGAGAAGGAAATGGCAACCCACTCCTGTATTCTTTCGTGGAGAATCCCAGGGATGGTAGGCCTGGTGGGCTGCCGTCTATGGGGTCACACAGCGTCGGACACGACTGAAGCAACTTAGCAGCAGCAGCAGAGAGCATATTTAAAAGCAGAGACATTACTTTGCCAACAAAGGTCCGTCTAGTCAAGGCTATGGTTTTTCCAGTAGTCATGTATGGATGTGAAAGTTGGACTATAAAGAAAGCTGAGCGCCAAAGAATTGATGCATTTGAACTGTGGTGTTGGAGAAGACTCTTGAGTCCCTGGGACTGCCAGGAGATCCAACCAGTCCATCCTAAAGGAAATTAGTCCTGAATGTTCGTTGGAAGGACTGATGCTAAAGCTAAAACTCCAGTACTTTGGCCACCTCATGCGAAGAGTTGACTCATTGGAAAAGACTCTGATGCTGGGAGGGATCGGGGGCAGGAGGAGAAGGGGATGACAGAGGATGAGATGGCTGGATGGCATCACCAACTCGATGGACGTGAGTCTGAGTGAACTCTGGGAGTTGGTGATGGACAAGGAGGCCTGGCATGCTGCAGTCCATGGGATCACAAAGGGTCAGACACGACTGAACAACTGAACTGAACTGAACTGAAGCTCTCTCCACCACATACACAGCTAAATAATTTGAAGTAAATGTCAAACTTCACAAAATTTTATTTTGTGTGTGTGTATTTGCAAATGTCATTTATCTTCAAAAACAAAAAGGGACTTTTAACCTAACAACAATATCACTATCACATCTAATAATACTGCTCAATGTCCTTACTGCAAACATTCTTTGATGTCGTCAGGTGCCTGTCAGCATTCCCAATTGCCCACTCATCTTTTGCACACATGTGTACACACACACACGAAAACACTGAAAGACTGAACCAGAATCTGAAAAAATCATACACTGAAACGGATAGATGTGAGTTTTAAGTTTCCTGTAATTTGTAGGTTTCCTGTCTGCCCCTCATCTGTCTCTCTCTATTTATTATTATTACTGTTTTTGCTTAAAATTATCATGGAAGAAACAGACTCATTTGTCCAGTAAAGCTTTCCAAAGTCAGAATCATTTCTTGTATCCTTGTGGCTTAGTGTAACATTTTCCTTTACCCCTTCTGCAGACTGTGAAAACTGGCAGTTGCATCTGCAGTCTTGACCAGATTTCGGCTCAGTTTCTTCTTCTATAGAGCTGCACGACAGGTGGACCTGTGTGCTCCCATCAGCAGGTACCCAGTGACCGCTGTCTCGATTCTGTGACGTTAGCAGCCATTGGTGATGGCTGCCTGGCTGATATTTCCTCAGGGGCTACCCGGGGGTGGGAGCACTTCATTCTAGCTTCAGGTGTTAGCTAGGTCACATCGATCAAGAGAAACTTCCCTTCATCAATGTCGGATGACCAGAAGAGATGGATCTCAAGGCAAAGGCGGGATCAACACTTGATTCCTTCTCTTTATTTACCAGCCCTCAAAAAAAATGAGACCTTAGTGTTCTCTAATACTAAGATTTAAGGTAAAGGTAGAGAAGCTGGTCTCCTTCATTCCTTTTCAGTGTTTATGAATGATGTGCCACAGCCCCTGGAGTCTCATCCCTACGGACCCTCAAGTGGCCCATCTTGGTGGGTTAATCAGGTTGGTTCCTGAGTCCCTTTGGTATAAACTGTAGTAACCTTTGATAATAAAACACTTTAAAGGGACAGGAAAAATATAAACTTTACAAATGCAGTTTAACATGTGGAAAGAAGTATAATGAAAGTTTTTAATGAAACCATTCTCAGATGATAAAGAATCTGCCTGCACTGCAGGAGACCTGGCTTCGATCCCTGAGTTGGGAAGGTTCCCTGGAGAAGGGAATAGCAACCCACTCCAGTATTCTTGCCTGGAGAATCCCATGGACAGAGAATCTGGTGTGCTGTAGCCCATGGTATCGCAATGAGTTGGACATGACTGAGCCACTAAAACACACAATCATTCATCAAAGACTCTCTTGAAAATGACTGCTAAAATTTCCTGGATTTATAAACATAATAATGCTATGATAGCTAAAATTGAAAGCTCAAGAATAACAAGGGTTACAATCTGACTAAATCAAATTATACTTTAAAAAAAAATAGTTGAATAGAGGGCTTCTCTGGTGGTCTAGTGGTAAAGAACCTGCCTGCCAATGCAGGGGACATGGGTTCGATTCCTGGCCCTGGAAGATCCCACATGGCTCAGAGCAACCCAGGCTGTGTGCCACAACTATGGAGATCATTCGCCTAGAGCCTGAGTTCCGCACAAGAGAAGCCACAGCAATGAGAAGCCCCAGCACCACAACAAAAAGTAGCCCCCGCTTGCTGCACCTAGAGAAAGCCTTCCTGAAGCAGTGAAAACCCACTGCGGCCAAAAATAAAATAAATAAGTAACATCTTTTAAAAAAATAGTTGAACAGAGTTGTTTCAAACCGATCTTTTCTTTTATGAAAACTGTCTTATAGGACATCAAAAAAAACAAAAACAAAAACAAAAAAAAAATCCCTGCCTGCCGGCCATAAGCGATTCTGATTCTGGCACTCTGTGGCACTACTCAGAGACGACTACACTTTTTCATCCAACCCATGATTCCCTCGGTAAGCATCACCCAGTCCTACTGAAACACATCTCATATGGGGAAGCTCAGCATGTCTTCTGCATCCAGCTCCCTACAGTGTCCTTTTATTACTGGGGTAAGGGGAAATCCCATTTCATTCCATAACCAGTGACTGTCAGGCCCTGGGCTGATGACTAAATCCCAGAGAAGCTGAGAAGCAGACAAGTAAACAGCTATGTTTAACCCAAGTACTTTCCACAAGACTGTGGAAACAGGAAAGAGGACCGATGACCATATAAGACAGGCAGAGAGAGCTCTTGAGAGAGGGTGGCGTTTAAGCTGTTGGACTCTGCCAGGTAAAAAGGCACCAAAGGCATTCTGGGTCTGGGAACAGGGGAAGCAGGGGAAACAATGAGAGGCTTGGACAGGAGAGTGACAAAGTGCCCTTAACGCCAGCCTCCCTTGACCCAGAGGCTCAAGTTCTGCTATCCAGAGCCACATTGCAGTGAATAGAACGGCTGATGTCTAGTAAGTGCAAGCGTGGTTCTAGACATCATTTAATATACGTATTCACTCGTTTAATCCTTATAACAATGTATGTATTTGCTCATTTAATCCTTATAACAATCCCATGAGGAAGCTACTACAGAACCACATTGCAGTGAATAGAATAGCTGATGTCTAGTGAGTGCAAGCATGGCTCTAGACATCATTTAATGTATGTATTCACTCATTTAATCCTTATAACAATGTATGTATTCACTTGTTTAATCCTTATAACAATGTATGTATTCACTCATTTAATCCTTATAACAATCCCATGAGGAAGCTACTCCGTAGCCCCATTTTGCAGATGAGCAAGGAGAGGTTAAGAAATTTTCTTAAGGCCCCAAAGTCAGGGGAGGTGGGACCAGGATCCAGACAGGATCTGGGAATCCAAACAGCTTGGCTCTAAGCCAGCTCTCTCACCACCTTGCAAAAACACCTCCAAAACACAAGCTCCTCTTCTTCCTCCTCCTGTTACTACATGAAAACAGCTAGAAGGGCTGTTACTGAGTTTGGAGAGTATGTCTGCTCAGGGTGTGCTGAACTGACACAAGAGATCCCAAGAGCACTCCTCAGTGACACCAGCCACCACCACCAAGGTTGCAGAAAGTGGGGGTCATGATCATGCCTCGTCAGCACAAACATCCCTGGTCCCGTCACCTCTTCCCCATGTGTCTAATCCAACTCTGGCCGGGCTCCAGGGGTGACTCTTTTCAGACCAAATGCTCCCACTGGGCATCTGTAGGGGAGCCAGGAAGGGCCTTGAATCCCTTTGTTCTGGATTCCAAAGCTCTACTTATACACTTTTTAAAAAATTAATAGGCTGTATTTTTAGAGCAGTTTTAGGTTTACAGAAAAACTGAGTAGACTGTGCAGAGACTTCCCATATCCCCTCCTCCCCTATCCTCCCATCCCACCTGCAGTGTCTCCTAGTATTAACATCTTGCTTCACTGTGATACATGTGTTATGACTGACGAACCAATACTGATATGTTATTAACCAAGTCCATAGATCACAGGAGAGCTCACTCTGTCACACAGTCTGTGGGTTCTGACAAATGTAGAATTTTGCGTATCCATCATGACAGTGTCACCTGGCATATTTTCGCTGCCCTAAAAATCCCTGAGCTCCACATGGTCATACCTCTCTCTCTCCCCATAAACCCTAGTGACCACTGGTCATTTTACTGTACCTATGAGTTTGCCTTTTCCAGAATGTCATATAGCTGCAATCGCATAGCAGGTAACTTTTTCAGACTGGCTCTTTTCACTTAGAATTTATTTAAGTTCCTCTGTCTTTTCATGGTTTGATAACTCGCTTCTTTTTATTACTGAGTACGGAGAAGGCAATGGCACCCCACTTCAGTACTCTTGCCTGGAAAATCCCATGGATGGAGGAGCCTGGTGGGCTACAGTCCATGGGGTCGCTAAGAGTCAGACACGACTGAGTGACTTCGCTTTCACTTTTCACTTTCATGCATTGGAGAAGGAAATGGCAACCCACTGCAGTGTTCTTGCCTGGAGAATCCCAGGGACGGGAGAGCCTTAGTGGGCTGCCATCTATGGGTCGCACAGAGTCGGACACGACTGAAGTGATGCAGCAGCAGCAGCAGCAGCAACATCCCATCATAGGCTGCACCACCGTTTATCCAAGTACCACTGTTTGTCCTCCTGAAGGACATCTTGGTTGCTTCCAATTCGGGGCGATTATAAATAAAACTTCTCTGAAAATGTGTGTGCAACATTTTGTGTATTCATAAGTTTTCAACTCATTAACTCACTTGGACACAGCCTTTTTTAAAATAGCTCTATCAGCATGCTTTTCAATTTATAGGCGGCTAAAACCTTCACGGATTTTATTTTTCTGCTGCAACTTTTGAATCTCAGTATGCCTTATTACGTTGGTGCCTGTTTGACAGCCCATCAATCAAACCTACAGCCCTTATTGGTGGCATCAACCACCTTCGTTCTCGTACCCAGTGCCATGACACCCACACATCTGACGTCTGTGTGTCTTCTGTCCTCATCCTCATCAAAGACGGATCAGGACTGGAGCCTGGTGATTCCCACGGAGACCTAGTTTACTATTATTAATCGGTACTTTATGAATATGACAGACCATCCAGCTTGCCATTATCTTCTGCCCATGTTAGTCCATCCTGTCCATAAAGATCTAATGAGACACTTTTCTTAAACACCTTGTTGAAACCTGCTGCATTCCTTGGGTCTGAGTGTCTATAAGTGCTGATCTGCTTGGCTGATGCTGAGGATTACACTGTGAGGTCTGGGAACATTCTCAGTAGAACTAAACAACATTAGGACCTGCCAGCAAATATCACATGGAACAGCCTGACCCGAGCCCAAGACCCAGGTGACCTTGCTGATCCACCCATTCACAGAATTCACAGACACACACAGTGACCCCCTCACCCAGGTGGCCAGAGGATTCCTGAATGCTGCTGAACAACGATTCAGAGACGGGTTGCAGTCACAATGCAGGATGCCCATGAGGCCCCAAGAAGCAGAGTGAAAAAGCACAGACTTTTAAGAGGAAGAGGCTGTGGACAGGTGTCTCTCACACTGGGGCCTTCGTGGCTTTCCGAGTCCAGTGCAAGTTGAACATGTGGGTGCTGGTGGTGGAGAAATCAACCTCCCCTTCCCACCAGGCTGCAGGCCCCACCCACAACAAAGGGGGGCTCCCTAAGACACTGCAGCCCCTACTCCAGGGCGGGTTCGGGACCTGGATCCAGGGCAGGGGTGAGGCCCCTGCCAACTGGTCACTCGGAGTACTGGGGCTCTCAGGGCCGGGCAAAGGTGGTGGTCTGTGTCTCACACCCACGCCTCAGTGAGGAGCAGGGGGTCACAGTGGAACACAGGCCTCCTCTTGCCCACCGCCCTGGGGCAGCCATCCTGGGTGGGGTGGGGAGGGGGAGGCTGGCAGGGCCAGCACCCAATGGCAGGGAGGGGGTGCCCATACCCCACCCTGGTGAGGAGACCCCACGCATGAGCTGAGGCTCCTTGCTCCCCTTGCTTCACTGTCCTGTTGCGCTTCACCAACAAAACACAAATCCCTTAACAGAAGGGCTAAGAATTATAAGACTGCAGCCTCAGAGCATCAGTCTCCAAGTGCAGGGCCTTCTGGGCGCCAGGCTCTGCATGTCTGCACAGATCACATGCCCTTTCAGCCAGCCCTGGAAAGGTTTTTTTCTTTCACTTTAAAATCATTGTTAGTTCGATCAAAAGATCATAGACACTTGTCTTTCTCCAAATTAGCCGAGGGATCCTGACTGTATCAACAGATGCTTCCTACAAGTGAGAACTAGTAAGAAGCCCTACCAGCCCCTAAGTCTCCGGCTCTGGTAAATATTGTTCTGCACGTGAGCTTTTCACAACCAATTAAATTCAAATACCATTTTGCATATTTTTAAAATCTTTTTGTTTTGTACAGGGGTATGGATGATGAACAAGGCTCTTATAGTTTCAGGTGAGCAGTGACCGAAGGGGCTCAGCCATCCATATACATGTCTCCATCCTCCCCCAAACTCCCCTCCCATCCAGGCTGCCACACACCACTGAGCGGAGTTTCATGTGCTCTACAGGAGGTCCTTGTTGGTTACCCATTTTAAATATAACAGTGCGTACTACATGTACTTCTCTTATCTGACAATGGATAATCCAGACTCCGAAAGCCAAGACAGGTACATATTACACATGACAACCATAATATACACATACACATCATGGTAGGTGAGGCTTGCCAGGTGCTGCTAGTGGCAAAGAACCCACTACCAGTGCAAGAGATGTAAGAGACGCAGGTTCAGTTCCTGGGTTGGGAAGATCCCCTGGAGGAAGGCATGGCGACCTGCTCCAGTATTCTTGCCTGGAGAATCCCACAGACAGAGGAGCCTGGCCAGCTATAGTCCACAGGGTTACAAGGAGTTGGACTGAAGCAACTTAGCACGCACATATCATCGTAGGTCAGTACTACATATGACAATCATACTTTGTATACAAATATATTAAATTATGTATGCTTATACATATAAAATCATATGTATATATGATACCCGTATGTCTTATAAACACGTACTGTATGGTTTAACAGTTATTGGAAAGGTCAAGTTCTGCAATTCACTGTGTGTACTTTCTTTTAGCAAGTTGTGTCCAATTTCTACATCTCAGGGCGATGATTGCTTTAAAAAAACACTGCATGACCAGGCTGACTCATGTCTAGCTTGTGATAATTACAGTTTACGGATGATGCCCAGCCATGCTAGTATAGCATCATTTCTGATTCATTTTTATACTGGAATAAATACATTTGTCTATTTGCTTTTTTCTTTCTGTCCTTTTTGTATTCTACACTTTCTTCTCCAGTTCAGGTACATCAATTTGCATTTCAAAGTTTCCAAGTCACCAATGGCCACAGTCCACTTGGTATTGTTGGGATGGATTATAACACTAGTCTCTGCTCTGCTAAGAAATAAGACCCAACCTGTATACTCAGAGACAAGGGAGGGTATAAGGAAAACAGACTCTGAGAAAATCTACATGACTGTGACTACATGACTCTTCTAATGGTGGGGGAAAAAAAAAATAGAGGAGACCAGGGAGCTCCCGGATGACGTCCATTTTGGAAAGTACTGTGATTTTAAGTAGAAAATTTTCCTATCGAATTATAGGCTTTGACTAATATAAAATCAGTCTGAAATCACTGCCTATAAGCCATGGACAGGGGGATCTTCCTTCAAAGCTCATTGGTTTCAGGCATTCCAAAGGTGCATGGGGCTCCAGGGTGCCTGCTCCAACTCAGGACTGGGGGCAGGCAGAGCACTGGGCCAGGCTGGGAGCGCCCAGGAAGGGCTGTGTGGACAGTGCGCACATGAGGAGGAGCTGAAAGTACACAGCCACCTTCTGTGACCCTCCCCTCCGTGGCCAACTACAGTCTCTAAACCTCTTTTTTTTTTTTTTTAGATTAGTTGTGTATCTATTTGATAAGGAAACACTAACTGAATCTTCCATTACTTCATTGATGAGCTTTGCAAGGCCAAATCAAATGGCTTGACAGGATACATTTCTTAAGAAGCAAAGAAAGGGATAATTCACAAAAGGAAACAACAATTTCTTTGTTAATGGATGAAAAGGACAATATTTAGCTCAACCCACATGTAAAAACCTAACCCTCCTTTCTGGGTAAAGTATAACTCACTTTTTACAATGAAATGAAGGCTGTTGACAGCTAAAAAAAAACACACTTTATTTTTTGTCTCCAGAGAAAGAAAGACAAAGGCATTGAAACTCTCCAAGTTCTTAAGCACAAATTCATCTATAATGTTGGCTTTGTAGCTCTTTCAAAACAGAGATCTAAAAAGGAAGTTTAGTTTTTCTTTATTGAAATATACAGAACCATAGGCTTTGCCTAGATAGAGCTTTATTAAATATTACATTAACATTACACGCCTCTAATCATAAAAGAAGGGCCTTATATGATTTATCCAACATTATTCAAACTCCAGATCACATTTTTCTGGAAAATAATTCCATCATCTTGTCAAGAGTTAGGCGTACTGGCAGCAGTCCTCTTTAATATCACAAAATTCTGAATCTTCACTGAAGTTGGCTTTAATTTTTCCTGGTCTTTTATCCAGCAAAAATACTGTCTGAAGATGCCATGTGAAATTACACACCTACCACCAACGGGGAAAACACGGGAGACATGGGTTCAATCCCTGGGTCAAGAGGATCCCCTGAAGGAGGAAATGGCAACCCACTCCAGTATTCTTGCCTGAAAAATCCAATGGACGGAGGAACCTGGCGGGCTACAGTCCAAAGGACTGCAGAGTCAGACACGATTGAGCACACACACCACAAAAGGGGGAAAAATCTGCCAAATACACGATGACCCTCTGAATTGTAATAGCGTCCCAGATGCAAATCTGTTTAAACATGAAGATATGCCAAGGTGGGGAGGGATGTATTTCTTAGAAATCAGCTAAATACACATTTTAAATAATTGAGAAAGAAGAGGGTAATCATGCAATCTAGTGAGATAAAGTAATGACTCAAGAAATTGCAAATCAGAGACTAAAACTCTGAAGTGTTAGTCTCCAAAGAAGTGCTTTTTTTTTTCTTTTTCCAGAGAAGTACTTTAGTTGCAATGACCAAAAAAGTGAATCAGAAGCAAGAGAGGTGAGAAGTATGAAGAAAAATAAAGAGGTGAGCCTCTTGACCCAGGGAGAGGAGACATTTTGGAAGCCACCCATAGGCAGGGAAGCATCAGAATGAGGCAATCAGAAAGGGTCCACTGCAGTCAGTGGAAGAGGGAGTCGGGCTGGCTCCAGTAGAAACCAGTGGTGATAATCCAGTGAATTCAGGGAATGTGCCCAGCTAAGCAACTCACAGGGGACAAACCACAAGACTGTGGGGAGGAGCCGCGGGGCGTCTGTGTTCTTGAGCCCAGGGAGTGGGAGAAGCCAAGGGCACAGCTAGAGAGGAACCAAGTCCAACTGAGGTCAAGGCAAGGCGAACTCAGGCCTACCCTACCCCAGCTCTGCAAAGGAATTAGGAGAAAAGCCACGGGCAAATCAAGTCAGGAGCACCCGGGCGAGCAGTGGGTTTCTAGCACCGCCACCTGGGCTACAATATCTACCCATCCACCATGCCCCACACCTGTCCCAGGTGGTCTCTGCAGCTCAGTAGAAGCTGACTTCCAAGTAGGGTTAGTGAGTCAACCTCTACAGCCCATTCCAACGAGTTCCCAGTAAGTTAAAGACTAACTCCAAGATTCCATCACAGAAAGGAGCTAGAAAAAGAAGAAATAGATGCTATCAGAGCCATGCATTGCAATGGGGCATGACAGAGGGAAGGCAAGGGGAAGCGGGGTTTGGGGGGGGGGGGGCGGGGGGATGGTGGAGACCAGAAAAGGGACAGTGAGACCCAGAAGCACAGAGGAGGGAAAAAAATAAATACAAGGTCAGGCATCTGTTTTCACGGCATCGCTGTCGGTTTTGTTGTTCAGTCGCTAAGTCATGTCCGACTGTTTTGTGACCCCATGGACTGTATTGCCCACCCCCTCACCACCAGCTCCTCTGTCCAGGGAAATTTCCAGGCAAGACTACTGGAGTGGGTTTCCATTTCCTTCTCCAGGGGATCTTCCAGTCCTAGAGACTGAACTTGCATCTTCTGTATCAGCAGGTGGATTCTTTACCAGTGAGCCACCTGGGTTTACATAGGCTTTTATGCCAATAGCAAGGAGATATATGGTATGTGTGCCCAGTGGCGACTGCAAAGTTTGAATTTCAGCCCCAAATCACATGGCCAGTGAGAAACACCTCCATCCTCCTCTCTACGCCTCAGTATTTTCATCTGCAAAGTGGACAGTGGCTAGATAAGTCCTTCCCCAAACTGACCATCAGAATCATGCAGGACACTTTTTCCAAATACAGATTCCTGGGCACCACACTGGACCTGGGAGAGCAGAATCCTTGGGGTGGGGCACAGGAGTCTCCGTGTTAACAGCCAGGTTTGCAAATAATGAACTGCAATGATTCCCCTGGGCATTTCCCATCCAAACATCCTCTGAGTTCATGAACTGTAAGTGCAGAAGTAATACCTTTCAGCTGATCCAAATCTGAGCTGAACTTGGGCCCTCTTCCTTCATAAATAAATGAATGTAAACACTGAGTTCAATCCACAGTGGCAGGGGTGGAAGGGGCTTCTAAGACGACTAGCTCTTGGGAAGGAGAAAGGGGGACCAGACACACAGTAAGGAATTCAATCAACCTTTATGAGAGCCAGAGAAAAAAAGCAGCTGAGGTGTCATGAGGACTTACCGTGTGCTAAATATTTTCACATGTTCGTCTCATTTTATTGTGTTAGTTTCAGGTGTATAGCAAAGATATTCAGTTATATATATATATTTTTTTCAGATTATTTTCCATGATAGGTTATTGCAACATACTGAATATAGTTCCCTGTGTTACACAGTAAATTCTTGTTGCTTATCTCTCTGTGTGGGCTTCCCAGGTGGTGTAAGTGGTAAAGAATCCGCCTGCCAATGCAGGACATGTAAGAGACACAGGTTAGCTTGCTGGGTCAGGAAGAGACCCTGAAGGAGGGCACAGCAATCTACTCCAGCATTCTTGCCTGGAGAATCCCATGGATAGAGAAACCTGGTGGGCTACAGTCCATAGGGTCGCACAGAGTTGGGCACGACTGAAGCGACTTAGCACACACAGACACACACACACCTGTCTTGTGCATAGCAGTTTGCATCTGTTAATCCTAGACTCGTAATTTATCCCTCCCTTCCACTTCCTTTCCCCTTTGATAGCTGTAAGTTTTTCTACATTTTCATCTCATTTAATGCTCCTGCACAACCTGGGAAGCTAGATATTTGGAAATCATACACTTATAAGTAGACTGCTGCTACTGCTAAGCCGCTTCAGTCGTGTCCGACTCTGTGCGACCCCATAGACGGCAGCCCACCAGGCTCCCCCGTCCCTGGGATTCTCCAGGCAAGAACACTGGAGTGGGTTGCCATTTCCTTCTCCAATGCATGAAAGTGAAAAGTGAAAGTGAAGTTGCTCAGTCGCGCAAGACTCTTAGCGACCCCATGGACTGCAGCCTACCAGGCTCCTCCATCCATGGGACTTTCCAGGCAAGAGTACTGGAGTGGGGTGCCATTGCCTTCTCCGATAAATAGACTAGGTTAGAGCAATTAGTCAAAAAACGTGCAGCATATAACCCAAAGAGTTTGGGTCTTCTTGACTCCAAGTCCACTGCTCTGTTTACATATCATCTACAGAGTCCCTCGGCCTCCCACTTTAACCAACCAATCTAAAGCACCAGAATGTTCTAGATAGCAGGGGAGTGGTTGTTTTGCTTGGATTCTTTAAAAAAAATTTGGGGCCCTGGTGAGGCATGCAGGGGTCTTCAATCCCCAACCAGGGATCAAACACACACCTCCTGTGGTGAAAGTGAGGAATCTTAACCACTGGACCGCCAGTGAAGTCCCTAGATAGCAGGGTTGAAAGAGCAACTGTCATATGGGCTCCTCTCATTCTCATTCCTTCCCAGACCCCATTCCAACGCACCCTGTCCAGGGCCCCACAAGGGTCAGACACTCTGCAGTTCTGACAGCACTGCCCCAGCTGTCGATCTTATTCCTCCAGCTTCGTCACTCTGAAAACCCAAGGATGGAGGGAACTGGACACCCTAGTCCTGGTGCTTTCATGTGGCCCCCACCCCACTTGGTCTTGCCCTGTTGGTCAGCCTGGTTCTCCAGCCCATCCCTACCCTGGTCCTTCTCTTCTTCCTCATGGGAAGCCTGGCCAGGACTCTGCCTCCCCAGCTCCAGCCAACCCCTATCCAGGTGATGAAACCTTGATCACACCCTAATAATACACTGTACAGGATCACAGTCTCACCTCAATGGGCCTCCTGGAATGACCATTCCCTGAGTCAAGATCCTAGGCTCAGCAACAAGATTCACACAGCCCAGACCCTCGCCTCGAAGGTCTGAGCCCATAATGTTCCAGAACTAGGACTGAGGCTTTTACAGCCCTTGGGCCAAGTGTCTGGACTGAACTGCTCACGGCAAGGTCTACTTCTGTGTCAAGGTGAATGAGCCTAAAGTTGCCCCAGGGCCACCCTGCAGAGCTGAGGACCATCCTGTCTCTTCCCTACCGGCTAGGGAAGAAGACATTCTCTCAGGCTGCTACACTCAGTTAACGAAGACGCCAAGGCTGAAAGAACTGAACAAACTATAAGAAACTGCAAATTAGAAGAGACAGGTGACTTAAGACTAGAGAAACCATAGTATCCCAACTGACACCTTGTCCGGCGTCCTTAGGATTAGACAGAAGATCACACACTCACCCACTAAAGAGCCAGACAAATACACAACACAGAGAAGCACCAGTTTAATTTGCTTCAAATGTTGAAAACATCAAACAGACTGAGCACTGAGTTAGTAATTCTGCCATCCTGGGAGGGCCATTTATTGGAAGGCCAAGATCAAGAATCCTTTATCAGTATACTGAAGCCTCATGGAAGAAAAGTTATGACCAACCTAGACAGCATATTAAAAAGCAGAGACATTACTTTGCCAACAAAGGTCTGTCTAGTTAAAGCTATGATTTTTCCAGTAGTCATGTATGGATGTGAGAATTGGACCATAAAGAAAGCTGAGTGCCAAAGAATTGATGCTTTTGAACTGTGGTGTTGGAGAAGACTCTTGAGAGTCCCTTGGACAGCAAGGAAATCTAACCAGTCAATCCTAAAGGAAATCAGTCCTCAATATTCATTGGAAGGACTGATGCTGAAGCTGAAGGTCCAGTACTTTGACCACCTGATGTGAAGATCTGACTCATTTGAAAAGAGCCTTATTCTGGGAAAGATTGAAGGCAGGAAGAGAAGGGGGCGACAGAGGATGAGATGGTTGGATGGCATCACTGACTCAATGGACATGAGTTTGAGCAAGTTCCTAGAGTTGGTGATGGACAGGGAAGCCTGGCGTGCTGTAGTCCATGGGGTCGAAAAGAGTTGGACACGACTGTGTGACTGAACTGAACTGAACTGAAGCTTCATGGGTCACCCCATTTACCAACATGCCCCCCTAAGAATACGAGTAAGCAGCCTCCCCACACAAACACTCCCTTAATATCAGGAACACCATATCCAGAAGCTATGCCAGGAAAAAAGTCACCCACCTTCATCTGATGCAAAAACATTCAAAAAACTATATACTACCCAGAACTAGTCATCCTGTCATCACATCATCCCAGAATCATGTCATCACAGTTTGCACAGGTACATTCAGGGGACACAGCAGTGATGACAACAGGTGGGTGTCTGTCCCCACAAAAGGCAACACAGGGACAGGCCAAAGTGAAAGTGTTACTTGCTTAGTCATGTCCAACTCTTTGTGACCCCATGGACTGTAGCCCTGCCAGGATCCTCTGTCCATGGGAATTCTCCAGGCAAGGATACTGGACTGGGTTTTGCCCTCCTCCAGGGGATCTTCCTGACCCAGGGATTGAACCCAGGTCTCCGGCATTGCAGGCAGATTCTTTACCGTTTGCGCCACGAGGGAGACTATAATCCTACTTGGGTGACTGCCTGACCAACACAGGGTGGGAGACGTTTTCCAAACTTGAGTAGAAACCAAAAGCACGTGTGCAGGTCCAGTGGGTGTCCTTCCAGTTGCTGGCACAGGAGGGGAGAACCCAGGCCACCAGAAGGGCCCACTCTGGACGCACGGCCACTGCCTGCCTGGATTCTGATTGACAGGGCTGCCTCCAGGCCCAAGACTGTGCTCTGTCATCCAGGTAAGAAAACCCTTTCTGGTTCTTTCCTATGAGTCCAGTGAAAAGAGAAAAGAGAGACAGAGACAGATATATGGGGCCGGGGAGGGGGTTACGTTATTCATCAGTGCACAAGGCATGACAGAGGACCAGCAGCTGCCTCACGGACCCCTGGCCTCAAATGTGTTTCTGGAGTGTTCCAAACCAAGAGTAAATTTTGGATATGAATGAATTTTTTAATTTTTACTTTTTTGGCCATGCCTCGCGGCATGTGGGAGCTTAATTCTCTGATCACAGATGGAACCCACATCCCCTGCATGGAAGCGCAGAGTCTTCACCATTGAGCTGCCAAGGGAGCCCCAGGAACGAATCTTTTTTGATGGATGTCAATTCTTCAGGGTTCCCAACTCCAGCCCCTGGTCCTGGGACCTACAGGATCCCTGAGCAGGCGGAGCAGAGCCTCTCCCACCCTCCCGGATGGAGAACACGTGGGAACTTGCCGGTGGGAGGGAGCGCTACTGTCACAAAATTATTCTGCCCTGGATTGGTGGAGCCTGCTCCTGACAGTGCAGGGTAACCTATAAATCAGGCCTCCAGCCCCTAAGAAGTTATTTTTATTTAAAAGAATATTTTACTGTCTTCTTTCACATCTTATGATGAAAAAAAGAATAACTTTTGATATACAGCACAAACAAGTGGTAACACACAATTTAATGGAGCATTTTTAAGTGGGAAACTGTGATTCTGAAAAAGAGCCACGAGGCCAGGGCATGAGCCTGAATGAGTTCACGGCTGGAGTGCTGAGAACATGAGGCATCTGGCTCCGTAATCCTCACTGCTTTTGACAAACGAGCGAACCGAAGCTCAGAGAGATTAAGTTCTTTAACCAGGCTCATCTTGCTAGAAGCTAGTTCACCTCCTGTTCACCCCTCCTCCTTAGCCTCACACAAACACACACACATACAATGAGAGAGGCAGACACACACGCACACACTTGTGTGCCTCCATGAGCATTTATTTCTACTCTATCTCAATCCAAAAAGCAACTGAGGAAGGAAAAATAAAGGAAAGACCATCATTCAGGTTTAAGTTTAGCCCAAGAGAAATCAAACCAAGAGTTGAGATGCAAAATGACAGCCACAAATCTGGTTCTGAGATGACCTCCTTGGGGTAAGAACTTGATATTTCATCACTAGAAAAATCCCTTCTCACCCCCAATAGTAGAAGGCAAACTAAAACAGTGAGCATTTCCTCATCTTCTTAATAGGAAAAGAATTCATCAATTAAAATATAGTTGGTGGGTAAGTGAAGTTGTGAAACCATAGACAATTACGTCAAGGGTGTGGAGAAAAGGGAACCCTCTTACACTGTTGGTGGGAATGTAAACTAGTACAGCCAATATGGAGAACAGTGTGGAGATTCCTTAAAAAACTGGAAATAGAACTGCCTTATGATCCAGCAATCCCACTTCTGGGCATACACACTGAGGAAACCAGAAGGGAAAGAGACACGTGTACCCCAATGTTCATCGCAGCACTGTTCATAATAGCCAGGACATGGAAGCAACCTAGATGTCCATCAGCAGATGAATGGATAAGAAAGCTATGGTACATATACACAATGGAGTATTACTCAGCCATTAAAAAGAATACATTTGCATCAGTTCTAATGAGGTGGATGAAACTGGAGCCTATTATACAGAGGGAAGTAAGCCAGAAAGAAAAACACCAATACAGTATACTAACACATATATATGGAATTTAGAAAGATGGTAACAATAACCCTGTCTACGAGACAGCAAAAGAGACACTGATGTATAGAACAGTCTTATGGACTCTGTGGGAGAGGGAGAGGGTGGGAAAATTTGGGAGAATGACATTGAAACATGTATACTATCATGTATGAAATGAGTCGCCAGTCCAGGTTCAATGCACGATGCTGGATGCTTGGGGCTGGTGCACTGGGACGACCCAGAGGGAGGGTATGGGGAGGGAGGAGGGAGGGGGGTTCAGGATGGGGAACACGTGTATACCTGTGGCAGATTCATTTCGATGTTTGGCAAAACCAATACAATATTGTAAAGTTTAAAAATAAAATAAAATTTAGAAAAAAAAACTGAAAAAAAAAAAAGCTCACTTTGAGAGCCTGGGAGATGCAATAACGACCTGAATGACAATGCATCCCTGACTTGTTAAAAGTGAAGTCAGACAGAGAAAAGACAAACATCATATGCTATCCCTTGTATGTGGAATCTTAAAAAATGATATAAAAGATCTTATTTACAAAACAAAATAGATTCATAGACATAGAAGACAAATTTACGGTTACAAAAGAGATGGGAGGAAGACAGGGTTTGCGACGAACACATAAACACTACTCCATATAAAATAAACAACAAGGACCTAATGTACAGCTTGGGCAACTACACTCAGTGTCTTACAACAACCTATAAAGGGTCTGCCTGCTGGATCGGACTGTAAAGGGTCCCCCTGCAATGTGGGAGACCCAGGTTCAACCCCTGGGTCAGGAAGATCTCCTGGAGAAGGGAATGGCTACCCACTCTAGTATTCATGCCTGGAGAATCCTATGGACAGAGGAGCGTGGAGGGCTACAGTCCACGGGGTCACAAAGGATTAGACACGTCTGAGCAACTAACACTGTCACATTTTCGCTTTCATAGAGGAAAAGAACCTGATAGATGTGTGTGTGTGTGTGTGTATAACTGAATCACTTTGCTGTACACGAGAAACTAACACAACACTGTAAATTAACTATATTTCAATTTAAAAAATGGTTACAGAAAAAAAGGGAATCTCTGGAGATGCTGGGTTTAATGCTTTTGACTGTCTGTCCAAAAGGAGCAATAAAAGAAAGACAAGATAAATGGTGGTTGGGAGTGTTATAGGAGGAAACCAAGCCACCTGCTGTAACACACGCAGTTTCAAAACTCCCATGGGTGTGCTAGAAGGTGTGAGCATCACCCGACAGGCCTGTCCTCTTGTGCACACCTGCACAGCAGTGGTGCAACTCTCTCTAATTAAACAAGGGAGACAAAGCCGTCCCCTAGCACGGCCCTCACCAACCTCCAACGGAAAACACATGTCCTCCTGAGAATGCCACCTGAGATTCCCAGCGCCAAATTAACTCTTCAAACATATAGACAACGCCCGTGAAAAACAATGCCTGGAAGCAGAGTAAAAGCAAACATAATGAGCAAAGACAACAGTTTCTCACTAAGGTCTCCAAATGAGCGACTCCGCCTCTGTGTTTATAACATCTGACATTAAACATGAAAGATAAGAGAAAACGCCTCAGTGCAACGGCAAACAGCAGACACGAGGAGCCTGACACCGGATAGGATCCACATTTCAGTCATAAGCAGGCATTTCAATCAGATGAGAAGTGAATGTGAGGTAAAACTGCTTCCCAGGTGGCACAGGAGTAAAGAACCCCCCTCCCAGTGCAGGAGACGCAGGTTTGATTCCCAGGTCGGGAAGATCCCCTGGAGGAGGAAATGGCAACCCACTCCAGTATTCTTGCCTGGAGAATCCCATGGACAGAGGAGCCATGGTGAGCTACAGTCCATGGGGCTGCAAAGAGTCAGACATGACTTGGCACACGTGTACGCGCACACACACACACACACACACACGACAGAAAGATGCCTTCGGTCAGTTGTTAACATGTCTTTTTTTTAAAATTTTATTGGGGAATAATTAATTTACAATGTTGTGCAAGTTTCAGGTGCAGAGCAAAGTGAATCCACTATACAGATGCCCACATCCACTGTTTTCTAGATGGCCCATACAGGCCGTCACAGAGAGTGGAGTTCCCTGTGCTATATGGTAGGTCCCCAATAGGTCCACATTAGTTATCTATTTTATATACAGTAGTGCACAGGTGGCAATCCCAATCTTCCAGTTTATCCCTCTCCTCCTTACCCCCTGGTAACCCTACATTTATTTTCTAAAGCTGTAACTCTGTTTTGGTTCTATAGATAAGCTCGTGCTTGAGTGCTAAGTAGCTTCAGTCTGTTGGATTCTTTGCAATCCTATGACTGTAGCCCACCAGACTCCTCTACCCTTGGGAGTCTCCAGGCAAGAATACTGGAGTGGGTTGCCATGCCCTCCTACAGGGGATCTTCCCAACCATGGGATGGTTTAATTTGTAGCCTTTTTTTATATTCCACATATAAGCACTATCACATAATATTTGTCTGACTGATTTCATCCAGTGTAAGAACCTCTAGATCCATCCATGTTGTTGCAAATGGCATTGTTTTATTTTTTTTACATCTGAGCAATGTTCTATTGTACATATGTACCACATTTTCTTTATCCATTCTTCTGTTGATGGACTTTTAGGTGGCATCCATGTCCTGGCTATTGTGTACAGAGCTGCAGTGAACACTGGGGCACATCTATCTTCTTGAATTATTTTTTCCCCAGATACATGCCCAGGAGTGAAATTGCTGGATCACATTGTAGCTCTCTCCACCCACCAGAAAACAGGTACAGGTACCAGTCCCTCCCAACACATCTTTTAAAAATGACCCCAACCACACAGTCAGCTACATCAGAACATCAAAACTGCTTTCTCAAAAGGGATTGGCTATTTTGATCAAGGATGACAGGAGTTCTCTGGCAAAAGGCGTTTTCAAAAGCTTGGTAAAGGCACCCGGTCAAAACACTGCCCTGTGGTCACGCTCAGTAGCAACAGAGCCCGGAGAACCAGTCTCCTTGGCTGACTGTGATCATGTTCGTCACCCTACTGCTTTCCCAGAAAAACGTTTATTCCTTTCATGACTCATCTTGATTCCCACCTGTACATTCATTTGCTTGTTTATCATTTGCTGACACCAAACCATTAGCTCCAGGAGGGAAGGATCCCCTCTGTCCAGTTCACCAAGGTCACCCCTGGACAAGGCCACCACCTGGCTGGTCGCGGGTGCTCAAGAATGCCTTTTGGCATTGTGGCTCATTCAGTGTTTACTGAATGGATGGGTAAATTAACATAATTAAATAATTATGCATGTAATTAACGTTATTGTGAATAATGAACTCCCTAAAGCACACTATCATACTATCACAACAGTAACAGCTTGCCAAAATGGAGGGGGTAGGGGGGAAGGGACAGTAATTGCCTATGGAGCATAAATATTCCTGCAGAGTTTTGGAAGACCTTTTGAAAAGCAACTGATAAGATGATGGCCCTGGGACTCTGGCCTAGGTGAATATGTATCTCTCTAATGGGAAGTCAGTCTGGCCCTCTGAACTTGCCACGGTGCTGAATAAAGCCCTGCTGCAATGATGTGATTGGTCAGGTCCCTGAGGACGGTGCCCTGGCCGATGACTGCACGCTGTCTAAGCAGCCAGGCCTACGTGAAAGCACTATGAGCCAGGGCTTCTTTCCACACATCCAGGAGCTCTAACTAGAAGAAAAGATCATCTCTGACACTCTGAAGACAATACCCAACAACGGGTCTCTCTTAACAGCCTCGCTTTTGGATGCCAGAGGCACGCGGCAAGCGTGGCATGAATCAGGGGCTGATAAGGCTTAAGACATCCACGTTGTGCGCCAGGCAAACCCACACACAGCAGAGAGTCCATGGACAACATCAGAGCTAAAATACTCAGGATATTACTAAAACTGAAGCTTTGAATGGAAATGATCAATTTCCACTTTGATAAATGAAAACTAGAGTCTGCTCCTACTAGTGAATTAGAAAAGCAAAAAACAACCTAAGATCGTATTCTCCATTTCCACTAGCTTATACTTTAAAATCTAAGAAACTTGGAACTTGAGCGAAAAGGGAAACATCATTGTTAAATATCTTTAAATATTTGGATGTAGTTTATAAGAAAAAGGTCTGTAATTTCACATATGTACCATATTTTTCATAAACTATAAAAATAAACCAGTTAAAGTCCCTCGCTATAACTCTCAGATATCCTACACAATGTAACAACGCAAGCTGTTGTTTTGAACTTATCCCAAAGGTATTTGGAAGTTAAAACCATCAGGTATGACAAGGAAATATATATTCATTCTAAAAAGATGACTTAGATGAAGTAAGGTTTCCAAGCTACAGTCAATAGTCCAAGACATATCCATTCAACGACAGGAACTCAGCCGCAGAAGGAATTTCATTACCATCCCTTCCTCCAGTTTATGAGCCGTTTCCTCCATTGACAAAGATGGATTTGGATTTTATGCAACTCATGAGCAACAGAGCCCCAAGCAAGAGCACACAAGGCCACCTCCGGACTACCCGTGAAATTCCCCTGGGGGACTAGAGTTGGGCAAATCAGTAGCAGCTGCAATCTTGTGTATGTAAGTAAATGAAGTCGCTCAGTCGTGTCCAACTGTTTTTGCGACCCCCATGGACTGTAGCCTACCAGGCTTCTCTGTGGCTCCTCTGTCCATGGGATTTTCCAGGCAATAGTACTGGAGTGGGTTGCCATTTCCTTCTCCAGTGGATCTTCCTGACCCAGGGATTGGACCTGGGTCTCCTGCATTGTAGACAGACGCTTTACCGTCTGAGCCAACAGGGAAGTCCTGTGTATCAGTCCCTAAACCTCACTGTTTGAATGAATAGCTTTAATCCTTATTTTTTTATTTGGCTGTTATTTCCCCTGAAATTTTCAATTTTTAAAAAATATTGAGTGTGCACATAATTTTTTGTTTTTGTTTTTGTTTTTATTATGTGTAGCAGCTACAGGACAGCTTGAGGGGAAGAGGTCAAGAGCTCTTTTCAAGAGACTTTATTACCAACAAAAAAGTCCTTCAGCTGGGTTTGAAAACAAAGTTACCGAGTACGTTGTTGAATTTAACAGGTCTCAGTGATACTTGAGCAAATGTTATCCATTTGTAGTTCAAGAACATGTAAAAATATTTCCTTTGAATAATAAAGGCATATTCAAGTGACACCAAGTCTCCTCTGAAAGGTCTCCCAGGATGGAGTTACCTCATCACTTGAAAGAAGGCGGAGCTCCATCACCTGGACGGTAGACTTCTTGTTTCCAGTAGACGCGATCAAACGTAAGCCTTGACTACTGAGAGAGGAGAAAGTCCCCTTATGTCAAAAGTGACTTTTATGAACTGGCTCCTGTGACAGCAGGTAAGAAGTGCAGGTAAATCTGGAGTAAATGCATGAGGTTAAGTCTTGGGGAGACCAGTCAATATACCTACTGCAGATGCTCAAGACCCCCCAAAGACATGGTTGGATCAACTCAGCAAAGCCTCTATACAGGCCTGCAAAATCTGAAGAGTGATTCTGCCCTGGGAACCTTATGATTCCCCCTTCCTAAGTTTCCTCGCTCACTGCTTCCACACTTGGCAGCATGCAGTTTTCAAAAGGGGTTGGGTTGGACTCCCCACTGGGGGTCCAGTGGTGAAGACTCCACGCATCCACTGAAAGGGGCGCGGGTCTGATCCCACATGCCATGAAGCCAAAAAAAAGGGGGGGGGGGCGGCTGAAGAAAAAGAAAAATGTATTGAACTGAATAAAACTGAAAATACAACATTATCAACTTAAAATATTTTTTAAAGTGGAGGAGGGTTTGCATTGTCACCAGCTCTCTGTGAGGCCTGGGGCCTCGGTTTCTTCATCTATAAAATGAGGTGATTAAACTGAAGCAAAGATCACCTACCTTTTATTTCATCACACAGGTGCTTGCCTTTGAAAGGTTTTAGTTACTAACAAAATAAATAATACAGTTTACTAGGTCAGAGCAACTGCAACTTGACTGTAGAATTAAGCCTCTTCCCCAGTTATTTGAAATACCGAAAGCAGGTCAGTACCATCAGAGAACTGGGGCATTCAGGGTCTTAGCTGATTTTAATAGATTTACTCAATGACTCTTGGGCTGCAATCTGCAACTCCAGATGTCCATTTCATCCAGCGCTGCACAGGTCAGCAAAGCACACACAGAGAAGCACCCATGAGGCTTTATGGAAGCAGACAAAGCAGAAGTGGGCACCTACGTAGCATTCGGCTCCACACCAGACCCAGAAACTGAGCAGTGACTCTGGACTCAAGAGTCCTGGTCTGTGACAAGTGAGGAAACTATTTGTTCTGTGGTTTTCATCGTTCAGTCACTAAGTTGGATCTGGTTCTTTGTGATCCTATGGACCGCAGCACATCAGGTTCCCCTGTCCTTCACCATCTCCCAGAATTTGCTCAGATTCATGTCCATTGAGTTGGTCATGCTATTTAACCATCTGTTTTGAGCACTGTGCTAACGAGGTCAAGGTATGAATTCTCCCGGCCTTTTAGTTCAGTTAGGCCCAGCCTATCCTAGGATGTATGTTATGCTATGCTATGCTAAGTCACTTCAGTGTGTCCAACTCTGTGCAACCCCATAGACAGCAGCCCACCAGGCTCCCCTGTCCCTGGGATTCTCCAGGCAAGAACACTGCAGTGGGTTGCCATTTCCTTCTCCAATCCTAGGATATAAGTTTCCACAAAGCCAGGTCAGGTACCAGGCCTGACGCCCAGGGGGCACGACTCAGCCAAGCTTGTGGGACCAGGGGGGTGGGCATGGGGTGGGGCAACAGGTGTTACTCAGGCTCATTTCTGCGTGAGCAGCCCTGACAGGTACACAGAAGCCCGTGTTCAACTCCATCCACCTCGAGAATGGACCACTGAAGTCAGATGCAGCCTTCACAAGACAAGCGGACTTTAGGTCCCAGAAGTCAGTCAGGCAAAGAGGAATGAGCTTGCCCCAAAGAGCTAAGGCACGAGCTATAGTAACAGCACTCAGGCCGACTCCTGAGTTTATTAACCAAATACCAGAAATGATAAACCATCGGGTGGACCAACTACAGACGATCTACCAAGATAGGGTACTGGAAAGGTATCCATCTGTGAAAAGCATCCCTGGATGCGAGTGAGAGAGGGTGGTGCTTCAAAATTCTAAAGGAAAATGACTTCAAGCTCTGAATTCTACGCCAAACCAAACCAGCAGCCCACTGGATGGGTGAGATACAGACGTTTCCACACACAAATTCCCAAAATGTGCTGTTTTCTCTGTCCTCTCTCCAAGGTAGAGGGTGTGCTTTCTCAGGATGAAGAGTCTACCAAGAAAGAGTGCAACAACAGAGAAAGCAGACAGGCTAAGTGCGAACACAAGGAAACCTTAAACTATCAGGAATAACCTCAAGGAGAAGAAACGGGGGCTCCCCCATTTCAGCTGACTGTCCCGACCCTGCTCTCAGCAGCGGGCCAGTAGCAGAGGCTCTCACCCTGGAGGTGGGGGTGAAGCGATGATGCAGATATCCTGGGGGAGAGGAGGCCCAGGGGACAATGTGGGGAATGAGGACTCTAAGAGAGGGGGCTCCCTGGGAAAGAGACAGAGAAACTGAAGTGCGGGCCTGATAGGCTTGACCTTTATCAGAAGGAGTTTTCTAGAAATGCTGGAGAGTTACAAAGACCTAACAGAAAAAAATGCTAGGAGCAAGGGCAAAATAGTTGTACCAGAAAGGGACCATGAACATGGCATCCTCCTCCAGCTCGCGTATGAACCACACTGATGTTGAGACAGAACCCGAAACGGTGACCTCATTTTAGTAGAGGGAGGAGGTCAACGGATTGCTAAATCCAGAAATGGCATTGTAAAAAATTTTGTAACTGTGCATGATGATAGGGCTTCCCTAGGGGCACAGTGGTAAAGAATCCTTTACCACTACCAATGCAGGAGGTGCCAGAGACATGAGTTCGATCACTGGGTGGGGAAGATCCCCTGGAGAAAGAACTGGAAACCCACTCCAGTATTCTTGCCTGGGAAATCCCAAGGACAGAGGAGCCTGGTGGGCTACAGTCCACTGGGTCGCAAAGAGTTGGACACGACTGAGCGACTAAGCACACACTCATGTGTGGTGATGGATGTTGGATTTACTGGAGTGATCATTTCACAATATATATAAATTAAAGTCAAGGAAGCGAAAGTGCTAGTCACTCAGTCGTGTCCGACTCCTTATATCAAATCATTCTAGTGTACACCTGAAACTAATATAACGTTCATCAATTATACCCCGCAAATTTTACTAATGTAAATATAAAATAAATGCAGGGGAAAAAAAAGAAATGGCATTTTAAGCACATTATCTAGAAAAGCCTAAACAGAGCTAAAAGCAGAAAATTAACAACAGTTTCCCTGAGAAACAGGACTTGGAAGTGGGAAGAGGTGAGCAAGAGACTGCTCTAATTTTATTAAAAATCTGGTGGAATTCATTGATCTAATTAAGAGGGAGAGGAGAGACAAAAAAGAGTATTTTATTTTCCTGTATAGCATTCTTCAGGCTTCCCAGATGGCGTTAGTGATAAAGAAGACACCTGCCAATGCAGGAGACAGAAGAAAGGGGGGTTTGAGTCCCAGGTCAGGAAGATCCCCTGGAGGAGGGCATGGCAACCCTCTCCAGTATTCTCGCCTGGAGAATTCCCATGGACAGAGGAGCCTGGAGGGCTACAGTCCATGGGGTCACAAAGAGCTGGACATGACTTAGCAACTAAACAAGAAGAAGATGATGCCACCTGGGGTGGGAGGCGGTCACACCTCGCTCCACCTGTTTTCCTTTCGGGAATGCTGCCTTCATGCCCGAGACAAAAACACTTACTGCCCCAATGAACTGAAATCGGCAGAGAACAAAGAATCTTTGAAAATACCTGCATTGTACACTTCTGACAGCGTGTGTGTAGTAACACGTGCAAACCCCAGACACAGGCGATCTCGCTTCTTCAGCAAATGGTTAACTTCCCCGAAAATATTTCCTGTTAAAGCTCACAGACCACAGAGGTGACCACAACACTAAATTTGGTGCTCTTCTATGAAACATGCACCTTGAAAAATCATTGGTCTATGAGGACAAAGTTGAAAATACATGATAAAATGTATTTTCATTTTTGTGCTGGCCAGGAAAGGGCACTTGCTGGTTGGAATCCTAGCAGACCCAGCTTCGAGCTGACCTGGCCCCTCGGGGACACCATGCTTTGACCCTCCTGCCTGATAAAAATGCATTCACTGAAGAAACGGCCAAACACACACACATAAAGCCAAGAAAATGTAATCGAGCTCCCCCCTGCACGCCGCACCCAATAGTTTCTGGGTTCCTGTTATCCTTCCCCATGAAATCAAGAGTCAGTCTCCTCCTCCCTAAGCCGCCTCAACCTCAGGAGCTCATCCTCTTCCTTCAAAGAGAAATTAGCCACCACTGGCAGGGGCCCCCGGCCACCTGCCCGCCAGGTGCACCCAGCTTTCCCCGTGGTCCTCAGGAGTCAGAGGAGGAGGTGTCTTTTAAGTCCAGCCCCCGTGGGCTCCCCCAGAGCCCCTGCTGTCCCTGTCCCCCCGATCTCCACCCTTCCCTCTCCCAACTGAGCACCCAGCATATAATAACTGCTCAATACATATTAGTTCTCTTCCACTTTTATATACTGATCATCCTGTCTTCTCCCCAGTCTCCATACCCTCATTTGCTGCCTAAGGAAATCCTATTGGCTCCTCTTGGCCCATGTGTGATAGTTTAGTGCTCACAGCATAACCTTAGAATTACTTGCTTACTAATCTGCACTTCTCACCAGGGATGAGAATGTGTCTTAGTCATCACTATATTCCCAGCAGCTAGGGATAATGATACAACACATTTATCTGTACTCGTTTGGATCAATCAGGCAGCTTAAAAACATTCATGCACAGCAGGACAAGAAGAGAAAGAGTAGCAAGAAGAAGCTGAGACAAAGTTATTACCCAAATAAGCATAACCATAAAACTGTGAGAAATCACTAAAAATGAGCTTTGTGGTTATTACACTAGAGAAGAAAACCTGATGGGTTTCTGGAATAAACATTAATCTGGTTAAAAACAGCCCTTTTTCTTAGGACCTCCCACCAGCAGCTCCTGGTCTTCAAGGACCAAGATCTAGAAAACAGCCTTACAGAGAGGCTCGTGAAAGGCACCCCGGATCTAATAATAAGCACATGCGGCCACCACTCAAGAAACGTTTGCTGAAAATAAAAATTGTCCACGATTTTCAATGACCTGAAGATTCTCTATTTTGCAAGACCTTCCTTAAACCATCCTCACCCTATCCAGGCTAACCATGCATCTTTAAGCATTTTAATAGTAGTAGTTTGACAGACTATACCTGCCTATATATATACAAGTACAGTATAGGGGAATATCCTCTGCTGCTGCTGCTGCTGCTAAGTCTCTTCAGTCGTGTCCGACTCTGTGTGACCCCACAGATGGCAGCCTACCAGGCTCCCCTGTCCCTGGGATTCTCCAGGCAAGAACACTGGAGTGGGTTGCCATTTCCTCGTCCAATGCATGAAAGTGAAAAGTGAAAGTGAAGTCACTCAGTCTTGCCCGACTCTTCACGATCTCATGGGTTATAACCTATATCCTCAGCCTGAGGCAGGTGAGTCTCCCTAGACTGACAACAGCCAGCGCTTGTCCCCCATTTATTCCTGGGTCTGTCCCACACAGAAAACCCTCATTGTTAACCTTACTTTTACAGTTACATCTTCTCTTCTAGGCCTATTTTGTTGTGGTTGTTTAGTCACCAAGTCTTGCAACCCCATGGACCATACTCGCTAGGCTCCTCTGTCCACAGGATTTCCCAGGCAAGAATACTTTAATTGGTTGCCATTTCCTTCTCCAGGGGATCTTCCCGACTCAGGGATTGAAACCGTGTCTCCTGCATTGGCAGGAGTATTTTTACCTATAAGCCACCAGGGAAGCTAGGCTATACATACAGTAAATCATACAAAGCTTTTATCAACTATTCCAAACCTTTCTGATATTCACTATTCCTAAACTGTAAAGCCCTAGAGAGCCTGTGGCATGCAATTTAGAAGTGTGATACATTGTTTCAACCAATTCACTGAACCAGCTATATCTCCAAAAGCAGAGAGTAAGCTCTCAGAGCCAAGTGCAGACCGGGGACTTCTGGTATACCCTCTGGGCCCAGCACCATGTAGGCCTGAAGCAGACACTCTTCCATGGCTCCTCAGGCCCAGATGGAGCTGAGATAAGGTGGGGGGTGTGGACCAGACTTGCTAATAGGCTTAAAAAGATCCCTCTCAATGTAGAAACAATCCTCTCCCAATAAAGTTATTTTCACCTATACTGAAACCATTAAGTGAAATTCTGTAATACTTGTAAAATGTAAGCCCCAATTTTTGGCTCCCATGTGTGCTGTGCTGTGCTTAGTCGCTCAGTCATGTCCAGCTCTTTGCGACCCCCTGGACTGTAGCCCTCCAGGCTCCTCTGTCCATGAGGATTCTCCAGATAAGAATACTGGAGTGGGTTGCCATGCCTCCTCCAGTCTGCTCCCATATCTGTCTTCTATTATTCTTTAGAGTGATAGAATTAAAAAAAAAAAAAGAAGAAGAAGAAAGTATGTGGCTTCATGACCTAGGCCCATGAGCCAGGTTAGAACTGGGCTATTGATATGGCAGCCACTAACCACATGTGGCTATTTAAATTGAAGTTTAAATTCAAGAAAATTTAACATACAGTTCCTGAGTCATACTAGCCACACACTGTAAATTCAATAACCACAGCAGGCTATTTGCTACCCTACAAGACAGAACAAATGTAGACCATTTCCATCACTGCAAATTTTCTATGGAACAGTACAAAGTCATCTTTAATAATTCAATTAACTTCTATGGGCCTGTTTCCTCTTCTGTAAAAAGGGAACAATATCTGCTTCTCTTGTTGCTGTAAGACTTAAATGAGGTGCTAACTGTGAGCATCTTTAATCATTTTAATATTTGTAGTTTGACAAACTCTACCTGCTTCTACATTTATATATACAGGCACAATTTGAGGAGAGCAGCAGTCATTAATAGTAGCGGCTGTCAAAGGAGTTACTATCAAGTAGAACAAAGAATTTCTATTTCAGGCCATGTGAACAGAAGGATGCTGTCCAGGAGGATGGGGGAAAACCCACACTGTTCAGAGCATCTCAGAATGCTGCATTTGAGGAGGAATGTGGATAAACTGAAGCGTGTTCAGAAGAGCCTGGTGAGTCGAAGGAGCCCAGGATTTCTCACCTGGGGAAAAGAGACTCAGTGGAAATGGAGAACAGAACAAATCTTGAAACAGACAAAGGACTGTCGTGGGGAGGGAGCCCAGATCTTGGGCAGCTGGAGAGGTAACAAAGAGGTGAGTTTAACTCAGTATTAGAAAAATAGTTGCTAGTCAAGAGTTGTCCTGCAGTGGAAATGCTGCCTTAATGGAGAAGATTTCATGATCCCAGAGAGTGCTCAAATGCAGTGATTCTTAAACTTGAGTCACCTGGGGAGCTGGAGAAAACTCAGATGTTCTGGCCCCACCTCCAGGGATTCTGGTTGAAGGACTGGGGTGGAGCCCATGATCTGCATCTCTACAAGCACCCCGGAGATGGCCATGACGATGCTGGTGGCTACTGGCTCTTTGAGGGACACCATTCTGACATCAGCTGACTGAACCCAACAGTGATGGCATAAGGGGGCTCTTGACATCAAGTGAGAGTTGGATTCTGCAACCTTCCAAACCAACTCTAGAGGACAGGCCTCCAAGGACTCTCAGTGGGTCCTGGGCATTCCAGACTGCACGGGTGCCCAGTCTGAGAAATGGCAAAAGTCAGAGAACTCAAGGTCTCCTGCCAGGCACACCCTTGCGTCATCACCTCAGGCTAATCACTTTCTTGCAGTTGAACTAACCATGTAAGTGGAGGGTATTGTTACCATGAAGTGCCAGATGCTCTGAGGAAAAAGGCCCAGCATAGACTTCTCTGCATGCATGGTCTCCAACTGCGGGTTCAAGACTAAATCACATCAGAGCAGCTTTCTAGGTGGCATCGTGAAGGACTCAATTTCAGTATCATTCCCATCAAGGAGCACAAGAGGGACCTTCTCCTCCAGCCCTTGCTATCCAAGGCAATCACCATATGGCCATACAAAACACAGTGAGAGCTCGTCACTCCTTTCACCAAAACCAGACATTTCATGCAAAGATTTGTGCCTGAATTTTTTCAATAGCTTCACTCATAACAGCCAACCATGAAAATAACCCAAAAGAACATCCACTGGCAAATGGATAAACAAATTGTGGTATATCCCTGAAGCAGCAGTGCTGTGCTATGCTCACTCAGTCCTGTCCGACTCTGTGCGACCCCACGGACTAGAGCCCGCCAGGCTCCTCTGTCCATGGGATTTTTCAGGCAGGAATACTGGAATGGCTTGCCCTTTCCCCTCCAGGGGCTCTTCCCAACCCAGAGATCAAACCCGCAACTTCTGTGTCTCCTACATTGGCAGGTGGACTCTTTACCACTGAGCCCTCCAGAAAGCCCCCAAAGAGGCGGACTAGTCAGCGAAAATGAGAAACAAGCCACTGATAAACACAATAAGGATGAATCTCAAAGCTTTACGCTGGGTAAGCAAAGCCAGGCACAAAAGACATCATATTATAAAGTATCATTTACAAGAAACTTTAGGGAAGACAAATCTAATCTACAGTGAGAGAAAACAGATCAATCCCTGGGGTGGGTGTGGATGGGAAAGGAACTCAAAGTAACCTTTAAGAGAGGTGAAATGTTCTAGATCTTGATTGCCATTTTGATTCCACAGGTGTTTACACTTGGCTGTTCCCTTAGAATGTGTGTGTTTTTATTGACAGTATACTGCATGAAGTTACTTCTTTAAAAACAAAAGCAAATGGGGCATTTTCTGTTTCACTGGGTTCGTTCTATTTGATGGTGTACTTAACACTGGTGTCACTGGTTGCCTCTGGGAGGAAACAGGCAGTCAAGGACAGGCGTGGGAAAGACATCTAATTTCATACTTTTAAACTTCTGAACTATGAGGCACTATTAGCCATTTTTAAATCCATAAAGTTTAAGATAAGAAAAAGAATTTATAAACATGTCCCTCATTGGTAAAGTGAGAGAGACCCAACCCTATGACTACTGGACTGTTGCCCAATCTATTTCAGGTTGTGGAAACCCTGCTTCTTGAGACAGGAACTATATGGTCTGCATTGTACTAAACTCCTCTGCTGCTGCTGCTGCTAAGGCGCTTCAGTCGTGTCCGACTCTGTGTGACCCCAGAGACGGCAGCCCACCAGGCTCCGCCCTGGGATTCTCCTCTGAGCTCTGAGTAAATAACAATTGTTTAAAGCATTATTTAGGAGTTTAGTATTTTTCAAAAATACATCAAAGATAAGAATGTGCACACACAACCACAGTTTTAAAATAATTATAACTTGAACATCAGATAACTACCACCACCAAAGTCAAAAAACAGCACACTACCTACACTCCAGAACCTTTCATGTGCCTTCTGTGATCAAACCTTCTCCCTCTACTCTTGATTTTACAGATAAGAATGTCTTTTATCTATATATCCCTAATCAATACTGTTCAGGTTTGGACATCTTAAAACTTTCAAAAAACTGAATCATTCTGTACATATTATTAAAGGTGCTTTTCTTCCCCAAATTGCATTTGTCAAATTCATCTACATTGTTGCCTATAGCTCCAGTTTATTTTTATTGCTCTATGGAAAGAATTTTATGGTAAGAATAAATGAATAAATCACAATTTACCTGCCCACTAAAATATTCCTGGGCACTTACACAAGGCATTTTGGGGTCTCCATTGCCTATAGAAAAAACAGATCCAAACATGAAGTATGACACTCGAGGCAACCACTGCCCCCAGATGGGTCGCCAAAATGCCTAGCCAGTCTCATCTCCCCTACTTTTTCCCACTGCCTCATGTGGCACTGCATCAGTTGAATACATTGGTGGAAACAAGTACATTAAGTCCAATTCCTTAGGCCTGGAGTGTTGTCTACCATGCGCTGCTGCTGCTGCTAAGTCGCTTCAGTCGTGTCCGACTCTATGTGACCCCATAGACAGCAGCCCACCAGGCTCCCCCGTCCCTGGGATTCTCCAGGCAAGAACACTGGAGTGGGTTGCCATTTCCTTCTCCAATGCACGAAAGTGAAAAGTCAAAGTGAAGTCGCTCAGTCGTCCGACTCTGAGGGACCCCATGGACTGTAGCCTACCAGGCTCCTCTGCCCATGGGATTTTCTAGGCAAGAGTATTGGAGTGGGGTGCCATTGCCTTCATGCACTAGATCTACCCAAATCATTCCTGTCCGTCAAAATCGGATTCAAGCATGGTCTCCTTAAGAAGACCCCACAGCCTCATCTATCCAGGATGCCACCTGCCCAACAAAAAGCTGCATCAAAATGAATGATTCCTTCTCTGACTCTTCAACCACACTCATGCCATTCAGCCTTGAGTTATACCCATACCATCATGCCCCTGTCTCAGCTTTTGTCCTTCCAATACACAGCACTAAAATCTTGCAAAAAATGGGCAGATAATAAATGTTAAAGCTTTTAAACTCAGACTCAAAATCCTGAGAGCTACTGCTGGTACCAGGTACTAAACAGTCAAAAATATGTATTTAAAAAGTAAATTTTCACAAACATAACATCAGTGAAAGTGAAATCATCATGATTGCTTCATACAAATTTGGGTTCTTCATGCTTCGAACACTGATTTTTTATTAAAACAAAACAAAACAGAGCTTTATGTTATGCTGTATACTTAATTATACTTTGCTAACTACATGATCTACTCTTTAGACATAGTACTTCAGTTTATGAAACTAGTGTTATGTTTTGTCATTTAAGTTTTATTCAATTTTCACTATTATAAATAAAACATTAGTGAGCATAAAAATACAGTTTTAGAGTTCTTGGGACACAGAATGTCAGTGCCACATAATTTAAGATAGCTTGATAAGAGGTACACCATTTAGAGAAAACAAAGTCCTTGAAAGAATATTTCAACCTAGGAGCAACAATGGGGAAAACTACAACATTTTAATGAAATTAATAAATGGGTCAGAAATTCCAATTAGCAAGTACTTCAAATTTCAAAAGCAGGACAGTCATTTTTCTGTCCATGAAAATATACACATAGGATTGTAAATTCTCCAAAAAGGAGAAACAAAACAGATAAACAGAAAACCTATGGCCAGTGTTTGCCTTGCTATCATACTTATTAAAAAAATATATGGATGGAAGACATCATTCCCAAATAAAATTAAATATGCCTTTCAATTATTTAATGCAAAAATCATTATTTTCAATAGACATTAAAAATATATCACAGGAAAAAATGTTTGCAACTCATGTTATAGAAATTAGGCTAAAGTTCTTAATATAAAAAGAGTTCTAACAAATCAATAGGAAAAGCCTAATAACTCAATTAAAAATACGGATAAAAGTTTTCTGTAAACAGATAATGCATAGAAAAGATAATTATAATGGTTCCTGAACATAATAAAAAATGCTCAAGCTCAGAGAAATGCAAAACCATAACACCATACTGGATAGCCTTTTTTACCTATCAGATTTACAAATCAAAATGTTTGCTAAAATGCTGTTGCTGCTGCTGCTGCTGCTGCTAAGTCACTTCAGTCGTGTCCAACTCTGTGCGACCCCACAGATGGCAGCCCATCAGGCTCCTCCGTCCCTGGGATTCTCCAGGCAAGAACACTGCAGTGGGTTGCCATTTCCTTCTCCAATGCATGAAAGTGAAAAGTGAAAGTGAAGTCGCTCAGTCGTGTCCGACTTTTAGCGACCCCATGGACTGCAGCCTACCAGGCTCCTCCGTCCATGGGATTTTCCAGGCAAGAGTACTGGAGTGGGGTGCCACTGCCTTCTCCAAAATGCTGTTGGCAAGGGTATAAAAAGAAATAGGCAGTCACATGCATTGTTGGTAGGAGCATAAATTGGTAACACTCCAAGGAAGTATAATAATGCAATGACAGCCATCAAAACTACAAGGGCGCATTCCCTCTGATCCAACAATTCCACTTCTGGGACTTCCTCCTACAGCAATACTTGCTTACATGCAAAATAATGCATATTCAGACCCTTAGCTATAATGCTGTCATAGCAAAAGTTTGTAAAGAATCTTATTCTGTCAGTAGGAGACAGGTTAATGTGTGACATCCATACAGTGGGACTCAGCTGATCACAAGAAAGTGATCGCCAAAGTGCGCTAAGAAGAAAAATAGCCCAGACAGTAGTCCACAATTTGCAGAGAATATTTTGTATTTGTTGAAATATGCACTATCTGGAAAGATACACAAGAAACCGGTAACACTGGTTGCTTCTGGTAGGAAAGTGGGTAGCCAGAGAGAGACATAGGAAAGACATTTACAGACTGTTTAACTTTTTGTACCTTAAACTTGTGAACTCTGAGGCTATTAGCTATTTTTTTAATAAAGTTTAAAATTAATAATTTTAAAAACATGTTCCTCATTGGTAAAATGAGAGAGATACAGCCCTATGACTATTGTTGCCCAATTTACCATCATACATATATCTTCCTGATTTTGAGTGCTCACTATAACTTCATAACAGGTTAGAGAAATACAGAATAAGCTCCAGAAACAATGATAGCTAAGAGACCCAAAGTAAGGTTAATTCACACTCAGGGGCTCTATTAAGAAACAGTTTGTTTCAAGACAAGATCAGTCTGGCACAGATCTGCAGATAAACATTATGGTTAAACGAGCTAACTGAGGAAGTGGCAGGTTGTGTGTGTTTTGTTCGTTTATTTATTTCCTAACTTTATTAAGGTTAAGAAACCAATGTCCTGTGACAAGGTATGTATGGGTCACTGAAGCTCTGCTTATTTTGCACAGTGTCGGTCATGCTTGTTATGAGAACACAGGCGGAAACAAAGCAGCTTTTTCTCCACCCCCATCAGACTGGTAACAGAGGACCAGGCAGGGGCTTCCACGAAGCAGCCAGACATTTCCGCGTCTTTAGGGCGAAGGGCGCTTTTGGAAGAGACAAACCTGTTGATCAGGGGCTTTTCAGAGAACATTCCTGGGTAGTCTCTTTATTCTTCAGCTAAAAATAAGACTTTTTTACACTACGCACACCTGGGGAGCGGGGTGATGTCCATAATCCACCTGTCTGCCTCCTGTTTTCTTCTCGGGGAGTAGAGACAGTACACCCAAGCCTCCGGGTGGGATGGGCAAACAAATCACTCGGTGCCCGTCTCAGCTGACTGATGGCGACGGCTCAGTCTTGAGCGTGTGCCCAAGCTGGTCCAGATATGCCCTCTCTGGGGGCAAGAACGGACACAGGTTCAAGTGCGTGTGGTCCGGCGGGCTTTGGGCGAGCAGGTCACGACCTGCGAGTTTCAGAAAGCCAAAGGTCCAGTGCGCTCGGAGGCACACCTGCCGGTCCAGGTGCGTGCGGGGTCAGCCCATCGTCTCGCCCGCGAGGCTGGGCTACCCCCACGGGGATGACAGCTGCTTACAGGGGGAGGTGAGTCTGGAGGAAAGTTGGGAGTGTGTGTACACCTGTGCGGGGAAGGGTGGCCGCGAAAGCGGGCCTGAGCGTGTACCTTCCTCCGCAGGGTCCGCCGTGCACCGCCCCCCACCAACCCCATATCGGGTCCCGGGCGCGCCCTCCGTCCGCTCCCGGGCGCCCCAAGGTCACCAGCCCGCACCCCCCGCCCCACCCATCCCGAGCTCTCACCAGAACACCAGGTTGGCCCCGACAAAGGCGAGCAGGCTGTGCAGCGGCCTCTTCCAGCTCAGGAGCTCGTCGGCGCGGCCGCCCAGCCACAGCGCCGGCTCCCCCAGCAGCCAGGTCACCACGGCGGCCACCCCGCCCGCGGCCTCCTCCACCTGCCGGCCCGCGCCCGCCGCCGCCCCTTCCTCTGGAGGCGCGGCCCCCTCCGGCTCCTCTGGGGGAGCCCGGGTCGGCGGCGGCGGCGCCTGGGGGGCGGCGGCGGGAGCCGGGGATCCCTGCTCGGCGGGCTCCGGGGGCGCCGGGCTCGCCATCTTCGGCGGCGCGGGCGGGGACGGGCTCGGGCGCGCGCGCGCGCCTCGGTGTCGCGCCGAGAGGGCGGCGGGTCCCCGCGCGGGGCGCGCACCGCGGGGCGCCGGCGGCTGGGTGCCTTGTGACGTCAGCGTCGGCCGCGGCGGGCGCCTCCCGGGGGAAGTGGGTGCGGCCGGGTTGGCGCGGGGCTGGGCGGGGCCGGGCGGCGTCCCCGGGGGAGCGGGGGCCCTCAAGCGGGGCCACCGGAGTGATCCCCTTTTCCCTTCCCAGCCGCCGCCCGCCCGCTTATCTAAAAGGGAGTCTCCGGGCCACGGGCGGAAGCAATTGGCCGTCCTCACTTTCTCCAGCCAGGGCCTCTGATCGCTCATCCTGCAGCTTTAGAGGGCATAATGGGGCGCCCCTGAGCCTGGCAGCGTGTTTCAGCCCCCAGTGATCCCCACCGAGTGCCCTTGCAGGAGCAGATTGCACCCTCATAGCCGAAATCTTCAGGACTCTTAAGAACAACGTGATGATTTAAAGGCTGGATTGAGAAAGGCAAGGGCCCGGGAGGAGAGGGGGTGGGGGCGAAACATTTTGGGTCCATCCGGAAGCATGTGGCCCTCTGGTTTTACAAATCAGGAACCGCCAGGCCACCGCGTTGTGGCAGGGGGCTTCCTCTCTCCGACTTGTGGACAAAGTCATCTGGCTCCAAAATGCACGCTGGTCTATGGAGGGCACAAGTGAGCGGGGAGCTGAGACGCAGCACCGCTTGGGTGTGTTACACAGGTTTGGCCAGAGTCACTGTGGTCACAGCAGGCATCAGGGCAGGGGTCAGGTGCTGTGATGGAGTGACCAGGAGTTCTGAGATCTCTCAGACCTGGCCTCACTGGTGCTTCTGGGTGATTGGGGAGGCTGGGATAAAAGGTAAACGATTATGTTCACTTTTCCCTATTTTCATTTTTTAAATGTTCTCTTCCTTCATCCCCATTGTCACTTTTCTCTAGAATAAAATGTTCCTTCCCTTTGCAGAGCATTCTACCTTGATGAATCAGAGCATCTTATATCCTCTTGGAGTTAACTACTGGCAACCAACTTCTTTCACAGGATGGATGGGGTTTATTCTCAGAGCTATTAAAGCCTGTTGTTTCCAGGGAGCCTCTGGAGAATGTTCTAGAGTGTTCATCTGGGGGTTATTATATATGTTTATACCTCAGTGTACACATACGAAGAAATTCACTGATGTACATTGCAAATGTATGCACTTTCCTGTGTGTATGTTATACCTCAAAAGGGTGTAAGCCTAATTTACTCAGAGGTTTATTGAGCACCTACTATGTACTCAACCCCTTGCTCAGTTCTGTGGGTATGGCTTCCACCTGCAGGAAGCTCACAGTCCAAGGAAGGGCCAGTGACAATTGTGATTACTGCTGTGACGGAAATAATCACTCAGGGCTAAGAGTCCTTACTTCAGTCATATGTCAAATATTAGGGACAAGTGGAGGAGTCAGGTTTCTGGGAGCTTTTTGGAATAGAGGGTGTCTGTCCTGAATTGTAAGCAGGAGGGCAGCAAAGGAATATTCATTGGAAGGACTGATGCTGAAGTTGAATCTCCAATATTTTGGCCACCTGATGTGAAGAACCGACTTACTGGAAAAGACCCTGATGCTGGGAAAGATCGAAGGTGGGAGGAGAAGGGGACGACAGAGGATGAGATGGTTGGATGGCATCACCAACACGATGGACATGAATTTGAGTAGGCTCTTGGAGTTGGTGATGGACAGGGAAGCCTGGTGTGTCACAGTCCATGGGGTCACAAAGAGTCACACACAACTGAGAGACTGAACTGGGCAGTAAAGGCAGGATAGGGTAGGGAAAAGGAGGCAATCATGTCTGTCAGGAGATCAACACAAGTGAAGTTGTGAACTGGCAGGTGGAGGTCATGGTTCCTTATGTGTATCTGCAGCAGATCACCTCAGTTGATCCACTAGTGGAAGGAAGTTTGGTTTTTGACCTGCTGGCAATGCAAAGTCTCATGTTTCTGGCTTGTCTATGAACAGATTCATGACAACCCAATACAGTAGCTGGGGAGGCATGAAAAAGCAATATGCAAGCAATTCTGGTGTTTTTACCACAAAAGAAAAAACAGTCTTTCCCTGGGGCTTCCCTGGTGGCTCAGTGGTAAAGAATCCACCTGCCAATACAAAAGACACAGGTTTGATCCCTGGGTGGGGAAGATCCCCTGGAGAAGGCAATGGCAACCCACTCCAGTATTCTTGCCTGGAGAATCCCATGGACAGAGTATCCCAGTGGGACATGAGGTCACAAAAGAGTCAGATACCACTTAACGACTAAACAACAACAACAATTTTTCCCTGAGTGTTGTGCCCTCTCTTAGCATTGGTGCAGGAGCTTTTGAAAGATTAAGGATGGTTTATTGTGTCATCTGGCCTTTGCTTAGCAAAGGACTGAGACAGCCCAAGGGTTGCCCTAGACTCTACACCTGGAGGGAGGAATTGAGAAATGGGGAGGATATCCCCATTTTCCAAACCAGGGTGATGTGCTTCTAGAAACATGTCCGCAAGATCCTACACATTCCTCTTCTCCCTGGAATTTAATTACTGTCATCAGGATATGCTGAAGTAGTAAAAGCTGTTGACAGCCAAGACACACAAAAGCTCAACTTCATTTGCTACGTGTGGGTTGCAACGCTTACCTCCACTTATTGATAAAGCTCCCTCCTCACAGCTTTGTGAAATCTTTCCTTCTCTCTTAAAATGCTGCACAGCTGGAGTAAGTGCTGTCATCTTTTTCACCTCTGACCTCTAATGATTACCAGCAAATAATGTCACAGGAGCAGATGCTGGCCTAGACACATAACTGGGTGCTATTGGGTGTTTTTGCCTAATTAACTTTGCGATGTGTGAATAATGTATTCAGTGCTAAGACTGCATCAAAATAATACTGATGATGCTTAAAATAAACCTTGTCCCCTCATCTCTACAACATGTCACATTTAAAACTCCTGTGAGTAACCTTATCATTTAAGATTCTCTTCTGAATTTTGTACAACCATGTACGGGGAACAGAGTGATTCACATTAATGAGGTAGACAATTTGAAAATATAGATCCAAGGAAAACAGACTGGGGATATGTCAGAGGGAAAAAAAGAAGAGAGCGAGACAAAGAAAACAGTTGTAGCCACTGAATCTAAGTGACAGTTTAGAAAATAACCAGTCAGGCAAAGAAAGCCAAAATACACACAACTCTTAAAAGAGGTCACTCGCCTTTCTCTTCCAAAAGTGGCTAGAAAGCTTGTAATAGGAGAAAAAAGCAATGAATAATTAATTCCTACTCTAGGAGGCCACATAGGCAACCTCAGGCTAAAGCCTTAGGACAAGAGGGAAATGCCTCCTTATTTTCTTCCCCTAAAATGTTTCGTGTTAGACTCCTAGGTCCTAACATGAAGAAGCTTTGGTCTGGCAGATAGATCTTTGTGTGCTGATAATTTTGTTAAGCTTTGTTAATTTTGTGAAGCTCCAATACATTGGCCACCTAATGTGAAGAGCCAACTCATTGAAAAAGACCCTAAGGCTGGGAAAGATTGAAGACAAAAGGAGAAAAGGGCTGCCGAGAATGAGATGGTTAGATGAGATGGTTAGATAGCATTACCAATTGAATGAATGTGAATTTGAGCAAACTCTGGGAGATAGTGAAGGACAGGGAAACCTGGTGTGCTAAAGTCCATGGAGTCACAAAGAGTCAGACATGACTTCTCGACTGAACAGGAACAACAAGAGAGCCTAATAGATCACACTGAGCAGAGAGAAATAGGAACACCACACCACGACAGCAACAACAGAGGGAATGGAAAGGAAGATTGTGCCTGGTTTCCAAGGCCCAAGTCACAAAAGGAATTGGTTTTCTGTGCGGATTGACTGTTGTGCTTATAAGAACTGGAATATCCAAACCAGAAAAACCTAATTTGACAAGCATTCTGTAAGGGGGATGCTTACCAGAAATGAACTCTAGCATGGTGGCCAACCACACCAAGTTGGGGTACTCAGTGTTAGGTATCCTTCCCTAATAATATACAAAAGAGCTTTTGGAAGTCTTCAGGAGGGTTTATTGAAGGGACCTGGGGTCACACTGCAGGAGTGTGTATCCTGAAAAGGTACTATTTCATCCACCCACAGGCACACACATCAGCACAGACAGCAGCAGCAGCAATGATTTCAGAACATTAACTGCCAACCCCTTCCCACGGGCCCAGCAGTTACACTCACCTTAGCGGACTGGCCACCCTTCTGATCCTATTGAAGGAGTTCACCAAGAGGACGTGACTTCTAATTGACACTCAAACTGGACCCAGGCGATTGGAGGTGCCGGATCCCCTCCTCTGTCCTGGGATGTATGTTCTGCCCACCATTCCCACAGCGGGAGCGGTCCCAAGGACATGGCCGTGAGAGACAGGTGTGGTGTTGAGACCATTCAGGTGGTCAGTGTGACTGAGCTCCACTAAGGCCTCTGTGGAAGGACACAACTTAGGGACTAGACACCACCAACAACAATAAACTCTTAGGATTCTGGCAGGTGGGGATGGAAATCTACTGTCTCCTCCAATGGACCGCTAAGAAGTCTGAGCTTTGGGACCCTGGGTAGGCTTCCAGCAGGAGAGTCAAGTGGCCTGGCTGGCGTTGCAGAAAAGTATCTGGGGCAATGGATTATACGGAGCCTGGCAGAGACCCCGGGACAGATTTTTCCACTAAGACTGGGGAGACAAGGAAGGCATGTTTGGAGCATCTTTGGAAAAGCCAGGTAGCAGGTGGGCAACGGTTTCTGTGGCTCAGAGAGCAGCAGGGGTTCTGAACAAGAGCCAGATCAGAGGTAGGAAGCAGCCTGTATGAGAACTTGGCAGAGGGGTGAGGTTGGTGTGAGCTCACAGGCCAGATCAGGTTGACCACGTGCAACAGAAAATGCGATGAGACTTTCGGACAGACAGATCAACAGAAGGGAGTTTTGAGCATCATTTGCCAAGTTTAGACCCAATTCTGTGAGTAAAGGAGGAATCCTGAAATTTGTGAGTTTCTTTTTTATTGTCTTTTTCTTTATTTTTACCACAGAACCGATAGAATTCCAGTCTCCTGAGGCCCAGGAATTCCAGCTGGACGTCCATTGTCAAAGCAAAACCGTGAATATGATTGTCTCTAAATGCAGGTCTCCAAATCAGGTCTTCAGTCTCGAGGGGTATTCTCGAAGCTAAAATTAGAGTGGTGGAATGTCATGGAACCGCTGCAAGCGTTACATCCCACGGATATCCCTCCAAAGTCTGTATTTGGTTTGTCACCTCTTCCTATTTTAGTTCATTAGAAATCGGGCACAAAACCTGGTGACTTTTTGGGCTGACATAGTGGTCCAGGCACTGCCAGGCACGTGCAATCAGGCATGTCACCTGCATCCTCCGAGACCTGTGCATGGAGGGGCCCAGCCAGGGCTGTTCATGGGGACCCTTAGGCTTTACAGGACTCAAGTGCCCTCTGAGTCATCAAAGGAACTTGGAGATTGTATTTAATATAGTTCGTAGTATACTACAGGGGCTTCCCTGGTAGCTGAGTTGTAAAGAATCCCCCTGCAATGAAGGAGATGCAGGAGACCTGGGTTTGATCCCGTGGTCAGGAAGATCCCCTGGAGAAGGGCATGGCAACCCACTCTAGTATTCTTGCCTAGAGAATCCCATGGACAGAGAAGCCTGGTGGCTACAGGCAGGGGGTCCCAAAGAGTCAGACACGGCTGAAATAACTGAGCATGCGTCCACAGTATACTATATTGGCTTGGAGACCCATTTATTGAAAACTGATGGTCTCTGTCTCCCCCATTGCATGCTCACTCTCATCCCACCCCTGCTCTAAACCAGGTCCCCCAAAATGGCCTTGGGAGCTTCCTCTGGGTTGCATGGACAAGGGCTGGGCTGGGACTGAAGGCCTTTCTCTTTTCTTCAGGGAGAAGATGCATGTGAACTTAAGGTCCCACAGACTCAGGGGCCTCTACTTCCAAAGCCAGCTACCCACAGGCTCTCATATTCCCCATGTTCTGGACAGCTGGATTCCCCAAGCTCTGCCAACCATGCATCCAGTGGACCTATAGACCATTTTCCTCCCACTGATGAAGTGGTTCTCGCATGTGTGTGAGCTAAGTCACTTTGAGTGATAGTGATAGTTGCTCAATCATGCCTGACTCTTTGCAACCCCAGGACTCTAGCCTGCCAGGCTCCTCTGTCCATGGGATTCTCCAGACAAGAATACTGGAGTGGACTGACATGCCCTCCTCTGGGGGATCTTCCCGACACAGGGATCAAACCCACGTCTCTTTGATCTCCTGCATTAGTGGATGAGTTCTTCACCAGTAGCACCGCCTGGGAAGCCCTGAATTGGTTGTCACTTTTGCCCTGTAAAGAAGGGAGGGGACAGAGTTGGAAGGAAGAGACTCCTTCTTTGGGAATGCTCCCCCACGATGGGCCCCAGAGAACTCCCCGGCTTCAACATTTCTTTTGAGTTAACCCATCCCATGCGGGACTGATTCCTTACAAGCCCTGTTGGAGAGGAAAAGGGGAGATCACAAAGAGAAATCCCACTGCAGCACAAGAGGGAACATTTATGACTGCCTTGTCAACCACAGTAACACACAGTCTCCAAGGCAAGAAACACTGGGGTGAGTTTTGAGTCTGGTCTCTCCCTCCTTCTCTGTCTGGAGTAACCATATGTCGGGTTTGCCCACGACAGCCCTGGCTTATGCTTGCTGTCTGCCGTGGTTATTAATAGCACTTTGCTTTCTTTCTCAAGGTGTCCAGGTTTGGATGATAAATTATATAGACTCCCCATCCATCTCTCATTTGTCAGCGACCGCTGAGAACCCTTCTTCCCAAATGTTCCCATGCCCATCTCTCTTATTCTCCAGTCTCAGAGCCACCTTCTCTGTCCCAGATTCATCACTTGCTGCCTGTCTGAACTGCACTAACCCCTTCACTTCCGATCTATACCATATATGTCTCATCCAAAACATGTCTTTCAACATGGATTGCTATTGCTAAGTCACTTCAGTCGTGTCCGACTCTGTGTGACCCCATAGACGGCAGCCCACCAGGCTTCCCCATCCCTGGGATTCTCCAGGCAAGAACACTGGAGTGGGTTGCCATTTCCTTCTCCAATGCATGAAAGTGAACAGCCTTCCAGGCTTCTCCATCCATGGGATTTTCCAGGCAAGAGTACTGGAGTGGGGTGCCATTGCCTTCTCCGCTTGCAACATGGAACACCCACCCAAATGCTTCCAACAATGCCAGTTACCCAGGACCCCTAAACTGAAATAATTATAAGCCACCTTCTAAAGTCCTGGGTCACCTCTCTCTAAAAGTCACACTTCTTTGTAGGCAGATTGTGCTACTAAGCCACTTCAGTCGTGTTTGACTCATTGCAATCCTATGGACTGTAGCCCTCCAGGCTCCTCTGTCTATGGGATTCTCCAGGCAAGAATAGGAGTGGGTTGCCTTACATTCCTTCAGGGGATCTGAACCCACGTCTCTTATGTCTCCCACATTGGCAGGTCGGTTCTTTAACACTAGGGCCACCATTAGCTAATGCTAATCTGAACACTCAGCTATAGTCAGATTAACTTTTCACTGAGTCCACACTCCAAGCAAGCCCTCTCATTCACGCCTTTGCTGACACAGTAAAACCTTTTCCTGTCTTCTCAAGCCCTAGTTCCCCAATCTGTAGCTTTCTACTCCTTGTCCAGAAATCCTTCCTCAAGTGCAAAGAGCCTGGGTTTCAAAGTCAGGAAGATCTTAAATTAATTATAGCTCTTAGTGTCCAAGCACTGAAAGTGAAAGTGAACTCCCTCAGTTGTGTCCAACTCTTTGTGACCCCATGGACTGTAGCCTACCAGCCTCCTCCGTCCATGGGATTCTCCAGACAAGAATACGTGAGTGGGTTGCCATTCCCTTCTCCAGAGGATCTTTCCAACCCAGGGATCGAACCTGGGTCTCCCGCATTGTAGGCAGACGCTTTACCATCTGAACCACCAGGGAAGTCCAAGCACTAACCTCTGCGTTATATCGGTCTTAAGACTCACTTTTCCCCTATATTTATTTACTTGCACTTGGACTGGGTCTTTGTTGTCGCTCGGGCTTTGCTCTGATTGTGCTGAGCCGGGGCTACTTTTCTTTACGGCGTGTGCACTTTTCATTGCGGTGGCTTCTCTTGCTATGGGGCACAGACTCCAGGTGCCCATGCTTCCGTGGTTGCAGCTCCCGGGCTCTAGAGCACAGGCTCAGTGGTTGCACTGCATGGGCTTAGTTGCCCCAGGGCAGGTAGAATCTTCCTGGGCCAGGGATCGAACTCCTGTCCCCTGCACTGTGAGGCGGATTCTTATCCACCGCACCACTGGGGAAGTCCTCCCCCACTCCATTTTAACATACCTGGGAATGAAATATACCTTCAAATCTATGCCATCTTAGAATCAATATAGTGACTCTCTAGCTTTCTGTTACAACACTGAGTCTTGGTTTCCTCATCTGTTTTTAAAATAGGTGTATGCTGTGTGCTTAGTCATATCTGACTCATTGCGACCCCATGGACTGTAGCCCAGCAGGCTCCTCTGTCCATGGGGATTCTCCCGGCTAGATTACTAGAATGGGTAGCCTAGCCATTCCCGAGGGAAACTTCCCAGCCCAGGGATCAAACCGGGCTCTCCTGCATTGCAGGCAGCTTCCTATACTAGCTGAGCTATATATGTATTTATTTGCCTGCACCAGGTATTAGCTGCGGCATGTGGTATTCAGTTCCCTGACCAGGGATCGAACCCCAGGCCCCTGCATTAGGAGGACAGAGTCTTAGCCACTGGACCACCAGGGAAGTCCCCTCCTCATCTTTTTCTGTTTAAAAAGCTTTTTATTTTGTATTGGGGTATAGCCTATTAACAATGTTGTGATAGTTTCAGGTGAATAGCAAAGGGACTCAGCCATGCATATGCTTATCATTCTCCCCAAACTCCCCTCCCATCCAGGCTGCCACATAGTACTGAGCAGAGTTCCCTGTGCTGTTCAGTAGGTCCTTGTTGGTTATCTATTTTAAGTACTGCAGTGTATACATGTCCATCCCAAACTCCTTAACAACGCCTTCCCCCCATTCTTCCCCTCTGCAACCGTAAGTTCCTTCTCCAAGCCTGTGAGTTTGTTTCTGTTTTATAAGTAAGTTCATTTGTCTGATTTCTTTTTAGATTCCACATATAAGGAATGGCTTATTTCTCCTTCTCTGACTTACTTCACTCAGTGCCATCTCTGGGTCGATACATGACTCTCAAGAAGGTTGTGGGAATGACTTGAGATAATATAGTCATGACCTAGGGTGGGGAACCTAGATGCTATCCCCAGCCAGTCTGTAATAATCACCCAGCATCTCACAGGAAGACATATACCACATGCAACAATTGTTGCAACACATACCAAAGTTTGTATACTAATAGAATCTCACAGCATCCTCTGCACAGTGCAAAATCAGAAAGAGAAACCAGTCTCACCCCAGGGGTGGCTTAACCACAACACGCCACTGAGCACCCTGTTCAGAGGAAATAAAGGGGACCTTTCTCCAGGGGTAATGTGTCAAGTAGCTTTGAGTGGTAAAGATGTCATTTGCGCAGAGGAAACAACAAAAGAAGCTTTGTCCTTAATTTGTTCCTAAGTAGAAAAATCTTCAAAAGCTGAAAGAAAGTGAAAATGTAAGTCTATTCATTCATGTCTGACTCTTTGCAGTGCTATGGACTGTAGCCTGCCAGGCTCCACTCTGTCCAGACAAGAATACTGGAGTTGGTTGCCATTCCCTTCTCCAGGGGATCTTCCTGACCTGCGGATCAAACCTGGGTCTCTCCCATTGCAGGCAGATTTTTAACAGTCGGAGCCACCACTTAACAGTCAAAGCCACCAGGGAAGCCTGATTTTATGTTAAAAAAAAATCCACAGGCAGGTAAGTATTGGATCCCAGGTGGCTGTTTTGGTAATGTTCATTTGGACAGTTGCCTTCCCTTGTGAGAGGTCCCTCCCTTTCTGTACAGAAGTTTGTCCGCTGCAAGAAGCCCAGCAGGCAGTCACCCTGGCGTACAGCTGGCTGACTGGCTAGGGAATCTTTCCTTCTGTGTCATTTTGCCACCACCTTTGTGCTGCTAGTGGTAAAGAACATGCCTTCCAATGCAGGAGATGTAAGAGATGCCAGTTAGATCCCTGGGTCGGGAAGATCCCCCAAAGGAGGAAATGGCAACCCACTCCAGTATTCTTGCCTGGAGAAGGCCATGGACAGAGGAGCCTGGTAGGCTACAGTCCACGGGGCTACAAAGAGTCAGACATGACTGAGCACACACACACACAAGTAAGGCCCAGCTTTTGCAGAAAAGCCTCAAGTCCAGATCATCAAAGGGCTGAGGTGTAGGATTTGAATTGGAGATATCAGTAAGTATGAGGTCATGATCTGATAATATTCTAACTCTGCCCACAGAAAGAACCTGACTCAACGATACCCTGTCGCAATGAGCTCACTTAGGGAGCAGATGGCTTCTAACTTATTGTTACTGTTTGTTGTTGTTGTTCAGTCACCGAGTTGTGTCTAACTCCCCTGTCCATTGGATTCTCCAGGCAAGTATACTGGAGTGGGTTGCGATTTCCTTCTCCAGGGGATCTTCCCCACCCAGGGAGTGAACCTGCATCTCCTGCATTGGCAGGCAGATTCTTTACCACTAAGCCACATAGGGAGCCCCTGGTTTCTACCAAAAAAAAAAAAAAAAAACCTAGGCTCCTTAGAGAATTGGCTGATGCTAGGTCTGAGTTAGGAACATGTTGCCTGCCGGAAAGCAAAGACGTGTTAGAAGATGATTCAATAGTTCATATCAAAAGAACACAGAAGCCAACTTGGAAGGGATTCCATTGACCAAATCTGGGAAACTTTGAGGATCAAAAGGAATAATCTTGGCGAATGATTACAAAATACTGAATTAAAAAATTTTTATGATTCCATAGTGACTAGTCAAGGCTATGGTTTTTCCAGTGGTCATGTATGGATGTGAAAGTTGGACTGTGAAGAAAGCTGAGCACTGAAGAATTGATGCTTTTGAATTGTAGTGTTGGAGAAGACTCTTGAGAGTCCCTTGGACTGCAAGGAGATCCAACCAGTCCATTCTAAAGGAGATCAGTCCTGGGTGTTCTTTGGAAGGAACGATGCTGAAGCTGAAACTCCAGTACTCTGGCCACCTCATGAGAAGAGTTGACTCATTGGAAAAGACTCTGATGCTGGGAGGGATTGGGGGCAGGAGGAGAAGGGGATGACAGAGGATGAGATGGCTGGATGGCATCACCAACTCGATGGATGTGAGTCTGAGTGAACTCCGGGAGTTGGTGATGGACAGGGAGGCCTGGCATGCTGCAATTCATGGGGTTGCAAAGAGTCAGACATGACTGAGCGACTGAAGTGAACTGAACTGCTAGTGACTCAAAAGAGAAAGAGACAAAATTCTACTTTACAAAAGATTATAAGCTCTCTGTTATTCTTTCCATACATCTCACCCTCATGGAAACTTACATTACCGTATGTAAAATAGATAGCCAAGGGGAATTTGCTGTATGGCTCAGAAAACTCAAACAGGCGCTCTGTATCAACCTAGAGGGGTGGGATCGGGAGGGAGATGAGAGGGAAGTTCAAAGGGAGGGGATATATGTATACCTATGGCTGATTCATGTTGAGGTTTGACAGAAAACAGCAAAATTCTATAAAGCAATTATTTTTCAACAAAAAATAAATTAATTTAAAAAACATTATAAGCTAGTAAGTATAGACTAACTTACAGATTTAGAAAAGCACCCTTTTGTAACTCTCAATGTAATAACTGATTCAAGCAATGCTCGTCAATGAAAAATACAAACCAGTGGGAAAAAAAAACTCTAGGAAAGAGGGTATAGACATAACCTCATGGTTACTTTTTAATTACAAAAGCGAAAGTGTGTCTTTGCACTGGAGAGACCTTATGTGCTTCTCCTCATACTTGGCATCACCAGTAGTGTGACAATCTGACCTTCTGAGGAACAGACCTCCTGCTGTGGGTGAGGCACAACAAAACCTGCTGGAAAGATTTGCTCTCCATCAAATCCTGACAAAACAGAGGAATCTGGAACTTAAGATGTTCTGCAGGTCAACTGGATTGAATCTGCAAAGTGTTTGATATCAAGAACAGAGGAAGAACTTGAGGAGAATAAAGGAATACAACAGTCAAGTCGGTGTGTGAAACTTAATTGGATTCTGGGTCAAAAGCTAGCTATTAAGGACATATGGAGGGAAAATTAGGGAAATTTGAGTCCAGACTGCACAGGAGGTGATTTTGTTGAATTAATGTTGCTTTTCTTAGGTGTGATAATGGTGTTGTGGTGGTGTAAGGGAATGTCCTCCTTCTGAGTGAGGCGATATGAAACATTTAGAGGTGAAATACCGGGGTTGGGGGGGCAGCCATCTGCTTTCAGCAAAAAGGAAGTGTGTGTATAGAGAGAGGTATATAAATTCAGAAACAGAGGAAATGGGTGTGGCAAGACACTAGAGAGTCTGTATGAGGGGAATCTGGGTGTTCATTGTTGTGTTCTTTTGACTTTCCTGTGGGTTTGAATGTGGTCAACTATTTTTTAGAAGACTATGTGAGAGAATAAGAAATAGAGAAAGTTTTCATATATAAATATCTTAAAACACACATCACTTCTATTTTCTTTTGCCCAAGATTGTGACCTTTGATGATTTCTCCTTTCCAAGGACTCTTGCTTGACTTAAAATCATTGTGACAACAGAGCATGGGAATCAGATGATTTCTGACATACAACAGCAACAGGAAAGGAAATATTTAGGTTTTCTCCAGAGAACTGTAGCTTATCTATTGAATTTAATCTTCTTCCATTGAACATCAACTATATACAAGATCCTCTGAGAGATACCACGCATGCCTTCAAAGGGCTTAAAAATATCACATAAACATGGACTTGACATGTTTTGAGTGGTTCGTATGAGCCAAAGGAAAGACTAGGACTGGGGATCTGATTATGAATAAGACACAGTCCTGGCCATCCAAAAGCCCCTTGTCTTTTGAGAAATACAGACACATACATGAATGTCAATAGAATAAGCTAAGATTTATGAAAAGATCTTTATCACAGTCTAAAAATTATGACCAGGCATCCAGGCACAACTTTGGAACGGAGTAGCTCTAAGCTAGAACTTGAAGAGGAAGTCAGAATGTTTTCAAGACAGACTGGTAGGCATTCAAAGCAAATGGAACAAAGTGTGCAAATGCATGAAGTTATCAAGGGGTCACAACATGTTTGGAGATCCCCAAGTAGTTAAATAAAGCTCAGATTTAGGGGGTTTGTGGAGGAGTAAGAGAGATGGAGGCTAGTTAATCAGGAGATCTCATGTTATACTAAAGAGTTTGAGCTGTATCCTGCAGATGCTGGGAAGGTTCTGATGGTAAGTGACATGATCTGATTGTTATCTTGAAAGATAATCCTGGTGGTGGAGTGGCAGGAGATTGAGAAAAGATGAGACAGAGAGACTGACTAAAAGACTTTTGTAATAGTTGAGATGAGAGATGCTAACTGACAGCCTAAAGCAAGATGGGGTAGGCGGAGGCAGAGAAAGGTCGATGCAGGAGATGTGACAAAGCACTGATTGGCTCTCATGACCGAAGGAGTGCTGGGAGGGAAGAAGAGGAGGTGGTCCAGGATAACCCCTGTGTTAGGGTTCTCCAGAGAAACAAGCCAGCAGGGTGTGTGTGTTTGTGTGTGTGTGTGTGTGTGTGTGTGTGTGTGTGTGTGTGTATGTATCGTGACAAAGGGAGGCAGGTTTAAGGAATCCGTTCATGAAGTTGTGGACACAGGCAAGTCTGAAGCCTGCAGGGGAGTTTGGGAGGCTGGGAATTCCCACACGAGTTGATGTTCAGTCTTGAATCCACGTGTAGTCTGGAGACAGAATTCCACCTTCCTTAGGGGATTTCAGATTCTTCTCTTAAGGCCTTCAACAGATTGGTGAGGCCCATCGAAATCATGGAGGGTAATCTGCTTTACTCAGGGTCTACTGATATAAATGTTAATCACATTTATATTTATCTATTTATTAAAAGTTTTATTTGTTATATTTATATCATTTTTGATATTTATATAATTTATTTATCAATAAGTTTATTGTTTATTTATTTATAAAAGTAACTTCACATCAATATCTAGATTAATGTTTGAACAGTTGGGCACCAAAGCCTGGCCAAGTTGACACATAAAATTAACCATCATCGTGGCTATTTTAAAGACTGGTTATATTTTTGTGCCCTTACTAAAATGTGAAATAGAGGGGAATGGTTGGGAACAAATCTGGGGGGTGGGCATGGCAGGAATAACATCAGCTTGGGAAATGTTGAATTTTAGTTGATCCTGTTGCATGGTCAAATAAACACAGGGACAGATCATTTTAATGGGCCAAATTTAGAGAGCTTACTGGAAGCCAGAGGACCAGATGAGGCTGTTCCATAAAAGACTGTTCATTCATTCAACAAAAAATGTCTTCTTGGTATCTCCATGGGCCAGACAGACTGGGGGACCATGGTGTACCCAAGGTAAAGTTCCTATCCTTCACAGAGCTGAAATTTTAGAAGGGTTGGCAGGCAATGAGCAAATCTTCTTGTATATATAAATTTTCAAATAGTGACAGGTATAATTTACTGCTGCGTAACAAACCATCCCCAAACTCAGGGGCCTAAAACGACTTTTATGCGCTCATGATTCCATGGGTTGGAGACTGGGGAGAGGCTAGCTGGAGAGGCATGTCTCAGATCCACGCCATGGTGTTGCTGGCTCCACTTACGCATTTGCTATCAACTGGCATTTGGTGCATGGCAGCTGGGGGAGGCTGCCAGCTGTCCCCATACAGCCTCTCCAGTAGGCTAGTTCTAGCTCCTCATTTGGCAGCTGGGGTTCCATGAAGGCAATCTAATGTGCAAGCTTTTATCTGGCCTCTGATTGGGTTAACCCTTTAATGTCCCAATGGCCAAGGTAAATGGCATGGCTAAGCCTGGAGTCATCATGAGAGGGGACAACACAAGAGCATGGGAGTCATTAGGAACTGACCATAAGCAGTGGAAACAGTGACAGACTTTATTTTGGGGGGGCTCCAAAATCACTGCAGATGGTGACTGCAGCCATGAAATTAAAAGATGCTTACTCCTTGGAAGAAAATTTATGATCAACCTAGACAGTATATTAAAAAGCAGAGACATTACTTTGCCAACAAAGGTCTGGCTAGTCAAAGCTATGCTTTTTCAAGTAGTCATGTATGGATGTGAGAGTTGGACTATAAAGAAAGCTGAGTGCCAAAGAACTGATACTTTTGAACTGTGGTATTGGAGAAGACTCTTGAGAGTTCCTTGGACTGCAAGGAGATCCAACCAGTCCATCCTAAAGGAGATCAGTCCTGAATATTCATTGGAAGGACTGATGCTGAAGCTGAAACTCCAATACTTTGGCCACCTGATGTGAAGAACTGACTCATTTGAAAAGACTCTGATGCTGGGAAAGATTGAAGGCAGGAGGAGAAGGCAGGAGGATACAGAGGATGAGATGGTTGGATGGTATCACTGACTCAATGGACATGAGTTTGAGTAAACTCTAGGAGTTGATGATGGGTAGGGAGGCCTGGTGTGCTGCAGTCTATGGGGTTGCAAAGAGTTGGACATGACTGAGTGAACTGAACTGACTGACCATAAGCATAACAACCTAACATGTGCTAAATGCAATGAAGAAAATCAGAATAGGGCAAAAAGACAATTAACTCAGAAGAAGGGGCTTGAACAGACAGGGTAGTCAGGGAAGTGACTTTTGATCAGAGACCTAAATGAAGGAAGACAGCCAGTCATGTGAAGTTCTGGAGGCAGGGACATGACGGATGGAGGAACAGCAGGTGCAATGATCCTGAAGCTAGGGCCAGCTTGGCGTGCTCACGAAACAAGAAGAAGGTTAAAACAAGGAGAGCAGACTGCACCCAGGCAGTGAACAATTATTAATTACTGCTGCGGGGCCAAGTTTTACTTCCTCATAGATATTTGGCCGTGTTCTGAATTACTGAGCTTGCCAAATAAGTACCATATGGAAAATTTATTATTATTATGTCATTTATTAAGCTTCAATTATATAACTCTCTTTGAAAATAATTAACCCTTTCCTAAACATCTTGTATGGGCTTCTCTGGCGGCTCAGTGGTAAAGAATTCGCCTGGCAATGCAGGACATAAGGATTCAATCCCTGGGTCAGGAAGATCCCCTGCAGGAAATGGCAACCCACTCCAGAATTCTTGCCTGGGAAATCAAATTGGACAGAGTAGTCTGGCGGGCTACAGTCCAGGGGGTTGCAAAGTCAGACATGACTTAGTGACTAAACAACAATGAAACATCTTGTGTATCTTCAGACATACAGTTCTACCTTCTGATTTCAGTTCACTTGAAATTAGTTCAAAGAACAATTCCAAGGCAGAATGAATGTTAAATCACACACAACACACACTGAGGCCAGGCTATTCTGACCCGGCCGTGAGACCACATCTGTCACAGAAACTGGGATGATGTTTGGTTGACTTTGCCATAGTTCACTGGACATGTTTGGTTTTCTCAGGGTCCAGACTTGTGCATTAAAAGGCAGCATGGTGGGGGCCTCACCCTGACCCTCTAGGTCTTTAGGGATGACACTGATTTCTGCCATTTCACCCAGGGCGCCCTGTCGGTTTTGACTCGCCATCTTGGTCACGGAGGGGATTCATTTCAGAGCACTCTCCCTGGCCTCTGCACTCCGGCGGTCTTACTCTAAGCCAAGGAACAAATGTGAGGTTGTGCAACCACTAAGCATTTGGGCTCTCAGGAAATGACCACTAGCTGGGGCCACAGACACAGTGGACCCACGGGACCTTGGATCTGGCCAGGTCTCCATTTCTATATGTGTGCCTGCTCAGTCGCGTCCAGCTGTAGCCCACCAGGCTTCTGTCTGTGGGATTTTCACAGCAAGCATACTGGAGTGGATTGAAATTTCCTTCTCCAGAGCTCCATTTCTACTCTAGTCCCAGTATTCTTGTACTCTGACAGAGGCCTGTGATTGTGATTAGTGTTTCTAGGTATCAATGTCTACTAAGACCTTGCCTGCTGGCCACCAAAACTCTTGGGCAACATTCAGAGTTCACTTAAGTTGCCCAAGAAGGTCCCTTTGGTAAAGGACTGGGAGACCCAAGACCACATACAGTTCTGTATGTAGGGTTCTGCCTACATACTAGTTCTGTAGGGTTCTGCCTCCTGCACATACAGTCTTTCTTAAATCAGTGGGCCTGGGTCCAAACACTGGCTCTGGTCTGGAACCTGGACAAGGGATGGTGACTTTTTATTGGGAGGGCAGCCTCAGCCTTCTGATCATACATCCTTGGCTCCTTTTCACTGTATAGGCTGAGAAGTCTCATGTTGGCTACCCATCTGTCTTGCTCCTAGAGACTCAGTATCTAATAGGATTTCGAGTTAATTCCCTTGTTGTTTTTCAGTCCCTGAGTCATGTAGATCACAACAAACTGTGGAAAATTCATAAACAGATGGGAATACCAGACCACCTTACCTGTCTCCTGAGAAACTTGTATGCAGAACAAGAAGCAACAGTTAGAACCAGACATGGAACAACAGACTGGTTCAAATTGGGAAAGAAGTATGTTAAGGCTCTATACTGTCACCTTGATTATTTAACTTATATGCAGAGTACATCAGGAGAAATGCTAGACTGGATGACTCACAAGCTGGGATCAAGATTGCCAGGAGATATATCAACACCTTAGATATGCAGCTGAAACCATTTTAATGGCAGCAAGCAAAGAGGAAATAAAGAGCCTTTTGATGAAGGTGAAAGAAAATGAAAAAGCTGGCTTAAATTCCCTTGAGTGTTCCTTTTTAGCTGGAGGAAGAGGGTTTTCCATATTTAGGGGAAAGAATCTTCATGAATAGTTCTTGTCCAGAGGAGCAGCTGTCCACCAAAGCTTCAGTCTCCCCTTATCTAATGTATAGTTGTTACTGAAAAGCCTGAAACTACATTTCCCAGCATCCCTCACATAGAAGTAATGCTATGTGACTAGATCTTGCTGGAGGGCTGTAGCAGAAGTGATGGCACTTCCAGGACGAGGAGGTTAAGAGGTGAACGTCCTTACCCAATCCACTGTTCCCACTCTGCCACCTGTTTATGCCTAAGGTAGCTTGAATGGTAAATGTAGAAGCAAGCAAGGCCTGTATCTGCCAGGGCCCCTGAATAGCCACAGGAGCAGAACCATCATCCTTTCTACAGGATGCCCATATTGGATGGATATGTAAGTAAGAAATCACCTTTAATTTTATTAGGCAGTCAAATGTAGGAGTTTGTTTGCTTAAGTTACCCTCATACAGTTCAGTTCAGTCGCTCAGTTGTGTCCAACTCTTTGTGACCCCATGGACTGCAGCACGCCAGGCCTCCCTGTCCATCATCAACTCCCAGAGTTTACTCAAACTCATGTCCATCCAGTTGGTGATGCCATCCAACCATCTCATCCTCTGTTGTCCCCTTCTCCTCCCTCCTTTAATCTTTCCCAGCATCAGGGTCTTTTCAAATGAGTCAGTTCTTCGCATCAGGTGGCCAAAGGATTGGAGTTTCAGCTTCAACATCAGTCCTTTCAATGAATGCTCATGACTGATTTTCTTTAGGATGATATAAATTGTATATCAAATCTACATTAAATAAAATTGTTTCTGCCTCAGTAGATTATGAACAGATTTGAAGGTATGTTTGTGATGGTCTGACTCAGATACAGATTATGGGACAGTACTGAATTCACTCTGGGAGGCCCAGGGAACTAGGCAGCTATTCTCTACCATGACTGGAAAGGAAGTATAATAAAATGTAATATTAATACAATCAGGATGTACACATTTCCTCCAGTGGCTCAGTGATAAGGAATTCACCTGCAATGCAAGAGATGAGGGACCCGGATATCCCTGGGTCATGAATATCCACTGGAGGAGGAAATGGCAATCCACTCCAGTATTCTTCCCTGAAAAATCCCATAGACAGAGGAGCCTGGCAGGCTACAGTCCACGGGGTTGCAAGAGTCGGACACGACTGAGCAGGCAACTTCTTAATATTCGTGGTCATTTAAAATACCAGTCCCTGGACCTTCCCTGGTGGTCCAGTGGCTATGACTCTGCGCTCCCAGTGCAGGGGGCCCAGGTGTGATCCCTGGTCAGGGAACGAGATTCCACGGGCCACAACAAAGACCTAGCATTGCCAAATTTCAAAAAAATAAAAATAAATACCAGTCCCTGTATTGTGTACATGTCACATATCTCCTCAGGTGCCCTGGCCTGGTCGGACGCCAAGCTCTCAGAGTCAAGTAGGCTGATGGCCACTCTGTGGGCACATCCTTTTCCACCCCTTGAGACTGACCTGTGTCTATCTGGGGGCCTCTGGATCCTCCTGCCATAGATTTGAAGGAAGAGCTCCCCCTACAGGGCATGTGTGTTAATTTCCTGTCGCTGCTGGAACAAGTTAACACAGACTCAGTAGTTGATTCTCTTACAGTTTAGGAGCTCAGACGTCTGAAATGAGGCTCAGCGGGTAACACCAAGCTGTCAGTAGGGCTGGTTCCCGCTGAGAACTCCAAGGGAGAATCCAGCCCACTCCTCCCCCAGCTTCCAGAGGCTGCCAGCATTCCTCGGCTTGTGGCCCCTTCTTTGCATCACTCCAACCTCTTGCTTCCTTCTCCTCTCCTCCTGCTGACTCTGATCTCCTACCTCCTCCTTATGACACGTGAGTACATTGGACCCTCACGGATAACCCAGAATAATCTAAAAATCCTCAATTTCATGACATCTGCCAAGTTTCATTTGTTTTATAAGGTACCATGTTCAGGTCCTGGTGATCAGGATGAGGACGTATTTTTTTTTAAACTTTTTTATTTTATATTGGAATACAGCTGATTAACAATGTTCTGATGGTTCCAGGTGGACAGCAAAGGGATCCAGCCATACATGTACATGTATCCATGCTCTCCCAAACTCCCCTCTCATCCAGGCTGCCACCTATCATTGAGCAGAGTTCCCTGTCCGGTACATAAGGCCTTGTTAGTTATCCCATTTTAAATACAGCAGTGTGTACGTGTCCATTCCAAACTCCCTAACTGTCCCTTCCCCCCACCTTCCCCCCATGCCCCTGTAAGTTCATTCTCTAAGTCTATGAGTCTGTCTCTGTTTTGTCAGTAAGTTCATTTGTATAATTTCTTTTCAAATTTGGCATATATGTTTGGCAAGTGATAATCATATGATAGTTATCTTTCTCTGCCCGACTTCCTTCGCTCAGTATGACAGTCTACATGTCCATCCATGTTGTTTCACATGGCATTATGTCATTTTTTTTATTTTTTTTATTTTTTATTTTATTTTATTTTTTTTATTTAAATTTTGCCAAATATCAAAATGAATCCACCACAGGTATACATATGTCATTCTTTTTAATGGCTGAGTAATACTCCACCATACACATGTACCACATCTTCCTTTGGGATGAGGGTATCTTTGGGGACCACTGTTCAGCCTGCCAACGTGAGGGATATGGCTTCCCACGTGGCTTTAAAGGCACCAGATGACAGGAAAGGTGAGGGAGGAAGTGAAAGTCGCTCAGTTGTTAGAGTCCTTTCGACCCCATGGACTATACAGTCTAAGGAATTCTCCAGGCCAGAATACTGGAGTGGGTAGCCTTTCCCTTCTCCAGGGGATCTTCCCAACCCAGGGATTGAACCCAGGTCTCCCGCATTGCAGGCAGATTCTTTACCAACTGAGCCACCAGGGAAGCCCCAGAATACTGGAGTGGGTAGCCTATCTCTTCTTCAGGGGATCTTCCCAACCCAGGAATCGAACCGGGGGCTACTGCATGGCAGGTGGATTCTTTACCAGCTGAGCTATTGGGGAAGCCCAAAGGGGAGGGACCTGACCCCCTATGTGGCAAAATTCAACCAATGGGAACCAGGAGGCAGGACCTATCCAAGAAGACATTTCTTTCCTCCTTCCTGGAGGAGAACTCCGAGGCAGGAATTCCCTGGGGGACCTGTGCAGAGACATCGCCCGTGGCCCCAGAGAGGCTCCTACTGAGCACCTGGGGGGGGGGTCTCTCACGGTTCCCTGGGAGGCAGCGGCTGGCACAGACGCGGTCCTTTGCCTTGCCTTCCATCCTCCTCCACCTCACTGCCTTAAACTTGCTGCCCTGGGATTGCCCTTTTTAAGCCTCAGCAGTTAATCTCTGCTATGGGTTCTGTTCTCTAGGGAATCTCATCTGATGTGCCTCCCTCCCCCAGCTGAAAGTCACCATTTATTCCTTCATTGATTCGAGAAATAATTACTGAACATTTACTATGTTCAGACACCGTTCTAGTTAACAGAGTCACAGTGATAAATATAAAACGATTTCTGTTCTCCTCGAGCTTACATCCTAACTGGGGAAGACGTGCAAGAAACCATTAAATAAGAAAAATACCATTTGTGGCAAGTGCTATTTAAACCACAGGGATGTGATAAAAGTCTCGCCATATTATATTTGGTGGTGAAGAAAGGCTCTTCTAGGGAGATGACAATCAAACCAAGACCTGCATGAGACAGCCATTTGTGCAGAATGAGGGGAAGAAGAGGCGACTTTAATGGCAGGTATCAATTTGCTATCTCACATGGATGATTCTGGGTAGCATGCTCTGGGTGAATAGCAGCAAAAATTTACTTTTAAAAAATTCATGATTCTACCAAGCAACAGAAGGCCAGATGGTTTAAAAGACAAATATTTCAAGCAAAGTCTTCCAACTTACCAATAGATGGGATTTTGTCACGAAAGGATATATTTTGTCATATTAGAAATCAGATTATTTTTTACACCAAGCATCATTTAAGAGGACCGTGAAATTAAAGTGATGTCTAGCTACTTCACCTGTATAATAAACTGGGTTATAAACCGATTTCCTCCTATTTTTGTTTCTAGGGTTAGCTGACGTCTGATGCCTACGCTATTTTTCTCCCTATAGCTTTTTACCTGGTGTCTCCAGTACGGGACTGTTGCACCCCAAAAGCACACATCCCACGAGTCAAAAAAAACTGTTGTGTCCATTTTCATGGCTTGGCTTTGGGAGTTGAACATTGTTCCTCTGCCACATTCTATTTTTTAGAAAGAGGAGAATCGAACTCCACCTGCTTACGGGAGGGTTATCAGAGGATTTGTGGGTGCATTTAAAGCCACCATGATTGGTCCCCTGGTCCAAATCATCGAGTCTTCTCTTTCATGCACTTCGGAAATTCACTTAACACACGATCAGGACTCAGTTCTGCTAACTGGGATCATTCTCCATGGGTTCTTGGGTCTATCCTCTGAGTCATTATTCTTTCTTTTTCTCTTTATTTTTAATTGAAGGACAATTGCTTTATTGTATTGTGTTGGTTTCTATCAAATATCAGCATGAATAGGCCATAGGTTTACCCATGTCCCCTCCCACTTAAACATCCCTCCCACTCGTTATTCTTTAAATGCTATGGATTAGTGACTGATAAGAAGGCTGAGCATTGAAGAATTGATGCTTTTGAACTGTGGTGTTGGAGAAGACTCTTGAGAGTCCCTTGGACTGCAAGGAGATTAAACCAGTCCATCCTAAAGGAAATCAATCCTGAATATTCATTGGAAGGACTGATGCTGAAGCTGAAACTGCAATACTTTGACCACCTGATGTGAAGGACTGACTGAGTCATTGGAAAAGACCCTGATGCTGGGAAAGATTGAAGGTGGGAGAAGAAGGGGATGACAGAGGATGAGATGGTTGGATGGCATCACTGATTCAATGGACATGAGTTTGAGTAAGCTCTGGGAGTTGGTGATGGACAGGGAGGCCTGGCGTGCTGCAGTCCATGGGGTCACAGAGTCAGACACAACTGAGCGACTGAACAATTACGACAACAGTGACGGCTATGTGCCTCCTGCTGCTGCTGCTGCTAAGTCGCTTCAGTCGTGTCCGACTCTGTGCGACCCCATGGACTACAGCCTACCAGGCTTCTCTGTCCATGGGATTCTCCAGGCAAGAACACTGGAGTGGGTTGCCATTTCCTTCTCCCATGCATGAAAGTGGAAAGTGGAAAGTGAAAGTGAAGTCGCTCAGTCGTGTCTGACTCTTAGCGACCCACGGACTGCAGCCCACCAGGCTCCTCCATCCATGGGATTTTCCAGGCAACAGTACTGGAGTGGGGTGCCATCGCCTTCTCCCATGTGCCTCCTACCTTCGCCCTTTAAAAATTAATGTCCACAGCTGTTATCTTTTGCCAGTCCCATTATGGTATGGGAGCATAGAAAACTTGGCTCTTTAGTGCAGAGACCTTCCAATCAACAAGACTTTAATCAATGAGCTGTATCTGGGGACCACAACCAAGGAGCCTCATTCACAGTGGAGCTTGATTTAGATGACAAGGTCTTAGGCCTCAAGCCTGAACTTGATGCCTCAATAGATAAGACTTTGATGGGTCTGGAGAGGGAGGGAGTGGATTTTGCATGAAGGGTGATTTAAAGTTAGTGGCTGAGGGACTTCCCTAGTGGAGGAGCAGTAGGAGTCCGCCTGCCAATGCAGGAGACCCGGGTTCGATCCCAGATCCGGGAATATCCCATATGCTCCCAAGCAACTAAGCCCGTGACCCACAACTACTGAGCCCGTGCTCTGCAATCACTGAAGCCCAAGTGCCTAGAGCCTGTGCTCTGCAACAAGAGAAGCCATCACAATGAGAAGCTGGGGTACCGCCATGAAGAGTAGCCCACGGTTGCCGGAACTAGAGAAAAGCCTACGAAACAACAATGAAGACCCAAAGCAGCCAAAAATAAATAAAATTAAAAAAAACAACTGTTTAAAAAAAGTAAAAATAAGTTAGTGGCTGAGATGATCTAAAGACCCTCACACATTATGGTTGAGACTTATGGGATCAACAGTGGGTGATGGTCCACTCGGGCTTGTCCATCTCTACGTGACCTCCTGGCATAATCTTTTCAGCACTGCCGCTTCAGGTTAGGGGGACTTCCTGTCAGTTCAGAGCACTTAAGGTGTGGTTCCCAAGACAGCAGATGAAGATAGGCCACCTTTGCTGACCTGGCTTGTAAGCTGGGCAGGATCACTTCCACCACATCCCGGTTATTAGAAGTGGAGTCACTAAACTGGTATTTAGTCACTCAGTCATGTCTCTTTGGGACCCATGGACTGTAGCCTGCCAGGCTCCTCTGTCCATGGGATTTCCCAGGCAAGGTTATGGGAGTGGGTTGCCATTTCCTTTCCCAGGGAATCTTCCTGACCCAGGGATCAAACTCAAATCTCCTGTGACCCCTGCATTGCAGGTGGATTCTTTGCTGCTGAGCCACCAGGGAAGCCTAGAGTCACCATGGCTGGTCCTTTATTCACAAGGTGAGACCTCACCTTTTTATGGTCTGGGTATGAGGAAGTTGCAGCGTATTTTAAAACTACCACACACATACACACACACACACACTAAGCTGCAAGGGAGGCTGGGAAATGTATTCTGTAGCTGAGTATCTGTTGCAAGCTAAAGCTTAGGGGAATTCTTTTACTATACGGTAAAAGGAGAGAATGGATAGATGCCTGGTGGATGGTTAGCCATCTCTGCAACAGGCAGCTTTGTGAAGGAATTGACATCTAAACCAGATTGCCAAAGATGAAGAAAAGATGCAAGGGGAGAAAGGGCGTTTCAGGCAAGGGAAGAACATGAACAGATACTTGGAGGAGGGAGTAATGTGGGCATGTGTGTCTGTTTATATTAAGAGTGCTTAGCTATCCAGAGGAAGCCGTTGGCAGGATGCTAGCAGACTGTGCCCCCTAGGATGGGGGTGCCTTATGAAGAAACAGAGAGGAAGTATTTGGATTTTAATGTAGCTTTGTGATACGAGCAATATTTCACATGAACCCAGGTTTGAATTCTCTGTCAATTGTAGTTTTATGATTTTTCAGCCAGCAAGGCAGATTACAAAAATGGCTACAATTCTCCCCACTCTGACTGAGTGACTTGGCAGCAACTTCCATCAAGCCATGGAGTTTGTTCCCTCATCTCTTGGCTCTGGTCTGGCATTGGGTTTTGCTTTAGCCAATAGAATGGGGCAGAATTAATCATGTGACTATTTTAAACATAAGTCTCAAGAGACTGCCTGCTAGCTTTCTTGAGGTCTTGCCAAAATGTCCTGTGAATCAGCTAATACTAGTTAAGTAGTAGACAAGAGACCCCATAGAGCAGAGCTCAACCACCCATCTGAGGCCCCAGTTCAGCTCAGTTCAGCCACTCAGTCATGTCCTACTCTTTGTGACCCCAGGGGCGGCAGCACGCCAGGTTTCCCTGTCCATCACCAACTCCTGGAGCATGCTCAAACTCATATCCATCGAGCTGGTGATGCCATCCAACCATCTCATCTTCTGTCATCCCCTTCTCCTGCCTTCAATCTTTCCCAGCATCAGTCTTTTCCAATGAGTCAGCCTTTTGCATCAGGTGGACAAAGTATTAAGAGTTTCAGCTTCAATATCAGTCCTTCCAATGAACACTTAGGACTGATCTCCTTTAGGATGGACTGGTTGGATCTCCTTGCAGTCCAAGGGACTCTCAGGAGTCTCCTCCAACACCACAGTTCAAAAGCATCAATTCTTTGGCACTCAGCTTTCTTTACGGTCCAACTCTCACAGGCACAGGACAAAGACAAGGCAGGATCAACAAAGAGAACTGACTGCAGTTGATTTGCAGAGTCATAAGTGAGACCATCAGGGAAACTGTCCCCTGTAGAATCATGCTCTCAATAAAGGCTTGTTGCATTAGCCACTGGATTCTAGAGTGACTTGTTACACAACAAAGCTGTTACAGCTAGTTAAATAAATGACCTTCTACACCCCAGTGTCCTCAGCATAAAATAGATTTGCCAGCATCTACATCACGGCCACTGAGGGGACACAATGAGATGATGAGGACTGTGTACTTGACACCAAGCCTGAACCATTACATGTGCTGAACAAATGCTAATGCCACTGGTCACATCAGAGAGAGATGGTCAAGGGAAAAACACAGTGAAAGGGGAGTGTGAGGAGGAACGACTCGTCCCGCCAGCACGAGCTCACATCATACATCACAAACCTGCATTTTCTGGCTCATTATTCACCTTTGAAAACTTTCCTCCTCAAATTCTTGTTTTCTGGACACTTCAACACATATGCAATGGTCAGCATATGTTAGAATCAACTTCTGGCTTCACGTATTTATATATTTTATCTCCAGCTAGGCTCGGCTTCTCTCCTGGCTCAGATGGTAAAGCATCTGCCTGCAATGCAGGAGACCTGGGTTTGATCCCTGGGTCGGGAAGATCCCCTGGAGAAGAGAATGGCTACCCACTCCAGTATTCTTGCCTGGAGAATTCCATGGACGGAGGAGCCTGGTGGGCTACAGTCCATGTGGTTACAAAGAGTCAGACATGACTAAGTGACTCATACTTTCAACTTTCAGGCTCTAAGCAATTTAGATAATTCTTGGGTTTCCTTGGCAAACCCCGCTGAGATGGTGTTTTGCTTTTTTATCCAAACAGCAAGAATGTAGTAAATACTCACTAAATTGAGTTAATTAAATTATGTTCTGGTTGGTGTTATTCTTGGGGTTATCATATCTTTAATCAAGAGGACTATTAAATTTCCTCAGTGTCAAGTAAATGTACAGAGAATCATTTCCCCCAAGACATCAGAGTTAGAGGAATTATTCATTTTCTTTCCTGGCATGTCAGGAGGGAATAGGGAGACCTCTAATCTGGCAACTGGTTCCCACCAAACAAACGTCTGGATGCCTCTGGGACAGTAGACTCTGTTTATGTCTCAAACTGCTCATCAACTCTGATCCTGTTATTACCTGAAAGAAAAAGTAAAGGTGCCTGGGTGAACTAAAGACAGGCACTGTCTCTATACTTTAAAAACATCTTTAATTTTCCCACATCTTTCCCTCACTCAAAATGCTGCAAGCTTTCTAAGCAGCTTCCTTTTTATTTCCTTCAGAGGGTTTCCTCTAAGATGCCGCTTTTTATTGAAAAATTATTTATTAATGTGTCTTTTCTGTTGGGGGTAAGGACCCAGCTTCTACCAGCTTTGGGGAGCCGACTATGCATCTCGTTTCCACTCTGCCTGCAGCAATGTCACCTCGGAGCTTGCAATCAGCCATAGTGGGAATATTGCCACCCTGGAAATCAGCAAACACTACAAAATGGGATTGTTTTCCCTGGGGAGCCCGGAGATGAATTTATCTGCCAGCAAGTCACTGCTGCCAGAACATCGAGTGCTGGAGAATTACAGCTCTTGTCATCCTGACTCAGACACTAGGTCTCAGCAGTAAACGTCAGGGTCACCTTCCCACTGCTGGGCAGAAGAATGCTCTAAGTTCGGGTGACAAACGGAGGCAAAATTAAAATAGGGCCAGCCGGCTGAGGTATGTGCCACTGAGTTGGAGCCAGCAATATGGGCTGACACATGGGTGAGGCAGAGTGTGCATCAGACAAGGCTGGATGCAGCCGGGCAGAAAGCACAGGGCATGTAGTAGAGATTCATCTTTTGGTTAGGTTACAGGAGGGTTTTCAGTGCAAGAGTGCGTTGGGCTTCCCAGGTGGCACTCTGCCAATGCAGACCTAAAGGACTCAGATTTGATCCCTGGGTTTGGAAGATCCCCTGGAGGAGGGCAACCCAGTCCAGTATTCTTGCCTGGAGAATCCCATGGATAGAGGAGCCTGGTGGGCCACAGTCCATAGGGTCACCGGACACAACTGAAGCGACTGAGTATGCACGCATATTTGGATTTATGTTTGATAAAGACATTCCAGGCATCTTGTCTGTGGATAACAGCATATGAGGATGGGGTGAAGGGTACCAAAGATGGAAGTATGGAGACCAAAAAAGATGCCATCTGGGGCTGGGGAGCTAGGACATGGCTTCTGACCTTTGTCCTGACACCTGCTCCATGCCTACAGCTCTGTGCTCAGGCTCCTTGAGGGCCCCCCCCCCCAGGAATTCCCTCTGCCGCAGGGCAAGACCCACTCAAGGTGCCCCACTCTTGAGGGAGCTCCTCCACGCCCCTCCCAGTCACATGGACCTACGTGCTCTGGGCACCTGGAACACCACTCCCTGGATTTCCTGGAACTCGCCTGACCACTGCGGTCACCTTGTGTGGTCACGTAGCATCTTCACCTGCATCTGTCTCATCTCCACAACCCCTTGAGAGTTGGGGCTGGGACTTGATCACTATGTCTGGCTAAACTCAGCTTCTGGGGCGTTCCCGGAGGGCACCATGCTGGATTTCTTGGGCACGTGGACAGAAGACATTTTCTGTCCTGAAGAAGCTCTTGTCAAAACCTAGGGACTGATCAGGCAGAAACCAGATCTGTGCTGAGAAATGCAAGGAGGGCCGATCAGGAAGGTCATTCAATATGGTGGACAAGACAAAGCAACAGATCCAAAACCAGGGACTCTATTCTATGTCTGACATGTGAAGTCAAAATCCCAACTAGAGCTAACAGCTGGTCACAAAGGAGATAGCATACTTCTGTAATTACTTAAAACAGGGGTCCACAAACTCCTTCCACAAAGGACCAGAATGTAAATACTTGGGCTTTGCAAGAGCTCCTGTCACAACACACCAACTCTGCTGTTGAATGGTAATCACACTTCTAGATACCACACAAATCAGCAGGCAGAGATGTGCTATTTAGAAAGTATTCAGAATAACTATTTAGAAAGCAGTTGGTCTCTGGGCTATAGTTTCCAGACCTCTGACCTAAAAGATCAAAATTACAGATTTGAAAATGGTAATGCCAAACTTAGAATCCAGATCCAACGCTTTCCCAAATATCATGATGTTTCTCTGGTCAGTTGTACAAAACAGGCATAAAGGTACTGGTTAAATTTGGGTGAGTGAGTGCAAGTCACTCAGTCATGTCCGACCCTGTAGGACTCCATGGGCTGCAGCCCGCCAGGCTCCTTTGTCCATGGGATTCTCCAGGCAAGAATACTGGAGTGGGTTGCTATTCCCTTCTCCAGGGAATCTTCCTGACCCAGGGATCAAACCCAGGTCTTCAGTTTTATATATTGTTTTGTTCACTACTATTAATAGATAATAAGGTTTAGTGGATCAGAATTTTTATGTTCTTTAAAGCACATATTTGTATACCCAAAGGACACATGTATTTCTATTATATATCAAAGATCCCAATGGATGAGATAGATTAAATATAGAATTTGACTAGAAGTGTGTATGTGACCCAACTTAAGGTGCTTAGTAACAAGTCTCACAAATGTTTGCTTTGTTACATTTCTGAACTATTTTTAGAGATAAATCAAGTGGGCTTTTTTTTCCTCTCCAAAGCTGTCTAGGACACAAAAAGGACTAGGCACCTCTAGAGATACCATGTACAGTCATATCTAAAATATCCTGGGAGAAAAGGAAGGTGAAGAGTTTATGCTTTTGTGTATTTCTTAAAATGGAAGGGGTTGGGAATATTTATGTGAGTATATGCTTGGAATATTTCTGGAAGAACATTCTAAAAAATGGTAAAAATAGTTTCTGGGGAATTAAATTGGGTAAACCAGGGGATCACAGCTGGGTGGAAAAGTCATTTTACTCTCACTGTTTGAATAAGAAAAACCCCACCTATGTGTATTATCTTCTAAAAGAATTAAAAATTAGAACAAATGAAAAAACTAGGTTGTCCAACTAGTTGTCCATGTTGATGCCTTTCTCTGTAGTAAGCAGAGACTCCACATTACTCCACAGGTCACGTGCACAAACCTATTAGCCTTACGCACAATGAGTGCGTGTCAATCTGGTGAAATCAGAATAAACTGCAGATGGAGGAAACTCAGTTTCTTAGCTGCGATCTTTTCTGCAATTGTGTGAGATGTTACCCCTGAGGACACCCAGGTGAAGGGTGTAGAGGCCTTTCTGTACTTCTATTCCAACTTCCCTTGAATCTGTAATTACTTCTAAATAAAATGTTACATTGAAGCTATTGATGGGTAAACGCTTCTGTGTAGAGAGACCTGGGTCCAAGTCTGGCACTGCTGCAATGCCTCAGCCAAGTCACTTTGCCTGTCTCTGCCCACTTCCTCATTATGTGACTGGGGGCGTGGGGCACCCTTCTGGGGTATGAGAAATTATAGAGGCGGTCCTGAGTGGTCAGTAGGGGAAAAGGCACTTCTGCCGGCTGCTCTTGGGGCCTGAAATAAAAACAGTGACAAAAATAAAATACCGGAGTCTTAGCTCACTTTTGTTTGGTCACCTCCAGGCCAAGTGCTGGGGGGCACTTGGCTTCGGATCACCTCCTGATCGCTCCTGGGAGGCGGCAGCTCCAGGACACACAGGTGATGAGAAGGACACTGGGGGGACCAGTGACGTCACATGCCACGTCTGATTGAGGAGCCTGTGTAGGTTCTTTGGGGGAAATCGGTCGCTAAACCAATTCCCTGTGTATTCTGCTCACAAGCAGGTGAGTGGGGCTGCAAGCAGGTGGCGGGACAGAGGCTCCGCCATCAGGTGTCTTGGGGCTCCGCTACAGGAGACAGTCCAACATCCGCAATTCAAGTCCTCAGAATTCTGCGATTTCACTGAACCTGGTGTTTACCTTCTCCGCTTTCTGGGGTCATGCTCTGTGTCTAAAAAGCTGCTGAAATGACGACGTGGTTGACATATAGTCCTGATGATCAAGTGCATGAAACACACAGCTTTGGCCCTTTGAAGCCTTAAGCATTAAAATGAAAACCCAACAAAAACACAAAGCCCATGTGGTATTGAGAGCCACCCCATAAAGAAAAGACACTGAACGTTAGCTAGTATCTTTTATTGTCAGACTTTCTTGAGCCAAGAAACAATGATTCCGCATGGCTATCCATAGGGATAAGGCAAGTTTCTTCTCTTGGTGGGTAGACTTAGTTGGCCTAAGTCTTTACAAGTTTTCTGTATAAAAATAGAAGTCCAAGACCAGATTATCTTTTGTCTGGTCATAAATGCTGATTTATTTACAGGGGCCTTGTTCAGGCCACCATTATAAACTTGGGATAAAATAGGTGTGTATTTTATTAAAGCCTCAGCATTGAATGTCAGGGTCCTTTAAAGATTTGCTCAAGTTGCTTTCAAGGAAGGTGACAGCTTTCCCTCATATTCAAACAGGGTTAAGTCACAATCTATCCACAGAGTGATTCAAGCTAACCTTCCAGGAAACATTTTTTAACTTAAATCTCTTAGAAACTGAAGACTCCAAAGTGACTTCATACAGTTCTAAAAGCAGCCTTGGAGCCAGCTGTTTAAGAGTGGTTTATAAATACAGTTATTTGCAGGCTGCACATCTGTTTATAATACAGCAGACACAGACTGCAGACTTTGCTACATGTAATACAAACTGGAGTCAAAAATGTGGCTTTCGAACTACAGCAAAGACAGGAAAAATCCAGGATTCCGGGTTGTTAGTAAAACCACCTTGCAAAGTAACAGTTGAGGACTCTTGACTCTGAACGATTAAAATATACAGATGCTACACCATTCATTGCACATCCTCTTTCCCTTCGCTTTCAAGGCTCGCGGAACAATGATGAAAGTGATGTGTTTATGAACACATGCGTGCACAGGCAAGCGCATGCACGTTAAAGATGAAACAGAGAAGAAGTTAATAGGCGTCTGTGAGGAAGGCTGCCAGCAGCTCTCCACCTAAAACAGACCATCCTCTTACGCTCTCTCTCCGTCCCTCTCCCCAACTCCCTCACCTTCCCTCCCAGGGGAAATCAGGCCATCGGGAGGTTAGTGCAGAATTGATGGATCGACGCCCCTCCCCCACCCCAAGCTCAGCAAGCCTTCCCGTAAAGCAGGGGCGAGCATCTATCTCCCTTCAGTAGCACAGTTACGGGGGGTTCATGTCGGCTCCACGGAGTTAAGGCACTTCCGGCTGCTTTGGTGGCAGCGTGGGTTTCGTTTCCTCTCTTTTTAAGGCATGTGTCACCTAGAGAAGTAAAGCTTTGGACACTGGGTTAAGGTGGTACAGCTGAATACACCGATCGCTGGAATGGACAGGGCGAAAGGTCCCCCAAGACACCTCTCTCCAACGAGGGGCTTCTGCAAAGTCTGGGGCGGCCGCAATTCAGACTGCAGACGCGGGAGCCGGCGGGGGCCAAGGAGCAGGGTGGCGCGTGCAGGTTTTGAGTTCGCGTGGACTCAGGCTGCCTTCACCTGGAGCTGCCCTGGCTGCTCACGGAGCGCGAGGTGCTGTAGCGCTTCTTCACGATCATGCTGATGTAGGCTTTCATGAGCTTGGCCACGTCCACCACCTGCCGGGGGAGCAGAGTCGGACCACGGTCACCAAGTGTCCGCAAGGCCAGGGCGCCCAGGCTAACAATCAGACACCCTCCGCCCAGCGCGGGCAAGCGGGGGTCCGTCCCGCCTGCAAAAGCCAGCAACCTGCCCCGTGTGAATCCACGAATTCAGCCAAAAGTTCAACTGCTTTTGCCCTTTTGCTCCTGGTGGGGAGAACGGACTCGTGGCCTCGTCCTTCCACTGCGCCACCTGGTGGTTGCCTGATGTAAAACTGTCGCATTTTGCAGGTAAAATAAAGCCCCCCACCTAATCACATTAAGGGTCTTGGTATGATCAGGGCTGGGATGACTGTCCCCATTGAAAATAAGGGCAACACAACAGAGCCCACATCACAGCTTTTAAAGATTGGATCCCATCCTGCCAGTCAGCATCTCGTGATTACAGCTGGAGAAACAGAACTGAGGGCCGGGGGGCGGCGGGCGGAAATGGGGACCACCACCTCCCACCCCACCAAGAGCCACCCACGCAGGTTCTGCTCCCTGCAGACTCTGCACGTGCAGGGGCTCTTTCATGGTGTGTTCACTGCCGCCCCTTTCCGGCCCATTCCTCCCGATGGCTGGCCTGGGTCCCTGCAGAGACATCCTAACTGGCTTCCGTCTTCCTGATCGCTCTTCCTTCTAATCCCACTGGACATCCCTGTAAAAGCACTGTCCTAACACACCATGCACAAAGATCTCACAGCGGTTCTCTGCTCTCTACTGGAGTTGACCAAACCCAGCAGCCGGGCACCAGGGACCCTCCTTCCACCCCACCGCACACCTCCTGCACCACATCTGTGGTCCAGTCATCACCTCCCAGCACCTCACCCTCACTTGGGATTCACGCCCATTTCTCACCTTTGCTTGCTGGCAGCTCACTGTGTGGAGACCTCAACAGGCTTCCTGCATTCTCATCATGATTACTACTACATTTTATGCTTTGGAGTAGGATGGCATATATACAGGGGTGTTTTGTGATTTTTTATTGTGAGAATTAGCTCTTCCCAGGATGGGCTGCCACTCACTCCCTCCTGCTCCGTGGACACTGCCTGGCCCTAGTCTCATGGCTGTGATCCACTGCCACCTTGTCTAATAATTTTAGCAAGGCTTTATTGCCAAATTATATATAATTTTTTGGACCTCTATGTCACTTCCCTTTCTCCTCCTTCAAGGGTAAGACCCCCCTGACAGCTGGAAACCAAATCTCTTCATTTCTATGTCACTTCCCTTTCTCTTCTTTTCCTGCAAGGGTAAAATCCCCTGACAGCTGAAAACCAAATTTCTCCATTGCAAAGGTATACAGAAGAAACGTGGGACTGTCAGATTTTGGCCTGTGAGAAACCTGCAGCAGGGGAGGGACCACCATACTGTATTTTCCTATGTCTTAGAGCGAAATATGCAAATAAAGCTATTTGGTCAAAGGCATCAGGAACTGGGATGTTGTCTTGCTAGTTCATCAAGGCCACGGACGAAAGGTTTGCCTCTTACCTCACTGGTTTCAAAGAGCAGCTCCCTCTCATCGACGACGATCTTGTAGGTGTTGGCCAGGGGGGCACCGAAGGAGAGGATGTGTTCGTACTGGAAGACTTCCAATGGCCTCCCCTCCCCACGCTTGTAGACAGAGACCGCATCGGCGCTGACGCCCAGCCAGAGGTCCTGGGGAAAGCCACCTTCCTTGCACTGGGGGGCGGGCAAGAGTTGGGGCAAGATCAGATCAGCAAAGTCAGAAACAGGACACAGAAACCACAAGAAGGGCTCTGAGCCCAGCCCTCTGCATGGTGTACTGAACACATTCAATGTGTCTTTATGCAGAGGGCAACTGAAATACAAGACGTGAGAAATGGTAGCTCTCTGACTGCCTTGATTGATTTCTGACCAACTCATCAACCCCATGCATTTGGAGAACACCAACTGGTAAATTCAGCATCTTGCTTGGACTCTCCACCTCTCAACATCACCACTGTCTTGGCCATGTGAATTAGCTATGTGAAGGTGGCCACAGGCGAGAAACTCGACAGTAATTTCCCATCAAATCAAGCAGCCTATTGCTGCATGCTAAATGACTTCAGCTGTGTCTGACGCTTTGCGCCCTACACACTGTAGCCCAACAGGTTTCTCTGTCCATGGGATTGTCCAGCCAAGAATACTAGAGTGGGTTGCCATGCCCTCCTCCAGGGGATCTTCCCTACCCAGGGATGGAACTGGCATCTCTTACATCTCCTGCACTGGCAGGGGGGTTCTTTACCACTAATGCCGCCTGGGGATTCCTGTCTATCTCTAGTTCCGCCTCAATCCTGTTTTGGATGGGTGTTCTTCAAATACAAAATCTAGGATCATAGAGGGAAATTCTCCAAATATGTGCTGTGCAGTTTCAGCTCCTCCTGCAAAATACATCTTGTGACAAGTAGCAGCAATGGCCTTTTGTGTGTATGGTGGTTGATCTCATTCGTTTACCAACAGACTTTTTTGCACACATAAGTGGAGAGAGATAGGAGCTGGGATATAGGGATGACACCACCAGTCAATGGGACGCAAGAGGGATACGCATCGGTGACACAGGAGACAAGGTACTTGTACAAAGCACCTGACTTAAAAACAAATGTAACCGACTCAACCAATCAACCCATCCACCCAAAGATGGCATCCAGTGAAAACTCATGGAATAGAGATCAATATTTAGGGTTTTATAAAGCCTTCTTTAAAAGTCAACAAATAACATGCTGAATGACTCTGATCATAAGAAAAATAGATGCTCATCTAGACCAAGAGTTGGCAAACTTATCTGTTAAGGAACAGACGGCAAACATTTTAGGTTTTGTGGTATTGATCACAGCTATTCAACTCTGTCATTTCAGCCTGAAAACAGCCAGAGAAAAATACATAAAAGAAAGCACTGCTGTATTCCAATAAAACTTTATTTACAAAAAAAAGAAGGCAGGCAGCATTTGGCCCTCAGGCTGCAGTTTGTCAAGGCTTGATCTTGATCATTAATAAAATTCTCTTCCAATAAATGGTCTACTTAAAAAAAGAAAAAGGATATGAATCAGTACTGGGTTGATGCAAACTTAGCCAAATTCCAATTGTGTAAAAGAAATTTTTCCCTACAAATAGTCATGGGAAAAACAATTAAAATCCAAGTGTATCCAAATTTTCTAATTTTATGGACATACTGCTAAGATATTTTTAAAAACTTTAATGCAGATTTTTACCAGCACTTTTTCATTGGGTGTACGGCTTGAATGAGAGTCAGTTACTTAAGAATAAATAATATCTTAATTTTCCACTTGCTTCTAACATTACAAGTAATTACTGAAAAGGAGGAAGAATACTTTGGGTGGGTACAGGAGGGTGTGAAGGGTAAAACTGGGGAGCTCTAACCTACAAGGCAGGGCTTCCCAGGTTGCGCTAGTGGTAAAGAACCCACTTGCCAAAGCAGGAGACATAAGAGACACGGGTTTGATCCCTGGGTGGGGAAGAAGCCCTGGAGGAGGGCATGGAAACCCATTCCAGTATTCACCCCTGGAGAATCCATGGACAGAGGAGCCCAGTGGGCTACAGTCCACAGGGTCACAAGGAGTCTGATATGACCGAACGACTTAGCATGCACGCAACCTCAGAGGGTAAGAGAGCCACGTGTTCCACCCAGTCCTCCTTCCCCTTGACCTTGACCGAGGTCACACTGACAGGTGTGCAGCCTGGTCCAGGAAGCAGCAGCCCGCTCTCACCTCCACGTCGAAGAGCGTCGACCCGTACCCAGGCCACTCCTTGATCAAGGCCATGTACTTGGCCATGGCCTGTTCCTGGCTCATGCCCTGGAACTTCTTCCACTTGTCCAGGATGCTGGCCCGCGCGGAGCACACCTCCTCCTTGACCCACATGTCCACCATCTGCTCCTCCTCTGCCTTCTGCCGTATCGCGGAGCCCGTCCGGAAGCTCCGCCGCAGGGTCCCCTCCAGGAAGCTCGTGCGCCTCTTCTCCAGCCGCTCCCCCGGCGTGAAGCTCTTGGTGGATTGGCTGATGCGGGCCTTGAGCCTCTGCAGCGAGTAGACCTCCTCGAGGGGCGGTACCGGGGCGTGCGGTGCGTAATCCCCCTGCAGATACTGGAGCCGCAGGGCAGCCAGCACCTGCAGGTTCTCCTCGGGGGCCGGGTAGTGGCCATGGATGACGGCTTCGTGGGCCTGTGAAGAAGTAGTCGATGGCTTCATGGGGCGAGACACTGCCGTGTGACACGACACCCACCTGGCTTGCTCCCTCAAACCATCAGGATTTCTCTCAAATGCCATCTTCCATAAAATGGTACCCTAACACCCCTTTGTGGCTTTAAATTTCTCCCTGGCAATGGGTACCACTGAAAACGTGTATTTATTATTTCCTCTCCCTCTCACTCCTCCCTATCCCCAACTCGGACAGTTCCTGGTACAGGCATTCATATGAAACGTACCCAAGTTTCCTTCTACCAGTGAATAAAAGAGCATCCCTCACTGGTGACGCTGAGAATTCTACGGCCATGCCTGGGGTCTAAGGACTAGCAGTTAACCTGAGAAGGGTATGAATGGGTTCACCCCTGCGTGTCTGCAAAGGAACCTAAGAACTCCATTTACCTGTTCAAACATAAAGGCGAATTCCACGCTGTCTTTTGGCACGTTGTCTGTGTCCAGGAAGCAGTAAAGTTTGAAGTAGAATTTCCAGGGCTGCTCGCCCACCTCTGAAGTGGCGGCCAGCCTACAGACAAGCGGAGAGACACGCAAGGAGTAAAACCGGATACGGGCCATGAGTGACCCACAGGGCCATCAGCGCATGGGATGTATTCTACATCAGGATTCAGACACCCTATCTGGGCTCAGAGCAGAGTGTGGAGGTGGGATGGTGGGAGAGAAAACAGAGCCAGGGTGAACCCTGCTAACTTATCCAGAGGCGAAAAATATGCTTTCATCCTAGTTTTAAAGACAACAAACAGGCAGCCTTCAGTTAAACTGAGCTAACGAGTATTTTCTGAGTGCCCACTCTGGTTAGTTCCAGCTAAGCATTCTGATGCATTCAGAGGAAGAAAAGAAACAAAGCCTATTCCTTCATTCCCTTTGACAGCTCTCAAATATTTATAACAACTGACCTGAGGAATTCCCCTGACAGTCCAGCGATTAGGACTCTGCCCTTCCACTGCCCAGGTTTGATCCCTGGTCTACTAAGGTCCTGCAAGCGCACAGCGCAGCAAAAAAAAAAAAAAAAAACAAACCCAACCTGAACAAAAACTGACGTGAATAGCAGGGAAGCTGTGTTTACATAAAGTAGAAATGTCTGTTTTGTTTTTTTTTCCCCATTTTGGCTTATTTCCAACAAAGCACTTAGACCAGGCCCACCCAGAAGAGAGGATGTCACTTCTCAGAGACTTGAAGTTTGGGGCTGCTGTAAACCTCGTGGTCTCCTGCCACATTTCTAAGTTAAAGCTGCTTCTGCCCCTTATGCAGTCGGGGAGGGCGAGGGCCCAGCCTGGCCAAAGTCTTGTTATTGGCACTAGCATCTTTCTAAAGTAGGAATATCTTCTGTGTTACTTGGGGGCTGTGAATATTGTAGGTCCAAGAGATACTAAGTGGGGTTTGAAGAGTTTATAAGCTGGCTTCTGTCTACTCGTCCAGCTTCAAAGCTAATGACAAGTGAAGATCTGAGAAAATCAGAAAATTCAGAGATAATGGGAACAACAGGGGACTGAGAGAAAGAATGGGGCAGAGGAACAAGGATGAGTGAATCCTATTTGAGACAGTGGCTCTATAGGGAAACAGGCAGCAGAGAGAGATGAGAAATTAAAAATGCTTCAACACAGGTAAAATGAGACTGATTCGAACACGCGCTGAAGCTGAAAATGGAATAGAAGTTCAAACCCTTTCTCTTCTTTCCTCTAATCTGCTGGCACTTCGGGGAGAAGGAACTTACTTTTCAAACTTTGCTAACACATCTGCTACGATGGTCCTGCTCTCGATGGCTTTATCGACGTGTCCGTTGTACTCAAAGAGTGCGAACATGTTTCTGCTGTCCTCCATGGCCAGGCCTCGGATCAGCTTCTCCACCACCTGGAACACACGGGGGCCTCAGCTGTGGTTCTAGAACATGCCTTTATCAGAAGCCAGAGGGCGCTGCCGGCACACGCGAGGGTCCAAGCAGCTTTTCCACACCATCGTGTGTGGAATTTCAAAGGTGCCGTACCCCCTGGTTCTCTTGAAATCAGTTCTCTGTCTTCCTTGCCAAAAAGAACACAGGCTATTCTACCTCCTGGTATGGGCAGATGCTGGGCCAGTTTCTTGCAAACTAGCCAAGTGCATGAAACTAAAGTCCTTTTGGGGACTTGCCTGGTGGTCTAGTAGTTAGGAATCCGCCTTCCAATGCAGGTGACGTGGGTTTGATCCCTTGTTGGGGAACTAAGATCCACAGGCCACAGGGCAACTAAGCCTGTGTGCCCACACATGAGAAGCCCGCACACCGCAACAGAGACCCAGCTCAGCCAAAATAAACAGATAAATACAATTGTAAACAACAACAAAAATAAAGCCCCTTTGTCTAACAGTGATTTCCGTTGATATTTCTGCTGCACCAGCTTTCCTGGGTTTTATTGTACTATTCCTTTTAGCCCATGAGTTTTATAATATTAATACTAAGTTTACATTGAAAAAAGAAAGAAACTGTGCTCCCTTCTCCTACTGCTCTAGATTGCTGTTGTTTAGTCACTGAGTCACGTCTGTCTCTCTGTGACCCCACGGACTGTAACCCGTCAGGCTCCTCTGTCCTTGGGATTCTCCAGGCAAGAATACTGGAGTGTTGCCTTGGTCTCCTCCACGGGATCTTTCCCACCCCGGGATTAAACCCATGTCTACTGTGGCTCCTGCATTGGCAGACAGATTCTTTACCAGTGAGCCACCGGGGAAGACCCATGTTCCAGATTATTTGTGTGGCAAACAGAAATACTTTACTGCAGAAACGATCAGATACACCCTCGTCACGGTGGCTGAGTCAGGTCCATAACGCCTACTAGACACTCCACTGCTTCTCAGATTAGCAGGAGTACGGGCATGTCCTCGTTTACTGAGCAGCGGCAGTACGCCAGCCGGACTGCGCACGGTTTTCCTGTCTGAGGAAGCGCGTGGGCCTGGGCCTCCCGCTTACCTCCCCGGCCGTGGTGTGGGAGTTGACAGTGATCTTGCAGGAGCCCCCACCGTGGCAGTGCACCGTGGACGTCATCTCTTGCCGATGGATCAGAGCTTCTATCTCATCTCGCGAAGGCACAAACTCTCTGCATTTGGTTTTCTTAAGAGATTCGTAAATGAAGAGGGCATATTTTTCCATCTCAGTTCCTGGAAACTGTTCCCGTATCCTAGGAGACAAACACCGACCGTTAGTTGCCAGACTGAGCATGGCTGGCTACGGAGAGCTGGGCAGCTTCAAGGCGCCGCAGACCAAGGTGGCCAGTGGGGTCCCAGTGGGGAGCGGAGCCAGTGCCAGCCACTTCTGTAGTTCACCCTGTGCTGTTTAAGACGAAAGCAGCACAAAGGGAGAGACAGAAAGGAAGGAAGGAAGGAAGAAAATCCAGAGACCAAAGAGCCCAAGTATGACTAGGAGCAACTTTTGCTACCAGCTGACCTATGCAGATCTATTATGATTGAAAAAGCCACGTGCCTCATACTGTCCTGTGAAAATCCCTTCTTCACAGTTAATCTGCATCTGAATCAGTTTCCACCTGCTTGATCTGAAACAAATATCTAACGGTTTTTGTTTTTTTTTTTTCCTGTTTTTATAGAGTTTGCATGTGCTAAGTTGCTTCATTCATGTCCAACTCTCTGCAACCCCATGGACTACAGCCCACCAGGCTCCTTTGTCCATGGGGATTCTCCAGGCAAAAATACTGGAGTGGGTTGCCATGCCCTCCTCCAGGGGATCTTCCCAACCCAGGGATCGAGCCCATCTCCTGCATTGCAGATGGATACTTTACTGCTGAGCCACCAGGAAAGCCCTCATATAGAGTGGTGGCATTCAATTTATCCAGCGTCCTACACATCAGGACCTCAAAGTGACCTGGTCCCTGGACCAGCCCCGTGTGGTTTAGAGACACAAAGGTCGTTTGCCCCTGGTGAGCTGCTCCAGTGACCTAGGAGGCTGAGCCACACCAGGCGTCTTCTGTTCTGGGTCTGAGTTTTCAGAGCCACGGGCCACTGCGCCCCCCAACGTGAGCAGAGCCGCCCAGGCCACCTCGTACCTTCTCAGGTGGAACTTGAGGTACTTGAGGATCCCGCGGCTGGGCAGGAAGGTGCAGCTCAGGCAGGTGAGGATCTGCCAGCTGCAGAGGTTGCCCACGCTGCCCGGGTGCGGCACCTTGTTGGTCTGCTTGATGAGCTGGCAGTACAGCTCGTCTCGCAGAGGCCGGAGGTCGTGCCCCGTCTGGAGGATGCCCTGGATGATGGGAATAGGGTCGGACATGGACTCCAGCTGCTGGAGGGAGTTGAATATCTTGATGGCTTCGTCCTGAAGCGTCGTGTAGCCCTTGTCTTTGAGCACTACGAGGAGCAAAACAAGCACGAGTCACAGGAGGGGTTCAGAGGTGGTACCCTCTGGGCAGTGCCCACCATGTGGGGTTTGGAGAAGTACCCGCTGGGCAGTGGACAAGAGGCAGGACTGGGGACTAGAGCTATTTCAGGAGGCAGTGCCCACCACGTGCCCTGGACACTCCAATCAGCCAAACTGAGGCAGGCTAAACTAAATTATTTTTAGTTGTTTAAACTATTTAAACACATAACTGAACTATTTTACTGTGCAAAATGCTTGCTCAGAAGCTGGTCTATGCCAAACAAGTTCCACATTTGACAGGTAAGACACCTGTTTAGCGTCTGCTTCTTACAGCGTTCCCCAATCGTTTTTGCACCAGAGACCAAATTTGTGGAGGACAACTTTTCCATGGGCCAGGTGAGGTGGGTGGGGATGGCTGGGGATGATTCAAGTGCACTACATGTATTGTGTACTTTATTTCTATTATTATTACATCAGCCACCTCCGATCACCAGGCATTGATCCTGGCAGTTGGGAACCCCAGTTCTAGTATACGAAGGGTACCGTGAGTTCCTAGGGAGAACTGGCATGTTCTTTAATACAACAATCCTCATGCCGCTAGAACTAATCAACGCATATCTGATGGAGCTCAAGAGTTGACAGGGAACCGCAGCACCGTGTCCCAGGTCCGGGTGGAATTTGGGACTCACAGTTGAGGTTGATGTCTCCGTAGGGCAGGGGCAGGAGTGGCGAGTGCAGTGGGTGGTGGGTGTGCCTCAGGATGGGATTCCGCTTGTATATCTGCTCCACCACGTCCGAGTTCAGGCAGTTCTCCTTGAGAAGAACAGGGTCATGAGAGAACGCCCACAAGCTCATTGTAAGCCCCATACACGTGAAAGAAAAAGCCACCCATATCCACCTGCACGTGAACGGTTTTCATACGTCACAGAACACCTGCAGCTTGGGGATGGCGGTGGGAATCCAGCATTAATCATCTCAAGCACCAAGACACCCACAAGCGATGTTTCAGGACAAATCACACATTCCTGTTTTTCTTACATAGCTTATTCTCATTCTCTTTTGGTCTGTGTATATTTTCCTATGTTACTAAAAAACCTTCCCTCTGGAGATTGTTGGTGGTGTTGTTCAGTCACTAATTTGTGTCTGAACAACCCCATGGACTGCAGCATGCCAGGCTTCCCTGTCCTTCACTTCACTCCTGGAGTTTTGCTCAAACTCATGCCCGCTGATGCCATCCAACCATCTCATCCTCTGTCATCCCCTTCTCCTCCAGCCCTCAATCTTTCCCAGCATCAGGGTATTTTTCAATGAGTTGGCTCTTCACATCAGGTGGCCAAAAGATTGGAGCTTCAGCATCAGTCCTTCCAATAAATATTCAGGGCTTGTTTCTTTTAGGATTGACTCCCTTGTCTCCTTGCAGTCCAAGGAACTCTCAAGAGTCTTCTTCAACGTCATAATTTGAAAGCACCAATTCTTCCACACTCAGCCTTCTCTATGGTCCAACTCTCATATCCACACATGGCTACTGAAAAACCCATAGCTTTGACTATACAGACCTGTGTCAGCAAAGTGATGTCTCTGCGTTTTAATATGTTGTCTAGGTTTGTCACAGGTTTTCGTCTAAGGAGCAATCTCTGGAAATTACATATACTTAAAAAATTAATAATTTCTTTTGCTAATTATTTAGCCATAAGTCATTTGGCAAATCATGCTATCCTGGTTTGTAATTCATTTTAAAAATAGGAATTCCCTAGCTGTTCAGTGATTAGGACTCGGCGTTTCTACTGCAGGGGGCCTGGGTTTGATCCCTGGGTAGGAAACGAAGACTCTGCAAACTGTGTGGGGTGGCCGCTAGAAAAAAAAATACATTTTTCTAGTTCTCTCACTGGTCTTTTGTATTGTCCATCTGAAAATGACACTGTAATACGCATGGAAATGACACTGTAATATGCTATCCGTGAGACTGTTCTTTCCTGAGAACTCCTGAAATATAAGAGCTCCTCTCAGAGAATTTCATCATGTATTCATGTTCCGAAAACATTAATTTGGGATCTGAAAAAGTCACAATTATTTTTAGAACTTTGAATCAACAGAAATGTTGGAGGAGAGGGAATAAATCATTCTATCGTGGCAATTTCATTTCCACTATGAAACTTTTTCAATAACACTCAACTGAAAACGAGAAGGAAATATGTTTTAATTACTTTAAAAATATGATATGGAAATAATTAGGGCAATCTTGACTCATTTCTTAAGAAGCATTGCTTCATATCAAAAAATTCTCCTTACTTTTTTAACATCTGATTTCATTTAACAAATGAATTAAATGTATTTGTCTAAGTTAAGAAGTGCTTCTAAATGTTAAGAATCACAGTTTCACAGTTAAAAACTATTTACTCTTTCATGTTTGATTTATATAATAAACAGAGGGGTAGATAAGATATAGCTTTGAAGAGAACGTTCAGCTGATACACGCTTTTTTCTTTCTTTTCTCACAGGAAAGCTTCAAAAAATTCATTTTTTTTTTTTGTGACAAGAAATGACATTATTAGTTTCAAGTGTTCCTAATGACATATTAGTTTCAAGGGTTCCCCAAACAGCTCTGCAGTTTGTAGGATAACTGACTTGCAGGAATTTGACTCCAAATGTCCAGAAAACATATCATTTTGGAATCAAGAGGCTGACTTGAATTTTGTGGGTAATAATATCCTATCAATGCGTTAGACCCTCTCCCACTTTACAAAGGCACAGCTTCCATCCTGGATCTGACGAGTTCCTTTCCTTTGACAGAGATCAGTAAATAAACACCTGCCTCACTATCCTTGTGGTGTCTTTTCTGTCAGAGCTCTGGCTCTTTCCTTCATATTGGAACCCTGCCCACATGGAAACCTTGGAGGAACAGCATAAAAATAATTCCCCTGACTTGCTTCTGCACGAGGGACTGACCCGTTATGTGAACAACGCAACCAGAACATCCCATGTCTCCGTTTCCATTCCTGGAAAATGAGCGCCGTGCCGTGATCCTTGTTCATGGCTGCCGTTTAATCATTCATTCATTCAGTATCTACTCAGAGCAAGTAATCTTATCAACAGAAAATCACAATTTAACAAGGTCAACGTTGGTCCACAAACTTGGGAGCTTCTTCTGTGAGTTTAGAGGCACCTGACAAGGATTCCAATGTTCTAGACCCATCTTGGGATTCTCCCTGGTGGCTCAGGGGTCAAGAATCCACCTGCCAATATAGGAGGTGCAAGTTTGGTCCCTGGGTCAGGAAGATCCCTGGAGGAGGCAACGGCAGCCCACTCCAATAGTCTTGCTTGGAAAATCCCATGGAGAGAGGAACCTGGTGGGCTATAGTCCATGGGGTTGTGAAGAGTCAGACATGATTGAGCACTAGGAATTAGTTTTAGATTATGGGCTCTTAGTGAATCCACTTGTGTGGTCTAGAAACCGTTGACTGAAAGTAGAATTATTTTGTGACTCCTAGAAGGGCCCCAACTTGGGCTCAAGTGGAATCTGTGACATGCAGGTTGTCCCCCACACAGGTCACACCACATCCCTGCGACTGGGGAGCCCCCACCCCAAATTACAGACCACTGTCCCTCGGCCTACAGAGCTCTACAGCTGGGTTTGCCTCGCCGGCCATGCCTAACACCTCCCCAGAGACATGACAGCTTTAGCATCACATTCCACGTGCAGTCGAGCATTTAGATTTTTAAAAACCCGGATGCACAAACACGAAATTGACCAAGAGTTAGTTCTGATTACAGAGTGAAAATGAAGCGTGACTAATGCTGACGTCCTGGTGTTCTGAGGGTGGGACTCTGTGGGCTACCACAGACCACTATGGCCACGCCCACCTTGATATCTTGAATCAGCTGCTGCGTGGGCGTGTCAATTGGGGCCTTGGTGTCCGTCACGTTTTGAATGGCGCTGGACCACCTGGTGGCCTCGTTGAGCAGCTTGGTGTAGAGCCGGTAGCAGTGCTTGCGTCCGTACACGGTGACGTTCCAGTAGCCTGAGAGCAGGGACACGCATGTATCAGTGTTAACCTTGGGGGCCAAGGTGACATCCTCATGCCAGAGTCCCAGAAATCCAGCACCCACGTCGTCTCCACCTAAGTCCCTTATTATTTAGTTCAGGAGCTATTTGCTGACTTCTTCCAAGTGCCCTGGCCCTGCACTAGATACCCAAAGTCAAGTGGAAGTTACAGTTGAGAGGGAGAGACAAACATTAAAATGATAAGCCCAGAATCAAGCATATAATTAGTACCACCTGCTCTAAAAGCAGCAACAGGCATAAACTAAAGCCCTGTTCAAGGCTCTGGACAAGAGTCAGAACTCTTGCCTCAGATTTCTGACTCCCCCCCCCCCCCCGTCTTCTGTTCCTTCTTTTCCTTTCTTTAGGATTCTTCCTCCTCCCTTCAAAAGAAACTGTTTATGCAAAGCAAGCAGTCCAAGTGTTCAGACACCGGATGAAAGTGTAATGGAGTGATTTCAGTTAAAAAAAAATACATGAGTATTTTTTGAATGGAGTAACTATACTACAAAAGCACAAAGTCACAACTAGCAACAAAAATCAAAATAAACAATCTAGAAACATCTTTCATAATACCCAAAAGGGGACAAGAAAAAGAAGCTTGTGTGACTGCTTTATATTCTACTGGGTTATGTTCACTGACACTCAGAATTTACCTTGTTTTTAGGCTGCATTATGACTCTCAGAGTGCAACGGTGAGAAAGACAAAAACACAAGCACAGAAAAACAAGGCGTTCTGCAGGAAAACCTTTGTCTGTTTACATTCCACTGTCCTGAGAAGAATCTTTCAGCAACTCAATAAATCAGGACCCTTTACTATGGTTTACATTATCAAGTGTTTATATAGGTAAGCATGGATAGCCTCAAAAGACAATTAAGCAAGGAAAGAGATATTTTTGGAGGGGAGAGGAGGGAATATACACACGCTAGGTGGGGACCTCGCCCCTTCGCTCTGAGCAAACCTGGAACTCCTACGATCAGTCGGGCCATGTCTCAGGCATGATCAGCCCGAAGCATACCGCACCACTTACCTGTCTCTTTAAAGATCTTCTCATCAGGTGGGACGACCGAACAAAGACTATTGAGAACCAGGGTGCCCAACTTCAGAGCGTTCTTCTCCGAGCTCTTGTAGTAATCCAAGGAATTGTGCGTGAGCACAAACCACCGTTTCTTCAGTTTCAGGGACGACATCTTCGGACTGTTTTTCACTTCTTTGTGCAACCACCCTGGAAAGACAGACTGAAGTGTAAATTCAAAACCAGGATGCATCTAATACCAGGTGACAATCGGCTTACAAATGGGGTGTCTTTCTATACATCTGCTAGCAATGACCACAATCCTTCCTTCTTTGGTGATTTTTAACAATGCCAGCAGGCAAAATCATCCAAGGAGGAGGGGATATATGCACACATAGAGCAGATTCAGTTCAATGTACAACAGAAACACAACACAGTAAAGCAATTATGCTGTTCAGTCACCAAGTTGTGTCCGGCTCTTTGCGACCCCATGGACTGCAGCACGCCAGGCCTCCCTGTCCCTCACCATCTCCCCAAGTTTGCCCAAGTTCATGTCTATGAACTTGGACAAAGCAATTATACTTCAATTAAAAAAAAAAAAGGCAAAATTATTCAGAAAAGAGGCTTAAAACGGAAATGCAGCAGATACTCCTGTAGATGAAAACAGGGCTCCACCAGTCAGAAGGCCCCAGGGCGTCACCTCTCACTATGAATCAGTCAGAAGGCCCCAGGGCATCACCTCTCACTATGAACTCCTGGCCCTCCACTCTGGTATCGCCCTTGGATCTCTGCAGCAGCGTTATCCAGTGGTGCATTTCCTCCGGCGTGTCGGCGTTGCAGTGAAGCACCCGGTTGGCCGTGATGATCACGAATGAGTTAGGTCTGAGCGGCGGGGAGAGAAGGAAGCAAAACCGCTTAGCTCCACTGAAACCGTCACCTCCGTGTGAACCGAGACTGAACGTCTTTTTCCTGGCTTACGGATCATGGGGAGAAAAATGGCAGTGCTATTTGTATTTTCTGCTGAGGCAAACCTCACTCATTTCTGCAGGATTTGTTTCATGCCTCATTAACCTTTACACTTGGAGCAACACATTCTGAAAGGTCCTGGAAGGAAAAACATTTCTTCTCGCAAAACTTTCCAGACGAAATTCGGTTCCGGGCAGGCTAACCAAGGTGACCGTGGGGGAAAGATTTTTTTTGGATGCCTCTCCAAAGTAAATTTCTTCCTGCCTTGGATAATATTTCTGTGGGTCGGTAATGGAATGTCATACACCAGTAACAGAAGATCAGTAAACAGCTGTAAGTGGAACATCTTATACACTTGACTATGCCTGGAACAGAGCGCCACCTGGATCCATGACCTCAGTGTGAGCTGACAAGGGGGTCTTTTCCAGGCAGAGATAAATTAATAATGGAAATTTACTTCCTCCTGCATCTTTTTATCTGGCAATGCCCTGAATCTCTCATAGGACCTTGCTTCTATTAATTCTTAATTACTGGAGCTAGGGACTATGAACAGTATTTTGGAACTTTTCACATGTTTGCTGAAGCTAAGTGCTGCAAAAATTCAAGGAAAAGAAAGAGGAACAGGACTATAGTATGGACAGACAGATGGTCCTTAAAAAACAAGATTTTTCTAGAGTCGGGAAAGGAGAAAGGTGAGCACTTGGGGAAAAGGGAAAAGCAAGGTAGGGATGGAAATTTCTCCCGTGGATCATCACATGCCCAACGTGCCAGAGGAAGGGGTTTAAAGGAAGAGAGATGCAGGCAGGAACGTGACCGTCAGAATCAGGACCTGGGCTTCGATGACTGACGTGACATGCACGTGTTCACGTTCCTGAGCCAGGTATGGGGAGGTGCAGGGTGACTAGTAGAAACAAAGAATACAGTTCAGAAAAGCCTTCGTGAACGCTGAGTGACGGACACCTCAGAACTCTCATTTGGCCCAGGAGACATGATTTTTGTTGTCAATTTGAATTCATTTCTATTCTCTCTAAAGCAATGTTATTGAAGGCAGAAGTCAATTTCCACTCATACTCAGAATTCTTAAGTGGGGAAGCAAAATAAAGACGGTAAAGATGATGGTCACTGGGTACAAAGACCCCTGAGACGACTGCCAAAGATGATCTGCCTTCAAAAACAAAAAAAGCAAAACTGAAAATATGCTATATTTAAGGGCACGGGCCAGGAAGGCATGGCAAGGGAAATAAATGACTGTGGTTTAATTTATTAATACTCTACATATAACCTTCCATCAAAATCCTTTTCTAGTTCATTATTAAAATATAGAAGGGGGAAGTTCACCCACTCCTGTGTTGGGACACAAGCATTTTCTTATTAAATGAATCCCAAGTTTCTCCCAGTTTTCTTGTTGTTATTGTTTAATCGCCTAGTTGTATCCGACTCTTTTGTGACCCCAAGGACCACAGGCTCTTCTGTCCATGGGATTTCCCAGGCAAGAATACTAGAGTGGGTTGCCATTCCCTTCTCCAGGGGATGTTCCCGACCCAGGGACTGAACCCACATCTCCTGCACTGCAGGGAGACTCTTTACCACGGGGCCACCTGGGAAGCCCGTTTGTCTCTATGACTGTCTAAATTAGGTTTCCATGGTCTCCCTCACCTCTGATCCCCCACACACCAAAGACACCCAGAGAGGAAGACCGTGATTGCTGGAGCAGACCAGGTGGGAACATGAAGCCTGAGCATAGAGGCCTGTGGGTGCCTGCAGGTAATGAGCAGGTACTTTTGTTAACCATCACACCTGAGCTTACCTATCTGGGCTGTCCGAGGCGCACACAGAATCGATCAGCCCCACATCCAAAGTGCCCTGGAAAGGAGCGAAAAGCAGAGAAACTCAGAGAACCATTGGAGTACAGCACACATCATGATAACACCCCTAGATGATGCCTCTCCAAGCAGGCAAACAAAAAAGGCTCCTTCTTTTTGTGTTAACTGTGAAGTAATAGTTATCTAAAGAAACATTCCCCTTCATTCAGTACAGACAGCCTTGAGACAGGGCAGAATCTACAGTCTACTCATCAAATAAATTATAAGCGAATCTTTCTGTCTTGTTCCTAAAATACTTTCAGTGAAGAGTGTTTATGAACTTCTTTCAATCGTACCAATTTTCTGATTTATATTATGATCTATCTTGAATTTTATATTTATATGAAAAGGAAACTACTTCTAAAATATGGTTTTGTGGCTCTGTTTATACATGTCTGGGATAGAATAACAATAGAATGAATACTATTTGTAATTCAGTAAATCTTTTGAAGAAAATATAATAAGCTTAAATGATTTCATAAAAACTGGAATGCTTTTTGTTCCAGATGGGCAATCTGTAATCTATTACCACTCAGAATCTTCTATAATTTCTTGTGTTTCTGAATGATTTTTACCAAGATATTCCTGTTTCTCTCTTTCATTATTATAGTGTGTGTGTGCTTAGTTGCTCTAGTCATGTCTACTCTTTGGGACCCCATGGACGATAGCCTTCCATGATGCAGGACATGGATTCACTGTCCATGGGGATTCTCCAGGTAAGACTACTGGAGTGGGTAGCCATGCCCTCCTCCAGGGGATCTTCCCAATACAGGGATCAAACCTGCATCTCCTGCATCACAGGTAGATTCTTTACCAACTGAGCCACCTGGAAAGCCCAATTATTATACTATTACTTACTTAAAAAAAAAAAAAAAACTGTCCGCAAGTTCCTGGTCCCCTTGCCCCTCTTGGGATTGCCCCCCTCCACTCCACCACAGCTTACATACCACAGCGTTTTGTGGGTTTGCCTGCTCATCATGCATCTCCCGAATCTCCTGGTCTGTGGATGCGTGGACCTGACTCAGCACACTGAACCACTGGCTGTGGGAAGGAGACAGCGAGGGTCAAGGGATGGCCAATCTCTGCACTTACAGAACAGGGACACCCTGTTCCACCTCCCATCTGCTCTGAGCAACTTTCTTAACTTGCCTGTTCCTCACGGGTAAATGTAGTTACACTACCACCAAAGGGGCAAGGGTAGAAGAAGCAGCCGAGGTACCTTGAAGCACCGTCTGATGCGACTTCCCATCAGTGGGAAATCCCTTTTCTCTGGCCCTACATTCACATGGACATTTAATGGTGATGACAATGAGTTTCTAGAGAAATTGGCAGCAAGAAATAAGACCCTCAGTTCTATCCAAAACCCTGAGGTCAAGAGTCTTTACTGAAGATATTACTTATAACCTACGGAACATGCAAGTGCCTTCTCAGCTTTAAAAAGTGTATTCTGAGATAAGAAGACCTATAATATAAGAGCATCATCTTGGGTGTCTACTCAATCCCAGGATGAGGTTTCCAAACCCCTGATGGATTTCTACCTAGGTGCATAAAACCACAGGAGAGTTGGAAACAGAAAACAAATGCCTGAAGCAGAAAATTATTTTGACTAGAGAATACTTCTGCCTTCATTTCAAAAGGTTTTTGGTACTTCCAGCCTTATCAGATTCATATAATGAAGGAAAACAGGTCAATTCCAGAAAAGTCAAGCAGAACAAAAGTTATGTTGTAACTAGAAACACAATACACGCTTGAGAAAAATGACTACACATGTCCAGTTGTCTGTTGGTCTGTCAATCCATCCATCCATTATTTACTAAGCAACTACAAGTGAGAGGTACCGAATGTGAGATTCCAGGACATTCTTCTCCTGCAGGGGGCTGAGCAGACACATATACACACTCCTGTAGCTAAAGCTGAGAAAGTACTTGGTATCCAATGGCATGTTTAAGTAAAAAAATTAATATCTATATTTAAAGGTAAGTCATGTAAATTATTTATAGCAAAGCACTAACATTTTCTGTGATTCCTAAAGCAGAAACATGTAATGAAGAGCTTGAAAATACTCAACACAGAGAGACTCTTAGGGAGACCAATGGAAACATTTTAATATGAATTTGTTCATCAACTCTAGTTAATCCAAAGGCAGGACTTCAGTTATTGCTTTATAAAGCTCAAAAACATCCCAAGTCAAACACGGAGCAACAGATACATTTAAAACGTAGGTCACATGGGATCAGATAGACAGACAGATACACACACACACAATCTGCTGTGGCTTCCATCTGTACAGGTGACCCCCTCAAATCTAAAAAATCTCTTCTCCTAAATCAAGTACAACTCAGAATCTGAAAAAGAATTTGTAAAAATGTGCTCCACCGGTCAGGGCAAAAATTCCTTGGCTACAATATTCCAAATGTTAAATTTAGCAGGTTCATTATGGAACAAAACCGACAGGGCTGCTGCCAAGCGCTAGGTCTATAATTCAGTCGCAAAGCCGCGGGCATTCCCCGGACCGCAGAAAACCACACTTGGTCTCCAGGAGTCCCAGACAGAATCATGGGGCTGTAATTCCAGGTCTGCTTGTTTTTCCAGCGTGTGTCATGATTTATGGATCTGAGCAGGGGTTTTAGTTCGTTCCCATGGGAAGAAATTATTTTCTTTGCCCTTAATGCTGCTGCCATGGTGTTGTATCAACATAGAAACATCCAAAGGGCAAGGGGTCATAAAGGCCCCGAGAACTCTCTGGAAGATTCTAGTGATTTCTGAGCTGAAAAGTGAATTCTCCAGGCAAGAATACTGGAATGGGTTGCCATTCCCTCCTCCAAGGGATCTTCCCAATCCAGGGACTGATCTGGATTCTCCTGCATTGCAGGCAGATTCTTAACCATCTGAGCCACCAGGGAAGTTCTGAAAAGTGAAGAACACAGGCCAAAGGATGTCACCCTCATAAATTAGAAGGTATTTTGTGGCATTGCTCAGATGAGCATTTTGAGCTCAGACGAGCTCCTTTTGTTGGCGCTGGATGACAGGCAGCTCCAACCTGACCCGACACACCCAGAAAGCAGCAGGGACAGACAAGACACAGGCTGTCCTGAGCGATCCTGCCATGCATCATACTGAGGGGCAGACCCCGGTCCTTGATTGGTGCCCATTGGCATAACAATGGACATCGAGGTCCAGGAAAGTCAGACAACCTGCCACAGCCAGTAAGAGACACCACTGTCTTCTGAGCTCAGTCAGAAGTCTAAGCTTCTAACAGAGGCTTTCTGCCTCTGTTCACTAGAACTGAGCTTGCCTTACTTTACAGATTATTCTAGCTTTTCTCTGTACCTCAGTCTCCTACTCTGTAAAATCGGGTAACAGTAACTCCTGCTACCCTACTGGGTTGTTGTGAGAATTAAATGAGTTAGTACACGTGAAGCATTTTGAACACTGCTTGAAATGTAGTAAGTTCCCGCTAAGTGTTAACTAACTCTCTAGCCACAGAATTCTTCACTGTCACAGCCTTAAGCACCCTCCCAAAAGCCACAATCCTGGCATTTGTTTAAACAGCCAGTGGTGAATGTTCCTGCTTTTTCAACCCTTAAGCAAACAGAAGCTGCTCCCTTCCAAAGCTCAGAAGCTTCCACAGGGTGGCTTTCAGCTGTGTGTAGGAGTGCAGTTTCCATATGCCACTGGTGACAGTAAAAGCCTGAGTGCACCCAACAAAGGGTCTGTCCCGTGGCAAGTGAAGCTGGAAATCCACGTGCTTTGTTACTGTAACAGACATAAAGAGTCCCCAGGAGACAAGTGTGCAATACATTCAGCTCTTCCAACTCAGTCCTTCAACCATCCTAACAGAAATACCCAACTAGAAAAATCAGCTAAGAGCTTTTCAGGGCTGGTCAGTGCCACAGTGACCCATGTGACCTCCAGGCCGGCAGAGGAACGAGGATGTAGTTACGACCAAGTGGACAGCACAGCACCTCACCTGGCGTCTTCTGGGGATTCTGCAATCAGATGGAAGGTCCTGTCGGCCATGATGATGTCAATCCCGTTCTCTTTGCTGGTGTTATCTATGATCTCCCTGCAGGGGAACACAAGCACCCAACGCAGATCGGGAACAGAGAATGAATGCTTGAGGAGGGGCAAGAAGAGAAATTTCACAGTAACTGAAAAATCAGACACCAGTCCTTCAGCCTTTTCACTTTGAGAAATGATGAAGGGGCCTCTGGGGGTGGGAGATTCCTTCTTGCTCAAAAAAGGGGGGGGGCTGTGCTGGGAGGGTGGTGTGGAGAGGCGGGAATGGGGTTGGGGGAGGGGCCTCTCTTCTCCCCCTGGCCCATCCAAGGCCCATCCAGTTCAGATGCCCCAGTCTGCCTATACCTTCCCTTGGCTCCCCCACTGCTCTATAAAGGACCCACATTGAAGCCAATCTGCAAGAGCGCTTTCATTCATCACAGCATTCCAACAAGGTTTAAGGCCGCTGCTGACACCTCTGACTTCCTCTGATAAGGGCACACTATTTCTACCAGGGGCTTCGGGGTGAAGAGCAGGACTTGAGTGTCTCTAGATCTCAATTCCACCTGAATCTGATCCTAACAATCTTAAACAACTCTAGAGGTTCAAACTCAGTGGACCAGGCTACGAATAGCAGGGTAAAACAAGCAGCTGTTGGGATGGGACCAGAGGTGGCGATCTCCTTGATGAAGAAGGGTGTTGGGGATACAGACAGCTTGCTTTGACAGCTGAAGTAGCACAGCTGTTTCCAGTAAAACACTTATTTTACAACTAGAACATTCAGCAGTCCGCTTAGAAAAAATAAATACTGTATGACCTTTTAGCTAGAGTTACTGAGATGAGATTTCTTAAAGGAAATCAACCCTGAGTACTTATTGGAAGGACTGATGCTCAAGCTAAAGCTCCAATCCTTTGGCTACCTGATGCGAACAGCCCACTCACTGGAAAAGACCGTGATGCTGGGAAAGATTGAAGGCAGGAGGAGAAGGGAGCGACAGAGAATGAGATGGTTGGATGGCATCACCGACTCAATGGGCATGAGTTTGAGCAAACTCTGGGAGATGGTGAAGGACAGGGAAGCCTGGAGTGCTGCAGTCCCTGAGGTCGCAAAGAGTTGGACACAACTTGGCAACTGAAGAACAACAACTAAGATAAAACATTTTGAAAAACCAAGATCAGAATTCACACAGGCGTCTGTGGTGCCTTCTCAGGAGTGAAGAGAGAGGTGACCCTCATGGGGGAGCAATCAGCCAGGTGTCTGATACTGCAGCCTCTGGAGCAGGGTGACAATTTTCAGGGGAAATCTAACCAGACCACATCATCCCAGACCAGCCCCTTAGATTCCTGGGAACACAGTTACCTTGTGTATAAAATGAGTGGGTGCCATGGTTCTGAGCCACAGCAGGTCCACCAGAATCCTGGGGAACATTCAGAAAACCCAGGTGGAGTTTTTCAGGGTAGAACCCAGTGACTTGCATTTATAAAAAGCTTCCCTGGAGATGATGATACTGTCAGGGTCTCAATAAACACAGCATGTCAACTACCGGATAAATGAGGCAGCATCTCCAATAACAGATGGGGAGTGAAAGAAAAGATGAAGCGGATGGTATATACATTGAAAGCAATTTGAGAGATCTGTCAGCTGATCAAAAACTATGACCCTCATTTGGATTCTGATTTGAAGAAAGAAACCAACCCGAACCAATAACACTATCACCTCCATTTATAAGATAACTGGGGAAATCTGAATAATGACTAGAATTTGGATGACAGAAGGGGTTCGTGTTCCTTTTTAAATGTGATAATAATATTGTGATATTTTTGAACGTCTTAATCTTTAAGTGAATACCAAATATTCACAAATGAAATTATATGGTTAGGGCTTGCTTTAAAAATGTAGTTTGGGGAATTCCCTGGCAGTCCAGTGATTAGGACTGGGTGTTTTCACTGCCATGGGTGTGGGTTCAAACCCTGGTTGGGGAACTAAGATACTTTGAGTCATGTAGCTCAGTCAACCACAACAGAAAATGTAATTTGCAGGGGGGAGAGCAGGGTGGGATCACAAATGAAACACCACTGGCTGGGAGTGGGAAACCACTGAACGTTGAGTAATGAGCGCATGAATTTCATTCTAGTCTCCAACCTATGCTTGCGTATGACTGAAATTTTCTATAATACAAACTATATATTTTTTATATAATAAAATAAAAAATGAAGAAAACCTTATGATGGTGAAACCTTAACAACTCATTGCCTTCTCTCTACAGAACACGACCAACAGCTGAAAATAACACTTCTTACCTCTATAATTTCTACAGAACACCTGGAGAACAGGGCTCTATTAAGCATTCATTTGCTATACAGTGAGCAGCAAAAGGAACATCCATCAAATTTACACTGGTGAAATTCACGACCGTAATTGTCTCTCTCAGCCTCCTGGCATCTGTGACTCCCCCCGCCCATGGGGTGAAGAGAGGACCATCGTGGTATATACGGCAGGGGGAAGACTGCAGGAGGCTCAGAGCTGGGCCATGCTGCAAACACCTGCAGGACTCAGATTCAAATGCCCACGAACCCATCTGACTATGGAACATGGGATCCTCCTGAGGAACCCTAAAGCGGCAGCCTGGAAAGTTCCAATACTCTGCTGTTTGCATTTCAGTATTTATCCTTAAAATTAAATACATAACTGATTAAACTCTCCACTTTTCAATGAACCATTTTCTAAAGTTCCTGATGCTGGTTGAGTAGAAACGGGATGTCGTTTTTAGGTCTCATGAATTCAGGGGTTAATTCAGTCTCTCAAAGCTTATTTTTACCCGTTTTCTAAACATACATGATTACTCAGTTTGAGTGGGGAGTAGCTACATGCCATCCCCAAATTTTATGCTCAGTATTTAGTTATCCAAGAAAACCAGCTACCCCTCAATTCTCAGTATTTTCTGAAAACCTTAATTTTTAACAAATACAACAGGCCCTCAACAGTTAAATGCTTTGATTCAAAAGAACCCGGAAGAAGGGAATTCCCTGGTGGTCCAGTGGTTAGGACTTGCTGCTTTCATTGCCATGGGCCGGGGTTCAATCTGTGATTGGGGAATAAAGATTCCACAAGCTGAGTGGTGTGACCAAAAAAAAAAAAAGGTGGCAGAAAAAGGAGGGTGTTGGATTCAAACCCCAGCTCTGTTGCTCTCATTGTTGGCATGAAGAGCCCAGGAAACCCAGCAAAGGTGGGACACAAATGATTCATTTCACTCCCCTCCAGATGGACTGTCCGCTCCCAGGATAGCCATCTGTTGGCTACCGTTGGGTGTGGGAAGAAATAAAAGTGATAGGCTGATCCATAGAAGGATGACGAGATGCTCAACCAATGGATCAATATCCCCACCATGAGTTGTGTGTACAGCCAATCACATTTCCAACAGGTTAGTTCTATGTTCAGTGAGCATCTTATAACCCAGAGATGAATGTTTGAAAACTCAAGTGAATTTTCCCAGATGGTCTTATTTCTCTGATTTCCTAATAATTCAACGCACTGAAAGGAATGGTGAGGACTCTCGATCACCTCCTACAACCTACTGCTTCAGAGAACATGTCCCAGACAGCCTGGAGTCAGGGACCAACTTGATGAAGCAGCCCCAAGCCCCTGCCAGGGCCCATCAACGTACTTGGCCGCCCGGACCTCCACGGTGCCCTTGAGCTTCTCCTCGCTGTCGTTCTCGAAGTACATCAGCTTGGCCTGGCGGAGGACGAACCAGCGCTTCTTCCAGTTTCTCCTGGATAGGGTGGAGGAGCCGCCACCCTTCTTGTGCAGCCAGCCTTGCTTGAGGGCCTCCTGCTTGGAGCGGAACCACAGGAACGTCTCGTCCTTGAGCACGCACCAGCGGCGCTTCCAGGAGTTCATGAGGCCACCTGTCTCCCCAGGGTTCGGGGGGAAGGGAGGGGTTTGAGGAAAGTCCATCAAGTTGGATGTTAAGATCAGTAGGTCTTAAGGTTCAGCCCATCCTTAACTTTGCACCAAATGTCCTCCCTTCAGACATGCCCCCAACGATGGATCATAGCACTGCAGGGTCATGTTCAGGGGGAACAGGGGAGGGACCACACTGGCTTGCTTGAATTATATCAGAAGCCTTCCTGGGACTTCCTGGGTGGTCCATGGGTTATTGCAGGAGGACACAAGTTCAGTACCTGGTCAGGGAACTAAGATCTGGCACACCATTAGATGCAGCCAAAAAAAGAAATACAATCTTTCCTTATTTCCAAAGAAGTTCCTACTCACTTAGCTTAGAAATCTTGGTGAGGAGCTTAACACCAAGACTACAAAGGGACTGATATTCTAACCCGGAGTGAGGCAGGACCATGGGGGTTGGGGTAGAGGGTTGGGGAGAACCATTTCCATGCTGATGGATCCTGTTTCTGTCCAGACACCCCAGGGAGGGGAAATTAGTTTAAACTGTGTCCAAGTTAACACTTTCCTTCTTAGTCTAGTCAATGTGAGGAACAACATCTATAAGATTCAGGAGTTCAGCAATAAACTCTAACTTACATAGGAAAATAACATGTCCCTTTTTTCAACAAACATCTTCAGAGAAAAGCATCATTATCTGAAAATGGTTTACATGTCAAGGTATAAAATTTAGACTATGAAACAAAGACTCCAAACTGTGACAGCACCGTGAACACGAGAATTTAGCTGTAATTTCTTTCATGAAAATTAATGTGGTTGAAGGAAACTAGACCAGGATTTACAGATATTATCTTTTACAACATAAAAAATATTTCTAATAGTCTTCCAGCAGGATAATTTGATTATTCTTAGATTCCCAAGACACTCAAGAGTGACATTTTGCCACAAGTCAAGAATCTGTTTTAACAAATCCACTGAAGAATACCGCATCTACTTCAATAAATTAGTTATCTCTTTGATCCACCAGTAACACAAATAAAGAGTATCTAAATGTGGATACTGAAAATGAATATAGAGGAAATGCTTTCCTTTTACAGATTAGAAATATATTTAAAACAGACATTCTCAGATTAATTTTTTCAATGGTTGCTCAGTGATTGCAGATCTCAATCTCACAGTGGAACAAGAGAAGCACAGGTAACACTGGCTCGTGTGTGCCTTGCAGAGCACACGTTTCGCTAACTCTTACAGACGACAGTCCTGTCTCGTATCTACAGAATGTCCTGCTTACTTAGCTGAGAAGCCTTTGTGATCACGCCAAGCACCAGAGCTGTTTCCTAACAAACAACAAACTTGCTGGGGACTAGCAGGAGAAAACTTCTTTTCCTTGATTTGTGGCTTTAATCTAAGTTTCTCAAAATAAGCCAAGAGGAAACTGTAGTACAAAGTTATCCGATTATCTTATCGTCTTTGAACGATAAGGGTTATTCACAGTTGTTTTAAAGACACAGATTACAACAGTCATCACTACCAGTCACTCCATTGTGCTTCCGTTATTGATGGGACTCACGCCCAGCCCTCCCTCCCCCATTCCGGGGGCCCCCTTCATATTTCATCTAGAGAATCTGACCAGTGTTCTTAGTTTCCTGACTGTAAACACCTTCAGGAGGTTATTAGGCTGGTGCAAACTCATTTACACTCACAAAATATAATCTGATGGTTAGATTTGCCTTATCACTCGTTTCTTTGAAACTTTTGGTCACAACTTAAGGCCTTATTAAACATCAAACAACAATGTATCGGAGATTAAATGGTGATGCAGTTACACAATAATTTGTTTTATTAAGAGATGAGTTTGCCAAAAGTTCACTTGCTTACCTTCTTGAGCTTTTAACAATTTAATGTTGGGATCTGAGTGCTCTGAATGTATATTTACTTTTTCATAATCTTCTTTGTTTTAATCAAGATGATTATATAATAAATGAATGCCATATATTACAATTAAGAGTGATTTACAGGGAATTTTTAAGCTAACTTAGAGAACTAGATAAATTGGGGGTGAGGAAAATATAAGAATTATAAAAAGCTTATCTTTATTCTGGGAAATGCACGAGAAAATCTTAAAATGCTATGATTAGATACTCATTACATTATTAGACTCTGCTTTGTGATGACATTTTTTTCCCTCAACAGATTATTTGGTTAGAATTCCTCAATCTTTTTCATCCCAATGCAACTACAAGAATTTCCATCAAAAAGTACCTTTCACCAATAGGAAGATCTCCCCTAAAACAAACCTGGAGAGGTTTCCATGGGCCCTTTGAGGCTGCGAACAGCAGAAATTTTAAAAGTAAGTGACCGACGTTAGCAGCTACACAGATGTCAAAGAAGGAAAGTGAAGTAGCAAAAAAGAAACCAAGTTAAAAGGAAAAAAAAAATAAACACACAGAAAAAGTATTAAGGAGAACAAAAGAGGTATGAGAAAAGAAAAATATACCAACAGAAAAGAGAAGCAAAGGCAAGCACAGAAACAAAGGGTCAGAGAAAACACCAAGAACTCAAACCATCTGGGGAGGGTGGGTCTTGTTGTCTCCACTCGACCCACAAGACTTGGCCTCTCCCTTCATCCAGTCCAGGGCCGAGCGAGAAACCAGACAATCCCCTCTTTTGATGACCTACATAAAACTGGTGATGATTATGGTTTCTCCCGACCCCTCTTCACTGATTTGGAAGTCAAGGTCGAGAACACGAATAAGCCACAGGGACAAGGTCTTGATTAAGTACTTTTCCAGAAGAAGGGTTCTTCAAGGTCCCCAAGCATTTTAAGGTCCAGTTCAATATTCCAAGTTCCAAGGCAATGAGAAAATAAAATAAAATTCTCATCATGAGCAAGGGACAGACAATAGGTGTCACAGGCAGTTCAAGCCAGGGGCGGCCCACTCTCAGATCTTTACTTTTCTGTGTATAAGACATCCCTCCAGGGTCTCTAAGACTCCTGTGGGAAGCAAAAATGGAGCTTTATTATTGTAATGGGTTGCACCAACCACAGCGGCAGCACACAAGTGTGTCTGTACATGTGTAAGAAAGAGAAAGGGGAAAAGATGTAGGGACAGAGAAAGGGAGGGAGGAAGACAGCACAGATATGAGATGTGAAGGGCTGCCCTGGTGGCTCAGATGGTAAGGAATCTGCCTGCAATGCAGGAGACCCGGGTTCAGTCTCTGGGTTGGGAAGATCCCCTGGAGGAGGGAAATGGCAACCCACTCCGGTATTCTTGCCTGGAGAATTCCATGGACAAAGGAGCCTGGTGGGCTACAATCCACGGGGTCATAAAGAGTCGGACGCAACTGACTGACTCACACACACACACACGAAACATGGAGGCAACAGAGAGAGATGGCTTGAAAACGGTGACAGAGGCTGCAGACCCTTTGTCCTAACGCACAGTCTGATCGGGTCACCAATGCCACACCACCATGGCGTCCCCTCCATCCACCTGACAGGGCCTAACACCAGGGAAGGGGGATGTGGGGAGATTTTCCCGGTCCCCCTTCCATCAGCCTCAGTTTCCCATCGCTTCACCCCTGACCCAGGCACCAGGACAGACGCAGGTCATACCTTTCATGTACAGGAAGCTATGGAAGTAAGGCAGCGTGACACAGCTGTACACAGAGTCCCGCCGGTACGAAAGCTCGTCGTCTGTATCAAACCGAGAATCGAAGTCCTCTTCACTATCTTCAAACTGAACCAGGGTAGAGAGAGAGAGAGCCAACAGTGAGCCACAAGGACAGAAAACAATCACCAGAAATGCCCAGCACAGATCAACACTGAAAAAATAAAAGTAACTGACGAAGAAGCCACAGGCCGATTTGTGACAATAAAATGGAGTGTGGTCATCAAAAGAATTCAGAATTACAAAATACTGACTGCTGGTGTAGAGTGGTCGGTGGACTTGAGATGTAGCACACGAGACATACTTTAATTCCAAGACTCTGTATTCTAAGTACAACACTACTGCTTAAACATGTAATTTTAATCAAACCACTCAAGAGTTAATCCCCTCTAGGTTACTGTGCTAAATGTATCTTTCAAATCTTAGCAAAATCCAGAGACCATTTAACACATGGTCAATGAAAAGAAAGGAGAAAAAAAAGTGAACTACAAATAAATCCAGAAGCTACAAAGGGCCTGCTGAAGCCTGCAAAGTTTCCTCCCTTACAATGAGAACAATACACAATATCCTGCAGTGAGCCTGAAGCTACTGTCTGGAGCATTCTCTGAAAGGTCCCTGGTGAGCCTCATTAGAGCTTAGAGCGGGCCTTATTTCCCAACCTCCTGCAAAGCCAGGAGAGACACGGGCCAAGTTCTCCACTGAGCATGCCAGTTTTCTTAGACGTTGGGCAAAATGCAGTTCTCTGGGTTTTGTGTTGAAGCTCCAACAGGCCCATTTTCTCACCGGATTGCTTCTGGCAAGAGAGATGGGTCTCAGACCAGCTATAAGGCCCTGCCTTTGGCCCATCCTGTGGGGGGATGTCTTCATCCCAGGGAGGGTGCAACAGGGGCGTGGATGACAGACAACTTCCAGCCCAATGAGGGCGGGCAGGGGGCAAGAGGCGGGGAGGTGGGTGGCACCAGGCCGGCGGGTACTCACCGAGGACTGAGCGCCCTCCGAGCTGAACCGGTAGGCCCCCGAGCTGTTGTAGGTGCCCACGGAGCATCGGTAGTCTGGGGACCACTGGCTGCTGCAGGAGTTGGAGAAGGTCACGCTGCTGCCGGAGGTGATGGCCCCGTCCTCGTAGTCATCTTGATCGTAATCGTAGTCGCCCTCTGGGGCGGGCAGGGCCCCCGGGGTCTGGGGCAGGCAGTAGGTGGGCTCCCCGGCGGAGGAGTCGTGCTCCGAGGGGGCCAGCAGCACGGTGCTGTCAGCGCTGGGGCTGGTGGGCACCACGGTGTCGTTCATGTAGGGGTCCTCCTCCGAGGACTCGTCGCTGGTCCGGATGCCGCTGGTGCGCTGGTCTGAGTGGCCGTGCTCGCTGGGGTTGGGCGAGTCCTTGAACGCATCGTCGTCAGCCTCGAAGCCCTCATCCACCTCCTCCTCCTCTGGGTAGGGCTGGCTGAAGTTGAAGCTGGGCTTCTCCGCCCCGGCGCCCTGCTCGCCTGTGCACCCGCTCCCCACCGACAGGGAGCGCTCAATGTTGCGGACGCACTCGTCGATCTCGTCGAAGTTGAGCGACTCCAGGAACTCCTGGGCGGCGCGGCAGGCCTCGTCCTCCAGCCGCCGCAGCTCTTCATCCCGCAGCTGCTGCAGCTTTTGCAGGGACGCCTCGGTCAGGGACAGCTCCTGCCGCTCCTTCATGCGCTGCAGGTCCTCGATTTCCTTCTCCAGCCGCAGGATCTCCTCCACCTGCTTGTTCTCCTTCTGCTTCTCCAGCTCCCGGCTCAGCTCCGCTGCCCTCTGACTCTCCTGCTGCAAGGCTTCCAGTTCCCGCTGCTTCCGGGCTGCTTCCTCCTGGATTCCGGAGGAAGGAAGAGGTCAGGAAGTGACCCTGCAGAGAAGGGGGGCAGCGGCCCTCCCGCATGATGCGATGGGGCCGGTTGTGTGCTGATCTGCACCCCTCCCTCTGCCAAACTGCCATGTGAAGCCCTATCCCCCAGTTCAGTTCAGTGGCTCAGTCATGTCCAACTCTTTGTGACCCCATGGACTGCAGCACACCAAGCTTCCCTGTCCATCACCAACTCCTGGAGTTTACCCAAACTCATGTCCATTGAATCAGTGATGCCATCCAACCATCTCATCCTCTGTAGTCTAACCCCCAGGACCCTTGGAATATGCCTGGATATGGGGACAGGACCTTAAGGAAGTGATAAAGTTACAGTGAGGCCCCGAGGTAGGGCTCTAAGCCAATCTAACTGATGTCCTTCTAAGAGGGGACACACACACAGACACCAGGGAAGTATGCACACAGGTGTAAGACCATGTAAATGACACACCATGAACCTACAGAGAGAAGCTTCAGAAGAAACCCACCCTTGCAGAAACTTATCTTGGATTTGTAGCCTCCAGAACTGTGACACAATCGATTTCTCTTGTTTAATTCCCTCCGGGCTGTGGTACTATATATCATAGACTGAGCAAATTAGTACAGTGGCGCTGCTGGTTTAGAGCCAGCATGCTTTTGTGATTGGCACAAAAATCTTAGACATTCACACATTTTTACCCAACTGTAATGGGTTAGAAATGGCAACAGAAACATCTCTAAAATCCTTCTTCCTGTGTCTTTAGTTTTGAATCCTTCTCCCTATATGATTATTTTAGTTTCTAATCCCTGGGGCAAAGTGTTAGTGAAAGTGTTAGTCACTCAGTTGAGTTTGACTCTCTGTGACCCCATGGACTGTAGCCCACTAGGCTCCTCTGCCCATGGGATTCTCCAGGTAAGAATACTGGAGTGGGTTGCCATTTCCTTCTCCAAAAGTGTCAGTAGTGGGAAGGTAACAGACAAGATACCACGTGGTCGTGGCGTTTTTCACCTGTTGGGCGCGGAGCTCCGCTTCTCTTCGTTCCCTCTCTCTTTCTCTAAAAATAGTCAAGAAAAAAGACAATGAAAATAAATGAAAGCAATGAAAAAAAAAATCTGAGAACCACTTTTCAGAAAGCCAAGGTTTTTTCCCCAAGATTATTGTTTAAAAAACAAGTCACAACACTAAGCTTCTGGCGCATTCTGCTGATGCACAAGCTACAAATGCTTGCTCAGCAGTTGAGGGGCACGCTTTAGTAGCATGCTTGAAAAGTCAATAAAAATCCACATAAAACAAATATTCAAATGGTTTCCAGAGGAACATAGATTACTGTGATCCCATCTCCCAGTTTTCCACATTGTTGCATCTGCGCCAACCCTATTCACATAGACATCTCAAAACGAGCACTAACTGGGCTTCCGTGGTGGTCTAGTGGTTAAGAATCTGCCTGCCAATGCAGGGGACTTGGGTTTGAACCCTGGACTTGGGTTCGATCCCTGGTCCAGGAAGATTCCACATGGTGCAGAGCAACTAAGCCCATGTGCCATAACTACTAAAGCCTGCAAGCCTAGAGCTGCACCCCACCATGAGAGAAATCAGAAGCCCACGTACTGAAGAGTAGCCCTGCTCGCTGCAACTAGAGAAAGCCTGAAGGTGGCAATGAAGACCCAGCTCAGCAGTAAATAAATCTTAAAAAAAAAAAAAAACCAGCAATAATTAAGTTAATGATCCCTCCCAAACCCTTAAATCAAGCTAAACTCAACGTTGACGGCTACAAGAATGGCATCTACCATTACTAGGAGCTAAGAGTGAACTTTTTAACAAAAGCTTTGCTAAAGACGACTTAAAAGGCATGAAGGATGAACGGGGTGTCTTCCTTGGGCAACACAGACAGCTATTCTTTGCATGAATAAAAATATGCATGAAACTGGGTCTTCAGTGGTGCCAAGGAATTTTATCTGACCCACCAAGAGATACTGTTTCCAACAGCAGGTTCAGCAGCATGCTCTGGGAATTACGGCCTCAAGGCTGGATCCAGAGCATAAAAACTCCAAAGGTGTCCTGTCTTGTTTCATGCAAATAAGGAAAGTCCATACCTTTCCTCCTCCTCCCGTTTCCTCTTTTCTTCCTCTTCCCGTTTCCTCTTTTCCTCCTCTGCTCGTTTCTCTGCCAGCAGTTGTCTGTAAACTCTTCTGGCAATCTGACCTCGGAGTTGCTTCTGGAAAACCACAGCTGCTTTTTTCAGGTGCAAAAATCTCCTCCTCAGGAGGAAGGCCCTGTAGTTCTTCTGTATGATCACTACACAATCAAGGACCTTCTTGTATTGCTTTCTGAAAAATGAGAACGAAAACAGCACAACAGCATTGCTGAGGACGGAATGAGGCCACAAGCTCTTCACAGGAGTTTATGTTAATGTTACACGACAAGAGAGCAGGATCTCATTTGGGGCTGATCCACTCATTATGGGACTCATTACAGGGAGCCAGTGAGTAGGCCCTTGTGGGCAAAACAGAAGAAAAACAAAAGAATAATAACAGAACTCAAGCAAGAAGCCTATCATCATATTGGCTAAATAAACACATCACTCCTAATAACTGACTTTGCAAAGTCCTGGCAGGAAGTGAGGCTGTAAACAGAACCATGGGATGTGATACTTTCTGCTGTTCTTAGGAGCAAAAGGGAAAAGGATTCACCACCGCAGGATGGCTTTTATGTTTGAGAAAATGTAATGTATGATGATGAGATGATGACCAGTGGACCAGCCCGCTGGTCTAGGGATGCACGAGAAAGTGCCTGTCTCATTGGGCAAACCCGGGAGAGGGGGCCGCTGTGGACCCCGTGGGTCGACACCAAGGTAAACTGGCGAACTGCCTGTGGCTTCAGTATATGGCCCCAAGGAGCTAGGGAAACTATTTAAATATCTCGCCCGATGCCCCCCAGAGACACTACTGCTCTGAGACATCACGAGCCCCTGTTCCCACTTACTGCCCACGTCAAGCTAACTGGCATCACCAATTGGGAGCACTGCCCTGGCCCTCTCCTTAGCCTGGTCCTGATAAGAAACCATCTGGGTCTATTTTAAATGAAAGCATATAATAGCCAGCACCATCAGGTGAAACATACTAGACACACCCCCTCCCCTCTGCATACTTCTTACCTTGCCAAGTAGCCCAAGACGTGGGCCCGGATCACCATGGCCGCCCGCGTCACCTCCTCTTCCCGTCGCTTCTCCAGTTTCTGCTCCAAGGACTCACGAAGGAACACCTGCCCAGGAGGAAGTGACATGTCACAACCGCAGAGTGGCAAGTATAGGGAAGGCCTCTCGGAGTCAGAGATTGCTTTGGGTGGGTGGAGGGGTGAGGGTAAGGCTTTTTTTCTCTCTCCGATTTTTGCTCCAAACACAAAAAGCAATGCTGCCCAGCAGAGGGAATCTCAAATTCCTAGTGGGGAAAGGATTTTTTAATATCCCATCTGTCAAAGACTAAGACTTTTGTAAAATGTAGTCAAAATATATTACCAGAAAGAAAAAAAACCTAAGGATATTTAACATAGAAGTCCTACTTTTTTGTTTATTATTAGTTCAACAGGCATAAGACGACTGTGAAATTGCCACTGAAGTTTATAAACACTCATCTCATCGTGGGCCAGGGCAAACAGGTCAGGGACCAGCACTAGTCTGCACTAAGTAACAAGAGACGTGAAAAGACCCCCTAACGAAAGAAGCGGAGGGGGAAATAAACAAAACGTTTGCAAAACGTTATTTGTCATCACGTGGAAAGTCTCTCTTCATGCTGTCAAGTGATTACAATCAAGCTTCTTGGCCTCAAAAATAAAGCAAATTAAAAATTTGATATTTAAGAGTGTAATTCTGTAAACTGTTTGAAATGAGCACTGAATCACTGATGTTACAGCCACCACAAGACAATCAGAATCAGGACTAAACAGATGGTAGCTATCTGTTGGCCTGTTTCTGGCTATGGGCACTTCAATACTAAGCTTGTCATTTACATAAAATAAGTGTGTCTGGTAACTGGCATTTGTATCAGAATCCCTAATATTTGAAAAAGTATGAAAATAAAAGACCCTCCCCTCAATCACAGCAGGGCGTCCCTGGTGGCTCAGACAGTAAAGAATCAACTGGCAATGGAGAAGACCCAGGTTCCATCCCTAAGCTGGTAAGATCTCCTGGAGAAGAGAACGGCTACCCACTCCAGTATTCTTGCCTGGAGAGTACCATGGACAAAGGAGCCTGGCAGGCTAAAGTCCATGGGGTCACATAGAGTTGGATACAACTGAGGGACTAACACTTTCACTTTTTAATCACAGGAGCTTTTAATTTTGTATTTTCCAATGTGATGCACACCTAAGAAGTTTTGAATTATTACCTAAAAAAACTAATCCCAAATACTGGTCGGGGGTTAAATGACACACTCCCTCATTCATGATTTCTTGACTTATGCTCCTGTGACTCATTCTGGCCTACAACGATGCATCATGTCCCCTGATGGCACATTCTTCCAGACTTTCTGCTCTGTTTCTTCCAAGACATTTGAACAAAAAAGCAAATAAAGAATTCTACCACCATGTGACTCACAGAAACCTTACCTACTCCTGCTGTGGATTTCTGAGCATTTGTAAAACTCTCCCACAATACCTCTCCCAAAAAACCTTTTCATACAATGCTCTTCCTACAATTGCAAGTAATATGCTCCACTGATGCATAAAGAGACTGCAAGGTTAGTAAAAAAAAAAAAAAAAAAAAAAGAAGCAGAAGCTACAAGCATAAACTATGTTTGTTCGATAATGATAAACGGTTTCCAGAAATATGAATCTCTACCAAAACAATAGGTCAGCAGCAGTTTTCACCAAGACTGGACTTCAAAGAAATATTTAAACTTCTCTTTGAGATGACTCTTCTACATTAAGGAACTTACTCAAATGTTTCTGCTTACTATTTAAAAGAAAAAGTAATAAAGTCTTTTTTTTTTTTTTTTTAACATTCGCCATTTACTTTTTTTTCTTTTGACGGAGCTGTGTGGTATGGCATTCCAGATCTTAGTTCCCTGACCAGGCATCAAACCTGCACCCCTTACAGTGGACGTGAAGCTGTAACTGCTGGACCCCCATGGAATTACTCAAGTTAAATCTTGACGAAGAGTGATGACAGCGGTGGTGACATAATAAAACAGAAGTGTTAATTCCAAAGAGCCATATATTTATCACATGAACAAACAGGAAGCTTTATGAAGGAAAAAGATGCTTGCTTCTTAGAAGGAAAACTATGACAAACCTAGACAGCGTATTAAAAAGCAAAGACATCACCTTGTTGACAAAAGTCCATATAGTCAAAGCTCTGGTGCTTTCAGTAGTCAAGTAGGGATGTGAGAAAGAAAGAAAGTGAAAGTCACTCAGTCGTGTCTGACTGTTTGCAACCCCATGGACTACACAGTCCATGGAATTCTCTAGGCCAGAATACTGGAGTGAGTAGCCTATCCCATTTCCAGAGGATCTTCCTGATCCAGGAATCAAACTAGGGTCTCCTGCATTGCAGGTGGATTCTTTACCAACTGAGCTATCAGGGAACCCCAGGAATGTTGACGGTTGGACCATAAAGAAGGCTGATCACCACTGATGCTTTTGAACTATGGTGCCAGAGAAGACTCCCGAGAGTCCCTTGGACTCGAGGAGAGCAAAGCAGTCAATCCTAAAGGGAATCAATCCTGAATACTCATTGGAAGGACTGATTCTGAAGCTGAAGCTCCAATACTTTGGCCATCTAAGGTGAATAGCCAATTCATTGTAAAAGACCCTGATGCTGGGAAAGACTGAAGGCAGGAGGAGAAGAAGGCAGCAGAGGATAAGATGGTAGCATCACTGACCACGGACGTGAACTTGGGCAAACTCTGGGAGACAGTGAGGAACAGGGAGGTCTGGCGTGCGGCAGTCCATGGGGTTAAGAGAGTTGGACATGACTTAGTAACTGAACAACAATATGAAAGGAAAAGCGTTTTACACCGTATCAGAAGTCTAAGGACTCTCTTGATTGGATCAGAATCAGAGAAATACCTGTTTTAGTTTCATGCCCATCAAAGAGAGCTCTCTGCTCTGCGCATTAGACTTACATCCACATCTTTATCTAGATCCTCTTTCCATAATGGAAAACGGAGCAAAATGCTTTAGAGACCTGACTTGGCTTCATTAAGAACATCTACCCTGAATTTATGCAGTGACAAGTGGGAATTGATCCAATTCTTCCAGCCCAGGGTGCCTTTTGCCACGTCACCATGTTCCCAGGACACAGCCAAGATAAAGTTAGCAGGATCCAGCTGCTGTGAGTGGAGGTCCTTGTCGGGAATCATCAAACAGCCTAGGAAAGGTCAACACCCACTCAGGGGGCTGCTCGGCCAACCTTGACTCACTACCCAACATGAATATTTTCCTGTGGCTCTTTTTTTAAAAAAAATCCTTTCTTTAGATAGCTTAAGAGCCTATGGATTATTCTAGTAAACAGGTCTTTTCAGAACACCGCTTGCAGACTTTATTGCCACGGAAGAAGTAAGGTCTGGCAGTGTAGTCCAGGTGACTGGAAAAGTGAAACATGCTAGAGTCACAGGGCAGAGGGAAAAGTCTAAGCCAGGCAAAAAAAAAGAGGGGAGCAGCTGTCCACCTCTGCCTCCCTAAAATCAGCTTCTCAGGGGGACACACATCACATCTCCTGATCGGGCTGCTCCAGGGGATCAGCCAGCCTCCCGTCTTCTTTAGGGGTGCTTCCCCAGCAGATTTAAATCCTTGTCTTTCAACAACTAGATGTGTTTTTTAAGCCTGTGAATTCAGTCCTGGTGCCATGTTTGATTTTCTGACTACAGCGCTGCCCACAGTTCCCTCTACCGTGTAAGTGTCGACAGAAACTTCTTATCCAGAAGATCTGGATGCTCCTTAGTGGTTTACGGGTTTAAATGCAAAGACCTCTGGCAGTAGCACAGACAGAAACACTGCTAGCATATAATTAAGTCAAAAGTTGGTCAAGGTCAAAGCTATTTAGCAGATACAATTCAAATGCTCTCCATGTTTACATTTACTTCCTAATATTTACATGAAATGATAAGCTTCCATTCTACTGCCAATGTGTCACCAGTTAAAATTTAACTCCTCTTTAAAGACTTCCTTTTCTTGAATACTTTTCTGATCATTTCAATTCACAGTGAGCTCTCTCCTGGAGCTGTGTCCTCATTCCTTAAAGAGATCACACTATAATTTATTAATTGTATTGGAAAAAACTCTGATGCTGGGAAAGACTGAGGGCAGGGGACGACATGGTTGGATGGCATCGTCAACTCAATGGTTATGAGTCTGAGCAAACTCTGGGAGACAGCGCAGGTCAGGGAAGCCTGGAGTGCTGCAGTCCATGGGGTCACAGAGTCGGACGTGACTGAGCAACTGAACAATAATAATGCGATGACATCTCCCAGCAAATAAGTAAACCAGGGGTAATGCTTTTATGTCTCTATATCCCTGTGCAACACCCAGTTCTAAGCTGTGCTGGGGTCTGACTTCCATTTGTAAATGAAGTTGGATTGGTTTTTTGGTGCTCAGTGCTCAAAAAAGTAACTGCTATTGGCTCAGTAAGTCAATGATCTTTGATATTATTCCACTATACAAGGAAGTGAGATAGGAGGAAGGTACACTATAGAGAATGTAATATATTATAGAGAATGTAAGATTCCAGGGAATCTTCCTGACTCAGGGATTGAACCTGGCTCTCCTACATTGCAGGCAGATTCTTTACCAACTGAGCTATGAGGGAAGCCATGACAGAGGAGGGGGCTTAATCCAATTTAGGGGTGAGTTTCGATGCAGGGGGAGATGAAGCACGTCAAAAAGGATTCCCAGAGAAAGACAAATACCATGTGATGCCACTTACATGTGGAATCCACACTATGTCACAAATCAACGGATCTACAGAACAGAAGCAGACTCATGGACACAGAGAATATACTGGGGGCTGCCAAGGGGGAGCAGGTGGGAGAGGGGTGCACTGGGAGTTTGGGATGGACAGATGCAAACTACTACAGGATGGATAAACAACAAAGTCCTACTGTATAGCGCAGGGAACTCTATTCAATATCCTGTGATAAACCATGATGGAAAAGAATATGGAGAAGCAGGTATATATGTGTATAACTGAGTCACTTTGCTGTACAGCAGATTTAACTGTTGGGGGCCGGCGTGAGGTACTCTGCCCATGACAAAGGTCATGAGGAAGGAGGCTCGACATAAGCAAAGGCGGGATCGAGCCACAGGAGTCCCCCTGGAAATCCTCGAGCATCTACCCCCATAACCAGAGCCTGCCTACTTTACTACTTTGTGCTCTCCCCTACACCTCTGACTTTACGGGGGGCTGTCTCCCACCACCTCTTTCGGAGAAGGAGTTAACTTAGAGCTCTAGTTAATAATAATTCCTGGGCGTGACAAGAGTGTTTTAACCTACAAACTCCTCTGAAGGTTCTCTAGCCTGCCTGACAGGCTTGTCTGGCCACATGTGATTGCTCACAGCCTCCCAACCGTGAGAGGCACGAGATGCTTTAAACCTTCTAAAAACAGGTTCCTTAGAAAAGTTAGAAAACTATAAGTATAGTGGGCTGATTAGAAATTGTATTGGTGAAGGATTTTTCATTTGTTGAGCCAATGTTTGTTGCTAAGACTCCACATCCCCTGCCCTTACACACATTAATGAATATATAGAAGAAATAAGTATTAACCTTTGGTATTAATCACGTTAGACCTTAGGCTAAGTAAATTCTTTCCTTAACTAAAACCCACCACACCCTCACCCTATAGGAATGTAACTTTATTTGGGTGGCGTCTGTTTTAAGAATAATCACCCTTGGAGAAAAAAGTGTTCTGGTTGACTGACCACCGTCACAAGGAGAGGGTCGTAAATTGTCAGCAGGCCCCCCTGGCCAGAAGATGATGTAACACCCCTAAGGCCTCTGTATACATTTGTATGAAGCACCTGACTTTAATAAAAGTCAGGACTGCTGTCCCCACGTGACTTTTGCATAACATCTCAGTGTATAAAAACAGGCTCTGGAAAATAAAGAAGGGGGATCAGTTCCTCGAAAGATTGGTCTCCCCATGTCGCTCTCTCACTCTGGCTGAGTCTCCATCTGGAGCACGGAACCCGCCATGCTTACTAATTATGCCTGGGCTTCTAAGATCCGACTGGGGAGGCCTCAGTGTCTCCTCTCCTTCGGGAGAACGGAAGGACGCCTGTGGCCGATGTAAGTGGCACAAGCTTCTTGTCTTGAAGTTTTATTGGTCTCCCACGTAAACCAAGCTACTCAGCCTCTTTTCTCCACTGAATTTTCCTACTGAGCTATCCTCATTCTATTACTCTTTATATCTTTGATGAATATTTAAATAGTCGCCGAAGCCGTCTCCCCTTCAAATACCCTGGATCAGCCGGGGCTGGACCCCGGCATTTAACACAACACTGTACATCAACTATACTTCAATTTAAAAAAGAAAAAAGAAAGGAAAAAAAAAAAACAAAAACGATTCCCATCAGTCTGCATCCAAGCAGACTTGAAGGATAGACTGGCTAAAACAAGGAGAGGGGAGAGTTCCCGGTAGAGAGACCTTCAAACCTGCGAGGACACACACCCCAAGGGACCCCAAACGCCCCGATAAGTTACACCCTTGCTTAATCCGACTAGGGTGGGTGGAATCTGACTTTCTCCTAGGACGTGGCACAGGTGAAGGGGTATCCCTCTTGCGAGTGTGTTACATTATATATAAGACTCCACCAAGCTTCTCCTGCTGGCCCTGAAGAAGCAGGTGGGCCCAGGGTGAGAACATCAGTGGGTGTTTTCCTGAGACTGAACATATAACAAGCTCGTGTCATTCCCTAACAGTGTGTGTGTGTGTGTTTTGATTTAAGCACTTAACTGACGCTGACTGAGCTCCTACTATGTGCACTGTGTAGTACCGTGTACGTGTACTACATGGGGTAAGAAACTGGGTGGGAAACTCTAGAAGCTGAGAGTAATTTCAGGGTAGCAGCCTGCAGGAAAAGAGAGGCCTGGGAAAGACTGAGGGCAGAAGGAGAAGGGAACGACAGAGGATGAGATGGTTGGATGGCATCACTGATTCAATGGCCATGAGTTTGAGCAAACTCTGGGAGATAGTAAAGGACAGGGAAACCTGGTGGGCTACAGTCCATGGGGTTGCAAAGAATCGGACATGACTGAGTGACTGAACAACAACAACAACAGTCCTACAACCACAAAGAACTCAATTCTAGAGCCACATGAGCTGGGAAGAGGACCACAAGCTCTGGAAGCGAATGCAGCCCTAGCTGACAGCCTGAGACCCAGAGAGAGGACCAGCTACGCTGTGCCTGGAGCCCTGACCCACAGACACTAGGAGATCACTGCCTCGTGCTGTGAAAGCTGCTAAGTTTATGGCTGACTGTTACACAGCAGTAGGTAACTCACACAATACCTCTGCATGCTGTTTCTACCCTAATAGACGCGCGTGTACTAAGTCACCTCCAGTTGGTGCCTAAATACCTGTCATTAATTTCACATCAGTGTTACAGACTGAATGTCTAGCACCCCTTTGCCCCCAATTCATATGCTGCAGCCCTAACTGCCAGCGTGATGGTATTTGAAAGTCAGGCCTTTAGGAAGTAATTTCATTTAGGACGGTGAGGTCCCATGATGGAAAGAAGGAAGACAGACCAGAACTCTCTCTCCACCGTTTGAGGACATAATAAGAAGGCAGCTGATGGTAAAGAAAGAAGGAGCCCTTTGCTAGAACCTGACCACATAGGCACCCTGATCGCAGATTCCAGCCTCCAGAACTTTGTGAAATAAATGTGTGTGTTTAAGCCATGCTGTGGTATTTTATCAGAGCAGCTCTAAGATGAAGATAGTCAAACTGCAAGATACCTGTCTCTCTTTCCCTCTTCTTCCTCTCTTTTTTTATACAAAGAAACTCCTAGGTTAAAAACATAATCTGAGCAGCAACTTTAAAATACTTCTCTGACCCTACACTACGGCTCAAGGAATACCCCCAACTCTGAGGACATCCATACACTCAAAGGCCAGGCCCCAGCTGCCTGCATTTCTGCCTCTCCTGTGTGGTTAGACACTGGAGGTGGGAGGGGAGACAAGGCTGGAAGCCCACATGGGGGTTTTGGCCATTTCTGATACTGGGAGAAAAGGTTGCACTGCCAATTTTATGGCTAATTTTTGCAATCGAGGCCAGACCACTCACCACTTAGCTCAGGGGTAAAGGCCTCATACCTGCATGTGTAAAGAATGGATTTCACCTTGGCTTTTGGGACTGGACTTTGGGCAACCTACATGATTTCAGACGATTTCTGGTCTCCCACACAACAGCTCCCGCGGTGCCCAGGGAACGCGCAGCGTTATGACAACGCAAAGTTAGAGGGTCTGGTGCCTCACTTCTTAGATGCTGGAGGCTGCCCAGCTCTTTTCTGGCACTGAGTTGCCTATCAGCCAACATCTGTTGACCAACTGAATGAAAATATACACAGGACGTGATGCTTCAATGGGTCCCCAAGAACAGAGTCCCCAGAGAGTCAAGGACTTCAAATAAAAGGTTAATGGTGGAAGGACAAAGAGTGTTGGCCAGCGTGATACCATGATACCATCTTCCCAGTGCTGAAAAACAATTGGTTAGCAGTCATCACAGGACACTGAACTCAGACATCTCTCCGGGGGTTGACGGGCCAGCCATTCGCTCTCTGAAATCTTACCTTTGTCTTCCCCAGTTGCCACTCACTGTTGGAGGCATCATAGAGCTGCAGCAGGGCCGTGCACTTGCCCCTGATGTCCTCAGGCAGCGCCACGTTCCTCATCAGCACCTTATACCTGCAACGTGAGAACGCCCAGCATCACCTCGGGCTACAACCCTTTCCCCAATCTCTTTGAAAAGAAGGAGGGTCTCTGCAACTCCATCTTGCCTTTTGTAAAAGTCCTGGAAGGGTCTCCGGACGGCATAGCCAGCTTTCCGGATCCTGACCGTCTCCAGCATCCCCGAGTACCGCAGCTGGTTGACCACGACTGCCTGGTCAAACTGGTCAGGCATCTAAAATGTGCAAAGAGGTGAGAAGATGAGGTTATTAACAAGACCACCCACACCACAGCTGTACACACATACACTTTAGGCCTACACAAATACGTACAAGAGAAAACGAACTCATCCCGTGTACCTATAGACCTGTCATAATAGCCGGCACTATCAACCCTGCCCCATCCTTAGCCCTTGTACTCTTTGTTCCTGGATGTTTTGGGGCAACAAGTCCCAGACAGCACACCTTCTCATTTGTAAACATACCAGTATCATTTTTTTTTAAACTTTTTTTTTTTTTTTCCGACCACACTGTGCGGCATGCAGAATCTTAGTTCCCCAAATGCGGATCAAACCTGTGCCCCTGCAGTGGAATCACAGAGTCCTAACAACTGGACCACCAGGGAAGTCCCCCGATCAGTATCATTTTTAAATAGAACTACAACACTGTTATGAGTCTTCCCTGTAGCTCAGATGGGAAAGAATCTACCTGCAGTGCAGAGACCAGGGTTCAATCCCTGAGTCAGGTAGATCCCCTGGAGAATGAAATGACTACCCACTCCAGTATTCTTGTCTGGGGAATCCCCATGGACAGAGGGGCCTGGTGGGCCACAGTCCATGGGGTTGCAAACAGTCGGACATGACTAAAAGACTAACCCTTCAATCACTTTTTATCACAATACTATTATATTTAAAAGATATCAATAATTTCTTGATATTAATATCCAGGTTCAAATTTCTGATTATTTTATGAATATCATAACCAAACCACCATTTTTAATTCTACATTTTCCAAAGAAGCTAAAGTGTCATACATTTGTCACTTTGTTTTAATACTTCAATTTCCAGGCATTTTTTTAGCTGAAGAATGCAGTGAAGTGACCCAGGGAGGACTAGGGGAAGAGTTAGGGGCTAGAGAGGAAAAGGAGAGATTGTAAGTGGAGAAAATTCTCAACTTCTAGTCAAACACGCTGTTTATCACACTCCATACTATGATCACTAAATACATTAATCCCGGAACACACAAATCAAAGACAGGGGAAATCAGACCAAGACTTAATATTCTGAACCGCATTCTCAGATCTGCTCAGTTGCCAAACAAGCTGGCATTGCTGACAGGACAACGGTCTTTCAGGGAAAAGCCCCGAAGTAGGCCATTTCCCACTCTCAGCTTTTTGAGCAGTGTTTTTTAATCCAGACACCCCATTTCCTTTAATTAACTTGTATTTTGTTATCTTATAGAACTGTGTATAAGATGACTGAAAAATAGTGCCATAGGACTCAAAGATGTTGTTAAAAAAGTGCAAAGACATAAAGTGGCTTAAATTTGTGAGCTTTAAAAACACAGCCAGTTATTAGCACAAAATCAGGCTGAAAGGCACGTTATCCTGTTCACTTTCCAAACTAGCAAAACATAAATCTGAAGAATGCTCTGCAAATCTTTGCAGCGTTTGATGGAAAAGTTGCTGTCCCATGCAGCAGAATCACTTCTCTCGTATTTAATTTCTCCCTAAAACACTGTAGTTAAACTGTCTCTACTCGGCAGTATTCTACCCGAAACTAGCCAATAAACGAGGGCAAATACCCAAAGAACTGTGGCTCACTGCTTTATAGTCTTAATTATTTCAAATATTCTTAGACAAGAAAGAATAGAATAAAAGCATGAAAAAACTAGCCTTGGTTACTCCTCTACTTAATCTTTGGATTAAAAAAAAGGAGAGGTCCACAGTTCTGAAGGTATGTGGTTAAAAGTTCTTATAATCTGAATCCACAATAACCAACAGAGAGCTAACATAAAACAAACACTGAATAAAACATCAGGCTTAGTTAACTGTTAAATTCATAGTCAGAGAAATCTACAAATTTCATGTTTAATCATTTGATGCTTCAAGACTTGTCCAATTTTTAAAAAATCTCTCTAAACTTTCACCATTCCTCACCCATACTGTTTTTCCCTTGCTCCTTTTCTTCCGATCTCTACTTAACAAAGTCCATACAATTCCTTAGTTTGGTACTAGTTATTAAAACTCTGAAAAATACTACTAAATGGACACCCCTATCCATAAAGTCCAGCCGCACTTACCATCTTCCAGTCCCTCCGAGGAACATTCCACATTCAGTTTCGCTCTCAGGCCAAAATTCATATGGAAAACAACTGCCACACTGACCTTTTCGCCACAGCTAAAGACACTGAACAATAATGAACACCATTCCTGTGCTTTAAAAAGTGCTCGGTCGCCATGACAACCCCTTCCATTCTCGGGCTAATTAGTGTGGTGTGGTTGTAGGGTTTCATAGAGCCCAGGGAGGGGAGGGTGGGAGGCAGCCACCAGGAGTGGCCACTCTTTCCAGGCTCCCATTGTGACTGTGCTTCTGCCCCTTCACAGAAATTTAACCAGGGAAGGCGGATCTCTGGGCAGATTGTCACCCTGGGCAACCCACAGGGCCATCGTGAGGGGAGCAGACCTGTATTTCCATTGGTGGGTCTCTTCTGAGTTTTAACTTCCTTTTCTTTCTGGTTCAAAGATGACACAGCTAGGGGGGTGGGGGACAAGTCACAACTCAAAGGCATGTGTCCTTTTAAAACTTCCCTCACGGCGTCCAGTCCACACTGGTAACTAGTTGTCCCGAACTGGAGGGCCCCCCTTCAAAGACTCCCTGCAGTGTCCTAACTGGGAAGTTTTGCAGGCCAACAGCTAAAGAGGATTTGGGAAATAACAGCCATGAACTAGGGTAATTAAAGTCCCAGGAGATCCATTTACCAAATATTAAATGAATAAACACCTACTAGGCATCAAGGTTTTGTGATTCATGCTTGGGGAGAAAACATAAAAAATACGTGCTAGATTCTTGTGTGTCTTAAACCAACAGCCCTCACCAGAGTAGTGCATTCATTATAACCGATGAACCCACAGGATACATCCTACTCACCCTGAGCCCACAGCTGACGTCAGGGTCAGGGTTCACTCGGATGTTACATTCTCTGAGTTTTGATGAGTGTGTAATGACACGTGTCCATCATCAGAGCCTCACACACAGTGGTTTTGCTGCCCAGAAATCCTGTGCTTCATCTATTCACCTCTACCTCTCCCCAACCCCTGGCAACCACTCATATTTTTACTGTCTCCACAGTTATTGTTTTTTAAGAGCAGTTTTAGGTTCACAGCAAAATTGAGAGGAAAGTAAAGAATCCCTTATACCTTCTGGCGGTCTGGAGGTCAAATCTGGTGCTCAGTGACAACTCAGAAGGGTGGGAAAGGGTGGGAAGCAGCAGGTAGGTTCAAGAGGGAGGGGACATATACATATACCTATGGCTGATTCATGTTGATACATGGCAGAAACCGACACAATATTGTAAAGCAACTGTCCTCCAATTCAAAGTGAATTTAAAAACACATTGAAACTTAAAATTGTGTTTCTTGGGAATATAGAAGAAAGAAAAGTACCGAGATAGTATAGGCGGTACATGAATTTGAATTAAGATACCACAAGTCAAGAGTCTGGACTCTCACATCTACAACTCAGTCCCGTGGGGACGGGACATTCTACACAGAGAGAACAGCTCACACCAAAAAGGCGGAGAGGGAGCCTGCGCTGACAGTGGACACGGCACTCAAGTCTGAAGCCACTGCTTCAGGTTCAGGGGCTGCCGGCCGGGGTCAGACCTGGGCTGTGGACGGGCCTCCCCACCCCTCCCCCTTTCATTGGTAGTGGCAAAACTGGAAACCAGACCAGAGGAATGGCCGGGTATACGCTGATACCATGCCTATCATGAAATGTTATGTGCCCATTAAAAAATAAGCACAAATTAAAAATGCCCCAGTAGGGACTTCCCTGGAGATCCAGTGGTTAGGACTCTGTGCTTTCACTGATGAGGGTGTGGGTTTAATCCCTGATAGAGAACTGTGATCCCACAAGCTGAGTGGTGTGGTAAAAATAAATTAAAAAAAAAAATTAACAAATTAAATAAGCAATAAATATTAGATACAAATAGTATATAAAATGATTAAATAACATATAAATGGGGTTCCCTGGTGGCTCAGCTGGTAAAGAATCCGCCTGCAGTACAGGAGACCTGGGTTCAATCCCTGGGTTGGGAAGATCCCCTGGAGAAGGGAAAGGCTACCCACTCCAGTATTCTGGCCTGGAGAATTCCATGGACTGTATAGTCCATGGGGTTGCAAAGAGTTGGACACGACTGAGTGACTTTCATGTCAGATAGAAATAAATACTAAATGTATTTTTAAATACCCCAGTTAACTCTCAAGCCTTTTGTAAGGTGAGAAAAACAAGATGCAGAAAAGTATGTATGAGAATCTCATTACTGTAAAACAAACAGTGGTCCCATCAAACATGACTGACACTTGTTCTACGTATGCACGTATGTGTGAATAGATACATCTAGATACACGGTGTGCAGAAAAGCATAGGAGGAGACATGCCAGGCTGTTGTGGAGTCGGGGGCACTATTCTGGGCGGTGGGAAGAAGAGACAGCTAAGAAAAAAGGTGGGAAATCAGATGGCACTAAAAGAAGGAAATAATCACATACATACCACATGAGAAATTTCTGTTTGGCTGTATATCTTTGAAGACACTTAAAAAATTTTTTTACAAAGTAAAAGAAAAAATCAGGTACAGAATGGATTCTAGAGGTCCTTCATGGAATAAGGTGGAAATGGGGGCAGAGAAGCAGGGAGAACAGGGGAGAAGCTGCTGGAAGGGTACTTTAAAGTGGAAGCAACCCAAATGTCCATCAACTGGTGAGCAGATGAAAATGTGCTTCGTATCCATAACATGGAATATAATCAGCCATAAACACGAAGCGCCGCTACCTGCTACAACAAGGATGAGCCTTGAGAACACTACACTACGTGAAAGAAGCCAGTCATATAAAAGACCACACGTTCCAGGATTCCATTCATGTGACATGTCCAGGACAGGAAATCTACAGGGACAGAAAGTACAGTGGTGGCCGCTCAGGGCTGAAGAGACAGAGGGGCAGCAGCTGACAGGTAAGAGGACTTCTCTTTAAGCTAATGAAAATGCTTTAAGCGTCGGGGGTGAGGCTTGCACAGATTTGTGAATATGTGAAAAACGACTGAATGGTATGCTCTAAATGAGTCAATTGTATGCTATGTGATTTACAGCTTAATAAAGCTTAGAAAAAAGGTATTGTAAAAGCCAGACTGACACAGAGGCATTTAAAATGGACAAAAAGAGATGGATGCAAGAGAAAATTTACATTCTGGAGACAGGACTAAATACATTTAGCTTCAGGTAATTTAATTCTACAAAATAAAACAAAACATAGAACTTTTCCCCTTACAATCTGAAAAAATAAGATTTCATAATGCCTCAATAAAACAAGTGATGGATAACAGAGCATGCTAAGCCCTCCACAAAAATCAATTATGGGTAAAGGCAAGCTTTGGTAGCTAAATGTCTACATAAAGGGCAACAGAAGTGCTGGCAGACAGGGACACAGGACAGGGAAGGTGTTTTACAACAAAAAAGAAAAACGCATCTATGTGCTGATGAATACAATTACCCTGAATATCACCTAGCCTTCCATAATTCCAAAGACTGCAGAGAGACAGTAAGAAGTTGACAGTGGGACTTGGAAATAGTCACCTGTCCATAGTAAGGGGATGCTCAATCTGTGCTTATTTAATTAACGGAAATAGGAGTTAATTATCTGTGGACCCTGGAAGTTCTAACGCTTTTCAGTGTTTGAGACCTCACGGATCTGAGACGTCCTAGATTTGAAACCAAGGAGCTCTGATAAGGGCCCAGGGAGAGGGGGTGGGAACGCAGCCTGCCACACAGAGGCGGGGGTGTGTGTGTGTCTGTCTGGGACCAGCCAGGACTGCAGTAGAAGGCATTCCCTCTCCTCTGATGGGAAAAGTCACACACACACCCACACCCACACACACACCCACACCCAAACACACACACACACACACTGATTAAACATTACATAGACCAGAAACCAAGTCACGGGTGGTGGGGAAATCCAGTCCTCCTGCTAAGGTGAGACCCTCTCCACGCCTTGGAGTCTCCTGAAGAGAAGACCCCCTAAGGGGAGAGAACAAGCTGGACAAGGACATAGGGCTGGCACAGAACCAACTCTTATTTCGTCTGCTGTCATCCACTGTCATGTAATATCACTTAACATGGATCTATGAGACCAATTGTTTAAAAATTTGCTATGAGGGGAAAAAACTATACTCTCGAGAAGAAATGCTATGCATTATCTGACTATACACTCATAAATTGATGACTATCCTAACTCACTGTGATTTACTTAAGCACACTGTGCCAAAAAGGAATTAGGCAAGATAAAATGGAAATAAACACATGATTAAAAGGGAACAAAGAGTAGAAAATGCATTGCATTCGCCTTTTTGCCTTGGTTGACAGGAAGTTCAAACTTAAATTTACTTCTCAACAGTAACTTTTGTTAACCAGGTAGTTTATTTTGCCTTAATTTTTGGATCAGGCTTCACAGATGTTAATCAACAGATTATCAGCTTCTTTAAGGAAGCTATGCTATTTTTATAGTCTAAAATAAGAACCATAAAAACATATCTTAAAAACATTAATAATTTTTTTTTCATTATTATTGTTTTATTATGGCCTTTAAAATTACAATGGCATAGGCCTTTTTATTTTATTTATTTATTTATTTATTTATTTTTTTTAATTAAAAAAAAATTATACATGTGTTCCCCATCCTGAACCCTCCTCCCTCCTCCCTCCCCATACCATCCCTCTGGGTCGTCCCAGTGCACCATCCCCAAGCATCCAGCATCGTGCATTGAACCTGGACTGGCATCTCGTTTCATACATGACATTTCACATGTTTCAATGCCATTTCCCAAATCTTGCCACCCTCTCCCTCTCCCACAGAGTCCATAAGCCTGTTCTATACATCAGTGTCTCTTTTGCTGTCTCGTATACAGGGTTATCATTACCATCTTTCTAAATTCCATATATATGCGTTAGTATACTGTATTGGTGTTTGTCCTTCTGGCTTACTTCACTCTGTATAATAGGCTCCAGTTTCATCCACCTCATTAGAACTGATTCAAATGTATTCTTTTTAATGGCTGAGTAATACTCCATTGTGTATATGTACCACAGCTTTCTTATCCATTCATCTGCTGATGGACATCTAGGTTGCTTCCATGTCCTGGCTATTATAAACAGTGCTGCGATGAACACTGGATCCTGCGATGAACAGCAGGATCCTCTATGACCCACCTCTCAGAATATTGGAAATAAAAGCAAAAATAAACAAATGGGACCTAATTAAACTTAAAAGCTTCTGCACATCAAAGGAAACTATTAGCAAGGTGAAAAGACAGCCTTCAGAATGGGAGAAAATAATAGCAAATGAAGCAATGGACAAACAACTAATCTCAAAAATATACAAGCAACTCCTCCAGCTAAACTCCAGAAAAATAAATGACCCAATCAAAAAATGGGCCAAAGATCTAAATAGACATTTCTCCAAAGAAGACATACAGATGGCTAACAAACACATGAAAAGATGCTCAACATCACTCATTATCAGAGAAATGCAAATCAAAATCACTATGAGATACCATTTCACACCAGTCAGAATGGCTGCGATCCAAAAGTCTACAAATAATAAATGCTGGAGAGGGTGTGGAGAAAAGGGAACCCTCTTACACTGTTGGTGGGAATGCAAACTAGTACAGCCACTATGGAGAACAGTGTGGAGATTCCTTAAAAAACTGGAAATAGAACTGCCTTATGATCCAGCAATCCCACTGCTGGGCATACACACTGAGGAAACCAGAAGGGAAAGAGACACGTGTACCCCAATGTACATTAATAATTTTTAAAAAGAATTCTATTATTCTACCCTCAAAGAACTATTGATGAGTATACACACAGGATTTCAAATGGTTTCTTAGCAGCCTTGCAGGAATCAAGTCCTCTTATTTGATACGAGGAAGATTCCCACAGCTATCCTTCAACTTATACAGCACTTGAATGCAGAAATCCGATGGGGTGGGTGTGATGAGTAGTATTACTCCATCTTGCAGATGAGGAAACTGGAAGTGAGTAAAGCTAAAAGACTTGTTCAAACCAGTTTTAATATTTGCTTAAATCACACAAAGTTCAAAGTGCTTTGCATTCCTGAAAACTAGTATGTGAATCAAACTTGATTCAAACCATATTTTCCAACTGATATGTTATAAAATTGGAGGCATATTTCCATAGGATACTATTCTCAAAGGAGTGAGCTGGAAACTTCTCTAGGGAAAAGAGTACAGTGAAATCTAGGCAGAAAATGTGCCCTGGATTGTAGCATTTCCAGAAACTCTGGGTCTTCCCCACACAGGAAGACAGTATCTAAAAATAGCAACACTGAGGAGGGGGCCTTAGAAACAACCTGTCAGGTACAGACGTGATGTAAACGCGGGTGATGAAAGATCACAATTCTAAAGGCCATGACAATGAAAAGCAGAAACGGGTTCACTGCCCTGTGAGTTCAGTCAAATATCTATATATGGAAATAATAAGTGAACAGATGAAACCTTTTGGAAAATCTAATAGCAAATTCTGAGCAAATCCATCTTTGGTAACTGTTAACACAGACAATGAAAGACTGACAACACGTTTCATTGCATCTGAGCCCCAGAGAAACGACAGAATTTAACTGTTCTTTGAGCCACTGGTGGCTGCAACTCCTCCCGCCTCTCCTCCCCACTCCTTGGGTACCAGTTGCCATGGACAGGGGCCGGAGAAGAGCTGACCCACAACAGGCACTCACTGAACCCCACCCCATGGCATGAACCTGCCTGGGGCAACACGTTTCATGCTGACTGCTCCTGCTTTCACAACAAATGCAACTTGATCATTCAAGCATGTGCTTCTGAACGCAGGCTACAACTAATTTCCAGAATGAGTCCTTTTGTCCCTTTTAAGGAGATGCTTAATTTATTCAAAGTCTAAAAATTAACCACTTGATAGGATCACAATGTCTTAGAGATGAGGTAAAAGTAAATATTACTATTTTCATCAATCGAAAGTATTTATTAAGAATCTTCCATAGACTGGGGGCTTCCGTGGTGGCTCAGATGGTAAAGTGTCTGCCTGCAATGCGGCAGACCCGGGTTCAATCCTTGGGTTGGGAAGATCCCCTGGAGGAGGAAATGGCAACCCACTCCAGCACTCTTGCCTGGAAAACCCCATGGATGGAGGAGCCTGGTAGGCTACAGTCTATGTGGTCGCAAAGAGTTGGACATGACTGAGCTATTTCACTTTCACTTTTCCATAGACTGAACAACCACAAGCTCTGGGATGCACCAGAGCAAATCAGTCCCTGCTTTGACACAACAAATCCAGGCTTTCTTGGTTCCAATCTGCTTGGAATGCAACAGGGAGGTGAACCCTGGGTCTGGCACTATGAGTCCCCAGAACACAGAATAAGCAGACATGGGATCTGAGCCTGATACCAACAGGTGTCTTATTGTCCTACTTCAGTAGCCTAATACATTTGCTTTTGACTTCATATTCCAGGGACGTCCCTGGTGGCCCAGTGGTTAAGAATCTGCCTGCCAGTGCAGGGGACACAGGTTTGATCCCTGGTTCAGGAAGATCCCACATGTTGCTAGGCAACTAAGCCCGTTTTTCACAACTACTGAACCTGGGCTCTAGAGCCCAAGAGCTGCAACTACTGAAGCCTGCGAGCAGCACTGAAGACCCAGAGCAGCCAAAAATCAATTAATTAAAAAAAAACTTTGTATTCTCTGAAGACTTAACCCCAGAACAACACTGGTAGATTGAAACTGAGTGGTGTAACATTCTAAAACTAATAAGGAGTTCTATTTTTTTTATTGTGTTTTTTAATGGCTTCTGATTTGCTTCCTCGATGAAATATTGTCAACTTTATTTATGTACATGGCAGCTCTGCAGTGGAAGGACTTGTTACATAGTCCATATTATGGAGGATTAGTATCCAGCATCCCAAGAAATGTTAAGTTGATTCTTGCATAAAACCATTACATGACTCTTCATTTTGATAAGTAAACACTGTGGAGTAAAAGAGAGACACTAGTGTTATAGAGAGGACTTAATATATTAGGGATATTTGTGTTATGATCAGATCATGGGATATGGGCCTCTCTGGTGGCTCAGACAGTAAAGAATCCACCTGCCATGCAGGAGACCCAGGTTTGATACCTGGGTCGGGAAGATCCCCTGGAGGAGGGCACAGCAACCCACTCCAGTATTCTTGCCTGGAGAACCCTGTGGACAGAGGAGCCTGGTGGGCTACAGTCCATGGGGTCGCAAAGAGTCCAACAAGACTGAGCAATGAACACTTTCACTTTTTTCATGGGATATACCTTTCCCCTAATTCAACTTTAAAAGCAAACAAATATTAAGAAGGCTGATAACTCTTCATCAACTTTAAGAAGTAAAAAAATTGCAGAAGGGTTTACCAAAAATTGATCACACTAATAAAATATCTTTCCTGGCCTTACAGTGACTGAGTCTCCGTAAGACTCCTGTCCTCACATCTTACTAATTTAACAAATAATTAAGATGTAAGGCCTCTCAATCTTTATTTCTTGTTTCATTACATCAGATTCTCAAAAGCAGTTAATAAATACCAGACAAGGGTTTATCCTATCCTGCTTTTGAACGGTTTTCAAAAGCACAGTTACTGAAGCTACAGTGTTAAGTTCCCTGACCTTGAACAGGAAGTAAACAACAGCCAATTAAACTAGAGACAAAGATTCTTTGTCTCACCGTCAGTCACTTCTCTCCCGGGCTGTTCAACATTTGAGGCAGTTGCTGCCACTTGTTAAGTTTTTCATTTTGAGAAAGAGGCAGAAACAAATTTCCCCTGGAGAAGAAGCAAGCCTACTCCCCTCCCAGGTGAGGAATGGTAAGCATCTTGGTTACATGAGTGGCTGAAGCTGTCAGTCAGTCCTGGGGGTCGGATTATAGAGCCTGGAAATTTCTCACCCACCAGATACAGCCTTCAAACCACACTCTTCCCAGATAAGTGCAGTTAAAAAAAAAAGCAAGGCAATCCAAGCTGTTATAGGTGGACACTGTGGTCCTCACCTCGGATCCACACAAACCCCAACTACTTAATGGGGAAGAGAACTCTGAACATAAATAATTCACAGGCGCGTCATGAAACCTTACTAAGGCACTGTGTTAGCACTGTCCTTCCCCCGCCTGTTCATGAACTGACCACACACACCAAATTAACACAAAGACTTCAATTTCCCACTGAAGCCCCCCACCCAATATGTTCCAATCTATTTTCCCCATCAATGCATGCCACCCACCCTCTACATCTAACTCAGATGAGAAGTAACTCTAGCAGCTCCTTGACTAAAACTTCCTGTCTTGGCTCAGCTGAAGCCAGCTTCCCCACCTGAAATGTTCCCGTTGTCTCTGTTGCGTTTCATGGGTCTTTAAGGGCTTCACAAATACTCCCTCCTCAATAACATTGTCCTGGCTGCATCAAATTCGTGCTGTCTGTGACCCTGTCATGCTCTTTCTCATGTCATTTTTTTTAAACTGACAGTTAATTTACAATCGTGTTAGTTTCAGGTGTATAGAGACGTGATTCCGTTATTTTATATATAAAAACCAGATTTACATATATTACATTTATATATGTATTTTAAATATATTTACATATATGTATTTCTTTTTCAGATTCTTTTTCATTATAAGTTATTACAAGACACTTAAATGGCAACCCACTCCAGCATTCTTGCCTGGAAAATGCCATGGATGGAAGAGCCTGGCAGGCTACAGTCCATGGGGTCACAAAGAGTCCGACACAACTGAGCGACTTCACTTTCTTTTCTTTATTACAAGACACTAAATATAAGTCCCAATGCTATACTGTAGGCCCTTGTTGTTTCATGAATCGTAGTGTGTATCTGCGAATCCCAAACTTCTAATTAATCCCCTTCCCTTCCCCTTTGGTAACGGCTAAGTTTGTTTTCCGGGGGCTTCCCAAGTGGTGCAGCAGGAAAGGATCTGCCTGCCGATGCAGGAGACCCAAGAGAAGTGGTTTCAATCCCTGGGTTGGAAAGATCGTCTGGTGTAGTAAGTGGCAATCCACTCCAGTATTCTTGCCTGGAAAATTCCATAGACAGAGGAGCCTGGCAGGCTATAGTCCGTGGAGTCCAAAAAGTTAGACATGATTGAGCGAATGAAGCATGTGTGCACACACACATCTGCATATAACTTATACAAATCCTCCTGTATAATTCACCTCGGTGCTTAGTCACTCAGTCATGTCCAACTCTGTGTGACCCCATGGACTGTAGCCTGCCAGGCTCCTCTGTCCATGCGAATTCTCCAGGCAAGAACCCTGGAGTGCGTTCCCCTGACATGCCCTTCTCCAGGGATCTTCCTGATCCAGGGATCGAAACCCAGGTCTCTTGCATTGCAGGCAGATTCTTTACTGTCTGAGCCACCAGGGAAGCCCATAATACCTGATACAATATAAATGCTACCTAGATAGCTATAAAAAGAATGTAACTGCTATATAAACAGTTGCTGGTAAATTCATGTTTTGTGTTTTGGAACTTTCTGGAATTTTTTCTCCTGAGTATTTCTGATCTGAGGCTGGTTGAATTCCCGGATGTGAAACCCTTGGATCAGGAGCGTTAACTATATTTACTCAATTGAGTTGAACACTTCCATTCATACAAAAACATACACGTGAATGTTTATAACAGCTTTATTCATAACCATCAAAAGCTGGAAGCAATCATCATCCCCTTCAATAGGTGAATGGAAAAATAACTGCAGTATTCATTTAATGGAATTTTACTCAGATTCTTTTTTTTGAACTCTCAAGTCTACAGAAGACATGGTGGAACCTTAAATGCACAATGCTAGGTGAAAGAAGAGCCCTGAAATGGGCATATACTGGATTGGCCAAAAATCTCATTTGGGTTTTTCCAGAAGAGGTTACAGAAAAACTTGAATGAACTTTCTGGCCAATGCAATACTATGTATGTGATTCCAATTACCTGACATTCTGACTAAGGCAAAGCTATAAAGTAGGAGTCCGCAACCTTGGGACTGCAAACTGGTACCTCCTGTCAGCAGTGGCATGGAATTAGAAATACAGAGCACAACGCATATAACGTGCTTGAATCATCCTGAAACCATGCCCACCCATTCCTGGTCCGAGGAAAAACTGTCTTCTACGAAATCATTCCCTGGGGCCAAAAAGGATGCAGACAGTAGAAAGAGATAACAGAAAGATGAGTGATTGCCAGGGCCTCGGGGAGGGCTGAACAGGTAAAGAATAGGAAAATTCTAGGTTGAGGAAACTGTTTCATATGATACTATATCTGACATGATACATATGAATCTTTCTGTTATGTGGAATCTAGAAAGATGGTTCTGATCAACCCATTTACAGGGCAGCGATGTAGACGCAGGCACCCAGTAAGCACCTGTGGACTCGGGGTGGGAAGAAGAGGGTGGGCTGAACTGAGATGGTGGCATGGAAACAAATACACTACCATATGCCAAAAAGATATGGAGCTCAGATCAGGCCCTCGGTGACAACCTAGAGGGGTGGGATGGGGTAGGAGACGGAAGGTGGTTCAAGAGGGAGGGGACATATGCACACCTATGGCTGATTCATGCTGATGTATGGCAGAAACCACCATAATACTGTAAAGCTATTACCCTCCAGTTAAAAACAAAATTTTAAAGACACACAGAACTTTACAACCAAAGAAGGAACCTTGGAGGAGAATCTGAATGTATTACAAATGTATGAAACAACATCACGGGAAGGACTGAGCGGAAAAGCTGCAACTAAAGTACAACAGTGTTAGGCACGGAGTCTATCCTAAGACTCAGGGGCAAAAGGAGTCACATAAAAGCACTATATTGTGGTGGATAAAGTTGTTTCCTGGGGGCTGTAAACGAACAATTCTGATACCACCATACCTTTACACTGGAATGGAACAAATCAACAGATGCGTGGTGGAAGAAGACCTTAAGGAAACGAATTCTGCCCAACTAGAGCTGACTCACTTTCACGTAAACAGCAGCAGAAAAACCCAACTCCAGGGGAGGGAGGAGGGAGGAGGGTTCAGGGTGGGGAGCACATGTATACCTGTGGCGGATTCATTTTGATATTTGGCAAAACTAATACAATTATGTAAAGTTTAAAAATAAAATAAAATTAAAAAAAAAAAAAAGAAAAGAAAAACCCAACTCTGATGCTGTCTCAACCTCAACTCTAAAGGATGCCAGTCACAAGGTCCAAGCCGTCCTCAAAATGTGTTTGTAGGGAACAAGCCCAAAACTCAGCTCAACACCCACCTAGTTTTTCAGTGATTTACATGACACAACTGGAATGTGTTTCTATGGGAAAGGACTCGGCCCACCATGTACCGAAGCACGTTTTGGCACAGAGTTTAATGAGGACAGATGTAAAATACCGGGAGATGCAAGGAAAGCCTGGTTTTCTCCATTATCGTTGAAGGAAAGAATAATGCATGCCAAGGGGTTTTAAAATAAAAAATATAGAGAATATATGCAATGAAAGCCCCACAGCTCTCCTGGAGAAAACCACTCTTGCCAGCTTCCCGTGTTTGCTTCTGGATGTATTCTATGCACACACGGATACAGACGTGCACCTGTGCATACGGATGAACACATTTTTGAGCTGTTGTTTTTTTTTTCTTTTGAAAGCAAATAAAGACATGTTCGACGCTGTGCTCTGTTCACCCAAGGTAATCTTGGAGAGCTCCCTGTTACACACGACACACAGAGCTCCCGTGTTTTTTTCACAGCAGCACACTATGTCTTTACCAGAATGGGTGTGTAATCAGTTTCCTATGGAGGAACACTGAGGTTGTTTCTCCCCTGAGCTGTTTTCTATTTCACTTTTATGGAATGAATGGAAGTAAAGCGGAACCTTGGAGTCCCCACACCAGAGAATTTCCTATCAGTACCTCCATCCCAGGCCCCCTCTTTGCTTCCTGGTGAATGAATCCTGTACTTCTGATGCCAGTGGTTAGAAGCCCAGAGAACAGAAGGTGATTACCCCAGTGTGAAGTCTTATAACCTCCTCCAAGATGGAGATCATCCACCTCTACTGGCAAGGAAAAACAATTACTAAGATGCCTCATATGTGAGACAGGCTCTTGATCTATGAGAAGATTACACCATGGACTCCCAGATTATATAAAGTGTCAACAACACTTCGGTACATTTTAGTCAATCAATCAGAAACTACCAGTGAGATGATGAACTAGCAACGCAACGCTGCAAATTTTCTATTATGTTCCAGCATCTCAGACCACAGGACTTTGGGAGCTTATCTGTCACCCTCTAACAAGGTCATTTAATAGTATTTCTAGTCCACATGATGGATAGAAACCTAAAGAGATGGGTTACAGTAAAAGGTTGTATCTTAAGTAACTTAATAATAAGAAATAGCAGCTATCCTACCCATGGAACAGGGACCTCTTTCCACTTTACGAGTATCTCAGTCTTTACAACCTCCCTCTGAGTAAATCAGTCCATGATGATCAAATGAAATGTGTGATTAAGGTGAAGACAGGCAGACATTCAGGAAACGCTACCAGCTGACATTTGCACAGCACTGTGTAGATCAGATGCCATGTGTTCATCTCTACCGCCCTGTGAGGTGGGCAGGGCAGCAATTAGCATCTTTACTACACAGGTCCAAAGGATGTGAGTGATCTAACCAGAGTCACACGGCAGTTACCAGGACACAGGAACGATAGGCATCCACTTCTAACATCAGAATTCCTGCAAATTCTGCCGAAACTTCCCTAGAACGTAGGAACTCCTCTCTTTATAGACAAGTTCAAGTCCAAACTGACATCATGTGAGTAGCTGCTATGACTGTCTGTGAGTGGCTGATGTACTTCTGTTCTGGTGCATGGATTAGTCTGTATTTATGAACCTTTAGGGCGGTGGTGGTAGTAGAACAGTACTAATACTACTAGTAGTAACGGACTAGTAGCAGCAGTGGTCAAGGTAGCAGTATAATGACTGCTCACATATATGTGTCATGCTGTACGCTCAGCTCATAATACTAGATTTTATTTTTATTTATTATTTTTGGGAGCATTTGGGTCTTAAATTCCTCCACCAGGGATCAACCCCTCACCCCCTGCAGTGGAAGCCCAGAATCTTAACCACTGGACTAGCAGGACAGCCCCTAGCTTTTATTTAACTTTAGCAACTCTTAAGGTAGCACTCATCATTCTCATTTAACAGATGTACAACCTCAGGAACAGAGAGGTTAATTAACTTATCTAGGGTCACAAACCTAGACAGCATATTAAAAAGCAGAGACATTACTTTGCCAACAAAGGTCCATCTAGTCAAGCTATGGTTTATCCAGTAGTCATGTATGGACGTGACAGCTGGACCATAAAGAATGGTGAGCACTGAAGAATTAATGTTTTTGAACTGTGGTGTTGGAGAAGACTCTTGAGAGTCCCGTGGACTGCAAGGAGATCTAACCAGTCAATCGTAAAGGAAATCAGTTCTGAATATTCATTGGAAGGACTGATGCTGAAGCCAAAGCTCCAACCCTTTAGCTATCTGATGCGAAAAGCCAACTCACTAGAAAAGACCCTGATGCTGGAAAAGACTGAAGACAGGAGGAGAAGAGGATGACAGAGGACGAGATGGTTATATGGCATCATCGACTCAATGGACATGAGTCTGAGCAAGCTCCAGGAGGTGGTGATGGACAGGGAAGCCTGGCATGCTGAAGTCCACAGGGTCGCAAAGAGTCGGTCAGAACAGGACTAAACAACAAGGGTCACGAAGCTCCTCTGAGACAGAGTCCCGTGAGTGAGGACCAAGCCTGCACTACACCCACAAGCTATCCCGCTGGTCTGCAAGGTGCTCTTTTAGGAGACGGAGAGGGAAGTTCCGGCAGTTCAAGAGTATTCATTATTTAACAATGGAGTTTGTTTCCTGATACATTTGCCCTAAATATTTCTGAATGAAATTCATCACAATAGCTATCTATCTTGGTAGCAGACTTTAAGCCAAAACAGATATTAATTTCTTGGATTAAAATACAAATGAGACAATATATTCAGCTGGAGCAGGGGCTAGCAAAGGACAGCCTTGGAGTCACATCTGGCTTGCCACCTGGTTTGTAAATAAAGTTTTATTGGAACACAGCCATACATTGTGACTGTTTTCACAGGGCAGTGGCAAAGCTTAAAATATTTACTGTCTTGCCAGTTTTAGAAAAAGTTTGCCAACTGCTGAGTTGGAGAATCAAAGCCAGGGAAAAGATGCACTCAAATAGCACAAACTGAATTGTGTTCCAAGGGTAACTCTACACGAGATTTTGAGAAATCAATATGCAAATAAAATATAAAATGTCAATAATTTTGAAATGTATTACATGTTGAAATAACATCTCAGATTTATTGGGCTAAAGCCTAATTCCACAAAAATTCCTTCCTTTTAAAAGTGGCCACTGGAAAAATTTTAATTACATACATGACTCACATTTTACTTCTACTGGACAATGCTGCTCTAACAAATTAGGCTGAACCTCTGCCCTGTAATGACTTGGGCAGTGAAAGAATAACAAAGCTTAATACTGTAATTCTACTTTGAAACTTGGAGCATCTTTTATATAAATGAACTGTCAAGACTATTTTAATACAAGGCTTATAGAGAGACAAACAACACCTATCACTTCTCATTGAAAACATTATCCATTGTTCAAAGATGAAAAGCAACACTCACACAAATAATGTGAAATAGAAGAGACCACATGAAGAAGTTTTCATGAGGGCAATGACGCAACACAAAAAAATGAGATGTGAAGAACTTCCATTTACTTCAAATAAAGTGTAAAATACCAATAGTGATTCTCAAATGAAACATGTTGATTTCATTTTCCTAATGATTTTATGTTTTGTTCCCAAAATCACTCCAGAATATTTCAAGCAATTAAATGTGTTTTCTTGTTTGACAAGTCATTGAACCTAGCATCTTCTGCACCTATGGTGATGATGAACTAGAGTCCCACAGGGGGAGTCTCTCACAACATTAGACTGAACAGGCCAAAACAGGAACACATACATTCTCATCTTTCCCCCAAACTTGGCAAGTAAATGCCTGGAACGGCTACACAAGCTAACAGCTCCCAAAGTTTGGCTGGAGCATCTGAAGTGGATCCATGGGGCACTTCCTCCTTTGATTCTTAGCTGCCATTGTGCCCATGTCCCATACTTGTTTCCAAGCCCCACAAATGGCCTGAAAACCGCACGTATTTAACATGTGGTCGAATGGTTCCTTGAGTTACAAGAATACAAGTCCCCCCTCCGCCCGCCACCCCCACCTCCCATGGCTTCTTTCTTCCATTCTTGCTCCTTTCCGGTTTCCTGCCTTTAACAACCAGCCTTGCACCTGCTGCTCTGACCGCCCTTCCTCTTCTTGCTCGCTATGCACGTGGAATACAGCTGGGTTTCCTCTCCTCTCCTGCATACACGAAAGGCACTCTGACTCCCTCTGGGCCACAGATCCCCAGGAAACCCTGCAGGAAGAGCCTGGTCTTCAGGCCTGCATTTCAGACCCCTCATGGGGACCAGACACCCTAAACTTTTCTACTATGCCCTCTGCCTCTCACGTGAAGCAGAAAGAAAGAGTTCCTGCAAACTTGAGACCCCTGGATTGCTAAAAGTGGAGCTGGCATTTAATTCTCATCACTGAAAGGAAGTGATGGCTTTCTTCTAAAATGCAAAGCAGCAAATAATGGTTATCTATTATTTAAATATGAGTACTATCTATATCAAGGATTTTGGTACCTTATTTAAACCTGAAAGAACTCTATTAAGAGAAGTGGGCAAGCCAGAATGATTATTCCATTGCATGCATCGGATACAACTTGTGTGCTGTGTCCGAGGTCCTGTGACTGGCAGGCACTAGGATCTGTGCCTAGATTCTGGGTCTTCCTTCTTGTAGGAAAACCAGGAAGGCGTGACTCCAAGTGTGGCCTGTGACAGGTGCTGGCCCATGAGGAGATGGATCCCGAAAGAGAGGGGAAGCATTTAGGAACTTTAACAGCGTAAAGAAAGCTGAAAGCATTCAAAAATGCTTTTGAACTGCGGTGTTGGAGAAGACTTCAGAGTCCCTTGGACAGCAAGGAGATCAAACCAATCAATCCTAAAGGAAAACAGTCCTGAATATTCATTGGCAGGACTGCTGCTGAAGCTCCAATACTTTGGCCACCTGTTGTGAAGAGATGACTCATTAGAAAAGACCCTGATGCTGGGAAAGATTGAAGGCAAGAGGAGAAGGGGCCGACAGAAGATGAGATGGTTGGATGGCATTACTGACTCAGTGGGCATGAGTTTGAGTAAGCTCCGGGAGTTGGTGATGGACAGGGAAGCCTGGCGTGCTGCAGTCCAGGGGGTCACAAAGAGTTGGACAAGCCAGAATGATTATTTGTGAGCAACTGAACTTTGAACTGAACAGCAAAATGACATGGCCACATCATTTTTTATTCTGTTTTTCAGAAGTACCAGTCCACAACGAATTAGTAAGAATTAAAAGGGTTCCTCTCTTGCCACAGGTATTTTGAGAAGTACTGCTGAACTTGTGGTAGTGCTTATCAGAAATTTCTTGATAATCATGTGTACACAAATCTGCTGTTATTACATCATTATCAATCTTGCATGAAAGTACTAGACGTACTCCCCTTTCTATTGTTTAACATCAAATCAAGCTCAATAGATAAGGAAAATGTACTTATCTAAACCCTTCCTCAAAACTGTCAAGAAGCACAAAGTACCTGTTCAGAAATTCTGATATCACATTTGTTAAAAGTTCTGCGAACTGTACACAAGATATAATTCAAACATTTTTGTATTTCCTTATTTCCAGCTTCATCCTTTCCACTCTTCTTCTAAACTTTTATTTTCCAGTCGGACCCATGAACGCTCCCTTGTTAATGGAGCTCCCACTGTACTCAGGGCAGCTGTCCTGGGAATGAGATCATTCTAAGTGAGCTCTGCAAACCCATTCCCCTTTGCCAGGTATTCACTCTAAACTTTCTGTGGAGTGAGGCTCAGCAACAGGCTTCAAGCTGGCCCTAGAACCAAGCAGAGAAGCCAGGACCAGGGAGATGTGAGGCAAATCTAATGAAAAAAAATTTTTTTCTTTCTAATTAAAGGACAGCTGTTCCTTTTGGCACAGTCCGGATTCCTTTCAGAAGTAATGTGTATTCCAAGAGGGCAAAGCCTTGGTTTGATTTATTCAGAGATGCATCCCAAGAGTACAACAGATTCTCAAAGACTATCTGCTGAAAGAACTAAATGAGGATGTTTTGTGAAGATGTGATGGTTGCCACTATGGCAGTCATTTTGTGACCTTGAGGAAGGACCAATGGAATTGCATATGCATCAATGTGAAGCCCTGATATTGCGAAGTCTCTGAACAAATGCTTGTTATTAAATGTGATCTGTATATTCTTGTGTAGGTCACTGTTGGCTGAGTTATTTTGTCTTATCACTGGAGAGTTGGGGCTCTGCCCAAAGGGACACTGAGGGGTATCATGTACGTGTGTGACACACCTGTACGGTCTGATGGTAGACTGAAGAGGTTAAATTTTAGAAGCGAAGGATCACCCCTGGGAAGTATGGGGTTCCAATATGGAACAGACTTACACCAGAAAGATCAAGCTGCATGGTGAAAATGCAAGGCTGATATATAGCTTAAAACTCTACAGTGGTTAATACTGTCAGCCACGAAAACACCCAGAAGGCAAATGAGCCGTGGAGCAGAGGTCACCAGTGGCAACGTGAACTGGTGTGCTATGCCAAAGCCAGACAGACATCCCACAGTTGTGGTCAAGTTCAAATCTAGGTCTGGAAAGTCGGAATCAAAGACAGAATGAATGGACCCAGGTTCTGTGAGCACAGTGAGGACCAGTAGGTGGTGGTATCATGGGAAACAATCAGATAGGCAGGAGGCTTTTGACACAAAAATTGAGGAAGAAGTTCTGAAAGTGTAGCGAGGACCTGCCGAAGAAGGGGAGAGAGGAGGAGGAGGGCGGGGGAGCTGGCAAAGAAGAGATGTTCTCAGGCCTTGGGTGGGTCACGAGGTGAGGTCATGTGCAGGAGTGGAAAGGCTGACATCAGGTGAGGGGTGTGGGAAGGCTTCGAGGGGGGGAGGCAAGGGCACAGAGGTCACCTCCTCCAAGGCTGGCGCCAATGTGTCCTAGAATCCACTGGAGCACTTTTCTCAATATTGTCCAGCAAACCATGGAATCTGAGACAGAGGAGAACATGAGTATCACCCAAGACAAGCCTATCCATCTGGAGGGAGGTGAGGTCAGTGAGCCAAAGGGACCTCACAGACTCCACCGGTTCATGACTAAATGGCTCACCTCTCCTCCCAGACCTGAGACGCTGTTTCACACCTGGGCTTACCATGTGATTATACAAAGCTGTTCAAGTACGGTTTGATGGCTCCTTAAAATACGTGTTCCGTGTTCGCATTTTTTGAACATGAAAGGCCCACACATGAATCCAACTGAAGCAAGAAAACAATGAAATCCCAACACGGGTTCATGAGCAAGAGGAACTAAGAGACCCAGGTCTGTGCGAAGGAAAGGAATGAGTTAGTTCTCTTAAACGAGGGAGTAAAAACAATGGAAGAATGAGAGGGCAGGTTGGACGGCAAATTTAAATTCTGAACAGGTCACATATATGTAAAATCAGAGATTCAGTAGTTCAAGATTAAAAAAAAAAAAGATCCTAAGAGTCAACTAATATGTATTGAAAGACAACCTCAGAAAAACACAGAGACAAATGGGGAGGGAGGGAAGGACTAAAGATTTGTTTTAAATCAGACCACAAACCCTGACAGATCCAAACCTAAAGCTATAAACCCTATCTGGAAATCCTCACAGAGCAGTCTCCCTCTTGGGAATCAACTGCTGTGATTTTATCTAATGATTGTAATTAAACCCTTTTTATCCTGCCAAACTAAGCCCTGATCTCACTCTATTCACTGCTGGACTATTTCTACTTCTCTGTCCACCACATAGGACAGGTCACACTCCCTCTTATTCAGACTTGCTGTGAGAAACCATGCTGAGCAATACCAATTGAGGGGCAGCCGTCACTCTTTGTAGATGTTGGCAAGAAAGCTCAAATCAGTCCTGAAACTGCTGAAATAGCTGTGAAACTTACCAAGTCGCTTCTGCAATAACCCAGGTCATGACGATATGACAAGGATGCTGAGGCAGAGAATGTAAAGCAGGGGATGAGGAGGAAAGACAGGTGGGTGTCCAGGAGCCAGGCAACCAGGAAAATGTGTCCACCTGAGAGCTGTCATAGACCACCAGAGTTATTACTCTTATGATGCTGATCAGCTGGGACTAGGGCATGCCATCATGATAACATAAATCAGTGTACAGATAACAATCAGGAGAATAAACTTGTGATTTCTTGCTTTAAGATAATTGAACTTCTGAGACAAAACACTTCTGACCCACTGAACACTAGAGACTGTTCACCATACTTAAGTTTCAAAAAATTGTTCTTTTTAAAACATCAGGATACACAGAAAAACAACAGTTCTTAGAGACAGAAAAACCAATGGTTCTTAGAGACAAGAAGGTCAAACCAGTCAAGCCTAAAGGAGATCAACCCTGAATATTCATTGGAAGGACGGATGCTAAAGCTGAAGTCCCAATACTTTGGCCACTTGGTTCAAAGAGCCAACTCATCAGAAAAGACCCTGGGAAAGACTGACGGCAGGAGAAGGGGATGACAGAGGATGAGATGGCTGGATGGCATCACCGAATCAATGGACATGAATTTGACCAAGCTCTGGGAGATAGTGAAGGACAGGGAAGCCTGGCATGTTGCAGTTCATGGGGTCACAAAGAGTCTTGCAAGACTTAGTCACTGAACAACAGCAGAGACAAATAAATAAAAATTCATATTAGGACCGAAGAGCTTGAAATACAAGAAGGTATGAAAATAGCAACTCGGAAAATTTTGAGCTAAAACCTAGAATGTCATTAGAAAGACATTATTCGTTATTAGAAAGAATGTAATCTCATCAGATTCTCAATTGTTGGTTGACAGCTGGAAGGAGCTTAAGAAATTATCCCATCTCATCATCCATTTATACAGGAAGAAACTGAGACGAAGTTACCTGTCTACGTTTGTCTAAAAGGATGTGCTAAGAAAAGAGTTACCTCACTGATAATGGATGTGGCTGGTTTATAAATATTCATCAATACAGGTTGGTCTATCAGAAAAAATCAAACAGAGAACGTTACTTGAAAGCCTTTTGGTGCGGTCTGGCCTGAGAGAGGTGGCATCATATTGGCAAGTCCTTGGTAAAGTCTACTCTCCCGAATGAAAATGAAGGCTTGGTCTCCTAGGAGCCTTTTCTCTTGCTTATTCATGTATTAAAGTGGCTGTCTGCAAGTCCTAACGGGAAATTAGCCAGCCTTAGACATAGCCAATATCTGTTAAGTATAAATTAGGAACGCCACAAAATATTCCGCTAAGCACTTGAAAGTTTCTAGGAAACAGGAGGTAAGGCAATGCCCAAAGGCCAGGGTATTCCCATCCCCGGGGCCTGGACAGGACTGGTTCCGGCTGGAGTCCCAGCATCCCAGAGTTGTGTGACTCAAGATGCTGAAATCTAGAAGCCCTTCTTGATGCCCCTACCTGGGGAGAGGACCCAATGAGAAAATTCAAGGAAGGCACAGGAAACAGAAAGCATACTTAAGACAACAACACGATCTTTCTCCTCATCCATCCTTAGAAAAACATGTTTCACACACTTCCCCTGAAAGTGTTAGTCCCTCAGCTGTGTCCAACTCTTTGTAACCCCATGGACTATAGCCCACCAGGCTCCTCCATCCATGGGATTCTCCAGGCAAGAATACTGGAGTGGGTTGCCATTTCCTTCTCCAGGGGACCTTCCCCACCCAGGGATTGAATCCAGGTCTCCTGCTCTGCAGGCAGATTCTTTACCATCTGCGCCACCAGAGAAGCCCAAAAGCCATACTTGATGAGGATGGGACTTGAACCCATGCATGCAGAGCACAATGGATTAGTAGTCCATCACGATAAACACTCGTCCACCTTGACGCACTTCCCTTAGTGATCCAATTTACTTATTAACACTCACCACGTTTCCCATTCACACGCTAGTAAAGTAATGCTCAAAATTCTGTAAGCCAGGCTTCAACAGTATGTGAACCGTGAAATTTCAGATGTTCAAGCTGGTTTTAGAAAAGGCAGAGGAACCAGAGATCAAATTGCCAACATCTGCTGGATCATGGAAAAAGCAAGAGAATTCCAGAAAAACCTATTTCTGCTTTATTGACTATACCAAAGCCTTTGACTGTGTGGATCACAATAAACTGTGGAAAATTCTGAAACAGATGGGAATACCAGACCACCGGACCTGCCTCTTGAGAAATCTGTATGCAGGTCAGGAAGCAACAGTTAGAAGTGGACATGGAACAACAGACTGAGAAAAGCAGTTTGTCAAGGCTGTATATTGTCACCCTGCTTATTCAACTTCTATGCAGAGTACATCATGAGAAACGCTGGGCTGGATGAAGCACAAGCTGGAATCAAGATTGCTGGGAGAAATATCACTAACCTCAGATATGCAGATGACACCACCCTTATGGCAGAAAGTGAAGAAGAACCAAAAAGCCTCTTGATGAAAGTGAAAGAGGAGTGAAAAAATTGGCTTAAAGTTCAACATTCAGAAAACTGAGATCATGGTATCCAGTCCCATCACTTCATGGCAAATAGATGGGGAAACAGTGGAAACAGTGACAGACTTTATTTTGGGGGCTCCAAAATCACTGCAGATGGTGACTGCAGCCATGAAACTAAAAGACATTTGCTCCTTGGAAGAAAAGTTACAACCAATTAGATAGCATATTAAAAAAGCAGAGACATTACTTTGCCAACAAAGGTCCACCTAGTCAAGGTTATGGTTTCTCCAGTAGTCATGTATGGATGCGAGAGTTGGACTATAAAGAAAGCTGAGCACCAAAGAATTGATGCTTTTGAACTGGGTGTTGGAGAAGACTCCTGAGAGTACCTGGGACTGCCAGGAGAGCCAACCAGTCCATCCTAAAGGAGATCAGTCCCGAATATTCATTGGAAGGACTGATATTGAAGCTCCAATACTTTGGCCACCTGATGTGAAGGACTGACTCATTTGAAAAGACCCTGATGCTGGGAAAGATTGAAGGTGGGAGGAGAAGGGGACGACAGAGGATGAGATGGTTGGATGGCATCACCAACTCAATGGACATGAATTTAAGTAAACTCTGGGAGTTGGTGATAGACAGGGAGGCCTGGCGTTCTGCAGTCCATGGGGTCGCAGAGTCAGACATGACTGAGTGACTGAACTGATGTTTCCCATTCTTAGATTTAAAGCATAGTTTTCAGGGTTCTGGTAATACTTTTTCCATGAATTTACTTTTCCATACATCTACCCCATATTGATGTTATGCCCTTCATAAATTCTATCTGAGGATGTGGTCCTAAGTTAAGAAAGTGGTGAACAAGTTCAAGAGGAAACAAAAGCCTCTTCATGATGGGACAGCCACAGTCAGTGTGGAAGGGCTCCACCAACACACAGGTGTTGTCTCTTTCCAGAGAGACAAGTATGATCACTATTATTTATCTACCACCATGACCAGCGTTGGCCAGTGTGTGCCAGAATCTGAGCCAACAGACATGATCACAGTTAACCTTGCAACCACCTTAAAAATGGGTGACTTCGGTCCTCACACCATCAAGGAGGCAACTCGAGTGGCTACACCAGTGTCACATGACTGGTGAAAGGCAGGGAGTCCAGCATTTCCTATAAGACTTCACTCTGTCCACCACACTACATGGCTTCTAATACGTCTTCGCTAATCATTTTAATCTAGAACTGTTGAAAGATTAACCAGTTTTATCAGTCTGTGTACTATAGAGTGTCTGAAGGACAGATTGCTTTATTCACTAGCAAACAGAAATACAATCAACTTGTCCCCTGAGAATCATAAAACCTTACGCTATTAGTCCTAGAATGTGTAGAAAAACAGGCCCAGGTTAACTGACCACTATAGAGTCACTGGGCAGGCTGGGATTAGGTTTGAATTAGAGCTTATCTTTTGTGATTCAGGCCACAAAACCACGGGACCAGGCCTGGTGGGACCAGTGTGGTGGAGAGACACATCGTACACTGGTGACTGTTCTCACAAGTCCTCCTGGGTCTGGCTTCATCTTTTCCCACATCCATGATTTGGCCTCATCATCTATATCTGAGGCCAAAACATGATTTATTAACTGAAATGGAAATGATTTAGAGACAACCTATTCATCAGTTCATTTCCTTCTGTACTTTTGCACCCAACCCCTCAAATACAGTTACTAGTCAACCAAAGAGCATTGCTTCATCTATGCCCATACGTCAGGAGGAGAAGGGGGCGACAGAGGATGAGATGGTTAGATGGCATCACCAACTCAATGGACAGGCGTTTGAGCAAACCCGACCAAGCGAGTGAACACCAACAAGCTCCATCCCATCCACAGTACCATCAAAAACAATAAAATGGTTAGGAATAAGTGTAACCAAGGAGGTGGAAGGTCAGTACTTTCAAAACTATGGGGCCGCAGAGAGTCAGACACGATCGAGCGACTGAACAAGTGACGATATGTCCGTTAGTCTATTCATCTCTCTCTACACCTGCTCTCAGCTCTACAGTTTACTGACTGTGCAGCACCGAACAGAGGGCAATCCGGGTTTTAGGCTCAAAGCAGAACCAAGAAGAGAAAAGCCTGCACACCCTCGTCAGTCGCTAAAAGCCCTTCAAATATTCCCAAACCTCTTTCTCAACTGTTTCAATACTTCATGCCAACATGTTGTAACAGGGAGAGTGGATGTGCTCTGGGCAGGCAAGGTGAGTAATGCAGAACAAGTGCCGATTGTTTGTAGTTCATTTGTGTGTGTGTGTGTGTGTTTGATCAGGCATGAGAAGGGAAAGGCTTTAACTCAGTCGACACTGGCAGAGCCCCAAGCCTGTGTGAACCGGGAAATGGCCCAGCACAGCAGCCAGCGCTCCTGAGCAGGAGTGGACCGTGTGCTGATGCAATGAGGCGACAGACATCACTGGTCCAAGAGCTGGTTAGCGGCACTGAGATTTGCAGTGTTTCGTACATCTGATCCCAGACCCCGGCACTAACGGGCTGCGTCTGAACCTGGAAATCCAAGTCACGTGACACCACCAGCAGGTCCGACCTGCCCTTCCACCTCCACTCAGGACTCACTTTCCTAATCTGCAAGGCACCTCCAAGCAGAAGGCTCTCCGGGGTGCCTCCGTATGCACCCGCAGCTCAGTGTAAACTGAACAGTCCACGCTTCATTGGAATCGATGTAATGAAGGCATGGAATCAAACACGGAGGCCAACTTTTCAGAGTTAATACCAAAATCAACAAAAGGAAAAGAGAAAGAAAAAGAAGCCAAGCCAGGCTAATTTCCCTTCTGTAATTTCTCAAGCCACAATCAACATATTAAAGATTCTTTACATTTGGGGTTGGTTTCACTGGCTCAGCACAATTGGCCTCAGTCCTCACTTCTGTAGTGTAACAACCTTATTTAAACCATCCTCTACTTATATGGCACCATCGACTCAACAGATACACATCTGAGCAAACTCCAGGAGATGGTGGAGGACAGGGAAGCCTGGCGTGCTGCAGTCCCTGGGATCACAAAGAATCGGACACTACTGAGCGAATGAACAACAATAATTACTCATATGTGTTACCACCTTATTTAAACTGTTCCGTTGAAAACAACATCAAGGGATGCCTGAAAGATTTCATATTCAAGCCTCCGTCCTGTGCCTAAAGCACAAAGGCCGAAATCGCAGGAACTCAAACTTCTTGTGCATATTCAAACTTCATCTTCTGGTTTCTAAAGAGACTGTTTACAAAAGCATTGCTAAACAGTATCCGAAACATTTGTTCCCTGGTGAAATGTTCACCGCATTTTTAACACGGACACTGTCATTTCATAAAGGCAAACTCTGAGTCTATCACAGAATTCGAAAGCTGAACAGTATCCCCTTTTAAGTGAAATACTGGCAAACGAAGCATCTGGCGCACTTTAATGGGCTGTTTTATCCTTTCACAGTGGCTGAAATTAGGGCAGCCATTCATCTGAGCAAGCAGATAGCACAGGGCAGTTACGTAATCCTTCAGGGCACACTGATACTCAGGGTGCTCCACAGCTCCCCACAAATTTAAAATTTTCTAGTACTACGTACGAGGAAACAAAACAGTAATATATGTTTCACTTAATGACTCAATACCTGTGAAAAATGTGAAAGGATACTCTTTTCACCATAAATTCAACAGTTAAAACAAGGTCCAAAGTCATAACATGTGTTATAATAAAAATTCAATTGTGGATGTTATTTTTCTTTTACCAAGAACAATGGAAAAATAAGGATAAAGCCCAAGAAATAATCAGCATTGATATCTTAACCCAGTGACTTTCAGCCAAGGGTAATTCTGCCCTCTGGGGGACGCTTGGGGGAGAGTGGTTTGGTCCTAGCATCTATGGCTGTTGTTACAAATCCTTATAAGATGCACTGGACAGAACCCCCACCCCACCGCCAGCAGAGAACTGGGTCAACAGTGCCAAGGTTGAGACACTCTACCCCAAACTGATACATTAAAAAATATTTAAACAAGGAGGTGGAAGGAAAAGGCTGTGAAATCCAATTATGGACACCTTTCAAGTTTGAAGCACAACTCAGGGAAAAAAAAAAAAGTAGGTTACAAAGCTGGACTAGGAGGCCAAAGCTTAGAGGGGGGTTTGGGGCTGGAAAAACACAAGGGAAAGGTACTCACCTGGGCTGAGAGCGGGACAGGAGTGAGTGTTCCTATGGGAACAGCACAGGTGAGGAGGTGAGAGCAGGCCCTTGGCCAAGCCCACACCCAGGGAACCAGTTAAGAGCGGGAGGGGGAGAGGCTTGGTCAGAGAAGTGCCAGGAAGGAGGGGGTGGCTGGTGATGCCACAGGGGTGGGAGGTAGGGATTAGGAGGGCAGGGCAGGGAAAAACTGTACCTGCAAGCTTTCAGCAAGACAGAGGCAGAGGCAGCCTGGATGGCAGAACCTCGGAAATAAGAAAACGGGCATGGCCTCTTTTCAGAAATGTTTCAGCACTGAAAAGAAGGCCACTCAATTGAAGCTCTTAGTCATTCCTACCCCTTCTTTCTTTTACATAAATAAATACGTATATTTAAATACAGGAGGTGTATGTCTTCCCTGGTGCCTTAGATGGTAAAGAATCCACCTGCAATGCAGGAGACCCGGATTCGATCCCTGGGTTGGGAAGATTCCCTAGAAAAGGGAATGGCTATCCACTCCAGTTTTCTTTGGGAATTCCCGTGGACAGAGAAGCCTGGAGGGCTACAGTCCAGGGGGTCGCAAAGAGCTGGACACGACTGAGCAACTAACACTTACTAGATGGGACCCCCAGGGTAAAGTGACAGGGAATTCTTTCCCTGTGGATGAAACTCCAAGACGAGAACAGGACAGTTAAGAGAGGTGGCTGGGCCCTGCCCAGATCGCAAATTTCTCAATCTTGAAGTCAAGAGACCTCCCTGATCATACAGCGCAGAAAGGCTCCTTGGAGGTCAAAGGGGAGTGAGTGATGTTAAGCTACCCACAGGCCTTTTCAGTAGAATCCACCTTGGCTAAAAGATGCACGTGCATACATGGGAGGACCCTGAGAGATATCAAACATGGGCTGTGAATCAGGCAAATCAAAATGACTGGCCAAAGGAAACCCGGAAGAAGTGCCCCATGAGAGTAATTCAAACTGCCACAAGGCCGGGACTCGGTGACTCTCTTTGAGTCTGCCTGTGTGTCTACCCATATGTACTGTACTCTTCTCCTCTTAATAAATACTTTACTACTTCACTACTTTCCATCTTTGTGGGAATTTTTTTCTGCAAAGCCAAAAGGCCAGGGCCCTTGTCACTGACCACGGGTCTAGTGGGTAGGATATGGAGCTTTCACTGCCGCAACCTGACCTCAGTCTCTGGGTGGGAACCCAAACCCCGCTTCAAGCCACTGCAGACTGAGGCCACCTGAGATCAAAAGTGTCAGCCAGGAGATGGGCTCCAAGGAGAAGGAACTCTTTACAGCCCAACAGAGGGAAAATGATGGGCTATGGTCTTGGGAGAAGCAAGAAAATGTTAAACCAAGACGACAAGGTGAGACTGTTCTTCAGAAAGCCTGCAACAATTTAAACTTCCAGCGGCAAAGTACATGAATGCGAGTTTTCTCAGTCACAGTCTCTGGGATGTGTTACTGATAACAGAAAACCAAAAACTCATCCAGTCTTCACATCGGCAATGTTATCTCACTATTTTACATTTTACTTCTTTGATGATACTATTGAGGTTGTCAGGTTATTTCCCATTTGTATTATAACTTTTGAAAATTTCTTGCTCATGTGTTTTACTCATTTTTCTGCTAAAATATTTATTATTTTCTTATTGATTGGTGAGGGCTCTTTACATATTAAAGCTCTAAATCCATTATTATACTCTGGAAAAGCTTTTCTGGTTGTTGGCCTTAATGAAAGGCATGCTGCCCATGTGTGTATACATCAACAGCATAACAATGTGCAGACTCACATTTTAGCAAATAAACTTCTGACAATTTACCTTAAGGAAACAGTCTTAAATGAACACAAGTATTTACACACATGTGGATAATATACTAAGCAGCACTGTTTACAACAAGAAATAAAAGAAATAATCCAACAATAGAAATTTGACTTAAAGCACCACCACTGATAATTATATAGTCATGGAAAAAAGCACAGGAATGTTTTAAGATATATTAATAAAAAAAGTAAGTTACTAAAAACAAAATTACCATATGATCTAGCAATTCCAATCCTGGGTATATATCCAAAGTGAAGTCACTCAGTCACGTCCAACTCTTTTTGACCCCATGGACTAGCCTGCCAGGCTCCTCCATTCATGGGATTTTCCAGACAAGAACACTGGAGTAGGTTGCAGTTTCCTTTTCCAGGGGATGTTCCTGACCCAGGGGATTGAACCTGGGTCTCCCACACTGCAGGGCAGATTCTTTACCATCTAAGCCACCATATTCAGACAAAACTACAATTCAAAAAAATTAATGCACCCCCTATGTTCATAGAGAGTCCCTTGGACTGCAAGGAGATCCAACCAGTCCATTCTAAAGGAGATCAGTCTTGGGTGTTCTTTGGAAGGAATGATGCTGAAGCTTAAACTCCAGTACTTTGGCCACCTCATGTGAAGAGTTGACTCACTGGAAAAGACTCTGATGCTGGGAGGGATTGGGGGCAGGAGGAGAAGGGGACGACAGAGGATGAGATGGCTGGATGGCATCACTGACCCGATGGACGTGAGTCTGAGTGAACTCCGGGAGTTGGTGATGGACAGGGAGGCCTGGCCTGCTGCGATTCATGGGGTCGCAGAGAGTCAGACACAACTGAGCGACTGAACTGAACTATGTTCACAGCAGCACTATTCGCAATAGCCGAGACAGAAACAACTTCCATGTCGATAGGTGAACGGATAAAGATGTGGTACATATATACAACGGAAGACTACTCAGCCATACAAAAGAATGAAGTAATGCCCCCTGCAGCAACGTGGATGCAACCGGAGATCACTGCACCAAAGTGCAGAGAAAGACAAATGCCAGGTGATATCACTTACATGTGGAATCGAAAATACGACACAAACGAACCCATCTACACGACAGAAACCGACTCATGGACAAAGAACAGACAGGTGTTTGCCGACGGGGAGGGGGTTAAGGGAGGTAATGAGTGGGAGGCTGGGGTTAGCAGATGTCAACTTCTACACATAAAATGGATAAACAACAAGATCCTACTGCATATGTATAGCACAGGGAACTATATTCAAAATCCTGTGATAATAATGGAAAAAGAATTTTTTTAAAAAAGAATGTATATATGTTACAATCACTTTACTGTACAACAGAAATTAGCACGACATTGTGAATCAACTATACTTCAATAAGAATCTATTGGTTAAAAAAAAAAGGTTGACCATGATCCCAGTTTAAAGAAAAAACTACACATTCAACAAAATGTAAGCAGGATTGTCTCTTGGTAGTAAAATTATAGGTAAATGTAAGGAGATTTTTTGGGGATTCTGCACTGTTTCCAAATATTTTATGATCAATAAGTATGGTCTTTGTATTGGAGAGGGGTGGAAGAAAAACCTAATGACTTCTGTGATAATGTTTTTATTATAGCTACTCTTCATGGCAGTAGTATTTTTGAGTATCAGGGAAAGAACTGGCCTGAGGAAGGAAAACAGGAAACTCCCCAGGGTCAAAGGCCAGCACAGGGAAGTGCTGAGGAGAGAAGGTGGCAGACCCAGCTTTCTCCAAGGCCTTTCTCCAAGGCCGTGAGGAAACCCAGGGACACGAGACTCTGAGCCTAGGCACCACACTGCAATCAGCCCCAGCGCCCACCCTCTGGGCTCCAAAACCTGGACCCTTCGCTCTAAGGTCGCTGAGGAGAAACACAGCTTTTAGAACCCTTTATCCAGATCCTGGGTGAGCAGGGCATGCTTTACAACAAAGTCACAAACAGAAATCACACATTAAGGAGGCTGCTCGTGAAACTACTAATGCAAAGCCACTTAGGCTAGAAAACACACACCCCCACACACACCAGCCTGCCTGTGACTGACAGGTAGTCTGGGACTGGGGTTGGCTCAAACACTGTGGCTTAGATGGTAAAGACTCTCCTGCAATGCAGGATCCCTGGGTCGGGAAGATCCCCTGGAGAAGGAAATGGCAATCCACTCCAGTAGTCTTGCCTGGAGAATTCCATGGACAGAGAAGCCTGGCAGGCTACAGTCCATGGGCTTGCAAAGAGTCAGGCATGACTGAGCAACTATCACTCACTTCGGTTGGATGCTATTCAAGAAGTTCATCAAGACCAACCAAAATAAAAATGCACCCCTGGAGGGTGCAGGGAGGTGGTGGCATGGCTCTCTGGCATGGTGGGAACAGGGGAGACATGTACCCTGTTATGGCAGATGGCATCTTCTAGGTGGGAAGTAAGCAGGTGGGTTGGGCTGCCTTTGCCAACATGCTTTTCACCATGCCATGGTACTCTTCACGGTGAAATATTATTCATCCAACAGGGAGTGTATTTTCTCACTGCAAACAATAGGATTCTGGAACTGGGGTTCCATATATTGAAGCACAGAAAGACAGGCGAGAAAACCCAGAAGTCCAATACAATGAAAGAGCCAGAAACATGTGGCACTTCATCCTTCCCTTATGATGGTTATCAATGTTATGTCTAATTAATTTCCCCTATGGTGGCTCAAATGCCTGCAATGCAGGAGACCCAGGTTCAATCTCTGGGTCAGGAAGACATCCTGGAGAAGGGAATGGCAACCCACTCCAGTATTCTTGCCTGGAAAACTCCATGGACAGAAGAGACTCCAATGGTACAGTCCACAGGGTCGCAGAGTCGGACACAACATAGCGACTAACACACACGGTTGAAAAAACTCACGGTTAAAAATAAAACATTCTAACATTCAGCTTTCACTTGGCACTAGGAATTTATTTCTGTGAAGGCAGATTTGGCTAAGCGGCAGTCAGCCACATTATCATTCATTTCTTTTAAATGCAAGTCAGTTTAATATGAAAGCCCACCTTCACATTTAAAACACTTATTCTCTTAAAGGGCACTTTTAGCAACTGAATAGAAATCAGCTAAACACATTCAGGTGGCAGTAGAGGCAGAGATTAGCATTTCAGACGCTCTTTTATTATGTTCTTTAAATCTTTAGGGACTTCTACTCCGAGGAACAAGAGGATCTCAAGAAAATGAGTCTTACCAGGTTTCTCCAGGCAGATTGCAAAATATCAGCAAGTTCACGCTTGCATGAAACAAGCACAGGATGTTCAACAAATGACCATTCAGTTCCCGTAACTTCTCCCAGTTCCAGCCTTGTGTACCAGCCAGTTCATAATCCAACTTAGAAAGATGCTGATTCTTGTGCCCATTTCTTTAAAGGTTGGTATAAAGCACAGGGCAAGAAAAAGCCCCAGAACTATAGCATATACTCTTCCAAAGGGAACTTCTTTGACATCACAAATTCAAACAAAAGAACACCCTCCCCCTTCATCATTTCTCAGAGCGACCTAATAATATAAATGATTTTTTTTCCTATAAAAGGCGAATTCCATAAACAAAATACACTGCATCACCAATGCCTTATCCATGTGGTTAAGTCTTTTGTTTTTACACAGCAACAGTAGTTCAGACTTGCATATACAATCAAAATCAGCACTTACCCATTTGTTTAGAAACTAAACACTTCTGCTGCTCAGGGAAACCTGAGGAAAACAGCAAAAAACCTGTTTTCCTCAGGCTTGACAAATTTCAGAACTGCGATCATCGTGAAACTTTTAAACAGCGCAAATAAAGAGGAAAAAACCCTACCTTGGGTCTCTCTTGCCCCCTTCAGCTTTTGTCCACTGTAAACGGCTGCATCTTTAGCAGTCCGGGCTGCAAGCATCTGAGCCCGCAGACACAAAAACCGGCTTTCTTCAGCTTCGCAGTCTTTTATGTGGTGTCTTGGGCCCTGCTTGTTCAATTCCTGATTTTACTGAAAGAAGTCCAGCCTGGCGAGGCTGGGGCGGGAGAGCAACTGCCCGAGACACTTTCGACCGTAGAAGCAAACGAATCACCTTCTACGCGCCAACACGTGTGCGGAGACATTAGGAAGGTCCAAAAAGTCTGACTTTTCAAAGATGATTAATATTAAAAAGAAAAAAAAAATGTCCCGGGACAAAACGCCACAATTTAGTGGTGACCTTGGAAACTCCACCCTGACAACAGCAGCCCTCCCTTGAGCCCTGCTTCATTTATGGCTATTTATCCTGGTCTTTGCATTTGGCTCCTGAATAGTTGCCATGACGACTCAGTAAACAGGATTCAAGTGACCACTGAGGGGTTTAGTGGGATTGTTTTGTTTAGGGAGAAGAATGGTAGCTTTAAGGCTTCCCCTACTAACGTTTCCTGAAAAGGTAGAGCTGTCTTTTCTTAGACTGTGGTTAGGTGATGGTCTCAAAAATCACAGATGCAGGCGATGAGTGCTCTGGTTCCAGGAGAAGAGGCGACAGGAGTCGCAATCAGAACAACAGGAAGAGTTCTGGAAGGTTACTGCTTTCAAGGGGGCTTTGTCCAGTATGGATGCAGAGAAAGCATCATCACAAAAGGCTGTAAGACTAAGTGAATGTGGGGCGGAGTCAGTCTGATAATCCAGACAGTTCTAAAAAAAACCCTGGCTCCTGGGTTCTCCTTTGCTCTCTCTGTGTCTCCATTTTTTCATTTAGTCTCTCTTCAATAAAGCAGTGGCTCAGTGGTAAAGAACCCGCCTGCAATGCAGGAGATGTGGGTTCGATCCCTGGGTCAGGAGATCCCCTGGAGAAGGAAATGGCAACCCACTCCAGTTATGGAGAATCCCATGGACAGAGGAACCTAAGGGGCTACAGTCCATGGGGGAGCAAAAGAGTCGGATACAACTGAGTGACTCAACAACTATAAAGCAATATCAATCAGACTGTGAACCACAGAAACTTCATTCTCAGTCTTCATCACTTGGCCAGGCAATCGAAACCATCCTATTCTTATACAATATTACCTGAAAAAGTGCTCACCAGGTTGTAAACAGATGATGAACATTAATATTTTGACACATCACGATGGTACGCCTTTGTCAAAACTCAAAGAATCTACAACACAGTGAACTTTAATGATAATTTTCGATTTCAATAATAATGGATCAATATTGGTTCACTAATGGTAACAAATGTACACTAACATAAGAGGTGCCTAACAGGAGAAATTGTGTGTGTGTCTGTGTGTTGGAGGGGAGAGTAATATGGGAACTCTTTGTACTCTATGCTCAAATTTTCTGTAAATTTTAAAATATTCTAAAAAATAAGGTTTATTCATTCTTTATTTTTAATTGGAGGATGTTGGTGCTCAGTCATGTCCAACTCTCTGTGACCCCAGAGTCCACAGGCTCCTCTGTCCATGGGATTCTTTGATATTTGGCAAAACTAATACAATTATGTAAAGTTTAAAAATAAAATAAAATGTAAAAAAAAAAAAAAAAAAAAGATTGCAAAAGCCATAGCATTAAAAAAAAAAAAAGAATATTGCTTCTCCAAGGGATCTTTCTGAGCTAGGAATCAAACCCAGGTCTCCTGCATTGCAGGCAGATTCTTTACTGTCTGACCCACTAGGGAAGCCCCACGTTTCAACCGGAGGATAACTGCCTTACAATATTGTGTTGGCTTCTGCCACACATCAGCATCAATCAGCCACAGGTGTACGTATGTCCCCGCCCTCTTGGACCTCACCCCACCCTCCCCACCCACCCCTCTAGGTTGTCACAGAGCAACCCACTGAGCTCCCTGTGTTAAAGAGCAATTTCCTATTAGCTCTCTATTTTACATATGATAATGTACATGTATACGTTTCAATGTTACTCTCCCAACTCCTCCCACCCTCTCCTTCCCCTGCTGTGTCCAAAAACCTGTTCTCTACGTCCGTGTCTCTATTCCTGCCCTGCAAGTAGGTTCATAGTACCATTTTCCTTGATTCCATATATCTGGGTTAATATACGGTATTTGTTTTTCTCTTTCTGATGTACTTCCCTCTGTGTAACAGGCTCTAGGTTCACCCATCTCACTACAACTGACTCAAATGTGTTCCTTTAAAAAAAAAAAAAAAAAGAAATTAAAATGTTCATCCATAACCATGTCAAAGGCTAAATGGAAAAAAAAAAAAAAAGATTAAGAAGCTGGTTACACAACAATCTTCCAAAAGTATTCTATTTAAAACTAAACTCCAAAAGGAGGAGGTCTGGACACAGTCTGAGATTTTCCGTGATTCAGCTTAAACGGGGGGTAAAACTGTGAGGATGAAAGGAGCATATTTTTCACCCCACACATGAAATGCAACTACGGACTGTTAGACTGAAGTGTAGCTGTTTCATGTCCCTGTTACCTCATTTAATACTCACAGCTGCTCTCGTGAATGAGGCTTCCCTGGTGGCCCAGATAGTCAAGAATCTGCCTGCAAAGTGGGAGACCCGGGTTCCATCCCTGGGTTGGGAAGATCCCCTGGAGAAGGGAATGGCAACCCACTCCAGTATTCTTGCCTGGAGGATCCCACGGACAGAGGAGCCTGGCGGGCTCAGCAGGCACCTTCACTACGCACACTTGGGAGAGTAGCAACAACCCCAAGGCCATATGACCGCTTGGTGATAAGAGGCTGGACGGACCGGGCACACACACCTCTGACTTACATCAATTCCACTCCAGTGCTTTAGGGGCCTTGCACCTGGGCGGCTGCGCAATCTCCTTCCCAAAAGGGCGGGTCCTCGGGGTTTCAGAACTCCCCAGACCCAGGGCACCTTGCAACCCGTGTCTCAGCAGCAGTGAGCAGAGCCGCCTGTGCCCTTCGTGCGGTGCATGAATGAATGACCTAGTCACCCAGGTTCCATGGGTGACCGGGGAGCACGCAGAGGGCAGCTGGGGACATGTGTGGCAGTGGTAAGAGCAGCCGTGGGAAAACAGCTGCACTGAAAAGAACAGGAAAATCAAAGGCGTGAAAGACACAAGCAGAGTTAGGAATAAGGCGAAGCCATATCAAACCCAGCTGTCCTCAAGAGCCTAGAGATACTGCAGTTTGATGTAGGGATGTGTGACGGAAAAATTCTAAGATAACATTTCTTGCAGGCGGCTGGTTACTAGACCAGGAAAAATGTATACTTATTCAGAGCTTAAAATATTTGACATACTCATACGAATAAATATTTGCCATTTTACTTTCATCTCAAGTGACTGGATAAAAATCAGCAAATGGAAGATAAAGAAGTGCAGATTTCATTCAGTAGGAGTGAAGACCTTTCTCATAAATAGTAAGGGCATAAAAAGAAAGAAAAGATAACAGGGTCCCTTTAGGTGTAAACAAAGAGTAAATTATCCATTCCTGAGGATTAGTTTAGGAAGAGGGAGACGGATCCTTCGGTGTATCATTTAAAGGGGACAAACAGATCATATTTCATCAATTCTTTATGCAAATGTTCCTTTCTCCATACGCCTGAATGTGTCCACGGCTTGCTGACATCTGAACAGCCATCATGATGCAATTCCATACCGCATGTGCATGGATTTCATTACAGCTTTTCATTGTCTTTGAAAATCACAGGCACTATTGGAACTACTTGCACTGAGTCCAGCTGGCCTTTAAATGTAGCCTAAATATTCCTCTTTAGAGTCATCAAAGAAATGGAAAGTCATTTTATCTGCAGAAAGGCCTGGAAATGGAGCGACAAGGTGTAACTCTTACCAGCAGAGCGAGGATCTGTGATGGACAAACGACCTCCATTTCATTGACCATTTCAACGACCCCCCTTGCAAAGCCAAAAGCAAGTGCCTGGAGACAGGACAGCATGGTGCTGTAGCTAAGTGGCTTAGGAACAACTTCTGCTTTTAGAGTGATGTATAAAATAATGGTGCCTTTACAACCATGAGAATCTTTGAGTCAATAAAATATGGTAATAGATAATGTTTGAACTGGATGATGTATAATTCTAGAAAGTGAAAAGTGAGAGTCTCTCAGTTGTGTCCGACTCTTTGCAACCCCATGGACTATAGAATCCATGGAATTTTCCAGGCCAGAATACTGGAGTGGGTAGGCTTTCCCTTCTCCAGGGCATCTCCCTAACCCAGGGATTCCACACTGCAGGTGGATTCTTTACCAGCTGAGCCACAAGGGAAGCCCAAATTCTAGAAAGTTCAATCAAAATGCTAAAATATAGCATTTAACCTTTCAGGTTCAACTCTTGTTATCCAGCAGGTTTGTACACCCAAACCTCCTCACCAAATCCTGGCAGAGAACACATTCCCTAGGGGAATCCCACTTAAGGATTTGAGCGTCTGTGTATGAAGCAGCAAGGCCAACTCTCAATATTTGTGAATGAGTCTCCTGCGCTGTGATTGGCTCTTTCCAAAGGGCTCCAGATCCTAGGGGTGGGGGACATTGCATCTGAGAAGGGGTCATCTGGGAGAGAAAGATAGCATATTAACACAGAAAGGCTGAATCACAGTAAGAACATCACTGTAATACTGACCTACTGGTTTATCCCCAGGGTAACTTCCGACTGCAGAAATCAAAGATGATCCAGCAAAAAACAGACCAGAAATAACCCAACTAGAATGAAACCTACAGCAGTAAGGATTAAAGATGGTGCATAAGTCTATCTCTGGCAAAGTCAAGTATTCACACACCATGGGCATAATCATGGTGTCCTTTGACGAGCAATTCAATTCAACATTTACTGAGCACACATGAGGGCCTGGATGTAGACTGGGCTACACAGCAGCGTGCAAAGATGGAAGACACAGCCAGCAAAGCTGTACATGGTCAAGATCTTCTGTATTTATGGAATACCTTATTCAGAAAATAAGCCAGCCAGGGCTTCCCTGGTGGCTCAGATGGTAAAGAATCTGCCGGCAATGCAGCAGACTCGGGTTCAATCCCTGGGTCAGGAGGATTCCCTGGAGGAAGGAATGACTACCCACTCCAGTATTCTTGCCTGGAGAATTAATTCCATGGACGGATGAGCCTGGTGGGCTACAGTCCAGAGTCGGACACGACTGAGCGACTAGCTCACTCACTTACTCAGAAAACAGCACTGGGGTAGAGACACCAATGCCTAAAAAGGAATGTAAAGGGTCACTGGAATAAACTCAGAAAGGCCCGTGAGAAACAAGATGAGTAAAATGAGAGGGGAAAAGATCTAGAAAGAATAAGACAGGACAAAACAGTCAAGGTAGGAAATGCACTATAATAGTATCAGAACTTTCTAACATGTACACTCTGTTAAAACAAACAAAAAACCTAAGGAAAAACATAGCAGGCAGCACCCCTGGGGCCACCCAAACACGAACCCCTGGGACTAAATGTGCCGGATTCAGGAAGCCATTCATTAAATCACCATGCCTCTGGAAACAAAAGGCTCCGGTTTCTGTAACACTAACATGGCACTCTCAGATGCTGTGTGGTCCTGAGTGTTGTCTTAAACAGGGACCTGGGCCGGTGTCAACAGCGGCTGCATGAAGAGAGGGACACAGGTCAGCAGGACTCACTTAAGGGGAAAAACTGGCCTCCCCTGAAGTCTCTAGAAGACGACTTCAGTGTGAGACGGTTGGGCTGTCCTCGTATCTCGGAGCCTGAAGACGGTGCTTTAAGACAAGGCCATCACAGTGGGGCCAGCCCTGTGTGTCCAGCTCCACTGTCCTACTGGATGTTCCATTTTCCAGCAAACATGGCTGCACTCCAACTCACAGACCGCAGGGCTTCCCTCCTGGGACGCCTGGTCCAGAGCTCCCCTTGGCGTGGACACCCCTCTTCCCTTAGAAAAACCTGACTCCACGTAGCCACCTCTGCTAGAAGCTTCCCCCCAGAGGCCCCCAGCGTCAGGGCCATTCAGTTGACCCATATCCTGCCTTTTTAGAGCAGACCTGATAGAATCTTTGAGGATATGGTTATGCGGAGTTAAAACTTAAGGGGACCCTGCAGGAATCAAAGATGCTTCTGCCTAGAACCCAAGAGTTCCCCATATCAAAAGACAGAAGGAAGAGTGATGAAAGCCAGGCAGATCCTTCACATTTCCTTTTAAGCTTTGGCTTCTCCACCCCAGTACTTCTTTCTGAATAAGTGAGTGAGTGAGTTGCTCATGGCATCCGACTCTGCGACCCCATGGACTGCAGCCCACCAGGCTCCACCGTCCTGTGAATTCTCCAGGCGAGAACACGCCCTGCTGCTCCTGTAGCAAGTGGGCCTCGCACTCGGGGGTGGGAAGTGCAGAGAACCAGTTCTCACACCCAGGAAGGCTCTCCTGATATTTATCCATCTGTCCCCTTGTTTAATTCTGAACTGAGGAATGTTAATAATGGACTTTTCTGACTAAAAATTATTTGCTGAAACAACAAGCAAGGAGAGAAGGCAGAGATCACAGGCCACAGGACACCCTGGGGGAGAAACTCTGAGGAGGCAAAGCAGGTTTTCTCTGGTACCGATATCTTCTGGGGTTGGTCTGGACACATCTGGCCAGAAACTACTACTGCCTAAGCAAATCACAAAGGTCCATCTAGTCAAAGCCAAGGTGTTTCCAGTGGTCAGGCATGGACGTGAAAGTTGGACTATAAAGAAAGCTGAGCACCGAAGAATTGATGCTTTTGAACCGTGGTGTTGGAGAAGACTCTTGAGAGTCCCTTCGACTGCAAGGAGATCCAACCAATCCATCCTAAAGGAAATCAATCCTGAATATTCATTGGAAGGACTGATGCTGAAGCTGAAACTCCAATACTTTGGTCACCTGATGTGAAGAACTGACTCATTGGAAAAGACCCTGATGCTGAGAAAGACTGAGGGCAGGAGAAGGTGATGAAAGAGGATAAGACGGTTGGATGGCATCACCAGCTCGATGGACATGAGTTTGAGCAAGCTCTGGGAGTTGGTGATGGACAGGGAAGCCTGGTGTGCTGCAGTCTGTGGGGTCGCAAAGAGTCGGACACGACTGAGCAACTGAACAACAACAAGCAAATCACAATAGGACAAAGCTACACGGTCACATCACCAATTGAAAACCATCTGATGGAGAAGCCTGCCCTCCGTAAACTGAAGACTGTAAGCTGACAGGAGGACTGCACTCCCCAGTGTCTTCTGAGGCAAAGAGCTGGCTGCAGGCCAGCCCCTACCCAGAGGTATGCCTTTACTTTCTTCATGACTTAGTGCCAGGAGGACTGCCCAGTGACGCTAGTAAAGTGCCTTCTATACAATACCCGAGGTTCGCTCCAAATTGTTCACAACAAAGGCCCACAGACTATTATAGCCGAACTGACAGAACTGTTTCAGCAATCAGTTATATTCTCCCTGCTTACACCAGCTTTTCAAAGCAAAACACGCTGGGCTTCCCAGGTGGCTCAGTGGTAAAGAATCTGCTTGTGATGCAGGTGATGTAGGTTCGCTCCCTGGGTCGGGAAGATCCCCTGGAGGAGGAAATGGCAGTCCACTCCAGCATTCTGGCCTGGGAGATCCCATGCACAAGGGAGCCTGGCGGGCACAGAGTTGCAAAGAGCCGGACACGACTGAGCACAGACACGTAGGACTTTTTCACACCAGTTTTTTCAAAGCAAAACATAAAAATCCCCAATAATGAAAACCCATAATATTCCCCAAAGAGGATTTCTAGACGCTTCAGGCCAAGTCTCCATCCTGAGTGTCACGTTCTTGCCAAGGAGAGGAAGCAGCCTGGAGCGCACAAGCCGTGTGTGCATGCTCTCTGGGCCACCACGGGAGCCTCGGATGTGTTGCACAGGTGCCTAAAGGAGCTGTTTAGGCAGCTCCCCTGCTTCTCCTGAGGCCACAGACTTTACAGCCATTGTTCTCATCCCCTTTCGGGTCACAGAATTCCCAAAAGGAATCTCTAGAAGCTGCCAAAACCCATGATCTAAATTCCTGAATGATGTACAAAACACCTCCATATACATACATTTTTAAATACATCCCCAGGACTTCTCTGGTGGTCAAGTGGTTAGGACTCCACGCTTCCACTGCAGGGGGCACAGGTGCCACCCCTGGTCAGGGAACGAAGGTCCCTCGTGCCATGTGATATGGCCAAAAAACAATACATCCTCTCAAGGCCCCCTGATGAATGTCTGACTTGAGAAAGGTATGAGATGAAGCCTGGAAACACACACTCCCCACATCTGGGGAAAGACAAGCAAGATTTTCCCCGTGACATTTCTAGAAGCATTCATCTTCGGACAAAAGTCATAAGAAACTACAAACGAGGGTTGTTTACATGTATTTCCTAGATCATCACCAGTAACACTCCAATATTTCCAATGGAACTAAACAAATGTAAGCGAGTCATAATTTACCTTTCCCATAGTCTAATTAGTCCCTTCACACTTGGTATCACACCTACATCTTAGACCTCAAACAAGTCAGTTCTCCTGTCTGACTTGCTGGGTGCCTTTAAAATGGTACCGAGATGTGTTTCCAAAGTCTTTGACAGTCCTGTCCATCTCCTGGTGGGTTATTAATTACTGCCTGCCATAGGTCAGGAGGTAGGAAGGGCTGTGAGCCAAGAAAAATAGAACCAGAAGCTGGATTGGCTCTTTTTTTTTTTTTTAATGCAAACACTAAAGCAATTAGACACAACCAAATCCCAGTAAGGAAAACTAAACATCAAAAAGAGGCAGTTTCTTCAACATTCTGAATGAAGTGCTTTCAAACAGGCCTAATTTCAAAAGTGATTTCAATTTAAAGAAAAAAACTAACTCCATGCCATCCAAGAAGGAAAACAAAAACACGGAGGGCCAAGGTTTTAAAGTTAAAATTTCTATCCTTAAAAATAAGGCCTGGCAAGGCCGGCTCTCCTCATCTCATTGAATCTAAGATGCCAACGGCTGTAAAACTGCACAATTATGACATCACTAAGAAGAGAGAAAAAGTTCCAAATTAAACTATGGTTTGTCAAAAAAGCTGTACGTTGTATCTCAATACTCATGGCCTTAAATTTGGGACAAACATGCAGGTTCAAACTACGGTATTGTTGGGACGTCCCTGGTGGTCCAGTGGGTAAGACTCTCTGCTCCTGGGGCAGGGGGCCTGGGTTCAGTCCCTGCTTAGGTAACTAGATCCCTGCACACCTGTCTCCACTGAGAGTCTGCATGCCTCAATGAATATCCCGTGAGCTGCAACCAAGGCAAAGAACAGCCAAACAACTAGTTTTTAAAAGATACATAAAAAACAAATTACGGCACTACTAATGAAGAGGAAAGAAACACTGGCAGAGGTTAACAGCTCCTGTAAGTGTAGATGCAAACACAAAGCTCCTCTATCCATCACGTAGATACCGCCAATTAGGGTTTTAGAAACCGTGAAAGTCGCTCAGTCGTGTCTGACTCTTTGCAACCCCATGGACTATACAGTCCATGGAATTCTCCAGGCCAGAATACTGGAGTGGGCAGCCTTTCCCTTCTCCAGGGGATCTTCCCAACCCAGAGATGGAACCCAGGTCTTCCGCACTTGAGGCAGATTCTTTACCCAGCTGAGCCACAAGGGAAGCTTTATAAAGCACAGCTGTTGCTGCTGCTAAGTTGCTTCAGTCGTGTGTGACTCTGTGCAATCCCATAGACAGCAGCCCACCAGGCTCCTCTGTCCCTGGGATTCTCCAGGCAAGAACACTGGAGTGGGTTGCCATTTCCTTCTCCAATGCATGAAAGTGAAAAGTGAAAGTGAAGTCGCTCAGTTGTGTCCAACTCTTAGAAACTCCGTGGACTGCAGCCCACCAAGCTCCTCCGTCCATGGGATTTTCCAGGCAAGAGTACTAGAGTGGGGTGCCATTGCCTTCTCTATAAGGCACAGCAAAGGGATATAAACCAGCTGACATGGGACATGGTTATGTTTAACTGTTATGTTGAGCATAGTTAATTAACAATGCTGTATTAGTTTCAGGTGCACAACAAAGTGATTCAGTTAATACACATACATATATCTACTCTTTTTCAAGTTCTTTTCCCATTTAGGTCATTACAGAACATTGAGCAGACTTCCCTGGGCTATACAAAAAGGTCCTTCATGGAACACAGTTATGTTTTAGCTATTAACTTTCAACATTCTGTCCAAAAAACCACCTATGTATTGTTAAGCTGCTGTTATTTTGTGATAACCTAAAACATTTTATTAAAAATTTGAAAAACAAAAAGATGAGCTACTAATTCAACTGCCAGACCTTATGGACCGTAAGTCATCACAGATCTACAGAACCACAATCTCAGTCACTTTAGGCCACACAAATGACAAATTCTCCCCATCACACCTCAGAGTAACAAACCAAACAGATTATAATCTCCCCTTGTTGAGTTTTTGCTTCCTAGAAGACAGAATTCAGAATTGTGGTTCTTATAAAAAATACCTTAAACTCTAAAGAAAATATTACTGTAGTATTAAGTCAGAGATAACTGGAAAACAAAAGATCCACACCACCAAAGTTATGGACACCAGCATTAGGGAGCATGAAACAGTCGAGGTGAGATTCCTTATCTGAGTCCTTATGAAGATGGCATCTAGTTCTTCCCCACGAGGGGCCTTGACATTATTATTTTGCTAAGGGATTTCCTTTCTTCACAGGACTAAGAGCAGATGTTTGCCAAATCAAGATCATGTCAATTCTTTAACAGCACTTGAAGGCAATTACCCATTTAGCCTTAGACAGAGCAGCTGTTTTCACCTAATACTAAATTTTCTTAATTGAAGACAAAAGGAGATGGAGGTGGCAGAGGATGAGATGGTTAGATAGTATCACCGACTCAATGGACATGAATTTAAGCAAATTCCGGAGACAATGAAGGACAGGGGAGCCTGGCTGCTGCAGTCCATGGGGTTGTAAAGAGTCGAACACCATTTAGTGACCAAACAACAACACATTTTCTTTTCTTTCTTCAGATAGATTCTCTGTATAAAACTCACACTGTTTCTGATCAGGGCATGGCATTAAAAATCTAAAACCGAGAGCCGAGACACTAAAACTTTTGATGACAGGAGTCCTCTAGTTAGTTACAACTAACTAAAGTCCCTGAAATCCATTATTTACTACATAGAATACAGACTCTTTGTCATGTTTAACAATAAAGCAAAAGACAAAAAAATGAAAAAGAAATCTATTGAAACAAAAAACACACCAATCTTTTCTTCCAAAAGGTATATACCACATTCTGGAGCTTGCCCAAGAATCTGAAAGCAATGCTAAAGGAAAAATGCAAGGTTTTGCAATGTTTCCTTTTAAACTAGATTTCTCTAAAGTGTAATGGCATCATTCAAAAGCAAACAGGTCCAAAAGACAAAGGGATTTTTTTCCCACTGAATGCTATAATAATGTCACATCCATTTCCAACCATCTATAATGAAAGAACTTTGGAGAAACCAAATCAGCAAGTAGCCATGCCAGAAAGCAGTGGCCTTAAATAAGACAGTCTCAGGGGAGAAGTGTCGTAAATCTTACCTTCTGCATGTTTGGCTTGATACAGCGAACAAAGAAAGGATTAGAGGCGCTTAGCGTTGCCATTAAGGAATGCAGGGAGTCCTATGAGAAAGAAAAAAGTATAGGTTGATTTGGTCTCTTTTTATGTCTTGAAACTTCTCAGCACCCTAGGCACTCATCAGAAACAAGAAAAAGAAACCTGAGGAATAATAGTGATTTTATTTTTAATCATGTCACTCTAATCAAAGTATTATAGTTGTCATAGGAACTATTTCACATATGCAAAACGTATTTGTTACTTCTTTGATATATACTGGAGTGGGTAGCCAGTCCCTTCTCCAAGAGATCTTGCTGACTGACCCAGGGATCAAACCTGGGTTTCCTGCATTGCAGGCAGGTTCTTTACCATTTGAGCCACCAGGGAAGCCCCTTTGATTTTTAATCATGTTATTCTAATAAAATAAAGGTATTATAATTATCATAGAAATTATTCCACATATGCAGACATTTATTACTTCTTTGATATAGTACCATTTAAAAAATACTTTTCTGTTAACCAGCAAAAAAAATAAAAAATAAAAATAAAAAAATACCCTGGGATATTTCAATATTTATACAGAAAACCTGAGAACTATCACCTCTCCTTTGGAGTTGTTCCTCATTATTTCCATGGAAATGACAGCTTCCACAAGCATCTCACTGGTCTTTGAACCATGATCTTTCAATCACCAGGCAGATCAATCTCCTGTAATACTGCTGTCTTTTCTTTAAAACATTTTTTTTTTAATTGTGAAGAATTTTTAACATTTACCAAAGTAGACAGAGCATGTAAGGAGTACCCGTCATCAGCTTCAACTTCTGGCTAATCTCGTCTCATCTGATCCCTGCTCTGTCCACATCACACCCACTTTTAGTAGAAAAGCAAATCCCAGACACTGTGCTATTTCATCCTTTAACATTTCAGTATGTATTACCAAAGGCTAAATACTTTAAAATGTACAGAGGTAACCACAATATCATTCCTGAAAAGAATTAACACATATTTCTCACTATCAAGATGAAAAGGTACAATGAGTTCAGGATTCATTTTTAAATACTCCGCTGTCTCAAATTTCATACTTTTTAAATGGTTTATTCTTTGAAATCAGAATGCAAATAATTAGATCCATGCAGTGCAGTTGGTTGATATGTCTTTTCAGTCTATTTTAATCCGTTGGTTTTCCCTCAGTCTCTATTTGTCTGTTTCTTCTTATAATTTTGCTGTTGAATAAACTGGGGTGTCCACTACATTGACTAGTTACTTCTGTACTCAGAAAGCCTTAGGATTTCTCACCGATGACGGAATGTCCTGGAATTCACGGCCCCTCATACTCTGGTGCCCATTTATCATCATCCAAGGAGGCCAGTCCTCTGGGAACAGGACTCATTCCTGACTTGGGACCTTGCCTCCTGCCTTTGTCTCTACTTCTGCCCATTCTCTTCCACTGCCTGATTCCTAGTTCAATTTAAGTCACCAACATCGCAAAAACTTCTAAGACAACTCCAGGCAACACTGACTTAGAAAAAGACGATGTAAAAGACGATGTAATGATCCCACTGGATGAATAAGAGCCTAGGGTTTAGAGTCAGATAGACTCAAGTTCCGTTTAAATCCTAGCTTCAGTCCTCAAAGGGACTGAGCAAGCCTCCATTTCTCTAAACCTCAGCCTCTTCATCTGTAAAATGGGGACAATAATACATACTTCTAAGATGATAAGCCAAGTGAACAAGAGAGCATATGTAAAGGGATCAGCCCCGTGACTGTAACCGAAGAGCATATAATAAACGGCAGCTGTGATTATTAAGCTATTATTAAAATACATCCTATCTGGCTCACACCTGCCAGTACTGTCAGCAATGGGACTGTGGGTTGAACTGATCCCCAAACACATTGAACAACAAACCTCACACAGCATCCCCCAACCCCACGGCACCCAACTGAGCAGCTACATGAAAGAGAGTCTTCCAGAGAGCAAATTTAACAAAGGTCTGATGACCGACAAGCCTCCATTCCCCCTCATGTGAGGATCTGGGGCTAAAACAGGACAATTAAATTAGAGGAATGGCCTTCTTGTGCTGTGCCTCTAAACTGTCTAAAAGGCTTACATATTTATGATGCAGATAAGAACGTTCCTTATTTTCCCTGAATTCTGGACATCTGGACAAGGTGACTGACACTGATCTTATTTAACCATGCACTTGGTTACTCTTCCTAGTTATGATACTGTAAATCTACTGAGGAAAAATTTTTTAAAAATCCAGACATAGGAATTTTATATGCATCTGAGCCTTTAAATACAAATCAGAGCAATCCCAAATAACCAAACAGTCCTTAAGAAGAATGACTATTTCACAAACTTAGAGTAAGTAGTTATTTATCTTTAATAAGACAAAAAAAACCTTTTAAAAAAAAATCTGGCTCAGGGAACAAAAGTATATTTTTCTTCCTAAAACCCTATTTTAAAAGGATGATAGAAAACAAGTGAACCCTTTCATAGACCCCATAGATGCTCATTCTGATTTTCAGTTCCTAAAGTCACAATAAAGATGGCTCCATCCAGACCAGCAGCATAAACTAACCTTGAACTGCGAGCTGACCGTGGGCCGCCGGTGTTTGCTTCCGCATTTCAAGGTATCCTGATTATTGCGGCTGGAAACGTGTTCGAAGAGGTCGTAGATGAAGTCGAATCTGTGTGAGCAAAGAGCAGGAGGGCCATGAGGGGTGCACACCCAATTATTAGGTGCTTGATCACTGTAATTATAATGCAGGTTCCCACTGAAAATAACACACCAAGGCCTGCAAGAGCTAAGACAGTGTTCCAAGATTTCACACACCCACCACCACCCAGGAGCTTCAGGCACTGAAAGCAGATGTGGCCGCTTCGGAGTGCTGGAGTCTTGCCGGCGAGAAGAGGATGGTGAAAATGACCCACGTGACCAGCCACTCCGGAGCTGAGCCTTGCAGCCCAGTGGAAGGGAAGTGTTTGTCTTGTGCAGCTCGGCATGGCGAAGATGCAGTCAGTTAACAGGTGGAAGGGCACCAGGCAGGAGTGAGACCGACCTGGGTTCAATCCTGCCGTCCCCTCTTCCTAGCTGTATGACTCGGACATGATGCTGGTCTCTCTCCACACCTGTTTTCTCACTTGGAAATGGGAGTCATTTGGGGATGTATCCTAGGAAGCTGGGGTAAGGATGAAATGAGGAATGGAGGCAGAAGGCTGAGTGTGACGCCTGGCCCATCCTAAGTGTTGATGATCACTGTTGTTGTTATTAAAAAGTTCTGGAAAATCTATTGCCACTACGGACAAAGTAGAAGACTTTTCAGGAGCTTTTTTTTTTTTTTTGTATTTCTGGCTGCACTAGGTCTTCGTTGCCATGAGGCCTTTTCTCTAGCTGTGGCGAGCAGGGGCTGCTCTCCAGCTACTGCGTGTGGGCTTCTCGTTGCGGTGGCTTCTCTTACGGACCACAGGTTCTGGGGCACACGGGCTTCATAAGCTGCAGCACTCAAGCTCAGTTCAGTTCAGTCGCTCAGTCGTGTCCGACTCTTTGCGACCCCATGAACCGCAGCACACCAGGCCTCCCTGTCCATCACCAACTCCCGGAGTCCACCCAAACCCGTGTCCATTGAGTCAGTGATGCCATCCAGCCATCTCATCCTCTGCCGTCCCCTTCCCCTCCTGCCCTCAGGCTCAGCAGTTGCGGTTCGTTGGCTCTAGAGCATGCAAGCTTGAGTAGTTGTGGTGTGCTGGTCCAGCAGTTGTGGCTCGAGGGTTCTAGCGCAGGGCTCAATTGCTCCAAGGCAGGTGGAATCTTTCCAGACCAGGGACTGAACCCGTGTCCCCAGCACTGGCAGGCGGATTCTTATCCACTGCACCACTAAGGAAATCCTCAGGACCTTTTTGATCTTCTTTGAATGGAAGATGTTCTGGGCTATAAAAACCATGGGTCAGGGGTGTAGGGGGTAATGTCTTTGCTAGAACCAGGAGAAAGAGTCTGGCTTTCGCACCCCATCAAGGAGACAATGCCAGTGCTTCCCTCATCACTTCTCATTCTGTTCAACTCTCTCACTTTCGTCCTAAGGTGATGTTTCGTTTATTCTCGCTCTTTGAAGTTCTCTGTACTTTGAGCGCTTTGGAGAAAAGCTTTGGGTGCCATTAAAATGTCCCACTGGACAAAGAAATAGCAACCCATGGACAGAGGAGCCTGGTGGGCTACAGTCCATGGGGTCACAAAGAGTTGGATGTGACTGAAGAGACGGAGTGCAAAATGTCACAGATGCCAAAGGCAAAAGAGAGAAGAGAGGCAAAGACACCAAGCCCCTCCATCTGCAGAGAGAAACCTGGGCTAAAACAACACTCTTGCCTTTAATTCCACTTAATGTTATGATAGCGGCAACCAGTGGAAGGCCATCTTGCTGGGCTCCAAGCCTCGGCCCTGCTCATAACAAAATGTTCATTTAACCTCAAGACCCCGCTTTTACTTAAATGGATTGATTTAAATTTCCTTTGAGAGAGAGGTAATCTGCTATGGTTAAAACATCACCATTTTTACAGGTCTGAAAATGCACCTAAAATTAAAATAGCCGACAAGGTTGTAATTAGGGAATCTTCATAGAGGAGGGTTAAGACACATTGAAAGATCACCCACTTCCACCCTGGGCTTCTAAGCTGACACTTAAGATGGGTTCTCTTCACCCCGGTTCACAGCTATTTAAGCGACAGGGTAGCCACCTGGGACTTTCATTTCTAAAAGTATTACAGCTTTTTACTGATTGTGCTACTTTCCTTCCTAGGATATTGAAAATTTGTGTTAGAGATTCACACTGGATCTAAGACACATATTGATGACTTTAAGGGCTGTTTTCCCCTCTTTCTCTCTCACAAAGCCTCCTAAAAGCAGGAAGCCTCCTGGTTTAATATATACAAACAAATGAATTCATCATCAAAACTTTTCAGCATATTTTCCTTAATTACTGATTTAATGGTGTGAATTTACAATTCATGAATGAATAAACGAATGGGTAATTTTAGCTGAATACTTGTTTATTTCTCTTGATAACCTTTACACTAACTAGAGACAGAAGGTCCTACAAGACCTGAAGAAACTAGGTCATGCTGGTTAAAATCTTAGATTCTTGAACCAAGCAGAACAGATCAAATCTAGTTGAAGAATCCTGGGCAAGTCACTTCACCACACCAGGCTTAATCTCCTTACCTGCATAACAGGATGAATAAAAGTATCTAATCTATGGGTCTGGTGTTCCAATGCCACTTCATTAAATGGTAGCCACTACCACTAAGGCCATTTATATATCACTTTATTAATCAAATATTGCCCAGGGAAGAACACACTACATCAAGTTGCCCCCATATTAAATTTTTCTGTGTGAATTAAAAGCATCTGCACAGACAGCACTCTGACAGCTCAGGAAAGAGACCAACGCACCGGCTTTCTCTCAGAAGGTTGAGAAGATCGTCCCTGAAGGTATCCCTGTTCTTCTCCAAGATGCCCCGCACGTCATACTGAACCTGGTTTGCAAAAACAAGTGAGAAAAGGAAGAACTGATCAAAAGAATCATTTCAGGTCCTAAGCATCCCCTTTAAAAGCTGGAACCATCGTTCAATCTACTTATGATTGGCTTCTGAAATTACAAATGGGCAAATATCAGCCGGGATCTTGATTGAGAAGTTACCTGCCTAAGGGTGTGGGGAACCCGCCTACACTGTTGGTTGCATTGGTTCAGCCACTATAGAAAACAGTATGGAGGTTCCTCAAAAAAATGAAAAACAGAGTTGCCATATGGTCAAGTAATCCCATTCCTGAGCATCTATCCGGATAAAACTAATTTAAAAAGACACAGGCACCCCTATGTTAGCAGCAGCACTATTTACAATAGTTGAGACATGGGAACAACCTAAACGCCCAGCAACAGATGAATGGATAAAGATGTATGTAGTACATGTATATACAGGGGTATACTACTCAGCCACAAAAAGAACAAAATGCCATTTGCAGCAACATGCATGGACCCAGAGATCACCATTCTAAGTGAAGTCAGTCAGGAAGACAAGTATCACGGTATCACTTACATGTGGGATCAAAACACGACACAAGTAGAGATCACCATTCTAAGTGAAGTCAGTCAGGAAGACAAGTATCACGGTATCACTTACATGTGGGATCAAAACATGACACAAGTGACCTTATCTAAGAAGCAGAAACAGACTCACGGCGAGAACATACCCGCGGCTGCCACAGGGGAGAGGGGTGCGGGAGTCTGGGGTCAGCAGAGGACAACCGCTACGTACTGAACGGATAATCAGGGTCCTACTGTACAGGGCAGGGAACTATACTCAATATCCTGGGACAAACCATAATGGGAAAAGAATATATGTGTGTGTGTGACGGCATCACTTGGCTGTACAGCAGAAATTAACACCACATTGTAAATCAAGCACACTTCGATCATACAAATTCAAACAGGAGTTACCTCTCCAGCATAGTGTTTCACTCCAAAATTGTTGACTGCAACTCTAGGCTTCACGTAAAAGTGGTTATTCTAAAATAAATAAATAAATAAATAAATGCCTAATTTCACTCACTGATTTCCTGACAGTATAACTACAACTGCCAGGGAAAACAATTTCAAAACCCACGACTTATAAGAGCTTTAGGCCACATCATGTGATGCACTTCATCGAAATCATGCAACTCTGGTCTGTGTCATTATGGTAGGTTAAAAAGGTTAAATTTTATACTCAAAGTAAACGTGGGCATGTTCTGACAAGTAGCCTCAAATCTATGCCTTTGGCTTTTATTTCTATTTAGTTCTGGCAGAGCAAAGCTTCCGTTTGAGAGGAAAAAAAAAATTCAATGTGAGAGGCACCGTGGGGCCAACAGCCCCTAAATCTGTCCTCCAGCATCTTAATCCACAGATGAGCTACCCAGACACAATGAGGAGTTGGCACGTGTGGACATACAGCATGCTGATTGTGCAACTTTTCCAATAAGGTGCTATCAGTGGCTTGAGGAAAATGGCTTTCTTCATTGATAAGGGCTAGGAGACCAAGTTTCTAGAAGAGAGGGGAAAAAAAGGTTAAATACGAATTACACATTTAATTTTTGCCTCTGTGTATTTTTACAGCTCCTTTCCTCTCTACTCTCTATCAAGTGGTAAAAAGGGCATAGTTTCTCAGATTGAAAAATTCAGAATGATACACTATAAAGAACCCCAAACTCATTCCATACTGCAAACACTGAACCCCCTGTAGTCTGGTGACCAGGATGTTTACAATTGGCCAATCCACTACTGGGATGGCAAAGTTTTTGATGCTGACTTAAAATCTCTGGGAAGCCAATCTGCTCACTGTTGACTCTTAAAATATCGACTTCAAAGAGACAATGGGCTTGAAGCAGCCAAGTCCTTAAACTCAACCTTGCACAGTTACATGTACGCTTCCAAACGGTCCATTGTGTTTTAAACAGTCACATCTTTCACGTGCGTGTTCCTACAAGCTCTTTTGTTCCCGTAAATATGAATCAGCCCAGCTGGACACCCTTGGGACTGCAACAATTCTTCACCAGTGCGTTACCTTCTCAATCAAGTCCAGGCATTCTCCATTGTCTATCCAGTCAATATCTTCCCACACTAAGCCTTCTCTGTGCAAAGATTAAAAAGGTCCAGGTTGTAGTAAAATATCACTTCAAAACTATCCAACGTAGGGACTCATTTTCTTAAACATTTTGAAACGCAATTCAGTGAGTGCTTACCTACTATATTCCAGTTGTTCTAAAGAAAAGATATGCTTGTTGAAATATTCCTGAAGTTTCTCGTTTGCATAGTTTATATTGAACTGCTCAAAGTGATTCACCTAAGGGGGGAAACAATCCAACAAGAGTCTTTAGCACTCTCGCTCTTACATAAAAAGGTAAAGAAAAGGCCAACAAAAATCTGCGAAGAAAACATAGCAGTGTTTGTTTCACGAGCTCTGCTTAGGAGGATCCCACTCATTGGTAGCACACCTCAAAGTTTTCAAATCCAAAGATGTCCAAGATGCCAATAGACTTGAAGTCATCTTTGCCTTTGATCCTGCTGTTGATCTTCTTGATCACCCACTCGAAGCAGCGTGCGTAAAGTGCCATGGCCAAGGAGTCCCTGCTGTCTGCCGCCTGAGGGGAGAGGAGACAGAGACGCGGTTTCCCTGATGACCGCAGGGAACCCGGATGGGCACCTCTGCCCGAGCTGCGCTCAGGAGCCACTCATTCTACATCCACGCAGGCTGTGTCCAGTGAATCAATACCACCCAGGAAAACACAGCTGTCTAAAGAAAGGGAAACCTGGAGCTTGCTTATTTGCAGCAAGATTCACCTTGAAGCATCAGGCTTTCAGATTCAGCTTTATGTACTGAGTTATAAGAAAGAATCGGAACCAATATATACAGCTCTAAATTTGATCAGGTTTATGCCAATAAGTGGGCTTTCCAGGTGGCTCAGTGGTAAAGAATCTGCCTGCCAATGCAGGAGACTAGGGTTTGATCCCTGGGTTGGGAAGAGCCCCTGGAGAAGGAAATGGCAACCCACTCCAATGTTCTTGCCTGGAGAATCCCATGGACAGAAGAGCCTGGTAAGCTACAGTTCAGGGGGTTGCAAGAGAGTGGGAAACGACTTAGTGACTAAATAACAACAACGACGTGACATTAATTAAGACTTGACTTCACTCATTATCATCTTCTCATATTTTACTTAGTGTAATACAAGTTTTCTTCATGGTATGGTTAGCATTTGTACTTATCCAATCCAGAAACAGCTATTAGATGGGCTAGTGCATGTAACTGGCTCAAGGCAGTTGCAGAGACAAAAATAAATCATACAACATACTGTTGCTTTGCTTTCATTATTAATAATAATAATTAATTATAATAAAACTAACACCAATTAATAATAATAATTATTACAGCTGTTTATTTAACTCTTACTCTGCACCAGTCACTAAGTGTTCAGTTCAGTAGCTCAGCTCTGCCCATATCTTTGTGACCACATGGACCACAGCACGCCAGGCTTCCCTGTCCATCACCAACTCCCGGAGCTTGATCAAACTCATGTCCACTGAGTCGGCAATGCCACTAAGTTTTTAGCATTTATATATTTTTTACTATCATCTTTATACATGGCAACCCACCCCAGCATACTTGTCTGGAGAATTCCATGGGCAGAGGAGCCTGGCGGGCTCCCGTCCTCGGGGTCACAAAGAGTCGGACACGACTGAATGACTACTTTCACATCCTTGTCTTGGGGCTTCTCTGGTGGCTCAAAAGCTAAAGAATCTGCCTGCACTTTGGGACACCCAGGTTTGATCTCTGGGTAGGGGGATCCTCTGGAGAAGGGAATGGCTACCCACTCCAGTATTCTTGCCTGGAGAATTCCATGCACAGAGGAGCTTGGTGGACTACAGTCCATAGGTCCAAGGAGTCGGACATGACTGAGCAACTAACACTTTATTTTCATCCTTGTCTTACAGAAGAGGAAACTGAGGCACAGTGAATAAATTCCCCAAGACCAGAATATAATAAGCTGAAGACTCAGGACTCAGACTCAGGAAATCTCCCCCAGTCCTCTTAAAGATTCTGCTACACTGTCTCTAAGATGGCCACTGAACCACTTTGCCTATCCCCTCAACGTGGACGTCTTATTTTGATCCTGAGCCAAAAGCATTCAAATGGATAATTACAGTTACTTATTCAAACCAAAGCCATGGATCTGCAGACCCAGAGGCATCTTTAGAAGTTGCTCTGAGGGCCACACACGTACCTGCTGAACGTTGAGAGGTGTAAGGATCTCCTCCCCCCGGAGGAACATGGACCTCTGGGTCAAGGCATCCGTGAGCTGTGCCGGGTCCAGCCCAAGTAACTCTGCAGACCTGCCCAAGGCTGGGGAGGAAGGACAAGGCGAAAATGGATGCACAACCCCAAGAAGGGACAGCCCATGCGACCCCAAATGGGTGCAAAGCCAGTGCCACAAAGCGACACAGTAAAGCAGAGGATATTCCTAAGCCCCTCGGGCAGGACCTAGAGGACACATGTTCTGCTGGCAGGCTTTTCACTCCCTCAATGTGTCTTAGGTTTACAGCAAATGACCTGGTACTTGGAACAAGTACGGTCCAGAGACCCCCGGCAGGCTCCCCAAGACCCTGTCAGAGGTTTGCAAGGTCCATGACTATTTCAGTAATAAGACTAGCTTTTTTTTTAGTGATAAACTCTGTTATTTGCTTTTTCACCCTCATTCCCTCACAAGTATACAGAAGAATATCCCAGAGGCTACATGACATGGGTAGCTCAAGAAGCTGAAGGCAGAAATAGAAGCCAGCTGTCCTTCATTACATCAGATATTTCAAACATTTACAAAATCATTAGACAATGTCAGTCATTACTGACTTGTTCTTTTTTGTTTTGGAAGATGGCCTTTCAAATAAAATACTATTTATTTTACTATATGCAAGGGGTTGGTTACGGTTATTTTAAAGTGAATCTATTGTTTTTAACTATCTCCGCTTTTATTTCTAAAGGGCTTCCCTGGTGACTCAGATGGTAAAGAATCAGCCTGCAATGCAGGAGACCTGGGTTTGATCCCTCAGTCAGGAAGACCCCCTGGAGAAGGGAATGGCAACCCACTCCAGTTTTAACTGCCTCTGTTTTCATTTCTAAAGCAGTAAACATCAACAGGTATGATCCATGGGAAGGAGAACTACAGGCCTCTAGCCCTGGGCAACTCAAGGGCCACTCTGAACTTACACTCATCCATTTCCCAGCCTCCATGCCCTCATCCACTGCAACCATCAGAAAAGTTTAAAGGATAAATCACTCCAGGAAAATGACAACTGACATTGTTACATGTATGTTAACTCACTTAGTCTTAAGACATCTCCACTGTGCACTTTACAGTGAGAAGTCATGAGTGTTGAAGGGATAAGTAACCCAAGGAAACAGCTTGGGGCAGAGCCGGGCTACGAACCAGTCATCCTGGCTTGAAAACTAACGATCTTAACCATTCCACTACGGCAGCCCTCAGTAGCCAGGAATTAACCACAACACTACACGCCTGACTCAAGACATTATTCCTGCATCAAATTCTTGTTGCCCCTATTTCCTCTTCTTGGGCTCATTTTCCTTCTTTCTTAGCAGAAAATGAGAACACAGCCACCATTCCACGCAGTAATCACTTGTTTGAGATGCTTTGACCCTTTATTAGCTGACCTTTCACATCAAACTTCTGTAGCACTTATTCTAGGGCTCAAAATATTTTTCTGTCAAAGGCGAGACAGGAAATATTTGAAATCTACATTTCTTATGAGGCAAAAGCCAAGGAAGTGAAGCAGGGAGAAGCAACCTTACCCGTTTTGAAGGAAACTTGCGCCCCACCAGCAGTGATAAATTCTATGTTCCCGAGATGTAATATACCAGCAAGCAACCTCAACACTTCCCGAACTTCTTCCTTGCTAAACTGCATGACCTCCATCGCCATCTGGAAGGAAACAAGGTTAGTTTTTCATGTTTTTTCATACTAAAAAAAAATGAAAATGGTCACTACTCAATAAAGTTACTAAGTACAAGGCAAGAAAGCAAGAAATATTGGGGTGGCCAAAAATTTCATTGGGGATTTTCCATTAGATACTGCAGGAAAAAAACGAACACATTTTTTGGTCAACCCATTTTATATGACAAACACTTTAAATGGGTATACATAAAAGAAAAGCAAGACATTAGGAAATAATTGTACAATACTTAAGAGATAACCCAATCAATAAGATAAAAAAAAATAAATATCTGCTTTACACACAAGACTCCTGTTTATGCCAGAAAAGAATTACTCCAGAGAGTCATAGTAATGATAGTGACAAAGAAATACTTCTTTGTGTGTGTATCAAAATGTAATGGAACATTTCTTATTTTCTTACACATAAAAAATAGGGGGCATGGGGTGGGGAGGGAGGTGGGAGGGGGGTTCAGGTTGGGGGAACACAACTGCACCCGTGGCTGATTCATGTCGATGTATGGCAAAAACCATCACAATATGATAAAGTAATTATCCTCCAATTAAAATTAATTAATTTTAAAAAAGAAAAGAAAATGTCAGGGGTGGGGGATACTTCATGAGACTCCTCCAATATAAATTTGGGGACTTGTCTTAACGGTTAAAAGAAGCAGGGACCTTGATAAGCAGAATGAAATTCTCCATCAGGGGTTCTACAGATAGAAGACACTTCTGCTCCTTTTGTAAAAGATGCTGATGGAAAAACTGAATGGATCTAGATTTGTCTTCCCTGACAGTCATCACACTGCTATGTTCCATTTCTCCAAAGGATTTTTAAGGTCTTATTTTGGCCTCTGGATACTAAATAGAAGTTAACACAATGCTGATTTGGAAAAAAAAAAAAAAGAACAAGCACCAACAGGGGGCTTTGTTCCCCAGAAAGTTTCTAAACTGAAGCCAAGCATCTTCTGAATCAGATCAAAGATTTGCTCATTATCTCTTAGGATTTAGGAGCCATATTCTTGTCAGGAAAAGAGCCAACTACCCTCTCCCACACCTACTCTACACATACGCACACGGATGCACGCACGCACACACACGTGCAGAACAGAGGGCGGAACTGCTGGCAATATGGATGAAAATAACCTACAAAGAGAACTCAGACCCGTGATCACTACAGTGACCACCGGAGCAGGAAGGCGGAAGCCACACAGCACTGTGATGCCACAGAAGCTGCAGGAGGAAGCGACTGGAGACTTTAAAATATGAAAAGTAATTTCTTTACGAGGAAAGGGAAAAAAAGCCAGAAACAAAGGGCAAAAACAATAAACAGGAAAACAAAATTAAAAGAAAAAACTGCATAAGGCAAGGAACCAACAGCTATATTAAGAGACACATGACGCAGTTAAATAAAATAGGCACCTTTTGTAAGAGGAAATGCAAATCCACAGAGAAATGTTTTCCTTCCTAGAAATCCAACACATGCATATTGAAGAAAATGAGATGACTTCTATTAAATTAACAAAAATTTTTCTGAATGAGAAAATGGGAGAAAGTGGGGTATTTATGCAGGGGTCACCGCTGGTAGCGTCAGTCAGTATAAAGATTACGGGTCAGCGTTGGGCTGGACCGCCTAGGTACATGACCTTAAAATGTTCAGAGAAGTTACACAAGTTCTTCAGGGTCACAAAACCAAGATTCAAAGTCAGGCCTGACGAACGCAAAGTCTAGGAACTTACTCTCCATTCGGTTGTATGCTTTTTTTTTCTTTTTACGTCCTTAAAAAGTCAGTTGCCTATGTAATCACCCTTAATTTCAGTGCTGGAATTTTTTTATTTTTAGCTACCATATGGGGCATGCGGGATCCTAGTTCCCTGAGCAGGGATCAAACCCATGCCCCCCTGCATTGGGAGTGCAGAATCTTATCCACTGTACCACCAGGAAGTTCTAATGCTGAAGATTTGTTTCAAAGAAAATCTCGACAGGAAAGAAAGCTTTGTAAACTTTCACTACAGCATTATCTTAACAACACTTTCGGAGAAAAAAAAAGTCCTAGCTTTTCTACAATCAGACAAGTCAAATATAGTAAGTAAACTTGTTATGGAACAGTATATAGTTTTTAAAGGAAATTATCAACATTACATATAAACATGATATTTATGATAGCTTTATGCAAAAAGTACTAAATTTGTGCAACTTTTTTAAAGAAAATCAGGCTGGGAAGATCTACAAAATTGAAAATACTTGCAATGTTACTGCTGGCAGGCTAATGGACATTATATTCACATCTTTTGATATTGTTGACATGTTTTTACTGTAACAACTGAGTCTATTAATGGGTGAATGGATAAATAAATTGCTGTCTCTTCAATGAATACTATCCATTGTAAAAATGTGAAACAATTCTGTTAGGTGCAGTTTGGGTGAGTGAAAGAAGCCAGAGAGAGGAGAAGAGATTTTGTATGATTTCATTTTCAGGAAACTCTAGAAAAGACACATTTTTCTAGGTTTCCTAGGGCTACGGAGTCTGGGATTGTCTAGGAAGGGGGACAAGAAATCTTTAGGGTGTAGAATTGTCCTTCAGTTTGATCGTGGTTGTGGGTACACGAGTACATAAATTCAAATTTCACTTTATATGCTTTATATGAGGGCATTTTATTATATGTACATTATAACTTAATAAAAGGGACTACCAAAAAATAAAAATAAAAAGACCATGAATTGTTTAACAGAGTATCATTTTATGGGTACAGACAAAAATTGATGCCAAGAATAAGAACTATTGGTCAAGTGCTCATCAATTTTTAAAAACCTATGGGAAAGTAATTATTCAAATTTACTCATTCTAAAAGCAAAGAAATATGGCTAAGAAATATAGAATATCTATTATGCTCAAGACTTTTAAAACAGTAGGAGTAGTAATGTTAGTTGTTCAGTCATGTCTGATGCTTTGAGACCCCACGGACTATAGCCTACCAGGCTTGTCTGTCCATGGAATTCTCCAGGCAAGAATACTGGAGCCAGTTGCCATTTCCTTCTCCAGGGGAGCCTCCCGATCCAGGGATCAAACTTGGATCTCCTGCATTGCAGGCAGATTCTTTACCATCACTGCCAGCAGGGAAGCTTTTCAAAACAGTGGTAAGGACCAATTTAGATGTTGGCAAAATAACTATAAAGCATCTATGCCACGTTAAAGTTAATAATTTTTTTTTATTAAAGTTTTCCTCATGTAGCACAGGACCTCTTCAACACTAATTTATAAAAATTTTCTAAGCTCATCTTAGGATGACCATAGAGATACAAGATTTCATTGTAACTCACCAGCCTGGACTTTATATAACACTAAAGAAATAAGATCTTCCATAGAGAACAGACTTGTCAAGGGGGAGAGGAGTCAAGAGAGGGCTGGATTGGGAGTTTGGGATTAGTGGATACAAAATATTACATACAGATTGGATAAACAAGGTCCTATTGTATAGTACAGGGAACTATCTTCAATATTCTAGAATAAGCCATAATGGAAAATATGAAAAAGAATCTGTACACATGCACACGTATATAACTGAATCACTTGGCTGTACAATAGAAACTAACACACTATAAATCAACTATACTTCAAGTTTTCAAAATCTCCTCTATACTTGCAAAAAAAAAGGAAGGTCTTCAAAAAATAAGTTCACAGTAGCAGAAAACTGCAAACTGTAAAATAAAAAATATCAAAAGATGCTCCATGAAAAAAATTCTTGGTTAAGTTCTGAAAATACATAGCTTACATATAGAGACATGAAAGCCAATGAGTAAAATGTGCCGTCTGTATGAACCAATTTGTGACTTCTTCACTCTCAAGTTTAACTCTAAGTGAATTAGGAGTGTGGTGACAAGTATCAATCATGTGCCATGGGGTAATGTAATGGCTGGAACCAATTAACACCAACCAGCACAGGCGTGGCCACTCACCCCTGCCAGCAAGTCTCCATTCACGGTCCTATTTACAGTCTTTTCAGTAGCAAGCTCCACCCCTTTGGCAAAAGTAGCCACTTTAAGACTTTTCTAAAATTTTTATTGAAGCACAGTTGATTTACAATGCTGTTAAGCCTCCTTATAATTATCTTTTCTCAACAACATGGCTCAAGACTTAAAAAAAAAAAAAACCCTGGGAAATTCTCAGTACAATTCAGAAGCATGAAACAGCAATTTAGCTATAAAACTGGCACAAAGTCATACAAAATGTTTTCAATAAAGTCTTTAATAAGCACATAAAAAAACAGGTGATTGTGAAAGTGTGGGGTGGGAGGGGAGTGATGACAAATACATAATACAATCCCAACCACTAAGGTCAGAAGGAAGCCAGGCTTTTCACAGTGGAAACAAACAGGGAAGAGGACTGAATTTCAGGTACAAAAGGTAAATCCACTCAGGGTCTCAGCTGTGAGGTGGGGGCACCATCTAAGGAAGCCAAGGGTCCTCAGGTGAATCGTGAATAAATGGACTGAATAAGATGGGGTGGGAGGGGAGGTGTTTGGGCACAATAAATCACGAGTGAAGGATCAATACTTTGAAGATTTATTACGTAATTTTATATTAGGCGAGATTATAGCATTGTATAATATAAAATTAGCTTCCACTCCCGAATTTTCCAACATTGAAAGAGACTGAAGTTTTCAAATGTGGCAAAATCGAGGTATAAAGTCAGTCTTTTATTTTAAAATTTCTACTGGGGCATAGTTGATTTACAATGTTGTCTTAAGTTTCAGCTGTACAGCACAGCAAATCAGTTATACATATACATAGATCTACTCTTTCCTGGATTCTTTTCCCATACAGACCCTTACCGAGTACTGAGTAGGGTTCTCTGTGCCATACAATAGGTCCTTATCACTTATCTATCTTATACCTAGTAGTGTATATGTGTCAATCCCAATCTTGCCATTCATCCCTCTCCCCGACCCCCCAGTGACAATAAATTTATTTTCTACAGTTGTAAGACTTTCTGTTTTATGGATAAGTTCATTTGCAACTTTTTTTTAGATTCCACAAATAAGTGATGTCATATGATATTTGTCTTCCTCTGTCTGACTTACTGCACTCAGTATGACAATCTCCAGGTCCATCCATGTTGATGCAAATGGCATTATTTCATTCTTTTTTTATGGCTGAGAGCCCTCTAAATCTTTATAAAGTCAGACTGATGAGGAGAGAACGTAGGGGTAGATGGGTTCACACTGTTAAAAACACGGGTACACCCAGTAAAACCTACATGGTCAGGAAACCCCAGTCCGGTAGATGGCTATGAACACCATTACCATGTAATATTTATGGAGTCAAAAGAATAAAGAGACTATCACTCAAAGACTCTTGTTATCCTCCTCACATTTCAACAGCCACCATTCTGGTAGGTCAAGTGCAGGCAATAAAAATAAATTAGTTGTTACTATTTTCTTGAAATAGTTTTTCATTCTGACTCAGCATTTTATAGTGCAACCTGGAAGACTACAAAGGAAAAAAAAAAAAAAAAAAGAGCTATGAAATTTAGTCTGTGTTCACTGTCTCTCCCCAGGAAAAACTGGATCCCCTAAGAATGGCTCAGGATCCTTTACAGGTACATTTATAGTAATGTCAGGTGGTATCAATGAAGAATTTTAAAAATACATAAATTCTCAATGAAATAAGCAAAATTCCTAAAAGGTCCTATTGCCAAAGTATGTTGACATTAAAGCTGATAAAAAGAATAATGATCTTTTTTCAGTAGCTGAAAATACCAAAGGTGACATTTTCATATGTAATTCACAGGAATAACTTCTCTCCGTTAACATTTTAACACATTCTGTAAACAAATGTTCTTGAGTCCCAATAGAATGTGGTCCCTTCCCTTTCTTCAATCCCGAAACCTCTGGGAAAAGGAGCTTTATGGAATTAAAAGTAGGAAGATACAAATTTCAATGGTACTTGATTTTGGAAGGAAATTGAGACAAAGCTATGGTTTTTCCAGTAATCATCTATGAATGTGAAAGTTGAACCATTAAGAAGGCTGAGTGCCAAAGAACTGATGCTTCCAAATTGTGCTGGAGAAGACTCCTGAGAGTCCCTTGGACCGAAAGCAGATCAAACCAGTCAATCGTAAAGGAAATCAATCCTGAATATTCATTGGAAAGACTGATGCTGAAGCTGAAACTCCAATCCTTTGCCTACCTGATGCAAAGAGCAACTCACTGGAAAAGAATCTGATGCTGGGCAAGATTGAGGGCAGGAGAAGGGGGCAACAGAGGATGAGATGGTTAGATAGCATCGCCAACTGAATGGACGTGAATTTGAGCAAACTCTGGGAGATAGTGAAGGACAGGGAAGCCTGGCGTCCTGCAGTCCAGGGGATCGCAAAGAGTCGGACATGACTTAGCAACCAAACAACAATAGCAGACAAATTACATGATAAAACAACAGCATAATCTGTTCCAGTCATCCTAATTTAACAGAATATAGCGATTATATAGATGGTTTGCTCACTACGGTCTCCTTGTTGCTAGAACAGTGCCTGCCTGGCACACAACAGATGCTTAAAAATGTTGAAGACGGAAAATCAACTTTATAACCAGAAGTGTTCAGGGTCTCTTTAACCATCTGTATCACTCTTGGTTATAGAGCGCTATGCAGGATAGAAAGATGGGTTGGCTGGTACTGATATAATACTTTATACTCCTATATTTTAGAAATCATGATGTGATAAAATGTTAGTCACTCAGTCGTGTCAACTCTGTGCAATCCCATGGACTGCACAGGCTCCTCTGACCATGGAATTCTCCAGGCAAGAATACTGGAGTAGGTTACCATTTCCTTCTCCAGGGGATCTTCCTGACCCAGGGATTAAACCTGGGTCTCCCACATTGTAGGTGGATTCTTTACTGACTGAGCCACCAGGGAAGACCTATGATTTGGTGATATAATCATATAATCATGAAAACTGACATATTCATTGTAAAAATATTCTAACAGAATCATAAAGAATAAAATAAAACCCTAGAATTCTGCTCTGAGATAACACTTTTGAATTATTTTAGCATATTTTCTGCATACATACTATACATACATGACATGTATAAGCTTACCTTTCAAATGAAAGATCATATCATGCTGTATTATGCTTTCCTCACTTATAGAATGAACAAGTTTTTCCTTAGTGTTAAACATACATGAACATGGCTTTGCGAGCTACAATGGATCTTAAAGATATAATAAATTATTAGAGCCATCCCCCAACTGATTATTTTTGTAGGTTTTGGAAGAGAGAATTTCACTTTTTTATAGTAAAGAATATTTTTTCCTCCTTTCTCAGAAGTAGCACATTATTATTATTTTTTTTTTTTCTGGCTGCATTGCTTCAATCTTCCTGAAGAAGGCTAAATGAGAGCAAAAATTACATGCTCCTGATTTCAGTGAATACCAGCTAAGTCTTCACTGACATTTCTGATGGGTCAACACTAAAAAGTAATTGCAAAGCAAATATTTAAGAATCTATAAATAGAATTCCTCTAAGTCTGTCGTGTACATTCATTATGTCAATTTCACGTCTAAACTTTTCTTTCCTTCTAGATGACATGTCCTTTCATCGCAGGACCAAATTTCAAATCCCCAAACCTATCATTTCAACTTAAAAATAAAAACTAGCAATCACTGAAAGAGGGCCAAGCTGCACAGCTTTCCTTGAAGCCTTCAGAAGCAGCACACAGTTTTGAATCAGAAAACGATGCCCCCAAAGGAAGCCATCAGACTACCTTCCCGGGGCACTCCCAGGACTAAGAAGGGCCTCGCTGCCCCCTGTACCCTGGCGGCCAGTGAGTTGCTCAGTGTGGGCCCGCAGTGACACTGTTGACTGGATAACAAGGAACCTCTCACTGCAAACATCCACTTTCTAGCACAAAGTGAATGGAGGAAGCTCGTGTAGTGAAAGAAGTCTCGGGCATCAAAAGAAAATTGAGAGAAAATTTTAAATAAATACTTAAACATTTCATAAAATTCAATTAGCAGGGCCAAATCCTGTACTGCCTTGGGTAGATACACGGCAATGGTGCTGTTAGCAGAGGTTTTTTGGTTAACAGGTTGAAGGAAGGAGAGATGACAGAGACATCTCTTTGCATTATACGTGGCAGAATGTGACATCTTTCAAAGGAAGGCTGAAGCAAAGGTGATCGTAATACTGTAAGCCTAGTCTGCTTTTATTTTCATTTCAGTTTAAGGGCGCATACATTAGACATCAGGAAATGACACGTGATATATATCCACTTAAAAATATACTTTGATTCCATTCCAGAAGGTATTCTCATGAACAGTCTAGAAGAGCAAACGGCGATACAGAACCGAGTTGTTGACAGCAACTAGGAAGACAAATCTAGGTGCACGGAAATCAGGGGCTACCTATCTGCCTCCTGGTTCGAGTCTAGGATTTGAAGTTAAGACTGTCTAGATACTGGTTCTGTTAGGTGCTGTATGTGGTTAGGCTAGTCACCAACCTCTCTGAGTCACAGAATATAGACAACCATATTTCTACCCTCACAGGGTTGTTAGAAGCAGAGGCATGGTTAAGTCCTCATAGTAAGCACTCAATCAGTGTTAGCTCCATTTATGAATGAATTCTATCTACAGACTCCAAATGCTGAAGGAGCAGAGGAACAGGCCACACTGATGAAATCTACCGGCCACACTCAACCATGCCCAGGCTTCCTAAATGCAGTCCTTGGGGTATTCAAGAACTGCAGGATACAGCAGGGGTCCACACCAAAGTGTCTTAAGATGACCACTGTTTGTGCAGTAAGAATCATTTACCAGAATCAGGCTATGAGAACAGGATGAGACCCAACAGTCACCTGGTCTAACCGTTGATAGACTTCTTTTGAACTGTGGAATCAATTACTCAGAACAATTTTTAACTGTAAGCCCTGAAACAGATGATCTGCTTACTCCAGTACCAAACCTGTGATTTTTCTTTTGTTTCATTTTTCTGAACGCTATTCCAAGCCAATCCCCATCGCTCCTGAATGCAGACATTCACCCATCTTCTAAGAGAGAGGATTCCCTTCCAGGACTTGGGATAAGAAGAAAGGACCTAGTCTCACAGAGCAGTACAAATGTGATTATTAAAAACTTTTTTGAAACAGAAAATGAACGTTGTCAATTTCATTCTTTTTTTTGCAGGGGTGGGGGTGGGGGCGGAGTCACCCTTATAAAGAAGATAGGCAAGTAACTTACAATTACTTCCCTAAAGGATTCCTGGTCACTGATTGTCCTGTCTGTCACACATCCAGACTGATTCAAGTAGTGGTAGTTTTCTGGCACAGATAAATAAAATTCTTCTACAGAAAGAAAAACAAAAACATAACATCAGTACTTGACTGGCCAGGATAAGACAGAACTCAGAAGAGTTTCTTTCCACTTTGCAACTTTATTTTTTAAAGTTTGGAAAATAATTCTATGCTTGTAATAGTTCACCAATAAGATTAAAATGTTCTCAGACTGTATGATTTCAATACCTTTAGACCATGAGATTTTTGTACCTTGTTTTATGTCCCTGGATGTGCTCTAGTGTCTCCTAGTTTATAGTCTATGGGAACTTGAATAGAATTTGTATCCTACTGTTGTGTGAAAATTGTACAAATCTTAATTATGTTGAATTGGTTCATGCTGCTTTTCAGGTCTACTATATCCTACTTTTCTGTATATTCATTCTATTAATTGCCGAGAGTTTGATACTGAAACTCCAACTAAAAATCATAATTTATCTACTTACATAATTGCAATATATACTGAAATTATATGTAACTTTGTTCTATATTTTCCAAGTCTCCCATAAATCTGTTATCATACTTTCATAATCTAACAAATAAAAAAGTAAAAAAAAAGATTAAAACATTCTCTCTTCATCATCATCTAGGGAAAAAAAAATTATCAGATTAGAAGGGATGGAAGAAAACACTACTGAAAAAAGTAACTAATGAGGATCCTGTGTTGATTGTTTTTTTAAAAAATCAAATGTTTAGAAATTTGCTTTATTAGGGTATGATTTAAAAGTAAAGCCAGCTGTGATACATTATATATTCTTCACAAATATACTTTAAATCAGAAAAGAATTAAGATGCCACAACATATCAGAAACACTCAAGCTTTCTCTACTGATGATTTTCGCTCTACGGCATCTGGCTCTACACGCACTCAGCATCTTTGATCATCTCGCACATTTCGTTTCAAATGGTGGAAGCCCAGTAAAGTCCCGTCTTCTCTTTCACAGATGGGTTGTAAAGGAAATGTCTCTGCAAGCGGCTCCATCACTCACCTCTCTCTTCATGTCCTAGCCCTGCCAGCAGCGCATAGAATATGTGATAATTCCTTTCCCCGGGGTTTTGCCTTACTACTCGGTTCTGTGAAGAGAAGAAGCCAGATATCTATTCAGAGATGTTTCCTCTGATTAATGACCAAGAACTAGTAATTGCTGAAAACTGTTAAAGATAATGTGAATTAAATCATGCTTGCTTACTTTTTCTAATAAATCTTCATGTGAAAAGCAATGGCAAGTCAAGGAACAAAACAAGGATACAGGATGCTCCATTAGTCCTTAGTTTTCTACTCTTTGTTACCCAAATAATTACAATTCTTTGTGTCTTGGACATTCTGACTTCCAGTGCCGAAAGATAAGCAAACAAAACAGACTATTACATCAAAATCCAACTTCAAACGGGATACGTGTGCCCTAGAAGGCATCGAGCTATTTGAAACAACTGATTATTTCAAACAACTAGTTGCTCAGTCATGTCAGACTCTTTGGGACCTCATGGACTATAGCCCCCCAGGTTCCTCTGTCCACAGAATTTTCCAGGAAAGAATACTGGAGTGGGAAGCCATTCCCTTCCCCAGGGGATCTTCCCAACCCAGTCTCCTGCACTGCAGGCAGATTCTTTACCATCTGAACCACCAGGGAAGCCTATGATATTTGATGAGGAGTCCAAATTTTCAGATTAGGGACATGAAATCAGAGATTCCCAAAAGAAAGAGGGCCCCTTATTTCCTAGGATAATTAACAGGTCAAGCAGAGTAAAACAGGAGCAGTAATGAGACAGAACCAGAAATGAATGTTTCATATTCTATGTCTGTTTTAAGAAAAAGCAAAGAAGAGTTTCTACTAGAGAGTCAAATACTAATACACAAAAGCCAAATGAAACAGGATACAATCTACAATTCTCCCGCCCTGGATGTTTCCCTTCTGGCCGATGTTCAGCTGAACAAACTTCCCGAAGCGACTGGAGTTATTGTTGTACACGGTCTTGGCATTGCCAAAGGCTTCCATGATGGGGCTGCAAAAAAAAAAAAAAAAAACCAGGACAACAATGAGAGGCAATCAGGGTCCATGTAATTAACAACAGTCCTCACCAATGGCAAAATAGACAAGTGCAGGAGAAATCTGAAAGCAAAGGGCCCTAGAGCAATTATGTTTATTTATAGAAGGGCCAGATTTCCCAGCACTTGCTGAAATGGGTTTATAATGTGTGTCCATCTCGAGGAGGAGAGCCTGCAGCTGGTGTGGGCAAAGGATGCTACCAAGCGTCAAGGAGGCCATGTGGGCTGGTCCTCACCCAAATTAGTTTATTTACGCGAGTCAAGGGTTGCACGTGCACACACACGCACACACACACAAACCCACACGAACTCTAGGAACTGAAAAATTCCCCAGTCCTGGAAATTTCACTCATCTGTTGTATGTCCCAGGGGAGCTCATTTAACTTCCTTGGGTCTCGTCCAGCTGTAAAATGTGGTCAGACTAGGTCTGCGGTCAGACTAGGTCAGGGGTCAGCCATCTTCTGCTGTAAAGGATTGGATAATAAATACTTTTTGGCTTTGTGGGCCATGTGGTCTCTGATGCAATTACTCAGCTCTGCCACTAGAGTGCAAAAGCAACTATAGACAAGATAGCAAATGAGTGTGTCTGTGTTTCTATAAAGTTTTATTTACAAAACCAGGCTGCAGGAGGAAAATGAAAATGGCCCAGAGAAAGACTGGTGGTGATGGCTGCACAACAAGAATGTACTTAATGCTACTAAGCTGTACATCGAAAAATATTTAAAGTTTTGTTTATATATATATATATATACATATACATGTATATATATACACATAACAAAATATACATTTTGTTATGTATATTTTAGCACAATTTTAAAAATAAATTTTGAAGTCTAAAAAGGCAAACCAGAATAGGCTGCAGGATACAGATGTCAGGCTGGAGTCAGCTGACTTCTGGACTAATTTTTAAATAACAGGACATATAAAGTCTCTATGGGTTCTAGGATGAGACGGCCGGATGGCATCACTGACTCGATGGACGTGAGTCTGAGTGAACTCCGGGAGTTGGTGATGGACAGGGAGGCCTGGCGTGCTGCGATTCACGGGGTCGCAAAGAGTTGGACACAACTGAGTGACTGAACTGAACTGAACTGATGGGTTCTAGGACCTTAAAAGGTAACAATCAGACACGGGGCAATTACACATTTTAATTAGAATTTCAGAGAGCACTGTACCAAGGCTCTCTTTCAAGCTCTGAGGTAATTGCCATTGATGCTGAATTGTTTTGCCACCTGAGGCTGAAGAAGTGACATGGAAGTTGCTCAGTCATGCCCGACTCTGCGACCCTATGGACTGTAGCCCACCAGGCTCCTCCGTCCATGGGATTTCCCAGGCAATAAAACTAGAGCGGGTTGCCACTTCCTTCTCCAAAGGATCTTCCTGACCCAGGGATTGAATCTGGGTCTCCTGCATTAAGGGCAGATTCTTTACCACCTGAGTCACCAGGGAAGCCCCTGGTAAGAGGCTACACAATACCATTCTGCTCACAAGACGCCTCCCAAGAGTTGACCGCTAAGCTCTCTGCAATGTGCGGGATAGAGGCTGAAATTTCTGCTGATAACAAGGCCTCCAAACAGCCAGTCAGGAGCTGCCCAGTAGGAGGCAGCTCTGAACGTTCCTCACTCCTTTGTTCAAACCTGGCCCAGCAATGGACGGTCAGGTCACCGGAAATCTCCACCTGTGTGTAGAGACTTCTTGAGCGATCATGAAAGCCATGTCAAGAAACAGAGCAGCAGAACCCCGAGTTTCAACTACTTCCTTAAATAAGTCGTACAGTGAGGACAGTGGATCCTGTTCGCTGGAACAAGAAACACGATGGAAAAATACCTGCTCTCAAGAATGGCTTGCTCGACAGATGAGGTCTTCTCCTTCGAGGACAAGTCCACAGACTGCTGACTGATGGCTGATAAAAACTTGAGGATCAGCTTCGTGCTCTCGGTTTTCCCTGCGCCACTTTCACCACTGGAAGATAAAATGGAGACGTTTATACTTCTAGTGAAAAAAAAATAAAAATAAAAACCAACTTGACCGGAGTCACTCCAATGTGTCCACAGAACAACTGTTGAACAGTGGGAAAGAGACTCAAGTGCTGAGTTACAGGGAAGTGAGGGTCCCTCCTCCTGCTAGCCACACGGCCTAGGTGTTGCCAATGCCTCCCACTAAACAGAAGCCTCCTCTTTGACTAAGCTCAGGTAATAAGACGGACAGTGCCTGTCAACTCCCTGGTAGCTCAGTTGGTAAAGAATGCACCTGCAATGTGGGAGACGTGGGTTCAATCCCTGGGTTGGGAGGATCCCTGGAGAAGGGAACGGCTTCATCTGGGGCTTTTCAGATGGTGCTGGTGATAAAGAACCTGCCTGCCAATGCAAGAGATGTAAGAGACGTGGGTTCGATTCCTGGGTTGGGAAGATCTCCTGGAGGAGAGCATGGCAACCCACTCCAGTATTCTTGCCTGGAGAATCCCCAAGGACAGAGCAGCCTGGCGGGCTACAGCCAATGGGGTCGCAAAGTGTCGGACACAACTGAGCGACTAAGCACACAGCACCGCAAGCTCTGCAAAGGCCGGAATAGGGGTTTTGTTCACTGAACTGTCCTCGCTGGTAGCCAGCACTTAGTAAGTATTAACTATATGAATGAGCACATTAACGATATCTTTCTGGTAAGCAAGTAAATATTAAGTATATGAATGAGCACATTAATGGTATCTTTCTGGTAAACATGAATAAAAATGCAATCTTTCATAAATATCGAGGGGACAAAGCAATGAACCAGAAGGTGCTCGACCCACACTTAGGCATTTTTATTCTTGTAATAATACCATGAGGTGTGCAGTGGCTAAGTGTCGGGATCCGAATTGAAGAGCCGGTCTGTTTGCGTCCAAGGAGTAGTAAAAAGACAGAGAACTTATGAGAAGAGTAAAGCAATCATGTAACAGCACACAAACACCAGCAGCATCATGGGGTAACAGGCTCACAACTGCTCAAGCGGTGAGATAAACGCGCATGGTCCCAACAAGTTCTAAAGAAGCAGTCCCCACTGAGTGTAGAGAGCTGGGAGGTTGTGAACAAGGAATTCTGCAGAAAACACCACGGATGATTAAGTGCATGTAATAAAGGACAGGAAATGACTCAGAGATGACACCATCCATGCCCGGCTGGATACTGCAGGCCCTGGGGAATCTCCATCGATCAAGGCCAATCACTGTAACTCCATTCCCTCTGCAGGTAATAGGGTGGTTGGTCATGGCAAAGAGTCAGGATTCCAGCCAAAGAGACTTAAAGTCAAGCATGCTGAGGGCTTCTGGGGAGATGTGCATGTGCATGCGGTGTGTGGGTGGATGGGGTGCGCACACACACACAAGACCAAGCAGAGGGTCCCCCTGACTGCAGATGACAAATACCTGGGAAGCCACACCTTTCTTGAGATCAGAAAGCAAAAGCCAAGATAATCAGAGAAGCGCCAGTGGGAGTGGCTGAACCCACAGCCCTGACCCCACCCTGCCCTGCTGCCTGAGATGATAAAGGCCCACGCAGGTGACACCAATTTGAGTCGCCTTTTCTGTCATCGGCAACCAGAACCTCCCTAGTGTGGGGCTGCACGTTCGACTCTGCATCTCTGGTACCAGCCAAGCCCGGGAGCTGGCTCACAGGAGGCATTTAGCAGGAAGGAGTAGCAGAAAGTAAGAGAAAGTTGCAGGAAGAAAATTTAAATAATTCTTGATATTTAAAAATACATATACCATCTCCCTAGCAGTTAAATTTTGTTAAAACAAAACTGAAAGTGACAACTTCTCTAGTTACAACATATGAAACAGAAATATTGTTTTACATGGTCCCCAAACCCATTTCTGTATCTTCCAGCACACAGAGGGGGCTGGTAGGTCAACCTCCCTTGTATGAAGGACAGTTATCAGTAACCAGGAATGAACATGGCCAACTGAACAAGAGAGCAGCTAAACTGAGCCAGAGGGGTGTATGTTATTTCCACGTCCGGTGGCTAAACCCCCTCAAGGTCCTCTGGGCTTCCTATCTTACCAGCCTGGCATCTGGGTGCCCTCGGGATGGCAAATCTCCAGAACAAATGATGGGTACAGCAAAGTCAGGGGTCTCACCTTCCCATACGGGGCTGTGGAAGTTGCTCAATTGCGTCTGACTCTTTGCAACCCCGTGGACCATACAGTCCATGGAATTCTCCAGGCAAGCCCCTGTTACAGCAATCAGCACAGCAATGAACCTACCGTGATGAACACGGTAACCATATAGCCGTGGAGAAGAGGCTCTTCGAGGTGGAGGGCAAAGACTCATCAAGGAGAAGAAAACCCAAAACTTGCACTGTCCTTCACCAGCCTAGGATACTGATCCATCTCTAGGTGTCAGCCCATATCATTTCTCACTGTAGCAAATTTTTTTCAAGCATCTTCTGTAAGTACATCTCTTTTAAAAAATTTGGGGTATAGCTGCTTCACAATGCTGTGGGAGCAAAGTGAATCAGTTATGTGTATACACACCCACTCCCTCTTGGCCATCCATCTCACTCCCACCCCGCCCCATCCCTTTAGGTCATCACAGAGCACTGAGCTGAGCTCCCCGTGCTACAAGAAGGTTCCCACTAGCTGTCTGTTTTACACATGGCAGTGCACACACGTCAATCCCAATCCATCCCCACCTCGAAAAATGGGATAGGTTCCCTGGTGGCACTAGTGGCAAAGAACCCGCCTGCCAATGCAGGAGACACAAGAGATGGGGGTTCAGCTCCTGGGTCGGGGAGATCCCATGGAGGAGGGCATGGCAACCCACTCCAGTATTCTTGCCTGGGGAATCCCATGGACAGAGGAGCCTGGTGAGCTACAGTCCATGGGGTCCCAAAGAATTGGACACGACTGATGTGACCTAACACAGCACAGAACCTATTTAGGCACATCATTGATCCATAAAGTAAAACTTAAAAACAAAGAAGGAACTCAGATTTGCGCAACAGTAATTCTCAAATTTGGCTGTACATGAGAACTACCTGCTGTGTTCCTAATTTGAACCTGTAAGGATAGAACTTAATCAGTAATTTTTTTTCTTTTTTTTTTAACAAATTTCCAGGTGATTTTACTAAGAAGTCAAGGCTGGGAACAACTATTCTCAAAAGCCCTTTCACATAATTCAGATTAGGACTGCACCAGATTACAAAGGGGACATATACAGCGGGCTGGGGAAGTGTGCCATGAACAAGGCAAAGAATAAATATAAATGACTCACAAATGGTCAAAACTCAGAAATATGCCAGATGTCCCCAGACATTAGCATCAAGGTACCAGGACTCACTTCTGTTTAATCCTCCTCTTCCTCCTCGCCTCCCCACCCCTGCCTATGACTGTGCTGTGTGCTGAGTCGCTTTAGTTGTGTCTAACTCTTTGTTATCCTATGGACCATAGCCTACCAGACTCCTCTGTTCTTGGGGTTCTCCAGTCAAGAATACTGGAATGGGTTGCCATGCCCTCCTCCAGGGGATCTTCCCAACCCAGGGATCGAACTAGCATCTCTTAGGTCTCCTGCATTGGCAGGCGGGGTCTTTACCGCTAGCACCACCTGGGAAGCCCATTCCCCATTTACCGAGGGTCACAAAACACCATCTTTGAAGCAATGGACAAAGAGCATCTCTGCAGGAACTTCTTCCCTCCTGAAGTATCCATGGGGCCATGATGCAGCAGGCTGCACTAAGGGCGGGGAAGACAGTCTGGAGACAAACAGCTGTGGACGGTATTTACGACCCAGCAGCAGCAGGAGATAAAGAGCCACAAATTATGGCTAATGCTGTCAAGTATGAACCTCAGGAGACAGGAGGAGTCATAATTTAGGTGGAGAGTAAAGGTTCAGCAAAGACCTTTCCTGGGAAATGACATTTGGACTGAAATGCAGAGACATGCACAAAAGTGAGCTGGGGGAAACCTGAAGGATGAGGAGGGGAGGGTTTGGAACCTTAGCAGAGGGGGAGATGCCTGCAGAGTCAGTGGAGAAGGGAAGGGGGGCTGGGGTCCTACCGAGAGGCCACTGTTTTCCAGGCAAGTATGGGACTGGTTCTTTTCCATATGAGAGAGGGGGAGAGGCTGGTGATGGACTTTCATGGCTAATGGGTTAGTCAATCCATCACACTATGGAATGAATCCTCCATAAAATCCAAAAGGATGGGTTTGGAGAGGTTCTGGGCTGGGGCACACATGGAGGTGGAGAGTGGCTCCCCAGAGGGGCGGCAACTCCTCCCGCTTCCCCACACCCTACTGTATATCCCCGCTTCCATCCGCTGTTCCTGAGTTACACACATCCCTCTATAATACAGTGACTCCCCGCCTCCACGAAACTTCAAAGGGGCAAACGTGCCCCTGTTTGCCAGCTGCTGCACTGTACCACTGTACTCCTCAAAGTACTGTATACATTCATGTGTTTTCTGTGTGGTTTTTCATGTATTATTTGTGTGAAAAGTATTATAAACCTATTACAGGACAGTACTACATAGCTGATTGTGTGAGTTGGGTTTGGGTGTGTGTGTGTGCGCGTGCTCACCAGGCAGTGCTAGGGGTCAAGAATCTGCCTGCCAATGCAGGAGACATAAGGGATGCAGTTTTGATCCCTGGGTCAGGAAGATCCCCTGGGAAATGGGCTTGGCAACTCACTCCAGTATTCTTGCCTGGAGAATCCTGAGGACAGAGGAGCCTGGAGGGTTACAGTCCACAGGGTTGCAAAGCTGGACACAAGTGAAGCGCCTTAGCGTGCGTGCCCACATCATTATTCCTGATTGTATTAGTTGCATACCTAGGCTAACTCTGTTGGACTTAAATTGGACTTAACGAACGTGCTCTTGGAACAGAACTCACTCCTACATAAAGGACTTACTGTAACTGATAATCGAGTAACTAAAAGGTTTCAGTTTTGTGAGCTGCTCTAGAAAAACAATGTTTTTGCTCTAGCAAATTAATCAAACCCAAGGAGGGGGTCATCGGAAGCTCCAACCTAGAGCTGCTGGGTCAGAAGCACAGGTGACCACATGACCAGCACCTGACATGGAGAGGAAGGCAGTCTCGGAGGACCAAGCTATTAACCTGTGGGATCTGATGCTGTTTGGTGGCGGATAGTGATAGAAATGAGTTACTTACTTGGGGAACTTGATAACACATGCTATGCGACAGACAGCATCTATATTATAGCATTCTAAGGATATAATAACTAAGTATATTCTGCTTTGCTTACTGCACCACAGAACTATGAAGCCAAAATAAATGTTAGACTCATAAACTATCATACCTATAAAATCTAGATTAACAAGACTACCTTAACCCCCTGGTTAATGTTGCTTTGCTAAAACTGAAGCGCTCTTTGAACCGTGACTGCCCACTGCTTCCCCATGAGCCTGGCAGCCTCTTTGACCACAGGCGCTGCGATGAGTCATGTATTCCACCTTAGCTCCTGTATTCCAGCCCCGATAAAACAGTCACTCGCACAGAAATCACACTTAATTCCCCTTCACTGACAGCGAACACATCACTGACATATCCAGTCCTGCATTTGTCTCATTAGCCCCTGACGATTACAGCCCTAACCCCTGGCGCCAACGTGACCACAAACACAAACTCGGGCTTCAGAGAAAAAACGCACGGCCAGATAAGTCAAAATGAGTTGATGCTGTTAAAGAAAAAAAAAGCCTTATAAATAATGAAAATTTAAAAAAGGGAACGAAAAATAACTACGGCACTGATATGGGGCCTGGGAGACCATATTAGAAGTTCTGAGAACTTTTTGTAGGCAGAATGGAAAGTTTCAAGAATACTTTTTAAGCAGAAGGATGTCATGATCAGGTTCAAGGTTCTAACCAATCACTCGGTGTGGAGAATGGATTGAGGATGGATGGATGGAGAGACATGAGAAAGGAAGTTGGGGAATGAGCGCAGAGGATAAGGAGAGTGGGAGCAAAGAGGAAAGCCAGAGGTCCCCAGAGGAGGGAGGGGATGGCTGGGGTCCTGGTCTGGGTGCTCGGTGACAGGGAGGTGGGGGAATGAATCGGGAGTGTCCAGGGAGTTTCCCAGCCAGTGTGATGACCTAGACGCTGGTAACACAGCTGGGCATCTTTGTCAATAATCACTTAACTGTATATATGAGATCGGTACAGTTGACCAAAGGTAATCTGACCTTCATGTTGTGGGCGGGGTGACTCACAGAGCCAAGATTAATGTTCTGATCTCCAGCTTGAGACCTTGCTAAGAACAAGAAGCATGATAGGAGGAACACGATTTTCTGGGAGAAAATTAGGGTGAACTGAGGAGGGGTCACCCTTGAGATGCCCAGAAGGGACCTTCGTGGTGATGCCCTGGGGGCAGTGGACACATGGGTGGGACACAGAGAAGTTGGCAGGGGAGCCCTGAAGTCTGGGGAGGCAGGGAGATGCACAGAAGGAAAGGCAGGCTGGCAGAAGCTGAGGAACATGAGCCAAGAGAACGAGGAAGAGTCCAGAATGGTGGAGGAGCTTGGAGGAGGGCGGGGCAGTGTGTGGAAGAGGCTGCGGAGCCAAAGACGATCTTTTATCTTTTCTTATTTCAAAAATACAGAAAATAAGTAAGTGTGTTAGTCTCTCAGTCATGCCTGACTCTTTGCAAACCCATGGACTGTAGCCTGCCAGGTTCCTCCGTCCATGGGATTCCCCAGGCAAGCATACTGGAGTGGGTTGCCATTCCCTTCTCCCCAGGGAATCTTCCTGACCCAGGGATCGAGCCCGGGTCTCCTGCATTGCAGGCAGATTATTTACCGTCTGAGTCACCAGGCAAAAAAGTTCAAGTATCCTGTAAAAGATACTAGAAATTGTTGGGTAATAAAGCCAATGGTCCAGTAGAAAAGGAGAGATCCAAGAACCAGGGACAGGGAGGCTCAAAGGTGGAGAAGTCCCCAGGAAATCAGGGAGGAGGGATCAAAAAACACCTGAAGGAAAGCGCCTCTGCTGTGAACAGGGCCCTTTATCCATCTGCAGTCTCCCCTCCAGCGCACCTGTCGGCCAACTGCAGCCTCCATATCTGCCCTTCTATTTTTATAAATAAAGTTTTATTGGAACACAGCCTGGCATTTCACACGTGCTCTGTCTGCAAGCACTTCCACACTCTAAGGGCAGAGTAGAGTAGTGGTAACAGAAATGATCAGGCTCACTGAGCCAAAAATATGTCCTCTTCAGAGAAAATATAACTCTCTACAGTCTATCTCTCGGAGAAGGTGATGGCACCCCACTCCAGTACTCTTGCCTGGAAAATCCCATGGACGGAGGAGCCTGGTAGGCTGCAGTCCATGGGGTCACGAAGAGTTGGACAGGACTGAGCGACTTCATTTTCACTTTTCACTTCCATGCGCTGGAGAAGGAAATAGCAACCCACTCCAGTGTTCTTGCCTGGAGAATCCCGGGGACGGGGGAGCCTGATGGGCTACCGTCTATGGGGTCGCACAGAGTCGGACACAACTGAAGTGACTTAGCAGCAGCAGCAGCAGAGTCTATCTCTAGATGTTGAAGCTGAAACTCCAATACTTTGGCCACCTGATGCGAAAAGCTGACTCATTTGAAAAGACCCTGATGCTGGGAAAGATTGAGGGCAGGAGGAGAAGGGGACGACAGAGGATGAGATGGTTGGGTGGCATCACCGACTCAATGGACATGGGTTTGGGTAGACTCCAGCAGTTGGTGATGGACAGGGAGGCCTGGTGTGCTGCAGTTCATGGGGTAGCAAAGAGTCGGACATGACTGAGCGACTGAACTGAACTGAGAGGCTACCTCTGCGGACACCTGACAACCATTCTCCATCCCGTGAATCAAACTGTCCTGATTCGTGTGATTTTCTCGGAACACACACGGATCACTCCACTGCTGACTAAGAAGACTTTGGACACTTCTCTACTGCCTAGAAGATACAGTCGGCAGGTCTTAGCAAGCAGGACAGAGCCGTTAAGGTGGGACCCTGCAGCAGGAAGTAGGACTCTGCTCTGAAACTAACACAAGGAGACAAAAGTTCACAGTCTCCTTGGCAAGCCACTCCACAGCTCCCAACCTCAGCTTCCCCACCACGTCTTGTCTTTCTCAATGAACAGCCATGCACCATCTTTGCCTTTCCAACCAAGCCTGGTTCCTACATGTCCTTATTAGCAAATCCCACACTTTACAGGCATGCTTTCCATTTGCTGATCCTTGTTCTTCCAGGACTTCCCTGGTGGCTCAGCTGGTAAAGAATCTGCCTGCAACGTGGGAGACCTGGGTTCGATCCCTGGGTTGGAAAGATTCCCTGGAGAAGGGAAAGGCTACCCACTCCAGTATTCTGGCCTGGAGAATTCCATGGACTGTACAGTCCAAGGGGTCGCAAAGAGTCGGACACAACTGAGCGACTTGCGCTTGTTCTTCCAATTTTTTCAAATGCTTCTGGGCCCTTCCCCCCCTCTGCACCTGCTGTGTTCCCACAGACTCTTGGGCTCATAGCCACACGGCCCTTCCTCTGTGATATATTTTCTCAGTTCCTTCTTGAGCATCTACCGTCATCTTCCCTGAGCAACCACGTACACATTTCTCAGACAGCACTGGCGGGCTGCACTGAAATTACATGTTTACGTCAGTTTCTTCCCATCAGAGCAGAAGTTCGTAAAGGGCAGTGGTTGGCTACTTTTGTTTTTTTAATCCTAAAAGCCTAACAAGGTAACCTTCCATATGATACGAGCTCAAGGCATGTCCCATGCCTTATTCCGGTTAGTGACTTTTTAATCCAGGATGCAAGCTTTGTTCACTATTCCAATTCAAAGATTTCTAAATATACCACTAGAATAAAAAAAAAAAAAAGACTGAGAACCCAAGTACTATTCCCGAATATAAAAGACATGTTGTTGTTGTGTAGTCGCTAAGTTGTGTCTGGCTCTTTTGCAACCCCATGGTCTGTAGCAGGCCAGGCTCCTCTGTCCATGGGATTTTCTAGGCAAGAACACTGGAGTGGGCTGCCATTTCCTTCCCCGAGGGTTATTTCTGACTCAGGGATCGAACCCACATCTCCTGCATTATAGATTTCTTCTTCTGTTAAGAAGAAATCACTACTATTTTGAAAAAAAAAAACAAAAACAAAAAAAACTTTTCGCAAAGCAAGCAGAGGTCCTAAAGCAACAGCTGCTCCGCCCATCCATCCTTTGATTGACGGATGTTGGATGCTGACCCCTCTATCAGGCACTGTCCTGGGCGCTGGGTTGCACAGATGAATTAACCACAGGACTTGACATTAAAAGGTCATATATCCAGAAAAGACCATAAAAGACTAAACAGACTAAACTCTGCTTGCCCCAAACTGAAGTTAACCTGAAATGTACTAGACCAACCAAGATCAAATGCAGACCCTGTTAGATTAAAAAGCTCATGGAGATTTAAATACATATTTTAGAAATTATAATAGTGTAAGCATTGGCTTAAATGTACATAATCAAGTAAAATAAAACTAGAGCTTAAGGGAGGTTCAGTTCAGTTTAGTCGCTCAGTCGTGTCTGCCTCTTTGTGACCCCATGAACTGCAGCACGCCAGGCCTCCCTGTCCATCACCAACTCCCAGAGCCCACCCAAACCCATGTCCATTGAGTCAGTGATGTCATCCAACCATCTTATCCTCTGTCATCCCCTTCTGCTCCTGCCCTCAATCTTCCCCAGCATCAAAGTCTTTTCCAATGAGTCAGCTCTTTGCATTAAGGGAGGTAAACTCTTGAAAGTGAAACAAACAATAAAGGCCTGGACTAGAATCCTGGAGACTGGAAGTAACAGAGGCCCATAAAGTGAGAGAAAAAATGATCTATGAGGTCCCTGCCTAAAACCAAATAGGCCTATTTTCTTAGTTTCCTAGGTAATTAGCCTGAAAGTTTTCAAAGTAGTAACATGTTGTAGCCACCAGGGGGCAGATCATGCCCAAGGAAATCTAAATGGGCTACTGTGCCCTACAGTTTTTATTTTTATACTCAATTTTCTCTAAATTCCCACAGCCCCAAGTCCCATTAAAAAAAAAAAAATCCTGCTAGAGTGGTCTATTAAAAACCAAAACACATTTTAATGAGAAATCTATTCTTAAAAATGCCGTTTCCTGATTTAATTTGAATACTCTTCACATCAGAATTACACAATGAGAGCTTTCTGTTTGGGGTCCCCTCTCCCTCCCGGCTACCCCCGACTTTATTTTTAAATACCATAGTCTTTGGCAGGAACATGCTAACCCCTTTCCGTTTTTATTACACATACATATATATGCACAATGATCTCATTTGATTTTTCACTTTCTTCCCTAACTGCTCTGTCTAGCAAGTGATATATGAGTCATGCCCTCACTTTTTCCACTGAAAGTAATAAACACAGGCAATTATCAATGGCAAATATTTAGGTACCTAAGTGTGGAAACCAGCTTGATCTTCTTTAACTCTCTGTTAACCTTCTCAAATTATATTCTGCTAATCTTATTTTATTCTGTATGCTGAAACAGTGATCTTAAATTCTAACTTCTAAACTTCACTTTCAACTTTTGTGAAACCATATCAAAGAGCCCACAAATACTGCTTCAATCAGAAGGCAAGTCAATTCATTGGGAAAGTGACTCTTAAATGCTCTGTGTTTATACCAAGTGTTAGATTCATTTTTTATTAACTGCAAGTTACAAGGATTCATATTTACTTAACTGGATTAATGGACAGTCCCTCTATCCAAGTTGTTTCCACAACCTGGTGAGTGAGCATCCTTAAGGTAAGAAAAGAGAATATATCTGCCCAGGTGTTTCCCTTTCCTTAAAGAAAGTAACTGATGGAGGAAGCAGGGAGAGAAAAGATGAAGGAGAAATGCAGTGTTCTATCCTCCACATTCACATAATTCTGATTTATCGCAAATGAAGGATCCATGAACAAGAGCAACGGGTAAACCACTGCCAAGAACAACAACACAGTCGCCTACACGGTACTTGCAGAGCGTGTGCGTCAAAGGGCTGCTGGAAGGTTTCAATGAGCTGATGCATGGGAAGTTCTTGGCACAGTGTTCAAACCCTTTGGAAATGCTGGTCATTATCTATCACCCATCTTTCCGTCAGATACCATGTGGGACAATGTACCTGCGCGTGCTCGGCTGTATCAGACTCCTCGTGACGCCACGGACCCATCAGGCTCCTCTGTCCATGGAACTGTCCAGGCAAGAATACTGGAGTGGGTTGCCATTTCCTCCTCCAGGGGATCTTCCTGACCCAGGGACTGAACCACGTCTCCTGCAACTCCTGCACTGGCAGGCGGATTCTTTGCCACTGAGCCACCTGGGAAGCTGGGACGGTGGGCAACAGTGTGAGGACCTCCCAAATGGCCTCCTTTCTCTCTCCTGGAGCTTCGAGCAGGTCTCTCCTCCGGTACATCTGCTCCTGACTCCCTCCCCAAAAGAGCAGCAGTGGTTTCCTGGACAGGTGAACTGGGTGGGTGGAAGGGCTGGTCAGCTCCTCACCATCTGGGGACTGGATTTGACAGTGATCACGGCCACGAGTGACGTGCCTGAACCCTGAGCAGGGTGTCTGTCTGTCTGCAATTTGGGGCTGGGAGTCTAAAGCTGACACATGGCTCTCCGCCTTTCTCCTGAGCCTCACTTCCACTGGATCAGAAATCAGGGAGTGGGGTCCTGATATGATGTCCTAATTCTAAACACCTTTTCTTCTCCCCTTGAAATAATTATTTTGCCACAAGTTGGGAAAGAAGATCTTGACCTCTGTTTTTGATGGCTTTCCAGTCCCATCAGCAGTTTTAGTGATTCAGTCGGGTCTTAGCAACAGCTGAGCTCCATGAACGAGTGCCTGGGTGAAGTGCTTGGATATTCCAGGGCACTCAGCATGTCTGCTCTGGATCTCATCCAGCAGTGTTCTGATCACCACTAAGACACACGTGAGTGTGTGTGAGAGTGTGTGTGTGTGTGAGTGTGTGTGTGTAGTGTTCAGTCGCTCATTCGTGTCTCACTCTTTGCAGTACTATGGACTGTAGCCTGCCAGGCTCCGCTGTCCACGGGATTCTCCAGGCAAGAATACTGGAGCAGGCAGCCATTTCCTTCTCTAGAACATGATCCCAATATAAATAATATAAGCCAACAGGGTGTCACTAGAAATTAGGTGATAAGGGCAATTTGAATTATTATTCAATAAAAATTACGTATCTTCAAAGTAATACACTCTATGATTTTTTTAGGTAGTTCCTAGTAATAAGTGTTTTGAGAGTGAGGCATCTGGTAGTTTATTTTAATAAATGAGTAAAACTTGGCTAAAATAGATGGCACGTCCCTCACCTCTCCCCAAAATTAATGGAAATCATTATGCCTTTCTATCATTCCCTCAACATATAACAGAGTAAGTCCCTCTTCTGTGGCTAATTCAAAGCTCAACTTTAGGAACATCCAATTATTAAATTCCTTAAAAATCCTTAAATTTGGGAGATTCTAGGGTAATCTGATACTGGCAAAAACCAAAACCTTGCTCGAACAAGCAAGCATTCTAACGAGCACTCTAGAATACAGAAAACATTTTAAATTTGGAAGTACTAGGCAATGCTTCCATAAGTCAACAGAAGGACGATGCCTGATCATTGGAACAAACCAAAGAATAACTAAGGTAAATAAAACAAAGACCCGAAATGGAGAAATCACTGAGGACAAGAGCCAGCAAACACGGTACATCCTGCTTTTTTATCAAGTCCTCCGTTTCTTTCCGAAGCTGTAGTCGTTGGGCTATTCAAAACGGAGAACTCTGTCTGGGGAATCTGGGGGTTGACGTGCGTGGAGGCGGGCTCTGTGTTTGGGGGCCGGCTGGTTACCTGATGAGCACGCACTGGTTGTCGTGGCGCTTCCACAGGCAGCGGTAGCACTCGTTGGCGATGGCGAAGACGTGGGGGGGCAGCTCACCCAGGTGGCACCTGCTGTAGCGATCCACGGCGTCCCTCGAGTACAGGCCCGTGATGGTCTTGTAGGGGTTCACGGAGGCAATGATGGAGCCGATGTAGGTCTGCGGGGACAGGGGGTGAGAAGACAGGAACTTGGGTTACAGGTGGCACTCGGGGAGGAGGAGGGGGCACCTGGGCATGGGATCTCACCCCCACCCACCCTGGGGTGGAGACAGAAGCAGCTCAAGGAGGCTCCACACTAAGAGGGGAGGAGATGACGCCTCTCACTGGGGCCACTGTCTGAGCCTAAACAGAATCCACCGAGTGCATGTTAAAGGGACCAGGGACTCCTGAGCCCCGACTCACACACTTTTATCTGTACTTCTGGGGACAAGTCTTGTCCAAAGGAATGAAGCCACTTCAAAGAGGGCTGCAAGTAAACAAGAGAAAGACAATGGGGACACATCAAAGCCCAGATCCCTCATTCTCTGGGGACCTCCTGACCCCATCAGGTGGCTGTTAGGAAAGGCGGGATTAAAGCAATAAGAGAGGGCATGGGCAGAGGGGACAGGGAGGGTGACTGCTTAGTGGGCTTCTATTCAGGATGGTGAGAAAGTTCTGGAGGTAGATAGTGGTTATGGTTGCACAACACAGCAATGGTATTTAGTGCACTGCACTGCACACTTAAAAAGAGTCAAAAAGCTAACTTTTATGCTACAAATCTTTGACTTAAGAAGTAACAAGAACATTTTACTTGTGGAAACACTCGCTATTCTTCCAGTAATCTCAAACACCTCCTGAAATGCCATGTAACTTACCTGGAAAAAAGCTGACTGGCAATCTTCCCTTTTCTGGAACCAAATCCAGGCCAGAAATTAAGCAAAATCTTCAGAAGAGCAAAACAGAGGCTACAGAGTTATCAAAGCATCATGCTTCATGCCTCCTCCACGTGGACACAGACTAACTCATCTGTCCTTCTTTAAGAAAGGCTAATGAAGCTGGGTTGCTGGTTCCCAGGCTCAGACACAAGTGGAACAGCAGATGAGAAGGGCGGGCGCTAAGGTCCTGTAGCCTCCACCACTCATCTGCCTGCTTCCACGGTGTGTTCATGGAGCCCTGGGCTTGACAGCATTCTATGGGCTCTGTCCCCTCCTCCAATTCATGTACTGAAGCCCTGACTTCCAGCACCCCTGAATGCAACTCTATCTGTAGACAGGACCTTTTAGAGATGATTAAATTAAAATGAGGCTGTTCAGGTGGGCCCTAAACTTGTCATTGCATGTGCTAAGTCACTTTAATGATGTCTGACTCTGTGCGACCCTGTGGACTACAGCTCGCCAGGCACTTCTGTCCATGGGATTCTCCAGGCAAGAAAACTGGAGTGGGTTGTCACACCCTCCTCCAGTTATATTCCACACTCAGGGATTGAACCCACATCTTCATCTCCTCCATTGGTTGTTTAGTTGCTCAGTTGTGTCCAACTCTTTTCGACCCGCAGAGTTGGACTGCAGCCCGCCGGGCCTCCCTGTCCATCACCAACTCCTGGAACTTCCTCAAACTCATATCCATAGAGTCAGTGATGCCATCCAACCGTCTCATCCTCTGTCATCCCCTTCTTCTCCTGCCCTCAATCTTTCCCAGCATCAGGGTCTTTCCCAAGGAGTCAGTTCTTCACATCAGGTGGCCAAAGGACTGGAGCTTCAGCTTCAGCATCAGTCCTTCCAATGAATATTCAGGATTGATCTCCTTTAGGATTGACTGGTTTGATCTCCTTGCAGTCCAAGGGACTCTCAAGAGTCTTCACCAACACCACAGTTCAAAAGCATCAAATCTTCGGTGCTCAGCTTTCTTTATGATGCAACTCTCACATCCATACATGACTACTAGAAATCCAGAGCTTTGACTAGATGGACCTTTGTTGGAAAGTAATGTCTCTGCTTTTTAATACGCTGTCTAGGTTGGTCATAGCTTTTCTTCCAAGGAGCAAGCGTCTTTTAATTTCATGGCTGCAGTCCCCATCTGCAGTGATTTTGGAGTCCAAAAAAATAAAGTCTGCCACTGTTTCCACTGTTTCCCCATCTATTTGCCATGAAGTGATAGATGCAGAAACAATGGAAACAGTGAGAGACTTTATTTTTGGGGCTCCAAAATCACTGCAGTCACCATCTGCAGCCTGCATTGGTAGTCAGGTTCTTTACCACTAGGGCCACCGGGGAAGCCCAAACTTGTCACTGTATGAAGAGAAAACCTGGATACACAAGGAAACACAGGGAGGTGTATGCACAGATAGACCACGTGAGGACCCAGCAAGAAGGTGGCCATTTTCAAGCCCAGGCAGGAGCCCCCAGGAGAAACCAACCCTGCTGATACCCTGACCTCAAACGCTGAGCTTCCTCCAGAACTGTGAGAAAATAACTGACTTGTTGTTTCAGCCAGCCAGTCCGTGGTCCTTTGTTATGGCAGTCAGAACAGACTAATATAGAGGGCCTGAGACTTTGAAAGCACTCCCAGTATTCCTAGGAGATTCACGGTATTATTGCACCTATTTTTCAGATGAGCAAATTAAGGTAGAGTGATAAAATTTTGCATTTGGTCATACAGTCAGTAAGGGGCAGAGGTGAGATGTGAATGCAGGCCACCTAAAACCCAGAACCTTCTCTTCACATTCGCCGGCAGGGGGTGGTAACACAGCAGAGTTCAAGAAAAGCAAGAAACATAGACAGAAAGCTCAAACATCCTGAGTGCATCTGTACCATATTATAGCAATTTGTAATCATCTATATTTACAGTGACTTCCAGGAACATCAAGCAAAATATCCTGTGTCCCGTGTAACTGCTTTCAAATGTAAGATGGTCAAGAGCATGCTTTGGAAACATTTTAAACCAAAACAAGGTTGAAAAGGTCAAAGAGTTATTACTGTTTGCCCCAACAGTTCCGCTCCTAGGTATGTACCCCCACAGAATTAAAAACAGGTACTCCCAACAAAAATACAGCAGCATCGTACACAAGAACCTAAAGGTAGAAACAACCCAATGTCCACCATCAGATAGATGGGTAAACAGATGCAGTACAACCATACTGCAGACTGTTATTCAGCCATGCTAAGGAAGAAGTACTGATACAGGCTTCTTGGAGATGAACCTTGCACACGTGATGCTAGGTGACAGAAGTCAGACCAACACTGGAGGTGTTACACGGGCAGAAGGGAGGGTGCAGGCCGGAAGGACTGACAGCTGACTGCTTTGCAGGCGCAGGGCTTCCAGTGGGGCGATGAGAACATTTTGGTGCTGGTTGTACAACACTGGATGTACTAAATGCCACTGAATTTACCTTCAAGTGGTCAGCTTTCTGTTACATACATTTCGCTTCCATTAAAAAACAATGAAAAGATGCAGAGCTTTCAGGAGTGAATTTTCAGGTCTTCGGAAACCTGCACTCTCTAGAGAGCCCCCGTTTCCCCATCAGAGCATCAGGGGAAGGATGGGCCGGAAAGAAGAGTGCATGCAGCCTTTTCCCCTGGGGAAGGAAAGTGCCCTACTTCTACAGGCGAGCAGAGAATCACATGGCCCCCTGGGGGATGCCAGAACCCTTCCATCAATGCCTGGAACACAGGTGCTGGCAGCTTCTTTTATTACAATTGCAGAGACGAGGGAGGCAGGCAGGTAGGTGATGCTTGAGGCTCTGGGAGTCTGTCTGGCTCCTTCCTCTTGTAGGTCTAAAATGTCAAGCTTGTTTCTACCCTTTGATAGCTGTCTACATTATTATTATTTTTATTCAGTGAAATACCAAGACTTCATTTTTCGGTGAATGAATGTTCACAGAACATTTAGAACATTTACAATGTTTCCCCCTCCCCACTTTGGCAGAACGCAAGACAATCAGTGAAGATCCTCTTTATACAGATAGGTAGGCATGCTGCCAATCCCCTGTCTCAGCTACAAGTAAAAGAGAAAAGCCACAGTCAGGGCATCAGTTTGATTATTAAATGAATATTAGAAAAGTAACCCATCATTAACATATCTGAAAAGAGAATAAGATGCCCAAATTGTGAAAATTTTGGCACTCCTGTTGACACCCAGGAGATGCAGGTTCAGGCCCTCGGTCAGGAAGATCCCCTGGTGGAGGAAATGGCAACCACTCCAGTATTCTTGCCTGGGAAATCCCATGGACAGAGGAGCCTGGTGGGGTACAGTCCACGGGGTCACAAAGAGCCAGATATAACTGAGCGTGCACTGCCTGCATGCCTCCCGTTCATAGCAGAATAGCAAGGTGGTTATAAAATTCTGAGATGAGTTTTTTAAGTATTGATTTATATATGAAAAAACACCATAAGCTTTTAATACAAGCTTTCTTTTGAAAGTGATGGACTTTGGTCAAAACCTCATAGGCGTGCTCCCTTTTCCCAGTTGGGGAGCCAGCCCCCTAGAATCACTTAAGAAAAAGAATCTGCCTTCCAATGCAGGGGTCAGGGGTTCAATCCCTGGTCAGAGAACTAAGATTCCCCCTGCTGCAGAGCAACTGAGTCCACATGCCACAACTAGAGAGTCCATGTACCACATGGAAAGATCCTGTGTGCCACGACTGAGACCTGACACGGCCTAAATAAATAAGAAAAATTAAAAACAAACAAAAAAAAAGTCACTTATCCTGACACAGATGACGTGGATTCTGTATGGGGGCAGGAGACCCACAGGACATTAAGTTTGTTAGTAAAGGTGAAGACAGAACATCCAGAACATCTGAGGCCTCGTTTTGTTTCTGAGTAATTCATGGCACTTGGCCCAGTGAAGCAAGGTTAAGGTCTTTCAGAAAGATAATGAGGTCCATGGTGTGGCCATTACAGATGACACACCCATGCCTCTCACCCAACCCCCAGAGACTCTAGGGGCAGGAAGTGGGGCTCTCCGAACAGCAGGTGGTCAGCACTAAGGCAGCCCCTAGGATGGAAGGATCATGCCAGTGGTGGTTATGCCCATGACCCACTAACATTACCTTACCTTCCCCAGTTGAGCCTGGTCCCCAACACACAGTTAGAGCTGGTCCATGAGCTCACACCCAGCTAGTGTCTCTGGCTCAAAAATCATTCCAACACGTCTGAAGACTGTCCCACTCTTGAATACTTTGTCTTACAGATTTTGTGGATGCCAATAAATTCAACCAATGGACTCCCCTGTGCCAACAGTGGGGGAGAGAAAACCAGTCTAAATTTGAGCCCAACCCAAATTCAATCATCTGAATCTCTCCCCACTTCCAAAAGAAAAAGAAAAGGAAAGCATATGTGAAATGTGTGTTTGGCTGGTATGGAGAAAGAACCCAGTTTTTCACTGCTGTTTTTTAAGACTGTGGGAAACCATGCCTCGTGGAAAGTTCAAAATGCCTCTTACTGTAAGCACATCCACTTAGTTCCAGAAGTAGGTTAGGCTTTTATAACATGAAAGCACACGTTTTACAGTTTCACCTCCTCACTAATGACCTGAGTCATTTCTCAGCAGGCCTGACACCAGATTTCAAATGACAATTAGGTCTACATGTTTGCAAAACACCTTGACTCACGTTTCAGAACCACGGGGCACAGAGCACAACTGACCTACGCAGACATGCTGCGACATAACCTTGACCTATGGGCAGCCCAGAGGCCACGGTTCAGAGGAACAGAGCTGCCTCTGCTGACAGAGGAAGGAAGAGAGCCAGCGAGCAAGGGCAGGACCCTGGATCCTGATTGGGGGGTGCTTTCCCACAGGTCTGCAGTGACTCCCCCGTTCCCCACTCACCCACACGCATATAGGACGGGAATCGTCCCACTCTCCAGCTTCACGGTCCGTAGCCACTGTCTCCACGTGCTGGCCACGCCCCACTTTCAATTAACTCTTCAATCAACCCCCTCTTTCTCCATCCACACCATCCTGACCACACTTGCTCAATTATCCCCAAGAGTCTCCTTCCTCACTCATTTCCCACTCAAGTCTTGTGTGTTCAATCCTAGCTGTACCCTTGACAAATGAACACCTGAAGACAGACACTCCCCTGCATAAAACTCCTTCATAGCTCCCACAGTCTTCAGGGTCAACCCACAGAATATTCGAGAAAAAAGTCTGAGCACCTCCAGAAAGGTGACTGAACACCCGCATCCTAACGAATTTTTCTCCTAACAGTCACAGAAGTGGGGGCAGCTTCAGTTACTTTCTCATTTGCATTGTTTGCGCCCATACTGGTGCCAAATGATACTTTTGGACCCTCCCTCCCCCAGCAAAGGAAGGTGTAAATCAACATGGCAACCAAAGTCATAGTTCCTAACGGTTTCTTCACATTAGATGAAGTGGTTGAGGTCCATCAGCAAAAGTAAGTACAGCCAGGGCACCTTTATCTTTTCTCCCACTACCTGAACTTGCCACCTTGCATGGATTATTTTGTCACCAAAACAAAGGCCGCATGGATAAGAGATCTGTTGGATAACAAGGGAAGTTTGACACGGGAGTAAACATGGAGACTGAGTGGAGTGGGGAAGAGAACAGCCTCGTTGTTAGTTAAGTGTCAAGGGATGCCAGAGATGCAATGTGGTAAGAAGTCACAAGAGCGGTGAGAAAACATGTGTTCCATGCTTGTGCCATGGACCACTCTCTTGCTGTTCAGTCGCGAAGTCGTGTCTAACTCTTTGCTACAGTCGTAGCCCACCAGACTCCTCTTTCCATGGGATTTCCCAGGCAAGAATACTGGAGTGGGTTGTCAATTCCTTCTCCAGGGGATCTTCCTGAACCAGGGACTGGAACTGCATCTCCTGCATTGACAGTTGGATCCTTTACCACTGAGCCACCTGGGAAGCCCAATAACATCATAGCTGTGCTTATTCATATTTTTGTGTTTATTAGTGAGTTATAGTCATTAAACGCTACAGTCTGAATTTGAATGCTGGTTCCACTGGTTCAAGTTACTTAAATTCTTGGTGCTTCAGTTTCCTCAAGTAAAGCAAGGATAACAACATTAGTAGCTGGTAGAATTAAATGGATTGACACCTATGAATTTAAAAACCTACTACAGTGAAAGCTGAATGCCTGAGTGAAGAGCCTGTGTTTCCATGCTCACTCTATAAAAAGGCAATTGCTGTCATTGCTCCAAAAACGGTCATGAACGCCGTGCACTTTGGGACTCAGGGTACATGCAGCTCTCAAACACCAGGTGGGGCCATGTGCTGCTTCCCTCACACCGGATTCCGAATTTCATGAGAATAAATCGCCTGGTCATTTTAACGGCTTTTCCGAAATAGAAAGTATATTCTATTTTGGAGCACATAAAAGTTTTTTTCTAGTCAGAGGAGTTCCACATAACTCACTGAAAAAATACATTTCCTTGCCCATTTTAATAATCAGGAACAGCTGCAGTGCCTATTGCTATAAAATGCTGTGAGAGACTCCCTTCATTGCTTTAAGACATAGCCTACCAATTCAAGGTTTCAAAAGGCTTAAGTACAGCAAAGTAGAGACATCATGACAAAGGCCCATCTAGTCAAAGCTACGGTTTCTCCAGTAGTCATATACGGATGTGACAGCTGGACCATAAAGAAGGCTGAGCACTGAAGAAATGATGCTTTCAAACTGTGGTGCTGGAGAAAACTCTTGAGAGTCCCTTGGACAGCAAGAAGATCAAACCAATCAATCCTAAAGGAAAGCAACCCTGAATATTCATTAGAAGGACTGATGCTGAAGGTGAAGGTCCAATCCCTTGGCCACCTGATGCAAAGAGCCGACTCACTGGAAAAGATCCTGATGCTGGGGAAGATTGAGGGCAAAAGCGGAAGGGAGTGACAGAGGATGAGATGGTTGGATGGCATCATCCACTCAACGGACATGAGTTTGAGCCAACTCCAGGAGATAGTGAAAACCAGGGAAGCCTGCGTGCTGCACTCCATGGGGTCACAGAGAGTCAGACACGACTTAGCGACCGAACAACAACAACAAAGGTTGTAATACCTAGTATCTTGTCCCCCGCCAAAAAAAAAAAGATAAAAGAACACTAAAAGTGACCCAGTAGCCTCAGATACATTCTGCTGGTAGATATGGAGCGTCCGTGTTACTGTTGCAAAGTCATTTTTACAACACAGGAAGACGGGATGGAGACAGCAAGGTGTGGTCAGGTCAGAAGACCCCGAGTCCTCATCCTGGACCTACCTTCCCTGGTTCACGGCTTCACCCCTCCAGGGCCCAGATTCCAATCAATAACAACAACACACCCTCTGTTCCTCCACCCAATGACCATGTGAAAGTGTTACATAAATCACAGGTGCGTATTACTGTTTTCATTCATGAAAATAAAGCTACAACGGCATTCAGCACATGGTCCTGAAAAGCTGGATGTAGATCAAGTAACCTAAATGCACCGGGGAAACTGGCCCAGTCCCTGCCATGTCTTCCCTACAGAGAAGGTCCTCGTTAAGAAGTGGGGGCCACTATCCAGATTTACTTTCCACCCACCCTTCTCCGGGGCTTCCCTAGTAGCTCAGCTGGTAAGGAATCCTCCAGCAATGCAGGAGACCCCAGTTTGATTCCTGGGAAGATCCCCCTGGAGGAGGGTACGGCAACCCACTCCAGAACCCTTGCCTGGAGAATCCCCATGGACAGAGGAGCCTGGCGGGCTACAGCCCATGGGGTCGACTCACTTCTCTAAATCTCTTTCTGGAGCACAGCTCTGGTTTTAAGTTGTGGATCTGTGTACGCAAGAGTCTGCTGGGCATCTGCAACTGGCTGCCCTCAGCTTTGCTTCCTGCAAAACACCTGCTTCTCTACGCACAGCCACATCTTCACAAATGGCACCACAGTCTACCCAAGTGGATAAACCAGAAATCCAGGAGTCATCCTATAGCAATACAGCATGCTGCCCCCATACCCAACAAAACACCGAGAGTCTACCTCTTAGTAAATATCATACTCTAGCTCCCCGAGGACTTGTTTTGAACCCCAACATTTCCCATCTGGTTTGCTGGTCACCTCTCCTCCTAGACCGGATACACCTGCTGGACTCATCCATCACCCACAGTCAGAGTGAGCGTTCCCAGAACTCACCTTTGACGTTGTCCCCTGCCAGCCTTCATGAATGAAGTCAAGGTCACTAGCACACAGGGCCCTTCCTCGCCTGCTCCTGACCACCTCACCAGTCGGCTGCACAAAGCCTCCACTGCAGGTTCTTGCCTGTCCTGCAGGTCGACAAATCATGCTATTCCAAGTCTTTGTTGATCTTCTGCCAGGGAAGAGCCACCCTCCCTCTTGGCTGAATTCCCCTAGGAATGTTTCAAAACTCCACACTAGTGCCCAGTTGGGATCCTTTTCTGACCCCCTCAGCTCTTCTTGCGATGCCCATTCTTTGTGTTCCCAGCACTTTTATCACAGTCATTGTCGCCCCGAGCCGTTGTCAAAGGTATGATGTGTCTGCTTTCATCAACAAGCTGGGAGGTCCTGGAGGGGCGCTGTCTTTTGTTCATTCATTATTTTAATAAACGGTTACCACGGTGAAGAGGAATTTTGCATCCTTGGAGCCACAGCACAGCCTGGCACACAGGCAGGGCTGAGTCAACGTAGAGACATTGGAGGCACCTGGATTCATTACCAATGTACCAATAAGTTCCCTTTTTAACTGAGTTCTCATGCTCCACACCCACCTTCTTCCCTAACAAAACTGCTTGCCATCCTCATCCAATTAAACAATTCAAACTGTTAAGCTTTCAACTTCATTGAAAACTGGATCACAACCAGTAACTCAAGATATAGGACTAAAGTCAAATTCTTACATTTAGAAGTGACATTTCCACTTAATTTGAGTGTGTTTCTGACTCATATTCCTCCCTTGTTGAAAGGAATCTGACCCAAAAGAGGCCAGAAAGGGGAGAAAAATGAACAAAAACAAAGCTTCTAATTGCCACCGCCATGTGCCGATGTAGAAATGGCAACTCAAGAGGATAAATGTTTGGTCAAGTTTAAAAATACACAGAGTCAGACAGATGGTTACAATCATCATCTGGCAACACCAGTCTTGATTTCATGTGAAGAACAAAAACCCTACAAACCACACTGTATTCAGCTGTTCCTGGTATGAGACAAATGCCAAGCCTGCTGGCCATCCAGTCTTCAGGCCATCCCTGAGAGGCACGCTGTTACTTGACACTGGGTTTGGAAACCGGTGGGAAATAACCCCCAAAAGTCTCCTTTGGGAAGACTGAATGAATCAAGGAAATGAATCGCAGGTTGAGATCCGCACGCCCGAAACACTGAACCCTGCAGCTTGGCTGGCCTGATGTGAACACTGCGGGCAGCCCAGGTGAACTCACTTGTAATTCACATGGCTTCAACAGGCAGCTGCCTGCCAGCACCTTTTACGGGTCTGGAAGTTAATTTGGGAACAACAAACTCATTTTCACATTCGATCTGCATGGCCACCTTACCAGAGGAGGGTTTTATTTTTGAAACACCTAAAAATACACGAGCTGTGAAGCATCTTCTGTGCTTTCACAACCGTTTATCTTTAGACACAGCTCCACGTCTTAAAACAGACTCATCTGACTCTCAGCTCTGCTGTTTGTTCAGCAAGACCAACAAACGAACCCACGAGGTGGGTGGAACAGAGCGGGGCTTCCTCTGGAGCCATCCTCAAGCCCATAATTGCAGCCGAGCTCTGATGCGGTTTCCAGCCCGCTCCTTAGACAGGAGACTCCCACAGGCAACTGACCCAGAGCACGACAAACCCCGTGATGGAGACAACGTGTTTCTCTTCTGTTGGGCAGAAAACAAAACTGCCACACCACAGAGCTGGCCAGGCCATCCCTTCACTCTGGACATAGAGCTGACAGTCAGTGCAACAGAGACCTCATCTGTTTTGGTTCAGTGGGTGCTTAGATGCTGGGTACAGAATGTGAAATGATCCAGGCTCCAGAGAATACAATGCAACAGGCATCTAAAACCCAGCTCGTCTCTCCCACTCTCCTCTCCTGGAGGAACTGTCAGAACTGTTCTTGGGGACATCAGGGCATCATTACAGCCAGCCCTGCCTCCCTCAGCCCCTCCCCCTTGGGTATCACATGCAATTTTCTCTTGCTCACGCCCATCTCTGCTGCACTTGTTCAGTCGCTCAGTTGTGTCCGACTCTGTGACCCCCATAGACTGCAGCACGACAAGCTTCCCCATCCTTCACTATCTCCTGGGGTTTTCTCAAAATCATGTCCATTGACTCGGTGATGCCATCCAACCATCTCATCTTCTGTCATCCCCTTCTCCTCCCACCTTCAATCTTTCCCAGCATCAGGGTCTTTTCCAGTGAGTCAGCTCTTTATATCAGGTTGTGGTCCAAAACCCTCGTATCTACCCGCTTTGAGATATTGCAACACTCTCCCACCCAACCTACCCTCTGTAGACTGTATCACATCACTTCCCTATCAACCCTTCTAAACTTTTTTCAAGGAAACTGCCTCTTCAAACGGAGAAGGCAATGGCACCCCACTCCAGTACTCTTGCCTGGAAAATCCCATGGACAGAGGAGCCTGGTAGGCTGCAGTCCACGGGGTCGCTGAGTCAGACACAACTGAGTGACTGAGCAACTTCACTTTTCACTTTCATGCATTGGAGAAGGAAATGTCAACCCACTCCAGTGTTCTTGCCTGGAGAATCCCAGGGACCGGGGAGCCTGGTGGGCTGCCATCTATGGGGTTGTACAGAGTTGGACACGACTGAAGTGATTTAGCAGCAGCAGCCTCTTCAAAAGCCTTTAGCAAGGACAATATAGTCTCTTTACCACCAAGCCCAAACACTGCTGCCTAGCTTTAAGTAAGGCAGGGTATCTCAGCATGACTGACATCTTAGGCCAGATAACTCTTTGTAGGGGGGCTGTCCTCTACATCTGGGCATGTTTAGTAGATCCCTGGCTTCTACCAACTATTAACAGATATCAGGATACCAGCAGCATCCTCTGCCCTCGCTATGGCAACTGGAAATGCCTCCAGGTACTGCCAAAAGTCCCCTAAGACCCACACATCTGGTCCAGAACCACTCCTTTTAAAGGTGTCCTGACCCCCACCTATGCATTCCACTATCGGATGTTCCCCAAAAATCAGATTCCATAAACAAAGGAACCTTCTCCCAGTTTAGCAAAGCCATCACACCAATACACTCTCATCTCTCCACCTTCAAAAAAGGCATCTCTCTAGCCTTTTCTTCGAATCAACTCTCAGCCCTCCTCTGTAGTATCATTGCGGCCGCCCCTCTCCAAGAGAAGCCAGCTCTCCTCCTCATCCACCAATTTGTTCCCTCCCCCCACCTCTTATCGCTCTGTACAACACACACCCCTCCTCTCCGAGTCTTTAGGGACTTACAGGTGTGGGGAGGTGTCCACATCAGGCCTCATCAGTGATGGGAAAAGACACTTCTTCCCAGGGTGGAACTCAGGGGACCCACTCCAAGGTGCCGGGCAACAGAGACAAGAGGTTTGGGGTGAAAGTCTAGGGCAGGGTCACAGATCGGGAGCTGCTGTGATAAGCAGAGTTCTCATCTGAGAAGTCGCCAGAGGATGGGAAAGCTGAATAAGTGGAGCATTAAGTGAGAGAACCTGAAGTTCTAGGGAGGGAATCCTGTATTGGGGCAGGAGGCAAGGGTTTAGGCCAGGCAACTGTGGGAAGAACAGAGCCGCTCTAACCCGGGTTATTATTGTTGCTTTTGTTTACTCACTAAATTGTGTCTGGCTCTTCTACGACCCCATGGACTGTAGCCCATCAGACTCCTCTGTCCCTGGGATTCTCCAGACAATAATACTGGAGTTGGGTTGCCATTTCCTTCTCCAGGGGATCTTCCCCACCCAGGGATCAAACCCGAATCTCTTGCATCAGCAGGCAGATTCTTTACCACTGAGCCACCTGGGAAGCCCTCTAACCCAGGGCTCAGAGCCAAACTGGACCAGCAGCAAGGCTGGAGTCACAGAGACCAACAGACCCCAAGGTCTGCAAAGTCTCTGTGGCCGGAAGGAGCAGCCCCAAGTTCCAAGTGGGAACTTTCCAAATAACGACCCATGGTGTTAGATGAGTAAGATGGGGAGAGAGGTACTGATACAAAGGTTAGTAAGGTTCTTAAAGCTTTCACTGGCCATTCTATTGTGAAACAGCCCCATCAGGTACGAGGGTTATGACACATGGCCTTTTATTTGTTGAGGCTAAAAATTATTTTTTAATATTGATAAGTAAAAATGAAAAATCAATAGAAATTTGGCAAAAATATGAATACAAAACTTGTAAAATGAAGTCTAGATCTTCACGGAACAGTCTTAAAGGGTCAGAAAACCATTCCTGTTAGTGCGTGCTAAGTCGCTTTAGTCGTTTCTGACTCTTTGTGATCCTATGGATCATAGCCAGCCAGACTCCTCTGTCCAAGGGATTCTCCAGGCAAAAATACTGGAGTGGGTTGCCATGCCCTCCTTTGGGGATTTTCCTGACCCAGGGATCAAACCCGTGTCTCTCATGTCTTCTACAATGGCAGGCTACCTGGGAGGTGCTACCTGGGAAGAAAACCACACAAAAGCCTGAAAGCTTAGAATGTTCAGATCCCTGAAGAAATAAGGATACTATCAGATGACACCTGACCTTTAAAATTTTTTAAACTGACATAAAAAACTTAAATGGTTAATATAGAGCCCAAAGGGAGGTGAGTAGAGAAAAGTGGACTCAACTTTGTCTACTGAGTGCTCTACGCCTTCATAGCTCTCTACCCACATATGAATTGTTAATCACTAAGTCATGTCCAACTTTTTTGTGACCCCATGGACTATTAAGGACCCCTTGGACCCCAAGGACTCCAAGCTTGCCAGGCTTCTCTGTCCATAGGATTCTCCAGGAAAGAATACTGCAGTGAGTTGCCATTTCCTTCTCTAGGGAATCTTCTCAATCCAGTCGGATCAAACCCATGTCTCTTGCCTCTCCTGAACTGGCAGAAGAAATTCTTTATCATTGAGCCACCTGGGAAGTCCACCGACATCTGAACGGAGGATGCTAAAAGCTAGAAGAAATATTTTATTGAAGTCTTATAATGTTCTCAGTCGATAAGAGTAGCCCTCCATGTTCTGGCTATTATAAACAGTGCTGAGATGAACATTGGGGTACACGTGTCTCTTTCAATTCTGGTTTCCTCAGTATGTATGCCCAGCAGTGGGATTGCTGGATCATAAGGCAGTTATATTTCCAGTTTTTTAAGGAATCTCCACACCGTTCTCCATAGTGGCTGTACTAGTTTGCATTCCCACCAACAGTGTAAGAGGGTTCCCTTTTCTCCACACCCTCTCCAGCATTTATTGCTTGTAGACTTTTGGATCGCAGCCATTCTGACTGGCGTGAAATGGTACCTCACAGTGATTTTGATTTGCATTTCTCTGATAATGAGTGATGTTGAGCATCTTTTCATGTGTTTGTTAGCCATCTGTATGTCTTCTTTGGAGAAATGTCTATTTAGTTCTTTGGCCCATTTTTTGATTGGGTCATTTATTTTTCTGGAATTGAGCTGTAGGAGTTGCTTGTATATTTTTGAGATTAGTTGTTTGTCAGTTGCTTCATTTGCTATTATTTTCTCCCATTCTGAAGGCTGTCTTTTCATCAGCAGATGAATGGATAAGAAAGCTATGGTACATATACACAATGGAGTATTACTCAGCCATTAAAAAGAATACATTTGAATCAGTTCTAATGAGGTGGATGAAACTGGAGCCTATTATACAGAGTGAAGTAAGCCAGAAACAAAAACACCAATACAGTATACTAATGCATATATATGGAATTTAGAAAGATGGTAACGATAACCCTGTATACGAGACAGCAAAAGAGACACTGATATATAGAACAGTCTTTTGGACTCTGTGGGAGAGGGAGAGGGTGGGATGATTTGGGAGAATGGCATTGAAATATGTATAATATCATATATGAAACGAGTCACCAGTCCAGATTCGATGCACGATACTGGATGCTTGGGGCTGGTGCACTGGGACGACCCAGAGGGATGGTATGGGGAGGGAGGAGGGTTCAGGATGGGGAACACATGTATGCCTGTGGCGGATTCATTTCAATATATGGCAGAATCAATACAATATTGTAAAGTTTAAAAGTAAAATAAAATTTAAAAAAAAAAAGAGTAGCCCTCAAGGAGAAGAGAAGTTAATGGTCCTTCTTAGCACAAACAACAGACCCCTCTACCTGGAGATGGGTCTGCTTACCAGCAACCTGTGGTGCCCAAAACAGAAAGCCAACAAATGATCCAGAGTGGTGGGAGAGACACACACAGGTTCCTTCTCAATGACAGGACTCGAAGCAGGGCACCTGTGGCGGGCAGAGTAATGCACCGCTCCCTGCCCCACCAAGTAGTCATAGTAGTGCTAATCGCTCAGTCGAGTCTGACTATTTGTGACCCCGTGGACTGTAGCCCGCCAGGCTCCTCTGTCCATAGGATTTTTCAGGAAGAATACTGGAGTAGATTGCCATTTCCTCCTCCAGGGGATCTTCCCAACCCAGGGATCGAACCCACATCTCTTACATCTCCTGCACTGGCAGGCAGGTTCTTTACCAATAGCACCACCTAGAAAGCCCTTGGGAAGATCCCCTGGAGAAGGAAAAGGCTACCCAGTCCACTATTCTGGCCTGGAGAATTCCATGGACTGTATACTTCATGGGGTCGAAAAGAGTCAGACACGACTGAGCCCCACCAAGATGTTCACCTAATTCCCAGAACCTGTGACTTAAGCAATGTTGCACATAAAGAGACTCAAGATATGATTAAAGTTGTAAGCTCTGAGACTGGGAATTAACCCAGGTGAGCCCTATCTAATTACATGAATTTTAAAACCTGAGAACCTCTCTTGGCTCTGGTCAGAGATCAGATGAAAGGAGGAAGAGATTTGAAGCATGAGAAAGACTAGGCCCAGGGTAGCTGTCTTTGAACGTGAAGGAAGGAGGCCTCTACCAGCCGGGAATCAGCAGCCAGCCAGCAAGAAAATGAGGACCTCAGTTCTACAACCACAAGAAACTGACCTCTCCCAACACTGGGGAAGAACAAGAAACAAATTCTTCCCTAGAGGCTCCAGAAAGAAGCCTAGCATGCCCACAGCTGGAGTTTAGTCTGGTAAGTCCCTTTGAAACAAACCTACAAAACTTCAAAAAAAACAAAATTCATAGTTATGGTAATTTGTTACGCCAGCAAAAGAAAACTAACACAGCACCTCTGTTACAAGTCAAGCCATTTTCCCCTCTTTTAAAACATGAGCAAGCATCGCTTTAGGGCTGAGATAAAGGTGGAAAGCTGTGCTTTTCTGATAGGTGGTAGTTTTGTCTCCTTGCAGCAGCATCTGACAGGTACGAGCATCCAGTGAAAACAGCTTCAGTAATGGACATCAAGATGGCTGCTTTATATACAATAATACAATTACCTAGGTTCTAAAAGGATGGCATATAGGGTATAATTAACTGACCTGAGCTGTAAATTGTACAAAAATCCTGTGTTTTTTCCTCAAAGGGGAGAGAAAAGATCTTCATTCCAGGAAAAAAGAAAAAATCAAGATCCTATTCATATGGCTTATTCAGGTTTACAATATCATCATGGTGTAGGGGAGCTTTAAAAGCTCTGTCCTTTAATCTTCTTCAGCAGTTCTCCCCTTAATCGACTTTTTCATGACTATTAAATGTATAACAAAAACATACATCTAAAGACAGAAGGATATGAATTCTGAAATATTCATTTATAACAGATAGGTACCAATAAAGAAATTTTAAATCCAGCTTTACTTTTATCATCAACTATGCTGCTTCTAGTATGAATGGCATCTGTTTTACAAATATATGGCACAACTGCCAGGTACCTGACTGTCCTTGGCTCAAGAGAGACAAAATCAGCCCTTGACCAAGTAAGCAAGGAAACTGCTGTGTCAACAGGTACACAGCAGTGTCAAAGACTTAATGCTGAAAGCACAGGCATGGCACATGGGCCCCTGGACACCTGTGTAGGTGGGAAGGAAGCAGTTTTGAGACGGGAACAGGAGAAAACCCACGTTTGCTCAACAATCACATGTACAAGGCAGGATACACAGCCACTTTTATAGAAACATGTGTGAACGTGACGTTTTCTGAAGGACATATGGAAAATGCAGTCTCTAAAGACTGAGAGTAAGCAAGGTTAGTCAGAGGACTAGAAGGTGACTCCATTTCTCCATACAAGGCTGTCTGAAGACATTTGCCAAGCATTAGATCAATCTGGCAAAAATGCCACTTTCCCATGATTAAAAAAAGGCAAATAAACACCTTCTTTTCTTGAAGCTGAGGACAATTTTGCATTAACAAATATCTAATTCTTCCCTCTTTCCCAATTCTCCTCTCCTGGTCTAAGGATGGATAAACTAGAGCAACCACAATACTGAGAGGATCCTGAGTTTCAGTTAGCACCTGCTAGCTGTTAGAACGTGAAACATGAAAGTTGCTCAGTCGAGTCTGACTTGGTGACCCCATGGACTGCCAGAATACAGGAGTGGGTAGCCTTTCCCTTCTCCAGAGGATCTTCCCAACCCAGGGATTGAACCCAGGTCTTCTGCATTGCAGGTGGATTCTCTACCAGCTGAACCACAAGGAAAGCCCAAGAATACTGGAGTGGGTAGCCTATCCCTTCTCCAGCGGATCTTCTGGACCTAGGAATCAAACCAGGGTCTCCTGCACTGCAGGCGGATTTTTTACCAGCTGAGCTATGATGGAAGCCTAGTTATTGGAAAGGCTGATATTATTATTCATCATAATCACAGGCATACTGCCAAAACTGAGTGTTAACTCCTAAAGAATAAAAACTACTGAAAGATGAAGGGTTTTTACAGTATTAAAATTTGGGTTTTTAAAAAACTGCATGAATTTGAACTTGACGAGAAAAATAAACACCTATCAACAGTTGCCCAGTGAAGACCAGCTAACAAAGGCAGGTGGAAAGGAGAAAGTCTGCAAATCATTCTTGACACATGATGTAATTTATACTTTAATGTCAGAAAGGGATGATTACAGAAGCGATTTTTAGGTATTACTTTTATAATATAGGCACAGAGTTCATAAAAGTTGAGGAGAAATGTGCATGACTGCTTTTTATACCAGGACGTGTCTCCAATCAAAAGAGCAATCCCAAAGGGAGATAGGTTCCCTTGAAGCCAAATGTCCCGTAGATGGAAACGTCCTACATGCTCGTGGGAATGTACATCAGTGCGGCCACTCCAGAAAACAGTATGCAGTTTTCTCAAAAAACTAAAAATAGAGCTACCACATGACCTAGGAATTCTACTCCTGGGTATGTATATGGAAAAAAAAAATGAAAACACTAGTTCGAAAAGATGCATGCACCCCAAAGTTCACGCAGCATGACTTACAGTTGCTAAGATATGGAAGGAACCTGTGTCCACCAAGACATGAGTGGATAAAGAGATGTGACATTCACACACACACATACGTACATACACAAAATGGATTACTCAGCCACAAAAAGAATGAAATTTTGCCGTTTGCAGAACATGAATGGACTTGGAGAGCATTAGGCCAAGTGAAGCAAGTCAGACAAATACTGTGTGACATCACGTATATGTGGAATCTAAAAAATACAATGAACTCGTGAGGGTAACCTAAAAGCAGCAGACCCACAGAGAGAGAACAAACTAGGGGTTACCAGGGATGAGGGGAGGGGTGCAACAGAGGGGTGGAGGACAGCGAGGTCCAAGACAGATGCAAGGATGGACTGCATAACTTGGAGAATACTGCTAATATTTTGAGATCATTGTAAATGGAATGTAACCTTTAAAAGTCCAGGTTCGATGCACGATACTGGATGCTTGGGGCTGGTGCACTGGGACGACCCAGAGGGAGGGTATGAGGAGAGAGGGTATGAGAAGGGAGGAGGGTTCAGGATGGGGAACACAGGTATATACCTGTGGTGGATTCATTTCGATATTTGGCAAAACTAATATTGTAAAGTTTAAAAATAAAATAAAATTTAAAAAAAAGAAAGAAAGAAAGAAAGAAATCTCTCCGTAGATGGGCCTCAGAGCCAGAAGAAAAAAAGTGAAAATCCATAAAAGGACAAAAAAAATCAAGAAAATGAGAAATAAAAAAGCTTGAGCTCAGGTCTGCTTGTTTGTAAAGCCACATTTCTCCTCAGCCCTTAAGTGAGGAAGTCAAACCACTCTGCGTGACTTCTTTATGGAACAGAACACTCAGGAACAGAATGCACTCAGGAGAAGAAAGAGGTCAAATTACCCTTCGCTACAAAGCCATCCCTGCTAATAAAGTCCAGGCAATCAACACGAGAACATGATTTATGGACCCACATCTCTAATTTGGCAAAAAAAAAAAAAAAAAAACTAGAAATATAGCTTTTACTTAGAAGAACGGGAGGTTCTCAAAAAGGAAATACTCTCTGAAAACAAAAATAAACAGACTCAAACTGGAGGGAGTTTGGAAACTTCCCTGGTGGTTCAGTGGTTAAGACGCTGTGCTTTCACTGCAGGGGGCATGGATTTGATCCCTGGCCCAGAAACAGATCCTGTATGCCATGTGACGCAGCAAGAGAAGGAAAAGACTGGAAGGATTTTTAAGGGACTGAGAGCGGAACTTACATAGATTTGGTTTCTCTTGTAGCGCTGGTACAAGTTGTGCATGATGGCACCCCCGTGGAGCTCTGTCAGGGTGGCCATGTCATCCACGCCCTCCTCATCCGTGGGCTGCATAGGCATCACCTTCTGGTGTGTAATTGTGCTCTGCTTGTACGTGAATACCTGATGAGGGGGAACGAATTCACAGCTTAATTATGGGCAATGAGCAGTTTCCACTGACCGTTTCCCAACTTACAATACAATCTCAGTTCAATACCGGCAAAAGGATCCTGAATCCACCAGCAAAAATCAGACTGCAGAGAACACTTTAATTTCCTTCATGCCACCTACCTATTTTTGTGCTAGGTCGCTTCAGTCGTGACTGCCTCTTGGACCCTAAGGACTGTAGCCCACCAGAGTCCTCTGTCAGTGGGATTCTCCAGGCAAGAATACTAGAGTGGGTTGCCATTTCCTTCTCCAGGGAATCTTCCCAACCCAGGGATGGAACCCACGTCTCTTCTGTCTCCTGCATTGGCAGGAGGGTTCTTGGCCACTAGCACCACCTGGGAAACCTCACCTAATTTTAAAGGTAGCAAATTATTTTGACAACTGACATTTGAAGTTCCAGAAGACACTGGTTCAAGTACTAACTCGCCTGTGGAAATCACAGAAATGATAACATTTTCAGTTTACTTTTCTCCCACTGAGGCAAAGCAGTAACAGTTAAGAAGCTGGCTGACCAACCTTTCAGAAAATAATTTGATTTCACTGTATAATATATTCAAGGGACCATGGGATATAGTTCAAAGCTTCCTAATAAAGCTCTGCAATTTAAGTGTTGTCACAAAATTCAGCACACAGTCTGTACATTTGTTCAGAGACTGAAACACAGCTTCTCAGGAAAGTCTGAAAAATATTCTCCCTTCTCAACTGATCCATTCTCAACTGAGATATATAAACAGCATTCCTGTGATCTTTAGGAAAACAAATCCTCTCAGGTTTAAAATACAACTGGTTTGGGACTCCCTTAGCTGTTCAGTGGTTAAGGCACCACGCTTCCACTGCAGGGGGCACAGGTTCAATCCCTGGTTGGGGAACTAAGATCCTTCATGCAACGGGGAGCAGGCAAAAAAAAAAAAAAAAAAGTTAAATTACAATTGGTTTGCTTGTTTGACAGCCTGAAAGTGAAAGTCGCTCAGTCGTGTCCAATTCTGCAACCCCATGGACTATACAGTCATGGAATTCCCAGGCAAGAATACTGGAGTGGGTAGCCTTTCCCTTCTCCAGGGGATTTTCCCGACCCAGGGATCGAACTGGGGTCTCCTGCGTTGCAGGCAGATTCTTTACCAACTGAGCTATCAGGGAAGCCCTATCTTGTTTTAAACTCCAAAACCAGTGGTGGGTGCTGCATATGTGCTGCTGTCCATTTGCTAAGTCATGTCCAACTCTTTTGCAACCTCATGACTATAGCCCACCAGCCTCCTCTGTCCATGGGATTTTCTGACCAAGAATACTGAGTGGGTTGCCATGTCCTTCTCCAGGGGACTTTCCAAACCCAGGGATTGAACTCACATCTCCTGCAATGGCAGGTAGGTTCTTTACCACTGAGCCACCAGGGAAGCCCATTGTATTGTGTACCGGAGACAACTCGGACACTGCAAGACTGATTATAGAACACACGTGGACTTCTAAAATCTACACACGGTTCTTTCATCACCATTGACTGGGTAGAGTATTAACTGCACCCATTCAGCTTCATGTGCTGACCGGTTTGACCAGATTTACAAACTCCGGAACATAAAACAATCATTCAATGATGGAGTCTATGCCCTATTTATTCACTGTATACTTTTATATACACTGAATAATCACAGAAAACTAATCAAACTGATCACATGGACCACAGCCTTCTCCAACTCAATAAAACTATAAGCCATGCCGTGTAGGGCCAACCCAAGACAGATGGGTCATGGTGGAGAGTTCTGACAAAACATGGTCCTCTGGAGAAGGGAATGGCAAACCACTTCACTACTATGAACAGTATGCAAAGGCAAAAAGATAGGACACAAAGATGAACTCCCCAGGTCGGTTGGTGCCCAATGTGCTACTGGAGATCAGTGGAGAAATAATTCCAGAAAGAATGAAGAGATGGAGCCAAAGCAAACACAACACCCAGTTGTGACTATGACTGGTGATGGAAGTAAAGTCTGGTGCTGTAAAGAACAATATTGCATAGGAATCTGGAAGGTTAGGTCCATGAATCAAGGTGTATTAGAAGCAGTCAAACAGGAAATGGCAAGAGTGAACATCAACATTTTAGGAATCAGTGAACTAAAATGGACCAGAATGGGTGAATTTAACTCAGATGACCATTATATCTACTACTGTGGGCAAGAATCCCTTAGAAGAAATGGAGTAGCCATTATGGTCAACAAGAGAGTCCGAAACGCAATACTTGGATGCAAACTCAAAAATGACAGAATGATCTCTGTTTCCAAGGCAACTCATTCAATATGACAGTAATCCAAGTCTATGCCCCGACCAGAAATGCTGAAGAAGCTGAAGTTGAACAGTTCTATGAAGACCTACAAGACCTTCTAGAACTAACACCAAAAAAAGATGTCCTTTTCATTATAGGCGACTGGAATGCAAAAGTAGGGACTCAAGAAATACCTGGAGTAACAGGCAAATTTGGCCTTGAGTACAGGATGAAGCAGGGACAAGGCTAATAGAGTTTTGCCAAGGGAACACACTGGTCATAGCAAACACTCTCTTCCAACAACACAAGAGAACTCTACACATGGATATCACCAGATGGTCAACACCGAAATCAGATTGATTATACTCTTTGTAGCAGAAGATGGAGAAGCTCTATACAGTCAGCAAAAACAAGACCGAGAGCTGACTATGGCTCAGACCAAGGACTCCTTATTGCCAAACTCAGACTGAAAGTAGGGAAAACCACTAGACCATTCAGGTATGACCTAAATCAAATCCATTACGATTATACACTGGAAGTGACGGATAGATTCAAGGGATCAGATCTGATAGACAGAGTGCCTGAAGAACTATGGACAGAGGTTCCTGACAATGTATAGGAGGCAAGGATCAAGACCACCCCCAAGAAAAAGAAATGCAAAAAGGTTGTCTGAGGAGGCCTTACAAATATCTGAGAAAAGAAGAGAAGCAAAAAGCAAGGAGAAAAGAAAAGATATACCCATTTGAATGCAGAGTTCAAAGAATAGTAAGGAGAGATAAGAAAGCTTTCCTCAGTGATAAATGCAAAGAAATAGAGGAAAACAATAAAATGGAGAAGTTTAGAGATCTCTTCAAGAATATGGGCACAATAAAGACAGAAATGGTATTGACCTAACAGAAACAGAAGATAGTAAGAAGAGGTGACAAGAATATACAGAAGAAGTATACAAAAAGATCTTCACAACCCAGATAATCACGATGGTGTGATCACTCACCTAGAGACAGACATCCTGGAAGTTAGGGTTAAAGTGGGCCTTAGGAAGCATCACTATGAATAAAGCTGGTGGAATTCCAGCTGAGATATTTCAAGTCCTAAAAGATGATGCTGTGAGAGTGCTGCACTCAATATGCCAGCAAATTTGGAAAACTCAGCAGTGGCCACAGGACTGGAAAAGGTCCGTTTTCATTCCAATCCCAAAGAAAGGCAATGCCAAAGAATGTTCAAACTACTGCACAATTGCACTCATCTCACATGCTAGCAAAGTAATACTCAAAATTCTCCAAGTCAGACTTCAACAGTATGTGAACCGTGAACTTCCACATGTTCAAGCTGGATTTAGAAAAGGCAGAGGATCCAGAGATCAAATTGCTAACATCTGTTGAATCATAGAAAAAGCAAGAGAGTTCCAGAAAAACATCTACTTATGCTTTATTGAATATGCCAAAGCCTTTTACTGTGTGGATCATAACAAACTGTGGAAAATTCCTAAAGAGATGGGAATACCAGACCACCTTACCTGCCTCCTGAGAAATCTGTAGGCAGGTCAAGAAGCAACAGTTAGAACTGGACATGGAACAAGAGACTGATTCCCAATAGGAAAAGGAGTACATACACCAAGGCTGTATACTGTCACCCTGCTTATTTAACTTATATGCAGAGTAAATCATGAGAAACGCTGGGCTGGATGAAGCACAGCTGGAAACAAGACTGCTAGGAGAAATATCAATAACCTCAGATATGCAGATGACACCACCCTTATGGCAGAAAGTGAAAAGGAACTAAAGACCCTCTTGATGAAAGTGAAAGAGGAGAGTGTAAAAGCTGGCTTAAAACTCAGCATTCAGAAAACTGTTGCCTTTTTTCACACCCTGGGAACAGTAAGACAATGTATAGTCCAAGTAAGCAACTCAGAGCTGGGCACGTGGTCTCTGAAAAAATGGTTACCACTGTAAATCGAGTCCCCACCTTAGCTCATGTGATTTCCTCGTATGTTTTCAGATACACGCATTATCAGATGTGGGCACGTGGCCCTTCCGGGAGTGGGACAATCAAGAGAATGAGTGCTATTCCTTCTCCTGACCTCAGAAAGAATCAGGATAGACCGTAACAGTTACATAAATAAGAGGTTATGTAGAGAAAAGAAATATCATGCCAAGACAGGGCTGCAGCTGATCAAAACAGTGATTATTTCAAAGAACAGTGGGTAAAGCAGAGAAAATGTATGTGTGAAGGAAAGACAGAGAGAACCACCCATTCAGAGATGGGTTAACATTTGCAAAGATTTTATAGTGATGCCTGGTACATTGATAAGTGTCTGATAAATTAACAAAGAAAATCCATACATTCAAACAAATATTTACTGATATGTTGTAAGCATTAGGAATACGGTGTATGTTCTAATAAGGGGAAGGAAAAAGTAGAAATGGACAAGTAAATATAACACTGTGCAGATGGTGATGAATATCTAGGAAGACATAAATGAGGGTAAAGAGATTAAGCACCCGGAGGGGTTACTTTATGTTGTGTTTAAAGACACCCTCACTGATCAGATAACATCAAAGTAGAAACCCTAAGGAAGTAAGGAATGGAATCAGGCTTCTGCATTCAGTGTGTTAAAGCATATTGGTTGAATAAATAGCTAATTTGTAAATATTTCAAAGGATTAATAAGATTCACAATCTTGTTCAAGAATTTTTAAGGAGAGCCCCTTGAACTACCAGAAGTCTTTCCTGTGCAACAACAAACGGTACAAGTTGCACAACTTTATCCCCAAACAGCAAAAAAGAAAATTTTAGGGCTAAGGAATGGAATTCTTTTTACAAGAATTTTTTGGGAACAAACAACAGCCAAAACGCAATAGCAATGTGAATTCCTCCAAACCCAACTCAAAACAAACTGAGTGACTTCAATGGGGCATATATTAGAAGAAAGGTGGTAAAGGTTAAGAAACGGGGCAAAGTATAGAAGATTAATAGACAGGAAATCAATTTAGAGAAAACGGGGCCTCAGAACAAATAGCTCCTGTTATAGAAATAAAAGCCACTGGTCACAAGATGGACTGGATTAAGCGTGGGAACAAAACTAAGGCCGCCCATCAACCCTACTGGGGCCTCAGAGAAGGTTTGCCCAACACTGGGTCTACCTCTGTATGAAAAATGAAAATCAAGTAGTTAATTAGTTTAAAAAAAAAACAGCTGAGCCATTTTCAATCCCCTTTTAATTCTAGGAAAGTACACATATGGCAGGAAACCCTTATCAGGCTTATGTGCAAGTTTTTATAGTCTATAGGGGCTTCCCTGATAGCTCAGTTGGTAAAGAATCCACCTGCAATGCAGGAGACCACAGTTGGATTCCTGGGTTGGGAAGATCCCCTGGAGAAGGGATAGGCTACCCACTCTAGTATTCTTGGGCTTCCTTGGTGGCTCAACTGGTAAAGAACCCGCCTGCAATGCAGGAGACCTGGGTTCGATCCCTGGGTTGGGAAGATCCCCTGGAGAAAGGAAAGGCTACCCACTCCAGTATTCTGGCCTGGAAAACCACTGTATAGTCCATGGGGTCCCAAAGAGTTGGACACGACTGAGCAACTTTCACTTCATTTCACAGTGACATACATAGATTTCTCTTATTACAATTCGTTAGCAACCCCCAGTCACAAAAATCTAACTTTTCTGTTCAAAGAGGAAAAAAAAGAAAAAAGAAATCTTATCACGTCCTCTCCTGATGGACAGATGGGATAGACAGCGTTCTCAGTCTGGGCAACTTCATCTCCCATGAGCTTGGCATTTCTTCTAGAGAAGTCTTCAGTTTTGCTCTCCAGGGTACAGTTGGCAAGGTTTGTAAACATTTTTGGTTGTCACAACTGTGGGGGGTGGGGGGAAGGGTGCTACTGGCATCCAGTCGGCAAGGTCAGGAATGCTGCTATAAACATCTGAGAATTATCCAGCCCAAATGTCACGAGGACCAGGTGGAGATATCCTGGTCTAGGAATGCCCTGATGTGCCTTCCAACCAGATGTTTAGGTAGATACCAGGAAAAAATGATGAGTCAGCCAATGCCTGTAAGCAAAACCTTTCATTATACACAGACAAATCTTTTGGAAACAATTTTAAAGATAAAAACATTTAACTCAAAGGTCAGCAGGACAGTATTATATAATTTAGTTTTTGATTCTTATTTGACCCAAGTTAAGAAGGGTGATGGGGATGATTTACAATGATGATGGTCACTAAGCAGTGGAGTTTGCTTCTATTTGTTACTGTTTTGCCTTTTAAGAAAAATTTTTTACTGGAGTAGAATTAATGGTTTTGAACTGTAGTGTTGGAGAAGACTCTTGAGAGTCCCTTGGACTGCAAGGAGATCCAACCAGTCCATTCTGAAGGAGATCAGCCCTGGGATTTCTTTGGAAGGAATGATGCTAAAGCCGAAACTCCAGTACTCTGGCCACCTCATGCGAAGAGTTGACTTATTGGAAAAGATTCTGATGCTGGGAGGGATTGGGGGCAGGAGGAGAAGGGGACGACAGAGGATGAGATGGCTGGATGGCATCACTGACTCAATGGACGTGAGTCTGAGTGAACTCCGGGAGTTGGTGATGGACAGGGAGGCCTGGCGTGCTGCGATTCATGGGGTCGCAAAGAGTCAGACACGACTGAGCGACTGAACTGATAGCTGATTTATAATGTTATGTTAGTTTCAGTGTACAGCAGAGTGAACCAGTTATACATATACAACTATCTACTCTTTTTTAGAATTATCCCATATAGGCCATTACAGAATCCTGAGTAGAATTCCCTGTGCAATGGCAACCCCGCTCCAGTATTCTTGCCTAGGAAATTCCAGGGACAGAGGAGCCTACAGTCCATGGGGTTGCAAAAAAGTTGGACGTGACTTACCGACTAAACAAGTGTGTATATATGAATCCCAATCTTCTAATTTATTCCTCCCTCACCTCCTGGTAACCATAAGCTTGTTTTCTACATCTGTAAGTATTTCTGTTTTATAGTTACAGATAGTATCATTTTCTAATTGTACTGTATTACAGTCGGACAACACTTTCCACATGATTTCCACCCTGTCTCCCTGACCCGGGGCTCTTGGACCTGACATTTCTGTGTCTGGGCCACTGACATGCCACTAGTCTCCCTGACATCGCCACCCAAATGTTACTTCTCAGAAGGCACCAGCTTCTGTGTGAAGGACACCCTGCCACCTTCCTCCTGATTCTATCACATGTGCTGCTGCTCCTGTGACAGTTTGTAATCACTTATCTATTATCTCCCTTGTTTCAAAACCATCTCACTCCCAACTCGGAAACCTCTGGTCAGTGTATTTCAACTCTTTGGACCACAACCTACAGGGAAAAACATGTGTTTTACACTGTGAAGTACTTACTATACACGTAGTTCACAAGGGTTTCGTAAAACACCATGAAGTTTGGTGCATGCCAGGACCTTCTCTTTCTTTTAAATGTCAGTTGTGACTCTCTAAACTGACTTCACACCTCACTAGAGAGAAGACTCAGTCTGGAAACTACAAAGGCAGGGCACATGCCTATCTCGTTTCTCAGCGACCAGCCTCTGCCCACCATAGAGACTCAATCAATATTGAATAAATGGTCCTGGCCTTCAAAATGGGTACAATACACAGGGAGAAGCAGTGCTGGGTAGTGACCAGACATGGCCTTGGAGTCAGACCTGGCTGGACTCTGTTCTCCTAGATCTATGCTTTCATAGCCCAGGGATAATGAGGCAGACACTTAACCTCCCTGGCCCGTGATTTTCCCCACTGATAAAGTAAGATTGGTGATGATAATTTCACAGAATTACTGTGAAAACTAAAAATAATGTGGTAAGTGTTAGTCAGTTGTGTCTGACTCTGTGACTCCATAGACTACAGTCTGCCAGGCTCCTCTGTCCATGGGATTCTCCGGGCAAGAATACTAGAGTAGGCAGCAATTCCCTTCTCCAGGGGATCTTCCCAACCCAGGGATCAAACCCAGGTCTCCTGCATTTCAGGCAGATTCTTTACCAGGGAAGCCCAAGAAGACTGGAGTGGATAGTCTATCCCTTCTCCAGCGGATCTTCCTGACCCAGGGATCAAACCAGGGTCTCCTGTATTGCAGGCGGATTCCTTACCAGCTGAGCTATCAGGGAGGCCTACAATGCAAAGAACAACGCTTACCACCCTGTCTCCCTGACCCAGGGCTCTTGGACCTGCCGTTTCTATATCTGTCTCTGTGGCTATGCTCTTATGACAGGATGTAAAAGGAAGCCACTTACTTAATTGAAACTCTGCCCTGACCTGTTCGGTGGCTGCCCCAAGGAGACTGGAGAAAGTATTTGGGACACAAAAATGTAAAGTCCGCTAGAAAGTTCCACTGGAATCTTATTAAAGGCAAAATGATACACATCTACTCTCCTAGTGAGCAGGGGGAAAAAAATGGCACCAGCGCTTTGCTTTCAGCTCAAATTTGTCAGAGTAAATACATCTTAATTACCCGGTCCAGGGGGGTAAAATGATCTTTCCATAAATAAAGATTCTGTTACTTTAACCTCCCCCTTGAGTTTGTGAGATGACTGACTTCTAATTATAGATAAAACAAGATTATTTTCTTTTTCGGAGACTCAAACTAGTTGTGAGATTAAGTCATTTAAACCATCAGTGGGTTTGCAATGTGCAGTAGGGCGAGATGCATGGCATGTGGGTGTCAAACCAAAATAGCAAAGAGAGGTGGGCAGAGGGCACTGGTATGTATTGAGCACTGAATGCACGCATCAGGCACATTTGATCCTCAGGGGCAAAGGAAACACCATTGCTCATTTGTTAAAGAAACCATTCAAGAAGATTCAGAGAAGTTGGGAAATCTACCCATAGCACAAAGCACAGTGAGCAGTCAATTCCTTGAGATCATGGCAAAGGCACGTCCCACCCTAGAGAGACACTAGGTCAGAGACAATCCCGCCTCTGCCACTAACTGGCTGGGACTCCCTGGCACGTTCAGTGGAGTCAATGGTTACGATCCTTGGTCCTCTGGAGGAGAGGGGAGCAGAAAGCACGTGTGCACTGCCCTCCCAGCGTGCCGGGTTTAATTCTCTCACTTACCCTGTGATTTTCCGTTTGTTTACTCTCTCCAGTTCCCTTGGTCATTCATGCCAGGCTGTGAGCTGGACCCCAGGAATACAAAGATGAATTAAATGGTCTCTTTTCAGAGGGCTTATCGACCACCAAGGGATCAGAAAAATAAACAGGCAATCCTCACCGCGTGGTGGGGGCTGTCACAGAGTCAGATGGGAACTGGCCACGTGGGATGGCCCAGGGCCAGGCAAGAGCACACAGCCCAGGGCATCCGAGTAGCAGAGTATGGCTGGGAGGCGGGTGGAGGGCTTTCTGTCTGGAGTGGCCCTTGCCCTCTGACCTAAGGAACAGAGGGCTACATATGTAGCTAAGGAAAGGGGGGCAGACACTTGTTATCTATTGATCATTATGAACAAGTCAGTATCAAACATGACACTAAGATTGTCTTTTGAGAGACAAAAGAAGAAATCTCACTACAAAATGCAATTCAAGGAGATCGATTTTCTAGAAACTCCACAGGAAAGCAATGTGTGAATCAACGTTAGGAGTGATCAGTACACACACGGTTGTCCCCCAAATGGCCAGTGTGTCTTCCTGCTTTCATGTGTGCAAATATCACTAACAAATGCATCAGCGAGGACAGGTACGACCCAGAGTCAGGAAGCTCCGGCTACCAGTCACTGACAGTCAGACTTAACCACTGAGCCCGAATCTTTCTGATGACACTGCAGAGTGTGCACGCAGGCGAAGAGCATTAAGAGTCCAAGAAGCCTAAGACAGCCAGGAAGCTAATTTGTGGACAGCACGTCTGCTCAGGCACCCAGGGAGCCTTGCCACACAAAATGAAAAAAAAATGAAGTCGCTCAGTTGTGTCTGACTCTTTGCAACTCCATGGATTGTAGCCCATGGAATTTTCCAGACAAGAGTACTGGAGCGGGTTGCCATTTCCTTCTCCAGGGGATCTCCTGATCCAGGGATCAAACCCGGTTCTCCTGCATTGCAGGCAGAGGCTTTACCTTTGAGCTACCAACCAGCAGACAAATGCAACTCACTCACTTGTCCTGGCAACTGCCTGCCAGCCAGGAAGCGTTCGTCGATCAGTCCTGTCCAACTCTGCAATCCCATGGACTGTAGCACGCCAGGTTCCTCGATCCAGACAAGAATACTGGAGTGGGTTGCAATGCCCTTCTCCAGGGGATCTTCCTGACCCAGGGATCGAACCCAGGTCTCTCAGATTGCTGGCAGATTCTTTCCTTACCATATGAGCCAGCACAGAAGACCCAGAGGATACCCTGGCCCTGGCCCTGGCCCTGGCCCCTCCCTGGTGAACCTCAGAGGAAAAGGTTAACAGTCACACTGACCTGGCATGGTTGTAAGAAATGACTAACACACACACACACACACACACAAGAACATATTACCATATTTACATATTAAGGATAATAAGATCTCCAATCAGAATTTATACACACATTGAGAACTGTGATTTTTATAGAAGAATTTAGTTTTTTTTTTTTAGACATTAAGAAAAAATTTTAAGAAAATCATCTGCACAAAGAAAAGTCACACTTGTTCCAGCTGAACTAGATTCTAAAGCTTTCTCGTAGCTGCTGCGACCACCCAGGCCAGTACCCAGAAAAGGACCACCTTCACGCTCTGTAGGTCAGTCTTTCCACATTGAAGAATTCAGCGTTCAGAAAACAATCACTATATTTTAATGTGTTTTCATTATAGAGTTACACTGAGTTATGGTAAGATAAATCTATGATGATATTAGACTATGCACACACACGGTATAATCCTAAGTTTTTTTTTTTTTAAATACACACACAAGGACAAACACACAGGCACACACATACGCACGTACACACCAGCAACTGTACTCCTGGGCATTTGCTCTAAATAAATGAAAACTTAACATCTGCACAAAAACACACACATGAATGTTCACAGCAGCTTTATCTATAACAGGTGAAAGTTGAAAAAGATGGTCCCAGAAGGTTACATGCCGTATGATTCCATTTCTATTATATAAGATTCCCGATACGACCCAATTACAGCAAATGAAGGCCAGATTGGTATGGCTGGAGGCTAAGGAGGGGGTGGGGAGGAGACAACTTGCTGGATCCTCGTGCTGACGGAAAGGTTCTATATCGTGATTATCTCATATCCTGGCTGGGATACTGTGGTTCAGTTTTGCCGGATGCTATTATCAAAGGAAAATGGGTAAAAGGGTAACAGAATCTTTCTGAATAGTGCTTACAAATGCATGTGGATCTACAACAATCTCAGAACCAAACACTTAATTTAAAAAGAAAAAATTTAAATATGTGCCAAAAGCCTAGAAGAAAATAGATCACAACTCCAATAACAGGTCACAAACTTATAGGTGTTTGTGTTTTAATACTTTTCCATGATTTTTTTCTGTTTTCTAAACTTCTTAAACAATTTCAGGCTTAAAGAGAAATCAGTCCAATCAAAATTGTTATTAATGAACATAACCAGATACATGTAACTAATTCAATGAGTCTTTGAAAAATGAGTACCGCAGAACTGCTTTCAAAAAATAACAAAAACAAAATGAAATAGTAAACCTCCTCCAAGGGTCACCAGCTACTGGAAAAAGAAAGGGCTTCCCAGACCCGCCTGTTTTACATAGAGTAAGTTCAGCCCTTTACACAGAGTAAGTTTCTGCAAGCCAAGAAGTGGGGATATGACAAAAGCCCAGTAATCCCAATTCTTGAGACAAACATTCGACAAGCTCTCACTTCCTCAGTTCCTTGCCTTCACAGGCAAATTCTACCAAAAGTTTAGAGAAGGGCTAACATGTATCCTGCTCAAATTCTTCCAGAAAATCGCAGAGGAAGGAAAACTCCCAAATTCATTTTACGAGGCCACCATCACTCTGATATCAAAACCAGACAAAGATGCCACACACAAAAAGGGAAATTACAGGCCAATACCACTGATGAACATAAATTCAAAAATCCTCAACAAAATTCTAGCAAAGAGAATCCAGCTCATTAGAAGGATCATACATTATGATCAAGTGGGCTTTATCCCAGGGGTGCAAGGATTCTTCAATACATGCAAATCAATGTGATATAGCATATTAACAAATTGAAAGCTAAAATTATATGATCATCTCAATAGATGCAGAGAAAGCTTTTGACAAAATTCAACATCCATTTATGATGAACAGTCTCCAGGAAGCAGGCACAGAAGGAACATACCTCAACAAATTAAGGCCATATAGGACAAACCCACACCAAACATTATTCTCAATGGTGAAAAACAAAGCATTTCCTCTAAGATCAGGGATAAGACAAGGGTGCCCAGTCACACCACTATTATTCAAAATGGTTTTGGGAGTCCTAGCCACAACAATCGGAAAAGAAAAAGAAATAAAAGGAATCCAGATTTGAAAAGAAGTAGACTCGGTTTGCAGATGACATGATACTATACATAAAACACCCTAAAGATGCCATCAGGAAATTACTAGAACTAATCAATGAATATAGCAAAGTTGCAGGATATAAAATTAATACATAGAATCCTTTGCATTCTTATACACTAACAATGAAAAATCAGAAAAAGAAATTAAGGAAACAATCCCATTCACCATTGTTAAAAGAATAAAATACCTAGGAATAAACCTACCTAAAGAGAAAAAAGACCTGTACGCAGAAAACTATAAGCCACTGATGGATGGAATCAAAAATGACACAGAGGAACGGATATTCAACCATGTTCCTAGACTGGAAAAAAATCAATACTGTGAAAGTGACTATACTACCCAAAGTGACCTACAGATTCAATGCAATACCTATCAAACTACCAATGGTATTCTTCACAGAACTGGAACAAAAATTTTAGAGTTTGTATGGAAATACAAAAGACCTTGAAGAGCCAAAGCAATCTTAAGAAGAATGGAGCTAGAGGAATCAACCTGACTTCAGACTATAGTACAAAGCTACAGTCATCAAGACGGTATGAAAGAAAGAAAAGAGTTAGTTGCTCAGTCATGCCCAACTCTTTGCAATCCCATGGACTGCAGCGCACCAGGCTCCTCTATCCATGGGATTTTCCAGGCAAGGATATTGGAGTGGTTTGCCATTTCCTTCTCCAGGGGATCTTCCCAACCCAGGGATCGAACCTGGGTCTCCTGCACTGCAGAGAAACTCTTTACCGATTGAGCTGTATGGTACTGGTATAAAAGCAGAAATACAGACCAATGGAACAAACAGAAAGCCCAGAGATAAGCCCATGCACCTATGGGAACCTTATCTTTAACAAAAGAGGGATACAAAAGACTACACAATGGAGAAAAGACAGTCTCTTCAATAAGTGGTGCTGGGAAAATTGGACAGCTGCATATAAAAGCATGAAATCAGAACACTAAAAGCATACACAAAGATAAACTCAAAATGAATTAAAGACATAAATGTAAGTCCAGAAACTATAAAACTCTTAGAGGAAAACATAGGCAGAACACTTTTTTGACATAAGTCACAGTAAGATCCTCTATGACCTACCTCCTAGAGTAATGGAAATAAAAACAAAAATAAACAAATCGGACCTAATTAAACTTAATTAGGAAGGAAACTATCAACAACATGAAAAGAGAACCCTCAGAATGGAAGAAAATAACAGCAAATGAAACAACTGACAAAGGATTAACCTCTAAAATACATAAGCAGCTCATTTAGCTCAATACAGAAAAACAACCCAGTCAAAAATGGGCAGAAGACCTAAACAGACAGTTCTCCAAAGAAGACATACAGATGGCTTATAAACACATGAACAGATGCTCAGCACTGCTCATTATTAGAGAAAAGGAAATCAAAACTACAATGAGGTATCACCTCACACTGGCCATCATCAAAAAATCTGGAAACAAGAAACGCTGGAGAGGGTGTGGAAAAAAGGGAACCCTCTTGCCCTGTTGGTGGGAATGTAAACCGATACAGCTATTATGGAGAACAGTACAGAGATTCCATGAAAAATTAGGAATAAAACGATTGATCCAACTATTCCACTACTGGGCATATACCCAGAGGAAACCAAAACTGAAAAAGACACATGTATCCCAATGTTCACTGCAGCAAAATTTACAATAGCCAGGACATGGAAGCACCCTGTCCATCAACAGATGAATGGATAAAGAAGTTGTGGTATACATACACAATGGACTATTACTGGGCCATAAAAAGGAACGCATTTAACTCAGTTCTAGTAAGGTGGGACAAACCTAGAACCTATTATGCAGAGTGAAGTGAGTCAGAAAGAGAAAGACAAATATTGCACATTAACACATATATATGGAATCTAGAGAGATGCGACCAATGAACCTATTTGTAGGGCAGCAGTGGAGACACAGACATAGGGAACAGACCTGAGGACACAATGGCAAAAGGACAGGGAGGGATCAACTGCGGAAGTAGCACCGAAATATACATTCAGTTCAGTCGCTCAGTTGTGTCCGACTCCTTGCGACCCCACAAACCACAGCACACCAGGCCTCCCTGTCTATCACCAACTCTGGGAGTCCACCCAAACCCATGCCCATTGAGTCGGTGAGGCCATCTCATCCTCTGCTGTCCCCTTCTCCTCCTGCCCTCAATCTTTCCCAGCATCAGGGTCTTTTCAAATGACTCAGCTCTTAGCATCAGGTAGCCAAAGAATTAAGAGTTTCAGCTCAACATCAGTCCTTCCAATGAACACTCAGAACTTATCTTCTTTAGGATGGACTGGATGGATCTCCTTGCAGCCCAAGGGACTCTCAAGAATCTTCTCCAGCACCACAGTTCAAAAGCATCAATTCTTTGGCACTCAGCTTTCTTTTTTTTTTTTTTTTTTAATTTTATTTTATTTTTAAATTTACATAATTGTATTAGTTTTGCCAAATATCAAAATGAATCCGCCACAGGTATACATGTATTTCCCATCCCGAACCCTCCTCCCTCCTCCCTCCCCATACCATCCCTCTGGGTCGTCCCAGTGCACCAGCCCCAAGCATCCAGCATCGTGCATTGAACCTGGACTGGCAACTCGTTTCTTACATGATATTTTACATGTTTAAATGTCATTCTCCAAGATCTTCCCACCCTCTCCCTCTCCCACAGAGTCCATAAGACTGATCTATACATCAGTGTCTCTTTTGCTGTCTCGTACACCAGGTTATTGTTACCATCTTTCTAAATTCCATATATATGCGTTAGTATACTGTATTTATGTTTTTCCTTCTGGTTTACTTCACTCTGTATAATAGGCTCCAGTTTCATCCACCTCATTAGAACTGATTCAAATGTATTCTTTTTAATGGCTGAGTAATACTCCATTGTGTATATGTACCACAGCTTTCTTATCCATTCATCTGCTGATGGACATCTAGGTTGCTTCCATGTCCTGGCTATTATAAACAGTGCTGCGATGAACACTGGGGTACACGTGTCTCTTTCCCTTCTGGTTTCCTCAGTGTGTATGCCCAGCAGTGGGATTGCTGGATCATAAGGCAGTTCTATTTCCAGTTTTTTAAGGAATCTCAACACTGTTCTCCATAGTGGCTGTACTAGTTTGCATTCCCACCAACAGTGTAAGAGGGTTCCCTTTTCTCCACACCCTCTCCAGCATTTATTATTTGTAGACTTTTGGATCACAGCCATTCTGACTGGTGTGAAATGGTACCTCATAGTGGTTTTGATTTGCATTTCTCTGATAATGAGTGATGTTGAGCATCTTTTCATGTGTTTGTTAGCCATCTGTATGTCTTCAGCTTTCTTTATAGTCCAACTCTCACATCCATACATGACTACTGGAAAAACCATAGCCTTGACTAGATGGACTTTTGTTGGCAAAGTAATGTCTCTGCTTTTTAATATGCTGTCTAGGTTGGTCATAAGTTTCCTTCCAAGGAGTGAGCATCTTTTAATTTCATGGCTGCAATCACCATCTGCAGTGATTTTGGAGCCCAGAAAAATAAAGGCAGCCACTGTTTCCACTGTTTCCCCATCTATTTGCCATGAAGTGATGGGACCGGATGCCATGATCTTAGTTTTCTGAATGTTATAGATAGTCAGAGGAAATTTATTGTATGACACAGGGAGCACAAATCTGGTGCTCTGTGATAACCTGGGAGGTGGGGTGGGGTGGGAGGGAGATTCATGACAGAGGGGATATATGTATACCTATGGCTGACTCATGTTGATGTATGGCAGAAACCAACACAATATTGTAAAACCATTATCGTCCAAATAAAAAATAAATTAATTCATTAATTTCCTTAACCAGGTTTCCCTACAGTGCCTTTCCCAAGGGGTCCCTGCAGCTTCTCCCAGCAAGCTGACTCCCGCCCCAGCAGTCACTCACCCTCTCCCCCATGCTCCCTGGGTTCCACACAGTGATAAACCTCCCTGGGCACCGTCCTTCATTTCTCCAGGTCGCCCCTGCTCCCAGCTTCGGGCACCGGTCCCCCGGACTGCAGCGCACTTCTCTTCCACGGCACCTTGGACAGACCCCTCTCCAGTCACCACAGGACACTATCATCTCCCTTTTCCTATCTCTGCCTAGGGACCAGGAGTAGCCCATCTTTAGGCTCCTGTGTGGAAGTAGCTGACTTCCTGGAGTTCCATGATGACTGCAGATGGCCGGTGAAGGACAAATCGTGGTGTCTACAAACAGTGAGCTGCTGTCCTTATACTGGACCTAGACTGGGTCTCCTGAAAACCTCTGGGTCCTCATTGCCTAGTCAAACATCTGGCACCAGTTGTTCAGCTGCTCAGGAACGTCCAACTCTTTGTGACCCCATGGACTGCAGCACGCCAGGCTTCCCTGTCCTTCACCATCTCCTGGAGCTTGCTCAAACTCATGTCCGTTGAGTCGATGATGACATCCAACCGTCTCATCCTCTTGTGGTCCCCTTCTCCTACCTTCTGCCTTTCCCAGCATCAGGGTCTTTTCCAATAAATCAATTCTTTGCATCAGGTGGCCAAAGTATTGGAGCTTCAGTGTCAGTCTTTCCAATGAATATTCAGGACTGATTTCCTTTAGGATTGACTGGTTGGATCTCCTTGCAGTCCAAGGGACTCTCAAGAGTCTTCTCCAACACCACAGTTCAAAAGCATCAATTCTTCAGCGCTCTGGCACAATTAGTAAGCAGTTTCTGGCTGCTCACTAATCGTCTGTTAAAAGGATGAGCACCTTGCCCTTCTGGGATACTGAGGTCATATGATGAGCATCTTGCATTTGTCACCTAACTCCAAAGGCTGAGTTGTAAATGAATGTTTTTCATTTACTGGCTGTCTTGAAACTGCTTTTACGCTAAATAATATGAGAGCAATGCCTTGGCTACTCTTAAGTGAAATGAGAAAAAGCATATTTGAGCCAAATACCATACATCTTGGAGTTTCAAAACAAAGTCAAAATCAAATTTATGAATCCTACCTTTAAGCATTCCATTTTTTGTATGCCACTCATTTCCAAGTGTCAAGAAAGAATCAGAAACCATGCAAAGTATTTATTAATTCAGTGAACAAAAACAGAATCGGAATGACTCCAGATTCTAGACTGAAACCAGAAGTCATTTTTGGCTGTTAGTTTGGTAAAATATCTACAAAGGGGCAAGAGGTCAGCTTGGCTCAAAGGGACAGTACAAGAACTAGGAGAAAACACACCACCAAGAAGATAATAGCAAAGGCCAGAAACAAACAGAAACTTGGAACATGGAATAGTGAACTCCCACGCTTTCCCTGCGTGCCAAACCCACTCCTGCCGCCAAGGAACTCTCTCAAAATGTCAGGAAAACGCTACTTGAGTTACTGAAAGGACTAGGAAGGGTCAGAGACTAGGAATAAAAAAGACTGAAAAATATATAGGTCACCAACGTGGCAAGATATCTTTAAAAAACTGTAATTAATAAGAAAAATTAATACTAATTACTGAGACATTTTTGAAGATAAGATTGAAGGCAAAAGGATAAGAGGACAGCAGAGGATGAGATGGTTGGGTAGCATCACCAACTCAAGGGACACAAACTTGGGCAAACTCTGGGAGATAGGGAGGGACTGGGAAGCCTGGCATGCTGCAGTCCATGGGGTTGCAAAGAGTCGAACATGAATTAGTGACTAAACAACAACAACAACAAAAACTGAGACTTTTTTCCTAATAGCACATGGACCATGAACAAAATAAGTGGCCGAAAAGAATTCTGCTTGTTTGTTTACCCGTGTTTACCCGTGAAACTGTTTCTCAGTAAATTTCTGTGAATGAAAAGGATATAAAATCTCCACACACCTTCTGATAGAAATCTGGTCTGAAGATCTAAAAATCAGAGCACCTGAGCTTTAGAGAAAATAAAGGGAATCTGGCTGAAGTCTTAATCTTAAAAACAAAGGTTATACGGGAAAAACTTTGCCACGTTTATCAATTTTTTGTCAATATCATCATTCTCTGTATAGCTTTCCATCCTCCATTGAGTTTTTCCCAAAAAAGAGAGTTTGGGCATCCTGCCTTTCCTTACAAGCTTGCATCTCTTCAAATTCCAGTTTTAGAATGCACAGACTCAAGCACAGCACAAAGACCAGGGAGCCCTTACATCCTCGCACTTGCTCCCAAATGGTCCCTATCGCCATCAGAGAGCAGCTCCTCTTCACGGGTGCAGACCCAGCACTGTAAGCTTGACCCCCATCCCTGCTTCCACCGTAACAAAGCTATAATGTTCAGGCTTCACCCACCCACGCCCATCCACCCTCATCTACTCTCCGGGGGCAAAGCCAACAGAGAAGGGCAGATGGAAACAGATGAGAACACGATGATGAAAACTCACCAAGTGAGAGCCTCCCACCTCATGGACCACTGGAAACTGAGAAGCTGCATCAAACTTGAAGCAGTCAATTTCCTCAAAGACCCTAAGATCTGCATTAGCAATGACTGGATAAATCCACATTATCCACAAAGTTCTTTAATTCCCCACGTCTTGATAGCTACATATGCTCCTGTTAAAAGTAAGAGCTAACACAGTGCTAGAAGGAGTGTAAAATGGGACACCTGCTTTGGAGTCGCCCAAGGAAAAAACCAAACAAATTTACCACCTGTCCCAGTAATTCCACTCCTAGGAATATACTCCAGAGAAGTGAAAACAAATATCTATGGAAAAGTTATACACAAATATTCCTGGAAGCATCATTTCTATATGCCTCAAAGTGTCAACAAAAGTCCATCCACATGGATAAACATCATGTGGTCTACCTATACAAGGGAATATTATTCAGCAATAAAAAGGGATGAAGTACTGATATATGCGAACGTGGATGACCTTGAAAGCATTATGCCAAGTCAAAGAGGTCAGACCCTAAAGGCCACACATTATATGATCCTGTTTATAGCAAATATCCAGAATAAGCAAATCTCGAGACAGAAAGCAGATTAGCAGTTGTCAGGGGCTGGGGAGGATGGGAAAGAGGAAATGGGGGATGACTGCTCATGGGTTTGAGGTTTCCTTGAGGGTGGTCAAAATGTTCTAAAACTGGTTGTGGTGATGACTGCCCAACTCTGTGACTCTACTAAAAACCACAGAACTGTACACATTCAGTGGGTATCATCTATGGGATGTGACTCACATCTTAATATAGCTATTGTTTAAATATATATATATATATATATATATATATATATATATATATATATATATATACTGGAATTAAGCAATTGGGCCAGAACGTGACACAGGCAGACACCTCATATACACTGGGCACTGGCACCCTGAGCCTCCTCAAAGGCTGAAACTCACCAGCTGGAGCCCCTCGGACACCATGCTGACCACCACTCTGCTGGGTAAAAGGCAGGCGCCAACGGGACAGGAGAGAACTCAGTAAAGCCGGCTCTCCTGGAATGAGGAAGGTCTTCCAGAGCATGACAAGCAGACACATCCCGTAAACATAAGAAGCCCAGGGCTGACCAGAGAGCAAGGAAGCCAAGCTCCTGGCAGTCTGGAGAGGCTGGGCCAGAAGAGGGCAAAGGAGGGAACAGACTCAGGAGGCCCACGTCCCATTCACACCAGTCTGGCCTGGTCCCTGTCCCTGGCTGGGCCCTGCTTCCTCCCATGCCCCTCACTCCCTGGCAGCTCTCCTCCACACACATCTCCCCCATCTTGCCACCAACTTGCCCCTGTCTGGTTTTACATCTGTTTGTGTAAAAAGAACTGCAACACTAACAAGGTCTCGGAATACACGTTTTTGTCTGGGGCAATGTGCATGTCCACTATTCAGACAGGATGGACCCTTCACTGTCCTTGTTCTGGGTATTTAGCACCCAGACCCAGGCCCCTACATGACTCTGGCCTTGGGGTCAGTGGCAGCAGGAGAGAACCCCGCACACTGCCAAATGCCCTAAGGCCCCTCTCATGACAGCATTCAGCTCCAGAAAGCACGAGCATCTTCACTGTGGCCACGAGAGGCGGACATAGGTACCCTGGGCCCCTGCCCCAGAGGGTTTACCTGGGCAGAGATTTGCAGTGGAGTCAATCAACAGGATTTCTGGAGTCAGCTAAGAAGAGAACCATGTGGGTGACAGCTGAGAACCCCTGAAGAGCCACCCAAGACCAGTCTCTCCTCGACCCTGGATCACAGTCTGAAAGCTCCTGCCGTGGACCTGCCAGGACACTGGACATCACTGGAGCAGAAGGCTCGTGGGGCAGTGAAACGAAGGTTATAGAGAGCTTGGCACAGCACCCAGCGGTGGTCCACACATGCTGATCATTATTACTGATGCTCTCCTGAGGTGGCCCTGTGGGACTGGGTCGGGAGAGAGAACCCAGGAAAAGGCCCATGAAATAATCAGCATGAACAAATGTGGATCTGAAGTGAAGGCACCATCCACAGGACAGAATCTAATAGGATATGAACCAGCCAAACATTATTTTTGGAGCATCTTTAGTATTTATGTGCCTGGGTGGTTTACTAGGACATTTCAGGAAATAAAAAGTGCAGAAGAGGAAGATTTCAGAGATTCTGGTAGCAATTCAACACCTACGTAGTGAAAAAAAATACCCACCTCCCCATTCAACATTATCTATAGAACAGGGTTCAAGTCTCCATTCCCCCCCCATGCCCTTGACTTTGGCAAACTGCTTCGTTACAGTCACAAGAGGCTGTCGATGTAGTTTAACTGCAAGTGCAGTGGGTGGCCAGGTAAAGTGGGGAAACGTGTGCATGCATGAAGAAGGTGAGAAGGAAGTGGGGTGAACAGTCTAGCAAGCTCTGGCAATCTCCAGACAGGCTTCCTACTGACAGGCGGTGGCTCAGTGATTCAAGAGGAAAAATAAAATAGAAGCACATAAGCATACCTGCCCTGAGAGACGACATCTCATTGTTTCTGTTGGTAGAAGCCCTTGTGAAAAAGGCTACAATCTAGTACTAATTGGCCATAATGTTCATTTGGAATTGTTCTAGATGTCATGGAAAACCCAGAACAGACTTTTTAACCAAACCGGTACTTAGCATTACAGGAATAGAGCTTTCTCCTGATAGGCCGTAAACTGCACCAAAGCGCTCACATGTTTTCAGAGGAGATGATACAAGTTGCCAATATGGTACAACAAAAATAGGCTATAAACCCTTATTTTAAAGGTCTGGCTGCTACAAATAAAGTTAAAACCAATATCTATATGGGAGGGGAAAAGTTTCAACATAGGGAGAGCTGTATCTTTGTTTAAAAAATAAAAGAGGTGGTTTGAAATGTTTAGAAGCTGCTTACATAATCCTAAAGACAGCCCCCCACCCCCACAAAAAATATTATCCAGAAACAATGCACGTTTTCAAAGGAATTCAGTTTCAAAGCTGTTACGGTCTTTTCATTGTGTATTACAAGAATTGAGATATTATGGGTAATTATTTTGTGGGTTGAGCTAAGCCTATTAAAATAGAGACAGTATTTCTGTACAAAAGGTTGGAACAAATTATTAACAACGTGAACAATTCAGTTAAGTGGAATCAAACTCAGCCAAGATGGATTTTTCAGATTTTAAGAAAATAGCTTAACGTGTCTTTCCTTCTACTGACACCGAAATTTGCCTCCATGAATTTAATACCCTGTAAATTATGCATAAGCAAGCATAAACGGCAGAGCTGGAGCTTTGCTTTCATTTGAAAATTTTCAAGATTTCTCCAAGACAGAAAGGATGGTTATATTTCACAAGCTCCACGGACCATCAGAATGGGGGAACCTTTGAGGTCTGAGACACTTAATCACTAATTCAGGCTCTCCAAAAGAGCCATGTTCTATCAGAAGTCTTTAACAATGGCAGCTGACTTCTATGCCAACTCTACTCACAAACTTAATTTTCCATTAATAAGCTTTTTGTAAGTGTGTCTCATAATTAAAGCTCATGACCTCTTTGTCCTGGCCTCTATTCCAGACTTCGTGGGCTCAGAATTCTTTCACTGGTCTGTCCAGTGCATATTAGCTTATACCCAGGCACAGCCATAATGTTTTCTGTTGAGATGAGCACAGTATCTGATAACGAGCTAAAGAGGATGGGATCAGAGAAGCCAAGAGACTCATCTTTTGGGAGGACTGAGAGGAATTTGAATTGTATTACTATGGGATCAGTCCTGGGTGTTCATTGGAAGGACTGATGTTGAAGCTGAAACTCCAATACTTTGGCTACCTGATGTGAAGAGCTGACTCATTTGAAAAGACCCTGATGCTGGGAAGGATTGAGGGCAGGAGGAAAAGGGAATGACAGAGGATGAGATGGCTGGATGGCATCACCGATTCGATGGACATAAATTTGAGCAAACTCTGGGAGTTGGTGATGGACAGGGAGGCCTGGCATGCTGTGGTTCATGAGGTCACAAGGAGTTGGACACAACTAAGCAACTGAACTGAACTATGGGATAAACAGAAAATGAAAAGGACATTATATTCTTGGTTTCACAGTATAAAATAAGCCCTGAGAAAACAGCATCTTATGGAAAATCCTTTATAAGCATACATACACTTTCAAAAATGTGTCTTCACCTCTGTTGAAGTTTAAATAAGTGTCATTTCTGATGCCATGTACTGACTGGGATGGGGGTTTGAGGCATCTGCTCACCTGCTTTTTGCAAAAGCTCTTTTGTATAAAATGCATCACCTCCAGGCCTGGCCCTGTGCAAGAAGCCGAGGACATAGACAGATGAGAAAGGATGCCAGGAGCCAGTCGATGGAAGGGGCGGATGGGGAAACTGATTCTGAAATTGCCTCTAAAAGGTGTTGTAATAAATGTACCCCGGCTCTAGGTAAAGGGAGACCAAATCTTGTCAGGAAAACAACCTCCTCGGAAAGGTCCCATTACTCTGGTGATGTGACCTGCTGTGAGTCAATCCACTACTTCCCTAATCTGTCCAAAGATGTTTAAAAAAAAAAAAAAAAAAAAACCCTCCCCAGTTACAGGGCTATGTGAGCCTCAGACAGGTGGTTACCAGGCACGGGTGGAAAGGACGTGGGAGCTTAGGCATCGTTGCTGCCAGTACAAGCTGCTTGTTTCCAATGCTCAATGCTGAAACCTGTTTCTTTGGCAATCCTGCTGTGGACTCAGGCTTTGCCCACCTCCTTCCCTCCTGTCTCCCTTGTACCCTGAGCCCATGGTCACTCATTTACGAGGCCAGTCCCGCCAGTCCTGGCAGCCAGTCAAAGCCACACACAGCTGGCCGAGGGTAGCACCTACCTCCACACATCACAAAACCTCCCCTACCTGCCCCAGCCTCAAGTGTTTTCCCCATTCCACCCTTCCCTTTTAAAATTCTATGGAAATGGCTTCCGAATATTTCTGTAATCTCTGTGTACATATCTATACACATATATATGCATCAAAATGTACACATACATTGGAAGGACTGATGCTGAAGCTCCAATACTTCAGCCACTTGATGCGAAGAGCCAACTCATTGGAAAAGACCCTGATGCTGGGAAAAAATTGAAGGCAGGAGAAGGGGAGCGACGGAAGACAAGATGGTTGGATGGCATCACTGACTCAATGGACGTGAGTTTGAGCAAGCTCTGGGAGACAGTGAAGGACAGGGAAGCCTGGTGTGCTGCAGTCCATGGAGGCGCAAACAGGTAGACATGACTTAGTGACTGAACAACAACAATATGCATACATGATTATGGCAATTCTGATCTATATAACCCGGCAGATGCCTATATTCTGTCTGGCAATCAGTCTTCTAGGAAGGTGCTAATCTCAATTTTCTAAGTAACTGAGAAAACTGAGACCCAGGGAACCCAATTAACTCGGCCAAGGTGAAGCATGCTGACAGGCAGGGTGGTTCCCAAAGGTCCATCTTTGGCTTGTGTACCCCCAGTGCACGTTATACTTTTCTATTTCAAAATATGCTGCTTTGTTTGTTTCCCCAAGGCCCTAGAACCTCCTTATCTAACTTTGTAAATAATAGGAAAACAGTCACTCTTGTCTGCCCATGGCTAACAACCAAGTTCAAAAGAAACAGTATTTTAAAACTGCATGTATGAGAAGTACTTGGTCTCAGCACATCAAATATATAGTGATGGTAAAATTAGTTTTTGTTTTGTAAAGGAGAGAAATAGTCACGGGACACAGAAAGTTAGACACTTAACCAGAAAGCTTCTAGGTCTCCTGAGGTTCACTAAAAGCATCAAAACTAGTTCGAACAAGTTAAGCTAGGAAGGTTAAGTGAGGACACCTTTAAAAATTACCTGGTTGCATAAGAGCTTCAAATACTTAACCCATATTACTTCATTGCAATTTATCCCAACAAACAAAATGCCTCACACACAAGAGGAAGTAAGTGGGAACAAGGAAAATGGGCTGGCCTACATCACTCAATGAATCAGCTGCAAACTAGTTATAAATCACAATTCACGCCCCCTTTTCTGTCGCCCCCTCAAAAAACACCTCTGTTCCATGTTTCCACCTAGTTTTCAACCTGAATCCTTAAAAAGATTCTGTCAAATCATATACCAGAAAACCATTTTCTTTCAAGAAATTTTATCCACTTTTTTCCTTTGAATAACTAATTCTTTCTCTGGTTCAAGGTTGGTCAGTTGGACCCTGAGTAATTTACATAAATTGAAGAAACACACATTTCCCTCCTGTCAGATCCACATCACATATTAACACAGATATTTAATTTTCAGTTTTATTTTTCAGTCTCAGAGCACCTTAGTGAGGTAAGTGAACAGAAAATAAAGATTCCTAAAAATAAAGATTGTATCCAATGACTCCAAGATTTATCCACATATTTTTCCCAACAACCTTAACAGTGACCATCTTTTTTAAAAGAGCCCATCAAAGCAGGCAAATATATAGTTATGAAAGTGATTACAGTATGAAATGGAGAGTAATAAGAAATGAAGAAAATGTACTCACTTTATTTTTCTGCTAGTTAATCTACCAGAACAAAATGTCTTTTTTTTTTTTTTTTAAGAAAAGAAAGTGCAGTCTTACAGCATTATTAGAACACAAAACTGGTATAAACAGGATCCTAGAACCTAATCCACATTCAACCATTAATTCTAAGTTTCACCTTGTGTACTAGTTTTTGTCCTTAAAACTAATGTCAACCCAGCTGTGAAATCAGGTGAAAGTTATACTGACATTAAGAACATGTGTTATATTGACTACATTATTCTCAATTAACGGTTCTTAAATCAAGGTCTGTACAACTCTGAAAGTGTCACAAAAACCACAGTTAAGAAATGATTGGAGGGAGTGGGGGAGGATTTCTACCCACTCCTCCTCACAAGGTGTGTAAAATTTGTAAATTCTCCCAGTAAAATTTCATCCAAAACAGAGGAGCTCCAGATATATATATATGTATGTATATGTGTGTATACATATATACACACATATATATTTTAAATGGATATATAATTATTTTAAAAGGATATATATTTTATATTTTAAATATTTAAAATTTAAAATAATATATTTTATTTTAAAAGGACATAATTATTGCATAAGTATATAATTAAAATACATTTAATTATATTTAAAAGTATCTTTTATATTATATGATTAAATTACTAATTATCAAGATTTAATAATGAAGTAATGTAATGATTTAGTTTAATTAATAACTAAACATAATTTAACTGAAGCCTTAACTAGAAATGTTAAAATGATCAAAAACTACATCTTTACACAAAAGGAAAGAGAATCATTTAAAGGTACCTGCCACAAAACTAAACCTCTCACTGAGACAAAGCCCAGAAACTACAAACCTGGAGTTGGGAGTACATTTCTCTCATTAGGTCAAAGATTCCTATAGCTGAGTTAATTGTAGCAGGGACTTTCAAATGCTTAACTGGGGCTGCTAATATTCAACGGCCAAATGAGATATCTAAGGCAATGCAATGGGTTTTTCATAAAGCTTAATTTCTTCCATTTTAAAAGTTGTCCCTTATTCTGAAAATTTGCACTTCCTGCTTTCTGTGTGTTAAAATTGTTTTCAAAATTAAAATGATGGCCAGAGAGTTATTAAGTGTCCTTACCCGTCAGTGTAAAAGACAGGATAATTCTTTACTGGTCTCCTAGAATATCTGGATGTAGGAATCCAGAGGCCTGGGACCACTGAGCTAAAAGGATCCAGTCACAGGACAACATAAACTACAGACCAATCATAGCAGAGTCTTTGCTGTATATGGATTTTGTTTTTCAAGTAAAATGAGGCCAAACAGAAAGTCAAGCTATTAGAGGACTAATTACAACATTACTTTTGATTCAACAGGATTTGGATGAGGTTCCCCCCACGCCAAGCTTTTCCCAACTGTGAAAGCCACCTTGAAATCACTGAAGGATGACGGTCACTTCCAGCTGTGAGACAAAATGTTCTAGGATAAACATGTTGAGTCTCTCTTATTCTTTCTCACATCTAAGCATGAAGACTAATTCCTGGCTCCAGAGAGTCCACAGTCCAGTCCTAAAAAGAAATTCTCTGAGGTTTGGCCATTCCAAGAAAGCACACGTTTCAATGACCATCTTCTAACACCTGTATTACCTTGGTTCTTTGCTGCCGAAAGTAGCTAAAATTGGATGAAGAGAGGCTGGATGGCCACAGACGGGCTTACAGTGAGTCAGCTGGTACTCAAAGGTGGGGAAGAGCATCGTGCAGGGCTTGCCCTGCAATGATGCTTCATTAACACATGGCAGGTATTAAGCGCACATGACGTCAGCACATCCCTAAACACGGTCACACTCCCTTCTCTAGTCCTCAAGCCAACTCTGAAAGGTAAGTATGACCATTTTAGTAATTGTCCAAAGTCACAGGTCAGTTGGTATAGAATCTGCCTGCCTTGCAGGAGATTTGGGTTTGATCCCTGGGTCGGGAAAATCCCCTGGAGAAGGAAATGGCAACCCACTCCAGTATTCTTGCCTGGAGAATCCCACAGACATAGGCCTGGCTACAGTCCATGGGGTTGGAAGAGTTGGACATGACTTAGTGACCACCACCAAAGTCATTCAGTTGCTGGCAGAGTCATTCGACACTGCACTTTGTCACCAAGTTCACTTTTATAAAACACACCTCTTCAGTGGAGAATGGAATGGCAACCCACTCCCATATTCCTGCCTGGAAAATCCCATGGACAGAAGAGCCTGGGGTCTATGGTCCATGGGGTCACGTGGAGTTGGACATGACTGAGACTGAGCATGCACACACGCATACCTCTTCTGTCTCATAAATCATTTCCCTGTAAACTCAACACAGTTGTAACTAAGTTCATCTTAGGATGCTACAACTTAAAACGTATACAGTCCAGAACACCAAACCCATCCTCATTTCTAAATTCATTCAATATTTATTGAACACTTATTTATGGGGCGGTATTTTGGAAGGCACTGAGGTGATGCAGAGAAACAAATAGGTCTCTATCCTCATGGAGCTCACAGTCCAGAGAGGGAGACACAATAACCAAACATATTTTTTAAAGTTATTAGGGCCTCCCTGGTGGCTCAGGCAGTAAAGAATCTGCCTGCAATGTGGGAGACCGGTGTTCGATCGCTGGGTTGGGAAGATCCCCTGGAAAACGGAATGGCTACCCACTCCAGTATTCTTGCCTGGAGAAGCCCATAGACAGAGGAGCCTGGCGGGCTACTGTCCATGGGGTTGCAAAGAGCTGGACACAACCGAGTCACTAACACACACAAAAACAGTAAAACGTCTGAGAGAGAACATGTGCAGACTCATATACCAGAGAAGATAATATTGGTATTAGCTGATTAACATTGATAATAAGAACCCAAATAAAAACCACAACCACAAAAAATGAAGCATCCTCTGACTCAGAGGTTCCCTAAGTGAAAATACATTAACAGGGATTAATTTTAGGAACTGCTTCTCTTGCTGTTTGGGAAGCACTATTAAGAATGAAACCCTTTCTTAATGCCTTTCTTATTTCTTTCCACACGTAATTTCTTTGCTACAGAAATAAATTAAACACATGCTCTTAATTTCTGAAAAATGTAGCTATTTCAAACCTTTAACCCATCCCACCCCCCTGCTTCTCCCAATTTCATTTAGGACTGGTGTTCCCCAGCTAAGTCTTTGGGAAACACTAATAGCTAATACTGCTGGTAGGAGATGGTACCTACCAGCTGTATACAGAGGCCCAGTATCTCACCAGACAACTCTCGAGACTAGTCTACATCAGCATCACCACCAATAAGACCGGTTGCGGTTACCTGCAGGTTAAGTCACTTCAGTCACGTCCAACTCTTTGCAACCCCATGGGCTGTAGCCCACCAGCCTTCTCTGTCCATGGGATTCTCCAGGCAAGACTACTGGAGTGGGTTGCCACTTCTTACTCCTGGGGATCTTTCCAACCCAGGGATCAAACCGAGTCTCTTACTTCTTCTGCATTGGTAGGTAGGTTCTCTACTACTAGCACCACCCGGGAAGCCCTTGTGCTAAGTCACTTCAGTCAAGTCAAACTCTGTGCAACCCCGACTGTAGCCCGCCAGGCTTGCCTACTTCTCCAGGCAAGAATACTGGAGTGGTTTGCCATGCCCTCCTCCAGGGGAAGGCTTTTACTTGGTATAAGTCCTCTAGGGTTGAGACCATGATTCTTCTTCCATAGCCATCAGCATATTTTGTGGGCATATGAGGTTTAACTACATTTGGAAATATGATTATTATTCAGGAAAGTTAAAAGAATCCACCTGCAATCCGGGAGACCTGGGTTCGATTCCTGGATTGAGAAGATCCCCTGGAGAAGGGAAAGGCTACCCACTCCAGTATTCTGACCTGGAGAATTCCATGGATTGCATAGTCCATGGGGTCGCAAAGAGCTGGACAGGACTGAGCGACTCTCACTTTCAGGAAGGTTAAAATAACAAATTATTTGCAGTCCTTAAATTCTTTGAATTACCTTTAAAGCATTTTTCTACTTCCATTCCGATAACTGAAAAAATAGCTTCAGGCCATCATTTGCACATTACTTGCATTTACCTATTGCTACAAACTAATCCCTGGCTGGACAACAGTAGAGACAATACTCAGCCTCACCTTAAAAAAAAAAAAAAAAAAAAAAGTATACAAAGGCTGGTCCATGGGTAACTAAAAATAAACTCAAAAAACAGCTTCTAGGTTTAAAAGTATTCTTAAGAGTAACATTCATATAAAAGTCAGTTAGGACTAAATTTGTATCATTGAAGAGTGTCTTTATCTCTGCCATCAGAATAAACTACACACCTATAAAAGCACAAGTCAGCAAAGAAAAAAGGCTGAATTATGAGGATGCATTTAGAGACTGTTGCAGGATTTGTGGTCAGCAGGGAAAACATCTCACAACCCATTAATACAAGACCAAAATACTTTAGAACCTGGCTTTCTTTTCTTGTGTTTACTGAAACCAAATCCTGGTTGCACGCTTCAGACATAAGTTAAACATCTGGCCAAAACCCAGACGAACAACAAATTTAGAGAACCATCCAGTGGTGTTAAATAAATGTACTTACCTCAGAGGACACTTGTTCACAAAATATTTGAACTAGTAAACTTGGTTGTGGGGGGGAGTTTTATTTTTTTCTTCCCCAACTTGGTCTGAAACCTTTCCAATGTTTCAAAGCAGCTCAAATACATGCCAACTCGAACAAAAGAAGTTAACATGGCAGGCTGGTACATCTGACTTCACCTAAAAACAGAAGCCACTATGGTCTTAGAGCCTGCATAAAACAAGCACCAAAACCCCAGATGGTTCAGATTCTCTTTACACAAAGTAACTGAGAAGACTGACATCTAAACTATTTATTCAGCAAGTCTGATCCTAATGGCAATTTTAGACCTGGAATTTCTATAAGACAAATAGAAATGCTTTCAGGCAAGTAAAAACTGTTCTGTACCGATATCCCCCTGCATATGAGTCCCTCCTGTCTAGCCCATCAACTGTATGAAAGACGCTTTAATCAAAGAGCATCATCAAATTATTCAGCTATTTCTTATTTATACCAGCATGACATATTAAATCTGACACTCCCACCCCAAACGGCGAAGCATTTTTTCAAAAAAGAATTTTACAAAGCAAAATAAAATAAATTCTCAGTTAAAGAGCCTACGAACAGGAATGGACATCGGCAAGGAGAAAGATGAGGAAAAGCCCCTTCTAGGTGACCTCAATCTTCTGGCAATTCTGACACCTTCTAGCAGATGCTCTAAAAAGCTGCTGGAGGAGGGGGAGTGGTAAATAATTTACCCTGAGTTTTTCCTGCCATGTAAAACGATTTTTCATTAAAACAGTAGACAGCATAAAAACTTTATTTCTACCCTGGGGTCAATTTTACATTTTTGAACTTGAAGACTTTCAGGGAGAGGATGAAAAAGTAGCCACTGTGTTCTGGCGGATTCTACCCGCCCCCTGGCCCACCTCCACCATGACTTCATACTTAAAAGTTACACTTAAACCCAGAAGTGGGGGAGCCCCTCAAGAATTTCACCCCCAGCTGGCTGGCTTCCTTTTATACTAGAGAGTCAAGTCCCAGGAACTGACCACCCTGAAACTGCTCTTGTCTACACAACAGAGAAGGACAACACACGTATCTATATAAATGATATTTTTTAAATCAGAAATTTGGGTCACATGGTTGTGAGGATCCAATTAAGAGCAAATGAAAGTTATCTTTCATTTGTGGAGGTTTTCAGCTGTGGAGAATTATGTAAATGTCAGCCTTATGCAACACTGTCACCCTTTATTTTAATGCTCACAAGGAACAATGTGAGACAGTGACCTACGGAGACTTTCCAGACGTGCAAACCCTCATGATTTTTCTTCTTTTTGCTGACTTCACTTCTCTGGGATGATTAAACCAAATAAACTCAGAAAAACACATCAGTATCAACGAGTATGCTATGCTATGCTACGTTAAGTCACTTCAGTCGTGTCCGACTCTGTGCGACCCCATAGACGGCAGCCCACCAGGCTACCCCATCCCTGGGATTCTCCAGGCAAGAACACTGGAGTGGGTTGCCATTTCCTTCTCCAATGCATGAAAGTGAAAAGTGAAAGTGAAGTCGCTCAGTCGTGTCCAACTCAGCGACCCCAAGGATTGCAGCCTAACAGGCTCCTCCGTCCATGGGATTTTCCGAGCAAGAGTACTGGAGTGGAGTGCCATTGCCTTCTCCGATCAACGAGTATACACACATGACATTACAGGTTAATTTAGCTGAGAAACCAGGAAAGATTTGCAAATCTTTGGTTACAATGGATGGATGGATGGATGGACCAGAGACACAGATATAGATGCAGTGGGAAAGTCCTATAAAATTAAAATCTACATATAACTTTAGGCACATTAAAAGGGCAATACAGTTGAGGGTATAGATTTTAAAAGTCACAAAGCAACACAAGTATAGATTTTAGGTCACACATGGCACTTATTTATGCTGTCCACAAATGACTATGCACACCTAACCGTAGACGTACAGTCCTTCTCTCCACGCAGATGTAAATTAACTTCCTCATTAGGGTCTTATTTTCAGTTTTATCCTAAGTGCATTCATTCACAAGGCTTTACTGGATAGCAGGTACCCTCCCCACCCCACCCACCCAACCCCGCAAAAAAAAAAAAAAAAAAAACCTCACTTTTTTGCCTCTGGCTTTCAGACACTAATGGAATTTCTTAACAGTTTGTGAATCACTGTTGCGATTCCCTAACCAGCTGGCTGACTACTGAATGTCAGCACCACTCTTCAGGTTCTGTTACTCTCTGAAGCCCGTCACGTCCAAGCAGGAGACAGCCGCACAGAACCACGTTTGGCCTGGACCACATATGAGAGGCTCTCTTGGCTGCCAATGTCTCCTCTCTCAGGTAACCTTGTCAAAAGTGCTCTGGGCAAAGTTCACTCGTACAGAAAATGCAGCCAAAACGAGACAATCCCCTAGGTCGTTTCCTCTCCCCTATTCCCTCTGTTCACCCAATAAATCCTTGAGTTATAATGACCTGTAGAAACCCCCTGGGAACTTCTAGGAATTCCTCAAAAGTCTTTGCCAGACAGCCATTGGAAGAATCACAAGTACCCACGGGGACCAGTGAGGGGAGAACTGGAAATGTGGATAACTGGAGACGTCACTTAAAGAGAATCTCAAAACTTCATTATAAATAATTCACTATTTCTTAAAATTACATGGGGCTTCCTGGTGGCTCAGATGGTAAACCATCTGCCTACAATGCAGGAGAACCGGGTTCAATCCCTGCGTCAGGATGATCCCCTGGAGAAAGGAATGGCTCCCCACTCCAGGTTCCTGACTGGAGAAAGCCCATGGACAGAGGAGCCTGGCGGGCTGCAGTCCACGGGGCTGCAAAGAGTCAGACATGACTGAGTAACTAACACTTTCACTTCGCTTTTAAAGTTACATCTTCTCTCTCAAAACACTGCTCCACTTGGACGAGGTTGTCGAATGTCAAGCAACAAGCAGTGACTGTTGTTCATCCCTCTGAAGTCAGGATGATAGCAGTCTCCTGGGTACAAGGAAAGAGTCAGGACAACCTGTCACCTGCTCAGACAGTGAGAGCAGGAGGAACAAGATCCCTGGAGATCCCAGGGCTAAGATCTATGGCAGTAAGAGGCCAACTATTTATTCTCAAAGGCTGTCAGCCACCGCCCTGCAATCAGACCACCCTGTCCTCAAGTTCCTCGGTGTCTGGATATTGGTCCTTGGACCACCAGCCGTCCCATCTGGACTGGTCTATTCTTCCCAGTGGGAGAGAACAGCTAGTCCACACCATCAAAGGATCCTAGCCCCCTCCTCGCTAAATAACCCACTTCTCAGGCTGCTTCCAAAGAACCCGTTCTGTGAGCTTTCATCATTTTCCCATCTCCTCTGAACAATGGGAGGGGAGGGGAAGAAAGGCGCCCATTTTCAGATGTGAGATGATAACTAGAAATAGTACCTAAGTCTGAACTTGTTTTAAAACATTTTATTTACCTCACTGCTCTCAATTGTTACTCTGATCTTGAGCTTTCACATTAAAATATAACCTTTAGAAATATTAATGTGTGACCCACTATAAACCCTATAAAAAGTGGATATGGTCAGCCATGCTCATGCTTTTTACTTTATGTTTTTCTATTCTACTTAGTTTTAAAAGACTATTCATTTTAAATAAAATGTGGTATAACCATACCATGGAATATTATGCATCAATAAAAAGGAATGAAGAATTTACTACAACATGTGTGAACCTTGAGAACATTATGCCAAGGGCAAGAAGCCAGTCATAAAACATTCCATTTTGTATGATTCCACTGAAATGAAATATCTAGAATAGGCAAATATTAGAGAGTATTTGAAACTGTAATTGTCCTGGAAGGTTAGGTGGGAAGGTTTAGAGGTGACAGCTAAGAGATGCAGGGCTTCTTTTCAGGGCAATAAAAATCTTCCAATTGTTTGTGGTGTTGGTTATACATCTCTGCAAATATAATAAGAGCCACTGAACTGTACACTCTAAGTGGGTGAATTGTGTGGGATATGAATTATCCCAATTCAGCTATTAAAAGAAAGCTACTCTTTGCATTTCAGACTATAGCTCAAACTTCAGAAAGTTATTAGCTAATCATATTCTTTCTAGGTGCTAAAATGTGGCTACAGTCTCCCTTGCTCTGCTAAAAGTAACATCTGCGAACTATTTTAAAATCTCCATCAAAGACAGCAAAGAGCCAATAATGGATACTTCTGAGTATGACTTTCCTCAAAAGGAAATTATTTTCTCTATGGTTTTTTACATCATCTTACCATTGCAGAGAGATGTCTCAAACAGGGAACATCCAAAATAAGGCTGGGGATCTGGGTGCCAACTGGAGAAGGACACGGCTATCCACTCCAGGATTCTTGTCTGGAGAATCTGCACGGACAGAGGAGGCTGGCGGGCTACAGTCCATGGGGTCACACAGAGTCGGGCGCTGAGCGACTTTCACTTCTGGGTGCTGACACCTACTCTCCCTAGTGGCCTCCAACTAATGTTAATGAGACTGTGTACTATTTTTCTAAGCCAAGTTAAACCCCTTTCGTGAAAGGGGGAAAAAATAAAGCTCAATAAATGTCTGAAATGAGCAATGTTTACATTTTAATTTTGGATGCTTTTAAATCAGAAAAAAAAAAAAAAAAACCATGAAAGTTGAAAAATCTGCAATTTTAATCTACCTGGTGTCTTGCTGCTCAGAGAAGGAAATTAGGTTATTTGGACAGGATTTGCCCTACCCAGAGGTATGCTGGCCAATTTCCCCAGTGGCCTGATCTCTATTGAGTCCTCTGTTAACAAAAGCTTCCTGCGACCGGGAACAGCATATGTTCCAGCCCATTGTCACAGCAAAGGGGGCTTCTCGGCATCAGCCAGCAAACATCTGTCATCAGCTCTTTGCAAGAGCAAAAGCAGATGCTTGGAGTGAGCCCACTGTGAACTCTGACATGGCAGGAAGATGGATGCATTTCAGAACAGAAGATCATTGCAGAAGACAAAAATCCTTGCTCAGTTTCTCAAAGAGCTAACTACTTGCTTACCCTCACTGGAAGACTCAGAAATGCTATTAATTATTTCAAAATTATTACAAGACCCATTTGGAACACCCAAACAGCAGCTAGATTAAAGACCGACTCAAACCTCTGAAATGAAGCCACTGCATTTGGCAATTCTAATACTAGCCATGTGCTGAACTTAAAATGGAATGTTAAGAGTTTTATGGGAGAATGCACACGTCCACTAGAAAGGCTCCATCTCAGAAACCCTTTGGGGACATTTTCCCCTCAAAAAGTCATGGGAATAATCAAACCCATCATATTACACAGGGCAGTGCATATTGCAGTAATTTAATCATAAACAAGTTCACTAAGATGTATTGAAGCAAATATTTGAAAGTATCAAAGAAAGGACTGTTCAAAATGAGTCACTTCTTAGAATATTTTAAAAGTATCAGGGAATCATTTAAGAAAAAGGAGGGGAAGACAGGCATCTGATTCTGCACATGGGTCTCTTTCTTAGGGCTGTTGTTGTTTAGTCGCTAATGAGTCATGTCCAACCCCACAACCCCATGGACTGTAGCCCGCCAGGCTCCTCTGTCCATGGGATTTCCCAGGCAAGAATACTGGAGTGGGTTGCTATTTCCTTCTCCAGGGGATCTTCCCAACCCACAGATCAAACCTGCATCTCCTGCACTGGCATGCGGATTCTTTATCACTGAGCCACCAGGGAAGCCCCTTTCTTAGGGAGCCTTGCTTAAACTCTTAGGTTCTGATCAGGACTGGGAGTAGGATGAGGCAGGTGTCTGAGGTGTACAATTTAAGGATGAATCAATCCTGGGGCTCGGGCAAAGGTAGCTCCAGCACTTCCAACAACCCTGAGTGATGCTTAGCTCTCCCTGGTACCCTGCTTGCCTTATCCCACATGGTGCAGTGGTAAAGAATCCTCTTGCCAACACAGGAGACACAAGAGACTTGGGTTTGATTTCTGGGTCAGGAAGATCCCCTGGAGGAGGAAATGGCAACCCACTCCAGTATTCTTGCCTAGAAAGTTCCACAGACTGAGAAGCCTGGCAGGCTAGAGCCCATGGAGTTGCAGAGTTGGACATGACTGAGCAACTGAGCACAGCACAGGCCCCGTTCTGGTCACCAGTCCAGTATTCCCTGTGCCAGAACGGCATGGACAATGTGATAAAACAGCATCTTAGAGCTAAGACTATGGAGAGTTTGGGAGTTCTAACAGCATCTTCTAAACATGGAATCGCCCTCCCTTTCTTCTCCGGCTTTGGCACCCCACTTAGAAAACGAGGGCAATATGTTGTAATTGCCTAGCACAGCAAATGGTTAAGTTCACAATTTAACTGCCCTTCAATATTAAAAATAAGCACTAACTCTCCAACTTACACAGCAACCTCAGAAGGTATATGAGCACAATCAACTCCCTTTTGAAAAATCTTCCAACAATCAACCTTCCTTGGAAATGTGCTTCACACATAACACAGACTTCTCTTATTTTTGCTTGTGCCTGGGCGTGGCTCCCCACTAACCCGGGAGTAGGGGGGGCGGTGGGGAAATACAGTTACAGACTAAACCACTGACAGGTGTTAGTATTTAAAACTAAGATCAGCAGACAGCTTCTGCCAGGATACTGTTCAAGAATGAGTCCTTTATGGCTGCAGGAGTCAAAAAAGGTACCTGGACTGTGAGAGTGACCGTCTGAGCTTTTAAAAAACATGCTTTGGGGGAAGTCTGTGTATTAGATGTTTTTATTTAGAACAGGGATTTTAAAAGGAAAAAAACCCACACACAGCCTGCCAAGCCCTACACACTGGCCCTCCAAGTATGCCTGCCAGACCATGGCATTGGCAGCACCTGGGAGCTTGTTAGAAACGCAGATCATCAGACCGCACCTGGGATTTGCTGAACCAGAAACTCTGGGTTGAGTCCGAGGAGTCAGTGATTGAATAAGTCTCTCCAGGGGATTCTGATGCCTGTTCAGTTCTGAGCACCAACTACCTACAGGTGGCTCAGAGGGTAAAGAATCCGCTTGCAATGCAGGAGACCCAGGTTCAATCCCTGGGTTGGGAAGACCCTCTGGAGAAGAGAATGACAACCCACTCCAGTATTCCTGCCTGGAGAATCCCATGGACAGAGAAGCCTGGCAGATTGAACAGTCCATGGAGTCACAAAGAGCTGGACATGACTGAGTGACTTTCGCCCAGTCACTTCCATTTACTTTCGCCCTACAGGTAGGGGTCCTGGTAGCAGGACCCAAGGGTTTTACCGCTGTCAATCTTTGTCCTTTTGGGGCAGGCATCTCCCTTCATGCATGCATGCTAAGTCACTTCAGCCATGTCCCTCTCTTTGCAACCCCATGAACTGTACCCTGTGAGGCTCCTCGGTCCATGAAATTCCCCAGGCAAGAATACTGGAGTCGGTTGCTATTTCCTCCTCCAAGGGATCTTCCCGACCCAGGGGTTAAACTCACGTGTCCTGCGTCTCCTGCATGGGCAGTCAGGATCTTTACCACTAGTGCCACTGGGATGCCCTCTCCAAATGATGGGGTGAGGACTTCCCTGGTGATCCAGTGGTTAAGAACCTGCCATGCAAATGCATGGGATGTGGATTAGATCTCTGGAACTAAGATCGCATGTGCCATGGGGCAACTAAGCCACGTGTCGCCACTACTGAAGACTGCACACCGCAACTGGAGAGTCCCTGTGTCACGACAAAAGATCTCACATGATGCAACAAAGATCCCACAACCAAGACCCAGAGCAGCCAAATAATTAATTCTTTAAAATGATGGGTTTAACAATGGGTCCGTCTAAGAGATAGAGGTTCACAGAATCCTGCTGGCTGGCTGCACTGGTTCAAGTACAGCTTCCTGAGCTCACCTCCAGAGAATCTGTACCACTGGGTGCCAGGTTCACCTGTACCACTGGGCAAGGCACAGAGGCCCAAGCATCCCCATCACTAGTCCCGCCAGTGGTTCTGATGTGTAGCCAGGACTGGAATCCACTAGAAGGCCTCCTGCAGAGCTAAAACATCACATCAGAAGTGACGGGGGAAAATGATCCTTCAGCTAAGTTTTCCTGCCAAGGACCAGATGGTTAACTTCAGGCTTTCTGACTCCCAGACTGGCTGCTGCTATAGCTGGAACTCAGTCTCAGACAAACCAATCAATGGGCATGGCTGTGTCCAATACAACTTCACTAAACGTGACTTTCTTTATCATCTTCATGTGTCATTAAAAAAAACCATTCTTTTGATGTTTCTCCAAACATCTAAAAGTTTAAAAACCATTCTTAGCTCGTAAGCTGTATGAAGACAGGCAGCAGGCACGGACCGTGGTTTGCCACTGTGCTTCAGTTCAACACGGAGTAATTACACCAACTTTACTTGGTTCAGTCAGGCTGTGTTTGTGACAAATGTAACTTCAATACACACAGCTGCCTTCAAACAAGCTAGATGTTACTTTTTAGAAAAACACCAAGGTTTAATGTGCACACAGCACAAACGGACAGCTTGACAACTCAGAGTAATACACTGAACATACTGGTCATCTCAGAAAGTTTAGGCATGCCCTTCCAAGCAACATGCCTCCCAAGTACCATGCAGTTTGAATCCTTACCTTTAAGACAGCAGTGCAATCAGTCTGAGATAAAAGCTGGAAGTCATTCATGCTTTCACTGCAGTTCTAAGTAACAGACACTTCTTAGGCAGAAGTTATAAATGAGCCCCCTTCCTCTCCAAGGTGGGGCAGCTGACTGTGACGTACACACCCCTCCACTGCTCTGCCATTCATGCAGCCCAGGTGGGGTCGTCCAAGCCACAGGACACGTGTGGGGCTGAAGGGGCGGACAAAAGAAGCTCTTTCGAGGGACACTGTCTTTGCCTGCATCCCAGGGTCTTATCCTTCCTTCAGTCCCCAACCCGCTTTCTCTTTCCTTGAGGTAGAAACAGGGAAAGTTTCATTAGAAACATAACTGAGTGGTTTGAACTCAAAGACCATTGCTGATGGCCTCCATGCACAAAGCTCAGTGGAGGGATTTCAGGAAAATGCTTTACCACTGGGATTTCTCTCAATACAAATCAGAGACACCTTCACAGCATCTCATTGCCAGAAGGAGAGGTGCTTCTAAAAGCCCCAGGTTCTGTTCCAGACACGGAAAGAAAAGGAGGCCGGACTGCAGCAAAGAGGAAGATGCAGACCATGAAAGAACCAAACCCGTCTGCAGAGTCAGCACCGGGAAGGCCAGGTCCTCCCGGGAGCCGCGACCTCGCAGGGCAGGGGGCAGCCCAACAGGAAGGAGACAGCAAATGGTGTGGGAGAGGGTGGGGGGATTTGTCTCATGCCACAATACCCACTGAGTCTGTGGTTCTCCACTTTCACCATGAACAGCATCATCCAGGAATCTTGTTAAGTCACAGACCCCTGGACCGCACACAAAGTCGTGGGTGCAGCAGATCGGAAGTGGGACCAAGGAAGCTGTATCTCTCACAAGGGCCCCGATGACTGATTACAGCAGCTAGTCGGAAAATCACACACAGATAGACACTGTACTAGCGTCTGCGACATTTAAACCCACATGTCCCACTCAAACAGAGCATCTAACAAGAGGATGAGACTAGAGAGGTAAAGACCAAGAAGACCAAAAACAGGTCAATTGCCCAGAGAAACAGAAGACCCATGCACTGGGGACCCCCTGGACGAGAGGACAGACAGAGGGAACTGCATTCACAGAGATAAAGTGGGCATCAGAGACATTCCACAGAACCATCTAAGTGTCCAGAAAAGCAGCGTTACAAGAAAAATCAAAGCCTAGAAATCATGGATAATATGAGCCAAGCTTTCTAAGCTCAGAATGCAAAAGTTGTGCCTTCTCAACAACTTTCAACTGTCCTACTGTATGGATAGGATGTTCATTCAGTCTATGAAACACTTCTGAGCTTGCCTGATTATTAAGTAGCACCCAGAAAGCTTCCTAAAAGCACACCAGGGGTCCCAGGGGAGACTCTGAGTTCATGGTTTAGAAGCAGGGCCAAGGCTCTTGGCAAAAGCTTCCCAGTGAATGTAAGATGTGTCGGGGTTGATGCAAAGAGTCGACTCATTGGAAAAGACCCTCATACTGGGAAAGACTGAAGGCAAAAGGAGAAGTGGGCAACAGAGGACAAGATGGTTAGATAGCATCACCGACTCAATGGACATGAATTTGAGCAAATTCCAGGAGATAGTGAAGGACAGGGAAGCCTGGTGTGCTGTTCTTCATGAGGTCACAAAGAGTTGGACACAACTTAGTGACTGAATAACACCAAAAAGGTTGAAATCCCTAGGAGTAGGAAGTGGCAACCCACGCCAGGATTCTTGTCTGGAGAATTTCATGGCCAGAGGAGCCCGCTGGACTACAATCCATGGGGTTGCAAAGAGTTAAACATGACTGAGTGAGCGCACGCGCACGCGCGCACACACACACACACACACACACACACACGGCTGAGAACCACTCTGGCAGAAGCCTGGAAGCAAGACTGTGAACACAAGGTGATGAAACATTAAAATGAAAAAAATTTTAAAAATGGGAATGTTCTTCTTCACTGGCTCTTCTGTTGCCCTGGAGCAATAAAACCAAATAAAGGAAAAAGCCACCACACAAAGGAGGAGGGACCTGGGTAGGTGGTCTGAGAAGCCACCGATCTTGAAGAGCAACTTCAAGAGAAAACACAAAGGTCATGATCAGACAGAAGCCAAGGATACTGAACCCTGGGGACTAAAGAGGGAAAAGAAATGACCTTGGGGAACAGCCAGGATGGGGAGGCACAGGGCCTGAGAAAGTCAATAGGCAACAACCCCCATCACACACCATCTCCCCATTGCCCCTCACATTCCTCCCAAAGAAGTAACGTCATCAAGTAGAAAGTTGATCGAGTCTGGACCCAAACCTCACCTCTATCAACTCATCACTGACCAAGCGCGGCTCTCGGACATGTTATTTCATGTAAGTTCCACCTTCATGTCAATAAATACAGCTGACCATGCCTTCTTACAGGAGTCACGAGGATTGAATAGAACAAACAGGAGGAATGTGCACCAGCACTGTGCCTGCTAGAGAGACATCTCCCGGAAAACAGCACGCTCTCCCCTGTAACCCCTGGTGGCTTAGTCAGTAAAGAATCCACCTGCAATGCAGGAGACCCGCCTGAGTGCAGGAGACCAGGGTTCAATCCCCGGGTTGGGAAGATCCCCGGGAGGAGGAAATGGCAACCCATTCCAGTATTCTTGCCAATAACAAGCTGCTCCAGTATTCTTGCCTGGGCAATCCCCTGGACAGAGGAGCCTGGTGGGCTACAGTCCATGGGGTCACAAGAGTCGGACACGACTGAGCAACTAAACCACCCCTTTACCCATCCTCAATGCCAACCCTCATGAGGAGGACATGGCTTAGAAGTGGGGTGTCTCCATTTTCGACAGCTCTCCAGGGAGGCGACCTTGGGAAGAATGCGGTTGAGAACTCAGCACACGTCTGAAGCTGAGTTCATGCAGAAGAGGTCTGTCACACCCTCCTGAGCCTTGCACTGCAGGTACTACCGTAGGTCTCGGTAGAACACTGAGAAACCAATTCCCTGTGCATATTACTGAGTCTTTCAGAAACCTAGTTCCAAATAACAGGCCTATAAATGCATTTCTCAAATGCATTTGCACCTCCATCACAAGCCAACAAGTGCCTCAACTTGTTCTAATAAATGGCCTCTGCATTTTCTATTGAAATTACACCCAGCATCCAACGGTGCTACGTCTGCCTCCCACAGATAATTTTCTGAACTATTTTTGGTTTCAAACAAGATCTTCACATCCACTTTTCTCATAATGATCCTTACAATAAAGGTATAGTAGTTAAGCCTCAAAAAAAATTAACAAAAACTGAGTTTTGATTTAATCCGTTTTCGACATTGCCTCTTCCAAAGTTACCACCTGGTCTGAGCTTAGCATCCAACATTAATGAAAACTATTTTTTCAGTACTCATAGGTATCAAGAGAAGGAAATGGCAACCCACTCCAGTGTTCTTGCCTGGAGGATCCCAGGGACGGGAGAGCCTGGTGGGCTGCCATCTATGGGGTCACACAGAGTCGGATATGACTGAAGTGACTTAGAAGCAGGTATCAAGAATGCAAGGCACTATCCTACTTACCTTCAAGTATGAGCAATTTGACTTCCTCAGCTAACTACAAAATTGAAAGCAACCAAAGATCCAACGGTACAAAACCACCGAAAGTGACCATGGATCCAATGGTACAAAACGCCAGCCCCTGTTTCTGTCTGGACACAAGTGCAGCAGGACCAGGAATCCTGGGGACTGCAGGAAGGGTCTGGACATACCACAGGCTCACAGAGGCACAAGCCGGCTGAGCAATCCAGAGCAGAGCCTGGAATCCAGAGGTTGACCGAAGATGAGATGCCCAGGCAGGTCAGAGTCAGGCTTGAGTCCAAATAAACACATCAAGCCAAAGGAATGGGGAGGGGAGGCTCATTCAATGAACTCGGGCAAGAAAGAGGAGGCCAAAGTCGAGAAACAGCCACAAAGGAAAAAGTCAATAAGCTGACCCAACAGGGGACAGGGAGACACAGAAGGTCATGGCTCCAGGCAGAAACCACCACCCACTCAATGGGGGTGCCAGACAGGAAGGGGCCTGGCTGTTCAGTCCAAATGGTCTAGGCTGAGGTGAGAGGCCAAAGCCTGCTCTGAAAGCAAAGGTCAGAAATAAACTGGATTCACTTAAAGGAGCAGGGAGACAGGCCCCAGAGACAAGGGTTTTTTAAGGTCTTGTATGTAAGTGTTAGCCGCTCAATCATGTCCAATTTTATATGACCCCATGGACTGTAGCCCTGCCAGGCTCCTCTGTCCATGGAATTCTGCAGACAAGAATACTGGAGTGGGTAGCATTCCCTCCTCCAGGGGACTGTCCTGACCCAGGGATTGAACTTGGGTTTCCCACATTGCAGGCAGATTCTTTACCATCTGAGCCATTACTGATGGATTTTTCAGATGTTGGAAATAGGGCAGGTAATGGAAATGGTGTGCACCGTTGGCAAGTTAAGGTCTATGACACTTGATACAACTCACACTCATTAGAACACCAATGTACCTGATAGTATTTGTTACTGTAAGCCACGTCCTGTTTCACTGTAGATGTTGAAATACATAGAACCATCTCAGGTTTCAAAATGTCAAACTTTGGGAAAATACTCTGAACCAAACTCAACAGCCAACCACTCCTCCTCAAAAAACAAAAGTGCATGTTATATGGTTTTGGAGTCTATCAAGTAAAATAATTCCTTTGAAAAAGTTATTCCTTTAATTATTTTCAATGGCTCTGTATTTTGCTCTGGCCGTACACGGCCTAAGGGTGGTTCTTATGTGGCCAGGACAGAAATAATCCAGCCAAACTCCCAACATGACTCTTGTGACAAGGAGGTTTTTTCTTCAATCACTTGTGGTCCTTTCAGACTTGTGATTTCCTTCTTAAAATGTAATAGGATAACAGTCTCAACAGAGCACACATCCTTCTAATGACGTGTCCTCCTAACTGGCTCCATGCTGACTGCAAATAGAGCTTCAGAAGCATTCAGCACTCGAGTGTCTTCATGGGCCGGCTCTGCTCCCTGATGCTGAAGTGAAACAGTGTTAGTCGCTCAGTCGTGTCTAACTCTTTGCGACCCCATGGACTGGGGCCCACCAGGCTCCTCTGTCCATGGAATTCTCAAGGCAAGAATACTGGAGTGGGTTGCCATTTCCTTCTCCAGGGGATCTTCCTGACCCAGGGATTGAACCTGGGTCTCCTGCATTGCAAGCGGATTCTTTACCATCTGAGCCACCAGGGAAGCCTGAAGCGCTAAGGACCCAGCAATGACAGATTCCCATTCTCAGAAAGCTTGCTGAGGAGACACAGGAAGAAAAAAAAAAGATAAAAAAGTCAAGGTAATGGTCCTCTTGGAAACAGAGGCTGGAAATGCTTCTGTGAAAAGGTCTTCATCTGGGTGTTCGTCCCTGGGTGCAGGTGGGCAGGACCAGAAGCATCTCTGCAGGAACCAGGTTCTCGAAAGGGAAACAGAAGCCCTCAGCCTGCATGAATGACAACCTCTTTCCAAGTTACAGAAAGCAAGTGTCTAAGCAGAGCTATGCAGATTTACAAATATGCACTTTTTTTTTTTCCTGGAGCTAAGTGCACCAACAATCAGATATTGTTTTTTTCCTATATTCCCAGAGTAAAAATTAATGGAAACATCTGACTTTCCATCTTTGAGCCACAAGATGCCAAACCAGATTCTTGGAAGAGATCTAGAGAGTCAGTCACATGGTTTTCAGGCCTACAAACATTTTTTTTCCCACTCTAAACCAAGTCAGTTGGACAAACTGTATTTTACTTGATCTTTAAGCAAGACAAAGCTCCAGTGGTGTTCAGTCTCTGGAGTATATTCTGACTCTAAGAAACTCCATGGGCTTGTGTTTAATATCCATCTCAGAGACGGGTATTTTCAGGATGAAACAGCGAAATGTGGGAAGAGCACAGAGAATTTAAGAGCTTCCCAGCTCAATGCTGACTTTTTAATACAGCTGCACTGTTTTTATGGTAGTGAATTCCAAGAATAACAGATGGACCCATTCTGAAGTTAACAAAAAAAAAACCAAATACATCTGATTTTTTAAAAATTATCTGCCATTTCTCACCAGCACCTCCCTCTTCCCTCTCATTTTTTGGATGACTGTGCAACCACCTTCCTCTTGAAAAGGGCCCTTCATCCACCACAGAGGCGGGGCTGTCCACCCCCGAGCACACATCACAAGCTCAGTACCAAACGCACTTTGGGGGTTAGCAGATTCAAGTCACCATCTAATTCTCCATCCTTGGACTCTGGAGCTAAGTCGACAACACTTCTTTCTTGGGATTAACGCAAACACACTACTATATATAATATAATCAACAAGGACCTACTGTATAGCACAGGGAACTCTGCTCAGTATTCCGTAATAACCTATACGGGAAAAGAATCTGAAAAAGGACAGACATGTGTACATGTATAACTGAATTTGCTGTGCATCTGAGACCAGCACAACATTGTAAATAACCTATGGTGGTGGTGGTTTATTTGCTAAGTCATGTCTGACTCTTTCGACCCCATGGACTGTGGCCCGCCAGGCTCCCCTGTCCATGAGATTCTCCAAGCAAGAATACTGGAGTGGGTTGCCATTTCCTTCTCCAGGGGATCTTCCTGACCCAGGTATCGAACCCGGGTCTCTTGCACTGCAGGCAGTTTCTTTCCCAACTGAGCTACAAGGGAAGCCCCAAAATAAACTATACTCCAATATAAAATAAAATTAAAAAAAACAAACATCAAAATAAAGCAGATCTTTCTGACAGTGTCTATTCCATAAGGAATACAAACCAGAATCTCTAACGCACTTTTATATTCAGGAGCAGCACAAAAAAGGTATCCAAGAGGAAAGTAGGTTAAAAACAAATTGCTTAGGAAGTTAGTGCTTACTGGGTACAGAGTTTCTGCTTAGGATGATGAAAAAGTTTTGGAAATAGTGGTAATGGTTGCACACATTATGAATGTAATCAATGCCACTGAATCATACACGCAACAACAGTTCAGAGAGTCAAACTTATATTTACCACAATAAACACACAGACACAAGAAAACCCAAGTTCCAGTTCAAAAGATCAATTGTAGACTTATCTATCCATTTTTCTTTCAACTCAAATTCAGACATTTACTGGGAGTCAGGTAGAGAAAGACAAAATCAAGAGCTATCATGGTCATGTGGAATCAAAAAACAAATGATACAAATAAACTTATTTATGAAACAGACTCACAGATTTAGAGAAGGAACTTATGGTTACCAAAGGGAAGAAGGGAGGGATAAATTAGGAGCTTGGGATTAACACATACACATACCCTACTTTATATAAAATAGCCAACCTATAGCACATATATAGTATATGTATATATAGTATATATTCAACATATATAGAAAATATTCAATATGCTGAATATTCAATATCTGTGATAACCTAGAAATCTGAAAAAGAATACTATTTATACATGTATAAATTACTTTGCTGTACATTTGAAACTAACACAGCATTGTAAATTAACTGTACTTCAACTTAAAAACTGGTGAAAATTTTTTTTAAAGATTTGGACATTTGTAGAAGAGATCATAGCAAATATTTTAGACACCCATCCAAAAAGCTGAAAACCCAAAAGGAATACAAATGTCACAGCTGTTAACACATACACATACCCACAACAGAATTCAAGATGCAACACAATTCAAGCCCCAAAGCCAGGGCTGTATATTCTTTGAGGGACATGCTTTGCCTTTCAACTGGACTGCAAAAAAAAAAAAACAAAAAACCCTTCTTTGTTCAACTTACTGTCATCAGAAAAATTCTATCTTTAAATCAAACACATTGATAAGCTAAAACACACGATTAAAATAGAGGGCAACCTACTCCAGTATCCTTGCCTAGAAAATTCCGTGGACAGAGGAACCTGGTGGGCTACAATCCATGGGGTTACAAAGAGTCAGACATGACGGACTGAGCATGCACACATACAAACACACACTATTAAGCTCAAACAGAGGGGTCTCAGAGTCAGACATGACTGAGTGTGCACAAGGGTGCACACACACACACACACCACACTATTATGCTCAACCACAGAAAACTGCCAATATTCAACTCTTTCATCCTACAGAGATGGCAACTTCCTTTGATTCAACCAAACCCACAGGTTAATCTGGCCGAAAGCACCCGCTGCAATACAAGGGCCACCGGAGACTTGAGAGGCTGAGATGAGGGGAAATACGTTTCTTTACTTTTAAGGGAAAAAAAAATGTTCCTCAAAAGCTTCCCCCAAATCAGTGCATTAATATCAGAACGCTTCTCTTTATGAAAAAGGAGGGAAAAGGTTGAGAAGGGGCTAGAATACACATTTTGTTTTTTAAAAATAATGTAAAAGCAAGGGATTCCTGTGCCGGCCACAGGAAGAAATCTGTCCTGTGGTCCCAGACTCTGGCTCTGAGAGTCACTGAAAGCATCTGAAAGACACTATTTCTTCATCATTAACGTCCCCCAAGCTCTTTTCCTCCATCTTCCTAAGTTGAGTTGTCTCCTTGCTGGTTCCAGAGCTGCCCAGGGGAATCCCAGATGGCCCCACCTGACGTGGGGATGCTGAGCCAACTGCAGTTCACCCATTCCCCAGGCACTGTCGGAGAAGGGGCTGGCGGGTAAGATCTCTTTACCCGGCAGCTGCCTTAGCCAACAGCTGGTTCTGCCTGCGAAGCCAGGAATGCCACTTCTGCAGCTGCTGACAAGGGTGGGCGTTTCTGGGATCCCGGGGGCCCGCGTGCGCAGGCAGCTTCCTTGCAGATCAAACTCTTAACTTGGTTAAAAGATGGAGGCTCCATCACTTCCCTTCCAAAGGCTGATCTGACCTGTTCCATCAAGCTGAAATCACCGAGTGCTAACTGTCTGATTCCTCACAATCAGTGGAGCTTCAGGCTGACATTTGGACTGTGAGATGGGAGACTTGCTAGGGGGTTCCAGGGTCAAGTTTCCAGCCCTCCACAGGCTTGGGGGAGATTCCTCTGCTCCACGTAGAGGGCTCATACGGGGTGTGGCGAGATCCCAAAGCTGCCACATCCACATGCCATTCAAGGGACACAAAAGGGCACCAATGGGGGCAAAGTGAAGGGGTGAAAAAAAGCAAAGAAAAGCAGCTGCATAGAGCAGAAACTGTATGAAAAATAACCAAAAAAAAAAAAAAAAAGCAAGGAAAAAAACCACTACACTAACTCATCATCAAATTTCACAAAATTAGGCCCACAGTGATGTCCACTGTTGGATGGCATCACCAACTCAATGGAGATGAGCTTAGGTAAACTCTGGGAGTTGGTGATAGACAGGGAGGCCTGGCGTGCTGCAGTCCATGGGGTTGCAAAGAGTCGAACTTGACTGAGCAACTGAAGTGAACTGAGGCCCAAAGCATTAATTCCAACAAGTCAAAGCGAAAGTCAAACCCGAAGAGGTTACAGATAGCATTAAACAGGAAATGTGATTATTAATAATGTGGGTGATGTTTCCTCTCTGACCTGAGGAAGTCTATCTGGATGGGGTTGAGGGAGGTGGTACAACTTGAAAGTACCAGTCAGTCTAACGGTCATTGTGTCAATTAATAAGATGAGAAGAACAACATTTAAAACCCACTCTGTTTCGACGTGGTACAAATAAGCGAAGGGGACAGAGGAGGGCATGGCAACCCACCCCAGTATTCTTGCCTGGAGAATTCCAGGGGCAGAGGAGCCTGGCGGGCTACAGTCCATGGGGTCTCAAAGAGGACTAACGCTTTCACAGAGGAGGGCGTTTACTTGTCGAATGGAATGACAAATTCCCCAGCCAGCAAAATATTTCAAAAAAACCCACAGAGGGACAAGGCAGACAAAACAGCCAACAGGATGGCTGCAGTTATAAACTCCTGAAGTTGCCCGGGGCAAGTTAAAGAATTTTCCCTTAAAATCCAATCAGGTACACTGCTATCACTCTAAGCGATTTCAAAGCTTTCAAATTAGGCTCTTTTCAGGACAGATCATAAAATAGTTGACTCTCAAAGTGAAAAATCTAATCGAGAAGTTATCAGTCAATTCTACACTGTTTCAAAAGGATGCTTCCTGGATTGCCCAGCATGCCTGGTGAACGTTATGGAAAAGACACACATTTAGTGCCAGCTTCCATCCTATCCTCTTCACCAGAGTCGATCCTATAGCCAGATCCACTCCCTACAGAACCTGGGAACCGTGGTGCTCTTTCCTACATCTCTGTCCAAGGCGTGCTGTGCAAACAGACAAGTCATCGCTCACTGGAACACGTGCTGACCTGCCCACGTGCTTCCTCCTCCCGAGGCCACAACTATGCATTTTTTCAACACAGTGTGTTCGCATGTCGCTCGCACATTTCTTTTTCCATCTGCAAATACTTCTCGGTGAGTATAACATAAGTTATGAGTCAACTGGGAACGCTTTGGTCCTCTGTATTCCCGGGACCAACCTACAGTAGTTTAAGCTTTGGCCTGGGATGGAATTTTAGATTAATATAAAAGTTATCTCCCTGGGGGGAAAAAATACAGAACAGCTGAGCACATGTGCAAAATCTTAAAAGACTGACTGAAAGAAGAAACAAGGCCCTTCAGGGCTCTTACCAAAGCAACATAGTATTATCTCCGACCTACCCCATAGCCCCGCCCCATTTCAGGATTTTAGTTACTTGCGGCTCTGCTTGGTTTCCAACACAAAAACAGGATTTTGAAAACTGCTCTTTAATCCACCTGAGCATTACTTCACTGCAGTCAGCACAATCCCAGGCCACACTTCAGGTGAAGTAACTGCTGGAATTAGGGGGTGCACACAGGGAAAAGGGGCTTCCCTGGGGACTCAGAGGCTGAAGAATTTGCCTGCAACGCAGGAGACCCCGCGTTTGATCCCTGGGTTGGGAGGATCCCCTGGAGAAGGAAACAGCAACTCATTCCAGTATTCTTGCCAGGAAAATCCCATGGACAGAGGAGCCTGGTAGGCTATACTCCATGAGGTCACAAAGGGTCAGACAGGACCGAGTGATATATATACACACACACACATACACACACACACACACACACACACACACAGGCTCAGGCAGTAATGCAAGCCATGGGAGTGGTTGTCAATAAAAATGAAGCTTCACTCAGTCACCCACCACTCACCTGCCATGCGGCCCAGGTTCTAACAGGCCACAAATCAGTACCAGTCCATGACCCAGAGGTTGGAAACCCTTGATGTAGGAGGAAAGAGCACGTCCCACTCCTCACTGGAGAAGCGAAGACCCTAAGGCAGTTTGCCACAATGTTTCATAAATCCACTCAAAATGTGGACCACGGACCAGCGGCACCTCCGCCACCAGGAAGCTGGTGAGAAATGCAGACTCTCAGCATCACCAACCCGCACCCCTTCGGACCCGCCAACCAGAATCTGCATCAGAAACAAGACCCCTGGGTGATTCCTGTATGTAAGGTTTGAGAGGCACTGCTGCTGTGTCTGTTGCTACTGCTAAGTCGCTTCAGTCGTGTCTGACTCTGTGCGACCCTATAGACAGCAGCCCACCAGGCTCCCTCATCCCTGGGATTCTCCAGGCAAGAACACTGGAGTGGGTTGCCATTTCCTTCTCCAATGCATAAAAGTGAAAAGTGAAGTTGCTCAGTCATGTCCGACTCTTCGCAACCCCATGGACTGCAGCCTACCAGGCTCCTCCATCCATGGGATTCTCCAGACACTGATCTAAACCAAAGGGAGACTCAGCTAACAGTCTGAAAACTGTTCATGGATTCTGAGAGGTCATATTTTGGTAGCATAAAAATTTTACTGAAATTGTTAATAAAGATACAGAAAATGAGATAGCTTTCACCTATTACCATTTGATCTCAAACACTGATATCTTTTTAATTTAAAATTTATTTAAATTTTGTCAGGGGATGGAATTCCAGATTGCGTTAAGAGGCTGAATGAAAGAAGAAAACGGGCCCTTCAGGGCTCTCACCAAAGACAATACAAACTCCTCTGTACCCCATGGCCCTGTGGTCCCATTTTAGGGACCCATTTGTGATAAGATGTACACACTCACATAAAATCTGCTATCGTAATCTTTTTTTTTGAATTTTTATAATAGAAGGATTTATTTAGTTGCACATTGCCTTTTAATCTCACATAGAGACTTGACTTAGAAATAATCCGCTCTTCCACACACATTTCATGAGATAATTTTGTTCAGCCTCTTCTCACACATTAAGACCTCAGTGTTTCTGTCATCACCAGATCCCCTTGCTGAATCACCTAACAGGTTTCTAGAATTCATCATCACTTTGGTTAAAGATGTTGATGGTACAGCACTTTAAAAAACCTGCATATGATTCTGTCCCTATAAAAATATTTCCCAACCACAAGCAGTCATTCTCCTGATATAGCATGGCTGATGTCTTTCATCCGTCCTGTGGCTTATCCGTGATGCGATCCCTAACCACACTGTCCTTGTGTTGTTGTTTAGTCGCTAAGTCACATCTGACTCTTTTGCGACCCCATGGACTGTAGCCCGCCAGGCTCCTCTGTCTATGGGTTCTCCAGGCAAGAGTACTGGAGTGGGTTGCCATGCCCTCCTCCAGGGGATCCTCCCGACTCAGATGCAGGCGGATTCTTAACCACTGAGCCACCAGGGAAGCAAACTGCTTTTAATTACCTTTAAAAGACTTGTTTACAACATGCCAACACTTAAAATTGTGAGGGTCTAATCCCAAGAATAATTGCCAAACCTTCTAACATTCTCTATCATTCTTTATCTTTTAGCCAGGTGACCTTTGGGTTAATTCTCAGCCATGTCCAGCTCTTTGCAACCCCATGGACTAGCCTGCCAGGCTCCTCTGTCCATAGGATTCTCCAGGCAAGAATACTGGAGTGAGTTGCCATTTCCTTCTCTCGGGGGAGTCTTCCCAACCCAGGGATCGAACCTGGGTCCTCTTTCATTGCAGGCCGATTCTTTACTGTCTGAGCCACCAGAGAAGCCCTAGGCAACCTTTCAGTTCAGTTCAGTCGCTCAGTCGTGTCCGACTCTGCGACCCCATGAATCGCAGCATGCCAGGCCTCCCTGTCCATCACCAACTCCCGGAGTCTACCCAAACTCATGTGCATTGAGTCGGTGATGCCATTCAGCCATCTCATCCTCTGTCGTCCCCTTCTCCTCCTGCCCCCAATCCCTCCCAGCATCAGGGTCTTTTCCAATGAGTCAACTCTTCACGTGAGGTGGCCAAAGTATTGGAGTTTCAGCCTCAGCATCAGTCCTTCCGATGAACACCCAGAACTGGTCTCCTTTAGGATGGACTGGTTGGATCTTCCTGCAGTCCAAGGGACTCTCAAGAGTCGTCTCCAACAACACAGTTCAAAAGCATCAATTCTTCGGCGCTCAGCCCTCTTCACAGTCCAACTCTCACATCCATACATGACCACTGGAAAAACCATAGCCTTGACTAGACGGATCTTTGTTGGCAAAGTAATGTCTCTGCTTTTGAATATGCTATCTAGACTGGTCATAACTTTCCTTCCAAGGAGTAAGCGTCTTTTAATTTCATGGCTGCAATCACCATCTGCAGTGATTTTGGAGCCCAGAAAAATAAAGTCTGACACTGTTTCTACTGTTTCCCCATGTATTTCCCATGAAGTGATGGGACCAGATGCCATGATCTTCGTTTTCTGAATGTTGAGCTTTAAGCCAACTTTTTCACTCTCGTCTTTCACTTTCATCAAGAGGCTTTTTAGGTCCTCTTCACTTTCTGCCATAAGGGTTACCTTTGAAAGCACTTAAAAACCAGCACTAAGTTAATACAAGGCTGAATAATGTCTTTTCTAAATGATACTTTATTTCTCAAAGTAAAGAGGGCACCTCACAAAAGCTCTTTGTAAAGGATTTGGGTGTCAAATTCTTTGTAATCACTTTTAAGTGTACCTTTCAGTGGCAGTAAGTACATTCACATCGTGACCAACACCATGGTTCATCTTCAGAACATTTTCATTTTCTGAAACCAGAACTCTGGACCCATAAAATAACTCCCCATCCTCCCTTTCCCTCTGAAACACCAATATCTTAATAATAACATAACCAGATTGGTCTGAAATTGGCCGGTACTGCAAAAGTTACCACATGTTTGACCAGGACAAGGCCGTGCTCTCCGTATCTGACCTGATTCTCTGTTCAGATAAACAGTGGGTGTGTCCAGCCTGGGCACCAGGACCAGGTAAAGATCTTCTAATCCTTGGTGGTTATGCCTGTTATGTTCTGCTGTGAAACTGTGCTGTCAGGGTAGGAAGAAGTAGGTCAGAAGAAAAAGAAACGAGCAGTCTTTCGGCCACTGCCAGCTCTCGAGCCACGTCGGATCCACGTCTTTCCAACCTGTCTCACTTTCCTCATATTTCAAACCATTTCCTACATGGGTCACCAAGTTAATTACAGTTGTTATACTTGGGAATGACAGAGCAGGCAACGTAAGACCAAGGATTTGATGACCGATTGAAGATTCCCAGGTTGGGAGTCGCTTTCATGTTTAAGTATATACTTTTCTGGTTTAGTTCTTTCTGAAACCCACGGTCCACAAATACAAGTCAAGAAGGAACAAAACTGCTGGCTTGACCATCCCTTTCAACGCTGAGGGCTACCCATCAACCAGCTGGCAACAGTGTCACACGTCCCCAACTGCTGACCACATGACATAGGCAGGAAGCTTAGAGGCTGTTAGAAATGCTGTGCGAGAAGCCTCTGCTGAGCAAAGTGTAGTTCAACAGGAATAAAGAACATCTTTGGAATATTGAGGATGCTACATTAAATCAAACAAGCCAGTAACAAAAAAGGACAAAAACTATATGATTGCACTCATATAAGAATTGAAAAGAATCAAAATCATAGAGATAAAGAGTAGAAAGGTGGTTACCAAGGACGGGGGGGGAATTATACGTTTGTCGGATACACTGTCTCAGTAGATTATCACAAGATGGAAAAAGTTCAAGAGACCTACTGCCCAACAACGGGAATGCACTTTACAGCTACTGAACGGTACACTTCAACGTGGTTAAAATGGGAGTTTTGACATTATGTGCTTTGCATCACAATTTTTTTAAGAGGAAAAAGGTGGCAGGGAATAAAGTATCTTTAGGATTAAAAGTAAGTTGGAAAAAAAAGAATTTCAGTAAGCTCCGTCAGGTCAGATACACTGCTTAAATGTTATTTTGTCTTTTTACATCATCTTGAGAAGTATGTACAAGGACTGAAAGGAGCTGAGTTCTCATCTGGGGAAAGGGAGAAGGCAAGACACAAAAATGCTGGCCAGGTCACTTGGTCCTTAGTTTATAGATCACAGCACCCTACCTGAGAACGTGATGAGAAAGAGCCCAGACTGTGCAGCGGTGGCTGTAAGACAGGTGGTCTCTTCAGCCCCCTCTCCCTGCACCACCACCCCTACTCTGTATCTGCATATCACACCTGTATTGTCACCACCAGATAAATCCTGAAGAACATTCAAGATGCTCAGATGAAAAAGGAACTGAGAAACTGTGAAACAGGCCAGAAACATTACTGCTTATCAAGCCAAGAAATGAGGAGTGTACGACCAAGAGGCTCATCTCTGCTCAAGGTCTCGATAGCCAAGTGGCCCATCAGCCGCATACTACACAACCCTGACCTTGAAGCGTCTGTTCTCAAAGCAACTCGCAAACAAATTCAGAACCTATGAATTTTAAATACTGGCACACAACTTCCTTTCGTTTCTTTATGTCTTAAATTTTAATGTGTCTCTGAAGGAGGGACCCACGTATAACATTAAAATTGGTTTCCTTCGGGATTAACAAACTACTATATTTAAAATAAACAATAAAAAAAATAAACAATAAGCACATACTGTATAAGACATGGAACTGTATTCAATACCTGCTAATAATCTATAAGGGAAAAGAATTTGAAATATATATATGTATGTATTCACATATAACCAAATCACTTTGCTGTATACCTGAAACACAACATTGTAAATTAACTATATATGTGTCTGTGTGTGCGCTCAGTCATTCAGTCATGTCTGATTCTTTATGACCCCATGGACTGTCGCCCACCAGGCTCCTCTGTCCATGGGATTTCCCAGACAAGAAAACCGGAACGAGTTGCCATTTCCTCCTCCAGGGGATATTCCTGACCCAGGGATCCAACTCGCATCTCTTGTGTCTCCTGCATTGGTAGGCCCATTCTTTACCAGTGAACCACCTGGACTTCATTTTTTTTTTTATTGTAAATTGGTTTCCTTATAAAATGGAGAAGCTAGGCTCCTTTTCAACTGTCCAAATACAATCAATGGGCCAGTTGGTAGATTCAAGAATTCATTCTCAGTCATTTTCACTTGTTTTACACTAAAGAATGGGCACCCTGGAGCAGTGGTTCCTACAGACAGAGGAGCTTCTTCAGTTGCTTCACAAGGAGGATAAGGAGGCTCAGGAGACGTGGTTTGCTCCATCCTGTCTTTATAGGGACCAGGTCACTGCTACAGTCTCACTGGCAGACCAGTACTCCCAACACGAGGCAAGTTTACAAACTTGAAGGGAAGGTCGCCGTGAAACCAATTACCACCCTATACTTCTGCTTCGTCCTGATCCCCAGGAAGGAAACCAGCCACGTGCAGTGTTCCTCTGTCCTGTCCTGGTTGGAACACTTTGCGTTCCATTTGGGAGAATTTTTTTTATTGTGTCTCTCACACACTCGAGGTGTGCATCACACATTCCTTTTAGGATTCTGTTTCATCACTGAGAAAAGATGCCTAGGGCATGATGGGTGGGGAGCGGGGAATGAACACACGTGCCCTCACTCAGGGCCCCCCGAGGAAGCGAACACAGCTGGTACGAAGCTGCAGGCTCTCTGCTCACCTGACCATAGTCCGTCTGGAACACCACAACGCCCTCCGCGCAGGAGTTTACGGTACTGGGGAAATGCTGGCCGTTTTCTCTCAGCCAGACCCGTGTTCCCTGTAAATAAAACAGACAGAATATAACTATGTGTTGGAACTGCACTTTGTGGCAAAACACCACCCATAAAATTACTATACTTAACTAAATTCCTTAAAAATCACTTTTTGAAAAGCATATGTCTTTCTCAAATAAGCAAGGAATGAATCTTCAAAGAAAGCATCACCCACAGCCTTGTGTGTTAGTTGACCAGTCGTGTCCGACTCTGCAACCCTATGGGCTGTAGCCCTCTAGGCTCCTCTGTCCACGGGATATTCCAGGCAAGGATACTGGAGTGGGTTGCCATTTCCTTCTCCAGGGGATCTTCCCGACACAGGGACTGAAGCCAGGTCTCCTGCGTTGCCAGTGGATTCTTTACCATCTGAGCCACCAGGGAAGCCCACATATACCCACAGCCTTACGTATGTACAAGTGGGACTGAGAGCCCCGCCAGACAGAGGAAGAAAAGAAAGGACGGAGAAAATTGTACTAAAATGCAACTGATTTCTGTGGATTATTTTGTTTCCTTCACACACACCCTTTGAGGCAAGCGTCATTACCCACTGTACAGATGGAGAAGTGGAGATCCAGAGGTAGCCTGCCCAGCGTCTCATATGAAGAAACTACAAGTTTAATCAGGTCACCACACTGCTTCGCCCCAAGTTCAGAACACTACAGGACGTTCAGGCTCCAACTTCCCGAGTCCAAGCCCCAAGCACTGGCCCACTTGGAGGGCACTGACTTCCTCCTTGTATAAAGTCCATTGACCTCTCCAAGAGAGAGATTCCGTTTTATAATAAGTATTGCAACCCAGTCCCACCGGTATGAATTTTGGCAGGATTACACCAGATAACAAATGCACCCCAAAGTTTGGAATTACAGCCCAACTTTCAGATCCTACTGTTTTAACCTAGGGCAAAATGTTTTGGCATCGATTTTATTTCTCTTTTTTTACTTCCCCATTGGATAAATGAAATGACAATGAAAATACTTGGCTTTCCAATGCTGAATTTCCTCTTTCTTTGATTTCCCAACATGAAAACAATTTGTTTTCAAGGACAAGTGATAAAAATGTTTGCAGAAATTACTGGGTGTTCACTGGTCATTCAAATTATAAACAGTTACCTTTATGGCAATTCTTATACATGGTGATAGGAATGTAAATTGGTGCAGCCACTATGCAAACAGTATGAAGTTTCCTTAAAAAACTAAAGTGGAACTACCACATAATCCAATAATTCCACTCCTGAGTATATATCCATAAAAGAAAAAAATATTAGTTCCAAAAGATACATGCACCTCAGTGTTCACAGCAGCGCTATTTACAATAGCCAAGACAGGAAAGCAACCCAAGTGCCCATCAGACAACTGGATAAAGAAGATGTGATGTATAGATACATGAAAAGTACTTGGTCATAAAAAATAATGAAATACTGCCATTTGCAGCAATGTGGATGGATCTAGATTAATTGCTGCTGCTGCTGCTGCTAAGTTGCTTCAGTCGTGTCCGACTCTGTGCGACCCCATAGACGGCAGCCCACCAGGCTCCCCCGTCCCTGGGATTCTCCAGGCAAGAACACTGGAGTGGGTTGCCATTTCCTTCTCCAATGCATGAAAGTGAAAAGTGAAAGTGAAGTCGCTCAGTCGTGTCCGACTCTTAGCGACCCCATGGACTGCAGCTCACCAGGCTCCTCTGTCCAGGGGATTTTCCAGGCAAGAGTACTGGAGTGGGGTGCCATTATGTTTAGTGAGATAAGTCAGACAGAGAAAGACAAATACTGTTATGATATCACTTATATAGGGAGTCTAAAAAAATAATACAAACAAACGTATATGCAAAATAGAAACAGACTCACAGGCATGGAAAACAGACTAGTGGTTACCAAAGGGAAAAAGGAGGGAAGAGGGACATATTAGGGGTGTGGGATTAACAAACACAAATTACTATATATAAAACAGATAAGCAAAAAGGATATACTCTATAGCATAGGGAATTATATCCATATCATGCATCATACCCATTAATCCACAATGGCATATAATCTGCAAAAATACTGAACTACTAAGCTGCACACCTGAAACTAACGCAGTAATCTACATCAACTATACTTCAATTAAAAACTACTTAAAATGTTTCCAGTAGTCATGTATGGATGTGAGAGTTGGACTGTGAAGAGGGCTGAGCGCCGAAGAATTGATGCTTTTGAACTGTGGTGTTGGAGAAGACTCTTGAGAGTCCCGTGGACTGCCAGGAGATCCAACCAGTCCATCCTAAAGGAAATCAGTCCAGAATATTCACTGGAAGGACTGATGTTGAAGCTGAAGCTCCAATACTTTGGCCACCTGATGTGAAGAATCAACTCATTAGAAAAGACCCTAATGCTGGGAAAGATTGAAGGCAGGAGGAGACAGGGGATGACAGAGGATGAGACGGTTGGATGGCATCACTGACTCAATGGACATGAGTTTGGGTAAACTCTGGGAGTTGGTGATGAACAGGGAGGCCTGGTGTGCCACCGTCCATGGGGTCACAAAGAGTCAGACACGACTGAGCAACTAAACTGAACTAATTCAAAAAAAAGAATTACTTTTATGACAATGTATACCCAATGTGCTGCACTTTATTATTCATATTATTTCTACTCCGCTCAATTTCATCAACTCCAACAAAAATGAAACAGTGGAAACACACCAAAATTATCATTTGATACAAGAATAGCACTTAAAGCTCCTTTTACTAGAATTTTCAACCTCATTTCATTGATCTGCTTATTGTTTTAATTTGAGATGTTAAATGAAATAGTCAAATATATTGGTTATACATTTAACTTCTCATGTAAGGGACTACTACTGATCTCAACACAGAGAGAGATAGAAGGGGATAAACAATGTCGAAGTGAACTAAGTATACTCAGCACTTTATGCTGCTTTAAATTATGTTATTACTAGCATAAACAGTAGCTTCCAGTAATAGGGTGTCCCAGTCATGTGCTAAGAGCCTCAATAACACTGATACTAACTTAACCTTTGGTAAGATAGGAATCCTTGCCCTGAAACTCAAGTTCAGAGCTTAAGTCCTTATCTAAAATCACAAGCTAGTGACCAAACCAGGTCTCAAATCTTTTCAAATTCTTATTCCATACTCTTTCCACACATTACACTATTTGTCTCCTTAAAGTAATTCATGAATAAATAAAATGCACTAGTAGGTCAGAAAACAACTAAAACATCCAGAAAGAAGGACACAACTGCTGGGCAGTCCTGATTTCTTCATTAGCAAACGGCTGTTTTCCAAGAAGAACATTTACTGCAGGCATCTCTAAGACTGCTCTTTTAAATGCCACTTCACACCAAAACTGCAGTATTTGTAATGTTCTAGATAGAGACTTCCAAGTGTCTTAACTACTTTTTCAGCCTTTTTAAAATTCACAGGTCAAGACACTGCAACACTGAAAGCTTTCAAATACCTACATGTAAAGAATCCACCTGCCAATGCAGGAGACTTGGCAGACTCTGCTTCAATCCCTGGGCTGGGAAGATCCCCTGGAGTAGGAAATGGCACCCCACTCCACTATTCTTGCCTGGAAAATCCCATGGACGGAGGAGCCTGGTAGGCTACAGTCCATGGGATCACAAAGAGTCAGACACGACTGAGCACGCAAACACACACTCAAATGGAAACTTTCAAGGTCATAACACAAGAGCTTTTACTCATTAGGTAAAACCATAAATAATCACAATGGACCTCCATCCCAGAATCCTGAGTCCAAAGCTTTCTGTTTGCTATGACTACCACCTGTACTGCTTTGATCCAAAAGGATTTCATGTCTGTTTCCCAAGTCTCAAAATTGTCTATCTATATGAATTAAGATTCTGTTATGAAACATTACTTAATTAATATAAATTGTCACCAGGATTAATATAAACCTCCCGACTCCCAGAGGCTACACAGTGTGCCGTTTCTTTCACTTGAGTTTTGCTGTAGCTCTTTTCGAACCTTCTCATTTGAAAGTATTACCAAGCCCTTTGTTGACACAGTCCTGCCTACATGAAAAACACAATTCAACTTCCTTAGTCCAAAGGTCTTTCTCAACAGGTGTGAAGAGCTGCTGATAAACAAATCTTACAAAATCCAGCCCTGATTTTCAACCCAGAGCCCCCTGACCAGTTTTCCTGAACAGTGTCTTCCCCAGATAGGAAGGGAAATGCATTCAAAACACCCGCTTTGTTCTCTGAAAAAGTTTAAACAGGCAATTTTCATAGAATCAGACTTGCAAAGTAAAACTGGTGCAATAGATATTTTTTACATAGGTTGTTCTGGGTGGTTTCTCTCAGCCCTCAAACTTTCTGCTTCCATTCGATTCGAAAAGAACACGTACACCCTGGTCCAGAGAAGAGGCCACCCACAGGCATTTGAAAACGAAGTCACAGACAGACATTTACCAGAACATCCGAGTTTGAGTGGAGAAGAAAAATGCACCCAACCATATGCAAACCATTATATTCTGTCATTGTTAAACAGGCTGATAATTTAATGTACAACGCAGGCATATGGAGAAAACTCCTAGCATATGGGGAAAATTCACAACTGGAGTAAAAATATGCCTTTAAAAGCAGGTGGAACAAGTTGTATCACAAAATAACACGTTTTATTAAAACTCTGGACGTTTTCATCTTAATCTGAGACAGGTATGTGTTAAATTCAACTTCTAAAAAACTTTTCTGCACACGATGACCATTAAAAGTTTTACAAGATAAAGCACTTGGCCAGAAATTCCCATCTCTTTGAACTTGAGGGCAATCTTGTAAGATAAGGAGACAAGTAATACCATTCCTTTAAAAATTAGGTTCACCGAGATTGCATTTTTCCATTGCCAAGGAATGACTTCCTGGCTGTACTAGAAGACCGACCACACCAAGTGGTTGGTGACAATGTGGAAAAACTGGTGGTGATACAAACTGGTATACCCACCTTGGAAAACGGTTTGGCAGTTTCTTAAAAATCAGAATATAATCTTGCCATATGTCCCAACAATTCAACTCCCAGAAATCTACCTACTCAAAGTTTTTCAAAAGCTTTGTAAGCTAATATTCACAGCAGCATTATTCATAATAGCTGAATTCTAGAAATCACTTGTCAACAGAAGAAAAATGCACAACCTAAAGTTGCAAGTTAGATTTTATGTGGGGACCTTACGGAGGATTACTGCCCGGGCGCCAGCCTCTCAGCTGAGTTAACAGTTCCAAACAAGCAAGGGAGGAGCCAGGATATACTGGAGGTTCTGCTGGGGGGAAAAGAAAAAATGTGGTCCAACACCGAGAGATTACCGCTGATCACAAAACCCAGCATCTCAAGTTAACAATTACAGTGTTTTCCTATGTATGGGAAGATGCAAGAGTCTGGGCTCACTGAATTTATTCCCCAGATATGCGTCTTAACCATCTAGGGCCAGGATGCTATTTTTCTCCATTCTGAATCCCCTCAAGGTACACTGTTGACGGTGGCTACAGTGGCTGATAGTGGGAACCCTCATTTTTTTTTTTTTTTTTTACGGGAAAGGCAGGCAATACTTTTTTTTTTGTCCATACATGTCCATCAACTGGTATAGAAATAAAATGTGATGAATCTATACAATGAAAGGCTCAACAATAAAAAAAAAAAAATCACAGAATCACCAAAAAGGAGAAACTCAAAAATATTATGCTAAGTAAAAGAAGCTACACATAAATAAGTATATATCATAGAATTCCATATATACGAAATTTCTGGAAGAGGCAAATTCATAGACGCAGAAACTAGATGCCCAAGGCTAGGTGTCGGGGCAGGGAGACACACTAACTGCATGTGGAAGAAGGAACCTGGGTGGGGAGGCAACAGAATCATTCTAAAACTGAACTGTGCTGATGGCGGCATGACTGTCTAAATGCAACAACTGTCTAAATGCCCTCAACTCCATTCAACTGTAAATCTACAATGGGTGGATTTTCCTGTATGTAATTATACGTGGTCACTAGAAACCATTTAAAAAATTTAAATCCCAGCCTATATACTTCTCAGTGTTACAGGAATATTCTTAACCATTCCATAATGGGACAAACCCAATCATGTCTCTATAATTGAACAATGGTGATGTCAAGAAACACACACACGGGAATAATGATTATGTGTGCGTGCGTGCATACCTAGTCGCTTCAGTCATGTCCGATTCTTTACGACTGCATGGACCATGGCCTGCCAGGCTCCTCTGTCCATGGGATTCTTCTCCAGCTGTATTAAAACTCTGAAGACTGATCTGTGTTGGGCTCATTAAGTCCCCGCTCTCTATTAACATATAACACCACCCTTATGGCAGAAAGTGAAGAGGAACTAAAGAGCCTCTTGATGAAAGTGAAAGAGGAGAGTGAAAAAGTTGGCTTAAAGCTCAACATTCAGAAAAAGAAGATCATGGCATCTGGTCCCATCACTTCATGGGAAATACATGGGGAAACAGTAGAAACAGTGTCAGACTTTATTTTTGGGGGCTCCAAAATCACTGCAGATGGTGACTGCAGCCATGAAATTAAAAGACACTTACTACTTGGAAGGAAAGTTATGACCAATCTAGATGGCATATTCAAAAGCAGAGACATTACTTTGCCAACAAAGGTCCGTCTAGTCAAGGCTATGGTTTTTCCAGTGGTCATGGATGGATGTGAGAGTTGGACTCTGAAGAAAGCTGAGCACCGAAGAATTGATGCTTTTGAACTGTGGTGTTGGAGAAGACTCTTGAGAGTCCCTTGGACTGCAAAGAGATCCAACCAGTCCATTTTAAAGGAGATTAGCCCTGGGTGTTCTTTGGAAGGACTGATGCTAACGCTGAAACTCCAGTAGTTTGGCCACCTCATGCAAAGAGTTGACTCATTGGAAAAGACTGATGCTGGGAGGGATTGGGGGCAGGAGGAAAAGGGGACAGAGGATGAGATGGCTGGATGGCATCACCGACTCGACGGACGTGAGTCTGAGTGAACTCCGGGAGCTGATGATGGACAGGGAGGCCTAGCGTGCTGCAATTCATGGGGTCGCAAAGAGTCGGACAAGACTTAGCGACTGAACTGAACTGAGGAGGGGCTCAAAGACACAAGGCTACCAGAAGACGTGTCCAAGCTCATCTCCAGATAAGACTCTGTTAGAGAACATGTTGTTGTTTTCTAGTCACTAAGTTGTGTCCAACTCTTTTGTGACCCCATGAACTGTAGCCCACCAGGCTCCTCTGTCTATGGGATTTCCCAGGCAAGAATATTGGAGTGGGGTGCCACTGCCTTCTCCAGGGGATCTTCCTGACCCAGGGCTCCAACCCGTATCTCCTATATCAGCATATGGATTCTTTACCACTGAGCCACCAGGGAAGCCTGTGGTAGAGAGTATCTCTGCTCCAATTATCAGCCTCCCTCCCTGGAAGATAATCACAAATGCCCAGCCAGCTGTGTGTGACCTGCATTAACTCCTTGGGCAAGAAGTTGTACCTGGCATCTTCCTGCTAACATGGAAACACAACGTAGCTTTGCAGAGCCTAAAATACTTACCTTCTGGCCCTTCTGCACAAAAGTTGACTAATCCCCATTTAAGAAGCTAAAAATCACTATCATAGATTCCAACCTGTTGCTGCCCCATTAAAAAAATTTTTTTTCTCTTTTAACTACTACATTTCTCTTCTGCTTTCAAGAATGATTTTCATCCCTGAACTTTGAAAAAAATTAAGTTTAAAAATAAGGTAGGAAAACAACCCTAAAAAGGGATAATGATGATAGACTTTAAATACCATACTGTGTGGCATGTTCTAATTACAGATTCACAGAAAAGAGGACATTCTTTAGTCAAACACACAACTCAGTCTCAGACCCACAACACGGCACCGCACCTATTTTCTCCCATAACTGCCTACTCAGTCCATGTTGAGTGCCACGGTTCAGGAGTCCTAACAACCTACATGATAAAGCCAGTTTGTTTCTGGAATGTGATCTGCCTTTCCTTTTTTTTTTTTTTAAAAAAAAAAAAAGAAAGAAAATCTAATAACATTGTAATGGATAAATTAATATGGCTGCTTTTAAAAAAATGTATCTTGAGGAAAGCACTCAATCTTGAGATAGAGGAAATTAACCAACAACGTTTCCCTGCCTACCTATCTACCTACCTATCTACTTAGCTGCACTGGGTCTTAGCTGCAGCACACAGGATCTTTGATCTTCTAGCTGGGGCATGCAGGATTTTTAGTTACAGCATGTGGAATCTAGTTCTCTAATTAGGGATTGAACCCAGTCCCCCTACATTGGGAGTGTGGAGTCTTAGCCACTAGCTCAGGGAAGTACCTAATATGGCTATTTAAATCTGGAGTATTTTCAACAGCCAAAAGAAAGTTCTTCTTTTTAGCCTGCAATAACCTGGATTTGAAGATGTCTAATATAACAAGTAGGCTGGTGGTTCAGTGGAAGATTCGATCCGTGGGCCAGGAAGAGCCCCTGGAGAAGAAAATGGCAACCCACTCCAGTATTCTTGCCTGAGAAATGCTACGGACAGAGAAGCCTGGAAGGCTACACCACAGGGTCACAGGAGTCAGGCACAACTTAGAAACTAAACACCAACAAATGTGGCAGGCTGGGACATAGGAGATCCTTGTTCTTGAAGATACTGAATTCCAGAAAGGAGATGTGGGTAATAGATCATAGTACAAGAGTTCAAACAGCATTTTTAAAACTGAAATATAATTGACATGTAACACATTAGTTCCAGGTATACAGCATAATGATTTAATATTACTATCTCCGGAGAAGTAATCAAGACAATAAATCTAGTTAACATCCATTACCACACATGTTTTTTTTTTCTTATGACAACTTTTAAGATCTACTCTCTTAGCAACTTTCAAATAATCATTCGGTATTATCAAGCATAGCCACCATGCCGTCCATTAGATCTGCAGGGCTTATTTAACAACCGGAAGTCTGTAGCATTTGAAGCTGTTCATTCAATTCCTCCACCCCTCCCTCTGGCAATCACTCATCTGTTTTCTGTACGAGTTCAGGGGGGTGGTTCTGATGGGGAGGGTCCACATATAAGTGAGATCTCTCCTCGTTTATAGTTATCTTTGTTGTTGAAGTAGGAATACCTTTTCATCAACTGAACAGATCTTTTTTTCCCCTAATCCTTATTACTCAAATCTGTCTCAAAGGACACACAGCGTTTATAACATACAAAGTTCTAACACAGGGTCCTCCACCTCATCAGTACTGACATTTTGGGTGAGGGAATTATTTGTCATGGGGGAGGGGACTGTCCTAGTTGAGAACCACTGGTCTAGAGTGAATGGAAAGTTCAGAGCCACAGCCAAAGCAAAGGAGCTTTCAAACCCCATTAACCGAAAGCAGACTCCACTGTCTCAATTCTAGGAATTTCCACAACCTCCTGAAGTCGGATCAGCCCAGACATGACCTACCTGGGGCAGATCTAATTTCCGGTGACCTTGGCTCGGTTCTTACAGAAGGAAGGGGTTGGGTGCGGGGAGGGAGTGCTGCAGAATGTGATTCAAAACATCTGACGACAGAAGGAGCGAGGTCTCCGTAGCAGCCGGCTGGATGGCAGTACTAGGGGGCCTCTCTCCTTTTCCTCTTTTCTGTCCACTCAGCCGTTTGGGGGTTTTCTTACAGGTACTTTTCATGTTTCCTGGAGAAGGGAATGGCAGCCCACTCCAGTATTCTTGCCTGGAGAATCCCATGGAGAGAGGACCCTGGCGGGCTTCAGTCCATCCGGTCACAAAGAGTTGGACACAACTGTGTGGCTAACACACTTTCATGTTTAGATCTAACAACGTTTTTATGCAGACAATTGGAACCCACACAGACAAAAGCCCGCTCAAAACCTGTGCTCTTTCACCTCGGGGGAGATTTCAACCCTAAGTGCTTGCAAACCTCAGTGCAAAACTTATCAACAGGTCTGGAAATGGTGAAGGTGAGAACGAAGTACAGCGTCATCACGTGTCCAAAGTGAGCATGAAAAATGCGGTGCGAACAAGAGCGGCGGGGACAAAAGGGGCCCTGCTGGCTGGAGATGGACTCAGGAGACTCAGAAATGAAAGGAAAAGGGGCAACCCAAGACGTCTCTCCTGCAGAGACAGCCGCACCTCGGGAGGGGACCCGGGAAAAGTGAAGCAGCTTCGTGGCCACTGACCCCAACGTCCCGGCCGCCATGGGTGATCTGCAGGTCCACCTGCCACGGAGCAGGGAGAGCAGAGCACAGGGCCACCAAGGTGAGTGGTCCCCGGACTCACTTCCTGCATGTGACCGCAGGGCTTCAGACCTAAGGCTGGGACCTTCTTCGGCACTATTGCATCAGAGTCCGAAAAGCAGATGGTTTCAGGCTCAGTTCTCAAAGAATGCAGAATTCAGCTAGCACGGGGCCAGCACCGACTGCTGAGGACAGAAAAGGAATGTGCTGTGAGCATATCGCCCGGGATGTCAGAAATACGTGGTATGAAGATCCCCAGTGTGTCCCACGTCACCGGGGCTGTGGAGGAGCAGTGGTATTTGCTTTCTATAATAAGCAACGCCAAGGACAACTGTTCTACACCCTTCAGAGCTGAGGCCGCCATTAAATTCCAAGGGAAAATGTGTGGCTGACACTTGTTCAGGACTCACAGACATAACCCCTCCCATACAACCACTCCCAAAGGCTACGTGACAAGCGCTGCGTAACTCCCCAGACTGGCCTATAGAAGCCCTTGAAGGCACTGCTCTTTTAATAAGGGATGTATTCCAGCTATCTGTAGCTGTAATGTGTTTGCGGCTATTAGTTATGTCATCGTGGTCATCATAAACATCATTTCCTGGAAATATGAGCCTCAGTATCTTTTACAGCACTATTCCCACAGCAAGATATGTCATGTCCCGAACACCTGACCATAAACACACCTAAACACCGTACGGCTGTAAAACGAGGCTGCCTACATTCAATAAAGTTCACCATCTGTCCCATGCCTCGCCACAGTTCCCAGTGAGAAGGGCCACGTGGCATGCATTTCCCGCTGTCCGCCCATAAGGTCAGACTGTCACCACCATGAGCCACTGCTTTCACGGGGACAATGACATGTAAAGTACATGAGCAGTAGGAGGTGGAAAGGGAAAAGAAAAAAGAAAACGGTGAAAGATTTTGCCAACAATAAACTAATCTTTGTTCAATGTTCCTCAGGTAAAGATGCAAAGACTCATCGGTGTCCCCCACTCATAATCAAAACCAAAGCAAACTATGCTAAATGGCAAGACACCTGACTTATGAAATTGTAATTCTTTTTGTTGTTGTTCAGTCACTATGCTGCGTCCTATTCTTTGGGACCCCACGGATTGCAGCACGCCATGCTTCCTTGTCCTTCACCATCTCCTGGAGCTTGCTCAAACTCATGTCCATTGAGTCGGTGATGCCATCCAACCATCTCATCCTCTGTCGCCCCCTTCTCCCCACTGCCTTCAATCTTTCCCAGCATCAGGGTCTTTTCCAACGAGGCGATTCTTCGCATCTGGTGGCCAAAGGATTGAAGCTTCCACTCCAGTATCAGTCCTTCCGATGAATACTCAGGGTTGGTTTCCTTAATGAGTTTATTCCCAATTCTGGGCTTCCAAACTTGCCAACTGATTCCATCCTGGTTTTATATTTTGATTTTCCCTACCTTCTTCTCAACTCCTCCTAACAACTTTTCAGTTACTCTACTGAACTACAGTGACTAGAAGTAATCTCAGAAAGAGTAACACTGAAAGAAATGAATCCTCTCCAAGTTGCTGAGACAATCTCAGACAGTGTAGGAACGTGACAATCCAAGGACCAAAAAACAAATTATTCTGTCTAGTAGCTAACCAATCATCACACAGCTAACACATGCGTCTAAAAGAAAACAGAAAATGAACCCGAAGAATCAGCCAACACATTTAAAATTCATTCAATCTGTAAGTCACTTTACCCATAAATCCATCTACCCATCAATCCAGCCACCTTTCCACAAGTCCATCCTTCCTACCAGCATCTTTTGAGCCCCCTCGTGTGTACCAGGCACTCTGAAAGATTCACCAGTATGTAAGTACCCTACATACAAACGAGTTCAGTTCCGAGAGCGTGTCTGGAAGTCCAATTTGTTCATAAATCCAACAAGGTTAGCCCAAGTACTCAACTACAATTAGACATATAGTACTGTAATAGGTTTATAATACTTTTTATGCAAATAGTACATTAAAAAAACAGACACAAAAAAATGAAACATTTTTAATCTTAAGGTACAGTACCTTGATAAGTACTATAGTACAACAGCTGGCATATGGGGGCTGGCATTGAGTGAACAGGCAAGAAGAGTCACTGACTAGAGGAGGGAGAGGAGGTGGGATATGGTAGAGCTGAAGGATTGTGAGCAGCAGAAGACAGAGGACCAGCTGCAATTGTCCTGATGCTGACGGAACAACATCATGACAACATGATGGAACAACATCAGACAACTCATGCCTCATACTGATGGAACGCGTGTTCACATCTTGGAAAAGTTTGCAACTTGAAGGTTCGTGCATAGGGGACTTACTGTACATAAAATCATTCCTGCTCTAAAACATTTACAATATACTGGAGGTAAAACTATGCCTATTCTAATACTCTCTACCTAGTGTCTTTCTTCTGAAGCAAGGAATTATGTAACAGGAGGAGCCGAAGAACAAGACAAGAAAGAGAAGTAGGTAGCTGGGAGAAGGCCAAGCAGACTTTATAAAATGAGCACAACTGTTCTAAGAACTCTTAAAAAATAGTGGGAAATCCTCTCTCAGGGACACAAAACAACTGGCTTCAGAAGTGCATTCCATTCTTCCTTTTAGTGGAAACAGTAGGAGATACAGAACAGGAGGGACAATAAAAGGCCATCACATGGTGTTTCACTCCTCACGGAACACAACACCAGGTGTCCTTTACTTCCCAGTTCCTGGAGGTTTGTCCTCTCCTATTCTTGACAAGAATAATTAAAAAAAAAAAAAACCCAACAAAAACTGGTTAAGATAATCTTGATGAAATCCTGGCTGTGTTCTGGCTACCATCTGTTTTTAGAAAAAATACACAAACGTACTTGAAACAGGAGTTTGTCGTTACTTCATAAAAACGAATGACCCAAGAACACAGTAGGAAGTAAATAAACTTAAAACAGCTATTTCTCATTTCAGCTGCGTGCATACTCATTAATTCCTTTGCAGAATTTTATTGAAGTTCAAGAACATTTAATCTTTTTCATAAAACCCTACTTCCTGAATTAAGAGTTGCTTAAGAGATCTTCTAGCACCATCAAAGAGACAGACAACATGTTGGTGAGAACATGAAAAAAGTAGAACACGCAAACCCTGCTGGCAAGAATGTAAAATAGTGCAGCTGCCGTGGGAAATGGTCTGGCTGATCCTCAGAAGGTTAAACATAGTTACTATACGACCTGGGGATTCCACTCCCAGCTATATATCCACGGGAAATGAAAACATATGGCCACACAAAAACCTGTACACAAATGTTCCCAGCAGCATTATTCCCAAGAGCCCAAATGGGGAAACAGACTGAAGGACAGATTCTTTCAAAATGTACTCAGAGAAGGGAGTACTATTCAGTGATTAAAAAAGGATGAAGAACTGATACATATTACAACATGGAGGAGCCTTGAAAACATTACTCTAAGTCAAAGCTCTGGTTTATCCATAGTTATGTATGGATGTGAGAGTTAGACCATAAAGTAAGCCGAGTGCCGAATAACTGATGCTTCTGAGCTGTGGTGTTGGAGAAGACTCTTGAGAGTCCCTTGGACTGCAAGGAGATCCAAGCAGTCCATCCTAAAGGTGATCAGTCCTGAATATTCATTGGAAGGACTGATGCTGAAGCTCCAATACTTTGGCCACCTGATGCAAAGAACTGACCCATTGGAAAAGACCCTCATGCTGGAAAAGATTGAAGGCGGGGAGGAGAAGGGGACAACAGAGGATGAGATGGCTGGATGGCATCACCAACTAGGTGGACATGAGTTTGAATAAGCTCCGGGAATTGGTGATGGACAGGGAAGCCTGGCATGCTGCAGCCCATGGGGTCACAAAGAGTTGGACACGATTGGGCGACTGAACTGAAGTCAAAGCACCCAGCTTCCAAGGACCACATATTGTTTGATTCCATGTATATGAAATATCCAGAAGGAAAAGCCATAGAGACAGAAAGTAGATTGCTGGCTGCCGAGGGCAGGTGTAGACAGTGACTGGAAACAGGGGATGACTGCTAAGAGGCGTGGGGTTCCCTTTTTGAGTAATGAAAATATTCTAGAGTTAGAGACTGGTGATGGCTACACAACTTTTAGTACATATTAGTAAGAATCTGCTTGCAATGCAGGAGACATGGGTTTGATCTCTGGGTCGGGAAGATCCCCTGGAGAAGGGAATGGCTGCCCACTCCAGTATTCTTGCCAGGAGAATCCCATGGACAGAGGAGCCTAGTGGGCTATGGTCCACAGGGTTGCAAAGAGTTGGACACAACTGAGCGACTAACATGCAAATATTCATTCTAGTACTATATTTAGTGAATATACTAAAACCCACTGAACTGAATACTTTAAAAGGCTCACCACTTTATGTGAATTGTCTCACATATAACAAGAGGAGATGGGGAGAGAGACAAATTGCTGCAAGAGAAACAGGCTTGTACCCTCATTCACTCCCTGGATCCAGTTATTCCACAAGCCATCTTCACCTCTGGCCTCGCTCACGGCATAGGCCAAGAAAGTCCTCTTTCCAGTTTACACTGGTTTGGACTGAGTCACCATCATTTACAGGCAAGGGAAAATCAGCTATTACTTTTGCAGCAAAGGTCATGACTTTCAGAAGCCATCTAGAGAGCAATGCACTCAGTCCTGTCAACGACCACAAGTTGATATGTTTTCCCTAGATCATCAAAACAAGAGTTATTTCAGTGCTTTGACTATGTGACACGTGTTATACTAGAACTTTTATCAGCTGTATGATAGGAGGTGGGCTTCCCTAGAAGCTCAGTTGGTAAAGAATTGGCCTGCCATGCAGGAGACCCAGATTCAATCCCCGGGTTGGGAAGATCCCCTGAAGAAGGAAAATGGCAACCCACTCCAGTATTCTTGCCTGGAGAATCCCATGGACAGAGGAGCCTGGTGGGCTACAGTCCATGGGGTCACAAGACTTAGCAACTAAACCACCACCACCACGATAGGAGGCAAGAATGGGTTTGTTTCACCAGCCAGTGAATTCCCAGCACCTGGAACAAGTGACAGATAAGTGTTCATTCACTCAACCTCAAATCCTAGGTCAGCACCTGCTCACACATCAGGGAACAGACAGGAGCACCTGCAGGAACGGTGCTGCTCACAGAGAGACAGAGGGCCACTCAAGACGTCAGTAAGCGGCCGAAGAAACCCCACCGAACACTGCCCTGGAAGGTGTGGACTCAAACCCAGCCCTACTACACGTAGCTCAGAACCGCTGTTAATTACTTGAGACTATTCCACACTAAACAAGGAGTCATTCAATTTGTCCGCTGTACGAGATCACACGAGATGGCTCGCCAAAGTGCTCCAAAGCCACAGGGCCCCTGACACAACGTGGCAGCGTCTATATTTGGGGTCTTGCTGCCAGCACCTCCCACGTCACACCCAGGATGGCTTTCAGCACTCATACGGCTTTCATTTCGCTTTCCTCTAAACACTGTGCTACAGAACCTAAGAACACACAGACCTCGTTTAACTAACCACGGGAACTAACCTCTCCTCTCAACCACCAAAACTACAGCTTTGGCCGTGTTCCAGCCACCAGGCACTTAAAAATAACTTACAGACACGCTACACCCATCAGGAAGGTGACCAGGGGGTACTGGGGAGGATGAAACAGTTTAAATGAACTAAGTGCCTATGTGTGTTCCACTTGAGATCTACCAAGACTTTACCTAAATAAAATAATTTCTTTCCTGGGACAAAACTCAGTCCATCTCTTCTGGGGTTCCAGAGAAATCTGGGTAGAGAATGACATTTTCATTAAGAGGCAGCCTATGTGCCAGCCACGTGGCAACGCCAGGTTATGTCTCCATCACTAACTCAGGCTGAGATCCGAGATTCTTCTCCAAGGATACAGACCTCTGTGTCCGAGGATGAGTACAAGACACGGAGGAGGGCATACAGGCATTGGGTGTAGGAGAGGCCAGAGAGGCCACAGAACGCACTGGGTTTTGTGGTAGTGGTTCTGCCGTTTAAGTCAACCTTTTCTTTTTGAATAGTTTTGGATTATAATTTATAAAGAAGTTGCAAAGCTAATCCAGATGGTCTGCACACATTTATTCAGGCAGGTCCCCCAACTGCTGACACCTTACATTCATCACAGAGAAGGAGCCAACACAGGTGCATGACCATGAACGCAATCCAACCTTCCTGTGGATTTCACACCAGTGTTTCCCTAATGTCCTTCTCCCATCCCAGGATCCCATCCAACACACCCTACCTACTTGTCATGCCTCCTTAGGCCTTCTCTGCTCTGTGACAGTGTTTAAAGGCCTGGACAGTTGTGAGGAGTACAGGTCAGGTGTTCTGTAGAATGGTCCCTCCAAGCAGGCACTGTCTTAGGTTTTTTTCTCCAGGTTAGATGTGTGCGTCATGGTTTCCAATGATGGTTCAAATCCAGCGGTCCAATTGCCTGAATGGGAATCCTGGCTTCACTGTCTCTTAGCCTCTGGGACAAATTACCTTTCACAGCCCTCAATTTCCTCATCTATGGAAGAGCATAAATAAACCCTCCCTCCCTCCAGGGCACTTTGGGGCTAACTCTGAGAACGAAGGGGGCTGATAATCAGGACTTTTCCACCGAAAGCCTAAGTGGCCACCGATGGTTTAAACAAAGATGCCGGGCCAGAGACACAGAATGAAGACTTGTAACAGACAGACCTGGCTTCCAGAAACCTGCAGGCCAATGAAGTTTACGTGGATCATTTAAAGTTGACACCATAGGACTAATCTGGGCACAGGTACAGAGTACCCACATGTGTGGGTGTTGGTGAAGGAAGCAGGCCTCACAGGAACAGGATTCTGAGAATGAACAGGACAGACCCCATGGGCCAGGGGGAGTCATAAGGTGAAAGGTCCCATTTTCTGCAAATTAGCCAAGACCAGTGTAGATGCAGATACATTATCAACTGGCTTACCTGCTCTACTTAATCAGCACATGTATTATGAATGGGCTTCCCAATGGCTCTAGTGGTAATGAACCCACCTGCCAATGCAGGAGGGCACAGGTTCCATCTCTGGGTTGGGAAGATCCCCCGCAGAAGTAAATGGCTACCCACTCCAGGAGAATCTCAAGGACAGAGGAGCCTGGTGGGCTACAGTCCACAGGGTCGTAAAGAGTCAGCCACGGCTGAGCATCTGAGCACAAGAGCACAAACTACAAAAAGCTTAGCACATCGAACAACGAAGGAATGCACCTTCCTCTAGTCTAAGAAAGAGAAGCCTCAAACTCCAACCAACCAAGCTCAAGGAACTACCGAAGTCTCCCCAGTTACTCATAAAATGAGGCCAAATTACATTGTTTTCCAATGCAACAGACTTTTTTACAACTATGCTTGTTAAAAAATACACAGAAAAACCCAGCAGCCCAGTCTTTGAGATATTAACTTTTTTTTTTTTTTAAACTTTACAATATTGTATTAGTTTTGCCAAATATCAAAATGAATCCACCACAGGTATACCTGTGTTCCCCATCCTGAACCCTCGTCCCTCCTCCCTCCCCATACCCTCACTCTGGGTTGTCCCAGTGCACCAGCCCCAACATCCAGTATCGTGCATCGAACCTGGACTGGCGACTCGTTTCATACATGATATTATACATGTTTCACTGCCATTCTCCCAAATCTCCCCACCCTCTCCCTCTCCCACAGAGTCCATAAGACTGATCTATACATCAGTGTCTTTTTGCTGTCTCGTACCCCGGGTTATTGTTACCATCTTTCTAAATTCCATATATATGCGTTAGTATACTGTATTGGTGCTTTTCTTTCTGGCTTACTTCACTCTGTATAATAGGTTCCAGTTTCATCCATCTCATTAGAACTGATTCAAATGTATTCTTTTTAATGGCTGAGTAATACTCCATTGTGTATATGTACCACAGCTTTCTTATCCATTCATCTGCTGATGGGCATCTAGGTTGCTTCCATGTCCTGGCTATTATAAACAGTGCTGTGATGAACATTGGGGTACACATGTCTCTTTCCCTTCTGGTTTCCTCAGTGTGTATGCCCAGCAGTGGGATTGCTGGATCATAAGGCAGTTCTATTTCCAGTTTTTTAAGGAATCTCCACACGGTTCTCCATAGTGGCTGTACTAGTTTGCATCCCCACCAACAGTGTAAGAGAGTTCCCTTTTATCCACACCCTCTCCAGCATTTATTGCTTGTAGACTTTTGGATCGCAGCCATTCTGACTGGTGTGAAATGGTACCTCATAGTGGTTTTGATTTGCATTTCTCTGATAATGAGTGATGTTGAGCATCTTTTCATGTGTTTGTTAGCCATCTGTATGTCTTCTTTGGAGAAATGTCTATTTAGTTCTTTGGCCCATTTTTTGATTGGGTCATTTATTTTTCTGGAGTTGAGCTGTAGGAGTTGCTTGTATATTTTTGAGATTAGTTGTTTGTCCATTGCTTCATTTGCTATTATTTTCTCCCATTCTGAAGGCTGCCTTTTCACCTTGCTAATAGTTTCCTTTGTTGTGCAGAAGCTTTTAAGTTTAATTAGGTCCCATTTGTTTATTTTTGCTTTTATTTCCAATATTCTGGGAGGTGGGTCATAGAGGATCCTGCTGTCATGTATGTCGGAGAGTGTTTTGCCTATGTTCTCCTCTAGGAGTTTTATAGTTTCTGGTCTCACGTTGAGATCTTTAATCCATTTTGAGTTTATTTTTGTGTATGGTGTTAGAAAGTGTTCTAGTTTCATTCTTTTACAAGTGGTTGACCAGTTTTCCCAGCACCACTTGTTAAAGAGATTGTCTTTAATCCATTGTATATTCTTGCCTCCTTTGTCAAAGATAAGGTGTCCATATGTGTGTGGATTTATCTCTGGGCTTTCTATTTTGTTCCATTGATTAATATTTCTGTCTTTGAATTCCACCTCAGTCCATAAGACTCAGTCACTCATAGCTTGGAAATTCTCAAGCTCTTGTTGAGTAGAATCGATGCGTAGGCTGAAGAGGGGCCAGGGGCTGTAGTAAGACCCCACTGGGGTGGACAAGAATAAGCCAAGCCCAGGGACAAGGGGGTGGGATGAAGTCTGGGGCCTGCAGACAAGTAGGCCCCAGGGCCCATGGCAGGTAACACAAAGGCCTGGGTCCTGACATTCAGGGAAGTTCCTCTGGGCTTCTCGGCACCCTCTCCCCGACCTCTGAATGCCAGGCCCTACCCAGACCAAAGTGGTCTCCCCTTTCCGTTCCTAGAGAACCTCTCACTACCTGCCAGCCAGTGGTGGGAACAGGCTCAGTCTGCAAAGAGTTGCTTCCCCAGCCATAGACCTGAGGAAATTTCCTAGGAGGGGAGTCTTCTCTCCCACACCCCTCAACTCCATCCTTCCTAAACCACTCCAGCCACAGCTGAAGCCAAGCTCTGGGGACAGACACACACATACACAAACCCAGACACACACAAACCCAGACACAAACCCAGACACACACACACACACACACACTACCCTACTCAGTCAACAGCTGAATTCGTGATTGGGAGCAAGGGACTCAGACACCAGGCCCAACAAATGCCCCATAAGCCACCACAGGATGGTCTAGAAGGAGGCTCTGGTCTGTGACTCCACAGCAGATCCAAATGCCCGTGGAGCTTGGAAACCCCTGCAGTGCCCAGGGACCAGCTCCAGATGGACAGAAATGCAATGGTGGGGTGCCCTCAGCTCTGGGCCCAGGCCTTTCAGGGGGACCCGAACAGACCAGGGCTCCTTCCTCCGCTCCATCCACAAACTCACCAATTCAGAGATTCTCACACCTCCTTTGACTCCCAGGAAACACCTGATGCCTTTTCTGCTGCTTGCTCCAGCGAACTCCAGCTTAAACTATTGCGTCGGCCAAAAAGTTCCCTCCGGTTTCTCCATAACATCTTATGGAAACCACTGATCTGAACAGCTGCCCCAGGAGAGGAAAGCATTAGATCCAAGTAAAACCATGAAGGAAGAAGGGCAGGGAAGGAACAAAGAAAAAGAAAAGGAAGTGGAAGGAAAAGGAAGTCAGTTAACAGTAAACCGTCACCCCCACCTCCCAAGCAGAATGCATTGCTCCCACATAACTCACTACACATGTGGACAGACATCTCCACCATTCTTATTTACTCCAATAATTAATGCTCACTGCAGTCCAAGTGTTTGTCTTGAAATTATTTAGCTGAAAGTCATTTCCAGACATGTTATTTAAAAATCATTTTGACGTTCCTACAAAACTATGCCTAGGTGGCTTGCTAAACATTACCTAAAAATGTACCCTTCGTAACTGAATGTCCTTTATAAGCATTATTTAGGGACTCTGCAGTATCATCAGCATTGCACTGGCCTGCCAATAAAACACCATAATATCCAACTCCAAGATATACAGTAGTGGAAGTCACTCAATCGTGTCCCCTTCTTTGATACCCCATGGACTGTAGCCCACCAGATTCCCCTGTCCATGGGATTTCCCAGGCCAGAATACTGGAGTAGGTTGCCATTTTCTTCTCCAGGGGATCTTCCCAACCCAGGGACTGAACCCAGGTCTCCTGCATTGGAGGCAGATTCTTCACCATCTGAACCACACTGTACTAATGCATGAAACCAGCGTGTGCGTGCTCAGTCACTTCAGTTGTGTCCAACTCTGTGAGACCCTATGGACTGTAGCCCGCCAGACTCCTCTGCCCATGGGGGTTCTCCAGGCAAGAATACTGGAGTGGGTTGCCATGCCTTCATCAAGGGAATCTTCCCGACCCAGGGATCGAACCCTCATCTCCTGCATGGCAAGCGGATTCTTTACCGCTGAGCCACCGGGGAAGCCCTGCATGAAACCAGCATCCCTGCACAAAGCCACATAAATCCGTGTTTAATCATAACTCGGCTGTTCCAGCAGCCATGCATCTTCCTTCCAGACGTCCACAGAACGCCTAGGTACTGCTCTCTCTTGCCAACACCAGGCCAACTCAAAGGCCTCTTATGTCATACAATCCAACTCTCTTTGTTCCCCTACCAAGCGACAGTGATTTGTCCACACACACTGGAAACCCAGAGAGACCTCCATTCATCTCCATGGCCTCAATTCACGGGTGACAGTGATGCGTGCCCCGGGGACATCCCTTCTGGGCTCCAAAATCCAATCACTCTCCTTCAACTGACTGAAAAGAGCAAACCCTCCTCCCCAAAGAGGTTTGTTTAAAACTCAAGTGAATCACAGAACGCTAGCAAGGCCAAAGTACTCCTGCCTGGAAGATCCCATGGACGGAGGAGCCTGGTGGGCTGCAGTTCATGGGGTCACTCAGAGTCGGACACGACTGAGCAACTTCACTTTCACTTTTCACTTTCATGCATTAGAGAAGGAAATGACAACCCACTCCAGTGTTCCTGCCTGGAGAATCCCAGGGACGGGGGAGCCTGGTGGGCTGCCATCTATGGGGTCGCACAGAGTCAGACACGACTGATGCGACTTAGCAGCAGCAGCAAAGCCAAAAGGTGCCTGGTGGCTAACCCAGAATTCAGCCCGATCAGGGCGACCCACCAAAGGCCATCAAGCATTTAAAGAGTATCCCTACAAGTCACAGACCCTCCTCGTCTCAAGAACTACTTGAACTCTTTTTGCTCTAAGAAAGCGCTGACCTACGAGTTTGTGCGTCCTCTCGCGGTCATCCATCACAGACCGGGAGATAAGCTGAATTCTTCTGGGAAGCGCTGCTTGCAGGCAGAGAAGGCCTGGCGCAGCTGAGCCAAGTCACGGCCGAAGCTGTGCTGCTCTCCCTGGAGGTGAGAGCGGTAGGAGTCACCACGAACAGCTCCCTGGATCTGGAGAGAACTTTCAGGAGCTCCCTGCTTCCCTGAGGGCTCAGACGGTCAAGAATCCGCCTGCAGTGCAGAACGGTGTTCCATCCCTGTGTCGGAAAGATCCCCTGGAGGAGGGCATGGCAACCCACTCCAGTATGCTTGCCCGGACAATCCCATGGACAAAGGAGCCGGGCAGGTTACAGTACATGGGGTCTCAAAGAGTCAGACACAACTGAACGACTGACACTTCCCTGCTCCCTGAGGGACAGGTTCCGAGAACCCTACATCCTCCTGGGTAGTTTTAGCCCACTACTGCCCAACAGAATTGATGCAAGCCACACAGAGAGTTGTAAACGTTCTAGCAATCACACTTTGCAGGGGGTGCGGGGTGGGGGGGAGGTGAGATTAACTTTAATAATATGTTACTTAACACCATAGATTGTATGCTTTAACTTCAATACACAATCAATATAAAAATGGATAATTTAATCTCATATTCTTTTGTCCCTCCCCGCCCACCAGTAATTCTCAAGGTCTGGTGGGTATTTTATATTCACTGCACATCTCAATTCAGAACAGCCATTTTCCAATGGCTCACTAGCCACGTGTGACTACCGGCTACAGCACCAGACCATGAAGTTCCATGAGACCAAGAGATGTAATTTGTGAGCTAAGGCAGTGACGTGTGTACAAAGGCATGAACGCAATGCCTTTTTATTTGCTTTTTTCTTCATTTCAGGGAACATATAAAACTTCCCAGTGACAACCAGCGAAAGTATGTACGAATTACTCACCCTCACCTGCCCCAACCTCACCTACCTGAGTTCAGCATTCACCTAGAGGAGATGAAAAAACAACCTTTTCCTCTAATCTCTGAAATAACAATAAAAGAATGTGATAAATCAGAATTACTCTAAGAATGCAAATTCTACATGCCCAGTATATAAGATGATTAAAACAGCTTGGGGGAACACTTGGTACATAAATTAGCCTGTGACTTTTTTTTCCCCCCCCCCAACCAAAGGGAAGAAGCAAAACATAGCTGTTTACTGTTATATGAAACCCACAGCCATTTCAGCAGCTTCGTTTTTTTAAATTCTTGAACCCTTAATCACACATGTCAGCTCATTATCTGAGTTATTGGTGATTTAGGGTTAAGACAAATAAAACTAGACAATTAATTATACACCAAGCAGCAGAAAGTATGTGCTTTCACCCCGAAACTTGCCCTCTCCTCCCAACCATGACCAGATATTTGGACTGTGATAACAAGAACAGGAAAAAACTCTTACAGATGCAATAAGAGTTGTCCAGAGCAAATGTATTTTTTAATTGGGGTTTCCATAAGCTAGAGGCTGGAAAGTGGAATACTTGAGAAACAGTAAAAACTACCCTGGAACCCAGTGTGCAGGGATCTGAAGACAGACGGCAGGAAAACTGGTAAATCTGCCCCAAATATCCAGCAGAAAGGGAGGTGAGCGGCTCTGAGAGGCTTTTCAAAATCTGGAGGGTCACCTCAGTCAAGCCATTGGTCCAACCCAGCCAAGCCACTTGTTCTTGCCACTCCCCATGTCCGATCCCAACCCCACCTTCCCCTTCCCCTCCCCCTCCAACACCCAATCTTATCCCTTTTTTTTATCTATGAGCTGCCTCCTTGGAACCAGTGTGATCTTTGCAAACCCACCTCCCATCGTTGCTTAAAGCCTCTTGCATTCAGACAAAAATCTCTCTTGCAGCCAGTATATGCCCCAGCCCCTTCTTCCCTGCTTTGGCCTCATTTGGATTTTTCTCAGGTCCCATCCAGCTTGCACTGAGTTCCTGCCTGCTGCCCTACCAGGAAAAACCACTACACCCTTCTAGCCTGGTCATCAACCTCACCCACCCTGGGAGGCCCTGGCCTGCTTGTTGCACCTTTGTCCCATGACAGAGAAATCAGTACATAAATAAATAACTCACACGTGATGCCAGCCCTCCCAGGCTAGATGCTAGCCTGCGTAGGTAGGAGAGGATGGACTTCTAACAGTGACCCAAGACCACGGTGGAGTTCAGCACAAACTCCACCCATCCTGATGCTGGGCTAAGGACAGTGTCTTTTACCAGCCCTGCCCTATTAACAATGACCCTGACCTTCCGTGCTGTCCTGAATATGCATTGGAAGGACTGATGCTGAAGCTGAAACTCCAATCCTTTGGCCACCTGATGCGAAGAACTGACTCATTTGAAAAGACCCTGATGCTGGGAAAGATTGAATGTGGGAGGAGAAGGGGATGATAGAGGATGAGATAGTTGGATGGCATCACCGACTCAATGGACACGAGTTTGAGTAGACTCCAGGAGTTGGTGATGGACAGGAAGGCCTGGCGTGCTGCAGTCCATGGGGTCACAAAGAGTGGGACACAACTGAGTAACTGAACTGAACTGACCTTCCAACGCCATACTTTCTCCTAAACTTACTTATACAGCATTGAAACAGATGAGAAAACTTGTATTACAGATTCTGAGGTCCACATTTGTGGAGACCAATGACAAAAGCTATACCCTAAAAAACACAGCGTATCCTGGATAATCTACCGACAACCACTGCTGCCCAGAGCTCCTACCACTAGCAGTCCAGGGTTCCTCACCCTGGAACCAGTCACTGGGCCTGCTCACCACCAGCCCTCCTGTGCTACTCCCAGGGCTGGCCAGAGTCCTTTTCGAGACCACAGAAGGGCGCTCGCAATTCCTACTCACCCACCCACCTCCTAGTGCCTTGGCTCCCTGGAAGCTTCTAGAACCAGCCCATCATGAAGCCACATTCTCCACAGTTAAAACACTCGGCTTGAGGAGCCGTTTGTTGTCTGAGCCCAGGGAAAGGTGTGCAAAATGATTTTCCAGAATTCTGACCTGGTTGTCCTACTTCGTTCACGAATCCCGAGGTAGATTCTTTTAGCAAACTCATTGTATCTAGAAAACCACCACCACTCAAATTCCAAATGTGCTCACTCACGCTGCAAATGTTGACTTAGCCCTTGCTGGCTGACATGGCACCGTGTCAGGGCTAGAAGTGACAGAATTCAGTGACGAGGACATGGGCTTTGGGATTTAGCAGCCCAGACTCCAATCCCCCAACCCCACTGACCACGAAACCCTAGAGAACAGCAGTAACAGGAGACACCCGTGTCAGCCACTGTTCCAAGAACTTCACTGACCGGTTTAACTCTTAACACCCTATGAGTGAGCAATGAATATTGCCCTCATTTAACAGATGTGAAAACCAAGGCACAAAGCAATGAAAAAACCTGCCCAAGGTCCCAGAGCTAACAGGTGGTGAACCAGGTTTGTTTTTTCTTAAAAAAAAAAAACAAAACAGCGTTATTAACATTTAACTTATACCCATTAAATGATTTGCACCCAAAGCAAGTCCATCTTCATTATCATTCCACATAATTCTGCCTCTCCTGTCACTTAACTATCCCGAGCCACAGTTTCCTACTTTACAAAATGCAAATGATCAACAGTCACAGGGTGAACGAAGGGAATGCATCTTAAAGCAGCCCAGCCGGGCACCTGGCTCAGGAGCCACCCAACAGCCTGAAAATGAAGACAAGACAGTCTGCGCTCCAAGAGCGTAATCTAATCACAGACAAAGCTAGTAAATACAGAAAATAGCCATAATAAAACTCAGAGAGAGAAATGACCCAAGAAGGGCAGATTAAAATACAAAGGGGAATTGTGTGTTTAAATGGGAGGCTCGGTGTTTCCGGAGAAGCCGGGCTGAGGAACGCTGAGTTTTCCATCACTCAAAACACAAACTCCAGTAAAGTGGCCCAGACCTCTGTTAGCAAGATGAGTCTTGCACATCTGACACGGAGAACACGAGGCAGTGAATCATGCTTGCTGTGGAGGGCGGTCTAAATCCCCTTTTTCCAGAGATGGATTTGACTCTTTCAGCAAACCAACACATGCCTGGAAACACTACCAAAAACAAACGCAGTGCATTCAACCTCATCCACGTGTTTGGTCTCCCGCTAAGCTCACTGCTGTCTTCCGAGGTTCATCATCTCCCTTCCTGACCTTGAAACTCTCTCCCCCAAACTGTTACTGACCTTAGGGCCGGAGTCCTACCCCTGTCAAGAGGAGAGAGGGAGGTTGAGCAGAGAAGAGGGGTGACCAAGGAGCGGGCCTCCCACCCTAAAGCCAGCTGCTTTCCCTCAATCAAAGGCCCCCACCCACCAGGGCCACGCCTATGCCTACTTCAGTTCCACTGACTGACCAGGGCCACCAAGCATGGAAGTTCTGGGGAAGCCAAAGGCAGCCTTACCCTAGATGCAACCCACTTTCAACTACGTTTTTATGGCTCACAGGAACCCAGTTACATCGAGGGATCATTTGTCCTTTGCTTTAGAGAATAAACTCCCTTCTATGGGAGAAACTTTTGAAATTTAACTCCCGATTTCAAAGATATTAAATGGCTGGTGGTGGCTCAGACAGTAAAGTGTCTGCCTGCAATGCGGGAGACCCGGGTTCGATCCCTGGGTTGGGAAGATCCCCCTGGAGAAGGGAATGGCAACCCACTCCAGTACTCCTGCCTGGAAAATTCCACGGACAGAGGAGCCTGGTAGTCTACAGTCCATGGGGTTGCAAAGAGTCGGACAAGACTGAGCAACTTCAGTTCTTTCTTCTTCAGCACCTTTGCACGCAAATCACCCTGGGGGCTGACCCACACATAGACACTGCTGGGTCTGGGGTGAGAGATGAGTTGGCGGGGAGCTGGGCGGGATGCTCACAGCGGGGGAGGTGATGAGCAGCTTGTTTAATAAAGTGACATCTGAGGAGGGGGAACAATCCAGGCTTTGTTGAGTCCAACTTCCTGTTCCATATCTTTCAAGGCAAATTTAAAAAAAAAGGAGAAAAGCCCCCTTAGATTAGGACAGACCCATCATTCAAGGGCAGTCTCTGTCAGAAGCAGCAGAGATTTCTGGGCATTTTCACAGCAGTGTAAGTGTCACACACACAGCCCATACCCATGGCAGGCCCCGAGGGCACCTGCTGGCTGGCTGAACAGCAGCTGTCCCATCCCAGGGCCACCAGCAGGCTTCAGACAGGGGGTCCCTGGTGGGAAAGACAGGCAGGGTCTCGGATGAGCCTTCCCAGCCCTCCACCGCTACAGAGTGAAACGAGCAATCAGCAGGTGGCTCTGAAAACCAAAGGAACTGGCTTCAAGAAGCCCGTTGAAGCTCGCACTTCAAGAAGGGCCTGAGGCAGGTTTCTCAACATCAGCAAAACTGACAATGTTGTCGTTCAGTCACTGCTCAGTCGTGTCCGATTCTCTTGCAATCTCATGGACTGTAGCCCACCAGGCCCCTCTGCCCAAGGGATGCTCCAGGCAAGAATACTGGAATGGGTCGCCATGCCCTCCTCCAGGGGATCTTTTGGACCCAGGAATTGAACCTGGGTCTCCTGCATTACAGGCTGATTCTTTGGCCACTGAGCCACCAGGGAAGCCCAACACTGGCAACAGATGCAGAGAAGTCTCTGGTGTGGGAGGCTGCCCTGGGCACTGTAGGAAGTCTAGCATCATCTCTGGCCTCTATCCACTATATAATCCCTGCTCCCAATGTGACAAGCACTGTCAAATGTTCCCTGGGGCCAAAATCACCACCCTCCCCATTGAGAGTCACTGGTCTGAAGGAAAGAAAACTGTGTCAGGCCCACTGACATCCCACCTGAAAGCAGTTTTAACTCATTAACCAACAAGGACTGGACATCAGAAGCCATCATGGCCAAAACCCACCTCAAATCAGCCAGGCTCCCTCCTCCTCCAACCCCCATCCTGAAAGGTCTCCACCACCACCAGGTGCAAAGCTGACACCCTCAACCATCCCATCTCCCAAGGCAAGAAGTACCAGAATGCTGTAGACCAATGGTCCCCAGCCTTCCTGGCACCAGTTTCGGGATGATTCAAGCGCATTACATTTTCTGGGCACTTTATTTCTGCTATTATTACATCAGCTCCACCTTAGATTAGTAGGCATTAATCCCAGAGGTTGGGGAGCCCTGCTATAGATCCTGCTAGTCCTTCCATGGAGATGTCTCCTGACCCACCCACCCGCCTCCTCTGAACCCTCTTGGTTAAAATGGAGAAATCTACATTCAAGAACCCAGCACCATTTCTAAGTCACTTGAAAAACTCTGCTCCCTCTGTTTCTGCTCTTCGCTTGCTTCTAACTTTATTACACGGCAGAGCCAAGATTCAAAACAGATGTCATTCCAGGGCACGTGTTCCCGTCATCACACCACACTGCCTCTGGAGTGGGAGACAGAGGAGCAGCCACCAGAGGAAACAGGAAGAGGGAGAGGTGGTCCCAGGAAGCACAGCAAAGCCTGGGAAAACTGGTGGAGAAAGAGTCAACTACTATGGAGAGGGCCAAAGAAAGGACCGCTGGTCACTCAACCTGATGACCTGATCACGGCTGACGGCGTTTCATTTACAGTGATTTCCTGAAACATGAAAAGCCACAGGACACTTTCATCCATCCTGAAGTAAGGCCCAACTGCTGCCTTAAGGGGCAGGGGAAGGGAGGTGGGATGAATTGAGAGATTGGGATTGACATCTACAGACTACTACGTATAAAGTAGATAACTAATGAGAACTTACTGTATAGCACAGGGAACTCTACTCAATGCTCTGTGATGGTCTATATGGGGGTAAAAAAATCCAAAAAACACTATGGATATATGTATATGTATAAATAATTCATTTTGCTACATGGTAGAAACTAACACACTATTGCAAAGCACCTATACTCCAATTTGAAAAAAAAAAAAGGGACAAAGTGGGACCTGTGTTAAAGCCACCCTGACACTCTGCTCCAAGGGCACAGAAATACATCCATTCCCTTCTAACTGTAGACTTCTTGCCAGATAGAAACCAACATAAATATAGAAATATACATATATATACATACATATATATATATTTATCATGCTTCCCTGGTGGCTCGGATGGTAAAGAATTCACCTGCAATGTGGGAGACCTGAGTTTGATCCCTAGGTTGGGAAGATCCCCTGAAGGAGGGCATGGCAATCCACTTCAGTGTTCTCGCCTGGAGAATCCCCATATACAGAGGAAACTGGTGGGCTACAATCCACAGGGTCACAAAGAGTCAGATACGACTAAGCAATTAAGCACACACACATATATTTATCAATAAACATTTTATACACATTTATATAAAATCAGAGCCAACACTGGAACATTATTCAGCTGTAAAATGGAATGAAGTACTGATACAGGTTACCAAGTGGATGGAACTCAAAAACACACCAAGTGAAAAAACTCAGACACAAAAGCTCACATTATTGTACAATACCCTTTAAATGAGATATCCAGAACAAGTAAACCCAGAGTGATAGAAAGCAAATCGGTAGTGATCAAGGGCTGCGGGAGGAGTGAATGGGTGATAAATGTTTACTGGGTTGGAGGTTTTGAGGGTTAAATTAGCTCATAAGGAGGAAGCGCTGATCTAACAGGATTAGTGCCCTTCTCCGAGACCTCACCCACGCCCACCTGCTCGTCTCACCTCCATGTGAGGGCACAGCCAGAAGGCCCTCTGGAAGGCAAGAAGAGAGTCCTCACCAGAAACCAATCTGCCAGCACCTTGATCTTCGAGCTCCAGAAACATAAGAAAATAAAAGCCACCCTGTCTGTGATATCTGGTGATGGCAGCCCAAGCTAACTAAGACAGTGGAAAGTGGAAGTGTTAGTTGCTCCGCTGTGTCCAACTCTTTGTGACCCTATGGTCTGTAGTCTGCCAGGCTCCTCTGTCCATAGGGTTTCTCAGGCAAGAAGACTGGAGTGGGTTACCAGGACCTTCCCTCTAAACTATGCTCTGTGGGGAGACACCTCATCTTGGTGAATGCAAAGTGATAAAGAGGGAGGAGAGAGAATTTTGGTATAGCACCCAACCCTCCAAACCTTACACTACTGCAAAAAAAGGAAAAAAAGCAAACTTTAAAAACTGAAAAATAAAGCTTCCCCCCCACCCCCACTCCAGAAGACTATTCCTGGCTATTCCTATCCAGCGTCTATTCCTGGCTTAGCCAAGTAAAACAATGAATGGGCCAAAAAATAAAAGGAATCATGTGGGGATCCACTCAAAAACACAGAAATTCAACCTAGATATCACTCTTGCAAAATGGTTTCACAATAAACATTTTTTGGAAGCAAGCTAAAACTAACCCCAAAGAAAACAGAGGCCATTCCAGTCCCTTCCTCTGCTCCAAAGTTAAGAAATCTCACTGCTTCACTGGGTGGAGAGTGCAAGCTTAGTCAAGTTTTGTTTGGTCCACTCAATGAAAACCAAAACGTTCTGCATTTCTTGTCAACACTTTACACACTGGGAAAATTCACAGAAATCTACTTATCTAGTCCCTCTGTAAAAATGAGAAGACCTGGCAAGATGGAGCCTTAATTATCTCAGGTCTGTGAGCTCCTGTTGACCACAGTCCCCACCACTCCCTATAGCACACAATCTGCATCATCTCACTTACCCTTCTTACCTGTCGGCCCCTAATTGGCAACCCTTTTACCCAGTGCTTCCTTTCTTTTTATTGGCAGTTTAGTTGCTTTACGATGTTATTTTCTGCTGTACAACAAAGTGAATCAGCTATATGACATGCATATCCCCTTTTTTGGATTTCCTTCCCATTTAGGTGGTCACAGAGCACTGAGTAGATTTCCTGTGCTACACTGGAGGTTCTCATTAGTTATCTATTTCATACATAGTAGTACATCTATGTCAACTATAATCTCCCCATTCATACCACCCCTGCCTTTCCCCCCGTGGCGTCCACACATTCATTCTCTACATCTGTGTCTCATAACTGTGCTTTGTAAATAGGTTTATTTGTACCATTTTTTAAGATCCTATGTGCATTAATATACTTTTCTCTTCCTGACTTACCTCACTCTGTATGACTCTCTCTAGGTCCATTCACGTCTCTGCAAATGGCATGATTTTAGACTGGGTCCCAACACAGGTTTTTAAAAATGCATTATTTTGTACATAATGCCTCCATTCATAGTAAGATTTTTGAGGAAAGTGTTTCAATTATTTAGCGGGCCTGTCAAGCAGTGTTCTTAATTAAACTTGGCTCAAATCAAAAGAAAAGGAGTATGTTTTTAGACCCAGTCTTGGGCATAATACATTAAATCATATCTTAATTCTGACCAAATGGTAGAATAAAGCCCTTTTTAAAAGCATGAGTTTTAGCCACCCAAGTGAGTCAGTATTCCATTTATAGCTGCCATGGGTTAAGGCTTCCAGCGTCTTTCACCCACCACCCTGCCCCACCACTAACACACACACCCCATGTCACTGCCTCAATATTGAATTTCAGCCTCCAGCAAGACAGACTGTTTCCATTAGTTTGGTTTGGGATGATTCCTGGGCTGTAGGCACGCTTCCTGGCCAGCTGCCAACTGAACACCAGAATGCAAGGAAATTGTTTATTCCTCAAAAAAATGAAGAACTGATTCTATCTTCCCTTTGGTTTTCATAAAAGTTCACTAAAAAGGAGCCTACATTTCTCACAGTGTTTCCATTCTGTTGGTATTTAGGTCCTAATCCAAATCTCAAAAATTGCTGCTTTATCCCCAGTGATAGAGCAAACAATTTTCACATTCAGAATTGAAAGGTGCTAAAGACAAATTTTAAATGGTCTAAGCAGCTATCAATATTTTCTTAACAGTCTTACTGATTAATTGAAAACTCCAAACCTTTGGTAACAATCTTCTTTGACTCATAAGAGAGCACAGAGGCGAATGCTTGGGAACTTTGGAAAGGATCCAAGTCTTTGTGCCACGAATTACCTGTGAATATTTCAAACTGCAATTTTCTGCTGCTCCTTGCCTGGCCATCTGAAACTCAAGACTGAAAGATTAATTTCAAGTTACACCCCTGGTGTCGCAGAACCTCCTTCTTCACAGCTCTGCGAATAAGGTTAACTTTCTGAGAAACGGCACATGTAGGGTGGATACTCCAGGTGAAGAAGGTACAAGAGATCTGTCATCACTGAGACCCCCCAGGACGGCAGTGAGTCAGAGAATGGGGGCGAGGGGGGCCAGGAGGGGACAGGTACACACAGAAGCAAGATCAGTCCTCAGCAGTGGCCAAAGCAAGGGGCAGGTGTGTGATTGAAGGTGGCCAAGGAATCAGTTTCCCTGGTGGGCTTCCCTGGTGGCTCAGACAGTAAAGAATCCACCTGCAATGAGGGAGACCTGGGTTTGATCCCTGGGTTGGGAAGATTCCCTGGAGGAGCGCATGGCAACCCACTTCAGTATTCTTGCCTGGAGAATCCCCATGGACAGAGGAGTCTGGCGGGCTACAGTCCATGAGGTCACAGAGAGTCACACACAACTAAGCAACTTAAAGCACAAGGAACCACAAGATCTGGAGTCAGAACAAGAAAGGTAAGAACTCCTATTAATATGTATGCATGATGGTTCAGAATGAGGACAGAAAAACCAGAGCTTTAAATACGACAGGCAAAGCCAAGTTCAGATATGCAGTGGGGTGGGGGAGTACCTGGGACACAGCTGCTGAAGAGACACCAGGAGAAGGAGGAACGTCCATCACGTGGGTTACTTTGTGCACCTCCATGCTCCAAAGTTTTTTATCAACTCAGTCAAGGTGAGAGAAACAATACACCATACTCATCTAGCCTGAGCTCCTTATGGGGAGTAAGCTAGGTCAGGAAAGGCAAACGCATGCTAGCAACTGCTGAATCTGATCTCAACAAAACGATAAAGACCTTAACATTCCAACGTGAGAGCAGCTGCGCCAAGAAGGATCCCGGCTGATCCCACCTACTGGCCACACGACTACTCCAAGTAACCCTCACCCGTGACAAGCTTTCCAAGGACCATCATAAGCTTCTGCTGGAATCCTCTATGAAGCCTGCATGGCCCATTTTGAGAGCACTTTAATGTTGCTGTTTTTCAGTCACTAAGTCGTGCCCAACTCTTTGCAACCCCATGGATTGCAGCACGCCAGGCTCCCCTGTCCTTCACTGTCTCCCAGAGTCTGCTCAAACTCATGTCCATTGAGTCAGTGATGCCATCCAACCATCTCATCCTCTGTCGCCCTCTTCCCCTCCTGCCCTCAATCTTTCCCAGCCTCAGGGTCTTTTCCAACGAGTCAGCTTCGCATTGGGTGGCCAAAATATTGGAGCTTCAGCAACAGTCCTTCCAATGAATATTCAGGGTTGATTTCCTTTAGGATTGACTGGTTTCATCTCCTTGCAGTCCAAAGGACTCTCAAGACTCTTTTCCAGCACCAATTGATACCCATCGTCAGTAAAGCTATGCTCTCAGAGAGTGGCCAGCAAAAAGGGCAAATCAAAGTGTCCGTGACCATCTCCTCGTTGGGACCAGAGATGGCCCAACAAGATGGCTATGTCACGGTTAATTCTGCCGAATCCACTATTTTCATTTTTCCAATTCACAAATATTGAGTTCTGAGCCTCAGCTAATGTCCTATATTTGAGGGAGCCCTAGACAAAACACACCCTCCACTAGGTACACAAGCCACAACAGTAACCTTAAAATAAAGTTGCTGCCAAGTGTGAGATCCTACCGCCCTGGGAAAAGTCCAAACACTTGATAAGACTCAGTCTTCCAGACTGACAATCCACCTGGCTGGAGAGCTGTGATAAGCTTGAAAGATATCAACCTGGAAGAAGAGAAATGAACACACAAGCCCCAGAGTCAGACAAGAGACCTGGAATCCCATCTACCAGCTGTGTGACTTGACTGGTTACTGAACCTCCCTAAGTCACAGGGTGTTCAACTCTCTATGGGATTAACAATAGTTCCTAACATGCAGAATATTCAATGAGGTGATGTATATAAAAGGCTCAGTACAGCACATGGCTTTAAATAAGTATCTCATGCTGCTGCTGCTGCTGCTAAGTCGCTTCAGTCGTGTCCGACTCTGTGCGACCCCATAGACGGCAGCCCACCAGGCTCCCCCGTCCCTGGGATTCTCCAGGCAAGAACACTGGAGTGGGTTGCCATTTCCTTCTCCATAAGTGTCCTCTATTCTTGATATCAGTTTTAGAGGTTTATAGCTTCTAGATAAATCTGAGGGACCTTTCAAGATGCATAGTTGGTCAGCTATACTTCCCTGGTGTCCTATGGAGACCCCTCCATCGAGTCATGGACTCAGTAAGGGCAGGTGGGAATCCCACCCACAGCCAGAGGCCAGCTTTAGCACAGCCTTAGACTTCCCTGGTGGCTCAGATAGTAGAGAATCTGCCAGCAATACAGGAGAACTGGGTTCGATCCCTAGGTCGGGAAGATCCTTTGGAGAAAAGAATGGCAACCCAATCCAGTATTCTTGCCTGGAGAATCCCATGGACAGAGGAGCCTGGCGGACTACAGTTCATGGGGTTGCAAAGACTTGGGGACGACTGGGAGCCTAACACTCTCACTTGGTCTCTGACAAGCATTCCAGGTTACTCACAAGTCCGCACAGCTGGATCACGCTGAATTCCATCAGCACTGCTCCTGAATAAGCAGTGTTCTCTGAAGCAAAGAAATCACTCACCATCCTCGAGTTTCTTATCATTAATCTGAACTAACCAAGCTGGTGAATAAGTCCTTGGTGCATGTCCCTTACCACGCATGGCTTGGTCCAGAGTGCTGAGTCCAAGCCTTGGTGATGACGTCATCGCCGAGGTCTCATTACCAACATCAAGCCCAAATTTCCATCATAAAATCTAGAGTCCTTAATTCCACATCAGCGTCAGTTAGTGCCCAACAAATTATCCACTTAGTAAATTAATCTTATGTTAGCAGATAGTGGTGTTGACTCTTGTTCTAACAAATTAAACATCCCAATCAGAGCCCCAAGGAGTCCTTTTATTTAAATGGTTTCCAAACAACAAGCAAAGCATGGGTGACAGTAAAGTTCACCTAGAAAGATGTCTCACTCATTAGGTTAAAAAGCAACAAAGCCAACAGAAAATAAGATTATTTCCTTTTTTTGGTCTACCTGCTAGACGAGGGGGAAAGGTGAGAAGAATCATGGAAAGAATTCACTCCTACTACAAAGCACACTTAATCTTACAATTTTATATGTCAGTTACATCTCACTGAGCCAAAATTTTAAAAAACTCACTCCTCAACCTCAAATTAAATCCAAGAATTTAAAGATGAACCCAACCTCATTTCCCTCCTACCTGAAGGTCTGGCAACAACAGCAGAAACAGTGTGAATTTCTAAGTATTTTTCCATTGATTTTCAGCAAATGAAAGCTGCCTGCTGATTCAACCACCCTTACCAACTTTTTCAATGATTTATTACTGTGGCTTTCAATAAAGACACAACAGGTGAAAATTAAGCAGAAAGAAAAAAAAAACAAAAAAGTCACCCTTACTCATCAAAACTGGGAGACGGGGAAAAGAACGAGAAGGTGTGGAATTTGTTGATAAAAGTTCACTTATCCTGTTCCAAGAGGCTGCCTCTTGCATGATCAAGGTCGCTACCCTCTGTGCTTGGTAAGTAATATCATTAAATGACAAGAGGCCCAGAGAGAGAGGGCAGACCTCACATGCTGGCCCCTGCTAGCTCTCTCCCATCTCAGAAACAGACATCCGTTTGTTTTCTCTGTTCTGTGACCAAATGTGTCCTGCTGCCTGTTCCTCTGCTTTTTCGGACAAGTGAAAGCTCATAGTTAAGAAAGCCAAGGAAAATTACTTTATACCCTACTACATAAATAAAAAGATTTGTGTGTGTGTGTGTATATATATATATATAAACATATGAAAGTCAAAGGGTTAGTCGCTCAGTCCAATCCAACTCTTTGCAATTCCATGGACTACAGCCTGCCAAGTTTCTCTGTCTGTGGGATTCTCCAGGCAATACAAGAGTGGGTTGCCATGTCTTTCTCCAGGATATCTTCCCGACCCATGGATTGAACCCAGGTATCCTGCACTGCAGGCAGATTCTTTACCATCTGAGCCACTGAATGAGCGTATACACACACACACAAACATATATGTATATATATATATACACACACACATATATATATATGTTTTATTTTTCACTAACGCCACAGAAAATTTTGGAATAAATATAACTAAGATATAACTATCGATCTAGATACATTGTATGCGACTACAGAAGCTATTTTGGCCAAAAAAATTTTTTTTTACTTAAAAAGCATAGAAAATTAAAATACAACAGGGTTATAGAATCAAGCCAAACTTTCACCCCAGGATTTCCCAATCTTGGCACTGCTGAGGTTTGGATTGAATCAACTTGGATCGTGTGAGGCTGTTCTGTGGTTTCTAGGATGTTGAGCAGCAGTCCTGGTTTCTACCCAACTAGAGGCCAGTAGTACCCTCCCCACATCAGTGGTAACAGCCAAAAATGTCTCCAGACACTACAAGACGTCCCTGGGAAGGCAAAATTGCCCCCTGTTGAGAACCACTAGTCTGTATGAAACAGACTTTTAAGTCCATCCCTAATGATACCAAGCCCTTGGCAACAACCAAAGTGTACATGTGATGACAAAGAACACATCTGCTGATTCAACCAGGCTAGTATTTTCCTTTTCAAAATCTGTGACTTCTTAGGAATGAAAAACATTAGCAGCTATCATATTGCCACCTTAATTGAATTACTGCTTTGAAAAGCTGGTTGCAACATAAACCATTATCTTTTAAAAATCTCACGTGTTGAAAAAAGATCAAAGCCCAAAATGGTTTCTTAACAGTTTTATCACTTGCTGTTAACCTAAAGCTGCTCTAGAATAAGGTTTTTACCACACACACACACACAATGTATCCTTAAACTTGAATGACATAGCAGTTTAATCAATTTCTGCTAGGAAAGATGTGAACAGTCCAAATGCCCTAAACCTTGACCAGTCAGCTGAGGGTCACCAACATCTCAGCGTTGTTGTTGTTCAGTCGCTCAGTCGTGTCCGACTCTTTGCGACCCCATGGACTGCAGCATGCCAGACTTTCCTGTCCTTCACTATGTCCCAGAACTTGCTCAAACTCATGTCCATTGAATCGATAATGCCATCCAACCATCTCACCCTCTGCCGTCCCCTTCTCCTCCTGCCTTTCATTTACATCTGCAGGGCAGACAGAGCAATCAGCACCGCAGACGACCAGCAAGATTCACAAACTGCCCACAGACCCCAAAGCAAATACGCCTTCTCCCAACATCGCTCCATGGGAATCTGGAGTTTATCAGAAACAGACAAAAGCCAAGAAAAATGACTCCAGAAATTGTGTGACCTCCACCTCCGGTGAGATGCTCCCCAGAAACCTACAAATATTTCACTGAAACTATTCTTTGAATCTTCTCTCCAAACTCAACTCCTACTGCGCCTGTCACTCAGGACGGATGTTCAGCTGCTGCCATCACAGGACTGTCAGAAGGACTGTCAGAAGCATCAGAAGGACTGTCTCTTTGGTTTGTTTGATTACAGGAAAATTTTTTATCTCCTGTTGCAGTTGCTGACAAATTAGGTCATTCTCCTGGGGCTTATATCACATGACTCTGGCCTGCCCTCTGGGCAAAGGCAAATACACATTCCCAAAGCTCTCCACACAGATTCTACCTTCACCTCCTGTAACACAAACTACTGTCATCACCTCCAAATGGATTCTAGCTTCATACAGCTGAGTATCTTTGGGTCCAAACCCTGGTTCCACCACTGCCCAGCTGTGTGAACTTAAGACAAATGACTTCACTTCTCTAGGACTCTATTTTCATATGTGAAATGGACATCAGAATGGCACCAACCGTATAAAACTACAGGGCACATTAAGTGAATTCATCCATGTCAAGAATTTAGCAGAACCATAGCCCATGCTGAGCGAGTGATCAATACACTTTAACAAGTTAAAAAACTGGATAAAAGAAAATGCAGATGGTGTGGAAGCTGGAAAGAGCACGATGGCTAAGACATAAGGCAGATTCCATGTCTTCAAATCACTATCAACATCCCACACTATATTCAATCTAAGTCTACATCATATTTCCTCCTTGGACAGATAAACCACTGACTTGAGTAGATGACACTGGTGGAATGTACTTTTTTCTTTAAAAGGTAATTTTTTCCTAAGCTGGGACAAAAAGACAGGATATGCCATTTTTTAAGGCATATTTTCATGTGATTTTAAAGACAGATTTTTAATTTTCTTTATGCTATTCATTTGGGGGGACGCACCCTGCAGCATTAAAATTAGCTTCCAAAATTCCACTTTCCTTGAGGGAACAGCTATTCAACTTCATCAAACATTTTACAATAATGCAAAAGGACACCCTCAAGGGACCTTTTATTCTTCTGACATATCCTGTTTCCTTGTCTCACATGCACAAGCCAACTCTAAAGATCTCCATTTAGGGATCCGGTGGAGGTTTAAAAGCCCTCAGAGATTTTAAGAGATTCAAAGGACACAATCTAAGTTATATTTCTGATCCCATCATCTGGTGATAAACCTTGGGTCAAGTAACCTTGTCCTCTGTGCCTGAGGTTAAAGGAATCCACCTGACATCTCATAAAATAATACGTAAATAAAGATAAAGTTACACTCCCACTGAAGAGCCAACCAAGTTGCCTAAAAGATTTTACCTATTCATTTCAGAGGTACATTTTCTCAACACTGCCTGCAAGCCACAGAAGACCACAGCCCAAGGCAGCCAAACTAAACGATTTTGCCCCCCGTTTTTATTCTTAGAGCTGATGACTCTTGTTTTAATTTTTTGTAGTAAAATACTGGAAAAGAACTATGGTGAAAATAGATGACCGACTCAGCCTTCACAACACATGCGGAGAGTCCCTGACTTGCTCATTTTCCAGAATACTGTCTGGCAGACACCAGTCCTGCTAACATTACAGTCTGGAGCTCATTTTATCAGATGTCTTTTCTTCTTATAAGTACTTGGAAAAACAACAAGAGGTTCCATCTTTAAAATATTTACAGAAAAGGTACACTGGCCTTTTCAAAGAGAACCTTAAGTGAACATGGTCTTAGAACCTAAAATACAATGGGCTAGCCCACCAGATCTACTCAAAGGCAAGAAAGAATTTGTTACAGCTGAAAAGCTACATTACCAAGAGACACATCCAAGAATCTCAGTGGTTCTCAAGGTCTGAAAATTAATGCCAGAATTTGCCGTCTGCACCTGACTTCATATCCTTGAAGTTGAACTTGGCATCTTCTTTTGCGAGAATTCCCAAAGGAGTGAAAATCTTATGGAAACACAGAATACCCAGGATTAACAGGGCACTATTCCGATGACCCCATCCTAACAAGGCAAGTCGTACGCAAAACAGTGGGAAGGCTGCTTCTGATTCTCCTCTTCTTAGAAAACTGTAAGTTCAGTATTCACTGCCAATACAAAGTCTGCTTCTGGACACCAAACGTCTACTAGATGTGACAAAAACCCTAGGCAACGTGGCCTTGGTCAAGATACTTCAATCCCCAACAGCTCTGCCTGCCTCAGTCAGAAACCATGACATTGTGCTGTGCTTAGTCACTCAGTCGTGTCTGACTCCTTGTGATCCCATGGACTGTAGCCCACCAGACTCCTTTGTCCATGGGGATTCTCCAGGCAGGAGATCTTCCCTCCAGGAGATCTTCCCAACCCAGGGATCGAACCCAGGTCTCCCGAATTGCAGGCAGATTACCACCTGAACCACCACTGAGCGTATATGTGTATATATGTTTTCATAAGGGATTTCCCTAGTGGTCCAATGGTTAAAGCTCTGTGCTTCACCACAGGGGACAAAGGTGTGATCCCTGGTAGGGGAAGCAAGCGGAGAAGGCAATGGCAACCCACTCCAGTATTCTTGCCTGGAGAATCCCATGGACGGAGGAGCCTGGTGGGCTGCAGTCCATGGGGTCTCGAAGAGTCAGACAAGACTGAGCGAGTTCACTTTCACTTTTCACTTCCATGCACTGGATAAGGAAATGGCAACCCACTCCAGTGTTCTTGCCTGGGGAATCCCAGGGACGGCGGAGCCTGGTGGGCTGCTGTCTATGGGGTCGCACACGACTGAAGTGACTTAGCAGCAATAGTAGCTGCAGGGGAATCAAGATCCCACAAGCCACCCAATTACTGAGAAGGAAATGGCAACCCACTCCAGTATTCTTGCCTAGAGAATCCCATGGACAGAGGAGCCTGGGAGGCTACAGTCCCTGGGGTCTCAGAGTTGGGCACAACTGAAGCGTCTGAGCATCCATGCACGTGTTTTTATATGTATGTATAAATTACATATATTGGTACATATGCATACATATGTACACATGCACATCTATGACATGTTAATTCCATATATATAAACCAGTTTGGGGCTTTCCTGGTAGCTCAGACGGTAAAGAATCCGTGCCTAGAATGCAGGAGACTTGGGTTCAATGCCTGGGTCAGGAAGATCCCCTGGAGAAGGGAATGTCTACCCACTCTAATATTCTTGCCTGGAGGATCCTATAAACAGAGGAGCCCGGCGGGCTACGGTACATGGGGTTGCAAAAAGGACACTGGGCAATGAAGCATGCACGCTAATCCAGTTTAAACCAAAAAAATCTCTTTTACACTTGAGAAGTAACAGCTTACCTACTTGCTGTTGAAACACTGGTCACACTCTATACACATCCTTGCCGAAAAACAAGAGCAGGTGGACATTATTCATATAAAACAAGAGTTACAAAGAGAAAATTCATATGCGGAGAAACCCTTTGATAGACAACCCGGGAGGCGAGAAGCAGAGCGTATGCTAGGATGGGGGGCTCACTCCGGACTCAGATTTTGTCACAAAGGAAGCAGGTAGCAAGGGCAGGGATCCCAGGCGGAGACTGCAGACCTGGGCGGAGGGCTGGCTCAGAAGCCAGCAGGAGGTATCAACGGAGTTCAGACTGTGTGCCCCCAGACTGGGGGGACTGTCACATGGCCCCTCACCTAGGGGATTTTAAAAGGTATCGAGAGTTCCTTTTCAACAGATTTATCTAAGCTCAGTTGGGAAAGAATCTGCCTGCAATGCAGGAGACCTGGTTCAATTCCTGGGTCGGGAAGATCCGCTGGAGAAGGGATAGGCTACCTACTCTGGTATTTTTGGGCTTCCCTGGTGGCTCAGTTGATAAAGAATCTGCCTGCAGAGCGGCCGACCTGGGTTTAATCCCTTTGTTGGGAAGATACCCTGGAGGAGGGAAAGGTTACCCACTCCAATATTCTGGCCTGGAGAATTAGTCCATGGGGTCACGAAGAATCAGACACAACTGAGTGACTTCACTTCACTTCTTCACCTCTCTCAAGACTTTTTCCCCCTTGTGCCCAATAAACTTTTTTCAAAGCATGGGATAAAGAGAAGCAAGAAGGCGGCAGTAAGGAGAAGCCGGTGACCAGTAAGAAATAACTGGGTAATACCCTCTTCTCTGCTGGGTCATCCTCACTTGGGATTCCTCCCAAACTGGCCAGACCTGAGACCAGAGTGAGGGTGCTTCCCTGCTCTGTGCTCCGAGCCTCCCAGCCTGCAGGGCGACCAGCCTTTAGGTGGAGGCTGGATCTCGTCCATTCCATTCCTCTGGTCACACCTCCCAGCCGGATGAGTCCTCCCTGCTGCCAACACCACCTACCCAACAAGTCAGGGCACTTTCCCTGCCCTTGGATGTCTCGTGTGCTGTTTGTTGCGTGCTAAGTCACTTCAGTTGTGTCCAACTCTTTGTGACCCCATGGACTCTAGCCCGCCAGGCTCCTCTGTCCAAGGGATTCTCGAGGCAAGAATACTGGAGTGGGTGCTATGCCCTCCTCCAAAGAATCTTCCTGACGCAAGGATCGAACTTGTGCCTCTTACATCTCCTGCACTGGCAGATGGGTACTTTACCACTAGCGCTACCTGGCTCACATCAAAAATACCCACCCTTCCATCCCGTCCTGTCGAGATACTTATGGATGGCCAGAATATCTTGTCACACTCTCGTTCAGCATCCCAAGAAGTCTAGGTTCTAGAGAACTCCAACACTGCTCACCTGGCTGTTCCATGTGGGGGCTGTCACGTGTGACCTTGAAAGTTTAGCTATCAAGTCACTGATTTCACAAAGCTTCTGTCTCAGGGAAAGAGACAACGAGCAGGAATCTGCTGCTTGGTGAGCAAGGGTTCAAACGCACTAGGTCTGAGTGAATCTACCTCAAAGTGCTTGAGACGGAGTCACCAATCAAAACATTTTTTGACAGCAGCAGTGAAACAGACTGCAAGGAGTAAACTAGGAGGGCCATGAGAACCTGAGCTCCCAGCAGCCAGGGAACAGAGTAACTTCCTACGCAAACAACTGCTGGCCTCAGAATGACAAGGGATGCTAGCACAGGTATTAAAAGGGTAACAGTCCACTGGAGTATTGCTCAGAAATAAAAGGGAACTGGTGATGCACACCACATGGATGGTCTCAAGAGAAACGAGTGAAAAATGCCAATCTCAGAGAATTTACACACTGATTCCATTTATGTAACAGTCTCCAATGAGAAAGTTATAGAGAAGAACAGATTACTGGTTACGAGGGACTAACCAGGGGTAGCATGGAGCAAGGCAAAGTTCTGTATTATGGTTGTGCTGGTGGTTTTGCAAATCTATAGATACAGTAACATAGCCTAGAACTACACACGTGCACAAACAGATGAATGGATGTAAAACATCTGAATGAGATCTTCAAACTGTACCCTGATGCTGGGAAAGACTGAGGGCAGGAGAAGAAGGGGATAACAGAGGATGAGATGGCTGGATGGCATCACCGACTCGATAGACGTAAGTCTGAGTGAACTCCGGGAGTTGGTGATGGACAGGGAGGTCTGGCATGCTGCAATTCATGGGGTCGCAAAGAGTCGGACACGACTGAGCGACTGAACTGAACTGAACATATGTGCACAAACAGATGAATGGATGTAAAATATCTGAATGAGATCTGCAAACTGTACCCTGATGCTGGGAAAGACTGAGGGCAGGAGAAGAAGGGGATAACAGAGGATGAGATGGCTGGATGGCATCACCGACTCAATGGACATGAGTTTGAGCAAACTCTGGAAGATGGTGAAGGACAGGGAAGACTGGCGTGCTGCAGTCCATGAGGCTGCAAAGAGTCAGACACAACTGAGTGAGCAAACAGCAACAAACTGCACCAATGACAATTTCCTGCTTTTGATTCTGCACTACTGTTATCTATTGTTATGTAAGACATCACTCCCAGGGAAGCCGGGTGACAGGTACCCAGGGCCTCTCTGGGCTATTCTGGCAACACCTGAGTCTATATTGCAAAAAAACAAAGCATGCCAGAGTAAGATGATATGAAATAGTGAAAAAGCAATAGATATAATTTACCTCAACATGTTCTCAAAACTTTGAAAAAATATGGCCTCCTTTTATCCTAGTGGAGAACAACAGTTAGTCTGATAACACAGTATAATAAACATTTCTCTAGTGATCTAAGCAGAGGACTTTGGAAATACCAGGTAAAATGCTAGGAGGGAGACCAACAAAAGCCTTAGGGCAGAGAGCACACCTGGAAGTGAATATTCCCACCAGATGGAACAACACAACTTAGGTAACGTGCATGCATGCTGAGGTGTGTCCGACTCTTTGTGACCCACGGACTGTGAGCCCACCAGAGGCTCCTCTATCCGTGCACTTTTCCAGGCAAGAAAACTGGACTGAGTTGCCGTTTCCTACTCCAAATTTAGATGATAAACCACTTCTAAGTGTCCACGTCTCACGGCCAGAGTTTGGATCCTAAATAGAATAAAATTTCAACAATGATAAACGTGTGCTTCTCCATCACTCAAACAGACAAAAAAAAAAAAAGCAATCAGGAGTGGATATAAACAAGGAAGGGTGAAAAAAAATTCTGGAAAAATCCAAATTTAAGCTGTGGCCATAAGAGCATGGCCATGGTACAAGGGTTCTCCACTACAGCGATTCTGCATCCCCTTCCTGACCAGGAAAGAAAGTGTGAAGTCACTCAGACAAGTTCTACTCTTTGCAATCCCATGGACTGTAGTCCGCCAGGCTCCTCTGTCCATGGAATTCTCCAGGCAAGAATACCAGAGTCAGGGAATACCTTTCTCCAGGGAATTTTCCAGATTCAGGGATCGAACCTGAGTCTCCTGCATTGCAGGCAGATTCTTTAACAGCTGAGCCACCAGGAAAGGATCAGAGGCCAGGGATGCAGCTCAACAGCCTCCAAAGCACAGGACAGCCCAGAGCTTCTATGACTAGCCTAGTTGGAATGTCAAGGGTGCTGAGGTTGAGAAGGCCTACAAAGAGGGTGTGCTTGCCCACCTCTGAAAATCTGAGGCTGAAAACTACAGGAGGGTTGTACAAAGCCTAAAAGAACAAACTGCTGGCGGAGACAGACAGAAGCAGATCTGCACTAAATGACAATGGTATACATTGTAAAAGGTGGAGTGTCCTTTTCACAAAGCACTCAACACTTCTATTTCCAAATCCATGGAAAGATTTCCTGAGGGTAATTAATAAAAATAATAAGCCTTAGGACCTCCGTGGTGGTCCAGTGATTAGGAATCTGCCTGCCAAGGCAGGGGACCTGGGTTCGGTCCCTGCTCCAGAAGATTTCCACATGCCTCAGGGCAGCTTAGACTGTGAGCCACAACTCCTGAATCCCGCAAGCTCTAGAGCCCGCAACTAGAGAAAGCCCATGCACAGAAATGAAGGCCCAGCGCAGCTAAGATAAATAAGTTTAAGAAATAATAATAATAAGCCTTAAAGTCACACACACACACCTCCCTCAACAGTGTTGCATGTTACCTAAATCCCTACAGTTGGAACCACCCCTACATAACTGTTACAGCCCAGGGTTAACTCACAAGGATACTTACAATTCAAAGGAATGAGAATTTAAAAGAAAAATTCATACAAAAATTCCCCAAACAAATGGCCAATGGCTCCCCAGGCAGCATGAAGCCAGGACCCTGTGCGTACTTTGGTCTTAAATGAACATCAGGAACCACAGTGGGATTTTCTGGGGTTGGATGTGGATAGACATCCCACTAGTAATTAACTGAGGGAATGCCTCCCTCCTCCACTTTGCTTCAGAGAAGAACCCAACCCACCAGTGGACACAGAAACCAAGTATCATGCGTTTCCCCTGTGAAACAAGGCATGTCATCAAGACTCTAAGACCCTGTTATCACAGGTACATCATGACAGGCTGTCTCAGCTGTGCCTGCTCCGAGCTGCACAGACACCTCTCAGAAAGCTTTTCTGCCAAACAGTCTAAGCAAACATGTGCAAAGCCTATGAGCCAGCATCTCCACTCCCGGAAAATCTAACCTCAAGAAATAATCAGGCAAGAGTGCGATGACCTGGGAATAAGAACGTATGTGTGCTGTTTTCTGTAAGAGCAAGCACCGATAAACACCTAAAATGGACATGTACATAGGAACACATGCGCAGGAAGATGAGCAGGACCACTGAGACCAGACCCCCAGGACACCTGTCTTGGACTGTAGGCTTTAGAGCAGAGCCTGTACATCACAAAGAAAGAAAGAAAAAAAAAAAAAAGAAGTTAACAAACAGAAACTCAAGAGTGAATCCAATCTTTGGCGGAAAATTATTAATTCTGAACTTGCAGTAGCAGCAATTATTTGATATAAATTCTTGCTTACTATAAATAATAGCAAAAGCTTCCAAAACCCCAAACCCCTCATTTGGCCACTTCACTTTTTAAAAACTGTGGGTTTTTTTTTAATTTTAGAGAAAAATTTCTTCAAATAGAAACTATCAATACATGTGAAACATGCAACAAAATTGGTATTTTCAGGAAATGTAAGGAAATAAAAACATTTACATGACTAGGAAGAAAGATTAACACATGCATAATCCCTTAATATATCTTTATATGTAAACTATTTTCTGGCCAAGATATCTTAAAATTTAGTCTCATCTAAAAACAGATTTTTAATGAATTACTTCTGCTTTCAGTTTCCTTTATAATATACACAAGATTGAAAAGTTTGAGGAGTATTTTCAGAAATAGTGGAAATTCACAATATTATTTACATGACTCATACAATAAAACCAGAATATTGTGTACTTCTTGCACTATCAATAACCTGTAACAGGTAATCTCATTCCTTTTTTTAACCTAAATATTGATGTAGGAATTTTGTTGACAGTGCTAACAACTAACATCTGCCTTAGCAAAGCCAGCCTTCCCCAAACTGAAATGAACTAAAGAACCACAATGACTCAAGAAAGGTCTTCTACTTTAGTGTTGCTGTCAGTAAAACAAAGTTATTGCGAAAATCTTGACTGCAACCATATAATTAATGATTCTACTGAAATATGGGCAAGAAAAGCAGGTCTGTGGAAAATTTACTATGGAGCATATGTCTATTATTCATGCAAACATCACTTGTCCATCAACAGAACACCCACGTATGTGCAACTATAATTATCTTCGTTCATCTTTGATGATCTGACTTTCGGCAAGAAAACCCATAGCTTTAGACATTTTTTTATTACATCCCAATGAATGTATATCTGTCAAAGTAGGAGATTAGAAGACACTTATTTACCAATTTGGAAGCTTGATTTACAACACATATTTAGAGATGTGATTCAGGGTGTGCATTCGTATTCTTGTCCCTGGCTCTGAAAACAATGGGGGCTGCCTGTATAGACGCAAGATTCTTAAGATCTAATGCTTTTCTCAAGTAACTCTTAAGTGAAAAACACTGCATATGTGCTCTCACAGAACCAGATACAGAGGCAAACAGAACACTAACAGTAAGACCGAGGAAGTTTTTGTCCTTTGTTCACGGCATTTTCTAAATTTTCTAAACACAGTACATACTCTATGCAGGATAAAGGGGAAAAAATTAAATCTAAGAATGACACGGAAAAGTAATATACAGTATCTATGTTTATCAAGGCTTTTTTTTTTCTTAAGAATACTCCTAATACTGATATATTTCTAGTAACCCAATTTAAGTAAATGAAGCTGATAAACCCAAAAATCAACAGTAGCCACACACATAAGCATGCCAGCTACTAGAAAAGCTTCTTTTAAAATAGACCTTTTTTATTCTTGAAATTTTCTTTTTTAATACTTTTGTGAATGGAATTCCTTTCTTATATATTTTCAGACAGTTCAATGCTAGCATAAAGAAATAGTTATTTTTTGTATATTGATCCTGTATCTTGCAACATTGCAAAACTCACTTATTAGTTCTAACATATATGAATACATACATACATATATACAATCTTAGGATTATCTATATGAAAAGAAAGTGAAAGTCGCTCAGTTGTGTCCGACTCTTTGCAACCCCTTGGACTGTAGCCTGTCAGGTTCCTCTGTCCATGGAATTCTCCAGGCCAGAATACTGGGGTAGCCATTCCCTTCTCCAGGGGATCTTCCCAACCCAGGGACTGAACCTGGGTCTCCTACACTGCAGGCAGATTCTTTACCAACTGAGCCACTGGGGAAGCCCCCTAGGATTATCTATATATAAGAGTATAAAGCTTTTAATTTCTTTTCTTTGCCTTATCACACTGGCTGGTTTTAACAAAGCAGACATCATGAGCACAGACTCTACAAAGAGGTACTTCTCTCTCTCTCCACAATGCACATCACTGTCAATGGATACTGCTTGCTGCTAAGTCGCTCCAGTCGTGTCCGACTCTGTGCGACCCCATAGACGGAAGCCCACCAGGCTCCCCCGTCCCTGGGATTCTCCAGGCAAGAACACTGGAGTGGGTTGCCATTTCCTTCTCCAATAATGGATACTGCTTACATGTTATTAACTGACCCCCCAAAATGACACAAAAGAACTATGGGATTTTTTTGGAACCCAGTAGATCCAACCAGTCCACTCTAAAGGAGATCAGTCCTGGGAGTTCATTGGAAGTACTAACGCTAAAGCTGAAACTCCAATACTTTGGCCACCTCATGCGAAGAGTTGACTCATTGGAAAAGACTCTGATGCTGGGAGGGATTGGGGACAGGAGGAGAAGGGAACGACAGAGGATGAGATGGCTGGATGGCATCACTAAGTCGATGGACGTGAGTTTGAGTGAACTCCGGGAGTTGGTGATGGACAGGGAGGCCTGGTGTGCTGCCATTCATGGGGTCGCAAAGAATCAGACACGACTGAGCGACTGAACTGAACTGAATTAGGTAAGAGGCCAAGTGAAAAAGCTACTGTCCATGCCACCATACAAACCTCATCTTACCTTGCCCTTGAATCACTGACAGGTAGTCAAGATAAACATTCCATCCGCAAAGTACAAAAATTCAACTTTACCTACATTTTCTAATGTAAATCTCTTTTTTTAAAAAAAATAATTATCAGAATGTTAAATGCCTGTATACAGAGGCAATTTTCATCCTGGAAGAATGGATCCTGAAGCTGGGGGGAAGGTAAAACTATGAAATGCCTAACTGCCATCTGGTCGTCCCCTGCTCTGGCCACGTTTCAACAGATGCGTCATGGCTTTGCCACAAGAACTCTAACACTTTTTCCTATAACTGGCAAAGTCAGATGATGTGATGTCATGCAACATGAGAGGGTAGGTTTAAATTGGGAGTTTTGTACATTAAGCCTGGCGGACACATTTTCCGAACGGCTCTTAGCAAAGCAGAAAAATGTTTTATTCAAGGATGCTCTTTGGAAAACGTTCCACTCCGCTGTCAATGATCAGTCCCCTCACAAACATTCATAAGCTAACAAGTAAAACAACAGACACAGAGGCAGTCTGGAAGGTAGCCAGATAACTTAAAGAAGATTCCATCAAAAAAACCTCCAAGAGGAATTCTCTGATAACTTGAGAGTTAGAACTGGGGAGATAAATGAGTTCTACCCTTTCTTTCAATTAAAAAAAAGAAACTTCTCAAAACTCTAGTTTTCCAAATGCCTTACTATCTAAATCTCCCTACCATCCTCATGAGCTTGGGGCCTGCAGCTTTAGAAGCTACATTTTATGAGGATACATGTCCTTCCTGAGTAAAAAAGCACACCAAATAAAGATTAGAGGCATGCTCAAAAGCTGATGAACATTTTCCTGCTGGGTTTGCAGAGTTTCTGGGGGGTGTGGGCCAGGTTTTCCCAAGCCTCCAAGCAGTTTTCAACTCAAAACCTATGTACTAACTGCCTAAGGTTGAAGGTACTTCAACAAAGAAACAGTGATGCGAGCATAAGACAAATGACACCAACGGAAAAGGAAGCATGGCAGTGAAGAGCCCAGAGGCCCTGGAGACAGCCTGTCTGGGGTCAAAGCCTGGCCATCACTGTGTGACCTTGGGCCAATCACTTAACCTCTCTGGGCCTCACTTTCCTCATCAATGGAGCCCTACTCATAAGGCTGTCAATTACTTACTGAACGAATTACTGAATGTAAAGTGCTCAGAAACATGCCTGGCACATAGCACTCAATAAACTGCAGAAGTACTCTTCACTGTCTTCAAAGAATTATAAAATGCTTCATAATCAAAAGGAAAAGTCAGAACCATCTCCCCTCCTGACATTGAAAAAAAGAAAAAGAACCTGTACTTAAGAGGACAACAACAGCTACATAGGATAGCATCCCATGGTAGAGGACCTTTGAGTGCAAACAAGGTGATAAAACTTATAAATCAAATATTTACCTTCTCAAGACTACACATTTGAGAAGGAAAATATCAACGCCTCTAGCTAAAAGGGGGAGAAGGCAATGGAAGCCCACTCCAGTACTTTTGCCTGGAAAATTCCATGGAGGGAGGAGCCTGGTGGACTGCAGTCCATGGGGTTGTGAAGAGCCGGACATGACTGAGCGATTTCACTTTCACTTTTCACTTTCATGCATTGGAGAAGGAAATGGCAACCCACTCCAGTGTTCTTGCCTGGAGAATCCCAGGGACAGGGGAGCCTGGTGGGCTGCCATCTATGGGGTCGCACAGAGTTGGACACGACTGAAGGGACTTAGCAGCAGCTAAAAGGGGGTAAATTCCTAACACAGTTCAGTTCAGTTGCTCAGTCGTGTCCAACTCTTTGCAACCCCTTGAATCACAGCATGCCTGGCCTCCCTGTCCATCACCAACTCCTGGAATTTACCCAATATCATGTCCATTGAGTCGGTGATGCCATCCAACCATCTCATCCTCTGTTGTCCCGTTCTGCCCCTGCCCTCAATCTTTCCCAGCATCAGGGTCTTTTCCAATGAGTCAGTTCTTCACATCAGGTGGCCAAAGGATTGGAGTTTCAGCTTCAACATCAGTCCTTTCAATGAATACCCAGGTCCTAACACAACCAGGACAGAAAGAAATAGAGCCAAGTCCACAGGAAAGAGAGGAGTGACCATGAACTAGATCTGTGGAGATGGTTTCAAAAAGGAGCTAGACAGGCAGGATATCAGATCGACAGAGAGGACAGGACAGACAAAGGTATGGTGTAGGCCGGGTAATAGATCCTGTGGAATCCAATTCACAGAGGGGAAACGAATAAAGAGTTGCCAAATCAGCAAGCCTTGGAAACTAGACTAAGAATGTGAACTTGACTTTATAAGCAATGTACACATGCTTCTTACAGAATTCTGGAACATCAGCCAGACGTGTATTGGTCAAAAGGGAGAAAATAAATGCAGTCCAACACCAGAAATGATACTGGAGACAGCCCCGAGGCCAAGATTTCCCTGCTCCATTGAGGAATGGAGTTCCAGTCACTATCAGAGGCCACTTGCTCTTAATTTCCAAGTTACTCTAACCTTGCATTACTCCTCACCTACCAAGTGCTTTGTAAATCTTATCTTGAATTCTCTTAACAACCATGCAAGGTCAACACTACTATGCTCACTTAGAGACAACAGAACTTGGGCACACTCTGGGAGACAGTGAGGGACAGGGAGGTCTGGCATGTTGCAGTCCGTGGAGTCACAAAAAGTCGGGACACAATTTAGCGACTGAACAACATAGACAGAGAACTGAAGCCCTGGAAGGTCAGATAACCTGAGAGCCTGTAAGTGCGGAGCGGGTGTGCAGCCAAGCTCCCAAAGCCCACATCTTTTCTACTCTTAGTGATGAGGTGCTTTCATCCAATCTGGGGGCATGCAGGCCCCAGGAGTGAGGTCCAGCTTCCTGCAGACTGCCCGGACAGCTCCTGCCTGAGTGCATGTGTATGTTAGTCTCTCAGTCGTCTCCAACTCTCTGCGACCCCAGGGACTGTAGCCCACCAGGCTCCTCTGTCCATGGGATTCTTCAGGCAAGAATACTGGAGTGGGTTTCCTTCTCCAGGGGATCTTCCCGACCCAGAGATAGAACCTGGGTATCCTGCACTGCAGGCAGATTCTTTACCATCTGAGCCACCAGGGAAGCTGGAGTGCTCCCTGCAAATCAATGACCTGAGAGCATTACCCAACAGTTATCCTGAAGGCAAAATTTTGAAACCCATTTATAAGAAGGTATCCTACGTCCCCCTGCCCAATCTCCACAGAAGAGCACATTCAAGGTGCCTGTCCTTAAAGGTGACCCCACTTAAAAGGCTGCTGGAAAAGCAAACACACGGCCCTCTCTCTGCCTGGCTCTGGTTAAACAGTGCTTGACCCGCCCACACTGCTCTGGGCCTGATCTGGTGAGAGGTGAGCACCCAGGGGACCACGGCTCCCTGCTTGCCGCTGCTCCTGCGGCTTTGCTGTACACAACATGGCAAGGCCAAAAAGTGCAAGAGAAACCCCTGCAGGTGTGCACAAAGGGCAAGGCACTGTGACTTCCCTGGTGGTCCAGTGGTTAAGACTCCACACTCCCAATGCAAGGGACCTGGGTTCAATCCCTGATCAGGGAACTAGATCCCGAATGCTGCAACTAAAGATTCTGCATGCCCCAACTGAGATCCGGTGCAGCCAAAGAATTATTTTTTTATTTTTTAAAAATTAAAAGGAAGGGCAAGGCACTGTGACTTCACTGCGGGACAAGAAGACACCAGGGAACGCTCTGATTTCATTTTACAGTCGTCAAAGGGGTCACCTGCAGGATGCGGTGGGACATAGAAGTCCTGAATGTTTGCCTTTGCCCTTGAGGGATGATGGGGAGGCGGGTGGAGGGCGGGGGGTAGCTGCCCAAAACAAGAGTCTTCAGTTTTGTTTTGCTTTTTTACCAAGACAAAAAAGTACCAATAAGATGCGGTGGAAAAGGGGGAGAAAAATAGGCTTAAGAACTCGTTCCAGCTTAAAATAACTATTTGAGCTTCCAGGTAACAACCAAAACTAAGACACCCTTCCAAATTAAGTAGAAATAAGGAAGATGCTTCCACGTAACACCTTGAGCGGTGGGTTTGTTCCCACCCAGGCTGAACCAGGCTGTGAGAAACAGGTACAGCTGGAATGTTTTCCACTGACAATGTAGTCCTTAAAACATTAATACCTGCTTTATGTGTTTATGAGCATCTTACTTGTGTACGTCTTACATATTCTGAAAATCAAAGTGTTCACATGTGTCCCATTAACAGCCCTCAGAAGATCTTTCGTTTGATCAGCCATTACGCCACACCTGTTCCTACAACAGAAGACAGAGAAGTCCAGCTGTTTGAGGTCCAGCCAGCACTGACTGGCCCTTCCAGTATTGTAAGCACTCTACCCAGCCCTGGAGGAAAACAGCAGCCACTTCAAAACATCAACACATCTGCGTGGTAGTCTTGCCACTTTTCCTAGCTGAGCCTTTTCACTTTTAAAAGTGCATCTGGTTTCAGACACACATAACCTTAGGTTCTTCCTGAAGTCAACTTTTGAACAGCTTACCTCTAAACATTGAAAAGGCAAATTTCCCAGAAGTGTGCACACAGTTCACTCGAGAGAAGTCATAAAGATCTAAGACAGGGCATGAAGAAACGGAAACGCAGTTGGGGAGCCTGGGGCCCTCAGTTTCTCCAACTCCCGGGTACATTGTGAAGTCAGGAGCCATCAGCTGCTAGGCACAAACCTCATGCGCTTCCAGCTGAGCGGCAGCCCAGTGCTACTTAGAGCAGACAAGAAGGCTGTGTCTGCAACACAAAAGGAATTAATTCCACATGGAACTGCTCCACGGGTCAGCTCAGTGGTTCTCAACTGGGAGTGATTTTTGCCCCCCATGGCTCATCTGGCATCATCTGAAGACACTTCGGTTGTCATGACTTGAGGATGCTACTGACACCTAGTGAGTCGAGACCAGGGAGGCGGCTCAACACCACATGATACACAGGACAGTCCCCCCATCAAAGAACTGACGGACCCAGAATGTCCTTGGTACCCAGCTTGAGAAACTCTTGCTCTAAGTGGCAGCTGCTAGTCACAAGGAGCTCTTTCCTTGCTATTTGGCCCTTCACAGAGAAAGCTAATACATGCAACAATTTTTTTTTTCCCAATTGTTAACATTAGCTTCAAACTGCTGTCTGACAAGCAACAAGTCATTATGCCTAAATCACAAAGGGAAAAGGTACCAAAGAACAGGACATCACTTGGCAATACAAGAGGCCCTACAAATCTGCTGTCCTTGGAAATATATCACTTCCACACTTACTGTTCCTGCTGTAACAGGACATTACAAGATGTTCTTTGCTGGACAATTTAACAAAAGGGTGCTCTGTTATAAGATACTTAAGAGAGACAGGATCTACAGTAGAGGAGTAAGTCTCCAGAGAACACAACACTGCATAGCCGATCTGGCCCTGCTGACTTCCCATCCAAAGTAACTATGGTTAGGGGAGGAACTCTGATTAGAAATGAATATTGACTAGAAATCAATTAATCAGAAATTTCTGATTAGAAATTAACATTGCAATACAAAAACATCACAAGAGTAAAAGCATAACTTTAAGCCCATAAAAATTTCCCCCAGTACTAAAGTCACCAGCAACAGACGATAAAGGCTGTGGGTTCTGTAACCTCTTCAACTTTGGGCAAGGGTCAACCTTTGGGTTAAGATTTTTCATCTAGGACAGGCAGGGAATGGAGAAGTTGATCACTGAACGCCAACTTCAATATTATGTTACTCATGGATATAATGGCACCCCACTTCAGTACTCTTGCCTGGAAAATCCCATGGACAGAGAAGCCTGGTGGGCTGCAGTCCATGGGGTTGCTGAGGGTCGGACACGACTGAGCGACTTCACTTTCACTTTTCACTTTCATGCATTGGAGAAGGAAATGGCAACCCACTCCAGTGTTCTTGCCTGGAGAATCCCAGGGACAAGGGAGCCTGGTGGGCTGCCGTCTATGGGGTCGCACAGAGTCGGACACGACTGAAGCGACTTAGCAGCAGCAGCAGCATGGATATAAAATCCAACAACCAGGTCTTACACTAAACAAAAGTATAGTGTAAGGAGAGAGTTATTTCCAAGTCCAAGGGTAGAATACCAGGGCAGGAGGCTGCAGCTGTTCCACGTTATCCTGCAGTTCTCCCCACGTGCACTAGGGGGCAGAGTTCTTCCAAAGGGGAGGTCATTAGCCTCCCGCGGTCCACAGACAGGCTTCGTGGGGACCCAGACCCCAACAAATCGAACACAAATTCTATGTCTCATCAAATTTCCTAAGAGACTCACAACACAAAAGCAAAATAAGGACCTCCTTCCTGCCACCAAAAAAAAGTTAAGAATTAGTGTCCCGCAGGCAGAGCCTTAGGTTTTCTTACAGATGAAAGCAATTAAACATAGCCCGCTGGTCTATCATCACTGGTTAACCTGCAACTCCTGCAGAACGTTCTGGTGCCTTCTTACAGGCATGAAAACAAAGGTCTATGGATTAGAAAACGCTAGTCTTACAGTTATAGTGTTCATTAAAAAAAAAAAAGTAGAAATATGCATTAATGAATGATTAACTACTTTCCAATTCACATTTCATCGTGAATGTAGGCATCACACGTGAGAAGCCACTTTTTGGGGAAAAAAAATGGATATTACTATTACACAAGAATATACCACTTTGGCCATTATAGACTATTTATATTACAGTAAGTGGGCACCTGGAAAGTACAATGACTTGAAATAATAAATCCAATTAACTCTGATAAAGCCAGATAGCCAACACAGAGGCAAACCCTCACCGATCTAAATTGCTGGAAGGTTCCAAAACTGTCCTGGGTTTACAAAACATCCCCTGGCTTTCAATGAAAGTCACATCAGACTCCTTAAGCTAACTAAGTTTACTTTGAGCCACTTCAAACCTCAAACTTAAATAGAATTTGTTAAATAAACACAACCAAGAAAGGAAAGGGAGCCAAGAAACCACAGTAACGCTCGATCCCAGGGAAAAAAAAAAAAAAAAAAAAGGTTCTCAAGTCAAGGGTTTCAAGTAACCGTGGTGTCCCACCCTCAATGACCCTAAAAGGAACATCAGTTCCATCTCTCAAAATAACCAAAGTGCGCCCTAAACGATTTTCTTTACATTCGAATTCAAAATCTTCCAAGGACAGTCAGCACAAACATGTGATCTTTTGATCTCACGCTCTGGAATGATCTCAAAGCCTGAAGGAGCACTTCTTGGGGAGCACTACAACCTACACTCCAAAGGTCCGACGGGCGAAGAACTCAAGTCAACGACTGAACGCTCGCCGCCCCCTTCTCACACTTCATTAAGCGTCTCCTCTGGAAGTGTTTGCGCCCCTCTCACAGGAAGCCGGCACATTTTGCAAAGGAAATACCAGACCAGACCTTTCTTGGAGAAAAGGCACGTCCCCGATGAGCCTTTTCATGGGGTTTCCCGGACCCCGGCAGCGGGGTGGGTAGCCCTCCCGTCGGGGCCCCTCGTCCGCCGGCTCACCTCGCCCGGGGCGCCGCGGGACAGCCGGTAAGCCAGCCGCCCCTGCGCCAGGACGCTCACCTTGGCGGCATCCCGGAGCCAAATGAGAGCGCGGGACAAAATAAAATCCCTCCCGGCTTATTCAGCCGTGAGACTTCCCACCCCGGGGCTCGATTTCTGGCGACTCCCCGAAAGTTTCGCCCTCTCGGGCTTAGCGCGCGCGGTAGCGGGTGTGCGAGCGGCGCGGGGGGCGCATCTCTTCCCTCCCCGGAGGCCAGGTCCCCGGCAGGAAGGGAGCCCGCGCCCGCCCTCCCGGCCGCGAGCTCACTCACCTCGGGGAAGAAGTTGTCCATTGTTCCCCGTGCGCTCCCCAACTTGCCCGAGTCCGGCTCCCAGCTCTCGCGGAAGTCAATGCAGCCCAAGGTCCGGGGGAACCATGCGTGTCACGGCGCGACTCCCAGAAACTCGAGCCCGCGGGGTTCCCCCGCTGCCATCTCCGTCTCCCCCTTCTCGGCTTTCGCACCTTTTGTTTGCCCAAACCCCAGTCTCTTAACGCATCCGTCCCAACTGCAGCCTTTGTCTCCTCGGGCTCCAAGTTCCTCACTCCTGGGCGCAGCGCTCGCGAGCGGAGAAGAACAGCTGGTGGCACATTCTTCCCCCGGGCTGGGGGAGGGCGGCGGGGGGCGATTGTGGAGCGCGCCCCACTCCCTCTGCGCTCCTGCCCGAGGCGCTTGGGGCGGGCAGGGGAACAGCGGCCACAGAGCGAGCCCCGGAGGTGGCTCTCCCGGCTCGAGCGCCGCGGCGGTGAGGATTCGGGCGCCCGGGTCTCACCGGCTCACGGTCACACCGAGACTCGCGGACAGGGGCGCACGGCCCGCCCCGCCCTCTCGCCCGGGCCCGCCCACTCGTTCGTCTCGCCCCGCCCACATCTGAGCCCCGCCCACTCAGCCGGCCCATCAGAAGCTCGTTGGCCACGCCCTACTCCTCCAGGAGCCCCGCCCTCAGCCCGCTCCTCCCCGCGCTTCCGCCAGGTTAGGCCTAGCCCGGCCAGCCGCCCCCAACTTCGCCCAGGCCCCGCCCACTCCGCGCCTTGGGCCGCGGCGGGCTTGGAGGCTCGGAGGCGGGCGGGGCCCGAGCGGCTCGCGGACTACCTCCCCGCCTCCTCCCCTCCCGACCTTGGGGAAGGGAGGAGAAGTTGACTCCCCTCTGGTGATAGAGACCTAATAGTCACCGAGGAGGAGGAGGGGTTGGGGGATTTGTGTGTGTGTGTGTGCCTTTGATCTTTAGCAGACCCTGGAACCGGCTCAACGTGGATCTCATTAATGCAGCTCGGCAGATGAGCGACGCCGGGGACGGAAGCGCGATCCGAGGAGCTGCCCCGGCTGTTGGGCCAGATCAAAGCAGAGAACGGAGGCTGATCAGAATTTCTGGAAGCCGCCTACCCGGGTGGAGTTTCTCTCCTGCACTCAGGTTACAAGTTTTCGTCGCGGCGGGAAAATTCAGTTTTGTAAACTGGAAGAGGACGTGGCCAATTACACCTTTAAAAAATGTAACCCTTTCCACGGACCCAAAGAAAGCAGATAGCCAAATGGAAGCGGGTGAAGGCTCAAATCCTCCCATCCCCGTACCGAGTCCTGGGTTCTCTGGGGCAACTCCTCGAACTTTAGCGTGCACAGGAATCACCTGGGAATCTGGTTAAAACGCAGATTGGACTTGTTTAGGGTGAGCGCTGATAATCTTGCATTTCCAGCAAGTTTCAGCTGCCTTGTGCTCTTCTGCAAACTGGAACCTGTCTGTAACAGAAAATGGGAGCAAAGGTTTAAAAACTTTTGTAGCAATGTAAAAAACACCACGACACAGAAGCACGTGATTGGTGGACTCTTTGAACCGAGAATAAACCAGTTTGGGTGTTGTCAGACTCCTGGTGAGTCATACCTGGCACAGCAGGGGTTTCGTATTGGTACCTGGCAGATTGGGAACAAAAACGACTGGTTCTTAACCACAGGTGGTTTGAGAAACTCTCTCTAGGGGATTTGGCAACTGCTCATCCTTTAAAACTCAAGTCAGAAAGACACCTTTCCTGGGAAGCCTGTCCAGAGGTGTCCAGCCACTCACACCACTGCCAGCTCCACTTAACGACCAGGTGTGGTTTATCCTAAGACTGTTGAGGAAACTATATCATATTGGAGTAAAACTATATTCTATAGGGTTGTTTTTTTTAATTGATGTCCTTCCCATCTTCAATTGAGAAAATAGAAGTGCCTTGCTTTCCAATATCCTCAGACTGTTTCAGAGAATGAATGAATGTCATCCTTGTGTGAAAACTCAAGCCTGTTTGTAACCTCTGTCAGAGCAGTTCTTCAGCATTAATATCGTTGTACCCATTCCCTTTAGAAAGAGTCAGGGTATAAACTAATACTTGATACTGTGCTCTGTGACTGCCCTGTTTCACAGGTTTACACATGTAAGCCATTAACAATTGTGTCCCAGGTTGCACGGAAAGTTAAGATGGAGCCAGGATAAATACCAACCAGGCACCAATCACAGGGCTTAGTCAAATGAGTCCTGCTGCCACCTGTGTTCAGATACTGGCACAGAGCAGTTACAGCCATTATGGTGTTAATCTGTATAGAACATCTTTCAAGAGAAAGTACCAGGCAGCTTGTTGAAGCGAGGGTGTGGATATGGCTTGGTTCCCAGCCGCAGCCCAGCCAACTGGCAGCCTTGGCCATGGTCATTTCAAAGTCACTTCGCAATACTGGCTCATCAGTTGTAACAGACGTACCATGCTAATACAACACGTTCATAATAGAGGAAACAAATAGAGGGACACTTTGCCCTCAATGTTTCTGTAAAGTTAGAACAGCTCAAAAAAATAGCCTGTTAACTTTTAAAAGTCACTTCCCTACTGATTAAGAAGATGAGGTTAATAATTACATACCCCCAACTTGCCTCCTAAAATAATTTTGAGCGAGATCCAATACATAAGGGTTAAATTTTACTGAATTGGTGGTGGTGGTATAGTCGCTGTGTCATGTCCTACTGTTTGCAATCCCATGGACTCTAGCTCACCAGGCTCCTCTTGTCCATGGGATTTCCCAGGCAAGAAAACTGGAGTGGGTTGTCATTTTCTTCTTCAGAGGATCTTCCCCACCCAGGGATCAAACCCTCATCTCCTGTGTCGGTAGGTGGAATCTTTACCACTGAGCCACCTGGGAAACCCTTTACTGATTCACATTTCTTTAGAAAGTTTATACCACTTTATCAAAATCCCCTAGGACAATTACTTAAAAGAAAAAACAAACCAAAAATCTTATGACTGTATCTCAGGGCGGCCTGGGTGCCTAAGAATCTGCATTTTAGTAATCACTCTAGACAGTTCTGAGTTTGAGAATCATTGCTTTGGGTTGTCAACGTTCATCAGATTTTCCATATAAATGCACAATCTCAAAAAGCTGTAAAGATAAACTGTATCAGTAAGCTCCTATTTACTGAACAGACAGCAAAGTGCTATTTTAAGCATTCTAAACAAGATACCAAGGGCTTCTAAGGGCTTCCCTGGTAGCTCAGTTGGTAAAGAATCCACCTGCAATGCAGAAGACCCCAGTTCAATTCCTGGGTCGGGACGATCCCCTGGAGAAGGGATAGGCTACCCACTCCAGTATTCTTGGGCTTCCCTTGTGGCTCAGCTGGAAGAGAATCTGCCTGCAATGTGGGAGACCTGGGTTGGGAAGATCTCCTGGAGAAGGGAAAGGCTACCCACTCTGGTATTCTGACCTGGAGAATTTCATGGACTGTATAGTCCACGGGGTGGCAAAGAATCGGACGCAACTGAGTGACTTTCACTTTCAAACAAGATACCAAACTTTCAAGTATTTGGAGTGGAATCAGTTGTTTTAAAAAAATATGTTAAATTTACAAGGGCTTTGACAAAATTGGACTGAGAAGGCGAAGCATTTTAAATCAGCAGATTTCTAAGAATATCATTCTTGTTACCATTGTTGAAAAGTTAAGTACTTCCTTTCAAGGGGCCCCGTGACCCAATGGTCAAAGCTGTTTGGACTAAAACATCAAACCCTGTCCCCTAAGAAGTGACAGAGGGAGACTCCAGAATGTTAATACCAGAATGGACACATTCTCTGAGGCCAAGTTCCTTCTTAGTTATCCTACTTATTTCTCAAACATGATCATGGAATGTTACATTTGCAAAATAAAGCAAGAAAAAAGCTCAAGTGACATTCTCTTCTTTAGCTGCAAATATTAATCCATAAGGGACAGAAACGTACTTGTATATAGATGGGACAATTTTCCCATTTTAAGGAGGACTTTCCTATGGGCATGTATGTGAATAAGAACTATAATCTTCTGTTTTTATTTCCATCACGTGTTTGTTTGTTTTCAGCTGAAATGAGTTGTGATTTCCTTGTGGTTTTGGACTGCGTTCTTTTGTTGTTGTGTTGTGTTGTGTTGTGTTGTGTTGTGTTGCTGCTGGCAGGTCCTAATCTGGATGTGACTTTGTGTACAGTGGCTTCTTCATTACCTCTGTTTTTATAAAATACTCACCTCTAATTGCTCCAGTCAGACTAATGGTTTAATGACTAGTTAGAGGAAGAGAAAGTTCTGGAGTTTCTTCACACAGATTAGAAGTTAATAACTGACACAACCTTAAAATCCTGTTTTTCATGCTTAACTGAACAGCAGTTCCTTTCAGTTCACTTATAGTTTGGGATCTTTAAAAATTCACATGCTTTTGCATTTTGAACAAACAGAAATTAAGGGAATCTCTTTGTGTTCTTTAAATTTTTAATCAAGTTGGTCATTTCCCATAACAATTCAAAATCCTCAAGGGAGTTTTGGGTTTTGTTTTGTTTTTTGTTGTTTTTCATGTGAAACTTAAAACAATTGTGAAAGATTTCTTTAGAAAGAATTAAATTTGGAGGAAAAAAAATACCTGAAATGTTTCACATTGTAGTAGAATTAAACAAGTACCAACACAGAAATGAAGCACAGATAAGACACTCAAAAAAAATGATTTGCTAGCAGTCATTTTTCTAAACAAGACGGGTTACAGCTAAGGTGTAATTTACCTCATTAGAGAGCCCTCAGTGGACAGCCAATGCCACCTAAATCCCCATCACTTCACACTGCAGCAATGCTTTCTAAATTGATATCCCATACAAACACAGAGAGTTGTATTCATAAATGAATCCATTTCCAGTTAAAGGGCGGTGTCCTGGTATTATTGAGTGTGATAAATAAACGGTATAAAGATCCATGAAACCATCCATGATGATATATTCTACCCACGTGGAGTATATTTCTCTTTGATTTCTTTGAATCTTCACACTCTCTCTTAGATCAGAGTGGCTCCCAGACTGACTTTCCAAAGCTTACTGTATTTCCAACTCTGTTGTTAATCACAACATCTCCCACTTCCAAACCTTATGTCTCTACTTACTCCCTGCTTCCTGCATCTTCAATCCTTCCTGCTCACATTTTCCAAGCCAACAAATGTGATCATGTCTCTTTCATTTGAAAATGGCTGCTTCTGAACCCAATTACTTCCTAAACTGGGCAATCTTTCTTCCAACCCCTGACTTTCCACTCTCTGCATGTCATCTCCAAGCACTTGACTCTTCAGTAACTGATGACTGAATTTTTGCCCCCACCCTGTTTTCTTGAAGATCACTGTGACCTCGAAATAATCATATTCAGCAACCTATTTTCAAATTCCATGCTCCTGGATCCCCACCCTCTTTTGAAACTCTCACTTCTCAGCTTTGGGGCCAGCTTCACGGGAATGCAGCAGTGGCTAATTGCACAGGACCCGAAGCTCAGAAAAGGCCCCAGGTTTGGCTTAATACTCTGTTGTATTGTCTTAAATCCTAATAAGTTTTGAGTCAGGGGCCCTCCTTTTCCATTTTGCACTGAGCTCCCAAAATTATGTAGCCAGTCCTACCTAGCTTTAAAGCGCTGCATTTGTCTGGTCCTCTCATCTTTTTGACCTCATTCTCTATCACTTTTAAAGCCTCCCCTCCTCCCTCCATTCTCCAAAATACAGTCAACCCTAAGCCCACATTCTTTTCTCTGCTCTCACATTAATTGCCATTAATTCTCAGTACTTCAGCTTCCATCTCTTCATAAATGATTCCCAAGCCCCTAACTCAAGCACAGTGAAGTCCCAGCCCCACGTTTCCAACCACCTGTTGGATTTTCTCCTAGTGAGGTCCTTCTCATCTCTCATGTTCCTAAACTAACCATTCTTCACTCTCCATCCATTTTTACCAACTTTCCTATATTTATGCATGGAATAACCCCAAGTTAATCATCTTGATGAGTCAATATCCATCCTTCAGGGCTGCCCAGGATCTTCCAAAGGTCCTATCCACATGCTGAGAGTGTCCTCACATTGGGTATCCCTCTAACCCACGCGGAACCTTCATGTGTCCTTTGCGCCAAACATGTGATTTCAGTCCTACCAATTAGACATACCCACTTAAGGTTTAACCTGGGGAATAAACTACATGGGGACAAAGGGGAGGTTCAGAGAGTCAGTGCTGGTAGCAGAACTGGGGCCCAAGGTATGTTTTCAGCTGTGGGGACACCACTCCTAGGCTGCCCAGTCGGGTTCTTAAGTTGGTAATTGAAGCAGCCTCCTACCAGCCGGGACTGCCCTGGGCTCTGTTTCTAAGAATTGTTTCCGGAAGCTTAGCCTAAAGCTCATTCCTTCAGCCTTTCCAACGATGTGGCAAGCTCTGTCATACTGTTTAATAATCTCCTCTTGCTTAAATTCTTCAAAGTGGATTTTGTTTTCTGCCACTTGCCAGTAAATTAGGAGAGATGATGCCCTTAGATTGAGGAAAGCGGGGTCCTGTGCTTGGGGGTGCTTTCTCAAAATGCTCCAAGTCCCATTTGGCTCCTGGGATTGGCTGGGGCCAGCGGTGCCATTCAGAGAGGCCACCCTGGACCCAGATCAGGTCCTCTGTGTCTTCAGTCTCTGCCTTTTCTCTTTGGGGTACTTAGTAACCCTCTACTGCACACTTGGTGTCATCCGAAAGTCCAAAGCTGGCGTTTATGGGGGTCCTCATGGAGCTAATAGCCGGACCTCAGTCCCAGGAAGGCAGCCACCTAGATTTTCCTGCTGATCCATGCAGCGTGGTTTTCACAGGATTGTGAGCGACTGGGCCACCAAGGTGATGCTGAAAGGCTGATTCTGTATGACTTTCACTCCCTTTGGGCACAGGAGGACTGAAGTACTCTTTGCCCAGCAGTCTCCCAGTAATATTGGGCTTAGCCTGTGTGTAGACTCCTGTGTCAGGCCTCACCCATGTGTTCCAACTTGCAGTGTTACTGCCTGAGCCTACAGCATCATTGGACAGTGGGTGGTGGTGGGGAGCTGGCAGATATGTTTGCCCTGTGTGTTTCCCATGCCTGGTAGGCAGAATGGTCATTGTCTTTCTTCCATGGGACCTGCTCCTCATGTCAGGCCATCCTCCTGGGTTAATCGCACCTGTCTCCTCCTTGGTTCTCTAGACACTTGTCCTGCAGTGTCAATCTGTCCTTGACATCAACATCCGTACTTGCCTTCAGTCAGTGTGGTGTTGTTTTATTCCTGTGGGTGGACTTAATCTGAACTAGATGAGAGATGGAGATGAGCATTTCTCAAGAAAATGGGACCCACTGTACTCATGGGCCTCTCGCTTGGCCTCCCCATTGGTGTGTGGACAGCAAAGTGCGGTCAACATTGAAATCGACCTTGTGCTCAGAATAACTCGATTGCAGCCTGAAGGGTTCAAGAGAAGATGTAATAGGAAGATGTGTGGCTTAATGGTTCTGCTAAAAATTCTCACTGGTTAATGTAACATGACCTGAAGATGAATTATTATCTGAATTTTCCTGCATACTCAGGGTTGGACTTGCATTTGTGGCCACCATCAACAAAGCACTGACACAACCTTTGAGAGTGTCACTCGCAGCCAATTTCACAGGCACAGGATGTATGACGTAATATCATAAACGATGATGCAACAGCCATGAAATTAAAAGACGCTTACTCCTTGGAAGAAAAGATATGACCAACCTAGACAGTTTATTAAAAAGCAGAGACATTACTTTACCAACAAAGGTCCATCTAGTCAAAGCTATGGTTTTTCCAGTTGTCATGTATGGATGTGAGAGTTGGACTATAAAGAAAGCTGAGTGCTGAAGAATTGATGCTTTTGAACTGTGGTGTTGGAGAAGACTCTTGAGAGTCGTTTGGACTACAAGGAGATCCAACCAGTCCATCCTAAAGGAAATCAGTCCTGAATATTCATTGGAAAGACTGATGCTGAAGCTGAAACTCCAGTACTTCGGCCACCTGATGTGAAGAACCGACGCACTGGAAAGGACCCTAATGCTGGGAAAGATTGAAGGCAGGAGGAGAAGGGGAAGACAGAGAATGAGATAGTTGAATGGCATCACCGACGTGATGGACATGAGTTTGAGTAGGCTCTGGGAGTTGGTGATGGACAGGGAGGCCTGGCATGCTGCCATCCATGGGGTTACAGAGAGTCAGACACGACTGAGCGACTGAACTGAACTGATGATGCAACAGCATTAAATAAATGACATGAAGAAACTGCAGAGGTCAGAATTTCTATATTATTTTTAAATAACCAAGCTCTGAAGAGCTATGACACTATGGAGACATTTCCCTATCCTTTTCTCATCATGAGAAATAAGAAATGAGCCACTAATGGCACATTTGACAATTAAAATGTGAGGAGGTCTTTCCTGGATGAGAACAGGAAGGGCTGGTGCCCGGACCCTAGAAGAATCTTTGTGTACACTCAGAGGAATAAACAAATACTGATAGGTTCATTATTGTGAATCTTCAGGGAGGAATCAGTGTACATTACATGGATTCATGCATTTTGTAATGTATTTTATATCAAATTATTAATATACACAGGAGTCCCCAAATCCTAAGGGAAAAAAGTACAAGAACAGCTTATGGCTGACCTACAAGTGAGAAATTTGGGGTTATAATTCATGGGCTGCATCCCAGGGCTGGTTTTCCCAAGTGGTGCTAATGGTGAAGAATCTACCTGCCAATGCAGGAGATGCAAGAGATGCAGGTTTGATCCCTGGGTCAAGAAGATCCCCTGGAGAAGGAAATGGCACCCCACTCCAGTATTCTTGCCTGGAAAATCCAATGCACAGAGAAGCCTGGTGGAGCTACAGTCCATGGAGTCACAAAGAGTCAGACATGACTGAGCGACTAAGCACATCCCAGAGCCAGTTCCATACAAAGTCTAATAACCTGGCACGGCCTTGACTTCCACACCTGAAATCACCTGAAGTCATTGCGACTGCTTTGGGTTCTTAAATGAGTTAAGAACTTCTGAGTTAGGAATATGTTTGGGATACTGTTTTATGTTTTTGGGTTTTTCCTCTAATGTTTCCATTAAATGCATTTATGCTGCTGCTGAGAATATTAGGAAAAAATCAGATAAGTACAGAAGATTGTTTATTTTAAAAAGTCTGGGGTAGAGTTGTTTAGAATTATTACAAAGCTGGATGCAATTTAGATGCCCCTCAGCAAGAGATGGATTGAGTAAATTATAGTAAATGTGCCCCACAGCATATCTGGATGTGAGTTACTGTTTCTGCATGATGAACCCCCTCAAACTAAATGGCTTCAGACAACAATGACTTATTATTTCTCGCAGTTCCCAGCCTGACTGCCCTGTCACCTGGGCTTTCTGAGGCAGCTGCAGGAGGACAGGTGGCAGCTGTGGCTGGTGAGGGGACCCAGCCTTCCTCCTGGGATGGAGGCCTTGCTGGGGCAGCTGGCAGCTCTCCCCCGGGTCTTCACACCGCAGAGGACTCAGGACTCCATTCGTGCACATGCAAAGAAGTCACAGGATGTTGCTTCTGCCACATTTTATTGGTCAAAGCCTGACTGTTGCAGATTCTAGGCTGTCTTGATGGAAGGAGGGGAGAGAGTGTTAAAATGTAGATGATACCACATTTACCATTTTAAAGTAGACAGAGGCATTTAGGGGACTTCCCTGGTGGTCCAGTGGTTAAGAATCTGCCTTGTAATGTAGGGGACGCAGTTTCGATCCCCGATTGGAGAACTAAGATCCACATGGTACAAAGCAACTAAGCCTGTGTGCCCCAAGTACAGAGCCCACCACCACAACTAGAGAGTCCTCAACGGAAGTCCCCTGTGCCACAATTAAGACCCAACGCGGCCAAATAAATAAATAAATATTTTAAAAATAAAGTATACAGTGGCATTTAGTACATTCACAATGTTTACAACCATCTATCTAGTTCCAAAATATTTTCACCACCTCAAAAAGAAACCTCATAACCATTCAACAGACGCCTAGATTCACACCTACCCCCTGTCTCGGGCAATTTCACTTAAATGGAAGCATGCATACCTTTTGTGACTGGCCTCTTTCACTCAGCACAATGCTTTTAAGGTTCATCTGTGTTGTAACCTGCATCAGTACTTCATTCCTTTTTACAGCTGAGTAATATCCCATCGTATGGATAGAGCACATTTTGTGTATCCATTTGTCTAACTGATGGACATTTGGTTAGTTTCCGTGTTACAGCTGTTGTGAATACTGGCACTATGAATACTTAAATACCTGTTTTCAGTTCTTTTAGGCATATTCCAAGAAATGGAATTGATGGGCCAAATGGTAATTCTATGTTTCCCTTTTCTAGGAACCACCAAGCAAAAGTTGCAGAATGACATGGTTCATCTGCAGACTACAGAAATTTAAGAAAAGTAAATGATGGCTATAAGCAGACATGTTTACTTTGCTCTCATAAACAAAGCCTGGAGAGTTGGGATGCTCCATAAAGCCTTCAAGAACATCAGCTCCTTCCAGTTCTCTCTCCACAGTGGGCCACAGTGGATTTTAGCCTCACAATTCAAGAAGGCAAATGTCCAGTGACAGATAAATGGATAGAGAAGATTGGTACATATATACAATGGAATATTATTCAACCATAAAAAGGGAGGAAATTGGGTCATTTGTAGAGATGTGGATGGACCTAGAGTCTGTCACACAGAGTGAAATAAGACAGAAAGAGAAAAATAAATACCGTATTATTAAGGCATATATGAGGAATCTAGAAAAATGGTACAGATCAACTGATTTGTGAGCAGGATTAGAGACGCAGATGTAGAGAATGGACGTGTGGACATAGCAGGAAAAGGGGTAGGATGAACTGGGAGACTGGTGTTGACACAGGTACATTGCCGTGTGTAAAATAGTTAGCAGGAAGCTGCTGTGTATCACAGGAATCTCAGCTCAGTTCTCTGATGACCTGGATAGGCGGGATGAGGGGTGGGAGGAAGCTTCAAGAGGGAGGGGATATATGCGTACATACAGCTGACTCACTGTGTTGTACTGCAGAAACCAGCACAACATTGTAAAGCAACCATACTCAAATAAAAAGACAAGAAGAAGAAGAAGGCAGTCTCAGCTTCCTAGGCTGCAGGAGGCCGTGGGGGACAGCGGCTGACAGAGGGGGCAAAGGGCACACCCACAATCCCTTGGGGCAGATTCCAGGAGTTGTCATGGAGCACACCTACTCACTCTTGACCAGTCACCAGGGACAAGGAATACTGAAAAATGGGATATTTATTCTGGGCTTTTATTTACCCAGCTAAAAACTGATACTTAGAAGAAGGAAAGAATAGATACTAAAGAACAGGAAGAAAAAAAGCAAAAATGTTGAATAGACATTATCTCTAGATAACAAGTACAGGGCAATCAAACATTATTCTTGACCTTTTTCTATATTTTCTGAATTTTTTTTTTCTTTTGGCTGTGCTAGGGCTTTGTTGCAGCATTCAGGGGCTTCTCTAATTGTGGCATCCTGGCTTAGTTGCCCTCAGCACATGGGATCTTAGTTCCCCAACCAGGGATCAAATCTGCGTCCTCTGCATTGGAAGGTGGATTCTTACCCACTGGACCACTAGGGAAGTCCCCATATTTTCTGAATTTTTTGATACCTATATAATCAAAAGAATTGTTCTTATTTTGAAAAATAAAAATATATTTCTTTTATCAGAGCAGAACTTCATTTAGTCTCCCTTTCTTTCAATTGTTTTTTTTTTTTTTTTACATTCTCTTCCATTATAGGTTATCACAAGATACTGAATAGAGTTCCCTGTGCTATATAGCAGGTTCTTGGTTATTTAATATATAGTAGTGTGTATATTTTAATCCCAAACTCCTAATTTATCCATCCACGCCCCCTTCCCCTTTGGTAACTATAATTTTGTTTTATATGTCTATTCAATTACTTTTTTAAATGTTCATTTTGTATCTGTGATGTCATGTATTAGAATATATAAAGATGAGTAAGACAGAGTCTCTAAGGAAATCAATAGACCCGTTGCAGAGTGATACTAAAAGATAATTTTGAAATGACTGGAAATTTCTGTAGTAGAAGCATACACAAAGTTTTAAGGAAACGTTTAAAATAAAAAGCAAAGCTTAAGGGAGTGTCATGAGCTGAATTATGTTCCCCCAAACTCACATGTTGAAGCCTCACTTAGCATGAATTTGGAGACAAGGCCCTTAAAAGGTGATTAATAAAAAATGAGACTGCTAGGATGGGCTCTAATTCAACATGACTGGTGTCCTCACAAGAAGAGGAAATTTGGACACACAAAGAGACACCAGGGATGCTCACACAGAATAAAGAGCACATGAGGACACAGCAAGAAGGCAGCATCTGGAAGCCCAGGAGAGAAGCCTCAGAAGAAACTAACTCTGGACTTCCCCGGTGGTCCAGTGGTTAAGAATCTGCCTCTCAGTGTAGCGAGGCAGGTTTGATCCCTGGTCTGGGAACCAAGGTCCCATGAACCACACCTAGAGAATCTGAGTGCAACAAGACCAAGTGCAGTCTAATTAATTAATTAATCAAAAGAAGAAGAAACCAACCCCACACCAACACCCTGATCTGACTCCTAGCCCATCCCTTCTCCAGCGGATTTCCTGGACCCAGGAATTGAACCAGAGTCTCCTGCATTGAAGGCACATTCTTTACCAACTGAGCTATCAGGGAATCCTGCCCTAGCCTCTAGAACTGTGAGTAAACCAGTTCTGTTGTGTAAGTCACCAAGTCTGCAATATTTTGTTATGACAGCCCTAGCAAGCTAATACAGGGAATCAGGAGAAAATTCCCAGAGAGCAGCACTGGAACCAGGGCTCAGTGGATGAGAAGGCATCTACCAGGTGAGGAAAAGAGGAAAGCGCATTCCAGGAAAAGGGAAAAGCTCAGAAATAAGAAAAGCAAGTTCAGCCAAGCGTACCGAGGATGCTTAGCACAGAGACTGTGTGTGTGGGGCTATAGGAGACAAACCTGGGGGGCACGCGTTAACCTCTCGTTAGGTTAGTTTACACCTAGTAGGATGCTAGTACGTGCTTGATGATTGACTCTATGGAGCGGATAGCCCTGATTTGTTGTTTAGTCGCTCAGTCATGTTTGACTCTTTTGTGACACCTTAGACTGTAGCCTGCCAGACTCTTCCGTCCATGGGATTTTCCCGGGAAAGAATACTGGAGCAGGTTGCCATTTCCTTTTCCAGAGGATCTTCCCAACCTGGGGATTGAACCCATGTCTCCTGCATTGTAAGGCGGATTCTTTACACTGAGCCACCTGGGAAGCCCTCAGCCCTGATTTACAAAACATCATTTGCCAGTTTCTGTGGCCATAAATGGTCTCGTCATGGCTGATTTCAGGGATTCACCAAACGTGGTGTTGGGAAGAGCCCCACAGAAGCACATCGTTATTCGGTCTTTCCACCCAATAAAATACAAGAGATATCACTAGCTTCAAGTGCAGAGATAAGAGTGAAATGTACTAGTATAATTTATGAGCAATGTGTTGAGTATTTACTGTTGGGGGTTTTAATGTAATTTATTTAACTGTAAGTTTAAATAACTGTAACTGATGGCTGTGTTTAACAACTGGCTCACAACATTTTGGAAAATTTAACAATTTGTTCTCGTGAATCACGAGCACACCCCTGTTTACATCTACTATTTTATAAATTATTGCTCTTGCCCTTAGGGGGTGTTAAGACTCAAAAAATAATGCATAGCACTTTTTATCATCAGGTTGAGGAGATAACACCCACATGTCCAAAAAACCTGGGTTAATTGCTAAGAAGTTAGAGGGTTGTGGGAGGACTCTCCATGGCTAAAGCAGTAGTTAAACCATCACAGAAGAGGTGGGATTAACTGGAATCTTCAAGAAGAAGGGTAAGGGAATTTTTGGAATGTGAAAGGAAGATAAAGAAGGATGGAGACCATGAGATAGACAGCAGAATGGATGGATGGACTTTTCAAATCAGATGCCCTCCATGGGCTTAACTCCTTAATCAACTGGGAGATCAGGTGATTTGCACATTTGCTCTGATAAATGTGCTGGGTTAACTCATTGTTATCTTGAAAGCCAGAGTATTGTAGCCTTCGGAGAGTTAGAGGTGAAGGGCGCCTGGCCACATAAACCATAGGGTAAAAGGGTTTAGGAGAGGAAAGGCATTGTAATCCGAGCAATGTAGGATCAGGTCCAAGTCAGGGATAAGTGGGAAGGCATCAGGAGAAGAAGATACAGAAAAACTAGGCTGGGGATCCCACACTCACTGAGGTCACAGACACAACCACGTGGGGACTCCGCCATCTTCTCTCTTGAGACCACCATTCTACCCGTGGCTTTACTTCCTGCCCTCCCCCCCCCCAGACAGCATCATTTCCACCTTGCGCTCTCTGGTCCCATCTTTCCTTACGCCCCTCCTCCTCGCTCCAGCATCATCTTCCCTACCAGGCCTTTCTGGTCAGCTCACAACATGCTCTAGCAGCCCCATCTCTAAATCTCTCATTGAAGCTACGTCATCCTCCAACTCCCACACCTTGGTCTGCACGACAAAACATCCCCCAGGCATTCTCTCTCCAGGGACCTCCTCTGCCTTTCCGCCCCGTCTTCCCCAACTGTCCCTCCTCTCCACTGCCAGTGTCATCAGTGATTTTTCTGCTCTACAGGTGCTGAAGCGATATCTTAAAATGTATATCAACACTACTTTACAGTTGCACTTAAACTCTGCAAGGAACTCCTTTACATTTAGTATCAAATACCAGCTCCTTCCAGGCTGATAAAACTCTGCAGGAATGACCCTGCAATCACACTGGCCTTCTGGAGCTTGATCCTGCCTCAGGGGCTTTGCACAGGTGTTCCCTATACCTGTGATGTCTCCTCACTTTCCATCACCCCCTCCACTCTGCACGGCTGCCACATCTCCTGGTTCAGGGTTCAGCTCAGGTGTCCTCGGACCAGCCCATCCAGCTCTGCATGGACACACGTGTCACACACTGTCATGTCGCATCACTTATTTCCTTCATGGTGTTTATCTCTCATTGTTTATCTATTTATTTGGCTGCTCCAGGTCATAGTTGCAGCATGTGGGATCTAGTTCCCTGACCAGGGATGGAACCCCGTCCCCTTTCACTGGGAGCTGGGAGTCTTAGCCACTAGACCACCATGGAAGTCCCGAGTTTATTACTCTGAAATTATCTTATATTCCCTTTGTTTTCCTCAGGGGTCAGCAAATTATGGTCCATGGGTCAAATATGGAACAAAACCTGTTCCTGAAATGCAGGTTTATTAGAATGAGCTGCTTCCATTTACTGACAGATCCTTCATAGAGCTGAGTAGTTGTAAGACATGGTTAGATAGCATCACTGACTCAACAGACATGAATTTTAGCAAACTCTGGGAGACAGTGAAGGGCAAGGAAGCCTGGCGTGCTGCCGTCCATGGGGTCGCAAAAAGTCGGACATGGCTTAGCAACTGAACAACAACAAAAGACCTCATGGCCTATAGAGCCTAAAATATTTATATTTGTCCCTTTCAAAAAGATCTGTGGATCCCTGGTTTCCTTATTTATGTGCTTGCTGTCTGCCTTCCTCTGTTAGCATACCAGTTCCCTGAGAGCAGGGGTGTACCTCTATCACCCGCTGTATCTCAAGCGCCCGAAGGAATGTCTGTCACTATAGCATAAATGAAGGGGTGATAACGAAGAAGTGATAGTATTGTTAGCACAGCGATTTGTGCGTTAACACCGGTCCAGTCTAATCATAACACCAATACTACAGCATTGTCATTACCACTAAGGGTTAAGGTATATCAACAAGAACTAGTCTGGGCTGCTCTAAATGCTTTGCTTGCATTATCCTATCAGCAAAGGAGGTTTCATTCTACCCATTTTATGTAGGAGCAAATAGAGACTCAGGATTCGAGCAATGACCCAGCTTCCCTCTGTTGAGCAGCGGCACACAGCTGGGTGAGGTCACTCCAGTTTAAGCTCTTTTTCTGTCCTACCCTGGAAAGACCCTGAACTTCAGAGCAAGATAGGACTGAGTTCAAAACCAGACTTTACCTCCCTACAACTTTGAACTTGGCAATTTGTCTAGGGTGAAGCTGGCAAATTACTCCCTAATTCCCAGGATGGAATAAGCTACAGAAAGTAACATCTGACTCAGAGTGGGTGCTCAGAAAAGTTCATTTCCTTCTGTCTTTTTTTCAGACGATGAATGGGACAAGTTTCATTCCATCCACACTTGACCTTACACTTGGCGGTGGGCCAGGGCATGTGCAGCCTGGTGTTCTGCCTGGCCGGGCAGCGGTGCTGGTGTTTTCACAATGGGGACAGCCCTGACCTGGCCTGGAACCCCTGGGAGCCCCCACTCCCCATACTCCTTTCTAACCCTGGCCACTTACCTTGATTGGAAATTATCCCACCCCCTCTTCAGCTGCTTTGCCTTCAGGATATAGAGTTCTGTTTAGCCGTCTTCTGTCTGTACCCTCTCATACTGATCACTGCCGTAGAACAAACAGAGAAACAGCAAATGAACATAATATTCAGCAAGAAAGAGAATGCCAGTGGTCTGGGCACTGGCAGAGAATGATGCAAACGGAGAAAGTCATGAAAAGTTTTGTAGGAATCTCAATATGTTAAAAATATATTAATTCGATGTTGCCAGAAAAGAGCATTGGGGGTGGTGGGGGGGCGGTGGTGACAACAGTGACAGGGAGAGATATTATAGGTTATGACTTAGTCATGGGACTCTGAACTAAGCAAGGGACCCAGCGCTGGTAGGCTTAAGGGGGGAAGGAATTTACTTGCAGCATATGGGGCAGCTGGTAGAAGCCAAGGGTGGGATCAGAGGGCAGGGGCTTCCTCTTTCGGCATCATGTTGAAAAGATAGCACCTCCCACCTGGTGTGAAGAGGTGACTCATTGGAAAAAGACACTGATGCTGGGAAAGACTGACGGCAAGAGGAGAAGGGGGCGACAGAGGATGAGATGGTTGGATGGCATCACCAACTCAATAGACATGAGTTTTAGCAAACCCAGGAGATGGTGAAGGACAGAGAAGCCTGGTGTGCTGCAGTCCATGGGGTCACAAAGAGTCAGACGCAACCGAGCAACTGAAGAATAACAACTCACCACAAACACCTTATTATGTTGGGTACAATACCATGGTGGTGGTTCAGTTGCTAAGTCTGTCTGACTCTTGTGACCCCATGAATTGTAGCCTGCCACGCTCCTCTGTCCATGGGATTTCCCAGGCAAGAATACTAGAGAGGTTGCTGTTTCTCCAGATAATACCATAGGCATCCTTTAAAATTCATGTCTATCCAAAATGAGAGGCATTCTACAAAATTCTTGACTAGTACACCTCAAACTGTCATCAAAAACAGAAAGACAGAAGCTGTCACAGACCAAGGAGGCTAAGCAAACATGAGGACTAAATGCAATGCTGGATCCTAGAACAGAAAAGGGATATTCCTGGAAAAACTAGTGAAATGCAAGCAGTCTAAAGTTTAGTTAAAAATAACATACCAGTGTTGGTTTCTTCATTTTGACACATGTACAATGTAACGTAGGATGTTAACACAAAAGGAACAGTCCGTACCATCTTAGTGGCTTTTCCATAAATCTAAAATTATTCCCCTCCCCCACCGAAAGTGTGTTTGTTTAAAAAGATTTTAAAGGTACACAGGGAATCCACAAAGGTCCAAAGAAAGACAAGGTAAAACCCACAGTGGCAAGTGGGTCCCCATGTCTAAGAGGAATGGGACACAAGGCTCCCATGAGTCACAGCTGAGACTCTTACATAAAACATGAGTCCTCCAAGGCTACACCCTCAGTAATGCCCAGCCTTGAAGGTTCCCAACTCTTGTCAAAGACACTGACAAGAAAACTTGTCAACTAGGGCCTTGATGTGAAGTGAAAAATAGAAATTTTCTTGGGAGCTCATAAACACAGGCAGCTCTTATTCTGGTTTAGATTTTCAATTTGTACTACCACCACCCCCTCCATTCATATGTTGAAATCCCAGCCTCCAGTACCTTGAAATGTGACTGTATTTGGAGACAGGGCTTTCAAGAGGTGATTAGGTTCACATGAGGCCATCAGTGTGTGTGCTCAGTTGTGTCCAACTCTTTGCAACCCCATGGACTGTGACCCGCCAGGCTCCTCCATCCATGGGATTTTCCAGGCAAGAATCCTGGAGTGGGTTGCCATGCCCTCCTCCAGGGGATCTTCCCAACATTGACAGGCAGATTCTTTACTGCTGAGCCACCTGGGAAGCCCCTGAGGCCATTCGGGTGGGCCTTAATTCAATGTGACTTGTGTTCTTATAAAGAAGAGGAAATTGGAACAGACAGAAAGACACCAGTAGCATGTTGGCACACAGAAGGAAGAGCGTGCGAGGACACAGCAAGAAGACATCCACCTACAAGCCAAGGAGAGAGGTCTCAGAGGAAACCAGTTCTGCTGATCACGGACTTTTAGCCTCCAGTTCAGTTCAGTTCAGTTCAGTCGCTCAGTCATGTCCGACTCTTTGTGACCCCATGAGTTATAGCACGCCAGGCCTCCCTGTCCATAACCAACTCCTGGAGTTCACTCAAACTCATGTCCATCGAGTCGGTGATGCCATCCAGCCGTCTCATCCTGTTGTCCCCTTCTCCTCCTGCCTCCAATCCCTCCCAGCATCAGAGTCTTTTCCAACGAGTCAACTCTTCGCATGAGGTAGCCAAAGTATTGGAGTTTCAGCTTTAGCATCAGTCCTTCCAAAGTACACCCAGGACTGATCTCCTTTAGAATGGACTGGTTGGATCTCCTTGCAGTCCAAGGGACTCTCAAGAGTCTTCTCGAACACCACAGTTCAAAAGCATCAATTCTTCGGCGCTCAGCTTTCTTCACAGTCCAACTCTCACATCCATACATGATCACTGGAAAAACCATAGCCTTGACTAGACGGACCTTTGTTGGTAAAGTAATGTCTCTGCTTTTCAATATGCTATCTAGGTTGGTCATAACTTTCCTTCCAAGGAGTAAGCGTCTTTTAATTTCATGGCTGCAGTCACCATCTGTAGTGATTTTGGAGCCCAGAAAAATAAAGTCTGACACTGTTTCCACTGTTTCCCCATCTATTTCCCATGAAGTGATGGGACCGGATGCCATGATCTTCGTTTTCTGAATGTTGAGCTTTAAGCCAACTTTTTCACTCTCCACTTTCACTTTCATCAAGAGGCTTTTAAGTTCCTCTTCACTTTCTGCCATAAGGGTAGTGTCATCTGCATATCTGAGGTTATTGATATTTCTCCCTGCAATCTTGATTCCAGCTTGTGCTTCTTCCAGCCCAGTGTTTCTCAAGATGTACTGTGCATATAAGTGAAATAAGCAGGGTGACAATATACAGCCTTGACGTACTCCTTTTCCTATTTGGAACCAGTCTGCTGTTCCCTGTCCAGTTCTAACTGGTTAGCCAGGACTGTGAGAAAATCCATTTCTGTTGTTTAAGTATTCCAGTCTGTGGTACTTTGTTATGACACCCCTAGCAAACTGGTAGATTACCCAAGTGCCCAGCAAGACCCAAGCAAAAAATCCATTTTAAACACATATATTAGGTAGATCCCTTTTAGGGCAAATCTTCTGGCTAAGAATTTACTCCCATCTCAACATACTTGGGATTCTCACTGATGGAGACCAGCCGTGCATGTACACACACTAAAACAGTAAACCCCAATAACCAGGACTTTCAAAAGACAGAGCTTATTTTTTTTCTCTCATTCAAATCAGGTAGGAAGCCGTCTGGAGCTGATTCAGGGGATCCAGGGTCCTCAGGGACCTCTAATTTTTTCATTTTCTATAAAGCTTATTGGAATGGGTTTAAGAAACAATGAAAGAAGGGATGGCATTAAATACAGACCTGCTAGGAGTTTTGTTATGAAGGGAAGCAGAGAAATGGAGGTGTACCTGGAGAGGAAAGTAAAGACAGAAGAGGAGCTTTATTTTAAGATACAGACACCATCCACGTTTGGATGCTGATGGGAATGGCTGCATTGAAAGGGAAACAGAGATTGATTGGAGTGGGAAGAGGGTTGGGTGGAATAATGTCTCAGCATTGGTGAGAGGGGTGGGGAGTTTGTACCCAGATTGCACAGTGAGAGCTGAGAAGGAAGGAGGGCTGCAGAGAAGAAACCACACCCCATCCCACCTCCTGCTGACCTTGGAGGTGAGTCTGGGTGGGAAATTAATAAGGGGCTTACCTAACTTAAGCATGAGGGCCTGTCTTTGGTACAATGTCTTCTAGGCCCTGGGAACGACCTTGCCAATGTATTCCTATGATCCCAGGGTTTTGTAAATCTTTTATGAGATGCTTTCATTGTAATTGATTCACCTGAAGATGGCTGTATGTTTTCACTCGGAGTCCACTCTGGCATTTTTCTGAACATTCTGGGGCATTGGAGTGGTGGGAGCATTTTGGGAATGTCTGTCAGGGAGAGTTTAGTTGTGTATTAGCCAGTATTCTCCAGAGAAACAGATTCAACAGAATGTGTATACACTCACACACACACACACACAAACACATATACACACACACACACACACAGATACATATGTATACATATATATGTTGTCGTTTAATCACTCAGTGCTGTCCGACTCTTTTTGACCCCATGGACTGTAACCTGTCAGGTTCCTCTGTCCATGGGATTTCCCAGACAAGAATACTGAAGTGGGTTACCATTTCCTACTCCAGGAGATCTTTGCGATTCAGGGATCAAACTCACCACATCTCCTGCATTGGCAGGCTGATTCTTTACCACTGAGCCACCTGGGAAGCCCCATAAATATATATGCACGTATATACAAAGAGAGAGATTTATGTTCAGGACTTGGCTCCCACAATTGTGGAGGTTTGGCAAACGCAAAATCCTCAGGGTGGGCTGACAGGCTGGAAACCCAGGGGAGGCTTGCAGTCTGAGTCCAAAGGCATTCTGCTGGCAGAATTGCTCCTTGCTCAGGGGAGGTCAGTCTTTGTTTTATTAAGAACTTCAGCGTTGGAGTGGCCCACCCACGCTATGGAGAATCACCTATTTACTCAAAGTCTACCAATTTAAATGTTAATCTGAATTAAAAAAACACCTTCTCAGAAACAATCCCGAATACTGTTTGACCAAGTATCTGGGTACCATGGCCCATCCAAGTTGGCACTCACAGTTTAACCATCACAAACGAGATGTATCTGTGTGTGTTCAGGAATGCTTTCTGTTTGCCTTAAGTGAAGGTGAACTCAGTGTAGGAATCACTTTGGTGGATTCTCCTGCCTTGTACATGGCTGACTCTTCGGGTATGGAAACTGGGGACATGAAACCAGGGGTCTTATGAAGATGTGACCTTGATCCCATTCTGGTCAGCGCCAGAAGCAGAGGAAATATTGAGTTTGAAATAAATGAACCAAGTCTGCGGAAAGCTCTTCCAAATCTCACAGCTCATATATAAAAGAAACTCGAAAGAAGTCTGCCCAAACTTGCCAACAATCCTAAAAATGTACATGACATTGCCATTTATTCTTTGTGAAGTGGAAATAAACCCTTCTACACTATCAATAATAAAAAGCAAATTCATCGTCTGGAGAAACACTGAACTGCCAACTTTTATCCTCAGTATAAAAAAGGTTATTACAAAGCAAGCTATCATTTGAAGATGTGATTAAGCGGTGTGCAGACAAAAATGTAGGCAAACCTTATTAGAGATGAGTGTTCATTAGCAACAAGGTTTTTAAGATTTGCAATTTGTCGTGATTTCTTACTAATTCTACATAATACTCACTTTTGCCTTCATGTTGTACTTGTGTGTTGTTTTTTAGAACGTAAGGCCCCCAAGTTGAATAAGCTCTGGGTCCCACAAAACCAGGATCTACCCCTGGGTAGGACTGAGGAGGAGCCGGTGAGGAGGGAAAGAAATCATGAAGATTCATGGAAGTCAGCGAGAGGACTGTTTCAAGGAGGGACTGGCTGGCAGTATAGAATGTTCTGGGACTTGAGATACATTACTGTCAAAAATCACACACCTGTTCATCAAAAGATTTTCAGGGCTTAAAGACGGCTACATCATGGAAAATCTTGGAAGTTTATACGTGTTCCCTGTGTCTCAAAATCACCAAAAAATATGGCTGCCAGACTTAGCAAATAAAACCATAGGAGGCCCTGTAAATTTAAATTTCAGATAAACAACAAATAACGTTTTTAGTACGAGTACGTCCTATGCAGTATTGTATCTTATTTGACAACACAGCCTGGTGAGTTTCTTAAAAATATATTTAAGCTCTAGATTTAAGAAAGCATTATTTTAGGCATGTGGGTCTCTTTTCGGGAAAATCCTGTGAACTATCCAAATCAGCTTCTCAAAACTGATTTCCAATCCAAGTCCATAGGTTTGTTTCGTACTCTCTATAATTAAGAGGATGGAGTTTAACTCGAAACAAGTAGAGTGATGTAGCTGTAACAGAACTGGAGGTTAACCTCTGAAGTAAGGTGACTGTGATCAAAAAGCATTGACCCCTCTAAAAGAACTGCCCCACCCCCACACACAAAACAACCCACAAACAAAAACAAAAGACACTGACCAAACAGGTTAGATGTTGGGATCCTCATTTCCCGCCCATTTTAATTGCATAATTTATTTTTGTTACTAATTTTCATTATTATTGAGGTATAATTGATAATGTAAATAATGCTTCAGTGAACATTGGCATCCAAGTATCTGAGTCTCTACTTTGAATTCTGTTGGATATAGACCCAGAGGTGGAATTGCTGGGTCATATGGTAATACTAGGTTTAGCTTTTTGAAGATCTACAGAAACTCCCTACTCACCGTCTATAGTCCATCTGTTGTACAAGAACAGCCACTGGGCTCCAACATAAGCGCACCCAGGGCCAGCTTCTTGGGCACGTGTCCTGTCGGGGCCATTTCGCAGGACTGCGTGCTCAGAAGCGCCCCCACCCAGAGAAGCCCCAAGGCTGAGAAGGGCTTCTGCTGCTAAATCGCTTCAGTCGTGTCCGACTCTGTGCGACCCCATAGACGGCAGCCCATCAGGCTCCCCTATCCCTGGGATTCTCCAGGCAGGAACACTGGAGCGGGTTGCCATTTCCTTCTCCAATGCATGAAAGTGAAAAGTGAAAGTGAAGTCGCTCAGTCGTGTCCGACTCTTAGCAACCCCATGGACTGCAGCCCACCAGGCTCCTCTGCCCATGGGATTTTCCAGGCAAGAGTACTGGAGTGGGGTGCCATTGCCTTCTCCGGAGAAGGGTTTCATGCCGGGTTTAATCCTCTGCTGCCGCCATCTTGAAATTCTTGATTATCGTGTCTCTGGCTTTGTGTTTTCTAAGTGAAGTCCGATAGGACAGTGAAGAAATGTCCAGTATCCCTGATCTCAGTCATTCCTTGCTGCTGCACTTCTAGAGTGTCCGTTTTGTCCCAGGAGCACAGAATTCAGGAGGACCAGGGTGCGTGGGAGTTGAGTGAGACTCTGAGTGAGCACCAGGGAAGTGTGTTCCATCTCTGACTATGTAAAATGGGGAGGGGTGCTGATAACCCCAAGTGAACTCACTCCTTTTTGCTTTGAACGCTGAGGCAAACCACCCAGGACCTCCGTCATATCCTTTCTTTTTCAGGTTATTTCTCTTATTCACCAGCTGTGTATGCCAGGGTGATGACATAGAAGGAAGCGGAATGACAAGACAGTGCCTGGTTACTTTTCCTTTCAAGCCTTCCTTCCTCATCATTAATTCAAAGACAGAAAGTGGTGGTAAAACTTGCGTGCAGCAAGAAGTGAAATCAAAACGGTTCAGTGAGCATCGTGTAGCAGTTCCACCATTCTTGTAAGAATAAAATACGTGTGATGAATGTACAAGCAATGCAATATGAATTGTGTAACTTCTGTGATTCTGCATATGAGTCAAATGCTTGATATTTTATTTAAAGTTGGCTTTGCACAATCAAAAGAGGGACAGTGAAATTCCTGCTAATAATGTACATTTAAAATTTTTCTTTACTTAAATGATAGTAAATAGAAAAACACCATGACAAGTCAAGACAGAGAACACAGGAAGGAAAAAGCTTTTTATCTTTGTGCTTTTAGTGGAACTTTTTTCTTGCTTTTTGAACAAAAGGTTGTGCATTTTCATTTTGCACAGTGCCCGTAAATTATGTAGCCAGCCCTGACAGCCCCCTATTCTCAAATGCTAGGACAGTAGTTTTATGTGCAATTAGGGTCATGGGGGAGGGGTGAGGAAGAACTTGAAGTGCCATGGTGTTATTTTAGGAAGGGTGGAGTTGACCGTGATTTTGAGAAGGAATGCACTTCAGAAAATAAGTACATAGATGAAAGAGCCTGGAGACTCAAGCTTTCATTATACACTGTCTCAGCATTCTCACTCCCAAATGAATGACAGATAGCCTGTTTTAAAGAAAGAGAGAAGTGGGAGGGGTGAGACATGGGCAGGCAAGTCAGATGAACTTCCTTTTTCACTAAATGTAACATATCACACAAACAATGACTTATACATGAAAATGGGACTCCCGGGTGGCTCAGTGGTAAAGAATCTGTCTGTCAAACAGGATGTGCAACAGATGTGGGTTCGATCCCTGGGTTGAGAAGATATCTGGAGGAGGAAATGGCAACCCACTCTAGTATTCTTGCCTGGGAAATCTCACCAACAGAGGAGCCTGGCAGACTACAGTTCATTGGGTCGCAAAGAGTTGGACATTCATTGGGTCACAAAGAGTTGGACATGACTGAATTGACTAAACAACAAATAACAATACATGAAAATAAGGGTAATAATAGGCTCTATTCCACTGATAAAGTTATGACAGCTATATGAAAGATAAAATTTGTTTTCATTCAAAAGTTAGTATAAACTTCAGTCTGATGGTCTGAGGGATATTTAAGAAGACTTTATTTTGATTAACTGATCAATACAGTAAAAATAAACTCAATTGTCATGACTCAGCCTTTTAGATTTTTTAACATAAATATTTTATGGCAATTCAAGTAAGCCAACAGATACAGGTATATTATAACACCAGTATCAGAAATAATAGTCCTGCTCTCCTTTGACATATTTCAAAAGTTTGTTTTCTTTAAAAGGTACTTTAAAAAGCAGATCAAATATTTTGGATTAGCAATTTTTGAGTTTTTTTTTTTTTCCTTTCAGAAATTCTAAATATGTCCTTGCATGGAAAACTTTTCTCAAGAGAAAAACTGAAAGAAATGGTGATATTCCCCAAGCTGCTCTGATGGGCTGCTGCTTTTAGTATTCTACCAATTAGGATAGCCAAGTGACACTCCAGAAAACCATCAAGACATGCCTAGTCTTTACAACCAGCTTGTGTTGAATCTATGCCATCTGTCCTGGACAAAAAACTATGAAAGCATGCCACCTAACATTTTTAAGGAATTTGCAGTCAAATTCCCCAAGGTCTAGGCAACATCTGGACTATATTTAACTCATTATGATTTCTCTTATCTCACATGAGAGTTCAGCAAGAAATAGGTGTGCCTTTTTTTTTTTTTTTGCTAGATTCATGGTAGGCTGAATAATTGACCCCAAAGATATTCAAGTCCTAATGGCCAGAACCTCTGAATGTCACCTTTTATGGCAAAAGGGGCTTGCATCTGTGAATTTATACCAATAATTTTGAGATAGGCTCCTAGATTATCTGGATGGACTTAAATGCAACCACAGGAGTTCTTATTTAAGAGAGAAACAGGGACTGGAGAAATAACTTTGAAGATGAAGGAAAGAACCAGCCCTGTAGACACCTTGATTTTACTTGTGCAAAATTCGTTTTACAGTTCTAACCTCCAGAAATGTAAGAAAGTAAATTTGTGTTTTTAAGCTACTGAATTTGTGATCATTTGTTTTAACAGAAATTCGTGCCTGCTCAGTCACTTCAGTCGTGTTCAGCTCTTTGCGACTCCATCGACTGTAGCCCGCCAGGCTCCTCTGTCCTTGTGATTCTTCAGGTAAGAATACTGGAGTGGGTTGCCATTCCCTCTTCCAGGGAATCTTCTCGATCCAGGGATGGAACCCAAGTCTTCTGCATCTCCTGCATTGCAGGCAGATTGTTTACCACTGAGCCACCAAGGAAGCCCTTTAGTAGCAATAAAAAACTAATATGGACTCTAAAGCAAAGTTCCTTTTTTTGAGATGAAACAATCATAATAATTAAGAGGTGCAATAGCACATCATACTCCGAGCTGCTGAAGCTTCTGGGAATGTTTAACCTGAAAAGGAAAACACATGGGTGAGGTCTGCTCTTTGTGAACACAGAAGCCAGAATGTGATCAGTGAGTTAGACGGTTTGGCTCGTGATTTGAATGAAGTTTGTTCAACATTAGAATATGCTGTCTTTGTGCCACTGGATTGCTGTTGTTGTTGGTTCAGTTGCTCAGTCATGTTCGACTCTTTGTGACCCCATGGACTGCAGCACGCCAGGCTTTCTTCTCCTTCACCATTTCCCAGAGCTTGCTCAAACTCATGTCCATTGAGTCAGTGATGCCATCCAACCATCTCGTTCTCTGTCATTGCCTTCTCCTGCCTTCAATCTTTCCCAATACGAGGGTCTTCTCTACTGAGTCAGCCCTTTCACATCAGGTGGCCAAAGTATGGAGTTTCAGCTTCAGCATCAGTCCTTCCAGTGAATATTCAGGATTGATTTCCTTTAGGATGGACTAATTGGATCTCCTTGCAGTCCAAGGGACCCTCAAGAGTCTTCTCCAACACCACAGTTCAAAAACATCAATTCCTCGGCACTCAGCTTTCTTTATAGTCCAACTCTCACATCCATACATGACTACTGGAAAAACCTTGTCTTTGACTAGATGGACTTTTGCTGGCAAAGTAATGTCTCTGCTTTTTAATATGCTGTCTAGGTTGGTCATAGCTTTTCTTCCAAGGAGCAAGCATCTTTTAATTTCAAGGCTGCAGTCACCATCTGCAGTGATTTTGGAGCCCAAGAATATAAAGTCTGTCACTGTTTCCATTGTTTCGCCATCTATTTTCCATAAAGTGATGGGACTGGATGCCATGATCTTAGTTTTTTGAACATTGAGGTTTAAGCCAGCTTTTTCACTCTCCTCTTTCACTTTCATCAAGGGGCTCTTTAGTTCCTCTTTGCTTTCTTCCATAAGCATGGTGTCATCTGCATATCTGAGGTTATTGATATTTCTCCCTGAAATCTTGATTCCAGCTTGTGCTTCATCCAGCCAGGCATTTTGCATGATGTACTCTGCATATAAGTTAAATAAGCAGGGTGACAATATACAGCTTTGACATACTCCTTTCTCAATTTGGAACGAGTCCATTGTTCCATGTCTGGTTCTAATTGTTGCTTTTTGACCTGCATATAGATTTCTCAGAAGGTCATTGGATGGAGACTCCAATATACTGGATCACTCATTGGTCAGGTATATCGTCAGAGTGAATCCCACCTTGGATAGGGAGTTTGGATAAATAACTTCTCATGTCCCTTCTATGATTGTATTTTCTCCTGTATCTAGTCCTGATCATTACCAGATGAATGACATATAAAGTTGTTCACAGGTGTGGGAGGTCCTAGGGCTAGGCTGAAAGGGGCTCATTTTTGGCCCACTGGCTGGTAAAGGTGAAGGTCAAAGGGAACATGTGCAGCTCAGAATAGAAGTCAGTCCAGTTGTCTGGAGCCAGAAAGGTGCCCATTCAGAGTTCCTGGAAGGAGGAGCTGAGACAGACCTAGAGGATGAGGCTTTGCCTTAAGTTAACTGAGGTTTAAATGGGTCAAAATGGGAGGAGGATGGGTTCTGGATGGGCACCTTCCTGCCTCTGGACACCTGGACAGCTGGACAGTGGGCACCTTCCTGCCTCTGGGCAATTGACCATAAAAATGATCAGTTGTGTAGCTTAAGAGTTAAGGCTAGATCTTCAAGGGACCACACAGTCTGGTCTCTCTTCCCTCTATGACTTTGCAGTCACTTTTACTGACTCCATTTCCTCAAGCCATCCTTTGAGACCATGTTTTTCTCAGCCCCATATGCATCCTGATCACCAGGGATGCTAATTAATAACTCCAGGTCATGGAGGTGGCACCTGAGAATCTCAGTTCTTAGCCAGGTTCTAAGGCTCCCGAGCTGAATTCTTTACTCCTTTAAGTATATTATCCACTACCTTAACTACTAACCCTCTCTGAAACTATACTTTTACAATCTCTTCCTTCTTTCTTTATGCTCCTGCTAGCCCATCACCTGGCCTAGAGGAGATAAAATACTTGTGAAATGAATGAATAATGTCAATCACAGCTACAATGTCAGTGATTGCCTATATGTTGATGAAGATTCCTTGAATCAGATCTCTAGCCAGTTCTTTTCTGAGCCCTGAACGAAACTCCCACCTGTCAATCATATAACCAGTACCCAAACTTAGCATTTTGCAGAAGTGAAGTCATTATCTTCTTTCTGTAATTTCCTTCTCCTGTGCAAATGTATTATTTTTTTCAGTTTTTCCATAGTTAGCATGATCACCATCTACCTTTTAAAATTAATTTTTTGGCTGCACCACACAGTATACAAAACATTAGTTCCTTGACCCGGAATCGAACGTGCACCCCTTGCAGTGGAAGCTTGGAGTCTCAACCACTGGACGGCCAGGCAAGTCCCACCATCTACCTTGTGTTCCAAGGGAAGAAAAGCAAAACTGAAGTCTTCCTTTACTCAACCTCAAACCTATTGGGGTACCCATCAACCCCAAATCCTGTTATTGTAGTATCTTCTGATTGTGTCCCTTATCTTTCATTCCTCACTATAGTCGCCTTAGCACAAATCTGGATCTTCTGTTGTGCCAGGAAAACTGCAAGAGCCTCACAACGAATCCTTCAGCTACCGATCTCTTCCCACTCCAACTACTTCACCACTGCCACAAGAATTAATATTCTAAAAGCACATCTGATCCCATCAGCTCCCTTTCCTTTCTGATAAAATGACTTTCGGATTCTCCAGGGTGGGGAACAAAACCCTTCACATCCTATTTTAAGGCTATTCTAATTCTGTCTCCCCTCTACCCGCAGGTACACTGCACGTTATGGCCTTGTCACACTGAGTATCTCACGATCCTGGACTGAGTCAGCCCTTTGATACCTACATGCCTTCAAACATGCTGAGTCCTCTGCCTTAAATGCTTACCTCAAGGGACTTCCTTCGGAGAATGCGATGGCACCCCACTCCAGTACTCTTGCCTGGAGAATCCCATGGACCGAGGAGCCTGGTAGGCTGCAGTCCATGGGGTCGCTAAGAGTCAGACATGACTGATCGACTTCACTTTCACTTTTCACTTTCATGCATTGGAGAAGGAAATGGCATCCCACTCCAGTGTTCTTGCTTGAAGAATCCCAGAGCCTGGTGGGCTGCCATCTATGGGGTCACACAGAGTGGGACACAACTGAAGTGACTTAGCAGCAGCTTAGCAGCAGGCTCAGTATGGAGTAAAACTGCCAGTTCTCTAAGACAGATGCAACTGCCTAAACTTTCCCCCTGTTCTGATAGACCTTTCCTGGAGTTTGCACTCCATTTCTTCATGACTATCTCCATGCCCACTGGAAGATCATAACTGTTAATGACAAGAATCAAAGAAAGAAAATTCCCTGTTTGGAATTACAGAGCACCAGTCCAGTGGCAACTTAAAACTTGGTCTTGGAAAAGATGGAATAGTGACTTTAAAGTGTACAATCTGTCTCTTACCTATGTCTTTAAGGAATGGATAAACACTAATAAAAGGAGCAAAAAACAAAAACAAAAAACAACTGTCAATAGCCAAACAAGGGAAAAGGTATAGCTTCATGTTATTACTTACACTATGGGGTTTGATGTCAAGCGGGGGAACAGAAGTTTCTGGTGGTGTTTCTTTTAGCCTCTAAAAATGCACATCAAGCTTCTCCAATTTGGAGAGAAAGGGCCTGATGGGGTAAGTCCAGGAAAAGATAAGGCAAAGGTAGCAGAAGAGCCCTGTCTTACCTTTCCAGAATGTAGTAGTGAGCAAGGGATATGTCAAGCTTTTCCACTGTCCAGGGCTCATCGCTAAACTGTGGGGTTAAGCCAAGTCTTGCAGGAACTGCCATGAACACAGGCTACATCCCTGACTTGATGGAGTGAACCTTGATGCAGAATATTTAATATAAACTCAGACAGGAGAGCAGATCCTAGGTGTTGGGTGTTAGATGACTTTATATTTTAATCTTTGTATTGTTCATCACTCAAATGTTTTGAAATGAGTGAATGCCTTTAGAAAAAAAAACAGTAAAGTCATAGTTACTTAAGAAAAAGAGAGAAGTCCATAAAAAACCCAATCTCAAGAAAGTCCTTTTTTGGCTTTTCCCTAGGATCCTGTTAGAGAAGGGATTTCAGCTTGCTAGTCAAAAACTAGCTCTCCCACGGACTAATTAAAGTAATTCATCACCTCATGAGCTTTCTTTCACATGAGACCAGTCAGTCAGTACGCTATCACTTACCTAATTCAATGTGTTTCAGAAACTTGAGAAATTGGGAGTTGGAACTGGTTAATGAAGAACGTGGTTGAAAAAGGCTCCAAAGAAGTACTTACACTGTTAAAGACAGGCACATTTGGGAATGAGCTGGCTTTTTCATTCTGTCCTACCGGTATTTCCACTTCTTCCTTAACCCCAGAGAGTTGGAGTGACGAATCCTCCTGGCAATTTCATTGCCAAAGTCAGAATTCCTTCTGGAAGCTTAGTCCCCATCGCGTCCCTTCCGTTGGAGCCTCAGGTTGTCTTGGCTGCACGTGTTCCTCACATCACTTTTCTGCCTAGGAGGCAGTAATATTTCAGGTGTCAAACGCACTGCACGGACCTGCATTTGATTGTAGCTACAGGAGGCTTAGATGACAATATGATTTAAGTATGAAAAATGTTAATGTGACTATTTGAAACTAAATCCAATTAATAAATAATATAACCATTACATTCTAGGCAGTAAGATTTATAGTCTTTACATTTTTCTTTATTTTCCAAATTTTCAAAAAGGACACATATTATTTCTATACCCCAGAAAAAAAAAATATATATATGGGGTATAGAAATAATATGTAGGGCTTCCCTAGTGGCTCAGCCGGTAAAGAATCTGCCTGCAATGTGGGAGACCTGGGTTCGATCCCTGGGTTGGGAAGATCTCCTGAAGGAGGGCATGGCAACCCACTCCAGTATTCTGGCCTGGAGAATTCCATGGACTGTATAGTCCATGAGGTCGCAAAGAGTTGGACACGACTGAGTGACTTTCAAAACAAAGCAAAATATATATATACACACACACATAAATAAAGGATTCTGAGGAGATTTTAAAAACATTTCTATCCCCTGGCCTCTCCCCACCCTCACCACAACAAAACAGTTGAATTAATTTCTTCTTTAAAAGTTATTCCTTAAACGAAGCCAAATGGTTAAGGAGGATATTTAGATCAAATAAAAGGAAATAACTTCTTCATGCAACTTGTGGTTGGTTAGAGGCATTGCTGTCACAAAAGTTCAAATGGTCAAATGCAGCTGTTAGAAAACTTGCAAGGCCCGTGGAATGAAGGCATTTGCAGGCTGTGCTGGCTACAGGGAAGGTCTGAAATATTACTGCCTCCTAGGCAGAAAAGCGATGTGAGGAACACATGGAGCCAAGACACCCTGAGGCTCTAACGGAAGGGACGCGATGGGGACTAAGCTTCCAGAAGGAATTCTGACCTAGGCAATGAAATTGCTAGGAGGATTCATCACTCCAACTCTCTGGCAGCGGGGGCTGAAGGAAGGCAGGTGGGGTTGCTCTGATCATCAGCTGTTAGGAGGAGACCAGATGTCCAGTTTTAGGGTAAAGAAGAGTTTCAGTTTCAACTGGTCAGAGGAATATTGTCCTGACCTCGATTTGAATACTCAGAACAAGATCTTACTGATACATTTTGAAACTGAAACTACTTTCATTTTAATGCCATGTTTGACCTTTGGTCTGCCCAGAGGATGAGTCGTGTAGGGTCATTGTTATTCGTGGACACCCTTGGGCAGTGATTGAGTTGAAGGCATTGTGCCAGGAACTGGCAACGCAAAAGCAAATCAGAAGAGAAGAGCTCAGAGTCTATCAAGAAAAAGAAAGACGTAACAGATCATTGTAGAGTGACCTATTAATGCTGTGATACAAGTGAGAAGAAAGTGTCATGGGAATCTGAAGGTAATTCATTTTGTTGAGTTGGGTGTCAGAACATGTGTGGTCTCAAACTTTCCTAAAGGAAGAATCATCCTGGCACACTTGCTGGGAAAAAAGAGTCCTTGATTCTAACTCAGACCTACAGAGGAGAAGGTCCAGAGAAAGATCAGGAATCTGACTACAAAACAAGTGTCCTAACGGGTTGTCACCTGAGGGCCACTTGGGAAACTTGGGTGAGTAGGAGCGTGTCAAGTGAAACAGGGAACAGAATGCACCCAGGATAAAAAAGAGCTATAACTTCTGCGTGCAAAACCCCCCAGGCCACTGTTGAACCGCAGATGTTGATTCAGTAGTTCACCTTGATTCCACTTTTAACTAGCTCCCAGTAATGATGAAGCTGCTGGTCAGTTGACCACATGGGACCTCTCATTGTCCTTATAAGAAAATACAAACACTGGATCTGAATACAGTATCCTCTGTGATCCAGTTTCACATGTCTCCGGTCTCATCTTTTCCTTCCCATCCTGTACGCTGTTCCGACAGACTTAACTGTGCTTTGTCTACAAACGTTTGCATGTATCTTCTCTTCATGCACCCCCTTTTTCTTTGTTCAACAAACTTCTGGCTCCAGATATAGGTTCCTAAGCATTCGTTAGGTCCCAGTTAACCAGCATTTCCTTTAGGAAACATCATCTGAGGCCCCCAAACCTGGGGTGGGCACCCCTCCTCAGGGTTCAGACAGCACCTTTACTCTGAATTGCTAACTGCACGTTCACTTTTCTGACTAACTCAACTGTAAGGTCTGATTTTCTTTTCCCAGGATGCACGGCTTGGCTGTGAGGAACTGCTTGTGAAATAGATGTTCGTGAATTGAATCTAATTAAATCAAAGGTCCACATCTAACTGACTGAAAGGCAGTTGTGAAGGGTCAGACACTTGAAAGTTGTGCACGATGTTTGGGGATCCAGGTAATATCAACTGTAATCAAAGGAGAAAGTAACAGTAAAAATACAGCAGGTTTTGAGGGTCTTTGTAGCCACAGAACTGGCCCTGTAGGCTCCTCAATATTAGAACTGAGGACCTCAGATTTAACCTTTTTTGAATCATAGAACCTTTGAGAATATGATAAGAACTATGGAGTCTACCCCTGAAAAACCATCATGCAAACAAAAAGATTTATTAATACATTTTTTGCCAATGATACCAGGCAGCTTAGAAGCCTAAGGATTTTGATGTTGAAAGAGACCCTGTAGGAAAGTACAACTTGGCAGAAGAATATGGATTAATTCAGGCTCATGGGCTCTTTTAAAAGTAAACATATTGGAATCCAACCATGTCCGTTCATTTCTGTAACATCTATGGCTGCCTTGGAGCTACAAAGACAGGGTTGAATAGCTGTGGCAGAGATCTTAGGGCCTCAGTTCAGTTCAGTTCAGTCATTCAGCTGTGTCCGGCTCTTTGCGACCCCATGGACTGCAGCATGCCAGGCTTCCCTGTCCATCACCAACTCCCAGAGCTTACTCAAACTCATGTCCATAGAGTTGGTGATGCCATCCAACCATCTCATCCTCTGTCGTCCCCTTCTCCTCCTACCTTCAATCATTCCCAGCATCAGGGTCTTTTCCAATGAGTCAGTTCTTTGCATCAGGTGCTCAAAGTATTGGAGTTTCAGCTTCAGCACCAGTCCTTCCAATGAATATTCAGGACTGATTTCCTTTAGGATGGACTGGTTGGATCTCTTAGGGCCTGGACAACCTCAAATGCTCCTAGCTAGCTCTTTACAGAAATGTTTCCTGACCTCTGGATTAACTGCAGGAGCAGGACCAGGGAGGGGATGCTGTGTGTGTTGGGGTCCAGTGGGTTTCCTACACATATATCCTACTGTTGGTACCTTTTAAAAAAGTTGGATTGGAGATGATGATCTGAGATCCTTTCTCCTCTATTTCTGCAAAGAGGAAGGTGGCAGCTCCCAGACACAGCAAGGGAGCCTCCTTCGGGGCCTTAGGTCAACTACTTAGCGTTTCAGGGCCTCAGTTTTCTCTTCTGTAGTGTGGAGTGATCGGTGTTCATTTTCCCAGCAGCACTTGTGAAGATGAAATGAGATAATGCTGCCCTGGCAGAGAGCTAGTTCTCATGAAATGTTAGTGATGCGCAACATTGATGTTTGAAAGGAGTCACTAAGTGTGGATTTTACTTGGCCCTGGTCTCCATACAAAGGGCTGTGTTTACAACATAATTCAGCTCACAGCACACTGCCTGGAGCTGTGCTTGGTTCCGGATGGAGGTTTGCCTAGTGATTGGATCAATGAGTGGTGAGAGTTTTTGTAAACTTCAGCGGATGGAAATGTCTCTTAATGAACTACGTGAGAATCACGTATAATTTCATGCCTTTTAAAAATACGCACACACACAAAGGGATTTCCCTGGCCATCCAGTGGTTAAGACACCATATTTCCACCATGGGAGGCATGGGTTCCATCCCTGGTTGGGGAACTAAGATACCACGTGCCACGTGGCATGGCCAATAAAACAGAAAACTATATGAATGAATGAATGAATGAACAATGGTTAGAATGTGAAGGTAATCAAAACAGAAGCACCTCTGAGATAGATTCTATTGTGATGAGAAACAAATTATGCGAAGGATAAGTAACTCTCAAATCTTAAATAAAGAGCAAAAGCCTCATTGAAGAGGTGAGGCAGGTATTCCAGGCTGACGAGGACACTCACCATCTTCTTTGACCCGAACTCCTGCCCTTTCCCATCCTCCTTCCCCCTCTTGTCAGCTGTAATTCACTGCATTCCCATCAGAAATATTTAAAGAACCCTTTGTCATGCTGCAGTTGTAGATTGGGATACAATTTATCTCTTAAATCCTTCATAGAGGCCTTTTGTTTCCTGCCTCCTCAGAGTCTCTCCTCATGGATGTTGAAACAATTTATGAGATGTGCTTGCATTTCCTCTTTTTCTGTTGTTTCTCCTAGATCCTTTATTCAAGGTTCCCAAGCACTTTTAACTTATTAACTCTTGCTAGAGAATTTTTTGTTTTGTTTGAAACTTTGTTTTGGTTATTTCATATTAATTTCTCTCTCTCTTTTTTTTAACTGTGATGAGAACAGATGACTTGAAACCTAGTCCCTTAACAAATTGTTAAATGGCTGTGCACTTTTGTTAACTGTATGGACAATCTTGTTCACTGGATCTCTAAAATTTCATCCTGCATAATGGAAACTTGCTACCTGGTGAACAGGTCCTCTCCTCTCTCCCCTTATTAGAGCATTTAATTTTAACGATACTGAAATATAGAAAGAATGAATGGGATTATTTTAGGACAGGAAGTAGAGGAAAGAGAAAAAAGGTGTAAGGGGAAAACTGACGGAGAAGGCAATAGCACCCCACTCCAGTACTCTTGCTTGGAAAATCCCATGGACGGAGGAGCCTGTTAGGCTGAAATCCATGGGGTCGCTAAGAGTCGGACAAGACTGAGGGACTTCACTTTCACTTTTCACTTTCATGCATTGGAGAAGGAAATGGCAACCCACTCAGTGTTCTTGCCTGGAGAATCCCAGGGACGGGGGAGCCTGGTGGGCTGCCGTCTATGGGGTCGCACAGAGTCGGACACGACTGAAGCGACTTAGCATAGCATAGCAAGGGGAGAACTGATCTATTATCTGAAGGATTTCCTCCCTCCCCATCTGGATACATTGCATTTAACTGGGGGGCATGAGGAGCCTTGGAAGGTTGCAAGAAAATACAGACTCTATCTGAATCACCATGGCAAGGAAGGCCCTGAATTGTCAAATGCACACTGAGACCAAGACAGTTACAGACAGTCCTGTGGAAACCCAACGGACTGAGCTTCAGCCTTCGAGTTCAGTGTCTCTGGGACTCCCGCCGTGCCAGAGTGGTTTTCACCGGGAACCTTCTGGATCACTTTTCTCCGTGAAGACAAGGTATAGATCAGCATGGCTGTTTCCTAGTAAGAATAGTCTCTTCTATCACCTTCTTTCCAACCCATTGCATTGTTTGGAGTTACCTGTCAGTTTTGCTTTGTCACTGCAAAGAAGGGAAGGAAGGAAAGAAGGGAGGGAGGTGGGAGGATGAGGAGGGAAAAAAAGAGGAAGGAAAGAAGAAAGGAGGAGGGCTTCCCTGGCGGCTCAGTGGTAAAGAATCCACCTGCCAGTGCGGGAGACACGGGTTCTTTCCCTGGTCTGGGAGGATCCCACATGCCATGGAGCAGCTAAGTCCGTGCACCCCAACTATTGAGCCTGTGCCCTGGAGCCCAGGAGCTACAACTACTGAAGACCGTGCACCTAGAGCCCACAACAAGAGCAGCAACTGCAAGGAGAAGCCTGTGCATCCCAACTAGCGAGCAGCCCTGGCTCACGCAACTAGAGAAAAGCCCGTGCAGCAACAAAGACCTTGCACAGCCACAATAAGTAAATCAAACCACATTAAAGATGATTTTAAAAAGAAAGAAAGGAGGAAAGGGAGAAACAGAAACTAAAATTTTGCCCTTCTGTAAACACATGAGATTTTTTTTTCACTTTTAAAAATGATTTTTGAGGCTAAATTACTACATCTTTATAAAGTGCTCCAATATTTTAAGAAGAGAAATATAATCTGTGAGTGGGCTTAATCTGTCCTGAAATAGAATTATTTCAAATAAAGCCACAGGGTTTAGGATTAATACCTTTTGTTTTTCTTCGGCAACCTGGTGTTTAGAAAGTATGAGTTAACCACCAACAAAAGAGTGGGTTCACTCTGGAGAATATTTAGTTTTCTCTTAAGGTTTACTTTAAACTCTTTAGGAAGCAGAAGAGCAGTAAAAGAGTCTAGTTCAGGGTATGAATGCAGTGGATAAAAGTGTGTTCCTTCCACGAAAATTTGTTTTTTGGAAGTTATATCGTCATCTGAAAACCTGTGAAACTGACATGATTTAAGTTAAGAAATTTAAAGAAAAAAAATTGAGAAATTGCATGGAGCGCAGGGCTCAAAAGTGTTAGGACAGAAGAGTAAATTGTTAAAAAAAAAAGAAAAAAAAAGTAGGGAAAAATGCCATATGGTTACTATGGTTACTGATTTTTTATTTTTAGTTACCAAGAAAAAACATATCAATGAATCTCAAAACGGGACTTTATGTTATTTATTTTACCATTTGTGCTTTCATTTAAAAATGGAGATACATGATCTTTCTTTCCTACCCTCTTCCTTTTTCCGTTTCTGCCCTCATTCTGCCCTCTTTGGTCCTCTTTTGAAACATGGATGAAGGGAATCATTTTACTGCCAGTTGAACCACAACGATGTTAACCGTTAGAGGGAGGGAAAATCAAGCCTCCTAGACTGGATTTTGCCCGGCACACCTCTGCGTAGACTGGTGTTCTGTTGAGCTTTATGACTAATGTGGGGTGTGGTGCTGAAGCAGCAACACTGTTGCGGTAAAAATAACCCTGGATACCTCAGTATATCAGTGGTGTCGTCCACATGTGGACTTGCCCAGGACATAACGGCACCATGATGCAAAGAAATGCACTGTGTTAAAGTGTGATAGCTAAAGGAAAAGGAAGTAGATATACTTCCTCAGACAACATATAAGGCTGCTGGCTTGGTGAACCAGTCACACTTCCTATTAATATTATAGTTTGTTGTTTTTTTCTTTTTTTTTTTGCAATGAATTCGTCATGCAGGATCTTAGTTGCAGAGGAAGAGTGAAGTCTTAACCAATGGGCCACAAGGGAAGTCGCTTATTGTAGAATATTTTGACATCTGTTCTGATAGTTGGATGTACATGGGAGATACCAGTTTTGATATCTGTTCTGACAGTTGGATATATATAGGAGACACCTGAAGATGGTGGCCTCTTGGCTGTGTGAAGTGATTTTTATGCTCAGCTGTGTCATTTCATGTCCACATTTCCCTCCCCTGTCTTTTGTCTGAAGGCAGTGTTTGTGGTCTTTGTAGTACAGGTGGGAGGCTCTTTCTGTTTCATTAAGTAGATAGACACTCATGTGTTGCAGTTTATGAGTGGGTTTTTCCTGGAGAGCTGGTCACTTTTGTTTGGCATATCAAACTTTGACTGTTTTTTTCTGTCATTACTCTTTGGGGGATTTTTTCTTATGGGCTTGTTCATTTCCTGCAGCTGGGCCATGATTTCTTAATTACTTCAACAAGCCAGTCCCTTTTCTTCCCATTAGTCAAGAAGAATGGGATGGAGGGGAAGTGGCCAGTCTTCTCTCCCAACAGAGTCCATTTCTCTTTCACTTTTCCACTACTTTTCCCCCTCACACTTCTGTGTTGAGTCTCTGGAGCAGACTGAGATTATCTGAGAGAATAATCTGTTTCATTCATTCATCAGTTTCTTCAATGAGCACCTACTAGTTCTGTCAGAACTTCAAGACCTATTCTGAAAGCTTGAGTTAATGCTGGCCGACAGACTCTTATGATATAAAAATTGGAAGGAGAAGGGAAGAAATGGGTCGATGTGCACAATGGGGAAGAAAGATAGAAAACAGGGGTAGGAGAGAGCTACAGAATTGAAGGAAGAGGAAATGGATGGCAGTGAACAAAGTGGGCAAGAAAAGAAAAAGGAGCAAATGAAAGATGAATTCAAAACCAAGTACAGCAAGTGATTTTGCCAGGAAACTAGGGATCATGTAGATGAATTAGTTGCTAATTTACAGTTAAGATCAGAAGTCAGATTTTAAAATGTGTGTGTGTGTGTGTGTGCGTGTGTGTGCACGCGTGCGCTCAGTCATGTCTTTGAGACCCTATGGATTATAGCCCGCCGGGCTCCTCTGGCTATCGGTTTCCCAGGCAAGAATACTGGAGTGGGTTGCCATTTCCTTCTCCAGGGTATCTTCCTGACCCAGGGATCAAACCAGCTTCTCTTGTGTCTCCTGTATTGGCAGGTGGATTCTTTACCACTGAGCCACCTGGGAAGATATAATTGGCCACACTTGTGTCCTGAGATGCACATGAAGATAACTTTTTAAAAGTAGTTATATTTTACTTCTTAGAAAGAGCTTTAGGTGAGTGGAATAATAAAATCTAAAAGGTTTAAAATGTGTACTTTGTGTTGCTTATAAGGCCTTCCCTGGTGGCTCAGTGGTAGAGAATCCACCTGCAATGCAGGAGACGCAGGTTTGATCCCTGGGTCGGGAATATCCCCTGGAGGAGGGCATGGCAACCCACTCCAGTTTTCTTGCCTAGAGAATCCCATGGACAGAGGAGCGTGGCAGGCTACAGTCCACAGGGTTGCAAAGAGTTAAACAAGCCTGAAGCAACTTAGCATGCACGCACATTGCTTATAAATCCCCTGTCTTGTAGCCCAGGCTGGGGGCTTTGCGACCCCCAGAATGTGGCTGTGCCCCAGTCTCTCCAGAAGTCAGGACGCCTGCTGCCAGAGAACCTATAGGGAGAAAGGACATATTTTCTCCTCCTTTCCAAAGCTGTTAATGTTCTGTTCACCAATAGTCTATTGTAACAATTGATCTCTGTGTGAACTGGATACCCATTACATCTTGCCGAGCAAGGCACTTAATCCGGCGTATTTCCTTTACAAACGACCTCTTCTCTCCCCTAATGGACGCTCATCACCGAAACAGTTGTTGGTCCAGGCCACTGGCTCACCGCCTCCAGCCACGGACACAGTCTTTGGAGCAGGGAAGCGAGAGGGACAGGAGTCCCTGAAAGACCTCAGTGTGCTTTGTCTTGCGTTAGGCAAATGCTCACGCGTGCCTGAAATTCCTAAGGAAGTCAGAGAAAGGAAGTTTGCCAGCGGGGGTGCTTGTGATATTTTTGGCAGTGAAATTTCCCTACCTGTCCTGTGTGTTTGTGTCTGTGATGATGTTTACTGCAACTTGAAAAAGCATAGCTACTAAATTAGGATATGATGAACTTCTCAGCTGGAGAGAGCGCGGGATCCAACAGAGAAAACAACAGTTGCGACTTGAGATACTGTATTCTCTCTTTGAGGTTACATTTAGACGTCAGGATAAGCAAGGGGAAAAACACTTCCAGAAGACAGAAACAGCTCGGCTGTGTCCAGTCCTTGTAAGAAAAGTGGAAATGTTTGACGTGAGCTTTACGGTTGTTTTGTCTATAAAGATTAAGGGCTCTTGGCTGTGTCCACCTTCTCACTACATCCTTTTATCCTTTAAGTTTGGTGGGTGAGATTTTTTTCCTCCCCCTCGAGATGCTGCTTTATTTCAGCAAGTGTTTGGTGGTTCTGGGTGATAGATTTACTATACAACTGTTTGGATTTTGATCGCTTTTCAAGACCAGTAGCTTTTGGGGTGGTCACTGAAAGGAGTTTGAAAGCTCTGTAATCTCTTCTGTCTGTCTTCAAGGGAAAAATTTGCACCACAAATACGATTGTTTTTAGACTTGTCAAGAGCCTCTAGCAAAACAATTCAATACAGTTTAGGGCTGGACGGAAGAGATGAATGCTCTCCTTTTAGAGGCCAGTGACTGGGGGTCTAGGTGAAAGAACCTCTGGGCAAAACCCTGCTCCCTGGAAAGATAATTAGAGTGTACAATGGTGAGTAGTGACTGTTCTCATAGAAAATTCCCTGTAATTACCCCATCAGGAATGTTCTCAGGACTAAATTGGAGGAACTGGGGGATCATTGAATCATCAATGTTTGGCCATATATCCTAAGGAGAGTTTCACAAAGGCAAAAGCCCTTTTCTTCATATTTTGTCCATCAGGGAGAAATATCTAAAAGCAGTGGTTCATTTGTGAGTTCACTTTTTAGGTCTCTCTCTACACTGATAACCACACGCACGTGTAAGTGACACATAATATAATATATATGTGTGTATATATATGTATATTTAATATAACACAGTACTTAGAAAGGTTACTACTTACATATCTTCAAAGTATATGTAGTATCACTCCAGTGATACTTGGAGTTGAGAGACATTTTCAAAAACAAGACATTAGTGTTAATAAAAGGCATTTTATTAAAATCAGACCTTTGAATATGGTATAGATACACAATGGAGTATTACTTAACCATAAAAAAGAATGTATTAATGCCATTTGCAGCCACATGGATGGACCTAGAGATTATCAAAGTAAATGAAGTCAAAGAAAGACAAACATCATATGGTAGCACTTACATGTGGAATGTAAGGAAATGATCCAAATCAACTTATTTACAAAACAGAAATAGACTCACAGACACAGGAAACAAGCTTTTGGTAACCAAAGGGGAAAGTGAGGAGAGGGATAAACCAGGAATTTGGGATTCAAGTGGCTCTAGTGGTAAAGAACCCTGCCTGCCAATGCAGGAGACATAAGAGATGCAGGTTTGATCTCTGGGTCAGGAAGATCCCCTGGAGGAGGGCACAGCAACTGACTCCAGTATTCTTGCCTGGAGAATTCCATGGACATCCCATGGACAGAGGAGCCTGGCGGGCTACATTCCATGACGTCATAGAGTCTGACATGACTGAGTGACTTAGCACGAGGACCACATGTAAAATAGATAACCAACTAGTGCCTACTGTATAGCACGGGAAACTATATTCAGTATCTTTTAATAACCTATTATGGAAAAGAATCTTAAAAAGAATAGGTATATATGTATATATATAACTGAATCACTTTACTGTATACCTGAAACTAACTTGATATTGTAAATCAACTATATTTCAATGAAAGTTAAAAAAATAAATTAGACTAAATAATAAATTAAAATAATAAATAATACTTATTAATAAACAAATAATAATAAATTAAAAAATAAAAAAACTCATTGAAGAACCACCATCCCCATTCCTCTCTAGGCCCCTGGGCTCGTTTTTCTTTCTACTTTATTAGAGTTGAGGGATTTGAAACTGTGATAGATTTTACTACCCAAACTCTCCCCCAACCCTGTTTGTCTGAGAACAAAAAAATGATGCTTAAGGAATTCAGTCTTCAGACCCAAAGTCACATGTGTGGCTACCACTTCACTTGCTGCCGAACTCAGGGACCCACCCCCTCTGCCTTAGAGACAAGGTGCCGCCTTCTGTTCACTTGGCCTTTAACACACAGAGGATTGTTATTTTCTGCCTCACTGTCTGCCCTCGGGCACTGAGAAGTTGTTTTACTGGTTGCTCATTTCTGACTGGCTTAATTCTCCCCTAGTCTTCCCATCTGAGGTTCACTATTTTGTCTGTTTTCTGATATATTAGTTCAAAGACATGTGAGAAAGGGAAAATGCTATTCATTTTAAAAGTTGATAAGTAAGTGGGTAAAGCTTTTTAATGGGAGATCAACCAACTCCCTAAAACTTAGAAAGTCCCTAAAACTTAGAAAGTTCTCTTTTTTTGGCCTTGAGGCTTGTGGGATCTTAGTTTCCTATCCAGGCATCGAACCCAGGAACTCCACAGTGGAAGTGTGGAGTTTTAACCACTGGACCACCAGGGAATTCCTAGGAAATTCTTAATTTTCCGTGGCTAACAGTGTCCATGAGGAGAGATGTCGTCGAAATACACATCATTTAAAACCTTTGCTAAACCCATGGTGCAACTTATTTCTCTAGGACACTTTTATTTTTTAAGGAGAGCCGCTTTCTTTTTCCTGTCCAACATTTGATTGTACTGAGAACCATAGGACTTCCCTGGTGACTCAGTGGATAAGAATCTGCCTGCCAATGCAGGGGACACTGGTTCAATCCCTGGTCTGGGAAGATCCCACGTGCCACGGAGTGACTAAGCCCATGTAGCACAACATTCTGCATGCACTCTAGAGCCTGCAAGCTGCAACTACTGAAGCCCCCGTGCCCTAGAGCCTGTGCTCCGCAGCGAGAGAAGCCACCGCAGTGAGAAACCCGGGCACCACGACTACAGAGTAGCGGTTCGTCGCAACTGGAGAAAGCCTGCACGCAGCAGCAAAAGACCCGGCACAACAAAAATAAAAATTTGAAAAAAGAACCATAAAAATGCATCTCAGGCAATATTGTGGGCAGCATTCTGACACAGAATTAGAATCAACATTTACAAATTTAATAATTGAGCTTCAAAAAATAGAAAATTAATTCTAAAAAGATACAGGCTTCCTGGCTTTAGTAACCCATGCTGGGAGGGATTGGGGGCAGGAGGAGAAGGGGACGACAGAGGATGAGATGGCTGGATGGCATCACTGACTCGATGGACGTGAATCTGAGTGAACTCCGGGAGTTGGTGATGGGCAAGGAGGCCTGGCGTGCTGCGATTCATGGGGTCACAAAGAGTCGGACACGACTGAGTGACTGAACTGAACTGAACCCTTAAAATGATTATCATACCTGTTGAACCTATCAAAAAAGCAAAGGACAAATTCATAGAGACAGAAAGTAGAATGGTGATTGCTAGGGATGACGGAGGGGATGGGGAGATGGCATTTAATGGGGACAGGTTCCTTTGGGAAGATAATAAAAAGTTCTGGAGATGGATGTTGGATGGTATTGGATGGATAGTTGCACAGTAAAGGAAATATATTAGCGCCTCTGAACTGCACAGTTGCTGCTGCTGTTGCTAAGTCGCTTCAGTCGTGTCCGACTCTGTGCGACCCCATAGACAGCAGCCCACCAGGCTCCCCCGTCCCTGGGATTCTCCAGGCAAGAATACTGGAGTGGGTTGCCATTTCCTTTCCCAATGCATTAAAATGAAAAGTCAGAGTGAAGTCGCTCAGTCGTGTCCGACTCTTAGCAACCTCATGGACTGCAGCCTACCAGGCTCCTCCATCCGTGGGATTTTCCAGGCAAGAGTACTGGAGTGGGGTGCCATTGAACTGCACAGTTAAGAATGGCTAAAATGGCACATTTTATGTATGTATATTTTACCGCAATAAATACAGGCGAAAAAAAAGAAAGAAAAGGAGTAGTTCTAGGATCGGCTGCAGGAAGTTACTGTTGAAATAACCAGAACATTTGTTGTTTGAGCCTTAGCAGAGAACAGGCAATGATAGTTTCCTGAAGTTACTGTTGTGGTATTAATATTAATTAATATTAATATATCTCTGTAGAAAGAGATGAGGAAAGAAATTTCAACAGCTTAGCATTTATGGGGTACACGACTGGGAGAAAAACACTTGTGAAAAATATCATGATAGAAGGCCTTTATTTCAAGTGTGGTGAAGGCCGCTGACTCATTGGATAACTGGAGTATTTGTGGCTTGAGTAATGGCCAAGCCAAGAATCCTGTAGTCAGACTCTTTCTTCCTTGGGGAAAAAAGAAAAAGGAGGTCAAGTCAATCCTATCCCTCTCTATCTTGGATATTTTGTTCCATGATGATTTTGACCAACCCCAAATTCCTCCAGCAAGGGAGGAATGTTCAGTGTTTTTGTAACCTTGATTAACTGTGATATTATTCCAAACAAGGAGGCAGACCCCTATGGGGGCAAGAGGTGGAGAGGAGCGAGCTAAATCGGGAGTCTGTTTTTGATCCCAGCCAGATGATGGATGTCTTACGAATGGGGCCAGTGCTACTTCTGATCTCATTCTGAGAAAAGACACTTTCACTAGCTGGGCGAAATGTCTGGACTCAAGTATGAAGCCAGTTGATTGGCTCAGCTAAATAGCTGAAGGAACTCAAATTCTTCTGATAATAATATTCTAATTATTTATCTTCCTGTGCTTGGACGCTCAGTCGTGTTCGACTCTTTGCAACCCCATGCACTGTAGCCCGCCATGCTCCTCTGTCCATGGGAATTCTTCAGGGAAGAATACTGGAGTGGGTTGACATGCCCTCCTCCAGGGGTTTATCTTCCTGAGATTGCACTTATTTTGGGTGTTTTCTGATTGGGATAAAATAATAACATGAGTCGGGGGCTTGGAGCTGCCATGGCTAAGAGTTGCTGTTTTCTGTGAAGTCATGGCATTAGGTTAGCAGGCATCTGGTTCTCTTAAGGATGCTGTTGAATGTAGTCAAGCAAAGATATTCTGGAGTCGGGCTTCCTGGCATGAATACTGGGTCTGCCTCTTGCAAGATGAGACCTCAGGCAATTGCCCACATCTCTGTGCCTTTAGGGTTGTCATCTCTAAAAAGAGGATGATTGCAATAGATCTTGCATCATAGGTTGCTGTGAAATGTGATTTAAAACCTGTAAAGTGCTCGGACCTCTTCATGGATCAGAGCCTCGTCATGGTGAATGGGGAAAAGCGGAAGCAGTGACAGAAAATTTTATTGTCTTAGGCTCCAAAATTCCTGTGCATGGTGATAGCAGCCATGAAGTTAGAAGACTTGCTCCTTGAAAGGCAAACTATGACAAACTTAGACATCTTATTAAAAAGCAGAGACATCACTTTGCAGACAAAGGTTTGTACAGTCAAAGCTGTGTTTTTACTAGCAGTAGCATGCAGATGTGAGAACTGGGCCATAAAGAAAGCTAATTCAATGGACATAATTTAGCAAGCTCTGGAACGTACTGAAGGACGGAGGAACCTTGGCATGCCACAGTCTATGGGGTTGCAAAGAGTTGGACACAACTTAGTGACTGAATGACGACAACAAAAGTGCTTGGAACAGTGCTTAGCGTGTAGGGACTGGGTCGTAAAATGAGCTATTATTTGTGTTAATCATTGCCTCTTTGGAGGAAGATGTGGCTAAAACAGTAAGGGTGAAGGCTGCAGCGGTAGGTTTGTTGCCTATGAGTCACAGACCCTTTGCATTGGAGAGTTCAAAACTCAATGGCTTTGTCAGATCATCATGTGCATATTACAATTTTGTTCGTCAATTACACCTCAACGAAGTGGAAAAGAAGGGAAAAAACCCTCCATGACTGCTACACACATGTATTTGTTGTTGTTTAGTCACTAAGTAGTGTCTGACTCTTTACAACCCCATGGGCTGTAGCCCACTAGGCTACTCTGTCCATGGGATTTACCAGGCAAGAAAACTGCAGCAGGTTGCCGTTTCCTTCTCCAGGTGATCTTCCCGACCCAGGGATCGAACCTGCATATCCTGCATTGGCAGGTGGATACTTTACCACTGAGCCACCAGGGAAGCCATACGAGTAAAGCAGGTTTTCGTGAACCATTCCTGCATTCACTCATTTGTTGATTCACCCTGTGCCAGGCATTGGGGATACAGAGCCAATTACAGTGTGATTTATTATGATGCTCAGTCTAGTGGCAAAGACACATGAAGAAATTACTGTGCAATATGTAGGTACAAAGGTAAAGATACGTACAAGGTATCACTGAGTCGTGATGGAGGAAGCCTCACAGGTTGAGGATAAGGTAGGGAGGAACACTCAGGGGAAATTCCTGGAAGTAATCCCCCCAAATATGTGTTTGGTCAAATAAAGCTTGATTTTACTAAAAAATCAGTAACAGTTTCAGCCTGTGTCTCTAAAAGATAAGGATTCTCTCTCTCTCTCTGATAAATAAAATACTATTATTGCCTCTAAAATAAATAATAATGGTTACTCAATTAAAATACTACAATATTAACTGTAATAAAATATCTGATTGATTATCTGGAATCACCAGATGGTCAATACCAAAATCAGATCGATTATATTCTTTGAAGCTGAAGATGGAGAAGCTCTACACAGTCAGCAAAAACAAGACCAGGAGCTGACTGTGGCTCAGATTGCAAAATCCAGACATAAATTGAAGAAAATAGGGAAAACCACTAGACCATTCAGGTATGACCTAAATCAAATCCCCTACAATTACACAGTGGAAGTGAGAAATAGATTCAAGGGATTAGATCTGATAGAGTGCCTGAAGAACTATGGACAGAGGTTCGTGACATTGTACAGAAGACAGTGATCAAGACCATCCACAAGAAAAAGAAATTCAAAAAGGCAAAATGGTTGTCTGAGGAGCCCTTACAAATAGCTGAGAAAAGAAGAGAAGCTAAAGGCAAAGGAGAAAAGAAAAGATATACCCATTTGAATGCAGAGTTCCAAAGAATAGCAAGGAGAGATAAGAAAGCCTTCCTCAGTGATCAATGCAAAGAAATAGAGGAAAACAATAGAATGGGAAAGACTAGAGATCTCTTCAAAAAAATGAGAGATACCAAGGAACATTTTATGCAAAGATGGGGACAATAAAGGATAGAAATGGTATGGACCTAACAGAAGCAGAAAATATTAAGAGAAGGGGGCAAGAATACACAGAAGAACTACACAAAAAAGATCTTAATGACCCAGATAACCATGATGGTGTGATCACTCACCTAGAGCCATACATCCTGGAATGCCAAGTCAAGTGGGTCTTAGGAAGCATCACTACGAATAAAGCTAGTGGAGGTGATGGAATTCCAGCTGAGCTACTTCAAATCCTAAAAGATGATGTTATGAAAGTGCTGCACTCAATATGCCAGCAAATTTGGAAAACTCAGCAGTGGTCACAGGACTGGAAAAGATCAGTTTTCATTCCAATCCCAAGAAAGGCAATACCAAAGAACGTTCAAACTACTGCACAATTGCACTCATCTCACACGCTAGCAAAGTAATGCTCTAAATTCTCCAAGCTAGGCTTCAATAGTACATGAACTGAGAACTTTCAGATGTTCAAGCTGGATTTAGAAAAGGCAGAGGAACCAGAGATCAGATTGTCAACATCCACTGGATCATAGAAAAAGCAAGAGAGTTCCAGAAAAACATCTGCTTTACTGACTACACCAAAGCTTTTGACTGTGTGGATCACAACAAACTTTGGAAAATGCTTTAAGAGATGGGAATACCAGACTACCTTACCTGCCTCTTGAGAAATCTGTATGCAGGTCAAGAAGCAAGAGTTAGAACCAGACATGGAACAACAGACTGGTTCAAAATTGGAAAAGGAGTACGTCAAGGCTGTATGTTGTCACCCTGCTTATTTAACTTATAGGTAGAGTAAATCACACAAAATGCCTGGCTGGATGAAGCACAAGCTGGAATCAAGATTGCTGGGAGAAATATCAATAACCTCAGATATGCAGATAACACCACCGTTATGGCAGAAAGCCATAGAGAAAGTGAAGAGCCTCTTGATGAAAGTGAAAGAGAAGAGTGAAAAGGCTGGCCTAAAACTCAACATTCAAAAGCTAAAAAACATGGCATCCTGTCCCATCACTTCATGGCAAATAGACGGGGAAACAACGGAAACAGTGAGAGACTTTATTTTCTTGGGCTCCAAAATCACTGCAGATGGTGACTTCAGCCATGAAATTAAGAGATGCTTGCTCCTTGGAAGAAAAGCTATGACCAACCTAGATAACATATTAAAAAGCAGAGACATTGCTTTGCCAACAAAGGTCCATCTAGTCAAAGCTATGATTTTTCCAATAGTCATGTATGGATGTAAGAGTTGGACCATAAAGAAAGCTGAGAGCCGAAGAGTTGATGCTTTTGAACTATGGTGTTGGAGAAGACTCTTGAGAGTCCCCTGAACTACAAATAGATCCTACCAGTCTATCCTAAAGGAAATCATTCCTGGGTGTTCGTTGGAAGGACTGATGTTGAAGATGAAACTCCGATACTTTGGCCACCTGATAGGAAGAGCTGACTCATTTGAAAAGACCCTAATGCTGGGAAAGACTGAAGGCAGGAGGAGAAGGGGATGATAGAGGATGAGATGGTTGGATGGCATTACCAACTCGATGGACATGAGTTTGAACAAGCTCTGGGAATCAGTGATGGGCAGAGAACCTGGTGTGCTGCAGTCCATGGGGGCGCAAAGAATCAGACACGACTGAGTAACTGAACTGAACTGATACGTGTCACATTATTTTTAAGTTGGTTTGAATGAATCAGGATGCAAGTAACTGCAAACCTTGTAATGGACCTCTTTCTCTTTTTCATTCTTTGTAATTTATTTGCTGAAGAAACTGAGTTGTTTATCTTGTATAGTGTTCCATGGATGGATTTTGCTAATTGCATCTTAATGGTGTCATGTAACATTTTCCTCTATTCGTTATACTTCCTGTAAATACTGTGTCCAATTTGAAGTTTTGTCAGACTCAGATTCAATTTCTTGGGGTTGGGTGGGGACGTAGATGGGCCAAGATTCCTTCACAGAGAGTGTGGAGCATTTCCTTCAGGAGGCATGTACCGAACGGTGGTCTCTCTTTTAAGATGTTTGTAGCCCCTGACAGTCTTTGGTTAGGGCCATTCCTTCATAAAGGTTGTAAAGTGTTCCTATTCTAATTCTCCCTTTCCTTCTTTGGCTGGAATCCTAGAGAGAGTGATTTCCGCTCATTTATTATTTGCTTACTCACTGGTATATATAAGTTGGTCTAGGAAAGGCAAGTGGAGTGCCTGGTCGAAAAATCCATATTAACAGTGGCCCTGTGGTATTACAAGACCCACAGCCTTTAATGTCAGTAAAATTCTATCATCATACAATTCTACTAAAGCAGGAAGGTGACCTGATGGGGTTTTATAAGTACCTGGCATCAGAAGAAGAACTTTCTGCTTATAACATAGCTTTAAAAACACTAACTTCCCCCCAAGCTTTTAGTCAAAATAGTTTTTTTTAAAAAAAGCAGCAATTACAAAAAGATAATCTTGCTGAACTGAAGTCCTAGACTACATCTCGTATCATTTTAGTTTTCAGTGACCTACTTAGCGCGTGGCATGATTTACAGTGAGGGTTTATTGCTTTAGCAAAATAATGCTTTGGTCATTCACTTAAAGGGAAAAAATATCCTCTGTTTTACTCTGTAGTATGGAATGAAATCTTTAAACAGTCAAAATCAGCTTGAGGTTAAGTCATCATTAGGACAACTTTATACCAAACCTAAAATAGATGTGTACCTTAGCACTGATGTATACAGAGCTTGTGTTTCCTAGAAGGTAAAGCAAAAACATATTCCCGTGACCGCATGCAGGATAAATAAGCAAGTCACACACACACAAAGGTTAATGACAATGGAACACTTGCGGGACTTCCCTGGTGGTCCAGGGGCTAAGACTCTGTGCTCCCAAGGTGGGGGTCATAGGTTCGATCCTTGGTTGGGGAACTAGATCCCATTTGCCACAACTAAGACTTGGCACAGACAAATACATATATATTTTTAAAATGGAACATTTAAGAAGCACTACATTTTAGGTGTTCTGTGAAAAATCCCTTTTAAATGTATTCCCAAGTGAAATCAGTTGTTTGCATTCGATTGGTGACATAAAACGTTAATAGTAGTGGAAACAGGAGTAACCTCTGAGCTTTTGGGTGGCCTCTGGTGTGACCTCAAAGTCCTCAACTTCCTCCAATGGGGAGACTGGTCAACCCGGATCCTGACCAGTTTTCCTCTTGCCCTCTCCTTCCAAATCACTTAAATCCTTTGTCTCCAACTACATTAGATCTATTCAGTGTTTCCCTTTTTAATGCTTCCACCATTTCTTAATATCTACAAAGAACGGATTGATTCCCCCATGCCAGCAGGAAGCAGTGGGGTGTGCGTGTTGGAAGGGCCCCAGTTTGAGGAACAAGCCAACAAGGGGCATATTGTCTTTCTTTTCATTCTTTCTTTTATTTTTTTTAGAGCATTTTTCTTTCTCATCCAGATTAGTCTGACCTCAGCGCAAGACAACCATATATTACTTTTAGCGGCAAACTTGAGTGTCGCCTGGGTTGCTTGGTGGTTTTCCATGAATGTAATATGATAATCCCACTGGAGCCACCTCGGCCACTTACTACTCTTACCCTGATAAAAATACTTTGTTGGGGCTGTTAGGATGTCTTTTATTTTTAATCCAGCTGAAAATGGAAGCATTACAGAGCTTAGAAATATTAATGAGAAAATTCTCCGCTTTCCAGCTCAGCGTACCCCACACATGATGGGCTAAAATAAAAGTATTTTGTCCAGTTTAACCTCGATAGAAGCATCTTAGCTGAAGCTTTCAAGCAAGGCTTTTAAGAAAGAATCATATGACACATGCGTATACAAAATGGAAATGCCCTGGCAGATAAAATTAACATTCTCTTATTGCACCTGTAGCGCAAATGGTTATAAAAGGAGTTGCTAAATAATGTACGCTCTCTGATGATCTATAAGGCAGCTGTGCGCTTTTCTATTTTAAAAATCCCAAGAGTTAAAGCCTAATCTAATCCTCTCTTTGTCCGACTTCCTGTCAAATGATCAGACCCTTGGACATTTTTTAACTCAGGACGGATGGGTTGTATTGAATCTAGCCGATTTTATGAACAGGTTGTCCATCAGCCTCGTCGAACCTTCTGATGTTTGTTTACTAACGGGTAGAGACAGACCTGCAATCTCACTCTTTTTCTAAGTAAACCTGTGCCAAAACCCAAATGGGTGCTTAAAACAGATGGTTCTCATTTTCCTAAAGACTTGACTTAACTATTGTATTTTACCTCTGGGCACAGTCCTGGCAGGGTGGCTTGTGAGATGGCACCATCATTGTAAGTAGGAATCACCTTCCAGGTTTTTCTTGTTTCATGAAAACAAAAAGTCCCCCTCTCTGTTTTCTCTTTTGGAGGTGGTAGGCTAACTAGGTCTTTGTTACTGCGTGGGTTTTCTCTAGTTGTGGTTCGTGGACTTTTCATTGCCATGGCTCCTGTTATTGTGGAGCACGGGCTCTAGAGTTTAGGCTCAGTAGTTGTGGCACACAGGCTCAGTTGCCCTTTGGAACATGGTATCTTCCTGGACTAGGGATCGAACATGTGTCCCCTGCACTGAAGGCGGATTATGAACCACTGGACCACCAGAGAAGTCCAGAAGTTCCCCTGTCTTATGGTTATCCTGTGGAAGCATGAAGGAACCCCACCCCAGATTCAGTTGGGATGTCAAAGCTGATGATACCACACAAGCACTGAGAGGGTATGAAAAGTTATATCACTCACACACAATCAGAACAAAATTTCTGCTGTTGCCGTTTAATATATAAAGACAGAAATAGTCATAAGCAAAATCGTAGGTAATTTGTTAATAATTCGTAGGAGACTGGTGGCCCATTACTGTCTCTCTTGAAGCCTAAAAATACCCTCAAAAGGAAAACTCAAGGCAGAGTGGGGCGTTGTGCAGAGGGTAAGGTAGGCTCCCAAACAGGTTCAAACTGGGCTTCAGAGAACAGGGAAAGGAGGCCAGCTTGGCATTTTATATTAGGAGGTAACCAGAGATGAGCAAGACCCTGATGCTGGGAAAGATTGAGGGCAAAAGCAGAAGAGGGTGGCAGAGGATGAGATGGTTGGATAGCATCACCGACTCAATGGACATGAACCTGGGCAAATTCCAAGAGATAGTGAGGGACAGGGAGACCTCAGTTCAGTTCAGTTCAGTCGCTCAGTCATGTCCGACTCTTTGCGACCCCATGGACTGCAGCACGCCAGGCCTCCCTGTCCATCACCAACTCCTGGAGTCTACTCAAACTCATGTCCATTGAGTCGGTGATGCCATCCAACCATCTCGTCCTCTGTCGTCCCTTTCTCCTCCTGCCTGCCTTGCTGTGATCTATGTGGTCTCCAAGAGTTGGACACAATTTAGTGACTGAACATCAAAGAAGTGAGAATTTCCCCACACATCCCTGAGCTTGTGTAGTTTGAACTCCCACTAATGCCAGAGTGGGGATGAACATCAAAGAAGTGAGAATTTCCCCACGCATCCCTGAGCTTGTGTAGTTTGAACTCCCACTGGTGCCCTGGGCTTAGCAGCTGGCAAGATGGGAAGGGGAGCAGAAGGGAAGAGGGAATGATGGCATCTGAGAGCCATCAGGGGTCAAATATCAACATGGGGTCAGACGCTATATTACCTGTCCCTTTTGGGTAAAGAGAAGACTGAAGGCACTGTAAAAAAAAAAAAAAAAAAAAAGAAGGTAAAGATTTTTAGATTGATACCAAATGCTGCTTGAGAAGTGAAGGTTTGGAGGCATTTGGAAAACTTCTAGAATTTTGCTATGTATTTCTGCTTGGGGCTTATAAGGGCAAAACAATGTATGCAGTCAGTCAAACCTCTGCTTCTGATAAAATATTTGGATAAAAGTCTTCAAGTGTTTGGATGATTACTAAAGACATTTACAAATTGTTCCATTCGGGCAAATCAGTTCTTACTGTTGGTAGATTATTTTCCACTTTCTAACCTAAATCCTTTGCACACTGGGTCAAGGTAAGTCTTGGTTCTCTCATTACACTTGAAAGTGATGGGCCATCAGAAAGCCAAGGGATGTTAGGGATTATTTAGGATAATCTTATTGTTTGGAGAAATTTAAGGCCTATGAGAGTCTAGAATGTTAGCTGAGGTCACACAAACTAGAATCCAAGTCCTGAGGCTTGCCTACTATACCTCACCTAATTTAGATCAGACAGTTTGGTTGTCTTTTTTTCCTAGGCTTTCAACAACAATGCTTTCTCTGCAGAATGTTAGATTAAAAAAAAAAAAAAACATAAATTTTATTTGTTGCTTCCCCATAATCTTCAAGTCTGAAAATCTTGCAGAACTTTAATATGAATTCTAAAATAGAGATCCTATATTTTATTACACTGGAAATGTTAAATTATATATTAGCTTTGGGTGCTGTGCTGTGTGCTAAGTCACTTCAGTGGTGTCTGACTCTTTGTGACCCTATGGACTGTAGCCCACCGGGCTCCTCTGTCCATGGGATTTTCCAGATGAAAATACTAGAGTGAGTTGCCATTTGCTTTCCAGGGGATCTTCCCAACCCAGGGATCGAAATTGCTTCTTACATCTCCTGAATTGGCAGACAGGTTCTTTAGCACTAGAGCCACCTGAGAAGCCCCAACATTGGGTAAGACATCCGATAACAGGTCTTTTTTTGTTTGTTTGTTTAATTCAGTGTATTTTAATTTTTAAAATAACATTAAATATTTTCTTTTATTTTTTCCCCTCTATTTCTGTGATGTGTGTGCTCCATTCTAGGATTTATTAAAAATAAACTTTAAACTTCAAGTTGTTTTAGATTTACCTGCACATTTTGCAGATAGTACTGAGAGTTTACAAATACCTCATGCTCAGTTTACCCTATCAATACTATATTAGAGTAGTACATTTGTCGAAATTAGCTAACCAATATTGATCATAATTCTCTCTCTCTCTCTCTTTTTTTTTTTGGCTTTATTTCCATAGTGACCTTATACCCAGCCCTGACCCTTGTTCCAAACTTACACTGAAAGTTACTTTCTTTGATCTGGTTTTTTATCACTGTGCTAAGACTTGTTTTGTGGCATAACATATAGTAGATCATGGAGAATGCTCTGTTTGCACTTGATAAGAATTTATTAGATTGTGGTGGTGGTGGTTTAGTCACTAAGTCATGTCCAACTCTTGTGACCTCATGGACTATAGCCTGCCAGGCTCCTCTGTCCATGGGATTCTCCAGACAAGAATACTGGAGTGGGTTGACATGTCCTCCTCCATGATCATAATTCTTAACCAAAGTTCACACTTTATTCACATTTCCTCAGCTTTTTACCAAATATTGCTTTTCTATACCATCCAGGATACATTATGTTGAGTCATGACTCCTCAGGCTCCTCTTGGCTGTGACAGTTTCTCCAAATTTTCTTTCTTTGTTTTGATATTCTTGACAGACTCAAGAAGTACTGGTCAAGTATCTTGTAGAATGTCCTTCAACTGGGATCCATCTGATGCTTTTCTTATGATGTGCCTGGAGTTGTGAGTTCTGGGAGGAGACCTGACTTATCACTCTCGATATTAATCTTAATCGCCTGGCTGAGATAGTGTTTGTCAGATTAAGGGTAGGGCAGAATGTTCTGGAAACCAATAGATGACAAGACAGGAAGGACAGAGGGATTTTTATGTATGATTTCTACACAAAAAAACTTCACCCTCTATATTATACTCTGGAAGAAGGTTCTTATGTGTCTCCTAGATGTTAGGGGTGGGCATGCTTCTCCACTTACTGAAGGGTAGAATACATTATATACATGATTTGGAATTTTGCTTTAGAGGTTTGTCTCCTATCCATTTATCTATCTGTCCGTCTATCATCTGTGTATAACAGTATGTATTCATTATATTTATTTACAAATTTGGATCACAAACCAATTAAACTTGATTTTGTTACTTAAATTGTTTCAAGTTTGGCCACTGAGGCCTCTTTCATTTGGCTACTCTCCTTTGGACATACCCCTTTCATGTTCTTTTCAAAGCACTTTTCTTTTCCAGCACTATAAGATGTTCTAGTTTCATCTTGTACATTCCCAGCACCAGTCCTAGAATCAGTCATTTCTCCAAGGCATGGTTTTTTGAAATTGAAGAATTTTTTTTTTTTTTTTTTTTTTATCTCTGTACTAGGAACCGAGATCTGGGTGTGAGTTGTACTGGTTCTACTGGGCTACTATTACTTCTAGGTGGTCCTCTCACCCAACAGAACATGAAAATGTGTGTGCATATTTGAACCCTTTCATATACATACAATTATAAGTATTTCTGTATGTATCCCTCTTTGTAGTAAGCTAAACATGAGTTCATAGTGATGCCTCCAACTCTTAATCCAGTACCACATGGATCATTCTAGCCTCCTTCCCTTGTTTGTTTCCTACCTCACACTCCAACGAAGAGAAACCTGGCTCCCACCGTCTGCCAACCATTAATTGTTCAGTTCCAGTCATACATGTGTAGTGGTTTCAAAATTGTTCATTTGCTTTGGGATGCTTTTCTTTTTTTGTTTTTTTTTGCCATACCACATGGCTTGTGAGATTTTAGTTCCCCAACCAGGGATTGAACTCTGGCCCTCAGCAGTGAGAACACAGAGTTCTAACCACTAGACCACCAGGGAATTCCCAGGATATTTTTCAACTGCATCTTTTAACTCATCCCCTGAATAGTTTTCCCTTAATCATCTTTTTTTATTTCCAACATCTCTTTTTATTTCTCTAATGATTACACTTTAAAAATGGATTGATACTGTTATGCAGTCCAAGCTTGTAATGCTTGCTGCATGATGGACCAATAGATTGAGAGAGATGAGGTGTTGGGGCAAAGAATAGCAGACCAAGAAGATGATGGACTAGTGTCCCAAAGAACCGTCTGACCCAAGTTAGAATTCAGGCTTTTCTTATACTAAAAGAGGGAGAGGGTGTGACTTATTGTCACAAACTTCTTGGTGCCAGATCTTTGTTCTTGGATCTGTCCACCTAGATCTGGTCACAAAGTTTCTACAAATTTCCAACAAGACAAATGTTATTCTCTGCTCTGTACTTTTTATCTCTATAACAATGGAAGTGTTATATCTTTAAAGGCCAGAGCCTTGAAAATGAATAATCCTGTATACTTCAGGCTATAGGCAACATTCTTGAACAAATTAATGACTAAAGGCAGGCAACAAAGCACAAGAGGTAGAGATCCAGTCTGGAGCCACATTTGTTCTTCTGTTATAATAGCTTCTCTCCTCTTCCCAAGGATATTAATTGCAGTTTACAGAATTCATTCTGTTCCCAAGATTGTCTGTTTCTTCTTTGGTTTGTTTGTTGATACTGATATTTGTCTTTTTGTCTTAGAGACTTTCTTCAAAAATATGATCATCTTTGGCTATTTATGTTCAATTGTAAGGCACAATGATTTAGAAATTATTAAAGTGGGTATGTAAAACACTATTTAAATAATTTATTGTGCTAACCTACTGATTGATTGTAATTATGAAAGAAGCAATATTATTATTGATAAGATGTTCACCTATTGGTGACTGAAAGATAATCCCAGAGTTATGAGTCAGACTCAGAGACAGAAGCTTATTTAAAACTGCAAAATACCCTGGAGGGTATAGTGATTACTGCTTTTGTATACTAAATAGGCAGCTAGGTAGATACACAGTGAGGCATCAAATAAGCTGATTGGCAGCTCTGTGTCTTGGAGTAGGACTTCTGAACTGCAGTGGATGTTTTCAAGGTGAAAAGTCAGCATTTTCATTGAGGATTCCCCAAGAGGAGAGCAACAATTTGATGTTAACAAAGACATCTTACACAGTGAGCTAGTAAACCCTCACAGGTGCCAACCTCCCTACCCAAGTTTCATGAAAAAAATATTTCAATTTACTAAGTGCAGAAATACTGATGTAGTCCATTTTTAAAAGGTCATGACCTTTTAAATTGATTCCACATACAGTAATGATTCGGGCTTTCCTTGGTGACTCAGAGGTAGAGAACCCACCTGCAATGCAGGAGATGCTACTGATTTACATGTAAAACTCATTCAAAAACACCCTCAAAGAAATACTCAGAAAAATGTTTGACTAAATATCTGGGTACCCCCATGGTCCTCATGGCGACCCCATGGAGACTTCCAGACTCCTCTGTGCATGGTATTCTCCAGGCAAGAATACTGGAGTGGGTAGCCGATGGCTCAGCTGATAAAGAGCCTGCCTGTCAATGCAGGAGATGCAAGAGATGCGGGTTCAGTCCCTGGGTCAGGAAGATCCCCTGGAGGAAGGCGTGGCAACCTACTCCAGTGTTCTTGCCTGGAGAATTTCAGGGACAGAGGAGCCTGGAAGTCTCCATGGAGTTGCAAAGAGTCGGACACAACTAAAGCAACTGAGCACACATGCACAGTAATGATTCAAGACCAAAGCTTAAAAAAAAATTAGTTCTAAAGTCCTCTGTGAATTGACCTCTGTCTCTTCATCTTTATACATATACATATATATATATATATATGATATTGAATATAGTTCCCTGTGTTATACAGTAGGACCTTGTTTATCCACTCTATATATAATGTGGTCCACTGGAGAAGGGAATGGTAAACCACTTCAGTATTCTTGCCTTGAGAACTCCATGAACAGTATGAAAAGGCAAAATGATAGGATACTGAAAGAGAAACTCCCCAGGTCAGTAGGTGCCCAATATGCTACTGGAGATCAGTGGAGAAATAACTCCAGAAAGAATGAAGGGATGGAGCCAAAGCAAAAACAATACCCAGCTGTGGATGTGACTGGTGATAGAAGCAAGGTCTGATGCTGTAAAGAGCAATATTGCATAGGAACCTGGAATGTCAGGTCCATGAATCAAGGCAAATTGGAAGTGGTCAAACAAGAGATGGCAAGAGTGAATGTCAACATTCTAGGAATCAGTGAACTGAAATGGACTGGAATGGGTGAATTTAACTCAGATGACCATTATATCTACTACTGTGGGCAGGAATCCCTCAGAAGAAATGGAGTGGCCATCATGGTCAACAAAAGAGTATGAAATGCAGTACTTGGATGCAATCTCAAAAACGACAGAATGATCTCTGTTCATTTCCAAGGCAAACCATTCAATATCACACTAATCCAAGTCTATGCCCCAAGTAGTAATGCTGAAGAAACTGAAGTTGAACGGTTCTATGAAGACCTACAAGACCTTTTAGAACTAACACCCAAAAAAGGTGTCCTTTTCATTACAGGGGACTGGAATGCAAAAATAGGAAGTCAAGAAACACCTGGAGTAACAGGCAAATTTGGCCTTGGAATACGGAATGAAGCAGGGCAAAGGCTAATAGAGTTTTGCCAAGAAAATGCACTGGTCATAACAAACACCCTCTTCCAACAACACAAGAGAAGACTCTATACATGGACATCACCAGATGGTCAACACCGAAATCAGATTGATTATATTCTTTGCAGCCAAAGATGGAGAAGCTCTATACAGTCAGCAAAAACAAGACCAGGAGCTGACTGTGGCTCAGACCATGAACTCCTTATTGCCAAATTCAGACTGAAATTGAAGAAAGTAGGGAAAACCACTAGACCATTCAGGTATGACCTAAATCAAATCCCTTATGACTATACAGTGGAAGTGAGAAATAGATCTGATAGACAGAGTGCCTGATGAACTATGGAATGAGGTTCCTGACATTGTACAGGAGACAGGGATCAAGACCATTCCCACAGAAAAGAAATGCAAAAAAGAAAATGGCTGTCTGGGGAGGCCATACAAATAGCTGTGAAAAGAAGAGAAGTGAAAAGCAAAGGAGAAAAGGAAAGATATAAGAATCTGAATGCAGAGTTCCAAAGAATAGCAAGAAGAGATAAGAAAGCCTTCTTCAGCGATCAATGCAAAGAAATAGAGGAAAACAACAAAATGGAAAAGACTAGAGATCTCTTCAAGAAAATCAGAGATACCAAAGGAACATTTCATGCAAAGATGAGCTTGATAAAGGACAGAAATGATATGGACCTAATAGAAACAGAAGATATTAAGAAGAGATGGCAAGAATACACAGAAGAACTGGCCAAAAAATCTTCACGACCCAGATAATCAAGATGGTGTGATCACTCACCTAGAGCCAGACATCCTGGAATGTGAAGTCAAGTGGGCCTTAGAAAACATCACTATGAACAAAGCTAGTGGAGGTGATGGAATTCCAGTTGAGCGATTCCAAATCCTGAAAGATGATGCTGTGAAAGTGCTGAACTCAATATGCCAGCAAATTTGGAAAACTCAGCAGTGGCCACAGGACTGGAAAAAGTCAGTTTTCATTCCAATCCCAAAGAAAGGCAATGCCAAAGAATGCTCAAACTACTGCACAATTGCATTCATCTCACAGGCTAGTAAAGTAATGCTCAAAATTCTCCAAGCCAGGCTTCAGCAATATGTGAACTGTGAACTTCCAGATGTTCAAGCTGGTTTTAGAAAAGGCAGAGGAACCAAAGATCAAATTGCCAACATCCGCTGGATCATGGAAAAAGCAAGAGAGTTCCAGAAAAACATCTATTTCTGCTTTATTGACTATGCCAAAGCCTTTGACTGTGTGGATCACAATAAACTGTGGAAAATTCTTCAAGACATGGGAATACCAGACCACCTGATCTGCCTCTTGAGAAATTTGTATGCAGGTCAGGAAGCAGGAGTTAGAACTGGACATGGAACAACAGACTGGTTCCAAATAGGAAAAGGAGTTCGTCAAGGCTGTATATTGTCACCCTGTTTATTTAACTTATATGCAGAGTACATCATGAGAAACGCTGGACTGAAAGAAACACAAGCTGGAATCAAGAATGCCAGGAGAAATATCAATAACCTCAGATATGCAGATGACACCACCCTTATGACAGAAAGTGAAGAGGAACTCAAAAGCCACTTGATGAAAATAAAAGAGGAGAGTGAAAAAGTTGGCTTAAAGCTCAACATTCAGAAAATGAAGATCATGGCATCCGGTCCGACCACTTCATGGGAAATAGATGGGGAAACAGTGGAAACAGTGTCAGAGTTTATTTTTCTGGGCTCCAAAATCACTGCAGATGGTGACTACAGCCATGAAATTAAAAGACGCTTACTTGGAAGGAAAGTTATGACCAACCTAGATAGCATATTCAAAAGCAGAGACATTACTTTGCCAACAAAGGTTCGTCTAGTTAAGGCTATGGTTTTTCCTGTGGTCATATATGGATGTGAGAGTTGGACTGTGAAGAAGGCTGAGCGCCGAAGAATTGATGCTTTTAAACTGTGGTGTTGGAGAAGACTCTTGAGAGTCCCTTAGACTGCAAGGAAATCCAACCAGTCCATTCTGAAGGAGATCAGCCCTGGGATTTCTTTGGAAGGAATGATGCTAAAGCTGAAACTCCAGTACTTTGGCCACCTCATGTGAAGAGTTGACTCACTGGAAAAGACTCTGATGATGGGAGGGATTGGGGGCAGGAGGAAAAGGGGACGACAGAGGATGAGATGGCTGGATGGCATCACTGACTCTATGGACGTGAGTCTGAGTGAACTCTGGGAGTTGGTGATGGACAGGGAGGCCTGGTGTGTTGCAATTCATGGGGTCGCAAAGAGTGGGACACGACTACTCGACTGATCTGATCTGATCTTATCTGCTAATTTCAAATTCTCAATCCATCCCTCCCCCACCCCTTTCCCCCTTGGCAATGAGTGGTTGCCTGTCTTACCCAATATCTTAAATGGAGTGGAGATGAAAATTATTCAAGAGGAAATTGAAAACTTGTGAGACCTACATATCAGGAGTGTCCTCAGCATAAGCATTAATATTGGAGAGGATGATGGTAGAGGATTAAATGAATAGAGAGATTAAGTCATGCTAAAATAATCTGAGGGAACAACTGAATGTTCTGGAGACTCACAGACAACTACACAGGAAGGACAGTGGTTATCATGTTAAAAATATATGCACCTTTATTAGACATATATTTATTTATGTTTACTTTTGCAATCAACAAATGGCTTTGTTTTTGCCGCTCTGAAATATTTGCTTTTAGGATCAGAAATTAAGCTCATACCATTAGCGACAGTAATGTATTTTGGCTTAAAATAGTAGAATGTTTTAGTAAGTATAATGCTAGCTGTCATAACAAACAATCCCCAAAATGTGCATTGGAACAGTTATGATATGCTTACTCCTCACTTGTATAAAGTTCAAATTGGGTTTCTTGATTGGTGGACGACTGTCCTCCAAAGATGATTCAGGTTTCTAGACACCTTATATCTTGTGACTCTGCTTTCTTTATCATGGAGTTTCCAAGGCCCCTATGCTTAGTTCCATCAAACTGGCAGATTGGGAAGGAGCAGGAGGAGAAGCAGTCTTCACTGCTTCTTACCAGTTTGGGCAGGAAGAGACTCATATTGTTTCTGCCCATGATCCATTAGTGAGCTCTAATTGTAAAGCTTCACCTAGGTTCAAGGGAGGCTGGGAATCTAGTTAGTCCCTGGTTGCCAAGTATTTCCCAGCAAGAAAATTATACAATGAGAGGAAGCCTAGGTTTTGGCAGATAATTATCCTTTATTCCAAAGTTGAATATTTAAGGTTATATCATGAGTCTCAGTGAACTCCGGGAGTTGGTGATGGACAGGAAGGCCTGGCGTGCTGCGATTCATGGGGTCGCAAAGAGTCGGACACGACTGAGTGACTGATCTGATCTGATCTGATGTATCCATAATTAAACAAAAAAAACTTCCTGTAATTATTAAATTATATTAAGAAAAATTAAGTATAATTAAATAAAATAATTAAAACTTTCAATAACTGCTGATTGATCAAGCAACAAAAAGCAATTAGTACAGATATAAAAGATTTGAGGATCCAATTAACAAGCTTAATTTTAAGGGATACAAATAGAACCTATGGATACAACAAGCATTGGAAACCAGCCATTCATCTAATTCACTCAGAGAAAAGTTACAAAAAGTAACCATTTTGTAGGCCAAAAGCAAGTTTTAATACATTTCAAGGCATTGGTATCACATTGCACACATTCTGTAACTGCTTTTTCTCTAATTTTAAAGATAAGAATTACCCTTTGACCTCTACTCTGCTCATTCAGACAGGGAGGTTCTCAGTCAAAACCAAAGCTCCAATAATCCTGTTACCAACTGCTAGGAACACAGATTGCCATCTTTGTAAAGAAAATGCTTTTCTTTACATTTTCACGTATTTTAAAGATAATTTGCATGTGGCAGTTTTTCACATAGTTATATTTTTCTCACAGTTTTAAAACATCACATATGCCTTCTATTGCTTCATATTACTCTTTGAACCTGCAAGCCTAAAACATTTTTTGCTTAACCTTTATGCTAGTTTCTGATGACCTACAGATTGAAGGCTATTAATGAGGTCAATGGGTTTGTAAACTTTGCCCTAGTTAGAATGAAGCAGCAAATTGTGGGACATAAGCAGAACATTGGGAACACTTAAAATAAATGTCAAGGGACTTTCCTGGAGGTCCCATGGTTAAGACTGCTTCTAATGCAGGGGGCATGGGTTCGATCCTTGGTTAGGGAGCTAAGATCCCACATGCCTGCTGTTCGGAGCCGTCAAAATAAATAAATAAATAAAATAAATGTCAAGCATATTACTATTCCATTAACTCTCACCAGAAATGACATCTATTCATTGCAATCAGTTCAGTTCAGTCGCTCAGTCGTGTCCGACTCTTTTTGACCCCATGAATCGCAGCATGCCAGGCCTCCCTGCCCATCACCAGCTCCCAGAGTTCACTCAGACTCCATCCATTGAGTCAGTGATGCCATCCAGCCATCTCATCCTCTGTCGTCCCCTTCTCCTCCTGCCCCCAATCCCTCCCAGCATCAGAGTCTTTTCCAATAAGTCAACTCTTCGCATGAGGTGGCCAAAGTACTGGAGTTTCAGCTTTAGCACCATTCCCTCCAAAGAAATCCCAGGGTTGATCTCCTTCAGAATGGACTGGTTGGATCTCCTTGCAGTCCAAGGGACTCTCAAGAGTCTTCTCCAACACCACAGTTCAAAAGCATCAATTCTTCGGCGCTCAGCCTTCTTCACAGTCCAAATCTCACATCCATACATGACCACAGAAAAAACTATAGCCTTGACTAGACAAACCTTTGTTGGCAAAGTAATGTCTCTGCTTTTGAATATGATATCTAGGTTGGTAGAAGACCAGAAATTCTTTTCCTTTATATTGAGTAAATAGCATCCTTAATTCAACTGTGAAATTTGATGAAGGAAAGAGCTTAGCTCAAAATAAAACATAAATTGTTAGGGTCATTTGGCAGCTAGAAAAGTCCCTAATGTTATTTATGTTCTAACATAAATTCCCCAATGTGCACAAACTTCTTAGCACATCCTGAGTCTGAGGCTTCCCTTGTAGCTCAGTTGGTAAAGAATCTGCCTGCAATACAGGAGACCTGGGTTTGATTCCTGGGTCAGGAAGATCTCCTAGAGAAGGAAATGGCAACCCGCTACAGTATTCTTGCCTGGAGAATTCCATGGACAGAGGAGGCTGCTAGGCCACAGTCCATGGGGTTGCAAGAGTCACACACGACTTAGCAACTAAACCACTAAACCACCACCAATCCCTAAGGTATAGATCCTCAAAGGAAAGAACGAACAGAAAAGCAGAGCTGTCATGGGAATCCTGACGTTAGATGGGGTGAGGAAGGAATAAGAATAACTATGCCTTGGTGTCAGGAAAATTTAGGCTACCTTACCCCTTTGTTTTACACACAAAGCCAGTGAGACCTATGTAGATGAAGGGTCCCCTGAGCACTTCAGTTTCAGATAAGGGCAATAAAGGAAAGGAGAAAATAATGGTCTTTACACTAGACCACACCCTCTGGATGTACAAAAACACACCAGAAGGAGAAGAAAGGCAGCTGTCTGCATGGCAGGAGAAAGGCTGGAAGGGGATTGTCACATAGATGGGCTCACAGATACAGTCTTCCTCTGTCTTTATTTCAGTAAATCTGGGTATGCACAACCATTCACTTATTCATTCACATCACTTAACAAATAGCTCCTATTATGTACTAATACCTATCTTCATGGAGCTTATCCTTTAATGGGACTATTCTTCCATATATTCAGTGCTTCCAGTGATAGATTTACAAACACTTGCAACTAAGATGGGGTAGTTAATAAGGTCCACACAAAAAATACAGAATGAGTACTTTTTAAAAAAAATTAATTATTTTACTTCACAATATTGTATTGGTTTTGCCATACATTGACTTGAATCCACCATGAGTGTACATGTGTTCCCCATCCTGAACCCCCCTCCCACCTCGCTCCCCATCACATCCCTCTGGGTCATCCCAGTGCACCAGCCCTGAGCACCCTGTATCATGCATCACACCTGGACTGGCGATTTGTTTCACACATAATATTTTATGTGTGAGAGCCCAAAAGACTGTTCAATACATTTGTATCTCTTTTGCTGTCTCGCATACAGGGTTATAGTTACCTTCTTTCTAATTCCATATATATGCGTTAGTATAATCTATTGGCGGAGTAGGCAAAGGCACCCCACTCCAGTACTCTTGCCTGAAAAATCCCATGAACAGAGGAGCCTGGTAGGCTGCAGTCCATGGGGTCGCTAAGAGTCAGGCATGACTGAGCGATTTCACTTTCACTTTTTACTTTCATGCATTGGAGAAGGAAATGGCAACCCACTCCAGTGTTCTTGCCTGGAGAATCCCAGGGACAGAGGAGCCTGGTTGGCTGCCGGCTATGGGGTTGCACAGAGTCGGACACGACTGAAGTGACTTAGCAGCAGCAGCAGCAGCAGCAGCATATTCTATTGGTGTTTTTCTTTCTGGCTTACTTTACTCTGTATAATAGGCTCCAGTTTCATCCACCTCATTAGAACTGATTCAAATGTATTCTCTTTAATGGCTGAGTAATATTCCAGTGTGTATATGTACCAAAGCTTTCTTATCCATTCATCTGCTGATGGACATCTAGGTTGCTTCCATGTCCTGGCTATTATAAACAGTGCTGTGATGAACATTGGGGTACACGTGTCTCTTTCCCTTCTGGTTTCCTCAGTGTGTATGCCCAGCAGTGGGATTGCTGGGTCATATAGCAATTCTATTTCCAGTTTTTTAAGGAATCTCCACACTGTTCTCCATAGTGGCTGTACTAGTTTGCATTCCCACCAACAGTGTAAGAAGGTTCCCTTTTCTCCATACCCTCTCCAGCATTTATTGCTTGTAGACTTTTGGATAGCAGGCATTATATGAGGCCACCATCATCCTAATACCAAAACCTGACAAAGATGCCACAAAAAAAGAAAACTACAGGCCAATATCACTGATGAACATAGATGTAAAAATCCTTAACAAAATTCTAGCAAACAGAATCCAAAAACATATTAAAAAGATCATACTTCATGATCAAGTGGGCTTTATCCCAGGGATGCAAGGATTCTTCAATATCTGCAGATCAATCAATGTAATACACCACATTAAAAAATTGAAAAATAAAAACCATATGATTATCTCAATAGATGCAGAGAAAGCCTTTGACAAAATTCAACATCCATTTATGATAAAAAACCCCTCCAGAAAGCAGGAATAGAAGGAACATACCTCAACATAATAAAAGCTATATATGACAAACACTCAGCAAACATTATCCTCAATGGGGAAAAATTGAAAGCATTTCCCCTAAAGTCAGGAACAAAACAAGGGTGCCCACTTTCCCCACTACTATTCAACATAGTTTTGGAAGTTTTGGCCACAGCAATCAGAGCAGAAAAAGAAATAAAAGGAATCCAAATTGGAAAAGAAGAAGTAAAACTCTCACTGTTTGCAGATGACATGATCCTCTACATAGAAAACCCTAAAGACTCCACTAGAAAATTACTAGAGCTACTCAATGAATATAGTAAAGTTGCAGAATATAAAATTAACACAGAGAAATTCCTTGCATTCCTATACACTAATAATGAGAAAACAGAAAGAGAAATTAAGGAAACAATTCAATTCACCACTGCAATGAAAAAAATTAAGTACTTAGGAATATATCTACCTAAAGAAACAAAAGACCTATATATAGAAAACTATAAAACACTGGTGAAAGAAATCAAAGAGGATACTAATAGATGGAGAAATATACCGTGTTCATGGATCAGAAGAATCAATATAGTGAAAATGAGTATACTACCCAAAGCAATCTATAGATTCAGTGCAATTCCTATCAAGCTACCAACAGTACTTTTCACAGAGCTAGAACAAATAATTTCACAATTTGTATGGAAATACAAAAAACCTCAAATAGTCAAAGCAATCTTGGAAAAGAAGAATGGAACTGGAAGAATCAAGCTGCCTGACATCAGTCTCTACTACAAAGCCACAGTCATCAAGACAGTATGGTACTGGCACAAAGACAGAAATATAGATCAATGAAACAAAACAGAAAGCCCAGAGATAAATCCACACACATATGGACACCTTATCTTTGACAAAGGAGGCAAGAATATGCAATGGAGAAAAGACAATCTCTTTAACAAGCGGTGCTGGGAAAACTGGTCAACCACTTATAAAAGAATGAAACTAGAACACTTTCTAACACCATACACAAAAATAAACTCAAAATGGATTAAAGATCTAAACATAAGACCAGAAACTATTAAACTCCTAGAGGAGAACATAGGCAAAACACTCTCCGACATAAACCACAGCAAGATCCTCTATGACCCACCTCCCAGAATATTGGAAATAAAAGCAAAAATAAACAAATAGGACCTAATTAAAATTAAAAGCTTCTGCACAACAAAGGAAACTATAAGCAAGGTGAAAAGACAGCCTTCAGAATGGGAGAAAATAATAGCAAATGAAGCAACGGTCAAGGAGTTAATCTCAAAAATATACAAGCAACTCCTACAGCTCAATTCCAGAAAAATAAACGACCCAATCAAAATATAGGCCAAAGAGCTAAACAGACATTTCTCCAAAGAAGACATACAGATGGCTAACAAACGCATGAAAAGATGCTCAACATCACTCATTATCAGAGAAATGCAAATCAAAACCACAATGAGGTACCATTTCACGCCAGTCAGAATGAGTGCTTTTATTTATTTTTTCAGTGTTACAGCTCTATTTTATTTAGAAGATAGCAGGAGAATCCATCCTCGAAGTGTGAGGGCATAACAACCCAAAGACTTGAAGAGAAGAGAGTGGAGGAGTGCGCAGGGAGGGAAAGGAGAGAGTGAGAGAGAGAGAGAGAGAGCGCGCGCACGCACGCACACGGGAGAGAGTCCATGAGAAAGCACTTTGGCTCCTCCTTTTATATGTTTTTTCCTCCACCTGGGCCTGCCCTATGCAAATTGGGCTTAGCCAGGAATGCTGTTTGTTCTGCCTGAAGTCTTCACTCTGGTCCTCGGACCTTCCTTTGACCTTCCTTGTCTTTTAGCCACTGCCATTTTGGACTCCATTCCCCCTTCAAGAGATGGGAGGCTCAATAAGTCACCTGTCCCACTACATACCCACCACTCTGGCTAAAATGAAAAAGATTGACAATGCTAGATGTTGGAGTAACAATATGGAGCAACTGGAACTCACATACATTGTTGAAGGGAGTGTAAAATGTCACAAGCGCTTTGGGAAAAGATCTGATAGTTTCTTGTACAGTCAAGCATACATCTAACTTACAGCCAAAAATTCCAAGCCTAGATATTAACCCAAGGGAAATGAAAATATATGTTTATAAAAATGTATATAAGTATATTCTCAGAATATCTATTCATAATAACCCCAAAGTTGAGACCATCTTGTTGTTCATCCATAGGAGAATAGATGAACAAACTGTGATATATTCCCTATGACTCAGCAGGTAAAGAATCTGCCTGCAATGCAGGAGACACAGGAGATGCAGGTTCAATTCCTGGGTCAGGAAGATGCCCTGGAGAAGGGCATGGCAACCCATTTCAGTATTCTTGCCTGGAGAACCTCGTGGACTGAGGAGCCTGGTGGACTACAGTCCAAAGGGTCTCAAAGAGTCGGATACGACTGAGAAACTAAGCACATATGTGTTATATTCACGCAATGGATACTACATGGTAGTTAAAAGAAAAATGATTGCAGTCCTAAATATCATCTAAGACTATAATTGAAGAGGAAGAAATATGAAAGATAATTACTTTCAGGGGAAGGTTTCTTTTTACTAAACACATCATTAAGAAAAGACACATCAAGGTGAAAAAGAGTTCCAGTCTGGATTGGAACTGGTCTTGGGTTGGGGTCTGGCTGTTGTTAATCTGAGGCAGGTTTCCTGCTTGATGTCCTGGTTCCTATTGATCAACTGGGCTCCAATTTTGGGTCCTTGGTATTGGATACTGGAAAAATTGTAAAACCTCAGTTTGGACAAATAGGGGTAATAGTGCATGCTACCTGACTCTTGGGAGCACTGCCACCACTACGAAGATGTGATCAAGAAGATGCGTGGCTAAGGACAAGGGTGAACCCTTGAGAGATGATATTGGCTTACCTGTTTCCACTCCAGCCAAGAGGGCAAGCTCTGAAAAGACATTCAAGTCACACTTCCTCAGACAAGAATATTCCACGTTCAGTTCCATTTTTAAGCCCTTCTGATGAACTTTTCTTATGCTTAACTGTACTAACGAAGATGTGTTATTTTTGACCATTTGTGCTACATCAGAAGTATGGTAATTTATCAACTAGGCTGAATGAGAGTCAAAGGAAGAATTGAAAAAGCTATCAGGGAGCCTGTAGTGTCAATTTAGGATCATTTATGTCTGATTCTTCAAGACTGGGAGCCAAACTGGATAAATGGAAGCCAAGAAAACTATAGTTTTATAGCTTAAAACTATAAAACTATTTTCTTTCTCAGTTTCCAATCATAGTCAGATGCCTGGGTCCTTTTTTTCTAAAAAAAAAAAAAAGTCTTAAATTATCCTCTTCTTACTTCTTGCCAAGCTAGCTCGTCTTTCTCAGCCATGTGGTTCTGTTGCTTCCCCTTCCTTGCACCTTGATTCCAAAAGCATCCTGTGTGTCTGGAATGATGTGTGTGTGTGTGTGTGTGTGTGTGTGTGTGTGTGTGTGTGTGTGTGTTTAGTCGCTAAGTCAGGTCCAACTCTTTTGCAATTCCATGGACTCTAGCTCTCCTGGTTCCTCCGTCCTTAGGATTTCCCAGACAAGAATACTGGAGTGGGTTGCCATTTCCTTCTCCAGGGGATCTTCCAGACCCAGGGATCGAACTCACAACTCCTGCCACATCTCCTGCATTGACAGGCCAATTCTTTATTGCTGAGCCACCAGGGAGTGACATGGCAAATTTACCTAAAAGAAATAAAGTAATCAAAAGTGCCTGCCCATCCTTTCTTCCTTTTTGAGGTTGGGAATGTAGGAAAGAAAAGTGAGAAGGAAATGGACTGAGATTAGAGCCAGTTGCTGGGGAACAGCTCTCATAAATATTGGGTTAATGATAAATTTAAGGAGTTTATAGGACTCTCTTTCAATGTGATTGAAACTGTCACGTGAGAACATTTAATTGTTCATTTAATTGACAAAGGGGATTAAGGCAGGGCATCACTTCTAAAGGTGATGTAGTTTCTTTCATTTAAAACATTTACAGGTATGTGTGCTTAGTCATACAGTTGTGTCAGACTCCTTGCAATCCCATGGACTGTAGCCCACCAGGCTTCTCTGTCCATAGGATTTCCCAGGCAAGAATACTGAAGAGGATTGCAATTTCTTTCTCCAGGGGATCTTCCCAACCCAGGATCAAACTCGTGTCCCTTATGTCTCTTGGGTCTCCTGCATTTGCAGGCAGATTCTTTACCACTATAGTCTTGCCAATCTTTTGCTGTAGGACTGAGGATGCTTTTTTCCCTGAGTTTGGGTCTACTGATCGGAGTACAGCGTCATCTTTCTTGGGTAAATAATATTCCCTAATATACACCTGAGTTTTTTTTGTTAGAAGCTCACTACATATTTTTAATAAGAAATTTATGAACAATGAATGCTGTTTATAGCCATTTGGTAATATGAGTTATACCAGTATTTTACTGAAGTATAATTCATTTATTATTTATTGGGGTTTCCCTGGTAGCTCAGCTGGTAAAGAATCCACCTGCAATGCAGGCGACCCCAGTTTGATTCCTGAGTCAGGAAGATCTCCTGGAGAAGGTATAGGCTACCCACTCCAGTATTCTTGGGCTTCCCTTGTGGTTCAGCTGGTAAAGAATCTGCCTGCAATGTGGGCAGATTATTATGTATGGAATAGATTAACAACAAAGTCCTACTGTGTAGCATAGGAAACTATTCAATATCCTGCAATAAACCATAATGTAAAAGAATCTGAAAAAGACTGTAAATACATGCATAACTGAATCACTTTTCCGTGCAGCAGAAATTAACACAACATTGTAAATCAACTACACTTCAATAAAATGAAAGATTTAAAAAGATACCAGTAAGACCGTTGCCTTTCTCTCTTGGTATATGAAGGTTTAGAAGTCTCAAGATCCTTAGTAGGTAAGCAAGAGATTAAGGAAAACCAGTGGTGTAAGTCTGGTTCGAGTGTGAAGACTTGAAAACCACAAGAGCTGATGTTGTAGGTCCTGTCCAGGAGCCAGTATTTCAGTTCTGATCCAAAGGCAGGAAAAAACTGATGTCCCAGCTGGAAGGCTGTCAGGCAGGAGAAATCCCCTCTTATTCAGGATTCTATTCAGGGTAGCTTTCATTCTATTCAATCTTTCAGTGGGTTGGATGAAGCCTAGCCACATGAAAGAGAACAAACTCCTTTAGTCAGTCTTCTGATTTCCATGTTAAATTCATCCAAAAATACCCTCACAGAAATACTCGGAACGATGTTTGACTAAATATCTGGATACCAAATAGCCCTCTTGGTGACCCCATGGAACCTGCCAGGGTCCTCTATCCATGGAATTCTCCAAGCAACAACACTGGAGTGGGTAGCTGCTGGCTCAGCTGATAAACAGCCTGCCTGCCAATGCAGGAGATGCAAGACATGCCTGAGTAGGGAAGATCCCTGGGTAGGGAAGATCCACTGGAGATGGGAATGGCAACCCACTCCAAAATTCTTGCCTGGAGAATTCCATGGACAGAGGAGCTTGGTGGGCTACAGTCCATGGTGTCACAAGGAGTCAGACACAACTAGGGGACTAACATTTTCACTTTCAACACCCCATGGTCCGGTCAAATTGATGCACAAAGTTAGTGATCCCAGAGGGCCTAAGTTTCAAAGTGAGATTTTTTTTTTTCTCCTGATAGAACATGGGACAGCTGTCTCCAACCTAGATATACTCAACCCCATTTGGACAGGAAGTCTATAAACGCCTGTTAGCTGCTGTCAACCAAAGCATAGGTCAATGAAGATGCCTCAAGTGGCCATGACTTCCATTGAGAATTCAAAAATGTTTTATGAAAATGTGATCTTTGGGGGCTTAGTGTCAATCTGCAGCATCTGGTTAATATTTGTAGCACTAAATTTGTAGAACTAAAATTGTGCTAGAACAAAGCACAGAGACTCTGGAGGGCTATTTTCATATCGTAAGTGTTGACTCGTTGAGCTGTTCTTGGAATCCTACACCCACCCCTTCCTACAAATACCCATGTCTTTTTGCTAAGTATTGCACAGCTAGTTAAATGAAAGTATTTCCTCACTATGGACCGTGATAAGCTTGAGCTTTGGGGATTTAATAAAGGACAATGGTTTATTTAGTTGAAAACTTAAGACAGCTGCAAGTTCATTCTATGCTGTAGAAAGGAAAACAGCCAAATTCCTTGTTTGGGCTGTGTCCTTGAAGCTGTAGGTATTCAGCGATGATTAGGATGATAACAACCTAATAAAAGCCAAGCTGTATCAACTATCGATTGAGCCAAGTTGCTTTATGCAAATTAAATTATTGTCCTCATTTTATGGGTGGATAAACTTCCTGGTGGTTCAGACAGTAAAGAATCTGCCTGCAATGCAGGAGACCCAAGTTCAATCCCTGGTCGGGAAGATCTCCTGGAAAAGGAAATGGCAACCCACTCCAGTATTCTTGCCTGGAGAATTCCATGAACAAAGGAGCTGGCAGGCTACAGTCTATGGGGTCACAAAGACTCAGACACGACTGAGTCATTAACACTTTTCACAACCTGAGACTTAGTGGGTTTTAAGGCTTATGGATGTGAGAGTTGGAGTGTGAAGAAAGCTGAGCACCGAAGAATTGATGCTTTTGAACTGTGGTGTTGGAGAAGACTCTTGAGAGTCCCTTGGACTGCAAGGAGATCCAACCAGTCCATTCTGAAGGAGATGAGCCCTGGGATTTCTTTGGAAGGAATGATGCTAAAGCTGAAACTCCAGTACTTTGGCCACCTCATGCGAAGAGTTGATTCATTTGAAAAGATTCTGATGCTGGGAGGGATTGGGGGCAGGAGGAAAAGGGGACGACACAGGATGAGATGGCTGGATGGCATCACTGACTCGATGGACATGAGTCTGGGTGAACTCCGGGAGTTGATGATGGACAGGGAGGCCTGGCGTGCTGCGATTCATGGGGTCAAAAAGAGTCGGACACAACTGAGCGACTGAACTGAACTGAACCGAAGCTTACACTTTAGTTTTTTTTCTTGCAGCTTTATTGAAATATAATTGACATATAGGATTATGTAAGTTTAAGGGGTACAGCGTAATGATTTGATTTACATATATTGTGGAATGATTCACAATGTATGTAAGAATATTGACAGAACACGTTTAGTGAACATCCATCATCTCATACAGATACCTTAAAGAACTAGAAAAAAAATATTTTCCTTGTAAGCTGACATTTCCGTTAAGTTTGCTGCTAAGATGGTAGACTATTTTTATTTATTTTTATTAATGCTGATAGTGAACTAAAATGATTTCTAGCTCAAGAAATGGGTTTTTAAAAAATCTATATTCTTTATTGAACTTGTACAGACTAAATCTTGTACAAGACTAAACTTGTACAGACTAATACTTGGCAAAATTTCAAAACAACTGCTCTGTGTAGGAAAGAGGATGGCTATTGTTTGAGGGGTTTGTGGGCTGTACCTGAATAGGAATTCAGGAAAGGTAAGGAGCTGGGTAATTCATTTAGCTTAGTATTTCTACACTTCTGTGTAAAGAAGGGAAGTACATCCTTAAATGGGAAAAGAAACAGGTGAGTACAGAGAAAGCAGCAGAGGTCCACTCATTGTTTCGACTGGGTTGTGCACCAATGAAACCCATGGAGCTCGGATCTGAGTTCTGGTCTTCTTTGAGTCATGTACATTTCCCTCACCTGGTCACAGCCCTGGGAGCTGGACCCAGTGAAATATCCCCCATTACAAACTAAGAGGATCCTTTGGTCATATTGAGATGGGACAAGCTCACAGACAGTGGAGGAAACATCTCCACTCTGGAGGAAGGGTCGGGGTATTAATATCCTGCAGGCACTCTCCAGGGTGCAGGTAAGCCCCCGCAGTTCCCAGCTGCACAGTATGTGCTGAGGATACAAAGGTTTCCTGTTGGGCACCTGTGTCTATTTATGTGTGTTGAAGAGTTGGACCCAACTTGGCGACTGAACAACAACAGCAAAGCTCAGTTGCTCAGTCATGTCTCACTCTTTGTGATCCCATGAACTGTAGCTTTCCAGGCTCCTCTGTCCATGGGATTTCCCAGGCAAGAATCCTGGAGTGGGTTGCAATTTCCTTCTCTAGAGGATCTTTCTGACCCAGGGATTGAACCCACATCTCCTGCATTGGCAGGTGGATTTTTTTTTTTTTTGCCACTGAACCACCTGGGAAGCCCATGTCTATTTATAACTATCCACAAAATCTTTTTTAATGCCAAAGAAAATAAAACACACTGGATTGACTTAGGAGAAACAAATATTCCTGTTGAATGTGATGATTTTTTTGATGTGTGTTCAGCATAAAGTATCTCAGCACAGAGTGGGAAAACAAAGTTCTTTCCCCAAACACCATTAAGAGGAGAATGTAACGGAAGAGTAAATTGGAATACATAGTTTTTTTTTTTTTTTGGAATAACTTGAATACATAGACTAAGGCTTACACAACTGCTAAGTCCTCACTAAGAACTGCTTCATTTATTCATTCACTCACTCTTGCAACCAATAATTATTAATCAAATATAAAAGTGCCAGACACCCTGCTCATGGCTCGGGAAACAATTCAGATGATTTAATCTCTGCGCTCACAGAGGAGAGAAAAGGGAGAGTAAACAAATGTGTTTATAGCACTCAGCAAGTAATTCTGTTTATAGTTCTACAGAAGAAACATGTCAAGACACTGTATTGCTGTAGATTAGTGCAATGAGCAAACTTCTCTAGAATTTCTAGAAGAGCTTTCCAAGGCATTTACATGTAAACCCAGGTCTGAAGCACGAGTCAAAATTAGATAGAAAAAGGACAGTAGGAAAACAGACGGGTGGAGCTGGCCAGGTGGAAGAATCAGCTTGGTGCCTAATTTTCATGGATTTGGTTGGGAGTTAATTAAAAAAAAAATTTTTTTTTTAAGTAAGTAGTATTGTTTAAAAAAATATTTACTTATTTGACTGCCTCACATCTTAGTTGCAGCATGTGGGATCTTTCCCTGAGGCACAGGCTCTTCTCTCTAGTTGCGGTGCACAGGCTTACCTACCGAGTGGCCTGTAGGATCAAATCTGCGCCCCCTGCATTGGAAGGTGGATTCCTAACCACTGGACCACCAGGGAAGTCCCCGGAAGTTAATCGTAACAACTTGCCTTTGTGAGGCCTCACTAAGTGCCAAGGTGTGTTCTCAGAGCTTTATGACCGTTGTTACACTTGATCCTGTGTTGCATCTCTGTGAGGCAAAATTATTATTCCCAGCTGAAGAAATAAAAGGCCCAGTGAAACTGAATGACAATAGGTAGAAGAATTGGAACTGAGGCTTAAGTCCACAGGGAACTGATAACATTTTGAAAGGAGAAAGAGAGGCAAGAAAGAGTAGGAGGCGGTGGGGAGTCTTAATCTCAAACAACAGCCTTAGTGCTCCTTTCTCAGTCTCCATGCTTGGATTCTGTCATCTTTTGCTGGAGTCTGACACTCTAGTCACTGATGGTTTAAGGGAGGCTTCCGTACTTCTTGAAGACACTGTATTTGTCAGTTTCAGCTGCCATAATAGGATACCATAGTTTGGGAGGCTTAAACACAGATATTTATTTCTCACAGTTCTGAAGGCTGGGAAGTTCGAGGTCAGGATGCCAGCCTGGTTGGATCTGGAGATGACCCTCTTCTTGGTCTGAAGATAGCTTTCCTCTTGCTCTGTCCTCTCCTGGCAGAGTGCAGAGAGAAAAGTCAGCTCTTGTGTCTCTTGTAAAAGTATGAATCTCATCAGGAGGGCTCTACCACCATGACCTAATTACCTCCCAGAGTGTGTGCTCAGTCACTCAGTCATATTCAACTCTTTGCAGACCCCATGAACTGTAGCCTACCAGGCTGTCTGTCCATGAGATTTTTCCAGGCAAGAATACTGGAGTGGGTTGCTATTTCTTTCTCCTACCTCCCAAAGTTCCCCTCCCCAAATTCCATCACATTGGGGTTAGAGTTTCAACATTTGAATTAAATCCAGAGCAATCACCCACCTCAAATTCTTGATCTCCAGCACTGAGTCACGCCTTTTAGGTACTGTTCCTACAGTAGTCCTTTTGGGAATATTCCTCCTCACACTCTTCAGGATTGGCTTTGATGTCTATCAAGTTTCATGGCTAAGGATAGGGTTTGTTGTGGGAGTACCACTGTAGCTGCTGCTGCTGCTGCTAAGTCGCTTCAGTCTGTGCGACCCCACAGACGGCAGCCAGCCGGGAAAAGCAGATTGTGACTCCATGTTGGAACAGTTTCTTTGACTTGTTTTTCACTGCTTTTGTTATTATAATCATACATAATGGCTTGCCTCAGAGAAACTTGCCCCTCTGCCAGTCTGATAACTAAAGTGCCTTTGTTCAGAACCCCGGCCACCTGTAAATGACAGGAAGGAAAAGATTAACACATCCCCTGCCTGAGGCTTGCCATTCTAGGAGATATATGCAAGATTAATAGCTTTTTTACTTTGTTTCCCTGATGGCTCAGATGGTAAAGCGTCTGCCTACAATATGGGAGGCCTGGGTTCTATCCCTGGTTTGGGAAGATCCCTTGGAGAAGGAGATGGCAACCCACTCCAGTACTCTTGCCTGGAAAATCCCATGGACAGAGGAGCCTGGTAAGCTACAGTCCACAGGGTCTCAAAGAGACCGACTGAGCGGACACGACTGAGAGACTTCACTTTTACTTCACTTTTTACTTTGTTTCCTCACCTGCCCCATCTCTGATCTGTAAAAGAACCTGGCATCCAGACCCCAACAAGATGGTTATTTTCAGACATTAGTTTGCCATCTTCTACTCTGAGTAAAGTTGCATTCCTTGCCTTAGCATCTCATCTCCAATTCATTGGCCTGTCCTGCGGTGAGCAGAGTAAGGTTGGACTCTGTAACACTACCACTCTGATGGTGGGTCCAGGTCACTGGCTGATGGAAACTGAAACTTAGCTCAGTCCTAAGACCTGAATTTTAACTCCTAGAAGGAATAAGCTTCTGTTAAGTGGCTTCTTATGATGGCATCCACCCTCCACAAAATGAGGCATAATATCTAAAACTGCTCATCAAGTCAGGGCTCTTAAGGAGCTTCATTTCTCTGAATGATTCATTTTCCATTAGTTACAGCAAAGGCTGCTTGAACAGAGAAATTTTGCTCAACTGATAAAGGGGCTCAAGGGAGGCTCCAACACGACAAGACACATTGGTATGCTGGGCCCACCATCATTTACCCAGAAAACCTCCATCCCTGTCCCATTGGGAGTGATGAGCTCCAAAAGGAAATTCCAAGAAGTGATGTTGCTCTTGGCTATGTAGGAGCAGAGATTGTCTCAGTCAAACTAATCCCTAACTTTTTTGATTTGCCAGAACTTTTAAAAATCTGTTGAAACTACAAAACTTTTTTCCAGAGAAAGGTGCCACACAGAAAATTTTACATATAATTTTGGGGCATATACTCCTATTCATGGCCCAGAGGTTGAGCATACCTGGTTTATACATTAGAGTGAATAAGGATGCCAGGATAAATTGATGGCTGTCTCTCAAAAGATTCTTCTTCGACACTGAAAAATCCAATTTGGATTAAGTTGTGGCAAAAATAATTGATCAATTTCAGGAGGGATCAAGCAAACTTAACTGATCTTCCTGATATGCTTAATTTGGAGGCTGTAATTATATTCTTTGGAGAAAGGTGATGCATGAAATGGTATCCTTTATACGATCCTCACATTTGAAACCAGATAGTGGAATAATTCTGGAGAATAGAAAGGAGAGAAAAAGAGCCTTCAAGGGGGCTCAAATTATCTCACTTCCTGTGAGAACAACAGTAAAACACTTTAAAAAATTTGCAATCGCTAAACCTGTATGAAAAAATTGTATCAAAACTAAAAATGAAGTAGGAAGTCTAGAAGTCTCGTCCCAATTCCTGGAATTGTTAAGTGTTGACACTAAAGGGAAAGAAAAAGATCACTATATTAACCTTGGTTCTTCCCACGGTTCTGAAATGGCAACGCCCTTAATAACGTCAATAGCCTGAAAAAAGCCAGCATTGGAGCTGCAGACAGTGCCCCCATTCAAGCCGAGATTCTTAATTCTCTACAGCCTGAGGCCCTCAGTCATCATGGGTTGCTCAATACAGGCCTCTGTAGGGCAGCACTGAGTGTCTGGCCGGCACAGATTGGACAACAACCTTTTAGAAAAAAGTCAAAAAATCTAAGTTAGAACTTCGGTGATCTGACAGTGCAAATCCAGGAAAATTACCTTGTACCCCAAACACACCCTTGGCCAAAGTGGTTGTTGGGAATGATCTGTTTTTGTACCTGTAGACTTCAGTTTTTCTTTTGAAAATAGATTGAGGGGAGGGTTCAGGATAGGGAAGGGACCTTGGATTTCTTCACCTGTAGGTAGGTTCCTCCTGCTTTTTGTTCTTTTTCTGGATAATTCAATAGGCTTGATAGTCAGTATTGTGATACTATCTCCCTAGGGGGGTGGGATAGGAGTGAAATCCATGCAACATCCCATAAGTAAGGCTCATGGTTCACACAAGCCCCATCTGCCTGCCACCCCTTCCCTGCCCCCAGGGTTTCCTCCGGAGAGCAAGAAAAGGAGGGGGTTCTGCCCCCCATCTCCCCGGACCTTCAAAAAATGCCCCTTTGATTCTCCTTCAGAAGCTTCTAAACTAGAGCAAGACAGGGTACTGAGTTTTTTGTAAGGCCATCCTTGATTCTAGATTAAAAATTAGACCTATATAATAAACCATATTGGAAAAAGAAAGTTAAAAAAGAATGTATATAATGTGTATATAAAACTGAATCATTTTGCTGTACAGCAGTAATTAATACCATATTGTAAATCAACTATACTTCAATTAAAAGAAAAAAATTAGCCCTCAATACCAAATTCCCATGTTAAGTTACTTTTATTTAATCCATCCAGTCAAACCATGAGGCAAAACTAAATGACAAATGGCCTACAAAATAACTCTGAATCACAGACCACTGGCAATGAAGGAAATGGAACCATATGAATTATCTTCCATGATATAGTGAATCTCTTATTCTCCCAGAAAAACCCAAGACTCCAAAGTAAATGTGTATTCATCTTATTGCCATTGAAAAATTTAAACTCAGGAGAAGGAAGGAAAGAAGGAGGAAGAAAGAAAAAAGTAAGAAAGAAAATGGGAAATATTTTATTTTTTGCATATGGAAATTAAATTCCAAACACCCTTCTTCATTTATCCTTAACTTTGCAAGACTGTTGTCCCCAGTTTATGAATTAGACCGTGGAGTCTGGCCAAGAGAGTGGCCCAGGATGGCTGGCTCAAAGCTCCTGTGCTTTTCTGCATCAACCTCTATAGGGAAGTTGGTTATTAACCCCTGATTACTTTTCCTGCAGTTTGGGGGGATCAGCCATGTCCCAGGTTTGGGGGTGTGATTATCCCGAAGGGTGAAAAACAGGGTTCCTTTGCACATACTACTTCTTCAGCTGTTCAGTTCAGTTCAGTTCAGTCACTTAGTCGTGTCCTACTCTTTGTGACCCCATGAACCCCAGCATACCAGGCCTCCCTGTCCATCACCAACTCCCCGGAGTTTACTCAAACTCATGTCCATCGAGTCAGTGATGCCATCCAACCATTTCTTCCTCTGTCATCCCCTTCTCCTCTCGCCTTCAATCTTTCCCAGCATCAGGGTCTTTTCCAATGAGTCAGTTCTTCGCATCAGGTGGCCAAAGTATTGGAGTTTCAGCTTCAGCATCAGTCCTTCCAGTGAATTTTCAGGACTGATTTCCTTTAGGATTGACTGGTTTGATCTCCTTACAGTCCAAGGGACTCTCAAGAGTCTTCTCCAACACCACAGTTCAAAAGCATCAATTCTTTGGCACTCAGCTGTCTTCACAGTCCAACTCTCACATTCATACAACACTTCTGGAAAAACCATAGCCTTGACTAGATGGACCTTTGTTGGCAAAGTAATGTCTCTGCTTTTTAATATGCTATTTAGGTTGGTCATAACTTTTCTTCCAAGGAGCAAGCGTCTTTTAATTTCCTGGCTGCCGTCACCATCTGCAGTGATTTTGAAGCCCCAAAAAATAGAGTCTGTCACTGTTTCCACTGTTTCCCCATCTTTTTGCCATGAAGTGATGGGACCAGATGCCATGAGCTTAGTTTTCTAAATGTTGAGTTTTAAGCCAACTTTTCCATTCTCCTCTTTCACTTTCATCAAGAGGCTCTTTAGTTCATCTTTGCTTTCTGCCATAAGGTTGGTGTCATCTGCATATCTGAGGTTATTGATATTTCTCCTGACAATCTTGATTTCAGCTTGTGCTTCAGCCAGCCTGGCATTTCATATGAGGTACACTGCACATAAGTTAAATAAGCAGGGTGACAGTATGCAGTCTTGATGTACTCCTTTCTCAATTTGGAACCAGTCTGTTGTTCCATGTCTGGTTGTAACTATTGCTTCTTGACCTGCATACAGATTTCTCAGGAGGCAGGTAGGTGGTCTGGTATTCCCACTTCTTGAAGAATTTTCCAGTTTGTTGTGATCCACATAGTCAATGAAGCAGAAGTAGATGTTTTTCTGTAATTCTCTTGCTTTTTCTATGATCCAACAGATGTTGGCAATCTGATCTCTGGTTCCTCTGCCTTTTCTAAATCCAGCTTGGACATCTGGAAGTTCATGGTTCATGTACTGTTGAAGCCTGGTTTAGGGAATTTTGAACATTACTTTGCTAGCATGTGAAATGAGTGCAATTGTGTGGTGGTTTGAGCATTTATTGGCATTGCCTTTCTTTGGGATTAGAACGAACGCTGGCCTTTTCCAGTCCTGTGGCCACTGCTGAGTTTTCCAAATTTGCTGGCATATTGAGTGCGGTACTTTCATAGCATCATCTTTTAGGATTTGAAGTAGCTCAACTGGAATTCCATCACCCCCACTAGCTTTGTTTGTCAGCCATGCTGCTGCTGCTGCTAAGTCACTTCAGTCGTGTCCAACTCTGTGCGACCCCATAGACGGCAGCCCACCAGGCTCCCCTGTCCCTGGGATTCTCCAGGCAAGAACACTGGAGTGGGTTCCCATTTCCTTCTCCAATGCATGAAAGTGAAAAGTGAAAGTGAAGTCGCTCAGTTGTGTCCGACTCTTAGTGACCCCATGGACTGCAGCCCACCAGGCTCCTCCGTCCATGGGATTTTCCAGGCAAGAGTACTGGAGTGTGGTGCCATTGCCTTCTCCGTTGTCAGCCATAAACCCTATTTAATGAATAAGGGCTTCCCTGGTGTCTCAGTGGTAAAATAAATTCCACCTGCTAATGCGGCAGATGCAGGTTCAACCCCTGGGCTGGGAAGATCTCCTGGAGGAAGAAATGGCAACCCACTCCAGTATCCCTGCTGGGGAAATCCCATGGACAGAGGAACCTGGGGGTGTTATGGTCCATAGGGTCATGAAAAAGTTGGACATGGCGGAGCAACTGAACATCAGCAACAAACAAGAAACAATTATCTACTCTCTAATTGTCCCATTTTGGTTTTTTAAAAAATAATTAAAATGGCATTATATTAGCACAAATGCATGTCAATGTTTCAGACTTATGTCAACAAATAATAAAATGAGGCAATTCTGAGCCACACAAATGCGATCTTCAACTCGCAGGTGCCACTTGCAGCTGTCAGCCTCGGCCGTCTACTTCTTCCTTTGCTTTGTGTGCACAGTTTTGAGAAAAATCCTGACTGATTCGGCCAAATAATAGCAAATTGTAAACATTTTGGAAACACTTCATCTTGCAATCTCAGGATGCTCTCTACGTAAACTTGATCCAGAAATTTGGAACAGGAGTAGCAGGAAATGTTTGTTGCAAAGTTGAATCACTAAGAATATCTTCTTGATTAGGGTTTCATGCATTCATGATTGCATCACTGACCATTAGACCTTGAATAGAATATGTGAGAGCAATGTGCGGCGGCCTGTGGAGGTTTGAATGGGGGAGTAAGTGCTGTAGGGACGGGCTCCTTTGAACAGCTCTCTGTGAATGGAGGGGGGTAACCTTGAACTTTTAAACCATCTTAACCGTGTTAGATGTGTACAATTCAATGGCATTAAGTACATTTATAGTGTTATATAACCATCATCACTATCCCTTTGGTTTAAAAGGTTATTTCTTTTCTTAAAATGATATGTGTTTCTTTGTTTGGCTGCCCTGGGTCTTCACTGTGGCACGCAGGATCTTTAGCTGCATCATGCAAACTCTTCGTTGCAGCACGTGGGATCTAGTTCCCTGGCCATGGATGAAACCCCGTGTCCCCTGCATTGGGAGCACAGGGTCTTAGCCACTGGACTACCAGGGAAGTCCCTTAAAAGTTGTTTATAAGAGTCTGTATCTCACCACTTGGAAGGGGCATGTGTGTGTATCAATCATCCTGTTAAAGTCACCATTCATACAATTGCCTGAGTATTAACACCTTAACTCACATCCATCCTAACTTTGGTTAATTGCTTTCATTTAAATTTTTCCTTTTTTTCCTTTTTTAAGGTTAGGATTCTTCTGGACTGTCCTTTCCTGGTAGTGTTTCCAGAAGATTCAGGACCCTTGAGGGTGCTGAGAATTGAAACCTGCCTTGTGACCTGATCCTTATTTAGTGTCAAGACTTTAATTAGCTACTTACCCTCATTTCCTTAGTTAGTATCTTACCTGTTCCCTGAGCTAATCCTAATGACCTGAAATCTCATCATCTTTGTTCTGAGGAAAACTGGAACACTCAGTCCTATGACATCCCTCCCCCCAACTTTTTTTCAGAACAGGAAAAAGTGGAGAAACAATCAACTACATGTTTTCTTCTAAGTACACAGGAGATTAGAATGATTGATCAAAAAGTCCTGTTTCTCTAGAATGATCCTCACAAGAGCCCCAGGAGGAAACTACTCCTTTGTACAGAAAGTGAGATGGAAGCACAGAGAGGTCAAGCAAGCTGCTGCCGGTCACACAGCTGGGCGAGTGCAGAGCTGGGAGCCACAAGCCCAGGCAGCCAGCCCCAGTGCCCTGAGCCCCGGTGCCTTCATGTTAAGGGCTACTTCTCCTACTGACACCGTTAGGACTCCTCCCCAGAATTCCGGTGTCAGGGGAAAAATTTGTGTCAAGGACAAGAAAGATGCAAGTGGACTAGGAGCTGGAAGCCTGGGTTTTTGTTCTAGTACTTTTTCTATCTTCCTATGTGACTTGAACACATCCCATGGCTCTTCTGGGTTTAGTTTCTGACAAAGTAGGATGTTAGGGGTGATGACCATTCAGAGAGACTGGAACCTGGGGACTTGGAGGACAAATGCCATTGATGGGGGGTGGGGGGACAGGACCAGTTCCAGAGATGAGAAGGCCCAGGGTAAGGTGAAAATTCATGGCCCCTTATTCAAAAATTGCTGAGTTTAATACAGGGACAGCAGAGCATTAGCCAGGGCCCTTCTGAGTATCTGTCTGTGTGTGGGGTCCCCTTATCTGAAGGAACAGAAACAGTGTGTTTCTGTTGAAGGGGTTTGGATCCAGGTGCTGACGATGGGAGAGGCTCCTGAGACAGTCCTTATCAAGAGACAACTCAGCATCTGGCAAGTTCTGAGATCTCAGCCGGATCCTTACCTTTCTGTAAGCGCTGGTGAGTGATGCTATCAGCGCCTGAGAGAGTCTGCAGGCTGGAAGGACATAAGCAGAGAAACATCTATTAAAACTGAGAGCCAGCTTAATATACACACATAGGACCTCTCCCTCGGTTTATACACAAATAGGACTCAAGACACATAGCGAGATAGAGAAAGTTCTAGAAATAAAACCCACATCTCCACCTCCCAGTCACTGTGTCTTTCTTGTTGTGTGCTTAGTTGCTCAGTCGTGTCTGATTCTTTGCTACCCCATGGACTGTAACCTGCCAGGGTCTCCTGTCCATGGGATTCTCCAGGCAAGAATACTGGAATGGGTTGCCATTTCCTCCTCCAGGGGATCTTCCCAACCCAGGGATTGAACTCACATCTCCTGCATTAGTGGGCAGATTCTTTACAATCTAAGCCATGACACAAATTTTCCCCTCACCCTGGAGTTCTGGGGAGGAGCCCCGATGGTATCCTAAGAGAAGCAGTTCTAAACGTATATTCAGTATCTAATGAGGGCTCTGTGGCCCAGGGGTTGGCATGGCTACTGGAGCAGGCTGCCTGAGTCCTGGCTCTCTGTCCCAGCTCTGCCTTCAGCTAGCTGTGTGACCTACAACAACTTGCTCAACCTCTCTGTGCTTTCATCTCACCATCTGTACAGTGGGGATGACAACAGTATTCTCCTAGCGCTGTTGTGAGGATCAGAGACGTAATGGGCATAGAAGGATTAACATAAGGAACTCAATCAATGTTATGGCCTAAATTTTTGTGTCCCCCTGAATTCATATGTTGAAGCCTGAACCCCCAGCATGGTGGCATTAGGGATGGGATGTTTGGGAGATAATTAGGTTTACATGAGCTCGTGTCAATGGGATCCCCATGATGGGCTTCGTGTCCTTAGAAGAAGAGGAAGAGAGACGAGAGATTTGGGTTTGTTTGTTTGTTTTTCTCTCTCTGTTGTGTAAGGACACCGTGGGAAAGTGACAGCCTATAAACCAGGAAGAAGGACCGAGTCAGCCACCAAATCAGCCACACCTTGACCTTGGGCTTCCCAGTCTCTGGAAGAGAGAACTACCTGTCTGTGGGGTTTTGTTAGAGCAGCCCCAGCTGACCAAGACAATAAGCATTAGCTATTATGATCTGGAGACAAATAGAGCTGGCCGCACCTTCATCTTCTGTCCAGCTACCCCTCTCCTCTGAGCTGCAGTTTCCTCTATGTAAAGTGACACAGTGATAATACCTGCCTCCCTGGGTTGCTGCCAGTTGCTCAGCACATTGGCTGAGAGACCAGGAAAGCTGCCTAAATAGCTCTTTCCAGCAATATCAGCTATTATATAAAATCCCAAGCTCCAGAAAGGAACTTTTATTTTTTTTTTTTACAAAGAGCTCTGCTTTTCATTAAACAGAGGGTAAAATGAAGACCTGAAGTCCCTTCCTGCTCTGTGAGTCCCCCGAGAAACTGTCCGTCCTGAGGCCCGTCAGCCAGGGATGAGCCAGGGATGTGCCAGGGATGGGGTAGCTGGGCTAAGTCCCCTCAGATGGATTATTCACCCTTCATACAGCTCAGCACATCTCATTTCTAAAGTGCCTTTTGGTCACCAACTCTAAAAGCCATCAGACCAACAGGAGAAAGATAAAAACAATGCAACCAAACAGAAACACCAAGCCTGTGCCACCTGGGTAGTTTGTTGGATAAAGGCAGGAATGAACACGGTCTGTAAGGTTCACAGGAAGTGCTGTGGGTGGCTTGCACAGACATGCTCCAGTTTGCTGAGGGGTCCCTGTTGAGTTTGGAGAGGAACACTGGAGTGAAGGGACAGCTGGGTGGCATTTGCAAAATAATCTTGAAACCTGATAGGAAAGCCCCACTTGAGCATCATGCCTAATATGGGCAGTGGATCTTAGTTCCGTAGAAGGCTACTTACAAAAAATAATAACTCAAAAAAATACTAAGGATGAAATAACAGTTTCCAGGCCAGTTAGAAAAGGAGGTGAGAATATTGTGAAACAGAGAAAACAAAACACTTCCATCAAGACTATTTTTCCCTGTTAGGAGATGTGGTTTTAAAACAATGACCTTCACATCCTGCTTACACCAGATGTTAAAATTAGCATTTGGGGTTTTTTGTGTTAGTCTCTCCTGGGCTTAGGCTCTGAAAGCCAGCACCTTTGTACACAGAACAACTTCATCCACAGAAAAGGGAAGCCGGGAATTTCAGAGTGTGGCTAAAAAAGAATGCAGAAATATGAGTGACTTCCTTTGGCGACCTCGAGGATTCATAGACTGGGACTGTGTCCCTCCTTCCCTTCAACAACGGTACAGGTCCATGGGCATTTTTTGTACTGTGTTCTGGGCGCTGGGGAGAGGCAGAAAGGAGAAGCCCCTTTGTAGAGATAAAGGGTCTCCGCTTTGCTGTGCAATCTCAGGCAAGTTCTATCATCCTTTTGTTTCCCGAGGCAAAAAAAAATAGAATAATGGCTATTAGTGGGGCTTCCCAGGTGCTGCTAGTGCTAAAGAACCCGCCTGCCAATGCAGGAGATGCAGGAGACCTGGGTTTGATCCCTGGGTGGGGAAGATGCCCTGGCAACCCGCTCCAGTATTCTTGCCTGGAGAATCCCCAAGGACAGAGGAGTCTGGTGGGCTACAGTCCATGGGGTTGCAGAGAGTCGGACACAACTGAGCAACTAAGCATGCAGCATACAAGCTTTTAGTAGGGAGCAAAAGATCCAAATGTCACCTTAGAACTTCCATTTAAAACTTCATGTTAATATTATTGGTCCTCTGGAAGTCTCATTTCAGTCCAAGCATGAATTTGGAAATTTTTATTGTGTTACAGGGAGCTTCTGTTCCCTTTCAATGGATACTGTGTGATTAATTTTAAAATATTGGCTGTTGTTGCTCTCTAGTCACTAACTCGTGTCTGACTCTTTGAGACTCCATGAACTGTAGCCCGCCAGGCTCCTCTGTCCTGTTCATCCAGGCAAGAATACTGGAGTGGGTTGTCATTTCCTTCTCCAGAGGATCTTCCTGACCCAGGGATGGAACCCATGTCTCCTTCAGTGGCAGGCAGGTCCTTTAGCACTGAACTACCAGGGAAGCCCAAAATATTGGCTAGTTCAGGAGAAATCCCAGTTTTAAGCTGTCTCATATGTCTGAATGTGATCTGCAGGCCAGCAGCATCATAGGGAACTTACTTGAAATGTGCATCCTGGGGTCCCAGATCCACTGAATCAGAAACCCAAGGGGTAGGGTCCAGAAATCTGTATTTTAAATTGCCATACAGGGAATTCTGATGCATGCATTTCATAATGTCAACATTTTCAGTCCATACCATTCTAATGAGTCTTTAGTCTATGTAAAAATTGGTAAAAAGCCATGACAGACTTTTCTCCCTAAGTACAGTAAGTCCCCTACATACCAATGACTTCCATTCTGAGAGCACGTTGTAAATTCAATTTGTTCCTGAGACCACCACAATTAGCCCAGGTACCCAACAAATACAATTGGCTAAGTAGTACTATAATAGTTTTATCATACTTTTCACACAAATCATACATAAAAAATAAAGGCATTTTTAATCTTGCAGTATACTACCTTGAAAAGTACAGTACCAGTTACATCACCGCTCCTTTTACACTTGCTTCCAGACATCCTGGTCTTGAAATAAAGACACTGTTCAGTTCAGTTCAGTTGCTCAGTTGTGTCCAACTCTTCACAACCCCATGAATTGCAGCTCGCCAGGCCTCCCTGTCCATCACCAACTCCAGGAGTCTACTCAAACCCATGTCCGTAGAGTCGGTGATGCCATCCAGCCATCTCATCCTCTGTCGTCCCCTTCTCCTCTTGCTCCCAATCCCTCCCAGCATCAGGGTCTTTTCCAATGAGTCAACTCTTTGCATGAGGTGGCCAAAGACTGGAGTTTCAGCTTTAGCATCAGTCCTTCCAATGAACACCCAGGACTGATCTCCTTTAGGATGGACTGATTGGATCTCCCTGCAGTCCAAGGGACTCTCAAGAGTCTTCTCCAACACCACAGTTCAAAAGCATCAATTCTTCTGCACTTAGCTTTCTTTATAGTCCAACTCTCACATCCATACAATGCTTCTGGAAAAATCGTAGCCTTGACTAGACGGACCTTTGTTGGCAAAGTAATGTCTCTGCTTTTCAAAATGCTATCTAGGTTGGTCATAACTTTCCTTCCAAGGAGTAAGCGTTTTTTAATTTCATGGCTACAACCACCATCTGCAGTGATTTTGGAGCCCAGAAAAGTAAAGTCTGCCACTGTTTTCAGTTTCCCCATCTATTTGCCATGAAGTGATGGGACCGGATGCCATGATCTTCGTTTTCTGAATGTTGAGCTTTAAGCAAACTTTCACTCTCCTCTTTCACTTTCATCAAGAGGCTTTTTAGTTCCTCTTCACTTTCTGCCATAATGGTGGTGTCATCTGCATATCTGAGGTTATTGATATTTCTCCCGGCAATCTTGATTCCAGCTTGTGCTTCTTCCAGCCTAGCGTTTCTCACTATGTACTCTGCATGTAAATTAAATACGCAGGGTGACAATATACAGCCTTGATGTACTCCTTTTCCTATTTGGAACCAGTCTGTTGTTCCATGTCCAGTTCTAACTGTTGCTTCCTGACCTGCATACAGGTTTCTCAAGAGGCAGATCAGGTGGTCTGGTATTCCCATGTCTTGAAGAATTTTCCACAGTTTCCTGTGATCCACACAGTCAAAGGCTTTGGCATAGTCAATAAAGCAGAAATAGATGCTTTTCTGGAACTCTCTTGCTTTTTCCATGATCCAGCAGATGTTGGCAATTTGATCTCTGGTTCCTCTGCCTTTTCTAAAAGCAGCTTGAACATCTGGAATTTGACGGTTCACTCATTGCTGAAGCCTGGCTTAGAGAATTTTGAGCATTACTTTACTAGTTTGTGAGATGAGTGCAATTGTGCGGTAGTTTGAGCATTCTTTGGCATTGCCTTTCTTTGGGATTGGAATGAAAACTGACCTTTTCCAGTCCTGTGGCCACTGCTGAGTTTTCCAAATTTGCTGGCATATTGAGTGCAGCACTTTCACAGCATCATCTTTCAGGATTTGAAATAGCTCAACTGGAATTCCATCACCTCCACTAGCTTTGTTCGTAGTGATGCTTTCTAAGGCCCACTTGACTTCACATTCCAGGATGTCTGGCTCTAGGTCAGTGATCACACCATCATGATTATCTGGGTCATGAAGATCTTTTTTGTCCAGTTCTTCTGTGTATTCTTGTCACCTCTTCTTAATATCTTCTGCTTCTGTTAGGTCCATACGATTTCTGTCCTTTATCGAGCCCATTTTTGCATGAAATGTTCCCTTGGTATCTCCAATTTTCTTGAAGACATCTCTAGTCTTTCCCATTCTGTTCTCCTCTATTTCTTTGCATTGATGACTGAGGAAGGCTTTCTTATCTCTCCTTGCTATTCTTTGGAACTCTGCATTCAAATGGGAATATCTTTCCTTTTCTCTTTTGCTTTTCGCTTCTCTTCTTTTCACAGCTATTTGTAAGGCCTCCCCAGACAGCCATTTTGCTTTTTTGCATTTCTTTTCCATGGGGATGGTCTTGATCCCTGTCTCCTGTACAATGTCAGGAACCTCCGTCCACAGTTCATCAGTCACTCTATCAATGAGATCTAGTCTCTTAAATCTATTTCTCACTTCCACTGTATAATCATAAGGGATTTGATTTAGGTCATACCTGAATGGTCTAGTGGTTTTCCCTAATTTCTTCAATTTAAATCTGAATTTGGCAATAAGGAGTTCATGATCTGAGCCACTGTACTAAATAAAGACACTGTACTAAATAAAAATACTGTACTACTCTAGTCTATATTGCTGCTGCTAAGTCGCTTCAGTCGTGTCTGACTCTGTGTGACCCAATAGATGGCAGCCTACCAGCTCTCCGTCCCTGGGATTCTCCAGGCAAGAACACTGGAGTGGGTTGCCATTTCCTTCTCCAATGCATGAAAGTGAAAAGTGAAAGTGAAATTGCTCGGTCATGTCCAACTCTTTGCAACCCCATGGACTATAGCCTACCAGGCTGCTCCGTCCATGGGATTTTCCAGACAAGAGTACTGGATTGGGTGCCATTTCCTTCTCTGATTCTATATAGTACTGTACTGTAAAGCATGACCACTCATAGAGGATGCCCACATGTGAAAATGCATGCCAGACATGTGAGCAAACTTACCTGATTGGACATGCAAACTCATGTTTACATCTTTGAAAGTTTGCAACTTGAAGATTCATTTGTAGGGGACTTACTGTAGTTTGAATTTCAGGTATAATTTCCTCAACTGGAACCCACATCACAATAGCTCTTTCACTTGATAGACTCATAAATCATTTTCCCAGTAGTCCCTTAAATATATTCTCTTTCCCACAAAGACAGGAGAGCTGTAATAAAGGAGGGGGGCAAAGTACCATCACGTAGTCTGCAGACAGGCTGACCTATGGACTCTTTAAAGTACTTCCCTTGTGGGCGGTAAATGTCCCCATCAGGTTGGAAGAATACATTATGTATGTGGCAGTCTCAGGATAAAGATGGGCTAAGTCTTATATAGAAATATTCCTTCTCCAGGGACAGCATAATCAGTTAAAAGCTACACAGTGTCTATCACTGCATCTTGCTTTTAGAAGCTGGGTCATTCAAAGGATAAAGCAGGAGAGTTCTTGAGAGCATGACAGCCATGCTATCTGTCCTGAAGGCAGTGTTTAGTGATATCTGTGCGATCTCAGCCAAGGTAGGAGAATTTACACCATGGAAATTGGCCAACAATGTAAGTGAAGATATTAATTTCTCATTTTGTGAGAGGTGGTTTGCAGCACACCAGTGGATTTAGAACACAGAGCTTCCTGAGCGCTCATCTCCTCTAGAATAGTTTGATATACTATTTATTTTAGGATCAAGACTCATCTTTAAGTTTGTCTGGATGGTACTCACACTGGGATTGATGACAAACCAGTTTCAGGATTTGTTGGTGTAACTTGAATGTTGCTGTCCTTGCTTCTGTAATGAGGCCTCTGCTAGACACCCAAGCCCTTCTTGCTGGACGTTACCTGGGTGTCTGCACTCCTGTTTGCAGCTCCCAGATGTACCAGAGCTGGTGGACTTTGACACCCAGGGATGACTCCTTCCATCTCACTTTCAGTCTTTTTCTTCCTTCATAGTCTGCTTCAACATCCATCAGAGAATTCAGAGCTTTTAGTGAAAGGGTGATCTCTATTATAATTTACAAAGTTAATGCTTACTAAGCACATACACAGGCAGTGAAGGAGTAACTCTACAAACATGTCTTCATTTTTAGTATGTATAGAAGCCCCAAGAGATTGTACTCCTAATATCTCCATTTGCAAGTGAGAAAGCCGAGACTAAGAGGTACCTGAAAGCCAAGATCACAGGGGATTTGAACTTGGCATGTCTGATTCTTAGTTTTCTTACCTGCAAGCCTCAGTCACAGACACCGGACACTATTTGGGATCAGTCTTGTACCTGATTCTTTCTTCCTTTGAGCTGTATTATCTCCCTGGAGCCCTTTAGCCCCTGATGCAAAGAGACATCTGCTGGGTCTGCCCCAGATGTGTTCATGCAGGTCTCAACCCCAGGATTATACATAATTTAGATTCGAGCTAGGACAGCTTCCTCCCTCCCCCAGCTGGTCAATCAGGGATTGATTAAGCACTTGCTTTTCTTTGGTCCTATAATCACTGATAGAGCTTTGATAACATAAGATGTTTGGGGCCCTGATCTAGAAATTCTAATTTATTGATTAAGGTGTTAAGTCTGGGAGTTTTTCATAAGCTCTTCAGGTGACTTGGTTGTTTAGTTGCTAAGTTGTGTCCAGCTCTTTTGACCCCATGAACTGTAGCCCAGTTCCTCCGTCCATGGATTTCTCAGGCAAGAATACTGGAGTGGGTTGCCATTTCCTTCTCCAGGGCATCTTCCCAAGCCAGGATCAAATCCAGGTCTCCTGGATTATAGGCAGATTCTTTACCAACTGAGCTACAAGGGAAGCCCAACCTTTAAAACTGTATAAAAATAAGTAAACTAAATTTAAGTGAAAGTCGCTCAGTCGTGTCTGACCCTTTGCGACCCTATGGACTGTAGCCTGCCAGGCTCATCTGTCCATGGAATTCTCCAGGCAAGAATACTGGAGTGAGTAGGTATCCCCTTCTTCAGGGCATCTTTCCAACCCAGGGATCAAACTAAGGTCTCCTGCATTGCATGTGGGTTCTTTAAAAATTGCAATAAAAAACCACCACCAACCAACTTATGTTATATGGTTTTTGTATTAAAAGTCCAACCTGGGTCTCACCAGGCTATAATCCAGGTGTTGGCAGGACTGTGCTCCTTCTGGGGCTCTAGAAGAGAACCCGTCCTTGCTTCTTCCAGCTCCTAGAGGTTATCTGAATTTCTGCCACAGGGCCCTATTCCTCCATCTTCAAAGTTACCACCTTTGGACTAAATCTGTCTCAAGTTTCCATTGATCTGGCTCTTCCTGTGCTACTTTCCTTTTCTTCTTTTAAGGATCTTTGTGATTATATTGGGCCTACCCAGATAATCCAGGATAATCTCTTTATTTTAAAATCATCTGGTTAGGGATCTAAATTCCATTGAGAACTTTAATCCATTTCTCTTTGCTACGTAACCCAACTCACCCACTCCAGTACTCTTGCCTGGAAAATCCCGTGGACCGAGGAGCCTGGAAGGCTACAGTCCACGGGGTCGCAAAGAGTCGGACACGACTGAGCGACTTCACTTCATCTTTGGTGGGCCATTATTTTGCCTCCTCTATCATTCTTGATGTCTCTTGATCATAACAAAGCAACCTGTTAAGAGGCCCTACAGTCTTGATTTTCAATGTAAATTAAAAATTCCCCCACTTCTTACCACTCTACTGCTTCTGCTCTCTTGGTCTAATCAACCAGCATTTCTCCTGTGATTACTATAGCTTCCCCTTCCTAGCTCTTGGGACACTTGCTCTTGGAGCCCTAAGCCACCACCATGGGAGACGTCTATCTGCTCTGCGGGAGCCACTGTGTGGAAAGACCAGACGTCTGAGCGAAACCATTCCAGACACTCCAATACAATTCTGCTGCAGTCGCATTCCACCTACTGATGCTAATCAGTGCCATAAGGGACTGAAGAACGTTCCGGCCAAGGCTATATAAGAATGGCTCAGACACAGTAGGATTTTATTTCTGGATCATGTAGCAGTTCAAGAAGGGAGTCCCTTCTTGAGGAGTGGTCCTCCTCCTCCATGCAGTGATTCAGTGACCAATACAGTGGTTTTCAGCCACTCATTTAAGCAGAGGCTTCCCAGGTGGTGCGAGTGGTAAAGAACTCACCTGCCAATGCAGGAGGCATAAGAGATGTGGGTTCAATCCCTGGGTCAGAAAGATCTCCTGGAGGACAGCATGGCAACCCACTCTAGTATTCTTCCCTGGGAAATCCCATAGATGGAGGAGCCTGGTGAGCCACAGTCCATAGGGTTGAACAGAGCTGGGCGCACTGAAGCGACTTAGCACATTTAAGTATCATGTTGCATTGCAACAGACAGCTAGAACTGGGTCTTTGGATCATATATCATTTCGTACCGTTCCTCCCTCAGTTAGTATTGTATTCGGGAAGCTGGGTGATGTTTTGGTAGACTAATAAGAATTTCAGCTTGGGCAAGAGGAAGCATGGTCTTCTAGAAACCATTATTTTTTTAGAGTGAGTCTTTTGTATATTCTCCTACCTATCTATCTGTATTGTCACCAGGGCAAGCTTCATGAGTGTGTGACCTGTGCTGTCACACAGGACCCCATGCTCAGAAGGGCCTGGGCTTGGTCTAGTGCTCTACAGTTGTCATCTTGAAATTCTTCATTTTGTCTTTGAGCTTGTGTTTTGTTAAGTGAAGTCTGAAGGAACAATGGAGCAGAAGGGACGTGTGTAGCATGCTGTCCTGTATGCAGGCACCTTTCATGACACTCTGTGGGCACAGGTTTCCAGTGTACACACCATGTAGGTGTTCATCAAACACCTGTAGGTGTAGGTGTTCACCACATTGGTGAGAATCAAAGCAGCTCCAAGAGAAGCATTTGATGCCCCAGATGACTAAATAGAGGTACAGACAACCTGGAGAGGCCAGGTTTGCCTTTGGAATGCGAATATGTGGCTCAGATGGTAAAGCGTCTGCCTGCAGTGCGGGAGACCCGGGTTCGATCCCTGAGCTGGGAAGATCCCCTGGAGAAGGAAATGGCAACCCACTCCAGTACTCTTGCCTGGAAAATTCCATGGACTGAGAGGCTCCTCAGAGCCTGGTAGCCTACAGTTCATGGGGTCGCAAGGAGTCGGACACGACTGAGTGACTTCACTTCACTTCACTTCACAGAAAGAGAAAGAATATTCTAATAAAAATGACTCAAATGGGAAAAGGAAGACTTTTTTCCCCTGTGTTGTGAAGATGTGGAATTTAAAATATGAGCTTCTGAAGATGGTGATAAATGGACATTTTAATATGTGTTGGCATCTCTGCAACCAGAGGAATTCTTGGGAAGAATGTGTTAACAGATAGATAAGCTTTGTTGAAAATCAGGAAGCTGCTTCATCTGAACCCTTAGCTCATTAGTTAGCCAACTCTGCAACTTCATGCAAAAGCTAAATTCTTGGAACACTCAAATTAAGGATGCATTTATAGAGAAAAGGTAGTTTATCATTTCAAATTCAAATCTGTTAGAATTAAAACTTAACGGTTTTGAAGAAGCACCAGACTTTAGCATGGCAGATCATGCATAATTTCAATTAACAGTGATAAGAAAGTAAACAGACGAGAGATAGTCTGAGCTGTTGGGGCATATCTCAATTCTCCATGTAGAACACTCTGCTTTTTGGCTTTATCAGGACTGTTTGGAGCATTTCAGAAATACTGTTGTTGTTGTTCAGTCGCTCAGTCCTGTCCAACTCTTTGCAACCCCACGAACTGCAGCATGCCAGGCTTCCTTGTCCTTCATCTCCCAGAATTTGGTCAAACTTATGTCCATTGAGTCGGCAATACCATTCAACTATGTCATCCTCTGTCATCACCTTCTCCTCCTGCCTTCAATCTTTTCAGTATTTCAGAAATACTGGAGCTAAATAACAGCAGTAATCAAATATAACACCAATGGCATCAATTGAAGAGTTGACCATAACACTCATGGCAAACCTCATAGGGGAGTGAAAGTGGCCTGTTATAAACAACCAGTATGGGAAGGATCTCCTCTAGACTTCCCTGTCTTGGTAAATGGCACCATCATCTACCCAGTTTCTCAAGATAGAAAAGATAGTGTTGTCATTTTCTCTCTCTCTTTCTTTTTAAAATCCCTCCTCCAATCAAGCCCTTATTCCATCCGTTCTACCTTCTAAATACAGTTGAGCCTTGAACAACACAGGTTTGAACTGCGTGAGTCCTCTTACATGTGGATATTTCCCAATAATAAATACAGCAGTACTGCACAATCCACGGTTGGTTGAATCCTCACATGCAGAACCCCAGATATGGAGGAGCAACTGATAAAGAGGAACTGGATACAGAGGGTCAACTATACTCGAATACTGGACGCCATAGATGGTCTTCACCCTTAACCCATTGGTTGTTCAAGGTCAACTGTATTTCCCTAGGACAGTTTAAGTGGGATAGGCTACTAATGTAGTAAATCACTGCGTTTTGTTTATTTTTCTAAACAGAAAACCTTTCGGTGAAGTAGGATGATAGATTACTCAATGAGACACATAGAAGAACATGGAGCTTAATACACTTCCATCCAAGCTCAACGTTGAATATGTGGCATATCTGAAAATTAAACAGGAGTTTGTCTCCTTAATTGTAATCTTCTAGGCATGCTGCCCAAGCTAAGGCAGGATAGCAGAGTGACTCTGGATCTGAAGTGTTTTGTTCAAATCCAGGACTATTTTCCTAATGAGTGGCTCCTATAGGACTTCCCTGGAGTGGTACCATGATCTTGGAAGTGCTGTCTCCTCCATTTGAGCTCTCCTTCCCATTCCATTATTGGTAAAGGGATTTATTTAAAGTACATTCTGATTGCTTCAATTATGCTGCTGCTAAGTTGCTTCAGTCATGTCCGACTCTGTGCGACCCCATAGATGGCAGCCCACCAGGCTCCCCCGTCCCTGGGATTCTCCAGGCAAGAACACTGGAGTGGGTTGCCATTTCCTTCTCCAAGGCATGAAAGTGAAAAGTGAAAGTGAAGTCACTCAGTCATGTCCGACTCCTAGCGACCCCATGGACTGCAGCCTACCAGGCTCTTCCGTCCATGGGATTTTCCAGACAAGAGTACTGGAGTGGGGTGCCATTGCCTTCAACTATAAATACTTGTATATATACGTTATGAGTGCATGCGTGCATTCATTTTTAGTAAGTGTGTATGGCTAATCCCACGAAGGATACAAAGATAAATAAATGGCAGGGCAAAAATGGTTCTTGCCCACAAGGAGCTTACAAATTCCTGGATAGGTCTAAATAACTTAGTTGATTTGAATGATTCAATAAAATTATTAAAATTCTCATTATATCCTTTGTTGATACTCGAAGAACAATGCAGAATACAGATTCCTACTTGCTGAAGTAAACATCTTTGTTACAATAGCATGACCTCACAATGCAGGTTCACTTATGGATATGGATGCCAAGTTTTGTTTCAAAGCTTTTGCATTCTTGTGGAGACTTGTACAACAATACTGCTGGAAACGAGTCGGCTCTGATGGTGTGGGAAAGCCTCACACCGTTTATCAGATCTAAATGCCAGAGATGAGAATTCTGTTTCATGTTTAGTGGGTACTGGCCTGTGGACATGTGAACATTAAACTTCATACATTTGTGTGAAACAGCACTTATCCATCGAAGACGCTTCCATGTAGAAAGTGCTGGCTTTTATTCTACGACATAAAAAACTGCCACCATTTGATATTTGACAATAACACTGCTCTCAGAATTACCGTCAGGAGGCAAAAAGTTACACTATTTTGCTGATACCATCCAGTTTTTCCTCTGAAGATAAAGTGAATGATAATAAAATTATTCATGTCTTTTCCCAGAATATCTATGTGATGTTGATCCAAGCTTCACTATGTAATGTTATGTGTATTACATAGTTGACTATTTCTCTGGAAACAATTTATATTTTTTCCTTAAACACATCAGGGAGTTCTGCAATTTATGTTGATTAACTTTCAATTTCTGGAATTTCATAAACTCTGAATGAATGATTTCTACTTTTGGATGGAATAGATGTTTTATACTCTGACACCGAGCTTGTAAGGTAAAGTGCAGAGATGAATGGTGCCTTTTTAGTCTATTATTTATTTATTTGTTTAAAAATCAGAGTGTAATTGCTCTACAATGTTGTGTTAGTGTCCGATGAATGGCAAAGTGAATCAGCTGTATATGTGTGTGTGTATGTGTGTGTGTTAGTGGCTTAGTTGTGTCCGACTCTTTGTGACCCCATGGACTGTAGCCCTCCAGGCTCCTCTGTCCATGAAATTCTCCAGGCAAGAATGCTGGAGTGGGTTGTCAGTTTCTGCTCCAATGTGTGTGTGTGTGTGCGCGCACATGTGTGTGCATATACCCTTTTTCTTGAGCCTCCCTCCCACTTCCCCCCATCCCACCCCTCTAGGTCATCACAGAGCCCTAAGCTGAGCTCCCTGTTATCCAGCAGCTTCCCGCTAGCTACCCATTTTACATGGGGTAGTGGATGTATATCAATCCTACTCTCCCAATTCGTCCCAGCCTCCCCTTTCCCACCCCACCTCCACAGGTCCATTCTCTATGTCTGCGTCTCTATTCCTGCCCTGCAAATAGGTTCATCAGCAGCATTTTTCTAGATTCCATATATATATATGCATTTATATATGACATTTGTTTTCCTCTTTCTGACTTACTTCACTCTGCATGACCAACTCTGGGTTCATCCACATCACTGCAAATGATCCAATTTCGTTCCTTCTTATGGGTGAGTAATAATCCATTGACAGTATGCACCACGTCTTCTTTATCCATTCATCCATTGATGGATGTTTAGGTTGCTGCCATGTCCTGGTTATTGTAAATAGTGCTGCAGTGAACACTGGGGTACATGCATCTTTTTGAATTATGCTTTTCTCAGGGTATATGCCCAGTAATGGGATTGCTGGGTCATGAATGATGTGTTTAACTAGGATAGACAACTAATGTAAATTAATACACTATTTTTTTCCCCAAAAGAAAAATCTTTAGGTGAAGTGGAATGAGAAATTACTCACTGGGGAAACCCAGAGAATGATTTAATAAATTTTCATAAATTGAAGATTGAATACATAGACTATCTGAAAAGTTTGCAAATTAAATATGAAGATATTTTCTTTCCAATTGAGCTTTTCTAGGCATGATCCCTGGAGAAGGAGATGGCACCCCACTCCAGTACTCTTGCCTGGAAAATCCCATGGACCGAGGAGCCTGGTAGGCTGCAGTCCATGGGGTCGTGAAGAGTCAGACATGACTGAGTGACTTCACTTTCACTTTTCACTTTCATGCATTGGAGAAGGAAATGGCAACTCACTCCAGTACTCTTGCCTGGAGAATCCCAGGGATGGGGGAGCCTGGTGGGCTGCCATCTATGCAGTCGCACAGAGTCGGACACGACTGAAGCGACTTAGCAGCAGCAGCAGCAGGCATGCTCCCCAAGTGAGAGGCAGTGTCACAAGGTGGCTCAGAGGCTGCTTGTGTGACTCTGACATTTGTATCCTGAGTGTTTGGGCTTAACCTCCATTTGTCTCACTTTGCTCATCCATAAAATGGGTAAGAATGATCAGTGTGTCCCTCCTTGGGTCATAAGGAAGATTAACCACAGTAACACAGGCAAAACACTTTAAGTAGAGTCTGGCAGAACTTGGCTCATAGTCAATGGCTCTATAAATGTTAGATTCCTTGATTTTGCCTTCTGTCTGATAGGACCTTGTCACAGACTTTTGCAGAACACTATGGAGTTTGACTTGGCACCGAATGAATATGGATGAAATCAAAACAAAAACATAAGGATAATGGTGGAGGGACAGCTTAAGCATTAGATGCCAAGGGAATTCCCTGGCAGTCCAGTCATTAGGACTCCACACTTTCACAGCTGAGCACCCGGGTTCAATCAGAAAACTAAGATCCCACAAGCCATGCAGTGTGCCCCCGCCACCCGCCCCCCCCAAAAAAAATTAGATGCCAGACACTGTTGGGGCAGGCATGGTTTAGATTTTCAAACAGAGCTGATATGTGACTAGGCTGTCTGTCTCAAGAGAACCAGCTACAGTCATTCTCATAGCAGCCCCTTCTATTATCATTTTGTGATCATAGTCCATAGGGTCTCAAAGAGTGGGACACAACTGAAGCGACTGAGCATGCATGCACGAACAGGCAAACAAAGATAGGAAAGCTTCGTGTAAGTTATTTGCTTCAGGGGAATTTTAACTCAGTTGTTTTCTCTTAGAATGGCACCCCACTCCAGTACTCTTGCCTGGAAAATCCCATGGACAGAGGAGCCTGGTAGGCTGCAGTCCATGGGGTTGCTAAGAGTCGGACACGACTGAGCGACTTCACTTTCACTTTTCACTCTCATGCCTTGGAGAAGGAAATGGCAACCCACTCCAGTGTTCTTGCCTGGAGAATCCCAGGGACAGGGGAGCCTGGTGGGCTGCCGTCTATGGGGTCGCACAGAGTTGGACATGACTGAAGCGACTTAGCAGCAGCAGCAGCAGTGCCTGATATCAGGAAACTCCAGGGAGTTCTCTCAGAGCCAGAATCAGCACCATCATGGGAGACAGACGCCATTTCCTGCTTGAACTCCCCCTGCCACATAGTGATTGCTGGTCAAGGAGACTTGAATAAGCAGCAGCTGTTCCTAAGATGCTGTGTGTCTGTTTGTCTTGTGTCCAAAAGAGGAAGCTCTGCCTCCAGTGAACATGGAAGCTGAAGTAGTAGAAAGGCTAGAACTGACACCTGGGAACACTCAAGACATTCTTCCAAATATTTCAGTGACAACCTCCAAAGGGCTTGTTTTCTACAAGCTTAATGGTAACTTGACTGTAGTAATTCCAAGGTGTTTGCATAGATTAACCCAGGCAACATTTTATCTTTTTGAATAAAAACTTCCTCAGTCAAGTCAATTTTTAAAACATTTGAATCTGCTTCTGCCAAACCAAAAAAGAGAAAATATACTGAAGCAGTTCTCAAGGAAACTGCTGCTGCTACTGCTAAGTCACTTCAGTTGTGTCCGACTCTGTGCGACCCCATAGATGGCAGCCCACCAGGCTCCCCTGTCCCTAGGATTCTCCCGGCAAGAATACTGGAGTGGGTTGCCATTTCCTTCTCCAATGCATGAGAGTGAAAAGTGAAAGTGAAGTCGCTCAGTCGTGTCCGACTCTTAGCGACCCCATGGACCGCAGCCTACCAGGCTCCTCTGTCCATGGGATTTTCCAGGCAAGAGTACTGGAGTGGGGTGCCATTGCCTTCTCCGGATATCAGGCACACTACTGTAAAAAAAAGGTCAGTCTCTTCAATTCCACTGATGACCCAAGCCATTCCTGATGTTATCCTTCTGAAACCCTGTCCCCACTTCTCTGTTCCTTAAATAGAATGCCAGAATTTATCTTCATGGTTCTTCTAGATTCTAGTTTCCTGTCAGTAACCATCAGGAACATGAGCTCACTCAATTAAAAGTCTCTTTATATGCTGGAGGCTTCCCGGGTGGCTCAGTGGTAAAGAATATGCCTGCCAAGGCAGGAGACATTGGAGACATGGGTTTGATTCCTGGGTTGGGAGCATCCCATATAGGAGAAACGGCAACCCACTCCAGTATTCTTGCCTGAAAAATCCCATGGACAAAGGAGCCTGGTGGGCCACAGTCCATGGGGTTGCAGAGTCGGAAATGACCAAGCGACTGAGCACCCACACACTATATGCTGGGGATATTTAAAAAGAAGGTTGATGTTGATAATTTTAACAATAAGATTGACAAAACTAATGTTGGTACTATTAAAACATTTCAGACTGGGTCTCTTTAACTATTAGGATACGAGAAAATCATCTCTCAAGCAGGCTAAGATTAAATTTTAAACGAAATATTGAAATATTCAACTATCTAGCAGTGATGACTGGCAAAAGCCCCAAGAAATAGGAAAATGCAACCAAAAAGAAAGTCTTTTCCTAATAGCTGTAATTCTGAAGCAGTTAAGTAAAACGGTGAGCAGAAGAAACCAGAAAAACTGATCATTTTACTAAATTAAAATGATGCCATTTTCCTGGATAGTTTGGATAATAATAGCCACTGACTGGGTTTAGTTTAGCTCAATTAAATTTAATGAGAACCTCCTGCTTTAACTTAGTGGGAGAAGGAGTAAAAATGTTCAGATCCACCAAAGTATTGGTCATGAAGAGATGAATTTAGTCACCTTTACCTTGGCAAATAGGCTCTCCTCATATTGAGTCAGAGGGAGGCTATTCTGATGAAATAGCCTCCCTATTTCATCCCTCCCTATTCAGATGAGTAGCAGAGGTACTGGAGAATTGGAGGGTGATTCAATGAATTTTGGTCTTCCGAGGTGTCTCAGTGGTAAAGAATCTGCCTGCCAATGCAGGAGACGAAGGTTCCATCCCAGGGTTGGGCAGATCCCCTGGAGAAGGAAATGGCAAACCACTCCAGTATTCTTGCCTGGAAAATTTCATGGACAGAGGAGCTTGGCAAGCTGCAGTCCATGGAGTCGCCAAGAGTTGGACATGACTGAGCACACACAGCACAGCACCAGTGAATCTTGCAGTCTCCAGACACTTTCACCTGTTATGCTGTGTCTTCCATTTATCCAGTAAATGTCTACCTGCAGCCACTAAACTGGGCTACTACTATTAATAGTTCAGCTCCACAAGGCATCCAGGAAACGCCAAAGGGAAAAGCAATCTTGCTAAACTGGTTTCCTGGGTCAGTTTGACTGGAATGAGACTACTATGAGAGGAAGAAACAAATGTGAAAGAGAGAGGCTGTGCTTCCTCTCACCTTTTCATCTCTGGGAAATCCCAAGAGAAACTAAATACAAAGCTAAATGACCAAGGAAGTGCAAATGGGGTGGGATGCCAGACAATGTCCCAAGGAGGGAAAATGCAAATACATACAATTCCATGTTGCAGATCATTTCTTCTACACAAGGAAGAATGTGAATCTGAGAAGACAATACCAAGAACCAATGTATGTGAACTCTTGTAGATACTATGGGAGGGACTTGGGCTTCCCTGGTGGCTCAGATGGTTAAGAATCTGCCTGCAGTGCAGGAGACCTGGGTTCGATCTCTCGATTGGGAACATCCCCTGGAGAAGGGAATGGCAACCCACTCCAGTATTCTTGCCTGGAAAATTCCATGGACAGAGGAGTCTGGTGGTCTACAGTCCATGGGGTTGCAAAAGTCAGTCATGATTGAGATACTAACACACACAGACACACTGGAGGGATTTGCCAATGACCGGAAGTTAACTCTGCTTTGAAGCAGAACAATCCTGCAGCCTCTGCCTCAGAGTCCAGCCAGGTATCCAGGATTTACAGTCCTGGAGGAAGCAAATGGGAGAGAGAACTCCTTCCCTAATGCTGGTTTTCTCCCCCTTTTGAAACTGGATTGTGAAAGCCTTTTTCAAAAATACAAAAAATTGGCATGAATAAAGATGGCATTTTGGGTTTTTGGAGGGCACTGCCTAGCTGTGGGTGTGGTTGGAAAGCACCCATGGAACACTCTCCTGGAGTTAATCCCTTACTGGCTAGAGCCCCAGCTTTGACAGTTTATGGGGATTTCCCTGGTAGTAGGCTGACACTTTGGCCCAAATACATCTTGAACTTTGTCCTAGACCAAGAATCATTGTGATTTACTCATCTTATTCTTTAAGTTCAGCTAAGTGACCAAATTCTGGCCTAAAAATTTCTTCAGTATCTATTTCTTTAATGTCTCGTTTCTAGAGACTATATTTTCTATACTTGTGGATTCTTACAGTAATTACCCCCATTTCCTAAGAAGCTTGAGGCTCTGCCCAGTGGCGTGGTACCAAGGATAGAAATATCCCTTCTGGCTTTGAGGCCAGTGCTCTGAATTATTTCCCATACTTTTGCCTTCTTGGCTACTTGCATCAACGATTAATAATATTTTTATGACCGTAAAGTTCTTCACATCAGCATTCTAGAGTTTTCACACAGCGGCCTTCCTAGGCACAGTTGGTAAGGGAAAGTACTCCATTCATGTATTTATTCATTCATCAACTGATAGTTATTAAACGTATATTGTGTGCTGAGCAATTTTCCAGGTGCTAAGCAATGATCACAGCAGTGATCAAAACAGGCAATGAGGGACAGACTTCCCTAGTAGCACAGTGGTTAGGAATCCACCTGCTAATGCAGGGGACACAGGTTTGATCCCTGGTCTGGGAAGATTTCACATGCCATGGAGCAAGTAAGCCCACGAGCCTCAACTACTGAGCCCATGCACCACACTACTGAAGCCTGCCTGCCTAGAGCCTGTGCCTGGAAGCCACTGCTTGCCAGGACTAGAGAAAGACTGAGCAAAAGCAGTGGAGACCCAGCACAGTAAAAAAAAAAAAAAAAAGACAATGATCTCTGCCTTTCTAGAACTTACAGTGTGTGGAGACATACCACAAACAAGATAGACAAGGAAAATATATGGAACATTAGAAGTGATTTTAGGGGAGGAAAAATATTTCCCTTTAGGTTCAGTAAGTGGGGTCTTGAAATTAAACTGATGGAAGTTAGGTTATTAGGAGAAAAGGCATCCAAGTTTTATTAATATTTAACATTTTGCATGCACAGGGACTCTACAGAAAAGCAGTAAAACAAACTGAAAGAAGGGTTAGATTTGGACTTACATACTGTTTTAACAAAGGGTGATAAATTATGGAGAAGTGACTACACAAAGGAAAGGGGTTTGGGGCTTCTAGGGCCAATAAATTGTGAGGAGGTGGAAGTTTAAGAAGTCTGGGGGTGGTGCTCACTTCGGCAGCACATATACGAAAATTGGAATGATACAGAGAAGATTAGCATGGCCCCTGCGCAAAGATGACATGCAAATTCATGAAGCGTTCCATATTTTTATAAATAAATTTAAATTAAAAACAAAAAAAAAAGAAGTCTGGGGGGACATCTTATGGTAGAAGGCTTACAGTATACAGGCTTATTTTTAGTTTTAAATTTTTATTTTGTATTGGGAGTATAGCTGATTAACAATGTTGTGATAGCTTCAGGTGAACATTGAAGGGACCCAGCCTACAAATACATGTATCCATCCTCCCCCAAATCCCTCCTCCCACCCAGGCTGCCAAATAACATTGAGCAGAGTTCCCTTAGACAGGCTTATTCAGTAAGGTTTGTTTCTCAGATTCATCTTGGTGCCATCACTGGTGATAAGGATTCTTCTCCTCTTCCTGGTCTGGGAGTGGGGTACCGTTGTGTCTGCTTTTTTTCAAAAATAATCAGTCCCAAGTAATTCTTGTGGCCATATTTTGGAGTGGCATATTCTGTGTCCCTTCAGGATAACTGAGCAGGGTAAAAGGATGGGGTGGGGGAGGTTTTTGCAATTTTAGATAGAGTGCTCCAGGAAGGCCCAGTGATTGGGATCAAGACTTTAAAGAAGAGAGGGAGCTAGCTTTGAAGGTGATGGGGAAGAGCATCCCAGACACAGAGAACAGCAGATGCAAAGGGTGAAGAAGTGGGAGGGGAAAGTACCCTTAATGAGGTGAAGCCAGTGAGGGAGGAGGATTAGGAAGAAGATAGGAGAGTATGGAGTGGCAAGTCCCTGTGCAGGTCATGGGATAAGATGGGAAGCTATTGGATAGTTTTGACCAGAAGAGGGTGTGATATAATGTATTTTTCTAAATGTGTTTTCAACCCTGACATTTTAACAAAATCTCTGACTTCAGGGTTGAAAATACATCGCTGGGTCACAGGGGTAGGAGCCTGAAGCCAGTACGGGAACTGGAGTGTTATACAGGGAAGGGATGGTGGTGGCTTGGACCAGGGAGGTGGCGATGGGGTAGGTAGATGGTGGTCAGATTCTGTATCTGTTTCTCAGGAGAGGGACAGGATTCATTGACATGTTAGGTATAGGGTGTGGGAGGAGCCAAAGAAGACTCCTGAGGTTTTGCCTATAAAGATGAAGTTACCATGGTAAGGAAGGAAAAATAGTCTTCCCTTTATACTTCTGAATTCTAGGTTGAGACTCCCTGTAATGAAAGACAGATTAACAAGAGAAAAACAAACAAGTTTATTAACCTGAGTACTCATGCATATGTGGGAGAAACAGAGGGAAAGTGAATAACTCAAAGTAATAGCTTTGGAATTCAGGATTAAATGCCAACTTAATAAGAAGAAGGTTGTTGGTCTGTTAGATGATGGTGAATGATTTTTAGAAAAGATAAAGTGGCCCTTAGAAGCACAGACGAGAGATATGGTAGATTTTGACTGAGTCTGTTTGGACATGATGGGGACTTCTGGTCTCCTCTCCTGTGATAGGAGTCAATTTTCTCTAATGAAACTTTTCAGGAAGGAATCTCTGACAACTGAGTTTCTCTTGGAGGATTTGTCTTTAGGCAGATAAGGGAAGTTCAGCGAAAGCCTCTCCCTCCATTTGCTGTTTTTCAAGTGGCTCCAGCTCAAAATAATCTCTATTCCAAAGCAGCATATTTTGGGGTGGACTTGTCTTTAATTCTTACAGTCATATTTTGCAGTGGCATATTCTGCTGCATTTCACTATTTATTAAGATTGATGAAGACTCTGAGAGGAGTCGGTTGGTAGGAGAAGGTGGAAAAGTTATCAGGAGCTTAATTAAATTTGAGATAATTATTAGATATCCCATGAGAAGTATCAAAACCACAGTTGGACGTGTGAGTTGAAAGTTCAGAGAAGTCTGAACTGGAGATATCTGTTTGGAACAAATAAGCATATTAATATTTAAAAACAGGAGATCAGATGTGCTCACCAAGGAAAAGATATAGCCTTGGAGTTGAAGATCTGGGTCCAGATTCCAACTTCAGTATTTGGACTCCGTAACCAATCTTACTTCTTTACCTGTAATATGGCTATGTGTTGCAGACTGAATGCTTCTGCTGCCCCCAAATTCATCTGCTGAAACCCCTCATGATTGTATTAGCAAGCAGGTCATGAGGGCAGAGGCTGCATGAATGGGACAGTGCACTTATAAACAAGACCCCGGAGGTCTCCCTTGACCTCACACACCATGTATGGGAGAAGATGACATTATGAACCAGACAGAAGGATCACATCAGATGCTGAATCATCTTGATCTGGGACTTCCCAGCCTCCAGAATTGTGAGAAACACCTGCTTGTTGTTTAAGCCGCCCAGTCTATGGTAATTTTGTTACAGCAGTTCACATGGACTAAGACACTGTGATAATATCAGCATCACTGGTACCCTTAGAATAGATCTAACGTGGTATCCAATGCTCAGTAAATGCTGGTTAGGTATTGTCAATGAATGAAACAATAGAGTTTCATTCTCTAGCCAACTAAGGACATCTGTCCTACTTGTCAATCAACTATTGATTTTGACATTCTCTCCTTCACCGTCTTGGATTCTAAAATGAGGAGCAGGCTGGGATGGGAGGGCAGCAGTTCCACTGTATTTGATTGAATAAGCTGCTATTAACTTAACATTTACTATGCGCCTAAGGTTCAATTCCTGGGTCGGGAAGATCACCTGGAGAAGGGATAGGCTACCCACCCCATATTTGTGGGCTTCCCTAGTGGCTCAAACTTAAAGAATCCTCCTGCAATGTGGGAGACCTGGGTTCGATCCCTGGGTTGGGAAGATACCCTGGAGAAGGGCATGGCAACCCACTCCAGTATTCTTGTCTGGAGAATCCCCATGGACAGAGGAGTCTGGTGGGCTACAGTCCATGGGGTAGCAAAGAGTCGGACACTACAGCGACTAAGTACAGCACATCACAAGGCTGTCTGATCTCCTCAAGTGCATTTTATCTAATTTTATTCTCATTAGAGGCCTAGGAGATAGTTGCCATCAAGGCTCCAGTTTGACAGATGACAGTATATAGTGTACTCAAGGTCATAATGATATCAGAACTTGGACTGACAGCTGATCAGGTCAGTTGGATCCAGGTCCAACTGACTCCAAAGCTTAATCATTAGTCTGCCCTCTCTACCACACTGGGGATGGGGAGGGGTCTCCTAACTCTGGTTAGGAAGGTATAGGGGTTTAGGCACAAATGTTTCCACTTTCCCCTTTTTAACCACACTCTGGCCTTGAGACCTGTCCTAGATTTTAGTGGAAATGGTGGGATGGCTTAGCAAATTCAAGCAGATTCAGCAGAAACAGCAGAGAGCTCCTTTGTCAGCAAGACTCCTGAGTTGTGAATTCATTCTGGGACAGTCACTCCAGGATGGCTGACCTTGGAGACCACTGACCTGCATGCTTGTGTAAACTTGCCATTAGCAAAGAAACCTTAATTTTATTTAAAAAAAAAAAAATTCTAGAGTGTCTGAGATCTCCTGTTTACCCATCTTTTCTAATATGTCCTTTTTGGGAGCGTGACTAGGGCAGAGTTTAAAAGCTTTCGTTGCTCTTCCTTCTTACGTGGAGCTCTATTGGGTAAACGTATTACTTCTTGTAGAACAGGCACTTGAATATTGCTGGAGACACAAACTGATACCGTGACTGCTGGGTTTAGAACTGACTGTAATTGGCACTTAGAATCTGTCTGCCTGGTTTGCCAGAGGGAGAGAAAGAGCCTTGAAGTCAGTGGGTACTGTCCATTTCTTTCCATCCCGAAGCTGTCAGCGCACTTCAGATAAACCAGCTCACTAAATGCGAAGGCAAGTCTTGAGCCAAAGTCTCCTCCGGGCCTCCGTCCAGGCAGGTGTCGGCAAGCGTGATCTATGAGTGTGATGAGTGGGAGGATTGAGCTTCTTCCATTATTGTCTGCCCAACGGACGACTGTGACCCGCCACTCCCCATTTTTTGGGATTTTTGATGTCCAAGGATACAGATTTAATACATGAAGCTATCAGGCCTCAGGATGCATCTTCTGCTTGCTTCCATGACCTCGCTTTCACTGGGGGTTCTAACCATGCCATAGGAGGAGTGCGCCTGCGCCCTGGCAGCCGTCTGGAGGGTCCAGGAATCCTCCGTCTCGAATGTCTTGCCAGACTCCAAAGCTCCTTGAGGATGAAGGAATCTATATATTTTAAGAAGTACTGAATTTCAGAATCCAGTTAATGTAGAATCTATTACAGACTAATAAACCAGAATGATATGTGCACAAACGGCAGAGGCCTATAGAAACTGCACCAGCCAGAACAAAGATCCGTTGTTTCCTTTTTGGTATAATGTTGGTGTTCTATTATAGTTTGCTTGTTTGTTTTTGTAATTTAAAACATTGTAAAATATACAAGCAGTATGTGAAATTCTATATGGATACTTTAAACAACAAAATCAAGGAACACCTTTTATCTATGCCAAGAAATGGAACATCGCTGGTACTCTTAAAGCTCCTTGCGTGTCATTTAGATTGTGTCTATTTGTCTCCACCCTCACCCCACCAGATTACCACTGTCCTGAATTTTGTGTTGATCACACCCTTATTTTTGTTCTCTGTGTGTGTGTGTGTGTGTGTGAGTTTATCAAGAAATAGTGTATTTAGCTTTGTCTGTTTTTTTAAAAAATTAAAATAATACTTATGTCTAAGAGAATTTTTTCCTTTATTTTTAATTGAAGGATAATTGCTTTACAATATTTTGTTGGTTTCTGCCATACATCAGCATGAATCAGCCATAGGTATACGTATGTCCTCTTCCTCTTGAACCTCCCTCCCACTTCCTGCCCCTTCCCACCCCTTTAGATTGTCACAGAGCAGGGGGTTGAGTTCCCTGCTTCAAACAGCAAATCCCCACTGGCCATCGATTTTACATATGGTAACGTATATGTTTCAAGGCTAGGATCTCAGTTGGTCTCACCCTCTCCTTCTCCGGCTGTGTCCTCAAGTTTGTTCTGTACGTCTGCATCTCTGTTGCTGCCTTGCAAATAGTTTCATCGGGACCATTTTTGTAAAATTCCACGGTTGTTCTTGTTCAGTCACTACGTCGTGTCGACTTTTTGTGACCTCCCCCTCCCCCTCCCCGGACTGCAGTAAGCCAGGCTCCCCTATCCTTCAAAATCTCCTGGAGTTTGTTCAGATTCATGTCCGTTGAGTAGGTGATGCCATCCAACCATCTAATCCTCTGTCAGCCCTTTCTCCTTCTGCCCTCTCTCTTTCCCAGGATAGATTCCATATATATGTGTTAATATACAACGTTTGTTTTTCTCTTTCTGACTTACTTCACTCTGTATAACACTCTGTATAACAGAGTGAAGTGAGGTTTATACACCTCACTAGAACTGACTCAAATTTGTTCCTTTTTATGGCTTTGCCTGCTTTAGATCTTTATATGAAAAAATACTGCATTATTTGCTTATTTGACTCAATGTTAGTTTTTGAAATTCAGTCACATTGACCCATGAAAACTGATCTATTCATTTTCGCTGCTATACAATATTCCATGGTATGGAAAACTTAATCATTCTACTGTTGTATTGTTTCTTTTATGAAAAATACTGCTAAAAACATTCATGAATATGTTTCCTGGTGCACTTGAATCAAGTTGGATTTTTGACAGCTCTTTGTTTACCAAACTCCTTTTGATGGAGAAATCATCAGGCAGTGAGAAAAATGCTCAAGACTGGAGCTACCAAACATTTTCCCTGTTTTTTTTAAAAAATGGGAAGAGTTGGAATAGGGAATATATTGAAACAATGAAGGTGATGAAGAGTCTCAGCAAAATAAAAAATTAAACGTGATTTGTTCTTACAAGTGCTTAGAAAGAAAATGAAATGCCTGTGACTTAGTGTCATGTTGCCAAAAATCAGCTATGACAAATTAATCGATCCCTTTGGTAGACTCACTGCATGTGTACAAAAATACACATGTCAATTTCTGTAGATTACAAACTGTAGTGGGTGGTGGTTTAGTCACTAAGTTGGGTCTGACTGCTTTGCAACCCCATGGACTGTAGCCCACCAGGCTCCTCTCTCCATGGTATTCTCCAGGCAAGAATACTGGAGTGGGTTGCCATTTCCTTCTCCAGGGGATCTTCCCAACCCAGGAATCGAACCCTGGTCTCCTGCCTTGCAGACAGATTCTTTATCAACTGAGCTATGAGGGAAGATCCCCAAACTCTGGCGGACAGAGGTCTTATCTTGATCATCTAACAAAATGCTTGGCTTCTAGCTGGTCCTTCTTAGAGGTCTGTTGGATGAATTCTCTCCTTGAAGACCAGACCAGGAACACGGGATTGAAGTGGTACTGGCAGGAAGACTAGTAGTTTTAGGAACATCGGATCTAAAGACAATTGACTAGCATATAAATATCTAATTAGAAACTTCCATTTAAACCTTTGCCTTGTTCTCCATTTTATTTTAGTTCAGATGAGTTTATTTATTTATTTAATTTGTTTATATGCCAAATTCACTGATATTATATGTATCACACAAGTTACCCATTTAAATTGTATAAGGCAGTGATTTTTTTTTTTTTTTGTATATGTGACAATCACCACCATCAATCTTAGAACATTTTCATCACTGCAAAAAAACCACATGCCCCTTAGCAATCAGTCTCCATAAACTCTCAACCTCTCTGGTCCCAAGGAACCACTAACTTACTTTCAGTCTCTAATTTTTTCCTATTTTAGATATTTCATATAAATGGAATCATATGGTATGCATTCTTTTGTGACTGGCTTCCTTCACTTATCATATTTTTAAGGTTTATTCATGTGGTAGCACATATTAGAACTTTTTAAAAAAACTGCTGAATAATATTCTGTTCTATGAATATACTACATTTTAGCTACCCATACCTCAGTTGAAGAACATTTGGGCTTTTCCCACTTTTTCACTATTTTGAATAATGCTGTTATGAACATCTGTGTACCAGTTTTTATGTAGAAGTATGTCTTTCTTTCTTTCTGAGATATTTTTATTTCATTTCTCTTGGGTCTCTACCTAAGAGTGAGATCCCTGGGTCTTATGGTAACTCAAAGTTTAACCATTGAGGAACTTGTCTTTGTCAAAATTATCATAAGCAATTTGCTGCTGCTGCTAAGTTGCTTCAGTCATGTCCAACTCTGTGCGACCCATAGACGGCAGCCCACCAGGCTTCCCGTCCCTGGGATTCTCCAGGCAGGAACACTGGAGTGGGTTGCCATTTCCTTCTCCAATGCATGAAAGTGAAAAGTGAAAGTGAAAAGTGAAAGTGAAGTCACTCAGTTGTGTCTGACTCTAGCAACATAAGCAATTTAGGTGAAGATAAAATTTCTAAAAATCAAATTTGTGAACTGCATAAATCTGCAATAAATCATTCATTGCTTTACGAGGTCAAACAAGAGATGACAAGAGTGAATGTTGACATTCTAGGAATCAGCGAACTGAAAGGGACTGGAATGGGTGAACTTAACTCAGATGACCATTATATCTACTACTGCGGGCAGGAATCCCTCAGAGGAAATGGAGTGGCCATCATGGTCAACAAGAGAGTCCGAAATGCAGTACTTGGATACAATCTCAAAAACAACAAAATGATCTCTGTTCGTTTCCAAGGCAAACCATTCAATATCACAGTAATCCAAGTCTATGCCCCAACCAGTAACACTGAAGAAGCTGAAGTTGAACGGTTCTATGAAGACCTACAAGACCTTTTAGAACTAACACCCAAAAAAGATGTCCTTTTCATTATAGGGGACTGGAATGCAAAAGTAGGAAGTCAAGAAACACCTGGAGTAACAGGCAAATTTGGCCTTGGAATACGGAATGAAGCAGGGCAAAGGCTAATAGAGTTTTGCCAAGAAAATGCACTGGTCATAACAAACACCCTCTTCCAACAACACAAGAGAAGACTCTATACATGGACATCACCAGATGGTCAACACCGAAATCAGATTGATTATATTCTTTGCAGCCAAAGATGGAGAAGCTCTATACAGTCAGCAAAAACAAGACCAGGAGCTGACTGTGGCTCAGACCATGAACTCCTTATTGCCAAATTCAGACTTAAATTGAAGAAAGTAGGGAAAACCACTAGACCATTCAGGTATGACCTAAATCAAATCCCTTATGATTATACAGTGGAAGTGAGAAATAGATTTAAGGGCCTAGATCTGATAGATAGAGTGCCTGATGAACGATGGAATGAGGTTCGTGACGTTGTACAGGAGACAGGGATCAAGACCATCCCCATGGAAAAGAAATGCAAAAAGCAAAATGGCTGTCTGGGGAGGCCTTACAAATAGCTGTGAAAAGAAGAGAAGCGAAAAGCAAAGGAGAAAAGGAAAGATATAAGCATCTGAATGCAGAGTTCCAAAGAATAGCAAGAAGAGATAAGAAAGCCTTCCTCAGTGATCAATGCAAAGAAATAGAGGAAAACAACAGAATGGGAAAGATTAGAGATCTCTTCAAGAAAATCAGAGATACCAAAGGAACATTTCATGGAAAGATAGGCTGAATAAAGGACAGAAATGGTATGGATCTAACAGAAGCAGAAGATATTAAGAAGACATGGCAAGAATACACAGAAGAACTGGACAAAAAAGATCTTCATGACCCAGATAATCATGATGGGTGATCACTGACCTAGAGCCAGACATCCTGGAATGTGAAGTCAAGTGGGCCTTAGAAAGCATCACTACGAACAAAGCTAGTGGAGGTGATGGAATTCCAGTTGAGCTATTCCAAATCCTGAAAGATGATGCTGTGAAAGTGCTGCACTCAATATGCCAGCAAATTTGGAAAACTCAGCAGTGGCCACAGGACTGGAAAAAGTCAGTTTTCATTCCAATCCCAAAGAAAGGCAATGCCAAAGAATGCTCAAACTACCGCACAATTGCACTCATCTCACACGCTAGTAAAGTAATGTTCAAAATTCTCCAAGCCAGGCTTCAACAATACGTGAACTGTGAACTTCCTGATGTTCAAGCTGGTTTTAGAAAAGGCAGAGGAACCAGAGGTCAAATTGCCAAAATCTGCTGGATCATGGAAAAAGCAAGAGAGTTCCAGAAAAGCATCTATTTCTGCTTTATTGACTATGCCAAAGCCTTTGACTGTGTGGATCACAAGAAACTGTGGAAAATTCTTCAAGACATGGGAATACCAGACCACCTGACCTACCTCTTGAGAAATTTGTATGCAGGTCAGGAAGCAGGAGTTAGAACTGGACATGGAACAACAGACTGGTTACAAATAGGAAAAGGAGTACGTCAAGGCTGTATATTGTCACCTTGCTTATTTAGCTTCTGTGCAGAGTACATCATGAGAAATGCTGGACTGGAAGAAACACAAGCTGGAATCAAGATTGCCGGGAGAAATATCAATAACCTCAGATATGCAGATGACACCACCCTTATGGCAGAAAGTGAAGAGGAACTCAAAAGCCTCTTGATGAAAGTGAAAGAGGAGAGTGAAAAAGTTGGCTTAAAGCTCAACATTCAGAAAATGAAGATCATGGCATCCAGTCCTATCACTTCATGGGAAATAGATGGGGAAACAGTGGAAACAGTGTCAGACTTTATTTTTCTGGGCTCCAAAATCACTGCAGATGGTGACTGCGGCCATGAAAATAAAAGACGCTTACTCCTTGGAAGGAAAGTTATGTCCAACCTAGATAGCATATTGAAAAGCAGAGACATTACTTTGCCAACAAAGGTTCGTCTAGTCAGGTTTTTCCTGTGGTCATGTATGGATGTGAGAGTTGAACTGTGAAGAAGGCTGAGTGCCAAAGAATTGATGCATTTGAACTGTGGTGTTGGATAAGACTCTTGAGAGTCTCTTGGACTGCAAGGAGATCCAACCAGTCCATTCTGAAGGAGATCAGCCCTGGGATTTCTTTGGAAGGAATGATGCTAAAGCTGAAACTCCAGTACTTTAGCCACCTCATGCGAAGAGTTGACTCATTGGAAAAGACTCTGATACTGGGAGGGATTGGGGGCAGGAGGAGAAGGGGATGACAGAGGATGAGATGGCTGGATGGCATCACTGACTCGATGGACATGAGTCTGGGTGAACTCCGAGAGTTGGTGATGGACAGGGAAGCCTGGTGTGCTGCGATTCATGGGGTCACAAAGAGTCGGACATGACTGAGTGACTGATCTGATCTGATCTGATTCAATATGGAATCCACTGGCCACATAGGACTGTGGAGCATTTGAAATGTGATTAGTCTGAATTAAGATGACTTATAAATGTAAACTACTTACTAGATTTCAAAGTCTTAGTATGAAAAAAAGAATGTAAATTATCTCATTAATAATTTTATACTGATTATAGGTTGAAATGATAATATATTAGATACACTGAGAATGTATGACTAAAATTAATTTCACCTGCTTTTTTTTAATTTTTTCCACATGGCTCCAAGAATATTTACAGTTACATATGTGTCCCATATTCTATTTCTATTGGGCAGTCTTGCTCTATTTCTTTCGTTTTCCTTTCCTCCTTCAAACATTAGATGGATATTAACCTGGCAGGATTTGGAATAGACTGACCTGGATTCAGACCAGATTCTTCTTAGATGTAAAGCCATGCACAGCTTTATTTATATCTCTACGTCTCATTTCCCTTAACTGTAAAAAATAAAAAATAGTAGTATTTATTTAATCAAAATGTTACAAAGAGTCAGTGAAAGAAATTATAGAAAGAACTTAGCTGAAGGCAGAGACATAGAAAGAGTTAAATACATGTTAGTTCTCTTCTTTCCTCATTTCCATGCTGTTAAGTGATATGTAATTAACCTGGTCAGACCAATTAGAGTTCTAGGTGGTGACATAGGCCACCTCGTCTGATTTACAGTATATTTATTTTAATAAGGTACTTCAAAACATTATGCTTAATAAAATGATTTCAGTGGTTGAATTTTTCTGGTAGACAGGATCTCATAAAGAATATGAATAATCACTTTCATCTTTTCTTTGATTTTAGAAGTTAACTTTGCCCGTCTGCAGTGCAATATATGCCAAGTCTTAAAATAATTCCAGGCTGTTTGAACTTTCTCAACATTGAGGATATGTTGAGATTGTTCACATGTGTTTCAGGATGTCATTCGAACCATCCAGAACTCATTCAATATGGAAAACTACATGAGAACTTCTCAAGGGAACTCATTCTCTTTCCAGAGGTCAGTGGAATTTCCTGTTTCTGTTTGGACTCAAAATATCACATAAAGTTCTACTTTCTCTGAACATTTTGGATCCTGGCTTGACCCAGGAAGGCATAGTTTAATTTAAATGAAAAGCACACACATATCATAAGGTCTTCACCACTTTCTCCAGTTCTGAGGCATGTCTGCTTGACCAGAAGGTGATTTCTCTCAATAACATTGATTATCATGGATTGTCCTAGTCACTTCACTGAGATTTCCTTCCTTTTCCAGAATCAGCAACCACCCAGGATTTTTCTTTTTCTGTTTTCACTTTGAGAAGCAGATAGGGCATCAAATACAGAGAGAAATGGATGGAAAAGAATTGGTAACCACCTTTCCTTGACTGATGAAAAGATTTGCTTCTGAGGATAGAAGTTTCATGTAATCAAATAAAACGTCTTGATGTACTGAGGGTTTAAGGCAGTCTATTGCTTGTTATAGGTTTGTGTAAGAGGACACACATACAAAATTACATTATCATTGCTTGAGGATTCATTTCTTTCTTGTCGTGTTTTGCCTTCCTAGGTGATCTGGGTCTAGAACATTTCTATTTGATATGTAGTTAAAAAGAAAAGCAGCCTCACTACTTTTTGGATAAATGTAGAGAGCTTAGCTGGAATTAACAGGACGGGTACGCTCCGCAGACCCTCTGAGCAGCTTGTTCCTATTTGCTTGGCTAGGGATTAAACATCTTTCAGCCACGTGTGAACTTGGCACACTGGAGTTCCTGCTCAAAGTTTCAATTCCTCCGACATCCTGTTACACCCTTTGAGAGAAGTTTCTAAAGACTTCCTTCCAGCTGTCACCAAAATTGATGGAGGGTCGTTTACAGACAGAATTGCTTTGAAAACCTCTGCCTATGTATACAATAAGCAGAAATGCATTTATTGCCTTTCCAAGGGCCGCAAAGCCGTTGGAAATCTACATACACCCAACTAGGTTCTATGCCTAAAGGGTGGGAGGGGCCAGGGCTCTGCACTGATGAAGTCGTGCTGTTTGTGACAGCAGCAGAGATTATTCAATTTCTCAGAAAGTCAGGGTAAAGCACCAAGGATTTAACAGGATGAACTGAAAGAATGCCTTGCGGCTTCTGGTCTATGAGTTCTCTCTCAACTTCCTACTTCTAACACTGACAAAAAAGTATGTCTGCTCCAACATTTCTACACCTAAGTCACTGTGTTCCTCAAACAGGAAAGAGGTCATTGAGAAGCAGCCAAAGAATGACATGTGTTGCTTCTTCCTCTAACTCGTTTAGAATTTTGATGATTCCACACCTTCTGGAAAACAATACAGATGTCTAGATATGGGTCATTCTGAACAAAATTAATTATTACCCAGAGGGAGTAGCCAGACATGCCTACTTTATTAAGAATTATATTGTTTGTTGACGAACAGATGCCAAGGAAGCTGACGGTGGCAATAGGTTAAGTTTTCTCTTTGGGGACAATTGTTTTCATCTTTTCTTTAGCAACATTGCCTAGAAACCAGAACATTATTCAATTAATTTGAAAATTACTCTAGTTGATCACTCAATTAGAATAAATAGAAGTGGATTTAAAGAACAGTTAATTCATAATCTACTTCCTTAACATAATGACTCTCAATTTTCCTACATTTTTCCCAATCTTCCTCCCACTGTAATTCAAGGAAAATAGAGCTCTTTTAAAACTCTCATGTCATTTAATCAAAGGTTTTCAGATGAGATATGAAACTATGAGCTTTAGTGAAAACACACATCTGTATGTATGGGGTCATAAAGAGTTGATAGGACTGAGTGACTGAACATGTACGCACATGCATATACATATTAAATGGGGCAAAGAGAAATAATATTTAAAGAAAAAATATGAGTCAGAAGAATTTTATTACAGTTATGAGCCTTTATGTCAAAATAACATAAAAGCTGACTATAAAGTAAAAGCCCATAGATGTATAAAGAAAACCTAGAATTGCCCTGAGAAATTTTAAAATGTCTCTTACAGAGTTTCATAGACCAAACAGATAAAAAAAAAAAAAGGAAGAATAGAGATTTAAAAATATAACAAACACCTTCAACATGATAGAGATATATAGAGACCCTTATATCCTACAGAAAATACATGTTCCTTTATGACTATGGGGGCTTCTCAGGTGGCTTATTGGTAAAGAATCCACCTGCCAGTGCAGGAGAAGCAGGAGACCCGGGTTTGACCCCTGGGTCAGGAAGGTCCCCGAAGAAGGAGATGGCAACTTGTTCCAGTATTCTTGCCTGGGAAATCCATGGATAGAGGAGCCTGGTGGGCTACATCCACGGGGTTGTAAAGAGTTGGACACGACCGAGCAACTGAACAGTCACATTGTGACTATGGACATTTGCAGAACTCATTTGTGTAATTGGCTGCAAAGAAAATATTAATAGATTCCAGAAAGTGTAAGTTTTAGAGGCAGTATTCTTTGGTCATAATTCAGTACAACTGGGAATTAGTAATGTATGTATAGATACTGAATTCAAGAAAACTTTGTATAACTTCAGTGTGTGCGTCCTAAATGGCTTAAACATCAGTGGAACCTGTTTAATGCAATATTTTATCAGCAGGCACTATAGATATCCTACATAAACGGTACAGAGGTCCCACATTAATTGAGAACTTGTGAATACAACTACAACGAATGGTACCATGTAAGAGAGTCTGGCATCTTACTGGAGGATTTCCAGAGTATCTGGATCAGACTTCCATCCTTAGAAATATTTCCCTACATCAGAAAATCTTTGTAAGGTATTAAATTTAGGATCCTAACAGCTGACAAGCCAGAATGAACTTCAAATGTTATTTCTTTCCTTTCCGGCATTAAGGAAATGAGGACCACTGTAACAATGGAGCTGTACCAAGGGCCACGATAAGATCTCCCTTCCGTGTCTGGAGCTGAACTCTGAAGCACTAGACTCTTAATCAGCAGAAAGAGGAAACCAAGGCTTCCTTCCCAGATCGTCCTGGCCTCTGTAGAGCACAGAGCCACCTTTTATAGAATTCTCTGAATGCTGTCAGCTCAGGGTCCATTTTTTGTTGAATTCCCCGTGGCGTTAGACTAAACAAAGAACAGCATTCCAATTTTAAAGTGTGGTTCCTTAAAAGAAACTCTTCTCCATTTCATAAAGCTAAAGCATCTTGATTCAGTTCAGTTCAGTTCAGTTCAGTCGCTCAGTCGTATCCGACTCTTTGTGACCCCATGAACTTCAGCATGCCAGGCCTCCCTGTCCATCACCAATTCCTGGAGTCCACCCAAACCCATGTCCACTGAGTCGGTGATGCCATCCAACCATCTCATCCTCTGTCGTCCCCTTCTCCTGCCGTCAATCTTTCCCAGCATCAGGGTCTTTTCCATTGAGTCAGTTCTTCGCATCAGGTGGCCAAAGTATTGGAGTTTCAGCTTCAACATCAGTCCCTCCAATGAACACCCAAGACTGATCTCCTTTAGGATGGACTGGTTGGATCTCCTTGCAGTCCAAGGGACTCTCAAGAGTCTTCTCCAACACCACAGTTCAAAAGCATCAATTCTTCGGCACTTAGCTTTCTTTATAGTCCAACTCTCATATCCATACACGACTACTGGAAAAACCATAGCCTTGACTAGACGGACCTTTGTTGGCAAAGTAATGTCTCTGCTTTTAAATATGCTGTCTAGGTTGGTCATAACTTTCCTTCCAAGGAGTAAGTAAGTTATGCTTACTCAGCCTGTTCTGTCACTATCATGATATATACACACATGTATGTAGATAGAGCTGTTGTTTTAGTTGCTAGGTCGTGTCGGACTCTGCAACACTGTGGACTATAGCCTGCTAGTCTCTTCTATCCATGGGAGTCTCCAGGCAAGAATACAGCAGTAGGTTTCCATTCCCTTCTCCAGGGGATCTTCCCAACCCAGGGTTTAAACCTGTGTCTCTTGAATTGGCAGGCAGATTCTTTATCAGTGAGCCACCTCAGAATATGTATATGAGAATATTAGCCACCATATGTATAAATGCATTCAATTAAAAAAGATATTTCATGAGGTAACCAGTGTGGATTGGGTTGGGATGGGGTTGAGTTGTCTTTGATAAAAGAAATCTTTTAAAATTTTAGACAAAAGAATTAACCAGGTTGATGCCTGCCTGCAACAATAAGATTTTATTTTATCCACTCAATAAACCTCAGAAGATGTTGGACAGGTACAAATAGATGGAACACAGCCTCTCTTTTTGATTCAGAGGTATAAACAAGTTCTCTCAACTCTTTCCATGTTTCAAATCCCCATTTGTAAAACGGGATCAATTAAGAAAATGAATGTGAGCTGGCATTGGCTGAACGTGAATCATCCCCTTGTAAAGCCTCATGCTTCTAGAAGATTCCATGTTACACAAGACTTCTAATAACATGCTCTGAATTGACCAGGAGGAATTTTAGATTCATTCTAAAGTTGAACATTTACCTCAGTCAGTTCAGTCACTCAGTGGTGTCCGACTCTGTGACCCATGCATTGCAGCACACCAGGCCTCCCTGTCCATCACCAACTCCCGGAGTTCACTCAAACTCATGTCCATCGAGTCAGTGATGCCATCCAGCCATCTCATCCTCTGTCGTCCCCTTCTCCTCCTGCCCCCAATCCCTCCCATTATCAGAGTCTTTTCCAATGAGTCAACTCTTCGCATGAGGTGGCCAAAGTACTGGAGTTTCAGCTTTAGCATCATTCCTTCCAAAGAACACCCAGGGCTGAGCTTCTTTAGAATGGACTGGTTGGATCTTCTTGCAGTCCAAGGGACTCCCAAGAGTCTTCTCCAGTATCACAGTTCAAAAGTATCAATTCTTCGGCGCTCAGCTTTCTTCACAGTCCAACTCTCACATCCATACATAGCCTTGACTAGACGGACCTTTGTTGGGAAAGTAATGTCTCTGCTTTTGAATATGCTGTCTAGGTTGGTCGTAACTTTCCTTCCAAGGAGTAAGCATCTTTTAATCATGTTTACCTCAGAGGAGCGAAAATAAACAAAATTCACAGGCCTGCAAACTTGTTTGCATCTTGCAGGCTTAAACACATGAAATTCTTTTGAAAAAGTGGTGTTGACAGAGCCAGCACATTTTATTAAAACAGGAGGCCAATTTAATAATTACTACCTTATGAGGCCTCTAACTTTTTCAACTGACTCCTCCTTTTCTTTGTCTTTGCACCTTCTCTTTTCAGAGAGCTCCCTCTCCCCAACAGGGTCTCCCTCTCCTTGGAGCTCTTTTCTTCTGGAAAGAAGGGAGCCTACAAAAGGGGGAGATAGAATCACTCAGGACCCCACACTTGGCCCATGGAGTCTATTCTTCTTCCAACACTTGCCGGCCGGGCTCTGGTGTTTAAAAGACCAAAACACCCAGGAGACACTTCAGAAGAAAGAATATTCCCAACCCTGCCACCATCTTCAATCTACCATTCTCTGTGCAGTGTGAAGTCACACCAAATGAAACTGACACTTACACTCAACTTCCTTTATCACAGAAGGGAGCATGTTTCATTTACACATTTATTGGGAAGAAGACTGAGTTGGAAGTTTGTAGAGCTGGTTGCTAGAGAATAAAAATATGCCCATAAAACAGGAGTTAATTTTTCCCCGTAGTGTCTGCTTAGAACATAAAAGTAGTAGGAATATTTAATGTGCAGTGACTAGGTGACTGTGTGCATACACATGATATGTTTTGAACTTCTTGAAAGGAATTGTTCTTACATCCAGAAGAGCAGAAATGGCAGTATTTAGCAAACACGGACTATTCAAATACATGATTTAATTGTGTGGAAAATCTCACAAATTTAGAACAGATAGGTTCTCGAAAAATAAAGGAAATGTAAGAGTAAAAACATTTATTTGATGTGAGTTGGCCTTCTACATGACAGCATTCTCTCATTATACTGTAATATTTTTTAATAAACCTGAGGCTATGGTGAAAACTTTGAGCCAAATCACGCTGACTGTTCACAGATGAGGTACACGACCTCTTAGAATGTGGATGCTGGTAGAATTCAGTAAACGTACAATTTCCTATCTCACCTGTGTTCTCTTTTTGCCTACTAGAAGACTGAGCTTTTAGTATCAATTAATTAACAAGGGATATGCAGGAACTCCTTAGGAAACTTTACTCAACAGTAATTTTGGATAGATCCATGATAAGAACAAACATGTTAAAATGCTGCTGGAATGGAGTGTTAGTCACTCAGATGTGTTCGACTCTTTGCAAACCCATGGACCGTAGCCTGCCGGACTCCTCTGTCGGTGGGATTCCCCAGGCAAGAATACTGGAGTGGGTTGCCCTTTCGTTCTTCAGAGTAACTTCCGGACCCAGGGATTGAACCAGGGTCTCCTGCATTGCAGGCAGATTCTTTACCGTCTTAGTTACAGGGAAGTCCCAAAATGCTGCTAGCTCAACCAAATTCATGTTTTTCTTTAGGGCCATGATCACTCATTACAAGTAATTGAGACTATTCATTTAGTCATTGGAGGGCGGGGCTCAGATTATTTTGTTGACTTTCATTAAATCTTTATTTCAGTTCAGTTCAGTCACTCAGTGGTTTCGACTGTTTGAGACCCCATGGACTGCAGCACGCCAGGTTTCTCTGCCCATCACCAACTCCCGGAGCTTGCTCAAGCTCATGTCCATTGAGTCGGTGATGCCATCCAACCATCTTATCCTCTGTTGTCCCCTTCTCCTCCTGCCTTTAATCTTACCCAGCATCGTGGTCTTTCCCAAGAAGTCAGTTCTTCACATCAGGTGGGCAAAATATTGAAGCTTCAGCTTCAGCATCAGTCCTTCCAATGAATATTCAGGACTGATTTCCTTTAGGACTGACCAGTTTGATTTCCTTGCAGACCAAGGGACTCTCAAGATTCTTTTCAAACCACAGTTCAAAAGTATCATTCTTCAGTGCTCAGCTTTCTTTGTGGTCCAACTCTCACATCCATACATGTCTATGGAAAAAACATAGCTTTGACTAGATGGACTTTTGTTCGCAAAGTAATGTTTCTGCTTTTTAATATGCTGTCTAGGGTGTGGTCATAGCTTTTCTTCCAAGGATCAACCAGCTTTTAATTTCATGGTCGCAGTCACCATTTGCAGTGATTTTGGAGCCCAAGAAAATGACGTATCTCATTGTTTCCATTGTTTCCCCACCTATTTGCCATGAAGTGATGGGACCAGATGCCATGATCTTAGTTTTTTGAATGTTGAGTTTTAAGACAGTTTTTCACTCTCCTTTTTCACTTTCATGAAGAGATTCTTCAGTTCCTCTTCACTTTCTGCCATAAGGGTGGTGTCATCTGCATATCTGAGGTTATTGATATTTCTCCTGGCAATCCTGATTCCAGCTTGTGTGTCATCCAGCCTGGCATTTTGTATGATGTACTCTGCACATAAGTTAAATAAACAGGGTGACAGTATGCAACCTTGATGTACTTCTTTCCCAATTTGGAACCAGTCTGTTGTTCCATGTCTGATTGTAACTGTTGTGGTCTGGTATTTCCATTTCTTGAAGAATTTTCCAGTTTGTTGTGATCTACACAGTAAAAGGCTTTAGCATAGTCAATGAAACAGAAGTAGATGTTTTTCTGTAATTCTCTTGCTTTTTCTATGATCCAACGGATATTGGCAATCGGATCTCTGGTTTCTCTGCCTTTTCTAAATCCAGCTTGAACATCTGGAAGTTCACAGTTCATGTACTGTTGAAGCCTGGCTTGGAGAGTTTTGAGCATTACTTTACTAGCGTGTGAGATGAGTGCAATTGTGCAGTAGTTTGAGCATTCTTTGGCATTGCCTTTCTTTGGGATTGGAATGAAAACTGACCTTTTCCAGTCCTGTGATCACTGCTGAGTTTTCCAAATTTGCTGACATTGAGTGCAGCACTTTCACAACGTCATCTTTTAGGATTTGAAGTAGCTCAGCTGAAATTTCATTACCTCCACCAGCTTTGTTTGTAGTGATGCTTCCTAAGGCCTGCTTGACCTCACACTCCAGGATGTCTGCTTGTAGGTGAGTGATAACACCATCGTGATTATCTGGGTCATTAAGACTTGCAGATGGTGACTGCAGCCATGAAATTAAAAGACCCTTACTCCTTGGAAGGAAAGTTATGACCAATCTAGATAGCATATTCAAAAGCAGAGACATTACTTTGCCAACAAAGGTCCGTCAAGTCAAGGCTATGGTTTTTCCTGTGGTCATGTATGGATGTGAGAGTTGGACTGTGAAGAAGGCTGAGTGCCGAAGAATTGATGCTTTTGAACTGTGGTGTTGGAGAAGACTCTTGAGAGTCCCTTGGACTGCAAGGAGACCCAACCAGTCCATTCTGAAGGAGATCAGCCCTGGGATTTCTTTAGAAGGAATGATGCTAAAGCTGAAAGTCCGGTATTTTGGCCACCTCATGCGAAGAGTTGACTCATTGGAAAAGACTGATGCTGGGAGGGATTGCGGGCAGGAGGAGAAGGGGACGACAGAGGCTGAGATGGCTGGATGGCATCATTGACTCGATGGACGTGAGTCTCAGTGAACTCCAGGAGTTGGTGATGGACGGGGATGCCTGGCGTGCTGCGATTCATGAGGTCGCAGAGTCGGACACGACTGAGCGACTGATCTGATCTGAAGACTTTTTTTTGTATAGTTCTTCTGTGTATTCTTGCCACGTCTTCTTAATATCTTCTGCTTCTGTTAGGTCCATACCATTTCTGTCCTTTATTGTGCCTATCTTTTCATGAAATGTTTCCTTGGTATCTCTAATTTTTTTTGAAGAGATCTCTAGCCTTTCTCATTCTATTGTTTTCTTCTATTTATTTGCTCTGATCACTTAGTATTTAGGTAAATGTTATTAGGACCAGAGGGAAGTTGGACTGGACCTGAGGGTGACAGCTGACTGTACTGAAAGACAGCTGCAGAGATTAGGGTAGAATCCCTTTAGATCACAGTGAGTCAATCAAATCAAAGTGCCTCAAAAAGAACCTTTCTATGTATATATATATATTTTTTTTTGCCACACTGCTCAGCATGCCAAACTTCCCATATCAGGGATTGAACCCACGACCCATGCTGTGAAAGTGCAGAATCTTAACCACTAGACCACCAGGGAAGTGAATGTTTCTCTTGTGACCAAAATATCAAGAGAAAATCTGTCAGTTGAAAGACGCATTGACTTAAAGTGATATTATTTCTTTCCCTTTTTACTTACCACCAGTCTAAGCAGTGTACATGATGTTGTTTTCATTTTTTTTTTTTTTGCTTTTTTCCTGGAGTTTCACATTGTATTGGTCTTCTCAGCTTGTACTTATATTATGTTGAACTTAGACCCTGTCATTTGTCTTATTCTTTAAAAAGTCTTCTTAAATTATTTTTTAAATGTGCTAATTTATTTTTATTGAAGTATGGATCTGTATAATATTATATATGTTACAAGTATGCAATATAGTGATTCATGATTTTTAAAGGCTATACTCCATTTATGCCGTGCCATGCTAAGTTGCTTCAGTTGTGTCCAACTCTTTGCAACTCCATGGGCTGCAGCTCACCAGGCTCCTCTGTCCATGGGGATTCTCCAGGCAAGAATACTGGAGTGGGTTGCTGTGCCCTCCTCCAGGGGATCTTCCTGACCCAGGGATCAAACTCACATCTCCTGCGGCTCCTGCATTATAGGTGGATTCTTTACTGCTGAGCCACCAGAGAAGCCATAGTTATCAAAATATATCCCCTGTGTTGTACAATACATCCTTGTAGTTTATTTTATACCAAATAGTTTGTTCCTACTAGGTTTTATAAGAGGATTTCTCAGGAGCAAGTGGAGAAAGAAATTTCTTAAACCCTTTGAGTAACACAAGCCAGGAAACCAAGGTCTAGGATGAAATACCGTTGCTAAGATCCCCAGTGACTCTCAAACCTAACTGAACTTAAGAATCACTCAAAAAAAGCGTGTTAAAAATACTGATATGACGCTGCTTGGTGGCTCAGATGGTAAAGAATCTGCCTTCCCCAACAAAATAAGAAGTCTCATGTGCTTCTAAGAACAATCTTATTCTTGATTATTTCACGCATCAGTGGAGAGTTGGTTGTGACTCTGTTCAGTGTGTCTTCTTCATTCAGAGGTCCAGCCTGTCTGGATCACGTTGACCTATAGGGAGAAGGAGAAAGCAATGGAGGATCTGTGCAATGGCAGAACCAATCATAGTGCAAACACACGGACATCACTGAAGTTTCTACTGGGAAGAGATACAGTATATCCCCATCAAAGCTGGGACTTAGTGACGTAAAATAACTTACCCAGGGCTACAAAGCAAACAGGGCTTCCCAGGTGGTAAAGAACCTACCCGCCAATGCAGGTAGAAGAAAGACATGTGGGTTTGATCCTGGCTTGGGAAGCTCCTGTGGAGGAGGACGTGGCAGACTGCTCCAGTATTCTTGCCTGGTGAATCCCATGGCCCAAGGAACCTGGCAGGCTGCAGTCCATAGGGTTGCACAGAGTCAGACATGACTGAAGTGATTTAGCATGCATGCACTCACGCACAAAGCAAATGAAGGGCTGAGCTGAATTTTGAATTCTGGTTGGTCTGGCCCCAGAGCTCGTGCTCTGGCCCCGAGGCCACCTCTACGCTGTGACTCTCGCTGTCAGCTGCTGTCAGGCCACGGGACCTTGTACCAGCCTAATGACATCGCACCTGTGACAGCCTGCTGTGCCCGGTGCAGATGTAAGGTGTCAAGGTTAACACTTTTTGGAGCTGCAATTGTCTAGGGGGCATAAACAACCTCAGTGGAGGGTTCAGGTGTGGGAAGTCTCCAGGTGTGCCTGTGTATCACTCCTCGGTATGATTAAAGGATGGGATGGCTTGTCCATTAGAAGAGATGCAGAAGCTGGTGACTAAATCCAGACTGAATTGACAAGGGAGAATTTGTCTTCTGCCCGCCCATCTCCCAGAGTGAATTCTTTAGCACAGCATCTCCTGTTTTCTAGGATGAGCCTAATGTGTGACCTGAAAACCAGCCTCTCAGGACCAATTTTTTGGACTCCCCATACCAGTTTATTGGCTCAAATGTCTAGCATGTCAGGCTGATTTTAAAAATGGAATCAAATCTGGGGATAGAGGGTTCCTCCGGGAGCTGAAACTAGTTTTTGTCCTCTTTTCACCGAAGAGCAAAGTTAGGAGATTTGTATTTAAATCACTTTGGTGGGAACAGCATAAAGGACAGAGCTAAGATCTGGGAGTAGTAGGTGGAGAAGCAGGTGTACCTTTTGGGTGATGGCAGGTGGAGCTCTCCCTCTGCTTGCTCAGAAGAGCTTGCAGTGGGTGCTTCAGGATGTGGCTTAGGTCTGCATGTTTTAAGTACTGGCTGCCTTCCAAAGTGGGCCCCAAATCCTTTCATGGAATTGGGCATCTGTGAATTTTACAGGCCCTGGACTGTAACTAGGGTGCTTAATTGTGAGAGGAGAGCCAGAGAAGGAGAGATGAATGAATGAGGGATAGAAGGAAGCAGTATGCTTAGAAAGGACTTAGAATGATGAATGTGTTGCCATCAACCCCAGGAAGTAGGGGAAAAGAAAGCCCAAACCCTCAATCAAAAAAAAAAAAAATCAAGAAAATCTAGCGTTGAATCCTTTACCTAAGGTCCTTGATTTTTAAAATTTCCACATTCAAGCTATGACAGCAGAATCATATAAATACAAAGCTTATGAAGAAAAATCACGAGACCCCAAGTCAGAAGAGTTCTGAAATTTTTCCTTAATCATTTGTCATTTGAAACCTAGAACAAACCTAGAGCAAAAATCCTAGAGCAATAAGCTGTTTCTTATTTCTCTTAAGAGTTCAGTCAGTTCAGTTCAGTTCAGTTCAGTCACTCAGTCATGTCCGACTCTTTGCGACCCCATGAATTGCAGCACGCCAGGCCTCCCTGTCCATCACCAACTCCCGGAGTTCACCCAAACCCACGTCCATCGAGTTGGTGATGCCATCCAGCCATCTCATCCTCTGTCGTCCCCTTTTCCTTCTGCCCCCAATCCCTCCCAGCATCAGAATCTTTTCCAATGAGAGTAACTGTCACTAAATGTACGATGCCTCCTTATTTTGAATGATAAGCCTTTAAAAAATATTAGATCCCAGCATCTATTTTGACTTTCAGGAAGTCCCTATTGTTATTCAATTTAGAAGTTTTTCTTAGTATCTAATTCTGGAGTTGGAAGGAATTCTGACTCTGATTTTAACAACAGTTTTGATATATCTCAAATTCTTTCATTTTATTCATTAAAAAATCCACCTTGTTGAGATTCTATGTAGTATATGCTTTCTTTGAAGGTGGGGGCACTCTAGTTCATTGTTTCTTCATCATTGTTTTTCCAAGGAAAGTAGCATACTTTTATCATCGGGATATGTTTGCAATGCACATCATCCCTGGAGTTGTAAAGAGGCTCTGAACCAGCTTATACAAGTTTACCAGACTTGGGAGGAGACACAAATATCCTATTCTGGTCCATGAAAAAGGCAGAACTGGGGCCATTGACTTGCCTTCATCAGCTTTCCTTCTCTCACGGCTTGGTCCCTTGAGGCTGTATCAAATGACGAGAGCTGGCTTCTCATGTAAAAAATAGCAGACATTGCCACTATAGAAATGCTGCTTATGTTTACTTTTACCACCCACACACTTCTAAAAATTGGCAGCAGAGAGAAATTTGAGCCTTTCTCTAGCATAACGAAATAAATGAATAGGAGGTTTATCTTACAGGAGTGGGAGGGAAAGGCTGAAAAAGTGTCAAAACTGCATCCATCCAACCAAAGGAGAGTCTGCACCTGATTGACTGTTAGGGATTAAGAGATACATACACAAAAGCCTGTACTTTAACCCAGATACATACCAGTCTGAAATTTAGGGCAAGAGAGTGAGGGGGTGGGTCTGTTCTGATCCCTGATGGTTTGAATGAACAAAAAAAAAAAACCTCTTACAATGTTCATATAGGATCTGGAGAGCTTGGTTTTGGAAACCATGTGGGGATTTTTGCATCTGATGGGGATTTGAATTAGATAATGCTGCTCATCTTAAGATTTTTATGAATTCCACCTTGAGTCCTCTGTCTGCCCAGGTTGAAATACACTCCTGCCATCTATCAACTCCCACTCATGCGCTTCCCCAAACCCAAATAAGTTCTGCATAAAGGTGGTGAATGAATCTGTGGGCTCAGTCGTGTCTGACTCTTTGTGACCCTGTGAACTATAGCCCACCTGGCTCCTCTGTCCATGGGATTCTCCAGGCAAGAATACTGGAGTGGGTTGCCATTTCCTCTTACCAGGATCTTCCTGACCCAGGGATGGAATTCGCATCTCCTGCATCTCCTGCGTTGCAGGAGGATTCTCTACTGCTGAGCCACTGGGGAGGCCTGAATATATCTGAGCTAATGTGAAAACAAATGAAGTGAAATATAGGATTCTCTTGCTTTCTCCGTATAATATCATTGCCCTTCTGGAAACTGTCTACTCATCTTGGTAGTTTAAGCCCATGATGCTGATGAAAAGTTTCTCAAGTAAGAGAAGAGGACAAGTGAGAGAGAGAGAGAGAGAGAGATCACACAGTTCTATTAATTCAGCTCCTGCATGAGAGGCATTTTGGAATGGAATGTTTCATGCAGTCTTCATGGCCATAGGCAGTGGTGTTGATGGAGAATCAGAGGACTTTAAAAAGACATGTGTTTCCCCCAAAACTTCTTCCAAGTTCCAACAAATCCTTCATTTCAAATTTCATAAAGTACCGTCATAAAAAAGGAAATTTTGAAAAATCATTTGAAATTATTTGAGTGTTCCAGCAATTTTGAGGGCAGGCCTTTTAATCAGCGTTTTCTTTCTTTTTTTTAAAAAAAAGCTATTTTAAAAAATTTGTTGGTTTCTGCTGTACAACAATGTGAATCAGCCATAATTATACATATATCCCCTCCCTTCCCTCCCCCATCCCACCCTTCTAGGTCATCACAGAGGACCAGGCTGGTCTCTTGAAAAAAGGGACATTTATAATTGAAAAAAAAAGGCATGTGTTTATAATGTGAAAAAAATCTGTCTTTCACACACAGCAACAATTCTGTCTCTCTCTGTCTTTCTGAACAGACACAAGGCTGGTGTGTCCATGTGTTATGTGCACGGAAGATGTGGGCTATCTCTGCTATCTGGGCCCTCTCCCTCCTGCATAGACCAGGAGATTTTTTTTCTTCTATCACTGAAGAGAGCACTCATGCGTGATCGGCAGGGCAGCTGGGGGTCATAATAAATCTCTCCACTAGGTCTTTCCATCTCTCTTTAGATTCCAGGTCCTCCCCAACTCCCTTTCTGGGAAACTCCTTTGATGCAGAGCTTCAAGGTGGGTAAAAGGGCAGGAGCTGGGCAGGGGGTTGGGGAGCGGTCTGGAACTGGCCTTTGCTCCTCTTTCAGTTGGAAACTGCATCTGAAATCTGAGCCTGGAGATGCTGGTTGTACCACTGCAGCAGCGAGAGTTCACTGTTATAATCCTGAGGATGAGGAAAACAATGGAAAAAAGAAAACCTTGGTGTGAATGTCCTGTAAACCATGACGCAAGGTCCTGACGTCTAGCTACACCTAACTACGTCTCTTTTCTAAGATAGTCTTGTGCTTGATTCTGAAAGTCGTTCAGATGATCCAGAAGAATATCCAGAAAAATAGCCAAAGGGCAGCACTCTCCAGTGGAACTTTCTGTGGTGATGGAAATGTGAAATGTCCCATATCTGTGCTCTTCCTACAGTAGTGACCAGTCACGTGGCTCTTGATAGCTTGAAATGTGGCAAGTGTGATGGAGGAACAGAATTTTGGTTTTAACTCATTTACAGTGAAACAGCCACCTCTGGCTAGTGGCTACCCTCCTGGGCCAGTATATAGGTCTAGGACAGTACAGGTCTAGGCCAGGGTCCTGCAATGATGGAAATGCTGTCGCCTCCTCTGTCCCATGTGTTAGCCGCTGGCCATTATGAGACTGTCAACACTAGAAATGTGGTTACTCTAACTGCATATTCAATGTCATTTGCTTTTTTTGTTTTTTGGCTACGCCCCACGGCACGTGGGATCTTAGTTCCCTGACCAGAGACTGAACCTGCACCCCCTGCATTGGAAGCAAGGGCTTCTTAACCACTGGACCACCAGGGAATTCCCTCATTTGCTTTTAATGAATTCAGATTTAAATCCGAAAGCCATGGGTGACTACTGGTTGCCACATGGGCAGCACAATTGAAAGGTGAGTTTTTGATGTGAAGGGCTCTGCTGCTCTCAGAAGGGTTGCTCTTCCCTTCTCTGTGACGTTGAGCTCCCCTCCTCTCTTGGCGGGAGAAAAACTGGCCTAAGAGCACTTGTGTTCCCCCCACCTTCCTCATTCTTGTTACCAGCTTGTTTCTGGAGCCCTCTAGAAAGTCCAGTGCAAAGCAGGTCCAGCTCTGCTTTCTACCTGTGAACGTTCTCTCTGCGGCCATGTGGACCCAATCTAATCCCCTAAGCAGCTGTACTCTAGGCTGGTCTCCTGTCTGCCTAGGGGATTTATTTCTGAGAACACGACTAAGCCTATTTTCTGCGTTTGTAATTCTCCAGGCTCCTGCTTCCTCTCATTGTTTGTTTTAGCCAGTTGTTTTGCTCTTGAAGCTTTAGTCCACTGTTTTACCCTTTCCTACTCCCGAGAGTCTATCATGTAACTGTGTTCATACAATTTGAAGGAGCTCTCAGCTTCAGTTGCATTCCTGTTCTGCCCATGACGTTGATGAACGTTGCCACAAATATCACCTTCAAGAAGAAATGGAATCACCCTGAAATTGCACGCCACTCTTAGCTTTACCTGCTCTGGGAGTGACACTGCCCTGGAGGAGAAAATGGCAACCCACTCCAGTATTTGGCCTGGAGAATCCCACGGACATAGGAGCCTGACAGGTTACAGTCCATGGGGTCTCAAGAGTTGGACACGACTTAGTGACTAAATCACCAGGAGTGACACTGACAATTCATGAGGAAAAGAAACCGGAAGGAGACTCTATCAATCACCTTGGAGCCTCCGTGATTCATTTCATAGTTGAGAAAACTGAGATCTAAAGACTAATATTCATTGGAAGGACTGACGCTGAAACTGAAGCTCCAATCCTTTGGTCACCTGATGCAAGGAGTCAACTCAACGGAAAAGACCCTGATAGTGGGAAAGATTGAGGGCAGGAAGAGAAAGGGGTGACAGAGGATGAAATGGTTGGATGGCATCACCGACTCAATGGACATAACTCTGAGCGAACTCCGGGAGATAGCAAAGGACAGGGAAACCTGATGTGCTTCAGCCCATGGGGTCACAAAGAGTTGGACATGACTGAAGGACCGAACAACAAAGATGAAAAATGACCTGCCCAATGTCACACAGGTGTGACTGTGAACAGAACCAGGCCTGGAAGCAAGTCTCCCGACCCCAAGCACTTTTTAAAAATCATATTACACTGCCTCCCCAGGGGTGCTGAAATCAAGAAGGATATGGTTTACATGAACATTATACAACTGCAAGATAGTATAATAATGCCGTTAAAAGGGCTATTTAATTTCAAGAGGTCAGATTTCTAAAGGCTCCCTCCTATTGTGTGCCCTCCCTCGGGCTGCAAGAGGAGCCCCTATTCAGCCTGTTTTGAAACTGCCGCCAGTTCGGCCACGCTCAGTCATGTGTGCATTGTCTGAGACTCCTCAGAACTACAATAGCAGATTATACGGCCCCTTGGCCCACAGACTCTAAAATATTTACGACCTGGTCCTTTATGGAAAATTTTCGCAGACCGCTGATGCAAATGAAGCAGTACTAGTAAGTGTATTTGTTTCCTACGGGGCTGTTGTTACAAAGGACCACAAGCTTAGTGGCTTGAAACACTGTCATTTATTATCTACGGTTTTGGAAGATAAGAACCTGAAAATGTGTCTTCCTGGGCTAAAATTAAGGTGTTAGTGGGTGGTGTTACTTGTGGCAGCTGTTGGGGAGAGTCCGTTTCCTCCCCTTTTCTAGCTTTTAGAGGCCACCGGAATTCCTGACTTATGGTCAAAGACAGCAGTGCGACATTTTCAAATGTCTCTCCCTCTCTGCTTCTCTTGTCATATCTTCTCCTCTGTTTCCGGCCCTCCTGCCTCTCTCTCTAATTTGTCATTACCTTGGGCTCATCCCAATAATCCAGGATAATCTGTCAACTGAAGAAAAACATAAAGTGGAAAGTTGCAAGAAATGTTTTATTTGAGGACCTTTCTGAGGACTATCACTGGGGAGACAGCCTTTCAGATTGCCCTGAGGAACAGTTCCGAACAGGTAAGGGAAGAGCCAGAATATGTATGAGTTTTTGCTGAGAACAAAACAGAACAAGCAGTTGAACATCAAAAGATTACTGCTAATCAGAAAAACCAGACATCTCAAGCTAAAGGTTTTAGTGCTTTTCTATGTAAGGGAAGATGCAAGAGTCTGGGTTCACTGAAATTATTCCTTAGATATGCATCTCAAGATTCCTTAGATATGGCCTTGTCTAGGGCCAGGATCCTATTTTCCTCCATCTTGAATCCCTCTCAGGCTCACTGTCCAGGGCAGTTGCAGCAGCTGATGGCTTGATTGCGGGCCACACTCATTGTTTACTGGAATGTGTGTGCTGAGTCCTGTCCAACTCTTTGAGACTCCCCTGGACTGTACCCACCCATAGAATATTCCAGGCAAGAATACTGGTTGGTTATTAAGAATAATGGTTACCATTTCCTTCTCCAGGGAATCTTCCCCACCTAGGGACTGAGCCCGAATCTTCTGTAGCAGGAGGATTCTTTACCACCAGCCTAGGCTCGGAACGTAGGGTACTCTTTGAGTCCACACTCTAATGTCAAGGTTAGTCTATTTCCATCTTAATTTCATCTTTTTTATTTTGATTTCATTTTACCATGAACATATCATATTTGTAGGTTCTGCTGGTTAGGACATAGATACTTTTAATATCTTTCCTAAAGAAAATCAACCATAAATATTCATTGGAAGGACTAATGCTGAAGCTGAAGCTCCAATGCTTTCGCCACCTGATGTGAAGAGCTGACTCACTGGAAAAGACCCTGATGCTGGGAAAGATTGAGGGCAGGAGGAAAAGGGGGTGACAGGAGACGAGACGGTTGGATGGCATCACCAACTCAATGGACATGAGTTTGGGCAAACTCTGGAAATAGTGAAGAACAGGGAAGCCAGGCATACTGCAGTCCATGGAGCTTCAAAGACAACACTCTTTAACATGGTCAAATTTCTGCTTGTGATGTGAAGATCAGTGTGGCACTGAGCCTCCCAGAAGGACCTGGTATTTATAGTGAGTGCTGCAGTGACGCTAGGCATGTCAGTGCTCATGTTATCCTGCACTGACTTTATGTTCTTGAACAGGTCAGTTCCATTTCAGCTTGGATGCCTCATTATTACCGTGGAGCTAATACGAGCTATTAATATTTCATACAGTTGTTTGATGATTGAATAACTTCAGTAACATTGCTTGGATGTGCCTTGGCAGATAATACTACTCAGTAAATGTTGCTTCTCCTCTAGTCTGTGTGGTTGCTCCTGAGTGATGAGTCTTTTTGGAAAAACATTGACTGAACTGCATGACTTCCTTGCTCTCCTTGAGAGAAGGCTTTCTCTTGATTCCTTTGCACTTTCATCTCCAGGAGCAGTATGTATCTAGTTGTAGAATGCTTTGTTCTTGTTCATTAGCTCAGTTGTGTCTGAGTCTTTGCAACCTCATGGACTGCAGCATATCAGGCTTCCCTGTCCTTTGCTATCTCCTGGAGTTTGCTCAAACTCATGACCATTGAGTTGGTGATGCCATCCAACCATCTCATCCTCTGTTGCCCCCTTCTCTTCCTGCCTTCAATCTTTCCCAGCATCAGAGTCTTTTCAAATGAGTTGGATATTTGTATCAGGTGGCCAAAATATTGGAGTTTCAGTTTCAGCATCAGTCCTTCCAATGAATATTCAGGGTTGATTTCCTTAGATTATTATTATTATAGTAATGAGTCATTCCCTGACCCCCTTTAAAAAAATAAAAAGAACAATAATCCATGGAACACTGTTTAACAAATTATATAAGCACATCGTTTTGTTTGCCAAGAGCTGTCCAATCATCTCATTCATTCCATTCAGGGCCAGCAGGGTTGGGGGAAAGCATATGGTGAAAGAACTGAGCTAAGAACTTCTACAGTTTCTTCCCAGAGTTTGTGTATTTTCTTTATGGCTAAAGGTCTAAGTACTGAGACACATTTGAATTAAGGTTTTATGACTGAATCTCAGTACACCGATCATTTGGACCAGAGAGAAAATGGGTTGAGTAGGTGAATTCCAGAAAAATCCCCAAGTTTAAACACATTTAACACTACTGTGGGATTGGGGGCAGGAGGAGAAGGGGACGACAGAGGATGAGATGGCTGGATGGCATCACTGACTCGATGGACGTGAGTCTGAGTGAACTCCGGGAGTTGGTGATGAACAGGGAGGCCTGGTGTGCTTTGATACACGGGGTCGCAGAGTCGGACACGACTGAGCGACTGAACTGAACTGACTGAACACTACTACATGATCAGGATTCTAAATAGTGTGCCACCTTGACATATACACGACTCACTTACTTTGGTTTTTGTGAGTGATTGGTGATGTCACAAGTAAGTTCCATTTAAGCAGAGCCACCCTCAGTCTAGAGAATGGTTGGGTGGCTCAGCCTCTGGACGAAGGCTACATAGTTGAAGTTAGGAGGAGAGAGTACTTATGTTGCTTTCAAGTCAAAGTGAAAAGTGTTACTCGCTCAGTTGCCTCTCATTCTTTGTGACCCCACGGACTGTAGCCCGCCAGGCTCCTCTGTCCAGGGGATTTTCCAGGATAGAATACTAGAGTGAGCAGCCATTCCCTTCTCCAGGCAATCTTCCTGACCCAGGGATCAAACCCAGGTCTTCTGCATTGCAGGCATTCTTTACCATTTGAGCCACCAGGTAAGCTTTAAAGTCAATACAGATATCAAATCCTTGACCTTACATTCGTGAATAAGAAACTTAGAGAAACTTCTAAGCTGCTGGGAATATTAGCTACCATTTACTGGTCACTTTCAAGCTACCAAGCCTTATTCCAGTGCTTTGTGATAACTCATGTAAGCCTCCCCATACTCCTGAGAAGCAGGTACTCCTTCTATTGTTCCCGTCTGATGCACATGCAGGTACCACTATTATCCCCATCAGGCAGAGAAGCAGGGTAAGTTGCTCAAGGATGCACAGCTAGTGTTGTCTTCCAGTCGCTCAGTCATGTTTGACTCTTTGCGAGCCCGCGGACGGCAGTACGCCAGGCTTCCCTGTCCTTCACCGTCTCCCAGAGTTAGTAGCAGCTAAAGTAGCAGATCGGAGAAGGCAATGGCACCCCACTCCAGCACTCTTGCCTGGAAAATCCCATGGACGGAGGAGCCTGGTGGGCCGCAGTCCATGGGGTCGCTAAGGCTCAGACAAGACTCAGCGACTTCACTTCCACTTTTCACTTCCATGCATTGGAGAAGGAAATGGCAACCCACGCCAGTGTTCTTGCCTGGAGAATCCCAGGGACGGGGGAGCCTCCTGAGCTGCCATCTATGGGGTCGCACAGAGTCAGACACGACTGAAGCGACTTAGCAGCAGCAGCAGCAGCAGCAGCAGCAAAGTAGCAGATAGAGATTTCCAAGCCAGGTAGGGAATCCTGGAGGGCCTGAGAGAGTTCGGATCTTTTCTCATCTTCCTCTCCTCCCCAAGTTCGAGCAGTTTTAGGACAGTAAAGGAATCTTGCCAGAGAAGGAACAGAAGAAATGGGATGAGGATCGCACAGGCTGGATCCATAACTTTTGAATGTGTTTAGGAATGAAAACCATGAACCAAAAGTAATTCTATTATTTTTATTTCTTTCAGATTTCCCTCTTCTCTTTGTTATCATTCTCCCTGATAAGTGTCTCTTTATTCTTATTTGAAAGTTATGGTAAAGAAAGCAAACTTTCCTCTCTCAGCATTCTTTCCATCAACAATGGGACCCTGTCAGCCTTTTTGTTCTGTTCCCTGCTTATCTTTCTCATAGAAATTTAAATTTCATATTAGCCACCGTCCTTATTCTTTGACAATGCTTTTAAGAAAGAACAGGAAAGCAAGATACAACTCAAGTCAAACATGAACCTCTTGGCTTTATACCCACAGGATCTGCCAGATGAGTATAGATAATGCATCTTGCCAGAAGCACATTTGACCTCAGAGTTGCAGAGCACCCACAAAGTGTTCGGGCAACACCCAAAGAAAGGCTGTTTCCCATGTGCATCAAAATTATATAAAATGCAAGGCAATATGTCCATTGTCATGAGTCAGCTGGGTCTGAAGCCTTATGAGGCATTTATAAAGCAAGATGATGGGTTTCACATACTGTTTTTAAACAATTTGTTAAACAGTGTTCTGTAGATCATTGTTTAAAAAAAAAAAAATCAGGGAACAGTGAATGATATAACATACCCCAGAATACTGATGAAAAAAGAAATGCGGAATCATGTGTAGGAAGCACAGAAGTAACTTAAAAAAATACAAGGAAGTTAAGAGCAATAACTAGACTGATAAGAAGGACATTAGCAATTCACCCATTTAATGGGTTGATAGGCAGATGAGAGCTCTGATTGCTGCATCCCTAGGAAGTAGTTGTTTTAACATTTAATAGCCATTTATTGAGCACCTACTGAATGCCTTCAGGGTCTAAGTGCTGGGGACACGGTGGGCAAACAAAGCAGTCATTTTTCTTAAGTTCACAATTTCATGGAGGAGCCAGGCAAAAAATCAACAAATATGTAATGTGTAAGGTGACGACGCATGCAGAGGAAGGAAATAAAGAGGAGTGAGAGGGAGGGTTCTATTTCATATAGAATAATAGATGAAAGCCTGCCCGATAAGGTGACATTTGAGTTGAGACCAGAAAAAAGCAAGGAACAGAGCAACACAGGTATCTGTGGCCAAGAACATTTCGGGCAGTAGGGGCAGCAGGTGCAACGGCCCTGAGGTCAGAGCGCACCCGAGTGTATCTGAAGACAAGCAAGGACGTCCCAAAGAGGGCAGAGGAAGAGGAAATGGGGCAAGTGGAGACTGTGTATTTCCTTGTAAGCCATCTGAGGACTCTGGCTTTGGAACAGACGAGTGGCATGATCTGGCTTAGATTTTTAGAAGGATTGCTGTGGCTCTATGTGGAGCCAGACTTTGGGGGAGGGAAAGACTATGTAGCTATGAAAACTCTTCCAGATCTGCAAAGTATCAGTAAGAATAGCTGTTCTCAAATATTTTAATGTAAAACTTTATTCAGATAAAAGAAACAAGGCCTTTGGCATGATATTTAAATGACCCACGGGGAGGGAGAAGTTTTGGGCAAATGTAAACAACACCAGATTCAAGAGGTGAGTTGAGACATGCTTTCATTTTAGCATCTGCAATAGCCAAGTCATCACAGCACAATCAGAGCCAGCTGGGACCACGGAAGATGACTCCACATCCTGTTGATGCACTGCTTGGCATAATGTGGATGGAAGCCAATGAGGATGGGCGTGATGGAGGCCCCGTGACTGCTGCCAAGCTTTGCTCAAAGCCAGTGGAAACTCCTGATTCAGCTCAGCTCTTTTCTGTGGCTAGCAAGGGACAGGACTTAAAGGGAAGATGCTGAGATCTCCACGATAAAGTGGGTCTCTGATGTCCCACTGGAGCCATTACTGAGCCCTTTCCAGCTCCTTTTGAAACTGCTGGGTCTTTTTGCCAGCATTGCTAGCTAGCCTTTACATAGCATTTACCATGTGCCGGGTAGTGTGCTAACTTACTATATTCATTGCCTTATTAATTTTCACAAAAGCTCGAGGTGGAAGGTACTATTATCTGTGAGCTGGACCATAAAGAAGGCTGAGCACCAAAGAATTGATGCTTTCAAACTGTGGTGCAGGAGAAGACTCTTAAGAACCGCTTGGACAGCAAGGAGATCACACCTGTCAATCCTAAAGGAAATCAACCCTGAATATTCACTGGAAGGACTGATGCTGAAGCTAAAGCTCCAAAACTTTGGCCACCTGATGCGAAGAGTCAACTCACTGGAAAAGACCCTGATTCTGGGAAAGATTGAAGGCAGGGGGAGAAGGGGATGGCAGAGGATGAGACGGTTGGATGGCATTACCGACTCAATGGACATGAGTTTGAGCAAACTCTGGGAGATGTTGATGGACAGGGAAGCCTGGTGTGCACAGTACATGGGGTTACAAAGAGTAGAACATGACTTAGTGACTGAACAACAACAACATGTTTTAGAAATAGGATCTGAAGTTTAGACACTTTCATAAGGACTGAGATTCAAAGCTGGATAATCCGACTCCTGTTTGTACATTGACACAATAACATGTCTCTGAATGTTACTTGCTAATGTCTCACATGAGGAATTGCCTGATGGCTAAGTTTATTCTTAATTGGTTTCCCTTTAATAGATGTTGGCACAGTTTTGCATCACCATGAGGTCTGCTCATTTTAGTGCAGGTTATAAATAACAAGGTATTAGGTTGATGTGAAAAAACGCTTATTGCCAGTATGCAAGCCCTACTTTTAGCAAACCTAGTAAAGTGAAACAATGGACTTATAAAACAGGCACAAGAAGGGCATGCTTTGACCATAAACTTTTTATTGCTTTGCCAAAGAATTTGCCTGAGTGTTCCTTTAAATAGTGGGCTCAATAATGCCCCAAGTGTACAATTTACATTTATTCAAGGGCTCGGGGGTTCTGACAAATATAACTGCATGATTATCAAAGTGGAGAGAGTCCATGGTTTTTGGTGAAATGGTTCGTCTGGTGCCGACAATCAAGCATCACAGTTTCAGAGTGAAGGTTTCCTGTTGGACTGTTTTACAAGCTGGTAGCTTTTAACTAGGACTGAAACACATGCTTGCTACATACTAGCAGAGAAGCCCCGTGCATTCACCAGCAGGCTTTAAGTTAATATGACTTTCCTAATATGGGGACTTCTTCTCTAGTCTTGCCATTCATAAAAATGGCTGGGCATTTTAGTGGCAAATACTCTGTAGATGATGACTTATTAATATACTGGCTGGAGAAAGAAAGAAATGAAAATGGAGGGATGTCTCTTTGTGTTCTACGTAATTTTTCTTTTTTGAATAGCAAAGCTAGACCTTTACTGGTTTTCAGTCTCTGTGCTTTCCTACAATGCTTGCTAGAATGTTCTGAAATGGTTTGAGGCCTTGACCCATGCCTTGCTTGAAGCATGGTCATAGACATTTCAGATGGTTGCTTGCCCCCTCCCGCATCACATGTTATCTTAGACGCTGTGCAAGGTAAAGGGAACATACATAGGTGTTACTACCCTGACTACACAATTCAATTCATCCATGCTTTGGAGTCTAGGAACACAGCAGTGATAGAAACCACAGTAGGTGAAGGCAATGAGTTACACTGCTTCTCTCAGAAATGGGAGAGTGGAATAAACCCCCCACCAGGCTCCTGGGTTCTGTGTCAACCTCTGTGGGCTATGTGAGGTAGGAGACAGTCTTTGGGGCTGTAAGAGAAAAAGGAGGAATCACGTTTCAGAATTCACAGCCAGGGCTGTCATTCACAACTAGATTAGCAAGTTCATTCCTTTGCCCTAAAGTTGAAGACAGTGGATGGAGAAGTGAGCTCAGTGGGTAGTTTAGAACCTCATTTCTTGAAGACAATCAAATGTGTCTTAATTTAATTCTGAACAGAAACCAACAGTTGTTAAGTTCAGATGAAGCAAGCACCATATATGATCTGATATGGTTTCCATTCTAGCCCCAAACATGAATCTCCCCAGCCTCTGTTGGTTACCAAGAACTGACATTAACTTACTGATATTTATAATCAACTTTGTGTTCACATTTTCCCTTCTGGTACACTCAGCACTTCAGTCGTTCACTCAGTATTTTTCCTTAACAGAAGTAGATGTGTTGAAACTCTTTCCAGAGGGTTTTCCTTGTTTGTAACTGTGAATTCTTTTTCTTCACTTTTTCCCTCTCCTAATTGTTGAGTTTTACTGCCTTATAAGCATTTTCACAAATATTTTGAAGGATTATTAAAAATAAAAACAGTGCTTTTCCCCCTCTTGATCTTAAAAAAAAGAAAAATAAGAAAATCACTTCTTCGCTGAACTTTGGTTACCTTTTGGGCAAATCTTTTTTTCATCTTTTCAGTTGCATTAGCAACAACAAATAGATGTGTGAAGGATTATAGGAGCGAGGACTATAAAGAATTTTAAACATTTTTAAAAGCTTCAGCAATTCAAATTATTTCCAACATATCTTACTTATATCAAGTCAATATTTTATTAGTACAAATTAGTAATTTTTCCTTTATTAATTTTTCTAAAACTAGAAAACTTTTCTAAAATTATTTATAAAATAAAAGTTTTTTTTTACTCTTCATTTTAACAGCTTCTCTATAGAGAAACAATAGTAATAAGTATTAAATAACTGTACAGTATATTTAAAGACTTGCTAACTTTACTGAAGAGAACTATTATGCTGATTAACTTAGTATGAGAGAGACTTTAGTGCTTCTGTTTTTGTTGTTTAGCTGCTCAGTCATGTCCAAATCACTGTGACCCCATGAACTGCAGCACACCAGGCTTCCCTGTCCTTCACTATCTCCCGGGGTTTGCCCAAATTCATGTCCATTGAGTCGGTGATGCTATCTAACCATCTCATCCTCTGTCACCCCCTTCTCCTGCCTTCAATTTTTCCCAGCATCAGGATTTTGTCCAATGAGTCAACTCTTTGCATCAGGTAGCCAAAGTATTGGAGCTTCAGCTTCAGCATCAGTCCTTCCAATGAATAGTCAGGTTGATTGCCATTCAGTTCAGTTTCAGTTCAGTCACTCAATCATATCTGACTCTTTGCGACCCCATGAACCGCAGCACTCCAGGCCTCCCTGTCCATCACCAAGTCTCAGAGTCTACCCAAACTGATGTCCATTGAGTCAGTGATGCCATCCAACCATCTCATCTTCTGCTGTCCCCTTCTCCTACTGCCCTCAATCTTTCCCAGCATCAGGGTCTTTTCCAGTGAGTTAGTTCTTCACATCAGGTGGCCAAAGTATTAGAATTTCAGCTTCAACATCAGTCCTTCCAATGAACACTCAGGACTGATCTCCTTTAGGATGGACTGGTTGGATTTCCTTGCAGTCCAAGGGACTCTCAAGAGTCTTCTCTAATACCACAGTTCAAAAGCATCAATTCTTCGGCACTCAGCTTTCTTTATAGCCCAACTCTCACATCCATACATGACTACTGGAAAAACCATGGCCTTGACTAGACAGACCTTTGTTGGCAAAGCAATGTCTCTGCTTTTTAATATGCTGTCTGGGTTGGTCATTTAGGACTGACTAATTTGATCTCCTTGCTGTTCAAGGGACTCTCAAGAGTCTTCTCCAGCACCACAGCTCGAAAGCATCAATTCTTCAGCGCTCAGCCTTCTTTATGGTCCAACCCTCACATCCATACATGACTACCGGAAAAACCATAGCTTCGACTATATAGGCCTTTGTTGGCAAAATGATGTCTCTACTTTTTAATGTTGTCTAGGTTTGCCATAGCTTTCCTTCCAAGAAGCAAGCTTCTTTAATTCTGTGGCTGCAGTCATGGTTAGCCCCTCTGAGAAGTCTGTATTTTGTCTACAAAAATCTTTCCCTGGTCTGTAAACTGACAGATTGGTTGTAGCTTTTTTTTTTTTAATTAAAGAAAAAGAAAAATGCAAGCCAGCCAGCCCTCTGCTTAGATCTACTAGTGGGAGTGACTGTGACCCCACTGCTCCTGGTGTTTTTTCTCCCTCCCCTCAGCCAAGGCACCATGTTTTACTGTGCCTTGTATTTAGTTCTAGGTGCCTAAGCTCCATTGAGCAAGTTGGTTGAGTTTAAGAGCAACCCTGAAGCAGAACTATTTGGACAGCTTAGTAGCTACCATGAGTATATCATTTGTTATTGTTCAGTCACTCAGTAGAGTCCAGCTGTTTAGGACCCCATGGACAGCAGCACACGAGGCTTCCCTGTTCTTCACTATCTCCTGAAGTTTGCTCAAACTCATGTCCATTGAGTCAATGATGCCATCCAACCATCTCATCCTCAGTTGCCTCCTTCTCTTCCTGCCCTCAATCTTTCCCAGCATCAGGGTCTTTTCCAATGAATCAGCTCTTCACATCAGGTAGACAAAATATTGGAGGTTCAGCTTCAGCATCAGTCCTTCCAATGAATGTTCAGGGTTGACTGGTTTGATCTCCTTGCTGTGCAAGGGACTCTCAAGAGTCTTCTGTGGATACATCAGAGTTAATACACTGTTAAGATACCTCAAATTGCTTCCAGTCATTTGCATATTCTCTTTCCTGAGCTGAGTTTGCATTATGATTATTCATAGCTCAAATTCATAGCTCCATGTAAAAAAGATAATATGGAGGAAAAGCTTATTTAAAGCTTTGTTTGCCAGGGGTGTTACTTATACTACGTCCCAAATCCTATGAATAAAGTGGGTTATTTTTAAGGAAACTACTCAGCCAGTCAGTATATACAAAGCATCTTGTGCAGAAGTGAAAGAAGTTTTCAGAAATTTATTTCTATTTAGGAACAAAAGCTTAAGTTATGAGAGACTCTGAGATCGTGTGTGTGTGTGTGTGTGTGTGTGTGTGTGTGTGTTACCATAAAAGAAAGAGTATTGTAGTGAATGTTCACATACACAATGGCACTGCAGGCAGACTTTCCCTAGAATTTTCTGTGACAATAGGGGTAGAATCGAAATGTGGCAGGAACTACCCTGGACCCAGCTCCAGGGGAAGGAATGCATATCATTTAGGAGAAAAACAGCCTTTGCTTTCAGAAAGTTAATCTAGCCTGAAAATCTAACCTACAGTGGTCCCAGCACATCATGCTTTTCATTCATTGTCTCTGTCATATCTTGATGATGATGAATTACTAATATGCTCTTTTAGTTTTAATCCTAAAGTCAGTCTCCAGAGTCTACACGGAACTTTTATCACCTCTATTTCTAACAGTCAGTCCATTCAAACCTATGTGTTGAGGGGAGGAAGATGAGTAAAACACAGTTCTTGCCATAAAGTGCAACAGGCCTGATAACCTTGGTATGATGTCATCTCATATAAAGTCCATTAGATCTGTAAACATTTTGAGATGAGGAGGGAAATTCACCTTATTCCACAACTTTCAACAGTATTACATTTCAGTGTAAGGTGTTTATTTTACATAGATGGATGATAAACTTAAATTCCACGTTAGGAAGCAGAACCCAGCGGTGAACTATGGGGAGGAGAGGATGAAGGCAGAGAGGCAGGAAGAAGGGGAGTGGTGGGCTTCTCCGGAATCTCGGCTTGGCTTTGTGGTCCAGGAATTCTGGGAATTTTCTCAAGCTTCTGGGCTGCCTTGAGAAAGTTTGACCTTTGTGTGGCCAGTCGGTTTTGGAGATGAGATTCCAGCCTAGTGACTTTACTTTCAAAAGGGGCTCTGAATGTTTCCTTCTAGTTTTTGTCTCTGTTGTCACTATGTCAAAAAAGTAACATCTTGGGACCTTCATAAACGAATCTTTCAGCATTTTTTGAAGTCTGTACAATACAAGCTGCATAATATCTTTAAGAGTATTACCATCATTTTCTTTTCTAGATGCAAGCATTTAATATCGGTCCTAATATCCTGTCTTGTCTTTAATGCTTGGTATCCTAAAATCTAATTTGGATTTGCCTTATAAATGATTTCCAAAAATTGTGTATCTTATGGTATCCTATTAAATTCATCTGTATTTCCTGTCATTCATTGTTTAGAAGAAGCAACATACTAAACAGTCCATGGAATATAAAGAGCCAAAGTTCTTGTGACATTAAATACTGTTATTAATTACCCCAATATACATCTTTATATAATAGTAGTTTACAATATCCCTGAGCATATGAACTATACCTGACTTATCTATCCCCAATTCTAATCATATTTCCAGACTTAAGTGGGCACTTATCACGTGTTCAATAAGTCATTGTTTAGGGAATTAATATAAGTCTGAAGAAAGAGCATTGAAGTGCATGTTTGTTATAGATCGAAAGTTTGTGGTTCCCCCCCACCACAAATTCATTTTCTGAAATCTTAACTTAAAAAGTGAGGCCTTTGGGAGGTGAGTAGGTCATGATGATGGAGCCCTCATGAATGGAATTAGTGCCCTTATGAAAGAGACCTCAAGAACTCCTTTCCCCTTTTGCCATGTGAGGACACAGCAGAAGGACATGGCCATCTATGGAACAGATACCAAATCTACCAGAGCCTTGATCTTGGACTTCTCAGACTCTAGAACTATGAGAAAAAAGTTTCTGTTGTTTATGTCACCCAATATACGGAACAGACTAACCCATGTTTTTATACCATTAATGATATTTATTGTGGACTTACTTTTAATCTCTTTTTTGACTGCCTCAGAATTTATTCAATGGAATTAAAACATTTGAACACCTTACATTTAATATTAACAGCCCATCAAACATCACAATTATTAACAAATCCATTTCATGTCAGTACAAAGGCACTTGATTTACATTGAGATAGAACAAAATCTGTTTTATTTGTATGAAGCACCTTACTTAGAAATGGAATTCAGCCTCTTATTACCAGCATCCATCCATCCCCAAGATTCAGCCTGTGTGGACACCATCTTGCTTCAGAACTGAGGCAGAGATAAACAAGAGCTCATAGACTGGGGATCAGTCCATCACTTGGCAGTGTACAGCCTCGAGGAGATGATACACATCTCTTTTTAGAAGTTTGCTTTCTTCAATTATATGATTTTAAAACAATGGGCCACAGCTCACATGGTCTTGGAGAATCTCAGATAAAGAATTTCACATTCTTTACTCTCAAGCTGACCCAACAACTGTGTAATTCTAAACTGTGTAATTCTAAATTTCCATGAGGCCGTGGGTTTGACTTTCCTGGACTCTGCCTATGGTCTGGAACTAGATGGTTTCTTTATTTGATAAGTTCCCTGGCTAAAGTTTCAACGAGACTGGCAATTATTCTCGGGAAAATGCTATCGCTTTATCTTAAGGAAAGCTTCTTGGATGAAATTTTCAGGTTTCTGGTTGATCCAAAGTATTAGGAAGGGAAGCGTTTGGTGTCAGAGAGTCTCGTCCTTTATCAGTGGAAAATAATCTATTCAAATCACGAGAAGTCTTATAGGATGTTCAATTCCAAAGCCCTTCATTTTTTTTTTCAGATGGGGAAATGGGTGCCTAGCGAGGTTAATTGAAGTCATACCGAGTGCTTTTTCTGCACTTGGGGCAGGAACGGGATCCTTGGTTTAGTGAATGAAACATGGTTCCTTAAACATCCTACTCATCTGGTTATAAATTACCCTTTAAGTCTCTGATTGTGTGTGGAGTCTGTGAGCTTGGCTGAGTGTTACTGTTCACAAGTGTATCTTTTTACTTAAGGATTAGCAAGTGTGTGCTGACTTAGCCCAGGTGAGCTTTGATCTTGCCCAAGGTCAATGTTGAAAACTGGCATCTTTTATGAAAGAGGAACAGGAAAATCCAGTATAAGATTTCACATACATATTTATTCTCCTGATAAGCTTCACATTTCCTAATGCTGTAGCTTTCACTTCCCCTGTTAATGATTTGATTGTGTGTGCCTCTCCATCACGATTTTGGTTTCTCTGAAATGGGATAAGTAATGGTTTACATCTCAGTTTGTCTCATTCAGTCATTAGATATTTGACTATAGTCTGTATTATCCATTTGGTGCTTAACATACAATTTTTTCTTGGTTACATTTTTTTCTGCATTTCACCCCTAAATATAAGCTAAATAGCTACTAAAAGAAAATAGGTTTAGCTTAGTGTCTTGTATATCATTAATGCTTAATAACATTCCTGTTGCTGCTGCGTCACTTCAGTCGTGTCCGACTCTGTGCGACCCCAGAGACCGCAGCCTACCAGTTTCCCCCGTCCCTGGGATTCTCCAGGCAAGAACACTGGAGTGGGTTGCCATTTCCTTCTCCAATGCATGAAAGTGAAAAGTGAAAGGGAAGTCGCTCAGTCAGGTCCGACGCCACCCCATGGACTGCAGCCTACCAGGCTCCTCAGTCCATGGGATTTTCCAGGCAAGAGTACTGGAGTGGGGTGCCATTGCCTTCTCCCTGAAGCTACTCAAAAACCCAAATTTTACAGGGTAAGCTACTTAAAAGTGATCATGGCAAGGCATGAATTTATTGTTATGGTGAGGCATGAATTTATTGTTTTGGCAAAGGTGAATTTCCACAGAGTTGCATGGAGCCAAGTATTCCTACAATTGCACAAGTTCATCTTTCTGGGCCTTTCTGTGCACAGATCAAAACTCTACAATACTTTTTTCATCCCTTCTTGGTTCCTTTCCTCCTCGGACCAACTGTTTGAATTACCAGGTGTTTGACCATCTTCTTGTAGTGGCTAGTTTGAAATTTTCTTAGCTATTCCCCTGTACTTCATAATGGACATGTGTGTTCTCAAAAGAAATGATCATGAATTGGCCAGTATTTCATGGACCATGTCCTCCAGAACTTCTGTATATTTGCTGACAGATAATGAACTGTAACTGGCGTGGGAAACACTGCTCCTGGCTTGATTCCACCCCATCGCTATGATATTATTGCTCAGCCATTAATTCTTTGCCCAGAGAATATTTTCCCTCTATGGATATGCCTTTAAGACTGAAAACAAAAAGGCTTAAGGCCACCAGGCAATTGCAGAAGGAGGGTAATTTCTTTGTTGGGCTTCTGTTGACACCTCTGTGCCCAAGGTTAATTACACATTTGGTTAATTGGTTTAATTAGTTAATTGGTTTGTTGAGCCTGCCTCCCTGATGAGAATTACAAGACCTAGAGAACTGCCAATTCTTGCATAGATATGCCCTTTCGTTGCTTGTGGCTCGTAACCAAGGCACACACACTGCTTGCTTTAAAGAGTTTGTTTGGGGGGAATCTACTCCTTGTTCTCTGAAACAGATTTTCTTCTTCTTTAGGATACAAGTAGAGAAAAATGCCAGTTGCCTGCCAATTCCAGCAAAGCCTGCTTCTCTCTAGTGAGGCAGGAGGTGGGAATGGCAGCTCCCGGGAGCAGGAGATGGTTGTGGAGAAGAGTTGTTGGCTGGGAGGTTCATCATCTGAGATTCGCAGGCATCCACTCCCCTCAACAGAAAAGACCAGAAAAGAAACAGGATTCAGTGTGTCAATTCAAACACTAACAGTTTTTGACTAACCAATGAAGAAAATGAATTCTTTCTAGACTGCTGGTGGAATCAAGGAAAAAAGAAACATAGTGTTTAGCCATAGATGGGTTGTTACGGTCATAGACTAACTCTCTAATCGTTTCCAATCCTTCCTATTTTCAATTTGCCTAAAATCCTCCTTTTCCCAAGATGATACTGTAGATGTTGAAGGTATTATTAGCATATCTTGTTTGGCGTCCTAGGGAATCAAAGCTTGGAGAAGAAACACTCCAGGCTCCTCTTTCTTTGATGAATTGCACTCACATCGGAGTGGGTTGAGGGTTGGTCTCGCCATGCATTTTCACTTACATGGTTCTGAGCTTTCTGGAAAGCAAGTGGCTAATGATTTTAAAGCTGGTCTAGATGCCTTTAACTAGAGAATGGAGCTTAATTATCCATTTTAGGAATGATGCTGTTTTGTCCCAACCAACTCCAATTGTTGGGTTTCTCATTTCAATCTGTGGCATTAACAAGTTTGTAACCTCCTTTGTTAGACTGCCTCACAATTTTCTTTCCTTTCTTCATAATTAGAGAGCCTTTTGTAATCTTTAATCAAACTTTTCTTTGAATAAGCTTAATTACCTCTCACGCCAGCTTTATTGACCGGTGTGGCTAATTGATCTTTTTTTTCCTTCCATCATATTGCTTTTTATGCTTTAGAGGAAATTGCAGCTCTTGTCATTTCATTTTCTCTTAATGGCTGAATATGCCTTTAAAAATTATAATTATTTAAAAATCAGAGAAGTCATATAATAGTAGTACTATTCGGCCTTTGTTTTTCCTTCTGAATCAGCCTTTCTACTGCTCCCTACAAATCATACTTCAAGCGACATTTTTCTTCAGATTTGAGGTTTGGAAACCAAACACGAGCCCAGCATCCTCTAACCAGTGCGGAAGTCTGTGGCAAAAAGTTCTCATGCTTTGTGCCATGTGGGGAGCTCTTGTTCATACGTCCCTGTGTCAAAGGCCACTTCCTCTTTTTTTTTAGGGAGGCTTTGGGGAGAAAGGCGGGTGGTAACACTGTCTCATTGATGACTCATGTTCCTGTGGCTGTGAGCGGCTGGTGAGTGGCGGGCGGAACTCTTCAGAACAGCGATCTCAGGGTGGGAAGCCTCGCTTAGCCAGTCTGATTTCTTCTGCTTTTCTCTGCCTTTTCGCCAAATTCTGGCGAGGTGTTCACGCAGCATCGTCCCCTTCATGAGGAAACAGGAAATGAGAACAGAACTCCTTTAGACTAGACTGGGTTCAGAAAAAGAAAACCACAACGAAAAGAATCCAGGAGGGGAAAAGAGGGTGATGGAAGGCAGAGAAAGAAATGAGATGCTTAGGAACAACCTTGAGAAAAAATGGGGAAGGGTATAGAATTGCATTTCAAAAATGACCCTTGTGCTGGTTATCCCTGCCTTTGCATATGGAAAGTTTGGTGTCCAGCTCTAAATGGCTGCAGCAGTAGATCTGTGGGCCCAGACATGTTCTGTGTGAAAGATGCTTTAATCATCCGCTGACTGTTCCTGGCACCTTGGTCAAGGCTGGCTGAATCGGCTCTGTGCAGTAGGGTGGGCTGCGTGGAGGAGGAGATAGGAGGAGAGAGGAGCCCCAGAGAAGGATGAGGTGGTTCTGCTGGGAGTCCCCCTCCAGGAAAACCAGCAGCCTGGTAGGTCAGCAATGGCCAGCTATAGGTCCACGTGGATGGGATGTTGGAGGAGAGAGGTCACAGACAGCAGGAGGTGACAGGGTGATGGATGAACTTCCTGGGGCCACAGGAAAGATGTGGGTATATGGCTCAGCTTCCGCTGGCTTCACTTTACCTAACAAATTAGTTGGATGAGTAAGGCTTTCATAAGAATTAGCCAATAGTCCCATACTGTATTTTCACCCCATAAAATGATTAATTTCAGGTGTAACTATTGTTAGTTGTTACCTAATCACCTCTTCTGATGAGAAGACTTTTGTTTCTTTGCTCTTATCAATAGCAAGGGAAGTAGTTAGTGTCAACCATAAACTAACACTAAATGTTTGCCTTGGAGGCCGGTGAAGTCAGAGATAAGGCTGAAACTGGGATCACGCTTGCCCTTGGTTTCACCATCTGGAAAATGATGAGGGTGATCTTACTCCAAACTGGCTGCCAGGCCACTTGCAGCACCTTCAGTTTTTCTTGAGGACATGCCAGTCCTCTGCTTGGTGCTGTGGATGCCACGTCCACCACTATGTCTGCAGTAAGAGAAACAATAAAAGCATCACTCACATGTGCTCGCTAGGCGCCAAACACTGTTCTAAGTACCGCCTAGTACACACGCACTCAGTCGTTTATCCTCCAAACTGTGAGGGATGTTGTGTTGTATTTCCACATTTGACAAATCAGGAAGCCGAGACACACAAAAATTAAAATTAGGGAGAGGGATAAACTAGGAGTTTGAGAGTAACACACATATACTACTATATGTATTAATAAAATAGGGAGTTCCCTATTTTTCACTCAGTGGTGTCTGACTCTTTGCCACCCCACGGACTATAACCCATGAGGCTCCTCTGTCCCTGGAATTCTCCAGGAAAGAATGCTACTGCTGCTAAGTCGCTTCAGTTGTGTCCGACTCTGTGCCATCTCATAGATGGCAGCCCACCAGGCTCCCCCGTCCCTGGGATTCTCCAGGCAAGAACACTGGAGTGGGTTGCCATTTCCTTCTTCAATGCATGAAAGTGAAAAGTGAAAGTGGAGTCGCTCAGTTGTGTCCGACTCCTACCGACCCCATGGACTGCAGCCTACCAGGCTCCTCCGTCCATGGGATTTGCCAGGCAAGAGCACTGGAGTGGGGTGCCATTGCCTTCTCCGCAGGCAAGAATACTGGAGTGCAATATCAAGCTATAATGAAAAATAATCTGAAGAAGAAAACATATATGAATATTTATTCAGTTATAAGTATACAGCTACGTGTATATGTGTATATATGCCAGTATATAACTGCTGTACACCTGAAACTAATACAACATAGTAAATGAACTACAGTTTTTTAAAAAAAAGGTTAAAAGAGAAAAGTTAAAGTTGCCCCAGGTCACAGAGCAGGTTACGTATGACTAACCAGACAGACTCACATCCTGCCTTCGGAATGCTGGCCATCTGATGAGGGCATGGGCCGTGAGACACTCAGTTGTAATTAAGTGCTGTTGCCTGAGCAAATAAACACATAGCAGAGGCGATGCACTAAATATGGGGGTTAGTCAAAGTGTTATATGAGATAAAGTGTTACATGAGACACGTCTGATGGCCGGGGGCTGGGGCTGGTAGGGGGCCAGCAGAGCACAGGGTGAGCAGCCTGCTGAGAACAAATGTTCCAAGACTAAGGATGAAAAGAAGCTGAGTATGGGATGGTCTGGGATGCTCCGAACGACTTGGGAGTATGGTTGGAGGCAGGAGGCAGCAGCTGCATGGGGGAAGGTCCCTGAGGGGCCTTTAAGAGCGGACTCCAGGGACTTCTCTGGTGGCCCAGTGGTTAAGAATCTGCTTTGCGGTGCAGGGGACGCAGGTTTGATCCCTGGTTGAGAACTAAGATCCCACATGCCTCCGAGCAACTAAGCCCACACAGAAACTACTGGACCCGACGTAGCCAAATAAATAAACAATGAAAAAACAAAAAGAGCGGACTTTATAGTGAAAGGAGCTCGTCATAGTGGGTAGTGAGGAAGTGAACTGCTCAGACTCGGCTGTTGTGAGACCACTGGGGTTTCCATTAGTGGCTGAGATCTGAAGAGACACTCGGTAGTAACAGGGATTAGGACTGGGGCACTGGCCATGAGAACAGAGAGAAGATGGGTTATGAAGGCCAATAAAGAGGTAAGGTTGATAGACCTAGTGGCCTTGGAGTATCCACCCAGGCACCTCCAGGCAAGATGGCTCCTGTGAGTCAAAGGCATTTTTTGGAGAGGGCCACACAGGTGGCCCTCAAGTAATTATGCAGCTGGGGGGGCAGTACCCCCATAGAACTGGGTCCATGGTGGTGCCATGTGCCGAGGGAGAGAACAGGTCAGAGCCTCTCCTCCCCTCCCCTGTATGCCTCTTATGTCCTAAGTGGAAACTTCAACCAATGAAGACAGACAGCTGGTAGGCTTTTGGAATAAATGGCAGAGCCTGGGAAGTCCTGTGTGGGGGTGGTATTGGTGCCTCGCCCAGGACCTCTTTGCATGGGGGTACTTGGATACTCCAAGACCCCTCCCTGCCAGACACACACTGAGGTCAGGCCAGTGGAGTAATACATAGGCCATAGGAAGGGCCACCCCCTTGCTTCAAGATGGGACGACTCTGTGGTTTGACTGGTGGTGCTGGGACCCCCTGACCCCATGGACCAGGCTGAGAACAGGCTTTCCTGAGACAGCATCCTGTCTCCCCTCTTCCCTCTTCCTCAGGCCCCTTCTCTCTCCCTGTGGTGGATTTACTGTATCCTCTCAAAATTCATAAGTTGAAACCCTGATCCCTGGTACCTCAAAGTGAGGCTGTATTTGGAGATAGGCCTTTGAAAAAGTTAATGAGATTAGAATATTGACATGATGTTGAGCTTCCCTCATAGCTCAGTTGGTAAACAATCTGCCTGCAATTCAGGAGACCTGGGTTTGATTCCTGGGTTGGGAAGATCCCCTGAAAATGGAAATGGCAACCCACTCCAGTATTATTGCCTGAAGAATCCCATGGACAGAGGAGCCAGGCAGGCTACAGTCCTGTAGCCTGGGCTCAAAAGAGTCAGACATGCTGCTGCTGCTAAGTCGCTTCAGTCGTGTCTGACTCTGTGTGACCCCATCAACGGCAGCCCACCAGGCTCCCCTGTCCCTGGGATTCTCCAGGCAAGAACACTGGAGTGGGTTGCCATTTCCTTCTCCAATGCATGAAAGAGAAAAGTGAAAGTGGAGTCGCTCAGTTGTGTCTGACTCCTAGCGACCCCATGGACTGCAGCCCACCAGGCTCCTCTGTCCATGGGATTTTCCAGCAAGAGTACTGGAGTGGGTGCCATCGCCTGCTTAGCAACTAAACCACCACCAAGTCGATCTGTCTGGTGTTCTTATAGGGGCTTCCCAGGTGGTGCAGTGGTAAAGAATCCACCTGCCGATGCAGGAGATGCAAGAGATGCAGGTTCAGTCCTGGGTCGGGACAATCCCCTGGAGGAGGAAATGGCCATATACTCCAGTATTCTTTCCTGAGAAATCCCATGGACAGAGGAGCCGGGAGGGCTACAGTCCCTGGGGTCTCAAAGAGTCAGGCACAACTGAGTGGCTGAGCATGCACCCAGGTGTCCTTATAGGAGGAGGAGATGGGACACACCCAGGACACCAGGAATGTACAAGCACAGAGAGACGACCGTGAGAAAAGGCAGCAAGAAAGCCGTCCGAAAGCCAAGGGGAGAGGCCTCAGGAGAAACCAAACCTGCCAACGTCATTGTTTTTTTTTTCCTTAAATTTTATCGGAGTATAGTTGATTTACAGTGTTGTGTTAGTTTCAGGGATACAGTAAAGTGATTCAGTTATACATATATTCATTCTTTTTCAGATTCTTTTCTTGTATAGGTTATTACACAATATTGAGTAGAGTTCCTTGTGCTGTACAGTAGGTCCTTGTTGGTTATCTATTTTAAATGTAGGAGTGTGCGCATGTTCAGCCCAAGTTCCTGATTTATCCCTCCCACCACGTGTCCCCTTTGGTAACCGGAGCTTGTTTGCTAAGTCTACGAATCTGTTTCTGTTTGGTAAGTAAGTTCATTTATATCATTTTTTAAAATTAGATTCCACTTATGAGTGATATCATATGATATTTTGTCTTCGTCTGACCCAACACCTTGATCCTCGACTTCCAGCCTCCAGAAATGTGAGAAAATAAACATCTATTGTTTAAGCCGGCCAGTCTGTGGAGCTTTGTTATACCCGCTCGAGGAAATGAATACACTCCCTTACCTGCTTTTCCTAAAGAGCGTTCCCTGAATAAACCCCAAGCACTGGGACCCTGGTCTCAGGCTCGGCTTTTAGGGGATGTGACCCAGGACACCCAAGTGCTAAGGGAAAAATGTTAGGTTGTGTTCCAAATGTGTCAGCCCTTTGTGGTTTATTTTTATTAACTCGTTAGAGGAGAGCTAATACCCAGGAAACAGGCTGACCAAGGACTCCCAAGGTCTGTCTGTTCTGGAGCTGGTCCAGGCTTTGGAGGAGGGGGAATCCCCAAGTTTTCATGAGGAGAGTCTCTCCCTTTTTCTCAGTTGCACAGCCTTCTGTGTCTTAAAACAGTGTAAGGACAAATATTTTAATGTACAGGTAAATTAGTTTCTGGTTAAGGTAAAAAAAATGATTAAAACCAATTTCAGTTAATTAGAATGCAGAAGGAGAAGGGGACAACAGAGGATGAGATGGTTAGATGGTATCACTGACTCAATGGACATGAGTCTGGGTAAACTCCGGGACTTGGTGATGGACAGGGAGGCCTAGCGTGCTGCAGTCCATGGGGTCGCAAAGAGTCTGACATGATTGAGCTGAACTGAAACATTTTTTTAAAATTTCTTTTTTAGAAAAATATGTATTTTTATGTGTTTATTTGGCTGTGCCAGGCCTTAGCTGCAGCACGTGGGATGCGGGATCTTTTAGTTGTGGCATATGAACTCTTACAGGATTCAGCATGCGGGATCTCGTTCCCTCACTGGGGTTCGAACCCAGGCTGCTCACATTGGGAGTCTTAGCCACTGAACCACCAGGAAAGCCCCCACACATTTTAAAAAATTTCTTGACATCAAATGCTTGTCTTTACCCTGTGTCTTTACCCTCTGGGTGTGTACACGTTGCTGTTGTTGCTGTTCAGTCACTGAGTCGTGTCTGACTCTTTGTGATCCCTATGGACTATAGCCTGCCAGGCTCCTCTGTCCATGGGATTTCCCAGGCAAAAATACTGGAGTGGGTTGCCATTTTTTTCTCCAGGGGATCTTCCCGACCCAGGGGTAGAGCCCGTGATTCCTGCATTGGCAAGCGGGTTCTTTACTATCTGAGCCACCAGGGGAGTCCGGCTGTGTACATGGGGGAGATGTAAAGGGAAAAAGTGGGTTAGAAAATTATCTAGGGTCAAATTCTGATTCAGCTGGGGTGGGATTTTAAAGCCTTTATTATACCTAGCTTCAGGTTGAAAATGAAAATTAGTTGCTCAGTCCTGTCTATTTGCGACCCCGTGGACTGTAGCCCACCAGGCTCCTTTGTCCATGGGATTCTCCAGGCAAGAATACTGGAGTGGATAACCATTCCTTTCTCCAGGGGATCTTCCCAACCCAGGGATTAAACCCAGGTCTCTTGCATTGCAGGCAGATTCTTTACCATTTGAGCTACCTTCAGGTTAGTTTTTTGTTTTTGTTTAAAAGATAAGAAAACAAACAGAAAAAAAAAAAAAAAAAAAGAAGTCCCAAACTTGTTTAAGTTCCTTTTCCCTCTAGCATTCTAATTATTCTGACAACAACGCTGGGATATTTTCGATAGGGTATTGTTCCAGATACTTGGGTCAACCAGGTAAGCAGAGTCTCACCGCTCTGAGTTCACATGTGCAGTTACAACGCACCCCTCGTTCTCAATGGTGAACTTCAACTCTTTTCACCTTTCTGTCCTCAATTCCCCTGGCTGGCTCTGCGTGTCAAATAAACCTCTCCAAATAGACTTGGAGCCTGGCTCGGCAGCATTTATTGAAAACCCATTATGTCCTGTTTACTTCTGCTGCAATCAGAGCCTGCCCATTTCTGATACACACTAATGGGAAAGTTTTGGCCAAAGAGCAGTCGATTGTTCTGGGTCTGTCCCGTCCCGTGATACCAAACATTCATCTGTGCAATGCATCTGAAAGCTTTTGTCCCCTAGTAGCTAGTGGCTAACCTTGACAGAGAGAGAAAAAGAGAGGGAGGAAGAGAGAGACAGAGGGAGAGAGCGTTGGGGGTGGGTGGGTGTTGATTTTATTAGCTTGGGACACTTTATGCTGTGTTTTTGAAGAAGTGTCAAAATCCCCATAGTGTGTCTTCTAGCGCACAGTTTATTTTCTTAAGCCTCTGCTGACAGGGAACTGACCAAGAGACTCAGGAGGTGCCTGAAACATGCAGGAATGAACAGTCTTTTTCCTTTTGTCCAGCAGAGCGGGTTCCTCGTGGTTTCTAAAAGCTGTCCAGGGACGCCCATTCAAAGTGGCTTGAGGCGTGACTCAAGAAAATTTAATGAAATGTGCATAAGATGCGCTCATTTTTTTTTTCAATGCATGATGACAATGGAGAAGTAATTGTAGAATATTTTTAAAAGCAGGGAGTTGCCAGGGATCAGTAACTCCTAAAAAAGTAAACTCCTTGAGGAGAGCATCCTTACCTCATTTATTTTTGTATTGTCACAGTATCGAACTGTGCTTGGCAGGTTGGGCCATGAATAAATAAAGTGATGAGTAACAAATGTGGCCCCGAGGCTCAAATTCTGGTTCCTGCTCCAGCCGACAGAACAATTTTAATCCTGCATCTTGCAACCGGCAACAGGTTACGTGCAACACGAAATCAGCTCCTAAACCGGCACCGTGTGAAGCCAGCTGCCCTATCCTCCTTGACCCTGGTCTTCATAGCATATATGGCCTTCACAAACCATTTCATATATTCCACGGTGGGGCATGTATTGCTTGTCTCCCCTACTAGTATGTGAGCCCTGCTGCTGCAGCTTAGTCACTCAGTTGTGTCCGACCCTTTGCAATCCCGTGGACTGTAGCCTGCCAGGCTCCTGTGTTCATGGGATTCTCCAGGCAAAATACTGGAGTGGGTTGCGTTTCCTTCTCCAGGGAATCTTCCCAATCCAGGGATCAAACCTGGGTCTCTTGCACTGTAAGCGGATTCTTTATCCTCTGAGCCACTAGGGAAGCCCCCATTTGAGCCCCAGTTGGCACAAACTCTGTGCATGGCCACATTGCATGATGTAGGATCTTAGTTCCCTGACCGGCACTGAACCTGTGCCATTGACAGTGAAAGCATGGAGCCCTAACCACTGGACAGCCAGGGAACTTCTTCTGTGCATCTTATTTGTAGGGCTTCCCAGGTGGTACTAGTGGTAAAAAACCCACCTGCCAATGCAGAAGACATAAGAGACCTGGGTTCAATCCCAGGGTCAGGAAGATCCTCTGGAGGAGGAAATGGCAACCCACTCCAGTATTCTTGCCTGGAGAAGCCCATGTACAGAGGAGCCTGGTGGGCTACATAAATTCCATAGATTGGCAAAGAGTTGGATACGACTGAAGCGACTTAGTACACATGCATGCATGCACTGCTGTCTAGATAATCTCAGGCTCATATAGTTGAACAATAATAAATTTTGTTGAATGAATGAATATGTAAATGAATATAGGAACACAGAAGATGTACAAGTATCACCTAATTAAATATATATTCACTGAGAAAATAATCTGTGCACTGTGCTGTTTTAGACCCTGTAAAACAGCCAGATCCTGTTTTCAAAGAATTTATAAGCTCCTTGGAAAGAAGAAAGACCAACATCCTCTCTGACCTTCACTCTCCCATCTCGTGAACTTGCACCACTGACTCTGTGGTCAGTAGGACTCACCATCTACTGGAGCCACGGATGTTCCTCTAGCACTGCATGTGAGTTCATACATAAGATTCCACATATATGAAGTTCTAAAGAAGACCAAATGAATCAAGGGTGACAAATCAGAACAGTGGTTGCCTTCCTGGGGAAGGAGGGGTTGGAATTGACTAGAAAGGAGCATAAGGGAACTTTTAGGGTGTTGAAAAGTTTTTAAAACTTGATTGGGGTGGTGGTTTAAATGGGTATATGTGATTGTCAGGCCCCACTGAACCTTGAAAATGTGTGCATTTCATGATCTTTAAATTACGTCTCCATTCATTAGAGGACAATGCTTGAGAGGAGATAATATTTAGAGGATGATTTCTACTCAAGGACACCTGTTACATCTTAATTTGCCCCTGACCAGATCCCTGTGGGGCTTCCCTCATAGCTCAGTTGGTAAAGAATCTGCCTGCAATGCAGGATACCCTGGTTCAATCCCTGGGTTGGGAAGATCAGCTGGAGAAGGGATAGGCTACCCACTCCAGTGTTCTTGGGCTTCCCTAGTGGCTCAACTGGTAAAGAATCCACCCACAATGTGGGAGACCTGGGTTTGACCCCTGGGTTGGGAAGATCCGCTGGAGAAGGGAAAGGCTACCCACTCCAGTATTCTGGCCTGGAGAATTCCATGGACTCTGTATAATCCATGGGGTTGCAAAGAATCGGATATGACTGAGTGACTTTCACTTCACGTCTCAGATCCCATAAGCTCCCTTCTCCTCCATCACTGACACGGTTCAGATGTGTTTGTATGGGGGGCGGGGAGTTGCTAGAATCTGCTAAAACATCTTAGGTTGGTTTGCATCATCAAAGTGGACAGAACACATTCATGTTAAGTCATTTCAGTCATGTCTGACTCTTTGTGACCCCATGGACTGTAGCCCACCAGGCTCCTCTGTCCATGGGATTCTCTAGGCAAGACTACCGGAATGGGTTGCCATTTCCTTCTCCAGGGGATCTTCCCGACCCAGGGATTGAACCTGAGTCTACTGTGTCTCCAACGTTGCAGGTGGATTCTTTACCACTGAACCACTGGGGAAGCCCCCCAAAAAGTGATAGATTTATCCAAAAAGTGATAGATTTGCACCTTGCCTGTTGTTAAAGACCTTAATCTCTCTGGAAGCAGAGCCCCAGATGAATGCAGCCATTTTTCCTACACTCATATAATCAACCACTGAGAACTGGGTTTGAAACTTAGAACAACTCCCTCCCCGCTCCCATAACCCCCATATCTGAGCTAGCTTTCTTTCCATCTTAGTGCGTGGAGCAGGAAGCCTTTTTTGTTTTTAATAAACCTAGGTTCTAATCTTTGATCTATCACGTTATTATCTGTATGAACTCAAAACGATTTACTTACTATCTTCATGCCTCAGTTTCCACATCTGTAAGATGGGGTTACCTCTGGTTAGGATACAATGAGATAATCTCTAACCACACTGAGCGCTTAATAACTGCCGGCCCCTCCTCCTTCCAACCTATTCATTACTAATTCTCTGCACTTCCTTCTCATACTCAGGGCCTTGGTTTGTTTTTTTCACAAGGTTATAATATAGTGAATCAGTTCTTTAAAAAAATGTTTTTCTTCATGGGAATTAATAACCCTAACTGCTTGAGTAGAGCTTAAAAAGTTCCATAAGCCTTTTTTCCCCATCCCCAGCAAACTCTTGGTCCAATAAGAAAATAAATCTCATAAATATGACAAACTACAGCCTATTGCAAAGAAACCAGATAGATTTCTTTAAAAAAGAAAATATGTGAAAAGTTAAAAACACTTGGATTTTTGGTAGACTTTCTGTCATCTTTGGCAAATTGTTCACTGTCCCGTGTCCATTAAAGAACTTCTCAAGATAAAAATGGCTGTCTCTCTTGCAATGTTGAGACCCCTCCACAGAAACAATTATTACTTTCTCTGTCTAAATACCTTTTAGGAAAAATCTTGAGGTCTTGTGTTGGATGGTCATGTGGTCATGTGGTCCCTCAGATGACCTTGAGGACATTCTGGTACTGAGAGTCTGTTATTTGAAGGGGCCAAAGGGGACCCCTGCTGCTTGGCTAGTGATGTATTTATCTCGCCGCCTTGTCCCCTCAGCAGCCTCTTCTGCACACTGTGCCCCAGTTCTGTCCCCCTTTCCTCCCCAGAGATTCCAGCCTTGGCAACAGCTCTTCAGAGGGTTGACTAGGCAACTAGGAGCACAGATGGCACACACTCACAGGCATACACACAAACGTCTCGTAGACTTTATGGATGGAAAGCAAGCAGTCCAGAAAGGAATGATTGATAAACCTGCTGTCCTCTCTTCCCACCCTGGAGGCCCCGGCCGGGGAGGACTGGATCCTATGCGGAAGCCACACGAGAGAGATTGTCCCCAGCATCATCACAGTCCTCCCTGTAGCCAGATCTGGGCTGTAGCTCTGGCCCCCAGTGACCTAATTTTCTGCCTAAAGGTGTGGCTTACACGGCAGTGTTCACCGTTCCTGCAAGGGGGGCTCCGGGGCCTGGTGGTTTTTATTTCACAATGGACTCAGTAACCTCTAAGAAATCACACACTGCACCCAGGAACGTGCAACACAAACACGCTCATCAAACCCCATGAGAGTCAGGTCTTAAACCTGGAACTCAGGGTTCGAGTTGGTGACCTTAGCACAGGCTGCAGATTCTTTTCTTTTTTCAGCCCAGCTGCTCACTTATGGGATCTTAGTCTCCCAATCAGAGATTGAACACAGGCCCACGGCAGTGAAAGCGCTGAGTTGTAACCATTCAGGGCACAGATTTTGCCCATGTTTTTTAACCTGACCATGCTTCCCCAAAGCAAATCATTTTTATTTTTTAAATGTTTTTTTTTGTTGTAGTGAAAGTCACATAAAACACACTGTTTAAACCATATTTAACCGTACAGTTTAGTGGCACTAAGTACATACACGTTGTTGAGCAACTCGCACCACTATCCATATTCCATCTTCCCAAAGCAAATCTTGGTCATGTTTCCCAGAATCCCCTCTGTCTGGCTTAACTCACAGCACATCACCCGGGGGCAGCATTGGGAGTGAACCAGCATCTCCGTGCTCCCCTCCAGATAAGGCTCAGCCCTGGCCTCTGTCCCCACCCTCCTCATGACTTCTTAACTTTGGAGGCAAAGCAAGGCCGGACACAGAAGGTGCCTGATGCTGTGGTTTTTCTCACAAAGAAGGTGAATATGGGGGCCGGGATGGCTAATCCTGGGTCCATCCTAATAGAGGTACAGGTGGAGGATATTCATGGACTTGGTTCTTAATTTTATTTTTGAGTTAAGAAAAAAAAAGTCTGATGGAAAACTTTTTCAGTTTGGCTCACAAGGAAACTTTGGGACTGATGGCTAGCAAGAAATACATCTTCAATTTCATGCATGTGTTTTGCAAAATGTTAATAGAATGTGGAGAGCTCTCTAAATTGAGCGATGACTCGATAAATAATGGCAATTTCTAGCTTACTCGGGTATCTATCGTTTGAACCCAATAGCTGTCATCAGTAGTCAAATAACAGAGGAAAAGGACCTAAATTTTAGTAGAGGCCCCTCTGGAAAGAGGGCAACCCCAGGTAGGGTTGAGGATGAACCAGGCAAATCCTGAAAACAAGAATATGCTTCCAAGTCTACACATCTTCTTCAAAGCTTCTTCCAACATTCTAGGAAGCTGGACTCTGAACTCTCTTCTAAAACTCTGGGTTGCATCCTGGGAGACATATGAGACTTTCTTCCCAAACATTTGTTTTAAAACCAAATGGGCTGAAATCTATAAGCAGGGGTGAGCGTGGGCCTAGGGGATATACTTAAGGAGATTCATTTTCTAGCAGGACAGACTTATCTTAAATAATGAATAAGGGGCTGTTGATCATAGCACTTTTATTGAACCACAGCAATATGCTGAGCTTGATATGTTAATAATAAAGTGAACAAAAATAAAGACGGTGCTTGGCTCTACTTCATTCACTGACTGGGAAATGAAAGCATGAACATGCTTTATAAGTGGCTGGCTCCTTTCCACCAGGTAGAATGCCAAATTTAAAAATAGGAAACTGAGCTTTGAAGTATATATCACAGCGGTTTTCCATAAATTCCACATTTTCCAAAACTGTATAGTCACTCAAGTCTTGGTATTTGGATGGGCCACTTGGTTTATCAATTCTTTTTTTTCCTTTGTAAGATGTTTGTGGGCTTCCATGGTGGCTCAAACTGTAAAGAACTTGCTTGCCAATACAGGAGACACAGGTTTGATCCCTGGGTTGGGAAGATACACTGGAGAGGGAAATGGCAACCCACTCCAGTATTCTTGCCTGGATAATTCCATGGACAGAGGAGCCTGGTGGGTTACAGTCCATGGGGTCACAAAAGAGTGGGGCATGACTTTACAGCTAAACACCACCAGTTCAGTTCAGTCGCTCAGTTGTGTCTGACTCCTTGCGACCCCATGGACTGCAGCATGCCAGGCCTCCCTGTCCATCACCAACTCCCAGAGCTTACTCAAACTCATGTCTATAGAGTTGATGATGCCATCCAACCATCTCATCTTTTGTCATCCCCTTTTCCTCCTGCCTTCAATATTTCCCAACAGGTTCTTTTAAAATGAGAGTTCTTCAAATCAGATGGCCAAAGTATTGGAGTTTCAGCTTCAGCATCAGTCCTTTCAGTGAATATTCAGGACTGATTTCCTTTAGGATAGACTGATTGGATCTCCTTGCTGTCCAAGGGACTCTCAAGAGTCTTCTCCAACGCCACAGTTCAACAGGATCAATTCGAGGCTCAACACCACCAAGCTGTTTGTAAATTGCTAACGAAAGATTACTAGGCGGGTTTTTACTACCAAGAATAAAAGGAGCCCTCTAGTGGTCAGAAAGTGCACAGGCCAAACAATGCAAATTGCATTCTGTTTGCAAAATTTCAGGGTTTAGTTTTAACTAGACTAACATTTAAGCCTCAAATCTAAGAATGTTTTGCCATTAGGAAAATGATAAGATAATCCAATTGAAAAAGCAATGTTTTGACATACACTTGGAAAGAATAGGGGACCTCAAAAGAAACAGGTTAAATTTGTCTTATAACGAAAGCAGAAAAACAATCACATTGTATAGGTTTCATAACTGCCTTTCCTTGCCATGACTTTATTGTGGGTTTTTTAAATTAGATGTTGCATCATCCTATGATGGGCAGCATGCAACTTGGCTCCTTCAGGCCTCAGAGCATACTCTGTGGATTTGGAAGGCATCCAACACGACTTAGGGACTACACCACCACCACCAAACTCCTGTAACTGGAGCACTGGGGTCTGGGATCAGAATTGTTCGGGTTTGTACAAAACCGGTCATTTCTCTCCTTGTGCCCTGTCGTTGATTTCTGGATCTCAGGTATAGATGTTTGGTGTGTGTCTTCTTTTTCTCCGGGCTTCTGTGAGGCCCATTCTTGGGTTTGCTACTTGAGCTACTATCTGTAGAACCTGGCTTTGCCAAGCAACTCCTGCTTTTCCTAAAGATCTTTTCTTCCTGCATGTACTTTTTAAGAATAATTATTTTTATTTATTTACTTATTTGGCTGCGCCAGGTCTTAACTGCTACATGCTGCATCCTCTATCTTCATTGCAGAATGAGGAATCTTGTAGTTGGTATTGAGGACTTTTGGTGGGAGCATGTGAACACTTACCTGTGGCATGTAGGGTATAGTTTCCTGACCAGGGATCAAACCCAGGCCCCCTAGAGTGGGAGCACAGAATCTTAGCCACTGGACCACCAGGGAAGTACCTTTTTTAAAAAGTACCAACATGTACTTAAAAAAAAAAAAAGAGATAATGATAGGTTCATGGGAAATTGAAAGCAAATGGGGAGGTCCCACTTACTCATCACTTAGCCTCATCATGGTTACATCTTATATGACCACAGGACACTGGCAAAACCAAGAAGCTGAATTGCGACAATCAGTAGAATTTCATTCAACTTTCACTGGCTTTACAAACATTCATTTGTGTGGCTGTGTGCATGTGTGTGTATCAAGTTCAGTGCAGTTTTATCACATGTGTGGGTGTTTGTGTAACCACAGCTGTGATCAGAATACAGAACTGTGCCATTAGCACCGAATTTGTCATGTTATTCCTCATACCCACACCCAACTTCTCCTCTATCAACCCCTACCTGGTGGCAACCCCTAAACCTGTTCTCTAGCTTCATGATTGTGTTATTTTGAAAACGTGTAAATGGAATCATATGATATGTCATCTTTCGGAGATGAACTTTTTTTACTCAGCAAATTTCCCTTGAGATTTATCCAAATTGATGTGTATCTCAACAGTTTACTCATTTTCACTGCTGAGTTGTATTCCATGATGTGTCCATTCCCCACTTTGTTTAACTATTCACCCACTGAAGGACATTTGGCTTATTTCTGGGTTTTGGCTAATATGAATAAAGCTGCTATGAACATTCTCATACAGATTTTTGCTAAATTACAAAATGCCGGTGAAAGAAATCGAAGATAGCCTAATAGCTCCCTTTTAAGGAGAACCAACTCAATTTTTTCAGCTGAAGGTCACATTCATTTACCTAATACTTAGCCTCTTTGAGGGCTCTTTATGCGAGCCTCCTTTTGATAGAAGTCCTCCTGGGATCCAAGTTTAAATTTTTACTTTTTTATTATATGGCAAGATAAAATATCATTTACTTGTGACGGAGGCTCAAAATAGAGGGGACATATGCATACCTATGGCTGGTTCATGTTGATATATGGCAGAAACCCATGCAACATAGTAAAGCAGTTATCCTCCAACTAAAAATAAATAAATTTAAATAAAAAAGAAAAACTCATTTACTGATGTGTTTAAAGTTTTCATACATGGACCAATGGCATAGAGCTTTCATCCTTGCCATTGGCCCCGTCCCTAAAGTCTATCGTTAGGATCAGTTATTTCCTAAGAATTAGGTGTGCCGTCCTAGACTAACGTAATCCAAAACGGTGGCTGCTAACCACATGCGTCTATTGAACCCACAGCATTTTTAATTGAGATGTGCTCTAAGTGTGAAATACATACCAAGCCAAAGACTTACTACGAAAGAAAGCATGTAAAATATGCCATTGATAAATTTTTATTATTGATTGCATGCTGAAATATTACTTTGGATATACTAGGTTAAACAGTACACTATTCAAGTGACTTTTGTTCATTTCTTTTTAATTTTCTTTAATACAACTGGAAAATGTAACACTATGTGGCTAGTGTGAAAGGTGTACGTCTATTGGACAGTGATGTCCTCAGAGGAAATGAAGACTGAGGGTGGCCAAGGAACTCGCCCAAATTCACCCTATAAACACGTTACTGATGTCCTCTGTTTACGCTGGTTTTCATTCCAGTGATTACTGATTGGCTGTGTGTCAACATCATGCTTTTGTATTAAACGTGTGACGGCAGGAAGAGATCCTGTTGTTGGGACAGTCAAAAATTGTCCAGATGCTTCTGGATGGTGGGCTCCATTTCGGGATGCCACTGATGCTATCCTCTTGCTGGCTGCCTCCTATGGCAGCCTCGAGGAACCTGTGCTTCACATGTTCCACTTGGTACAGACATGTTTGAACCACCTTCTACCTTCCGTTTTTCTCCCATGTCTTCCGTTAGTCCTGAAGGCAGATACAAGATGCTGAGCTTTTAAACCCATTTCAGAATCTGTAGCATGTCCTCAGCACATCTCGTACATATGGGCTAACATTTATTCAGCAATAATGCCCAATTATGTACCATGAATTATAATAATTATTGAATCCTCACACTAGCTCAGTGAGGTACATACCAGCATATATATATATATATATATATATATTTATACATATATCATTGGAGAAGGAAACGGCAACCCACCCCAGTATCCTTGCCTAGAGAATCCTTGGACAGAGGAGCCTGGTGGGCTGCTGTCCATAGTGTCGCACAGAGTCAGACACGACTGAAGCGACTTAGCATGCATGCATGCATTGGAGAGGGAAATGGCAACCCACTCCAGTGTTCTTGCCTGGAGAATCCCAGGGACAGGGGAGCCTGGTGGGCTGCCGTCTATGGGATCGCACAGAGTTGGACACGACTGAAGCGACTTAGCAGCAGCAGCATACATATATCATATATATAAAGATTTAAATATATTTTATATATTTACATACATATTATATGTAATATAATATATTGTTATATGTAAATACACATATATAACATATTTATATATCTTTATATGTATATTATATATATCCCCTAACAATACAAATAAAAAATAGCTTTTTCTTTCCAATAACAAAAATTTAGAAATCTAAATTACCATTAGCAGAAAAATGGGTAAACTACATTTGGCAAACAATCCAATCTTCTCCCCCAAAATTCCTTATGATACAGGAATTGTTTGTTTAAAAGAGAATTGGCAACAAGATATACACAGAACAGTTTTTGAATCTAAGTCTACTTGTAAAGCTGTGGGGCCAGATTTCCAGCTGAGTGACCTTGGGTGAGTTATTCACCCTCCCTGTGCCTCAGTCTGTAACTGGAGAGGACAGGAGTACTCACCTCTTGGGGCTGTAGAGACGAGTAAAGGAGTTAAGGGATGAACATGCTTACAGCAATGCCTGGCACACAGTGTCAGCTCTTATTGTTTCTCATGTCCATAATTTTTAGTTTCAACTTTTAAAAAAGTGTTTGTTATTAGGAATGAAGATAATGAAAATATTCTGGCCAAAAGGGCAGATGTTACTTATTTAGATAGAGTTGCTAATTCTCTAGATGGAGAGCAGGCATAAACTTGGAAATGACTTTGATAAATCCGGAGTGTTGCTGAAGCAAATATTCGCTGAGGAATACAAATTTAGTAAATAGCTATGAAAAGAGATAACGTTAATTACAATCCACAGAGACACTGAATAGGGAATACAGCGCTGGAAACATCTCAAGAGTGGGAATTCAGAGAGCCAGCTGCAGGCTTCACTACTCGGGAGCCAGATCTTCTCAGCAAATTTCCAGATCCTCCCCACCCCATGTGCTTTGCTGTTAACTGTGGGTAAGGACTGACCTACAACTTAGGCTGCTGATGAGTGAGTGATGGTTAGTTGGGGACTTTCCTGGTGGCTCAGATGGTAAAGAGCCCACAATGCAGAAGACCTGAGTTTGATCCCTGGGTTGGGAAGATTCCCTGGAGAAGGGAATGGCTACCCACTTCAGTATTCTTGCCTGGAGAATTTCCTGGACAGAGGAGCCTGGGGGACTACAGTCCATGCAGTTGCAATGAGTCAGACAAGAGCGAGCAGTTAACATTCACTTACTCACCTGGTACACATCTTAGATGTGCGTTGACGAGCCCGTAGGTGAAAAAGTTAGACATCACTAGCACCGCTGCTGCTGTTGAGATGATCACAGAGACATGTTTAGTGGCAAAACAGCCTGTGTGGAGTGGGCTCAGTTTATAAAATGAGACAGAGGATGAGATGATTAGATAGCATCATCGACCCAACGAACATGAATTTGATCTAACTCTGGGAGATAGTGTAGGACAGAAGAGCCTGACGTGCTGCAGTCCACGGGGTTGCAAAAAGTCGGACACGACTTAGTGGCTAAACAACAACAAACTCCTCAGAAATGCTATAGCCCGTGATACTGAGATACTAGAAGTGAAACAGGAATGGTTTAGAGAATTCTTTGTGTGTCTTCTTCCTTTAAGTGTTTCACCTTAGTCCAAACTTTGCTAGAAAACACTTTTTTTGGTTTGCTTGTTTGCTCCTGCTATTAAAAAAGGATGTGAAGAATAGAGACACAAAAATATTGTAAAGGATGCAGTTAGTTCGGTGAGGAAAGGTCCAGGGGTTTGGGATTGTTTGGCCTGGAGAAAAACAGGCTGAGGGAGGCTCAGTGACGACCTTGAGAAAATGTAAGGTCTTATCGTGGGGAACGTGCGCCAGGCTTTTTGTCAGTTTTGTGGAGGACCAAATTAGTGGATGTGAACGCAAATTAAAGCAGAGGGATTTCATGTCCATAACTGTGATCAGAAGTCACAGTGAATAAGTCTTGCTGGAGCTGCCAGGAGAGAACAGGAGTCGGCCTCCAGAGGTTTGAAGAAAAGCAAAAACAAAAGTAAGCCATTAAGACAGTCTTTCGAAAATCTCTTCCAGGACAGGAGGTCTGCTGTTCTTTGGCTCTCACTCCTAAACAAAGAATGTAAAACTGATTTTCTTATTTTCAGTGCAAAACGGTATTTTCTCGCTCATATCTGGGATGTTTATCAAGTGCCCCAAACCACTTTCTCCTGCCCCTTGTTCCTCTAAGACTGGTTGCCGTTGTTGTTGTTCAGTTGCTCAGTTGTGTTGGACTCTGTGACCCCCATGAAGTGCATAGTGCCAGGCTTCCCTGGCCTTCACCATCTCCCGGAGTTTGTTCAAACTTATGTCCACTGAGTCGGTGCTGCCATCCAGCCATCTCATCGTCTGTTGCCCCCTACTCCTCTTGCCCTCTATCTTTCCCAGCATCAGGGGCTGTTCCAATAAGTTGACTATTTGCATCAAGTGGCCAAAGAATTGCAGCTTCAGCATCAGTCTTTCCAATGAATATTCAGGATTGATTTCCTTTAGGATTTACTGGTTTGATCTCCTTGCAGTCCAGGGGACTCTCAAGAGTGTTCTCCAATACCACAGTTCGAAAGCATCAATTCTTCGGTGCTCAGCCTTCTTTATGGGCCTACTCTCACATCTGTACATGACTACTGGAAAACCATAGTTTTGACTATATACACCTTTGTCAGCAAAGTGATTATGTTGTCTAGGTTTGTCATAGCTTTTCTTCCAAGGAGCAAGCGTCTTTAATTTCATGGCTGCAGCCACCGTTTGCAGTGATTTTGGAGCCCAAGAAAATAAAATATGTCAGTGTTTCCACTTTCTCCCCCTGTATTTGTGAAGTGATGGGACTGGATGCCATGATCTTCGTTTTTTGGATGTTGAGTTTTAAGCCCGCTTTTTCACCTTCATCAAGAGGCTCTTTGCTTCTGGACTTCTGGTTAAATCTGCCTCTGCATATTTATCCCTACTTGCCTTCCCTTTACCTGTTTCTGTCCTCCTGGGGCTCATCCTCTTATCTTCTCTCAAAGTTGCCTGTCTCCTTTCTCTATTTCCCAAATTCTCTGAGTTGCATCTCTGTTTTTTCTTTTATTATTTCTATTTCTAAGGCGTAGAATCAAGACGCAACTTGACAGCACGTGTCACATGAATTTACGTTTTGTAATCTGAATGCATACAGTCCTGAGATGTATTTTCAAGGTGTATTTTCTATGAAAATGTGTAAGTTTAGCCCTTTCATTAAAAGGTAATTCAAGTTCATTCTAAAATTGTAACATGTATAAGTATAGCACAGTATGGTATGGTCTGGAATATGTGAGTGTTTGGCAACTACTGCTGTGGGTCAAGTCTGGCCCTCTTCTTGTTTTTATATCATCTTTGGGCAAAGAATGGCTTCTGCAGTTTTTAAATGTTTGAAAAAGTGTGGTCCAGTGGCTAAGACTCCAAGCTCCCAATACAGGGGTCCCAGGTTTGATACCTGAGCCGGGATCGATGTTCCACATATTGTGACTAAAGATACTGCATGTGCGACCAAGACCTGGTACAGCCAAATGAATCATTAAATACAAATAAATATTAAAAAGGGCTTCCCAGGTGGCGCTAGTGGCAAAGAACGAGCCTGCCAGCACAGGAGACATAAAGAGACTTGGGTTCAATCCCTGTGTCGGGAAGATCCCTTGGAGGAAGGCACGACAATCCACTCCAGTATCATTGCCTGGAGAATCCCCTGGACAGAGAAGCCTGGCGGGCTACAGGCCACAGGGTCAAAAAGGGTTGGACACAACTGAAGTGACTTACCACAAATATTAAAAAAAAATAAAGCACTAAGTGGGAAACAACACTTACAGTTGCACCTCCAGTTCTCTTGGCAAAAGTAGAGAAAAAGCATGTAAAGTTGTGCCAGGAGGAAAGCCCTGCCTCAGTTATGACAAGAAATTAATATGTCCAGAGGTGGAAATTCACATACAGGAGGATTAAATGATAGTTCTCACAATATGTTCATAAAAACGTAATAAAGTGCTTTCCTATGCTACATATGCTCTGTGTGTGTGTCCATATTATAAGGCAGGGTATATAAACACGTGCTTTTCATACTGTGGATTACAGAACCATATAATGGACCAGGAGATAAAAGAGATCTCAAGATACAAAGAGATTTTGTTAGGTTGCTTTTCTCATTTTTTTTCAAAAAAATTTTTTTTTCTCATTTATTTGGCTGTGCTGAGTCTCACTTGTGGCATGTGGGATCTAACTCCCTGACCAGGGATCAAACCCAAGCCCCCGCATTGGGAACATGAAGTCTTAGCCACTGGGCCACCTGGGAAGTCCCTCTTCTCTCATCATATACCTTAGTTCATTACAAATTAATCTGTTTCCAAGATGACAGTTCTGCAGAGTTAAACATTTATTGAGCTGTCGTTAAATATTAGGCATTGTGTTAGGTGCTGAGTATGCAAAGAAAAGTGTAACCTGGCCCCTTGGCCTTTGGAGATTGTAGTAAATGAACTAGCGAAAATTGTATCTTCTAAAGTGTTGTTTTCTGCTATCAGAATGATAGGAATATGAACCAGTAATTTTACTTCTAGGTACCCACTCCAAAGAATTAAAAGTAGTTAGGCCAACAAATACCTACACATAAATATTCATAGAAATATTATTCACAGTAGCCAAAAGGCAGGAAACAGCCTTATCCTTCTGCTGATGAATGGTAACCACAATGTGGCCTATACATAAAGTGGGATATTGTTCAACCGCTAAGAAAATAGCGTTCTGATTCTACAATATGGATGTACCTTGAAAATTTAAGCTAGGTGAAGGAAAGAAGACAAAGTGTCACATCTCACACATCCAGAATAGATAGGTTTGTAGAGACATAAAGCAGGTTGGTGGTTGTCAGCGGCTGAGAGGAAGAGAGTGGACAGTGACTGCTTGGTGGGTATAGGCTCCTCTTTCGGGGTGATGAAAATATTTTGGAGCCAGATAAAGGTGATGGTTGTGTAACACTGTGGCTATGCTAAATGTGGCTGAATTGTACACTCTAATGGGGTTAGTTTTACATTTTATGTGACTATAAAATATTCTATTTCTGTGAATTTCACTTTAAAAACAGTAAATTTGTAAATAAACACAACCAGCATCACAGTTGTGGTATTAGCGCATTACTGCGTGCTTACCATGGCCTGTAGACTCTTCACATGGATTATCTTGTTGAATCCTCAAATTAACCCAGTGAGGGAGATGCCATTAGTATAAGCATCTTACGGACGGACAAACAGAAGTTTAGAAGAGTTGGGTGATGTGTCTCAAGTCACACAGCTTATAAGAATCGCTCATAAGGTCCCCACTCTGGCAGTGAGAGTCTCACACTTGCGCTTCTCAGCCTGTCTGCTCATTGATCAGGATCCCTTGGATCTCTGTCCTTTCATTTCCCAGTGCCTACTTCCCCCACATATGCGGCTCCTACTTCCCAACCTGCTGGGTGAGTCTGAAGGTCAAACAACTCAGGAAAGGTGACCTTCAATTTCACTGCTGACTCTGGGCTTCCGGAACCCAGGTGACTCAGCAGGGGGCCTGAGCCGCAGCTGTGGTCCTTCCGGCCCACCTTTGCCCTAGTTTCTTTCTAGATGAAATCTCTGTGCCTTTATTAAACAGCAGCACCTGCCTTTGGTCACAAGAGCCCAGCCACTTTCTCTCATCAGTCATGGACATGCTTCAGTGGTTCTTCCTTTTCTCTTCTATTCGTCAACTTTTCTCTCCACTGACCCATTTTACCAGCATATTTAGCTCCACCCCTCTTGCAAGCCTCCATCCCACTTCTCTTTCCTTTACAGCAAAAGTCCTCATAATGTTTGACCTGATGCTGGGAAAGATTGACGGCAAGAGGAGAAGATGGTTGGAGGGCATCATTGACTCAATGGACTTGAGTTTGAGCAAACTTCGGGAGATAGTGAAGGACAGGGAAGCCTGGCGTGCTACAGTTCATGGGGTCGCAGACTCAGACACCAACTGAGCAACTGAACAACAAAAACAAATGTTTGTCTGATCTCTCTGTCTTCAGTCTCTCTCCTACCCTTCACTCTAAATTTGCTAGAGGTCTCTGCTCCACCCTCTACCATGACTTCTTTGGTTAAGGTCCCCAAGCATCTCCCCATGCCTAGACCCCAGGTTGACACTCAGTTCTCACCTACTTCATCTATAGCAGCATTCGGTGCAGTTTCATCTCTTCTCCAAGACTTTCTTCCTTTGGCTTCCAGAACATTTACTCTCTTCATTTTCCTCCCTGCTCAGCCTCCATGGCTATTTTAATCTTTCTTCTCTGACCTGTTAGATCAGAGGTTCCCAGAGCTGCATCCTGAACCTCTTCTCTCCTCCCCCTGTATCACTCATATGTGGAGATGGGATCTAGTTTTATGACCTTAAGTACCATCTATATTGGACTTCCGAGGTGGCAGAGTGGTAGAGAATCTATCTGCCAAAGTAGGAGACGCAAGACACATGGGTTTGATCCTTGGGTGAAGATCCACTGAAGAAGGAAATGGTAACCTACTCCAGTATTCTTGCCTGGAAAATTCCATGGACAGAAGAGACTGGCAGGCTACAGTCCATGGGATCTCAAAGAGTTGGACCCATCTGAGCACACATGCACACACACATCATTATATGCTGATGACTCCCAGATAAAATCAACCTGGACAGCTCTCCTCAGTCTAGGAGAGCAGACCTACATCTTCAAGTGCTTACTTAACATCTCCATGTGACTGCCTAAAAGATATCTCAAATTTAAAGCACTTACAACTGAATTTCTACACTTCCCTAAAAGCCAATTTATCACAGTTCTTTCCAAGTCTGTTAATGACTGTGTCTGCCTTCCAGTTGCTCAGACTAACAACCTTGGAGTCATCCCAGACTCCCCTTTCTCTCACTCTGCCATCCAGCCTGTCAGGAAAGCCTTTCAGTTCAGTTCAGTTGCTCAGTCATGTCCACCTCTTTGCGACCCCGTGAATCGCAGCATGCCAGGCCTCCCTGTCCATCACCAGCTCCCAGAGTTCACCCAGACTTACGTCCATCGAGTCAGTGATGCCATCCAGCCATCTCATCCTCTGTCGTCCCCTTCTCCTCCTGCCCCCAATCCTTCCCAGCATCAGAGTCTTTTCCAATGAGTCAACTCTTCGCATGAGGTGGCCAAAGTACTGGAGTTTCAGCTTTAGCATCATTCCTTCCAAAGAAATCCCAGGGCTGATCTCCTTCAGAATGGACTGGTTGGGACCGTCAAGAGTCTTCTCCAACACCACAGTTCAAAAGCATCAATTCTTTGGCGCTCAGCTTTCTTCACAGTCCAACTCTCACATCCATACATGACCACTGGAAAAACCATAGCCTTGACTAGATGGACCTTTGTTGGCAAAGTAATGTCTCTGCTTTTGAATATGCTATCTAGGTTGGTCGTAACGTTCCTTCCAATGAGTAGGCATCTTTTAATTTCATGGCTGTAGTCACCATCTGCAGTGATTTTGGAGCCCCAAAAAATTAAGTCTGACACTGTTTCCATTGTTTCCCCATCTATTTCCCATGAAGTGATGGGACCAGATGCCATGATCTTCGTTTTCTGAATGTTGAGCTTTAAGCCAACTTTTTCACTCTCCACTTTCACTTTCAAGAGGCTTTTTAGTTCCTCTTCACTTTCTGCCATAATGGTGGTGTCATCTGCATATCTGAGGTTATTGGTATTTCTGCCGGAAATCTTAAATCCAGCTTGTGTTTCTTCCAGTCCAGCGTTTCTCATGATGTACTCTGCATATAAGTTAAATAAGCAGGGTGACAATGTACAGCCTTGATGTATTCATTTTCCTATTTGGAACCAGTCTGTTGTTCCATGTCCAGTTCTAACTGTTGCTTCCTGACCTGCATACAGATTTCTCAAGAGGCAGGTCTCAAGGTCAGGTGGTCTGGTATTCCCATCTCTGTCAGAATTTTCCATAGTTTATTGTGATCCACAGAGTCAAAGGCTTTGGAATAGCAAGAAGAGGAAAGCCTTTACCTGTGTCCAATAGCGAAAAAGAAAAAAAGGGCACCCACTATGGAGAACAGTATGAAGATGTCTCCAAAAACTGAAATTAGAGTTACCATATTATCCGGTAATCTCATTCCTGGACATATATCTGGACAAAGCTGTAATTCAAAATGATATACACACCCTTATATTCATAACAGCACTATTCCCAATAGCAAAGATATGGAAACAAACTAAACATACATTGACAGATAAATGGATAAAGGAGATGTGGTATACACATATATTTTGGCCACCTGATGTGAAGAGTTGACTCATTGGAAAGGACCCTGATGCAGGGAAATGAAGGCAAAATGAGAAGAGGGCAGCAGAGGATGAGATGTTTAGATAGCATCATCAACTCAATGGACATGAATTTGAGGAATCTCCAGGAGACAGTGAAAGACAGGAAAGCCTGGCGGGCTGCAGTCCAGAGTTGAAGATGACTTAGTGACTGAACAACAAACAACAATATTATATATACTACATTTGATATATATAATGGAATATTACTCAGCCATAAAAAGAAGGAAATAGTACCATATGCAGTTACATGGATGGACCTAGTGATTATCAGATTAAGTGAAGTAAGTCAGAAAGAGAAAGACAAATACTTCATGATATCACTTATACGTGGAATCTAAACCATAACAGAAATGGGATTTCCCTGGGGGTCTTTAGCTCACACCATTGCTAGCTGGATAAAGAACTGGGACTGGATGACAATTATTGAGATAATTTGCTACACAGCAAAAACTTAGCTGAAAACTGGATAAACCACCTTTAATTGATTTCTCTTTTATTTGCCTAATTAGATGAAAAATTATTTAATGCAACAATGTGTATGTAAGTTACCTCGTTTTATAACTTGAAGTCCTTGACCTTTCTAAGTGCTGTCACTCACAAATCTCACTGGTAGGAGTAGGCTTTGTTGTTGTTTTACTGTATTTCTCTTAGGAACCACATCTAGTTTCAAAAAGGCTTGTATTTTTAAAGCCCAAAGCAAAGGACTACAAAAGTAAACTCTTGAAATTTTCAGACCCTTGAACAGACGTTTGTGACATCTGGTTTCTTGAAATCTTCTAATGAACATCATCTCCAACTGCAGAGAAAAATTCAACGCCACAAGAAAGAAGAGAAAGACTTTCGTCCAAAGGGTCTTACCTACTACCTGCCCAAACGTGCTACCTTAGAAATGGTTAAGTATTTTCAAGGGTTTTCTGTCATTCAACTAAAGGGAAATTATTCTAAACGTTTTCCGTATGTTTTGAACAATAATAAAAAGGAATATTTTTAGAGCATTGTTCCCTATGCCAAGATGTGAAAGTCACAGTCATCTTTCGATCAGGGAGCCATAATGATGGACATGAATTTCTCATTTATTTTATGAAATTGTAATAAATGACTAAATCAGGAAATCATAATTGCATTTCCCAAATGGCATGAGTAAAAGCCATTAAGGATGCCAGGAAATTTGGGGGAGGGAACAAGCTTCTTTCAGGAATAAAGCCCCCAAACAAAAAGCAGCTGTTTTTAAACATTTGACGTGCAGAAAGACGAATTCCACCCTAACCATTGTTTCACAAAGTGCAAGAACGTCCCAAAGGGTTCTTTTCACTGCAAATGCTTTTGCCCCTGTTATGAAATCATAGTATCTGCTTCTAAAGTCTGCTCTTAATTTTCATCAAATCTGAAGGCAAAAATGAAAAATATGTCACCCTCGTCTTTCGAATTTTTTTTTATCTTTTGAATTTTAAAATGTATTTATCTTGGCCGGTGTGGAGAATATTTCCAGGTAGACAGTATTACTCTCTTTGATATGAAATGAGATATATTTTGAAATGCCAACCAACAACCAGTTTCATGGGAAAAACATGAGATACTCATGCTGATCTATTGCACGTTAAGGTGGGGATAGCAGTGTATGTGTGTGACCTTTCAATAAATATCCTTCCATTGAAAAAACACACTTTGATGCTGACACTTTAACAGGTGAACTGAGCACATAATCTTACAGTGAATTAGAGAAAGAGTCAATGAAATCATTAAGCACAAACTGTCTGATTAGCAAACTAATTTATGAGATGCTCATTTTCCTCTTCTTTGCTCTTTTTGCATGATAAGTTGCTTCAGTCCTGTCCGACTATGTGTGATCCTATGGCCTGTAGCCTGCCAGGCTCCTCTGTCCATGGAATTCTCCAGGCAACAATACTGGGAGTGGGATGCCATGCCCTCCTCCAGGGGATCTTCCCGACTCAGGGATTGAACCTAGATGTCCTGCATAACAGGCAGATTCTTTACGGTCTGATCCACTAGGGAAGACTTTTTGCTCTTTAAGTAAATGAGTTTCTCGACCTTATTTTGGGCTCACTTGGTAAAGAATCCACCTGCCAATGCAGAAGACGTGTGTTTGATACACCCGCCAATATTTATTTTTTACTTTTTTAACTTTTTTTTTTCTGGATGTGGGCCATTTTTTAAGTCATTATTGAATTTTTTTAAATATAATACTGTTTATTTTTTATGTTTTGGTTTTTTTGCTAGAAAGGCATGTGGGATCTTAGTTCCCTGACCAGGGATTGAACCCACACCCTCTGTACTGGAAGGCAAAGTCTTAACCACTGCACCACCAGGGGAGTCTCTACTCCTAATTTTTTTTTTAATTTTATTTTTTTAAATTAACTAATTTGTTTATTTTACTTTACAATATTGTATTGGTTTTGCCATACATTGACTTGAATCCACCATGAGTGTACATGTGTTCCCCATCCTGAACCCCCCCCCCACCTCCCTCCCCATCCCATCCCTCTGGGTCATCCCAGTGCACCAGCCCCGAGCACCCTATATCATGCATCAAACCTGGACTGGCGATTCATTTCACATATATTATACATGTTTCAATGCCATTCTCCCATATTATCCCACCCTCGCCCTCTCCCAGAGTCCAAAAGATTGTTCTATACATCTGTGTCTCTTTTGCTGTCTCGCATACAGGGTTATCATTACCTTCTTTCTAAATTCCATATATATGCGTTAGTATACTGTATTGGTGGTTTTCTTTCTGGTTTACTTCACTCTGTATAATAGGCTCCAGTTTCATCCACCTCATTAGAACTGATTCAAATGTACTCTTTTTAATGGCTGAGTAATACTCCATTGTGTATATGTACCACAGCTTTCTTATCCATTCATCTGCTGATGGACATCTAGGTTGCTTCCATGTCCTGGCTATTATAAACAGTGCTGCGATGAACATTGGGGTACATGTGTCTCTTTCAATTCTGGTTTCCTTAGTGTGTATGCCCAGCAGTGGGATTGCTGGGTCATATGGCAGTTCTATTTCCAGTTTTTTAAGGAATCTCCACACTGTTCTCCATAGTGGCTGTACTAGTTTGCATTCCTACCAACAGTGTAAGCGGGTTCCCTTTTCTCCACACCCTCTCCAGCATTTATTGCTTGTAGACTTTTAGATCGCAGCCATTCTGACTGGCATGAAATGGTACCCCATTGTGGTTTTGATTTGCATTTCTCTGATAATGAGTGATGTTGAGCATCTTTTCATGTGTTTGTTAGCCGTCTGTATATCTTCTTTGGAGAAATGTTTGTTTAGTTCTTTGGCCCACTTTTTGATTGGGTCTTTTATTTTTCTGGAATTGAGCTGCAGGAGTTGCTTGTATATTTTTGAGATTAATTCTTTGTTCATTGCTTCATTTGCTATTATTTTCTCCCATTCTGAAGGCTGTCTTTTCACCTTGCTTATAGTTTCCTTTGTTGTGCAGAGCTTTTAATTTTAATTAGGTCCCATTTGTTTATTTTTGCTTTTATTTCCAATACTCTGGGAGGTGGGTCATAGAGGATCCTGCTGTGGTTTATGTCGGAGAGTGTTTTGCCTATGTTTTCCTCTAGGAGTTTAATAGCTTCTGGTCTTATGTTTGGATCTTTAATCCATTTTGAGTTTATTTTTGTGTATGGTGTTAGAAAGTGTTCCAGTTTCATTCTTTAATTTTAAATTGTCTTATTCCACCTGCCAATGCAGGAGACACAAGAGTCACAGATTCAATCCTTGGGTCAGAAAGATTCCCCTGGAGTAGGAAATGGCAACCCACTGTAGTATTATTGCCTAGAAAGTTTCATGGACAGAGGAACCTGGCCAGCCTGTGGTGTTGCAAAGAATTGGACATGACTGAGCATGCATGCACACAGGCACATTTCTCTGACTCTATGAATTAGGACTACTGGCTTATCACGACATTTGAATTAATTGAGCAGGGAATTCCCTCTTGGGAATAAGATTATTTTAACAAACAACATGGAAATAATTTGTGTTATGTTACATATATGAGTGGGAATAAAGTGAAAATTATTCTCAGTCTATATGCACTTATGTCTTTGGCTAATGGCAGCTTGCCAGAAGCCTATGGTCAGTATATGTAAAATGTTACTTATTGAGAGTAATGGGAACCCTTTGTGACCTCCAATTTCAATTTCTTATAGCTTCAGTTCAGTTCAGTTCAGTCGCTCAGCCGTGTCCGACTCTTTGCGACCCCATGAATCGCAGCACGCCAGGCCTCCCTGTCCATCACCAACTCCCGGAGTTCACCCAGACTCACGTCCATCGAGTCAGTGATGCCAGCCAGCCATCTCATCCTCTGGCGTCCCCTTCTCCTCCTGCCCCCAATCTCTCCCAGCATCAGAGTCTTTTCCAATGAGTCAACTCTTCACATGAGGTGGCCAAAGTACTGGAGTTTCAGCTTTAGCATCATTCCTTCCAAAAGAAATCCCAGGGCTCATTTCCTTCAGAATGGACTGGTTGGATCTCCTTCTTAGAGGAGTTAAAAGAACTGATGATGGAACGCTTGTAACAGATTCTGCATCATGACCTAGTCATTCTGCAACACATTTTCTCCAGGACATATTTTCCCCCAAAGTCATCACTCAGAATGCTGCCTTCTCTCTTAGGGAGAAAGCCCCAGAAGGTCAAAGTCAAAGGCCTCCCCTTTGACCCATGACCAACGTGTGTTATAGATCTGTGTGGGAATCTGTTGCATGTGACAGGGTCTTCTATTTCAAGGCTTTGCAATAACAATCTAGAATGGAGACTTTTGCAAAGGTGAAGTGGCAGTGTGTTGGGGCCAATGATATAACTTCTCATTTGGGGATATTTTTCTCAAAGGGTTTCCTCTGAGGTCCTGGGACCCCATAGCCACTAAAGGATCTCTGATTTGGCCACAAACAGAACATAGGATCCACCAACCCAATTCTTTTTTGGATCTGTCTGCATTTTCCCCATTTCAGTCTATTTTTGGTAACTGGCTACAAGATCATATAAACAGCTATGAAAGCCCAAGAACGAAGCATGCAATTGCATTCATTTTGGAGAACATTAATTGCGTGCCTATGGTTTGGAGAGCTTTGCCCTGGGTCCTGAATGTAAACTGTGGGCTTTGCTCTCCTCACATGGAGCCCAAGTTCCCATTTAAATGGGGGCATGTTTGCACGTACACACAGATGCCAGCACCCAGCCACCGAAGTGCAAACACTGTTAACCTGTGACTCACAAATCTACCCAGACTGGAGAAGGCAAGTTACAATTTAGGGATACCCTTGATGCAAACATACTCAAACCCGATCTTCCAGACGTGACAACTTGAAATGTACATGAATATGGGGGACAGCAAAGGTCCTTTGCCAACAAAGGTGAGAGTAGTCAAAGCTATGGTTTTTCCAGTGGTCATGTATGGATGTGAGAGTTGGACCATAAAGAAGGCTGAGCACCGAAGAATTGATGCTTTTGAGCTGTGATGTTGGAGAAGACTCTTGAGAGTCCCTTGGGTTGCAAGAAGATCAAACCGTCAATCCTAAAGAAAATAAATCCTGAATATTCACTGGAGGGATTGATGCTGAAGCTGAAGCTCCAATACTTTGGCCACCTGATGTGAAGAGCCAACTCATTAGAAAAGACCCTAATCTTGGGAAAGATTGAAGGCAGGAGGAGACAGGGGATGACAGAGGATGAGACGGTTGGATGGCATTACTGACTCAAGTTTGACATGATTTTTACCAAGCTCTGGGAGATGGTGAAAAACAGGGAGGCCTGGTGTGCTGCAGTCCATGGAGTCACAGAGAGTCAGACACAACTCAGCGACTGAACAACATGAGGGACGGCCATGGGCTCTGTCTGTCCGGTGGCTCCGGTTTACAGGGAAACACGTTAGAACAAGCTAACCAGGGGCAAAGGAATTGTCCAGGAGTGCAGGATTTAGTTGAGAGGAAGTTATTACCTATTTTGGTCTTTTGATTTCTTCTAGATATTTCAATTATCATAGCGGATAGAAGTGAACTGGAGAAATCAGAGATTCTTGCCTGCAATGCAGGAATCTCAGGTTCGATCTCTAGGTTGGGAAGATCTCCTGGAGAAGGGCATGGCAACCCACTCCAGTATACTTGCCTGGAGAATCCCACGGACAGAGGAGCCTGGTGGGCTATAGTCCATGGGGTTGCAAAGAACTGGACACAACTGAGCGATTAACATTCGTTTTTTCTGATTTAATATTGGTCTCTGATTTCAGCATTCTTCTTTTAGAACTTTGAGTGGGTCACAGATTTCTTAAGCTTTAGTTTATCTGGAGGAAAAGCACAGACATCCTTCTTATATAGACTCATGGGTATTACAAAACAGGGCAATTTCAGGTCCACCACATCCTGGTACAGCATATGCAATTTGACTAAAGACCAGCTTACATACAGGATTGGAGGTGGAGGTGGGTAACAGGGATAAAGCAGCAGATTCCAGCCTTTCTGCCTTCATGAAAGCAACAATCCTTGTTTTTCTCAATCCCAGGTACCCCAATGTTATCCATCTTGAGCAGCATCTTTCAGGCTATGAGTAGGGCTTCATTACGTTGGGAGACCAACTGTCCTACTTTGTCCGGAACAGTCCTGATTCCAGTCCTAAAAGTTCATGCATCCCAGGAACGGCCCCCAGCCCTGGGACAAAAAATTTTAGAAACTGCTTCTTACAGTTTCTACCTTTTAGAGATATAAAAGACAGTACTATATCAAGGCACTTAATGAGTTCTTCAGCAAAGATACCTGTTGAAACTCATTGTTTCCTAAATTTTTTGGCCATAGAACCCTTGACAACATCTCTTTAACACTGTTGATTTTAACTTGAAAAATACTCTTATGGTTACAAGGATATTGTGATTTGTAAGAAGAAGTGTATTTCTGATATATATTTGGTTTTTGTGGTTTCTGGTATACAACTCCTCAAACCCTTGGAATTTCCCAAGCAGTATGAGAAATGCGAGCATCTTTGGTCATAATATTTGGTCTCTAGTCTTCAGTTAGTGAAAGCCTGATGGCTTCACTTCTGTGCCATCAGGGTAAAATGAGTGTCTTGTTATTCATAACAAGCCCCTTTTCCAGCACGGCTAGATTTATGTTAACGAGGTAAATTTTGGAGAGCGAATAAAGAATGGGGACAGGTTGGTAGGGAATCAACCATGAACTTTCTGGCCCTTAGTGATTTCTGGAGAGGGAAGAGAGGCTAGATGTTGAACCCATCACCAATGGCCAGTAATTTAATCAGTCGTGCCTGTAATGAAGGCTACATAAAAATCCCAAAAGAATGGGTTCAGAGCATCTCTGAGTTTGTGAACACTTGGAGATTTGAGAATAGTGACCTCTTGAGAGAGCTCTTGTCCTCTCCCCATACGTCTTTGCTCTACACATCTCCTCCATCTGGCTGTTCCTGAATTGTATCCTTTTAGAATAAACCAGTCGCTCAGTCGTGTCTGACTCTTTGCGACCCCATGGACTGTAGCCTACCACGCTCCTCCGTCCATGGAATTTTCCAGGCAAGAGTACTGGAGTGGGTTGCCATTTCCTTCTCCAGGGGATCTTCCCAACCCAGGGATGGAACCTGGGTCTCCCGCATTGCAAACAGACACTTTTACCATCTGAGCCACCAGGGAAGCTCAGAATAAACCAGTGATCTAGTAAGTAAAATGTTTCTCCAAGTTCTATGAACAGGTGTTGTTGGGACCTCTGACCTCTAGCCAGTTTGTAGGTCAGAAGCCCAGGTGACAATCTAGGCTTGCTTTGGTGCCTCAAGTGGGGGCAGCCATGCGGATGAGCCCTTAACCTGTGGGCTCTGACACTGTCTCCTGGCGGAGAGTGACAGAACTGACTTGAATTGGAGGACAACCCGCTGGTGGGGTAAGGAAATAATCTCAAACTCACACACTGAAATTAAACATAGACTTTTTAGTTGCCCTTTTCAATCTTGTGGAGTAATGAATGTATCGAGCATTGTTTTCTATTAAGCAAGTTTCTGGAAGCACCTACCACCCTTCCCTATTTCACTAGTGGAATGGGTTGCCGTTTCTTTCTTCAGAGGATCTTCCCAAACCAGGGATGGAACCGCGTCTCTTATGTCTCCTGCATTGACAGGCAGATTCTTTACCACTGAGCCACCTGGAAAACCCTGTTTTTATATATATTTTGTTGTTATGCACCAACATTGTGTTGGGGCTTCCCTGTTGGCTTAGATGGTAAAAAATCTGCCTGTAATGTGGGAGACCAGGGTTCGATCTCTGGGTCAGGAAGATCCCTGGGAGAAGGGAATGGCTACCCACTCCGGTATTCTTGCCTGGAGAATTCAATGGACTTAGGAGCCTGGCGGGCTACAGTCCATGGGGTTGAGACGAGTCGGACACGACTGAGCAAATAACACTTTCACTCCATTTTCAACTTATAAAATTTGTTTTTTTAAAGTGCCTCTTATGTGTTTCCTACATCCATTAGTTTGTATTATCCTTTAACAAAGGAAAGAAACCATAGCCCATCCTATGTCCTATTTTCATAATTTTGAAATTAACTTCTACCTTCAAAGAGGAAAGTTGGCAGGTAGGTCATTGTTCTTGTGCAGGTTGTACCCAGGTCATAGATCACAGAGTGACTTCAAAGGACACTCAGCCCACACACTACTGTATACAAGACAGATAACCAGTAAGGGCCTACTGGATAGCACAGGAAACACGACTCAGTATTCTGTGATAACCTATATGAGAAAAGAATCTGAAAAAGAGTGAATATATGTATAACTAAATCACTTTGCTGTACACCTGAAACTAACGCAACATTGTAAATCAACTATAGTTCAATAATTTTTTTTTAAGGCAAAAAATAAAAAAAAAAGAGATGTGTTTCTGATTCCCACTTCTGACTAAGAAGGCACTTTTCCCTCAGTGACAAGGTGTTACAAGCAATGGTTAGAGGTGTCTAGAATCATTTATAAGTGGAATAAGCTTCTGTGCTCTGACCTAAGAAATTTCCCACTGCAAACCTAACGGTGGTGCTTAGGGTCTAGCATGTGATTGGCTCAGAAATATTTGTACTGAATGGAACTAATCTTCACTTATACTCTTGCTTCCATGGGGGTGGGGGTGGGGGGTGAGGGGATGGATTTTGAATTACAAATATTTATAACACAACTTGTTTAAAAATTGGAGATAATCTGTATTTATTTATTGTCTTTTCATTTTTTGCTTTTAATTTATTTTTAAAATTTATTTATTTTAATTGGATGATAATTACTTTTACAATATGGTGATTTTTTTTTTTTTTTTTTTTGCCATACATCAATATGAGTAGGCCATAGGCATATATGTGTACTCTCCGTTCGAAACACCCACCAACCTCCCCCCACCCCATTCTTCCAGGTTGTCATAGAGCACTGGCTTTGGGTGCCTTGCCTCATACATCAAATCTCACTGATAACTTGTATTTATATTTAAAGATTGCCTTAGAAGAGACTGTAAGGATCTAAAGTTTACAGTCTGCACCATGTCTTTGTATTCGCCACCAGAACAGTTCTATTTGAGACTATGTTTCAATCTTCTGAGAAGTGTATGAACAATCTCTTAGAATTTCAAGATGTCAGAATACAGTCTGTTCTCAAAAAACGGCAACTGGTGTTCAGTGTGTTCTCAAAAAATGGCGACTGGTGTTATCTTATTAGTTGGACAAGGTACCTCAGATCATCTACTTAGATGGATAAACAGGCTCAAGAAGATGAAGTTGCCTATCTCTGTAAATGTCAGGATGGGGGCAAGATTCTTAGTTTGATGAATTCTCATCATATCTCATCTCAATATTCTTCAGATTATTGCTTCTGAGAAAATATAAAGTGAGGATTCAATTCCAAGTCCATATGAGTTAGCGCAACCTCATTCCCCTTCCTCTTTGAATATCTATCAAATGGTATCATATTCTCTTTTTTAAAAAAAATCATTTATTTCATTTTTTAAGGTCTTTATTGAATTTGTTACAATATTACTTCTGTTTTGTGTTTTGGTTTTCTGGAACTCAGAAAACCTGGGATCAGCTCCCTGACCAGGGATCAAATCCACACCCCAAGCAAAATCTTAACCACTGGAAAGTGAAGTGAAAGTCACTCTAGTCGTGTCTGACTCTTTGTGACCCCATGGACTATACAGTCCATGGAATTCTCCAGGCCAGAATACTGGAGTGGGTAACTAGCTGTTCCCTTCTTCAGGTGATCTTCCCAACCCAGGATCAAACCCAGGCCTCCTGCACTGCAGGCAGATTCTTTACCAGCTGAGCCACAAGGGAAGCCCAAGAATACTGGGGTGGGTAACCTATCCCTTCTGCAGTGGATCTTTCTGATCCAGGAATCAAACTGGGTCTCCTGCATTGCAGGCAGATTCTTTACCAACTGAGCTAACCACTGGACCACGAGGGAAGTCCTGGCATTATATTTTCTATAACCAGTGCTGCATGATCAAATCAGACTTCCTCAATTTTTAGTCTGTGATGGAGATTATGTGAAGGATGTTTATTAGGAAGTGTATTCGATATGGACTCCTGCCAAAAAGAGAGAAAATTTGCTTGACTAAGTGTGGCAAGCTGAGCTGTGATGCAGTCTGGCAATAGCTTCAGCTCATCCCACTAGGAGCCCTGAAACGGAGGTGGTACTCAGAGCTGACTCCTCTTGGGGCAAAGATCTTGACCTTAATGACCCCTATGCATCAGTCACTGGATGTGGGCGTTGCAGAGGGGATGTGACTTTGAGTGAAGAAATTCCTTTTCACCATGGTGGTCATCATGGGGGCAGCACAATGACAGTCTGGGGCCTGCAGCATTGCCAGCAGCTGGGGGAGTGAGTTTTCATTCCTGAGCAGAGTCTGCACTGAGCCCTGCAAGGCCCACCATGGGCCTCATCCCATCTTTTCTCCCAGGCTGGAGATGATTAGATTAAAATGTCCTACACTAGCTTCTGTGATGCATCAAAGAACAGGACTGAAGCCAATATAGGAGTGGCTACAGAGCCAACTCCTTTTTGAAACAAATCTGGACAGATAATAATAATCCTTTTAATGTCAGCTTTTGGATGCTAATTCTGTTTACTTTGATAGAGTAGTGCTCAGTCGCTCTGTCCTGTCTGACTCTTTGGGGCCCCGTGGACTGTAGCCCGCCATACTCTTCTGTCTATGGGATTTTCCAGGCAAGAATACTGGAGTGGGTTGCTGTTTCCTTCTCTAGGGGATCTTCCTTATCCAGAGATCTAATCAGCTTCACTTGCATCTTCTGCATTGGTGGGTGGATTCTTTACACTAGTGCCACCTGGGATTTCCTGATTGAGTAGAGATGATGGTTAAAACAAAAACTCCTGAATTTAAAAAGGAGGAGGAGAATGAGGAAGATGGGGAGAGGAGGAAGGGGAGAAGAAGAAGAAGACAGCTATGGTGCCAGAGTATGGACATTTTTAAACATGTGTCATCTTTTTTGTATATTTCTGTGCAATCTTGTATTGTGTACTATTTAAAAAAAAAGATTGTGTGATATAAGTATAAATTCCTGTCCCCACCTATGAGAGAGACTTTGGAGCCCTGAATCTCAGGGCAAGCAAAGAATAGTGGCTGGTGACAGCCAGGCTGCTGAGAGAGTTAATTCTTAGGTAGGTTGATAAGAAGTCTGGGGTCCCCAGGGAGGAGAAATGGGTCTGGGGCTTTCGAGGAGGAGAAAAGGACAAACATTTTTTTCTACATTGCTTTGTCTTAGTCCCATAAGACAGTGTTTTCTTGAAGCCCAGAGCTAATGATTACACAACAAAATTCATCTTGCTCAAGGGTATGTTTTTCCTTTAACTCTGTACTAATGATTATATAATAACAATGTATCTTGCTGAAGGACATGTTTCTCCTTTTTAACAAGAACCTTCTAACTAATCTTGTTATTTTAAGATGTGTGTTGTGGGAGTGGGTCTGGTAAGACCTTTCTATTGTTAGTTCTCGGAGAAGGCAATGGCACCCCACTCCAATACTCTTGCCTGGAAAATCCCATGGACGGAGGAGCCTGGTAGGCTGCAGTCCTTGGGGTCGCTAAGAGTTGGACATGACTGAGTGACTTCACTTTCACTTTTCACTTTCATGCATTGGAGAAGGAAATGGTGACCCACTCCAGTGTTCTTGCCTGGAGAATCCCAGGGACGGGGAAGCCTGGTGGGCTGCCGTCTATGGGGTCACACAGAGTCGGACACGACTGAAGTGACTTAGCATAGCATAGCATAGCATAGCATTGTTAGTTCTAATCTTGTTAATTTGAGATGTATGTTGTGGGAATAGGTCTGGTAAAAGTATTTAAGGCCTTGATAAGGCTCTCTGTCCCCCTTCTGATGTCTATGTCGGAAGTTTTCTCTGTCCTTTTTCACTGTAATAAAATTTCTGCTACACAAAACCTCTTGAGTGATCAAGCCTGTCCCTGGCCCCTTGTCCCAAAGCTAATTCTTCTTCAGAGGTCAAGAATTTGGCATCGTTCACCGTAAGCTATCACTGCCAGAGCCAGACTGCTTGGTTCAGTTTCTCCACCACACATGGGCTATGTAACAGTGGGTCTCATGTTCCCAGGACCCTGCCTTAGGAGATGGTTGGAGAGTTTCACTTCAGTGAAAGTGGAAGTGTTAGTCACTCAGTCTTGACTGACTCTTTGTGACCCCATGGACTGTAGCCCGCCACGCTCCTCTATCCACAGAATTCTCCAGGCAGGAATACTGGAGTGGGTAGCCATTTCCTTCTCCAGGGGATATCTTCCCAACCGAGAGATCGAACCTGGGTGTCCTGCATTGCAGGCAGTTTCTTTACCTTTACTCCAGGGCACCGCTCAAAATATACAATCTCACAATGTGACCCAGCATTTCCACTCCTGGGTATATATCCAAAAAAACCCAAACATTAATTCCCATGTTCATTGTCCCATGTCCCATGTCCATGTTACAGGTCCCATGTCCCATATCCATGTTATATGTCCCATGTCCATGTAAATTGTCCCATTTACAATTGCCAAGATACAGAAGCAATCTTAGTGTCCATCAGCAGACGAAAGAATAAAGAAGATGTGATACAAATACACAATGCAATACTACTCAGCCATAAAAAAGAACAAAATTTTGGGACTTCTTGGGTTGTCCAGTGGTTAAGAGTCCACCTTCCAATACAGAGGACTTGGGTTCGATTCCTGGTCGGGGAACTAAGACCCCACATACCACAGGGCCACTAAGCCTGTGCACCACAACTGCCGAACTGTGGGCCCTGCAGCCCAAGCACCACATCTAGAAGGGGCCAGTGAACTGCAACTCCTGAGCCAGCACAAGCAGAAAAAAAGAAAGAAAGAACAAAATTTTCCATTCCAGCAATATGATGAACTTATGAACTTAGAGGGCATTATGCTAAATCAGACAAAGAAAGACAGTGTCTGATATCGCTTATATGTAAACTCTGAAAACTACAACAAGCTAGTGAACATAACATAAAGGAAGCAGACCTACAGATAAAGAGAACAGATTAGTGATTACCAGAGACTAGTGGTTACCACTGTCTCCAGTACCAGTGGTTACTGGAGAGGGAAGCGGGATGGGCATTACAGGGGTAGGGGAGTGGGAAGAACAAACTTATTGGGTATAAGATAGTCTCAAGGAAATATTGTACAACACAGGAAAGTTAGTCAATATTTTATAATAACTACAAGTGAAGTATAGCTTTTAAAAATTGTTAATCACTATATTGTACATCTGTAACATGTAATTATATGCATCAGTTTAGTTCAGTCACTCAGTCACATCTGACTCTTTGTGACCCCATGGACCTCAGTACGCCAGGCCTCCCTGTCCTCTCGCCTTCAATCTTTCCCAGCATCAGGGTCTTTTCCAATGAGTCAGTTCTTTGCATCAGGTGGCCAAAGTATTGGAGTTTCAGCTTCAGCATCAGTCTTTCCAATGAATATTCAGGCATCAACTATACATTAATAAAAAAATAAGCTATAGGTTCAAAAAAACAAAAAATATACAACCTCTATTTGCAGTTTCTTTTCCCAATGCATACCCTTCCAGCTGACCTCCATCCTAAATCTTTCAACTGTGCATCTGGAATGATCTGTTTTTTTCTTTTGTAAAGACTTTCTTCATATAATCAACCCATTGTAAACTATCTGCTCTCCTCTCAGAGGGTCACTGTTTTTCTTGAATTACTGGAGGCTGGTCTTTCTTTTACAGTCTATGTATTCTTAATCTGGGACAGGCATCAACATTGTCCTCAATCCCCTTTCCTGTGCCTGGATATCAATCTCCCTCAGGTGGAAATCCTCTTTGTTTTGGGTCATGCCATCCACCTAATCCACCCTCCATCCCTGTGGATCACTCATTTACTGGCCTTCTGATCTCTCCCACATTTAGGAAAGCCTTGGTAGTCAGTTCACAGTCATCTCTATGTCACCATCTGCAACATACAGGATCAGTTTGATGTCCATGTCAACAACCCCAGACATGATGACCTCTAAGGCTTCTTGATCTGAGAACCAATGCATGGACTTCCACTGCCTTTTAACATCTCTCTTTCACTAGCACTCCCTGTACCTTTTTGCCACCAAACAGTGTCACCTCTGAAAACTCCAACAGCTTAATGCTCCGGCTTGAGTCTGCCAAGAGGTCAACCTTGAGAAGAGACACCAGTCCAAGCAGTTTGTGCTTGTGCTCAGTCACTCAGTCACGTCTGACTCTTTGTGACTCTCTGGATTGTAGCCCACCAGGGTATTCTGTCCTTGGGATTTTTCAGGCAAGAATACTGGAGTGGGTTACCATTTCCTCCTCTGGGGGATCTTCTCCACCCAGGGATTGAACCCACATCTCCAGGGTCTCCTGCCTTGCAGGTGGATTCTTTATGCGATGAGTCATCTCAGCAGGGGACTGGGGTGACAAGGAAGAGAAGGAAAGAGAGCATCCCTTAGAGTTATCCCATCTGGAGGAAGGGAAAAGGAGCCAGGCAGTTATTCTCTGGTTCCCATAATTCCTTGGCTAAGGGCTGCTTCTACTGGACAGTAACTGCTTGGTGTTCTCGGCCTGAGAAGGTGTTGAGCTGAAAACAAGTAACAGTCTGGCTAGAGAAGGGGGCATAGAAATAAGGATTGGGGGTCACAGACAGCATCCACTTCACCTACCGATTCTCTTCTCTTCATGCTGTATTTCCCCTAAACATGCCTCTCATCTTTATTGAGGTCCTTAATCCCTTGACTCATTCATTTTCAGCTAAATGATCAGCCTCCTGGTACCACAATTCCTTCCATATGGAGTCTGGGTCCCGAGAACAATTTGAACTTCTTTCTCTCAAGCCTCTCAGATTCATTGTCTCCTGGCTGTTGTTTTCCTCTTCTTTCTTCTTTTCTTTTCTCAACCACAATTTGGTATTTCCCAACTAAGCTCAGACTATAATAGCTAGAAAGAATTGCCCACCCAGGCACACTGGTGCCACCGCAAATTAATGGAAATCTGTCTCCCAGTTTATTATATTTTTTTAACTTATTCTAGGTCAGCCCTCTCTTTAATAACTCTCAGCAACTCGGCTGAACTTTCCCTCTCTCCTCAAGGCATCTCCTCTGCTTTTATCCCGCTCATTCTCTGTCGATGACTCAGCCAGATTTCTTGCTGGAATGGTCTATATTTACTGCCTCTATTTTCTTCTTCTCTTCCTTCTTCCTCAACCTGGCCCATTGTGACTTCTAGCTCCATGACCACAATAAAAGAGATTTTTGCCCTGAGGCCAAACTCTGTGTCAACTTGATGGACACTCCTACTCTCATCTTTCTTCTTAGCAACATTCTTAGATATTTTCTGTTTTGGGAATTTTCCCATCTCTTCTTTTCTGTGCCACCAAACTATCTTAGTTTTCTACTTATCTTTCTGGCTAGTTCTTCTGTTTCTGAACAGTTTCATCATCTTCGATGCATCCACTGAATGTTTGAGCTCCTCAAAATTCTCTCTCAGACCCTGTCCTTTCCTTTGTAAACTTTCCAGAAATAGTCTTACTCTTTTGAAGCCTGTATTTTCTACCTACAGGTTAGCTTTCTCCTTTGGGATTTAGGCTCATATGTGCTGTCGTTTATGTTGAATGTCTCAAAGATACACTAATGTCTATATAGCTAAAAGTCAACTCATAATCTTTCTACCTAACCCAGTACCTTCAGGGTACTTCGTTTTAGCAATCCCTCCAGTCTGTGCAGACTGGAAATCTAGGAGCTAGCCTCAATTCTCTTTCACCTTATCTTACTGAATCTCACTTCTTAAGCATCTCTTGAAATCTTGAACTCATCCTTCAGTTTGCATCACTCCCACCTTTTTTGAGCTATAGTTATTTCTTTCCAGTATTACAAAGGTGGGTCCATCTTGTCCTCTCCCAACTCTTCTAATCCATTCTCTGAGTGGCAGCTGAAATCAACTTCATGAAATTCAAATGTGATCGTGTCCCCCTGCCCCCAGCCCCTCTTAAGATTCCTCAGTGGCTCCCTAGTACTTTTGGGATTAAGATGTGCCTTCCTGACATGTCCTATGAGGTCCTACTTCTTCTGGTCTTACTCATGTCTCCAGCTCACTCTGCTGCATCCGCACTGCCTGTATTTTCATTCTGACTCTTCCAATTCTCCCCACTTTTGCAGGACTTTTTCATACTCTGAACCCTCCTCCCATCTCTTTCTGTAATAGTTGACCCCAGCTTGTGGGTTGGAGTCACATCTTTTCATCAAGTAACATGTCCCACTTGTGTTACCTTAGCAAAGAAGGCTTTCTTGATACCTTAGTAGGTCAATTCCTTTTGCCATAAACTCTTACTGCATCATGAAAATCTTCATAGCATCTCTCCCAGTTTCAATTTTACCATCATTGGCGTGACTTTTTGATTAATGCCTGCCACTCCATCAGATTCTAAGCTCCAGGCAGACAAGGATGATGCTTATTGTGGTAACAGGGTACTTGGTCAATGCTCAGAACATATTTATTGCAAGAGTGACAATTTATGAGTGAACAATTTTCTATTTCCTAGAGAAAATCAAGTTTTGAGGTGTGAACACCCTCATTTTCCAACCCACACCTTAATGAGTTTTAGTCCCCAAAAGATCTCAGTTCTGGATGAGTCCTGTCCACTGTGCTCTTAATCGCATGCCCTCCCTGATCTGGTTCCAGTGATTTCATTTTTTTCAAATTTCAGTGTTTCTTCATTGCCTTATTCCTTTCTTGCATCCATTTATATTTTCAAGCCCCACCAGAAAAAAATATCCTCCCCAATCTTGCATTTTGTCTGCCTTCACTTCTCATTTTCGTGTGCTGTCACCTTCTCTAATATGAAATCAAATTCAAATCATTTTCTTGAACTCCAGACCCAAATTACCAACCAGTGACTTGGTATATTTATCTGTACGTATCAAGGGCTCTTCTAAAGCAACCTGTTTGAACTTGTTTGAACCTGCCCTGCCTTTCTTCCTTTGCGTGCTTACTAAGTCACTTCAGTAGTGTCCAGTTCTTTGCAACCCTATGGATTGTAGCCCACCAGGCTCCTCTATCCATGGGATTCTCCAGGCAAGAATACTGGAGTGGGCTGCCATTTCTTCCTCCAGGGGATCTTCCCGACCCAGGGCTCAAATCCACGTCTCATGTCTCTTGCATTGGCAGGTGGGTTCTTTACCACTAGTGCCACCTGGGGGTAAAAAGTAATATCCCTCACTCAACTACCAAATCAGCGTTCTGATCCTTATCCTAATTGTCTTTAGTTCAGTTCAGTTCAGTTGCTCAGTCGTGTCCCACTCTTTGTGACCCATGGATTGTGGCATGCCTGGCTTCCCTGTCCATCACCAACGCCCAAAGCTTGCTCAAACTCATATCTATCAAATCAGTGATGCCATCAAACCATCTCATCCTCCATTGTCCCCTTCTCCTCCCACCTTCAATCTTTCCCAGCATCAGGGCCTTTTCCAGTGGAGTCAGTTCTTTGCATCAGGCAGCCAAAGTATTGGAGTTTCAGCTTCAGCGTCAGTCCTTCCCATGAATATTCAGAACTGATTTCCTTTAGGATGGACTGGTTGGATCTCCTTGCAGTCCAAGGGACTCTCAAGAGTCTTCTACAGTACCACAGTCCGAAAGCCTCAATTCTGTGGTGCTCAGCTTTGTTTATCGTTCAATTCTCACTTCCATACTTGACTACTGGAAAAACTATGGCTTTGATTAGATGGATTTTGCTGGCAAAGTAATGTCTTTACTTTTTAATATGCTGTCAAGGTTGGTCATAGCTTTTCTTCCAAGGAACAGTTCAGTTCAGTTCAGTCGCTCAATCATGTCCTACTCTTTGTGACCCCATGAATCACAGCACGCCAGGCGTCCCTGTCCATCACCAACTCCCAGAGTTCACTCAGACTCACATCCATCAAGTCAGTGATGCCATCCAGCCATCTCATCCTCTGTCATCCCCTTCTCCTCCTGCCCCCAATCCCTCCCAGCATCAGAGTCTTTTCCAATGAGTCAACTCCTCGCATGAGGTGGCCAAAGTACTGGAGTTTCAGCTTTAGCATCATTCCTTCCAAAGAAATCCCAGGGCTGATCTCCTTCAGAATGGACTGGTTGGATCTCCTTGCAGTCCAAGGGACTCTCAAGAGTCTTATCCAACACCACAGTTCAAAAGCATCAATTCTTTGGCGCTCAGCCTTCTTCACAGTTCAACTCTCACATCCATACATGACCACTGGAAAAACCATAGCCTTGACTAGACGAACCTTTGTTGGCAAAGTAATGTCTCTGCTTTTGAATATGCTATCTAGGTTGGTCATAACTTTTCTTCCAAGGAGTAAGCGTCTTTTAATTTCATGGCTGCAGTCACCATCTGCAGTGATTTTGGAACCCCAAAAAATAAAGTCTGACACTGTTTCCACTGTTTCCCCATCTATTTCCCATGAAGTGATGGGACTGGATGCCATGATCTTCATTTTCTGAATGTTGAGCTTTAAGCCAACTTTTTCACTCTCCACTTTCACTTTCATCAAGAGGCTTTTTAGTTTCTCTTCACTTTCTGCCATAATGGTGGTGTCATCTGCATATCTGAAGTTATTGATATTTCTCCTGGCAATCTTAAATCTAGCTTGTGTTTCTTCCAGTCCAGCGTTTCTCATGATGTACTCTGCATATAAGTTAAATAAACAGGGTGACAATATACAGCCTTGACGTACTCCTTTTCCTATTTGGAACCAGTCTGTTGTTCCATGTCCAGTTCTAACTGTTTCTTCCTGACTTGCATATAGATTTCTCAAGAGGCAGGTCAAGTGGTCTGGTATTCCCATCTCTTTCAGAATTTTCCACAGTTTATTGTGATCCACACAGTCAAAGGCTTTGGCATAGTCAATAAGAAATAGATGTTTTTCTGGAACTCTCTTGCTTTTTCCATGATCCAGCAGATGTTGCAATTTGATCTCTAGTTCCTCTCCCTTTTCTAAAACCAGCTTGAACATCAGGAAGTTCACAGTTCACGTATTGCTGAAGCCTGGCTTGGAGAATTTTGAACATTACTTTACTAGCATGTGAGATGAGTGCAATTGTGTTTGAGCATTCTTTGGCATTGCCTTTCTTTGGGATTGGAATGACAACTGACCTTTTCCAGTCCTGTGGCTACTGCTGAGTTTTCCACATTTGCTGGCATATTGAGTGCAGCACTTTGGAACAAGTGTCTTTTAATTTCAAGGCTGCAGTTACCATATGCAGTGATTTTTGAGCCCAAGAAAATAAAGTCTGACACTGTTTCTATTGTTTCCCCATCTATTTGCCATGAAGTGATGGGACCGGATAACATGATCTTAGTTTTCTGAATGTTGAGTTTTAAGCCAGCTTTTTCACTCTCCTCTTTCATTTTCATCAAGAGGCTCTGTAGTTCCTCTTCACTTTCTGACATAAGGGTAGTGTCATCTGCATATCCGAGGTTATTGATATTTCTCCCAGCAATCTTGATTTCAACTTATGCTTCATACAGTGTGGCATTTCTCATGATGTACTCTACATATAATTTAAATAAGAAAGGTGACAGTATACAGCCTTGACATACTGTCAGTTGTCAGCTGTTCAGTTGTCCCACAGTTATGTCTGACTCTTTGTGACCCCATGAATTGCAGCACGTCAGGCCTCCGTGTCCATCACCAACTCCCGGAGTTCACCCAAACTCATGTCCATTGAGTTGGTGATACCATCCAGCCATCTCATCCTCTGTCATCCCCTTCTCCTCCTGCCCCCAATCCCTCCCAGCATCAGACTCTTTTCCAATGAGTCAACTCTTTGCATGAGGTGGCCAAAGTACTGGAGTTTCAGCTTTAGCATTGGTCCTTCCAAAGAGCACCCAGGACTGATCTCCTTTAGAATGGATTGGTTGGATCTCCTTGCAGTCCAAGGGACTGAGTCTTCTCCAACACCACAGTTCAAAAACATCAATTTTTCAGCACTCAGCCTTCTTCACAGTCCAACTCTCACGTCCATACATGACCACTGGAAAAACCATAGCCTTGACTAGATGGACCTTTGTTGGCAAAGTAATGTTTCTGCTTTTCAATACGCTATCTAGGTTGGTCATAACTTTCCTTCCAAGCAGTAAGCATCTTTTAATCTCATGGCTGCAGTCACCATCTGCAGTGATTTTGGAGCCCCAGAAAATAAACTCTACACATGGATATCACCAAATGGTCAACACCGAAATCAGATTGATTATATTCTTTGCAGCTAAAGATGGAGAAGCCCTATACAGTCAGCCAAAACAAGACCAGGAGCTAACTGTGGCTCAAATCATGAACTCCTTATTGCCAAATTCATACTTAAATTGAAGACAGTAGGGAAAACCACTAGACCATTCAGGTATGACCTAAATAAAATTCCTTATGATTATACAGCCTTGACGTACTCCTTTCCTAATTTGGAATCAGTCTATTGTCCCATATTTACTTCTAACAGTTGCTTCTTGATCTGCATACGGATTTCTCAGGAGGAGGGTAAGGTGGTCTGGTTTTCCTATCTCTTGAAGAATGTTCCACAGTTTGTTGTGATTCACATAGTCAAAGGCTTAGGCATAATCAATAAAGCAGAAGAAGATGATTTTCTGGGATTCTGTCACTTTTTCAATGATTCAACGGGTATTGGCAATTTGATCTCTGGTTTCTCTGCCTTTGCTAAATCCAGCTTGAACATCTGGAATTCTCGGTTCATGTACCATTGAAGCCTCACTCAGAGAATTTTGAGCATTACTTTACTAGCTTGTGAGATGAGTACAATTGTGTGGTAGTTTGAGCATTCTTTGGCATTGCCTTTCTTTGGGATTGGAATGAAAACTGACCTTTTCCAGTCCTGTGGTCACTGCTGAGTTTTCCAAATTTGCTGGCATATTGAGTGCAGCACTTTTACAGCATCATCTTTTAGGATTTGAAAATAGCTCAGCTGGAATTCCGTCACCTCTACTAGCTTTGTTTGTAGTGATGCTTCCTAAGGCCCACTTGACTTCATATTCCAGGATATCTGGCTCTAGGTGAGTGATCACACCATCGTGGTTATCTGAGTCATGAAGATCTTTTTTGTACAGTTCTGTGTATTCTTGCCACCTCTTCTTAATATCTTCTGCTTCTGTTAGGTCCATACAATTTCTGTCCTTTATTGAGCCCATCTTTGCATGAAATGTTCCCTTGGTATCTCTAATTTTCTTGAAGAGCTCTCTAGTCTTTCCCATTCTATTATTTTCCTCTATTTCTTCACACTGATCACTGAGGAAGGCTTTCTTATCTTTCCTTGCTATTCTTCGGAACTCTGCATTTAGATGGGTTTCCTTTTCTTCTTTGCCTTTAGCTTCTCTTCTTTTCTCAAATAACTTACTCTTTACTCCATTTAGTCAGCATGACTTGTCTATGGTGCTTCTTAAATACTGGTGGAATATCTGCATTTAGTCAGTACTGATTCTCATCATTAGTTCTGGGACTATGGAGAGAGCTCCCAAATATTCCCCTAGGTCACCACAGCCCCACTTTAGAAGTGTATTTACACTGCTATGGTGATCTTTCTAAGGTAATCTGGTCCTGAATAATCCACCTCCCCCAAGGTTCTCCGTACTCTCAAAAGCATTGGTGTTTATGCAAGTCCCTACATGATTATATCTTCAGTTTCACCTCTAGCTGTTCCTGCCATCATCCCCTCTGCTCCAGTTACTCCCAGCTGCTACTGCTACTGCTAAGTCACTTCAGTCGTGTCCGACTCTGTGCGACCCCATAGACAGCAGCCCACCAGTCTCCCCCATCCCTGGGATTCTCCAGGCAAGAACACTGGAGTGGGTTGCCATTTCCTTCTCCAATGCAGGAAAGTGAAAAGTGAAAGGGAAGTCGCTCAGTCATGTCTGACTCTTCACGACCCCATGGACTGCAGCCCACCAGGCTCCTCCGTCCATGGGATTTTCCAGGCAAGAGTACTGGAGTGGGGTGCCATTGCCTTCTCCGTAGATCTTGCTAATCTTGTAATGCTTCCCTTGTGGCTCAGCTGGTAAGGAATCTGCCAGAAATGCGGGAGACCTGGATTCAATCCCTGGGTTGTGAAGATCCGCCAGAGAAGGGAAAGGCTGCCCACTCCAGTATCCTGGTCTGGAGAATTCCATGGACCCTACAGTCCATGAGTTCGCAAAGAGTCAGACATCACTGAGCGACTGTCACTTTCAGGATGTTGCACTGTTTTATGCTTCTGTGCCTTTTTACACACTGCTGCTTCTCCCTACCGCACCCTCCCCCAAACTCTGAAAGAATGGAGAATCTCTACTCATGCTTCAAGGTCCAGGTCAATGAATACTTGTTTTGAACAGCTTTTCCTAAATCTTCCCAAGTAGAGTTGAGCATTCTGTCTCCCGTCCTCCCATGACCCATATCACATGCTGTTAGGACTCACGATGGCAGAGTTGTTGCACAGGGTTGTTCAGGTTGTGGACTCTGCAAGTCTAGGAACTTTGTTTGCAAAATCAGCACAGTCATGTATCATGCCATTACTTTTAAGCTTTTTTTTCATTCTTTGTTCTTAAGGATCACAGGAATGGAGAAGAGGGATACAAAGATTAAGAGTGATGTGTGTTCAAGGAAGCCATAAACAAAACAAAAAGACAACCTAATAAGTGGGAGAAAATATCTGCAGATGATATGACAGACAAGTGTTTAATTTCAAAATACACAAATAGCTCACATAAGTCAATAACAAAAAAATCAAACAACCCAATTAGAAAATGGGCAGAAGACCTAAATGGACTGTTCTCCAAAGAAGACATATAGATGGATAATAGGCACATGAAAAATGCTCAAAATCACTGATTACCAGAAAAATACAAATCAAAACTACAATGAGGTATCACCTCACATTGGTCAGACTAGCCATCATTTTCAAAAATCTACAAATAAAAAGTGCTGGAGAGGTTGTGGAGAAAAGGAAACTCTCCTACACTGTTGGTAGGAATGTAAATTGGTGCAGTCATTATGTAGAACAGTGTGGAAGTTTCTTAAAAAACTAAAAATAGAGGTACCATGTGATCCAGTAACCCCATTTCTGGGCATATATACAGAGGCAACTCTAAATCAAAAAGATACACGCACCCCAGTGTTCACAGCAGCACCACTTGCAATAGCCAAGACATGGAAGCAATGGAAATGTCCATCAACAAATAAATGGGAAGGAAGAAGTGGTACATATATGCAATGAAATATTACTCAGCCATAGAAAGAATGAAACAATGCCATTTGCAAAAATACAGATGGATCTAGAGATTATATTTAGTAAGTCAAAGACAAATATCAAATGATATCACTTAAATGTGTAATCTAAAATACAATACAAATGAACATATTTACAAAACAGAAACAAACTCATAGACATAGAAAACAAATTTATGGTTACCAAAGGGGAAGGGGACAGGAATAAGTTAGGAACTTGAAATTAATCAATACAAACTACCATATGTAAAATAAACAACAAGGACCTACTCTATAACACAGGAAACTATATCCACTGTCTTGTAATAACCTGTAATGGGACGGACTATGAAAAAAAATATGTATATATATAAGTGAAATTTTTCTCTACAGCAGAAACTAGCACAGCCTTGTCAATCAGTCATACTTAAAAAATATATAGTGTGTGGAATTTCCATGTGCAGGATTGCTATGTTAATTCATGAGGAGTGCAGGACAAAGATGAGTTCAAATTGAGTTGAGATGCTTATGTGTGTAAGGCAGGAGCTTAAGAGCTAAGTTTTGCTGAGCTTTAACGTACCCACACTTAAGTGGTGCATTGTGCAAGAGGTATGACAAGAAGGAGCTAGCTTAGGTGGTGATTTTTGTGCAGAACACAAGAGCGGAAGAGCTGAAGAACATAGACTAAAAATGACTGAAACACAATTGGTCACTGAGATAGGAGTTGATGACTGGTGTTGGCAGTGGGAAATCTCTTCCATAAACCTCCTCCCAGGACTGCTTAAGTACTCAGTCATGGACAGACCAGGGCAATTGCTGCTGCTACAGGGTGGATGGGTCATTTGTCTGCCCCTTCCCTCTCTCAATAGATGGGGAGCTTCACTAAGCCAGGTATTGAATCTTTTGATTTTACATCACCAGTATCTTAGGTAAGTGGGCTTCCCTGGTGGCTCAGTGGTAAAGAATCTGCCTGCCAATGCAGGAGATGTGGATTCGATTACTGAGTCAGGAAGATCCCCTGTAGAAGGAAATGTAAACCACTCCAGTATTATTGCCTGGGAAATCCCACGGACAGAGGAGTCTGGTGGGTTATAGTCCAAAGAGTCAGACACGACTTGGCGACTAACAACATCTTTGGTGCCACCTGGCCCCTAATGGGCCCCCACATTGATGTTAGCCAGAGGAAAAAAAAAGGAGAGAGAGGTTTATGGACTTTGACAATAACAGGAATAATAATAGTCAACACTCATATAATTTATGAGTATATAATAATGATAGTCAATGCGTAGCTTATTATGTGCTTTGCAGTTTTGAAGTGCTTTATCTATATTAACTCAGTTTATCCTCACATGTAGGTGTCATAATTCCCATTTTACAGATGAGGAAACTGATGCTAAGAGATGTTAAGTAACCTGCCCAAGGTCACACAGCTAATTAGGAGTGGAGTCTCTTTGGTACCCCATCTCTTGTGATGGCAATTTTACTCTAAGGAAAGGTTGGGGAGCTGAAATGAGGCTTCTGGTTTGCACCCTTACAATATTACTGCTTTTTATTTTAATTTCTCTTTTGTCTTTCATATTTAGAAATCCCTATTTGTTAGTAGAAACAAGGCTTCCATGCACATTTTTTTTCTCTTAATAGTCCTAGTGGATGAGTCAGCAGGCAGAGAGGTTGAAACTCTTATTCTAGGGAGATATTCCACTCTACTCCCCTCAGCTGCTACAAGGCTGCTTTCCTTTAAATGAAGGAGAAATTAGGGAACTTTTCTCCCAATATTTTACCCACTCATCTTTTTTTAAATTTATTTTTCTCTTTCTTTTTAAAATTTTTTAAATTATGAAAGTATGATAGTGCATTTACAGGAGACTTGGAAAATATAGAACAAAGTTATCAGAGCAGAAAAAGAAATAAAAGGAATTCAAATTGGAAAAGAAGAAGTAAAACTCTCACTGTTTGCAGATGACATGATCCTCTACATAGAAAACCCTAAAGACTCCACCAGAAAATTACTAGAACTAATCAATGAATATAGTAAAATTATAAATAGGATATAAAATCCTATATAAAAAGGATTATATATATATAAAGTTATAAAAAGGATATAAAATCAACACACAGAAATCCCTTGCATCCTTATACACTAATAATGAGAAAAAGAAAGAGAAATTAAGGAAACAATTCCATTCACCATTGCAATGAAAAGAATAAAATACTTAGGAATATATCTACCTAAAGAAACTAAAGACCTATATATAGAAAACTATAAAACACTGGTGAAAGAAATCAAAGAGGACACTAATAGATGGAGAAATATACCATGTTCATGGATTGGAAGACTCAATATAGTGAAAATGAGTATACTGCCCAAAGCAATTTATAGATTCAGTGCAATCCCTATCAAGCTACCAATGGTATTCTTCACAGAGCTTGAACAAATAATTTCACAATTTGTATGGAAATATGAAAAACCTCAAATAGCCAAAGCAATCTTGAGAAAGAAGAATGGAACTGGAGGAATCAACCTGCCTGACTTCAGGCTCTACTACAAAGCCACAGTCATCAAAACAGTATGGTACTGGCACAAAGACAGAAATATAGATCAATGGAACAAAATAGAAAGCCCAAAGATAAATCCACGCACCTATGGACACCTTATCTTTGACAAAGGAGGCAAGAATATACTATCGATTAAAGACAAACTCTTTAACAAGTGGTGCTGGGAAAACTGGTCAACCACTTGTAAAAGAGTGAAACTAGACCACTTTCTAACACCATACACAAAAATAAACTCAAAATGGATTAAAGATCTAAACGTAAGACCAGAAACTATAAAACTCCTAGAGGAGAACATAGGCAAAACACTCTCCAACATACATCACAGCAAGATCCTCTATGACCCACCTCCCAGAATACTGGAAATACAAGCAAAAATAAACAAATGGGACCTAATTAAACTTAAAAGCTTCTGCACAACAAAGGAAACTATAAGCAAGGTAAAAAGACAGCCTTCAGAATGGGAGAAAATAATAGCAAATGAAGCAACTGACAAACAACTAATCTCAAAAATATACAAGCAACTCCTACAGCTCAACTCCAGAAAAATAAATGACTCAATCAAAAAATGGGCCAAAGAACTAACTAGACACTTCTCCGAAGAAGACATACAGATGGCTAACAAACACATGAAAAGATGCTCAATGTCACTCATTATCAGAGAAATGCAAATCAAAACCACTATGAGGTACCATTTCACGCCAGTCAGAATGGCTGCGATCCAAAAGTCTACAAGCGATAAATGCTGGAGAGGGTGTGGAGAAAAGGGAACCCTCTTACACTGTTGGTGGGAATGCAAACTAGTACAGCCACTATGGAGAACAGTGTGGAGATTCCTTAAAAAACTGGAAACAGAACTGCCATATGACCCAGCAATCCCACTGCTGGGCATACACACCAAGGAAACCAGAATTGAAAGAGACACGTGTACCCCAATGTTCATCGCAGCGCTGTTTATAATAGCCAGGACGTGGAAGCAACCTAGATGTCCATCAGCAGATGAATGGATAAGAAAGCTGTGGTACATATACACAATGGAGTATTACTCAGCCATTTAAAAGAATACATTTGAATCAGTTCTAATGAGGTGGATGAAACTGGAGCCTATTATACAGAGTGAAGTAAGCCAGAAAGAAAAACACCAATACAGTATACTAACGCATATATATGGAATTTAGAAAGATGGTAACGATAACCCTATATGCGAGACAGCAAAAGAGACACAGATGTATAGAACAGTCTTTTGGACTCTGTGGGAGAGGGCGAAGGTGGGATGATTTGGGAGAATGGCATTGAAACATGTATAATATCATATATGAAACGAGTCACCAGTCCAGGTTCGATGCACGATACTGGATGCTTGGGGCTGGGACGACCCAGAGGGATGGTATGGGGAGGGAGGAGGGAGGAGGGTTCAGGATGGCGAACACGTGTATACCTGTGGTGGATTCATGTTGATATATGGCAAAACCAATACAATATTGTAAAGTTAAAAAATAAAATTAAATTAAAAAAAAAAGCAAAAGAATCTGAAGAGCAAATTCTCTATGAATTTTAAATGAGCAAAAGTACAAGAACCAATTAAGAAAATAATTGGTGATGATTGTATTGGAAATTTAGACTAAGATTTGTGTTGAAGTGCAAAATGGTAAGCCAAAGCAAAATACAAAAAAAGGAACAGGTATAGCTCTTATATGATAAAACGGAAAACAAACGAGAGTATCTCTTTAATCAGAAGAGATGGATTTTTTTTGGGGGGGGGGGGTCTGGCACTAATTTATTGCCTAAGTCAAGGAATAGTGAACACTTTGAATGATGTATTAATAATTTCTTAAAAGATTCAGAACTATGCTTTGTTTACCCTATGCCACTGATCAATAAAAATTAAGTATATTAAAAAAAAGAACAAAGTTATATATAGCTCCACTATATATTACAATTATTTTTTAAAATAGACAAAAATTTTTTAGCTGGAGTTTCAATATTAAACTCTCAAAAATTAATAGAATGAATAAACAGAAAAGTAGAAAGATATAGAAACCCCAAAAATACTATGAACCAATTCAACATAATTAAGATTTACACAATTTTCACACAACAGCAGGATACAAATTCTATTCAAGTTCTCATAGACTACAAACCAGGAGACACTGGAACATATCCAGGGACATAAAACAAGGTGCAAAATTTTCATGGTCTAAAGATATTGAAATCATACAGAGTCTGTTCTATCACTGTGCAATTATGTTAGAAACCAATATCAGAAGATATTTGGGAACAACTCACATATATTCAAGTACAATGTGGTATTTACCAAGAGAGATTTTTGACAGCCATTGAAAGCCCTGACAAAGTTAAAAGACTGAAAAAATGCAAAGGGGGACTGAAAACAAGAAAGTATTTAAGTAAGATCAAAATGAGAAATTAATGTCAAAAATACTTTAAAAAAACTCATGTATTTGGAAATTAAATGTCCACTTTTAAACGATATTACCTACCCACCTTTTGGTTTTGATACTGTTTCTGAGAACAGAAGGCTATGAGCCACTTTCCCATCTTTATAAACACATATGTTTTTCTGGGTAACACTTCAAAGATTTAACATGAATTTTCCCTCCTTATCTGTTGTAAGGTCACCTGATACAATTTCTTTTTCTCTAGCTTATGCTTTTCCTTCTTTTCTTCACTGGCTTTTGCGAATTGAGCAATTTATAATTTGGCTCCACTTTGTCATCTGATCCCAGAAGTCAAATAATTGCATTTCTTTTGGAAACATTTATGATTTAATTTTCTTTGTTATTTAGCTGCATTTCCCTAACCTGTGGGGAGCTTGGGGAGGCAGTGTTGTAATATGAGGTCTGTGAGTCTGAAGTTTCCTGGAGCAAGGCAAAAGAATTCATACCTGGCTTGCATTTGACGAGGATCCCACATGGTCCATTATTTTCTTTTTATCCCAATGGGCTTTAAAGACATATATGTCAGTGATTTTGTGTTGTCTATATTAATAAATAAGAGCTTTGACTTTTAAATTCTAGCTCTATGGGTGGAAACGGGCATTTTTGTTTAACATGCACAGAATCAACAACAATGGACAGATTCCAATTCATCCCTTGATTTGGATCTTGAAAAATATTTAGTTGAAAATAATCCTCTTCCACCCCCTCTCCCTGGTGTTTTCTAATTATGTAGTTGGTTGGCCTAAGAGTCTGAAATGCTGGCCTATGCCATTTCTCTGAAAGGATTTGTCTTCTTGAAGGCATTTGAGGTCTTAGATTTCCTCTTGCCTAAAAATAGAACAGTGCGTGCTTAGGGTCATTTAGCCTACACTTACATGTTAAGGACAAAATGTCCGTGAGTTTCTACCCTTAATTCTCTCTAAATTACATTTGGTTTGGTTTCTGAATGGTGTCAAAATGATACATGGCGGTAAAACTTCAGTTTCAAAATTGGGATTTGGTACATTTCCAGTGGTGGTAACAGAGCTCCCTTTTGTAAAGAATGGAGCAAAGGTTATTTTTCTAGGATTAAGTCATGTCCTATTTGGAAGCGAGACTACGGATTAGGTATGGCTGGGTTTCAAATAAAGGGGATTCCAGTCAATTGATTCTATAAATCACATTACTTGTCAGGCCGCATGTCCTAATTTTCCATTAGGAAAATATAGTTCCTGTATTCATTCTCTAGGGGTGCCATAGACTGGGGGGATGAGGACCTAACAGAAATTGAGTTTTGCGTAGATCTGGAGGCTAGAAGTCCAAGATTAAGATGTTGGCCAGGTTGCTTTCTTCTGAGGTCTCTCTCCTTGGCTTGTAGATGGTCATGTTTTCACTGTGTCTTCAAGCAGTCTTTGCTCTGTGTTCACACATTAATGTCTTAATTTCCCCTTCTTGTAGGAACCCCAGTTAGACCAGATTAAGGCCCAATTATATGATCTTGTTTTACCTTAATTACCTATTTCATGACTTTATGTCCCAAACTGTCTTATTCTGCAGTACTGGGAATAAGTACATATGAATTTGGGGGGTGGGGTGAAATAGTGGGGACACAATCCACCCCATGACAATCCCTAGAGGACTGGTCATCTTCTGGACTTTAGTAGCTAAGTGGGACCTGAACTTTTCAGGATATTTATTATTACACTGAAGAATGATGGTAATCTCCAGGGCCTAACACATTGCTTGATACCAAAAAGTATGGAATGTTTTAATCCCAGAAAAAATCTAAAACTATAAGTAGAGTAATATCAGTTCAGTTCTGTTCAGTCACTCAGCCATGTCCAACTCTTTGTGACCCCATGGACTGCAGCACCCCAGGCCTCCCTGTCCATCATCAACTCCCAGAGCTTGCTCAAACTCATGTCTATTGAATCGGTGATGCCATCCAATCATCTCATCCTCTGTCGTCCCCTTTTCCTCCTGCCTTCAATCTTTCCCAGCATCAGAGTCTTTTCCAATGAGTCAGTTCTTCACATCAGGTGGCCAAAGTATTGGAGCTTCAACTTCAGCATCAGTCCTTCCAATTAATATTCAGGACTGATTCCCTTTAGGATGGACTGGTTTGATCTCTATGCAGTCCAAGGGACTCTCAAGAGAGACTGAAGTGAAGTCGCTCAGTCGCGTCCGACTCTTTGCGACCCCATGGACTGTAGCCTACCAGGCTCCTCTGTCTGTGGGATTCTCCAGGCAAGAATATTGGAGTGGGTTGCCATTTCCTTCTCCAGATCTTCCCAACCCAGGGATCGAACCTGGGTCTCCCGCATTGCAGGCAGACACTTTACCATCTGAGCCACAAGGAAGAGACTATTATTATATAATACATATAAGAATGTGGTGTGCCTTTAGATAATAAATCATGTAGTCTAGCAATGACATAATCTTAGGCTGCCAACTATGCTAATTGACATCTCAGTACTTATTAGTTAAAATGTGTGAGTGAGTGATAGTCCCTCAGTCATGTCCAGTTGCGACCCCATGGACTATATGTAGCCTGCCAGGCTCCTCTGTCCATGGAATTCTTCAGGCAAGAACATGGGAATGGGTTGACATTTCCTCCCCTATTATATACTAGGTACTTTGCTCTGCTAGGAGAAAATAAACACTTTATCCTCCTGTCCTCAGGGAGTTCCTAGTTTAGGATCTCAAAAATTACAAATATAATGGGGTCACATATATGAACAAACTACATATTTGGCTACCCACTCTTCCCTTCCTAGATCTGACTCAGATCTGCTCAAACTCCTTGTCTACCAGGAAGTTGAATGCCATTGCCAAAACTTCTATCCATTCCTGGTGTCACCTTCCTTTGCTTTCAGCTTCCAGCTTCTGCTGAACTTGTAGTCTCCACTCTATGTCTTGCCGTTATTCCTTTATCTTTTCCTTGGAATCAACCCAAACATTGGATACAACCCTTGATTACTTTTCGTTCAATTAAATTATATTACATGATGCAGCTGTGTGAAGTAGATGTCTGTTGGCAGTTTGATGACAAGGAAGGTTACATTGCAAGGCCATAGAGTGATTAATTTAAAACTGAATAATTGACACCCTTATTCTTCAAAATGTGTCTTGAGCATTTCCACCAACTCTAATTCCATTCCCCCACTATTTTGCTGAGATCTCTTTCTGTCCTCTGCCTTCCTTCTTTCTAAAAAATATTTATTTTTAATTGGAGGATAACTGTTTTACAATGTTGTGTTGGTTTCTGCCTTACAACAACATGAATCAGCCAAAGGTATATACACGTCCCCTCCCTCTTGAACCTCCCACCCCACCCCTCTAGGTTGTCACAGAGCACCAGGCTGGGCTCTTTGTGCAATACAGCAACTTCCCATTAGCTATCTATTTCACACGTGGTAATGTATAGATGTCAATGCTCCTCTCTCAATTCATCCCACCCCCTCCTTCTCCCACTGTGCCATATGTCTGCTCTCTATGTCTGAGTCTCTGTTCCTGCTCTCAGCTGGTGCTCTGTGAGATCTTCTGCATCTGCAGATGTATTTCTGATGCATCTGTGGAGAGAGATGTACTCCATGTCCACCTACTTCTCTGCTCTCTTGTCTCTCTGCCTTTCTTCTTTCTGCCTCTCCTTCTCTGACTGCCTTCTCTGCTCCATAACCTCACTCACTCCATCCATCTCATTCTCTTTCCCTAAATAAGCAGAGTTGTTGAACTCTCTTCTTCCATCTGCTTGCAGATTACACCCTCAGGACCTCAGCTTCTATTCCTACAAATATTTTCTTATACAAACACAGTTCCATCCCAGAATGAACTGCTTCAGCTTGCTGGGAATTATGAGATTTCTTAACTTGATATTCAAGCAAACGGATCAAATGTTAACATCTTAGCAGTAGAGATTAACACACATCCTTTGAAAATTTAGGAAAAGATGTAATTAGTCATGCCTACAAGTGTTTACAGTGGAAGTGAGAAATAGATTTAAGGGCCTAGATCTGGTAGATAGAGTGCCTGATGAACTATGGGATGAGGTTCGTGACATTGTACAGGAGACAGGGATCAAGACCATCCCCATGGAAAAGAAATGCAAAAAGCAAAATGGTTGTCTGGGGAGGCCTTAAAAATAGCTGTGAAAAGAAGAGAAGCAAAAAGCAAAGGAGAAAAGGAAAGATATAAGCATCTGATCTGCAAAGAATAGCAAGAAGAGATAAGAAAGCCTTCTTCAGTGATCAATGCAAAGAAATAGAGGAAAACAACAGAATAGGAAAGACTAGAGATCTCTTCAAGAAAATTAGAGATACCAAGGGAACATTTCATGCAAAGATGGGCTCAATAAAGGACAGAAATGATATGGATCTAACAGAAGCAGAAGATATTAAGAAGAGGTGGCAAGAACACACAGAAGAACTGGACAAAAAAGATCTTCATGACCCAGATAATCATGATGGTGTGATCAATGACCTAGAGCCAGACATCCTGGAATGTGAAGTCAAGTGGGCCTTAGAAAGCATCACTACGAACAAAGCTAGTGGAGGTGATGGAATTCCAGTTGAGCTATTCCAAATCCTGAAAGATGAAGCTGTGAAAGTGTTGCACTCAATATGCCAGCAAATTTGGAAAACTCAGCAGTGGCCACAGGACTGGAAAAGGTCAGTTTTCATTCCAATCCCAAAGAAAGGCAATGCCAAAGAATGCTCAAACTACCGCACAATTGCACTCATCTCACACGCTAGTAAAGTAATGCTCAAAATTCTCTGAGCCAAGCTTCAGCAATACGTGAACTGTGAACTTCCTGATGTTCAAGCTGGTTTTAGAGAAAGGCAGAGGAACCAGAGATCAAATTGCCAACATCTGCTGGATCATGGAAAAAGCAAGAGAGTTCCAGAAAAACATCTATTTCTGCTTTATTGACTATGCCAAAGCCTTTGACTGTGTGGATCACAATAAACTGTGGAAAATTCTGAAAGAGATGGGAATACCAGACCACCTGACCTGCCTCTTGAGAAACCTGTATGCGGGTCAGGAAGTAACAGTTAGAACTGGACATGGAACAACAGACTGGTTCCAAATAGGAAAAGGAGTACATCAAGGCTGTATATTATCACCCTGTTTATTTAATTTATATACAGAGTACATCATGAGAAATGCTGGACTGGAAGAAACACAAGCTGGAATCAAGATTTCTGGGAGAAATATCAATAACCTCAGATATGCAGATGACACCATCCTTATGGCAGAAAGTGAAGATGAACTAAAAAGCCTCTTGATGAAAGTGAAAGAGGAGAGTGAAAAAGTTGGCTTAAAGCTCAACATTCAGAAAATGAAGATCATGGCATCTGGTCCCATCACTTCATGGGAAATAGATGGGGAAACAGTGGAAACAGTGTCAGACTTTATTTTTGGGGGGAGCTCCAAAATCACTGCAGATGGTGACTGCAGCCATGAAATTAAAAGACGCTTACTCCTTGGAAGGAAAGTTATGACCAACCTAGATAGCATATTGAAAAGCAGAGACGTTAGTTTGCCAACAAAGGTCCATCTAGTCAAGGCTATGGTTTTTCCTGTGGTCATGTATGGATGTGAGAGTTGGACTGTGAAGCAGGCTGAGCGCTGAAGAATTGATGCATTTGAACTGTGGTGTTGGAGAAGACTCTTGAGAGTCCCTTGGACTGCAAGGGATTCAACCAGTCCATTCTGAAGGAGATCACCCTTGGGATTTCTTTGGAAGGAATGATGCTAAAGCTGAAACTCCAGTACTTTGGCCACCTCATGTGAAGAGTTGACTCATTGGAAAAGACTCTGATGCTGGGAGGGATTGGGGGCAGGAGGAGAAGGGGACAACAGAGGATGAGATGGCTGGATGGCATCACTGACTCGATGGACGTGAGTCTGAGTGAACTCCGGGAGTTGGTGATGGACAGGGAGGCCTGGTGTGCTGCGACTCATGGGGTCGTGAAGAGTCGGACACGACTGAGCAACTGAACTGAACTGAACTGACAAGTGTTTGAACCATGTCATAGGAAGAAGTAACTTTTTAGCAGGGTCCTGAAGCATGAAAAGGAGGGAGGGAATTCCCCTCCTTCTCCACCCCTATTCTAGAAGGAGGGAGTAGCCCTGGGCATGAAGCAAAGCACTCCACGGCTGAGCAAGAGGTCCTAGAAGCAGAAAACTGGGATGTATGGGGAAGAGAGGGTGGGCCCACATTGCTGACAACTGGTGGTAGGTTGGAAGGTCTAAGTTTGGGGCTTTTATTTGTTTCATTTTAACAGAGAATCTTCTGCAAAGGCTACTACAGATCAGAGATCAATAGCCAGAGGCAGTTGACTTCTTGAAAAATTTAAGCCTCTCTAGTCTCAAACTGTAGCACCTCTATTTACTCAGAGACCAGAAAGATGATAGGAGCAAAATTTCCCTTGGTTCCTTGTTTGCTTATCAAGGGGCCACACTTTCTCATGTGACAGGTCTCAGAAGCTTTCCTGGGATCTCATGACTCCTGAAATATATGTCAAAGATATTCTTTAACGTGGTAACTAAATGAGGGAACTAATAAGATGTTCCAACTGGTTCAAAGGAAAATTCAAACAACTTACACATATGTAGGCAATGAGGAATGATAAAGTGAATCTAAAAAAATAGATGCAAAATGGGTCAAGGTCAGTATTGCTTTACAGGACAATATTACCAGTTGTATTCCACTGGAAAAAAAATTCATTTGCATTTCTGTGGACAACTATCGTTTGCATCATTTTTAGTTTTCCACAACTTACAGAGCTGTAAAATAGCCCAAAGACAGTAAGTATAAGCCTTCATAGATGCATATAACCTGAAAGGGTAGTCAGACAGGACCCTCATTAAATTTATTAATGTCTATCCATTCTAAATCTTCATAATTTTTCCTCACTTTGGTAAGTAAGCTGACTATTTGGGTTTACCTTGGAGAAATATGCAGTGGAGTTGTCTGATTTTGCCCCATCCTGCTGCTTATCCCTGGTGGCTAGTTGGTAAAGAATCTGCCTGCAGTGCAGGAAACCACCTGGGTTTGATTGCTGGGTCGAGAAGATCCCTTGGAGAAGAAAATGGCAACCCACTCCAATATTCTTGCCTGAAAAATCCCATGGATGGAGAAGTCTGGTGGGCTGCAGTCCATGGGGTTGCATGAGTCAGATATGACTTAGCTACTGAATTACCGTCAGGGCAGTTTGCTTAAAGCTTTCAAACACCAGGTACTTGATATACAATAGATTTCTTACCTGGGAGAAGGTCCATCCCAATCTCTCCTCCACAATCTCCTTCGGAGCTTTTCCCCATTTCTATTTTTGCTATTCTGGGTCCTTTACTTTGATAGGGCATTTTAAAAGTCCTTTACATTGATAAGTGATTTTTAGTATCCTCGATATTTCTTCTGTGGACTGTATCCCTGGCCAGTGTTTTTCTTGGTTGTTACTTTGGGTGGATAACAAATTTAAATTTAGCTCAACTATATGCTCTAGAAGAGTAACTCAAATAGCTTTCTATTTTATAATAGTTGTATATAGTATGACCCATACAGTGCAACTGAAGATAAGAGTCATTATGAAATGAATAGAAAAGACTCCAATCATTTAAAATTTTTCCTGTTGCTTATTTTACAATGGCAGCTGAAAATAATAGTTCGAGGCACTGAATGCTGTGATCCTCAAATGACGTTGTATCTACTTTTTGTTTTATGTTGGAGCATAGTAGATGGGGAAACAGTGTCAGACTTTATTTTTGGGGGCTCCAAAATCACTGCAGATGGTGGCTGCAGCCATGAAGTTAAAACACGCTTACTCCTTGGAAGGAAAGTTATGACCAACCTAGATAGCATATTCAAAAGCTGAGACATTAGTTTGCCAACAAAAGTTCATCTAGTCAAGGCTATGGTTTTTCCTGTGGTCATGTATGGATGTGAGAGTTGGACTGTGAAGAAGGCTGAGCGCCGAAGAATTGATGCATTTGAACTGTGGTGTTGGAGAAGACTCTTGAGAGTCCCTTGGACTGCAAGGAGATCCAACCAGTCCATTCTGAAGGAGATCAGCCCTGGGATTTCTTTGGAAGGAATGATGCTAAAGCTGAAACTCCAGTACTTTGGCCACCTCATGCGAAGAGTTGACTCATTGGAAAAGACTCTGATGCTGGGAGGGATTGGGGGCAGGAGGAGAAGGGGATGACAGAGGATGAGATGGCTGGATGGCATCACTGACTCGATGGACGTGAGTCTGGGTGAACTCCGGGAGCTGGTGATGGACAGGGAGGCCTGGTGTGCTGCGACTCATGGGGTCGTGAAGAGTCGGACACGACTGAGCGACTGAACTGAACTGAACTGACTGATAGTTGATGAAAAATGTTTTATTAGTTTCAGCTGTATACAGCAAAGTAATTCAATTATACATATACTTGTATCTATTCTTGCCAAATTCTTTTTCCATTTAGGTTGTTACATAACACTGAGCAGGGTTCCCTGTGCTATTATACAGTTGGTCCTTTTTGGCTATTCATTTTAAATATAACAGTGTGTACATGTCAGTCTCAAACTCCCAATCTATCCCTCCCAATTGAGATATAACTGACATATAAGATTGTATTAGTTTACAATAATTTTGATATATGTATATATTACAAAAGAATTGCCAAGATTAGTTTAGTTAGCATACATCACCACACACATAATTGTTTCCCCTGTATTGAGAACTTTTAAGATCTACTCTCTTAGCAACTTTCAAGTGTACAATACAGTGTTTTTGGTTTTTTGGTTTTGGGGGGGTTTTACCATGCCTCGAACCATGTGTGAGTTTAGTTTCCTGACCAGGGATCAAACCTGAGCCCCTTGCATTGGAAGCGTGAAGTCTTAACCACTGGACCACCAGGGAAGTCCTCAGTACGGTGTTATTAACTATAGTCACCATGCTGTACATTACAGGACTTATTTATCACATCCTGGAAGTTTGTATCTTTTAGCTATGTTCACTGAAAGGGATACTTCTTAATCCTGAAAGATTGTATTTCAGACTTCTGGCCAGTTAAACCTCAGGGGTGTTCCCCACTGGAGAATAACTTGGCATCTGGCTGTCCAGAACCTCCATCTTTTCTGTCTTAACTCCTTTGCTGCCAAAAGTTCTGTGGGACTGGAGCAGAGGGCTGGATGTGCTATGGGGTGAGGGGCAGGAAAATGAGAGTGAGGATCTGGGGGACACGTGGGGTCTGCTTATCTGAGCAGAGACCTGTTTATCTTTGGAGCCAGATTGGAGGCTACAGTGAGCAAAAAAGGAAATCCAGCCTTTAAAGTAAAAGCTGAACACCATAAATCACAGGACTTCAGAAAGGGTCTTAATTATGATCTGATATCATTTCAGAAAGTTTGCTCTGGTGACTGTTTTGAGCACTGATCTCACAAGTTGCTGGGGACTCCTGTACTCAGAAAAGCATGCAAGAAAATATTAGGAGAATATTGGCTGCAGATGTACTTTTTTATTTGAAAATAGAAGACACTGAATTTGACTGATATTTAAACACTGCTTCAGAGGATTACATGCATATAATTTATAAATAAATGTATACAGATTGGGAATGCCTGCTCAGAAATATTTTACTGATGGGGACACAATTATGGGCTTTTGTTATACTTTAAAATAAACCCAAGGGCCTTCCAGATTTCTTTTTTTGTCCTTAATGGCACAGAACAGAGGAGGAGATGAAGCAGTTGGGAAAGAGACAGATGGGAATGGTATCTAGGATTTGGTGACTGGTGGTTTGTGAGTGAATCCTTGATAAAACCCTAGCACTCAGTGAGGAATGTATTGTCTTTCTAGCACTTCTATAGAACTGCCATCAATTCCGTGATGGCATTGCAATCCACCTAGTTAGTTACCGGTTGTTTTCCGGTCTGTCTTTTAGATATGTATTTGTAGCAATTTAGTAGATGCTAATGCTTTTGAACTGTGGTGTTGGAGAAGACTCTTGAGAGTCCCTTGGACTGCAAGGAGATCCAACCAGTCCATTCTGAAGGAGATCAGCCCTGGGATTTCTTTGGAAGGAATGATGCTAAAGCTGAAACTCCAGTACTTTGGCCACCTCATGCGAAGAGTTGACTCATTGGAAAAGACTCTGATGCTGGGAGGGATTGAGGGCAGGAGGAGAAGGGGAATGACAGAGGATGAGATGGCTGGATGGCATCACTGACTCGATGGACATGAGTCTGAGTGAACTCCGGGAGTTGGTGATGGACAGGGAGGCCTGGCGTGCTGCGATTCATGGGGTCGCAAAGAGTCAGACACGACTGAGCGACTGAACTGAACTGAACTGAGCTGAAGTTAAATGTTGCAATGTGACCATTACATTAAATGTTTTAATGGCTCAAAAATGGAAGAGATTTGTACTTTTGCATAAGAGAGTGTTGCATATAAAGATTGGTACCCAGCCTTTTGCATCAAGAATGAAGTAAGAATGCACTAGGCTATGCTGAAGAATTAGGGTTGTTAAGTCTAGACTCATGACTCTACATTACAGGTTGGAAATTACTGGAATTAGTCACTGGTTAGTGCCATTATCTGAAATTCACATGGTGATTCAGGACACTACTAAATACTCACATTCTACAAATTACAAGCATCAGAGACCCAATTAATCATAAAAGTCATTTTTTCCTTATGAAAATGGAAGAGTCAAAATTAGCCCTAGAAGTTATTTTCCAAAGCATTTCCTTTTGGAGACGTAAGGAATGCTGACTATTCAACAAACAGTAGTTGCATAAAGAAGATTTTTGGTCCCATGATCTGGCTGAAGCCTTGCAGGGCCAGCTGCTTATCTCATGAATGGAATTTCCTGTTAATATTCTTGTGGGCTAATTGTTCAGCAGAAGTATAACAAATGTCAACAAATATCACCAATGTGTTACATCTTAGTATTCAAGAGACAGCAGAAAAAGTTCGAATGTTTGATTTGGTCGTTCCTAAAAGGCAAGAGCACAATCTTTACCTTTTGTCACAAACTACTCTTGATGGGATTAATGCTATGCGGAGAAACCATTTGCTTTAAATGTCCTTTTCTTTTAATTTTACAGCAACATATGGCTTAAGATAAGGCTAGCTAAGGGAAGAAACAAAATTGTAAATTCAAACATCATTATTATAAAGCGCTATTGTTTTACACGGATTGCATATAGTTTTCATCCCCACTACACATGGAAATGAATTTTCTTGGACTGAAAAAACTTCAAATGAACTCTTAAATTTCTTGGCTGCAGCCACAAAGACATCTACTTTTTAGTGTGAGATGTGAGGTGCTTAGAAGAGGAGGTCCCTGCCATGGGAAGTAACATCTCCGGACACCAGGATTTAGGTCAGAAGCGGAACTTTAGTGTCAGTAGAAACTTCCCAGAACACAAGACAATAGATTCTAAAAAAGTATTTCCAGTTTTTCTTTTTTTTCTTCTAGTAAAATTAGCATTTCGCACTAAGGAGCTGTTTCTGGAAGGTGATGGTGGTGGTGTGTGTGTGGGGAGGGGTGGGCGGGGAGGATTTTAGCATACTGCCCTGCTCTTGTGCAGACTGTTGTGCTCAGTTGCTCAGTCATGTCTGACTCTTTGCGAACCCATGGACTGTAGCCCACCAGGCTCCTCTGTCCATGGGATTCTCCAGGCAAGAACACTGGAGTGGGTTGACATGCCCTCCTCCAGGGGATCGTCCCAACCCAGGGATTTAACCCAGGTCTTCTGCACTGCTGGTGGATTCTTTACCAGCTGAACCACCAGGGAAACCCTGTGCAGACTGTTAATCCTGTCCTATTTTCTTTTCCTTCGCCCTAACATACTCAGAGTGTCCAAGAGCTAGAAATGAGCTACAGATCTGTTTCCATTCTCTTCCAGATGGTACCAATCTCTGCTTCTTTTTCAGACCCAGATGAAGATGGAGTCAGGCTTCTGAAACCCAGAGCTGCCTCTCATTTTGTGAGCATCTCCTGGGGAAGGGAGGTCCCGCCTTCCCAGGTATTAGGAGCCATAAGGATGGAAGATTAATTGCTCCCTCCTCTGATATCTTGTCTGTTCCTGTACATTTGTAGGTATTAAGTCACTCTCTGACCACTTGTGTTTAGCCCTAAGAACCTCCGTGTCCATGATGATCAGACCCACACACGGCCACCAATCTCGTCTCACCCTTGGAAGAAGGCTCTGCAAGTGTCTGAACACTCAGGGTGGTACTCTAACCATTGTCAGAGTTAGACACTCAGGTCTCTAACCATTGTTCTATGTTTGTATATGGTGTTTTTATAGTTCTGTTTTAGAGCTCAATTTTCTGTTAATAACAAATTCTTGTAAGTGTGCTGTATACTGATGTTGTATATTCATGAGTTCTGCACCCACTGAGTGAGCATCTCTTCCCATGTGCTCGGCTGTAAGTGGGGCACACAGGGATGAGTAAGACCTTTCCTGCCCCCAGAGCACCCGAAATAAGGTGACATAAGGAAGGTGCTGACAACAATCCAAAAGCCAAAGCTCAGAGCATCGCTTGTTTTTGTTCATTCTGGTAGCTGAGAATATGAAGAATTAAAACACAAGAGGAAGGGTGTGTGATAAAGATGCATATGATTTGTAAAGCCTACAGTATCTACTACCTGGCTCTTCACACTCAAAGTGTGCTGACTCTTGACACAAGGACTGCAAGGTGGAACTTTCAGTGTTTTGCCTTCATTGAAGTCCTATTTGTTGTTCAGTTGCTTGGTCGTGTCCAATTTTTTGTGACCCCATGGACTGCAGCATGCCAGGCTTCCCTGTACTTTACTATCTCCTGGAGTTTGCTCAAATTCATGTCCATTGAGCCAGTTATGCCACCCAAACATCTCATCCTCTGTCATTCCCTTCACCTCCTGCCTTCAGTATTTCCCAGCATCAGGGTCTTTTCCAATGACTTGACTCTTCGCATCAGGTGGCCAAAGAATTGGAGCTTCGGTTTCAGCATCAGTCCTTTCAATGAGTAGTCAGGGTTGACTTCCTTTGGGATTGACTGGTTTGATTTCCTTGCTGTCCAAGGAACTCTCAAATGTCTTCTCCAACACCACAGTTTGAAAGCATCAGTTCTTTGGTGCTCAGCCTTCTTTATGGTCCAACTCTGATATCCATACATAACTCCTGGAAAAACTATAGCTTTGACTATATGGACCTTTGTTGGCAAAGTGATGTCTCAGCTTTTTAATACACTGTCTAGGTTTGTCATAAATTTTCTTCCAAGGAGCAAGCATCTTTTAATTTCATGGCTGCAGTCACCATCTGCAGTGATTTTGGAGCCCCAAGAAAATAAAGTCTGTCATTGTTTCCACTGTTTCCCCATCTATTTGCATGAAGTGATGGGACCAGATGCCATGATCTTTGTTTTTTGAATGTTGAGTTTTAAGCCAGCTTTTTCACTCTCCTCTTTCACCTTCATAAAGAAACTTTTTTAGTTCCTCTTCACTTTCTACCATTAGAGTGGTATCATCTGCATATCTGAGGTTATTGATATTTCTCCTAGCAATCTTGATTCCAGCTTGTGCTTCATCCAGCCAGGCATTTCGCATGATGTACTCTGCATGTAAGTTAAATAAGCAAGATGACAGTATACAGCCTTGACATTCTCCTTTCTCAATCTGGAACCAGTCCATTGTTCCATGTCAGGTTCTCACTGTTGCTTCTTGACCTGCATACAGATTTCTCAGGAGGCAGGTAAGGTGGTCTGGTGGTCCCATCCCTTTTAGAATTTTCCACAGTTTGTTGCGATCCATATAGTCAAAGGCTTTAATGAGGCAGAAGTAGATGCTTTTCTGAAATTCCCTTACTTTTTCTATGATCCAACAGATGTTGGCGATTTGATGTCTGATTCCTCTGCCTTTTTGAAATCCAGCTGTACTTCCAGATGTATGAGCTGGATTTAGAAATTCTATTAGGAATGGTCAAAAGGCTATAGGGTTCATGAAGGGGAGGCTGATTTTTTGTTTTAAAGAATTCTATCATTTTTCCAGCTGATACTTTTTGACTCTCCCTGACAAAAATAAAACAAAAACTAACACATTCCACAGAGCTTTTTTCTTTTTAACTTCACTGAAACCTTTGAAATTACAAATATGGCAATACTTAGAGCTGTTATTCTTTTGGGAGAGACATCTCCTTACCTCTGAGAGCAGATGCAGAAACAAAGAAATGAGAATTTCTTTTTCTTTTCTAGGTCTTCTTAAAGCAGCCTCACATTTAATGAGTGGTTTCATTTTGTTGAGTTATCCATTTCTTTTTTTGTAATGTAGGTGTCTTTTTTTTTATTGCGACCATACTGTGCACCAGGTGTGACCTTAGGTCTCCTTGACCAGGGATTGAACCTATGCAGTGGAAGTGGGGGTTCTAACCACTGGGCTGCTAGGGAAGTCCAGAGGTATCCATTTCTTCTAGCACATGCTGGGTGAACGCTTGTCTTCAGACTCTATCCAAAGCTGCATGGGAGGTGTCCAGAGGAATGCTACATTATTATTATTATTATCTTCACAATTCTCCAGTCAAAAATGGAAATTGGAGAGAAGCAGTTTTGGGATTGGGGAGGGAAGAGAGAGCAAACACCCAGTCAGTGCCTCTCAGCCTAGAGCTGTACCCTGGAATCCTCAGGGAGCTTTTCAAACATATTGAGGCCAGACCATAAAATGGAAAAAAAGTGGAACAAATACACCTAACTGTATATCAAGTTGGAAGATAACCACTCAAGGGAAAGAATGATTCCAACTGAGTTCTGAATTCAGATCAGCTTCCCCGGTGGCGCTAGTGGTAAAGAACTTGCCTGCCGCTGCAGGAGATGCAAGGGACGTAGGTTCGATTCCTGGGTCGGGAAGATGCCCTGGAGGAGGGCATGGCAATCCACTTGAGTATTCTTGCCTGGAGAATCCCCATGGACAGAGGAGCCTGGTGGGCTACAGTCCATGGGGTTACAAAGACTCAGACACAGCACAGTGACTGAGCACTAGCACTTGCACTCTGACTAGACATCTTTGGTGGTACTTAGACATCCTAAACCGTGTCCAACTCTTGCGACCCCATGAACTGTAGCCCACCAGGCTCTTCTGTCCATGGGATTTTCCATGGCAGGCATACTGGAGTGGGTTGCCATTTCCTTCTCCAGCTGGAAGTGTAGTAAAGATAAAAAGAATTGCAAAGAATTCTTAAACTTCTCTCAGCCGTTTTATTAGTAGTCATACTGGCATTGTGATCTTGATATTATTTTATTTGTGTGATGAGATAAAGCAGATTAGTAAGTATATTCATTTTATTAATGTTTGGTGAAAGGGGAAAGAGATTAAAAAGTAAAAAATGCTGAGAAGGCGAAAAGAAATGTCAAAGCAGCGGCTGCGCTTTGCTGGAGCAGCTGTGAAGAGATACCCCACGCCCAGGGTAAGAGAAACCCAAGCAAGACGGTAGGTGTTGCAAGAGGGCATCAGGGGGCAGACACACTGAAACCATAATCACAGAAACCTAGTCAGTCTAATCACACTAGGACCACAGCCTTGTCTAACTCAATGAAACTAAGCCATGCCCTTGGGGAAACCCAAGATGGGCGGGTCATGGTGGAGAGATCTGACAGAATGTGGTCCACTGGAGAAGGTAACGGCAAACCACTTCAGTATTCTCGCCTTGAGAACCCCATGAACAGTATGAAAAGGCAAAATGATAGGATACTGAAAGAGAAACTCCCCAGGTCAGTAGGTGCCCAATATGCTACTGGAGATCAGTGGAGAAATAACTCCAGAAAGAGTGAAGGGATGGAGCCAAAGCAAAAAGAATACCCAGCTGTGGATGTGACTGGTGATAGAAGCAAGGTCCGATGCTGTAAAGAGCAATATTGCATAGGAACCTGGAATTTCAGGTCCATGAATCAAGGCAAATTGGAAGTGGTCAAACAAGAGATGGCAAGAGTGAATGTTGACATTCTAGGAATCAGCAAACTAAAATGGACTGACTGGAATGGGTGAATTTAACTCAGATGATCATTATATCTACTACTGTGGGCAGGAATCCCTCAGAAGAAATGGAGTAGCCATCACGGTCAACAAAAGAGTCCGAAATGCAGTACTTGGATGCAATCTCAAAAACGACAGAATGATCTCTATTCATTTCCAAAGCAAAACCATTCAATATCACAGTAATCCAAGTCTATGCCCCAAGTAGTAATGCTGAAGAAGCTGAAGTTGAACAGTTCTATGAAGACCTACAAGACCTTTTAGAACTAACACCCAAAAAAGATGTCCTTTTCATTATAGGGGACTGGAATGCAAAAGTAGGAAGTCAAGAAACACTTGGAATAACAGGCAAATTTGGCCTTGGAATACGGAATGAAGCAGGGCAAAGACTAATAGAGTTTTGCCAAGAAAATGCACTGGTCATAACAAACACCCTCTTCCAACAACACAAGAGAAGACTCTATACATGGACATCACCAGATGGTCAACACTGAAACCAGATTGATTACATTGTTTGCAGCCAAAGGTGGAGAAGCTCTATACAGTCAGCAAAAACAAGACCAGGAGCTGACTGTGGCTCAGACCATGAACTCCTTATTGCCAAATTCAGACTGAAATTGAAGAAAGTAGGGAAAACCACTAGACCATTCAGGTATGACCTAAATCAATCCCTTATGATTATACAGTGGAAGTGAGAAATAGATTTAAGGGCCTAGATCTGATAGATAGAGTGCCTGATGAATGATGGAATGAGGTTCGTGACATTGTCCAGGAGACAGGGATCAAGACCATCCCCATGGAAAAGAAATGCAAAAAGCAAAATGGCTGTCTGGGGAGGCCTTACAAATAGCTCTGAAAAGAAGAGAAGCAAAAAGCAAAGGAGAAAAAGAAAAATATAAACATCTGAATGCAGAGTTCCAAAGAATAGCAAGAAGAGATAAGAAAGCCTTCTTCAGTGATCAATGCAAAGAAATAGAGGAAAACAACAGAATGGGAAAGACTAGAGATCTCTTCAAGAAAATCAGAGATACCAAGGGAACATTTCATGCAAAGATGGGCTCGATAAAGGACAGAAATGGTATGGACCTAACAGAAGCAGAAGATGTTAAGAAGAGGTGGCAAGAATACACAGAAGAACTGGACAAAAAAGATCTTCATGACCCAGATAATCACGATGGTGTGATCAATGACCTAGAGCCAGACATTCTGGAATGTGAAGTCAAGTGGGCCTTAGAAAGCATCACTACGAACAAAGCTACTGGAGGTGATGGGATTCCAGTTGAGCTATTCCAAATCCTGAAAGATGATGCTGTGAAAGTACTGCACTCAATATGCCAGCAAATTTGGAAAACTCAGCAGTGGCCACAGGACTGGAAAAGGTCAATTTTCATTCCAATCCCAAAGAAAGGCAATGCCAAAGAATGCTCAAACTACCGCACAATTGCACTCATCTCACACGCTAGTGAAGTAATGCTCAAAATTCTCCAAGCCAGGCTTCAGCACTATGTGAACCATGAACTTCCTGATGTTCAAGCTGGTTCTAGAAAAGGCAGAGGAACTAGAGATCAAATTGCCAACATCTGCTGGATCATGGAAAAAGCAAGAGAGTTCCAGAAAAACATCTATTTCTGCTTTATTGACTATGCCAAAGCCTTTGACTGTGTGGATCACAATAAACTGTGGAAAATTCTGAAAGAGATGGGAATACCAGACCACCTGACCTGCCTCTTGAGAAATTTGTATGCAGGTCTGGAAGCAACAGTTAGAACTGGACATGGAACAACAGACTGGTTCCAAATAGGAAAAGGAGTACGTTAAGGCTGTATATTGTCACCCTGCAACGCTGGACTGGAAGAAGCACAAGCTGGAATCAAGATTGCTGGGAGAAATATCAATAACCTCAGATATGCAGATGACACCACCCTTATGGCAGAAAGTGAAGAGAAACTAAAAAGCCTCTTGATGAAAGTGAAAGTGGAGAGTGAAAAAGTTGGCTTAAAGCTCAACATTCAGAAAATGAAGATCATCGCATCCGGTCCCATCACTTCATGGGAAATAGATGGGGAAACAGTGGAAACAGTGTCAGACTTTATTTTGGGGGGGCTCCAAAATCACTGCAGATGGTGATTGAAGCCATGAAATTAAAAGACGCTTACTCCTTGGAAGGAAAGTTATGACCAACCTAGATAGCATATTCAAAAGCAGAGACATTACTTTGCCAACAAAGGTTCGTCTAGTCAAGGCTATGGTTTTTCCTGTGGTCATGTATGGATGTGAGAGTTGGACTGTGAAGAAGGCTGAGCGCCGAAGAATTGATGCATTTGAACTGTGGTGTTGGAGAAGACCCTTGAGAATCCCTTGGACTGCAAGGAGATCCAACCAGTCCATTCTGAAGGAGATCAGCCCTGGGATTTCTTTGGAAGGAATGATGCTAAAGCTGAAACTCCAGTACTTTGGCCACCTCATGCGAAGAGTTGACTCATTGGAAAAGACTCTGATGCTGGGAGGGATTGGGGGCAAGAAGAGAAAGGGATGACAGAGGATGAGATGGCTGGATGGTATCACTGACTCGATGGATGTGAGTCTGGGTGAACTCCGGGAGTTGGTGACGGACAGGGAGGCCTGGCATGCTGCAGTTTGTGGGGTCGCAAAGAGTTGGACACGACTGAGTGACTGAACTGAACTGAGATATCTTCATTCTTCATTTAAAGTGTGTGTGTGTGTGTGTGTGTGTCTTTCTACTGAAAGAAACTAAAAGTGATGACATTCCAGTAGCCATAAGAAGGCTACTGGACACTTAGTTTCTAAGCGTCATTTCAAGAAATTGGTCCTTTTGGAGAAATGGTCAGTTCCTTGGGTCAAGAGAAGTCCAAGGTGAGAATGGGAATCTTATGCCAGAAAGGAAAAAAAAAACAAAACTGTCAAAGGCGAATGAAGTCATCAAAAGGTCAGAAGACCAACTTTATAGCATTTCCATTAGGCAAATTTAGGACACTGAGACTTTAAAAGAATGATACATGTTATTGATTGTAAAATAAATTCAGAAGCCCGTAGTTATCTAAAAGAAAGAGACAGAAGGAGAAAAAAGAAAACCTTGCTTGCTACTGCTAAAGGTGATTAAGCAAAAAGAATTAGCATTTACTCTGGGCCTTAATGATAAGAGATATAGTTCATCTTAAGTTAATGAGAAAATGTTTTTCAATGCCATGAGAGATTGCCAGTTAAAAAATATAAAGGATTATGGAATCTTAATAATGAGCATCTAACTCTCATTCATCATGAGTAAGAATGTAAGGTGGTACAGCCACTGAAGAAAAGAATTTAGCATGCACTTATAAAGTTAAACATACACTTACTAAACAACCCAGAAATCCTCTTCCTAAGTATTTACCCTTGTGAAAGGAAAACTGAAGTTCACACGAAGATCTGGATGAAAATATTTGTCTGGTTTTGTTCGTAATTGCCCCAAACTGTAAACAACTGAAATGTCCCTCACCTTGGAATGGCTAAACAACGTGCAGTGCCTCCTGCAAGGGGATTCATTCAGTCATAAACAGGAAACACTGACAGACACAAGAACGGCGTGGATGGATCGCAAATACATTCCGTTAAGTAAAAGAAAGTGAAAGTGAAGTCGCTCAGTCGTGTCCGACTCTTTGCGACCCCATGGACTGTAGCCTACCAGGCTCCTCTGTCCATGGGATTTTCCAGGCAATAGTACTGGAGTGAATTGCCATTTCCTTCTTCAGGGGATCTTCCCAACCCAGGGATCGAACCCAGGTCTCCCGCATTATAGACAGATGCTTTACCGTATGAGCCACCAGGGAAGTCCTAAGTAAAAGAAGCCAAACTCAAAAGGCTACACCGTGTACGATTCCATGTGTGTGACATTCTAGAAAAGGCAAGTCTAAAGAGACAGAAAATATACGAATGGCTGCCAAGGGCTGGCGTTGGGGGCTGACTGGAACAGGATATGGGGATTTGGCGAGGGTGGGAGGGGGACTATTCTATAGAGTGGTGGTGACGGTTGCCCTAATACATACATACATTGGTTTAGGAAGAATTGATGCTTTTGAACTGTGGCGCTGGAGAAGACTCTTTAGAGTCCCTTGTCCTAAAGGAAATCAGTCTTGAGTATTCATTGGAAGGACTGATGCTGAAGTTGTCATTTGAAAAGAACCTGATGCTGGGCAAGATTGAAGGCAGGAGGAGAAGGGGACAACAGAGGATGAGATGGTTGGATGGCATCACCAACTGAACGTACTTGAGCTTGAGCAAGCTCCGGGATTGGTGATGGACAGGGAAGCCTGGCGTGTTGCAGTCCATGGGGTCACAAAGAGTCAGACATAACTGAGCCTAGTCTCTTTAACTTACATTTCAGTTTAGGATCAACTGGAAACAGATGCATAAGTTAAATAATGCCATTGAGAGATAATCAGACCAACACAGATTTTAGACTCTGCTATGAGACAGCCAGCTTAATTGCTTTAAAAATGTCAACATGATTTAAAACAAAAATAAAGGGAGAACAATAGACTAAAGAATCTTTTTTAAAGACATAAACTCTTTGAAAATGTATGTATTCATTCGTTCTGGCTGTGCTTGGTCTGTGGCTTTGCGTGGGCTTTCTCCCGCTGAGCGTGTGGCCTTCTCACTGCTGTGGCCCCTCTTGTGGAGCACGGCCCGAGGTGTGCGGGTTCAGTGGCTGTGGCGCAGGCTTCGTTGCTTTGCAGCATGTGGAATCTTCCCAGACCGGGGATCGAACCACGCCTCTTACATTGGCAGGTGGATTCTTATCCACGGTACCACCAGGGAAGATCGACTAAAAAGTCTTAATTAAGCAAGTACAATGCACGATTGGATTCTGGCTTGAAACAAACAAACCAAAAAAAAGACAAAAAAAAAATGAGATTTTTTGAGACAATTGAGGTAGGGCTTCCCAGACTGTTCAGCAGCAAAGAATCTGCCTACGTTGCACGAGACAACTGGGGAGATCTGAATATGGACTGGATATTGGCGAGCTGCTATTATTTTCTTAGACATGATAATGGTAGTGTGTTTATGTAGGACAATGCCTTTGCTTTTGGACAGTGTCATGTTTAAGTACTTACAGGTAAAATGTTATGGCTGTAAAGTATATTCAAATAGTTCAGCTACATGTATCTAATTGTATCTATGTATCTATCTCTGCTTCTATATGTCTATCATCTATTTCTCTATCAGCTATTTATCATCTATCAATCTATCTTATTGTGAAATATTCACCAGTGTGATGGGTCCGTAGATTTCCATGTATTATTCTCTACTCTTCTTAATGTTAAACATTAAATTTAATTTAATGTAAAATTTTTTATAACAAAAAGCAGGGGGGAAATTAATACCAGATTCTACTCTAGACAAAATAAATCAGGAAGTCTTAGGGTACAGAATTTAAGCTACAGAATTTTTTTTTAGACGCTCCCTAGATGATTTTTTCCAAAAATAAAAATAAAAAAATCATTTTATTAAGCTCCTGGATTCCGTTGGTCAGGAATTCAGACAGGACAAAGAGGGGGTAACTTGTCTCTGCTCCATGACGTCTGGGAACTCGGCTGGGATATGCTGGTACCTGGAGTCTGGGATCATCTAGATGCATCTTCACACATGTCTGGCAGTTGAGACTAGCTGTTGGCCCAGCCTAGCCTTGGCTGGGCTGTCAGCCAGCACACCTTTATGTGGCCTCTCCATGTGAGAGCTCTGTATGGCCTGCAGGTGGTTTTAGTTTGAAGCCAGCATTTTCCCAAACATGAACAATCATAAAAATGATCTTAAGCATTTACCATAATAAAATTCAGATTCTCTGGCCCTTTTCTTGGGAATGGAATGGGGACTATTAAAGTTGTTGTTGTTGTTCAGTCACTAAGCCATGTCTAACTCTTTGCGACCCCATGGACTGCAGCATGCCAGGCTCCTCTGTCCTTTACCATCTCCTGCTGCTGCTGCTAAGTTGCTTCAGTCGTGTCCGACTCTGTGCGACCCCAGAGATGGAAGCCTACCAGGCTCCCCCGTCCCTGGGATTCTCCAGGCAAGAACACTGGAGTGGGTTGCCATTTCCTTCTCCAATGCATGAAAGTGAAAAGTGAAAGTGAAGTCGCTAAGTCGTGTCTGACTCTAGCAACCCCATGGACTGCAGCCCACCAGGCTCCTCTGTCCACAGGATTTTCCAGGCAAAAGTACTGGAGTAGGGTGCCATTGCCTTCTCCGTTACCATCTCCTGGAGTTTGCTTACATTCATGTCCATTGAGTCAGTGGTGCTATCTAGCTATTGTATCCTCTCCCGCCCTCTTCTCTTGCTTTGAATCTTTCCCAGCATCAGAGTCTTTTCCAATGAGTCAGCTCTTCGCATCAGGTGGCCAAAGTGTTAGAGCTTCAGCTCCAGCATCAGTCCTTCCAATGAATATTCAGGAATGATTTCCTTTAGAAATAACTGATTGATCTCCGTGCAGTTCAAGGGACTCTCAAGAGTCTTCTCCAGCACCATAATTCAAAAGCGTCAATTCTTCGGCACTCAGCATTCTTTATGGTCCATCTCTCTCATCCATACTTGACTACTGGAAAAATCATAACTTTGACTATATTGACCTTTTTCAGAAAAGTGACATCCCTGCTTCTTAATATATTGTTTAGGTTCATCATAGCTTTCCTTCCAAGGAGCAAGTGTCTTAATTTCATGGCTGCAGTACCATCGTCCACAGTGATTTTGGAGTCCAAGAAAATAAAATCTGTCACTGCTTCCACTTTTCCCCCTTCCATTTGTCATGAAATGATGGGACCAGATACCATGATCTTAGTATTTTGAATGTTGCATTTTAAGCCAGTTTTTTTCACTCTCCTCTTTCACCCTCATCAAGAGGCTCTTTAGTTCCTCTTCACTTTCTGCCATTAGAGTGGCATCATCTGCATATCTGAGGTTGTTGATGTTTCTTTGAGAAACCGTGATTCTAGCTTGTGACTCATCCAGCCCGGCATTTCGTATGATGTATACTGCACATAAGCAGAATGACAATACTCCTTGTCATACTCCTTTCCCAATTTTGAACCAGTCCATTTTTCCATGTTTGGCTCTAACTATTGCTTCTTGACCTGCATACAGGTTTCTCAGGAGACAGATGAGGTGGCCTGGTAGTCCTGTCTCTTAGAAATTTTCCACAGTTTGTTGTGATCCACACAGTCAAACGCTTCAGTGTACTCAGTGAAGCAGATGTTTCTCTGGAACTTCCTTGCTTTCTCCATGATCCAGTGAATGTTGGCAATTTGATCTCTAGTTTGTCTGCTTCTTCAAAGCCTAGCTTTTACATCTGGGAGTTCTCAGTTCATGTACTGTTGGAACCTAACTTAAAGGATTTTGAGCATTAATTTGCTAGCATGTGCAATGAGCACAATTATATGGTAATTTGAAAATTCTTTGGTATGGCCCTTCTTTGGGATTGGAATGAAAACTGACCTTTTCCAGTCTTGTGGCCACTGCTGAGTTTTCCAAATTTGCTGACATATTGAGTGCAGCACTTTAATATGTATGGTTAAAAACCACCCAAGTGGTTCTAACAGAGAGGTGAGTTTGGAAAGCACTGACCTAGAGCAGTCAGACACCACAGAAGAAGGGTAGTATCATATTCTATTGTCTCATTTCTGAAACTTTGTCCCACAGCCTTCCTTTGATTTCTAGATAACCTTGCTGCTTTCAACTCTGTCTTTCTATTGGCTCTGATTATGGTACTTCCATGAACGTGTGGTTTTTTGCTAAAACACTTGTCTCATTTGACTCAGCCCTTGGAACTTCTTACTCCATGATTATGTGGGTGTATGGAAATTGGGTGCATTTGAGATAAACTGAGAGAGAGACAAAAGTGAGGCCAGATCTTACCAGTGTTTGAATGCTGCTCTGATGATTTTGGCTTTAAGTCAATATGCAATGGTAATTCAGAGAGAGTTTCTTGATTAGGAGAGTAAAGGAACAGGAATGAATGTTAAGAAAGTGAATGAGGGCAGGGAAGACCTGGAGGTAAGGAGAACAGTTTAGAGCCTAGGAGAAAGGTTATGGGGGCATTTACCAAGAAGGCAGCAATCTCAATGTTAATGAGAAGATAATCTGGGATCCATCATTTTCAAATTCCTTACAGACCACCTTCATATTCTTTGCTATCATTGTTGGTTTATAAAATCAAATGAACATTTCATCTTTTAAGAAGAAAGATGGCATGACTGATTCTGAATTTGTTCTAGACTAGTCATGATGTATTTGAGGTGATCAAATGAGGTCATGACTCTGGTTCCCCTCTTGACCCAGAGAACTGAAACTGAACCAAACTTTGGATTTGCGGAAGTCTATCTCAGTAGCATGATTTTTCAGTCAACTAAACCAATCATCATGATCTAACACTGAGGAAGAACTTCTCTAACCACACTAGAACCAGAGAAATGGACTGTCTTCTTAGGAAGCTCCCAGTGGAATCTGTTAAATGATTACTAAGATAAACTGGCATGTTTTCTTTGGTTTTGCTTCTTGTCTAAAACTCTGCATAAATTTAATGAAGGTATAGTTCCTGCTAGGGGCTTCCCTGTTGGCTCAGTGGTAAAGAATCCACCTGCCAATGCAGGAGATGAAGGCTCAACACCTGGGTCAGGAAGATTCCCTGGAGGAGGAAATGGCAATTCACTTCAGTATTCTTGTATTCTTGCTTGGAGAATCCCCATGGATAGAGGGGCTGGTGGGCTACAGTCCATGGGGTCGCAAAGAGCTGGACACGACTGAGCAACTAAGCACACCACATACAAGGAGTAACTTGTAGAGAAATGTAGGACAGGTCATCAAATTTCAGGCCACACGTGAGTAGGGTCTATGCTTGTCTTTGTAAACAAAGTTTTACTGGGGCACAGCCCCTCTCATTCTGATGTGCCCTCTGTGGCTGCTTCCAGCCACAATAGCAGAGTCAAGTAGCCGCAACAGAGCCTCAGGTATTTACTACCTTGTCCCTCATAGAAAAAGTTTACCAACTCCTTCAGGAGACCCAGGTTCAACCCCTGGGTCGGAAAGATCCCCTGGAGAAGAAAATGGCAACCCACTCCAGTACTCTCGTCTGGAAAATTCCATGGAGGAAGAATCCTGGCAGGCTACAGTCCATGGGGTCGCAAAGAGTCAGACACGACTGAGCGACTTCACTTCAGTCCGGGAGAATGACTTTCTCATCAGCTTGTCATGTGGCTCTGTACATTCAGGATGTTGAAGGAAGGATAATGAAAACATCTTTATCCATTTTTTTCCTGTAAAGTCAGGAAAGTCTACTTGGGAGAAACAAATTTGAGTCCGCTTTTATGTGAGCGTTCTTTGAAGTCCCCCTTCTTTTCCTCCCTAGCTCTTCCTCTCCTCTCTTCTCCCCTCACCCCCTTCCCACTTCCTTCTGCTTCTCGCATCTGTGGTCTCATCTGTGATTTGTGGTACCCCTGAAACCTGTGGGCTCTGGAACCAGACTGCCCATGTTCACATCCCAGCATGTCCGCTGACTCCTTGTACAACCTTGACTGTGTTGGGTTTTGGTCTCACCTACGTTAATAGAACCTACTGTTCAGGGTTGTTGGGACAATTGCGTTACTGCAAGGCATGACTAGGACAGTAGCTGCCTATTATCAATACTCTGTAAACATTATCTCTTTACTAGTATTGGTTTGACATAGGATCATCTACGGCCAACACTCCTTGCTGAGACTTTCAGGATTCTCACACCAGTGATGACTTATGTCTGGACAAGAGCCTGCCATCCATTTCAGGCCTCTCTGAAGTGGTTCTCAAAGTGTGGTCCCTGGACCGGCAGAATCAGCATCACCTAGGAACTTACTTGAAATGTAAATTTTCAGGCCCCTCATCCAAGATTTATAGAATCAGAGACTCTGGGTGATGTATTGATAAAGGTTTAACAACTGGCTCACCAGGAGAAAATACGCTTTAGAATTTGCTGATTCCTGTGGTTTAGATTCTCCCATTATGACTGCATTCAAGCTACCAAAGCAAAGTATCAAATGTGTTGTTGCTGAGTTGGAAAGAGATACACACCATCCGCTCTCCTAAGCTGATAGGGGGACCGGCTCTAGCATGCTAGCGGACCACGGGGCTGTGTTTCAACAAGCTTTCTGGATGATTGTGCTGCATGCTGGAACTCGAACACCATTGACCTAAAGAGGTTAGTCGTCAAGAGACCCAGGAAGGAAGTGGGTCAGAGGGCTTGGGCAGCAAAACTTCTAGGTGCATGTCCCACGTGGCCACTTCCTGACCCAGGCCAATGCCTGGCACATACTTAAGAACAAGAGCACATCAGTTGTCATTATTGTTTTTCTGTCTTCGTTCCTGCCACAGTCAACCAACACCTTCTCAAACACTTAGCGGGAGCTCTGAGGATTTTATTGCTGCCCAGGATCCCCTGGGTAAACAAGGATGATCCCGCTGCTGCATTCTGCAGCTAGGCCAGAAGAACTTTCCCGAGGGCTTTGTCAGGTTGTCTGTTGCGCATCAGGGTGATTAGGCAAAGTGGAAAATGGCTATCACCCCACGTTACACCATCATGCAAACAGTCAACAGCAGTGTGGTGATCTGCAGTGTTGTTATAACGCTAGGTGGGAGGCCAGGCTGCAGGTGGACTGGAGGCTCATTTTTGTCCTTTAGTGTCTGAAACAACTCAGATGGGGGTCTGGCACGTTCTTGATAATCCCAATTTCCACCACCGTCAAATAGCTGGGTTCCTGTGTGTAAGGGAGCCTAGTGAGCAGAGGCCAGGGTGGTAAACTTGAACTGTAACCGAACGTCCTTAACTGTGCTGAGCCTACCCCGGCCCCCACCTCCACCTTCACAGCAGCGTCTATGCTGGTCCTCCTCCTGGTCTTCCTTTGTGGTTGATGACTAGCCCAGTGTCCACCTCCACATCCTCCTTGTGAACAGAGCCCTGAATTTGTTCACACATGGGAGAAAATGTGCTTAGGGAAGGTGGGTCCCTCAGTTATGAACTTGGATTCCAGTGCTGTCCGATAGAACTTTCTGGAAGGGGGCAGCGCTCTCTATCCAAACTGTCCCTTCTAGAGACTTCGGTTGCATGTGGCTATCGAGCCCTTGAAATGTGGCTTGTGAAACCAAGCAACTGTCTTTCTTTTCTTTCTTTTTTTTCTGTACTAAGCAACATGTGGGATCTCAGTTCCCTGACCAGGCATCAAAACTGTGTCCCCTGCAGTGGAAGCCTGGCGTCTTAGCCGCTAGACTGCCAGGGAAGTCCCTGAATTTCTAACTGTGACTAATTGTCATGTAACTCTAAATCACTTCATGATGGATAATGGCTACCATGTTGGATGGTACAAAGACACCAAACCGTGATGGTTTTCATCCTTTTTGCCAGGTATTGTCAGACATGGCTCCCTGGCCCAATCCTGACCTCCAGGTTCTGGTGCAAAGGGATGTGGGCATCTGGGAAGGACTTTTCTCCTTGATGATGGAGAGGGATGTACCAGGAAGCACTTGTCATTCTCACCTCCTGCCTTGTCCCCTGCCCACACTTCCCTCCCTGCCCTACACGTTGTCACGTGTAGTGTGAAGCTTGCTGACTTGGCAACCCTCTTGTGTTGATGAGAGGGTGATATTAATAAATGAAGATGATAAAAACTAACATTTATGGGGAATTCCCTGGTGGTCCATTGGTTAGGACTCTGCGCTCTCACTGCTGAGGGCCCGGGTTCAATCCCTGATCAGGGAGCTAAGATCCCACATGCTGTGTAGACAAAAACAAACAAAACCTCTAACATTCACATAGTGTTTATCATACATCAGGCCCTGGCCAAGCAGTTTACACATACTAATTTAATAATATAATGCTAACTAATTTAATGCTGGCAAGACCCCTGGAAGGGAGGTGCTAAGTTACCTGCAGTTTCACAGAGCACAGAACTGAAGCTTGAGTAGTTAACTGGAGAGAAGTCCCACAACCAAGAAGTGCCACAGCTGGGATTTGAACCCAGGGACACTGAGAGCAGAGGCTATGCCTCTCACTGTGACACCATCCTGCCTAGAACTGACAGAACGGCAATACCCTGAACCACCAAGTCACTAGACTTCTTGGTATGTGAGACAAATACACATCCTTGTGTTTAAGCCACTTTAGGCTGGGTTTCCTGTGACTTGCAGCCTCAAACATCCTGACTGATATCATATCTTTGAGTGAGTCTCTGTCTTTTGGAATTCCCGACCATGCTGGTCCATGGAATCATGCCTCCACCAGGGGCTGACTCACTGCTGACACAGATTAGGAAACCATCCCAACGTCAGGGAAGAACCATCCATCTGAGGCCTGGGAGCCCCGGTGTTGAAATATCTAGATGGAGACACTCACAGGGGGATTCTACCCGTGCTTAGCCAGGAGCTCGAATTACTGCAAAGTTTGGCCTTTCAGCTCCTGCCCTTATTTCTGATTCTGATAAATGAAGCTTGTCCAGAGGTTAATGTGGAAGAGAGAAACTCAGAGAGACAGGGAGACTTGAAAAACATCTGTAACGGCCGCAGTGCAGATTCTTCAAGTTTATTCATTATGTTCTCATCATGGAGTTGATGTCTGGGTTCCCCTGTCTCCCAAGCCTTCCTCTGTGACTAAGAATTCAGGCTGACTTGAAGTTGTGTTTCACTGGAAAGGAGGGTGATTATCTCCTGGGGCTGATGAAAATTTGGAAACCTATGAACGTTCGATCCATTCAGTCAGAAATAAACATGGGCTTAGGGGCATAGTGCTGAGATGCTCTTGACCACAACAGTATGGGACACATTGAGCTGGGTCAAGGCAGGTGTCACGGGATGTCCCCTTCTGTCCCCAAACTCACCCTTCCTTTGCCTGTGGCTGGGGGCCCCTATCTCCTCCATTGCCCTTATCCCTGCCTCTCCAACCCTGGTATTTCTGGTATTTCTTTTTTTTTTTTTAACTATATCCCAGGATTAAGTGGGTTTCCCAGGTGGTGCTGGTGGTAAAGAATGTGCCTGCCAATGCAGGAGACATACGAAATGCAGGTTTGAGCCCAAGATCCCCTGGAGGAGGGCATGGCAACCCATTCTAGACTTCCTGCCTGGAGAATCCCATGGTCTGAGGAGCCTGATGGGCTACAGTCCATGGGATCACAAAGAGTCAGACACGACTGAAGTGACTGAGCACATGGCGCAGGACAGGATTAAGCAGAATCAGGGCTGCAATGGCTGGATACCTGCGATGGTCCCACACGAGGGAAGAGCAAGCCTGAGGGGCAGACAGTCCTGGGTCCATCCTTCACCACGCTATGCGTCCCTTGCTCAGTCAGCAAAGAGTCACGAGCACGTACTGTTAAAGCAGAGAGACGATGGTGAACAAACTCTGGGAGGCAAAAAAAAACAAACTGGTCCAACTGCTGTAGGACCCTGCTGGGGTTTTATTATTATTTATTTGGCTGCATCAGGTCTGAGTTGTGGTCAGATCTACGTTGTGTCACAGGGGGTCTTTCAATGAGGTGCCCGGGCTCTGGAGCACGCGCGCTTATTTACTCTGTGGGCATGTGAGCTCTTAGTTCCCTGGCCGGGGATCGAACCCAGTCTCCAGCATTGCAAGATGAACTCTTTATCACTGGACCACTGGGGAAGTCACTCTGCTGGGGTTTTAGTTTTTAATCTGATTTGAGTATTTGATGTATCCAAAGACCCAACATTATTTCAAATCTACAAGATAAGTAAGTGACTTTCTCATGGGATGTGGGTAGGTGACAAACACAAGCCCCGGATCCTCACAAGTTCCTCTTTCACCATGAGCCCCTTGTTGTAGAGATTGGAGGAGCCCCTGGCAGCCTGTGTGATCCCACTGGTTACTCTTTGAAGTAAAAAAAAAAAACAAAACTCAAGATCAAAGGAAATATTTGGCTGAACCCAGTCATTTGGCCTTGATCTGCTAGAAATCTTAATTTAATTAGTAATATAAACTTTGTAAAGACTTCACTTTTCCAGCTTGGTTTAGCATATATCATTTTTTTTTTTAATTTCTGAGTGAACTGAAACAAACAAAGGGGAAAAAATGTAAAAATATCTCCCATAAAACATGAACTATGCGATACTTTGATCTCGTGTGTATTTTTCAGTAGTACTGACCCAAATTTGTATAATTTTCATTCTGGGCATGTGTGTGTGTGTCAAGTCACTTCAGTTGTGTCCGACTATTTGTGACTCCATGAACTTCCCCAGGCTTCTCTGCCCATGGGATTCTCTGGGCAAGACTACTGGATTGGGTTGCCACTTCCTACTCCAGAGGATCTTCCATGACCCAGGGATTGAACCCACATCTCTTGTGTCTCCTGCATTGGCAGGTGGGTTCTTTACCACTAGTACCACCTGGGAAGCCCATGATTTTCATTCTACTATGAGTAAAAAGTTAGTGTGGGGAAATATTTTAGACTAAGTTATCTTCTTGTGTTCCAGACAGGCAACCTTCTCAGACTCTGTGATGTTTGAAATAAAAGCATTTTAGGAAGGAGAGTATAAGCATTATGGCATATTCCATAGGTCAGGCACTTTCTATATGTTTAAAGAATGCACAAGAACCTGTGACCTAGGCATTCCTCTCTCTAGTTTGTGGAAGAAGTCAAGTGACATTCTCGCAGACACACAGCTTGTATGGATGGAGCTAAGACTTGTCGCCAGCAGATGCTAAGCCCTGGTCTGTGTTCATAGCCCACTGTGAATTTAGATCTGCGTTTAGACCTTTAGATCACCAGAGCTAAAGAAATTAGCTGAACGTTAAATCCTGCAATTTAAATCCCTGAAGGAGCACAGATAAAACCCAGGCCACTAACTCTCTGGAGTATGGTCTTTTCTTTTGCATCTCTGCAGATGGTCAAGAATGTGAAAAGTTGTCCTAAGTGAATGCAGCCACCTTTGGGGTCCTTGAAGAAACGCTTCCATTTCAGGGTCCTAGCAAGGAGCCTTCTAGGGCAGTCTTGGCCCAAGATAATGGGTGTCCTTATTTCTATTTGTGTATGGAGTGTGTGTGTGTGTGTGTGTGTGTGTGTGTGTGTGTGTAAGCTATCTAGCCTCCTCCATGGGACAGCATTCATTTTAGAGATAAGTCTTAAACATTTTGTTCCAAGGAAGAATACACGTGGAAGTGCAGATGCCAAGATTTCAGCCCTGATCTATTTCACGCCAAACCTATTGTTTACTGTTACATAGACATGGTCAGGATTTGGAGGCTATCATTTGAGTTCACCACATCCCACAACGGAAAGTTTCCAGTGACTCTGGAAATATAGCTAGATCTTGAGCAAGAATTGGAAGCTCCTGCTCGTAATTTTTATTTTCACTTTCACCTGTTAACAGAAGACAGAAAAGTGATTGTGTGACTGCTAATACTAATGAGGTAAAGTCTCATTTTCTTAATAAGACCAGGCTCTTTAAAAAGACATGAAGAAAGAGAGAAAGACGGAAGGAAGTGACAAGCTACTTTTGAGAAACTTTCAGCAAACAGATCAATCTCTCCTCCTTATTCAAGAAGTCTGCTCCCTCCAGAGTAGCTTCCATTGACTCACCTCCAAGGGATCTCCCATGGACCCTTTTCAACAGTCTGCAATGTAAACTTGCATGACTTGGCTGGAGTTTACAGAAATTCAAAGTTATTTGTACCCGCCCCTATCCTGCCACCACCAGCATTTCTTTAGCTGGGAAATTTTTAAAGCTTCTTACTGGAATTTGTTTCATGTGGTTAAAATCCCCAAAAAGTAAAATGTGAGCCTGGCATAAAGGGTCATTTTTGTTTTAGAGTCACATTCAGAATAGCAAGTGACAATGAGATACATGCCTTTGTAAGGAGGCCCCTAGTTCCCATCCCCTAATGATTTCCCTAAAATCTATTTGAAACTCAGAATCTAAGAAGTTTGCAAAAACATGTTGTTTGTCATTTGTGCTGAGCGCTATTTCAATGCCCCCTTGGAAATATGGAGGGAATGGGGATCATACTCCAAATTGTGTGCAACATTTCACTGCATTTGCAAAGGAATACTGTCTATTGAATCTAGTGGCCAAAATGAACTGATGATTGTTGGGGCTGAGTGATGAATACTTAGGGCGTCATCATTGTTCCCTCCAGGCTGTGGTGCCAGTTTGGAACTTTCCTTACTAAAACAAGGAAAAGGAGAGAGAAAACAGTGCCAAGAAAAAAAACAATCATGGCCCTAGTTTGGGGCTGTTCTCAGAACATTCGAGAAGAGCTAAACAGAAGCACGACTTCCATTTAGTTCCAACTCATCTTTTAAGGAAACCTTAAAAATATTTCCTGGAACTTTAAACACACTCAAAAACTATTTCAACACAGCTCAGCCTGGGAGGAGTAAGAGAGGGCAAGAGTACAAGATGGTTGAGAAAGAATATGACATATCGTTAGCAGATGATTGAAATGGTTTCCAAATAGCAACAGGACCTGAGGGTTAGAAAAACAGACCAACACCAGTGATCCTGAGACTAGTTATGTGGCTGCTACGTACTGGAATTTACCTGGGAGCCAAAAGAGAGAGCTTTGGTTCTAGGGTCTTAATTATCATAAATACTACAGGTCTGGCTCTTTGGCATCACTGTGTGTCCCACCCCTTCCAGACAAGCAGTCTGGAAGGACTGTCATGCTTTGTCATGTCCAGAAGGGACAGTCATGCTTTAAGGCAAATTGTTCTCTGTTTCAGATTTTCCAGTGGAAAAAGGAATGTACGTTAGGCAGATTACTGTACCTTCCCTCTGTCACGCCAGGGTAAGCTTCCTAGAGCAGCTAATTCTCCTCCTGCAGGACTGGCAGCTCCCAGCCGTCAGCTGGTGGGGCAGAATTCCTTCCTCCTCCAAGGCACCTGTGGCCCTAGAGACGCCCCTTCCACCTGGGGCGGCGCCCAGCTGATCGAGCACTCCAGTGCCCTGGAGGCTCAGAGGACTGGAAACAACGGGACTGGATGCCTGCGGGGCTTCTGGAGGCTCGCGAGTCCCATCCTGCCTGCCACTCTGCCATCTCCAGGGATCACCCAAGTGCCGGCCCCCGGTAACCTGTCTTCTTGGCTCCCTGCCGCTCTGTGGGTCTTTCCCATCCACGGGCTTCTGACTCCTCTTCTGCTCCATGCCAGCTGGTCCCATTGGGCTGTCTGGGTCCTGGCTACTAGGTGGATAATCCCTTTTGCATCCTCAGAGTTTTCCAAGGATGCAAACCTTAACTGAAATCTGGCTTGCTTTCTACTTTTCTATTTTCCATCAGCCGGGTTGGGGATTTAGGCTTATGTCAGTCCTCTCCTCCCCAACCCGTCCCCCCACCCCAATCACTTGCAATCCATCATTCTTCTTCCTTTTGGAAAATAATCCCCCGTCTGTTGACTCCTTGACATTGTGTAATTCCTCTCTTTCCTCCTTTTTGTCTCCCTCTGGGATGTCCTGGTGATTGCTCCCTCCCACTTCCCCAATTCAATTAAGATGTGTCTCTGTGTATGTGTGTGTGTACCTATATACTGTCAAGACCCCAGCTGCAACATCTGATGACCTGGATTCTAATGTCTGCTTTGTATACATTTGTTTGTGTGACTTTGGCCAAGTACCTGAATGTTTTTAAGGTTGTTAACTCTTCTGGAAAATGCAGATAGATAACAGTAGCTGTTATAGAATGTAGTAGTTGCAAGGATGCAGTGAGAAGATCCATATAAGGCGATTGGCACGGTTCCGGCATAACTCGAGAATTGTTAACTATGATCACACTGGGCTGCTTGTTTTCCTTCCAAATCCCACCAGCTGGGGAAACTTTAGTGTTCTTTGGAATGACCCAAGCTGTTCCCCACCAGTGAGCCCTGCCTTCTTTGAATTGGGGCATCTCTGCCGCGCCCCCATCCCACTTCTTTATGACAATGTCCTGGTCTACACTTCACTGCCAGGGTCACTGTCTTCTTATCCATCATATCCTTGCCTCTTTCTTTTGTCTATTTTTTAATTTTTATTTCCCCATGTGGCCTGCAGGATCCTAGCTTCCTGACCAGGAATCGAACCCATGCCCCCAGCATTGGGAGCCCAGAGTCTTAACCACTGGACTGCTGGGGAAGTCCTGTCCTTGTCTTTTTGTATCACCAGGTGGAACCCTTCAGCCTTGGTCAGATGACTGACTTTCCTTAAACCTACACAGGCTGTGCTGTATAGGTAATTATCTCATATAAACGTCAGGCTTGTTCTAAGGTTGTATTTTCATAATTCTTCCACTTAAGGATGAACACGGGACTAAACTACTCCCTGTGGGAAGACTCTTACCCTCTACCTCTCATCTGGAGATTGGGCCCTGAGTCAGGAGTGGCCCTGATCCCAGGGGGTGATCATCTAGGACACTCTCGGCAGAGAAGCAGGGTGGCACTCTCACACGGGAATGGCCCAGTAGGTAGGACACCAGGAGGTAACCTTCGTCACCTGAATTCAGTGTCTGATCTCAGACAAAGACCTTGGAGTCCTGGGACAAACCCAGCTGTGCTTCTGCGCTTCCTTGACTTTCTTCCATTTCTCTTAAACTGGGACTTTTGGAAATTCCAGTCTGTCTTAACCCTGCTGAGTCACAACAAGGATAAGGAATTCTGTTCGAGCGTGAGCCAGACTTGGGAGATGGCTTTTGGGGAGGAGGAACGGGGACAGCAGAGGGAATTGAATGGAGGGCTTCCTAAGGCATTTGGAATGATCTTGGCACACAGAGCCAGCAAGCTAATGACCCTCCTGTGCCAGGGATGTGGGGAGGCAGGAAAGATGGGGAGAAGGTTTAACCTGGCTTGTGTTTGACCTTTCCCGTATTCTGAGAGGTGGCATGGCCCTTTCTCAGGATGGAATGGGGAGGAAGAGAGAAGAAACTCTTGCAGATACTGGCAGATAAGAACATGACAAAGGACTTTTATCCATGCAGCTTGAGGTTTTATGAATTCCCAGAGCAACAGACACATATCTATACAAAACACAGGAAAGATATCCCAAAGGTAACTCCTGATTGACCATGATTCTGAAGGATGTCTTCACTCTTCTCTTATACATAGATAATTAAGATTAAAATAGAACTGAACTGTACAATATTTAAAAGAGACCGGAGAACCACCCCCCCCCAACACACACACACACTTATCCACAGGGATCATTCCAAGACTCCCAGTGGATGCTTGAGACCACAGATAATGACAAATCCTGTATATTATGTTTTCCCCTATACTAGCGGGCAGATATTCTGGACAGAAAGATGATTCACATCCCCGGTGGGACGCAGAGGGACAGCATGAGGTTTCATTATGCAACCTAGAGTAGTGAGCAATTTAAAATTTATGAATTGTTCATTTCTGGAATTTTCCTTATAACATTTTTGGACTGCGGTTGACCTTGGTTAACTGAAACCATGCAAAGTGAAACCTTGGATAAGTGGGAACTACTGTATACAAAGAGCTGGGAGGTCTGACTCTCAAACTCAGTTCATCCAATGGAAGGCCATATGATTTAGGACAAGATGCTTAACTTGCCTCTACATTTCCTGAGGTTTAAAATAACTGTTGATTAAAAAAAAGAAAAATCTCCTTTAAGATGTCATGAAGAATAAGGGAATATTCATGTCATACTTTGAGTAACTCCAGGGAGCTAAGTGCTTTAAAAATGCCATCTGGTTTGTGAAGTTTTTAGGTATTTGAGGAGAACTATAAAATGCAGCAGGAAAAAAGTGCAGACATCTCTAGAAAGCATTGAGCTGTGCGTTTAAAGAAAACTAAAAACAATATCTTATGTTTAATAAGAAAGTGGAGTATTGGCACTGGGTAGAAAGGAAAAAAGGAAGTGATAGAAAAAAATTCTTTAAAACCTTATGCTCAGTTAAGTCTCTTTTCATTGCCATTTCCAGAATTCCATCCCACTGTTTTTGAGTTCACAGAAATAATTAGCTTCCTAGGGATGCAGTAGCAAACTAGGTGGCTTGAAAAAACAAAAATTAACTTTCTCACAATGGTGGATGCTGGAAGTCTGGGTGGGGATGGTTTCTTCAGTGGGCTCTGATGGAGAATCTGGTCCTTCCTTGTCTCCTAGCCATTGTCTGCAATTCTTGGTGTTCCTCACTTGCAGACGGACGACCTTAATTTTTTTTAAAAAAATTGTATTTTATATTGGAGTATTGGAAGCAGGATGAGAAGGGGATGACAGAGGACGAGATGGTTGGATGGCATCACTGACTCAATGGACATGAGCTTGAGCAAGCTCTGGAAGATAGTGAAAGACAGGGAAGCCTGGCGTGCTGCAGTCCATGGTGTCTCAAAGAGTTGGACATGACTGAGTGACTGAACAATTGGAGTATGCTGCTGCTGCCGCTAAGTCGCTTCAGTCGTGTCCGACTCTGTGCGACCCCATAGACGGCAGCCCACCAGGCTCCCCCGTCCCTGGGATTCTCCAGGCAAGAACACTGGAGTGGGTTGCCATTTCCTTCTCCAATGCATGAAAGTGAAAAGTGAAAATGAAGTCTCTCCGTTGTGTCTGACTCTTAGCAACCCCATGGACTGCAGCCTACCAGGCTCCTCTGTCCATGGGATTTTCCAGGCAAGAGTACTGGAGTGGGTTGCCATTGCCTTCCAACTAACAATGTTATGAGAGTTTCAGGTGAATAGCAAAGGGACTCATCCATATGTATACATGTATCCATTCTCCCCCAAACTCCCCTCCCATCCAGGCTGCCATATAACGCTGAGCAGAGTTCACTGTGCTATACAGGACATCCTTGTTAGCTATCCATTTCAGACACAGTGGTGTGCACGTGTCCATCCCAAATTGCCAGTCTATCTGTTTCCCCCAGCCTTTCCTCACCAGCAACCTTAAGTTTATTCTCTGTGAGTGTTGGATGACCAGTTCTGTCTCTTTCATCACAAGGCCTTCTCTCTCGGTGACTCTCAGCATCAAAACCGCCTTCTCTTATAAGGACAACAGTCATACTGGATTACAGTCCACCCTAACGACCTCATCCTAATTTGCAAAGAACTAATTCCCAAATAAAGTCACATTCACATGTGTTGGGGATGGCTAAGACTTCAACGTATTTTGAGGAGAGGACACACTTCAACCTACAATACTGACCAACTTAAAACTAAATCTTCAATTTGCCTGGGTAATGAAGGCAACTCTCTGTGTGGGTGAGGCATCTTGGGGGCACCTTCCAGGGCAGGCAGGGAGCCCAGGGACTGAGTTGCAGAGATGTGAATTGTGCTGTGCGTGCCTTTATGCAACTTTTCCCTGGGTACCATAGTGCCCTCAACTAGCCACCCCTGGCCCTGCCTCAGTTGTCCTTCTGCTCTCTGTCCAAGACATTTATTTTTAGTTTAACAGATAAATCAAACACTTTAAAATGAGAGTTAGTTGGAAGAGGGGACCTATGTATACATACAGCTGATTCACTTTGTTGTTCAGCAGAAACTAACACAACATTGTAAAGCAATTATACTCCCATTTAAAAAAATGGTGTTAGTTAAATAAAAAGGTCAAATGTATTTTTTTTTAAAAGGGTCAGAACATGCATTCTTGGCCTCTTGCACTCCGCTTCATTTTCCTCGGCTCTATTTGCCACAGCCACAGAGGAGTTCTCTTGACCTTCTGCAGCAAAGAGACCATGCCCCTCTCCCCCGAGAGGATGCCATCGCTCAGCTGGAAGCGGCTGGTGATGTCAGATGCGTTACAAAATTAAATGCCTTCTACTGCTAAATCTTATTTTAAAGCTTCTCTGGTCTCCTGCATTTTCTTGTGTATGATTATCACCAGGGGTGATGGAGTGGGAGGAGAGGAGGAAAGACAGGGGAGGACATTTCCAGCAGAGTGCATGCATGCCTCAGTCGCTCAGTCGTGTCCAGCTCTTCGCAACCCCATGGACTGCAGTCCGCCAGGCTCCTCTGTCCATGGGATTCTCCAGACAAGAATACTGGAGTGGGTTGTCATTTCCAGGGAACCTTCTCAACCCAGGGATCGAACCCGCATCTCCTGCACTGCAGTCAGCTTCTTTACCACTGAGCCACCAGGGACAATTCCAAGACTCGCTGTCACCTCCAGCCTGACAGTCTTGGTTCACATTCTCATGCAGGTTCATGTATATTAATCTGAGTACAGGGTCAATTCTGGATGACTGGAGTCAGCTACTTTCTAGCTTCTGCTGCCAGAAAATGGATTATTTTTCCTTCAACAAAATTCGAACATGGTGGCCTCTCATTTTTGCAAAAACGATATGCTTTTGACAGTATTAATGAAATGACTCCAGTTTACCCAAGTTGATGAAACCTTTGGCTGTTCACTCCTGTCTGCTTTGACTGCAGTGCCCCCTAGTGGATATTTTCTAACAAGGTTCTCATGGTTGATTACTTGCCAGAAATAGAATGCATTTTAGCAAACATTATTTTCTAAAGTAGGTCTGTATTTTTTTCTTTTTTTTTTCCAACAAAAGTTCACTTCCATATATGACCAAATTATGTATATGTATAATCCTCTGATTGTTCACATGAGATTCTCTGCACGTCCCCTGCTAATTTCAGGAAAAAAGGGAGAAGGAAGGGAGATATAATTAAACAGGCACAGAAGGAAATGACCATGAGGACTTTAGAACTGTGCTTGCTAACATGATGTATGTGTCTAGAAAACAAAAACTCTGGAAGTACGGTATAGTGAAGCTTTAAAACTGAGATTTACATGACTAAACAATTTTTTTTCAAAGTTGTTTTTTTTTAAAAATTTTTAACAGGATGAGGATATGAATTTCTGCGGCTAGAGTCTGACCTCTATTTTCAGCCTGAGGGCTTGTGACAAGTACATGGGGAGGAAACAGCGGCTCCCCAGATAAAGACCACTTTCTTACTGCTTTGCATAAAGATGCTCTGCCCTGAACTTTATCCCCATTTTAATCAGCAACTTCTGGGATCTCCAGCTGCTCTGCAGGCTCCGGCTCCTTCTGGCCCACAATTAGGGTGGAGGTGAAGGCCCTGGCCTCACTTCCTGGCTCTGTAGCTTCTAGAAGACTGTGCGGTGCAAAGTCTAGGGATTCAAGTAAGTTTTATCTATTACGGGAAACAGATTGGGGTGTGAGTGGGGGTTCTCAAGTCCTCTCTGAAGCTATCGCATAGATCCCCACACTTGAGATTTTGCAAACGAGCCAAAAAGGAAAGAAAGTTCTAAATGGGGAATTAAAGAATGATTGCTAATTAAAAAATGTTTTCTCCAATAAATGGCATTAAAAGTAGTAATTACACAACTACTATCCATATTAGTTCATAAAAGAGAGAACAATTTAACACAAAAGATGAGACGTAATTATAGATGGACATTTCATCCAGAGGAAGTTGTGTTTTATATATATATATATATATATATATATATATATATATATATACATAATATGTATGTGTTGCTGTCCTTCCTTGTCTTTCATTTCACCATGAAACAAGGAAAAGTTTGTTCTGAATTGGCAGCTGTCTGTGGACTGACTTGGGGGAACTCTGATCCTGAACTTTGACTCTCCCTGGTAATTTGGAGTGCATCTCCACTGTGTGGTTTCTTTGGAACTGAGACGCAGGGCCCACTGTTGTGTCAGGAGAGATGAACCATGAAAAAGAGAATCTGCCCCCAGGGGTTACAGAATTTGTCCCTGCTGGGCTCTGCTTGCTGTGGAGGGTACATGAGAAAGTCAGGTCACTGAGAACCCTGGGGACCGCAGGACCCAAAGACACCGCCTAGCTAATCCTCTCAGGTTAGTGCAGAACTGTGAGTGGAGTATCCCGGACAGATGGGCTGTGCTCATGCTCAGGGCCCAAGCACTCTTGTACACGGCAATGCTAACCTCCGTAGTGCTCACGCTTAAAAAGGAAAGCCTCAGACTCTTAGAATCAGCAATTTACAGCCAGAGTGGGTCTAAAATCATGCAGTTGAATTTCCCCATATTACAAGGTCACTAATTCACCCGGAAGAGGCAAATGACAAGCACAGATTCAGTAAGATGCTCTTGAAGGGGCTGGCATTCCCCTGTACGCACCAGTGCCCAGTGATGGAGCCTTGAACGCAGATCTCCTGGGGATGGCGGATGGCTGCGCTGGGCTCTCCTGCCACTCTACCTTACACTTAACCCCACCCCCTGGGGCACACTCTCTACTTACTAGGAGCCCTGTGAGCCCAGGAAAACACAACAATAGAGAACTTTCTTGAGAGCCTTCTCCCACTAGGCTTGGATCAGCTATTTTAGAGTCTAAGCTTTCTCTTATCAAGCCCTTATTTTACAAATATTTAATTGTTAGGTTTTCTTTTCAAATTTAGTTCCCTTTTCACATGTATTCCTCCAAATGGGCCACAGTGTCCCAATGTCCAGTTGACACCAAATATTTACATAATTTATGGATTCTCCTATTCTGTGCATTTTGGGAGTTAATTCACTACATACTATTACTCATAATTTTCTTTTTTAATTAATTAATTTTTTATTGGAGGGTAATTGCAATGCAGAGAAGGCAAAGGCAACCCACTCCAGTACTCTTGCCTGGAGAATCCCAGGGACGGGGGAGCCTGGTGGGCTGCCGTCTATGGGGTTGCACAGAGTCAGACACGACTAAAGCGACTTAGCAGCAGCAGCAGCAGCAGCAGCCATTGCTATGTAATGTTGTGCTTGTTTCTAACATACATCAACATGAATCAGCCATAGGTACACACATGTCCCCTCTCTCTTGAACCTTCCTCCCACCTCCCACCCCATCCCATCCCTCTAGGTTGTCACAGAGCACCAGGCTGAGCTCTCTGTGCTATGCGGCATCTTCCCACTAGCTATCTGTTTTACACATGCTAATGTTTCTGTTTCAGTCCCACTCTATCTTTCCTACCAATACTTTGGCCACAACTGACTCATTGGAAAAGACTCTGATGCTGGGAGGGATTGGGGGCAGGAGGAGAAGGGGACGACAGAGGATGAGATGGTTGGATGGCATCACCGACTCAATAGACGCGAGTTTGAGTGAACTCCGGGAGTTGGTGATGGACAGGGAGGCCTGGAGAGCTGTGGTTCATGGGGTCGCAAAGAGTCAGACATGACTGAGTGACTGAACTGAACTGAACTGACCTTTCCTACTAGCCACCACCCCCCTCCCATACCCACCGTGTCCACAAGTCTGTCTGTTCTGTATGTCTGAGTCTCTATTCCTGCCCTGTCATTTTTCTAGATACCAAATGTATGTGTTAATATATGACATGTGTTTTTTCTCTTTCTAATTTACTTCACTCTGTATAACTGGCTCTAGGTTCATCCACCTCACTAGAACGACTCAAATGCATTACATTTAATGGCTGAGTAATATTCCATTGTATATATGTGCCACACTTCTTTATCCATTCATCTGTTGACAGACGTCTAGGTTGCTTCCGTGTCCTGGCTATTGTAAACAGTGCTGCAATGAACACTGAGGTACATGTGTCTTTTTCAGTTATGATTTTCTCAGGGTATTTGCCTAATAGTGGGATTGCTGAGTATTCATATGGTAGTTTTATTCCTAGTTTTTAAAGGAATCTCCATATTGTCTTCCATAGTAGCTGTATCAATTTACATTCCCACCAACAGTGTAAGAGGCTTCCACTTTCTCCACATCCTCTCCAGCATTTATTGTTTGTAAATTTTTTGATGATGGCCATTCTGACCAGTGTGAGGAGATACCTCACTGTAGTTTTGCTTTGAAATTCTCTAATAATAAGTGATGCTGAGCATTTTTTCCTGTGTTTATTAGCCATCTGGATGTCTTCTTCGGAGAAATGTCTGTTTTGGTCTTCTGCCCATTTTTTGATTGGATTGTTTGTTTTTCTGTTCTTGAGATGCATAAGCTGCTTGTACATTTTGGAGATTAATCCTTTGTCTGTTGCTTCACCCATTCTAAGGGTTGTCCTTTCATCTTGTTTATGATTTCATTTGCTGTGCAAAAGTTTCTTAAGTTTAATTAGGTCCCATTTGTTTATTTTTGTTTTTATTTCCATTACTCTAGTAGGCAATTCACAGAGGATCTTGCTGTGATTTATGTCAATAAGAGTTTTGCCTATGTTTTCCTCTAAGAGATTTATAATTTCTGGTCTTACATTTAGGTCTTTAATCCTTTTTGAGTTTACCTTTGTTTACTCTTGCCTGGAAAATCCCATGGATGGAGGAGCCTGGTGGGCTGCAGTCCATGGAGTTGCTAGGAGTCGGACACGACTGAGTGACTTCACTTTGACTTTTTACTTTCATGCATTGGAGGAGGAAATGGCAACCCACTCCAGTGTTCTTGACTGGAGAATCCCATGGACAGAGGAGCCTGATGGGCTGCAGTCCATGGGGTCGCTAGGAGTCGGACACGACTGAGTGACTTCACTTTTCACTTATGGTGTTAGGAAGTGTTCTAATTTCATTCTTTTACACATAGCTGTCCCAACTTTCTAAGCACCGCTTATTGAAGAGACTATCTTTTCTCCATTGTATAGTCTTGCCTCCTTTGTCAAAGATCTGGTGCCCACAAGTGTGTGAGTTTTATCTCTGGGCTTTCTATCTTGTTGCATTGGTCTATACTACTGTTTTTGTGCCAGAACCATACTGTCTCAATGACTATAGCTTTGTAGTATAGTCTGAAATCAGGAAGGTTGATTACCCCATCTCCATTCTTCTTTCTCAAGATTGCTTTGGCTCTTTTGGGTCTTTTATGTTTCCATATGACTTACAAAACTTTTGTTCTAATTTTGTGAAAATGTCATTGGTAATTTGATAGGGATTGCATTAAGATTGCTTTGGGTAGTATAGTCATTTTCACAATATTGAGTCTTCCCATCCAATTACATGGTGTGTCTCTCCATCTGTTTATGTCGTCTTTGATTTTTTTCATCAGTGTCTTATAGTTTTCTGTATATAGCTCTTTTGTCTCCTTGGGTAGGTTTGTTCCTAGGTATTTTATTATTTTTGTGGCAATGGTAAATGGGATTGATTCCTTAATTTCTCTTTCTGATTTTTCATTGTGAGTGTAAAGGAATGCAAGTGATTTCTGATTTTTTATTCTGCAACTTTGCTAAATTTACTGCTTTTGTGATTGCTGCTGCTGCTGTTAAGTCGCTTCAGTAGTTTCTGACTCTGTGCAACTCCATAGATGGCAGCCCACCAGGCTCCCCCATCCCTGGGATTCTCCAGGCAAGAGTATTGGGGTGGGTTGCCATTTCCTTCTCCAATGCATGAAAGTGAAAAGTCAAAGTGAAGTTGCTCAGTCGTGTCCGACTCTTTGCAACCCCATGGACTGCAGCCTACCAGGCTCCTCTGCCCATGGGATTTTCCAGGCAAGAGTACTGGAGTGGGTTGCCATTGCCTTCTCCGAATTTACTGATTAGCTCTTAGTAATTTGCTGATAGTATTTTTAGGGTTTTCTATATATAGTATCATGTCGCCTGCAAACAGTGAGAATTTTACTTCTTTTCCAATCTGGATTCCTTTTATTTCTTTTTCTTCTCTGATTGCTGTGGCTAGGACTTCCAAACCTATGTTGAATAATAGTGGCGAAAGTGGGCATCCTTGTCTTGTTCTGATGTTAGAAGAAATTCAGGTTTTCACCATTGAAAATAATGTTTGCTGTGGGTTTATCATATATGGCCTTTATTACCTTAATGGTAGCTTCCTTCTAGCTGGTTTTCTGGAGAGTTTTATCATAAATGGGTGTTGAACTTTGTCAAAAACTTTTTCTGCATCTATTGAGATTACCATGATTTTCATCTTTTAATTTATTAATATGGTGTGTCAAATTGATTCAGTTGTATGTACTGAAGAATTTGGGCATCCCTTGGATAAATCCAACTTGATCATGGTGTATGACCCTTTTAATGTGTTGTTGGATCCTGTTTGCTAGAATTTGGTTGAGAATTTTTGCATCTATGTTCATCAGTGATACTGGTCTATAATTTTCTTTTTTTATGATGCCTATGTCTGGCTTTGGTTTTCAGGGTGAGGTTGGCTTCACAGAATGAGTTGGGAGTGTTCCTTCCTCTGCAATTTTTTGAAAGAGTTTGAAAAGGATAGGCATTAGTTCTTCTCTAAACATTTGAAAGAATTCACATGTGAAGCCATCTGACCCAAGGCTTTTGTTTTTGGGGAGATTTTTGATCATAGCTTCAATGTCAGTGCTTGTGATTGGTTTGCTCAAAATTTCTATTTTTTTCCTTGGTTCAGTCTTGGAAGGTTAAACTTTTCTAAGAATTTTTCCATTTCTTCCAGGTTGTCCATTTCATCGGCATACAGTTGCTCCTAATAGTCTCCTTATGTTCCTTTGCATTTCCACATTGTCTATCGTAACCTCTCTTTTTTCATTTCTAATTTTGCTGATTTGAATCTTCTCCCTTTTTTTCTTGATGAGTCTGGCTAATGATTTGGTACTTTTATCTTCTCAAAGAACTAACTTTTAGTTTTATTGATCTTTACTATTATTTTCTTCATTTTCTTCTGCTATGATCTTTATGATTTCTTTCCTTCTGCTAACTTTGGGGTTTTTTGTGCCTCTTTTTCTAGTTGCTTTAGGTGTAAGGTCAAGTTGTGTATTTGATGTTTTTCTTCTTTCTTGAGGTAGGCTTGTATTGCTATAAACTTCCCTCTCAGAACTGCTTTTGCTGCATCCCATAGGTTTTGGGTCATTGTGTTTTCATTGTCATTTTTTTCTAGGTTTTAAAAAAATTTCCTTTTTGATGTCTTCAGTGACCTATTGGTTATTTAGAAGCATGTTGTTTAGCTTCCATGTGTTTGTGTTTGTTACAGTTTTTCTTTTTCTTTTTTTATTCCTGTAATTGGTATCTAGTCTCACAGCGTTGTGGTCAGAAAGATGATTGACAGAATTCCAATTTTCTTAAATACGCCAAGGCTTGATTTGTGATCCAAGATGTGATCTATCCTGGAAAATGTTCTTTGTACACTTGAGAATAAAGTCTATTCTTCTGCACTTGGATGGAATGTCTTGAAGATATCAATTAGGTCTCTCTGGTATAATGTGTCATCTAAGGTTTGTGTTTCCTTGCTTTCTGTTTTGATGATTTGTCCGTTGGTGTAAGTGGGGTGTTAAAGTCCTCTACTGTTATTGTGCTACTGTTGATTTCCCGTTCTGTCTGTTAATGTTTGCCTTATCTGCTGAGGTGTTCCAATGTTGGATGTATAAATATTTACAATTGTTATGTCTTCTTGGATTGAGCCCTGGATCATCATGTAGTGTCCTTCCTTATCTCTTGTAATATTCTTCATTTTAAGGTTTGCTTTTTCTGACATAAGAATTGCTACTCCAGCTTTCTTTTGATTTCCATTTGCATGGAATATCTTTTTCCATCTTTCCTTTCAATCTGTATGCATCTCTAGGTCTGAAGTAGGTCCATAATGGACAGCATATATATATGGGTCTTGTTATGTATCTATTCATCCAGTCTGTGTCTTTTGGTTGGAACATTTAACCTACTATATTTAAAGTAATTATTGATATGTATGTTCCTATTTCCATTTTCTTAATTGTCTTAATGGACAATATTTTTGTTTTCTTAATAGTCTGAATGAAGTGAGAACAACAACAAAAAGAACTAGGAGAAAAAAAAAAGAATCCCAGATAACTGGTCAATGCAATATTAGGTAAATAGTAACAAACGCAAAGGAACACACACACACACACACAACCAAAACAGTCCGAAGAAAACAAAGTACAAGAGAGTGACCTAGTGAACCCGACAAAACCAAAACTGATATCAACAAATTAAAAACAACAGTAGCATGGCAGCCAGATTCTTTACCAGCTGAGCTACCAGGGAAGCCCAAGAATACTGGAGTGGTAGCCTATCCCTCTTCCAGGGGAATCTTCCTGACCCAGGAATTGAACTGGTGTCTCCTGCATTGCAGGAAGATTCTTTACCAGCTGAGCTAAATATATATATACATATATATATTATATATTTATATATTATATATATATGTATATATTTTTATATAAAATATAAATATATATATATTATATATATTTTTATATATATAAATATTTATATATTATATATATATATGTTGATTTACAATGTTGTGTTAATTTCTGTGGTACAGCAAACTGGTTAACTGAATCATCTCTTTGGGGACCATTTTCTTCAGATAAAGTCCAAACTGTTTAGCCCTACTTACTAGACCCTCCAGAACCTGGTCTCTGCTGGCTTTTCTTTCTCAGATGGTCATATACCTGGGACCAAACTGGAGGTACAGAGTTAGACTTCGGTACAAATGGATTGCTCAGTATCCTCTCTGAGTAGTCCTCATTTTGGCCTCTAAAGTCCTTGAACTACCCTCTGCATGATCAAGTAGACAATTCTACTTTTCCAAGAAAACTCAGGCCCAATCTCATCTCTTCACAAAGTCTTTCCTTACAACCTTAAGACTTCAATGAGTGTTCCTCTCTCTGACTCCAAAATAGTCTTTTGGAAATTAGTCAAACTACTTACTGAGTTATTCTCTATTACTGTCTTTAATTGTTATTGAAACTTCTATAATTAGTAATCTAGTTTAATATCTTGTGCTTATCTTCCCAACTAAATTGTAACTCTTTGACGATAAGTTTTAATTTTAACTTAAAAACAATCAAGATAATATGTGTACATAATTTAAAATGTCATCAGTACATCAGAAAAGACTTACAATAAAAAATACCATTTTTCTACTCTTTCCTTTCCATCTTTCTTTTCACATTCCTTATAGGAATTCCCTTTCAATTCTTAGTTGGTTCTCCTGGAAAATTCCTCCACGTATTATTTTTCTTTCTCTAGTTCCTAAATTGTCACTTATAGGCTATCTATTGAATTTCTGCTAAGGAATATAAACACAGGGTGTTCTTCCTCCCATCATTCCCACCCCCCCCTTTTCAGCTTACATTTTCCTAATAAAATCACAACTTTTGCTGTTAAATTATTAGTCAGTATTTACATAATTATGACTATATAATATGGTTTATCACTGAGCCAAATAGAGTATATGAGCTTATTTTTTCCCTAAACTTTCATTTTGTTGTCTCTGAAACTATCTTTCATTTTATTTCCAAATGCTCTCATAAAACTAATGTGTTTGTCAGTATTATTTTCCAAATGCTCAAATGCAACATATAATCTTTCAGTTCAGGTTTTGCTAGGAAGTCTTCCTCCCACAGATTCTGTTCACCTGATCTAGTCTGGGCCAGTTGTTGGCTGAACTGGAAGCACTGCTGTTCCACCGGGACCTCCCTTTCTTTCCTATGTTGAACATCTTTTTTTGGTTCCATGTCCCACTTCTCTTTGGTATTGGCCCTCATTCTGCTGGGATCCTTAAAGTTTGAAAACGTCTATTCTACTCTTACTTTGGTGGATGGATTGGCTGGATATAAAATCCTAGATTGAGAACTAAATTTTAAATTTTCCTTTAGAATTTAAAATGTTTTAGCTTTTCCTTCTGGTGTTTCCATTCTTATTCCTGATTCCATTGGTGTCTTTCCTCTCTGGATGGCTTTAGCACCTTTTCTTTATCCTTGGAGAATTTCAAGAGTCTGCTTTGTTGTGATCTCTTCATTCATTGTACTTGGCATTCAGTGTGCCTTTTTCATTTGAAGACTTGTGATCCTCAGGCCTGGGGAAAGCTTTCTATAAACACTCTGACGATTTCTTCCTTTTAGTTCTCTTTCTCAAATTTCAGAAATGTTGGGCCTCTTGTTCCAGACCTGTCTTTCTATTTCTTAATATTTTTGCTTTACTTTCTAGAATTTGCTCCATATTATATTGTAACCTTCTTATTGAAATTTATATCTTAGTTAAAATTTTTTTTAATTCTCAAGAAATCTCTCTTGCTCTTTGATACTTGTTATTTTATGAACAAACTCTCTTCTCTAATAGCTCTGATGGCACACACACACACACACACAGACATCTGTTTCCTGCATCGTCTCTATATTCCCTGGAGTCATTTCTACCATCTCTTCTAACTCATGTACAAATTTTCTTAAATACCTGGCAATCTTTGGCTGGCCTTTTGTAGTTAAGACTAAGAGACTTGAAAACAATTTGCAAGCTCTCTGTGTGGTTAGAGCTGCAGGCTTCACAATTATGTCTAACTAAAATTTTGGCTAGAGGGCCAACTGATCTTCTCATTAGTGAGCCATTTCTCCAGAGAAGCCTCCAGTCTCCTACTGGGTGGGTGGGTGGGGATGTTATTTTCTGGTTACAGGAAAATACAGCAGGAACCATGTTCTGAGAAATGTTTCTGGCATCAAGCTGTGAGGAAGTGGACTGAGTATTCTACCATGACTAGGCTGACCCTTAGTTAATTCCTCTGCTTTCAGGCCTGCCTCATCCTCTTTCTGGTGCTCATCATTAACCATTAGACTGGTGCTTCTTTTCTTTTTAAACTGGGATATAGTGGGGTTTCCCTGATGACTCAAACAGTAAAGAATCTGCCTGCAGTGCAGGATACCTGGGTTCAGTCCCTGGGTCGGGAAGAACCCCTGGAAAAGGGAATGGCTACCCACTCCAGTATTTTTGCCTGGAGAATTTAACGGACAGAGGAGCCTTGTGGGCTATAGAGGAGCCTGGTGGGTTGCAAAGAGTTGGACATGATTGTTTCATTTTGACTTACAATGTTGTGTTGGTTTTTGCTGTATAATAAGTAAATCAGTTATATGTGTACAATTATTCCCTCCCTCTTGGACCTCTCCACCCCCATTCCCACCATGTAGGTCATCACAGAGCATCAAGGTGAGCTCCCTGTGTTATATAACAGCTTCCTGAAAGCTATCTGTTTTATATATGGTAGTGTGTATATGTCAGTCAAAATCTCCCAACTCATCTCATTCCCCTTCTTTTACTCTGGGTTCATCCATCTATTCTCACTGTCTGCCTCTCTATTCCTTGCTTTGGAAATAGGTTTATCTGTACCATTTAAAAAAAAAATTTTACATACATGTGTTAATATACAATATTTATTTTTCTCTTAATGACTCACTTCACTCTGTATGACACATTCTTAAGTCTGTCCACCTTGGAGTCAGTTTCTCTAGAGCAAGTGTCCAGTTAAGGCTGGGGGCAGGGAGCTTGGAGGTGGTTGCCTCAGTTGAATACTTGGGAGGGAAGTTGGGGGTACATTTGTTCTGTGCAGAGACTGTCAACCAAACCCTTGCAGTGTTCCCTGCCTTTGGGTATCTTCCACTTTGAAGTCCTGGATCTTTGAAAGCTCTATAGGGTAAGCTGACTTTCCAGTCCTTCTGGGAAAGAATTACAGTTTAAACCATTTTGTTTTTCATTAAAAGGACTAGTTGAAAAAGATTGTTGTGAATTGTGTGACGGGGTGGAATTTGTTATGCTCGATCTGGGTTGAAAGAATCAGCAGAAACTGCAGGTTAGAATCTACATGACTCAGCAAGTTGGCTGTTAAGAGGCACACACTGAAAGCTGTATTAAGAACACTAAGTTGTCACCAACGGGAAAGTAAATTTGTATTCTTTGGGACATTAGAATGCATTCTTGCAGAAACATCAAGGGGATGTAAAAATAATTTTAATTTGGCACCAAATAGATGTTGCTTTGTTACTGTGCCCTGGGGCCTGTAGGGGAGATGTCCCTTCCTTTCCTTGATGCCAAGAACAGAAGGGAAGAGAACAAAATTATTTAATGAAATGGAATTTTAAAATCAGAATATTTTAGGTTGAGTAATTTGTTTTCATTGAATGTACCTAGCAGTCAAAGAAATGTGTACCTTATTAGCTATTTGCAAGCCAGGAAGATGGTCCTCACCAGATACTGAATTTGCTGGCTTGATATTGGACTTCCCAGCCTCTAGACCTGTGAGAAAATAAATGTCTGTTATTTTACCGTTTGGTCTATAGTCAGCTTGAGCTGACTAAGATGTTCAGTTACTGTTCATCCCCTTCACCAGACTGTGAATCCTAAAGAGGGCATGAGGGTAGAAACCATATGTTTTTTTAAAATTATTTCTGTATTCACAGAATTTATCTAGTATAGCAGTAGATTCTCAACAATGATAAAAAATGTTGAATGAATGGTAACAAATAAAATATATTTTAATTAAAAAAAAAAAGAAATGAGTACCTTCTGATTATCAGGCTGTAAAGGCAGAGTAGCAGCACCAGGGAAATTAACACTAGTTGTTCAATAAATATTCTTGAGTATGTGCATTCCATGGAGCCATGGATAGCACTTAATCGCTCATACTTTCCATCATTCTCTACGTAAAAAGTGTTTAAGTCATATCCGACTCTTTGCGACCCCATGGACTATAGCATGCCAGGCTTCTCTGTCCATGGGATCTCCCAGGCAAGAATACTGAAGTGGGTTAGCCATTCCCTTCTCCAGAGGGTCTTCCTCACCCAGGGATGGAACCTGGGTCTCCTGCATTGCAGGCAGCTTCTTTACCATCTGAGCCACTAGGGAAGCCCAAGTCTTTTTATTGGACTCTAAATCTCATTTTAAATCTCAAAACGATGCCAATACCTTCTAATGCAACTTAAATAAGACCTAAGAGTGCTTTTATCATGACTCTGGTGGCTAAAGTGAATGAATGGAAATGATCAATGATACTAATGAATAACTTAACATTTATTCACTGCTTAATATCCACCACACACAAGGCTAAGCATTTTTTAGGTATTTATTCACTTATTTTTATAACTACCATATAAGATATTGTATCAGTCAATTAAGTTACGCTGCAGTTAAAAAAAAAAATATAGACCCCAGATAAAAATAGATCTCAAAGGATTATGACAACACACATTTATTTTTTATTCACATGACATGTCCATCGTGGGACTGTTTCACTAGGGACCCAAGGCAGGGCAGCTCCTGGGTGGTGGATACTGGTAGTTTCAGGTGATGAGAGAGGAGAGCTGGTAAACCAGGAGCGAGTTTTCAAAATTTCTATTCAATGACATGTCATTTCTCCCCTCCATTGAATGGCCAAAGCTAGTCACATAGTCACTCCTGACCTGCACGTGTCAGGGAGGTTTTATTCTATTTCATGGGGTGTGTGTGTGTGTGTGTGTGTGTGTGAGTGTGCGTGCTCAGTTGCTGAGTCAGTCACGTCCGACTCTTTGCAACCCTATGGACTGTAGCCCTCCAGGCTCCTCTGTCCATGGCATTTCCAGGCAAGAATACTGGAATGGGTGGCCATTTCCTGCTCCAGGGGCTCTTCCCGACCCAGGGATTGAACCTGCTCTCTTGCATTTCCTGCACTGCCAGGTGAATTCTTTATGACTGTGCCACCTGGGAAGTCCTATTTCATGGAAACACATCTCAAATCACATGTCCATGCCTGCTCCCTGTGGGTGGAGAAGTCCAATCATTCTTCAGGGACAGCAGCAAATATTTTGAGGAATACAACCTACCATCAACAAAACAAAATCAGAAAAACAAGACAAAAACAATGTGGAGGGCTTCATAATGCAGAAATGTGAGAATCAAACCCTGTATGCAACTTTTTCAAAAAGAGAAATAATTTTCCTTTGTAGGTTATTATTCTAGGAGGTAGTTGGGAAAGAAAAAGAAAACATTAAGGTATTATCTACGAGGAATAACACCAAGAGATTTCTTTACAAAAGGACCAATCTAATGTTATTTCTACAAATTAAACTCAGATTCTAAAATCTAGATTTCAGACAGCTTAGGTGGTCTCAAAGAAGATCCTGTTTCCCTTTGGGGATTCTGTAGTGTTTTACATTTACCACGTGACTCTAAATTTGCCAAATGTGAGGAATAGCTGGGTCAGTTAAGCTTTATTGTTTCAAGGGGATATAATCTTAAGAGGAAATAGTTTCCCATCACCAGAAGTGTATCTTAAACTCCTGGGTACCTAGTTAATCTTTGCATTTTATTTCCTTTCTAATGGTTACATAAAGTCTTGTCTGACAAGTAAGTACTTGTGAAGACAAGTTCATACACATCTCACTACTGGAAACTGTTTTCCAGTTTACTCAAATATTCATTAAAAAACCACCACTTCCCTGGGTTTAACATTTGTCACATTATGGAAACAAGCCAACCAGTTGACAGTGTTTTCTCGGTATAAGCCTGCCATCTTGTGGTCATTTGGAAAATCAGATTTGGTAAAACAAGTGTTCTGTAGTACTTTTCCTTGAATTAGTATTTTTTGACCTCCTAATGCCAGGTGGCTTCATGGCAAATAGAAGAGGAAAAAGTAGAAGCAGTGACAAATTTTATTTCCTTGGTCTCCAAAATCACTGTGAACAGTGACTGAAGCTATGATATTAAAAGATAACTGCTCCTTGAAAGGGAAGCAATGACAAATCTAGACAGCATATTAAAAAGCAGAGACATCGCTTTGCTGACAAATACCCGTCTAGTCAAAGCTGTGGTTTTTCTAGTAGTCATGTATGGATGTGAGAGTTGGACCATAAAGAAGGCTGAGAAAGGAAATCAGTCCTAAATATTCATTGGAAGGACTGATGCTGAAGCTGAAGCTCCAGTACTTTGGCCACCTGATGCGCAGAGCTGACTCACTGGAAAAGACCCTGATGCTGGGAAGGACTGAAAGCCAAAGGAGAAGAGGGTATTAAAGAATGAAATAGTATAGTACAGATAGTATCACTGAGTCAATGGACATGAATTTGAGCAAACTCCAGGAGATAGTGAAGGACAGAGGAACTTGGCATATTGCAGCCCATTGGATTGCAAAGAGTTGGACATGACTGAGCAACTGAACAACAACAATGCCAGATGGCGCAGTGGCAAAGAATCTGCCTGCCAATGTAGGAGATGCAAGAGACTCAGGTTTGATCCCTGGGTGAGGAAGATCCCCTGGAGGAGGAAATGGTGACCCACTCAGGATTCTTGGCCTGGAAAGTTTCCATGGACAGAGGAACATGGCAAGCTACAGTCCAAAGAGTCAGGGACAAGACCGAGTGACTGAGCACACGCATAATGTGTACTAAACAACGTCCTACACCCTAGGCTTATGACAGTGAATGAAATGGACAAGAATCTCCACCTTCCTATAACTTAAGTTTGAAAGCGAAAAGACTTTTGTAAGTTTAAATTGGGAAATGTGACCCCATGTTCTTTACCATTCTTCCTGCTATGTTTAAGCAAAATAACCTCTTTCTATAGATGTCAGCTCATCCCCTTTTTATTCTCCAAATCCAAATACCTCTTGCCCTCCCAAGGACTTAGCAACTATAATTAACCCCTCATTCATCTACATTATCAGTCTTTGTACATTCCCTTCAACACATACACACGCTCCAATAGCTGTCATTAAAAAAAAAAAAAAAACAACTTTCCTTTGTTCCAAATTCTCTCTAGCTAATGCTGCATTTCTCTGCTTCCCATCACAATAAAACTTCTCAAGGTTTTGTTTGTAGGCTTTGTGCCTACAAGGACCTCGCCGGCCTCTTTTATTACTAAATTCTCAGCACTCTGGCAGAGTTCCTGGCATTTAGTAGGTGCTTGGTAAATGTTTAGTTTACACATGAAATCATATTGCAAGAATGGCAACTCCCACCCAGCCCTGCTGCTGCTTCTAGAAAAGGCACTAGAAAGTGAAAATGTTAGTTGCTCAGTCATGTTCAACTCTGTATGACCCCATGGACTGTAGCCCACCAGGATCCTTTGTCCATGGAATTCTTCAGGCAAGAATATTGCAGTGGGTTGCCATTCCCTTCTCCAGGGGATCTTCCCAACCCAGGGATCGAACCTGGGTCTCCAGCAGTTCAGGCAGATTCTTTACTGTCTGAGCCACCAGGGAAGCCCCAGAAAAAGCACCAAGTTGATAAGAATTATGCTTAGCATTTGGAAAGATGCTTTAATCTTATGGCTTCCCAATTTGTAAAGTGAGGGGATGGAATATGTTGGAGATGACAATTATATATCAGCCTTGCGGTAAGATCTAATTGATGGTGGCATCTTGGGTATAGTATAACAAAGAATTTTTTGCCCAGTAAAAGGATACTGTGGTTGATTGATATTGATTGATTAGCAGTGCCCAACCGGATGTGGAAGACGGTGTTGGCTGGGCATTCCTGGGTTACATGGCTTCCTTCAGCTCTAAATGTGAAGTGATTTGAAAAGACAGATTTCCAAAACATTGTCATTTCAACTGCATTTTAAATTTGAACTAGATTTAAACTTTTGAGCAGTTCTCAACATTTAATGATAGAGTAAGGTTTCAATTCAGACTCAAAATTATAAACTACAATCTCCAGGAATAAATCTAAGATGAATTGAAAGGGATCTACATCTATTTATTTAACTAGAATTCATCTGATATCCTATATCTTGAAAGAAAAGCATTTTATTGTATAGTAAAAATCTTCCTTTCAGAAAAATGTCCTGCACTGTCTGGTATTTATTATGTCTGTTATTTTATCTCCCTAGATGTGTTATCTTTTCTTCTAGTTGGCTGGCTTCATTTGGTTTTTTTTTCTTCCATTTTGCTTCTTTACAAGGAGATAATCCCAGGCTAGACTGATGAATATTTCAAGCTTTATTTCCCTTATGGGAATAATAAATGTGAAGTTAATGAGATTAAGATAAAAATGAACCCCAGAAGGGAGTGTAAGCCCCTTTTAATGAAGATCAGGATTAAATGCAAATTTTCATCACTTTATAGGTCACTCAGTCACTCATAAACGTTTTGAGTGGATAAAAAAAACACCTGAATGGACATGGAGACTTAAAAGAACGGGTAGAGTTTATCTCAGTGAAAAGAAAAGATAGTGATTGGTGATTTTAGTGGGAGGAAATTATTAATGATGTATACCAGGGTTGGACAAACTGCTAATCTTGTGTCAAAGCTGACCTGTCAATGCGTTTTTGTAAATAAAGTTTTATTGGGCCACAGCCGTGTCCATTTGTCTTTATGGTCTGTGTGGCTGCTTTCTTTTGATATGGCAGAGTCCCAGTGGCAGACAGACCTCTCCTGGCTTGCAAAACCTAAAATATTTACTATTTTGGCCCTTTCTAGGAGGGCCTTCAGAGAAGGCAATGGCACCCCACTCCAGTACTCTTGCCTGGAAACTCCCACGGACGGAGGAGCCTGGTAGGCTGCAGTCCATGGGGTCGCTAAGAGTCGGACACAACTGAGCAACTTCACTTTCACTTTTCACTTTCACGCATTGGAGAAGGAAATGGCAACCCACTCCACTGTTTTTGCCTGGAGAATCCTAGGGACGGGGGAGCCTGGTGGGCTGCCATCTATGGGGTCACACAGAGTCGGACACAACTGAAGTGACTTAGCAGTAATAGTAGGAGGAGGAAGAGAGCCTTATAAGCTTCTCCATTAGATTATTTTTTAAAAACATTTAATATTTAAAGTAGTTTTAATATGCCTTTTAATTTACTTGCTTAGTTTTTCTGGCCACACCATGTAGCAGATCTTAATCCCTGAGCAGGGATTGAGTCCCTGCAGTGGAAGCATGGAGTCTTAACCTCTGGGACCACCAGGGAATTCCCTAGATTGTATATTTTTGAAGACAGGGATTCTAGGTTTAACTTCAGTTTTTAATTTACCTTTAAAAAAGTATCCACCCCTTTGAGATGATCAGTTAATAACTCTGGGAAACATCATATAGCATACACATTTCTGCAGTGGGTGGTATTTTCTAGTAGTAGTTACACATGTACTTTAGGCCAACCCTGTTTTTCTCAGCCCTCAGGGCTCTGTCCCGCTCCCCCATCTCTGCACTCTGCTAGGGTCTGCAGCGAGCCCCACTGGAAGGGTGTCCATCGCCAGACTCCCCCAGCAGCCCTTCAGGCAGACCTGAGGAGCCCTCCCTGGCCAAAATACAAGCCAGGTCTTAAATCTAAAAGAAGAAAAAGAAAACCTTAAAATACAAATGTTTTCTTATTATTTTTCAGTCAATACCATACTTGAGAAGTTGATTTTTGCACCTCAGCTTTTACTTAAGTCTGAAAGTGTGTTGGTTGCTCAGTTGTGTCCAGCTCTTTGTGACCCCCTGGGCTATAGCCTGGCAGGCTCCTCTGTCCGGGGGATTTCTCAGGCAAGAATACTGGAGTGGGTTGCCATTTCCTTCTCCAGAGAATCTTCCCAACCCAGGGATGGAACCCGGGTCTCCTGTGTTGCAGGCGGACTCTTTACCATCTGAGCCACCTTTACTCCAAAATATCTGGCATTTAGTAAGAAGCAGCCAAAGTGCAGGAGATGGAATTCCAGCTGAGCTATTTCAAATCCTAAAAGATGATGCTGTGAAACCACTGCACCCTATACGTCAGCAAATTTGGAAAACTCAGCAATGGCCACAGGACTGGAAAAGGTCAGCTTTCATTCCAATCCCAAAGAAAGACAATGCCAAAGAATATTCAAACTACCACACAACTGCACTCATTGTACATGCTAACAAAGCAATGCTCAACATTCTCCAAGCTAGGCTTCAATAGTACGTGAACTGAGAACTTCCAGATGTTCAAGCTGGATTTAGAAAAGGCAGAGGAACCAGAGATTAAATTGCCAACATCTGTTGGATCATAGAAAAAGCAAGAGAAGTCCAGAAAAGCATCTACTTCTGCTTTATTGACTATGTCAAAGCCTTTGACTGTGTGGATCACAACAAACTGGAAAATTCTTCGAGATGGGAATACCAGACCACCTACCTGCCTCCTGAGAAAGGAGGTCAAGAAGTGACAGTTAGAACTGGACATGGGACAATGGACTGGTTTCAAATTGGGAAAGGAGTACCTCAAGGCTGTATACCCTGCTTATTTAACATATATGCAGAGTACATCATGTGAAATGCTGGGCTGGATGAAGCACAAGCTGGAATCAAGATTGCAGGGAGAAATATCAATAACCTCGGATATGCACATGACACACCCTTATGGCAGAAAGTGAAGAGGATCTAAAGAGCCTCTTGATGAAAGTGAAAGAGAGTGAAAAAGCTGGCTTAAAACTCAACATTTAAAAAACTAAGATCAAGGCATCTGGTCCCATCACTTCATGCAAATAGATGAGGAAACAGTGGAAACAGTGACAGACTTTATTTTCTTGGGCTCCAAAATCACTGCAGATGGTGACTGCAGCCATGAAATTAAAAGATGTTTGTTCCTTGGAAGAAAAGCTATGACCAACTTAGACAGCATATTAAAAAGCAGAGACATTGCTTTGCCAACAAAGGTCCGTCTAGTCAAAGCTATGGTTTTTCCAGTAGTTATGTATGGGTGTGGAGAAGGCAATGGCACCCCACTCCAGTACTCTTGCCTGGAAAATCCTATGGACAGAGGAGCCTGGTAGGCTGCAGTGCATGGGGTTGCTAAGGGTCGGATACACTGAGCGACTTAACTTTCACTTTTCACTTTCATGCATTGGAGAAGGAAATGGCAACCCTTTTCTCCAGGCAATGTTCTTGCCTGGAGAATCCCAGGGATGGGGGAGCCTGGTGGGCTGCCGTCTATGGGGTTGCACAGAGTCGGACACGACTGAAGTGACTTAGCAGCATGTATGGATGTGAGAGTTGGACCATAAAGAAAGCTGAGTGCCGAAGAATTGATGCTTTTGAACTGTCGTATTGGAGAAGACTCTTGAGAGTCCCTTGGACTGCAAGGAGATCAAACCAGTCCATTCTAAAGATCAGTCCTGAGTGTTCACTGGAAGGAGTGATGCTGAAGCTGAAACTCCCATAATTTGGCCACCTGATGCGAAGAACTGACTCACTGGAAAAGACCCTGATGCTGGGAAAGATTGAAGGCAGGAGGAGAAGGAGATGACAGAGGATGAGATAGTTGGATGGCATCACTGACTCAATGGACATGAGTTTGAGCGAGCTCTAGGAGTTGGTAAGGGACAGGGAAGCCTGGCGTGCTGCAGTCCATGGGGTCACAAATAGTGGGACATGACTGAGTGACTGAACTGAACTGAGCCAAAGGGGAGGGGTGAAGAGTTCCTGGATGGCCACCCCTTGGTCCCCTAGGAGCCTGGATTCCCAGGTTGAAAACTTCTGCCTAAGAATGAAAGGGAGAGGCAGCACCAGGGCGTGGGGACTGGAGTAGACACATGTTTTGAACCGACCTTGCTCCCACAGTGGACACTGTGCCCAGTGCCAGGAGACTCTCCCTGCTCCCTTCCCGTGCCCTCCACCCACCCACATGGAGAATCTGTCTATGTGCTCCAGCCACAGTTGCTGGTCTGGACCTCATTATTTTTCCTTTTTTATAAAAATGTTTTCGCAGATTTATACTAATATGGTTTCTGCATTTGCAGATTGATACAATAAATGGTCTCATGAGAAAACTGCTATATCTCCAGTAGAAGTCATTAATGAAAATTTTTCCTTTAAGAAATTTAGTATCTTTTACAGAAAGGGATATAGAGATACATTCTTCTTAAAGCTGATTGCTAGGAAGAGTTGTTCCTTCTGACACACTTGAAATGTTTTCCCTTATCAGAAAAATTAACAGTCCATGATATTTTGATTTTTTTCTCTCTTGGCTTCCAAGAAACTTAAGAGCTAAATTCTTTGTGCAAACATAGCAACATACTTCAGGCCTTCCGTTATGGTTTTCTGAACCCTCCCGTCTTCCCTGATTCATTGCTTAAGTTTTGTTATTTTATCCCGTCCTCAAAGGTCATATTGGTGGGGCTACAAAATTAGCTTCCTTAGAATACATTTTCTGAGTATGTTTTATGAACTGGCTAAGAGTTTTACATTCATTTTCTCATATAATTTTCAGAACAGTCCAATGAAATTGGTAATTTTCCCATCTTCTGGAAGAAAAGACTAAGACTAAAAGACAAGAAAGATTGTAAGGCTAGGAAGTGAAGGCAAAATTAGGATTTGATACCATTTATCACCTAAAAGCCAAGCTTGTCAACTCAATCACTGAGACGGACAATCTCTCCCAGCCATATTCTGGTGGGTTTCAACAGATGTCAAAGAGACCAGCTCTGTAAAAATGTAATCAATTTTCCCATTGAAAAAAAAAGATTAAGAGGATGAACAATTACTAATAGCAGACTTTTATCCAAAGAATTGATATTAACCTTCTCACAAGAGACTGAGACTGTGGCATCAAATGAAATCCAAGCAATGAATCGACACTGGGAAAACAGTCTAGTCTTGTCTGTAATTAATATGCGCCTTAAAACCATTATAAAATGTTTTGGCATTGGAGCTCTGGAGAGGTAGGTTCTCTTAGGTTCTTCTGGTTGCAGCAAATTTGTTTAATCTTATTGGAGGACAAAACCATAGAAATCAGCATAGTGTCAATTTATGGGTCCTCTTTCTAGAAACTGAAATCGAGGAAATACTTTAAAAGATGAGAACCATGTGTTCAAAACTGTCACTGCAGCATTATTAGCAGAAAGGAGATAACTAGTCTTCAGTAGAAGATGAAATGCTCAGGTGATTTTGATTCAGCAACAATGCTGTGTACTAGAATTCACTGATACACTGAGGAAGACATAACAAACAACATTGTAAAGAAAACAGAGCTCTGTTTTGATCATGCAAATACAAAAACTAAGTTACTACATGGATGGAGTGGCAGGAACTAACTATAGACTAAAATCTTGTTCCTCCTATTAATGAAATCCCCATCTCAGAATCTGGGAGTGGGAGGCAGTTCTCTGCATTAGAACTGGACTGGATTAGGGCACCCCAGGGACCTCGGCCAGCAGCCGAAAGGAGAATGCCAAGGCTGCGGCCACATTCTTCATCCAAACCGAGCCACTAATTTAAAGGTGAAGAAGCAGAGAGATGCAAGAAGCAGTGGTGTGGTGTTAAAATACAGAGTGCCAGGAAAGCTGATGAGAAGGCAGTTTCCAAGTAGTGATTTCTTAGCCCAGGTCTCCCGAGCAGTGCACAAAATTATACATTGTGTTCCCAAAGTAATGAGAGGTCACTGCAAAAACAGTCATTCAATATAGAACTTTAGAACATGATATCAGAAAGCCGAGTAACCTTCTGCCCCACCTCTGAAACGACACCGACTCCCACTGAGATCTACAGCGAACAGTTTGGGCTGAAATCCTGTAGCTCTTGCCTGTATATTTACGTATAGCATAATATAGGGACAGTAATACTTGCTACACCGTTCAGGAACTTACTTTAGGCACCTAAGAAGTTGTTTTTGACATCTTTCCTTGTGTTTGATTTTGATCACGAGTCTTTTAATTACTACGAGTCTTTTAATTACTACAATGAGATTGCTTTTCTTTTTTGTTCCAAGTCCTCCAGAAACGCTGATGCTTTAAGACAGGAACCACGCTTTCCTTGTGTGTCCAATTTCCTGGCCCATCACTCATTTTCACAGATGACTTTCGGGTCCCGTTAAAACTACGGATACAATAGCTGTTTTTGTGGTTGGTTGGTTTTTAGATATCCTCAACCATTTTTGCCACCTCTTGCTTGAATACATTTGCAATTTGGCTTTCTTATTTCTTACTATTTTGCTTTTCTGTTTGGGGAGGAATCATTCTTTCTGACATTACGTTGAACTTTGCTGAGTAGGAGATTTCTAGGCTTAAGAAGCAAGAGGGCTATGGTTTCTGTTTGGAAGTCTTGGGGAGTCTATTCAAAGAGCAGAGTTGGGGAGATGTTGGAATTTGACAATATTTGCATTTGGAAGAGTAGGCAAAGCAGCATCACTTTACTAATTTACAGCAAAAAAAGAAAAAAAGAAAAAAAAAGTGCATTCTCTGCCTTCTGCTTGGCAACTTACTTTGCACTTAAAACCAATTTATTTGGGGCACTATTTCTTGCATTGGAGTTAAAAGTAAAAATACCAGTGGGGTATTTGATCTGAGAGAGAAGCAGGTGGTAACAAGAAATGCGGCTGGTCTTAAGCTTCACAATACTTAATGTTGGAACCTCTATAGTCTCTTTTACTCAAAAGGGAAACCATATGAAAAAGTGTTCTACAACATTCTTTCTTTATGCCATTGTAAAGTCACTTGTTATTTGAAGAGCTTAATGGGTGATTATGGAGGAAGGGCAGCCAAAGAATTAAGGACTATTTCCCCAAGACCAAGGTCCCTCTGTTCTAATCCTCTGCCCTATGTCTGTAGAAACAGGTAAGCAGTGCTTGAAAAAAGCCCTCCCTGGTTAGGGAGGCAAACATCCTTTGATCACTGGCTTTATGTATTTTCTTTTATTTATTTACTGTAAATAAATATATGTATAAGTATATGATTTACTGTAAAATCAATTTACAGTATCATGTTAGTTTCAAGTATACAGTATGCAGATTCAGTTATACACACACATACACATCCTTTTTCAAAGTCTTTTCCCTTATAGGTTATTACAAAATACTGAGTATAGTTCCCTGTGCTATATAGTAGGTCCTTGTTTATATAGGTCATATTTATAAACAGTAGTAGGTATCTGTTAATCCTAACCTCCTAATTTATCCTCCCCCCTTTTCCCTTTGGGGCTTCCCTGGTGGCTCACATGGTAAAGACTCTGCCTGCAAATTGCAGGAGACCCAGGTTCAATCCCTGGGTGGGGAAGATCCCCCGGGGAAGGGAATCTTCCCTCACTCCAGTATTCTTGCCTGGAGATTTTAATGGACAGAGCAGCCTAGCAGGCCACAGTCCATGGGGTTGCAAAGAGTCGGACATGACTGAGTGACTAAACCTCCACCACCTTTCCCCTTTGGTAACCATAGGTTTGTTTTTGTCAACAAAAAAAGATGCGCAACTTGAGAGTTGCAAGTGAAGTTTTATTTGGGGCAAAATGAGGACTGCAGCCCGGGAGGCAGCACCTCAGACAGCTCTGAGAGACTGCTCTGAAGAGGTAGTGGGGGAAGGTCAATATATAAGGTTTTGGAGAAGGCCAAGTTCAGAACCATTAAGCACTCATTTTACAAAAGGTTTTCTGTTAGTAGTGAGGGTCTGATGTCACCATGAAGGGATTTAGTGCTTTTCTAGATTATAAGGAGATGCAAGGACTGAGATCATAACACAAAAGTTAAAGTTGCTCAGTCATATCTGACTCTTTGTGACCCCATAAACTATACAGTCCATGGAATTCTCTAGGCCTCTCAGTATCTCTCAGATACTGGAGTGGGTAGCCATTCCCTTTTCCAGGGCATCTTCCCAACCCAAGGATCGAACCCAGGTCTCCCACATTGCAGGCAGACGCTTTACCCTCTGAGCAACCGGGGCAGTCCATCTCTGCAGAGGCAAATGGCAAATGCCCTTGCTGTTCAGTCATTGTCAATGCTCTTGGCAAGTGCCAATTTGTAGTTGACATTTTCTACGTCTAGTTTTGTGTATTTGCTTCATAGAAAATGCTAGTGAGTAGATAAAGTGCTTTGGGATTTACAGGATAGGTGGGGAAATTCCTGTCTGTGAAAGGGAGGAGGGAGTTGGGAATGAGAACTATTCAGGTAGAGGATAAGATTTGTTTTTTATCCGTCTTTTATCTTGGGCAAAAATGTTCCCAGTGTGGTGCCAAGGCCAGGTTGCTCCTTGCATTTCAGGTCCACTGTTTCGTGGTAAACACACGTTGGCTCAGGTTTCCAGCTCTCCTCTTACAGGACATAAAGAGGAGCGTGAAACAGGGGACCAGGTAAGTTGTTTTCTTCCTTTTACTCAGCATGTAGGAATACAGTGAATTAAAAATCTTTGCTGTGGCTCTGAAAGTCACTGCCCAGATCTGTAATCTATCCAAGAAAGGTGGCGATGAAGGCGCTCAGGGCGCAATGCAGCCCCTGCTCAAAGGAAAATCTGTTAAGTCTTTGCACCTCCAGACCTGCTGCCTCTACTGACACCTTGAACCACAGCAAGAGACAGGTCCTCAGGCAGCACGTGCTCTTCAGAAAAATCAGGTGTTAAACCAAAGTTTCTCCACTCACTGTTACTAATGAGCAACTGCCTGTTATGGGGCCGTTCTGTGTGCACTGTAGGAGGTTTAGCAGTAACCCTAATCTTTATCTATTAGTTACATTAGTTAAATCTAAAGATGCCTGATCTTAATCTATTAGTAGCACTTCCCCCCTTATGGGTTTCCCCCAAAGCCTGGAGATATTGCCACATGTCTTCTTGACTCAGAAGAACCCTTGCTTGAGAACCACTGACTGAAACAAAGTCCTTTCTGGGCTATGTGAAGGCTGTGATTGTAATAACGGCAGTGGAAGCTGCAGCGGGGGAGGTAGAAAGGGAGAAAGAGGAAGTAAATATGCACATGTCAACATTTTCCTTCGATTAAAAATTATTAATGTATTTAAGAAAGAAAAGCTATCTGCTTCCATATGTAATATTGCCTGTCTAACCTTTAGCTTGCAATTCATAGAAGAGATCTTGTGAACAAATTGCAGCAATTCAGTCTTTGCCCAATACTTAGCTGTCCTGCTGAATTGATCAAATTCTCTATAGAAGTCTCTGTGGGTTTGCATTAATTCAGTGGCCCTGAACAAGATCTAGTCAAAAAGATGTCAGGCAAAGGTGGCTAGGGGAACACTGCGGTGACATGACTGTGACCATGCTTCTGCTTCATTCATGTTGGTCCACAGGTATTATTTGGGGTTGTAATTCTCTTTTCACTGTTTAGGAGGAAAGGCTGGGGGACTGGGAAGGTGCTTGGCCTCGGTGGGTGATATGAGAGGTACTGAGAGGGGCGCTGTGGGTGAGCTTTGGTGGTGAGATGAGGTCTACGTAATAATCTACCCTATATGTCTCAATAACAATAGATATGAAAAGCTGAACACATATTGAGGTTTTTGTAAGCCTACCCATTCAGATGACATGAGTCCATTTCATTGCAAGCAATTCTACAGCAAATCCTTTAGTAAAAATCAGTAGTTGCTGAATCATTTATCTTTTTGATGAATATTTCCATAATGCAGGTTATGCCTCACTGAAGCAAAATATGTAGGCAATTGAAAATGACAGTGAAATTCATTTTACATCCCAGGAAGTCTAGCTTTATTAAAAATTATTCACTCCTTTTAGAGAGTAAAGCAATTTTTATTTTCATGAATATAATGTTGAAAATTAATCACATTTGTCACAAACTGCACCTTTAACATCTACTTCCAAGTTAATTCGTCTATAATCTAAACAGCTAGTGGCATCCATAATAGTTTATGTTAACAATTTTCTGAACTCCAGAGCTTTAAATTGCTTAGTCATTAATTCCCTAAGTGTGGGTTAAAAAAAACAAACAACCTTTCAAGAGCATGCATCTTAAAAATGTAAGATGTTAGATGAACAACTAAAAATGAGACTAAAAACATCAGCAAATTGGATTTTATAATGTATTGGGATATAACAGATATAACGTGTTGGGTACCACATGGTGCATATCTACAAATTCTGGAAAAGCTTCCATTCTTAAGATTAATAGCACTATCAGCCAGTTACAGCATTATTTCATTAAAGAAGAATTCCTTTAAAAATCTTCTAAATAAACAAATCTGATGGAAGACCAAACTGAGGAGACCTGAAGTCTCATTGATGTAAGCTTTTGCCTCCCGTTTCTATGGTAACCTGTGATCTATATTCTAACCACACCTTTGAAAGGCTTGTTTTCTCCATCATGAAAATTTAGCTAGGAGCACTGCAAGTACCAAACATTAATTGTTAGGGTTTTTTTTTTTTTTTTATTGAAAAAAGGAAAAGATATAAGATAATGTCCAAAGACTTACCACGCAAACACAATAGGAACATATATTTACTTATTGGGGATGAGTTTACATGACTGGAAGATCACAGGGATAAAAACTGAATGCTAAATGAAATAACTATGCAGATACCCTAACAAATATATTCAGTACATGTTACGAGCATAAAATTGTAAATGCTCATTTAATTGAACAGGGTTAAAACTTAAAGACTTGCTCATAACAGTTCAAAAAAAATGATAGGCCAGTAATTTTCAACCTGGAGGGATTTTTGCCTCCCAGGGGACATTTAACAATGTCTGGAGACATTTTGGTTGTCACAAGTGGTGGTGGTGGGGGTGATACATGTGTGTGTTTCTGTGTGTGTTACTGGTAACTAGTAGATGGATAGAGGTCAATAATGATGATGAACAACCTACGTTACACTGGACACATCCACCCAATCCCCACCCCCATCAGAAAATTATCTGTCCAAAACAGGAGACTGAGAAACCCTACATCTAACTTCATAAATAATGTGCTGGAATGAAGGACATATACTGATCATAGAAAATTATTGAACATTTATGTTCAATCAAGTAAAATGCTTTCATTTGTAATTTTCTTCCCTGTTTTTGTACCATATTTACTTCTTTGGCTCAGTGATAAAGAATTCTCCTACGAATACGGAAGCTGCAGGAGATGTGGGTTCGATCCCTGGGTCAGGAAGATCCCCTAGGAGGAGGAAATGACAACCCAGTATTCTAGCCTGGAATATTCCGTGGGCAGAGGAGCCTGGTAGGCTACAGTCCAAGGGTCAAAAAGAGCTGGACAGGACTCAGCGACTGAGCGCACACACACACATTGCTATTTCATTTAAATGGCAAACAGACAAAAGAAAAAAATGAAAAAGAGCAAAATTCCCTTGCCCCTTTGGCTTTCATAGGTGAATATTTCCAGCTTTCACGCCTTCGTCTAATTTGGCGTGACCCGCATAAACTGTAAATATCAGTACAGTTGGGGAGCCTTGTTCCACTGCAAAACTTCGAGGCTTGTATGGGGCTGACACTGTCACCCAGCTTAATTTAAATACAGCAATTAAATTCTGGTAAGTTTTTTCCTTGTTAATCGGAAATGGACTTACCTTTTCCCACTTGAATGCAGATGCACTTGCCTTTGGCGTCTGCCTCCTTGTAACATATGGTTACACTGTGTCATTCCGGCTTTGGATACATTTCTATCCTCGAATCCTCGCCCAGGTCAAGAGGGCAGAACCATCCTGGAGAAGCAGGAGCAGCATACTTTGGTTTTCTTTGCTGCGATGTGGGCGAGCCGGAAAGCAATCCAGATACCGCCAGAGGGCGCCCAAATGCCGCAAATGAAAGTTCCAAAGCCTCAGAAGGGTTTTGCAGGGAGGGTAAAATTGGCTTTTGTCTAATGAAAAGAGCTATACCGTTCTAAGCGATGTCGTGTTACGTTATTTTTCGCATTTGCTTCTTGCCAACAGATAAGCAAGGTGAGCATATATCCCCACCCTGGTGGTTATTTTGTATTCCTGTGATAAAGTGGCAGGCCCCCCCGGGACACCCCACACTCCGCAGTTGGCCACGGTTTTAACCTGTGCGTTTCTGAGCTTGCACTGTGCGGCTTGTCTCGGCTAACTCGCTCTTCCTGAGAACTGGTGCCTCCGTTAAGCACAGACATCAAAAAAACAAAAACAAAAACCCGACGGCTCCGTGCCTAGGGCTCTGGTCTTTCCTCCTTCTTCTCCCAAGTTCTGAGAGCATCCTCGCAGGGGCGACGCCGCGCGCCCGGCAGGCTGGACCTCCGTGCCGCGCTGGTCCAAAGCCGAACCCTGCCGGGGCGCAGCACACTCGGTGCACCCGGGCGCCGCCCAGGCGTGCCTGCCCTGGGAGACCACTGTCCACCCTCGGGCGTCGGTCCTCACGGCCCGAAGGGAGCCACCAGGTCAACCCCTCCCCCGAACCTCACTGCCTGCCCGGGTATCAGAATTTCAGCCAGACATCGCGAGCGTTCGGATGGGATGCTGAGAAAGGGTAGGAAGGGGCAGGGGGCGTCAGGCACCACCTCGAGGCGGCCCCTCAAGGTCTGAGCGAGAGCCCGAGACCTTCTTACCCAACCGTTCCAAACAGAATAGACACAGAGAGAGAGGGGGGCGCAATGGAGAGCGAGAGAGTGTGTGTGTGTGTGTGTGTGCCCCAAACATCGCCGGCGCTGCGGGGGGAGGGGAGGCGACGGAGATGGGGGGCCAGGGACTGGAGAGGAGTGGAGGGGAGGTGGATTGGGAGTGGGCTAGGAAGGAAGGAGGGGTCCGGGGATGGAGGGAAGGGGAGGGGGCGAGGAGGGGAACCAGCCCTTTGGAGAAGGGAGGTGGGGGTACCCGGGCGGGCGGGGCTGGGGGACCGCGGGGAGCAGACGGGAGGCGGGCGGGGCCCTGAGAGGGACGGGAAGGGAGGGGCGTGCGGGGGGCGGGGCGAGCGGGGGGCGGGCGGGCGCGCGGGGGGAGGGCGCAGGGCAGGAAGGGGAGGGGGAGCGCGCGCGCGAGAAATGCAGAGGCTGCGGCGGCGGCGGCGAGGGCAGTAGCGGCAGCGGCGAGGGCGGCGGCGGCAGCAGCGCGACAGCTCGCTCCTCGCTCCGGGCTCCCCGCCGTCGAGCCGGGGAGAGAGCCTCCCGCCCAGCGGCCAGGCACCCGGCCGGACGACGCCCAGCGACCCGGGCCCCTACCGCGGCACCGCGTTCACCTAGGGGCGGCCACAGGCACCCAGACCCGGTAAGGAGGCGCGCCCCGGTGGCCTCCGCAGCCGCCGCGAACCCGGGGTGCCGGTCACCCCGGGGGCCTCCGTTTCCTTCTCCCCCCACCGCCACCCCCTCTCTTTCCTCCTCTGTACCCGCCCCACCCCCCCCGAGGCCCTTTGTTCTCTCTCGGCGCCGCGGCCCGGGATGGGGGGTGTGGGGAGGGGGAGTGGTGCGGGGCCCCCGATTAGACGGCGCTGGTCGTGGGGGGTGGGGATCCCTTGGGGAGGGCTCCGTCGCGCCGCGGGGAACTGGGGAGATGGGGGGCGGCCCCCCGAGGTGGGTGGCTGCAGCTACTCGCAGGGTGGGGAGGGTGGGGAGGCTGGGGGCATGGGGGGGCTGGTGAGCCTGCTAAGCAGAGTCGGTGGTGGGTAGCGGGAGGAAAGCAGCTAGTGCAGCAGGAGATTGCCGAACGTGAAGCGTTTGCGGTGCACTGAGTCCCGAAGAGACGGTTTTGTGAGTCTGGTGGGAGAGGCTGTCACCCGCGCGGCTCATCGCCGGGAAGAAGGCGCTGGGTGCGGGGGTCGCAGCGGCAGAAGACGAAGGGTGGGGGTGGGGCGGGGCGGGAGTGTAAGGGGGAGAAGGGATACGGGGGGACGTGGTGTGATCAGAAGGAAGGAGGTGGCTTTTTGGTTCAGCAAATGGGTTTCCTTGGCCGCTGGGACTCCTGAATCTTGGCTTGGGGTGGGCGAGGAATGCGAGGTTCACACGACAACGTGCCTTCCGAAGCACCACTGAGCCCATCAGAGCCCCAGCCCCGGACGGGGCCGAGCTGCCTTGCCATTAACCTGTGGGCTCCATCTGAGCGTTTCCTTGTCTCCAGTACTCAGTTCGGAGAATGCGCTGGGCGCCTCCTCTGGCGGCCCTGGCCCGGAGGGTGTGAGCTTGAACCTGACAGCGCGCGGCCCTTCGCCGCCCAGCCCGGCCAGGAGCGAAGGTTTGGGGTTTAGTAGGTTTTGCCTAAAGCGCTAACACTGAAACCCGACGCCTAGCCCCTGTTCCCCCTTCCTCGCCCAATCGCCTCCTCCCTCCTTCCCCAAAGAATAAAAATTGCAGAATCCTTGGATCCGAGCGCACACACAATGCGTGGCTACAAACCGCATTCTTTTCATGAATATTCATCGAACGCTTGGCTGGGCTCCTTATCTGCTTCCTCAAGAGACATTTCCGCCTTGAAACGAACTCCGTGAACAGTCTTTGCCTGTGTAATTTTCACCCTGCTTAAAATAACGCAGCGCACATGGGTGCATTTTTTAGTACCTGGAACAGGATTGACAACCACGCCTCGGTCTGCCGCGAGGCCACTAGCATATCTGCGGCAGGTTAAAATCAAACACTGTCATAGAGGTGGTCTTCCTGCATTAGGGGTGTGGATCAGCCTCGCAGGGATTACAACCGGGGCTCACAGACCTCAGTACTGCGGGCAAAATGAATGAATCCGGACTGTAATTACCTATTCCTTTGTCTTGGCCTCGCGCATGCGCCGGAGAGCAGGGTGTGGAGGGCCCGGGCCGACCCATCTGATCCCTCCATCACCCACCCACCCACTCCCTTCCCAAGCCCAGGAACAAAGGCGTTTGCCCTAAATGTTGCGTGAAACCCTTGGATACAGATGACAGTTTCCCCCCACCCCGTGCGTGTATTTCTTCTCCTAGGCTATCTCATCTTTTGCCTTCTTAGCCATTTCAGTTGATGAAAAATAAGATTAGCCTTGATGCTGAGGGCAAACTGTGGGGTTTAATGTTTTTGTAACCGAACACTGCTCTTTTCCTTTTTCGTGCTGTTCATTGTTCTTTTTCCTGTAACATATCGCACTGCAGTGATGGTGGCCCTATTAATTTGCATCAGTTAACCGTTTGTCTGAAAGGTTTTTGCTGCTGGCCGTTTGATGAAGGGACATTGGTCTCAAAAATGACAGTGGTTCTTGCCCCTGGTGTCACTATGGGAAAAATTAAGACATTTGGCATTTCTTCAAACAAGAGGGCCTACAAAACCCAGAGATGAGAAAATGGTTACTTTGTCAGGATCCTAACGCTGTTTTCTTTTGATTCCTACCTCATTGTTTCATTAGGAAAATCCAAGAAGAACCCCATGGAGATGGAGACCACTGGTAGGGGAGGAAGAAGGCAGATGGGGCTGCTGGGGTGAAGATGGTCTATTAAGTTCTTAATTTTTCTTTTCCATATATATCGATATATGTGTCCATATATATATGGACATACACACACACATTTGATGGTTGATGACTGATTTTTCTTTCCAGTGATGCAGACTATGGCCTCTTTTTGGGCCAGTTTGTTCTACCAACTAAAAAGAGACTTAACTGTTGTGTATAAAAAGGAGCTAAATAATTATATTTTTGCCATGGTACATTACACTTGAAAGAATTTTATGTTTCAGTATTCTCAGTACACCCCGGTAAGACAACACGTGGCAGGAAAATGGAAATTATCTCTTTTGTTCCTGTTAATAAAACTTGATATTGATCAAGTTGAATGTATCAGCACCTTTATTTAATATGGAGGGTAGCCGCCTGCTACCCACTGTCCTCCATAGTATTGGGTGGATTTTTTAGGGTTTAGAGGGCTAGGGGTAGGTTTTTTTTCTTTAGGTTATGTTTTTGAGGAACAGATGAGTCGGAGTATAGATCACATGCAGTAACGAGTATATACCAATATGCCCCTAATTCGATGAGTCTCAGGTTTTTGAGCAAGACCATTTTTAAATTGAATTATAAATGATGGGTTACCTTATTCTTTTACTCGGCTAGCTTTTTGGCAAGCTTTAGCAGGTGGAGAAAGGGAGCTGAGCCTTTTGACAAAATGCGCCAACAATGACCATATTATCAGTGGCGCCACTGGCGTATCTCTCCTTAACTGATGCACTTGCTCATTATGCAGGCGGAAGAGAACCTTTTCTCCCCACAGACCACCCTAATTTGAACATCTGATTTGAATGGAAGAGTCCTACAGGGCTCTGGCTCCTTATCTTTGGAGGCATCCGTTGCAATCTTCCTGGATTTACTAGAACAAACCATATTATAATCTAAGGTGTGACGTATTCTGTCTCATTAATTTTTGTCTTTAAAATTTTTTTCATATTAAGGACAATTTCAAACCATTTTCATTCCGCAGTCAAGATAAGGGGAATATGAAAAACTTAGGAGATTTGGTCACTGTTAAATGGATGTCTGTAATATCCACTGTAATTTTGTAAAAAATTACCAAAATCCAAAACCATTTTTAAGGAAAGTAAGGTGTATACATATGTATACACACACACACACAATTTGTGTGTATATATATATATATATATATATATACTCATGTTACAAAATAAATTTTATTACTGATATGAAACAAAATAGTTGGTACAGAATATCATTTTATAGTGCTTCATGTTGGTCTTTGGAAAATAATCAGTTTTCTGTTTTTCTCAGTATGTATATAGAAAGGAGAGCCTAGCTAGTCTACTAAGATGCTCGTTTCCAATTTTTACCAGTGTACCCCTGAAATAAATGGGTTGCATTGAGCATCTTAGCATGTTCATTTAGGTTCTTAAACATTCACATGAAAGCATTTTAAAAGCTGTAATAAACAAATGCTTATAGTAAACAGAAGATTTATAAAGTTGCTCTGCCTTATTTTTGTTATTGTTTGTAAAATTTTGTTTTGAAAATATTTAAAAAGAGGCCTGCTCACTATTGTTCATCAAAAGCAATTTATTTCCTTTGGTGTCTGATTCTGTTGAAAGAGATGTTCTGAATTGCTTAGGTCTTTATCTTTCTAATATGTAGTTTTAACCTACTACTTTATTTATATCCTCTATCAAAAGATTAACATCTTGAAGATTATTTTAGTTGGTAAACTGGAAGCCAGGTACTGTGGAGGTAAAACTGAGCTTGTATATGAGTTGAAGTTCTGGAGGTGGGTGGGGGGATGGGAGCAGAATCTGTTGTTTTATCAAGTTTTCTTAACGCATTGAATCCTTTCCATTTATTCTGACTCTTAAGACTTTGGGTAATACAATGCATTGGGAACTTTACTTTGCAGCTTAAGTCTGGTGGATTAGTATCAGGAAATAACCCAGGCTGTGAATAGCCAGAATGTTTTTTAGAGAGAAAATATTCTTGATAGGGGGGTTTCCTAGGGTGTAGTCGAAAGGAGAGTCAGTTTGAAAAATCTCTAGGCACTGGCTGGGCCACTTTGACCAAATTGCTTCAAACCGCTCTGAATTTCATTTTATCCAATTGTAAAACTGGAGTAATAATTCCTAATTTTAGGCTATAAAAAGGATCGCACATGTCTGAAAAGGGCGTAAGTACAGTGGCCGGCTCCTCGGGCCCCTCGCCCTCTCAGTCTGCATTTTCAACGTAGCCATCAGTGCGAATGACATCAGTAACTAATTTCTGTATACTGAGCTGTGTTTTTGTTCCATGCTGATTAAGACTTGAGGGTTTCAGTATATTCAGTCAGAAATAGGATATTTCAAACCTCATGGAGATACATATTTGAAATTCTATGAAACACCGTATGAGAGTTTGATCCCAAGTAGACTGAATGATGCCAGAATGGCCACCCTCACTGAATTTCCCACAGCTGCCTACATAACTCAAGAGATGGCATTTCAGTTCTTTTGAGAAAATACAGGGGTGGTCTTAAAACCACAGAAGTTCCCAACCTGCCCAAAGATTTTTGTTAAATCCATCCCCTCCCCTGCTATCAAGACAGACATCTAGGTAAGTGTCACGTAAGAAAAAAATGTCCAGTAAATCTTATCAGAAGTAAATGATAATCATCTAGATCTTACCAGTGGATAGTTAAATTGTAATTTTGAAAACACACAAGCCTAGGAAGCAAAGTGATTAAACGACATTCTCTTCTTTGTTCTGGAACTCAGAAATGGGATGACGTGGAAGCCGAGTCTCATAGTATATTTTTCTTCTTCTGCACCCTAAGGGTTTAAGGAACATTAAAAATCAGGCTTTCCAAAAGCAGTAGATGTTTTTGAACAAAAACAGGGAAAGCCAGAGTCTTTTTTGACTAGCCAAGGAAGTCAGAGAGGGGAGGTGGTAATTGAGCATGCCTCGAAGTCTAGGAGTAAATTCCTGAAAGCTTTAGAGTCTTTGAAATGGAAGCCATCTGCAAGCACCACAGGGACCCAGGTCATAAGGACACATTTCAAGATTATAAGAAAATGGTGTTCAGTTGGGAAGGCCAAGTATTTCCACATTTCCTTCTTATCACTTAAGAGGCTTTCTAAACTTGTTTTTGGATTGATTTATTTTCTTAATCATTTTGAATGACTTAAGAATTTCGTTTCAGCCATTTACTAGCTGTGTGACCTTTGTCGAATTGTTTAACTTCTCTGTGCTTCAATTCTCATCTGTAAAATGAAGATTACAATATAGAGTTTCTGTAAAGATTAAGTAATCAGGGGAATGCCTCCCACATTCTGTGTACCTTTATAATACACACTCACTGTAGAGAGGTGAGCAGACCAGCTTTCTTTACTTCATCCTCTGTATCTATAGCTGTTTATATTCTTATTTCGAAGGTTATTATTGCAAGAAAGTCTGGTGGGGGTACCTTGGACAGGAGTTGGTAGAACATAGAAAGCTGGTTTAGAAAAGCCTCCAGATATAGCTCTGATACCTTGAACTTGTTGCCAAGACACTGTGCTAGTTTTAAAAGTCCAGAGTGGGTCCCCAGCCCCCATATTGATTAGTATTACAATGAAAAACAATACTGTGAAAGTCTTTGAAACTTAAAGCCCCTGGTGACTTAAGTACTTTACCATACTTACAGACTCCTGTACTGCAGAAGACCCAGGTTTGACCCTGGGTCAGGAACATCCCCTGGAGAAGGAAATGGCAACCCACTCCAGTGGAGATTTTCAGAGAAAGGCTCTCTGTTTTGATCTGGACTCCACTGGATGACCTTAGGTGTAGACACAATTCATTCATAACCTGAAAAGACTTGGCTTTGTGGTGTCCTGAATCAAGATGTATTCATTAGCATCTGAAAGAAGTGTCTTAGTCATTAGTGCAAAGATTGGTAAAAACCAATTTAGATATTTAAAATACTGAGGACACTGTTCCACATCCCCACCACCCACACCAGAAGTAAAACCAAAGCTTGTCTTACTCAGAGATGTGAAGGTATTGTTACCTGTTGACAAAATCTCTGGAAATAATTATCCCCCCTGGCAACCTTAGTCACTGTGACAAAAAAAAAGGAAGTTCTTTGGCCTTCCAGATATTTGAGATGGTTCATCCTGGAATCACTTTGACTTTTCAGGCATTTATTCAGGGATCTGCCTAAGTGATTCATCTTTGGCCTTCTGGACACTGGGCTTTGCTGTTGAGTGAAGGTAAAGTCATTTTTCATTTTGGTTAAATTATTTTTCTAATAGTTTCTTTAAACAAGATTTTGAATCTTATGGAATCAGGAGGGAAATTAATTTATCTGTCAGGTATCCACTGTGGGAAAGCGGTTTTGGGTATGGTAAGTGTATCATAGATGAAGTTAAGGGATGAAATTGGACATCTATTGACTATTATGTGTCTTATGCTGTAATTGAAATTTATCCCCTCAAACAAATTGTAAGAGGCATTTTGCCTGTGAATAAATAACCAAAAAAAAAAAAAAGAGGATTAAATAATGTACATAAGATCCTAGGGCTAACAGAAATTAATAGAATTTGGATCCATGTCTAATAGTACTATTCTGCTGGCCAATGCTACTTTTTCCCGTAAGCCTTGGCTATTTTATCTCATGTAATATGGACACTTGGGATAAAATGGGTAATATATTGTAACACATTAACCTCTTCAATATTCATTTAGAGAGAGTTGTGCTAGGTTCTTCTCTGAAAAATTATCTTAGAAGAGATACACTGTCTAATAAATATTTAATCCATAAATGCATTTAGTGGCCTCTAGATTAGAAATGCTTCCTGTTGTGTGAATATAGGCTGATGTCTATAAGTCATCTCTCTTTCTGGGATGACGATGATGATAAAGGCTGCTTTTGAAGGACCATAGAAAAATGGCCTCGTTGCACTTCACAGGTGGAAATAATCACTCAAATGCCTTACCTGTAATTCTACTTTTGATATACTAATCAGAGACACTAGTCAGCCCTCTTCCAGCTCTGTAGTTGCCTAATTAGAAATAAACCAAGTCCTAAACTCGTGACCCCATTTTCACTCTACCTCCACGGAGGGTTCATTTACGGGTTCATTTACGCAAAGTTGGTGGCTGCGTTTAAATACTCTCCTAATTATCAATGCAACCTCAGTCTTTTGTAAATTCTTGCATCATCCTAACAGAAGGATTGTAAGCTCATCACTAAAACACTTCTTTTGGAACTCAGAGGACCTTAGAAATGTCAGTAGCTTAGTCGAGGTCCCATGAGCTGGTCAGTGGCCAAGTGGAAACCCAGGTTATTTCCCGCTAAAGCTCCATTCCTATCAACCCTCCTTTTGGTCTAATTGAGTCAAACTCTTACTATCTTCAGCTTAAAAAAAATTCCTTGCTTTCTTTGACTCTGATACCAGTTTTGGGGTTTTTTTTAAAGTCTTTATTGAATTTGTTAACAATATTACTTCTGTTTTTTTATGTTTTGGGTTTTTGACCCTTGAGGCATGTGGGATCTTAGTTCCCCAACCAGGGATGGAACCCACACCCTGAGCCTTGGAAGGGGGAGCCTTAACCACTGGACCACCAGGGAAGTCCCTGATACCAGGTTTTGACAGTCCAGCCTGATCCTGTGTTCTCTCCAGCAGAGAACCAGTTCCGCCTTCTCGATAGCACCACTTGTGCTTCCTGCCTGCTGCTGCTTTTGCTACATGCCATCTTCTCTGCTTTCTTCTTATTATAGGCGTGTGGTTTCCTTCAGATGCTAAAGAATTTATGGCATGTGTTAAAATAATTTCGCCCAGAAGACTAAATTTTTGTGTCGTATCTTCGTTTCTCTCCTAAAATAAACAAATGTTGCAGGGTTTGGAGCCTGCAGATGGAGGGTAGGAGTTTGAAAAGAAAGCCAGTTGGTTTTAGACTACTTTGGGGGCTGTGGAGTGAGCAGAGCAGTGAAGCATTGTGCCCTAGAAATGCTCCAGAATCTCTTGGAAGATCCAGTGTGCACAGTGCTGTAGAGATGGACATGAGTTTTTCTGTCCGTTCCTAGGGTTATCTGGACTTCCCAGTGGCACTAATGATAAAGAACTCACCTGCCAATGCAAAGTACATAGAAGACAGTGGGTTTGATCCCTGGGTCAGGAAGATCCCCCGGAGGAGGCATGACAACCCAGCCCAGTATTCTTACTTGGAGAATCCCATGGACAGAGGAGCCTGGTAGGCTACAGTCCATGGGGTTGCAAAGAGTCAGACGAAGCGAGTTAGCACACACAGACAGTCCGGTTTACTGGCTTGAGAGCTGCATGAAACATGAGGTTTGATCTTTTTTCTTTAGAATGATCAGAATGATCGTTTGTGGTATTTGGGATGATTTAGAGGATTTAAAAGGGCAGTAAGTTTCTGAAGTAGTCATTAAAATATGAAACTGAAGTACTTAAGTTGTTAAAACACTTGATAAAGCTTAATATTCAGATGTTTGAAATGAATTTTAGCAATGTAAACTGTGTGCATTTGTATTTGGAGAAACTATGATAAGTTTATTTTTAGATAAGAGAGTTCTAATTCATATTTAAAACAATCTATTTAGACATTTCAGTAAGTAGAGAATGAGTCTTAGATAAATTTATATTTTTTTCCCAGGGAACCCTGCAATAAACAAATGACTTTTCAATTTTGTTAATGCTTTTAAATTATCATAGTTTTACAGGTTCAGAAATGGACATATTTCTTAAATAAAGCCAAATTAAACCCCCCCCCTTTTTTTTAAGTTTATGAGGCAAAGGATATCAGAGAACAGCTTCTCCTGCTTAAGCTTTCTAAATTACGAGTGTCCTAGATTGCATGGCCAACTAATTTTGAAAAGACCCACATCATTTACCTGATGGTGGCCATTCAAAACACCATTGCCAATAGATTAATACAATAGCCAAGTTAAACAGTAACAGGATCTACTTGGGGAAATAGTATATCAAAAGAGAAAGCAATAACAGCCATCTAGTGCCTGTGAGGACATCCAGATTTCCTTGGAATCACTGGATCTTCCCACAGTCCTGTTTTAAGCCTCTCTGAGCTTGTCTTGGAAACTATAGGGGCTGTAGAATGTTTGCTGACTCTGACCTTTATGAATATTCTCAGCTGTTTCAACATGGAATAAGAGCATCTGAGTTTGCTTTAGGCATGTTTAAGACTTGGGAAAAAGGAAAATCTAGAGAAATCAGTGACTTACAGATGGAGAGATTTGAGACGGCTTTCCTCCTTTATCCTGTATTCCATCCAGGAGGTAGATTATATGACCACTTGGGTATTCACTAAAGACTTGATTGATTAAATGAGGTGTTCAGGAATCTAATTTGCATGACTCATTTTCCTAAGGTAGGAAAAAAAGAGTTTCAATCAACAATTAAATGGTTACAGTAGCTCTTACAGAGTCTTGTGATTGCCCAGCCTCAGTGAATACAATTGACCAGAGGTTATTAGGCACTAGAGTGTCTCAGTAGCCCTGGTCATCTTTTGTTGAGACTTCAAGCTTTGAATTCCCAGGGCTCACCCAGCTGGACTTCAGAAACCTGGTTCTAGAACTTCTACTATGTGGTTTTCAGACAAATAGTAACAAGTGTTTATAGCAATGGTCTCCCACAGAGAGCATTTGTAGCAATGGTCTCCCACAGGTTGTTAACACAAGGTTGATGGTTTCCCAGGTATGTGTTTCTACATGTGACTCACATCTAAGTATCACTCTTGTCCACTACCTAATCCAGTGGTTGACTAAGGAAAAGTCTCATTGAAAGTTTCATTGGTATAAGAGACAGAACCAGTAGCTCACTCCACTTAACCTCCACCCTTTCTGTTCTAACTGGCTTCGCTTCTGCCTTCCAGAGAGCTTAGCTTTCATTTCATTTATACTAAAGTCACCTGGGTGGGTGGGTCCGAGGTCCTCCTAGGAGAAGTCAACTGGCTACAATGCAGAGAAAAACAACTACACGATGGGATTATGACATATACTTTCACTAAGGTAAGAGAAGAATTTTTAAAAACTGAGTCTGAAGGTCACCAAGCTTCTCATGGCTCTGCCTCACCCAACCATGTTAATTGGTCCTTTCCTGCCTGAAAAATATCACATGGTTGTACTTTAAACTTTAATGTTGTCAGTAGTAATACATTGTATGGCTGTATCCTTATTTCCAGCAACAAATATTACCATATTAAGGGGAGACGTGGTGGTTCGAGGGATCAGTTGGCAAATTAGGGTTTGTCCCCAGTTACATTAGGATTTGTCCCCACACTGCCACCTTTAACTTGCCTTCTTTATGACCAAGAGTGACCGCTTGCACGTGTCTTTCCTGTTAGTGATCCCCGTTGCTAGGCATACTACTTAAGGAGTATTCTTTGTCATATCTGTAGTGAGATAGCCAAGGGTCCCAAATAAAGGATAAAGAAGTCCAGAATGATGTAATACTGCAAAAAATGTTACTGCTGTTATAAGTGGAATGAAGAAAAGCTCAACCCAATAGAGTTGAGCATGATTTCTGTTGGAAGAGGGTGTCATCTGGGACAGATAATATCTAAAAACCAGCCCCCTCAATTTCCTAAACCCTTAGGGTATTTAGATAGCATCATATAATAAAATTACTGTTAGCAGCACACAGCACGGCCAAGCAGCAAGCCCTGACATGTTAGTAGTTGTTTGCATAGTTTACCCGGCAGAGAAAATATCTAACTGCTAGAACAAATGTTTTAGATCGCTAACATGCACCGTGGTTAGTGTGAAGTGCAAGTTGGCTGCGGAAGAATTTCCATTGAATTCTGATTCTGATAACACATTTAACTACCACCCTAACTACACCGTCCCATCTTGAGAGAGGGCGAGGCCTTTGGGAGTAATAGCATTTCTTACTAAATACTGAGATTTGTGAAAATCCTTCTGAAAAGAAGGAAATGGCTATGCTTGAGGGAAGTTTCCACGGGGTATTTTTGCAGCTGTGTTTCTGGATGGAGAGAGGGGAACACCATTCCTTTCTGTTCCTGAGAGTGTCTGGATTCCCCTTGTGTGGGCAGGGTTTCTGGTAAGTACAATACAGGAAGCAAAACTGCATTGTTCTAGATCAGCAGTCGGTGACCTCGTTTCTAAGCCCCAACCCCCTCTTTCTAGTGTTTTCAGGGGAGAAAAAGGAGCCTGGAGAGTGAGAGGAGGCAGGGGAGGGGCAGGAGAGGAGAGCTGGAGATACTCGCGTGTAACAGGAATTGCAGAGGCAGGACACTTCGTTCCTGGGTTCCTCAGCTAGGGCTGCCATGACAGACTCCCCGGCCTGGAGGCTACAGTGCCAAAGTCAAGGTGTTGCCCAGTTCAGCTTCCTCTTGTGACGTCTCGCCGTGTCTTGCAGATGGCTGCCTTCTAGCTGTGTCCTCATTGGGTCTTCTATCTGTGCGTGCACTGCTGGTCTCTCTCTCTCTCTCTGTCCCAATCTCTTTGTATAAGGACACACCAGTTCTATTGGATTTAGGCCTACCTCTGTGGCCTCATTTTCACCTAATTTACCTCTTAAGTTTTGAGCTGCAGGAAGTTGGAACTTCAGCATATGAATGAAAGCAGGGCACAGCTCATTTCATATTAGGAAAGGTGGTTTAGAGGAATATTCAAAGCCCCTATGCAAAGTGCCCCATTCCCTGCCCTTAAGACAAAGGAGGTGGGGAGAATCAGCTGCCCTGGAGCCTCTGGTTTTGTTGTTGTTCAGTCACTAAGTCCAACTCTTTGTGACCTCATGGACTGCAGCACGCCAGGCTTCCCTGTGCTTCACCATCTCCCGGAGTTTGCTCAAACTCACGTCCACTGAGTCGGTGATGCCATCCAACCATCTCATTCTCTGTCATCCCCTTCTCCTCCTGCCTTCAATCTTTCCCAGCTCAGGGTCTTTTCCAGAGAGTCAGCTCTTCACATTAGGTGGCCAAAGTATTGGAGCTTCAGCATCAGTCCTTCCAGTGCCTGTGGTTTACTCCTTGCAAATCCATGTGAGGCAAGCCTAAGCAGTGTTCTCTTTTGACGACATGAGATGAAGAGAAGTTAATTTCCCTGAGATTCACATCACTAGGAAAGGTAGAACCTATGTGGACTTCAAAGCCTGTTTCTATGGCTCCCTCGGGCTGGGGATGGCAAAGGGTGTGTGCAGGTACTATTCTCTCTGTTGGACTCAGGATAGACGTGGGATGAGGCCTTAGAATCCTTCTCAACACAGTGCTCTAGGCAGTTGCCACCAATCAATAGGCATTAATTTGTGGTGAAGCCTGTTTTCATTCCAGCACTATATGATCATGCTTTTCCTCTGCATGAAGCCTTTTCCATTGGTTATCCATATTTCTAAATACAGCAAGGGAATAAAGGAAGAGAAGAGGATTTACATAGTCCAGGTCATGTAAAGGACACCTATTCTTGAATAAATTAAAACAGGTGTTCTGGGGGAGAAAAAGAAAAAAGGCAACTCCTACCAGCAGTGGCCTTGGTCAAGAGCCCTTCTTAATGTGGACGGAAGGGTTGACCAGATGTGTAAGCCAGTTTAAAATCCTGTACCAGCATCCATGCTTGTTGGTAGGGATTCAAACTCCAGAAGAATCTTACTGTGGGCAAGTTTTATTGGATGGATGGTTGAAGACATTAGAAGATACAGGTTTTAACAGAAAGCAAATGTGGAAAGAATGGTTGGAATTTTGACAGGTTTCTCTACAGTGGGACAGTAAGGGTAGGGAAGTTAGTGACAGGAGTCATATGAAATTTTTGATAACGAAAAAATCAGGGCTTATGAATTCTGGGGCCTTTCCAAGAAGTAAAACAAGTAGTGATACTGAAGGGACTCTTGAGGGGCATTCTCAACAAGCGTGGGTGTGACTGTGTCTTCACGTAACACTTTGGCGGCTCTTTTGCAAAAAGCACTTTACGACTTTTGAAAGTGCCCTTTCAAGTGATTCAATCATTGCCTTTCTGTTTCGAGCTGCAGGTCACGTCATGTTGTGTTAACTATAGCAATAAAAATATTACCTCACTAAGCCACAGTCTAATTGAATATAGTAATTCAATTTGATGAAACTAGATGAACTACTGGCCCTAAACTAATTGAAAGTTGGTACTGTTTAATATCTTTTATAGAAATAATTGTCTTCATAAAACCTGCAATGTTACTGTAGAATTTTTTTAATTCTTTAATTTATGCAATATCTGTTTTTGAGCCGATGTCTGTAGTCTTTCAGTGTTCAGTTTCTGGTCAATAGCACCTTCTTCCATTCATTCCAGAAAACGGGGATCATCCTGCAAACAAAAGTCTGGCATCTCCCTGGTCATTGCCCCTCATATCCGTCCATTCCTCTCTACACTAAGTTGTGAACCTTGTTGAAGTTTTTACCCCTCTCCTCGATTACTGTGATCATACTCTGCTAAATGCAAACGTGGCATCCCTGTGCTGACACTTTTTTATCATGACTTTCTCTTACACGTAGAATAAAATTATCAAAATCCTTCGCCGATCTGTAAGTTCCCTCGTGTTCACCTTCTGTTTTCCTCTTGAGTCTCCTCTGATCCCCATTCTCACCCACGTGGCCTGCCTTTCAGTGCTTCCAAATGCTCCAACCTCTTTCCCATTGTTCTTCTGCCTGGAATATTCTTTTCTCCATTGTCCAAGTACTCCTCAACCTAAAAATGCCACTTTCTCAGACGTTCCTTTCCTGACTGTCCCCATCCCTCTCAGAGCGCTTGGCATTTTTGGCTCTTAATTGATCAAAACACGATGTGATTATTTAATGTCTCCATTCCTCTGGATGGAAAGACCCAGGAGGCAGGGATGCGTCAGTTTTGTTGATCCGTGACAGAGCTGTCCAGCAGTTCTGGGGCTTACGTGGCGCTTCATATTTGCTCAGTGTCAAGGTTGCCCACAGGACCATATATTTCATGGAGGGCACACATCCTCTGAAAGTCACCTTTGGTGGCTGAGATAACTTCCATGTATTGACATGCAATTTCACCTCATCAGTTGTGCTTACTATGAAGATGAATACCTGATGAACTCCAATTAGTGTAATTATTCTGTTTCCAAGCACTAACCTTAGTGGTAATTGTTCTGCAGGTCTATGACATTATGGAGTAATTAGTACTAATGGCTCAGGCATCCAGGCTTCCTCCTAAGGTAGGGTGTCAAATAATGAAATTGTGTTATTTGGGAAACAAGCAGTATCACCCTGTGAGGTCTTTTCAGACAGAATCCACAGCCGGTGAACATTGGGGCAGATTGTAGCTGGACTTCTCATGCATTCTTTCAAGTGCTTGAATGTCACGGGTCTGCCATGAATCGGTCATATTGAGCATCTTAACCATTGAATTTTTATACCAGTCTTTGTGAGGTCAGGAGTATTAGGCCTCCAGATGAGCATAATGATTTTAACACCAATAGATTATAAACCTAATGAAGTAAATGTGAATTTAATGGGCAGAGGAGCCTGGCAGGCTACAGTCCATGGGGTAGCAAAGAATCAGATATGACTGAGCACACAGCCCTGATTTTATGCTGTGACCACTTACTCTAAATGGTGAGTTTCAGCACAAGGCTTTGTTTCGTTCATCTTTGGCTATCAGTTTCTAGCACAAAACCTATGGTCCAGTAAGAACTGAATGCATAAGAGGTCATGTTTTATGGCCATGTGACATCTTGCTATGCAGATAAAGGCATATTTCAGAGCATTGACCTTTGCTGTACTTTCATATCCAGGAACCAGCTTGTAACAAACTTTTAGCAGATATCACAGTGTTTCCTTTGGGTTGGTGGGGTGAACACAATTTAGAGGGTGGTGATTTACTTCTCACCCACCCCTTACCCCTGCCACTTACACGTACTCTTTGATGGTCAGTATTCAACTTTCATTGTCTTATCCCTGAGTGTCTTTAGCTTCAGTGTGAACTAAAATTCTTAGAGATAAGTATTTTCTTCTCAGCCCTGAGATCTCTCACAGGACATTGTCTGGTGGTCTAAACCTCATTCTTAATGATAGAATTCTTATTAAATAAAAAAAGTTTGTAGTTTTTGACAATTATAGGAAATTGATTTCTAAAATAACCTGTAGTTAAGAAATAATAATGTAAGGTTCCAGTTAAAAGCAAGTCTAATCTGGCAATACAACTTATTCTAAAACATTTCTAGATATTGATATTTTATTTGCAACATTTTTATTTTAATTGTCTACTTTTTAAAAACATTCAATGTGCGGTTAAAGGTGAAGTGATATCTGGGTCTTGATTGTCTTTATCTTTGAGCTGTGTTGGGCTGGCTATTGGACATCTCATACCATGTACATGATTAATACCATAAACACATGCTACTTTTACTAGTAAATCAATACGTTGTCTTAAAATGGTCTCATTTTAGATGAAATGGGGCGTGTTATACAAGATGGCTGTAGACTTGTACGGTCTCATTTTCAGTGAGTTCAGTTTGTGAATTAGCCAGTGGCATTCTCTGCAGCTGTGGCTCCTTCATCTCCCCCTTCCTTTCTGATGTCCCTCCCTACTAACACATAGGATGGCACATCCGTATGGATTGAAGGGAACTGGCCATCCGAAGGGAGAGCTCAGCCTGGGATCATCAACGCTGTAGGGTCATGTGAGCTGGATTTAAATTGAGTAGTAGAATGAAAAGGGCAGTGACACTCTTTGCAGTTAGTTTTTGATCTTATGTGCTGTTGAGTATCCCTAACTCACCATACTGACAGCTGGCTTCTCACATACCAGACTTCTTGTTTTGAAGCCTTGAGGTTGTAGATTATGTACTTGGAATATGTAATTAGCTGGAATGACATGGTATTGATGGTTGAGCAGCGGTTTATGACACAAATGAGTAACTGGATGACTGATAGACCTTTGGATGTGTATTTCCAAGAAGAATTTACTAAGCAATACTTTCCTTGATTTATTTTTTTAAAAAGTCGTCTTAATGTGGCTTGCTAGGATAAAGATGTCATTTTGGTTTTAAAGTTGAGGAATATAAACAGAAAAGTTGCTGTGGCTGCAGTAAGGAAGCCCAAGGCATGGTTGGCTTAGACATTCAGGTCCCTCATCCCCCAGCTCCAGGAAGCCTTCTGTGTGGGCCTCCTGCTGTTGTGGATACCTGTGGTACTCCCCTTCAATTTTTTGTGAAGACAGTTCTATTTCTGTTCTATAAATGCATTATCAGGTTGGGTGCACATGACGTACACGCACACATTTGAAGACCTAAGCCTAAAAATTTATTTTATATAGTTAAAAGGTACAGGTATTACTTGCTAATGAATGCAGTCTTTATTTTAATGTCAGTGGTTTTCTAAAAAACAAAACAGGCAGTGGTTTTGGTAAGCATATTTTTAAGACTAAGCTTTTTAAAAGGAGTTCAAATGAGCAGCCGACGTGGGAGTTTGCTACTCTGTTAAATGCAGTGTAGGAAAATACAAACCACATTAAAATCTTGTAGAGTTAATGTTTGTTTACTGAGTGAGCTGAGAGACGCAAAGACCTGTTAACCTTGTTTTTAAGGAGTTTACAGTTGGTGAAGGCAAAAAGGTTCACCAGTAATTACAGTGAGACAAAAGCATTGGTCTGTATCCACATAGAGATATTAGATGACTATTGAATTAGCAGCCTGGATCAATCATTATCTCTGTCTTCTCTCTGTTCTGCTGTTGGTAGATCCATCTTTTCTACTTAACTAAGCCATCCATGTGGGATATTCCAAGTTTGGTAGGCTATTATTTAAAGAGTTTTATGTAACTATCACTTTTGAGAGGGACTTCCCTGGTGGCTCAGATGGTAAAGTGTCTGTCTACAATGCGGGAGACCCGGGTTCAGTCCCTGGATTGGGAAGATCCCCGGGAGAAGGAAATGGCAATCCACTCCAGTACTATTGCCTGGAAAATCCCATGGACAGAGGAGCCTGGTAGGCTACAGTCCATGGGGTCACAAAGAGTTGGACATGACTGAGCAACTGAACTGAACTGATCACTTTTGAGAATATAGAATCCAGCATTGGTTTCATTTAATTCAAAGGTCTTAATCACTCGGTAGAGAAGTCATTTACATATCTTACATTTTCATTAAGAACATAGTACTTTGGGATTATAAACTGAAGGGAAAACCTTCAAGCCTAGTTAGTTCTCAGAACACATATGAATATGCTTTAGGTCTCAAGCAGAGCAGCCTCTTCAGTATCTGAGGGACCTATCAGGGAAGGGTTCCCAACTGGTGCCCCCTGACCACTGTAAGACAGGCTGCTCAGCCTGAGAAATAAAAGGGAAGAATTTCTCTTGTTCTTTCTTTGAAAGTCTCAGAAAAGCACTGAATGGTTTGTAGGATCCTTCAAATCTTTATTCTTGGGAAGTTGCTTCCTGAATTCAGGAATGAATGATGCTTGTCCTTTGTTCTAGAGAGAGTTGGAATCTCTAGGAACACAATGGGAGGAGTGTGGAAATGACTCTGATCTGGGACTAAGGAGTATCTCTGTACAAAGTTCATTTTGATAAAAGGTGCTTTGGAAAATCTTAATTCTAAAGTTTCTTGGATTGGGTAAGTTTGCAGTGCTAAAGTTAATAACATATCATTGTTCTATTAGTATTCCATGTTTTGTCATAGGAGTTATATTTACTTATGTGTCTAATCCTTTTTGCTCTAAAGTGCTGGTTTCTCTTGATTCCTGTATTGCAAATAGCTTACAGAGATACGTGAACATGACTTTAAAAAGAAATCTCAATGACTTCATGGCAAGTTTGGTAACCAATCTCATATTGTTCCTCTAACCTTCACCTTCTAGTTTGATTTGTACTACCTGTTGTCTGTACCCGCTGACTGACAAATGATTATTTTTCAACTCCATGGGGAAACTCGTTGGACATAGAAACCCTGTCCACTTGACTGCTGTTCTTCTACAACTTAGGCAATAGTTGTCTCAGAAATATTGTTCAACATAAATCAATGTATTAGTCTTAGAGACTATCTACCTTGAGGGAAAGAGGCAAGAATGATTATTCTGTACGTTTTAAAAATTTGTTATTACATGAATTTAAACCAGTGACACATTTGTGAGTCCCTTGGGCAGGTCATTCGGAGAACTAATTTTCTGGCTGATAGATGGGAATTATAGTATTCATGTTCTGTTGATATTCTCTTAAGTAGTTAAATGGCTACTGAGTATATCCTGAGACCATGTCCTAAGAGTTTAGTTTTCACGTCATTGTTATTTATATCATCTTTGTAGACCCTAATATCTAGACGTTGAGTAAGTCAAATGTACTGGATAAAGCACACTTCTCATTAGATCCATCTTAAGAAAAAATTCTTAACAGAAAGTCTTGATGTAAATATATCAGGTCTTCATATCAAACAAGCCACTGTGTAAATCCTGATATTTTCAAGAGCTGGTATTTTTCTGTATACCTTTTAAAGTTTGTTAATGGAATTTTCCAGCTCACCTTGCAGTAAACAACCGCAAATTCTTTCTCGAGGTGTTGTAAGCAAGACTGATAAGGTTTTCTGAGAGGGAAGCAAAGAACCTTCCTTGAGCGCCTCAGGAATGCATTTCTAAATTAAAGCACAGATTAAAGATCTGTTTTTAATGTTACTGACTTTGACGATTTTCATTTTGAAGAGGGAAAACTGCCTAAATCTGGGGTTGGGTTGAAGGCATTACCGTGTAGACCTTTAGAGACAGATGTTTAAATGAGACTTCTGTAACCTGGCCAGGGCAGAAGGAGAAGAGGGTGGTAGAGGATGAGATGGTTGAATAGCCTCACCAGCTCAACGGATATGAATCTGAGCAAACTCCGGGAGATGGTGAAGGACAGGGAAGCCTGGCATGCTGCAGTCCACGCGGTTGCACAGAGTCGGACACAACTGAACGACTGAACAGTGACAGTAACGTGTGTCACCGAACAGTACAAACGTGTGTGGAGAGGCTGGTTCATGTGATAAATGCTTATTTGGAGTCTTGTCTTCTCTGAGTTTCTCAGTCACATTCTCTTGGATGGGTCTGAGCACTTTGAGACACTTTGCCTAACACTACTTGGTGTGTGACCTGGAATATGTTTGTGAATTGTACTTATTCTCTTGTCCAGGTGCCTTTCGTTTGTTTTTCCCCCCTCTGTTTCCATTGCTTTCTCTTTTCAGAATAGCACTGCACTTTCTTCTTCTTAAACTCATTCCAGATTTCTTTGGTTCTCCTCAGCATCTTAGTTTCATCCAGAAAAAGTGGTCACCATTTTCAGCCAACTCACCTGACATAGCTGCCTATCTGAGTTTTTATTGAAGGCAAAATAAAACTTCAAAGATGCTGAAGAAGCTTGAGCATCCCTTCTCTCCCTTTCAACTAAAACCTACCAGTGTTTATCTTGGGAGTAATTTGAGGTTTATATGATGAAACATGTAGTCAAGTGTTAATAGAGACTAATATCAAGCTTCAGAACAGTGTGCAGAAAGCTTTAATATTTTTTGTTGAGCATTTGATACTCTCTGACCATGGGTTTCTGTGGAATCCATGAAAGCTTGGAGGAAAAATGCTTGCCTGGCTCCCTGATAACCTCAACCAAATGTACTGATGTTCAGCCCCAGCCATTTCCCATCGGAGCTTGTCCCACCTTTTGTCTCCTTTTCTTCTTGTGCCTCATGCCATCTCCAGTTTGCCATCCCATTTTCCAGCGCCATGTTGGCTCCTAATTTCTCATAAATACCTGAAGTGTGGTGTAAAGGATATGACTCTTTAAACGTGATTCATTGTGAATCATATTTCAATATTGATATCACAGTGATTTCCCAAAGAATATGTGGAAGCTTCTTTCTCAGTGTAAACTGTGAATCATCTACTTTCAATCCAACGTTGGTTATCTTCAGTATGTTTTAAGGACCCAACTTCTCAGGTGAAGACTACACAGCTCTCTAGTGAATGGCTAGAAAAGGATGACGGGTCTAGTGCTTGCTCAGTTCAGGCTGTAAGAAGCCAGTGTAGCTGCTTTGAGCCAAAGGAGTGTGTACAGTAACAGTAAAGCCACACGAGTCCTTTACTCTCACCTAACTCATCAGTCAGCACTTGACTTGATACTGGGCTTCCCTGATGGCTCAGATGGTAAAGAATCTGCCTGCGATGTAGAAGACCTGAGTTCAATCCCTGGGTCAGGAAGATCTCCTGGAGAAGGGAATGGCAACCCACTCCCGTATTCTTCCCTGGAGAAGTCCATGGGCAGAGACCCTGGTGGGCTCCAATCCATGGGGTCGCAAAGAGCTGGACACGACTGAGTGACTTTCATGGGCAGAGACCCTGGTGGGCTACAATCCATGGGTTTGCAAAGAGCTGGACACAACTGAGTGACTTTCCCTTTCACTTTAACCAAATATTATACAGTATTCTAGCTCCTTCTGAAAGAAAGTGTAGCATAGGTGAAAAGTCTTCTCACTTCATTTCCCCCACTCCCTTTTTTTTCTTTCCTTAAGTTACCAGGCCCCAGGTCCAGATAAGAAGGTCGATGTTAGTCCATGCACAGAGGGCTGTGTATTTGGTGATAACCATTGGCCTCACACACAGCTGGAACCTAGGTCTCAGAGTCCTAAAGGATGTGTTGAGATAGCTAGGGCCATCATCTTAATTACAGCTTTGGTTACCTTCCTTCCAGGATCTTCGCAATGTAAGGCTGTTCCAGTTTGGACCCAGTTAGGAATTGAGATATGTCTGGCATATACGTGTCTGCTAATGCCCTTTAATGGTTTGAAAACAGAAGCTTCCCTTAAGGAAGCAAAACTGCTCCAGTTTGGATTTCCCCTCCCCTTGCACCCCTGTGTGTGAAATCCTCTTGACTGGTAACCACTGCAGAGTGGAGTCTTCGGGAAAGCCACCCAGGAGTGTGGTGGTGTTTGCGTTTTCTTTCAGTCTTCCAACCTGTAGGCCTGTATTTGACACTGTTAATAGTTGATGGAGTTTCAAAAGTGCTTCTAAAAAGGCCTAAGATGTTATGGTTTTGACTCAAAGTTGATAACATGAAACCATCATTACAGGGAAGGTAAAACCACACAAAGATGTGGTTTTCAAACGGCATTTCACAGCATTTTATAATCTTTTAAAATTATGTTATTATAAAATAAAGCCTTTTAGTGTGCTGAACACAAGCTTAGCAGGGACCAAGCAGGTAGTGCCGCAGGCTTCACAGATGCCGACGTTTCAGGATACAGCAACCTGAAGGGGGACGTGTTGTTATCCTCCCATTGTACAGATGAGAAGACTGATGCACAGAGCCGTAAATCCCAGCTCACACAGCCTGTGACACCAACCCTTTCTGGGCCACAGTCTATGCTCTTCACTTGCCAGAAGCATTCCGGTCAATGGAAAAACTTAATTTGTTGCTTCCAATTTGGGTCACTTCTCTTGACCTCTTTAAGTAAGTGCCATGCATTAGCTGTATTGGAAATAGAACAGGAGTCGGAAGCTATGTCTGTTCGGGGGCTGGAGTGGAGCCAGTGTGCACAGAGGTCCCTGTGTCTGCCTGTGAGACTGAGGGCCACCAGTGTCTCATTGCCTCTCCTCCAGCCCTTTTGGCTGCAGTGGGTGGGAATTGATCCTGTGGGTCAATTTACCAAAAGAAAACCAAGACCCCAGACCACTCGGCGACCAGGAGATGGGGACTTGGGCACCAGGCTGCAAAACTCATCCAGTGATTCAGCGTGCAAACTTTGGAATTCCTGAGACTCAAATTTAAGCTTAAAGAATTAAATCAGAGAACTCAACTGAAATATTGAACCATACTGTGATCTCCCTACAGAATACGAAGTGTGCTGTATTTTAAGGGAAGGTGGTTATCTCTGAGACCCCGTTCCCTCATGTTCTGTGTGGTTTCTTCAGTGGCAGAGAGAGGCGTGAAACCACAGTAAGACACTGGCTTCTCAGACTGCTCCTTAGAGTGGAAAGATTCTTGATGTTTTGGCAATTACTATCAATTACACTGATTTTGTTGGAGAAGGAAATGGCAACCCACTCCAATGTTCTTGCCTGGAGAATCCCAGGATGGAGGAGCATGGAGAGGTTACAGTCCATGGGGTTGCAAAGAGTTGGACATGACTGAGTGACTAAACCACCACCACCACACTGAATTTGTAGTTCGTGTGTGTGCGTGCTCATGCACGCACATGCTCAGTTACATCTGACTCTTTGAGACCCCATGGACTGTAGCCCCCAGGCCCCTCTATTCATGGGATTCTCCAGGCAAGAATACTGGAGTGGGCTGCCATTTCCTTCTCCAACAAAATCAGTGTAATTGATAGTAATTGCCAAAACATCAAGAATCTTTCCACTCTAAGGAGCAGTCTGAGAAGCCAGTGTCTTACTGTGGTTTCACGCCTCTCTCTGCCACTGAAGAAACCACACAGAAAACCAAGCACTGGAGCTGTTGCCAAAGTGTTTATCAGACACAGTTTCTCCAGTGCCATACATGCTTCGTATTACATAAAATCAGGTAACATTCTGTTCAGTTCAGTCACCCAGTCATGTCCGACTCTTTGCAACCCCATGAATCGCGGCATGCCAGGCCTCCCTGTCCATCACCATCTCCTGGAGTTCACCCAAACTCACGTCCTTCGAGTCGGTGATGCCATCCAGCCATCTCATCCTCTGTCGTCCCCTCTCCTCCTGCCCCAATCCCTCCCAGCATCAGAGTCTTTTCCAATGAGTCAACTCTTCACATGAGGTGGCCAAAGTACTGGAGTTTCAGTTTCTGCATCAGTCCTTCCAATGAACACCCAGGACTGATTTCCTTTAGAATGGACTGACTGGATCTCCTTGCAGGTAACATTGTTTCCTTGCAAATATATCCCTACACTGTAAACTGTAACACAGAGTTGAAGGTTTCTCTTTGATAGTTCAGGCTCTCAAATATTGGATGAGAACGTTTCCTTCAGTGAGAATCTCTATGTTAAATTTTTCAATATATGCCCTTTTGGTAAGAATGTATTAGTATGTATTATACATCACAAGGTCTGGAGGACAGAATGTAGGTGAAAGGCTGGTCCAATGTTATGCTTTTTTTTCTTCCAAACTAGTAATTTAACTCATGCCAGAATAATTGGATTTATACTTCTGAGTGATATTGCTTTAACTTCAGACCAAATTTTGTATAATGTCAGTTTTGTTTGATTTGCTTTGTGAGGATAGGTAAAAATTATATCAAGTCACAAACATGAATAAAACATCAAAGTGCTGTCCAGTATCAGGAAACGCATAATGACTTAGGAGTATGGTATACGTGGATATCTGGGGACCTACATTCTAGCCAGTAACTTCTGCTGAGTTGAGGTCTGACATTGAATCCTGGAAGCCCTGTCTTTCAGTTCTCCCTTTTAGGGGTGAGGGAACTGATGACCAAAGGGTCTATGAGTTACCCACAAGCACACTGCTGTTATATATACAGATCCTAAAGTTATGTTTTAATGTGTAGGGGCCTTGATAGGTGTTTAGGCATTGAATATATATTTACATTTATTTGCAAAATACTGTCATTACAGTTTTTAAAAAGGTAGTTAAGACTTTTTTTCTTTTAGTGGATGTCAAATACATTATATGTAAGTTATTTTAAATTTTAATATTTTAACATTAAAATTATTTTTAAATTAAAATTTTAAAAATTATTTTTTAACTGATTTTGAAAATGGAGTTAATTTTATCCTTATGCTGCTTTGTCTCAGTTGAGCTATTTGATTAACACTGATTGGTTTCACTCTTCTAATGGTTAACAGACATTTTATAAACGATAAATATAAACGCCAACTACATAATATTTGTATATAAACTAATACAAATCTATAAATGCCACCTTGCCTCCCTTATTAATTTTATTTCTTTTATAAACACTCTCACCTCAGCAATATGTGAGATCCTGAGATTAAGGATAAACTTATAATTTTATAGGCCTTTAAAAATTACTAGGTTCTACATAGAAAGTTGGGGCTTCCCCAGGTGGCTCAATGGTAAAAGAATCCACCTGCCAGTGCAGAAGACATGGGTTCAATCCCTGGGTAGGGAAGATCCCCTGGAATAGGAAATGGCGACCCACTCCAGTATTCTTGCCTGAAGAACCCCATGGACAGAGGAGCCTAGTGAGTTAAAGTCCATGGGGTTGCAAAGAGTTGGACACAACTGAGCATGCACACATGCACATAGAAAGTTACATTTTTTCCCTCTAAAAAGAGAATCTCCTTGGTCTTTACTGTTTGTCTCATTTGGAAAAAAAAAAAAAAGAAAAAACTTTCTGGGTAGGAAAAGGTGAAAATAGAGAAAAGGACAAGGGAGGGAAGACCAGAAAAGAAGAGAGAGGAGAAGAAACTGAAATCAGAGGGAATAAATACAATGCTCAGAATAACTCCGAAGTACCAGGACTCAGAGCTGTATGTGCAAAGCTTGAACTTGTGCTTGTTTTCCTGGAGTCAGAACAAACCTTGGGTCCAGTAGTGAGGTACTGATGTGTTGAATGATATCAGTGAATGTACAGACAGAGACAAACGTGTGAAGAGCACTCTCAAAAAGGAAAGGGGATAGCTTTTTCTAGAATGTTTTCCCTAGACTTTTCTAGAATTACTGGGAAAGGCTTCATGGTAGAGCCCCATCCTACTCAAAGGTTTTGTGTGCTTCTTTGTTCATTCGTTTGTTTTTGCATGACATGTGGAATCTTCGTTCCTGGATCAGGGATCCAACCCCTGTCCTCTACAGTGGAAGCATGGAGTCTTACACTAAACCATCAGGGAAGTCCCCCCAAAGGTATTTAAGGAGGCTTTATCAACAAGATTTGTCCCTGCTTTGAGTATAGACTTATTAGCCCCTTCAGAGGACAGTCTCAACTGTGTTGACAAGAACAAAAGACTCCCCATAAAGACCTTTGGAAGGGAGAGATCCTAGATCACAGAACCCTATTAATATTAATTAATAATAATAATTAGTCACTTAGTCGGGTCCGACTCTTTGCAATCCCATGGACTGTAGCCTGCCAGGCTCCTCTGTTCATGGAATTCTCCAGGCAAGAATACTGGAGTGAGTTGCCATTCCCTCTCCAGGGCATCTTCCTGACCCAGGGATCAAACCCTGGTCTCCTGCATTGCAGGCAGATTCTTTACCGTCTGAGCCACCAGGGAATCCCATTATTAATAATAATTAATAGGTTAAAACTGGGGCTTGCAAGATGGCTGTGGGGAGTTAGGCTGATAACTAACTGAATATACCAGGTTTCCCAAATCCACAGCTCTCCAATGCATAAAGGTGTTACTTGGGAGGGAGAGAAAGAAATTCATGTGCCAGGGGCTAACCTGCATACAAACTAGTAAACTTAGAGGATTTCTAGGTTTAGACTCAAACCCAGGTTATTATTTCAGTAATGGCTGATTTAGTTCAAACTTTGTTAAGTGTAGCTCACTGTGAAAGGAATGGTGCTGTGCTTTGGGCCAACTCACATCCCTGCATCTAGATACAAGCTTATATAGTTATTTGTAACTTGGCAAAATCTGAAGAGAGGGATCTTTTTCAAAATGCATTTTTCTACCTCTCAGTCTCTGGGCTTCTGAGCTCTGTGACTGTGGAGGAAAGTTGCCCTGTCTACTCTGTCATTTTGTGTCACCTTGTAAAAGTCATCTGGATTTCTGAATGTTGGATTCTTACTTGGATTAAAGTTGTCAGCATAGAAAGTACTGGCCACTGGATCTGGGAAGCTGTTGATCCGGAAGTCTTCCGTGTGAAAAGGGGGCTCCAATGGGCTCTAAAGGATGTGGATCCTGACTTTATATGTGCAAGGGGTTTTTGAGATGTTTTCATTTAGTTCTGAGATTGGGAAAACATAAATGTTACCATGTCTTCATTCAATGACGGAAGCAGTTATTTGAGTACCATATTGTCCAGTGGGTGTGTGTTCCTTGTGCTGTCAGGCTTTCGAGACTGATCTGAAGCTGTAACTATATCATGGATGCTGATCCTTCAGAGGTATCTGTGGTTGGAAACCAGCTTTGATGTGGCTCATGAACTTCCTGGGCCAGCACTTAAGCCTGCCTTTGATGGAATCGCCCCTCAGTCAGATTTAAGCAGTGTGTTTGAAATCGTATCTCTTTCAGTGTATAAGACAGTGATAGGAATGAAGTGCATGAGTGTGGCTGAAGAAATCCTTCGGCACTTCACATGGCCCAGATGTAACTCAAAAGAATTGGTGGAGTTTGTGTTACAAGAAGCAGGGGATAAATGTATTGCAGAGGATTTGGGAAATAGTTAACATTTTTGTGGTCTCTTTAGCAGTGCCCCACTGTTGCCTGAAAAAGCAACATTAGTGATCAGAGAAATTGTGAATCTCTTTGCATCTGGGCCACCACGACGCTGCCTTAGGCATGGACTGATCCATAGCCTCACAGTCTTAAGGCTTCCTCTGTCTTGTTCTCAGTTGCTTATGATTTTTTTTTTTTTAAGTTCAAACATTGAAGTATTCCAGATCTAGGATAGTGAGCAAATGGTTTCATGCTGGTCAGTATTCTATTAAATACATTTTAGACGGTTGCCTCGGAGAAGGCAATGGCACCCCACTCCAGCACTCTTGCCTGGAAAATCCCATGGACAGAGGAGCCTGGTGGGCTGCAGTCCATGGAGTCACTGAGGGTCGGACACGACTGAGCGACTTCACTTTCACTTCTCACTTTCATGCATTGGAGAAGGAAATGGCAACCCACTCCAGTGTTCTTGCCTGGAGAATCCCAAGGACGGGGGAGCCTGGCGGGCTGCTGTCTATGGGGTCGCACAGAGTCGGACACGACTGAAGCGACAGCAGCAGAAGCAGCAGCAGACGGTTGCCTATAGTCATATTGTCAGAATTCTCATTTAAGCTATAGGTGTGACTTTCTCTGCACACACTAAGTATAGCTATTGTTTATAAACTACTGCAGCGAAAGGACCACGTTCACACCTGGTGTCTATTACCTGGAAAAAGTGACCAATAAGTGTGCATTTCAGAGCAGCCTCTGTTGTGACCTTAATTTCTTGATTTGGTGTGAAAACAGTTACATCATACTTTAAAATAAAAGGTGTTTTCATCATGTGCTGCTGCTGTGTGTGCCAGATAAGGATTTTGTAACTCAAATTTATTTCCAAACGTCAGTGCCTGTTGCTGCTCTAGTCGACTATGTGAATTTAAATGGGAAGTCCCTTCAGCAGGACCGTTAAAAAAGATCTGCTTCAGGTTGACTTGGCCATTACACTTCCCAATATTTATTCTACCATAGGACGTTCCCATTGCATAAACCAGAGGATTAGTAAAACCAAGTTCAGTCACGAAAGTGTTCTCCTGAACTCAGAAGGAAGGAGCAGTGTGTTGTCCTGGGTGGTTTGCAGTCCGTGGTAGAGCATGATGTCCTAAAACAAGCATGTTTGGGGGCCTCTGTCAAACAGGAGGGCACTGGGTGACTCTGACACCATAATATCAGACAGGATCATTGTTAGAACAATAACAGATATTGTTTATAAACACATGGCACGTTGCCGTTGTGCTTTTTCATCACTTTTAGCACTTTTACCTACGGTTGCACTTCTTTTAGGCTTCTTCATTACCTTTTTCTAGTCACATAACCACCATTCCACCAAGTTCTAGCATCTCTTAATTATGGAAGGCTTATTTACATAACTAAATCTCACCGTGTTGAAGTGTAGGTGCTCATTGGCATAAGTATTACTGTAGATGCATTTGTCAGAGTCCATTTGGGCCTCAACAGTAAGTATTAATTTCACTTTGATATGGAGTCTGGGAAGTCCAGGATCAAGATGCCAGCAGACTTGTGTCTGGAGGGGACAAGGAGCTCTTTGGGATCTGTTTTATAAGAGTGCTAATCCCACTCATCAGGGCTCTGCCTCCAAGACCTAATACTTCAAAAAGACCCCACCTCCAGACACCATCACTTTGGGGATTAGATTTCAACATGTGGATTTTGGGTGAGGGGAGGAAACAAACATTCAGTCTGTAGCAACAGTTAAAACACTTATTCATTAAAATCTGGAGGTCTTTTTGCATTTTGGAGGCTGTCTTTAATTTCTTTGAGATCTCAACATTTTATACATTCCAGGGGCCCCTGTGAGCTCAGACACCCTCACCCTGTACCTGCAGGGCCTGACTTGGAACCATCCCTGTTGCTGGCTCCGCCTTGCTGAATTCTGCTCTTGATTGGGTGGGTCTGACCTGTGTTGTTGTTCAGTTGCTCAGTTGTGTCTGACTCTTACTGACCCACAGACTGCAGCACGCCAGGCTTCCCTGTGCTTCACCGTCTCCCGTAGTTTGCTCAAACTCATGTCCATCGAGTCAGTGATGCCATCCAACCATCTCATCCTCTGTCATCCCCTTCTCCTGCCTTCAGTCTTTCCCAGCATCAGGGTCTTTTCTAGTGAATCAGCTCTTCACATCAGGTGGCCAAAGTATTGGAGCTTTAGCTTCAGCATCAGTCCTCCAGTGAATATTCAGGGTTGATTTCCTTTAGGATGGACTGGTTTGTTTTCCTTGCAGTCCAAGGGACTCAGTATATGTCAGTCTTCCTGAAGCCTTTTATTTTTCACCCGGAAAAAAATTTGGTCACAGGTGAGAAGACATCTGCTCCTCTAAGCCTGTAGCAACAAATCTGAGCTTGCATCTCTTTGAGTTACAGTATACAGGTCCTTCTTCATGGTACTTCTCCAAGCCAGATTCAGGTACTAGTTCAGTGAGACCCTAGGAGTCCTGTTTAATCAGTGCCAAGGCAGTATTTCTCATCACACATTAAAAAACCCACACACACTATTTAAAGTCACTTGCTAAACACAGCCTCTTTTTCTTTTTTAATCATGAATTCGTTGGTGGTGGTTTAGTCGCTAAGTCCTGTCTGACTATTGCGACTCTGGACTATAGCCCACCTGGCTCCTCTGTCCATGGGATTCTCCAGGCAAGAATGGTAGAGTGGGTTGCCATTTTCTTGGGTTGGTCCAAAAGTTAAAATTTGGTTTTAAGTAAAAATAAAAGACATATTTTCAGTTTTCATCAAGAACTTGATTGAATAACAGATTGACTAACTGAATGAACTTTTTGGCCAACCCAGTAGTTTCTATCGTGTTTTCTATAAAGGGCTCTTTTTTTTTTTCATACCAGCATGTCTCTATCTTTGCTTGCTTTGCTCCTTCCTACTTAATTTTTTTCAACCCACAACTTTTTTCTTGTCCACCCTTAAACGTGTTTTTAGAGCTCCTCTCTGCTTTTTCCTTACTGCGAGAAGAAAGAGCCGCTCTTGCTCGTGCTGTTTAATCAATCTCGACTAAACTGCACCTCCTATTTCAGTTGATACATGATCTTCCTGACTATAAAAAGTCACTTTGTTCTTTATAAAAACTTTGCACTTTACAGAAAGTGTGTTCTTTGGTGAACTTGTCTATTGTGTGTGTGTGAGATTACCTGCATTGAGTTTACAGAAGTATGAAAAATCAACCTAATTTTCCACTCCTGGCTTGTCCAGAGTTTTTAACCTGGAGTTGCTGTGTTGATATCAAACCTAAGTCTCTCTGTTCTCAGGCAGAATACAAAGTATGTGATAAGAGGTTTTTTAAAAAAATTATCTTGTTTCCCAATCTTAAAACATTCCCATGTGACATTCTTCTTTACTGATAATATTGTTGCAGGCTCAAAAGAGCCTGATTAATCTTTGTAGCATCTTTTAGGCTTGAATCACACTTTCATCTGATAGTAGGAACTGAGTCACTGGTGAAGTATGTTCATCCAAGACTCTAGCCTAGACAGGGGTCAGCAAACATCTTCTTAAAGGGCTGCTGCTGCTGCTGCTGCTGCTAAGTCACTTCAGTCGTGTCCGACTCTGTGCGACCCCATAGACAGCAGCCCACTAGGCTCCTCGGTCCCTGGGATTCTCCAGGCAAGAACACTGGAGTGGGTTGCCATTTCCTTCTCCAATGCATGAAAGTGAAAAGTGAAAGTGAAGCCGCTCAATCGTGCCTGACTCTTAGTGACCCCATGGACTGCAGCCTACCAGGCTCCTCCGTCCATGGGATTTTCCAGGCAAGAGTACTGGAGTGGGGTGCCGACTAGATAGTAAATATTTGAGACTTTGCCAGCCCTACAGTTTCTACCATATCTATTCCACTCTGCTTTCGTGACATGAAAGCAGCTGTAATGTATAAATGAATGGGATGGCTGTGTTCCAGTTAAGCTTTATTTTCAAAAACGAGCAGGTGGCCCAATTTACTGACCCCTGCTCTAGAAGAAAGCTAAGTTCTAGAATTTCCGCTTTTAATGCTGCAAGTAAAATCATCTGACAAAATTGTGAAAAAAAAAAAGGCAGTCATTCTCATTTCCAGAACCCAAAATACTTAGCCAATTTTGTTTTTAAAATTAACTTATCTCTATATGATCTTTTATAAGTGTAATGACAATTTGGGGAGAGCAGCTGCAAAGTATGAAATTGGATTTCCTTTGTTCTCTATTTTATTTTCTCCTGTCTAGTCTTGATGGAATTCTGAGTTATGAAGGTCCCTCCACATCTCTCAAAATAAATCCATATCTTTCAAGTCAGTCCCCAAATCATGGAAAGCCTTGATTACCTAACTGAGGCATTGAGTTCTTTGATCATCATCCATGTGTGTGTATCCCAACATCTGTGGTGTTACAGACTGGAATCTGAATGTTTGGCTACTTGCTTTATTAGCAAAGTTTCATGCATTTTACTTACCAAAGAAAAGACCACTATGACATTTAGGGGACTTTATGGAATAGGTGCGGAGAAGGCACTGGCAACCCACTCCAGTACTCTTGGCTGGAAAATCCCATGGGCAGAGGAGCCTGGTAGGCTGCAGTCCATGGGGTCGCTAAGAGTCGGGCTCGACTGAGCGACTTCACTTTCACTTTTCACTTTCATGCATTGGAGAAGGAAATGGCAACCCACTCCATTGTTCTTGCCTGGAGAATCCCAGGGACGGGGGAGCCTGATGGGCTGCCTTCTATGGGGTCGCACAGAGTCAGACACGACAAGTGACTTAGCAGCAGCAGCATGGAATAGAAAACATCTGCACCTCAGTTACTTTATCTCCTGTTTTTTTCTAAAATTTTTGTTATGCGTATATATGTATATATACTGTTGATAGTTTTCCAGTAGGTTCAAATTGCAAATCTGCTTTTGTATTATAGTAGAGAATTTGAGGTGATATGAGCTACACAAGGTTTTTAAGGGAATTATCTTTTTCTCATGAAAGAACAAATTCCCAGGACTTTGTATGCAAATAAGTGCTGATTATAACAAATGAGCATAATGAATTTGTAAAAGAATCATAAGCAGATTCTTGATTCTCTTTAGCAGTTCTCATTTATTTGTAATTGAAAAAGCAAATCTTTGCTAAAATAATTTTCATCTGCCGTGTGTGTTCATTTCAGAGTGCCCTTCCTCCCCCAGGCCAGGCTGGCTGTGTGCATCATTAATACAGGATGCACCTTTGGGGAATGGCCCCCTCGCGGCTGTTGAGTCCTGCTTATCTGTTTGCCCTTTGGCTCTCCTCTTGACTTACAGGAAATATACCATTCTTATACAGAAGGTCTTTGAAATTTGAGTGCCTGGGGGAACTGAGAAGTCCTGGTGGAGTTTGGGTGTCTATTATAGTGAGTCTATTATAATCACCTGTGACACTTTTCATTAATTCCAAGTAAAGAGAGTTTTGCCAAAGAAGATGGTTTGGATTTTAACATTGTCTGCTTTCACAGCTATGTTATAAATGGAATAAACCTGTGTGAATAAGTAAAGTGAGGTAAGTTGTTAGAAGTGTTTAATTTGCGAAAGATCTTCTGTATTTAATGAAGAATTCAATAAGCTTTGAATAACTATGTTCATTTCTCAGGTAAGAATTTGGGAACAATCGCAAAGCCCATGTTTGAGTCATCACAAAGTTGAATCCTGATGTAGCGTAAGGAATTTTTGCTCTACGCCATGCTTCGTAATGATCCCTAAGACATTTTAGGCTTAAATTAGTAAGCGATCCAATATTAAAGTGGAGGGAGTAAATCCTAAGGCAGTGTCTATGTTGAATGTCCTTATTTCACTGGATGGCCCCTTGGCTGGCCTATTTCAGTTGGCACCAAAAGAAGTAACACGGTTCAGACACTGATCTTGCCCTTTAATAGATGCTCCATCTTTTGTAGGTGGTCTTAGGTAATTTTAATTCACCTTGTGCTTCCTTTTAGCCTCCCAATTGACTGAAGGTATAGCTTTGATTTTTCATGTTGCATGATAATTCTAACAAGCAACATTTATTTATTCACTTATTTGGACCCATTTTGGCAAACAAGTTAATAATTTGGGACATGTGAATTCTTCTATACTAGTGTTTATTGTCATCATCATTTAGACACATGATATTTTAGAGAGGAAACAGCTCAGCCACTTTGTTTTATAGAAAAGCATTACAGGTCTAGAGAGGTGAGGAGCAGGTGCAAGAGGATGCTGTTCTAACAGAGATTCTCCTTCCTTTTGGTTCAACTTAATCTTTTTAGGACCCCTGGTAGTAACAGAGTAGAGTAATATACCCACTTCATACTATAGTTAGTGGGTTCACTAGGATTTTCCCATTAATGTAGATTCATGAGTCACAGCCTGGTGTTACCTTCCACACTCTGATTCTGTAAAGTAAGTGCCCTACGAGCAAACTTACAAAGATGTGGACATGCATCTGATTCCAACAGGGAACCGGAACCTTTGCCATCAATGTCAGACATGAGTGAAGGACAGCCTGTTCTCTGCCCCCTGTTGCTGGTGATTCTTCAGCTCCACCATCTCCTACCTCTTCCTCTTCCAGTTGGTAACTTGCCTGCCTGTTCACTCAGTGCCAGCTGTTGTATTTTTCTGTATTGTAAGATTAAAAATATTTTCTTTATTTTTTATATTTCTTTTAATAAATTTATTTATTTTCAATGGAAGGATACTTGCTTTACAATGTTGTGTTGGTTTTTGCCACACATCAACATGAAAGAGCCAAAGCTATACATATTTTTTTTATGTATTTCGGTATACATGTTTTTTGTGTATTATTTGTGTGAAGTCAAAGTGTTAGTTGCTCAGTCATGTCCAACTCTTGTGACCCCATGGACTGTCACCTGCCAGGCTTTTCTGTCCATGGATTTCTCTAGGTATGAATAGTGGAGTGGGTGCCCTTTCTTTCTCCAATATTAATACTGTAAACCCACTGCAGTACAGTACAGTATAGCCGATTGTGTTAGTTGGGTACCTAGGCTAACTCTGTGGGACTTATGAACAAATTGGACTTTAAAATGTGGTATTGGAACAGAAGAAGCCTCTTGAGAGTCCCTTGGACTGTAAGGAGATCTAACCAGTCCATCTTAAAGGAGATCAGTCCTGGGTGTTCATTGGAAGGACTAATGTTGAAGCTGAAACTCCAGTACTTTGGCCACCTGATGCAAAGAGCTGACTCATTGGCAAAGACCGTGATGCTAGGAAAGATTGAGGGCAGGAGGAGAAGGGGATGACAGAGGATGAGATTGTGGGATGGCATCGCCGACTCAATGGACATGGGTTTGGGTGGACTCCGGGAGTTGATGATGGACAGGGAGGCCTGGCGTGCTATGATTCATGGGGTCGCAGGGAGTTGGACACGACTGAGCGACTGAACTGAACTGATTGGAACGGAACTTGTTGGAATGTAGGGATCTTAAGAGTTGTGTAGCATCTGTGGTACCGGTGTCAGACTAAGGCTCTTGTGTCTTTTGAAATCTCTTGCCCCACACTGATGCCTAGTGTCAATCAGGAAGTGTGGTAATTGTTACCCATTACCCTTGAAAGTGTTACCAGGCAGGAAGTTGTGGGAGTGCAAGCTTGGTGATGGGGATGAGTTGTAGAAGCCTCAGGATCTTTAGTGAAGCTTACTTTTTCCTGCTTGCCTAAATCAGGTAACTTTTGTCATGTTGAATGCATCTTCTCTATTACCTCCACCTTCTGTTTTCAGTGGACACTATGTTTGCCTTTGACTTTCTTATTAAGACAGCACACCTGTCGTCAAATGTATCTGTCACAACGCCAGGGTTGCTTAAGACTCGGACCGTCACTGGTGTATTCCATTTAGCAACATCCTACGGATCAGAACACGTTATAGACTCTGAACTCCAGGTACCCGCATATAGGAGACACGGGTTGAGTGCACAGATGGGACCCTTGGTTTCCTGGTCAGAAGGAATTTGTGCCCGACTGAGTGACTCCTGGTGTATCTGTCATTGACATCAGAGGTGTCCCTCGGCCTTCCTTTGTCTGGTATCAGCATGCCTTCCCACCCCGCTTTTTAGTGCTTTTCTTGGTCCTTTCAGCTCCCATCTTGGTCTGTATCTCAGATACTGTGGAAAAAATTTGAAGGACAACGAAAGCCTCATTGGCAAAGATTTTGGTCCCTACTTCTGTATTTTCTGCTCTAACTTTTGCAAAATAAATTGAGCTGAAATGTTTTTGTTGAAATAGTTTAAGCCATACCATTAGCATCCAGCCCACAAAGCTAGCATGTGCTGTTACTTTGACCTTTTTCAGAGAAAGAATTTTCGTCTGACCTGGACTTAAAGGATGGGGCTGTCAGAGTTGATTTTGTTTCCCACTGGGCATCCAGCACAGCACCTGGACGTTAGTGGCATTCTTGAAATATATGCATTAGCAGATTTGAGTACTCAGCAACATCTCATTAAGTTTGTGCGTTATTGCAGCTTCTTTGGGTAAAGATGAAAGATTATAGACCTAAGGGATATAGTGCTAGTTGTTTATATTACAAATGAAATAACCAAGCCCCGGGGAGTAACGTGGCTTATTTAACATAAGCAGTCAGCATTGGTTATGGTGAGATTCAAGCTCAGGCTTAACAGATATTTGTAAAGATTTAGGTTCACAAGGAGTGGTGTCAGTTCTTTTTTGAGGGAGAGCGATTCAGGTGAATTTTTGTGTGGCTTGCATGGCCGCAGAGGGACTCCACTGAGGCATGAAATAGGTGGCCTGTTTTAAGTTCCCCATGTTGGGATGGTATTTAGCACTTGGTCAACAGACTGAGTCTTAGCATGATGCTGGTGTGGCTCAGAACTCAATGCCACATTTCCTAGGCCTTGTCCAACTCCCAAGAAACATGCTTATGGATTCAGACAATTGGATTTTTCTTAGCTTGCTTTTCTAAGTCTATAGGCAAAAATAGAGAAGTGACTGGCTTCTTGCCTGAATTTTTTTCCTGAGACCTAGAAAGGATATCTGGTAATTCCTTCCTTTACTTTGTATTTAAATGTATTATTTTATAGCTGTAGGTGAAGAATAAGATATTCCTAAGGAAAAGGTTTATTGATATTATCATTTTACAGCCACTTTATTGAGATATAATTCACATACCGTACATCCACCTGTTTAAAGCGTACACTCAATAGTTTGTGTATTACATTTAAAACTCCATTAAATTATGGAACGGAGAAGGCAATGGCACCCCACTCCAGTACTCTTGCCTGGAAAATCCCATGGACGGAGGCACCTGGTAGGCTTCAGACCATGGGGTCGCTAAGAACTGGACACGACTGGGCGACTTCACCTTCACTTTTCACTTTCATGCATTGGAGAAGGAAATGGCAACCCACTCCAGTGTTCTTGCCTGGAGAAGCCCAAGGATGGCGGAGCCTGGTGGGCTGCCGTCTATGGGGTCACACAGAGTTGGACACGACTGAAGTGACTTAGCAGTAGCAGCAGCAGTAAATTATGGAAAAATACATGTAACATAAAATTTGTCAACTTAACCATTGCTAAGTGTTCAGTTAATTCAGTGGTATTAATTATATTCACAGTGCTGTGCACCCATCACCACTTCTATTTCTGAAACTTTTTAATCATCTCAAGTAGAAACTCTGTACCCATTAGGTAGAAATTCCCCTTAAGCCTCAGCACCCCCCAGCCCCTGGTAGCCTCTCATCTGTTTCTCGTCTCTGTGAATTTAACTCCTTTGGGTGCCTCATATAAGTGCAAGCATACAGTGTTTGTCCTTTGATGTCTGGCTCATTTTGTAATGTCATCAAGGTTCATCCATGGGGTAGCATGTGCCCAAACTTCATTCCTTCTTACGGTGTGAACTCCAGACAGGTGAAGTGGGCAAAACAGGGGTACTCTGTATGGCCCTTCACCACAGTTGCTCAATCTAAAGCAGTAAGAGAAAAATAGTCAGGAAAAGACTCTCCCTTCTCCCAAGGCTGCTTTAAAGCACATTTTAAGATCCTTTGTCCCTTCTGATTTTCCCTGTAGCGTTTTCTCATGTATGCTGGGCACACTTGGTCCTTTGGTGTTCCAGTTCGGCATTCATCTTTTCCCAGTGTTACTTAACTCAGGTTTGGCTGCTCACTGCTCGAAAGCCAGTACTAGAGACTGTTGATTGGGAAGGAAAGATTGCTTTATTCAGGAGGCCGGTAACCTGGGGAGAAGGTGGACTCATGTCCAAGAACCAACATCTGTTCTCATCATTTTAAGATTTTACCCATTTAGTAACATTTATTGCTTTTAAAATCTACAGATTATAGAATGGATATTGTGAGCTTCAATATAGAATGTAAACATTAACGGAAGTGATTACTAGTTTGATTATAATTGGATCCATTTTCATTTGCCTGTTTTGAATATAGTAATTTGTATTCACCTCTGTTTTCCTTAATCTTGAAATTCAAGATTACTCCTTATTATTGACACAACTGAGAAATGGTTTTAGGTAAAAGAGTAAACCAAAAAATTACTGAATACCTGCTGTGTGTCTTTAGTTGAACTATGGCCTTTCCTGAAAATTCTCCATTTAAGTGCTATTAATAACCTCCTCTCCCTCTTTTTTCTTTTATGGTTGAGGCTGCGTTTGCTGAGGTTAACGTTCATGCCCAAGTTCACGTAGCTGAATTTGGCCGGCTGACCCCATTGCCCATACACTTCCCCCCACAGAGTGTTGGATCAGGTCTCAAAACTCATTGGCAAGCCATCAAAGTTCCATTTGAAACTAAAAAAAGGAAAACCTGTTTTCTGAAACGTGAACTCTTAATTACATAAAATGGATGCTTCTGAAAACGGTATTGTCTCAACAGGGTGGACTGTAAACCTTGAACAACAGTGTAAACCTCATGTTATATAAGAAGGGAGTTTACAGAGCCGAATATCCACTGAGCTGTGTTTCCACTCCAGTAATGGGCAGAGTTGCTAGGGTAACAATGGAAGGAGCCTTGCTCTTCTAAGTGGGCTGCTCGCATGTCTAAAATGAGGGGCCTAGGGAGGAGAGTGGTGGGGAGAGGGTGGTGGAGGGGTGGTGTGTGTGTGTGTTACTCTCTCACTTGTGTCCGACTCTTTGCGACCCCATGGACTGGAGACTGCCAGGCTCCTAGGTCTATGGAATTCTCCAAGCAAGCATACTGGAGTGGGTTGCCATTCCCTTAGGGTATCTTCCCAACTTAGGGATCGAACCTGGGTCTCCTGCATCGCAGGCAGATTCTTTACCATCTGAGCCACCAGGGAAGCTGGGAATGATTGAATACTGGGGTGTTTGGGAGAAGGAGAATAAGCCCAGATAATTTTGGTAACAAAGAGAACTCAAAGACAAAATGACTCGTTCTTTGGGGCTGATACCACCCTGTTCTTTCCACCCTTATTTCTGAGTTAGACCCAGCTAGATGTTCTGCCATGATTGTTTTTAGCTTTGTAATCACCAGAATCACACTGGTTTCATGTTTCAGTTTTTAAAGATGGCGAAAAATCCCTTAACTGACCCAGTGTCTCTTCAAACTCCATATATCTGTATTTCTCAATAATGACTTTGAGTCACCAGCTTTGGCTCCACCTGCTCAGTGTGTTGAAAAACAGATTCTTGGGACCCACTCTGGACCCCCTAATTAGCCTCTGTAATGAGACCCTGGTTCTACATTTTTAACAGGCTCCTCACTGGTGATTTCTACGTACACAGATTTCACTACTACTGTTTGACACATTATATTGAAATATCAACCAAAAAGAAAATTTGAGTGACTTTGCTTCACATGACATCATGAATAAGGAACAAATTGGTATTGAATTCTAGTTGCTTTAATTAGAATTCTTTCCCATTGATTCATTACTTGAGAAGGTATCTGTTGAGCTTTTGCCATATGCCTGGTCTGGAATAAAAGACAGTCTCTTTTTCAGTAGTTGCATGGTTAGGAAGAAATAGCCCTCAGTTGTGTTTTTAAATCTCACAGCCCCCTGAGACTCAAACCTTTAATGTCTCTTCAGTGCTTCATTAAGTAGCCAAGATGCTCAGTTTTGAAGCAGGCAAAAAGCATGGCAGGGAGTATGAACATGGACAGCTTGGGATAGAGTGTTTGATTGAGAAGTTTTGAGAAACAAACTTGATTTGTATGGAGAGGCCAGATGACAGATGACATTAAATGTTAACACTCTTGCTTAAACTCTATTGCAATAGCCTTTTGAAGATAGATATAGCACATACTATTTGCCTGTGGATTTAATGCATTGTATCTTAATTCAGAATATGTTTACTGAATCCTTATTTGTGCTAAGCACAACACAAAGAAAAAAAGCAGATTCTTTGTTTAAAAATCAAGGATGCGCATATATATATATATGGAATTAAGAAAGATGGTAACAATGACCCTATATGTGAGACAGCAAAAGAGACACAGATGTAAAGAACAGACTTTTGGACTCTGTGGGAGAAGGTGAGGGTGGGATGATTTTAGAGAATAGCATTGAATCATGTATATTATCATATGTGAAATGGATCACCAGTCCAGGTTCAATGCATGAGACAAGATGCTCAGGGCTGGTGCACTGGGATGACCCTGAGGGATGGGATGGGGAGGGAGGAGGGAGGGGGGTTCAGGATGGGGGACACATGTACACCCATGACTGATTCATGTCAATGTATGGCAAAAACCATTACAATATTGTAAAGTAATTAGCCTCCAATTAAAATAAATAAATGAAAAACAAAATAAAAATCAAGGATGCATATAGAGAATTTTGGAATGGTTTTCATCAAAAATGCTCAGGACTGGAAATACTGCATTTGCTGTTGTGCCATTGGGGAAGAAAAAGACACATTAAAATGTCAATATATGGTGACTTTAGGTGTTCACAGAAAGTGCAGGCCTCCCTTTATGATTGGATGTGGAAATTACTGGAATGAAGTTGCAGTTCTTCTCAGTGTAGGCGGCCGCCTCTGTGTCTCCTTGGCCACCAGCCTCTCTTTGTCGGGTGAGCCGCACTGAGCAAGTCTGTTACAGTTCCAGAGCCCATGATGGTCTGTCTAATCCATCTTAGCTCCTGTGAGTTTTTTCCCTGTGCTTTAAAAACTCTGTTTTAAGAGTTCAAAATTAGCCGTGGTGATAAGACATGCTAGTTTCCTGGGTCTGTGGAAGAGAGGAATGGTTCAGAAGTGATCTCAGTGGCTTGCATTTCCTGGGCTGATTGTTGTTCCTTTACCAGCTTTATTGACTAAAAGAGCAGGTGATTCATTTAAACTCATATGTTAGAATGCAGTTAAGCGTGGCTTTTGAAAGGACCACCTCACCCGTTAAGTGCAAATAAATAACGATGTGTGTGTACAGCAGACTCTAAAAGCATATTAGACAATTGATGAGAATGAATAATACATGTTCTCTGATAGTGTTTGCTCTGTGTGGTAGGATATTTTAAAAGTGGGATGATAAGAAACCCTCTGCATGAGGTCTGCATTTAGTTATTCCAAGACAAGCTTAACCATCATCTGCCATATTTATAACAGCAGCGTCCATTCAGAGTTTTATGCTCAGAGCTTGTAGAATCAATTAGGAGATATACTTTGAAAAATTGATCTTTACAATATACACATAGTAATCTAAAAGAAAAATGCCTTGTCAATATTAGTGTAGTAGTTTCTGTGTATTCTCATTTTAATTATGTGATGGCTTCTAATGCTTTAGAGTTTCTCATCATGGATGATCCCTGGAACTTGGCCATGTCCCATTTAATGGAATGGACATTTCAGTTTTAATTTAGCCTTATTTCTACTGCTAAGTGAAAGCCCAGTTTATATAACTCAATTTATATGGTTGTATAGATTCATCTTCTGAGCCTATAACTTGAAAACTGAATCCTTGTTCTGGTATCATTATATTTACATTGAATAAATCTGAAGTTAGATTACAGGTTGATGTTGAAATGGGGTTCAGTCTATCTTACTGCTAAAACTTCCAACACAATACAACACAATGTAAAAGGGTTAAGAAATGATGGTATAGATAAATAACCAAAGATAGAGGCTTATCTAAGACTAGATTGCATAATAAGGAAATAATAGGGTAGTAATTAGGTTCTTCAGAGAAAGCGATGGCACCCCACTCCAGTACTCTTGCCTGGAAAATCCCATGGGTGGAGGAGCCTGGTGAGCTTCCGTCTATGGGGTTGCACAGAGTCGGACACGACTGAAGTGACCTAGCAGCAGCAGCAGCAATTAGGTTCTTAAGAATTAACGTTCCTTGTATACACTGTCGTATTTAAAATGGATAACCAACAAGATTTTACTGTACAGCACAGGGAACTCTACTCAATACTCTGTAATAACCTAAGTGGGAAAATAATTTGGAAAAGAATCTGTTCAGTCGCACAGTCGTGTTCGACTCTTTGCAACCCCATGGACTGCAGCACGCCAGGCTTCCCTGTCCATCACCAACTCCTGGAGCTTACTCAGACTCATGTCCATGAAGTCGATGATGCCATTCAACCATCTCATCCTCTGTCATTGCTTCTCCTCCTGCCTTCAAAGAATAGATACATGGATATGTAAAACTGAATCACTCTGCTTTATACCAGAAACTAACACAACACTGTTGATCAACTGTACTCCAACGTAAACATTAAAAATAAATAAATAAATTTTGGCTTTAGCAAAAAAGAAATTAATTTCATATTTATATTTATATAAAATATGGGTCTAGATATCAACTATGCATTTGTTATCTAAGAAACTCTTAAACTCCTTTGTAATGCACTAAACCTATTTGCTCTCCTTTTGCACATCAGATTGTTTCACAATAAGGCCTCTCTTGGTTTAGTGGTCACTGTATTCATTCTTTAGCATTTTCAGACATTTTAGTTGATGAAATATCAGTCCTTTTCCTTCCAGTACTTGAGAAATCTCTTAACTGTTACATGAAAGAACTGAGAAGATAAAGTACCATAGGTCAATGGCTATTTCCAAGACACGTGATACCATGTTGACACTAGAGAGACCTTACTGAGTCTTTGGTCTGGAATAATTCTGATTGACTACATGCACTTAAAAGAGAGCTATGCCATGGCCAGTCTGGGAAAACCACTGGATTTGAAATTCACTTAACTTCTCTCCCTCCTCCGTCTGTATAGCAAGGGTTCCTGCTTACCAGGCTTAATCTTGACCGACAGTCTTTCAGAACTGTGCCCTGTCCATTATTTCTCCTTTATCTTTCCACTTTAGTTTCTCTCTTTATTCGTTGTCTCATCCCATCTTCCCATATATATTTTCAGTTCTTCCAAATCCTTATAAGCAAATAAAATCCAATATTGACAAAATTGTAAATTGTTGCCCTGAGATTGCTTTCACTTCACCAAAACCCTTCAGTGTGGGCCTTTGTAGATATCTTTTCTGGCTCATGTCTTTTTTGAGCCTTTTGCAAAGAGGTGAATGTCTTCACTCCTACCTGAGTCACTCCAGGGTCAGTAGTAAACAACTCATCACAAGATCAAATTGCACAATTTCTGTTCTTGGTTTGTTTTTTTAAAAAACTCATTTTGTAGCAGAATCTAACTCCTCCAAGCTGCTTCCTAAAATTCTTTCTTGACTTCTGACACCTTTTTTTCCGCCCCCCCGCTTTCTGGAAAAATCTGGTTTTCTGCTTTCTGCCACGTAGGTATAAACATTCTGTTAGGCAGCCTTGATAGATTATGTTCCATCACCCTTCCCTCCAGGTAGATGAGTCCTCACCTAGCTCCAAAGTGTAAATAAGTTTTTCATACACTCTTGACTAGATTCTTCCAGTCAAGAATTTGTTGTTGTTTGTTGTTTAGTCATTCAGTTGTGTCTGACTGTTTGCAATCCTATGGACTGCAGAACGCCAGGCTCCCCGTCCTCCACTGCAGTCCCAGACTTCGCTCAGATTCACGTTCATTGAGTGGATGATGCCATCCAACCATCTCATCTTTTGTGCCGCCTTCTCCTCCTGCTCTCAATCTTTCCCAGCATCAGGGTCTTTTCCAATGAGTTGGCTCTTCACATCAGATGGCCAAAGTATTGGAGCTTCAGCTTCAGCATCAGTCCTTCCAGTGAATATTCAGGGTTGATTTCCTTTAGGATGGACTGGTTTGATCTTCCAGTCCGAGGGACTCTCAAGAGTCTTCTCCAGCACCATAATTTGAAAGCATCCTGTTTGTTTGCTCTAACATAAATGCTTTCCAATTCCCTATTTTCATTTAAAGGTAGCTTAGTCATCTTTCAAGGCAGTTTATCATAGTGATTAAGAGCCCTCACTCCAGAGACAGAGTGTGTGGGTTCACACCACTATTTCCAGAGTATGAGTTGTGTCATATTGGGTAGGTTATTTGACTTAGTTTCCTTGTAATAAAGTGGAATTAGTAATAATTTCTTGTAGGATTGATGAGATTATGGACTAATGGGTTAATATATGTAAAGATTAAATAGTAAGACAGTCCTAGACAGAGTAAGTTCCTGTGTATAAATAGTTTGGATATTTCTACTGTTTTCAGACTCCACCTTGTCTGTCTCCCAACTTCAACTAAAGGTCATCTCTTCTGGGAAAACTAATTTTTTGCTGTCTCATTTTAATTGTTTCTGTATGTCTAACCCTCATGGCTGGATGGCATCACCAACTCGATGGACATGTGTTTGGGTGAACTCTGGGAGTTGGTGATGGACAGGGAGGCCTGGCATGCTGCTATTCATGGGATCGCAAAGAGTTGGACACGACTGAGCTACTGAACTGAACTGAACCCCCATGCTAGACTAGAGTAGACTTTTTGCTCTCATGCGTTCTCTGCTGTGTCACTTAACTTGAAAAAATTTTTCTTTTCCTACTAAGGAGCAAGTCTATTTTTAAATCTAGAATAATTTCTGAAGATTTTAAGTTCTTAAGTCAACTCTGCATGTTGGATTTTTTTTTATCAGAGCATGTGGGATCTTAGTTTTCTGACCAGGGATTGAACCCACACCCCCTACATTGGAAGCATGAAGCTTTAACCACTAGACTACCAGGGAAGTCCCTGTGTGTTGAATTTTTGATGAGAGATCCTTAAAGATACTAGAGGGTGCTCTATAGGGCCTGGACTTCATAAAGGAGAGTAGAAATGTCATTTGTGATTAATTTCCCTTTCTACAAGAGAGCTTTCTGACTTTGTAGTTATAACTCATCTCAACCAGCTCTCTAGGAAAATCGGGTTGTAGCAGGGTGAGTGTTTGTGTATCTGTGTGCCTTCCACAGATTTGTACATTTTACAGTACATTTTTACAATGTTGAACACTTTTATTGTGACAGGGAAATAAATTAACTTTGAAAATGTTTCTCTAAAATTTTACTCATATTTAATAGGTTTGCCTTAGAAATTTAGACATGGGTTGACAATTCTTACTGTAGTACCCTCTCCCTGGAGGACATTCCCATCCCTAAATGTTGGTGATGTTACCGAATGGAAGCTTTCACTGAATCAGATAATTCCAACAATGGACATTATCACCAGGCATTCATTTTCTTCTAGAATAAAACTTTCGGCATTTGAAAGGAAAAGGCCAGTCATTTATTAAAAACAGAAATTTTTGGACATTAACAATCATGTTTTAGATTTCTCCCCCTCTAATCTTATTGTAAATGTATTTTGAATTTGTTGTGTTTCTCCATACTTTTAAAATTCTTTCCTTAAGGTTAAAAAAAAAAAAAAAAACAACCCAAGTTGTTGATCAAACCTACCTGAAGCCAATGCAGGTAGGTTTGATCAACAACTTGGATTTTTTCAGCCAGAATCATTATGAAACCAGCATGTCTGGTGATGTTTGTCTGCAGATGCATTTTATGAGTCAGTTCTAACTTTGTATGTTACCTTAAAAAAACAATAATTGGATTGTCTTGTATTTAAACCTGTTGAGTTTTTGTAGCCCTGAATTTTCAGAGTGACACAGTTTAATTTGCTATGACCACATATTTAACTTTGTCAAGAAATCGTGATTGGTTCTCATGACGTGATCAAGACAAATAGTCTTTTTTTGATTCTGTTTCCATCTTATAATCAGCAGAAAATATATCTGCCTCACAGATGGAAACAGAATCAAAAGGAGACACTATTCCTCATCTTGATCACACCATGAAGCAGCAATCAAACCAGAAATAACACTTCGGTCTCTGACACATACTGTTGCATATTCATGTTAGACTTTGCCATAGACTTGGTGTCATCTTTTTCACTGTAATCTGTTTGACATTATCCCTAAGAACTTTATAGTCTCCTGGTTCTAGATGAAGTGATTAATTAATCCAAATTCATATTTTCAAAGTAGAAACTTGGCAGTGGATGGGACCTTTGTATGATGCAAGCTGTCCTATATAGAAAAATGCCTAGATAATAGTGCAGAGAGAGAGATATAAATAGAAATAGCATTGAAGTCATAATATTGTAAACTTCAGGCCATATGGAGAAATACTCTGTTAATCATTTTCTTGTTTTGTTTTATACACCAGTTAATGTATGCCAGTGATTTTCATTGTCACAGAATTACATCATTGTTCATTGACAAAGTAACAAAAATACAGAATTATACTGAGGAGAAATGGAACTGGGAAATGTCATGAAGTATGTAGTCATTGTAGGAAGACTATAGTACACATAATCCCTGTGGTTTCCAGGTAGTTAATGCCTAGAAACTGTGTCATTATGCAAGGTTGCATTTTCTGAAGAGAGTCAGTGCTATAACTGGGACTTGCATTTTTCATCTGAAGATATGAGAAGCCAACTAATGAATGTAACCAACAAAGTGCTACCTAAATGATGGTGATCATCATTTAGGTGATCATCTGCATATCAGAACATCTAAAATTCAGTACATGGGCTGAGATAAACATTTTACATTTAATCACCAATACTTTTGCTTTCAGAATGCAGAATGGTTCTTGAGAGTTCTTTGGATGACCCAGCTATCTAGAGTGACCCAGCTATCTAGAATGCCCAATGGCACGCTTTTCCTTAGACCTGCCTCTAAGAACTGAAATTTTAAAGTTGGTGATGACAACCTTATTATTTCTCCAAATTAAACTCCTTTCAATCCAATATTTACCCCATTCTCTCTCACTGAACACAACCAGCTTACTTAGTGCTTTATTTCAGACTGAAGAAAGGAAAGAGTACATAGGAGTCCCAGAAACATCTTATTTTTCTGGAAAACCATAACACTTTCACAATGGCTAGAATATTGATTAGGTTTTAATCGTGTCCGACTCTGTGTGACTATGCACTGCAGCCCACCAGTCTCCTCTGTCCATGGGATTCTCCAGGCAAGAATACTAGAGTGGGTTGCCATGCCTTACTCCAAGGGATCTTTCTGACCTGCGTTTTCTACATTGCAGGCATGTTCTTTAAAAACATATTGGGAAAGTCCTGGATGAGTTGATCATAAGAGAATTTGCAAGAATTGTGGTTCATCTAATACAGATGTAATTTTGCCCAGCATGTCCTGGGATTGTGTGTACAAAATAAACACAAACTGAGATAATTTGAATGGCTAAGGACCATCTTCCGTGTTCTCTGACAGCCTTCCTGGAGCAAAAGGATCAAAGAATTTCAAGAGCTTTGTGGAGGTGACTATATTTGTCTATTAGAGTATCATTATTACCATATAATATTTCAAATTATTTCTTCACCTGAATGCCTCAAAGAAAATTTTTTTAAGGTTTGCAGTAGTGGTGATATGTAGAATTACATTTTTTTCTCTTCATAGGTATATATTAGTATTCAACTTGGTAGTTGACCATTACCTTATAAACAGGAATTCCATTTACAAGAAAATAAATACTTGTTAGCTCAAAGACTCACCAAAATCCTCCAAATATTTGTGTTGGAGAAACAATTAAAATCTGATTTCAAGGCCATTTATTATTTACTTCATGTATTTATTTCTGAGGCCCAAAAACATGGATGTGATCTCTTTCTGAGTCCTGATGGGAAGTGTAGGCAAAGAACTGGACTCCGGGGCTTCATACCCGCCACTGATCTTCCCTCTGATTCTCACGACTTCTCTCCTGTTTCCCCCCCTTCCCTTCCAGGTTGCTTTCATCACATAGCAGTGCTAGAATGTCACTTTCTCTCTTCACCAAAAAGCAGTTTTCATTCTTTGGAGTATTTGTGTATATAGCCAAGTGGGATTAATTAACTAGATAGTTATAAGAATGGAGGAGCAGATAGTCACATGTTTATAAGAATGGAGGAGCAAAAAAAAAAAAAAGAATGGAGGAGCAGATAGTCACACGACAGCTGTGAGCCATTTAGAATACTGTAGTACCTGAAAAATATGAAATGATTTGGGACTTTATAAAAGAAAATTTTCATCTGTGGGAAAAAACAGATAGGTGGTGGCATTTGACTGTTACCTTCCTTCATAAGCATTCTATGTTTAGCTTATTACCCAAGATAAAGTGTAGATCAGTTTTTTTTTTTTTTTTTTTGCCTTTCACATATGTATATAATATGAGTAAAATGAAGAGTTTTAATTGAATTTGGATTCTCTTTTCATCCTGAGAACTGAAAGGGAGTTTTTTTCTTGTTTCCATGGACCAGGTGATGGAGAATTAGTGGGAAGATAAAATGATGTTTCTTCTATGATCACTCTGAGTATGAGCTCAAATTGGGAGGAAGTAGATTTGGTGACTGATCCATAATTTTTACTTCTGTCTGGGAAATGATTTCTTGGTATAATAGACTGACTGTTTATATTTTTAAAAGATTTCTAACCTCAAGAATCTTAAGTACATTAAAGAATCAAATCAAAGAAGTAGACTAATATTAATATTAGCAGTATGGGGGTAATAGGTGACAAGGGCTTCCCTGGTGGTGCCAGTGCAGGGGACGCTAGAGATACAGGTTCCAACCCTGGGTCAGGATGATCCCCTGAGGAGGGTATGCCAATCCACTGCAGTATTCTTGCCTGGAGAATCCCATGGACAGTGGAGCCTGGCAGGCTACCGTCCACAGGGTCACAGTCGGATACACCTAAAGCAACTCAGCATGCACGCACAGGTGGCGACAACAGATAACCACACAGACTTCTTTTCCACGTATATCCAGTCAGCAGGAGCATCCTTGGAACACAGATACCAAAAATCTTGATGCCATTTAAAAATATTTTAATCACAGTGCTTCTAATTCCTGATTCTGGATCTTGTGTGTGTGTGGAACCTGTGTCCTACTATTCTCCTACAGTTTACAAGCACATGATTATCTAAGAATTGCAGAATTAAATGATGGGGGAAAGAACTAGCACTTATTGCAGGCTCATGAAACGGCACATGCAACATCTGCATGAAGTGATTCCTGTCCAACATTTTCAAGATTAAAAACAGTGAAGTTTCTCTCTCTTGCTGTTGATCAGCAGTTGTTTTCCAGGCCAGATTGAAGCCATCAGTCTGTAGTTTTGGCCCTTGTAACATACAATTCTTTTGTAATTTCCAAGGACAACTCCTGAGTTTGCTTTCCTCTGAGATGTTGTAACTAATAAATCAACTTTAGTGTTTGGTTGTCATATCAACATGGAGAGCATAGTTCAGTGCACAGGTCTGAGTTTTCCTGCTGTGTCACTCAGTGGCTGGTAAATGTCCCAATGTGGAGAAATGCAAAGGTCGCCTAGCCCTTTCATTATAGCTTGAAAATGAACGTTGCTCAGTTGCGTCCGACTCTTTGTGACCCCATGGGCTATACAGGCCATGAAATTCTCTAGGCCAGAATATTGGAGTGGGTAGCCTTTCTCTTTTCCAGGGGATATTCCCAACCCAGGGATCAAACCCAGGTCTCCCACATTGCAGATGGATTCTGTACCAGGTGAGCCACAAGGGAAGCCCAAGAATACTGGAGTGGGTAGCCTATCCCTTCTCCGGCAGGTCTTCCCGAACCAGCGTCTCCTGCATTGCAGGCGGATTCTTTCCCAACTGAGCTATCAGGGAAAGATTTGGGTTTAAATACCTTCCAGGATGGATTACTAGTTGATAGGCTTGTGTGTGTGTTTAACTGTTTTTTTTTTTTTTTTTTTAATTTAGAAGTGCACACTTCTGAATTTCTACACCAACTGATTTCTTTCAAAATTATAAGTGATAGAAATAACAGAAAAAATATATGCCCACCACCCCTTATTTCTTTAGGATTTTGATACAAAGCTCCATTAGCAAATGGGATGATAAAAAGTTACAGGGACAGAGGGTACCAGAAAATCTGAAATTTGTCCTAATCATGCCAACATCTTGGGTTTTGAGTCACCCTAGATCAGCACCAACCTTGTGACTCAGGATGGGTACCCTTCCTGAGAGGAGAACTTTGCCCACTTGCTAGTTTCTCGGTAGACTTCTCTATGACGACCTAGACCATGCCATCCTGCCTCACCTAGTTTTGTAGGACTTGGCCTTTTTCTTTTATGACACTGCTCCATGAACTCAGCTAGTTAGAATTTGGATAGGGATAAAAGGAAGATACTAATGGTATACTTATGATCTCATGGTGCTGTTGAGAAGATTAACATATTTGGGATTAGGGTTGCTCCTGGATCCCTGGAAACAGATAATAGACTTGAAATTAGAATTCTAATTTATCCCTGGTTGTTAGCAAGCTTTTCACCCATATTTTCTTGAGAAATAATCAGACTGTTCTGCTTTTCCAGTGTTCTAGAAAATTCTGTAAGACTCCCTCTGATACCTCACTATAACTAACATAGGAAAATTTGCAAAAAGTTATAGTGTTTATTAACTTTCAAAGACCAGTAGGAATTGAGACATACTTTCTTACTTAGAATTTGATTAAGTACGTTCATTTCCTGCCCAGAAACAAAGAATAGGATTGGTCCTAATTGTGTTTCAGAACACCAATTTTAGTAAAGTAGATTTTAGGTTTGTAAACTAATATGACTCTAAGTCTCTAGGGACAGCTGTATACAATTTCATGCTGTGTATTTCAGAGAGGACACTTGGTTATGGTCATATGCCCACCACATTTATACTTTGTCTTCTGTACTGTCTAAGTTGGTTCATGGGTTTCTTTTATGGAATTGGGAGAAGATCCTACAGGCAGACCTGTCAGGTTTTCTGTTTCTTAGCTGGAGAAGGCAATGGCACCCCACTGCAGTACTCTTGCCTGGAAAATCCCATGGACAGTGGAGCCTGGTAGGCTGCAGTCCATGGGGTCACTAAGAGTCAGACACAACTGAGCGACTTCGCTTTCTCTTTTCACTTTCACGCATTGGAGAAGGAAATGGCAACCCACTCCAGTGTTCTTGCCTGGAGAATCCCAGGGACAGGGGAGCCTGGTGGGCTGCCGTCTATGGGGTCGCACAGAGTCGGACACGACTGAAGTGACTTAGCAGCAGCAGCAGCTCTAACCTAATGTACCAAAATATCTTGAAATATCAGAGTTGACATTTTGACATGCACCATTCATACATGCATACTGGGTAATTTAGAATTCAGTTAAAGAGTTTAAACTGTAATTTAAAATACTGCTCCAGTTTATTTTTTCATATTTTCATTTATTGTTTTGTGATTGCTTAGGGGATAAAGGTGCATTTAAAGTTTTTTTGCCATATATGCTTGCATTCATTTCTGAGGAAAAAATAACCAAAAATTAAATTAAATATAGTCTGTCAGATGTCTGAAGTAGGTTATGACCAAAGTCACTCCCCTTTGAAAAAGAAATGTGTATAAGAGAAATTCTTACTTTGATAACATAATAAAGGTCTAATTTGAGAACAGGAACAGTATTTTCGTCATCTTTTGGTTTATTGCTTTTTTTTCCCTCCCCAACTATTAAAGTCATTCCAGACAGGAAGTTCACATACATCATGGTGAGACAAATTTTGACTGAAGAATAGCACTTTTGTATCTAACACCCGGCTCTTAAATAAGATAAATGTAGGTTATCACTGTCCTGAATCATGAGTCCAAGGAATGGAATGAATAAGCAGAAAATTTTCTATTCTAAATGGAAAATACTTAAAAAAAAATCACAGAGTGCAATATAATTCTGCCAGGGGTCAGTTCTGACCTGAAACAGAACCAGAGGTGCCCCCTGTGTGGGGGGACACCGTGTACGTTCTCTCCTCTCTGTCTTTTCTCCTGAACTTGTTTGTGGGGAAGAAAGAGAATATTGCCATGTGATTTTTGCCACATTTCATCAAGGAAAAGCAACCAATTTGCCTCTAAAGAGCAACATTTCAGTGGATTCCCATTGATACATGATGCCATAAAAATATATCTGAACTAAATTTATACCTGATTATTGATTTGGGTGAATGCTTTAGTACCAGAGGAGAAAGATTCAGGATCAAGTACACTCACAGGTTCTTACACCAGAGTCAGTGTCAGCCTCCAGGGAGTTGGAGACTTACCTTTGAGGGAAAAGGCCGTTAATGACCATTAAATTTGAGTATCTAGTTTGAATTCGCATCAGGAAATTGATCATGAAGGACATTGTTATATTACTATGAAACTATTTCTTTTAAGCCAAAAATACCTTCAAAAGCAATGAATACAAGTCTGACACAATTAACAAACCAAATGTAACCGGTGACACTCTTTTCTGAGCAATAGTTTTCCTTTAATGGGTCCTTCTTAATACTGAGATAGACCAAATCCTCCTTGCCTTTGGTCTTTGAAGATGTGAGTGCATATACGAATAGTGGAGTTTGAAGCTTGAGATTATTTTCTTGAAATTTGAGATCTGTGTGATTTTTTTCCAGCTGTGTCATTTCTCTGGAATGTGTTTTAAAATCATGACACCTTTCGATAGTTCCCCCAGAAATCTAAAACGGCTGTCACTGCCATTTTGTTCCGTCCTTGGGGTCTGAGCTGGACATGAGGAAGCAGATCCACAAATAGTGGCTCCGTTTCTCTTTGCAGTTGACAGTCTTAGTCTTTTTAATCACTGTTGTTTGATTTTAGCTGGGTATGTCCTTGGCTTACTACTGATCAGATACTTTAAATGATTCATTGTTTAAATTTTATTTTATTAACTGTGATGAAATACTTGTAACATACGATTTACTGCGTTTACCATTCTAAGGTGCATGGTTCAGTAGTGTTCTGAACCCTTTACTTTGTAAATAGAAGCCTCTTTCAGTTTTTATATTTGACAAGCATCTTAGCGCTGCTGTAGCTAATTACCATAGATTGAGTGGCTTGTCGGAGAAGGCAGTGGCACCCCACTCCAGTACTCTTGCCTGGAAAATCCCATGGACGGAGGAGCCTGGTAGGCTGCAGTCCATGGGGTCACTAAGAGTCGGATGTGACTGAGCGACTTCACTTTCACTTTTCACTTTCATGCACTGGAGAAGGAAATGGCAACCCACTCCAGTGTTCTTGCCTGGAGAATCCCAGGGATGGGGGAGCCTGGTGGGCTGCCTTCTGTGGGGTCGCACAGAGTCGGACACGACTGAAGCGACTTAGCAGCAGCAGCAGAGTGGCTTGTAAACAATAACAATTGATTTCTCACAGTTCTGCTAGGGTGGGAAGTCCTAGATCAAGATGTGGGCAGATTTGGTATCTGGTGAGGACCTGCTTTGAGATTATAGGGGGCTGGTTCTTGGCTTTGAGGGCACATGGGGAAGGGGGCCAGAGAGGTCTGTGCTGGGGTTGCTTCTATGAGGGTGCTAATCTGTCCATGAGGGCCCCACCCACATGTCCTAATCACCTCTGCAAGGTCACCCACCCCACCCCGCTTCCTAATACCATCACCTGGGGGTTTAGAATGTCAACCCATGAATTTGGGGGGACACAGACATTCTGTCTACAGCCTCGAGTAACTCTTTCTTGTTTTGTTTTATGTCGTGTTGTTACAGAACTCCAAGATGGGAGGCAAACTGAGCAAGAAGAAGAAGGGGTACAATGTGAATGATGAGAAGGCCAAGGACAAAGACAAGAAGGCTGAAGGGGCTGGGACAGAAGAGGAGGGAACCCCAAAGGAGAATGAGGCCCAGGCTGCTGCCGAGACCCCAGAGGTGAAGGAGGGCAAAGAGGAGAAGCCGGAGAAGGATGCCCAGGACACCACCAAGCCCGAAGACAAGGAAGGCGAGAAAGATGCCGAGGCAGCCAAGGAAGATGCCCCGAAGGCAGAGCCTGAGCCGACGGAGGGGGCCGAGGGCAAGCCAGAGCCCCCCAAAGATGCTGAGCAGGAGCCGGCGGCTGCCTCAGGCCCCTCCACTGGCGGCGACGCCCCCAAAGCTTCGGAGGCTGAGGCAGCAGAGCCTGCGGCCCCCACCAAGGATGACAAGAGCAAGGAGGGAGGGGACGCCACAAAGACTGAGGCTCCCGCCGCTCCTGCCGCGCAGGAGACGAAAAGTGACGGGGCCCCAGCTTCAGACTCAAAACCCAGCAGCACTGAGGCTGCCCCATCCTCCAAGGAGACGCCGGCAGCCACGGAAGCGCCGAGTTCCACGCCCAAGGCTCAGGCCCCCGCAGCCCCCGCAGACGAGGTCAAACCTGCCGAGACCCCGGCAGCTAATTCCGATCAAACCGTAGCAGTGAAAGAGTAACAAAGGACAGCCTATGGAAAGAAAGAAAAAAGAATACAGCTTAACGACGACCTGTCTCTCTTGTCTCTCTATCTCTCTCTCTGTCTCTCTCTCTCCTATACTAACTTGTTTCAAATCGGAAGTAATCATATGTATTGCCCAAGAATAAGGATGTGGTCCCATCAAAGGGAGGGAGGGGGTGGGGAGAATCCAAATAGTATTTTTGTGGGGAAATATCTAATATACCTTCAGTCAACTCTACCAATCAGCCCTGGATTTTCAAGATCAATGTCTGAAAGTGCAGTACATCTTTTGTACCTGAACTGCTGTCACACGCGCTCCTGCCGCTAAGATCTGAACATCTTGTCTTTCTGCAAGGGGCGGGGGGTGGGGAGTGAGGCGTTTGATTCTGCCCGCAGGGCTGTGCCAAGGCAATCAGATGTTTATGAAAGCAGTATTTTCTGTGTTTTCTTTTTCATTTACAGCTTTTCTTATTTTGATATTTTTTTAATGTTGTGGATGAATGCCAACTTTCAGACAGCCCACCGTAGCCTGTCCACATGTATCTTGATGCCAATACTCCATTTTTCCTCCCCCGGTCTTTTTGGGAATAACAAACATTCTCTCATCCTACTTAGCCTCCCTAGATTTCTCATGACGAGTTAATGCATGTCCGTGGTTGGGTGCACCTGTAGTTCTGTTTATTGGTCAGTGGAAATGAAAAAAAAAAAATAAAAAAAGTCTGCGTTCATTGCAGTTCCAGTTTTCTCTTCCATTCTGTGTCACAGACACCAACACACCACTCATTGGAAAATGGAAAAACATAAAAATTAAAAAAAAAAACAAAAAAAAATGTACAATGGATGCATTGAAATTATATGTAATTGTATAAATGGTGCAACAGTAATAAAGTTAAACAATTAAAATGAAGTCATGAAGACTACTGGTTTTCTTTTTACCACCATTACCCTTCCCTGCTCCTGGGTCATTGCCTCAGTAGAGAACAGAACAATTATTGGGAGTTTTCTTGGGTATATTTGGATAGAAAAATAAAGCAGGATCTTCAAGGTTATTTGTTTAAAAAATGAGCTGGATCAGTGTCAGTCTACGGAGATATACTCTTAAAAAAATGAGGATGTGATTAATTAAAAGTCACATTTTGAATGAAATACATTGTAAAACAATAAATGGATTTGAACTTAAAGGCTGGGTAGAAGAGAATCATAAGGTCTTATAGATAGATAACATGCAGGTAAGTGGTGAAACCACTGAAGGTTATTTTATCTGTTTGTAAACATATTCATGGTAGCTGTGGACTGAAAGCAGACACGAAACCGGCCTTTACAGTGACTGGATTCCTGTTCCAGTTTTGCACTGATGACTGAGGGACTGAGGGCTTTTAAGGCACTTCTTTTTTCTTTACAATATTGTATTGGTTTTGCCATACATCAACATGAATCTGCCACGGGTGTACACATGTTCCCCATCCTGAACCCCCTTCCCACCTCCCTCCCCATACTATCCCTCTGGGTCATCCCAGTGCACCAGACCCAAGCTTCCTGTATCCTGCATCGAACCTGGGCTGGTGATTCATTTCTTATACGATATTATAAATGTTTTAATGCCATTCTCCCAAATCATCCTCCCTCTCCCACAGAGTCCAAAAGACTGTTCTATACATCTGTGTCTCTTTTGCTGTCTTGCATACAGGGTTGTCGTTACCATCTTTCTAAATTCCATATATATGCATTAGTATACTGTATTGGTGTTTTTCTTTCTGGCTTCACTCTGTATAATAGGCTCTAGTTTCATCCACCTCATTAGAACTGATTCAAATGTATTCTTTTTAACAGCAGAGTAATACTCCATTGTGTATATGTACCACAGCTTTCTTATCCATTCATCTGCTGATGGACATCTAGGTTGCTTCCATGTCCTGGCTATTATAAACAGTGCTGTGATGAACATTGCAGGCTTCTCTCTTACATGTAAGGGGGTTAAAACAAACCCGTTTGACTTCTGAAATACTAGCTTGTGTATATGCCTGGTGATGGTTTTATGGGGTGGACAGGTATGTCCCAACAGAAGGTATGTCACCTCTGTGACACACCTTGCTTTCTCCCCCAGGACTGGAATGGCGACCCCAGGCTGCTCATATTCCATAGATGGGGAAGGGTTGGGAAATTGGTATCAGCAGTCGCTTTTATGGAGCAGTGAGGCAGGTGCATCAGTCCTTTAACCTAAGAAAAGAAGGAATTGTCTCAAATCTCTTGGTGGTGGTTTAGGTCTTTTGCAGTTGGTTATTAAAAGCCAAATCTCAAATATAAAGCACTTAAAAGTGAAGTGAATCCTGAAAAGTGAAGGTTGCTCAGTCATGTCAGACTCTGACCCCAAGGACTGTTACAGTTCATGGAATTCTCCAGGCCATTTACTGGAGTAAGTAGCCTTTCCCTTCTCCAGGGGATCTAACCAACCCAGGGATCAAACCCAGGTCTCCCGCATGCAGGCAGATTCTTTACCAGCTGAGCCACTAGGGAAGCCCAAGAGTACTGGAGTGGGTAGCCTATCCCTTCTCCAGGGGATCATCCCAACCCAAGAATCCAACCGGGGTCTCCTGCATTGCAGGCAGATTCTTTACCAACTGAGCTATCAGGGAAGCCCCGAAGTTAATCCTAGACAAAGATTTCTCATGATTGAGTCCATGAAATGGCAGGTTTGAGAAGAGTGGGTTGGGTGGTAATAGAGAAATAATAGTAATAGAGTAATAAATAGACCCTGACCTAGGAAATTTTCTTTAGAATTTGTGAAGGGCCAGTATACTGGAATTAATCCCCCAAATTAGTTCATCCTCATCCACTAGTGAACAGTGGATGAGGAGGGACCTTATTCGGTTTTTTTGGGTTACATTACACAGGATTAAAAAAGAAGTCCCCTCCAATTATCATCTCAGTAGTCTAGACTGTATCACACTTAAGATGTTGCCAGTGGGTTATACTGGAGAAGAAGAAACGGTGAAACTGGATACTAGGGTTCAATGCGGTTTCTTGTTTCTATAGTGAAATAAATTTGAACTCTTAATGCTTGAAAGCACAGCAAGAAATATGTAAACACATTAACCACCAAGCAGCTGTTTTAGGTAAGAAAAATAGCAGAGAAATGTCCACATTATTACCAGTGTGTCCTGGCCTATGTAAAATAGCTCGGGGGTGGATTAGTGGTGCTGGTAGAGAGAGAACAGATTCTTTGAACCATGGAGGGTATTTAAATGATTACTAATATTAAGTACCATGCATTTCTTACAGATAGATGTGCTCGTTGATGAAAGTCATATAAATTCACTCTCTTCATCCTTTTCTCATAAAAAACTCACTAGGCTTTTGGGTGATTAGAACAATCAAATCAGTCTCTTGGATTAGTGTTTATCGCTATAAATTCCCATTTAGGGATAAACGAAAGCAAGGAGGCACTTTCCTTAGTTTATTTACACTTAAAGTTGTGTGGGAGAATTAAAAAATCCGAGTTATTTTTCTCTTTTCTAACTCCAGTCGGTGTTCCAGCAATGAAAAATTATCAGAAATGTGGTCCTCCAAGTACCAAAATCAGAATTTCAACCCAACAGTGGTTCATGACATTTAATTTTACTGTAGTGAAGAAAACCTTGGTTTGAAGTTGTGTATTCAGCAGAACGTGTTTTGTGTGTGGGAGTGATGCACTCAGCCCGGAAATGTTGAGCGTCCATTTTAACTCTGGAGGAAGCTCAATTGCTCCGTTCTCATGAATGATCTTAAATAAAGGGAAGGTACTGCATAGACTTGTGCGTCACTGGCAAGTTATTTGGGGACTCACCACATGTTTGGCTCACCACTTCATGTGTATTTAACATCTGCTTTACGGAGAAGAAAGGGTTCCACTCACTGGGTGCCAATGTACCTACAGCAAAAGCAACGGAGAGTGAAATGAGCCTTTCCACAGTGACCAGCTTTGTCCCTTTACCTTGAATCTCCTGTCCAGTAGCTAACACTGCCGCTGCACGTTAGGGATGGACTCAAGTCCTCAAGAGCTGGTGTGTGCCATGGTGATCCCGCCTGGCCTCAACCCTAAGAGCAGGCCATCTTCAGCCTGTCCGTGGTCACTGATGCAGAGGCCTCACATGGCCACCATCCAGGAACCACATTTGCCATTGTTCGAGGAGTCAAGGCCAAGGTTCGGTGTACACTAGGCACATGGTTGTCAACCATCTGGTGCTGATAAAATCTAGACATTCTTTAGTTGCCTCAGTTGGGAAAATTATTAAATGCAGCAGCTACACACTTTGTTCTCATAAAACATCCCCAAATCTTAATTTTCATGAAATGAAATACCATGCTCTATTGAAACACATTATCTTCATTATAACACTCAACATCAATTGATGTCCATCCACTGTCAAAACTGGCTTAGGAACACACATTTACATTGTTTCTTTACAGACATAAGGCTTTGACATATAGTAAATTTCACTCAAGTTTTATTTATGGAAAAAAAATTACTATTTAGATAATTTACTATTTTGTTGTAATCCAAATTCTTTCCTCAAGATTGATGAGATTAGTTCTCATTCTTTTGATTTCTATTTCCCAGCATAACAGTGCAGTTATTTTACTCTTTATTTTTAACCAATTTACACAATATTGGAAATCAGATGCTTGGAAGATAATTTTCTTACCATCAAATCTAAATGAAATCCTTTCTGGGTAGAGTAACCTTGATTTAGGATTTCCTCTTTCATCACTTTAAATATATCCTTCCACTCACTTCTGGCCTGCAGAGTTTCTGTTGAAAAATCATCTGTTAGCCTTATGGGGATTCCTTTGTATGTCATTTTTTGCTTTTCCCTTGTGGCTTTTAATAGTTTTCCTTTCTGTTTAATTTTTGTTAGTTTGATTAATTATGTATCTTTGTATATTTCTCTTTGGATTTATCCTGTATCGGACTCTGGGCTTCCTGGATTTGAGTGACTATTTCCTTGTTGGTGGGAATGTAAATTGATACAGCCACTATGGAGAACAGTATGTGGAGTCCTTAAAAAGCTAGGAATAGAACTACATTATGGCCCAACAATCCCGCTACTGGGCATATAACCTGAGAAAAGCACTAGTGAAAGATATGCGTGTACCCTGGGTGTCCCTGGTTCCTCAGTGGTAAAGAATCTGCCCACAAGGCAGGCTTGGATTGTATCCCCGAGTCAGGAAGATCCCCTGGGGGAGGGCATGGCAACCCATTCCAGTATCCTTACCTGGAGAATCCTATGGACATAGGAGCCTGGCAGGCTAGAGTCCAAAGGGTCACAAAGAATTGGACACACTGATGTGACTGAGCATGCACACGTGTACCCCAGTGTTCATTCAGCACTTTTAACAATAGCTAGGGCATGGAAGTGATAGCTTAAAGTGAACAATGTCAGGTTCATGATCTACAAAGAAGAAGATTTAGCTTCTGGACCAGGGACCAGGCTTGATCACTCAAAAGGTTTTATATAGCAGAGTTTTCAGTTTAGTTCAGTTCAGGCACTCAGTCATATACAACTCTTTGTGACCCCATGGACTGCAGCACTCTAGGCATCCCTGCCCATCACCAACTCCCAGAGCTTGCTCAAACTCATATCCATTGAGTTGGTGATGCCGTCCATTCATCTCATCCTCTGTTGTCCCCTTATCCTCGTGCCATCAATCTTTCCCAACATCTGGGTCTTTCCAATGAGTCAGTTCTTCGCATCATGTGGCCAAAGTATTGGAGCTTCAGCTTCAGCATCAATCCTTCCAATGAGTATTCGGGATTGATTTCCTTTAGGATGGACTGGTTGGATCTCTTTGCAGTCCAAAGGACTCTCAAGAGTCTTCTCCAACACCACAGTTCAAAAGCATCAATTCTTCTGGGCTCAGCTTGCTTTATGGTCCAACTCTCACATCCATACATGACTACTGGAAAAACCATAGCTTTGACTAGATGGACTTTTGTTGGTAAAGTAATGTCTGCTTTTTAATATGCTGTCCAGGTTGATCATAGCTTTTCTTCCAAGGAGCAAATGTCTTTTAATTTCATGGCTGCAGTCACCATCTGCAGTGATTTCGGAAACCAAAAAAATAAAGTCTGTCACTGTATCCATTGTTTCCCCATCTATTTGCCATGAAATGATGGGACTGGAAGCCATGATCTTAGTTTTTTGAATGTTGAGCTTTGAGCCAACTTTTTCACTCTCCTCTCTCGCTTTCATGAAGAGACTCTTTAGTTCCTCTTTTCTTTCTGCCATAAGGATGGTGTCATCTGCATATCTGAGGTTATTGATATTTCTTGAAATATTGATTCCAACTTGTGCTTCATCCAGCCTGGCATTTCACATGATGCATGATGTCTTCTGTATATAAGTTAAATAGGCAGGGTGACAATATACAGCCTTGACGTACTCCTTTCCCAATTTGGAACCAGTCTGTTGTTCCATATCCAGTTCTAACTGTTGCTTCTTGGCCTGCATACACATGTCTCAGGAGGCAGGTCAAGTGGTCTGGTATTCCTATCTCTTTAAGAATTTTCCACAGTTTGTTGTGGTCCACACAGTCAAAGGCTTTGGCATAGTCAATAAAGCAGAAGTAGATGTTTTTCTGGAGCTCTCTTGCTTTTTTTATGATCCAACACACGTTGGCAATTTGATCTCTGTTTTTTCTGCCTTTTCTAAATCCAGCTTGAACATCTGGATATTCTTGGTTCACGTACTGTTGAAGCTTCATTTGGAGAATTTTGAGCATTTCTTTGCTAGCGTGTGAGATGAGTGCAATTATGCGGTAGTTTGAATATTCTTTGGTGTTACCTTTCTTGGGGATTGGAATGAAAACTGACTTTTTCCAGTCCTGTGGCCACTGCTGAGTTTTCCAAATTTGCTGGCAAATTTAGTGCAGCACTTTCACAGCATCATCTTTTAGGATTTGAAATAGCTCAGCTGGAATTCCATCACTTCCACTAGCTTTGTTCATAGTGACTTGACTTTGGACTCCAGGATGTCTCGCTCTAGGTGAGTGATCACACCACTGTGACTATCTGGGTTGTGAAGATCATTTTTGTATAATTCTGTGTATTCTTGCCACCTCTTCTTCATATCTTCTGCTTCTGTTAGGTCTATACCATTTCTATCTTTATAGTACCCATCTTTGCAAGAAATGTTTCCCTGGTATCTCTAATTTTCTTGAAGAGATTCATCTCTCCTTGCTATAGCAGAATTTTATTCAAGTATAAAAAGAGAGAGGAAGCTTCTGACATAGACATCAGAATGGGGACGGAGCGTGCCCCCTTTGCTAGTCTTAGCAAGAGAGCTATATACATTTTTCAATTTGTTATTACAGTAAATCAGAAGAATGTCTCAATTTTGTAAAGGTCTTACCAGACCAACTCCCATGATTTACATTTTAAGATAAAGGGATTAGAGCTAACAATAGAAAGATCTTCCTAGACCCACTGCCATAATATACATTTAAAGATGACAGAATTAGTCAAAAGGGTCATAAGAAGTAGAAACATGTCCTGGAGCAGGATACATTGTTGTTATATAATCACTGGTACAGAGTTTAAGCTGAGTTGTTTGTTTTGTAATCATCAGCTCTAGGCTTAAAGAAAAAAACGTTTTATGAGATGAAGGAATGTAGAAAAAAAGTTTATCCTTTTCTCCTTCTCAAGAGCCCCAGACCCCTTTCAACTCCTCTGAGACCCCAGACTTCTCATCAACTTGCCTAAGAATTGACTCTCTCAAAAGCAACCAGATACCCATCAACAGATGAATGGATACAGAAATTGTGGTACGTATACACAATGGAATATTACTCAACTGTTAAAAAGAATGCATTTGAGTCAGTCCTAATGAGGTGGATGAACCTAGGGCCTATTAGAGTGAAGTAAGTCAGAAAGAGACAAGTGTTGTATATTACCACGTGTATGGAATCTAGAAGGATGGCGCTGATGAACCTATTTGCAGGGCAGCAATGGAGATGCAGACAGAGAACAGACTTATGGACACAGTGGGGGAAAGAGAAGGTGGGATGAATTGAGAGAATAGCATGGAAACATATATATTACCGTATGTAAAATAAGTAGCAAGTGGGAATTTGCTATGTGACACAGGGAGCTCAACCCAGTGCTCTATGACAACTTAAAGGGGTGGGATGGAGAGGGAAATGGGAGAGGGATTCAGGAAGGAGGGGATATATGCGTACTTGTGGCTGATTCATGTTGATATATGGCAGAAACCAACACAGTAGTGTAAAGCAATTATCCTCCAATTAAAAAAATGCTAAGATGAAGGAAAAAACAATATACCAAATAGCAGTGCCACTGATATTTGTGGGATTAATCAGATGAATTTTTCTTTGCATCCTTATAAATGGAGACCAAATTTTCCTCATTTATAACTGACATTGTTTTGGTCAGCCAACTAGTTCATGTTTTAAATGTTTAGTCAATGACTGCTTTTTGGCCAGGAGTTTTTAACCCTTCCTGTTCATGGGAAAGTGAAGAGAGTAATTCAGAGAGTTTTTCATAAAAGTATTTGTCTTTTTAAAAGTTTATGTATTTTTTGACTGTGCCATGCAGCATGCAGGATCTTAGTTCCACAACCAAGGATTGAACCTGTGCCCCCTGTATTAGGAGTGCAGTTTTAAATAAAGATATATGTCCTTGATTAAAAAGAAAAAAAGTTTCTTTTCATGAGCCTATATGCCTTGTGCCTTTTTAAGGATAAAAATTTTATTAGTGTATGAAATCTCAAAATCCACGAACCATTGGTTAAGTACATTTCTCCAAACTTCTCTCAGTCATTTTATTAAAAGCAATTTTTCTTCTGAAGCTGTGTACTTCCATTCACTTACATATTTAAATTCCTGGAGGGAAATCTTTTTTCAAAAGAACTATGCTCTTGAAAAAGGATGCTTGGCACAACTGTACACATTGAAATAGAAAATTGAATAGCAATATCATATATCTCTATCTCATGTACACTTGACCTTCATATTTTCCTAAGGCCCAAATATCACATTTGTTCCTCATTTCATTTCCTTTGAAGGTGGTTTTATGTTTCTCCCAAGTTTCCCTCTGAGTCCAGGAGAATTCACATTTAACATCATTTATTTATAAATTAATAAGCCTTCTATAATGTATCTACTTCTTTTGCTTTAACTCCCCCAGATTCATGTCTTTACTGGTCAAATGACAAAATGATGGCACGATAAGCACCAATTTAGAATCATCAAGAAAGCTTTCGTATTTGCTTTCTTCACATATGTTTTTGATTATGTAGTCCAGGATTTAAGAGTAAGAAAAAAGAGTCCAAAAATGTTGTATTGAGGAATTCTCATCTTGAATACGGCTTTACATCTATTTCCCTAATTCTAAGGCAGTTTCAGATAAAGGAAAACCAAGCCAGACAGGCTGTAGGCTTCCCCAAAGGCATAGGTGTCGGACAGTCTACTAAAGCTTAAAACGAAATTTGCTATTTTAAACTTATATAAATATTCTGATACATTAAAAATGTATATCTTAAAGACTCAGTTTCAGTCACTAGATAGACTACTGGCAACCTCACTATCTTTTGGCCTTTAAGCTGTGAATTTATTCAAGTAGAAACAATGTTGAAATAGGCACCAAAGACTATTCTTGCCTTGTTGACTAAATTAATCCTTAATATCAGTTGGTTTGTATTTAAGAGCCACACATTCAGAAACTCTGTCCCATCAATGTTGTTACTCAAAGGAAAAAGGCACTTTTTTTTTTAAACTAGAGGAAACCATAGTTACTTGTAATACATTTTTGTTAACAAAAAGAACAGTGAAAAAAACTGAAAAAGAAAAAAAAAAAAAAAATCCCTGAGCCCCTAAAATGAAAGCAATCCTCTTAATGGAAGGGAAAGACTACATTTCAGTACTTTACTGACAGAAAGAGCCCTGTTTGGAGATTTGCCATAAGCAGAAGGGAATGACACGTCTGATTACAATCACCTTTTACACAGGTTTGGGAAATTTGATCTGACAGGTGAACCCCGTTAAAAGCACTGACTAGAAGAACAGCAGTCCTGTAGCAGCAGTGAACAATTTCCATCCTCAGCACAGACGTCTAAGAATAGAGCTGCCTCTCAGCCGGAACCACCCACTGCAGCCACCAGAGTCTGACTAGTATGCAAATTCCCCAGAGGGTGCTTTTCCTTCTTCTTCTTCTTGAAAAAAAAAAAAAAAACTATATATATATATATATAGTTTTTTTTTTTTTTTTTTTTTAAGCTGTGTATAATACAGCCTATATTTTACTTGCTACCTATTCATCTGCTTTCTCTAGCAGGGGCTGAAAAATGCCTTGACATTCAGGGCAAAGTCTAAGTTTTCTAAATAACACATGCACACACAGACACACACACACTAGTAAAAACAACGAAACCAAAAATAACATAATTAGAAGACAAAAAAGAGTTACTTACATTTCTGATGCTAGCCAGAATTTCATTATAACTTAAAAAAAAATCTTTTATTTCCTCTCTTCCTCTGTATTTTGTCTTTCCCATCAAGTTTCCTACTTCTATTTTTTTTTCCTTGATCAGCTAGTGAAATTCTAAAAAGATATTGCCACTGTCTCCTTCCTCCTTTCCTTCCTTCCTTCTGCCCACTGAATTCACACTGAGGCAAATACATACCCTGGGTAAAAACTGTAAAAAGTATATACATCATAAGTGTGTACTTTCTACATACACATCAAGTGTACTGTTTTGTTTTCTACTTTGCACAACACATTATTCATTTGTTCTTTGCTCAGAAAGAATAATGTACTTTTCTTGGAACTCATCTGTACTTTATTTACTTTCCCCCTCCCCCCACTTATCTATAAGAATAACGGAGATTAGTTCAGGTCAGTGGCTCAATAGTGTCTGACTCTTTGTGACCCCATGAATCACAGGACCAGGCCTCCCTGTCCATCACCAACTCCCGGAGTTCACTCAAACTCATGTCCATTAAGTTGGTGATGCCATCTAGCCATCTCATCCTCTGTCGTCCCCTTCTCCTCCTGTCCCTAATCCCTCCCAGCATCAAGGTCTTTTCCAATGAGTCAACTCTTTGCATGAGGTGGCCAAAGTACTGGAGTTTCAGCCTCCCCATCAGTCCTTCCAATGAACACCCAGGACTGATCTCCTTTAGGATGGACTGATTGGATCTCCTTGCAGTCCAAGGGACTCTCAAGAGTCTTTTCCAACACCACAGTTCAAAAGCATCAATTCTTCGGAGCTCAGATTTCTTCACAGTCCAACTCTCACATCCACACATGACTACTGGAAAAACCATAGCCTTGACTAGACGGACCTTTGTTGGCAAAGTAATATCTCTGTTTTTCAATATGCTATCTAGTTTGGTCATAACTTTCCTTCCAAGGAGTAAGCATCTTTTAATTTCATGGCTGCAATCACCATCTGCAGTGATTTTGGAGCCCAGAAAAATAAAGTCTGACACTGTTTCCCCATCTATTTCCCATGAAGTGATGGGACCAGATGATCTTCGTTTTCTGAAAGTTGAGCTTTAAGCCAACTTTTTCACTCTCCTCTTTCACTTTCATCAAGAGGCTTTTTAGTTCCTCTTCACTTTCTGCCATATGGGTGGTGTCATCTGCACATCTGAGGTTATTGATATTTCTCTCGGCAATCTTGATTCCAGCTTGTGCTTCTTCCAGCCCAGCGTTTCTCATGATGTATTCTGCATATAAGTTAAATAAGCAGGGTGACAATATACAGCTTTGACATACTCCTTTTCCTATTTGGAACCAGTCTGTTGTTCCATGTCCAGTTCTAACTGTTGCTTCCTGACCTGCATATAGGTTTCTCAAGAGGCAAGTCAGGTGGTCTGGTATTCCCATCTCTTTCAGAATTTCCCACAGTTTATTGTGATCCACACAGTCAAAGGCTTTGGCATAGTCAATAAAGCAGAAATAGATGTTTTTCTGGAACTCTCTTGCTTTTTCCATGATCCAGCGATATTGGCAACAGGGAGATTAAGGAGGATTAAATCAGAATCTAAAATAATTTTAAATGGTCTTTGATGTGGAGTGCTCATTAAAAGGGAATCCTAAAGGTTTCACATCAAGAAACTCTTCCAGAAGGCAGGGCAGTGGTTCTGAAATGTCATACAACCTGACTACCTAAAAACTTCTAGGATATTGAAATAAACAAAATCCAGGCACCAAGCCATGATTTTGAACCAGCAGTTCCTATGGAAGGCAGAGGGAGGGGAAGAGTTTCACAAAGCCCTTCTTTGGAGTTCACTGAGATAGTGTGACTTTCATACAATTTTCAAAGAGACTTGGGTTAGAATCTGTTTTTCAGGATAATTCGATCTTAAGTAAATTACTTAACATCTCTGAGGCTCACTTACCTCATTAGGAAAAAGGAATAATAATAAGCTGCAGTGAATATTTTTTAGCAAGAGCCAGAAGTAACCAACTCTTGACATATACTCAATGAACCACAGCAAAGGTTTTAGTTTCTAAAAAAGCTGAGATTGTAAGCTCTGGCTTGTCTTTAAATTGCAAAGGAAAATGTAATGGGAAGACATTTCTTAATGTTTCCTTGGACATACAAAGACAATGACTATGGACTTGAGACTCAAGTTATCCTGGACGAAACAGCCTAGTTTGTAGTGCTGGGAGAGTGTGTAATTTCCTTGGTTTTGTCTTGCTGCAGCAAGAGGCGTGAGGGCAGGCCAACCCCAAATGAGGAGCCTCAACAAGTCTTGGCTCCCTCTTTTTATATCTTTTATCTCCTCCCCCTTGAGCCTGCCCTATGCAAATTAGGCCTAGCCAGCAGGGGAGCATGTTTGTTTCACCCGAGGTTCTCACTCAGGTCCAAGGATACTTCCTTTGCTCCCTTTTCGCGGGCCTTTTCCTTTCTTTGTCTGTCTTTCAGCCACCACCATTTTGGACCCCTTTTTCCTATTCTAACTACTTAACAGTAGGAAAAAAATAAAACACACATGCAAGGCATGGAAACCACTTGGTGTGGGGAGGTGGGGAAGGTCAAAATCCAAGATGGCTTTCCTGAGAATGTTCATATTAGGTTACTGAGATAACTAAGATATGAGTCAATGAAGGAGAATGAATCCCCTTTGTGTATGGCAGGTGAAGAACTTGGAATCCTATCTCTATTGTGTAGTTAACTTTGTGAACTGAGGACAGCATTAACTTCTTAGAGCCTCAATATGCTAATCTGAAAATTAGAGAACATGCCTGTCTAGGGATGGGGGTGGGGAATTGTGAAGAGAATCAAAGGATGTGTTTGGCACAGTGTATGAGTGTTACCAGGACTGTTGCCCCAGAATCATACCTCTGTCTCTCCCTGATGGAAACCAACTACTCTTATCTAAGTTTCAGGAAGAAGCTGCAGAGAGAACAAAGCAAGAACTGGATAGAACCTGCTAGGCCCAAGGTGGAAGTCTTGACTTACGGTAGACCTTGAACTTCATTGTAATACATTAGAATGCTAAAGACACACCCACCAGGGCCATGACTGCCATAGTAACAGCCAGAAAAGCCCCCAAAGTGCAAGTGGTCTCAGTTGTGTCCAACTCTTTTTGACCCCATGTACTGTAACCCTCCAGGCTCCTCTGTCCATGGGATTTCCCAGGCAATAATACTGGAGTGGGCAGCCATTCATTTCTCCAGGGGATCTTCCCCTTCCAGGGATCACACCCAGGTCTCTTGCAATACAGGCAGATTCTTTACTGTCTGAGCCACCAGGAAAGCCCATATAACTACTGAAAATGAATGTAGCATTGGTTCCAGGTAAAGTCACACCCCTGTTCTCAGATAAGTCATGACTATTCCTCTGGGGAAAGAGTATTTACTGTGACTGAGGCAGACCAGCTGGAGTGCTGGGCAGATAGCTTGGTAGTGTTAGGTAGGTAGAATAGGGAAAAGGAGTCCAAAATGGTGGTGACTAAAAGACAAGGAAGGTCCGAGGACCAGAGTGAAGACTTCAGGCAGAACAAACAGAACAAACAGCACTCCTGGCTAAGCCCAATTTGGATAGGGCAGACCCAGGTGGAGGAAAAAACATATAAAAGGAGGAGCCAAAGCGCTTTCTCTCGGACTCTATCTCCTGCGTGTGTGTGCGCGCGCGCGCACTCTCTCTCTCTCTCTCTCTTTCTCTCTCCCTCCCTCCCTCCCTCCCCACACACTCCTCCACTCTCTTCTCTTCGAGTCTTGGATTCTCCTGCTATCTTCTAAATAAAATGGAGCTGTAACACTGATTTGCCTAAGAGCTGTAACACGGTTTGTCCAAGACCCGAGAGCTGTGATGCGCCGAGGGCTTTAATGTCCATTGCTCCAAATCCTTGTTTTGACGAGACAAAGAACCGAGGAACATACACTCGCGTGACATCTATGGTGCTGTGACTCGGATATAACCTGGCTGAAACAACCTCTGCGTGGAAGAGGCCAAGCACAACAGGAGACCAACTCAGCAAAGCTCCCGCGCTAGAAGCGGAAGGCGAAGAAACCCAGCGCAGGGGAAGGCCCATGGTGCTGGAAACCGGGACAGCGAAAAACAAACTCAGCAGAAAGCTCATGCGGCCCAGTCTCAGATTCCAGAAGACCTCCAGTTAAGGTAAGAGGTCCTCGCTCCTATGGCTGGAGGGACCTTTACAATCTCTCATTTCTTGTTTCCTCGAACCTCCCGCGAACAGGCGGGCAGCAGGGGCACAAGTGAGGGACTCTGGAGAGGCTGCTCCTCAGCATGTCCCAAAGGCACTATCTGCTGAGCCCCAGTAGCTGTTATACAAGCCGGTGGGGGTTCTTCTGTCCTTTCTCTTCTCTGTGCCAAAGATCAGACCAATGAAACTGTGAGCACCGGTCAGATATTTAGCAAATTTTCCAGTGGGCTATGAAGGGGATTCCTTGGCATGTTTTACCCACTGCTTTTTCCTCCTGTCCTTCAGCTCTCTCCCGGGACTCAAGCCAGGCCAAAACTAATGAAACTCAGGCTCTGATGTCTCATGGCAAAAATTCATTGAGAGACAAAGCAATAAGAGGTAGATTTGTTAGGATCCAGAGAGAAGCCACCCTCCAGGATGTGAACCATTGCCAAGGGCAAGGGCTTCGGCCCTGGTATTAGGCCTGGCTAGGTTTTGTGAGGGGATGGAATTCATATGCTAATGAGTGAGAGGATCATCCCAGCCATTGGGGAACCACCCACTCCTCCCTCTTCTGACCTTGTGCCTTGGAGCTGTCTTGCCACCTCTGCCTGTGTCTGTTGGTTTATAGATTGGGGATTAAGGTTTACTTGAATTTGACTTGTCATCTTGGACCCAATTGATTTTAATTAGTTTACATTATACCCTTGTGCTATGTCATTCTTTCAAAGGTTGTGCTCTGCCCCCTTCCCTCCTGTTTCATGCTCTTTTTCTGAGCCCCATCCAGACCCACAAGACTGCCTCTACAATCTTCTGGAGAGACAACCAGAAAATAGCTGGCCTTGGGAGGGAAATACTCTATAATATCCAACCCCCTAATCCTACCCAATACTGGTCACACTGGAGATCTTGGGGACGCCCAAACTCCAGTCCGGGGGGTCCCAGGAGGTCATCACGCCTTGACCTGCCTAGGGATCGGTCTTCAAAAGGTTGTCACGCCTCAACCTGTTCGGGGATCCTCTAGTCCCAGGGGTCCCAGGAGGTCGTCACGCCTCGATCTGCCCAGGGACCCAATCCTCGGGAGGCTGTCATGCCTCGACCTGCCTGGGGATTCGATCTCTAGGAGGCTGTCATGCCTCAGTCTGCCTGGGGATCTGCACCCTGACCCGGGGACACCTGGCTCTCAGGTTGTAACAGTTCTGGGTAGGATAAGCTTTAGAAAGACTCATGCCTAAGGAAGTCCACCCATGGAAACATAAAGAAGCCTATTACTTGTGGGACTGTGCCCAGTCTCAGCAATAACTCAGGAGCCCAATGAGAACCCCATTGCCTTTCTGGAGAGGCTAAAAAAGGCAAGTTTACCAACCTGGACTTAGACTCTTACGAGGGATGGACGATTTTAAAGGACAAATTCCTGTCCCAATGTGCATCAGATATCAGAATTAAGTTACAACAACTACAACAGCAGAACCCTGCTGCCTCTTTAGATGAGATGGTCCAGACAGCCACCAATACCTTTTATAACAGAACAGGAGAAGGAGGCCAAGGCCCAGGAGAAGGAGAGAAAGAAAGAGATAAGGCATGCCCAGATGCTGGCCGCCCTCCAGAGAAGCCCTATGGCAAACCCCGAGTCCTTGAGGGACAAGGCACGAGACAGATGCCTGATCTGTAGTGTCCAAACCGTGACAAGTCTCCTAGAACAGCTTGCCACAAATGCCATCAACTGGGACATTGGGCGGCACTCTGCCCTCGGGACCCAAGAGCCTCAAGGTCAAGCGCCAAGCCTACCCTCACGATGGTTCAAGAGGACTGAAGCGTCCCACTCCAGCCAGCCTGCCTGTCACAGATAACCATCACAGGGCTGGAGCCAAGGGTGCAACTGGATGTGGCAGGTAGGCCCGAGAATTTCTTGGTTGATAAAGGGGCTACCTACTGTGTCTTGATCTCCTACTCCGGAGCCTTCTCCTCCCAAACCTGTACCATTTTGGGTGCTACAGGAAAAGCAACTACTGAAAGATTCACCCGAGCACTTCTTTGTTGCTGGGATGGAAAATATTTTCCCACCAGTTTCTGGTGGCCCCTGAGTGTCCTACCCCCTTAATGGGAAGAGATATACTCACTAAACTGGGGACCACCCTTGTGATGGGAAGTTTTTCAGCCCCTAGAGCTCTACAGCTCCTGGTTACTACTGAAGAACCCATTACACCTTCAATAGAGAGGGACCAAAAACTATGGGAAGACAAAATTAACCCCCAGGTGTGGGACCAGGGGATTCCTGGACGAGCCCACCAAGCTGAACCGGTCATCATTGTCCTCCGAGATCCTACTCGGTTTCCTAACCAGAAACAATATCCTCTCAAAAGAGAGGCTCGGGAGGGACTACAGCCTTTAATAAATAAATTCCTTGCTTGTGGGCTATTGATCCCTACCAGTTAGCCATGTAATACCCCAATCCTCTCAGTAAAGAAAAAAGACGGAACCTGGCTAATGGTTCAAGATCTCCGGATCATAAATGAAGCTGTAGACCCCCTCCATCCCACAGTACCTGATCCCTATGTAATCTTGGGAGAAATCCCACCCAGTGCCAAATGGTTTACAGTCTTGGATCTCAAAGATACATTTTTTTTTTGCATACCACTGGCTAAAGAATCCCAATACCTTTTTTCCTTTGAGTGGGAGGCCCCAGGAGAAAAACACCAACAGATGACTTGGACAGTATTACCTCAGGGGTTCAGAGATAGCCCCCACCTGTTTGGACAGGCCCTTAGTCGGAATCTCCTAGATCTAGACCTGGGACCTAATGGGAAAATATTACAATATGTAGATGACCTACTAATCTGCTCTCCAGATGAGAAAAGTGCCCAACAACATGCAATTCAGGTTCTAAACTTCTTGGCAGAAAGGGGATATAAAGTCTCCCATGCTAAGGCACAGATGGTCGAGACAAAGGTCACTTACCTGGGAGTTCAGATTACACACGGGTCCAGGAGGCTGTCCTCTGATCGGGTACAAGGAATCCTCCAGTTGCCCTCCCCCCACGACTCGAAAACAATTGCGAGCTTTCCTGGGGCTAACGTTATTGTAGAATCTGGATACCCAATTATGGTCTAATCGCCCAGCCCTTATATGAAAGCTTAAAGGGACGAGATGATTCAATCCCACTGATATGGGGAACTCCTCAAAAGGAGGCAGAGGCTACACCAAAACAGGCCTTAACTCAGGCACCTGCCTTGAGGTTGCCAGACCCAGAAAAAGCATTCCAACTTTATGTCCATGAAAGAGAGGGAATAGCCTTGGGAGTGTTAACTCAAAGATTGGGATCTGAGCCCCAGCCTGTAGCTTATTAATCCAAGAGCTTCGATCCAACTTCCCGAGGTTGGCCCCTCTGCCTTCGAAATCTTGTAACTATTGCAATCATGATAGAAGATGCTTTAAAACTCTCCTTTGGGGGCAAACTAACTATTTTTACCAGCCACCAAGTAAAACAACTCCCAAATGGGAGAGGCCATTTATGGATGTCTGATCAAAGAATCCTCAGATATCAAGTAATGCTGATGGAAAATCCAGGCCTCACTATATCCTCTTGTGAGGTTCTTAACCCAGCCACCCTCCTCCTTACCCCCGAGGGCTCTCTTCCCTTTCACTCTTGTCTAGAAACCTTGGACCACTGGACAAAACCCTGAGAGGGATTGTCAGAAGATCCTCTAACCAATCCTGAGGAAATCTGGTACACTGATGGAAGCAGCTTTGTCTTGGATGGAAAAAGAAGAGCCGGGTATGCAGTAGTCTCCAATTTTGAGACCATAGAGGCTAAGCCTCTGCCACCAGGTACTTCAGCCCAATTAGCTGAGCTCATAGCCCTGACTCAAGCTTTAGAGCTGGGAAAAGGAAAAGGAATAGCCATTTACACTGACTCCAAGTATGCCTTTCTGGTGCTACATGCACATGCGGCTATTTGGAAAGAAAGGGGCCACTTGACCACCCGAGGGTCCCCAATCAAATATGGTGATCAGATTCTTCGACTCTTGGAGGCAGTCCATCTTCCCACTGAGGTTTCAGTCTCCCACTGTAAAGGACACCAAAAAGGGAACACGGAAGTGGCACGAGGGAACCAAGCAGCTGATCAGGCAGCTAGGAGAGCAGCATTACAGAACCATGACCTAATAGGGATTGCCACCTTAGTTCCACAGACTAATTTGCCAGAAACTCCTTCATATACTGAAGGTGAAACTCTAAGAGCGAGGGCTTTCAAGAAGATCATATGAGGTGGTTCAAAAAGGAGGGACTCCTTTTTCTGCCTGGAAACCTCCAATGGAAGTTGGTTAACTCCTTACATGCCACTACTCATTTAGGAGAAAAGGCCCTCCAAAGATTACTAGAAAGGTCCTTCAGAGGAACAGGCCTCCAAACAACTATAAGACAGGTGGTCTCCTCTTGCCCCACTTGCCAATTAAACAACCCCCAAGGAGCTCGAAGACCTCGGCTGGCCCAGCCCATCCAATGACGTGGGGCCTACCCAGGAGAAGACTGGCAGATGGACTTCACACAGATGCCAGTTTCTCAAGAGTATAAATACCTATTAGTTATGATAGATACATTCACAGGATGGATTGAAGGCTTTCCCACCCGGACTGAGAAGGCTAAGGAGGTGGTAAAAAAACTGCTCCATGAAATCATTCCAAGATTTGGTCTGCCCAGGTCATTACAAAGTGTAAATGGGACATCATTTACTTCTAAGGTCACCCAAAGAGTCTTGAAAGCATTGGGCATTACTTATTATCTCCATTGTGCCCGGAGGCCTCAATCTTCAGGAAAAGTAGAAAGAGCCAATCAACTCTTAAAATCAGCAATAAAAAAGATAACCCAGGAGACCTCCCTGGGATGGAAGGAGGCTTTACCAATAGCTCTCCTCCACACCCACATTGCCTCTAAGGAACAGGTTGGTCTTAGTCCTTATGAGATGCTATATGGGAGACCTTTTGTTTATGTCAATGACCTCTTCCTAGATCCAGAGGTTCAGACCCTCCAGTCTTATACCATGGCCATTGGGCAATTCCAACAGGATATATGCTTGTGGGGTATGAACCAGGACCCAAAGATTCTAAAGAGTCACCACTATATGCTCCAGGAACTCAAGTCCTAATTAAAGTCTGGAAAGATGGGTCCCCAAAGGCTCAACTCCAGCCCACATGGAAGGGCCCCTACCCTGTAATACTTTCTACCCCCACAGCAGTCAAGATACCAGGACATGACTCCTGGATTCACTACTCACGAGTCAAGCCGTGGAAGAAAACAGAAGACACTCAATACACCTGTGAGCCCCTGGGAGATCACAGATACTTATTTAGAACTACCAATGAGTGCCATTCTAATGAACACACCCAAAATCTGGTTTCTGGGGATAAGACTTCTCAGGATAACTCTAAGGAGCCAACACAGCTTGACAGAGATTGTACTCTAAGACAGACAGGAGATAGATCTTCTGATCCCTGAACAAGGAGGGACTTGAGCTATCCTGGTGATGTGAATTTAAAATTGACCAATGTCCCTACTAGTCCTTGTTATGCTATATTGATGATGCTTATGATTATTCCATGTACTGTCAATTGGCTAACCTGTTTTGTCTCTGCCCAGGTCAACCAGCTACAATGTGCAGTGCCAGTTCAACAAAGATATAAAACTACAGCTGACCACAGAAAATATCACACACACCCTTGGACACTGCTATAAGGACTCTGAGGATTGAGACTAGCAAGACGGGGAGGCCCAATACCCCTCGCCGCCCCAGTTCAGCAGGAAGTAGCCAGAAAGACCTCAATGCCCCTATTGCCAAAGAATTGGGCCTCCCATCTCTTGAGGGGGGAATGTTAGGTAGGTAGAATAGGGAAAAGGAGTCCAAAATGGTGGTGACTAAAAGACAAGGAAGGTCCGAGGACCAGAGTGAAGACTTCAGGCAGAACAAACAGAACAAACAGCACTCCTGGCTAAGCCCAATTTGCATAGGGCAGACCCAGGTGGAGGAAAAAACATATAAAAGGAGGAGCCAAAGCACTTTCTCAGGACTCTCTCTCCCTCGTGCGTGCGCGTGCTCTCTCTCTCTCTTTCTCTCTCTCTCTTTCTCTCTCCCTCCCTCCCTCCCTCCCCACACACTCCTCCACTCTCTTCTCTTCGAGTCTTGGATTCTCCTGCTATCTTCTAAATAAAATGGAGCTGTAACACTGATTTGCCTAAGAGCTGTAACACGGTTTGTCCAAGACCCGAGAGCTGTGATGTGCTGAGGGCTTTAATGTCCGTTGCTCCAAATCCTTGTTTTGACGAGACAAAGAACCGAGGAACATACACTCGCGTGAAGGTAGGAAACCTAAAGATGAAGAAGGAATATCTGCAAGATGACCTCCAAGTTTAGTAAGGTGGTAAGATACACTTGAAAAGAGAACTGGCAACCCATTCCAGTATTCTTGGCTGGAGAATTTCATGGACAGAGGAGCCTGACAGGCTATAGTACATGGAGTCAAAGAGTCGGACATGACTGAGAGACTAACTTTTTTAAGACACACTTGAGGGCCCATCAGAGATGGCTTATCTTGACTAACGAATCGTGATGTTCTGTTGCTTGTTCTTCCTCAGAGTTCCTTGACTACTTAGGTGCAGACATATAAAAAGAGCACAGCTGGGGCCTCCAGGGTTAGACTTTTCCAGTGCACGTGTCAGAAAAACAGGCCTCAAAATCCAACTAGAGAACTGGCAAGATTTTTGTTGATACGGTGGCCATCACATGACAATAAGACCAAGGGAGTGTGAACAACAGGAGACTGGTAGATGGGGAGAAAGGAAAGCAGGGAGTGGGATAACACATTGAGAAAGCTGAACCACAGTAGTGATAAGAGTGGCTGGAAAAGCATGTTTGAGAAATGGAGGAGGACACTGGAATAGGAAGTTTTGGAGGTGGAGAAGTTTTGCACGGTGACAATTTTCCTTGTGACTGAGGAAGAAGGTTGCTGAGGAGATGAATACGTTATTGAATAAGAGGAAGTGAAGCCATTAAGAGCCAGGACTTGCGCTAAGCTGCCCATGTGAAAGGCGACGCCATGCACAAGGCTGGTGGCCAAGACGTGGGGAAAGAGAAGGCGTAAACAGGAACCCATGAAAATGTGAGGAGGAGGGAATGCTTTGGCCAAAGGGCATAAACTTCAAAGCAGACGGTGCTGTTTTTCACAGAAAGTGAACATATCAGTCATACAGTCATGTCTGACTCTTTGTGACCCCACGGACTGCAATCCACCAGGCTCCTCTGTCCATGGAATTCTCCAGGCAAGAATTCTGGAGTGAGTTGCCATTCCCTTCTCCAGGGAGTCTTTCCCACCCAGGAATCGAATCCGGGTCTCCTCCACTGCAGACTTTTCACAGAACCATTGCCCAATACACTTCTGGAGTTTGCCGTAGGAAGCAAAGAGCTCACCAGCCTCACGTGAGAGGTCTCTGGGGAGTTCATCCTCACGGCTTCAGTTAAGGCAAGGAGGGGCAGGGATGTTCCGTAAAGAAGATAGAGGGTAAAAGGCATTTCCTTGCTCTGATGCTGTGCTTCCGCAGCTGAGGCCGGGCAGGGAAGCAGTGCATTATGGGAATGATGGTCTTGCACCAAATAAGTGACTCCAGTAACTTACACTTGTGTGTTGGCCGATAGTAATCAAAGATGAGAGACGTGGAGATTAAGCTTTAATGCTCCCTCTGAGGACAGTGAATTCTGGCCCTAATGGGTAAAGATGTATTCTCCACTTTGCTTCAGTGGACCCTGCAGGCTGGACCTCAGACAAAGCACATGTCTGTGTTGGTGAACCTGCTTTACGCTTAGGCTTAGCACTCACTTCTCTGATCACCTCGGATCTCTCCAAAGACCTCCCATGTCTCCATTCTCGTGGACCCTTTCTCTCTCACTCCCTACACCGAGAAGATATTAGCAGATGCCCTGGTTTGAAGCTTGTCTCTGAGACTTTCTGAGTTCAGCAACCTTGGGCAAATTACTTCACCTCTTTGTGCATTGTCCTCCTTATCTGTAAAATGGGAGTAATACTCTCACCCAACTTGCAGGGTTGTCACCAAGATCAATGCTATCATGGACCTGATGCACTGTACCTGGAATCCAATTTTCACTTTCACTGGAGCCCAGTGACAGACTAAAGAAAACCTGAGGGTTTCTGTCTCTCTGCTTCTCCAAATATTTCCTAAAATCCAGCCTTACTGGACTTTTTCAAATCCTTTCTGTCATAGAGGTCCTTTATTAGCTGGGAGTGATTGAAGGCAGACATATAACTTCTCCTTTTCTTATCTCCAGTCTTTTGAATGTTGCCTCACACTATTTTTAAAATATTTGTTGAGATGGAAGTGGGTTATGTAATAGCATTTCTTATGTCTTCTCCCAGACTTATTTGCTTTATTAGACAAGACAAAAGGTTTAAGTAAAAATGACTTTCATTGTCCAGTTTCAGGTAGATGGTTAGGCACAAGAGAGGTATTTATTTGGGGAAGATTGAGGTGATGTTGGGTGGGCAAAACAATATTATTGATGAGGATCTTCCTAGAACTAATGAAATTGCATCATGGATGGCTGGTTTTGACTTTCTCAACTAATAAAGGCAAATCTGTATCTGGTATTTGTTACAAATACATGATATGAAAACAACATAGTTTGTTATCTTATTAAGGAATTTAAAGTATAGCAGTCTCTAGTGTTTGGAAAAGAAGAGATGTGAGGCTTGTCCTAAATTAAATATTATAAATCAAAAACATGCATCTGTGAATCACAAATTGAAGCCAGTCATTTTTATTTTATGAAGATGTTGAATGGAATTACCTCATACACTTCCTATCTGAGTATAGATTCCAGTGGCTCTCCAAAAGTTTTCCTATGGAATTGGGTGGTAATGAGCAGATGAGCTTACTGTGATCTTGCTAAAAATGCTGTATTTTTCAACTTAAATTTGGAGAAAATAAAAGAAATTAGAAAGCAGTTAGAGTAACAATCTGCTTTGCTTGATATTCTTTGGAGAAAGTGACATTTATTATTGAGTTTTTCATGGGTTGCTGGAAATCTGAAGTCTGTTGCATAGTCTTGGAGTTTCAGCCTTTTCCTGAAAGTTCCATAGGAAGTTCAGTCAGAAGAGCTGATATTAATTTACCTAATTCTCTGAGTCTCTCTAAAGATCACTAATAATCTTTGAGTAGCTTTATCTTTTTAAAACAAGAAACTAGGAATTTACACACTAAGTCTATAATCAATCCATCAGAGTTATTAAGTAACTAGAGAGTGAATTTATTCTGGCAAAGCCCTTACAGTAAACTAACATACAAGTTATCTTCTCTCTGTATATAATGGATGATGGTTTGGTAACTTCTAGTGGAAATGTACATAATTCTCTTCTAGATTTTCTTTGTATGAACCATGGTATTTTCTTTTTCTTATGGAAAAAGTATGTGTTCATGATTTCCATCAATCATATCACGCTACTATGCATATACCTATATCCTCATTGATGGTGGTTTAATCACTAAGTCATTAAGTCATGTCTGACTCTTGCAGCCCCATGGAGAGTAGCCTGCCAGGCTCCTCTGTCCATGTGATTCTCCAGACAAGAAGACTGGAGTGGATTACCATTTCCTTCTCCAGGGGATCTTCCCAACCCAGGAATTGAACCTGGGTCTCCTGTATTGCAGGCAGGAGCTCCAAGGGAAGACTTATATCCTCATTATATTTCAATAATTAAAAAATAACATTATTCTTCACTTACAGAGAGCATACAAAAAGATACTGCAATCACAATGCACCTTTAAAAAGAAAAAAATCCTACTATTTTCCTTAAATTTGTTCAGTTACCCAATTTATAATACAATGAAAATCTGTGTAAGGTTATAGACATATGGATTATTATATTTGTTATAAAACACATTCACATTGGTAGTTTATCCTGGGTATCTGATTTTAGGGAGAAATTCTGGCTAGTCACGCTACCTTTTTTGGCTGATACTTTCTTATAATCTTGGTCTTCAAAGAAACATATGGATCTATCAATGGGTATATCAACTGAGAAGTTGCTAGATTAAATCTTGTTACTTTTTTTGAGTGCCATCATTTTGTTGGCTGCCCAATGGTCTATACTCCATAGCTCAAAGTCACTCCCACGAGGTCCTTCTGATGTTCTAATCAGAATTCTTCAAACTTTGTCCATCTTCCAACTCTCTGAAGCAAACACAAACTAATTCTCATGAGAGATTTCATACCAGCTACAAGCAACTACCATGCCCAAAAAGAAGAGGTGGCCAAAGTATGGGTCCTGATTCAGAAGACTTTGTTAAGTTGAGCCAAAAGATACTTTGCATTTGAATTTTGGCTCCTTAAAAAAAAAATATCCTAGACTATGGTTCTCCAATTTGCCTTGAGATAACTTGGCTTATGGAAGAGTTAGAAGAGAGGCTTATGTGATCTTTGAAGAAGATCACTTAGAAAAATAAAGGTGTGGGAGTAATAGTTGCAGACAGAATAGATATCTGAAAACCAACAGGGCCCAGGAATAAGCATATCAACTGGGAACTAGCAAATCAGATGAAGAAGAAGCTGGTTCTTCACTTGAGCATCCAGTCAAGAGGCAGGATCAGAAATCAGAGATTTTTGTGATTTAGGAAACCAAACATCCAACCATGCGTGCATTTACCATAGATGATCCATGCTTTCAATTTCTCTCCAGTCTATCTCTTCAGCCTTTTGTCTTCTCCCCAGTCCTCCCAGAGCTTTTCCTGAATGTGTGGACTTCCTTTCTGCTGCTCACACCATTCCTCATCCCACTTGTGTTTCTGATAAGTTTGCTGAGCATAAGGGAATTTTCACCATTTAAAAATGGTTGAGGTGGAGAGTGGAGATAGGAAGTAGTTCCTTAGTATATTTATTTTCACCAATTAAGAGCTATATTTAAAGGTAACAAATGGTAACTTCATTTCCCTATTGGTTCAGTTGGTAAAGATTCCGCCTGCCAATCCAGGAGATGCGGGTTCGATCCCTGGGTCAGGAAGAAACCTGGAGAAGAAAATGACAACTCCCTCCAGTATTCTTCCCTGGGAAATCTCATGGACAGAGGAGCCTGGCAGGCTACAGTGCATGGTTATCAAAAAGTCGGACACAACTTACTGACCAAAATGGTAACTATGATGGAGAGTTTTCTGCATAAGAAATGAACGTAATTTTCTAAATTTTCTTTATTGCACATACTGAAAAGGTAAAGGTACTAGTAAATATCTCAGAGTATTTCTCAAACATAGCATGCATATGAGTCACCTGGAAACCTCATTAAATCGAAGATTCTGACTCAGTAGGTCTAGGCTGAAGCAAAGGCTCATCATTTCTAAACAGCTCCCAAGGGGTGCCCACACTGCTGGTCCTTGCTCCACACATCAATAGCTAGGTCTTAAGGGATTTCAAATAATTAATGATATTTATTCTATGCAGTTGGAAACTGTCTATTTCTCAAATGTATGTCATAGGTGTGTATCTAATTTTTTTCCAGTCTGGTACTAAAAATAATAATAATAATAATTCCTGGGCTCTCTGCTTTGCTGTCTATATCTGAATGATTGCTAAACTTAATTCATGAAATGTTGAACAGACATTGCTCGGCCTCCAACAAGAGACCGCTAAATGACCGTTTCTGTGTCTTTAAATACTTGGAGAGGTTTTGTTTTCTTTTTCTCAAGGAAGAAGCTTCCCAGCATACCCTCCACTCCCACATTCACAGAGGACTAAAATAGAAATATGCTTAAATTGGGACTTCCCTGGGGGTCCAGTGGTTAGGACTTCATGCTTTCACTGCTGAGGGCATGAGTTCAATCCCTGGTCAGGAAACTAAGATCCCATAAGCCACGCTATGTGATCCCCCCAAAAAAGTTAAGACTGTATAACTTTGATTTGTTCATAGCAGAGATGTATGGAATGCTGGGGCATGTAAGAATTCTCATTACTGAGTGATCTTCTCAAAGAGAATAGATGCATGTCATCCCTGCCCCCAGTACTCTTGCCTGGAAAATCCCAAGGATGGAGAAGCCTGGTAGGCTGCAGTCCATGGGGTCGCTAAGAGTCAGACATGACTGAGTGACTTCACTTTCACTTTTCACTTTCATGCATTGGAGAAGGAAGTGGCAACCCACTCCAGGGCTCTTGCCTGGAGAATCCCAGGGACGGGGGAGCCTGGTGGGCTGCCGTTTATGGGGCTGCATAGAGTCAGACACGACTGAAGCGACTTAGCAGCAGCAGCAGCAGCATCCCTGCCCCTGGACGAGAACCACTGATTCAGAGCATTGTTGCTGTTTCACTAAGTTGTGTCCAACTCTTTGCAATCCAGGGACTGTAGCCCTCCAGCCGCCTCTGTCCATGGGATTTTCCAGGCAAGAATACTGGATTGGGGAGCCAGTCCCTTCTCTGGGGGATCTTCCGGACCTGGGGATCAAACCGGAGTCTCTTGCATTGGCAGGCGGATTCTTTACCACTGAGCCACCTTTGAAGCATACCTACCAAATTTAGAAGGCTGGAACCCTGATCCTCACAGGTCATGATTTCTCCATGTAATCACAGAAAGATCACACCATCACCTTCCATTATGTGCACAGCCCCTGCCTGATTCTCATCCTCTGAATTCCTCTTCTTTCTGCCTCTGGGAAGACTTCACTACATATGAAGATTCCTCTTTGCCTCCAAGATAGAGGACCATTTCTTGACCTCAGTCCCATCAGGGGACTTAGGAAGCCTTAGCCCAACATTGAGGCTAATTATGGCTGTACCACCTAGGCTTTGGGACCTAATCTACCTGTGGACCTATTTAGGATTAGAGGATCAGCGGCATATCCTGGAATCTATGCCTTCGTAAACTGTGCTCCTCCAGAATTGAGGTCCTTCCTAGATCTTGCCAGTCCTCCTTGTGACTGGGAGGCCAGGTCCTGAGCTCACTGCTAGTGGCAAGATCCAGCTGCAGCCAACAGAGGCTTGCCGAAGACTAGATGCTACCTGCACGATTTCTGAATTTTGCCTTTTACCTAGATCCCCTGACTCTCTGGTGGCTCATATAGTAATCTGCCTGCAGTGCAGGAGATCCAGGTTTGATTCCTGGATTGGGAAGATCCCCTGAAGGAGGAAATGGAAACTGACTCCAGTATTCTTGCCTGAAGAATTTCATGGACAGAGGAGTCTGGAGGGCTACAGTTCATGGGGTTGTTAAGAGTCAGACATGACTGAGTGACTAACACTTTCACTTTCCTGACCCTCTTGCCTGTACAGATAATCCTGATATTGTTCTTCGGTTTCTCTCCATACTCATCCACCTGCAGCTGTAAGGCTGTAAGGCTGTAAGCCACCTGTAAGGCTGAAAATTAAGGCTCACTGGTATGTGTTGCCTTGACAACTAGGGGGAATTGGGAGGGGATTGGGGTTTTCTTGATGGCTCACATGGTGAAGAATCTGCCTGGATTGCAGGAGACCCGGTTCGATCCCTGGGTTGGGAAGATCCCCTGGAGAAGAAAATGGCAACCCACTCCAGTATTCTTGCCTGGAGAATTCCTTGGACAGAGGAACCAGGCAGGCTACAGTTCATAGGATCGCAAAGGAGCGCACATCTAAACAGCAACCACACTTCATCTTTTAGCATTTCAAAGTCCTTACAGAATGCCACACAATCAGGTCAAAAGAAAAAACTTATTTCTCTTGCTCATTGGTACCATGGTAATGGATGTTGTAGTTTTTTTTTTTTTTTTAAAGAGTTATTTATTTATTTTTGACTGCCCTAGGTCTTCATTGCTGTGAGTGGGCTTTCTCTAGTCGTGTCAAGTGGGGGCTATTTTCTGTTGCGGTGAGCGGGCTTCTCATTGAAGTGGCCTCTCTCATTGCAGAGCACAGGCCCCAGAGCTCGAGGGCTTCGTTAGTTGCGGCTTGTGGGCCCCAGAGCTTGGGCTCAGCAGTTGTTGAGCATGGCGGGCTCAGCTGCTCCATGGCAGGTGGGATCATCCCCAAGCAGGGATCCAACCCTTGTCCTCTGCATTTGCAGGAAGAATCCCAACCACTAGCCCACCAGGGAAGCCCAGTGTAGTTTGTTAATAATAAACTCAGAGGTTTCATCTCCCACGACTTGACATCTAGTTCTGACTCTGAAACGTGAAAGTGAAAGTGAAGTCGCTCAGTCGTGCCCGACTCTTAGCGATCCCATGGACTGCAGCCTACCAGGCTCCTCCGTCCATGGGATTTTCCAGGCAAAAGTACTGGAGTGGGGTGCCATTGCCTTCTCCCAAGGATAATCCTGGCTGAATGACTTACCCTCTGCCACATCTGTAAAATGGGTACCTATGCTTTGGAGTTCTTGTGGGGATGGATGGGGTTAATAATGTCAGGCCCTTGGAAAATTTTATACTATATAGAAATCTCAATCTCAAATGCAGGCTTGACAGCATCCATATGTTCTTACACTGCTATTTTCTAATATCCTGACTTTCTGTGGATTTATGGCTAGTGTCTTAGTTTAAATCTGCCTTAAAGCCTTACTTGTTCTTGATTGAATTGCCATTTTATTTGACAGTAATTTTTTCTCTGATCTGAATTATTGCAAGGGGGAAGCCATGAGCACAGGGCATAAACATGCTTGGTGCGTACTCAGCAAGCAGCTGGCTAAATAAATGCAACGTTAGGCATACTTTATGATTTAATGACCTGGATTTTTTCCACACTCATGCCTAACTTACTTCTGCGTTCATATTTGTGTTCAAGATGGCTAGATTTCCCCAAAGCCTGACTTCTAGAATAAAAGAGATGTTGTTCAATTGTTGCCTCGAGGCGTTATGCTTTGGTCACTGTAAGTTAAATTCACTATTTTCATCAGAGAAAAATCATGATTTAAAACAAAAGTTATTCTTCATGTTGGAAATGAGGCGGGAGCTTCATGCCTTGTTGGCTAGTTAAATAGACCACTAGAAGTGTAATATGGTTTGCGAAGGGCTATTATTTATACATAGTGGGTTCAGATTAAGGTGTGGTTGACATACCATATTTATTAGAGGTAGAAAGAGAGAAAAAGAAATTAAACCTACACGTTGCAGATTCAGACACAGTTTTTGGTTATTTTAAGTTTAGACGTGGACAGGTGACAGTTGGTAGAAAGCGTGTCTGTGTGTGTATGTTGGCGTGTGCATGTGGGTGCATCTATGCAGGTGGAAGCAAACACACTGCAGAAACAGATAATAATCACAGAACACCAGTGATCATTCAAAGCGCTATTGACACTCATGCGTTACAGGAAGAGTGACCTCACTGCCATAACCCTCCTGAGATTGCAGGATCTAAGGATTATTGCTGCATTAGGGGCAATTTCTAGAAGAACTAGTTCACATATTTTTTTTCTGTCAGACCAGAGCACAACTAAGAATGGGAAAAAAAAAAAAATTAGACCTTCCAAAGTTGTTTTTATTACACATTTTCTAGCCTTTGATAAATGTTTATTTGTTATCTTGTATCACTCATAAGTTAGGGAAACATCCTTCATGAGTAGGTATTTGGAAATCATAAACAGTTAAGAACTGAAGCTGTTTGGTAAGCACAGCCATACACATTTTGAACAATAAAAACGAGCTTTTAGTTTTGAAGAAATAAAACTTTTTTAACAAATGAAATATTTTAAGTGTTTTTTATGAAGACCCAAAAGTTCAATCTGTGGACACATAAGTGCTGTGACCTTCCTGTTACCTTACCTTATGGAAGCTCATGAGATGCAAACCCAAAAATAAGCCAAAGAAAACCATGATCAGAAATCAAAGAAAATTCTTGTTATGAACTTATTAGTCATTGCTCTCCAGAAGTTCTCAGTCTCTTGCTTAGATAGTAGCCTGCAAATAAGGTAGTGGATGAGAAAAATGGCAGATTACATAATAATGATTCTCTGTAGAGAGAGGAGGAGAAGGCAATGGCACCCCACTCCAGTGCTCTTGCCTGGAAAATCCCATGGGCAGAGGAGCCTGGTAGGCTGCAGTCCATGGGGTCGCTAGGAGTAGGACACGACTGTGCGACTTCACTTTCACTTTTCACTTTCATGCATTGGAGAAGGAAGTGGCAACCCACTCCAGTGCTCTTGCCTGGAGAATCCCAGGGACGGGGGAGCCTGGTGGGCTGCCGTCTCTGGGGTCGCACAGTCAGACATGACTGAAGCGACTTAGCAGCAGCAGTAGAGAGAGGAGACAGAGAATCTGTAAAAGCTGGGCCAAAGTACCACAGTCTGAGTCCATCAAGCCTGGGGCAAGTGATGCCACAGGTCAGAGGGACTCTTTCTTTCTTTTTTTTTTTTTTTTATTGTTGCTGTTCTATTTTCTCATATCTTCTCTAAACTACTGAAATATGGTTGATTTTCAGTGTTTCAGGTGAACAGCAAAATGATTCAGTTATACTGGATATATATGCAAGTCTTTTTTAAAAAATCTATTTTATATACAGTATTGTGTATCTGTTAATCTCATAATTCCTTACTTATACCCCCATTTCCCCTTAGGTAACTGTAATTTTACTGTGTCTGCGAGTCTATTTCTGTTTTTTTAAAAATAAATTCATTCATATCATTCTTTTTTAGATTCCACATACAAGTGATATATGATATTTTTCTTTGTCTGACTTGCTTCACTTAGTATGATAATCTCTAGGTTCATCAGTGTTGCTGAAAGTGGCATTATTTCATTCTTTTTAATGGGTGAGTAGTATTTTATTGTATATAGATACCATAACTTCTTTATCCATTAATCAGTCAGTGGACATTTAGGTTGCTTTCAAGTCTTGGTTATTGTAAATAGTGCTGCTATGAATATATAGGTACATGTATTTTTTCTGAATTTGAAAAACTCCTTTTTTTTTTTTGCTTGTTTAAGATATGTTTAGTTCTCATCACACCCACAAAATTTCTATAACTGTGTGTGGTCACAGATGTTAACTAGACATTGTGGTAATTATTTCACAATACATAAAATATCAAATAATTATGTTGTACATCTGAAATGTATATAATGTTGTGTCTATTATACCTCGATAAAAAATAAAAGTTTGTAAGAATTATATTATACTGAAGTGATAAGGGCAGAAGAATTGAAAATTAATTTAAGGAATATCTGCCAACATTTCTCAAGAGCCCTTGAAGTGCACACAAAAAAATTTGATGTGTATGGAGATGACCAAGGGCTTCCCTGGTGGCTCAGCCATAAAGAACCCACCTGCTAATGCAAGAGATGTGGGTTTGATCCCTGGATTAGGAAGATCCTCCGGAGTAGGAAATAGCAACCCACTCCAGTGTTTTTGCCTGGAAAATCCCATGGACAGAGGAGTCTGGTGGGCTGTAGTCCATAGGGTGGAAAAGAGTCGGACGCAGCTTAGTGACTAAATAGCAGCAGCAGGGATGACCGAATCACAAAGCAAAGTTTAAATTATGCTCAGGGTCATTCCTGACTCAGTTTCTTTCATTTCCTCCAGCAGATATTCATTCTCCTTGGTTATGCTGTGAGGAGGAGCGGCTGCTTCCTCTTCCTTGGTCTCTTCTTCGGAGGCTTCTCTTGTGGTAGAGTCTGCTTGGAATGCAGGAGACCTGGGTTTGATCCCTGGGTTCGATCCCTGGGTCGGGAAGATCCCCTGGAGGAGAACATGGCAACCCACTCCAGTATTCTTGCGTGGAGAATCCCCAATGGACAGAGGAGCCTGGCGGGCTACAGTTCATGGGGTCGCAAAGAGTCAGACCAAACCAAGTGACTAATGCTCATGACTGAGCGGCTAACACTGGCTGCTTCCTCTTCCTTTGTCTCTTCTTCACGTCTCTAAGTACAAGGACAGAGTCGCAAAGAGTCTTCAGCATTAAGCAGAGCATTCTGGTGTCACAACAAATTGTAGAGTCATGTGCCTTACACACTGTATGTGTATAGTCAACAGAACATCATCCTCACCTTCCTCCCATCACAGCTCTTGCCCTTTCTCACGCGTGCTCCCTCACATCACTTCATCCTCAGCGCAGAGGCTGCAAATTCAGGAGTTGTGAAGCCAGGGGCCTACGGGAGCCGTGTAGGGCCAAGTGCTCAGTTCCCACAGATGGTTGTTATAGGCGAAGGCAGGAAAAGAGAGGCCAGGCCTCTTTCTCACCAGAAGACCCCAGTTATAGTTTTTATGTGAGATTTCAGCAATTTTTTAAAATTAATGCAACATTTTTAAATATGTGGGATAAAAATAACAGTTTTTAGTATGCGTCTAGTCCATAGGCTCAAGTCTTCAGCTGCAACTATCTCTGAAATTCACTTTGTCTCTGAGTCTTCCCCACACCTGACCTGTGTCTAATCAAATACGTGTAAAGGACAAAGATGTGTATTAATACATGACTTCAAGCTAGATTATAACAGTAATCTTGTGTAATGATATGCTGTAATATATACTACAATAATAATAATAGTGTGTTGTAGTACTATAACCTTGGACAGCAATGTATTTCCCAAAGAACTGTATATCCTTTAGTTATAAATTACACATCAGGGGAAAGAAAGCTTATATATAATTTACTTTTTAGAAAACCTGAATTCATAATAGAACAAAAGAAAGATTTAATTAATATTCTTTAGTAGCTGTAAATCTCCCTAAACTATTAAGATGTGTCCTGGGGCATATTTAGGATTTAGGAATAGAATTCAGATTAAGTAAAATGTACTTATGATCATGCCTACAGTACAACAAACATGAATTTTAGTAAAAAAAAAGAAAAGCAGGAAACAGGAAAGTCGGAATGGATTATATAATTTATGAGATACACTTTATTGAACATTTCATTTGGTCTACCAACAGTTTCTGTTGGTAGTTATACATTTGTTATATGGACCCCTTTGCAAAGTTCTTGCCTTCAATAAACACTGGACAGTCCCACTGCTGCTAATAATTTCATCTCCTCTGATGTTGGCTTTGTATCCCCCGAATTTAGCCTTGGGTAATAAAATTCTCAGGCTAATTCAGGGATCTTTTATCAGCTTTGAGATGGCTTTGTGGCACCAAGCTTCATGCCAAATTAGTTGAATTACACAGGGTTGAAGGGAGGAGAGGAAAGCAAAACATTTCATTCCCTTGATGTGAACTCTCAGGTGTTCCTGAGGATGCTCATCACCTCCATGATGGCGGTCATTGCAGAGTCCCACCGCCCGGCGTCTGGCAGTGCCATCCCCAGGGAGGCCCTTGTTTACCATGGATATACTGACCTGGCTTCTCTTTGGACCCCTCTCAGCCTTGAATCTTCGCATCTGCACCAGCCTTGCAGTTCTGAGGATTTCGGACTCCACCATGCTCTGCTAAGCAACCAATTAGTTGCCTGAGCCACTGCCTCGAGGTCCCCATTGCCATGTCACTTTTTCCACCTGAGACATGATTTCTGTGACCCCCACTTCTGTGGAAACTCCCCCCTCCTGCCCCTTTCCCCCCGCTTTCCACCCCCCACCCCCTGCTTCTGCTGCTGCCCCAGGGTTTCTGCTGAAGTCTGCTGGACACTTACTTTTCTCTGCTCAGTCTTACATACAGCTATGAGTTGTTTGTCTGCCTCCAGGTTGTCTCGCTGACTGTTTCTCTTTTCTTGTTATTACTCTATGGCATCCAGCTGGGGTAAATTGCTCCCTGGAGGAGTGGACTCCTCTGGGGCTCCTTCCAGGTGTCCTAGCTAGAGGATTTCTCGCTCTAGAGACACAGCCCAGAGTTCTGCAGAGAGCTGCTCTAGGAGCACTCTGGAGTTGGCTTTCATAGCCCTGCACCTTGATTATGCTGGAGGGTGGGGTAGACAAGTGACTATGGATTCCAGTGGGGCAGAGTACAGGCCATAGAACATTTCCTTTCTTGATTGAGAAGCCCTTTCCCGGGGGAACCTTGGGTTGATACTGTACAGGCTGAAAAATAGCACAGGGAGCTCAGTTTGGCGCTCTGTGATGACCTAGATGGGTGGGATGGAGGGGGGGTGGGTGGGAAGGAGGCCCAACAGGGAAGGATTTTATATATATAGCTGATTCGCTTCATTGTATAGCAGAAACTAACATGACATTGTAAACCAGTTATACTCCAATTTAAAAAAAAATCAGGTTTGTTTTACACTTAACAATATGTCTTGGGGTCATGCCATATCAGGTCATCTTCTATCCCAGGGAACTCCTGGGATAACTGATTTAATCACTCTCCTCCTGATGAGCTGCCCAACTTTTTATCACAGACACTCCAGGGCAGAAGTCCCTGTGCTGCTGCTGCTACTGCTGACTCTGTGCGACCCCATAGACAGCAGCCCGCAAGGCTCCCCCGTCACTGGGATTCTCCTGGCAAGAACACTGGAGTGGGTTGCCATTTCCTTCTCCAATGCATGAAAGTGAAAAGTGAAAGTGAAAGTGAAGTAGCTCAGTCGTGTCCAACCCTCAGCAACCCCATGGACTGCAGCCTTCCAGGCTCCTCTGCCCATGGGATTTTCCAGGCAAGAGTACTGGAGTAGGGTGCCATTGCCTTCTCCGGAAGTCCCTGTACCCATGCCCTCTCATCCAGGTGTGAATCCATCTTTCACAGAAATTTTCAGTAGGCACAACTCTAAGGAAGATGACTGCAGATGGTGATTGCAGCCATGAAATTAAAAGATGCTTACTCCTTGGAAGGAAAGTTATGACCAACCTAGATAGCATATTCAAAAGCAGAGACATTACTTTGCCAACAAAGGTCCGTCTAGTCAAGGCTATGGTTTTTCCAGTGGTCATGTATGGTTGTGAGAGTTGGACTGTGAAGAAGGCTGAGCACTGAAGAATTGATGCTTTTGAACTGTGGTGTTGGAGAAGACTCTTGAGAGTCCCTTGGACTGCAAGGAGATCCAACCAGTTCATTCTAAAGGAGATCAGCCCTGGGATTTCTTTGGAAGGAATGATGCTAAAGCTGAAACTCCAGTACTTTGGCCACCTCATGTGAAGAGTTGACTCATTGGAAAAGACTCTGATGCTGGGAGGGGTTGGGGGCAGGAGGAGAAGGGGACAACAGAGGATGAGATGGCTGGATGGCATCACCGACTCGATGGACGTGAGTTTGAGTGAACTCCGGGAGTTGGTGATGGACAGAGAGGCCTGGCGTGCTGCAATTCATGGGGTTGCAAAGAGTCAGACACGACTGAGCGACTGAAATGAACTGAACTGAACTGAACTGAAAGAAGATGAAGGAAGAAAGATACTGTAGTCTCTGTAGCAGAAAGACTACAGAACCAGGAATCAGGAGACTTGGGTTCAAGCCTCAGCTCCACTCCTTGTGAGAATTAGACCAAATCACCTTTCGGAGGCTCAGTCTCCTCACTAGTAAAGTGAACATAATGCCCTGCCTTGCCTCATAAGGTTTCCATGAGCACCAGACCTCTGGGCACCCTCCCCCTCTTTCCTGTCCTCTTTCTTCCTTCTTTCCATTGTACTTTCTTCCTTTCTTTCTCCCGGGTGTTCTTTCTACTATACCACAACTTTTGGAAAATTCACTCATTCACATTTCCAAAGGGATTTCCCCCCACATCTTGGGGTCCCTCTTTCTCTGAAGCCCTTATTGCTCTCAGAACTCCCACAGGGACTAGGCTGCCTTGAGAGTGGTCCAATACCCTAAGCTGGGGGAATGGTGGAAGGGGCGGGTTTGTATAGAAAACCTTTCTGTAGGCAACATCCTCTGTCTCAGAAATCCTAACCTTACGATGAAAGATTCCTAACAGATGCTCTTGCATTTAAGGAAATGTATTTACATTTCAAGGGAAAGCAGTGGAATTTCATCAAGGAACCTCAATTCCATGGAGAAATCAATGCAGGGCATGTCTCTGAGCTGGCACACCACAGAGACAGGACTTGGGAAAGACTTACGGCATTTCTAAATCAGAGTGGCCAAAATCCACTGGCCACTGCTGGCCAAAACCGAGGCCCTCTCCCTTGCACTTATATCAATACTGGATGGAAAAGAGTTTCCTCAACAATAAATTCAATGGGACCATGGTTGCCACTGTGGAGAATTCTCAGTCTAGTGGTCATTGCTTTTAGGAGTGGGGCCTCCATCCCATCTTACTGATTTATTCCATAATTAACCTCTTAAGGATTCAGTTTAACAGTAACAGAAATTATTAAGGAAATAGAAATTCTAGAAATTATTATGGAACTAATGATAGGCACGATGTTAGCTGGTATAATTATATACATGAGTAAGATAGAGTTTCTTCTGTGAAACAATTTATTGTCCAGTGGAGGAGAAAGACAGATAGTGGGGCAAGTTTGAAATAAACAAAAATGATTCTTTCTTACAAAATGATTGGCTTTATTTTTCCAGAATAATCTATTCAATATATTCAAATAAAGGATTAATATACTTCTAACAGACTTGGCAATACTTTCCCACTGTCTGTTCCTTGAGTTTTCAAGCTCTAGGAAGAGGATTTTTTTCTTACTGAAAATTACTATATTTTATTTATTTTTTAAGAAATAAATTTTATTGGCATATAGTTGATTTACAATATTGTGTTAGTTTCAAGCATACAGCAAAATGAATCAGATATACAGACACATATACGTGTAAAAAGAGGAATTTATTGAACCTATTTGCCCAACAATTAACATAAATTAAATACCTATTCATTTCCAAATTCATTTAGCATCACTGTAGTAATCACCAGGCACGAGAGATACAAATCCTTGTTCCTAAAGATATTCTAGTAAGAAGATGGAGATTGTAGCATCAGAATCTCATTTTGCACCTTTGTCTGTCTGCCTGGTATAGTTTACTGAGTCAATGACAATGAAGTTTCAAAGTTGCAAAATATTTTCCTTGCAGAGAAATTTTGCTTACAATGATATTTGTTTTGTTTGGAGTTTGGCCTCAGCTGTGATGGTAAGTCTGTTGGGTCACTCAGCCCTGAAACAGTGAAGGCATCTTGCTGCTGTGTTTTTCTTTTAATGTTTGCAGAGAATTTTCTGAAAGCTTCCTTCTGTATGCAATATGGGACATGGAAAAGGTAGACAGCTACAGAGTGACTAAAAACAGAGCCAGTAGTGATTTCTGTAAGTAGAGGAGCTCTAAGTACAAATGTAGGAACAGGCATCTTGGTTATTGTAAAGAGGACTCTTTTATTTGCTTAAGAAGGACTGGTTTTCTTAAAATTGCCACTTCTGTGAGGATATTAAGTTGACTTTGGCCAGGAACTACAAATTACAGTTAGTCCAATTGTCACAATTTTCATTCATTGACATTATTAATATTGTAGTGCATGAAAGGCCGTCCTTGTTAGTATGGTGGTGAGTGTCCCAGCCTGTCACTCAAGACTGAGGTTTGATTCCCCAGTGGGGAGGGAACACGCCCTTTTTGGGTTTACCTGGTAGCTCGGTGGTAAAGAATCTGCCTGCCAGTGCAAGGGACGTAGGTTCGATCTCTGGGTGAGGAAGATCCCCTGGAGAAGGAAATGACAACCCACTCCAGTGTTCTTGCCTGGGAAATTGCATGGACAGAGGAGCCTGGCTGGCTACAATCCATGGGGTTGCAAAGAGTTGAACTCGACTTAGCAACTAAACAGTAACAATGTATAAAAGAAACTTTAGATGAAATTTTAAAAAAGAAGACAAAATTGATGTTAAATGACTTGTACAACTCATAACCATGTTGAAGGAATTGACTGGACTAGGTAAGCAAAAATATAGACTCAGTCTTGCAACCTTTGGTGAAGTACATAGCATCAGATAAAATAACCTTAATATAATAAGGAAGTATAATAAAGAAAAGATTATGTTTTTGGTGGTCAAAACAAGTCACAGAAGCACTAGGAATATCTCAAGACCACCTAAATTCTAGGGCATCTCCAAAGTCCTAGCCCTTCAAAAGATTGAGTGATTATTTGAGCAGTTATTTAGCTGTAGATAAAAATGGAATTTCTATTGTCACAATTTATGTAGATGGTGTTGACTTTGGGTGGCAAACAAGTTGGAATCAGAGCGGCTTGATATGCTTCAGGCAATGATGTCAGCAGTTGCGTGTTAAATAAATAAATTAGAGATTCAGTTCACGCCAAGGTACACAGTCAGAAACACAACAATCTCTTTCCATTTGTTTTTCACAACAAGGTTTGTGTAACTACAGGGCAAAACCCAGAGGAAGTCCACTGGCAAATGTGGAGCCTAGTGAACCTCTTAGAATACGGCAGGTAAATGACTTGAGTGCTGAGAAAAATTCCAGCCCATCTCTCCAACTACTGAGAAGTAGATGAGGTGGCTGAAGAGCGTAGGGATAGGCCGTAAAAAGCTTGACTCTCCACAAGGATCTGGTTCCCTAGTGACTTCTGCCATCCAGATTGGAAGAATTCTCTGGGACGTTTGCACTCACTGTGTGCTATTTAACATTGTGTTCTTTTAGTTATTATTATTGAAAATAACAGCTGTTATTTTCAATAATAATAATTATATATATGAATATAGTCAATATATAATATATATTATTATATATTATATATATATTTGAAAACTTTTATTTTGTTTTGGGGTATAGGTGGCTCATCTAGTAAAGAATCCACCTGCAATGCAGGAGACCTCGGTTTGATTCCTGGACTGGAAAGACCCCTGGAGAACGGATCAGCTACCCACTCCAGTATTCTTGGGCTTCCCTGATGGCTCAGATGATACAGAATCCACCTGCAATGTGAGAGACCTGGGTTTGATTGCTGTGTTGGAAAGATCCCTTGGAAGATGGCACAGCAACCCACTCCAGTATTCTTGCCTGGAGAATCCCCATGGACAGAGGAGCCTAGAGGGCTACAGTCTGTTGGGTCGCAAAGAGTCAGACACTACTGAGTGACTAAGAACAGCACAGCATAGCCGATTAACAATGATGTGATAGTTTCAGATGAATAGAGAAAAGACTCAGCTATACATATACATGTATCATGTAAATGTATCCATCATCCCCCAGACTCCCCTCCCATCCAGTCTGCCATATAACATTGAGCAGAGTCCCATGTGCTATATGGCAGGTCCTTGTTGGTTATCCATTTTAATTATAACAACTGCCATTTATTGAAGTCTTCTTATGTGCCAGGCATTCATTTAGAGGCTTCAGGTGTACTTGTTCCATCACCACTGTGGCATCATTTTAAACATTTTTCAGTTTCAAAGATGGTTTGTGAACAGATTCAGAAATGGATTAAAGAGGGGAAATACATTAGTAAATTGGAAAATAGGTTCTCAAATACTTGTACAAAAGTTTCCTAGGAGCATTATTCACAATAGCCAAAAGGCAGAAACAGCCCAGTACTGATCTGTGGATAGTCTATAAACTGTGGCTTATACAATCAATGGAAAATTATTCAACTATAACAGGAAGGAAGTACTGACATGTGCCACAATGTCAATGAACTTTGAAAACATGATGTAAAGAGAAAAAAGCCCAAGACAAAATGTTTCACATATTGTACTGTTGACTTAAAAAAATGCATGACGTGAGACTTGCGAGTTCAGTTTTATTTGGGAGCAAACTGAGGACTGCAGCCTGGGACACAGCATTTCAGATAGCTCTGAGAAACTGCTCCAAAGAGGTAGGGGGAAAGGTCAATATATATGTGATTTTGTTGAAGGGGGAATACATGCAGTCAAGCTCGTATTTTTTTCTTTTTAGAAGGTTTTTGTTAGTCATGAGAAGCAGTCATTACCATGAAGGATTTTAGTACTTTTCTAGATATGAGGAGATACAAGAATTAAGCTCATAAAATCAGCTCCCGATCTTCCCTGGTAGCTCAGACGGTAAAGCATCTGCCTGCAATGCAGGAGACCTGGGTTTGATCCTTGGGTTGGGAAAGTCCCCTGGAGAAGGAAATACCAACCCACTCCAGAACTCTTGCCTGGAAAAGTCCATGGATGGAGGAGCCTGGTAGGCTACAGTCCATGGGATTGCAAAGAGTCAGACACGACTGAGCAACTTCACTGGTTCACTGGAAAATATCTAACTATCTGAAGACATGTTCTGCCAGTCCCTGCCCCCACTACACTGGGCACAGAGTGCCTCATTTCTGCTCTCCACCCTGAACTCCTTTCAGGGGGTGTTGAAGGTCAGCAGCTGCAGCAGCGCATGATTTAATCCTCATAGAGTTTAGATGACAAGTGCCAATTTGTAGTTGACAGAATAACTCCCTTTACATGAAGTATCCAGAAGATAAATCTAGAGGAACAAAAAGTACATGGAGGGGGTTACTTGGAGCTTCCGGGAGTGGAGACTGACTGCTAATGCAAATGGAGTTTTCTTTGGGGGTGATGACAGTCTTTCAGAAATAGAGGTGATGGTTGTACAGCGTGTGAACACATAAAATGCCACCCAATTGTACGCATCAAATAGTTCATTCTATGTTAGGTGAATTTAATCTCAATGAATAATTTAAAAAGATTAAACCTAGAATAAAACCAAAGGACCCTAATTTTCTATATCTCTTATAGTCACACCTTTTCGTTCCCAACTGTAACTCTTTTGATGGGCCCAACGGAAACCAGCAAAACAGCTGAATTTGTCTAAATTGCTTGAGATCTTGACTCAAAGGTCATCTTATCAGAAAGGACTTTCTGGCCTCTTTATAACAGGGCCTTCATGGTTTTGGCCCCTCATCCGTTGTTTGTCTTCATAGCACTTTTCATCAACAAGCATATGTGTTTGTTTGTTAATCTCCTGCCTCTCCTTCCAACTGAATATTAATCTACAAGAGCAAGATTTTTTATTATTTTCATTCACTGTTGTATATAAAAAACATACCCGTCACAGTACAGTGCTCAATACATATTTGGTGAAGGAGTGCATGAATGAACATCAGTACTGGGTCCTGATTGTCTTCAACATTCATCATCACAGGTACTATAAAGGCAAACATTCTTGGGTGAAGGATAGGTATCACTTACCTTTTACTTCCAAGATCTAGGATGACATCGAGAACAGAATAATGCTCACTGAGTAGCTTTGGAACTAAACTAAGGACAATCTAGTTGGCGAGATGAGAGGTAGGTAGTAAACAAAAAGTTAAATGACAATGCAAAAGAATAACATGTTGTTAGAGCAGAGGAAAGAATCATCTGGGAGGCATTAGATTTCATTTCTAATTCTGGCTCTTTTCTTCCTCTCAGGAGAGGATTTTAACCTCCTGGGCTTCAATTTTCTCATCAGTGCATTTAGGACCAGATGGCCTCTCTGACCCATTCTAAACTATAATTATTATGCACATGTGCGTGGCAAAGGAAAAGAGTCCTATGCATTTAAATAAATGGAAAATCTCCCAAGATAGGAAAGTTATCAGGTCAGTCACTCTCCCCCCGCCAGCGCCCCCCTCCCCATCATGGGATAAGTTTAAAGAAGAAAATTTCCTTCAAATGTGAAATTTTGTTGCTTATATATATAATTTTGTGAAATGTGAGTGGGAATGAATTCTAAGTTGTATTCTAGGCCTTTTGAGACAACAATCCTTATTTGGAAAATGATACATTTGTGAAGTTTGACTTATTCATGATGTCAACTTTTCAGGGAAATTTAACACTGTACTAGAAAAATGAAATTCTTAAAGGTTAATAGGATCTTCAGTAGATCTTTAAGGCTACCCACCACAGAAAGCTCTGATTGCAATGATTTCTCCAACTGAAATTCTAAAGTTCCCCAGATATTTTTCTTGTTTATAATAGTATATCCATAAACTCTAGATAAACACAAACATGGAATTGAAGTCCATGCAAAAATGCTGTTCTCTACCTGGGATGGTTGAAATGGAACAAGGGCAGCAATATCATACAAGCAAAAATCAGGGTTCAGCTGGCTCTTTGAATAGAGGACTTGGCTTCAAGACCCTCAACATGTTTCCTGGAATCTCTGAAATTTGACAGGAGGGACTTGGCAAGTGAGAGTCTGTCTTATTTGCAGTTTTAGTGCCAGAGCAGAGAAGGAAATTACAACAGACCAAAAACAAAATATTACAATCTAACAAAGGAAAATCCTCAAGTGGGCCAGCACTATAGAATCATTTATAAAAGGTGGGTTAAAAATCCATCTAATGATTTTTCCCTCAGAGCACTATGAAAAAGAAATAATCTTGCTAAACTAGAGTAATTTAAATTCAATTCAACAAACATTTATTGAGTACCTATTCTGGGACACATACTGTTTTGCAGTGAAAACAAAAACGAGGTTGAATTTTTTAACAGTCTAAAGGTTAGATCAGCCCTGGGATTTCTTTGGAGGGAATGATGCTGAAGCTGAAACTCCAGTACTTTGGCCACCTCGTTCGAAGAGCTGACTCATTGGGAAAGACTCTGATGCTGGGAGGGATTCGGGGCAGGAGGAGAAGGGGACGCCAGAGGATGAGATGGCTGGATGGCATCACTGACTCGATGAACTTGAGTCTGAGTGAACTCCAGGAGTTTGTGATGGACAGGGAGGCCTGGTGTGCTGCGATTCATGGGGTCGCAAAGAGTCAGACACGACTGAGCGACTGAACTGAACTGAAAGGTTATTGTATAAATGTGACCCAATATATGACTAATTTCTTGCTTTTAGTTTTTTTTCCCTTTTGGGAACATTTCTGCCTTAATTTCAGGTAAAATATAATTTTCTTTCTTTTTCCTCTATTCCTTGAAATATGCCTGATTATTTTTTCACAATACTTTATCTTGGTCTTTTATTTTGTTTTGTACTGTTTATGCCCAACTGTTTGCAACCCTATGGACTGTAGCCCACCAGGCTCCTCTGTCCATGGGATTCTTCAGGCAAGAATACTGGAGTGGGCTGCCATGCCCTCCTCCAGGGTCATACTATTTATAATTACATGTATTTAGGTACATACCGGGTGGCTCAGATGGTGAAGAATCTGCCTGCAATGCAGGAGACCTGGGTTCAGTCTCTGTGTCAGGAAGATACCCTGGAGAAGGGAATGGCTTATATATGTATTTAACTTTTCCCCTTTTTCCCTAAAACTAGAATTTCCTTCCTTCCCTCTGCCCCATTTCCTGCCTATGTGGACTCTGGCTGAATATACTTGATATGGTTCTTTGATGAAATAAACAGAATGACAGTAAGAACTGGGTTATAATGCTTGTAAGTATCGTTCCGTCATACAAATTAGTTAAATTCTCTAGGCCTCAATTTTCTTTTCTGTGAAATATGCAGGCAGTAAAATATGGAAAAGTAATCTCTTCAATTCATCACTGGAAACCTTGAGTTGTAATTCATAGATGTCAGGAAGAATGATGGCAATATGGCCCAGATGGCTACTGTGTGGCAGGCTATTAAGCTGACCCTATATTAGCATAAGCTAAATGTTTATTTAAGTTGCACAGACATGCAAGATGTAGCTGAAGAATTGTAATAGATGTCTTAGATTAACAATCAATCTGAGATAGTCTAAGATAAAATATTCAACTAGGAAGTATTTTGCATATTACCAAGTAATGAAGATGATAAAGACATGAGCTTGCTAGGTTGCATACACCCTAACAGTAGACTGACAAATGGGACAAATCCAGAATGCTTCACTAACTCTACTGGGAGATTGACAGAGAGGATGTCTGCTACTAGAGACTGAATTGGAGACCAAGCAACACACATAAGGACAGAGAATTTGGGGTATGCTCCTGGGGAAGATGTATAGGAAAGTTCAGAATGAGAGTTCTCTGCTAGTTTTGTGATATTGTAAACCATCTGAGAATATTCTTTGGGAGTATTTTTCAATTGAGAGTAGGGTCAAATGAAAGGGATAGCACATTTAGCAAAATCTGGTTTAGCGATGTACTCATGATTATACTAGAATAGATTAAAGCATTCATGATCTGAAATAACAGTAGTTCCATTCCTAATTGTTCTCTTGAATTGGGTGAGGCCCCATACACTCTCTGTCACTCTTGATTTCCTTTTCTTTTCTGCAAACGTTCGTGAAACACCTACCATATATAAAAAGCTACATACTGGAAAGTGTGTCAAGTTTAACATTTATAAGAGTCATCTTAAAAGTACATGGTTCTCAATCTTGAATAAATAACTATATCAGCTAAAAAAAAAAAAAGTACATGGTTCTCAACTATTTTGGATTTTAATCTGAATCTGTTTAAAAACATTCTTAAGATGTTACATTTGCTGGGCATACACACTGAGGAAACCAGAAGGGAAAGAGACACGTGTACCCCAATGTTCATCGCAGCACTGTTTATAATAGCCAGGATATGGAAGCAACCTAGATGTCCATCAGCAGATGAATGGATAAGAAAGCTGGGGTACACATACACAATGGAGTATTACTCAGCCATTAAAAAGAATACATTTGAATCAGTTCTAATGAGGTGGATGAAACTGGAGCCTATTATACAGAGTGAAGTAAGCCAGAAAGAAAAACACCAATACAGTATACTAACGCATATATATGGAATTTAGAAAGATGGTAACAATAACCCTGTGTACGAGACAGCAAAAGAGACACTGATGTATAGAACAGTCTTATGGACTCTGTTGGAGAGGGAGAGGGTGGGAAGATTTGGGAGAATGGCATTGAAACATGTATAATATGTATGGAACGAGTCACCAGTCCAGGTTTGATGCACGATACTGGATGCTCGGGGCTGGTGCACTGGGATGACCCAGAGGGATGGTATGGGGAGGGAGGAGGGAGGAGGGTTCAGGATGGGGAGCACATGTATACCTGTGGCGGATCCATTTTGATATTTGGCAAAACTAATACAATGTTGTAAAGTTTAAAAATAAAATAAAAAAAAATAATTGAATGAATTAATATTTCAGCCAAGTTCACAAAGTAACCTGGTGTTTTTACTCCTTTTCCAAATATGATCAACAGATCCACAGCATCAGCACCTCCTGGGAGCTCATGAGAAATGCAAACTCATGGATCCGAATCTCCAGGGGTGGGCCCAGCAGTCTGTGTTTTAACAAGTTTTCCAGGTATTCTGAGAAGCCCTGCTTCAAGTGAAACTATGAGATCATGTACTAATGATTTGCTCTAATTAGTAGTTTTAAATTTCAATAATGAGAAGAACAAGTTCAGTGTATATGGCAGAGTAGAGAAAAAAGATCAAACTGTTATTTTTTCATGAAATTGAAAATATTGCCAATTGATGATCTTTCACATATGGAAAGACTTATGTGTGCATGTGTGCTAAGTCACTTCAGTCTTGTCTGACCCTTTGCGACCCTATGGACTGTAGCCCGCCAGGCTCCTCTGTCCGTGGGATTCTCCAGGCAAGAATATACTTGAGTGGGTTGTCATGCCCTCCTCCAGGGGCTCTTCCCAAACCTGCGTCTCCATGTCTCTCGCATTAGTGGGCAGGCTCTTCATTGCTAGTGCCACCACCAGCGCTTTTACTAGTGAAAGCCTGGAAAGACTTATAACAAGTGGAGTATGAAGAGTTGGGGAAAAACATTGGCAACGATATTTAATAATTTTTTCATTTCAAAAGGCTTTGGATTGAGTTTCCATGTTGAAATTATCTGTATCATTTAATTTGAATAGATTGTCTCATAGATGCAATAATCGCATGGGACAGATTTTCTTTTTTAATAGAATTGAAACCTAGAACACACTGAGGAAAATTAACTTACATTTTAAGTTGTTCAAACTAGAGCTTTAATAATTATCTGTGAAAAAATGTTGTGTTTCGGTTTGCTTTTTTTTTTTAAATTTCAAATCCATTCTGGGCTGTGACTTCTATAAAATAGAATTAAGTGAATTACTCAGATCATGAACTCCTTACTGCCTAATTCTATTGGTAATAGATTGGTATCACTTATTCATTCATTCATTCAAGAAGATTTAAGTGTTTGCATACTCCTAGGTGTGGGTTCTCCACCCTTGGGACCCAGACCTATTGTCTTACTCTGTTCAGACTGTTAGAACAAAGTGCCATAACCTGGCAAATGATCAAGGATGGAACATAAATGGCTTTTACATTTGAAAATGATGTTTCAAAAAGGGAACGCTATTTCATGACGTGTTAAAATAACGAAGAATTCAGGTTTCAATGTCCGTAAATAGTTCCGCTGGAACATGGTCACACCCATTCATTTACAGATCACTTCTGGAAGCTTTCACACTCCAAGGGGTAGAGGTAGGGAGCTGCCGAAGAAACGCAGTGGCCCACGCAGCCTAAAAATATACTATCTGACCCTTCCCAGAAAGAGTTTGCTCTAAACCCCCGCTCTAAACCCTTAGTTCCTGTATTCTCTTCCTTCCACCCTCTGTCCTCCCCAAGTCTGAGGTCAGCTTGTGTCATTCGGTGTCACTAATACTCTCCTATCTGCCAGTCAGGGTCAAAGAAATTGTTAACCTTTGTTTCAGCATGATGTGCCTAGCAAAGCAAACTCGATTTCCATACACAAACTAATACACGTCTCTGATCCCGGAGAACCTTCTTTTCATATAATTTGCATTCACATTTTTGTTTCAGGGTTTAGGGCACATATTTTCTTAGTATTTGATTAGGGACCTGGTTTTAGCGGAAAAGGCTGTGGGCCAGAAGACCAGCTCGCTACTGTTGGTTCTGTCCAGAATGCTTTGGTATGCACAGGGTCGATGGTTGCAAATTGTGGAAATGAATACTTGTGGTTTAGGAACCAGGCAGTTGTCATTCTAGATGAGATGAGATGTCAAGTTCAGACTCTCACTTCCTGAAAAGGGTCCTCTCCTAATATGTCACAAGTGGAAGGCTTGCATACAGGCAAATATGCAAGCTGCAAACTGAAATGAGGAATACGAACGCCATTGTACTGCCTGTGGCAAAACTAGACGATCCTGTTCTTTCCCTCTGCCCAGCAGCCATCAGCTTCTTTCAGAGGCCGGATGCTGCTTTACTTAATGCTAGCCTAATAACTACCGAAACTGTGATTTCTGTTAAAATTAATCTTTTTTAAAAAAATTAATCTTTTCAACCACTTATTCATGTGCAGCAGGAGCAGTCGATGGCACATGGACTGCTTAAGCGAACTACTTTTAACACAAAGAGAAAGATTTTAGTTTGGCCTTAATTTTATATGATTTTAATTATGTGCGTGTCTGAGAATGACACAATTTTGCTTTACTTTTCCTTGGGGGGACATCAAGGAATTCTCAACTCCTTCCAGGGATCAGTCTCAATACACTGTGTGGTCTGCTTCATCACCTCTCTGTTCAATTCTCATAGGGCCAGTTGGACTTTAATTTGATGTAGTGGAAAAGGTGTGTGTGTGTGTGTGTGAGAGAGAGAGTGTGTGTGTGTGTGTGTGTGTGTGTGTGTGTGTGTACATACATATGTGCCCCCCTTGTAAGGAGGGAAAGACACAGAATTCTAGACTTAGCACTAAAGAATGAAGGAGTATAACCTTTAAAATCTGTGAGTCACTATGTGGTGTACCTGTAACCTATATAACATGAGATATCAACTATGTCTCAATCAATAAAATAAAATAATGAAGGAGAATCATCATGGAAATTTCCAAAATCAATAAACACGAAAGGATCTACATTTCATTATTAATAAAAACTTTATTTTAGACAATCTTGTTCTATTTTCCTGTAAAGAACAGCTTTCCAGAAGTGCCCACTGAGAAGGTAGGAAACTGCGTTTTTCTTCTCTGCTGTCTGGGAAGAAAAGAATAGGGCAGCCTTAGGTGAAGAGTAAAAGGGAAAAGCACGAGGAATTTTGGAAGGAGAAAAGACTCCAGGACTGAGAAGTAGGTCTTTGTTTTATTTATACAGATTGTTTTTTTTTTTTTTTCCGGCAACTTCTGTTTTGAAAAATTCAAGATGCAGAAGGGTAGAGAAAATAGTTCAGTGAACACCTGTATATCCACCCAGCCAGATTAAACAAATTGTTCAGATGTCCCTATTTTTGCTTTATTCACCCAATTTATTCCTCTGTTCAGCTATCACTTGGCCCTCTATCTCCTCATCTCTCTATTCCATGCATTCATTCAACCACCCACCTACTGATATGTCTTCCTGTCTCTTTTTCTAGAGCCTTTGGAAAATAAGTAGCAGATATCATCAGCTTTGATTCATAAATACTTTGGCATGCATTGCTTCAAAATAAGGACATCCCCCAGTGTATTATTATCACACTTAAAATCATTAAAAATAATTCCTTCATATTATAAAATATTCATGTTTGCTGAGTTTTTATTTCAGTTACTAATATATTCATCATTTTGACATTTTTTTAAATTGCCTCTTTCCTACTTATATATTAAAGCTTCTTTCAAAAAACATCTTTCAAAAACTATTAAATATAGTTGTCTATATTGTGCCTAGTAATTCCAATATCTAAAATTTAGTATGTCTGTTTCAGATGTGTCCTCTTTTTGCTGAATTTCACTGAGATGTCTGTTTCTTGTGTGTTCTCTGAGGTTTGAATGAGAGCTGCCCGTTTCCCTTGGGAGTTTATTAGTGGCAATTCTTTGAGGTTTGGTTTGAACTGGAATCTTTGGGAGAGGATGTATCTTGACTCTGTTTGCAATGAAACTGAGACTACTTTAATGTAATTCTCTGTTGAGATGTTTTAGATCACATGGCCAGTGTACATTTAGACTGAAAACTCATTTAAAGGCCAGACTACCATCATAAAATCCTAAAGGAAGTTTCTTTTTCATTCATCCAACACCAGCTTTGAGATGGATGTATAATTTTTGTTTTGTTTCATTTTGGTTTTGGTCTCCTTTTGTGCAAGATATATTTATTTCCCTTTGGGGTCTCAGCTTAACATAAAGGTTTTCCTGTTAGATTTCAGCTTGGATGTCCCTGGACTTCGTCATATTCCCAGGGTTCAGCACAACTCTCCCAGAATAGAGCCAATTTGGGACTGGCTTGCTTTTTAGGTTTTCAGGTTCCCCTTTTGGGGTACACTCAGTAATATGGTGATCATACTGCCAAAAGGAGGTGTCCTGTAAATTATTCCTTAAGATCAGAGGGGAGAATATTAAAAAAAATGACTTTCTCCTCAGTTTAGTTCAGTCGCTCAGTCGTGTCCTACTCTTTACGACCCCACGGACTGCAACACGCTGGGCCTCCCTGTCTATCAATAACTCCTGGAGTTTACCTGAACTCATGTCCATCAAGTCAGTGATGCCATCCAACCATCTCATCCTCTGTCATCCCCTTCTCCTCCTGTCCTCAATCTTTCCCACCATCAGGGTCTATTCAAATGAGTCAGCTCTTCACATCAGGTGGCCAAAGTACTGGAGCTTCAGCCTCAGCATCAGTCCTTCCAGTGAACACCCAGGACTGATCTCCTTTAGCATGGACTGGTTGGATCTCCTTGCAGTCCAAGGGACTCTCAAGAATCTTCTCCAGTACCAGAGATCAAAAACATCAATTCTTCAGTGCTCAGCTTTATGCACAGTCCAACTCTCACATCCATACATGACTAACTGGAAAAACCATAGCCTTGACTAGATGAAACTTTGTTGCAAAGTAATGTCTCTGCTTTTGAATATGCTATCTAGGTTGGTCATAACTTTCCTTCCAAGGAGTAAGCGTCTTTTAATTTCATGGCTGCAATCACTATCTGCGGTGATTTTGGAGCCCAGAAAAATAAAGCCAGGCACTGTTTCCACTGTTTCTCCATCTATTTCCCATGAAGTGATGGGACCAGATGCCATGATCTTCGTTTTCTGAATGTTGAGCTTTAAGCCAACTTTTTCACTGTCCTCTTTCACTTTCATCAAGAGGCTCTTTAGTTCTTCTTCACTTTCTGCCATAGGGTGGTGTCATCTGCATATCTGAGTTTATTGATATTTCTCCCAGCAATCTTGATTTCAGCTTGTGCTTCATCCAGTCCAGCATTTCTCATGATGTACTCTGCATATAAGTTAAATAAGCAGGGTGACAATATACAGCCTTGACATACTCCTTTTCCTATTTGGAACCAGTCTGTTGTTCCGTATCCAGTTCTAACTGTTGCTGCCTGACCTGCATACAGGTTTCTCAAGAGACAAGTCAGGTGGTCTGGTATTCCCATCTTTTTCAGAATTTTCCACAATTTATTGTGATTGTCTGACACAGTCAAAGGCTTTGGCATAGTCAATAAAGCAGAAATAGATGTTTTTCTGGAACTCTCTTGCTTTTTTGATGATCCAGAGGATGTTGGCAATTTGATCTCTGGTTCCTCTGCCTTTTCTAAAATCAGCTTGAGCATCTGGAGGTTCATGGTTCATGTATTACTGAAGCCTGGCTTGGAGAATTTTGAGCATTACTTTGCTAGCGTGTGAGATGAGTGCCATTGTGCGGTAGTTTGAGCATTCTTTGGCATTGTGTTTCTTTGGGACTGGAATGAAAACTGACCATTTCCAGTCCCGTAGCCACTGCTGAGTTTTCCAAATTTGCTGGCATATTGAGTTTCTCCTAGGGAAAGACAATTTCAACATGAGTTTAATGTCTTGTCTTGAAGTAGTCTAGAATACTGATGGTATACAAACCTTTGCGATGAGGTTTTTTACTTTACTGTAATAAAAAACATTAAACAGGGCTTCCCTGGTAGCTCACTGGTAAAGAATCCACTTGCCAGTGTGGGAGACATTGGTTCAATCCCTGGTCTGGGAAGATCCCACATGCTGCAGAGCAACTAAAGCCTGTGTGCCACAACTATTGAATCTGTGCTCTAGAGCGTGGGAACTGCAACTGTGGAGCCCACACACCACAACTACTGAAGCCTGTGTCCCAGAGCCCTGCTCCACTGCAGTGAGAAGCCCGCACACGGGAACAGAGAGTAGCCCCTGCTCGCAGCAACTAGAGATAAGCCCATGCAACAGCAAAGACCCAGCACAGCCAAAAATAAATAAATAACATTCAAAACAGAAAACATTAAACAAAGGATCAACTTCATTTGATCTTGTACCAGATGCTCAGTTTTGTTTTTTATTTCCTACAGCAAATGGGGGTTACACTAAAAACGAATGCTTTGCCCATTTAAAACCAGGGAAACTAAATAATGACCAAATATTTGGGTGAACTCCGGGAGTTGGTGATGGACTGGGAGGCCTGGCGTGCTGTGATTCATGGGGTCGCAAAGAGTTGGACATGACTGAGCGACTGAACTGAACTGAACTGAATGATCAAACTAAATAAGATGTGGTTTCTACTCTTAATCTCAGGAAAATGTTTCTTTAGACAGCCCCAAGAGGCAATTCCATAAGGAAAGTGAGGGCAAAAGGTGACTTTGATGGTTGTGATCTTTAGAATAGACTGTAAGAAGCCAAATGTCTAGCAAGTAAGCTACTCAGATGAAGTTCTACAATTTGAGTGACCATCACCATCAACCAACCTGAAAATTCAAAAATGTTGGAAAGTGAAAAAATAAATCTGATAGATAATTTGATCTTAAAATTTGATACCAGATGATATAGAAAACAATATCTTTCTTCTGTTGCTTTTTTTCCAGTTTGGTTCACTAATAAAATCCAAACCTTGAGTTTGGATGTAAAGTGAAAGTCTCTCAGTCATGTCTGACCCTTTGCAACTCCATGGACTGTAGGCTGCCAGTCACCTCTGTCTATGGAATTCTCCAGGCCAGAATATTGGAGTGGGTAGCTATTTCCTTCTCTAGGGGATCTTCCCAACCCAAGGATCAAACCCAGGTCTCCCACATTGCAGGCAGATTCTTTACCAGCTGAGCCACCTAGAGAGCAGAAGAATGCGGGAGTGGGTAGACTATCCCTTCTCCAGTGGATCTTCCCAACCCGGGAATCGAACCAGGGTCTCCTGAATTTCAAGCAGATTCTTTACCAGCTGAGCTACTAGGGAAGCCCTTGGATGTAAGTACATATTCAAATAAGACAATAAAATATTAGGACAAACTTCCAAGTCCATTTCCTCCAGAATGATTCCATAGTGATGATAGAAATACATGGATGAACTATTAGCTTTTTTTTTTTCCCTTCTCAAGATGTATGAATTAATGTGTCTCTTTTGGTTACTTGATTATAGCCTCCAAGGCATATCAGAAAATGTAGATATCAAGTTCCTGAAAATCACGGCGTTGTTTCTCCCAGGGAGGCCGGAGTTAGTTGTCAACAAAAACATACCCAAGTCAACTGGATAAGGACTTTATGGATCTTTTAATTCTTGAAAGTGAAAGTGAAGTTGCTCAGTCATGTCCAACTCTTTGCCATCCCATGGACTGTAGGCTTCTCCGTCCATGGGATTTTCCAGGCAAGAGTACTGTAGTGGGTTGCAATTTCCTTCTCCATTTTAATTCTTGAGTCTTCTTTAGAAAACTCCTCAAGTATGGATGTAGAGGAAGTACCCCTTTTCAAAATAAGATGATTTTATTTAGTACTTTTAAACAAATCGATGACATGCCCTTAAGTCCTTTCCTCTGTCTCTTTAGCAGTCCACTGAGAAGCAGTGAAGCAGGACTGAAGAGGTGGGAACGTTTTGAACTGGACAAGATAGAGCACCTTTGGCTCTTGAGCCTGCTCCAAAGTGCTCCGGGCTGCACCGCCAGTCCAGAGGTGCCCAGTGGAGCCTGAGCTTGTAGAGTATCTTTGTGTACTTCATTTGAACTTGCCCTCTGGCCTGGTGTTGGAGGGTTTTTGGCACCAGGATTTATGAACTTCAACATCACCATCAGTTCAGTTCAGTTCAGTCACTCAGTCATGTCGGACTCTCTGTGACTCCATGGACTGCAGCACGCCAGGCCTCCCTGTCCATCACCAACTCCCAGAGTTTACTCAAACTCATGTCCATTGAGTTGGTGATGCCATCCAACCATTTCATCCTCTGTCGTCCCCTTCTCCTGCCTTCAATCTTTCCCACCATCAAGGTCTTTTCAAATGAGTCAGCTCTTCACATCAGGTGGCCTAAGTATTGGAGTTTCAGCTTCAACATCAGTCCTTCCAATGAACACCTAGGACTGATCTCCTTTATTTTATTTTATTTTTTTGAAATATAAATTTATTTATTTTTAATTAGAGTTTAATTACTTTACAATATTGTATTGGTTTTGCCATACATCAACATGAATCCGCCACGGGTATACACATGTTCTCCATCCTGAACCCCCCTCTCACCTCCCTTCCTGTACCATCCCTCTGGGTCATCCCAGTGCACCAGCCCCAAGCATCCTGTATCATGCATCGAACCTGGACTGGTGATTTGTTTCATATATGATATTATACATGTTTCAATGCCATTCTCCCAAATCATCCTACCCTCTCCCTCTCCCACAGAGTCCAAAAGACTGTTCTATACATCTGTGTGTCTTTTGCTGTCTCACATACAGGGTCATTGTTACCATCTTTCTAAATTCCATATATATGCATTAGTACACTGTATTGGTGTTTTTCTTTCTGGTTTACTTGACTGGTTGGATCTCCTTGAAGTCCAAGGGACTCTCAAAAGTCTTCTCCAACACCACAGTTCAAAAGCATCAATTCTTCAGCGCTCAGCTTTCTTCACAGTCCAACTCTTACATCCATACATGACTAACTGGAAAAACCATGGCCTTGACTCGACGGACATTTGTTGACAAAGTAATGTCTCTGCTTTTGAACATGCTGTCTGGGTTGGTCGTAACTTTCCTTCCAAGGAGTAAGCGTCTTTTAATTTCATGGCTGCAGTCACCATCTGCAGTGATTTCCTGCCCATAGTAGTAGGTATAGTAGTCATCTGAGTTAAATTTACCCATTCCAGTCTATTTTAGTTCGCTGATTCCTAAAATGTCGATGTTCACTCTTGCCTATTTGACTACTTCCAATCTCCTGTTTGACCACTTCCAATTTGTCTTGATTCATGGAACATTCCATGAATATCCAACACAAGTTCCTGTGGAATATTGCTCTTTATAGCATCGGACCTAGTTTCTATTACCAGTCACAAACATCACCATCAGCCATCTAGAAATTCTTCACTTTATCTCTTCTCTTCCTTCTGTTCTCAGTGCCACCATCTTGAACTAGACCCTCAATTCCAGCCTGCACTGCACTGCTTATTGTTAAAATTCTAACACATTAAAATACCACCTCTCATCTCTCCTTACACCTGTCCCCAGGGTGTATGGCACTCTGTCAAGTCCAATATGGCAAGCACAATTCAACTTGCCCTGTGCTCAAAAATATTCAGTGGCTCTCATGATGGATGGCTACACAGAAAAAGTCCAAACTCCATAATTTTGTTTTAAGTCCCTCCAGGACCTGGCCCTCACTTCCTCATCCAGCTTTAGCTGTCTCTTACAACTCACTAATAAGAACTCTATATCTTGGTTACATTCCCTTATTGTTTATAACTCTCTGTGAGAATCACATCATAAACATCAAAGCCAACAAAGATCATTATTTTTGTATTGTGAAACCTCAGAGGGAAAGGTTAAGGAAACACACCAATGGATGAAGGAAACTTATTTAAGGATGTAAATTTCCTGAAACAGAAACTTGGCACGTTCTTTTTTATACTTTGGTCACAATAGGTGGTTTAGACAGAGCGATGTGACTAAATCCATCCCACCTGGAAGCAAAAGGTCATCCTGCATAGGGAGTTTCCTCTTCATACGAATCCTTCCTGCAACTTCCTTTCTCTGCTATTTTCTTTTGAACTCTCCTCTTTGATTTTTGTTATTAACACTCCTGCTGTCCCACGTTCCTAAATATTTATCATCCTCAGAACAGCTGGATTTATTTCGATGGATGTTTCATTGTTTGTTATGCAAACACAGCATCACTTTGGACAAGATTTTCAGTTGATGGATATTCTGAGAGTTTATTATGCGTGGATGGTCTTGTCCATCACAGAATCCCCAGTCAATTTTGGCAGCCTCTGGCACTCACATGTTTATTACTCTAGAATTCACTTTGTTCACTAATTCTAACCCCTAGTTTCCTTTCTTTTTAAAAATCTTGTGATCAAACCAATAATTTTATATTAAAATATTACCTGGTTATGTGTCTTGAATCTCTTTTTCTTTTAGCTTTATTTTGGGGGTATATTCTACCATTTATACAGTATATCAACACATTACTTCATTATTTGTTAAGAAATAAATGCACATAAGACCTTCCCTGGTGGCTCAGAAGGTAAAGAATCCACCTGCAATGTGGGAGACCTGGGTTTGATCTTTAGGTTGGGAAGATCCCCTGGAGGAGGGCAGGGCAAACCCACTCCAGTATTCTTGACTGGAGAATCTCCAAGAACAGAGGAGCCTGGTGGGCTACAGTTCATGGGGTCACAAAGAGTTGGACATGCCTGAGTGAGTAAGGACACAAATGCATATAAATTGATGATGGACACTTTTTAAATGAGAGGGATGCATGATCAGATGATATTAGAAGTTTGGAGACCATTTTTTCAAACCATAGGTTTGACATTTATCATGTTTAAGCATATGTGATTATCCTTTTTTTAAACAGATTTGTGGAAGTATAATATACCCTACTTGCAGTCATGAAGACCATCAACATCATTCAATTTTAGCACATTTCTGTGATCTCAGAAAGCTCCTGGGTGTCTGTTCACAGGCATTCCTTGTCCCCACCTTCAGCCCCAGGCAACTAATGATCTTTCTGTCCCTGTAGATCTGCCTTTTTTAGACTCTGCGTGTAAATGGAATCATATGATTTGGGCTCATTTGTAACTGGCTTCTTTCACTTAGCATGTGTTTTTGAGGTTCATTATGTTGCAGTTTGTATTGATGCTTCATTCATTTATGTTTCAGAACAACATATACAGATATCCTGTACAAATAGCTTACATTTTGCTTATCCGTTTACCAGTCCATGGTCATTTGGATTGCTTCCACTGTTTTGGCTGTTATGATACAGAAGTACTGCTAGGAACACTCATGTAGATATGTTTTGATTTCTCTTGAATGATTTCCTAAGAGGGAATTGCTGGGTCATATGGCAGCTTCATGTTTAACTTTTTAACAAACAGAAACACTGTTTTCCAAAGTGGCTGTACTATATTACATCTCATCAGCCAGGGGTGAGGATTACAGTTTTTCCACATCCTCCTCATCAACACTTGTTATTGTTTTTTTTGGATTATAACCATCCTGGTGGGTGTTTTCATTTGCTTTCCTCTAATGACTGATGATGTGGAGCCTGTTTTAAACATATACTTTCACTGAGGAAAGTTTTATTCAAATCTTTTGCTGATTGTCTTTTTATACCTTTTCCAAAAACGTGAACCTTCTGTGGAGATAGGAGCAATATTTATACTTCTTTGAACCCCAAATGCCTGCTGGTACATTATAGGGTCACTCACATAATGGTGGTCCAAATGTCCAAAAGAATGATGATGATTTTATAAATTAAATGGAAAAAAATAATCTCATGTTTTATCTCAGAGATTCACAAACTCAAGCACCCACAGTCACCATGCTGGTAACATAAATGGGCAATTTGGGCTGACTATATATAGGAAAATGGGGAGTGATGGAGAGAGCAAGCCTTACTGTTGAGAGCATAGCACTGAAACATATATGTTGCTGCTGCTGCTGCTAAGTCGCTTCAGTCGTGTCCGACTCTGTGTGACCCCATAGACGGCAACCCACCAGGCTCCCCCGTCCCTGGGATTCTTCAGGCAAGAGCACTGGAGCGGGTTGCTATTTCCTTCTCCAGTGCATGAAAGTAAAAAGTGAAAGGGAAGTTGCTCAGTCATGTCCGACTCTTAGCGAACCCATGGACTACAGCCTACCAGGCTCCTCCATCCATGGGATTTTCCAGGCAAGAGTACTGGAGTGGGGTGCCATTGCCTTCTCCAACACATACGTTACCATATGCAGAATAGATAACCAGTGCAAGTTTGATGTATGACGTAGGGCACCCAGAGCCACTGCTCTGTGACAGCCTGGAGGGATGGTTTGTGGAGGGACTTGGGAGGCAGAGCTCAGGATGGAGGGGATACGTGTATGCCTATGGCCAATTCATATTGATGTATGGCTAAAACCATCACAATGTTGTAAAGTAATTATCCTCCAATTAAAATAAATAAGTCTATTTAAAAAAGAAAATAAAATTATAAAAAGACATTTAAGTTCATTAAAAAAAAAATCACTGTAACAATAGCCAACATGTGGAAACCACGTAAATGTCCATTGACAGATGAGTGGATCAAGAAGATGTAGTATATATACACAAAGGAATACTCCTTAGCCATAAAAAGAACAAAATAATGCCATTTGCAGCAACAGGGATGGAACTAGAGCTTGTCATATGAAGTGAAGTAAGTCAAAAAGAGAAAGACAAATATCATATGATGTCACTTTATATGTGGAATCTAAAATATGCCACAAATGAACTTATATGAAACTGAAACAGACTCATAGGCATAGAGAACAGATTTCTAATTGTCAAAGGGGAAGGGAAGGTAGGAGAGGGATGGATTGGCGGCTTGGGGTTAACAGGTGCAAACTTTTATATATAGAATGGATAAACATCAGGATCCTACTGTATAGCACAGGGAACTACAGTCAATATTCTGTGATAAACCATAATTAAAAAAAGAAGATGTATGTATATAACTGAATCACTTTGCTATATGGCAGAAATTAACACATTGTAAGTCAAATACATTTCAATGAAGGAAAAATCACTGTGCAGCCAAGAAATTTATTTATCACTGGATTTGACCTGCAGGGATGCCAGATTGATACATCTGATAGGCGTACACCAGATCCTTCATCATTGAACCTAATTCGGGAGAAGGCAGCCTACCATTCAGACTGTGTTTCCCCATCACTCTGTTGCTATGAGAGTCTTTTATGAGTGATTCCACTGCCTTCTAATAAGTCTTCTTTTCTCAAGCTTTCCATGGCCCATTAGGCAACAACCAGAGGTATATTTTTTGAAACCCTGTGGATGATACTGCTGCTGCTGCTGCTGCTAAGTCGCTTCAGTCGTGTCTGACTCTGTGCAACCCCATAGACAGCAGCCCACCAGGCTCCCCCATCCCTGGGATTCTCCAGGCAAGAATATTGGAGTGAGTTGCCATTTCCTTCTCCAATGCATGCATGCATGCTAAGTCGCTTCAGTCATGTCCGACTCTGTTCGACCCCATGGACAGCAGCCCACCAGGCTCCTCTGTCCACAGGATTCTCCAGGCAAGAATCCTGGAGTGGGTTGCCATTTCCTTCTCCACTGGATGATACTGGCACACTGCAAACCCTTCAGAGACTCCTCACTACTCTTTGGATCAACTTGAAACGCTCCAACGTGGCCCCTGAGGGGAACTGACCTGAGCTGGTTTCAGTGGTTCCAATGCTCAGTGCACATGTTCATCATCGGCTCTCTGCTCCTGCAATTTTATCTTCCTGTAGGATGCCCCCTGCACCTTGTGCTTCCACTTTCAGCTGATAACTCCCTCTTATCTCAGCTTGTATTTGGTATTTATAGTCCCCTCCTATAAACTCCCATGTTGTTGTTCAGTTGCTGAGTTGTGTCTGACTCGCTGTGACCCCATGGACTGCAGCACGCCAGACTTCCCTGTCCTTCACTATCTCCCTGAATTTGCTCAAACTCATGTTCATTGAGTCAGAGATGCCATCCAACCATCTCACCCCTTCTCCTCTTGCCCTCAATCTTTCCCAGCATCATAGTCTTTTCCAATGAGTTGGCTCCCATAGGATCCTATATTTCTCTTGTCAGGGTACACTTCACATTTTATCATTTCCTGTTTTCTTGCTCAATTTCTCTGCTATTTGAGGACAAGGGCTATATTACACTTGTTCACTGATGGATTATCAGTGATCAGAACTTTTGGTTGCAAAGAAGAATCCAAAAAGACTTAGAAAATGAACTTATGGTTAAGAGGCAGAGAGGGTTGAGCGAGGGTAGGGATAGATTGGATAGATTTCAATGCTATATTGAAAATAGATAACCAACAAGGACCTACTGTTATGTCAAATGAAATCATGTATAAGGGGCTCTCCACGATCTTCACCAGGGCTTCCCTGGTGGCTAGGATAGTAAAGAATCCACCTGCAATGCAGGAGACCTGGATTTGATCCTGGGTCGGGAAGATCCCCTGGAGAAGGAAAAGGCAATTCACTCCAGCATTCTGGCCTAGAGAATGCCATGGACAGAGAAGCCTGGAGGGCTACAGTCCATGGGGTCACAAAGAGTCAGACAGGACTGAACAACTTTCATTTTCACTTTTCTTTTTTTCCTGGGGTCCTCTTGGGGGATGACATGATGCAATGGTGAAGTCTGTAAGCCTGAATAGAAATGATGTAATAAAATTCCTGCATATATGCACACAAAGTTGATATCTGATTTTTCACTCATAATCTCCTCTGAGTCTGAAGCTTGAAAAATAGCATTCCCTCCCCCCCACCCCCCAGCTTTGGGTTTACTGTAGCTGCTCAAGGAGATAAGATATGGAGCCTGGAGATGAGAAACTAGATAGTGTGATTCTGAGCTGTAGAGCCATCCACATTTTTGTCTGACGGGTCTTTTCATTCTGGTTTATCGCTGTGCCCCCAACGACCCATTTCCTTCCTCCAGCAGAGTCCTAGGGGAATAGTAAGCACTTACCTAAGGCACCATTTGCTACAATATGCAAAGTGTGTGCATGTGTGTTCAGTGGAGTCCAACTCATGCAATGCTATGAACTGTAGCCCTCCAAGTTCCTCTGTCTGTGGGATTTTCCAGGCAAGCACACTGGAGTGGGTAGCCATTTCCTTCTCCAGGGGATCTTCCCGGCCCAGGGATTGAACCCACATTTCCTGCATCTCCTGCATTGGCAGATTCTTTACCACTGTGCTACCTGGCTGATGGTTACCAAATCATGGGCTTAATCCTCACCCAAGGAAACTCGGTGCTAGGGGTGGTGGAGATCTGTCAATGACCAAAATATGACTATTTTCTTGATTGGAAGGGCTTAGGTCTTCTGCAAGCCTAGCTTAGCAGGTTGAAAGCTGCTTGAAAGCTAGCAACTTTCAAGGAAGTTACATTTGGGTAGAAGTTTTTTCAAGTGACTTTTAAAAACTTGACTTTAAATGACATCTCTGAATCCCATTGATGATTCAGTCTTGGGTTCCAAGTCTTGAGAGTCTCAGGAAATGTGAGTTGAAGATGGAAGTGCTTTGTGCTATACCTTTTCCCCATCCTTCGTGGGCAGGATCAGATCTCTTTTATAGAGTGTGACAGGTAAATTCTCCAGATTCTAGGATGAGTAAAATCTGGTTTGTGAAGTCGCTCTTTCAAATTGTCTCTTGTGAAGCTGTTGGCAATACCACAAAGGTGATAATTTGGGTGCGGGGTTGGGTGGGCCGTGGTGAGGGTGGTGGCTTGCTTTTGGTGTTAGGATTTCCTCAATCTTTATAACTCTTGAGTCAAAAATAAAAAAGTGGGGGAGAGTAAGAGGACTTCTGATTTCTCAGTATTACTAATTATCATGGACTAAATTTAAGACTATTTTAGCATTTTACTTCGGAGAAGGCAGTGGCAACCCACTCCAGTGTTCTTGCCTGGAGAATCCCAGAGACGGGGGAGCCTGGTGGGCTGCCGTCTATGGGGTCACACAGAGTCGGACACGACTGAAGTGACTTAGTAGTAGTAGTAGCATTTTACTTATTTGGCATAGTTGGAGAATGAGAGGCTTCCTATTAAGTGAGTTATTATATTAAGGGATCTTACCTTATTCAACATATAATTAATTATATTTATAATTATAGAACTACCTTACTAAGCATTGTATAGAAGCCATGATGGAACGGCATACTGATAACTTAGCTTCATCATTAAAAACACCAGATTTAATGCATTTATGTGTCCAGAGCCTCAGTTGAGGCTTAGGTCTAGCTGATCCTTAAATAAATGGGTCCAGGCCGTTTTTTTTTGTTTGTTTTCTTTCTAAATTCCAGAGTCTCTTCTTTAAGAAGAATTTTTATGTCTCATTTGTGTTATCAGGCTGTGGTCTCTCCCTTTTTTCTGCAAATACCAGGTCTCTTAGCAATTCACTCTCATTCCAAATTTTGAGCCTGTGGCTTCAGACTTTACCATGGGCTAGACAATCAGATCACTAAGCTTGTTTAAGCTTACGTAAGAGCAATTAGGCCCAGGGATACTCTCCTAGGGGTGAGACAGAGGAGATTTCCTATATGGAATGTGTTATATCTAATTTGGCTAATTTTTAAAATTCTGGGCTTATTTTCTGTTATAGGTGATTGAAGATAGAAAAACTCTGTAGAAGTGATGTGTTCTCTCATTACCTCTGAATGTCTGACTGCTTAAAGGACAGGATTCTGGAATTGATTGCTACATTCTATTTCCCCACCACTCCCCTGCCCCTTTCCGGGTTGTAAGGATGCTCATGATGAGAGAGACAGAAAGAGGAAAGGGAAAGTGAGAAAGTCGGGGGAGAGAATGAACGTTACAGGGGCTCATCACAGGCCCATGGCCCAGTTTTCACCTTTCAGAAATCCAATTTTTCAGTTCTTCCAGACGTTATCAGATTGTAAAATAAATCACACCAACTGTGTTAGCTTCTTATTGCTGCCATAACAAATTACCACAAATTCAGTGGCTGAAAAGCACACGTTTAGAGACTTCCCTGGTGGTCCAGTGGTTAAGACTTTGCCTTCTAATTCAAGGGGTGCAGGTTAGGTCCCTGGTCGGGGAGCTAAGATCCACACGCCTCCAGGCCAGAAAAAGTTAAAACATCAAGGAGAAGCAATATTGTAACAAATTCAATAAAGACTTTAAAAATGATTCACACCATGGCTCAGAAGGTAAAGAGCCTGCCTGCCAATGCAGCAAGTTCAGTTCAGTCTCACAGTCATGTCCAACTCTTTGCGACCCCATGAACCGCAGCATGCCAGGCTTCCCTGTCCATCACCAACTCCTGGAGTCCACCCAAACCCATGTCCATTGAGTTGGTGATGCCATCCAACCATCTTATCCGCCATCATCCCCTTCTCTTCCTGCCCTCAATCTTTCCCCAAGTGGACCTCTTCTTCCATCATTGCATTAATTCTCTGACATTGGCCGTCCCAGCTCCCTCTTGTAAGAACCATTGTGATTACATTGAACCCATCCATATAATCCAGGGTAATTTTCTCACTTGGAGATTGTTCATTTCACCACATCTGTGAAATCTCTCTTTCCACATAAGGCAACCTGTTCACTGGTTCTGGAATTAGGACTTTGACATCTTTGGTGAGGGGAGGGGGAAACATTACTGAGCTCACCACACTAACAAACCCACAATGTGCTGATTTAAAAACCAGATGGCAGTTTATAATGTATAATCTTAAGATATCTGATAGGATAAGTGGAATTATCTTTTTACACAGGATGCTCACTTCTGACAGGATTCTGGTCATGTGAAGAGAATAATAGGGGCTTGCTTGATAAACTTAGAATTACACCAATGAATGTTGCCAAAAAATGACAGTAGCTTGACAAATTGCCCTTTGTAGTATACAAATATTTCTACTCAGCTAGTCAGTACTGTCTGTTAGAAGTGGTTTTTAAAAAAATGTTTCTTGAGTTTGATATCCTGACACTCAGATTCCCTGTTTCTTCTCTAACAAAGAATCCATAATTGTTGTTATAATAATGTCTCCTAGTGTACAGACAATGTGATGCACCTGTGTTAAATTTGTCTGTAATCTACACCTTACAGGCAGTTGGGCTTCCCTGGTGGCTCAGATGGTAAAGAATCTGCCTGCAATGCGGGAGACCCAGATTCAATCCCTGGGTGGGAAAGATCCCCTGGAGAAGGAAATGGCAACCCACTCCAGTCTTCGTGCCTGGAGAATCCCATGGACAGAGGAGCATGGTGGGCTATAGTCCACAGGGTCGAAAGGATTCACACGACTGAGTGATTAACACTCTTATAGGTAGTTGAAATGCCTTGGTCAGAACCCATATTCTAGGGTAAAGAGCTAGCATCTGAAGTGTCGTAATAAGGAACTAACTCTTCCATTACTTACTATTTCAAGTCTCTGGAAATCTCTGCTGAGAGATTCATCAATTAGCAACTGGGATGTAGGAAATAACTTTTCCTACAATGAGTGATTTGCAATGAGTGATCTGCAAGGTAAGTGAAATGTTGGCTGGGTCCTAGTACCTTTAGTGAACAAGACATAAGATCCCGGAAGTCCAGCGGGCTGCCGTGGTCAGTGTGGAGTCAAGGTCTAGAGTCATCTTAGTCCTTCATCACTCTGCTTTGTGGAGGATGCTGATGTCACACCAGGACCTGGATGGTCCAGCCTGCAAATGAGCTTTCTACCGGCCTGAGAGTGAAACTTCCATGTAAGGTACTTGTAGAGAGCCTGGGGGCAGGGAGGGGACTTTCCTGAACTTTGAGAATATGTCTCATGGTTTTTTGACACCTGCTGGTTAGTAAATACTCTTATATTTTTCGGAAATTGGACTAAGACTTGCTTTGCTCGTAACCTATCACCTAGTATTGATCTTTTGGAAAGCTGTGTGTCCAGAAGGAAGAATTAGTAGGTGCTTGGTTTTCCAGCTTTATTAGCGGTGACATAACCCAAAGAGCTGGTTAAAACACAGGTGGCTATGCCCAAGCCTCTGAGTCAGTAGGTCTTGGGTGGAGGGTTGAGAATTTGCATTTCTTTCAGGGTCCAAGTGATGTTGCTTCTACTGGTTGGGGGTGACTCTTTGAGAACCTCTGAACTTGGTTTTGCTATGGCTTCAAACAACAAAGGTCTATCTCTTGCTCACACTACATGTCCCTGTGGCTTGGTTGGAGGCTGTGCTCTGCATTATGGCTGAGCTCATTTTACAACCCAGGCTGATGGAACGTTACTGCTTGTGGCATATATGTGAAAGAGTTCTGATGGATATCACGCTGGTAATTAAAAGACACCTCAAAATTCATTAGCTGGAGACTTCCCTGGTGGTCCAGTGGCTAAGATTCTACTCTTCCATTGCAGGGGGTCTAAGTTTGATTCCTGGTTAGGGAACTAGATCCCACGAGCTGCAACTAAAGATCCCACCTGCCTCAGCTAAGACCTGGTGCAGCCAAATAAATAAATGTGTGCATGCTCAGTCGCTTCAGTTGTGTCTGACTCTTTGCGACCCCATGGACTGTAGCCTGCCAGGTTCCTCTGTCCTTGGGGATTCTCCAGGTAAGAATACTAGAGTGGGTTGCATGCCCTCCTCCAAGGGATCTTCCTGACCCAGGGATCAAAGCCGCATGTCTTATGTCTCCTGCATCGGCAGGCATGTTCTTTACATTTAGCGCCACCTGGGAAGCCCAAATCAATAAGTTAAAAAAATTCATTGGCCAGGACTAATCACATGACTATCCCTCCATGTGAGTGCCAGGAAGTACAATTTTACCGTGTCCCAGAGGAGGGTCTCTGAATATTTGTAAAATAGTACTAAAAATTACTGCAACTACTACCCAACTTTGACCAACGGGACCTGGTAACAGGTGATGAATCAAACTGGCTTGTCAGTTCACTCTGTCTGGGCACCGTATAGCTGATGTCCTCACTGACCTTGGTTATTGCTAAGTCTCCTCAAGTAGAATTTGAATTGATACTAAACATGTTGGTGCGATACTTACAAGGCATCTCTAACTTGGTTCCTCTTAGGTATAGGGTTGATCTATTTCTCTCTCTCTACCCATTTTTTTATTCTTAGATTTTATTGCAGATATGATCTTTTCTGACTTTCTTCTTGAATTTTGGAGATAGACTTGGCCTTGTGGGCTTGCTGCCCTGATGGGCTGACTGCAGCCGTATGACAACAAAGTCAGAAAATTTGAGTCATCAGCAATACTTGCTTTGTGGCTCTCCGTTCCTCCTTCTCTCCCTCTTTTCTTTCCTTCTTCCTTTCCTTTCTTTCTCAGGCAGCTTTGCAATCTGTTTAACCATCTATGAAACTCCAACAATATCATATATCACTTAAGCAAAAATTTAAAATTTTGACTCCAAAATTACTTTTCAAGACCACTTTTCTTGCTTCAAACAATATTCCTGTTAAACACTGTCCTCTTACTGGTTCTTAATTTTTTTGGAGCCAGTCAGAAACAGTGGTTATATCTTTACCAAAGGACAAATTGAGAGGGTGCTTGTTTTGCATTCTTCGCTTCAATCACTTCAGTTCATTAGGGAAATAAAACTGTCAGCACAACATCTCTGGGTACAGAGGACATGGGTAGGGTATATGATTCAAAGGATTGCCCAAGGCTAAGGCCACAGTTTAGCTTTAATTAACTGGGACAGTCAGGGGCAGGTGCTGTAGAAGGGAACACTACTGCTATTAATATTAATTTTTTATGTGAATACAGGGAGACTCCTGGATGCATTGTTTCATAATTAATTTCCTTAAAAGTTATGAATGTCCTAAATATTCCCTAAAGGAGGGCGAGAGAGATCAATTCATTTAAAGCAGTTTAATTGTTAGAGTCTCTTCTTATGCCACATATATATACACGGCTGGAAGTTTCACTTTCTTGTGTGGGTTTTTAGAGCCGAGAATAGTTCTGCTTTTGAGATGGAAATAGTTAATGATCACTACTATGCTTTTCAGAATAGTTTCAGGGCCTTGGTGGCATTTTTAGGTTGTAGCCTGAAGCAAGGTGAAAAAAACCTGTGATTGCTTTGGGGTTTTTGATATTTAAATCAGTCATTGCAGGAAATATACAGGTATTTGTCAATCAAATAGTGTTTGCTTTTTTTTTTTTTTTAAGTTGAGCTCATCCTGCAAATTGGTTTTAGTAAGTCCAAGTATTTTGCCTCATGCAAAATGTTATATGTGTTCTACTATCTTATTCTCTTCAAAGCTGAATTTGTTTCTCTACCTATTGTTAACATTGATATCTTTATTGTCCTTTACCACAAATCTTTAAGTGGGAACAGGTAAGGCTAAACTATTTGTGTTTGCCCCTTGGCTTAGACACAGGCTGATAAATCACTTTCCGTTGAACCAGATTTTCAGGTAGGACAGAATTCACTGGAAGCTCTAGGCAATGCTGAATTCGACCTGGGTGAGTGGGAAGGGGCAGTGAGGCAGAGAGGCAAATTTTCCTTAGAGAATGTGCTCCTTTTCGTAAAATGGGGATCATAAGAGACTCTATCTTATGAGATACTGAGAAGATTAAAAGATATAAAATGCAAGCAGTAGCATGAAGAGTACGTACCTGGCAGATAGCACACACTTTGTATCTGTTGCCTTTACTTTTACATCTCTTTCCTATCTCTTCTTCCACAAATAAAGAAGCAATCAATCAACAGATATATCTTGTCATCCTCCCAGTTGTAAGACAGTGTTGAGCTTGCCAAGATGTATGAGACAAAGTCTTCTCCAAAAGGATTTAAAATGATTGGCAAGATGAATCATAAACAAGTGATGATTTAGAAAATTTATAAGAGAAAGAAATTCTCATAAGTTCCCAAATGAGTTTGGCAGAGGGCATGTGCATCAGAGAAATTCAGGGACTGGAGATGATCATACTGAGTGGAGTAAACCAGACAGAGAAAGATAATTATCATATTATATGCTTATACGTAGAATCTAAAAAAAAAAAAAAAAATGGTACAAATGACCCTATATACAAAACAGAAAGGGACCAAACTTGTGGTCACCAAAGGCAACATATAAAACAAACTATGGTCACCAGAGGGAAAAGGGAAAGGGATAAATTAGGAATCTGAGGTTAGCAGATATATACTACTATACATGAATTAGATAACCAATAGGGACCTACTGTATAGCACAGAGAACTATATTCAATATTTTATAATAACATATAATGGAAAAGAATCACACACTCACGTATGTATAACATACACATGAATGTATGTAAACTGAATCACTTTGCAGTGCACCGGAAACTAATACGACATTGTAAATCAACTGTACTTCAAATAAAAAAGAGAAACTCACAAGGGAGGAAGTGACTGTGGAGGGCAGTGATCCGGAAGGCATCACAGCGGGGCAGTCATGTGGATGGGTACAAAATGTGGAGGTGGAGGTGAAGGTGGGAAGAACATGGAGAGAGTATTTGTGTATTTGGCAGAAAAAATAAAAAAAGACTGAAAGCACCCAGGCAAGAAAGTGCAAGTTGTGTTTGAGGAATAGTAAATAACTTAGTTTGTTGGCAGGAAAGTACTCTACTGGCGAATATTCAATGAGAAAAACATGTGTAGAGTCACTTCAGGGACGAAACCTGTTGGTATATGTATGTTTCTCTTAGCACCATCTTGTGAGATCAAAAAAACATGTCTAACATTTCATATCTAATTAGGATTAGATATGTTGGGAACACATATCTAATTCTTCCTGCTAGTCCTAACGTGGTTATTAACATGCTGCTGCTGCTGCTAAGTCACTTCAGTCACATCCGACTCTGTGCAACCCCATAGACAGCAGCCCACCAGGCTCCCCCGTCCCTGGGCTTCTCCAGGCAAGAACACTGGAGCAGGTTGCCATTTCCTTCTCCAATGTATGAAAGTGAAAAGTGAAAGTGAAGTCACTCAGTTGTGTCCGACTCTTCGAGACCCCATGGACTGCAGCCTACCAGGCTCCTCCGTCCATGGGATTTTTCATGCAAGAGTACTGGAGTGGGGTGCCATTGCCTTCTCCGGTTATTAACAGGAGCCACTCATAAACATGGCTTTCCTGGTGGCTCAGCAGTAAAGAATCTGCCTGCCAATACAGGAGACCAGGGTTCAATCTCTGGGTCGGGAAGATCCCCTGGAAGAGGGCATGGCAACCCATGCCCTCTATTATTCTTGCCTGGAGAATCTCATGGACAATGGAACCTGGTGGGCTACAGCCCATGAGGTCACAGGTCAGACACAACTTAGTGACTAAACAACAACAGCGACACACTCATAATCAGGGCGATGTAAGCCATGACCATGTTAAATTTTCCTCAGAGAACATTTCCACTCCTTTGCTCACAGGTTTTTTTTTTTTTTTTTTTTTTAATAAATGGCACTCCAAGCTAATCAGATGTCATACAGTATTTATCTGACATCATAAAGTATTTATCTGTTTTGATAGATTGCTTTGCTTGGCACTATCCATTCTAGGCCCATGAGACCTACTTATTGACCTGGCAATAGAGTACATTCAGTCTAGGATAAATAGATAAATACTTATATTGTATTAAATTTAATTATCTATTAAAACATACCTGCTGTTTTCACAGCTTATCATTTTCTGTGGTGCAGGTGCCGAAATGTATTGAACAACTTAAATAATTTATGCATTTGTCACATCTTTCATCAGAGCCCTGAATTTATTTAAAGTAAGTTTTACCTCTAGTATGGAATTATTTTAGGTAGACTGATTGTTTTAACAAAGTATTTGGGAACATATATAGCCCAAGTGTCCAAGCTGATGTTTTGCATGATTAAATAATGCCTTCCTAAAGTATCCAACTAAGCTCAGATCCAGGAGACATATTGTTGTTACCAGAAGCTCAGCCTCTCTGTATACAAATGCCAAAACTACTCTCAGAGAGTTTTGGATGAAGTAGAAAAGGATAGCTTTATTACTTTGCCAGGCAAAAGGAGACACACCAGGTTTTTGTTTTTTTGTTTTAACTTTACAATATTGTATTGGTTTTGCCATATATCAACGTGAATCCGCCACAGGTATACACATGTTCCCCATCCTGAATCCTCCTCCCTCCCAGTCCAGATTTGATGCATGATATTGGATGCTTGGGGCTGGTGCACTGGCACACCAGGTTTTTGCCATGAAAAACGATGTGTCCCAACTGCAGAGGATCTGATGAAGTGTTTTATGACAATGATTCAAAGGTGGGGTCTCTGACAAGATTAGGGTTTGAGCAGGTCAGTCCTGGGTATTCATTGGAAGGACTGATGTTGAAGCTGAAACTCCAATACTTTGGCCACCTGATGTGAAGAGCTGACTCATTTGAAAAGACCCTGATGCTGGGAAAGATTGAGGGCAGGAGGAGAAGGGGATGACAGAGGATGAGATGGTTGGATGGCATCACTGACTAGATGGACATGGGTTTGGGTGGACTCCAGGAGTTGGTGATGGACAGGGAGGCCTGGTGTGCTGTGGTTCATGGGGTTGCAAAGAGTCAGACACGACTGAGTGACTGAACTGAACTGAACTGTGCTCCCTTCAACTCTTCTCAGGTAGTCTGACTAATTTTGATGAGTTTTTCTGGTCCCTCTAACCTGGGGGGCTTTCTTAGCTGATCCTTCCTTGATTCAGTTCAGTTCAGTTCAGTCACTCAGTTGTGTCCGACTTTTTGTGACCCCATGGACTGGAGTACGCCAGGCTTCCCTGTCCATCACCAGCTCCTGGAGCTTACTCAAACTCATGTCTATTTCTTTGACTAGCAACTGTTTCAATCCACCCTTTGAAACTCAGGGAATGTCATGGTGGCTGGAGTCTTGCCTACAAGAAATGGGGGACCAGAAGTCCTCCATGCATGGGAGCCCCACGGGTGCCCACTTGGCTTCATTATTCATGACAGATGCTTCTTCCTTTAAGATTTTTTTTTTATGTGACCATAATCAAGAGGGTCTAGTATAAAGGAAGGCTTCCCTTGTAGCTAAGTCAGTAATGCAGGAGACCCAGGTTTAATCCCTGGGTCGGTAAGATCCTCTGGAGAAGGAAATGGCAACCCATTTGAGCCACATGGGAAGCCCTCTGAAACCATGGAGCTATCTACAAAAGCAGGCTCCTGTACAGGACACTCTTGGCTGCAGAAGCAGATACACACCCAGGCACACCAGCTCTGCACACAGCTTCAAGGCCACATGGCCAAAAAAGAGAAGAAAAAGAAAAAAAAAAAAGGGAAAAAAGAAAGAAAAAGAGGACAGGAGACTCAGGACCAAAAACATAAAAGAGATTATGATGAGGACATATGGGGGTGAAGTCTCTGCTGAGGAGGTGCCAAGTTGGTGGGTTCTGGAGGGTATCAAATACAAGAGGTAGAAAATGTCAAATTTTGAAAACATTTTTAAGACAAGCCTTGAAGGTGTGTAGCCCTTGCCTTAGCAGTAAACGACCCACTGATCATAAGGTGCAACTTTCTGTTGTAATGTCTGGTAGATATGCACACTCAATACAAAGTTTAATAGGGACCAGAGCAAACCATCCCAATCCTAGGGGGACACATTCTCCTGCATTCTGGTTGCTCATGCCCTTCAGGGTTTTAGATACTTGCCAGTCTGAGCCCCTGAAATCTCAGAGGTCTTCTCTTACTTTGGTATTGATCTCCTGGCTCCAAATACCTTGTTTGGCTTATAGTGAAAATGGCACTGGGATTTTCCATTTCCACTCATTGCCAAAACCTCTGGCTCCTATCTTTTCATTATTCTTTCATTATTCTTGTTTTGTGTGTTTTTCCCTCTCTGGCTCTCGTTGTCAACCCTGACAACCGAGGCCTTGGAATCCCTAGGACTGCATCATCATCTTGAATTTCCCTGGACCCTTACCTCACTCACGGGATCATGGAAGCTGTATTAGGTGACACAGTGGTAAAGAATCTGCCAGCCAATGCAGGAAACTCACAGGAGACTCAGGTTCAATCCCTGGGTCGAGAAGATCCCCTGGAGCAGGAAATGGCAACCCACTCCAGTATTCTTGCCTGGAGAATTCCAGGGACAGAGGAGCCTAGTGGGCTACAGTCCCCGGGGTTGCAAAGAAGCATTGGTCATGAATAAAGAAACTGAGCAACTAAGCACACACACACACACCCCTAAAGTTAGCTGCTTAAAACAAAAGTTATTTATAATTTTCAGGCTTCTGAGGGTCAGAAATCTGGCAGAGGCTTAGCTCAAGGGTTCTGGCTCAGGAAGGCTTACAAGGTTGCAGCCACTGTATTGGTCAGGGCTGCAGTCATCTCAGAACTTGACTAGGGCCAAAGGATCCATGTCTAAGTCCCCTGATGGGATGGCAGCAAGCCCCAGTTTCTCACTAGCCTTCTGCAGAGCCAGTGATACTCCAGAAAGCTGGCCAGAAAGCCAGGGGGCACTCATGATGGAAGCTCCTTTTTATAGGGGGCTTCCCTGGTGGCTCACACGCTAAAGAATCTGCCTGCAATGCAGGAGACCTGAGTCCTATTCCTGGGTTGGGAAGATCCCCTGGAGGAGGGAATGGCTAACCCACACCAGTATTTTTGCCTTGAGATTCCCATGGACAGAGGAGCCTGGCAGGCTATGGTCCGTGGGGTCGCAAAGAGTCGGACACGACTGACCGACTAACATACAGCAGTTTTGCCTTTTATAACGAAATGTCAGAAGGGTCATCGCTTCACTCTGCTGCGAACTTTCTGTCACATAGACCGTCCGTGGCACCAGGCAGGAGGGAACTATGCAAGATACGAATGTCAGAGGCAGGGGTCACTGGGGGTCTCCATGGGGGCTGGCCCCTGTAGGAGCTTTCACCCCAGTTTTGCTCAGTGCTCTCCCAGCTCCATGCCTGTCTAGCTGTTTCCTCCATCATCTGTCCTGCTCCAACACGGCACTGAGAGACACAGCACATTTTCTGGAAAGCACTAGACTGCTGACTGAATGCCTTTTGTGTACCAAATGCCATACTGTATACCACAGAGGCTTCTGAAACAAGAAGACATAAGCTCTAAGGCCTTCACTGTGAATCTGAGAAAACAGAACACACACCAGGACCCTTAGAACACTTCTCATGGAGAATATAGAAAATGAGCTCAGCTATAGCTTAGGCAAAACGGGGGATTCCCTGAAAGACCCATATAGCCACAGGAAGGAGAATGGTGTGGACATAGCAGGATGCAAGACACAAATCCCAGCAGGACTCTCCCCACCCTTTCCCACTTCTGTGACTCCCTCTATTGGCCTATTCACTCAGTCTGGCTTCTTTCTCATGGCAAGCACCAGGGATTTGGCAGCTCTGGGTCTATGTATTGAAGCTGCACTGTGTAGGAGATAGCTTTCCCTGGTGGCTCAGACATTAAAGAGTCTGGCTGCAGGGTGGGAGACCTAGGTTCAATCCCTGGGTCAGGAAGATCCTCTGGGGAAGGAAATGGCAACACACTCCAGTATTCTTTCCATGGACAGAGGGACCTGGCGGGCTACAGTCCGTGGGGTAGCAGAGTCAGACATGACCGAGCAGTTTCAAATTCTAAAATTTAAAGGAAGGGGTTTGATTGGATCAGTCTGATTCCTGGATTAGGCAGTCAGCATCCATCCTTTACTCTGCTCAACTCTCATCAGATGTTGACATCACGGCGGTCATCGGGATGGCTGTGGGAGTTAAAAAGATAAAACTACAAAGCAGATTCCCTGTTATATGGGGGTGATAGGGAGGCAGGGGGGAAGGAAGGTTAAGAAACTCATGTGTAGACTTGAAGCCATCCCAAAGAGAAGACCCTGCCCACAAGAAGTTCTTCATATTAGAGAAAGGGGCCATGAGAGTAGGGGTGAGCCTGTAGACTGGTGAAACTGTGTCTCAATTCTAGTATATTCCAAGAGTCTGTTCTTTTCCTTTCTCTCTATTCAGTTGGGTCTACCTGGTTCTGTCCAGGTTGTCTTTTTAAGACGCCAGTTACATTCATAAAGAAGCCCTTCCCAGACTGTGTTCTGAGTAGTTCGTAGTTTGCAGGAAGCCCTAGATTTCTAACAAGTCATAATAGTTTCTGACAGGATCTTTCTTTGGAAAGAAAATGTGAGAAAGCAAGGGGGATAAAAATGTCTTTGTTTTCATGGAGGCACAGTCAGGATGAATAATTAAGAAATTGATACTGAATTCAGCAGCATGATCTGAGCTGTTCATTTTCAAAAGAAGGTGGATGAGGGTGTGGGTGTGTTTGTGTTTCCAGATGACAGGTGGAATTTCCTGAGTTTTTTTGTGTTTCTGTTAATGATTCCATCCAACCAGCTGACGGGGCCAAACTCTCCTGGATAAGTAGAGCTGTTTTTCCAAAATGACACACTTAGAACCATTACATGGCTACTCAACTGACATGATTTCAGAAAGAGCTAGCGTGCTAAGTGCAAAACAACACCTTCAACTCTGTGTTCAACTCTGTCTTTGTCAGAGAGACAAACCTTTGATTTCTATGGCTTAAAAAAGAGACAGGACTTCCCTGGTGTTCCAGGGGTTAAGACCCTTGCAGAGAGTGCAGGTTTGATCGCTGGTTGGGGAACTGGGATTCTACATGCCACATCACATGGCCCAAAAATTAAAAAAAAAAAAAAAAAATTACAGGTCTTCCCTGGTGGCTCAAGGGTAAAGAATCAGCCTGCCAATGCAGGGGATATGGGTTCTATCCCTGGTCTGAGAAGATGGCACAGGCCGCGGAGCCACGAAGCCCATGTGCCACAACTACTGAGTCCGTGTTCTAGAGCTTGAGAGCCGCAGCTACTGAAGCCTGAGTGTCCTAGAGCCTGTGCTCAGCAAGAGAAACCACCGCAATGAGAAGCCCGAGCACAGCAGCTAGAGAGCAGCCCCCACTGACCACAACTAGAGGAAACCAGAGCGTGGCAACGAAGACCCTGTGCAGTCAAAACTAAATACATAAATACATAAACTTACAAAAATAAGCAAAAATAAAAAGGAGGCAGGTATAAATATTTCTGAAAGAGTTAGGATCCTGGTGAGGATATTGATACCTTGTACAAAATGTTAATAAATCTTTCCAATACCCTCCTGGATTTTTAAACATTGAATGAGGCATGTGCACGTGTAAGCATGTGTGTGTGTGTGAGAGAGAATTAGGTTAGGGACTTGGATTTCTAACTCTGCCTAATACAGCAGTTTGCTTAGAGCTGAGCATCATGAATTTTCATTGTGCTTCACACCGCAAACAAATTGATGATTTTGAATGGGAATTCTGTCTACAACATAATAACCTAGGGTCAGACATTGGACCCTCTCAGAATATTTATTTCTTTGATGATTTATTTTAACAATCTGTCTGAATATGAACATTCCAATGAGCCTAGTTTTTTTTTCAAAACTGAATTCTTTTCAATAGGGACATGTGAGTCAACATTTTTCCCTCACATGTCTCATTGAGGAGCAGAGAACAGTTCAATATTCTTTTCCCAATGTGGTATCACTAGCGTATTATCTCCTTCAAATGACAACCTTTGGCAACAATTCAGATCAGATAAGGCCTGTTATTTATTTAAGGTCCTTTAAGAGCACAGCCAATTAGAGACTATTGAATAGTACTCCCATCACTGAGGTTTCCTAGAAAGGGCTCAGTAATGGGGTTTTAGAGCTCCCGTTACAAGGCATGGCAGGTTGCCTGTTCTCAAAGGGATGTTTATTTTTGGAAATCTGTGATTCTCTTGTTAGACTCACACTACTTTGATTGTAGGTGTTTCAAAGAAACCTGAGCCCTTTCCAGCTATTTCTATAAAACCACCTACTTCCCCCCACCCGCTCCCCGACAGAGGTGGCTGGCAAGAAAGAATTCAGTAAAAATAGGTTTAATAAAACTACTCTGCTTGATTCAACTGACTTCATATGAATAATTCATCAAATTTCTATTAACGAAGTACTCCATTAATTCATTCATTCAGCCAGTTTATTGAGGGCTCACTGCAGTCAAGGCAATAGGTAAGTTCTCAACTCTGATTTGATAGCAAGCAAATGGACAGTGAACGCACATACATGTATAAACATACGTGTGTCATCACATCAGATAGAGGCAAAGGCCAGGCTGAAAATCCTCCCAATGTGATGGGCTAGACAGTGATGGAGCCAGTACCCTAGCTGAAGGAGTTTATGTGTCTCATTTAGGAGTCATTTATGTGAGGTCCATGTGATCAGAAGGAGTTAAGCTGGTGATGACCTAGGAACGAGTATTCAAGGTTGAGAGAAGAATTGCTTCAAAACCCCCACAGTCGGATGGGCTTGGCATGTTGGAGGAAGAGAAAAAAAGTCCATGTGATGAAGTTCAGGCAGAGGGGTTTGGAGAAGTGGGCAGGGTCTCCATCATGGACAAGTGTAGGTCAGAAGTTTAGATCTTATTTTAAGTGCAATGACTGGTTATTGAAGAGTTGTTATCGGAAGAATGTTATGACCTAATTTAACTTTTCTGTGGCAAATGAATGATAGGAAACAAGAGAGGAAGTAGGGAGATCAATTAAGAGGCAATTATAGTAGACTAGGAGAAGGAAATGACAACCCACTCTATTATTCTTGCCTAGAGAATCCTGTGGACAGAGGAGCCTGGTGGGCTGCTGTCCATAGGGTCGCACAGAGTCAGACATGACTGAAGTGACTAAGCATGCATGCATGCATTAAAGAAGGAAATGGCAACCCATGCCAGTATTCTTGCCTGGAGAGTCACAGGAACAGAGGAGCCTGGTAGGCTGCCGTCTACAGGGTCGCATAGAGTTGGACACGACTGAAGTGACTTAGCAGCAGCAGCATGGTAGACTAGGCCAGTGGCTCCAGTTGTAGAGAACGCTGAGCCTGGAGAGTGAGGGAGGGGGCACTGGAGAAAAGAAAATATTTATGTTTATATATATATATATATGTATGTCTATATATGCATATACATATATTTATGATTTAAATTTCTTCCTTTGAACTTTCTGTTTCTATATTATAATATGTTTCTATACTGTAATATGCATATTTACCATTGTAGATTTGTTATTCATAAAGAAATCAACATACAAGGACTTTCCTTGTGATCCAGTGGTTAAGACTTTGATTTCTAATGAAGGGCGTGCAGGTTTGATCCCTGGTCAGGCAGCTAAGATCCCACATGCCTTGTAGCCAAAAAATGAAACCATAAAACAGAAGCAATATTGCAACAAATTCAATTAAGACTTTAAAACTGGTCCACATTAAAAAAAATTAAAAAAAAAAAAAAAGAAATCATACCTAATGAGTGTGTGTGCTCAAAAAGATATTTTTTCTATGTCACTATGAGCCAAAGGTTTTGAAAGTCCTCGGTCAAGGGGTCAAATAATAATGATTTGGATTTGGTGGTGATAGTGACTTGGATTTGGTGGTAATAGTGGAGGTAAAAGGCAGTAGATGCATTTGGGATACGGTGGGACGATAAAGTTAAAAGAATTTGTTGATGATTGAGTTGTGCTAGCAGAGAAGGAAATGGCAACCCACTCCAGTATTCTTGCCTGGAGAATCCCAGGGACAGAGGAGCCTGGTGGGCTGCCGTCTGTGGGGTCGCACGGAGTCGGACACGACTGAAGTGACTTAGCAGCAGCAGCAGCAGCAGCAGCAGCAGGGTTGTGCTAGATTCAGCATGGGGCCATGAGAACATGTATGGCTCAAGACACAGCCCAGCCCTCAGGGACTCCTGTAGGATATTCCTGACTCAGGAATGAGGATGCAACAATTTTTGAGTTTTTGTTTCCGTATTACTTTCACCTATGATGTGACTCACATTTCCTTGAGTAAAAATAAATTTCTCTTCATGTCCAGGTGACCTCTTTGCACAACTCTCGGGGCCACCATTAGCAGTATATTCTCTGGGGTTGTGTTTTATGAAGTTGTCCTCCAGGACAGAACATTCAGTACTGCACATTGAAAAGATGTTATGTGCGTGTGTATGTGTAATCTTTGAGAATCTTTTCCAGTAATGTGTCTCTAATTCAGGTTTATTCCACCCCTACCCCTCTCCATCTCCTACTGCCAAATGAGAGTCTTTCCTTGAGACTATGGAAATGAATGAATAATTTGAGATTAACCAACTACTTTATGGCTGAGAGTTCAGGTCTCAAGGAAGAGCAGCAACCTTAAGGTGGGACTTGGGGCCATGAGCGGAGGCTCTCATTTGTTCTTAGTGAATCTGGTTATAAAAGAATGTAGGAACTTCCCTGGTGGTCCAGCGATTTTAAGACTTTGCCTTCCACTGCAGGGGGTGTGGGTTCAATGCCTGGTTGGGGAACTAAGATCCCACATGCCACATGGTCCCCAAACCAAAACATAAAACATAAATAATATTGTAACAAATTCAATAAAGACTTTAAAAATGGTCCACATCAAAAAAAAAGTAACCCTGGGGTTTCCACATGTGATCTGTTTTTGCCCTTGGTCAGGCTGGATGTCACTCATAATACACACCTGCTCACTTCATCCCGTCCCCAGCCTCCAAATAACCTACCCACACTAACGGCATTAGTGAGCCAGATGAAACCTTGAACATTGTGTCCCCAGAATGTGTTTGTCCTTTCCTGAGTCACTCTCATCTGTGCATTCAGAGAATCTTTTCCTCAGGCAGCCCTGGGCCTCTCTTCATTCCGTTCAGCCTCCTTTATCACACAAAACTGTTCTCTTCTTCAGGGCACAGGTTACTATGCACTCTTCAAATTATGTTCTGGACAAACCCGATCCCTCACTGAGATGGAATTCGTGTAACAACTTCTACAAAGATAAGACTTTATGTTGTTACAGGGAGATTGCAATAATTGTTGTATGTTAACAGTGGTATGCAGATGACACCACCCTTATGGCAGAAAGTGAAGAGGAACTCAAAAGCCTCTTGATGAAAGTGAAAGAGGACAGTGAAAAAGTTGGCTTAAAGCTCAACATTCAGAAAACGAAGATCATGGCATCTGGTCCCATCACTTCATGGGAAATAGATGGGGAAACAGTGGAAACAGAGTCAGACTTTATTTTTTTGGGCTCCAAAATCACTGCAGATGGTGACTGCAGCCATGAAATTAAAAGACGCTTACTCCTTGGAAGGAAAGTTATGACCAACCTAGATAGCATATTAAAAAGCAGAGATATTACTTTGCCAACAAAGGTCCGTCTAGTCAAGGTTAAGGTTTTCCTAGTGGTCATGTATGGATGTGAGAGTTGGACTGTGAAGAAAGCTGAGCACCGAAGAATTGATGCTTTTGAACTGTGGTGTTGGAGAAGACTCTTGAGAGTCCCTTGGACTGCAAGGAGATTCAACTAGTCTGTCCTAAAGGAGACCAGTCCTGGGTGTTCATTGGAAGGACTGATGCTGAGGCTGAAACTCCAGTACTTTGGCCACCTGATGTGAAGAGTTGACTCATTGGAAAAGACTCTGATGCTGGGAGGGATTGGGGGCAGGAGGAGAAGGGGACGACAGAGGATGTGATGGCTGGATAGCATCACCAACTCGATGCACATGAGTTTGGGTGAACTCCGGGAGTTGGTGATGGACAGGGAGGCCTGGCGTGCTGTGATTCATGGGGTTGCAAATAGTCGGACACAACTGATCAACTGAACTGAACTGAACTGAACTGAACAATGGTATTGTTGCTATGTTGAAATGAACTCCAAATGACTGGCTGACGGATGAACTCTCAGAATAGAATTTATATTTACATTAGAGCTCCCTTTATCTATTAAATTTGCAAACAGAACCTTCACTTTGTTCTGAAAGCACAGTGTACTCTATTTATCCTGAGGTGAAGAACACACAAGTGTTTTTTCTTAAGAAACAGGAAAAATGTCTTTTATGATGTTACAATTTTTTAGTTTTTCATGGAAACCAAAGCACTAGGCAAGCAGTTGAACCAGATTTTGTTGTGGTTGCTATTTCAGTAAGGAGGCTTACATTATAGTGGATTAAAGCCATTTTTTAAGAAGGACAGAAAGTCATTATTTTCTAATGAAAAACAGGAGAAAAACTACCTGCCATTTTGTTCCTATTGGTGTTTTGGGGGAGAAACTAAAGGCTTAGACTCTGTGTTTTGTCTTGAATGCTTGAAAAACAGTACAAACAAGACTCCTGCACTCTCACAACTGCAAATCACCCTAGGATAATTGAACATATATGCAGGACATAGCTCAAGACACTTGGTGAATTGATAGAAGCCAAGTGGAGAATTCATCATTTCACTTGACAAATTCCGTTAGTAGCCCTGCTGTAAGAACAGCAGTATGTCAGTATTGGAGTTTGAGTAAAAGATGAAAATATAAGTTGAAAATGTGAAACATTCAAGCAGTTGTCAACTGCCTCCTGCATTGTGAGCATCCTCATAATGTCTGGAGAATTCACCACCTATATTAGTTTTCTGTTGCTGTTATTTAAAAATTACCACAAACAGTGATTTCACAAGAGTCAGACATGACTTAGTGACTAAACCACAGTGATTTAAAAAACACAAATTGGTTGTCTTACAGTTTTGGAGATTGGCAGGCCAAGATCAGTGTCTCTGGGTTAAAACTAAGGCACCACAGGCCAGCGTTCCTTCTAGAGCCTTTAGAATCTGTTTCCTTGCCTTTTCCAGCTTTTAGAGCCTACCTGTATTCCTTCAGTTGATGCTCCATCCTCTGTTATCAAAGCCAGCACAGGATCGCCAGCTACCTCTGTGTTCACTGCTTCTATCTGTTCACTGTTCCTCTGAATCTCCTGTCTTCATCCCATAAAGATGCTTGGGATTAGACAGTGCTTGTTGCTCAGTCGTGTCTGACTCTGTGACTCCATGGACTGGAGCCCATCAGGCTCCTCTGTCCATGGGATTCCCCAGGCAAGAATAGTGGAGGGGGTTGCCATTCCCTTCTCCAGGGGATCTTCCTGACCCAGGGGTCTAACCTCTGTCTCCTGTACTGCAGGCAGATTCTTTACTGTCTAAGCCACTAGGGAAGAACTAAGGCCCACCCAAATAATCCAGGATAATTTTCTCATCATGAGATCCTTAATCACATCTTCAAAGTCTCTTTTACCATGGAAGGTAACACATTCTTGGGTTCTGGGGATTAGAAGATGGATGTTTTTGGGACCATCATTCTGTGGGCCGTGTCACCTTTAAGTCACAATCTGGGCCCTTATGTAGGAGCTTTCTCTTTCTGCTTTCTTTGTCAGTTCACATGCGTGCTAAGTTGCTTCAATTGTGTCCAACTTTTTTCGATCCCATGGGCCGTAGCCTGCCAGGCTCCTCTGTCCAACAGATTCTCCAGGCAAGAATACTGGAGTGGGTTGTCATTTCCTTCTCCAGGGGATCTTCTTGACCCAGGGATCAAACCCACACATCCTGCATTGGCAGGTGGGTTCTTTACCAACAGAGCCAACTGAAAAACTCTGGTACCAAACTGAGGAGACGCATGGGACGATCCCCTGGACGAGGGAATGGCTCCCCACTCCAGTATTCTTGACTGGGAAATCCCATGAGCAGAGGAGCCTGGTGGGCTAAAGGCCCTGGGGTTGCATGACTCGGACACGACTGAATCACCTTCACAGAGAGGCACTCATGTGACCAAGGAGGTACAAATGAGATGCACTTGTGCTGAAGTTGGATTTACAGTGAATCCCCCACAGAAACAGAGGTCTTGCATGTGGTTTTCCTCCTGACTTGGTTGGGAAACTGACAATTGGAAGAGCGTAGATGGAAAGTATGGCTGGTCTCTGGGGAGTGACTTGCTATGCTGGGTCCTTGTTTTGGGATAACGTCAGTAGCCTCTAGGTCATAGATGGTATAACTTGGGTTTTGTGCCTGGTCACTTAACTAACCTATAAACCTTTTCTTTGACTAATGTGAAGATTCTGAGAGCTATGTATTTTCCTGGACTAAATTCCTTTTCTGCTTAAGTAGCCAATTTGCCGTTGTTAGAAGTTAACAACCCTGAATAATGCAATTTATCACAATAAGGACCATCTAATGTGGTCCAAGCTAGAGCCACAGGCATGCATCAGTGTTTAAAAAGCAGCATGGTAGTGCCCTAATCAAGGAAATAAAGCATAAACACCTCATCTAAAACCCCCATCCTAATATTCTCTTGAATCTAAAAATAAAATCTTTACTTCTCAGTTCCTCAGCTGGATACTTCCCCTGTTCCAGATTAGTAGCTTATTCATGGTTTTATTAGTAATATGAAGATATTGACTTTTCTCTGCTCACTGAATAACAAATCAATTCTTTCTAATATAAGTTTCTTTCTCTCTCCTAAAACTGAAGTAGAACTGTTTGTATTTCTAAATTTCTAGACCTACCCTCTGGTTGTTTCTTTTAAAAATATTTTATTAAACGCCTTTATAGAGCAACATCCAGGCTCCAAATCTAGTGGCCAAGTAGACCCTATTATGCTGTGAGTACTGGCTGGGGCATGGCAGGTAGCTCTGGCTCCCCACCCTTCTCTTCGGAGTGGGGGGTGGTGGGCAGTATTTCCTCTTTGGGTTCCAGACTGTTCACGTGACCAGGCAGAGGCTTCTTGCATGCGTGCATGCTGAGTTGCTTCAGTCCTGTCCGACTGTTTGTGACCCTATGGACTGTAGCCCACCAGTCTTCTCTGTCCATGGGATTCTCCAGGCAAGAATACTGGAGTGGTTGCCATGCCCTCCTCCAGGATATCTTCTCAATCCAAGGATTGAACCTATGTCTCTTAGGTCTCCTGCATTGGCAGGCTGGTTCTTTACCACTAGCGCCACCTGGGAAGCCCTAGGGGCTTCTAAGGGCCAGTCTTATCAGTTGAGTCCTAAGGCAGCATGATCTTCACCTTAATGTCCAGCACAATCTGTCTGAGCAGCACACGGCACATGGTGGTGTCAACATCATAGTTAACAGGGTCCTCACTGCGGACCATCAGGCCATCCACAAACTTCATGGATTTAGCTCTCTGTCCTTGGAGTTTCCCAGACACCACGACTTCACAGTCCTTGACTACTCTCTGTGATGAACCACAGCATGCAAGAGCAGGCCCTAGCACTGTAAGGCCTCCTGGGAGTTTGTAACGCAGACACTATGCCTGGGCAAGGATAGCCAGACCTCTTGTGGCCACCTTTCCAGCATAAAGTTCTACACTGCCCTCAGAGAAGCCAAATCTCTTCTGAACCATGGAGAACATTCTGTATCCTGGTGGCCAAGACAATGATTTCTGTCCTGGTTGATGTAACTTGGACTTCAACCCCAGAGTACCCATCTTCAGCCAGCTCTCACATGAGAAACTCTTCAGTTCAGCTTTGAAGATGCCATCAGTGACAAACTTCCTCTTCTTGGAAATCTGCACCACCATCTTGCCTTCATACTCTGCTGAAAGGAAAGTACCCTCTGGTTCTTAATTTAGCTGATTTTTCTTTGGAGGCTCAAAGCTGGCAGTTTTGACAGTTTACTCCCAAATTCTTGGAGGTACCTGGCTTGTGTACTTCCATTTTCTTTTTAGATGTTTTTCTTTGTTAACAGCTTTCTCCTCTTATTTATTCACATCTATAGAATACAGTGAATGAAAGTCACTTGGTTGTGTCCGACTCTTTGTGACACCATGGACTGTACAGGCCGTGGAATTCTCCAGGCCAGAATACTGGAGTGGGTAGCTTTTCCCTTCTCCAGGGGATCTTCACAATCCAGGGATTGAACCCAGTCTCCTGCATTGCAGATTAATTCTTTACCAGCTGAGCCACCAGGGAAGCCCCTATAGAATCAGTTCAGTTCAGTTCAGTTCAGTTGCTCTTTCGTGTCCGACTCTTTGTGATCCCATGAATCGCAGCATGCCAGGCCTCCCTGTCCATCACCAACTTGTGGAGTTCACTCAAACTCACGTCCATTGAGTCGGTGATGCCATCCAGCCATCTCATCCGCTGTCGTCCCCTTTTCCTCCTGCCCCCAATCCCTCCCAGCATCAGAGTCTTTTCCAATGAGTCAACACTTCGCATGAGGTGGCCATAGTACTGGAGTTTCAGCTTTAGCATCATTCCTTCCAAAGAACACCTAGGGCTATAGCATCATTCCTTCCAAAGAACACCTAGGGCTGTTCTCCTTTAGAATGGACTCTTTGGATCTCCTTGCAGTCCAAGGGACTCTCAAGAGTCTTCTCCAGCACCACAGTTCAAAAGCATCAATTCTTCAGCGCTCAGCTTTCTTCACAGTCCAACTCTCACATCCATACATGACCACTGGAAAAACCATAGCCTTGACTAGACGGACCTTTGTTGGCAAAGTAATGTCTCTGCTTTTGAATATGCTATCTAGGTTGGTCATAACTTTCCTCCCAAGGAGTAAGCGTCTTTTAATTTCATGGCTGCAGTCACCATCTGCAGTGATTTTGGAGCCCCCAAAAGTAAAGTTTGGCACTGTTTCCACTGTTTCCCCATCTATTTCCCATGAAGTGATGGGACCGGATGCCATGATCTTTGTTTTCTGAATGTTGAGCTTTAAGCCAACTTTTTAACTCTCTTCTTTCACCTTCATCAAGAGGCTTTTTAGTTCCTCTTCACTTTCTGCCATAAGTGTGGTGTCATCTGCATATCTGAGGTTATTGATATTTCTCCCGGCAATCTTGATTCCAGCTTGTGCTTCTTCCAGCCCAGGGTTTCTCATGATGTACTCTGCATATAAGTTAAATAAGCAGGGTGACAATATACAGCCTTGACGTACTCCTTTTCCTATTTGGAACCAGTCTGTTGTTCCATGTCCAGTTCTAACTGTTGCTTCCTGATCTGAATAGAGTTGACTATATAATAGAATTAACCATGCATTCAGAAAATAATTTCTTGGATCATGATAAGAGACTGAAGGTTTCTGGTTCAAGAAGGCAAAGTAGGAGGAGCATGACCTTGCCTCCTTCCATGAATGCACCAAATCAACTGCTATGCTTGGAACAATTTCCTCTTGGGGTGGAGTGGCGGGGGGAAGGTAGTAAGATATTGAGTATTGGTATCACTTCACAAGTCTGTATCTAGTAGACAATAATGGATAAAAAAATAAGCAAATATTGAGACTACTAATCAAGGTAGTTGAGGTGAAGGAAGCTATCTTCTACTTGTGTAGAAATTTGGATGGCATTCTGCAACATTTTGGCAAGTTTTAGAGGTGTAAAGCTTAGCTAAAAACAGCTTTCAGGCTCCAGTTATTAATAGGCTCATCTTTAGTGAACTGAAATAATAGTTTTCACATGTAAGACCAAGGTCCCCTAGCAGTTCTTCTTGCTGAATTTTTCCCAAGCCCTTGAACTCTGCAATTACTAAGGCTTAAGGTGGTGTATGACAGTTTGATAAGTAGGACACTAACGTACGACTGTGATCAAATCATAGCCCTTCCACACTGAAGGTAGTGTGAAAAATACCCTTTCTTTGATCTCTTTCAAGTGAAACTAATGAGTGTTTATTTATCAGACACTGACAACATGCCCGACATTGTCATAGGTCTTACCAGAAATAAAAGAAAAAAGTCCCAAGGTCTTGCCTTCTCAGGAATTTAAAATTTAATTGGAGAAGGAACATTTTTTATTTAAGGAAAACTAAGAAATAAAATGGGCTTCCTTAGTGGCTCAGACTGTAAAAAATTCACCTGCAATGCAGGAGACATGGGTTCAGTCTCTGGGTTGGGAAGATCTCCTGGAGAGGTGAATGGCTACCCACTCCAGTGTTCTTGCCTGGAGAATTCCATGGACAGAGGAGCCTGATGGGCTACGGTCCACGGGGTCACAAAGAGTCAGACATGACTAACCAATCACACTAGCACACAAAGAGTAAAATATGACCATATGTGGAATTGAATGCAAAACTGAGGGCTACAGACTGTGTCTTATGTAACTTAGGACTTTAGACAAAGGACAGAGGAATGATGACTAGAGGGAGCCATTTGAGAGGGCTTTCTTGGGAATGGTTATGATGTAGGCTTCTTCTCCCACAATTAGAATATGAATTAAATAATATACATGTGAATTAAATGCATGTTTAATAGAATATGAATTAAAGAAGGCTAGCACTTTCAGGATAAGAAGTAGTCCAATTGGATTAAATCAAGAAAAATAAAAACCGCTTAAGGTATTTCCAGCAGAGCGGTATTTACTATGGGGAACTAGGTTTCAACATTATTGGAGGGAATTCACTGGTGGTCCAGTGGCTAAGGCCCCACGTTCCCAAGGCAGGGGGCTCAGGTTCGATACCTGGTTGGGAAACTAGATCCTATATGCTGCAGCCAAGACCCGGTGCAGCCAAATAAATAATTTTTTAAAGAAAGCTTAAAATAGTTATTGGAAAGGTTGGGGGAACAGAAAAGGAAGTGATGTTCTCAGACATAAGCAACTACAGGGAAATGCAGCCAGATGTGCAGCCCTGAATCCCTCCCTCTCAAGCATGCTGTGACGGTCTGTTACTTCACTCTAGCCCAGGTGAAGTGCAGGTGCCAGGGAGCTTCATAGCTATTGTGATGGCCTGAGGAAGAAAGGTTCCTACTCTTCTTCAACCCTCTAATCTCATGAGACAGCCTCTTGTTGGCAGAACCTTGACTGAACCAGATAGCAAAGGAGTCTGAAATGCAGCCTCTGGTCTTCCAGCCCCTGCTAAGCACCAACAACAGACACTGCCTGGTGAGATGTGGCGTAGTTTACGCAAGTGCTATTTTAGAAAGATTTCCCTGGTAGAAATTGAGGTCCCAGGTCCCCACTGATGCTCCTCCCTGCCCCCTCCCAACCCTACTCTGCATGCTAAGTTGCTTCAGTCGTGTCAGACTATTTGTGATCCTATGGACTGTAGCCCTCCAGGTGCCCCTGTCCATGGGGATTCTCCAGGCAAGTGGATTGCCATTTCCCACTCCAGGGGATCTTCCCGATCCAAAGATCAAACTCGCATCTCCTGCATTGGCGGGCAGGTTCTTTACCACTAGCACCACCTGGGAAGCCCAACCCATACTCTATCCCCTTTCAATTGTCTTTGGGTTTTTTTTTTTTCCCCTCTTGTTATTTTCTATCATATTAACATTGCATACTTGTTTTTATGTCTTAGTTTTATCTCCTTAACTGGATTTTTAAAGTCTGGGAGCACAACTTTATTAACAAATAGCAATTTACTGTACAAGAAACAAAATACCCTTTGCAATGTTGATGGCAGAGCAGGATCTAAGAAGGTTATGGTCTAGGGGAGGAAGCTGAGGATAAAGAAATAAATGGATATTTAATATTACAAGGTGATAAGTCCTATGAGGAAAAAGTAGGGTTAAATAATAGGTAAGGACAGTGGTGGGGGTGGGGAGAGGCTATTTTAAATGTGGTAGCCAGGGCAGGGTTTTCTAAGAGGACCTGTAGGATATGAGAGGGGGAGCCAGGTACATATCTAGGGAGAGAGGTTTCCAGGCAGAAAAAATAGCAAAGGTAGAGTTGAGCCTGGCTGGAGGGAAGCCAAGGCATCCAGTGATGCTCTGAGGAAAAGAGCACAGGAAGGTGGTTAGAAAGAAGATCAGAGTGGGGGCAGGGACGGGAAACGATGTGTCAGACAGACACGTCGTTTTTGTATTCTTCACAGAGTTGCTTTCAATTGGGAAGACAACATTTAACCTCAGTTTTCAAATCCAACACCCACCTCTCCAACATTATCTTTTTCCCTTTTGAATTTTATTTTTCCTTCTTCTCTCTGATGCAGGTCTGTAACTATATTTATTTTTCCTTTTATTAAATTGCAAGGACCACTTGCTAGAATGAGGTATACTTGGGTTATTCCTGTGCATATGTTGCCTTAGCAACAAGGCAAATCTTACCCATTTCAGCTAAAGCTTATCAATAAAGCAGTCTCATAAGAGCCTAGTGTTCACATCATTACACGTCTGTTATGCTTTTTCCTCTGTCCCTTAACCATGGCAATTCTCAGATTAATTAAGCAAATGCAGATTGACTGAATGGCTCCACAGACGCAGTCACTCAAAAACAGTAATACTAGAATGATCGTTAAAAATCACAGTGGACAACCCCAACTTACCATATTGTTTTTGTTTCCTAGCTCCGCCACGGCAAATTCTTATCCCTTCCAGGCAGAAGCTTGAGGGTTCCATGTTGAACATCTGTCATCTATTTAGACTGGCCAGTATCCATTACTTAGAAACCTCAGGCAACAATAAAGCAGTGTTTAGGAGGAGGAAGAGTTATCCAGTCTTGCCAACTGCCGTTTAAGAATGAACAGGTATGAGAGTCCCTGAAAGTAAAAATAAAGTAAGAGAAATGCATCTCAAAATTTTCATGTTAAAACTTAAGTTACCTCAACCCCCTGAAATAAATGATTTAATTTATGGTAAAAATAAGCAGATGAACTGAAACTTTTTTGTTATAATAAGTTGTGCCTCTTGTTTAAAATATTTGTGAAAAATTTTAGGAAGATTTGTCTTAGCTTAGAGGAATAGTACATAGTACATGTATCTTTCTCTCTGAAAAAGCAAAGAAAGTGAACGTGTTAGTCATTCAGTCATGTCCCATTCTTTGCGACTCCATGGACTATATAGCCTGCCAGACTTCTCTGTCCATGGAGTTCTCCAGTCAAGAGTACTGGAGTGGATAGCCATTCCCTTTTCCAGGATATCTTCCCAGCTCAGGGATTGAACCTGGGTCTTCTGCATTGTGGGTGGATTCTTTACTATCTGAGCCACCAGGGAAACCCATTTATTTATCTATCTAGCATCAATTTATCTATTGACTGATTGACTGGAATTAAAGGCCAGACTGGTAGACTGGAACTTCAGGTGAGAGCTGATGTTTCAGTGTTTAGTCTACACTCCTCAGGACAGCAGGTCAGAAGCAGGAAGAATTTCTATGTTACAGTTTTGGGAGAATTTCTTCTTCTACAAGAAACCTGTAAATGATTGAATATATTGTTGTTGTTGAGCCACTAAGTCGTGTCTGACTATTTGGAACCCCATGGACTGCAGCACGCCAGGCTTCCCTGTCTTCCGCTGTCTCCCAGAGTTTGCTCAAACTTATGTCCATTGAACTGGTGATGCCATCCAACCATCTTATCCTCTGTCACCCACTTCTCCTCCTGTCCTCAAACTTCCTCAGCATCAGAGTATTTTCCAATGAGTCAGCTCTTTGCATCAGGTGGCCACAGTATTGGAGCTCCAGCTTCAGCATCAGTCCTTCCAATGAATATTCAGGGCTAAATAACTTTAGGATTGACTGGCTTGATCTCCTTGATGTCCAAGGGACAATCAAGTCTTCTACTGCACCACAATTCAAAAGCATTGATTCTTTGGCCCTTAAACTTTTTTACGGTACAGCTCTTGCATCCATATGTAACTGCTAGAAAAGCCACAGCTTTGACTATATGAACCTTTGTCAGCAAAATGATGTCTCTGCTTTTTAATACCTTGTCTAGGTTTGTCATACTTTTCTCCCAACGAGCAACAGGCTTTGAATTTAGTGGCTGTAGTCACCATCTGCAGTGATTTTGGAACCCAAGAAAATAAAATCTGCCACTGTTTCCACTTTGATTTTGACCCATCACATTATGAAGAATAATCTGCTTACTCAAAGCTTTTTGATTTAAATGTCAATCACATCCTCAAATACTTTCAAAACATCTAGACTAGTGTTTGATCAAAGAATTCAGCACTGGAGCCTAGCCAAGTTGACATATAAGATTAATTATCAAAAAGCTCAAAATAAGAGATTTGAGGTTGATTGTTCTAGTTTCCTAAAGGTAAATTCATTCTTAAAATACGAGGGAGGGAATAAAAAAGAAGTGAAACTAAGAAGTAAAAGAAACATGGCAGATAGAATAAAAGTGATTATAATTATTCTAGCAACTTCCTTATCCTTCATTTCTTTCTCATTTCCTTAATTATAATACTTCTATATGGTAAAACAATTAGGGAAGCATATTCTAGAAGCTGAATTAGAATTTGCTTCATAATTATTTTTTTGTAGTACTGTCAAGTGAAAAAATAATCTTTTTCTCTGAGAACAGAAAACTATTGCATAGCCTGGATAAAATTAAAATCTATGTATTTTGAGACTTTTTTCAGCCAAGAGAATTAATGCTTTCCATTAATGTGATATGGTTTGGTTAAAACAAACAATGCCTTGTTTTGACAATAAGATTATATAAATGACTAAAATCAATTAGTTAGTGTTGGGTTTTGGCCCTACAAGATGTCTCTCAAAGGCTTATATGATTATAGCTTGTGTGATTTTTGCAATTTTCTGTGATTATCAGTTTCTATCATTAGATGATCTTCTCTTGCAAAACTGGAGCTCATGCTTTTCATGTTTTGGTAACATTTTTGCCCACCTGGTAGAGTTATTACTGATACTGGAAATATAAAGACATGGGGGACCCAGAGGATTGCCAGGCTATGACAGTTAGTTTTATGTACCAACTTGCCTGGGCTACAGTACTCAGTTATATAACTGTGAAAGCATTTTGTACATGTGGCTAAACTCCACAATCAACTAGCCTTATTTACTTGATAAAAATGTAGAATCATTTTAATCCAAAATAAAATTAAAAATTAACTTAAAAATAAATTGAAATTTACTTAAAAATAAAAGTTAAACTAAATTAAAAATTTCAATGAAAAGGGGATTAAGAGGTACAAACTACTATGTGAAGAATAAGTTATAAGGATATACTATACAGCATAGGAAATATAACCAGTATTTTGTAATAATTATAAATGAAGTATAATTTTTAGATATTATGAATCACTATGTTGCAAACCTGAAATTTAATATTGTAAATCAACTATATGTCAATTTAAAAATGCACAATTAACTTTAAGTAAAGGTGATTACCCTTGATAATATAAATAGGCCTCAGCCAGCCAATCAATTGAAGCTCTTAAGAGTGAAACTGGTTTTTTGTATGAAGAAGAAATTGTGCCTCAAGACTGTAAACTAGAAATCCTGCCTGAATTTTCAGCTTGCCACCTGCTCTATGGAGTTCAGATAAACACCTCAAACATGTAAGTCAATTTCTTGAAATAAAGCTCCAAAAAAAAAAAAAGGATACACACACACACACACACACACACACATATATACACACATACACATATATGTATATTTACACATACATACTTATACATGTATATACTGGTTCAGTTTCTTTGTGTGTGTGTATGTTCAGTCACTCAGTCGTGTCCAACTCTTTGCAGCCCCATGGACTGTGGCCCACCAGGCTTCTCTGTCCATGGAATTTTCCAGGCAAGAATACTGGAGTGGATTGCAATGACCTTCTCCAGGAGATTTTCCTAATCTAGGGATCTAACCTGAATCTCTTATGTCTCCTGTGTTGCCAAGGGGATTCTTTATCACTAGCACCATCTGGGAAGACTGTTTCTTTGGAGAACCCTTCAAGATACTCACATTAATATTGTTTTTTTTTTTTTGACTCATTCATTTGCATTATTAAACTTGGAATGTATTTGCTAAAGCTCAGTGTCTATATGACATTGCCTAGTCTAATGGGCATAAGAAATCATTGAAGTCATGATGCTGTGGATATGTTTGTGTAGACTAAACAGCTATTTTGAACTGTGGTGTTGGAAAAGACTCTGAGACTCCCTTGGACTGCAAGGAGATCAAACCAGTCAATCTTAAAGGAAATCAACCCTGACTATTCATTGGAAAAACTGATGCTGAAGCTGAAGCTCCAATCCTCTGGCCACCTGATGTGAAGAACTGGCTCCTTGGAAAAGACCCTGATGCTGGGAAAGATTGAAGGCAGGAGGAGAAGTGGTATGACAGAGGATTAAATGGTTAGATGGCATCACTGATGCAATGGACATGAGTTTGAGCAAGCTCCAGGAGCTGGTGATGGACAGGGAGGCCTGGTGTGCTGCAGTCCATGGGGTTGCAATGAGTCGGACACGACTGAGTGACTGAACTGAAATGGCTATTTTACTAGGAATGGCTAATAACTCAGAAAATAATTTGCAAGTTGGATTAAATGTAGGGTTTATTAAAACTAGACAGTGCCATCTTATAAAATTAATTTATATAAGTTTGGCTGTGAGATTTAACCTTCAAAGTATTAATTGTCAAATACGCCATTGAGTTGACCCTCTAGTAAAAAAAGAAAAAAAAATGATATAATGGCAATGCCTAAAATCCCCCATCTGCAAATTATATAAGATCCCTCTGCAAATGGAGGCAAATCAGATGGGTGAAGTTCAAAGCTTGGTAAGGTTCCCTGTGTGAAATCTCAATACCTTAAAAAAGGATGTCAGAACCTGAGCTGGGTTTAAAAACAAATACCAGCTAAGGGATGTGGCTCAGTTTTCTGACGGAAAATACTAAGATAGAGAATTGTACAGGTGCTCAGGGTACGAACTAATTAAGGAACCTTCTCAAAATTACCCTCCACAGATCTATCCGAGGTGCCGGGTGTAAGAGTCATTCTTTGTAAGATTCAAGACTTGCAGACACAAATATGCAGTCTCAGGAAGCTCAGCCTGGAGCCACTTTGTGACAGAGGGTAGAAGACTAGCAAATGCTTCTTGAAAGTAGATTTGCTGTGCATAGGTTAAAATATGTGATTTTACAAATTATCACGAGGGCCACCAAACCCACAGATTTACTACTCATATAAAATGTTCTTCTGCTTTCTTGAGGTAACCAGTGAAATTTGGGGAGGCTGACATATGCTTATTTACAACAAGTCAAGCAAGCTAGGTCAAGGAACTACAGGCTTAGAGGTGAGGATTCTTGGATGATGTGAATTAAATTTGGCATACTGACCTCTTTCTGCTGACAGTCCTCTTTTGAAGGTCACCATCTCTCTCATTGTCAAGTCTGGTGACTTTTTATCTGCTGTTATTCTCCAGGGCTTCTGAAGAAGTTAATCCTCTAATCCTTTGATTACTGACACTTCCTTTCCTCGATTTTTGCTTTCTCTTCTCTGTTGATTGCTCTCTTTCTCCCACTCTAATTTGCTCTGGTGCTTTGTTCTTTACAGAATGAAAATTACAAGACTTTCAAGAAAGGCCTTAGCACTGAAATAAAGTCATTTTAGGGGATATTTTTTTCATCAGTGGGAATATAGATTTCCTAGTTCCAACTTTTTGTATTCTCCCCTCCTCACTCTTTAGTGAAGAAGAGGGCATTTTAAAATCATAATAAAACATGGAATTGTGTTGCACTGAAGGGTCTGGAAGGTCTCTACTGAGTTCTTCTATGAGAAACAGATGGAGACCCCCAACTCAAAGGATGGAGGTAGGGACTTGGGTTCCAGAGGCTGGGCCTGGAGCATGTGTTGGGACTCATGGCCTGTTTCAAATAGATCAGAAATGTGGAAAGAACAGAAGTGAGATGAGCTGCAAGTCCTCTTCTTGAGGCCCCTGGAAGCCCCACTGTGTAGGGACTGAAGGGAAAAGGGAAAAGGATAGGAATGCTTTCACACATACTTCATACTTCGCATATTTGTGAATGACTAGTTTTTCACCTAGGATAAAACAGTGCCCACCTGCTTTTCCTGCCATTGCATAGCTGGCAGAGATCTCACTTGTGAGCATGTGCATCATCTCTTGTCTGTGGGAACCACTGGAGATGCAGTGGTTATTCTAATCTCTCACCTTCTCTCATTTCACCAAAGCATCACCCTTACATGTCTAAGTACCACCCTTATATGTCTAAGTACCTTCAAGAGGGATATCTTAGATATCCCCATGCTTGAAGGAACTCAACCCACCCCCAACTGTCCCTGTCTTTCCCATTCTCTCTAATTCTGATTCTCAAAAATATCATGATTCTCCCAACTGAGAGGATGGGAGAACAGATTCCCAAATTGGAGTCTGTCTGACTCTTCTTCTCTGTTTGATGACTCATGGATTTGGTCTGCACTGAGTTCTGTAGTTTATTGGCTTTGGCTCTTATCCTGTCTCTATATTTTCTTTTCCATAAACTTTGTGGAAACCCTCATCGAAGTCTTCTTTGCCTCATGCCTTCTAATTGTTCTCTCCCTCATTCCTCTCCACTCCAAGCTGAATACTTTAGCTAGATTTGTTTTCTTCAAAGAAATTCCTCTTATCTTGCCATTGCGATTCACAAACATTTATATCCACCTGTCTGGTTTCCAGAGCCTTAAGTTCTAGCTACATTGTCCGAACATTCTTTTTTTGGCCACTTTGAGTGACATGTGGGATCTTAGTTCCCCAACCAGGGACTGAACCTGTGCCCCCTGCATTCGGAGTACAGAGTGTTATCCACTAGATCACCAGGAAAGTCCCTATGCAAATATTCTTGTTTCTCCAGCACAATCTCTGCACTCGCCTAAAGCCTTGGGGACAAATCTTGCTTACCCTTACCTCACTGTTTTTCTTCTTCATCTTCATCCCTGCCTGGGTCAATGATGATTTTAAGTTTTGCAATCCTCTCTCACTGCTTTCAAACTCAGCAAACATTATTTCTTTTGCATTCTTATTGCTCAGTATTATGTATAATATGCTTAATACATCCTTATGTTTCCTCTCTGCTCAGTCATGTCTGATTCTTTATAGCCCCATGGACTATAACCCACCAGGCTCCTCAGTCCATGGGATCTTTCAGGCAAGAATGCTAGAGTGGGTTTCCATGCCCTCCTCCAGGGGATTTTCCTGAACCAGGGATCTGACCCACAACTCCTGCATTGATAGGCGGGCTCTTTATCACTAGCACCACCTGGGAAGCCCAAATGACAGAATGCGGTCCACTGGAGAAGGGAAGGCAAACCACTTCAGTATTCTTGCCTTGGGAACCCCATGAACAGTATGAAAAGGCAAAATGATAGGATACTGAAAGAGAAACTCCCCAGGTCAGTAGTGGCCCAATATGCTACTGGAGATCAGTGGAGAAATAACTCCAGAAAGAGTGAAGGGATGAAGCCAAAACAAAAAAATACCCAGTTGTGAATGTGACTGGTGATAGAAGCAAGGTCCGATGCTATAAAGAGCAATATTGCACAGGAACCTGGAATGTTAGGTCCATGAATCAAGGCAAATTGGAAGTGGTCAAACAGGAGATTGCAAGAGTGAACGTTGACATTCTAGGAATCAGTGAACTAAAATGGACTGGAATGGGTGAATTTAACTCAGATGACCATTATATCTACTATTGTGGGCAGGAATCCCTTAGAAGAAATGGAGTAGCCATCATGGTCAACAAAAGAGTCCAAAATGCAGTACTTGGATGCAATCTAAAAAATAACAGAATGATCTCTGTTTGTTTCCAAGGCAAACCATTCAATATCACAGTAATCCAAGTCTATGCCCCAACCAGTAACACTGAAGAAGCTGAAGTTGAATGGTTCTATGAAGACCTACAAGACCTTTTAGAACTAACACCCAAAAAAGATGTCCTTTTCATTATAGGGGACTGGAATGCAAAAGTAGGAAGTCAAGAAACACCTGGAGTAACAGGCAAATCTGGCCTTGGAATACAGAATGAAGCAGGGCAAAGCCTGACAGAATTTTGCCAAGAGAATGCACTGGACATAGCAAACACCCTCTTCCAACAACACAAGAGAAGACTGTACATTGGATATCACCAGATGGTCAACACCGAAATCAGACTGATTATATTCTTTGCAGCCAAAGATGGAGAAGCTCTATACAGTCAGCAAAAACAAGACCGGGAGCTGACTGTGGCTCAGATCTTGAGCTCCTTATTGCCAAATTCAGACTGAAATTGAAGAAAGTAGGGAAAACCACTAGACCATTTAGGTATGACCTAAATCAAATCCATATGATTATACAGTGGATGTGAGAAATAGATTTAAGGGACTAGATCTGATAGATAGAGTGCCTGATGAACTATGGATGGAGGTTCATGACATTGTACAGGAGACAGGGATCAAGACCATCCCCATGGAAAAGAAATGCAAAAAAGCAAAATGGCTGTCTGGGAAGGCCTTACAAATAGCTGTGAAAAGAGGAGAAGTGAAAAGCAAAGGAGAAAAGGAAAGATATAAGCATCTGAATTCAGAGTTCCAAAGAATAGCAAGGAGAGATAAGAAAGCCTTCCTCAGTGATCAATGCAAAGAAATAGAGGAAAACCACAGAATGGGAAAGACTAGAGATCTCTTCAAGAAAATTAGAGATACCAAGGGAGCATTTCATGCAAAGATGGGCTCAATAAAGGACAGAAATGGTATGGACCTAACAGAAGCAGAAGATATTAAGAAGAGAATGTGGCAAGAATACACAGAACTGTACAGAAAAGATCTTCATGACCCAGATAATCACGATGGTGTGATCACTCACCTAGAGTCAGACATCCTGGAATGTGAGGTCAAGTGGGCCTTAGAAAGCATCACTACGAACAAAGCTAGTGGAGCTGGTGGAATTCCAGTTGAGCTATTCCAAATCCTGAAAGACGATGCTGTCAAAGTGCTGCACTCAATATGCCAGCAAATTTGGGAAACTCAGCAGTGGCCACAGGACTGGAAAAGGTCTGTTTTCATTCCAATCCCAAAGAAAGGCAATGCCAAAGAATGCTCAAACTACCACACAATTGCACTCATCTCACACGCTAGTAAAGTAATGCTCAAAATTCTCCAAGCCAGGCTTCAGCAATACGTGAACCATGAACTTCCAGATGTTCAAGCTGGTTTTAGAAAAGTCAGAGGAACCAGAGATCAAATTGCCAACATCTGCTGGATCATGGAAAAAGCAAGAGAGTTCCAGAAAAACGTCTATTTCTGCTTCATTGACTATGCCAAAGCCTTTGACTGTGTGGATCACAATAAACTGTGGAAAATTCTGAAAGAGATGGGAATACCAGACCACCTGACCTGCCTCTTGAGAAACATATATGCAGGTCAGGAAGCAACAGTTAGAACTGGACATGGCACAACAGACTGGTTCCAAATAGCAAAAGGAGTATGTCAAGGCTGTATATTGTCACCCTGCTTATTTAACTTATATGCAGAGTACATCACAAGAAACGCTGGGCTGGAAGAAGCACAAGCTGGAATCAAGATTGTCAGGAGAAATATCAATAACCTCAGATATGCAGATGACACCACCCTTAAGGCAGAAAGCAAAGAAGAACTAAAGAGCTTCGTGATGAAAGTTTGAAAGAGGAGAGTGAAAAAGTTGGCTTAAAACTCAACATTCAGAAAACTAAGATCATGGTATCTGGTCCCATCACTTCATGGCAAGTAAATGGGGAAACAGTGTAAACAGTGTCAGACTTTATTTTTGGGGGCTCCAAAATCACTGCAGATGGTAACTGCAGTCATAAAATTAAAAGATGTATACTCCTTGGAAGAAAAATTATGACCAACCTAGACAGCATATTAAACAGCAGAGACATTACTTTGGCAATAAAAGTCCATCTAGTCAAAGCTATGGTTTTTCCAGTGGTCATGTATGGATGTGAGAGTTGGACTGTATATAAAGAAAGCTGAGCACCAAAGAACTGATGCTTTTCAACTGTGGTGTTGGAGAAGATTCTTGAGAGTCCCTCGGCCTAAAAGGAGAACCAACCAATCCATCCTAAAGGAAATCAGTCCTGAATACTCATTGGAAGGACTGATGCTGAACCTGAAATGGCAATACTTTGGCCACCTGATGTGAAGAACTGACTCATTGGAAAAGACCCTGATGCTGGGGAAGATTGAAGTCAGGCAGAGAAGGGGATGACAGAAGATGAGATGGCTGGATGTCATCACCAACTCAATGGACATGAGTTTGAGTAAACTCTGGGTGTTGGTGATGAGAGGCCTGGTGTGCTGCAATCCATGGGGTCGCAAAGAGTTGGACATGACTGAGCGACTGAACTGAACTGAATTGATATGGTGCTAGAAGACACAGTCTGGTGCTGCTGCTAAGTCGCTTGAGTCATGTCTGACTCTGTGCTACCCCTTAGACGGCAGCCCACCAGGCTTCCCTGTCCCTGGGATTCTCCAGGCAAGAACACTGGAGTGGGTTGCCATTTCCTTCTTCAATGTATGAAAGTGAAAAGTGAAAGTGAAGTCGCTCAGTCGTGTCCGACTCTTAGCGACCCCATGGACTACAGCCTACCAGGCCCTCCCTCCATGGGATTTTCCAGGCAAGAGTACTGTAATGGGGTGCCATTCCCTCCTCACAAAAGCTAAGGTTCAAAAGGTAGTCTCTGATAACTGTACGAACTTGGAAACAGAACCATGTTTCCTTGTAGCTACCAATGGAAACATTTTGAAAAGCCTTATAATCAATGTAGACTTCACTAAAGATTTCTGAGGAGATAGCAGGAGAGGGTGTCAATTACATAGCCAGTAATTACATTTACCTCCTGTAAGGACTGAAACCAATATCATTTCCTGTCTCTGTTAAACAGTACTGGGCCCACACATATTTGCCTGGCTCTGTGTAACTGGGGTCAGGTATACTTTCCTGCCTGCATGGAACACCAACAGTAATCTAACCAAAAGGAAACAAACCAAACAAAACCCAGGAACAGAAATCTTAGTTACATTCTCCAGAGAATACTGGTTCCTGGGAAACAAGACTGAGAACCCTGAGGTAGCTTGCTCTCCAGGGGTCTCTTCAAAACACTCACTTCATTGTTCCATCAACCAAGGACATTATGTTATAAATTCTGGCCAGTCTCAACCATTTCCCCACATTGCAAGATCCATCTTAACATCACCCAGGCCTCGAAACTCCATATGCCTGTTTCCCCATTTTGAGACACTGCTAAGCTCTGTCAAGGATTGTTCTCCTTTATTACAGGAAGTCTGGTAAATTTAGCTTTGCTAGTACAGCAGGTTTTTCTGGTGAGTTTTTGGGAGACTGATTAGATAGTTTAGTTCTGTCTCAAAATCCTTTATCTTCCTGGCAACCCCCTATCCTTCATCCATGTGGCTCCTACCCAACGCCCTTTCCCCAACCTCCTCTTCATAAGCTGGTAATTTAAATACACTTCAACTGATGAACCTGTAGGCCCTAGACTGTCAACTACCAAGCAGACTGCTGTGAGCATTTACCCAGCCAGGTGAGCCTCTATCTGAGGATATTAACATGTTTGTTTCCATAATGTTAAATAGCACAACTCTATATTTATTTATTTTTTTATATTTTATTTTATTTTTTAACTTTACAATATTGTATTGGTTTTGCCATATATCAACATGAATCCACCACAGGTATACATGTGTTCCCCATCCTGAACCCTCCTTCCTCCTCCCTCCCCATACCATCCCTCTGGGTTGTCCCAGTGTACTAGCCCCAAGCATCCAGTATCGTGCATCGAAACCTGGACTGGCAACTCGTTTCATATATGATATTATACATGTTTCAATGCCATTCTCCCAAATCATCCCACCCTCTCCCTCTCCCACAGAGTCCAAAAGACTGATCTATACATCAGTGTCTCTTTTGCTGTCTCGTATACAGGGTTATTGTTACCATCTTTCTAAATTCCATATATATGCATTAGTATACTGTATTGGTGTTTTTCTTTCTGGCTTACTTCACTCTGTATAATAGGCTCCAGTTTCATCCACCTCATTAGAACTGATTCAAATGTATTCTTTTTAACGGCTGAGTAATACTCCATTGTGTATATGTACCACTGCTTTCTTATCCATTCATCTGCTGATGGACATCTAGGTTGCTTCCATGTCCTGGCTATTATAAACAGTGCTGTGATGAACAGTGGGGTACACATGTCTCTTTCAATTCTGGTTTCCTCAGTGTGTATGCCCAGCAGTGGGATTGCTGGGTCATAAGGCAGTTTTATTTCCAGTTTTTTAAGGAATCTCCTCACTGTTCTCCATAGTGGCTGTACTAGTTTGCATTCCCACCAACAGTGTAAGAGGGTTCCCTTTTCTCCACACCCTCTCCAGCATTTATTGCTTGTAGACTTTTGGATCGCAGCCATTCTGACTAGTGTGAAATGGTAGCGCATAGTGGTTTTGATTTGCATTTCTCTGATAATGAGTGATGTTGAGCATCTTTTCATGTGTTTCTTAGCCATCTGTATGTCTTTGGAGAAATGTCTATTTAGTTCTTTGGCCCATTTTTTGATTGGGTCATTTATTTTTCTGGAATTGAGCTGTCGGAGTTGCTTGTATATTTTTGAGATTAGTTGTTTGTCAGTTGCTTCATTTGCTATTATTTTCTCGCATTCTGAAGGCTGTCTTTTCACCTTGCTAATAGTTTCCTTTGATGTACAGAAGCTTTTAAGTTTAATTAGGTCCCATTTGTTTATTTTTGCTTTTATTTCCAATATTCTGGGAGGTGGGTTATAGAGGATCCTGCTGTGATATATGTCGGAGAGTGTTTTACCTATGTTCTCCTCTTACGTTTAGATCTTTAATCCATCTTGAGTTTATTTTTGTGTGTGGTGTTAGAAAGTGGTCTAGTTTCATTCTTTTACAAGTGGTTGACCAGTTTTCCCAGGACCACTTGTTAAAGAGATTGTCTTTAATCCATTGTATATTCTTGCCTCCTTTGTCAAAGATAAGGTGTCCATAGGTGCGTGGATTTATCTTTGGGCTTTCTATTTTGTTCCATTGATCTATATTTCTGTCTTTGTGCCAGTACCATACTGTCTTGATGACTGCGGCTTTGTAGTAGAGCCTGAAGTCAGATAGGTTGATTCCTCTAGTTCCATTCTTCTTTCTCAAGATTGCTTTGGCTATTCGAGATTTTTTGTATTTCCATACAAATTGTGAAATTATTACAACTCTATATTTAGAGTCTGGGCTTCCCAGATGGTACTAGTGGTAAAGAACCTGCCTGCCAATGCAGGAGATGTAAGGAGATGTAAGAGACTTGGGTTCGATCCCTGAGTGGGGAAGATCCCCTGGAAGAGGCAATGGCAATCCACTCCAGTATTCTTGCCCGGAGAATCCCATGGGCAGAGAAACCTGGCAGACTACAGTCCCTAGGGCTGCAAAGAGTCAGACACCATTGAAGTGACTTAGCTTGCACAGGCATGTACTTAGAGTCTGGATGATGTGGAAGTCTCTGTAGTTTTTATTCTTTTTTCATTCCTTCTCTCTCTACCTATCTCAGGAGGCTAGAACAGCTGTCTAGCAGCTGCTTAAGAAAGAGCTTGAAAGTGTAGAATCAGCAGATGGCAGGAAGAAACACTCAGAACCCTGATTCAGCCATACTTCCTCTCTTTCAAGGACAGGAGAGTTTGTTTTCGTGTGTGGAGATGGATTTACACGAGGATTACCCTCCTCTCTACCCATCTTCTCCCATTTTAACACCAGGCATGTCAACATCTCTGATTTCAAAAAAGAAGAAACAAAAGGGAAGGATATGAGGAAATCCAGAAATTCTTTGGGATTAACTGGTGTTTCTGCAAACCTCTTGGAAGAATGGTGGAATTCTTTACAGCATAAGTGTGCTTTTAAAAGTTCCCCATAAATATAATTTTTAATGCCTATATAACATTCCTTCATAGGCACACTCAGTAATTTTTCTTTACTGTTTCCCTATTGATGGACATTTCAGTTATTTATAATGTTCAGGGTTTTGAACATTCTTGAGAATAAATCCTTGTCTGCATTCCTTAGTATTTCCCTTCAGGATGAATTTCTGGTTGTGGAATTCCTGGATAAAAGCTATAGCCATTTTGAAGTATTTAACTATACACTGTACATGGATTTCCCTTTAGAAATTTGAAATGTCCCTTGTGAGATATTAATTCATGGCAGAAATGAAATATGCAGCCTTAACTGTTGGCATTAGCTGCTGGCCATATTTGTATGGAAACCACACTTTAAAAAAACTTTTTTACGTCGGAGTGGATTTGATTTACAGTGCTGTGTTAGTAGTTTCAGGTGTACAGAGCCGTGATTTTAGTTATACATGTGTGTGCTCAGTCGCTCAGTCGTGTTTGACTCTTTGTGACCCCATGGACTGTGGCCCACCAGGCTCCTCTGTTCATGGAATTTTCCAGGCAAGAATGCTAGAGTGGGTTGCCATTTCTGACTCCAGGGGATCTTGCTGACCCAGGGATTGAAACTTCATCCTTTGTGTCTCCTGCATTGGCAGGCGGATTCTTACACACTGTGCCAACTGGGAAGCCCAGACATATACATATACCTATTCTTTTTCAGATTCTTTCCCCATGTAGCTTATTACAGAGTATTGTGTAGCGTTCCCTGTGCTGTACCTTAGGTCCTTGATTATCTATTTTATATAGAGAACATTGTGTATATGTTCATCCCAACCGCCTAATTTACACCCCTCCCCATCTCCCCTTTGGTAACCGTAAGTTTGTTCTCTAAATCCATGAGTCTGTTGGAAACCGCACTTTTAAATTCCAACATGCACAAAGTTGTATCTCTGTGAACAGTGAGCAGACCCTGTGGATGGCAGACAGAGTCTGTCTGTTTGGGAAAAAACCATTTCCAATGCCAGATTGAAGAAATGCCCAAATTCTCCATTTCCCACTGGAGCTGTGGGATTCTAGGCTTCCTAGTGAAGACAGAGGCTAGAGGGCTGAAGCCCCTTCCTGGTCTCAGATGGGGCGTTCCTATCCATTTAGACGCATTATCCTCCCTTGGAATGATTGGCTGTGTTTTCTTTTTATCAGAACACATTGTACTTTTGAAAAGCCAGATCCCCTCTCTCCCTTCCTTTAGCCATGCCGAGAGTGGTGCATTTTCCTAAATTGCCTAACCAAGCAGAGCAATTAGTGCCCAAGGAGACAGGAGGCTGACTGCCTTGCAAAATGAATGGTTTTCATGGGAACGACAGCAAAAGCCCTGTACTGAGCAAGGAAACTTGCCAGAACCTTGTTTAGTCCTGGCCCTCCTATTTGGTTTTATAAGGAGTTGTTTATATTTGCTGATGCTCTAATAAACAGCTCTTTTCATGGGGCAAATCCTTGAAATAGTTTCACTCCCAACGTGAGTCCTCCTTGCCAGTAGGATGCTATAGCACAGAATTAGCTGAGAGCAGTTGTGATTCTCTGCTGTTCTCTGGTAAATTAATTCAGCCTTCAGGGAGCCGCTGGTCTTTTGCCTTCCATGCGACAGTTTTCTTCAACCACTCTGTCTTCAAATATTTATCAGTTGGCCAAATGGGTCAGATCCTGTTTTGGACTCTGGGGAAGGAGTGATGGATGAGACAGACAAGATCCCATTTTTCGTGGAGCTAACATCCTAGTAGGTGTAGTCCGACAATAAACAGATAAATAAACAGAAAATGTGTCAGATGCTGATAAGGAATGCAGAGCATTAGAATTGCCTGTTGGGATGGTGAATCTCTAGCCCTGTTTGGGTGGTCCAGCGAGGCATCTCTGAGATGAATTCTGAATGATTGCTCAGACTGGCCTGTTTAGAAGAGGGTTGAACATGTCAGGTGAAGGAAGAAATAAGTACAAAAGCCCCAAGATTAGAAAAGGGTTGGTGGATTTAATAACAGAAAGCTAGAAGGAAGGCTGCATGGAAGGGACTGAATGAGCTAGGGGTGTGCTGTGTGATAAGGTTAGATAAGTAGACAGAGCCCAGATCATAAAAGGCCTTGAAAGAATAAGGTGACAGGAGCCAGTAAATGGTTTTAAGCAAGGAATGGCATGTGATTTATGTTTTTTAAAAACCCACCCTTCTGGTTGAGGGTCATGTTATTGTAGGACCAACAGAAGAAACAAAAGGGCTAGTGAGGAGTCTATGACACAGGGAAGTCCAGGAAAGAGATGAAGGTGGATCAGACTTAGATGGTGACAGTTGACATGCAAAGTGAGGCTGGAATCAAAATATGGACTTGTGCTTTTTTTCCCCTTAATAATAGCCAACTCTTCAGTACCCACTGGGTGTCTAACAGTTCAATTCAGTTCTGACACTAACTAACCAGGTTCAGCACAGGGCTTAGTTCCACATGACTATGTGTGTGTTAGTGGCTCAGTCATGTCCAACTCTTTGTGACCCCAAGGACTTAGCCCACCGGATTCCCCTGTCCATGGAATTCTCCTGGCAAGAATACTGGAGTGGGTAGCCATTAGCTTCTCCAGGAGACTTTCCTGACTACCTCATTTAATTTCTCTCTCTCTCTCTCTCTTTCTATCTGGCTGTGCCACTCAACTGGCGGAATCTTAGTTCCCAGACCAGGGATGGAACCTTTGCCCCCTGCAGTGGAAGTACAGAGTCTTAATCACTGGACCACCAGGGAAGTCCCTGACTACCCCTATTTTAGACATCAGCCTCATAAGTGGTCTCCAGTCTACCTGGACTTCTGCCCAACTGAGTACAAATTCGAGGGTCCCCATGATGTCCTCCTTTGGGGTCAATAATTTGTTAGAATGACTAATAGAACTCAGGAAATAGCTCTACCTGGGATTACAGTTACTATAAGGGAGATAATGAACAGAGAGATGGAGAGTTGCATAGGGTGAGGTCTGGAAGGGTTCCAAGTACAGGAGCCTCTGTCCCTTTGGAGCAGAGGTGCACAATCCTCCTGGAATGTGGATGCATTCACCAACACAGAGGCTTCCTTAGCTTCACTGTTTCAGATTGTTAATTCAAGTTGCACTGCATAGGCATGACTAGTTAAATCATTGGCCATTGGTGAGTAAACCCAATCTCCAGCTTTCTTTCTTTCCTCAGAGGTGGGAGTGGTGAGAAAGATCCAACCCTCTGATCTCATGTTCCTCCAGTGACTAGCCCTTATCTGGAAGGAAGCCTTATAGGGTTCCTGCCTAGAGTCACTTCATTAGTATAAATCTAGGTCTGGTTGTAGGTGGTTGCTATGAATAACAAAAGACACTATCATTCAGGAAATTCCAAGTGTTTTAGGAAATGTGTACTAGAAATGGGAACAGAGACCAAACATATATATAAATATATATAAAAGTGAAGAAGTTGCTCAGTCATGTCTGACTCTTTGTCAGCCCATGGACTATACAGTCCATGGAGTCCTCCAGGCCAGAATACTAAAGTGGGTATCCTTTCCTTTTGCCAGGGATTCTTCCCAACTCAGGGATTGAACCCTGGTCTCCTGCATGGCAGGAGGATTCTTTACCAACTGAACTGTCAGAGAAACCTCTGTGTGTGTGTGTGTGTGTGTGTACTATATCTCAAAGGTAGAATTTGTAAGCTTGGATGTGGTTGTCAACTACAAATTGGCACTTGCTGTGGGCACTTGCCACCTACTTTGACAAAGATTAAATGAAGTGCTACATAGCTGCTGATTTTCAATACCCTTGAAAGGATTCAAGGTGGAGAGCAGAAATGAGGTACTCTGTGCCCTGGGGAAAAAGAAAAAACAACTTGTGGAACAGGTTTTCAGATAGTTAGATATATTCAGAAGCTGATTTTATGAGCCCAATTCTTGTATCTCCTTGTGAAGCACCAAAGTCTTTCTTGGTGACGATTGCTTTTCATGACTAGCAGAAACCTTCTGCAAAAAAATATGTACTTGATTGCATGCACCCCCCCATTACCAAAATCACATAAATACTGACCACCCCTCCCCAACCCCTGGCCCCTTTGGAGCAGTTTCTCAGAGCTATGTAAGGTGCTGTCTCCCAGGCTATAGTCCTCATTTTGCCACCAATAACTGAACTCACAACTCTCACATTGTGCATATTTTTAAGCCCACATGGGGAAGGTAGAAAAAGAAAATACGAGTGTACTAGTGCTTTCAGATAAACAGAAACAATATAACAACATTATATATGTGTGTACGTAAATATTCCATACAGTATTATGTTATATATAATGTTAGGACTTCCCTGTAGCTCAATCGGTAAAGAACCTGCCTGTGATGCAGGAGACCAGGGTTCGATCCCTGGGTTGGGAAATTCCTCTGGAGAAGGGAATGGCAATCCACTCCAGTATTCTTGCCTGGAGAATCCCATAGACAGAGAAACCTGGCAGGCCACAGTCCATGGGGTTGCAAAGAGTTGGACACGACTGAGCGACTTACACACACACATAATGACATATACATAGATATTATATGTTATCTACATATCCAAAGAGATTTATTACAAGGAATCAGCTCATGCACTTATGGAGGCTAGGAAGTCCAAAATCTCTAGTGTCAGCTGGCAGGCTTAAGACCCAGGAAGGCCAATGATGCAGGGCAAATCAGAAGGTTGCAAAATATCTTACCAGGGAAAGCAACTCTTTTGTTCCACTTGACCTTCAGGTGATCAGATGAGGCTCACTCACACACTATGGAGGGTAACATACTTTACCCACAGTTCATCCATTTAAATGTTGATCTCATCCAAAAACACCCTCCAAAATGGCATATAAAAATGAACCATTGCAATCAGTAACTCCAGCTTTCTTGCTTATGTGTCACTAAGTATTCTTCTTGTCTTAACTTATGGAACAATGACACAGACCTATGACATAGTCTAGGTTTCATAGTTTCCAAAGCCTGGTTAGATCACTGTACACAATTTCATTCTCTTCTCAGCATTTTTTTTTTTTTTTTTTGGTGGCAGTGAGGACAGAGTTGGAAGAAAGGAGAGAGTTAGAAGTACTGGTTGTTTTTTTTTTAGAAACTGACTGGCAATTTCCTGCCCACTGTAGAAGAGAAGAAGTGAAGACTGTGTAGGGCATCTGTGTGTTTGCAAAAGCCTGCAGTGTTTCCAACCTGTCTTAGCTCCAGGGATCTTGGAGCAACTTCTATTCAGCAGCTTCTTTAACAATATGCTGGTCTCACGGGTGGTCCCCATTTTTTTTTTGAGCCGAACAAACAGACTGTGAGCAACGTTTTATGGGGGAATGAGATATCCCTCTTGCTGGGTGACCATCAGAGGTGAATTGACTGCTGGTGAGTGAGGTCATCTCAGATTGAGGGTGGCACTGTCCTCGGGCACCAGTGATGTTCAATGAATGGTGGATGTAGAGTTTGCAGAAGGTGGGCCACTCAGCTCCCCTAAAACTTCTGGGGGTCAAGCAAAGTCCCTTGCATCCTTTCCTCCTGCTTACCTGACCTCTCCGTGTCTTGCCCTTTCATCAGGAATCCCCAAATCTTTCTTTCCTTTGTGTCCCCTCACTTCCATAGCCAAGAAAATTGTTTTTGAGGCATTGGAGAGAAAACCTTCTTCTGCAGACATGTTTCTGCCCGAGATTCCTTCTGTCATTTTACACTGCGTGCATGCTCAGTTTTTCAGTCATATCTGACTCTCTGAGACCTCCTGGACTGTACCCCACCAGGCTTTTCTGTCCATGGGATTTTTCAGGCAAGAATACTGGAGTGGGTCGCTATTTCCTCCTCCAGGGGATCTTCCCCATCAAGGAATCACACCACCCTCTCCTGCATCTCCTGCATCGGCAGGCAGGTTCTCTACCCCTGAACCACCTGGGAAGCCTTAGGTCTTCCATGCTTTCAGTCAGTTTTTAGTAATTTTTTTTCATAATGAGTTGAAAAGCAACTAACACATCTAAGAAACTTGCAAAAATGACTGAAATAAATTGAAGCCTAAAGAAGCTAATAAGAAGTATAAACGATAACCTCTAAGTAAAAATTTCCCCTTCCATTGACCACCCTTGATCAGATGATTGATTTGGGTGTGGGAAGAAAATATTGGTATTTACACTTGAAGAAAAAAATCTCTTCCTTTACATTTTTCGACCACCCTTGATCAGATGATTGATTTGGGTGTGGGAAGAAAATATTGGGATTTACACTTGAAAAAAAAAATCTCTTCCTTTACATTTTTCTACTTTCTTAAGAAAAAAGTAAAATATTAGTAGCACAATGAACATACAATATAAAAATAAGTACAGCAGCACAGTAAAAATGTTTAGGACTCCTGAGCTAGAAATCTTGCAGGTTTATATATATATATAATATATATACATATACTCATGCATGCTCAGTTGCTATACCATCAGATTCTTTTGTGACTCCATGGACTGTAGCCCACCAGACTCTTCTGTGCATGGGATTTCCCAGACAAGAATACTGGAGTGTGTTGCCATTTCCTTCTTCGGGGATCTTCCTGATCCAGGGATCAAACTCGTGTCTCCTGCATTGGCAGGCTGGTTCTTTACCACTAAGCCACCACGGAAGCCCTATGTGTGTATATATAACTGGTTGAGCCCAGTAATCTAAATTTTAAGAAGACTCCCAAATCGTTCCTGAAAAGATGTTTGGAAAAGAACTCAAATTGCTAATTTCCAACTGCTCATAGTATCTACTTGTGAAACACAAAAAACAGCATGATTTACCTGCAGGTTTCAACCACGACAACTTGCCCCAGATTACAATCCTTCACAAAACTTTTCTGAATTGAAGCAACGGCCCACCGTATGTTGTTGGCCTCTGCCCTAGTTTCCAGAAGAAGAAGAGACCATTTGAGATCTTTCACTGTTGTCTTTCAAATGCTTGCCTCTCCATGTTTTCATTGCTTCCTGTACTCTGAGTGAGCAGTCATATCTTTCCATTTGTCCCTTGTAATTATAAACAATGTGACAATGACCTCAAATCATGCTTCCATTTGGCCTGCTTTTCCTGCCTCAAAGAATGGTACTCTATTTGTAACAGACACCTTTGACATCAGAACCTTAATAGTTACATGTAGGTATGTTCCCAGTAACACTAGAGGGGAGTATGCCCATGAATGAACTAAAGACATGACTTAAAAACAAAATATTTATTTATTTATTTTAATTTTTGGCTGTGCTGGGTCTTTGTCTCTGCGCACGTTTCTGAAACAACCATCCCTCAAATTTTAACTTAGACCTATATAAGCACAGGGATTTATAAACACTATATAAATTTAAACTTATCTATACATGTTTGATTATTTATGGCTGAGTGAGCAATAAAAGACATTCAGACAGAGAAAGATATCACCTTATGGTAAAGTGTATGAGAAAACGAAATGAAAATATGACTTCAGTGAATTCCCTGGTGTTCCAATGCTTAGGACTTGGTGCTTTCACTGCCAGGGGGAAGATGGGAGCCCAGTTCTAGCCCCGATTGGGGATCTAAGACCCTGCAAGCTGATTGGTGTGGCCAAAAAATAAGTAAATAAAATGACTTTCTTTAAAAACTATGATTTCAAAGAGAAAGCAGATAATGTGTCCTTTGTGACTTTTACACAAAAGCTTATTCATGTATTTTGAAAATGAATGATGGTAAGATCAAATGGCTCTGATCTTTAAATCAACAGTTTTGTTTTAAAAATCACAATTTAAATATGATTCCAGAAATTCTGTCCTTTGCAACCATTTAAGCTCACAACAACAACAAAAAATCTAGATGTCAACCTAAACCGTGGTATGTAATCAAAAGTTTGGAGTTCTAACCACATGCTAACAACTTTTATAGTTGCTGCTGGAGGCGTTATATAATAGATTTACTTTTCCTTCTAATTGTTTCTAGGGTTTGGTGTAGTGGGATGTTTAAAATTGTTCTCATGAATTCTTCTTTTCCACAGAATGGAGGATTTGAATTCTTTGATGCTGATGGAAAAGAGCTAGTAAAGATGAAGAGGTGGAAGAAACTGATGAGAGAAGGGAGCACTGATGGACCATGGCCCTGGAGAAGGGGGCGTGGAAGAGATGAAGTGCACAAGTGTCCACCAGGAAGAAATGTGCCTTTTTTGTGTGCTTCTAGTAGGAAGGCAATGGCACCCCACTCCAGTACTCTTGCCTGGAAAATCCCATGGGTGGAGGAGCCTGGAAGGCTGCAGTCCATGGGGTCACTAAGAGTCGGACACGACTGAGCAACTTCACTTTCACTTTCATGCATTGGAGAAGGAAATGGCAACCCACTCCAGTGTTCTTGCCTGGAGAATCCCAGGGACCGGGGAGCCTGGTGGGCTGCCGTCTATGGGGTCACACAGAGTCGGACACGACTGAATCGACTTAGCAGCAGCAGCAGCAGTAGGAAGGAAGTGAGAGAAACATGGTGATGGAAGTAAAGTAAACACGAGGATGGTGGTGATGGAGGATTGCAGTATTGTTTAGCTAGTGAAGGCAAATTGTCTCAATTTTCTTGCTGAAAGTAGAACCAATGTTTTGAGGTTGAGGATAGCAGGAGGTGAGTAGTTTCCATTTGACACATGAAGGTTTGGATGGACCTCCTTCCCTTCCCCTCCCCACCCCCTCCAAAATCTTTCAAAATGGTACTGTGGTGATTTTCATGTGAATCAAATATTGGACGTACTCTTTCACAGTTAATTTTTAATGAAATTTTGCTTGTAGGAAGGAATGCTGCTGATTTGCTATTCTTTCCCCGAGCTGTTGATCTGTAAGCATTCTCACAACATTTAATTCTCTCAGGATCTGGAGGACTTTACTGTTTTCACTTCCTTCTTTCTGTCACCATGGGAAAGAGAAAATCTATGAGTCTCCTGTGTCTGGTATATATTCTTTTTTTGTTTTTAAATTGACATATATACACTACAGGGCTTCTCTGGTGATTCAGATGGTAAAGAATCTGTCCACATGTGGGAGACCCAGGTTCAATCCCTGGATTGGGAAGATCCCCTTGAGAAGGGAGTGACAACCCACTCAAGTATTCTTGCCTGGAGAATCCCATGGACAGAGGAGCCTGGAGGGCTACAGTCCATGGGGTCACAAAGAGTCAGACAGGATTGAGAGACTAACACTTTCGCTTTCATATACACTGCTACGTATAAAACAGATAACTAAATGAGGACCTACTGTGTAACCTGGGGAGCTCTACTCAATGCCTCTGGTGACCTAAATAGAAAGGAAATCCAGAAAAGAGGGGATATATGTGTGTGTGTAGCTGTCTGGTGTGACTCTTTACTGTGAGTCAACCCGCAGCCTTGTCTGGGGCTTGGAGAATCTCAGGGCCCTTGGAGCTCTGCAGCAGTCCATTTAAATTGGAGAACGGGGGGATCTTGGGGCTTACTGAATGGGGAACTCGTGTGCACACGCTGAATGTGGCACAGTGTGGCTGAAGGCTCACTGAGGCTCACACCTGTGTCTTGGAGAGAGCTGGCCGGGGCGGGGGGGTGGGGGGGGGGTCGGCTGATGGTCTGCCCCCAGACATTTGATCCTGCCGGTTAGTTTCTCAAACGTGGCCTTTACATCATCGTTGCCCCTATTCTTTAACTCATGTTACCCTTTTTTCTGAACCATTCTCTGTGCCAAGCATTCATAACAGAATTTTAGCATCAAAAATGAAATAGTTTGCACCATAGCTTCCTCAACACTCTGGGGCTCAGAAACAAAACCTTGTCCTTGATCTCAGATTTTTATCTTAGCCTTTTCTTTCTAAGAAAATGTATCAATAAGAAAATAATGAAAATGTATTACTTTAAAAATCTTATTTTAATATTTTTAGTATTTTATTCAGTTCAGTTCAGTTCAGTCGCTCAGTCATGTCTGACTCTTTGCAATCCCATGAATTGCAGCATGCCAGGCCTCCCTGTCCATCACAAACTCCTGGAGTTCACTCAGACTCACGTCCATCGAGTCAGTGATGCCATCCAGCCATCTCATCCTCTGTCGTCCCCTTCTCCTCCTGCCCCCAATCTGTCTCAGCATGAGAGTCTTTTCCAATGAGTCAACTCTTTGCATGAGGTGGCCAAAGTACTGGAGTTTCAGCTTTAGCATCTTTCCTTCCAAAGAAATCCCAGGGCTGATCTCCTTCAGAATGGACTGGTTGGATCTCCTTGCAGTCCAAGGGACTCTCAAGAGTCTTCTCCAACACCACAGTTCAAAAGCACCGATTCTTCAGCGCTCAGCTTTCTTCACAGTCCTACTCTTACATCCATACATGACCACAGGAAAAACCATAGCCTTGACTAGACGGACCTTTGTTGGCAAAGTCTCTGCTTTTCAATATGCTAAGTTGGTCATAACTTTTTTTCCAAGGAGTAAGCATCTTTTAATTTCATGGCTGCAATCACCATCTGCAGTGATTTTGGAGCCCCCCAAAATAAAGTCTGACACTGTTTCCACTGTTTCCCCATCTATTTCCCATGAAGTGATGGGACCAGATGCCATGATCTTCATTTTCTGAATGTTGAGCTTTAAGCCAACTTTTTCACTCTCCTCTTTCACTTTCATCAAGAGGCTTTTTAGTTCCTCTTCACTTTCTGCCGTAAGGGTGGTGTCATCTGCATATCTGAGGTTATTGATATTTCTCCTGGCAATCTTGAGTATTTTGTTAATATTTCTATTTTCTGGTTGTGAGCACAAGTATCTGATATACATTTTACATGAATGGTTATGTGATGTTACATACATATTATTTACCTCCTGCCTCCTAAGCTCGACTCTGTGCAGTGGTTGGTATGATGACAGGCATGTCATGGGCTTAATAGAATGCAGTCCACATTTTTACTGATCATAATAATCCATTCTTAGGGAAGCCTGATGAAATGAACGACATTTCAGGTGAGTTGTAGGTTGAATTTGACTTAATTTAGAAAAGGGCTATTCAATCAGTTTGCAGCTGCAAAACTGGGGTGACCCCCAACTCCCAACTCCCTACAAGAAGGCAGCTGATGTGTGGGCCCCAACACTGGGGATGGTTTTGTGAAGAGATGCTCTGTTGCAGAGTTTCTTAGTCCAGCTCACTAGCACTTTTCCTTTCTCATTTTTGTATTATTTGAGCTTGGACTTGGGAATAGATTTCACCATCTGTTTTTTTGTTTTTTAACTTAAGACCACAAGGGTGCAAATCAAAAGCCACAAGATTCCTCAATGCAGGAAATGTAACTTGATTTATTTTTCTATAATGGAATTCAATACCTATTACAAACCTTCCTTCTACCAGGCAGCAAAACCTTTAAGTTAATTTAGCAACCCTCCTCTCTATTTCCCACACTTTGTATGGGGTGCAGCCTCATCTCCAGGGAACTTTGTGATGCATTTCAGCCCCATGGGGATTGCAGAGTGTCTGGCTGTCTCCATCATCAGTCCGTGTTACCTCTTTTGGGGACACTCATTCCTGCCTGTATTTTGGCTATGGGTTTATACAGATTGCCTTTTTTTCTGGATGCTCTGGCTCTTAATACAAATCCCTGGCAAGCATCAGTTCAGTTCAGTTCAGTCACTCAGTCGTGTCCGACTCTTTGCGACCCCATGGACTGCAGCATGTCAGGCCTCCCTGTCCATCACCAACTCCTGGAGTTTACTCAAACTGATGTCCATTGAGTCGGTGATGCCATCTAACCATCTCATCCTCTGTCATCTCCTTTTCTTTCCACCATCAATCTTTCCCAGCATCAGGGTCTTTTCAAATGAGTCAGCTCTTCACATCAGGTGGCCAAAGTGTTGGAGTTTCAGCTTCAGCATCAGTCCTTCCAATGAATATTCAGGACTGATTTCCTTTAGGATAGACTGGTTGGATCTCCTTGCAGTCCAAAGGACTCTCAAGAGTCTTCTCCAACAGCACAGTTCAAAAGCATCAATTCTTCAGTGCTCAGCTGTCTTTATAGCCCAACTCTCACATTCGTACATGACTACTGGAAAAACCATAGCCTTGACTAGACGGACCTTTGTTGGGGAGCATGGCCTACAGAAAAATCCTGCCCTGCCTCCAGCAGGCTGCTGGGCCTGCCTTCTATCTACATAACCATGCTATTTTGCTCCACCCTCACTCTTGGAAATAGTGGAGGACAGGGAAGCCTGGTGTGCTGCAGTCCATGGGTTGGATGTGACTGAGTGACTGAACAACAATAGTCATTCAAATCTGAGGTCCCGTGCCTTCCTGCTTCCTATCTGGACCCTTCCAGGAATGGGGTCAAGGTCCCAAGCCTACGTGTCCTCTGGGGACAGGAAGGACAGTGGGGTCTCAGGCATCCACGAATTCTCCGTATCTCCTCCAAATCTTTCTTTCTCCTTCTTTTTGTCTAAGAAATCTGCATCTCATTGAGGATACAGAAAAAACAGCATATGGTTGAGTATTGCTTCTCAATTTTTTACACTTGGACCAAACCTTTAACAAGGGTAATAGTGGATGAGATGGTTGGATGGCATCATCAACTCAATGAACATGAGTTTGAGTGAACTCTGGGAGGTGGTGAAGGCCAGGAAAGCCTGGAGTGCTGCAGTCCATGGGTCGAAAAGAGTTAGACACGACTTAGTGATTGAACCACAACAAGGCTTTTGAGGGGCTTCCCTGGTATGGTGCTATTGGTAAAGAATTCAACTGCCAATGCAGGAGACATAAGAGACATGGGTTGGATTCCTGGGCTGGGAAGATGCCCTGGAGTAGGAAATGGCAACCCACTCCGGTATTCTTTCCTGGAGAATCCTATGGACAGAGGTGCCTGGAGAGCTACAGTTCATGGGGTTGCAAAGAATCACAAAACTGAAACAACTTAGCATGCACCTCAGTGACTTAGGAGCTGTGAGCTCGATCCCTGGGTTGGGAAAATACCTTGGAGAAGAAAATGGCGACCCACTTCAGTATTCTTGCCTGGGAAATCTCATGGACAGAAGATCCTGGCAAGTCCATGAGGTTGCAAAAGAGTTGAACTCAACTTAGCAGCTAAACAACAACATATTAAAAAAAAAGGCAAGTCCTTCTGTCCTTCTGTATCCCACTAATTGCTTTTATTGTTCACAGAATTTTCATCAGTTGTTCCTTTTAAAAATAGTTTGTTCATTGACTTCCCCTGGTGGCTCAGATGGCAAAGAATCTTTGCCAATGAATGCAAGAAACGCAGGTTTGCATTCATTGGCAGACAGAGAAGGTCTGGGTCGGGAAGATCCCCTGGAGAAGGGAATGGCAACCCACTGCAGTGTTACTGCCTGGAGAATTCCCTGGACAGAGGAGCCTGGAGAGTTGTCGTCTATGGGGTCACAAAGAGTCGGACACAACTGAGCGACTAACACACACATGAAGGGAAAGATTATTTTTAGCACTTAGGACAGTGTCTTGCACAAAGATGGTGTTCAATACAAATTTGTTGAACAAAATAATGGATGAATAAATGAATGAATTGGACACTTGTATCCTTTTGAGTTATTCCTTTCTTGAAGCTGTATCATAGCCTGAGTTAGGGGAAGGCCACAGATCCCAGAAAAAATAAACTTGATTAATATCTCAAAAGTGTTCTCATTACATATATACACAAAATGATAACAATACCATTTAGCTTATTATGTGCGTGGAGTTGATGTTTTCCTAAAGGTAGATGAATCTGTTCCTGGTTCCTTTCTGGTGGGGAGATTTTATTTCCTGATGTGCTTGCCAGAAGAAACTTGGCAGAGCTTTGGAATGTAGCTTGTCCATTCATCTTAGGGTAGCTCAGTAGAGATTTTTGCTCCCAGTTATATCATGTGTTCTAACTCAAGTCACTGCAAAGCCCTTGTTTACATTCCTCCTAGAAACTCTTGATACAGCTGGTTGCAAAACCACTGCAGAATGCAATAAAATATAAAAGTGAAGACACTAGTGGGAAATGAACTTGAAGTTCATGGTACTGTTTGTTTATTTCCTAGCAGATATATTAGTAAGTAAAATACATGTACAGATAGATTTAGTTTTGCAGAAATAATATTTTTTTCTGAACTACTTTGCACTTAATAGAACTGCAGCTCCTGTATTTTCTCTAAATCTTAACTGAGTGTTAAACACCATAATATTTTGAAAAGATTTACTAATTCACTCATCTATCTGCACCCAAGGTAGAAGACACGAAAGGCATACATTGAGGAAAACCAGCGAGTATCCTTAAGGTCATAAGTCTTAGTGAAAATTCTCCTGGGTTCAGAGAAAGATTTGGAGTTCTCTTTGAGAGTAAGTACAGCTTTCTCATAGATTGTAAGCATGTGCAAGATTAATATTTTGAATCATATGTTTATTTTTGATACTAAATGATTACTTTTCACTTTGGGAACGAAATACATGGCCATAACAGACAGATCTATCACAAATTAGATATTAGGGGTTGAAAATGTAGTTCCTCTTGGCAGATTCTGGGGCATTTGAAGATCTGCTTCTAAGAAAAATGACGTGCTTTCCACATAATTCAAGCTCTAATCAAGTCTCTCCTTTCTGCTAACTCCCAGTTCAGATGTTTCTCATTTTGTGCAGCATTGCTCCCTTGAAGATGTTACTAAACCAGATAATCGTTTAAATGTACTGAAAGCACTGGCTATAATAAATCAAGAAAGGCGATCTCTTCTCTAACCCGAATTGCTACCTCTAATGCAGCTGACTCTTACATTTGATTTCCCTGAGGCTTGACTTAAAGCTTGGCTTGGGGCCAGAATGCAATTAGAAGATTTGTGTGGTGACTCCAATGCACTCTGTGTAATTGCCCCCAGGCTCAAGAATGGTCCTAACAAAAGGACAAGACACATTTTTAGACGACTTTGTAGGGGAAAAAAAAAGACGTATTATGGAAATTTCATTAAAATATCCACTTTACATTAGCTTTTATTGCTCATTTTCATATAAGAAAAGTAATCATATAGTTGTAGTTAATTGGATGAGAAAATTTCTACTCCTTTTGTATTTTTCTCTTACGGAGAGAACTCATAAATAAGGGATCATTTTGTCAGGTGACCACACAAATCATGACATTTCGGCTATCTCTCTCTCTATATATATATCTCTGAAGATTGCAATCCTGACCTCTTTTCATTGCCAAATGGAGCAATTTATCAGTGAAATGTTCTAAGAACTGGTAGAAGGCACATATTGCAGGGTCTCTGTGTTCTGATTGTCATTTTTCTGATATGTGGCTCCAAAAAGAATGCAGACTTGCTTCAAAGTTCAGCTCACTGAAGATGCTAGTTGCCAGTCCTACTGTGAGTACTTGGGGACCATGGTTTCCTGTTCACCTGGACTTTAGAAAAAAAGATTTCCCAGTGAGAGTTACACTTTGAAATCAGCTGGTGTGGGGTTAGAATCATACAATATGAAGAATTCTTAAAAGAGACAACACAGTTCTTAGGACCCTCTAACCCAGTGAAAAACATTCTTTCCTTGGCTGTGTGACACCATCTTTCTGCAGGGAGGTTCAGAGCACATGTAAGCTTGCATACAAGTGCAGTCACAAGGCAGACAGGGTATAACCCATCTAAGCACTATCTAGGGAAAGTGAACTTCAGTCAAGAAACCTCAAGTCCTAAAGTTTCACTGTCCATATCCTAGAGGTCATAACCCCAAAGCAGTCAACTTTCTTTTCTTTTGGCTGCATCACATGGCAGGTATGTAGGATCTTAGTTCCCTCACCAGGGATACAGCCCCCGGATTAGAAGCATGGAATCTTAACTACTGGATTGCCAGGAAAGTCCCAATATTAAATTTCTTACTGATGTTACTCCTATCACTTCCTGGCAAACAGATGGGGGGGAAAAATGAAAACAGTGGCAGATTTTGTTGTTTTGGGCTCCAAAATCACTGAGGACAGTGACTGCAGCCATGAAATTAAAAGATCCTTGTTCCTTGGAAGAAAAACTATGACAAACCTAGACAGTGTATTAAAAAGCTTAGATATCACTTTGCTGACAGAAGTCTATATAGTCAAAGCTATGATTTTACTAGTAGTCATGTACAGTTGTGAGAGTTAGATCATAAGGAAAAGTGAGTGTCAAAGAATTGATGCTTTCGAACTGTGGAGCTGGAGAAGACTCTTGAGAGTCCCTTAGACTGCAAGGAGATCAACCAGTCAGTCCTAAAGGAAATCAACCCTGAATATTCATTGGAAGGACTGATGCTGAAGTTGAAGCTCCAATACTTTGGCCACCTGATGAGAAGAAATGACTCATTGGAAAAGACCTTGATGCTGGGAAAGATTGAAGGCAGGAGGAGAAGTGGGTGACGACAGTATGAGATAGTGGGATGGCATCACCAACTCAATGGACATGAGTTTCAACAAATTCTGGGAGATAGTGAAGGACAGGGAAGCCTGGTGTGCTGCAGTCCATGGGGTCACAGAGTCGGACATAGCGACTGAACAACAACATATGGTTCTAGATTCCATACATATTCCTTAATATATGATATATTTTTCTTTCTGACTAACTTTACTCTATTGACAGTCTCTAAGTTCATCCATGTCCTACAAATGACCCGATTTCATTCCAAAGAGCTTTAGTTCTGCTGAACACTATAAATCAATGGGGCAACTATCTCAGGAGGAAGGATGTGGCTCATGTGTGTTGTTGCATCAATTTGCTATTCACTGTTATTGATATTATTCAGCTTTATTGGAATCCAGCCATGACTGAGGACCTCTATGAGGCAGCTGTGGTTGGCTGAGTTTTCTAGGGGCCTGGAGTGGCACTCCCTCCTGGCTCAGGGCCTTGTGTTCCTCTCTCCCCTCCAGCATGTCTGAACCTAGTGACAAGCTTGCAACCAACAGACTATGGCAAAGGTCGGGGGATACTTCCTCTAGGATTAGGTGACAAAAGACTGTGACTTCCATGTTGCTAGCAGGCTCTCTTCATTGACTTCTTGGTGAACACGGTGATGAAGCTGCCACGATGGACTGGCCAATGTGACCAGGACCTGAGGGTGGCCTACAGCCAACAGCAGTGAGCATCTGGGATCCTAAATTCAACTGCCCACAGAGAACCAAGTGCTGGAAAGCAGTCCCATGAACATAGAAGCAGGTTTTTTTTTTTTTTTTTCTTTTTTAAAATCTCATTTGAACCATAGCCCAGAGCTTACCTTGATTTCAGTCCATGAGAAACCCTGAGGTAAGTGGACACAGTAGAGCCATGCCTGGATCCTGGCCCACGGAAGCTGTGAGATGATAAATGTGTGTTGTTTTCAGTTGGTACATTTGGGGAGCAATTTGTTATGCAGTGGTAGATAACTAATGCGAGAGCAGAAGGGGTAAGACAAGTTCATAAACGTAAATTACTTTTAAATGCATTGCTGGCCACAGTAATTTTTGTATTATATGTGACCTTACCTTCGCCATTTCAACATGAAGGTTGTTTTGAATGAAAATTCATTCAGATGTAAACATGCAAAAGCCCTCTGTTTCTCTTAGTGGACAATGAGACATCATTTGTGACTTAATATGAAATTTGAATTGCATCAGACTTTCCAGATTAAAGCCATTGTGAAGTTTGGAGTGAAGAGGAAATAGCACATGCCAGCATCAAGTTAATAATTATATGAATTATAAAAGCAGCTATTTATTGAGTACTTGACATACAAAGTAATTATGAACCTCATTACATGGAATTCTCTCACAGTTCTAAGATGGAGTTAGATTATCCTGATTTTTCAGTTGAGGAAAAGGATGTTTTGACAAATTTCCCAACAGGAGTAGCAATGATGAGATTGGAACCTGTTGTGTCTTGCTGGAAAGCTTGTGTCCACGATTTTCAAGCTTGAAAAGTTGTTTAAAGTGATACCCATTTCGCTCTTCTGCTTTATTCAACCAATGGTAGCAGGTCATCAGAAATGCTACGTTTGTTGAGTAGAAAACAAAACCAAAACAACCCCGAACTGACTCTAAAAGTCACTCATTTTCCAAGGGCATGTTTGCTATCTATTTTCTTCTGTGATTTTTTAAAAAAGGCTTATTCTGTCATGTTAGTTTTATTATTGATTGACCTTTTTATCCCACAAATTTTTGTTGTAGTTACGAAAAAGTTCCTCAAGGACAAGAACACTTTTTACACTTCTGTGTCTCCATCCATGTCTGGTTCAATTCTGTTGAAATCGTATGTGCTGTGGTTAGTCGCTCAGTCATATCTGACTCTTTGAGACCCTGTGGACTGTAGCCAATCAGGTTCCTCTGTCCATGGAGATTCTCCTGGCAAGAATACTGGAGTGGGTTACCATGCCCTCCTCCAGGGGATCTTCCCAACCCAGGGATCGAACCCAGGTCTCCCACATTGCAGGTGGATTCTTTACCATCTGAACCACTTCAGGGAAGCCCATACAAATGATAAGCATGCAACAAAAATTTTTTTTGATGAATGTGATTACCTCTGAACTGAATATAGAGATGAGCTGAGAGAGAATTTGTCAGAAGCCCTGTCAGCTCTGCATAAGGGGCCAGAGTTGTTGAGTGAGAGCTGTGGCTTGGCCTGGGCTGAGAATCAGACGTTACAACGATATCAGTCCTAGCTATTTGCACAGGGACAGTCTTGCTCCTGGATCACTCCCGAAAGGGTCTGCAGGTTAATTAAGGTAATTAATTTCAGGACTGAGTGCCTTCTGGGGTTTTCAGTGCTAAAACCAGTAAAGTCCTAGATAAACTGGGATGAATCGGTCATCTCAGCAGGAATGCTGTGGGGGCCAGAATGTCTGTGTGCGCATTCGCTCAGGTATGTCTGGCTCTTTGAGACCCCGTGGACTGTAGCCCACCAGGCTCCTCTGACCAGGGAATTTTCCAGACAAGAATCCTGAAGTGGGTTGCCATTTTGTGCCCCTCAAATCTGGATTTTGAATTCTTAACCCACAAGTGTGACTGCATTTTAAGTAAGAAAGTAATTAAGGTTAAATGAAGTCATAAGGGGCTTCCCAGATGGGGCTAGTGATAAAAAATCCACCTGCCAATGCAGGAGATGCAAGAAACATGAGTTTGATAGCTGGGTGGGAAAGATCCGCTGGAGGAGGACATGGCAACCCACTCCAGTATTCTTGCCTGGGGAATCTCCTATACAGAGGAGCTTGGCAGGCTATAGTCCGTAGGGTCACAAAGAGTTGGACATGACTGAAGCAACTTAGCATATGCGTGTGCATGCACGCACATGCACACACCACACACACACACACACACACACACACACACAAGGTCATCAGGGTGGGGTTCTGATCCAACAAAAGTAGTGCCCTTGTAAAAGACACCACAGGTTTCCCAGGTGGCAATAGTGGTAAAGAATCTGCCTGCCAATGCAGGAGACGAGAGACACAGGTTTTATCCCTGGGTCGGGATGATTCCCTGGAATAGGAAATGGCTATCTGCTCCAGAATTATTGCCCGGAAAATTCTTTAGACAGGGGATCCTGGCGGGCTACAATCCACGGTGCTGCAAGGAATCAGACACAATATTGACTTTGCCCAGCGCACACACAAGAGACACCAGAGAGCCTCTTTTCTTGCCTTGTGAAGACACAGTAAGAAGGCAGCCACCTGAAAATCAGGAAGATAACTCTCACCAGCACCCACCCAGGCTGGCACGCTGATCTTGGACTTCCAGCTTCTAGAACTGTGAGAAACAGATGTCTGGTGCTGAGGTCACCCATCTGTGGTATTTTATTATGGCCAGACCCAAGATGACCAAAACAAATGTGCATTTGGTGGGCAGTGGTGCTGTTTTTGCTACATTTATGTGTTTTTTCTATGTATTTAAAACCAGTTATAGAAAAAGACCCAATGATTGGAAAAGACCCTGGTTCTGGGAAAGACTGAAGGCAGGAGGAGAAGAGGACGACAGAGGATGAGATGATTGGATGGTATCACTGACTCAATGGCCATGAGTTTGAACAATCTCTGGGAGATGGTGAGGGACAGGGAGGTGTGGCATGATGCAGTTCATGGGGTCGCGAAGAGTGAGACACAACTTGGCTACTGAACAACAACAAACACAATCAATCAACTAACTAACCAGCCAACCAACTTCTGGGCATCTTAAAAGTGTATAGAGGTAATCTTATTATAAGTGGTATATGTTTCCTATCAGAGATCTTAGCTAGATTCAAACGCTCAGTTTTAGGAGGGAAGATTGAACAGTATTTTGGTCATTATCATCAGTATTTATCTGCCATGTGCAGACAGAGCCCCTGGGTCTTTTCCATGTTACAGATCTCCTTTGAAGTTCTCCAGAGTTTTGCCCACTGAGCAGCTATATCGGGTGCAGAGAGGAATAAAACCAGGGAATTAGCATGAACTACAGGCCCAAGAGCACTGTATCAAAAGCTCACACACCAGGCTATTTAATTTGCTGGACTGCTCAGTAGAAAGATACCTGCTGGGCAGGGTAGGTTTGAAGGATCAGAAGGAGAGAAACATCAATGAGTATAATTCACACTGTTATTTCTTGGCTGTACTCACATGGATGGAAAGTTTTTCTCCCCTAGAGCTGGCATACATCTCTCTGAGTTAGCACCATGGCAGCTGAAAGGTGATGAAGAAACTCTTGCATTGAGCTGACGTTTTTTTTTAAACTTTGAGTTATTTTAAACCTTCAATTGTCATTGCCTGATAGTTCTACTGTGCTTCTTTAGTAGATGTCCTCTCCCTATTTGCTGAGGTTGTCCTTTCTTACCTTTCTTTTGCCCCCAGGCCATGTTTTCTCCTTTAGCAGATGACTCTGCATCATTCTTCATGGAGATTAAAAAAAAAAAAAATGCTATCGGGCCTAATCCTGCAACTTGTCACCACCAATTATAATAATCGATCCCCACCTGCACACATATCTTCCTCTCCTACTCAGTTGTGGTGAAGGTAATCTTCCTCTTCCAGCAGGACAAGTCATCTCATGTGAGCTCAGGGTGCTTCAGTGTTTTATGTCAGCAGCTTCTGAATTGATAGGCAATTGATAACCATCTCCTGGTAATCACTGTGCAAGCACTTAGAGTGCTCGCTGGATGTAGTGACTGGTTTCTAGTGAGTAGACTACAGCAAAAATGATGGGCCGTCACTCCCACAGTTGGGTTATAAAAGACTGTAACTTTTTTTTTTTCTTTTTTTAAAGTATAGTTGATCGACAGTGTTGTGCTAGTTTCAGATGTACATCAAAGCGATTCAGTTATATATATATTCTTTTTTAGATCTTTTCCATTATAGGTTATTATAAGATATCAAATATAATTCCCTGTCCCGTACTGTAGGTTCTTGTTGTTTATCTATTTTATATATAGTAATGTGTACCTGTTAATCCCAAACTACAAATAAATCTCTTCCTCCCTTTACCCTTTCAGTTCAGTTCAGTTGAGTGGGACTCTTTGTGTCCCCATGGACTGCAGCACGCCAGGCCTCCCTGTCCATCACCAACTCCCAGAGCTTACTCAAACTCATGTCCATTGTGTCGGTGATGCCATCCAACCATCTCATCCTCTGTCATCCCCTTCTCCTCCCGCCTTCAATCTTTCCCAGTATCAGGGTTTTTTCAAATGAGTCAGCTCTTTGCATCAGGTGGCCAAAGCATTGGAGTTTCAGCTTCAGCATCAGTCCTTCCAATGAATATTCGGGACTGATTTCCTTTAGGATGGACTGGTTAGATCTCCTTGCAGTCCAAGGGACTCTGAAGAGTCTTCTCCAACACCACATTTCAAAAGCATCAATTCTTTGGTGCTAAGCTTTCTTTATAGTCCAATTCTCACATCCATACATGACTACTAGAAATACCATAGCTTTGACTAAACAGACCTTTGTTGGCAAAGTAATGTCTCTGCTTTTTAACATGCTGTCTAAGTTGGTTATAGCTTTTCTTTCAAGGAGCAAGCGTCCTTTAATTTCATGGCTGCAGTCACCATCTGCAGTGATTTTGGAGCCCAGAAAAGTAAAGTTTCTCATTGTTTTCACTGTTTCTCCATCTATTTCCCATGAAGTGATGGGACCAGATGGAATGATCTTACTTTTCTGAATATTGAGTTTTAAGCCAACTTTTTCACTCTCCTCTTTCATCAAGAGGCTCTTCAGTTCTTCTTCACTTTCTGCCATAAGGGTGGTGTCATCTGCGTATCTGGTATTATTGATATTTCTCCCAGCAATCTTGATTCCAGCTTGTGCTTCATCCAGCCTGGCATTTCACATGATGTACTCTGCATATAAGTTAAATAATCAAGGTGACAATATATAGCCTTGACGTACTCCTTTTCTGATTTGGAACCAGATTGGTTCTGTGTCCAGTTCTAATTGTTTCTTCTTGACCTGCATGCAGATTTCTCAGGAGGCAGGTCAGGTGGTCTGGTATTCCCATTTCTTGAAGAATTTTCCAGTTTGTTGTGATCCACACAGTCAAAAGCTTTGACATAGTCAATAAAGCAGAAATAGATGTTTTCCTGGAACTCTCTTACTTTTTTGATGATCCAATGGATGTTGGCAATGTGATCTCTGGTTCCTCTGCCTTTTCTAAAACCAGCTTGAACCTCTGGATGTTCTCAGTTCATGTACTGTTGAAACCTGGCTTGGAGAATTTTGAGCATTACTAGTGTGTGAGATGAGTGCAATTGTGCAGTAGTTTGGGCATTCTTTGGCATTGCCTTTCTTTGGGACTGGAATGAAAATGGACCTTTTCCAGTCCTGTGGCCACTGCTGAGTTTTCCAAATTTGCTGGCATATTGAGTGCATCACTTTAACAGCATCATCTTTTAGGATTTGAAATAGCTCGACTGGAATTCCATCACCTCCAGTAGCTTTGTTCATAATTAATGCTGCCTGAAGCCCACTTGACTTCACATTCCAGGATGTCTGGCTCTAGGTGAATGATCACACCATCATGGTTATCTGGGTTGTGAAGATCTTTTTTGTATAGTTCCTCTGTGTATTCTTGCCATGTCTTCTTAATATCTTCTGATTCTGTTCAGTTCAGTTCAGTTCAGTCGCTCAGTCATGTCCAACTCTTTGCGACCCCATGAATCGCAGCACACCAGGCCTCCCTGTCCATCACCAACTCCCGGAGTTCACTCAGACTCACGTCCATCAAGTCAGTGATGCCATCCAGCCATCTCATCCTCTGTTGTCCACTTCTCCTCCTGCCCCCAATCCCTCCCAGCATCAGAGTCTTTTCCAATGAGTCAACTCTTCGCATGAGGTGGCCAAAGTACTGGGGTTTCAGCTTTAGCATCATTCCTTCCAAAGAAATCCCAGGGCTGATCTCCTTCAGAATGGACTGGTTGGATGTCCTTGCAGTCCAAGGGACTCTCAAGAGTCTTCTCCAACACCACAGTTCAAAAGCATCAACTCTTCGGCGCTCAGCCTTCTTCACAGTCCAACTCTCACATCCATACATGACCACAGGAAAAACCATAGCCTTGACTAGACGAACCTTAGGTCCATACTATTTCTGTCCTTTATTGTGCCCATCTTTGCAGGAAATTTCCCTTGGTATCTCTGATTTTTTGAAGAGATCTCTAATCTTTTCCATTCTATTGTTTTCCTCTATTTCTTTGCATTGATTACTGAAAAAGGCTTTCTTATCTCTCCTTGCTATTCTTTGGAACTCTGCTTTCAAATGGGTTTGTCTTTCCTTTTCTCCTTTGCCTTTAGATTTTCCTCTTTTCTCAGCTATTTGTAAGGCCTTCTCATACAATCATTTTGCCTTTTTGTGTTTCTTTTTCTTGGGGATGGTCTTGATCACTGTCTCCTGTACAATGTCATGAACCTCTGTCCATAGTTCTTCAGTAACCATGAATTTGTTTCTGTTTTGTAAATAAGTTCATTTGTATCATGTTTTATATTCCAGATATAAGTGATATATGATATTTGTCTTTGTCTGACTAAGTATGGTAATCTCTAGGTCTATCCATGTTGATGTAAATGGCATTATTTCATTCCTTTTTTCTTTTTTTTATGGCCGAGAGCCTGTGTTTGGCAACGAGAGAGTAGCCCCATTTGCCACAACTAAAGAAAGCTTGCTCACAGCCAGGAAGACCCAGCGCATCCAAAATTAAATAAATAAAGACATCTTAAAAAACAAACAGTGATGTGTTTATGTGAGATCCTGAATAAAAATGGAGACATTGGAGAATCATGAACAGTCAGTGTCATATGGGCAAGAAAACCCTCTCTGCATCTCCACTGTGTATATGACACATAATAAGCTCTAAATTGGTGTGTATCAATTGACTTGAGTGACAAGGTCATATGTAGAATAGCTAGACATTGAGGTGGAAGTAAAAAAATAGAAAGAAAAAGGAAATAAAAAGATTGCTACCTAAATAGCTGGCTTCTTGCTGAATTTAATCCTTATACTCTGAAAAGACTCAGTAAATGTTCCTTTGTCTAATCAACTGATATTCAATTAACTTGTAATAACTACCTTAATAGTTCTAGAGCAGTAATTTGAATCTCCTGAAAAGCTGTCCAGAATTCCTTTGTTCATCTGTTCTGGGGGAATGAGTCACAGGTATTAATTACTGGGTGGGGATTCTTTTTTTTTTTTTTTTTTGCATTCTTCCTTATTAATACAACGATGAGCAGGTTGGACAAATATTAAATAATCTTAAGAGTTTTTGAGATAATTTGGGAGCTATTAACACTTGTTGGACAGAGATATGATTATGTTCAGTGGTGGAAACATGTGGCAAAAGAAAACTGGCTTCAGTTGTTGAATTTCTGCTTCCATTGAGAAGCTGATTAAAAATGAAACTGGAGAATATGTAATTACCCGAATGGAATGATTATGTGACATCGAAAAACTGATCGCTCTAGGTGGTTAGCTTCATGATTAAGAAAAAGTAATGGTGTGGATATATGAACCTTGCCTGGCAGGATCTCAATTTGCATTTTAGTTCTGCAAAGCACAGATAGGTTAACTAAAGACCAAAGAGCAATGAACTGTCTATGATTTGCATGGTGATTAAGAATTCAATACATTAGAATATAATATTTATACCACTATATGACCAAAATATCCTCTCAGCTTCCTGTGCCTGTGAGAGTTGAAAGAAAGAAAGGGCATATTCTTCAATTATGCAATGGAAAACTATTAATTTTCTAACATTTTCCAATGATTGCTTACTATAAAAATGTAAAATGGTGCCAGAAGCTTTAGCATGTATTATTCACACTGTAATTTTGGTTTATTTTCTTCTAGACTTTTTTCCACTGTGTATTTTTTAGAACAGTTGTAATCATGTTGTACTTATAATTTATCCTGACTTTTTTAAACCTAGTATTACAAATGTTACTTAGGTTTATAATAACAAAAAATCTGGAAACAAGGTAAATATGTACCATATTCAGTGACTCACAGCACTCTTAAAATATTGGTTACAAAAATATGTTATTTATTTAACAATCTCCATATAACTGGATATCTAGACTCTACGTTTTTGTTGTGTTATTATAAAGGAAACAAGTATTGCAAAGCATTATTTTTATACATAAAAATTCTTCGAGGATTTTGACTGTTTTTTAAGGAGAAACTTCTACAAAGGAAATTGGTAGGTTAAAAATTTGTAAACCTCTTTTTAATGACATTGGATGCAAAAGGACCTATTTGTTTTCAAGTGTGATTGAGGAGCTTAGAAATAAAGGGAGGATTTATTAGGTGCAAAGGGTCATGCATGTAACAGTAGGAAAGGAAAGCGCATCTAGCTGGCAACATCAGGGGCTTTAGTGCCCCAGGGCTTTTTCTGTTTCTTTCCAAGGCTCAGCAGTTCGCCTCATTTCATTCATTTGCTGGTCAGCTTTTTTCCCCCCATTTCAGAGAGAACACAGCCTCTTCAAACTCTGAGTTTCTACAAGCATGAAGGGACTGGATTTAGTTCTAAGAAAGATCCTGGAGAACTACCTTAGTCCTGGCCTGGCTTGCTCCAGGAGCTTCTATGGACTAGTCCGCACCAGTAAAATGGGCAAGATTCCATTACAGAGAAAAGGTTTCAAAGGCTCAAGTCTTTTTATTAGGTATATTTCTAGACAATGCAGAATTTAGGTGAGTTAGGTGTCTTTGTTATTTATTAATATATCCATATATGATCAAATTATGGAGTAATGTATAGATGCGAGAGTTGGGCCATAGCAAAGGCTGAGCACAGAAGAATTAATGCTTTTGAACTGCAAGGCTAGAGAAGACTCTTGAGAGTCCCTTGGGCTGCAAGGAGATCAAACCAGTCAGTTCTAAAGGAAATCAACCCTGAATATTCTTTGGAAGGACTGATGCTGAAGCTGAAGGTCCAATACTTTGGTTGCCCGATGTGAGGAGCTGAGTCACTGGAAAAGACCCTGATGCTGGGAAAGATTGAGAGCAGAAAAAGGGGACAACAGAGGACGAGATGGTTGGATGGCATCACGGACTCAATGGACACGAGTTTGAGCAAGCTCTGGGAGATAGTGGAGAACAGAGGAGCCTAGCGTGTTTCAGTCCATGGGGTCGCAAAGAGTTGGACATGACTTAGCAATTGAACAATGATCAAATTACCCAATCAGTTGGCAAGCCTATCAGGAATATGTAAATGTACTGGTTTTACAACTCCTTCACCACTGTTCTATCAGTGTAGCTGAATGGGAGATGAAGGGTCACATGGCATCATTTCAATCCTATTCCACTTGTCATAGCAGGTCCCAAGGCAAGGCCATGTTCAAGGAGAGAAGAGACTCTACCATTTGATGGGAGAAATAGCGTGGGTGATAGTTAATTTTGTGTGTCAGCTTGACTGGGTTATGGGGTGCCAGACATTCAGACAGACATTATTCCAGATGTATCTGTGAGGGTGTTTCTGGAGAAGGTTAATATTTGAATTGGTCCACTGAGTAAAACAAATGACCTTTCCTAATTTGTGACCCTATGGACTGTAGCCCACCAGACTCCTCTGTCCATGAGATCCTCCAGGGGATCTTCTCAACCCAGCAGTCGAACCTGCATCCCTTATGTCTCCTGTATTGGCAGGTGGGTTCTGGGAAGCTCAGTGTGGAGGTCTTTATCCAATCAGCTGAAGACTTGAATAGAACAAAAAGGATGAGTCATAGTGTATCCTTCTGTCGACTGCTGAGCTGGGACACGGTTGGATTTTGAACTCAGACCGAAACATTAGCTTTTCTTGATTCTTGAGCTCACCTGCTTTTTTTTTAAACTTTTTCTTTCGTGCTGGGGTATAGCCAATTACAATGTTGTGACAGTTCAGGTGAACAGTGAAGGGACTCAGCCGTTCATACACCTGTATCCATTCTCCCCCAAACTTCCATCCAGGCTGCCACAAGACATTGCAGCTCACCTGGTTTTTGGATCAGGATTTGCACCTTTAGTTCTCCTGGATCTCAGACCTCTGGATCTGGACATCTGTACTGGAACGACACATCAGCTTTTCTGGTTTTCCAGCTTGCTGCCTACAGATCTTGAGACTTCTCAACTTTCGTAACCATGTGAACCAAGTCCTTGTAACGAATCCCATTTACTCTCTGTCTCCATATCCTAGTGCTTGAGTTTCTCTGGAGAACCCTCACTCATACAGCATGCATAGGCATGGATGGTGGAGATTGTTGGTGACCATTTCTGCAGATATTCTACTACGAAGATGATGAGTGTGAACATTTGCCCTCCAGATGGGGTTTTTCCCTTGCTACTTCTTGGCCATGTGCACAGAGCCTAGGATGCAGTACTGCCAATCAGGTAAGAGGAAGCAGCTACACAGCCTTCTACCTCCAGATTATATTGCTAAATATGAACATTTAACAAAGAACCTGTGAAGAAAAGCATCAAGATAAAAATACAATGATTAATTCTGGAGGAGAAAGAGAGAATTCAGTGAACAAAACAGAATTTTAAAATAATTATACTTAAATTCCTATTAGCTTCTTATTGCTTCTATAGCAAACTTAGTGGTTTGAACAGTGCATGTTTATTACCTCTGGAGGTCAAAAGTCTGGAATGGTTGTCACTGAGCTAAAGTCAAGGTGTTGGCAGAGCTCATTCTTTTCTGGAGGTTCTAGGGGACAACCTGTTTTCTTGGCTTTTCCAGCTTCTAGAGGCTGCCTGTGTTCCTTGGCTTATACACCCTTCCTTCTTCCATCTTCAAAGTCATCAATGGTCAGTTAGGTCTTTCTCATACTGCTGGTATGAGAAACCAGCAGAAACCCTTTATGGGTTTGACCGTTCTACTAACCTCTTCCCCATTTAATGATGTTTGTGATCACATTGGGCCCCTTCAGATAATTCAAGATATTCTTCTTATCTTAAGGTCAACTGATAAGCAACCTTAATTTCATCTACAACAGACATTTCCCTTGCCAAGGAACACAAAACATGCTTAGGTTCTGAGCATCAGGACAGGACATGTTTGGGTGAATGAGAGGCTTTATTCTGCCCATTATAGTTTCTAAGGAATTTGGGGAAGAAATACAATTCTATGAAAATAGGAAGTCCACAGTTTCTTCTTGATTTGGTAGCATTTATACATTCCAGCAAATTTGGAAAACTCAGCAGTGGCCACAGGACTGGAAAAGGTCAGTTTTTATTTCAATCCCAAAGAAAGGCAATGCCAAAGAATGCTCAAACTACCGCACAATTGCACACATCTCACATGCTAGTAAAGATATGTGAACCGTGGACTTCCTGATGTTCAAGCTGGTTTTAGAAAAGGCAAAGGAACCAGAAATCAAATTGCCATCAAATCACATCTGCTGGATCATGGAAAAAGCAAGAGAGTTCCAGAAAAACATCTATTTCTGCTTGATTGACCATGCCAAAGCCTTTGACTGTGTGGATCACAATAAACTGGAAAATTCTGAAAGAGATGGGAATACCAGACCACCTGATTTGCCTCTTGAGAAATTTGTATGCAGGTCAGGAAGCAACAGTTAGAACTGGACAGGGAACAGACTGGTTCCAAATTGGGAAAGGAGTCCATCAAGGCTGTATATTGTCACCCTGCTTATTTAACTTCTATGCAGAGTACATCATGAGAAATGCTGGACTGGAAGAAGCACAAGCTGGAATCAAGATTGCCAGGAGAAATATCAATAACCTCAGATATGCAGATGACTCCACCCTCATGGCAGAAAGTGAAGAGGAACTAAAAAGCCTCTTGATGAAAGTGAAAGTGGAGAGTGAAAAAGTTGGCTTAACGCTCAACATTCAGAAAATGAAGATCATGGCATCTGGTTCCATAACTTCATGGGAAATAGATGGGGGAAACAATGGAAATAGTGTCAGACTTTATTTTTTGGGCTCCAAAATCACTGCAGATGGTGACTGCAGCCATGAAATTAAAAGATGCTTACTCCTTGTAAGGAAAGTTATGTCCAACCTAGATAGCATATTCAAAAGCAGAGACATTACTTTGCTAACAAAGGTCTGTCTAGTCAAGGCTATGGTTTTTCCTGTGGTCATGTATAGATGTGAGAGTTGGACTGTGAAGAAGGCTGAGCACTGAAGAATTGATGCTTTTGAACTTGTGGTGTTGGAGAAGACTCTTGAGAGTCCCTTGGACTGCAAGGAGATCCAACCAGTCCATTCTGAAGGAGATCAGCCCTGGGATTTCTTTGGAAGGAATGATGCTAAAGCTGAAACTCCAGTACTTTGGCCACCTGATGTGAAGAGTTGACTCACTGGAAAAGACTCTGATGCTGGGAGGGATTGGGGGCAGGAGGAGAAGTGGACGACAGAGGATGAGATGGCTGGATGGCATCACTGACTCGATGAACGTGAGTCTGAGTGGACTCCGGGAGTTGGTGATGGACAGGGAGGCCTGGCGTGCTGAGATTCATGGGGTCTTAAAGAGTTGGACACGACTGAGCTACTGAACTGAACTGATACATTGGAAGAATCTCAAACATAGGAGGTACTCAATAAACAATCATTTGTTGGATGGTTGGAAGGGAAATGAAGGAAACAATAGTAACTAGACCCTGTGAATTTCATGAGTCTTGGTGACATGGATGAACATTTAGGAGAACATGTGGCTGTATCACTGGAGACATCCTATGAGTGAAGGGCTATGGAACAGAACCCTATTTTCAGATATTTGCTTGCCATATGATATTTGGGAGGAGCATGGATGATATCCTGGGGAATGTGAAGGATGTGAATGATATTTATTGGAAAGGAGGTGGAATCTCTAGAATGATAACTTGCATTATATGTGGTCAGGGTCAGAAGGGTATTTAAATTACATAATATTGGTGAAGGTGTAGAAGAGGATATTCTTTCTACTTTGTGGGTATAGATGATAACTGGACTAAATGAACGAACTTCAGGGCCCCAGATAGGCAAGTGGGATTGGGAAAGGCTGACGTTGCCCATGGAAATCCGTTTAAACGTTTTTCAAAGCTTGCTGTGTGGTGCAGGCAATAGAGTCGAGTCTCATAGCAGCACTTTTTCTTTCTTTAACATGAAAACTCTTTTCCCTTCTGGTCCGGGTGCAATGCTCTGTTAGTTTATGACACAGCAACTTGACAGAGGATGTCTGCTTTATTTCTTTTTAAAATTCCACGAACCTGGAAACAAATTCTTTTTGTTTCGTATTCTTCATATATGTGTAAACAAAATGTTCTACCAAATCTAAACAATCAGAGCTTTAAATTTTGAACAACTAGGAGAAAATTGAGTACCAGAGATTCAAGGAAAAACACATGTAAACTCTAATGTAGGTCCTCACTCCCTGAACTAATTTTAATGATTAGCCATTCAATTGAGTTTCTCTCAGGATCTAGGACAGAAAATTGCACTTAAAAATCCACTGGGATGTTTTTTGTTTGATTCAGGATGAGTAATGTTGGCATGTGATAGGGGATATCTTTTGAATTATCTCAAGAATAGGAGCCTTAGTTTTATGAGCAGGGAGTTCCAGTATGTTTCGTGTCATGTGTAATCCTACATGACATGGTCCATGACCCTTTCACATTCTGGAACACAGGAACACTTTTAAGTCTAATAAAGTAAACAAGTAGCAGCATTTTGTTACTTTTTGGTTCAAATTTGAAGTATTATACTTCAGATTCTGAATTACATGCAGGAATTTAAATGTGGTTTTATATTTAAGCTTCACAAGTATTGTAGGAAATGAGGCCTGATACTCTCCTTCATCATGGCATTTATCTATACGTATATATTTTCATCATAAATGTTGTATGCTGAAATAATTTTAGGTTTGCAGAAAAGCTACAAAGAGAGCATAGAGAGTCTTCTATATCCATCCCCTGCTTTCAAATTTCTCTTTGTGTCATTACATTATGTTACTGTGGTGCATTTGTCAAAACTAAGTAACCAACACTGCTGTGTTCTTATTAACTAAACTCCAAACTATATTTAGACTTTGCCAGTTTTTCCTTAATATCCTTTTTTGGTTCCAGGCTCTCACCCAGATAAGCCATGCATTTAGTCATGTCTCTTTCATTTTGACAAATCTAGACAGTGTATTAAAAAGCAGAGACATCACTTTGCCAAAAAGGCCTGTATAGTCAAAGCTATGGTTTTTCCAATAGTCTTGTATGAATGTGAAAGTTGGACCATAAAGAAGGCTGAGTGCCAAAGAACTGATGATTTCCAATTGTGATTCTGGAGAAGACTCTTGAGAGTCCCTTGGGCAGCAAGAATATCAAACCAGTCAATCCTAAAGGAAATCAACCCTAATCAAGGAAAAGACCATTGCTGAAGCTAAAGCTCCAATATTTTGGTCACCTGATGTGAAGAGCCAGCTCATTGGAAAAGGCCCTGATGCTGGGAAACACTGAAGGCAAAAGGAGAAGGGGGTGACAAAGGATGAGACAGTTAGGTAGCATCACTGACTCAGTGGACATGAATCTGAGCAAATGCTGGGAGATAGTGGAAGACAGAGGAGTCTGGTGTGCTGTAGTCCATGGGGTTGCAAAGAGTCAGACACAACTTAGCAGCTGAACAACAACAACAATATACATATGGAGTCGCAAAGAGTTGGACACGACCGAGCTACTTCTCTTTCTTTTTATGTATATGTATATATGTATTCTTTTTCAGACTTTTTTCCACTATAAGTTACTATAAGAATTATATTGAGTAGAGTTCCCTGTGCTATAGAGTAGGTCTCAAATTGAGTAGTGTATATATGTTTATCCTAGGCTCTTAATTTATCTTTCCCCAACCCCCTTATCCCCTTTGGTAACCATAAATTTGTTTTCCATGTCTATGACGTATTTTCTTGTTTTTCATTTTCTTGATAGTTTTGCGAGTGTTGGTTAGATATTTCATAGGATATTCCTCAGTTTGGGTTTGCTTGATGATATACTCATGATTAAACTAGATTATGGATATATGGACAGAAAACTAGAGAGGAAATGCTTTTTTACCACAAAGTATCAGGGGTTACGTGATGTCCGTGACTTACAATTGGTGATGTCAATTTCATCACTTGGTTAAGATCATGCTTACCAGTTTTCTACACTGTAAAGTCACTCTTTTCTCCTTTCTTTGGAAGTGAGTCATTAAACCCAGCTGACAAGCAACAGAGTGGAAGAATTACCCTCTGTCTCCTAGAAGAAGATGTGTAACTTGTATACATTATTTAGAATTCAACATCATCTTTTTATTGTAGTTTTACTTTAAGGATTTTACCTTCAGTAGACCTGTTTTGTGTGTGTGAAGAAAGGAAATACTAAATACAAAGGCCTTTAGTACAAGCTCTTATTGTCTCCATTCTGAGTAAAGAGTGTATGCTTGATGCCATGTTGACACTTGAATCTTTTGTCTAAAATGCCCAACCACATCAACATATGCAAGATTATGGTGGAAGTAAGCAGAAGCAGATTTGCACATTTTTTGAATGTATTTAGATGAAGTGAAGCTGAATTCTGAATATGGAACATAATAAACTCATTGATTTTAAACCAAAATGTATACATTTGTGTTGTATATCTCAGCTTCAATCATATCACGTCTCCACACACACACTCAGTGGCTTGCTGAAAAACAGATTTCTATCATGATTTGCATCACTACCTCCTCTCTTGGACCTTAGCATCCATCCCTAGAGCAGATACTAGGGGTCGCATTGTGTCCCTTCAAAATTCCATGTTGAAACCCTAACCCTCAGTTCTTCAGAACTTGACCTTATTTGGAAACAGAGTCTTTGGAGATGTAAGTAGTAAGATGAGGTCATTAGGGTGGGCCTTAATCTATTTCACTGGTGTCCTTATAAAAAAAAAGGGCAATTTAGTTACAAAGATGCACACACAGGGAGAATATCCTGTGAAGATTAAGGCAGAGATCAGAGCAATGCTTCTACAAGCCAACAACATCAAAGATTTCCAGAAAATACCAGAAGTTAAACAAGAAGTATGGAACAGATAGATTCTTTCTCACAGAGCCCAGAAGGAGACAGCTCTGCCAACCCCTTGATCCTGGACTTCCAGCTTTCAGAACTATGAGACAAAAAATTTCTATTGTTTCAGCCACTCAGCTTGTTGTATTTTGTTATAGCACCTTTAACAAACTAAAACAGTAGATAACTGAAGTTGGACTGAGCAACCCAGATTTTGTTGCTCAAAGCTCGGTTGGTTGTAAAAAAAAGACATTTTCTTGGTCATAGTCTCCAAAAGGAATCTGTAACTCTCATTTACTATAAGCCTTTCACAATGGACATTTATGCTAAATGTTCATTTAAGATTGCTCTGTGGTGTGGATCATATTGAATTGCATAATTTCTGGCCATACATAAGATCTTTGCTTCCAAAATCTCCTTTGAATCCTGACAGCATCATCACAATAGATGAAAATTTAATTCTGGTTTTGGTAGTCAAATTCCTGCCCCATTCTTAGTGGTTGAACCAATAACTTGAGGTATTCAGCTTTGCCCGATTTGGTCATAGGTAAGGTAAACTTCTTGTTTTCCTGATAAAGCAGTGTTACCTTTCAGGGTGGGATAAAATGTGGTTGTTCATTTAGCATATGAGTTGAAAAAGTTTGTGCATTTTCTATCAGAATCAAGCACATGCCATTCTTCTGGTCAGCCAGCACTGTCTGAACCATAGCTCTGGTCACCTGCGGTTTGGGCAAGGCAAGGATGTGAATAACTCCATACACTTGTGCCTGGCACCTAGATTGTTAGGAAAACTGTTTCCCAATCCATTTAGAGACCATAATGTGTATATGTGTGTCAGTCGTGTCCAACTCTTTGAGACTTCATGGACTGTAGCATTCCAGGCTCCTCTGTCCATGGGCTTCTCCAGGCAAGAATAGTGGAGTGGGATGCCATTCCCTTCTCCAGGGAATCTTCTCGAACCAAGGATCAAACCCTGGTCTCTTGCATTCCAGGCAGATTCTTTACCGTCTTGAGCCACCAGGAAAGCCCAGAGACCATAATAAGTTCACTTAATTACTGAAGTGATGGACTGGGGAGCAGAGAAAAAATGTAGTGGGTAATTATAATCATTAAAGGGATTTGAAAATTAACTCTGAAAGATATTATCATATACTAGTACTTTTCCAGAAGAGTTCTCATTATTTTTTAGGCTTGCCTAAGTATCATTATGTCTCAGCATTTAAAGGAACTGAAATGTGGAAATGAATGAAAAACTCATAGGTACACCTCTCCCTCCCCTACACTAAAGTTTAAGTCAAATGTAATTGAAACTAACATTTCCTAAGGAAGGACATTTGAGTAGGCAAATGAAAACCTGGCATTTTGTTAGTTTTCAATAAACATGGTTTGTTGAAACCTTGGCAAACGTGGTTGCCAAGAACAATTTTGATAGCTTGAGAGTTGTGAAAGGTGAAACAGGCTGCCTAGTCCTTAGATGTGCCTCCTTTAAAGGAAGAAATACAAAACATGGGCTGGATGGTGCTCCCTGACCATGGAGGGTGACCACAGCTGGTGAGACGTGATTGGAAAATGGATTCTACGAATTGCTTAATCGAGGGTTACCAGTTAGGAGACCAGGTGCAACTTTCAGGCTTGGGTAGCATATATGCTGCTGAATTCACTTCTTATTTTTATAATAGGCTTTTCATTTTTCCAGAAGAAATTCTTTTTTTAAAAAATATTTATCTATTTATGGTTGTGCTGGGGTGTTGCAGCCCTTGGGCTTTCTCTGTTGTGAGTTGCAGTGCACGGGCTTCTCATTTCGGTGATTTCTCTTTTTGAGGAGCACAGGCTCTAGGTTCACAGGCTTCCGTAGCTGCAGCACATGGGCTGTAGTAGTTCTGGCACATGGGCTCAGTTGCTCTGAGGCATGTGGAATTTTCCCGAACCAGGAATCGAACCTGTGTCTTCTGCATTGGCAGATGGATTCTTATCCACTGTACCACTAGGGAAGTCCTAGAGCAAAAATTCTAATTCTTCTCCACATGTGCCTATTTCATCTTTTTTTGTAATTTTTTTTTTTTTTGTAGTTAAGAGTATTTTTAATGAAAGAGCCACCAGTTCTGATTTATCTAAATGGCAATTTCTTTTCTCCTATCTGGAAATTACTGTAGAGTCTGGTTGATCTGGAGGGCAGTTATGGGGGAAGTTTATCATTCTCAGATGGCAGCAAATGTTAAGCTGAGAAGTGTTGAGGGAGGGAAAGAAAGCATTTCTGACAGCAAAATGAGTTTAAATAAAAAATTTTAAAAAGTGGATGGGGACCTAAATAGAAGTTTCCCTGACAGTCTGAAAGCAAGGTTGCTACCAAACCTTTCATCAACTGACAACGGTATTAAAAAAAGAGGGCTTCTTAGGTGGCGCAGGGGTAAAGAATCAGCTTGCCAATGTGGGAGAGGCCAGCGAACTCTTCCACTGAACTCTGACATTTGTTGAGATGGTAAAGAGTCCTCCTGCAATGCAGGAGACCAGGGTTTGGTCCTTGGGTGGGGAATATCCCTTGGAGTAGAAAATGGCAGCCCACTCCAATATTCTTGCCTGGAAAATTCCATGAACAGAGGAGCCTGGTGGGCTACAGTCCACGGGGTTGCGAAGAGACGACACGACTGAGCATGTCTGCACACATAAAGTGAAGATTCAATTGCCTTAGGACAGATCTTGCTAACAGATTCACAAGATAAATTGAAAGCACAGATGCTCACAGACAGAGTTCAAAGCAATGGCGGCTTGATGCTGAATGTAGTTTTGGGGGTACGGAGTTTGGCGGGGCTACCCTCCCTGCCCAGGGTCTGAGCAGCCTCTATAAAAGCTCACTGTGAAATAAACATTGAATGGCATCTTTGCTTTTTGCCTTTAAAGATTTTACCACTCAGTGCAGCTTGTGGGATCCCAGTTCTCTGACTGTAGATCGAACCCTAGTTCCAGCAGTGAAACACAGAGTCCTAACCCCTGGACTGCCAGGGAATTCCCTTTGCCATTTTTTTTAATACATATAGAAAATTAAAAAAAAATCCTCTTTGGATTTCTTTAGGTTAGTAAATGTGTCTGACTCTTTGGGACCCCGTGAACTCTAGCCCACCAGGCTCCTCTGTCCATGGGATTTTTCAGGCAAGAATAGTGGAGTGGGTTGCCATTTCCTTCTCCAGGGGGTCTTTCTGACTCAGGGATCGAACCTGGGTCTCCTGCATTGCAAACAGACTCTTTACCATCTGAGCCACCAGATTTAACTACGTGAGCACAAACGAGTACAATTTAACCACATTACAGGTACTGCCAATAGTCTGCTTTATACCTCTTTAGGAGAGACCTGCTGCTGCTGCTAAGTCGCTTCAGTCGTGTCCGACTCTGTGCGACCCCAGAGACGGCAGCCCACCAGGCTCCCCCATCCCTGGGATTCTCCAGACAAGAGCACTGGAGTGGGTTGCCATTTCCTTCTCCAATGCATGAAAGTGAAAAGTGAAAGTGAAGTCGCTCAGTCGTGTCTGACTCTTAGTGACCCCATGAACTGCAGCCCACCAGGCTCCTCTGTCCATGGGATTTTCCAGGCAAGAGCACTGGAGTGGGGTGCCATTGCCTTCTCCAGAAGAGAGACCTACAGTTTACTAAAAAAACAGGTACAATGTAGGTCTCTCCTAAAAATGAAGTGGTATAAAGCAGACTTTCGGGGTACTTGTAATGTGGTGAACCCAGCCTTCTGCTGGATCCAGTCTGAGAACAGAAGGAAGAGAAGGGTAGGGAAAGGAGCTTAGAGCAAAGGGCAGAGACAGAGTAAAATAAAGCAGTGCAAAAGAAAAGAAAAGAAGGGAAACACAGCACGGTAGAAAGGTACAGAAGGGTGATTGGCCCAAAATGAAGATGATAATTGACCCAGGCTGTCAGCCAGTGGCAGGCAGTGAGAGTGGAGGAAGACTTGCCAGAACTCAGTAAAGGAAAGCTCGCCATTCTACACATCCTGACCTGCTAGGAGGTGATGCTATTACAGCACGATAAAATATTTTCTCATAAGTACAATCTTTAGCTATCAGGAAATGTTTGGATTATGTTTGTATATTTTACTAAAGAAGGAAAAGAAGCTTACAATAAGTAAGGTGTTTGCTGTAAAAGTGAGAGTCTGAGGGAAAGAGGTTAAATTCAGTGATGTGTGAATGTTGTCTAGAGCCACTATTCCTTGAAGTGTTGAAAAATTGATGCGGAAATTCTGTTGTTCTTTACCACTGTGATAAAATGATTGGAGATTAAATTCCAAAGGAAAGAATCACTGCCTTGAAGTTATTACCAAGGCAGTGGGGGCAGTTTGTGAGAAATGAACGTTGAAGAATGAAAGGAATGAAAATAAAGATGACAGAAAACATAAAACAAAAAACATAAAATAGATACACACTCGCTTGATCCATGTTCTCCTGTTTTATTTTTTAATTTCCCTTCCCTTGCCTTTTTACAGAAAGGGCTATATTTGCTACTGTACATGTTTCAGGATTTCTGAGTATAAAGTTCACCAGAAGGTAGACAGGCCAGCAGGAGAAAAGGCAGTTTGCGTAATGAAATTCTTAGCAGAAAGTGAGTCTGTTTCCGAGAAAGCTCTTTTATCTGATACCCTCGCAGCTTAAGTTCGACTTTTCCTACGCTCCCCTCCCCCATTTCAAGTTGGCTTTAAGCACACATTTCTAGGGCTTTCTGGGCTCATGTATTATTGATAAGCCATCTTTTCCTCCCTTCCCACGGGGCCCTGCATGACTCCTGCGGTGAGCTTGCACTTTAGCAAGGGGAAGTTGGTGAGTAAGAGTCTGTTATTTCATCATCCCAGCAAGAGGAACCTCGGCCTTCCTACCTATTGTTTACTGACTAAATGGCCTCTAACAAACCTTGTTAGACCAGGAAGTCCAGGAACCGGAGTTTGATGTCCCCTCATCTCTGGTCCCCTTAGAAGGAGTGATTGTGGAGCCCCAGCAGATGGTTTTGAAGGAGCTGGAAGGGATGGTTCAAGGGGGTCCAGGCCATGGCAAAGGGGCTCGGAGGCCATCACCCTGGAGATCTCTTGGAATGCTGCGTTTATCTGGCTTGATTTTAAAACACAGGCTTATATGGCACAGGTCTGGGATGTGCAAAACGTGGATGGGACAGGTAAACATTTAGACAGTGGAGAGATCAAGGCATGAGAATGGGAATTCCTTGAGCTTGCTTGCTCTGTGCTCTGTGCTTGCTCTTTGACACTTGTTTATTTGCGTGTTCGAGGGTTTTACAAGTGAATATTAGGGTGGAAGAACAGTAGGTGATTCACGGAGCACCAGCTGCTGACTGGACTGAGAGTGCTGAAAAACGTGTGCACATTTTGTGTGTGAATAGATTTTTAAACTTCAGTAAGTTCTAGAAGATTCTTTGACAAATTTTGAAGTAAGTTGTAGAAGCACCTGAGCGAAATTTTCTTTTTTCCACCCCAAATAGTTAAAATGAGCCAAATGTAGTTGCTTATTTATTTATTTTTGGCTGTGCTGGGTCTTTGCTGCTGGGTGGGCTTTTTCTCTAGTTGCGGTGCATGGACTTATTGCCATGGCTTCTCTGGTTGTGGAGGATGGGCTCTAGGCCAAAGGGCTTCGGTCGTTGTAGTACACAGCCTCAGTTGTTCTGGCCCATGGGTCCAGCCCCTCCAAGGCATATGGAGATGGAACCTATGTCTCCTGCATTGGCAGGCAGAGTCTTTACCACTGAGCCATCAGGGAAGTCCCAAATTTCCTTTTGAAAGCATTTTCTCCCTTTGTCTTAAGGATTATGAGGGAAGAAAATGAAGTATTATCTACACTGGATCTCTGAATGTGAGTAAGAGAAAAAGCAAAGCCCTGGGCTGTTTTAGTTGAGCAAGACTGAGCAGGAGACGTGGAGATTTGGGGTCATAACATGGCTATGAGGTCATTCTTTATAAATCCTCTTCCACTGTCATGGAGGAATCTGAGGTTCCGGGTGACAATCCCCCAGGTTTCTTGAATCAGAGGGCCTGCTGCTGGATTTGGGACCCCCTCACACCTGGAGTGGACCGAGATCCGGCCAAATGGGCTCAGGGCACAGAGCTGGCAGGGGGCGATTTTGGAGAGTCTGAGTCAGTGAGAAGGGCTGGTAGGCAGTGGGAAATGCCTTTGGGCGTCAGCACCACAATCAGGCAAATGGAGACACAGTCTTCCAAGGTTGTGTGTGTGCGCGTGCTCAGTTACTTCAGGCACGTCCAACTCTTTGTGACCCCGTGGACTGTAGCCCACCAGGCTCCTCTGTCAGTGAGATTCTCCAGACAAGAATACTGGAGTGGGTTGCCATGCCCTCCTCCAGGGGATCTTCCCAACCCAGGGATGGAACCTGAGTCTCCTGTGTCTCCTGAATTGCAGGTAGATTCTTTACTGCTGAGCCACTGACGAAGTCCCTTCCAAGGCTACTTTAGGACAAAACTCCCATTCTACTTTCAGATTTAGAAATAGGAGAAAATGTGTTATTATCTATGTCAGTTGACATGAGTCTTCCGCTTAGCAGAGCTTCCCTGGTTTCATCATTACTCATTGGACCACCCAAGGAACTGTTAGAATTGCTGCAAAAGACCCAAAAATGTCACTTGGACTGCTAATTTTCCAACACTCTGTCCCAGAGCTCTGGAGTGTGTGGAGGGAGGGAGAAGGGAAAGACCAAATCTTCATGGTGACTTTATGCTTTAGATTGTCTCTATGAGGATTTTTAGTAAGATTTCCTTTGGGAAAAAGAAGAGAGTTCTATCCATTAATAAAATGTTTGAAAAATCTAATATCTTCTCATTTTACAAATGAGGAAAATTAAAACCTGGAGAGGTTAATTGACTAATGTGGATTCCACAATTAATGGCACAGATTGAGTTTCAACTCTAATCTTTTGACCACCAGGGTGCTGGTGCTGATTTCAAAGACCTGGTGTATAGAGAAGACTCTAAGTGTTGTATGTTGTTGCTGTTCATTCATCCAGTTGTGTCTGACTCTTTGCGACTACATGAACTGCAGCATACCAGGCCTCCCTTCTCTCATCATCTCCTGAAGTTTGCCCAAGTTCATTGCATTGGTGCTGCTGTCCAGCAGTCACATCCTCTGATGCCCTATTCTCCTTCTACTCTCAGTCTTCCCCAGCATCAGGGTCTTTTCCAATGAGTTGGTTGTTTGCATCAGTTGACCAAAATACTGGAGCTTCAGCATCAGTCTTTCCAATGAGTATTCAGAGTTGGTTTCCTTTAAGATTGACTGGTTCGATCTCTTTGCTGTCCAAAGGACTTTCAGGAATCTTCTCCAGCACCACAGTTCGAAGACATCAGTTCTTCAGTGTTCTGCCTTCTTGACCATCCAACTCTCACAACCATACAAGACCATTGGGAAGACCGCAGCTTTGACTATACAGACCTCTGTCAGCAGAGTAATGTCTCTGCTTTTCAACACATGATCTATGTTTGTCATAGCCTTCTAGCCAAGAAGCAAACGTCTTCTGATTTCATGGCTGCAGTCATCATCTGCAGTGATTTTAGAGCCCAAGATTAGGAAATCTGTCACTACTTCCACATTTTCCACTTCTATTTGCTGTGAAGTAATGAGGTTGGATGCCATGATCTTAGCTTTTTTAATATTTAATTTTAAGCTGGCTCTTTCACTCTCCTCCTTCACCCTCATCAAGAGGCTCTTCAGTTCCTCTTCACTTTATGCCATTAGGGTGGTATCAGCTGCATATCTGAGGCTGTTGATGTTTCTCCTGCCTATCTTGGTTCCAGCTTGTTACTCATCCAGTCTGGCATTTCTCATGATGTGCTCAGTGTATAGGTTAGATAAACATGGTGACAGCAGGCAGCCTGTTGAACACCTTTCTCAATCCTGAACCAATCAGTTGTCCCATACAGGGTTCTAACAGTTGTTTCTTGACCTGCATACAGGTTTACCAGGAGACAGGTAACATGGTCTGGTATTCCCATCTCTTTAAGTGCTTTCCACAGTTTGTTATGATTCACACAGTTAAAAGCTTTATTGTAATTGATGAAACTGAGTTAGATGTTTTTCTGGAATTCTCTTGCTTTCTCTACGATCCAGTGAATGCTGGCAATTTGATCTCTGGTTCCTCTGCCTTTTCTAAACCCAGCTTGGATGTCTGGAAGCTCTTGGTTCTTGTAATGTGGAAGCCTAGCATGTAAGATTTTAAGTATGACCTTACTAGCATGAGAGATGAGTGTAATTTTCCAATATTTTGAACATTCTTTGGTACTACTGTTCTTGGGAATTGGGATGAGAATTGACCTTTCCCAGTCATGTGGCCACAGACGGGTCTTCCAGATTCGCTGGCATATTGAGTGCAGCACTTTAACAGCATCATCCTATAGGGTTTCAAATAGCTTTACCGAAATTCCACTGCATCTGCTAACCACACTGCTTCCTAAGGCCAACTTGACTTCACACTGCAGAATGTCTGGCTCTGGGTGACAGACCACACCATCGTAGTTATCTGGTTCATTAAGATCCTTTTTGTACAGTTCTTCCATGTATGTACCAGTGTTGTATGTACTAGATCTAATTTTATTTTAAACTACAAATGCTTATATGACAGTAATCACCCATATTTATGTGTAATACCTATTTAATTACATTACAGTAATGTGTGGATTGGATGAGGTTAATATACTCATTACTATTATTATGTGATAATTCTGAAGATCTGTTTTACTCATTTGCTTTCTGTATGAAAATGGAACTGAGCTCAAAGTTCTTGTTTTATTATTTTTGATTTGACCACACTGCAATGTACCCATGATCTTAGTTCCCTAACCAAAGATCAAACCCTGGCCTTTGGCAATAAGTTTACAGAACCCTAATCACTGGACCTCCAGGGAATCCCAAAATTTCTTGTTTTAAATAATTCAGCTGATAACTAAAATTTTAGCCAAGTGGTGAGTCTCTTCACGTTTTATAAAACACACCTTCAGAAACAGAAGTTATCTTTGTTGATTCTTTAAAGTTTATAGAAATACTTACCTTTTTCCATTTTCCCTTCTCTCTTTCAGTTTGAAAACCTAGCCTCATTTGATCATCCTCCACTCAACTTTTAAATATCATCATCACCACCGTGTACTAATAATAGTGTATATCTTCAATAAAAGAATAAAACACAGTCACTATCTATGGGTGAGTTATAATACCCAAAAGTATTAACAGACGAATATAAAGCTATAATAAGAAAATTTTAAACTTGGAAGTACTGATATTTTTCAGTTTGCCTAGTGTTGTGTGAGTGCTAAGCCACTTCAGTCATGTCTGACTCTTTGCGACCCTATGGATCATAGCCTGCCAGGCTCCTCTGTCCGTGGGGTTCTCCAGCAAGAATACTGGAGTGGATTGTCACACCTACCTCCAGGGATGCTCCTGACCCAAGGATCGAACTCGCATCTGCCGCGGCTCCTGCATTGCAGGTGAATTCTTTCCTGCTGAGCTATCAGGGAAGCCCTTTCCTAGTGTTAGTTCTCAATATTTTGTAGAAAGCAGCCTCAAGGTTTGAACTGGCTCTCATCTTCCTAATATTGTCTTAGGTGTTGCAGTTACAAATGTGAGGTCCTTGGCTTAGGTAGTGTCTGCTGGACTTATACAAAGGATGTCTGGGAACCAGTAGGAAGAAATTAGCAAGCCAGACAGGGTGAGTTAGGCATGGAGAGTCTTTCAACAGACTCTTTTAAATTACTCTAAGATCAGTTTTGAGGAACTGAGCAATGTATAGGAGGGAGAGCCGAGCAAAATACAGACCACTTAAGAAGCCTGAAGCCACAGTGGGAAAAATGTGTCTTTCAGCATGTCTGTAAAGAAATCCTGGTTGTGTGTAGTAAGAAAGGAAGTGAGTCAAGTTAGGCACTGGATGGAGTGCAGAGGGCTACATGAGCCAAGATGAGAGTTTAGATTTTACAATCTAGGGGAAAATAATGAAGATGTTTAAGCATGGAGTAACATGAAGAACAGGATCTGGTAATAGAAAACAAGGTTCAATTAAAGATTTCAGAGAAAGGATACAACCCTACATTTGCCATGGAATGGGATGGCTAAGTTGGTTTTAGGGGGAAAAGTCTTCAAGGTTGAGGAGATCGAGGCTATTAAGTACCAGAGTGTAATGTATCTTAATGTATGTTATGCACAGCATTTTTCAGACTAGAGGTAGAGGTAGAGAAGAAAAACTGATGGGTAGATATCCAAACATTGAAATGAAAGTGTTAGTCAGTTGTGTCTGACTCTATGCAACCCCATGGACTGTAGCCTGCCAGGCTCCTCTGTCCATGGAATTCTCCAGCAAGAATACTGGAGTAGGTCGGCATTCCTTTCTACAGGGGATCTTCCCTACCCAGAGATGGAACCCGGGTCTCCTGAATTGCAGGTAGACTCTTTACTGTCTTGAAAAGTGTCAAAGAGCTAGATGGAAGACTTTGCTAGGGTGAGATCATATAAGTTTCAACAATGGTGTTTTTACTTTCTGTTTTGTAAGAGCAATGAGAAAATAGCAGGAAATATTTCTCCTGAGGTTCTGTGTACATGGAGGTGGGTGGGAGGCCAAGTTGTCTTCTCTTGAGAGTGGATTGAATTATGTCCAAGTTTAAGGGAAGAGAATGTATGAATTTTTCACCCAAATAATTCCTAGTCTCAGGCACATAGTTGCTAGGTAAATGGTTATTAAATGTTACATAAAAGGGTTGTGACTGTTCTCTGGAGAAAATGATACTGATTACTGAACATCTTTTTGTATTTTTCCTAGACTTCTGAGATATTTGTAGTGTTCCTATACATATTTCTACAGCTCTAAGCTCAGCACCGAGAGTTGATTTCCATCCATTTGCTTTTGTATTCACCATGGGACATTTGCTCATCTTACCAATATTTACTGACTGCTACTATGTGCTTCATGCTGGAGGAATGAAAGAGAATGAGCTGGAAACTGTTCCTCTTTTTCATGGAGTTCTTGTTCTATTAATAGTAGATGCAGAATGTTAGTAAGATCTTTAAACATCTGTATGTCTTCTTTGGAGAAATGTCTATTTAGTTCTTTGGCCCATTTTTTGATTGGGTTGTTTATTTTTCTGGAGTTGAGCTGTAGGAGTTGCTTGTATATTTTTGAGATTAGTTGTTTGTCAGTTGCTTCATTTGCTATTATTTTCTCCCATTCTGAAGGCTGTCTTTTCACCTTGCTAATAGTTTCCTTTGATGTGCAGAAGCTTTTAAGGTTAATTAGGTCCCATTTGTTTATTTTTGATTTTATTTCCAATATTCTGGGAGGTGGGTCATAGAGGATCCTGCTGTGATGTATGTTAGAGAGTGTTTTGCCTATGTTCTCATCTAGGAGTTTTATAGTTTCTGGTCTTACGTTTAGATCTTTAATCCATTTTGAGTTTATTTTTGTGTATGGTGTTAGAAAGTGGCCTAGTTTCATTCTTTTACAAGTGGTTGACCAATTTTCCCAGCACCACTTGTTAAAGAGGTTGTCTTTAATCCATTGTATATTCTTGCCTCCTTTGTCAAAGATAAGGTGTCCATATGTGCATGGATTTATCTCTGGGCTTTCTATTTTGTTCCATTGATCAATATTTCTGTCTTTGTGCCAGTACCATACTGTCTTGATAACTGTGGCTTTGTAATAGAGCCTGAAGTCAGGCAGGTTGATTCCTCCAGTTCCATTATTCTTTCTCAAGATAGCTTTGGCTATTCAAGGTTTTTTGTATTTCCATACAAATTGTGAAATTATTTGTTCTAGCTCTGTGAAGAATACCGTTGGTAGCTTGATAGGGATTGCATTGAATCTATAAATTGCTTTGGGTAGTATACTCATTTTCACTATATTGATTCTTCCAATCCATGAACATGGTATATTTCTCCATCTATTAGTGTCCTCTTTGATCTCTTTCACCAGTGTTTTATAGTTTTCTATATATAGGTCTTTGGTTCTCCAAAGAAGACATACAGATGGCTAACAAACACATGAAAAGATGCTCAACATCACTCATTATCAGAGAAATGCAAATCAAAACCACTATGAGGTACCATTTCACACCAGTCAGAATGGCTGTGATCCAAAAGTCTACAAATAATAAATGCTGGAGAGGGTGTGGAGAAAAGGGAACCCTCTTACACTGTTGGTGGGAATGCAAACTAGTACAGCCACTATGGAGAACAGTGTGGAGATTCCTTAAAAAACTGGAAATAGAACTGCCTTATGATCCAGCAATCCCACTGCTGGGCATACACACTGAGGAAACCAGAAGGGAAAGAGTCATGTGTACCCCAATGTTCATCACAGCACTGTTTATAATAGCCAGGACATGGAAGCAACCTAGATGTCCATCAGCAGATGAATGGATAAGAAAGCTGTGGTACATATACACAATGGAGTATTACTCAGCCATTAAAAAGAATACATTTGAATCAGTTCTAATGAGGTGGATGAAACTGGAGCCTATTATACAGAATGAAGTAAGCCAGAAGGAAAAACATAAATACAGTATACTAACGCATATATATGGAATTTAGAAAGATGGTAACAATAACCCAGTGTACGAGACAGCAAAAGAGACACTGATGTATAGAACAGTCTTATGGACTCTGTGGGAGAGGGAGAGGGTGGGAAGATTTGGGAGAATGACATTGAAACATGTAAAATATCATGTAAGAAACGAGATGCCAGTCCAGGTTCGATGCACGATACTGGATGCTTGGGGCTGGTGCACTGGGACGACCCAGAGGGATGGTAGGGGAGGGAGGAGGGAGGAGGGTTCAGGATGGGGAACACATGTATACCTGTGGCGGATTCATTTTGATATTTGGCAAAACTAATACAATTATGTAAAGTTTAAAAATAAAATAAAATTAAATTAAAAAAAAAAAAGAAATCTTGAAAAAAAAAAAAAAGATCTTTAAACAAAAAACAAAAACTTAATTTGAATCTTTCCTTCAAAAACCAACCAAAGAATGAGCAACTCTTTACAACAACATTTTAGGACATGATCTTAAAGGATGAATGTATAGTGAAAGGTGTAAATAAATTAGTATGTTTGTGCAATTGATCATTAATCCTTAACCACTGCTGTTTAATTTATGCTTATGTACAATGCAAAGAAATAGAGGAAAACAACAGAATGGGAAAGACTAGAGATCTCTTCAAGAAAATCAGAGATACCAAAGGAACATTTAATGCAAAGATGGGCTCGATAAAGGACAGAAATGGTATGGACCTAACAGAAGCAGAAGATATTAAGAAGAGATGGCAAGAATATACAGAAGAACTGTACAAAAAAGATCTTCATGACCAAGATAATCATGATAGTGTGATCACTCTCCTAGGGCCAAACATCCTGGAATGTGAAGTCAAGTGGGCCTTAGAAAGCATCACTACGAACAAAGCTAGTGGAGGTGATGGAATTCCAGTTGAACTATTTCAAATCCTGAAAGATGATGCTGTGAAAGTGCTGCACTCAGTATGCCAGCAAATTTGGAAAACTCAGCAGTGGCCACAGGACTGGAAAAGTCGGTTTTCATTCCAATCCCAAAGAAAGGCAATGCCAAAGAATGCTCCAACTACCGCACAATTGCACTCATCTCACATGCTAGTAAAGTAATGCTCAAAATTCTCCAAGCCAGGCTTCAGCAATATGTGAACTGTGAACTTCCTGATGTTCAAGCTGGTTTTAGAAAAGGCAGAGGAACCAGAAATCAAATTGCCGACATCCGCTGGATCATGGAAAAAGCAAGAGAGTTCCAGAAAAGCATCTATTTCTGCTTTATTGACTGTGCCAAAGCCTTTGACTGTGTGGATCACAATCAACTGCAGAAAATTCTGAAAGAGATGGGAATACCAGACCACCTAATTTGCCTCTTGAGGAATTTGTATGGAGGTCAGGAAGCAATAGTTAGAACTGGACATGGAACAACAGACTGGTTCCAAATAGGAAAAGAAGTACGTCAAGGCTGTATATTGTCACCCTGTTTATTTAACTTATATGCCACTCCAGTACTCTTGCCTGGAAAATCCCATGGACGGAGGAGTCTGGTAGGCTGCAGTCCATGGGGTCGCTAAGAGTCGGACACGACTGAGCGGCTTCACTTTCGCTTTTCACTTTCATGTGTTGGAGAAGGAAATGGCAACCCATTCCAGTGTTCTTGCCTGGAGAATCCCAGGGACGGGGGAGCCTGGTGAGATGCCGTCTATGGGGTCACACAGAGTCGAATACGACTGAAGCGACTTAGCAGCAGCAGCAGTAGAGTACATCATGAGAAACGCTGGACTGGAAGAAACACAAGCTGGAATCAAGATTGCCAGGAGAAATATCAATAACCTCAGATGTGCAGATGACACCACCCTTATGGCAGAAAGTGAAGAGGAACTAAAAAGCCTCTTGATGAAAGTGAAAGAGGAGAATGAAAAAGTGGGCTTAAAGTTCAACATTCAGAAAATGAAGATCATGGCATCTGGTCTCATCACTTCATGGGAAACAGTGGATGGGGAAACAGTGGAAACAGTGTCAGACTTTATTTTTCTGGGCTCCAAAATCACTGCAGATGGTGACTGCAGCCATGAAATTAAAAGACACTTACTCCTTGGAAGGAAAGTTATGACCAACCTAGATAGCATATTCAAAATCAGAGACATTACTTTGCCAACAAAGGTCTGTCTAGTCAAGGCTATGGTTTTTCCAGTGGTCATGTATGGATGTGAGAGTTGGACTATGAAGAAGGCTGAGCACTGAAGAACTGATGCTTTTCAACTGTGGTGTTGGAGAAGACTCTTGAGAGTCCCTTGGACTGCAAGGACATCCAACCAGTCCATTCTGAAGGAGGTCAGCCCTGGGATTTCTTTGGAAGGAATGATGCTAAAGCTGAAACTCCAATACTTTGGCCACCTCATGTGAAGTGTTGACTCACTGGAAAAGACTCTGATGATGGGAGGGATTGGGGGCAGGAGGAAAAGGGGACGACAGAGGATGAGATGGCTGGATGGCATCACTGACTCGATGGACGTGAGTCTGAGTGAACTCCAGGAGTTGGTGATGGACAGGAAGGCCTGGCGTGCTGCGATTCATGGGGTCTTAAAGAGTTGGACATGACTGAGCGACTGATCTGATCTGATGCTTACTTTTTATTCTTGAATTCTTACAATTTGTTACATATCTTATAAGCATAGCCTTTGTTCTCCAAGCAGTATGGCATTAAAGTCACTGAATTACTTTACTTAGTTGTTGAATTTTCTTCTCACATATTTCTTAGCTGTTTGACACAACTGAAGATTTATCTTTGCCCTTCTTGTTATCTCTTTTTGGGTCTCATATATCTTTACAAATGGCCTATGGTCATTACTTAGGCCAGTCTCTGTGGTTATATAACTTTTCCCTTTTATAAGAGAAATTATTTTCCTTAATCCCAGTAGAATTATTTTCCTTATTCCCAGTAGAAATTAAGCATTTACCTATTTCTTTTGATAATTTGTCTTAATTTCCTTCATAGCAATGAACAATCAGAGTTGGAATGAGAAAAAGTTCAGGTTACACCCATATTGGTTTTGTAAATGGTTATATGTTTCCTCTAATAAATTATTTTAAAAATAACAATAAAAATGTAGTGTCTTAAAAAGGAAACTAGAAAATTACAGGTATAGTAAAATCCCAGTTATTGTTGCAAAGTGTGAAGACTCATGACTAAAACTGTGATTATTACATGTATTGTTTTTTTATTTTTAAGCACATGTACTGCTGCTGCTACTGCTGCTGTCACTTCAGTTGTGTCCGACTCTGTGCGACCCCATTGACAGCAGCCCATCAGGCTCCCCATCCCTGGGATTCTCCAGGCAAGAACACTGGAGTGGGTTGCCATTTCCTTCTCCAATGCATGAAAGTGAAAAAATAAAGTGAAGTCGCTCAGTAGTGTCCAACTCCTAGCGACCCCATGGACTGCAGCCCACCAGGCCCCTCCATCCATGGGATTTTCCAGGCAAGAATACTGGAGTGGGGTGCCATTGCCTTCTCTGAAGCACATATACAAGCCTTACAAATATTTGAGTAATTTTTTTATGGCATATTCATAGTCATTTTAGATGGTCTCAAGTTTTTTGTCTTCTTGAAAAGGTAGAAATCTTTAATCAGCTCGACTTTGCTTCACTGAACAGCAAAAAGGACACAAGGATTTCAGTTACTTTATAATCAAAACACACGTAACTGTGTGTATAGATGCAAATTAACAGAAGGCTACATTCATGACAAGATAAGTCTGATGGGCACTGTTATTGAATATCAAGCAATTGAATCATTTTCTCTTCTTCTTTCAAAATTTTGGAGGATGGAAAAATGATTAGCCTAGTTGTTAAAGTAACCATGTGACCAATCCATGTGTTCTGGCCAAAGCAATGTAAGTAGAATCCCACTTTGTGACTTCTGGAAAAGATTTTTTTCTTCCATGAAAGTGTCAAATGCAAGAGGAGAGCTTTCTGGTTCCACATCTTCTCTATTTTTCTTCCCTAAAGATGGCTATGTGAGAAAGCAATGGCTGGACCAGCGGCACCCATCTCAGGGACCATGAGTCAAAAAGTCTAAGAACAAAAATGCATTATACCTGGGATACTAAAAGACAGAAAAAAGATAAAACAGATAGGAAAAAACTTACCTCTCTGATGACATCACTTTGTTACCTTGTCGGATTTGAACCCACTGACCTCAGGTTTCCTTCTACATGAGATCATTAAACGTCTGCCTTCCTTAAGCTCCTGTTGGCAGCTGATGCTAACTGATTTGTTGCAGCATTTTCCTGATTCATTCCCAGTCCCACATTTGATGACAAAGTAATAGCAGATATTTATATCCAGGTTTTGGATTTGAAAGCCCAATGTTTTCTTGGCCTGGGTCTCTTTCCACATAGTCTTAAGGTGAGAAATAAATACACAAATTGTAAAGTAATAACATATATTATCTATCATGCTGACTTTCCCTACTCTTATCTGAAGCCCTATTTCCCTCATAACCCTCTGGAGTCACTTTGCTCATGGTTTGTCTAATAAGTTCTGGGAATGAATTTTTCTTCACCGTCCTTTACTTCCCTTATCATTAAATGTTCTTCTACTTCATTATGACTTTGGCAAGTTACTGATGTTTATAAAAGGATGATTTATATTAACTTCTTTTCATATTTCAGTCTCAGTTGAGCGAGGCGGGGCTTGTAGGGTGGGGCTCAATTTATTACCAACATCCCATTTTTTTTTAAACTAGTATTTGTTACATAGTTTTTTGTATGTGTGTGTGCATTGTAAACATTTAATAATGGCTACCAATGAGAAAACAGATTAGTTTTTAAAGTTTGTAGAATCACACAGTTGATAAAAATTTGGTGTGCAAGTGTTCATATGAGAGAGAAGACAGAGGTTAAGGATCATTATTGATTGCCTGCCCTGCTGTTTGTGTCTCAGCTGGGGAGGGTCAATAGCTTACTTTGGTTCTTTAAATAAATATTTTAATGTAAAATTACATATGAATTTTGTGTCATTTTAAACACAGTCAATTTTTTCTAGGCTATATGATGAATATATAGAAATTACATAGTGAAGAAAGGTCCATAATAAGACATTGCATTTTCACCTGGCTTTATCTGTTTAAAAAAAAAAAAAAAGAGTGTGCTTAACATTTTTATTCAATTTGCACTGGTAACAGACTCATATATCATTTTTTTTTTCAGTTGATTTATCTCTTTCTAGGGATCAAGTGTTAAAGATCTCTATGTAGATATTTGGTATATACATAACTGAAACCTAATCATAGGTTTATTCGTGTAACAAAAAAACCACAGAGATTCTCCAGTCAGAGCAGATGGCCAAAACTGCGGACTAGGAATTCCTTAAGAACACAGCTTTAGAAAAATGTGGAGGTCCTCTGAGAACACTGTAACACTGACTTATAAGGGAGTAGAGTGAAATCGAAAGTGAAGTTGCTCAGTCGTGTCCAGCTCTTTACGACCCCATGGACTGCAGCCTACCAGGCTTCTCTGTCCATGGGATTTTCCAGGCAAGGATACTGGAGTGGGTTGCCATTTTCTTCTCCAGGGGATCTTCCTGACCCAGGGATTGAACCTGGGTCTCCTGCATTGTAGGTAGATGCTTTACCATCTGAGTGACCAGGGAAGTCCACCAGGAAGGAAGGGAGCAGAGTAGAGGTTTGCAAAAATACTGATTACAGGCAAAATGATGCCCAAGCTAGTTGAATTCAAGAGAAAAGTGTTGTTGCTCAGTCGTGTCTGACTCTTTGCAACCTCATGGACTTTACACCAAGCTCCTCTGTCCATGGAATTTTCTGTGCAAGAATACTGAAGTGGGCAGCTATTCCCTTCTCCAGGGAATCTTCAACTCTTACTCAAATGTACCAATATATTAAAGAAACAGCATGCCCAATAGACGGAGGATTGAGGAGCCATGAAAGTTTATGGAGAACTCCAGAAAAGGGATCTTTATGTCTCTCAACCAAGACTTATTCTGAACCAAGAATACACTCTATTTCCAAGGGCAGGCATATAATTGTTATTATGATTAATCTCTAACCTGTATAGGCTGCTTTCAATGTCAAGTGCTACACAATTTTAATGCATTTTGTCATTTAATCCACATGAAACCTCAAGGATGTAAGCACTGCTATTATCCTTGTTTTGGAGATGAGGATATTAAGGCTAAAGGAGGTCAAGTTGCTCGTTTAGGTTCCCACAGCTGATAAGTGGCAATATTGGGATTTGCACTTCATCTAGAGAGTCTGTACATGTAACCACAATTTGGCTAATTTATGAGGACAAAAGGGAATTCTCTCTGCAGTTTTGCACAGAAGAATCTGAGGATTTAGAGTTTATTCCTGCCCAACAAGATGTGTTGGCATTAAGACAATTATTCAGGGTCTCTTGACTCTTAGTTTGATGTGTTTCCAGCCTATGAGGATACTTCTGGTGCACGGGGAAGTCACTGAAGAGTAGACTAGCAAGGACCAGACTGCTTTCATACTGGGGCAACCTTAGAGGACATGGGGAGGAAGTAATGATGCATAGCTTATACTTAAGGAGTGGAGAGCTATTTTCCTGAAGGCTGATTATTTCCATAAACTGTTTGGAATTTTCCTTCCTAAGAGATTTGTTTATTCTAGCCCATTTATTTCTTTATTCAATCATTTATTTATATCAGTCTGAACTCATAGTTCAGACTATGAACTCATAATAACTCATATTTATTAATATTTTATACTTTGGGTTATAATCCATTGGATTTCATTTATTTTCTTGTTCAGATTGTTCAAGCTTTGGAGACTGGGAGCATGCTCAGTTGACTCCTGTGTCATTTTGATATGCCCATCATTGTGGGTTTTTTTTTTTTTTTTTGACTACTTTTTTACTTTCTGGCATTACAAGATGCTCTAGGCTCTTCTTGAGTGTTTCTGCCTTAGTCCTAGAATCAGAACTTTCTCCAAGGAGCCCTTGTTCTTTTAATTGGAGGAATTATTAGAAACTGAGATCTAGGTGGTATGAATTACATTTTACACATTTAAAAAATATGTGTAGCTAATACTAAAAAGTCATGACAGTGGTTGCTCTTAGGGTGGGGTGGGGGGTTGGTGAGTGGAAGACATACCCAGGGGCTTCAAGGGTATCTGATCTCTTTCTTGAATTCAGAGCTGGGTACATGGGATTCTTCATTTTGTGAAATTCATCAAGCTTTATGCTTATAATATGAGCATTTTCTGCTTTATGCTATATTCTGTAAAAATGCATTGAAAAATAGAGGAAAACAAAACAAAAAGTAATAACAAGCACTCCCTGAGTATCAAGGAGACAGACTCCAGAGTTTGGTTCCCTGGGTTCAAAGACTTTATCAGCATTATAACCTTTAGCTAGCTACTTAACTTTTCTGTCCCTTGGTTTTCTTTATTTATGAAATCAGGATGGGGTTATTATCTGTTATAGTTGGCTGCTCATAATAGCAGTCTCTCTCTCTCTCTGATACACATATATGTATATTCATACATATGTGTATATATGTTACTGCATCAATCTTTAATATTTGTGGATTCTCTGTTTGTGAGTTTGCCTACTTGCTAACCTTTGCTTGTAATGTCCAAACCAATACCTGTGATGCTCTGGGCCATTTTTGGACAGGTATAGGAAGGTGACACATTTGAATTGCCCAATCAGTGTCCATGTTCCCAGTGAGCTTGAATAAGCCAGGCTCTGCCATCTAGTTTCAGCTTTCACAGTGTAAAGAAATGTCCTTTCTCAATGTATTTAGTGCCATGTTTTTAATATTTTTGTGCTTTTTGTTAGTGATTTCACTGGTAAGTGACCTACAGGTCAGGGCTAAAGTCCTTACAGCTCCTAAGTACAAGCAGGCCATGATGTACCTTATGGAGACGATAGGTGTGTAGATAAGCTTCATTTAGTCTTGAGTTATGGTGTTATTGGGTATGAGATGAATATTAACAAATCACCAACATATATTAAATAAGGTGTCTTTAAAGAGAGGGAATGGCAACCCACTCCAGTATTCTTGCCTGGAGAATCTCATGGACAGAGGAGCCTGGTGGGCTACAGTCCATGGGGTCTCAAAGAGTCAGACATGACTGAGAGACTAACATACAAACATATAAGTATACATAAAGATCAGATGATGAAGATGATGAAGATGTTGTGACTAGATGCTTGCAGGAAACTAACCTTGTATTTCCCTAACAGTAAGGCTCGTTATTTGCTAATTTAGTGTTTGTGGTAGCTAAAGATTATAATGACTACAAATAATGGAAATCAATTGCATATGTGTAAATAAAGATATATAGATACAGATATACTTAGATATATGTATATACCCAGATAGATACACATAGATATTAATGTGTTGATAACTCAGTTGGTAAAGAATCCACTTGCAATGCAGGAGACCCCAATTCGGTTCCTGGGTCGGGAGAAGCGATAGGCTACCTACTCCAGTATTCTTGGGCTTCCCTTGTTGCTCAACTGGTAAAGAATCTGCCTGCAATGTGGGAGACCTGTGTTTGATCCCTGGGTTGGGAAGATCCCCTGGAAAAGGGAAAGGCTACCCACTCCAGTATTGTGGCCTAGAGAATTCCATGGACTTAATTGACCTCATTGTCCACGGGGTCGAAAAGAGTTGGACATGACTAAGCGACTTTCACTTTCATTTTATTTATCTGTACAGATATATAAAGATATGAGGACAGCGCCTATCAATATAATTAGCTCTCAATAAATGTGACAGCTATTTTGATCTAGGTATCTGACTAGATTGCTTTTCAACCCACGATCACTCCTGGGAAAGATAATGCCGAGTCTTTTGGCTGTAAAGAGTGCTTCTCCCCCATGATGCAGAGGTACAGTTAATAAACAAGCAAGCCCTTCATCTCATGAAACTCAGGCTGTCTATAATTGAATTCAGTTCACCACCATATGCATGTGTAGCATACAGCACCTAGTACCTAGAAATTACTCAGTATTTTGTAAACTACCTAAAAACCTTAAAGGAAAAGTTAGAGTAGAAGTGAAAGTGAAAATGTTAGTCACTCAGGCATGTCCCAACTCTTTTCGACCCCATGGACTGTAGCCTGCCAGGCTGCTTTGTACATGGAATTCTCCAGGCAAGAATACTGGAGTGGGTTGCAATGCCCTCCTTCAGGGGATCTTCCCAACCCAGAGATTGAACCTAGGTCTCCCACTTTGCAGGCAGATAATTTATCAGCTAAGCCACCAGGGAAGTCCAAGAAGAGTAGGGGAGCCAAGTCCACAATTAAGCCACTATGTTAGACAAAGGCAGACAAGTAAACAAATGAGTCCTGAGTAAGAGATTTTATAACGGTTTTTTCCTTGTCCTGAAACTTAATACTCTATGACTAGATGTCCTGCACTCTACGTAAACATTGAGAAACCTATCTAATATAGGAAATGAACACACGCTCTAGATTTCAAGTCAATTAGTGTGATATTCCTATTTCCTTTCTAGGTTAAGAAAGCAAATCTGTTCAGATGCAATGCCAACTAAATACATGATCTGATTGTTCCAGTTATCCTGTGCCAACAAAAGCAAAAATGGGCTTTCCAGTGTTCATGACGAAGTAGGGAACCTATCTGGTATTCGTGTGCCTTGGAAACCAGCTGCTATTCAAAGCTTTCTAGGCAATTTGAATCAGGTTGCTGAGCTTAGGGGAAAAAAAAATCCTACAGCCGTATTTTGAAGACCAAAGAACTCAAAACATCCATAATCTGGGCTATTGCAAAATGCAGCACTTGGGCTTCCCAGGAAGTGCTAGTTGTAAAGAACCCATTTGCCAATGGAGGAGTCTTAAGAGACATGGGTTCGATCCCTGGGTCGGGGATATACCCCAAAGTGGGGCATGGCAACTCACTGCAGTGTTCTTGCTGGAAAAATCTCAAGACAGCGGAACTTGGAGGGCTACAGTCCATAGCGTTGGACTGAAGCTAAAATGAGCTGTACTCAAGAGCAGTGGGGATGCGAATGATATGAGGTTGGATTTTAGTGGAAAGGAGGGGCAGAGAAGGGACAGTGTCATGGATATTTGCAACACAGGAAAAGGGTAAGCTCAGTTGATTTCATTTAAAATGCACAATTTGGGGCAATTCTAAGAGGTGGGATTATTTCTTGGAATTGAGGCGAGGCCCAGAAGAGTCCACTGGATGTCAAAGCCATTCAGGGTTCTCTGCTAGGATTGTATCAAAATAAGTGTAGTCCTGGAATTCCTCTGGGCAATCTATTTGGAATGTCAAAACGTATCACTTAAATGTGGGATTTTTCGGTAAAAGTTCTGGAAAAAAAAAAAAAGGAATCAGGAAACCTGCTTTAGCATATACTAAGGTTAAGAGGTAAGGGAGAAAGTCTGTTTAAATTAAACTGAATCTCACCTATAAACTGACTCAAGTGTTTCTAAAGCCCCCTCTTAGCCCTAAAATACAATCATTGTGCAAATGAAATGGGATATACTTATTTCAAAACAAAAAATCATTTTCTCAGCCAAAAAATTAAAAAGTACTACTAGTATGCCTGGGCTTCCCCAATGCCTCAGCATGTAAAGAGTGCCTGCAATGCAGGAGATGCAACAGAGGCAGTTTCGATCCCTGGGTTGTGACGATCCCCTGGAGGAGGGCATGGCAACCCACTCTAGTATTCTTGGTGGGAAAATCCCAAGGACAGAGAAGCCTGGAGGGCTACGGTCCACAGGGTCACAAGTTGGACATGACTGAAGTGGCTGAGCACAGCATACACACACACACACACACACACACACACACACACACACAGAGCAATATGCCTACCCCATATAGGGTTCGTGCTATTTCCTCCTTGAGAGGCAGAGTGTATCTCTGTCAGGTGAGGGAACTTTATTCCAGAGCTAACCCAACATCAGGGTGACAGGTGTATGTGTGGGGTGATGCCATGAGATGCCCAGCAATCCCTTCAAGAAAATCTGCTGGGAGGTGGAAGGGTGGTGAGCAACATTAGCATCTGTGCATTGCTGCAGACAGCAGGGGTCTACTGATGGGCAAGTGCTGCTCCAGGGCTGACTGTCAGTCTGGATGAGATGTTCTCAGAGTCCTCTGCTGGCTGAGGTTTCGCTCTTTCCTTTCACAGGTGTCAGAACTGCAGCACAGTCTGAGGGCTGACTCCAGAATATCTCCCCTCTCTCTCTGATACAGGCTGGAACCTGGGACCCTTTGCTGCAGTGCTATAATGCTTGCACCTGGACAAATGTCTCTTCAAGGTAAATGTACAAAGAAACTACAAGGGAGTAAAAATAATTGCGTGCATACTCAATGGGGGCAAATTCTGGACAGCAAGTTACAAAAAGACCAAAAACCCAACTGCCATTTCTGAAGAGTTGGGTGCTGCGCATGTACTCTGCACACAACATCACCAGAGCAGCTGGGCAAAGCACCTAAGCCACCCTTCTGGCCCAAGCCTTTGACATACCTCTACCCTCACCCCATATAAGGAACCAGATCCACCCTCCCGCCTCAGAGAGCAAGCAAGCAAGGGAAGTTGTTGTTTGTTTTCCCTCCCCTCTGCTGCAGTAGAGGCCCCAAGAAAGCCTTGCCTGATTTCCTTATCTGGCCTCTGATCAGTTTCTATTGATTAAGGACTCTCATTGGTAACATATCCTCCCGTCTATCCTTCACTTTTGAATTGTGGTTCTGGAAAAGACTCTTGAGGGTCCCTAGGACCACAAGGAGATCAAGTCAATCCCAAAGGAAATCAACCCTGAGTATTCATTGGAATATTTAATGGAATGGCAACCCACTCCAGTACGCTTCCTGGAAAATCCCATGGATAGAGGAACCTGGCGGGCTACAGTCCATGGGGTTGCAAAGAGTTGGACATGACTGAGCGACTGACATTTTCGCTTTTCATTCATTGGGAGGACAGATACTGAAGCTGAAGCACCAATACTTTGGCCACCTGATGCGAAGAGCCAACTGATTGAAAAAGACCCTGATGCTGGGAAAGATTGAGGGCAAGATAAGAAGGGGACGACAGAGGATGAGATGGTTGAATGGCATCACTGACTCAATGGACATGAGTTTGAGCAAACTCTGGGAAATTGTGAAGGACAGGGAGGCCTGGCGTGCTGCAGTCCATAAGGTCACAAAGAGTCGGATAGGACTTTTTGGCAACTGAACAGCAATAATCCTTCCCTGGGATTTCCCTTCCATCCCCACCAAATCTCTCCAGTATCTAATTTCCTCTTCATGTCTGTGTCTTGGAGATCTTGATATCCATGAAAAAAAGGATCTGATAAATAAATAAGACCCAAGGAGGGAGGAAGGGGATGGTCTGTCTATTTCAGACTCCAGTCACCAGGTGTTCTCTTTGACTGAGGACCTGATGGAGTTATTAGAACTGTCGGGTGAGAGATGACTCAGACTGGCCTGCCTTCTTGGGCAGTGGGCAGGAAAGACAGATGACCCACCCTGTGCACCCAACCAAGGATTTTGGCTCCATGTTGGAATATTAGCTAATTTGGGGTGAAAAGGAATAGACTGAGAGTCACACAACCTCCAGTCTCCCCAAGTTTCTCAACTGAGAGCGAGGTGAGAAGCCAGCTTAGTGGTGATAGAGGTTGTGTGCCCAGTTCTACCCTGAGGGTCCTTCCCCCTACCCAGTGGATTATAGGAGTCCTTCTGAGACCTCTCCTTTCCCTCGAGACTGCTCGGAAGGTTCATTGGCCAGAATCCCCTAGATGGAAATACTAGGAGATTTTCCAGGTGTCACACCTCTCACATACACAGACTAGAGCTTCAAATATCTCCCTTGGTTGTAGCTGAAAGAGTCTCAGTTTGAAGAGCAGAGATGGGAGGGGGCAGAGGGGTCATGGGCATTGCCCCAGGGGAAGTCACAGTGATGTTCTCAGGCTTTTAGCTGTCACCTGGAAATCTCAGAAACTAATGGTTAAATCATACTGACTTTTCTGCCCGAGGAACTATGGAGGCAGGCTCTAGTGGGAATCTTACTTTGCCCCCAGGTCAGCCAATTCTTCTCTCAATGAAAGAGCTGGCTGAGTAGGTGACTCAGAGTTAGTTTCCACAGACATACACTTACGAGTGACCTTTCCTCGGAAATGGGGAAATGCTTTCATAATTCAGAAAGGCATGCTGAGTTAGGAGGCAGAAGCTCTGGTTATTACACAAGCCCTCTGGGTAGCTCTCTCCAGCCTCTGTCACCCTGCGTCCTCTGCTGTCAGATGAGCGGATCCGTGACACAGTGTGTGTTTTACCTCAGCCATTGTCAGAAGGCCACATGGTCCAAATTAAAAAAAAAAAGAAACAAAAACGGGCACCCAAAATATAGTGGGAAGAAAGCATACTTAAAAGTGGGCTGTCCTCATTTATCTGGTTAGCTGTTTTTACTGGTTCTTTCAAAAGGAAGCTATTTTCACAAATACTTCCTTTGAAAATCCTTGCTTATCTTGAAGATTTAAGAGAGAATCTTTTGTAGACATGGAAGCACCATATTCTCTGCTTAATTTTAAGCTTGTTTACGAGGCATGTTCCTCTTTAAAAAAATATTACTTAGGCTTTACATAGAAGATAGAGGGTCTATAAAAGAAATAAATTATTGTAATATGTCTCATTATTGTTCCAGGCTTAGGGTAAACATATTCTTTTTTGTTTTACTTCCCCAAAACAGTAGTTAACAAACAAAATGCTCGATTACAATTTTTAAATTGAAATATAGTTGATTTTCAACGTTGTGTTAATTTCTGCTATCCTGCAAAGTGATTCAGTTTTGCATATGTATACATTCTTTTTGTATTCTTTTCCACTACAATTTATCATAGGATAGTGAATATAGTTCTCTAAGCTATACAGTAGGACCTTGTGGGTTTATCTATTCCATATTTTAGATAGCTATTTTTTAATTGAAAAATTATTTCAATTAAAAAAAATAACACACATCTCAAATCTCAAATGCTCATATTCACTTCTTTTCTGAACTCTGAACACTAAACTTTATTAAAAGCAACACAGGGCAGATGAAGGACAAGCATAGGAAGGACAGCTACTTGTAAATGTGTCGTAAATATAGCAGGCTCACTGTTCAAGTTAAATGTGTGTAATTGTCTGATATCTATTTGTAGTTCTCATAAAATAACTTTTTTTTCCCTGTGTATTCATTGCTGCGAGGATTGAAAAGGGAGGTCTAATATTTTCTCCTTTTCATCTCTTTGCCAACTATCAGTAACTGGTTGGAAAGAAAAAAAAAGAAGAAAGGCAAAGAATCACGCAGATTTGGCCTTCATGTTACCCTATTACCCCGTCTGCAAATTGCCCGGAGATCAGACAGATGGAAGGCCAGCTGCAGCTGCACAGGACTGGGGGCCCGAGGGACCGCACACAAAGCAGCCGGCACTGCTAGGACCCTAAGCCAGCTTCTTCTGCCTCTGATCACCTCCCCACCCCCGCTACGTGGCTCTGTCTGGGCCAGCATCACTCACATCCACCAGCAGGGACCTGAATGGTTTGTCTCAAACCAGGAATGTTAATAGAAGCTGATTGTCTGCAGCCAGCTAAGAACCTTTTTGCCATTGTTTACTTCTAACGTGTGCTCTGTTCGCAGCCTCTCTGCGACAGGCCACCTCAGCAATAGGAGACGGGGAGGGTGCCGCCAGAGACGCCTTCCTACACTCAAGGGAGGTGATGTACACAAAGGACTTGGTAAATCGTAACATCCTTTCTGAAAGGATACCCTTTTAAGCGTATGGAGAGGCCTCTCTTTACACATGGGTACCAACAATAAGGTACCTTTTTCTTCACACCTCAAAACAATTATTATTTCTGTTTTGCAAATTAATTGAATGCAGAACCATTTATTCCAGTAGTTCTCAAAGTGTGGTCCCTGGATCAGTGGCATCAGCATCGCCTGGGAGCTTGTTAGAAATGTGGTTCTCTGAGGACTTTCCGGTGGTCCAGTGGCCAAGATGGTGAGCTTCCCAGTGAAGGGGGCCTGGATCTAATCCCTGGTCGGGGAACTAGATTCCACATGCAGCAACTCAATACCCTGCATGCCAAAATGAAGATCAAAGATCCCGAGACCCTCAACTAAAACTCAGCACAGCCAAATAAATAAATATTAGAAAAATAAAAATAAAAATAAAAATGCGGTTCTTGGCTGTCCCCTAGGTCCACTGAATCAGAGGCTGAGGGTGGGGCAGAGAAATTGGCATTTTAGCCAGCCCTGCCAGATATTGATGCATGCTCAACTGTAAGGACTATTATTTATGCCTTTTGTTCATGTTTCTATAATAATATTGATATTTTCAAATTTATATTGCCGATACATATATTTTTAATCTCCTATCTGTAAAACGTCTCATCTTACAAGTGGCTTTGGGGCCCTGTATTCTATGTTATGTTATGGGCTTTAGAACTTTAAGCTGTAGGTCTCTCTGGTCCTGGAACCTGTATTTCTGGCTCCACGTGACATATACATTGCCTAATTCATTTTTTTTTTTACAGAAATCTTCAGATTCCATCCAGTTTGGTCACTTGATAGATGTTTCCATCTCTTTGGGTCACAAGATCTGTAAGTCTACTTCCACTTGGTTTCTTAAGGCCATTGGATTTGATGAAACCTCAAGATAGTAGTAAGTATTTTCTATTAAATGATTTTTAAAATCTTGATTTGAGTCTGCATTCCTTCACGATATTAAAACCTTATGACTTGAGTAATTATTTTAAATACTATCCAGTTGAATTTTGAATATTTCACTCAGCTTCCCCTAATTTGTCACAATTTATTAGCCATTCCAGCAATATGCTTACATAAGGATACTTTCACGTGAAACTGAAAAATTTCAAGTTGCCATGTTTTAGGGGCCTACTTTCCATTTTGTCTTTTCCAAAAGTATGACTTTTAGTTGCAGTACGAGAAGGACTGAAAATTCTTTCCTTCCTTTGGGGATTTTCTTGGAGAAGTGAATCCCTATTAAGAACTGCAAGTAAGAAAAAGAAAATTCCTGACATTCATAATGGGTTGCATTGTAACTGTTTCTAAATTGGAGAATGTTTGAAAATTTATAGTGCTTAAAGAGAAAATTCTAGCTTCCATAGTCAACTGATATTTTTTAAAAAAACTTTTACTGAAGTATAGTTGATTTACAATGTTGTGCTAGTTTCAGGTGTACCAAAAACCAGCTGGTCTTTCATTCAATATTTATTAATCAAATATTTGACTTCCTACCATGGGTGAAGCATGGCTCCAGGTGATTTGAAATAGATGGGTGAACCAAATAAAGACATAGCATAAGCAGTAAACTATATATTAATAATTTATATAATTTTCCAGAAAAGACTAAATGCAACAGAATAAAAAAACAGTAGAGTAGGATGATGGGGGCTTCCTAGGGATGCCAGTGGTAAAGGATCTTTCTGCCAAAGTAGGAGATGCGAGAGAGGCAGTTTTGATCCTTGGGTAAGGAAGATCCCTGGAATAGGAAAAGGCAACACAGTCTAGTATTCTTGCCTGGAACATTCCAGGGACAGAAGAGCCTGGCAGGTTACAGTCCATTGGGTTCCCAAAGAATCAGACACGACTGAGGGACTGAGCACACCTGTACACAGACAAAGGATGATGAGAGAGTGAAGGGGACGCGGTTACAATCTGCAATAGGATGATCTGGGGAGCCATACTGAAACTGAACAATTTGAGCAAAGACATGAAGAAGGTGAGGGAGTTAGCTGTGCAGATAACTGAAGGAGAAACTTTCGGAGAAGGGAGGAGCTAGAACAAAGGTGTGACTGAGGACATCCGCTATGCTGGATTAGAGTAATAGAGGGGAGCTCAAACTGGGATCAACTCAAGTAGGGCATGGTAGCCATTTATATGGGCTTTGGTTTTCCTTGGCAGGAACTAGGGAGTCATTGCATGGCATTGGACAGAGGAGTAACATGATCTCTCCTGTTTTCAGAGGATCATGTATTTCGAATAGACATTAGAGGATTCTGTCAGATTCATTGAGCTCAGTTCAGTTCAGTTGCTCAGTTGTGTCTGACTCTTTGCAACCCCATGGAATGCGGCAGGCCAGGCTTCCCTGTCCATCACCAGCTACCGGAGTTTACTCAAACTCATGTCCATTGAGTCAGTGATGCGATCCAACCATCTCACCCTCTGTTGTCCCTTTCTTTTCCTGCCTTCAATCTTTCCCAGCATCAGGGTCTTTTCCAATAAGCCAGTTCCTTGCATCAGGTGGCCAAAGTATTGGAACTTCAGCTTCAGCATCAGTCCTTCCAATGAGTATTCAGGACTGATTTCCTTTAGGATTGACTGGTTGGATCTCCTTTCAGTCCAAGGGACCTCAAGAGTCTTCTCCAACACCACAGTTCAAAAGCATCAGTTCTTTGGCACTCATCTTTCTTTATGGTCCAACTCTCACATCCATACATGACTACTGGAAAAACTATAGCTATGACTGCTGCTGCTGCTAAGTTGCTTCAGTTGTGTCTGACTCTGTGCGACTGCATAGATGGCAGCCCACCAGGCTCCCCCGTCCCTGGAATTCTCCAGGCAAGAATACTTGAGTGGGTTGCCATTTCCTTCTCCAATGCATGAAAGTGAAAAGTGAGAGTGAAGTAGCTCAGTTGTGTCTGACTCGTAGCAACCCCATGGACTGCAGCCCACCAGGCTCTTCCATCCATGGGATTTTCCAGGCAAGAGTACTGGAGTGGGGTGCCATTGCCTTTTCCATAGCTTTGACTAGACGGACCTTTGTCGTCAAAGTAATGTCTCTGCTTTTTAATATGCTGTCTAGGTTGGCTATGGCTTTTCTTTCAAGGATCCATTAAAAGCCTATAATCTAAGTGAGAGACATTGACTTGGGCTAATGTGGTAGCAATGGAAGTGGTAAGTAGTAGTTAAGGTACTGGCTAGTCTTTGAAGGTAGATCCAAGAGCATTTTTGACAAATAAAATGTGGCACATTTATTAATAAAATAAATTTTATTTAGTGGAATTTTTCCAACTCACTTTCAAGAATTAACTTAGAATTTTCAATTTTTCTAATGACAGGGCCAAAATGCAGTGTGTATATATTAGTTAGCTGGTGTTGCCATAACAAATACCAGAAACTGAGTGGTTTAAACAACAGAAAGTGCCCAACAATCCCAATACTGGGCATATACCCTGCTGCTGCTGCTGCTGCTGCTAAGTTGCTTCAGTTGTGTCGAACTCTGCGCAACCCCATAGACGGCAGCCCAACAGGCTCCCCCATCCCTGGGATTCTCCAGGCAGGAACACTGGAGTGGGTTGCCATTTCCTTCTCCAATGCATGAAAGTGAAAAGTGAAAGTGAAGTCACTTAGTCATGTCCGACTCTGTTCGACCCCATGGACTGCAGCCTACCAGTCTCTTCCATCCATGGGATTTTCCAGGCAAGAGTACTTGAGTGGGGTGCCATATACCCTGAGAAAACCATAATTCAAAAGGACATATGGATCCCGATGCTCAGTGCCAGGACATGGAAACAACCAAGATGTCCATCAACAAATAAATGGATAAAGAGATGTGTTACATATATACAAAGGAATATTACTCAGCCACAGAAGGGAATGAATTTGAGTCAGTTGAACTGAGGTGGATGAACCTAGAGCCAGTTATACAGAGTTCAGTTCAGTTGCTCAGTTGTATCCAACTCTTTTGCAACCCCATGGACTGCAGCACGCCAGGCCTCCCTGTCCATCACCAACTCCCAGAGCTTGCTCAAACTCATGTCCATTGAGTCAGTGATGCCATCCAACCATCTCATCTTCTGTTGTCCCCTTCTCCTGCCTTCAATCTTTCCCAGCATCAGGATCTTTTCCAGTGAGTCAGTTCTTTGCATCAGGTAGCCAAAGAATTGGAGTTTCAGCTTCAGCATCAGTTCTTCCAATGAATATTCAGGACTGATTTCCTTTAAGATGGACTGGTTGAATCTCCTTGCAGTCCATATACTGCATATACTCCTTGCAGTTATACAGAATAAAATAAGTCAAAAAGAGAAAAACAGATATTGTATATTAACATATATGAAACCTGGAAAAATAGTACTGATGCATCTATATGTAGAGCAGGAATGAAAATGCAGATGCAGATGCAGAGAACAGACACAGTGGGGGAAGGGGAGGGTGAAACAGATTGAGAGAGGAGCATTAACATATATACCTGACCATGTGTAAAATAGGTAACTAGTGGGAAGTTGCTGTTTAACACAGGGAGCTCACCTAGTGCTCTGAGGGGGTGGGATGGGGTAGAGGGGTGGGAGGGAGGTGCAAGAGGGAGGGGGCATAAGGGTCCTTATGGCTGATTCATGTTGTTGTACAGCAGAAACCAACACAATACTGTAAAGCAATTATCCTTCAATTAAAAATAAATTTTAAAAAAATAAAAAATAAACAACAGAAAGGGATTTTCTCACAGGTCTGAGGACCAGAAGTCCCAGGTCAAGTATCAGCAGGATTGTTTCTTCTGAGGCCTCTCTTCTTGGCTTGTGGATGGTTTTCTCTCTCTGTTTTCACATGTTTTTTCCTCCTTGTATATCTGTGTCCTGATCTCCTCCTTGGATGAAGGACACAAATCAGATTGGATTAGGGCCCACCCATATCACCTCCTTTTACTGTAATTCTTTAAAAGCTCTATCTCCAAAACCGGCCACATTCTGAGGTGCTGGGGTTATGACTTCAACACATGACTTTTAGGAAACACAGTGCAATTTCTAACAGTGTGCTACTCACACACTGTCATTTTACACATGGTTGTGAATGACACAGCGTTTGGGTTATGCGGCCCAGAAACAGATCCCAAAACCCTCACAGACGATACTCATGGTTTGTAAGGAGATGTTTCTTTAAAATGAGCTCGAGTTCATTCTTAACAGTAGTTGAAAGAATCTCAGTCCTGATTTTCTGTGACTCAATTTAATCAGAGGAGAGATATTTTTCATTTGTATGTGGTATTTAAAGTATAGCAATTACTAATATTTAAAATGAATAACCAACAAGATCTTACTGTACAGCACAGGGAACTCTGCTCAATGTTAAGTGGCAGCCTGGATGGGAAGGGAGTTTGGGAGAGAATGGATATAGATATATGTATGCCTGAGTCCCTTTGCTGTCCTCTCTAAACCATCACAACATTTTTAATCAATCATATTCCAATATATGGATGGATGTGAGAGTTGGACTATAAAGAAAGCTGAGTGCCCAAGAACTGGTGCTTTTGAACTGTGGTATTGGAGAAGACTCTTGAGAGTTCCTTGGACTTCAAGGAGATCCAACCAGCCTATCTTAAAGGAAATCAGTCCTGAATATTCATTGGAAGGACTGATGTTGAAGCTGAAACTCCAATACTTTGGCCACCTGATGTGAAGAGTGGACTCCTTTGAAAAGACCCTGATGCTGGGAAAGATTGAAGGTGGGAGGAGAAGGGGATGACAGATGATGAGATGGTTGGATAGCATCACCGACTCAATGGATATGAGTTTGAGTGGGCTCTGGGAGTTGGTGATGGACAGGGAGGCCTGGCGTGCTGCAGTCCATGGGGTTGCAAAGAGCTGGACATGACTAAGTGACTGAACTGAACTGAACTGAACTCCAATATAAAATAAAGTTTTTAGAAAATAAAGTATAACCATTTCTAGAAAGAGTGTTGAGTTAGGAGTCATTTTTAAACATCTAATTTTTTTTTGTCTCTGATAAGAAGTATATCTGCTTATTATTTTAGAAGACTCACTTGTTACAGAAATGAATGCTACAGAAAGGGAGAAGCTCCTGAATTCTTGCCTGAGAGTGTGTTGAAGGTACCTAGGTGCTGTAGAAAGGATGCAGCAGCTGAAATGTTTCTATCTACAGATATTTCAGTACATCCCTGAGGTTTAACCAAGGAGGTATTTTAGAGATTGCTCTCACCGCCCACAGGCTGTGATTAGTTTCGGTTTTGGCCATGATTTGTTGGCCCAAGTTGATGGATTTCTGAGTATCCAGTCTAAGCGCATCATCTCAACCTCTATCAGGTAAGTGAGTAAAGCCACACAAGCCTCAGGAAAGTTCCATTCCATCTGGTGGATCAGTTCAGGGAAACTTGATGTGCTTGCTGCTGGCTGTCCTCTGACCCACAGCCTGTCTGCTCCTGGATGGGGAGAATTCGATGCCCTTCAAAATATAGAGTATATTGATCTGTTTTTGAGGCCACAAATGCCAAAGCCCCGTCAGCTAATGGGCCTTCAGAAGGTTAAATATGGATTTGGAGTGAATCACCAGCTGCCCACCAGCATTTTCTAGGTGGTCTGACATGCAGAGACAGAGAAGGAAGATGCTCAGGGGTGTGTTTCTGGGCATACCGATGCATCTTTTTGGGCAAACATTACATACTTTGTATTTGACCTGGCTCTGCAGTATGCTGTGTCTTCATTAGTCAATGTCATCCCTGGAAAATTAGTAAAAATGGGAGGAAAAGAGAAAATGTCAAAGTTTGGAAAACAGTTCCCTTTACTTTTCTGAATTGTTGTTCAGTCACCAAATCGTGTCCGACTCTTTGCAAGCCCATAGACTGCAACATGCCAGGTTTCCCTGTCCCTCACCATCTCCTGTAGTTTGCCCAAATTCATGTCCACTTAGTCAGTGATGCCATCCAATCATCTCATCCTCTGTCTTGCCCTTCTCCTTCTGCCTTCGGTCTTTCCCGGCATCAGGGTGTTTTCCAGTGTGTCGGCTTTTGGCATCAGGTGACCAAAGTATTAGAGCTTCAGCTTCAGCATCCATCCTTCCAATGAATATTCAGAGTTGATTTCCTTTAGAATTGACTGGTTTGATATCCTTGCTGTCCAGGGGACTCTCAAGAGGCTTCTTCAGCATCACAATTCAAAAGCATCAATTCTGTGGTGCTCTGCCTTCTTTCTGGTACACCTCTCACATCCGAACATGACTATTGTATGGACTAAAGGTCTGTGTGGTCAAGGCTGTGGTCTTTCCAGTAGTCATGTATTTTTCTGAATCATACATGCATTAATTGGTGAGCCTGTCACTCTCCAGTTGTGCTGCAGAAGGTGGTTTAGAGTGGAGAGGGGAGGAGAGAGAGGAAATAAAGGAGAGAGAAGGGGAGACAGTATATGAATGGTTACAAACCCTTTTATAGCAGGATGCAGAGTTTAAACTTCCTGGGGTAAAAACACCAAGAATTGACAGTATGTTACTAAGTGACAGGTTTAGAAAATTCTTTGTCATTTGATCTTTCAGCTTTTCCCTTCTGTTTCCTTTTATACAGCAAGGCCAGTTAAAATAGCTCTGTTGGTTTTCATTTTGAGTTTGGTTTTCTCTTTTGTCTTTATGTGGTGGTAGGCTGTACTAGGCTTGAATTTATAGGAAATACCTCAGGGAAACACAATCTATCCTTGGAATATTTTCTTAATTTCTGTGTGATAAAATTTGCATAAATATGGACTGATGCATACTCAAGTGGATTTTTGCTGACCATTTCAGCCTCAGAAGACCTAGGTTTGAATCTTAACTGTATATCCTAGTCACATGATCATAAATCATGCTATATCACCTCTCTCAGTTTGAAATTTTGTGTGTGTAAAATGTTGGAGATCACATGGCCTGACCTTTCACAGCATTGCTCGGAGTGTAATAAGAATAATATATGAATTAACAAACTTAAAAAGCCCACCACATGTTGATTATTGATATTAAATATTTCTATGTTTATTTGAATATTACCATTAAGAGAGGTTTTATTGACAATAAGTTCTAAAACTGAATTTGGAACACTCATTAGAAAAAATGGAAATAATGGGATTTTGTTTTGTTTTTGATTTAAACTGTTAGCCCCAGATACAAACTCAAAAGAAATTTGTCTAAACAGACAGCTACTTTTGTGCCTTTGATTGTTCAGGCCACTGTAATTGATTTATGTCCACTTTACTGCCTGTGTGAAGTTTGTGTGCAAATGTGATATTATCTGATAATTACATTGTATAAAAACGTGAATGACATTGGTAATGAGAGGTTGTGAGACTGAAAGGTGATGCTGTCCTGGATGTGCAGTTTTGTAGGATCAGATTTCCACTAGGTGTGTTAGTTCTCAGAATTAAATAAGAGCATCCCACCCCTCACCAGTCCCACTCTTAAAGTTGTGTGCGGGCACTTGGTTTAAGGAGCTTTATTCAGCTGGCTTTCATTTTGGGGAAGAAAATTTTAAAATGACATGTATACATTATTTCCTGGTAGCTCAGCTGGTTAAGAGTCTGCCTGCAATGCAGGAGACCCTGGTTTGATCTCTGAGTTGGGAAGATACCCTGGAGAAGGGAATGGTTACCCACTCCAGTATTCTGGCCTGGGGAATTACATGGACTGTATAGTCCATGGGGTCACAAACTGTCGGACATGACTGAGTGACTTTCACTAAAAATTATCATGTGTAAAACAGATAGCCAGCAGGAAGCTGCTGTATAACACTGGGGGCTCAGCTCGGTGCCATGTGATGACCTAGAGAGGTGGGATGGGAGGTGGGTGGGAGACCCAAGAGGGAGTGGTATATGTATAGATATGGGTTATTCATTTTGTTGTACAGCAGAAACTAACACAACATTGTAAGACAACTGTGTGTGCTTAGTCACACAGTCATGTCTGACTCTTTGCAACCCCATGGACTGCAGCCCACCAGGCTCCTCTGTCCATTGGGATTCTCCAGGCAAGAATACTGGAGTGGGTTGCCATGCCCTCCTCCAGGGGATCTTCCCAACCCAGGGATCGAACTCAGGTCTCTCGAATTGCAAGTGGATTCTTTACCATCTGAGCTAGCAGGGAAGCCTTTACCATAACTTCAAAAAAAGAAAGAATAAATTATGTCTAGGTATAAATAAATCAGTCATTTCTCTGGAGTTTGAAAAAAAAAAAAAAATGAAACATGCCAGACTCCTCTGTCCTTCATTATCACCGGGAGTTTGCTCAAATTCTTGTCCATCGAGTCAGTAATGCTATTTAACCATCTCATCCTCTTCCACCCTCTTCTTTTGTCTTCAGTCTTTCCCAGCATCAGGGTCTTTTCCAATGATCAGGTGGCCAAAGTATTGGATCGTCAGCTTCAGCACCAGTCGTTCCAGTGAATATTCTGTAAAGAATTTGTATACATGCTAGCACTTCTGAGTATACAGATTCCTGTGAGTGAGGAGCAAACATACTGTGTTTGCCTGAGCTCTCTCAGTACAGAGCAGTGGTCTCAGTGTTCTGGGGAATATGGTGTCTATGCAGGTACAAAAGGAGTGGAAAGAGAAGGAGGCAGTTGCCAGAGAACATGGGACTCAAGTGGTCTTTAAAACAGCTCAACTTCTTTGCCAAGGTTTGTTTTAATGGTGAAGAAAACCACAGTGACTTCTGGATACTACCACGGAAACTTCTTGTTACAAAGAATTGTCCTTCTCTTTAGTTTGCAGTAATGTTATTATATAAATACTTCATTCCCTAGTTGTCCTGGCAGCCTAGTCCTCATATGCTATTTCTTCAATTTCTACAGCTGCAAAACTGTATTGTCTTTTTGCTTTTCTTGGTCAAAGGGTGTTTATTTGGCCCTGGTGACTTCACCCTATTGGGATGAAGTCAGAATTTCTCCTACATTGGCCTCAAGTTTCAACCGGCATTTCAGCCTGTTATGGAACCGAAGACAAATTCTCCAGTTGTAATTTTGCTACTTTCTATGATTCTTAAAATGAATGGAGAAGACTTTCCTCGCGGCCCAGGGCTAAGGCTCCGAGCTCCCAATGCAGGGGGCCTGGGTTAAATCCCTGGTCAGGAAACTAGACCGCATATGCGGCAGTTAAGATCTGGTGCAGCCAAATTAATAAATAAGAAAAAAAGTGGGAGTTGATCAAAAAGCCAGTCATCTTTGTGATTTTCTCATCCACTGTGATGCAGCTTTTATAACTGGGACATGGTAGATAGCTACACCTCACCCCTTTCTTCAAGCCACCCCTAGATTGTGTGGGGCCCGGGGTAAAATTTGTGTGTGTGTGTGTGTCACTTGTTTATATAATCAGTTTTATTTTTTATAATCAATTTCATTTAAGGAGACTTTGCAAAATTCATGAACATATGAGGCATAGTGATTTATCACTAAAAATTTAGAATGATGGGTAGAAGAGAGTTACTAATGTGTTTGCTTATTGTCCAATCAGGGCACTTGATCCCCCATAGTGCCCAGGCATCATCTCAGTTTAGATCCGGGAATCATCTTTTCATATTCTTTATTGTCAAATGTGCTGTTACTGGGTAATTTCATATCTCCCACTGTGAGAAAAAGATAACAACACTGCTATTACTCAAGTCCTATAGCTCTCAGGACCTGTCTGAATTGGAACTTATATATAGCTCTGCTTGACTCTAAGTGTCTTATGCCGTTTGTTTCATGTTGGTTACGCCGTGATTCATGATGCTGCACCATCCATCCTGCTCCCGTGAATACTGGCTTCCGATGGCTCTTTCAAAGGTTGTTCCGGTGCTTCTTTGAAGATAACCACAAATTCACACGGTACCCAGGAAAATGTGAACAGTGATTTATTTTATGGTTGTGTTAAATTTGTCATTTGGAATTTTACAGCATGTATATATAGAACAATACCCTTTCCAACCATGTCTTCTCTGGAGCTCTTGAGGCTGTAATCACAGCATTCCTAAAATGTGATCTCTTTCCATGTTGATTGCACCCTTGGTTTCTACTCACAAGTACCAGTGGGGCAGATAGGGGCAGATAGGTAGAACAAGATGAGTTATCCAATTTATGCGTGGAATCCCTGACCCTTATCTGAATTAGCTTAACCTGGAAGAGCCAAAAATCACTATAGCAATTGGAGGCAAGAGAAGACTGGGATTAGAAGGGACCATTGATGTGGTAAAACAACAATCTCCAAAGCCCCTCAAGGGGATGGATGGGGCCATCCCTGAGGATTGTATTACATGTGGTGTAGAGCCTGTGGAGGGGTGAGGGTGCTTCCCTGAGTGCCACTAGCCAGAGGGTGCACAGGGGAGAAGACGATTGCCATTTTGGATGCTGGAAACCAGAGGCAGCACCATGGTGGAAGTACGATGGGTAACTGAGTATGCAAGAGACCAGTTTGAACTCAAGGTTGGGCAAGCCCAGAGTGCCGAACTCATCCTGAGTCCAAGTGAGTGGGAATCATTCAAAATCTGAGTGTCAGCACCATTGCAGCAGCCCAAGCTCATCCATCCCAGGAGAGCAATTCTATGTCTGTCAGCTCTTTGTGAGCGTCCCTCACCAGCTGGCTGTTCTGGAAAGGCAGCCCAGCTCCAGGGCCCCAGGGCAACCTCACAGGACAAGTTTTGGAGCAACTCAGAGTGCTGAGTCCACTCTGCACACAATATGGAAGGTTGGAGAGAACCCTAAAGGGTAGAAATGGGGATTGGATGCCTTCCAACCTCCACCCAGCCATAGGGAGCCCATCCAGACAGCCCACTACCAGCTCCAGCCAGGCCTTGGTACTAGAGTGGTGGGAGGAGGGAGTCTTACCGAATGTCTTGAAAGACAGAGGAGTGTGGGGCCCTGGAGATCAGGGACCCAGGAAAGAGCTCAGCTTACCCATGTCTAAAGTTGGTATTACCTTCTGTTTGCTTCTTGTGACACGAAGGAGTGAAAAGAATAAAACAGTAGGATGAATATGGGAGATTTGTAAAGTGTGAAGTGTTCATGCAAGTCGGAGTCCTGAGAAGGGATGTTCCTGAGTTGACTTATTTAACGGACTGAAAAGTATTTCACCAAAGTATTTAATTAATAAACAACAATAACAATAACAAAAAGAGCTCTTACAGTTAAGCGTTGACTGTTCTACATTGGAGGACTTTATAGGTCAATTGACCAAATTAGAACATGTCTTGTAGACTAGACAAAATTACTGTGTCCATTTAATTGTACAGCATTGGTAACTGTACACTGGTTATATAAGAGAATATTTCTTTACTTAGGAAGCACACTATAACGAATTTAGAGGTAAAGAACCATGTTCAGAAAAAAAAAAAATCTATCATCAATCAATCAATCATCTATCTGCTTTAGTTCTATAAGTTGCTGTAAAAAGTTACCAGCTAACTTAAGTAACAGATTTAGATCTCACAGTTCTGGAGGCTGGAAGTCAGTGATGAGGATGCCAGCATGGCTGGGTGTTTGGTGAGGTCTCTTTTCCTGACTTATAAATGCCCTTCTTCTTGCTGCATTCTCACATGGCAGAAAGACAGCCAGCTAATTTTCTGGCCTCTTCTTATTAGGGCACTAATCCCATTCATGAGGGCTCCACCATCATGACCTAATTACTTTCCAAAGATCCTACCGTCATGCATCATCACATTGGGATTATGATTTTGAATATATAGATTTGGGGGTGGGGGACACAAACATTCATCCATTGCCCTATCTATTTATCATCAATCATCTATCAAACAGGGGCCCCCAACTTCCAGGATCTAATGCCTGATGATCTGAGGTGGCACTAATGTAGTAATAATAGAAATAAAATAGATAACAAATATAATGCACTTGAATCACCCCCAAACCATCTCCCCCACCCCTGTGTCTTCCACAAAACCAGTCTCTGATGCCAGAAAAGTTGGGGACCACTGATCTGTAGCAAACGGAGGAAAATTTTAACAACAGTATAATCTGTGAAGATTAAATAAGTGATATTTGTACTATTTATATTCTTTCTGCAACTTTTGGTAACTTTGAGACTATTTTCAAATAAAAAGCTTAAAAAGTAGCCACAACATCTTGTATCAATTTTGGTGAAGTTAGATATTATAGTGCTTCCTTTCCATTTATTCTTTCTTTTCCTTCCCCCTTGTTGTGCCCCCTTCCCTCTCCTTTCTCATTCTCTCTCTGTCTTTTTTGGTCTCTCTCTTTCCTCTTCCCCTCTCCCTCTTTCCTGTTTCCCTGTTTTCATGGCATAGAGATAAATACAGGTAGGGAACTTACAGCTTACTGGCATGTTCTACAGATTAAAATAATTTTAGATTGAAGAATTAAAGGAAAATGTTGACTAAATCCAGGATAGGTGTTTTGTCTGGGAGAAATGGCAACAGGGATGAGAGGTGAGATGAGATGATCCAGAACTTATGTTGGGAGTCTGTAGCTGATGACAAAAGTGTGTAAGAGAGCTTGAGTAAATAATTGTGCTAATGGATACACTTTAAAAAAAACTTTACAGGAATGGAATCTAGAAAAGTGGCACAGATGAACCAACGCATGGCAGGAATAGAGACAGATGTAGAGGGCTGTCTTGAGGACACAGCGGGAAAAGGAGAGGGTAGGATGAATTGAGAGTAGCATGCCATTTACACACTGCTGCTGCTGCTGCTGCTAAGTCACTTCAGTCATGTCCGACTCTGTGCGACCCCATAGACGGCAGCCTACCAGGCTCCCCCGTCCCTGGGATTTTTCAGGCAAGAACACTGGAGTGGGTTGCCATTTCCTTCTCCAATGCACGAAAGTGAAAAGTGAAAGTGAAGTCGCTCAGTTGTGTCTGACTCTTAGCGACCCCATGGACTGCAGCCTACCACGCTCCTCCACCCATGGGATTTTCCAGGCAAGAGTACTGGAGTGGGGTGCCATTGCCTTCTCTGCATTTATACACTACCATGTATAAAATAGATAGCTGGATTCATGTTGATATATGGCAAAACCAATACAATATTGTAAAGTTAAAAAATAAAATTAAAAAAATAGATAGCTGGTGGGAAGCTGATATATATTAATAATTCAGGCAGCCCAATCTGGCACTCTGTGATAACCTAGAGTGGTGGGAGAGAGACTCAAGAGGGAGGGAATACACACACACACACACACACACACACAGCTAATTTGAGTTGTTGTGTGGCAGAAACCAACACAGCCCTGTTAAGCAATTATTTAAAAGAATGCAGGAAAACCCATGCTTTATTGTGGTTTAAAAATCATCACATTTCTAAACTAATTGTTGTCTGGAGGATCACAGCATGTCATAGTGCTTAGTAACCTAGGCTCTAGGGAAAGACAGCCTGGATTTAAACACAGCCTTTTCCATTTACCACCTGGCTGATCTTAAACTGTTTAACTTTTTTGTTTCTCAGATTCCTCATCTCTTTATAAATTTTTAATGAAATCATAAAATTTTAGAAAAAGTTATAATAAGTACTATTCTCAATTCCAATAATATTTATAGTAGGTGTAGTACTTTTACCCACATGTTATAAGATGTCATCAGTTTGCGGAATAATTTTGAGCAAGCTTGTGGAAGTGGGGGTAAAGGAAGAAGTCAACAATCCCCCCCTTGCCCCCTCCCCCCTCCCCTCTCCCCCCTCCCCCGCCCCAGTTCCCCTCTGATCCATCTCTTTGTAGGCCAGGTGGAATGCGGGACAGGCTACTATTGAGATGGACTTTGCAGATTTCAAAGGGAACAATAGGATCCCAAAATAGCAGAGGTCAGGTGGTGGCCCTTATTCGCTTATTTTTATCACATTAATACACGCTGGATGGCCAGTTTTCCCGTTTTTCTTTTCCATGCTGATGGGCTGCGTTCATTTTGCTGGGATGGGCTCAAACTTCACACAACAGTCTTTGCCACGTTAATTTCTGCGGTCAGTGTTGTCGCTCTTGCCCATCCGGAAGTGGAGATGGTTTGTCTGTCCAGTGCGGCTCTGCATACACAAGTACAACTAGATTTTATTGGTGGATCTTTTCCAGGTTGCTAGCTTGGTACTTTTCAAAATGCGCTGAGTAGCTGTTTGCAATTTGTCTCTGCTGACTCCACTGGGCTCAGTTTCAAATCTCTCCTAATCCACTAATGAACCTTTATTAAAGTGGGAGAGAGGTTGAATAAGACTTTGGACACATTATTAAAATAAAGTTGGAGAAGTGAAAAAATGAAAAATGAACAATAAAGGAACACTTTGTCTCCCCTCCACATATTTTTTTAAAGGTGATTATTTTTTTGAGAGATGTCAATATTAGGTTAATTTTCGTAAGTCTTTACTTTTATCTTAATTTTGTTTTACTATGTATGAAGAGACTCTCGTTCCAAACTTTCCTCTTTTTTCTTTTTGATTTAAAGTTCAGGTTGAATATTAAAATATTTAAATACCAGCCTTTTATGATTCTGAAAATGAATCTGCTGGATCAAACAGTAATTATGAAGCAGCCTGATGGCTATTACTGCCCTCCTCCCAACTCCTCTGCCACCCACTCATGATTCCCTGTGTCTAGGACACCCTGAGTCTACAACGGCTTATGCTGAACCGCAAAGGAACCATCATGTACCTTTTCAGAAATGTCCACTCATCCTTAAAGTCACAAATCAAGGAAGAGATGGCTTGCAGCTATGCAATTCAACTTGTGACACCAGCCAACCTTTATTCTGAAATGTTCCTGTTTTTCTACTACTTTCGTTGTTCACTGCTTCTGCTGGTTACGTATTCACTCAACTGTTGGGTAAACGACGTTCTGTTAGACCAGGAGGATATACTGATGAGTATTTCAAGGAACTTGCATTCTGTCACGTAACTTATTTCATAAGAAGAAGCAATAATAATTTTTAGTCATTAAAGTAAAAGAGAGAAACTTAGGTATAATATTGTGCTTAGTACTTGTTTTTGTCAGCTCTGTTTCTTCATCAACTTCTTAATTGGGAAAAAAATGGTCATCACAAAAATCTAATCTCAAATTTAGCCCTGAGTGTTGGATTTTTCCTTTTCTATCTAACTACATATCTCCACCTCTTCTTCTTCTCTCCATATGTCTATATCTTTATATATTTATCCTTAGATCTATATCCGTATAGATAAATAGATGTTTTCTATGTTTATATATCTATCTCCTTTTATCTATGTATATTAATACATGTAATTTCTTTTGAATGAGCTATATCTTTCACCTATGAGAAGTTGCTAATTAAGTCAGTAATTTTTCTAGTCATAATTTAAAATTATATGGGATTTGATACTTTTTAGAATGCCTTTATAATACATTATCTCATATAGCAATACGTGAACTGTGAACTTCCAGATGTTCAAGCTGGTTTTAGAAAAGGCAGAGGAACCAGAGATCAAATTGCCAACATCTGCTGGATCATTGAAAAAGCAAGAGAGTTCCAGAAAAACATCTATTTCTGCTTGATTGACTATCCCAAAGCTTTTGACTGTGTGGATCACAATATACTGTGGAAAATTCTGAAAGAGATGGGAATAGCAGACCATCTGACCTGCCTCTTGAGAAATCTGTATGCAGGTCAGGAAGCAACAGTTAGAACTGGACATGGAACAACAGACTGGTTCCAAATAGGAAAAGGAGTACGTCAAGGCTGTATATTGTCACCCTGCTTATTTAACTTATATGCAGAGTACATCATGAGAAACGCTGGACTGGAAGAAACACAAGCTGGAATCAAGATTGCCGGGAGAAATATCAATAACCTCAGATATGCAGATGACACCACCCTTATGGCAGAAAGTGAAGAGGAACTAAAAAGCCTCTTGATGAAAGTGAAAGTGGAGAGTGAAAAAGTTGGCTTAAAGCTCAACATTCAGAAAACAAAGATCATGGCATCTGGTCCCATCACTTCATGGGAAATAGATGGGGAAACAGTGGAAAAAGTGTCAGACTTTATTTTTGGGGGCTCCAAAATCACTGCAGATGGTGACTGCAGCCATGAAATTAAGACGCTTACTCCTTGGAAGGAAAGTTATGACCAACCTAGATAGCATATTCAAAAGCAGAGACATTACTTTACCAACAAAGGTCTGTCTAGTCAAGGCTATGGTTTTTCCAGTGGTCATGTATGGATGTGAGAGTTGGACTGTGAAGAAAGCTGAGTGCCGAAGACTTAATGCTTTTGAACTGTGGTGTTGGAGAAGACTCTTGAGAGTCCCTTGGATTGCAAGGAGATCCAACCAGTCCATTCTGAAGGAGATCAGCCCTGGGATTTCTTTGGAAGGAATGATGCTAAAGCTGAAACTCCAGTACTTTGGCCACCTCATGCGAAGAGTTGACTCATTGGAAAAGACTCTGATGCTGGGAGGGATTGGGGGCAGGAGGAGAAGTGGACAACAGAGGATGAGATGACTGGATGGCATCACTGACTTGATGGACGTGAGTCTGAGTGAACTCCGGGAGTTGGTGATGGACAGGGAGGCCTGGCGTGCTGCGATTCATGGGGTCGAAAAGAGTCGGACACTATTGAGCAACTGATCTGATCTGATCTGAAAGGTCTTACTAGGATGGAGATATTTGGACAAGTGATTTAAAGGAGGCAGAGAACAAGTCATAGTGGTATCTGGAAGAACAGTAGAAGGAATGAACAGTGTAGTGGCAAGGAAGCAGCATGTAGTTGGAACAGAGTGAAAAAGGGTTTCTTCAGGAGGTAAGATCTGAGAAGTCAAGCGTTGAGTGGGAAGGGACAGATGGAGGTGATGATGGTGGCCCTGGAGGTTATCATCAGAACTTTCACTTTTCTCTGGGTCATGTTGAGGTCCATGGGGTAGTTTAAGCAGAGGAGTAAGCATGCTTTATTGTCTGGCTTATTTTTAAAAAACATCATCTGGTAGATGCCTTGAGAGAAACCAGTGGACGGCATGGGTGGGCACAGGGGAACCTAGTTCTGAGGGTTTTGTAAATGGGGCGTATGTCCAATGAGCAGAGGACCTGTGGGATCAGGTTTTATATTCTAGTTGAGACTTTTCCTTCCACCAACTGTTGAGGCATCTTGGGACAATCACTTAGTGTTTCACTAGAAAGGGAAATGGGACCAAGTAGTTAGTATGCATTTGAGCCAGTTTCCTGTCACTCCCTATGACTGGTAGCCTACTAGGACCCCGAGTTTGGTTTTCTTTTCATGTCCTAATTCCAGAGTGTGTGCCTCTGCTCTCCCCACCTCTATCCTTTTTATTTTTCTGATGTGGACCATTTTAAAAGTTTTTATTGAATTTTTTTTACAGTATTGCTTCTGTTTTATGTTTTGGTTTTTTGGCTGAGAGGCGTGTGGGATCCTAGATCCCCGACCAGGGATCGAACCCATACCCTTGGCATTGGAAGGCGAAGTCTTAATCACTGGACAGCCAGGGAAGTCCCCCGCCTCTGTCCTTACAGTCTCTTTACTATCCGTTCTCCTTTCCTGACCTTCCTCAGCACATGCAGGAGACCGGAGGCAATGGACAACAGTTTTGCTGGGTCTTGAGCTGTTCTGGAATTGTAGGTTGTAATGCACAGCCTATGTCTTTCATTAAAGAAATCAAAACGTAGTGTTGCTGCTGTTGTTGTTGTTCAGTTGCAGTTGTGTCTGACTTTGTGATCCCATGGACTGCAGCACGCCAGACTTCCCTGTCTTTCACTATCTCCCTGAGTTTGCTCAAAGTCATATCCATTGAGTTGATGATGCCATCCAACCATCTCATCACCTTCTCCTCCTACCCTCAATCTTTCCCAGCATCAGGGTCTTTTCCAATGAGTCCACACTTCACATCAGATGGCCAAAGTATTGGAGCTTCAGCTTCAGCACCAGTCCTTCCAATGAATATTTAGGGTTGATTTCCTTTAGAATTGACTGTCTAAGGGACTCTCAGGACTCTTCTCCAGCACCATAGTTCAAAAGCATCTATTCTTCTTGTAGAGATATTTTAAAAGTTTAAAATAAAAAAAGTCAACTTGAACAGCCTGCCTAATCAGTGAACTATTTAATATTACAAAATTTATGGTATACTGTATTAGTAGACGATAGACCACAGTGTCAGCAGGTTGGGGACTGCTGCTGGGACTTAGGTAGGCTATGTGCATACACATATCAGGTCTGTTTTGGTTTCATTTCATTTTAGCTATTTGCTTTGGTGTCTGCAAAACCCTGTGTGCACATTTTTATGAGCCTGGACAATTTACTGCCAAGCTTACTTGAATTCTAAAACGTTTCCAGTTTCTGAAAACCACAAATTATTTACCAAATAGGCAAGGAAATAGAGGTCATGAGTTCATTTCTTACATAATTTTAAACTTCCTTTCTGAGTCCTGACATCTCCCAGCAGGCAGAGTGATGTGTTTTTAAGCAGATTCAATAAGGGAGAGGAAAGAATGGGAAGTGATGAAAGTTGTTAACTGCTGTACTGCGCTATTTGTTTCTCTTGATGCTAAATGCCAAGAATCCAAGTTAGAATAGTGGAAGGGACATATGAAATAGCCCTCCCTTTCCAATTTTATTTTGTTCAGAAAGAGTTAAGTAGAAAGAGCTGACAAAACTTTTGGGATGTAAAATTATTAGTACTCTTTAAAATATTCATTTATTTATTTGGCTGCATCATGTCTTAGTTGCTGCAGGAGGGATTTTCATTGCGTCATGCGGACCTTCTGTTGTGGTGCAAGGACTCTAGTTGTGTGTAGGCTTTGGAACGCACGGGCTCAGTAGCTGTGGCACGAGCTTAATTGCCTTGAGGCATGTGGGATCTAAATTCCCAGAACCAGGGATCCAACCCATGCCCCCTGCAGTGCAAGATGGACTCTTAACCACTGGGCCACCAGAGAAGTCCTGGGATGTAAAATTATTTAAGATAAAAAGACAACTGTGGCTTTGTAGTAGAGCCTGAAGTCAGGTAGGTTTATTCCTCCAGCAATCCCTCTGCTGGGCATACACACTGAGGAAACCAGAAGGGAAAGAGACACGTGTACCCCAATGTTCATTGCAGCACTGTTTATAATAGCCAGGACATGGAAGCAACCTAGATGTCCATCAGCAGATGAATGGATAAGAAAGCTATGGTACATATACACAATGGAGTATTACTCAGCCATTAAAAAGAATACATTTGAATCAGTTCTAATGAGGTGGATGAAACTGGAGCCTATTATACAGAGTGAAGTAAGCCAGAAGGAAAAACATAAATACAGTATACTAACACATATATATGGAATTTAGAAAGATGGTAACAATAACCTGGTGTACGAGACAGCAAAAGAGACACTGATGTATAGAACAGTCTTATGGACTCTGTGGGAGAGGGAGAGGGTGGGAAGATTTGGGAGAATGGCATTGAAACATGTAAAATATCATGTAAGAAACGAGATGCTAGTCCAGGTTCGATGCACGATACTGGATGCTTGGGGCTAGTGCACTGGGACGGCCCAGAGGGATGGTATGGGGAGGGAGGAGGGAGGAGGGTTCACGATGGGGAACACATGTATACCTGTGGCGGATTCATTTCGATATTTGGCAAAACTAATACAATTATGTAAAGTTTAAAAATAAAATAAAATTAGAAAAAAAAAAAAAAAGACAAATGTTCCCCCCAAACAATAGGCTAACAATCATTAAAATGAAATTGAAGAGCAGTATAGAAAGTAAATCTTTCAAGCATCGGTTGCTTTCAGTTTCTTCCAAGCTATTTCAAGAGTGACTATACAGAGTTCCTTGTGTGCTTGGGCTCGGTTGTGTCCCACTCTGTGACCCTGGGGACTGTAGCCTGCCAGGCTCCTCTGTCCACGGGGTTTTTCAGGCAAGAATACTGGAGCGGGTTGCCATTTCCTTCTCCAAGGAGTCTTCCCGACCCAGGGATAGAACCCGAGTCTTCTGTGTCTTCTGCATTGGCCAGCAGATTCTTTATGACTGAGCCGCCCATGCATAAGTAGCAAATACATTCAGCAGAAAAAAGAGTAATGATGAAAGAGCGATTCTATGAAATATAAGAGGAATAACTAATAACCTTAGGTCAAACGAGCAGGATTAAAAAGGAGGGACTGATAACTCCTGGGTGTCTAGTTTGGAAAGAAAATGGACTCAGTTGAATGAAGATACATATACTTGGTTTGAACGTTGAGGATTTCTTTATTTATGATAAATGGTACATGGGTCCACCCACAGGAACTAGGACAAAATGTCACTCTTCTGATTTTGAGAACCTTTCTCTTCCAAATTTTGATCTGGTTTTTTTTTTTTTTTTTTCCTCTCAGGGGGAAAGGGAATGAGAGGGACTCAGGGATGATCGACATTTACCTTGGAGATTTCCATGTTTTGGGGGAAATAGCTTATAGACTGAGAGCAGAGACCTCTCCCGGGGATTCTACAAGTTGTGAATTGAGTGCCAGGAACTGAGAGACCAGATGTTTTCATGACACCAGCAGGATATAATTTAACCAAGGGATAGGATCCAGAAGGAAATTCAGTGACTGATACTGGGAAGCAAGATCCCAACTGAGCTTAGTTACAATTTCAGATGCGAAGAGTGCTCCAGAAAGCACTGCACCAAGGATATTATGAGTTTTAAAATTTCTTTATGTTTATGATTTTAATTATCCCTGTTTCCCAAAGTGATCAGCAGAAACAATTTAGGAGGAAATGGATGTATCTGCTGGAAGGGAAGAGGACATTCTGGAGACTATATCCCATTTCACAGCCAAGCTTGTGGTTAGGAAGTGGATGATGATGGTGTTTAAAGAAGCGAGAGGGGCTGGCAGTTTCTAAATGAAAGAGAGGAGAACAGGCTTGGTCCAAGAAAAAAAAGATTCAGTGGGAATCCCACTTAAAATGGGATCAGGCTGATCCCATTGGGATCTACAAACGCCATACAAAATTGAGAAGTCAACAGCTAAGAATAAATGTTTATCTCTAAACAGAAAAAATGGACCTGAAGATATTGCACTGTCTGAAATGATTTACATAATGGAGGTTCAGGTGATGAATACATTCATTTTCATATACACATATGATCTATGTAAAGTTCATTTCACATCCATGATGATCTCTGTAAAGACTTTAGAATAATTCCAGGCACCTATTAAGAGCTCAATGAATGCTGATTCTTTACCTCTGAATCCACCCACAATTTGTGCCTGATTGTCTATTATTCTGGAATTGTAAATAATTTATGGCTCCCTTCAGGGGAAATGTGGAGTCTTAAACACTGGACCACCAGAGAAGTCCGAAGACTTTTCTTGAAAATGGTCTTATTTATCTTTATTATAGAGAAACTTCAAACAAATGGTTTCTATTATTTGTGTGTGTGTTCATGTTCAACTGCTCAGTTGTGTCTGATTCTCTGCAACTCCATGAACTGTAGCTGGCCAGCTTCCTCTATCCATGGAATTTTCCAGACAAGAATACTTGAGCATTCTCAAGTAAAAATACTATTGTTTTTGAAAAGCAGCTAAAATCTTCAGACAGTAAACACAATTTATGCATCTTTCATTTGCTCTTGTTTTAAAATTATGGAAGTTAATTTCCCTTTTAAAATTAACAGATAAAAAAATAATTTGCAGCACATTCCATTAAAATAAGGTCTGTGGCACAGTGGCCATCCAGCTTATTGGAATCAGGGAGAATTTATTGTCTTCAGCAGTTTGATTGTGATGTGCCTAGTTATGGCTTTCTTTATATTTATTTTGTTTGGGGTTAGCTGAGATTCTTGAATGGGAGGGTTCTTCTCTTTAAGAACTCTGGAAAATTCTTGACCATGTTTTCTTCATATATATTGCTTTCCTGCTTTATTCTCTCTTTATTCTTCTTCAGTGACCTCCAACAATAAGCACGTAAGGTTTTGCACTATGACCTACATATGACCCTTATGTGTATTTTTTGTTTTGTCTGTGCTTTAACCGAGTGTTTTATACTGATCTGTCTTTGGAAATCATTTAATAAACCTCCTGCTGTGCTGTTGAATTCATCCAATGAGGTCTTACTTTCAGATACTGTCTTTTTCAATCTTAAAATGATATTTTTATGGAGTCTAATTCTTTGATGGAATTCCACAGTCTTTCATCACTTTGGCCATCTTTTCTTCCAATTTCTTTGTATATTAACCATTATATTAAAGTCTTTGGATGCTTACTACAGTATCTATTTTTTTTTATTTGCATTTGCTTATGTTGTCTGTTCCCCTTGGTTATTGGTTACATTTTCCTGTCTCTTTTCAAGTTTGTTAGTGATTAGCAGATACTAAAAACAAACACAAGTGTCGAAGCTTTGTATGATGCTACTTCTGGCAGACAAAGTTAGGAGCTAATCCCCTCAACCCACAGGGACTGAGCTGGGTCAGTGATGTGAGTTTTCATAAGACTCATTCCACTTCCAGTTCTCCTTTCCCCCTTAAGCCCATCTCTCTTGCACTTTTGGTTGAGAGCGCTGAGAGACTGTAGAGGACTCTAGCATCTTGCTACACACTACTTCCAAATTTGTTCCTTGTTGTGGGGAGACTCGTCATGGATCTGAGCCAGGCCCCTTTTCTCAAGTGAGACTTTTTCTCCTAGTTTTTATGGGAATATTGGAGAATTAGTTTACCTTACAGAAGTTTGTAACGTTATGCTCAGCTCCAGAATTCAGCAAAGGTACTATGGGAAAAACTGGCCAGGCACTTAGGGATATTTTAGTTTCTGAATCCCTGTGGTCCCAAATTTGCATGCCCAAATCTTTACTGGTCTCTTTTTGTCATCCTACAGTTCTTCTGCATGCCAAGTTCTGGTCTTCAGACTGTAGTCAGAATTGCTAAATGACTCAAGGAAGAAAGCAACCTGTGAAAGACAGCTCACCCTGGAAACGCTCTTTGCTCTGCAGAATTTTTGTTTACTTAACTCCATTTCCACAGTCTGCTCTCTTTAAAGATGACTTCTTGAAAACAGTCTGTATTTCGGTTGGTATAGCAAGAATGTGTTTTGCTGCAGCCAACTGCAGGCTTCCCAGGTGGCGCTGGTGATAAAGAACCTGCCCACCAATGCAGGAGACATAAGAGATGTGGGTTTGATCTCTGGGTTGGGAAGAGTCCCTGGAGGAGGGCTTGGCAACTCACTCAATATTCTTGCTTGAAGAATCCCAGGGACAGAGGAGCCCGGTGGGCTACAATCCATAAGGTTGTGCAGAGTTGGACACAACTGAAATGACTTAGCATGCACACACAACTGCATTCTGAGTCTGGAAGTCCTCTTGGGCAGCTATTTTGCTCTCATGTAATAGACTGTAAGAAGATCTTCATATGCTTTTCTAGGAGCTTCAGGTGAGACTGTAACCAAAAAAAAGTGTGAATGTATGTGACAGAGTTTAAAAATTAAATTTTATGCTAGAAGTTCACACAGAAGTCTATTTTCTGGCAATATACACTTCTTTAATCCAATAGCCAAATTTATCATTCATTTTCCTTAAAATATGGAAACTTTGTTAAGGTGAATACTGTATTAGTTAAGGAAATACTGTTTAATACTTGAGTCTTGCAGTTAATAGTGGGACCTTATAGGTCTTGGCATAAGACCTACTCACATAAATGTTTGACTATCATTTTTTTTTCCTGTATCGAGTAGACGGAGAACAGGGAGGACTGAGAGATTTTTGGCTGTCCATGGAGCCTGTCCTGCAAGCTTCAGTGCAAGCACATGAGTGTGCTCAATCTTGTCTGACTCTTTGCAGTCCCATGGACTGTAGCCTGCCAGGCTCCTCTATCCATGAAATTTTCCAGGCAAGAATACTGGAATCAGTTGCCATTTCCTTCTCCAATAAGAGCTATCAATCTGGATGTGAATGCAGGAAGGTGTTGGGTCTGGGGAACGTCCACTGAGTCAGCAGACCAGTGTCTAAGAAAGTGGCTGGTCTTAGCTATGATGGCTGTGTTTATTACTTCAGTAGACGCTTTGGCACATCCTAAAGAAACATTCTTTTTGGAATCGAACTTCTGGAATCTTTTACTGAGCCACTCTGTCTTTCTTTCTGGTTTTTCTACCACGATGATATTCCAGCTCTGTTCTCTATGTAAATTTCCCCAGGCACATGGTTGCACCGTGACATTTTAAAACACTTACCAGATTTCATTTTATTTAATCCTTGCAATAAACTTATGTGGCGAGGCCTGGCTAAGTTCTACTTTATAGACAAGGAAATCATAACTTGAGAAATTAAGCACAATCAGTAACAGCAGAGATAAGATTTCAAATCAGGTCATTTTACTTCTTATTTTGTTTTTTGTTTTTTCTTTCTTCTATATCATTGTGTGAATCGATCTCAGTTCTGAGATGACAGATGGCACAAGAGCAAAACAGTTCTTTACATCTGGTATATAGTTGAAAAGTGACGATTCTGCACAAATAAATACGAAGGGAATTTTTACCCTCTCCGATAACTTCCTTCCCAAGACCTGGCACTCTCCAACCTTAGAAAATAGAAAGGGGGTTTATATAACTTAGCTCAAAGCAGAGACATTTGTAGACTCACAGCGTCACGTAGCATGAGGTGAACATCGTTGAATGTCTGGAAGTTCTGATGGTCTCAGAGATGGCTTGACCTTGAATTGCATTAATGAGGTGCGAATTCTTCCTGCCTCTCCTTCAATTTCAGCTTCACCTGTGGACCGGATAACTTTTCTTCCTGCCTTGGTCCATCTAGAGGCAACTGAATGTCTGGATATCTAGGCTGAGGAAAGGATAAGAGGAACTCAGAGGAGTGAAAATTCTTTCTGGCCTGATAAACCAAAAGAAAGACAGTTAAGTGGGGGAGTTGAGAAGTGAGTGAAGAACTTCTAAGCTCACTGAGGAAAAGAATCATCTACAAGGGAACTCACTGGACACAATGATGTCATTTGGTAATTTTGTGTCTTAAAAAAATTATAAAAATATTACCGGTTTTTATGATTTGACCCAATATTTTATAACTGCTTTTGCATTCTGCAATGATATTTTTTTACAATGTAAATGTACACATACAGAGTTTAAAAACACAATGCCCAGTTCATGATATATATAAATACTTCCATCAGTAAATTTTTAGTCATGTCTCTATCTTCACTTGACAATGTGATATAAGCCAGAAACTTGCTGCTGTGTGAAGATTACCCTGGGTGCCACAGCTACAATGCAGATGTCATTATGGAGATTGCAGTGATGAATTAAATAACACTAGTGTTTTGCCATACATAGAGCTTCCACTGGGCCAGCTCACATATTTCCTCATTCCACTTTCACTCTTTTCCTTATTTCTAACATCTGAAGTTCCTTTCTCTTTTGGGAGCACAGTTATTATTTTTTAAAAAATACATGTACTTATGTTTTAAACATGTCTTCTAGCAAAGGTGCTCTTTATTGGAAAGGCTTCCATGTTGCTGGAAGGAGGGGACATGCCAATTTGAAGTGAATAAAGTAGAGAGATTTCATAGATTAAAGATAAGCATGCAATGGCTTTCCCATAGGTAAGCTTTTCAAAATGTTTGTGTAGAAAGGAAAGAAAAGAATGAAATGCAAATAAGTTATTTTAAACTATTATTTTCAGGACTAAAGAAGAAGTCTTTAAAAAACATCATAAGCTGTTTGTCGGTGTTTTTAGTGGAAGTAATTTAGAGATGATTGGATATTGTTATTTTTAATTTGATTTTTTAGAACAAGAGTTTACCAAAATAGAAAGCTTTGTCTTTTCTTTTGCCCACAACTTTAAAAAGTAAACTCTGAGTCTTGGGTCAGCATCATTTTTCCTTTTTAGGTTCTTTTGCTTGCAAATCCATCCACCATCAAATTACATTGTGTCCTTCCTCTTTTGCCTACCTGTGGCTGAGTGTTTTATAAATAAATCCAAAGCCCTGTCTTCCTTTTGCCTGTTGCTCTGAGTAAACAGTAAGAAATCAGATGCCTGGGCCCAGTGATTTGATTTTATACAAGTGGATCTTGTTAGAACATTTCTTTACACTTAGGATATCAGGAGATTTATTTGTAACCTTCCTCACCAAGAGAAGAATGGTGGTATTTACTGTTTCTACTGTCTGTTGCTCTGTTGTCATTTCAAAGAATTTATTTGAATCTTGCCAAAATGACTGAATTAAGAAATGCTTAATTGACTGATCAAAAGAAAACAACTTGTTTAAATCATTCAGCTGTTTGGCCTGAACCAGTCCATACTTTCTATAATTATGCATTTTTTATTTGTTTTGTTCAATTTCTTGGCAATGCATAGACCCAGCTATTTTTTAATTTCTTTGCTAATTATATGATCCTTTGAACTCCAGTTAATCTATCTGTAAACTTAGATAAAAATTTATCATGTCTTCTTTAAAAAAAAAAACAAAACACTCTATGTAAACAGAGGGTACTCAAGACCACTTGAGAAGTGGGGCAGAGATCTCAAAGGAACAGGCTCAACTGCCTCTAGAGAGACTGGATCCAACAACTTGTAGGGCTTCTGAGTAGGGCACACAGCTTTGGGAGCAAAGCTGAAATGCTCAAGGCAGTCGTCATGCAGCAGAACATCTTGCATGTCATTTTCTGCCCCTCTCTTACTTCTTCCTGGGCCCACCCCATGCAGTTCTCAGCCTCACCTCTAAATAAGTGCTGAAGACACCTTTTCATTGCTCTGTGTGTGTGTGTTAGTCGCTCAGTTGTATCCGACTCTGTGTGACCCTAGGGACCGTAGTCTGCCAGGCTCCTCTGTCCATGGAATTCTCCAGCCAAGAATACTGGAGTGGGTAGCCATTCCCTTTTCCACGGGATCTTCCCAACCCAGGGGATGAACCTGGGTCTCCTGCACTGCAGGCGGATTCTTTACTGTCTGAGCCACTAGGGGAGCCCTATTCACAGTCGAGGTATGCCAAAGTACACAGCTACTCAGGTTGTTCACATGTCTTGGTTTAGGCTTGGTCTCAGTTCTAGCCAACCTTGGTGTTAGTTATAGAAGGAAAGCTCCTTGGGAGGAAAGCTATGACAAACCTAGACAGTGTATTAAAAAGCAGAGACATCACTTTGCCAATAAAGGTCCATAAAGTCAAAGTCAAAATCACTTATGTCCCCAAGTGATTTAACAGTCATGTACTGATGTGACTCTGCATCAGGTGGTCAGTTAAAGGAGTAATGCTGAAGCTCATTGATACTGTGATTTCTGTCATTTAGTTCTCATGTGTCTTGGTGTTAATTTTTTTTTTTTTTTGGTTGCAAAATACTTTGGAACAATCCCTCTTTCCTCCTCTTTCCTCTTTCTCTTCTTTCAGAATTAGATGAGTTGGATGATGATAACTATTAAAAATGCCATGAACGTATTTGTAGTCTTTTACCTGACGTGGGGTCGACTTCCTTGGGGAATCAAGGATTGGGTTAGAGATATAGTTGGAAGAGTGAGGAAGCAAGATTCCTCCGTTTTCCCAGTCTAGAGAAATTATGCTGCAGTCACATACCCTGAATGAAAAAGAAGTTTTTGCATTTCTATCATCTTTGAGATCTGATTACTAATGTAGTCATCTTTAAAGAATTCTGCTGTTTACAATAAAACTATAATCTCCCTCCTCTCTCTTGTGTTACACAGCTTCTGATTGCAAGTTTCTTCTTGGCATCTTTGAATTGTGCAGGGACAATTGCACTTTCCTTCCGCCCCATATATGCTTTATTCCTGATGATTCTCTTTACACCTTCTGCTACAGAAATGCTGAGCCTCTTGGTAGGGCACTTCTCTCAGTCAGTGAACATTTAGTAAAGAATGAAGACCTTCTATCCCACAAATCAGGAAGATGCTTTTTATAAAGCCACTGTATTTTTCAAAAAGCAGCTACAATTAGCTTTGGTGTTTGGCAGCAAAAAATGTCCCCAAGTGATTTAACATTGCTTACATTATATAGATATTCATTTACTGAAAGAAGACTTTGTGTAAGAGTGTGTGTTTGTTACTTCATACATACTGCTTGAGTACCTTCTGTGATGCCAGGTATGATGCTAGTTGACATACAGTTGAGAATAAGGCAACCTTGTTTCCTTCCCTCAACCAAGGATAAAATAGAATAAAATAGGCTTCACATTTTTCAAATCTATAATGATATGATTACCATATGATACTTACTGTATTTGATGAAAAGCAATAGAAAGTACATAGAACTTACAGTTTAACAGGGGAACTTTAGCTTAGGAATTCAGATACTCTTTTCTAAGAAAGTCAAGATGAGAGCTTAAGGACTGATAGGAACAGAAGAGATGAAATATGAAGCTGGGAGCTGGGAGGAGAAGTGAAGGAGAGGTGAGGTGAGGTGTATCATGAAGGTTGATAATGGAGAGAAAGGTCTTGACGCAGGGAGAATTGTTACCATGAGGGGCAATAACAAGGCAACTAGAAAAAGAAGAGGTTAAGGGTGGTATGTGTGTGATGGTGTGTGTATATATGTGTGCATGTGTTATTGTGGAAGTATCTCAAGTGTAGTTTCTGTTGTGTTGCTGTTCAGTTGCTAGGCCATGTCTGACTATTTGTGACCCCACTGACTGCAGCACGCCAGGCTTCTCTGCCCTTCAGTATCTCCCAGAGTTTGCTCAAATATATGTTCATTGAGTTGGTAATGCTATCTATCCATCTCATCCTCTGCCACCCCCTTCTCCTTTTGCCTTCAATCTTTCCTAGCATCAGGGTCTTTTCCAATGAGTTAGCTCCTCTCATCAAGTGGGCAAAGTATTGGAGCTTCAGCTTCTGCACCAGTCCTTCCAATGAATATTCAGGACTGATTTCCTTTAGGATTGACTTGTTCGATCTCTTTCCAGTCCAAGAGACTCTCAAGAGTCTTCTCCAGCACCCCAGTTCAAAAGCATCAGTTCTTCAGTGCTCAGTCTTCTTTATGGTCCAACTCTCACATCCATATATAACTACTGGAAAACCACAGCTTTAACTATATGGACCTTTGTCGGCAAAGTGATGTTTCTGCTTTTTAATATGCTGTTTAGGTTTGTCATAGCTTTCCTTCCAAGTAGCTTTCCTTCTAGAAATAACACCAGAAAGAGATGTCTTTTTCATCATAGGGTATTGGAATGCAAAAGTAGGAAGTCAAGAGATACCTGGAGTAACAGACATATTTGGCCTTGGAGTACAAAATGAAATAGGCAAAGGCTACAGAGTTTTTTCAAGAGAACACACTGGTCATAGCAAACATCCTCTTCCAACAACACAAAAGATGACACTACACATGGATATTACCAAGTGGTCAATATCGAAATCAGTTTGATTATATTCTTTGTAGCCAAAGATAGAGAAGCTCTATATAGTCAGCAAAAACAAGACCTGGAGTTGGCCATGGAGCACTTTCTAGGTAAATGTGTAGAAAAAAGTGCTGCGGGTAGGGAAGTAGACTGGAAGGCTATTTTATTTAAAATTTTGAGAATGAGAATTTGTTTGTGTAATACTTCAGTTCAGTTCAGTTGCTCAGTCATGTCCAACTCTTTGCAACCCCATGGACTGCAGCATGCCAGGCCTCCGGTCCATCATCAGCTCCCAGAGTTTACTCAAATTCATGTCCATTGAGTCGGTGATGCCATCCAAATATCTCATCCTCTGTCATCCGCTTCTCTTCTCGCCTTCAATCTTTCCCAGCACCAGGGTCTTTTCAAATGAGTCAGCTATTCACATCAGGTGGTCAAAGTATTGGAATTTCAGCTTCAACATCAGTCCTTCCAATGAATATTCAGGACTGATTTCCTTTAGGATGGACTGGTTGGATCTCCTTGCAGTCCAAGGGACTCTCAGGAGTCTTCTCCAACACCACAGTTCAAAAGCATCAATTCTTCGGTGCTCAGCTTTCTTCACAGTCCAACTCTCACATCTATATATGACTACTGGAAAAACCATAGGCTTGACTAGACAGACCTTTGTTGGTAAAGTAATGTCTCTACTTTTTAATATGCTGTCTAGGTTGGTCATAACTTTTCTTCCAAGGAGCAAACATCTTTTAATTTCATGGCTGCAATCACCATCTGCAGTGATTTTGAGCCCCCCAAAATAAAGTTTGCCACTGTTTCCACTCTTTCCTCATTTATTTCCCATGAAGTGATGGGACTGAATGCCATGATTAGTTTTCTGAATGTTGAGCTTTAAGCCAACTTTTTCACTCTCCTCTTTCACTTTCATCAAGAGGCTCTTTAGTTCCTCTTCACTTTCTGCCATAAGGGTGGTGTCATCTGCATATCTGAGGTTATTGATATTTCTCCCAGCAATCTTGATTCCAGCTTGTGCTTCTTCCAGCCCAGCGTTTCTCATGATGTACTCTGCATATAAGTTAAATAAGCAGGGTGACAATATACAGCTTTGACGGACTCCTTTTCCTATTTGGAACCAGTCTGTTGTTCCATGTCCAGTTCTAACTGTTACTTCCTGACCTGAATACAGATTTCTCTGGAGGCAGGTCAGGTGGTCTGGTATTTCCATCTCTTGCAGAATTTTCCACAGATTATTGTGATCCACACAGTCAAAGGCTTTGGCACAGTCAATAAAGCAGAATCAAATGTTTTTCTGGAACTCTCTTGCTGTTTTGATAATCCAGCGGATGTTGGCAATTTGATCTCTGCTTCCTCTGCCTTTTCTAAAAACAGCTTGAACATCTGGAAGTTCACAGTTCACAAACTGCTGAAGCCTGGCTTGGAGAATTTTGAGCATTACTTTTCTAAGGTGTGAGATGAGTGCAATTGTGTGGTAGTTTGAGCATTCTTTGGCATTGCCTTTCTTTGGGATGGGAATGAGAACTGACCTTTTCCAGTCCTGTGGCCACTGCTAACTTAAAATATAAACACCAAATTTATATTTTTAAAAATTGCAAAAAAAAGTGAAAAATTAATTTCAAAGCACTGTATGATGTGTACTGTGGACTGAACTGTGTCCTTTCAAAATTTATGGGTTGAAGCTGTTGAGTAAAAACATATATTCACAACCTAAAAGTTCAGAGCTATGTTTTCTTCATGGGGAATTTTTGGGACTTCAAGCCCAAGAGGTAGCATCTTAAGTAACTCTGAGAGAACTGCTCCAAGAAGGTAGGGGGAGGGGTTGGATATACAGGAATTTTGCAACAAAGATCAGGTAGTAAGAATAAAAGATTCAGTTCAGTTCAGTTCAGTCACTTAGTCATGTCTGACTCTGTGCGACCCCAGAATCACAGCACGCCACTCCTCTCTGTCCATCAGCAACTCCCGGAGTTCACCCAAACTCAGGTCCATCGAGTCGATGATGCCATCCAGTCATCTCATCCTCTGTTGTCCCCTTCTCCTCCTGCCCCCAAATCCCTCCAAGCATCAGAGTTTTTTCCAGTGAGTCAACTCTTTGCATGATGTGGCCAAGGTATTGGAGTTTCAGCTTTAGCATCATTCCTTCCAAAGAACACCTAGGATTGATCTCCTTTAAAATGGACTGGTTGGATCTCCTTGCAGTCCAAGGGACTCTCAGGAGTCTTCTCCAACACCACAGTTCAAAAGCATCAATTCTTTGGCACTCAGCTTTCTTCACAGTCCAACTCTCACATCCATACATGACCACTGGAAAAACCATAGCCTTGACTAGACGGACCTTTGTTGGCAAAGTAAGTAATGTCCCTGCTTTTGAATATGCTATCCAGGTTGGTCATAACTTTCCTTCCAAGGAATAGGCATCTTTTAATTTCATGGCTGCAGTCAACATCTGCAGTGATTTTGGAGCCCCCCAAAATAAAGTCTGACACTTTTTCCACTGTTTCCCCATCTATTTCCCATAAAGTGATGGGACCAGAAGCCATGATCTTCATTTTCTGAATGTTGAGCTTTAAGCCAACTTTTTCACTGTCCTCTTTCACTTTCATCAAGAGGCTTTTGAGTTCCTCTTCACTTTCTGCCATAAGGGTGGTGTCATCTGCATATCTGAGGTTATTGATATTTCTCCCAGCAATCTTGATTCCAGCTTGTGCTTCTTCCAGCCCAGTTTCTCATGATGTACTCTGCATATAAGTTAAATAATCAGGGTGAGATTACTATTAATTAAACAGATATCACAGATTAAGGAATTTAGTGCTTTTCTATGTATGGAATGATGCAAGAGCCTGAACTCACTGAAATGATTCCTTTGATATGCATCTCAGGTATCTGGGGCTAGTATCCTGAGTTTCCTCAGGGCTTACTGTAGGGAGGGCTGCTGTCTGATGGCAGATAGATGAGATAGATGGAAGGTATTTTTTTTTTTTCCTTCCTGAGCTACCTCAGGGCTCACCAGATCACTATCCATTTGTTACTGCTTCTCAGTGCTAAGTCACATCCGACTCTTTTCAACCCCATGGACTGCAGCATGCCAGGTTCCCCTGTCCTTCACTATCTCTCAGAGTTTTCTCAGACTCATGTCCATTTAGCTGGTGATGCCATCCAATCATCTCATCCTCAGTCACCCTCTTCCCTCTCTTCCTCCTGCCCTCAGTCTTTGCCAGCATCAGGGTCTTTTCCAATGAGTCAGTTCTTCCCATCAGGTGGCCAAAGTGTTGGAGCTTCAGCATCAGTCCTTCCAGTGAATATTCAGGACTGATTTCCTTTAGGATTGACTGGTTTGATCTCCTTGCAGTCCAAGGGAATCTCAAGAGTCTTCTCCAGAACCATAATTCAAAAGCATCAATTTTTTGGTGCTCAGGTTTCTTTATGGCGCAAATCTCAAATCTATACATGACTACTGGAAAAACTGTAGTTTTGGATATGTGGATCTTTGTTGGCAAAGTGATGTCTCTGCCTTTTAATATGCTGTCTAGGTTGGTCATAGCTTTTCTTCACCATCTGTGGTGGTTGTAATTGCTGATGACTGTGACATCCTGTGTTCAGTGTATGGAAGACAGTATTCCATTTATTAAAGCCCTAATCCACAATGTGACAGAATTTGGAAACAGGGTTTTTTGGAAGTAAATAAGATTAAATAAGGGCTTCCTTGGTCTCACACGCTAGTAAAGTAATGCTCAAAATTCTCCAAGCCAGGCTTCAGCAATACATGAACTGTGAAATTCCAGATGTTCAAGCTGGTTTTAGAAAAGGCAGAGGAACCAGAGATCAAATTGCCAACGTCTGCTGGATCATGGAAAAAGCAAGAGAAGTCCACAAAAACATCTATTTCTGCTTTATTGACTATGCCAAAGCCTTTGACTGTGTGGATCACAAAAAACTGGAAAATTCTGAAAGAGATGGGAATACCAGACCACCTGACCTGCCTCTTGAGAAAACTATATGCAGGTCAGGAAGCAACAGTTAGAACTGGACAGGGAACAACAGACTGGTTCCAAATAGGAAAAGGAGTATGTCAAGGCTGTATATTGTCACCCTGCTTATTTAACTTCTATGCAGAGTACACCATGAGAAACGCTGGGCTGGAAGAAGCACAAGCTGGAATCAAGATTGCTGGGAGAAATATCAATAACCTCAGATATGCAGATGACACCACCCTTATGGCAGAAAGTGAAGAGGAACTAAAGAGCCTCTTGATGAAAGTGAAAGAGGAGAGTGAAAAAGTTGGCTTAAAGCTCAACATTCAGAAAACAAAGATCATGGCATCTGGTCCCATCACTTCATGGGAAATAGATGGGGAAACAGTGGAAACAGTGTCAGACTTTATTTTTGGGGGCTCCAAAATCACTGCAGATGGTGATTGCAGCCATGAAATTAAAAGATGCCTACTCCTTGGGAGAAAAGTTATGACCAACCTGGATGGCGTATTCAAAAGCAGAGACATTACTTTGCCAACAAAGGTCCGTCTAGTCAAGGCTATGGTTTTTCCTGTGGTCATGTATGGATGTGAGAGTTGGACTGTGAGGAAAGCTGAGCACCGAAGAATTGATGCTTTTGAACTGTGGTGTTGGAGAAGACTCCTGAGAGTCCCTTGGACTGCAAGGAGATCCAACCAGTCCATTCTAAAGGAGATCAGCCCTGGGTGTTCTTTGGAAGGAATGATGCTAAAGCTGAAACTCCAGTACTTTGGCCACCTCATGTGAAGAGTTGACTCACTGGAAAAGACTCTGATGCTGGGAGGGATTGAGGGCAGGAGGAAAAGGGGATGACAGAGGATGAGATGGCTGGATAGCATCACTGACTCTATGGACTTGAGTTTGAGTGAACTCCAGCAGTTGGTAATGGACAGGGAGGCATGGCGAGCTGCGATTCATGGGGTTACAATGAGTCGGACACGACTGAGAGACTGAACTGAATTGAACTGAACTGGTGGCTCAGAGGTTAAAGCATCTGCCTGGAATGCCGGAGACCTGGGTTTGATCCCTGTGTCAAAAAGATCCCCTGGAGAAGGAAATGGCAACCCACTCCAGTACTCTTGCCTGGAGAATCCCATGGAGGGAGGAGCCTGGTAGGCTGCAGTCCATGGGGTCGCGAAGAGTCAGACACAACTGAGCGACTTGACTCACTCAAGATAATTAAAGCACAAAGTTGGGGCCCTAATCCTATACCAAAACAGGAATCTGAGTTCTTGTTCATGGAGTTGAAGAATGGAATCCATAAAAATGCAAAAACACTCACGGTAGCAAGGAATAAGATTTATTAGAGAGAAGGAAAGTACAAAGCTCTCAGCATAGACACTGAGAACGGGTAAAGAGTCCCTCAAACGTCGAGGATTACAGCAATTGTATATCTTTACCAGTATTAATCTATATTAATGAATCTTTTGTTAGCTCCTGTTCTTAAACCATGTTATTTCTAACTAGTCAGTTTTCTAATCAGTTTAAAGGTCAAGATGCTTAACTTAACATCTTTATTATCAGATCAGGTTCTCTTGATTATCAGATTAAGTCACCACTCTTTTTCATGCCCCCTGGCCATTTTGCAAGGTACCAGATGTAGGGATTTAAGATTAATAATCACCAGTTGTTTTTCCCTCAGGCATATGGAACAGAAATTAATTACTGCCCTTCCCTGGGTCTGAGTGCTGATAATCTATCAGACTAAGGACACATTCCAGGAATTTGGAACAAAGGATATAGTTTTAGGTTAATGGAACAAGATGTTTACAGAAAATAAGACTGAGGTCTCAGAGTTCTACACTGACTTCCTAGCAATTTCTACCTCAATATGATTGGTGTCCCTATAAGATGAGATACCAGAGTGTTCTTTCAATCTCTCTCCCTCTTTCTCTCTCTTCCCCATTATGTGAGGGAACAGCAAAAAATCAGGCACTTGCAGGCCAGGAAGAAGGCTCTTATTAGATATAAAATCACCCAGCACCTTGGTCTTCCCAACTTCCAGAAATCTGAGAAATTTCTCCTGTTTAGCTTACCTAGACTATGGTATTTTGTTATGGCATCTTGAGGAGACTAATACAGTATGGATGTAATTATGAACATAATTGTTTTTTTGAATGAGTAATTTCTGATAATAACCAGTTCTAATTGTGCTTCATATTTTTATTTGAATTGTGAGGATTTTACAATTAACACTTGACAGAAATGAGCAACAATAGCACTCAAGAAGCAGATGGAGTAGAACAATTTATAGACATTTTAAATTAATTTAAAATATACATTAATTAAATGATTATTTTTCTTGTATTGACTTTTTTTTTTGGAACCAAACTGTGTAGCTTGTTGAATCTTGGTTCCCTGACCAGGGACTGAACCTTAGCCCTTGGCGGTGAGAGTGTGGGGTCTCAACCTCAGGACCACCAGGAAATTCCCTTAATATTTTTTGGATGGGGTCTTGAAAACACTGTTGGTGTTTTTCCTGCCCTAGATTACGTTTTGAGTCCAGAGGATAGTGCAAATTCTTACTTAGTGGACTCTGTTATACCTAAGGTTAATTCTGTACCAGACTGAACGTGTTTGTCACTCAGTCATATCTGACTGTGACCCCATGGACTGTAGCCTGCCAGGCTCCTCTGTCCATGGGATTCTCCAGGCAAGAATACTGGCGTGGGTTGCCATTTCCTTCTCCAGGGGAACTTCCTGACCCAGGGATCAAACTCCGGTCTCTTATATTACAGGCAGATTCTTTACTGTCCGAGCCAACAGAGAAGCCCAATTATGTACCAGGCAGTTACTAAAAGATCTTCTAGAGATGTTTTCCTTAGTCATCACCTCACTGGATAGCAAACACTACTGCATCTACATTTAAGAAAACTATTATACCTGTGGTGGATTCATTTTGATATATGGCAAAACCAATACAATATTGTAAAGTTAAAAAATAAAATAAAATAAATAAAAAGAAAAAAGAAAACTATTATATCATACAAAAATTTTAAAATTTTCACAACATGCTGGGATATTATTTTTCACTAAAGTATTTTTTATCACTATTTTTAACAGGGAGAACTTGCTCCTAAGATTTTTTTCCAAGAGAACCAGAGACTAGTTCCTTTGATTTTTCCTTCTTATATCCTCCCTTCCAGAAGCTGTATATTTTGAGAATAGCCACTGAGTTACAACCAAAATAGCCCTAAATAAATACAAATACTTTCTAATGAATGGGCATTTCTGATATGATCTTAGATTTTACCATCAAATTGGATCAAATTGATTGGGCCAGGAATGCTATCAGGGTCCTGTAACTCAAATCTCAGATTTTATTCATGGATGCAAGTGTCCGGTAGTTATAGTGCCGTCTTCTTCTAAAATCTAAGCCAACACATGCAGACAGTGGTTAGACCAAGGGCCAGAGAAGAAATCTTGTCACTTTTTAGTGGGTTTTGTGGTTACCATTAAATACAATGCACACTTGTGTTGGGTTTCCCAGGTGGCACAGTGGTAGAATCTTCCTGCCAGTACAGGAGATGTAAGAGATGTGGGTTTGCTCCCTGGGTTGGGAAGATCCCCTGGAGAAGGATATAACTGCCCACTCCAGTGTTCTTGCCTGGAAAGTCCCATGGACAGAGGAACCTGGTAGGCTGCAGTCCCACAGAACTGCAAAGAGTTGTACACAACTGAGGCACTGAGCACTCATGAACTTGTGTTATTAATTGTGTTAAAATGCCTGCTGCTGCCGCTGCTAAGTCACTTCAGTCGTGTCTGACTCTGTGCGACCCCATAGACGGCAGCCCACCAGACTCCCCCGTCCCTGGGATTCTCCAGGCAAGAACACTGGAGTGGGTTGCCATTTCCTTCTCCAATGCATGAAAGTGAAAAGTGAAAGTGAAGTCGCTCAGTCGTGTCCGACTCTTAGCAACGCCATGGACTGCAGCCTACCAGGTTCCTTGTTCATGGGATTTTCCAGGCAAGAGTACCAGAGTGGGCTGCCATTGCCTTCTCCATTGTGCAAGATGAGGGTGTCCTAATGACTCGAAATCCTGCTCATGGCCAGAATGAGCTGTTTGTTTCCACAGCTATTTAATAGCTATCATTCATATTTGCTAAGAAAATAACATTTTTTCTGTCTCTTTGTGCATTTTTTTGATATTGATAAAGAGGTAGCTCTATTCATTTCACAAACTTTCACCGTGTACTTACTATGTGACTGACCTAATGGAAAATGCTGTTGATATTCAGATATAAGGCACAGTCCCTGTTCTCAAACAGATAATGATAACTATTCATTAAATAAAAGTGGCAAGGGTGGGCAAATAACCACAAGAGGGATTGGAGTCTAGAATGATGTATAGATCTCTGACTTTAGTTATTGAGCTGATAAGGGATATAATTGCTTTGAAAAAGACTATGTTGTCACCTATACAAAGAAAGCTGAGCTCCAAATAATTGATGCTTTTGAACTGTGGTGTTGGAGAAGACTCTTGAGAATCCCTTGGACTGCGAGGAAATCCAACCAGTCCATCCTCAAGGAAATCAGTCCTGAATGTTCATTGGAAGGACTGATGTTGAAGCTGAAACTCCAATACTTTGGCCACCTGATGCAAAGACCTGACTCACTGGAAAAGACCCTGATGATGGGAAAGATTGAAGGCGAGAGGAGAAGGGGACGACAGAGGATGAGATGGTTGGATGGCATCACCAACTCAATGCATGAGTCTGAGTGAGCTCCAGGAGTTGGTGATGGACAGGGAGGCCTGGCGTGCTGCAGTCCATGGGGTCGCAAAGAGTCGGACACGACTGAGCCACTGAACTGAACTGAACTGAACTGATGTTGTCACCTTATTTCTAAATAACGTCAGACTGGAAACCAGTTGGCTCCTTCAACATATTAATAAAATTATTAATGAGTGTATTAATTACATATTAACATATTAATGAAATGTTCTTTGTGATTCTGAGCAGGCGATTTGAAGACTGGATTCACTCTGGGCATTTTTACTGTTGTGATTAATAAGCTGTCTTCTGTCTCTGACTCGGGATTCTCGTGTCCATGAAAATTCTGACAGGCTAACTTGACTACTTGCAAGTAGGATGAATTCTCAAATGTTTCATAGTTCTTGATGGTTATCATATTTCAGATTTTTATCTTCTCATCCATAGACTCTACATTCTACTATCATCTATAAAATATTTCATTTTTTTGAGCATTAATAGGGTATAACTCTAAGTATTGGATCAAATAAGAAAAAAATTATTTACCTTTTTTTGTGATTTTTCTTGTGATTGCAAATGAATGCTATGTCAGTGATACTTCACATTTATTATATATCATAATTTAAATTTTTATTAGGAAATATTGGAGTGTAAGAGTACTTTCCAAAGCAATAGCTTTTGTGAAAATGTGAACATTAACAATTGTTTACAGACCATTTATTTTCAGTACACTTAAGTCTCATGTAAGCACCATAAATTAGTATTTTGCTTTCTTTTTGTTTTTATAATCAACTTTATGGAGGTATAATTTATATGTAATACAGACCACATCAATTTAAAGTGTACAAAATGAGTGTTGCCAGTTGAAAATGCCAGTAAGACCACCAACATTCAGGATGTAAGATATTTTTATCACCCCAAAGGATTCCTGGTATCCCTTTTAATCCCTTTGAAATGAATTTGATACCAGGAGAAAACCCTTTATAATGGGACCCTCCAGGAATAATTTCTACAGAGGAATTTTTGCCATCTTTTATCTCATGTTGCAATCATTTAAGAAATTAATATTTGACTTTTTAAAGATATTTTCTCTGACTTTTAGTTTTTCTTTTAGCAGTTCCTCCTTCTAGTCTTTTCCTCCCTTTCATATGTGCCTTGAAGTAGAAGAGTTGAGTAATATTCTCATGAACTCATATAAATGGAATAGTTAGCATGCATCTGAAACAAATAAAGATTAAATGGCCTTGCAGAAAAAAAAAATCACATTCAGGAAAAAGAAGATGGGTATTGGTTCACTAGAGTGTGGCAACTTATTTTGGAAGCAGTGAAAAATGGTAATTGTGTCATTAAGTGATGAATTATATATAAACTGTATACTTTGTTCACGTTCAGCACGATGCTTGATTTTAGGATTTTTTTCCTTTCTCAATAAATGATATGTTTATTTATTTATTTTTGGTTGTGCTAAATCTCATTTGTTGTGTGTGCACAGGCCTTTCTCTGGTTGTGTTAAGCAGCAGCTACTCTGTAGTTGCAATGTGTGGGCTTGCTTCAGCTTGTTGCAGAGAAAATGGAAGTCAGATAATAGGGATCAGAAACTCAGAGAAGAAATCCGGAGAACCAAGAGCCTGGAACCTCTGGGTTTGCAAAGAAAAGATCAATAATCCTGGCCAAAAGGAAAAAACAATCAGGCTGTCAGCATAGGGTTTGAGCTATGTGGTACCAGGTTATTTAATCAAAACTAAAGCTTGATTTCAAGGTATAAGTGCCACAGCATCATCTCTTTCCTGTGTGTGTGCAGAACTGATATGTGATTTCAAGAAAGCCTGAGCATGCATTTTGTGGAAAGTTAAGTTTTCTCTGATGAGAGTGTGTGAGAAAAAGGAAGAAGCTATTTTCTGATACATAGTTCAAAACTGGAATATATCTGCAATTGTTTTTTAAAAACAGAGAGACTTTTAAAGTAGATGATAATGCTCAGGAATGAAAACAGTGAAATCTCTTCAAGCCATCAACCTTTTAGTTGAAGTTTAGAAATATCTGCCAGTTCATTTACTCATTAGTTCATGAACTTATTCACAAACATTTATGAAATATCTACTATATATAATGCTTATAAAATATTAAAACTCTAATGACTAACCTCTATTATTTGTATGGTTAGATTTTTAATAGTGAAGAGTCAATTACTAATAATAGCAATTAATATTGGAATGACAGTTTAGGCAAGTTCAAGTCATAGGGAATTATGAAACTTATCAGAAAACACTGATGACAATGGAGGGAAATAAAATAAGATCATGAAAACCTGAAGTGGTGAAATATTGATTTGAGAACATATTATTTGAACCATTTAGCTATGATAGTGGCAGTTGGACATATGCCTGGAAACTGTGATTGATTGTGTAATGACAAAGAAATTGGTCAAAGCCCCTACACGGAGTGAAAAATTGATTTGGTAGCTTCCTCTACATTTGCTATTTGAGATAATTTTAGCAGGGGATGCCAGAATAAAACATTTATTTAAATTTATTATTTGAGATAATTTTAGCATGGAATACCAGAGTAAAGGCTTTCTGGGTAGCTCAAATGGTAGTCTGCCTGCAATGTGGGAGACCTGGGTTCGATCCCTGGGTCAGGAAGATCCCCTGGAGAAGGGAATGGCAACCCATTCCAGTATTCTTGCCTGGAGAATCCCATGGACAGAGGAGCCTGGCGGGCTACAGTCTGTGGGGTTGCAAAGAGCTGGACACGACTGAGTGGCTAACACTTTCATGTTCACCAGAGTAAAGGCATCTTTTGGGATACTGGCTCAAGTCATCGGCCAGAAATAAAGTCTAAAAGGTTCTCCTCACTTCCAGTTTGTGACTTGTGGTTTGTTGAGCCAATCATTGTATTTTCCTGAAAGAATGATTATTTTTATTTAGTTCTGTTTTAAACACAGTAAAAGTATGTGTCTTTTACTGTGTGCATGGAAATACAGCATGAGATGCATTGGGGTGGGAGGGAATAAACAAAGGACTCAGGAATCCTCCTCTATAAACTCAGCAAAACTGTTTTCGGTCGACAATGATTTTAAATTACAAATTATTCTGAGGACGTTTTGTGTTTTTCTCCTTGACCAAACTCTAGCTATAAATTATTTTAATCAGATTAAGGGTCTTGAAAGGAGTCAAGGTAGGGGTTTAGAAGGAGAAATTGTATTTATTTTGGTAAAGATGAGGGATTTGGGGCAGCTAGTGGCAAGATGATGATATTGGCAAAGGAAGAAACCATAGTTAAGAAGCAAGACAAGGAAAAGGTTTCAGAAAGGGAAGTGAGAGGAGGATTGCTGAGTTTGCTTTGGAATTGACGGTACCAACATTGCCTCTTCTTCCAAGTTAATTATCAGAACTCTTTGTGTTATAAATTTCAGCATCCTTCAATTTGACCCTGTATACCTGAAGTAGGTAATTCAGTACAGTTTGAATTGATGAGTTGGTGAGGGTTGCATCTGCTTTTCTATTGTTTTCTATTCACAATAGCAGCTGCTAAGGTATTTTATTTTTTCCTCGCTTGCTGTAGGTATAACAAGATATACCTTTAACTTATCAAATACTACTTTAAATTAACATTTACTACCATATGTGTAAGATTAAAATATTATAATTGTATAATTCCATTTACTATTCTTTCTAGGTATTTTTCACATTACCAATGTTTTATTTTGCTTTATATTTTAGCATTCACAACACAGCAAAAGTTTTTTCTACTTTAAATGGTCAGTTGACTTTTAAAGAAATTAAAAAAATCATTTTTCCTATTTATTGGAATGTTTACCTTTTCTTATGTCTTTTATTTCTTCCTATTGAACTGCTTTCCCACTTAATGATACTTCGTTCAGTCTATAGAATTTCCTTTAGCATTTCTTGGAGAGAAATTTTCCCTATAATAAATTTTCTCAGCTTCATTTGAAAATGACTTTGGTTTGCTTTCTTTTGTTGAAGGGTATAGTTATTGGTGAAAAATTGAGAGATTTTCCATTTAGAATTTTAAAGATATTATTCTATTATCTTCCATCTTCCATCATTTCTTGTGAGAAGTCAGTCATAATTCTTATTGAAGTTCCCCTGAATGTGATGTGTTGTTTTTTCCCTTCAGTTCCTTTTAATATATATATGTATACTTTTATTTTTTTATTTTATTTTATTTTTATACTGGATGCTTGGGGCTGGTGCACTGAGATGACCCAGAGGGATGGTACGGGGAGGGAGAAGGGAGTGGGGTTCAGGATGGGGAACATGTGTATACCTGTGGCAGATTCATGTTGATGTATGGCAAAACCAAGACAATATTGTAAAGTAATTAACCTCCAATTAAAATAAATACATTTATTTAAAAAAATAATATATTTTTAAAATCACTGGTTTTCACTAGCTTGAAAATGAGGTGCCTAGATGTGTTTATCTTTGTGTTTGTCCTGCTTGAGGTTCATATTTCTGGGAAGGGTTTGTGGATACCTTTTTAAAAAAATCAGTTTGAAAATGTTTTAGGTATTTTACTTTTAAATATTTCTTCTGCCTTGCTCTCATCTCTTTCTGGGACTTCAGTTATACATATGTCAGATCATAAAATATGGTACTACAATATCATATACTATATTATTGTGTATTTCCTTTCCTTAATTTTTATCTTTGAGTTAATTAACTGGCTCTTTCTCCTGTAGGTCTAGCCTGAAGTTGTCACTTTAATGAATATTTTATTTCCAGTACTGTATTTTTAATATGCAATTTCCATTTGGTTCTTTTTAAATTTTTTTCTTTTTTTGTTTCAACTGCTGAGATTTCACATCTGTCCTTCTATTTTCTCCACCTTTTCCTCTAAATTCTAGCAGAATTTTATTAGCTGCTTCAAAATATTTGTTAAGTTCAACATCTAAGTTATATGCAGATCTGATTCTTTTGATTAATTTTTTTGTTTTTGGTGATATTTATATATTTTTGTATGCCTATTAATTTTTGATTAGATACAGAATATTTTGGATAGTAAACCTGGATTATGCTATCTTTTTCTAAAAAGTATTAAATTTTATCTGAACAGCTATTAATTTCCTAGCTTAATCCCTTGATTTTTTGGAGTCTTGATTCTAGGGTTTGTGTGTAGGTTCTTGTTTTGGTTTTTGCCCTTATTCTCATGCCATAGGTTTTAGTCATGATATGTGTTTCTTAATCCTAAACTGTTGCCCTTCTAGAGTTTCAATGAAAAGCAAAAGTATCTGTCAAGCTCTGCCAGGTCAGACTTGAACTACAAATTCTCTCCACTACTAAGCAGCTGCTGATATAGATTTTGTTTACTTATTTATTTTTTCAGGTCTTAATCCTTTCACAGGTCTTAATCCTTTCAGCTGCTGCTTTCAGCTGGGTTCCTCAGATTCTCACCAAAACCATGTACAGTTTAGGTATAAGCCAAAGATTTGAGGAAAATTTCTATGCAAGTTTTAGAGTATTTCCTCTGTGACTCCCTCCTTTCTGAAACTTTTCTTCCAATTTACTCTCTGCCAGCAGCCCTAAACTCCAAAATTTGCGTTCTCTTCCCAATAGGGTATTTTTTATTGGTTGGTTTTTATTCTCTCCCCAGAATTTCTCTGAGAAGCAGCGATTTGAGTGATCCAGTTACAAGACGAGGAGTGTAAAAAAAGTGGTCTCCTCAGGTGGTGCTGGTGGTAAGGAACCCGCCTGTCAATTCAGGAGACAGACGACACCTGGGTTCAATCCCCGAGTTGGGAAGATCCCCTGGAGGAGGGCGTGGGTAACCCATTCTGACATTCTTGCTTGGAGAATCCCATGGACGGAGGAGCCTGGCAGGCTATGGTGCACAGGGCCGCACAGAGTTGGATATGACTGAAACAACGACTTAGCACATGTGAACTAAAAGCGAGGAGACAGACATGGAACAGATTCTGCCTCCAGAAGGAACCAACCCTGCTGACCTCCTGATTTGGGGCTTTTGCCTTCCTGAACCATGAAAGAATAAATCTCTGTCATTTTAATTAAAAAATAAAACAAAAACCCACACAAAAGACACTGGGCTGTGCCATGGTTCCTGTGATACTGACTAAACCTTAAAAACAAGCCAGTTCCTATTATGTTTTCTTTCTAAACAATTATAGAATGGAAAGATGTTACATGTCTTTAATATTTTGATATCTTGGTATTTAATAGAGAAATAAATTATTCTTAATTATTTAAAATTAGTTTTTCAGAAGCCAGTCTATTACTAAGGGTTTAGTGGCAGTTAGCTATATGATCATACTATTTATGAATATACTTGAAGTGAGGTAAAGTGTTAGTTGATCAGTCACGTCCAACTCTTTTAAACCCCATGGAATAAAGCCTGCCTCTGTCCGTGGAATTTCCCAGGCAAGCATACTGGAGAGGATTGCCATTCCCTTTTCCAGGGAATCTTCCTGGCCCAAGGATCAAATTTGGGTCTCCTGCACCGTAAGCAGATTCTTTACCATCTGAGCCACCAAAAAAGTTTTATGAATATACGTAATACTTTTCTTTAGCCTCTAGTAAGAATTTTCTATTTGTTCACTTGTTTTGCATTTGAGAACAGATACATTTCCAAGATCTATTGGGGTATTTTTAATTTTTGTTAATCAATGTAAAGGAAATAGACAATAATTAGAATAAAAGCTAACTTTCCCATCTGCAATAACTTGCTGATGATTTCTGACCTATTGTATCTTGGGACTACATGATGAGCAGCACATTGTGAAAGATAATAGGTTGAAATGGAGAGTCTGGGGACTTCAGTTTCAGATATTAACCTGGTTTGTGTGACTTGATAGAGCCTCTTAACTTCTTTGGCCCTCAGTTTTCTACTCTATAAAATTTATAACTAAGGCTCTTTTGGCCCCCAAAAGTGATTCAATTTAGTAACTATCTAAAGAGTCACATCTAATCCTTTGTGTCAGGAGGGAACCAAACATGTCTTTGTTGGGAAATCTCATGACACCCACCATGTTTTCACCTGGCAAGTAATTCTGGCACAGTTATCACCCACACCCAAACCTTTCTTTCCAGAATGGTAACACTGTGATTTGCTTTAGTCAGGGTTGTTATTCTTACTGGGGGAGCTATGACTGGGATAAAAAAGGTAATTAAGCCTACCAAGAAAGGCTGATTTTGTTGGCTGGCTATAAGCCTAGGATTTAGGAACAATAGATGGGACAATGATGTGGTGTTTGGGAGCTGTTTTGCTTTGATCTGGGTATCATTCATAGGTTGAGCACAAAGCTATTTTCACTGATAGTTAAACATTTGGCAGTTGCTGATCAGTAACAATGAACTAGATGTCCTACTGAAATACCATGGCTCAGTAGGCAGAACATTGATTGAATTAGAATGTAAAAATATTTGTATCTAAATGTGTCTATTTTGCTATTGATTGGCCTTGTGAATGTGTTTTTATCCTTCAGTATCTTGGTATATGTGTGATGTGTACCTGTATTGGTTTGCTCAGGGATGTAGATGCAGGAGATAGCATAGCTTTGAAAAGATGAGTTTGAAATATGATAACTTATAATATGTAGAGGATTAACCTAAAGAGGTGGTCAAAATTTTTTTTAAAAATTCAGAAAACAGAAATGATAAACAATATGAGAAAGCTGAATCACAGTATATATATATATGTAGAGATAGTTGGGAAAAATTATTTGATATGTTTGAGAGCCCTATCTTAAGAAAAACAATATAACAAAAGATAATGTGAAAATGTAACAAAGGATAGTTAATGCATAGATTTGCTAGTATATTATATATTGCTTTACTTTTACAATCTTTGGATAATTTTAGTTACACAAGTTCAGTTCTCTGGTTTGTTAATCCATGTTGCCAGTTTCTAAGCTAAATTCAAGGCCATATTCTTAACATGTTTTCCAACATATAAGAATTTTGCACAGTCCACTTCTATTTTTCTAACTCCATTTGGGATAAGTGCATGTACTCTGGTAGGAATCTGTTTTCATTGTGTGTGTGTGTGTGTGTGTGTGTGTGAGAGAGAGAGAGAGAGGGAAGATAATTTGATCATTAATTATTAGGCAACTATTTTCATGCACCTTCATTTAAGAACAAATATACAGGTTAAATGTAAATTAGCTGATACTGGGAATAAGATGGCTAGACAGTGATAATTCCTGAATCCTTCTAATCAGGCATATTTAAGGGTATTATGAGGAATAATCCTGTTTATAGTTTTTCATGAAATAGGAGAATCTGTTTTAGCAATAAGCTAAACTAATATTCTCTTTTCTTGCTTACTTGCTATAAGGGCTCAAGTTTAAACCCCCTGTTCTAGAATGCTTTCCTCTGATTGTCATCAATACGCCTAGTTCCAGTTTTATTTATTTCCTGTCACCACCTCTATTTGGGAGATGTTACGGTTCACTGCCTCTCATTCTGCTCTCAGTGCCTGAGTATTCTGCCCTGGGTCTCTGCCATACTGAAGTATAGAAGCATATTACATACCTTTTTTCCCCCAGGAAGAGTAAGTTCTTAAGCTTTCATTAAAACACATCCTTTCCTTGGGTAAAAACTTTAACTGGATAATGTTTTCATTGCAAGGCTGGTGTCAGGCACATTTGACCTGTGCAATTTCACCAGGCCCCATGATTGGAAGGACTCTGTCCTTGGTTCCATTCTATACTGTCTTACAGATTTAATGATTTTTTAATAAGAAGCCCCATATTTTAATCTTTAACTACTTTCTGAAAATTATGCACAGTAATATCAGTCTTGTATCAAAATGGCATTAATCTGATATGCATAAGGTCATAGGATCACTTTAATTATATCCATTCCACGAGAGGTGGGAACTCAAAGCTTTGCTCATTGTATGGATCATTAATGGTTTACATAAATGTTGTGTTTCATCTAAAGATTTTAAGCATTCACTCCTCTTCCCCACAATGGGACACAAACTGCCAATAGTAAGGACCTTCTCATACCAGTAAAATAAATGATAAAAACTCTGATACCAATGCCTTTACTTCATGATAATAAAATCTGAAAGAAATCTTATGAAAGTCAACGATTTTGTCAATCAGTTCACTTTAGTCACTCAGTTGTGTCCGACTCTTTGCAACCCCATGAATCACAGCACGCCAGGCCTCCCTGTCCATCACCAACTCCCCGAGTTCACTCAGACTCACGTCCATTGAGTCGGTGATGCCATCCAGCCATCTCTTCCTCTGTCATCCCCTTCTCCTCCTGCCCCCAATCCCTCCCAGCATCAGATTCTTTTCCAATAAGTCAACTCTTCGCATGAGGTGGCCAAAGTACTGGAGTTTCAGCTTTAGCATCACTCCCTTGAAAGAAATCCCAGGGCTGATCTCCTTCAGAATGGACTGGTTGGATCTCCTTGCAGTCCAAGGGACTCTCAAGAGTCTTCCCAACACCACAGTTCAAAAGCATCAGTTCTTCGGTGCTCAGCTTTCTTCACAGTCCAACTCTCACATCCATACATGACCACTGGAAAAACCATAGCCTTGACTAAATGGACCTTTGTTGGCAAAGTAATGTCTCTGCTTTTGAATATGCTGTCTAGGTTGGTCATAACTTTTCTTCCAAGGAGTAAGTGTCTTTTAATTTCATGGCTGCAGTCACCATATGCAGTGATTTTGGAGCCCAGAAAAATAAAGTCTGACACTGTTTCCACTGTTTCCCCGTCTAATTGCCATGAAGTGATGGGACCAGATGCCATGATCTTTGTTTTCTGAATGTTGAGCTTTAAGCCAACTTTTTCACTCTCCACTTTCACTTTCATCAAGAGGCTTTTTAGTTCCTCTTCACTTTTTGCCATAAGGGTGGTGTCATATGCATATCTGAGGTTACTGATATTTCTCCCGGCAATCTTGATTCTGATGTACTCTGTATATAAGTTAAATGAGCAGGGTGACAATATACAGCCTTGACATACTCCTTTTCCTATTTGGAACCAGTCTGTTGTTCCATGTCTAGTTCTAACTCTTGCTTCCTGACCTGCATATAGGTTTCTCAAGAGGCAGGTCAGGTGGTCTGGTATTCCCATCTCTTTCAGAATTTTCCACAGTTTATTGTGATCCACGCAGTCAAAGGCTTTGGCATAGTCAATAAAGCAGAAATAGATGTTTTCACGGAACTCTCTTGCTTTTTCGATGATCCAGCGGATGTTGGCAATTTGATCTCTGGTTCCTCTGCCTTTTCTAAAACCAGCTTGAACATCTGGAAGTTCACGGTTCATGTATTGCTGAAGCCTGGCTTGGAGAATTTTGAGCATTACTTCACTAGTTCGTGAGATGAGTGCAATTGTGTGGTAGTTTGAGCATTCTTTGGCATTGCCTTTCTTTGGGATTGGAATGAAAACTGACCTTTTCCAGTCCTGTGGCCACTGCTGAATTTTCCAAATTTGCTGGCATATTGAGTGCAGCACTTTCACAGCATCATCTTTCAGGATTTGGAATAGCTCAAATGGAATTCCATCACCTCCACTAGCTTTGTTCGTAGTGATGCTTTCTAAGGCCCACTTGACTTTACATTCCAAGATATCTGGCTCTAGGCCAGTGATCACACCACCGTGATTATCTTGGTCGTGAAGATCTTTTTTGTACAGTTCTTCAGTGTATTCTTGCCATCTCTTCTTAATATCTTCTGTTTCTGTTAGGTCCGTAACATTTCTGTCCTTTATCGAGCCCATCTTTGCATGAAATGTCCCCTTGGTATCTCTAATTTTCTTGAAGAGATCTCTAGTCTTTCCCATTCTGTTGTTTTCCTCTATTTCTTTGCATTGATTGCTGACGAAGGCTTTCTTATCTCTTCTTGCTATTCTTTGGAACTCTGCATTCAGATGCTTATATCTTTTCTTTTCTCCTTTCCTTTTCACTTCTCTTCTTTTCACAGCTATTTGTAAGGCCTCCTCAGACAGCCATTTTGCTTTTTTGCATTTCTTTTCCACGGGGATGGTCTTGATCCCTGTCTCCTGTACAATGTCACAAACCTTCATCCATAGTTCACCAGGCACTCAATCTATCAGATCTAGTCCCTTAAATCTATTTCTCACTTCCACTGTATAATCATAAGGGATTTTTTGTCAATAGGTGTACTAATTTACTTCAATTTTAATACTATGTCAGATAGTGGACTAGCTATAATAGAAATCTCTTAGGAAAATGAAAAACATGCATCATATTTTAGTTTTAGAAGACTGCTGGAAGAAATCATAATATACTGAATAGTGGTATTAGAGTTATTTGAAGAAACAGAACCAAAGGATACATATACATATATTAAAAATTTATTATAGGAAATAGCTCACATGATTATAAAGGCTTAGAATTTCCTGAAATGCTATCTGCAAGTTGGAGAACCAAGAAAGTGTGCTGTATAAGAAAACTAAGTCAAAAAGCTAAAAATAGGGAAAGCAAAGGTATAACCAAGAATCTGAGGTCAAAAGATTAAAAACCTGGTAAGACACAACTGATGTGAGTACTGCAGTCTGTAGACCGAACACAATCTATCTGTGATGTTTGAAAAAAAGAGAATATGGAAGTTCTAGCTCAAGAGAAGAGAATAATTTAGTCATCCTATTTTTGGTCTAGTAGGGCCATGAACAGATTGAATGATGCTCACTAAAGTAATGAAGGTTGATCTACTGTCTTCTGTCTATAGACAAAAATACTTTCCAAAAACAAAGCTACAGACAAACTCAGAAATACTATATACCACCTGACTGACAATTCTTTAATTAAGTCAAGTTGACAAAACAAAAAGTTAATAAGCACAGTGCTTAAAACATCAATAACTTAGAAAATTTTAGATGAAAAGAGGTCTAGATCAAGGTATCACAGAGGTTGCAGCCTCAGAATCTCAAACAAATGACTAAGAACAAAGGCATCCATTACAGAGGGACATGACTCCAACAGCTAGGGGGTCCTGCATAGAAGACATAGAGGTGTCTGGGATTCATCATTGGACAGAGCCAAGGTCACGCCAGGACACGGGGAGAAGTTGGTCAGGTGCATCAAAGGAAAGAGCCACAAACCCTGCTCCAACCTTGATCTGGGATGTTCCAGACTCCAGAAGTGTGAGAAAATACGCTGGCGTGGGTGATGCCATCCATGATGTGAGGTCTTGCAGAAGAAAGGCAAGTATAGTGAGGAAGTTAACTCTAGAAAGAAGGTGGTTATATGATCCTAAGGGGCATGTGTTCTTGTCCTGATTTTTAAGTTCTTGACTTTGGCCCAAAAGAGGCGACAGTGAGGGGCCCACAGGACAACCTGCTCCCAGAGGAATTTGCATTTGAAACTGATGGAAGTAAACAGCCACAATTCCCGACATGGTATTGGGAAGAAAGGTCAATGAATCATGCTTGATACCTCCAGACACAAGATAAGGAAGTCAGTCATCAGATCAAGATCAGAACAGCAAACAGAATTTCAGAGGCATGACTACAAAGGGAAAGGAACCGACCATGAAATGGTCAGAGATCTCAGCCAGTCTTTGCTCCAATGGGCTGGTGGGCCTACCATGCCCCAGGTCAGGCTAAGAGACCAGTCTCTTAACGCTCAGGCTTTCTTTCACCCTGTTCCTTTTCCCTACGTGAGCAGGACTAACCATGTCTGCACTCAAAGGAAGTGAGTCATCAGGCCAGGTCCGGAAGGGCGGGTTGAACTCCAAAGGCATACTTACCATTGGAAAGGAACCAATGGGGAAATGGCCACAGATCTCAGCCGTCCCAGGATAGGGACACCGGGAAGAAACTTAAGCCCTGGCGACCCTGAAAACCTCTACCGAGGGCAGGGATGTGGGCGGAAGATTGGACCAGGCGGAGCAGAGAGCAGGTGGAGGTCAGAAACAGACCATTCCTTCCCGGCGTGGCTGTACTGGGGGATGCGTACCTCGACTCGGGAGGCTTTGTGAATCTCCATGAAATAGCTCTCAGGGAGGGCGATTCCTCATGGAAGTGATGGACCTTGCAGGAAGAGGATGTGTAGAGGTGGCTTCTTCCCGAAGTGAACGTCTGTACCTCACCAACCCCCACCACAGCCACCCTACTTCTGGGTTGGATGACTTGATGAGGATGGTAGGGGAAGGCTCGCCTGGGCAGGGAGTGGATTTGTGTGGCTGGCGTTGGGGAATACGAGGGAGAGAAGCAAGAGGGTGTTGAGAGGGGAAAGGAGTGCGAGGGGATCTGATTGCTTTTGCCTCTAGGCAAATTGAAGAGCATTTCCAAACGAAGGTGGAAGCCTCCCCTGTAGGCCCGCCGACCTATTTTCATATCTGTGCCTTGGGGGAGAGGATGGTCTGGGGCCACCCTGAAATGGCAAGAAAGTCTCCCAGAGTAGTGAACTCTCTGGGCTTTCTGGATTAGCCATCACCCCACAAGACAGCCAGCCTGTTCTGAGGAGCAGCGGAGAGAGGACTTGGGCTCTTGGGCTGGCTCCTGGAAGGCTTTCAAAAGGCAGCTTTGAGAGAACAGGTCTTCTGAGGACATGTCTACATTTCCATTGTGGCTCAAGATGAACGGTTCAGAAACTGAGGCAGGAAGAATCCTGCGAGACTGCCAGCAGTCTGCCCCAGCATGCGGCCCTGGGAGGTAGACCTTGGCCCCGCCCCTTGCCTGGGGCAGTAGGAGGAGCCTCCCCCCCCCCCCCCCCCCCCGCCCCCTCCGCTGCGCGGGGGATACTGAGCCTTCATCTGACTTCCGGGTGGGCGTGGCTTCAGGCCTAGCCTTATATAAAGGGGCTGGTCCCAGGCCCCTTTCAGGCGGATCCTGCCTCTGAGGGGATTGCTGCTGAGTGTGTTTCTCTGCCTCGGACTCTGCATCAGGAAGGGCACAGGGCTCTAGCTTTCTGAGCTAAGGTCTTTGACCCAGCGCCGGGATGGACAAGGCCAGGGCGTGGCTCCCGGACCAAGGTCCGAACTTGGATGTGTCGCGGGAGGCACCAGGCGTGCCACTGGGACCGGAACCCAGCAACCCAGGCCGAATCTTGCCGCGGGACCCAGCCCAGAACGCCAGGAAAGCCTCTGACGAGGAAGGCGGTGAGCTGGTGCATCAGGACTGGCCACAGCCAAGGGCAGGTGAAGAGGCGGACTCTTCCTCACGTTCCCCTGTGGCCAAGAGACGGAAAGTGGACACCGAGGGCAAGAGAGGCAGGCAACGGGAAGTGGGTGAAGAGGAGGCCCAGAAGATGAGAACCCTCGTGGCTGCTATGAGCAAGGAGCAGCTGAACCGTTACGAAGTGTTTCGCCGCTCAGCCTTCCCCAAATCCACCATCAAACATCTGATCCAGGCCGTGGCCGGCACGCCGGTATCCCAGAACGTGGTCATTGCCATGTCTGGAATGGCCAAGGTCTTCGTCGGGGAGGTGGTGGAAGAGGCCTTAGACGTGTGTGAGAAGTGGGGCGAGAAGCCCCCACTCCAACCCAAGCATCTGAGGGAGGCTGTTCGCAGGCTACGCGAAAAGGGGCAGATGCCCAGCACTAAGCACAAGATCCTCTTCTTCTAGACCTGAGCCCGGAAGGGCCTGTTCCTGAGCAACCTGGCCCTCCGGCTGACCAGCCTCTTAACCCTCAGGCTTTATTTCACTGTGTTCCCCATACGGCACCCCTGCCCCATCTCCGAGGCAGCTCCTGCATCCCGTGGACATTGCCACCAGGATGGGACATAACCAGGATGGATCAACTGCCTCAAAGGGGAGAGAAGACATCCAGCACAACTTGAGCTATTCCTTTGAAAAGACCAGTAACACGCAGAAACATCTCTCACCCGGAGGCATATTGGGGAGAGACCCGAGACCCAGAGTCTAATTCTTTGAGAGACACGACCTGCCAGAACTCACCTGTGAGAACAGACCCCTGAAATGGCGCCTGCCTGTCTACCGGAGAAGCTGAATCCATACACTGTAACCACGCCTGATCGGGAACACCAGGCTCTGGTGGATTCACTTAGGGAATTCTAGCAAAGCCATCCAGCTGACATAAGAGCACCTCTGTGATATGCTGTCCAGGAGCCGGAAGCCCAGGGAATTCTTTCAAAGTCACTACGGGAGTGAAGCCTTGGTGTTCCTCGGCAGAGGCAAGGCCTTCCCAGAGGACACCAGACGACGATCTCTCACGCGGAGAGACGCCAGTGCGCTTCAGTGCCTTTCAGCCAACCACGTCTGGCCGTGGGCAAGACGAAGCCTAGGCCTCTGGAAGTAATGGGTTGTTTCCCAGGCGCCTGGGGCTGGCTCGGCCTTCAAAGGCCAGGGGATGGGATCCCCGAGCCATCCGCGGTCCCGGAAGGAAACCTCACAGAATCCTTCCATGGGTGGGGTGAAGGTGGGAGTGAGGGTCGGGGTGAGATCCCAGCCTTTGACCAAGTCACCCACTCACCAACTCCTGATCACATTTGGGCAGGTGGGGCCAGGCGACTGGATCAGGACCCTCTTGCAAAGAACCAGAGCTAAGAGCCTTGTACCAGAAAGGTGAGGAAGCAGTGAAGCGCTCCCAGGTAGATCCAGGAAGAGGCAAGCCTCTGTCCTGTCCACACGCGGTTGCTCCATTGGGCCGGAGGGCCTACCTCATGCCCCAGGTCATTTCAAGTCAAGAGACGGAGTCCAGGAGTTCAGATCTGGAAGAAAGCCTCCTGTCTTTGGGGGATGGCTGATCAGAAAGTCAGGGCCCCATGGACCTTCATTCCCCTGGCCTCTTCATTCCCATGGGGACCCTTCTACCCTGAGTTTCTCTCAAATGGGGTGTGGGCCCACAGGGCATGCTGTGCATACAGGACTCCTACCTCGAATCTGCTTTCCAAAGTGCTGGAAGTCAGCAGCAACCAAACGCCCCTCCAAGGGATGGGGATGAAAGGTGAATGGATCATGTGTGGCAACTGCTTAAGCAGGACTAGTACCGTCCGCCCTCAAAGGAAGTGAGTAATCAGGTCAAGTCCGGAAGGGCGGGTTGAACTCCAAAGGCATACTTACCACGGGAAAAGAACCAACGGGGAAATGGCCACAGATCTCAGCCGTCGCAGGATAGGGACACTGGGGAGAGACTTAAGCCCTGGTGACCCTGAAAACCTCTACCGAGGCCAGGGATTCAGACGGAGGAAGGGTGGACCACGCAGAGCAGAGAGCAGGTGGAGAGGCAGGAGGAGAGTAGGCCCGCCGACCTATTTTCATGCCTGTGCCTTGCGGGAGAGGATGGTCTGGGGCCACCCTGAAATGGCAAGAAAGTCTCCCAGAGTAGTGAACTCTCTGGGCTTTCTGGATTAGCCATCACCCCACAAGACAGCCAGCCTGTTCTGAGGAGCAGCGGAGAGAGGACTTGGGCTCTTGGGCTGGCTCCTGGAAGGCTTTCAAAAGGCAGCTTTGAGAGAACAGGTCTTCTGAGGACATGTCTACATTTCCATTGTGGCTCAAGATGAACGGTTCAGAAACTGAGGCAGGAAGAATCCTGCGAGACTGCCAGCAGTCTGCCCCAGCATGCGGCCCTGGGAGGTAGACCTTGGCCCCGCCCCTTGCCTGGGGCAGTAGGAGGAGCCTCCCCCCCCCCCCCCCCCCGCCCCCTCCGCTGCGCGGGGGATACTGAGCCTTCATCTGACTTCCGGGTGGGCGTGGCTTCAGGCCTAGCCTTATATAAAGGGGCTGGTCCCAGGCCCCTTTCAGGCGGATCCTGCCTCTGAGGGGATTGCTGCTGAGTGTGTTTCTCTGCCTCGGACTTTGCCTCAGGGAGGACCCAGAGCCAGAGCTTTCTGAGCTAGGGGACTTGGTACCAGCGCTGGGATGGAGAAGGCCAGTGTGTCTGGGAAGAACCAGGCGTACCCCCAGGCTCGGACCCCAGCTACCCAGACCATATCCTGCTGCAGGACTCAACCCAGGAAGCCAGGGAGTCTTCTGACGAAGAAGGTGGGGAGCTCAGGCGTCAGGACTACCCGCAGCCAAGAGCAGGTGAAAAGGCGGACTCCTCCTCATGTCCTCTGCGGCCAAGAGACAAAAAGTGGACACTGAGGGCAAGAAAGCCAGGCAATGGGAAGTGGACGAAGAGGAGGCCCAGAAGATGAGAACTGTCGTGTTTGTTATGAGGGAGCAGCTGAACTGTTACGAAGTGTGTTGCCGCTCAGGCTTCCCCAAGGCCACTATCCAACATCTGAACCAGGCAGTGGCTGGCACGCCGGTGTCCCGATTTTAATCATAGCCATGTCCGGAATGGCCAAGGTCTTCATCGGGGAGGTGGTGGAAGAGGCCCTGTTCCTGTTTGAGAAGTGAAGCAAGACGCCCCCACTCCAACCCAAGCATCTGAGGGAGCCGCAGGCTCGGCGAAAAGATGCAGATGCCCAGCACCAAGCACAAGAAGGTCCTCTTCTTCTAGGCCTGAGTCCGGAAGGGCCTATTTCCGAGGAACCAGGCCCCTGGCTCACCAGCCTCTTAACCCTCAGGCTTTCATTCCACCCATGTCTCCCACTTCTCATCCATCCCTGAGGCAATTTCCATACCCAGTAACCTTTAGTTTGCCCAAAGAATGAAACAGTGTGTGTGCTCACAGGAGAAACTATGAGCACACCTAGGTTCGGTGCTAGAATGTTCCAAATTTTGGAATCATTTGTTACCTGATGCATCCTGGGGCATCAGGAAGAAAGATCATTAAACCAGGGAGTGGTATGTCCTGACCGGGTTTTAGGAGACAAGTAGTGTGGGCCCTCGGAGGAAATGAGTCGTCTGGTCAAGGTGAGATCTGCTTGTTAAGCTCCAAAGGCAAACGTTCAAAGGTAACTAAACCAGTCTGTGGTTGCAGACACCCCATTGCTGTCCCTGGCAAACTTGCATGTTAGTCATGTTCACAGCCTGAACAATCCTTTTTCATGGTTGCCTGCATGACCATTTCATCAGAATTATTGTGCTCTCATCTTTTTCTGAGTTGCATGGAAAAATGTAGAGAGTCTTGTTTTAGATGGTGAAGACACTTTGTAGCTCTATTTTTCCTCATGGAAGTACAATATAATATAGAACAGTAGAAAGTCCTCTAACGTTAGTGCTTAGTTGGAACTGAATGGTGCTCAGAACCATGGCTTTTCACATAGTTTGCCTTGGATGGAGGAGGCAGTTGAACTGAACTGGGCTTTGCTTTTTTTCTCTGCAACATTTGTGCTACCACATTAGTTCTACCTATTTGCTGAATATAATCCAAATAATAAAGAGATATGAATGAGTATATGATATAGGGAATAGAAAGCAGACTCAATGGGAGCAAGGAAAGACCTTTATACTGGTGTTTCAAAGACTGAGACTGGCATGAAGAGTCACTATCTTCCTTAATATAGTGGCCAAGAAAAAGTACATATTTCTTTTAGCTCTGGAAGTGCAAATTACCAAATTCCTTTTGTGCAGATTTTAAAACATGAAGTTGATTATTATTATTATTTTCTGATGTAATCCATACAGCTTGCATCTACTCAAACAAATGTTTTAGACCATTAATATTTATCTCTTGCCTACAAATCTGTCCTTATTTGAATAAACATCTGTTGATTATTTGCCAAGACTAATAACTTCAGATATGCAGATGACACCACCCTTATGGCAGAAAGTGAAGAGGAACTAAAAAGCCTCTTGATGAAAGTGAAAGTGGAGAATGAAAACGTTGGCTTAAAGCTCAACATTCAGAAGAGGAAGATCATGGCATCTGATCCCATCACTTCATGGGAAATAGAAAAACAGTGGAAACAGTGTCAGACTTTATTTTTTGGGACTCCAAAATCACTGCAGATGGTGATTGCAGCCATGAAATTAAAAGACGCTTACTCCTTGCAAGAAAGGTTATGACCAACCTAGATGGCATATTGAAAAGCAGAGACATTACTTTGCCAACAAAGGTCTGTCTAGTCAAGGCTATGGTTTTTCCAGTGGTCATGTATGGATGTGAGAGTTGGACTGTGAGGAAAGCTGGGCGCTGAAGAATTGATGCTTTTGAATTGTGGTGTTGGGGAAGACTCTTGAGAGTCCCTTGGACTGCAAGGAGATCCAACCAGTCCAATCTGAAGGAGATCAGCCCTGGGATTTCTTTGGAAGGAATGATGCTAAAGCTGAAACTCCAGTACTTTGGCCACCTCATGTGAAGAGTTGACTCATTGGAAAAGACTCTGATGCTGGGAAGGATTGGGGGCAGGAGGAGAAGTGGACAACAGAGGATGAGATGACTGGATGGCATCACTGACTTGATGGATGTGAGTCTGAGTGAACTCCGGGAGTTGGTGATGGACAGGGAGGCCTGGCGTGCTGTGATTCATGGGGTGGCAAAGAGTCGGACATGACTGAGAAACTGAACTGAACTGAACTGAAGCACTGAGAATACAATATAAATAAAATATGGTTAAATAATGATTTACTATATTCAAGTAGCATGTAAAAGATAAATTGCATATTTGATTTTGTGGGTGAAGTCAGAAGAGTCAAAGACTGAAAGGTAGAGAAAGGGGAGATAATACAAAAGAATGTTCCAGTAAAGAGAAAGAGAGCATATATAGTCATAGCATAGTGTGTGGGGGTGGTCAAACCAGTCAATTTTAAGGGAAACCAACCCTGAATACTCATTGGAGGAACTGCTGCTGAAGCTCCAGTATTTTCATCACCTGATGGAAACAATCCACTCATTGGAAAAGACCCTGATGCTAGGAAAGATTGAAGGCAGAAGGAGAAGAGGGCATCAGAGGATGAGAAGACTGGATGGTATCACTGATGCAATGGACATTAACTTGGGAAAGCTTCAGGAGATGGTGAGGGACAGGAGGGCCTGGTGTGCTGCAGTCCATGGGGTTGCAAAGAAACATGACCGGGCAATTGAACAACAACAAGAGGTGATGAGCTTGGATGACCCTCGTTATTTCAGCCTTAACAACCTCTCCAACCTCTGTCATCTGCTGCAGTTCCCTCAAATGCAGGCATTTTTTCAGTCTCAGGAGTCTTCTCACTTTGAAGCATTCATATATGCTGCATTTCTGTCTGAAAAGTTTATTTCACCTGACTCTTCTTTCTTGCCTTTGTCTACACATAATCATGCTTGGAAATCTGCTTCCTCTCATTTCCCAGATTAAGTTCAATTCAGAAAGACCTTCCTTACACCTCTGACCTACTTAAAAACTGTGGGCTTCCACTTGTTATCCTTATTTTAATTTTTTTTGCATGATATTTGTCACAACTTAGAAGTATATAAATGATTTATAATGCACATAATCTATCATTATTTTTGTTATCTTGGTTTTTGCTTTCCTCGTTGACTTAAAATTCCCAATCAAGTTCCTAGAATGTTTTTAGTCTCCTCAGTGTATTTCAGAATTCTATTAGTATTACTCTCTTCAGATTCTGGTGCCCAGAGGAGAAATCAAGTTTAAGTATGAAATTTAGGATTATGTTTATAAAGATAAAATTTTAAATCCAGGAGAAGGGGCGAAATCACCTAGGAAGAAAATAAAAGGGTCAAGAGAACTCATGACATAGCTTGAGATCATGTAGGCTCTAGTGGGAGATGGGTGAGGTCCAGCTTGGATATTAACTGGCTAACAAGCCAGGATGTCTTAACCTGATTTGATTTCTTCTCTGTGATCTAGACTAGCACATCAAAAACTCTTATCTAATAATCACGTCTGCTTGTCAAAAAGGTACCTCAATATCCATGTGTCCGAAGCTCAATTCCTGGTCTTCTCACCAAATAAATTTTTTCCTCCCTATGTGTCCTTCTTACCACACAGTCACTATGCCAGTCAGAAATGTGGGTTATTTTTGACTCCTCTTTTTCTGTCATCTCTATTCATACATTCAGTTCAGTTCAGTTCAGTTGCTCAGTCGTGTCCAACTCTTTGCGACCCCATGAATTGCAGCACACCAGACCTCCCGGTCCATCACCAACTCCTGGAGTTCACTCAAACTCACATCCATTGAGTCGGTGATGCCATCCAGTCATCTCATCCTCTGTCGTCCCCTTCTCCTGCCCCCGATCCCTCCCAGTATCAGAGTCTTTTCCAATGAACCAAATGTGATAGCATTTTGAAGCCTGTATAAAAAGTATCTGACAGAGAAATTATTTAGTTTGGATAACCAGGTCTGTCTTTCCTGAAGAAATAGTTTTTGACCTGAAGTTGAAAGCATTATTTTCCTCATTTGAGTGGAAGAATGGGGAAGAAGGAAAGTGTCTCTAGAGAACCAAACAGTAGCCTTGAGTAACATGCATAGTTGAGAGAAGGGGACCTCAACATGACTACAACAGAGGGAACAAGAAAAGGGTGTTATATGGGAGGAGGTGGAGAAATTCTGATTGTAAAAATTCTGATTTTAAATACAATAGGGCACAAGTGAAGCATTCTAAGCTGAGGGATGACTAAATTCAGTTAAAAATGTGCAATATCATGTTGGCTACTCTGTGGACTAGGATGCAGGTGGCATATAAAAAGAGCTGTGGGAAAGCTACCTGGAAACTGAATGCACCCTTGTGATAAATGATTGTGGTTTGGACTGAGGTCCTCGCTATGGCAACAGAGACAAGTGGATAGATTCAGATGTGAGTGGTTAAGTTGACCAGCAATTCAACATTTTGCTTTATCTGACATGTTTGCTTGGGCTTCCCACTACTTCCATTGTCTCCTGCTGCTTCTAGTTGGCCAGAGGTCCTGCTATTGCACTTGCACACTGAATGTCTTTTCTCCCCTCCATTGTATATTTTATTTTTTAAACTCTTTGTATTTTATATTTGTGTATAGCCAATTAACAATGTTGTGATGGTTTCAGGTGAACAGGGAAGGGACTTTGCCATACACATACATGTATCCATTCTCCCCCAAACTCCCCTCCCATCCAGGCTGCCACATGACATTGAGCAGAGTTCCATGTGCTCTACAGTAGGTACTTGTTTGTTACCCATTTGTACTCTGAATGTCTTTAACATATTTACCTTGGTCTATACTTTGAACCTTTCCTTGGTGTAATCTCAATCTCTTTACTCAGTCTCAAGCTGCAAATATTTCTCAATATTTCTACCAACTGTTTAAATAATTATTTTCAGATATATTTTTTCTTGAACTCTGTACCTTGATTATTCTCTCACTTTTCTCTGCATCTTTCCCTATTCTTTACACATATACAAGATGCTATTTAAGACCTACATCAAAGTTCATCATTACTGTAAAATTATTCTGAATTTTTTTTTTTTACACCAAATGACCTTTTCTTCCCCTAAAATCACCAATAAGATTGGGTGAATTATTACCTGTTCACTCTCAGTACCATATACCACCCTTTCTTGGTTGTGTTCTGTATCTCAGAGCTGGTCCTTTCCAGTGTGTTTGCCAATCTGCCTTGGCAAATGGCTTCCCTCCATGTGAGGCTAATGGAAGGCAATGGAGGAAGACTGTAAAATGAGAGAAAATAGAAAGTCAGTTATAGATCCTAATATGCTTGTCTGAGTTGCTAGCATTGGAGAAGACCTTACTGCTTCTAAAAGAGATATAGGAGAACCATCATCTTGAATTTGGTATCTCACATTCACAGAGAAGACAAATTGGGCACTAGAACCATAATCTTTAGTATACAGCAAAGACCACTATCTGGAAAGACGATTGTGGTCAGCCCAAAGTTGACCCAATGCCCAATCAATTAGCCTAGACAGCACCATCTAGTCCATAGCACATAGGTATTTCAATTTGTTAATATGGACAGAAGTTGTTTGTTTTTTTCCAAAAATATGAAAAAGATTACTATTTTTATTAAAACTCAGTCCCTAAAATGTTATGTTTGTTGTATCAGGTTCACCACCTGGAAACAGACTTACTGAGTACTTGTTCTTTGGCTCCAGTGTCTTACTTTCTTTTTATTCCCTTGGATTCTCTCCCACATGCTTCAGGTGATGACTTCTTTGGGATTCTAACTTCCTCTTGGAAGCGCATCCTTCATGGTCTTGGACCTACTAGGCATCTTTTACATAGGATTAGTTCTCTTCAGGCAAAAGGCCACTGGGCCATGGTGATATCATCACAGCATCTCAGTGTCCTTCATGACCTAGAGAGCGTAGTGGCCAATGTTAACCTCTGACACGGCTCACCTTTCCCTGTAACATGGTGATTGCAGCGATGAAATTAAAAGATGCCTACTCCTTGGAAGAAAAGTTATGACCAACCTAGATGGCATATTCAAAAGCAGAGACATTACTTTGCCAAAAAAGGTCCATCTAGTCTAGGCTATGGTTTTTCCAGTGGTCATGTATGGATGTGAGAGTTGGACTGTCTCTGTCCAACTGATAGGTCAAACTGTGAGAGTTTGACCTATCAGTTTAGTTCAGCCGCTCAGTCATGTCCAACTCTTTACCACCCCATGAATCCCAGCACACCAGGCCTCCCTGTCCATTATCAATTGCTGGAGTTTACTCAAACTCATGTCCATTGAGTCGGTGATGCCATCCAGCCATCTCATCCTCTGTCATCCCCTTCTCCTCCTTCCTCAATCCCTTCCAGCATCAGAGTCTTTTCCAGTGAGTCAACTCTTTGCATGATGTGGCCAAAGTATTGGAGTTTCAACATTAGCATCAGTCCTTCCAATGCATACTCAGGACTGATCTCCTTTAGAATGGACTGGTTGGATCTCCTTGCAGTCCAAGGGACTCTCAAGAGTCTTCTCCAACACCACAGTTCAAAAGCACCAATTCTTCAGCGCTCAGCTTTCTTCACAGTCCAACTCTCACATCCATACATGACCACTGGAAAAACCATAGCCTGGACTAGACGGACCTTTGTTGGCAAAGTAATGTCTCTGCTTTTCAATATGTCATCTAGGTTGGTCATAACTTTTCTTCCAAGGAGTAGGCATCTTTTAATTTCATGGCTGCAATCACCATCTGCAGTGATTTTGGAGCCCCCCAAAATAAATTCTGACACTCTTTCCACTGTTTTCCCACCTATTTCCCATGAAGTGATGGGACCGGATGCATGATCTTCGTTTTCTGAATGCTGAGCTTTAAGCCAACTTTTTCACTGTCCTCTTTCACTTTCATCAAGAGGCTTTTTAGTTGCTCTTCACTTTCTGCCATAAGGGTGGTGTTATCTGCATATCTGAGGTTATTGATATTTCTCCCAGCAATCTTGATTCCAGCTTGTGCTTCTTCCAGCCCAACATTTCTCATGATGTACGCTGCATAGAAGTTAAATAAGCAGGGTGACAATATACAGCCTTGACGGACTCCTTTTCCTATTTGGAACCAGTCTGTTGTTCCATTTCCAGTTCTAACTGTTGCTTCCTGACTGGCATATAAGTTTCTAAAGAGGCAAGTCAGGTGGTCTGGTATTCCCATCTTTTTCAGAATTTTCCACAGTTTTTTGTGATCCACACAGTCAAAGGCTTTGGCGTAGTCAATAAAGCAGAAATAGAAGTTTTTCTGGAACTCTCTTGCTTTTTCCATGATCCAGTGGATGTTGGCAATTTGATCTCTGGTTCCTCTGCCTTTTCTAAAACCAGCTTGAACATCAGAAAGTTCACGGTTCACATATTGCTGAAGCCTGGCTTGGAGAATTTTGAGCATTACTTCATTAGTTCGTGAGATGAGTGCAATTGTGTGGTAGTCTGAGCATTCTTTGGCATTGCCTTTCTTTGGGATTGGAATGAAAATTGACCTTTTCTTGTCCTGTGGCCACTGCTGAGTTTTCTAAATTTGCTGGCATATTGAGTGCAGCACTTTCACAGCATCATCTTTCAGGATTTGGAATAGCTTAACTGGAATTCCATCACCTCCACTAGCTTTGTTCCTAGTGATGCTTTCTAAGGCCCACTTGACTTCACATTCCAGGATGTCTGGCCCCAGGAGAGTGATCACACCATCATGATTATCTTTGTCATGAAGATCTTTTTTGTACCGTTCTTCTGTGTATTCTTGCCATCTCTTCTTAATATCTTCTGCTTCTGTTAGGTTCATGCCATTTCTGTCCTTTATCGAGCCCATCTTTGCATAAAATGTTCCCTTGGTATCTCTAATTTTCTTGAAGAGATCTCTAGTCTTTCCCATTCTGTTGTTTTCCTCTATTTCTTTGCATTGATATCTGAGGAAGGCTTTCTGATCTCTCCTTGCTATTTTTTGGAACTCTGCATTCAGAGGCTTATATCTTTTCTTTTCTCCTTTCCTTTTCACTTCTCTTCTTTTCACAGCTATTTGTAAGGCCTCCCCAGACAGCCATTTTGCCTTTTTGCATTTATTTTCCATGGGGATGGTCTTGATCCCTGTCTCCTGTACAGTGTCATGAACCTCCATCCATAGTTCATGGTGTTGCAAGAGGGCATCAGAGGGCAGACACACTGAAACAATAGTCACAGAAAACTAATCAATCACACTAGGACCACAGCCTTGTCTAACTCAGTGAAACTAAGCCATGCAGTGTGGGGCCACCAAGATGGGTCGGTCATGGTGGAGAGGTCTGACAGAATGTGGTCCACTGGAGAAGGGAATGGCAAACCACTTCAGTATTCTTGCCTTGAGAACTCCATGAACAGTATGAAAAGGCAAAATGATAGGATACTGAAAGAGGAACTCCCCAGGTCAGTAGGTGTCCAATATGCTACTGGAGATCAGTGGAGAAATAACTCCAGAAAGAGTGAAGGGATGGAGCCAAAGCCAAAACAATACCCAGCTGTGGATGTGACTGGTGATAGAAGCAAGATCCGATGCTGTAAAGAGCAATATTGCATAGGAACCTGGAATGCCAGATCCATGAATCAAGGCAAATTGGAAATGGTTAAACAAGAGATGGCAAGAGTGAATGTCGACATTCTAGGAATCAGTGAACTGAAATGGACTGGAATGGGTGAATTTAACTCAGATGACCATTATATCTACTACTGTAGGTAGGAATCCCTTAGAAGAAATGAAGTAGCCATCATGATCAACAAGAGTCCAAAATGCAGTACTTGGATACAACCTCAAAAGCTACAGAATGATCTCTGTTGGTTTCCAAGGCAAACCATTCAATATCACAGTAATCCAAGTCTATGCCCCAACCAGTAACGCTGAAGTAGCTGAAGTTGAACGGTTCTATGAAGACCTACAAGACATTGTAGAACTAACACCCAAAAAAGATGTCCTTTTCATTATAGGGGACTGGAATGCAAAAAAGGAAGTCAAGAAACACCTGGAGTAACAGGCAAATTTGGCATTGGAATACCCAATGAAGCAGGGCAAAGGCTAACAGAGTTTTGCCAAGAGAACGCACTGGTCATAACAAATACACTCTTCCAACAACACAAGAGAAGACTCTACACATGGACATCACCAGATGGTCAACACTGAAATCAGATTGATTATATTTTTTGCAGCCAAAGATGGAGAAGCTCTATACAGTCAGCAAAAACAAGACCGGGAGCTGACTGTGGCTCAGATCATGAACTCCTTATTGCCAAATTCAGACTTAAATTGAAGAAAGTAGGGATAACCACTAGACCACTGTATAATAGTTTCTTGATAGATAAATATTGGTAATCTGTCTAGAGCATATAGCAATGTTTTTTTAACAAATACAGTTCCTACTTTCAAAAAAATCCCCAGAAGCCATGTTGACATGTGATCTGTACATGTGAATTTGAAAGTTTGAAGCAACATCCTAAGAAATAGGTTTTACTTCAAGCACTTCTGTAATGTGAGATAGGGCACAATAAGAGAATAAATTTTTTTTGCCCTTTATAAAGATATTTTTAGGTTACCCTTGAAAGATATTATTTTTTTCCGATTTTGAAGTTTTGAAAAGAATGTCTCCATCAAAAGTGATAACAGAAGGCATTAACAAGACACATTAACAAAACACATTTCTTCCGAGAAAGTTACTCAGGAGTGTCATGCCTCCTGGGTTCTAGCTTTGTATAGATTTCCTATTTGTTGTAATTAAAAACAGAAAAAGGCAGTATCAAAAGAAACTTAATAAAAGCAAGAGCTATTGATGGTTGAAGAAGAAATCATATACTTTAAGAATTGGACTTTGAGCAAATTCAGACAAATAAAACAGCATGCAATCAGTATACTGGTTTAATTCAAGGAAGTGCTTCATTTGGTGTGAAGAAGCAAAGGATATAGAAATAAGCAACAATAGGCAGGCCTATCTCTTGGAAAGGAGAGATTCATATTGAGATGATAACTCTCTTTCTATGTGAAGACTCCGACTTTTGGCTTTTTGGCAAGAAGTCATTAACACTACAATCACACCGTGATTATTCTTACTTATTATAATTCAAAATAGCATATCTAAAATTATGTGTACACAATACACTAAATACTTTTCATTTAGTTCTCAATCATCTTACTGTGTCCATATGGGGGTTGTTTTGACTAGGATCCTGGCATGATAGATCCAACTAAGGTTACAAGAATTGTTCTCCAAAGACTGCTTACAGAAACACTGTTAAAGTTTATATTTTTGGCCATTTCAATTGTGTGTGACTTCTTTAAATTCCGGAGCATGTATCTTAGCGCCCATTTATATGGTTTTTTTTTTTTGTCTACGTGTGAATGCATATATATCCTTAGAAACTTTCTGCAAACTCTTCCTGAATTAATGGCATTTGTGCATTTGCTGGTTGTTAAGTCATGCTCTTAGGAGATGTGTGTTCCTCCCTTAATTATTATTTTCCACTTCTAACCAGAGAAATTCCAGTGGGGATGAAGTGATTTTAAAAGAAAATTAGTGGTATTTTGCAATTTTCTAGTTTAATCTATGGTTAAGATCAACATATATTCCTGGAATTTGGGGGAAAATGAGTAGAATTTTGGCTTTGTTGTCTTTACCACCAATGATTCAATAAAACCATTTTTTTCTTATAGACAGAAGAAACCAATATTTATACCTCAAAAGAGCTGACATAGCAACTGGATTTATTTCTAAATTTATCACAAGCATAAACGACTATGATTACTGTTAAAAATAAGTTGGTTGAGGCTTGAAGGGCAACTAATTGAATGAAAAAATAATTTTCCACAACCTTATGACTAAATGTATCTTATTGGATATTATTAAGACTTGCAAAACTGAAGTGCTTTCTGGTTCCTGAAGGCTTCCCTGATGGCTCAGAAGGTAAAGAATCCATCTGCAATGCTGGAGACCCAGGATAGTTGGGTTCAATCCCTGGGTCGGGAAGATCACCTGGAGGAGGTCATGGCAACACACAACAGTATTCTTACCTGAAAAGTCCTGTGGACAGAGGAACCTGGTCCAAAGGGTCAGAGTCAGATAGGACTGAGCAACTAACCACATATCCAGTTACTGAAGAGTTTTCCTAAGTCTTTCAGGCTTCTGTTTCTTTTTTGATAAACTATATTTGCTTAATCTTTATTTCCTATCTAAAGATTTTCCCCCCCATTAGTTTCAAAAACCATTACTTTGGCCTTGTGAGAAGGGAATTCTTCTTTTAAACATATTACAATAAGCAACCATATTAACATCAATATAATAAGAATATATTAAAATATCATTTGAAACCATTAGAATATAAACATTTAACTTAATTATACATGGCACCCCACTCCAGTGCTCTTGCCTGGAAAAGCCCACGGACGGAGGAGCCTGGTGGGCTGCAGTCCATGGGGTCGCTAGGAGTCGGACACGACTGAGCGACTTCACTTTCACTTTTCACTTTCCTGCATTGGAGAAGGAAATGGCAAACCGCTCCCGTGTTCTTGCCTGGAGAATCCCAGGGATGGGGGAGCCTGGTGGGCTGCCGTCTATGGGGTCACACAGAAGCAGACACGACTGAAGCGACTTAGCAGCAGCATGCTAGTTAGAGCAGGAATTTGGAGGCAAAATTTATTTTGGATTTGGCTATATTTTTAATACTGTGAGCTTGAAGAGACTCTCTAACCTTGATTTCCAGTTGAAAATAAAATTAAAAAGCCCCCAAATAACAAAAATTTTATAGTACAAGTTGCTTCACTTACTAGGTGTTGATTCATTTTATTATACATAAATAACTTTTTAATCATGCCGATTCAAAATACAGTTTTTAGTATAGTATAGGAACAGCCTCTTTCTCTGTTTATCCTACTTCAAAAATGCACATATGTTATTTATCTTCTAGTGGGCAAATGGTACAATTTAAGAGGATTAAATATTTTTCTTAATATTCTTTCTGCCGAAGCTTCTAAAATGATTTGGGGATGATCATTCTTGTTGGCTACGAGTCAATTTGAACCAATCAATACAAATCAGTGCTCATATTATTCTTTTGCTTTAGAGTCGAGAGATGATTTGTTGATCTCTGAAAATTTCATAGGGAGGGACTGTTTGCCAATTTTAAGGCAGCTCTGATCCTGATGTTATCTTGCTCCAGAATCTTTAAAGGTTTCATGTTGCTCTGGAAATGAAACATACATTTCTCAGTCAGGAATGCATAACCCTGGTCTGAAAGGCAGACCTCATTCAGTTTGTTGCCCTATCTTCCCATCTTTCCCATGCTGCAGGCCAATGAGAGGATTCCACTTTTCCCAAACACACTTCCTCCTCTCTTAACACAACTCTTTTAAAGTAGTTTTACTTGTTTCATGGCCCATCCTCAAGTTCAAATTCTTATTTTTTTTTAATTGAAGGATAATTGCTTTACAGAATTTTCTTGTTTTCTCTCAAACCTCAACATGAAACAGCCATAGGTATACATATGTCCCCTCCCTCTTAAAATTCCCTCCCATCTTCCTCCCCTTCCCACCCCTCTAGGTTGATACAGAGCCCCTGTTTGAGTTCCCTGAGACATACAGCAAATTCCCATTGCCTATCTATTTTACATAAGATAATGTAAGTTTCCATGTTACTCTCTCCATACATCTCACCTTCTCCCTTCTCTCTGTGTTCATAAGTCTGTTCTCCATGTCTCTTTCTCCACTGCTGCCCTGCAAATAAATTCTCCCGTACCATCTTTCTAGATTCTGTATATGTGCGTTAAATTCAGATCAGATCAGTCGCTCAGTTGTGTCCGACTCTTCGACCCCATGAATCCCAGCACGCCAGGCTTCCCTGTCCATCACCAACTCCCGGAGTTCACCCAGACTCACATCCATCAAGTCAGTGATGCCATCCAGCCATCTCATCCTCTGTTGTCCCCTTCTCCTCCTGTCCCCAATCCCTCCCAGCATCGGGGTCTTTTCCAATGAATCAACTCTTCACATGAGGTGGCCAAAGTACTGGAGTTTGAGCTTTAGCATCATTCCTTCCAAATAACACCCAGGGTTGATCTCCTTCAGAATGGACTGGTTGGATCTCCTTGCAGTCCAAGGGACTCTCAAGAGTCTTCTCCAACACCACAGTTCAAAAGCATCAATTCTTCAGTGCTCAGCCTTCTTCACAGTCCAACTCTCACATCCATACATGACCACAGGAAAAACCATAGCCCTGACTAGACGAACCTTTGTTGGCAGAGTAATGTCTCTGCTTTTGAATATGCTATCTAGGTTGGTCATAACTTTCCTTCCAAGGAGTAAGCGTCTTTTAATTTCATGGCTGCAGTCACCATCTGTAGTGATTTTGGAGCCCAGAAAAATAAAGTCTGACACTGTTTCCACTGTTTCCCCATCTATTTCCCATGAAGTGATGGGACCGGATGCCATGATCTTCGTTTTCTGAATATTGAGCTTTAAGCCAACTTTTTCACTCTCCACTTTCACTTTCGTCAAGAGGCTTTTGAGTTCCTCTTCACTTTCTGCCATAAGGGTGGTGTCATCTGCATATCTGAGGTTATTGATATTTCTCCTGGCAATCTTGATTCCAGCTTGTGTTTCTTCCAGGCCAGCGTTTCTCATGATGTACTCTGCATAGAAGTTAAATAAACAGGGTGACAATATACAGCCTTGACGAACTCCTTTTCCTATTTGGAACCAGTCTGTTGTTCCATGTCCAGTTCTAACTGTTGCTTCCTGATCTGCATACAAATTTCTCAAGAGGCAGATCAGGTGGTCTGGTATTCCCATCTCTTTCAGAATTTCCCACAGTTTATTGTGACCCACACAGTCAAAGGCTTTGGCATAGTCAATAAAGCAGAAATAGATGTTTTTTTGGAACTCTCTTGCTTTTTCTATGATCCAGTGGATGTTGGCAATTTGATCTCTGGTTCCTCTGACTTTTCTAAAACCAGCTTGAACATCAGAAAGTTCACGGTTCACATATTGCTGAAGCCTGGCTTGGAGAATTTTGAGCATTACTTCATTAGTTCGTGAGATGAGTGCAATTGTGTGGTAGTTTGAGCATTCTTTGGCATTGCCTTTCTTTGGGATTGGAATGAAAACTGACCTTTTCCAGTCCTGTGGCCACTGCTGAGTTTTCTAAATTTGCTGGCATATTGAGTGCAGCACTTTCACAGCATCATCTTTCAGGATTTGAAATAGTTCAACTGGAATTCCATCACCTCCACTAGCTTTGTTCGTAGTGATGCTTTCTAAGGCCCACTTGACTTCACATTCCAGGATGTCTGGCTCTAGGCCAGTGATCACACCATCGTGATTATCTAGGTCGTGAAGATCTTTTTTGTATAGTTCTTCTGTGTATTCTTGCCATCTCTTCTTAATATCTTCTGCTTCTGTTAGGTCCATACCATTTCTGTCCTTTAGCAAGCTCATCTTTGCATGAAATATTCCTTTGGTATCTCTAATTTTCTTGAAGAGATCCCTAGTCTTTCCCATTCTGTTGTTTTCCTCTATTTCTTTGTATTGATTGCTGAAGAAGGCTTTCTTATCTCTTCTTGTTTTCTTTAGAACTCTGCATTCAGATGCTTATATCTTCTCTTTTCTCCTTTCCTTTTCACTTCTCTTCTTTTCACAGCTATTTGTAAGGCCTCCCCAGATCGCCATTTTGCTTTTTTGCACTTCTTTTCCATGGGAATGGTCTTGATCCCTGTCTCCTGTACAATGTCATGAACCTCCGTCCATAGTTCATCCGGCACTCTATCTATCAGATCTAGGCCCTTAAATCTATTTCTCACTTCCACTGTATAATCATAAGGGATTTGATTTAGGTCATACCTGAATGATCTAGTGGTTTTCCCTACTTTCTTCAACTTAAGTCTGAATTTGGCAATAAGGAGTTCATGGTCTGAGCCACAGTCAGCTCCTGGTCTTGTTTTTGCTGACTGTATAGAGCTTCTCCATCTTTGGCTGCAAAGAATATAATCAATCTGATTTTGATGTTGACCATCTGGTGATGTCCATGTATCGAGTCTTCTCTTGTGTTGTTGGAAGAGGGTGTTTGTTATGACCAGTGCATTTTCTTGGCAAAACTCTGTTAGCCTTTGCCCTGCTTCATTCCATATTCCAAGGCCAAATTTGCCTGTTACTCCAGGTGTTTCTTGACTTCCTACTTTTGCATTCCAGTCCCCTATAATGAAAAGGACATCTTTTTTGGGTGTTAGTTCTAAAAGGTCTTGTATTTCTTCATAGAACTGTTCAACTTCAGCTTCTTCAGCATAGACTTGGTTGGGGCATAGACTTGGATTACTGTGATATTGAATGGTTTGCCTTGGAAACCAACAGAGATCATTCTGTCATTTTTGAGATTGCATCCAAGTACTGCATTTCGGACTCTTTTGTTGACCATAATGGTCACTCCATTTCTTCTGAGGGACTCCTGCCCGCAGTAGTAGATATAATGGTCATCTGAGTTAAACTCACCCATTCCAGTCCATTTCAGTTCACTGATTCCTAGAATGTCGACATTCACTCTTGCCATCTCTTGTTTAACCATTTCCAATTTGCCTTGATTCATGGATCTGGCATTCCAGGTTCCTATGCAATATTGCTCTTTACAGCATCGGATCTTGCTTCTATCACCAGTCACATCCACAGCTGGGTACTGTTTTGGCTTTGGCTCCATCCCTTCACTCTTTCTGGAGTTATTTCTCCACTGATCTCCAGTAGCATATTGGGCACCTACTGACCTGGTGAGTTCCTCTTTCAGTATCCTATCATTTTGCCTTTTCATACTGTTCATGGGGTTCTCAAGGCAAGAATACTGAAGTGCATTAATATGCAATATTTATCTTTCTGACTTACTTCACTCTGTATCATATGCTCTAGGTTCATTTTGGATCTCTGAAATGAGATGTAGTTATAGTAACCTTTGAACTCCAATAATATGTTTATTATATTGTTGGGGATTCTTATGTCTGAAATTAAGAGCTATTTATACACTTACATTTTAGGATCTTGAGGATGGCATCTTTCTCATTTTGGCATTCCTTTTGTATCTACCACAGTGCTTTACACATAACCAATGGGAAGACCTTAAACCCTGAATGTCAGGGTATGTGGGGGGCCAGTTTCACTATGTAACTGTGCTATAGATAGATATTGTGTACAAAGAGGGCAGGATAACTATTTTTGCTTACAGTAGTTATGCAGGTCACACAAAAGATAAGAACTTTGATCAGTGACATGAACTAGGATCATGTGTTTTGCCACAAGGAGCATAGAAGGTTATTTTCCTGGTAGAGATAAAAAAAGTACACAAATGAAGTAATACATAGAAAAGGAGGGTCATTTTACCTGAAGCCCAGATTTTGTGAGAAGATGTGAATTATAAGAGGTAAGATCAAAATGGCAATTTGGGGACAAGTGTGAAGGCCTGTATACAGTGTATAAAATTTGGAATTCAACCTCAAAGCAACTAGAAGGAGATGAAGGTGTGAAAAGTGGGTATGTGATGGCATAAGATTTGTTTCTTGGTGAGTTGGGAATTCTGGCAGCAGTGAGGCAGGGAAACCAGTGACTGGCATGGGTCTTCAACCAGTTGACAATTTCCATTCAATCTACATTTTTTGGTAACACACAATAGCAAAGCAACTAATTAAATTAGCACCCATAATCACCTGGAAGGCCACATCCATTGACTATTAGACTTTAGAAGGGTTCAAACAAGGGCAAAGCGTACTATCTGAGTGTGGTGTATATTGATTGAAACACTGCACTTAGTATATAATTTCAAATTTCTAAAAGAAAGAAGTACCTATTGTTGTACACAGCTTAGTGTTTTAAAAAGAAAATGAAATTCTAATGGCCGTAAAAGGGGAGATGCACCTTCCGAAAGTCTGGAAAGGCAATTTTAGGTGAAGAGGCCATCTCAGATCACGTACAGAGCTTCTAGGCTGCAAGCAGAAGCAGGGTCTCTATTTCTCAATTCACTTCCTCATCACTAGGCTAGTTCAATGTGCTGTTGATCTAGATAATGTGAATTTTGGGTCACATTCTCTGACTCTGCTGCCTGAATCTGCCATCAACCTCTGATACCACTTCTCCTTTCTTCTGTCAACACTCATCCTTTTATTCAGCTTTCTAGTTCTTAAAATATGTGCACCACACACATTTCCTGTTAAAAATACTATTTTTGAAGAGTGATATCCTTATTCATTTTTTATGATTCATAACTTTCTTCAGCCAGGCATGCCCCTTAGAACTGCTTGGCAGATCAGTTATCTAAACCAGTTTTTATCCCAATAAAAATGGGTCTAAACGATTGCTGCCGTGGGGGAGATTGCACGAGTGTTAGAAAACAGAACAGGGCAGCTGTCTTAGGTTGTGAGCTAGATGGACCCTGGGGCAATAGAAGGAGACTTTATGATCTCCAAGTCCTTCATTATGCCAACTACTAGCTGAACTGCCTTGAAGTTCCTCTGACTACTTATAAATGACAAGTTCAGGTTAATAGTGAAGGATTTTGTTCCAAGTTGTAACCAGGACTTTTAAATGTCTCTCACCCAAAGATTAAGGAATCCAACTTAAGTCTGATTAACACAGAGGAGGAAAGAATCCAACTCAATGGTGGGCTCAGTCAGAAAGTGATGCCATTTTGTTGCCATCTCTTTGGGAATGTTTTTATTTTTAGCCATACCTTCCAGTAAAAGTCTGTCCTGTCTGAACATCAACATCAATGCCAAGCAAATGAAATTTGGATACAGCTCCAAGCCTTTAGTTTCTATTTTTATAACAAAATCTGCCCATAGCTGCCTGTTTACATTACTTTCATCCTATCTGGGCTTGACAGATGCTGTATATTAGGATAAAAAAGAGAGAGAGATAAGGGGTAGGAATAGGAAAAATGAAGTATGTGTACAAATTCGATGTCTCTGAAAAATTTCTGAAGATGTAAATTTAAAAGACCAGAAAAGTTTTCAGAACTGCAGGCTTGTGTTCTCAAGTGAATTTCTTTTCATATACTTTTAAAGTCTACTTTTTTTCTAAGGAATGCTCATTTTTCATTAAAACGTAAATCAATCAGTTCAGTACAGTTCAGCTGCTCAGTCGTGTCTGACTCTTTGTGACTCTATGAACTGCAGCATGCCAGGCCTCCCAGTCCATCACCAACTCCCGGAGTCCACCCAAAACCACGTCCATTGTGTCAGTGATGTCATCCAACCATCTCATCCTCCATCATCCCCTTCTCCCCCTGCCCTCAATCTTTCCCAGCATCAGGGTCTTTTCAAATGAGTCAGCTCTTTGCATCAGGCGGCCAAAGTACTGGAGTTTCAGCTTCAGCATCAGTCCTTCCAGTGAGCACCCAGGGCTTATCTCCTTCAGAATGGACTGGTGGGATCTCCTTGCAGTCCAAGGGACTCTCAAGAGTCTTCTCCAACAGCACAGTTCAAAAGCATCAATTCTTCAGTGCTCAGCTTTCTTTATAGTCCCAATCTCACATCCATACATGACTACTGGAAAAACCATAGCCTTGACTAGATGGACCTTTGTTGACAAAGTAATGTTTCTGCTTTTTAATATACTGTCTAGCTTGGTCATAACTTTTCTTCCAAGGAGCAAGCATCTTTTGATTTCATGGCTGCAGTCACCATCTGCAGTGATTTTGGAGCCCCCAAAACAAAGTCAGCCATTGTTTCCACTGTTTCCCCACCTATTTCCTATGAAGTGATGGGACCAGATGCCATGATCTTAGTTTTCTGAATGTTGAGCTTTAAGCCAACTTTTTCACTCTCCTCTTTCACTTTCATCAAGAGGCTTTTTAGTTCTTCCTCACTTTCTGGCATAACGGTGGTGTCATCTGCATATCTGAGGTTATTGATATTTCTCCTGCAATCTTGATTCCAGCTTGTGCTTCTTCCAGCCCAGCATTTCTTATGATGTACTCTGCATATAAGTTAAATAAGCAGGGTGACAATATACAGCTTTGACGAACTCCTTTTCCTATTTGGAACCAGTCTGTTGTTCCATGTCCAGTTCTAACTGTTACTTCCTGACCTCATACAGGTTTCTCAAGAGGCAGGTCAGGTGGTCTGGTATTCCCATCTCTTTCAGAATTTCCCACAGTTTACTGTGATCCACACAGTCAAAGGCTTTGGCATAGTCAATAAAGCAGAAACAGATGTTTTTCTGGAACTCTCTTGCTTTTTCGATGATCCAATGGATGTTGGCAATTTGATCTCTGGTTCTTCTGCCTTTTCTAAAACCAGCTTGAACATCTGGAAGTTCACAGTTCATGTATTGCTGAAGCCTGGCTTGGAGAATTTTGAGCATTACTTTCCTAGCGTGTGAGATGAATGCAGTTGTGTGGTAGTTTGAGCATTCTTTGGCATTGCCTTTCTTTGGGATTGGAATGAAAACTGACCTTTTCCAGTCCTGTGGCCACTGCTGAGTTTTCCAAATTTGCTGACATATTGATAGGTTTCTGTAAGTGGGGGATTAGTTTGTGTAACATGTACCAACTTCAAATTTCATAAGAACTTTAAAGAATTCAGTTTTATGATTGTGACCAAATTTTACTTTTTCATTAAGTAGTCGGAGATTTGATCTGTGGGAATTTGTGATTTGGGGGATATAAAAAGTTAATTTTTATGGAGTCATAATAACTATGTGCTTTTTTTTGCTATGAAGTAATCCTTTGGAGTAGAAGTAAATGTCAAATGACAGCAGTGGAAAAAGAATTGGTTAGGTGGCAACTTTTGCTATGAAAGAAAATACATTCTCTTTGCCATGGACAATTCAGTTGTTACTGTGCTCAGGGTTCTGGCATATTAAACTAGTAAGCTGGCAAGTTCTGAGTCAGTAATTTTTCTTATTTTTTTTTCTGATTAGTTTATTTTCTTATATTAGCCAATATAAAATGCATATGTGATTTTCTAATATAAAGAACACATACACACACATACTCTCTGTGCCAATAAATTCCAAGCCAAAAAACCACATATATGTGGCAAGCTTCATGACTAGTGCCCAGGAGATAGTGCCAAAATCTAGTTTCTATGAACTAGTAGCTAGGAAATTGGGTTCAGCTATGCTGTGATTCATGGGGTCACAAAGAGTCAGACACGACTGAGGGACTGAACTGAACTGATTCTTGCCCTCAGACTCATATAACTGTAGTCTCTTAACATGGTTGCTTGTGTGTTCAGCTGTGTCCATTCTTTGTGAACACATAGCCTGGAGTCCGCCAGGCTTCTCTGTCCATGTGATTTTCCTGGCAAGAATACTGAAGTAGGTTGCCAGTTCCTCCTCCAGGGGATCTTCTCAATGCAAAGATCAAACCCATGTCTCCGGCATCTCCTACATTGGTAGGTGGAATCTTTACCACTGAGCCACTTGGGAAGATGCTCTTATGTGGTTACCAGATGTGAATTTCCAATCTTTTCTTTGACATTTCATACTGAATGAGGTTTTGAACTTCTAACTGGCCCAGGGACCTCTTATAGATTAAATTGTTTGTGTTTATTTTAAATTAGTATGTTGAAATCTAATCCCCAAGGACCACTGGAAGGTGATTAGGCCATGAGGGTGGAGTCCTCATGAATGGGATTCATGCTCTTGTAAAAGAAGCCTCTGAGAGCTTCCTTGTCCTTTTTACCATGTGATGACACAGTGAGAAAGACACCATCTGTGAACCAGGGAGCTCCCTCTCACCAGACACCAAATCTTCCAGAGCCTTGATCTTGAGCTTCCTAGCCTCCAGAACAGTGAGAAATAAATTTGTTGTTTAGAAGCCTTCAGTATATGGTATTCTATTATAGCAACCCAAAGAGTCTAAGACAGTACTTTAAACTCTCCTATTCTTCCAAACCATACTCCAGTTACTCTCTAAAAGCACGGCTTGGATAAGGTGCTCCATGAAGCCCTTCGGTGTTTCTGCACACACACATACACTCCCCACCCAGTTTTATTGAGATATTATTGACATGTAACCTATGTAAGTTTAAGGTGCACAACATAATTTTGCACACTTATAACTGTGAAATGATTGTTACAATAGTGTTAGTCAACACCTCTCCATCCTCTCATGTATTTGTATTTACTCTTCTTTTCATTATTGTTGTTTTGATAGTGTTTGAGATCTATTCTCTTAACAACTTTTATTGACTTTTATTGTCACTCTGCTTATTTAACTTATATGCAGAGTACATCATGAGAAATGCCTGGCTGGATGAAGCACAAGCTGGAATCGAAATTGCCTGGAGAAATATCAATAACCTCAGATATGCAGATGACACCACCCTTATGGCAGAAAGTGAAGAAGCACTAAAGAGCCTGTTGATGAAAATGAAAGAGGAGAATGAAAAAGTTGGCTTAAAATTCAACATTCAGAAAACTAAGATCATGGCATCTGGTCCCATCATTTCATGGCAAATAGATGGGACAACAGTGGAAACAGTGTCAGACTTTATTTTTCTGGGCTCCAAAATCACTGCAGATGGTGACTGCAGCCATGAAATTAAAAGACACTTGCTCCTTGGAAGAGAAACTATGACCAACCTAGACAGCTTATTAAAAAGCAGAGACATTGGATTTAGGGCCCACCTGAAATCCTGGATGATTTCATCTCAAGATCCTTAACTGGGCTTCCCTTGTGGCTCAGTGGTAAAGAATCCACCTGCAAATGCAGCAAACATGGGTTCCATTCCTGGTCTGGGAAGATCCCACATGCCGTGCAGCAACTGAGCCTGTGCACCACGACTATTGAGCCTGTGCTTTGAAGCCTGGGAGCTGCAACTACTGAAGCCCACATGCCTAGAGCTTGTGCTCTGCAACAAGAGAAGTCACCACAATGAGAAGCCTGTGCACCACAGCTAGAGAGTAGCCCCCAGTTGCTGCAACTAGAGAAAAGCATGAAGACTCAGCATAGCCGTAAATAAATAAAGCTTTTATTTAAAAAAAAAAAAAAAGAAAAAAAGGTCCTTACCCAACTTCATCTGCAAAGACTCTGCTTCCAAATAAGGTCATATCCTGAGGTTTGGGGAAATGGGATTTTTTTTTTTTTGGGGGGGGGGGACAATATTCCACCCACTACTTTTGCTATTACCAACCTAGACAGCATATTAAAAAGCAGAGACATTATTTGCCAACAAAGTTCTGTCTAGTCAAAGCTATGGTTTTTCCAGTAGTCATGTATGGATGTGAGAGTTGAACTATAAAAAAAGCTGAGTGCTGAAGAATTGATGCTTTTGAACTGTGGTGTTGGAGAAGACTCTTGAGAGTCCCTTGGACTGCAAGGCGATCCAACCAGTCCATCCTAAAGGAGATCAGTCTTGACTATTCATTGGAAGAACTGATGCTGAAGCTGAAACTCCAATCATTTGGCCACCTGATGTGAAGAACTGGCTCACTGGAAAAGACTCTGTTGCTGGGAAAGGTTGGAGGTAGGAGGAGAAGCAGACGACAGAGGATGAGATGGTTGCACCAACTTGATGGACATGAGTTTGAGTAAGCTCTGGGAGTTGGTGAAGGACAGGGAAACCTGGTGCTTTGCAGTCCATGGGGTCGCAAAGAGTTGGACATGACTGAGCGACTGAACTGAACTAAATTGTTACCATGATAGTCACCATTGTTATTCTGCATAATAAAAATCAGCCTTTACTTTTCATTTTATTTTACCTGTAAAATTATATAATTAAACTAAGCATAGCATCTGGCATCATTTATTGTAAGATCATCTGAGAAGCTCTGCTAAGTTTGGAGCCAATATATCATACTTCTATAATTAAAATTATACGCAATTGTCTTTTCATAAAAAATAAAAAGCAGAGACATTACTTTGCCAACACGGGTCTGTCTAGTCAAAGCTATGGTTTTTCCAGTAGTCATGTATGGATGTGAGAAATGGACTATAAAGAAAGCTGAGTGCCAAAGAATTGATGCTTTTGAACTGTGGTGTTGGAGAAGACTCTTGAGAGTCCCTTGGACTGCAAGGAGATCCAACCAGTCAGTCCTAAAGGAAATCAGTCCTGAATATTCATTGGAAGGACTGAGGTTGAACTGAAACTCCCATGCTTTGGCCTCCTGATGTGAAGAACTGCCCTATTTGAAAAGATCCTGACACTGAGAAAGATTGAGGGCAGGAGGAGAAGGGGATGACAGAGGATGAGATGGTTGGATGGCATCATCGGCTTGATGGACATGAGTTTGAGTAAGCTCTGGGAGTTGGTGATGGACAGGGAAGCCTGGCTGCTGCAGTGCATGGGGTTGCAAAGAGTCGGACACAACTGACTGACTGAACTGAACTGACTGAACAACTTTCAAGTATATAGTACAATATTATTAATTATAGTCACTGGGTGGTACATTAGAGCTCCAGAACTTATTGATCTTATAGCTAGATATTCTTAGTCTTTCCCTAACATCTTATTTCCACCACTCTCCAGTCTCTGACAACCACCATTCTACTTCTCCTTCACCATTCTATGAGTTGAGTTTTTTTAGGGTCCACCTTTAATTGATATCATAGAGTATTTGTCTTTCTCTGTCTTATTTGTTTCACTTAGAATAATGCCTTTGAGGTCCATTCATGATGTTGCAAAAGGTAGGATTTCCTCCTTTTTATGACTGAATAATATGTGATGCAAAGAGCTGACTCATTTGAAAAGACCCAGATGTGGGGAAAGATTGAGGGCAGGAGAAGGGGACGACAGAGGATGAGATAGTTGGATGGCATCACCAACTCGATAGATATGAGTTTGGGTGAACTCTGGGAGTTGCTGATGGACAGGGAGGCCTGGCATGCTGCATTTCATGGGGTTGCAAAGAATCAGACACGACTGAGCAACTGAACTGAACTGAATATTCCATCATATATATACCTTATCTTTTTTTATCCATTCATTTGTCATTGGACACTAGGTATTTTCTATGTGAATGGAAATACCTTAGCTTTTGTGAATCATGCTTCTATGAACATGGGGTGCCAATATATCTTTGAGATAGTGATTTTATTTCCTTCAGATGTATAACCAAAAGTGGGATTGCTGGCTCATTTTCTAGTTCTGTTTTTAATTTATTGAGAAACCTTCATAGTGCTTTCCATAGTGGCTGTACTGATTTGCATTTCTACCAATTGTGGATTCCCATTCTCCACAACCTCACTTGTCTGTTATCTTGATAGTACCTATTCTAACAGATGTGAGGTTATATCTCATTTTGACTTTGATTTGCATTTCCCTGATCATTAGTAATGTTTTTTGAGCATCATTTCATGTACCTGTTGGTCATTTGTATGTCTTCTTTGGGAAAATGTCTATGCTGTTCCTCTGCCGTTTAAAATTCAGATTCCTTTTTTTTTTCCTAGTGAGTTGTATGAGTCTCTTACATATTTTGGATATTAACCCCTTATCAGATATACAGTTTGAAAATATTTTGTCCCATTATATAGGTTGTTTTTTCATTTTCTTGATTGTTTTTTGTGCTGTCGAGAAGCCTTTTAGTTTGATGGCTTCTGTAGTTCTCAAAGAACAAAGCAAAACTTCCAAGTATGTCATTCTTGGAACTTCTAGAATGGATTCAAAAGATCTTTACAACATTTTTTATTATATTCCTATAAGGTTATTCTTGAACAAGTGTGTTTTCCACTCTTTCCAAAGAGATGACATGGAATTTAATGAATGCATGCCATTTACTTCATTATCAGACCATTAACTTCATCTTCCAAACCTCTCTCAAGTTTTTTGTGATGTATGTCTTGGTACTTTCAGTTAGAAATAATGTTTAAATATACATAGCATTAAAAAAGTGCTATGGATATTGAAAAAGATATCTAAAGCTATGTCTGACACAAAAAGAACAAACTTGTCTTTTTTGTAAGAAAAACACTTTCAACTCCCATTTTTCTTTTGTCTTTTCTACTAAGAAGAATGATCTCTGTCCTGACAAGAAGAGCATAGACAGGTTATGAGAGAAATGATGTACAAGACCTCAGTAACAGAGATAATTTGAATTGTTTTCAGAGGAATATCTTCTCCCGCATATAATTTACCTTTGATATGATAAAAGAATTCAAGGTGTTATTGGATACTCATTGTTTAATCATATATTGTATCATACGAATAGGATGCTGCTTCTAAAGTCTTATCATGTCATTCTTTCATTAAAATCCTTCAAATGTTTTTCATCCTTGCATATAGAGTTTTTTTTTTTTTTAACATCTTCTTCCTTTTTATTTCTCTAACTTCATTTTTTGTCACTGTCCATTTTCTTTAAGGTCAAAGCCTTCCTCCACAGTATTTAATGAATACTGTAATTGTGTTAATTATTATAGTGTGTTTTTTACTTGGTTTATTTGTTCTTCTCTATCTCTAGCAGGTCTTTTATAGTAGTCACTACTGTTTCCTCTAGGCATAATAGAGAGGCTGTGTATTCCAGAATCATGCAGATCTAGGTTCCAGTCCTGGCTTTTCCTTTTACTAGCTTGTCAAAGATGATTAGCCAAGTTGGTTTTTTTGTGGAGAAAAGAGGGAGAGATGGATGGAATAGCTATACAGCCAGTGACTAAATGTTGTTTTTTTTTTTTTCTTTTAAGCTGTGCCAATATATATGATTGGTGTATATATATGAGGTATGATTATGTGACTATTGATTGTGGGTTGTCATTGGGAGTATTACCACTTTCTCTGAGGCTTTTAAGAAGTCAAGCACCTTCTCTATGTTTTCCTTCTTTCTACTTATTAGATTAAAATGATTGTGAGCCTGTAAATTATGGAAAGAGCTTTGGGGTCTGAATCCTTGCATGGAGAGCTGCTTGATGACTAGGAATCTTTCATCTCAGTCTGTCATTCATTTGAGAAGTGACTTATGTTTATTTCTTGTTCATACATTATTATGAATTATTGTGTGTTGGTTTCTATAAAGATGGCCACCAATAATTTCTTTGCTCATGGTACACATTTGTCACTCCTCACTTCACAATGTAGGGCTTATTTGACCTCTTTTTGATTCTGTGCTCATTTTGACTGGCATTGGCAATTAGAATGCAGCAGAAGTTCTAGCTCAGGAGGCAAGAGGTTCACAACATTTTACTTCCTCCTTCTTGGAACCCAGCCACATTACTGTGAGAGACTTATGCCACACAGAGAAGAACTAAGGCCTTCTGATTGATAGTTCTAACCTCTGGGCCAGGCAATTGTCCAGTATGTGAAGGAGCTGGATCAGTCAAGACCAGTCAAGACCTCAGACAATGGCAGCCCTGGTAGTGATCATGGGGAGAAGGAGAACTCACCAGTCATCTCACAGAAACATGAGAAAATATAAAGTGGTTGTTACATGCACCAAAGACCTTTTGAGTCCATTTTTCAGCACTAAGCACTGCTCTAAGTAGCACACTTGCTTAGTGACATCAGTACAATTACTTAACTGGCCTTAGCTTCTAGTTCATGATTTGTAAAATGGGAGAAAAAACCAACTGAATTCATACAGTTGTGATTCAATAAGACAGTGATGGAGACTTGTTTATTTAGTGACTGGCATATGGTAGATAATCAATATAAGCTTATTTGAGTAAGTATTAATCTTTGCTAAATTTTAAAGTGATGTCCAGTGAGAAAGAAAACATCCATCTCATTTGTAATCAGAAAATATAAAATTATGTGATAGAATAACATCTCAATTCTGCACTTTATTGCCTTGAAAGTAGACTCACATTTTGTTATTGCATTTTGTTTCTTCAGCCAGCTCCCTTTTCATCTTTGCATTCATATCAACATATTTTATTCTATGAATTCCCACTCTAGTTTTATATAACACATCTATTCTTGTATCTTAGTGAGAACACTAAGAAGATATTCTCCTACTAATTCTTTAGCTTGCAATTATTTTTTTCTTCAGATGTATTCTCCTTTTCTATAGGGTGAGGAATTATACACAGATCTCATAATGATTGTCTTATTTATTAATTCAAGAAGCAGTGTGAACTCACTGTATGCTGGACACTAATTAGATTTGATTTTTCTCTGCACACACTTCATCTCTCACTATTCATCACTTCTATTTTTTAGATCAAGAAAAATTATAGTAAAAATATAATTTACAACAAATTACTCCCCATGGCTCACATCTGGCTCACATCTGTTTTTGTCAATTAAGTTTTATCAGAATATAGAATGTTCATTTGTTTACATATAACTTTAAGTGTAATTTGAATATATATAACAATTAGCTTCCTACCCACCACCCCCCCCAGAAACTGAACAAAATTAGTAAACAAAATGGTGCAGGAAGAAAAATGCAGCTTGCAAAATATTCCACCTTGCTCCTTTTCTCCATTGACCATCCCACATCACTCCTCCCATGACTGAAATAAACTTTTATGATATTACATGCCAAATACCTTGCATTTTCTTTCAATATTTTATGAACATACTAATTTTTTTTTCCAACTTGATTTTTTATTAGCTTACATAAACTTGTTCTCACTGTTCAGTTGATGTGTTCTTCTGTTTACAAAAGTGTTTGCCTATCTTATGTTGAATGAAACAGATCATGATTCATCCTATTAAAATAAATGGAACTACTTTTATTTAGTAGCTTTTTACTTGATGGCAGGGCTTTCAGCAAAAAATTAAAGTTAGTGAGGGATGAGAATATTTCATTAAACTCATAGAATCTGGAGTCAAATTTCTAGGTTAAAATCTCAGGCTGTAAACTCAGAAATTGTATTTTTTTTTTTGGATCAAGTTAGTTATCCTTTATCTGCTTCAGTTATTTTCTTTGTAAAAGATGGACAATATCTCATAGGGTTGTGACAAAGGAGATCATACACAAAGTGTGAGAGAGACTCGGGGTTCAATGACTGACTTAAACTCACAAAGATATTTGGTATCAGAACTTGGAAAAATGTGGGTCTTTCATTTGAAAAGTCTTAATCGTAAATGTTAATTATCATAGTAAGAGGGAAAATAGTAAAGAATATGGCACTTTCAATATTTTAGATTAAATACATACCTAGGCTTTTATTGGAGATACATATCTCCATGACATTTAAAAAATGTATTTACTTCCTTTTCTTGTGAGACTGATTGCCAATCTATCTCTTTTGAAGGGATAAGTGGCCAGTTTTGTACTGTTTTTCCTACAACAATTTTTCCCCCTCTTTCAACTCCATCCTTTGTTCCCTGTTGCTTGAGTGGTAAGGCACGACGTTGGGTTCTAGTTTTAAGACAGAAGCATCATGAGCCAGTATACATTATTTTGGAAGGGGAAAGTGACTGAAAAACTAAGAAAATATACTTTGTATAAAATATACTTTGAGTGGGAATAGGAGAAAAATCTTCTAAATTCAATTATGTAACTTGGTTTATATTCAGCCAATTTTACTTTAGCTCTAGAAGGAGTATTAAGAGAGATTAGAATACAGGCAGGCCCTACTTTGCAGTGCTCCAATATGCATAAATTTCAGTTTTCACAGTCTAGTTGAATAATATAATATGATTTAAATTTCAGTTACTGTGGTATATTTTGTGTAACTGCATAAAGTGTAAACTTACTGCTAACCCTTTGTTCCACAAATCATTGGTAAACAACAACAGTCATCATGCTCAATGACCAATCATGTCACTTGCAGAGCCTGTTGGTGATCGACTACCGTGCATTGGTTATTTGGTTCAGATACCAAAAGCAAAGCAGTACCATATACAGCAGTGCTCATGTGTAATTGTATTGCCTCCCTCAGTGATCAATCTATGTGACATTTCACAAAGACAGATAGGAAGAAGAGCAAACAGGCCAACAGTGATGAAAGTCCAGAGGAGAAACAAAAAGTGATGATGTTGTGAGGGTAATTTGCATTGAAAACACGTGGAGTTATACAAGGGCTAGCTTGACCGTGGAAACCCTGACACTCCCACCATTTGAGAAACTCTAGCTGTGCAGTCAGAGGAACTTGGTGATGGAGATCTTACCAACATAGGTGACGAAAGTGGCCATGACGAAAAGGATGAAGATGACTCAGAGGAAGTGATGCTGGGGAAAAAACTTCACATTAGAGGAAGTTTTGGAAATATGTCATAACATAAAAGCATAGAGGAAAAAAATGTTGAAAGTTAATTCAAACTTAGGAAGGGGTATGTCAATTCACCAAGGCATAGAAGAGATGATCATGCCTATACTGTGAATGGTATGATGAGAAGAAAGAAATGGAAGTTCAAACTACCTTTGAGAAATTTTTGTTTCTATTGTAAAAGAAATAAAACATTTTAATTCTTCATGTTTCTAAAGTTTCCAGTTATAGTGCATTAAATAAATATTACTTTTGCTATTTTTCATTTTCATATACCTTTATAACCAACAGAAATTTAAAAATACATTGACAAAAATTTTAAAGATCATGGAAAATTGTAATTTTCCCCACTGAATAGTAAGATCACATGGCATGGGTTCAACTTGCACAGTTATTTATATGATCCATACTACCTTGCAGAAAGAGGACTATATACCTAAAATGAGGGAGAGCAAACATTCCACATTTCCATCTTGAAAGACAGCACTTTCTGGCTAAGAGAGCAAGATGTTTACCTTATAGTTTAAGACTCAATCTTCACAGTCATGGAGTCACTGATTGTCCATAGAGTATTTGAATACAAATTAGAAAGAAAGAAAATTGCCCTCAATTATGATGTTAGAGCGGAGAAGGCAATGGCACCCCACTCCAGTACTCTTGCCTGGAAAATCCCATGGACGGGGGAGCCTGGTAGGCTGCCGTCTATGGGGTCGCACAGAGCCGGACACGACTGAGAGACTTCACTTTCACTTTTCACTTTCATGCATTGGAGAAGGAAATGGCAACCCACTCCAGTGTTCTTTCCTGGAGAATCCCAGGGACGGGGGATCCTGGTGGCTGCCGTCTGTGGGCGCACAGAGCCGGACACGACTGAAGCTACTTAGCAGCAGCAGCAGCATGATGATAGAAGGGCTTCCGAGCTGGTGCTAGTGGTAAAGAACCTGCCTGCCAATGCAGGAGACATGAGAGACATGGATTTGAGCCGTGGGTTGGGAAGATCCCCTGGAGGAGGGTATGGCAACACACTCCAGTATTCTTGACTGGAGAATTCCATGGACAGAGGAGCCTGGCAGGCTACAGTCCATAGGGTCATTTCACAGAGTTGGACACAGCTAAAGCAACTTAGCATGCAGTCATATCCCTTTAGATATAGCCCTGCTGTGTACTACACTGCATGGTGATGTATGGGTGTCCTGGGCTGGTTTCAGAGAATCTCTGTTCAGGTGACAAAGATAACAACACACGCAGCTGGATCACGGGCACTGAGGAGAGAGCTCTTATTACTATCAGAGCAGGCAGGAAAAGCCTCAAGGTGAACATGGGTGTGGATCAGTGTGATGAAGTCTAAAAACCAGGGTACAAATTATGCAAATGCTGAGTCAGATCCCATCTTCATGTAAATTTTTGTTACTCATCACCGTTTTTTGCGTTAATTATCTTTAAAAATATTGCAAAAAATGTTATTTAGTTTGATTACAGAAGTTTTTTTTTTTGTTGTTTATTTTTGTACCTTCCCCTAAATTTTGTGCTCTGGTGAGAGTTTCACTTACTTCCCTTACTGTATTCCTCAACATAGAAATTTATGAGGCAGCTTGATATCTGCAACTGCTGATCTGCTGTGAAAAAGCAAGGGAAAGAAGATGGCCAGAATTTCAGGTACTGGAGGAAGAAATTTCTCATTGTTTTTCCTAACATGCTTTATTACTCTGAATTTAAAATACAGCCAGCGTTCATAGTTCAGGTTTTGCTACAAGTGACAGGAAACTTTAATATCCTCTGAGTATCTGTCAGAATGTAAGCATTTGACTGTAATTTTATGACAAGCTATGAGACTTTCTGCTGTATTTAGAAATTCAGATGTATCTTGACACCCAGGTAGAGTTGCTGGACTTAGCAAATGAAACCATGAGATATCCAGTTAAATCTGAATTTTGATAAATAACAGATACTTTCTTAGTATAAGCATTCTCCATAAGATATTTATAAACTTATCTTAAAAATAATTATTTTTATGAAATTCAAAATTAATTGAGTGTTCTGTATTTTATCTGATAACCCTATGCCTCATGCACTTGCAATGGCTCAGGGAAGGTTAATTCCCCTCTTTTACCTTAGCTGTTATTCTGCAACGTAAAAGCCTCAACATGCTAATGAATGTCCCATTACTGCTTTGAATGAAGTGGTTTCACAAACAGTACATTTTTAAAAATGCTTACTCTGAATAAAATATCTTCTCTTAGGCATGCTTCTCTTTTTTTGTCCTTTTAATGTAATTTCTTTCCTTCCTTGGCCTTTTAGCTCATCAAGATTAGGCTAATAGGGGTCAGCCTTTGTCTTTTCATCTTATACCTTAGACAGGTAAGAACAGAAAGGAAAGTAACTAACTCGATACCAAAATATGAATTCGGGCATCCAGATTGCAACTTAGTGTTGTTTATTCCCCTGTGTGTAATACATTAAAGTACTTAATTTCAAACAACTTTTCTTTCCTAGTCCATAACTGATACTGATTCACTGTGTGTTTTGAAGTTATGGTAGGTTATCTATCTGTCATCTATCACTGTATCTAGCTAGTTATCAATCATATTGAATATTTATAGTATGATTAATTGGATGGCTAAAAGTTAATTCAGTATTCAGTGATACAGTTAGGAAAATTGCCTCTGTTAATCATAGTAATTTAAACTTTCTGTTTAGATCAGGAAAATCTTATTATGCTATATTTTTCGCTCCATTTTGGATTTGAAGTAGTTTATTTCTTTTGTTTTCAAATTTTCCTTTTTTAAAATATGTTATTATTATTATTTTTTATTTTTTTACTTTACAATATTGTATTGGTTTTGCCATACATCAACATGCATCCACCATGTGTGTACACGTGTTCCCCATCCTGAACCCCCCTTCCTCCTCCCTCCCCATACCATCCCTCTGGGTCATCCCAGTACACCAGCCCCAAGCTTCCTGTATCCTGCATTGAACCTGGACTGGCAATTCGTTTCTTATATGATATTATACATGTTTTAATGCCATTCTCTCAAATCATCCCACCCTCTCCCTCTCCCACAGAGTCCAAAAGACTGTTCTATACATCAGTGTCTCTTTTGCTGTCTCATATACAGGGTTATTGTTACCATCTTTCTAAATTCCATATATATGCATTAGTATACTGTATTGGTGTTTTTCTTTCTGGCTTACTTCACTCTGTATAATAGGCTCCAGTTTCATCCACCTCATTAGAACTGATTCAAATGTATTCTTTTTAATGGCTGAGTAATACTCCATTGTGTATATGTACTACAGCTTTCTTAATCCATTCATCTGCTGATGGGCATCTAGGTTGCTTCCATGTCCTGGCTATTATAAACAGTGCTGCGATGAACATTGGGGTACATGTGTCTCTTTCAATTCTGGTTTCCTCTGTGTGTATGCCCAGCAGTGGGATTGTGGGTCGTATGGCAGTTCTATTTCCAGTTTTTTAAGGAATCTCCACACTGTTCTCCATAGTGGGTGTACTAGTTTGCATTCCCACCAACAGTGTAAGAGGGTTCCCTTTTCTCCACACCCTCTCCAGCATTTATTGCTTGTAGATTTTTGGATCACAGCCATTCTGACTGGCGTGAAATGGTACCTCATTGTGGTTTTGATTTTCATTTCTCTGATAATGAGTGATGTTAAGCATCTTTTCATGTGTTTGTCAGCCATCTGTATGTCTTCTTTGGAGAAATGTCTATTTAGTTCTTTGGCCCATTTTTTGATTGGGTCATTTATTTTCCTGGAATTGAGCTGTAGGAGTTGCTTGTATATTTTTGAGATTAGTTGTTTGTCAGTTGCTTCATTAGCTATTATTTTCTCCCATTTTGAAGGCCGTCTTTTCACCTTGCTTATAGTTTCTTTTGTTGTGCAGAAGCTTTAAATTTTAATTAGATCCTATTTGTTTATTTTTGCTTTTGTTTCCAATATTCTGGGAGGTGGGTCATAGAGGATCCTGCTGTGATGTATGTCGGAGAGTGTTTTTCCTATGTTCTCCTCTGAGATTTTTATAGTTTCTGGTCTTATGTTTAGATCTTTAATCCATTTTGAGTTTATTTTTGTGTATGGTGTTAGAAAGTGTTCTAGTTTCATTCTTTTACACGTGGTTGATCAGATTTCCCAGCACCACTTGTTAAAGAGATTGTCTCTTCTCCACTGTATATTCTCGCCTCCTTTGTCAAAGATAAGGTGTCCATAGGTGCGTGGGTTTATCTCTGGGCTTTCTATTTTGTTCCGTTGATCTATATGTCTGTCTTTGTGCCAGTACCATACTGTCTTGATGACTGTGGCTTTGTAGTAGAGCCTGAAGTCAGGCAGGTTGATTCCTCTAGTTCCATTCTTCTTTCTCAAGATTGTTTTGGCTATTTGAGGTTTTTTTGTATTTCCATACAAATTGTGAAATTATTTGTTTTAGCTCTGTGAAAAATACTGTTGGTAGCTTGATAGGGATTGCATTGAATTTATAGATTGCTTTGGGTAGTATACTCATTTTCACTATATTGATTCTTCCAATCCATGAACATGGTATATTTCTCCATCTATTAGTGTCCTCTTTGATTTCTTTCATCAGTGTTTTATAGTTTTCCATATATAGGTCTTTAGTTTCTTTAGGTAGATATATTCCTAAGTATTTTATTCTTTTTGTTGCAATGGTGAATGGAATTGTTTTCTTAATTTCTCTTTCTGTTTTCTCATTATTAGTGTATAGGAATGCAAGGGATTTCTGTGTGTTGATTTTATATCCTGCAACTTTACTATATCAATCAACTTTCATTGATTAGCTCTAGTAATTTTCTGGTGGAGTCTTTAGGGTTTTCTGTGTAGAGGATCACGTCATCTGCAAACAGTGAGAGTTTTACTTCTTCTTTTCCAATTTGGATTCCTTTTATTTCTTTTTCTGCTGTGATTGCTGTGGCCAAAACTTCCAAAACTATGTTGAATAGTAGTGGTGAGAGTGGGCACCTTTGTCTTGTTCCTGACTTTAGGGGAAATGCTTTCAATTTTTCACCATTGAGGATAATGTTTGCTGTGGGTTTGTCATACATAGCTTTTGTTATGTCGAGGAATATTACTTCTATTCCTGCTTTCTGGAGGGTTTTTTTTTTTTTTTTTTAATCATAAATGGATGTTGAATTTTGTCAAAGGCTTTCTCTGCATCTATTGAGATAACATATGGCTTTTATTTTTCAATCTGTTAATGTGGTATATTACCTTGATTGATTTGTAGATATTGAAGAATCCTTGCATCCCTCCAGGAGGGAATGGCAAGACATACTTAAAGTGATGAAAGAAAATAGCATGCAGCCCAGATTACTGTACCCAGCAAGGATCTCATTCAAATATGAAGGAGAAATCAAAAGGTTTACAGACAAGCAAAAGCTGAGAGAATTCAGCACCACCAAAACAGCTCTCCAACAAATGCTAAAGGATATTTTCTAGACAGGAGACACAAAAATGGTGTATAAACTTGAACCCAAAACAATAAAGTAAATGGCAACGGGATCATACTTATCAATAATTACCTTAAACGTAAATGGGCTGAATGCCCCAACCAAAAGACAAAGACTGGCTGAATGGATACAAAAACAAGATCCCAATATATGTTGTCTACAAGAGACCCAGCTTAAAACAGGGGACACATACAGACTGAAAGTAAAGGGCTGGAAAAAGATATTCCATGCAAATAGAGACCAAAAGAAAGCAGGAGTAGCAATACTCATATCAGATAAAATAGACTTTAAAACAAAGGCTGTAAAAAGAGACAAAGAAGGACACTACATAATGATCAAAGGATCAATCCAAGAAGAAGATATAACAATTATAAATATATATGCACCCAACATAGGAGCACCGCAATACGTAAGACAAATGCTAACAAGTATGAAAGGGGAAATTAACAATAACACAATAATAGTGGGAGACTTTAATACCCCACTCACACCTATGGATAGATCAACTAAACAGAAAATTAGCAAAGAAACACAAGCTTTAAGTGATACAATAGGCCAGTTAGACCTAATTGATATCTATAGGACATTTTACCCCAAAACAATGAATTTCACCTTTTTCTCAAGCACACATGGAATCTTCTCCAGGATAGATCACATCCTGGGCCATAAATCTAGCCTTGGTAAATTCAAACAAATTGAAATCATTCCAAGCATCTTTTCTGACCACAATGCAGTAAGATTAGATCTCAATTACAGGAGAAAAAATATTAAAAATTCCAACATATGGAGGCTGAACAACATGCTGCTGAATAACCAACAAATCACAGAAGAAATCAAATTTTCCTAATCCTATCTTAATGCCAGGGCTAACACAAGGCACAGTGATGAATTTGGGGAAACCTGTCTGGATGTCATCCCTCCTCTCAGGGGTCATGTCGACAAACTGCCAGGCACATCTCCTGCCAGGCAGGAAATGCATGCCACTTCTAGTCTACCTGGGAGTATTCTTGCTATTTAAATACAGAACATTGGAAATAGCCAATCTTCTGTTCAGCTCGTTTTCTGTGATATTTAATTTATAGAAAGAAAAGCCACTCTTCCTGCTTCTCTATGGATTTATTTCATAGCCTGGACTCCATATTCTTAAGGCTAATGAAGTCACTGGTTAAATCTGTTGGACTGAGAATTTGTCTAGCAGGGATCAGAGTAGATGCATAATGTTTAAAAACCTGGGGACCCCTCAAGCATCTTGACAACACGTCTGGCACACTGTCATGCTAAATGCTAAGGATGCAGTCATAAATCCTTTGGTTTTAAAGTGTTTGTATTATTGTAGGAGAGAGAAACATACACAAATGATTTGATTCTAATGTTATTTAATACTGGTGTTTTGCACAGAGAATTATGTGAACTAGAGTCATTTCTTTTTTTTTCAAGCAAGACAGGAAAGAAGTTAGTGTCATCACAAACCAGTAGTGTGGTTACAGGTTCACACTGTACCATTAAGTGACTTTCATCTTATAAAATGTTGACTGTAACACTAAACATTATCCACAGCGAACATTGATTTTGAAATCAAATTGATTTTGAAGATAAATACCAAGATGATGGGGGAAATTTTCTTCTGAATGTGCAACTAAAGTACCTTTTCAACCTCTACCATTTTCAATAGTCAGGTATGAAAAATAGAGCTCTAACTAAGAAGAGGTTAGTTGTAAGATCAATTAAATCTGTCAGGAAACACTTAAGTTTGACAGGTTTCCCAGCAGTCACATAGTTTGGGAGCCAAGCAGAAACATCCCACTAAGCTAAACACTAAGGACCTGTCACTATTCAATAACTGTTTGTCTGTCAGCAGTAAAAGTAAATGAGCTTTTGAGGGTGATTGTTCCAGATTCTTGAACCTCCTTACTGCCAGAACTATCAAATGTAGATATTTTTTATCTTTTTGAAAAGCACTTTCTATTTTTCTTAGCAGAACCCTGGGCAATTTTTAAAAACATTTTTTTTTTTTCAAAAAGCGAGAAAAAGATAAGTCAGAAGAAATATGACATCTGAAGCCTTATGGTCATAAAGTATTTGATGGCATGAAAAAAAAAATCCTGAAATCTAACTTAAAAGAAAGTCTGAGCCCTGGGATAAGGGCTGTCTTCACAGTCCCCACAGGGGTAATTTAGTTCCTATATAAACCTGACTTTGAAGCCCTGGGGCTATGACGGTGAACTTTATCAACAATAAATCAGGCTCCACTCCACTGTGGTTGCTAGCTTTTCTGAAGTTGGAGCCTAAAGGCATGTGAGAACACTGTCTTCTTTTTGAGTGTAGGCAGTTCGATTTGATTCAAGAAATATTTGTTGATTACTCCTGTGTACTGTTTACAGTAATTGGAGTGGTGGGTTTTGAGAAAAAGGTGGCTAATTCAGAGTTCTTTAATTCACACTTCTCAGATCAAATCTAGGACAACACCCAGGGGATTCATGAGTTGTGCTAAATGAATGCTTGAAAATGACAGTATCGGATGTGATTTATTTTGAATTATTTGGCATAATCAGTGACACACGTAGTACATTCTAGTTTTTGGATCTGTTAATTAATATTTGTGGCACTCTAACCAGGAATATGGACTTCCCAGGTTGTCAGTGGTAAAGAATCTGTCAAGCATGAGACATGTGTTCAATCCCTGGGTCAGGAAGATGGCAAACTGAAGGAAATGGCAACCAACTTCAGTATTCTTGCCTGAGAAATTCCATGGACAGAGGAACCTGATGGGATACAGTTCATGGGGTTGCAAGTTGGACATGACTTAGTGACTAAACAACAACAACTAGGAATATACATTCCAGAGATGCTTGTTTGACCTTTTAAAAAGTAATCAAAGCCCAGTCTCCAGAGGTGGCTGGTAAAAGTGTGCTGGGTAGCTTCCTTCATTTTCTGATGAATCCTACAAAGTTAAAAGATTGCATAGTGGATGTTGGTGAACAATTCAATTCAAATTGGGGAAACAATTCTTGTTTAACACATATGGATTGGCTGGAAATAATTTTTTTTGGCTTTATTGAAGTAGACTTGACATATATCATTATGTGAGTTTAAGATACACAGCATGTCGATTCTGGTACACTTGTATATTACATTATCCCCACTGTAGTGTCAACCAACACCTCCATCATATCACGTAATTATCATTTCTTTTTCGTGGTGAGAATGTCTAAGATCGTCTCTCTTGGCAACTGTTGAGTATTTAATATGGTATTTTTAACTACCACCACAATACAGTACTGTGCATTAGATTGACAGAATTTATTCACTTTATAACAGGAAGCTTGTACTCTCTGAACAGCATCTCTCCATTTCCCCTGCTCTGAAACCCCTAGTAGTCACCATTTTACTGTTTCTAAGAGGCTTTTTATTTTTAATTATTTTTAATTTTTTATTGAGGTACAGTTGATATACTTATTATTTGATTTACAATGTTGTATTAGTTTCTGGTGTATAGCAAGTTGATATATATATGTATATATAAACTAACACATTGTAACATGTATATGTATATATCTATATATGGTTTATATGTATATATACATGTATATATGTGTGTATATACATGCATATAGTTTATGATTTCTATTATGGTTTATTACAGGATATTAAAGTATCAATAATTCCTCTGTCTTGTCATTTATCCATTTTTTATATAGTGGTTTGTACTCAGTCAGTCAGTTCAGTCACTCAGTCATGTCCAACTCTTTGGGGCCCTATGGACTGAAGAACACCAGGCTTCCCTGTCCATTACCAGTTCCTGGAATTTCCTCAAACTCATGTCCATTGAGTCAGTGATGCCATTCAACCATCTCATCCTGTCATCTCCTTCTTCTCCTGCCTTCAATCTTTCCCAGCATCAGGGTCTTTTCCAATGAGTCAGTTCTTTACATCAGGTGGCCAAAGAATTGGAGTTTCAGCTTCAGCATCAGTCCTTCCAATGAATATTCAGGACTGATTTCCTTTAGAATTGAAGTCCTTGCAGTCCAAGGGACTCTCAAGAGTCTTCTCCAATACCACAGTTCATTAATTCTTTGGTGCTCAGCTTTCTTTATAGTCCAACTCTCACATCCATACAAAGCTTCTGGAAAAACCATCGCTTTGACTAGATGGACTTAGTTGGCAAAGTAATGTCTCTGCTTTTTCATATGCTGTCTAGGTTGGTCATAGCTTTTCTTCCAAGAAGCAAGCATTTTTTTAATTTCATGGCTGCAGCACAATCTGCAGTGATTTTGGAGCCCAAGAATATAAAATCTGTCACTGTTTCCATTGTTTCCCCATCTATTTGCCATGAAGAAACACAAGCTGGAATCAAGATTGCTGGGAGAAATATCAATAACCTCAGATATGCAGATGACACCACCCTTATGGCAGAAAGTGAAGAGGAACTCAAAAGCCTCTTGATGAAAGTGAAAGTGGAGAGTAAAAAAGTTGGCTTAAAGCTCAACATTCAGAAAACGAAGATCATGGCATCCGGTCCCACCACTTCATGGGAAATAGATGGGGAAACAGTGGAAACAGTGTCAGACTTTATTTTTCTGGGCTCCAAAATCACTACAGATGGTGACTGCAGCCATGAAATTAAAAGACGCTTACTCCTTGGAAGGAAAGTTACGACCAACCTAGATAGCATATTCAAAAGCAGAGACATTACTTTGCCAACAAAGGTTCGTCTAATCAAGGCTATGATTTTTCCTGTGGTCATGTATGGATGTGAGAGTTGGACTGTGAAGAAGGCTGAGTGCCGAAAAATTGATGCTTTTGAACTGTGGTGTTGGAGAAGACTCTTGAGAGTCCCTTGGACTGCAAAGAGATCCAACCAGTCCATTTTGAAGGAGATCAGCCCTGGGATTTCTTTGGAAAGAATGATGCTAAAGCTGAAACTCCAGTATTTTGGCCACCTGATGCGAAGAGTTGACTCATTGGAAAAGACTCTGATGCTGGGAGGGATTGGGGGCAGGAGGAGAAGGGGATGACAGAGGATGAGATGACAGGATGGCATCACTGACTCGATGGACGTGAGTCTGAGTGAACTCCGGGAGTTGGTGATGGACAGGAAGGCCTGGCATGCTGCAATTCATGGGGTCGCAAAAGGTCGGACACGACTGAGCGACTGATCTGATCTGATCTGAATGGACCGGATGCCATGATCTTAGTTTTTTGAATGTTGAGTTTTAAACCAGCTTTTTCACTCTCCTCTTTCACTTTCATCAAGAGGCTCTTTAGTTCCTCTTCACATTCTGCCATAAGGGTGGTGTCATCTGTGTATCTGAGGTTATTGATATTTCTCCTGGCAATCTTGATTCCAGCTTGTGCTTCTTTGGAAAAACGTATATTCAGTTTCTCTGCCCATTTTAAAGTCAGATTGTTTTTGCTATTGAGTTGTATGAGTTCCTTATACATTTTGGATATTAACTCCTTATCAGATAGATGGTTTGTGAACATTTCTCTCATTCTGTAGATGCCTTTGTGATTTTGGTGACTGTCTCTTTTGTTGTTCAGGAGCATTTTAGTTTGATGTAATCCCAGATATTTAATTTTTGCTTTTTTTGCTTGTTCTTTTGGTGTCCTACCACCAAAAGCATTGCCAAAATCAATGTTAAGGAGATTTTTTTTCTATTTTCATCTAGGAATTTTATGGTTTCACGCTTTATGTGTAAAGTCTTTAATCCATGTCAAATTAACTTTTGTTAATGGTATTGATATAAGATAAGGATCCAATTTCATTTTTATGCATATGGTTTTCTATTTTCTCAGCACATTTACTGAAGGTTATTTTTGATCCTTTGTCAAATATTAGTCAATCATATATGTGGGGGATTATTTCTTGAGTCTTAATTCTGTTCCACTGGTCTATGTGTATATTTTTTGCTAGTATCATACTGTTTTGGTTACTATAGCTTTATAGTATTGTCTGAAGTCAGGATATGTGAAGCTTCTGGCTTTGTTCCTTTTTCTCAAAATTATTTTGGTTATTCAGGGTTATTTGTGGTCCCATTCAAATCTCAATATTGGTTGTCCTTTTTGTGTGAAAAATTCCATTGAAATTTTGACAGGAGTATTTTAAGGCATGCTTCCCCTTGAGTGAACAAGATGTAAGATTCTAGTGAGGTTGACAGTTCTGCTTGATATTGTTGTGGGGTTAGGATTCCCATCAGTTCTGTGGCAGCTGAATGTGGAGACTTTTGCTGTTTTATTTTACCTACCTTATTAGCTGAATCCTGCTGCTGGGAAATTATGGCATATACTTTGAATAAACTTATTTGGCAAAGTGAGGCCCATGTACCTCCAGGTCAGAGAATAAAAACTTGATCTGGTTTGTAAAACCAGTTCATGACTCTATGTGTGAATGGATATGTTACTGTTTTTGCCATTCTGTATGCATGCTCATCCTATGGTTGTAATATTTTGTGAGAGAAACCCAGGAGCCCTCATGAATGAGGTGAACTATTTGTGTTGGTGACCAACAATGTCTAAAAAACAATTGTGATATTCATGAATGGTTTTTGGTGAGCTCCCATCAGTGTATTTTCTGTGTCAACAAATACTTAACAGAGTTTTTTCCTTTTGTTAACACTGGAGGGGGAAGGACTTCGCTAATTAGAAAGATGACTGAAGAATATGATGTGGTTTATCTCTAAGTATTTTTTCTTTACCTTTAGGTGAGACTTCTAAAAGGTATTTGGTGTTTGAAGAGTTTTCAAAAGAATTCTCCTTTTATGCTTCATCTACCATGACATCTTTTTTTTTTTTTTTTTTTTCTGGGAGCAATGTCAGAAAAGGGTATTTTGAAAGAAAATTCTGTTGCTGTGATTAAAAGAAAATTCACAACGTATAAAGGCAGTTTTATGTGGAAGAAGCCTAGTGCTGAAAGTGAGGTCAGGCAAAGACTGGGAAATAGATTTACCCAAACCTACGTTAAGGACATGTTAAAATATATTTTTCACAAAGTTCTCTGGATTTAAATATACATGGTAGACATTTGTTTGGTGACAAAATAAAATGATGTTTTGCGGACTTCACATGAAAATCAGAACATTTTGCTTGTAGTTCTTCTAAGGTTAATACCATGGCTGTGCTTAGTTGCTCAGTTGTGTCTGACTCCTTGAGACCCCATGGAGTAGTCCACGAGGCTCCTCTGTGCATGGGGATTCTCCAGGCAGGAATACTGCGGGGGGCGGGGCGGGGGGGCTGTCATGCCATCCTCCATGGGATCTTCCCAAGCCAACCTAATGTCTACTGCATTGCAGGCGGATTCTTTACTCTCTTGAGTCCCCAGGGAAGCCCTGCTTAATACTATAGGAACACTAAACGGATCAAGAAAAGCAGCCTTATTAAGTAATGAAGACTGAAAAGGGAAGAGAAGAAAATTACTTGTTTGAAATATAGCTGTCTTTTCATAATCTTTTGCTTATAGTTTGAGTTGGAGCACTCTGAGTTTCCAGGAAATGAAATGATTTGCCTTGCAACATTCTCTTCCCTTGCTTGAGTATGCTGCTCATGCTCTCATAAGAAATGACTTATCGTGTGTGCTTTCCCTTGTAGAAAATGAACTTTATTAGCATCTAAAGTTTGCATATAACACATTTGCACCACTTCATTTGTTGGAAGCAGGTAATAAAAATGAGATCTCCTTTAACAAAATGATATTCTGACAGTCATAAAAATGAAGTATGGAATCAATCAGTCTGCTTAGGAGAAGGCCACCTGACAAATGATGAGTGAAAATAACATAAAATACAATGTCAAAGTTTTTCAAGTAATAATATGCAAAAGTAGGGAGAAAAGAACAATTCTTTTTACTGTAATGTGCCCTATAAGGAGCCCAGATTTTGTATGACTAGTATGGATATGACTAATGAAAACCAACAGTTGGTATGTGCTTAACTTACTCTGTGCTTAACTTCCTCTTAATGAGCTTCCCTGGTGGCTCAGACGGTAAAAGCGTCTACTTACAATATGCGAGACCCAGGTTCAATCCCTGGATCGGGAAGATCTCCTGGAGAAGGAAATGGCAACCCACTCCAGTATTCTTGCCTGGAAAATCCCATGGATGGTGGAACCTGGTAGGCTACAGTCCATGGGGTCGCAAAGAGTCAGACATGACTGAGCAACTTCACTTCACTTAACTTACTCTGAAAATTTGTAACAAATTGAGACCCAGAGAAATATTAATTCTACAAGGACCATTATGAAAGTGGTATAACTGGTTTTTGTTTTTTAAATGGTGTAAACTTAAATTCCATAATCTCAGGATAAAAGATTGCTAGACTAATAAAATGTTGGTTAAATAATACATCAATTTCAAATAAGTGGATCTGACTTCTATCATTTTTTTCCTAATTAATGTCACATTTATATTAAAAAAATTTTTTTGGAAGATAATTGCTTTATAATTCTGTGTTGGTTTCTGCCATACATCATCATGAATCAGCCACAGGTATACACATGTCTGCTCCCTCCTGAACCTCCCCCCATCTCCTTACCCATCCCACCCCTCTATGTTAGCACAGAGCACTGGATTGAGCTCCCGGTGTCACACAGCAAATTCCCACTTGCTATTTATTTTACATATGGTAATGTATATGCTTCCAAGCTATTCTCTCAACTTATCACACTCTTTGCTTCCTGCACTGTGTCCACAAGTCTGTTTTCTATGTCTGCATCTCCATTGCTACCCTGCAAATATAATCATCAGTACCATCTTTTTAGATTCCATACACATGCATTATTATACAATATTTGTCTTTCTAACCTACTTCACTGTGTATAATAGGCTCTAGGTTATCTTTCCTTTATGATTGTGCAATTTATCTTTAAACTGTATTTGTGGGAAGTTGCAAGTAGAAAATATTATATGTTTTTTTTCATACAACCCTTTCATCAAATGTTTTCATTTCCACTTTTTTGCTAATGAAAAGGTAATGACAAAGCTGTTCAAGAAATAGTTGCTCACTCATAAATGAATTTTTTTTAAACACAGAATGGGCAATATCTGAAGGCCAGTTGCTCAAGGTGAAACAGTTGCTCATACTTCACAGATTTTTGTAATGCCTTGTGAGAAGATTGTGATAAAAACATAGTTTTATTTATTCTTTATAGTTTCTCTACTGTTTTGCCTCTGGGTCACCTCCTATCTTTTTCAGTTGAACCCTGAGGTGAAATTATTAATTTAAAAAACAGCATCATTAAAACATAATGGGAAGTCAGTACCATAAATGCCTCAGACTATGACAATCAAAACTAATTACACATGATTTTTATTTTGGTTTTCATTACTTTCTAATACTAAACAATATCATTGACAGTTTTTAAGTACAAATGAGTTAAAATGAAGTAATTTGTGTAGAATTATTGAACTTTACAACTAAGAGATTTTCACTTTATCTGTTCCAACTTCCTTACAGGTGAGAAATTGAAGGTCTTGTAGATTGAATGACATGTCTGTGGTTACACAGATCCTGGGCCTTTAGTCTATTGCTTCTTTCCCTAATGTTATGTTCAATTAGCTTCTTGTGCCCTGGGAGCCCACGAGCCCTTTGAATACTTTGGTGGCTGGCTGCCCCTATTTCTCCATCTGTGTGGACATCTGTTCTACATGATCTGTGCTCCTTCTGAGGGATCAGAATCCTTATTTCCCATCTGACTCACTATCTCTAAGCCGGCCAATACACCCACTTGCTCAAAGGGCTGAGTCCTAAGAATCCCTTGGCTCAGGGGACAGCAGAAGGTTTGCAGTAGCAGTGATTTCTGCTGGTACTACTAATTATTCTTGCCCCATGACTCATGCACACATGAATACGCATTAGTTCTACTATTTAACTATTGAAAAATGATTTTTGAACAATGATCTAAAATGGTGTATATTTTTGCTAGTTTCAATAAAAGGGGGTGCTTCCATATTCATTACTTGATACATTGATGTAATTACATTGAAAGAATTCAAAACAAGGCATAAATCCAAATCTTAATTTTGGTAGAGTTTGATCAAACATATAATTTGAAAATGAAAATTAACTAGAGATTTTTAATTAAGAAATTTTTTGCCTCAGATGTTATGATGAATTTTTAATCTTTATCCTCTTAGGAAATGAAGAAAATGTAGGCTTTGAAAGAACAGGAGCATATATCTGAGTTATCATATTTTATTTTCTTTAGCTTTTTATTTTTATTGCAGAGAAAGAGCAATCTGAAATTATGCTCATTTAACCATAGATAAAAACCATTAAAGACCTATTATTTTTATACTTCTCTCTTTTTCTTTTTGGTGTACTTTCCTTTCCAGATTTTGATATTAGAGTATGCCAGCTTCATGAAACAAATTTGTATATCCTCTCTTCTGTAATACCTTAATGAGGGGAACACAGATAAGAATGAACAATCCAATTTCCAGTGGCTATATCTACTTTAAATTATGCTATTATAATGTTACATGTATCCCTTGCAATTCAAATCCATTAGACTCCAAGTTGGGATAATGAGAGTCCCAGTAGTAAGTTTAGATAACAAGGGCCATCATGAATTATCTGAATCCTAAATTTAGGATATTCATAGCCTAAATTTTGGATACTAAGTAATAAGAATTTGGAAATGTAGGTAGGCCTCTCCTCCAAAGAGACCTATGTTACCAAATTTATCTGAATCTATTTTAAGTTTTGGTGAGTGAGAATTTTAGTAGGAAGTATTACCTGTATTTTTGAGTCTGTAAGCTTAGACCTTATTATTATCCCTATTTTGTAGATTAAAAAAAAAAAAACAAAACAAAAAAACTAAGATTCAGAAGACTGAGTAAAGTCTAAGATCACACAGCTAAGAAATGTCAGAGCTAGATCTGGCAATCTACCTGCAGAACCCTTGTTCTTAATTGCAATATTATTCTACAAAATGATTCTACAGATCTTGGGGATTGTTTCTGTTGTTGTTTAGTTGTAAGTCATGTCCAAATCTTTTGGGATCCATGGACTGTAGCCCATCAGGCTCATCCGTCCATAAGATTTCCCGGGCAAGAGTACTGGAGGGGGTTGTCATTCCCTTCTCCAGAAGATCTTCCTGACATAGGGATCGAACCCACGTCTTCTGCTTGGGAGGGGGATTCTTTACCACTGAGCCACCAGGGAATCCCAGGGGATACAAGGGAACTAATATTTGGCAGTAAAGTTGGCAGAGTTAATATATATACATATGTATATATTGTGAAAGTCACTCAGTCATGTCTGACTTTTTGCGACCACATGGACTATACTGTCCATGGAGTTCTCCAGGCCAGAATACTGGAGTGGGTAGCCTTTCCCTTCTCCAGGGGATCTTCCCAATCCAAGGATCGAACCCAGGTTTCCTGCATTGCAGGTGGATTCTTTACCAGCTGAGCCACAAGGGAAGCCCAAGAATATTCGAGTGGGTAGCTTATCTCTTCTCCAGGGGATTGTCCCAACCCAGGAATCAAACTGGGGTCTCCTGCATTGCAGGTGGATTCTTTACCAGCTGAGCTACCAGGAAGTCCATATGTGTGTGCATATATATATATATATATATATATATATAAACAAATGGTCTCTATTTGTAGTCTTGTTTCAAAACAAGTAAAATTCAAGATATTTGAATTATACTGTCTTATCTATTGTAAATAGATAAGTTTCAGTGTTGTTAGCACTGAATTTCTTCAAGAAAATATGGTTCTCTCTCAAAGAAGTCTTCAGGATATGTCAACCCATCTCTTAGGTATAAAATCTATTAGAACATAGAAGGAAAATACGTAAGTTAATTTTACAACTTTCATCTCTGGCATAGCTTCCCAATTATGTTGATGTTTACCTTGACCCTTACATGTTGTTGTTTTAAATTTTAAGGCATGGAAAAAATTATATTCTTGTATGTTTTCACTGGAGATATGTGAACCTAAGTGAATTGTGAACTTATTCTATCTGTTGTCACACATTACTCTGGAACTCCAGCCTTAGTAGGTACCAGCTGCTGGTCTAAATAGTTAGTGATGTGAGTGAAAACAGAGCATCATGGCATGTTAGGGCTGAAAGAGACCTTGGGATCAAACCTGTCACTGGGGATGAGAATGGGAAAATTGAAGCTCAGGACCAAGACAGTGGTGGAACTGCTGACCCACAATAGCAGTTATATATTGGTTGAAAGGGTGCAGAACAGGGAGTCAATTTGATGTCCAATCTCTTTGAGCTGCAATCACACTGTTGGTCATTTGGGATGTGTGTACTGAGGGAGAAAATTGGAAGTTAGAATAAAGTATGTTGCTCTTGGGTTAGGAGAAGAATATTATTTTAGACTGAGCTTTATTTTCCTCAGGTGGCTCAGTGGTAAAGAATCCACCTACCAATGCAGGAGACATGGGTTTGATCCCTGGGTTGGAAAGATACCCTGGAAAAGGGAATGGCTACCCACTTCAGTATTCTTGCCTGGGAAATCCCATGGACAGAAGAGCCTGGCAAGTTACAGTCCAAGGAGTTGCAAAGAATCAGACACTACTTAATGACTGAGCATGCATGTATTACTTTTCTCACACTCATTTATCAGGCTAAAGGTGGAAAATATTTCATCCTCTCCCTTCACTTTACCTTTTCTCCTACATCTTAGAGTTATTACTGAATATTTTGGTTTTTGTTCTGATGTTTGAGAAAGAAAAAATAATTTTTCCATTTGAATTTCCTTTCAGTTTGCTTAATTAAAATTTGATATCATGTATCAAATGATTCATCTGTAGTATTTATATCTAGTCATTTGGGCAAGAAGCCCTGCATAAAAGCAATTGTGTTGGGTAATACCCAATTATTCACATGCATCTCAAGCAGATATATGCTCTTTAAAAATCTCCAAATGCCATTTCAGGAAAAAAAAAAAAAAAAGGCAAAACAGAAATATACTGTTCTCAGCCAAAAGCTTCTTTTGGAACAAAGTTCTAGATAACAACAATGAAAGAGCTAAACCAGGGCTTATCAATCTTGCCACTATTAACATTTTGGACTGGATAATTCTTTGTTGTGAGAGTTGTCCTAATCATTCCAGAATGTTCTAGTTCTCTAAAATGCACTCGGTGATGTTTTATAAACGATTCTGATCTACACATGCATTTCTTTTAGATACCTGAATCCAGTGATGATAAACAGCATCGTCTTTCATATTTCTAACAATGCAGGTTAAAAAATCTAATAAATGTTCACATGACTAGCAATCTTCAAAACACTCTAAAATAGCATCTACTTTTTCCCTCATAAAAGCCTTGTAAATTATGTTAAATGTTTGGTAATATCAAATAATCATGAATATCATGAATAATCATGGTCATATCATGAATAAAGGTGCACTTAAGGTCATATAGCTAAGTCATGGAATGATGGATTTAGAGTTTGAGTCTCTTGCAGCTGCAAAGCTCCTGTCGGGCATTTGTGGTGAGTGGGGAGAATGTGGCTGGGATGGCTTGGGTTGAAATTTTGGTGCTACCAATTACTAGCTTTGGGTAACTGGGCTATTAGTTTAATCTCATCATTTTTCTTTTTTTTTTTTTCTCTAATTTTATTTTATTTTTAAACTTTACATAATTGTATTAGTTTTGCCAAATATCAAAATGAATCCACCACAGGTATACATGTGTTCCCCATCCCAAACCCTCCTCCCTCCTCCCTCCCCATACCATCCCTCTGGGCCGTCCCAGTGCACCAGCCCCAAGCATCCAGCATCATGCATCGAACCTGGACTGGCAACTCGTTTCCTACATGATATTTTACATGTTTCATTGCCATTCTCCCAAATCTTCCCACCCTCTCCCTCTCCCACAGAGTCCATAAGACTGTTCTATACATCAGTGTCTCTTTTGCTGTCTCGTACACCGGGTTATTGTTACCATCTTTCTAAATTCCATATATATGCGTTAGTATACTGTATTTATGTTTTTCCTTCTGGCTTACTTCACTCTGTATAATAGGCTCCAGTTTCATCCACCTCATTAGAACTGATTCAAATGTATTCTTTTTAATGGCTGAGTAATACTCCATTGTGTATATGTACCACAGCTTTCTTATCCATTCATCTGCTGATGGACATCTAGGTTGCTTCCTCTCATCATTTTTCAACTTTCTCCTCTGTAAAATAAGGATTACCCAATACGAAGTTAGAAAATATTTCAAAACGTATTGCAAGGAATAAATAACCAGTGCTTTTATGTACTTAGGAAGTGATAAGAAATATTAGATATTAGTATTAATAATAGTCATAAGAATTATACAATTAAAATGAAATATAAAGATAGACTGACTTGATTTGGGCCAAGTTCCATCAGTTATGGGTCATGTGACCCTACCATGCTGATGTACCCTCTTTTTTTCTTAGTTTTCCTGTCTGTGGAAGATAGAAGATGACAATGATGGGAATTGCCTTATCCCATAGAGTTTTTGTGAGAATTAAATGCCACACAATAAAGAGTTGTTACATGTAAATAATAATAGTTATTATTATGATTCACTGAAGGGAATGGTAGAGGATGAGATGGTTGGATGGCATCATCGACTCAATGGATATGAGTTTCAGCAAACTCTGAGAGAGTGAAGGACAAGGAAGCAGTCCATGGGGTCACAAAGAGTCAGACACGACTTAGCCACTGAACAAGAACAACAACAGCGAAATTTAGCCTTAGCTTAGTAGTCTTGTCACTATCACTATCAATAGTCTTGTCTGATACCACTCTTATCACTCAGATTTTTTGTTTGTAAGCCAGAGAAAGGAAAGACTAAAAAAGAAGTTCTTGGACAAACGGTGGTGGTGGTTTAGTTTCTAAGTCATGTCTGACTCTTGTGACGGCCAGGCTCCTCTGTCCAGGGGATTCTCCAGGCAAGAATACTGGAGTGAGTTGCCATTTCCTTCTCCAGGGGATCTTCCCAACCCGGGGATCAAATATGGGTCTCCTACATTGCAGGCCGATTTTTTACCAACTGAGCTATGAGGGAAGCCCATTCTTGGACAAGCACTGTTAGATAATTGGGGTAAGGCTGAAGGGAGGTCTGGGTCTGAGAAATGGTAAGACACGGAAAGAGGCCAGGAATCTGTGATCAGGAGCCGTAGTGGGAGTCACCGAGCAGGACTGAAGTGGGTGCTGTCACTGGCCCATAGGCTCCAGGTCCCCACAACCTCTGGAGAGTCAAGCCCAGGAAAGGGGTCTGCCTGGCTTTTCTGAATCTGCTTTGGACCCTAGTGTTGGTAGGCACAGCCTCTCCCCGGAACTGCACAGCACATAGGATTCAGGTAGCTCCTAAACAGATGTGGGCGGTGTTATGAGGAGCCTGCATGCTGAGCAGTGAAAAGGCTTACGCTTTGCTGCCAAGGTATCTACTGTGGGTCAGGGGTGGGGGGGAAAGGCACCCTGGCTTTCTCCTTTAACAATTAGTCACTATGGTCCTACTATGCTTAGTCACTCTGTCATGACCAACTCTTTGCAAACCCATAGACAGTAGCCTACCAGGCTCCTCTGTCCATGGGGATTCTCCAGGCAAGAATACTGGAGTGGCCTGCCATGCCTTCTTCCAGGAGATCTTCCCAACCCAGGAATCAAACCCAGGTCTCCCACATTACAGGCAGATTCTTTACTGTCTGAGCCACCATGGAAGTCCATGGTCCTACCAGAGAAATTTTATTTTTTTAAGTAAAAAATCAGATCAGTTTTTCTATTTTATGCCTGAGTATTTGTTTTGAGTACAGTCACAGTCAAAATGTCACTGGTGGGAATGATAATGAAAAATTATTGACTATTGAAGGAAATGTGTAAAATGGTAAAGGAGGAAAAGGAAATTAATCCTGAGTTCTCATTGGAAGCACTGTGGTTGAAGCTCCAATAATTTGGCCACCTGATGTGAAGAGCTGATTCATTGGAAAAGACCCTGATGTTGGGACAGATTGAAGGTAGGAGAAGAAGAGGATGACAGAGGATGAGATGGTTGGACGGCATCATCAACTCAATGGACATGAGTTTGAGCAAACTCCAGGAGATAGTAAAGGACAGGTAAGCCTGGCATGCTGCAGTCCATGGGGTCACAAAGAGCTAGACATGACTAGGGAGTGAGTAACAACAACAAAGGAGAAAAATGTCAAATCACTTCAGCTGCTTTTTATTGGGCACTTTCCATGCACCCAACACCAGACCAGTGCTGAGGACTGAAGATGTAGAGAGCATGATTTTTTTTTTTTTTTTCCTCTAGGAAGCTAGTAATTTAACTAAAGCTTGAAAAGTGAGGGCTTCCCTGGTAGCTCAGACAGTAATGAATCCGCCTGCAATGCAGGGACCTGAGTTTGATCCCAGGGTCAGGGAGATTTCCTGGAGAAGGGAATGGCTATCCACTCCAGTATTCTTGCCTGGAGAATTCCATGGACAAATATAACTTAGCAACTAAAACTTTCACTTTTGGGCTTCCCTGTTGGCTCAGCTGGTAAAGAATCCACCTGAAATGCAGGAGACCTGGGTTTGGTTCCTGGGTTGGAAAGATCCCCTGGAGAAGGGAAAGGCTACCCACTCCAATATTCTGGCCTGAAGAACTCCATGGACTGACTATAGTCCATGGGGTCACAAAGAGTCAGACATGACTGAGCAACTTTCACTCACTCACTTGAAGAGTGAAAGGGACAAACCAAACAAACAGTAGCTGTAATAGTTTGTGAAAGTGTTTTAATGAAGGTGTATGCAAAGTGCTTTGGGATTATAAGAGTAAAGACATGATTATAGTAATATAAGGCCAGACTTAAAGTAGCATTTGACCAGGATAAAAAGGGAAGATGATATTCCAGTAAGAGAAAAATCAAAGGTGAAAGAAAAATCAGGAAAAAAAAAAAAAAGAATAAATTCCAAGCCTATTGTAACAACCTGTCCCATCACATCATGTTTGTTTTATTGTCATTTTTATGTCCCTTGTGATTGTTTTTTTAAAGAGATGAAGTTGCTGTGTAATAGTCAGCTGTCCCACTAGATCATGCTTGGTGTGAAGAGCTATGTTTCTGGAATAATTTTATACTAGTCATTATTTCTGAAAGTTCCCTTAACCTAGGACTGCCATGGAGAAAGCTGTTATGTAGATACTATTTGGGGAAGGGAAGCAATGCCAGTGTTTGGGGAATAAGATATCTCCTCTGCCATTCTAATTCCATTTCAACATGTCTTTAAGCTCATTTTGATAAGACTTAAACCAGCAGATTTGGCTTAGATACAACTGTGGTTGTATCTATTCAGGTTAAGTGCTGCAGAGGGTGGCCCAATTGTGGAATGAATTAGCAACCTTAATTACCTACTAAAATTAATTAAGGCGGGCATTAGGACAAATGACCCATGTGGGCAATTAGAATAGTTCCAGATACCTAAGATAATCTGCCTCTCTTTTCTGCCTAATCACAGTAAAACCAGAATTTATCTCCTTTGAAAAAGTATTAAAAGAATCAAACAGGCTTTAAAAAGACAAGTGTAGCCTGACTTTCAATAAAAGGTGGGAAATGATGAGCCCATATTTTATTCTACTTAGATCAGGGCTTGGCAGACTTTTTCTGCGAAGGGGAAGAGAGTAAATATATTAGGCTGGGGGGTCATAAGTCTGGGTGTGACAACTGTTCAACTTTGCTCATAGTGTGATAGCATCCAGAGACAACATATAAAGGAACAGATAGAACTATGGTTTAATAAAATTTCATTCATGGACACAAATAAAAATGTCACTAATATTCTCGTATCATGACATATTCTTCTTTTGATTTTTTCACCCACTTTTAAACATGTAAAAACTGTTCATAGCTCTTGGGCTATACAAAAATAGATGGCAGATCAGGTTTATCCCATGGGCTATAGTTTGTCAACCCTTGGTTTAAATAATGAAAAAATTATGAAATGAAGTGATAAAGATCTACAGTTCCATGTGACCCAAATATGATAAAAATAAATAATATATACAGTATCTTAGCATCACTGAGTATAAAATGACATGGGGGAACAAACCACGTTTTAAAAACCATATTTCATCAGGTTATGTGGCTGGTCTCCAGGTTGTGATTTGACCACATATTAGTGAAGCTTTTTCAGAAATTATTCGGCAAGAGGTGCTACTTATCTTGTCCATGCAAGACTGGGACTTCAGTCACTTGGAGCCAACCGGTTCAAAAGTCTTTTCAGTTCAGTTCAGTTCAGTCCGTCAGTTGTGTCTGACGCTTTGTGACCACATGGACTGCAGCATGCCAGGCTTCCCTGTTCATTACCAACTCTCGGAGCTTGCTCAAACTCATGTCCATCAAGTTGGTGATGCCAACCAACCATCTCACCCCCTGTGGTTCCCTTCTCTTCCTGCCTTTAATCTTTCCCAGCATCAGGGTCTTTTTCAATGAGTCAGTTCTTCACATCAAGTGGCCAAAGTATTTGAGCTTGAGCTTGAGCTTCAGTCCTTCCAATGAATATTCAGGACTGATCTCCGTTAGAATGGACTGGTTGGATTTCCTTGAAGTCCAATGGACTCTCATGAGTCTTCTCTGACACCACAGTTCAAAAGCATCAATTCTTTGGTGCTCAGCTTTCTTTATAGTCCAACTCTCACATCCATATATAACTACTGGAAAAACCATAGCTTTGACTAGATGGACCTTTGTCGGCAAAGTTATGTCTCTGCATTTTAATATGCTGTCTAGGTTGGTCTTTTAGTTGTGGTTAAAATTTCTTCTTGTTTCAATTTTTTTTTTTTTTATAGAAACTGATATTTACTAGAAATGAGACGCAGATTCTACACCTAACAACACTGACATAAAAACCTCACTAGGAGTGTTGAGGAAGACCCGTGGTGTAATGTTAAATTAGTATTATTAGACTGGGCTTCCCAGGTGGCTCAGTGGTAAAGAACTCGTCTGCCAATGCAGGAGATGTGGGTTCGATCCCTGGGTTGGGAAGATACCCTGGAGAAGGAAATAGCAACCCATTCCCATGCTTTTTTGCCTGGAGAATCCCATAGACAGAGGGGCCTGGTAGACTACAGTCCAAGAGGTCACAAAGAGTTGGACATTCACTCAGTAGATTGGTATTAATTATTCCTGAAAAGAGTGGCCAGGTTAGGACTTTCGTATTGATTTTGATCTAGGCTTCCCTTTTATTTTGTTTTGCTTATCTGAATGATCTGCTGATGTGCCTGGCTGTGTCCATGTCCCACTCTACTCTGGTAGATTCCTGGTATTATTATTATGTTGTTACTCTTTCTCTGGTTACAATTACATTACAGTTGAGTTCTCCCCCACCCAGTTTCAGCATCCCTTCCTTACTGCTAAAGTTGCCCACTAACTGTTTTTGTACTGCACCATTTTTCTATTTTTGTTTTTATTTGCCAATTCAAAATCCAGTGGAAAGTTGGAAGTGTTATTATTTTGTAATATGAAAGATTCTCCACTGAGAATTTTTCTGAAAACAAACAAACAAACCAATTAGTGCAGAATACTTTTCCCAAATGTTTGTAACTATCATGTGGTGGGAAAGGCTTTGTAAATGTCTTGAATTCTGATGGGAAAAGAGGTTGGGGTTAAATTTTGCTTAAGAAGGACTGTCCTGGTATCAACATCCTGTTAGGCTCTGGCCAGAAAACCTTCCCATCACGCACATCGTTTTACATGTATGAGTATGTAAAGAACTGATGCTTGAATTGTGATGTTGGAGGAGACTCTTGAGAGTCCCTTGGACTGCAAGGAGATCCAACCAGTCAATCCTAAAGGAAATCAGTTCTGAATATTCATTGGAAGAACTGATGCTGAAGGTGAAAACTCCAATACTTTGTTCACCTGTTGTGAAGAACTGACTCATTGGAAAAGACCCTGATGCTGAGAAAGATTGAAGGCAGGAGGAGAAGGGGACGACAGACGATGAGATGGTTGGATGGCATCACTGATTCAATGGACATGAGTTTAAGTAAATTTCTTGAGTTGGTGATGGACAGGGAAGCCAGGCGTGCTGCAATCCATGGGGTCACAAAGAGTTGGACATGACTGAGCAACTGAACTGAACTGAATAATATACATATTATATATATATATACACATATAGTTAGTCAGCTCTCCTGGTAGTTCAGTGGTAAAGAATCTGCCTGCCAATGCAGGAGACTCAGCAGAAACCATGGGTTCAATACCTGGGTGGGGAAGATATCCTGGAAAAGGAAATGCAAGTCACTTCAGTATTCTTGCCTGGAAAATCCCATAGACAGAGGAGCCTGGAGGGCTACAGTCCATGGAGTCACAAAAAAGTCAGACACGACTTTGCAACTAAACAAACAACATATATATATAGGTAAATAGTTATTATATATGTAATTATAAATTATACACGTGTCTTAGCATTGTACAGAGTAATATAAACACATGAGTCACAGAACTTTAGAAAGTCAAGATAAAATTAAAAATAGACATTCTGTTGTTTCTCTTTTTCAGTTTTGTAAATTGCTCTGTGCACTCTGGGATATCCCCCACCCTGGAAGGTCAAACATCCTAATGGCTTCCAGAGCCAGGATTAAAGGATTCTGTTTTCTGCTTTGTTAAAGTTTTGTTGAGGGCTTCCCAGGTGGCTCAGTGGTAAAGAACCCGCCTGCCAATGCAGAAGCAGCAGGAGATGTGGGTTCAATTCTTGGGTCAGGAAGATCCCTTGGAGTAGGCAACCCACTCCAGTATTCTTGCCTGGAAAATCCCGTGGATAGAGGAGCTTGGTGGGCTATAGTCCAGGGGGTCACAAAAAGTTGGATGTGACTGAGCATAAGCACAACCATTTTTGGGGCTTCCCAGGTGGCACTAGTGGTAAAGAACCCGCCTGACAATGCAGGATGTGTAAGAGACACCAGTTTGATCCCTGGGTTTGGAAGATCCCCTGGAGGAGGGCATGGCAATTCACTCCAGTATTCTTGCCTGCATAAGTCTATGAACAGAGGAGCCTGTCAGGCTACAGTTCGTGGGATCACAAAGAGTTGCACACGACTGAAGTGACTTAGCATGCACGTAAGGTTTTGTCATTTAAGGGCTTCACACTTAGTGTGTGTGTGGCACACTGAATCATATTGTTGTTCATTTGGGTGTGAGTGTACAGAATTAAGCATCTAGGATATTCTTTTAATCGTGGCCTGTGATGGGTTTGATGAGTCTGGCGATTTCCACAATGAAGCAGGTTTCTGGAGCACAGTTAAGCTGATGCAGCCTATGCATGAGAAGGGGGCCTCAGGGTCAGGCATTACAATGGCAAACACCACAATACCACATCCATTTGTTTTGGTTTTAGCTGAATTTTACATTCATTCTGAGGGCTGACTTTAGACAAAATTGATCAGTTTTGAGGGAGTTTACGATTTTCCTAATTGCTACCTAAGAGCAACCTTAAGCCCCTTAAGGGTGGGTGCATTTCATTTTATGCTACAGTGATGGAATCCAGCACCATTCATACATGAAAGTATCTAATCATCTCTTTACCATGACCTTGACACTGTGATATCCCTTCTCTGCAGAGTTGAGTGTAAGTTCTCATCTAAATGTTGAATCAAGTAATTGCAAACATTGGTGATTTGACAGTGAGACGCATAGAGGTTGGAAAGCTTCCTGGTCCATCTGAATTCTCTCTGTTGGTTGACACACTTGCCTATTCTCTTCTAAATACTTTCTCAGTTATTTGAAAAAGAGATAATCTGCCAAACCAGGTTTAATTTCTGAATACTGTCACAAAAGTTGATGTTACCAAGAAAACAAAGTAATTCATGATTTTCTCTAGAAGAGCTAAGGCTATATGGCCAGCCAAAGGGGAAGGATGATGTCGGAGGAGGGTCAGTGTCTCTTTTGCACTGGTACACAAAGGAAATTGCAATTTGGGGAAAATTATCTTCCAATTTGCATTCTCCCCTCTTGATCTTGAACCTCACATTTACATTCATTTTAATGATGAAGATGTAGAAGTAAATAGAATTAATTAGGACCTTTTGAAATCATACCAAAATGGAGAATATTTTAAAATCAAATTAATAGCAGAATGAACAGAAATGGGCATAAATAGGTGAGTGAAGCAGTAATGCTCATTAGAAATATACAAACAATAATATAGTACGCAGATGGGCTGATATTTAATACTGGACTGAAGATCTGGAAGGAACATAGGGTTGAAAAAAAATTGGAAATGGCATTTCACTGACAAGCAGAAAAAGTAATAATTGGCTACCTGGAACACTTCCTAATTGAGGGCTTAATAGACTGGCTTAATAGATACTTCAGAGGTTTGAGTGAAGATGGGAAACTAATAAGTTTTATCTTAATTAATTATGTTAGTGTTAGATTGAAATATTTGAGGTAAATCTTGGTGGTGGTTTCTGAAACAGTTATGAAACATACTAGCAAGATCAGTAATATCGATCATATATTGATAGTTGCAAATGTATATTTTGAGACCAACAAAATATGGGGATATCAGGACTTGATTAAACAGCTAGGCTAGGAACCATATGTTTATGCTTGAGTTTTTGCCATCAGCACTGTGCTTAACATGGCCAGAAAACGTACTCTGGAGCAAGTGACAAAATCAGAGTGTGTGCGTGGGAAGTCGCTTCGGTTGTGTCTGATTCTTAACAATCCTCTGGACTGTAGCCCACTATCCAGGTTTCTCTGTCCATAGGATTCTCCAGGCAAGAATACTGGAGTGGGTTGCCACACCCTCCTCCAAGGGATCGAACCCTTGTCTGCGGTATCCAACTGCATTGACAGGTGGGTTCTTTACCACTAGCACCACCTGGGAAGCCCCAAAATCAAAGTAGGAGACATGAAATTTATATTTAGCATGCTGGATAGAGAATGTGACCCAGTCTCACAGACCAAATGCAATATCTATGCTACTATCAGTTTTTGCCAAATTTATATTAATATTTGTTATTCCTTCCAAGGCATTTTGAACATTATAATGAAGGCTCGAGTGGCAAAGGCACCCTTTGCCAACTTCAAGGCCATTTGGAAATGGAAAGAGGCCTAATGCTAAGTTCAGACTACAAGTCTGTCATGTTTATAGATTTGGTATCACACTGTCCCATGAGTTCCAGCAATAAATATCCTTTAAAAAGCCTCACAAATCTTCTTGAGCATCAAATATCTTTTCACAAATGACATCTGGGTGAGTTGGATATAAATAAGCCAAAACCATGATGAGTAGATTCCTTCGGGCATATAAATGAAGGGGGAAGGTATGTGGTTAACTGTGGCCAGAAACTGTAACTGGAGTTTCTGTGAAATGTTTGAAGAGGAAACCACTGGATTCAATAGGGTTTCTATGTAATTCTTTTCTGCTGGACACTTTTCCTGGGCTGGGTCAGCTGCTCAGTAGCTAGAATTTGATCTGGTCCCCCCAGGCTTTATTTATTTCCTTGTGGCAAGTTTGCTTTCTTGCTCTTCTTCTGTGCATCCTTTCTCTATCTCTAAAATTCCATGTATTTTAAATGACTATATTTTTTCTTAGCAATATCTCCTACAGTTATTTATTCTCCTTCTCTCCTCCCCCCACCCCACACATTCTCTTTCCTCTCTCTCTCTTTTTTTTTTTTTTTGAGAATGTACTCAGATACTGTTAGAAAAGACCCCAGTGAGGTTGGAGGTCATCTTATGTACATGTGAGGACAGCAACGTTTGGAAACTTGACTTCTGTTGTAATGAGAGATTCATTTCTGGAGACTATGTCTTTTGACTCTCAGTTCTTTGCTTTTGACCTCCTCGAGGATAAGCCTCATCACCTTGTTTGGGACATCTGAGAAGGGCCTCTGTCTTCTGATAGCTTCTCTTTTCAATTTCCTATGCACAAGTTATTAAGGAAAATATCTGTTCTTTCAGTAACAAATATTTAACTGATATGTACCAGGTGTTTTGCTAGAGCCTAGACACCTGTCTGCCCCTTGTAGGACCAGCTACATAATTTAAGGGACTCTGTGAAAAATGAAAATGCAGGGCCGCTTGTTCAAAAATGATAAGAATTTTCAAAATGGCAAGAGCAAGCACTAAACCATGTGTAGGCTTCTTCGGAGTCCAGACCTCTGGGTGACTGACTGCACACACCCATGAAACTGACCTCAGCCCTTGGATTAATTTTCATATAGTCCTCTTTTCTTCATGCATCTCTGTTTATACATTTCTAAATGGTACCTAGTAGTTTTTAAATTCTTAGAATCTTTAACCTTTTGGCCCAAACTTGATTTTTCCTCCTTACTTATCTTGCTTCCACTAAGTGAGTGTGGACTGCATAACTAATGCAATAATATGTGTTGTTGTTGTTTGTGTCTAACTCTTTGTGACTCCATGAACTGCAGCACACCAGGCTCCTCTGTCCTTCACTATCTCCCAGAGTTTGCTCAAACTCATGTTCATGGAGTCAATGATGCCACCCAACAATCTCATCCTCTGTCTCCCCCTGCTCCTCCTGCCTTCAATCTTTCCCAGCATCAGGGTCTTTTCCAATGAGTCGTCTGTTGGCATCAGGTGGCCAAAGTATTGGAGCTTCAACTTCAACATAGAATAATACAGAGGGGGAAAATCCACCTTCTTAGCACCTAGAGGCAGAATGGTAAACTGTTCCGGGAAATGGCCTTGGTGAATTTCTCAAATGGGAGAAGTGATCTTCACAGAGACACTTGCAAGAAAAATATCTAAGCTCTCTATGTAACAGAAGAAGGAGAGAGGGAGGAGTAGGGATGGGGCAGGGCCCAGGGGGACAGTCTCAGCAAGAAAGACTCATGATTTCTCTGGCAGCAAGATTTCTTAGAGAAGAAACCATTTGAATGAAAGGGCTGTGTTTGTGTGTTGGCTAGTGTGTCATGGAAAATTTTCACCTTTCCTACAAAATCTTTTATTAACTTTACCTTGCTGGGTAATGCGTTTGGTAAGAATGGAGTCTTTTTGGCTATTAATGGAAATTTTGCATTGTGTCAGGGTTGGTTTATTACAAAATCAGTTACTTCATGAGAAGACTTCCAACAAATGAATTCTACAAGTTATTTTCCATTTCTTCTTTGTTTCTAACATATCTTTCCCCTCCCTACTTCCCCTTCCCCACTATTCCTTCCTCTTTGTCCTTTGTTTCCTTAAAACCTATACACGTTTTAGGTCCAAATGAAACTCTTCTTTTTCTCAGAAATCCTAAGAGCCATTCTGACTCAAAATGATCTCTTCTGCTACAGATGCACTTTGTTTTTTACTAACCACTTGGCACTTACTTATTTCCTCTCTCTCTCTCTCTCTCTCTCTATCTATATATATATATATATATATATATTTAATATGACTTTGCTTGATCTTCCTAGATATGGGAAGCTCACTGAGGACAGAGCTTTTCTATTTATCTTTTTTAATCATCACACCCAGCCCAGTACTGTGTCTATAGCTGAAAGAATGCTGATCCTAAATGAGAGAAATTGACTGGGTTACAGAAAACCTTAATGTCAAAGAGAATAAAAAAGAGGAGCAGAAAGTACTTAGGTTTTAGAGATAGGTGATAAAGCCGTAGCTAACAATGGGTGACCATGTTTGAGAGAGGCAAAATCTTTTATAAAAGTCTGTTGGTAAATATTCTCTTCTAAAAAGTGGTCTATTGATCAGATATATTAGCAAATCTAAGACTTTTAAATAAACTTGCTGAAGCAAGTGGCAGATATTCTAATATAGGAGTCACAGGACAAATGTCGTAAAGCACGCACTGAAAACACACAGGCTTTTCCAGAACGTTTCTGTTACCAGTGAAAATAGGCTAAGAATAATCATCAATTCCTTGGGAGAAACGTGCTTGATATAAGTGCTCAGAGCATATTCCGTTATCCTGTTGCTGCTGTTTACTCACCAAGTTGTGGCTGATTCTTTGTGACCCTTTTGACTCCTCTGTCCACAGGATTTTCCAGACAGGAATACTGGAGCAGGTTGCCATTTCCTTCTCCAGGGGATCTTCCTGACCCAGGGATTGAACCTGAGTCTCCTGCATTGGCAGGCAGATTCTTGATTACTGAGCCTCCACGGAAGCCCTCCATTATCAGAGTAATCATATTTAATCAACTCTATACAGTTTTCATGATAGTGTAGGGGTTTAATCTTCCCATCTAAATTTTTTGTCACATTCATAATGTTCTGTAGGTACTTTTTGAACAGACACCTGATGGATAAAACCTGTGATTATCAGAGCCAATATTTTGAGGCCTAGAAGAGTCCACAGGCAGGTAGGTAGCACATTTTGTAGAGCTTAGTTTTAAAGATGTTTATTTCTGTATGGATAATCTACATAGAGTTCTGTTAGAAGAGATGGAAATTGGGATCAGGTGAGAAAGCCAGAATTGACCCTCTTGGAGGAGAAACCCTGAAGTAGGAAGACATGCACACACTTGAAAAGTACAAAGAAAGTCAATTCTGCTATAACATGCCATATGCTCCTATATTAACCAATATGATAATTTGATACCAGAAGACTGTCATAACTATGAAGTTAAACATGGTGAAAATGGTAGTGAAGTGAATAGATGAGCACACCACAGAAAATTCACATCATCTTCTTGTATGATGAAGTCAGGTGAGTCAGTAGTAATACAGATTCAACAAATGAGCTGGTTGGGAATTTAGAAGTCTCAATCAGAAATGACTCGCTCATTCAAACAACTTTCTGTCTGAAGTTCTTTTCTGTTAGATATCTACCAAGGAGGCATTACTTTGGAGTTATTAAGTTGCCTAGGCTTACAGACTTGGAGGCTTGCTTTTGTTAGGCAGTTCAGAAGCATCTATCTCCAAGGCTCAGATTTGTATTAATCAGCTTAATGCTGATATATGGACAGAGAATGCAAATTCATCCATTTGCAGGGAGAGCTGTAACTGTCATAACCAGAATATTCATGATCTCAGCATCAGGACATTCTCTCCCTACAGGTCGGCCTGAAGAAGAGACAGATTCTAATCAGAACACTTGCTAGCATCAGAACATAAAGCATTAGTTTGATGACCTGCAATATTTCTCGACAATAGGCTAAGTTAGCCTGTTGTTTTTGCCATCGCAATACGAAAAACCTTGACGATGGACTACAGTATTCTCTGTCTTCTGGCTGGGCCCACTGCCTTTTTAAAATGCTTTGATGAGTAGCTCACAGGTAACTTTTTAATTCTCCTTTCATAGCTTCCATAACCCACCAAACCTACTTTGGAGTTACATAGGGCTTCTCAGGTGGCAGTAGTGGTAAATGCGGTAGTAGCCAATGCAGGAGTCTCAGGACATGTGGGTTTGATCCCTGGGTTGAGAAGATCCCCTGGGGTAGGAAATGGTACCCCACTCTAGTATTCTTGCAGAGGAGCCTAGTGGGCTACAGTCCATGGGGCCACAGAGTCTGACACGACTAAGCACACACAGTCTTTCTTTAGACTTGTTAATGAACTCCCTCCTATCACATTCAGATCCATTAGGTTTAAGCCCTTGATGTGGCCTTGCACATTGCAATGGCCTGTTAGAAATAATTTTATTTTATTCTTTTCCCAGCTTCATCAGTGATTATTTAAACTCATGGAAAAAAAAAAAAAAAGCCTAGTCATTGCTGGTGATAGGAGTCTGGTGTAATTATTGAATACTGGGGTTGGGAGTGACAACATCTTCAAGAAGAAAAGTGGAGGTTAGAAAAGTTTTCTAGACACAGGAGAGACCAATCTGTGTTAGGAGTGGGGAGACTTGGGGAGAAAATATGCCAAGTTGGTTGTGGAGTGCTGACCTACTGCTGCAAAGACCTTACCTCAATCATGCAAATGCAGATGAGTGATGGGTCTGCTCTGGTCAATACAAAATGGTGCAAGCTGGACCTTGTATAAACTAAAGACATGGATGCCCGAGGCTTGGAGAAAAGGCCTGACACAAAGAGTGGGCTTGGTAATTCTTTTTGGAATACCCAATCCTATTCTGATTGATGAAGCCTACAGAGAAGGCCAAATTTTCACTGTTTCTCATTGTTTATTCTACCCTTCTTTCTAATTGAGAGAAAGTAAGTTGGAGTGTGGAAACATTTTTCTTCTAAAGGTTTAACTAAGATCTTAATTAGTAGTCATGCCCATGTTTTTCATTTTCTTTTTTCACAGTCATATAGTTACAGAATAAGGATAAAATTTAATTTATTTTGGAAAGCATTATAGTACTCCCCACTAAAATAGCAAAAGTAAATACCTTTCAGAGGAACTGTTATTGGTTTCAGACAGATTTTGGTAACAAATCCAAACTTTGTCCTAAAGTAATGTATAACCATTGCTTTGTAAATTGAAACCAAGACTTTATTAAATTTCTAGCAAGGCAAGAAGTAGACCAGTTCTTTAATTTACAGTTTTTGTTTTTTTCTTTTCTACCCAAGATAAGGAAGGGAAAAATATTATAATCATATAAGCTATTCAGCACATATGCCCTTTTGACAATGCTGTGTTGCATACCATGGGACTTTAGGAAATAAGTTTTGCAAATATATAAGAATGGGCTCTTTGCAAATAGTTCTGTTCTGGTCATTGAGCAAACATGAACCAAACCATTTAATTCCATTTCAGTGGCATTAAATTGATTTTAACCCTTTGTTTTCATCAGGCGATTCTTTTGCTCCTATCCTGATGTTTATTGTACACATTTTTTCTCAAGGAGGTACTTCAGAGAAGTAAGAGATGGTGGTGGAATTATTTTAATCATGGAAAGCACGACAGCATTTAGGGCTACATTAGCATCCTGCTGTTGTATAGATCTAGTTTAAATGTGACCATTTTAGAGCAAGATCTCTCAGTTAAATGCATGGTTTTCAGTGTTGAGAATGGATTTTCTTATGTTACATAGTTCTCTATGGTATGTTGTTGGGTTGGTTGAATTTTTTTTTTTTAATTCTGATAAATTTTCTTTGCATGCTAGTTCTAGTGGTAAAGAATTCACCTGCCTATGCAGGAGACTCAAGAGACGTGGGTTCCATCCTTGGGTCTGGAAGATCCCTTGGAGTAGGAAGTGGCAACCCACTCCAGTATTTTTGCCTGGAAAATTCCACACACAGAGAAACCTGGCTGGCTACAGTCCATGGGGATGCAAAGAGTTGCACATAACTTAGCAACTGAGTATGCACACACTTGAAAAGTACAAAGAAAGTCAATTCTGCTATAACATGCCATATGCTCCTAAAAATCAGCCTCCTATGAAAAATGACACAACATAAAAGACAGAGCTTGTGGGAAAAATGAGTATTACATTGAAAATCTTTGGCACTGACACATACAAAGAAAGAGATATAATAAGACAGGCTATGGACAAAGCTAGTGGAGTTGATGGAATTTCAGCTGAGTTATTTCAAATCCTAAAGGATGATGCTGTTAAAGTGATGCACTAATATGCCATCAAATTTGGGAAACTCAGCAGGGCCACAGGACTGAAAAAGGTCAGTTTTCATTCCAATTCTAAAAAGAAAGGCAATGACAAAGAATGTTCAAATTACTACACAGTTGCACTTATCTCACACGCTAGCAAAGTAATGCTCAAAGATCTCCAAGCCAGACTTCAACAGTATGTGAACTGTGAACTTCCAGATGTTCAAGTTGGATTTAGAAAAAGCAGGGTAGAAGAACCAGAGATCAAACTGCCAACATCTGTTGGATCATAGAAAAAAGAGAATTCAGAAAAACATCTACTTCTGCTTTATTGACTATGCTAATACCTTTGACTGTGTGGATCACAATAAACTGTGGAAAATTCTGAAAGAGATGGGAATACCAGACCACCTGACCTGCCTCCTGAGAAATCTGTATGCAGGTCAAGAAGCAACAGTTAGAACCAGACATGGAACAATAGACTGGTTCCAAATTGGGAAAGGAATACATCAAGGCTGTTATATTATCACCCTGCTCATTTAAATTCTATGCAGAATAATCATGCATCAAGATTGCAGGGAGGAATACCAATAACCTCAGATATGCAGATAACAACACCTTTTTGGCAGAAAGTGAAGAGGAACTAAAGAGCCTCTTGATGAAAGTGAAAGAGGACAGTGAAAAAGTTGGCTTAAAACTCAACATTCAGAAAACTAAGATCATGGCATCAAGTTCCATCACTTCATGGCAAATAGATGGGGAAACAGTGGAAACAGTGACAGACTTTATTTTCTTGGGCTCCAAAATCACTGCAGTTGGTGACTGCAGCCATGAAATCAAAAGATGCTTGCCCCTGGAAGAAGAGCTATGATCAACCTAGATAGCATATGAAAAAGCAGGGACATTACTTTGCCAACACAGGTGCCTCTAGTCAAAGCTATTGTTTTTCCAGTAGTCATGTATAGATGTGAGAGCTGGACCATAAAGAAAGCTGACTGCTGAAGAACTGATGCTTTTGAACTGTGGTGTTGGAAAAGACTCTTGAGAGTCCTTTAGACTGCAAGGAGACCCAACCAGTCGATCCTAAAGGAAATCAGTCCTGAATATTCATTGGAAGGACTGATGCTGAAGCTGAAGCTCCAATATTTTTCCACCTAATGTGAAGAACTGATTCATTGGAAAAGACCCTGATGCTGGGGAAGATTGAAGGCAGGAGGAGGAGAAGGGGATGACAGAGGATTAGATGGTGGGATGGCATCACCGACACGTTGGACATGAACTTGAGCAATGTCTGGTGATGGTGATGGACAGGGAGGCCTGGTGTGCTGCAGTCCATGGGGTCACAAAGAGTCTGACATAACTGAGTGACTGAACTGAACTGGAAACATATAGTACAATCTTATACATCTTGCATGCTTTTATACACATTTTATACCTTCTTAAAATGTTAAGAAACAAATACTACATATTGCACTTTAAATTTGCTTATAGAATTGCTACAGCTTGGGAGTTCTTGTGAAGTGGCTACAGGGCAGTTATTTTGATTTGTAGGCTTCCTGATGGTTTTCTGCAAAGTGAGACCATGGAGGAGTGAAAAGGAACTTGAGGGTGTTGGGGGCCATGAATAGTGAGCTTGAGGAGTGTGATTGGTTGACTCGAATCACATGAACACAGCTTTTCTTATGATTACCAATGCACATGAAATACAGAAATTCAAGGATATAACTAAGTTAGTTCAACACCAACTTCTGAAGGACCTACTGACTTCAATTTAACTTGCTGCTGCTGCTGCTGCTGCTGCTGCTAAGTCGCTTCAGTCATGTCCAACTCTGTGTGACCCCATAGACAGCAGCCCACCAGGCTCTCCGGTCCCTGGGATCCTCCAAGCAAGAACACTGGAGTGGGTTGCCATTTCCTTCTCCAATGCATGAAAGTGAAAAGGGAAAGTGAAGTTGCTCAGTCATGTCCGACTCCTAGTGACCCCAAGGATTGCAGCCTACCAGGCTCCTCTGTCCATGGGATTTTCCAGGCAAGAGTACTGGAGTAGGTTGCCATTGCCTTCTCTGAGTTTAACTTGCTACTTTTCAGCAAAAAAGCAAACCAGGTCATGGGTATTATATGAAGTCTATTTTACTATTGAAAATACAAACTGAAAAAAACTGATTTTATGCATCATTTAGTTGACAATAAGTTTATTTTTAATGATTTATTGATTTATATTGACAGTATAAAAAATTATACCATGCTGAAATCTCACATTCTCTAAAAAATTAATACCTATTATATTATTGTATAAACATAAAAATACAATGTTAAAGAAAGCTAAATAATAACGTACTAGTTTATATCTTATGTAAAAAGTTTAAAGCAAACTTATAAATTTATAATCAAACATGAGTCCATGAAATTCTATGCTCTTTTTCTCAAAAGGGCCAAGGGTATAAAATGTAAGTAAAATCCAATATAAACTAGATCTTGAAACTTATATAACAATTAAAGGAACATATTCAGGCAATACAGAAGAAAATATATCTAATTTTTGTATTAATTAGCTTAACAGTCAACTAAGGGCTAGAGTATAAAATATATTGCAAGGAAGTACCAGGAAAATCTCAAGTGAGTACCAGGAACATGCTCTATGAGAAATCTCAGTCAAACTGGATAAAGCAATTGCTATTATTCTGAATTGGCATTTGAGATGTGCTACTTAAATCTGGATGGGAAGTATGGAAAAAAATGTTAAACTCAGGACCTGTCATGGACCATGATTTTGCCAGTTTACAATGAGTGAGTACTAGAGGCTAAATTACAGAGAGATATAGAAATAAAGGACAGGTAGAATCCTGTGCTGTAAAAGCCTGTGGAGCCCCTGCATGCATTCCCAGTTTCATTCCAAGCTTGTTTTATCTGTTACACCAATTCCATGAATCAATTTATTTTCCATTTTTGTTTAAGACTCTTAGGTTTCTGCCAGTGGTAACCATACCCCTGTATCTATATGTTGACCCCATATTTAGTGCTTTTTGTGGCTCTGCAGCCTTAATATTCCTCCCGAGGAGAAGGGTAGGGGGAAAGGATAGTCAGGGAGTTTGAGATTGATATGTATGCACAGCTATATTTAAAATGGATCACCAACAAAGCCCTACTGTAGAGCGCAGGGAACTCTGCTCAATGTTATGTGGGAACCTGGATGGGAGGGGAGTTTAGGGAGAATGGATACATATATATGTATAGCTGGATCACTGCTGTACATCTGAAATTATGACAACATTGTTAATCGTCTATATGCCGATATAAAATAAAAAAAGATAAAATTTAAAAAATTCATCCCCAAACACTGAAATATTCTTTCATCACACTTCTGAGAAATTCATCTGATGTTTCTACTTGTTAGCTTTCTATGTAATGTGGAATCTCTAAGTCTTAGTGCCTACTTGAGTAGCAGAAAATAAAATCTCCATTTAAAAGACAAAAATGGATAGTGATTAGTTTCTCCTGAGTCCGAGGAGAGATGAACTCCTTTCCAGGGAAGAAGCAGTTTCTCCTGAAACTACTCACAGTTGCCATTTTTGGCAAATAGAGAGGGTGTGGAGAACGTGCCCAGGCTAGTCTACTTAGGAAGGGAAGAGGCAAGAGAAAGTTAAATTGCTCTGCCTGAAAAGAGAAGAAAGGAGTTTTAAAGTTGGACAAAAGTCAGAATAAAGTCACAGAGTTTATCAGCATGCATGTGTGCAACAGAGGCAACAGAGCCACTACCTGTGAACATGTGCAAAGACTCCCCCAGAGAAGTTTCTGAATAACTAAACTTTCTCGTTAAACTTGGTGTCATGTTCAGGGTTGGAAAGTTAAGCTCCTTCAATGCTATTTTTGACGTATTCATTAGATTTGTGAGTTAAGCGCATTCGTTTTGGTTCTAGTCTGTCTTGAGCACACAGGCTTGACCTGATAGACCGTTACTCATTTTGGGATCAGCCTCATCACTTCCTTAAAACTGTTTCTGCTCGTACATATTTTCCATTTTATAGTTTTTGGGATCTTAAATTCAATTTAAAAGTCGCACTCATTATCATTTAAATCTAGTGCTGGACTGAAATATAGCAAGTTGGACATTTACAGGAGTGGGGGGCATGGGGAACTATTTTAGTCTATAAGCTTTGAGAGTCTATATGGCTCCTTCAGGGATGGTTCTGACATCAGCCCTGAGTATATGAATTTTGTTGCATGTATATTTTTTTCTAAGGTACTTTAATATTTAAGGTGCCAGAGGGCAGACCATATTGTCTATAAATTATGGGCAATAAACTACCATTATTTTAGGAACCATACCTGAAATACAGGATAGATGACCACAGAACACACCAAAGGAGTTTAAAGTCTATGCTGACAACTCATGAGTCAAAGATAGAATTAGAAGGATTTTCTTTTCTTTTTTATATTTTTAAAGTAGGATGACTGACTTAGGGATAAGATTAATATAGAGGAAATAATACCATTAGTTAAGAACAATCTGCAATGTTCTAAATCTCCATTTCTTTCAAGTTTTTAACTTTCAAGAATTTGCGAGTGAAAAAGTGAAAGTGTTAGTCACTCAGTGGTATCTGACTCTTTGCAACCCCATGGACTATAACCTGCCAGGCTCCTCTGTCCCTGGGGTCTCCCAGGCAAAGAATACTAGAGTGGGTTTCCATTTCCTTCTCCAAGGGATCTTCCTGAGCTTGGATCTCCTGCACTGCAAGTGGACTCTTTACCATCTGAGCCACCAGGGAAGCCCGAGTTTTTAACTTTCATGAACTTAAGGAACTTAAATTTTAAATTAAAGAAACATTGCATTTTCCCAAGGGATGGTTTCTCATAACAATAAGTGACATTTACTAAATGTTTGCACATTAGATTAACTTTTTGAAAAACAATATATTTCCCCCCATAATGGGTTATCCTTAAGAAAAGTCTGTGTTTTAATTTAATCCTTCAATGCACTCTCATCCTGTGAATAAGGTCATTTTAATGAATTTTACATTAGTTCAAAAAATTCTGAGCAACCTAATACATTCCTATAAATTACATACTTTGGGGATTTCAGTGCCAAGCTTTAAATCTAATTTAATAACAGTAAAAAATGTTATTGTATCTTTTGTGATGGCTTCTGAATTTTATATAGGTTACAATGATGAGCAAGTTGATCGGTAGAATCAGTGCCATGTCACAGGTCTTATGATGAAAACTCAGACCACAGAAGAGAGGAGATAGAGGCAAAAATAGGAAGAAGAAAGCAACAAGATACATAAAGTCAGGCTTCCCTTTTAAGAAACACACAGAAAATGAAGAGGGTACAGGGATCACACGTTTCATTGTTGACTTTAAGACGAGTTGTTGTCTCCTGTTTTAATTTTTTTAATCAATTTTTTTTTCTTATTTTCTTATCCTGTTTTTAGTGTAAGGATATGGAGAAAATGTATATGTTAGCAGCTCTTAAAGATTATAAAGGGAGATTGACCTTGCAGATAAGACACTTTTTAAGTTCACATTTCAAGGAGAAGAGAGTTCCTTGTCATAATAAAGGAATGAGAGGGAGTGGAAAGCAATGTTGCAGAGGGCAAGGTTGGAGAGGACAACCAGTGGCTGCAGATAGAAAGCATGCATTTATTAAAAGAGACAGTTGAAAGAAGATTTATTTTTAGTGGAATCCTAGAGATCCCATTGAAACAAGGCTTCCATAATCCTACCCAAATTAAGATATTCTGATGAAGATATATTTCTTAAAGAAAAGAAAAACACCAATACAGTATACAAACGCATATCTATGGAATTTAGAAAGATGGTAATGATAACCCTGTATGCGAGACAGTAAAAGAGACAAAGAGGTATAGAACAGTCTTTTGGACTCTGTGGGAGAGGGAGAGGGTGGGATGATAGAATATCATATATGAAATGAATCACCAGTCGAGGTTCGATGCATGATACTGGGTGCTTGGGGCTGGTGCACTGGGACGACCCAGAGGGATGGTATGGGGAGGGAGGAGGGAGAGAGGTTCGGGATAGGGAACACGTGTACACCCGTGGTGGATTCATGTTGATGTATGGCAAAGCAAATACAATATTGTAAAGTAATTCAGTTCAGTTCAGTTCAGTTCAGTCGCTCAGTCGTGTCCGACTCTTTGCGACCCCATGGACTGTAGCCCGCCAGGCTCCTCCCTCCATGGGATTCTCCAGGCAAGAATACTGGAGTGGGTTGCCATTTCCTTCTCCAGGGGAATCTTCCCAACCCAGGGACTGAACCCAGGTCTCCCGCACTGCAGGCAGACGCTTTAACCTCTGAGCTACTAGGGAAGCCCATGTAATTAACCTCCAATTAAAATAAATAAATTTATATTAAAAAAAATCACTGACATCTTCCCTACCAAAAAATAAATAAACTTAAAAAAAAAAAAAGAAGCTGGTAAATCAGCTGAGATCTGTGTTAAGATTGCATAATGGTCAAACAAAGTTCAGTTTAGTAGCAAAGGTAATTGCCTATTTTTTTTAATGATAAAAACTATTAGGTAATTAGAACAGAAAAAGGAAGTCCAAAATAGTGGTGGATAAAAGACAAAGAAAAGGAAAATCCCGTGAAAAGGGAACAAAGGAAAAGTCTGAGGACTCAAAATCAGATTTTATTTAGTTAAAAAACCTGGTCTTAAGTGATATATTGTTTATATAGAGTATATTAATAGACACACAGTCCAGGTGTAGAAATTAGTTAGGAGAGATTAATTTTATATTACTTAGAATAAAGGAGGGAAACTAATTCACAAATTGAAGTTTACAAATCAAAATCCTTTTCTTCACATCTCTCATTAGCAATATCGTCCATATCCTGTGGCTCTTCAGAAAGCATTCCATGTAGTCCTCTCTTTCCAGTTCCCCAAATCTCATCCCCATCCTAATCTCTTCCAATCTAATCTCAATAAATAGCAACAGATATTTATTCAACATCTACAACTAGTTAAGCAACCTGATGAATGATGAAGATACATCCATCAGTGGATAAAGCAGAAAGGCATTTTTTGCCTTCAGGATCTTCTGTCATTCATTCTAGTGGTGGAAATAGACCAAAAAAAAAAAAAAAAAAGTAAAATATACAATACAGAAGAAATATACACATATATTGAATACATGCTTATGTATATATGAGCAACTTTTAGTTACATATATATGTGTGTGTATGTGTATATATATATATATATATATATGTATGTATTACATCAAAAATATAGAAGATGAGAGCCAAAATTTTAAAGAAGTGAAGAAGCAAGCCATGAAACTACACAAGGGAAGAACATTCTAGGCTGAGGGAATGTCAAGAACAAAAATCATGTTTGTGTAGTCATTCTGGATGACTGGGCTCAAGGATGGGACAGAAGGTCTGTGTGTTGAAGAAAATAGCAGAAGGGGAAGGTTAGTAAAGGTTAGGGTCAGAGAATGTGTGTGACTTTACACATGATAGAAAGACTTCTCCTTTTACTCTCCATGAGATGGAAGCTATTGGGAATTTCTGAGTAAAAGAAAGATATATCTTATTCTGCATGAATAGGTTCTGAATTGAGAATAGAAGCACTAGAGTGAAGGAAGGCAAGCATAGACACAAGAAACTCAATCAGGAGACTTTAACAACAATTTAAGAGAAAGACAAAAGTGTTTTGGACCAGGGCGATGGTAATGAGTGTGATAAGAGGTATTAATAGCAGGATGCTGAATACGCTTTGAACTCAGCACCAAAAGAAATTTTTTTGATAGACCATGTGGGAGTTGAAGGAAAAAAAAGAGAATTGAATTGTTGTTACCTATGATAACAAATATTGTGAATGAGTTTGTTTGGAGATGAATACTAGAAACTAAGTTTTGAATATATTCTGTTTGGGAAGCCTACTATATACTTAAATTGATAGGTCATGTAGGCATCTGGCTATACGGCTTTGTGCCGGGGTCCAGCCCCGGTGGATCCAGGGAATTAGAAGCGGGGATGGCGTCGGCGAGGATCAGGAAACAATTGCTTAATTAAATGTTAATTAAGGATATAAAGAGTAATAGAATAAGGATAGCTCAGGAGGAAATCCAGTGGAGAAAAGAGGCTGAATAATTCAGCCAGAAGGTGAGAGAAAGAACGACATGGGGAGACCAAGTTTCGGTGAACAAGGCCCACACTTTATTTTCCAAAGTAGTTTTTATACCTTAAGTTATGCATAGAGGATAATGGGGGAAGGGGTAGAGTCATGCAGTAAGCCAGGCTTTCTTCCTGCAAACTTATCATATGCAAAAGCTTAGGTGATTCGCATCATCTTCTGGCCCGGAGGCCTGTTAACATTTTAAGACCCTTTCTTCAGAAAACTTATTTTTCTCTAAAGGTGATTAGTCAGGCGCCATGCTCCAAAAGCATTAGATAAAGTTGCATTCCTATAGGGCAAAGGTGTGGTGGACTATAACAAGAAAAAGAATTAACTCAAGGGTCCAAGGTTACAAACATTAAAGCTACTACTTACACCAATTATATTAATCAATACACTGCCAGGGACACAGCAGGTAAGGGATATGGAAACTTAGCAGCAAACATTGGCCCAACAAGTGAAAAATCCTTCACCAATACAATTTCTAATCAATCTTTTAACTGCTCAAAGGAATCTGTATTTAGACAGTTTAGAACATCTTATGCCTCTCACAGTTGGGAGGCTCTGAACAATCACATGTGGCTGGAAAACCTATTCAGGCAGGCTAGAGGACTTCCAAAGGAGTTTGTAGGTTGAAACACTATCACACCCAGGAACTATTAACTGGAGCTGTAAGTTAACTCTTTTTTCAGAGAGAGGTAGTGGGGGACAGCCCCTGTAAAGTCAGAGGTGTAGGTGAGAGCACAAAGCAGAAAGTAGGCAGACTCTGGTTTTGGGGGTATATGCTCGAGAATTTTCAGGGGGACTCCTGAGGCTCGATCCCGCCTTTGCGTATGCCGAGCCTCCTTCCTTATGACCTTTGCCACGGGTGGAGTTCCTCCCGCTGGCTCCCGGCAGCTTTGAGTCTGGATTTTGGAAAGAAAACTGAGCAAGAGATATTAATTTCTGAGCATATAGGTGGTATTTTAATCTATGAAACTGATTGTGATCACTAAGGCAGTGAATGTAGACAACATAAGGACAAAGCCTGAACTTTGGGCGTTCTAACATTTAGACATGAGGTAAATAGAGAAACCCAAAAGAGACAGGAAGGGCCAGCCAGGGAGACAGTGAGAAAGTAAGATGAAGGTACTGAATCTGGAGAACAAAGGAGAAAGTGCTTCCAGGACAAGGATGCCATTAACTGGGGTAATGCTTCTTACAGATGAAGTCTGATGTGGGCTGAAAAATGAGCACTGAGTTTAGTGATATGGAGACCACTGTGCTGTGCTTAGTTGCTCAGTCATGCCTGACTCCTTGTGACCCCATGGACTGTAACCCACCAGGCCCCTCTGTCCATGGGGATTCTCTAGCAAGAATACTGGAGTGGGTTGCCATGCCCTCCTCCAGGAGATCTTCCCAACCTAGGAATTAAATCCAGGTCTCCCACATTGCAGGTGGGAGACAACAGGGAAGCCCAAGAATACTGGAGTGGGTAGCCTATCCCTTCTCCAGGGGATCTTACTGGTCCAGAAATCAAACTGGAGTCTCCTGCATTGCAGACAGATTCATTACCAGCTGAGCTACCAGGGAAGCCCATGGAGACAACTAGTTACTGTGAAAAGAATTTTCGGTAGAGTAATAAGACAAAGCATGATTGAAGAAGGTGCAACAGAAAAGGAGGAGAAACATTAGAAACAGTGAGTTAAAGAAGGTCTTTTTCAAAGAGCTTTGCTATAACAACAACAAAAAGTAAATAAATAAAGAGAGCAACAGGTAGCAAGGAAAATAAGGTCAAAAGAGGATTTTTGTTTTATCTTCCTATTATCTATCTATCTATCTATTATATATCTCTATCATAGGCTTCCCAGGTGGCACAGTGGTAAAGAATCCACCTACCAATTCAGGAGATGCAAGAGATGCAGGTTTGATCCCTGGGTTGGGAAGATCCCCTGGAGTTGGAAATGGCAACCCATTCCAGTATTCTTGCCTGGAAAATTCCATGGACAGACAAGCCTAGTGGGTTACAGTCCACTGGGTCACAGAGAGTCAGACATGTTAGGTGCAGAATTTGGACACAGATGCCATGAAGCAGGTATTTGCAATGTGGGAACACGTGAAAATTCTCGGATTGCTATTCCCTTTCTCAGTGGCAGGAAGCAAAGTTGTTGGTTGAGAGTAAAACTGTAGGCAGTTTTGGAGGTTTGATGAGGGAAAATCTGGGATGAAATGAATACCAAAAGAATGGAGGAGTTTAGTCTGGGAAAATAAAATAGCTGAGTCAAGTTTCTCTTGAAATAGGACAAGGTCTTTGAAGTGGTCCTCTTAAATCATGAAATTCTTCATGAGGCTTATTCTCTGTGTTACTGCTTCTTGTGTTCAGTGCAGATATGGTCAATACAGACTTTTCTGATCAATGCGACCATGTGAGGCTCATCACCTGGCTCAGCACCATCTCCAGAAATGTGTAGTGCCATGGGCCATTGTGGGAACAGGTTCAACATCCAATGTGGGGGCTCTTTTGCTGATGACAGAGTACTTGAAGGGATGTTACAAACAGGTTAGACAATTCTTCCAAAGGGGAAGGGTGCTACATTTATTAGAGAAACCACTATGTCATTAATAATAAAAGGGGAACAGCTCCTCAGCACCCTTTCAAAAAGCCAGTATTACTTGAGTGGTAGTGATTATACATTTAGATCAGGTAGATTTTTTTTTTTTCTTTATCCATGATCAGCAGCACAGGGGAAGACATGCAGCAAGACTGTAGTTTGCTCAGACACATTCCACGAAGAGAAAGGCAAGGGAATTGACGGTATGTGCAGGGAACGAGTGATAATGATTGACTAGGGTAAAAGTTGGGGAGGAGGAAAGAGGATATGAGGCCTGGGGCATGAGGAAGAGAGGGGAAAAAATGGCAAGATGGTATGACAGTTAAAGATCTAGAGAGTGAGATAGAAAGGTGACAGGGATGGTCAGAGACTGGAAAATTAGGAAGTAGTACTGTGGAGGGTTTGTAGTTATTGAAATGTCAAGGTGGCAAGGAACCTGGACCCTGCTTTAACTCCTACTTTTCCTTTTTCTTATTCTCTTCAATAGCTCCACCTTCTAAAGGTAAATTATCCTTTACAAGCTGGGAAATGCAGAATCTTGCCCAAAAGAATGGATGGGGGAAAAAGGGTGATGGTCAAGAGACCATGGAAACCTACAAAGAAAGATGGCAGCCAAGATGTTCAAATAATTCACATTTAGTACATATTTTCTCTTTTAACTCTGAAAAATCATTTATTTTTACAAACTTGAGTGGTTTATTGATGATTCTATTTCAATAAATAGATAATAAATAAATAAATAAATAAATTTGTGTCTCTGTCTACAGTATGGATGAGTTGAAAACTGAAAAAAATACATATGATCACCAATTGATTAAATAATGCAATGCCTGTCAACAACCTCACTCTTTTTCCACCACTGAATTGACTAATTGTTTTCCCCCACTGGAAGGACACAATATGGGTTTGAAGGTTTATACAGGAGTCCAGATTGTCTGGTACCATATCAAGGGGATCTATTGTTCTATATGACACATTTTCTTTTGTTTAAACTTTTCTGAGAAGGCCATTACTAACTAGAAAAGAGGAAAGGGTAGAGCTTTATATTCTTTTGGGAAAGTTAAACATAGAGTTAAGAAATGCTGAAATTATGGAAATTCTTAATATATATATATAATCTTATATGAACAATAGCTGGCATACAAAGGCAGATAGTTTTGATAGCTCCTACAAGCTAAATGCCCTGGATTGAGATAGTTACGGATCACTGGTGACAAACAATGAGAATTTAATTTGGACCGTCTAACCAAAAAATGAATAATTTGCCAAGTTAAGCTAATAAAACTTGTACTTTACTTAAGACACAATTATTTTAAAATTATGTATTCATACATATGGGGCTTCCCTGGCAGCTCAGTCAGTAAGGAATCTGCCTGCAGTGCAGGAGACCTAGGTTCTATATATATGCCATTGATACAAAATTCATATATAACAAATTTGATAGAGATAGTATGTATTTATATATTAACTACACATGTGAATAAAATGTATATTTAACATAAATTTGATAAAATCTCAATAATAGTTGGTTATAGACTCTTGCTGAGTTAAGTTTTTTGGTAAAAAGTTTTGTTGACACTGGAGACAACAGAGTTGGAAAAAGTAGTCTTGCTTTCCTGAGCTGGGAGAATGTTTCAGATTCTCTTTGCAGATGCCCTTCCAAGGCTATGCTCCTGTCTTTGACACCACAATTTTGTGTATAAGTATGTCTGCGCATGTGCACACACACACACACACACACACACATACTGTTTTTTTTAATTGAAGAAGTTTCCCAAATTGTTAAATTCTAGAACTAAAGAAGCCTGGATTCAATTCTGTCTTTGATCATCTTAAATACAAATGCATTCAGACTAGCAACTGCACAATTCTAATGTAGTCTGGTATAATAAAAAATCCCAGACTCATTAAATAGTTTTTTCTTCCCTGGCTCAGATTCAAATCAAACTTGGAAAGTTTGGCTGAGTGGCAGAGGTGGGGGAGTGGGGTGCTGCTGGCTTCTCTTGTCTTTGCGCCCCTACTGCTCTGGTCAGCTTCTGCTATTGACCTCTCGAAGACTGGTCTCAGAAGGAATAATCATGGTTGGCTGGTTCAGTAGCGATCTGGTGTCACTGACTGCCCCCACAGCAAATGATCTGAAACTAACTCCTTCTCTCTTATACATTGCTTTGGTGGAGTCCTCAGCAGTTTTTTTTTTTTTTTTTTTTCTTTTTCTGAGTCTTCTAGGCTGCTCACCTGATGAGGACAATATCTTTCCTAGGATGTCTACCTGTGAGTCTTCTCCTGCCCCTAGATTCCAGTATCCACCCCTCTGTTTTGGTATCTCCTTACCCTATCAGATCAAGGGCTCTGTGGGATCCCTTTTAAAGGCTCTCCATAGCAAGGCCCATGTTTGGAATCTGGCCCATGTTGGAAACTTCTCTGGGTGCAGAAATGGAGATTGACCCAATGTACTCTCCTCCTTTTTCTCTGAGCCTCAATTTTCACAAATGTCTCCAAGTCATTTTCCCTTGACTTGAGGTTAAGGGGAAGCACCACCTCACTTCCCCATGGATGGGGTGTGTGGTTGTCAGCATAGTTCACTGACAGTCATCTTGAAAGAAATTGTGTCAGTCCTTCAATTGTTTTAGACTGAGGATAGCTACTTGCTAATGCTAACAGGGCCAGTATGGGACTCCTCTCGTCTCTTCTCCACATTTATTTGAAAATCCTGAAGGAATGGTTTAAATTAGCATTTGTCTTAACATCCAGGTGGATTTAGAGCTTACTGTTTTGTGCTTCACCTTGAATAGATTATGTGAAAGAAGGAAGAGTGGCATTTAATAACTTGTTCTAGTTCCAAATTGGAAAAATACAGCAACACAGAGATAAGTCTGCAAGAATATTTTGGAAAATGGAACCAATGTACAAAAATGGCAAGATAATACTGTAATGTGAGATGCTGAACACCCAAGTCTGGAGGGACAACTTGACACTGTGTGCTCAGAATAAAACCTTTCTGTTTCTGACTTGGCCAATGAGGCACATCTTTATTTAAAGTGGCCTATAATTTTCTTTTCTAATCCAAGTTTTGACTTCTTAAAGAGAAAAAAGACAGTTGCATGGAAATGCAAAATCTAAGAACCAAAGGACCTCATTTTATGTTGTAAATGAGGTCACAAGGAAAAGTATCTAAGTTTCAACAATTTTATATTCTGGCTGTTTCCTTGGTCATATGGATCCAATGCTACACCAAAATCTTCAGGCATCTACAATAGCCTAGAAAAATGTGCTGTCCAAACACCCAGTAAGTTTATGTATTCTAGGCTAAACTGGTCCTCATAAAGAAATAAAATTTTAATTCCTATCTCCATACTGTCTTTGGTATGGGAAATAGCTTAAAAGATTGTATTGTGTCAAAGGGATAAAAGGATTAAAATGTTAAATTTTAATACAGACGATCCTTGGTTACCTGTATCATAATGGCAGAATTTATGAATTATCTCAGATTTCAAATACTTGTTTTGAGAGATAGGATGACAAAGGACTCGCACTTGTAGATATTGGTACACATTCTTAGGTCAGAATCAATTGTTATAAAACCTATATTAAAGTTAATAATCTGCTAGAATCCTCTCAGTTTGGCTTGTCTTGACTCAAGATCGAGTATGCCAGGCAAAACCAGAGTTCAGAGGTCTTTGAAGATAGACTCAAGAGTTCATCTTATCGGCCGGAAGTGTGGTGAGCACTCTCGCGAGAGCTGAAGGTACCGACGATGATGATGGTAGCTCGAGGAAGGAAGAGAAGATCGGAAGTGCTACATCTTGAGCGGCCAAGGCAGAAAGCAACCTGACTTTCTTTACCGGAAGCCCTTTTCCAGGGTAAAAGGAAACGGTCCGTCTGGCTGGAAGTCCCACATTTTTGAACTCCCCCATCTTTTCAGAAGTTTTCCTGTCGTCTACGCTTGCTTCTGTGCTCTTTCCCCGTTTTATCTGTATACCAGAAAAGGATTCATTAATGTCTCTCTCCTAGCTCCACTAAACGGATGGAGCCGGCTTTCCTTTCCTGTACCATCATGTAGCTAGGAAGTAGCACGTAGGGGCAGTTGGACCTCTGGGAACCCAAAGGAAGAGGGGAGGGCACAGAACTCTGCTTATGCCACCAGGACACAGCCTCTTCCGCATTTCCCCCAGTGCTGTCGCCATGCGCCCTACAGCCCTCTGTCTTCCTGTGGTCGTGGCCACTCTGCTGTGGGGAGCGTCCCCTGTCAGGGGACTCATTCGAGCGACTTCTGACCACAATGGCAGCATGGAATTTGCAGACCTCCCAGCTCTCTTTGGGGCTGCCTTGAGTCCGGAAGGACTTAAGGGGTTTCTCGTGGAGGCTCAGCCAGCCAACGCCTGCAGCCCCATTGCCCCACCTCCCCCAGCCCGGGCCAACGGATCAGTTTTCATTGCACTGCTTCGAAGATTCGACTGCAAATTTGACCTCAAGGTCCTACATGCTCAGAAGGCTGGGTATGGTGCAGCCGTGGTACACAATGTGAATTCCAATGAACTGCTGAACATGGTGGGGAGTAACGAAGAAGTCCAGCAGCAGATCTGGATCCCTTCTGTGTTCATCAGCGAAAAGAGCTCTAAGTACCTGCGTGCCTTCTTCATCTACCAGCAGGGAGCTCAGGTGCTTCTGGTCCCTGACAATGGATTCCTCTCCACCTATTTTTTCATCCTTTTCTATGGGATTTTGGCAATGCTCATTTTGGGCACGGGAGCCATAGTGATAGTTCATTGGATCCATTTCCAGAAACAGCGCTGGCGGAATCGGCTGACCAAAGAGCAACTGAAACAGATTCCTACCCACGACTATCGCAGGGGAGACCGGTATGATGTGTGTGCCGTCTGCCTGGACGAATATGAGGACGGGGATAAGTTGAGGGTCCTCCCCTGTGCTCATGCCTATCACTGCCGCTGTGTGGACCCGTGGCTCACTCAGACCAAGAAGACGTGCCCTATTTGTAAGCAGCCTGTTTGCCGGAATCTTGGGGAGGAGGAGCAGGAGGAAGGAACTCAGGTGCAAATAGGCCATGAGGAAGGGGGCCTGAGAAGCCGCCCTGCTTCAGAGCGGACCTCACTTCTGGGCTCCAGCACCGTACTTCCCACTAACTTTGGCTCCTTAGCCCCGGCCCCCTTTGTGTTTCTTGGGTCTTCAACAGATCCCTCACATTCTTCATCCTCCTCTTCCTCTTCCACTGTCAATCTCATCTGATACTCCCTTTCCTTTCCACCTTTAACAACAGACTTGCACAGACCCTTTTCCTCCCACAAGTATTCCAAGTTGAGTGATAAGAGATAGTTCTACCTCAGCTTTCTCCCTTACCCAACCCCTTCCTCCTGAGGGATTTGGATGTGCAGAGGGACTGGATCTTCACTTACTGGGTTAATAAAAATGATGCATGCAAATCCATGGGTGAGAGCTGTCAAAAACAATTTAAAAGAGCATATTTTTATTATTTGTGTTAAGGATGAAAAAATAATTTGAAATATTATTTTAAGTAACACAGAATATCTTAAATTGACTTTGCTATATTAACATTTCACATTTGTCCTCATAATGCAATTTCTCATAAAAAATTCAGTGTCTCTAGTTTACCTATTTTAGAGTGGGTGCATATGAAGTAGTCTGCTGCTGCTGCTAACTCGCTTCAGTCGTGTCTGACTCTGTGCGACCCTACGGACAGCAGCTCACCAGGCTCCTCTGTTCATAGGATTCTCTAGGCAAGAATACTGGAGTGGGTTGCCATTTCCTTCCCCAATGAAGTAGTCTACACCTATCTAAATGTTTGTCATCAGTTAGTGCCTAAAGAATGCAAAGCCCCTGCAGTGTCTGCATGGTCATGAGAAAAAAATAACTGGGTTGTAGGTCTCTGATCCTCTGCTTCTCCTGTAAAGTGGCTCTGTAAAAAGATTTAGTTGCCTTATAGCATGTGATAATTAGTATTCTAATCCTACTAATTGGGGTGGAATTTTAAGAGAATGCTTTTTAGCTTTGTCTTTTCCTCTCTTGAAATTAAAAACCGATTTAAGTGAAGGGAACATGCAACATCAAATACTTTTCACCTGAGAGTGGTAACTGTTCATCCATGCCAAGTATCTTCTGTATCTAGAGACACCTGTGTAATTGCAAAAGATGGGAGTTGTATAATATGGAACCATTGAATATGCCCTTCCTTTTTAGAAATTAAGGTCATTTTCACCCTTTAATGATTGTTAATGTTAGCTAAGCTATTTTTCATTTGTATGGCCAATTTCAACTCATCTCAAACTTACAAACACTACATTGATAATGCAAATGACTAAATACTCTCAATATAGCCATTTGGATTAGAATGTTTTGTTTCATGCAAGCCTTGAAATAAACTCCTAAACCACACTGAAAACTGTCTGTTTTGGAATGCAGAATCAATAATCATAAGAAGATTTACTATTTAAATTAATATGCAATTTTGTTTCCATAAAGATGCATTTAAGATGGTAATTCTAGTTCCAAGGTCTTATTAAATCAATTGTCAATACTACTACAATTGCTTATCTATTCTATTTACTAATGTTACACTCCAGTTTTTTGATTGATATTTCTCACAATATGCATTGTTTGGCAGGAGGTTGCATTGATAAGCATTATCTGACACTGAAGGCTGTAGTATGCGGGGTCCCCAAGGAACAGATTCTGAAGTATAGCTTTGTGTACATAAACTGAATGAGTTTAAGAAGTAGAGCTGGGTGGAGGTAAAAGTTGGAGGATGGTGTTGCTGCACTGGAAGCCTTAGCAGATCCCCCCAACCTCCACTCCCACCCGCATCCCCGCCCTCAGAGAGCCCTGGAGCTGGAATGGCCCTGCAACATTGTCCTGCAAATTGAAGCAAAAGAGCGGAGTCCATGTGCCCCTTAAATGATTTGTCATTTCTTCCAGGCTGTCACAGGGACAGAGGAAGGACATTGGGTTGGGCAGCTTTGTTCATACAAGGACAATTCCTGGAGAAAGACTCAACAGTGTGAGAAATTTCACTAGTTTTGTGTGTGTGCGCACGTGCGCGCAAAGGTCCTTTCCATTTTAATATGATTCTCTGAGTCAAACTCCAGGAGATAGTGAAGGACAGGGGAGACTGGTGTGCTGCAGTCAGTGGGGTCTCAAAGATTGAGTGACATGATTTAGTGACCGAACAACAACAATCCAGAAATTGCCTAATTGATATTTTTATGAGCTTCTTCTAATGTGAGTTAATACCAAAAGGGTGGCCTCTGCTAAACTGAGTCAGTTATGAAACAAAAATAGGAAATAAAGATAGCTAAAGGTTTGCAGTAGAATTTTACCCCGGTCCCAGGCTCGAAAGTGGTGACTGCTCAATGTCTCATGTATTCATTACATGAATCTGTATTCATTACAAGCATCTGTTGAGCTTCTGTAGTGTTCCAAACCCTTCATGGACCAGTGATGGAGAAGAAAGATCCCATCCCTAATTCACTGATCTTCAGGAAGAAATAGTCATTTTGTAGCTTGATGCTTGTGACAAGTAGCAAGAAGGGATAGATGATCTAGAAAGAATAATCCAGTGCTATGCTGGAGTGGCTCATATGGGTTCAAGAGAGATAGCTGTTAAATTTTTAGGAACATTGCCACATTGTTGCTAACTATGGGTATTATTAAAAATCATATTATATAAATTTACCATTAAATAAATTCTATTAAAAACATAGTTAATGCATATTCAGGGCTTATCACTTCATAATTATTTTATTTTATGCTCTTGAGGTTCTCTATGACTGTTAGGACTATCTAGTGGAAAACCATGTAATGGTGTGTTGCTATGCCTATCTTCCCATCTCCGAGTTCAGTGACATTATATTGGAGCCTGAAATTGATCATGATGGGAGTATTTACGCCACAGAAACTGGCAAATGCTTTCTCCTTCATCTTACTCCATCAGAATATCATTTACTATTTTGATGATTATCTAGACTTAACAAAGTAATGGAAAACTGTTAATAATATAGATTAAACTTAAATATGTCATGTCTAAAGCTAATATATTGTGAATAGTGCAACAAATTGAGATATTCTTCCAGTATTTGAAAACTGTTATCTGATTGGGCAAGTAAATTTTCATGTCATTGATGAATTAGTGAAGTTGTCACATACATTTTAATTTTCACACTTTTTTTTTACCTCATTAAGATAATGGAAATATCAATCAATATTTATGGCAGAACTACATTAGTTTGTCAATGATATGAACCACTTCTGAACTGGGAAGTAATCAAACATTTATTCACAGACTAATTTTATGAAATCATCGTGGAATTGCAACCATAGTTTGTCTATGGACACAAGATTTCAGCAAAAATAGGACAAATATTCTGTGAAAATAAACTGAAATTGACTATGCTGTATTTACAACAAAGAGAATATTGCATATTTTATTATTTTCATTAATTGTGTACTTCATACTCCTTTTCATCAATAAGAATTATGTACATATAGGCTTTCATGCATATTTTTTTCCCCACAAGAATGAATTGTTAAACCTTTTCCAGCGCACCCCTGGATGAACCAAAGCTAATACAGAAATTTGCACAGTTACTGTATGAACACATGGAGTGCCATATAAGGACCAAAAAGGCCGGAGTGAGGGGAGAAGGAGAAGAAAAAGAAGGCTGAACTGAGAGCACCTTGAGAATTCAGGCTCCTCTTTCTCTACTGTACTGTGTTCTGCTTTATAGTAGATCATAAAGAAGGTAAAATGCACAAGGCCTTTTCCAGTCTGTCATCAGTATTAGTGATCACAAACGCACTAATTATTGTTTGGACTAGCTGCAGATACTCAAATTCAGCACTTCTTACAGTCCATCCCGTTTCTGATACAGTCACATCTGTTGTGAGCCTATTAAGCACTGTTGAAATGACCTGCTTTCCCTCTTGAGATGCTTCTAGGCAGTGTGGCTCTGTGTGGTTCCTCTCTTAAGTGCTCACCATGGAAGAACTATTTCCTAGAGTTACTTGGGGAATTCTCAATCTTCCCCTCACTGTTAGAAGGCACATCTATTAATATTTACAAACAGCAGGACTATGTTTCCCAGGTCCTTAGTTCCATATTGTACACAGTGGGGCTCAAAACCTTTGAGACTGTGATGGAATGTTCTATTCAACACACCATAGGAGAACATTTCTTTAGGCAATATTCTACCCTCAGCCCTCCTCAGATCATTTTTCTTGGGTCTCAGGCCTCAACTCTGTTCCCTCCCATTTATTTTGCTAGTTTGCTCATATGAATATATCTTATTTAATCTTTGTAGAAGTCATATGATGAAGTATTTGACAAATAAATACCTTTGAATTTAAGTTTATGCTTTTTTTTTGCCAGTCAAAATAATTTTACAAAATTTTTAGGACTTTAAAAAAGTGATTTGTATTTTTTTTTAAATTTTATTTTATTTTTCTATCTTTTTATTTTTACTTTTTTATTTTATTTTTTTTGAAATATTTTTTAAAGATGATGTAGAATTTTTATAACTTCATTTTATTTCTTTAAGATACTGTTTTATTTTTAAAGTTCCTTATATAGCACCTCCCAAGACTGTAAATTCCTTAAGAGAAGAAACTATAAATTTCACCTCATTATCCTGAGGTACTAGCTTGGCCTGAGTGAATACATAAGTGATTATTTGAAAATCACTTCTTTAAACTTGATTGGAGAAGGCAATGGCAACCCACTCCAATACTCTTGCCTGGAAAATCCCAGGGACAGTGGAGCCTGGTGGGCTGCCGTCTATGGGGTTGCATAGAGTCAGACACGACTGAAGTGACTTAGCAGCAGCAGCAGCAGCAAACTTGATTATATAAATAGGATTTTAAACATTTTTTCATAGTGAATTTGGCTTGTATCAAATCAGTGTGGAGAGAAGTCAGTGGCATGTTTTGAAGATGCACTGATGGTAGCAAGGGCACCACTAATTTCTGCAGCCTCTGCCCTTTTCTCAGATAGCCATCCTAACTCCACACATTTAAAAACACATCTGTTCATCCATACCTCCATCTTCCTACCCAACTACTCAATGAGTCATTCATTTTGTAAATATTAAGTTGTATCTGTTGTACTGGCTATATAATGGTATCAGGATAGATACGACTTTACCTTCATGTGAAGAAAAGGATATTAAGCCATCACATAAAATGTGAAAAATATTGTGATAGAAAAATTCTCAGAGTAGAGGACTTTAGGTGGGGGAAAAGGATCTAGACATAAAAATTTATGGGAGGAAATAAAAATTATGTTGAGACCTAAAGGGTGGATGGGGGTTGACCAAAAATAGGAGAGGCAAGAGGGTTTAAGCTGACTGAAGTATGATACCTGTGAACTTGAAGGGGACGAGAACACAGCATGTTCTAGGAACAAAAAGACTTCCAGTATTTCCAGGACTTGGACTGTGAAGCAAGACAGAAAGAGATGTGAGGTGGCCAGTATGAGTAGAGACTGGACGCTGAAAGGCTCAATGAACTTCTTAGAGTTTAAAAATTCTCTTAATTGTAGAGAATGGCTAGTAGGTGGGAAGAGAGGGCAAGATGAGATTTGGGAAGCCAGATGGAAAATGGTGCAATAATTCATATGAAGGAGATGGTCACCTGACCTCAGATACTGGCTGTGGGACTGGGGAATGGGGACGGTATCTCAAGCGAACTCTTAGCTACAAGGAACTGGGAGAACATAAAAGGATCCAAATGAAGAAATCGTCACAATCAGAAGACACAGGTAAGACATACATCTCTGTGTGGGCCAGGTGTATCATCTTCATAAAGGTGATCATTTGTGATCATTTATATTTGAGAGCTATTGTTTAGTTTTTCTTTTTAGCAAAACTGATTAAGCTAACAGTAGAAGAGATAGAAGAAACAAACAAGGGAATTGAAATAGAGGAGTATTTTCTGGTATTCTCTAGATTTATTGTTTAACTTGGGAGCAAAATCAAAATGAGATGCCAGACTGTGCTTAATATACATGTTCTCTGAACCTATGCATATAATGTGTTTGGACAAACCAGAGGCAGAGTCAGGGTCTCGGCGATATCTTTCAAAGGGGATTAAAAACCACAGACACGGACCAAAAAGCTGGGAGGACATTTCAGGTCTGTCCTCTTGATTGAAAAGGGCACTAAAGGATTTGTAACAATTTCAGGAGAAAGCAAATAGTAGTAAATAATAATTGTTGTATGAAAGCATGGCACTATTGGTTTATAAAAGCCCATTCAAAGTTTTAAAAATCAGAGACACATTTCTATAATATTTATCTAAAACATAGATATAATGCTTAAAGGAGCTTCATTAGTAAATTTGATCTTTATTCAACATTTGACCATGATTGGTAATTATTTGTGGGTGATTTGCTCTTATTATCACTGTAGGTTATTGTTCTTATGAATTTCAAACTGCCTATTTTTTTAAAAGATTATTTTATTTACTTAAAGATGAAGAGGAACTTTGTTGTCTGAGATTGCCTGTCGAGCACTTAATAGTCAAAGAGATGGTTTAGTTTGCCTGGAAAAGGAAATGTGACCCTGGGATTACACCCTTGAGAGATGATACTTCAATTCAAATTGGGATTCACAGAGTAATTGCAGCCTGTGGTAATGCATCTTCAACATCTTAAAATAGCTGTTATATGGGTAGAGCTTTCCCCTAGAGGAATGGCAGTGTTCACTAAGAGACGTCTTTTGTCTCTTTCAAACCACTAGAGCAGCCTTTGAACAAGGCTGAACAAAGAAACACAATATTTAATGTTTTTCTAGAGTGATTTGAAAATTCACTGCTAACAAATATATTCTCTGTTTTGGATTGTGCTGGAAATAAAAAATAAATAAAACAAGTAAACAAAATAATGTCTGAAATGACCATGTTTGGGTTATTTTGTGTGTGCATGTGTGCTTCTAATAGTTGCCATAAAATTTGGACATCCTGGAGCTCTTCCTTAATGTGCAAGCAAGTCACTGAACAAACTCTTCATGTATTGGGTCATTAAACAGATTTTCCCTGTGTTCTTTTCAGAAAAACACACAGAATTAAAAATATGTCACTATTTTTTCTATCCCTAGTAGGCAAGCAGTGACTGACAGCTAACAGCGAGATATTTCTTAATTCTTAATTATACAAATTGAGCCAATGGTTTTCTTAAATATACAGTGAACTGAGTTGTTTCCCTTTTTTTTGTTGTTGGTGAGAGTTTGGACAAGAAAATTTAAAAAATCTTCTTTAGAAAAAAGGCCCTTAAAGGGTTCTTTATTCACAAAGAGAGTTGTAAAACACAGAAAAACATGAAGATGAAGTGGAATGTGGCAAATGGGAAGCTAGACCACACCTAAAAGATAAGAGACTGTGAGAGTCAGTCTTTTCTCACATCCAGAACCGATTAGATGACAAACTGCCTCCAAGGAAGACTGTTAGGAAGAGAGTATGCTATCATGTCTGATTCTTTGTGACCCCATGGACAGTAGCCTGCCAGGCTTCTCTGCCCTTGGGATTTCCCAGGCAAGAATATTGGAGTGAGTTGCCGTTTCCTACTCCAAGGATCTTCTCAACCCAGGAATTGAACCCAGGTCTCCTGCATTGCAGGTGGATTCTTTACCATCTAACGCACCAGGGAAGACCTGGAAAGAGAGTACCTAAGTTGAGATGAGAGAGCATGACTGTCAGAATGGTTATGAAAGTTCTAAACCAAGAAGAAAAGACAAAACCCATCAGAAAGCAACTGAAAAGATAGAGAGTCCAGAGAGAATGAATTTATATCACACTCGAAGAGCAAGAAAATAAATGACAGACAGGCAGCAAGGTTGGGTGATCAAGTGGACTGAGATAATAAGAGGAGGGACAAAATGTCTTCAGGTTGATCCAATCAGTTTAGAAATGAAATCTGCAAGGGCCCAGAGGCAGTTAGGCAATTAATTTAGAAATCCTTGAATATATGGTAGATGCTTAAAGGAAGTCCATTGGATACAATAGAGCACAGGCAGAAACTTGGCATTAAAAATAAAATATCAGAGGCCCCAGTACCCAGGGACTATGAGAGTAGAAACAGAGAGAGATGCAAGGTGCAAGCCAGGTGATGTCAACAACAGCTCTAGAAGCTGTAGAGCAGGGTAGATTCGCTAGAGCTCTACTCAAAAAGCATGGTTGCCTTGTGGGTACAGTGAATATGTTACAAGCACAAGGAGATATCAAGGTTGATTCTTTTCCCTCAGAAATCTGAAAATCTGATAGGGATTCTACCATCAGACATTCCCCTTTCTAAACCAAATAGATGGAGGTCTCTTGCAGAGCTGCTGCTATACATGACTTTACATTTATTTTGCTTTATACTAGGTAGGCTTTAGACCCCAGTCAGCCTGGTCCAAAGGCTTACATGTGCAAGATTTGCAAGAGTCCTGGGAGAAGTGATTGCTGCGCGGATGGGGAATAGACTGAGACTCTTTCTTGACATCCACCCTAATTTGTCTTCTAGGCATGTAACCAAGGGATGCTGAGCAGCACAGTTGTTCTGGAGCCCTTTCCTTGGCCATGCTAAGCATGAGGCCCAAGATGAAACTGCATGAAAGGTGTTTAGTGTGGTATTGATGAAGGAAATAAGGCTTGATTTGTTAAGAGCAGTATTAGTAGTGGCCATAACCATGTTATGAAAAAGTCCAGGAAAGTCTTAGCTACTCTAAGGAATGAATTTAATTCTTTAGGAAACAAGACTTAACAAGCCCACTGTGATCATTGTCATCCTTCAGTTGTCACACTATGCCATTGCAACCATTTTCCTTTTGCTGCTGATAAAGAATCTTTCTTACTTTTCCATAACTGGTCCAGTGAATCTATGTTTGGTCAAATACTTGAATGTACTCTCTAGGTATTATCTGTTTAGGTAGATGATACTGGGATACAAGAAAGAGCATACAGCAGGGTGTGGGAAACCACATGGCTTGGGCTAATTCATGTCATTGTCTGTTTTTATATATAAAATTTTACCGAAACATAGCCATACTCATTCACTTATTGTTGTTATTCATTCACTAAGTTGTCCAATTCCTTGCAACCCCGTGGGTTGGTAGGACACCAGGTTTCCCTGACCTCTACTATCTCCCAGAGTTTGCTCAAATTCATGTCCACTGAGCTGGCGATGCTATCTAACTATTCCATCCTCTGCCACCCTCTTCTCCTTTTGCCTTCAGTATTTCCCAGCACCAGAGTCTTTTCCAATAAATCAACTCTTCTCATCAGGTGGCAAAAGTATTGAGCCTCAGCTTCAGCATCAGTCCTTCCAGTGAATATTCAGGGTTGAGCTCCTTTAAGATTGATTTGCTTGATCTCCTTGCAGTCCAAGGGACTCTCAAGAGTCTTCTCCAGCACCACGATTTGAAAGCATCACTTGCATATCACCTATGGCTACTTTCCTGCTACAGCTGCAAAGTTGAATAGTGCTATTTGGTCACAGTCAAAACCTTTGATCTATGACCCTTTGAGAAAAAAATAATCTGTTGACTCCTATTCTACAATCAGGCTTCTCAGGTGACATAGTGGTAAATAATCCACATGCCAATGCTGGAGACTCAAGAGACTTGGGTTCAATCCATGGGTCGGAAAGATCTCCTGGAGTAGGAAATGGTAGCCTGCTTCAGTATTCTGGCCTGGAAAATTCCATGGACAGAGGAGCCTGGAGGCTATAGTTCACAGGGCCACAAAGAATTGGACACAACTGAGCACAAAGCTATTTGTCTGTCTATTCTACAACCAGTATATTGCCCAGTGCTTAAAAGAGGCTAGTTTCAAATCCCGCCTTTTCCATTTCCTAGCTTTGTGACCTTGGACAATTTATCTAACTCTGCTCTTCAGTTTCCATATCTGCAATGTAAGGTAATGTAAGGAGAAAGGGATGACAGAGGATGAGATGGTTGGATGGCATCACTGACTCAATGGACATGACTCTGAGTAAGCTCTGAGAGTATTGGTGAGGGACAGGGAAGCCTGGCATGCTGCAGTCCATGGGGTCACAAAAAGTTGGACAGGACTGAGTGACTGAACTGAACTGAAGGTAATAATAGATCTACTTCATGAGCTTGATATGAGGATTAGATTGATTAAATCATGAATTCTTGTAATGATACTCATAGTGCTGCAAGTACTCAATGAAAATTAGCTATTGTTATCATTATTTGACAGTGCACTATTTTAAAAAATATATTCAGTTCAGTTCAGTTCACTCAGTCATGTCCGACTCTTTGTGACCCCATGGACTGCAGCATGCCAGGCCTCCCTGTCCATCACCAACTCCCAGAGTTTGCCCAAACTCATGCCCATTGAGTCAGTGATGCCATCCAGTCATCTCATCCTCTGTTGTCCCCTTCTGCTCTCGCCTTCAATCTTTCCCAGCATCAGGGTATTTTCTAGTGAGTCAGTTCTTTGTATCAGGTGTCCAAAGTATTAGAGTTTCACCTTCAGCATCAGTCCTTCCAATGAATATTCAGGACTGATTTCCTTTAGGATGGACTGGTTGGATCTCTTGCAGTCCAAGGAAATCTCGAAAGTCTTCTCCAACACCACAGTTCAAAAGCATCAATTCTTCAGCACTCAGCTTTCTTTATAGTCCAACTCTCACATCCATACATGACTACTGGGAAAACCATAGCTTTGATTAGATGGACCTTTGTTGGCAAAGTAATGTCTCTGCTTTTTAATATGCTGTCTAGGCTGATCATAACTTTTCTTCCAAGGAGTAAGCATCTTTTAATTTCATGGCTGCAGTCACCATCTGCAGTGATTTTGGAGCCCCCCAAAATAAAATCTGTCACTGTTACCCCATCTATTTTCCATGAAGTGATGGGACCAGATGCTATGATCTTAAAATTTTCTGAATGTTGAGCTTAAAGTCAACTTTTTCACTCTCCTCTTTCACTTTCATCAAGAGGCTCTTTAGTTCTTCTCCGCTTTCTGCCATATATACATATATATATATATATGTTTGATATCTGCAAAGGGCTAGTCAGTGAGTCTGGGCATTGAAGATGATTTAGGATATATTCTTTCCCTTAAGGAGTTCATGGTATAATGGGAAAGATAGATGTATACATTACTGATCATAATATAATGCTATAAATAGATTTTTGTTCAGTGTTACTGGAAATCAGAGGGGAAGTCAATTTGAGTGATGATATTTGGCCTGAATCTTGAAGTATGAGTGGATTTTTGTAAGGAGTGGGGTAAGGTAAGGAAATGCATGAATTCTTTAGGTCCATGTGGAAAAGCTACAGAGAAGGAAAATAGAAGTGTAGGAAATGGGAAGAAGAAAAAGGTTTAATGTAGGTTTAGAAAAATTGCATATTTGAGCTGAGTTAATATGAATGGTGAGTTGAAGAACAATGGTACCAAAGTTGATGTGGAGGCCAATTTTTGAGACTCTATTGATGGGTCATGGAGAGCAGAAATGAATCACATAAGGTGCTTGAAATGGTGCTTATTTATCACCATGTTCTCCATGCCTGACATTGTATATGTTCCTTAATGGAAACTTCAAGTTGCTCACTGTCAGCATTGACAGTGAAACTGAGCAAGACTCTGTGGGGCTCCTCGGCATGGAAGCCCTTCAACCCCCGTTTCTTGACTCCTGTCTCTATGACCTTCCCTGAGTTCTTATGAGCAGATTCAAATGGTTGCTAATCTGGGAATGGAGAGGATGAACAGACAGAGGAGATGGAGGGGCAGCCACAGAAATAATAGTGCAGCCTTGGGGCAGGGTTCTGGTTCCACCTCAAGGGATGTACATAACATCTTTAAACTCTCCAAGATGTCAGCATTCTTCATACCAGAGAAAGACCACCTGAGGCTACATTAAAGGAACCAGGAAAGCTCATCAAGAAGATTACTTGAGACCAGATTAGAGTAGGGGAGGTCCTGCAGATACCCTAATCTTATTAGCACTCTCACCATTTATAGCCTTTGCTATGAAACTGCTCATCAGATCTTCCTGGGTTGGGACACATACTTTTCAGCCTGTGTCCTCCTTTGCTGGCAAAGCAAGTAAAGCTATTCTTCTCCAATTCTCTCCAAACTCTGTCTTTAAGATTCAATTTGGCACCAATCTCATTATGGGCCCTTTAAGACTAAATCAAGACTCACTGTTCCCCTTTGTACTTCAGTGTTCTAAACTTGAAAGCATCAAAAATGATGATGAGAAATGGTCTTTTTTTTTTTCCCCTGAAGGAATATATATTCAGAGTCAGGAAAAAAAATGTGTTCTCTTGTCATTGTGCTAAATTTGACTTTTGGAAGAATACACACAGGACTTGTCACAGAGATTGGATGAGTTTAGTCATTTCTTATAAATGGATGGCATCATGTTTTTATTTACCTGCCTAGGTTGCCCATCTGGTAATATCAAGAGTGAGGAGAGAAGATCAATAAAAGTGATGCAAAAACTCAGGCTTTATGAGGTATCTCTTCCTATGGATCTTAACTCCCTTAGAGGATTCTACTCTCAATGAGAAACACATACCCAAGATAGAACCTTGTGTACAGGGAGTGGGTGAGATGAAAGAAAGGGGCATAACATGAAAATAAGCTTGTTCCAAAGTGTTACCATTTTGCTGGGCGCAAAGATGTTATCAGTTGCTTTAGTCAAGAAACAATCTGGGTTAATTATTACCACCAGAGAATAAAAAATGTACTGTTCAGTATTAACTATGACTTACTTGAATTTTGCTTGGTATTTGGCTACAGACAGAGCTGGTATTAGACAATACATGGAATGAATCAAGAAAGCACATAAAATATGTATACTACCCCATTTAATCTGCTGATTTCTCAGTGGTTTGGGGAGATAGGTGCTGTAAATCAGATTCTTCCTGGAATAGCTAATATTGACACTGTGATTTCACAGAGTACAACAATTTGTTATTGAAGTTGAAGCATTAAAATGTACAGCCAGCGTCCTTATGTTCTTGAGAAATTAATTCCTTTTTCTCTCTTTATTAGCATTTTTTTTTGTTTACAAGAATAAAAATATTTTCATTTTCTAAGTGAAAATAAGGATGATGATGGTATATGTTTGCTGGTAAGTATAAGAAACTGGGGAACAAACTTAAAAGACAGTGTCCTATTTTTGATAATAAGTAATTAGAGTCCCTTGGATTGTAAGAAGATCCAACAAGTCCATCCTAAAGAAAATTAGTCCTGAAAGTTCATTGGCAGGACTGATGCTTAAGCTGAAACTCTAATACTTTGGCCACCTGATGCGAAGAACTGACTCATTGAAAAAGACCCTGATACTGGGAAAGATTGAAGGTGGGAGAAGAAGGGGATGACAGAGGATGAGATGGTTGGATGGCATTACCGATTCAATGGACATGAGTTTGAGTAGACTCCAGGAGTTGGTGATGGACAGGGAGGCCTGGCATGCTGCAGTCCATGGGGTCACAAAGAGTTGGGCATGAGAGTGACTGAACTGAACTGAATGACAACCATTTTTTATAGCCTACTTTTCCCACAGCTCTTAGCACTGTGACTTCCTATTGTGACATACTAAAAGTGTGGAAATTCTAGATTTTTCTAAGCGTTCACACTATCCTGTGACGTGTGAAGATTATCAGAGAGGTGTTAAAGAAGATGTAGGGAGAAAGCAAAGACAAAGTGCACAGAAGCATGGAAAATCATTCTGCGTTACTGGTCCATCTATTTCAGACTTTTTTGTTAGGCTTCCTGTCTCTTTCACCCTGCTTACCCAACCGGTTAGCAAATACTGTACATTCTATCTTTAAAATAGATCTCAGTTCTGACAGTGGCTCACTATCTTCTTAGCTTTATTACTTTTCACGATTATTATCTTGTTCCTGTTTCCATAGGTGGTCTGCTACATCTCTTCCCTATAGAACAACAGGTCTTAAATCGAAGATCAGATCATATTAGTGCCCTGATTGAAAGTTCTCATGCCTCCCAGTCTTAAGGTACAATTCCCACTCCTTATTATGGTTCATGAGGCCTTCGTTGGGCAGACTTCTAGAATGTCCCTCAATGATCCCTGTCTCCCAGTAATCAGGCTCTTACATAATTTCTTATTTACTATATGGACTAGACCTAGTCATTTATTTTGATAAATAGAATAAGGCAAAGAGATGGGACCTGACTCCTACTCAATTACAAAGACTGAGACTTCCATTTTCCTGGCAAATTTGACTTCTCCCTTTGCTCACTTTGATGAAACAAGCTGCCATGTTGGACAGACCCAAAGTCAAAGATCTGAGGATAGCTTTTGGCCAGAAACCAGTGAGAAAGCAAAACCCTCAGTTCACAGTCCAACAGCTTGCAAAAAACAGAATTGCAAATTCAAAGCCCTGTGAATGAGCTTGGGAGTGGATCTTTCTTTTTTTTTAGATCTTGATTTATTTTTATTTATTTATTTATTTTTACTTACAATATTGTATTGGTTTTGCCATACTGAGATGACCCAGAGGGATGGTACAGGGAGGGAGGAGAGGGGGGTTCAGGAGCAGGTTGAGGATGGATCTTTCTTCAGTTGAGACTTCAGATGACCCCAGCCTTGGCCAATACCTTGACTGTATTACAAATGGCCCACGAGAGACTCTGAAACAGATGATTCAGCCCAACTGCAGGTGGATTTCTGATCTATAGAAGCCTGTGAGATAAATGCAAATATGGTTCCTAGCTGCTTATTCCTGAGGTGATTTGTTACACGGCAGTAAGTAATGAGTGTCTGGCTGTACAGGATCTGGTCCTAGGTTTCCTCTCAAACCTTGCCTCCCTGTGTTTCCCTCTCACTCACTTTTCTCTAACAACTCTACCTTTGTCTATTCTTTTTGGACATACCAAGATTATTTTTACTGCATGGACTTTTACTGTTTCCTGTGTTTGGAATGTTCTTACCCTAGACCTTCATAGACTGTTCTTTCATATTTTTAGGCTTTGTTTCACTAATCACCTTTACAGAGAAGCTCTGTCTGCCCTGCTTACATGGAGAAGCTATAGCTGCTGTCTCCCTTTTTGTTTACCTCCTTTTTGCCCCCTCCTCTGTCCTTTTACCTTGCTTTATTTTCTTTCCTGTCCTTCGGCACCCCACTCCAGTACTCTTGCCTGGAAAATCCCATGGACGGAGGAGCCTAGTAGGCTGCAGTCCATGGCGTCGTGAAGAGTCGGACACGACTGAACGACTTCACTTTCCCTTTTCACTTTCATGCATTGGAGAAGGAAATGGCAACCCACTCCAGTGTTCTTGCCTGGAGAATCCCAGGGACGGGGAGCCTGGTGGGCTGCCGTCTATGGGGTTGCACAGAGTCGGACACGACTGAAGTGACTTAGCAGCAGCATAGTTGCTTTACAATGTTGTCTTAGATTCTGCTGTACAGAAAAGTGAATCAGCTATGCATATACATCTATCCCCTCTTTTTTGGATTTCCTTGCCATTTAGGTCACCACATAGCATTGAGTTCCCTGTGCCATACAATAGGTTCTCATTTGTTTTTAATTTTATATATAATGGAGTCAATATCAATCTCCCAATTCATCCCACCTTCCCCCTCTCCCCACTGGAGTCCATGCATTTGTTCTCTATATCCGTGTCTATTTCTGCTTTGCAAATAGGTTCGTCCATACCATTTTTTTTTTTTTAGATACCACGTGTATGCATTAATATACAATATTTTTCTTTTTCTGACTGACTTTACTCTGTTTGACAGTCTTTAGGTCCATCCACATCTCTGCAGATGGCACAGTTTCATTTTTTTAAAAAAAATTTATTTTTTTTTAATTGAAGGATAATTGCTTTATAGAATTTTGTTTTCTGTCAAATCTCAACATGAATCCACTTTCTTCTTTTTTTATTGTCTGTCTCTTGCTTTAGATTTTAAACACCATGAGGATCAGGGTTTGGTCTGCCCTCAGTGCCTAAGGTATGTAGTGACTAATTAAATATTTATTGAATTAAAGAATATATTTTACTACAACAAGGGACATTTCCTTATTTATAAAATCATGATATTGAAACAAATACAATTAAATTCACATCTATAGCTAATCTTCTTGCTTTATAACTATTATAGCAAAGAAATGAAATATAGGAAATTAAGATGAGATTTGGGGTAAGGACTTTTTTTTTTTTTTTTTGAGAAAACATGGGGCATGTGAGAGACTGTAGATACAGAGGATGTGAGATTTATGCACTTGCAGAAATACCATCTGGTGCATAGGTGCCCCATAGAACTTTCTATGATACAGAAATGTTCTATTCTGTGCTGCCCATTGCAGGAGCCATGAATTACCTGTGGTTACTGAGCTCTTGAAATGTGGCTAATGTGACTGGGTAACTGAGTGTCAATTTTCATTTCATAAAAGTAAATTGAATTGGCCATTTTAGATGTTACAGTGTATAGCTCCTCTTTGACACTGTAATCTTATCTTCCTAATCCTCAGCCAAATGAAAGGTAAGGGCATGCTAGGGTGGCACAGTTGTGTAGGTGGACTGACAGCAGAAATTGCTGAATGATATCGTCCATGTACTTGTGTTAGATTCAGGTCAAAAAAGAAAATTAGAAAAATATGTTTGCATAGAACCCAAAAGATACCATGAAACAGTACTCCTTCTCAGTACTGATTAAGTACCTTGCTGTAAAAATGACAATTTTCTACGTGTTTGAAAATTTTCTCTCCCCCCTCATTTTATTTTTTTCTATTTTTCAGTCCTTTCACTATGGTTTTGAGCCCTGGTGAAAGGAATCGAAATAAATGTTCAGGTTTTCTGTCACATCGAGAACAAGTGTTCATTACTTACCAAGAGTAACTTTGTGGAAATAATCCATTTGATTCTCTTGTTCTTTGGATTTATGTTGTCTCTCTTGTCATCTGGAATTTAAATCTCTGAGTTTCTGTATTTCTGCCCATCTTTTCTTAATTATTATCCCTTTTGCCTCCAGAGAGAATCTGAAATGTCTTTTAACAAGTGATAGATGCAATGAAATGTCAACTGCCTCAGCTACACTTTGTACTCAAGGGAACTCCCTTAGCCTAGGTGCTCAGCTGTAACTCCTGGCTTCTTAAAGAATCCATGTCCTTATTTTTTCTTTGTTTGATAGAGATGTAGAAAGACATGTTTATTTTCTTAGATAAAAATAATAATGACTCAAGGAAGTATTCCTTACTAACACACTAATGGGGTGACATCTCTGATAAGGCAGCATGTTATACAGGACTGGAGATTAAAAGACTAAATTTAAATGTATGCTCTGTTCCATATTCGTATGTAGCCTTGAGGAAGCTGCTAAACATCACTGCTTAGTTTCCATTCTCTCACAGACAAAAATAGGGATGATAATATGCATGTTGCAGTAGGAACTTGATAAATCCCTCTATATGAAAACACTCTACACATGGGAAGGGGAGTTGAAGGTTGACGTGAGACTAAATTAACAACAGCACAAAAATATGGGTGCTCATATAAGTTTTATGAACTGAGATTGAACTTGATCTTTCTTGACATGTTTATCAGCTCCTCCCCCAGTCTAAATATCCCCTTCTAAATAGGTCTCATGTCTCATGTTGTCAGGAGAATCTCCCTGACCTGTGTCTATAGCAAATTGCCTTACCTTAAGCATAACTCTTAGGAGTGTCTGAAATGATCAGATGTATTTATTAGACTCTCTCTGTATTGCCTGCCCCTCTTCCCACACCCCTGAGGATGTAAATTACTTAAGGGTAGGTATGCTCACTGTTTTGTTTACTTCTATACCCCAATGCCAGAAACATTGTCCACATATAATAAGTGCTCAATAAATAATTTGTTGACTGATGAATAACTCTTAAATTCATCAGGAACACTACTAAATTCATCAGAAGCCAGCTGCTTTCTTCCATAATAGATTGTTTTTGCTGAATTTATGAACTTTCCCACGTATTATTCACTTTAACAACTTGGCTGCCATGAAAGCCATATTTCCTTCTGGACTTATTATGGATGGCTGTGGGAAATACAGATAATTTGTCACCCTGAATTCAGGTTAAATATTTTGGCAAAGAGTTCCACCGTTTTTCACTGGATGTCGGTACAGCCTGTAGTCTGTTAAGACAGGTCAAAATATATGTTTAGACCTAAAAAAGAGGCCATTAGTGTCTGTGTGCTACGCTTTTATCACACAACCTTCAGTGAAGTTATTTCTCTGTATGTTGTATAAAACCCATAAAGTAATTTTGGATTGCATGTATTTAATAATCAAATATTTTTCTATGTCACCCTTACTGATACGAATTAAATAGTGGTCCACCAGCAAGTATTTCAGGAAGTTTTCTCTTACTAGTGCCCCAGCAAGGAGAATTTTTGTTGTAATGGCTTGTTCAGGCTCTGAGGAATGGAAGGAATTTTTGGTGTCCCTAAAGTGTCACTATCCTAAAGAATGTCTGTAATTTGCAGCTTAAAATGTCCAGCCAACAAAGAGAAAGATGCTTAAAGTAACACAGTGATTCAATAGCAGAAGAATTACTAGAATTGAACCACCCCTCCCTCAGGGTGAGACTGTTATATTTTGGCCTTGATTGATAGATTCAAAGCATTTCTTTGTGACAGATGTTCTATTTTTCTTAGTGGATCTCAAAGCTGGAAAACTCTTCTAAGTCAGGTGATGCCTTAGTTGTAGAGCAATTCCCAAGCATCTCCTAGTACTCTGAGGATTTGCAGAGAGGAGTTATAAACTTTCCTATACATTAATTAGCCAAGAGTGTTAATGACATTGCTTTCACAAGTTCTTATGTTGGGGCCCTCTGATGGCTAATTCATGAACCACCATGTTAAATAAAAACTGGAAAATTCTTTTTTTTTTTCTGCCACGTGATCTATAAGTGACAATGGCATTATGGCATCAAACACATCCATTTTGAATTATTTGTATTTAAGAAAAAAAATAGAGTTGTATTTTAGATGGTGTATTAAAAAGCAGAGACATCACTTTGCTGACATAGGTCTGGATAGTCAAAGCTATGGTTTTTCTAGTATTCATGTATGAATACAAATGTGAGAGTTGTATCTTAAAAAAGGCTGAGGACCAAAGAATTGATGCTTTTGAACTGTGGTATTGGAGAAAATTCTTGAGAGTCCTTTGGCCAGCAAGGAGATCTAATCAGTCAATCTTAAAGTAAATCAACCCTGAATATTCACTGGAAGGACTTAGGCTGAAGCTCTAACACTTTGGCTACCTCATGCGAAGAGCCAACTAGTTAGAAAAAACACCAATACAGTATACTAACACATATATTTGGAATTTAGAAAGATGGTAACAATAACCCTGTATATGAGACAGCAAAAGAGACATTGATGTATAGAACAGTCTTTTGGACTCTGTGGGAGAGGGAGAGGGTGGGATGATTTGGGAGAATGGCATTGAAACATGTATAATATCATATATGAAAAGAGTCGCCAGTCCAGGTTCGATGCACGATACTGAACACTTGGGGCTAGTGCACTGGGACGACCCAGAAGGATGGTATGGGGAGAGAGGAGGGAGGACGGTTCAGGACGGGGAACACATGTATACCAGTGGTGGATTCATTTTGATATATGGCAAAACCAATACAATATTGTAAAGGTAAAAAATAAAATAAAATAAAAAAGAAAAAAGAAAAAACCCTGATGCCAAAACAGATTGAAGGCAGGAGGAGAAGAGGGTGACAGAGGATGAGATGGTTGGATGGCATCACTGACTCAAAGGACATGAGTTTGAGCAAACTTTGGGGATAGTTAGGGACAGGGAAGCCTTGCTTGCTGCAGCCCATGGGGTTGTGAAGAGTTGGACACAACTTAGTGACTGAACAACATTTTAAGTGTGTTCTTTTATGGGATATTTATAGTGATTTTGAACTAAAATTACTTTGGTGAATGATGCTTTCTGCTAACCTTATTGAGTTCCCCTTTCTATGAGCCCAGAAATGCAGGAGAATAAAAGAGCAATAGAGGAAAAATGCTGTTGGACCAGAGAATGTCTTCTGTTTGACTACTGCTCTAACTTGATTTTTAACTTTGAAAAGTTTGGTGATGATGTATCTTGGTATGGGTTTACTTGGGTTTATCACATTGTAGTTCACCCAACTTTTTGAATCTATGCATCTATATATTTCACCAAATTGGGAAGATTTAAGCCATTACATCTTTGAGTATTTTTCTCATCTTCATCAAAGGCTCAGATGGCACAAATGTTAAATCTTTTGTTATATAGTTCCACAATTCTCTGAGACAATGATAATTTCTTTCAATTTTTTTCCTCTGTCTTTTCAGATTTGGTAGTTTAATTTTTATTCCTCTGTCTTCAAGTTTACTGATTCTTTTATTTATGCCCTCCATTCTGCTGCTGAGTCCATCTGCTGAAATATTTTTTTCTACTTATCATATTTTTCTGTTCTAAAATTCTCATTTGGTCCTTCCTTAGAAATTTTATTTCTTTGATGAGACTTTTATTTTTCACTGTTTCAAGTGTGTTTGTAATAGCTCATTCAAATATATGATGGCTGCTTTAAAATATTTCTCTAATAATTCCAACATCTTTGTCATGTTGGTGTTGGGGGTTCTTTGTTACTGCTGGATGATGACTGGGTTCTGGTTCCCTAGAAGATCAATGGAGATCTACTGGAGAGATCAATTCAGGGCTAGGAGTAACTCGTTACTACTGCACACATGTCTTCTATTGACCCCACAGAGCAGTGAGGCGGCCTCTTTACGCTGGGTAGGCATCTTATTATTACTAGCTGTGGGGTTCCACTCACTTATTCAGTCGTTGGTAGGGTCCTTGTTACAGCCTTGAAGAAGGTCATTGACTGTGTTTCCCACTTAGATTTTACTGAAGAGGGTAGAAGTGGATCACAGTTTTTTTATCCTTCCCCCAGATATTTGGCTGGAGTCAAGTGCTTCTTCCTTAATAGTTTCTGTCTTGCTAGATCCCCTTTTCCTGGTCTTCTAAATAGAGAAATCAGGCTTTCATAGGGTGTGTGTGTGTGTGTGTGTGTGTGTGTGTGTCCACTGAAATATTTCTAGATTGTCAACTTCAGTTTCTTCAACTCCAAGTGTGGGAAATATGAGGCAACAAGGAATCCAGGGAACTCACTGCTGGGTGATTCCTTCAGTCTTGAGATCCATCTACCTTCTATGGTCCACATTCACATTTCCTAAGGTTTGTCTGCCAATAACATCCAAGTGTTTGAGTGTACATAGTGGAGGTATCTGGAAAGTGTGTTTATTCTATCTTTCTCTAAGTAAATCCTTCCATGATTTAATTTTTACTCTTCTTTACTTTGCAAATGTGTTTTTGAAGCATTCAGAATTTACTTTGGTATAAAGAATAAGAGAGGGACCAAACAAAGTAGCTACCTTTTCCTTCTTGCTTTATCTTTCAAAACTTCCCTTTAAATCCTTCTTGGGTCACAGATCATTCTGTCTCAAGTGTCCCTTTGCATTTTGTACTTAACTCGGTAAACACTTTTCTTACTATGTTGTAATGGTTTGCCTTCCCATGTGATAGCCTCAAAGCAGTGGATAATTTTTGCATCTTTTTCTGCCCTCTTCTTACCAGCCCTTAAGCTAGTGGCTGACAAAGAGAAGACTCTCATCTGAATGCTTCTGGAATGACTGAGTGAAGGAGATAATTCTTTATCTGCAGCTGCAATTTCTTGTATTTATTGGAATCTGAATGACCAATTTCTCACCTTTGACCATAGCAGATTTTTCTTGGTAATACTAGACCATGGCCATGGCCTGGACAACCCCTGTGTAAGCCATCTCTAAAAAGGCCTAGGAAATAAAGGAATGACATATTTGGACTTGATTTAATGGCCTTAAATAAAATTCTGTACATAGGATGATTCCATGTATGTGAAGGTCAAGAAGAGGCAAAACAAATCAATGGTGACAAAAGATAGGAGCTGAGTTTCCTCCTGGGGTAAGGGAAATGAAGAACATTTCTGAAGTTCTGGACATCTCCTGTATCTTGTTGAGCATGATAATTACATGAAGTACACATGTAAAAAAATAAAATGGAATTTTACAGTTAAGGCTAGTGTACTTTACAGTATGTACCTCAATAAAAAGAAAAAAGAAGTACAAGAAGAAAAAAAAGATAGGAACCAAGGATTATTTTTTCTCTCCAATAACCATTCAATTATCTGAATGGCATTCATTAAATTATCCATCTATTCCTCATAGGCTTACAGTGCCACCTCTCCAATATATTAGATTGCTGTATAAATGTGAAGATATTTCTAAATTCTCTACTCTGTACCTTGATCTGTGCATTTGGCCTCTGGTTCTGAAATGTTTTGATTATTATTTTACTGCCTGGAAGGTCTGATTTATCCTTTTTATCATTCTTTATCAGAAAATTTAAGGGTATCACTGCAATTTGTTTTCTAGCTGAACTTTAGCATAAGCTTGGCAATTAACACAAAAGCCTTCTTTTTATAGCATCTTATTGGAAATATTGAATATATCAATACATTTTTGGATCATTTGGCCATTTAAAATAGTCTTCCTCTATGAGAGAACAATACTCATTTTAATTTATTGATGCATTCTTTTATGTATCTCAGGAGAGTTTTAATATTTTCTTCATAGAACTTTCACAAAAACCTTATTAGGCTTATTCTTTATTATGTATTTTATTCTTTCTTTAGGCTGTTATGATTATGAAACCTTTTCTTCTATTACTTTCTGTTGTAAATTGCCTTCTTCACTTTTCTTTATAATTTGCTATTTTGTCTATTTTTGCTGATTCAATTTTGGAATAATACTTTTCTCTTGATGACAGAATTATTTCAATTAGTTTTTAGAATATAACTCAATCTTATTTTGGATTCTATTTTTTTCATTTAGAAAATATCTGTTGTTCTTCCCTATAAAGATGAGAACACTGGCAAAATGTTAATCTTTTATGTCCTTTCCTGCAACTCAAATTTGGCTGGTATATCTGTATTTTCTTTATTTATCACCTTTAACTGATTTCTTTAAGTGGATTCTGGATTCTTCACTCTCAATTCTTTTAAAAACATCTATTTCCCAGAATCAGGACATTTTGACCTACAGCTTTTCCTGAAGGGAAGTGATGCTTTCTTCCTTTTAATGTGGGTATTAACATAAGGTATATAGAATAAGATTGGGTATTAATATAGCAAAGTCCTGAGGGAAAGGCTATGAAGATGTTAGATCCTTGGTTTTCTAAAAAGAAAGTCACTTTTGGTCTGTATATACTCATTTCTCCCTCCCCATCCCCACTGCCTTGAGAAGAAATGAAACTCAAAGAGTCCTGTGTATCCCCAAGGCAGGAAATGTGTATGGAGATAAAGAGGAAGGTCCTTTGATGGGAAATGCTCAGCATTTTGCTGCCCTGGGAAGTGAAGAGTGTGACATTCCTACCACTCTCTACATGACTTCAGGTAAATAAAGGCTCCCAGCTACTGGCCTAAGGAGTTTCACAGCCAGAGAGGGAAGGAGAAATCAGAAGAAGCTCCTAAAGAAACAAGAGATGCTGGAAGAGACTACTAACAACCTGAAGAAACAGAAAATGCCTTCTAAGGGGAGTCGTCAAAGGCAAAAAAAATAAATTTATAATACCTACAATATAATTTAGGTAAATGTTAAAAAATTACCTGAAATGTAAATTACTGACTCAAACACTGGTTATGTTTGTTCATTGGTTGGTTATGGTTGTTCATTTTGTCAAGATTGCCTTCCATATCCCCAACTATATTTTTTATGCATTGCCTAAACTCCCTTTGTTGCTTCTTATGTTATATCTATGTAAATTTCATTGTCTCTTTAATTTCTAGCCTAAGAGTTTCAGCTCACTTTTTTCTTCTTCTATCATTTTTTCTGTTTTTTGAGGTCTCTTTTTCAGACAGATGATATTTTCTTGAACATCTTGGACTTCACACAAATTTTCTTGTTCCTAATTATCACTTGCCCCAGGTTAAAAAAAAAAATGCCAGTAGTCCAGATATTAACTAAAGGTATCCCATGGTTTGTTTATAATATTGAGGAACTGGTATGGTTACTTGAAATTCCTTGCCAAACAGAAGAAAGCAATTAGAAGCACCTACTGTGTTCTAGTACAATGCAGGGCACTTTATATACTCTTTCATTTAATCCTTGGAAGCAAATGAAAATGTACAAAAAGAAAAATCTCTCTTTGATTCAAGCTCTTTCCATGGTTATTGTGGTCACCACTTCCTGAGCTAATACAAACTACTTCCCCCTTTTCATGGATACCGTAATTTTACTTAGGACATCTTTCTTTTTATCAAGACCTTTATTCTTTAAAAAACTGTGTCAGATGTTCTACAATATTTAAAGGTATTACCAGTTCCTCACACATGAACATGGATGACATATGAGGAAAGAATTTTGCCAATAAATTGAGGTCTAGGAACTAAAAAGCCTCTTGATGAAAGTGAAAGAGGACACTGAAAAAGTTGGCTTAAAGCTCAACATTCAGAAAACTAAGATCATGGCATCTGGTCCCATCACTTCATGGCAAATAGATGGGGAAACAGTGGAAACAGAGTCAGACTTTATTTTTTTTGGGGTCCAAAATCACTGCATATGGTGATTGCAGCCATGAAATTAAAAGATGCTTACTCCTTGGAAGGGAAGTTATGACGAACCTAGATAGCATATTCAAAAGTGGAGACATTACTTTGCCAACAAAGGTCCATATAGTCAAGGCTATGGTTTTTCCAGTGGTCATGTATGGATGTGAGAGTTGGACTGTGAAGAAGGCTGAGCGCTGAAGAATTGATGCTTTTGAACTGTGGTGTTGGAGAAGACTCTTGAGAGTCCCTTGGACTGCAAGGAGATCCAACAAGTCCATCCTAAAGGAGATCAGTCCTGGGTGTTCATTGGAAGGACTGATGCTGAAGCTGAAATTCCAATACTTTGGCCACCTCATGTGAAGAGTTGACTCATTGGAAAAGACCCTGATGCTGGGAGGGATTGGGGGCAGGAGGAGAAGGGGACGACAGAGGAGAAGATGGCTGGATGGCATCACCGACTCGATGGACATGAGTTTGAGTGAACTCTGGGAGTTGGTGATGGACAGGGAGGCCTGGCGTGCTGTGATTCATGGGATCACAAAGAGTCAGACACGACTGAGCTACTGAACTGAGCTGAACTGAGGCACTTCAAGAAAAGCGTCAGAGATTTGAGCAGGAAAATAATGAATAATGAGGAAGACAGGGAACTGAATACAAAACATTTCACAGTTTTGTCCTATAGACCGAACTTGTATAATTTCTGAGATGGGGGGTTTGTACCAATAGACAAGTGCCTTCTAATTACCAGCTTTGCCTAAAGAAGGGAAAATGAATTAGGTTATGCAAACTCTATGAACAGGTGAGAAATTGACAAGGAGAAATACAACTAAAGACAAAGAGGCTGCATCAGTGGTCTTAGAACAAGTCTGTGTGTTATCAGAGAGGCTGGTTATAGTTGATGTAACGTGAGGGGACCCTGAGGAGGACTCCCTCTGCTTCCGTTCCCCCTCCTCATTCCTGTGCCCAGGGCTCACAACTCCACCTTGCGTAAATAGGTCTGTTATCTGTTTGTCGTTTACCTGCTGGAGTTTACTTCAGTTCAACTCACAGTGGGTCTAGACAAGTTTTATGTATGTTCTTTAGAAATCATAGACCAGATTATTTACTGAATATTAGTTAAGGTTATTACCTTCTCTAAAATGTTTTCCTAATCATTTTCACAAATTATTTAAAGATTTCCTTTCAAGGAGACCCCTGATCAATCTATCTCCAAATGGTCTATCTCATAGCTCTTGTCATGGCTGACAATAGATTACATACTCTGGAGTGCTTTTCTGGGCTTTTTATACAAGTATCAGACTGTAAACTTTATATATACATATATTTTATGGCTGCATCAAGTCTTTTGGAGAAGGAAATGGCAACCTACTCCAGTATTCTTGTCTGGAAAATCCCATGGATAGAGGAGCCTGGGAGGTTACAGTCCATGGTGTCACAAAGGGTCCGACAGGACTGAGTGCACATACATGGCAAGTCTTTGTTTCCATGCACAGGCTCAGTTGCGGTGCAAGGGCTTAGCTGCCCCGAGGCCTGTGTGATCTTAGTTCCCTGACTAGGGATGAAACCCATGTCCGTTCCCTGCATTGCTAGGCAGACTCAAGTACTGGAGCAACAGGGAAGCCCCTTAGACTGTAAACTTTTAAACTGCAGGTCCTTGCCTAAAATAAACATCTATTCCAATATACCACTGGCTGTTTTAATGACCTAATACTTGAGGATTGAAGAAAGGATTGAATAATAAAAAAGAGTTTTCTTAACTTTTGTTCCTTTTCCCCACCTATGTGTGTGTGCTAAGTCATTTCAGTGGTGTCTGATTCCTTTCGGCACTTTGGACCATAGCCCACCAGGCTCCTCTGTCCATGGGATTCTCCAGGCAAGATTACTGGAGTGAGTTGCCCTGCCCTCCTCCAGGGGATCTTCCCCACCCAGTGATCGAACTCCCTCCCCACTTATGTCTCCTGCATTGGCAGGTGGGTTCTTTACAACTAGCACCACTTGGGAAGCCCTCCTTCCCACCTGTGAAGTGAAGTGAAGTAAAGTGAAGTGAAGTTGCTCAATCGTGTCCAACTCTTTGCGACCCCCTGGAGTGTAGCCTACCGGGCTCCTCCATCCATGGGATTTTCCAGGCAAGAATACTGGAGTGGGTTGCCATTTCCTTAAGTATATCCATAACTGTAGCCTTCCTTGCTCATTTTTCTTTTGTTCCAGAGAGAGAAATTTCTCTTCTCAGAAGCAAATTATCTGCCCCTGCCACAAATGGACACTCTTGATGTTCCCATTTTCTAGAATGTTTGGTCTTTCCATTTCTCACTAGTTTTTGGATTCTTCTCTCGGCACCTCACCCTCTCAACAGTCATCTCTAACCAGAGAGGGGCAAAAAGACACACGCATTCCTCTCCAGTATTTTTAATGGCGAGATGAGAATGGTAATCCTGCCTCCAAGTGAAGAAGGTACAAGTAAGATTTTGTCACTGTGGATGGAGAAAAGCGAATGATTTTAAGGCGTGTATAGCAGTTTTCCCTTTTAGTTGGCATGTGATCTTGATGATTCCCCTCTCTTACCATTTCTTTCTGTCATTCTCATTGCTCCTCTGTTTAGCCACTTTATCTGTTTTCCCTTCACATCCAAGTTTATGAGATATCATTGTTTATCTTATGACTTCCACGCACTCCTGTCTTCTTAGTTATCCCCTGGTCCCCTAGACACTTATTTCTGTCACAACAGTCTGGTGAACTCCCCATGACTGCTCCCATGTTGTCTTTATTAGTAGCCTAGTGGACATTTTGCAGCGTCTCTTGGTTGCATTTTTTCATACATAAATTTATTTATTTTTAATGGAAGGATAATTGCTTTACAATATTATGTTGTTTTCTGCCAAATGTCAACATGAATCAGCCATAGGTTTACCACGGAGAAGGAAATGGCACTGCACTCCAGCATTCTTGCCTGGGAATTCCCGTAGACATAGGAGCCTGGTGGACTATAGTCCATGGGGTCCCAAAGAGTTGGATGCAAGTTAGTGACTGAACAACATAGGTATATCTATGTCCCCTCCCTCTTGAACCGCCCTCCCATCTGCCTCCATCCCACCCTCTAGGTTGTTATAGAGCCCCAGTGCTTGGTTGTATTTTAAACTATTTTCCACCCTTAAATTTTGAGACTCTCTCTTAATTTGATTCCAGATCATCTTTCTCTTCACCTTCTCCTTCTCTGATTGTTTCTTCTCAATCCCCCATGGATATTTCTTCCTCACTTCCTCTTTAAATGATAGACTTCCTCAAGAATGTGTCCATGCCTTTCTTACCACACTCAAACCCTCCTTGAGAGTTCATCCTTCCTTATGTCTTCAAACATATCCTATATGCTAAGGTCATTCACATTTTTATTTCTGGTCTCAATATTTCCTGGCACTCTAGATCATATATCCAGCATCTCTCATGGTTACTGACCTACAACAAATCCATCCCATCCTGCTTCTCTTTCTGTAGTTTCTGTTTTGAGGAATTAAGGAGACCAAACCATCAACATAAAGATCACTCTGGGTTAACCCTCTCCTTCACCTCCAAATGTGGTCTCTTAACAAATCCTACCTGTCCACAATGCTACTATTTCAAGTTCTTTTTTCTCTATCCTCACTGCCACTGCCTTCATTTAAGCTCTTAACATTTTCTTCTTGAGCTATTTTAAGAGTCTAAAATCATTTCCCAGAGTACATCAAAATGATCTTTCTAGAATGAATTTCTGCCTTGGATGATGCTCTAGCTCCCTAGAAGACTGAGAAGCGTTGCTTCTTTGTGATGTGGCCCCTGCCAGCCTCTCTTCACATCTCCCACTTCTTTCTCCCTCCCTCATTCTGGGCAGCAGCTGAGCTGAACACTTGAAATCTTTCCCATAATTCTTACTTGTGTTTGCCACCCATCCCAACATCACTCTTTCCCTGCAGCTGTGTCTCATCCTGATTAATTTTTATTTTTCCTTTTATGATTTCACTCAGGTATCCTGACTTCTGTGAATTTTCCCCTACATCTTTATTCTAACCGTCTCACTCCAGACTAGACTAGCTGCCTCTTGCATGTTTTCTTAGCTCTCTGGCTATGTCTGTGTCTATCACTGCTATAACAAAACTGCAGTGTGAAGGCCTATTGATTCATCTTTTTTCTTTACTTATAAAGAACTTTCACTGTTCTGAGAAACTGATTGTTTTTTTTTTCTCTTTGTATTTCTCAAAACTAGCACAAATGCTTTCTTTTTGGATGAACGAATAAAACTCTGATTTGAATACCAATTGTTTTAATCTAAATTCCCTTCTAAGCATTGTTCATAGACAGGTGTCATTTTCCTTAATGTGTCCACATTTTTATAGTGTGCCATTAATCTTAACATTATAGAATATTGATCCACATTCTTCATATCATTTAAATGTAGGAGTGATATTCTATTAAACTGATGTATTTCTGCTTTATTGACTATGCCAAAGCCTTTGACTGTGTGGATCACAATAAACTGTGGGAAATTCTGAAAGAGATGGGAATACCAGACCACCTGACCTGCCTCTTGAGAAATCTGTATGCAGGTCAGGAAGCAACAGTTAGAACTGGACATGGAACAACAGACTGGTTCCAAATAGGAAAAGGAGTACGTCAAGGCTGTATATTGTCACCCTGCTTATTTAACTTATATGCAGAGTACATCATGAGAAACGCTGGGCTGGAAAAACACAAGCTGGAATCAAGATTGCCGGGAGAAATATCAATAGCCTCAGATATGCAGATGACACCACCCTTATGGCAGAAAGTGAAGAGGAACTAAAAAGCCTCTTGATGAAGGTGAAGGAGGAGAGTGAGAAAGTTGGCTTAAAGCTCAACATTCAGAAAACGAAGATCACGGCATCTGGTCCCATCACTTCATGGGAAATAGATGGGGAAACAGTGGAAACAGTGTCAGACTTAATTTTTTGGGGCTCCAAAATCACTGCAGATGGTGACTGCAGCCATGAAATTAAAAGATGCCTACTCCTTGGAAGAAAAGTTATGACCAACCTAGATAGCATATTCAAAAGCAGAGACATTACTTTGCCAACAAAGGTCCGTCTAGTCCAGGTTATGGTTTTTCCAGTGGTCATGTATGGATGTGAGAGTTGGACTGTGAAGAAGGCTGAGCGCTGAAGAATTGATGCTTTTGAACTGTGGTGTTGGAGAAGACTCTTGAGAGTCCCTTGGACTGCAAGGAGATACAACCAGTCCATTCTGAAGGAGATCAGCCCTGGGATTTCTTTGGAAGGAATGATGCTAAAGCTGAAACTCCAGTACTTTGGCCACCTCATGCGAAGAGTTGACTCATTGGAAAAGACTCTGGTGCTGGGAGGGATTGGGGTCAAGAGGAGAAGGGGACAACAGAGGATGAGATGGCTGGATGGCATCACTGACTCGATGGACATGAGTCTGAGTGAACTCCGGGAGTTGGTAATGGACAGGGAGGCCTGGCGTGCTGCAATTCATGGGGTTGCAAACAGTCAGACATGACTGAGTGACTGAACTGAACTAAACTATCACTTATTTGCATGTTTCTCTATTGCTAACCACTTTAATTGTAAGCACTTATTATTTATAAAGATAATGATTCTACATGTCTGACATGGCATTTTTCTCCATTCACTATCAATTATGTGCTTATGGGAAAATTAGGGTCTTGAATAAGAAAGGTACAATATCACCTGCCCTGGCCTGGATAATTTGAAGAATGACATACTCAAGCATAATTTTCTCTTTTATCATTTCAGTTTTCCTGTAACATTTGATTGTGGGGATTATTAAAATGAAAGTCATGCCAAAAGCAAGGAATCAACGCTGGCACATCATCTTAGCACTACTGAAGCAAGTCTACAAAATTGGACTCATATCCTTTAACAGGTTTCAGCTTAGAACAAACTGGCACTTGGGTTCTTAATTTCTAACCTGAACAAATGCCTGCAATGGATGCCTTGTTCTCTCTTGCCCTGGGTTTGCTTCCATGGAAGCAAAAAGTTAATAATGGTTGAATGCCGGCTGAGGTTGGAGAGCTGCTGTTTTACCCCAGAAAGGAAGTATCAGACTGTGTTATGGACTGAATGCTTGTGTTCCCCCAAAGTTCGTATGTTGAAACCCTAACTTCTAATGGGATGGTAATAGGAGGCAAGTCCTTTGGAAGATAACTATTAATAGGTTTAGACGAGGTCATGAGCGTGCAGACCAGTGTCCTTGTAAGAAAATAGATTACAGCTCTCTGCCTTGTGAGCACACAGTGAGAAGCTGTTGTTCAGTTGCTTAGTCATGTCCAACTCTTTGTGACCCCATGGACTACAGCACACCAGGGTTCCCCATGCTTTACTATTTCCAGGAGCTTGCTCAAACTCATGTCCATTGGATCAGTGATGCCATCCAACCATCTCATCCTCTGTAGCCCCTTTCTCCTCCTGCCCTCAGTATACCCTGGCATCAGGGTTTTTCCAATGAGTCAGCTCTTTACATCAGGTGGCCAAAGTATTGGAGCTTCAACTTAAGCATCAGTCCTTCCAAAGAATATTCAGGGTTGATCCTTGGTCAGGGAACAAAGATCTGACAAGTCACAGAATGCAGCCAAAAAAAGGGGGAAAAAAATAAATGAAATAAATAATGGTTACCCTGTCTTTTTCAAGGCAATACTCTTAGGTTTTAAAATGTGGAGTGAGAGCCACAAATCTGCTAGTTAAGAGTGAGAATTTCAGGCTCTGAGTAGGGGGGAAGGTATCCTTATAGGGCAAGGAGAGTTTCTTTTAGAAAGATAGGACGTCATCACTCTCAGCTCTCTCCATATGCTTCATTTACTTAGTCTAGGCATGTGGCCAACCTTGATTAGCACAACTTGACCTCATGTTGCTCCGGCTACTCTTTGTTAGAGAAAATCTCATCTCTCTGTAGCAATTGTATGCCCAGTTGACAATGAAACATTTATTACCTGTTTGTTCAGTAATTAATCAATTTAATTAATTTTTCTGAGTTTCCAATATTTTTGGAACATAATATTGGAAATATTGGAACAACACTTTAGCAAACATCAAGGAGCATGTAAAATGCTCTTTTACAATTAGACAGAATGTTATAAAGTGTTAGATTGACTAATCAGATGTCAAAGTGCTTTTGGGGGGAACTTGCTAAATCTGAGTATCATGATAGACATTATTATTGCTCACCAATGTTTCTAATTCTCCTTTCCTTCCTGGCTCTTTGTGGATTACAGTCCTGTGACCCTAAAAGTCAAACATGATCAAGAGCTTTCTTTTGGCAACAAAATGTGAGCAGAGTAATGTGTATCACTTTTGGAAAACAAAATATTTAAGAGTAGTGTCATATTAACCCTGCTATGAGAGATAATGAAAGTTTCTTGAGGGGTTGGCATGATGAATTGGTAGAGTCTATAGCATGCTGGGCCCCTGAGTGTAGCAATGAACCAAGCCCCGGTGTGATCAGTGTTGGATGAGAGCCTGCATGAGATTCATAGTAGGTGCTGATTAAATATTTTGGGGCAAAGGCAAAAATGCTTTGAATGAATAAATGGGAATCCTTTAAGGTGACTGTCTCAGCTTGGGATGCTATAACAAAAATAGCATAGATGAGTGGCATAAAAACAACAGAAATTAATTTCTCACAGATCTGGGGAATGGAAGTCTAGGACCAGGGTGCCAGCACAGTCAGGTTCCAGTGAGGGGCTTCTTCAGGGTTGCAGATAGATGACTTTTTATATCCTTACACAGCAGAGAGCAGAGCAGCAAGCAAAACAAGCCATCTGTGATTCTTCAGTCGCTCAGTCGTGTCCGACTCTTTGCAAACCCATGGACTGCAGGACGCCAAGCCTCCCTGTCCATCACCAACTCCTGGAGTTTACTGAAACTCATGTCCATTGAGTCAGTGATGCCGTCCAACCATCTCATCCACTGTCGTCCCCTTTTCCTCACCCCTTCAATCTTCCCCAGCATCAGGGTCTCTTCAAATGAGTCAGTTCTTCACATCAGGTGGCCAGAGTATTGGAATTTCAGCTTCAACATCAGTCTTTCCAATGAACACCCAGGACTGATCTCCTTTAGGATGGACTGGTTGGATCTCCTTGCAGTCCAAGGGACTCTCCAGAGTCTTCTCTAACACCACAGTTCAAAAGCATCAATTCTTAGGCACTCAGCTTTCTTTATAGTCCAACGTTCACATCCATACATGACTACTGGAAAAAAAAATCATAGTTTTGACTAGATGGACCTTTGTTGCTAAAGTAATGTCTCTGCTTTCTAATACGCTTTCTAGGTTGGTCATGACTTTTCTTCCAAGGAGTAAGTGTCTTTTAATTTCATGGCTGAAGTCACCGTCCGCAGTGATTTTGGAGCCCCCCAAAATAAAGTCTGTCACTGTTTCCATTGTTTCCCCATCTATTTGCCATAAAGTGATGGGACCGGATGCCATGATCTTAGTTTTCTGAATGTTGTTTTAAGCCAACTTTTTTACTCTCCTCTTTAACTTTCACCAAATGGCTCTTTAGTTCTTCACTTTCTGCCATAAGCGTGATGTCATCTGTGTATCTGAGGTTACTGATATTTCTCCAGGCAATCTTGATTCCAGCTTATGATTCATACAGCCTGGCATTTTGCATGATATACTCTGCATGTAAGTTAAATAAGCAGGGTGACAATATACAGGCTTGACCTACTCCTTTCCCTATTTGAAACCAGTCTGTTGTGGCATGTCCAGTTCTAGCTGTTACTTCTTGATCTGCACACAGATTTCTCAGAAGGCAGGCAGATGGTCTGTATTCCCATCTCTTTAAGAATTTTCCACAGTTTGTTGTGATCCACACAGTCAAAGGCTTTGGCATAGTCGATGAAGCAGAAATAGATGTTTTTCTGGAACTCTCTTGCTTTTTTAATGATCCAACAGATGTTGGCAATTTGATCTCTGGTTATTCTGCCTTTTCTAAAACCAGCTTGAACATCTGGAAGTTCACGGTTCGTTTACTGTTGAAGCCTGGCTTGGAGAATTTTGAGCATTTCTTTGTTAGCTTGTGAGATGAGTGCAATTGTGTGGTAGTTTGAACATTCCTTGGCATTGCCTTTTTTTGGGACTGGAACGAAAACTGAATTTTTCCAGTCCTGTGGCCACTGGTGAGTTTTCCAAATTTGCTGGCATATTGAGTGCAGCACTTTCACAGCATCATCTTTTAGGATTTGAAATAGCTTAACTGGAATTCCATCACCTCCACTAGCTTTGTGTGTAGTGATGCTTCCTAAGGCCCACTTGACTTCACATTCCAGGATGTCTGGCTCTAGGTGAATGATCACCCCATCATGGTTATCTGGGTCATGAAGATCTTTTTTGTACAGTTCTTTTGTGTATTCTTGCCACCTCTTCTTAATATCTTCTGCTTCTGTTAGGTCCCTACCATTTCTGTCCTTTATTGATCCATCTTTGCATAAAATGTTCCCTTGGTATCTCTAATTTTCTTGAATAGATCTCTAGTCTTTCCCATTCTATTGTTTTCCTCTATTTCTTTGCATTGATATCTGAGGAAGGCTTTCTTCTCTCTCCTTGCTATTCTTTGAACCTCTGCCTTCAAATGGGTATATCTTTCCTTTTCTCCTTTGTCTTTAGCTTCTCTTCTTTTCTAAGCCTTGTCAGACAAGATTTTGCATTTTTGCATTTTTTTTTCTTGGGGATGTTCTTGATCCCTGCCTCCTGTACAATATCACAAACCTCCGTGCATAGTTCTTTAGGCACTCTGTCTATCAAATCTAATCCCTTGAATCTATTTGTCACTTCCACTGTATAATCATAAGGGATTTAATTTAGGTCATACCTGAATGGTGTAGTGGTTTTCCCTACTTTCTTCAATTTCAGTCTGAATTTGGCAATAAGGAGTTCATGATCTGAGCCAGTCAACTCCAGTCATGTTTTTGCTGACTGTATAGAGCTTCTCCACCTTGGCTGCAAAGAATGTAATCAATCTGATTTCAGTATTGACCATCTGGTGATGTTCATGTGTAAAGTCTTGTCTTGTCTTGTTGGAAGAGTGTGTTTGCTATGACCAGTGCATTCTCCTGGCAAAACTCTGTTAGCCTTTGACCTGCTTCATTTTGTACTCCAAGGCCAAACTTGCCTGTTACTCCAGGTGTTTCTTGACTCCCCCCTTTTGAATTCCAGTCCCTTATAATGTAGAGGACATCTTTTTGGGGTGTTGGTTCTAGAAGGTTTTGTTGGTCTTCATAGAACCATTCAATTTCAGCCTCTTCTTGCAATACTGGTCAGGGCATAGTGTGATGCAATTTTATTGGTTCTAATGGTGTCAGCTAATTCTCACCATATCACTAATTTCAAATATGTTTGATTTGTGGGTTTCCCGGGGTACATTTTGGTCAGAAGTGTTGTTTAAAGGAAAGTTCCTAGGTAAAATATCAGAGCTGGAGTCTCAAATAAGGCCAAGCTCTTGGTAATTATTTGCTAAGATGATACTAGGAGTTATCTGTAAAGCTTGTCACATGGGAAAACAGTGTCCTATTGAGTGTAAATTTATTTGCAAAGTTACTATGGAAAGAAAAAAAATGTATTTCATGAGTGTGGAGAATGCCAAGATAAGAGCATTATTGTACTTGAGAGGATCAGTGCAGTGCAAAAGAGGTTACGTAGCAAGTGGAGGCATTTATTGTTAGAGTATGAATTAGCCTAATTCTGCAATTAGCAGGTGAGTGGGTGGTCTTTTTTCCCCCCTTAATTTGATCGACAAGTTTATTCTAAACTGTAGCTAAATAAGCATTATTTCCAAATGTGCACTGAAAGGAAGAAAAATCTTTCATTTTCCATTTTCCTTGATGTCAATAAAAAAGTGTTTTGAGAATCTCAAAAATGAAGATTTTGCAAAGATCTTTGAACTTTTATCAAAAAAAGTTCATTTGATAAATGAACCAACATTTCTTTTCTCTTCCACATCTGCATCGAAAAATCTATTGTATTCATCGTTTTATCATATACACTGGAATGGAACATGAATAAAAAGGCCAGGTCCATTTTTCTTTCCATTGTTTAAATAGAACCCTACTTAGTGCTTGTGTATCATCTTTTCATTTAAGTATCTCTTTAGATTCTTAATATCTTTGATAAAGCATTGCTAAGAGTCTGGCATTAGGTATGCTTGATGTATAAGCATTTCTGCAGTTGATTTGAATGCCTAGGAGGAAACAAAGCATAGAGGTTTTTAAAAACGTTTAGCTGAAATAAGACATTCATAAAGAAGGAATTTTATTTTTATCGAAGTCACAGAATTTCACAACTAACATCTATTCCATGCAAGGAGATATGCCTAAACTATATCTCAGACATGCAAATATCACTGTACAAATTTACTTATGACACATACAGGTAATGTATAGTAGTTATCAGGTATGTTACAGGCAAAGCGGCAGGTTCTGAAAGATATATTACTAGAACCTTGACTCTGTCACAAGTCACTGAGCCCAATGCTATTCGAAGGATATTAGACCCTTATCAATCATTTCCACGTGCAATAACACAACAAACACTGCTTTAGGAAACAGTCCTACAAATCCTTCAAAGAGATCATTGTGTGGTCCTGAAAACTGTTTCAATTATGCTTAAACAAATAATTTTATGTTGCCTCATGTTGGATCTTTATACTATTTCTAATAAATATTGTTTTATATAGTCAAAATGAATAGTTATATTAATCATTATGTACAATCTTTTAAAAAATTCTCACAAATAAATACATGGCAGATGACATCAATAGCACCAAAATTGTAGAGCAAATTCATTAGAATGCTAATTCTTCAGTAGTTAATAAGTCTAATAAAATATATAGCTATTTAAAATTTATCAGTGGTTTCTAGGTGACTCTAGTGGTAAAGAACCTGCCTGCCAGTGCAGGAGACATAAGAGACACGGATTCGATCCCTGAGTCAGGAAGATTCCCTAAAGGAGGAAATGGCAACCCATTCCAGTATTCTTGCCTGGAGAATCCCATGGACAGAGGTGCCTGGTGGGGCTATGGTCCATAGGGTCACAAAGAGTTGGATATGACTGAAGTGATTTAAACATGCAAAATGTATAATAATCAGATGGGTGAAAGAAATTGATTTGAATAAGAAGTAATATTTGTACAATAAATTTAAAAGATATTCATCTTTTATCTCATGCTTTGAGTTATTGTATATATATAATATATATATATATATAACATATGTATATATATAATTCAGAATTATCATTCATTTTATTCTATAGACCAAATATGATAGCCTTCTCTCTTGAAATGTCAGCAACCCAGTGTCTTTGTACCCTTGACATTTTTTATATTCTTGGATGACTACCCACTCCAGTATTCTTGCCTGGAGAATTCCAAGGACAGAAGAGCCTGGCAGGATATAGTCCATGGGGTCACAAAGAGTTGGACACTAGTGACTAACATTTTCACTTTCACTTTACACTTAATACTTATCTTCCTTGCCTCATACCCAATCAGCAGAGAATATTTTCAGGATCAAATGGTGCTGACAAACCCAAGTTACATGATTGTTAGGCAAAACAGGATGCCTTGCAGCATTTTATAAGCACAGTTTTGGTACCCTAATATTAAACACCTCTTGGGTCCAGAAATCTATTCGCACTCTGCCCCACCCCAACTTCCATACCTCCACAGTATTTTCTAGGCCTAGTACTGTGCTGCTCCAGATTTCACCTAGTTCTCCTTTATAGAAAACTAGGTGAGAGAGAGAGATGGGTTTTTGTTTTGATGGCTGCCACAGGGAAGTGCTCGATTCTGCAGTTCATAAATGGCACATCACTCTGCTTTTTAGTAAGAAAAGGCAATCAGCTTTTCTCTTTTATCTATGCTTCAAAAAACCAGTTATGCCTTTCTGTGCATTTTCAGTCTTTGTGCTCTATTAATAAGACCCTATCACCAAGCTGGTAACAGAGACTTTGGGAATATTGAGTTCTCTACTTGAATGCACTTATAAACAGGGCTCACAGGACAGAAATTGTAGCCTATGGATGAAATCAGTACAATAATTTTATCTGACAACTTTTAATTACTTCTTCTTTTTTTTTTTTTTTTTTGGTAAAGCATCGGAAACTTTTAAAAACATAAGATTCTGTCTCTGCAGCTCTAACTAAGCATGCTAGGATAAGGAATGGATCAGTTAACCGGGAATGGAATGTGGTGTAGAAGGTTCAGTACTGTGCATGGAGCCAGAAGCCCTGGGTTTCAGGGCTGTCTTTATCACTTGCAGCCCTGTGACTTTGCTTATGCAAATTCACTTCAAGACAACGGGATGCTAGCTCTCCTTTGGGTAAACCAGGGGCCCCTAATTTCTGGCCCACAGACTAGTACTGGTTCATGTCCTAACTAGGACTGTCAAGCTGCACAGCAGGAGATGACTGGAGGGTGAACTAGTGAAGCGTCATCTGGATTTCCAGCTGTTCCCTGTCGCTCACACTGCTGCTGGAGCTCTGCCTCCAGTCAGATCAGCAGTAGCAATACATTCTTACAGGAGCGCCAACCCTATTGAGAACTGCGCATGCGAGGGATCTAGGTTGATGCTCTTTATGAGAATCTAATGCCTGATGATCTGAGGTGGAGCTGAGGCAATGATGTTAGTGCTGGGGAGCAGCTGTAAATACAGATTATCATTAGCACAATAAGTAAAATGTGCTTGAATCATCCCCAAACCATCCTCCCTGTCCCCCAGTCCATGGAAAAATTGTCTTCCCTGGTGAAACCAGTCTCTGGTGCCAGAAAGATTAGAGACTGCTGGGATAAACCATTGAATTAATGCCCCTGGACTACAGCATAATCTAGACCAAGGGATTCCCAAATGTAGTTTGTGGATCCCAGTAGATCCTCGACACTCTTTCAGGAGGACTACAAGGTCGAAAACTACTTTCATAATAATATTGAAATTGAATGGTTTTTCCACTGAAGGTGCAAAAGCAATGGGATGTAAAACTGATGGTACCTTAGCATGAATCCTGGCAGTGGCACTAAATTCTGCAAACAGTCATTGATCTTTTTACCACCACAGTGTGAAAAAATGGCTAGTTTCCTTGAAAATGTCTTTGATAAAATAGAAAAAAAATATCAATTTTATTAAGTCTCTAACCTTGAGGACATATCTCTTTTTAATATGCTGGTGATGACGTGTTTCAGAGGAAAAACACCTATTCAATTGCTTGAGTTGTGAGCTGAACTAGTTGCTTTTTAATGGGACATTAATTCTGCCTTCAAGAATAGCAAACAAACTATGACTTTTCTGACTTGGCTATTTGGCTCAAAAATGAATTCAGTGAGCCTGTCACTTCAAGAATATCAAAAGGAAATATTTATAGTTAAGAAAAAAATGGGAGATTTCAAATGAAAATAAGACTTTTGGAAAATGTATTTTTGCCACTGTTTGTTCAAGTTCAGTTCAGTCGCTCAGTTGTGTCCAACTCTTTGCGACCCTGTGGACTGCAGCACACCAGGCTTCCCCGTCCATCACCAATTCCTGAAGCTTACTCAAACTCATGTCCATTGAGTCAGTGATGGCATTCAGCCATCTCTTCCTCTGTCATTCCCTTCTCCTCCTGCCTTCAATCTTTCTCAGCATCAGGGTCTTCGCTGATGAGTCAGTTTTTTGTATCAGGTGGTCAAAGTATTGGAGTTTCAGCTTTAGCATCTGTCCTTCCAATGAATATTCAGGACTGATTTTATTTAGGATTGGACTGGTTGGATCTCCCTGCAGTCCAAGGGACTATCAAGAGTCTTCTCCAACACCACAGTTCAAAAGCATCAACTCTTTGGTGCTCAGCTTTCTTTACAGTCCAACTCTCACATCCATACATGACTACTGGAAAAACCATAGTTTTGATTAGATGGACTTTTGTTAGCAAAATAATGTCTCAGCTTTTTAATATGCTGTTTAGGTTTGTCATAGCTCTTCTTCCAAGGAGCAAGAACCTTTTAATTTCATGGCTGCAGTCACCATCTGCAGTGATTTTGGAGCCCAAGAAAATAAAGTCTGTCACTGTTTCCATTGTTTCCCCATCTATTTGCCATGAAGTGATGGGATCGGATGCCATGATCTTAGTTTTCTGAATGTTGAGCTTTAAGCCAACTTTTTCACTCTCCTCTTTCACTTTCACCAAGAGGCTCTTTAGTTCTTCACTTTCTGCCATAAGGGTGGTATCATCTGTGTATCTGAGGTTATTGATATTTCTCCCGGCAATCTTGATTCCAGCTTGTGCTTCATACAGCTCAGTGTTTCGCATGATGTACTCTGCATGTAAGTTAAATAAGCAGGTGGACAACATACAATCTTGATTTACTCCTTTCCCAATTTGGAGCCGGTCTGTTGTTTCACGTCCAGTTCTAACTGTTGCTTCTTGTCCTACATACAGATTTCACAGGAGGCAGGTCGAGTGGTCTGGTATTCCCATCTCTTTCTGAATTTTCCACAGTTTGTTGTGATCCATACAGTCAAAGGCTTTGGCGTAGTCAGTAAAGCAGAAGTAGATGTTTTTCTGGAACTCTCTTGCTTTTTTGATGATCCAACAGATTTTGACTATTTGATATCTGGCTCCTTTGCCTTTTCTAAATCCAGCTTGAACATCTAGAATTTCTCGATTCATGTACTGTTGAAGCCTGGCTTGGAGAATTTTGAGCATTACTTTCCTAGAGTGTGAGATGAGAGCAATTGTGTGGTAGTTGGAACATTCTTTGGCATTGCCTTTCTTTGGGATTGGAAGGAAAACTTTTCCAGTCTTGTGGCCACTGTTGAGTTTCCCAAATTTGCTGGCATATTGAGTGCAGCACTTTAACAGCCACTGTTTTAGGGCTTGGAAATTTGTAAAGACTTTTTTGATAAGATTGGTGGTTGTTATGGATGAATGCTTGTGTCTCCCAAGATTCATTTGAAACCCTAATCCCTGACATGGTGGTATTTATAGGGGGTACTTTTGGGGGTTGTTAAATAAAAAAAAATCAGGCCTAAAATGGAGTAGCTTATGCTTAACCCTGAGACACCAAACCAAGACTTAAGTTAATTACGGTTTCTGTTTTCCAGGAAGAGACTCTTCTGTCAGTCAGTCAGGAATCCTTTGATCAATAGCAATTAAACAATCTGCCTCCCTAAGGAAAGCTACCTTGCAATGGCCTACCTACCGTTTTGCCTGGTATAACTTCCTGGTTCTTATTCCCTCTGCTTATAAAAGTCATTATACACAGCTCTTCGGAGCCCTTTTCTGTCTTCTCGATTGGATGCTGCCCATTTCAAATTGATTTTTATTCGAAAATTTTAATATGTCTCAGTTTATTTATTTTTTTAAACTTTACAATATTGTATTGGTTTTGGCATATATCAACATGAATCCACCACAGGTATACACATGTTCCCCATCCTGAAGCCCCTTCCCTCCTCCCTCCCCGTACCATCCCTCTGGGTCGTCCCAGTGCACCAGCCCCAAGCATCCAGTATCCTGCATCGAACCTGGGCTGGTGACTCGTTTCATATATGACAGAGGGAACTGGGTATAGATACAGTCATGGGTGTAAGGCCTCCATTTGGAGACTGAAGCCCTTATAAAGAATAGGGAGAGAGATCAGAGTATACTCACTCACTTCTCTCTCTCTCTCTCACCCATTCATGGGAGGATATAGTAGGAAGGGGGCTGCTGGCAAGTTAGCAAGAGAGTTCTCATCAGAAACCTCCTTGATCTTGAACTTTAGGTCTACTTTCTAAGTCAGCCAGTGTGTGGCATTTTATTACAGCAGCCTGAGCAGACTCATAGTGGTGATGTTAATAAATGTGATTTTTAAAAAAATAATGTATAATAAAATAAAGTTTGGAAGATTCATATCAGCAATTTGAAATAGCTGTTGAAATACTCTACTCTTTTCCAGATAGACATCTATATGAGGCCAGGTATTTTTATGCATATATATTCTTTGTAAACTTCAAATATTAACACTTTATACATTCTTTATATAGTTTAATATATATAAAGTATATATTCATAAAAAAAAAACCTGGCCTCACACAGATGTCTATCTGGAAAAGAATAGAGTGTTTCAATAGGTGTTGCAGATTGTTTATATGAATCTTCCAAACTTTAAATTATTTTATTACACATAATTAAAAAAAATCACATTTATTAACATCATCACTATGAGTCTCCTCCGATGCCACATACTGGATGGGTAAAAGTAGTCCTAAACTCAAGACCAGGGCTTCCCAGATGGCTCAGTGGGTAAAGAATCTGCCTGCAATTCAAGAGACCCAAGAGACATGGGTTTGATCTGTGGGTCAAGAAGATACCCGAGGAGGGCATGGTGACCCACTCCAGTATTCTTACCTGGAAAATCTCATGGACAGAGGAGTCTGGTGGGCTACAGTCCATAAGGTTGCAAGGAATTGGACACAATTGAAGCAGCTGAGCAGGAGCAAGATATACTTTAAATTAAAAAAAAAGAAGCAATATGTCATAATAGAGCAATTGCATAAGCTCAAATAAGAATCCAGCTGTCCTCTATCAAGTCAAACATCAAAGAGATATGCAAAAATGTAAAACAATGACAATCTTTCCCCTTTTTAAAGTTTGCTTCAGAAAATATAATAATTTTTCATGAAAAAGTATTATTTATATTAACACATATTGGGTTCATCATTGCTACTTTAAAAAGATTTAATAAAATGCTTAAAAAATTTCTAAGCCTCAATTTCTGATATGATATATGTCAATAAAATCCACATAAACAAAAGCTGTTTACTTCTTTAATAGTTTTTTTTTAAACTGTGAAGGGGTCTGAAGGCCTCCAAGTTTGAGAACGTCTGATCTAGACTATTCATGTTCTGCTGTTGTTGTTGTTCAATAGCTCAGTCATGTCTGACTGTTTGTGATCCTATGGACTGCAGCATACCAGGCTTCCCTGTCCTTCACTATCTCTCAGAGTTTGCTCAAACTCATGTTCATTGAGTCAATAATGCTATTCAACCATCTCACCCTCTGTCACCCCCTTCTCCTCCTCAATTTTTCCCAGCATCAGGGTCTTTTCCAGTGAGTCAGTTCTTTGCATCAAGTGGCCAATGTTTTGGAGCTTCAGCGTCAGTAATAGTCCTTCCAATGATATTCAGGGTTGGTTTCTTTTAGGATTGACTAGTTTGATCTCTTTGCTGTTCAAGGGACTCTCAAGAGTCTTCTCCAGCACCACAGTTTGAAAGCATCAATTCTTCGGTGCTCAGCTTTCTTTATGGGCCAACATCCATACATGACTGCTGGATAGAACCATAGCTTTGACTATATGGACGTTTGGCGACAAAGTGATGTCTCTGCTTTTCAATATGCTGTCTAGTTATGTCATAGTTTTTCTTCCAAGGAACAAGCTACAGTCACCATCCATAGTGCTTTTGGGGCCCAAGAAACTAAAGTCTGTCACTGCTCCCATTTTCCCCCCATCTATTTGCCATGAAGTGATAGGACCAGAATGTTGAGGTTTAAGTCAGCTTTTTCATGCTCCTCTTTCACTTTCATCAAGAGGCTCTTTAGTTCCTCTTCACTTTCTGCCATAAGAGTGGTGTCATCTGCATATTTGAGATTATTGATATTTCTCCTAGCAGTCTTGATTCCAGCTTGTGCTTCATCCAGCATGGCATTTATCATGATGTATTCTGCATCTCGTTTAAATAAGCAAGGTGACAATATACAGCCTTAAATGTACTCCTTTTCCAGTTTGGAACCAGTCCATTATTCCATGTCTGGTTCTAACTGTTGCTTCTTGACCTGCATACAGGTTTCTCAGGAAGTAGGTGAGGTGGTCTGGTATTCTCATTTCTTTAAGAATATTCTACAGTTTGTTGTGATCCCCACTATCAAAGGCTTCACTTTTTTTTTTTCTGTCAGCCTGGCTCCTTCAGGGTCACTTGAACAACACCTCACAGTGACCATTGCTGCCAAGGGTGGCTAGGACCACTCTGAGTCCAAGTCACAAGTTCATCTCCTTACTCCCCAAAGTATGAGGTTGAGATTCTGATGTGGTGCTGATCTCCCGCAATCACTGCTCTACCAAACCCACTACATTCTATACATGAATGGAGGACACGCCTCTTGTCATCTGGGTCTCCCAGCACATCTGCTTCCCTGAGCTATGCTGTCAGCTCCCTGTGGACCTTTCTGCCTGAAGCGTTCTCTGAAACCTCAGTTGGGAGCGTGTGCAACTAAGCATGGAGTCGTTCTGTTTTTTTTACACTCTTTCATAGTTTTGGCTCCAGACAAAGTCCAAACCAACCAATAACAAAAAACACCTTGCCAAATACCCTCGCTCTTCCCCCACAATTAATCAGACAAGCACGTTTAGTCCAAATGGCAGTTGAAGTTCAAACTGGATGCTTTGCTATCATGACCTTTTCTTTTATTGAATGCAAGTTAAGGTGCAAACAGAAAAGAAATTTGGCCCTCCAGCCACTAATCTCTTAAATTCACACTGTAGGATAGTTTTCTCCATGCCCCTGGATGAACTCTTAGGCTTGCCTCAGATTTTTATTCAATTACACTTTGATAATAATGAGCTTCAATAAAACTGCAGAGAACAGACTCATTTCAGTCATTAAAATGTCCAGACTGGAATAATAGTCAAATTGTAAGATTGAAAATTAATGTTTCTTTCTGCTTGGCTCCATCTTGAAAGGGATGCTCATTCCAGATTCATCTTTCTCTCAATTTCTCTGTCTGTCCATCTTTCTTTGCTATTGGCTCAGGCCAACAGCATCAGACTCCCTCTTGACCTTCTATTTTGCCCAGGTAAACCAGGTATTAAGCATAGCTCATCTTTTGTTAGTGGCAGAATTTTACAAGTTGTTAAAATATAAGAATACTTTTCCAAGTTTGGTAGGTAGGTTACCTCGAGTTCCCCAGTTGAATCAGCATCTCTTTCTTGGCTTTCCTTTCTCCATGATTTTTTCTTGCTTTCCCACCATCCAGTAATGGAAAGGCCTTGTCTAGCACCTCAGGGCTCCAACTTCTGTGTTCTTGGCCTTGGAGGCTCAGCTGCATCAGAAAATATCTCATTTTTAACAATCAGTCACATTCTATTTGATATGAGCACAAATCCACCAAGAAAATTTGTGTCAATGCAGAATGCAGTTGCATTCTGATTGGATGCTAATATTAGGTTCAATTATAGAGGACTTGTACAAAGATATAGAAGAGTTTTTTTTTTTTTTTAATAAGAGGCCAGGGAAATTATCACAGGATTAATGAATAAGTTGGTTCGGTGATAAAGAATCTGCCTGCCAAAGCAGGAGATGTGGGTTCAAACCCTCGGTCAGAAAGATGCCCTGGAGAAGGAAATGGTAACCCACTTGAATATTCTTGCCTGGGAAATCTCAAGGACAAAAGAGCCTGGCAGGCTATAGTCCATGGGGTCACAAAAGAGTCAGACATGACTTAGTGACTAAAGGATAAAAAAAAAAAAATTGACAACAATTTAGAAGCAATTTTGGCATCTATGTGTATGTCTGTTTCCATGGCTAATGATAGATAACTACATTTACATATACACTATCTGTAATATATTAATTACATACATATGTGCATGTGTATATGCACACATAGAATAATTGAAAGTCTGTTTGGAACATTAAAATACATAAAGAAGTGATAGTTAATGAGAACACAAATTTTCTTCCCTCTGTGTCCTCTATTCCCATCTCTATTTCCATCATGTCTCCTCTGAAGTTCTTCATCATTGTGCAGTTTCTATTCACTTATTTAAAATAAATCTTATCACACCAAGTGGAAGAAAAATGAGTCTTTTGCTTTAAAGAGAGTGCTAAATGCCTGATCAGCACAAAGAGAAAAGCAGGAAAGGAACTAATGGTTGCCTTAATGTTGTTTGAGATGTTGGTAGGTCAAGGATTAAGACAGGGAGACAGTTCAGAATGCAGGGCTTACCTTGGTGGCTAATACTTCTCAAAGGAGCACAGGAGGTATGTGATGTGTTTTGAAAATATTGATGAGCGCTTACTGAGGGTCCTTGCAAGTCTGTGGTGCTGTCTTTCCCGATCTAGTGTCTGTATCTGGAGACAGAAGAAGCCTAGATTGCTCATAAGTGGATGTTGACTGTTTAATGTCCCACAAGTTTTTCACTGTTCAGTAAAATGACTATCTTTAGATTCAGCTACTCAAACATTTTGATTATTTTACATATGAGTGCTTTTGTCTATCTCCTATCAGTGGTGACTTTGGAAGCTTTTTAAATAGGAAGCAGATTAGAAATCAAGAAATGGTGGCAGTACTTTATATACATATATCAGGGATAAATCATGAGACAGATATTACAAATCCTTTATTCCCTCTATATTTGTCCATGTAGGTAGTTTTAGTGCAGGAGTGATGGAGGTGGAGAAATAGTTTAAAAACTTTAATTAGAAGATTATAAATTAAATTTAAAAGTTCATTATAATTTTTTAATGCCAAAATAGCAAATTACCTCATTTGTGCATATACTTGCAATTGATGACTATTTTTTTTTTGTATTTCAGAGTTCTGAAGACATTGGTGAAAATTGAGAATTATGACTGAGTGCAAGTAAACTCAAAAACCAAGCCTCATGAGAATACTGTGGAAGTTTGTAAGGAAGGTATGCGTTTAGAAACAAAAAAGACACACTCATACATCCGTTATAAGCTTCTTAATTTAGCTACCTGGCTATCAGAACACCTTGAAGCAAACAGTTCTACAATTATTTCAGAGAACAAAAGAGGTCAAGATGTTCCCTGGGAGCAAGGACAGAAAGTGGAGCCCAGGGAAGCATGGTTTCCTGAGTGAGAGGGTTACAGCATCAATCCAGCATCTGCAGACAAAGCATGTCCTTACAGGATTATTTCATTGTTTCAGGAACTACCGATTTAGTTACCATTCATTTTCATGGTCCTAGAAGCAACAGTAGGAACTCTGATGGCTCAGTGGGTAAAGAATCTGCCTGCAATGCAGGAGACACAGGAGATTAAGGGTTTGATTCTTGGGCCAGGAAGATCCCCTGGAGAAGGAAATGACAACCTACTCTAGTATTTTTGTCTGAAAAATCCCATGGCAGAGGAGCCTGGTAGGTTGAAGTCTCTAAGAGTCTTCATGGGGTCTCTAAGAGTCAGACACGACTGAGCGACTTCACTTTCACTTTTCACTTTCCTGCATTGGAGAAGGAAATGGCAACCCACTCTAGTGTTCTTGCCTGGAGAATCCCAGGGATGCGGGAGTCTGATGGGTTGCCATCTATGGGGTCTCACAGAGTCAGACCCGACTGAAGCGACCTAGCAGCATATCTGACTGGCCTCTTGGTTTTTCTACTTTCTTCAATTTAAGTCTGAATTTTGCAATAAGGGTTCATCATTTGAGCCACAGTCAGCTCCCGGTTTTGTTTTTGCTGACTGTATAGAGCTTCCCGATTCATCCTACCCTGCCTTATTATCAGAGAAGTGCATCTCACCCAAACTCACATCCTTCTAGTGAGTCCAGATGCACCTCTTCAGACATAATGCTGTACCCCCAGCTCATACTTTCGTGCTTTCTGCAGCCCTACTGTTTACTTGATCTTCCTACTTTATATTTTGTGGGTCTTTTCTTTCATACTTCTTTCTCTTCTCAGGACTGATATTTTCAAATATCCCCTACTAATCTTTTCCAGTTTGCATTGTAATACCCCAGTTCAGATAAGAAGTTCATTACCTTCAGTCTTGGCTGCTGCTTTTTCAAATATTCCTTTCATCTTTATAATTTAATGGAGATTTTCTGTCTCCATTCAAATCTTTTTCCTCCACCACTTTCCTCCCCAACAGAATCCAGTCTAAGAAATGCTACTTTACAGTAATTGTGCATCTCATGCTCTCCCAGTATTCTTATGGCTTAGAAGAAACATTTCCTTGTAAAGTGGTACTAAAAACATATAAAACACATCATGCTAATTTTTTTTTTGTATAAATTACTGTCCATCACTGGCTCAAAAGTTTATATAAAGCTAAACTTTATAACTCTGCATTTTTGCCTGTAGGAATTCACTCAATTTATTAGAAAACTTATGCCCACAAAAAACCTACACACCTGCACATGAATGTTCGTAGGAGTTTCATTCATAGCCGCCCATATGGCGAGAATTCCTTAGGCCTTTTAAAAGATGAATGGAGAAATTACCTGTGCTATGTCCATACAGTATTGTACTATTCACTAATAAAAAGAAATGCACTATCAAGTCATGTGAAAGCATGAATGAATCTTAAATGACTGTTGCTGAACGAAGAAGTCCGTCTTAGGATGTTATGGACTTTATGATTCTATGTACATGAGACTCCAGAATAAGAAATACTATAGAAATGGAAACCAAATCAGCAGTTGCTAGGGAAGTACACCTTCTCTCAGTCAAGTCTTGACATGACTGAGTCCTTTGAGACCAGGAACCTAAGGACTCAGCTAAGCTGTACCAGGTTGTCTGACCCACAGAAACTGTGAGATTAAAAAACATTCATTTTAAGCTGCAAAATTTGAGGTAATTTGTTATGCAGCATTATATAACTAATCCAGTCACATATATTTTATATAGTATTAAAATTGAGTCACCAGGTGAGCTTCTGCTTTTATTTTTTTTTATTTTTTATTTTTTTAGTCTTAATCATTTTTATTTGCCTTACTTGACAAATAATTACAAGAAAGTGTCTATGAAACCACTGGCAATATAATAAACTTTAAAGAATTTATTTTGACTTGACCCACTTATATTTCTCAGAATGGGAATATATACATTATTCATCAATAAATGCTTAATGCTTTAAATTTACAATTACCTTACTTGCAGAAATTTGGAAATCAATTAAATCAAAGTACAAAAGATTTTTTTGTTCTTATATTTAAAATAAAATTTCTATAGCAGCCAAAACCTTTAACCAAAAATTCAGAAGTGCAGTCTCTTAAGTTTAACAAAATGGCCACATTCTAATTTAATTATCTTCATTATTAACACAAGAAAAAAATATGGTGGCTCCTCAAACAAGGCAAATTAGTAATTGGTAGTTTTCTTTTCTGGGCACTCAAAACTGTCTTTATTTCATCTGTTCAAACAGTTGCTCCAACTTTAAAGAAAGTTTAAATGGATTTTTGACATTTAATATTGGTGATGCTTGCCAAGACTTAAGTACTCCAACAATGAGAATCAGAAAATGACCACAATTAAAATTATCCTAAAGGACTTAGTACTACACAGAGCAATCTGGTATTCAATAGTGTTTTTGAATTACATATTTTTCCACAAACATAGCACCTCATTAAATACCTGGTAAACCACTCTGCAGTCACAGTAAGGGTTGGGAGATTAAGTTCCAAAGAGAATTATGGAATTCATTAAACAGAACATTGCAAGACAAAGCTCAGGCAAAATCAGCATAAGGAATGCAGTCTGTTGATTCTCACACTCTAAGGGGATGGTCATCTATAATGGGCACCATCTTATTGAGACATGGTATTAATACTATGCTTCCAAAATCCAGAGTAGATAAACATGGAAATGGACTCCTTCTTTACAAATGATCTATTAAATGTGCCTGTAAAACTAAAAAAATTTTCCAAAAGATCAGATGAGATATGGTTATTTTATCTCCTTAACCCAGGTAATTCTGTCAAAAAGATGATACTAAATGAAGTCCAATCTTAACATGTAAAGTTTTGGTGTAAAAGCTAATTGAAATCCAGTAGAGTTTAACTCTCTTCTGAATAACGAAACTACTACTCACTTTGCTGAGTTGTCACAAGCTGTACTCTTGACCTGAAGAATCACTTTTCTTGTGCCGAGGAGAGGGCGCAGTCTTTGTAGGAGACGGGGATGCAGTACCAGGTGAGTCAGTTCCTCCATCAGACGTACTTGGTGAAGATGCCAAGTGAGGGACTTTCTTTCTTCCGAGGGAATCCTCCTCCTTCAAACCCTCCTTTCTTCCGTGACTCCACTTTATTTTCATTTTCATCTTCTGATGACCTTTTCTTGGATTCCAGAAAACCTTCGGCTAGTCTATGAACTTCCACTACACTATCTGATTGTCTCAAGCTTTTAACTTCTGTTCCAGGAGACTTCCTCTCAGACACATTACATTCCCCCGCTGCCGTCTTAACTTCGGCTTGTATTGGACCCAAGTTACCATTTTCAGGGACAGCTCTTTCTATGTTTCTGTTCAAATTCACAGTCTGGAAGTCCCTATAACTGTGAAAGCTCTCAGTCCTCCTTGCTCTTGCTAACAAAGGACTTTCTCTGTAAGGCCTAATGGAGCCATAAGTAGCTGCTTCGTGGATGGTTTCATGGTGCTGGAGCTGAAGACTAGAACTTGATTCGCGAAGACGGCTATGCTGAACCACAGAAGTTGCTGGACTGATATTAGGAGTGGCGCAGCGAGACGTGCTCAGGTCACACTGATCCAGTAATTTGAGTAGTTCTTCTTCAGTTGGACCACGTACATCCTTATCCTTGCTTTTGTTGACCATATCCATGGCAGTGGTCAGGTCCCACATCTGAATGCTGCCGTTGGTGTGGCCTGTGAACAAGTACCGCCTTGGCCTGGAGCCCATCCTGCTGGAGCCCTCACATTCTCTTACTGTAAATGAGGATAAGAAGGATGATATTGCAGTGCTGTGAAAATACTTTGTCCTGGCTCAATACATGTTAAGAGAATTATCATTGTATGTAGGACAGTTTGGAACCACACACGATACTACCTTTTCATTATAATCATACATTTCAATTTGAACTATATATCAAAGAAATGTCTTTGAAATAGGAGTTATTCTATTGCATTTTCAACTGATTTTCCCCTAAATTAGTGCTGACTCCAATCATTAGAAGAAGAAACAAAAATAAGATGTGCTTTTAAAAATGAAATAGGACAAAATAAATGTTTGGTACCACATTCTGCTTCCTCCTAGATGTGTCTACATTTAAACTTAACAGGACAATCTTCTTTCACATGGTTTATGCTAATTAAATGGAAAAGAGGAAAGGGATCTTTCTAGATAAGGAAGTAAAAGACTGCTATTCAGACTGAGAGGGAAATAAAAATCAAATAGCATCCAAGATAGTATAAAATGTCAAACCATAATTTGTCTGGTTCCTCATTCATAGCATGTTCAACACTGTTATCTCCACTGGGCTCTTTTCTGCACAAATGTGGCCCATTTCCTATACAGATATTTTCATTGCTACTGTTCCCCATATGCACAGATGAATCTTCACACCTTCTTATACTCATTTTGCCTCTTTTGGCATGTGTTCTATTTGCCTGCCATATGTAACCATCCTTGCAACAATTCCAGCCCCAATTTAAAGTTTGAAAAATATCTTTCCCCTCACTTTGCATTTCTATGCCTTTGGAACTTGGCAGAGAAGTCTGACTGATCTTCTTTTCCTTTTTTTTTTTTTTTTAGCTAGTTAATTTCAAAGAAGTATTTCCTACTACTTTTATGATTTTTGGCCCACTCTGAGTTTAGAGAACACAAAAATGTAGCAAAAGCATTAGAGAAGCTCTTTGTAGTACTGTGAGGGCAATCCTAGTAGACAGGTGGTAGCTTTGTGGGATGACTGGATTAGACCAGAAAGTTCTCATCCAAGACTTTCAGCTGCTTTTTCCCCTTTATTTTTGGCTGTGTTGGGTCTTAGTTGCTGAACGGGCTTTCTCTAGTTGCAATGAGCAAGGGGCTACTCTCTCTACATGTGGTTCATGGGCCTCTTTTTGCTGTGGCCTCTTGTTGCAGAGCATGGGCTCTGGAGCACAGGCTCAGTAGTTGTGGCCTATGGGCTTAGTTACCCCATGGCATGAAAAGCATGGAATCTTCCTGGATCAGGAATCCAGCCCATTGTGTCCTGCCTTGGTAGGTGAATTCTTAACCACTAGACCACAAGGGAAGTTCCAGCTGACTTTTGAATGTGTGAACCTCCTTTGGCTCAAGAAACATACAGCAATAAGTGATCACACAATGATGGTTTGTCACATGTGACATCTGATTTAACTCTAAAATTCATAGAATGGGCCTTGGAGAGATTGCCCTCAAACTAAAACATGGTTTCCTGATTTATCTGTTGTCTCTCTATGGACACAAGCAAACTATCCCATCAGTTTATATCACCCTTCATGTCACAGACAGGGACAAATATGTATGTCATTACTCTGTGTTGAGTCTCCTTTCTCCTCTTCTACACCATCTCCATTTTCTAAGACTTAGGTCAAGTACCGCTTCCTTCACAAATCCTTCATGATTACACCCACATTGATCTCAAGTTTTCTCATCTCCTGAAACATTCATTGTCTTTCTCTTTGTAGCTCTTAATTATAGACTCACGCATCCTGGAACACTCTTCCTTCGCTCCTGTGCCTGACAAGCACACACTTGTTATTAAGGACTCAGGCAAAGTGTCACCTCCTCCTTGAAGTCACCCTTGACCACTCCTACCCTCTAGCCCCCAAGGAAGTAAAGTGTCCCCTTGATGCTGCTCCCATAGCATCATCTAACTGAGAACAGGGCGTGTGTTCCTCTATTTGACAACATATCAACCTTGTCATGTTCCCATTGCAGACTGAATTCTTTCCAGTGGGCAGTTTCTTATGTTCAGCTCTGCCACACCAACACCTAGCCCCAGAGATGTACAACTAATAATCAACAAAATTCAATATACGGCTGATGAATTAATAAATGAGCACAAAATAAATGAATGAACATTAAGAATGAATTATTGCATTATGTGCATCAATAATAACCAATGCATATAAATTAATTCATTATGTGTACCAATTTATCAACTAATTGTGTGCATCAATCAATCATTATTTTTATCAACCTAGGACCATCAAAGAAATTAATAATTTGTATCAATTAATGATTATTTGCACATTTACTTCTTGCTGAAAAGAGGGGAGAAAATAAGCAGATAAGATACATATATGAACTCTCATATTTAACTGAGGGAGGAGATTTTGTTCTATTTACCCGTATAGACTGAATGCTTGTGTCCCCTGAAAATTCGTGTGTTGTAACCTAATCCCCAGCATGTTGGCACCTGGAGGTGGGACCTTTGGGAACTGATTAGATCACAAGGGCACAGCCTTCATGAATGAGACTAGTGCCCCATTGCACGCGTGCTCAGTTGCTACTCATGTTTGACTCTTTGTGACCCCTTTGGACTGTAGTCTGCCAGGCTCCTCTGCCCATGGAATTTTCCAGGTAAGAATACTGGAGTGGTTTGCCATTTCTTCCTCCAGGGGATCTTCCCAACCCAGGGATCAAACCTGTGTCTCTGGGGTCTCCTGCATTTCCTGAACTGGCAGGTGGATTCTTCACCACTGTGCCATCTAGGAAGCCCTTTGAAAAATGCCCTAAAAACCTCTCTTTTGTCTTCTACCATGAGAGGCCACGTCAAGAATCAACAGTCTAGGAACCAACAAGTGAGACTACATGAGACACTGAATGGTCTACCACCTTGTTCTTGGACTTCCTAGTCTCCACAAGTGTGAGAAATGAATTTCTGGTATTAGAAGCCACCCAGCCTGAATGAAGGCATTCAAAATTTGCATATTTTTAGCACAATATTTCTCATTATGAATATAAGTTTTTATTCAATTTTAAAGATGTTAGGAAGATAGAAAGGAAAATGAGGAAGAAATTACTAAGAGGAAAAATATCAACAAACCCAGTGCTTGAACCACAGTGGCTGTTATATTTTTTATAGGCTTTTGTGTAGTTAGTATCATGTTTTACCATTGGTAAGCTGTCATGAGAATAGCTACATAATATGCAGTATAATAACCTGTCACAGTTTAACTTATTGAAATTCACCAGCCAGGGACCGTGGGAAAACATGTGAGTGAAACAAAGATTATTTAGGTTCAGGCAGTGAGGGAGAGTGTTGAAGTTTCAAGGAGAATTTTGGAAGGGGTCTGTTAAAGGATTTGGTCTTGTGCTGGGTGATTCTAAGCAGGGCTTAAAGAAGAGGAAGCCATTTCTGAATTAGAAATCAGGGGACAATCAGGGATTGGTTAACTTGACAGTTTTTCTCTAGAAGGTGAGAAGATCAAAGCAATGCTGGTAGTCAATGGCAAATAAGTCGTAGTCACTCCAGTGTTAGTTGCTCAGCCGTGTCCTACTCTTTGCGACACAATGAACTGTAGCCTGCCAGGCTCCTCTGTCCATGGGATTTCCCAGGCAAGAATACTGGAGTGGGTTGCATTTCCTTCTACAGGGGAACTTCCTGATCCAGTGACTGAATCCATCTCCTGCATTGCAGGCATATTCTTTACCATCTGAGACACCGCTTGGGTTAATATAAAGAGGGGGCTGTTAGGTGGTTTTGTTGTTGCTGAGTGTCTCTAACGAGGTTTTACAAATAGCTGTGAAAAGAAGAGAAGTGAAAGGAAAAGGAAAGATATACCCATTTGAAGGCAGAGTTCCAAAGAAAAGCAACAAGAGATAAGAAAGCCTTCCTCAGTGGTCAATGCAAAGAAATAGAGGAAAACATTAGAATGGGAAAGACTAGAGATCTATTTAAGAAAATTAAAGCTACCAAGGGAACATTTCATACAAAGATGGGCACAGTAAAGGACAGAAATGGTATGGAGCATTAGATAGATATATAGATATATAGATATAGATAGATATATAGATATATAGATATAGATTAGATAGCAACAGAAGATATTAAGAGGAGGAGGCAAGAATACACAGAACTATACAGAAAAGATCTTGATGACCCAGATAACCAGGATGGTGTGATCACTCACCTAGAGCCAGACATCCTGGAATGTGAAGTCAAGTAGGCCTTAGGAAAAATCACTATGAACAAAGCTAATGGAGGTGTTGAAAATCCAGTTGAGCTATTTCAAATCCTAAAAGATGATGTGAAAGTGTTGGGCTCAATATGCCAGCAAATCTGGAAAACTCAGCAGTGGCCACAGGACTGGAAAAGGTCAGTTTTTATTCCAATCCCGAAGAAAGGCAGTGCCAAAGAATGCTCAAACTACTGGACAATTGCTTTCATCTCACACACTAGTAAAGTAATGCTCAAAATTCTCCAAGCCAGTCTTCAACAGTACATGAACTGTGAACTTCCAGATGTTCCAGCTGGATTTAGAAAAGGCAGAGGAACCAGAAACCAAATTGCCAACATCTGTTGGATCATTGAAAAAGCAAGGGAATTCCAGAAAAACATCTGCTTTATCAACTATGCCAAAGCCTTTGACTGCATGGATCATAATAAACTGTGGAAAATTCTTAAGAGTTGGGAATACCAGACCACCTGACCTGCCTCTTGAGAAATCTGTATGCATGTCAGGAAGCAACAGTTAGAACTGAACATGGAACAACAGACTTGTTCCAAATAGGAAAAGGAGTACTTCAAGGCTACATATTATCACCCTGCTTATTTAACTTATATACAGAGTACATCATGAGAAATGCTGGACTGGATGAAGCACAAGCTGGAATCAAGACTGCCAGGAAAAATATCAATAACCTCAGATATGCAGATGACACCACACTTACGGTAAAAATCACAGAAGAACTAAAGAACCTCTTCATGAAGGTAAAAGAGGAGAATGAAAAAGTTGGCTTAAAGTTCAACATTCAGAAAACTAAGATTATGGCATCTGGTCCCATTACTTCATGGTAAATAGATGGGGAAACAATGGAAACAGTGACAGACATTATTTTTTGGGGCTTCAAAATCATTGTAGACAGTGACTGCAGCCATGAAATTAAAAGATGCTTGCTCCTTGGAAGAAAAGTTATGACCAACCTAGATTAGTTGAGTTCAGTTCAGTCACTCAGTCTTGTCCAACTCCTTGGGACCCCATGGACTGCAGCATGCCAGGCCTCCCTGTCCATCACCAAATCCCAGAGTTTACCCAAACTCATGTCCACTGAGTTGGTAATGCCATCCAAGCATCTCATCCTCTGTCATCCCCTTCTTCTCCCACCTTCAATCTTTCCCAGCATCAGGGTCTTTTCAAATAAGTCAGCTCTTTGCATCAAGTGGCCAAAGTACTGGAGTTTCAGCGTCAACATCAGTCATTCCAATGAATATTCAGGACTGATTTCCTTTAGGATGGACTGGTTGGATCTCCTTGCAGTCCAAAGGACTCTCAAGAGTCTTTTCCAATACCACAGTTCAAAAGCATCAGTTCTTCTGTGCTCAGCTTTCTTTATAGTCCAACTCTCACATCCATACATGACCACTGGAAAAACCGTAGCCTTGACTAGACGGACTTTTGTTGGCAAAGTAATCTCTCTGCTTTTTACAATGCTGTCTAGGTTGGTCAAAACTTTCCTTCCAAGGAGTGAGTGTTTTTTAATCTCATGGCTGCAGTCACCATCTGCAGTGATTTTGGAGCCCCCCAAAATAAAGTTTGTCACTATTTCCACTGTTTCCCCATATCTGACCAACCTAGACAGCATTGTAAAAAGCAGAGACATTACTTTGCCAACAAAGGTCCGTCTAGTCAAAGCTTTGGTTTTACCAGTAGTTATGTGTGAATATGAGAGCTGGACTATAAAGAAAGCTAAGTGCCAAAGAATTGATGCTTTTGAACTGTGGTATTGGAGAAGACTCTTGAGAGTCCCTTGGACTGCAAGGAGATCCAATCAGTCCATCCTAAAGGAAATCAGTCCTGAATATTCATTGGAAGGACTAACGCTGAAGGTCAAACTCCAATACTTTGGACAGCTGATGCGAAGAACTGACTCATTGGAAAAGACCCTGATGCTCAGAATGATTGAAGGTGGGAGGAGAAGGGGACGACAGAGGATAAGGTGGTTGGATGGTATCACCAACTCGATGGACATGAGTTTGAGTAAGCTCTGGGATTTTGTGATGGACAGGGAGGCCTAGCGTGCTGCAGTCCATGTGGTTGCAAAGAGTCAGACATGACTGAGGGACTGAACTGAACTGAGTGTCCTTGTATCTGTCTTGTTTCACACTTGTCATAGTCACACCTTTCTGATCAATGCTGATGTTTTGTTTGTTAATACTGTAGCTCTAACTGCCCACTGCCAGGACTGATTTTCACTTTCTGAAATGATTTGCTTATTATTGGACTTTGAGTTTTCTACTTTTTCAATTCTCTGATGTGATAGGTTGAACAATATTATAAATATAGCTGTAAGAAGATAAGAGCCCACAGATGACAATTAGTATCAAGTTGTGGTCATTTTCCCTTAGTGTCTCTATTTCTGTTATTTTCCTGCTAAATTGCAATGAACCCATTTGGACCATCAACAGTAACATATGATACTGTATCTCCATCATTACTGTGGATTGAATATTTTAAAAAAATATTTATTTAACAGCCAAAAGTGGAATGCAATTTTTAACTTGAGTTTATCTGACTATTGGTGAGGTTGATTTTCTTCTGTTTCTTTACAGGTATCTAAAAGATGATGCTGTGAAAGTGCTGCAGTCAATATGCCAGCAAATTTGGAAAACTCACCAGAGGCCACGGGACTGGAAAAGGTCAGTTTTCATTCCAATCCCAAAGAAAGACAATGCCAAAGAATGCTCAAACTACCACACAATTGCACTCATCTCACACGCTAGTAAAGTAATGCTCAAAATCCTCTAAGCCAGACTTCAGCAATACGTGAACCGTGAACTTCCTGATGTTCAAGCTGGTTTTAGAAAAGGCAGAGGAACCAGAGACAAATTGCCAAAATCCGCTGGATCATGGAAAAAGCAAGAGAGTTCCAGAAAAACATCTATTTCTTCTTGATTGGCTATGCCAAAGCCTTTGACTGTGTGGATCACAATAAACTGTGGGAAATTCTGAAAGAAATGGGAATACCAGACCACCTGACTTGCCTCTTGAGAAACCTATATGCAGGTCAAGAAGCAACAGTTAGAACTGGACATGGCACAACAGACTGGTTCCAAATAGGAAAAGGCGTACGTCAAGGCTGTATATTGTCATCTTGCTTATTTAACTTATATGCAGAGTACATCATGAGAAAGGCTGAGCTGGAAGAAGCACAAGCTGGAATCAAGATTGCCGGGAGAAATATCAATAACCTCAGATATGGAGATGACACCACCCTTATGGCAGAAAAGTGAAGAAGAACTAAAAAGCCTCTTGATGAAAGTGAAAGTGGAGAGTGGAAAAGTTGGCTTAAAGCTCAACATTCAGAAAACTAAGATCATAGCATCCGGTCCCATCACTTCATGGGAAATAGATGGGGAAACAGTGGAAACAGTGTCAGACTTTATTTTTCTGGGCTCCAAAATCACTGCAGATGGTGACTGCAGCCATGAAATTAAAAGATGCTTACTCTTTGGAAGAAAAGTTATTACCAATCTAGATAGCATATTGAAAAGCAAAGACATTACTTTGCCAACAAAGGTCCGTCTAGTCAAGGCTATGATTTTTCCAGTGGTCATGTATGGATGTGAGAGTTGGACTGTGAAGAAAGCTGAGCGCCAAAGAATTGATGCTTTTGAACTGTGGTGCTAGAGAAGACTCTTGAGAGTCCCTTGGACTGCAAGGAGATCCAACCAGTCCATTTTGAAGGAGATCAGCCCTGGGATTTCTTTGGAAGGAATGATGCTAAAGCTGAAACTCCAGTACTTTGGCCACCTGATGCGAAGAGTTGACTCACTGGAAAAGACTCTGATGCTGGGAGGGATTAGGGGCAGGAGGAGAAGGGGACAACAGAGGATGAGATGGCTGGATGGCATCACCGACTCGATGTACATGAATCTGGGTGAACTCTGGGAGTTGGTGATGGACAGGGAGGCCTGGTGTGCTGCAATTCATGGGGTCCCAAAGAGTTGGACACGACTGAGTGACTGAACTGAACTGAAAATTATTTTGGAGAATGGTGAAACATGTGTCTCTGAGATATTACTATGGCAGGTATTATTATCCATTCTATTTGTTAACATGCATTTTCCTGTACAGAGTAGCATCTTTGGACAGTTTTGGCATTTATTTTTTGAAACTAAACTGAATATTTTATAATTTTAGAAATAGTGTTTTAGCAGACAAAATACTTAATTCCTACAGGGCAAACATTTCAACTATTGACAGAAATCACAATAATTACATTGTGAATGAGTGAATGAATAAGAAAAATATTATAATCAATTAATAAGATGCCAAGTCTCCATTGTTGAAGTACATGCTTCTTTATGTGATTGGCGTACATAGTTTCCAAACTGAGATGACTGTTTAAGTTGATAAATTTGTGGTTATTTCTTATCTAACAATAAAAAATACATTAGTTTTCTGTTTCCTAAGTATTTTTGATTGAAATTCTATATGAAAAAATAAAATAAGTTTCTGGAATAAGAGCTTGTGTCCATGATGCATGTATTTGAAATTTTGTTTTATGTAATCTTGGTTTCAGTTCAGTTCAGTCGCTCAGTCGTGTCCAACTCTTTGCGACCCCATGAACCGCAGCACACCCAACCTCCCTGTCGGTCACCAACCCCTGGAGTTTACCCAAACTCTTAAGTGAGCATAATAAAACTCTAGATACCAAGTATATTGTTATAAATACCTATTAGATGACATAATCCATAGGTAAATGAGAATTTCTAAATGCTAACATTTCAACTCTACATCTTCCCCAAAATTGACCTATAAAATTAACTGAAAAATACAATCTGGTTATATTTCTATATAATTTAGTTATAAACATAACAAAGTTAAATAGTAGAAGTCCTAAATTTACTCTATATTCCTCTTTATCAGTAATTTTGTCCTGACTTTTATATCTAAGTATAACATTTGGAATAGTAGTGAAAATGTACTCAATACTAAAATTGCTTAAGTTTTACTTTAAATATTTTATTATTTTAAATATTGAAGCATAATATTTGAAATAAAGCCTAATGTCAAATATACACACCACATATATGCATATTTTATGTACATAAATGTAATTATATACTTTAAACATATGTATGTATGTATGTTATTATGTTTATATATAGTAAGCAATCTATGATATCTTTGGAAATGTAAACAGTTGTTTTCCCTCTGATTCTGAAGCCTAAGCCCCACCGAATCCCTAGCTCTGAGTATGATAAGCTTTACTCACTCATGACAATCTTGCAGCTTCAATCACGTCCTTCACCCAGTAACTGCATCCATTATGTTGTCCAGTTGTTTCCCCATAATTATTTTTCAAGTCATTTCCAGAGTACTTCATAAAACATTTTTAAGGCCACTATATAGAAACAGATAATAAATTAATTCCATTTTTAAGGGCTTTAAAAATGTAGTGTTACTTTAAGCTGCCATCAGTTTTATACTACTGCTTTAGCAGAGGGAGGCATAATACACAGTGTTTTTGTGTTTTTAAGATAAGGGTTTCACTGTTGTAATCTAGGAAAAAAGCTGCTATACAACAGTGAAGTCTTTTTTTTTTTTTTGCATGAGGAGGAGAAAAAAGAGACCTTACCCTTCCCTCTCCCATATGCTTCAACTTTCATGTCTGTTTTGCCCTGTATTTCATTAACATTATGATTAATGAAAGCTCTCCTGAATTTCAAATACCTTGAAAAGTAGCCAGTGCCTGCTCTTCCGAGGCCACGTTGAAGATAAATAACAATAAAAACAGGGTGATCCAGGCTTTTGAAGTCTTTAAAGACAACCGTCACTGTGATCTTTGTACCACTTTTGCAGAAAGGAGAACATTTCACATTTCTGGCGCTACTAAGGACAGCACAGCAACTGAAAGAAAGCGTGAATTTCTGGGAGCAGCATCAGGACACAGGACTCCTGCTGAGCTCACCAGCTCCTTGCTTCGCACAGCTGCCTTCTCAGCTGGGGGTTTCAAATCAGCACTGTGAGGAAAGACAGAAATGACCATGGTGCATTTGCCTCACTATGAGAAAAAGGTAATGTTCAATTAACGCTTCAGCCTTCTGTTTTCCAACTGACTTATTTCTGTCTTTTATGTGCATGTTTTGCTTTGGGTCTTTTTGTTGCTGCTGTTGTTCCTTTTCATTTTATGAAATAAAACCCTTAAACTAAAAATATCTTTGTGCTTGCAGCTATGTATGCAAGGATCCTGAAATTCTCATGGCTTTGCTGAGATCAATGAGTTGGAGGAATCATAGTGCTTTTAAAAAAGTATATTAAAACCCAGTGAATATTAACATTCCTGTTCACTAGCTAAGCTTGCATGTAACTGTGAAAATATCACAAGTGAACAAATACAGTCTGCTTTAGAAGTATTTCCACAAATGCAGCATCTGACTTGTTGAGAATGCATTTATTTACCTTACCTGCTGCTCTGCTGTAGAATTGTGTATGCTGTGGTGTTAATGGTGAGCTCTGCTTTGAGGTTGGCTTGAATACTGATTATAGAAAGAGTTAATTTTAACAAAGCAATGTTTTTAATCTTTCAGCCACAAATAAATATATTATTTTCCTTCACATTTGTTACAGACTGTACTTGGAATTGCATAGATAAAAATTAATAAGCATGATTTTATTGAATAGTATTCTTCACAGTTCTTCATTCTTCACAGTGTTACTTCATCTCTGTTCTTGGAGATGAACACACTAGGGTTCTTAGTTGTACTCTTTTTTTTCTCTTTGAGAACAGTGTATTTTATAAGACCAGAATGATAGGTGGCTCAGACTGTAGAGAATCTTCCCGCAATGGGGGAGACCTGGGTTTGATACACAGGTTGGGAAGATCCCCTGGTGGAGGGCATGGTAATCCACTCCAATATTCTTGCCTGGAGAATTCTATGGACAGAGGAGCCTGGCAGGCTACAGTCCTTGGGGTTGCAAAGAGTCAGGCACAACTGAGTGACTAAGCACAGCACAGTCATCTGTGTCTGTGTGCGCTACATTTTATGAATTTCTTCTCAGATTTTCATTAGCCTTCTGGTTAAAAATATGGTTGCTTTTGAGCCTGAACAGCATTCTTAAGAAGGAATTTCAGGGAATGGATGTTCATTGGAAACATCAATATAGTTTTATTTTAAGATTTAGACCAAAATATTGATCATGACCACTTTAGTAATTGTTCAATATATAATTTGATCAGCAATTCATTTTACAAATATTTATGTACCAGGTGTTGGGCTTGGCAACAGAGGCAATAAGACAAGGGTGTGGTTCTCACTCTCAAGATCTTTATTATCTAAATCTTTTAATCAGTGAGCTATTTTCTGAAGAGGAATCTGATATTTAAGTTTTTTGTGGTACAGCTCATGTTGGAGGAAAGTTTAAAATAATTTATTGAATTTCACTTCAAAGTAAAATATTTAAGTAGTAGACAGTCTATAGGGGATTTAATTTTCACCTATTTAGACAACAACTATTTATTGAATGACTCTATTGTATCAGGAACTTTTGTAAACACTTGGTCTATAGCAGCAAACAAGCCAGAGAGCCTCTCTATGGGGCTGACTTACATCCTAGCAGGCACGAAGAGGAAGCGTGAAATTTTGACTTGTTTGTAGAAGCACAAAAAGGCAAAGTGACTGAGAAGCTGAACCTGCTGACTTGATACTCTTGTGATTCATCCAGCTCGCTTGCTTTTCATATTGGACAACGCTATCCCAAAGGAAAAGAAAGAGCTTCTACAAGTATGTATACAAACTTTCAAAAGACTCAGAAATGACTTTAAAGACAAACAATAGTAGTTTGTACTAATATGGTTCTTCCTAGAGCCTATTATGCAGAGTGAAGTAAGTCAGAAAGAGAAAAACAAATATTATGTATTAACACATACATATAGAATCTAGAAAGATGGTACATACTGACGAACCTATTTGCAGGGCAGCTATGGAGACACAGATGTACAGAACAGACTTTGGACACAGTGGGGAAAGGAGAGAGTGAGATGAACAGAGAGAGTAGCATTGAAACATGTATACTGTTGCTGCTACTGCTAAGTCGCTTCAGTCAAGTCTGACTCTGTGCAACCCCATAGACGGTAGCCCACCAGGCTCCCCCGTCCCTGGGATTCTCCAGGCAAGAACACTGGAGTGGGTTGCCATTTCCTTCTCCAATGCGTGAAAGTGAAAAGTGAAAGTGAAGTCGCTCAGTTGTGTCTGACCCTCAGGGACCCCGTGGACTGCAGCCTTCCAGGCTCCTCCATCCATGGGATTTTTGTGTAAAATAGATAGCCAGTGGGATTTTGCTGTATGACACACGGAGCTCAAATCTGGTGCTCTGTGACAAATTGGGGGGGAGGAGGTTCAGTGGGGAGGGGACATATATTGCCTATGACTGATTCATGTTGATATATTGCAGAAACCAACACAATATTATAAAGCAATTATCCTCCAATTAAAAATAAATAAATTAAAAAATATTGTTCTTCCAAATGTAGTGTTATGAACATGTGCAAAAGTTATTTTACATTATTCACACAGTGTAGTGATTTTAATTTTGGGACACTCATAAGTACTTAAGTTGGTTAGCAATTTTGTTGTTCAGTCGCTCAGTCATATCCGACTCTTTGCAAGCATTCCAGGCTCCCTGTCGTTCACCATCTCCCGGAGTTTGCTCAAATTCATGTCTGTTAAGTCAGTGATGCTATCTGATCATCTCTTCCTCTTTTGCCCTCTTCTCCTTTTGTCTTCAGTAGTTACCCTAGAACTTTCCCTTGGTCTACACCTAGCAAAACACACAGGTTTGTTTTTTTTTTTTGGCTATGCTGGGTCTTTGTTGAGGTGTGTGGGCTTTCTCTAGCTGCAGCTCGTGGGCTTCTCTTGTGAAGCACAGACCCTAGAGTGTGCTGCTTCAGTAGTTGTGACCTGCAGGCTTACCTGCCCTGGAGCAGGTGGGGTTGTAGTTCCCCAAGCAGGGATAGAACTTGTGTCCCCTGCATTGGAAAGCAGATTCTGTACCACTAGACCCCCAGGGGATCCTAACACACAGATTCTTAATATCCACTGACATTGCTATACCCTCTTTGCTGGCTGCCTCGGTTACTAGTGAAACCTATTCACTGAGTGTGCTTCTGGGACTCCACACAGAAGACATCTGGAAAACTTTTATATTCAGCTTCATATCATTTCTCTTTCTCATTTGGACTACCTCATTTTTCTATTTTCAGATTGCAGTGGAATGCATTTTCTCTAATTTCTTTCCTGAGTTATTTGAGTCTTTCCTGCTTTCTTTTTATCTTCTATTTGTATGTATGTATGATCCATCTCCCTGGAGGAGGAAATGGCAACCCACTCCAGTATTCTTGCCTGGGAAATCCCATGGACAGAGGAGTCTGGCAGGCTACAGTCCATGAGTTGCAAAGAGTCAGACATGACTTAGCGACTGAGCACATCATCTATCTATTTGTCTGTCATCAACCTAAAAATAAGCATTTAACCTTTGAACTTACCTTCAGGTATTTCAGATCTATTTCTCCATTGTCACTTCTATTATAGCTGTTGAAAAACTACGTTCTCAAGTGTCTGGATTCTGTTGCAGTGAGAGTGGCCATGTTCTTTAGATCTGAACACCTAGACATGAGCATGAACTTGCCAACACCTTTATGAAATATTCTGTCTACTTGATATAAGGGAAAGATGCTTTGCATGGCTTCTTTTCTCTTCCTTCTTGAAGGCAGACTGGGATGCCAAAAGCTTCTGCAGCCATTTTGTGACTATGAGGAGATAAATATGAGGAAATCCTGAGAGAATTTCAGAAATGCCAGCTATAATATGCTAAAACCACTGAACCAATGCCAGCTGCCTCTCTCAAGACTCTGTTAATGTCAAAAAGATAAGCCAGTATTTGCTAAGTCACTCTAATGCTGTTTCTCCTTACTTTTAGTTGGAAGCATTTCTAACAGATGCTGCATGTATAAATAATTTATAGAGGTTGTTGAAAGTTGAGCATTGTGTTATAAACTATAACAGTTAACAATAAAGGTAAAGTAGAATTCTTATCTTCAGGAACTTTATGGTGAACATTTTATATGATAAGCAAAAAAGCATCAAGAGATTTTCTGATATTTGTCCAAGGTCTGAGATCAATTTGTAATGGCATGCTTTTTACTGGTTCTTGATGTGATTTTCTCATATGTAAAATAGTAGATTGCATTATTTCTGAGGTCCATTGCATATCTAAACTTATAACTTTATTACAATAAAATGTATTTTAAATCTATGGATTTACAACACTACCTGTTGAATAACATTTTAAAATTTAAATTCCTTGGATATTTCTGGCATGAAGAAATCATTATGCTTTTACTGTTCAAGCTTAGAATTCTGTTCATTCTATATTGAAAAACTGAACTATGAGTTTGAACTTTTTGACATACCACTATCCACTCTAAAAGTCCAATTTATTTGAAAATGAAGGTGTTAGTTGTTCAGTTGTGTCTGACTCTTTTCGACCCCGGAGACTGTAGCCTACCAGGCTCCTCTGTCCATGGAATTTTCCAGGCAAGACACTGAAGTGGGTTGCCATTTCTTTCTCCAGGGGGATTTTCCAGACCCAGGGATCGAACCTGGGTCTCCCACATTGCAGACAGATTCTTTAACATCTGAGCCACCAGGGAAGCCCAATTTATTTAGTAATTACCTACTGAAATTAGCATAAAACGATATCTAGAAACCTCCTTTAAGAATAATTTTTCCCAGTGCAACCCCTTCTGACCTCATTAATCCCTGCCCCCCCTTTTTTGAATACAAAATCCAGACAAAATAATTTACTATTATGAAGTTATAACTGACATATTAGTTTTTCCAACCCTTTTGTGATATGTGTGTGTCATTGTATTAAATTGGCATAAAGATGTTTCACTGATATCAAGGAAAATGTTCTCAAATTGCTTTGGGGGGAGCAATAAAGCATAACAAAATGTTACTTTACTATTTAAAAGACTGTATGGAGAAATGCATATTATAGGGGAATTTATCATGAACAACACTGATTTCAAGATCTATTTTATATTTTCAACTCATTTTGTAATAATACGGGGTTATGCAAGCTCATCAAGTGCCAGTGGCTCGAACCAAGCCTTTTTTGGCCGTGATAGGTTGACACTGAACTCAGATTTGTAATTTGGTTGTTGTTGGAAACTGAGATGTGAAAAGAAACTGTTACTGAAAATAGAAAACAAGTAACATAGAGACAATACAGAAAGGAGAGATTTGATAGAAAGCTAAAAGCTTTACTGCAGAAAATGAAAAGAAATAGAAATGAAAATATATCTGTGTGTTGTGTACATGTATATATGTGTGTGTGCTTGTGTGTCTGCATATGCAGGCATGTGGGATAATTAGAGAAAGGGACTGTATTTACATCTATATGGAGCTTGTTTACTTTTGATGAAATGAGGAAACTATCACCAGATAATTGTTACCACCTCTTGCTTTCCAGAGTAACATGCAGTCCATGAACTGGAGAGCTGACCTGATACTTAAAAATGAGGGTTTCTTGCTTTCTCTGAAGCAACATAGCATCTCTGGGTGGTATTCGAGGATAAAGCAAACAGAGATGCCTTTTCTTTACATGCTGGAAACAGTCATCCCTGTTGCCAAGGAAACATCTTCAGGCGGCAAGGGTCACCTTTGGAATCAAACGGAAGACTTCAAAAGCAGAGCAATAGGAAACACCAAGACCTGAACTTCCTGGCAAATGGCTCCTGTTTTAAATGTTATTTTCCAACAAACACTTATGTGATTATTATGTACTGGGAAATAGGAAGGCTAAATTAAATGTGTACCAAGTCTGGTCCAGTATTTGCAAGCTTGGAAGCCTGTGGTTTTTGGTAGAGATGTTTTGAAAGGAGGAGTGAGTAGGATTCATATCTTAGACAATGGACAGACATTTGGATTTGGAAAAATAGAGCTGTGTTTGAGACTTCATTCAAAGAAAGTTTCTACTCATTAAGAAAATATAGATTCTTTATACATGCAAGCACATTTGATTATACTTTGTCTAAATTAGTGAGGTTATTATTTTACTTTCTAAGAATGTTTTGTCATATGTTAGTTTTGTGCAGATTTTGTGTTAATAATGTACAATTGTGTTCATTAATTTATTCTTCTATCAAATATTTATGAGTTCCTCCTCTGAGTCAGATACTATTCTCATGATGAGAAAGGAATAGAATATAGTCCCTATATTTAAGGTCTGTGGGACTCAGAAGATAGCTGTAGAAATAAACAATGGAATTACTTGCAGAGGAAGCACAGCAGGAGGCTTGTAATTCTTCCTGGAGAGGTGAGGAAAGGCTTTTGGGGAGAGAAAATGCTTGATCTTAGATTTGAAGGATGGATAAACATTGAACAGGGAGTCCAAGGTTGGAAGAACATTCTAAACTGAGACAACAGCAAATGCAAAGTACAGAGAGGTGAAGAACAGATTTCATTGGGGTGTATTCTGTTGATTGGAGGTCAGTATGTATTTGGGAATGTGTATGGAGATGAACAGTATTCTTGCCTGGAAAATCCCATGGATGGAGGAGCCTGGTGGGCTGCAGTCCATGAGGTCGCTAAGAGTTGGACACGACTGAGCAACTTCACTTTCATTTTTCACTTTCATGCACTGGAGAAGGAAATGGCAACCCACTCCAGTGTTCTTGCCTGGAGAATCCCAGGGATAGGGGAGCCTGGTGGGCTGCCATCTATGGGGTCTCACAGAGTCAGACACGACTGAAGCGACTATGTGGCAGCAGCACTAGCAGTATGGAGATGAAGTTGGAAAATGAAAGTGGAGCTGGATTATATAGTATGAAAAAAGTTTATACCTTACTGTTTTCCAGATTTTTCTATAATAACTTTAGATATAGCTAATAGGATTACTTAATGCTGTAATAAAGTTTTAACTAGTTTGTTATTATTCCCTCTTTCCCCCTTTTACAATCCAGAATTATTTACAAACATCTATGTGCTTTCAGATGGCTTAAGGTCTTGAAATTTCTGGGACCATTATATAAAGCAAGAATCATGAAATCTAGGGATAAACTCTCTTGCTATTAAAACTCACAATAACATTTGATCTATTAAAATACAAGTAATAGAATTTTACAATAAGAGTTAGAATGACCTCCACTTTCGAAGTAACTAGTAGGATGCAGCTGTCAGTAGCAATAATTTCTTGAAATCACATACCTTTATTTTTGCCAGAAAATTCAAAAGTGACAAATGCAGATAGCTCTTCTGACTACTGATGTGTTGTATTCCACAATGAAATACATCTTGTTAACTCTTCCTTTATGAGGTACAAGAATGAAACTTTGTGTATAAGAAATTGTGGAGGGTGTGCATGTTTGAGAGCTAAAGCTTTTTGGCATCATTTAGGTTAGCCACCTGTTCTAGCCTGCATTTGCTGAATAAATTAGATGCTCTGGGGAGAGTGCATGCAGCTGATTGGTCTGCCTTGTTACCAAGGCAACCATTTTTCTCTCTGCTCTATGACTCTGAAAGGGTTCACAACCCATTAGTGCTCCTCTGGGCAGGAACATGAAATTTTTTCTTTTTTTTCTTTTCTCTTCTTCTTTTTTCTTTTTAAAAAATTCATGTCAAGATGATGGGATTAATGGAATTCAACAGATACTCCTACAACATTGTTTATACAGACAGTACATTTTCCAAATGTTTGAAAAACTGAGGTCCAAACCTCAAAAGAACATAAATTACAGCTAAATGAAGGAAATGCTAATTATAATTAATAAAAAAAAATGGAAAATACTTTCAATCTCAAGTGGAGTTTGTCTAAGGCAATATATGTTAAAATACAGATTCTCTGAATTTGGTCCAAAAATCAATGAATAAAAGGTTACCTTTTTTTTCCGGCTATTATTTCTATCAGGGTTTTCTCACTCTGCAGTGACAGCAGGACAGGAAAGGCCATCAATTTAGCAAGGCTTTGTCAGATCCATCAAAACATAAATTCAGAGGCTAAGTGATAATTTTCTGAAAGGGCTGAGGGAACACTGGGCTGATGGTTGACTGCACACTGTGGTAATGCCATCGGAAACCAACACAGATTTTACCCGTGAGTGACATTTAGACCTCAGCATGGTTTTCTTCCATTTTGCAATCCACGTTTGTCTTTCCTCTCCTTTGTAGGCTGTCCTTTTGTATTCAAAATCTTCATTAAAAAAATCAATAAACCTCCCAGATACATTTCTCCAGCACCTGCCTCGTACCAGGAATTTTATGTTGTGCCACCTGCTTCCTTCCTCCTGTCACGTGAACGAGGCATGTCGTTCGTCTTGTGTTACAGAGTAGATTGGGGGTTGAGCCTCAAGTGGATTGCCTGACTTGCTAAAACTAGGGGGTTGGTATTCATATTGAGTTCTACCTCATTCTAAAGTCATGCTTTTCCACTGTCCTATAATGTCTCTGCAGTTCTGTAGTAATAGAAACAGTGTCCTTTCTGAATATTTAATTATTGTGGAGAAAAATATGTATGAAATACTTAAACATTAAAATTAAACCTCTTGGAGGGCTTTTTGTTCTATTTGGATTTCCTCACAAGTAAAATGCAATTCCAGGTTCTGCTTAATTCACTGTAGTGCTGAAGCTTTTGTGCATATTTATTAAGAAAGTCATTAAGAAATGGCTTCATCACACATAGCAATTCCTCTGACACTTTTTACAATTGTCTTTCTATACCTACTAGGGAAACTGATTAAAACTGAATGTTTTAACTATGTTGTAACTCTCTTACTTGTTCTTTTTAATTGAAGACCACTAGGATTTCTATGAGAGATTAGGCTCATGTTTTGATTATGGGAAAATCTCAGTGTAATCAGATTTATTCTAATTTATCATTGCCTACAGGTTTTGATTCTGTATTCTGAGATTTCAGAGCTGGAGCTGATATTTTCAAATAAGTAGATACTGGGACCTTTTAAAGTGTAAGTGCACCATGAATAGGCAATTTTTTAAAGGTACAGTTCTTAGTGTTCATTAAAGCAGTGCAAATATTTTACTTGGTGTGAAGGCAAAGGGATTGTTCTTCGTTAAGCATGTTGTGACTGACTCCTGCCATGATTAAAATTAACAAACGCTTTACTAGAGGGTCACATACATACAGGAAAAGTCTCCTAGAATATGGGGATTTGGAAAAAGAAGAAAATGCATACCTTAATTTGTTGCAAGCAAGATGGGTTTTCTTTCTTCCCTCCTATTTCTAGCATCAGTTTAATATTTCAAAGTGTCTGCAAAGAATAAGGCAATTATTTACAATTTGGAAAAGAATGTTACACAAAGGAAGTCTATTTGTATTTTTAGAAATACCTTTATTTAAATATATTTGCTTGTGCTATTTTCCTGCAGTTGTCTAGACCAGATTAAAACACTACTTTTGTGCTCCAGTTGTATCCTAATGCCCTAGGTCATTCAACATGCTTTCCACAACCATTTGTGGTCTTCCCCATGGCCAGTACTCTGTTAAGTGCTGGGCACTCTGAGGTGAAACCACCGTTCCTCTCCTCTTGAGCTAAGTAAGCTTTGTGGGGCGCATCTATAAGACAGTCAGTGATCCCAGTAGGGTACATGCTGTCATCAAGTAATGAACTCGTGGATCCAGAGACATATTGAAAAGGGTTTCCAAATAGCTTCAGCACCTACTCACTTCTCATCCTGAGTCATCCTCAGTGTCTTATACTGCTGACCACTGTCCCTATTACTAGCTCTCCTGTTTTTGCCCAAATCTCTGGATGCATCACAGAGTGGATATTTGCAGTTATAATTTTGGTTTATCTCAATTTTGACTTTACCTTCTGCCTGTGCTAAGTTAATTTAAACAATGACTTCTTTGAATTGATTTACTTCGATATGATCGTCTGGTTACTTCTCTCCCTGGATAATCCTGCCCTAATGCCGCCAATATTATATTTTAATTACCTACCTCCTGGAAAGCAAACTTTTAAATTGTTGACCTAGTCACTAATTTCAAGTAATGAGATGTGTAGGAAACATTTCTTTCTGAGGGGTACTCTTGACGAAATGATTTGTACTGCAGATTCCTCCAAGACCTTGCCCTTAAGCTTATGAATTACTCCTTGCCATTGCCTGTCCTTCGCTGTCCAGTTGGAAGAAAAGCTATGACAAACCTGGACAGCACATTAAAAAGCAGAGATATCACTGTGCCAACAAAGGTCCATACAGTCAAAGCTATGGTTTTTCAAGTAGTCATGTACAGATATGATAGTTGGACCATAAGAAGAAAGAGCACCAAACAACTGATGCTTTAGAAATGTGGTGCTGGAGAAGACTCTTGAGAATCCCTTGGACTGCAAGGAGATGAAGTAATTCAGTCCTAAAGGAAAACAACTCTGAATATTCATTGGAAGGACTGATGCTGAAGCTGAAGCTCCAATACTTTGGCCACTTGATGAGAAAGAGATGACTCATTGGAAAAGACCCTCATGCTGGGAAGCAGGAGGAGAAGGGGGCAACAGAGGATGAGGTGGTTGGATGGCATCATTGACTCGATGGACATGAATTTGAGCAAACTCCAGGAGACAGTGAGAGACAGGGAAGCCTGGTGTGCTTCAGTTCATGGGGTCACAAGAGATCAGACATGACTTAGTGACTGAACCACCACCACCAAATTGCATGATGCCAACTAGAGGCTGCACCAGCAACCAGGAGAGCAGCTAGCCCTAGTCATGAAAGTCACAGGCACCTTCCACCCACACTGGAAATCAACACATTCCTGGGGTCCAGATTTATTTGGATGCTGTTTTAGATCTAAATTTTAACAACACCTCTTTTTTCAAACAAAAGAGTTATATTGAACATATTGTTCTCCAATTTGTTTTTGTTCCCAGATAATTTGGGAAATATTTTGGTGTACTCAAGTCAAAAGGGAAATTTAGTAAGAGATTCTGGGCTGTCCAAACCAAACCTCCAAAAGGAAAGAAATCATGGCTGTTTGGGGAGTAACTCAACATTGCTGTTATGGAATCCAATTCACACTGCCATTTGTCTCTGCTTGTCCATGCTCTACTTCATAAACTCCTAAGGAAAAGAATTTGGGTCTAACTTGAGTCACATGTCTGTCTACTGGACTCAATCAACCATGGCCAAAGAGACTGGTGGAACTGATCACTGGGAGAAAGATGACAAGTGTTCTAGCCATCGCAGCTTACATTCTGCAGTTAACCTTGTACTTTCTTCATCTCCTTGAAAGGACTCAGTTTCCAAATAAAAGGGGCTTGCCAGCTTGTCAATTTATTGTCTCAAGTTTGAACTGCTAGCTAAGTTCTCTTTTCTTAACTTTATTTCTTTTTAAACTATCCTGACCACAAATTAACCACTCTTATTTATGGTCTTCTCTTTCTGTTTTCTTATGGGCAAAATATTGTTTTGCAGAAACTTTCTTAACTTCACTGACCTTGATCTTTCTTGGAATTGATTCTGGTTCTCTACCTGATTTTGTCACTTCAGACCTCCAGAATAATAACTTAATTTTGTCCTGCTTAAGGCACATTCCTAGTTAATTTTCCAGTGGCTCTGTTATGAGTACTTGACAAGTTGAATCTTGAAAGTAAAGGGCATGACAATATTGTATGGAGGTATGAGGAATACAGTACTTCACAAGGATATTAAGGGCACAGCATACATGTGTATGTACGATAGTTGAGTCTGAAAAAGTAAGAAAAGGTCATGACAAATTTCAAGTCAGTAATGGTCACATGAAGAATTTTAATAAGGCAGTGTCATGATTAGATGTTTATTGGGAGAATGCTTAGCTTGGTGTAAGACTTGGAGGCTATAGTAAGAGTTATTAGAATAACTAAGGAAAATATAAAGACAGTCTAAATCAAGATAGTGGGAGTATAGGTAGAAAGTGAAAAAAAAACAAAAAACAAGTGAAATGTTTAGGAGGTAGAATTTATAAGAGTTTACAGAGTAGTGAGGGAAAATAAGTTGAGGTTGGCTCTGAGGGCTGTGGTTAGAGAGGTTAATGACAGTGTCATTCATCAAAAAGAAAATGCAGAAATCTGTGTGGCTGAAGAAAAAGAGAGAGTATGTATGTGTGCGTGTGTGTGAGTCTGTATGTGTGTGCAGGGATAATACATTTACTTTGGCCTAGGAGGTTGGGATATTTACTTGGAATTTCCAAGAAACAAGATTGTATGTAGAAAAAGATCTGGGTTGGGGCCCAAAAATTAGTGGACAAAGCTAATAAGAGGTAGATGAGACGAAAGATGAAGTAGATTATTCAGTTCAGTTCAGGCGCTCAGTCGTGTCCGACTCCTTGGGACCTCATTGACTGCAGCACTCCAGGCCTCCCTGTCCATCACCAACTCTCGGAGTTTACTCAAACTCATCTCCACTGTGTTGGTGATACCATCCAACCATCTCATCCTCTGTCATCCCCTTCTCCTCCTGCTTTCAATCTTTCCCAGCATCAGGGTCTTTTCCAAGGAGTCAGTTCTTCGCATCTGGTGGCCAAAGTATTGGAGTTTCAGCTTCAGCATCAATCCTTCCAATGAATATTCAGGACTGATTTCCTTTAGGATGGACTGGAATAATTTTGTTGCTTATCCATTTTAAATATAGCAGTGTGTACATATTCATCCTAAACTCCCTAACTCTTCCTTCTCTCCATCTTTCCCCCAGGCAACTCTAAATTCATTCTCTAAATCTATGAGTCTGTTTCTGTTTTGTAAGTTCACTTGTATAATTTCTTTTAGGTTCCACATACAAGGTATGGCATATGATATTTCTTCTTCTCTGTCTGTATTCCTTTTTGAGTCACACTGACCAACAATTTACTGAGAGAGGTCACACAATACAGGCAAGTTTTCTGTCCTAAATTTGCTGTCTGGTGAGAGACTTCTCAGAGAAGGAAATGGCAACCCACTCCAGTATTCTTGCCTGGAGAATCCCAGGGACAGAGGAGCCTGGTGGGTTGCCGTCTATGGGGTTGCACAGAGTTGGACACGACTGACATGACTTAGCAGCAGCAGCAGCAGCAGAGAGACTTCTCTGACGCAAAATGGAACTGTGTTAACATTGACAGGAATCACTCAGGGATAAATGACATCACACGAATGGCTAAAGCAACTCCAAGATTCTTGTGTTCCATGGTCCTTACCTCCTCATTCCTCTGGGCCTGTCAACTGGAAACCTCTAGCCTCACTTCTATATGCAAAGTTTAATCATACAGATACCTTCATGGTTATTACGCTCTCATTTCTCCCCTGGAGTATAAGCTATTTAAGGTCACAAACTCTTTGTAAATCATGTTTGTATTCTCTATACTCCTAAAGGACGTATTAAAGATTCAAAAGACACTGAATGAGTTAGCTTTTAACTATGAGTCATGCTTCTAAGGGAGAAATGCAGCCATATCAAAGGTATAAAGATTCCTAAACTTTTTCTCATTTTATTGCCTCCAAATGTATTCAATTTACCTTCAATCCCTTATACCTCAGAGCTTTCCCAAACGACAGAGAAGGAATCAATGGGTAACCCGGGCAGTGATTCCTCAGGACACAAGTCCATTTTCATCCTAGATATCTGGTGCTACTCAGTATGCATCTGATATCTAGTGATTCAGAGATGTCATTTTCCCTTTTATCTTGGGAGTGTTCTCTTCTCAATCAAGGCTTCACTATGCCATGATGCTGATGTATTCCTTTGTTACAAAGTCTTGGTCTTTTTTTCCCATCTGAAGACAAACCTATTCAAGGCACTATTTGATGGAGGGAGTTTTGTAATATTGTCTGGGAATGTTATGAAACAGCACTGTTTACATTACCTGCAAAGCACACCCAGTACTGCCTTTAATAATCTGAGTTTAGAAACATTTGCAAAAGAAGAGAGCCAAGATGAGCTCTAGCTTTATAATTATGTTATATCTTTGAATGAGATCCATTTGAAAGGATTTATTCACTTTGGGGTCTAGGACTATGAACAGACCAAAAAAAAAAAAAAAAAAAAGGTTACTTTTTCTATTCATGCATCTGATGATATATACTCAAGTGTAATATTTAATATTTGTAATAATTTCTGTGTCTTGTGTAAAATAACAATTGTAAATTGATATCTAGTCTCCTTCATCTTGAATTTCTGGAAATCTAGGCAAGAATAGAAGTTAACAACTCATAAAATTTGATTTACAGGAAGCTTATTATTTAGTAAAGATGATAGAAAGTAAGATTAATGGAGGGAAATTTTTTTGTCGAGGGGGACAGGATGCAGCATTTCTGAATGTATCATTTTTGCCTTTGGTTCAAGTCAGTGGTTCCCAAACCTGTCTGTACATTAAAAACCCTTGAGAAACTTTAATAATCACAAAACAACAATTATGATAAATGATTAAATAATCAAGGCCAAAGACTCATCCCAAATATTTGGATTCAATTTGGGGCTTTGTATGTGAACACTGATATTTTTAAAACCCTCAAGTGCTTTTAACATGCAGTCGGGTTAAAAGCCACTGGTCTATGGAACAATATCCCACTATATTCTGATACTGTCCTTGAATGTTTTCTTAATAATCCTGTCATGGTTTTCTTAGTTGCCCCAGCATTTGTAACACTGCATCTCTCAAACATCCTTTATGTTTATATTAAAATAAGGAAATTGTGTTTTTTATAGATAAAAAATTTACTATTTTTATGTATTTATATTTTCTATCAAAATGGGTTTAGAGGGAGAATAACAGTCATTCAAATATGCGGAGAATCCAGTAATTCCTTTGGCTTCTCTGGTTTTATTAGGCTTTATAGAAAAGCTCTCAGACAGTGGAACCCATGACTGATCTGTTAATCAACACATACTGGCTTGTTCCACAAATGTCCACTGAGTAATCTGCTTTCAGTCAACTTGAAACCACTTTAATCCCTAACTGAGACGAGCTTGTGCTAACCTGATGTGCTTCAAAGTGAACTGACTTTTGTGCTATCCAATCACTCTTTGCATCTTGGCCACCTTTGGCCCCCAGGTCTTCAGGAACGTCACATGATGTATCTGTTCTGTAAAAATGAGGGAGATAGATGATGAGGTTTCTATCAGATACCCTTTTAGCCTTAGGTTCAACGAACTGTGTTCTAAATCGATAGTTCAGCAGCCCACTGAACACTAGTCACACCTAACAGCAGGAACAATAGTCTCCATCTTTTCTGGGTTTTTTTTGTCATAGCTAATTACAGCAAAACCAAATTGTTAAGAAGGATTGTGTACTCCTAGCTTGTGCACGTGCATCCAGTAATTTATTAAAAAATATAGAACTGGTATCTAATATCTATGACCTTGGTGCTGGCTGTCATAGGAGTTACATACTTTGATAAGAGACAATGCTTGGTTTTAATACATTTACTATCTCTTATCAAGGAGGTAAGGAGCTAACGAAATATAAGATCAAAAGCCTATGAGATTGGCACAGTCTAAATCCTAGTATTTAGAGGAAATCTTTTCAACTAGCATATAATATGGAGAATACTGAACAGATGAAGAAGCCGCCCTGCCCTACCCAACTCTTCTTTTTTAGCATCTTTTCTAGCTCATTGTAATCACTGTAACCAGAGGACATCTTCAAACATTATTTTTTGAAATAATTGTAGATTCACACGTAGTTGTAAAAACTAATCCAGAGTGATCCCATATGCCCTTAACCTAATTCCTTACAATGATAATTTATAAAACTGTAGTACAACATCAGAGCCAAGATACTGACATTGATATAATCCATCAATCTTATTCAGGTTTTTCCAGTTTTCTTGTATCAGTGTGTGTTTGTATGTGTGTGCACATGTATTTAATTTATGCAATTTTATTATATATGTAGGTTCTTGCACCCACCTTCATATTCAAGATCAGTAGAATGTCTTTGGGATGGTTGGTTTGCAACTGGATTGAACTTAATTTGAGTTTTTTTTTCCCCCTTCATCATCCAGCTCATAATCCCCATATTCTTCACTTCAAACTCAATCCTCTTAAAATCTACCATTTTTTCCCCCATAATCAAGTTTATGACACTCATGTTCACAAGGGTATGTTCTTTCTTTAGCTTCACCATTATACAATCTCATTGAGCATGTCTTAACACATCTTAACATGTCTTAACAACTCAACTTTCTATCAAGTCAATATATATCATTTACTCAATCTGAGTTAACTGTTATTTGTTTTGACAGATCAAGTATTTTTTCCATGTTAGTAAGAGTTTTTACACAATTTGAAATTTAGTATTGACATAGTTTTATTATTATGGGGATACCAGCCTAAAGTTGAAATGATGGACTGGTTTTTACAGCAAAAATACATGGTTAATTTGATAGTCTGTATATAAAATTACATAGCCAGTGGAAATTTGCTATCTACTGCAAGGAGCTCAAATCTGATGCCCTGTGACAACATAGAGAAGTAGAGAGGGGTAGGACATGGGAAGGAGGTTCAAGAGGGAGGGGACATATGTATACCTAGGGCTGATTCATGTTTATATATGGGAAAAACCTAGAGCCAGGCATCTTGGAGTGTGAAGTCAAGCGGGCCTTAAGAGGCATCACTACTAACAAAGCTAATGGAGGTGAAAGAATTCCAGCCGAACTGTTTCAAATCCTAAAAGATGATGCTGTGAAAGTGCTGCACTCTATATGCCAGCAAATTTGGAAAACTTAGCAGTGGCCTTAGGACTGGAAAAGGTCAGTTTTTATTCCAACTTCAAAGAAAGGCAATGCCAGAGAATGTTCAAACTACCGCACAACTGTGCTCATTTCACATGCTAGCAAATTAATGCTCAAAATTCTCCAAGCGAGGCTTCAATAGTATGTGAACCAGAACTTCCAGATGCTCAAGCTGGATTTAGAAAAGGCAGAGGAACCAGAGATTAAATTGCCAACATCTGCTTTTATCCAAAAAGCAAAAGAATTCCAGAAAAGTATCTACTTCTACTTCATTGACTACACTGAAGTCTTTGACTGTGTGGATCACAACAAACTGTGGAAAATTCTTAAAGAGATGGGAATACCAGAGCACCTGACCTGCCTCCTGAGAAATACGTATGCAGGTCAAGAAGTAACAGTTAGAATTGGACATGGAACAACAGTCTGGTTCCAAATTGGAAAAGGAGTATGTCAAGGCTGTATATTATCACCCTGCTTATTTAACTTCTATGCAGAGTACATCATGCAAAATGCTGGACTGGATGAAGCACAAGCCAGAATCAAGATTGCCGGGAGACATAGCAATAATCTGAAATACTGAGATGACACCTGCCTTATAGCAGAAAGGGAAAAGAAACTAAAGAGCCTCTTGATGAAGGTGAAAGAGGAGAGTGAAAAAACGGACATAAAGCTCAACATTCACAAAGCCAAGATCATATCATCCAGTCCCATCACTTCATGGCAAATAGATGGGGAAACAATGGAAGCAGTTACAGACTTTATTTCCTTGGGTTCCAAAATTATTGCAGATGGTGACTGCAGACATAAAATTAAAAGATGCTTGCTCTTTGGAAGAAAAGCTATGACAAACCTAGACAACATATTAAAAAGCAGAGACATTATTTTGCTTACAAAAGTGCATCTCATCAGAGCTATGATTTTTCTGGTAGTCATGTGTGGATATGAGAGTTGGACCAGAAGAATGCTGAGCACCAAAGAATTGATGCTTTTTAACTGTGGTGTTGGAGAAGACTCTTGAGAGTCCCTTGGTCTGCAAGGAGATCAAACCAGTCAATTCTAAAGGAAATCAATAATCAGTTCAGTTCAGTTGCTCAGTCGTGTCCAACTCTTTGCAACCCCATGAATCGCAGCACACCAGGCCTCCCTGTCCATTACCAACTCCCAGAGTTCACCCAAACTCATGTGCATCGAGTCGGTGATGCCATCTAGCCATCTCATCCTCTGTCGTCCCCTTCTCCTTGGAAACTCTAAATATTCTTTGGAAGGACTGATGCTGAAGCTGAAGTTCCAATACCTGATACGAAGCTGAAGTTCCAATACCTGATACGAAGAGCCAGGTCATTAAACAAGACTCTGATAGTGGGAAAGATGGAAGGCAGGAGGAGAAGGGGATGACAGAGGATGAGATTCTTGGATGGCATCACCCACCCAGTGGAAATGGGTTTGAGAAATCTTGGGGAGATGGTACAGAACAGGGAAGCCTGGCATGCTGCAGTCCATGGGGTCACAAAGAGTCGGACATGATTGAGTGACTGAACAATAACAAATGGCAGAGACCAACACAATATTGAAAAGCAATTATCCTCCAGTTAAAAATAATTAAGAAAATAATTTGATGGTCTTTAAACATCAGGACAAGTAGAATAGTCTATAGTCATAGATAAACAAAATAGAAACAAATAATTGAAAAAAAATATGGTTTGTAAGATTTTTTTAATCAGGCTTTACATTAACTTTTTTTATTCTTTAACTTTTATAGTTTACCTCCTATTTTTTCTGATTTCTGCATTAAGAAGAACAAGTAATCATAAGCTCAGGTAGCTCAGTGGTAAAGAATCTGCCTGCCAATGCAGGAGATGCAGATTCAACTCCTTGGTTGGGAAGATCCCCTGGGAACGGCTACCCACTCCAGTATTCTTGCCTGGAAAATCCCATGGACAGAAGAGCCTGGGGGGCCCATGGGATTTTCCAGGCAAGAATACTGGAGTGGGTAGCCGTTCCCAGGGGATCTTCCCAACCAAGGAGTTGAATCTGCATCTCCTGCATTGGCAGGCAGATTCTTTACCACCGAGCTACCTGAGCTTATGGTTACTTGTTCTTCTTAATGCAGAAATCAGAAAAAATAGGAGGTAAACTATAAAAGTCCAAAGGGTCACTAAGGGTCGGACATGACTGAGCGCGCACACACACACACACACACAATCAGAAATCCTTCTCTTTAGTCCAAGATATAGGTGAAGGTTCTCACCTATATAAAAAAAATAGGAAAAGTAAGACAATTATATATTTGGCTTTCATTTAAGACCTGAGAACTAATATATAATGGAAGAGAACTCATATTTAAGAATTTACAAAAGAACTTATTATAGTGAGAATTTTTTGCCTAGGTATGTATAAATTTTGAAAGCATAATTCTTTCATGGGATTCAGGTTTTCAAGGAAAATAAAACCTCCTATGGCAATTAAATTATCTGATTTAACAATTATGTCATGATGCATAAGATCTCTAAAAAGATAGACATGATTATCTCTAGCAATGGGCAGTGAGAAAAAGGGACATTTAATCTATAAGTAACAGATAACTTAATATGCTTCACAGAACATATGTTTATTTGCTATACATTAATAATTTCATTATAGAACCAGACAAAATTGGTTACCAAGGAAACGTTTTTTTCTTGGAACAGGAATATTTCATACAAAGATGGGCTCGATAAAGGACAGAAATGGTATGGACCTAAGAGAAGCAGAAGATATTAAGAAGAGATGGCAAGAATACACAGAAGAACTGTACAAAAAAGATCTTCATGACCCAGATAATCACGATGGTGTGAACACTCATCTAGAGCCAGACATCCTGGAATGTGAAGTCAAGTGGGCCTTGAAAGCATCACTACGAACAAAGCTAGTGGAGGTGATGGAATTCCAGTTGAGCTATTTCAAATCCTGAAAGATGATGCTGTGAAAGTGCTACACTCAATATGCCAGCAAATTTGGAAAACTCAGCAGTGGCCATAGGACTGGAAAAGGTCAGTTTTCATTCCAAGCCCAAAGAAAGGCAATGCCAAAGAACGCTCAAACTACCGCACAATTGCACTCATCTCACATGCCAGTAAAGTAATGCTCAAAATTCTCCAAGCCAGGCTTCAGCAATATGTGAACCGTGAACTTCCTGATGTTCAAGCTGGTTTTAGAAAAGGCAGAGAAACCAGAGATCAAATGGCCAAAATCCGCTGGATCATGGAAAAAGCAAGAGAGTTCCAAAAAAATATCTGTTTCTGTTTATTGAATATGCCAAAGCCTTTGACTGTGTGGGTCACAATAAACTGTGGAAAATTCTTCAAGACATGGGAATACCAGACCACCTGGTCTGCCTCTTGAGAAATTTGTATGCAGGTCTGGAAGCAACAGTTAGAACTGGACATGGAACAACAGACTGGTTCCAAATAGGAAAAGGAGTACGTCAAGGCTGTATATTGTCACCCTGTTTATTTAACTTATATGCAGAGTACATCATGAGAAATGCTGGGCTGGAAGAAGCACAAGCTGGAATCAAGATTGCCGGGAGAAATATCAATAACCTCATATATGCAGATGACACCACACTTATGGCAGAAAGTGAAGAGGAACTAAAAAGCCTCTTGATGAAAGTGAAAGTGGAGAGTGAAAAAGTTGGCTTAAAGCTCAACATTCAGAAAACAAAGATCATGGCATCTGGTCCCATCACTTCATGGGAAATAGATGGGGAAACAGTGGAAACAGTGTCAGACTTTATTTTTCTGGGCTCCAAAATCAATGCAGATGGTGACTGCAGCCATGAAATTAAAAGACACTTACTCCTTGGAAGGAAAGTTATGACCAACCTAGATAGCATATTCAAAAGCAGAGACATTACTTTGCCAACAAAGTTTCATCTAGTCAAGGCTATGGTTTTTCCTGTGGTCATGTATGGATGTGAGAGTTGGACTGTGAAGAAGGCTGAGCGCCGAAGAATTGATGCTTTTGAACTGTGGTGTTGGAGAAGACTCTTGAGAGTCCCTTGGACTGCAAGGAGATCCAACCAGTCCATTCTGAAGGAGATGAGCCCTGGGATTTCTTTGGAAGGAATGATGCTAAAGCTGAAACTCCAGTACTTTGGCCACCTGATGCGAAGAGTTGACTCATTGGAAAAGACTCTGATGCTGGGAGGGATTGGGGGCAGGAGGAGAAGGGGACGACAGAGGATGAGATGGCTGGATGGCATCACTGACTCGATGGACATGAGTCTGAGTGAACTCCGGGAGTTGGTGATGGACAGGGATGCCTGGCGTGCTGCGATCATGGGGTCGCAAAGAGTCAGACATGCCTGAGCGACTGATCTGATCTGATCTGAATAATTTCATTTGTGCACCCTGATGAATTTCTAAAGCACTATTACTGGATTATCAAATTAATAGGAGTGTATATATCCATATAATTGATCTGAGGCTTAGTAGCTCTAATACACACATTGAAATATAAGATTTCTTATAATCAATAGAAGTTATCAGTTCTCAGGGTCTGCTACCTTTGAAATATCATTACATTATTCCCATTTTCCATTCACTTATGTTTTCATTCATTAAATTATTCCCTGACTTGACACATGTTTACCATACATCTATCAGGTAACTAACACTGGGCTCGGTACAGAGATCCATTAATGAACGTAAAATGCATGGGGTTTCAGGCAAAGAGACTGGGGGTAGAAATCAAGCTCAAATATAGTAATTAATGTGTCATTTCAAGTTAATAAAAGTACTCAGGAGGAAAGGATTTTAGTGAGTTAGATCAGAGTTGCTGGTTTAGGTTGGTGGAGTCTAGCAAACTTTCTTGAGGAATTGAAATGTTAAGTTAGATCCAAAGGGTAAACTGGAGCAGAAGGAGGGGAGGAGGAATGTGTTGGGAGGGGCACTCCAGGCAGAGGAACAGTGTATGCAAGATCCAAGTAGGAGGAAGTCTGTCTCATCTAAGGCATGGAAGAAGTCAGCTGTGTTAAGGAAGAATAGAAGGTACTCTAGCTTGGGGGTGGAAACATACTCAGGGCCAGGATGCAGCACTATAAACCATTTCAACACCTCTATAAGAAAGAGCCATCTTTCCTATTGCAAGTTAGTATCAACATTTTATGTGATTATACATGGTTAGTATTAGATCAAAGGATAACAAATATAATATGAAATTTTGGAACATAAAATATTAAATGTAATGTGGAATACCACATGGAATAAATGGAGTATATTTCACCCCATTTCCAACTCCATGCTCCTGATTATTTTTCATCAATAAAAAACTAGGTGATTTGGAAGATGATATAAGATCTCTAAATTACAAATGCTTCTGGCTGTAAGAAACAGAATTTTTGCTTAACAGTGGCTTAAACTTTCCAGATACGTATTACTTAACTAATAAGAACTTTGGGAAAAAAAATCTAGAAATCACCAAGGACACAGGTTCTTACCTTTCTTTTCTACCACACTTAATGTCCTGGCCCTCAGAGTTATGAGAAGTCTGAGATATCAAAAAGAGTGGGGGAAAAAAAAGTCTATGTTCAAAGCAGAAACAAAGGGAGAGAGGGAGGACAAGCAATTAATCATTTCATACTTGTCACTTTTATCAGGAAAATGAAGCACTTTCCCAAATTGAAAGCAGTCCTTCACATTTATTTCATTGGCCCCAATAAAATCACTTCGCCACCCCTATGTGGAAGGAAGTCTGTGAAAGTGAGAATTCGTCTTATCTCAGACTCTGTAAGGAGGACAGAAATGAAGATTGCTACTTGAGTGGTTATACAGTCAACTGTGCAAATGCATAAGGAAATTGGGGTTTTGAAGATACTTGCCTTGGAAACTAAGAACTTCTTAAAAATCAAAACAATTTATTAACTATTTTTAAAACCAAAATTATTTTGGACGTAATTATCCACTAGATTTCTGTTTCTCCAACTGGGGCTTTGTGGATATTCTACAATACTGTCTTGATTTTCTGTTTTTCTCTTTATGATCACAGAGAGAAAAGTAAGGTTGGATTCCATGATCATGTGATGACTCCAAGAATGGCTGCACTAGAATTGCTCCTCATGCCTTTTGACGCATGGCTCACACTGGCACCACTGGTATATCTGTGGTAGTCATCTGCAAGAGAAAAAAGAATAGAAGGTGATTAAGAAAGTACGCTATTCTTTCCCAGGCATGAAGGCTAAGTGAAGTACTATGCAAATAAAAGTTTCTCATGAGTTTGAGCAGAGAAAAGCAGTGGGTGAATTGAGTTAGCAGATGACACAGAGTAGCATAAGCCTGCCAACTGCTTTTAAAACCATGATGTGGCCGTCAGTACAATATTCAAATTTAAAGCAGATTAAGTTTCAAGCTGATTCACCACATTACATTAATAACTAATTTTAATTTTATTGACTTTATCATTTAGTTCCTGTTCAATTTGTTTCTATGGCTGTCTTCTGAGCATATGCTGTTTATACCTAACTTTACATTTATACACTTCATAAGTATAGTCAAAGTAACACAAAGTAACACAGTGGGTCAATTCTTTTTTTACCTTCAAAAGGGTTCTGGTTAAAGTTTAGAAACATTGAATTAAAGAGTTAATCATGGATAACTCTAAAATTATCCTAGCATCCCCTTATGCTAACTATTATATGTCTATTTCTTCCCTACCAACTTTTGCTATTCCATTCTTAAGAATCATTTGATATACTCTTCCTTTGTGTTTTTACATTTGCCCTGGGGATTTCATACTCTAATTCAAGGAACAGATGATCCAGACATCAGAATATCTCTGAGAAGTGTCTGCTGGAGTCCTTCATTCACTGTGCACAATGAGTGTCTACCTAGAATTTTAAAGCTGGTAGTATTTAATTTTTACTAGGAAAATTAGGAGTGTTAAATCAGAGAAAACTTGTAAAGAAACTTGATGAAGAAGCTCTAATCAAAATTGAATGAATTAAACAGAACCTTTGTGTTCATAGTAGGCAAAGGCCCATTTTCATGGAACAGAACAGCCAAGAAGAACCTTGGAGGTTACTTATATGGAGCTCATCATGCTCTCTCTGGAGTATCAGGAGCCTAAGGGAAGGGTCTTATTAAGGCCATTTCATAGGCTAAGAGAACTGGGACCCTGATTTCTTGAACGAGTATAAGTCTTTGCATCATATGCTTTTTTGAAAATGGAACTGGCTATCTGAGAATGGAATTGAGGAGTGAAAGCTTGTGTATTATGACCTGTTCCACTAAGCACTGGCTTATGCCTTTCTGGCAAAGGTTCTGCTTCCATAGGGCTTCCCAGGTGGCTCAGTAGGTAAAGAATCCACCTGTCAGTGCAGGAGACACAAGAAAGCCAAGTTTGATCCCTGGGTTGGGAAGATTCCTTGGAGAAGGAAATGGCAACCCACTCCACTATTGCCTGGGAAATTCCATGGACAGAGAAGTCTAATAGAGTACAGTGCCTGGGGTCACAAAGAGTTGGACACGACTGAGCACAGTGCAGCAGCACCTGATTGCCATATGACTGAATAACTCAACACAGTACTCATAAATTATGATAAACGCTATAAATAAACCAATCTGGACTATACCTTTAGAGAAACTGATACTCTATGAAGGATTCTGCAAGCTTTCCAATAAAAACACATCCGTCCTTTCTAACCAAACAGTATTAACCACCACCATTCTTTTAGAGTCTCAGAAAAATCTCTAAGGCTAATTCCATAAAACAGTTTTTAAAAGATAATTAGTACACACAGGATGCTGAGAAGGTTTAGTTTTTTAAGAACAGATGACAGTTTAAGTGACAAATAATTATGTAAAAAATAACAGAGACTCTGAGCAGTTTAAATGTTTCATATGAAAGTCACAGTTCTGCAGAAGAATAAAAAAAGAGCTGGAACATAAATAATTTAATTCAAGACTTTGGCGGGGGGGAAACCAATGTTTATTTTGAGCACATCTTTCTTGAAAGAGGCCTTTTGAGTAAGCTGATGTATCTTGACAATCATTTGTAGTAACTGTGTTTAGGTTGGGGGCATATTCATTCTCAGCCATTGCTCTAAAATGGCGAATCATGAAACGCATTGATCACGACCTCAATAAATATGACAGGGAAAATCTCTGCAATTGGAAGTTAGAGGGTTCAGTTTCAAAGCTTGAGATTTGCAAAATGACTCCTTAATACTGAGTGCAGGGCTGGCAGAGCCATCTCCCTCTTTTTAGAGCAATCTGTACGTATACCTGTCGGCCATATTTTCTTTTTTAGCTACTGTTGCTAGGGCAACCACCTCCTTTGTACAAGCCCAGGATAGCTGCTGCTTTTTGGAAATGGACTCTGGGCTGGTTGCCAGATTTTCAGTTCTCATATTCAGGACTTAACTTTAGCTTATTTAACCCGTTCACTGGCCTCAGAAAATATTGAGTGCAAAAGCTTTTTAATTTTTTATCCTCTAAAGGAAGCAGAAACTTGCACATGACTGAAATCTAGAATACTCTATTGCCTGAATGTATGCTGTGTTGACAAGAAAAGTAAAGAAGGACTCTTCCTTTCAAAAAAGGGCAGACAAGTGTTACCTATGTTTTTCAGAACATCAGGGTTCCAAAGCTTATGACTTAAGTGCAGTTTAGTTATCTGATTCTAATCCAATGCAGAAGATTTTAGGAGTTTCCCGGGGGTGCTAGAAGTAAAGAATCTGCCTGCAATGCAAGAGTCCCCAGTTTGATCCCTGGCTCCAGAAGATCCCCTGGAGGAAAGGCATGGCAACCCACTCCTGTATTCTTATCTGGAGAATTCGAAGGACAGAGGATCCTGATGGGCTACAGCCCATAGGGTTGCAGAGAGTCTGAGACAACTGAAATGACTTAGCACACACACAGGGGACTTTTAGTATACGAGAGGCAGTGGATTTGCCGTATATGTCTCACTATTTTCTTCTGAAATGCAAAATGCACCGTTATTACAAAAGAAAAATAAATAAATAAAAACTTCCTAATCCAGTCTCCTTATAATCATTTGAACAAACCGTGTTCCTTAATTGCTTGAGCTTCTACTATTCTTAGTTCCTTTATTCCTAAGTCTCATTAGACTTCAGGATTTAAGAAGTGGTTTCACAGATCTTCTGGTCTAACTTCTGACTCTTTTAGTTCAGTTCAGTTCAGTTGCTCAGTCATGTCCGACTCTTTGTGACCCCATGGACTGCATTACGCCAGGCCTCCCTGTCCATCACCAACTCCACACTCATGTCCATTGAGTCAGTGATGCCATCCAACCATCTCATCCTCTGTTGTCCCCTTCTCCTCATGCCTTCAATCTTTCCCAGCATCAGGGTCTTTCCAAATGAGTCAGTTCTTTGCATCAGGTGACCAAAGTACTGGAGTTTCAGCTTCAGCATCAGTCCTTCCAATGAATATTCTGGACTGATTTCTTTTAGGATGGACTGGTTGGATCTCCTTGCAGTCCAAGGGACTATCCAGAGTCTTCAATACCACAGTTCAAAAGCATCAATTCTTCGGGCAGCACTCAGCTTTCTTTATAGTCCAACACTCACATCCATACATTACTACTGGAGAAACCATAGCTTTGACTAGACGGACCTTTGCTACTCATCATCTTGTAACACTATTCATTATGTTTTTTAGCTCTTAATTATTATGAACTCCATATTTTGATGAAGCTTGAGATTTTATCCATTTCTGCTTTAAAGTCTTTCAGAAAAAATATCTAGACTTTCATCCATATTACAGTTTTTAAGGAAAATTTAAGATAGCTACTATGCCTCCTCAAGTGTAGCAGCCATGGAGGTGTGTCTTCAGAACATGCCAGTGGCTGTACCTTTGGATACATGGGGGTTGTGACGTGAGGACATCCTTTCTCAGGTTGCTCCCATTCAGTGACTGAACACAGCTGTCATATTAGATACTGTTTCTGCCCTTTAGAAGCCAAGTTTGCTTTGGAAACTTTCCATAGGTCTGGCCAAGACTATTTCAGACCTGATCTGTGTTTTGAGGCTCTTCCTATACAGTCCTCCCTTCTCTATTTCCTTCATGAATGTTTGTGTTGCATCACAATCTCAAGATTCATCCTATCTACTCTCACTCTCCCCTCTATCCTTCATTAGACATTTCCCAATAAATCTCTTGTATATCCAGTCCTATCTTAGCATCTGGGTTTTGGGGAACTCAAACTGAAATACTAAGTGTTTTTTTTTTTTTTTTTCAGGATACACATTCACAATTTGTCAGTCTTTTGAATACACAGGTACTGCTTTGTAGGTTTTTCTTTCTAGATTTGTAATGAGGCATCCATGTTGAACAAAAATCTCCCGGGACTGTCTGAACAATGCAGATAAAGCTGTACTTATTCTGACTTCTTGTATTCTGAGCAAATATTCTAATTAATGCATCTCAGGATGGCATTTTGGGCAGCTATATCACTCTGTTGATTCATAATGAGCTTGTAGAAAATCAAATGAACAGTTTGGGTTCAGTTAAAGAAAATTCAAGGGTACTTTAGCTATTCCATTCAAGCTCTTTGGGGTTTGAATCCACTAAGACTTTTTCACATGCACTTAAAAATAAATTAATTATTTTAATTGGAGGCTAATTACTTTATAATATTGTAGTGGTTTTTGCCATACATCCATATGAATCAGCCATGGGTGTACATGTGTCCCCCATCCTGAACCCCCCTCCCACCTCCCTCCCCATCCCATCCCTCAGGGTCATCCCAGTGCACTGGCCCTGAGCGCCCTGTCTCATGCATCGAACCTGGACTGGCGATCTGTTTCACATATGGTAGTATATATGTTTCAATGCTATTCTCACATGCACTTTTTTTTTTTTTGCTTTAGAATAGTTTTATTAGTTTGGATAAGATATGTCAGCGCTCACAATTCCTCTCCTACTTTGGCTCACAAACCCACTCAGTCAGATTCTTCATTGCCCCAGAGCTCATAAGCCTGCAGGAACCTCAACACTGAGGAGGTTGTGGTTACCACCAGTTGACGTGATGAGTTTCAGATTCTGCACACTGGACACAAATTTCGCAAAGTACGTCTCGAGCAGGGTTAAGATATGGGACACATAGTCTTTTTCAGAGGAAGACTTTTCCTTTTTCCTTCCGAGAGAGCTGAATGAACGGCCCTGACGGGCAGCAGGAGTCTACACTTGACTCTCGCCACTCTCTCCTACCAGCTTCACTGTCGCGTACATCAGCACAATGAAGAAAAGCCAGAGCAACGTGATCTCAAGCCAGTCTCAGGCATGCTCTTGTAGATTCTGCAGAATTAAAAAGTGCCCTCCACAGAGCATCTTCCCCTGGATTTCTTCAGCTTTGTCTCTCAGAGAAGGAAACATTAAGGCGTAGACACAGGTAACATCCATGGTAAAGCACAGGAATGATTTGAGGGACCACATGGTGAGCCAAGAAGAAATGGCTCCTGTGTGCTGGTCTGCCCTGGCACCTGGAGACTGAGGACCAGCCAGGGCTGGGCCCTTGCTGATGTTGTAGAGGGCCCCGCCCCAGCCAGAACCCCTGTGGCCATTGTGATGACTTCTGGGTGGAGGAGAAGGATGCTTGCGGGGCCAACTGGCAGTAGGGCTTAAAGGAAGATGGGGAAATTTCCAGCAGGTAGTTGAAAAAGAGTTGGGGGTGACAGAATGCCATCTCCTTGCCACTGTATTCTTTCTGAACCTGGTGCTCTACTGGGAGGGTGGGTACATCTTTCATTTTTATTTTTCCGTTTGTTAAATCCCGACACTGGGTGAGCAGAGCAGACCCATGGGCATGTGCCCCTGTGGAGCAGAGGGCCAAGTGGGAAAGAAAGATAATAAAGGAGAGGCCACAAACTAGGAGCCGCTGATGTGTTTTGTTGCCTTCACTGTTCCTAAAAATGACAATGCTCAGTTGCTAAGTCGTGAGTGACTCCTTGAGACCCCATGGACTGTAGCCCACCAGGCTCCTCTGTCCATTTTCTTCTCCAGACATAGAGGACGTTTTAGGGCAGTGAAACTGTTCTGTGTGATGTTATGGTAAATAGATGACACTGCATATTTGTCAAAACCCTTAGAATCTTACAGCACATAAAGTGAATCAATGTATGCATATTAAAAAAAAAAGTTTTGACATCAAGAATGGAATACAGAATCTGACTGAACAATCTAACTATATTGCAAATATTTAAAACTACCTCAATCAGAGTCCCTGACAAGTAATTTTGGAAATGAACAGAGTTTGCAAGACTGAAAGCAAAAGATAAATTCACTTTAATCTTGTTGATAGTGTTCTTTCTCATAGGGGTACAGGTTAACAATCTTGATACGGTTACACATGCATACATGAATTAAACTGTTAAATAGATGGCACATGAATATACATACATATATTTCTTTGTTCCGTGAGCCGAAAGTGTCTAAAAGAAGTGATACTCTCAAAATCTGAAAGAAACAATGATGTAGAAATAAGCACAGATCTTGGTTCCCAATACTTTTTCCAAGGAAAGGAACCAGGCTTCTAGAAGAAATTGCTGATTATAGGGCTCAGAGAAAAAATATAGAAGAGGAGTTTGGGGATCTTATTGTATCAAAACAGAAGTGAAAAAAAAAAAAAAAAAAGCCCCACAGTAATGGGGTTATGTCAAAGAAGACAGGAATGAGCTTCCAATGGCCAAAACTAAACAGAATGAACAACGTAATTAATTAAGTCATCCTTTGGGATTACACCCCAAAGTATAAAGCAACTATTCATAAAGCAATTCCATGAGATCTATCAAGACAGGCATCCATGATAGGGGGGCATGGTGCCATAGTGGGCCAGATGAGATGGTAGGGGTGAAGAGGATATCCATTCAGACAAGGTAGCCTAGTATGGGGCGTCAGAACTCAAATAGGGTGAAACGATAAGATCCACAAGAACAGGGAAGGGAGGTGAGTAGTATCAGATGTGACAATTTGAGCAGGGAAAAAAGGATATCTATCCCAGGACGTATCATGGGAAGTCAGTGCCAAATTGGGATTAAGAGGCCTTCACAGAGCAGAGAAGCCTGCCACAAGAGTCACTTTAGTCCAGAGTATATTAAATAGGAGGCTGGCCAGGCATGCAGAGTAAAAACCTAAGTCCAGAAAAGCCGAAATCCACATGGAGGAGACAGATTTGTGTAGAAAGTCAGAGGCCAAACAAGAAGAGGAGGGCATCCATGCATGGAAGTGGGCAGCCCTGTGTGGGCAGTTAGAGGCTGAGTGGGACAAGGGGAGTATCTGAACATGGGGGTATTCCATTGCAGAGTATCAAAGCCCAAGCAGGGTAAGGGGAGTATGTTTATAAAACGGTTGCTTGGAGTGGGTGTCAGAATCTGAATATGTTGAGATAGGCATTCACATTGGTTGGGGACAATCCAGAGTTTTGTGATATCAGAGCCAGAGTTATACGAGGGGGATACACACACAAAGGCATGCACACACATGTACACTTCCCAGACTCTGTCCAATGGCAGGAACTGGGAAATAATGAGTATATACAAGTCTCATACATTGGATTCTAAATTCCAATTTCCACTAAATTTGGGGGGATTTCTGGGAGAAATTGTTAGTTCCATGGCAAGGTCAGGAAAAGTACAAGACGAGCCTGGAATATCTTTTACCAAAAGCATCAAATTGCTCAAAGAATGATGGGAAGATGTCAAAAGGACAGAGAGCCTGGCTTAAGGAGGTTCCCACTGTCTGAGGCTGGAAAAATATGAATATCAATATAAATAATGATAGTGACAAGTCATGATTCCCTTAGTAAAATAAGAGGCTATTAATCAAATAGATTTAATTAAATTAATAAATATAAATTTTGGAGAGGAATAAAATATGTATATACTTTAAAATACAAAAGAATGTTTTAATTACAAGATGGGGAGAGTAACTTGACAGTGGAGAAGCTAGATGGCAACCACTTTAATCAAGTGATCCAAGTGAATATCATCAATATTGGGACACACTGAAATCATGAACCACTTGATAAAATGAGATGATGTGAACACAGTATCATTTCCATCATTTTCCTGTCAAAGATGCAAAACATGATATTCTTCGAGAGCAAACACTGGATGGAGCAAAGTTGAGAATTCTACAAAATAACTGGCCTCTAGTTTTGGCATTTGAGTAATACTGCCTCACAGAATTGGAGAAGGCAATGGCACCCCACTCCAGTACTCTTGCCTGGAAAATCCCATGGACAGAGGAGCCTGGTAGGCTGCAGACCATGGGGTTGCGAAAAGTTGGACACGACTGAGCGACTTGACTTTCACTTTTCACTTTCATGCATTGGAGAAGGAAATGGCAACCCACTTCAGTGTTCTTGCCTGGAGAATCCCAGGGACGGCAGAGCCTGGTGGGCTGCCGTCTATGAGGTTGCACAGAGTCGGACACGACTGAAGCGACTTAGCAGCAGCAGCAGCAGCAGCCTCACAGAATGAGCTGGGAAATGTTCCTTTCCACTTCTTTTTTTTTAAATTAATTTATTTTTTGGAGGCTAATTACTTTACAATATTGTATTGGTTTTGCCATATATTGACATGAATCTGCCGCGGGTGTACATGTGTTCCCCATCCTGAACCCCCCTCCCATTTCCCTCCCCATCCCATCCCTCTGGGTCATCCCAGTGCACCAGCCCCGAGCACCCTGCATCATTCATCGAACCTGGACTGGCAATCCATTTCACATATGATAATATACATGTTTCAATGCCATTCTCCCAAACCATCCCACCCTTGCCCTCTCCCACAGGGTCTAAAAGACTGTTCTATACATCTGTGTTTCTTTTGCTGTCTCACATACAGGGTTATTGTTGCCATCTTTCTAAATTCCATATATATGTGTTCAGTTCAGTTCAGTTCAGTCACTCAGTCGTGTCCGACTCTTTGCGACCCCATGAATTGCAGCACGCCAGTCCTCCCTGTCCATCACCAACTCCCGGAGTTCACTCAAACTCATGTCCATTGAGTCGGTGATGCCATCCAGCCATCTCACCCTCTGTCGTCCCCTTCTTCTCCTGCCCCCAATCCCTCCCAGCATCAGAGTCTTTTCCAATGAGTCAACTCTTTGCATGAGGTGGCCAAAGTACTGGAGTTTCAGCTTTAGCATCATTCCTTCCAAAGAACACCACGTTAATATACTGTATTGGTGTTTTTCTTTCTGGTTTACTTCATTCTGTATAATAGGCTCCAGTTTCATCCACCTCATTAGAACTGATTCAAATGTATTTTTTTTAATGGCTGAGTAATACTCCATTGTGTATATGTACCACAGCTTTCTTATCCATTCATCTGCTGATGGACATCTAGGTTGCTTCCATGTCCTGGCTATTATAAAGTGCTGTGATGAACATTGGGGTACATGTGTCTCTTTCAATTCTGGTTTCCTTGGTGTGTATGCCCAGCAGTGGGATTGCTAGATCATATAGCAGTTCTATTTCCAGTTTTTTAAGGAATCTCCACACTGTTCTCCATAGTGGCTGTACTAGTTTGCAGTCCCACCAGCAGTGTAAGAGGGTTCCCTTTTCTCCACACCCTCTCCAGCATTTATTGCTTGTAGACTTTTGTATCACAGCCATTCTGACTGGAGTGAAATAGTACTCATTGTGGTTTTGATTTTCATTTCTCTGATAATGAGTGATGTTGAGCATCTTTTCATCACATGCACTTTTAATAAAGTGATGTGCACTTTTTATAAAATGCCAACTTCCCCTTTAATTGCCTATACAGACAATCAAAAAATTAGGCATAGGTATTTACATTTGTTTTCAGTTTATTGTATTTGATAAGTTTAGACCATCTCACCAGTCATTATGTTAACCCTTGTGTCTTCCACTGTCTTGAAATTCCGTAAGTCTCACAACATTATTTAAATCGAAAATATTGATCAAAATGCACAGCTACAAGTGAGGAGAAGCCCAATAAATCTTTCCTTATATTAAATCAATCATTACCTTTGGGCAGGGTCGTTAATTCAATTACATGTTTACCCAATGATATTGTCATTCATAGCATGTTTCTCTATTTTTTCCATGGAAATATTATAAGAAATTTTCAAATGTATTACATAAGTATAGATAAAGCATATCTGAATGTGTTTTCTTGGTATATAGATAAATCATATCAAAACATCATATGATGTGCTTTGAACCAATCTGCATGCTTGGTATTTATTAATCCTTCCTCTTCTTAGAACATACAATCCATACTTGATGCAGTTCTAGAAATGTAAAAGAAATGGGGATATTTTTTGAGTATTTTAACTAGTTTCAACAGAGTGTATCTTGGTTCTATAATGAGGTTAATAATACTTTAAGTCACTGTATATAATAAATGTTAAGTTCTCACCCTCTTGCTACATTGTTCAGAATTCTTAAAACCTGGTTTATTATAGAATAACAAAAGGAACTGCACTGAAAAGTAAGTTTTTAAGAGCAAAGAAAATTTTAGTGAGTATAATTAAGAAATATGAGATTACAAATTTGCATTTATGTAGAATTTCTAAAACCTTTTTATGTTTCTAATTTATCACTGTTAAAGGAATTTGGAGATTTGTAACAAAATTATCAGCAATGTTGTGTATCCTGTTGTTAATCAGTGGGCTATTGACTTGACTTTACTGATCCCTTTTTTATTTTTATTTATTTTTATTTTTTTCACAGAATGCTTCAGTTTATTGGGCTTTTGAGAAATGAAGTCTTGAAAGAAAATTAAAAGTTGTATTAAAATATTATTTATGATTATGTACAATAGCAATATAAAACACAATGTGGTAAATTATTAATACAATAAATTCTAATAGCGTGTTTCTACAAACCTTTGCCCTATCAAAGAGAGTATGATATAGTCTCACAATCTCTAGCTGGAATTGCTGTTTTTTTAAAAAAATATATTTATTTTATTGTATTTTTTAACTTTACAATATTGTATTGCTTTTGCCATATATCAACATGAATCCGCCACAGGTATACATGTGTTCCCCATCCTGAACCCTCCTCCCTCCTCCCTCCCCGTACCATCCCTCTGGGTCATCCCAGTGCACCAGCCCCAAGCATCCTGTATCCTTCATTGAACCTGGACTGGTGACTCGTTTCATATATGATATTATACATGTTTCAATGCCATTCTCCCAAATCATCCCACCCTCTCTCTCTCCCACAGAGTCCAAAAGACTGTTCTATACATCAGTGTCTATTTTCTGTCTCGTATACAGGGTTATTGTTACCATCTTTCTAAATTCCATATATATGCATTAGTATATATTTATTAATACAAAATATTTGCAGATTTTATGTCTGTTCACACAAATATAATTTTCCAAGCAGAATATTCAAAAAGAGAATTAAATTGACAGTAATGAATTTATTCTAAAACTATAATGAAAAAGTACATATTTGGAAAACTATATTACATCCATTTTGTATGAGGTTTATACACATTTGGGCTTCCCTGGTAGCTCAGCTGGTAAAGAATCCACCTGCCATGCAGGAGACCTGGGTTCAATCCCTGGGTTGGGAAGATCCCCTGGAGAAGGGAATGACTACCCACTCCAGTCTTCTGGCCTGGAGAATTCCATGGACTGAATAGTCCACAGGGTGGCAAGGAGTCAGACACGGCTGAGAGATTTTCACTTTCACTATACACATATACACGACAAATATATGTGTCTAAACTCTGATGTTTTCCCAGTTTTATATGGTGAGAGGGCAAATTTTTTATTGGTTTGGTTTTGTTCTGTTTTTATGATGAAAGGGTGAGTTACAGTTTCATGTGTTGTCCAGAGAGTAACACCAGTTTTAGAAGAGGCTGTTTTTAACCTCTGCTTGAGGCATATGTCAAAATGCTTTCCCTCTTGAAAAACTTAAGTTTTGTCACATTCTGTTTTCATATACTAAACTGGAATTTTGCTTCTTATAACTTGCTCACAAATTACATATGTATTTTCAATCCGTAAGCTATTTAGCTTATATCTGTTTTTCTTTCATATGACAACTGTTTAATATTTGAAGACAGACAGTACTTTCTTCCCCAGAAATGTTTTTCTAAATCCTTCATTAGTCTTGGACAGTTTATGGATATTGTCAGATCAACATTTTTCTTAAAGATATTGCCCCAATGAAAAGAGCATTCCAGATGTGATCTCATGAAACCATGCATATGGGATTGATCTTACATTATCAATAATAATTTTTATTTAATACACTGTTACTAACATACTACCATAGCATATAATTTCAACAAAATGCCACTTTTAATCTCTATCCTATTACAAGAATACAGGGCTGTAGAATCATAGAATTTGAGTTAGAAAAGACCATCAAGAACTGTTAATGCAGCCATGTTATTTTTAGGATTCTTCATTACTTCCCTGTCACGTTCAGCAGAGCCCAGATCTTAAAGGCACAAGCAGCCTTGTCTACTTTTATCTACTCGTGACGCATCTCTGGCTCTGTGATTTTTTTTTTTTTTCAGTAACACGTTGTATATGTCATAAACAGATTGCTTTCAAAGGCTTTTTTTTCTCATGCTATCTTCTTTGCCTAGACTGATATCTCTAATCTGGTTTCTCAGCTAAATATTACATATTCTTTAAGAATTTTCACAGGTACTGATTCATCAAGTAGGATTTTAACCTTTTTTAAAGCCTGAAGCCTGGATTAGAAGCTCCTTCTCTTCTGACCATAATTTTTCAGATAACTCTGTTATTGCAGTCAGAACAATGTATCATGATTTCTGATGTATTTGTCTATCTCAAATACTGAGATTCTTGACTAGTAATATTTATGTTTTTATTAATATTATTTAATAAAACAGTATGACAAATAGAAGGGGAAACAATGGAAACAGTGACAGATTTATTTTCTTGGGCTCCAAAATCACTGTGGATGATGACTGCAGCAATGATGTCAACTAGGAAAGCTATAGCACACTTAGCATATTAAAAAACAGAAACATCACTTTGCTGACAAAAGTCCGTATAATCAAAGCTATGGCTTTTCCAGTAGTCATGTATCATGTATGGATGTGAGAGTTGGACCATAAAGAAGACTGAGCATCGAAGAATTAATGCTTTCAAATTGTGGCACTGGAGAAGACTATTGAGAGTCCCTTGAGTTGCAAGGAGATAAATTAGTTAATCCTAAAGGGAATCAACCCTGAATATTCATTGCTAGGACTGATACTGAAGGGGAAGCTCCAATAATCTGGCCACCTGATGCAAAAAGCCAACTCATTAAGAAAGACCTTGATGCTGGGAAAGATTGAGGGCAGAAGTAGGGGGCAGCAGAGGATGAGATGGTTGGATATTATCACTGATTCAGTGGACATTGAGCAAACTCCAGTAGACAGTGAAGGACAGGGAAGCCTGGCATGCTGCAATGCATGGTGTCTCAAAAGAGTCAGACAGAACTTAGCGACTGCACAACAATAAAAATAAGACATTAGAAATATGCATGAGTGAAATAAATGTTTAGTAAGGAGAAAATTAATTTTATAAATTATTAAATTAAATTTCTAAATAAGCAATCAGTTTGTTTAAGGACACAGAGCCAAATTTTGATAATTAAGACATAGAAATGAAAGTCAATATATTTTAATTAGTTTAATTTTTGAAAATTTAGTTTTTTGTGCATCTTAAACAGAAGAAACCTATGCAGAGGTGTATCTTATATCATAGCTCTCTCATAGAAAAGAGGCAAATACTTTTGTAGAAAGCAGGCTATTAGCCAAATGTTTAGAGATTCCCTGGTGGCTCAGATGGTAGAGTCTGCCTGCAATGCAGGAGACCGAGTTTGACCCCTGGGATCCCCTGGAGAAGAAAAGAGTAACCCACTCCAGTATTCTTACCTGGAAAATCCCATGGATAGAGGATCCTGGTGGGCCACAGTCCATAGGATCACAAGGAATCAGACACAACTGAGTGACCTCAGTTACTTATAGCCAAATGTTTATGTGTTAGAACTTATTGTGGAGCGCGAGGTCTCAGAAAGGCAGAAGAGAGAGAAAAGGGGGATGAGGCAGAGAATGAAGAAAGCAAAGTTGGGGGGTGCATTATTGAGTGAGCCATTGTTTGGCATGAGAACAATGATGATTGATTTGGCAGGACTGTTGTTGAAGAGATGACATGATCCAGTGGATATCATGACAGTTCTTTTGGAGGAAGGGAGAGAGATAAGTTATCTGCTATATTTTTCTCTCACTGGTCTAAAATTAATTCCATGGGGGTTGTTTCTTTATGCTTCAAGACTGAATGTGTATGATTGTTGACTTGTTCCTTAGGGTGTATGCGTGCTCAGTTGTGTTCGACTCTTTGTGACCCCAGGGACTTAGCCCATCAGATTGCTCTGTCCATGGAATTTTCCAGTCAAGAATACTGGAGTGGGTTGCCATTTCCTCCTCCAGGGAATCTTCCTGACCCAGGGTTTGAACCCGTGTCTCTTATGTCTTCTGCATTGGCAGGCTGGATCTTTACCACTAGCGCCATCTGAAAAGCCTAGGGTGTTTTAAATGTCAGAGAGGACTTGTTTCAGTGTGCTTCAGTTGCTCTATCTCTACCTGAAAAATGCCTCAGAACATTCTTGCATAGCTTGGATTTGTCTTATTAGATTTTGATCTCTGGGGTTAGCTCCTTGCTAAAGATGAGACTAGTGTTCTTACTCTTTTACCCAAAATATTTTGGTGCCCTAGAGTGAAGGAAAGAAAGTAATGTGCATTTGCAAAATAGAAATAAATGGCAATTATGAAATATAATAAATGAATTTCCCTTAATTTCCTGTATATAATAGATATAAATTGTAAAGCACTTTTGCAGAAGTTTGGCTGTCCATAAAGTTCCCTTAGGAAATTTAATGCTCATTCTCCTTTGCCATTTTCAGAAGTCTTACAGTGTTCTCAAATTTGATAATTATTATTTACCAATTTATGTTACCCAAAGAGAAGGTGGTATATTAAACAGGTTTTAAAGCGGGTCATTGTATTGCCAGAAAAGAAAAAAACACACAAAAAGAATGTTTAGTCAGTCTTTTTGATTCCATCATCTAATCTCCAGATTAAAATTCTGGTATATGTTCTTCCAGATTTTTATGTAACATATATGCACAAATACCTGGGGAATTTTTTTTCTACATATGCTGCTCTGTAACTTGCTTCTTAAGCTTTCTATCTTTCTCTTTTCTTTTCTTCCTATCTGCTCTTTCTTCATTCTTATAAGCACTCCTCTGATGAGTACTTCTGTTTCCATAACTTTGAATAAATTTGTATGTAATCACTAAAAGTTAAATGTTTAATTCAAAGAAAAGCCTTGATACTTATTGCAAAGAAAACAGATGTATGGTTACTGAAGGGAAGGGTGGTGGGGAGGGGTAAATTAGGAGTTCAGAATTAACATATATACACTACTATATATAAAATAGATAATCAACAAGAACCTACTGTATAGCCCGGAGAATTGTCTATAATAATCTACACAGGAAAATAATCTATAACTGATTCACTTTGTTGTACACCTGAAACTAACACAACATTGTAAGTCAACTATACACCAATATATAAAAAAAAATATGGTGTACCAATTGACTCTCTTTAAGAAGCTGAGAATCCTTTGTCTTTCTCACATTCAAGGGGCTAAGTATTTTGATCTTGCCAGTCTGATGCATGAAAAATATCCCATTGCTTTTATTTACATTAAGAACCATACATGGGACAATGCACCGGTTCAAAATTGGGAAAGGAGTAGTCAAGGCTGTATATTGTCACCCTGCTTATTTAACTTATATGCAGAGTACATCATGAGAAATGCTAGGCTGTATGAATCACAAGCTGGAATCAAGGGTTTGGGGAGAAATTTAACAACTTCAGATATGCAGATGATACCACTCTAATGGCAGAAAGCAAAGTGGAACTAAAAAGCCTCTTGATGAAGGTGAAAGAGGAGAGTGAAAAACTTAACTTAAACTCAACATCAAAAAATGAAGATCATGGCATCCAGTCCTGTCACTTCATGGCAAACAGATGGGGAAAAAGTTGAAACAGTGACAGATTTCTTTTTCTTAGATTCCAAATCACTGTTGGATGGTGACTGCAGCCAAAAAATTAAAAGATGCTTGCTATGTGAAAGAAAAGCTATGACAAACTTAGACAGCATATTAAAAACAGAGACATAGGTGTACATATAACCCCTCCCTTTTGAAACTCCCTCCTGTCTCCTTCCCCATCCCACCCCTCTAGGTTGATACAAAGCCCCTATTTAAGTTTCCTGAGCCATACAGTTCAGGTTTGACAGAAAACAGAGAAATTCTGTAAAGCAATTATCCTTCAATAAAAACAACAACAACAACAAAAAACCAGAGACATCACTTTGTCAATAGAAGTAGGTATAGTCAAAGCTATGGTTTTTCCAGTAGTCATGTATAGATGTGAGAGCTGGACCATAAAGAAGGCTGAGAGCTGAATAACTGATGTTTTCAAACTCAATTTGAAAACAGTGGTGCTGGAGAAAACTCTTGAGAGTCCCTTGGACTGCAAGGAGATAAAACCAGTCAATTCCAAAGGAAATCAACCCTGAATGTTCATTGGAAGGAATGATGCTGAAGCTGAAACTCCAGTAGTTTGGTCACCTGATGTGAAGAGCCAACTTATTAGAATAGACCTTGATGCTGGGAAAGATTGAGGACAAGGAGAGAAGGGGACAACAGAGGATGAGATGGTTGGATGGCGTCACCATGAAGTGAAGTGAAGGACAGGGAAGCCTGGCATGCTGCAGTCCATGGGGTCTCAAAGAGTCGGACATGACTAAGTGACTGAACAACAACAATCTGATTATTATTTAAGGTTTGACATATTTGTTCAGTGGTCAGTTATGTGAATTGCTTTTTACATGTCTTTTCATGTTTATTAGAAAGTTCATGAATTCTGTTCTTTCTCATTTTAAAAATTAAGACTGTTAATATATTTCTGCTGAATTCATGGGCTTCTCTGGTGCCACGTTTGGCTAACAGTGCAAGAGACACAGAGATGTAGATTTGATTTCTGGGTGGAGAAGATACCCTGGAGTAGGAAATGGCAACCCACTCCAGAAACTTTGTATAGTTATCTCTTGTCCATAACATGCACTGCAAAATTTTCTTCCACTGTTTTTCAATTTTGTTTATGGCATTTTCTAATTTGGTTTATGGGGCTGTTTGCTTTTAGAGAATTTGAATTATTAGGTTCTCAAAGGAATCAGTCTTTTCTCTTAATGGTTTCTGTATTTCATGTCACTATTAGAAAGGATTTTTTTCATTTTAAAGTTATGAAAATATCCTTTTTGTTTTTACACTTATATCTTCAATTTATCTGGACTTACTTTTGAGCATAGCAAGAAACTGTGTATGCAGGTAATGGCTGCTTTAATTTATTAGCTCTTCTACTTTTTATTTTATTAATTTATTTTAATTGGAGGCTAACTAATTTACAATATTGTGGTGGTTTTTGCCATACATTGACATGAATCAGCCATGGGTGTACATGTACTTTTTAACTCACAGATTTTAAATAAAATCTTTATTATCTTCTATAGTTTCATAATTCTTTTCTTCTGGCTCTGGGCTCTTATCTATTGATTTTTACATATATTTTGTGCCATTATCATATGCTTTTATTATTATGACTTTATAGTATATTCATTTAGTCAGTTCTTTACACATATTAAACTCTGAGTGGGGACCTGGAAATGAAGCACAGAGCAAGGAAGATAAGATTCTTGCTCATATAGAGCTTAGTGAAGAAGACAAATGGTAAAGGGAAAATTGCAAATTGTGCTGAATTCTATAAAGCTAATAAGAGGAAGTGTCACAAAATTGCTTTAGACAGGATGCTCTTGGAAAAGATCAGCTGATTAGCAACCTTAATTCCATCTGCAATCTTAATTCTCTTCTTTCACATAACTGAACACATTTAGAGGCTCTAGGAATGAGGACATGGATGCTTTTGGGAGCCCATTATTTTGCTTCTCACAGGAGAAGAGATTGCAACTTTGTGGGAATGTGGAGTACTGGATGAAAATGCAGGAGGTGGAAAAATGCACTCTTTTTTTTTTTTTAACCATGGTAGAGATTTTAAATTTAAACAAGAACCAGTCATGGAAATATTTCAAGAGGGATCTTCCATGATCTGATGTAGGTTTTAAGTGACATTTTAAAAAATCAATGCTTTATTGCTAATGCCAATAATTGACAATTGGAGGTGAATTTTAGAACAAAAAATATAAAAATACTTTTAGAAAATGTAGCAGCAATTTTTGTTGAACACACACTGAATTTATATAAATATTTGGCAAATGGTATCTTTATAATGTCGGGTCTTTTCAGTCAATATAGTGCAAAAATTTATCTTTTCATTTATTCAACATTCTACATTAAAATTTTGTTTATTTTTTGTCTTGGAATTGTGCATTTCATATTAGATCTAATCTTCAATGTTTTATAGAATTCAAAATATTTTAATGTGATGTAACTGACAATTGTTACCTAAATTAAGTGCTGTTGATATTTTATTTACTTTTTAAACAATCTGGCCACCTAGTAAAAATTTATTCCAATATTTTTTGCTTAACAAATTTTGGCCTTTCAGTTAGACAATTTTCATATATTAAATACTTTATTTTAGCACTCTCCATTAATGTGTAATACATTACACACCAGATTTATGATGTTGTACTATTCTCTTCCTGCAACAAATGAACACTATTCTTGGTAAAGTTTTTTCACTTCTGTTGGATTTTATGAAATGATACCTTTAAAATATTAATAAATCATGTATATATATATGTGATGTTGATGTATCATAGCTTTTATGCCATCTTTGTTCATTGAATATTAGAGTTATTACAGCTTCATAAAGAATGTTTGAAAAGTCTCATGTTTTCTATGCTCTGGAGTAGAATAAAAGTCTTGATTCTTTGCCAAAACCTACCTGGAAAGTCTTATGGGTCAGGTACATTTGTTTTTGGTTTTTGTAGACTTTCTCAATAGAATTCATTAAGTAGGTAGTTACTTATACAACAACATATTTGTATTTAAAAATTTATTGGTATAATATTATACTTTATGCCTCTACAAAATTTTAACCCTCTTTGTCTTTATGATTATCTTTTTTTTTTTTTGCATTTAAATATCCTTGGGAATGGCTACAAGGTTACAATTTTTTTAGTATTTTTAAAAATTAGATTTTAAAAATCTAGTATACTAATTAGAAATATTAATTTATACTTTATTTTTATTTTTTAGATTTATTTATTTTAATTGGAGGCTAATTACTTTACAATATTGTATTGGTCTTGCCATACATCAACATGAATCCGCCACGGGTGTACATGTGTTCCCAATCCTGAACTCCCCTCCCAACTCCCTCCCCATACCATCCCTCTGGATCATCCCAGTGCACCAGCCCCAAGCTTCCTGTATCCTGTATCGAACCTGGACTGGCAATTCATTTCTTATATGATATTATACATGTTTCAATGCCATTCTCCCAAATCATCACCCCTTCCCTCTTCCACAGAGTCCAAAAGACTGTTCTATACATCTGTGTCTCTTTTGCTGTCTTGTATACAGGGTTATCGTTACCATCTTTCTAAATTCTATATATATGCATTAGTATACTACTGTATTGGTGTTTTTCTTTCTGGCTTACTTCACTCTGTATAATAGGCTCCAGTTTCATCCACCTCATTAGAACTGATTCAAATGTATTCTTTTTAATGGCTGAGTAATACTCCATTGTGTATATGTACTACAGCTTTTGTATCCATTCATCTGCTGACGGACATCTAGGTTGCTTCCATGTCCTGGCTATTATAAACAGTGCTGTGATGAACATTGGGGTACACGTGTCTCTTTCAATTCTGATTTCCTCGGTGTGTATGCCCAGCAGTGGGATTGCTGGGTCATAAGGCAGTTCTATTTCCAGGTTTTTAAGGAATCTGCATACTGTTCTCCATAGTGGCTGTACTAGTTTGTATTCCCACCAACAGTGTAAGAGGGTTCCCTTTTCTCCACACCCTCTCCAGCATTTATTGCTTGTAGACTTTTGGATAGCAGCCATTCTGACTGGCATGAAATGCCACCTCATTGTGGTTTTGATTTGAATTTCTCTGATAATGAGTGATGTTAAGCATCTTTTCATATGTTTGTTAGCCATTGATATGTCTTCTTTGGAGAAATGTCTGTTTAGTTCTTTGTCCCATTTTTTGATTGGGTCATTTATTTTTCTGTAATTGAGCTGCAGGAGTTGCTTGTATATTTTTGAGATTATTTTGTTCTTTGTCAGTTGCTTCATTTGCTATTATTTTCTCCCATTCTGAAGGCTGTCTTTTCACCTTGCTTAGAGTTTTCTTTGTTGTGCAGAAGCTTTTAATTTTAATTAGGTCCCATTTGTTGATTTTTTCTTTTATTTCCAATATTCTGGGAGGTGGGTCATAGAGGATCCTGCTGTGATTTATGTCAGAGAGTGTTTTCCCTATGTTCTCCTCTAGGAGTTTTATAGTTTCTGGTCTTATATTTAGATCTTTAATCCATTTTGAGTTTATTTTTGTGTATGGTGTTAGAAAGTGTTCTATTTCATTCTTTTGCAAGTGGTTGACCAGCTTTCCCAGCACCACTTGTTAAAGAGATTGTCTTTAATCCATTGTATATTCTTGCCTCCTTTGTCAAAGATAAGGTGTCCATAGGTGTGTGGATTTATCTCTGGGCTTTCTATTTTGTTCCATTGATCTATATTTCTATCTTTGTGCCAGTACCATACTGTCTTGATGACTGTGGCTTTGTAGTAGAGCCTAAAGTCAGGCAGGTTGATTCCTCCAGTTCCATTCTTCTTTCTCAAGATTGCTTTGGCTATTTGAGGTTTTTTGTATTTCCATACAAATTGTGAAATTATTTGTTCTTGCTCTGTGAAAAATACTGTTGGTAGCTTGATAGGGATTGCATTGAATCTATAGATTGCTTTGGGTAGTATACTCATTTTCACTATATTGATTCTTCTGATCCATGAACATGGTATATTTCTCCATCTATTAGTGTCTACTTTGATTTCTTTCACCAGTGTTTTATAGTTTTCTATATATAGGTCTTTAGTTTCTTTAGGTAGATATGTTCCTAAGTATTTTATTCTTTTCGTTGCAATGGTGAATGGAATTGTTTCCTTAATTTCTCTATTTTCTCATTATTAGTGTATAGGAATGCAAGGGATTTCTGTGTGTTGATTTTATATCCTGCAACTTTATTATATTCATTGATTAGCTCTAGTAATTTTCTGGTGGAGTCTTTAGGGTTTTCTATGTAGAGGATCATGTCATCTGCAAACAGTGAGAGTTTTACTTCTTCTTTTCCAATTTGGATTCCTTTTATTTCTTTTTCTGCTCTGATTTCTGTGGCCAAAACTTCAAAAATACACTTTTTTTTTTATTGTTGCTGTGATTCAACATTTTGGAGGAGAAAGTTGACTGAGAAAACACATAGTGGGACAGATTTTCATAGAATGAGAGATGCACACTCTATTCAGGAAGAAAGAAGTGTCTATTTCTGGCCTGAATTTAAAGTGGTAAGAGGGTAAGGCAGGATTTACTATAAATATTAAAACTTCTGAGGATTTTATGGCTGTGCTGAGTCATTTTAACCTGCATGTGTATTGTAGGGATAAGTTAGTTGGAGAACCACTTATCTTTTTCTCTCTCTCCTAATACCAATAATCAGTCTGCTTTGGCAGAATTCCCTCTTAGTGACTCTTCCAAGCCAAATCCAAACATGGTGGAATTGCTACAGCCAGGTGTGTCTGTGGACAGAACTCTTGCAATTTCTCTGTTCCACATTGCCTCTCTGTCATTTCCTCTTTCAACCCTAAAATTTGAGTTATTTGGTTGAAAACTATATTGCATTTATTCTTTAGGGTAACTTTCCTCTGCTTGAGTTCAGTAATGAGTGATAGCCGCTTGATGTCAAGGAATTTTCCATTTGCTTTTCCATCGATAGTACATGTCTTTGTATAATGCATTATTTCTTTTCCTTATTTTTTCTTACATGTACTGTTAATTATAGTATCTAGGAAAGAAGATATGTATCTAAATCTACGTGCCATCACAAAGTTAGAATGTGAAGTTGGGTTCCCTTGACAATTAATTTGGGTTTTCTATATGTACTCCTTCCAGCAATTCTTTTCTAGAACATTCTAAACTCTCATACAACAGGGTGTAGTTTGACAACATTAATGTAAATTATAGAGTTAAGGTAAACTATATATGAGATATGCAGGTCCAGAGTGTTGTTAGGCATCTCATTGAAATGGGTGGGGCTAAGGGCACTGTTTGTTCTGAAGTCTACTTTTTCAGTCTCTGAAAATGCCATTATATATAAATACTTTCTATATTTCCTACAGCTCCATGTTGGAAGATTTAGGACTGAGAATTCAATTCCTTCAAAAACTCATGCAGAACTCTTCTATTCTTCCCAAAAGTCTATTTATTTTTGTGACTATCAGATGATATATTGGCTTAGTCCCCTATGTTCAGATAGATAAAGCATTATTTAGCTATATTTTGCAGATGTGACACCTGAGGCTCATAAAATTTAAATAAATCTCAACCTATCTACTGACAAAATGCTAGAATTCAAATTGTCTCCTAATATAGCTCTGCTTCTTCTATATAGAATTAACTCTCTAAAGATGAATGAAAACATTTAGTCTACAAATATTTTATCAAGCACATAATCTTTCAACATGCCAATATGAACATGAGAGACAAGCAAAAGTAAATATTACATTAATATAGAGAGTTTGCAATTATCAAGTTGAAGAAAGGTGCAATTAAGATATAAAATTATCTATGTCATTGTGCTCATTGATGAAGATAATATTCATTATAAACAATTAAAGCAAGAGCAGAAAGATCTACAGTAAGCCTGGTGTGATGGCACCCCACTCCAGCACTCTTGCCTGGAAAATCCCATGGATGGAGGAACCTGGTGGGCCGTAGTCCATGGGATCACTAAGAGTCGGACAAGACTCAGCGACTTCACTTTCACCTTTCACTTTCATGCATTGGAGAAGGAAATGGCAACCCACTCCAGTGTTCTTGCCTGGTGGGCTGCCATCTATGGGGTCACATAGAGTCAGACACGACTGAAGCGACTTAGCAGCAGCAGCAGCAGAATAGGAATTGGCTCAGACATGTTAACCTATAAAGGTTTCCTAGAATATCCTACAAAATTTGATCTCTCTAGAAACTATTGCCTGCCTTGTGTCATTGTGGAGGCTTCCTGGGCTCTGGATGGCTTCTTGGCTTCAGTTCATTACCATGGAAATTGGCATCGGACCCACTTGGCCCTGTATTTCCTTGACCCCTGGCTGCCCCTTCCCACCCCTGTGACCTGGGTCTCTACCAGAAACAGAACCTGCCACTCACTTGCTGCTTTTTAATACTGACTCTGCAAATTCCTGATCTAGATTCTGCTTAGCCTGGCAATGAGTGTCAGTGGGGACATATGTAGGCAAAGCAAATGGATGGTTATATAACTGACCAAACAAACTGTTGCCAAATTGAGTTCAGACAGAAGCATTTATTTTGATGAGTGCTAAGTATATAGAAAAGGAGTCTTTGATCAGAATTTTTAATTTAGTGCTTTCAGAGTTTGACATCTATACAATAAAGGGACCCTAACTTTGCCTTTCTGTGCATGCAATTATCACTCAATGCATTCCATAGAGACAGTTAAAATATAATCTGTATCCCAAAGAGCTATTGTAGAATAGATAACTGAAAAATAGTAAATCTCAAATGGTATCATTCTGGATGTAAGACAGTCTATAACAGTGAAGTCAGTTCAGTTCAGTTGCTCAGTCCTGTCTGACTATTTGTGACCCCATAAACTGTAGCATGTCAGGCTTACCTGTCCATAACCAACTCCCAGAGCTTACTCCATGTCCATTGAGTCAGGGATGCCATTCAACAGTCTCATCCTCTGTCATCCCCTTCTCCTCCTGCCTTTAATTTTTCCCAGCATCACGGTCTTTTCTAATGAGTCAGTTCTTTGCATCAGGTGGCCAAAGTATTGGAGTTTCAGCTTCAGCATCAGTCTTTCCAAAGAATATTCAGGACTGATTTCCTTTAGGATTGACCGATTTGATCTCCTTGTAGTCCAAGGTACTACTGTCTATAAGTAGTTTAAAAATTTTTTAATTTCCCTTTTATGCTTGGTTGGTTCAGAACCACAAGTTCAAAATCCAAATGGACACATTTAACTCCATATTAGCCTCTGGGTTAAGATGAAATATATTTTCTCTCCCTCTCTCCCTTCCTGCTTTCTTCCCTTCCTCCCTTTCTTCCTGCTTCCTTCTTTCTTTTTCTATTTCTCTGTCTCCTTTTCTTTGTCAAGCTAAATATATTTATTATAGACAGTAGTTAGGGGGACTTGATTTCCAACTATAATCAATGTCTTCAGAAAACTATTTTGTGCCAAACAAGTTGGTAAAAATGGAAGAATTTTGTCTGCTTGTTTCTAAAAGATGGTTGTTGAGTAATATTATAGAGGAAAATATCTTATCTCTAAAATAAAGACTATTCTATCCCAAGTGTCAATCCACCATCAGAAATAGAATATAAAGAGGTTGAGCCTTACAAATATTCTAGTTGCTCTTTGTCTTCATTTATATTTAGAAAAATAGGCATTCTATGGCCATCATCAAGAAGTCAACAAACAATAAGTGCTAGAGAGGGTGTGGAGAAAAAGGAATTGTTCTACCCTGTTAGTGGGGATATAAATTGGTACAACCACTATGGAGAATAGTATGGAAATTCCTTAAGAAACCAAAAACAGAGCTACCTGTGGTCCAGCAACCCCATTCCTGGGCATATATCTGGAGAAAACCATGCTTTGAACAGATACATGCACCCCAATATTCACTATTGTTTACAATAGTCAAGGCATGGAAGCAACCTAAATGCCCATCAACAGATGAATGTATAAAGAAGATGTGGTACATATGTACAATGGAATATTACTCAGCCATTAAAAAGGATGAAATAATGCATAGTGCATTTGCAGCAATATGGATGGAGCTGGAGATTACCATACTAAGTGAAGTAAGTCTCATAGAGAAAGACAAATATCATATTGTATCACTTATTTTGAATCTTAAAAATTGATAAAAAAATAAACTTATTTACAAAACAGATTCATAGATTTAGAGAAAAAAACTTTTGGCTATCAGAAGGGAAGCCATTTTTTAATGGTTTAATGGTTCTCCTCTTCTATCTAAAAAATCTTTGCTTAATCTAAAGTTATAAAGATTCTCTTCTATACTCTCTTTTGTTAACACTAGAGTTTTAGTTTTTAGAATTAGGTTTTTGAAATATTTAAGTCACATAAGAAAATAATTTTGCAGTTTCTAATAATTCAAACATATCTTTATCATTTGACCCAGCATATCAACCCTAGGTGTTTACTAGAACAAACAAAAAAACCCTCAGAAATTATGTCTGTAAAAACTTCTGTGCATGAATATTTATTATAGCTTTTTCCATAATTACCAAAAAATGGAAACAGGCCAAATACCCATCAACTTCTTTGTAGCTAAACAAATTACAGTGTACTTACATAGTACAACAAGAGCAAAAACTACTAATTCTTGCAACAGCATTATGTAGATCAAAAGGACTATGCTAAGGTGGAAAGGCATGAAAACTGGTATATTATTTCATTTATATGACATTTTAGAAAAGCAAACCAGAGAGACAGAAATCAGATTATTAGTTACTAGGAACTAAGGATGGAAGAAAAAGATTCATTACAAAGTGTTATAACTTTTTGGAAAAAAAAAATGGAAATTATACTTTGGTTTTGTTGGAGGTATATAGTTCAAAACTCTCTGCACTGAATATCTAAAAAAGCTGAACTTTACTAAATGTAAATTATACCTGGAAAAACCTGAGTATAATTTCTCTTAGACCTCAATTTTTTGCACAATTATTTTCACAGAAAAATAAAAAGAGCCTGTTTATATCACTTCCTTTCAATTTTTCACTATGAAAGGATTAATTTTTCCCAGGAAGTGTCAGAACCCAACAATCAATTCTCAACTCTTATGGAGGTGCTAATAGGTTATCACAGAAGCGTCTTTCATTCTCATTGAAGTCAACATCTATGTCAATGTCTCAAACTAGAAAAATCAGACATCTATTACCTTTTGCTCTTTTGCTCTATGTGTTCCTAATACGTTATTGGTCTAATTATTGCTGCTCTTACAGTCTCTCAATTAAATTTAGTTCTTTCTTTTTCCTTTCCTCTCACTATCTTAGTCTAGGCTTCTATATGATTCTTCTTGCACAGATGCATTTTTGTTTTCAATTGCTTTTTTCTGACCCCTGGGCTCTGATTCTTCCAATTCATAACAAATACGATGATCCAATAAATCTTAAAACGCAGACTTTTCCAAGTTGCCTAACACATCACAGTTACTTATTCACTTGTCTGTTTTGTTGTTGTTCAGTCACTAAGTCATGTCTATCTGCGACCCCATGAACTGCAGCATGTCAACCTTCTCTGTCCTTCACTGTCTCCCTAAGTTTGCTCAAATTCTTGGACTGCAAGGAGATCCTACCCGTCCATTCTAAAGGAAATCAGTCCTGAATATTCATTGGAAAGACTGATGCTGAAGTTGAAACTCCAATATTTTGGCCACCTGATGCGAAGAGCTGATTCATTTGAAAAGACCTTGATGCTGGGAAAGTTTGAGGGCAGGAGGAGAAGGGGACGGCAGAGGATGAGATGGTTGGATGGCATCAGCAACTCAATGGACATGGGTTTGGTTGAACTCTGGGAGTTGGTGATGGACAGGGAGGCCTGGTGTGCTGTGGTTCATGGGGTCGCAAAGAGTCGGACATGACTGAGTGACTGAATTGAACTGAACTGATTGTCTGTGATGCCACCCAACCATCTCATAGTCTGTCATTCCCTTCTTCTCTTGCCCTCAATCTTTCTCAGTATCAAGGTCTTTTCCAATGAGTCAGCTCTTTGCATCAGGTGGCCAAAGTATTGGGGAACTTCAGCATCAGTTCTTCCAATGAAAATTCAGGACTGATTTCCTTTAGGATTGAGTGATTTGAACTCCTTGCTGTCCGAGGGAATCTCAAAGAGTCTTCTCCAGCACCACCATTCAAAAGCATCAATTCTTTGGTGCTCAGCCTTCTTTATGCTCCAACTCTCACATCCATACATGACTACTGGAAAAACTATAGCTTTAACTATACAGATCTTTGTTGGCAAAGTGATGTCTCTGCTTTTAAGTACACTGTCTAGATTTGTCATAGCTTTTCTTCCAAGGAGCAAGCATGTTTTAATTTCATGGCTGCAGTCACTGTCCACATTGATTTTGGAGCCCAAGAAAATGAAATCTGACACTGTCTACACTTTTTTCCCACCTATTTGTCATGAAATGATGTTACCAGATGCCATGATCTTTGTTTTTTGAATGTTGAGTTTTAAGACCGCTTTTTCACTCTCCTCTTTCACCTTCATCAAGAGGCTCTTTAGTTCCTCTTCACTTTCTGTCATTAAATTGGTATAATATGCATATCTGAAGTTGTTGATATTTCTCCCAACAACCTTGGTTTCAGCTTGTGAGTCATCCATCCCAGCATTTTGCATGATTTACTGTGTATATAAGTTGAATAAACAGGGTGACAATATACAGCCTTTAAGTGCTTATTTCCAAATTTTGACCCAGTTCATTGTCCCATGTCCAGTTCTAACTATTGCTTCTTGTCCTGCATACAGGCTTCTCAGGAGGCAGGTCAGGTGCTCTGGTATGCCCATCTTTTTAAGAATATTCCACAGTTTGCTGTGATCCAAACAAAGTCTTTAGCATAACCAATGAAGCAGAAGTAGACGTTTGTCTGGAATTCCCTTGCTTTTTCTATGATCCAGGGGATGTTGGCAATTTGATCTCTGGTTCCTCTGCCTTTTGTAAATCCAGCTTGTACATCTAGGTTCATGTACTAGGTTCTTGGTTCATGTACTGTTGAAGCCTAGCTTGAAGGATTTTGAACATAATCTTGCTAGCATGTGTGTAGATATATACTTTATTTTTTTTAAATTTTACTTTATATTGGAGTATAGTTGGTCATTGACTTAATGGACATGAATTTGTGAGATAGTGAAGGACAGGGAAGCCTGATGTGTTGCAATCTATGGGGCAACAAAGAGTCAGACATGACTTAGCCTCTGAACAAGAACAACAGCATAGCTGATTTACAATGTTGTGTTAGTTTCAGGTATATAGCGAGATGGCTTAGTTATATGCATATCTATATTCTTTTCATATTTTTTCCCCATAGGTTATTACAAAATATTGTGTAGAGCTCCCTGTGCTATACAGTAGATTCTTGTTGATTTTCTTTTGATATATAGTAACATATCCACTTGCTTTTAAATCCTTTTGATAATGTGGTTCACTTTGTCCCATGGTTCCAAACAAAATGTTCTTCAAAGACTAGTTCCCAAAACCTTTTGTTTGGGTTTATAAATATAACATATACCTGAATATAAGGTAAAAGTTTATTTTCACCAAAATGATTCTCCCAAAAAAAGGTATATATTTCTGCTTTTCCAAATCTTCCACATAATGGGATACTCTCTCAATGACTTCATTTTGACCAAGACAATTATATTTGGGGAAAATCAATTAGCTTTTAATAACATCAGTAAATGCTGGTTCAGATGCCCATAGAAGGGTCTTGGTGGAGTCAAATATGGATGCTAAGAAATTTAACATAAATTTGGTGATGGGTTTAGTATCACAGCTTTAAGACTGTACATTCCATACAGCCTTTACAAATGCTTAACTGATTTTATGAATTAAACTAAGAATCTATTTGACTATTTTATCTCATTCTTTAAGTTGACTAACATCTTCCTTCCATCTCCTGTGAATTTTCTCATTGAGATCTATCTATTCTATCTATCTATCATCAATCAAACAATCAGCCCAGTAACCAACCAAATAAATTGAACACAGCATTGTTGTAAAATTGATATGGATTATCTTGACTATCAATGAAAGTGTAGTCAATTTACCTTCTACATCCAGGTTTAGTTTCTTTAAACTCTAAAATAAATTGGCAACCATCTTTCCTACAAGGTTCAACAGTAATTGTCAAGTAAGTTGGGTTCATAGGGTTCTCAACCCCAGAAAGGTTTGGAGACTGTCCATGCTTACACTACCTCTTTTCCTCATTCATCAGTGGGACTACTAATAGAAAAACTGAAGGTTTATATAAAGTTGATATTTTAAGCAATTTTAGTAATTTGTATTTTTTAATCTTGAGATTCTGTTAGAATTCACCCTTCTTCTATAGCTGTTTTTACAGTGTGAACATATATAGTGTATCATGAATGAAGTTAGCTGAGATTTAGGAGTCTTCAGCATTATCACTTTCCCCTGGGCTTCTATTGGTCTTCTGTGAAACAGAGCAGGCAGAACATTTCAGGCTTTAATACTATTTGTTCACACATAACCATAATAGACACTTAAATGAGTATGATATCAAGATGTGCTGTGGTCTCCTTTCCTTTAGAAAGTAAGTATTCTATTAGAAATAGTTGGCCTAAAAGTGAGTGGCATAGTGAGTGTATATTGTGATTTACAATAGATAAGATGATGCTAAAGCTTATTATTTTTTCCTCTCTAACACAAAAGTACTGATAAGAGGCTACAATCCATCCACATTGTCAACAAATGTTAATGTAAACATTAACCATACATGCTTAATTAGTGACATTAATAGTTGGGGTCACATCTCTACATTTCTCTTGTGATGAGGAAAACAAGAAGAGCTGGAAATGACTTCATGGTTCTGTGAAAAATACATCAGTAACTATCATGGTATTGTGAATAGATGCTATCAATTAACTCTGTGATCAGAAGAGACTTCCCTCTGGGCTTGGAGATCCTATCTTTACATTAATATTCCCAGTCATTTAATTCCATAGGGGATCTGAGAGGCAGAGTGTGCTTTGTTTTCCACATCTCAGTTTGTGAAAATTATTACTTTCTCTTCCACACTTAAATATTCCATATTCTTTCCCTCCTATGACTGAATATTTTTGCTTCCATCTTGTATTTACCCTAAGTGAAGAGTCAGATATTTGGGAGATAATTCCAATTGGAAACATGATGCTTCCACTGCAACAATGGAAGTCCCTCTGCTTTACAAACTACAGAGAAATGGTGCAGTTATCAGAAAATAATCATAATTCACATACATAAAATCACAATTCTCAAAGTGAACCTATAAGTCTAAAACAGAAGTGGGCTACAAGAAATTCAGTTTCTTCCTTCAGAAGAAAGAAACTTCCTTCCTTCTTATTTATTTATTCATTTATTCATGATGTCTTTTTAGATTCATCCAAGAATTTTTACAGACTATGTATCAAGCACTGTCCTAGAATTTCAGAGGTCTAAACACAGTGATCACATGGCAGAAACTTCCAGGTAAAGAAAACTAGAAGGTATATTCCAGTTGTATATTAAGTGATATTATTACTACAAGGTCTTGTCCCCATTCAGCACCCACCTCACACTTACACATCAAAGCTTAGAAGACATCCTACAAGATAGAAATCTTCGTTAAGCACTTTTCAAGCTTATCTAAGCAACAGACCCCACCCCCTCTAACACACACACACACACACACACACACACACACACACACACACATACAATCATTACTTTTTAGCTTAAATAGGTAGAGAGCTATTATCATTAATTTTAGCAAAAAATCTTCAAGGATACATGTTGCTTTGTTTAACAAATTGAGAAGAAATTGGGATGACTTGTAGTTACTGAGAAAGGGAACAAAGGAGGGGAATTAAATATATAAAAAAAGGTGTCTTTTGCTCATGCTAAGTCACTTCAGTCGTGTCCAACTCTTTGTGACCCCTTGGACGTAGCCTGCCAGGCTCCTCTGTCCATAGGATTCTCCAGGCAAGAATACTGGAGTGGGTTGTGATTCCCTTCCCCAGGGGATCTTCTCAACCAAGGGATCGAGCCAGTGTCTCTTGCACTGGCAGGCAGGTTCTTTACTGCTAGCACCACCTGGGACAAAGAGAGGTAAAAGAGTAGAAATTTTGCATGTGAGAAATATAAAGATAGTTCAGAGATTTTAAGAAAGAGAAATATGGGTGTCCCAGAGAACCAGCTTTGAGTGCCCTTCTTCATGCATCAAGCTTGCAGTGGTCATCTATTTTACATATGACAATATACATGTTTCAATGTTATTCTCTCATATCGTACCACCATTGCCTTTTCTCCACATAGTCCAAAAGTCTGTTCTTTATATCTGTGTCTCTTTTGCTGTCTTGAAAATAGAGTCATCATTACTGCCATTCTAAATTCCACATATATGCATTAATCTCCTGTATTGGTGTTTCTCTTTCTGGCTTACTTCACTCTTATAATAGGCTCCAGTTTCATCCACCTCATTAGAATGGACTCAAATGCGTTATTTTTTAAAGCTGAGTAATATTCCATTGTGTATATGTACCACAAATGTACACCCATGGCTTATTCATATCAATGTATGGCAAAAACCACCACAATATTGTAAAGTAATTAGCCTCCAATTAAAATAAATAAATTAATTAAAAATTATTAAGTGAAAATTTTAGAAATGACAGGGAATGTTCAACACTGGGAAAATGGATGATTAACATATAGTGTATTTCCTGAATTATGTGTAGCTTTTAATAAATGTGTTTTTAAAAATTACGCAATATCATAGGAACATTCTCTAATGAGGAAAAATTGTATATGAAATTTTAAACTTTGTAATTATTCTGATTAATTTAATTCTATTTTCTGTATAATACTAATTTAAAATTATACCAATGAAGAGAATACAAAGCAGTTTTACTTCTAAAAAATAAAGAGAAATATGCTAAACTTTATGTTTTAATTTCTGCTAGGGTTCTATATAATACTCTAGTGTTCCTCCCTGAATCTTCAATAAAAGTCTATTCCTCAAAACTGACTCCTAAGAGTGATGCTTGCCAGAAATTAAGACTTGTGTATAAAATTGGGTCACCTCAGGATGAAGAGAAAGTACAGTCACTTAGAGAAAAGTTAAGGTGAGTTAGAAAAACCAGGAGAATCAGGGCTCAGAGTTGGAAGCTATAGATTATCAGGAGAAATTACCCACTGACCAACTTCTATTATTGGACCTAAGTAATTTTAATTATATATTAAATATTAGAGGACTTGGAGATGCCAAAGTAGTCACCTGGATGGAAAAAGAAAAATTCTGAAATAAATAATTATAAAGTCAAAGTGCCTCCTTCCCCAATCACAAAAGAAATACTGTGACCAGAATTCTTTCCCTTGAAGATTTACATTGACAGAGCAATAGTGGAAGGACATCAAAAGAAAGATTTAAGATGCTTCAAATAAAAACAACACTAAAAGAACCCCTTAAAAAATGTCAGAGAACAACTTCAAGATTATCAGGATCTGAAAGAGGAAAGATTTTCCTTGGAGACTTCTGAGAAAAACAAAAAATGTGTTCTTCATCTTAATTGCTTTAGACTAGACATCTAAATAAAGAGACCTAGGGACAGGGAGTGAGGATACATGACTCATTACTTGCTTTTAAGACCATGGTTTGGAAGGAATTGAAAAAAATCAGCCTATGTAGTGGCCAACAAAGGTCCATCTAGTCAAGGCTATGGTTTTTCCAGTAGTCATGTATGGATGTGAGAGTTGGACTGTGAAGAAAGCCGAGGGCTGAAGAATTGATGCTTTTGAACTGTGGTGTTGGAGAAGACTCTTGAGAGTCCCATGGACTGCAAGGAGATCCAGCCAGTCCATTCTAAAGGAGATCAGTCCTAGGTGTCCTTTGGAAGGAATGATACTAAAGCTGAAACTCCAGTACTTTGGCCACCTTATGTGAAGAGTTGACTCATTGGAAAAGACTCTGATGCTGGGAGGGATTGGGGGCAGGAGGAAAAGGGGACGACAGAGGATGAGATGGCTGGATGGCATCATCGACTCGATGGACATGGGTTTGTGTGAACTCTGGGAGTTAGTGATGGACAGGGAGGCATGGCGTGCTGCAATTTATGGGGTTGTAAAGAGTCGGACACGATTGAGCGACTGAAATGAACTGAACTGATGTAGTGGTACACCTTATGGACTCGATACAGACTCCCTGGATTTGAATCTCTTTTCAGTAAAGTCAAGAGATATGATAAGCACTTAAGGCCGACTGCAGACAATGTACAGGGCAAATGTCCAGGTCAACTTCCAGCTGAAATTGTTGGGCTGAGTATATATGGTACAAATAATGTTGGCTCCATTTCTTCCTGGGTGTTCACTTTCTCCACCCAATACCAACACCTCATTTTCACTATTTCTCTTATTCTTTATTCAAAATAATGTTATTCCAATAACTTTTTTGCATTTTCATACTGTTCAAGAGGAAAGCAAAAACAATGCCCAGTTGTGGATGTGACTGGTGATGGAAGTTAAAGTCTGATGCTGTAAAGAACAATATTGTATTGGAACCTGGAATGTTAGGTCAAGGTTAGAATCTGTTAGGTCCTTGTTAGAACTGAGGTAAGTTGGGAGTGGTCAGACAGGAGATGGCAAGAGTGAACATTGACATTTTAGGAATCAGTGAACTAAAATGGACAGGAATGGGATAATTTAATTCAGATGACCATTATATCTACTACTGTGGCAAGGATCCCTTAGAAGAAATGGAGCAGCCCTCATGGTCAACAAGAGTCTGAAATGCAATACTTGGGTGCACATTAAAAAATGACAGAACAATCTTTGCTCATTTCATAGACAAACCATTCAATCTTACAGTAATTCAAGTCTATGCCCTAACCACTAATGCTGAAGAAGCTGAATTTGAACAGTTCTACAAAGAACTACAAGACCTTCTAGGACTAACACCAAAAAATGATGTCCTTTTCATCAAAGGGAGCTGCAATACAAAAGGAGGAAGTCAAGAGATACCTGGAGTAGCAGGCAAGTTTGGCCTTGGAGTACAAAATGAAGCAGGGCAAAGGCTAACAGAGTTTTGCTGACAGAATGCATTGGTCATAGCAAATACTCTCTTCCAACAACATAAGAGAAGTCTCTACACATGGACATCACCAGATGGTCAATACCAAAATCAGATCAATTATTTTCTTTGCTGCCGAAGCTGGAGAAGCTCTATACAGTCAGTGAAACCAAGACCAGAAGCTGTCTGTGGCTCAATTCATGAACTCCTTATTGCCAAATTTGGACTTAAACTGAAGAAAGCAGGGAAAACCACCAGACCATTCAGCAATGATTTAAATCAAATTTCTTTTTTTTTTCTCTTTTTTTAAAAAATTTTATTTTATTTTTAAACTTTACAATATTGTATTAGTTTTGCCAAATATCGAAATGAATCCGCCACAGGTATACCCACGTTCCCCATCCTGAACCCTCCTCCCTCCTCCCTCCCCTACCCTCCCTCAAATTTCTTATGATTATATAGTAGATGTGACAAATAGATTCAATGGATTAAATCTAATAGATAGAGTGCCTGAAGAACTACAGATGGAGGTTCGTAACATTGCACAGGAGACAATGACCAAAATCATCCCCAAGAAAAAGAAATGCAAAAGACAAAATAGTTGTCTGAGGAGGCCTTATAAATAGCTGAGAACAGAAACGATAGGCAGAGGACAAATGGAAAGATAGACCCATTTGAATGCAGAGTTTCAAAGAATAGCAAGGAGAGATAAGAAATCCTTCCTCAGTGATCAATGCAAAGAAATAGAGAAAAACAATAGACTGGGGAAGACTAGAGATCTCTTCAAGAAAATTAGAGATAACAAGGCAACATTACATGCAAAGATGGGCACAATAAAGGACAGAAATGGTATGGACCTAACAGAAGCAGAAGATATTAAGAAGAGGAGGCAAGAATACACAGAAGAAGTGTACAAAAAAGATCTTGACAATCTAGATAATCATGATGATGTGATCACTCACCTAGAACCAGACATCCTGGAATGTGAAGTCAAGTGGGCCTTAGGAAGCATTGCTACGAACAAAGAAAGTGGAAGCGATGGAATTCCAGTTGAGCTAATTCAAATCCTCAAAGATGATGCTGTGAAAGTGCTACACTCAATATGACAGCAAATTTGGAAAACAGCAGTGGCCACAGGGCTGGAAAAGGTCAGTTTTCATTCCAACCCCAAAGAAAGGCAGTGCCAAAGTATGTTCAAACTACTGCACAACTGCACTCTTCTCACACTCTAGCAAAGTAATGCTCAAAATTCCCCAAGCTAGGCTTCAACAGTACATGAACCTTGAGCCTCCTGATGTTCAAGTTGGGTTTAGAAAAGGTACAGGAAGCAGAGATCATATTGCCAACATCCATTGGATCATTGAAAGAGCAAGAAAGTTCCAGAAAAAAACATCTACTTCTGCTTTATTGACTATGCCAAAGCCTTTGACTGTGTGGATCACAACAAATCGTCGAACATTCTTCAGGAGATGGGAATACCAGGTCACTTGACCTGCCTCTTGAGAAATCTGTATGCAGGTCAGGAAGCAACAGTTAGAATTGGACGTGGAACAATGGACTGGTTCCAAATTGGGAAAGGAGTACGTCAATTGTATATTGTCACCCTGCTTATTTAATTTACATGCAGAGTACATCATGTGAAATTCCGAGCTGGATGAAGCACAAGCTGGAATCAAGATTTCAGGGAGAAATATCAATAACCTCAGATATGCAGATGATACCACCCTTATGGCAGAAAGTGAAGGGGAACTAAAGAGCCTCTTGATGAAAGTGAAAGAGGAGAGTGAAAGGGTTGGCTTAAAGCTCAACATTCAGAAAACGAAGATCATGGCATCTGGTTCTATCACTTCATGGCAAATAGATGAGGAAAGAGTGGAAACAGTGTCAGACTTTATTTTTTGGGGCTCCAAAATTACTGCAGATAGTGACTGCAGCCATGAAATGAAAATACACTTTCTCCTTGGAAGGAAAGCTCTGACAAACCTAGGCAGCTTAGTAAAAAGAAGAGACATTACTTTACTGACAAAGGTCCATATAATCAGAGCTATGGTTTTTCCAGTAGTCATGTATGGATGTTGAGAGCTGGACCACCAAGAAGGCTGAGCACTGAAGAACTGATACTTTTGAACTGTGGTGTTGGAGAATGCTCTTGAGAGTCCCTTGGACTGCAAGGATATTAGATCAGTCCATCCTAAAGGAAATCAATCCTGAATATTCACTGGAAGAACTCGTGCTGAAGCTGAAGCTCCAGTACTTTGATCACATGATATAAAGGACTGACTCATTGGAAAAGACCCTGGTGCTGGGAAAGATGGAAAGCAGGAGGAGAAGGGGATGACAGAGGATGAGATGATTGGATGACATCACCAACTCATGGACATGAGTTTGAACAAGCTCTGGGAGTTGGTGATGAACAAAAGAAAGAGGGAACCAGAGAACATGGCATGATGCAGTCCATGGGATTGCAAAAAGTTGGACAGGACTGACTGAACTGAACTGAACACCTTTTTGTTGAACTCATTTATATCAATGTGAAGTTTTTCATAGTGTGGATATTTTGGACCACAAGAAACATTAGTCCAAAACACTTTATTTTTGAAATTCAGTTCAGTTCAGTCACTCAGTCATGCCTGACTCTTTGGGAGTCCATGAACAGCAGAAAGACAGGCCTCCTGTCCATGACCAACTCCCAGAATATACCTAAACTCATGTCCATTGAGTTGGTGATGCCATCCAACCCTCTCATCCTCTGTCATCCCCTTCTCCTCCTGCCCTCAATCTTTCCTAGCATCAGATCAGATCAAATCAGATCAGTCACTCAGTCGTGTCCGACTCTTTGCGACCCCATGAATTGCAGCACGCCAGGCCTCCCTGTCCTTAACCAACTTCCAGAGTTCACCCAGACTCACGTCCATCGAGTCAGTGATGCCATCCAGCCATCTCATCCTCTGTTGTCCCCTTCTCCTCCTGCCCCCAATCCCTCCCAGCATCAGCGTCTTTTCAAATGAGTCAGCTCTTCGTATCAGGTGGCCAAAGTATTGGAGTTTCAGCTTCAACATCAGTCCTTCCAATGAACACCCAGGACTGATCTCCTTTAGAATGGACTGGTTGAATCTCCTTGCAGTCCAAGGGACTCTCAAGAGTCTTCTCCAACACCACAGTTCAAAAGCATCAATTCTTTTGTGCTCAGCCTTCTTTATAGTCCAACTCTCACACCATACATGACTACTGGAAAAACCATACCCTGATGAGATGGACCTTTGTTGACAAAGTAATGTCTCTGCTTTTTAATATGCGGTCTAGGTTGGACATAGCTTTTCTTCCAAGGAGCAAGTGCCTTTTAATTTCATGGCTGCAAACACCATCTGCAGTGATTTTGGAGCCCCCCAAAATAAAGTCTGACACTGTTTCCACTCTTTCCTCATTTATTTTCCATGAAGTGATGGGACCAGAGTCCGTGATCTTAGTTTTCTGAATGTTGAGCTTTAAGCCAACTTTTTCACTCTCCACTTTCACTTTCATCAAGAGGCTTTTGAGTTCCTCTTCACTTTCTGTCATAAAGGTGGTGTCATCTGCATATCTGAGGTTATTGATATTTCTCCTGGCAATCTTGATTCCAGCTTGTGCTTCTTCCAGCCCAGCATTTCACATGATGTACTCTTCATATAAGTTAAATAAGCAGGGTGACAATATACAGCCTTAACATACTCCTTTTCCTATTTGGGATCAGTCTGTTGTTCCATGTCCAGTTCTAACTGTTGCTTCCTGACCTGCATACAGATTTCTCAAGAGGCAGATCAGGTGGTCTGGTATTACCATCTCTTTTAGAATTCTCCAGAATTGATTGTGATCCACACAGTCAAAGGCTTTGGCATAGTCAATAAAGCAGAAATAGATGTTTTTCTGGAACTCTCTTGCTTTTTCGATGATCCAGCGGATGTTGCCAATTTGATCTCTGGTTCCTCTGCCTTTTCTAAAACCAGCTTGAACATCTGGAAGTTCACGGTTCCCATATTGCTGAAGCCTTGCTTGGGGAATTTTGAGAATTACTTACTAGCATATGGCATGAGTGCAATTGTGCAGTAGTTTGAGCATTCTTTGGCATTGTCTTTCTTTGAGATTGGAACGAAAACTGACCTTTTCCAGTCCTGTGGCCACTGTTGAGTTTTCCAAATTTGCTGACATATTGAGTGTAGCACTTTCAAAAATTAATAACCCATATATCAAACTTCAAATGTGGAACTCTAAATCTCTTATTTATCATCAAGTTTTTAGGGCTGACTACATATCTCATTACTCTAATAAATTAGATAGCTTTTAATAGTCATATTAAAGACAACTTTATGAATAATTCTTCATATTTTAATATTTTAAAAGAATTTATAATTTTAATACACTTGATTCTCATTTAGGGGTATCATTTTGCTCACCCCAAATAAAATGTAAAATTCCTATGTAGCAAAACAGTTCATGAAAGACTAATAAATTAAACTTATCCTGGAAAAGTCTAATTTTTTATGGTCTAATTTATTTTTTTGGGTAAATTAAATGGAATTTCTAGTTAATTTTATGAGTCTAAAACAATTACTCAAGAGGTATTTTAAATTGAAATTGCAAACTGATCTATTGATGAAAGAAGCAAAATTATATTAAAACTAGATAATGCAAATCAAAACCATTATGAGGTACCATTTCATGCCTGTCAGAATGGCTGCGATCCATAAGTCTACAAGCAATAAATGCTGGAGAGGGTGTGGAGAAAAGGGAACTCTCTTACACTGTTGGTGGGAATGCAAACTAGTACAGCCACTATGGAGAACAGTGTGGAGATTCCTTAAAAAACTGGAAATAGAACTGCCTTATGATCCAGCAATCCCACTGCTGGGCATACACACTGAGGAAACCAGAAGGGAAAGAGACACGTGTACCCCAGTGTTCATCGCAGCACTGTTTATAATAGCCAGGACATGGAAGCGACCTAGATGTCCATCAGCAGATGAATGGATAAGAAAGCTGTGGTACATATACACAATGGAGTATTACTCAACCATTAAAAAGAATGCATTTGAATCAGTTCTAATGAGATGGATGAAACTGGAACCTATTATACAGAGTGAAGTAAGCCAGAAAGAAAAACACCAATACAGTATACCAACGCATATATATGGAATTTAGAAAGATGGTAACAATAACCCTGTGTACGAGACAGCAAAAGAGACACTGATGTATAGATCAGTCCTATGGACTCTGTGGGAGAGGGAGAGGGTGGGGAGATTTGGGAGAATAGCAGTGAAACATGTATAATATCATGTATGAAATGAGTCACCAGTCCAGGTTTGATGCACGGTACTGGATGCTTGGGGCTGGTGCACTGGGACGACCCAGAGGGAGGGTATTGGAAGGAAGGAGGGAGGAGGGTTCAGGATGGGGAACACAGGTATACCTGTGGTGGATTCATTTTGATATATGGCAAAACTAATACAATATTGTAAAATTTAAAAATAAAATTAAAAAAAAAAACTTACCTAAATTTAAAACACCAAATATATGAAAATTATCCCTTATGAAAAATTATAATTATTAAGGGTTTGGTTATCTTTGTTGTTTAATATCTACTTTTAAAACCTTAATAAAACAAACAAAACCTTAATTTTTGTATCCCCTCAGATTCAAACATTGAAGTCCTAGCCAGCCCCCATTGTGACTATATTTGAAGATCAGTCTTTTAAGAGGTAAATAAGGTTATATAAGGGGCTTCCCTGGTGGCTCAGTGGTAAAGAATCTGTCTTAATGTGAGAGATGTGGGTTCCATCCCTGGGTCAGAAACATCCCCTGGAAAATGAAATGGCAACCCACTCCAGTATACTTGCCTGGGAAATCCCATGGACAGAGAAGCCTGGTGGGCTACAGTCTATGGGGTCACAAAATAGGTGGACACAACTGAGAGACTAAGCAACGGGGTTATAAGAGGTTATGAGTGTGGATCTTAATATGATAGATTGGGTCTCATAAAAGATGAGAGAGATATTTCTCTCTCTGTCCTCACACTCAGACAAGCAACAGGTCATGTGGGCACACAGTGAGATGGCAGCCACCTACAAGCCAAGAGACGCAGCCTCAGAATGAAACTACCAGGCTGACACCTTGATCTTATACTTCTTAGCATCCAGAATGGTGAGAAATAAATTTCTGTTTGTTTAAGCCACTCAGTCTATGATATTTTGTTATGCAGCTCAAGCAGATTAAAGCAATTCTCAACTGAGGGTGAGATTAAGAAAACTGACATGGGTTTAGAGAGAGGAGGAAAAAATGTATTATTCTAGTTGAGTGGAAGGCTATGTTGCTGAGAGGTATATTGTGTGACTGTAGCAGTAAGGATTCACTGAGGTTTGTATTCATGGGTTTAAAATTACACTAGAGTAAGCAAATAGATGGGGAAACAATGGAAACAGTGACAGACCTTATTTTGGGGGGGGCTCCAAAATCTGCAGATCGTGACTGCAGCCATGAAACTAAAAGACACTTGCTCTTTGGAAGAAAAGTTATGACCAACCTAGACAACATATTTAAAAGCAGAGACATTACTTTGCCAACAAAGTTCTGTCTAGTCAAAGCTGTGGTTTTTCCAGTAGTCATGTATGGGTGGGAGAGTTGGACTATAAAGAAAGCTGAGAGCCGAAGAAATGATGCTTTTGGACTGTGGTGTTGGAGAAGACTCTTGAGAGTCCCTTAGACTGCAAGGAGATCCAACCACTCCATCTTAAAGGAAATCAGTACTCAATATTCACTGGAAGGATGGATGCTGAAGCTGAAACTCCAATACTTTGGCCACCTGAAGCGAAGAGCTGACTCATTTGAAAAGACCGTGATGCTGGGAAAGATTGAAGGGAGGAGAAGGGGCTGACAGAGGATGAAATGGTTGGATGGCATCACCAATTCAGTGGAAACCTGGCGTGCTGCAGTCCATGGGTTCACAAAGAGTTGGACATGACTGAGTGACTGAACTGAACTGAAGTGTAAGTATGATTTTTTTCTTCAGGCACATAGCTGTGTGGGTTCCAGTGGGTTCAAATGCATGTACAGTTGTGTCTAGCCAGGGCTGTGGTCTTACCAAGTGAAAAATCAAAGTGAGAAGGGGGATAGGGAGTGGAGAGCAGCTATAGTGACATGATTACAATGATTAAACATGGAATTTAAGTTTGTTGGGGGAAGAAGGTGGCGAATGATCCTACTAACAGAATGAGGGACAGAGATGAGTGATAGAATCTAAGATCTGGAGATTCTGTCAGAGCCAAAGGATGGATGGTGGGGGGATGATGGAAGGAGGGAATGAAAGGCAAAAATTGTGGTCAATGAATTGAGATGCTTAAATTGAGATTATGGAGCTTTCCTAGTGACAAAATCTATACCAGGATCATAGAAGTCATTTGTTGAGGTAGGTTGCTATTTAACATCATCACATCATTGGAGGTGAAAGACTCAAGAAATGAAGAGAGGAGAGAAAAAAACAAAACAAAACAAACTGTTGGAAGGAAAATCTGCATTTACACTTGTAGATTTGGTATTGGAAATAGTGGCAAGGACCCAGAAGCTAAAATCATTGACATACAAAGAGGAGTAACTGGAGTCTGTGAAAATCAGTAACAATGGGGGCAATGAGTGGTATAATCTGATTACATCAGAATCATATCTGAGAAATTTGAATATCAAAAAATATTTTAAAATAACCCACGTATTTTCAAGTGCAATGAGACATTTACCAAGAGATATCTTTGACTAAGCCACTGAAAGCCTCAAAACGTTAGACTGATAAAGACGTAGAGGGTGATTGCAGAAAAGAAAGCTCTTAAATTAGAAAATAATATAAAAATGAGAAATTAGTATTAAAGATACTTTAAATAAAATCTCATGTATTTAGAAATAAAATGTCTGCTTTTAAATGATGGGTGTATCTAAGAAGCCATAACAAGGAAAATTAGAAGGTATTTGTAATACAATAAAAATGAAAAGAGAATTTACTAGAATTTGTTGCATGCAGCTGAAGCTGCTCAATGCAATTAAATATCATGTGTGGTCCTTTATTTTTATTTTTTTTACTTTACACTATTGTATTGCTTTTGCCATACATCAACATGCATCCACCATGGGTGTACACGTGTTCCCCATCCCACCTCCCTCCCCATACCATCCCTCTGGGTCATCCCAGTGCACCAGCCCCAAGCTTCCTGTATCCTGCATAGAACCTGGACTGGCGATTCATTTCTTATATGATATTATACATGTTTTAATGCCATTCTCCCAAATCATCCCCCCCCCCCCCGCCCTCTCGCACAGAGTCCAAAAGACTGTTCTATACATCTGTGTCTCTTTTGCTGTCTAGCATACAGGGTTGTCATTACCATCTTTCTAAATTCCATATATATGCATTAGTATACTGTATTGATGGTTTTCTTTCTGGCTTACTTCACTCTGTATAATAGGCTCCAGTTTCATCCACCTCATTAGAACTGATTGAAATGTATTTTTTTAAATCGCTGAGTAATACTCCATTGTGTAGTCTTGAATAAGGTATGTAAACAAGTAATGGATACAAGCATAAGTAGCCTGCCAGGCTCCTCTTACCATGGGATTTTCCAGGCAAGAATACTGGAGTGGGTTTACATTTCCTTCTCCAGGGGATCTTTCCAACCCAGGGATTGAACCTGGGTCTCCCACATTGCAGGCAGACTCCTTACCATCTGAGCTATCAGGGAAGCCCTTTTCCTAGTTTTAGTCCCTATTTTTTCCTTACTTCTATAAATTCCAGGTGCTTCAAATTCCTTAGCTTTATAAAAACTTTGCAGCATAAGTAAGGATTTTGTAACTGACTTTTCATACTGTTAATTTAAATTTCTCTTAGTTCTTCTAAGCCATGTACCTCTAGTCCTTGTACTTTCCAACTTCCAACATTTTGTTGCTGTGGTTTCCTGTCCAATCATGTCTGTGGCTTTTAAAGTTATATTTTAAAGTTTTTAAAATTATGGTACTTTAATGCCTTTCTTGTTGGGGTTTGGAGCAAAAGCTAAAGAAGATGAGTATGTCAAATATAATTAATTTACCTGGAAGTATTTTGTAGAGTTAAGCTTATTAATATTTATAACATACAATGATATAACTTGTACTGGGCCAGAGTTGTTTTGTTTTGTTTTGTTTTGTTTTTAATTTAATAAATTGAAAATAGTCTCAGAGATTCAATAGAGCTTGCAGTTTTTTCTTCTAAACACAACATGTTCATTTGGAGCATTCACTCCTATATATTTAAGAGCACACACAAAATCTTTTTTATGAAGACCAGTTATATAAATTCAGTGGGTGCAGAGTATAACGGTGGGACATCTGTCCATTTAAACTGTGGAAAATTGAGCAATTCAAGGTATCAAACACTTAGATGCTCTTTTGCAGTAAAAAATAAATAATTCTAATGACTTAGTTTCCGAGGTGAGGAAAGATCAAGTGAAAGACAGATTTTACGCCCATTCCCAGGCGTAGGATTCTTATGATGTGGCAATAATTTCTCGGATCTGCAATCTATCTGCTGCATAGTGATTTCTGTGACAACGGGGTGCCACTAACACAGTCTCATGGAAACTGTGTACCTGGAAAGAATTCACAAAAACATTTACCTCTATATACAAAAATGAGAACAGTTTTTATTCTTGAGAGCCTTTAGATTTCATCTTAAATTAGATAATCAAGATTTCTATTGCTTCCTCCCCACATAAGGCCTTACCATTTGATTTTCCATGCATTGACAATAGGCTATATCCTTGTTTATTTGAGAGAGTTGGATTCCTTTTCCTTTCAGGAAACAGATGGAATGTTTTATTTGGGGCTAAACTTTATGCTGTTGTAAAATGAAGACTTCATTTAAGAACATTTTGTAATCAAGTAAGGGAAGATCAAATAAATCTTGACCTTGGTTATTTTTTGAGCATTTTTGTGATATTCAAATGAAGATGTTTTCTTTCTCAAATCACCAATTATTTAAATACATTTTAACAGGGCTTCCCTGGTGGCTCAGATGGTAAAGAATCTGCCTGCAATGCAGGAGACCTGGCTTGGATCCCCGAGTCGGGAAGATCCAGGTTGGCAATCGACTCCAGTATTCTTCCCCTGGAAATCCCATGAATAGAGAAAGCTACAGGCCATGGGGTCACAAGAGTCAGATAGGACTGAGCAACTTACACTGTAACAGGGAAGAAGCTTTAATCTAGCAAAATCACAAAATGAAAGAGCCAAGAGTGTAGTGAGAGACAGTTTACTGCTTACCTCAGTATGCAGTAGTGCTTCAGAGTAAAATATTTTAATGGCAGTTTAGTTGAGACAGCTCTTTTGTCTTCCTCTCCATAAAACTTCCTCTCAAGTAGGGTGAGTCAAGTACATTTAGGATTCAACTAAGGGGAGGTAGAGATGAGGTACTGCTGGTTTGTATTCAGTGGGTTATATCTGAGTGATTTTCACATTCGTGTATAGTTCAGTTACTGTTACCTATTTCAGTATATAATTTTTTTTTTTTTTAATGCACTGAAAGTATCTGGGTTGTAGGGCTTCCCTGGTAGCTCAGCTGGTTAAGAATCTGCTTGTAATTCAGGAGACCCTGGTTTGATTCCCGGGTCAGGAAGATCTACTGGAGAAGCAATAGGCTACCTACTCCAGTATTCTTGGGCTTCTCTAGCTGGTAAAGAATCCGCCTGCAATGTGGGAGACCTGGGTTTGATCCCTGGGTTGGAAGATCCCCTGGAGAAGGGAACAGCTACCCACTCTAGTATTCTGGCCTGGAGAATTCCATGGATTGTATAGTCCATGGGGTCGCAAAGAGTCAGACATGACTGAATTCACTTTCACATGACTTTCAATTCACTTCAAAGTAGAAACAGGTTTTGAAATGTGTTATAGACTAAGAGTTTGTTTCCACACTGCCCCACACTCCAATTCATGTATTGAAGTCCTAATCCAAAATGTGATGGTATTTGGAGACAGGGTCTTTGGGAGATAATTAGAAGGATCATGAGGGTTGAGTCCTCAAGACAGGATTATTATTCTTATAAGAAAACACTTCCTGGGTGGCTCAGTGGTAAAGAATCTTCCTATCAAAGCAGGAGATGCAGGAAACATGAGTTTAATCCCTCCATTGGGAAGATCTCCTGGAGGAGGTCATGGCAAGCCACTCCAATATTCTTGCCTGAGAAATCCCAGGGACAGAGGAGCCCAGTGGGCTATAGTCAATGGGGCCACAAAGAGTTAGACGTGACCGAGTGACTGAGCACACACACATGGAAGAAAAGGAAGAGAGACCAGAGCTTTCTGTCTCTCCCTCACTATGTAAAAATACTTCAAGAAGGTGACTGTCTATAAGCCAGGAAGAAGGCCCTCACCAAGAAACCAGCCATGCTAGCACCTTGATCTTGGGTTTCTCAGCCTCCAGATGGTAAGAAACAAAATATCCATTGTTCAAATCAGACAGCCTATGGTGTTTTGTTATAAGCAACCTGATCAGATTAAGACAAAAAAACAAGTCAGTGGAAAATGTCCTTAATCATCAGATATGTAAAACTGAATACAAAATTTAGATCTCACTGAATCAATTTCTTTCAAAAATGGACTAAATGCCACAAATATATATATATATTTTAATCAGAATTCATTTTTAATATAAATTTATTTATTTTAATTGGAGGTTAATTACTTTTAAGGACACAAACATGCTGTACTATAAATGGCACAGGTATCCATGTGTGGAGTCATGGGTTTCATACATCTCAATATATCAGATCCTACTGGGTCTGTCCTGGCTGAGGTTTGACAGATCAATATGAAACTGTGTGCAAAATTGCCACCAACATCACAATATGTCCTAAAGAAACCCACCGTTCCTACAATTTCATGATAAGTCAATGTGGGCTTGGTTACACAATTATGTAGCTTAACCTCCACAGTGACAATTTAATCTGAGAGCACTCTTAAAGAATAATTTTTGAAGGAAACTTAAAAACATAACTTTCAGACAGATATAAATGCAATCATATGTTAAGGATTTTATTTAACTCATTATTTAACTCATGAATTAGGAAACTGGGACCATGTTAAACAAGCTCAAAAGGAAATCCAAAGATATATATATATATATATATATATACACAAAAGTATATATATACACCCAAAAATAAGGTTCAATTGATTTATCTCTTCTCCCACTGTGGACGAAGTTAGTATTATCTCCAGTTTCACATTCATTTCAGCATTTTTGAAATATATTGAATAGAATTTTTGAAATACGTTGAATTGACTGTGAAACTGGAGATAAAACTTAACTTTGTCCACGGTGGGGGAAAGAAATCAATTGAATCTGTACTTTTTATATATACAGACAAGAATTATTGTGTATTTATATCAAGTATATGTATCTACAGTTTATTGAGTGAGAAAATACCTCAGTAAGAATCATTAAGATAACCCAGAAGGATGTACCCTAGATGAGAGATGCACAAACTTTTCCTGTAAAGAGTTAGGCAGCAAATATTGGGCAATACTGCCTGTGCTGTGAGTACTCAAGTCAGCCATCGTAGAGCTATGGTAGCCACTGATAACAGAACAAATGGATATGGTTGTGTATGAATAGGAGAAGACAATGGCACCCCACCCCAGTACTCTTGCCTGGAAAATCCATGGATGGACGGGCCTGGTGGGCTGCAGTCCATGGGGCGCGAAGAGTCGGACATGACTGAGCGACTTCACTTTCACTTTTCATGTGTTGGAGAAGGAAATGGCAACCCACTTCAGTGTTCTTGCCTGGAGAACCCCAGGGACGGGGGAGCCTGGTGAGCTGCAGTCTATGGGGTCACACAGAGTCGGACATGACTGAAGCGACTTAGCAGCAGCAGCAGCAGCAGCAGTGTATGAATAAAACCTTATTTTCAGAAGCTGATGGTGGGCTAGTGGGTTGGTTTTGTCACCCCCTCTTCAAGATGGTGCAGAGTTGTATACGGAAACACATCATTCCCCTTGTACCACTTTAATCCAAGTTCAAGGCTTGAGAATTCCTCACTACACAGATGATTTGAAGCTAGATTGCAATTTTGGGAAAGGGTTTGTTTAATTGCAGGGGACTTCCTTGGTGGCCCAGTTGATAAAGAACTCACCTACAATGTAGGAGACTCAGTCTCTGGGTCAGGAAGATATCCTGGAGAAGGAAATGACAACCCACTCCAGTATTCTTGCCTGGGAAATCCCATGGACAGAGGAGCCTGGTGGGCTACCGTCCATAGGGTCACAAGAGTTAGAAACAACTTATCGACAAACCCCCCACCCAGTTTAATTAATTAACATTTACTCTAAAATCTAATCCTCTGAATCTGTGTTTGAAGAAAGGGGTTTATTAGAGTTCCCAACCAAACAATTTGGAACTCAGGTGCCTTGTGATAGTTTTCTCTTGGTCCTGTGTTCTTTCTCAAGTCCGTTATATCTCACAGCTTTTCTTTCATAATTAAAAAAACATTTTCAGGGAAAAAATAACTTTTGAGTTGTGACCTTATATTTATTCTTTTTTTCTTCTAGGTTTTGGCCTGGTAAATATTTATTTAATGGTTGTTACTTTTAGGATGATTTTTAAAAAGCATATTTAATCCTTATTTTTCATTATCCTTGTTTGAAGTGTTGGTCTGAATTATCAGCTGACATTAATGTTCACAGAAACCTCATTTTGTTGAAGCTTTAAATATGCAGAAGCCTCATTTTGTTGATGCTTTAAACATCCATATAGTATTGCAGAAAATAACCTTCATTGAATGTCCTTTGGGCTTTATCATCTCACAAGTAATAATAAAATATATTATTTTGCTCAATCTATTCTATTCTGAACCATTTCCTTTCATTTTACAAAACCTAAAATTAAGATCCTTTCTTTGATAAGAAATAGAAAGCAGTTATATATCATTCAAAATATTTTACCACTGGTTTAATAAATGATGGAATATCTTCTGATATTTAAAATATAGTTTGATTTACCAATATTGGATAATTTTTAAGAAATGAATCTACTGTATAAAAATTTTATTTTTGACTATGATTATTTTTAAAAGAAGCATAGTAATTTATGTCACAGATTATAATTTTTCTTTCTACTAAAATACTCCAAGTAAAAAAGAAGCAAAATCATGAGAAAACATATATGACAGAGGTAATAAAGTCTATTTAAAATAAATATATATGTAAAAAGTTTTAAATCATAAAAGGATAAGCTTATTTTTAATACATTAGAGTTTTTAAATGTATTAAAAATTTGGCAGAAGATACATTACACAAAATTAGAAGAAAAAAAAAAAGACACAACCTAGGAGAAAAGTGAAGTTGCTCAGTCGTGTCCAACTCTTTGCGACCCCATAGACTGTAGCCTACCAGGCTCCTCTGTCCATGGGATTTTCCAGGCAATAGTACTGGAGTGGATTGCCATTTCCTTCTCCAGGGGATCTTCCCAACCCAGGGCTCAAACCCGGGTCTCCTGCATTGTAGACAGACGCTTTACTGTCTGAGCCACCAAGGAAGTTCACTTGATCTTAGCCAAAAGGCCGAGAACTTAGAAGACTCTGGTAATTCATTCCAGCTAATTGATATGGACCCACTATCCAGAATGAATGACAAATAATTAAGAAAATGCAAACAATGCCAAAGAAAAATTGGCAAATATATGAATTCATTGAAGCTGAAATCCCCATGACCAATAAGTCATAAGAGTCAATAAATAAACAATGAAATGCACAACCTCTTTAGATATTATCAAGGGAAATAAAACACAATAGAAAATAACTTCATGTGCTTAAAATAGTAGAAAGCAATATCTCTTCTGTTCACTACTCATTGGCCAGAAGTAGTCACATGGTCGCACTTAAATTTAAGTGGGCAGAAATGACTGAAAAGCAGAGATAAGATATATTTGATGAGTGGCACAAATGGTTAGCATTGCTGCTATTAATATCATGCATAACAATTTGGTAATGTCCATTAAAGGTGAAGTTGTGTGTAATCCATGGCTTGATATTTCCATTTCTAGGAAACAAGTAGAAACTCTTCTGTACATATGCAAGAGGTGATATATATTTTAAAAGTTCTTAGAAGCATTGCTTGCAATAGAGAAAAATGGCTATCAAAGAAATAAAATTATTCTGGCATATCCACACAATCAAGTGTTTTATACTCATTAAAATGAGTGTTCTAGGATCCATTAATCAGCCTGGATAATTCTTAAAACACACAATGAATAGGAGAAAAAAAAACTAGGCATTTAGTGTACACAAAATGATCTATGAGAACTTGAAAATACTGAAAGCAATACTTTATGTTGTTTAAGGATCGCTCTTGATCTCAAAAGCATGAACTCATGGGTAGAAATTATGTTTGATGCCTTCAGGAAAATGAGTCACCTCTGCAGGGCGGTGGGGGGCCGGGAGTTAAATATCATAGTGGAATACAAAGAAAGTATTAACTCCTTCAGGGTCCTCTTAGTGTTAATTTAAAGCAAATGGAGCAAAATATTCAATATGGCTAGTAACCAGTTCCAGTTCAGTCGCTCAGTCGTGTCCGACTCTTTGCGACCCCATGGACTGCAGCATACCAGGCCTCTCTGTCCTTAACCAAGGCCCGGAGTTTACTCAAACTCATGTCCATTGAGTCGGTGATGCCATCCAGCCATCTCATCCTCTGTCGTCCCCTTCTCCTCCTGCCCCCAATCCCTCCCAGCATCAGGGTCTTTTCCAATGAGTCAACTCTTCACATGAGGTGGCCAAAGTATTGGAGTTTCAGCTTTAGCATCAGTCCGTCTAATGAACACCCAGGACTGATCTCCTTTAGAATGGACTGGCTGGATCTCCTTGCAGTCCAAGGGACTCTCAAGAGTCTTCTCCAACACCACAGTTCAAAAGCATCAATTCTTCGGTGCTCAGTTTTCTTCACAGTCCAACTCTCACATCCATACATGACCACTGGAAAAACCATAGCCTTGACTAAACGGACCTTTGTTGGCAAAGTAATGTCTCTGCTTTTGAATATGCTATCTAGGTTGGTCATAACTTTCCTTCCAAGGAGTAAGCGTCTTTTAATTTCATGGCTGCAATCACCATCTGCAGTGATTTTGGAGCCCCAAAAAATAAAGTCTGACACTGTTTCCACTGTTTCCCCATCTATTTCCCATGAAGTGATGGGACTGCGTGCCATGATCTTCGTTTTCTGAATGTTGAGCTTTAAGCCAACTTTTTCACTCTCCACTTTCACTTTCATCAAGAGGCTTTTTGTTCCTCTTCACTTTCTGCCATAAGTGTGGTGTCATCTGCATATCTGAGGTTATTGATATATCTCCTGGCAATCTTGATTCCAGCTTGTGCTTCTTCCAGCCCAGCGTTTCTCATGATGTACTCTGCATAGAAGTTAAATAAGCAGGGTGACAATATACAGCCTTGACGTACTCCTTTTCCTATTTGGAACCAGTCTGTTGTTCCATGTCCAGTTCTAACTGTTGCTTCCTGACCTGCATACAGGTTTCTCAAGAGGCAGGTCAGGTGGTCTGGTATTCCCATCTCTTGAAGAATTTTCCACAGTTCATTGTGATCCACACAGTCAAAGGCTTTGGCATAGTCAATAAAGCAGAAATAGATGTTTTTCTGGAACACTCTTGCTTTTTCCATGATCCAGTGGATGTTGGCAATTTGATCTCTGGTTCCTCTGCCTTTTCTAAAACTGGCTTGAACATCTGGAAGTTCACGGTTCATGTATTGCTGAAGCCTGGCTTGGAGAATTTTGAGCATTACTTTATTATCATGTGAGATGAGTGCAATTGTGTGGTAGTTTTAGCATTCTTTGGCATTGCCTTTCTTTGGGACTGGAATGAAAACTGACCTTTTCCAGTCCTGTGGCCACTGCTGAGTATGGCTAGTATACATGTGGGCATTTAGAATAATGTTTTTTCATTATTTGCTTGACATTTTTCTAATTAGAAAATAAAATAAGGGGATAGAATGAGTGGTGGGGTAATCTTGAAATGTTTGGCTTCAGAAAGCTCTTTTAAATCATGCATGCATAGCTGAAACCTGTCTTAGATAAATAGACATATTTCACAGTGATAAGATTAAAGTTTTAAGTGACCATAAAGTGAAATAGATGCAAAGGAAGAGGGAGTATCTTCCTGTTTCTTCCAGCTTCTCCAGTCACTCTAGATGGCACTTAATTTGGTTTGACCTTGGCTTGGTCCCACAAAGACCTTCCCTCCAAATTCTTGACATTTCTTATAAAAGAAACGTCTGGTTTTGACAAAAGTTATCACAATTTACAATTTTCAATACTTCTGTGTATATTACTTGGGTCTTCCTGAGAATGCAAGCATCCAGAGGTCATCCAGAGGTAAGAATGCCGCATCATACTTATATAAGTGCCTACCATGGTGGATATGACAGTTGGACTATAATGAAAGCTGAGCACTGAAGAATTGATGCTTTTGAACTGTGGTGTTGGAGAAGACTCTTGAGAGTCCCTTGAACTGCAAGGAGATCCAATCAGTCCATCCTAAAGGAAATCAGTCCTGAGTATTCATTGGAAAGACTGATGTTGAAGCTGAAACTCCAATACTTTGGCCACCTGACGTGAAAAGCTGACTCATTTGAAAAGACCCTGATGCTGAGAAAGATTGAAGGCAGGAGAAGGGGTCGACAGAGGATGGGATGGTTGGATGGCATCACCGACTCAATGGACATGAGTTTGAGTAAACTCTGGGAGTTGGTAATGGACAGGGAGGCCTGGCGTGCTACAGTCCATGGGGTCACAAAGAGTTGGGCACGACTGAGTGACTGAACTGAATGGTGTTATTTTAGGAATGAACTCCTTCAGTATACCTTGAAGTATTCAGAGATTTAATGTAATCATCACACTCACTGGTAGAGGGATTATAACCAATTGGGTGTGTGCAAATGTGTGTGTGTGTGTGTGTGTATTTGGGAAGTGAGTGGCAAACTGGTGGGGCTGGGGGAAACAGAAATATTTCCATATAGGCTCATTTGCTCTCAAGTTGGGGATGGTGGAAGCACCTAACAAGTGTTTATGTATGTGTGTCTTGCACATTGTAGGTTTATCTACTATAATGCAATATGCGTGTTTCTAAAAACGCCTTGAGGGCCTTCCTGGTGGCTCAGTGGTAAAGAATCCATCTGCCAATGCAGGAGATGCAGGTTCAGTTCCTGGGTCAGGAAGATTTCCTAGAGTAGGAAATGGCAACCCATTCCCATATTCTTCCTGGGACATCCTGTGGACCGAAAAACCTGGCGGGCTGCAGTCTGTGGGTTGCAAAAGAGTCAGACATGACTTAGTGACTAAACAACAGTAACAAAACCCCCTCAAGTTCTGCAGAATCATTAGATTAAAATTAAAGGCTCTTATGTCCAAAACAAAGTCAAAAGTAGGCCACTAAAACCACAGACCACATTGTAGTGAAAGTGTGAAAGTGTTAGTTTCTCAGTCACGTCAGACTCTTTACAACCGCATGGACTGTAACCACCAAGCTCCTTTGTCCATGGAATTCTCCAGGCAAGAATACTGGAGTGCATTGACATTTCCTTCTATGGATCGTCCCGATCCAAGGATCCAACCCGCATCTCCTGCATTGCAGGCAGATTCTTTACTGCCTGAACTACCAAGGAAGCCCCAAGAAAAGAGTACTCCTAATAAAAATACTAGTAAAGTTGATCAGATTTTCTAATGAATAAACAAATAGTTAATACATATTGGACTTAAACCTAAGTATGACAGCAGTTTTATAGAAAGGTTGAGATCACAGAGTTATGAAGATAAAGATAGAATGCACAAAGATACCATAACCCTTCCAAGACAAGCTCAGTTGAGTCTAAGAAAAGAACATGAGGTGAATGGGTACTCACATAGAGTATTAGATTTTTCCATGGCTGGCTGCATCAGCTGTGGTAGGACGTTTTGAGTTTAGTTGACATTCTGTGAGAGTACAAAGCAAGTTTACTTTGCTTTATTAATTTTATGTCTTTTGTTATGAAAGTACTTTAAGACTTTTTTATGACTATTTCTTTTTCTTTTCTTAAGCTTGGATGCTTTTAATTTCTTTCCATATCTGAACTTTCTGGAATTTTGTTTATGTATAATATTTAGTGAAGCACAGTGAATGGCTATGTGTGCTTTCACATGGCTACCCACAAGTTACTGCATTCTAACTCTTGCTTTGATAAAATTAAAATAAAAATTTCACATACATTTATATATTTTTTCCAGTAAGTAAGGGACTCATAAATAATACTTATTTTAGATAAAAAACTAGGTGAATGCTATGTTAATCAGTTCAATTCAGTTCAGTAGTTCAGTTGCATCTGACTCTTTGGGACCCCATGGGCTGAAGCACACCAGTTTCTCTGGTTCCTCTGTCCATCCCAAAGTTTGCTTGGAGTTTGCTCAAACTCATGTTCATTGAGTTGGTGATGCCATCCAACCATCTCATCCTCTGTCGTCCCCGTCTCCTCCTGCCTTCAATCATTCCCAGCATCAGGGTCTTTTCCTTCACATCAGGTGGCCAAAGTATTGAAGTTTCAGCTTCAACATCAGTCCTTCCAATGACTATTCAGGACTGATTTCCTTTAGGATGGACTGATTGGATCTCCTTGCAGTCCAAGGGACTCTCAAGAGTCTTCTCCAGCACCACAAGTTCAAAAGCATCAATTCAGCACTCAGAAAAGCACTCAGCTTTCTTTATAGTCCATCTCTCACATCCATATATGACTGCTGGAAAAACTGTAGCTTTGATTAAGTGGACTTTAGTCGGCAAAGTAAAGTCTCTGCTCTTTAGTATGCTCTCTAGGTTGGTCATAGCTTTTCTTCCAAGGAGTAAGCATATTTTTATTTCATGGCTGCAGTTACCATCTGCAGAGATTTTGGAGCTCAAGAAAATTAAGTCTGTCACTGTTTCCACTGTTTCTCCATCTATCTGCCATGAAGTAATGGGACCGGATGCCATGATCTTTGTTTTCTGAATGTTGAGTTTTAAGCCAACTTTTTTGCTCTCCTCTTTCACTTTCATCAAGAGGCTCTTTTCTTGCTCTTTGATTTCTGCCTAAGGGTGGTGTCATCTGCATATCTGAGGTTATTGATATTTCTCCCGGCAATCTTGATTCCAGCTTATGCTTCATCCAACCCTGCATTTCACATGATGTACTCTTCATATAAGTTAAATAAGCAGGGTGACAGTATACCGCCTTGATGAACTCCTTTCCCAATTTGCAATCAGTCCATTGTTCTACGTCGGGTACTAAATGTTGCTTCTGACCTGCATACAGGTTTCTCAGGAGGCAGGTAATGTGGTCTGTTATTCCCATCTCTTGAAGAATTTTTCAATTTGTTGTGATCCATGCAGTCAAAAGCTTTGGCTTAGTCAATAAAGCAGAAGTAGACGGTTTTTGATTGTTAGTTCCATGAATCAAGGCAAATTGAAAGTGATAAACAGGAGATGGCAAGAGTGAAAGTCAACATTTTAGGAATCAGCAAACTAAAATGGACTGGAATGGGTGAATTTAACTCATATGACCATTATATCTACTACTGTGGTCAAGAATCCCTTAGAAGAAATGGAGTAGCCATCATAGTCAACAAAAGAGTCTGAAATGCAGTACTTGGATGCAGTCTCAAAAACGACAGAATGATCTCTGTTCATTTCCAAGGCAAACCATTCAATATCATGGTAATCCAAGTCTATACCCTGACCAGTAATGCTGAAGAAGCTGAAGTTGAACGGTTCTATGAAGACCTATAAGACCGTCTAGAATTAACACCCAAAAAAGATGTCCTTTTCATTATAGGGGACTGGAATGCAAAAGTAGGAAGTCAAGAAACACCTAGAGTAACAGGCAAATTTGGCCTTGGAGTACAGAATGAAGCAGGGCAAAGGCTAATAGAGTTCTGCCAAGAGAATGCATTGGTCATAGCAAACACCATCTTTCAACAACACAACTCTACACATGGAAATCATCAGATGGTCAACACTGATATCAGATTGATTATATTCTTTGCAGTCAAAGATGAAGAAGCTCTATAGAGTCAGCAAAAACAAGACTGGGAGCTGACCGTGGCTCAGATCATGATCTCCTTATTTCCAAATTAAGACTTAAGTTGAAGAAAGTAGGGAAAACCACGAGAGCATTCAGGTATGACTAAATCAAATCCCTAATGATTATACAGTAGAAGTGAAAAATAGATTTAAGGGACTAGATGTGATAGATAGAGTGCCTGATGAACTATGGACGGAGGTTCATGACATTGTACAGGAGACAGGGATCAAGACCATCCCCAAGAAAAATGCAAAAAAACAAAATGGCTGTCTGAGGAGGGCTTACAAGTAGCTGTGAAAAGAAGAGAAGTGAAAAGCAAAGGAGAAAAGGAAAGATATACCCATTTGAGTGCAGAGTTCCAAAGAATAGCAAGGAGAGATAAGAAAGCTTTCCTCAGTGATCATAGCAAAGAAATAGAGGAAAACAATAGAATGGGAAAGACTAGAGATCTCTTCAAGAAAATTAGAGATACCAACAGAACTTTTCATGCAAAGATGGGCTCAATAAAGAACAGAAATGGTATGGACCTAACAGAAGCAGGGACTTCCCTGGTGGCTCAGAGGGTAAAGTGTCTACTTACAGTGCGGGAGACCTGGGTTCGATCCCTGGGTCAGGAAGATCCTCTGGAGAAGGAAATGGCAACCCACTCCAGTACTCTTGCCTGGAAAATCCCATGGAAGGAGAAGCGTAGTAGGCTACAGTCCATGGGGTTGCAAAGAGTCGGACACGACTGAGTGACTTCACTTCACTAAGAGAAGCAGAAGATATTAAGAAGAGGTGGCAAGAATACACAGAAGAACTATACAAAAAAGATCTTCGTGACTCAGATAATCACGATGGTGTGATCCCTCACCTAGAACCAGACATCCTGGAATGTGAAGTCAAGTGGGCCTTAGGAAGCATCACTATGAACAAAGATAGTGAAGGTGATGGAATTCCAGTTGAGCTATTTCAAATCCTAAAAGATAATGCTGTGAAAGTGCTGCACTCAATATGCCAGCAAATTTGGAAAACTCAGCAGTGGCCACAGGACTGGAAAAGGTCAGTTTTCATTCCAATCCCAAAGAAAGGCAATGCCAAAGAATGCTCAAAGTACTGCATGATTGTAGTCATCTCAAATGCTAGCAAAGTAATGCTCAAAAGTCTCCAAGCTAGGCTTCAACAGTAAGTGAACCATGAACTTCCAGATGTTCAAGCTGGTTTTAGAAAAGGCAGAGGAAGCAGAAATCAAATTGCCAACATCTCCTGGATTACCAAAAAAGCAAGAGGGTTCCAGAAAAACATCTATTTCTGCTTTATTGACTATGCCAAAGCCTTTGACTGTGTGGATCACAATAAACTGTGGAAAATTCTGAAAGAGATGAGAATACCAGACCACCTGACCTGCCTCTTGAGAAATCTGCATGCAGGTCAGGAAGCAATAGTTAGAACTGGACATGGAACAACAGACTGGTTCCAAATAGGAAAAGGAGTACGTCAAGGCTGTATATTGTCACCCTGCTTATTTAACTTCTATGCAGAGTACATCATGAGAAACGCTGGGCTGGAAGAAGCACAAGCTGGAATCAAGATTGCTGGAAGAAATATCAATAACCTCAGACAGGCAGATGACACCACCCTTATGGCAGAAAGTGAAGAAGAATTAAAGAGCCTGGTAATGAAAGTGAAAGAGGAGAGTGAAAAGTTGGTTTAAAGCTTAACATTCAGAAAACAAAGATCATGGCATCTTGTCCCATCACTTCATGGCAAATAGATGGGGAAACAGTGGAAACAGTGACAGATTTATTTTTTGGGGGGTCCAAAATTTGGAGATGGTGACTGAAGCCATGAAATAAAAAAGATGCTTACTCCTTGGAAGAAAAGCTATCCAACGTAGATAGCATATTAAAAAGCAGAGACATTACTTTGCCAACAAACGCCTGTCTAGTCAAGGCTATGGTTTTTCCAATAGTCATGTATTGATGTGAGAGTTGGACTATAAAGAAAGCTGAGTTGCAGAAGAATTGATGCTTTTGAACTGCGGTGTTGGAGAAGACTCTTGAGAGTCCCTTGGATTGCAAGAAGATCCAACCAGTCGATCCAAAATGAAATCTGTCCTGAATGTTCATTGGAAGGACTGATGTTGAAGCTGAAACTCCAGTACTTTGGCCACCTGATGCGAAGAGCTGACTCATTTCAAGAGACCTTGACGCAGGGAAAGATTGAATGTGAGAGGAGAAGGGGATGGCAGAGGATGAGATGGTTGGGTGGCTTCACTGACTCAATGGACATGAATTTGAGTAAACTCTGGGAGTTGGTTAAGGACAGGGAGGCCTGGCGTGCTGCAATCCATGGGGTCGTAAAGAGTTGGACATGATTGAGTGACTGAACTGAACTGAACTAAATTTTTTTTTTTTAAGTCTTTTGCTTTTTCTATGATCAAACAGGTGTTGGGAATGGATTTTGGCTGTGTTAATAATATATTATAAATTAAAAAAGAAAATTGGATGGTAATGTAGCTTTAATAAGTATATGTATCTATTTAATATTAAATTGTGTTTCTAATTGCCTCCTTAGCAAAAAGGTTATCATTCATGAAGATTCATCAAATGAATTTTATCCAAATATCCTAGACAGACAAGAGTAATGGATTTCTAGTAATGTGGTGATTGATGATTAATTTTAGTTATTGAATGTCTTTTCCCAAAATTATACTGTAGAGTCTCATCTTTGGATAATAAAGAGCCATAGCTGTAATAGATTTTCTCTTTATAATTTGGATTGTTCCACCTAATAGCCTGAGATATTCAGCTGATTACAGGTAAATTTCCTTTGGGTCAATAGCTTCATTGACTATGTGGGCAGGTACTACCAACGTTGAATTCTATCTTGAATTTAGATAACTCTTAGTCTAACACTGTACTAAGGTTTTTAAAATATTCTTTAAAAAATATTCCTTAAAACTATAACCAGGTGTTTAAAAACAGAAATGAACACATTTTCAGGCTGAGACTGCTACTCAGCTATCTGTAGCTAACAATAACTCATTTTTAAGTAATATTTTGTATGATCTTCTTTGATAACACAATCATTTAATAAAATCAGCCTTGTGTATTTTGGTTTCAGAGCTTTCATTCCTCATTTTCATTGAACATATCTTTATGACTAATGTCACTCTAAAGTGAGCTGAACTAAGAAGAATATAATTTTTTGAATTGGTAAAAAAATTTTCAAACTTTAGGATTTTAAGGCTTTTCTACATTTTCCAGTTTCATCATGAAAAACAAATGCCCAAACCCCCTTTGCAATGATATTGACCTATTAAGATGCACAAATTAAAATAATTTCTAAAATTGGGATATGATAATTATCTTGTTAATTGAAGAAAACTACAGTCAAGATAAATGTGGGTTCTGCTAGTCTTTGTTTCTTTTTCAAATTGTTGTTATAAAAATCTTTAAAAATATTTCAATATGGAAAATTAGAAGATTCACAATCAGTTGTTTATTTTGTGATTAGTACCCTTGATTAAAATATCTATTTTCAGTGCTCATGTTAGATTATATTGTTGTCTAAAAAAATTTAAAAATTGCTTTGGATTATGATTAATAGTCAAAGGTTATTTTCAGTACTACAATTATGCTATAATGGCTAAAATTGAATGGATTGTACATACCCAGTGTTGGAAATGGTGTGGAGAAATTGATAGTCTCATACATTGATGTTAGGAATAAACAATGGCATTGAATACGACAAGTTGGAAGAGTTTGATAGTGGTTTGGTAAATTTATTCATATACCTACTTTATGACCTTTTCTGGCTCAGACGGTAAAGCGTCTGCCTACAATGCAGGAGACCTGAGTTCCATCCCTGGGTTGGGAGGATTCCCTGGAGAAGGAAATGGCAACCCACTCCAGTACACTTGCCTGGAAAATCCCATGGATGGAGGAGCCTGGTAGGCTACAGTCCATAGGGTCGCAAAGAGTCACACAAAACTGAGCTACTTCACTTCACTTTCACTTTACTCTACAAGGTAGCAATTTCACTACTGGGTACTTAATCCAAGAAGAATAAAAACTTTGGGTCACAAAAACATGTCCTATAATATTTATATTTGCTTTGTCCTATAATAGCTCAAACTGAATATAACCTGCACACTCATCTCAGGTGAATGGCTTCTAATCATGTTACAGTATATGCATACCTGGAGTATTACCCCATAATGAGAAGGAATGAATGATTGATATACACAACAGCATCTATGAATGCCTACAAGCAATAAATGCTGGAGAGGGTGTGGAGAAAAGGGAACCCTCTTACACTGTTGGTGGGAATGCAAACTAGTACAGCCACTATGGAGAACAGTGTGGAGATTCCTTAAAAAACTGGAAATAGAACTGCCTTATGACCCAGCAATCCCACTGCTGGGCATACACACCGAGGAAACCAGAATTGAAAGAGACACGTGTACCCCAATGTTCATCACAGCACTGTTTATAATAGCCAGGACATGGAAGCAACCTAGATGTCCATCAGCAGATGAATGGATAAGAAAGGTGTGGTACATATACACAATGGAGTACTACTCAGTCATTAAAAAGAATACATTTGAATCAGTTCTAATGAGGTGGATGAAACTGGAGCCTATTAATCAGAGTGAAGTAAGCCAGAAAGAAAAACACCAATACAGTATACTAACGCATATACATGGAATTTAGAAAGATGGTAACAATAACCGTGTATACGAAACATCAAAAGAGACACTGATGTATCAGATCAGACCAGATCAGATCAGTCGCTCAGTCGTGTCTGACTCTTTGCGACCCTATGAATTGCAGCACGCCAGGCCTCCCTGTTCATCACCAACTCCCGGAGTTCGCTCAGACTCACGTCCATCGAGTCAGTGATGCCATCCAGCCATCTCATCCTCTGTCGTCCCCTTCTCCTCTTGCCCCCAATCCCTCCCAGCATCAGAGTCTTTTCCAATGAGTCAACTCTTCGCATGAGGCGGCTAAAGTACTGGAGTTTCAGCTTTAGCATCATTCCTTCCAAAGAAATCCCAGGGCTGATCTCCTTCAGAATGGACTGGTTGGATCTCCTTGCAGTCCAAGGGACTCTCAAGAGTCTTCTCCAACACCACAGTTCAAAAGCATCAATTCTTCAGTGCTCAGCCTTCTTCACAGTCCAACTCTCACATCCATACATGACCACAGGAAAAACCATAGCCTTGACTAGATGAACCTTTGTTGGCAAAGTAATGTCTCTGCTTTTGAATATGCTATCTAGGTTGGTCATAACTTTCCTTCCAAGGAGTAAGCGTCTTTTAATTTCATGGCTGTAGTCACCATCTGCAGTGATTTTGGAGCCCCAGAAAAATAAAGTCTGATGTATAGAACAGTCTTTTGGACTCGTTGGGAGAGGGAGAGGGTGGGATGATTTGGGAGAATGGCATTGAAACATGTATAATATCATATATGAAACGAGTCGCCAGTCCAGGTTCGATGCACGGTACTGGATGCTTGGGGGTGGTGCACTGGGACGACCCAGAGGGATGGTGCGGGGAGGGAGGAGGGAGGAGGGTTCAGGATGGGGAACATGTGTACACCTGTGGCAGATTCATGTTGATACATGGAAAAACTAATACAATATTGTAAAGTTAAAAATAAAATAAAATATATATATTAAAAAAATAAAAATAGAAAAAAACAGACATTGCCTTGGGCAAAAGAAGCAGAAAGATTGAAAAAAATAGAGAGTGTACTATATATTTCCACTCCTATGAACTTGCAGGATACACAAACTGAAGAATGGTGATATAAATCAGAACTAAACCTGCCTGGAGGAAGTGGGGGAATAAATTGGAAAGGGGCATGAGAAAAATTTATAGGGTAATGGAATTGCTCTGTATCAAGAAACACTATCTGCATGTATGACCACATTTGTCAACATTCAATAAACAGTATAATTAAAACCAGTAAATATTATTGTATGTAAATTGAATTTAATAAAAATAATAAAAAAGTGGAAACTGACATCTATTATTATTTAAAATAATTGGCTAGTGTTGAATTTAAAATAACTGCAAATTTATATGGAAAGATCTATTTCACATCAAAAATGTGACCTTGGTGACAATACAATTTACTCTCTAAATTAGGGCATTTGTGAGAGTAAAAGGTATATTATCCATAGTTTTGCTGTGTTAAAATGAGTAAATCAGAACTTTGCTAGGAATCAGGAAGTATGGTTATGACTCATTTACAAAAACTGTGACTTCAAGGTCTAGAGAAAAATTGCTTGTAGAGGTAGACTCACTGCCTGATTATTTATATCTTCGGAAAGTTCAAGGGCAGCTTAGAATTTCCAGGAACTGTCTGTCAGTAGGATGATGGCATTGAGACCTTCTGTATTCACAACTTACCGTTTATATGGTGTGAATCAGACACATTCAGTGATGTCTACAAACCTCATGATTCTGTTACTGAAATAACTGAAGCTGTCTTACTCTGTTCATCTCTCATCCACACTTACATCTGAGCTCACATAATTGTTAGATTAATGCCTGGTTCACACTCCAGACTTTCCCAGAACACACATGGAGCTATTCCTCAAGTTGGAGTGCTAGTCTAAAGAAAGTGATTTATCTCTCAATCAATGATTAGTACATGCTGGTATTTTCCCCAAAGTCAGACTTTAACAGAAATATTTACAGGATGGATTGGGGATGGCAAAAAGTAGAATTATAAAGAAATATGAATCAGAAAGGGATTTCTGGTGAAGGTGATATTCGAACTGAGTTTTTAGGGATACATTTGCATTATATGTATAATGCAATATACATTTCCCAGGTAGTTTAGATGGTAAAGAAAGTGAAGTCGCCCAGTCGTGTCCGATTCTTTGCGACCCTGTGGACTGTAGCCTACCAGGCTTCTCCGTCCATGGGATTCTCCAGGCAAGAATACTGGAGTGGGTTGCCATTTCCTTCCCCAGGGGATCTTCCCGACCCAGGGATCAAACCTGGGTCTCCCGCATTGGAGGCAGATGCTTTAACCTCTGAGCCACCAGGGAAGCCCAGATGGTAAAGAATCTGTCTACAATGCAGGAGACTTGGGGTCAGTCTCTTGGTTGGGAGGATCCCCTGGGCAAAGGAATGTATGTGAGAGAGTCAATGCCTAGGCAGGTTGATAAGAAGTCCAGGGTCCCCAAGGAGGAGAAAAGGGTCTGGGGCTCTCAAAGAGGAGATAGGGGTCTAGAATTCTCAAGGAGGAGGGAAGGACAAACAGTTTTTTGTTTTTTTTTTCTACATTCCTTAGTAAGGATTATATAACAACAATGTATCCTGCTTGAGGATAGTTTCTCCTTCTTGAAAACCTTCTGACTAATCCTGTTATCTTAAGATGTATATTAGGGGAGTGGGTCTGGTAAGATCTTTTTATTGTTAGTTCTAATCCTGTCATCTTAAAATATAAATTGTTGGAGTGGGTCTAGTAAGATCTTTACAACCTTGAGACATTCTTTTGATTTATTGCAATAACCAATTAAAAAAGTATATAACTCCCTTGCTAACACTAGGAGGGGGGGACTCTCTGTCCCCCTTCTGATGTCTATGTCAGAAGCTTTCTCTGTCCATTTTCTTACTTAAAAAAACTCTGCTACACAAAAGCTCTTGAGTGATCAAGCCTGGTCCCTGGTTCCAAAGCTAAATCTTCTTCGGAGATCACGAATCCGAAAGCTATCAAATTCACCATAAGCTATCAAATGGCTACTAATTTCACTGTTATTGCCTGGAGAATTGCATGGACAGAGGAGAAGCCTGGTAGGCTACAGTCCATGACGTCACAAAGTGGGTCAAGACTGAGCAACTAACACACACACACAGACACACGCATGCATTATATAGGCAGATAAAAGCTTCTACCTATTTCTTTGTAATAATCACAGTAGAACCTTTAGTTGCCATGCTAGCTATCTGACTGCCCCCAGATTATCATGCTGTGAGGTAGCCCAAAGTACCACCTTTAGAAGGACCACGTGGAGAAACTCAAACACTGCAAAAAGTGGTTTCCCTTATACCAGGTAAGTCCCAATGTTCTAGCTGCAGCCTCCCTCTGACTGAAACCTCATATAGGACTTAATGCCAGACCACCTTCTGAATTCCTGGCCCCTAGAAACCATGAAAGATAATAAGGTATTGTTTGAAATCAGTTAGTTTGGGGATGATTTGCTATGTAGCATTGAAGCTCCAATCGTTTGGGCACCTGATGTGATGAGACGACTCATTGGAAAAGACCTTGATGCCAGGAAAGATTAAAGGCAGGAGGAGAAGAGGATGACAGAAAATGAGATGTTTGAATGGCATCATTGACTCAGTGGACATGTTTGAGCAAGCTCCGGGATATGGTGAAGGACCGGGAAGCCTGGCATGCTGCAGTCCACAACATTGCAGAGAGTCAGACACAACTTAGCGACTGAACAAATAGATAACTGGAAAAATATGGTAAAACATAAACCACAGGAAGAGAAATTTGACCTAAGTTTAATATTAATAAGCAATGAAGGACCACAAAAAGTTTGGGTAGAAGAATAATAAGATTAATGTGATATTTTATAACGTTCAGACAAATGGCAGTGTTCAGGATCACCTGAGAACAGGGATGCCTGGAAGTAGAGAAATGATCTCAGAGTGTTCTGAGAACCAAATGAACAGTCTTTGGCAAGGCTGAGAATTTGCTATTTACAGGAACATATCTCTTTTTAAAGGTAGAATTGTTTTAGGAAAGTTGCATATGTTGATTTGGGGAATTTATTCATGTTTTAAAAGTCTTGACCTCTTAATGAACATCCTACTGAGTCATCTTCTGAAAAATGTATTTGCTTCCTTATAATTCTGTTTTATAAATGTGGGCATTCATTAATTGGTTCAATAACCTTATTTATTAGTCATTTGTTCATTATTTTTAAATCTCCATTTAGCACTGCTACTGTGTGGAAACCAAGAGATTTCATTAACGTTACATGATATAAAATTGATGAGCTAACATCAAACTTTTCCCTAAAAACTTACTTAAAGTAGAAAGCTGTACTATAAATTTGAGCAATCAGTGCACTTCACAACATAGGACGCTTTAGTCAAACACCATTTTGCTATCGTTGTTCAGTTGCTATGTCATGTCAGATTCTTGGTGACCCCATGCACTGTAGTCTACCAGGCTCCTCTGTCCGTGGGGAGTTCCAGGCAAGGATACTGGAGAGGGTTGCCATTTCCTTCTCTAGGGGATCTTCCTGGACCAGGGATTAAACCCATTTCTCCTGCATTGGCAGGCAGATTCTTTACTGATAAACACATCAATTACATCAAAGTGGTGAACCTTTGATACATATTATTGCTGATGCTTGATAAAACTCTCTGTGAAGCATGCAATTTTGCAGCACAGGTAACCAATGCATCAGTTTTCCTCCCTCTAATTGATGATTCCTTCTATTTATTACCTTAGAAAGAGAGGGGTTGTCTCATTGCTCATGCCCTCATTGTGTCTGGAATGTGGCTGCTCCCACACAACACGCTTACCCTGTTCTCTGCTCTACCATAAACCATCGCTCACTTCCCTCCTGCTCACCCACTGAAGCTGCTCAACCAACAACTCTTCATCTTGGCTTTTTCCTGTCTTTGGGGGAGCGCTGAGAGGAATACATGGAGTGGGCTATGCTTCTCTTCATTTCCTGGTGTTTTCTTCTCTAGAACTCTATTACTGAAAGCTCTAGAAAGTATCAGGCTCTAGCAAATGGTACCAAGAGAAACATTTAAACCAGGAGAGAAATATTTTAAATTGCACATCAAATAATTGATTACTTGTGCCTCAGAAGCTGTATTTTATGTTCAGAGTGTTCTAGAATATCTACCCTGGTCTTTTCTCTGTTTCTGTCTTTGAGAGTGATTCTCTCCTTTTTCTGGGAAAGATGGAAGGCAGGGAGAAGGGGATGGCAGAGGAAGAAATGATTCGATGGCATCACTGACTCAAAGGACCTGAGTTTGAGCAAGCTCCAGGAATTGGTAATGGACAGGGAAGCCTGGCGTGCTACAGTCCATGGAGTCTCAAAGAGTCGGACACCACTGAGTGACTGAACTGAACTGATTTCCTTTTTCTAATCTCCACCATCCAAGGCTTACTCTTCTTTCTGGAAATTCTACTCATGGCCCATACATTAAGTCCAGCCTCTTGCTTTATACTTTTCAAAGTCAAGACGATTTCTGCCAACCCTTAGACGTGGGTCAGAGCTCTCCAAGTTCCCTTCCCCATTTATTCTCCAGTATAAATTGCAGACATTTTATTCTTTGGATTATAGAATCTCCTCTCCCTCCACCCCATTTCTCAAGGTCAAATATTAATTGTCAGAAATTCTATACGCTAGCTCTTAACACCAAGGAACAGAAACATTCTTAAGTGCATTTAAGTTGAAGATGCTACTTCACATTATTTTGCAAGCAGTATTAATTCACACAGCTCAATCTTTTCCTCCATCCTTTCCATATTTTATCCCATCAGGTCTATTTAAGAATTAGAATCGGTCTGGAGGGAAGTTGAATTTTTTTAAATGGCTCTTCTCTTTAGGTACAGAAAATATTTAGGGAAATCTAGAAATTAGCTACATTAAATATATCAAAGAAACACAACTGTTCTTTGTCTGGGGGAAAGGGAAGGATAGATTTAGTTTTCCATAAAATAGAAGAAGTCCTTGAGTAACTTGTAAATATTTTTGCTTAATGCATTTAATAATAAAGCTTAGTGCAGAATTGCTTAGCATCCTATTTTGCTTCATTTATTCATTACAGTAGAAAATATTAAATAACTAAGTGTTTGCTGAGAGCATTTCTGGGTTTCCCAGGTGGTGCTAGTGGTAAAGAACCCACCTGCCAGTGCAAAACACATAAGAGAAGCAAGCTCAATTCCTGGATCACGGAGATCCCCTGGAGGAGTGCATGGAAACCCACTCCAGTATTCTTGCCTGGAGAATCCCATGGAAGGAGGGGCCTGGCGGGCTACAGTTCACAGGGTCGCAAAGAGTCAGCTACTCCTGAAGCGATTGAGCATGCACAAGAGCATTTCTGACTCCCCAAAATGTAGCTGTTGCAAACCCAAAAATGACTGGAATGTTTGAGAAAGAAAAAGAAGGCCAGTATGGCTGGAGTCTAATGGATATTTTCCCAATGCTTTTATGTTAGAAAATTAAGAATGGAGAAGATGGGTATGTCTCATATTCACAATTTTGTATTCTTACTTAGGAAAAAAAAAAAGATCAGGAGAGATCTTCATTCTTTTTCTAAGTAAGAATACAAAATTGGATATGGAAAGAACCATCACAATATTGTAAAGTACTTATCATCCAATCAAAAATAAGATATTAGAAAAAAATGGAGATTAGAAGGATGTTTTAGATCTTTCTTCTCTTGACCACTAGCTATGTCCAGGACCCTTCCCTTGTCAGAGAGAACTGGAGAGGTAAGAGAACAATTACAGAGGAGATTTAGAATATTTTGCACCCTTTTAGAAATAAGGAATAAGAGGAAATCTTTTTGGCTTTTTCACCTGGGAATTTGACCTGGTTTTCTGACATGTCACTGTGGTTCACCTTTGAGGTGCTGATGTTGAACGCAGTCCTTCAGCTAATATCTTATTTTCTCCTTTCTGGGGAAGCCAGCCTATAAGGTGTTTAGTGGCTTAGGTGGAACAGCAGGAGGAATTTACTAATAAAAGATTTTGGAAGAAGAAGTAAGAGAGAGAGGCTGGCATGATTTTTAGTGGCAGCATGCAAAGTGTCCCCCTGGAGGGAATGGCCGTCTCCTGCCAATCACAAAGATTCTCCCAGCTGTCAATCACCATGCTGCCTAGACTCCGCCAACTCAAGGAACTTGCATATTCTGTGCTGGAGGCTTTTTTTTTTTTTTTTTTTTTAAGCATCATGAAAGTACATAAAAGTATTGTTAAACTTATGGAAATAAATAACCTACTTGCTTGATGAATTTGCAACCAAATAAAGCGTATTCTCCTTCTCAAATTCTTTCAGATGTTTTAGTTACTTTTCATATACTTTATACTTCAGGATGGATATATGTGTGTAGGAGTCTCTGAAGTAAAGTGATCTTTGTACTTTTTAGGAACCTTACAGAAAATAAAATAATTGTTAGATTTTCATTGAGGTCATGACTTGACTTTCAGTGACTCAAATCATCACTTACACACACACACACACACACACACACAATGTGAGTTTCATGGGAAAACTTTTACAGCTTATAAATATCTTAAATACAGAATATTTCAACTGTAAAATGTATGTAGTTGGAAATATTCAATTCCAAGTTTTTGTTTCAGTGAAACAATCAAATACAGAGACCTATATATATATAATAGCCAAATTCCAAGTATTTATCATATTTACAGAGAAAAGATAGATGCTAACTTGAGGGGCTATAAAACAGATAGAATTACCAAGTCAGAACATATTGTAGGAGGTAAAATAGAATGAGACACCTCTAAAACTCTTTTTGGGTGGGCTGTTTACTCTGCTCAGAGTGGAGATTCAGGAGATATGACTTTCCTCTGGACAGAAAGGAAGAGTCTACTCTCTTTCCCTCTTTCTCAATCAGCCATTAACATAGAATTGAGCATGACGCTGGCTTCTTTCCTTACTCCCATTCATTTTACTGAAATGTGCATCTGAAGGTGAAGGTTTCCCACTTTGCACCTCCTCAGAGGCTCTCAGACCCTTGGCTCTGTTGTGGTTACTTAACTCACGGTGGTGTCAATATTGGATTCCATCTTTCCATCTATATTTATGTGATTCAAAAATGTATTACCTCTATAATCTAAATAACTCCATAATTAGCAGATGTATAATCATATGTTACATACAGGTAAACCAGATGATGGGAAAAAGCCAAAAACCTAGTATTTGAAAAAATATCAACCAATGTGAAAAAACACCGGCAAGATTAAACTCTTATAATGCACAGAAATCTCATGGAAAAGTCAAGTTGCTTATTTTTCCACAATTTAAATAAAACTGCTAACATATCTTTAATTAAATTTATTTTTATTCTTCTTCTGAGTGAGTTCAGACATTCCAATATGTATCTGTGAACACAGCCTAAGGAGTAAACACAATTTTGTCTGTTGACATAGAGAAAATGAGTCCTTGCTAGTACCAATCATATCCTCCAATTCAATAACCCTTCTCCTTTCACCTCAAGAACATAGCACAAAAAAGAGGCTATCAGCCTATCTTCAGTGAATGTTTTGCATTATGTGCAATTAAAAAAAAAATCCAAAACTATCATCTATCTATCCACCTACCTATCTTTCTTTATTTCTCTATTCACACTTTAAATATGCCTAATGACCCTGCTCCTAAGGCAGAGTTTTATTTTCAAAGCAATTGGAATAAACATATTTCTAGAACATTACTCTCATTTGATGTTAAATGAAGTAGTTAAGGAAGGAAATGTTTTTAACAGGTAATTTGCTTGGTATAGTTCTAATACAAGGCTGTATGTAATTGGAAGCTTAATAAATTACTTGGATTAGTTCTATCCTGCTAGAGAGCACTTCTTCTGTTTGCTATTTCACACTTTTTGAGTTTAAGGTTAGGCAGATGCCTGCTCTTCATATTACAAAAATGTTGAACTAAGTCCAGTATAACTTTTGTTGGAAGATAATTCTCCATGATATTTTCCACAGTTTTTCACATCTTCAGAACAGAAGCACTGACAATCTTTCATATCAGCTATTTCCCAAATATATTTGTGTAGCAAGCAACCCTGGAGAGAGAAATAACTTCCCCTCTGGAGCAAAGGTCAGGTTTCCTTGCAGCTCATTCTATTAAAGATCGAAGTTTTCTAAGCTTGAGATCCCTCCGCTATGATGTAGATCCTCTGCAAGCACAGCATCCACTTGGGCCCCTCTATTTCACCCCATGAAACTTGGAGAGCAAAAGGAACACACACAAGCATGAGGCACCTGCTTCCTGCTGTGCTGTGAAAGTTCTTTGTTTCCGTCCCAGGAGTCTTGGGTCTCTGGTCAGCTTCTGTGAAAATAAAACTGGCTAACTTGTGATTATTCAAGTAGAGTAAAATCTCAGGGCCTTCAGAGGTCTTCCCTGACACACTTCTGATAGGAGAAACTGAACCATGTAGTAAGACATTTTGCCAGGAAAAAAGAAAATTTAAGGGGTCTCTGATAAAGTCTCCTTACTGCCCTTCTTTGTAAGTAAACAGTCAATTCACTTGCTTTTCTTTGTTTTTGTTTTTTTTTTTTTTAAATAGTCAACAAAACTTGGGTTAAGGAAGAACAAGAAAGGTAAAAGAGGAAAATGAAGGTTCAGAAAGGTCTCAGAAGTGGGGGCCAACTCCCAGGTGTACAATGCTAGCCATTAAATATTAATAGATAGAAATCCATATATGACTTCTCACAGAAAGAGACATGAGGTTTTATTCAATAAATATCTTGCCCACATTTTATTATTATCAGCCTTTTTTTTTTTAATGGAAAGGCAAATATATGCTATATCATCAGTGCATTTGGGGCTTCCCTAGTGGCTCAGATAGTAAACGATCTGCTAGCAAAGCAGGAGACCTGGTTTGATGCCTGGGTTGGGAAAATCCCTTGGAGAAGGAAATGGTAACCCACTCCAGTATACTTACCTGGAGAATTCCATGGAGGGAGCCTGGTGGGCTACAGTCGATGGAGTCACAAAGAGTCAGAAGCCACTAAGTGACTAACACTTTATTTTAGCAGTACATTTGATATGTTTTCCTATAGGCTCAAGAGAAGCTTCCCAGGTTGTGCTGGTGGTAAAGAACGTGTCTGCCAATGCTGGAGACATAAGAGATGTGGGTTCCAATCCCTGGATTGGGAAGTTTTCCTGGAGGAGGGCATGGCAACCCACCCCAGTATTTTGCCTGGAGAATCCCATGGACAGAGGAGACAAGTGGCCTACAGTCCATAAGGTTGCAAAGAGTTGGACACTACTAAGGGGTGTATAGATATAGTTTCTGCTTTCAAGTTTGGATGAATTAGTTCTCAGTAATTGATTTCTTCCATCCTTACTTTTGTTCCATTCACCCTGTTTCAATATACTTGGTAGTAAACAGTTAGTTTTAAAGATACCTTGTCATTTTGATGTACCAAAGACAGAAGCTGTTTAAGTTGGAAGTTTTATATGTCAATGTATGACTAAAATGCCACGATCACTCCTGTTTTACATGACAGAAAGTCTCCAAATAACAAAGCTTCATTAGTTAAGTTAATATACATGAAAGAAATTTGTTTTTTAGCCAATATTAGTTTATGTGTCTCAAGTACAGAAACTGACAGTAACCCTTATGATTCATTTTCAATGACGGTTTTGTTTCTAGTGGAAATACTTTGTAAAATGTATTGATGAACTCAAGATCCACTATAAACGGATCACTCAACACAGAAAGCTCACTGGTCTGTAATTCAAAGAAGCAGAAACTGACAGATGGGCACACAGTTTATCTACTATTTAGAAGGGCAAGGACTAGTTTGATATATTTCCTTCTTAAGCTGCACTGAAAATAAAATTAATTGTACTGTACAAAATCAGAATTGTGTCCTAATGCAGAATAATTTTTAAGTTACATTCTTATCTCAAATTAGATAAAAGGAAAAAATACATGAGTCATATACTCCTTAAAAATTAAAATGACCACAGGGTACCAATGTCCACAATTGTCCTTTTTGAAGGTGTTTGAATATATTTTACTTCTTGGGTGGTTTAAGACTGTTTTTAGTTGTTTGAGAATATTTGAAACTAACACATCATCATGGGTGTCCTGCCATTACTGTGGCATACTGATCACAGTTCAATGGTTTGTATTCCAATTAGGAACTGAGTTTGTTTTTGTTTGTTTAAACTGATCTATTACATTTTTTATTCTGCAATTCTTGAGTAGAGCAGCATCCAATATGACAAATAGAAAGTTGCGCCCAAGAGTTGTAAAATGCATTTGTTTGCTTTTTAGTCTTTCTCCTTCTTGTTTGTAAACCCCAAGAATTTTTTATGGGTCATTTTTAGAGTTCGATCAGAAAAAGAGACCCCAGAGGCTATGTATGTTATAAGGGATTTGACTTTACACAAGTGTGGGGCTAGTTACACCATATATGTGCTGCTGATGTTTCTCTAAGAGATACTGGGCTGAAGTCCATAGGGTTGGTAGTCTGGAAGGGAAAATGCAAACAGTGAGGGACTCATGGATAAAGCTGAACCAGAAATGATGGGGCAAAATGGAATTAGAATGTACTGGCACCTACATTGATCTCTCACTGTTTCCCAGACTCCTGCTTCCCTGGTGGGGTGTCCTGTGGGAGAAGCTCTTGTGCTCAGGGAGTTCAGTGCAACTTGCGGTGGGGGGTGGTGGGGTGGTGGGATGGTGGTGGGGGGGTGGGGTGGGAGGTGGGGGGAAGCACTGGAGAGGCTGATCCAGCAGGTCTGGCATGAGCTGAAGGAGCTGTGGGCAGAGGTCTCCTGGCGTGAAGCAGGTGAGCATGGGTGAGCAAGGGCGATGATCAGCTGCCCAAGGTGCTCCTCTCTGAGCACAGGAACACACTGCTGCCTCACTTCCACTTTGCAGATATCATGCAGAATGTCCCAGTTAGCCTCACACTAAGTCTTGAGAGTCCCTTGGACTGCAAGGAGATCCAACCAGTCCATCCTTAAGGAGATCAGTCCTGGATGTTCATTAGAAGGACTGATACCGAAGCTGAAAACTCCAATACTTTGGCCACCTGATGCGAAGAGCTGACTCATTTGAAAAGACCCTGATGCTGGGAAAGATTGAGGGCAGGAGGAGAAGGGGACGACAGAGGATGAGATGGTTGGATGGTATTACTGACTCAATGGACATGAGTTTGAGTGGACTCCGGGAGTTGATGATGGACAGGGAGGCCTGGGATGCTGCGGTTCATGGGGTCGCAGAGTCAGACATGACTGAGCTACTGAACTGAACTGAGCTCAGAATTGTGCAGAGACGGCAATCCTGGAGAATAGCGTTTTCCAGTGGACGACACACTTCAAGTCCATCACCATCAGACACCTAACCAACTACTCCTCATCATAATTGAAATACAGGCTGGACTTCCGTGTCTTTCAACTCTATTCTAAAACTTTGAAAAAAAAATTTTGACAGTTTGGCTGTTCCTATCTGTGTCAAATGAGCATAACTCTTATCTATGTTAAATAAACCTTCTGCTTTAGAAATGGCCCTGTATTACTTTGATTTATTCTATGACCTTGCACATAGTGAATTTAAAGCTGAGCTTCAGTTTCCTGACTGAGTGCTAAGTAGCTTCAATCGTGTCCAGCTGTTTTGCGACCCCATGGACTGTAGCCGTCCAGGCTCCTCTGTCCATGGGATCCTGTAGGCAAGAATACTTGAGTGGTTTGCTGTGCTTTCAGGGGGTCTTCCCTACCCAGGGATCCAGCTGCTGTCTTTTACCTCTTCTGTATTGGCAGGCGGATTCTTTAACATTCAGATGGACTCAGTTTCTTAGGTAGTAAAAGCGATGCAAAAATGGCTTTTGGTGGTACTGCTCCACCACTGACTAGGTATGCCACTCTGAGGTAGTTTTCTCATCTCTGTGAGCCTTCCTTTCTTCATTTGTTAACAAAATGAGTACAGAAAGGTTCAGTGGTCATAGGCACACTGTTTTGGAAAGATTTTCTAAAATCCCTAATCAGTAAAATAGCTCTTGGAGACTTCTCCTGTGAAAGAACATTTAAAAATTCTCAACTAAGATCTTTCAGTGGTTAATGTTGATGTCTGTCACTCACTGAAAAGTGATCAGCAGTGTTGCTTTGCTGTGTGCATGGTATCTCTATCACATCCTATCATAGTGTTTCCGTGAGAATTTGTATGACATTGAAATGAATTCATTTTATGACCCAATTCATTGTAGGTGGAAATTTTGTTAGTTCGTTCTGAGCCTCAGCTGGTGAGCTTTGTATCTTTCCTCTCAACATTCAGTGATTACATGACCATGTATAAATATGCAGTTATGAATATTTTATGTAATTTAATCCTTTGGTTCTGTTATTGCAATATTCAGTATTTATTATTTGTTTAGTTTATTGTGTTTTTTAAATTAATGTGCTTGCATATTGGCTCCACCAGGGGTATCATGATATGAAGAAACAAGATGAACTAATAATTTGGAAAACTCTTTTATTTCAGAGTTGCCTAATTAAAACCAGTTGTGGAGGTGGAAAGAAAATTGATGATTATAATGTGTGTTTGTTGGAGGGATAATTAAGATTCTTTGGGAACTAAAGAGAGTCTTTCAATTCTGACAGGGAAGAATTTCAGAGAGTGACACTTGAGCCATTATTAACACTGCTGAACATGTATGTGCATTTTGAGAAAGAAATACAAATAAAACAGAAGACTTTAAGCCCAAAATGAAAAATCTAAATGTACCGGGGTCCCTGGATTGAATCTTGAAGCAGAGAAAAAATGTTTTTGGAAAATAGATGAAATCTGTATAAAATTTATATTTCGGTTGAGCATTATATATCTATACTGTTTTGAGGGGGGAGTTGAGAAATATATTGTAAAAGTATAAGGTATTAATAATGGGGCAAATTGGGTGGGGCGGGTATCCACAAATTCTTTGTACTAACTTGGTAACTTCTGTAAATCTAAAATTATTCCAAAATAAAGGAGTTTTATTTTTAATTATTTATTAATTGAAATATAGAGCTTTTACAATGTTATATTAGTTTCATGTCTACAACAGTGATTTGATACTTTTATGGATTACATGAAATGCAAAGTTGTAAAATATTGACTATGTTCCTTTTATTGTACATTTCATCTCTGTGACTCATTATTTGATAATTTCCAGTTTATACTCTTCGCTATGTCATTCTTCCTTTGTGGTAACCACTATTCTCTGCATCGGCGAGTCTGTTTCTGTTTTGTTATATCCAAATACTATCTGCTTTCACCTATACATGAACAACAACAAAAAATAATGAACATATTAAAAGTTTTTATTTTAAAAGTTTAAAATCCTATAAGATGATGTTTAAGTGCGCTACTCAATACATCAGCAACTTTGGAAAACTTAGCAGTAGCCACAGGACTGGAAAAGTCCTTTCCATCCAAAGTTTGAAAATTGGGATTGAAAAGTTCATTTCAATCCCAAAGAGGGGCAGTGTCAAAGAATGTTCAAATTACTGTATGATTGCACTAATTTCTCATGGTAGCAAGGTCATGCTCAAAAATCTTTCAAGCTAGGCTTCATCAGTACATGAACTGAGAATTTCCATATGTACAAGCTGGGTTTCAAAGAGACAGAGGAACCAGAGATAAAATTTCCAACATTCGTTGGAACATGGAGAAAGCAGTAGAGTTCCAGAAAAAACATCTACTTCTTCATTGACTATGCTAAAGCCTTTGACTGTGTGGGTCACAACAAACTGTGGAAAATTCTTAAAGAAATGGGAGAGCCAGACCACCTTACCTGTCTCCTGAGAAGCCTCTATGTGGGTCAAAAAGTAACAGTTAGAACCAGATATGGAGTAACTGACTGGTTCAAAATTGGGAAAGGAAGATGTCAAGGCTGTATAAGCAGGCTGTCACCCTGCTTGTTTAATTTCTATGCCGAGCACATCATATGAAACCCCAGGCTGGATGAACCACAAACTGGAATCAAGATTGCTGGGAGAAATATCAACAACCTCAGATATGAGGATGATACCACTCTAATGGCAGAAATCATAGAGAAACTAAAGAGCCTCTTTTTGAGGGTGAAAGAGGAGAGTGAAAAAGCTGGCTTAAAGCTCAGCATTCAAAAAATGAAGATCATGAGATCCAGTCCCATCATTTCATGGCAAGTAGAAGGGGAAGAAGTAGAAGCGGTGACAGATTTTATTTTCTAGAGCTCCAAAATCACTGTGGAGGGTGACCACAGCCAAGAAATTAAAACAGGCTAGCACCTTGGAAGAAAAGTGATGACAAACCTAGATAATGTATTAAAAAGCAGAGATGTTACTTTGCCAAAAAAGGTCCATATTGTCAACGCTATGGTTTTTCTAGTAGTCATGTTTGGTTGTAAGATTTGGACCATAGAAAAGGTTGAGTGTTGAAGAATTGATACTTTCGAACTGTGGTGCTGGAGAAGACTTTTGAGAGTCCTTTGGACTTCAGGGAGATTAAATCAGTCAATCCTTAAGGAACTCAACCCTGAATATTCATTGGAAGGACTGATGCTGAAGCTGAAACTCCAATACTCTGGCCACCTGATGTGAAGAACAGGCTCATTAGAAAAGACTGATGCTAAGAAAGATTGAAGGTAGGAGGAGAAGGGGATGAAAGAGGATGAGATATATAGCATTACTGACTCAATGGACATGAATCTGAGCAAAATCTGGGAGACAGTGGAGGATGGGGAGCATGGTGTGTACAGTTTATGAGGTTGCAAAGAGTCAGACATGACTTAGTGATGGAACACCAACAACATTTAAAAAGTGAAGATAAACCTTTTCTTTTGCTAATAGTGGGATCATCTGCAAATACTAAAATGCTGCTCCTCTCTCTTTGAGCATTATAGTGTAGATTTTCAGGTCAATAGACACAAATCTACCACATTTTAAAATGCCTACAAGTTATTTCAAGATGTTAATTTGCATATTTTAAAGTCATTCTGTTGAATTGATTCCAATTTTTTGCCTTAACAAGTAATACTAAAAAAGGTCACTTTTTTTTCAAATATATCTTTGTACATTTATATGAACCTTATGTGTAAAATGAATGTTAATATTGCCAAAAGTAAGAATATTAACATTTTAAATGTCAAATTATTTTTCAAATGGTTGTTAGTATTTATAAATCTATCAATAGTATATAAGAGTGACAGTTCAGTCATACTAGCATTATCATTAAAAAATATTGCTATTCTATTAGAAAACAGGCAGTGTTTCCATTGTGTGATGATGGATAAGTGAATGTTAATCATGCAGCTGGGGAATGGGGCTGAGTGGTATGATGAAATCATGGGTAATTACATGAAGACAGAGGGAATGCTCTTCTTAATATTCATTTTTCAGGAAAGCTGAAATTTGGCATGGAGTCAGGTCAACCTGATATTGGTAGTCACAAAATGTTTGAATCCATATTAAGGAGACCAAATGTTTTTCAAAACCATTATAGATTTTTCAAAAAGGAAATACATACTCAGGTTTTTATTTTAGAAATGTCTATAAATGCAGTGTAAGAATATGGCTTGTGCTGTGCCTAGTCACTCAGTTGTATCTGATTCTTTGTGACCCTAAGGACTGTAGCCTTCCAGGCTCTTCTGTCCATGGGAATTCTCCAGGCAAGAATACTGGCATGGGTTAAGAATTTGACTTAAATGGTCCTAAAGCTGGAAAAATGATAATCAATTAAGAAGTTCTTGATATGATATGATATAATGCATATTAGCACTGAGGCACAGAAGTGCCTTTGAGAGAAGCATTGAAGAGAGAAGTATAGGACCTATAGGCTAATTAGACATGGCACATAAGAGAGATGGTGTAGACTGGATTTTACTAGATTGAAATCTGCTTTCTTTTTGCAAAACTAGAGACTACATGGAAAGAAGCAGATTTGGGAAACAGACAATAAATTTTGTCTTCTATACATTCCATATGAGATGCCTGTAGAATTCTAAAATGAACATGGGCAATGGATAAAATGAGATGCAGGTTTTAAGTTCTTTTTTGGCCTGGAGACATAGTTTTGAAATTTATAATGTATAGGTCAAAGGAAACTTTTTGGACTGGATAATTCTTTGCTGGGGCTTCTGTGGTAGATCAGTGGTAAAGAATCTGCCTGTCAATGCAGGAAACACAGGTACAATTCCTAGGTTGGGAAGATCCTCTGGAGAAGGAAATGACTGCCCACTCCAGTATTCTTGCTTGGGAAAACCCATGGACAGAGGATCCTGTTTGGCTACATTCCATGGGGTTGCAAAAGAGTCAGACATGTCTTAGAGACTAAACAACAACAGGAACAATTCTTTGGGGAATTTCTTTAGAACATTTTGTGTTCAAGTACTTCTTTAGAGAAATACTGAAATCTTTCTGTATTTGCCTCACCTGACTCCATTTTCAGATTTAACCAAACAACATCCATAGTTCGATATAACAGTGCTCAGTTTTTGCCTTTTTATTGAAGTGACATCACTCTACAGTACCTAGAGTTTGTGTCCTGATGCTAGTTGGAGTGGAGGTAATTTCAGGATGAGTTTTTTCCAGTGTTATGTGAAAGTGGTATCATGAACAGGCTCATGATAGCTCATCAATGATTTTTCAGGAGTTTTCGAGCTAATCGTTAAACATGATCATTATTAGAGATCAAGTAATACAATCCTATAAAGGACAGAAATAGTATGAACCTAACAGAAGCAGTTCTTCTGTATATTCTTGCCATCTCTTCTTAATATCTTCTGCTTCTGTTAGGTCCATACTATTTCTGTCCTTTATCGAGCCCATCTTTGCATGGAATGTTCCCTTTGGTATCTCTGATTTTCTTGAAGAGATCTCTAGTCTTTCCCATTCTGTTGTTTTCCTCTATGTCTTTGCATTGATTGCTGAAGAAGGCTTTCTTATCTCTCCTTGCTATTCTTTGGAACTCTGCATTCAGATGCTTATATCTTTCCTTTTCTCCTTTGCTTTTCGCTTCTCTTCTTTTCACAGCTATTTATAAGGCCTCCCCAGACAGCCATTTTGCTTTTTTGCATTTCTTTTCCATGGGGATGGTCTTGATCCCTGTCTCCTGTACAATGTCACGAACCTCATTCCATCGTTCATCAGGCACTCTATCTGTCAGATCTAGGCCCTTAAATCTATTTCTCACTTCCACTGTATAATCATAAGGGATTTGATTTAAGTCATACCTGAATGGTCTAGTGGTTTTCCCTACTTTCTTCAATTTAAGTCTGAATTTGGCAATAAGGAGTTCATGATCTGAGCCACAGTCAGCTCCTGGTCTTGTTTTTGCTGACTGTATAGAGCTTCTCCATCTTTGGCTGCAAAGAATGTAATCAATCTGATTTTGGTGTTGACCATCTGGTGATGTCCATGTATAGAGTCTTCTCTTGTGTTGTTGGAAGAGGGTGTTTGCTATGACCAGTGCATTTTCTTGGCAAAACTCTATTAGTCTTTGCCCTGCTTCATTCCGTATTCCAAGGCCAGATTTGCCTGTTACTTCAGGTGTTTCTTGACTTCCTACTTTTGCATTCCAGTCCCCTATAATGAAAAGGACATCTTTTTTGGGTGTTAGTTTTAAAAGGTCTTGTAGGTCTTCATAGAACCGTTCAACTTCAGCTTCTTCAGCATTACTGGTTGGGGCATAGACTTGGATTACTGTGATATTGAATGGTTTGCCTTGGAAACGAACAGAGATCCTTCTGTCGTTTTTGAGATTGCATCCAAGTACTGCATTTCAGACTCTTTTGTTGACCATGATGGCTACTCCGTTTCTTCTGAGGGATTCCTGCCTGCAGTAGTAGATATAATGGTCATCTGAGTTAAATTCACCCATTCCAGTCCATTTCAGTTTGCTGATTCCTAGAATATCGACATTCACTCTTGCCATCTCTTGTTTGACCACTTCCAATTTGCCTTGATTCATGGACCTGACTTTCCAGGTTCCTATGCAATATTGCTCTTTACATACCAAAGGAACATTTCATGCAAAGATGGGCTCGATAAAGGACAGAAATGGTATGGACCTAACAGAAGCGGAAGATATTAAGAAGAGATGGCAAGAATACATAGAACTATACAAAAAAGATCTTCACGACTCAGATAATCAGGATGGTGTGATCACTCACCTAGAGCCAGACATCCTGGAATGTGAAGTCAAGTGGGCCTTAGAAAGCATCACTATGAACAAAGCTAGTGGAGGTGATGGAATTCCAGTTGAGCTATTTCAAATCCTGAAAGATGATGCTGTGAAAGGGCTGCACTCAATATGCCAGCAAATTTGGAAAACTCAGCAGTGACCACAGGACTGGAAAAGGTCAGTTTTCATTCTAAGCCCAAAGAAAGGCAATGCCAAAGAATGCTCAAACTACCACACAATTGCACTCATCTCACACGCTAGGAAAGTAATGCTCAAAATTCTCCAAGCCAGGCTTCAGCAATATGTGAACTGTGAACTTCCTGATGTTCAAGCTGGTTTTAGAAAAGGCAGAGAAACCAGAGATCAAATTGCCAACATTCTCTGGATCATGGAAAAAGCAAGAGAGTTCCAGAAAAACATCTATTTCTGCTTTATTGACTATGCCAAAGCCTTTGACTGTGTGGATCACAATAAACTGTGGAAAATCTGAAAGAGATGGGGATACCAGAACACCTGATCTGCCTCTTGAGAAATCTGTATGCAGGTCAGGAAGCAATAGTTAGAACTGGACATGGAACAACAGACTGGTTCCAAATAGGAAAAGGAGTTCGTCAAGGCTATATATTGTCACCCTGTTTATTTAACTTATATGCAGAGTACATCATGAGAAATGCTGGCCTGGAAGAAACACAAGCTGGAATCAAGATTGCCGGGAGAAATATCAATAACCTCAGATATGCAGATGACACCACCCTTATGACAGAAAGTGAAGAGGAACTAAAAAGCCTCTTGATGAAGGTGAAAGTGGAGAGTGAAAAAGTTGGCTTAAAGCTCAACATTCAGAAAATGAATATCATGGCATCTGGTTCCATAACTTCATGGCAAATAGATGGGGAAACAATGGAAACAGTGATAGACTTTATTTTGGGGGGCTCCAAAATCACTGCAGATAGTGACTGTAGCCATGAAATTAAAAGGCGCTTGCTTCTTGGAAGAAAAGCTATGACAAAACTAGACAGCATATTAATAAGCAGAGATATTACTTTGCCAACAAACGTCCATCTAGTCAAGGCTATGGTTTTTCCAGTAGTCATGTAAGGATGTGAAAGTTGGACTATAAAAAAAGCTGAACACTGAAGTATTGATGCTTTTGAACTGTGGTGTTGGAGAAGACTCTTGAGAGTCCTTTGGACAGTAAGGAGATCCAACCAGTCTTTCATAAAGGAAATCAGTCATGAATGTTCATTGGAAAGATTGATGTTGAAGCTGAAACTCCAATCCTTTGGCCACTTGATGCGAAGAACTGATTTATTGGAAAAGACCTTGATGCTGGTAAAGATTGAAGGCAGGTGGAAAAGGGGATGACAGAGAATGAAACAGTTGGATGTCATCACCAACTCGATGGACATGAGGTTGAGTAAGCTCCAGGAGTTGGTGATGGATAGAGAAGCCTGGCCTGCTGCAGTCCATGAGGTCGCAAAGAGTTGACATGACTGAGCAACTGAACTGAACTGAAGTAATACACTCCTACACTTAATTTAAGAAAAAAAGTAATGAATATTACTGCATGCTCAGATCGACTTCACTTTCACTTTTCACTTTCATGCATTGGAGAAGGAAATTGCAACCCACTCCAGTGTTCTTGCTTGGAGAATCCCAGGGACAGCGGAGCCTGGTGGGCTGCCTATGAGGTCGCACAGAGTCGGACACGACTGACGCGACTCAGCAGCAGCATCAGCAGCAGCAGCAGCATGCTCAGATTGTGTCCAACTCTTTGTGATTCCATGGACTGTAGCCCTCCAGGCTCCTCTGTTCATGGGGTTTTCCAGGCAAAAGCACTAGAGTGGGTTGCCATTACCTCCTCCAGGTGATCATCCCAACCCAACCCAGGGATCGAACTCAAGTGTCCTGTGGCTCCTGCATTGGCAGATGGATTCTTCACCACTGAGCCACCTGGTATGTCCTAGTACTCAATCCTTTCTAATTATTTGATTATTATCTATGCTTTTGAGGTTTTATATATATATATATAAAAGTGCATCTATATGGTTGCACTGATGCTTTATATCTATATAAAGCATTATATAATGTGGTGTATCCTTTCCCAACTTTGCATTAAGTGATATCAGGTTGATATATATATATATATATATATATATATATATATATATATATATAATTCCTTGTTAACTATAAATGATACAACTCAAAAGCAGCCAAATTAAAGAGATATATAGGCAGGTTCTGAGGAGATGGCATGTGGAGCTTCCATAACCTCTGTCTCTCTGAGATCCTAAATGTGTTCATCAACATGGAGCCCCCAACTTATTTTTCGATTGTCTAGACTGAAGAATCTGCCTGCCAATGCAGGAGGTGTAGGAGACGCAGGTTTGATACCTGGGTTGGGAAGATGCCCTGGAGTAGGAACTGGCAACCCACTTCAGTATTCTTGCCTGGAAAATTCCATGGACAGAGGAGTTTGGTGAGCTACAGTCCATGCAGTCACAGAGAGTCAGACATGACTGAACACTGCTCAGACTGAAGAAAGTGATGGAAAAATGTTAATAATGCCAATTAAACCTAAAAGTGCCCTGTGTCTACACCTGTTACATTGTGAAACACCTCAAATACAGAGAAAATATTCCTGTGGTATCCAAAGACTATTATCCAATCAGCAAAGAAGTCACTCAGGACCTTAAAGAATGAGAAAAATTCCAGGTTGAGGAATGAGTATAATTCCACTCTATGATTGAGTGAAATTCCAACATAATGCCTATGTTATTTCAATGTCATCATCTTATTAAGAACCAACATTCATATCAACCAATATCTATGTTGGAATTGCACTTATTGACTTAATAATCTAGATTGGCTATATAAGAATTTGGCAAAAATCAATAAAAGTATTTTGTGAGAATCAATTTGCTGTAAGAAATTTCTAATGGAGAGTAATGTATATCTTATTATTTGCAAGTTGTTTGTTATACATCCTGTATATCAGTTTATTAAACTGATATAAATATAAATTTATAATAGACCTAGATCTATATATCTATGTACATATCTATGTCAACACATATATATGCATATTCACATATTTTCATATATTTGTTTTCAGAAAGTCAGTGATTAAACATTTACCAGGATTTCTTTCTTATAAGATTTTTCCAGTTAATTCACAGGATCTGCCTTGTAAGTTTGCTATGTGACAAAATCTGAGAAGAATATACTTCAGATTTTTCAGAAATTGTTGCTATATTTTGATATTTCCAAAATTGTCTCCTCTCTGTTCCCACTAACTGCCTTTGCCCCAAATTTCAGAAAATTACTCCATCTTTCCTTTATCATATCTACTTATTATAGAATATTTGTCTTAATTATTTAGCCCATTTTTATTTTGTGAAATTCACCTTGTTTTCTAGACTTATCTTTTTTAACCCTTTTCTGTGACACCAGTGCACACTATAAATTTAATTGCACATGTTAACATTCTATATGTTTGGGTCTCATCGTTGAGTTTTCCTGTATTTTAGATTTTCTCTAGTTATTCTAGTCTCTCAGTGTCATTCATGACCATTTTCCCTGTTTGTAAGTGTTGTCTACACTATAAGCATTCATAGATATTCATCCCAATTGCAGCATAAAAAATCAACATTGATGTTTTGCTTGCTGAATATCATAGGCCCTTCCAGTGTCTTAATTAGCTGGCTTCCTGTGGTGTTGGTTGAGCACCATTGCAGAAAATCACCTTGAAGCTCAAGAGTTTCTATGATGATGTTTTTCCCTTTTTCTGTATTCATCTTCACTTTCTCTTTTTTTTTGTTTCCTTCATTAAGTCACTTGTCTAGGCAAATTGTCCTTAATTTTTCTCCGGCCTTTACCCCCTAGTCCAAGTTACCGTACTTATACTCTTATGAAATAGTGTTTTTTTTTTTTTCTTTAAAAGCATGTGTCATCTGTTATGGATTGAATTGTGCACCTCATCTCCATTAAATTTGTATGTTTAAGTCATCACCCTCAGGACCTCAGAATGTGACCTTATTTTGAAATAAGATCCTTGCAGAAATAGTGAGTTAAGATGAGGTCATACTACAGTAAGGTGAGCTCCTTAAACCAGAATAACTGGTGCCTTATAAAAAGGAGAAATTTACACACACACACACACACACACACACACACACACACGTCACCATATGAACCTGAAGGCAAAGATCAGGATGCAATGTCTACAGGTCAAGAAATAAGACCCCCAGGAAACCATCTGAAGTAAAGAGAGAGGCTTGGTACTGATTTTCCCTGAGTAAAAAGCAGGAACCAACCTTGCTGACAATATTTTCTCATACTTTTAGCCTCCAGAACTGTGAGATAATGAATTTCTGTTTTTTTTAGCTACCTAATTTGTAGTACTTTTTAAATGGCAATGAGCAAACTAATACATCATCATACATTATATAAATATACATTTATCATGAAGATTATTTAGTTAATATCTTATCTGCACATAGCAACAAAAATTTTTAACAGCAGGGGCTGTATCTATTTTATTTGCAGTTATATTTCTTATTATTGCATGGCATATAATAGATACTTAATAAAAATTAATTGAATAAAAATTCTATTCCTCAACAAAGGGTTTACTATTATAATGATTAGGAGAAATTCTGCATACAGTTTATCTATCAAATTATGTGATTGCAAATTCAAGGGATACAGGATTTCTTCTGAAACCCTGTGCTTGATGTGGGCAAAGAAAGGAAGCTTCTTAGTTGAGTGGGATTCATATCTGATAATAGGGGTCTTTTATTTTCACCTAGGCTATATTTACTCAGTTTGGGCCATAGCAACAGAATATGTGCAAAGTCTGAGCTAGCAGTGTGTGGAATGTGATGACAGCACCATATGGGGAAATGTGTGGTGTCTGGATGACGGGCCACATTTTAGTGCTTAATTTAAGAAGATCTGATTTTGACAGTAAGACTTGAGGATTAAAAAAAGTAGCCCTAAGTGATCTATATGGACCAGAACTGTGCAATAATTAAAAAAAAAAAACCAGCTAGTTGTATAACTCACTATTGTCTATTTTTATATATAATGCTTTCACATGAAATAATATTTCATCCTCATGCACCTAATCTGCATTATAAATGTATATTGTCATTTTCCATGTAAGAAATCTGTCCTATTTTTCTTTGTTTTATAATATTCATTTTGGGTAATTGTTCTATTATTGAGTTTAAAGATACTCTTTCTTAGCTATTTTTAATGGCATATAAATATATTTAAATCATTATCACAACAGAGTTTTGGCCACAGATTGATTCATATAAATTAGAGCATATGGATTAGCATAAGGAGTAAGACAAACCAGAGTTTATTCCAGAGAAACATATGTCATTTCCTTGTTTGGTGTCACTAACATTAGATAGATAAAACAAATTTGATTACAAAATATTTTTTTCTAAATACATATATGTTATATTTTTGAGCAGAATATTTTATTCATGAGTATACTTAACATATGTGTTCATATTTCTGTGCTGATTAATTGTAATTTCCCCCAATCCTCCCAGCATATCTATGTAATTATGACATCACTTGGTAAAAATACATTTACACAATTTGTAAAATAACATGTTTTAATCTTCCATTAATATACAATTTTACATATGGAAGAATGTGAATAAATTCAATTTTATACATTTAGAAAAGAATGAGAAAGTAGTTCTAGAAAGTACACACACATATAATAAACCACACACACACACACACATGCAGAGGCACACACCAACACACATGAAGTTATTGGATCTAACTGTGATGCTTTCGGAGCAAATTTGCCAAGTTTAATTAATTTTGCCAAGTTTAAATTAATTAAATTTTTGAATTTACAGCACAGTCCTTCAGGGATCTCAGTTTATGAAAGTTAATTTGCAATCCTGTAAAAATAATTTAAAACAAATTTAAGCACTCAAAGTTTTTCTCAAATACCATAAAACTTTCCATAATACATATTTTAAATACATAGGAAACTAACCATGAAGTTTAGTTTTATGTATTTCTAAATGACAGATTAAATATTTAGTATTTTGGAGATGCTTCAAAATAAAAAAAAAATCTTTAAAAATAAAGCATCCACACTCTTAAGTATTACTAGAGATTTTCTCATATATTATTTTAAGAACTGGTATGACAAAATCAAACATTCTGTTCAGAAATGTTATTTTGGAATTTCAAAAGGGCAGAGACTAGAAAGTTAAAATTTTATTTAGGGAATCATTTAAAAAAATTTAAGCATTAAGACACAAAACCCCCAGGGAAAAACTGCAAATAAAGTGAATGTCTCCTCTGGAAAGCCAAAGGCTTCTTTGTTCTCTGTATTATCCTAGAACCAGAGAATAACAGTACCAGAGAGATGAGAATTACCGATAGTGGTCACCAAAAGAAACCCACTGTGCAAACAAAATGAGGTCATATTGTTCTCTGAACTGTCTTCCAATGAACCTTGACCCATTAAGTTAAAAACTCAGAACTGGCCACAGGTTTCATGGAAAGGCCTGAATTGTTCTAAATAAAATTGAACTTTTCTATAGTTTTCATACTGAACTTGTTAATGATAAGAGACCATTTAGAAAAGGCCTTAAGAATGACTGTGCCCTATATACAGATAAATGCATCAACCAAAAGACATTGACAGGCTGGGCAAATGAAAACATACACCTGTATGCACTTCCACTTACCGTAGTACTCTGCTTGAGTTGTATGTAAGTTTTGTATGTAAATTGCATATAATTTTTAAATATTGTTAAGTTAATCAAGTTCCCATTATTGCTTGAAATTGTGATTTTCTTTTATTTTTTGTCTGGTTATTGATTGTGAAAACTGATAAACATCTTTTACTATTGTGATTGCATGTATCCCGGTCACTTTAGTCATGTCTCTTTGTGCCCCCCTGGACCATAGCCCACCAGGCTACTCTGTCCATGGTATTCTCCAGGCAAGAATACTGGGGTGGGTTGCCATTTCCTCCTCCAAGGTGTCTTCTTGACCCAGGGATTGGACCCACATTTTTTTTCTTTACCACTGGCGCCACCTTGGAAGCCCTAATATTAATTACTCACTTAATATCATTGTATCAGGATTGGTCAACAGAAAAATAATAGAATTCTGTATCACCAAAACTACCATCTAATAGAAAAACCTGTAATCACTTTTTAAAATCCAAATGATTATAAGAATTATCTTGAAATTTTTTGAAAAATACAAATGCCTATGTATTTTTTTCTCCAAAGCTACAGATATGTTTCTAATGAGCAGCCATATTTAAAAACAACTGGACTACATAATGATCTTTTACTTTATCTAGTTTAACTTTTTCTGTTTCATATTCAGTGCTCCAATTTCACTTAGTTTATGTTTTCCAATTTTTCCATCTCATCTTTTTTTTTGATGTTCTTTCTCAAGCCTTTATCAATCATAGTAGAAAGGCTTTTATATACATTATATATAAATAATATTATAATATATATATATATTTCAGAGAACTTATGAGTTTTTGCCCAACTTAAGATTTTGTGACATTTTGATTCCACTAGACTTAGTATGAATAGGTTGCTAGATTTCTAATTAAAAGAAAAAAGATAAGCAACAAAGTTTTACTGTATAACACACAGAACTATAGTCAATATCTTGTAATAACCTATAATGGAAATTAATTTTAAAAATAATATATGTGTATATGTATAACTTAATCACATTGCTATGTACCTGGAACATTGTAAATCAACTATACTTCAAAAAAAATACATATTTTAAAAAATGGCCATGCCCAATAACATATCAACGACTACTAAATGGTGACAAAGTGCCTTTGGTGTTCGTTTCTCATCAGATCTTGGTAATGGATTTGTAAAATGGAATGAAGCACAGCAAAAGTCATTTATTTCTCTTTTGCCTACTAATTTTTTTAATTTAAATTTATTTATTTTAATTAGAGGCTAATTACTTTACAATATTGTATTAAATTTTTTTCTCAATTCAGAACCAAAGTGAGAAAATAATTTTGAACAGACTTTGTGGAACTTTCTCTGAGCCTGACAAACTATAGGTAGGAAAAAAGATGCTGGCACCATTTACAACCTTCTCTTTGGCTTTCATTTGGTGTTCTACCATGGTGGTGCCAGTGGTAAAGAATCTGCCTGCCATCGCAGGAGACACAAGAGATTCAGGTTTGATGCCTGGGTCGAGATGATCCCCTGGAGAAGGTAATGGCAGTGGGTAGTCCAGTATTTCTGCCTGGAGAATTCCATGGACAGAGGAGCCTACCGGGCTACAATCCGTGGGAGTTGCAAAGAGCTGGACATGACTGAACTTTGGCTTTTATTTGAGCTTCTCCCAAGCTGACAGCAGGTTGAGTCAATTTATCTATGTACTTATCATTTATTGAGAGGAAGGGATCAAGAGTCTCTGAACATCAGTAAACACTTTTGGAATGGATTTGTGTGGACCCAACCAAGATGGTTGGATGGTATCACTGACTCAATGGCCATGAGTTTGAGCAAAGTCCAAGAAATGGTGAAGGACAGGGAAGTCTGGCAGGCTGCAGTCCGTGGGGTTGCAAAGAATTGGACACGACTGAGGGACTAACACTTCAAAGTAGAGGCAAGGAAGTCAATGGAGGCCCCAGAATAAATTATCATGTTTGTTAGAGACAGCAACAGGCATCCAGTAGTTTCCAATAACTACTGAGATTGGGAGCAAAGGATGGGGAAGTGATCAAGTCCTGATCAAGTCCTGCTGGGAATGATTTTCACCCAGAACACTGCATTGTGTGAGAATGAAAACAACAGGCAGTTACAGTTGTGATGATCCTTGGGGTTCAGGCTCAGTCAGATGGCCCTGGTGCCCTCTGGTGAGCTGGCTTTATCTAAAGAAATGCTTTGGTATCTGTGCCTTGTCTCTGCTGTTAGAAGGCTCCCAGAAATTGTCTTGAATCTTTACATCTTCCAACTTTCATGGACATGGCATATTTGAAAGAGCTTATCCTCTGGACCCTGGTTAGATTGCTGGGGATTCCTTCCCACACTTTTTATCTGAGAAACTGGTCAGTTGAAGAATTGATACTTTGAGGATGAGCTACCACCTACCATGGGTGTTAGCTGCTGGACCAGAGGACTTTTTTTTAGTTGCAATGATTATCACAGGCACTGGTGATCAACAATAAAACAGATGTTAGATTCTGAATAAACCAGAGGCAAGTTATTCATCTCAAACAGGAGAAAATATGCTAGAATTCAGAAGGACAAGAATGGAACAGTCATGTCATTAGATGAATGTAAATATGAATGTGACATAATACTTACATAATTTGAAGCTATTCAACTGTGCAAAAGTATAAATGAAACATTGACCTTTCTGATGGTCAATCTTAAAGAAAATCAACCCTGAATACTCATTGGAAAGACTGATGCTGAAGCTGAAGCTCCAGTATTTTGGTCAACTGATGTGGACAGTCAACTCATTAGAAAAGTCTCTGATGCTTGGAAAGATCGAAGGTAGGAGAAGAAGGTGTCAGAGGATGAGATGGCTGGGTGGCATCACTGATGCAATGGACATGAACTTGGGCAAACTCTGGGAGATGGTGAGGGACAGGGAGGCCTGGCCTGCTGCAGTCCTTGGGGTCTAACACAGCTAGGAGACTGAACAACAACAACTCTGATGATTAAAGAACAATGGGCATTTGGACATCCCCATGCAAGATTTTGATTTGTAATAGGTTAGAGTTCTTTCATTTATAAAGTTTACATATTTATCACTCAATTTTATACTGTCAATTTGTTAGTTTCAAAACTTAACAATTTCCTGAAGTGGTACTTTGTTGTTACTTTTCTGTTCTTTGAGAAAGAGGTAAATGTGAATTCCTTTATTTTTTAAAAACATGTTCCTTGTAGATGCTAAGTAAGAAATATTATCAACAATGGCATTTTGCCTTATGTACATATTTGTCAAAATGCCATTAAGTTTACATTAAAAGAAATAAAAAAAGAGGGATTAAAAATTAATTAATTTATTTTAATTGGAGGCTAATTACTTTAAAATGTTGCAGTGGTTTTTGCCGTACATTTGCATGAATTAGCCATGGGTGTACATGTGTTCCCCATCCAGAACCCCGCTCCAACCTCCATCCCATCTCTCAGGGTCATCCCAGTGCACCAGCCCTGAGCACCCTGTCTCATGCATCGAACCTGGACTGGAGACCTATTTCACATATGGTAATATACATGTTTCAATGCTATTCTCTCAAATCATCCCACCCTCGCCTTCTCTCACAGAGTCCAAAAGTCTGTTCTTTTGTGTGTCTTTGTGTGTCTTTCTATCTGTGTCTCTTTTTCTGTCTCATATATAGTCATCATTACCATCTTTCTAAATTCCATATATATGCATTCAGTTCAGTTCAGTTCAGTTCAGTCACTGAGTCGTGTCTGACTCTTTGCAACCCCATGAATCGCAGCACGCCAGGCCTCCTCGTCCATCACCAACTCCCGGAGTTCACTCAGACTCACGTCCATCGAGTCAGTGACGCCATCCAGCCATCTCATCCTCTGTCGTCCCCTTCTCCTCCTGCCCCCAATCCCTCTCAGCATCAGAGTCTTTTCCAGTGAGTCAACTCTTCGCATGAAGTGGCCAAAGTATTGGAGTTTCAGCTGTAGCATCATTCCTTCCAAAGAAATCCGAGGGCTGATCTCCTTCAGAATGGACTGGTTGGATCTCCTTGCAGTCCAAAGGACTCTCAAGAGTCTTTTCCAACACCACAGTTCAAAAACATCAATTCTTCGGTGCTCAGCCTTCTTCATAGTCCAACTCTCATATCCATACATGACCACAGGAAAAATCATAGTCTTGACTAGACGGACCTTTGTTGGCAAAGTAATGTCTCTGCTTTTGAGTATGCTATCTAGGTTGGTCATAACTTTCCTTCCAAGGAGTAAGCATCTTTTAATTTCATGGCTGCAATCACCATCTGCAGTGACTTTGGAGACCAGAAAAATAAAGTCTGACATTGTTTCCACTGTTTCCCCATCTATTTCCCATGAAATGATGGGACCGGATGCCATGATCTTCGTTTTCTGAATGTTGAGCTTTAAGCCAACTTTTTCACTCTCCACTTTCACCTTCATCAAGAGGCTTTTTAGTTCCTCTTCACTCTCTGCCATAAGGGTGGTGTCATCAGCATATCTGAGGTTATTGATATTTCTCCTGCAATCTTGATTCCAGCTTGTGTTTCTTCCAGTCCAGCATTTCTCATGATGTACTCTGCATATAAGTTAAATAAGCAGGGTGACAATATACAGCCTTGACGTACTCCTTTTCCTATTTGGAACCAGTCTGTTGTTCCATGTCCAGTTCTAACTGTTGCTTCCTGACCTGCATACAGATTTCTCAAGAGGCAGATCAGGTGGTCTAGTATTCCGATCTCTTTCAGAATTTTCCACAGTTGATTTTGATCCACACAGTCAAAGGCTTTGGCATAGTCAATAAAGCAGAAATAGATGTTTTTCTGGAACTCTCTTGCTTTTTCCATGATCCAGAGAATGTTGGCAATTTGATCTCTGGTTCCTCTGCCTTTTCTAAAACCAGCTTGAACATCAGGAAGTTCACGGTTCACATATTGCTGAAGCCTGGCTTGGAGAATTTTGAGCATTACTTTACTAGCGTGTGAGATGAGTGCAATTGTGCGGTAGTTTGAGAATTCTTTGGCATTGCCTTTCTTTGGGCTTGGAATGAAAACTGACCTTTTCCAGTCCTGTGGCCACTGCTGAGTTTTCCAAATTTGCTGGCATATTGAGTGCAGCACTTTCACGGCATCATCTTTCAGGATTTGAAATAGCTCAACTGGAATTCCATCACATCCACTAGCTATGTTCATAGTGATGCTTTCTAAGGCCCGCTTGACTTCACATTCCAGGATGTCTGGCTCTAGGAGAGTGATCACACCATCGTGATTATCTGGGTCATGAAGATCTTTTTTGTACAGTTTTTCTGTGTATTCTTGCCACCTCTTCTTAATATCTTCTGCTTCTCTTAGGTCCATACCATTTCTGTCCTTTATCGAGCCCATCTTTGCATGAAAGTTTCCCTTGGTATCTCTAATTTTTTTGAAGAGATCTCTAGTCTTTCCCATTCTGTTGTTTTCCTCTATTTCTTTGCATTGATCGCTGAGGAAGGCTTTCTTATCTCTTCTTGCTATTTTTTGGAACCCTGCATTCAGATGCTTATATTTTTCCTTTTCTCCTTTGCTTTTCTCTTCTCTTCTTTTCACAGCTATTTGTAAGGCCTCCCCGGACAGCCATTTTGCTTTTTTGCAAAAGAAAAACCCCCATTTTTCTTTTCCATGGGAATGGTCTTGATCCCTGTCTCCTGTACAATGTCACGAACCTCATTCCATAGTTCATCAGGCACTCTATCTGTCAGATCTAGGCCCTTAAATCTATTTCTCACTTCCACTGTATAATTATAAGGGATTTGATTTAGGTCATACCTGAATGGTCTAGTGATTTTCCCTACATTAGTATACTTTATTTGTGTTTTTCTTTCTGACTTTCTTCACTCTGTATAATAGGCTCCAATTTCATCTACCTCATTAGACCTGATTCAAATGCCTTCTTTTTAATAGCTGAGTAATTGTCCATTGTATATATGTACCACAGCAGAAAGCAGGATTTTTAATAAGCTTTCCTTTTTATATGAAGTTTCAGAATGTTATATTATACTGAAAAAGTACATATGTATCAAATAATATTTTCATGGCCAGTCACCGCATGAGCAGTATTAAAATACAGAAAACACATCTCCTAATGATGGGTAGATTGATACTACACAATCATTTGACTTTACAATGAAACTTTTATTCTCACACTGATAGTATTAGATAAAATTGATACTGATGAGTAATATATGCTAAGCATGACAAAGAAATATTTTAATGGAAGATCAGCACATAAATGCACATATTCACTTTATTTGTTTCAGAACATTCACTTTCTTTGTGGAATACTTTGCTCAGTCTGGTCTGTTTCCTTGTTTTCTCAGTGTAATTGATCTGGGGAGTCTGGTTTGCCATCACTCTAAGAATTGGATAGATTGGATGAACAAGAGGAAAAAAAGGAAGAGAAATGGAAGGAGAATATTGAAGTGTACAAATAGTGTACAGTGAAGTGTACAGGAAAAGGAGGAAGGTCATTATTCAGGAAGCAAATACCAGTATTTCATTAGTTTGAAAGCTTTTGTTTTAACAAATCAAATTAGTTTAGTAGGCAAATAACCTCTTTGGCAGAACTTCAATACCTCTACCTAAAGCAGTGTTTCTAAATAATGACCTTTTATTTAACTCCATTCATTTGGATGTTTAGTTGACCAGGAAAAGCTTATTTTCCCTTGCTCTTTTTTTTTTTAAATCAAAGAGGTCTTACCAGATAATCTGAAATTGACTCATCATTATCAGTTTTGATAATTTTTACCAGTTTTGTTCCTCCTAGGGACATTTAAATTTTGCAGAAACCAAACTTACATACATGTTGGTAGTACATGTTGATTCTAGATTTTTTTCCCAGCAGTGTTCTTTCTTAATATTAGAGGTAGAATGAAGGTGTGCATTTTGGATTGTTTATGAAGAGGCAGTGATGGAGTATTCTTGGTGCATGTGTGCTCACTTGCTTCAGTTGTGTCTGACTCTTTGCAACCCTATGGACTATAATCCATCAGGCTCCTCTGTCCATGGGATTCTCCAGGCGAGAATACTGGAGTGGATTGCCAAGACCCCTCCAGGGGATCTTCCCCTCCCAGGGGTAGAACCTGTGTCTCCTGCATTGCAGGCAGATTCTTTATCCACTGAGCCACCTGTGAAGCCCAGTGGAGTACTCTGGATATGGTTTATTTTCTATTCTTTGGTTCCTTTTGTATGTGATCTTACAGGTGGCTAAGAAGAGTTAGAAAATGTTTGTATACCTGGTACTGAGTGAAGATAATGGACTTCAACTGTAATTAAAGACCTTGACTTTATAAGACATCTTCTACAGCAACAAGTTTTATGGACTTAAGACACTTTAAGTGTCTTAAGCTGGAGAAGGCAATGGCACCCCATTCCAGTACTCTTGCCTGGAGAATCCCATGGATGGAGGAGCCTGGTAAGCTGCAGTCCATGGGGTCGCTAGAGTCAGACACGACTGAGTGACTTCACTTTCACTTTTCACTTTCATGCATCGGAGAAGGAAATGGCAACCCACTCCAGTGTTCTTGCCTGGAGAATCCCAGGGATGGAGGAGCCCTGGTGGGCTGCCATCTATGGGGTCGCAGAGTAGGACACGACTGAAGCGACTTAGCAGCAGCAGCAGCAAGACACTTTAATTGGGACCTAGATAAAAATTATAAGGCTAGGGAATAAACTTTGAGTGTCTGTCATACACAGTATATGTTCAGTACAAATACAGTCAACAATTGCATACACACATGAATAAATGAAAGAATAAAATAATATAGACCAGTGACTTTCTGATTTCAAAATACTTCTAAACTGTTTTCATGGATAATAATCAGAACCTCAGCATAGATTTTATTTCAAGTTAGATTTTGGAGTTCTAAAGTAAAGAGAAGAAATAATAATGTGCTGTGTGGTGTAGTAAAAGGTTAGAAGCTGGGCTAAGGGCTGAAGCCCACCAGTCTCCTCTGTCCAAGGGATTGTCCAGGCAAGAACACTAGAGTTGGTTGCCAGGTCCTCCTCCAAGGGATTTTGTCTTTCAAAAGGTGGACAAGCAGTTGATATAGGTCCCCACTCTCACCTTTGCAAGCTGGGCTTTCATGCCATCCATTCTTCCTTTTTTATTAGCGTGTAATTGCTTTACAATGCTGTGTTGGTCTCTTCTGTACAATTAAATGAATCCGCTATATGCACACATATATCCCCTCCCTCTTGAGCCTTCAGTCCCACCCTCTAGGTCATTATAGAGCACTGAGCTGAGCTCCCTGTACTTCATAGCATGTTTCTACTAGCTAGCTATTTGTATACAGTATATATATACACAGGTGGTGTATATATGTCAATCTCGATCTCCCATTTTGTCCCACCCTCTTCTTTCCCTTCCCCTGAGTCCACATATCTGTTCTTTACATCTGGGTCTCTACTCCTGCCCTGGAAATAGGTTCATCTGCACCTTTTTTCTAGATTTCACATATATGCATTAATATATGATATTTGTTTTTCTTTTTCTGAATTACCTCACACTGTATGACAGACTCTACAATCCTCCTACTGGGCATATACCCTAAGAAAACCATAATTCAAAAGGATACATGTATCCCAATGTTCATTGCAGTGCTGTTTACAACAGCCATCCATTTTTCCCCCAACATTTTATCACCTTCTCTTTTCTAGAGCTCTCCTGTGTTACCTCTCAAAAGGTTCCTCTTTGTTGGGCACTTGCTTCTAATTCAACGGAGCACGTGACTGTTCTTTAGAGGAATAGCATTCCTCAAAATTTAGAAGCCTGAAAAATTGACACTGCATACAAGGAGGAAATAAGATTTGTACACTGGTTTAGAAGTCAAAGTATGATTTGTGATACTTGTTTCCATGGGAAAATATGGTCTGAGGTTCATTTAACTTCAAAGCATTTTTGGAACATTATACATTGGTGAGTTGGAGATAATGATTTCAAATTTCAGATTTAAATAGAAATTAATTAGTAGAAATGTCTGCAATTCTTCCTGTAGCCTAGATACAATTATAGTTGTTTTCTTTCCTAAATATAAATTTAAATTAAAATAAACAATACTCAAACATCTTGATTAAATCCAATTTTCTCTTAATTTAAATGAAAAAAAATTTGTAAAGAAGAACAGAGTCATGTGGTTTCTGTAAGTATTTTTCAAATTATATTATTGCTATAGGTAATACGAGATTTAGAATTTTGTATATGTCTAAATAACAATTCATTAGGAGGACTGATACTGAATCAGAAGCTCCAACACTTTGGCCACCTGATGAGACTCGCTGGAAAAGACCCTGATGCTGGGAAAGATTGAGAACATGAGAAGAGGGTGACAGAGGATGAGATGGTTGGATGGCATCATCGACTCAGTGAGCATGAGTTTGAGCAAATTCTGAAAGACAGTGAAGGACAGGGACGTCTGGCCTGCTGCAGTCCATGGGGTTGCAGACTGTCGGACATGACTTGGCAACTGAGCAACAACAAATGACAACTGATGCTTGAAAGTTAAACAAATAGGAAATTTTTACATTCTTGCTGAATTGCAAAACAGGGGAAAAAACTTGAACTGAAAATCAGAATATACATGCTCCAAAAAAATCATTTGTAAGTCATTTTAATTCCCCAATGTTTTAGTTTACTAAATACAGGTTTAGGATGGTTCACTGAATATTGTTGAATTATGAAGATTAAAACCATAATAAACAACAAAACTTTGGTGAAATTGATTGGAAAGGAGAACTCTAATAGTAACATTTCCTTAGTGTGAAATACAGTGATCCCTGATAGGAGAAGTCCCATTGAAGATATTAAGCTGAGTTAGAAAAACAGGGTAGAAGATCAATAAAATGACCAGTTCTATAAAAGTACATGGAAAAATTTTGGTTTTCACTGAAATACAGTAATAAATAACAAAATTAAGTGAATTTCAGTACTATTCTCTGTACTGTAAAATAATAGGAGATGTGCAACCAATTTTCATTTGTCTCCCCTTGGTCAATAGGAACTTTCTGAATTTTCTCCCCCAAAGTTTATGAATGTGTGTGTATGTGCGTTTGATAACATTCATAGTAAAAGTTTACTTTTTCTTACATTTAAACCTCAGATTTGTTGGCTCAAATTTCCCATTTCATCTTGTCAACAATCCAGACACAGATTAATCTGGATACTTGAGATGAAAACACACACCACACACACACACACAACACATACAGGCACACACACATACACACACACACACACACACACACACACACACATACACACATACCCTGGATCATTTTTACTTAAACTTGCTGGCAGAAAGGGAGTGTTTTGACCCTGGACTCATAGACAGATATTTTCCTATGAAAACTTCATTCTAGAACTTGTGACATCACCTACTTACACACTTACTTTCTGGCTTCCTCATTTTTAACAGAGCAAAGTGTACAATCCTAAGACCAATGTTTGCTTTTCTATGTCTACCTGTCAAGTGGTAAACTTCCTAAGAAGCAGTGACTTCTGAAGCCACTAGACCAGAGCGCCCCATTCTTGCATTAAGTAGACAATGGGTTCAAGTAGATTAATATTGTTACTGTAGGCACAGAGGACAGCCTGGGGTTCCTGTTTGCACGGCTTTCTCTTGTCCTCCAGCCTCCAGCCCAGTCATATGGGGACACAGTGTATCCTGGCCACACCTGAGGGACACTGACCCTCGAGAAAACCCCAGTCTTACAAGGAGACAGCTTCTACCAGTCCTTTCCTCCAGAGACATCACCATCTTTATCACCCTGGAGTGTGTAAGGACATGGAAGTCTGTAGCTTTATGACTCTGGAATTTAAACAAATCTTCCCCTTGCCTTGTTTTTCAGCTGTTGTGTCCAGCTCATTGCGAATGCATGGACTGCAGCATGCAAGGCTTCCCTGTCCATCACTGTGTCCTGGAGTTTGCTCAAATTTTTGTCTGTTGAGTCAGTGATGCCATCCAACCATCTCATCTTCTGTTGCCCCCTTCTCCTCCTGCCCTCAATCTTTCCCAGCATCAGGGTCTTTTCCAATGATTTAGCCTTTCACATCAGGTGGACAAAGTATTGGAGCTTCTGCTTCAATATCAGTCCTTCCAATGGATATTCAGGACTGGTTTCCTTTAGGATTGACTGGTTTGATCTACTTGAAGTCCAAGGAACTCTCAAGAGTCGTCTCCAGCACCACAATTTGAGAGGATAAATCCTTCAGCATTCAGCCTTCTTTATGTTCCAGCTCTCACTTCTATACATGACTACTGAAAAATTCAGAGCTTTGACTACATGGGCCTTTGTCTGAAAAGTGATGTCTCTGCTTTTTAGTATGTGCTCTAGATTTGTCATAGCTTTCCTTTCAAGGAGCAAGTGTTTTTTAATTTCATGATTGCAGTCATCATCTGCAGTGATTTGGATAATGTTGTCAGTGCCTTTTGCTCAGAAGATGTACTGATATGGTGGATCCTAGGCGAATTATCTCCAAACATTGTCTGTCTCCTTTGCAGAAACTTTACTCATTTTGCATTTTTTAATGTATTACAAAAACAAAATCTTGTAATTTTCCTAATTATTCTCCAAGGCAGCAATTCTCATGTATTTTACTAGTTAGAAACAAATGAATAAGCTAGCATTTGAGGTAAAATGATTTTGCAATTAAGAAAGAATAAAGTATTTTTTCTTGATCAAAAATCTTGACTTTGACTACTTTTTCATGTTGGGGCACTGTTAGCAGGGCTTTACAGACAGAAATACATTTGGAAGTATGCATGACTCTCTGGGAAATTCTAATAAGATGATGACTTTATAGAAGTATAGACATTCATGTATATCTAAAGTGGAATTAAAAAACAACAACAAACAACACGTTGTTTATGTGAAATTAACAAATGCTAAGTTACTAGGTACAAACTCATATTTTCATGCCTCTGTAGCGCCTGAAATAAGTGTCAGTTAAGTCAGGCCACCATCAAATGTGCCTTTTGATTAAATATTCTTCTCTATAACCAGATGTCTTAGGGTGATGTGGTAGCCATGCTCCATGCCTTGCAACAGAACAACACGAGTGTAAGTAAGAAATGTATGTGTCTAGCAGTTAGCACTCACATATCCAACACAAGAGTTTAGGAGAGCATTTGGTTGGTGAACAAGCATCTTGCAGAAAACCTGCTCATATTAGTGCTTTTGCCTTATAGATTCTTGAGAATTTTCACAAATGCCTAACTTCCCTTACTGACAGATACCTATAGGGAAGCTAGCTCAGAATTAACATTTTGTAGAGAATCAAAAAGTCACGTGTTTCTTGTTTCAAATTTGGTAAGGCAGTTGAGCAAAGGGTCTTAACTTTTTCAATATTGGAAACTTGTTGTTCAGATACAAAACTAGATTTGGGGCTCTGTTAAAGATTAGTGGGGTCACTAAGTGAGTAGAGGCTGGCTCGTGTTCTGGTTCTATCAAGAGGTGGGATCATACATGATAACATACCTGGTGCTTTTCCAGCAGCAATCCTTGAAGAAGCATCTCTGCAGAAGGACTAAATCTAGGTGGACACTGGTGGGCCTGCTGGAGGATGAACTGGTCTTTGTAACAAGGACCTCATTTCTCTGAACCCTTGGAGCTTCATAAAAAGCTAAATGTTAATCCTGAATAATTGTAAAGACTAGTCCTCCTTGCTCAGCATGCGTGTGTGCTCAGTCGCTTCAGTTGTGCCCAATTCTTTGTGATGCTATGGACTGTAGCCTACCAGACTCCTGTGTCCATGTGATTTCCCAGGCAAGAATACTGGAGTGGGTTGCCACGCCCTTCTCCTGAATCTTCCAACCCTGGAATTGAACCAGCATTTCCTGCATCTCCTGCAATGCAGGTGGATTCTTTACTGCTGAGTCACTGGGGGAGCCCCCTTGCTCAGCAGTAGATTCCAAAAACATAAAGCTATGGGCTTGTATCTATATGACTTTGGGGGAATTGTTCTTTGTTATCCTTAAACTGAGGGTATGTGCTTAGTCACAAAGTTGTGCCCGACTCTCTGCAACCCGTGGACTGTATCCCACCAGGCTCCTCTGTCCATGGGATTCTCCAGGAAAGGATATCGAAGTGGGTAGCTGTTCCCTTCCTCAGGGCATCTTTCAGACCCAGGGATCGAATGTGCATCTCCTGCATTGCAGGCAGATTCTTTACCATCTGAGCTACATAATGCTCATCTTTTTCAAAGTTAACCAATGATGAGATTGAATACATTCATTAATGAGAAAAGTGGTTTGAAAATGTATAATGTGATACATAATTATTAAATACAATTAAGGAGGCAGTACAGTGTTTAATAAAGTCTAGATATGTAAAGTCTTTATTAGAGTTTTCACATTTGAAATACTCAAGTTATATTATTATGCATTCCTAAAATGCACTGCCATTAGACATTACAAAACAACTTCACAGTTTCCAAAATACAAGGTCATGAACCCATGTTCTTAAGGACAATCTCGTTATGCATCTGGAATAAATGTGTCAGAATTATTCAGTTTCAAATAATATGTCAGTACCAATGTGAAGATTTCATCACAGTTAACTCAAAGAAAGAATAATTTGCTTAAGATCGTTGACATGTGGTCCACTTGAAATGAGAGCTCCTCCATGGCATGAACTTTGTGGTTTTGTAAGGGGTAACACAATCAGACTAAAATAAGCCTTGCTCAAACCACAATCTGTAAGGGTATTTGTGCTTGATTTTGCTTATTCTGGACACCGCAAACTTGATTTTAATGGTTAGGGAGTTTCCACTCATTCTTAAGCAAAATGGGAGCATCAGTTCAGTTCCGTTCAGTTGCTCAGTTGTGTCAGACTTTTTGTGACCCCATGAATTGCAGCACGCAAGGTCTCCCTGTCCATCACCAACTCTCGGAGTCCACCCAAACTCATGTGCATCGAGTCGGTGATGCCATCCAGCCATCTCATCCTCTGTCGTCCCCTTCTCCTCCTGCCCCCAATCCCTCCCAGCATCAGGGTCTTTTCCAATGAGTCAACTTTTCGCATGAGGTGGAAAAAGTACTGGAGTTTCAGCCTCAGAATCAGTTTTTCCAATGAACACCCAGGACTGGTCTCCTTTAGGATGGACCGGTTGGATGTCCTTGCAGTCCAAGGGACTCGAAAGAGTCTTCTCCAACACCACAGTTCAAAAGCATCAATTCTTTGGCACTCAGCTTTCTTCACAGTCCAACTCTCACATCCATACACGACCACTGGAAAAACCATAGCCTTGACTAGACGGACCTTTGTTGGCAAAGTAATATCTCTGCTTTTCAGTATGCTATCTAGATTGGTCATAACTTTCCTTCTAAGGAGTAAGCGTCTTTTAATTTCATGGCTGCAATCACCATCCACAGTGATTTTGGAGCCCCAAAAAGTAAAGTCTGACACTGTTTCCCCATCTATTTCCCATGAAATGATGGGACCAGATGCCATGATCTTAGTTTTCTGAATGTTGAGCTTTAAGCCAACTTTTTCACTCTCCTTTTTCACTTTCATCAAGAGGCTTTTTAATTCCTCTTCACTTTCTGCCATAAGGGTGGTGTCATCTGCATATCTGAGATTATTGATATTTCTCCCGGCAATCTTGACTCCAGCTTGTACTTCTTCCAGCCCCACGTTTCTCATGATGTACTCTGCATATAAGTTAAATAAGCAGGGTGACAATACATAGCCTTGACTGTATACTCCTTTTCCTATTTGGAACCAGTGGGTGGATTCAAATCCTTGACTTACAGTTCAGTAGAAACACTACATGCAGCTTCCTTGGTTACAGGTAATGTACATGCAAGAGGTAGAAAGCATGTAACTAGAATACAGTGTCATAATGATCATATCTCTCTGATTTCAAAATTACAACTGATAGAGGCCCCATTTTCTGGATTAGGGACAAGTCTGGAATTTCTCTAGAGAAATTCCCTCACTGACTGAATTGTTGAGATATTGAAGGGATTTATTTATTCAATACCTTTCCAGCATCCCAATTCTATTTAGAGACTAACTAGAGAGCTCCTCCATGCTCAAGGGAGACCACGTGTTTGTCTGTTTGTGCTCTCATTGCTGTCCTAATGCATTCATCCTGCAAGCTGTCGCCATGCCCCCCAGGGGTGAGAACCACATGTCCAGGTTGGCACAGACCCTGCCTGCCTGGAAGGTGGAGGGACTCTTGCTTGGACTTCTCCAGTCAGGGACACTTGTTGATATTCACGTGTTCAAACCTTTTCCCTGAAGCACAGTTTCTTAGCCAGGATGGACCATCCCGTCTGGGCTCCCAGCATCAGCTGCTCATTTTCCCAGGACCAGCTCTGGCAGGAAAGTGACGTCACAGCCCTAATCTCCTCTCCTGCATGAAGTTCCCTTTGGGGGTCTTTGATGTCCTTTTCTGCCAACGTGGTTGGGATGATCTCAGTCTATCAGAGTCTGTTCTCATTTTTAACGATATGTTATTAAAACTTGGTGTTAGTTCAGAAACAATAATAAAAGCTTCAACTCCTGACAAAATACAAATTTTCCACTTATAAATCTAATTTTTAAGCATAGATGAAAGATATTGCTCTTGAATATTTTTATCTGCTGGATTTCATTAAGGAGATTTTGAGGGATTTGTGGGGGTGATGGAGGTATGAGACCATGAAGGGCAATTTCCCAACATGCAGGAAAAGTCACAATTACTTTCATCATTAGTTGGGTAATTTTCTAAGGGTAGATAAAGAAAAGATTCTGTTTTAAAATAACAAGAGTCCTGGAAATCTCATCTAAGGAACTGGAAATAACTTGTCAGTAGTTTTTGTTTCTTTATGCTCTAAATTCATTTTTAGTAACAGTGGAAGCAATTTGAAATGAAATACAACCTTTAAAGCAAATGAAGCAGAAATGAATGCCAGAAGTAAGTGGCAAGAAGAAATACAGTTCAGTGTGTTCTTCAGAAATCCTGTCCCTTGGAACTAAATGTTGAAAGTTTCTTATTCTTATTTTTTGAAATTTTATAATCATGAAGCTACCCATTGATATTAAAACTAGTTCTATCACACCATGTTCATTTGTCCTCTTAAAAGAACAAGTTTGGCCTCAAGTAGATCTGAAGTCAGATCAAATCCTTCATTATCTCTGAGATATTTTGTTTTCTTTAAGTGAAAAAAAGTCCTCCTTTTTTATTTATGAGGATTAGAGACAAAGTATCTGAAGCAGGACCTTTCCTATTGGTAGGCACTTAACACATGGTAGCAGCTATGATTGGGTTTCCCTGGTGGCTTAGAAGGTGAAGAATCTTCCTGCAATGCAGGAGACTTGGGTTTGATCCCAGGGTTGGGGAGACCCCCTGGAGAAGGGAATGGCTACTCACTCCAGTATTCTTGCCTGGAAAATTCCATAGACAGAGGAGCCTGATGAGCTCCTCTGTCCGTGGGGTCACAAAGAGTTGGACACGAATGAGAGAGTAACACAAACACACAGCAAGTATAATTATTAAATCTGATATTAGCAAAATAATAATAATAATTTTTTCAATCTTTGAAGTATTAGCTATTTCTAGCCTTTGTAATAAATGTTCCTTAACAGTTTTTCAGTCCAAGTATCCAAAGTTGCTAGAAACAAAGATATTTGACAATATAGGGCTTTTCAAGAAGTATTAGTGGTAAAAAACTTGCTTGCCAATGCAGGAGATGTGGGTTCAGTCTCTGGATCAGGAAGATCTCCTGAAGGAGGACATGGCAACCCACTCTAGTATTCTTGCCTGGAAAATTCCATGGACAGAGGAGCCTAGTGGGCTACAGTCCATGGAGTTGCAAAGAGTCAGACATGACTTAGTGACTAACACACACACATATAATCATAATCAAACGAGAAACAAAGCCATCTGGCAATAAAAAAGATGTTCTCAGCCTATGTGATAATCACATGAACTGCAGAGTAAATTAAAATGAAATAACTTTGAGAGTCTGTGTTTATAATGAAACTAAGCAGTTTATCTTAGGGAAATACTGAAGAAGACGGTTTGTCAGGAACAATGCTTACAGTTAGGAAGAAGTTCAGTGTCTGGCATCTTCAGTTTCGGTGTTTCTTTGAAATTTTTATTGCCTACCTTCTTCTAAACCACTGTTTGTGTCTTTTCTTTGTAGCTAAACTTAAGTATTTTTCTTTGAAATCTATTTTCTGGTCAATTGTGCCTTTGTCTCATGGACTTCCATAGACATTCCTCTGATGGGTATCTTAGCAATTCAGGAAACATTTATTTGACATATTCTGTGTAATCTACATTGCTCTGAGTCCTAAGATACGTACATGAATAAAACTTGGCCCCTTCTTTAAAGGAATTGGTCTACATCTGGAGATGCCAAGGAAATAAATGATCTTTTCATAATAATACAATTTCATAAGAATATGGTCTCTTGGATGTGGAGGGGGAAAGTCAGTAAATGTTTCTTGGAGGAAAGTGAAGTTATCTCAGTCTTTATAAATAAAAAGTTCACAAGAAAGAGAAGTATAAGGCTGGAGTCCCCAGAACAGGGGACAGCATAAATAAAATTACAGAAGCAGGTATGGGAGTGATGTACAAACTCTAAAAATAGAGTTTGAGAAGAATAAGGTTAGTAGGAGCAGGAGATAAAGCTAGAGAGATCTATAGATGCCTCCTGCCTATGAGGCTAAAGTGGTTTGACTTAATCTCAAAGTCAGTGGAGAGCATTAGGAAGGAAAGGGTAAGTAACGAATGACATTTTACTTAGAGTTCATAGTGCTGAGTGGTAGTCACTAACAATACAGACTAACTCTGACCTATACTACAGACACTGAGAGTTCAGAAAGACCTTGACGAATATAGAAAAAAGTATTCAATATTTATATTAAATCCATCACATGGATTCCATCCCCTTCACCCAAAGCCCATATTCCCTTCAGAAAAATCTGGAGGAGTCACTCTTTACCAAGGACTTAAGAAAATATTGAGGAAAACACACATTTTACATTTTATTTACAATAATGCTTTAATCATGGCTTTCTCTAAGCTAGAAATGCTGGTGGGATACTCTACAAATGAAATGGACTGTTAGCTTGGGTTCATCCAGAGACAAGTGCCTAGAGCAAAAACTGCAACTCTAGGGGAATGCAAAACCAAAAAAGTAGGGATGAGGCAGAGAAGGGAGAATACCTTCTGGGGTGTGACAACAAATTTATTTTTTCCACTATTTGGAATCACATAAAACTAATAACTGGATTTTTTGGGAGTGTCTTATAAATAACAATGTAGGACAGTCCATCCAGAGGGATGAAGGAATAAGAATTTATCCATCAACCACTGTCTCCCTTGCTCTCCTTCATTTTGCATTTGAAGTCCCCAAGACTGTTGACATGATTTCACATCTGAAGTTTCACAGGGACACCCTTGAGCAGGAAATGAGTCACATGTGGTGACGTTGGCATGAAGTGACACACTTTGGTTATACTAACGTGGAGTTAGTCAGAGCCCATACAGACTTGGTCACTTCTATTGTGGCCTGGTAGAGATGGCTGTGGTCAACAGCCTTAGCAACAGCTGAGGCTGAGAAGAATCTGCAGGTTCTGTATGGTTACATCAAGGTCAATGGGGATGAGACAATGTGACAGCTGGGAGGAGCATATATGCCATAAAGGGCTATACACGTATGATTTTCACAACACAAGGTGAGACAAGCATTATGACTAGACCTCTGAGATTTGTACAATCTCCTAAGCTCTTTCATATCAGCTAATTGATGGCAAGGTATCTAGAAGTGATACTGGTGGTCAACTCAATACACTCCTTCTTCAATTGTTTTAATATAATAAGTATCCACCTCTCATGAATAGAGATTTGGCTTGAGCAAGCAACACTGAGATTATATGCCCCTTATCCAAATATTAGACAAACCTTCAGTGTGCTCATGGACACAGAACTTTTGAAGGAAGAAAACAATTAAGTTTCCCTGGGAAAGAACCCTATAATATGACAAGAATATCCAGGAAACCTCTTCAGTTCAGTTCAGTTCAGTTCAGTGACTCAGTCGTGTCTTGACTCTTTGCGACCCCATGAACCGCAGCACGCCAGGCCTCCCTGTCCATCACCAACTCCCAGAGTCCACTCAAACCCATGTCCATTGAGTTGGTGATACTATCCAACCATTTCATCCTCTGTCATCCCCTTTCTCCTCCCGCCCTCAATCTTTCCCAGCATCAGGGTCTTTTCCAGTGAGTCAGCTCTTCGCATCAGGTGGCCAAAGTATTCTTCCCCAAAATGAGTTTTGTTCATTTGCATAGATAGTGACTAGTGTGGGAAACACCCAGGCTTTTCAGGAGTGATTGTTGTTGGCTCTGAAGTGACCCTAATACCTCAGGACTCAGAATATCAATAGATCAATATAGCTTTGACTGGAGTCCAAACTTCAAAAAGCCAACTGGGACCCTAACCATACCTTAAGCACACCAAGTTCATAAGGTACCATTGGAAGCAGAAGTTCTTCACACCAAGAAGAACCTTATCAGTGATCAACATTTAAATTACTTTCTTGTAAATTCTCTAAACTCTATTCTCTAATAGGTTATCTCATGTATAAATCTGTGCCACATGCACCCTCATCATCATCGTTGATGAACCCAACACCTATCTTTCCTGACTTGGCATCTGTGAAATGGAGTAGTTATTGGAGAAAACACAGCCACACTCATACACACACAAATCGGACTTATGCCAATATACAGTAGTTTTTAACACTGTATTTCTTTAGATGATTTGCTTTTTGTTACTCAGAGCAACAACTTCAAATTGTTTCTGGTCTTCAAAAGTTCAAATGGTTCCTTGTAAACTGCACTTTCTGCAAAGAGAAGCTTGTCTCCTTCTTGAATAACTAAATAAAAGCCACCAGATTGGAATTCCCTCAATTTTCCACCAAAAATATGAAAGTCAAAGTGTGTCTATAATCACCCACTTCTTCTTTCACTTTGCAATACAGAAAGTGCCTTTCATGTTTCAAAGGATAATTTTTTTCCACTATGACGTGGAGTTTAATTCCCAAAAACCTTACACTCATAGTGATCTCTCTCTCACGTGTTCTCCACTTTTTTCCCCCTTTCAGACCCTGCTTGAGTCCCTTTCAGAATAGGAATATTTCCCTGCACTCTGTATTGTCCTCAGGCTGAGCTATCTCTGAACCCCACCTCCTTCTTTTCATAGCTACAGTATAAAAGGGGGTTTTCACAAGAGGAATGAGATGCAAACATTTGAAAAAAGGAATAAGGAAGACATAGACCAACCTTCTCAACCCACAGAGTACATGAGGTATGAGAAAATGAATAAGTTTACTTGAGAGCAAATCAATAGAAGATTCATCCTCAGCAGAAAGTCAGGTTTTCATGAAATCAGAACATTGAGATAACATTGAGGAAAGAGTCTGAGGATTTTATTGTCTTGCAAGAGACATTTTAGTGGGCAAAATATTTAGCAAGTGGGAAGAAAGTGAGAGAGAATGAGAACACAAGATGAATTTATCTTTTATTAAAATTTATTTAACTGTGCAAGAGAGCACAGTTGAGTTACTGTCATGAAATTGGTAGAGCAATGTTTCCTAAAGAGAAAATTCAAATACACTCAGGTTAAAACACAGATTACCAGTTTTCACCTCAGGTCTAATACCCAGATATGGAAATTTGGCTTTTAAACAGTGCTGGGGGTAGTTTTTATGATGAGATAAATATGAGAACTGCAGTTTTAGTCTGTGTGTATGTTTATGTGTATGGGTCCTGCTATTTTGAATACCAGCTGTTAAACAAAGATGAGGACTTGGAGAATCTGAGTTCTAAGAGTTTCTTGAAGCCCCATGGATTCTTGGGCCACACAGAATCACCTGTGGCTTGGGCACTTGGCAGGTTTTCCTTGAGGTGTGGTCACTCAGAGGTTCCTTCTGGTCACCTAACTGGTATCTGGGGTTGGTGCAATAAAAAAGGTGCAATGAGGCAAGTGAGTTTGAAGTTCTAATTGTATCATGACAATACTTTAAAGGTCTGGAGCTTCAGAAACTTTCAGGAATTTCAGTCCAGCAGTGGGGGTTCACAGGGAGCATCACATTTTTGTCACATCTGAGTAGAAGGCTTTCATCATGTTCAGGCAAAACATTGTTATAAGGCAAAATTAGGGCCATGGTAGTGGGAAGATGAGGGACAGAGTCAAGAAATATTTGAGAGGAGTTTGTAATTGATTATAAGGACAGACAGAAAGACACAAGATTTTTCTGCCTTGGGAGGCTAGGTAATTAGTGACACCATTGGCATCTCGAAAAATGATGCAGATGAACTTACTCACAAAGCAGAAAAAGAGGCACAGGTTTATGGGTGCCAAGGGGGAGGGGGTGGGATGAATAGGGAGCTTGGGATTGACATGTATATATATTATTGATGCTATGTATAAAATAGATAACTAACGAGAACCTATTTTATAGCACAAGGTACTCTACTTGATGCTCTGTGGTGATGTAACTGGGAAGGAAATCTGGAAAAGGGTATACATGATGTATAGTTATAACTGACTCACTTTGCTGTACAGTCAACCTAACACAACCTGTAAAACAACTGCACTCTAATCAAAAATTTTCTTTAAAGGGGGTCAGATTACAGGAAAAATCTGTACTAACAAGAATTCTTGGGTTGTAAATTTTTCTTTAGAGTACTAAGGAGCCTAAATTAAGGAGCAGAGTCAGTATCATGATATTTATCCATTGTTGTAACATAAGGAAACACTTTAAAATTAGATGAGGTTTCTTGTGGGGAGAAATTAAGGTAATGAACAGTGGGGTCTAGGCTGAATGAACAATGAAGTGACAACAAAGGAAGCCTGTATAAGGGACAAAAAGGATAAATTTAAGAATCTTTTCCCTTTATTTTTAATTTTTTAATTTTTTGGATAGACTCATGGTATTTAAAAAATGCAAAATCTTTTCAACTCTTTAATCCAATTTGATATCCAAATGTGAAAACAGAAGCATTTACGGATTTTTTAGAGTCTGCTCTCCTAAATTCAACCTATATTCTTATGGGAGACATTTGTCCTTCCATGCCTTAAAGAGTCATCCCCAAATCCACTACTGGTACTTGCTAATTGGCTCAGAGAATTAGTCAGGTGGCTACAAACCTTACCATCTGCTTTAGCCCTCTCTCCAGTCTGGTCTCCTGGATTTCTCTGCCCTTGGCATCCTTACTTGGAAGCTTTCTCTCTGCCCAGCCCTAACAGATTGATTACCTATTTGGACAGTGTTCTGTTCTTTGGACAGTTGCCCCACCATGTGCTGCTTCTCAAATTACTCTGATGGTAAGTGTGACCAGCAGAGAGTGGTGGCCCACCTTTCAACATCAGCTCCCAGGACACTAACTGTGCTTCCTTTAAGCGGGGGTGGAGAGTGCTGAAATACCATGGTATCGTCTTTTTCTTTTTTTAACATTTTTTTTTTTTTTATGCAGACCATGTCTTTAAAGTCTTTATTGAATTTGTTACAATGTTGTTTCTGTCTCATGCTTTGGTTTTTTGGCCAAGAGGCACGTTCCATCTTAGCTCCCCAACCAGGGATGGAACCTGAACCCCCTGCATTGGAAGGTGAAGTCCTAACCACTGCACCACCAGGGAAGTCTCATGGTTTGGTCTTAGGCTAAGCAAATTATTTTTTGTTCCAAATTTCTCATGAAAGCTGAAACATAATATGTTAGTGATATCTTACAATATCTAGGATCATATAATGATAAAGTATGAATGCTACTGGGTTTCCCTGGTGGCTCAGTGGTAAAGAATCTGCTTGCCAAAGTAGAAGATGTGAGTTTGATCCGTGGTCTGGGATGATCCCTTGGAAAAGGAAATGGCAACCCACTCCAGTCAGTATTCTTGCCTAGGAAATCCCATGGACAGTGGAGCCTGGTGGGCTACAGTCCATGGGGTTGCAAAAGAGTTGGACATGACTTAGCAACTAAACAACAACAAATAAACACCAGGATGTTAGAGGGATATAAGCATTAAGCATTTATAATGCTTGAACATCAACATAGCTATTTAGTTATATGAAATGTAGCTTCTTCCAGAAGACAACTTACTGGGGTTTAACCTCCCATATTTTATATACAATTCATCTGTGATTTATCCTAAGTGCTTCTATATATTGAATACTCAATCATTGTACCTACCGCAATGTAAGAGTGTGCCTGGGTAGGATTATCATTATTTGGGGGATTCTATTGGGTTTTGGGTAAATTTGAAAGTAGGAAACAACTAAGTTTTGACAGGTGGAGTTTTGTAGAGGGGCCAGTTGCAGAACTGATTATGTTTTCTTTTTTGTAAAAAATGATGCCTTTGTCTTACCAAATCTTCCATCCAATACAGAAGTTCCAATGAGCACGCTAGTGCTTCATGTTGCTGTGTAAAGAATACTAGGGATACCATTCTTCATTTATCACAGATGTTTCGATAAGCATTACTTTATGATGGAAGCACTACAGCATTTGGAGTCAGAAACATCTGGAATTTGTTTCTTCCTCTGTCAATAACTCATGCTCTTGCCTTGAGAGAATATGCCATTTTCAGGTCTCTAGTTTCTATATCTGTCTTTAGAAATAATAAATTTGGGCTGTTGCTCTCATTTTTAAAGTAGATGCAGTCCTTTGCATTAAGATATAGTCAAAAGTAAAATCGACTATGGTATTTAGTTTCACATTAACGGTAACCATACATAAAATTTGCATAAGGATTCACCTCCTATAACTTGTCTTTCAATGATGTTTGAGCAAAGAGAAACTTTTGATAATGTAGCTAGGGGCATGCCAACACTTCTATTTTTATGTGTTTTCTGGCTTTTGTTTCACATGTAAAAGTGATGAAAATTCTTTATGATACCAGCATGTAGTAGAAGCTAACAGTGGAAGCAAACTCCAGTTCTGTCAGCTTTATGGAAGAAATGAGGGTTGAATGTATCAGAAATCCTCCAACCATATTCGTTCAAATTCTAGTCAGTTGTGGCTATTGCCTCATAATGAGAGACTTTTCATTAAATCAGCATGTTGCTAAGTCACTTCAGTTGTGTCCGACTCTATGTAACCCCATAGATGGCAGCCCACAAGGCTCCCCCATCCCTGGGATTCTCCAGACAAGAACACTGGAGTGGGTTGCCATTTTCTTAAATCAGCATAGTTGTTACAATCTACTTAAGGCAAATTAATTTGAAATCTATTTATTTCTATTTCATTAATATCATCAGAGGGATGATACCTATAGAAAGGGTCACTCAATTGTTGCAAAGGAATTTTGTTCAGTTAAATGCTTGCATATTTATTTTTAGAAATATATTTTACTGCGAAATGGAATAATACAATTTTCCTTCTCAAATTGTTTTATCCAAGATAATAATTTTCTATTAAAACACTAGTCATATGTTCATCCCAGCAGCATGTGAAGTTCATTTAGCTGCTCTGATATTTCTAACTCTTTCTGCTAGGCTGAAGATACACTATTTTAAATCACCTCATAAATGTCTTTGGTTGGTTGCAAAAGAACAAATATGACTTAGAGTTTTTTAAAATTTGAATATTTGACTATGGAAGGCAAATTAACTTTTCTGTAAAAAAATACAGGGTACCCATGATCACTTTCTTCATAATAATTAAGGAATAGGGAATGATGTAAACGGCAACCCACTCCAGTGTTCTTGCCTGGAGAATCCCAGGGAAGGGGGAGCCTGGTGGGCTGCCATCTATGGGGTCACACAGAGTCGGACACGACTGAAGCGACTTAGCAGCAGCAGCAGCAGCAGTAGTAATGATTTAAGGAAGTTTATTACACTCACAACTGTGGTCAACAAACCCTTCAATTTGAAGGAAAACCTTTCTAGAAAGTTTCTAGAAACAATTGAGCATACACTGTAATTCTGCTATGTGAGCCATCTTCCTTTAACTGGGCAAGATATAGATTTTTTCTAGCTGCCTCATCACTAGAACTAAGTAGGGCTAACTAAGTTTCCCTCTCTGATTCCATAAGAAATCTCTGACAACAAAGGGCACAAAAGTCACTGCATTGGTCCACAAAATGCTAACTCTTCTATACTACTATAAAAAATGCAAGTGACTTTAACCCCAACATCAGTAAATTTAAGATGAGTGCCCATTATATGAGTGCTAACACTGTTATCTCCTATTCTATGAGGTAACTTTCTGTCACAGGCTTCAGACTAGTTCTGGTAATTAGATGAAGGAAAATATGTTCATTTTTGCATTTGACCCCAATACTTTGGGCTTCTCCAGTGGCTTAGTCGGTAGAGAATTCGGCTACAATGCCGGAGACAGGAGATGCAAGTTCGATCCCTGGGTTGGGAACATCCCCTGGAGAAGGAAGTGGCAACGTACTCAAGTGTCCTTGCCCGAAAAATCCCATGGGCAGAGGGGCCTGGTGGGCTATAGTCCAAAGGGTTCCAAAGAGTCAGTGACTCTTTGTGACTGAGAGACTAAGAATACACACACACACACACACACACACACACACAATACGTCACTACTTTAAAAAGAATTCTAGTGCATGAGTTACTTATTGTTTAGCTATTGTATGCAGCTTCCTGCTCTTGACACACAAAAAGGCATCTTGATAGAAAGCTTTGTGTTATTTGTTAATTTGATACAGAATTATCACCTTTGTTCTTCAGTATTTCCTCTTGGTTTCCTTCAGTTACTTACATTATAAGATATGATGTACCTCAAGAAAGCTAAGACACCACATAAAACACACAGAAGACTAAAAGTTTTGAAAATCTACAGCATCACAGGAATAGAGGAAACGATGGATCTTAATGTTAACAAAGATTTCTCAAGCTGTGAGAAGAAAAGAAAAGAGAGCTAAAAGTGAAATGAAGATATCTGAAAAGCTAATGGGTCACCATATCCTGAGTATAACTTCATGGGTCTAGATCTAAATGGCAAAGATACTGGAAGTACATAAGATTAGGTTGTGGGAGCCCTGCAAATAAAGACCTGAGTCAGGATCCCTGAGGATAGATAGTTAGACAGACAGATCCCAGAGCAGAAATGGCTGCAAAGTGTTTCTGAAGTCTTGAAGAGTTTTTCATAGCCCAAGAGAAATATTGAGCAGGGAGATAAATTCCCTTTGCGCTAGAGAGGGGCACAGAAGGAATAAAGGAGTTATTCTCAATCTAGACACCTTGGATCCCAGAGCAGAAATGGCTGCAAAGTGTTTCTGAATAGTCTTGAAGAGTTTTTCATAGCCCCAGAGAAATATTGAGCAGGGAGATAAATTCCCTTTGCGCTAGAGAGGGGCACAGAAAGAATAAAAGTTATTCTCAATCTAGACACCTTAAGAAATGAGCAAAAAAAAGGGACCTCTATGGACAGAAGAACTGGAGGGGAATGTAATAGTCTCAGAAGATACCATGACGGAAAGATGGTAGTACAAAACAGAAATGCCATGTCCAAATATATATATATATATTTGGATGTGTGCTCAGTTGCTGAGTTGTGTATGAGTCTGAAACCTCATGGAGTGTAATCTGCCAGACTCTATACCAGCTGAGTGAAATATTACTCAGCATAAAAAGGAATGAATTATTGATGAATGTTAAAACATGAATGAACATTGGAAAAATTAATCTAAGTGTAAAAGTACTTTACATAAGGCACAAAACCTCACATATTGTGTAATTCTATTTATATGAATAGTATAGGCAAATCTTGAGAGACAGAATGTAGACTGGTATTTTCCAGAGGCAAGAGAAAGGGAGAATGTGAAATTGTTACTAGTGGCTATTAAATTTCTTCGATGTGCTGAAATGTTCTCAAATTAAATTGAAGTAATGATTGAACAAACTTGAGAATATACTAAAAAGTACGAAATCGTACATCATAAAAGGATGCATTTTATGTTTGTGCATTGTAATATGTCACAAGCAATAATAGACTAGAATGAAAGCAAAAGAATCTTAAATCATTGGCCACAACTCTGTCAGAAAATTGTTGTCAGTGATGAGGCAGACTCAGAATTCCTGGCTAATATGAAATTTTTCATAGTTGTGTGATGAGAAGAAATTTGAAGTCACTCTAGAGACTGTTTTGAACATCCTGAGAAGGACAAAGTGTGATTTTCAGAAGCAAGGGAGGATGAGTAAAAACTGACAATGTTCAATTTTCCCAGTGACAGTTCTGAGAACACTTGAACAAGGAGATCTGTGGGAGGTGATTTTTAAGTCTATATCTTGAAATAGGCATTTCTAAAATAGCTGTATCTTTTCCAGGAGAGAATAGAAAAAAAAATCTAGTAATTATATTAAAAATGAGATAGAAACAATCAAATTAGCATGCCCTTAATATCACTAAGTGTAGTGGGTTGTGCATAAGTACTACACCCTTCTTTCCTTTATCCCCTAATCAAAAGGAGTGAGGACGGTATCTATAGCCAGCTATACTGACCTAGTCATGAAAACTCTGGATATGTAATATATGTCTATATCTATGTATGTTGGGTTTGGAGTGGAGCTAATGCTATCTACAGAATTACCAGCTGATGTGCCTATAGGTGTTAATATATTGGAGAAATGGATTCAGAACAGAGTTTCAGGATATGGTACCACTTACCAAAGTATTCGTTGGAAGGACTGATGATGAAGCTGAAACTCCAATACTTTGGCCACCTGATGAGAAGAATTGACTCATTGGAAAAGACCCTGATGCTGGGAAAGATTGAAGATGGGAGGAGAAGGGGACGACAGAGGATGAGATGGTTGGATCGCATCACTGACTTGATGGACATGAGTCTGAGTAAACTCTAAGAGTTGGAGATGGACAGGGACCCTGGAGTGCTGGAGTCCATGGGGTCGCAAAGAGTTGGACATGACTGAGCTACTGAAATGAACTGAACTGAACCAAAGTTATTTTACACACACACATACCACTCTTCCCTGGAAATACGAATCTTAGATTCAATTAAAGAAAAGTGTATTGGGAAAAAGACTAAAATTGCTTCTTCTATATGATAGAATTGATGCCTAAAATAGAAATATAAGATATAGAAATCATAAAGATATAATCAAGTTATGGGCTTAGTATTATTGATATGTAAAAAAGGATTCTTTTTTTGTTAACATCAAGCAGTCCATTTTTACTCTTCATCTTGAATAATGTCTTGGATCCTCCCAGGACTTTGGTATTCCACTTTATTTTTTCTTTTTTTGCTTGTTATTTAGTCACTAAATTGTGTCTGACTCTTTGAGACCCCATGAACTGCAGCACACCAGGCTTCCTGTTCTTCACTATCTGCCATTGCCAATTTTTTTTTAAAACTTTTTATTCTGTATTGGGATATAGATGATTAAAACTATCACAATAGTTTCAGGTGGACAGTGAAGGGACTCAGGCAAACATACATGTGTCATTCTCTCACAAATTCCCCTCCTATCCAGGCTGCCACATAACACTGAGCAGAGTTCCATGTGCTATACAGTAGTAAAAAAAAAAAAGGGATTCTTAAGTGTAGTAAACATAAATGATTTCAAGATATCTAATATGGCAATGGCACCCCACTCCAGTACTTTTGCCTAGAAAATCCCATGGACAGAGGAGCCTGCTAGGGTGCAGTCCATGGGGTCGCTAGAGTTGGACATGACTGAGTGACTTCACTTTTACTTTTCACTTTCATGCATTGGAGAAGGAAATGGCAACCCACTCCAGTGTTCTTGCCTGGAGAATCCCAGGGACGGGAACCTGGTGGGCTGCCGTCTATGGGGTCGCACAGAGTCGGACACGACTGAAGCGACTTAGCAGCAGCAGCAATATGACCATTTACAGTATCAGCGTGTTGATTGCTATATTGTCAAGAGCCTGTAATTAAACATTTGTTTTGACAATAACAAGTTGGAGTGTGTGTACTATGATATTTGTGCTTCTCCCATGTCCACCAATGCTTAGATGGTAAAAAATCTGCCTGTAGTACAAGAGACCTGGGTTCTATCCCTGGGTTGGGAAGATCCCCTGGAGGAGGAAATGGCACCCCACTCCAGTATTCTTGTCTGGAAAATCCCATGGACAGAGGAGCCTGGAGGGTTACAGTCCATGGGGTCACAAAGGGTCAGACGTGACTGAACAACTAACACTCACTTTCATATGCCCGTTAGAAAAGTGAGTTCCTAAGTGTAGTATTCCATTTTTGTGGTCCGGTTGCAGGAAGATGGACCATGTAAGAAAAGCAACACACAAAAAGCACAGCACTGGCGGACAGTTTTGTGTGCTTATGGTCATGGCATCTGGTCCCATCACTGCATGGGAAATATATGGAGAAACAGTGGAAACAGTGTCAGACTTTATTGTTTGGGGCTCCAAAATCACTGCAGATGGTGACTGCAGCCATGAAATTAAAAGATGGTTACTCCTTGGAAGAAAAGTTATGACCAACATAGATAGCATATTCAAAAGCAGAGACATTATTTTGCCAACAAAGGTCCGTCTAGTCAAGGCTATGGTTTTCCCAGTGGTCATGTATGGATGTGAGAGTTGGACTGTGAAGAAAGCTGAATGCCGAAGAACTGATGCTTTTGAACTGTGGTGTTGGAGAAGACTCTTGAGAGTCCCTTGGACTGCAAGGAGATCCAACCAGTCCATTCTGAAGGAGATCAGCCCTGGGATTTCTTTGGAAGGAATGATGCTAAAGCTGAAACTCCAGTACTTTGGCCACGTTATGCGAAGAGTTGACTCATTGGAAAAGACTCTGATGCTGGGAGGGATTGGGGGCAGGAGGAGAAGGAGACGACAGAGGATGAGATGGCTGGATGGCATCACTGACTCAATGGACGTGAGTCTGAGTGAACTCCAGGAGTTGGTGATGGACAGGGAGGCCTGGTGTGCTGCAATTCATGGGGTTGCAAAGAGTTGGACACAACTGAGTGACTGAACTATGGTAAGAAAGATTGCTTTAATTCACATGAAGAAGAGAACCAATGAAAATATCCCTTGAAGATGTAATAGAAATGATGACATAAATAAGTCATGGCATCCAAGTCTATGTAAGCAACTCAGCTCTGCCTTCTGCATCAGAGCATGTGTCTCACTGATGCTGGTCCAAAGGATCAGTGCTCCTGAGAAGTGCTCACAGTTTTAGAGGCTGTTTTCAATTTTGTATCCCTGGAAACTAATACATAAACCTTGGATTAAGGACCATTGGTTTAAATGAACTCTAAAATCCTTTCTAATTAAAAAATGTAGTGACTCTGTATTGCACATGGGAGGAAGCCTTATCATTAAACTGACACTTAAATTTTATTTTACCCGAGCTTAAAGCCTTGCTAGGTAAATTTTTATTTGATAAAAATGACAATATTTAGTTTTACAATCTTCCTTTATTCCCTGTAAAACTGTTGAGAAAACCATTTCATTTATGCGTCAGTTAGAGAAAATCTTTTTCTTTCATTGACTCTTGCAAGTGCCAATTTGATAGCAATAGTTTTGTCTAATGGCATGACAACAGTAATTTCACTAGGATCTCTTAAAAAGCAATGTGGTGACTCAACTTATCAAAACTTAGAATTGAAAAATAAGAAAATGTTGTTAAATGCTTACCATCAGTAATTTTTGGCTTCAGCTTTCACATGTAAAGAGCTTATATCATCATTCCATCTTTCAGAAAAAGCTAGAGAAACTGAAATTCAATGCTTTTTTCTTGAATCCTTTAAAAGTTACAATTGTGGACTAAACCAACACCCTGAAATCTGGAGAGACAGGTGCATTCAGAAAAGCACAGGTGAGATCTGCTTACCAGGAGCAGAAGCTGTTGGAACCACAGACTTATGTAGGAACATGAAAATAGTAATTTTGACCAGTTGGAAGCTGCGTGTAGATTGATGAGAAAGTGCAAAACTCCTGAGGGCTCCCTTTTTTTTTTTTTTTTTAATGAGCTTTGCCTCCAAGAAGCCTATAAGAGTCTAATAATGAAGATTCAAGAAAGATCACTTTGTGGTGCTGGCAAGGGGAGAGGTGTAACCACTGTGAAATACATACAGAGCTCTCTCCATGACAAAAGTCTAGTCTCTAGAAAAAGGGACTTAGTGCATGCATGCCTACTCAGTAGCTTCAGAGATATCCAACTCTTTGCAACCCCATGGATTGTAGCTCACCAGGCTTCTCTGTCTATGGGATTCTCCATGTGAGAATACTGGAGGGCATTACTATGCCCTCCTCCAGGGGATCCTCCCTACCCAGGGGTTGAACTCAAGTCACCTGAATTGCTGGTGGATTCTTTATCTACTGAGCCACCTTAAAGCCTAACTTCTTTTGTGAGAAGGGAATTGCTTCCATTTCAATAGCTACTGACTTCCTTTTTCACCTAAGAGAAATATAACCAACATTCAATGGAGTTAGAGGTTCAAGAAAATAGATGTGGGATGTTGTACCCCCAGAAAAGAGTAGGGGTCAGGAGAAGAAGTTATGTCATTGGAAAAAGATTTCTGTTGGTTGAAGTCTTGAGATACAGGTTCACTGAGAGACTGAGATTTCATCAAAAGATTACAGAATTCCCCCTTGCCTCCACTACACATGGTTTACCACCACCATCTCCTCTAAATCAACAGGGGTGCGAACAACAACAGTGGATTATAGCTAAAAAAGTCCTGCAAGATAAAGAATCTTGCTGAAGAGGAATATTGACTGAAACCCAAAGACCAGAGGGGGTAAAAACAAGGGCCTTAGAGGAACCTGAATCTTTTGTTACCTAAAGCTATAGCAAACTTAAACAAAGATCAACTCCTGGCCCCAATAAAGTAAATCCTTGCACTAAAAGACTACTTATTTCCGTTCTAGTTACCTCATCTAGCATATCTGACTTACAGCAAAAAATTACAAGGCATGCCAAAAGGCAAGAAAACAATGTCATCTGAAGACAAAGCAAGTGTCAGAGACAAATTCAGATAAGACACAGATGTTGGAATTATCAACAGGGGATTTACAATAACTGTGATTAATCTTCTAAGGACGTCAATGGAAAAATAAGCAGCATGCTAGAATAGGTAGGTAACATAAGCACAAAGGTGGATTACTAAGGAAAAAGCTAATGGAAATTCTAGAAAATGCGAATGCTAAAAACTAAAACAAAATACCATAATAGAAATAAAGAATACCTTTGATGTGTTCATCAGTAAATCGACATGGGTGAGATAAACATCAGTAAGTTTGAAGATAGGTCAAATTTCATTTCACAGCCTGAAATACAAAGGGAAGGAAGAATAAAACAAACAAACAAAACCAGAGCAGAATACCCAGTGGAACCGTGGATTGATAAAAACAAATGTAATATAACACGCAATTATAATGCTAGGAGTAGAAGAAAGATAAAATATAACAGAAGATACATTTGAAGTAATATGGCCAAAATCTTTTCAAAATTAATAGCAAACACAAAACCACAAGTCTAAGAAATTCAGAAAAGACTAACCATGATTTATATCAAAATCTATGTTGTTGTCAGTCACTCAGTCGTGTCTGACTCTTTGGGACCCTATGGGCTGCAGCACTCCAGGCTTCTCTGTCCTCACTGTCTCCCAGAGTTTGTTTAAATTCATGTTCACTGAGTCACTATATGAAAGCATAACCCCCCAAACTCTACACGTGGCTGTATCACATTTAAACTGAAGAAAATCGAGGAGACATGGAGAAAACCTTGAAAGATTACAGAAGGAAACATCACCTCTTGGACATAAGAAGAACAAGAATTACTTTTTGAAACAATACTTCTGGTCTGGCTTCATGGAAGTTAGAAGAAAATAAAGTAAAATGTTTAAAGTGCTGAAAGAAAACAAACACTAACCTAGGATTATATGTCTAATGAATTTGTCTTTCGAGAGTAAAGAAGAAACAAAAACTTTCTCAGACAAACACGGAGGAACTTCATTACTAGTAGACATGCTTGCAAAAAATGGAGAAAGTTCTTTAGGCAGAAAGAAAATTGTATAGAATAGCCTCTTGGACGCAAAAAAAGAACATCAGAAAAAATAAATACACGTAATAAAATACTTTTTCTATTCTTTATTAATGGAAAATGTGATTTTGTTTAAAGCAATAGTAATAGCAACATATTGGATGATCTTTGCATATAGATAAGTGAAATAAATTAAATCAGTGAGAAGTGAGAGAAAAATTAGGAATACTACGTTATACGTAAGTATCTGTACTACAGGTGAAGTAGTACAGTGTGAGTTGTGGTGGACTTAGATTAGTTAGAAATGTATCTTAGAAACACAAGAGCATTCATTTAAAATTTTCTTTTTTTTTTAATTTTATTTTATTTTTAAACTTTACATAATTGTATTAGTTTTGCCAAATATCAAAATGAATCCGCCACAGGTATACATGTGTTCCCCATCCTGAACCGTCCTCCCTCCTCCCTCCTCCCTCCCCATACCATCCCTCTGGGTCGTCCCAGTGCACTAGCCCCAAGCATCCAGTTTCGTGTGTCGAACCTGGACTGGCATCTCGTTTCATACATGACATCCCATGTGTAAAGGTGGTATAATTTATATGCTAAAAGCAGAGATGAAACTGAATCACATACAATGCCAGTCAAAACCAGAAACCAAAAAAAAGGTGTAAGAAGGAATGAATAGAAAGCAGTTACAAACATGGCATATATTAATCCAACCATATCAATAATCATTCAACATATGACTGGTCTAAATGCAGCAATTAAAAGTCAGAGACTATCAGCATTGATATAAAAGTGAAGATAAACTATTATGCTATATACAAGAAATCCACATTAAAAATAAAGACCCAGGTTGGTTAAAAGTAAAGAGATAGCATAGAGAAATGTATGTCAAGCCAACAAAAGTCAAAATAAGTTGAAGTAGTTAATTTCAGACAAAGCCAATTTCAGAACAAGAAAGCATACCAGAGATAAATAAAAGCAATGCACAATGATAAAGGGTTCAATTCCCCAAGTAGCACAATCATCTTAAGTGAATAGAAATCTAGTAACAGAATACCAAAACAATTGAAGAAAAATATTTACCATTGATTGAACCATGTAAAGACAAAACATTGACATAAAAAGATATAACTTTTTCAGTATACTTATTGTAAGCATAGCATACTTTATATTATCAATATTGCATAGTTACAATTCTAATTTTGACTGAAGCTGTTAATATAGATTAGAATCACATATATCTACCAATCTGAGAACAGATCAAATTGTTACATTGTCTAAAATACTCTCATATAAGGTGAATAGGTCCAATGAGCAAAAGATAGATTAAAGAAAAATGTGAAGCAAATTTATACTTACAAAGCTGGAATTATAACCATATAGCTTATTGTTTGACTCTGATAACAGGAAGGAATAAATAATGCTATAGTGATCATTATTTTTAAAGGCCCTAATTATTTAAAAGTATGAACATGTGGTCAATCCAATATAGAATTTCAGGTGCAACTTTATTCCAGGAATGCAGATATTTACCTATTTAAGTTGATGACTAGATCATATAACTTGAAGAAAGAATCTCAGAGTGATTGGCTCTCTGAACAATAAATCCTATGCAGATGATAAATGAAATAATAGATGATTTGTATCAAAATATTAATTCAAAGTCCTATATATTATATATTATATGGGGAGAGGTATAATGCAAATGAACAGGAAAATTAGTAAAGAATAAGTATTAGTAAAAATAGTCTTAGCTTTTCAAGTAACACTTGGTCTATGGACAAGACTGATAAATTTAAACAATATATATTGGTTTAGCACATCATCTGGGAAAAAATAAGAAATTTAACTCAGTGCCAAAACTTCATGTACTCTTTGATTATAGTTTTTTGGGTTCTGATATTACTGTTTTTGTGAAATGGAGGGAGAAAGAAAGAAGGAAAAGAACTGGTAAATGGAGAAAAATTTCTTCCCTTCAGTAAGTTCTCTCTATGGCTATCTACTAAAGTAAGCATTCTCTAAATCCACTTTTTAAAGGAATTTCTCTGGTTTCAAGGAAGTAGAATAGAGAAAACAAATAGTCTGGATATAAAGATTATCTTTTTATTTACCCAGTGTTTTCATTCCTAAGTTATCAAGTGATCGAACCTGGACTGGCGACTCATTTCATATATGATATTATACATGTTTCAATGCCATTCTCCCAAATCATCCCACCCTCTCCCTCTCCCACAGAGTCCAAAAGACTGTTTTATACATCAGTGTCTCTTTTGCTGTCTTGTATACAGGGTTATTGTTACCATCTTTCTAAATTCCATATATATGCATTAGTATACTGTATTGGTGTTTTTCTTTCTGGCTTACTTCACTCTGTATAATAGGCTCCAGTTTCACGCACCTCATTAGAACTGATTCAAATGTATTCTTTTTAATGGCTGAGTAACACTCCGGGACGACCCAGAGGGATGGTACGGGGAGGGAGAAGGGAGAAGGGTGGAGGGTTTAGGATGGGGAACACGTGTATACCTGTGGCGGATTCATGTTGATATATGGCAAAACCAATACAATATTGTAAAGTTAAAAAAAAAAAAGAATCTAAGTTATCAAGTGATGAAGCAGAGTTGGGTTTAGTTACAAATTTGATTAGATAAACCTGTAGCAACTTAGAATACATTTGTTCCAGGAATGTGATTACATTATTTTAATAAGTTTTAATACCTCTAGGACAAAAATGCTTGTACAAATTATATGTATTTTGTTGGGTTGTTAGGAGAAGAAATAGTAATACTCATGAATTGTGTTAATTATATAATACAGGATATGTTCTATTTTATCAGGCTTTTTGACTCAAAAATCTTAGTTTAATCTTCTGGATTCTTGGATTAAAAAAGAAACTTGAACAGAATAGATCTTTAAATGTAAGCCCAGTGTCCTAATAACATAGTATAAAATGTCTTCTGATTTTAAGTTCATTTGATGCTGTAATAACTTCACATAATGCTGAATAGCTTCAACTGAACAAAAAATGGAAATGACTTATTTAGAATACTCAGTGGTGACATGAAATCACATTTTATCTATTAGATGTTTTATCTATTATCCTTGATTAACTTTATGTTAAGTGTTCAGGCAGAGGTTTTGAAAACCCTCTTTTAGAAATGTGGCTAAACTGTTTGTAGGAGAGAAGAAAACAATTTTTGTTTGGGCCATTAATCAATAAATGAGCAGCTTGGTTCCAATTGAAAAACTGCTCTTGCTCTGTCAGGTAGAAGCAGTTATTAACTAGTCCTTGAACAGAACATGTTATTTCCATTACTTTCATCTTTCCTGATGAGCAGCTAAATGGATAGGAAAAATGAGTTGACCAAAATAGACAGAGCTGAAGAGAATGTATTTACAAGGCATCAAGGTGTAAATGAAATTCCTAACAGCATCTTTTGTATCTGTACACAGGTGAGTAAAATTAAGCCAAAGGAGCAGACTGATTATGTGTGAGAATATGTCACAGTTCATGTTCATTTTGGATTCAGGAAAGCTAACTCTAACAGATAAAGAAGATAGATTCTAGCCTCAAGGAGTTCATGGCTATGAAAACAGAGAAAGAGTCAATTCAAAGTGTATGCGTGTGGTATGAAAGGTGACATAAGTAATTCAAGGCTGTTCTGAAGTAAGTTAGCATGGAACTTAACCCATCATATTTAAAGCCAAGAAGCCTTCTTGGATTGTTTTTATTGAAGCATGAAACAGACAAATGAATGAGAAAGAGATGATATTTTATAGTAGAAAGAAGCGAAGAGCAAAAAAAGAAAAGGATTTGAAGAAGGCAGGAATGAAAACTATATGTTATTTACCATGGTTTGTGTAGAGGATTTGTATAGTTATGAAGTAAAAAATGAGGTGGGACACTTAGAATTATAAATATTGACTTTCTAGAGAAGGTTAGAGAAAGGGTAATAGCTAAAGAGATTCATAATTGATAGTTATTTTATCTGGGTGAACCAACTGACAGGACTTCCCTATAAAACATCTGTGGGTAAAGCATCTGCCGGCAATGCAGGAGACACAGGAGATGCTGGTTCCAACCCTGGGTCGGGAAGATCCCCTGGAGATCTTCCCACTCCAGTATTCTTGCCTGAAAAATCCCATAGACAGAGAAGCCTGGTGGGCTACAGTCCAAAGAGTAACAAAAAGTCACACACGACTGAGTGACTAAGCATAGCAGCACAGAACCAACAGACATAGATAGGTTAAGGGGAAGCAATTCAATAGAGAAGAGAAGATAAAGGATACAAATGCTTGCAAAGTTAGTTCTCAAAATGACTAGAATCCTACCAAATGAGTCTTGGAATTTTCTAGCCTCTATTTTTTAGTGTTTTTCCTGGTTTCTGCTTCTATAGAAAACTATTATTTTGTTTTCTTTTTAAAAGTCTCTGTCTTAAATCTTCTTCTTATCTCACTGATATCTCCATCTGTATAGCCCAGTGACTTAATGAACACAAGTTGCTCTCTTCTACTAGGTAACCAAGGTAGACTTGCAGAGGCTGTACTGCAAGGTGTCTGAGGACATGGCTAGAGCTTGTGGCAGGGGACAGAGCCCATGTATACTTGTGCTGCGCCCCTGACCCTTCAGTTTGAAAGTGATACTCATGCCGTTTCTATACTTACTTCATTGGTCAGAAAAAGTCATGTGGTCCTGACTGAATTCAATAGCTTGGGAATGTATAGTTTTTCCACAGGAGGAGGGACCAAAAAGAGAGCACTGAATTAAGGAGACTGGAAATGCAATCTGCCACAGCCTCTTCCTTTTAAGAGGAAATCTGGACATTACAAGGTTAAGTAACTTGTCCAAGGTCATACAGCTGCTAAGTTGTTAGACTAAGATTCAAACAGTTTGATTGCCAAAGCATATTACAGTTGTGGTGCATGGCTCTGTCCTGCCAGAATGTGGTTAAAAGTTTTGAGATTCCTCTGGCATTGAGAAAACATGAAGTATTAGGTTTCCCAAAGGTATTTATAGAAAACCCGTGCTCATTGGCAGTATTTTACGTTAATAATGAAATTCAGCATTTTTTTCCTTTCATTTCTCCCTTCATCTGGCCATCTCACAATCAAGACTTCCATCTTGACACTCAATTCTCATCTGTTTCTTCCTGCACAACCAAATCTATGTGATTATTGTGATTATTTGAGGATAGAAATGGTCAGGAAAAGCACAGCAATATTTAATGAAACATAAGACTCCATGAGGTAATGGGAAAACAACATACAGCATTTCCTAACTTTGAAAATAGAGGACAATTGGGTTCCAATCATGCTGGTTTTAGTTCCTGAGATTAATTTACATTGTTTTGCTTTCTAGTTAAAGAATTCTGGTGGATTCTGAAATCACTCATTTTTGTTTAATTACTGTGAGATATCATAATACCACTTAATTAAGAAATCTTGCATAATGCTTGAGGACAAAATCTTTTATGCATACTTAATACTCATAATAGCAGTTGTGACATTTATATGGTTCTCTCTAGAGAATTTATAGTGTATGGATATTACATAGATTATTCCTTTATATGGAATAAATTTTATATAGATTTGGATCATTCTTCCCACTCCATAGCTATGTACTTATGTTTTAAATAATGAATAAGTTCTTAAACATATTTTTAAAAATGATGCAGAAAAATTTAATTTTAAAAATAATGTAGAAAAAAGACACTTGCTCCTTGGAAGAAAAGCTATGCCAAACCTAGACAGTGTATAAAAAGCAGAGACATTACTTTGTCAACAAAGGTCCATCTAGTCAAAGCTATGATTTTTTTCCAGTAGTCATGTATGGATGTGAGAGTTGGACCATAAAGATAGCTGAGTGGCAAAGAATTGATGCTTTTGAATTGTGGTGTTGGAGAAGACTCTTGAGAGTCTCCCTTGGACAGCAGGAGATCAAACCAGTCAACCCTGAAGGAAATCAGTCCTGAATATTCTTTGGAAGGACTGATGCTGAAGCTTCAATCCTCTGGCCACCTGATGCAAGAGCTGACTCATTAGAAAAGACCCTGATGTTGGGAAAGATTGAAGGCAGGGGGAGAAGGGGACGACAAAGGACAAGATGATTGATTGGCATCACTGGCTCAATGGACATGAGTTTGAGCAAGCTCCAGGAGATGGTGAAGGACAGGGAAGCCTGGTGTGCTGCAGTCCACAGGGCTGCAATGAGTCAAACATGACTGACTGACTGAACAACAAAAACAACAATCTTAGGCTTGCATATTATTTTGTTAAGTGTTTTGGGTGTATAACAATTATAACATAAAGCACATACTTGGACGTGCTTGAAATTAACTGTTTATTCCTGACTTTTTGGTAGCTGCATTTGGCAGGACTTCCCAGGTGGTGCTTGTGGTAAAGAACCTGCCTCCTGAAGCCGAAGATGTAAGTAAGAGACCTGGGTTTAATCCCTGGGTGGGGAAGATTCCCTGGAGGAGGAGATGGTAACCCATTTGGGTATTCTTGCCTGGAGAATCCCACTGATAGAGGAACCTGGCAGTCTATGGCCCATAGTGTCACAAAGAGTCTAACACCACTATTTCAACTTAGCCTGCACTCAGGAGGTGTGCATGCATATGGCAGTGGGGGTTGGAGGAAGACAAAAGCTGAGAAAATATTTTGAAGATGCAAGTAGGAAATAAATGATAGCTTATTTAGAATACTGGCCCTAGAATGTTAAAATCTTCAAAATGCTGTAATATTTTATAGCATTTGTGATTGATCAAATTAAATCTTTTTATAACACTGGGCACCTCTAGTGTATATTCTTCCCTTCTTGAATATAAGCTTTCTGATGTGTGTGCTCAGTTGCTTCAGTCGTGTCCGACTCTGCAACCCCATGAACTGTAGCCCTCCAGGCTCCTCTGTCCAGGCAAGAATACTGTAGTGGGTTTCCATTTCCTATTCCAGGGCATCTCCCAACCGAGGGATTGAATCTGCATCTCCTGCATTGCAGGCAGATTCTTTACTGCTGAGCCACCACGGAAGCCCCAAACTTTCTGTGGGTAGCGGCATGTGTAACTATTATCCAGTGCAACACTTGGCTGGAAGTATTTACCCTATGTTATGTATTGGATAGATGAATGAATATACCTTATGAAAAGTGACAATGTCCCTGCCATAGAAATTCAGTTCAGTCATTCAGTAGGGTCTGACTCTTTGCAATCCCATGGACTGAAGCACGCCAGGCTTCCCTGTGCATCACCAACTCTGGGGCTTACTCAAACTCATGTCAATTGTGTTGATGGCATCCAACCATCTCATCCTCTATTGTCCCCTTTTCCTCCCTCCTTCACTCTTTCCCAGCATCAGGGTCTTTTCAAATGAGTTGGTTCTTTGCATCGGGTGGCCAAAGTATTGGAGCTTCAGGTCCAGCATCAGTCCTTCCAAAGAACACCCAGGACTGATCTCCTTTAGAACGGACTGGTTGGATCGCCTCGCAGACCAAGGGACTCTCAAGAGTCTTCTCCAACACCACAGTTCAAAAGCATCAATTCTTCAGCACTCAGCTTTCTTTTAGTCCAACTCTCACTTCCATACAAGACTATTGGAAAAACCATAGCTTTGACTAGATGAACCTTTGTTGGCAAAGTAATGTCTCTGCTTTTTAATATGCATAGAAATTATATTGACATTGTCTTGGAGTTATTTATGTGCAATAAGTATAAATATAATCAATTTAATATTATTTATTAATGGTAAAAAATATATATTATTTTGAGATAAAAATTATACTGAAAAAGCAATTATACTTTAAAATACATTTTAGGAGAAATAGTCACAAAATATGGAAGTTATTTTGAGCTGTTTTTTCTTTTTATACTTGACTTTCTGTAATAGTTTTACAACTTACTCTTGAGTAATAAATGTTCACTATTTCTGGTTTCAGAAGGTTAACAGCATTATAGGATTCTGTTAAACTTTACAGGCACTGAGTTCAGATTTCCAGTCACAAGAACATTTAGCTGGAGAACAGATTTGTCTTTCTTAAATATTTTCTTAGACAATCTCATTGCTAGGCCATGTCTCATTCATATTATTTTCACTGGAAATAGAGTAATCCAAGAACAAATTAATTTTTTTTATTCCAAGTGATTTTCTGATGTATTTACCAGATTGCTTCATAGTACTTGTCCATTTGACTAGATAAATGTGGGTTTTTATAATGAAAATTCAATATAGAACAATAAGGCAGTGTTCAAGTGGAATACGGTATTTGCCTTATAACTTCATGATACCAAAAAATATTTTTAAAAGTTTCAGCTATAAAGTTTACTTTTGTTTCTTTCAATGTGCATGGATATGAAGCTGGATTTACTATCTATATATGTTTGCATAATGTTATGCATTAAAACAAGAACTGGTCCCTGGACTCCATATGTTCAGAAGGGCTCTGTGCTTCATTAAAACACTATGACAAAAAAGAACTGATTTTTTTGTGAATTGCAATTTTTATAACATATTTATTTTTCTCATATAAACCTCTTACGAACCATAGTTGCAGGCAGAATAGTTGGTTAACTTCTCAATTTAGGAAAACTAAAGCTTAGAAAGTTTAAGCGACTACTAAAGTTTACAAAGTTAGTGAAAACAGAGTCAAGACTTCCAAATTCAGCTCTACCTTCTTTCTTATCTCTTTCTTTTTTCTACCTTTTCTTTTCATGCAGGCACTTGATCACAAAAATGTACAATCCAATAAACTATTAGCTTCTTTAGCACAGGCAACAAGTTCCCCCTTGGCATTGTTCATATAGATCTTCCTTGATTTACAATGGGTTTCAGCTCAGTTCAGTTCAGTCGCTCAGTCGTATCCGACTCTTTGCGACCCCATGAATCACAGCACACCAGGCCTCCCTGTCTATCAACAACTCCTGGAGTTCACTCAGACTCACGTCCATTGAGTCAGTGATGCCATCCAGCCATCTCATCCTCTGTCGTCCCCTTCTCCTCCTGCCCCCCAATCCCTCCCAGCATCAGAGTCTTTTCCAATGAGTCAACTCTTCGCATGAGGTGGACAAAGTACTGGAGTTTCAGCTTTAGCATCATTCCTTCCAAAGAAATCCCAGGGCTGATCTCCTTCAGAAAGGACTGGCTGGATCTCCTTGCAGTCCAACAGAATCTCAAGTCTTCTCCAACACCACAGTTCAAAAGCATCAAATTCTTTGGCGCTCAGCTTTCTTCACAGTCCAACTCTCACATCCATACATGCCCATTGGAAAAACCATAGCCTTGGCTAGACGGACCTTTGTTGGCAAAGTAATGTCTCTGCTTTTCAATATGCTAACAAGAGTGGACATAACTTTCCTTCCAAGAAGTAAGCGTCTTTTAATTTCATGGCTGCAGTCACCATCTGCAGTGATTTTGGAGCCCCAAAAAGTAAAGTCTGACACTGTTTCTACTGTTTCCCCATCCATTTCCCATGGAGTGATGGGACCAGATGCCATGATCTTTGTTTTCTTGAATGTTGAGCTTTAAGCCAACTTTTTCAGTCTCCTCTTTCACCTTCATCAAGAGGCTTTTTAGTTCCTTTTTACTTTCTGCCATAAGGGTGGTGTCATCTGCATATCTGAGGTTATTGATATATCTCCTGGCAATTTTGATTCCAGCTTGTGCTTCTTCCAGCCCAGCATTTCTCATGATATATTCTGCATATAAGTTAAATAAGCAGGGTGACAATATACAGCCTTGACGTACTCCTTTTCCTATTTGGAACCAGTCTGTTGTTCCATGTCCAATTCTAACTGTTGCTTCCTGACCTGCATATAGGTTTCTCAAGAGGCACGTCAGGCGGTCTGGTATTCCCATCTCTTTCAGAATTTTCCACAGTTTATTGTGATCCACACAGGCTTTGGCATAATCAATAAAGCATAAATAGATGTTTTTCTGAAACTCTCTTGCTTTTTCCATGATCCAGTGGATGTTGGCAATTTGGTCTCTGGTTCCTCTGCCTTTTCTAAAATCAGCTTGAACATCTGGAAGTTCACGGTTCACGTGTTGCTGAAGCCTGGCTTGGAGAATTTTGAGCATTACTTTACTAGCGTGTGAGATGAGTGCAATTGTGTGGTAGTTTGAGCATTCTTTGGCATTGCCTTTCTTTGGGATTGGAATGAAAACTGACCATTTCCAGTCCTGTGGCCACTGCTGAGTTTTCCAAATTTGCTGGCATATTGAGTGCAGCACTTTCACAGCATCATCTTTCAGGATTTGGAATAGCTCAACTGGAATTCCATCACCTCCAGCTAGCTTTGTTCGTAGTGATGCTTTCTAAGGCCCAATTGACTTCACATTCCAGGATGTCTGGCTCTAGGTCAGTGATCACACTATCGTAACTATCTGAGTTGTGAAGATCTTTTTTGTACAGTTCTTCTGTGTATTCTTGCCACCTCTTCTTAATATCTTCTGCTTCTGTTAGGTTCATACCATTTCTGTCCTTTATCAAGGCCATCTTTGCATGAAATATTCCCTTGGTATCTCTAATTTTCTTGAAGAGATCTCTAGTCTTTCCCATTCTATTGTTTTCCTCTATTTCTTTGCATTGATCGCTGAGGAAGGCTTTATTATTTCTTCTTGCATTTCTTTGGAACTCTGCATTCAGATGCTTATATCTTTCCTTTTGTCCTTTGCTTTTCTCTTCTCTTCTTTTCACAGCTATTTGTAAGGCCTCCCCAGATCGCCATTTTGCTTTTTTGCATTTCTTTTCCATGGGGATGGTCTTGATCCCTGTCTTCTGTACAATGTCACAAACCTCAGTCCATAGTTCATCAGGCACTCTATCTATCAGATCTAGGCCCTTAAATCTGTTTCTCACTTCCACTGTACAATCATAACGGATTTGATTTAGGTCATACCTGAATGGTCTAGTGGTTTTCCCTACTTTCTTCAATTTACGTCTGAATTTGGTAATAAGGAGTTCATGATCTAAGCCATAGTCAGCTCCTGGTCTTGTTTTTGTTGACTGTTTAGAGCTTCTCCATCTTTGGCTGCAAAGAATATAATCAATCTGATTTTGGTTTGACCATCTGTTGATGTCCATGTGTAGAGTTCTCTTGTGTTGCTGGAAGAGGGTGTTTGCACCTCTTCCAGCAACTGTTTGACCAGTGCATTTTCTTGACAAAAGTCTGTTAGTCCTTGCCCTGCTTCATTCCGTATTCCAAGGCCAAATTTGCCTGTTATTCCAGGTGTTTCTTGACTTCCTACTTTTGCATTCCAGTTCCTTATAATGAAAAGGACATCTTTTTTGGGTGTTAGTTCTAAAAGGTCTTGTAGGTCTTCATAGAACCATTCAACTTCAGCTTCTTCAGTGTTACTGGTTGGGGCATAGACTTGGATTACTGTGATATTGAATGGTTTGCCTTGGAAACGAACAGAGATCATTCTGTCATTTTTGAGATTGCATCCAAGTACTGCATTTCAAACTCTTTTGTTGATGCTACTCCATTTCTTCTGAGGGATTCCTGCCCGCAGTAGTAGATATAATGGTCATCTGAGTTAAATTCATCCATTCCAGTCCATCTTAGTTCGCTGATTCCTAGAATGTCGACGTTCACTCTTGTGAAAGTATTAAAAGTCATGTAATTTATTGAATACCATACTGAAAGTGAAAAACACTATGGTTGTCTGGGTACAGAATTGTTGTAAACATATTGGTGGTTTACTCTCATGATCTTGTGGCTGACTGGGTACTCCAGCTCATGGGCACTGTCCAGCATCATGAGAGAATATCATACTGCACATAACTAATTCAGGAACAGATCAAAATTCAAGATTTCTACTTAGTGCACATATTTGCACTATCGTAAATTCAAAAAATTGTGTCAAACCATGTAAGTAGGAGACTGTCGGTAGTAATCTAACCCTTCCCCTTATACTACATTTTGCAAAATTCTACAAAGATAATTCTCCTGAAATACAATTTGTTAATTCAATGATTGTTCAAAACAAAATTTTAATTCTTAATCTCCAGGATATTCTAGAGTCTGGTATCAAACTTTTTTCCCCTTTTGCTTTCTTCCTACTCTTGTAGCCAGACAAGGCTAATTCTTCTTTCTTATACATAATTTCCTGATAATTTATCTTTGTTCAATCTCTTTCCCCTCATGTCTAGCACTTTATCCCATCATGCTCTAGCTATCTGATGAAGCATTACTCAAACAACACTACCTATGTATTTTTTCTTTTTTCTGATTTTCCAGTTCTTGTTCTCTCCCAGAACTTCACCCAAGCAATCTTTTCATAAAATGTACTCTGATACAATTTTATCTGCAGTCTTCTTATGACACCACTTGGTTTCTAAATAATGAGCTCCCACTTCATGGCAGTCACTTTCACATAACCCAGGGTGGGGGTGGGGACAGGAAAATACAATCTGATCTGACAAGTAAATGAAAGACCAACACGTCATGAGGTAGAGGCAGTATCATGCCAAGATACTATGGGCAATTTGGCAAACAACTAAAGACTGAAATAGAGAATGTAAAAGAGAAAGTTGAAGGTATGGGGTTAAGAAGGGAGAGGAATCAGTGCCAAGTTGCTGATGAGCTACATGTATCATGATAATAGTTTAAGATGTTTTTCAAACTCTCTCTTCAACATCTTACTGCCACTATTATATATATTATATACTACAATACTGCCATTATTATTATAAAAATTCTGTTTTACAACTATGTAAGGCAGTTCCCTTATGACCTTGAGGGAGGTATTCAATCCCTTTACTAGGCTTAAATATCTTTATTTATTTACTTTGGGTTGCATGGGATCTTCATTGCTGTGTGCAGGCTTTCTCTAGTTGCAGCAAGTGGGACTACTCTCTAGTTACGGAACAAGGGCATCTCATTGCCATGGCTTCTCTTGTTGCAGTGCACAGGCTCTAGGGCACATGGACTTCAGTGGTTGCAGTATAGGGCTTCAGTAGTTGTGGCTTCTGGGCTCAGCTGCCCCTAGGCATATGGGATCTTCCCATACCAGGGATCAAACTGCTATCTTTTGCATTGCAAAGTGAATTCTTAACCACAGGACTACCAGGGAAGTCCTAAAAGTCTTCTTAAAAAAAAAAAAAAATATATATATATATATATAAATATATGATATATATATATATATATATATATCAAAACGTGCTTAAGGATTTTCTAAAGGAAATCAATCCTGAATATTCATTGGAAGGACTTATGATGAAGCTGAAACTCCAATACTTTGGCCACCTGATGCAGAGAACTGATTCTTTGGAAAAGGCCCTGATGCTGGGAAAGAATGAAGGTGGAAGGAGGAGGGGATGGCAGAGGATGAAATGGTTGGATGGTACCACTGACTCAATGGACACGAGTTTGAGTAAACTCTGGGAATTGGTGATGGACAGGGAGGCCTGGCATGTTGCAGTCCATGGGGTCGCAGAGTTGGACACGACTGAATGACTGAACTGAACTGAAACCTGCTTAAAGCTTGCAAATACTGTAATATGGTATGAAGCTAAAAATAGCAAGAATTAAGTGGTTACAAATGTGAATTATTTGAGCCTTAATTGTATAGCGGTAGTGAGATCAAATAAAATGAGATGGAAAGGTGAGACCCAAATTGCACAGCTATTTTATTACACTGTCTAGGAAGACTCTTGGTATTGGTTTGGACTGTGAGAAGCGATTTTAATTTTCAAGATTGAATCAAAGTAAGATGTCAAAGAATGTAAAGGTACTTTTTTTTCCAATTGGGATTCCTTTTCTGTGCTGAATTAAACTTTGCTTTATCACTTTTCAAAATATCATATCCAGGAAAAAGTAAATGAATGATATTTTATGAAATTAATATGCTTGTAATATTTTCTCTGCAGTAAAGGTAATGAAAGAAGGTCACAAATTCTCATATAAGACAATTATTAATATTACTTGTGATATCAAGCATAACAAACTGTGGAATTTGGTGCATGTTCAAATAATGTATCCAGAAATTAAAAATGTACCAATGAAAAATTGCTTTAAATCTGTAGTTAAAATTATACACTAGAGACTGGAAATTTGGATTAAAAACATAAACTTGGTTCTAGTACTCTTTGCTCATAAAATAACTTATGTAATTTATCTGGACCAGTATTCTACCTATACAATGAAAGGACTTTACCAGGCCAGTGGTCTTTTAAACAAAATGCACATATGTAAGTAGTCTGTTATTTCCATTTGAAAGTGTGACTCTATGTCTCTTAGAATCATACACATTAAAATTTACATTAATTTCCAGACCTTCTATTTGAGGAAATCTATAAAGTTTCTTCCATCTCCTTCTTCCAACTTCCATAGCTTTGTAAATTAGGGTAACTTAATTTTGCAGATTCTATATTGTATGAGAATTTCTTTAACATTATTTTATTTTATAAGAGACTTACTTTGGAATTTAAAAAGCTAATATATTTTGCCTTCAGTGAGTGAACTCAAATAATTAAAATCGTGAATTCTTAGGAATTTGGATACTACAACTTCATATGTTTTGTAAATTCAAATTCAGTATGGTACTGAATCTTACTCAGTGGTAAGGAGTTTATTTATATGATGTCTCATACACAAAGAAACCCTCAAGCTATTATAACTCATATTTTAGACAGTGCAAACTTTAAGCAAAAATCCTTTAAGTATTATGTAGGAATCAGAATATATTTCTTAGTTACATACTATAATACCATTATGTAAGAGATACTTAACATATGAACCAATTTTGACAGAGGAGGGATTTTTCAGCTTCTACTGTAAAAATTTACTGAATTCTAGGAAGCCAGCTATTTTCTAAAGCTTTGCGTGTAATGGGATTTGCAGCTATGTTATCCTTAAAAAAAAAAAAAAACAAGACAAAACAAAACTATCCTCAATATAAAGGCTTTCCAGGTAGCACTAGTGGTAAAGACCCGCCTGCCAGCGCGGAGATGTTAGAGACTCTGGTTTGATCCCTCAGTCAGGAAGATCCCCTGGAGGAAGACATGACAATCCACTCCAGTATTCTTGTCTGTGAAATCACATGGACAGAGGGGACTGGTGGGCTACAGTTTATAGGGTCACAAAGACCTGGACATGGACATGACTGAGTGGCTTAGCATGCAATAAAGGCACATATTCACAAAATGCCATAAATCTGCATAGTCATTATCTTCTGTTAAAATGTGTAACTTTATTACACCCCGCCTGGAAAATCCCATGGGTGGAGGAGTCTGGTGGGCTGCAGTCCATGGGGTCGCTAAGAGTTTGACACGACTGAGCGACTTCACTTTCAGTTTTCACTTTCATGCGCTGGAGAAGGAAATGGCAACCCACTCCAGTGTTCTTGCCTGGAGGATCCCAGGGACAGGGGAGCCTGGTGGGCTGCCGTCTATGGGGTTGCACAGAGTTGGACACGACTGAAGCGACTTAGCAGCAGCAGCAGCAGCAGCAATGATCAATTCAGATTATCCTTATGACTATGCTGTAATGCAAAGCAGTTGAAGAGGCACATAAGGAATTGCTCCATTTCATCTTTTTCTAACAGAAGGCATATTTAAAAAGCAATGTAAATATATACATTAAAAGTTTTCAACATCAAAGTTGATTACTGAAGCTGAAAATTCTCATCAGTACAGGTGATCATACTTGTTATGACTTTAATCCAAGTAGACTGCATTCTAATAATCAAGTTGATTTTAAAATTAATGTCAATTTTCAAAGCATATGGAGTCTAAAAGACAACAGGATGGGTTAAAGCATCCTGTAGAACAAGACTGGCTGGGTTGAATGCTGGCTCCAAACCACTGCTGTGACTCTTGCTGGTTGTGTGGTCCTGGCAAGACACTTGAATGCTCATGTCCTCGGCTGTGAAAGGGAATGACTATGGTACCTAGTCTCTGAGATTATTGTGACAGACAGATGGGGTGAAAGACTCATTGGAAAAGACTCTGATGCTAGGAAAGATTGAACGCAAAAGGAGAAGGGGACAGCAGAGGGTGAGATGGCTAGATAGCACCACCAAACCAATGGACATGAATTTGAGCAAACTGGTAGATAGTGGAGGATGGAAGAGTCTGGTGTGCTGCAGTCCATGGGGTCGCAAAGAGTCAGACACGACTTAGTGCCTGAACAACAAAGATGGGATGACATGTATGAAACAGAATAGTATCTGGAAAACAGTATGTGCCTGTGTGCTAAGTCGCTTCAGTCGTGTCTGATCCTGTGGGATTTCCCAGGCAAGAATACTGGAGAGGGTTGCTAATTCTTTCTCCAGGGGATCTTTCCAACCAAGGACTCAAACCCGTGTCTTTTACATCTCCTACATTGGTAGGTGGATTCTTTGCCCTTTAGCGCCACCTGGGAAGCCCCTGGATGATGTTAGTTGCTATAAAGTATTTGTTGTTATTAATATTATTACTATTATTATTATTATATTTTATCTTGACATATGAGTAGCTTTAAGTTTATATTAAAGCCACACTTACAATTTCATGTTCCAACTTTCTTTATCACCAAGGCACAAAATGCTGATTGATAGAAATAAAAATGAGATTTAAAGTAGCTCCGCATTTCATTATTAGCAAAGGCCAATTGCCTTGTATTTTTAAGTTACACACTCCATCGAGTAAAAATAACTTCATTGAAATCTTGTCTTTCACCAGAAGATAATATATCTACACAGATTTGCTTCTTATTCTAAGGGATCTGAGGATACTAGGTTAAGAAATTCTTACATAGTTAAAAATTTTTAGTAAGGTTTGTTTATTGTTTCTCTGATGAAAATATTGAGTAATTTCGTATGTCCAAGAAAAATTCACCTTCTCAGTGTATAATCTCTCTATATAAACAATTAGTTGTGTCTGACTCTTTGCGACCCCATGGGCTGTAGCCTACCAGGCTCCTCTGTCCATGGGATTTACCAGGCAATAGTACTGGAGTGGAGTGCCATTTCCTTCTCCAATATAAATAATTACTTATATTTAATTATTTAAACCACATAGCATGATAAATGCCTTATTATTCTTTCTCCATGAAATATTTTAAAGTTTTAACAATTAATTATACAGTTATAGGGACAAAATTTTATGCCAAAGACAGCTCTGAGATGTTAATGAAAAGGTCACATAAATATGGATTCCAACTCAGCTGGGAAGGGTTGGAAGAAATACTGATTATATCAGTCACCAAATGATGACATACATAGTACCCATGAAGTATTTATTTACAGCAATTGTGCTGAGGCTTTTTTCTCTCTAGAAAAACAATTCCTGCTGAGCACATATTTTGTGCCTCTAACATTGCTCTACTGTGATGATCACTGCAGTGATTAAACTTGCTTTTATATCATTAGTCTGTGCTCTAGACAGTAAAACTAAAATTATCATTTCATAATTTAAAAATACCAGTGAACTCAATTCAATTGATTTTCATTTCCAAGGCTATGGATGTAGGAACAGAATACCCATCTCTGTACTCTGCCTACTGTAATCCTGAAACTTCGTCCCCAGAGCCCTCAGCTCAGGGTTCACTCTTTTTCATGAGTCTATATGGTGGCACAAAAGCAAAGATTCTGCCTGCAATGCAGGAGACTCGGGTTGATTCCTGGGTTGGGAAGATCCCCTGGAGAAGGAAATGGCAACCCATCCCACTATTCTTGCCTGGGAAATCCCTTGGACAGAGGAGCCTGGTGGGCTATAGTCTGTGGAGTCGCAGAGTTGGACACGACTTAGTGACTAAACAATGTAAATAAGGATGAGCTTTTAGAATGGAAAAAGAGAACTTCATAAAACTTGCCTATTCTTTGAAGTCAACCCCCAAAGGCAATGACTTACATGTAAAATTCAATGAATTTTACCATCTGCATGTCTGGAGACTGGTACCCACTCCAACTTTCAAAAGATGAAAAGTGAACGTTGCTCAGTCCTGTCTGACTCTTTGTGATCCCAAGGACTGTATAGTCCATGGAATTCTCCAGGCCAGAATACTGGAGTGGGTAGCCATTCCCTTCTCCAGGAAGGAGATCTTCCCAACCCAGGGATCAAACCCAGGTCTCCCGCATTCCAGGCAGATTCTTTACTGGCTGAGCCACCAGGGAAGCCCCTATCAAAAGAGAGAATATTTCTATCACCCCTCCCCCACCCAAAAGCTTCTCTGTGCCTTTGCAATCAATTTCTTCTGTTATCGATGGTCCCAGCAGCCATCAATCTGCTGTTACTATATTTTTAGCTTTTTCTAGAATTTAACTTGGAGAAGGCAATGGCATCCCACTCCAGTACTCTTGCCTGGAAAATCCCATGAATGGAGGAGCCTGGTGGGTTGCAGTCCATGGGGTAACGAAGAGTTGGACACGACTGAGCGACTTCACTTTCACTTTTCCCTTTCATGCATTGGAGAAGGAAATGGCAACCCACTCCAGTGTTCTTGCCTGGAGAATCCCAGGGACAGGGGAGCCTGGTGGGCTGCCATCTATGGGGTCACACAGAGTCGGACACAACTGAAGCGACTTAGCAGCAGCAGCAGCAGAATGTAATTTAACGGAATTATAAAGTATGTAATGTTTTGTATGTGTTCTTGTACTTAGGAAAATTCTTTTGTGATTCTTCCTTATTTCTTCATTGTATTGTAGCATACTCCTTTTAACAGCAAAATATGAATAGTATTTCACTGTGTGAATAAACCACAGTGTGCTAATCCATTGATTAATTGATGAGCATTTAGTTTGTTTCCAATTTTAGCCATCATAAATATAGTTTCTATGTACATTCATGTAAAAGTCTTTTTGTAGACATAAATGGTCTTGAGTCATTTCTAGGAGTGTTTTGATATGTCATATGATTGTAGTGCCTTCAATTTTATAATAATTCTTCAGATGTTTTCCAAAGATGATCATGCCTGTTTCCACCAGTAATGCATGGATATTCCATTGTTTCTCATCTTGCCAACATTTGTTGCTGTCAATCTTTTAAATTTAAAGTCATTCCAGTTAATGTATGTTTTTACCATGTCATGCTCAGTCATATTTGACTCTTTGCAACCCTGCAGACTATAGCCTGCCAGGCTCTTCTGTCCAGGGTGATTCTGCAGGCAAGAATACTGGAGTGGGTTGTCATTTCCTCCTCCAGGGGACCTTTCTAACCCAGGGATAAACCCTGCATCTCTTGAGTTTCCTGTATTGCAGGTGGATTCTTTACCCATTGAGCCATTACCATTGTTTTAATTTGCATTTTCCTATTAAATAATGGTTTTTCCCTAGTCATGTATGGATGTGAGAATTGGACTATAAAGAAAGCTGAGTGCTGAAGAAATGATGCTTTTGAACTGTGGTGTTGGAGAAGACTCTCAAGAGTCCCTTGGACTGCAAGGAGATCCAACCAGTCCATCCTAAAGGAGACCAGTCCTGAATATTCATTGGAAGGACTGATGCTGAAGCTGAAACTCCAATCCTTTGGCCAACTGATGTGAAGAACTGACTCACTGGGAAAGACCCCAATGCTGGGAAAGATTGAGGGCAGGAGGAGAAGGAGATGACAGGGGATGAGATGGTTGGATGGTGTCACCGACTAATGGACATCCATTTGAGTAGGCTCTGGGAGTTGGTGATGGACAGGGAAGCCTGGCGTGCTGCAGTCCTTGGGGTTGCAAAGAGTTGGACATGACTGAGAGACTGAACTGAACTGAACTGAATAAATAATGATGTTGAGCTTCCTTTCATGTGTAAGTTCATCATTTACATATGTTCTTTGATGAAGTGGCTGATTAAAATTGTTGTCCAGTTTTTACTGTGTTGTTTTTAATTTTGCATTGTAAGAATTCTTTCTATATTGTGGATTCAAATCATCTATTGGATTGAGGTTTTTTAGACATATTTGATCCTGCTTGTGGTTTTTATTTTCTTAACAATGCTTTTAAAGCTCTAATATTTTATATTTACATATATAATTGACTAACCTCTTTAAAGTACTGGAAAAAGTGGTCAGAACAGGTGTGTGTGTCAAAAAGAAAAGAAAAGAAAAGAAAATCAGCCATTATTTCTTCTTTCTCCCTTGTATGTGTGTGTGTATTCTCCTCTCTCTCTCTTCTTTCTGGGATTTGAATTACACATGATATTTCCCACAAACCACTTATGCTTTGTTCATTTTTATTTTCTAAACTTTTCTTTGTGCACTTTATTTTGGAGTTTCCTTCAATTCCACGGCTATTTTCTGCATCTAATTACTGTTAATCTCTTTCAGAATATTGTTCATTTTGGTATAATACATTTATCTGTAGAGTTTCCATTGAGTCTTTTTCATATCTTCTATTTTTCTTATCATTCCATGTTTCATTTTACATCCATTAGCACATTTATAAGATTTATAATAGCTTAAGGTTTCTGGCTACTGATTCTGTCATCTCTGTTATGTGTGGTTCTGTCTCCATTCTTTTCTCCAAGTTATGGGCCATAATTTTTAGTGCCTTACAATTTCTAATAGCATGCTAAATATTGTGAATTCTATATTTTAGGTTGCTGGTTCCCTTTAGTTATATTGTTTTTTCCAGCCCAGAGTTAATTGGGGCAGGGCGGGGGTGGCGGGGGGAGGTCATTTTCATCATTCTGAAGTTTTCTTTCAACTGTTTAAGATAAGAAGATTTCATTCTAGGGATAATTTAACTTCACTGTTGAAGTTAAAACCTCTCAGAGCTCCATTCTGTGCCATACGTGCCACAAGGTCTCTCCTCTCAGGTATTTCCATCTCTTCAAATGTCACTGGACAGGTTTTTAAAATTTAAATGGGTACCCTTTTAACTCTGCTTTTAATAATTACAAAGTGCTTAAGATATACTCTCTTCTATTTAGGAGAATGTTGTGATTATAGATAAGCAATACTTTTGTTCTTATCAGTATAATGAACCTTGAAATAGAGTTAAGTAGCTAGTGTCGTGGGGACTTCCTTGGTGGCTCAGCCATAAAGAATCTGCCTGCAATGCAGGAGATGTAAGAGATGTGGGTTCGATCCCTGGGTTAGGAAGATCCCCTGAAAGGGGACATGGCAACCCATTCCAGTATTCTTGCCTGGAGAATCCCATAAACAGAGAAGCCTGGTGAGCTTCCGTCCATAGGGTCGCACAGAGTCGCACACAACTGAAGCGACTAAGCAGCAGCAGCAGCAGCTAGTGTCAGGGGCTTTCCAGGTGGCGCTAGTGGTAAAGAACCTGCCTACCAATGCAGGAGATGTAAGAAATGTGGGTGTAGTCCCTGGGTCAGGAAGATCCCCTGAAGAAGGGCATGGCAACTCACTCCAGTATTCTTGCTTGGAGAATCCCACGGACAGAGAAGCCTGGCGGGCTACAGTCCAGGGTTGCAAAGAGTCAGACACGACTGAAATGAGTTAGCATGCACACAAGCACAGCTAGTATCATGCAGTGTTCTGCTTGAGCAAACCATTGTTTTCTTCCTGGATAGAGATTTATCCCCAGTTCCAGGGAAACGTGAGTTGATGAGACAATTAAGCCAAAGCTATGGAATAAAAGAACAAAACATACACCCAAAACCCCAATCATTCTGGAGGGATGAGTAAATACAAAGATATAATTGAGGATTATCTAATATTTGAACAAAGTACTTTATTGCAATTATGAACATCCAAATGAACAAATAAGAAAAATAATTTGGAAAGGAAAAAGTGTCCATTTTCTATGCTGCTGACAAATGACAACATAGTGAGTTAAAAAACACATATTTATTATTTCCTGTTTATCCAGGGTCTGAAGTCCTGGCATGTCATGGTTGGATCCTCAGCTAAGGGTCTAATATGGGCCCAGTCAAAGTGTTAGTTGGGTGGCATCTATGTCTATATGCTTGACTGGGAAGGATTCTGCATCCAAGCACATTCACATTGTTTGCAGAATTCATTCATTTGTGGGATAGAACTTATGGTCTTATCTTCTGGCCAGATGTTGACTGGAGACTTCCTAAGCTCTTAGAGGTTTATACAGTTCTTAGAATTGCCCTCAGCTGCTGCCCCATGATTTTTCTCAACACGGACACTTATTTCATCACATCAGCATGGAGAGTCTCTAAAGTGAGTCTACTAGCAAGAAGAGGTTTTATATAATGTGAGGTAATCATGGGAGAGAAAACACCAGGAACCTAGTGCTGTAAAAGAGTTAAGGGTGTTTTTAAATGGTGATTACAGTACTCTCTCAACTGGACTTCTGGTTTTGGAAGATGCAGGCTCAAACTGGAATGAAAGAAAGAGGACTCCAGGGGAGATATTTCCAAAAAATGCCAATTAAATGATGTCTTTGGCATAGTAAATAGACAAAGCAAAAACAGATGCAACTATTAATTCCAGTGAAACCAAAAAGATTTCCAAGAGAGAAAACAAATACTAAATATTGAATTCACCAAAATTAGAATAAAGTTACTTTGGAAGTTGGACAGAGGAAATATGTACATGTGAGCATATGGTTGGGGTAGGAAAAAAGACATCTGAATCTTCACATTCTGTATTAGGAAATCAATAGGTTAATATCCAAAACTTGAAGAAAAAGGCAGTATAAATACTGCCTTATTTAACAATCTGACACTAAATATATGGAGGAATGAAAGAACTGAAAAACATTGCCTGCAGTGGGTAAACAGGTAGCTGCATATATGAATGACAAGATTGACTATTTTTTGTTATACTTTTCTGAGTTTATTTGATTTTTAAAACTATATACTTTCATAACCATTATAAAAATGAAAATTAAGAATGAGTATAATGAGAACATTAATTTTACTCCATATACCTTAACATTGTTTGAATATTTTTCAAAAGCTATGTTTTATATTTATTCTTAAAAAATAATGCATCTCTCTACTTTCTCCAAAGCCTCTTGTATTGCTCTTCATCCTGTTCACAATCCCAGTTGTCTTGCTGCTCACACTGTCGGCACTGTTCGCTGAACCCAGGGTAGGCAAGGCCGAGCTAAGGTTGGAACAAGAAGCCTTAGGGACTGCAGACATGCTTATTCTCTCCTGGCTGGCACAGCGGCCATAGCAGCAGACATAACACAACACAACATAACCTCACACAACCTCTCTCCTGACTGACACAGCAGCCGTAACAGTATTCTCTCCTGGCTGACGCAGCAGCAGTAGCAGTATTCACGCTATAGTCTCTCCTCTTGTGGCTGACCCAAGTGACACAGCTGTGATGCAGCAGTAAAATGCCACCATTTCTTTTGGGTGGAACTCACATATCTCTACAGCACAAAGTAGCTCGTGACCAAACGAGTACCTCGAAACGTACATGAGCAGTGCTACAAATGATCTCAGCTGTTACACAGTAATTATTTATAAAATGTGGGGCGAGAGAGCCTGAACATGCCATTTTGACTAATTCGTTCTCTCCCCACACTTATAAAACTGTTTTTCTTTTTTCAATTTTTGTTGGAGTATAGATAAGTTACAACGTTGTGTTGATTTCTGCTGTATGGCAATGTTATACATTCACATATATCCACCCTTTTCTTTTTCAGATTCTTTTCCATATAGGTTGCAGAGTGTTGTGTAGAGTTTCCTGTTTTATGCAGTAGGTCTTAGTTTTTACTTATTTACTTAGGTGTTTTGGCCTCACCATGTGGCATGCAGGATCTTATTTCCCCAACCAGGCATGGAACCTATGCTTCCTGCAGTGGAAGTCCCTAAAGCTTTTTTTCAGCGAGTTTTGAGGAGACAGAATCTCCTTTGAGGATGAGATTGAATGGAAGAAACAGGACGGCTAGTGGGGAAGGGATTTGATATAGAGTTAAGAAGGATGCATTTTAAGCTTTACAATTTTTCCCAGTCTAAGCGTTAAATTAGAAAAAAGTAGGAAGTGGGCAAAAAACTTCATTAATGGCCTACTACGTGCTAAGCATTGCAGAGGTGTTTTACTGATATTTCTTCAGTTTAACACTCTGAGATAGACATTTTGGACTCTGGGTCACAGAACAGTGGTTTAATGATGAGAAGGTAAATAAATCGCTTAAGCAAATGATACCTCTCTTAGTTTCGCAGCAAGAACTGAAACCAAAGTCTTCTCTGACTCAAAAACCCTCAGCTACATCTTTATCCATTCCTCTGTCGGTGGATGTTGAGATTGTTTCCATATCCTGGCTTTTACAAACAGTGCTGCAATGAACACTGGGGTACATGTATATTTTTGAATTATGGTGTTCTCTGGGTATATGCCGGAGAAGGCAATGGCACCCCACTGCAGTACTCTTGCCTGGAAACTCCCATGGACCGAGGAGCCTGGTAGGCTGCAGTCCATGGGGTTGTGAAGAGTCAGACACGACTGAGCAACTTCACTTTCATTTTTCACTTTCATGATTGGAGAAGGAAATGGCAACCCACTTCCAGCATTCTTGCCTGGAGACTCCCAGGGATGGAGGAGCCTGTGAGCTGCCGTCTATGGGGTCGCACAGAGTCAGACACAACTGAAGTGACTTAGCAGCAGCAGCAGCAGCAGCAGCAGCAGGGTATATGCCTGTTGAGAAACCTGTATGCAGGTCAAGAAGCAACAGTTAGAACTGGACATGGAACAACAGACTGGTTCCAAATAGGAAAAGGAATACGTCAAGTCTGTGTATTGTCACCCTGCTTATTTAATTTATATGCAGAGTACATCATGAGAAGTGCTGGGCTGGGTGAAGCACAAGCTGCAATCAAGATTTCAGAGAGAAATATCAATAACCTAGAAAGTTATGACCAACCTAGATGGCATATTAAAAAGCAGAGACATTACTTTGTCAATAAAGGTCCATGTAGTCAAGGCTATGGTTTTTCCAGTAGTCATGTATGGATGTGAGAGTTGGACTATACAGAATTGATGCTTTTGAACTGTGGTGTTGGAGAAGACTCTTGAGAGTCCCTTGGACTACAAGGAGATCCAACCAGTCCATCCTAAAGGAAATCAGTCCTGAATATTCATTGGGAGGACTAATGCTGAAGCTGAAATTCCAATACTTTGGCCAACTGATGTGAAGAACTGACTCACTGGGAAAGACCCCAATGCTGGGAAAGATTGAGGGCAGGAGGAGAAGGAGATGACAGGGGATGAGATGGTTGGATGGCAACATCGATGCAATGGGCATGAGTTTGAGTAGGCTCCGGGAGTTGGTGATGGACAGGGAGGCCTGGAATGCTGCAGTCCATGGGGTTGCAAGAGTTGGACATGACTGAGCAACTGAACTGAACTGAACTGAACTGAATAGGGTATATGCCCAGGAGTGGGATTAATGTGTCATATGGTAGTTCTATTTTTAGTTTTTTTTTTAAGGAATCTCCATACTGTTCTCCATAGTGGCTGTATCAATTTAGATAGCTAGTGGGAAGCTGCTGCATAGCACAGGGAGTTCAGCTCAATGCTCTGTGATGACCTAGATGTGTGGGATTTGGGGATGGGAGGGAGGCTCAAGAGGACAGGAATATATGTATACATATAGCTGATTCACTTTGTTGTAATCAGAAACTAACACGAAATTGTAAAGCAAGTATATTCCAATTTTTTAAAAAAGAAAAAGAAACCTTCAGCTATCAGATCAGATCGGATCACATCAGTCGCTCAGTCATGTCCGACTCTTTGCGACCCCGTGAATCGCACCACACCAGGCCTCCCTGTCCCTCACCAACTCCCGGAGTTCACCCAGACTCATGTCCATCAAGTCAGTGATGCCATCCAGCCATCTCATCCTCTGTCATCCCCTTCTCCTCCTGCCCCCAATCCCTCCCAGCATCAGAGTCTTTTCCAATGAGTCGACTCTTCGCATGAGGTGGCCAAAGTACTGGAGTTCCAGCTTTAGCATCATTCTTTCCAAAGAAATCCCAGGGCTCATCTCCTTCAGAATGGACTGGTTGGATCTCCTAGCAGTCCAAGGGACTCTCAAGAGTCTTCTCCAACACCACAGTTCAAAAGCATCAATTCTTTGGTGCTGAGCCTTCTTCAGAGTCCAACTCTCACATCCATACATGACCACTGGAATAACCATAGCCTTGACTAGACGAACCTTTGTTGGCAAAGTAATGTCTCTGCTTTTGTTTTGTTTTTGTTTTTTAATTTTATTTTATTTTTAAACTTTACAATATTGTATTAGTTTTGCCAAATATCGAGATGAATCCACCACAGGTATACCTGTGTTCCCCATCCTGAACCCTCCTCCCTCCTCTTTTGAATATGCTATCTAGGTTGGTCATAACTTTCCTTCCAAGGAGTAAGCGTCTTTTAATTTCATGGCTGCAATCACCATCTGTAGTGATTTCGGAGCCCAGAAAAATAAAGTCTGACACTGTTTCCACTGTTTCCCCATCTATTTCCCATGAAGTGATGGGACCGGATGCCATGATCTTTGTTTTCTGAATGTTGAGCTTTAAGCCAACTTTTTCACTCTCCACTTTCACTTTCATCAAGAGGTTTTTGAGTTCCTCTTCACTTTCTGCCATAAGGGTGGTGTCATCTGCATATCTGAGGTTATTGATATTTCTCCCAGCAAACTTGATTCCAGCTTGTGTTTCTTCCAGGCCAGCATTTCTCATGATGTACTCTGCATATAAGTTAAATAAGCAGGGTGACAATATACAGCTTTGATGAACTCCTTTTCCTATTTGGAACCAGTCTGTTGTTCCATGTCCAGTTCTAACTGTTGCTTCCTGACCTGCATACAAATTTCTCAAGAGGCAGATCAGGTGGTCTGGTATTCCCATCTCTTTCAGATTTTTCCACAGTTTATTGTGATGCACACAGTCAAAGGCTTTGGCATAGTCAATAAAGCAGAAATAGATGTTTTTCTGGAACTCTCTTGCTTTTTCTATGATCCAGCCGATGTTGGCAATTTGATCTCTGGTTCCTCTGCCTTTTCTAAAACCAGCTTGAACATCAGGAAGTTCATGGTTCACATATTGCTGAAGCCTGGCTTGGAGAATTTTGAGCATTACTTTACTAGCGTGTGAGATGAGTGCAATTGTGTGGTAGTTTGAGCATTCTTTGGCATTGCCTTTCTTTGGGATACCTTCAGCTATAGGTGGCTCCAAAGTGATACCCTGCTTAGCATCAATTCTTTGTGTGCAGAACTTGCTCCATTGATAAAGTGAAATTCTCCTTCATTGTCTTAATTCAGCATGCCCTCTGCAATCTTGTTTATATTAATTCATTTAAAAATCAACAACTTGAAGGTAAATTTCAGCTTTACTCTTGTCAAATGTTGAATCTCAGAATTTTATACCCAATTTTATTGGATCTAATGTACTCAAATATTAATAGTTCAACAGTTTGAGTGAGTGTAGGTGGTTAATTAAGAAAATGCTGATTGTAAGTATTGAATTCTTAGGTAGCTTTTAGCTAATTATATGACAACTTAATTTATCTATTGCTTTTTGATTAAATATTAATACATGATTTTAGCAATATATCAGTATTTGATAGAATCATTAGCATATATTTGATGTTTTGCTAAATCTTTGTGTAAGATTTTACTTATTATTAGTTTAAACAGATTTATTGCTGGTTTTGGTTTAGTGCGCTCTATGATACTTCAGTCATGTCTGACTCTTTGCCACCCCATGGACTGTAACCTGCCAGACTATTCTGTCCATGGGATTCTCCAGGCCAGAGTAGTGGAGTGGGTTGCCTTGACCTCCTCCAGGGGATCTTCCCAACCCAGGGGTCAAACCTGCATTTCATAAGTTTCCTCCATTGGCAAGCAAGTTCTTTATCACCAGTGCCACCTGGGAAGCCCTTTGGTGTAGTGTATCTATTTTCAAGAAAAGGGGTTTTGTTCTAACGAATGTTCATGAAGGAATCCATATTTTTGGCATATTTAGGATTTGGGTGAGTAGCTTTAAAAATCTCAACACCAACTATGTTGGCCCCTGATTCTTTGCATTTATTGCTACAACAAAACACAAGGCAAGATATCCAAGAAAAATGGTGATGTTGAAAAATCATAAAGAGATTAACAGTTCCATGCTGAAACAGTTCTATTCATTAGTCTGTTCCTCTGTAGAAAGAACTGTCTTGCCTGAAAACAATGGGTGGAATGATCAGAGCTCTGTGCTGCTGACCCCAGCTCGGCTGTGTTTTCACTGAGCACCAGACATCAGAACATAACAAGAGACCACGGATTCTGTTCTTCCTAGAGGTCCCCCATCCTTATTGCAGAGGATAAAAATAGCAACAAATATTGGTTCTCTACATCTGCCTCTCTATTCTTTCCCTGGAATAGAAATTGAGACATAGACACGGACATGTGGATATAGGGGAAGTGGGTGGAGGATGGGATGAACTGGGAGACTAGGATTGACATATATGCATTACCATATGTAAAATAGATAGCTAGTGGAAATTTGCTCAGTTCTGTGCTCTGTGTTGACCTAGAGGGGTGCAATGGGAGAGGGGGGTGATAGGAAAGTCCAAGATGGAGGGGATATATGTATATACATAGCTGATTCACTTTGTTGTACATCAGAAACTGACAGACACACACAAACAATAAAATGCCTGGGTTATGCCTACATGTATGTTTTCATTATTCATTTTATCTCTACAATTGCCAAATGAAAAATAAATCTGTTTGGTTGGTTGATCACAAACAATCTCATCAGAGTCATGCAGATGATGTATACCCAAATCTTGAAGCATATTTTTAAATAAAATGATGAATGCAAATACCAGTATTTCTGACTATAATATAGTAGCTTTTATGAGAAAATAGTATGAGATTAGATTTTCCATCTCTATTTGAATGGATACTTAATTTCCCACAAGATTTACATTTCATGAGAGGACTTAGAAATGAGTTGAAATGTGAAAGATACAGATGTTTTTTTGTCTAATGCCCTGGCTCTTGTGTTCGAGGGGAAGGAGTGTGTGTGTGTGCATGTGTGCGCGTGCATGTGTGAACACGCAAGAGAAGGCTTTCATGTGAATGAGCCCCAGGGATGCAGGTTTTGCACTAGGTCAAATTGATGCTCTCCCATATGGTCACTAGTAAACTTGATGGACTCACACCAGCCTCTTTTCCTGTCTCCTGGGCTGAAGCTCATTTAGCCGAAAGCATGATGAAGGTGACAGAAAGGGAGCAGCTGAGCCACAAGCCCTTTGTTTGGCCTTAATAGATCAGGTTAGCGTTCTGCAGATGTTGGCTTTCCAAATCAATAATTCTCTTGCCGGCACCTCCCAGCAGTAGCTATTAGATGATGTAATTCAGAATTTGATTTGCTTCTTAGGTTAAGACAAGCAAATCTCATTTGCAGTGTAAAATATCTCACACCATGAAAATAATGCCTTCTGTTTTGCCTTCCCACCCAAGGGCATTTTATAGAATGGAAGTCAAGGTCATTGTGACAGTCATCACAGGGTGGAATCCTGCAGCCACAGACTGTGTTTGGAAAACCTGTTCTTTTCACTTATTAGGTTATCACAAGTGGTAGCCTAATGCTAGCAGAGGTATTTGTAGCTTTGTATTGTGTTAGGAGAAATAGAATTCCCCGATATTACAGCTGCACTTTTGATTTGTTATTTATTTGGAATAAATAGAGGGTGGTATGCCAGTTTCCATGGAAACCAGTTCTACTTTGGAGCAGTGTAAGACCTTTAAACACATTGGAAATTGCTTCCTTCTCATTATGTTTCGGCGCTGAAGAAGGTGTAGTGTGCAATTAAATAGAAATGAAGGTTTAATTAAAAAATTAAATTACATTTTCTGGATTGTCCTTTGTGTACAGTAAGCTTAGGAGAGCATTGCTATCTGCAAAGCTGACTGGATGTGTGGTCTAGAAAAAGAAAAGGATCATCTCTTAACTGCTGTATGTGTGTGAGTGTGTGTTTGCATGTGCGCACATGCGTGTGTTGTAATAGAGATTCACAAAGATCTTTCTCTTAGAAGTTTGTTACAAAATTGCCAACTCCATTTAGAACATTCTGGAAATCTTTGTAAATATGTGCAGGGTTATAAAAATATATGTTTGGATTTTTTTGTTCATTACAAATAAAGAGAATTAGATACAATACTGATACAGAAAGACAACATTTAATTGTTCAAAAGATATTTTAAAAAGAGATTCTTTTAAGGAAAAGTAGTGAAAATAAGAAAATGCTATGTAGTCTGGGACCTGAAATATAGTCATTACAAAAACAGGGATATATGCACATCGAGGCAGCCAAAATATGAGGATTTTATGTGATGAAAGCTAAGAGTAGGCTTATATTGTAAAAAGTTCAATGTATTCTGTACATTAAAAAGTGAGAATCTTCAGCTTATGAAAGTGAAAAAATATGTTGAAGTGTTTATTTAGTCTTATGTATCAATTATATGTCTCCCAGAAATGTATAGATTATTCAGGAGCAATCAGGGGTCATCCTATTTATAACCAAATGTTATACATTTTTACAGCTTTTTATATGTAAAGGGCATCCTCATACATTATTTCATGTGTTCTGTCACCAGTCCTGAACAGTGTAGCAGCTATTGTTTCAATTTTAAATATAAGTAAGTTGCTTCAGTTTATCCAGTTATCAATGGAACCTGGAATGGATGTCTTCTGACTTATACTCTTATGATCTTTCCATGTCAAGAATTATATTTTATACCAGACTAAATTTACAACACATCCTGTTTTCTCCTGACTCATGAAGGACGGTATTTAGGGATACAGTTTGACTGCTCTTCAGAATTACTGAAAGTGTGTGTGAGGAACTGAGATTTCAAATTAAGATATCTTGTCTTCTAAGCATCCTATCATAGATACTTATGTTTTGCAGGTTTGAGATGAGTTTTCTGGTTAATCCACATTGTTCAGTGATATTGGCCATGATTCAATTTTTATGTAATTGAAATATAAGCTGTATATATTCCTGGACATACAGGATTGTTCTTTTTTTATGTATGATGTGTCCACTTAACTAGGTGTTATTTATGTTTGGCTGTTGTGTGCTTAATCAGTCCTGCACTGGTGATGAGCCCTTGTGGCAAAGGAACTTCATACTATAAAAAGATTGTAGGGAGAACTGAAAAAAAAAAAAACAACAGTGCTCTGTAATAACAGCAGCTTTGTTGGTAGTGAGCAGCTGCTGGCCCAGCAGTCCTGGGACTTTCATGAGGCTCCTATGAATATGTTCACAGCATGCTGAGGCTGCTTCCATGCTGCTTAATTGCTGCATTGCCAAATCCCGACTGCTGGGGAGCACCGGCTTCATCCTACAGAGCCGTTCTTGAAGGAAATGCTTTTCACTCCTGTCAAATAAAAATTATGCTATTCAATGTATAATCAGTGCCTTCATAGTATATAATAAATATTATAGATAATAATAAATCCCTTAAGAATTTAGCTCTTTGAAGATATTATGTGAGTTCTTTTTTGTTAAGTGTGAAGATTCTCTTCTAACATAGATCATTGGTTAAGTAGCTAGATTTCAAAATAGAAAAACGAGGGGAATCTGCTGTGAAATTATTTCAAGGTCTACCGCCCATGTTTTAGAAGATTTAACAAAATGTTAACTCACGGTTGAGATGACAGCCATGGTATATGTCAAAAAGTGGGGAAACCTGGGAGTCTAGGCTATTCTTTGGTAAAGGGAGCTTGATCAAAGCACCACAGACCCAGAGCTTCCACTCTGGTGCTCCTGAATTCTCAGAGCTGGTTCTCTGGTGAATTTCATTCTTTGGGTGAATTCACAAAGCTGGTACTCTGAACTAAAATGCTGACAGCTTGCTTGTCAAAGTTCTTACAGATGCTGAAATAATCTCTCACAAAAGCCAACATCAGAATCTAAATAGGTTGTACAAACTTTTTAACAGTAAACTTTTAATAATGTAAAAATGTTTATAGAAAAGTGCACAAATCAGTAAGTGTGTGCAGCTCAATTAATTTCATTGAGTGTATTATCTGTATAACTAGCATTGTGAACAACACAAAATATCACTCTTACTCCCATAAGGTCTTCTGGAGCCTCATCTTTGTCACCATAAACCCCAATAGTAATGAATGTATTAACTTCTAATAGCATTGATTAGATTTGACAAAGTTTGAACTTTTTATAAATGTAGCCATCAGTTCAGTTCAGTTCAGTTCAGTCACTCAGTCGTGTCCAACTCTTTGCGACCCCATGAATTGCAGCATGCCAGGCCTCCCTGCCATCAACAACTCCTGGAGTTTATTCAAACTCACGTCCATCAAGTCGGTGATGCCATCTAGCAATCTCATCCTCTGTCGTCCCCTTCTCCTCCTGCCCTCAATCCTTCCCAGCATCAGAGTCTTTTCCAATGAGTCAACTCTTTGCATGAGGTGGCCAAAGTACTGGAGTTTCAGCTTTAGCATCAGTCCTTCCAATGAACACCAAGGACTGATCTCCTTTAGAACGGACTGGTTGGATCTCCTTGCAGTCCAAGGGACTCTCAAGAGTCTTCTCCAACTCCACAGTTCAAAAGCATCAATTCTTTGGCTCTCAGCTTTCTTCACAGTCCAACTCTCACATCCATACATGACCACTGGAAAAACCACAGCCTTGACTAGATGGACATTTGTTGGCAAAGTAATGTCTCTACTTTTGAATAGGCTATCTAGGTTGGTCATAACTTTCCTTCCAAGGAATAAGCGTCCTTTAATTTCATGGCTGCAATCACCATGATTTTGGAGCCCAGAAAAATAAAGTCTGACACTGCTTCCACTGTTTCCCCATCTATTTGCTATGAAGTGATGGGACCAGATGCCATGATCTTAGTTTTCTGAATGTTGAGCTTTAAGCCAACCCTTTCACTCTCCTCTTTCACTTTCATCAAGAGGCTTTTTCATTTTTCTTCACTTTCTGCCGTAAGGGTGGTGTCATCTGCATATATGAGGTTATTGATATTTCTCCTGGCAATCTTGATTCCAGCTTGTGTTCTTCCAGCCCAGTGTTTCTCATGATGTACTCTTCATATAAGTTAAATAAGCAGGGTGACAATATACAGCCTTGATGTACTCCTTTTCCTATTTGGAACCAGTCTGTTGTTCCATGTCCAGTTCTAACTGTTGCTTCCTGATCTGCATATAGGTTTCTCAAGAGGCAGGTCAGGTGGTCTAGTATTCCCATCTCTTGAAGAATTTTCCACAGTTTATTGTGATCCACACAGTCAAAGGCTTTGGCATAGTCAATAAAGCAGAAATGGAGTACATATTTTTGTGTGTTTGGTTTCTTTCACCCAGCACTACATTTGTGAGACTCATCCATGTTTTTGTGACTAGTTGTAGTTGGTTAAGAGCTTCCCAAGTGGCTCTGTGGTAAAGAATCTGCCTGTCAAGCAAGAGAAGTGGGTTCAATTCCCAGTTAGAAAGATCCCTTGGAGGAGGAAGCAGCAACCCACTCCAGTATTCTTGCCTGGAAAATCTCATGGAAAGAGGAGACTGGCATGCTACAGTCCATGGGGTCACAAAGAGTCAGACACGGCTGAGCACTGATGCATGCAGTTGGATAATTTCTATTACTGCACAGTATATGATCAAGTGAGTGTATCTCAATTCATTTAATCATTCTTCTGTAGATGGTTGTTGGTGTTGCTTCTAGTTTGGGACTGCTGTGGACATTCTGGTACATGTATGAACATATCTGCTTATTTCTGTTGGGCGTGTACCTTAGGGTCATTGTGTTGGTATGTTTGACCTTAGTAGATACCATTGAATTGTTTTCCAAAGTAGCTGAACAAAGTTGCACTCCCATTAGTGGTGTACGAGAATCACGATTGCACCACATCTCACCAACATGTGATTTTGACTGCACTTTAATTTTGGCTATTTGAGTGGATATGGACTGTATCATCAGAGAAGGCAATGGCAACCTACTCCAGTACTCTTGCCTGGAAAATCCCATAGATGGAGGAACCTGGTGGGCTGCAGTCCATGGGGTGGCTAAGAGTTGGACACGGCTGAGCGATTTCACTTTCAATTTTTACTTTCATGCATTGGAGAAGAAAATGGCAACCCTCTCCAGTGTTCTTGCCTGGAGAATCCCAGGGACAGTGGAGCCTGGTGAGCTGCCATCTATGGGGTCGCACAGAGTCGGACACGACTGAAGTGACTTAGTAGTAGTAGTAGAAGTGTACCATATTGTAGCTTTAGCTTTCCTTTTCCTGATCACTAATGTAATTTTTCACATGTGTTTTGTTGGTCATTCATGTGTTGTTTTGAAGTGCCTGTTGAAATATTTGCAGTTTTTCTATTGACCTGATTCCCTTTGTCTTATAGGTTTGTTGGTATTATTTTGTAGTTTCAATTTGTCTTTTTCTAATACAAGTTTTGCTAATATTTTTTCTGACCCAAAGTCCTGTCTTTTTAATCTTATAGTGTGGTCTTTTCATTCACAGCTGGCACTTTTTAACTTCTATTTAAGAAATCTTTAAGATTATTTTAAAAACCTACCTTGTTTTCTTCCAGAAGATTTATTGTTTTAACCTTTCACACTTAGATCCACAATAAATCTGGAACTGATTTTGATTTATTGGTAAGTATTCTGGTGTAAAAAATGCCTACAGATGTTTCTTCATTGCATTGCAGTGTCATCTCTGTCATAAATTGAACAATCATATATGGGTGAATTTATTTCTGTAGTGTCTGTTTGGTTCTAATGGACTATGATTTGTCATTTCATCAATACCTTCCAGCCTTTATTACTATAAATCTTTTGCAGGTCTTTCTACATGATCATGTTAGTTTTCAAAATTTAGTCTTCTTTCTTTAACATTGTCTAGACTATACTATGAAGAAGGCAATGGCACCCCACTCCAGTACTCTTGCCTGGAAAATCTCATGGAGTGAGGAGCCTGGTAGGATGCAGTCCATGGGGTCAGGAAGAGTCAGACATGACTGAACGACTTCACTTTCACTTTTTACTTTCATGCATTGGAGAAGGAAATGGCAGCCCACTCCAGTATTCTTGCCTGGAGAATCCCAGGGACGGGGGAGCCTGATGGGCTGCCGTCTATGGGGTCGCACAGAGTCAGACACGACTGAAGCGACTTAGCAGCAGCAGCAGCACACTATACTCTTTGCATATACATACAAATTTTAGGTTCAGATTGCCAATTTGCACAAAAAAAACCCTGCAGAAATATTTATTCACATTGCTCTGATCAATAAGATAACTCTTTTCCCTGAAATATTTTTTATATTAGAATACATTTGCTTTACGATGTTGTGTTAATTTCTGCCGTACAACATAGTGAATCAGCCATATGTATACATATATTCACTCCTTCTTGAGCCTCACTCCGACCCCCAACATCCCCTCCCCCCAGGTCATCACAGAGCGCTGAGCTGTCTGTGCTATCCAGCAGCTTCCCCCAAGCTATCTATTTTACACACAGTACTGTATATATGTTAATGCTACTCTCTCAATTAATTCTCCCTTCCCTCCCCGCCATGAAGCATGTCCACAAGGCCATACTATATTTTTGCATCTCTATTCCTTCCCTGCAAATATGTTCATCAGTACCATTTTTCTAGATTCTATATATATGAGTTCAGTTCAGTTCCGTCGCTCAATTGTGTCCCACTCTTTACGACCCCGTGAATCGCAGCACGCCAGGCCTCCCTGTCCATCACCAACTCCCGGAGTATACTCAAATTCATGTCCATTGAGTCGGTGATGCCATCCAGCCATCTCATCCTCTGTCGTCCCCTTCTCCTCCTGCCCCCAATCCCTCCCAGCATCAGAGTCTTTTCCAATGAGTCAACTCTTTGCATGAGGTGGCCAAAGTACTGGAGTTTCAGCTTTAGCATCAGTCCTTCCAGTGAACACCCAGGACTGGTCTCCTTTAGGATGGACTGGTTGTACTTTCTTGCAGTCCAAGGGACTCTCAAGAATCTTTTCCAACACCATAGTTCAAAAGCATCAATTCTTTGGCTCTCAGCTTTCTTCACAGTCCAACTCTCACATCCATACATGACCACATGAAAAACCATAGCCTTGACTAGATGGACCTTTGTTGGCAAAGTGATATCTCTGCTTTTCAATATGCTATCTAGGTTGGTCATAACTTTCCTTCCAAGGAGCAAGCATCTTTTAATTTCATGGCTGCAATCACCCTCTGCAGTGATTTTGGAGCCCCCCCAAAAACAAAGTCTGACACTGCTTCCACTATTTCCCATATATTTGCCATGAAGTGATGGGACCAGATGCCATGATTTTAGTTTTCTGAATGTTGAGCTTTAAGCCAACCCTTTCACTCTCCTCTTTCACTTTCATCAAGAGGCTTTTTCATTCCTCTTCACTTTCTGCCATAAGGGTGGTGTCATCTGCATATCTGAGGTTATTGATATTTCTCCTGGCAATCTTGATTCCAGCTTGTGCTTCTTCCAGCCCAGTGTTTCTCATGATGTACTCTTCATATAAGTTAGATAAGCAGGGTGACAATATACAGCCTTGATGTATTCCTTTTCCTATTTGGAACCAGTCTGTTGTTCCATGTCCAGTTCTAACTGTTGCTTCCTGACCTGCATATAGGTTTCTCAAGAGGCAGGTCAGGTGGTCTGGTATTCCCATCTCTTTCAGAATTTTCCACATATATATGAGTTAATGAAAATAAAAACAAAAATAAATAATTGGGACCTAATTAAATATCAAAGCTTTTGCGTAGCAAAGAAAATCATAAACAACATGAAAAACAACCGTAAGAATGGGAGAATTTTGCATATGAAGCAACAGACAAAGAATTAATCTCAAAAATATACAAACACCTTATGGAATTCAGTATCAAAAAAACAAACAATACAATCAAAAAATCGGTAGAAGACCTAAATAAACATCTTTCCAAAAAGACATACAGATGGCCAAGTGGCATGTGAACAGATGCTCAACATTGCTAATTATTAGAGAAATGCAAATCAAAACTACAATGAGGTACACCTCATGGTACGTCACACCAGTCAGAGTGGACATCATCAAAAAATCTAGACAATAAATGCCAAAGAGGGTGTGGAGTAAAGGAACCCTCTTCCACTGTTGATGGGAATGTAAATTGGGACAGTCACTGTGGAGAAAAGTATAGAGGTTTCTTTAAAAAATAAATGTAGAACTACGATGTTGTTGTTGTTTGGTTGCCAAGTCATGTCCAACTCTTTTGTGACCCCAAGGACTGTAGCCCCCAGGCTCATCTCTCCATGAGATTTCTCAGGCAAGAATACTGGAGTGGGTTTCCATTTTCTTCTCCAGGGGATCTTCCTGACCCAGGGCTCAAACCCAAGTCTCTTGCTTGACAGGGGGATTTTTTTACCACTGCGTCATCAAGAAAGCCCATATGACCCAGAAATCCTACTACTGGGCATATACCCTGAAAAAACCATAACTCAGAAAGACACATGTACCCTGATGTTCATTGCAGCACTGTTTATAATAGCCAGGACATGGAAGCAGTTTAGATGCCCATCAACAGATGAATGGATAAAGATGTGGTACATATACACAATGGAATATTACTCAGCCATAAAAAGGAATGAATTGAATCAGTTAAAGTGATGTGGATGAAACTACAGTCTGTCATACGAGTGAAATAAATCAGAAAATAAATGACTATTTGAGGAATCTCTATCTTTCCAAGCTGTGAGCATTTCATATACTCTGCTTATTTCAATACTGGTGCCTTAATGAATAATCTTTTAATAAATTATTCTGTGCCAAGTGAATAGCTATATGGATAAAAATTAACTTTAACATCTATACACTAAAGCCAATCCTAGTTGCATTAGATTAGAATGTCAGAAAAGATGTGTGGCAAAAGAAACTCTCTCATACATAATTTGTGGGAATTTGTTTTGGAGAAGTCAAACTAGAAAACTGACATTACATCTTAGAGTTAAATATACACAATCCTTCAGTTCAGTTCAGTTCAGTCACTCAGTCATGTCCAACTATTTGCGACCCCATGGACCAGAGCACGCCAGGCCTCCCTGTCCATCACCAATTCCCGGAGTCTACCCAAACTCATGTCCATTGAGTCGGTGATGCCATCCAACTGTCTCATCCTCTGTTGTCCCCGTCTCTTCCTGCCTTCAATCTTTCCCAGCATCAGGGTCTTTTCAAATGAGACAGCTCTTTGCATCAGGTGGCCAGAGTATTGGAGTTTCAGCTTTAGCATCAGTCCTTCTAATGAACACTCAGGACTGATCTCCTTTAGGATGGACTGGTTGGAACTCCTTGCAGTCCAAGAGATTCTCAAGAGTCTTCTCCAACACCACAGTTCAAAAGCATCATTTCTTCGGTGCTCAGCTTTTTTTATAGTCCAACTCTCACATCCACACATGACTACTGGAAAAACCATTGTCTTGACTAGATATGCAGATGACGCCACTCTTATGGCAGAAAGTGAAGAAGAACTAAAGAGCCTCTTGATGAAAGTGAAAGAGGAGAGTGAAAAAGTTGGCTTAAAGCTCAACATTCAGAAAACTAAGACAATGGTATCCGATCCCATCTGGTCCCATTATTATGGTAAATAGGTGGGGAAACAGTGGAAACAGTGGCTGACTTTATTTTCTTGGGCTCCAAAGTCCTGCAGATGGTGACTGCAGTCATGAAATTAAAAGATGCTTGTTCCTTGGAAGAAAAGCTATGACCAACCTAGACAGCATATTCAAAAGCACAGACATTACTTTGCCAACAAAGGTCTGTCTAGTCAAACCTATGGTTTTTCCAGTAGTCATGTATAGATATGAGAGTTGGACTATAAAGAAAGCTGAGCACCAAAGAATTGATGCTTTTGAACTGTGGAGTTGGAGAAGATCCTTGAGAGTCTCTTGGATTGCAAGGAGATCCAACCAGTCCATCCTAAAGGAAATCAGTCCTGAGTGTTCATTAGAAGGACTGATATTGAAGCTGAAACTCCAATACTTTGGCCACCTGATGTGAAGAACTGACTCATTTGAAAAGACCCTGATGCTGGGAAAGATTGAAGGCAGGAGGAGAAGGGGACAACAGAGGATGAGATGGTTGAATGGCATCACTGACTCAATGGACATGAGTTTTGTAAACTCTGGGAGTTGGTGATGGACAGGGAGTCCTGGCATGCTGCGGTCCATGGGTTTGCAAAGAGTCAGACACAACTGAGTGACTGAACTGAACTGAATAGATGGAGTTGGCAAAGTAATGTCTCTGCTTTTTAATATTATATGTAGGTTGGTCATAACTTTCCTTCCAAGGAGTTTTGTAATCTCTGGGAGTTGGTGATGGACAGGGAGTCCTAGCATGCTGTGGTCCATGGGTTTGCAAATAATTTCATGGCTGCACTTACCATCTGTAGTGATTTGGAGCCCAAGAAAATGAAGTCAGCCACTGTTTCCACTGTTTCCCCATCTATTTGCCATGAAGTGATGGGACCGTATTCCATGATCTTAGTTTTCTGAATGTTGAGCTTTAAGCCAACCCTTTCACTCTCCTCTTTCACTTTCATCAAGAGGCTCTTTAGTTCTTCTTCACTTTCTGCCATAAGGGTGGTAACATCTGCATATCTGAGGTTATTGATATTTCTCCCAGCAATCTTGTTTCCAGCTTGTGCTTCATCCAGCCCAGCCTTTCTCATGATGTACTCTGCATATGAGTTAAATAAGCAGGGTGACAATATACAGCCTTGACGTACTCCTTTCCATATTTGGAACCAGTCTGTTGTTCCATGAAGTTCAACAATCACATTTGTAGGCATTTACCCCAAAACATCCAAACATAGGCACCACAAATCATGAGCATGTATAGCAAAGTTAATTACTTTAGTGGAAGAAAAAAAACAGCTCCAGTGTAATTCTGTATTAGAAGAGTTAAAACATGCTTTGTGTTCATACAACTGGATATCATATGAACGATGAAAATTAATCAATGAATCTTACATTTAACAAGATGGATGAATAGGCAAATATAATTGTTGAGCAAAAGAAACCTAACCCAAGGGATTAATACCTGTATGGCTTGATTGATATTAAGCTCAAAAACAGGCAAAACTGACTTATGCTTTTAGAAATCAGTGTAGTCATGATATTTAAGATAGAGACAAGAGACAAGCTTCTGCAGCTGTTGGTTAATTTCTTTATCTGTGTGAAGAATGCTCAGGCACATTCACTCACTGACAATCCTTTGAAGTGTAGATTTGTGCATTTTTTTAGAATGAGTTTTAGATATCATTAAAGATATTAATGTGTATCTACATGCTTATTATATAAACTATGTAATATATATTTGTTATTTTATGTGTTAGGATACAACACAAAACAGGAACAAAAAAGATTTCTATAATTTTGGAATATATTTTCTTGCAATCTTTTCCTTTCCAACTTTATTGAGGTATGCTGCTGCTGCTGCTGCTGCTGCTAAGTTGCTTCAGTTGTGTCCGACTCTGTGTGACTCTAGAGATGGCAGCCTACCAGGCTCCCCTGGGATTATCCAGGCTCCCCTGGGATTATCCAGGCAAGAGCACTGGAGTGGGTTGCCATTTCCTTCTCCAATGCATGAAAGTGAAAAGTAAAAGTGAAGTCGCTCAGTCGTGTTCGACTCTTAGCGACCCCATGGACTGCAGCCCACCAGGCTCCTCCATCCATGGGATTTTCCAGGCGAGAGTGCTGGAGTGGGGTGCCGTTGCCTTCTCCATATTGAGGTATAGTTAACATACAATCTTCAGTAAGGTTAAGGTCTACATTGTGTCTGTTTGACACACTGATACATTGCAAACGATTACCACTATTGTGCTAGCTAACATTTCCATCATCTTACAAAACTACTATTTCTCAGATGAGAACATTTAATATTTACTTTCTTAGCATCTTGTAAGTATATATACTCTGGTATTAACTACAATCACCATGAAATAAAATTTTCTGGTCCTCAAGTTTTCTATTACCTTAAAATATTTAAGAAATTATGTTGGTCCCTCATGCCTTTACATACACAGAAAAAGAAAAAGAAAGCCTTCTTTGTGAAGTTTATTTTGGACCACTTAACAATTCTAAACACAGAACTTAAAGTTATTTAAAGGCTTATACGTTTTTGATTTTTGTACTCTCAATGACTCTAGAATAACTAGTTTATTCACACTTTTTGAATAAACCAAAAGCTGTACCACAGTGCTTCCTACCACATGCAAGGGTTTCATTTGACTTTATGCTAGAAGAGGCAATTATTCAAATGAGCTGTATTTTTAAAAGAAAACATTAATGTGCAAAAGGCATGCATCTTATTAAATAAAATGCTTATTGAATATAAAATTATTTATATAATATCAAGATTCTGTAAAACAGTTTTGTTTTGAAATAATTATAATTTTTGGATCAGTAATGCATATTCATCAGTTTACTAAGTAATTTGCAATTCTTATTTCCCTTAAACACAAAGTATGTTCTTCCCCCAAAGACTATTGGTTGTAACTCAGGCATTTTTTAGGCAACCTATTTTCAGGCACTGAATAAAATGCAAAAAAGCAGCACAACTGCTAAGCTCAATAATGGGTGGCATAATTCTATATTATCTATTTATTTTAGATAAATATTAAAATATTATCGATTTATTTTACACTGAGTCCAAATGAGCAAATACACAAATGAAAAGATCATTTTAATAAGGAAGGATTTTGAAATTTATAGAGTAATGCTTTCTGAAAAATATACAAAGCGATATGCCATATGTTGGTAATAGCTGAACATTAGTTAAACATTTTTTTATATGAACACTTGATTTTGTTTTGTGATATCTGGGGAATATGCTTTAATTTATTTATATACTTAGAAGTACATCATGCAGGTACTGTTCGCTGGTATTCCCCCATCCATGTATCCCCTTCCTAGTAATTTAAAGTTGATTTAAATCAACAAGGCAGTCCAGTTATCCTTTAATAGATACTTATTTTTCTAGTTAATAAAGCGTTACACAAGCAAATATAATTTAGGAGTGCAAAATAGATGATTGAGGCCTTATCCTTATCTCTTAGTTTTTTACTCTTTTAAATGAATACATCCATTTATTTTAAGTAACAGATTTTAAGCTGTAATTCTACTTAGCAAAGACAAACATGTATACTGAAAGTCCTATTTTATTTTTCAAAAGATTTTATATTTAGTTCTCTAAAATGATCAACTAAAGAATCCAGATGGATGGTAGGAAGTTATTTCATTATTTTTTGTGACTCACACTTAAAATTGCTCATTACCATTTTGCCCTTTTATAAAAACAATTAAAAAAGACATATGAGTCTTGTTTTGATCAAACAGTTGAATGACTAACCAAGAATTCACTTGTCAGTTTCCTCAAAATGATTTTAATAAATTATACATTCAGTGACTACTTTTGCCATTTTTTGAAGTAGTAAATCAATCCGTCATTTTTAGTTTATCTTCGTTTTTGTTGTTGAGTCTCTAAGTCTTGTCTGACTCTTTGTGACCCCATGGATTGTAGCTGATGTTCTCCAGGCAAGAATATTGGAGTGGGTTGCCATTTCCTTCTCCAGGGGATCTTCCCAAACCAGGGATTGAACCCATGTTTCCTGCACTGGCAGGAGGATTCTTTACCACTGAGCCATCAGGTCTTAGGAGGTAATTATCTGCAGTAGCTACGATTAGTTAACTATTTAGCATGTAATTTTTTCTACCTAAATGTAATCTTGTTTGGGACCTACTCCTGACCCAACAGTTGATAGATCTCATGATAATAATAAACGTAACTGTAATAGCTGTGCTATGGAGCGCTTATGCATGCCAGGTCAATTTTATGCACTATAAATTTAGTTAATCCTTGAAAACTCTATGGGACACTCTGCGCTGTGCTTAGCTGCTCAGTCGTGTCCATCTCTTTGTGACCCCATGGACTCTAGCCCGCCAGGCTCCTCTGTCCATGGAGATTTTGCAGGCAAGAATATTGGAGTGGGTTGCTACTTCATTCTCTAAAAGGTATGCCAGGCTCAATTCAAATCCTAAGCACAGAGGAGAACTATAGTGGTTTAGAGGAGTCTTGTATTTATTGAGAATACTTTCTACAGTAAGGAAGCTTTGAGTGCATACTCTGCCAAACAATGCAATCAGCAGATATAGTAAAATACTCAATATGAAAGATGTTCTAGGGGTACTGAGAAATGAGACCACAAATTAATATATTCAATATGAGTCCATGTGGGCTCACTATACATGGATGTGGGTTCGTACTGCTATTTACACAAAGACAGGTTCATTTAAACACACATATATCTGTCCATTTTATATTTAATCACACAGCACAGTCATGCACTTGTATCTGTTTCAAATAATAATCTAATATATATATAATATTCATTAATAGTAATACTATTATATTAATGTATGCTGTGTGCTGTGCTTAGTCACTCAGTCAGGTTCAACTCTTTGTGACTCCATGGACTGTAGCCCTCCAGGCTCCTCTGTCCATGGGGGTTCTCCAGGCAAGGGTACTGGAGTGGGTTGCCACGCCCTCCTCCAGGGGATCTTCCCAACCCAGGGATTGAACCCAGGTCTCTAGCATTGCAGGCAGATTCTTTACCAGTTGAGCTACCAGGGAAGACCATATAAATGTATAATAATATATCATTATTGTATAATGTTAATTTATGAAAAAGTTGTCTTCTTCCCAGGTGACTCTTGTAAACAATCTGCCTGCCTGCTAATGCAAGAGGCACAATAGATGGGGGTTGAATTCATGGGTTGGGAAGATCCCCTGGAGTGGTAAATGGCAACCTACTCCAGTATTCTTGCCTGGAAAATCCAATGGACGGAGGAGCCTTACAGGCTACAGTCCATGGGGTCACAGAGTTGGACATGACTTACCAATTGAGCACACACGTGTGAAAAAGTTTCTATAAACATTCTAATACAAGTTTAAAGAAAATCTTTTATTTCTCAAGTTAGCATCTAGAAATAGAATTGCTGAGTCATGCAGTATATGAATGTTCAACTTTAAAATAAATTGCCAAATTATTACCAAAGTGCTTCTAACCAGCAATTTATGATCGTTCCAGGTTTTCATTATATAATAGTAATACTAAATTTATATATATACTGCTAAAGTTGTTTTAACTTAATGAATATTCAAGATCTAGACATCTTTAGATATATTTGACTAGACCACAAAAAAGTACATAATAACTTCCATGAAAATGCCCTCAGACCTAACTGCTACAGTGAATATTATTAGAAGATGTTCAAAAAGCATTCTTAGGACTTTATACATCATCTCATAATTTTAAAGTAGGTTCATGTGCTTTTACTTTTAGAATTCTTCACACAGCTATATTTGTTATATTTTTATTTTTAGGTCGTATGTTTGAGTTATTCAAAATTTCCTCAAAGACTTATAAATGTTGAAATTTTGTGCTCTAAGTACAAAATAAATTGAAACTATTAAGAGGAAAACAAAACAAGTGTATCTTGGAGTTTTGTACTGGTACAAACTTCTAAAAATACTTTTAATTATCATTTTTAAAAATTCTTAAATTGTGAAATTTGATGAAACTGTAAGACCTTTGTGATAAACCAGAAGCTTTTTCTAGAATGTATTTACTACAAGTCAAATGCACCTGGTAGTGTTGAAAAAACATGAGAGAACAAATGGCTTTTAATCGCCGGAAGCATTGTGTTTGTTGCGACCACTTTTCCCCTTACCTTTGTTCTACCTCAGGAGGATAGTCAACCAGTGTTCTTTACCCACAGGGTGGCTATTGCCCTTTATTCTTATGAGGGATTGATTCCTCCAAGTCAGGAGCCCAGCAATTTAATTGAACTTTCAGCTGAAAGTTCTCATGAGATTTTCCAGACTGCTCTGTAACATTGACATCTTGCTGACCTTTTCAGTAATCTGTAATTGGGCTGTGTGGACATTTTTTTTTTTCTTTCAGATTTCTCAGTTTTGACAAATACATAAAGAGAATCTTTTAAAGGTTACAGAGATTTTAAGGGGAAGACAGTGAGCTCACATAAGCAAAGCATTTTACACTAATGACCAGTGTAGATCACTAAGAAGTAGTTTTATAATAAGAAAAAAGTTTTGGGCTATCATATTTGACTCCTACTACATAGAATTTACTTCTGAGAACTTTTACATTATTATAACAACTGACTGGAAATTCTTCATTTATAATTATATATTTGAAATATTAGTGGGTTAGACTCCTTGGAAATTTAGCATTAAAAGAATTTTTGTGCATAGAGTGTATAACCTTTCCTGTTTTAAATAAGTATATTATACAACTCTCTTTTTTCCTTTGCAATGTAATCTGCAAATTAGAGCAGATATATTTAACTTTTGTTTGCCTTTTTATTTTTTGAGATGTGAAAACTTTTAAATGGAGTTAAAAGTCCTAAATTATAGTAGAAATAGAATAAGAATCCCAGGTATTTCAATTCAAACCCTCCTCCCCTTTTATTCTATTGTCAAATCATTATAAAAGGTTAATATATTGAGTTTGGAGGAAGAGATGACTATTAAAAACTACTTATGGAATTGTTGCTAAGCTTTGAAGCTGAAAATTGTGTGAATATTTCATCCCCTGACATTTAGTTCTGAATCAATTTACTGGACTTATCAGGACTTAGGGCTAAAAGGAGTTTGTATATGGTAGACAGAGGTCCTGGAGAGTCCTAACACAGACAAAACTTGGGAGCTATTCTTAAAATCATATTGCCAATTGTAATAAAAAGTATTAATATCTTCTTAATCTATTTATTCACCATTCATAAATATTTATTGACTGTCCACCATATGTCTCTCTTTTTTCTTCATCTTTGTATACAAATTTCCAACTCCCATCACTAAGAATGGGGAAACATTATAAGCAACATAATTAAATAAAATAGATGGAGTAGTATGTAGGAACAATAATAGGGTAGGGAAGGAGGATAAAGAAAATTGGAAGATCTGTAATTTTATATGTGATGCCCTGGAAAAGTCCTCTATGCAAATGTTATAAAGGAGTAAAGAGCTGGAGGAGAAAAGTGAGTCGGCCTTACAAATATTTGGTGGACCAGCACTGAAAGGAGAAGAACAGAAGTCACAAAGTCCCTGAGGCAGAGGCGATGTTTAGGTATTGGAGAGGTATTTTGAAAGAAAAGCTGACTGAATTTGCCAAACTATTGGATGTGATGTGTGAAAAAATAAGGGAAAGCAGTAAAGAATGCACAAATTTGGGGTTTCAGAAATTGGAAGAATAGAATTGCCATTACCTATTATGGGGAAGACTTTCCATGGTTACTGCTGTATTTTTAATTCAAGATCTCCTAATTATTCAACAGGAGGCTACACTCCCAAACTCTATCCTTCCCACTCCAGTTTTCCTCTTTCTAAAGCATGTCTGATCTTATCATGCCTATGTTTAAAATCTTTAAATAACTTTTAAAATTTTTATTTATATTGGACTACAATTGATTTGCAAGGCTGTGCTAGTTTCAGTTATACCACAAAGTGATTCAGACACATATTTTGTTGCTGAATGTCGTTCAGTTACTAAGTCATGCTCAACTCGTGACCGCATGGAATGTACCATGCCAGGCTCCTCTGCCCTCCATTAACCCCTGGAGTTTGCTCAGATTCATGTCCATTGAGTCGGTGATGCTATCTAACCATCTAGTGTTCTGCTGCCCATTTCTCCTTTTGACTTCAATCAGATACGTGTGTGTGTGTATAATTTTCAATTATTTTCCTATTTCACTTATTATAGAATATTGAGTAGAGGTCACTGTGCTATGCAGTAGGTCCTTGTTGGTTACCTATTTTAAATATGGTAGAGTGTTTATGTCAATCCCAGACTCCTAATTTGTCATCCTCCCTTCCCCTTTGGTAACAAGTTTATTTTTTAGATCTGTGAGCCTGTTTACATTTTGTAAATAAGTTAATTTGCATCCATTTTTTAGATTCCTCACACAATCAATATCACAGAATACAATCCAGTAAAAAGATGGGCAGAGGACCTAAATAGACACTTTTCCAAAGAAGATATACAGATTGTCAAGAGGCACATGAGAAGATGCCCAAAATTGCTAATTATTGGAGAAATGCAAATCAAATCTACAATGAGGTCCCACCTCACACCAGTCAGAATAGCCATCATCAAAAAGTCTATGAACAATAAATGCTGGAGAAGGTTTGGGGGAAAGGGAATCCTCTACACTGTTGGTGAGAATGCAGCCACTATGCGGAACAGTATGGAGGTTCCTTAAAATACTAAAAATAGAGCCACCATATGACACAGTAATCCCATTCCTGGGTGTATATCCAGAGAAAACTATGGTTCAAAAGTATGCATTCATCCTCCATTCAGTAACTTTTAAGTGAATGTGGTCAAAGATCCAAACTCTCTTTTGGCTCTGTGCTTTTAATCTGTGCAGATAATATCTTTATTTCCTTTTTTTACTTAATTCAACTCTCTTTCTTCTTCCTTCCTTTTTCCTTATTTAACTTTTATTTTCTTTCAAGTCCCAAATATGGCTCTTACTCCTTCAGCAAAATTCCCCTCAGTTTCTAAAATACATCAATCATAAAGCATATTATCCTGTACTGCACTTTCCCTTTGATTTATGTTACTTAAAATTCCTGTTGAAATGTATAGTTATATGTAACAATGTTTTAAAATACATGATTCTCCTGGTGTACAAAGAAAGCCACTAGATTATTTTTATGTAAAGTTTTTTTTTTTTTTGCTACTTAAAAACGTGTACTCTTGTAATTCTAAATCCTGTAATTTCCTTTGACATGTTTTAAAACTTTGTATAAATGACATCCTGATGTTCAAACTGGTTTTAGAAAAGGCAGAGGAACCAGAGATCAAATTGCCAACATCCGCTGGATCATGGAAAAAGCAAGAGAGTTCCAGAAAAACATCTATTTCTGCTTTATTGACTATACCAAACTTTTGACTGTATGGATCACAATAAACTGTGGAAAATTCTGAAAGAGATGGGAATACCAGACCACCTGACCTGCCTCTTGAGAAATCTGTATGCAGGTCAGGAAGCAACAGTTAGAACTGGACATGGCACAACAGACTGGTTCCAAATAGGAAAAGGAGTATGTCAAGGCTGTATACTGTTACCCTGCTTATTCAACTTCTATGCAGAGTACATCATGAGAAATGCTGGACTGGAAGAAACACAAGCTGGATTTAAGATTGCTGGGAGAAATATCAATAACCTCAGATATGCAGATGACACCACCCTTATGGCAGAAAGTAAAGAGGAACTCAAAAGCCTCTTGATGAAAGTGAAAGTGGAGAGTGAAAAAGCTGGCTTAAAATCAATATTCAGAAAACGAAGATCATGGCATCCAGTCTCATCACTTCATGGGAAATAGATGGAGAAACAGTGGAAACAGTGTCAGACTTTATTTTTCTGGGGCTCCAAAATCACTGCAGATGGTGATTGCAGCCATGAAATTAAAAGACGCTTACTCCTTGGAAGGAAAGTTATGACCAACCTAGATAGCATATTAAAAAGCAGAGACATTACTTTGCCAACAAAGGTTCATCTAGTCAAGGCTATGGTTTTTCCTGTGGTCATGTATGGATGTGAGAGTTGGTCTGTGAAGAAGGCTGAGTGCCGAAGAATTGATGCTTTTGAACTGTGGTGTTGGAGAAGACTCTTGAGAGTCCCTTGGACTGCAAGGAGATCCAGCCAGTCCATTCTGAAGGAGATGAGCCCTGGGATTTCTTTGGAAGGAATGATGCTAAAGCTGAAACTCCAGTACTTTGGCCACCTCATGAGAAGAGTTGACTCATTGGAAAAGACTCTGATGCTGGGAGGGATTGGGGGCAGGAGGAGAAGGGGACGACAGAGGATGAGATGGCTGGATGGCATCACTGACTCGTTGGACGTGAGTCTCAGTGAACTCTGGGAGTTGGTGATGGACAGGGAGGCCTGGCATGTTGCGATTCATGGGGTCGCAAAGAGTCGGACATGACTGAGTGACTGATCTGATCTGATAAATGACATCAGTGTAAGAAATTATGTTAGTTATCTAATATTGTCTATTATATCGTATTCTTAGTGACTCAAAGCAACAACGATCATTTATTATCTCTTACAATGTGTAGGGGTTATGAATTCAGCGATAATTCAGTGGAAGAAATTCTGGTTTAGAGTTTCTTATGAGTTTGATGTTATTTAAAGGAAAAACTATGTCTGGTGGGTCTAATTTATATGGCTGATGAATGGCTTCTCCAAGCAAGCTTCACCAGTATACAGAAGCCACATTTTTCCAGAGTGGCTGAATCAAGAGTAACCAACATGGAAGCCTCCATGCCTTGATCACACATTACTGTATTTGCATGTACAGGTCTTTCCATAGTCTTAATAAGGTTTTTGTTTATTAGATTACATTAGGCATCCAGCCATGATTCTGTGTAGGAGAAGACTACTCACATTCGTAAATATCGGTAGACTAAGATCAGTGTCAACTGATCTACTATTCTTGGAGGAAAAATATTATAGATTTCCCTCTGGACTCCAGTGATATACATCTTCCCGTGTTGAAAATACCCTCACCCACAGAGGGGGTGTAGCTCAGTAGCAGAGCATTTGACTACAAAATACTCTCACCCTTTTCCAAGGCTCCCGAAGTCTCATCTGATTACATCAACTCCAACTCTAGAGTCTCACCATCTAAACTAGAACAGGCATGGAAATGTGTTCTTTATTGTTTTATCAAGTGTACTCCCTTTAGATCAAAAGATTTGTAAAATAAGGAGATAAATTATCTGCCATCCTGGATGTTGTGCAGTCATTATATTATGCTACAGTAATAGAACAAGAGTAGGATTAATTACTATAATTCTATAAATATTCTCATCCAAAAAAGAGAAACACAAGAAACACACAGGAGTCGCTATTCTATAACAATTTTTGAAACCTGCATTTGGCACTTCTTGGTACTGCCTTGATTAGGACTCAGTCCTGCTACTCTTTGGTAATAGTTCATATCTCTTGGCTCCATCCTTTAGGGTTCCACCTTCTCAACTCTTAGGGTTTTTTCTATTAGTGATACCCCACATTTATAAATGAGTAGTATTTATATAGTCAAAAAAATAATATTCAATATAAGAAAGAAAGAATTTTATTCTAGTCAACCTAAAGATTATGACTCAGAAGAAAGTCTTTTGGGAAACTCTGAGGACTGTTCTGAAGTGGCAAAGGGGAAAGTCAGTGTATGTATGATTTGGGGTAGGGGGTACATGCATTAAATTACACATCTTAGTAGAAAGCCATTACTATTTGTGGGGGCCAGCTATCTTAGTTAATGGTTTAGGTGCTTTTCTTAGTATGGCAAGATGTAAGAAACTGGGTTCATAAATTTTTTTTTTTCAGATAATCTTTACTATCTGTGGCAGTTTTTCCAGAGCACAAAGTGATTCTGATTCTTATCTCATTTTGAGGGGATTCTTATATTACCCCAAATTTCTTTCAGAGTGTGTTATAGATCAGCAACTGTGTTGACCAGTAACGATTCTTGTAGAGCTGAATGGTGGGCAACATTCCTTATTTACAATTCCCTCCCTTTTGGTCTTAATTTTGATCAAGATTTGGGAAACATTTGTCCCATGGCCCTAGAACTCCTCATGATAGGCCACTCAGGCTATTCAATTAAGTGTAGCCAAAGGCCTCTGGACACACCTATCCTACTAGTCTGTTATGTTCAGGAAAAGGCACCCTCTTGTTGCTTCTTTCCATATCTAGAGTTCCACTATTACAATTATTGATCTAATAGAATTATACATTTGGTCAATTGATTCAAGTTGCCTAGGCATCATCATTTTTATTGGTAGCTCAGTCACACATTTGGTAATGCAAGACACAATAACTTGTAAAATATGTAGATTACAGGTAACGTATCTATAGTAAGTTTAATAACCACGTATTAGTGAAAGTTGTTCAGTTGTGTCCTACTCTTTGGAACCACATGGGCTATAGAGTCCATGGAATTCTCTAGGCCAGAATACTAGAGTGGGTAGCCTTTCCCTTCTCCAGGGGATCTTCCTAACCCAAGGATAGAAACCAGGTCTCTCATATTACAGGTGGATTCTTTACCAGCTGAGCTACAAGGGAACACCAATAACCATGTAAGTACGTATTTAAGCTAAAAACTTTTATTCGGAGAAGGCAATGGCACTCCACTCCAGTACTCTTGCCTGGAAAATCCCATGGATGGAGGAGCCTGGTCGGCTGTAGTCCATGTGGTCGCTAAGAGTTGGACACGACTGAGCAACTTCCCTTTCACTTTTCACTTTCATGCATTGGAGAAGGAAATGGCAACCCACTCCAGTATTCTTACCTGGAGAATCCCAAGGATGGGGGAGCCTGGTGGGCTTCCATCTATGGGGTCGCACAGAGTCGGACTTTTATTAGGTGAAGTCTAATACATCCCCAAGCCATCTGACACAGTATGTTCTATTTTTCTCTTTAAGGGAAATGATATACTGGCATTGTACATAAAATTCACCAAAGATATACAAGACAAGTGGTGCATCATCATGACCCCTTACAGGATTGAGAAAAGAATGTTATCTTCTAGGGAGACTGATGTCTGGTGCCAAAAGAAGAAAAATTTATCTTTATGTTTGAGCAAATATTTCTGTCATGGGGATATCTGGTTAAGATTTTCTTGTTTTATAATGTGAATTTTATTTCACTGATATCATAGTACAGTAGAGCTGCAATGTATAATAGAACATCATGGACCAGATAGCTTATCAACAGCAGAAATTTATTTTTCACTGTCCTGGGGACTGGGAATTCCACGATCAAGATTTGTCAGCTTTAATGTCTGGTGAAAGCCTGATTCCTGATTCACAATTTGCTGTCTTCTTGCTGCATCCTCACATGGTGGATGTGGCAAGAGAAATTTGGGGGGTTTCTTTTATAAGGGCACTAATCCATTCATGAGAGATCTACCTTCATAATCTAATCACCTCCTGTTGCTATCTTCAAATGCCATCATGTTGAAAATTAAGTTTCAACTTAAAAATTGGGGGGGACACAAATATTTAGTCTGTAGTAGTAGGTTTCTTACACTACTCTCTGTCTGTAGAAGTTTGGGGTTCCAAGACCTATTTTCATTTGAGATATGTCTGCTTTTTTACAGTCCAAACCAATAAAATTTTCTTAAAAACATTGTGTATCTCTTGAATATTTCTGAGTTTATTCATTTGTTAAAAGACAATGTTAACATATTCCTCTGGAGAAAGCCCTTCTCTACCTCAGATTTCTGCTGAGAATTCAGAGGGACAACTCTCCCCCTGCATTCTTATCTGTATGGATTAAGAGAGAAGATACATGTTGATATATGGCAAAACCAATACAATATTGTAAAGTTAAAAAATACAATAAAATTAAAAAAAAGAAAAAGAAAAGAGAGAAGATAAAGATGGCACATATTTAAAATGTTATGAGGGCTGAGACACTCCCAGAATGACAAGTACTTATCGAGGCTTTCTCTTTTTAGAAACCTGGTTAAATGTATTTAAATAAAATATATTACCTAAGTGAGTGATGCTGGAGAGACTTGAGAGTCCCTTGGACTGCTAGAAGATCCAACTAGTCAATCCTAAAGGAGATCAACCCTGAATATTCATTGGAAGTACTGATGCTGAAGCTGATGCTCTAACGCTTTGGCCACCTGATCACAGCCAACTCATTGGAAAAGACCCTGATACTAGGAAATATTGAAGGCAAAAGGAGAAGGGGCAGCAGAGGATGAGATGGTTAGATAGCATCCCTGACTCAAAGGATGTGAATTTGAGCAAACTCTGGAAGATATTGGAGAATAGAGGAGCCTAGCGTGTTGCAGTTCATGGGGTTGAAAAGAGTCCAACATGACTTAGTGGCTGAACAAGAACAAAAGTAAGTGAATATCCCAGAATCAAAGCATGAATGATATATAGAGAAAGAAAAGTTATTTAAGGAAAGTATACATATGACTGGAAAATTTAAATTTTGAAAGCAAAGAGGAAGGGAATTTTTTAGTCTTAGAGTTTGTGTATATGTGTGAATGCATGTGTGTGTGTGTGTGAAGATGGTGATGGGGAAAAATGATGAAATAACATTAGAATACTCAAACATTAGTTTGTTGTTGTTCAGTCACTCAGTCATGCCTGACTCTTTGCAACCCCATGGACTGCAGCACGCCAGGCTTCCCTGTCCTTCTTCACCTCCCAGAGCTTGCTCAAGCTCATGTTCATCGAGTCGGGGATGCAATCCAGCCATCTCATCCTCTGTCAGCCCCTTTTCCTCTTGCCTTTAATCTTTCCCAGCATCAAGGTCTTTTCCAATGAGTCAGTCCTTCTCATCTGGTGGCCAAAGTATTGGAGCTTCAGCTTCAGAATTAGTCCCACCAATGAATATTCAGTACTGATTTCCTTTAGGATTGACTGGTTTGATCTCCTTGCAGTCCAAGGGACTCTCAAGAATCTTCTCCAACACCACAGTTCAAAAGCATCAATTCTTCAGCGCTCAGCTTTCTGTATAGTCCAGCTCTCACATCCATACATGACTACTGGAAAAGCTATAGCTTTGACTAGATGGACCTTTGTTGGCAAAGTACTGTCTCTCCTTTTAAATACTCTGTCTATGTTTGTCAAGGTTTTTCTTCCAAGGAGCAAGTGTCTTTTAATTTCATGGTTTCAGTCACCATCTGCAGTGATTTTGGAGGCCAGAAAAATAAAGTCTCTCACTGTTTCCATTGTTTGCCCATCTATTTGCCATGAAGTGATAGGACTGGATGCCGTGATCTTAGTTTTCTGAATGCTGAGTTTTAAGCCAACTTTTTCACTCTCCTCTTTCACTTTCATCAAGAGGCTCTTTTGTTGCTCTTTGCTTTCTGCCATAAGGATGGTGTCATCTGCATATCTGAGGTTACTGATATTTCTACCAGCAATCTTGATCCAGCTTCTGCTTTATACAACCTAGCATTTAGTATGATGTACTCTGCATAGAAGTTAAATAAGCAGGGTGACAATATATGGCCTTGACATACTCCTTTCCCAATTTGGAACCAGTTGTTCCATTTCTGGCTTTAACTGTTGCTTCTTGACCTGCAAACAGGCTTTCTCAGGAGGCAGGTAAGGTGGTCTGGTATTCCCATCTCTTAAAGAATTTTCCACAGTTTGTTGTGATCCACTAAGTCAAAGGCTTTAATATAGTCAACGAAGCATAAGTAGTTGTTCTTCTGGAATTCTCTTGCTCTTTCTATGATCCGACGGATGTTGGCAATTTGATCTCTGGTTCCTCTGCCTTTTCTAAATCCAGCTTGAACATCTGGAAGTTCTTGTTTCACATATCCAAGAGTAAAACTTATTTATTTTCATTTTCTCTGTAAAGGTTGTGGGAAATCTCCACTTGCATCAGTTATGGGACAATTATAGAGATCCAGGTGCTCTAATTTATGGCTAAACTCATAAAATGTCTTAAGTTTAACAAAATAAAGGACCAATTATTTTTCCAATTTTTTTGTACCAAAGCCTCTCTGAATTAGACATTTGTGCCTCAAAAGACACTAATTAAAATTATCCAGAGAAGTTTTATTTGTCTGTCTATTTTTGAGGCAAATACAGACAGTAGTAAGAAATTATTTTATCTATGAGTATTTCAATATATTGTAAATAATTTTCCTCCCCTATAATTACTATGCAAATGTCAAAATTGCAAATGAATGAATAAAATTACAAGATGAAATAAGCATGAAAACTGGTTTAATAACCTCAGCTATCAAACTAATTGTGGATAACTGGAAACACTTCATTCAGAACTATTTTATTGAGTGATTAAATGTGATTTGCATAATTCTCTTTTAGAGTAAAAATAGGTCTGAAATCCTTCATAAAATGGAAGCAGAAAAGCACATCTGAACCAAATATTTGACACAGAAGTGTGGGAGAGTAAAATTTTCATTTTATACAATTTAATGGAAAAATATATCTAAATCGATTTATTCCATATGTATATTCTTCTAGGCATTAAATCATCCATTCCTTCAGCAAATATTTTGAACAACTCTTTGCCAGATTTCAGTATGCAAATTCTAATATAGTTTCCAAAATTCAAATTAGCCTCATTGAAAGAGATGATCCATAAACATTCTACATGTAATTAAAATTTTGAAAGCCAATAATGTGTTGAGTAGTCCAACTATCAGAAACGAATAATTTATTTTATAGTTAGAATTTAAAAGTCTTTAATAGAATAATAGACTTTACAATATTGGAGCACTTTAATTGCACACTAACACTCAGGAGAGGATAAATCATGCAAAAGGATAGGAAATACGTTTCTAAGTCTTTTCAGATATTTGACCCTGTCTCAGCCACGGAAAATGAATGAACACATCTCTATTTGTATGCTGATTTTATTGATAGAAACACTTTTCTTCTAGATTAATTATCTAAAGTAGAACAGATATTCTGAGAATCCCAGTTGGAACAGATGACATTTTTTACATATCCAAGTTAACAAGGTTTATCCTTGCTCTATATTAGGTGGAATTCTGAAGTAGTTTCCTGATAATATCGTGTACTTTTCTTAATCTAACTCTGAAAAGAAATTATTGAACTTTAATGCACAGGGATATGAATGGCTATTTTCAAAGTTTTAAAGAAATCATATCACAACAGGAGAAACTAAGGAAGAAAGTAATGAGAGTACACAAGGTTAGGATCAGTCATCATATGTACCAGTGTTCTTTATCTGTGTAGTAATAGTTAGAGTAACTGTAATTTTCAATTGCTTCATGTTGAAAGGCATTAATCTAAGCATTAGAAGTCTCTTTAATCCTGTGGTTTGATCATTTGATCTTTATTTTGCAGATGAGAAAATTAAATCTTAGATGAATTAAGGGTGCTGCCCAGGTCTCCATGGACAATATATTGTAAAATTGGATTTGAATTGAGACTGAAGGCAAAACAATTAGGCCACACTTATGGACGGTTTTGGGCTTCCCTGGTGGCTCAGTGATAAAGACTACACCTGTGAATGCAGGAGACATGGGCTCAATCCCTGGGTCAGTAAGATCCCCTGGAGGAGGAAATGGCAATCCACTTCAGTATTTTTGCCTGGGACAAAAGGAGCCTGGCAGGCTACAATCCATGGGCTTGCAAGAGAGTTAGGCAGGACTTAGCAACTAAACAACAAGAACAGTTCCAGGTTTTGCAAAACCTAAAGCAGAGAGAATTTTGAGGTTCACTTGATAAAAGACAGATTTCAATACTAAAAACACTGAATTAGATATCTCACCATGCATTATGACCTCTGGCCTTGAACTTTCAGCTCATGATTCTGAGTAATTTGGCACAGGGAGCAGTAAGAGTGCTACCAGAATCATGCTTCTGGTGGGGTGATCAGCAATTACTTAGGCATATATAGAGATGGAACAGATGGTAAATATTCTGCTTGCTAATGCAGGAGACCTGGATTCGATTCCTGGGTTGGGAAGATCTTTTAGCAAAGGGAATGGCAACCCACTAAAGTATGCTTGCCTGGGAAATCCCACGGAGAGAGATGCCTGGCAGGCTATACAGTTCGTGGGGTCTCAAAGAGTCAGACACGACTGAGTGACTAACACACACACACACACAGATAACTCCAAGCCACTTCCATATAGTCCACGATACCTCGACCGATGATATGCTTTGTTGTGCAGTGCACAATACTCCTCATGTATTGTTTCAATGTGTTTATTTTTTAATTGAAGGACAATTGCTTTACAGAATTTTGTTGCTTTCTGTCAAACCTCAACATGAATCAACCAGAAGGACACATATATCCCCTGCCTTTTGAACCTCCCTCCCATCTCTCTCCCCATCCCACCCCTCTAGATTGATACAGAGCCTCTGTCTGAGTTTCCTAAGCCAAAGGGCAAATTTCCATTGGCCATCTCTTTTACATATGGTAATGTAAGTTTCCATGTTACTCTTTCCATACATCTCACCCTCTCCTCCCCCAGTGTCTTTATTAGTTATCAAGTGTATCTAAATTTGAATAAGCCAAATAGAATGGAACTAAACCAACCCTAACTCAAACCGTAGTTAGAGAAGAAATTCCTTCCAATTATGACAAATATACAATAACTTTTTTATATCTCTAGCAAAGTAATGCTCAAAATTCTCCAAGCTAGGCTTCAACAATAAGTGAACTGAAAACTTCCAGGTGTTCAAACTGGATTTAGAAAAGGCAGAGGAACCAGAGATCAAATAGCCAACATCCGTTGGATCATCGAAAAAGCAAGAGAGTTCGAGAAAAACATCTATTTCTGCTTTATTGACTATGCCAAAGCCTTTCACTGCATGGGTCACAACAAACTGTGGAAAATTCTTCAAGAGATGGGAGTACTAGACCACCTTACCTGCCTCCTGTGAAACCTGTATGCAGGTCAAGAAGCAACAGTTAGAACTGGACACGGAACAATAGACTGGTTCCAAATTGGGAAAGGAGTACGTCGAGGTTGTATATTGTCATCCTGCTTATTTAACTTATATGCAGAGTACATCATACGAAATGCTGAGCTGGATGAAGCAGAAGCTGGAATCAAGATTGCTGGGAGAAATATCAATAACCTAAGACATGCAGATGACATCACCCTAATGGCAGAAAGTGAAGGACTAAAAAGCCTTTGATGAAAGTGAAAGAGGAGAGTGAAAAAACTGGCTTAAACTCAACATTCAGAAAACGAAGATCATGGCATCTGATCCCATCACTTCATGCAAGTAGATTGGCAAACAATAGAAACAGTGAGAGACTTTATTTTCTTGGGCTCCAAAATCACTGCAGATGATGACTGCAACCTGCAACTGCAGGTGACTGCAACCATGAAATTAATAGATGCTTGCTCCTTGGGAGAAAAACTGTGTCAATCCTGCAGCGCATTATTATAAAGCAGAATCACTACTTTACCAACAAAGGTCTGTCTAGTCAAAGCTATGGCTTTTCCAGTAGTCATGTATGGATGTGAGAGCTGGACTATAAAGAAAGCTTAACGCCAAAGAAATGTTGCTTTTGAAATGTGGTGTTGGAGAAGACTCTTGAGAATCCCTTGGACTGCAAGGAGTTCAAACCAGTCAATCCTAAAGGAAATCAATCCTGAATATTCATTGGAGGGAGTGATGCTGAAGTTGAAACTCCAATACTTTGGCCACCTGATGTGAAGAACTGACTCATTGGAAAAGACTCTGATGCTGGGAAAGATTAAAGGCAAGAGGAGAAGGGGCTGACAGAGGATGAGATGGTTGGATGGCATCACCGACTCAATGGACATGAGTTTGATCAAGTACAGGGAGCTGTTGATGGTCAGGGAAGCATGGCATGCTGCAGTCTGTGAGGTTGCAAAGAGTTGGACAGGACTGAGCAACTGAACTGAACTGAACTGATTTAATAACTAGTCATATCCCTTGTCGACTTTTAGATACTTAAATAATATTTAGTAGCTTAGATTTAAAAAAATGTTTCATTTCTACAGAAAGGTTGCAGAATGATGAATTTATTTCAGAATTTAATAGTAAAAGAAAAATAATGGGTAGTGAAACCTAGAAATAGAAGCAAGAGCAAAAGCAGCAATAAAAACAAAAGGAAGAAAGAATAAATCTTCAGTCATCAGGCCATGCTAAAAATTAGCAGCCAAAGTAGTTTTCTCAAACAAAGAGAAAATTAAAGAATGCTATGGCACAACTTCTCATTCTGTCTCTACCTTCTAGATATGAAAGTAGATAAAGTCAGGGAATTAACGAAATTCCTACTATTGCTTCTCAAACCTTTTAATTTGAACAAAGTTGAAAAGAGGTAGCCAGCAAGTAGCTTAGTAAAATTTTTTGGAGTACAAGTTTATCATATCAGATCAGTTCAGTTGCTCAGTCATGTCCGATTCTTTGTGAACCCATGAATCGCAGCATGCCAGGCCTCCCTGTCCATCACCAACTCCCGGAGTTCACTGAGACTCATGTCTCAAGTTTATAACCAGTGCCAAAATCCTGCAAGAGAAGTAAGAACTGCTAGGGGGAACATAGTCTTTTAGTAGATTCTAAAGACTTGTGGGAACAATTTGAAGTTCAAATATTTTGCAACATGGGAGAGACATAGAACACTGACTTGGAGGAATGGGCACATTTTATGAAATTTAGGAGAGTAGACCCAGTATTCCATAAAGTCTGACAGCTACCCGACTCAGCCATCCATGTCATCCCCTTGCACTGTGAACCTCAGGTTCAAAATGATAAAAACATCTGAAACCAATCATAACCTTTAGCTCAAAGCATAACACAAGTAGGTAACACATTACCTAAGAAGTACGTACAAGGTAGTTCATGTATACGAGAGCAGTGTTCATGTGACCGATGCTTGAAATAACCATAAATAGCATGGTGTCTGTGCCACTGAGTTACAACTACAGCAAAGCAAAAAGAAAAGGCAAGAAATAATGTATAGGGAGGTAAAGACCTCATTTAAAAAATTAACTATTTTATCAAAATGGAGGCCTTTTTCTTTCAAGTGGTCATATACAGCGGTCTACATACTGATTCTCATGGAAATAACTTTTAAAATATTTAGGAATCTTTTCTCCATATTTAGCTTCATTTTTTCAAAATATAACATACATTGTACAATATAAAGAATGGGCTTCCCTGTTGGCTCAGATGGAAAGAATCTGCCTGCATTGCAGGAGACTCAGGTTGGATCCCTGGGTTGGGAAGATCCTCTGGAAAAGGGAATGGCTACCCACTCCAGTATTCTTGCCTGGAGAATTCCCTGGACAGAGGAACCTGGAGGGCTCAGTCCAAGGAGTCACAAAGACTGGGACACAACTGAGTGACTAAAACACTTGGTTTTAAGCAATTAAACTACTTTATTTTATCCCTTTCCCCAATCCATTTATATGCCATTTAAGGTTAATTTTTGTTAAAATTTTTCATTATTTTGATTCAGTTCAGTTCAGTTCAGGGGCTCAGTCATGTCCAACTCTTTGCGACTCTATGAATCGCAGCATGCCAGGCCTCCCTGTCCATCGCCATCTCCCTGAGTTCACTCAAACTCACAACCATGGAGTCGGTGATGTCATCCAGCCATCTCATCCTCTGTCGTCCCCTTTTCCTCCTGCCCCCAATCCTTCCCAGCATCAGAGTCTTTTCCAATGAGTCAACTCTTCACATGAGGTGGCCAAAGTACTGGAGTTTCAGCTTTAGCATCATTCCTTCCAAAGAACACCCAGGGCTGATCTCCTTTAGAATGGACGGGTTGGATCTCCTTGCAGTCCAAGGGACTCTCAAGAGTCTTCTCCAATACCACAGTTCAAAAGCATCAATTCTTCGGCACTCTGCTTTCTTCACAGTCCAACTCTTGCATCCATACATGACCACTGGAAAAACCATAGCCTTGACTAAATGGACCTTTGTTGGCAAAGTAATGTCTCTGCTTTTCAATATGCTATCTAGGTTGGTCATAACTTTTCTTCCAAGGAATAAGCGTCTTTTAATTTCATGGCTGCAGTCACCATCTGCAGTGATTTTGGAGCCCCAAAAGATAAAGTTTGACACCGTTCCACTGTTTCCCTATCTATTTCCCATGAAGTGATGGGACCAGATGCCATTATCTTCGTTTTCTGAATGTTGATTTTAAGCCAACTTTTTCACTCTCCTCTTTCACTTTCATCAAGAGGCTTTTGAGTTCCTCTTCACTTTCTGCCGTAAGGGTGGTGTCATCTGCACATCTGTGGTTATTGATATTTCTCCCGGCAATCTTGATTCCAGCTTGTGCTTCTTCCAGCCCAGCGTTTCTCATGATGTACTCTGCATATAAGTTAAATAAGCAGGGTGACAATATACAGCCTTGACATACTCCTTTCCCTATTTATAACCCATCTGTTGTTCCATGTGGCAAGAATACACAGAAGAACTATACAAAAATGATCTTTACAACCCAGATAATCATGATGATATGATCACTTACCTAGAGCCAGACATCTTGGAATACAAAGTCAAATGGGTCTTAGGAAGCATTACTGCCAACAGAGCTAGTGGAGGTGATGGAATTCCAGTTGAGCTATTTCAAATTCTAAAAAATGATGCTGTAAAAGTGATACACTCAATATGTCAGCAAATTTGGAAAACTCAGCTGTGGCCACAGGACTGGAAAAGGTCAGTTTTCATTCCAGTCCCAAAGAAAGGCAATGCCAAAGAATGTTCAAACTACCACATACTTGCACTCATATTACATACTAGCAAAGTAATGCTCAAAATTCTCCAAGCCAGGCTTCAACAGTAGGTGAACTGTGAAATTCCAGATGTTCAAGCAGGATTTAGAAAAGGCAGAGGAACCAGAGATCAAATTGCCAACATCCACTGGGTCATTGAAAAAGCAAGAAAGTTCCAGAAAAACGTCTACTTCTGTTTTATTGACTATGCCAAAGCCTTTGACTGTGTGGATCACAATAAACTGTGGAAAATTCTTCAAGAGATGGGAATACCAGACCACCTGATCTGCCTCTTGAGAAATTTGTATGTTATATTATGAGGTGCTATATATTTATATTATTATGCCATCCTGGAGGACTGATCATGTTCATCATTATCTTTTGTAACATCCTTTGGATTGAAATTTATTTTGTCTGATATGAATACAGCTAAATCAGTCCTTTTTGTTCATGCTATTTTTACATAATTACATGGTACACCATTTCCCATAATGTTTTTTTAAAACTATCTGTGTTTTTGCATTTAAAGCTGCTGTGTAATATAGGAAGCCCAACTTGGTGCTCTGTGATGGCCTACAGGGCTGGGATGATGGGGATGGGAGGAAGACTCAGAAGGGAGGGGATACATATATACATGTATAGAAAGAAAGAAAGTGAAGTTGCTCAATTGTGTCCAACTCTGCGACCCCATGGACAGTAGCCTACCAGGCTCCTTCGTCCACGAGATTTTCCAGGCAAGAATACTAGAGTGGATTGCCATTTCCTTCTCCAGGAGATATTCCCAACTCAGGGATTGAACCTGGGTCTCCCATATTGTAGGCAGATACCTTACCATCTGAGTCACCAGGGAAGTCATATATATGCATATATGTACATATATACATATGGCTGACTTGAGTTATTATATGGCAGAGACCAACACAACTTTGTAAAGCAATTATCCTTCAATTTAATAAAATTCTAAAAAATGCCACTCAGGGTAGATATTTTTGGCAAAACTTTTGTTTGTTTCACTTATATATGTATACATATTATATAAATGTGTGTGTTTATTGTACTGTGATATAAAATGTATTTTTTTGATCAAAAACGTTTGCAGGTCACTGTAATTAAGTTATACTAGTAAATAAAAGCACAAATTAACCTCAAAAAGGTGTGTATTTAAAGCACAAATTTGGGTTCTATTTTTTTCATTCATATTAAGATTTCTAGAGCATCCATTTGATTCTTTCATATGGATGTCTGTTAAAATTTCCATCTTTTGTCCATTTGGTCTGTTTTTCATTGTCTTGCATATATCAATAATAATACATTAAACTTTTTTTTTTATACTTCAATTTTTTTTAATTAATAAAATAAAATTTCATCAGAACACAGCCATGTTCATCACTTACGTAAATGTCTAATGCCCATTCTTATACACCTGCAAGTTGAGCAGCATGCAGACACGTGGGAACACCACACCCTGCTTTCGATGCAGCCTAGAGATGGACCTCTTTCCCACCTCTAAATTTCTCCTCACAATGTGTGTCTTTTTTTTTTTTTTTTTTTCCTGGGCCTTACTACTACTTTTTTTTTTTTCTTTAATAGAAAATTATTTAATTAGTATACATGTGTTCCCCATCCTGAACCCTCCTCCCTCCTCCCTCTCCACACCATCCCTCTGGGTCGTCCCAGTGCACCAGCCCCAAGCATCCAGCATCGTGCATTGAACCTGGACTGGCATCTTGTTTCATAGGTCATCTACAAGTCAATTTAATTATTCATTTTTTAAAACAAAATTACTGGCCACATTATCTTGCACTTTAAAAAGCTAGAACATTTTGATTGTTTTCAAGGTAATATTTAAAAGAACCATGGAGGGTACCATATAGATTGGGCTAGGTTTATGTTTTTTTGCCCTTTGAGTAATACAACTCTTCTCTCTTCTCTCAGTCCCTCCCCAGCTATGGCCATCAAGATTTTGACTGAAAGTTTGGTTGGTCTCTTTATTCTCAGCCCTGTATGTCTGAAGAAAAGTTGCTTCTGCCTTTTTGTGGGTTATTGGCTGGGTTCTTTAGTCTTCCTTCCCAGCTTGCTTCAAATGATAGTTTACATATTAAGAGGATATCAGTTATACATTTATGGTAGGCTTTTACCTTCTGTGTAACATTTCTCCTACACATTGTGGGATTTGAGGTATTTCTCCCTTTTAAAAACTTTTCATTTCTCCCCTAGTCTCCTACTTTCCTGAGAAATACCACGTGCTCTATAGAGAAAACTGGCTATTCCTTTAGAGTTCTTTTAGTTTCTAATGTGTCATTTAAGCCCCATGCAATAAACTACAGTGTGTTTCTCCTTTCCTCTGTTAAAGGCTGTCTGCCAGGGCTACGCTTTATCCTCACCACTTGGGTACCACAGTGGTTAAGGCTACAAGGCATGAAAACAGCCTGTGGACATAATCTGACTTATGAATGGCTCTTCTGTATCTGGAATTCTAGTTTTACTCTTCTTGTCTCCACAAATCTCTGACTTTTGTAAAAAATGATTTTGCAAAATATATCTATTTCTTTCTAATAATTGTATCAGGTTTTTTGTTACTTACTATGTGTTACTTTTAAATGAAACTCTTCTTTCCACATTTTTGTAATTATCATATTTAGTTTGTTTTTTGTATTTATATGTTAGTAATCCTACTTCTTTTATATTTTGAATGCTCTAGAAATTATGTATGAAATTAGCTCAGATAATATTATACTTTTTTGTTCAATATAACGTTAGTGAATAAAGCTCATGTTTACACATAGTTGTAGTTTATTCATTTTTATTGCTGTTCATGATTCCATTCTATCAATATGCCAAAATTATTTTACATATCCTGTTGATAAAGGAAATATAAAGAATTCCAGAATTAGTTAGTATGGTATTCCAAATCAGTGATACTTGTTTCTACCTTGTTGCTTTGCTATAAACTATTTTCTTTCCTAAGTTTACCTTATCATCTCAAGTGATTTCTTATGCTCCAGCCATTACCTCTACATTCTGGACATCAGGAAAGATAAAAGGAAAAAGACAAGCACACTCCTTTACAAACTTTTTTTGTAAGCTTGTCATATCATTTATATTTACTCTAAATGGCCAGAACTTAGTCATTTGATTATATCCAGGTACATGAAAGAACAGGATAAACATTTTTCATTTTAGGGAGTTGTATTTTTAGGTAAAATTGGAGCCCACTATTAAAAAGGATAGCTGTAAGTTGACAGCTATTAGTCTGCCTCAATAGTAACAAGTAGTCTATAACCACATTTCTATGTATTACAGATAGCCAGTCAGTTTGCGTTTTCTACCACATCATACACCAAGCCGCTTCAGTCACGTCTGACTTTCTGTAACCCTGTGCACTGCAGCTCACATTTACAAAAAAATTTTGGTATTCAAAATTGAGAAAGTACTATGCCCATATTGATTATTTGAACACATATAAAGTATAAGTAGTGCATGTGTTTTATTTAGACATACTTTTTTTTTTATTGTTGATATGTGCTATGGATTGAATGTTTGCATTCCTCTTAAATTCATATGTTAAAATCCTAACACCCATAGAGTCCATAAGACTGTTCTATACATCCGGGTCTCTTTTGCTGTCAGACTCTATGGGAGAGGGAGAGGGTGGGAAGATTTGGGAGAATGGCATTAAAACATGTAAAATATCATGTATGAAATGAGATGCCAGTCCAGGTTCGATGCACGATACTGGATGCTTGGGGCTAGAGCACTGGGACGACCCAGAGAGATGGTATGGGGAGGGAGGAGGGAGGAGGGTTCAGGATGGGGAACACATGTATACCGGTGGCGGATTCATTTTGATATTTGGCAAAACTAATACAATTATGTAGAGTTTAAAAATAAAATAAAAAAAAAAATCCTAACACCCAATGTGATAGAATTTGGAGGTGGGGTTTTATGGAGGTCATTAGCCCTCATCAACGGGATTAATGTCCTTATGAATGAGACCCCAGGAAGCCCCCTGGCGCTTCCACCATGTGAGGACACAGTGAGAAGACAGTCATGTGTGCACCGGGGATAGAGCCCTCACCAGACCCTGAATCTGTGGGTGCCTTTATCTCAGGCTTCCCAGCCTCCAGAAGTGTGGGAGATACTTATTTGTTGTTTGTAAGTTACTCTATGGTATTTTTGTTACAGCAGCCTGAATGTTCCAAGACAATAAAATATGCTATTTTTGAAGACTATTCTTGTAATTTGTTGTTGTTCAGTCGCTCAGTTGTGTCCAACTCGTTGCAACCCCATGGACTGCAGCATGCCAGGCTTCCATGTCCTTGTAATGATTATAATATATAAGTGTGGCATTAATATTAACTGGTTTTTTCAGTAGTCATATACAGATGTGAGAATTGAACCATAAAGAAGGCTGAGCACTGAAGAATAGATGCTTTTGTATTGTGGGGCTAGAGAAGACTCCTGAGAGTCCCTTGGATACCAAGGAGATCAAAATAATCAATCCTAAAGGAAATCAACTCTGAATATTCACTGGAGGACTGATGCTGAAGCTGAAGCCTCAATAATTTGGCCACCTTATGTGAAGAGTGGACTCAATGGAAAAAACTCTGATGCTGGGCAAGATTGAAGGCAAAAGGAGAAGGGGCAGCAGAAGATAAGATGGTTAGAGAGCATCACCAACTCAGTGGACATGAACTTGCGCAAACTCCAGGAGATGATGAGGGACAGGGAAACCTGGTGTGTTGCAGGCCATGGGGTCACAAAGAGTAGGACATGACTGAGTGACTGAACACACACACATTAATATTAACATTATAGCATGTAAAGCTAGTTTCTGAAGAAACTAAGTGATGAGAAATCTCAGTGTTTATTTTCCACCAATAATATCTGATATTAAAAAACTGGGTATTATGAAATAAACAGAATAACCATATACATGATTTACAGACATTTAAAAATAGCAACATATTTTGATTCTGAGTAATAAGGGTATCTCCTTTTCTAAGAAAAGAAAAACAAAACCTAGCAGTAGTAATTATATGTATTTAGTCAACTCAGTCATGTCCAGCTCTGTGTGACCCACCAGGATGGTAGCCCACCAGGCTTCTTTTTCCATGGGGATTCTCCAAATAGGAATACTGGAGTGGGTTGCCATGCCCTCCTCCAGGGGATATTCCCAATCCAGAGATCTAGGGGTCTAACCCAGTTCTCCTGCATTGCAGGAGGACTCTTTACTGTCTGGGCCACCAGGGAAGCCCTAATTATATACTACATGTTAAATCATAACTTGAGCTTCTTGACAGTTTGATTTCCCTAAGATGTCAATTACTATAAATTCATAGTGTTTATAGTCTGTTCTTTTGTGCAGAATAAATATGTTTGGTATAACTGTCTTTTTGATAATTATGGTCATGAAAGATTGAGTTAGCTTCTGGGTATTTAAAATTCTGTGAATACATAAGAATTAAAAAAAAATTATCTCTGCATCCCTCAGAGTATCGTAGCATTAATATGTGGTGTGTGTTTCAAAGAAACAAAGAAGATACAACCAAACAAATATTTGAATATGGATGTGTGCATGTATGCTCAGTCATGTCTGTCTCTCTGTGACCCCATGGACTATAACTCTCCAGGCTCCATTGTCCATGGAATTTTCCAGGTGAGAATACTGGAGTGGGTTGCCATTTTCTACTCCAGTGATCAACCTCACTTTTCTTGCATTGCCTGCATTGGTGGGCAGATTCTTTTTACCACTGTGTTAACTGGTAAGCCTGTTTGAATTATACTTGTGATTATATGAAACTTTCAAGAACTCTTGCAGACCAGGTACAACATTTTATTACTAGAATATAGAAACAGTTGGATCTAGGTAGCAATGTGAACCTCTTAGGATTATAAGGATGCTAAGAAGTGCGGTAAACATTTATCTTTTAATTGTCTGCTTTCCTTTTCTAGCAATTTGGACAGAAAGTAAGAACTCAAGCAAGACAAGCAAAGTTGATTATTTCAGCTCTGTTAAAAGACATGTATTGTGGAATGGATCTGCTCTTCCTGAGTTTGAACTTATAATAGTTCTCATTTCTTCTATGTATTTGGTGGTTTGAAATTTTAAGTGACTTCTTTCCAGAAGGATATAAAAATGGGGGGCATATCACAGAAAAATGAGGAATGAGAAAAATCTGCCCCAAATCGAGGAAAATAATTGATTAAAACATAAAAATGAACTGAGAATTTGATGTCCAATAGGAACACATTTTTGGAAAAAGAGAAACATGGGGTCTGCTGTAAAGAGAGTTAATGCCTTAACAAGACTGGTGTTGACTATGTGTCAGGCCCTCTCCTGACATGATTAGTCAGTTTCATTCTTACTAATATGAAGAGTTACATATGTCTCTATAACTCCATTGTACAGATGAGGAAGCTGAGTCAAAGAGAGGTAACTTGCTCAAAGTCACACAAAGAGTATATGGTAGACCCAGTAGAACAAAGATCCCGACTCTAGAAGCTCCAGACTCTGTGTCTTTACTGCTTTCATGCAATGGACCAAAAGTAAAGATGAACTTTTCAGGTGTCAGGATTTTTGAACTTTCAAAATAAATAAAGGAACCAACAAAGGAAAAGTAGAGGGAATAGAAACAACAAAGACAGAACATCATTGCACTGGAGTGTAAGTGATTTTGCCTCCCACAGGATCAAAATATTATTCAGGAATCCACCCACATCCAAAGATTAAATTGATGTCTAGATTTGGAAAGAGATCATGGACCTCATTCTGTCATTGAGCTTTGACAAACCAAACATAATTCAGAGTAATTTGTCAATATGAGTAGTGAGCTGTTCACACAGAGATGGTGAGATAGCTGACTGGAGTTTTGAGAATTCAAAAGATCTTCTGGGAAGCCATCTAATAAGGGCAACTGGGAAAAGGGTAACAGTAGACAAGTATGTTTCTCTGTAAACATCTACTGTTAGGAGAAGGCTATGAGTCATACAGTGGAAAATTACGTGGTCTTTGGAATTTTAAAGTCATAATTTCTCCTTCTGAATAGTGTCTTCAGTATTTTTTTTATTTTCTGTAACATCAAAGACACAAGTTGTTGGAGTCTGTTTTTATTTCCCATAAAATCAGGACAAGAGTATCAACTTGATGGTGCTGTTTCAACTTTTACACAAATCATGCTGTATATAATAAAGTTTTGGCATGGTGTCTGACTCTATATTATTAATATTTCCTGATTGCCTTCAAAATTGTTTCTAAAATTTTAGCTTACAAATTTATGTCCTGACTCACTGTAACCATTATTGTTGTTGTTTACTCACTAAGTCGTGTGTGACTCTTTCGCAACCCCGTGGACTGTAGCCTGCCAGGCTTCTATGCATGGAATTTTCAGGCAAGAACACTGGAATGTGTTGCCATTTCCTTCTCCAGGGGATCTTCCTGACTCAGGGATCAAAACAGTGCCTCCTACCTTGGCAAATGGATTCATTACCAGTGAGAGCAGAGAAGCCCACAGTAACCATTAATGAAGCTTATAAAGGAAGAGGGGAAAAAAAAAGGATTTTAGAGTCCATTTTGCTGACAGCACAGGCTAAGATGTTCTAACCCCAAGTATTTAAGGAAGAGTCAGGGCAGGTGGTTGACTTAATCAGAGTGTAAGCATCCTTCAGGATATATTCCTTGGCCTTGGTCACATGAATGGAGAGAGCCTTCCAGAATCACATCATGGCACAGTCCGTTGGACAGGATAACTTTTATGTGACTGTTGCTCTTATTTCATGATCTAGAACAAAGTCACAAACTGGAAGAACAAGGCTAGTATAGGGTGTCTAGAGAGACTTAAGCTCAGGAAAAACTCGACATTTAAAATCCAATGTTGTAAATGCTATGATAAATGGATGAACATATTGCAAAGGGGAGCTGAGATAAAGGAGCAACTAAGTCAGCATTTTGAAGTAAGGAATATTTTTCCCCAGTGCTCATAAGGTTGGCAAGCTACACACACACTTTCCTATTGATTCTTTGTGAAGTGTACTTTCCTGGGTGAATTTTAAGATATGTGTTGTTTTTCTAATATTTTAAAATCTTACTCCCTAAATTTTGGTATTTTCCCAGAGTTTGTTCTTGGGCATAGAGCACTGAAGTTGTCATAATGGTAGACTGTGTTACACCATTTAATTAAGTGGCTCTTATGTGAATATACTACTTCCTTCATTTCTTCATTTTTTAGATGGCAGTTAAATATAAGCAGATGTTTTAAATCAATATAGCTGAAAATTGGAAAGAGGGAAGGGCGTTGAAGTTAGCGGAATCAAACCCTGGGAGGAACAGAGAAAATGACCCATTACCATTAAAATGAAGGAGCTGAATTGAGGAGACAGAGAAATCAGGTTAGAAAATGTAACACTAAAAGTGGGCCATGAGGTGTTCTCAGATGGAGTTTTGTTGGATCTGTGTTCACTTAAATAACCATTCTAACGGGAAAGACTTTCTAATGTCCTCCCTTCAAACATCAGAGTTCTTGCATCACAGCGTCCACTTGACTCAAGCATGTCTAAAAAGCACTGCTGCTGCTGCTGCAAAGTCGCTTCAGTCGTGCCCGACTCTGTGCGACCCCATAGACAGCAGCCCACCAGGCTCTGCCATCCCTGGGATTCTCCAGGCAAGAACACTGGAGTGGGCTGCCATTTCCTTCTCCATTGCATGAAAGTGAAAAGTGAAAGTGAAGTCGCTCAGTCATGTCTGACTCTTCGCGACCCCATGGACTGCAGCCCACCAGGCTTGTCCATCCATGGGATTTTGCAGGCAAGAGTACTGGAGTGGCTTGCCATTGCCTTCTCCACTAAGACTGCTAAATTAATAAAAGGTATTACTTCTTTTCCTATTGAACTGTTCTAGGTGTTTTGTGTGTCTTGAATCCTAACTTCACTAAGAAATCATCAATAACACATTTAAGAAACATTCATTGATACTAAGTATAGCTTTAGAAAAAAAAAAAAAGCTAGCTGTGGAGATGGAAAGATGCTCAACGTCTGTCAGAGCAGACAAAACCATGGAAATCAATTTTTAGGATGGTTACTGTCGTAATGGAGGCATATGTAAGTGAGACATAAAGTTGCAGAGCGGTGGTTTGCATTCTGTGGATTGTGATTTAAACACTCAGATGCTTTTTGTGGAAAGGGCAAAAAATGGATGTCTGGGCTCTTCACCCTTTCTGTCCCCTCTTACACAGTCTCTTTCCACTGGTTCAACCAGTGTAGATTGTGCTTTTAATGGTTTATACCTTCAAATTCTACTTTCAGTTTGTTTAGAGAAAGAATACAATAGCCAAAAAAATAAAGACCCTGTTGTTTCAAGATACACATCTAAGAGAAGTCACTGATTCTGCCTGAATGTTATGGATGTAGATCATGAAAAGTTTCCTTGGGTAATTCTATATTTTAATATTTATTGCAAAATATATTGAATGAGTAAATATAAATAAAAATACTATACTAAGCCCCAATGTATCTACTACCTCACTCCTAAAGGAAATCAGTCACGAATATTCATTGGAAGGACTAGCTGAAGCTGAAGCTCCAACATTTTGGCCACCTGATGTGAAGAACTGACTCATTGGAAAAGATCCTGATGCTGGGAAAGATTGAAGTCAGGAGAAGGGGATGGCAGAGGATGAGATGGTTGGATGGCATTACTAACTCAATAGACATGAATTTGAACAAGCTCTTGGAGTTGGTGATGGACAGGGAAGCCTGGTGTGCAGTGGTCCATGGGGTCGCAAAGAGCCGGACAAGATTGAGCAACTGAACTGAACCTATTTTAAAAGAGAAAATTCCACAATTATGGGCAGAGACTCTCTTTAGATTTTACTCCATCCTTCCTCCCAGAGGTGACTCTTAAACTAAATTTGGAGATTATCATACCATTGTGTACATTCTCACAATATACTATATAGTTTGACTAAATTTAAACTTTATATAGTTTATACCATGGTTTTTTTTTTTTTTGTCTGTATCTTGCTGTTTTTATTCAGTTTATTTTATGGGATCCATCCATGTTGACAAAAATAGCTTTATTTTATTCATTTGCAGTATTGAATACTACTTCATTTTTTGAAACTAATAAAACATAATTAACTGTCACATTGATTTCATACATTTTTTTCTTAATTTTAGTAAAGCAGTATGGTAGGCAGAAATCTGAGATGGCTCCCAAGATTTCTAACCTCTGTTCTACACGTCGTGTGTAATTCCCTACTAGTAGCTGTGGGCAAGACTATTTATATGATAGATTTAACTTAAAAAAAAAGCTAAGTTACATTCTAAGCCAAAGCCGAAGTGGTTTGGAAATGAGTTTGAGGTTGAAAATCAATTGACTTTGAGTTAATCAAGTGGGAGATTGTGCTAGGTGGGCTTAACTTAATCTGTGAGCCCTTAAAAGGGGCCAGATCTTATCTAAAGGAAAAGATCCAAAATATGAAAAATATACTCATGCTGGCTTTAAATAAGCAAACATTGTGAACTGCCTGCAGAGAGGGGTAACCTCTAGGAACAGGGTCCAGGCTTACAGACACAAGGAACTGCTTCCTACCAACAATCCAAATGAGCTTGGGAGAGATCTCCAGTCTCAGATGGAATCTCAGCTCTGGCCAACACTTGGGTTTTAGTCTTGGGAGTTCCTGAGCAGAGGACCCAGCTCCTGACTTCTGGAAACTGCAAGATAATTTGTAAATGACCAAGTTTGTAGTCGTTTGTTACACAGCAGTAGAAAATTAATATCAGGCTTCCCAGGTAGCTCAGTAGTAAAGAATCTGCCTGCCAATGCAGGAGACACAGGAGATGTGAGCTTGATCCCTAGGTTGGGAAGGTCCTCTGGAGGAGGAAATGGCAACACACTCCAGTTTTCTTGCCTGGAAAAATCCCAGGGACAAAGGAACCTGGCAGGCTAAAATCCACAGGGTCACAAAGAGTCAGACTTGACTGAGCATGCCAGATGCATAACAACTATATATTTTTGCTATTTATTTCCTTGTACGCTTGCATGAGTGTATCTCTTAGTTATGTACTGAAAGCTCTGTTTGCAAAGTTGTAGGCTGTATGTGTTTAACTTTGCCAGATAGTGCTACATGGTTCCATAGAGGTACATCTTATTACCAGCTATGTATAAAATGGCTTACCTGATAGCTCAGTTGGTAAAGAATCCACCTGCAATGCAAGAGACCCCAGTTGGATTCCTGGGTTGGGAATATCCGCTGGAGAAGGAATAGGCTACCCACTCCCATATTTTTGGGCTTCTCTTGCAGCTCAGCTGGTAAGGAATCCGCCTGCAATATGGGAGGCCTGGGTTGGGAATATCCTCTGGAGAAGGGAAAGACTACCCACTCCAGTATTCTGTCGTAGAGAATTCCATGGACTGTATTGTCCACGGGGTTGCAAAGAGTCGGACATGACTGAGTGACTTTCACTTTCACTTTCATTTATAAAATAGCAGCTGACTTTCTCAGGTGAAGAAGTAATTTTCAAATTATCCATCGTGTAATCAAGATTTCTCTGTGATACTTCATTCTTTTGGGAAAGCCCTTTACTAACACAGGTTCCTAGCATAATAGAATATTATTAACACATTTTTTTCTTAAGAACGCAATATGGTAGATGTGTCTCTCACATTGCATAGTATCTAACTGCATTCTACAAATTAGAAGTATTACTAAAACAATAATTAAGGATACTAATTTTTAACATGTAGCTACTATATTTTTGGCTTTGTTTTTCCATTTTGTTTCCTGAGATGCAGAAGTCTTCTTGCTCATGCAAAATATAGAGTGAAAAATAATACAATGTCTGCATCCTGAGTGACCTCCAAATTTATGAGCAATACCGAAATACTCAAAAGATCCTTTGTAAACATTAGAGGCAGGAACAAAAGAAAGGTCACTACTTTTGCTTCTGCACATCTATATTTGCTCATGTTGCTAGGCAATGGAAGAAAATCATAGCCCTAAAGCTTTAGCTCGCCTTTTTCTGACATCCACTGTTAAAACAAACAAAATCCCCCTGAAACAAATACATGAAGTGATATAATTTTGCATAAGTATTTTTGGAATGTTGTTAAACATTAGCACTTATCTTAGGCAGTGAAAAATTAATTTCCCACTGTTAGAAAATATGAAATTTTGTTTCTTCTTTTCTCTTGCTTTTCTCATGAAAAAATGTCAGATTTCTTATTTATTATATTTTTTAAAAAGTCAGTTTTCCCCTAAAAGTCCAAAATAATGTTCAACAGTCTCTTGACATTCATAGGTTAAACATTTGAGACTTTAATTTTTCATGAGAGATACTGATGATTACCTATATTCTTTCATAATTTTGCTGAGGCATACATGTGGGAGTGGGCACTTTCCAGGTGGTCCTAGTGTAAAGAATCCACCTGCTAATGCATGAGACACAAGAGATGCCAGTCCAATCCCTGGGTTAGGAAGATCCCCTGGAGTAAGAAATGGCAACCCACTCCAGTATTTTTACCCATAATATTCAATGGACAGAGGAGCCTAGAGGGCTACAGTCTATGGGGTCACAAAGAGTCGGACAGGCTGAGCATATATACATATATGTGAGAGTGGGATTAGCCAACCATTCAGCATACTTATCACACAAGACAAGTTTTTCTTTGCATTGACTCTCTTTTCCTTGTGAATTAGGAAAAAAGTACCTTTGCTTCTTTGTGAAATTGCCACTTCTCATCTCCACATTCACACATTTCAACTCCAGTGGTGGAAAAAGTAATGAACATTGGTTTAAAACACTACTAATAAAAAGTCTTTGACTGTGTGGATCACAATAAACTGTGGAAAATGCTGAAAGAGATGGGAATACCAGACCACCTGATCTGCCTCTTGAGAAACCTGTATGCAGAGCAGGAAGCAACAGTTAGAACTGGACATGGAACAACATATTGGTTCCAAATAGGAAAAGGAGTACATCACGGCTGTGTATTGTCACCCTGCTTATTTAACTTAAATGCAGAGTACCTCATGTGAAACGCTGGGCTGGAAGAAGCACAAGCTGGAATCAAGATTGCCGGGAGAAATATCAATAACCTCAGATATGCAGATGACACCACCCTTATGACAGAAAGTGAAGAGGCACTAAAGAGCCTCTTGATGAAAGTGAAAGTGGAGAGTGAAAAAGTTGGCTTAAAGCTCAACATTCAGAAAACAAAGATCATGGCATCTGGTCCCATCACTTCATGGGAAGTAGATGGGGAAACAGTGGAAGCAGTGTCAGACTTTATTTTTCTGGGCTCCAAAATCACTGCAGATGGTGACTGCAGCCATGAAATTAAAAGACGCTTCCTCCTTGGAAGGAAAGTTATGACCAACCTAGATAGCATATTCAAAAGCAGAGACATTACTTTGCCAACAAAGGTCCGTCTAGTCAAGGCTATGGTTTTCCCTGTGGTCATGTATGGATGTGAGAGTTGGACTGTGAAGACAGCTGAGCACCAAAGAATTAATGCTTTTGAACTATGGTGTTGGAGAAGACTCATGAGAGTCCCTTGGACTGCAAGGAGATCCAACCAGTCCATTCTAAAGGAGATCAGTCCTGGGTGTTCATTGGAAAGACTTATGCTAAAGCTGAAACTCCAATACTTTGGCCACCTCATGCAAAGAGTTGACTCATTGGAAAAGACTCTGATGTTGGGAGGGATTGGGGGCAGGAGGAGAAGGGGACAACAGAAGATGAAATGGCTGGATGGCATCACCGACTCAATGGACATGAGTTTGAGTCTGGAGTTGGTGATGGACAGGGAGGCCTGGCATGCTGGGATTCATGGGGTCACAAAGAGTTGGACAAGACTGAGCAACTAAACTGAACTGAAGTGAACTAATAAAAAAAGAGCCTTGGTAATGGCCAAGTTTGAGATTGTAGCCTTTCTGTAAGTCTTCAGTAGGCATCTCATTTGAATGTCATATATGGCCTTTTGACATTCTGTGCCATTCATTGTGACATCTGTAGGCAAGGATCTGATGAGACTTTAATTTTTAATGAAAGCATTGGATGTATATAAAGCATTCTATAAGGAACACAAGCTTTCATGGTTCTCTATTTCTCTGTCTCTGAGAATGGACCCTTCCTGGGCATTTTTTCATCTGCTATGAAACTACCTTTTTACTGGAACTGTTTTCAGTGTCTTTTATTTTAGGCTTTCTTCATTCCTCCACTTGTGCCTAGATTGGTGTCCCTCCCCTGCCATTATACCCAAGGCACCCCTTTCTGAACATCATTACTTTATGCTATGACCATATATTTATCCCACTCCTGCCCTGGACTGCATATTTGAACATGCAAAGTCCTTATTGATCCACTTCTTATGATGTTGTGAGGCATTCACACAATGCCTGGAATATAGCAGAGCCTTAATAGCTGGATAGTGAAAGTAATAGCAATATAATAGCTAAGAGCAAGAATTCTGGAGTCATACTGCTTGGGATAGAGTCCCGGTTCTAATGTTGATAAACTATATTTACTTCTAGTCATCCACATAGCACAACATGTTTCATATACTGCTCGAGGCTATGGGGCATCATTCACATGAACTACAATATAAATGGTTAACCTGGTGTCCTTATTGCTGATGATCTCTGCTCGTCTTGGTTTTCCCATCTTTTCATCGGGATAACTATTGTTCCTACATCAAATAGCTGTGAAGACAAAAAGAGATATTATATGTTAGGTAATTAGCATACTGCCTTCTATGGAGTAAGAACTAAAACTGTTAAATATTTTTTATCTTCTAATTATTATTATTATATGAGATGAAAAACAGTCATAATTGTTGCCTAGGATTCCATTAAATGAATAAACCATTTACTTTTTTATTAAATTTTTTAAGAAATAACTTTATCTATTTATTTATTTTTGTTTGCGTTGGGTCTTCGTTGCTGCTCAGGCTTTCTCTCTAGCTATGGTGGGCAAACTTCTCATTGCTGTGGCTTCTCTTGTTCCAGAGAAAGGGCTCTGGGCTTGCAGGCTTTAGTACTAGTGGCACATGGCTCAGTAGTCGCAACTCCCAGGCTGCAGAGCACAGGCTCAGTAGTCGGGGCATGCAGACTTAGCTGCTCCGTGGCATGTCTTTCTGGACCAGGGATTGAACCCATGTCTCCTGCATGGGCAGGCAGATTCTCAAACACTAGGGTAGCCCTTCATTATGTTTTAATAAATGATCATTAGGTTTTTATCCATTTTTTATCTTTATAATTATTGCAAATTAAAAATGTAATCTAATGCATGTCTCCATGAGCACTCATCTCTAGGACAGATATCTAGAAGTAGAATCTGTGGGTCCAAAGGTATGCACATGTTCAATTAACCAGATAGAGACCAGTTGTTTTCCACAGGACCACCATAAAAACTTACACTCCTACCAAAACATTAGTTGTATATGTTCCTGTTTCTCACATCTCCATCAATACTTGTTTGATCTTGGCCGTGCTAATGGGTAGGAAATATTTCATTGCTGCTGTATTAGTATTCAATTTTTTAGTTGGAGTATAATCACTTTACAATGTTGTATTAGTTTCTGCTGTACAACAAAGTGGATCAGTTATACGTATACAAATATCCTCTCCTCTTTGAGCCTCTCTCCCTCCCATCTCCCCATCCCACCCCTCTAGGTCATCACAGAGCACCAAGCTGAGCTCCCTGTACTATACAGCAACTTCCCACTACTATGCATGTTACACATGGAAGTATGCATATGCCAATATTGGTTTCCTATTGCTACGATAACAAATTACCGCAAATCTAGGGGGTTAAAATAACAACCATTTATTGTGTCACAGTTTTGTAGATCAGAAGTCTGGGAATAACGTGTCTAAGCTTGTTTTGTGTTTAAAATCATTCATGGGAAAAATCGAGCTGTATGCACGTCTGTGTTTTCTTTTTTTTCCTAGATTCTCTGGACGATTCCATTTGTAAACTCAGTCATGGTGTTGGCCTAATCCAGGTTTCTTTTTTCCGTCTGGCTGTGAGCCAGGGACCAGGCTTTGCTCTGAGAGGTTGCCTGCCTTTCCTCTCAGTTGCCCCATGTGGTTCCCCCCAAGCAGTGGTGGGGCCATCCCAGCTCACTTAGAATTTCTCAGACTTCTCTTTAGACCTTACCTCTCTTGTTCCAGCTAGAGAGGTTCTGTGCTTTGAGAACTCATTTGATTGGGTTGAACCTACCTAGATAATCCAAACTGGTGTCACTATCATGAGGCTCATACCCTTAATCACATCTGCTAAGTCCTTTTTGCCATGTAATGCAAAGAGATTCTAGGGATTGGGGCCTTCTCATCTTTGAAGTGAAGTGAAAGTTGTTCAGTCGTGTTTGACTCTTTGCGACCCCATGGACTATACAGTCCATGGAATTCTCCAGGCCAGACTACTGGAGTGGGTAGCCTTTCCATTCTGCAGGGGATCTTCCCAACCCAGGGATCAAACCCAGGTCACAAACATTGCAGGTGGATTCTTTACCAGCTGAGCCACACCTACCACAGTTCTGTTGATTTGCCTTTTGCTGTCCGTTAATTGCCCAGACTGACTTCTATGGTTCGAATTGCCTATTCATAGACTTTTTCCAGTTTTTTTTTTTTAGGTCATTTGTCTTTAAGTTCCAGAAAAACATCTATTTCTGCTTTATTGACTATGCCAATGCCTTTGACTGTGTGCATCACAATAAACTGGAAAATTCTGAAAGAGATGGGAATACCAGACCACCTGATCTGCCTCTTGAGAAATTTGTATGCAGGTCAGGAAGCAACAGTTAGAACTGGACATGGAACAGCAGACTGGTTCCAAATAGGAAAAGAAGTACATCAAGGCTGTATATTGTGACCCTGTTTATTTAACTTATATGCAGAGTACATCATGAGAAATGCTGGACTGGAAGAAACACAAGCTGGAATCAAGATTGCCGAGAGAAATATCAATAACCTCAGATATACAGATGACACCACCCTTATGGCAGAAAGTGAAGAGGAACTAAAGAGCCTCTTGATGAAAGTGAAAGTGGAGAGAGAAAAAGTTGGCTTAAAGCTCAACATTCAGAAAATGAAGATCATGGCATCCAGTCCCATCACTTCATGGGAAATAGATGAGGAAACAGTGGAAACAGTGTCAGACTATTTTTCTGGGCTCCAAAATCACTGCAGATGGTGACTGCAGCCATGAAATTAAAAGACACTTACTCCTTGGAAGGAAAGTTATGACCAACCTAGATAGCATATTCAAAAGCAGAGACATTACTTTGCCAACAAAGGTTCGTCTAGTCAAGGCTATGGTTTTTCCTGTGGTCATGTATGAATGTGAGAGTTGGACTGTGAAGAAGGCTGAGCACCGAAGAATTGATGCTTTTGAACTGTGGTGTTGGAGAAGACTCTTGAGAGTCCCTTGGACTGCAAGGAGATCCAACAAGTCCATTCTGAAAGAGATCAGTCCTGGGATTTCTTTGGAGGGAATGATGCTGAAGCTGAAATTCCAGTACTTAGGCCACCTTATGCGAAGAGTTGACTCCTTGGAAAAGACTCTGATGCTGGGAGGGATTGGGGGCAGGAGGATAAGGGGTCGACAGAGGATGAGATGGCTGGATGGCATCACCAAGTTGATGGACGTGAGTCTGAGTGAACTCTGGGAGTTGGTGATGGACAAGGAGGCCTGGTGTGCTGTGATTCATGGGGTCGTGAAGAGTTGGACACAACGGAGCGACTGATCTGATCTGATCTGATTAATTTGCTGAGGTTTCTTATATATTGTGACTAGTAATGCTTATACATATGTCCATTGCAATATTTTTAAATTGTGGTTTAACTTTTAAATGTAACTTATGACATCTTAAAATAGTCAAACATTTCAAATTTTAATGTGGTCCAATTTAGCAATCATTTTTCCTGGTATTATAAGAACATTCATCAATATTATCTTCTAAAAACTTTTCAGCTTCCTCTTTTCCATTTTGTCTTTCTGTGTCTTAAAATGATTTGAAATTGAGATTAAATGATATGGCATTAGATATAGGTATGCAAACATGCGTGCATGCTCAGTCATATTCAATTCTAGGACCCTATGGACGGTTGCCTGCTAGGTTCCTCTGTCCATGGAATAACTTTATCTTTAAAGGCAAAACTAATACAATTATGTAAAGTTTAAAAATAAAATAAAATTAGAAAAAAAAAATTTGCCACAACACAATTTAATAGTACCAATGTCTTGTTTGGTATTGTTGTCAAATTATTGTAAATATAGTTTCCATAATTTTTAACTCTTGACTGTTTTATGCTTACTATCATCATATGCAATTAATAACCATAGTAAATCTTATCAGCTGATAAGGAAATCCTTCTTTATTAATCTTAAATTTTCCTTGGTTATTATTTTCACATCTGCTCATACCTCTATGTTTTAGGACCAGTTGGTAAGTCTTATTTAAAAAAAAAAAAAAAACTTTAGGAATTTTAAATACTGTACTGCATTTGTAGTTCATGTGACCAAGAACTCTCATCTTCAGAATCCTAACTTCCTTTCATTAAAAGAAATTGTTCTCCATGTGGGTTTTGTTTTATGTTTTGTTTGTTTCTGTTTTTCTTTTTTTATTGAAGTATAGTTGATTTACAATGCTGTGTGAGTTTTAGATGTATAGCCAATAACATATATATATATATATATATATATATATTCTTTTTCAGATTCTTTTCCATTAAAGCTTATTATGATATTTAATGTAGTTCCCTGTGCTATGCAGTAGGCCCTTGTTGTTTTCTACTTTATATACAATAGTGTGCATCTGTTAATCCCAAACTTTTAATTTATCCCTCCCCACAGCATTCCCCTTTGATAGCCACAGTCTTGTTTTTTTATGTATGTGAGTCTATTTATGTTTTGAAAATAAGTTCATTCATATCTTTTATTTTTTGATTCTATGTGTAAGTGATATCATATGGTATTTTATGTTTTTTTGACAGCTACTATGATCTTAATCTCACACACTAGTAAAGTCATGCTCAAAATTCTCCAAGCCAGGCTTCAGAAATACGTGAACAGTGAACATCCAGATGTTCAAGCTGGTTTTAGGAAAGGCAGAGGAACCAGAGATCAAATTGCCAACATCCACTGGATCATTGAAAAAGCAAGAGAGTGCCAGAAAAACATCTATTTCTGCTTTATTGACTATGCCAAAGCCTTTGTGTGGATCACAATAAACTGGAAAATTCTGAAAGAGATGGGAATACCAGACCACCTGACCTGCCTCTTGAGAAACCTGTATGCAGGTCAGGAAACAACTGTTAGAACTGGGCATGGAACAACAGACTGGTTCCAAATAGGAAAAAGAGTACATCAAGGCTGTATATTGTCACCCTGCTTATTTAACTTCTATGCAGAGTACATCATGAGAAAGGCTGGGCTGGAGGAAGCATAAGCTGGAATCAAAATTGCCAGGAGAAATATCAATAACCTCAGATATGCAGATGTCACCACCCTTATGGCAGAGAGTGAAGAACTAAAGACCCTCTCGATGAAAGTGAAAGAGGAGAGTGAAACAGTTGGCTTAAAGCTCAACATTCAGAAAACAAAGATCATGGCATCCAGTCCCATCATTTCGTGGCAAATAGATGGGGAAACAGTAGAAATAGTGGCTGACTTTGTATTTTTGGGCTCCAAAATCACTGCAGATGGTGATTGAAGCCATGAAATTAAAAGACGCTTACTCCTTGGAAGGAAAGTTGTGACCAACCTAGATAGCATATTAAAAAGCAGAAACATTACTTTATCAACAAAGGTCCATCTAGTCAAGGCTATGGCTTTTCCATTAGTCATGTATGGATGTGAGAGTTGGACTATAAAGAAAGCTGATTGCTGAAGAATTGATGCTTTTGAACTGTGGTGTTGGAGAAGACTCTTGCAAATCTCTTGGATTGCAAGGAGATCCAACAAGTCTGTCCTAAAGGAGATCAGTCCTGGTTGTTCATTGGAAGGACTGATGTTGAAGCTGAAACTTCAATACTTTGACCACCTGATGAGAAGAGCTGACTCATTTGAAAAGACCCTGATGCTGGGAAGGATTGAGGGCAGGAGGAGAAGGGGACGACAGAGGATGAGATGGTTGGATGGCATCACGGACTCAGTGGACATAAGTTTGGGTGAACTCCTGGATTTGGTGATGGACAGGGAGGCCTGGCGTGCTGCAATTCATGGGGTCACAAAGAGTCAAACATGAATGAGTAACTGAACAACTGAACTGATGATCTTGATGTTTTTGTCCTCCCCAAATGGGTTAAAATCCTAACCTATCAAAGGTGATAGTATTAGGAGTGAGGCCTTTGGGGTGATTAGACATGAGAGTGGAGCTTTCATGAGTGAGATTAGTGCTCTTGTATTATACATCCCATACAGCTCCCCAGTCCCTTCTGCCCTTTAAGAATACACAGACAAGTCTGCAACATGGAAGAGGGCCCTTCTTCACTCCTGTTGGCTCCCTGATCTCAGACTTGAGCCTTCAGAATTATGAGAAGTCAATTTCCGTTGTTTATAGGCCACTCAGTCAATGGTATTTACAATAACCCAAACTGACTAAGACAATAACTATTATACTTTTTCTAAAGGGTTTCTGTTTTGCCGGACCAAATTCAGAATGTTTATGTCTTTTGTTTTTACACTTATTGATATTACATTTTTAATTCCATTGTCAAAATGGTTTTGGCTGTGTATATAAATGTTACTGATTTTCTACATTGATCTATACCAGGTAAATTTTCTAAGTTTATTTACTGTTAATTGTTTATAAAGTGAAAGTGAAGTCGCTCAGTCGTGTCTGACTCTTTGCGACCCCATAGACTGTAGCCTACCAGGCTACTCCCTCCATGGGATTCTCCAGGAAAGAATACTGGAGTGGATTGCCATTTCCTTCTCCAGGGGATCTTCCCTACCCAGGGATCGAACCCAGGTCTCCCACGTTGCAGGCAGATGCTGTAACCTCTGTGCCACTCTTTAATTTCTGTGTAGACAAATAAAACAATTATATATTTATATTTTTATTTCTTTGTCCCAAATCTTTTTGTTTTATTTATTTATCTTATTTACACTGCCTTAAATTTTCATAAAATTATAAAGAGTAATGATGATGATTATCATTCTTGTTTTGTTTATTAAGTTTCACAGAATTTTTTGACATGTATTTTGATATATCCCTATTTTCAAATTAAAAAATGTTCTCATATTCCTAAGTTTTCTGAGTTTAAAATGATGTGGTGGATTCATGTTGCTATATGGCAAAACCAATACAATATTGTAAAGTTAAAAAATAAAATAAAATAAAACTTAAAAAAAAAGAAAATATAACCCAATTGATTGATATAAAAAAAATGATGCCTATGTGTATTTGATTTTATAATGTTCTTTATTATCACACCTGATTTATTTTTATGTTTATATTTCTCTTTTAATTAACATTATAAGTTACGTTAATGTTTTACCATAGTAAAATATCCTCCCATTCCAGCTATTAAACAAACACTTAAAATCCCAATTAAAAATACATTGCTGAATTTAATTTGCTCATATTTTATTAATGGACAACATCTTTGCCATAAGTGAAACTGGTTGAAATTTTGTCATACCATTTTTGATTTGAATGCTTCATTAAATGAATTATAATTTCTCTCTTTTTCTATATCTCAGAGTAATATACACATAAGTTAAATACTGACATTTCTGTGAATGTTTCATAGAATATATGTGTTGAATTAAATATTAAGTTTTTCATTGTTTAGTATTTCTATTTTTGTAATTGTTTTTGATGGATTCTTATTTTCTGTTTCTTCTTGAATCACTTTTATCCAGGAATTTATCGATTTGTTAGATGCTTTCATTATGTATGAAATATTGTCCTAGATTTCTTTCCAATTTTATTTGTGTCTTCTTGGTTATTTCCTTTTCTTTTGTCTTATGTCTCATGTCTTTTTATTTCCTTAATGTTTTATGTCTTCTTTTTAAATTTTATTAACACCTCATGATCTCACCTATAGAGATTTAGGAATAAGGAATCTCATAAGGAATCTCAACCCTGATCACCGTATCTTCCTAAGATTACGGTTATTGTACCTGATATTTACAGTCACAACTAGACAAGGGTGTTCAAAGCAGCACCAAGCAAGTCACCTGGTTCTTTCTTTTTTCCCTTCCTGCCTATATCAGGTACATTCTTCCCTCAACTCTCAAGATCCCTTAGCCCTGGCAAGATAGCAACTCCATTCTTGCCTACTGTTCCCTGAACATAAGGAGCTTAAAGCACCCAGGTAATGGCTATAGTTTTTAATAAATGGTATCTTTGCTGTGTATCTCTGTTCTATTCAGTAACAGGATCCAAGCATTGCATGAATGGGAAGCACGAACTCCCCCACGGATGCTGTGTGCAGATGCTACGTGTGACTACTTCTACATTTACCCATTGGTTAGTAGACTCATGAATTTTTCCTAGTTGGGAGACAATGCCATACAGAGGTCTGTGATCGGCTGCACATCCTCCATTCTGAAGAACAGTGGCAGATCCTTACAAAGTATGCCACCCTGCTGGAATATCACCTGCCGACTGGCTACCGACTGACTGGTTGGTCTTTTGAAGTATGGTTCCATCATAACGGGGACTCAGTTTTGGTCCCCGTGACAGGCAGTCTGGTTTTTCAGCAGGATCAGTGCTAGATCAGCTTTAGCAGATTAAGGTCCATGGTGTTTGTTAATTAAATCTTAAACTGGGCAGTCTCTCTCTGAGTCATCACCATGAGGCCACAGTGTCAATAATCTCATAATGAGGGTTCCTAGGTTCATTAAAGACTTTCAATGTTTCTTGGAAATTACTAGGAATCATATTATGTGCATTTCATTTCCATCTGAATAATTTTTTTTATTTTATTAGATGAGAATTGCATTTTAATGAGAACAAAAAGCTTTGAAACAGAGCACTGAAAGGAAATAACCTGTACATTTTGTTACCAACCCAGAAAGAGTAAGGCAATATTCCATAGAGCAATGTTCCTTAACTTAGTGTACATTGGAATCACCTATAAGGCTTACTAAAATGCAGATTATGGAGCCCACTCCCAGTTTCTTACTTGGCAGGTTCTGAGTTCTGCTGAGATTTTTATTTCTAATGGGTTTCCAGCAAAGCTTATGCTGGTGGTCCTTAAACTTTGTGTACATTAGAATCACCTGTAAGGTTTATTAAAATGCAGATTATGGGAGTTTCTTACTTGGCAGGTTCTGAGTTCTGCTGAGATTTTCATTTCTAATGGGTTTCCAGCAAAGCTTATGCTGGTGGTCCTCCTGAGAACCACACTTCGAGAAGCACTGCACAGAAGATACTGTTTATCTGGTGTGCATTTTCTAGATTCTAGGTACTTTTATTCAGTGAATAGAACCTTTCATGATGTTATTTTCTCTCTAGAGATCATTTTTAAAGGTTCGCTAGGTAAGAAATTTAGGATATTCATAATTTTGGTAGGATTTGATTCCTCTTGAATTCTTATTTTTTCGTAGTGCAAGGTTTGCTAATCTTCTTGTATCCTACTCCATTGTTATTCCATGAAGCAAGAACTCTTCTCTGCCTTTTCTGTCTGAACGGACTAGACACCATGAAATCTCCACCTGGGCAATGACTTGTTAAATGGCTGTTACAACTCTGCCTGCTTTTATGTTTCGGCACCTTAGGGGGCACTTTCAAACTCTTTCTCCTCTCAATCCTCCAAAGATAAGAACTCTGTGATTTTTGTGCCATTGCTTAGAAACCGGTTTCTGCTTTTTGGCCTCCTTTTCATTTGAACCATATTTCTTTTGTTTATCAAAACACTGTGTGCACAGCCATAAAAGCAATCAGTTCTGGGTCCCAGTCTAGATAAAAGATTTTCCTGAACAGCTAACATCCCAAAGAGGAGCATGCAGACACTCTTATTAATGCACTCACAGCAATTTTTATATCTGTTTTGCAGTTGCTCAATGTCTACTATAAATACTGAGTTTTCATACAAAAATACCCAAGGAAATTCTCTAAAGGGTCTCAATAGCCTACTTCTAAAGACTTAAAACTTGGAAATCACTTATAGCTCCTATGTTTTTGATTGACAGCTTTCCTTCTTTCCCTTACCCACATTTTAGTGTCTGTCAAGCTGTTGATCAGAGCTGTTTTGTTGTGCTAATTTTTTGGTAGCAAGAATAAAACAATAGTCCCTGCCAAAGGTGAAACTAGAGCTTTTACTGAGCAGAAACGTCCTGATATTGACACCTCTGGGCTGCCCTAGCTTAAGGATGTCACTGTTTAAACAATTTATATCCAGTTTTACGCACCTTACATATATCCATTGTCCTATGTAATATTCTATAATAAACATTCAAAAGAGCCTTCCCGATGGCCAAACAATAAAGAATCCTCCTGCAGAGCAGAAAACTCAGGCTTGATCCCTGAGTTTGGAAGATCCTCTTGAGGAAGAAATGCAACCCACTCCAGTATTTTTACCTGGAAAATCCCATGGACAGGGAGCCTGGTGGCCACAGTCCACAGGGTTACACAGAGTCAGGCATCACTGAGCAAGCACACACAAGCAAACCTTCAAAAATATTCATATACTAACAGACAACACACATTATCATAACTTACTTGGCTTTCTACTTTACAAGTATGCATTCTGTAACATCCTCATTTTATTTTTTTAATGGCTTACAATATAATTAATAACCCGTGTGAGGAAAGTTGAAACTTGGATATGAGACAAACCACTTTTTATTTGCTATGCTTTAAGTGACCTCAGTCCTCAAGAGCTAGCATTTATTATATTCATTCTCCTCACACATTCTGTTTATACCTTATGCAAATTAGAAGATCATAAAGCATTCCATGGAGATGTTAGTTATGCATGTTTTATGACACTATTAATGCATCTTTGCATGTCTAAAATGACACATTGGCAAAAAATTGATTAACCACTATGTATTTTACAAACTGAAACTAATTGTTTAACTAAATGGATTAGTTAGAACTTGTTAGCCTTGTGGGAGCACATGTTGAATTGTTTTCATGCTTTTCTAATTTTATTACAATAAATTTTCTGCAAATGAATGGCTTTAAAAAGGAGTGCATCTCAGTTTATAGGCAATAGGAGTATGTCTACTTCCTCAAAATATATGCTCAAACTAATAAAAAAGACTAATGAATACATTATTACACTTTTATGGTGCATATTTTTGCCTGTCACATTAAAATAAAACTAGTTTAGGGACTTGCAAATGATTCAGATCTAAAAACTTTGCTGTGACTATGCTCATTATGAAAGTTTGACCTTTTCTCCCCCTATCTCTTGTGAGTATAGATCAAGGAAGAAATAATGAATTTCACTTAGTCACTTACATTGCTATTAGGTAGCTTTTAATGGTGCTCGCTGACAGATCTGCCTTGAATTTTGCAGCACTGAAATCCATCATCATAAGAATAAAATTTTTGTTTTTGCTCAGTTTAAATATATTCAACTTGAGCCTTCTTACTTGTGAAGAAGAAGTCTTAAGACATGTTTTCTTCTTTTTTTTTAAGGTAATTAATTTACTTATTTCACCGCACTGGGCCTTAGTTGTGGCACATTGGACGTTCCATGCAGGGTTTTTTTAGTTGCAGCATGTGAGATCTTTAGATGTGGCTGCAAGCACTTTAGCTGTGGCACGTGGGGTCTAGTTCTCTGACTAAGGCTAGAACCCAGGTCCCTACAGTGGGAGTCTTAGCACTTATCCACCAGGCAAGTCTCAAGAAGCCTTAAATTTGATGACCTGATTTGAACTTTTCAGGACATTTTGGTCCTCTCCAAAGCATCCATGAGATATTTGGTCTGTAAAACTTCGGTCCACACCAAAAGGTCCTTGAGATTTAGAGCAATCTCCCATGTTTATAAGCATATTTGGTCTATGCGAAGTGGTTTTAGACAGGACTAAATCTCAAGGACCTTTTGGTGTGGACTAAATGTCTCAAGGACATTTTGGACAGGACCAAATGCCTGATGATCAACTTGGAACATATGACTGTTTTTTCATAAATGTGGTCTAGATATTTATGATCTATTACCTGCTCACAAGGAAACATATATTTTATGTCTTTTTGTGATGTCAGTTATCCCATACTCAGTTTGTCAAACTTCCTGACACTTTCAATTTTGTATGTTGTTTGTATTACTTTGTGAAGAGACCAAATCACAGTAATAAGAAAATCACAATGTATAGCATCTCAAATAAGTTAGAAAATGACCTTTTTCTTAAGTCATAGTTCAAAGCAAGGTAAGTGGTCCTGTGGGGGTGGGCAGGCAGCTGTATTCTACATGATCATTCAGTAATCCAGGCTCCTTCTCTCTTGCTGCTCTTTCGTTCTCTAAGGTCCTATCTCTTTCCCAAGTTCTGGCTTTCAAGAGAAGAAGAATGAAAAGGGAGGCAAGCAATTTCTTAAGAATGAGTTGGGGCAGCAATTGGCAACCTCCTGTCTTCCCTTTTGAGAAGTAGCAGGTTGATTTTACTACGCCTAATAATAATTCTTATTTTCTATTCAAAGTTGTATTAAAATATAGTCTTCAAAATTGCTTTGTGATTAAAATGTATGTGTGCGTAATTCGTATGTAAAATTACACTGTGGTAAAACATTCACTTTGTGAGCATATCTAATAAAAAAGCTTTGGCACACATGTTCAAATCTTTTGTCTATAACTTTATGAGATTAACATTTCCACCTAACTTGACCATTTTAAGTATATATACCCTTAGGGGGTTACCAGAATCATTTAATGTTCTTGAACTTTAAAATATGGTATTTAGATTAGTGGCACAATATCTCTGTAGAATTACTCATAAATATGTCAAATATAATAATTTTGACCTCACAAATGCATTTGTTGATTTATATCACTTACACTTTTATTATAAAATGTGACATTAAAAATGAACATTAAATCAAACATTAAATATTATTGGCACTAATTACTAAGTTTGAAGGAGCTTTTAAAATGATGAAATATAACTTAATATTCAAATGATGTTATAGAATTAGGTACATTAAATGGATAAATGCTAAGAAAACCTTGTTTTAAAATGATTAATATCCTAGAAAAGCACCTAATATAGAGATATTTTCTATGTCCCCCAAAATGGTCTATATTATATGCTATTTTAAAAAATGAGTGGATAAACATAAAATCAGCAATGGTATTTTTTCCTAGATAATTTTTCCTGCTGGAATTCCACCTTGGATATTTTTCCATCTTTAAGAAAACTAAGATCATGGCATCTGGTCCCATCACTTCATGGGAAATAGATGGGGAAACAGTGGAAATAGTGTCAGACTTTATTTTTTGGGGCTCCAAAATCACTGCATATGGTGACTGCAGCCATGAAATTAAAAGACACTTGCTCCTTGGAAGGAAAGTTATGATCAACCTGGATAGCATATTAAAAAGCAGAGACATTATTTTGCCAACAAAGGTCCATCTAGTCAAGGCTATGGTTTTTCCAGTGGTCGTGTATGGATGTGAGAGTTGGACTGTGAAGAAAGCTGAGCGCCAAAGAATTGATGCTTTTGAGCTGTGGTATTGGAGAAGACTCTTGAGAGTCCCTTGGACTGCAAGGAGGTCCAACCAGTCCATCCTAAAGGAAATCAGTCCTGGGTGTTCATTGGAAGGACTGATGCTAAAGCTGAAACTCCAATACTTTGGCCACCTCATGCGAAGAGTTGACTCTTTGGAAAAGACCCTGATGCTGGGTGGAACTGGGGGCAGGAGGAGAAGGGGAATGACAGAGGATGAGATGACTGGATAGCATCACCAACTTGATGGACATGAATTTGGGTGAACTCCGGGAGTTGGTGATGGACAGGGAGGCCTGGCATGTTGAGATTCATGGGGTCACAAAGAGTCGGACATGACTGAGCGACTGAACTGAACTGAACTGTAGAATATATTTTGCTATATAGTAAGTTTTTTACCTATGACTATATATTTGCATTATATATATATTATATTTACATTAATATGAATTGAGATCGCCCATTATGACCAGCCTAGATAGCATATTCAAAAGCAGAGACATTACTTTGCCAACAAAGGTTTGTCTAGTCAAGGCTATGGTTTTCCCTGTGGTCATGTATGGATGTGAGAGTTGGACTGTGAAGAAGGCTGAGCGCCGAAGAATTGATGCTTTTGAACTGTGGTGTTGGAGAAGACTCTTGAGAGTCCCTTGGACTGCAGGAGATCCAACCAGTCCATTCTGAAGGAGATCAGCCCTGGGATTTCTTTGGAGGGAATGATGCTAAAGCTGAAACTCCAGTACTTTGGCCACCTCATGTGAAGAGTTGACTCATTGGAAAAGACTCTGATGCTGGGAGGGATTGGGGGCAGGAGGAGAAGGGGATGACAGAGAATGAGATGGCTGGATGGCATCACTGACTCGATGGACATGAGTCTGGGTGAACTCCGGGAGTTGGTGATGGACAGGGAGGGCTTGGCGTGCTGTGATTCATGGGGTCGCAAAGAGTCAGACACGACTAAGTGACTGATCTGATCTGATCTGATAGCTGAAATATTTGAAGTTATTTTAATGCTACAATTAGTTATAAGGCTTTTTGTTTTAGTCAAATATCCAGACTTTAGAAAATGTTTTATAATTTATAGTTTTACACTATTTTTTATTTTACTTATTAATTTCTTTATTTCTCTCAGTTAATAATCCAGCATGTTATAACTGAAACTGATTTCTCCTAGGAATTAGAAAACTTGATATCAAATTCCAGTTCGGTAACTATTGTTGTTCTGTGACCTTGAATAAAACATTAACATTCTCTGAGTCTCAATTTTTCAGTATCAGTATGAAGGGATTCAGTTCAGTTCAGTTCAGTCGCTCAGTCATGTCCGACTCTTTGCGACCCCATGAATCGCAGCACACCAGGCCTCCCTGTCCATCACCAACTCCCGGAGTTCACTCAGACTCATGTCCATCGAGTCAGTGATGCCATCCAGCCATCTCATCCTCTGTCATTCCCCTTCTCCTCCTGCCCCCAATCCCTCCCAGCATCAGAGTCTTTTCCAATGAGTCAACTCTTCCCATGAGGTGGCCAAAGTACTGGAGTTTCAACTTCAGCATCATTCCTTCCAAAGAAATCCCAGGACTGATCTCCTTCAGAATGGACTTGTTGGATCTCCTTGCAGTCCAAGGGACTCTCAAGAGTCTTCTCCAACACCACAGTTCAAAAGCATCAATTCTTCAGCTCTCAGCCTTCCTCACAGTCCAACTCTCACATCCATACATGACCACAGGAAAAACCATAGCCTTGACTAGACAAACCTTTGTTGGCAAAGTAATGTCTCTGCTTTTGAATATGCTGTCTAGTTTGGTCATAACTTTCCTTCCAAGGAGTAAGCGTCTTTTAATTTCATGGCTGCAATCACCATCTGCAGTGATTTTGGAGCCCAAAACTCCTAATTCCATTTCTAAAATTATGTTTACCTATCACATTTTTAGAATTTTTTAGAAGTCAATTGTTACATTTACAAGATATAAAGATGATTTAGATGTAGTCTTGCTTCATGTGGTGCTTATTTTCTTAGAAAGTAATTATTTGCACAAAAATAGAACACTTAATACTTTAAGTGCCACAAGAGAAATGTAAATTTTCAAATTCCTTGAAAAAACATTAAAGAAGGCATTATTGTAAACCTTCTGTCAGAATGGTATGCTATTATAGTTTTTCATCAATTTACAGATTATATTTTCCCAGGTTCAACTAATGTCACTTCCTTTTTATATGGCCCAAATTGTCCATTCTTCTAACTTTTATTCATGCATCCAATTGCTTCTTTTTTTAACCGCTTGCATCTTGAAAATTGCATCTTGATAATTCCAAGTGGAGAAAAAAAACAAAAGTATTTTCTCCTGGAAAAATAAATTCAGCTCCTTAAACTGGACTCATAACTTGCTATATGTTGGTGTCAAACCTTTTCAGTATTAACTCTTGATTTTTCTATACGACATTTCACTTTAAATATATGAATCTATTTGTAATCCAGCTGCATGTATGCTCAGTTGTTTCAGTCTTTTTTGGCTCTTTGTGACCCTATGGATTATAGACTGTCAGGCTCCTCAGTCCATGGGATTCTCCAAGAATACTGGGGTGGGTTGCCATGCCCTCCTCCAGGGGATCTTCCTGACCCAGGGATCAAACCTGCATCTCCTGAATCTCCTATTTTGTAGGTGGATTCTTTAAAGCCAAGACAGCTACACGAATGTAAATTAGTTGTGGATAATTTGAATAGAGTGGACACTTGCCTAATAAACAATTTTTCTATATTTCTTTTATCCTTCAACATTGCATGGAATAAAATGAGTCAAGGAAGTACCATTAATCCAACACCATGAGCAACAACTTCTTGCTTGTCTTTAAACAATATTTGAAACATATTTTAAAACATAATATAAAAGCCAAATTTTGTGTAATATCATTTATATCTGGGATCTAAAAAAGCCAAACTCACAGAAACAAGTAAAATGGTGGTTATCAAGGACTGTGGGTCAGGGAACTGAAGACGCGTCAATCAAATGGTATAGGTTACCAGTTACTCATTGGAAAAGACGCTGGTACTTAAAAAGATCAAAAGCAATAGGAGTAGGGGGTGGCAGAGGATGAGATGGTGTGACAGCATCACCAACTCAATAGACATGAATTTGAGCAAACTGATGCTCAAATAGTGAGGAGATAGTGGAGGACAGGGAAGCCTGGTGTGCTGCAGTCCATGGAGTCACAAAGAGTCAGACACAACTTACTGACTGAACAACAACAACCAGTTAAAAGATGAGTATGTTCCGAGGATCTAATGTAACTATAGTTAACAACACTGTCCTATATACTTGAAAGTTACTAGGATAACAGATCATGAATTTGCTCACCAAAATGAAAAGAAAATGGTAGTTATGTGAAGTTACGGTGGTGTTAGCTAACCCGACTGTGGTGATCATTTTGCAATATATGCAAGTATCAAATCATCATCTTTAACTTGCACAATGTTAAATGCCAGCTATATCTTAATAAGTCTGGAAAAAAATCTGAAGAGAAACATACTCTAGAGATAAACATAGACAGAGTTCAGGAATTTGAAAATACAATTTATACCAGATATCAGAAGAGACAAGTGAAAGCATAAGGTGCTTTTTTTTTCCTTTTTTTTTTTTTTTGCCATGTCAACCAATCAAATAAGGCCGCTGTGGTCGGTACCCGTTGACTCTTCTGGATAATACCTAATTCATTTAGGTCCAAACATACTTTTTCCTGGGGTAAGTTAACTCTGGACCTTTAAAAATAGTTTTCCTAAATTAGGTAAAAGCATCCTCCATTGAATCTATTGTTTTACTTCAGAAAAACCACAAATGACTAAATCGAACTCTGGCTGTGAAAAGTATCCACCTTCAGAAACTAGGGATTATAAAAGAGAATGAGGTGGTTCCCATTAAGTAAATGGAAACAGGCCATATAGGATCAACCAATATTACCGAGAATGAGAAACACTGAATATAAACACAAAACACTTTTGAAAAAGGCTTGGACAGGATTAATGGGAGCCAACAAAGTCTGTCTGAATGATTAATGGGAAGTATCAGAGGGCAGTTGTCCAGGACCAGCAGCCGCAGGAAATCTCCTGCTATCTATTGATATTATCTGCTAATATGCAGAAAGCTGAAGAAGCCAAAAGAATGGGCTCACCTTTTTCAGGACTGTAGTGTAGAAGAACAACTCCAGCTAGCAGTAAAGGAGAGCAGTCTCTGGAAAGCCATGGCCCACCATGGAAGTAAGCCAGCAAAGAAATACTCTAATTTCTCTCCCTACCTGCCCTCTGATTTGCTCCCTTTGGCCAAACTCAACTGGAACCAGGGAATGTTGTGGCCCAGGGGAACAACCTCTTGGGGATGTTGGTGAATGTAGGGTGAAAATGGGTAGGGAGCAATACCCACAGGAGCACTGACCCAAATGGAATAAAACACAATACTATCTGATTTTTCCCATGCCCTACCTTCAGATTTTCTTTCTTCCATGCAACACCCTTCTCTGATTTTAAAAAAAGAACTATTTAAAACAAAGACATTTTAATAATGTATGAGAGATTGTAGATAAGGCGTAAGACTTGAATATTTGCAAAATGGATTATTTAATCCAGAAGGACACAGATAATTTGGACAAAAGTATAAGGTCTGAGATCCCACACATTTGAGAAACACAGTACACTGTGCCTGAGCCAGCAGGGAAGTCCCCCCAAAACACAGTACACTGTGTTCTGTTGCTGGAGACCATCAATGGGCATCGGCTAATGAGGAAAAGTGTTGCATATTTTATGGTAGTTAAGAATCCAGACTTTCGCTTTGGTCTGATTTGGTTCATACAAATTCTTCAGCAGTTGCTGTCCATGTAAATCCACCCAAATTATTTGATATGAGTCTAAAGAGCTTCAGCTCTAAAATAGGAGTGATGATAATACTACTTACCTCAAAAGACTCTTGTAACGATCATATGTAGATTTGTCATAATGACCTAATTCAGAGCAGGCACTCAATAATATGAGCTATTATTTATTATATTAAAGGTACTGAGAAGTCTCCCAGTTTTTTTTTAAGTCTTTGTTTAACCTCATATTACCAAATTTATAAATAACAATGCCTCCCCCCCATTTTTTAATAGTGCTGCTAATATTAATTCTGGAGTATATAAATTAACCTAATTCCTGGTTATTTGGGGAAGTCATTCACTGTAATCTGTCCAATATATTTCTTCAAAAGAAAATAATTTCAATCCCCGGACTTTTAGAAGTTCCAGAGGATTTGTATATATTTTCTCCCTAAATACCATGTATCAGAAGTATTTTGTTGTCAGGAGAAAAAAAATTCCATTTATATCTTCTAATCTATATTTGGCATTTGAGCTTCCACACTATCTAGACAGCAGCATATGCAAACTTGATTGAATCCCACATAGTTTTCGCTTTCTTTTTTTAAACCAAATGTCACATAGTTGAGTTATGAGTTTTTACTAATGCAGCTTGCATCTTCAGAAATACATACATTTTTTATCTGAGAAAAACAATCTAGTCCTTAGTTAATCCTAGTATATTTCTTAAAAAGTTAACTTATAACATGGAAAGATCATTTCTTATTGCCACAGAATTTATACATGTAAATTCTTGACAACAGCAGAATTAGATATTTCTCTAAATTACAGCAACCAAGTGGAAGAGCATACCACATTTGTTATAACTTTTAAGAATTTACCTGATTCTACTTGCCATACTTACAGGGACTAAATGATATTTTTTAGAAATGTTGAAGATGGAAGAAAATAACTGTATAGGTATATAGGTTGAAACTGGCAGAATGGCAGAATAGTACTTGAAATATTTTATTTCTTTCAAACAAAATTAGCATTACAATTTTTACATACTTTCTAGTATTTACTATGCAAAGCTATATGTATGAAGATATACATATGGATATATATACACATTATATATATAATACACATAGATGGGTGAATATGCAGCATTATATATGTATATGTATGAAAATACATGTAAGTATACATATGACATGTATAAATATATTTTCTTTACACAAGTTTGTGTTTCTCATTAAAACACTGTCAAAATCATTTTCTCACTGTTTTAAAATTTACAAAAACAACATTTTAAAGGTACAGTATATTTCCTGATATAATTTATGTACACCCTTTTTCTAGGTATCTAGATATTATTTAGTGTGCAACTGATATACAAGAAAACTGTAGAGAAGAAAAAATGTATTGGGTAGAGAATAGAATACCAATGATGAGTTTGGTTAGGAATTTAAATAAAAGTGATATCTTCTTTATTATTGCCATTAATATTAGTCTTTTAAAATATTTATGCTTTTACAGTTTGTTATTTAGCTAAGTATTTGGGCCCAGAAGCAATTCACTGAAGAAAACCTTTTTTAAAAAATTAAATAAACAGAAATAAAGTCTGAAGATGATGCCCTGCTGCTTTTTATTTCTGAAAAATCATATAATAAAAGGAGGACCACAGAGGGTTTTAAATAAACCCCAGAATGAGGTATAAATAAAATGAAGAAAATAGCTTCCTTGACCTATTTAAAACATGTTTTTTCAACCTTTTTTCTTTATTCCTATAGCTTTCTCAATCAAGGACTTAGTATAGCTCAGTAGGTGCAGTAGGTTGGTAAAAGTTAATACCAATTTTGCATGAACTAGAGCTGTTCCTCACTTGAACTTGAGAAGAACAATGTCAACTCAGCTCAGTGTGAAAGAATACATAAAAATATACTAAATTTTATTTGGATTTATGGTACTAGCATAGCAAAAGGTATCTGTTCTTCATGTACATTTATTTATCTTCAGACTGACTTATTCATGGTGAATATCCTAGTGAAAATCTAGTCCATCTTCCAGAAACCAATCTTTTTTTGCCTGAATTTTGAGAAGAGATGAATTAAGTCTATTCAAACAGCATTCAGTCTCGCTTTAAAATAAACATTTGAACAGTCACCTAATGACATTTCCTTATGTTGGGAGCTGACAATCTAAAACATCTACTTCCATGATATACTGGACTTTGAGGGGAGAGTTCTCAAAATATTCTCCATCTTGACATGATTGCAAGCATCGTTTCTGACAGAGTTTTAGGGTCCCTGGGATAGCCCAGATGTCAGTGTTTCTGAATGTTTGATTCGGTACCTGCAATATCTTGGAGAGAGGCCAACCCTGAATCACTAGTTAACTAAAGAGAAATCTTAGAAAGTGATGTCTTTGGAGAAGTAATTCACATAAGCATAGTAAAATTCCTGTGTTCAAGTTTTGATTTGGAAGTAGGAGAGTGAGAAGCCCATAGAGATAGAACAAAATAAGGGAACTTAGGAAACATGGTTTTACCCAAAGTAGACATAATTTACTGATGTAAAGATGACAATGTGAGGTTTTATTTTATTTACTATTATATTTGTGATGATTTCTTTTTCATCAAGCCAGGCATAACTATATGAAGTCTAGATCAGTGGTTATTATATGTATAAGTGCCAAGTAAGCCCCTACAAGAATCATGCTGGGTACCATTAAAAATGTAAAATGAGGCCACCTCCCAAAAAATTCTGATTCAACAAAGAAGGAATGAGATTCAAGAAGCCAATAATAATAATGATAATGTAATAATAAAACTCTAAGAGGTCTAGTACAGAAGCAACCACATGCCAGACCACATCAAACTGAAATAAATGAGACATCATGAAATAGGTCAGGATGGATCACGAGTAAATAGGTTGACCCAACATTTTAAGTCTTGGAGGTAAAAGTGGGTCAGTGAGGCGGGTTGATAATTTCCCTTCACCCTAATTCTTCCCTCGTTTCATTTTAATAGAACTTTTAGCTAAGCAGATAAACACTGAAACATAAAGATAAATTTCTAAATCTTTCCTTGCCTGTTCATTCATTCATTTCATTTCAGTTGCATAGTCATGTCCGATTCTTTGCAACCCCATGAATCGCAGCACGCTGGGCCTCCCTGTCCATCACCAACTCCCGGAGTTTACCCAAACTCATGTCCATCGAATCAGTGATGCCATCCAGCCATTTCATCCTCTGTCATCCCCTTCTCCTCCTGCCCCCAATCCCTCCCAGCATCAGAGTCTTTTCCAATGCGTCAACTCTTCGCATGAGGGGGCCAAAGTACTGGAGTTTCAGCTTTAGCATCATTCCTTCCAAAGAAATCCCAGGGCTGATCTCCTTCAGAATGGACTGGTTGGATCTCCTTGCAGTCCAAGGGACTCTCAAGAGTCTTCTCCAACACCACAGTTCAAAAGCATCAATTCTTCAGTGCTCAGCATTCTTCACAGTCCAATCTCACATCCATACATGACCACAGGAAAAACCATAGCCTTGACTAGATGGACCTTTGTTGCCAAAGTAATATCTCTGCTATCTAGGTTGGTCATAACTTTCCTTCCAAGGAGTAAGCGTCTTTTAATTTCATGGCTGCAATCAAACCATCTGCAGTGATTTTGGAGCTCCAAAATAAAGTCCAACACTGTTTCCACTGTTTCCCCATCTATTTGCTATGAAGTGATGGTGGGTGTGGTCAAATGACTGAATTACAGCTAATGGGCTGTCAGAAGGAATGTCCTATGTCAGTTTAGGAGATATCTTTCCCCATTTTTTCATCATTCTTTTCTTTTCTTTCCTTTGGCTATTCCAAAGGAAACAAAGTAGAAGCTGCCAAATTATCTTTATCTTACCTTTCACATTATTCCTCACCTACAGTATTCTTATTTTAAAAATTATATGCACATGAATAAATATCAAGGGTGCACAGTGTAGAAGAGGTAGTAATCTGGGATGCCAAGGTCAGGATACAAAGTGACTCAGAAATAATTTCTTCATTGGGTTGGTCCTATGTCATTTGAAACATTAGAAAGCAACATATCAAGTCTGAGAAATTTGTAGTTTAAATAATCTGTCTGCAATACAGGAGACAGGGGTCAGGAAGATCCCCTGCAGAAGGCAACCCACTTCAGTATTCTTGCCTGGAGAATTCCATGGACAGAGGAGCCTAGTCTGCTATAGTCCATGAGGCTGCGAAGAGTCAGACATGACTGAGAGACTAGCATACATATACAAAGATACAACACCAGAAAAGTAAGGCTGCTAAGGGTTTTAAAACATTGATAAAGTGTGCACAAATAGATAACATATCAGTTTGCATTACTACTGCCTGAGGGCAATTTTGATTGTTCTAAATATATATTTTTTAATGAATGTGTGTGCACACAAAGTTTGTGTTTACATATGTGTTAACATTTAAATTTAAAAATTTGAAGGACAGACTTATAATGAAAAGTAGAACCTTTATTTTTGTATTGACTTGCCATTTTATAGGGGATAAATGACAAAATGTCATCTATATCATGAGAATTAAATTGTACATTTAGAAGACATGAGAAATCTCACTCTAAATATACAAGTAACAGAGGATAATTCTAATTAGATATTTTTGATACCATGATTCTAGAACCTTTATAGGAGAAGGCAATGGCACCCCACTCCAGTACTCTTGCCTGGAAAATCCCATGGACGGAGGAGCCTGGTGGGCTGCAGTCCATGGGGTCACTAAGAGTCGGACACGACTGAACGACTTCACTTTCACGTGTCCATTTCATGCATTGGAGAAGGAAATGGCAACCCACTCCAGTATTCTTGCCTGGAGGATCCCAGGGACCAGGGAGCCTGGTAGGCTGCCCTCTATGAGGTCGCACAGAGTCGGACATGACTGAAGCGACAGAGCAGCAGCAGCAGCAGCAGCAGCAGCAGCAGCACCTTTATAAAAGCATCAGTGCCAGGAACAAACATTGGTTGATGGTTTTATTAAAATTAAATCCTGATAAGAATCTAACATGATATTTTTGTGATTGAATTTCAAAGAAAGTATTTCTTTTGAATATTTTTGAAAATAGATTTTGGCCATTTATTTGAATAACCTAGAATTTAGTTTCTCTTACTTCAATAAGCTCATGCTTGATTATTATGAAGAAACGACTTAGCTTTCATAGTATTTTCAATATACTAAAGCTTTCTCATGGGCATATTTTTTAAAATAAATATTTTTATTTTCATAATTCGTGCTGCATGTGTTAGTCGCTCAGTCATGTCCAACTCTTTGTGACCCCATGGACTGTAGCTCACCAGGCTCTTCTGTCCATGGGGATTCTCCAGGAAGAATACCGGAGTGGGTTGTCATTCCCTTCTCCAGGGGATCTTCCCAACCCAGAGATCAAACCCAGGTCTCTTGAATTGCAGACAGATTCTTTACCATTTGAGCTACCTGGGAAGCCCCATGTTTCTAATAATAATAGTTTGCATTTGCTCTGTGCTCACATGCTCAGTCATGTCTGACTCTTTGCGACCCCATGGACTGTAGCCTGCCAGGCTCCTCTGTCCATGGGATTTTCCAGGCAAGAATACTGCATGTGTTAGTCGCTCAGTCATGTCCAACCCCATGGACTGTAGCCCACCGGGCTCTTCTGTCCATGGGGATTCTCCAGGAAGAATACTGGAGTGGGTTGCCATTTCCTCCTCCAGGGGAACTTCCTGCCTCAGGGATCGAACCTGGGTCTCCGGCATTGCAGGCAGATTGTCTAACAACTGAGCCACCAGGGAAGTCCCTGGTGGGACTAATAACACAATGTGTTTCTAATAGCACAAAAGAAAGGCAGCATGTAGAAGAATATGAGAAACACTGAAATAACAATTTCCTGATGAGTCACTTTTATAATCTTTGCTTATATTTTATCTATTTTGATGCCTTTATTTTTGAAAGTCTGTGGTAAAGTATGTGAGCAATACAAAGTAAAGTAATATAAAGTAAAAAATGATATGTAGCAAATTATATGTAGTAAAATGTTTTTTTCCCCTATACCCAGCCTCTACAAGTAAACAGCAATTTACAGTATGTCTTTTCAGACATTCTTCTGTGCCCTCCTAGATAGACTGATAAATAGATGGATAGGGTATTGACACACACTGAGAGAGACACATATATAATACTTTCAATTACATATATTTATAATATAGATGTGATAAGTCTCTCTCTTTGTACGCATATATGCACACACACACAAATATTTCTGCAACTCAAATTTTCCACCTAATAATATACCAAATTGCAGAACAAGTGAACATTAGCTTCTTTACTTTAAAATTCTCTAAGTAATATTGGTCAGATTCAGTTATATAAAATATAATTCTAAATTCTAAACCTAGTGTTCTTTTGAAGTTCTTTGAAAAGCATGAAAGTAAGAGAGATTATGGAAAATCAACACTGTTCTGAAAAAGTTTAAAATGTTAAAAAAAATCAGATTGTAGAATAAAAATTAAAGGTCTTTATTCACAGATGATATTTTTGACTATTTATGTAGAAAATCCTATGAAATCTATGAAAAGGCTACCAAAACTAAAAAGTGAGTTTAGCAAGACCAGGACACAAAATCAAGGTATAAAAATATCTACAGTAGAAATAAACAATCAGAAATTGAACTTAAACTAGATTTGACTTACCAAAGATTATTCTGGATCATGTAAACTTAAGAAAAACATTTGGGTTAGTTTCTCTAGCTTTGAGAGTATGCTTCATTTATACTTGTTTATCTTTAAGCCACTTAAATTTCACTTTTTATAAATTAATTTTGGCAATATCATCCAGAAGTAGAAAAGTATCACACACTAAAAACATATATATATATAACCATACAAATATGATAAATGGAATGTTTCCTGCCATATCAGTAAACAAAGAATGTCACAAGTCATCAGTGATTGCAGCCACCACCAGATGGTGAACTGGTAAGCCCTGAGGGAACTCAGAAAGGAAAGAATACCAGCCATCTAGCAGCCATCAGGCAGCAGCCACTTTCCAATGTAAGCCCTGAGGAAACTCAGGATATGAAAGCAAGAGGATATTGGCTCCATAGCCCGGACTCTAGCATCTTCTGATACACAGACAAGTGTTAAATTCTTTAACTTGACATATTTGGTTTTCTTTAATTAACAATAATCTTTAACCTTCAGACAACCTGCCCTTTGCTGCAAAATTTTTATATACCCTGGCTCCCTCCTCACCTCTTCAGAGCAGTTCTTTCAGTGTTGCTTGAGATGCTGCTCCCTGGGCTTGAAGTCCTGAAAATCCTTCCAAATAAAACATAATTCTCAATTTTTATGTTGTGAATATATATTTTTAGTTGACATATAGATGCAAAAATCTTACAGTTTTCACTTAAAATTTTTAACTATGATATGATATAATGCAGATATAATATTATAGTTCTATTAAACCACTAGTTTATAAAGCACAAACTAGATCCAAATTGTGTTTCTGCCGGATAGAATATGTTAGGGTTACCTGCTCAGATGGCTAAGATTTTTATTAATACTTGTAAGAAAGACTTAAAATTTTGTATTCACCTAATTTCCAAATTAACTTTTTAAATAAGTCTTTCTCTGAAATTTTCAAGAGATGACTCTGTTCCTGGAGGAGAACAAGTAAAAGAGTTACCTCTCATAGGCACTGAGAAAGGATATGTTTCTCCAAGAAGGGCTTTTGTTTCCTAAATCCAAATATTTTATCAGCCTTTTGACATAAGTAGGGGAATATTTTGGGATTGGTAAAAGAATAGATGGGCTTAAAATGTTTCCACAGCCATATATCTGTTGTTATAATTATGGGATTTATAAGACAAGTGCTTTTGCTTTCACTTCCTCAAAGAATTGGGTTGCAACCTGAGATGATATCAAGACTCTGACATCTGACTATGTTGCCTTCAAATTGCCTCTTTATATCAAGAAAAAGATCTTCAACTAAGATATAAATCAAAAGATTCCTATGTTCTAGATTTAGAACTGTGTTTCCTGGAATGTTTTAGTAAATCCTAGAAGGCTTCACAGTGGTTTTCTTTCCCTCTGGGTACATAGTTTCATTTTGACTTGAGGGAGAAGACCTAAAAACAGTCATGATCAGGCTCTCAAGAGCAGCTTCCACGTTGGCCAACTTTTGACCATAGAGCTGGTTAGAATATCTTGGAAGATTTCAGCTGGACAAATGGTAAACATTGCTGCTGTATTGAACAACCTTATTCACACACACTGGAGAAGGCAATGGCAACCCACCCCAGCTTTCTTGCCTGGAAAATCCCATGGGTGGAGGAGCCTGGTAGGCTGCAGTCCACGGCATTGCTAGGAGTCAGACACGACTGAGTGACTTCACTTTCACTTTTCACTTTCATGCATTGGAGAAGGAAATGGCAACCCACTCCAGTGTTCTTGCCTGGAGAATCTCAGGGACGGGGGAGCCTGGTGGGCTGCCGTCTATGGGGTTGCACAGAGTCAGACACGACTGAAGTGACTTAGCAGCATTCACACACACAAAAAGAAATTGCAATAAAAAATCATATATAATAGTTTAAAATATTATGTACATAGGGATACCTTTAATAAAAAGTGTCACTTATTTACTGAAAACCACAAAACATTGCTGAGAAACATTAAAGACCCAAATACATGGTTAAACATACGATGATCCTGAAACAGAGAATGATACTGAAATTATGCCAAGTCTTTCTAAAATGACCTCTGAATTCAACACAACCTCAATCAAAATCCTAGCAGTCTTTTCTGTAGAAATTAAGTAGCTGATCCTAAAACTCATATCAAAATGAATAAATAGCATTGAAAGAGAAGTCAAGGCTGGAAGACTTATGCTGCCTGATTCAGGATTGATTTTTAAGTCAGAGCAATGCTCAATGAGGTATTCAATAGACAAATAGATCAGTGGCTCAGACGGTAGAGTCTGCCTGCAATGCAGGAGATCCGGTTTCCATCCATGGATTGCAAAGATCCTCTGGAGTAAGAAATGGCAACCCAGTCCAATGTTCTTGCCTAGAGAATCCCTTGGAGAGAGGAGCCTGGCAGGCTACAGCCCACGGGGGTTGCAAATAGTCAGACATGATTGAGTGACTAACCGTTTCAGTAGATCAGTGAAAAAGAATAGAGTCCAGAAATAAACCTGTACAAACACAGCCAATGGATTTTTTGACAAACATGCAAAGGTAATTCAGCAGAGAAAGGATAGATTTCTCAAGGAATAAACAATGCTGAACATACCCATCCCTTGCCTCATATACCAATATTAATTTTAAACAATTCAAAGACCTTGATGCAAATCGTGAAACTACAAATGTTATAGAAGAAAACAAAAGTGAGTATCTTTATGAGGGGTTTTGGTAAATAAAGATGTCCTGGAGCTCCACCATGCTTCTGTTTATTATTGCCTCAGGCTGATTTTGCAATAAAACACCAGAGTTGGGTTACAGACCCCATGTCCACAGAGCCTAAATTATTGACTATCTTAGATCCTTTTCTGAAGTTACTGAGTCCTGCTGTTGATTACAGGGAAACAAAAACCCAACAAAGTCTGACTTTTTGGCTGAAACAACTGCAAAACTGGGAGGTGAGTGGCTTCAGTTCAGTTCAGTTCAGTTCAGTCACTCAGTCGTGTCCGACTCTTTGTGACTCCATGAATCGCAGCACGCCAGGCCTCCCTGTCCATCACCAACCCCCGGAGTTCACTCAGACTCACGTCCATGGAGTCTGTGATGCCATCCAGCCATCTCATCCTCTGTTGTCCCCTTCTCCTCCTGCCCCCAATCCCTCCCAGCATCAGAGTCTTTTCCAATGAGTCAACTCTTCGCATGAGGCGGCCCAAGTACTGGAGTTTCAACTTCAGCATCATTCCCTCCAAAGAAATCCCAGGGCTGATCTCCTTCAGAATGGACTGGTTGGATCTCCTTGCAGTCCAAGGGACTCTCAAGAGTCTTCTCCAACACCACAGTTCAAAAGCATCAATTCTTCTGTGCTCAGCCTTCTTCACAGTCCAACGTTCACATCCATACATGACCACAGGAAAAACCATAGCCTTGACTAGACGAATCTTTGTTGGCAAAGTAATGTCTCTGCTTTTGAATATGCTATCTAGGTTGGTCATAACTTTCCTTCCAAGGAGTAAGCGTCTTTTAATTTCATGGCTGCAGTCATGATCTGCAGTGATTTTGGAGCCCCAAAAAATAAAGTCTGACACTGTTTCCACTGTTTCCCCATCTATTTCCCATGAAGTGATGGGACCGGATGCAAGGTGGTCCTAAAAACACAGTCTGAGTTTTGTGAGTCAAACTCATCTTCAGACAGTGGCTACAGAAGGCTTCAGGGCAACGAAGCACAGATGATGGCATCCAGAGGGAAATGAAAGAAGTTGCTCCTTCCTGGAGCATGGTCTTCAATTTCTGGAGACTTTACTCAAATGTTCTCAATAAGCTAAATTCAGGTACCTCTGGTGTAAATGACAGTGTGACAGAGGAGTGGCAGTCTTCTTTCCAAATCATCCTTTTTTCCATGAGTTTATGACTTGGGTCACATTTCTGAATCACTCGTCAGTGGGAATGGATTACCCGTTGACCTCTGATGGCCATCTTGTGAGTAGGAATGGGTTGGAGGGAAGTCAGATGAGGTGGCAGCAGTGATTCTCTATGTATGCTTTCTCCTATTACTCTAAAAAGTACTATTTGCTTCATTTTTTCTTTTTAAATTGGATTCTTCTATAAGTTTTTAGTTTTGTTTTTTGGTGGTGGTGGTTTCATTGCTAAAAATGCCTTTAATTGATTAATTTCATTTTTAGAAATATCCTCAGCTTTTATAATAAAAGTGGAGAAGCTGTCTACATATAGTATTCTAAGAATTTTAATTAGTAGTATATTTTTGGGCTTCCCTGGTGGCTCAGATGGTAAAGAACCCGCTGCAATGCAGGAGACCTGGGCTTGATCCCTTGGCTGGAAAGATCTCCTGGAGAAGGGAAAGGGTACTGACTCTAGTATTCTTTTCTGGAGAATTCCATGGACAGAGGAGCATGGTAGGCTACAGTCCATGGGGTCACAAAGAGTTGGACAAGACTGAGCGACTTAAAAAAAAAAGCCAAATAGAAGTGTATTTTCAAGTTTTACATGTTGTTTACTGCATTTTAAAACACTATTTAAAAATTAAAAATCTAGAAATGTGGTGAATCATATGGTTATACTTTCTAATATCATTTCACTTTTGCATTTCTGGAATGTATCCTTTTGGATTATGGAGTATTTATCTTTTAATATACTTTTAGTTTATCTTTTATCTATGATTTTTTTTTTACTTCTAGTCATAAATAAGATTTAAGTCTATATTTGGGGCTTTCATTGGATTTCAATGTTAGTTATATAAACTGTAATATCAAAGGTCTGTAAAATAGTTTTGAAGCATTTTTTCCTTATGATGTGGAATTCTATCAACAAAATTGAAATATTTTTTCCAGATAGTTTGATATAACTGACTCTTAAAACTGTCTTTGCCAGGCATATTAAAAAAAATCACTATGATTTATTGTTCTAATAACATTATGTTACTGTATTTAATTTTAGTAACATATATTGAAATATATTTAAAATTCTTATTATATGAAGCTTGAATTTTTCATCCTTTTATTAATTTTGCTCAGTGGTAAAGAGCCCACATGCAATGCAGGAGAGGTTGATGCAGCTCACTGGTAAAAGACAGGCTTTGTATATATGAGGCTCTGGGTTTGATCCTTGGGTGGGGAAGATCTCCTGGAGGAGGACATGACAACCCACTCTAATATTCTTGCCTGGAAAATCCCATGAACAGAGGAGCCTAGGAGATGGGTGAGTTACAGTACATAGTGTTGCAAAGGGTCAGACACAACTGAAGCAACATAGCACACACAATGTAAGAGAACAGGAGGAGCTGCGATATCCATCCCTAGGTTGGGAAGATCCCCTGGAGTAGGAAATGGCCACCCACTCTAGTATTCTTGCCTGGAAAATTCCATAGACAGCACACTGGGATCACAAATGAGTCAGAAAGGACTTAGTGACTAAACAACAACATTGGCATATAAGCTCAATAGCATGTATAAACATAAATCATTATCTAAAAATAATTGTAAAACAATACTAAAACTTGCCTCTTTTTTTCTTTTAGGCACTAGTTATATGTATTTTATAAATATTTGGCCTCAAACTTGGACACTCTATTAAGAGAAAAATTAAAATTGTCTTAAAAGTTTTAGGATAGTTAACATGAGAGAACTGGAGAAGGAAATGGCAACCCACTCCAGTATTATTGCCCGGAGAGTCCCAGGGACGGCAGAGCCTGGTGGGTTGCAGTCCATGGGGTTGCTGAGAGTTGGACACGGAATACGGAATGAAGCAGGGCAAAGACTAATAGAGTTTTGCCAAGAAAATGCACTGGTCATAACAAACACCCTCTTCCAACAACACAAGAGAAGACTCTATACATGGATATCACCAGATGGTCAACACCGAAATCAGATTGATTATATTCTTTGCAGCCAAAGATGGAGAAGCTCTATACAGTCAGCAAAAACAAGACCAGGAGCTGACTGTGGCTCAGACCATGAACTTCTTATTGCCAAATTCAGACTTCAATTGAAGAAAGTAGGGAAAACCACTAGACCATTCATGTATGACCTAAATCAAATCCCTTATGATTATACAGTGGAAGTGAGAAATAGATTTAAGGGCCTACATCTGATAGATAGAGTACCTGATGAACTATGGAATGAGGTTCATGACATTGTACAGGAGACAGGGATCAAGACCATCCCCATGGAAAAGAAATGCAAAAAAGCAAAATGGCTGTCTGGGGAGCCCTTACAAATAGCTGTGAAAAGAAGAGAAGTGAAAAGGAAAGATATAAACATCTGAATGCAATGTTCCAAAGAATAGCAAGAAGAGATAAGAAAGCCTTCCTCAGTGATCAATGCAAAGAAACAGAGGAAAACAACAGAATGGGAAAGACTACGGATTTCTTCAAGAAAATTAGAGATACCAAAGGAACATTTCATGCAAAGATGGGCTCGATAAAGGACAGAAATGGTATGGACCTAACAGAAGCAGAAGATATTAAGAAGAGATGGCAAGAATACACAGAAGAACTGTACAAAAAAGATCTTCACGACCCAGATAATCACGATGGTGTGATCACTGACCTAGAGCCAGATCCTGGAATGTGAAGTCAAGTGGGCCTTAGAAAGCATCACTACGAACAAAGCTAGTGGAGGTGATGGAATTCCAGTTTGAGCTATTCCAAATCCTGAAAGATGATGCTGTGAAAGTGCTGCACTCAATATGCCAGCAAATTTGGAAAACTCAGCAGAAGCCACAGGACTGGAAAAGGTCAGTTTTCATTCCAATCCCAAAGAAAGGCAATGCCAAAGAATGCTCAAACTACCGCACAATTGCACTCATCTCACATGCTAGTAAAGTAATGCTCAAAATTCTCCAAGCCAGGCTTCAGCAATATGTGAACCATGAACTTCCTGATGTTCAAGCTGGTTTTAGAAAAGGCAGAGGAACCAAAGATCAAATTGCCAACATCCACTGGATCATGGAAGAAGCAAGAGAGGTCCACAAAAGCATCTATTTCTGCTTTATTGACTATGCCAAAGCCTTTGACTGTGTGGATCACAATAAACTGTGGAAAATTCTTCAAGAGATGGGAATACCAGACCACCTGATCTGCCTCTTGAGAAATTTGATTGCAGGTCAGGAAGCAACAGTTAGAACTGGACATGGAACAACAGACTGGTTCCAAATAGGAAAAGGAGTACGTCAAGGCTGTATATTGTCACCCTGTTTATTTAACTTATATGCAGAGTACATCATGAGAAACGCTGGACTGGAAGAAACACAAGCTGGAATCAAGATTGCCGGGAGAAATATCAATAAGCTCAGATATGCAGATGACACCACCCTTATGGCAGAAAGTGAAGAGGAACTCAAAAGCCTCTTGATGAAGGTTAAAATGGAGAGTGAAAAAGTTGGCTTAAAGCTCAACATTCAGAAAACGAAGATCATGGCATCTGGTCCCATCACTTCATGGGAAATAGATGGGGAAACAGTGGAAACAGTGTCAGACTTTATTTTTCTGGGCTCCAAAATCACTGCATATGGTGACTGCAGCCATGAAATTAAAAGACGCTTACTCCTTGGAAGGAAAGTTATGACCAACCTAGATAGCATATTGAAAAGCAGAGACATTACTTTGCCAACAAAGATTCGTCTAGTCAAGGCTATGGTTTTTCCTGTGGTCATGTATGGATGTGAGAGTTGGACTGTAAAGAAGGCTGAGCGCCAAAGAATTGAGGCTTTTGAACTGTGGTGTTGGAGAAGACTCTTGAGAGTCCCTTGGACTGCAAGGAGATCCAACCATTCCATTCTGAAGGAGATCGGCCCTGAGATTTCTTTGGAAGGAATGATGCTAAAGCTGAAACTCCAGTACTTTGGCCACCTCATGCAAAGAGTTGACTCCTTGGAAAAGATTCTGATGCTGGGAGGGATTGGGGGCAAGAAGAGAAGGGGACGACAGAGGATGAGATGGCTGGATGGCATCACTGACTCGATGGACGTGAGTCTGAGTGAACTCTGGGAGTTGGTGATGGACAGGGAGGCGTGGCGTGCTGCGATTCATGGGGTCACAAAGAGTTGGACACGACTGAGTGACTGATCTGATCTGATCTGATCTGAGTGACTTCACTTTCACTTTTCACTTTCATGCATTGGAGAAGGAAATGGCAACCCACTCCAGTGTTCTTGCCTGGAGAATCCCAGGGACAGGGTGCCTGGTGGGCTGCCGTCTGTGGGGTCACACAGAGTCGGACACGACTGAAGTGAGTTAGCAACAGCAGCAACATGAGAGAACATTATGTTTTCTTCTTTTGAAGAAAAAACATTCTAATGCCAATACATGAAGAATTCCAATACATGAGCCTCTATGGAAATCATATTCCTTCTCTCAATAGGCAGCATTTTTTTTAAATGAAAATAAGAATATATTGATATTTTTCATCACATGGCTCAAAAGAACAAATCATTAGCAAGTGAAAAAAAGCATTAGGTGAAAGTTAACATATATTCATGATTCAGAAAACCCCAAATCCTTAACAAGCTAGGAAGAGACCCAGCCTTCCTTAAGCTGATAAAAGAGATGTATCTACAGCAAAGTAATTCCTTGGCAGTCCAATGGTTAGGACTCTGCACTTCCACTTCAGGGTGTACCTGTTCTTTTAACTAAGATCCTGCAGGCTTCGCAAGACGGTCAAAACCAAACCAAACAGCAAACCTACACAAAGCGTCATAGTTGGCAGTGAAAACGTAAGTCAGGGACAAGGTACCATCAGTACTGCTTCTATTCAGTCCTGTGTTAGAGCCTCACCAGAATAGAAAAACAAACAAAAAAGACAGCTTCTGGGTACAGCAGTGTTCATTGCTCCTGGGTCAGTAGGGCTTTAGCAGGAGACAGAAAGACAAGAGGTCAACTAAGAGCGAGTAGTTAAGAGCAGGTGGGCAGAGATGGCTGGTGTGCAGGCATAGCAGAGTGGAGCTGAGGTCCCCAGCATCTCCAGGCCTGGGAGTCAGAGCAGGGGACGGAAAAGACATAGCGGGTGGGGTGGCTGGGAGCTGACCAGGTGGGGGCTAGAGGTGAGAGGGCTGGGTGCTCCTAGGCATGGTGATGCAGTGCCCACCCTGGCACCCAGCGTGGGTAACTCCTCCGACTCCTCCCATGGCTTCCTCCACAGCAGTCTCCACCTGTAAATATCTACTGTCATCAGTACAAAAAGCATCTGCTTTTATTAAATAAAGCAAAGGTAGAAGACAGATGGTGGAAGAGGCCAGGGACCCCTCCTCCTAATTACAATATACAGACGTTAATACAGACATGACTGAGAAAAGGACAGGGACAATTCTGGGGACAGACTGAAGGGCAGAGAGAGACAGCACCTTTCGAGAATGGTCCTGGACCCAAGGGTGGGTAGAGACCTGGGTCAGTGGCAGGTGTTCTGAGAGGTTATGCTTGAGCAGCTTGGGGATGAGGTCCTGGGCTCCCATGGGCACAGAACGGGTAACTTCAGTACCACCTTGACAATGCGCAGATACATCTTGTTCCTTGTGGGAGGCACTCAGGAACATCAGGTTGTCCACCAACAGCTGGTAGGAGAGCACTCCAATGAACTCCAGATCTACCTGCTCCCTGTGTGCCTGTGTGCGCGCCCCTCAATCATCTCTGCAGAAAGGGGGACCAGGTGCCAAACATTGTCTTCCTCCTCAAGGAGAGGGCATACACCTGAAGAGTCAGTTCCTAGGCAGGTTGATAAGAAGTCCAGGGGTCCCCGAGGAGATAGGGGGCTGGAATTCTCAAGGAGGAGGGAAGGACAAACATCTTTTTTTCCCCTCTACCTTCCTTAGTCTTAGTCACATAAAACATAAAACGTTTTGTTCTTTAAGCCCGGAACTGATGATTACACAACAAACAACTCAGTTTAAACTCTGAACTAAGGAAATGACAACCCACTCCAGTACTCTTGCCTAGAAAATCCCATGGACAGAGGAGCCTGGCAGGCTACAGTCCATGGGGTTGCAAAGAGTCAGACACGACTGAGGAGCTTCACTTTCTTTCACTTTCAAGGATTATATAAAAACAATGATTCCTGCTTGAGGACAGTTTCTCCTTCCTGAAAACCTTCTGGCTAATCCTGTTATCTTAAAATATAAATTATGGGAGTGGGTCTAATAAGATCTTGACAACCTTGAGACATTATTTTTATTTACTATAATAGCTAATTTAAAAAGTATATAACTCCCTTGCTAACACTACCAAGGAGGGCACTCCGTCCCCTTCTGATGTCTATGTCAGAAGCTTTCTCTGTGTCTTTTCTTACTTGAATAAAACTCTGCTACATAAAAGCTCTTGACTGATCAAGCCTGGTCCCTGGTCCGAAGGTAAGTCTTCTTCGGAGATCAAGAATCCGACACCGTTCACCATAAGCTATCACACCGACCAGCTTATCAGCTCTCTTTGGAGCCGCAAGAGCAGATTCTCGGCTTTAAGTCTCTGCGAATCACCTGTTTGCCGCAGCAGTACATCAGAGCATCTGCCAGCTCCTGGCTATTCGCTGCTCCACAGAAGTGCCGCCCTTCCGCAGCTCCTTGTTGAGCTTCCCCCTCCCTCCCCGACCTGGTGAGGGGCAAACCCAGAATCAAATAGATCCTTCGCTGGTTAGAGAAATTGTTGAGAAGCAAGATGTTGGGAGGCTGCTGATCTCCCCGCACAGCTGGTGCTCTTCACCCTCCTTCTCTACCTGAGACTTGAAGAGGGCTTTGAGAGTCACGATGAAATGGTTTCTCTTCTTCCGAGCCAGGTACACATTTTCAAACTTTCTTTTGCCCAGAGGACATCCAGTCTCAGTCATGGATTGCGAAGAAACACGTTGAGAAGTGGGGGTCCCCAGGCTATTCTCCACCACCTTCTGGCCAGGGAGCAACTGTGGGCTGGACATTGGAGCGGCTCAAGGGGACAGAAGAGATGGGATGACAAGCTTCTTCCGGAGAACCTCTCTGGGGCAGGTGTTCAGACCAGGCTGAGCCATCTGCTGGCCATAGAGATTAGGGTAGGTGTTTTCCTTCCTGGCAGTCCTTAGAGGGAAAGGATGTGAGAGCTGGAGCCCGTGGTACAACCTCCACATTCAGTTCAGTTCAGTTCAGTTCAGTCGCTCAGTTGTGTCCGACTCTTTGCGACCCCATGAATCGCAGCAGGCCAGGCCTCCCTGTCCATCACCGACTCCCTGAGTTCACTCAGACTCACGTCCATCGAGTCAGTGATGCCATCCAGCCATCTCATCCTCTGTCGTCCCCTTCTCCTCCTGCCCCCAATCCCTCCCAGCATCAGAGTCTTTTCCAATGAGTCAACTCTTCGCATGAGGTGGCCAAAGTACTGGAGTTTCAGCTTTAGCGTCATTCCTTCCAAAGAAATCCCAGGGCTGATCTCCAGAATGGACCTCCACATTGGTTGCTAGCAAATGATTGACCTTCTCCACATGCAGTTTTATAAATATTTTTAAACTTGTAATTTAGAATTATTTTAGGCTTCCTCCTTGTTTTAATGAACTTGATCTAGAAACACAAACATTTATTTACATAGACTGTTTTGCTTTATTTATTAAAAATGTAAAATCATTTCTTAGGCATGGTTATGTTTCTAACACTATTTATTATACCCATCTTCCTTTTCCTAGCTTCCTAAAATGTTTCCTGGACTGAAAGTTTGTCCCTTAGTAAATGGTTTCAGGAAAGAACAAAGTTAGTTTGAATATTCAGTTCTTTTTGTATCAGAATATTAGTAAGTGGACTGTAATCCTTCTAGAAAGCCTAGAACGTAATAACCAGACATCCCTACTCAAAGTCATTTGAAATTAGTTTTCCCCTACATATACTTTTTATTGCAAAGGATCTGGTAGCTCAGATCATAAAGAGTCTGCCTGCAATGCGAGAGACCTGGGTTCGATCTCTGGGTCGGGAAGATCCCCTGGAGAAGGAAATGGCAGTCCAGTCCAGTATTCCTGTCTGGAAAAATCCCATGGATATAAGAGCCTGGTGGGCTAGAGTCCATGGGGTCACAAAGAGTCGGAAATGACTGAGCGCCTAACACTTTCACTTTCATTTACTACTTAACATTCTGTAATGCTGTGATTTGTAATAAAAAGATAATTTAAACATAGAAACACTTCCAGGATTAACATAGGATAGGACTGCATTGTTTTTCCCTTGCAGAAAAGCAGATGCCTTCTGTCAGTCCTAAAATTAAACATAAGGCAGTTTTCCCTTAGAAACTCGTTTGTCTGCTATAAATGTGCATGACAATATTATCCTCATAAAGTATAATAATTAAAATCACAGAAAGTTTCTGGAATGGTGGCTTTTCCTCTGGATATTTAATATTTCTTTAAATAGCATAATTCCTTTTTTAAAAAACTATTAAAGTTTATAGAGCTCATTTAGTTGAATGAGATATTAGGCTATTAAGTATCATTAAGAAAATAGATTAACTGATATCAGGAGGCAAGTGTTTATAGTTTCTGAATGATATATTGCTTTTAATAAAATTGAAATAATTAATTTTAAAACACATTAGGACTTCCAAAATTAAAAGTCTTTCAACATTCAAGGTCATGGATATGAACCCTTGCTTTATGGTGTTTCAGCTGATTCCCAGGCCCTCTTTTTTTATGCCTGAGGCTCCTGCATACTTATACAATTACTTATTTAACTATTTATTTACTTAGTTATTTCTTTTCTCTTTGGAAAAACTTGGGAGTAAGAAGCTGTACCTATTCACTATTGCCCTCATGCATTCAAAACTAAAATCTCTCTACCCCACTCTCAAAAAGATAGATTTTATGCAGTTCCCATGGAATTTCTGTTGAGTCTTCTCTGGTAAAAAAACAACTGCCTGGAGTTTTTTTTTTTTTTCCCAATATTTCTGCTAAATTGAATGTAGGGACTTGCCTATTTAATTGGCTTCAAATGAGGTGGCTATTGAATCTCATTATTGCCAATTAAAATTTTCTCTAAAGGACATTATAAAGGGGATCTTTGAAATTGAGTCCAAGTTTTAGGTAAAGCCCTTCTGCTTAGCCACACCATACACACCAAAAAGTGAGATCTGTTTCTAGACATGCTGGACAGATGACAAAAAAGCAATTTTTTTCAACTAAGTTCATTGTCTTACTATCTGAATCTTATTTAGTATAATTTTATATAATAAATGACTAGCAAACTTTTGACTGGTTTTTAGGTATATTCTTACTCTGTAATATCTGCCTCATTCCTTATAGTTAGGCACTGAATTTATAACAGCTAAGGAGAATAAATCATCTTTTATTTAGACAAATAATATGTACAGGTTCCCCATGTATGGTTGTGTAGGTTGTTCACTGCACATGTGTACTTGGACAAGAAGCCGTACGGGGACTGGTAGTCATCTTGGGATTTGCTCTTCAAGCCATTTGCCCTTGTAAAGTTATGTCCTCCAAAGAAAGTCACTTTTTCTTCTAATTACCCAAAAGCTGTGACTTGGCTATTATAGCCATTTAATTTGAGAAATTCATGTAGTCATAGAAAAATGTGACACGTGTTCTGAGGCTATGTCACTATCATATAACAAAAATAAGCTGAGGCTTTATCCCTAAGGAACACAACCTTAGATTTACTCCTTTAAATATATTACTTTAATATTGTAAATATTGTATGCATAGAAATTTTTTTTAATTTAAATTTATTTATTTTAATTGGAGGCTAATTGCAATATTGGTTCTGCCACACATCAATAGAAATTTTTTAAAAAAAATTTACAATAAATAATTTTCTCTCTGTGTTTAAAGTTCCATTTCTTTGTGGGATTTTCATAGGATTTTGACAAATACAATTAAGAAAAACCATCAGAAGTCAAGTAAGTGAAAATGACAGTGGTATGAGATACTGTGCTATCAGTAGGAAATTATTAGGTTGTACATTAAACTGCCATTTTTTTGTGGTTAAATATAGTCAAATGCCATTGCTTTCTTATCGTTCAATCTAACTATTGCTCAGTACCTCAGTATCTAAGTCATGTCTGACTCTTTTCGATCCCATGGACTATAGCCTACCAGGCTCCTCTGTCCATGGGATTTCCCAGGCATGAATACTGGAGTGGGTTGCCATTTCCTTCTCCAATGCATGAAAGTGAAGTGAAAATGAAAGTGAAAGTGAAGTAGCTCAGTTGTATTCAACTCTTAGCGACTCCATGAACTGCAGCCTACCAGGCTCTTCCGTCCATGGGATTTTCCAGGCAAGAGTACTAGAATGCGGTGCCATTGCCTTCTCCATGGGCTTGTGATTGGAACAAGGTAAATGAAGAAAATCTAAGCAAGTTCCAAATATAAGAGAGGGCGTATAGTAACATAAAAGCAAACTCAACAGCTTTTATAAGGTAACATCATAGATATTTAAATAGCCATTGATATATACATATAGTAAAATAAAAAGGAATCTATTTTGATTATCATTTATTTTTGCTCAAAAATTTTTTATAGTATAAATTTTAAGAATGGTTGTGTTTTCTTAGAACAAATTATTTTGGTTATTATTTTAATGATTTTATTTGGGAGAATGGCTTTCCATTTGAGGCAGCATTTTTCTGGGCTCCAAAATCACTGCAGATGGTGATTGCAGCCATGAAATTAAAAGACGCTTACTCCTTGAAAGGAAAGTTATCACCAACCTAGACAGCATATTGAAAAGCAGAGACATTACTTTGTCAAAAAAGGTCCGTCTAGTCAAGACTATGGTTTTTCCAGTGGTCATGTATGGATGTGAGGGTTGGACTATAAAGAAAGCTGAGCACTGAGGAATTGATGCTTTTGAACTGTGGTGTTGGAGAAGACTCTTGAGAGTCCCTGGACTGCAAGGAGATCCAACCAGACTATCCTAAAGGATATCAGTCCTTCGTGTTCACTGGAAGGACTGATGTTGAAGCTGAAACTCCAATACTTTGGCCACCTGATGCGAAGAGCTGACTCATTTGAAAAGACCTTGATGCTGGGAAAGATTGAGGGCAGGAGGAGAAGGGGACGACAGAGGATGATATGCTGGATGGCATCACCAATTCGATGGACATGGGTTTGGGTGGACTCCGGGAGTTAGTGATGGACAGGGAGGCCTGGCATGCTGCAATTCATGGGGTCACAAACAGTCAGACATGACTGAGTGACTGAACTGAACTGAACTGAATGCAAAAGAAGGACCAAAATCCTATACACAAGGTGACCTGAAATCTAGATTTTCCATGCATATACTAACTCTGGTTGTGTTGGTATGTCTTTCACCTCTTTGAATCTCATCTTAATTTTTAATGTGGGGAACACTACTTCTCCTGCTTGTATTAAAGAGAAGCACTCTTTACATTAGAAGACCTGTATAAATAATGTAGCAAGAGGATGTCTATTGACAATTCTTATGTTTTGTTTTAAAATAGATGCACTGTGAAACCCCGTATTGTTCTGCCTTAGACCCTAGTCTGCTGTTTCAGGAAGCATATGGTGTCCTATGTTCCTACTTTCTTTAGATTATAATTGATTTGCAACATTGTGTTAGTTTCAGGTGTACAGCAAAGTAAATCAGTTATACATATACATATATCCACTCTTTTATTAAAAATTCTTTTCCTATATAGGCTATTACAGATTAGTGAGTAGAGTTTCCTGTATTATGGAGCAGGTTCTTACGAGTTATCAATTTATACACAGTAGTGTGTATAGGTCGGTCTCAATCTCCCAATTTATTCCACCTCCTCTAACTCCATAGTAACCATAAGTTTGTTTTCTACATTTGTGACTCTACCTCTTTTTAAAATGAGTTCATCTGTGCCCTTTTCTTATATTCCACATATAAGCGATATCATGAAATTTGTCTTTCTCTGACTGACTTCACTCAGTACGACAATCTCTAGGCCCATCCATGTCGCTGCAAATGGCATTATTTTGTTCTTTGTTTATGTTTTCACTTTTGATAGCTACTCTACTGTGCGATGAGGTGGCTGAGTGGTTAAGGTGATGGACTGCTAATCCATTGTGCTCCTGCACGTGTGGGCTTGAATCCCATCCTCGTTGTCTGGTTGAGTTTATGGCTTTCTGTTGTGGCTCAGCTGGTGAAGAAACCACCACCCGCAATGCGGGAGACTTGGATTCGATCCCTGTGTTGGGAAGATATCCACTCCGGATATCCACGGCTCTCTTTTTGGGGGTCTGTTCTGGTGGATCAGAGGTTAAAGCGTCTGACTGCAATGCGGGAGACCTATGTTCTATCCCTGGGTCCAGAAGATCCCCTGGAGAAGGAAATGGAAACCCACTCCAGTATTCTTGCCTGGAGAATCCCATGGACAGAGGAGCCCAGTGGGCTACATTCCACGGGGTCACAAAGAGTAGGACACGACTGAGCAACTTCACTTTCTTTCTTTCTACTGTTTCACCTCACCATATTTGTAACTTAGAAAACCTTTCCCTTTACCCTTCCTTTTTTTGAAAGTGGAGCCAAAACTGTTTAAATTCACTAGTTATGAAACAAACTTCTTGGTGCAGTGGAAAGAGAATTCATTAGGAGTTAAAAGAAAATGGATTATTGTCTTAATTTTACCATATCCCTGTCTGGTGACCATGGCCCAGTCTTGGCTTTTCTGGTCCTTGTTACAAAGCAGTGTGGCTGAATTAGGAAAACTGAAGTGCTTCCTCTTTTCTGAAATCCTGTAATTCTCTTTGTGGGTTGGTTTACAGTTTTATTTTTGAAAAAAAAAACAAAAAACAAAAAAAACAATGCAAAACCATGAATGTTGTAAGTTCTTTTTGTGCATAAACATCAAATCATATCATTGAATTTATTGTATATTTTCTTCAGAAAACTAAATTAGGTTTTATTGTTCTTTTCAAAGTTTGCAATATGATTCACTAAAGCATAATATATTTAATCTTAGCCATATACTGATATGAAATCAATATTCCATTCTGAGATGCAGCCGAGTTTATGGAATTCCCATAAAATTTTACTTTCTGTATGGTTAAAAGAGAGTGGAACTTCAACAACAATGTGTTTATCTCAGTGGAATGAAATGTTATATAAGCAGGATAAAATGTTATTTTAATGTCATTTTTCATATTGTGATATATTGAAAGTGAATGTAATTTTATTGCCAGTACAAGTTTTAAAAACATGTCTTTAATGTTTTAAAAACATTATCAGAGAAATGCAAATCAAAACCACTATGAGGTACCATTTCACACCAGTCAGAATGGCTGCGATCCAAAACTCTACAAATAATAAATGCTGGAGAGGGTGTGGAGAAAAGGGAACCCTCTTACACTGTTGGTGGGAATGCAAACTAGTACAGCCACTATGGAGAACAGTGTGGAGATTCCTTAAAAAACTGGAAATAGAACTGCCTTATGATCCAGCAACCCCACTGCTGGGCATACACACTGAGAAAACAAGAAGGGAAAGAGACACGTGTACCCCAATGTTCATCGCAGCACTGTTTATAATAGCCAAGACATGGAAGCAACCTAGATGTCCATCAGCAGATGAATGGATAAGAAAGCTGTGGTACATATACACAATGGAGTATTACTCAGCCATTAAAAAGAATACATTTGAATCAGTTCTAATGAGGTGGATGAAACTGGAGCCTATTATACAGAGTGAAGTAAGCCAGAAGGAAAAACATAAATACAGTATACTAACGCATATATATGGAATTTAGAAAGATGGTAACAATAACCCGGTGTACGAGACAGCAAAAGAGACACTGATGTATAGAACAGTCTTATGGACTCTGTGGGAGAGGGAGAGGGTGGGAAGATTTGGGAGAATGGCAATGAAACATGTAAAATATCATGTAGGAAACAAGTTGCCAGTCCAGGTTCGATGCATGATGCTGGATGCTTGGGGCTGGTGCACTGGGACGGCCCAGAGGGATGGTATGGGGAGGGAGGAGGGAGGAGGGTTCGGGATGGGGAACACATGTAAATAAAGAAAGAAAAAAAAAATTTTACTTTCTGTATGGTTAAAAGAGAGTGGAACTTCAACAACAATGTGTTTATCTCAGTGGAATGAAATGTTATATAAGCAGGATAAAATGTTATTTTAATGTCATTTTTCATATTGTGATATATTGAAAGTGAATGTAATTTTATTGCCAGTACAAGTTTTAAAAACATGTCTTTCATTACAGATCACTTATTGTTCTGAAATGCATTTTTTCTTTAATTTTAATAAATTATTTCTAAACAGGCTTTTAGCACACATTTCTGACGGATAGAGGCTTCACAAGTGGCTCTGTGGTAAATAATTCATCTACTAATGCAGGAGACACAGGAGACGCAGGTTCCATCCCTGGGTTGGGAAGATTCCCTGGAGGAGGAAATGGCAACCCACTCCAGTATTCTTGACTGAAAAAATCAAATCCCAGGAACAGAGGAGCCTGGCAGGCTACAGTCCATTGGGTAGCAAAGAGTTGGACATGATTGAGTGATTAAGAACGTTGTGGCCGAGAGAATTCCTATTTTTAAGACACTAAGAAATCAGAGGATATAATGCATTTGTCCAGATATATGGTACAAAGATTGCCGGGAGAAATATCAATAACCTCAGATATGTAGATGACACCACCCTTATGGCAGAAAGTGAAGAAGAACTAAAGAGACTTTTGAAGAAAATGAAAGAGGAGAGTGAAAAGCCTGGCTTAAAGCTCAACATTCAGAAAACAAAGATCATGGCATCCAGTCCCATCAGTTCATGGGAAATAGATGGGGAAAAAGTGGAAACAGTGTCAGACTCTGTTTTTCTGGGCTCCAAAATCACTGCAGATGGTGACTGCAGCCATGAACTTAAGACACTTACACCTTGGAAGGAAAGTTGTGACCAACCTAGAGAGCATATTAAAAAGTAGAGACATTAGTTTGCCAACAAAGGTCCATCTAGTCAAAGCTATGGTTTTTCCTTTAGTCATGTATGGATGTGAGAGTTGGACTATAAAGAAAGCTGAGCACTGAGGAACTGATGCTTTTGAACTGTGGTGTTGGAGAAGACTCTTGAGAGTCCCTTGGACTGCAAGGAGATCCAACCAGTTCATCCTAAAGGAGATCAGTACTGGGTGTTCATTGGAAGGAATGATGCTGAAGCTGAAACTCCAGTACTTTGGCCACCTGATGGGAAGAGCTGACTCGTTTGGAAAGACCCTGATGCTGGGAAAGATTGAGGGCAGGAGGAGAAGGGGACGACGGAGGATGAGATGGTTGGATGGCATCACCAATTCAATGGACATGGGTTTGAGGGTCCGGGACATGGGTCCGGGAGTTGGTGATGGACAGGGAGGCCTGGCATGCTGCAGTCCATGGAGTGGCAGAGTCACACATGGCTGAGCAACTGGACTGTACTGATGGTACAAAGACAAAACTGAGGTACTCTTGAAAGCCAGAGCAAAAAAGCTAGCTTCTGGAGGAATCCTTTCTTCTTGTCACACTTTAATGGATTCCATGAAGACAATTGTTCATAGGTATGGTTAAAGCTCAAGATGGTAGAACATTAATATGAGGGTGTAAATAAGCCTTTTAGGGCAAATATCTTAGTTCTTCTGTTATTTTCATGAAAGGTTTATATTTTAACATGACTTTTTATCTTTTTGAAGTGTTATAGCAAAACTATCAAAGCCTTGGTCTGGGGCAAGGGTCCAGATGGATTGCTAAGTCTGTACTAATTTTAAGTCCAGGCCTTCTTGCTGTAAGGGGCCCAATGGGTACTTGTTTTCAATCTGTTTCAGCAGGAAACTATTCTATTGTTTAGGTCAAAACACTGCTGGGAATCAGTATGCTTTATGTGTCTGCATGCCTTGAGAGCAGAGGCGTGAGGGCCTGTATTCTGGACCATCTCTTCAAAGATGCTGGTGTGATGAAAACAGCTTTGGAAGATAGAGTCTACCTTAGAAGCAGAGAGCAAGTTTCTTTACTATCTGATGTAAGAAAGATAATATATCCCTCTAAGGTAATGCCCAACCATTTCTTGCAATCTATTACAAAAGATTTGGATTCCATAAGCTCAAGGTTCCACTCTAATACAACTCATTCTTCTTTCTGTGGCACAAAGGAGTCTTGCTTTTTCAAAGTACCAGTTACCTCTGGAAACTCAGTTTTTATCATGACTTAAGGCAATGGCACCCCACTCCAGTACTCTTGCCTGGCAAATCCCATGGACGGAGGATCCTGGTGGGCTGCAGTCCATGAGGTCGCTAGGAGTCGGACACAACTGAGCGACTTTACTTTCACTTTTCACTTTCCTGCATTGGAGAAGGCAGTGGCAACTCACCCCAGTGTTCTTGCCTGGAGAATCCCAGGGACGGGGGAGCCTGGTGGGCTGCCATCTATGGGGTCGCACAGAGTCGGACACGACTGAAGCGACTTAGCAGCAGCAGCAGCAAGACGATGGCACCCCACTTCACTACTCTTGTCTGGAAAATCACATGGATGGAGGAACCTGGTGGGACGCAGTCCATGGGGTCACAAAGAGTCGGACACGACTCAGCGACTTCACTTTCACTTTTCGCTTTCATACATTGGAGAAAGAAATGGCAACCCACTCCAGTGTTCTTGCCTGGAGAATCCCAGGGATGGGGGATCCCAGTGGGCTGCCGTCTATGGGGTCGTACAGAGTCCGACACGACTGAAGCGACTTAGATCAGATGAGTCGCTCAGTCGTGTCCAACTCTTTGCGACCCCATGAATCACAGCATGCCAGGCCTCCCTGTCCACCACCAACTCCTGGAGTTCACTCAGACTCATGTCCATCGAGTCAGTGATGCCATCCAGCCATCTCATCCTCTGTCGTCCCCTTCTCCTCCTACCCGCAATTGCCCCCAGCATCAGAGTCTTTTCCAATGAGTCAACCCTTCGCATGAGGTGGCCAAAGTACTAGAGTTTCAGCTTCAGCATCATTCCCTCCAAAGAAATCCCAGGGCTGATCTCCTTCAGAATGGACTGGTTGGATCTCCTTGCAGTCCAAGGGACTCTCAAGGGTCTTCTCCAACACCACAGTTCAAAAGCCTCAATTCTTCAGTGCTAAGCCTTCTTCACAGTCCAACTCTCACATCCATACATGACCACAGGAAAAACCATAGTCTTGACTAGACAGACCTTTGTTGGCAAAGTAATGTCTCAGCTTTTGACTATGCTATCTAGGTTGGTCATAACTTTCCTTCCAAGGAGGAAGCGTCTTTTAATTTCATGGCTGTAGTCACCATCTGCAGTGATTTTGGAGCCCAGAAAAATAAAGTCTGACACTGTTTCCACTGTTTCCCCATCTATTTCCCATGAAGTGGTGGGACCGTATGCCATGATCTTCATTTTCTGAATGTTGAGCTTTAAGCCAACTTTTTCACTTTCCACTTTCACTTTCATCAAGAGGCTTTTGAGTTCCTCTTCACTTTCTGCTGTAAGGGTGGTGTCCTCTGCATATCTGAGGTTATTGATATTTCTCCCAGCAATCTTGATTCCAGCTCGTGTTTCTTCCAGTCCAGCGTTTCTCATGATGCACTCTACATATAAGTTAAATAAACAGGGTGACAATATACAGCCTTGACAAACTCCTTTTCCTATTTGGAACCAGTCTGTTGTTCCATGTCCAGTTCTAACTGTTGCTTCCTGACCTGCATACAAATTTCTCAAGAGGCAGATCAGGTGGTCTGGTATTCCCATCTCTTGAAGAATTTTCCACAGTTTATTGTGATCCACACAGTCAAAGGCTTTGGCATAGTCAATAAAGCAGAACTGGCTGAATGGATATAAAAACAAGGCCCATATATATGCTGTCTACAAGAAACTCACTTCAGACCTCAAAACATATATAGACTGAAAGTGAGAGGATGGGAAAAAATATTTCATGAAAATAGGAAGCAAAAGAAAGCTGGAGTAGCAATCCTCAAAACAGACAAAATAGATCTTAAAATAAAGAAGATTACAAGAGATAAGGAAGGACACTGCATAATGATCAAGGGATCAATCCAAGAGGAAGACATTTGTCTCCCTCAAATGTAAATATCTATGCACCCAACATAGAAGCACCTCAATACATAAGTGGAGAAGGCGATGGCACCTCACTCCAGTAGTCTTGCCTGGAAAATCCCATGGATGGAGGTGCCTGGTAGGCTGCAGTCTATGGGGTCGCCAAGATTCGGACAGGACTGATCGACTTCACTTTCACTTTTCACTTTCATGCACTGGAGAAGGAAATGGCAACCCACTCCAGTATTCTTGCCTGGAGAACCTCAGGGATGGGGCAGCCTGGTGGGCTGCCGTCTACCGAGTCGCACAGAGTCGTACATGACTGAAGCGACTTAGCAGCAGCAGCAGCAATACATAAGACAAACACTAACAGACATAAAAGGAAAATTTGACAGTATCACAATAATAGTAGGGGACTTTAACACCTGACTCACACCAACGGACAGATCATCAAAACAGAAAATTAATAAGGAAACACATTAAATGATACATTAGATGAGATGGATCTCATTGATACCTTCTTGATATTCCATCCAAATGCAGAAGAATACACCTTCTTCTCAAGTGCACATTCTCCAGGATAGACCATATCTTGGGTCACAAATCAAATATCAGTAAATTTAAGAAAATTGAAATCCTATCAAGAATCTTCTCTGACCACAATGCTGTGAGACTAGATATCAATTACATGAAAAAACTGTGAGAAACACAAACACATGAATATTAAACAACACGTTTTTAAATAAGCAACAGGTTACTGAAGAAATCAAAAGGGAAATAAAAAAATTTCTAGAAACAAATGTAAATGAAAACATGACTGCTCAAAACCTATGAGATGCAGAAAAGCAGTTCTAAGAGGGAAGTTTATAGCAATACAATCCTACCTCAAGAAACAAGAAAAACATTGAATAGACAACCTAACTTTACACCTAAAACAACTGGAAAAAGAAAAACAAAAATTGCCCAAAATTAGTAGAAGGAAAGAAATCATAAATATCTGAGCAGAAATAAATGAAAGAAATAATAGTAAAGATTCAGTTCAGTTCAGTTCAGTTCAGTTCAGTCAGTCATGCCCGACTCTGCGACCCCATGAATCACAGCATGCCAGGCCTCCCTGTCCACCACCAACTCCCCGAGTTCACTCAAACTCACGTCCATCGAGTCGGTGATGCCATCCAGCCATCTCATCCTCTGTCTTCCCCTTGTTCTCCTTCCCCCAATCCCTCCCAGCATCAGAGTCTTTTCCAATGAGTCAACTCTTCACATGAGGTGGCCAAAGTACTGGAGTTTCACCTTTAGCATCATTCCTTCCAAAGAACACCCAGGGCTGATCTCCTTCAGAATGGACTGGTTGGATCTCCTTGTAGTCCAAGGGACTCTCAAGAGTCTTCTATAACACCACAGTTCAAAAGCATCAATTATTTGGTGCTCAGCTTTCTTCACAGTCCAACTCTCACATCCATACATGACCGCTGGAAAAACCATAGCCTTGACTAGACGAACCTTTGTTGGCAAAGTAATGTCTCTGCTTTTGAATATGCTGTCTAGGTTGGTCATAACTTTCCTTCCAAGGAGGAAGCGTCTTTTAATTTCATGGCTGCAGTCACCATCTGCAGTGATTTTGGAGCCCAGAAAAATAGTCTGACACTGTTTCCACTGTTTCCTCATCTATTTCCCATGAAGTGATGGGACTGGATGCCATGATCTTCGTTTTCTTTCATAGAGAAGTAACCTATCAAAAGGATCACTGATAAACAATTATTTTTTATTAGCTCTGCTGCTGCTGCAGCTGCTGCTAAGTCGCTTCAGTCGTGTCTGACTCTGTGCGACCCCATAGATGGCAGCCCACTCGGCTCCTCTGTCCCTGGGATTCTCCAGGCAAGAACACTGGAGTGGGTTGCCATTTCCTTCTCCAATGCGTGAAAGTGAAAAGTGAAAAGTGAAAGTGAAGTCGCTCAGTCGTGCCCGACTCTTGGCGACCCCATGGACTGCAGCCTACCAGGCTCCAGATATTAGATATTCCCAAGTTTTGAGTGGGAAAAATGGGCATAGATTTCTCCTGTCAGCTAAAATGACCATTTAATAACAATAGAGCAGAAGAAAATATTTTGAGAAATGTCCACAATTGTACATTCCACAAAATAAGAAAACAGAGAATCAACTATGGAAACAAAGAAACTAACCTAACCAGAAAAAAACAAAACTAGTTCTTATGCACTTTGAACTCGCTTATACTGTGGCTGTGTGCAAATCCTAAGATGCTTCTTTTGCTCCAGGAAAACCTGATGTCTTTAGGAGATGGAAATATGTATTTAGATAGATAGTAGGTACCTATGCTGCTGCTGCTGCTGCTGCTAAGTCGAGTCATTTGTGTCCGACTCTGTGCGACCCCATAGATGGCAGCCCACCAGGCCCCGCCGTCCCTGGGATTCTCCAGGCAAGAACACTGGAGTGGGTTGCCATTTCCTCCTCCAATGCATGAAAGTGAAAGGTGAAAGTGAAGTCGCGTAGTTGTGTCTGACTCTTTGTGACCCCATGGATTGCAGCCTACCAGGCTCCTCCGTCCATGGGATTTTCCAAGCAAGAGTACTGGAGTGGGGTGCCATCGCCTTCTCCGAGTAGGTACCTATAGCTATATTGATATATATCAATATATGTGTATATATTGGGCTTCCCAGGTGGTGCTAGTGGTAAAGAATCAGCCTGCCAACGCAGGAGATACAAGAGACTCCGGTTTGATATCTGGGACAGGAAGTCCCCTGAAGGAGGGCATGGCAACCCACTCCAGTGTTCTTTCCTGGAGAATCCCATGGGCAGAGGAGCCTGGTGGGCTACAGTCTATATGGTCACAAAAGAGTTGGACACGACTGAAGTGACTTAGCAAGTCTGCACATGTGCTATGCTTAGTCGCTCAGTTGTGTCTGACTCTTTCTGACCCGATGGATACACACACACACACACACACACACACACACACACACACACATACACACACACATAGAGAGAAAGAGATTGGTAATCTGATGCTGCAGTAGCACCTTCCATGTTTGTCATTAGCTCTGACACAAAGTCAGGCAATTTACATCTGCTTGAAGAGGCCCAAGTCACTTGTTCACAAATTCAAGTACAGAGAAGGTTGGACACCAAGTACCTAGAATTTTCAACACTTACAAGAAAGGTGGTATTTCCATATTTGCTCTCTTGCCCAGACTAATAAAGAAGATATTACTCAAACACAGTAAAAGGTTTAGGTGTGAAAAGGAAGAAAAAAAATGCCTTTTTTTAAGGTTTAGAAATTGAATGTAAGATTTAAATTAATTAATTTATTTTAATTGAAAGATAATTACTTTATAATATCATGATGGTGTTTGCCATGCATCAACATAAGTCAGCCACAGGTATACATGTCCCCCCCCTTCCTGAGCCCCTCTCCCACCTCCCTCCCCACTCTATCCCTCTGGGTTGTCCCAGAGCACAGGCTTTGGGTGCCCTGCTTCATTCATTGAACATGCACTTGTCATCTATTTTACATACAGCAATGTACATATTTCAGCACGCTTCTCTCAAATCATCCCACCCTCGCCTTCTTCCACTGAGTCCAAAAAAAAAAAAAAAAAAAAGATTAAATGTAAGATTTAAAGTTCGAGAGATCTTGAAGTCAATGACTTTGATAAAGTTTATGAGAATATAAAGGCTCAAGGATTCCTCCCTGGATTGGTGTGCTTTGGGAGGTGTGGTAATTTTTATAAACTAAAGGAAAGTACCCTACATCTTAAGTGACTCTAAAAATATTTCTCCCCAGACTGTTAATTTACTGAAATGGAGAAAATTTCTTGTAAGTCCTCTATTACCCGTGGCAGCTTGAGGAACAATTCACACTTAAATAGCTGTTTCATAATAGCATTTTTTTCTCTGCCAGCTGCATGATCCTGAAAATCTAATGTGCACCCAGGAAAGAGACTAGTAGTATAACAGAACACTAATGTTCTTTGAGTGCCGTATTGGGTATTTTTATTGAGATGTAATCAGTTACTACGTAAGCTAGCTAAAAATTATAACAAAAAGTGGTAGAAAGTTATTTTTATGAAAATTTGGGGCCAGCATATGATTTATCCAAAATGTTACTTTTCTCTTTTTTTCCTGTTAAATTCTGTCCTTTAGAAGAATACAGCAAAACCTAAGTTGATATTACCTTGCATTAAATGCATAGCATATTATTTTCCACATGACTTTAACCTCAGCATATTAGACTTATAAAACTTTGTTTTTAAGTTATAATTGCTCTGTTATTGATTTGGATGACAAGGTTAAGTGCATATAGAACTTATCTTGATTGCAGTATTTGGAAGGCAGAACCATAATTTATAAATGGAATTCTATTTATTAAGTTGAACCATATGGATTGGGTTTGATAGGTCAAAAAATATCCAGATAGTGATAATTTCATATAGTTTAGCCTAGAAAAATTGAACTTTTTATTAGAATTAGTTGTGTATAAAGACAATTCTTTGTCCTTCTACTTCCCTAAGCATTCAATAAATTTTGGAACCTGAGGAGACTGTAATGAACACTTCAATTTATGCCTTCACAAAATTAGATATTTCCTTTACAAATTGCCCTGATGGTGCTTATCACACTATAAGAATTGAAAAAAAAATAAGACCCTGAAACCATTTTATGTTTTTGTTTAAAAATATGAAGTTTAAGCAATAGTGGTCTAAAACATTTGTGAGATTTATTAGTAATAGAGTAGTCTAAAATTCTATTTTGTAAGAATGTAAATGACCTTAATTCTGACTGAAGACCTTCACACAGTCACTCATTCCACCAGTAATACCTGTGTCTTCCCTGATTCCAAGACTTCTCCTGATCCTCTACTAAACCTCTGGCTGATTCCAAACAGCTGGATGGACATTTTTTGATTGTTTTTTGGAATTTACACATTCATTTCAGTTCAGTCACTCAGTCATGTCTGGCTCTTTGCAACCTCATGAATCGTGGCATGCCAGGCCTCCCTGTCCATCTCTAACTCCCGGAGTTCACCCAAACTCATCTGCGTCGAGTCGGTGATGCCATCCAGCCATCTCATTCTCTGTCATCCCCTTCTCCTCCTGCCCCCAATCCCTCCCAGCATCACAGTCATTTCCAATGAGTCAACTCTTCACATGAGGTGGCCAAAGTATTGGAGTTTCAGCTTCAACATCAGTCCTTCCAATGAACACCCAGGACTGGTCTCCTTTAGGATGGACTGGTTGGATCTCCTTGCAGTCCAAGGGACTCGCAAGAGTCTTCTTCAATACCACAGTTCAAAAGCATCAATTCTTCAGTGCTCAGGTTTCTTCACAGTCCAACTCTCACATCCATACATGACCACTGGAAAAACCATAACCTTGACTAGACAGACCTTTTTTGGCAAAGTAATATCTCTGCTTTTAAATATGCTGTCTAGGTTGGTCATAACTTTCCTTCCAAGGAGTAAGCGTCTTTTATTTTCATGGCTGCAATCACTATCTGCAGTGATTTTGGAGCCCCAGAAAAAAAAGTCTGACACTATTTCCCCATCTATTTCCCATGAAGTGATGGGACCAGATGCCATGTCTTAGTTTTCTGAATGTTGAGCTTTAAACCAACTCTTTCACCCTCCTCTTTCACTTTACACATTGCTTTATACCTTTATGGCATGTTTACTGAGTTAGTTATTATATGATTTCTTTCATCTCACAGCCTGAATCCTTGGGGAAAAAAAAAGGCTTGTCTAACTTTTTGCTGTATGTACTAATACATAGGAAATGTCTTTCCTCATTAGTTATTGACACATTTGTGTCCATCAATGGATGACTGGATCAAGAAAATGTGTACATTTACAATAGCCAGGACATGGAAGTAAACTAGATGTCCATTCACAGATGAATGGACAAAGAAAATGTGGTAAATATATACAACTGAATATTATTACTCAGCAGTAAAAAGAATAACTTTGAGTCAGTTCTAGGGAGGTGGATGAACCTAGAGCCTGTTATACAGAATGAAGTAAGTCAGAAAGAGAAGAACAAATATTGTATATTAACACATATATATGGAATCTGGAAAAATGGTATCGATGAGCCTATTTGCAGGGAAGGAATGGAGACACAGATGTAGAGAATAGACTTGTGTACACAGTGGGGGAAGGAGAAAGTGGGATGAATGGAGAAAGTAGCATCGATCTATATATACAATACCATGTGTAAAACAGATAGCTAGGGGGAAGCTGCTGTATAAGACAAGAAGCCTAGCCTGGTGCTCTGTAATGATACAGAGTAATGGGATGGGGGAAGGGGCGGGAGGCTCAAGGAGGGTATACGTGTATAATTATGACTGATTTACATTGCTGTATGGCAGAAACCAATACAACATTGCAAAACAATTTCCATCCAATTAAAAAATAAAACAGTAAAAAGAAATTGTGTAACTTTATATAATACAGTATTATACTGCACTCAATGAGAAGATAATTCTATTATTTGTGACAATGTGGATGGACATGGAGGACATTGTGCAATGAATGAAATATGTCCGAGAGACAAAAGCTGTATGGTATCCCTTATACAGGAATTTTTTTAAGTAATATATATAGAAACAGGGAGCAGAAAAGTGGCCACCAGGAGCTGGAGGAGGATGGAAAAATAAGGTGAAGTTGGCAAAAGGATATAGACTTTCAGTTATAAGATGAATAAGGTCTGAGGTTTTAATGAATAATATGATGATGATAATTTATAACTCTGTATTGCATGTCTGAAATCTCCTAAGAGAGTAGCACTTAAATGTTCTCATCAAAAAAGAAAACAGAAAAGAAAATAGGTGAAGTGATAGATTTATTAATGAAATCAAAGGAGAGAATTTTTTCATAATATACATTTATAACAAACCATCACTACGATATATATTTTTAAATATATCACAATTCTATTTGTCAATTATATTTCAATAAAGTTTAAAAAATAATATATTGGCTCAATTAAATGACATTCTGAAAAAAAATTGAAAGCAACTACTAAACTTTCCTTAAAAATGATTAAATGAATAATATGTATTTTAATATACAAAAATACATTAGCATTATATATATACAGATACATATAATTGAGTCTTCTCAAAATTAATATGTTCAAGGTTTAACCACCAGCCACTGTGACTGCATTGGAAAACAAGGCCTTTAGAGAGGCAGTTAAGGTTAAATGAGTTCATAAGGGTGAAGCCTTAATCCAGTAAGACTGTGTCCTCAGAAGAGGACAAGACACCAGAGATGCAGATGCAGGAAAGTCCGTGTGAAGACGCATGAGGACAGTGCCCAAGAGAGAGGCCAATGGAGAAGCTGAACCTGCCAACACCTTGATCTTGGACTCCAACCTTCAAAACTATGAGAATATGAATATTCATATTCATAGCTCATAGAATCGGAGAGGGCAATGGCAACCCACTCCAGTACTCTTGCCTGGAGAATCCCAGGGACGGAGGAGCCTAGTGGGCTGCCGTCTATGGGGTCACACTGTGTCGGACACGACTGAAGTGACTTAGCAGCAGCTGCAGCTCATAGAATATAAATAAGTTCTCACTTCTTTTAAAGTCCCCCAGTCTGTGGTACTTTGTTATGGCAGCCCTAGTAAGTGAATTACTCAGCCATTAAAAAGAATACATTTGAATCAGTTCTAATGAGGTGGATGAAACTGGAGCCTATTATACAGAGTGAAGTAAGCCAGAAAGAAAAACACCAGTACAGTATACTAATGCATATATATGGAATTTAGAAAGATGGTAACAATAACCGTGTATACGAGACAGCAAAAGAGACACTGATGTATAGAACAGTCTTTTGGACTCTGTGGGAGAGGGAGAGGGTGGGATGATTTGGGAGAATGGCATTGAAACATGTATAGTATCATATATGAAACGAGTCACCAGTCCAGGTTCGTTGCACAATACTGGATGCTTGGGGCTGGTGCACTGGGATGACCCAGAGGGATGGTATGGGGAGGGAGGAGTGTTCAGGATGGGGAACACATGTATACCTGTGGTGGATTCATTTATATATATGGCAAAATCAATACAATATTGTAAAGTTAAAAAAAAATAAAAACAAACAAACAAAAAAAGAAACCCTGGATCCAAACAGTGTTTTCTGGGCCAGCATGTAATTCATGGATATATTGTCAGTTCTCTACCATTAGTTCTATTACTCCAACACCAAAGTAAGCAAAGGACATTAGGGATCCGAATCTGACAGATTCAGGATTCCTCCAAAAGAAATGTTGCATACATGCTTGGATTTTGCTTATATTCACTGTGAATCATTAGTAAAATTTAGCATTGAGTGACAGCTATGCTTTCTATGAGTCTGATTTGATAAGGAACATTTTAAGGTATTTCAGGTGGTCCTGCAAATATCTGAAATCTAACACATTACAACTGAAACAATTTCAGATCTGTAAACCTGCATCTTGATCAATAGCCCTTGTATTCATTTCTTAGGGCTGCCATAACAAAATATCACAAACTAGGTGGTTTCATACAATAGAAATTTTTTCTTTGAAAGTTCTGGAAGCCCGAAGTCCCATATTAAGCTGTGGACAGGACCATGCTCTCTCTGAGGGCTCTCAGATGAAATCTCTTCTATACCTTATTGTTAGTTTCTGGTGTCATCAGCAATTCTTAGTCTCCCTTGGCTTACAGATGCATCACTTATCTCTGCTTCTGCTATTACCCGGCGTTCTTCTTGTGTGTCTCCACCTCTATGTGTCTCCTCCTCTTTTTAAAAGAACATCAGCCATTTGGCTTAAGGGGCCACTCTACTCCAGTGTGAATTCACATTAACTTGATCATACCTGCAAAGTCCCTGTTTTCAAATAAGATCACATTCATAGGTACCAAGGCTTAGCACTTGAATGTATCTTTTGTGAGGACATCATTCAATGCACAGCAGCCCCTAAATCCCTAAGTCACTTCCATTTCTTATTTCTTCTTTAGAGTAGAAGATGAATTTAAAGAATAATTCATCCATCTATTTATTCACTTATAGAACACATATTTATCTAGCATCTAATTAGTGTCAGGTACTATTTTAGATGCTGATGGTAAAGTTGTGGAGAAGATAGACCAGGACCTTGCTCCTTCAGAGTTAATATTCTAATTATGGGCATCTGGAGTGAACATATAAATAAGTAGATGAGTGGGGGGATTTTTGATAGTAAGTATTATGAGAAAAATGTGGCGGGAAATAGGACACAGAGTGACTTAGTAGAAATGAGATGAAGGCTTCCTTGCTTAGAAAATAAGACTGCAGAAGGCTTTGTTAGAAGGGAATATTTAAACTGAAACCTAAATGAAGAAAGTTCTAACAGGGAAGCATTCTAAGTAAAATGATGAAACAATTAAAATTCTTTAATATCTGTGATTTAAAAAGTAAAAAGAAAACTCCTATGATTAGTGACTGAGCAGGAGGCAAAGGTAGAACCTCAGACAAAAGTGGTCAGATCACTTCCATGGTAACAATATGTTTAAACTTTATTCTAATTAAGGATGGAAGCAGAAATCAGTTTAGAGGTATTTGAATTAGTCTAGGTAAAAGATGATGGTGATTTAGATCAGAATGGTAGCAGTGGAGACAGTGAGAAGTGATTGGCTTTGCCATAGATTTATCAGTTATTTACTATGTGCCAAGAACATTCCATCTGTGGCAGGCTGAGTAATGAAAGTGTGAGTTACTCAGCTGTGTCCTTCTCTTTTTGACCCCATGAACTATTGCCTGACAGGTTCCTTTGTTCATGGAATTCTCCAGGCAAGAATGCTAGTGTGTGTAGCTGTTCCCTTCTTTAGGGGATCTTCCAGACCCAGGGATCAAACCCCAGGTCTCCTGCATTGTGGACAGATTCTTACCTGTCTGAGCCACAATCTGAGCCACCAGGAAAGCCCCTGAGTAATGGCTACCTCAAAATGTCTCCATATTATGCGTATATCTTGTGAATATATCATGTTTCATCACATGTATTGTGTAGTGAAGGAGACTTTGCAGATATAATAAAGTTTGGACCTTCAAATAGATAAATAATTATGGATTATTTTATAGGGAAAATCTAATCACATGAACTCTGGCTAGAATCAAAAATATGAGGCAGAAGGAAAAATTGGAGAGATGCTAAGGAAGGGAAGGACTAGACCCACTGAGGTGAGAGGAGAGACACAGAGAAAACACGGGAAGGAATGCAGACAGCCTCTAGGGTCAGAGACTCGTCCCTGGCTGACGGCTGGCAAGGAAACTGGGACTTCATTTCTCCAGCTGCAAGGAAATAAATTCTGTCAACAACTGAGCTTGGAAGCAAATTCAAGCCCAGAACCTCCGAAGGGAATTCTAACACTGATTTTGGTTGTTTGAGACTAAGCAGGAGACCTATCTGAGCCAAGCTGCACCTGGATTTCAGATGTACAGAACTATGAGATAATGCATAGTGTGGTGTAAGCCGCTGAATTCATGCTTATGTGTTACAGTAACAATGGAAAACTAACACAATTTCCTTCAAGGAATTGGTTCAAGTAACGGATCTTTTCTATTCCCATTGTCATAAATCTTAGGTAATAAATTACTTGAGTTTCCCTGGTGGCTCAGATAGTAGAGAATCTGCCTGCAATGTGGGAGAGCTGGGTTTGATCCATGAATTGGGACAATCCCTGAAGAAGGGAACAGCTACCCACTCCAGTGTTCTGGCCTGGAGAATTCCATGGACAGAGGAGCTTGGCAGGCTACCGTCCTTGGGGTCACAGAGTCACGAGTGAGTGATTTTGGACTTTATTATCATAGATGACCACTGAAAAACCTCTCTAATCTAACTTAGTGTTCACATTCAGTCAGAGCCATTGTTTAAAGTGCAAATCTGATTGGGATAGTGTGTCTTTACATGAACAAGTACTTTTGTCCTTAAAACCAATTCAAATGGCCTTTCCTGCAGGAAGCCTTCCATAATGAACTCCTCCAGGTCGAATGTTTTTTTTCTCTGCTTCCAGAGCAGAGTCCATATTTATCATTCTATCTCGTCTCCTGACCTACTACAAAGTCTTTTTTCCATTTTAAAATGTATTCTATTTTTAATTTCATAAATGATACATGAATCAGTCAAAATCATTCATTGAATATGAAATGTTACACAATTTTTTTCTATGTAATCTCATATCTAAAAGAAGTCACTATTAACAGTTTCAATTTTGTATATTTTCTATACATACAAATTGAAAATTGATATCTGTATTTGTCATATATATGTGTGTGTGTGTGTGTGTGTGTGTGTGTGTGTGTTTACATATGCACTAGTATCCTTCTTAAATAGGGCTTCCCTGGTAGCTCAGCTGGTAAAGAATCAGTCTGAAATGCAGGAGACCCTGGTTCGAATTCTGGGTTGGGAAGATCCCCTGGAGAAGGAAACAGCAACCCACTCTAGTATTCTGGCCTAAAGAAATCCATGGACTGTATAGTCCTTGGGGTCACAAAGAGTTGGACACGACTAAGTGACTTTCACTTCACTTCACTTTATCCTTCATAAAACATGGAACATGTTTATGAATTTGTGTTGTGATCGTGTTTTTATTAAGTTTTTACATTAAGCATAGTTAAGCTATGTTTTTCCTAATGGCTCTAAATTATTCCATTGTTTGTATATATTTTCTTTAATTTGATCCCTTTTAGATAATTTTTAGAAATAATTTTAGCTTTATCTTGATAATGAAAATACTTCTATAATTGGTGTGCAAATATAGATATGTGTTTGAATTTGTGAAAATACATGGAATAAATATGTAAAAAAGGAATCAAGGAGTATGTCATTTGAAAATGTCAAATTGCCTTCCAAGAATTCTGTGATAATTACAATTGGTATGCATCATCAGTGTATGATGCCGCCTGTCTTTTCACAAACTTAGTCACATATAATATTTGAAGTATTTAGAATAAAGATAGCAACTATAGAAAAACTATAAGTAGAAGCTACGAGAAGAAGTCTCTGAAGAGAGTAATTTTGTAGTGAAGATTAGGACAGAGATTTTGTCTTTTTATTATAAAACTTTCTGTGCTGCTCGATTTTTTTAAAACTAAGATAAATCTTAGGAAAAATAATCACAAGAAAGGATATCTATTTTTCAGGGTAAAGACTATAAGGTGGCACTTGTGGTAAAGAACCCACCTGGCAATGCAGAAGAACTAAGAGACATGGGTTCAATCCCTAGGTTGGGAAGATTCCCTGGAGGCAGGGATGGAAACCCACTCCAGTATTCCTGCCTGGAGAATCCCATGGACAGAGGAGGCTGGTGGGCTACCATCCACAGAGTTGCAAAGAGTCAGACCAGACTGAAGAGATTCAGTGGTGGACTTTATATTTGGAATTTAACTTTTTGTTATTACCAGTTTATTAATTTTATTTCTCTCACAGTAAAGTATATGCTTTATGAAAAGAGTTTTTCAACAGTTCTCCCATATTTCATCATGCCAAACACATTGATTTAGCCATATGGCATGCTGTGTGCTAAATCACTTCAGTCATGTCCAGTTCTTCATGACCCTATGGGCTGTAGCCCATCAGGCTCCTCTGTCCGTTGGATTATCCAGGCAAGAATAGTGGAGTGGGTTGCCATGACCTCCTCCAGGGGATCTTCCCCACCCAGGGATTGAACCTGTGTCTTTTATGTGTCCTGCATTAGCAGACAGGTTCTTTACCACTAGGGCCACCTGAGAAGCCTTAGGTGTATTAGATGGGCTCAAAAATATAAGCTGAAGTAATTTACAAAGATTAGGTACCAGAAGAATGCTATAAATCTGAAACAACTGGCCAAGGAAAGTGAGCCAAATTTAATTCTTACTTATAAGAATTCTTTCTTACTTATAAGGTAGTGAAGAAGCCATTTCAATTGTCAAGTATACTGGACCAGTCCTTCAGGCACAGTGCGATAACATGCAGTTCTGGGTATCTGGAGATTTGATTTCCAGTCTTAGCCATGAGCTAGCTGCATACCTTTCCTGAGTCTTAGTTTTCCATCTACAAATGGATACATAGAGACATAGACATATATATATATGCCTATGTATATGTGTAAATGTATGTAATGAAGTAAGGTTTCATCAGTATCATACTTACTATGACATAATTAATAAAAAATAGTCATATAGCATTAAATGATTCATCAGAATATTTTTTTTACTACTGTCTTTAGGAACTGTTTATCTTATAATACATTAAAAAATAAATATATTAAAAATATGAGTTATTCAATAGCACAATTCATGGTCAAAACTTTAAAAAAAAGCATATTGTAAGACTTAAAAATACTACTTCAAATATGTTTATATGTGTGTGTCCTCAGTTGCTCAGTCATGTCCAACTCTTTCTGACCACATGGGCAAGAATATTGGAGTAGATTGCCATTTCCTACTGCAGGGGATCTTCCTGACCAGTGATTGAACTCACATTTCTTGCATTTCCTGAATTGCCAGGGGGGTTCTTTATTACTGCACTACCTGGGAAACCCTATAGGATATGTAATAACACTTTCTTCCAAAAAAACTTAACCTAAAGGTAGCTGCATTTAAGTAAGAAAATTAAAATTTTGGGTAATAAATATCCCAGATGCTATACAAAAGTATGCTTTTATAAATAGAAAAATGCAGTTGATTGTGGGAAAATACAATAGCTCAGATTATATGGATTATATTTCTGCATGTACCTATTATATTTCAAATATTCACTTATGGAGTTAATATTGTTACATCTAATCATAACTTTTTTAGTCACAATTTATTTTTTAATACTCTAATGTCTGTGGTATTTCATACACAGATGCAAAGTTTTTACAATCTCATACTTTTAATCTCTGACATAAAATGATATATAAAAGAGTAAGAAAGATAAAGAGGGGAAATATGATCTATTTCTACTCATTTATTTGTCATAAAAATTGGAATGAGAAAGCAAAATAGTTCCTCAAGTTTAAATTAAAGGGAGCTGGTGTTTCTTTCTTTCTTTTTTTTAAAGTCTTCTTCCTTTAGTGCATTTACTAACTGATATTTTTTCCTTCTGGACAGAAGTCCCTCCTAGCCTCACTAAACTGACCTCTGTTTGGTTCTTCCAGCAGTAATGATAGAAAGTTTGCTTATAATGTCCTGGCATTGAAGAATGCTACTCCTCAATTTCAAACCTCCTGTGTCTTCAGCTGGAATGTAGCCTTAGGGGAACACATGTAGATAGGTGAAGAGAAAGGAGACACCCACTCAACTGGCCAAAGCTTTTGAAGAAACGATCAATAGAGTAACAGATGCCACCGCCAGCTTGTCCTGACATGCCATGCCCAGCCTGGGAATGAGTTCATTGACTTTGTCGTGGAGAGGTCTTTTAGAGTTTCTCTGGTGTCACCTGTTGCTGTCTAGAGGCAAGATCTAATAAGCTGATTGAGGATTGAGACAGAAGTATTATATTTCACAAAGGATGTCTTTATGCTGTGCAAATTGAAAAAATGGACTGAGTGGAGGAAGAGGAGGGTGGGATGATTTAAGAGAATAACATTGAAAGATACACATTACCATATGTAAAATAGATAATAATCAGTGTGAGTTTGATGTGTGAAGCAGGGCACCCAAAGCCAGTAATGTGACAATCTGGAGGGGTAGGACGGGGAGGGAGGGAGGATGGCGTTCAGGATGGAGGGGACATATAGCCATGGCTGATTCATATTGGTGTATGGCAAAAACATCACAATATTGTATTATCCTCCAATTAAATAAATTAAAGAGAAAGAGAGGCTTATTTCATTGAGTCCTATGACATCTACCTCTCATTTTTTCTTCTTTTGCTTTCTAAAATTAAATGGCATTATAGAGAGAAAAATGTAAACAATCCCAAAGTAAGAGGAGTAGAAAAAGAAGATGGAAAGACTTTTAAAAAGATGTGTGAATATAAAGGTAAAGAAGGAATATAGAGATGAAAAATCTCTTCCATTACCAGTCACCAATATTAACTTCTGATTGATTGCAAAGTTAAACATAATTTCCGGAGTAAATTTTGTGTATTTAGTACATTAAGGTAAGAATTGACTGATCTGTGTTCTTTACATCTATTTACAGTTATACTGCATTTATAGTTTAGAAGTTTTATCCCCTTTTGACATTTTGTTAACTCATCAGCTCATAATTATTATATAGATATTTACCATTATTTTATTACATATATTTTTCTGTCTCACTCACTGAAATGTCAGTTTCATCAATCATGGGGTTGATTCTCTTTTTCTCACTCTTCCAACAGGAATGCCCATTGGATTAGTCAAAACCCAGTAAATACTTTTTGAATAATAGTATTTTATGTAATGTAGTTTATATTTCTTTAGAATTAACTAAAATAATTTTTCACTGAAAATATTTCATGAAGTATAATGTTCAGATCTTAATACAATAGGCTGGACACTGTTTGATCAGTATATTTGAAAATCTCATCTCTTTTTGAAAGCCAGTGGTTTTCAAATATTTATTTGTGGAAATTATTCTTTCAAACAAATATGTATGAAGAATTATAATTTAATAAGGAAAAAGAATTATTCTTGTTAAAGGAAATTTTGAATGCCTTTGGTCGAACTAACTTATTTGCTCTTCCTCTGTTCCTACATAGCAACATTTGACATACCTTTAAAGAAATTAAGGAACCCAAAGCATAACGTCTGAAACATATTTTGACAGATTAACAGTTTATTTTTGAGTCTCAGGCTTTCTATCATTAATTTATTAATGCATTGACATAATATGAAGATAAAAATAATATTAAAATATGAATATATTTAATTGAAATTTCTTATGAATTTTCCAGTTATATCACATGCTTTCTATATGCTATCATTTTGAAATAAATGTCTAGCACATGCCTTTCATAAAATGTATACTTCTATTTCCTGAAAAAGTGAGCTAATTATTTTAGAATTAATTTTCCTTCCTTATAAATGCTCAGTGTATTTTATTTAATTTCCTTAATGAGGTTGAAGAGTTTGAAAATAGTAGAGATAGTGAAGATAATTTTAGTAGAAAGTTATGAACCTAGACATCTGGAAAGAATATGAGAGCACCAAATCTGCTTTTGTTCTAAAAGCATCATCTGACACCTTGTAACTGGTTTTAGCTAATGAAGAGCTAGAGACTAATCTAGAACCAGGACTATTAAGGTGTGGAATCTCATAAGAAATCCTCCCCACATTTACTTGAAAGTTAAAGATCTCTTTAGAGTAAGCATGAACGAGAAGGAAACCCTCCTCTCCTCCTATTTCTCTAAGTTCACGGTTCTGGAAAAAGGGTCATAAAATCATTCACATAAATGAAAAAGTATCCTAAGTTCATTTCTTTTCCATGGGGATGGTCTTGATCCCTGTCTCCTGTGCAATGTCACAAACCTCCGTCCATAGTTCATCAGGCACTCTCTCTATCAGATCTAGTCCCTTAAATCTATTTCTCACTTTCACTGTATAATCATAAGGTATTTGATTTAGGTCATACCTGAATGGTCTATTGGAGAAGGAAATGGCAACCCACTCCAGTGTTCTTGCCTGGAGAATCCCAGGGATGGGGAAGCCTGGGGGGCTGCCGTCTATGGGGTTGCACAGAGTCGGACACGACTGAAGCAACTTAGCATGAATGGTGTAGTGGTTTTCCCTACTTTCTTCAATTTAAGTCTGAATTTGGCAATAAGGAGCTCATGACAGTCAGCTCCCTGTCTTGTTTTTGCTGACTGTATAGAGCTTCTCCATCTTTGGCTGCAAAGAATATAATCAATCTGATTTTGGTGTTGACCATCTGGTGATGTCCATATGTAGAGTCTTCTCTTGTGTTGTTGGAAGAGGGTGTTTGCTATGACCAGTGTGTTCTCTTGGCAAAACTCTATTAGCCTTTGCCCTGCTTCATTCCATATTCCAAGGCCAAATTTGCCTGTTACTCCAGGTGTTTCTTGACTTCCTACTTTTGCATTCCAGTCCTCTATAATGAAAAGGACATCGGGCCTGGCGTGCTGCAATTCATGGGGTCACAAAGAGTCAGATATGACTGAGCGACTGAACTGAACTGAACTGAATCCTAAGTTCATAAAGTGGAAAAAGTATAATTTAAATTATCTCAATTTTCTCCAAATTGATGGGTGTATTTAATACCACACCAATCAACATTCAGTGTGGTTTGTGGATGTGTGTGTGTATGGCTGTGTTTGTATAACTTAACAATCATATATATATATATATAACAATCATACATATATGTATATATAAACAATCATAGATATACAACTATATATATAATAATCATATATATTTATACATACATATATATATATATACATATAGGATTGAATATGCTCATAACACTCTTGGAAGAACTTTTGAAATGTCAAAACATATTGTAAAGCAATAATAATAAAGCTGGTTTGGAATTGGTTCAGAAGCAAACAGATCCACAGTTAGGAATAAAAAGTACAGAAAGTATCATATTTTTGACTATGGCAAATATGTCATGAATGATGAAAAAACCAAAGTTTTGGTTTTTAATTTTTTCACATTAAATGGTTCTAGGAAAATTGAGTATTCAATAAACTTTCAGAGCACCAAAGGCCTAAAATTAAAATTTAAAAAGGTTAGATAATCTAGAAGTCATGTGAGTGCTTAAGTCATGAAAGAACAACTTGAATTATAAATAGTGTCAGACTTGTTTTTTTGGGGCTCCAGTATCACTGCAGATGGTGACTGCATCCATGAAATTAAAAGACACTTACCCCTTGGAAGGAAAGTTATGACCAACCTAGATAGCATAAAAAGCAGAGACATTACTTTGCCAACAAAGGTCCGTCTAGTCAAGGCTATGGTTTTTCCAGTGGTCATGTATGGATGTGAGAGTTGGACTGTGAAGAAAGCTGAGCGCTGAAGAATTGATGCTTTTGAACTGTGGTGTTGGAGAAGACTCTTGAGAGTCCCTTGGACTGCAAGGAGATCCATCCAGTCCATTCTAAAGGAGATCAGTCCTGAGTGTTCATTGGAAGGACTGATGCTAAAGCTGAAACTCCAATACTTTGGCCACCTCATGTGAAGAGCTGACTCATTGGAAAAGACCCTGATGCTGGGAGGGTTTGGGGGCAGGAAGAGAAGGGGACGACAGAGGATGAGATGGTTGGATGGCATCACTGACTCGATGGACGTGAGTCTGAGTGAACTCCGGGAGTTGGTAATGGACAGGGAGGCCTGGTGTGCTGTGATTCATGGGGTCGCAAAGAGTCGGACATGACTGAGTGACTCTACTGAAACATACAGAAAGAGGGCTTCCCTCATAGTTCAGTTGGTAAAGAATTTGCCTGCAATGCAGGAGACCCAGGTTCAATTCCTGGGTTGGGAAGTTTCCCCTGGAGCAGGAAATGGCAACCCATTCCAATATTCTTGCCTGGAGAATCCCATGGACAGGGAAGCCTGGAAGGCCACAGTCCATGGGGTTGCAAGGATTGGACATGACTTAGTGACTCAAGAGAGAGAGAGAGATACAGAAAAAAACTGATAAAATTTGCTATGTTATATTAAGCACCTTTGTTCATTAAAGCACCTAAGGGAGAAAGGAGAAGCCACAAGGTAAGGGAACTCTATATTAGAAAAAATAGCTTTCTCGAATGCTATAGCCAGATAAAGAACATGATTCTGTAAGTGAAGCACAAATTGTGTGTCAGCTCTCATTGTCTCCTTGGCTGCCTGTCCGGATGCTTGGCACCACAATATACATGGGGTGATGATATTGTGGGAGAGGGTAGTTACTGTATGCATAATCAACAAAGAACAAACATTTAGACTATGGAAACAACTCTAGTGTTATTTTTTTTTAAATAATTAATTTACTTATTTATTCATTTTTTACTTTACAATATTGTATTGGTTTTGCCATACCTCAACATGCATCTGCCACAGGAAGCTTGGGGCTGGTGCACTGGGATAACTCTAGTGTTATTAAGGGCAACACAGACAACGCGATAGAAAAACATGAGCAAAAATCTTGCATAGGCAAATTATAAACAAAAAAGTTCAAAAAGAAATGAAATGATATACATGGTTACTATTGTATAATTAATAATCACAGTGATAAAAATGAAAGCCATTATCATTAAATGATAGGAAATATCATTATATAAGTACTAGATTGGACAAAATTAACTTGGAATATGAAGTGTCTAAAAGGTTGTGCAGCAATAGAAATGTATCCACTGTTGTAGAAATGAAATTGGTATGAGTATTGACAAATGAAGTTTTGAACACACTCTAAGCAGTTCAGCTTCAGGTATAACAGTAGGGAGTGGAATATTGCTACTACATATATGAAGATATGGGCTTCCCAAGTGGCGGAGTGGTAAAGAATCTGCCTGCCAATGCAGAAGATGCAGGTTTGATCCTAGGATTGGGAAGATCCCTGGAAAAGGCAATGACAACTACTTTAGTATTCTTGCCTGGGAAATCGCATGGACCGAGGAGCCTGGAGGGTTAGAGCTCACGGGGTCATAAAGATTCAGACACCACTTAGTGACTGAACAACAGCAAATTATAAGGATATAATTACAAGAAAGTTCAACTGAAGTATTACCCAGAATAGCTCTACTCTGGAAACAAACCAAGCGTTCATCAACAGTAGAACAGATAAGAACTACAGTGTTGAAAGTTGAAAGTGTTAGCCACTCAGCCGCTCTTTTCGATCCCATGGACTGTAAACCACCAAGCTCCTCTGTTCATGAACTTCTCCAGGGAAGGATACTGGAGTGGGTAGCCATTTCCTTCTCCAGGGGATCTTTCTGACCCAGGGATTGAACCCAACAATACAAACAAAGGAGAAGGCAATGGCACCCCACTCCAGTACTCTTGCCTGGAAAATCCCATGGATGGAGGAGCCTGGTGGGCTGTCGTCTATGGGGTCGCACAGAGTCAGACACGACTGAAGAGACTTAGCAGCAGCAGCATACAAACAAAAATATCATATTTATGTATGCATATATGTCATAATTTCAATTATATGATGTCAAAAAGAAGTCAAAACAAAAGCATGCTTCATAGGGACCATACTAAGAATGCCACAAGAATACCAAAGAAATTATTGAAATCAGACTCTGGAAAGTGGTTATACATGGAGAGGAAAGAGGAGTGACTTCGAAGAAACTTTTGAGAAATTTGCACAATGCAGGCAATATTCTATTTTCATGTACATCTTGGAGGTGATTTCTTTTGTATTCACTTTATATTTTTTGTCCATATCAGTTTTGCTTCATATATGTTTTATATTTGATTTGTTTTGTATATTGCTTTCTTTGTGAAGAGTTTATAAGTTTTTAAGTAGAGAAAATTATTCTCAATTGGATAATCGGGAATTTGCTAATTTACTGGTTGGGGAGGTATATTGGTTTCCTGGGACTGCTTTTAAAAATTGCTAAAAACTGTAGGGGTTAAAACAAGAGAAAATTGCTCACTCACAATTCTGGAGGTTAGAAATCCAAAATCAAGGTGTGGGCAGGCCCATACTCTTCCAGAAGGCTGTAGGGGAGACATTTTTTCTTGGCTTTTCCTGGCTTCTGCGGGTTGCCAGCAATCCTTGGCATTCACGGCTTGCAGCTGCATCACGGCCTGTGTCTTCACGTGGCTGTCTTCCTTCTGTGTCTGTTTCTCGGTCCAAAGTCTCGTCTTCTTATGAGAACAGCAGTTGTATTAGATTTAGGGTCCCTTCTAATCCAGTAGGATCTCATTTTTTTTCTTAAGATTTTTTTTTTTTTTTTTTGATGTGGACCATTATTTTAAGTCTGTATTGAATTTGTTACAATATTTCTTCTGTTGTTTATGTTCTGGTGTTTTGGCTGTGAGGCTGTGGGATCTTCCTGCCCCTGCCAGGGACGCAACCCTCAGCCCCTGCACTGGAAGGCGAAGTCTCAATGACTGGACACCAGGGAAGTCCCCAGTATGGCCTCAGCTTAATTTATTACATCTGCAAAGACACTATTTCCAAATAAGGTCACATTCTGAGGTTCTGGGTCACATGAATTTTGGAGGGATACTATTCAATCCAGTATATGGGTGCATAGTTTAATAAATTCATGAGGTTTTATAAATTATGTTTTATAAGCAGCAATATTAAGTTTTAGTTAACAACTCATCTCTAAATCATGACGACAGAACCTGGCCCAAGGTTTGAAATCTTTCCAAACCAAGGTAAAACACACATATGTAAACTAGGGAAAGCAAACTTGATCTGGGTATCTTGAAGAAGTAGTTATATGGAAATTGCATCATATTCTCTATGGAAACAAGACCCCAAGTGATAGATAGCAAATTTTTTTATTGAGGATTAAAATAAAAATTGTGTTCTTCATTGTTGAATCGAGCTCAGAGAGGGGTTTTAGTTCTGCTAATCACTGAATCTATCAGAAGGAACACTATACTCTAATTCTTAATTAATCAATTGCTCAAAATTAGATAAACATATTTTATACTGAAAAATCCCAGAGATATTTAATGTGTAGTTAATAACAATCTGAATATTTGAATATTATTCTTTTTTTTTGGTGACAGCTTTTTGTGTTTTATATTAGAGTAAGCATTGGACTTCAACATAATTTATGTTTTCTTTATGTCCATTAAATAATAATCATGACTAACATTCACATTTTGGGGTAATATATGACGTCTTTGAATCTAAATATATAACAGAATTGTTTTCTCTAAAATAGGTTAAATAACATTTTCTTTGTAATCCTTTAAATTTCTGTGTCCACAGTCTCTCAGCTTTCCATTAGTATCTGGAATGTTGTTTCTCAATACTTTTAAAATATTGAAATATGAGATTTGAATCGGAAAATATGAGTAATTATCTCCAAAACCAAATTGGGCTTATGCTGTATCTCCTTAGTAGCTCAGCCCACAAAGAAAAACAAAGTGCTTTGGGAGCAGAGTGGGAAAGAGAGGAACGATAAATCTGGCTTCATTTTAAAGTTAAAAAAAAAAAAATTGGCTCCTGGCAGAATCAAAGGCATGAATTATATTCAAAATATAGAATGCTAAAACTGGAAATTATCTTACAAATCATTATCCAATTCAATCCTTTCATTTAATAGATGAGGAACCTGAAGCACAGAGAGAATTAGTATCATGCTTAAGTTTTCCCAGCTAGCCAGGCATAGTTCTGCTTTGTTCTATCTCTAGGACCCAAATGAATAGATTTGTAAGCACCCCTGCTTTCCCAAACACCCGGATCCATTGATGTCCTGGTTTAAAGTTAAAGAAGACCTGTGGTGTTAATGCCTAGTGTGACGCTGCTGGCAGCCTTAGGGGCTGTTCAGATGGGGACGTGAGTGGTCACAAGTGAAAAATTAGGTTTATATAGATGTTTATCTTTCACCTTTTACAGTACCATCCTGTCTTTATTTAGATTATTTTAAATAGCATGCTAATGAGAGCCTATAGCTTATGATTTTTAATTGTTTTGGAGTCCCATGAATAATTGTGGATGAATGTGGCTAATTGTCTTTAGAGTGAAAGTGAAATATTAAAAATTTACTTTAATCAACTTCATTTCTTTGGAGCACTTCTCAGCACAGGTGTCTGCATCAAGCTTTGTTCACAGGCATTTGTCTCCACATTTTTGCTTTGTGCCTTCAGGTCACCAAGGACTTTTTTTTTTTTGCCTGCACCATGCAGCTTACTGTATCTCAGTTCCCCAACTATGGACTAAACCTGTGCCACAGCAGAAAAAGTGATTAATTCTAAACTAGACCACCAGAGAACTCTCTGACACAGGACTTCTGATCTCATTTCTTCGTTACTGGCATTCATATATGTATTTTAACCTGGATCTAAATTTTGGAGGCATCTTGAATTTATTCAATCTATCTGGGTATATTTGTCTTCTGTATGGACTGAGGAAAAGAGGTAATCATAGATAATAGAAAATTTTAAACTAAAACATACTTAAAATACTGTCCCTGATTTAATATTCTGCATAATTAGTGATCAAAAATAGAAAATTAGTTTGATACATGGATTTTTGTCTTAAATTTGTGCCAGTTCTATTCCCTGAACATATTTCCATTCAGGTACATGACTGTCATCTTTTTTTTTTTTTTTTTAAGAGTGTGTTGGTGGGTAATAACATTATCTGATCCAATCCAGGTCAATTCTTGAGTTTCTACCAGCTGTGGGACTCAACAGTCCATTGAGAAGACTTTCAAAGCCCCAAGTGTCCTCCTCTTAAAGGCTCGGATCTTTGGCTTCTAGCCTTTGAAGAGGGGTGGAGTCCAGTCCAGTTGGGTCCTACTCCCATGACACCTGGGGGATATTATTTGCTGAGTAGTAGTTCTCAGTGAACTTCGATTTGAAGCTTTAGATGAACTTCGTATTCTAGACAATACTGTGGTTTCCGTGAAAAACACTGCTACATTCCCAGTCCTTTTCCAGAGGTATTAATTTTTCAGTTTGGTGTCCCAAAGAAAAATGAACTTCATGCTAAATTGGTGAGCGCTCTCAAGGTCAGTGCCTGTATTTCAGCAAACCACACTTAGTAGCAGGTCTTGTTGTAGCAGTGTTTGTTGAACATCCGTCTCCTGATGGGCTTTGGGGACAGGGATTCTGGCTACGGTGAGGAAAGACCATTGTTTAGCTGTTCTGTCTTCCAGCTGTGGGGGTGGATCAACTGAGAACAATCACCATGTAATATTTAGTTTATAGGAATCGATGCCCTAGTTGGCTTGATAATGAGATATGACAGTTTTATTAATTAGCTTTTTAAGTCCCACACAGAAGCAATTCCAAGGTTATAAAAGGCCCAGTTCCAGCATCAAGCACATCATGAACTGGGATCTCTGCCTCCCTTATTGCCTTCTTGTTGAATGCTGGGATTCATTCCAGACTACCATACTTTTGGACCATGCTGTGGACATTGTTCCAGAGGCCTCCTTGCCCTCCTTTTCACAGGCCTTCAGGGAAGAAGTCACCTTCCCTTCACTTTGATTTTCACAATTGTGAATCTTTGAGGAAAAGCATTGGGATGCCTACTGCAATCACAGCTCCCATATGTAAATTGTCCCATGCCCTCCGCAAAGTACTTCATATAATAGCTATACTGAGCTTCCCAAATGACCACTGTACATATTTTATCTGCTGAATTAAAATGTTACTCAAGAACAGCACAGGATATCTCCTTTATCTTCACAGACAGCAACTAAAAGCTTTTGTTCTATTTTTAACTTTACAATATTGTATTGGTTTTGCCATATATCAACATGAATCCACCACAGGTATACATGTGTTCCCCATCCTGAACCCTCCTCCCACCTCCCTCCCCGTACCATCCCTCTGGGTCATCCCAGTGCACCAGCCCCAAGCATACAGTATCATGCATTGAACCTGGACTGGCGACTCATTTCATGTATGATATTATACATGTTTCAATGCCATTCTCCCAAATCATCCCACCCTCTCCCTCTCCCACAGAGTCCAAAAGACTGTTCTATACATCAGTGTCTCTTTTGCTGTCTCGTATACAGGGTTACTATTACCATCTTTCTAAATTCCATATATATGCATTAGTATACTGTATTGGTGTTTTTCTTTCTGGCTTACTTCACTCTGTATAGCTTTTCACTGGAGACAAATAACAGATTGTTTTCTCATTGCACACCTTAATATTCTTGTTTTATTTATGCTTATCCATGTGAAAGCAAGAAACATAACTTGAATTTAATAAACTGATAATGTTTGAACAAGATCAGTCAGTTCAGTCGCTCAGTCATGTCCGACTCTTTGCAACCCCAAGGACTGCAGTATGCCAGGCTTCCCTGTCCATCACCAGCTCCCGGAGTTGCTCAAACCATCTCCATAGAGTCCATGATGAGACATTACTTTGCTGAGTTGGTGATGCAATCCAACCATTTTTTCTTCTGTCGTCCCCTTCTCCTCCTGCCTTCAGTCTTTCCTAGCATCAGGGTCTTTTCTGATGAGTAAGTTCTTTACATCAGGTGGCAAAAGTTTTGGAGCTTCAGCTCCAGCATCACTCCTTCCAATGAATATTCAGAATTTTCAGAACTGATTTCCTTTAGGATTGACTGGTTTCACTCCTTGCAGTCCAAAGGACTTGCAAGAGTCTTCTCCAACACCACAGTTCAAAAACATCAGTTCTTTAGCATTCAGCTTTCTGTATGGTCCAACTCGCATATCCATACATGACTACTGGAAAAACCATAGCTTTGGCTAGATGGACATTTGTTGGCAAAGTAATGTCTCTGCTTTTGAATATGCTGTCTAGGTTGATCATAGCTTTTCTCCCAAGGAACAATCACTTTTTAATTTCATGGCTGCAGTCACCATCTGCAGTGATTTTGGAGCCCCCCAAAATAAAGTCTGTCACCACTTCCATTGTTTCCCCATCTATTTGTCATGGAGTGATGGGACCACATGCCATGATTTTAGTTTTTTGAATGTTGAGTTTTAAGCCAGATTTTTCACTCTCCTCTTTCACTTTCATCAAGAGGCTCTTTAATTCTGCGCTTTCAGCCATAAGAGTAGTGTCATCTGCATATCTGAGGTTATTGATATTTCTCCCTGCAATTTTGATTCCAGCTTGTGCTTCATCCAGCCTGTCATTTCACATGATGTACTCTGCATAGAAGTTAAATAAGCAGGGTGACCATATACAGCCTTGACTTACTCCTTTTCCAATTTGGAACCAGTCCATTGTTCCATGTTCAGTTCTAACTGCTGCTTCTTTTCCTGCATACAGATTTCTCAGGAGGCAAGAAAGGTGGTCTGGTGTCTGGTATTCCCAACTCTTTAAGAATTTTCCACAGTTTGTTGTGCTTTTTCAATAATCCAACGGATGTTGGCAACTTGGTATCTGGTTCCTTTGCCTTTTTTATATCCAACTTGAACATCTGGAAGTTCTTGGTAGTATGTGTAAGACATGTGAAAGGTTATTGCTGATTCTTTGATCAGAGAAAGCACTGTCATGAAATACGTTCACTTTTTTTGAAAATATATTTTTATTCTTTTGACTAGTGTTCAGTACGGAATAGAAATAGAATTGTACAGAGACTTCCCTCACTCTCTGCCACACACATTTTTTTGTATTACTAACATCCTCCATTAGTGAAACACATTTGTTACAATTGATGAGCCAATATTGATAGTTTATTATTAACTATAGTCCACAGTTAACATTAGAAAAGCAAAATGGCTGTCTGGGGAGGTCTTACAAATAGCTGTGAAAAGAAGACAAGTGAAAAGCAAAGGAGAAAAGGAAAGATATAAACATCTGAATGCAGAATTCCAAAGAATAGCTAGAAGAGATAAGAAAGGCTTCTTCAGTGATCAATGCAAAGACATAGAGGAAAACAACAGAATGGGAAAGACTAGGGATCTCTTCAAGAAAATCAGAGATACCAAAAGAACATTTCATGCAAAGATGGACTCGATAAAGGACAGAAATGGTATGGACCTAACAGGAGCAGAAGATATTTAGAAGAGATGGCAAGAATACACAGAAGAACTGTACAAAAAAGATCTTCACGATGCAGATAATCACAATGATGTGATCACTGACCTAGAGCCAGACATCCTAGAATGTGAAGTCAAGTGGGCCTTAGAAAGCATCACTACGAACAAAGCTAGTGGAGGTGATGGAATTCCAGTTGAACTATTCCAAATCCTGAAAGATGATGCCGTAAAAGTGCTGCACTCAATATGCCAGCAAATTTGGAAAACTCAGCAGTGGCCACAGGACTGGAAAAGGTCAGTTTTCATTCCAATCCGAAAGAAAGGCAATGCCAAAGAACGCTCAAACTACCGCACAATTGCACTCATCTCACATGCTAGTAAAGTAATGCTCAAAATTCTCCAAGCCAGGCTTCAGCAATATGTGAACTGTGAACTTCTTGATATTCAAGCTGGTTTTAGAAAAGGCAGAGGAACCAGAGATCAAATTGCAAACATCCGCTGGATCATGGAAGAAGCAAGAGAGGTCCACAGAAGCATCTATTTCTGCTTTATTGACTATGCCAAAGCCTTTGACTGTGTGGATCACAATAAACTCTGGAAAATTCTTCAAGAGATGGGAATACCAGCCCACCTGATCTGCCTCTTGAGAAATCTGTATGCAGGTCAGGAAGCAACAGTTAGAACTGGACATGGAACAACAGACTGGTTCCAAATAGGAAAAGGAGTTTGTCAAGGCTGTATATTGTCACCCTGTTTATTTAACATATATGCAGAATACATCATGAGAAACGCTGGACTGGAAGAAACACAAGCTGGAATCAAGATTGCTGGGAGAAATATCAATAACCTCAGATATGCAGATGACACCACCCTTATGGCAGAAAGTGAAGAGGAACTCAAAAGCCTCTTGATGAAAGTGAAAGAGGAGACTGAAAAAGTTGGCTTATAGCTCGACATTCAGAAAACAAAGATCATGGCATCCGGTCCCACCACTTCATGGGAAATAGATGGGGAAACAGTGGAAAAGTGTCAGACTTTATTTTTCTGGGCTCCAAAATCACTGCAGATGGTGACTGCAGCCATGAAATTAAAAGACGCTTACTCCTTGGAAGGAAGGTTATGACCAACCTAGATAGCATATTCAAAAGCAGAGACATTACTTTACCAACAAAGGTTTGTCTAGTCAAGGCTATGGTTTTTCCAGTGGCCATGTATGGATGTGAGAGTTGGATTGTGAAGAAGGCTGAGCACAGAAGAATTGATGCTTTTGAACTGTAGTGTTGGAGAAGACTCTTGAGAGTCCTTTGGACTGCAAGGAGATCCAACAAGTCCATTCTGAAGGAGATGAGCCCTGGGATTTCTTTGGAAGGAATGATGCTAAAGCTGAAACTCCAGTACTTTGGCCACCTCATGAGAAGAGTTGACTCATTGGAAAAGACTCTGATGCTGAGAGGGATTGGGGGCAGGAGGAGAAGGGGACGACAGAGGATGAGATGGCTGGATGGCATCACTGACTCGATGGACGTGAGTCTGAGTGAACTCCGGGAGTTGGTGATGGACAGGGAGGCCTGGTGTGCTGCGATTCATGGGGTCGCAAAGAGTCAGACACGACTGAGCAACTGATCTGATCTGATCTGATCTGATAGTTAACATTGGAGAACCAGTGACTCAGTGGTAAAGAATCTGCCTTCAGTGCAGCAGAGGTGGGTTCAATCCCTGAGTCAGGAAGATCCCCTCGAGGAGGTCATGGAAACCCACTGAAGTATTCTTGCTGGGAAATCCCATGGATGGAGGAGCCTGGTGGGCTACAGTCCATAGAGTCACAAAAAGTTGTTGGATACGACTGAGCGACTGAGCAGGAGCACATAGTTGACATTAGGGTTCACTCTTTGTGGTGTTCATTCTATGGGTTTTGTCAAACATACAATGACATGTATCCATTATTACAATATAGTACAGAATAGTTTCATTGCCTTAAAAATCTTGTGCCCCTCCTACTTATCTCTTCCTTCCTTCCCCCAAATTCCCAAACCTTTTTACTGACCTTTTTACTGAATTCTTAGTTGTTGCCTATTTGAGAATGTCATATAGTTAGAACCATATTCTGCATCGACTTTACAGACTGACTTTTTTCATTTCAAATATATATTTAAGGTTATTCATGTATGTTCATGACTTGGTAGGTCATTTATTTTTATAGCTGAATAGTGTTCCATTGTATGTGTTTGCCGCAGTTTATCCATTCACCTACCAAAGGACATGCTGGTTGCTTTCACTTTAGGGCAATTATGAATAAAGCTGTTATAAACATACGTGCGCAGGTTTCTGTGTAGACATAAGTTTTTCACTCATTTGGATAACTACCTGGTGGTGTGATTGCTGGAGAGTGTGGTGCGGATATGCTTAGCTTTGTAAGAAAGTGCCAAACTGTTCCTAGGTGGTTGTGCCTCCCTTATATTCCTACCAGCAATGAATGAGTGTTTCTGTCTCAAGGCTGCATTTTCCATTTGGAATTCTAATTTAGTAAACCAACATTTAATAAATAAGGAGCCAATTGTCTGCATAGCTACAGATGAAAATTATTTAGAGGATGGATGTCCTAAGTTAGAATCAACTTAACTGTCACAATCCACCTTGTTTTTCATTTTGGGGAGTAAATTTGATCTTTCTGCCTTGGGAATTATGATACTTTCTTTAACTTGTCTTCCAAAATCACATTGAAATGCTGACCTCCTCAAGAGCAATGCACTTTTTTTTCCCCCCCACATTTGGTCCTTGTTGATATCTTTTCCTTCTCATGTCCCATTGTAAATTTGGCTAAAACTCACTTAACTACATCTGTAAAGTAGCTTCCAAGTTATTTTTATCATGAAATATTTGATTTTTAAAGAGCACTTGAAACAAGTATTTTATTATTTAAAATTATTCAATTTTTATCTAATTCACACCATGATTCATAGTTTTACTCTTATATCTGTCCATTCAAATATATTGATACTTTTTTTTCAATAAGCTATGGAATTTTCTAACTTACAATGTGTCAAGAATATAATTTGCTATCATGAGCTCTGTAAGTTGGGCTTTTTAATAAATTGTTGTTTTCCCAACAGGATAGTATTTAAGTATGCACCTTCAACTTTCAATTAATGTTAAATGTGGATCAGTTATTTTCTTGGAAGTATTTTTAAAAATACCATTCATGTTAAAAATACACAGATAATATAGCAGTTAGAATTTCATAGATCTTTAGTTTTCCTGTTTTAAATTTTATCTCTCTTCCACTTGCTATTTATTATCTATATTGGGATACCTCTGAAATACTACTGCATGGCTGTTCAGAGACATCATGTTTCAATATCAGATGCAAAGACCAGCCCCATTTTCTAAACAATTTTTAAACAAAAACCTTAATGACTCTCTTTTTGTTTTCATGAACAAACTATTCTCTTTCAGGAGGAGACTCAAGACTAACATTTTGCCATTTTAAATTTATATATACTTTCTTCTTCCCTGTAAGGAAATCAAATCATTAATTTGATTGTCATGCTGGTAGGTGTCCAGTATTTTATTGGTACAGTTCCTTTTCAGCAAGAAGAAGGTGTGATGTGTGCTGAGCCCACATTACCTGTGGTTTCCCTCCCTTGTGTTTTCCTGCCTCCAGAATGGGTCTACCCTGCTGCTATCAGGTGATAAGAGTGAGGCCTCTCTTCCTTGAAACTCAGAAAAGCATGAATCCAAACCAAGGGTGGAGTCTCAGGAAGGGATCTGGGCATTGGTTGAAGCTGGACCCCTAAGTCATCAGTCTCTCAGGAAAGCTGAGGTCCCCATAGGATGCCTCTTTCCAATTTGCTTTTATTGATTTTCAATTCAGGAAAAGATGGGTTGTGATTGAGCCTCAGAAGTTTTCATCCTAATTTGGAATAACTGGCAGGAACTACCCATTAGTCAACACATCACTGAGACAGCAAATATTTATTAGGAAGGGCTTCCTCTATGTATTAATCCCTTCATACATGCTAGGAACTGTATGTGAAGTGAAAGTGTTAGTCGATCAGTCGTGTCCAATTCTTTGTGACCCCATGGACTGTGCCTGTCAGACTTCTCTGTCCATGGGGATTCTCCAGCAAAGAATACTGGAGTGGGTAGTCATACTCTTCCCAACCCAGGGATTGACTCCTGGTCTCCTGTAGTGCAGGTGGATTCTTTACCTTCTGAGCCACCAGGGAAGCCCAGGAACTGTATATCAGCATTCAGTTTGATGTTACTCCTTTTAATCTGGGTGCGGGATGGATTTCACAGACAAGAGTTCCAACTTTAGCACTAGGATTATTTAAGCATTCTTTCTCATAAATAAGTGGTTAAAAGAGGCTTCCAAAAAATCAAGGAACCCAAAGATTTTTGTTGTTGTTGTTAATCATGGGCAACATATCATTTTAAGTAACTATGATCTATCTTTTTTAAAAGTTTGATATAATGGTGATAGTGATCCTTGGATTTGGGGGTGGAAAACTCAAGACAGGATGCTTTAACTTTATCCAATACTATGACCTCTATTTTCACCCTGTTTATTTAACTTATATGCAGAGTACATCATGAGAAACGCTGGACTGGAAGAAACACAAGCTGGAATCAAGATTGCCGGGAGAAATATCAATAACTTCAGATATGCAGATGACACCACCCTTATGGCAGAAAGTGAAGAGGAACTAAAAAGCCTCTTGATGAAGGTGAAAGTGGAGAGTGAAAAAGTTGGCTTAAAGCTCAACATTCAGAAAACGAAGATCATAGCATCCGGTCCCATCACTTCATGGGAAATAGATGGGAAAGCAGTGGAAACAGTGTCAGACTGTATTTTTCTGGGCTCCAAAATCACTGCAGATGGTGATTGCAGCCATGAAATTAAAAGACGCTTACTCCTTAGAAGGAAAGTTATGACCAACCTAGATGGCATATTCAAAAGCAGAGACATTACTTTGCCAACAAATGTCCGTCTAGTCAAGGCTATGGTTTTTCCAGTGGCCATGTATGGATGTGAGAGTTGGACTGTGAAGAAGGCTGAGCACAGAAGAATTGATGCTTTTGAACTGTGGTGTTGGAGAAGACTCTTGAGAGTCCCTTGGACTGCAAGGAGATCCAACCAGTCCATTCTGAAGGAGATGAGCCGTGGGATTTCTTTGGAAGGAATGATGCTAAAGCTGAAACTCCAGTACTTTGGCCACCTCATGAGAAGAGTTGACTCATTGGAAAAGACTCTGATGCTGGGAGAGATTGGGGACGGGAGGAGAAGGGGACGACAGAGGATGAGATGGCTGGATGGCATCACTGACTCGATGGACGTGAGTCTGAGTGAACTCCGGGAGTTGGTGATGGACAGGGAGGCCTGGTGTGCTGCGATTCATGGGATCGCAAAGAGTCGGACACGACTGAGTGACTGATCTGATCTGATCTGATCTGATGATCTCTATTCTCACAAAGTGATCTCTATTCTGACAGAAGTGTAATCATAGACAGAACAAACTGTCACCTTATGTGCTTAGTGCAATCTCTCTTGTATATTGAAAGAAATGTTTCAGCAAAACTAGAAATTAGTTAGAGGTAATGAATCTGCCTTCAATGAAGGCAATGGCACCCCACTCCAGTACTCTTGCCTGGAAAATCCCATGGATATAGGAGCCTGGTGGACTGCAGTCCATGGGGTCACTGAGAGTTGGACACTACTGAGCGACTTCACTTTCACTTTTCACTTTCATGCATTGGAGAAGGAAATGGCAACCCACTCCAGTGTTCTTGCCTGGCGAATCCCAGGGATGGGAGAGCCTGGTGGGCTTCTGTCTATGGGGTCGCACAGAGTCAGACACAACTGAAGTGACTTAGCAGCAGTAGCAGCAGCCTGCAATGCAGGTGATGAGGGTTCACTTCCTGGGTTGGGAAGATCCCCTAGAGAAGGAAATGGCAACCCGTCCAGTATTCTTGCCTGGGAAATCCCCCAGACAGAGGAGTCTGGCAGCCTACAGTCCATGGGATCGCAAGAGTTAGATATGACTTGGGGACTAAACCATTACCAGTACCATACTATCTATCTATCCAACTATCCATCTAACATGCAAACTTGTCACATTAGAGGAAGACCACCACTGAGTTGTTGCTTCACATTTCTTGCATGTATTTTAATAGGTGAGAACACAGTGTGCCATGATCATTTAAAATAATTTCCAAGTTCAGAATCTATCTACTCAAAGCTACAAATACAACCACCACCTTGTACCCAAACTCATCTTGTGAGGCCAAAAACGGTGTCACTTGGTGCTTGAACATGCTTTCCTATTGCCCATATCTTTTTGTTTCAAAATGCATAGAGGTTTTCAGCAGTTGCCTTTGAATATAAGCCCTCCTTTTATCCAGAAGACATAAAAACATTTAAAGTGTGATTTTGTTGTTCTCCATTCTGGATTAGCTCAGTTGGTAAAGAATCCGCCTGCAATGCAGGATACTCAGTTTGATTCTGGGCTGGGAAGATCTGCTGGAGAACAGATAGGCTACCCACCCACTCCAATATTCTTGGGCTTCCTTGTGGCTCAGTTGGTAAATGATCCTCCCACGATGTGGGAGACCTGGGTTCGATCCTTGGGTTGGGGAGATCCCCTGGAGAAGGGAAAGGCTACCCACTCCAGTATTTTGGCCTAGAGAATTCCATAGACTGTATACTCCATGGAGTTGCAAAGAACCGGATACAACTGAGCGACTTTCACTTTCCTCCATTCTGGATTTTGTGTCATCTTTAATAAAAGGATTATTTTTATTCTAAAAGTGTACTTCCACTACTTTGACTGTTCTTTCGTGGAAACTGGAGTGGCCTGTCCCAATCCCTTCTTCATGACCGGTGCAGTCGTTCTCAGACGCTGCTAGGTGTATCACTTTTGATGGTTCACGTCTCTTGTTTCCCACTGCACATTACCTTCCGCCTTAGGAAATTGCCTTGCTTAAGTTTCATCCCTACAAGTAGCAATTTGTGCCTATCAGTGTCTCCTTGTGTCCAATCTCAATTTCTTCCCTTTCTTAAATGGTGTATCTACCAAGCGCACTCTAGGATAACTCTTGCATGACATTATTCACTTTACTCTCTGTTTCTGGGGAACTTGAACGAAAATAGTTGCTATGAAGAGGGGACACAGAGAGTGAAACCTTCCAGCTGCTTTATTCACCCTTTGGTTGGCACTGAGTACTCTGTTGCTGATAGTAAGTGGATATGGATAGCACCTGGCATACTAAAGCAGTACAATCATTGAGCTATATTTTGATGGTAAATTTAGATGGTATGCAAATGGAAAGAATCTCATTTGTTGATACAATATTTCTGGAATTTGAGAAATATGAGAGAAACTGTGCTTATAAACAATGGCATTTGGTGACTCTTGCCGAGTACCACTGAATCATTAACGAGAGAAAATGGCAGGCTGTGGGTGATAAATCACCATTTCAAGAGAAACTGAAAGCAGAAAGTTTTTCTGGAAATATTTAAGGAAACCTTAATTTCTTGCAGCTGGAGGACAAACAAAATGAAAGATTTGGCTCAAAAGTTAATCATAAAATAGCAGAGCTTCACAGAAGGTTGAGCTATCAGCCCCACCTTCCTCTTACCCGAAAGTCTGAGACTTAACAGGAATTGAATGTGTCCATGAAGCTTGAGATGGAGATATTTGGGTAGATGAGCTTGAGATTCTTGATCCAATAAGTTTCCACTGAATCCACTAGGCTTACAGAAGTGAAACACACACACGTTGATTAGATAGTACCTCTCCTCCCACGGGACTGGGTCGGGGATGAGACAAGTGAAGCACACAGAGAGCAACATTTGAAGGGGCTCTCACTCTCAAGGTTGTGAAAATTCAGGGTCTTCTCAGGCCCCAAGCTTTTCTAGGCACCTCACTTGTCTCCCCCTAATCTTGGCCCTTCCTTCATGTTTGAAGTTTATGAAAAATACTTACATCAGGCAAGTTTCTTTCAAGACAAAGTTCACACCTCTCTTCTGTCATCCTGACCATTAACAGAAGTTGGATCTCAAGACAGTATGAATGATAAGATGCTGAGCTTCCTAAGGGAAGAAAAATATAATCCATGCAAGGAGCTGCAGAATTTCTAATATGTGTCAGTAAGATCTAGGAGAGTGGACATGGGAAGAAATCCTGAGGTGTTTTCAAAGGGATGCAGAATATTAAGTTAGATTAGAGATAGTTTATAGACATTGGAGTAATCTTGCAGTACAAGATTTAACACTGTGGCAAAGACCCCAGTGATGCTATATTGGGAAGCAGTGCTGTTGAATAATATCCTTCAAACTGATAAAGAACTTTGAGACCAATAAATGAAATGGGCAACTCAATCAAGTGCCATTGTGAAGCTTATTGTGAGTAACTTACATACAGGAAGAAAGGGTCAGGCAGATGGATGATCCAGAGGCATTCACAGCGGCACTCACACCACTGAAAGGAGTACAGGGGGGAATTTAAGGGGTCAAAGTTAAAAATAGAATCTGACTACCACGTGAGTTGCATGTCTGCACAGACTGGAACTGGGACTATTTCCTCTCCCAGCAGTTTCATAACCATTAACCATCTGTATCAGGAAAAGGCATTCTTATAGTTTTCTTATCTGATGAAGGCAAGGGTTAAACTTGATAGCTTATCTGACTTGGGTGCCTTCTTTGTGAGTAGGCTGAAGCTTGATCATGCAGAGAGAGGAGGGAGTATGACTATGGGTCTTACAGGAGATGACAAAATGAAGTTGGTGTGGTTCAACCACGCGTTGCTGTGCTATTTGGATGTCTCTTTGAAATTTAGCAAAAGCAATTGCTCATACTAAGTATAAGTGCCATATCATAGAGAAATGGGTCAAAATGGGCATGCCAGAATGTATATCCTATGCAGAGATGGAAGATTCACCAGTTGACCTTGTTCCCAGAGCAGATTCAGAAGACATTCCTTTTACAGGTAACATATACAGTCAAGCCAAAAATCAGCTTTTCATACATGATTCTAAATAAGTTTTCAGACTCAGAACTCACCCACTTATTGAAGAAGAGGCTGAAAGTCTATGAGAAAGGATCTTTCAATGTGACATTCTATGGAGTGATCTTCCCCAGTCCAGCCCTCAAGGATTCTATTGCCTTTTAGTCATGTAATTATGCATTGGAGAAAAAATTTCTCAAGGAAAGAACTACTAAACACTGGTTCTGAATTGGCATGGACTATGGACTATGTTGGGCTTCCCAGGTGGTGCTAGCAGTAAGAACCTGCCTGCCAATGCAGGAGATGTGTCATAAGAGACATGGGTTTGATCCCTGGCTCAGGAAGATCCCCTGGAGGAGGGCACAGCAACCCACTTTAGTATTCTTGTCTGGAGAATCCCATGGACAGAGGAGCCTGGCAGGCTGCAATCCATAGGATCATAAAGAGTCAGACACAAGTGAAGTAACTCAACACACACACACACACACACACGGACTATGTTACTCTCCTGCCCTCTGTCATATTGTAGTTCAAAGGGACCTGAACCATCTGGTTATTCTGTAGAACAACACATTGATCCACTCTACTGCTTTCATCATGTGAATTGCACCAAATGAGCAAGATGTGACCAATGTACAAGAATCCTCAGTGAAGACATTTGAGAAGGTGAGAAGTAAATCATAGCAAGATTTATAGCCTACCATATAAGAAGCCTGGGGTCCAGTGGGCTGAGGTATGATGGGACATCCTCTCCTAATAAAGGACACGTCATTGTATTACAACCCTCTTACTACCAAGGAAAAAAGATTGATACTTGGTAAGCAGGCCTGCAGGAGGCATCATACTCTGCACTCCTTCAGCCCAGTCACTGCGTGAATAAAAGTCTGCTGCTGCCGCTGCCGCTGCTAAGTCGCTTCAGTCGTGTCTGACTCTGTGAGACTCCAGAGACGGCAGGCCACTAGGCTCCCCTGTCCCTGGGATTCTCCAGGCAAGAACACTGGAGTGGGTTGCCATTTCCTTCTCCAATGCATGTAAGTGAAAAGTCAAAGTGAAGTTGCTTAGTCGTGTCCAACTCCTAGCAATGCCATGGACTGCAGACTACCAGGCTCCTCCATCCATGGGATTTTCCAAGCAAGAGTACTGGAGTGGGGTGCCATTGCCTTCTTAACATAAAAGTCTGACAGCTGTGAATTGGATCCAGGTAGGGAAATAATTCTGCAGCATTTCCAGGCTATGGGAACAGTAAGAACGGCTGCTTGAGCCATGAAATCAGGAGGACATTCTAGTATTAGAGATAGCCATGGTGGATAAAGATGCTTGTGTGAATTTTAAGCCAGCCCCACCCAAAAGAGGATCACAACATAGAATGCCTAGGATTCTCAAACAAATCATATAATCAGCAACATATAAAAAACACGCTATCTGTAAAGTAGCTCTTGGTGTCTTAGTGGGTGGAGTAGAGATGGCTTATTCGACTATGTGATAGCAGGTGATTCTGTGGCCAAAGATAGATTCTGTCAGACCCACTAAATTCTCAACATGCGTAGCCCTACCAAAAGATCACTGCAAGTGAAAGCACCACATTTGGGGCTGAGCATAAGCAGGACCAGAAGCATGAGTAAACTATCAGATAGGTGGCCCAGAACTCTATCTGATCATCCATCAATGTGCTAAGGGTAACCTCAAGGAGATTAGATTGGAGAGACAGCTCAGTAGGGACTCATTAGTGAACGAGGATACAGAAGCATGAGTTCAGTTAAGAACGCTTCAAGTTGCAAATACTGTAAATACATTGAGAATGAGAGTTACAAAAGAAACAGACAATAGAAAACTTGTTACAGGGGCTGCAGTGAGGGGAGATGGCTGTGGTGGAGAAGACAGGGAGAGGCTGGCAAAAGAAAGCAAACTTTCCGTTATAAGACAGGTAAGATCTGAGGCTCTAATGTATAATATAGTGATTATAGTTGGTAACACTGTATTATATAGTTGAAATTTGCTATGAGAGTAGGATTTAAATATTCTTACCAAAAACAACAACAACAACGTGTAAGGTGAAGGATGTTAATTTAAATTCATGGGGGGGATCCTTTCACAAGGTGCACATAAATTATTATGGCATAAATTTCAAATATATAACAACTCACAATTTTGTCAATTATACCTCAATAGAGATGGGGAGAAACTGAATCAGAGTTATAAATAGAAGCCTATATTGAATATGTAAATTTGGAAATCCTTTTGTGTACAGAGAGTAATTGAATCTATAGGAGTAAATGAATGAGAATAACAGGACTTTGATTCCAGTCTTGGGGGACTTCAAAGTTGAATGTCTTAGAGAGGAAGATTAGCTTGCAAAAGAGACTCAGAAATAGCAAGCAGACACCTAGGTGAAAAAGCTGGAGACTAGGGTCATGGAGCTAAGGGGAAAAAGAGTTTTATAAAGAAGAAACTCATTAAAAAGTGTCATATGTTGCTAAGACATCAAGTAAAACGAGAACAAAAAATGTTCACAGAATGTAGTGAATTTAATAGCAACAGTGTCAATTATTTAAATGACAAAACTGCACAGATAACAAATGAAATTGTATTGATGTCTGTCTGTGACATGATATGGAGGCAATGAGCATAGTTAACTCTCGTAAAATACTTGGCTGTAAAGGAGAGGAAAGAAATGAACCTGCATCTTGGAGGATTATTAGATAAAAAATACACTGTTCACTTTCTTTTTTTTGCTTATTTTGTTAGGTTTTTGGAGTGAACTTGCTTAAGGGTGGCAATACTCCAGTTCAAGGTGACTTCCAGCTTTAATTTAAGGAGTAGAAAGCTGAAGAAAACAATACTACCAGCCTAACAACAACACAACAAGCTCAATATGGACAGTCAGTAGATTCACAAAACCAACTTTTTCTTGAACCTCTCAGAGAGTTGAGGATACTGAGCCACCAATTAGCCCAAAACCTAAAGGGAGACAGTTACCTACAAGAAGAGAGTTGATGTGAGCATTTGCTTACTTGGGGAAGATGCTACCAGACACCGATAAGAAAAATTCAACAAGACTTTTTAATTAATTTAAAGAATTGAGTGTGATATAGTAAGAAAATGGGCTTCCCTGGTACCTCAGATGTTAAAGAATCTGCCTGCAATGCAGGAGACCCAGATCTGATCCCTGGGTCAGAAAGATCCCCCGGAGAAGGGAATGGCTACCTACTACAGTATTCTTGCTTTGGAGAATTCCATGAACAGAGGAGTCTGGTGGGCTAAAGTCCATGGGGTTGCAAAAAGTCAGATACAACTGAATGACTAACAGTAGTAAGAAGATACAGAACCACATGTGGTCCAGAGAAACAAAATGAATTAATTATTAACTGTAGGTTCTTCTTAATAAGATTGGGGGCAGTATGAGGGTCCTCTAAAAGAATCCCTTTCCTATCAGTAAAGGATGAGGGAGGAGAATACTTGTAACTCTTGGAAAAGCATGGAGCATTGTTTGGGTCCTTCTCTCTCTTTTACAGAATAGAGTTCTAAAGCATTTTGGGAAGAAAAATAGAACCTGGTGCTTTTACAGCGCAGGTGAATATCAATTGCATCTTGGGAAATTAAAAAAAAAAAAAAAAGCCCATTCAGTGGGAAGGAGCAGGCAAAGGGATTGGCTCAGAGGAACACCAAGGGCTGGGTCTGATAATTGGGAAGGTCTTCACACTCAAAAAAAACAAAACAAAACAAAACAAAACAAAAAACACAATATGAGAGTTGGAGTTAAGTTTTATTGGAGGCAAAATGAGGGTTGCAGCCTGGGAGATGGCACCTCATGTAGCTCTGAGAAACTGCTCCAGAGAGGCAGGGGGAAACGGTGTATATGTGATTTTGGTGAAGGGAGTATATATGCAATCAACCCTATATTTTTCCTAGAAGCTTTCTACTAGTCTCCTGAAGCTTTGCTAGTCATGAAGAACAGTCATCGCCATGAAGGATTTTACTGCTTTTCTACATATGAGAAGATACCAGAATTGGGCTCGTAAAATTGGCTCCTGAAAATATCTAACCATCTGAAGATCCGTCCTGCCAGCTTTTCCCTGAGCACAGAGCGCCTCATTTCTGCTCTCCACCCTGAACTCCTTTCAGGGAGTGTTGAAGGTCAGCAGCTGCAGCAGCACATGATTTAATCCTCATAGAGGTAGATAGGTAGATGGCAAGTGCCCATGACAAGTGCCAATTTGTAGATGACAGTCTCATATGACCCAGGGACTCAGTGTCTGCCTAAGACCGAAGAGTAAGCAAAATAACGGGAAGTACTTCTTTTCCTTCTCCTTCAAAACCACCTCCAGTGTAACAAACATCACTATCAACTAGAGCGAAGTAGTAACATTGCTTGCAGAAGGGAAAGTGCACGGAGAAAGACACTCCGAGGGTTAGGGTGCAGAGAAGACCTAAATCAAGTGCGGAATGGACCTTGTAAGGGAGGAATCCTCCAACCAGCCTCGCCTCTAAAGATAAGGTAGTATCAGAGGAATTTGAGACATTTGGTTCCAGAGGGTGTCACAACAAGATGAAATCAGAAACCCACCTTAACTTCTGACTTCACTGACTCAATCTTCCACATTAAAATTGCAGCAGGAGGAAAGTGTAGCTATACCCATTGTAGTCATAACAATTAATTTGCTTCAGTATCTACTGCTCAAGACAATGTACCTACTTTCCACCAGAAACTTCTGAGATAGAAAAAATTAAGCAAAAGCAGCACATTTCAAGGAACCAGCAAAAAATAGGGACAGATATAACATTAGATATGAATCTTTTTTTTTTTTTTTTTTTAAATTTTATTTTATTTTTAAACTTTACATAATTGTATTAGTTTTGACAAATATCAAAATGAATCCACCACAGGTATACATAGATATGAATCTTAAAACAATTCTCTTGAGCAAAAGAGAAGAAAGTCTCTTGAGCAAAAGAGACTTTTCATATGCATGGTCCACTGGTTAACTTCAGCAGATACACAGAAACTGTAAGAAAGAATCAAATGTAAAAACACATTTACAAAGATGAAAAATAACTTTGATAGTCTAATGAGTAGATTTGACGTACCAGAGGAAATATCAGTGAACCTGAAAACGGGTCAGCTTGAAATTATACAAACTGAAACACATATAGAACATTGTTAAAAACAAACAAAAAAGAACATTGAATAAATGTGGTACAAAATTAAATCATCTAAAATATTTGCCATTGGAAACTTAGAAAGACAGGGATAACTGCTGAGACTTTTAAAAAGTCTATACAGATAATCCTAAAAATATACCAAAAGATACTAAAACTATAAAGTGACCTTAGCAAGAAGTCCAGTTACAAGTTAATATTTAAAGCCAATTATATTTTTATATGCTGCTGGTGGTGGTTTATTTGCTAAGTTGTGTCTGGCTTTTGCTACTCCATGTACTGTAGCCTGCCAGGCTCCTCTGTCCATGGAATTTCCCAGGCAAGAACACTTGAGTGGGTTGCCATTTCCTTTCAGGGGATCGATCTTTCAGACCCAGGGATCAAACCCATGTCTCTTGAATTGCAGGTGGATTCTTTACTGACTGAGCCACCAGGGAAGCCCCTAGGAAGCAAGCACATGGAGCCCAGAACACCCTGTCTGGGCTCATGGTGGTGGGGTGACCTAAGAAGCTAAGAAGGAGGGGAAGGTGCACACTGAGCTCTATGGCTCGCCCCACCTGCAGTGAGGATGGCCCAGTGTCGGAGCTCAAACCAGCGGGCTGCAGGGGTGGCAGGGAGGGCTGAGGCAGGTCCCCTTTGATATGCTAGCAATGAATACTTAGAAATTAAAAAGAGCAATTGCCAAAAGTATGAATACATGAAAAGGAAAGAAATCTTCCAAAGTATATACAAAATGTGTATACATGATGAAAATAATAAAACAAAGTTGAAATAAATCAGAGAAGAAACAATAAATGGCGAGATACCACACTAAGCTGGAAAGGTTTAATATGGAAGCTCAAAACTGTTAAATGTCAATTTTTAGAAACTGAACTGATCTATTGGTTCAACCCAATTGAACTTGCAACCACTCAAGATTACTTTGTGTGTGTGTGTGTGTGTGTAGATTGACAGGATGTTTTTGCCTATGAAGAATTTAACCAATTGTCGATTTAAGAAAAAAGCGGAAAATTTTATTTGAACAAATCTGAGGATTATAACCCAGGAGACAGTCTCTTAGAAAATCTGGGGGACTATCTCACAGAAGGAAGGGGAGGCCAGCGCATGTGTCATTTTAACAAAGGGGTACACAAAGATTGAGCACATATCCTGGTAGATGTTTATGGCTATTTTCAAGGGGTATATCTTATTTAATGGCTTTGGTGCTCTTCTAGCTATAGGAAACTGTAAGAAACTGGGCTCATAAAATTTTCTCCTGAAAAGATCTAACTATCTGAAGGTCAGTTCTGTCAGTTTTCCCAGAGAACCAAGTGCCTCGCCTTGATCTTCATGCTGAATTTCTCTCAGCGTGTATTGTAGGTCGGAAACTGCAGTGCCTATTGACTTGATTCTTATACAACTGGATGGCGGGAGACACTTTATTTCACAGTCACCTCTCTTTTGGTTTTAATCTTGACCAAAATTTGGGAGGCATTTTGTGACGCATTTGACCCATGGCCCTAGAAATGCTCATTCCCCAGGTCAGGCAGATTTTGTTGATGGACAGACACTACAGTGGATCATTACTGGACTAGGTCCTGTTAACAGTAACCACTGGACCACGTGTTTTACTAGTCAGTTATGGTGCGGGAAATGATTCCCTCTTATTGCTTCTTCCCATTTCTAGGGTTACACTGTTAATATTTCAATCATATTTCACGTGGTCAATTGTTTCAAGTTGCTATGACATAATTATTTTTATTGGAGGCCCAGTCACACATGTAGTAATGCAAGAAACAATAATCATGTAAAACAGGCAGATTACAAGTAATACAGCTAGTGACATTGATAAGATCATAAGTAAATATTTAAGCTAATCTGCTGCATACTAATCACTGTCTTTAAGGGAAAGGATTTATTGGCATTGTACATAAAGTTCACCAAAGATGTCTGCATGTAGAAGGTGAGTGGTGGGTCATCATGACCCCTTACAAGATTGAGAAAGGAATGTTATCTTTTAAGGAGTTACATGCTGATGTCAGAGGAAGAAAAATTGATCTTTCTGGTTGAGCAGGCCATTGAGGGATTTGGTTAATACATAATGCAGATGTACAATGCACCCTGCAGGGGAAGGAAGAGGCCCAAAGGAGCAAAGAAAAAAATTATGCTTCATTTTCTCTTACTTTGCCTTAAATAATGAACTTTATTTAGTCAATTCTTAAATGTATAAGGAAAGGAAAAAAAAGGGAAAACTAATTGTTAAGTGAAGTCAAACGTAGAAAAGACACAGGGATACTTAAAAGTATTTATTTCTATTTTTGTGGATACATTATGAGGTATGTTTCATGAATAAAGAAAATAAAGTTCAGAGAACTCTATTGCTTGCAGACAGGTAAGCAAAGAATAGGGCTTATAATTAAATCAGAAATTCTCATATCAAAATGTTTCATTGAATTGCATCAAAGCTAAATGCTCAACTCTGTCAAGGTGACTCTCTGAGTTTATAGTATAATTTACAAGACTATATCTGTAACCATGCAAAGAGGCTAGAGTATGTAATAAAAAACAAACCAAGTGTATGCAAAGTTTAAAAACAATTATTTTTCAAACAACTATTTTGGTTATATAATTTACAATAATGATTACTTTTTTTATTGTCTTTCCCAAATGACACTTTTTTTTTTTTTTTTGGTGAATGCATAGCATAACAGAACATTTCAAATGAAATATTGACTAATAGTGTTTACAGTCTCCGCCCGGGGCAGACTGTCAGGATTCATTCCCTGGAAGGGGTTAGAATCATTACAGTTTATGGTGACAATTTAGGAGTGAAAAGTTCACCGAGATGGGAGAGGAGTCTCCAGAAAGCTTCCAAGGACTGAGATAAACTAATTCATAGTCAGATTATTCCTTCTATAATATAAAAAGTTGGACTGCAAACCAAATAATATCATGGTATGTATCTATAAAATTGTTTTAGAAACACTATATTTTAAAGTGATCTGACATTTTAAAAATTACTTGGGGTGAAAAAGAGTTTGAAAGGCTGCTGCTGCTGCAAAAAAAATGATTTTAAAGGATTTTTCAAATTGGAATATAATTGCTTCAGGAGTATGAAATGGCAACCTGCTCCTGTGTTTTTGCCTGGAGAATCCCATGGGCAGGGTAGTCTGGCGGGCTGCCGGCCAGGGGGTCGTGGAGAATTGGACACGACTGAACACAGCACCACACAGCATAATTGCTTGACAATGTTGTGTTGGTTTCTGACATATAATAAAGCGAATCAGCCATAATTATATATATGGCCTCCCCCTTGATCCTCTCTCCTCTCCCCACCCCTCTAGGTCATCACAGAACATCAAGCTGAGTTCCCTGTGCTATACAGCAGCTTCCCACTACCTGTTTTACATGTGACAGTGTATATATGTCAGTGCTACTCTCCCAATTTGCCCCATTCTTTCCTGCCCTCCTCCGTGTCCACAAGTACATTCTCTATGTTTGCATCTCTACTCCTGCTCTGCAAATGGATGATCCAAACCAATAGTATGACATTCCACTTGAGAGAAAGGAAATCTTTAGTTCATATTGTCCTTCCTCTTCTTTCTGAAGGAAGAGAATTTTCAGATTTTAAAAGGATGTTTCTATATTGCTTACTCTGAGCCAAAGCATGGAAGACTTGAAGAGATTGTTGGAGAACTTAATTTGTTCTACTGTCCAAGATTGACTATATTCTTTGTTACAGAGAGGACCTGAAAATATGTATGCCAACTGCTATCCATGCTCTTAGAGATTTTTCAAATTAGGACATTTGCAAGTGAAAAAATATAGAGAGATTTCTTTATGCGATCATCCTTCCTTAGAAATAAGCTAAAGAATAAACATCATTCCTCTAAGTACTCTTTTGCATGCTCAGTTGCTTCAGTCATGTCTGACTCTTTGAGACCCTATGCTCTGAAACCCACCAGGCTTCTCTGTCCATGGGATTCTCCAGGCAAAAATACTGGATTGGATTTCATGCCCTCCTCCAGGGGATCTTCCTGGCCCAGGGACTGAACTAGCATCTCCTGTGTGCATCTCCTGCATTGCAGGAAGATTCTTTACCACTGAGCCACTGGGGAACCCCAAGTACTCTCCTAGGAAAATAATTTTCTTATTTGTGCACAATATTGTCTGTAACATGTATTAGTGCCTAGCATTACCAGAGTCAATTTTACTAGAATGCGAGGAGAACTCACTTTTGTGGCAAGAACTTTCAGAACAACAAATCAGTGAGAAATAAACCTCTATTTCTTTTAATGCAATACCGAAGCTGAGCCCTTGTTACAGACTGGAGTGGTTGAACATATGTATTCCTTTTTCAGATGATGCTTTAAGACAATTGACTCTGACTTTCCTTATAAAGTAAATGAAGCTAAGAGCTAAGAGAAGCTCCAATATGTGGTCTAGTATCAGACACAAATAATATAACTAGACATCCCAGTGTGAAATGAAAAGATCTCTTGTCATATCAGTACACAAGAAATGTCACAACCATCAGTGATTCTGGCCTGCAAATATGAATGAGGACTCTCCAAACTGCAATCCTGAAAATGCCACCAACCCCCACGATGACTGCTGAGAAGCCCAGGGCAGCAGGGGAGGGAAGGAAGCCTTCTACCCCAGCTGCCACTCCTTAAGTTGGAAAAGGGAACAGAAAATAGCTTAGGTGCACATGAAAGGAATAGCTCAGTGAGCCCAGAGGTTTGCATCTTCCCATACACAGAAAGCTAAATTCTTTAACGTGATAATGATTTTGATGTTCAGACTGCCTTCTTCATTTGTTGCAAACTCAAATATAGTCTGACTCCCCCTCCAGCCTCCTTGGAGCAGTTTTCTCAGAGCTACTGAGATGTTACCTCCCAGGCTCAGAGTCCTAAATATTCCCACCAAATAAAATAACTCTACTTTCAGATTGTGACTAAGTTTTAGTAGACACCAATAACCTGCTTATTAAAAAGCAGAGACATTACTTTGCAAACAAAGGTCCATCTAGTCAAGGCTATGGTTTTTCCTGTGGTCATGTATGGATGTGAGAGTTGGACTGTGAATAAAGCTGAGTGCCAAAGAACTGATGCTTTTGAACTGTGGTGTTGGAGAAGACTCTTGAGAGTCCCTTGGACTACAAGGAGACCAGTCCTGGGTGTTCATTGGAAGGACTGATGCTGAAGCTGAAACTCCAGTACTTTGGCCACCTGATGAGAAAAGCTGACTCACTGGAAAAGACCCTGATGCTGGGAAAGATTGAGGGCAGGAAGAGAAGGGGACGACAGAGGATGAGATGGTTGGATGGCATCACCGATTCTATGGACATGAGTTTGGGTAAACTCCGGGAGTTGGTGATGGACAGGGAGGCCTGGCGTGCTGCGTGCGATTCATGGGGTTGCAAAATGTCAGACACACGACTGAGCGACTGAACTGAACTGAACTGAATAACCTGCTTAAAAAAACTCAGAAAAATAGTTGATTGCAGGTGGGGCTTTTTCCACCATTGCATTTTCAAGTTTAGTTCAGTTCAGTCGCTCAGTTGTGTCTGATTCTTTGCAACCCCATGTACTGCAGCACACTGGGCTTCCCTGTCCCTCATCAACTCCCGGAGCCTACTCATGTCCATCGACTCAGTGGTGCCATCCAACCATCTCATCCTCTATCGTCCCCTTCTCCTCCTGCCTTCGATCTTTCCCAGTCTTTCCCTCCCAATCTTTCAGGGTCTTTTCCAATGAATAAATTCATCACATCAGGTGGCCAAAGTATTGGAGTTTCAGCTTCAGCATCAGTCCTTCCAATGAATATTCAGAACTGATTTCCTTTAGGATTGACTGGTTTGATCTCCTTGCAGTTCAAGGGACTCTCAAGAGTCTTCTCCAACACCACAGTTCAAAAACATCAATTCTTTGGTGCTCAGCTTTCTTTATAGTCCAACTCACATCCATACACGACTACTGGAAAAAACATAGCTTTGACTAGACGCAACTTTGTTGGCAGAGACATTACCAACCTGTGATCTGTTGGCAGGTCACAGCTTTTCTTCCATGGAGCAAGTGTCTCTTAATTTTATGGCTGCAGTCACCATCTGCAGTGATTTTGGAGCCCCCCAAAATAAAGTCTGTCACTGTTTCCATTGTTTCCCCATTTATTTGCCATGAAGTGATGGGACCAGATGCCATGATCTTAGTTTTCTGAATGTTGAGCTTTAAGCCAGCTTTTTCACTCTCCTCTTTCACTTTCATCAAGAGGCTCTTTAGTTCCTCTTCACTTTCTGCCATAAGGGTGGTGTCATCTGCATATCTGAGGTTATTGATGTTTCTCCTGGCAATATCGATTCCAGGTTGTGTTTTTCACCCCAGTATAGAGCTTTGCTTTCAATGTTTAGAGGCCAAGAGTTCTAAATTTGATCTGCCTATGTGGATAAATTAGGGAGGAAATGTGTCTACTATTGCTACTGGGACTGGGCTCAAAGGTAGTGAAAGAAGAAAGGGCTCCCAAATTTCCTTGAGTGACCCTCAGTCTTCCTCACTGGGGCTTGTATTGCCTATTGTGTTTTTATATCATCTACAATTCAATTCTGAGTTTATCTTTTTGATTTTTCTGAATCAGAGTCTTCTGGAACAAAAGTAGTTACAATTTTTGAAACAAACTGAAAGATGTATTTCAGTACCATTAGATAGCTACTATTTTCACCCTGAAATAAATTTTATGTAGGCAATCATTGCTTTATTTATTCCAACGCCATTAGGTAGGCACTTACTTTGTTCCATACACTCTCCTAAGTATGAGATTGCAGCATTGAATTAAACACACAGAAAAACTTCCCAGAGCTTGAATTATAAGCATTAGTAAAGAAATACTTTTATGGGAGTAAAATAAGAAGATAATCATCACTGAGAATTCAGATTTTCTGTTCTGAGACCAATAGACCAGGGGAATGTCAGAGTTTAAAGCAAATGCTTTGACAAGACTTCCTTTATATATCATGCTGCTGCTGCCGCCAAGTCGCTTCAGTCGTGTCTGACTCTGTGCGACCCCATAGACGGCAGCCCATCAGGCTCCCCCGTCCCTGGGATTCTCCAGGCAAGAACACTGGAGCAGGTTGCCACTTCCTTCTCTAATGCATGAAAGTGAAAAGTGAAAGGGAAATCGCTCAGTCGTGTCCAACTCTTAGAGACCCCATGGACTGCAGCCTACCAGGCTCCTCCATCCATGGGATTTATATATCATACTTATGTATATATACATATATGTATATTTTATATGTAAAGCAGACAATAAAGACTAAAATGTGGTATAGCTGGGATAATATTTGATAATTATAATGCAAGAAAGTAACTTCTAAATAACAACAAAAGAGATTTTGAGTGGCATTTTGAAAACTTTGTTTTAATCAATATTTTATAGTAATTTTTATATGTATAAGATTGTATTTCATGTTGGAAAAGTGCAATGCAACAGAAACATAATTGAGATAGATTAAAATGAATGTGCTGGTCATTTAGGAAAAATAAATCTAAAATATATTCTGCACACATTAGAAGCTTCCCATAAGGACCTTAATCTCTGCATGGCCCTCTCTCTTGCCCCCTCCCAAGTGTCCCACACACAGGCAACTGTCACTTTTTCACTGTTTAATGAATGATAAGCAAAACCTGGGCTACCCTGGTGGCTCAGCAGTAAAGAATCTGCCTACAATGCAGGAGATGCGGGTTCAATCCCTGGGTTGGGAATATCTTCCAGAGAAGGGAATGGAAACCCACTCCAATATTTTTGCCTGGGAAATGCATGGACAGAGGAGGCTGGTGAGCTAGTCCATGGGGTCACAAAGAGTTGGACATGACTTGCTGACTAAACAACAACAAACAAAACCTAGAGAATTTGAGGAACCACTTCACATTCTGGAAAATTAAGGCTGAAATTCTAGCCTCTAACACATATCTGAGATACAGAAGATGCAAGAAATGCTGGTTATTGTTTTAATTAGGATTATTGTGATTATTAATTTTAATATTTTCTTCTTCCCTGTTACTTGTATTTAAGAAAGATTCATTTAATTTCTTATCTCTTGTAATGTCTGAAAATTTCCAGGCATTCAGCAAAATTTTTCTGCATATAAAAGTTATTGAGATAATATCCTATTTATAGATGGTATGAAGTTTAATGAGGATAGTTTGGCTAAAAGACGATAGTCATGAAATATTACCTATTAGAGTATATCTAATTGATGTTTTCAAATTGCGGTGTTGAAGACTCTTGAAAGTCCCTTAGACTGCAAGGAGATCAAGCCAGTCAATCCTAGAGGAAATCAACCCTGAATATTCATTGGAAGGACTGATGCGGAAGCTCCAATACTTTGGCCACTTAATGTGAAGAGCTGACTCACTGAAAAAGACCTTGATGCTAGGAAAGATTGAATACAAAAGGAGAAGTAGGTGGTAGAGGATGAGATGGTTAGAAAGCATCACTGACTCAGTGGACATGAATTTGAGCACACTCCAGGAGATAGTGGAGGACAGAGGAGCCTGGCCTGCTGCAGTCCATGGGGTCGCGAAGAGTAGGACGTGACTTAGCGACTGAACGACAACAACAAAGAATAGACCAAATAGGATAAAGTGTTATAAGAATAAATTTATAAGTGTCTTTTAATGTTCAGGAACACATATAGGATAGAAAGCATATGAATTACCTGAACAAATGATACACATTCCTACTAGGAATGTGCCGAGTCATCTGCAGTTGTACCAGGAGATATATGGGCGTTTAAGTGGAGAAAATGGGTTAAGTCATAATAATACAAAGCCTGAAACTTTATGCTTGGGTTAAACACTGGTTGGAGAAATGTTAGCCTGCCAATGACTACATCAAAGTCAAACATGGATTATTAGTCACAGATGTGAAACAAGAAAATAGAAGCAGCTGCTCTTGGGTTTGCCCAGCTAAGTCAAGGCTTTGGCAGTATGACATTTTCCTCTTGTTGGGATTGTATGAAAGGATCCCTGGAAGGCAAACAATCCTAATATATAACTTCTTGATAGATGATTTCTATAAATGGATTTTCTGTCCTTGATTATCAAAACAGGCTATTCATAGAGGCAGCATTGAGGAAGTTCATGAGAGTAAGGCTGAAGTCCAAATGCTTTTCTGTGAATTTCATCACATCTCATAATGAACTGTTTTCCTGACAGATATCAATCAGTATTGGTCACAGACCTGATCTCATATTTTGACTATAATTCTTTATAGTATTGTGTGACTCTGTGCAACTTAAACTCTTAAGGACAGGGATCTTAAGTATAAAATAAGGGCATGAAAACCTAGTATTATTACAAAGATTAACTGAGATAATGGATTATTGCGAACATTAAATTTTCATTAAATTAAATTAAAACATTAAATAATGGAGGAATACAGGTTTATACCTGACACAAGGAAGATTCAAAATGGTCCCTTTGAACCTTCTTCCCAACTTCTAGGGAAGAGACTCATGCATAAGTAAATAATCAGACAAGTCTCATATTAGGAGTTTTACTTATGAAAAAGAACTTTTAAAAAAATAGAATTGAATGGAGGTAAATAATTTTAACTTCAGTGAAATATATTTCCTTCATGAAAGTGAAGGGTGAAAGTGGAGAATGAAAAAGCTGTCTTGAAAGGCTTTGGTTTTTCCAGTAGTCATGTACGGGTGTGAGAGTTGGACCATAAACAAGGCTGAGAGCTGAAGAATTGATGCTTTTGAACCATGGTGTTGGAGAGGACTCTTGAGAGTCCCTTGGACTGCAAAGAGATCCAATCAGTCCATCCTAAAGGAAATTAACTCTGAATATTCATGGGAAGGACTGATGCTGAAGTGAAGCTCCAATACTTTAACCACCTGATGTGAAGAGCTAACTCACTTTCCCTGATGTTGGGAAAGATTGAAGGCAAAAGGAGAAGAGGGTGGCAGAGGATGACATGGTTAGATAGCATCACCAACTCAATGGACATGAATTTGAGCTAACTCCGGGAGACAGTGAAGGAGGAGCCTGATGTGCTGCAGTCCATGGGATCGCAAAGAGTCAGACACAACTTATGACTGAACAATAACAAAAATATATTCGGGGAAAAATAACTTTAATACCAAGAAGATGCTCCAAAAATGAGCAGAAAGTGAGATTGTATATAAAAGGCAGTTGAAAATATCATTCAAATATTGGGAGAAAAAGTAAGCATAGAGATGGGATTAAGATATTTTTCCTTCAAGGAAAGCAATATTATTTCATATGGAGCAACTGATTTTCAGTATTCATTAGGATATTCTTTCTTTGATATATTCTTCCAGTTGATTCTAATTACTAAGTCAACTTTGGGAAATTATTTTAAAATTCATCTTTTAAATACATTTGGAGAATTATGTAAAATATTTAGTTGTCCTATCACTGGACTGGAAGAAACACAAGTTGGAATCAAGATTGCCGGGAGAAATATCAATAACCTCAGATATGCAAATGACACCACCCTTATGGCAGAAAGTGAAGAGGAACTCAAAAGCCTCTTGATGACAGTGAAAGTGGAGAGTGAAAAAGTTGGCTTAAAGCTCAACGTTCAGAAAACGAAGATCATGGCATCCAGTCCCACCACTTCATGGGAAATAGATGGGGAAACAGTGGAAAAGTGTCAGACTTTATTTTTCTGGGCTCCAAAATCACTACAGATGGTGACTGCAGCCATGAAATTTAAAGACGCTTACTCCTTGGAAGGAAAGTTATGACCAACCTAGATAGCATATTGAAAAGCAGAGACATTACTTTGCCAACAAAGGTTCATCTAGTCAAGGCTATGGTTTTTCCTGTGGTCATGTATGGATGTGAGAGTTGGACTGTGAAGAAGGTTGAGCACAGAAGAATTGATGCTTTTGAACTGTGGTGTTGGAGAAGACTCTTGAGAGTCTCTTGGACTGCAAGGATATCCAACCAGTCCATTCTGAAGGAGATCAGCCCTGGGATTTCTTTGGAAGGAATGATGCTAAAGCTGAAACTCCAGTACTCTGGCCACCTCATGCGAAGAGTTGACTCATTGGAAAAGACTCTGATGCAGGGAGGGATTGGGGGCAGGAGGAGAAGGGGACGATAGAGGATGAGATGGCTGGATGGCATCACTGACTCGATGGACATGAGTCTGAGTGAACTCCGGGAGTTGGTGATGGACAGGGAGGCCTGGCATGCTGCGATTCATGGGGTCGCAAAGAGTAGGACACAACTGAGTGACTGATCTGATCTGATCTAATACCTCTATATGATTATTTCTATGTAATCAAATATTATTTTATTCTCCTCAGTACAATTATGTAGTATCTGTCCAAATCCTTTTTAATATGATTTACTGTACCCTGATGTGTATACCAAAACTATTGCTTTGTGTGCAACATATCTGAATTTTCTCATTATTGATTCTGATAGCTTTTAGATGAATTCTTCCTACCATTCTTTCTGTGTGTGTCTGTCACACACACATGTCTCTGTCAGACATTTTTTTAGATATTGTGAAATCTGGAAACAAAGATGAGATAACTTTCCTACTACTATAATTTGTTGTTCAGTTGCTCAGTGGTGTCTGACTCTTTGCGAGCCCAGGGCAGCATAAAACTGGTCAGGATGTCAAGCAGCAGGTACACTCATTCTGTGCTGGTAGGAATGTAAAACAACTCTGGAAGACATTCATACTTTATTGCAAAACTAAATATATCCTAATTACAGTATTCAGCAATTTCAGTCCTTGGTATCAAATATGTATCCAAGTAAGCCGACAGCTTATATTCACAGGAAAACTGCATACAAGTGTGTATAGCAGCTTTATTAACAATTACCACAACTTGGAAGCAACTAAGATGTCCTTCTATAGATGAAGGGTGAACAAACCATGGTAGGGGCTCCTCTGTTTATGGACTTCTCCAGGTAAGTGGGTTGCCATTCTCTTTTCCAGGGAATCTTCCCAACCCAGGGATCAAACCCAGGTCTCTTGCATTGCAGGCTGATTGTTTACTATCTAAGCCCCCAGGGAAGCCTGGTATATCCATACAGTACAATACATTTTTGGTGACAAACATAAATGAGCTATCAAGTTATTGAAAGACACAAAAACCCTTAAGTGTATATTGGTAAGTGAAAGAAGTTGATTTGAAAAAGCAAAATACTGTATGATTTCAACCATGCCATTCTGAAAAAGGCAAAGTTATGAAGGCTGTAAAAAAAATCAGTGGTTGCTAGGGGACTTGGGAGAGAAGGAATAGAGAGTGGTTAGGTGGAACACAGTATAACATAATGATGCTATATTATATTGCAATGGTGGATACATGCCAACTTACATATGTTAAAACTCATAGAATGTATAACATGAGTATGTCCTAATGTAAAATTTGGCTTTTAGTTAATAATAATGATTTAATATAGTTTTTTTTTACTTCCCTGGTAGCACATCTAGTACAGAATCTGCCTGCAATGTGGGAGATCTGGGTTCGATTCCTGGGTTGGGAAGATCGCCTGGAGGAGGAAATGGCAACTCACTCTGGTATGCTTACCTAGACAGTCCCATGGACAGAGGAGCCTGGCGGGCTACAGTCCATGGCGTCACAAAGAGTTGGACAGGACTGAGCGACTAAGCACAGCACACGTGTTCTTCATTGTGACAAGTGTATTACACAAATGCAAAATGTCTTGCACTAATGGAGGATGTGTACAGGGGACATAGGATACTTTCTATACTATGCTTCATTTTTTTTTTGTTTTGTTTTAAACCTAAAACGTCCCTAAAAAGTAAAATCTATTAATTAAAAAAATGAATAAGATCAGTTCCCACCCTCAGTACACCTGTATTATGGTGAAAGAAGGTAAAGGATGAAAAAAAAGATGAATACAGAAGTTGATAAATGAGGATCGAGGAAAGTGTGCACTCTCTGTTGGTAAATGATAGTTGGGTGTTGGGCTGGGGACCTTTAGATGTCATGGTTAAAGGTCTCTCTGTGACACTTAAGCTGGATTAAGATCAGCTGTTTCTCAAAAGTAGGGCTTGCATCTACTCATTTTCCTAAAAACTACATTGCTAATAAGAGTTGGAGCAAATCTGGTTTAAACAGAAGAGTTTTTAACTAGTTTTACTACTTCTTCACCTACTCATTTCCAATCCTTGAAAGACTAAAAGTAGTGCTTTGAAAATACTAATTCAATCATATCACTTCCTGGCTTTCAAAATCTTTGCTTTCTCATCTATAACACAGTATTCCAAGAAGTTCCATTGCTAACTGGAGTTTCCTTTCCAGCTTAACCTCACTGTACCCCCTCTTCTGCTTCACTAAAATGCCATCCTTACCAAGTTCTCACCTGGGTCCTTTTTGCCTTCAAATACATAAACTCTTCCTGACCTCAGGGCCTTTGCGCTTGCTATGCTTTCTCAGGCATTATCTCCCAATTCTTCTTTTAAATAGCTGTGATGATCAGCATTAGGAAAAAAAAAATTAACAACATAGGCAGTGGTAAAATGCATGCTTTTTATTCTTCCATCAACTCATCTCCATGGCTGACCCTCCCTTAGTCCAGATCTTTAATCAAAGTTCTTTTTCTCTGAGGTTGTCCTTGCCCTCTCTGTGATATATATGTCCTTCCTTGCTTTTTCCCCTTTAGTGTTTATCATGTTCAAACTTGCAATTCCTTTCCTTGTTCAGTTCAGTTCAGTTCAGTCACTCAGTCGTGTCCGACTCTTTGCGACCCCATGAATCGCAGCACGTCAGGCCTCCCTGTCCATCACCAACTCCCAGAGTTCACTCAGACTCATGTCCATCGAGTCAGTGATGCCATCCAGCCATTTCATCCTCTGTCGTCCCCTTCTCCTCCTGCCCCCAGTCCCTCCCAGCATCAGAGTCTTTTCCAATGAGTCAGCTCTTCGCATGAGGTGGCCAAAGTACTGGAGTTTCAGCTTTAGCATCATTCCTTCCAAAGAAATCCCAGGGCTGATCTCCTTCAGAATGGACTGGTTGGATCTCCTTGCAGTCCAAGGGACTCTCAAGAGTCTTCTCCAACACCACAGTTCAAAAGCATCAATTCTTCGGCACTCAGCTTTCTTCACAGTCCAACTCTCACATCCATACATGACCACAGGAAAAACCATAGCCTTGACTAGACAAACCTTTGTTGGCAAAGTAATGTCTCTGCTTGTTATCACAAGGAAATTACATTTCCTTGCAATATTGTTAAGTGTTTGTATTTCTAACCAGAATATAATCTTCATGAGGACAGGGAATTTTGTCCCTTCAGAATTTTGTTCTTTCTTCAGCACCAAGGAAATGCCTGGCCCATAATGACACTCAATAAATTCCTGATGAATGAATGGATAAAAGCACAGGTAATATTTACAAAAAGCCTACATTTTTGTTAAAATTATAAAGAGTTTTAATAGAAGTAAGTATCATCTTATTTTACATTCTCTCTGAATATATTATATAGCTACTATGTAACTTACAAACTCATATTTTCTTTCCCTAGATTTATAAACAACTTGAACATAGACATTGTTTTCCATTCACTGAAATTTACCTGGGGCTCACACTGAAGTTTGTACTGTGTCAATCATTCTGTCCACTATTGAGGGTGAATAAAATTTTAACTTTTAATATAAGAAAACAAATACAAAGACTCTCTCTCAGTACACTTTTATTTTAAAGCTAGACTTTTAGAACTAGGGTTTAGCCTTTAAAATTTAAATGAAGGATTCTGCTAGTTCTGCATAAGATGGCAAATATAAATAATATATTGATTTGGAATGAAGTCATTTAAGTTTAGTGAATATAGGATTTTTTTTACATTGATAATTATTGACAAACTAAGATAATTATTATAATAAAACATGTTTTTTCATTTTTTTGGCTACAGTTGTCAGAGGCAGATTATTGGGTTATCTTTTGGAGTTCTTTGCCTCAACTTAAATGAAACCTACTATATTGGAAGAATGGTGAGGAGCTGATCAAATTAAGAGAAATCTGAAAAGCCAAACCTTAGCTAGAACAGATAATAAGGAAATATCAGGAAATTTTGCAGCAGGAATTGGGTTCCAACTAACTTTGGTTTTTCTCCAATAGAGAATCAGACTGAATCAAAGTGCATTCCTATACCCCAGGGGAATTGCGATTGATCAACCGTTCCTGCTGCCCTGGAATGTGGAAGCAAGAGGCAAAGGAAAACAGAGGACCATATTCAGAAAGGAAAGGGAAAGTCTGGCAAGCCAGCCAAACAAAAGAATCCAGTCTACTGATTGATTAAATAGGCTAAGGTCCCTACCTAATGCCAAGAAATCATTGAAAAGGGGACTGAAACATGAATTCATAGAATTGGTATTATTATGCCTGAAAAGCAGGGATTTTGATTTTATTTTTGCTTTAAGTCATATTTAGGTGTCTGATAATTTTCAGAACTCAGAAATAATTATGCATCTAATAAAGCTCGAGATCCTTACTTACAGTCAACTCAGGCAAAAATCTGAAGATACAACCTAATAATATTCCTGATCTTTGTTTGATAAATAATATTGCAAAGCTTTACAAGAGAAAAATGATCACTGCTTGGTGGAATGCCTGTGATTAACATTTCATTATAATCCCAATGAAAATAAGCTTTCTTGGTACTTATCTCCCTAATTTTGAAAACTTTGGCAATTGTAGCAACCTTATGGTGGCTCGGTGGTAAAGAATCCTCCTGCAATGAAGGAGCCTCATTAGATGCCTGTTCAGTCCCTGGGTTGGCAAGATCTCCTGGAGGAGGGCATGGCAACCCACTCTAGTATTTTTGCCTGGAGAATCCCCATGGACAGAGGAGCCTGGGAGACCACAGTCCATAGTGTCTCAAAGAGTCGGACATAGCTGAAGGGACTTAACATGCAGGATGCACATACTATTGCTAACTCTGTCTTTCTGAATAAATGTAGTCTTATTATCCCACTTATATCTGTCATGTACAGGTATCACTCGCATGTTTTCATGTTTTTTGGTTTTTTTTTTAGTTCAAGTACAGTTAGAGGGAAAGTTTGCTCATAGAAATAAAAATTCAAGTGAGCCCTTTCCTATATTTATGATGTTTCCCCTCACTGTCTACACTTTATGTGAATGTTCCTGAAATGGTTTCCTTGGTAACCAGAAGGAGCCTGGCTCTGAGTGGGTATAGTACAGGCTCACACTTTTAGACATCATTTGCTTTTAAAAATTAACTGTTCAATGGAATAGTCAGTAAAACAGATGAAAAGCATATCTCAGTTTTGTTATAGAATTAACATCTTGCTAGTGTTTTTCCGTTTGAACATTTTAACATCTTGCTACACACTATATACTCTTGCAATTAGTTATAATTCAGAGAAAATTGTTATTTATTATAGATGCCATTTTAGGAAGTTATGGTAGTGAAGCAGTTTCCTTTTCCACATCCATTTAAAATTAATTGCAATATCCTATAACTATCATCCAAGTGACATCCAACACACAAATGTTTAATGATACCAAATCACAGAATAAACAAAGTGAAATCCAATGTGCCTCCATGCACCAGGCTGCCACAGTCAGAGTCTAAACTAAATGTCAGAGGTAATGAAAAACTGACTGATTTTAATAGAATCAAATAGATTGTAAACAGCAGCTGGTTATCAGTGTTCATTATGAAATAGTAGCAAAATCTCTTCATTCTGATTTTTAGCTTATCTATGTGGTGCTATTTCACATGAAAATTGTAAACAATATCTCCTGCTGAATTTGATTTTATTGAGCCATCATTTTTCTTTTATCCAGAAGTTCCCTGGACTCTTCCAGACCCCTTTTGCCACACCATGTTTGTTATCTGAAATATGTGGCTTTAATGAAATTTTATATGCAGTGCTATCCCTTTGGTAATTGATTTATGTCATACTCATGAAATTATAAGATATTCACACTACAGGAGCTAACTAAAGAATGAAGAGAGGTTAGTAGGTAACTTCCGATTGTTGTTATTGTTCAGTCGCTAAGTCGTGTCCGACTTTTGTGACCCCACTGAGTGTCAATCTTGAGGCTCCCCTGTCCTTCATTACTACTTCATTTCTTCTAAGAAATTCTTGCCCACAAGTAGTAGATATAATGGTTATCTGAATTAAATTCGCCCATTCCCATACATTTTAGTTCACTGGCTCCTAAGATGATGTTCACTCTTGCCATCTCCTGCTTAACCATGTCCAATTTACCTTGATTCATGGACCTAATACTCCACGTTCCTATGCAATATTGTTCTTTACAGCATCAGACTTTTCCTTAACCATCAGACACATCCACGACTGAGTGTCATTTTTCTTTGGTCAAGCCGCTTCATTCTTTCTGGAGCTATTAGCAGTTGCTTTCTATTCTTCCCCAGTAGTGTACTGGACACCTTCCAACCTGGAGAATTCATCTTCTGGTATCATACCCTTTTGCCTTTTCATCTTCTTCATAAGGTTCTCACAGCGAGTATACTGAAGTGGTTGCCATTGCTTCCTCCACGTGGACCACGTTTTGTCAGAACTCTCCACTGTGACCTGTCTGTCTTGGGTGGTCCTAGACAGCATAGCTCAGAGCTTCATTGAGTTATGCAAGTCCCTTAGCCACGACAAGGCTGTGACCCTTGAAGGGGAACGTCTGATAACAGCATGTTAGTTTAGAACTTCATTGGCACCCTAGTGATCATTTTATTAGTTACATTTTTTTTCCTACCTCTTAACATTTTCATGCAAATTCAGGTAGCAATAAAACTCTATCAAATTCATATCCTTCTGTTTTTTTTTCTGGACAGTTTCTCTAAAATATTATAACTAAACTGAATCTGTTTCCCTTGCCAAGAACACTAGAATGACAGCTTGTCTGGTGTGTCTATGACATCATCAGCTTCTCTTCCCACCCCCTTCCCTTCCCATGCAATGCGTGTTATTGGCATGCTTTGAAGAGCTCTGTCAAAATTATTGAATCACTTTGTCCTAGTCTCTTCCTTTATCACCAAATTAATTAAAGCATCAGCTCTGCTTTTCTTCTGTAGCATTCATTACTCACATTATGTGCCACTACCTTTTTTTTTTAACAAGAGTACATTTTTATTTATTTTAATATATGAATACAAACCAAAATGACATGGAATATTTGAACAGTAGCAAAGTTAATTTTTTTGTTGTTGTTGTTGACAAAGTAATGTTTCTGCTTTTTATTTTTAAATTTATTTTTAAATTTAAATTTATTTATTTTAATTAGAGGCTAATTACTTTACAATATTGTATTGGTTTTGCCATACATCAACATGAATCTGCCACGGGTGTACACGTGTTCCCAATCCTGAACCCCCCTCCCACCTCCCTCCCCATACCATCCCTCTGGGTCATCCTAGTGCACCAGCCCCAAGCATTCTGTATCCTGCATCGAACCTGGACTGGTGATTCATTTCTTGTATGATATTATACATGTTTCGATGCCATTCTCCCAAATCATGCCCCCCTCCCTCTCCCACAGAGTCCAAAAGACTGTTCTATACATCTGTGTCTCTTTTGCTGCCCCTACCTTTTAAGATTAACCATCAGAAATTAAAAGATGGAAAAAACCCTCATTCAAATAAAGCATAGTTTCTGACTCTAGGTCTCTTACTCTTTTCTCTTCCTACCTTCCTTCCTTTTTTTCTATTTGGTATGTTGAAATTATGCTTTATACTAACGAGGATATTTGCTCACCTTGTAAACACTCCTTCAGATTTGAAATCTTGTGGAAAAGATGCAGTATTTCATTTATTTCCCAAATAATAGCTCTTGAATTAGTGCATATGAAAGAGGACTCCTTTGCCTTGATTAATAAGGTCCAAACGCTGAGGCAGATCTCATCTGCCATGATTTGGCAGACATTTTTTGGCCACATGTTTTTCTTCCATTTTTTAACTGACATGACAAAAAATGTAAATATCAGCATGTTCTGAGATATAGTTCAAATGGTTTGCAAGTTCTATGCATTGAGTTAAAAGGTAGTTACCTATATAACCCAGATTATCATTACATAATTTCGTACAACTGCCTTACACATGGATTCTGCCAGTGCTCATGATGACAAAAATGGGTTTCAAATTATTGTAGTACCAAAGAGATGCCAAGTAGAGGTTTCATATAGTTTTGGACAGAAAGTATAATTGGCATACTGAGTCTTAAGTCACAGCATTAATGAATATCCCTAAAACAAAACAACTTTAACTAAGTAATCTATTTCCTATTCAGGTCATTGATCATTCCAACTGAATCATTGCATGGACGTTTAGCAACATATGAAAATTGATGGCATCTAAACTGAGACTTGAGGGAAAAGAAAGGATGAGATTTAAGCAGAGGTCCTGAGTCCGGAGAGAACTGATCATTGATACGAAGCTGATGAAAAGTCAGGAGTAAAGTAAGCTGGGTGGATGATATTACCAGATAGGCTAGGATATAAGCTGGGCCTAATTTAAACAGGATCTTACAAAGCATACAAAAATGGTGAAGATAAAATGGGATCCATAATATAAGGACCTTTACTAATAATAGTTGATATTTACATTTATTTTCTAATTTAATTATCATTAACACCCAAGAAGATAGAAGAAGCTATAATTATCTCTACTTTACAAGTGAGGAAGTTGTAGCACTAAAATGCTGAATAACCTTTCCAAGGTCATATATCTAGTGAGTATTGGTGCCAGGATATGTATTCAGACCATCTGACTTCAGATTCTGAGCTGCAAATCCATCTGTCTGAAAAAAGTGGAAGACTGGCTTTCATCTGGGAGTATACACTACCAATGGAGAAGAAAATGGGAACCCACTCCAGTATTATTGCCTGGAAAAATCCATGGACAGAAGAGCCTGGTTGGCTACAGTCCATGGGGTCACCAAAGTTGGACACAACTTAGTGCCTAAAGCACCACGGCATACACTACTAAAAGAGGATAACATTGGGAATTATGATGTATTAATGGAGAGACTGCCCTTGGGGGAACAATTTAAGTACTGAGAAAGTGAGATCTGATAGTTTGATCCTCAACTAGAGGAGAAGGAATCAATTCTATAACAGTGGTTGGAATTTATTTCATTATGAGAAGTATCCTTCAGGAGTTGTGAGTTTGATCCCTGGGTCAGGAAGATTCCCTGGAAGAAGGTATGGCAACACACTCCAGTATTCTTGTCTAAAGAATCCCATGGGCAGAGAAGCATGGTGGGCTATGGTCCATAGGGATGCAAAGAATTGGATGCAACTGCAGCAACTTAGCATGCATGCATGTATGCATGGAAACATATGTCGTATTCTCATGTATCTCACAAATACTCTTCCTTTTGGCCATATAAGAAAATATACTTCCAGCCTCCTTGCATTTATGCATGGTGACATGATTAATTCTCTTCAAAGAAAAGTGAGAAGTGGGAATGTATGATTCTTCTAAGCTAAGGCACTTGAAAGTCTCCAAATAGTTCTCCAGATTTTTTCTTCCAACATATGGTAGAAAAATGGATGTCTCAATGGTCAAATGAGCTGGCAGCAAGAGAAAAGTAGTTGGGTTGCCTAGTGGTGACTGCTGTGTAATGCCACAAGAAGGATGGCTCCCTTGGAGAGTCACCTTCTCTGGCAAGGGAACTATGGTGCTAAGTCATTGATATAGTCTAACTCATCCTCAAAAACACAGAGAGAATGAAAGGAGGGACCAGTTGCAGAGAACAACATGTAAAGAGGCACCAAGCTTAGAATATAAACAAGTAGCCCTTGGCTAAAAATCAGTGGAAGAGTTTTTTTCTGACTCAGTTCTTCTAATTCTGTTTCTTCTCTGACCACCCGCTATGGTGTTGCACATTGTAATTCTATTGAACTTGCTTTATTTTCGTAGTCTTACTTTTCATGGAACACCTCACATCTCCAGAAATTATAATTTGGAAAATGCTTTTCCGGGTCTTAATTTTTTTTAATGTGCTTAATTACTATATTAACTATAACCATCACTCTTAATTACTGTTCTTACTTCAAATGCGTAGATTTATCCATCCAGAGAGATGATGAACACTGGTGAGGAAGATACTAGAATGGCTTACATTTTTGTATATTTATCTCTTAAGAGATCCAAACTTCTTCAGGGAGTATTACAATCTATCCATTCATTAATTCATGCATATTAATATATACTGATCAGCTGTTACTAGATCATAGAAATAAAGGGTGCTTGAATAACTTATTCTTAATTTTCAGGGAAAATTGCAGCCCTAATGGTATGGCTTTGAATTATATATAGTGTAAAGTCATCCAACAATATAGTGGAAACTAACTATTCTTGCCAATAACTGTGCCTTTTGGTGGTCAATCACAGTGATAAAACTTTTAATTTTTAAGTCTGCTTATGAATCTCATCAATAATTTATAGAACTGTACAGAAATAAAAATACACAAGAAAAAGTACTTACACAGACATAATATTTTCTTGCCCATAATTTTTTTTATTGTTTTTGAGAAAAGATAGGCACATGGAAAATTAAATCCTATTAAATGTGTTGCCATAAGACCTGTTGATGAATTGCAAAGAAAACCCAGGAAAGGAGAATGTTTCTTTCTTCATTTGTATCAGTCCCACTGTGGCTTGATTGTTATATAAGCAAAAAGGACTTGCTAATATTCTTGGTCAGAGATGGAGAAATGGATTTTAAAGAAATTACAGGTAGAAATAATAATCTACTTCTGTGTTCCAAAGGACATGGTCTCTCTAATCTCCTACTTTATTTATTTTTTCTTTCTTGTAATGACTTCTCACATTTTCTGTTCTCCTGTGTCACAAAGATACCTAAAATGTGCTGTCTGTTTTTCTGTTTTCTACCGCCTCTGTGTAGTAAAAGAAGTGAGAATTTCCCAAGGAAAGCTAGTTCTCTCTTTTTCAGTGTCAACTTATTTCTCTCTGTTTTTGACAGTGCACGATTTGGAGATTCCTAGAAACATGACACGGTTCTTTCTTGGACTTTAACCTCTAGGATGAAGAGGAAATAAGCGTCAGAGTTTTAAGACATTCACTGCTGGCTGGAATCACAGGGAAGCTGTCAGTGGCAAGCAGGAGTTGAGAGCTGAGTTTTGGAGTAGGACAGGCAAACAGGAGATGGGAGCATATTTTTAAGATGTTGAACAAGAAGTGAACCTAGATAATTAAAGTAGGTACAGAAGTTGAAAAATTTCCAGCATAGTACTTGGGACCCTGTAGAAAATCGAGTGAGGAAATATTGAAAAATACACCTCGGAGGTGAAATGTGAGCTTCTAGCGATGTAGTCACTGGAGAACTTTGTGCTGGGCAATGAGTTGGTATTCCCTTTTGTCATCCCACGCTCCTCTCCAACTCCTGTACAATTTCACTTTAGATACCGTAAATTCTCAGGAAAGTGCTTTACACTCACTCTCTCACTTTTGTATTTCTCATCCACTTTTCAGCCCACAAGGTCTAGCTTCTCTTCCTATTGCCCTATCAAAAGGTCATTTATATCTGCTGCTGCTGCTAAGTCGCTTCAGTTGTGTCCGACTCTGTGCGACCCCATAGACAGCAGCCCACCAGGCTCCCCCGTCCCTGGGTTTCTCCAGGCAAGAACACTGGAGTGGGTTGCCATTTCCTTCTCCAATGCATGAAAGTAAAAAGTGAAAGTGAAGTTGCTCAGTCGTGTCCAACTCTTAGGGACCCCATGGACTGCAGCCCACCAGGCTCCTCTGTCCTAAGTAGTCACAATTCCTCCTATGATGTGACCTCTTACCTTCATTTCAACTTTTATTTTTCTTATAACACTCTACCACTCAGAATTTTTTTAACACCATAGATCTTTGTTATAGCTATTAATTTAATGATCTTCTCCCTTCTTAAATTCCTACAATAGAATATCTTGTACCAGCTGACTTCTAAGTGGGATTGCTAGCCGTGGGCATCATCTTCCACTCAGATGTTTAAACGTTCATCAGTCCATGTCCCTCCCTCTCTCTCTCTCTCTCTTTTTTTTTTTTTCTTGCTTAAATGTTTCCATTAGTCTTCCATTACAATAAAATTCAAAGCCTACCAGGCTCTATTCCATCTCTCTCAAACTTCACCTCACAGCATCTCCTATGTTTCACTTTAAGCTTCAGTCATACACAGACTTTCCCAATATTCCCCAGTTTTTTCCCTACCTCAGATCTTTTGCTGCTTCCTGAGCCTAGAGTCATACAAGCTCTTGTCCAGTATTATAGCACTTACTTATTTCCTTTATAGTGCCTAGGATTTTAGGATTTTAGGAACTTAATTTTTGTGAAGCTTCATTCATATGAAGCTTTATTTATTTATTATTTATTATTGTTTCCACATTAAAATGTAAGATCATTGAATGTAGGAACATCACTAGTTCTTTCCACTTTGTTCTTAGAGCCTAAAAAATGGGTAGATAGTCAAATCAGTATTTCTGGAAGGAATGAAGATTTGTTGTAAAGCAATGGATCTTACTGTGGATTTTGTATTTATGGCTGCCTCGGGTCCTAGTTGTGGCATGTGAGGTTTTTATTTTTATTTTTTTGTAGTGCGCAGACTCTCTAGTTTCTGTGCAAGAACTTAGTTGCCCTGAGGCATATGGGCTCTTAGTTCCTAGAGCAGTGATCAAAGGCACGTTCCCTGGATTGAAAGGCAGATTCTTAACCATTGGACAACCAGGGAAGTTCCATACTGTGTATTTCTGAGTGAAGTATTTTCAAAACAGATAATCAATTTGAAAGTTAAATTTCTAGTTTTTCTTTTTTAAAAAAATTTTAAATAAATGCCATACTTCTTACCATTACTTACATTTATATTTATTTTTTCTCTCAGTATATTTGGCATTTTAGTTTTAAAATATCATTTTTATTAATATGCTATTTTCTCAGTCATTCATCTGTTGAATCCTCAGTTATACTGTGGTCAACAGCATTTATAAATCGGTTGTTGTCATTTAGTCTCTAAGTCATTTCTGACTCTTTTGTGACCCCAGGGACTGTAGCCTGCCAGGCTCCTCTGTTCATGGGGATTTTCCAGGAAGAAAACTGGAGTGGGTTGCCATTCCCTTCTCAAGGGATCGTTCCAACCCAGGAATTGAACCAGTGTCTCCTGCATTAGCAAGCAGATTCTTTACTATTGAGCCACCTAGGAAGCCCTTACAAATGGGTACAGAGTATAAAAAGATGCATCATATTCTACTTTGAAAATCCAAAAAGTACTCTGTACTAACTTTATCTTTTTCTAAAAGCAATTAGTCTAGTCAAGGCTATGGTTTTTCCAGTGGTCATGTATGGATGTGAGAGTTGGACTATAAAGAAAGCTGAGCACCGAAGAATTTATGCTTTTGAACTGTGGTGTTGGAGAAGACTCTTGAGAGTCCCTTGGACTGCAAGGAGATCCAACCAGTCCATCCTAAAGGAGATCAGTCCTGGGTGTTCATTGGAAGGACTGATGTTGAAACTGAAACTCCAATACTTTCGCCACCTCATGCGAAGAGCTGACTCATTTGAAGAGACCCTGATGCTGGGAAAGATTGAGGGCAGGAAGAGAAGGGGACGACAGAGGAAGAGATGGTTGGGTGTCATACTCGATTCAATGGATGTGGGTTTGGGTGGAATCCAGGAGTTGGTGACGGACAGGGAGGCCTGGCATGCTGCGGTTCATGGGGTCGCAAAGAGTCGGACGTGACTGAGCGACTGAACTGAACTGAACTGAAAAGCAATTAGGTGTTCATGATATTTGCTTAAAGCCTAATGAATACCAATGGTTCTTTTCACTTTTGACTTTTTTTTTTTTTAATTTATCAGACAGACAAGAATTTTTTTTAATTTTATTTTATTTTTAAACTTTACAATATTGTATTAGTTTTGCCAAATATCGAAATGAATCCGCCACAGGTATACCTGTATTCCATACACACAGGCCTTCTTTGTTAAGCAAATGAATGAAACAGAAACTTCAGGAAGAAAATCACCCAAAATGCAAATTTAAATACATATACATGTGTGTGAAAAAGTATGTGTATACATATCTTGCACACACACACACACACACACACACACATATACATGAAGAAATACGATTCAGGATTTCAAAGGCTGGTAAAATAGATGGCTTTTAAGGACCTTTCAAACTTTGAAGCACAGCATTTGATGAATTGCATCTATTGTCTAAGAGTGACCAGAAATCACTGAGATCAAGTGGACATTTTCACTCATTTGATTCAATTGAGTCTGTTCTAAAAACAGATTGAAATTCAACAAATTCACTCAACTGTATGGATGCCTGCTGCACGCCAGGCTGGGTGCCAGGTAATGAGGATTCCAAGATGAAGGAAGCATATGCCCTGCCCTGGGGCATTTCATAATCTTGTAAATGAGACTGTCATGACAAACAAAATAGATGTTGTATCTATAGTATGAGAAAAATTAAGGTTCAGACATAATAGATGAAAAGATGTCCATGTAGAATTACTTTGTGTGGTAAGGAGACGTTATCAGAGAAGTTTACTTAATGCAGCACAGTAAGTAATACTTTAATTGTAATCACTGGTGTATTTCACCTCTCAGTTTAGTCAATGAAATACTCTATTTAAATTCACATCTATCAGTTTACCCATTATTTTTCCAAGGACTTGAGGATATGACCATCCTTCCTCCTCCAGTTCTGTTCAGTGTCACCTCACACTCAGTCAAAATTGTGAATAAAGCTCAATTGTGTCCTACGGCTTCCCAGGTGGCTCAGTGGTAAAAAATTCCCCTGCTAATGCAGCAGAAGCAGGAGATGCTGGTTCGATCCTCGGGTTAGGAAAATGCCCTGGAGAAGAAAATGTCAACCTGCTCCAGTATTCTTGCCTAGAGAATCCCATGGACAGAGGAGCCTGGCAGGCTACAATTCATGGGGTTGCAGAGTTAGACATGGCTGAGCAATTGAGCATTAGAAATCCCTATTTCACCATTGATTGATAGGTTAATTTCGCTGTGCCTAAATCCATATCCAGTGCCCTGTATATCTGAATATAAGCAAAGCTTCAGTCTTTTGCTTTAATCTGCTCTGAATTATTTTGATCCAAGCAACAGGGATACTGGGTGGTTTTCTCTTCCATCTATAGTTCCTTCTTGGGGACTAGACCTCTTATTCTAAGGCACCCATTTCCTTATGTCCAGATAGACTTTCTAACTTTTTCCAGCTCTCTTTAATGACAACCTTAATTCCCAGAACTCTCACCATTTGCTTTATTCCTAAAGTTATGAAATCATTCCAAAATAAAACAACATTTTCCACTTAACCTAAGCATCTCTATTTCTACTGACAGAAACGTCTGTTTAACACTCCATAGATGGGAGGGATTGGGGGCAGGAGGAAAAGGGGACGACAGAGGATAAGATGGCTGGATAGCATCACCGACTCAATGGACATGAGTTTGAGTGAACTCCGGGAGATGGTAATGGACAACGAGGCCTGGTGTGCTGTGATTCACAGGGTCGCAAAGAGTCGGACACAACTGAGAGACTGAACTGAACTTAACTGAACTGAACTGAATATCATATTGCTTCTATTTGAATGTCACACAACTTATTGGACCCATTCAAATATCAAGTTCAAGGGTACCGTGCATTCTAGGGAGTTATTAGGATGTGTTGGTTATCAAGATGCAAACAATTGAACAGTTCTAACCCTGAGTTTTCTCTTGACTTTTTTTTCCCTCTGATTTCCTTTCATGTTTCCAACATACTCAAGCATTGTGTTTGCTTGAGTAACAAGAAGAAATCCCAAGGAACTGTTTCAATCATTATCAGATAGGAAAAAAAGAATATTATTTAATAACTAATTTAAAATGTAACCTAGTAGGTCAAACTATGTTAAATAATTCCTATGTTCAATGTACTGTTAGTTTATGGATACACTAATAATACCTGAAAAAAAAAAAAAAACAAGTTGTAGACTTTGTTGTACTTATTTGATTTTGGGAAATTTGTAAATCTTGTAAACATAGATATCAAGTAGGGTGTGAACAAGGATTTTGGATGCACGGGTGGTTTGTTTTGCTTTTTGGTTACCACATCCTAATACTTAATGTGTTCTGAGCACAAATGATGTTTTGAAATTTGCATTGAGATGCTTTTTCTTAGTGAAAATATAACTAACCAAAGGAATGGAAGACACAGTGTAAAACAGTAGAAAGGACATCCAACTTTCTGGCATGAGGTTCTTTTATCTTTTCTGTTTATTCATTGATTCTTATTTATCTGGAAGTCACATATCCCTTTGGGAAGCTAGTAAGAATATAAGTTCTCTCTCCATAAAAAGTTGATATGTAGTCTCGGCAATTATTAATCATTGTCTCTTAACTTCAACCCCTTCTCTACACCCTGCATGCTGATTATGGAGCTGGGACTCAGATCACTGCATTTCTGCTCCGTCAACTGTCTTTCTGTTTGTCTCTGCCAATAAAAGGTATCAGAGGAGGCTTGCAAGGCTGGAGGAGAGAGAGACTTGTTCCTTCCTGTCTGCCTTACATGGGCTTCCCGTCTGCTTGTGTTCCTGTGAGCATCACTGCTGCATCTCCTCACCCTGGAGGCAGCAGCTATTTCTGTAGCAGCAGCTGAATGCAGTCAGCATTTTTGCCAACAGTTGCAGAATCAGCCACATCTTGTCTTCCATCCAGTAACACCATTTCAGTCCCTCCTGAAAGGTCTGAGTTTCAGCTCCCAGAGGCCCTTCCTTTAAGTTTCTAAGTTTTTGTCATTGTCCCCTTGTTTCCTGAGCATTTGGGCTCATGGTTTGTTTTTTGCTTTTTTTTAAATAGTAGCTACCTTTATGATAGATACCTTAGCGTTTTCTTTTCATCCTTTGTATTATTTAACACTTTCTTAAATCTTTCCATTCAAGTCACTGGCATGATTTTAGTCAAATAGGCTCTGGCTGATAAATATTTTCACAAAAAGAAAAATTTTTCCTTTAATTTTTCTAGGTGTCCTATATGATTGGGGACAGCATAACGACAGAGAATGATCAATGAAAATATCAGTGAAAATATAAGACATAATTGTAAATATGTAAAGCAATCATCAAGACCATTCTGTACCTATTTTGAACCCGAAATGGATTAAAAACAGAAGTGATTATTTATAGGGAAGCAGAAGATAAAAGAGAAAAAAATTGTATGATGGAAGTGGGGGAGTATTCTTGGCATATGGGCCGTAGGAACAGAGTGCAGATTTTGACCAGCTGAAGGCTAAATTATCTGAGTTAAAAAACATCTTTCAGAAAGCTTATGTTATAAATGCATGTAAGAGAATTGCAGGGAAAATTTTTTCAAAATAGCCAGGTACCTGTGGAGTCACTTTTGATATGACACAGCATTTCTTATCGTAGAAATACAGTTGTTCAAATTTAGAACTGATAGTAGATTTTCTACAAGATTCTGGCAGTAATTCCTGCACATCCATAACTGTCAGTAGAGTAATTGCATTGTCACTATTAAGAGGTGGTTATCAGCACACTGCTTTTATAACAGAGGAAATCCCATTTGTGAAATCTCAATTCTCCAAATTCTTTCATTTTTAAAGGTTGGAAAAAAAAAAAAAGCAGTCCTTTTCCTCTGAGACCCCTACTCCAATAAGGATGAGAAAATAAAATTTTGTTTTTTTCCTGTAATTCAATTTATTATTTTTTTAATTTTCTCTTTTATTTTTTTAATTTTATTTTATTTAGCTTTACAATATTGTATTGGTTTTGCCATATATCAAAATGGAGAGGGTGGGATGATTTGAGAGAATGGCATTGAAATATGTATAATATCATATATGAAACGAGTCGCCAGTCCAGGTTCAATGCACGATACTGGATGCTTGTGGCTGGTGCACTGGGACAAAATCAAATTTAACAAAACTTGAAAGTGAAAAGTTAAAGTGAAAGTCGCTCAGTCGTGTCTGACTGTTTGCGACCCCATGGACTACACAGTCTATAGAATTCTCCAGGCCAGAATACTGGAGTGGGTAGCCTTTTCCTTCTCCAGTGGATCTTCCCAACCCAGGGATTGAACCCAGGTCCACCACATTGCAGGCAGATCCTTTACCAGCTGAGCCACAAGGGAAGCCCAAGAATACTGGTGTGGGTAGCCTATCCATTCTCCAGGGGATCTTCCTGATTCAGGAATTGAACCCGGGTCTTCTGCATTGCAGGTGGATTCTTTACCAACTGAGCTATCAGGGAAGCCCTGATAAACTTGACTAAGTCAGTTAAGGAGGTAAGGGATAAATTAGTGCTAGAATTAAGAGTAGTCCAGGACACACTAACAACTGACCATTTCTCATTGTCTTTCCAAATATAATTTTATGCCTGGAGACAAGAACCATCTTTGAATCAAACCTTTTTCTGTTGCATCTTACTGTTGTTGAACGCACTCAATGGGGCAAGAAAGAACAAATTTGGAAAGCCTTATTCTGACCTTTAGCCCAGGCTACTGGGGATGGGGTTGAGTGATGAGAAGCTCCATGGGATCATCCCTGGGCAACACAGTTCAAAGTGACTGCCACTGAATGTGTTTCTGTTCCCTTAACTATTATAAAGAGGGGAAAATACACAAAAAGGAGAAATGTTTAGAAGGGAAACCCAATCAGTATAGGCATTATTGCAAAGAAAACATTTTACTCCTTCCTAGGTGATAACAGAGAGGATAATTTATTGTATTAGAGACTGGTTTATTTAATTTTCCCCCTACTGATTAGGAAACAGGTGAGATAATCACTTTTCTTATCATACCTTGCTTCCCTTCCTGTCCTCTTGGGCCAACAGCTCAGGTCTATCCCTCAGTTTAGTTCAATTCAGTTTAGTTGTTCAGTCGTGTCTGACTCTTTGTGACCCCATGGACTGCAGCATGCCAAACCTCCCTGTCCATCACCAACTCCTGGAGTTAACTCAAACTTATGTCCATCCCTAGGGAGGTCCAAGCTGTGTGGTTCAACATAATTGTCTCTAACTGCCTGTGAGTGCTGAAATTTAAGTTGATTTAATTAAACACATTTCTAAAGATGTTAGTTTCTCTATTGCAAGATTAACTTTCAAGTTCAGCAGCCACATGTGGTTAGTGGCTGCATCTGAGACAACTCAATGTCCATCATCTTAGTGTTTCAAAGAACACATCTGTCATTTCAGAAAGTTCCCCGGGACAGTGTGGACTCAAAAGCATCAACCTAGTAAACATGCAAAGTATTTTTCTTCTATTTTCCATCCCTATTAACTTAGTGTTAAAAAAAAAATGTGCTTGTAGCAAATTATTTTTTTTTCCAAATTGTTGGAAGAAAATGGAGGGACAGAAAATTTATTAATGCCTCAAGTAGCATAGGGGCTTCTCAGATGGCTCTAGTGGTAAAGAATCCACCTGCCAATGCAGGAGGTATAAGAAACACAGGTTCAGTCCCTGGGTTGGGAAGATCCCATGGAGGAGGGCATTGCAGCACACTCTAGTATTCTTGCCTGGAGAGTCTCATGGACAGAGAAAGAAGTCTGGCAGTCTACGGTCCACACCATTTCAGAATGTGAGACACGACAAAAGCAACATAGCACGCACACATACAAGTAGCATAGTCAAAGCATTTGAGCTGAAGGGTTGTACTTGAGAGTGATAGATAATGTATTTTCCAAAGCCTTAAAACAGATTTGGGAACCATTTGCAGGGACTTGCCTTATGAAGTAGTAGTGCCACCAAGTGTCGGGTGAAAGAGGTTAAATTTTTGGAAAACACTTGATAAAAATTCTGACTTAAAAGGATGAACAGAATTAACCATAGTGGCCATTAAGCTTGTATAGATAGAATCACATTTCAAAGCCTTATACATCATTATTTACTTAGTTTAGAACACAGTAAAGATGGATACAGTTAGAAATATTCTGTGCTTAATATCCTTTTTATTCCAGATAAAAGAGATAAACAGCGTAATCATTTGAAGTGGCTAATTGGTTTTCTCTTGTACTTTGGCTCCAGTATGTTTAGATACTTTGAAATGCCCAACACTGCAGTTGTGTATGGCAAGCGTTTAAGAATTTTTCAATCAGTGGCTTTGCCACTGCCTGTGATCTTCTATATCTTTCTGATTCTACTTCATTTCGCCAATCCTTACACCCTACCTTCTCTCCCTTCACACCTTGTAGATCACCATCTGTCTTTGTGGAGATTTTCATCCAAATTATGACTTGCATTTTATGATTGGGAAAGCCATAGACAGAAAAAAATGATGGTTTTCATTTTCTGTGTTGTCTTTGTCACAGACTGAGGGAGGAAAAGTCCAGGGTTTCTCCACCTCATTTATAACTGCAGCAGAAACCTAATTTTACTTGTCCTCCGTTGCCATGGCTACAAGTTTTCCGATTTCAACAGGTCAGTACAAGCTTTCAGTTTACATAAGGTCGTGGGTAATTCATCTCAGCATTGCAATAACAAAAACCCAGCTCTTCTTTCCTGTTTTAAAAGGATAATCTATCAAACCTCTGAAAGCACAATTAGTTCTGATTTCCATAATTTATTATTCTCATTCTCATTCTCTTGTTTGTGGCTTTGTGCTTATGTTTAAGTACTTCAAAATAAGAGGTGCTGGTGTATAGCAACCATTAACAGTTCTCTATACTACTAGAGATCTAAACTGGCTATTTTGCAAACAATACTCTGTTTATTTTGTGATGAATATATTCACAAAGCTTCACTTAAAAAATACAGGTCAGATGGGAGTAATTTTTGTCAAGTATTAATATATCTACTGACACATTGTTCTCATTGTTCATCAGCTATAGGCTTGTTGTTGGTTTTTGTTATACCCAATGAAAGAAAATAGTAGAAATCATAATACTAACATATTGAAGTTATGGCCAGGTGGAATTCTCCTCCTTTGAGGGCAAGAAAAGATTCTGAGTGGAGAAAACGGGGGAGAATAAATGAGAATCTTTGTAATAAGAGGGAGAGGGAAGATTATCCATTATGTGGGAGAACCAAGGTATGAATAGATTTTAAAATTATACGTGTGTGCACACATGTACACACACAATGTGTGTATATTTGTACATACATGTATGATTTTAATATATTGTGTGTACATGTAAACACACATGTATGTATACATACATTCTTTACTTACAAAAGAGATGGGTTTATATTCATATTTTTATTTGCATAAAATAGGGATCAGGTAACAAAAATTCAAACACTAAGGAGTAGTGTGGACTTTGGTGAACAAGAAGCACTAATTCACACAAAAGTGTTCAGTTGATGTTTTTCAACCTTATAGTAGCTAAGTAGGTAGTATGGCCATGTATCTCTGTATGCCAGGGGACTGACTTTTGAGTTTCATGCCTACTGTTACTTTCAAATGCATCTTGTTTTGCACTATGGATCGTATGTCCATCTTACAAACGTAACATAGCGGAGCGACCCATTTTGACCAGGGTGCCAGTTTGGAATCCCTTGTACTAAAGTCTTCCCGAAGAGTGTTAAACAAGATAAGTTAGTCAAAATTTATTCCTAAAATATAAGCATGCTGTAAAAATTAGTTCATATAAGAAATGTGATTTTTATAATAAGGGGAAGTAATATGAATATAATTGCTTTGTTGAGAAATTTTTCAAATATCCTTATAGTTGACAGCATTTGTGAATTTCTCAATTTTTCATGATGTGTGTAAGTTAGTTAAGATAGATCTTTCCTGTACATAAAGTGCTAACTTCTTCTTAACCCCCCTATCTACTGTTATTACTCCTATTTTGTCTTCTTGGGTTAATTCAGTAACTTTTGTTCCCTTTGTGGGCTGTGGTTAAAGAATTTGCTTGCCAATGCGGGAAACATAAGAGACATGGGTTCTATCCCTGGGTCAGGAAGATCCCCTGGAGGAGGAAATGGCATTCCACTCCAATGTTCTTGACTGAAGAATCCCATGGACTGAGGAGCCTGGCAGCTTAAACATATACACACACACAGACACACACACACACACACAAAATCCCACTACATAAGAACAAAGATGTTGTGGTTGAAGATATAAGAAGATATTAGATGGAAGCCTCCAAGCTGTTCTTCTTCTGCATTCCTTTGTCTGCTCTGCTTTTTGCCAAACTGGCCCCAAGAAAACTCTCTAGACCTCTAGGGCTCTGAAAACATAATCTCAAAGAAGCACCATTATGAAAGCATAATCTCAAAGAAATCTCTAATGGGAAAAATAATAGACTTTAAAGTTAGACTTTGGGACTCCATCTCAATGTTTAGAAATTTTGTGTCCATGGATGTAGCTTAAACTTGGTTACTCTTAAAATATTTGAAATGTAGAGATGGTGTGCAGAATTCATGATAAATAGTATTCCTAGTGCCTGCGGATGTTTCTCAAGATTTACAATTCTGGGCCAGCAAATTTGCCAATAGGACAGCTTAATGACAGAGCTGAACTGAATGACAGAGCTACACTTTGGCTTCTCATTTCTTCATGCATAGCATACCTTTGATAAGTTAACTCATCATTTAAGAGGGGTTGTAGCAACTAACGCTCTTTATTTCCCTCCCTACATTTGTGATTCTCACTTTGCCTGTGAATCAGAACCACTGTGGATCTTCTTTTAACTAAATAGGTCAGTTTCTACTCAAAACCTACTGATCGAGGATTCTCAATATTTGGACCAATGGATCTGATTGTAAAGCTGCACAATTGACCACTGTTAAGAACGACTGCTCTGAATTCTCTTATACAACTATTTTTTTTTTTTCTTCTTTCCAAAGTCTATGTATTCATCAGTTCCCATTCTTCCCTTAAACCTAACTTAAGATATTTATTTGTGGATGGTAAATTGGATAAGAGCACAATCTTTTGTAGCTAGCATGTCTATATGTAAGTCCTGGTGCTACCAATGATCAGCTAACTTGTAACACTAGACACTTTCCATCTTTGGGCTTCACTTGCCTCATCTGAAAAATCGGTTTATGGCAAGCAGCAAGCACGCGGTTAGATGAGTGCTTTGAACCTAGTAAATAGTTAACAACACTAATTCTCATCATCAGAATTACTTGGGTGTTCTTTTCATTTGACATCTAACCCTGAAATCAATTTTTTTTCTTCTCTTAAAAACAAAAGGAAAAAATAACAGAAGCCAAACACAGCTTTTTCTTACATTTGCATAATTTTAAATTATGACTTTTATTCTCCAGGTAATACAGATTCAAAACTTCGGAGACATTTTATCCATTTCTGTTCAGCTTTTATTAGCTATAAGGGATGCGCTCTTATTACTTTGCATCTGTAATACAGAAATATCCTGTTGACTGTGCCTGAGGTTTCAATCTCTTTAATTCCATTCTTTAAATCTCCCTCTGAATAATGTTCCTAAGTACTATATTTTATGACCATTTTACTCCCTAGGTCAAAGAACATTTAAGATGTTCTTTGGCATTCAGTGCCTATGAAACAAAACATAATCTTCTTAGTATGGACTTCAAATATAATCCTAATAAATGATCAAAGTAGAGCTAAGATAGAAGCATTGCCATTGGTGGGGAATCTGAAATTAAGATTCTTATAAAGCTGTATGTCTTGATACCTCAGGATAGTGTTAACAGGTTTCTTATGACAGCAGTGAGACATTTGTCTGTGATATATAATCAGAAACATTTTACTTTTATCTATTACTCAATCTTTGCTCACTTATGAAGTAGGTCTTTTCAACACTTCCCTAATTATTTTGTCAGTAGATATACAGACAGGTATTGTTTCTAATGTTTATAATAGTATAATATATAATGGAATATTATCCAGCCATAAAAAGAGTGAATTTTGCCATTTGACACAACATGAATGGACCTAAAGAGTATTATGCTAATCAGATAATTTAAAGAAAAATACCTTATGGCTTCATTTGCATATAAAATCTAAAATTAAAAAAAATGAATAAATACAACAAAATAGAAGCAGAGTGATAGATACAGAGAACAAACAAAGCATTGCCAGAGGGGAAGGGGAATGAGGGGAGAAAAGAAAAAGGTGAAGGAGATGAAGACCTTTGAACTTCCAGTTACAAAACAAGTGAGTCATGGGAATGAAATGTACAATGCAGAAAATACAGTCATAAACTGTCTTTTACGGTGACGTGGTAACTAGACTTATAGTGATCATTTTGAAATGTATAGAAATATTGAATCGCTATGTTATGTAACAGGAAATTAACACATTGTTTTAGCTCAATTATACTTTTAAATTAACAGGCAAATAAACACAGAAAAAGAGATCAGATTTGTGGTTACCAGAGAGAAAAGGGGGTGCATGAAGGGGGAATTCGGAGAAGGCAATGGCACCCCACTCCAGTACTCTTACCTGGAAACTCCCATGGACCGAGGAGCCTGGTAGGCTGCAGTCCATGGGGTCGCTAAGAGTTGAGCACGACTGAGCGACTTCACTTTCACTTTTCACTTTCCTGTACTGGAGAAGGAAATGGTAACCCACTCCAGCGTTCTTGCCTGGAGAATCCCACGGACGGGGGAGCCTGGTGGGCTGCCGTCTATGGGGTCGCACAGAGTCAGACACGACTGAAGCCACTTAGCAGCAGCAGAAGGGGGAATTGGATGAAGGTTATCAAAAGGTCCAAATTTGCAGTTACAAGAAAATGAGTACTAGGAATGCAATATACAATTTTATTAATATAACTAAAACTCCTGTAAGTTATACATGGAAGTTGTTAAGAAAATAGATCCTAAGAGTTCTCATCACAAGGAAAGCAAATTTTTTCTTTTTCTTCTATTTTGTATCTATATGATTTATATATACAAATTTATTATAGTAATCATTTCTTGATGTATGTTGTTAAATCATTATTTTGCACACTTTAAGCTTATACAGTACTGTCAATTATATTTCAATAAAACTGGAAGTGAAATTTTTAAAAAGAAAATCAAAAAAGACACTTAAATAGAAGTTCAATAATGAAAAGGGGGATCTGATAATTAAATTTCACACTTAAATTAGGCATTTAAAAATATTTAACAAATCTCATAAACACATCAAAATGATCAACTGATGTTGGACATTACATTTTTATTTAGGTAGTCAAGTGTTGTCAAGTAGACTTAAATTTAATGCATCACTATACATCCTAAATCAGGTAAAAATAGATATTGGCTTAAATTTTCAATCAATTGTTCCCGTAAAAGTGCTTAATTAACCAATCCAGTCCCACTGACATTATTGTTTCTCTTGCATTTACTAATAGAAACATGATCTCTATCTGAGCTATTAATTCTGATATATCAATTTTCTTGTCTCACTTCATGCAGTCTCACTCAGCCATCTCCGATTCTTGCAGCATGTTAATCAATGTGTTTTTTTTTAAATATGTGTTAATATTTTCTAGGGCCATCCTGTTGCCATAATATTTCATTTTCATAATATCTCTCCTCTTAATTGAACCTTGGATACTTTAAGAAATTTTAAAATAAAGGATTTTGCTTATCATTTTTATTAGCTATTATTAGTTTGGGAATATGATGTATTACATTATTCAATTTCTGAGTTTAAATCATTAATATCTGGTCATCTAGTCAACTCCTTTTATGTCAGTCACTCACTCAGTCAGTTCAGTCGCTCAGTCCTGTCCAGCTCTTTGTGACCCCATGAATCACAGCACGCCAGGCATCCCTGTCCATCATCAACTCCCAGAGTTCACTCAGACTCATGTCCATCAAGTCGGTGATGCCATCCAACCATCTCATCTTCTGTCATCCCCTTCTCCTTCTGCCCCCAATCCCTCCCAGCATCAGGGTCTTTTCCAATGAGTCAACTCTTCACATGAGGTGGCCAAAGTATTGGAGTTTCAGCTTCAGCATCATTCCTTCCAAAGAACTGGACTGGTTGGACCTTCTTGCACTCCAAGGGACTCTCAAGAGTCTTCTCCAACACCACAGTTCAAAAGCATCAATTCTTCAGTGCTCAGCTTTATTCACAGTCCAACTCTCACATCCATACATGACCACTGGAAAAACAATAGCCTTGACTAGATGGACCTTTGTTGGAAAAGTAATATCTCTGCTTTTCAATATGCTATCTAGGTTGGTCATAACTTTCCTTCCAAGGAGTAAGCATCTTTTAAATATCTGGTCATCTAGTCAACTCCTTTTATGTATCAAATAAATTTCATAGTTTTGTCTTATTTTGCTGAACTCCTTTCTTGTAATAGTTATGTTTTTATCTATTTGTATATTTTTATCTATTTATTTATCTGGTACTATTGTAAATAAAATATTTTTATCATAACTTCTCATTAATTATGAGTGTGTACATATACTCATGTAACACACATCTGTTAGATTGGGTGACTTTATCCTGTATATTTTAATATACTGAATTCTATCTTTCAATCACTGACTCAATGGACAGGAATTTGAGCAAACTCCAGGAGACAGCAGAGGACAGAGGAGCTTGGCATACTATAGTCCATGGGTTCACAAAGAGTCGGACATTGACTTAGCAACTGAACAACAACTTCTTCAATCAACATAACATTTAATTAAATCATGTGAACAGAAACAAAATAAGATTAATTTATTAAATGATAATGTGTAGGAAAAAATATATCTGCATTGGAAAAACTTCAGGAAATTTTTATTTAAAGCAACTCTCAATGATTGGTTGACTTTCATTATGAAATGAAAATAGAATTAATATAAGTGCATATTAAGAAAAGGATCAGATAAGTAGCTCAATATTTAAAATTTCAGGATAAATTGTGAACACAAGTTTGAAGTATCATATTTGTATAAATCAGATGTGTTACAATAAAAACTGCAATCAAACTAAATATAGAAAACTGTTAAAATCTTAAATAGTTAATTTTAAAACAAAGACCATTTGATTAAATTGCTTCTCCATCAAAGAAAATGTTCATCTGGACAAATTCTAACATATTTTTTAAAACTTAAAGGTGACATACTTCCTACATGTTCATTAATTTTAGGTGCTGTTGTTTTCAAATTGCTTAGAGCATTTGACTTAAGCTGGGTGCAAAGTATGTCACATACATTTTCAACAATGGTGGACACTAATTCTCTTCCACAGATAGTTTTCCAGAGTCCAAAACAGTTCATTGTTTCTCTGCATATCTCCTAGTGCAGGTAATTTCCTACTGATAGGCTTATAGTCACCATTTTCTGAAACCACTTCCTGAACTTGATTTCAAACACCCGTGGCGGATTCATGTTGATGTATGGCAAAACCAATACAATATTGTAAAATAATTAGCCTTCATTAAAAAAATAAATGTATATTAAAAAAACAAATACTATTGGCTGCTAAAATCCTTTCATGATACATACTGTATAAATCAATAATGATTTTAGCTAAAGATATGACATTAAGCATTCAGTTCAGTTCAGTTCAGTCGCTCAGTTGTGTCCGACTCTGCAACCCCATGAATTGCAGCATGCCAGGCCTCCCTGTCCACCACCAACTCCCGGAGTTCACTCAGACTCACGTCCATCAAGTCAGTGATGCCATCCAGCCATCTCATCCTCTGTCGTCCCCTTCTCCTCTTGCCCCCAATCCCTCCCAGCATCAGAGTTTTTTCCAATGAGTCAACTCTTCACATGAGGTGGCCAAAGTATTGGAGTTCCAGCTTTAGCATCATTCCCTCCAAAGAAATCCCAGGACTGATCTTCAGAATGGACTGGCTGGATCTCCTTGCAGTCCAAGGGACTCTCAAGAGTCTTCTCCAACACCACAGTTCAAAAGCATCAATTCTTTGGTGCTCAGCCTTCTTCACAGTCCAACTCTCACATCTATACACGACCAATGGAAAAACCATAGCCTTGACTAGATGGACCTTTGTTGGCAAAGTAATGTCTCTGCTTTTGAATATGCTAACTAGGTTGGTCATAACTTTCCTTCCAAGGAGTAAGCGTCTTTTAATTTCATGGCTGCAGTCACCATCTGCAGTGATTTTGGAGCTCCCAAAAATAAAGTCTGACACTATTTCCACTGTTTCCCCATCTATTTCCCATTAAGTGATGGGACCAGATGCCATGATCTTCGTTTTATGAATGTCGAGCTATAAGCCAACTTTTTCACTCTCCTCTTTCACTTTCATCAAGAGGCTTTTTAGTTCCTCTTCACTTTCTATCATAAGGGTGGTGTCATCTGCATATCTGAGGTTATTGATATTTCTCCCGGCAATCTTGATTCCAGCTTGTGTTTCTTCCAGTCCAGCATTTCTCATGATGTACTCTGCATATAAGTTAAATAAGCTGGGTGACAATATACAGCCTTGATGTACTCCTTTTCCTATTTGGAACCAGTCTTTTGTTCCATGTCCAGTTCTAACTGTTGCTTCCTGACATTAAACATTAATGACATTTTAATTATCTCACTTAACACCAACTGTGCTTTAACTACTGCTGGGTTGATTCAGCAACTTAACAGTGTCAACAGGATCTAATTTCTTTTCATCCTCTACTACATCATCCTGAGTGTGTTAGCTTTTTGTCCTGCTTGTTCCTCACAGTAACAAGGAAGCCCTTGCCACTCCAGATGTCTCAGTTGCATCTCCAGAACATATATGTTAGGAAGGAATAGCATCAGCAAGTTTTTGTCTCACAATATCAGTTTTTTAGACCTTTTTAAAAGATTCAATTTATGTAAACAAACAAAAAAAGAAACAAAACAAGTTCACCCATTTCTGCTTTTGGTTTGTTTACAATTAGACAGCAAAAGATTTCTTATATCAAATTGATCAGACCTTAATCACATTTTCAAAACCTGTGTGTTTGTGTGTGTCTTAGTCACTTAGTCGTGTTTCTTTGTGACCCCATGGACTATAGACCACCACGCTCCTCTCTCCATGGAATTCTCCAGGCGAGAACCCTGGAGTGGGTTGCTATTCATTTCTCCTGGGGGTCTTCCCAACCCAGGGATCAAACCCTGGTCTCCTGCACTGCAGGCAGATTCTTTACCATCTGATCCACCAGGGAACTGGAGTCAAACCCATCTCTCATTCAGATTGCTGCCTAGTTTATAGATGAGTTCAGAGTCTGTTTATTATACAAGAAGAGAATTGCCTGTTAGGTGAGCAGTCAGTTCCTGTCATCACATGTCTCTTTGTTCAGTGCTCTGGGCAGAATTTAGGCAATCCATGAAACACAGAGTCATTAAAATTTTCCCAGATCTTACTATATTTGACAAAGTTAATTCAATTTTCTTTTAACTTGAATGGTATGAGTTATGTAAGATGGAACAAAATATAAAATAAAATTTAGAGAAACTACTTAAGCATATTTGATTAGACAGGAGACAAAACTGTCAATACAAAGAGGGTGGCGTAGGAGTACTATTAGTTCAGATTTAACTAACAAAACCTCATATCTTGCCCTACTAGATGCTCACTACATCTTCTGAATTAATCCCATTGGAGGATGGGAATTCTGCCCACAGTAGACTTGTAACAGAGACTGCCTTCTCTCTTCTGCCACAGGTGGGGTTTTTCTAAAGCAGGTCCTAACCAGGATTTCCTTGGATCACATTAAACTCCAAAATAAATTCTGGAAAGATTTAAGAATTGACTAAAAGTGAATATATGCCTTAAGAAAATAACTAATATTTATGTTAATTCTTAAAATGATACCAAAAGGAAACCAGAGAGTTTTAAACTTCCAAATTTTAAGCTTTCAGTTTATTAAAAATACAAGTCTCTGAAATTCAATTTGTTAGTATCTAAAAAATAGACTACTCTATTTAATTTGATTCAAAATTCCAAATCTAAGACCTTATAATGAGAAAATAGACTCCTGTGTAACTATGCATGTGAAAATACTTATTTGCAATCTAATAATGGTGGACAAGGAGAAGGAAATGGCAACCCACTCCAGTACTCTTGCCTGGAAAATCCCATGGACAGAGGAGCCTGGTAGGCTGCATGCAGTCCATGGGGTCCCTGAGTCGGACACGACTGAGCGACTTCACTTTCACTTCTCACTTTCATGCATTGGAGAAGGAAATGGCAACCCATCCAGTGTTCTTGCCTGGAGAATCCCAGAGACAGGGGAGCCTGGTGGGCTACTGTCTGTGGGGTCGCACAGAGTCGGATTCGACTGAAGCGACTTAGCGGCAGCGGCTATGGTGGACAAATGGAGAAAGGTATGACAATAGAAACTGGTAAAGAAAAAACAGCTGCATTCATTTGCAGCAAATAAAATGATGTGCGTATTTGTTTTAATGGGAACAAACAGCTATTTTAAATGAAAATACAGTTATAACATCATCCATTTTGTGTATAAGCTTATAGGAAACTTTTGTGAAAGATGTATACAACATATCAATGATGGTTTTCCTTCCTGAAGAGATTGATTTGTATTCACAGTCCTTTTGACCTGCTGTATTTCTTCTTTTCTATGAAGAAATTTATTTCGTGACTGTTAGTAGCAGAATAAAAATAATGACAGGAGAAAAATATCCTACAAAAGAGAGCCATTGATTTAAATCCTGCCTATAAATATAGGCCATTCTGGGTGAAACTTAGGGACACCAGGCATCATATGAAGTTTCTGGAACTTAAACTAAACTAAAAGGAGGCTTTATGTAGGCCATCCAAGGTAGCACTGCCAAGTTTAAGTGCCAATGTCAATGTCAAGAAGTCAACTTTTAGGTTCATATATGGTTTGCCCTGATGTCCCCATTCTTTTTGCTCATCTTGAAGTCTTCAGTATCACTGGGCGCTTTGTTTTTGGTCGTTTGTAGCATTTACCACCAGAGAAGGCAATGGCACCCCACTCCAATACTCTTGCTTGGAAAATCCCATGGACGGAGGAGCCTGGTGAGCTGCAGTCCATGGGGTCTCTAAGAGTCGGACACCACTGAGCGACTTCACTTTCACGCATTGGAGAAGGAAATGGAAACCCACTCCAGCGTTCTTGCCTGGAGATTCCCAAGGACGGGGGAGCCTGGTAGGCTGCCGTCTATGGGGTCGCACAGAGTCGGACACAACTGAAGCGACTTAGCAGCAGCAGCAGCATTTACCACGAGTTGCAACTTATTAAAAAAGTTGAAGGATGTTAGATGGGAAAAAAATGAATGGATGAATGAAATTAAAATAGAGGGCCTTGGGAAAGAAGGATGAAAAGGGAATACAGAGAAAAATTGGTGTCTGAGACAAATAGACTTATGAGAACAGATCAAGATAAACAGTTTGTTACTGAATGAATAAAACAATAAACATCGGGCACTTCTTTTCTACAGAATCTAGTGAATTTTACATAAGAGTGTGGCAGCTTAAAGGGACTCATAAAGCGGAAAAGAAAATGACGTAACAGTATGTACTTCGAATCACATGGTAAAATAGCAGGATAAGATCATGTGAGAAATAGTAAGACATATAAAAAGCTGCAATGTAATTCATTGATATGTTCTTGTTGGTAACTATTACCTCTGAAAGCTTAATGTTTTTTAAAAGGGCAAAAGATAAGACCAAATATCTTCCAGAACACAAAGGAAATTTGTTACTAGATTAAGAAAGCAAAGCTATTATTTCAGTATATGTTTGATGAAACATGTCTTTGTATTCCTAGTTTGCAATATGATTCTTAAGAGTAGCATCACAAACTTTTGCTGAATATAATTGAAAGGATTGTCCATTTATGGTTGATCACGATGTTTCTCCTCTTCTTTAATGCTTTTTTTTGTTGTTGTTGTTCTTTGAGTCTCTTTATTTTTTTTCTTTTTTTAATTGTATTTTTTAATGTTTATTTTATTTTTAAACTTTACATAATTGTATTAGTTTTGCCAAATATCAAAATGAATCTGCCACAGGTATACCCGTGCTCCCCATGCAGTTATTGTGTTGAACTGGCTAAGATGTAAATCTTACCTTAAATTCTGGGATAACTCCAACTTTTGTCTTTATGCTTGATCTATTTTCTTTTTTTTTAATTTAAATTTATTTATTTTAATTGGAGGCTAATTACTTTACAATATTTTCTTGATAGTTCCTTTTAAAATGAGCTTAAATTCTAATATTATAACACTGGTAGTGGCAACCCACTCCAGTGTTCTTGCCTTGAGAATCCCAGGGACAGGGGAGCCTGATGGGCTGCCGTCTATGGGGTCGCACAGAGTTGGACACGACTGAAGCGACTTAGCAGCAGCAGCAGCAGTGCAAAAACACATATTTACTATAACATATTATTTTTAGAGATTTTCTTGAGACTACCAATCATGTGTGAAGAACTATCCATCAATCATTAATGAAACAAAAAGGAGTCATGTGCAATTTTTATGAAGAATATCACCATCTTCAAGTTAAATTCCAAAGAATGGCTTTGACTAAAAAAGCAAAGTGGCATTTTAACATCCACTGTCTCAGAGAGTCAAATCCTTAAATATATAGCATGTTGTAAATGCCTACTAATTTCTCAATTTTATAAAGTGTGAATGTGAAGTAACCTAAAAACCGGCAAGAAAAGCATAAAAAATATACTTATGCAAATCATAAATAAGAGAATGACTTTCACCAGGAAAAACCATTCATCATATTTTTGTATGATTTAAAGTATATTTGGTCATATATTTAAAAAGAAAACACTTTAATGTGCATCAAAGGCATTTTATTTTACATGCTTGAAAATTTAACTTTTGTTCATTTGTAAAGAGGAAAAAATTTGTGAATTCTGTAAATACTAGTATTTGTAGAATTTTTTAGGCACTCAATACTTTTCACTACTAAACTGTGAATGACTTAAATGAAAATCAGTTAATGTATCAGCTCTGAAAATATATCAATTCCTTGAAACATTCTTTCCCTTGGTTCTTTCTTTAAAATCTTAGGCCACTTCCATTGTCCTAGCTTAATTTAAAATCTGTGCCTATTAGTCCTTTGAATATTGTACAACCAATTCCTAACCCCTTGGGTTTTTACCATTCTTTCCCCCAACCCTAGTCTTCAATGTTATTTTCTCTAGGAATGAACACATTGGTGGAAATGCTTTCCTTTAATTACTGACCTTGAACTGAGGAAAGCATTAGTGAATGAGAGAAAAGCTTATGCATTTGAAATGTTGCACAGCTGTCATTTTCTTTCAGATAAATTAATGAGCATTGCTGTTTAGACACCTGGGTTATAGTTCCTGCTCTGTAGCCAACTAGCTGAGTGACATTGATCCAAGGCCACATGGGACCTCAATGCCTTCATCTCTAACATTAAAGATTTGTACTAAATTATCTCTAAGATTCTTAAATTTTTAATGGTTTTCATTATCAAATTCATTCATTTTTTAACTTCCCCTCTTTTGTCTGTCTTGGCAAAGCTGACACCTCCATTTCTGTATAAATACCCTACAGGATAATAAATAAAACTCAAATTTATAATTTTTTCCACTGGTAAATAGCACTGGGTGTGGAGGATATTGAAATTAATGAATAAAATTGCCTTTTGTATTATCTGCGGATTTCATTTATCAAAACTAATTTCTTCTTGTAATGCCAGATCTTGGCTGTAAATTATTTTATTATAGTAGATACATATAATGGCTCACTTTATGATTAGCTCCTTACCATAAAATCTAAATTAGCAATATGACAGTTGAGGTCTTTGTTTTTTATTTAGGTATTTATGAAAAAGAAAAACAAAATCTTTATGCCACCTCTTCATATAGGTGTTATCTTTGCATCCTTATGTCAGCAATTACCACATTACATGATAATTTTCTAACTTCTTCTGGTCTTCCTCAACTAGATTGAAATCCTTAATAGTAGGGACTATGTCTTATAAATCTTTGTTTCCTCAATATCTAGGGGAGTGCCTAGTTAAAATGAGGGGAGCTTAAGAAATGTTTACTAATTGGATGAGTGAAAATCTGCTTCATAGAATAACTTAATTTCACAATCATAGTCTCATTTCAAATATACATAGTGAATGAAGATGGATGAAAGCTATCATCAATGTTACAGCACCTGAGTTGGGTGAGAGCTGCAAGGATATTTATCAGATTATTAAATATTTGATCAGATAAAGTAACAAAAATATATATGAATACACATAATGTGAATACATCTGAATGCCAACTTGATGGTTTATGATTTGATATATTTATGTAAGTAAGTGCTCTTTACTAATAAAGTAATATTAATAATGATAGCATGAATCAAAATTAGAAAATGCTTACAAAGCCCTTAGTAGGTACCAGGTACTTTACTTAATATGATAGTCGCACTCTGTATTCAATTTATTATAATATGTTGGTTTTCTGCAGTGCAAGAAAATCCAGCCTACACAAATAGGTATTAGTAATTAGAAAAGATAAGTATTTCATAGCCCTTTCATATTATTTTGGGTATTTCTGTTTTGATTCTACACAAAAACTTGATGATGGTCACTTTTTAAGTTGACTTGGAATGTGGAATCTAGTCTCATCCACTAACTTTTTATTTCTCTTGTTAAAATCGGTTATTTATCTTGCATTTTTAATGGTTTTACCCGTGTGTGATTTTGTACCATCCTGAAAGGACCATTGTAAATGATTCACTGAGATATATTAATGTTCTTAACGTTGGCATATCTCGTTGCACAATATCAGAATATCTTAACAGAGGAACATTTTAAGCATGCATTGGTAAGTATCAAGCTTATATGATTGATACAAGTTTTCAGAAAAAAAAAATTCTTGGAAAGTTGAATGTTATTATAGTCAAAAGATAATATCAGTTTTCCCTGAAATGACAAACTCACTTCATTAATTTTTGAGAAAACATCTACTGTGAAAATATACAAGTGTGAGTAACTATAGTTTGTCACAGAAAAATGATATTCCATGAAGAAAGCAGCTAGTTCAGGCCACAAAGCAAACAGTAGATGATTTTCCTCCAGCCAGCCATGTATATTAGGATGCAGAGGGCTGTACACCTACTTCCTATTTTTGCACATAGAATATTAGAATTAAGCATACTGAGATGTAGAGATTTAATCAAATCCGTAACTTTTCTGTATCATCAATAGAATACTTATGTGAAACATTATTATTATTGTTAGTTAATCTGTGACAGTGGAGAATGCAATGACGGTTAGTTTAGATTTTGATCCTGCATTTTGATTTATGGTTACGGTGCCGGAAATTTTACCCACTGATGTGTTCATATGATCAGTGCAAATATGTCCAGTTCAGTGAAATGTGGAAATACCACATAATATTGCTATGGAAGAGTTTTGATATTGGGTATATCTTGAGAAAATTCAAGTGTTTGAGAAGTGCTGGTCAAGTGATTAATCAAAATCACATGAGTGAAAATGTTGGTTAAGAATATACACTTGGATTTAAATGCCAGCCCTATGTCTTGATAATTGTGTGATAATGGGTTAATTTCTTCAAGAATCTAATTTGCAAAATGAGGATGAGTGTTAACTCTATGTGTTGTGTAAGTTGGAGTAGGAAATGGCAACCCACTCCAGTATTCTTGCCTGGAGAATCCCATGGATAGGAGGAGCCCCATCCCTAAGAGTTAGATACAATTGAGCATTATGTATCTGGCTTTTGAAATCTTTGCATTAATTGAACTATACCTGATATATAACATTGTGTTAGTTTCAGGTATACAGCGTAATGATTCAGTATCTGAAAGCTGGAGGTGTCGGCCAGCATAGGGGTTTGCCTGATAGGTGGTGTGAGCCAGACTCTTTGCTGATGAGTCCAGGATGTGGGGGCACTTGGATATGTCTCATTCTAGGACTCCTCTGATGGCATGCTGAGCTCCTAAGATCCTGGGAGGTCAGGCTTCCTCTGGAAGGGTAGTTGGGACTTCAGCACCTGGGACCTGATTCTATTGTTCTCTGAGCTGCCCTAGATGCCCAGCACAGCCCAGCCCATCCTCTTCCTGCTCTTCCATCAAGACCCACACTAACTCCCTGCACACATCCTCAGGGCCACAACTGGATCCTGTTTGCCTTTTTAGAAAACCCCACACTTCATCCACCTGGATCAGGCTCTCACTCTGTTTCCCAAAACGGACCACAAAACATAAAACATAAAAACAAAAAAGATAAAAACAGAAATCTTAATATATTTTTATGATGAAGAAATCCTCTGGTGGGGGCTTCCTTGGTGGCTCGGTGGTAAAAATTCCACCTGTCAATGCAGGGGACACAGGTTGCAGCCCTGATCTGGGTGGATCTCACATGCCAGGAGTAACGAAGCCCCTGTGCCACAATAAGAACTACTGGAATGAGAAGCCCATGCACTGCAACTAGAGAGTAGCCCCTGCTTGGTGGAACTAGAGAAAAGTCCATGCAGCAAAGAAGATTCAGCACAGCCAAAAATAATAAATTAATAAAATCATAAAAAAGAAATCCTCTGGTTATAGAAGTGTCCTTGGGGAGGAGCAAAGACTGCCTTTCTATACAGTAGCTGGAAATGCTAGACTTTTGTTTTCCTAGCTTCTGAAGTTTGCTTAAACATGTCCATTGAGTCAGTGATGCCTTCCAACCATCTCATCCTCTGAAGCCCCCTTCTCTTCCTACCCTCAATCTTTCCCAGCATCAGGATCTTTTGCAATGAGTTGGCTCTTCATTCACTTGATCTCCCTTTCAGCTAGACCAGAGACATCTAATCTATACTCTTCTGATCAATTTAACTATTCCAGATGTGGACTGTGCAGATAGTGATGGCAGAAAGGAAGTGGAGAGCTCACTCTGGGATAGGAGATGTGGTGCTAGTGAAACACAGGTAGAGTTCCTGGTACAGAAGGGAAGGACTTGTATGCTGATATGGGTAGAAGTTGCAAAAGATGTATAATTGTAGCTTCTAGTGCTTGACTACAGCAATTATGTCTTCATCAATGAGTTCTGCTCATGGTTTGGGAAATTATTCTTGAAAGCTTAGGCCCTGAGTCTGCTCTCCAGCTTTCCCAGCAATTCAGAAAACTGCTGGGCATCCTTAAATGGTGTCTGCAGCTGTTGTTTGTATTCAAAATCCTAGGGAATAAACCAAGTCCTAATGCTGTGAACTTAAATGAGATAAGCTATGTAGCAAACTTGGAAAAATTCCTGATTCATAAATAAATGAATACATAAGTACATGTTAAGTACCTAAAGATGGGTTCCATATTCCTTTCCTTTCCTATATGTTTTTCCAATACACTGCACTGCTTCTATCAAAGCAAATGAAAACATGGGTAAGATAGATGAATACTTATTCTGTTTGTATTTAGTGGCTTTTACACAGAATAATTTCCAACAGTAGGCATCCATATAGGAGTACATAGGCTTCCTGGTGGCTTGGATGGTAAAAAATCTGCCTGCAATACAGAAGACCTAGGTTTGATCCCTGGGTCAGGAAGATACCCTAGAGAAGAGAATGCCTACCCACTCCAGTATTCTTGCCTGGAGAATGCCATGGAAGGAGGAGCCTGGTGGGCTGCAGTCCATGTGTTTGCAAAGAGTCGGATATGACTGAGCGACTAACACTTTCAACTTAAATTATCTGGAATAGGGATGCCTAGAGTTTAAATATTATAGTAAGTAGGCAGGAAAATAATTAATGGTTCAAAAACACCGATGAGAAAATAAGTTATCTTTGTTTTGACTATGGATATAAAAAAAAAAAAGTCTAGCCACTGCTACTACAAAAGTAAAGAGATGCAGGATAGTGTAGCAAAGAAAGGAAAAATTTGGCCAAATGTTAAAAAAATAAAAATAATGATTAAGGAGGAAAAATGGAAAAGAGCCAAGAAATGCAGAAGTGCTATTTCTCTGGCCTTAGTCCACCAGTCTGTGTGTAAATCTTCCTGGAGTGCTGGCCCTTGTCATTGCATATGTCTAGTTTCCCACAGATAGATGGCTCTCAAATTTTATACTTTTGACCTTCAAGCCGTCTGTTGTTGCTGTTGTTCAGTTGCTAAGTTGTGTTCCACTCTCTGTGATCCCATGAACCGTGTAGCATGCCAGGCTTCCCTGTCCTTCACTGTCTCCCAGAGTTTGCTCAGCAACCCACTCCAGTATTCTTGCCTGGAGAATCCCATGGACAGAGGAGCCTGGTAGGCTACAGTCCAGAGGGTCGCAAAGAGTCAGACACGACTGAGCAACTTCACTTTCACTTTTCTTATGTCCATTGAGTCAGTGATGCTAGTATATTAAACACTGGCACTCAACGTGTTTTTAATAAGCATATTCAGACTACTTGGATCGATCTGTTGGAGACCTGCTCTAACAGTTAACAGTTCCATTTGAGAGTTCTGCCATTTTAGAAGAGTGAGGTTTCTGCAATCCCATATTTCACTATTTCATTATTGTCATTTCTTCCCAGTTTCTCTGTAGTCTAGTGTTTTTGCAAAATCCTTCAAGAATATCCAAGGGTTGGGGGGGATATCCAAGGAGGACACAGAGAAAATGACTGAGATTCCATTTACATCCAGAGTACCTGTTGTCTCTCCAGATCAGGTCCGGATTGAAGAATATGTTCTACTAAAATGTTGCAACAATATTTTATCATGTTGTCTTTACTATCTTTTGAAAATCAAAGAGTGACAAAACAATAAAAATTGAAAAGTGACTCACAAATTGACATTCAACTGAGAAAACTTGGGAATCATTTAACCTGACAAAAACAGGGAGATTTTATTCTTAGTAAAACAATCGATAGGTTTAAACTGCTGAACAGTTTTCAATTGCCAAGGAAATGTATCATATTAAAGAATGTGTTCAAAAAAAAAAATAATGTGTTCAAACCTTGGAAATGTTTTGACACTATTTGGACATAAATTTCAAGTGTGATTAGAATCTTAATATTATAGCATTTTTACCTCATTGAGAGCCAAAATTATTTTCATAACTCTTAAGGTTTTTTGGACTTTGAAGTTAGTTCATATTTCCAGCTAAAGCTGAAGCTCCAATACTTTGGCCATTTGATATAAATAACCGACTCATTGGAAAAGACCCTGATGCTGGGAAAGATTGAAGGAAGGAGGAGAAGTGTTGACAGAGGACAAAATGGTTGGATGGTATCACTGACTCAATGGACATGAGTTTGAGCAAACTCCAGGAGATGGTGAAGGACAGGGAAACCTGGGGTGTTGCTGTTCATGGGGTCTCAAAGAGTTAGACATGACTGAGTGATTGAACAACAAACAGCAACATGTTTTCGGAAAGTAGTCATTTAAAAATGGAGAACACACAGTGCTAATTTTTACTTCTTTGGTGGGTGCCACTGCCTACATTGCATAGTCTGCCGTCCTGTGTTAGTGGGATAGTATTTCTCTCTCTCTCTCTTTTTTAATATTTTATTTTAAAAGCTAACAAATCCTTACCTCATAGACTACATTCAGTGAAAGTTCTTAAGGTAAAATAAATTTAAAGGTAAGATGGGTCCTGAGAGTATCATATGCTATAATTCAACAATTAAGTTGTCCCCAAAGAACCACTAATCAAAAGCCTTAAATATGTAAGGTCACTTCACTAGGACTTTCAGTAGCTGATATGAAAATTAGTGGGGAAGTACGCATTTTGGAAGCTAGAGGTATGGACTGGGAACACATATTATGAATTTAGATAGGACTGAGAGCAAATTCTCCATGCTACCTCTTAAACTTTGGGCAATTTCCATAAAATCACCAAGATTCTCTTTCAAATCATAAAATGTGAATAATGTTATCTATAACAGATTGGGATTGTTCCTTCCAAAGGCAACTTGCTTCAAATTTAGATATTTGTACTCATAAGGTTTTTCCATAATTTAACTTCATGATTACTCTGTCATTTAATTTATCACGAGTACATTCACTACATGAAACATATATTTAGCTGTATGATTGAGTTACTCATTTTTTGCTTGCTATAAATGAAGTTGCTCAGTTGTATCTGACTCTTTGTGACCCCATGGACTGCAGCCTGCCATCTTCCTCTGTCCATGGGATTTTCCAGGCAAGAATACTAGAGTGGGGTGCCATTTCCTTCTCCATGGGATCTTCCCAACCCAGGGATCAAACCCAGGTCTCCCGCATTGCAGGCAGACTCCTTACCATCCTAGCTACCAGGGAAGTCTTGCATGCTATACTTCAAAGGAAAGAAGAGTTTTACTTGTCATTTAACTCTTCTTTCCTTTGCTCAAACCTAGTTCCAATCCCAATCTTCAAGTGATTTCAATTTTAAACATTTCTGTTATGTTTTTCTAGCATTTCTCTTCCTAAGCATAAATAGTATGCTTCTGTCTTTATTTTGTGATTAATCAAGTTAACATACTTAATCTGAGTTCTTCTCTTGGTTGAATTTGTTGATCCACTTGATGTACTTGATTCTTTATTTTCTTTATTCATCAACATTAGACTTTGTGTCGTGTCTTGCCCCTATGTTAGATACGAGTCATCTCTTTTTCTCCTTCTTCCAACTCCTGTCTGCCATTCCATTATTTTTATACTGCCAAGCTTTAAAATATTCTGTTCTACAGCTATAGCTTTCTGTGGTTGTCAATCTAGTTAATCAATTTATAGATTAAGCCTGAAAAATGGATGCACACTGGACACTTCTCACAGTATAGGAACTTTCATTTTGTAGCATTCTTTGTTTTCTGTTAGATAATGAGCTTCCTGAGATCAGAAATCATCCACTTATATTTTAATTAAATTCTGATTATTTGACACAGTTATTGGTTTCTACAAAGCACTGAAACAGATCCTAGGATGGCAGTCAGTGTCAGTAAGGTAAGCAGTAGGGCACAAGGCCATGACTGTGGGATAATTTAGGGTTTTTAATCCTGTATGCACCAGCAAAAACAGAGCAGGGAACTGGTCTTTAGAGAATGGGGTTATTCAATAGTTTTTAAGTCAGAGTGTTGTTAATGGGCAATAAGGTAGGGCCAAGTGACTCAGGAGGTGCTAGTGGTAAAGAACTCACCTCCCAACGCAAGAGATGTAGGTTCTATTCCTGGGTCAGGAAGATCCCCTGGAGAAGGGCATGGCAATTCACTCCAGTATTCTTGTGTGCAGAATCCCATGGACAGAGGAGCCTGTCGGGCTAAAGTCCATAGGGTCACAAAGAGTCGGATACAACTGTAGCGATTTAGCCTGCAAGTGACTGGAATTGATGTGATGGATGGTTCACAAAGGAAGTTTGTTTCCAAGGCAATGTAGAGAGAGGATAGTATCAGGCATGGATGCCACATATGATCAGACACAGCAGCAATGTGGACAGATGCTGGGGCTCATAATCAAGCTGAATCATTGCTCTAATTCTCCTTGTTATAAGTGGGAGTGACCAAGAGCTTAATTTGGAGATGAAGTTGAAGCCACTCAGCTGTCAGGAATATAGGGGTAAGGCGAACCATTGATGAGAAAGTGATTTTTTTCTCTTTAGAATAAAAAACACATTCTATTTTAGTGTTGATAATATCCTACAACTGGTGTACACAGAAAGGTTTCACTTAAAAATATTACTCTAATATAAAAATTGTTGCAGTGCTAAATAGGCATATGTGTGTGTGTGTGCACATGCGCATGTGCATGCATATGTGTGCACTCAGCCATCTCTGACTTTTTGCAACTCTATGGACTGTAGCCTTCCAGGCTCCTCTGTCCATGGCATTTTCCCAGCAAGAATACTGGTGAAAGTGAATATAGGAGTGGGTTGCTATTTTCTTCTCTAGGGGATTTTCCCAACCTAGATATTGAACTCAGGTCTACCGCACTGCAGGCAGACTCTACCCTCTGAGCCACAAGGGAATCCCATCAGTGGCATAGGATATGGCAAAAAGGAGCCTAGGAGAGGACATTCTATCACCCACTATATGAGTCACAGGTCAATTTCTGGGCCCAGAAGGAAGGTTTGACCATGCCTAAAGTACATGTGCTTGGGGAAGGAGAAAGCTGTTCCCTAAAGGAAAGTCAAGATGCTGCGACCAGAAGGAAGTAGATGGATCTTGGACCACTACCCAAACTCACAGATGTCCCTTTCATGGAATACATATCCTGAAGTTAGAATTTGGCTCTCAACCATTTAATAATGACTTTAATAATGTAGAATTGATGGTAATACAGATATGTTGTCTATGAAAGTACAAATTAATATATACCTTCTTTCTGTCAGTATAGAAATAAACATTCTTTTCATCAGTGTAGAAATTCCTTAGCATAGTTAAGCAATTTGCCAAAAGTCAAACATCTTTTAAGTGGCAAAGCCAGAGTTTAAGCCCAATATTATCTGATGTCAATAATAGCATAATAATAATTTCAGGTAAAGATATATATTACTTAAATATTTATTTTGAACATTCTCAATGTTTTATTTTAGCCAGTTACAAAGAAATCTGTGCATCAATCTTCTTTATTTGCTGAGCTGGATAACCTTAAACCACCTTTACTAGGCAACCCTTTTTACCTGAACTAAGTTATGATTAATATATGAAACTTTATTCGAATGCAAAACTGATAAAACTGACCAAGCAGTTTCTGTGCTGTGGACATTGGTTAAAGGCATAGACTACATCCAAATCCATACTTTGTCACCTACCAGCCGTGGTGATCTTGGGCAAGTTACTTGCCTTCTCTGTTCTTCACTTCCCTAGCTTGTAAAATGAGGCTAATTTATAACTGTATTTACCTCACAAAAATGTTGTGAGAATTAACAAAATGTAATATGTGTAAAGTGCTTAGTCTAGTATCTGGGACCAAGCAAGTGCCAGATTTTATTAGGCTTTCTTATAATTAATGCTTTGATAAAAGTAAATATTGAGCACATTTTCATTCTCAAGGTCTAAATATAAGATTTACAAATACTATGACAAAAATTCTAAAAAAATATATATCTTCTTTTCATCAGTGTAAAAATTCCTTAGCAAAGTTAAGCAATTTGCCAGAAGTCAAACATCTTTTAAATGGCAACAGGTTTTATAGCCAATATTATCTGACGTGAAACTCTGTGGTCTTAGAAATTATAATATTCTGTCTCTGAAATAAAGAATATAGTGTGATGATCTTTATCAAGTACTCTGGGAGACAGAGATATATTCTAGCCACCTTAGTATTGCATTCCTTAATCTAATTTTTCACAGAATTATTTTTTCTTGAAACAATAAAAATAATTCCAAACTAAAGGAGTGATATTTGAAAAAGTTCAGATATTTGATGATACAAAATCAAAAAATCCTAGTGCATGATAAAACATCAAACAGTAAAAGGACATTGACATATCACCAGTGTTCACTGCTTGGTGGTAAGAGTATTTCTTTTTTATCAATGTGTTTTTCCAATCATGAGAGGAAGTAACAAATAATTGAAAAAGAATTTAGTTGAGAGAGCAGGAAGGCCATGGAGGTGTGTGGCCATCACTAGTACTAGAAGGCTGCCATGCATACCCAAGGGAAGCCTTTCACTTGAGAGTCCATAAATTTGCTGTATACTTGCCAGAGTCATGAATATGAGTCATATTCTTAGGATCCCAGCCAATCACTTCAGGAAAGAAAAACTTCACCATTTAATGCAAAAGCATCCTTTATAATCATTGTCGGAAGCTTTCTCCTTTTGGAGCTTCTAAATTCTTCCATGGCTACTTGAGGTGCTAGCTCACATACAGGAAATGTTTTAAATGCAAGAGTGCTGTGAATTTCTATTGGCAGGATATGTAAATCTCTCTCTCAAACACACACACACACACACACACACACACACACGCAAAATGATGGGGTGGAGAGTGGACAGCTTGGCAGATCAGAACAGCTTGTATGGGGGTGGCCTCACATTTCAAGTCAAGGCTGCTCAAGTGGTGAAGATGACAAATGGGGAAAACAGATTGTGAAATCTGAGCTCAAGAGAGAAGAATCTTTCATAAAGGGAATAAAATCAAGTATCCAGCTTATGGTTTCCGGCTTGGAAAGAACATTGAAGATTAATTATTCCAATATTTTCATTTCAAAAATTAGAGAAAAAGATGAAGTTAAATGACTTCTTCAAAGTTACACTGAAGAGAAAGGGCTAAAGTTTAGGTCTCTAGCATGAGAGACTTCTCTCTACTATTTCATTTGGCCCCACCAAATTTAAATATGAAACAAGCAAACTCTTGCAAAATCATGCTTCTTTAGTAGGTGGGATTAAAAGGAAGAAGGACTTTAACATTTACTTTTTTATATATAAAAGAAAGAATATTTAAATTCCTAGATTTTTATCCAAAAAATTATATCTGTTAGTATTTGTACTTTTGTCTATCTTGATGGCAACCAAGTGTGATGTAGTGATGTTTTCTTATAAAATAAATATTCAAAAATCAAGAATATTTTGTCTAATTTGGAGTAGAATTCAGGAGTCTTGCAGTTGTGTAAAGATTTTTCCCTTTCAATTGTATAGATACTATGATAGTAAGTGTAGCATTAGTAGATATTGTAGGGTTTATTAGTAGATACAATGACGGCCTTAGTAGATATAGTACTGTTAGTATATGTTGTAGTGTTAGCAGACATCACAATGTCAGACACTGTACTGTTAGTAGGTATTATAGTGTTAGTCATTACTGTAGAGTTGGCAGATACAGTATTCTTAATAGATACAGTATTGTTAGAAGATGCAGCAGTGTTAGTAGATATAGTAGTTTTAGTAGATACTGTAGTGGTACTAGATTACAAGTAGATATGTAATGTTAGTAGATATGGAGATAATGATAGTGTTATTAGATATGATTACATTAGGAGTACTGCAGTTTGCTAAAGTACAGTATTTAGCAAATACTGTCGTGGTAGTAATACTGTAGTGGTAGATGGTTCTGTAGTGGTAGAAGGTTCTGTAGTGTTCTGCCTTATCAGCCCATGGTGACTCTCAGCTGATACCTTACTGGGAAGTGCTAGCTGTTACAGGTAATTATCTCCCAGGACCAGCTAACATAAGGACACAATGGCCCCACCACGCTTTCAAAGGACACTTCAGTTCCAGAACTTGTTCTAGGATCAACTGAGACCTCATTCAACACTGCACTGAGAATCAGCAACTCCCTCTTCTACATTCCCAATACACGTCTCCCTTGAGAGCAATCCCCAACACAATCTCTTTCTCAGAGACTGTTTCCAGAGAAGCCCTTCTAGCATAGTGGACACCAGGATGGCTCTAAGAAGTCAGACATAAATTGGAATTTTACCGACACAATGTTGACTAACCAGCAATGGGGACCCCGTTAGTGAGAGCAGAGGAACATTGGAAAGTTGCACAGCTTGTTGCAATTATGCAATTGTTAAAATGTTCACCAGCAGAGAACTGGGATGGGACACTGATAGAAAGAGATGCTGGCATAATACCTCTGGCCCCAGAGAACAAGGAGGAAAAATGTCACTATCAGATCAGATCAGATCAGATCAGTCGCTCAGTCATGTCCGACTCTGTAACTCCATGAATTGCAGCACGCCAGGCCTCCCTGTCCATCACAAACTCCTAGAGTTCACTCAGACTCACGTCCATCGAGTCAGTGATGCCATCCAGTCATCTCATCCTCTGTCGTCCCCTTCTCCTCTTGCCCCCAATCCCTCCCAGCATCAGAGTTTTTTCCAGTGAGTCAACTCTTCACATGAGGTGACCAAAGTACTGGAGTTTCAGCTTTAGCATCATTCCTTCCAAAGAAATCCCAGGGCTCATCTCCTTCAGAATGGACTGGTTGGATCTCCTTGCAGTCCAAGGGACTCTCAAGAGTCTTCTCCAACACCACACTTCAAAAGCATCAATTCTTCGGCGCTCAGCCTTCTTCACAGTCCAACTCTCACATCCATATATGACCACAGGAAAAACCATAGCCTTGACTGGATGAAACTTTGTTGGCAAAATAATGTCTCTGCTTTTGAATATGCTATCTAGGTAGGTCATAACTTTCCTTCCAAGGAGCAAGCGTCTTTTAATTTCATGGCTGCAGTCACCATCTGCAGTGATTTTGGAGCCCAGAAAAATAAAGTCTGACACTGTTTCCCCTATTTCCCCATCTATTTCCCATGAAGTGATGGGACCGGATGCCATGATCTTCATTTTCTGAATGTTGAGCTTTAAGCCAACTTTTTCACTCCCCACTTTCACTTTCATCAAGTGGCTTTTTAGTTCCTCTTCACTTTCTGCCATAAGGGTGGTATCATCTGCATATCTGAGGTTATTGATATTTCTCCCGGCAATCTTGATTCCAGCTTGTGTTTCTTCCAGTCCAGCGTTTCTCATGATGTACTCTGCATATAAGTTAAATAAGCAGGGTGACAATATACAGCTTTGACGTACTCCTTTTCCTATTTGGAACCAGTCTGTTGTTCCATGTCCAGTTCTAACTGTTGCTTCCTGACCTGCATACAAATTTCTCAAGAGGCAGATCAGGTGGTCTGGTATTCCCATCTCTTTTAGAATTTTCCACAGTTGATTGTGATCCACACAAAGGCTTTGGCATAGTCAATAAAGCAGAAACATATGTTTTTCTGGAACTCTCTTTCTTTTTCCATGATCCAGAGGATGTTGGCAATTTGATTTCTGGTTCCTCTGCCTTTTCTAAAACCAGCTCGAACATCTGGAAGTTCACGGTTCACATATTGCTGAAGCCTGGCTTGGAGAATTTTGAGCATTACTTTACTAGCTTGTGAGATGAGTGCAATTGTGTGGTAGTTTGAGCATTCTTTGGCATTGCCTTTCTTTGGGATTGGAATGAAAACTGACCTTTTCCAGTCCTGTGGCCACTGCTGAGTTTTCCAAATTTGCTGGCATATTGAGTGCAGCACTTTCACGGCATCATCTTTCAGGATTTGAAATAGCTCAACTGGAATTCCATCACTTCCACTAGCTTTGTTTGTAGTGATGCTTTCTAAGGCCCACTTGACTTCACATTCCAGTATGTCTGGCTCTAGGTCAGTGATCACTCCATTGTGATTATCTGGGTTGTGAAGATCTTTTTTGTACAGTTCTTCTGTGTATTCTTGCCATCTCTTCTTAATATCTTCTGCTTCTGTTAGGTCCATACCATTTCTGTCCTTTATCGAGCCCATCTTTGCATGAAATGTTCCTTTGGTATCTCTGATTTTCTTGAAGAGATCCCTAATCTTTCCCATTCTGTTGTTTTCCTCTATTTCTTTGCATTGATCGCTGAAGAAGGCTTTCTTATCTCTTCTAGCTATTCTTTGGAACTCTGCATTCAGATGTTAATATCCTTCCTTTTCTCCTTTGCTTTTCGCTTCTCTTCTTTACACAGCTATTTGTAAGGCCTCCCCAGACAGCCATTTTGCTTTTTTGCATATCTTTTCCATGGGGATGGTCTTGATCCCTGTCTCCTGTACAATGTCACAAACCTAGGACCATTAAATAGAGTAGCTCTTGGATTCCCTGAAAAGTGATCTGAAGGTAGAATTTCTAAAATGGTCAGCCAGAAATGTCCAGTCTTAATCCCAAAAACCTATGAAAAGATATCATTTCCATGATTATATTATATGGCACAGTTGAGTCGATAAGACAAGGAGACAATTTAAACGGACCTGACCTAATGCAGATGACACCACCCTTATGGCAGAAAGTGAAGTACTAAAGAGCCTCTTGATGAAAGTGAGAGGAGAGTGAAAAAGTTGGCTTAAAGCTCAACATTCAGAAAACTAAGATCATGGCATCTGGTCCCATCACTTCATGGCAAATAGATGGGGAAACAGTGGAAACAGTGACTGACTTTATTTTTCTGGACTCTAAGATTGCTGCAGATGGTGATTGCAGCCATGAAATTAAAAGGCGCTTGCTCCTTGGAAGGAAAGTTATGACCAACCTAGAAAGCTTATTAAAAAGCAGAGACATTACTTGGTCAACAAAGGTCCGTCTAGTCAAGGCTATGGTTTTTCCAGTGGTCATGTATGGATATGAGAGTTGGACTATAAAGAAAGCTGAGCACTGAAGAACTGATGTTTTTGAACTGTGGTGTTTGAAGAGAAGACTTCAAGAGAATACTCTTGAGAGTCCCTTGGACTGCAAAGAGATCCAACCAGTCCATCCTATAGGAGATCAGTCCTGGGGGTTCATTGGAAGCATTGATGTTGAAGGTGAAACTCCAGTATTTTGGCCACCTGATATGAAGAGCTGACTCATCTGAAAAGACCGTGATGCTGGGAAAGATTGAGGGCAAGAGGAGAATGGGATGACAGAGGATTAAATTCTTGGATGGCCTCACCAACTCTATGGACATGGATTTGGGTGGACTCTGGGAGTTGGTGATGGACAGGGAGGCCTGGTGTGCTGTGGTTCATGGGGTCACATAGAGTTGGACAAGACTGAGCAACTGAACTGAACTGAACTGATCTAATTACAGTAGCCATTAAAGCAGTTTCTGATTACAAAATAAGAAGTCAGGGAGACTTGAAGCTAGAAAAGGTCTTGTGCCATTGCTTGCTTTGAAGATAGATGTGGCCACAACAGCATGAAGGTAGGCAGTCTTAGAAAGCTAGGAGAGTCTTCTAGCTGACAACCAGCAAGGGAATAACAGTCTTAGTCCTACAATAAAATTAGCTGATATTTGCCAAAAATTTGTGTGAGCTTGCAAGCAGAATTTTCCCCCACAGCCTCCAGCTCAGCTCACATAGTGATTTTGGCCTTCTAAGGCCCTAAGCTGAGAACCCAGTCAAGACCACCAGACATTGGACCCATAGCTGTAATAAATGGGTGTTGTTTTAGCATGCAAAGTTTGTGACAACTTGCTACAGCGATGATAGAAAATTAATACAATAGATACCAAGAATCTCAAGGTGTTGTGTTTAATCATCAATTTTACTTTAGGCAAATGTGTCGGCTTTCTCCATATTTTTCATTATCAATAATTCAAGCACACAAATTCACAGATCCCTTTGCGTCTGTATCTCATATGCGATTCCCTCTATTTGATATTACAGGCAATTTTTCAAAAAATAAATTTCCATAAATGTTAAATCCTGCTTCATCTATAGCTCCCCTCCCCACTCACAGGTGGATCAGACTAATAATTGTGTAATGTGTGTTCAGTAGATCAGTCATGCCTGACTCTTTGTGACCCCATGGACTGTAGCCTGCCAGGCTCCTCTGTCTTGGATACTGGGGTAGGTTGCCATTTCCTTCTCCAAGGGGTCTTCCCAACCCAGGGATCACACCTAGTCTCTTGCACTGGCAGGTGAATTCTTTACCACTAGCACCTCTTCTATTAACTGGACCTAAATGAAATCTTCCTGCATCAGAATTTTAGGTTTATAGATCAAATTCCATCTCTCTGTTTTCCAGAATGTGCTATGTGTTTCTTGTAGGTATGACAATGCAAAATAGGAATATTATTCCATAGAGTTGCAGGTGTGTGTTCCATTGCTTCCATAGACTTAATAGAGCTGACCTTATGCACACAATGATAAAATTCTGCTTTTAAGTTATTTGAGTGTCAGGGACCTATTCTGATAAGCATCCAGGGCCTGTTTGAAGCAATGAGCTCCTTAAGCGTTTCAGAGACAGATGTCTGAAAATCATTTCCAAACCCTCTAACATAGCCTGAATCCTAATGACACATTTGAATCAGCAGACATATGTAAATTCTGCTTCAGTTAAAGGAATATGACTTGAAATGAAAGTGAGTAAATGGTCTAACACTGCAAAAAGGATTACGTTTTCATTATGAAGTCTACTAAACCTTATATATAGGAAGAAATCTATTTTTCTTTTTGTTGTCAAGGAGTCAGACTATATTTAAAAACTTTGTTTTTATAGGAATGTTATTGATTAGACATTTTTAACCTGTCTACAGACTTTTCTTTTGTTCCATACATTAAATTGAAGCATGTATAATGTCATATATGAAACAAAATGCCAGTCCAAGTTCAATGCATGCTACTGGATGCTTGGGGCTGGTGCACTGGGACGACCCAGAGGGATGGTACGGGGTGGGAGTAGGGAGGGAGGTTCAGGATGGGGAACATGTGTACACCCGTGGAGGATTCATGTTGATGTAGGGCAAAACCAATACAATATTTAAAGTAATTAACCTCCAATTAAAATAAATAAATTTATATTAAAAAAATGCTTAGTGACTTTGCTTTAGAATGAACTGGTCATATTCAGGCCAATCGGTTTCGCTGGCTGTGACAGCACTGCCTTGATTCTCGGAAATATACAGGACCACTATCTGTTAGAGCAGTCTTTGACAAGTTAAAAATAATGTTCAGAATTAAATGCAAAAACACTGCTTCTAATCATATGCAAATTGCTATTGGAGTGTCACAGATGACTTCTTACCAATATCAGGCAATTCTGCTAAGTCACTTTAGTCGTGTCCGACTCTGTGTGACCCCATTAACGGCAGCCCACAAGGCTCCCCTGTCCCTGGGATTCTCCAGGCAAGAACACTGGAGTGGGTTGCCATTTCCTTCTCCAATGCATGAAAGTGAAAAGTGAAAGTGAAGTCGCTCAGTAGTGTCCAACCCTCAGCGACCCCATGGACTGCAGCCTTCTAGGCTCCTCTGTCCATGGGATTTTCCAGGCAAGAGTACTGGAGTGTGGTGCCATTGCCTTCTCCAATCAGGGAATTCTAGCTAAGGTTATTAAAAGAAGATCTACCATGATATATAGACAATGTATGTATACATATTTCTTTAACTGTATATATATATATATATATATATGTGTGTGTGTGTGTGTAGGTCTATATATTTCTTTAACTGTTTACCATATCACAACAGAATTACATATATTAATTAGAACTATTAATTGAGACATTTTAAACACTTTGATAGGACACAAAATCTACTTTTTGAATAATGTAATATCTTATTTCCTTCACCAAATTCCTGTGGGTCAAAGGCTTTATTTGGATATTCTATTTTTCTATAGTGTATATATATATTTTTCAGTTATCTTTTTAATATGACTGGTTATTATGAACAGTTGTTCAATACATTTTAAAATTAAAAAAAAAACTTACAATATTGCATTGGTTTCTGGCATACATATAGTTATGGCTGTATCAGCCATAGTTATATATACCTCTCCTCCCTCCCATTCCCCCATCCCATCCTTTCAGGTCATCACAGAGTGCCAGGCTGGACTCCCTGTGCTACCAATACCTTCTCACCACCTATCCATCTTACACTTGGGAGTGTGTATATGTCGACGCTACTTTCTCCATTGGTATCACTCTGTCCCTCCCATACTGTGTCCAGAAGTCCATTCTCTAGCTCTGCATTTCCCTTCCTTCCCTGCAAATAGTTTCATCAATATCATTTTTATAGTTTCTATGTATATAAACATGAATATACTATATTTGTTTTTCTCTTTCTGAATTATTTCACTATGTATAACAGGCTCTAGGTTCATCCACCTCCCTAGAACTGACTCAAATTTGTATTTTTTTGGCTGAGTAATAATCCATTACTTTGTCAACAAAGATCCATCCAGTCAAGGCTATGATTTTTCCTGTGGTCATGTATGGATGTGAGAGTTGGACTGTGAAGAAGGCTGAGCACTGAAGAATTGATGCTTTTGAACTGTGGTGTTGGAGAAGACTCTTAAGAGTCCCTTGGACTGCAAAGAGATCCAACCAGTCCATCCTAAAGGAGATCAGTCCTGGGTGTTCATTGGAAGGACTGATGCTGAAGCTGAAACTCCAATACTTTGGCCACCTGATGCGAAGAGCTGACTCATTTGGAAAGACCCTGATGCTGGGAAAAATTGAGGGCAGGAGGAGAAGGGGACGACAGAGGATGAGATGGTTGGATGACATCACCAACTCCATGGACATGGGTTTGGGTGAACTCCGGGAGTTGGTGATGGACAGGGAGGTCTGGCATGCTGCGGTTCATGGGGTCACAAAGAGTCGGACATGACTGAACTGAACTGAATAATCCATTATATATATGTACCACATCTTCTTTATCAATTCATCAGTCATGGGCATCTAGGTTTCTTCCATGTCCAAGCTATTATAAATAATGCTGCTACAAACATTTGGTGTACATGTGTCTTTTTGGATTATGGTTTTCTCAGAGTATGTGCCCATTAGTGGAGTTGTGGGGTCATATGGTAGGTTTATTCCTAGTTTTTTTTTTTAAGGAATCTCCATACTATTCTCCATTATGGCTGTATGAGTTTACATTCCCACTGATAGTACAGGAGGGTTCCCTTTACCCTACATTCTCTCCAGGATTTATTGCTTGTATTTTTTTTTTTTTTTTTTTTTTTTGATAATAGCCATTCTGACTTGTGTGAAGTGATACCTCATTGTAGTTTTGATTTGCATGTCTCTAATAATTAGTTATGTTGAGAATCTTTTCATGTGTTTATTGGTCATCTGTACGTTTTCTCTGGAAAAAGTGTCTGTTTAAGTTTTCTGCCCATTTTTTGACTGAATTTTTTATTTTCCTCATATTGAGCTGTATGAACTGCTTATATGTTCTGGAGGTTAATCCTTTGTCAGCTTTTTCATTTGCAATTACTTTTTCCCATTCTGAAGCTTGTCTTTTAATATTGTTCATTGTTTCCCTTTGCTGTGCAAAAGCTTTTAAGTTTAACTAAGCCCTTTTTGCTAATTTTTGCTTTTATTTCCATTACTCTAGGAGATGGGCCACAGAGGATCTTGCTGTCATTTATGTCAAGAAGTGTATTGCCTATGTTTTTTTCTAAGAGCTTTATAGTTTCTGACCTTACATTTAAGTATTTAATCCATTTTGAGTATATTTTGTACATGGTGTTAGGAGGCATTCTAACATGCAACATTCTTTTGCATGTTGCTGTTTTCCAGTTTTCACAATATTGATTCTTCCAATCCAAGAACAAGGTGTATCTCTTCATCTGTTTGTGTCATCTTTGATCGGTCCTCTCTAAGATCAAGAATAAGACAAGCGTACCCATTCTCATCACTATTATTCAACATAGTTTTGGAAGTCCTGAACATGGCAATCAGAGAAGAAAAAGAAATAAAAGGAATCCCGATTGGAAAAGAGAAGTAAAACTCTCACTGTTTGCAGATGACATGATCCTCTACATAGAAAACTCGAAAAATTCCTCCAGAAAATTACTAGAGTTAATCAATGAATATAGTAAAGTCACAGGATATAAAATTAATACACAGAAATCCTTTGCATTCCTATACACTAACAATGAAAAATCAGAATGAGAAGTTAAGGAAACAATCTCATTCACCACTGCAACAGAAGAATAAAATATCTAGGAAAAAACCAACCTGAAGATACAGATTTTTTTTTTTACAGACCTCTATGCTGAAGAGTAATTAAAAAAAAAAAAAAAAAGACAAAGAAAGGCACTTTTTTTCCCCCACTAGGAGGATTAAATTTAAACATACCTTCCTTTTAAGATTTTAACATTTTCCACTGTGTGGATTATCTCTGAACTTATTCCCAATAAAAGAAAATATAACATTTAATCCCTGTGGCTTGTTTTTTTCACTTTGAAGTTTATACCACTGCTGCAATTTCACTTTCCTTTAGGTAGAAATGGACCATTACTAATTATGATATAAATTCTGATCAACATTAGAAATACCAGTTATATAGAAGACAACAAGTAAAAATCAACTAACTTTCTTTTACTTTTCCCATTATGCTCACAGTAAATACACAAATCATTTAGGAAAAATTTTAGTCTAATTTTCTTAGAGTGTTTCTAACCTGTTAAACATGGTGACTCAAAGCAGATTACCATATAGACTCAAATTTTCAATATTTTGTTACAGTTAGTTAAACTGGTGAGTATATAAGGTCAGTCTTTTGCATTCATATTACCCTAGTGATCTGTTAATTTCCCCAATGCAATCCTTTGTGACAGGTGAAAATTTAAGAAGATCTCTAGGACTCCCATGTCCTGGTGTACATGGCCTATAACCCCTCTCCTCTCATTTTAGTATAGACTGGTACTGTGAAGATGGTGGAAGTCACTTCCATATCAGTAACATAATATGGCCAAGGTGACAGTACTTTTAAAGTGCAATTAAGGTCTCTAATCAGTAGATTTTAAAGTTAACCAAAGGGGAGATTATCCTGGGTATAGGATCAGGGGCACCCTTTTTATTTTTTTGTTGTTAACTTTTTAAAAATATAAATTTATTTATTTAAATTGGAGGCTAATTACTTTACAATATTGTGTTGGTTTTGCCATACATCAACATGAATCTGCCACAGGTATACACGTGTTCCCCTCCCTGAACCCCCCTCCCACCACCCTCCCCTAATTATTACAGTATAGTTGCTTTACAATTTTGTGTTAGCTTCTACTGCGTATCGAGATGAACAGCCGTACATACGCATATATTCCCTCCCTTTTGGATTTCTCTTTCATACAGGACACCACGGAGGATTAAGTGGAGTTCCCTGTGCTATATAGTGGTTCCCATCAGCTGTCTATTTTGTACATAGTATCAATAGTGTATATATGTCAGTCCTGGCCTTTAAGAAGCAATCCACCATGAGTTCCACAGCTGCCCATGAGTGTGACTTCTGTTACCCACACTTTGAGCTTGGGAGAAGCCCCTGGGCCTCAGGTGAGAATGCTGTGCCAGGAAGTATGTGGATTGCAGCTGTTTGAGATCCTGTAAGGCGGACTCAACTAAGCTGTGCCAAAACTCCTAACCTGTGAAAAATGTAAAATAATAAATGAAATTGTTTTAAACCATCAAATTTTGGTAATTTCTTATGCAGTAACAGAAAACTAATGTACTCTGTGCCCCTGCTTTTGCTTCGGAAAACAGGATTCCACTTTCCTGTATGGAAACAATTTTGTATGACTCAGTTGGAGCTGATCTTAATTTGATTCCTAGAAGTATACCCCATCCCTCTGAGTATAATGATAGGTTCAGAGAGCAAAGAACCAAGCTTGACCAATCAGCATCCTTCACATTTTCTGTCAGTCTTTGTAAGGACAGATTTCCCTTCCCACATCTGGTATGATGTGATTGTTGGTTGTAAATATCCATATTGTCTATCTTCCATTTTCTTACAGACTGTTGACATTTAGTTTTGGTTGGCTAATGAAACACCCCTTCCAAAGTCTCTTTTCCTTTAAAAAGGCTGAGAAAAATGGGCTTTCGTGATGTCTCTTATCATTATGTAAGTATACGTGATGTGGTTCTAGCCAACAAATGTTAATGAATAATTGCTGCATGGCTTCTGGGAAGTGTCCTTAAAACAGAAGTCACCATGTCCCTGGATATCTTTTTCCCTACCATTCTTTATTCCTAAAATATAGATGTAAAATCTAGAGCTTGGCTCCCATCTTGATGTCATGAGGTAAAGATGAATGATCCTGACATTTTTGAGCTGCTGAAGCAACGCCAGTGGCCTCTTACCCATGGTCTTCTTATATAAGATGTTATATGTTATGTATTGAACTACTGTAAGGTGAATATGCTTTTCTTGTATCTGAAAGTCTTTAAGTATGGTTGAGGAACCATATGAAATATAGAGTTAGACACAGAGTGTTACTGACATTATCAAAGCCCTGTTATCTGACTGTGTGCAAAATCAGCTTTATCCATGAGATTTTCAGTTTAATGAGGCACCCAATTCCTATTTTGCTTAACTTAATTGGAGTTAGGCTTCATTCACTCAATTACTATTAAAGAATCCTAATAAACACAGACATTGCTAGGTGGAAGGGTTTGGGTTTTCTTTTTTGTTTTGTTATTTACTTGCTTTGGTTTGTTTATTTGTTTTTGGCAGGGATTGGTAACCGAAGGGGCATGTACTAATAAGGAGAATCTAAAGTATATGGAATTTTCTGATTGGAGGGTAAGTGTGGGATACTAATACATTTCTAAATCCTACCTAGGAAATTATTGACTCCCCTAAATATTCATTGGAAGGACTGATGCTAAAGCTGAAGTTGCAATTCTTTGGCCACCTGATACGAAGTGGCCACCTGACTCACTGGAAAAGACCCTGATGACAGGAAAGATTGAAGGCACGAGGAGAAAGGGCTGATAGAGGATGAAATGGTGACCCGTTGAGTTGGATCACTGACTCAATGGACATGAGTTTGAGCAAACTGAGGGGAACAGTGAAAGACAGGGAAGCCTGACGTGCTGCTGTCCCTGGGGTCACAAAGAGTCAGACATGACTTAGTGAGTGAGCAACACTCGGTGACAAAGTGACTGACTTAAATAAATCCTGACTCAGGCCCATTGTTTACCAAGGCTAGAACTTTAAGGAGCAAGGTGGAAAAGTTTCAGGATTTTGTAAATTTTGTCTACTTCATTCTGCAGTTAGATACTACAGTAAAGGGACACAGTTCAGTCCAAGGAAGATGTCAAAGTAAATCATTTATAAATAGATTTTGATGTGCTTAAGATTCAGAAACACCAAGACTTACTTTTAATTACAATAATTCCAGCCTCAGGAAGATGAACAAGTAAACTGCTTATCTTACAAAACATATATCTTGAAATTTGTGAAGCAGTGTAAATTTAAGAAAATCTTAGTAAGCTAAGAGCTGAATGTTTTATATCACGTGATATTGATTTTACATCATCATTAATTTAATATTTACTCTTCTTTATAGTTTATTTAATAATCAGATATTTTCAAATCATATATAACAATTTGCAAAAAAAAAAAAGGCTTTAGTAAGCATAACAAAATAGGAACTACCAAATTCATTAAGATAGAAGTTTATCAGCTTTTGACTGGGTGTCAAGAAATTGGAGGAACTATGATTTTAGTACAAATGATCCAAAGGAAACAAACAAAGAATGTGTTTACTTCTTTCATCTTTCATCAGGCTGGGACAAATAATATATATTATCCTTCATTCTTGAAAAGACAAGCTGCAATTAGAGTGTTAGTTTTTCCTAGAACTAAGAGAGGCTTAGTAGGGGCTAATCTGAAAGCTAAGGTGGCTTTTTTGCTTGCTATTCACTTTCCAGAATGACTGAAATGGGGGAAAAAAAAGAAACAAAACTGAGCAGAGAGAAATTAAATTCTCTACTCTATAGTGAAAACTGTTTGAGCAGGGAATCAAATCCAACCAGCCACCTAAATTTTGTGAGTAAAATTTTATTGGAAAATTTATCAGAAAATACATTGTCCATGGTCACTTTGGTGCTATCTGGCAGAACTGAACAGTTGTGGTGGAGACCTAATGGTCCATATAGCCAAAAATATTTATTAACTGGCCCTTTAAAATATCTGCCAACCTCTAATGTAGGGGAGTGCCCTGTGCTCCCTATCAAAACAGAGAAAATGTCCCACATGGTGAGAAGTCAACAGTCTGAAAGCAAGGAGCAGATTATCCTGCCCTATTTCCATGGCTGCTCAGAAACAGAATTAAGAAGCAGATAAACTTCAAGAAGAGGTAGATAGAGCACCCACCATTCAGTTCAGAGACAAAATCTTAAGGCTGGAATAGAAAATTAAGAACCATGACTTACAAGTTATCCTTCCTATAATCTTCCTTATTGAAACATAAAGTCTAAAGTATGTAAAGTGATTCTCAACCCATTTAGGTTTCAACTGCTGAAGGGAAAAACACCAAAAATAAGAGAAAGAGTAGCCGGGATATTCCAAATTCTCCGGGTAATTCCTAAGCCTCTAAATCACTCCAAAAGTTAAGTGGGAAGTTTTATCAGTACAGAGTGTGAGAAGGAAATTTTTGCCAAAATCACTTTGAGATGTGAAAATAAAGATCATTTTTTAAAAATGGAATTTCTCCCTGATGATTCCTTGATCCCTTTTTCTCTAGTTCCTGTCTGGGGCATAGAGGGGGCCTTTCACTACACCGATGGAAACCAGTGGCTACAGAAAGAGTTAACCCCTTCCTTGCTTTATATAAATATGTTTATTAAACTGGTCTATCTTCTATTTATATTTATATTCAGAAAATTGGAAGTGTTCATGATTTGGGATTATTAACAACCTTACTTCATTGTATTTTTCAAGTCTACTTAAAAAGTATTTGCCCATAAAAGTTGAAGATGCCTGCCAACTGGACTTCTGGACTTTCATTCACTGGGCACTTAATTTATGCTAGGCACTGTTGCAGGCACTCAGGATTTCAGTGAACAAAACAAAAATCTCTCTGAGTGGAGCTTGCTGCTGCTGCTGCTAAGTCGCTGTAGTCGTGTCTGACTCTGTGCGACCCCATAGATAGCAGCTCACCAGGCTCCCCTGTCCCTGGGATTCTCCAGGCAAGAACACTGGAGTGGGTTGCCATTTCCTTCTCCAATGCATGGCAGTGAAAAGTGAAAGTGAAGTCGCTCAGTTGTGTCCGACTCTTAGCAAGCCCATGGACTGCAGCCCACCAGGCTCCTCTGTCCATGGGATTTTTCAGGCAAGAGTACTGGAGTGGGGTGCCATTCGCTTACCTACATTCTATTGTGGGGGAATTTGGACAATGGACAACAAACAATACATAATTAAAGCTTATGCTAGAAATTGGAAACTACTGAAAAGAAATTGAAAATATAAAGAGCATGATGAGGGTGACTGGAATAAGTGTCTATTACATTTTTAAACAGTGGGGTCAATGTGGACCCCGTTAACACTTAAAGGACAAGCCAGGAAAGCAGGGCTGTGTGATCCCTTGCCACTGAGGCAGTTGCATCTTAGTGGAGATCTACTAATGCTACTTCATCATTTCATTTTTGATCCTGAAGGGATTCAGAGGATAATCCGTCTTAAGGTTGTCTGAAGTGCTGTTATTGTATTTCTAGTGACACTTCACCAATGATAGGGAGAAATCCAAATTAATGCTCTCATATTTCTTTTGAGGAGGGGAAGAAAATGCATAACATGTTGAATGGGAAATTAAGGGAACGATTTTATGTATCTTGATATAAATGAACTTTGAAGATTTTCCATTATTTAAAAAAATGTCTATTTTTCACATTTCAAAGTATAACTGAGATGTAGAAAATTGATCTTAAGAACACCATTTCTCAACTAATAAAACAGGTTGGAATCCATGTATCTGGTGTTTGCATGTTTTTCAAAGTTAAAGCTATATAATTATTAATTAACCTACTTATATACCAGACTTGAGTACATTTGACAACTCACTGCAGCTGATGTTGGACTTTTATTTAATTGTGTTTGGAAGCCCACTTCCAATATTCTGACATTGAGGGAGTGATGCTTCTGATCTGATGATTAATGTATTTGAGAAAAATATCTGTTCACACTACGGTTGCCCAATGTTGATATGAAAGAATGTTTTCCATGATTTGGAAGTCATATTTTAGTTGTTGAGTGATGGTATCACACCCTGCAGTTGTTACCATGCTGTTCTTCCTGTAAAGTTACGGGGTGAATGCTTGTAGGCCCAGCATACCAGGGATCCAATATCTAGGGAGGGAGAGAAGAGAGGGAACGGTTTTCTCCAGATAAAGTCACATGAATTTACCTTTTAGTATCTAACCAGTGCTTCCTGCTGTGCTAGAATTCTTTATTTGAAAAAAAAAAAAAAGTCTTTTTGTAACTGAGGTTTAATTCAGGGAGAGAATTGTTCCTTTTAAACTAACATTCAAGTGGCTTAAATCATCTACCTTTTATTAAGGAACTGTTAGTTACTACTTTATGAAAAGACTATTTTGAATTTTATGCCTGATATTCATATCAAATTTATTACATTTACAAAGTTAAAATCTTACCTCTTCCTTGAAATTTAATGTTCAGTTTATAAACTGTATTCTATTTTTAAGTCCATGAATATGTAACTACTTTTAAGAAACCTGAGATTAATGATTCATCCCATTTATAATCATTTGAAATAAACATCTCTTAATAGCTTAAATTGCTTTCAAATTCAAATATTTTTTTTGTTCATAAGAATTTTTTAATCACTTGATGTAATAAACATAATCCTTGTAAATCATTAAACAGGCTTGAAAGCACAGTCAGTTACCACTCATAGTCTACAGCTAAAAGAAGTTCCCTCACTGAGACCACATGCCAGCTTTGGACCAACACTTTCTCTCTCAACAGGGCTCTTTCTTTCTTTAATTAGGTCCTTAGCCTCCCTTAACTATATTCTGAATCCTCCACATTTGGAGAGGTTACCTAAGGTTCTAATTGTATCTTTTTTTGTTGTTGTTGTTAAGCATATCTCTTTCTGCTTTATTAATGCTTGTGGCTCACCTGGTAAAGAATCCTCCTGCAATGAGGGAGACCTGGATTCCATCCCTGTGTTGGGAAGATCCCCTGGAGAAGGGAAAGGCTACCCACTCCAGTATACTGGCCTAGAGGATTCCAGGAATGTATAGTCCATGGGGTCACAAAGTGTTGGACACGACTGAATGGCTTTCACGTCACGGCACATCAACTTTTCTCTTTCCTATCAAATATTTTTTCCCTATAATTTAAAATTTTAGGCTTGGCAAGGTCTTAACATCTTCACTCTGCAACTTAATGTACTTTTTCTCATTTTTACTAATCAGACCTCGCTAGTTAATTTTGGTATTTCCAGTGGACATCTTTAAGGGAAACAATCCTTTTATGCCCATGAGCAATGGGTGAACTGGGACTGGAGGGAGTGATGAAGCTATTTACCTATGGACTGCTAGTTTTCTGGGCTACTTAGACTCTTTGGCTTTTCAAAAATTCTTTTGACATTTTCTAAGAATTCTGGATTTCTAAAAATCTAAAATTTAAACAAATCTTCTTAGAAAATCTTCAGTTCAGTTCAGTCACTCAGTTGTGTCCAATTCTTTGCAACCCCATAGACTTCAGCATGCCAGGCCTCCCTGTCCATCACCAACTCCTGGAGTTTATTCAAACTCATGTCCATTGCGTCAGTGATGCCATCCAACCATCTCATCCTCTGTCATCCCCTTCTCCTCCCACCTTCAATCTTTCCCAGCATCAGGATCCAATTTCTAAGAAATATTGAAACATTCTTTTTCTATCTTTTTTCATATGTACTTTAATCTATCATTTCTAAAATGGATATGATCAGGTCCTCCTATTCTTTCTCTTTGAACTTTCAGTATAATAGAAATGTATTTGTGAATAGCTCTGTTTTCCCTTACATACATGTGACAAGCAAACTTTTAAGGTGGCCACCATCTTCCCTGCCTTGAAGTAGTAGACTCACGCGAGTCCTTCTGCTTGCTCATGGGCAAGACCTGTGACTTGACTGTAATGAGAAGAATATTTGGATTATGTGTATGCCATTATATTACATAAGGTGATATCACTGCTCTTCCTGTAGTCCATTTCTCCTGTGCTGGCTGACGGAAGCCAGCAACTATGCTGGGAAACCCCACATGACACACATGGCAAGGAGCTGCAGGTGGCCTCTTGGATCTGAGAGTTTGACAGCAGACGACAAAGAAGTTCTCAGTCCAACATTCAAGGAATAGAATGCTACCAAGAACTGTGAGTAGGGAAGTGCATCCAACCTGGTGGAATCAGAGAGAGAGAGAATTCAGTTCTAGCTAACACCACGACTTCACCCTCCTGAGGCTCATAAACAGAGGATTCAGATAAGTCACTCCAGGCTTCTACCTCACAGAAACTGTAGGATGATTAATGCGTGCTGTTAACCCCAAACTCTTAATTTATCCCCTCCCCAAACTTTCCCCTTTGGTAACCATATGGGATTAACAGATACATCTGCTGCTGCTGCTACTGCTGCTAAGTCGCTTCAGTCGTGTCCGACTCTGTGCGACCCCATAGATGGCACCCCACCAGGCTCACCTGTCCCTGGGATTCTCCAGGCAAGAACACTGGAGTGGGTTGCCATTTCCTTCTCCAATGCATGAAAGTGAAAAGTGAAAATGAAGTCGCTCAGTGGTGTCCGACTCTTAGCAACCCCATGGACTGCAGCCTTCCAGGCTCCTCCGTCCATGGGATTTTCCAGGCAAGAGTACTGGAGTGGGGTGCCATTGCCTTTTCCTACAGATACATCTAGTATATATAGAATAGATAATCAACAAGGATCTACTATATGACACAGGAAAGTCTACTCAATATTCTGTAATAACCTTTATGGGAAAATAATCTGAAAAAGAATGGATATAGGTATATGCATAACTGAATCACCTTGTTGTATGCTGAAAACTAACACAACATTGTAAATGAATTATACTCTGATATAAAATAAAAATTTAAAAAAATTAACAAATGTGTGATGTTTTAGGCCACTAAGCTTGTGGTAATAGTGTTGTTATGCAGCAAGTTATATTGAATAAAATATGACACAAAAAATCAGACTAAATTATAGTAATACATCTGCAGTGCCTGACAAATTTGGGGGTATTGCAACTCATCAAGGTATTTTATGCTTTTTAGATGATAATTTTAGTTGACAGTTTACTTAAAGACCACATGCTCTGGAAGCTGCTGTATAACACAGGGAGCCCAGCCTGGCACTCTGTGATGATCTAGAGGGGTGGGATGGGGAGGTGTGTGGAGGAAGGTTCAAGAGGGAGGAGATCTATATAGAGAAAGATCTGATTCACATTGTTGCACAACAGGAACCAACAAAACATTGTAAAGCAAGTTTCCTCCAATTAAAAAATAAATAAAAAATAAAACATAAATACCACATACTCACTGTGTAAAATATTTTGTACTGACATTATATCTCCACCAATTCACTTAAGCAATATTCCTTGAGTACCCACTCTAGGCTAGCACTCTCCCAAGTGTTGAAGATACAGTTTCAAAAGAAACATCTGCCCAGATCATTTATCTACTCATAATTGATTTAACACAATTAGACTATTTTTGATTATCTAATAAATATTTGATAATTATTTGGGGCTTCCCTGAAGGCTCAGATGGTAAAGAATGCAGGAGACCCAGGTTTGATCCCTGGGTTGGGAAGATCCCTGGAGAAGGGAATGGCAATCCACTATGGCATTCTTGCCTGGAGAATTCCATGGACAGAGGAGCCTGACAAGCTATAGTCCATGGGGTTACAAAGAGTCGGACACGACTGAGCAACGAACACATGCATGTACTATGGATAAAATAATGAGACCTAGGAAACGTGTTTTTCCTATAACAATTCATGAAAATTGTATTATGGAAAATGGTAACAATAAATAACTGTAATAATGGCAGTCTTGTTTAATAAATTAAAAAAAATGACCAGTATATCAAAGAAGAGAGCTGAGACTAATCTTCTTCAGATTTGCTAGCCAGAAAATCATGAAAACCTTTGCTTTTCTTTATACCTCTCAGCTGATGTGAAAGACAGTTAACACTGTCCATTCACACCTCATCTTATACTACCCTCTCTATCATCTATGGGTAGGAACATATATCATCTATACAACTAATTCCTTCCTTTAGAAAGCATTTTACATATTTAGAATAAATTCGTGTTCTAAAGATATCAATAAATACAGGGCATCCAAATATTTTCCCATTGTCTATATTTTCATTGCCATGAATTTACTCTCCCATATGCTTTCAAGAATGTCAATTAGGGTTCCAATGCCAACATATTTTCCTACCTGCTACTAGGCCCACATATAATTCTTGTGATGGGAAACTAAAAGAATTTATTCTTCAATTAAAAACTAAGTTTCAAATGTAGTATTGATTGCTGATTTTTGCAAAGAGTAAACTTTTGGTTTTATTTTCTCTATTTTTAAAATTATCTGTTTATTCCCTCTCCTATGCATTCTCTTTTCTTCTGAATACTTTAAATTTAGTTTGTTCTCTTTTTTTGTAGTTTCATAGGATGGAAATTTAGGCTATTGATTAAGGATTTCTTTTTTTTTTAGTATAGGCATTTACAGATACAAATCTCCTTTTAAATACTGCTTTATCTGAATTACGTAGATTCGGACATGCTGTGTTCATTTTACTCATCTCAACTATTTTCTAATTTTTCTTGTCAGTTCTTTTTTACCCCATTCATTATTTAGGAGTGAGTGTGTTGTTTAATTTTATCATATTTGTGAATTCCCCAAGTTTCCTCTGGTACCTATCTTTAATTTCATTCAATTATGATAGAAGAGCATACTTTATATGATTTTGATCTTTTAAAATTTAATCTTATGCTTTGCTGTTCTATCATTATTGAAAATGAGGTATTGAATCATCCAAATATTATTGCTGAATTGTCCATTTGTCTCTTCAATTCAGATATTCAGTCATACATAATTTTGAAATTTATTACAAACTCTTTCCAATCTATTTTTTTGGGAACTTTAAATGTTTTCTTCAAAATGTAAAACTTGAACTTTTGTATGTAATTTATAAAACCTTTTTTTTTCCTTTTTTTCCCCAATATTTTATTATAAAAAATTTAAACATAGAGAAATGTTGAAAAAAATTTTTACAGTGAATCCCAATATACCCTCACCTAGATTTTATTTTTTATTTTATTTATTTATTTTTTTATTTTAATTGGAAGCTAATTACTTTACAATATTGTATTGGTTTTGCCATAAGGAAATACAATTGTCAACACCGTGTAACAAAATGCTAGTATTCTATGTTTAATCAACACATGATACAAAAATTTATAAGACGCAAACCAGAGAAGGATCTACTGAAATAAATTTACATTCATAAACCATATTGTTACAACTCTATTTAATGCACTTACAGCCCTATATCAGGATCTAGGGAGGTATTGATATATACATAATCTACCTCATTATTAATAAGGAGCTTTATCAGCTCACTCAGTTCAGTTCAGCCGCTCAGTCATGTCTGATTCTTTGCAACCCCATGAATTGCAGCACGCCAAGCCTGCCTGTCCATCACCAACTCCTGGAGTTCACTCAAACTCACGTCCATCGAGTCGGTGATGCCATCCAACCATCTCATCCTCTGTCGTCCCCTTCTCCTCCTGCCCCCAATCTCTCCCAGCATCAGAGTCTTTTCCAGTGAGTCAACTCTTCTCATGAGGTGGCCAAAGTACTGGAGTTTCAGCTTTAGCATCAGTCCTTCCAAAGAACACCCAGGACTGATTTCCTTCAGAATGGACTGGTTGGATGTCCTTGTAGTCCAAGGGACTCTCAAGAGTCTTCTCCAACACCACAGTTCAAAAGCATCAACCATACAACATTGTAAAGTTAAAAAATAAAAAATAAAAATAAACGAAAAAAAAAGCATCAATTCTTCAGCGCTCAGCTTTCTTAACAGTCCAACTCTCACATCCATACATGACCACTGGAAAAACCATACCCCTCATTAGAATTGGGTAAATATGAATAGAAATCAAAGGCCTACTTTATACAAGTAATTTTAAGGTCTGAAAAAGAATGGCCTGGAGTGAAGAAGTGGCATTATAATATCCCTATATGAGGACAAACAGAAATAGAAGACTCCATGAGGAATGAGATCTGTGAATGGTTTAGTCACTCTATAGGAAACAAATGCACAGGAATAGGATAATATTGATAAATTCTGCAGTATATCCTCTATAGTTTATTGTTAAATGTAAACTACACGCATGCATGTGTGCTAAGTTGCTTCAGTCATGTCCGACTCTGTGAGACACTATGGACTGTAGCCCCTCAGTCCCCTCTGTCCATGGGATTCTCCAGGCAAGAATACCGGAGTGAGTTGCCATGTCCTCCTCCAGGGGATCTTCCCAATGCAGGAATTGAACCCATGTCTTATATATCTACTGCATTGACAGGCAGGTTCTTTACCACTAGCACCACCTGGGAAGCCCTCAAACTACATGGATTCAAACTGACATAAATTATCTGTCCTAGGTTGTTTAGAGAAAAAGACAAATGCTTGTAAGTACTTAAGTGCTTCTCACACATCCACTCCCAAAACCTTGGATATATAAAACATTTTTATCCCTTAGATGAGAAGTAATATATATTTTCTGTGTACTAATCTAAGTTGACATCACTCAACTGATGGTAAAATTATTCATTTGCATAGCAAAATAGAGCTAGATTATTAAGATGAAAACCAAGATAAATGATATTTAGGACTGTTACTGTGTAAAGTTCAAGTATCTGAAACTTCCACAGACCTGAATATGTTTTTGCTTCCACTATAGATACAATAAATGTTAAAAACATAGATGGACAAGGCCGACATGTTACACAACTTGATGGTGATGGGAAACACCATCAAAATCATGGTAAATGTGAATGCATAATGGAATTGTTCAGTGTACAACATATGTGACTATATTTTATGATAAAGTGTGTTTCCAACTTATTATCATATTTGTGTCTATGTTATTCTGAAGTTGTTCCAAATTTTTACTTTTAATTTTAGCTGCCTTGGCTTGCATCATTGATTGTAAATTGGAGAATTTTCATCTTAATTTTCAGTTATAGTCAAAAGTATAATTTTTTTTGATGGGAAACATATCTTTGGACTTGTTATAATTTATATGACTTCTACTTATTTCAGAAGTATTGGCTAGAATCTGACACACGAATAAGAAAAAAATTAGAATGCCATAGTTATGAATAAAGAAAATGTGTAGCTTGGCTATTTTATCATTAGCTTCCTGTCTACCTGGACACAAACTGGATAGTAAATAAATGAAAACTGAAAAGTAATTTCAAAGGGAAAAATATTAAATGTCGTTAGGTATGTGTGTGCAAGTTATTATAACAGAAAATGTAATAACATGCATATTTTATAATAATTTAGTGCAAACTTAATTTACATAATTTGTTTAAATTGGTCTTTACACGGCAAAACATAGAAAAATTTAAGTAGTTTTACCCACATGTCAGTGGCACTTAAATTAGAAATTTATAGAAAGGAAACTGCAATGATTTCACCTCATTCCCCACCCCATCCCCCGTATAACTCTGTCTACACAGTCATGCATGTCCACTAAGCACACGGGACAGATGGGAAGGTACAAACTGATTAATGCTGGTAATAACAGAGACGAAGGCAGTGCTCTCTTGGGTTCCCCCAGCCTCCCTTATGAACCCAGGATGAGTCATACTCACTGTATCTATTTGCATTCATAATCCCCTAGATAAAATGCTTTAGTTCTCAGTCCTTCTTGCTATGGCAAAATCATGCAATAGCTGTATATTCATGTATATAGACCTATATGTGCATTGTATACATTATACAGGTAACTTTTTTCAAAATTTTATTGAAGTATGTTGATTTATGTCTTGCTAATTTCTTTTGTACAACAAAGTGACTAGCTATACATAATATACATGTAACATTACATATTATAATACATTTTATACATTTTCTTCACTCACAAGAAAATTTGTTACCAAGACCCTGCAGTTAGGCTTGGGATTTCACTTGTAAAACCTAATTATTTCTTTCTGAATAATTCTTTCTTTCTATGCATACAGATTACATTTGACCTCACTATCATGTTTATATAACCAGATGGCTCATAAATAAATCATTATAGGATTCAAGATTCTGGGTTCTTAAATATTAGGTTATTTCGTTTGCCCTACATTTTTTTCTTGGGTGAGATTTTGATAAGATGAACTCATGTGGTATTAACACAAACTTAAAATTAAAAATCGTCCTTACAAATAACACAATGTACTGGATAAATTATTATGCACATTATTCTTCAACAGAGGTCTTATATATTGTAATTTGAAAGCAAAGACATTGAAATAATTACATGCTTTTTGAAAATTTGTGGATTCTTAATTGAATCTATGTCAGTTTTTGTTACATCTACTTTTCTTTCCAAAATTCTCTATCTTGTGCAAAATTGGAAAGTTGTTAGAAGTGAAATATAGAAAGGCTTTGAATAATTTTTAATTATTTTTCATTATAATGCATAACTTTCCAAAAACCAAGATACAGTTTGTTTCTATAAAGTCTTTTAGAAAGCAGCTTGTGTAGAGAAAGTGGAATAATATATTCAATAAAAGTCTGAACTTCTTAAATTCATATGTGATTTGTTCTGTTTCTGAAGGGACTTTTTTTTTCACATTGGAGGAGCAGGAATAAACAGGCTTAAAATTCTGTCTTGACTATTATTTGGGTCTGTGACCTTAAGCAAGTTAAATATTCCCTATAATTTATGCTTTTTCATATGCAAAACCACAGTAATAAAATCTGCAGTCTGTGTCATTCTGAGTATTAAACAAGTATATATATATAACTTATAGTACCTGTTGCATAATTAAAATATTAATTCCTTCCCGCTGTCTCTATAAAATAGGAGGACAGGATTTAATTTATAGAGTTGTGCCTTATAATAAATAAGATTATGTATAAAGGCAATTCCAACTGTGCCTTGTACTAAATAAATGATGCTTTCTCCTGCTTTTCTTTTTACATTTTCTGGGTAAAACCTCTCTCTCATTCTTAAAAATTCACTTGGGATAGTATTTCCTGATTAAAATCCTCCCTAGGCTAACAACCCTCAGTTCAGTTCAGTCGCTCAGTCGTGTCCTATTCTTTGCAACCCCATGAATCGCAGCACACCAGGCCTCCCTGTCCATCACTAACTCCCAGAGTTCATTCAGACTCACGTCCATCGAGTCAGTGATGCCATCCAGCCGTCTCATCCTCTGTCGTCCCCTTCTCCTCTTGCCCCCAATCCCTCCCAGCATCAGAGTCTTAGATAAGGCAAAGTTACTTATTCTCTTTTTATACTCACATAGAAGTGTACATGCATTTATATGAGAATATTAAATATATTGTACTGTATTTATCCATTTATATATTCATATATACATTTTTGTTTCTGTTGTTTAGTTGCTAAGACATGTATGACTCTTTGCGACCCCATGAACTATAGCATGCCAGGTTCCTCTGTCCATGGGATTTTTTCAGGCAAGAATCCTGGAGTGAGTTGCCATTTCCTTATCCAGGGGATCCTCCCTACCCAGGGATGGAATCCACATCTTCTGCCTTGGCAGGAGGATTCTTTACCACTGAGCAACGAGGGAAGCCTTCATATTCAATTCAGTTCAGTTCAGTCGCTCAGTCGTGTCTGACTCTTTGCGACCCCATGAACCGCAGCACACCCCGCCTTTCTGTCCATCACCAACATCCGGGGTCCACCTAAACCCGTGTCCAACAAGTCGGTGATGCCATCCTACCATCTCATCCTCTGTCGTCCCCTTCTCCTCCTGCCCTCGATCTTTCCCAGCATCAGGGTCTTTTCCAATGAGTCAGCTCTTCACATCAGGTGGCAAGAGTATTGGAATTTCAGCTTCAACATCAGTCCTTCAAATGAACACCCAGGACTGGTCTCATTTAGGATGAACTGGTTGGATCTCCTTGCAGTGCAGGGACTCTCAAGAGTCTTCTCCAACACCACAGTTCAAAAGCATCAATTCTTCGGCACTCAGTGTTTTTTTATAGTCCAATTCACATCCATACGTCAGTTCAGTTCAGTTCAGTCACTCAGTCGTGTCCGACTCTTTGTGACCCCATGAATCGCAGCACGCCAGGCCTCCCTGTCCATCACCAACTCCCGGAGTTCACTCAGACTCACGTCCATTGCGTCAGTGATGCCATCCAACCATCTCTTCCTCTGTCGTCCCCTTCTCGTCCTGCCCCTAATCCCTCCCAGCATCAGAGTCTTTTCCAATGAGTTAACTCTTCACATGAGGTGGCCAAAGTACTGGTTTCAGCTTTAGCATCATTCCTTCCAAAGAAATCCCAGGGCTGATCTCCTTCAGCATGGACTGGTTGGATCTCCTTGCAGTCCAAGGGATTCTCAGGAGTCTTCTCCAACACCACAGTTCAAAAGCATCAATTCTTCGGCGCTCAGCTTTCTTCACAGTCCGACTCTCACATCCATATATGACCACTGGAAAAACCATAGCCTTGACTAGATGGACCTTTGTTGGCAAAGTAATGTCCCTGCTTTTGAATATGCTGTCTAGGTTGGTCATAACTTTCCTTCCAAGGAATAAGCATCTTTTAATTTCATGGCTGCGGTCACCATCTGCAGTGATTTTGGAGCCCAGAAAAAGAAAATCAGCACTGTTTCCACTGTTTCCCCATCTATTTGCCATAACATGATGCGATTAGATGCCATGATCGAATGTTGAGCTTTAAGACAACTTTTTCTCTCTCCTCTTTCACTTTCATCAAGAGGCTTTTGAGTTCCTCTTCACTTTCTGCCATAAGGGTGGTGTCATCTGCATATCTGAGGTTATTGATATTTCTCCTGGCAATCTTGATTCCAGCTTGTGCTTCCTCTAGCCCAGCGTTTCTCATGATGTAATCTGCATATATGGTAAATAAGCAGGGTGACAATATACAGCCTTGACGTACTCCTTTTCCTATTTGGAACCAGTCTGTTGCTCCATGTCTAGTTCTAACTGTTGCTTCCTGACCTGCATACAGATTTCTCAAGAGGCAGGTCAGGTGGTCTAGTATTCCCATCTCTTTCAGAATTTTCCACAGTTTATTGTGATCCACACAGTCAAAGGCTTTGGCATAATCAATAAAGCAGAAATAGATGTTTTTCTGGAACTCTCTTGCTTTTTTGATGATCCAGCAGGTGTTGGCAGTTTGATTTCTGGTTCCTCTGCCTTTTCTAAAAGCAGCTTGAACATCTGGAAGTTCATGGTTCATGTATTGATGAAGCCTGGCTTGGAGAATTTTGAGCATTACTTTACTAGCGTGTGAGATGGGTGCAACTGTGTGGTAGTTGAGCATTCTTTGACATTGCCTTTCTTTGGGATTGGAATGAAAACTGACCTTTTCCAGTCCTGTGGCCACTGCTGAGTTTCCCAAATTTGCTGACATATTGAGTGCAGCACTTTTACAGCATCATCTTTTAGGATTTGAAATAGCTCAACTGGAATTCCATCACCTCCACTAGCTTTGTTAGTGATGCTTCCTGAGGCCCGTTACTTTCACATTCTAGGATGTCTGGCTCTAAGTGAGTGATTACATCATCTTGGTTTTCTGGGTCATGATCTTTTTTGTACAGTTCTTCTGTGTAGTGTTGCCACCTCTTCTTAATATCTTCTACTTCTGTTAGGTCCCTACCATTTCTGTCCTTTATTGAGCCTGTCTTTGCATGAAATGTTCGCTTGGTATCTCTAATTTTCTTGAAGATATCTCTAGTCTTTCTCATTCTATTGTTTTCCTATATTTCTTTGCACCGATCACTGAGGAAGACTTTCTTATCCATCCTTGCTATTCTTTGGAACTCTGCATTAAAATGGCTATATCTTTCCTTTTCCCCTTTGCTTTTTGCTTCCCTTCTTTTCACAGCTATTCATAAGGCCTCCTCAGACAGCCATTTTGCTTTTTCGCCTTTCTTTTTCTTGGGGATGGTCTTGATTCCTGTCTCCTGTACAGTGTCACGAACCTCCGTCCATAGTTCTTCAGGCACTCTGTCTATCAGATTTAGTCCCTTAAATCTATTTCCCATTTCCACTGTTTTTTCATAAGGGATTTGATTTAGGTCATACCTGAATGGTCTAGTAATATATGATATGATATCACTATGATATATACTTTAATCATAAGATTTTATATAACATTCTTTTTTTTCCCCCTGTTATCTAAATATTCTCAGAACTAGTCTTAATTCCTAGAATGATTTTAAATCCATCTCTCTTTTTTATTTCAGAGATAGATATTATAATAGATTTTTTCTTCAAAGAAAATATTATGAAATCTGTAAGTTCTTGATGTTCAATAAGCATATTTTTCTGTATATCAAATTGTAAAATGATGTAAACTTTTCCATATTAGAAATATAGAAAAATGATGTAAACTTTCCCATATTAAAAATATAGAAATACTGGACATAATCAGCTCATTCATGATAGTATTTTTTCAATTCATCCTAAATTCTGAGATATAATTAGACACCATGGAGTTTATATTCTAGAAATTCAAATAATAATATATTTGAAAGATAAATAGTATAAAGTAAAGGTATGCAATATTATGTTACAAAAAAGGAGACTAGGTGTAAATAAAACAGCATAGGACAACTTTTGAAGGAAGGGAGAATTGAACTAATATTGAAGGATTATTACTACTTTGTGAGATGAGATAGAAGAAAAGAGATTTACAGGCAGATGCAATAGTTTATACAAAATTCTTCAGTGGAGGAATAGATAACTAATACAGGGTGATACTAGTAGGATGTGCTTGATTTTTCTTAATCTTTCTCAGAATGTGGGAAAGAGTTTCAGAGGCTCCAGCTTTTTTTTTTTTTTTTTCCAATGAGAAACTCCTGTCCTATAGGCCAAACAGCAACATGGGGATTCTACCAACTCCCTAGCAAGTCCATTCCAACAATCAACTGGTGGTGACAGATATTACCACTAGGTCCATTCATAGTCTGGGTAGACCATGCTGTATGGACTAGCATCAGAACTTTACTACTTTTCCTCCATGTATTCCCACTCTGATAGGGTATTCACAGACAGGCTCCGAATCCCAGAGAATCTATATCAACTTCTATCCATGTTCAATCATCCTTAAAATATCTGGATATCCTCTTTCTCTCTTTGTATTATAACCCAAACTAGTCCATAGGTCCCTTTAGGAAAAGATGGGGCATTATGACACATACTTGCTCTAATATTTCAGAGTCCTTCACATGGAGGTATTATACTTTCTTATACAGTGGGTTTTAGGTCTAAAGATTAGCTCAAGTTCAGAAACTGGGCATAGGGTCATCAGTTTTTACTATAGCAAATGTCATCAGCTTCTTGATCATCTTCAATCTCACCATTGATATTTTTATGCAAAATCCGCTTCCTGAAGACCTGCCTATAATCTCCCAGTGGTACCACTAGACCATCCTTATTGTTTCAGACACCTGGTGGACTTCCTGCCCTTACACAGAATAAAAGAATAAAAATCCTACCACGTCCACATCTCTAAACCTTTGACTCTTTCTTCAGTAATACAGCATGATTATTTAGGCATTTTGACTTCACCTAATTTTGGTCATCGCTTTCTTTAAGCGTATTCAACCCTTGCTCGTAGCATATTTATTTCATCTGTCAGTGTTTTTGTCAGGCCCTTAGATCCTGAATGCTATCAATTTGGTAAACTCTTCCTTATCCAACTTTACTTTCCACCCCTTCTTGACTCCGTATCCGTAGGAATCAGTCTTATACATACTAGCCAGTCTCCTCTGGCTCACCTTGATTAAGTCCTATAGCTCCTTCTGTGTATACTCTTTTCTCCCTAGAAAGGTTTCGGTCTTTTCTAATCTTAGTACATCATAGCTGCATGAAGAAATGTGGAGTCAGGTATTGAGAGAATGCTTGTTTTATTGCAAGCCAGAATCTTCTGCATCATCTTCAAAGAAAAGGGCACTTACTATACCCTAGCAGGTGGGTTTGTGGAATGCAAACTTTTCAAGAGCATTAATCCTGATATCACCATACATTGTACCAGGTCCCATTTTTTTCTATCGCAGTCTTGACTTCAAAGAGCAGAACTGCCTAGTTTCTTATTTGGAGATTTTGAGTTCTATGTCTTGTCTTTAGTTTTCTTGACTTACCAGCTCAGAGGATGAGATATGCTTAAAGAAAGACCTTTGACTTGAATAATTGTTTTTTATTAAATCATGATTATTGGCCCTAGACCAGAACCATCCAATTCCACTGTGTTATAATCACTCTTTCTACTATGTTTGTCATTACATTCACCAGTGCATTGCATTCTACAGATATACAATCCCAACTCACCACTAACGAAAGTTAAGTAACTATACTTCCATCTGCCAGGGACTCTTATGATTCATATACAACTGGTGATGAGATCCTCATTGCCAACTGGGTAGAGGCAATGCTGTGTAATCCAGCTCCACTACTCCTTGCGACACCTGCTCCCTTGGGCCACATCTGGTACAAACTATTAAAGGTTGGATTCCCTTGAGACATAGATTATTAAGTGCATGAAATTTCTATGTAGTATCTCAGCTGTAACAGTTCTTGAGGAAAAGGAAGAAATCAGGGTGTGGCAGAAGGAGAATTAAGACTTCAGTGCCACTACAATGAAGCCATACATTACCCACAGTAAGCTCTGAAAGTAGAATCACTCTCTACAGGGCTTTGGAGATTGGTCGAAGGGACAAGGTTTTATAATCTCACATTGGCGGTTCATTACAAGTGGGATGTTCCCTGGAGGGAAAAATGAACTTGGGCCTGACAGCCCTTTTCAACGGAGGGCAAGTCCTGAAGAATACAGACAGCCAAGGACACTCTGCAGCAGCATTCTGTGTATCTGAAGAATAAGTTCTTCAGTCCTGAAGGGGGATCTGTGTATATAGCTAAGAGTCAATCAGCTTAAGATGCATCATAAGAGGATAATGAGAACAAGTGACAAAATTTAGCCTGTAGTAGTGCAAAAGCAATTATATTAATTATATTTTAATCAACATTTTTCACTAGATTAAAAGTAAAGATTCAGTTCAGTTCAGTCGCTCAGTTGTGTCCGACTCTTTGCGACCCCATGAATCACAGCACGCCAGGCCTCTCTGTCCATCACCAACTCCCAGAGTTCACTCAGATGCACATCCATCGAGTCAGTGATGCCATCCAACCATCTTATCCTCTTTTGTGCCTTTCTCCTCCTGCCCCCAATCCCTCCCAGCATCAGAGTCTTTTCCAGTGAGTCAACTCTTCCCATGAGGTGTCCAAAGTACTGGAGTTTCAGCTTTAGCATCATTCCTTCCAAAGAAATCCTAGGACTGATCTCCTTCAGAATGCACTGGTTGGATCTCCTTGCAGTCCAAGGGGACTCTCAAGAATCTTCTCCAACACCACAGTTCAAAAGCATCAATTCTTCGGCACTCAGCTTTCTTCACAGTCCAACTCTCACATCCATACATGCCCACTGGGAAAACTACAGCTTTGACTAGACGGACCTTTGTTGGCAAAGCAATGTCTCTGCTTTTCAATATGCTATCTATCTTGGTCATAACTTTCGTTCCAAGGAGTAAGCATCTTTTAATTTCATGGCTGAAGTCACCATCTGCAGTGATTTTGGAGCCCCCCAAAATAAAGTCTGACACTGTTTCCACTGTTTCCCCATCTATTTCCCATGAAGTGGTGGGACCAGATGCCATGATCTTCATTTTCTGAATGTTGAGCTTTAAGCCAACTTTTTCACTCTCCACTTTCACTTTCATCAAGAGGCTTTTTAGTTCCTCTTCACTTTCTGCCATAAGAGTAGTGTCATCTGCATATCTGAGGTTATTGATATTTCTCCCAGCAATCTTGATTCCAGCTTGTGTTTCTTCCAGCCCAGCGTTTCTCATGATATACTCTGCATATAAGTTAAATAAAGTAATAAGGTAAAGATTAGTTGGATATATATTCTTTTTTATCATAGCTAGATATCATAGTACCATATTCAATAAATTATTTTATTGATTTCATATTGTCATAACTTCCTCAAAAGTATTATACATGTGCAATATATACAAAATGTAGTATACAATGCAAAATATAAAACAAAATATTATATAATCCAAAACACGGTGTATATATGTGTGTGTGAATTGACCCTACCTGTTGCAGTAAATATTTTGCAACTTAAATTTGGCAGAGCACATAAGTAACAAAGTGAGGATTTTTTATCTCAGTATTGCCTAATAATTGGGCTTCCCAGAAGGCGGTAGTGGTAAAGACTCCACCTGTCAATGCAGAAGACATAAAAGACCGGGGTTCCATCCCTGGGTTGGGAAGATTCCCTGGAGAAAGCCATGACAACCCACTCCAGTATTCTTGCCTGGGAAATTTCATGGACAGAGGACCCTGGCTGGCTCTAGTCTATAGGGTCGCAAAGACCTTCAGATATGCCTGAAGTGACTTAGCACCTTGCCTAATAATATTTCATGTTGAAAGAAAAAAAATTATTAAATTATAACAGAAGAAGAAAAGCAAATCCTTTAAAAATCTCTTTTCAAAGCAAAAGGGAAACTAAAGAAAAAAATCTTTTTTTCCTTTAAGACTTTTACAGTTGGAATAAACACAGCCTTTTAATGATAGTATACAAAGAGAATAGCGGTTTTTCTGATAATAGTTTTAGTTAAGTTGTTAAACTGAATTTATTGCTTTGAATCATAGGAGACTGGAAAAATAACTTGGATCTTAATGCTCTATCATATTTCAACTATGACCTTCACAAAGAGAATGAAGGTGAAATGTGGTTCATATTCTTTCATCAAAATTGAAAAAGAAAATATGCCTCTACTCTCTAGAGTAGCATGAAATTCTATAAAATAGATAAAAGAAGTCCAGCAGAACTTGAACCTAGTATTTCATTACAGTAACCAATGCAAAAGTCAAATTTTGCTTAAGGATCAAAAGTAGAAGAAGACACGCATGGCTGCTGTCTGTGGATGTTTAGGTGCTGAAGGTATTGTGTCTGTTTGAGATCACTAGGTGAACATGGCCATGATATGCTAGGAACATTACATTTTACAATGACTAGATAAATGTCTGCTACGTTTTTTGTCAGAAACATGAAACGGATTCTTTATATTTTTATCTTTACACACATACTTCTATTAGAGAAATATAATTAGGTAAGCTTTGGAATGGTGATGGTTCAGTTTATTCTCTCACTAGAGAATATGTGTGGTTCAGATGGATTCTGCAATCTCAACTACCAAGAGGCATTGGCAAGCCATGCCACTAATATGGAAAGAGATGGGATGGGAGAATGAAGACCATCTGAAGCTTGAGCATAGATATCACCTCAAATGGAATTTCCTGTTGAATTTAGCAGTGGTTCATTGCTTCTGCCTGTATATTGTTTATGTGAAACTGGAGCTAAATAAACCAATCCATGACCTGATTTATCTGCCAAATGGATTGAACATTTATTCTCTCTGCCTCAAAGGCTTGTCATTTCAGTTTAGCCTTGCAGATGGTACATCCATTTCCCTGAAACAGAGCCACTTTATAGCAGCTTGCCAACATTTCCTGTTATTTAAAGTTCACCCTCAAAGTACACAGAGCCATGCTTCACTTTCTCAGGCAATGCTCCACAGTATCAATATGACAATTATTCGTCTTTCAGGTCACCCTACCAGAGTCGAATGCTTCATTATCAATTATTTCTTTTAAGCTTACTAGGAGAAAATTATAGTGACAAGAAATCGACTTCTGCTTTTGAGAAATGACTTTATACCAGAAACCTAGAGAAACTTTGTGAAAGTGTTTGACAGTAAGTACAAGATGAGAGTGTGTTGGCATTTTTCTAAAATACTTCATGTGTTCAGATGCAACATGAAAAAAAAAAAAAACAGCTTCTGCTTCACACAGATACTTTGAGATGGAATACTTCTATTATAAAACAGAGTCATGTGCTTTAAAATATAAGCAAATAAGCCATAGTTTCATTGATGACAAATATATGAAAGAGCATTTAGGGCTTTGGTCATATTTTATCATACATAGACAAAATATATTTTGAAAGGGTAGAACAAGATTGTTTTTTAGCAGAGGAAGACATTCATGTGGTATCAGAGAACTAAATCTATTACACTTATATGGCTGTCATTTTCAAAACCTCTAACTGTAGAAATTTTAAGAGTCAAATTTTTATTCCTCTACTGAAATGAATAATATTTCACACTGAGATATTAATAATCAAATATCTATTTCTACAATTTAGGAATGAGTATCTTTTCCAAGCTGCTTACATGAGAGTAACTTGATATTAATAACGGTTATATCAATAATAGGTATTTAAATGTGAGGTAATTAATATCAGGGAGCTAGGTCAGGCCAGGGAGTCTGGGTGACACAGAGGAAGGGAATAAATATTAAAAGTATAGTTTGAGGCAATAAAACCAAACCTCATGATTCAACCTAGACCAGCATGAGTCAAAGGTGAGTGAACTAGAGGACAGCTTTTGTTGCTATCACTTCACTTGTTTACCTGATATCTTGGTGATTCTGACACCTACGGATTTTAATCAGAATAATGATATAAGCAGTGTCTATGGATGTCAAAGAAGGGAAATTTGTTTTTAATAGAAAAGAAAGTGAGGAGAATCTTTTGAAGATATAGATATTGTGGTATAGTGCTTCATGCAATCAACCTAAGTGTAGCACACCCTGCTGTATTCTGTATCCCCAATAATACTCATTGACCGGTATTTATAATAAATGGTTTCTGCATACATATTAGGTTACATTTCAGAAGTTATTGGTATTTTTGCTTACTTGCATGCAAAAGGATAATTTAAAAATATTCTCTGGTTATTTATTTCATCCCACAATAATGGAACTGATTTGTGTTTTACATAAATTTTACTACAATTAATTATTTTTATTGGAGTATTAAAATTTTTTTTAATAATGAAGGTTTGCCATTCATTGCTCCTAATTGAATATTAAAATACTTTTTCATTATAAATTCATTAAATCTGGTTACCCTCTTCTGGGGACACCCAGTACATATTAACTTCAAATCATTAATTGCATATTTTATTTCTCATTGTAATGCTCTAACTTCTCTAAGTTGATATTGGAAAATAGGCATCAAACTGAAATCTGTTTTAAAACAAAATTAATATATCTGCAGGCAGTCTGTGATATATCTATTGATTTTTCATGCAAATATATCAATATACCAAAAGTTCACATACAGATATAAATGATTCTGTTAGCAGAAGTATAAGATAATTCTAAACAGGCTACAGAAAATCCTAATCTACTGTTTCAGCCACTGATTTGAGCTTTGTTCACTTAACATTTTAAAATAATATTAAAGGTGTCTGTGTGAAATGTCATTTGTTCACATCTTTTTCTATTTGTATGAAGAGGAAGTAAAATCTATTCTTAGCACAGTGCTGCAAGAGTCACTGTCAGAGGCTCTTTCTGGGTCTCTGGCTTTGACTTCACAAAGACTCCTTCTGTAGCTTTCTGGCTGTGTGGCTTCTGAGTTCTCAGACTCTGCAGCTTCTACATGCCTGATGCAATTCACATGACCCAAAGTTCATCTGGTCTTGTCAGTTACAGAATGAGGATACTGGCAATTAAATCTCATTAGTCTAAAAACTACCTACTACTAGGCTGAATTGTTTTAGTGCATTGAATATTTAGACATTTATCTATGAAAAGAAATATCAATTTAATGAGAGGTAGCATGCTATAGAATATTAAGTAATGAATCTACTGCTTCCAGGGTAAAAGTGAAGAGCACTTTCATATTTAGGGCAGACACTTGCTTGCGATTCAGTATTTCCTCTGAGAGCATTATAGCAGTTGCTCTTCAGCCTAATACACTAAACATATCAGTTTAGAATCACTGATACCAGACATTAAGGATCATGGAATGTCCTTGCAAGTTCTTTAAAACAGATCTTTGTAAGATGCTCATAAGATTGGGGACAATGTGTGAATGAATGATGAAAATAGGTGGTGACTGGTTGCCCCTGCAAAAGTCAGGAAACCCTGTTCCCTTGATTAGAGGACTTAAGATATTCTTTATATGCAACAAAGCCTTAAGCCACTGGGAAAGTGACAGCAAACTTGCTTATCTACAGGGACTGGGCAAAGATCCACTGATTTGGAGGGAGAGAGAAAAGAAAATTTCATCTAAGCCTTGAGCTCAAGCTTCTGCACCAACATAAAGGACTAGGTAGTGGCAGCTTTACTGCCAGAAGTGTTAAAGCTTATGGTTCACTGAGGTAAAGACAGGATCAAGAAAATTAAATCCAGTTCAACTACTGAACAGATTTAATCAACCCCAAAGCTATCACTGGCGGAATAGTGCTCCTTTCTAAGTACTGCCTACTTAACACTCATTTATTCATGATGACTACAGATCTCTTCTAGAAAATTAAAGATACAAAGAGAATATTTCATGCAAAGATTAGCATAATAAAGGATAGAAATGGTATAGATCTAACAGAAGCAGAAGATATCAAGAAGACGTGGCAAGAATAATAGAAAAACTAAACAAAAAATATCTTAATGACCCAGATAATCATGATGGTTTAATCACTCACTAGAGCCAAATATCCTGGAGTGTGAAGTCAAGTGGGCCTTAGGAAGCATCACTACAAACAAAGCTAGTGGAGATGATGGAATTCCAGCTGAGCTATTTCAAACCCTAAAAGATGATGCTGTTAAATTGCCACACTCAATGTGCCAGCAAATTTGGAAAACTCAGCAGTGGCCACAGCCTGGAAAAGGTCAGTTTTCATCTCAATCCCAAAGAAGGGCAATCCCAAAGAATGCTCAAACTACCACACAGTTGCACTGATCTCACATATTAGCAAAGTAATGCTCAAAATCCTTCAAGCTAGACTTCAACTGTACCTGAACCAAGAACTTCCAGATGTTCAAGCTGGTTTTAGGAAAGGCAGAGGAACAATAGATCAAATTGCCAGCATCCGTTGGATCATAGCAAGAGAATTCCAAAAAACATCTACTTCTGCTTCATTTACTACACTAAAGCCTTTGACTGTGTGGATCACAACAAACTGGAAAATTCTTAAAGAGATAGGAATACGAGAACACCTTACCCACTTCTTGAAAAACCTGTATGCATGTCAAGAAGCAACAGTTAGAACCAGACAAAGATCAATGGATTGGTTTCAAATTGGGAAAGGAAGCCTTATATTGTCACTTTGCTTATTTAACTTATATGCAGAGTATATCAGGTGAAATTCCAAGCTGGATGAAACACAAGCTGGAACCAAGATTTCCAGGAGAAATATCAATAACCTCAGCTATGCAGATGACAGAAAGCAAAGAGGAACCAAAGAGCCTCTTGATGAACATGAAAGGGAAGAGTGAAAAAGCTAGCGTACAATTAAACACTCAGAAATGAATACCATGGCTTCTGGTCCCATCACTTCATGGCAAATAGGTGGGAAAACAATGGAAACAATAACAGAGTTTATTTTGGGGGGCTCCAATATCACTGCAGATGGTGACTGCAGCCATGATATTAAAAGGTGCTTGCTTCTTGGAAGAAAAGCAATAACAAACCTAGACATCATATTAAAAAGCAGAAATATCATTTTGCTTACAAAGGTCCATCTAGTCAAAGCTATGGTTTGTCCAGTAGTCATGTATGGATGTGAGATTTGGACCATAAAGAAGGCTGAGTGCCAAAGAATTGATGCTTTTGAACTGTGCTGTTGGAGAAAAGTCTTGAGAGTCCCTTGGACATAAGAACATCAAACCAGTCAATCCTAAAGGAAATCAATCCTGAATATTCATTGGAGGGACTGATGCTGTGGCTAAAGCTCCAATAGTTTGCCCCTCTGATGCAAAGAGCTGACTCACTGGAAAAGACCCTGATGCCAGTAAAGGTTGGAAGGCATGAGAAAAAAGGGATGATAGAGGATGAGACGGTTGGATGGTATCACCAACTCAATGGATATGAGTTTGAGCAAGCTCCGGGAGAGGCCTGGTGTGCTGCAGTCCATGTGGTCACAAATGTTGGACATGACTGAGTAAATGAATAACAAAATTCATGATGACTGATATTCAGATAAAATTTATGAGCCATAAAGAAAAACAGAACAAATGATCCTTTTTCAAGAAATATAGGAAATGACATAACCAAATTGAGAAAAAAATACAGATGCTGGAGCTAGGGGGAGTTTAAAATAAATTATCTTTGAGATGTTAAGGATCTAGTGGAAATGGTAGACAATGTATATTACTATAAGTGGATGATGAACTTCAGCAGAGAGATAAAGACTTTGACAGAAAATGCTAGAAATGCTAGAATTTGGAGACAAGATATTAGAGGGGAAAAACTTCTTCAAAAGGCTTTTTAAAATGCTGAACTTAATAACATTTCAATAGAAATGATCCAAAAATGAATTAAAAAAGTAGAACATTCAAAATATAAAGATAGTATCAAATTTCTAACATGAAAGTAATTGAAGTCCAAGAAAAATGAGAAAGAAAGCATGCATAATATAAACAAGGGGGGAGGCAGTTTGAAGAGATAATGGCATAGATTTCTCACAGTTAATGAAAGACAACAAATAAAGGTCCATAAATGAAGCATACTCCCAGCATTAAAAACTGAATATACGTGCAAAAAATGAAACAATTTAATTTGCATCTTATATATATCAGTTCTGTTCAGTCGCTCAGTTGTGTCCAACTCTTTGCGACCCCATGAACTGCAGTGTTCCAGGCCTCTCTGTCCATGACCAATTCCGGGAATCCACCCAAACTCATGTCCATTGAGTCGGTGATGCCATCCAACCACCTCATCCTCTGTCATCCCTTTCTCCTCCTGCCCTCAATCTTTCCCAGCACCAGGGTCTTTTCAAATGAGTCAGCTCTTTGCATCAGGTGGCCAAAGTATTGGTGTTTCACCTTCAACACCAGTCCTTCCAATGAACACCCAGGACTGATCTCCTTTAGGATAGACTTGTTGGATCTCCTTGCAGTCCAAGGGACTCTCAAGAGTCTTCTCCAACACCACAGTTCAAAAGCATCAACTCTTTGGTGCTCAGCTTTCTTCACAGTCCAACTCTCACATCCATACATGACTAGTGGAAAAACCATACCCTTGACTAGATAGACCTTTGTTGACAAAGTAATGTCTCTACTTTTTAATAGGTTGTCTAGCTTGGTCATAACTTTCCTTCCACAGAGTAGAAGTCTTTTAATTTCATGGCTACAATCACCATCTGCACTGATTTTGGAACCCCAAAAATAAAGTCGGCCACTGTTTCATTTCCCCATCTATTTGCCATGAAGTGATGGGACCAGATGCCATGATCTTTTCTGAATGCTACACACTGATATCTGATATATATTCCAGTCTCCATAGACTTGGATGCATCCATGTCATTATGTTCTGCAACAGCAGAGGTTCACAATACTTGCAGGCCTGGTCCATGTAGAAATCTTGAAGCTCTACTAGCCCAAGCTATTTACCCTCTTCTGTATTTTTTTTTTTTTTTTTAATTTTTGAGCTGTGCCACATAGCTTGTGGGATCTTATTTCCCTGATCAAGGATGGAGCTTGCATGTTTGGCAAAAAAGTGCCAAATCCTAATCCTAATCGCTGGTCTGACTCTTCAGGATTAATTTAGCCAAGCCCCGTGACCTTCCATACTGAGTTGGATAACATACCTCAAAATAAATAAATAAATAAAATTATATATAAAAAAATGTTCATCCTCAACCTGTTAACATGACCTTGTTTATAAATAAGGTCTTTGCATATGTGTTCAAGTTAAGATTGGTCCTAGTGTACATGGGTACTTCATTAGTCTAGTAGAATTGGTGTCTATACAAGGATTGTGATCCTTACAAGAGGAGGAGAGCTTGGACACAGAGATATACAGGGAAGATACCACGTGACAACAGAGGCAGAGATGGAAGTGATGTGCTTACAGGCAAAAAACAACTAAGATTGCCAGTAAACACCTAAAACTGGAAGAAGGAAGGAAGAAGCAAGGAAACACCCTTCCTTAGAATTTTCAGAGAGAAACACAGCCTTGTCACATCTTGATTTCAGACTTCTTACCTCCAGAACTGTGAGGGGATAAATTCCTGTTGTTTGAAAGCCATCCAGTGTGTGGTCATCTGTTAGGGCAGCCTTAGGGAACAAATGTATTTCAGAAACTACATATTGAAGATAGCAGCCCCCCAAAATATAAGGAACTTGGCCTTTAAATAATCACTTCCAAGAGAGTAGCCTCAAATCAGAAATAAAATTTTAGAGTTTAGATACATGAGAAATAAGGTGTATTGTTAAGCTACTGAAATTTGTGGGTTTGTTTCTTGTAGGAGCTGAAAGTGAAGTGAAAGTGTTAGTCGCTCAGTTGTGTCTGACTCTTTGCAACCCAATGGACCATAGTCCACCAGGCTCCTCCATCCATGGAATTCTCCAGGCAAGAATACTGGAGAGGCTTGCCATTTCCTTCTTCACTTGTAGGAGCTAGTGCGAGTCAAAATAAAACATTCACGCTCAGGAAAGACAGTGTTTTGGAAATCAACACTGTTCTTTGTGAGAATGTTCTCTCCCCACCTCAGTTGTCCTAACAGGTAGCAAACTGAGGGCATGAATATTTCCTGGCACTAAGCATTCCCTAATTCCAACTTAAAAGTCAAAAAAATACACATTTAAAAAAATCTGATCTAAACCTCCATATGCTAAAACCTTGTAATAGTTTTGCTAAATATGTCTATGAGACTTGGATTGAAGGAAACAGCTGATCTGTTCATGTGTGAGAGAATGGGTTTCAAATAATGTGTAGTGATCCTTGTAGATTTTGCACAACATGTGTGCATGCTGTTGCTCATTGTACCCAACTCTTTGGGACCCCGTGGATTGTAGCCCACCAGCCTCCTCCATCCATGGGATTCTCTAGGCAAGAATATTGGAGTGGGTTGCCATTTCCTCCTCCAGGGCATCTTCCTGACCCAGGAATGTAACCTGCATCTCCTGAACTGCAGATGGATTCTTCATCACTGAACCACCAGGGAAGCCCTTGCATGACATGGGCTAATTTGACTCTCCCCAAAGCCTCTAACTCAGAAGAACAAGGGCTGCTCTGGGGTGCAGGGTGGGGGCTGGGAGTAGCCGCATAATGAGAAACTGAGAAGCCCACCACTTGGACTACCTCAGGGATTTATAAATCAATGTCATGGGTAATACATCTGCAGTTCTGACAGTCATACACTTTCTTCACATAAAATAGAGAAACATCATTGCCTATCTGCTTTCAATCTGAAAATGAAATAAACTTTTATGGAAAGTCTGGCTAGAAAACTATACACTTTCTAACATTACCCAGCTGAACTCCTAAATTTGGCACTGAGAATCACTGCACTCAGCCTCTAAGCCAAAGAGAAAACAGCAATACAACATGGGTTTATGCTTCTGTTCAATCAAAACTAGTAGGGAATGTTGCCAGGTTTAAATTAGGTAATATCAAAGCAATTTGTTTACGTATATGCATTGTGTTTTGCCATCTCCTTCTCTCCTAAATAACCACATGTGTGTACGTGGGTGTGCTGTAAATGTATAACTTATATTTGGAAAATAAACACAGAGAATAAAGTCTACAATGACCCAAAAGCACATCATATCAAGAAGTGATTATAATTCCTGTAGTCCCATTAGAAATTTTAAGATTAAAGACAAATATCACCCAAATTTTCATCAAAGTCCTTCGGGCAATGGCACATCATGTATTAACGCTGATAGATTTTGCAAGAGTCATTCAAGATTACTGGGCTGAAATCACTGATAATTATATGCTATTTATTAAGCTTTCTTCCAGACATGACTTCAAATCATGCGTTCAACAGTTCTTGATAATGGACTGTGGATCTTCTAATAGCTAAATATAAGACTTTAGTCATTTTTCATTGTTCTTCACCCCTTACCTACATTTTTTAAGCAATTATATTTACACTGTCCTACTTTCAATATGTCTTTGTATTGCTTTGACTTGTTTTGTTTGCAATCACTTTCTTTCCAATACCTCTACATATAATACCTTGTAGGCTCCCTCACATACAGCTGGGCTTACTGAAATCGTGGCTGCCTGCTAACTTCATCTTTACTATCACTTTAGCTAAATTTATCCTATGGATTATAGAGTTGCAATATCAATTGGCCTTAAGCAACATTATAACCATTTCCGTTGTCTATTTCATTAGATCTATAGTCCATAGTCTTAATTTCTCAAAATCCTACTGCCTTGATACCATATACTATCCCAGGATTATAGATGACTGAACTTTAACAAGAGTAATACCATCTGAACAAAGCATATTAAAAGTATTTCACTAGTAGTTACTCAAATTTCCTAGCTTCTGAAGTTTTGTTCATGTAAATATATATGAAAAGTCTTTCCTCTACATATTTACCTATCAGAATTCTATTTAATCTTTACAAAGCAATTCAAGTATTACTTCCTTCATGATATACATTTGGGTCCTTGCAATGCACTTTGAATTATAGCTTGTACTTAATTGTCAATATATTTTTCCATCACCTTGAGATTATACTCCAAGTCTTTAATAGAAACTTTATGTGTATCTTCTAGAGAAATCAGCACAGTGTTAAGGACTTGAAACTTTCCAAACAACAATTATTTATTTGAATGCAATTTACATAACCTTCTATTTCAAACTCAAAACTTTCCATGCTTATAAAAATGTCTTTGACTAATAAAAAATATAGATTACATTTATTTTGTAACACTATCTCCAATCCATTATAGTATAGAAATATATCACTAGAAGCATAACAAGAAACAACTGGGAATTAATTATGAAATATTCTTATCTCCTAAAAGTAGTTGGCAGGAAAAAAAAATTGTCTTCAGAAAATAGCCATAGTTTGTAACACTAAAATCCCTTCCGCTGAATGGAAGTAATCTTATCCTATATTCCTCTGAAAAGCTCATTGCCAATTTCCTTGCATATTTCTAAAGTAACCATTAGAAGACATAGGAAACCACTGTAATTTATGATAGGATAAAAAGCTAGCCTTGCTTCTCCTAATCATGTTGTTGTATTCTTGAGATAAAAAGAAACCTTATGTGTTAAATACAGATATTCAATCTATTGTTTTAAATAATACAAATTTTTTTCATTTTATACTAATTTTTAGTTTTAATCTCAACAAAATAATTATATTTTTATCATTTGCAAACACCCATGCCTCCTAATCAAAGCTTGATGTTTACATTTAAGGTTAGACCAAAGAGGATGTAATCAGCTGTTGGCAACAGACTGATGGGCAGAAGAAACTAGCAGGAGCCATCTGACTGAGATAGCTTTTATGTCTCCATTATTCTCATATTCATGTAAATATATTTGGTAAACCATCAACATTAGATTCATTTCTGAATATTCCTTTCCAAAATCCATACATTTCCTTCTCTTTGAATATTTCCCTGCTATATATGAATATTTAAAGTTTTCTCCATTCTTTACAATATCTTTCTTCCTCCCATCAACCTCAGCCAAAGTAGCCTCAGAACCTACCACAAAATCTTGGTACAAGACAAGAAACTGACTTTCTTATAAAATAACATGGAAAGTTCTGATATCCATGGCATTAGTCATTGGTCTTATATTGCATCTCATTAAATAGAGCAGACCCACTATACAAAACAGTGGGATGGGTCAATAAGATTCAAGTGGAGTGCTAGCTGGATGGTTAAAGTCAGACTGAGGTTCTACTAAATTGGGTGCAATGCGTGCTTGGAATCAGTGAACACTATTTCTCACTATTCAATCTGTTGTTCCATTAGAAAAAAATATTTCTCTTCTCAATCCCTAGAGATCTTCTTCACTGAAGATTATACCCCCAAAGGAAAAAATAAATGGTTTTACTTGGTAAATAATAGTGATTTTATTGACTTGAGAGTTAGCATTGCAACCTGGCCAATTTAAGCTCCTAAAGTTAAGCTTCACTTAACTTAAAAAAAAAAAAATAGTGGGTTATGGTGAAGATTTGGGTGAAAAACTGTGCCTATCAAAGGGAAATAATGTTGCTGCTGCAAAAGGGAGTTTGTACATCCATGTGCTGGCAGGACCTACATATGATTAGAATCCTCAGAAATGGGAGTGAGGACAAGCAAATGGAAGTGAGCTACAAGCGAAGTAGCTGAACTATAAGCAGCAGCAAGACTCAAGCAGCTGTTTCTTAGGAAAGGCCATGGGGTAGGTGACACAGAAACAAAGGCATACGTACCGTTCACAACCTTCACGCAGGGTGGAGTCACAGATCCCACATGCAAATGAATTGATTAACTTCTACAATTAGCTCAGAAATAAAAATGCAATAGGCTTTAGTGAATTCAGTAACTGGGGACACTGGAGTTGTCTCAAGCGTAGCGATATGATGTTGGTAATGTAAGGGGCAGCTGAATTATAATGGACATTTCTTTGAGAAGCATATACAAGAAGTAGGTATCTGTATGTGGGATAATCAAAGGCTATCTTCAAAACTGAGGTAAATTTTATTTGAGTATATATGATACCAACTTCCTGTGTTTAGGGACCGTAACATTGCTTGAGTTTTGGTGAGAATTGGTCTTCATTTTCCCTTAGGGAATCTAAAGATGCTAGACTTCTGTTTTCCAGGAACAAGGTAGTATAGCATTATGGCACCTTCACTTACCCCTACAATGGCACCTGGTATATTTAATTATTAATAATTTGAGCAAAATAGAAAATCAAAATATGGTTGATAATTTATCACCATGGCAACAGCATTCTGTGTTTCCAGTAGTGGTTTGAGTAGTTTATTCTAGAAACTGCACCATGTTTTGGTAATTAAAATATCATATATAATATACAAAATATAATATATAGTATTTAACATAGCTATATACTATATAGCTATATATATTCACTTACATGAATCAAAAAAAATTAAAAGTAGTAGTAGGTCATGTCAAGGACTATTAGTACACAGGTTAGGAAAGTTGAAACCCATTCATACATTATACTGTTAAAGTTGAACAGATCCATTAACTCACCTGCTTTTTTATCTGTAAAATAAAATACTGTCTCAAAAGAACTCAGGAAATCATTCTCTATTACATCTACTGTTTGATTAAACAGTTATGTTTGAAGTAGTTTTCCGTTAATGTTGATCCTCAGCTGAAAATACAATGTGATTAGCAATTATTCTTCTATCAGAATAATTTATTAGCTTTCATCACTAAAATTTCTTATGTGATGGTGAGTAATTTATTTTTTAAATTGAGTAAAAGATTGACAGTAGTTAATGGTATTTATTTGGGGGAAAAGAATCTTTACCAGCAACACTGAGAAACTAACTTCCTTGAAACACACATGGAAATCTTCCCAGACTTTGGAATCCATCTAACATCCAATAGGACTCTAGACGATGTGTTGTGTTCATGCTGCTCTTGCTATACATTTGAAACAAAGTAAATGTGTATTATCTGCTATGCTAAAAAATCAACACATATATATATATTTGAATTTATATTTAACAAGATGTTAGGGAACACTAGGGCTTCCCTGGTGGCTCAGACAGTCAAGCGTCTATCTACAATGTGGGAGACCCGGGTTCGATCCCTGGGTTGGGAAGATCCCCTGGAGAAGGAAATGGTAATCCACTCCAGTACTATTGCCTGGAAAATCCCGTGGACAGAAGAGCCTGGTAGAGTACAGCCTGGTACAGCTACAGTCCATGGGGTCGCAAAGAGTTGGACATGACTGAATGACTTCACTTTCACTTTTCACTTTCACTTTAGGGAACACTAGTTTATTGTAGAAAACAGTAGCACAAGATGAGGACAAATATATAAGGATGTTATCCAGTTATGTATGTTTAAAGACAAACTTTACTCTGATAAATTTGTTAAAGAGACTAAGCTTTTCCTAAGTAGCGTGACTAGACAGGGCAGACTGAGGTTGGTAACTTCTGTGTCAGAGGTAAGCTGTCTCCAGATAAATGGTTCACTTAAATGTGAACGATAAAACCTGAATATGACTTGCTTTGGGGCAGAAGAGGGCAACTTACCAGGTATTACACCTTGTTCAATAAGATTTCTCAAGGAGCTTGAGTTGTACTTGTCTTACAGTCTCTAAAATATCAAGAGATTGAAGTCTTCACTTTGGTACGCTTAGTGATATAATTAGTTTCTGAAGTTGGGCTATTGGCTGTTTTAAACACTGGAAAAGTTTGTATATTTAATAGAGATTGGGTATGAATTGAGGATTGTTATAAGCTGAATTTTGTCCCCTCAAATTCATATTTTGAAATCCTAACCCCGAGTATGTGACTATATTTGCATCAAAGGTCTTGAAAGAAGTAACTGAATTGAAGGGAGATATTTAGGGTAAAACATAATCCAACCTGAGTTTGTTCTTAGTAGCAGAGATTAGTGCAAAGAAATCTACAGAGGAGACACTATGTGAAGACAAGAAGACAGCCATTTGCAAGACAAGGGGAGATGCTTAGAAGAAACCCTGGCATGTAATTGTTGATAGTAGTCTCATGATCCTTTGTATTTCTGTGTTGTCTGTTGTGATCTCTCCATTTTTGTTTCTAATTTTGTTGATTTGATTTTTCTCCCTTTGTTTCTTGATGAGTCTGGCTAATGGTTTGTCAATTTTATTTATCCTTTCAAAGAACCAGCTTTTGGTTTTGTTGATTTTTGCTATGGTCTCTTTTGTTTCTTTTGCATTTATTTCTGCTCTAATTTTTAAGATTTCTTTCCTTCTACTAACCCTGGGGTTCTTCATTTCTTCCTTTTCTAGTTGCTTTAGGTGTAGAGTTAGGTTATTTATTTGACTTTTTTCTTATTTCTTGAGGTGTGCCTGTATTGCTATGAACTTGCCCCTTAGGACTGCTTTTACCGTGTCCCACAGGTTTTGGGTTGTTGTGTTTTCATTTTCATTCATTTCTATGCAAATTTTGATTTCTTTTTTGATTTCTTCTGTGATTTGTTGGTTATTCAGCAGCGTGTTGTTCAGCCTCCATATGTTGGAGATTTTAATTGTTTTTCTCCTGTAATTGAGATCTAATCTTACTGCATTGTGGTCAGAAAAAATGCTTGGAATGATTTCTATTTTTTTGAATTTACCAAGGCTAGCTTTATGGCCCAGGATGTGATCTATCCTGGAGAAGGTTCCATGTGCGCTTGAGAAAAAGGTGAAATTCATTGTTTTGGGATGAAATGTCCTATAGATATCAATTAGGTCTAACTGGTCTATTGTATCGTTTAAAGTTTGTGTTTCCTTGTTAATTTTCTGTTTAGTTGATCTATCCATAGGTGTGAGTGGGGTATTAAAGTCTCCCACTATTATTGTGTTATTGTTAATTTCTCCTTTCATACTTGTTAGCATTTGTCTTACATACTGTGGTGCTCCCGTGTTGGGTGCATATATATTTATAATTGTTATATCTTCTTGGATTGATCCTTTGATCATTATGTAGTGACCTTCTTTGTCTCTTTTCACAGCCTTTGTTTTAAAGTCTATTTTATCTGATATGAGTATTGCTACTCCTGCTTTCTTTTGGTCCCTATTTGCATGGAAAATCTTTTTCCAGCCCTTCACTTTTAGTCTGTATGTGTCCCCTGTTTTGAGGTGGGTCTCTTGTAGACAACATATGTAGGGGTCTTGTTTTTGTATCCATTCAGCCAGTCTTTGTCTTTTGGTTGGGGCATTCAACCCAGTTACATTTAAGGTAATTATTGATAAGAAAGTTGTACTTTTCTAAGAATTTGTCCATTTCTTCCATGTTGTCCATTTTATTGGCATATAATTGCTGATAGTAGTCTCTTATGATCCTGAATAGGCAATTTTTAAAAGGTACAGTTCAAGCTACCAACAGTATTCTTCACAGAGCTAGAACAAATAATATCACAATTTGTATGGAAATACAAAAAACCTCAAATAGCCAAAGCGATCTTGAGAAAGAAGAATGGAACTGGAGGAATCAACCTACCTGACTTCAGGATCTACTACAAAGCCACAGTTATCAAGACAGTATGGTACTGGCACAAAGACAGAAATATTGATCAATGGAATAAAATAGAAAGCCCAGAGATAAATCCACGCACATATGGACACCTTATCTTTGACAAAGGAGGCAAGAATATACAATGGATTAAAGACAATCTCTTTAACAAGTGGTGCTGGGAAATCTGGTCAACCACTTGTAAAAGAATGAAACTAGACCACTTTCTAACACCATACACAAAAATAAACTCAAAATGTATTAAAGATCTAAACGTAAGACCAGAAACTATAAAACTCCTAGAGGAGAATATAGGCAAAACACTCTCCGACATACATCACAGCAGGATCCTCTATGACCCACCTCCCAGAATATCAGAAATAAAAGCAAAAATAAACAAATGGGACCTAATTAACCTTAAAAGCTTTTGCACATCAAAGGAAACTATTAGCAAGGTGAAAAGACAGCCTTCAGAATGGGAGAAAATAATAGCAAATGAAGCAACGGACAAACAACTAATCTCAAAAATATACAAGCAACTCCTACAGCTCAACTCCAGAAAAATAAACGACCCAATCAAAAAATGGGCCAAAGAACTAAATAGACATTTCTCCAAAGAAGACATACAGATGGCTAACAAACACATGAAAAGATGCTCAACATCATTCATTATCAGAGAAATGCAAATCAAAACCACTATGAGGTACCATTTCACACCAGTCAGAATGGCTGCGATCCAAAAGTCTACAAATAATAAATGTTGGAGAGGGTGTGGAGAAAAGGGAACCCTCTTACACTGTTGGTGGGAATGCAAACTAGTACAGCCACTATGGAGAACAGTGTGGAGATTCCTTAAAAAACTGGAAATAGAACTGCCTTATGATCCAGCAATCCCACTGCTGGGCATACACACTGAGGAAACCAGAAGGGAAAGAGACACGTGTACCCCAATGTTCATCGCAGCACTGTTTATAATAGCCAGGACATGGAAGCAACCTAGATGTCCATCAGCAGATGAATGGATAAGAAAGCTGTGGTACATATACACAATGGAGTATTACTCAGCCATTCAAAAGAATACATTTGAATCAGTTCTAATGAGGTGGATGAAACTGAAGCCTATTATACAGAGTGAAGTAAGCCAGAAGGAAAAACATAAATACAGTATACTAACGCATATATATGGAATTTAGAAAGATGGTAACAATAACCCTGTGTACGAGACAGCAAAAGAGACACTGATGTATAGATCAGTCTTATGGACTCTGTGGGAGAGGGAGAGGGTGGGAAGATTTGGGAGAATGGCATTGAAACATGTAAAATATCATGTAAGAAACGAGTTGCCAGTCCAGGTTCGATGCAGGATACTGGATGCTTGGGGCTAGTGCACTGGGACGACCCAGAGGGATGGTATGGGGAGGGAGGAGGGAGGAGGGTTCGGGATGGGGAACACATGTATACCTGTGGCGGATTCATTTTGATATTTGGCAAAACTAATACAATTATGTAAAGTTTAAAAATAAAATAAAATTAAAAAAAAAAAAAAAAGAAAGAAACCCTGGCAACACCCTGATCTGGGACTTCTAGCATTCACAATTGTGAGAAAATAAATCTCTGTTGTTTTAGCCACCCAGAGTGTAGGAGTTTGTTATGAAAGACCCAGGAAACTAACACAAGAATACAGAACACATGAGTCCCAGTGTTAACTGTCCAATTACTATTTATTTTACCTTATATAATTAATTTAAGCACTTTGAACCTCAGTTTCCTTCCTCATGTGGAAAAGAAGAAAATGTAGACCAAGATTTTGTTCATACTTTTTTAGCTCTGTGGCAAAATAATGGATAAAGATGGCAATTTTTTAACTTTTTAAAATCTAAATTTATATATTCAGGGTAATATAATTCAACTGTGATTTCAAAATAAAAATATATTGAGAGACACAGGCCCTCAGAAAGTACATTGTCTAAGTATTAACTTTTCTGAATATCTAACTAAAGATATGCTTTAACCACAAAATTAAAGGCAAAGGTGGAGAACATAAAATACAAGAAAAATTGGTAAACGGAGACACCTTCAAATGATAGTAATTCTTAATCAGTCTTTGTAATGTGAAGACTTAGAACGAGCATGTACACTCAGTCGCTATGGAATCTTCCAGGCAATCTTCCAGAATACTGGAGTGGATTTCCATTTCCTCCTCCAGGGGGAGGGTTTATTACATTTTATATTAAGTGGTTAAAATATAGAGGACATATATTATATTTCAAAGAAACTGACATTCTGGACAAAAATTCTGGATAGTTCATTTGAAGTTTTATTTTGGAAATAGAAGATTAAGAAAGAATAACCTCAATTCACACTTGAATCTCTTTTTCTCTTTTTTGAAAGAAACTTATACTACCAATTTTTATTTCTAACTCCTCTGTAGTTACAGTCTATACTATATCTATACTATATCTATACTATATCTGTATTCCTTGGTCTTTGGATATCTTCAAATATGCCCACTATAAACAAGAATATGGCCGACCAAATGAGTAAATATTTTCAATCACACATGCTATTTACTACTTTTTGAATTTCTCTCTTCTTCACAAACTTCTTAAAGAGTTAACTGTATTTATGGTCTCTAAGACCTGAATAGAAAATGGGCCACACTTTAACTGATAATCTGCAGAAACAAATGAAAAAAGCAGTTAATACAAATGCAACATTATTCAAGTCTCATTCGAGATCAGGAAATATATATTGAAACATTAATTAGATAACAGTTTTGTCTTTTAGATTTTAAAGGAAAATATGTAATACCACATGAGGTTCACAAGAGTAATGGAATAGTATATACTTTTGATGGGAATGTAAATTGATTTGACTTTTCAAATGGCAGTTTGAACTTATAAATGCTTACACATTTGACTAATAATTTTATTTCTGTAAATTTCTCCTGTGCTAGTGCTAGCATTAAGGAAGACCTATGTGCAGTGTGTCCACTAAAGTTTGTAACAGCAAGAACCAAACCAAATCAAACCTGGAAACATCACAACTATGCATAAATAAACACAGTTGATAGGTTTGAGTATTTGCACAAAATGTAGTAACTAGCTAAAGTAAAACAAGCCTCCACATTTTCACTTTAATTTTAAAAAATAGCGTTAATTTATAAAATCCAGGTGTAGAACAATACGCAGAATATGATCCTTTGCAAGGGATAAAATTTTTATTTTTGTGTTGTTTGTGTGTATGTGTGTGTGTGTGAGAGAGAGAGAGGAAGAGAGAAAGAGAGAGAAAGTTAAGAAAGATAGAGAAAGTTTAGAAATAATCACGTGCCAATTAGCACAAAAAATGCCTGGAACTATATTTCATTCTAAAAGCTTTACTATCCGCTGAATTGGATAAGGAGTGAAACATAAAGATATACTATGCTATATATTGTTTAGATTTGCTAAAATATGCTGCATTACTTTTCTAATAAACATAAATATATACTGAAAAGGAACATTTTAAGTATACAATATAAAGATACTTTACAAAATCTATAACTTTATATATAATGCTATATAATATCATTTGAAATACACTGAAATACAGTGCAAATTCCACTGCCTTAAAAGTATATAAACATCAAGATTTTTGATGTTGTTGTTTGATGTTTTGATGTTTGTTGTTGTTCAGTTGCTAAATTGTATCCAACTCTGTGACTTCATGACTATAGACAGCCAGGCTCCTCTGTCCTCCACTATCTCCCAGAGTTTGCTCAAATTCATGTCCATTGAGTCAGGGATGCTATCTAACCATCTCATCCTCTGTTGCAATACTTTTGGGCAAAAAGAAAAAAGAAAACTTCTGAACCAGAGAAAACAAAAAGGGAAATGTATTGTGAGGCTTCCTGGACCACGCACAATGTTGTGAAGGAATAATTCAACAGTTATGCTTTGGGATCGATTCTGAAAATAATCTAGAACTGGAAGCAGAGATTCCTCTCTCTGTCTTGTATGTCTGGCTCATTCTCACAGACTTTCGAGATGGTGTTATACATGACTAGTAGTATCTTTTAGCACGGAGATTATTAAAATATAACATTTTCATTGTCTCTAGTAATAAAATAAAATTTACAAAGAACAAACCATTGACAACAACAAAACACTTCCCCAAGATGGTCTCTGGTTGGCTCTGCTGCATCTTTTGCCTTGGGTCCTCCTGTGGGTGCAAGGTGGGTGTTCTATGTAATAGGTTTGACTTGGGCACTACGCCCACCTCCTGCTCAGGCAGTCTGTGCTCTTACAAGACAGGTGGATCCAGTTTATATCATATGTTTAAGTAGTACACACTAATTTTCTTTTTCCTTCTGATCCCCAAATGTCTCGCCTCCGATTGTGCAATTTACTTTTACAGTTATCAACATGCTTACTAGTGATCACTCGCTCTGCTTTGATCAGGCTCAGAGTCCTATCACCAGCCACAGGCAGACAGAGCCTCTCTTACTGAAGTCATGTGATAGAGCTGAAATGATAACACAGCATTACCCTCTGCTAGGGGAAAGGCATGGGACAGATACTCAGAAGGAACGGACACTTTAAGACTTTTAGCCTCGAGAGCTGTGAGATAATAAACCTCTGCAGTTTAAGCCACTCCATTTGTTGTACTTTGTTATTGCAACCTTACCAAAAGAATACATCCCTCACTCTATTTTCTGGGTAAACCTTTATGACCTCTTCCCCCACCTTGCAGAGTTCTCCCAAGGAGCCACATTCCAGAATGATGGAGCTCCTCTGCTCCCATCCATTGAAGTATGCAATTAAAAGCCTGTTGCATTTGCTTCCTCAGCCTATTTTTGTCAGGTCATTTGCTTCTGTAAATAATTAGTTTCTATATGTATACCAAATTAGATATATGAGTGTAAAGAGGAATGAAGCTTGCTATTTCTGTGAAAACTAAATTAAATGCTTGGGAAAAATCGATAAAACTAGTCACACACATAAAAAATCATTTAATTATGTGTATATAAATTAACTAAAATATTGAAACAAAAAGGATAAATATCTAAAAGCCATCTGAACCCAGATTAATAGCACATTTCAATCTATATTCCACTTTAAAGAAACCAGACATATTAAATGATATATAGTGGATTTGGTAGATGTAAAAAAAAGTGATGCAGAAATCTTATCAACTGATCTGCTCCAAAATGTGTTAAAATATTGAAGACACACGTATGTATCTTTTTCTAAGTAATCTCTTAGCTGATTATGGGTTTCATTAGGTTGAATAGCTGTCCATGATTTCTCTTCAGACAGACAGGCTTGGGCTCAAGTACATTTTACTTTAGCAGCGTTTTAATTAAGAAGTAACCAATACAGGCACACCTCAAGAAACAAGAAAAAAGTCAAATAAATAACCTAACTCTACACCTAAAGCAACTAGAAAAGGAAGAAATGAAGAATCCCAGGGTTAGTAGAAGGAAAGAAATCTTAAAAATTAGAGCAGAAATAAATGCAAAAGAAACAAAAGAGACCATAGCAAAAAACATTCAATTATTGATACCTAATAAATTAATATGTATATAAAAAAAAAAGAAGTAACCAATACATAGCTGACATATTTTTGAGAAGCCACCTAAATGGCTTTTTGTGCATGTGTGAATACATGTCTGGGGTTTCAAGGACCAGCATATTATAGTTTGATTGCATTGCTTTTGCATGGTCCAAAGAGCTTTCACCAATCCTAAATGTCCGATACCTCAGTGCCTACTTTCATATCCCCATTTTATCACCTGTAACATACCAGTACTATTGACAGTTTCTCTATCCATCAGGCCTCTTGATTTTTAACGATAAACAACTCAATCTCAGCAAAAAAAAGAAAAGTTAGCTGGGAAGATACTACTGTTTCACACTGAAAGGGAAGTGTGGAAAGTACACTCAAATGTAGAAAAGATGGGGGGAAAAATATTTAGACACTTTAAAGAGTGGTGTGAACTTGGTCAGAACTCTATCTCTCATCTTGGCCTCTCTTTGATATCAGTCTTATTCTCTGCAACGGAAAGATGCTATTTGACATGCAAATTGATTAGTTCCATGGAAATATTAGAATAGGTAGAAAAACGGTTTATCTAACTTCAAGGACAAGATGCAGAAATACAGCTTTGAACAGCATCTTCCGCCATTCATTTCCCTGAGGAAATATTGGCCAGAGGACTTGGAAAAGCTCTAAGAATCCATGACTGGCCAAAGGGATCACTGAAGAGGAGGAGGAAGAAGAGGATGAATAAAAAAACTGTTGACCTGTCAAAAAAAAAAAGATATGATTCTTGGATTTAATCAGCTCTCATAAAGTCTCACAAATCGCAAATCAAATCAGCTTTTTCCTCTAGAGCAGGTCTAGAGGAAAGGGAACATCAAATTGATGGGTCATATCTTTATACACTGTTTTATAGGGCTCATTTGACATGATGAAACACACCTTCACAATGTATGCAATATATTTATACTTCAGGATAACTTTCTCAGGAGGGTTTAAGATCAAGTTCCTCATTATGAAGGGAACTTTGTATACAGACCATGACAATGTCAAACCTACTTTCTTCAAAGTGCCAGAGCAATAGTTGTCAGAAATTTGGGGTTTGCCAGTTTCCAACTTTGCCTTTAGGAAAATATGCAGTTTTCTTTATGTGAAAAATTCCAAGGATGTTGAGAGGTTCATTTGGTTTGCATGCTTATACTTAGATGATTCATTCTTTCCAGAGAGATCAGAGTTGTGCATGAAGATAACAGCTGTTTTCAAGATCATAAGTAATATATGCAGAAGAAATAGCTCCCTAAAAGTGAAAGAGCAGGCTACTCAATAAAAGGAAGGGAGTCTAGGCAAAAAAATTAAAACCAGCTACAGAAGATAGGCTGAAAATAGATATTGAGAGCTCAAAACACATAGAAAAGTATAATAAAATAATAGCTAGGGACTGCAATTTTACTTATACACGAAAAAGCACATTTAGGTTTATATAGTCACAACACTTAGGATCATTCAAAATCAAATTTATTTTCCATGGATATTTCTAGTAATGGACTGCTTAATTTCATTCTTTTTTCCCCTCATTAGCTTAAAACATTGGAAAAGACCCTGATGCTGGGAAAGATTGAGAGCAGGAGGAGAAGGAGGTGACAGAGGATGAGATGGTTGGATGGCATCAATGACACAATGGACATGAACGTGTGGGCAAACTCGGGGAGATAGTGGAGGACAGGGAAGCCCAGCATGAGGTAGTCCATGGGGTCACAAAGTCTCAGACACGATTAAGCAACTGAACAACACATGAAACTATTATTTATTAACTATAGGAGAATATTTTTTAACATATTTATTGCTTTTGCCCACAAAAGTGAAAAAAAAATCCTTTGTATTTATTTTACTGTACATTGTGGGTGAAGAGTTTTAAATTTATCTACTCAACTAATTTATGTGTGAGTTCATTTTCCCAGTAGTTTTTGCTTTTCTGCATGTTACAGTAAAAAATAAATAAATCCCTTTAAAGCTTGAGTTGAACTATATATATCAAATTCTAACCTCACTTAGAGATCAAAAATAGTAGTAATTTAGGAGAAATCTTGGAATGCTTTCATTAAAACTACATGTATGTCCAGAAATCTTTATAATCATCAGGAATCTCTTTAGGGGAAACACTTATAAACACAAAAAAAATTTTTAATAAAATGAAAATTGTTTTTAAAGTATTTGACATAATTTGGGAAACTAAAGGCATTAGGTAGCTATTAATTTTGAAAGTCATAGCTATTTAATTTTTTTCCTCAAACTGGCAAAAGCCTCTTGCCTAGGGTGAGGACAGCAGAGAAAGATAGTCATCACAGTACCAGCTTCAGCTGGTTTTGAAGCAGTTTGCCGTTGCTTGTGGACTTGAAGTTCACAGTTACTCAATCCTTACTAAGTTGATAAAGGCTAGAGGAAACCATGTGAAAATAAATGAGTCAGAGGTGTAAAAGCATTTTATTTAGGCCATTTAAAAAGGTTAACACTTGGGAGTTCCCTGCAGTCCAGTGGCTAAGACTCAGCACTCCCAATGCAGGGGGGCCCGGTTTCAATCTGTGGTTGATCCCTAGATCCCACGTGCCTTGACTAAAAGATCCTGCAGGGACTAATGAAGATTGAAGATCCTGTGGCGTGCCACAACTAAGACCCGGAGCAGCCAAATACATAAAATTTTTAAAAAAATGTTAATGTTTAATTGCTCGTCTGTCAACTTGAAATTTTAGCCTACCATTGTCTACGTCTTTTGACAAAAGATTGGGAGATCATATAAGGGCAACTGAAGTCATCTGAACCTCCAGGCTCACTTGTGTTTCAGGGGCGGACAAAACTATTGCCTTTATGCTCACCTCTCCCTCTCACAGGGGAAAGGCTAAAGAGAAGATCTAAGATGTGCCAATGAAAAAAAGTTATAGTCTTTGGCTTTCTGGGGGCAGGGATCTAAACTCCAATTTAATTGGAATTTTTCATGAAATTCTTTGAAGACTAATACCCGACTAATCCATTTTGATTTATAGTCAGAGCAAATTTCCTAAGTCCTGACTTCAAGTGATTAAAAATTCTTGTCACTGCTGATTACATGGAAGCAGAGAAAAAAAAAATTTTTTCATGTATATGAAGAAAGAAAATAGCTCAGCAATAAAATCCAAAATGGATGTAAGTGTTGTAGAAAACCAAGTGGACAGACTGTGTGAGTGATATAGTATGACCAGAACTCAGAGCAGTGGCAAAACAACTTCCAGGTTTCCAACACGTTGGGTTTGAGCCTCTTCAGCAGAAAGTTCAGGAAAAACCTTTTGTCTGGTCTTCTCTGCGACAGAATATCTTGACTAATTCTGAATCATTATATTTATTCTTCTGAGTCAGAATCATAAGTTTATTTATTTTTTTCTTTGATTATACTGTGAGTGATTAAATCCAGGAACCATATCTGCTATTTTTTTTTTTTTTAATCCCAAGGGCATGGTAGGTGATCCTACTTTTTTTTTTCTTATTGTTGTTGTTAATCTGTCAGTGAGAACAGCAAGACCAAGGGATGGTGAAGATTGAGTCAAGGTCTAAGACGTCCTCAGAAGAGGGTCTGAATCATAGACTCAATGGATGTTAGTAATCATCACCATTATGCAAATTGCTCATTCCTCATTATATAGTTTTTACTTTTATGATAGATAAAAATTCCCAAATTAACTTTCAAAATGATCAAGTGGTCATTCATCAAAATAGTCAAGTGCCATGGTGGTTCATTTATGACCCTGTGTTGATATGAAACAAAGAGAAAAATTAAAGTATTAGTTGTCCATTTTATACTAACTTTTTTTTATTTTAAGCCTTGTGAGGAAATGACATTTAAAAAAAAAACTGTAAATCCCACATTTACTTATATAATCTTATAATTTATAACTTATACAAATAACTTATAATCTTATAACTTATACAAATCTTATAACTTATACAAAATATATTAATCAAGATTCAAATGTTTCAACATGATTTGTATGATTTGAAATCATACTTGTGAGAAGATTAGTGTATATCCTACTCCTGAACTTCTCAGGAATCTTCTGATATTATTTTCAGATTATTTAGGGATTACATGAACAGTTCTGATTTTAAATTGCTTAAACTCACCTAATAATCATTTTCATACATGTATGAAACACAATCTCTACTCAAAAGATAGAGAAAACTATGTAATCACATTTTCCACTATCTCTATGCTTTTACTGTTAGTGCCAATAAGTAAATAAAAAAAGTAGTTTGACTACATTATTCTAAAAATTTGGCAAAATACTTTAATTCATTCACTTTCCCACATCTTTATTTATTGGTAAACATCATATATTTACTTAATAACATAAATTAATTTTTATGCAGTGAAATCCACTGAGCTTAACACATTTATGAACATAAAATGCTCAGATTTCCATTCCCTTCTCCAGGGGCTCTTCTCAACCCAAGGACTGAACTTGGGTCTCCTGCATTGCAGGCAGATTCTTTACTCTCTGAGCCATGGGGGAAGCCCATAAAATGCCCAATCATCAACTAATTAGTTATAAAGATTTTATACAAGATGATGGAGGAAATGAGAATGTATGAAAATAAGATATGAAGGTATAAAATGTTAAGTACTATGAGAAATAACTAAGCCAATGAGTAGTTAATTAAATGAATAAATGAAATGGTATAGGTCAAAAGTGAAATAGCATAGGTAAAATATACTATTAAGTCATAACAACTGGGCTTTCTAAGTCTATTTTTATGGAAGAGAAAGAAATCTGAAAAACAAATTAATGGGAAAATATAAATCTCTAACATGTCTAAGGACATTCAAGTCACTTTTTACCTGCAATTTGTTAAGAAATTTTCATACTAATTTATTTAATAGTTAATAATTGTGACTTTTTTGGTGAGAATTTTCTTTAGATAAAGTTACTGAAGTTTAAGCTATGTGAAATATACTGTGAAAGTGCTGCACTCAATATGCCAGCAAACTGGGAAAACTCAGCAGTGGCCACAGGACTGGAAAATGTCAATTTTCATTCCAATCCCTAAGAAAGGCAATGTCAAAGAAAGCTCAAAGTACCGCACAAGTGCACTCATCTCACACGCTAGCTGGAGAAGGCAATGGCACCCCACTCCAGTACTCTTGCCTGGAAAATCCCATGGACAGAGGAGCCTGGAAGGCTTCAGTCCATGGGGTCGCTGAGGGTCAGACACAACTGAGCGACTTCACTTTCACTTTTCACTTTCACTTTTCACTTTCATGCGTTGGAGAAGAAAATGGCAACCGACTCCAGTGTTCTTGCCTGGAGAATCCCAGAGACGGGGGAGTCTGGGGGCCTGCCATCTACAGGGTTGCACAGAGTCAGACACGACTGAAGTGACTTAGCAGCAGCAGCAGCACATGCTAGCAAAGTAATGCTCAAGATTCTCCAAGCCAGGCTTCAACAATCTGTGAAACATGAACTTCCAAATGTTCAAGCTGGTTTTAGAAAAGGCAGAGGAACCAGAGATGAAATTGCTAACATTTGCTGGATCACTGAAAAAGTAAGAGAGTTCCAGAAAAACATCTATTTCTGCTTTATCGACTATGCCAAAGCCTTTGACTGTGTGGATCACAATAAACTGTGGAAAATTCTGAAAGAGATGGGAGTATCAGACTACCTGACCTGCCTCTTGAGAAATCTGTATGCAGGTCAGGAAGCAACAGTTAGAACTGGACATGGAACAACAGACTGGTTCCAAATAGGAAAAGGAGTACGTCAAGGCTGTATATTGTCACTGTGCTTATTTAACTTATATGCAGAGTACATCATGAGAAACGCTGGGCTGGATGAAGCACAGGCTGGAATCAAGATTGCTGGGGAAAATATCAGTAACCTCAGATATGCAGATGACACCAGCCTGATGGCAGAAAGTGAAGAACTAAAGAGCCTCTTAATGAAAGTGAAAGAGGAGAGTGAAAAAGTTGGCTTAAAACTCAAGATTCAGAAAACTAAGATCATGACATCTGGTTCCATCACTTCATGGGAAATAGATGGGGAAAAAGTGGAAACAGTAAGAGACTTTATTTTTGGGGGCTCCAAAATCACTGCAGATGGTGATTGCAGCCATGAAATAAAAAGACGCTTATTCCTTGGAAGAAAAGTTATTACCAGCCTAGACAGCATATTAAAAAGCAGAGACATTACTTTGCTAACAAAGTTCTGTCTATTCAAGGCTACGGTTTTTCCAGTATTCATGTATGGATGTGAGAGTTGGACTATAAAGAAAGCTGAGCGCCGAAGTATTGATGCTTTTGAACTGTGGTGTTGGAGAAGACTCTTGAGAGTCCCTAGGACTGCAAGAAGATCCAACCAATCCATCCTAAAGGAGATCAGTCCTGAGTGTTCATTGGAAGGACTGATGTTGAAGCTGAAACTCCAATACTTTGCCCACCTAATATGGAGAGCTGACTCATTGGAAAGACCCTGATGCTGTGAAAGATTGAAGGCAGGAGGAGAAGGGGGTGACAGAGGATGAAATGGTTGAATGGCATCATCGACTCAGTGGACGTGAGTTTGAGCAAACTCTGGAGTTGGTGATGGACAGGGAAGCCTGGCGTGCTGTGATTCATGGGGTCGCAAAGAGTCGGATACGACTGAGCAACTGAACTGAATTGAACTGAACTGAGCGACCGGAGAAGGCAATGGCACCCTACTCCAGTACTCTTGCCTGGAAAATCCCATGGATGGAGGAGCCTGGTAGGCTGTAGTCCATGGGGTCGTTAAGAGTCGGACAGGACTGAGTGACTTCACTTTCACTTTTCACTCTCATGCATTGGAGAAGGAAATGGCAACCCACTCCAGTGTTCTTGCCTGGAGAGCCCCAGGGACGGGGGAGCCTGGTGGGCTTCCGTCTATGGGGTTGCACAGAGTCAGACACGACTGAAGTGACTTAGCAGCAGTAGCAGTAGCAGAGCGACTGAACTGAACTGAAGCTATGAGACTTGTTTAAAATCACAAATCTTTGAAGTCTGTGGAGGTAGCAAACAAATTTAGATCTTAATATTTCCAAGTCTATATCCAGCTTTTATACCTTGATACCTTCTGTTCTGGGATGTAAAGAAATAGCAAAATCTGAAAAGGTAGGATAAAGAGATAGAATATTCTGAGAAAAGCAGAATAAGGACTTGGGCAAAATACAGAGTTAGAAAATGCACACTACATATCATGCTGGGGCTTGGGATACAGAGAGGCTGAACAAAATTCAAGAAGTGGTTGAGGAAAAATACTTAAATGGAATCTATAAAATCAAGCTCAAAGTCAAGAGGCTTAAAGGCCACCTTTAGGAACCATAACCAATGTGAAAGGAAGACTCTATGGATCTATATAGTCAAGAAATAAACAAAATCAAAGTAGACTAGTGTGATCAAAGTCATCACAGGGAGAGTTGGACTCTGTAAGTTAGGTGATTATATGGATGTATTAGATGACTGGAAAAAAAAAAAAAAAGCCAAGTTCTGACCAAGAATTCAGGATTAGGCCAAGTGACTGAGTAGCAGTACCAAAGCACTGGCATCAAGAACAAAATAGGAAATTATTTACAAGCTGTGTGGATAACTTCCATTCCCCTAGGCTCCTGGAAACATAAAGGACGTTTATTACAAAAACACCACTGGCTTCTCATCACTGCCCTTTCACTTTCTTCACCATGGAATGAAGAAAACTGTCTTATCTGATCAATGGTTCCATCTAATATGGAAGAAATACCCGAGCTTATTCTCCACAGAGTCTCCCATTTCAGAATCAGTGGAAATTCCAGAGGAATTTTTTTCTTTTATTTCTCTGCATTCAATGGCCTACAATTTCATGTGGCCCAGAGGTAGAGGATTAATGAACTCATTTCTTTACAGAAGTAAAGCAACATTCTCTGATTCATGTACAGTTATTAGAGCTGGTATTTTGATCTCCATTAGAACCTGTTTTTCGCAAAGATTTTGAACATCAGGAAAGGGAGTAAAATGTATTGTCTCTATAAAACTCTAACCAAGCAATTCACATAAAAAATGGGTATACCTGTGGCGGATTCATTTCGATATTTGGCAAAACTAATACAATATTGTAAAGTTTAAAAATAAAATAAAATTTAAAAAAAAATGGGTATATACCCACAGCCAGGAGTATTAGGTTGGTGCAAATGTAATTGTCATTTCTAACTGTGAATTTTAAATCATAATTAGGCTTCCAAACACATCTTTATTAATCAAAATAGGTGCTAATACAACCAACACATTTTTGCCAGCAAGAAATGTTTGTTTATTCCTGTATCGTAAAAATCCTTGCTTCAGGATTCGACAAACTCTTGGAAACCATTTTCTGTCTTCTGCTGCTCATGGAAGCATTTTTCCTGAAAAAAGTTGTCCAGATGCTTGAAGAAGTGGTAGTTTGGCAAGAGGTCAGGTGAATATTGTTGGTGATGCAAAACTTCATGGCCCAATCTGTTCAACTTTTGAAATGCTGGTAGTGTGACATGCAGTCTGGCACTGTAGTGGAGAAGAATTGGGCTTTTCTATTGACAAATGTTGGCTGTGGTATTGCAGTTTTCAATACATCTCATTAACTTGATGAAAATACTTGTCAGATGTAATGGTTTCGCCAGGATTCAGAAAGCTGTATTGGATCAGACCAGCAGCACACCACCAAACAGTGACCACGGCCTTTTTTTTTGGTACAAGTTTGGCTTTGGGAAATGCTTTGGAGCTTCTTTTTGGACCAACCACTGGCTGGTCATCGCCAACTGTATGAAAGTGAAAAGTCGCTCAGTTGTGTCCGACTCTTGTGACTGTATGGACCGTAGCCTACCAGGCTTCTCTGTCCATGGGATTTTCCTGGCAAGAGTACTGGAGTGGGTTGCCTTTTCCTTCTCCAGGGGATCTTCCCAACCCAGGGATCGAACCCAGGTCTCCCGCATTGCAGGCAGATGTTTTACCCTCTGAGCCACCAGGGAAGCCCATTACTTTTTGTTACATGTCACAATCTGATTAAGAAATTGTTGTTGTTGCATAGTATAAGGAAGACCTTCAAAACAACACTTTTTTTTTTTTTTTTTCAGTTAGCTCATGAAGCACCCACTTATTGAGCTTTTTCACCTTTCCAATTTGCTTCAAACTGAATGACCATAGAATGGTCAATGTGGAGTTCTTCAACAACTTTTCATGTAGTTTTAAGAGAATAAGCTTTGATTGCTCTTAATCAGTTGTCAACTTCTGATGGCTGGCCACTGCATGCCTCATCTTCAAGGCTCTTGTCTCCTTTGCAAAACTTCTTGAACCACCACTTCACTGTACATTCATTAGCAGTTCCTGGGCCAAATGCATTGTTAATGTTGTGAGTTATCTCCACTGCTTAACAACCCATTTTGAAATCAAATAAGAAAATCACTGGATTTTGCTTTTCATCTAACATTATTTCCCTAGTCTAAAAAAAAGGCAGCAAGTAATAAGTCATTAACAAATAAATAAATAAATAAAGCAAGAAATGAGTATTAAAATGGTATACAACATAACCACATTTATTTAAGAAAATTTTCCAATATCAAATGGCAAATTTCAGCAATGCAAAAACTGCAATTAGTTTTGCACCAACTTAATATATTGTAGCTAGAATTAATAATTTCCTGGAAAAATGGTGAGATTTTATATGTTTTATAATTCTTAACAAAAATCTGTACCGATGTATTTATCTCATATGTTTTACACTGATTTCTAAACAATCAAAAGGCAAGCTGGGCAAGACAGAAATTTCCTGAGTAAGATAATATTTTTGGCAAATAAGTCAATACTTTTTAAAAGTATTTCCTCTCTATATACTATTACTGTTTTTTTAATATTAAAAACCAGATGATTCTTGCTCTACTGTGGGGTTTTGAAAAATGAAGCAGCAGAGACAAATAGAGATAAAATTTTTATTTTGATAAAGCTGACTGAGAAAAAGATTATGGATCTATGTGTGTGTGCTCAGTTGCACATTTTCTAGTTATATTTATGCTCTCATTTAGCCATTTTAGTGCTTTTGACCTCACATTCACAACTCCACATTAAATTTCAGGAACACTCGTGACAAGAAAAAGCTCTAGAGTCTGCAAGGCCAAATCATAAGTCTAACATTTTAGTCCAGACTAAAAGTGTAAAAATAATTTTATTATTTATTTATTTATTTATTTTTAAATAATTTTAAAACTTAACGGTGATCAAAACCTACATTATATTGCAGGTGAACTTAATTTTCAACTTCAGTCATTAATTTTTTGAATTACAGGAATAGATAAAAGAGAATGGGAAGAGTTCCTTGCCTCTAAAATCAGTTATAATGAATTGGTTTATAGCAACTTTCTGTATAAGTTCAAATGTGTGTGAAGCATGGATTCAGAACCTAATTTTTAAATGAGTTATATGGCCTAAAACCCAACCAAAGCCATAAAGGCCATTTGAAAATGTGAGAAGTAAATATATTGATCTCAAAATAAAAGTTATAGCTAGTAAATGATATAAAACTTATCAATTTGTTACAATGCCAAAATTTGTGATATTTCTTTTTTTGATCTGAAAGAGACTTAACTGCATTTCAAAGTGAGGTGAAAAAAATTGCAGTAAAAACTGTAACAGGCATAATTATGTAGCTTACTATATCTTCAATGTAGAAGGAACTACCTTATTTGACAAGTCTATACCAGATGGAATGCATATTTTTTTAGAAAAAAAAAATTTTAAATGCTAATCTATAAAGTTTTGAAAGAAAGGCTGATATTTTGACTTGAGACTAACGTACTGGGAGATGGCCCAAAGGAATAATTGAATCATTATCCTTCAACATATCAACAGTTTCATGTATATCCAATTTCATTTCATTTAAAATTCAATTTTGGCAGATAAAAAACTAAAATTGAATAAGTTAAGGAAAGTCTATGTTATTGAGCACTGTTAAACACAACATCAGGTTTCAACCATAGTCTCTGACTCCAACTCTGCTGTTTCTCCCAGAAATCCAGACCAGTGATTAAGAGCAGACACCAACTCTGCAAACATAACCCATGACTAAGGAGGAAAGGGAAACCGGTAGTTTAGAAGATGTACCAATGCATATAGAGTATTTTAGGTAGTTTACTTAGAGACAGATTTTTTTTTTTAATCACCATTATCTATTACTCCTCTCCCTTATCTCTTCTAGTGTCCCTTACTCCCCCACACCACACTGTCTTTTTTAACTAGGAGAAAAGGGAATGTGATGTAAAAGTCACAGACTCTTAGATTACTTGTGTTGGACATAACTGTGTCAGAGGATACGTGATGGACGGAGAGCAGCAACACGGTCCACCGTGAACACAGAATCTGCAAACACCATTAACTGACTGACTGCATGCTTTTGCTTAAGGTCTCCTTCTGTGTCCTATTTAAACAACTCCCAGACACTTACTTGGATCTTAAATCATGACAGAGCTATTCAAACTCACTCACTTCAAGTAATTATTTGTTTCACTTTCATATGTTTTTTGCCCCATGCAGGAGGCCTTGTTGAGGATTTATTGTAATGAGACAGCTGGGTTGGGTGACTGCCATTTTAGTCTTTGCCAGACTCTCTGCTCTCCAGCTGTGCACTCACTTAAATCTTGGTTTTCAGAATTTTTTTAAGCCACAAAACAAACTAAAAAACTAAAAATTCTACAGCTCCTCTCTCTTTTCTTGCCTGTTTCTTTCAATATCAGGCTGAATGGCATTTGGAAAAAGTTCCTCTGAATTCACTAACTTCACACATCTTAATCTTGGAATTAAGCCTAAAACATAGAGCTATATTTACAAATACTTTTTAAAAACTTACTTCTTTTTTATTGTTAAAGTCCTCTCCCTTTTAAATTTCCCTCTCTCAGAGTCCAAGAAGAGTTATATTAGACTTAAGCTGAAGTATAAAGATGAGAAAAGTGTTCACGGAGATGAACCTGCAGTCAAAAACAAGATAAACCTTACAGAAACCTTAGACCAGGGTTTCCCGGAGAAGCATAGAACCATCCTTTTGTGATGTATACTTCACCCTCAATCCATGATATTTTAGTGGAATGTAGTTAGAAGTACTACTTGGTTTCAGTTGCATTGTGGTCATTTTAAGAGGATGGATGACTTGCAAAAGAACCATCTTTCTTCACTGATGTCATATACCTTAGTGGGGCAAGAGGCGACCGTGGAAGTCGGAAGCTGAGAAAAGCTATGTTTAGGCAAATGGGGGTCTTGGGAACAGCAGCAGCACCATGGATGAGGATATGTTGGCAAAGCAAGTGGGTTCGAGCAGAAGAAACTTAGATAACTGTCTCAAAGTATTTGTGAAACAGCTCCCCAGGAAATGCTTAAGCTTCTGGGGAGTAAATTGAGGAAGGAGATGGCCAATTTATTAAAAATCCAAGTGATAAGATCTCCTGATTATCCTGACAGAAAGAGAAATTGGGACTATATATATATATATTTTTTTTTTTTTCAGAAGCTGTTGAGACCAGGGGTTTGAAATTAATGTATAATTTGGGGAAAAAATTTACTTACCATTAGCTTATATGAGAGATAGCATAAGAGAAATCATCAAAGTACATGGAGGTAAGAATTTAGAGACCCTTAAAGACCAGAGAGTGAACTTGGCTCCATTATGGAGGTAGCTTGTAAAACAAAGCTTTTAAAGCAGAAGAGTGAAGCTCTGAGACTGACCTAATTAACCATTTATGTGGAGACTGGGTAGACAGGTACAGATAAAAACAAGTATTAAGATGAACCAGCATCAGCACTTCCAAGATGATGACACAGTAGTTCAAGCTATAGAATGTATGCTAAATATCTGTTAGAAGTTTACTTAATTTTAACTATTAACCTTAAATTATCTGAATGCCAGATGATCTGGAAAGATGAAGGAAAAAAAAAAAAAGAAAGCAAACAATCACCTATATAACACAATGAATAACTGAGGCTTTTTTGGCCAGCCCACGTGACTAGGTGGGATCCTAGTTCCCTCATTAAGGATCAAACTCAGGTCCCAAAATGAAAGTGTTGAGTCCTAATCACTGGACCCTCTGGGAATTCCTTGAATAATTGATTTTAGAAGAAAGGAGTGTGGCTAGATGTCACTATTGTTTTGCAAGCACTTATTGTTTCACTAATTATTCAAGAAATATTTACTAAATGTCTAGTGCTAGCCAGGTATTTTGCTAGCCAATGGTAATAGGTTTGGGATTAAACAGTGACTTATGTCATGAAATGTACAAACGCAAATTTATCTGAAAATTGGTTGTGATGTTTTCAGTAACGTGACAGAAATTGTTATTTGCAAAATACTCATTCCGAAACACATAGTTGGACACACACACACAAGGTAAAAATTGTTAGGCAGTTCTATAACTGAGTAAAGGGTTTATGTGCCTATAGCACATAAAGCCAAACTCTGACAGTGGGAGTTTGCAGCAAAGTAAGAATTCATTGCATGACATCCAGCAAAGGACTGGGAAACAACTTTCAGTTCTGCTGAAACTTGATCTTTGAGTTAGAGGTGTCTTAAAGGGGAAGAACCAAGAAGCTAGGGTTTATCATCACCTTGTGACATTTCTATGACATGTCTTAATTGTATTTTTGGGAGTCACGATGCCTCTGGTTTACAGTTTTCTGGTCAGGTGGTCCATGATTCTGTTAGCTCATCTTATCCCGGAGGAACAACTCAAGTTTGTATGTTAATAATGATGTTGATAAGAGCAATTACAGTACATAGCAGGTGTTATCAACAACAGCAATCATCTGACTTTGCTTAATTAGTACTCAGCACAGAGCTGAAATCAGAGGGGACAAGAGAGACAATAAAGTTTTAAATAATGAGAATAATATGACTCAGTAAGGGAATTCTATTTTAGGGGGACTCGGTTTAAGTTTTACTATGTAAATGTATGTGATTCTACCCCACGGTGGCAGAACAAGAGCTAAAGGCTTCTGTTTATGAGACAACCATGTAGATATACTTTTCCCTATTCCCCCAAGTGTAAGCAAAACCTCTAGACATTAAATAAATAACAAACAAGAAGGCTGAAACTCTGGACAGAGAAAAGCAAACTGGTAAGAACCTTGGGGTTGAGGAATGACCTGATGGAGAGTTTCCTGGGATTTCTTTTTTCTTTCATTAATAACATCTTAAAGAAGCTGTAAGCAGAATCCTATGGGGCCATCCAAAGATAGACCCCTCCCCCCTCTCATCTCTTGTTTGTAGAAAAACTTTTAGCCTCCGAAGTCGATTTTTCACAAAGGCAGAACCAATTAAATAGAGGAAAGATACTCTTTTCAGCAAATCAGACATTCATAGGTGGAAAAAAAAAATCTTGACCTAAGTCTTACACATTATACAAAATAGACTTGAAATGGATCACACAGTAAAATGTAAAACATAAAACTTAACAAATTTTAGATGAAAAAAGGACCCTATCTTCAAGATATCTAGGGCTAAGAAAGAGTTCTTAAACCAAGAGCATGACCCAAAGAAGAAAACAGTTAAGTCCTAGGAAAAATGTGCCCCCAAAAAAACAAAAGAGAAAATTTGTGACATGCTGCCAGGTATGTGTAAAGGAGGAAACCCCACACAGCTCAAAGAAGAATGTCAAACTGAGGTAGTAAAAAAAGCAAACAGAAAAACAAAACGGATCAAGTTGTGTCAAATTACCTGTACATCCGTTGAAGCAAGCATAGACGTTTATAAGGGTGGGTAAGCAAAGAATTATTCCCAAGGAACTGCAACCTAAACAATTCCCAGGACTCCCAAACTGTTGGATATGTTTCAATTCTGAGTAGACAGAGATACAGACCTCAGAAACACACGGTGTGCTCATGAAAGGCACCACCAGAAGAGTTATGCTTCAGTGGCAGGGTTAAGAGTCCTAGGGGACTTGAAGCCCTCAAAACAGCAGCAACAACCTGAACAACAACAACAAAAGACCTTAGAAAAGATCAAGCTAATCTGCAAGCAGTTCAATTGTTAAAACAAATTCAACAGTATTTAAAAGGTAAGAGAAAAGCCAAACAAATGATAACATCCACAATGTTCAGCATTGAGTTAAAAAAGACAAAAAACCAATTCAAATTTTCTCGATCATAAAATGCATCTTCACCTCTCAAGCAATTGCAAAGGGCTGGGATGTCCAAGAATTCAACTCAAAAGACCACCCTCTTCCTCTCCTTGTGGTATCAATTTCCAAGACAGAATTTATAGCTATTTGTAAACCCAGAATCACATGCTTGGAAGTTTTTTTGTTATTTTTTTATCAGGAAAAAAAAAAGTAACAATACCTTTTCTAATGCAGGTTGAAATAATGCTCAGAAAAGAAGGCTCTTGATATCCTTGGTTTCAGTTCAGCTCAGTTCAGTTGCTTAGTTGTGTCCAACTCTTTGTGACCCCATGGACTGCAGCACTCCAGGCTTCCCTGTCCATCACCAACCCCCGGAGCTTGCTCAAACTCATGTCCATTGAGTCAGTGATGCCATCCAACCATCTCACCCTCTGTCGTCCCCTTTTCCTCCTGCCTTCACACTTTCCCAGCATCAGGGTCTTTTCTAGGGAGTCACTTCTTTGCATCAGGTGACGAAAGTATTGGAGTTGCAGCTTCAGCATCAGTCCTTCCAATGAATATTCAGGATTGATTTCCTTTAGGATTGACTGGCTTGATCTCCTTGCAGTCCAAGGGACTCTCAAGAATCTTCTCTGACACCACAGTTCAAAAGCATCAGTTTGGCACATAGGCACTCAGTTTTCTTTATAGTCCAATTCTCATATCCATACATGACTACTGGAAAAACCAGAGCTTTGACTAGATGGGTCTGTGATATAACCATTTGGATCAAATCACTGTAGCCATGGATATAGGGTATTATGACTGAATAAACAAGAGCACAATAGTATTATGCTTTGTTAATGACAATGCAAAAAAACAAAATCTTATATGATTTCATTAGAGAATAACTTCTTTATTTTCTTTCCAAATACACATGTTCAGCAAACTCCATCTTATTAAGGTGCCTCTGATTAAAAGAGTTTATCCACAAAAATTAATTAAAATAGATTTTTATTTTATAACATTCTGTATCTTTTTTTGTAGTTTTTTAAAACTTTATATATTTTTAATTAGAGGAAAATTGCTTTAAAATATTGTGTTGGTTTCAACCATACATCAATGTGTGAATCAGCCATCTATTTACATAAGCCTCTCTGCCATCTCTTACCTCATTTTCAGAATGGGAGAAAATAATTGCAAATGAAACAACTGATAACAGAATTAATTTCCAGAATATGTTAAACACATGAAAAGATGCTCAACACTACTCATTACTAGAAAAATACAAATTAAAATAAAATGTATTTTTAAGTACCCAAAAAGAAACTGGAAGCCTCTGAGACTATACAAAATAGGTGAGTTTCTAAATGTAAGAAGAAAGAGTTTTTTTCAAAGGGAAATGAATATTATTGGGCTTCCTCAGTGGCTCAGCAGTTAAAGAATCTGCTTGCAACGCATGAGATACAGGAGAAAAAGTTTCCATCCTTGTGTTGGGAAGATCCTCTGGAGAAGGAAATTTCAACCCACTCCAATATTCTTGCCTAGGAAATCCCATAGACAGAGGAGCCTGGCAGGTTATAGTACAATGGGTTTGCAAAGAGTCAGACACTAAGTACAGTAAGCTCATGAATATTAGTAGAGAGAAAATGGACTGGCTTTGAAAATGATCCCTTTAAACCATCTCTTGAGCATGTTGATCATGTGCTCACTCAGCTGGAAAAATAATCTAAGACTTAAAAAATAAAATTCTGAAGTGTATTATATTATGTGAAAATAAGTACATCTGTTAGAATATTTAAATTTGAGGATCTTGCCTGTGTGCATTAAGGTTTTGGAAAGATTTGATTACGGCTTTTAGGAAGTTTTAGATTTTGGAAGATACTACTTCCAATCATATAAGTAATTGAATTAAAAAAAAAAAAACAGATGCAGACTCAAAGCCTTTCTGTTATGATAGTTGCTATATGGTAATGATTAATCCTTACCCTCAATATCCCATGACATACTCAGAATATACAACACCAGATGCAAACATCACATTAATGTAAAGCAACAAGAAAAAAAATAGATAAATGATAGAAAGCTGACTGTTTGGTGATTGTAGGAAGTAAGAAGAAATACAAGACAAGCAAAGCAATGAAAATGGTATTATATGATACTCATTTGTGACTTCTGGCAAGGGAAAAAGTGTAATTGACTGACTTCAGCATATCATGGAAAATGGACTCTGTGGAGACAACCAGCACTTGAGAACATAGGAATAGGCCAGAGATGGGCCTTGAGGCTGTTCATAACCATGGAACTCTACTGGCAGAGAAGAGCAACTATTTTTCCTCAGATTACTTTCTCTTCTCATGTATGTAGAGTCAGAACCAAGATTTGAAAAAAAAAAAAAAAAAGGATAATCCTTTTTAGTTTAAGAGAAAGAAAAGTGAAAGTCACTCAATCCTGTCTGACTCTTCGTGACCCCATGGACTATAAAGTCCATGGAATTCCAGGCTAGAATACTGGAGTGGGTAGCCATTACCTTCTCCAGGGGATCTTCCCAACCCAGTGATTGAACCCAGGTCTCCTGCATTGCAGGCAGATTCTTTACCAGCTGAGCTACCAGGGAAGCCTGTAGTGAAACAGAAAATCAGAGTTATTTGTAAGATGTGAAGAGAAACTAAATGCTCATGGCAAAATATCAGTGTCTAATAAATCTGTAAGAATCTCCTGAAATGCTAAAACGTTCAAGGTAATCAGAAGAAACCTATCCACGTTCTTTGCTACAGCAGCAAAGAGCTTGTCTCTCAGGAAATGGAACAGATAGTGGAAATTATCTGGGACCTAGGACTACAACCCTTTCCTCATTCCCCACCCAACAGAATCATTTGAGGGGACTCTGTGCCTTTCTGAGTTTGGAACTCATCAGAGAGAGCTCATCCATGTGCATCTCAGTTCATTTGCTTACTCAACGTGAAAAATCCCTTTCTCCTCTAAACTGCAATTTTTTGAAGGAAAAAACTTCATTTTTTCCTTCAAAATTTTATTCGAATTTGCCCATGAGATCTATAGCATTTCTCAAAAGCCTATTGGCTAGTAGGCTTTAGTCCTTCCTTTTGAGACAAAGTTTACTGACATTTATTTCTCTTCATGATAAATGAGAAAAACACGCTCTGTGTGCCAAAATCTCTTCGCTAAAAGCTACTCTGCAAACGTTGCAAGTGGAGGAATTTCACTCATAATATTTTCTATGCTGATTTTGCCATTAAATTTTAGAGTTAATAGAGCAATTAATATGTTGAGGCAAAAGTTTCTTGTCAGGTTCATAAGAAATTGTTTGAAAATGACACTTAATTCCAAGCTTTAAGAGATTTTATTATCTTTAAGACTGTGATAAGATTTATAAAAATTGTCAGTATTAGCTTCACCTGAAGCTCTTTTCAATTTTTGAATGTATATTTCACATTACCATAAAACCTGCATATAAACAAAGGTTTATGATATAATATTCCCATAAGATGTTATGGGAAAACCCAAACAAACTTTTTGGCCAAAGGATATATTCAGGAATAAACAGACAAAATAAACAGTGTCCCTAATGTTCCATATGACTTATGTATGCATTTAAATACTATAGGAATTAACAGGAAACAATAATTCTGACTAACAGGATATAAATTAATGTGAAAATATTAAAGATGTAATACACTTTAAGTATTCCTTAGAGGGGAAATATAGTGTATTTCTCTTGAAATTTTCAATAATAATAAAACTGCTGCTGCTGCTAAGTCTCTTCAGTCGTGTCCGACTCTGTGCGACCCCATAGACGGCACCCCACCAGGCTCCCCTGTCCCTGGGATTCTCCAGGCAAGAACACTGGAGTGGGTTGCCATTTCCTTCTCCAATGCAGGAAAGTGAAAAGTGAAAGTGAAGTCACTCAGTCATGTCTGACTCTTAGCGACCCCATGGACTGCAGCCTACCAGGCTCCTCCGTCCATGGGATTTTCCAGGCAAGAGTACTGGAGTGAAATGCCATTGTCTTCTCCATAATAAAACTGCTTTTATAAAATATTATTTTCCTGTCCACGTACCTTAATCAATCACTCAAGGAGATCCCCAAAGTTTTAGTGAGGGTTTGCTGCTGTTTTATAAAACTGAGTATTCTACTCATGAAGCCACAAATGGCAAGTTGGAAATGAATGGATCAAGAATCTATATAAGACTCAAATGAGTCATCTCATCCCATGGTCAGAATGACCATCATCACAAAATCTACAAACAATAAATCCTGGAAAGGGTGTGAAATAAAGGGAACCCTGCTGCACTGTTGGTGGGAATGTAAATTGATACAGCCGCTATGGAGAACAGAATGAAAGTTACAGTGTTAGTTACTCAGTGGTGTCCAACTCTTTGAGACCCCATGGACTGTAGCCCGCCAGGCTCCAGTTCTTATGGGATTCTCCAGGCAGGAATACTGGAGTGCCATTTCCTACTCCAAGGGATCTGCTCCACCCAGGGATCGAACCTGCATCTCTTGCTTCTTTTGCCTTGGCAGGTGGATTCTTTACCATGTGACCCAGCAATTTCCCTACTGGCCATGTACCCAGAAAATTAAAAATTCAAAAAGACACATGTACCCCAGTGTTCACTGTAGCACTGTTTATACTAGCTAAATATCCATCAACAGAGGTATGGGCAAAGAAGATGAGATACATATATACAATAGAAAATTACTCACCAATAAAAAGGAAAAAAATTGGTTTATTTGGAGAGATATGGATGGACCTAGAGACTGTGATACATACTGAAGTCAGAAGTAGAAAAAAATATTACATATTAATACATATATGTGGAATCTGAGAAATAATGGTAATAAGAAATAAGAATAAGAGACAAATCTTATTTACAAAGCAGAAATAGAGATAGAGCTGTTGAAAACAAACGTAAGGATTCCAAGGAGGAAGAGGAAGGATGGGATGATTGGGAGATTGGGATTAACATATATACACTACTGATACTATATAAGGGCTTCCCTGGTGGCTCAGACTATACAGAATCTGCCTGCAATGTGGGCGAGTTTGATCCCTGGCTTGGAAAATCCCCTGGAGAGGAGCATGGCAACCCACTCCAGTATTCTTGCAATAGATAGCTAATGAGAACCTATCCTCCAGCACAAATATCTCTCCTCAATGCTCTGTGGGGACCTAATGGGAAGCAAATCCAAAAAGAAGGGGATATGTGTATACATATGGCTTCCCTAGTGGCCAAGTAGTAAAGAATGCCCCTACCAATGCAAGAGATGCAAGTTCAATCCCTGGCTGAGAAAGATACCTTGGAGAAGGAAATGGCAACCTACTCCAATGTTCTTGGCTGAGAAATCCCATGGACAGAGGAACCTGGCCAGTTACAGTCCATACCTCACAAAGAGTTGGACATGATTCAGGGACTAAACAATTACAACTGTATACATATAACTCATTCACTTTGCTATACAGTATAAATTAACCCAGAAGGTGGGCTTTGACTTTGAATAGGACAGCTGAGAGAAAAAGGACAGCAATTCGTGATAAAGTAACTCACTGCTGTTTTAAAATAAGACTTCACTATCAATTTAACAGCTCCCTATTCATTCCCAATGAGGATTAGCAGGAAAAACACCCTAGGCTTGTTCAATTCAGATCAGTTCAGTTCAGTTGCTCAGTCCTGTCCAACTCTTTGTGACCCCATGGACTGCAGCCCGCCAGACCTCCCTGTCCATCACCAACTCCGGGAGTTTACTCAAACTCATGTCCGTTGAGTCCGTGATGCCATCCAACCATCTCATCCTCTGTTGTCCCCTTCTCCTCCTGACCTCAATCTTTCCCAGCATCAGGGTCTTTTCCAATGAGTTAGTTCTTTGCATCAAGTAGCCAAAGTATTGGAGTTTCAGCTTCAGCATCAGTCCTTGCAATGAATATTCAGGACTGATTTCCTTTAGGATGGACTGGTTTGTTTTCCTTGCAGTCCAAAGGACTCTCAAGAGTCTTCTCCAACACCACAGTTCAAAAGCATCCATTCTTTGGTGCTCAGCTTTCTTTATAGTCCAACTCTCACATCCATACATGACTACTGGAAAAACCATAGCTTTGACTAGACGGACCTTTGTTGCCAAAGTAATATCTCTTCTTTTTAATATGCTGTCTAGATTGGTTATAACATTTCTTCCAAGGAGCAAGCGTCTTTTAATTTCATGGCTGCGCTCACCATCTGCAGTGATTTTGGAGCCCCCAAAAATAATGTCTCTCACTGTTTCTAAAGTGTTTTAATTGATACTTTGATGCAGCTGCAGGCACTTGCAGGGCCCCATTACCCTCTCCTCCTGGGGGCTGCCTGGGCTACCGCACCTTCCACTTTACTCACCCTTGACCTTGCTTCTTGGTTGGCCAAGGTCGAGTGCTTTCTAGTCTAGAGAACCACAAAAACCTCTTGCACCAAATGTAAGGGCTGTGTGCTCCATCTTGATCCCTGGTTTCAACTCTTTTTTCCTGAATCAGCAGTTAGCAAACTAGTTCCTTAAAGAAGTCTGCCTCTTCTCTCCAACAAGAATGCTACACACACACACACATACAAGCACAATTTTACGGTTTTTACACCACACAAAAAAGGTTTGGGTTTGTTTTGGTTTAACTTACTTGGTTTCTTCCGGGCGTAGTACTGTGGCTGGAAGTGCAAGGACTCCGTTAGTGGAGGAGTCCAGTGTGCAGTTCAGTTCAGTTCAGTTGCTCAGTCGTGTCCGACTCTTTGCAACCCCATGAATCACAGCAGGCCGGGCCTCCCTGTCTATCACCAACTCCCGGAGTTCACCCAAACTCATGTCCATGAGTCGGTGATGCCATCCAGCCATCTCATCCTCTGTCGTCCCCTTCTCCTCCTGCCCCCAATCCCTCCCAGCATCAGAGTCTTTTCCAATGAGTCAACTCTTGGCATGAGGTGGCCAAAGTACTGGAGTTTCAGCTTTAGCATAAGTCCTTCCAAAGATCACCCAGGACTGATCTTTAGAATGGACTGCTTGGATCTCCTTGTAGTCCAAGGAACTCTCAAGAGTCTTCTCCAACATCACTTCAAAAGCATCAGTTCTTCGTGCTCAGCTTTCTTCACAGTCCAACTTTCACATCCATACATGACCACTGGAAAAACCATAGCCTTGACCAGACGGACCTTTGTTGGCTCCTGCCAAAGGTGTCCAGAACTGTTCAACTCAAGAGGAAACTTGAATTAAAAGTTTCCTTTCCATATTAAAACCTGCACGCCTGCCTTCCTTGGTGCCTTCCAACGTAGCCCTCTGGCAGCTCCCAAGTGGTGCTGCTCCCTTCAGTCCGGACCACGTGTCCTGCTCTCTCGCTCTTTCCCGCTCCTTCTCTCGCGAGAGTCAGGTTGCTCAGTATCCACCTAGATTCACTTTATTTGATTCCAATGACTTCTCATCTCAGGTTTTGTAAGCAGCACCTATTATACACAGAGTTGCATAAAAATACAAGAGGTCCCTTTAGGTATGGATTTCAGATAAACAACAGCTAGTGTTTTAATGTAAGCATGTCCCACACAATACTGGAGACATGCTTATACTAAAAAATGATTTGTTGTTTACCTGGCATTCAAATTTGACTAGCTATCCCATATTTTATCTGGCAACTCTGTATCATTTTCTTTCACTCATCAGCTATTTATTGAGAACTTATCATGTGCCAGACATGGCTTCGTATCTTAAAAAATGTATTCTTTATACATATACACACAGAGACATCCAGTATATATAGTTTCTTATAGTCATATGTTGGAGAAGGCAATGGCACCCCACTCCAGTACTCTTGCCTGGAAAATCCCATGGACGCAGGAGCCTGGTAGGCTGCAGTCCGTAGGGTCACTAAGAGTTGGACACGACTGAGCGACTTCACTTTGACTTTTTCACTTTCATACATTGGAGGAGGAAATGGCAACCCACTCCAGTGTTCTTGCCTGAAGAATCCCATGGACCGAGGAGCCTGGTGGGCTGCCGTCTATGGGGTTGCACAGAGTCGGACATGACTGAAGCGACTTAGCAGTAGCAGCAGCATAGTCATATGTACATATGAAGGATGAAGACGCTAGAAAGTCTGAAATTCAGAGAAGGAAGTCATACATATGACTATAGAAAACATAGGGCTTCCCAGGTGGTTCAGTGGTAAAGAATCTGCCTGCCAATGTAAAAGGCAGGGGAGATGAGATGCAGGTTCCATCCCTGGGTCAGGAAGATCCCCTGCAGAAGGAAATGGTAACCTGCCCCAGTATTACTTACCTGAGAAATCCCATGGAGAGGGGAGCCTGGCAGGCTACAATCCATGGGGTCGCAAAAGAGTCGGACACAACTTAGCAACTAAACAACAGGACAACAAGGAATTAACACAACATTGTAAAGTACCTATACTCCAATAACAATTTTTAAAAATTGTACATAATACTGTTTTAAAAAATAATCTGTATAAGAAATGATAATTAGCTAACTGGCTGACATTTCATAAATGAGGATATTGGGACAAAAAGAACTGGTTTCCAAAGTCAAGGTCAGTCTGAGGTTATAAAGCATCTCTAGGGTGGCCTAATTCTCAGGGTTTTTTGTTGTTGTTGTTTTTCTTTACTAAGAATGATGAAAATCAAATATCCTCTAGGTATGAGATTATATGTCTTAAATTTGTACTATCTGATTTTTACTGAAGTGAATTACAAGGGTAGAAGTATGCAGCTGCCCTGGGACAATTCCCAGTTGCTTGGATGCAACAACATTTGTATTTTGATTGTTTGAGTGGCAGTTCTTAGAAAACAGACTAATTATTTGTTTTTGTTTAATCCAGGAACACTGAAGGATAGCCAATACTGTATCAAAATCAGATATAACAACCTTTGCCAAACCCTAAATTTTGTAAAGCCTACTTTTCTTTCTGCTTTGGAATAAGTGAATCCATTGCTTTATGCACTTTGGAATATTTTTTCTATCATTTGATAGAAAATGATTCTATCAAAGAAAATGTGCATATTGTTCATATACACAGTCTGTATTCTCCAGTCACTGCAACCTTTAATTTTCATGACAACAGTGAGTTAAGAGCTTTCTCTTTCAGCCTTTTAAACTAAAATAAAAATATTATTATCAATATTTCCTAATAAGAAGCTATTGCAATTGAAAATTTGAAAACTATATAAATGCAAATGACATAAATATTTAGAAAGAAAGGGAGAGGAGAGCAGTCTTAAGGAAGAATTAAGACCATTTTCACAAATTAGATTATTTAAAAAGGAAAATCACTGAAATTGTAGAAAACTAAAACAAGAAATAAAAAATTCAATTACATATCTAGTGATGACTATGTGCTAGAAACTGTGCTAAACTTTTAATCACATTTAAACCTTCAAAAACACCTTCAAAAACACAGGGAGCCATTATTAGTATCCTGATTTTATAAATGAGAAAACAGGCTCAGAGCTATTTATTCCTCATTCATTCATTCATGCTCCAAAACTTTGGCCACCTGATGTGAAGAATCAATTCATTAGAAAAGACCCTGATGCTGGGAAAGATTGATGGCAGGAGGAGAAGGGGATGACAGAGGATGACATGGTTGGAGGAGGTCATCATCAACTTGATGGATCTGAGTTTGAGCAAGCTCTAGGAATTGATGATGGACAGGGAAGCCTGCTGTGCTGCAGTCCATGGGGTCACAAAGAGTCAGATACGACTGAGCAACTGAATTTAACTGATTCATTTACTCAACAAATAGTCATTGAATGCTTGCTATGTTTCAGTAAATAAAGATATATATATATATATATATATATATCCCCTAAGATCAAAGGGTTTACAATCTAACAGGGAAGATATGCTGTGCTTTGCTTAGTCACTCAGTCGTGTCCAACTCTTTGCAACCCCATGGACTATAGCCTGCCAGGCTCCTCTGTCCATGGGGATTCCCCAGGCAAGAATACTGGAGTGGGTTGCCATGTCCTCCTCAAGAAGATCTTCTCCACCCAGGGATTGAACACAGGTCTCCCACATTGCAGGTGGATTTTTTTTACATCTGAGCCATCAGGGAAGCTCATGAATACTGGAATAGGTAGCCTATCTTTTCTCCAAGGGATCTTCCTGACCAGGAATTGAACTGGGATCTCCTGTATTGCAGGCAGATTCTTTACCAGCTGAGCTACCAGGGAAGCCCAGCAGGGAAGACAGACCCTAAAAATAGGTATATTCTCTAGGTCTTGATAAGGATAAGAGGCAAATGTAGGCAAAATATGGAATGTAAGTAATAACATAAAAATTGGTGTTATTGTTTTAAAGAGGAGATTGGGTTGACACCTCTAATATGCTAACATCTGAGTAGAGATATGAGTCAAGTCAGGCAAATTACAAACATTTCAGATAGAGAAACCACCAAGGACAAAGTCACGTAGAAAGGTTACCCACTGACTCCACTGGCAAATAATGGGCCACAATTTACATATTGTTTTCAAAATTTCAATTGCAATAGCTTATTAGGAAACTTTGATAATAATATTTTGATTTTGGTTTAAAAGGTTGTAAGTAAAAGCTTTTTACTCACTGTTGTGAGAATTAAAGATTGCAAAATGTATGATTGCTTCAATATAGTGTAATGCATATTTGGCTGTATTATTTTATTATGATTCTACATGTCTAGTAATGAGCATTATAGTTCTGGAAATGGTTTAAAATGGTAATTTTCTGTTCTTATGGATAACTACATTCTACTCTAAGAAATTTCACTATTTGATTATTAAAATTTAAAAATAAATTTTTTTATCTTAAAAGACTGCTCTCATTATAATTTTCAAATGATATTCAGTCTCTTGTGCATTTACCTTTATTTTCAGTCATTAATGGAGTTCCTAGACCCAGTTTCAAAGTGTGTGTAGGGTATTTGTTCATACCTCCAAGAATTCACACATCGACTGGGAATCCTACAATCCATCTCAATTCTGACACTATCTACGCAGATATAGCACCAGATTCCACAGGTTTAGGGTTCAGTCCTACAAGATTACCTCCTTCCCCCACTCAGACATCAATCACAATTTTGGGTTGTCACCTCTATTTCTGACTAACTGGCTACACTTTGGGGGTTCCTAAAATGCTCTCCTTGGATTTCAGATGTTGTCAAAATAAAGGTTGTTAGGTCACAGATTTCACCCCTTCTTGGGTTTCTTTAATTTGCTAGAGAGGCTCACAGTACTCTGAGGCATTTTATACTGACTAGGTCACTGGTTTATCTTAACAAAAATGTAACTCAGGAATAGCCAGATGAAGAGATGAATAAGGCAAGGTTGGTGGGAAGGTGCTCAAGGCTGCCCTATCCTCTCCAGGACCCATTCTCCCCACATCTTCATGTGTTCACCAACCTGGAAGCTTTCTGAACACTGTCCTTTTAAGATTTGTTGTTGTTCAGTTGCTAAGTCATGTCTGACTCCTTGCAACCCCGTCAACTGCAACACACCAGGCCTCTCTGTCCTTCACTGTCTCCTGGAGGTTGCTCAAACTCATGTCCATTGAGTCAGGGATGCCATCCAACTATTTCATCCTCTTTTGACCCCTTCTTTTCTAGCCTTCCATCTTTCCCAGCATCTGGATCTTTTCCAGTGAGTTGTGTACTTGTGTCAGGCAGCCAAATTATTGGAGCTTGAGCTTCAGCTTCAACATCAGTCCTTCCAATGAATATTCAGGATTGATTTCCTTTAAGATTGACTGGTTTGATCTCCTCATTGTCCAAGGGACTCACGAAAGTCTTCTCCAGCACCACAATTTGAAGGCATCAATTCTTTGGCCCTCGGCCTTCCTTATGGTCCAACTCTCACATCTGTACATGACTGCTGGAAAAACCATAGCTTTGACTATACAGACCTTTGTCAGTGAAGCGATGTCTTTGCTTTTTAATATGCTGTCTAGGTTGGTCATAGCTTTCCATCCAAGGAGTGCATGTCTTAATTTCATGGCTACAGTCAGGTCTGATTAATTAAATCAGCAGCCATTAGTGATAGAACTTAGTTTTTAGCTTTTCTCTCATCCCAGGAGGTCAGAGGGTGAGACTGAAAGCTCCAATCCTTGAATCACAGGTTGGATCCTTTGGTAACTAACCTCATTCTTCGGTGCTTTTTGAAAGTCACCTCATTAAAATACAAGACATTTTTTATTCTCAACATTTAGGTAATTCCAAGGATTTGAGGAACCATGAACCAAGAACTGTGGATAAAAAGAATATATGAAAAATATATTTTGGTCATCTGGATAACCGAATATATATTTTTCTTATAATATAAATCAATTTTTTAAATTAAATTTATTTATTTTAATTAGAGGCTAACTACTTTACTATATTGTATTGGTTTTGCCATACATCAACATGAATCTGCCATGGGTGTACACGTGTTTCCAATCCTAATCCCCTCTCCCACCTCCCTCCTCATACCATCCCTCTGGGTCATCCCAGTGCACCAGCCCCAAGCTTCCTGTTAACAGTCATTATAGTATTGTATTTTCAATGTAAAATATGAAGGGTATAAGACAAAAAAATGTCTTCCTCCTTATTGCCTGTTACAAACTGCACTCTCAAAAAAGTGTTCATTTTAACAGGTTACCACATATCTTATCAAATGCCTGCTAGAAGATGTTGATAAATGCTGGATTTTAAATTGGTCTTTAAAAAGTACTATTTTAGATTCCTTTCCACAGCGGAATTTCTCTGGTTTACCTTTACTTCACCAACATTGGATTATTTCAGACATTTTAAGTTTTAAGAATAAAAAGCAAAAATAATACCTTATGTTCTTTTCCCTTTGCATTACTGTTATTAATCTCAGTATTAGTGAGGTCAAACGTTTTTATACGTATGTTATGATTTGTATTTCTTTTTATGTAAATTGCCTATTCAAAGTCATTTTTAATTTCTCTATTGGGTTGTTGACTTCTTTAAATTTAGATATATGTGCACAAAATGCACACATGCATAATGCGTGCTTATATGTAGCATTAATACTTGAGCTCCATTACCAGTATCGTTCAGTCGCTAAGTCGTGTCTGACTGTGCCACCGCATGCACTGCTCCACGCCAGGCTATCCTTCACTGTTTCCTGGAGTTTGCTTAAACTCAAGTTCACCAATTTAGTCATGCCATCTTATCCATCTCATGCATCAACTATCTCATCCTCATTCACCCCCCCTTCTCCTCCTGCCTTCAGTCTTTCTCAGCATCAAGGTCTTTTCCAATGACTTGGTTTTCACATCAGGTGGCCAAAGTATTCCAGCTTCAGCTTCAGCATGTCCTTCCAGTGAATATTCAGGGCTTTCTTGGTGGCTCATACAGGAGAGAATCTGATCCTAATGCTGGAGACCCAGGTTTCGCGTCTTGGGTTGGAAAGATCCTCTAGAGAAGGAAATGGCAATCCATTCCAATATTTCTGCCTGGAAAATTCCATGGACAGAAGAGCCTGACAGGCTACAGTCCATGGGGTTGCCAAGAGTCAGACATGACTGAGCAACTAACACATAACACACGTATTATTTCCTTTAGGATTGCCTGGTTTGATCTCCTTGCTGTCCAAGGGACTCTCAAGAGTCTTCTCCAGCACAATTGGAGAACATTAATTCTTTGGCACTCAGCCTTCTTTATGGTCCAACTTGCACATCCATATGTGACTACTGGAAAAACCATCACTTTGACTATATGGACCTTTTCCAGCAAAGTGATGTTTCTGATTTTTAATACACTGTCCATGTTTGTCATAGCTTATCTTCCAAAGAGCAAGCAACTTTTAATTTCATGTCTGCAGTCACCATATGCAGTGATTTTGGAGGCCAAGAAAATAAAATTTGTCACAAAATCTGCTTTTCCTCCCATCAGAAAGTGAAGAGGAACTAAAAAGCCTCTTGATGACAGTGAAAGAGGAGAGTGAAAAAGTTGGCCTAAAGCTCAACATTCAGAAAACAAAGATCATGGCATCTGGACCCATCACTTCATGGGAAATAGATGGGGAAACAGTGGAAACAGTGTCAGACTTTATTTTTTTGGGCTCCAAAATCACTGCAGATGGTGACTGCAGGCATGAAATTAAAAGATGCTTACTCCTTGGAAGAAAAGCTATTACCAACCTAGATAACATATTGAAAAGCAGAGACATTACTTTGCCAACAAATGTCCATCTAGTCAAGGCTATGGTTTTTCCAGTGGTCATATATGGAGGTGAGAGTTGGATTATGAAGAAGGCTGAGCACCAAAGAATTGATGCTTTTGAACTGTGGTGTTGGAGAAGACTCTTGAGAGTCCCTTGAACTGCAACGAGATCCAACCAGTCCATTCTGAAGGAGATCAACCCTAGGTGTTCATTGGAGGGACTGATACTAAAGCTGAAACGCCAGTACTTTGGCCACCTCATGCAAAGAGTTGACTCACTGGAAAAGACTCTGATGCTGGGAGGGATTGGGGGCAGAAAGAAAAGGGGATGACAGAGGATGAGATGGCTGGATGGCATCACAGACTCCATGGACGTGAGTTTGAGTGAACTCCGGGAGATGATGATGGACAGGGAGGCCTGGCGTGCTGCAATTCATGGGGTTGCAAAGAGTTGGACACGACTGAGAGACTGAGCTGAACTGAACTGAACTGATTTTCCATGAAGTGATGGGACTGGATGCCATGATCTTGGTTTTTTTAATGTTGAGTTTTAAGCCAGCTTTTTCATTTTCCTCTTTCACCCTCATCAACAGGCCCCTTAGTTCCTCTTCGCTTTCTGCCATTAGGAGTGGTATCCTCTGCATATCTGAGGTTGTTGATATTTCTCCTGGCAATCTTGATTCCAGTTTGTGCTTCAGTCAGTCTGGCATTTTGCATGATGTACTCTGCATATAAGTTAAATAAGCAGGGCGATGATATACAGCCTTGACATGCTCCTTTCAAAATTTAGTTATCAACATTTAATTTATTATTTAAGTTCCTAATGGAATTTTTTTACAGATAGATATTTTAGATTTATTAATGGATAAATGTTTCAAATTTTCAAGGTTTAATGTGGACAATATAAACAGTAACAAATTATGACAAAACATTGATATCCCTACAATGTTCCAAAAGTCTGTCATCTTCTGTTTATATCAACCATGGTAACGGTTTTTAAGGTCTTCCCTCTCAACTTGACAATTAATGCAGACATCAGTCATCATTTTGAATCAATCTTTCCTTTGTAAAGTATTTTACACATTGTTATTTTGAATGCTTTTTTACATTGTCATATCATTTATGTGCTCATGTTCCTGGAATATCTTATCATTTTCTTCATTAGCATCTCCCTATTTGCTTTTATTTATTTTTCCAAAATGCTAGTGAGACATCTCAAAAATAAAAAAAAAAATAGAAAAAATAAATGAGTTCTATGGTCAAATCAATTTGGGGATTATTGTATAATACATCTGTTTTCTGCTCCTGTTCTGATTATTCTGAGATAGTCACAAGTCATATTAAAATCTCTGAGAAGTCTTGCAGTAGAAAAAAGAAAGATTTTGCCAAACATTTCTCAAATGTATATAACTATATATATATATATATATATTTTTTTTTTTTCTTATCACAGACATAGACATCCAATACAAAAGCCTTGGAAAGCTTAGTCTGAGGAGAAACTTACTGATATAATGGTAAAGGTTCTCTACATTTGACCTCAAAATATCTCTCCATTTATACCACGCTCTATGTTGCCAAGGGGGTTCCCTCATAGCTCAGTTGGTAAAGAATCCACCTACAATGCAGGAGACCCCAGTTCCTTTCCTGGGTTGGGAAGACAAACTACATTTTGTACTTGGGATGCCTAATTATGATATGGCGCAGGACCCTGTGGGGCTGCTGGCCACAAAAGTTTACCTCTGTCCTCTATTTCTTTTATATAGGAAATAGATTTCATTCAGCCTCCAGGACCTTCCCTGGATTCCAAGGAGCAAGTTCAAACATTTGCTAACTAGAGAAGGGTAAGAATGTAGAAACAAGAGAGGAACAGTCAAGAGAAACAATAGTGGAGCCATGGGGCAAGATCCTGGTTCCCCATTAGGATACACTCAACAATATCTTTGAGCTGTGCTGTAGATACTGAAACCACCTCCAGGTGAAAGAAGTTAATGGTTAATAAGTTATTCTGCCCACAAGTTTGTAGACTCAGATGCTTGCAACCAGAAGATAACTCCCATTTACCTCACGAACACCAAGTCAGAAGAGTGTCCACAATCCAATCACTTCCTCTTTGAACCATTACTATAAAAGTTCTCACTACCCACTCCAGGTTAAGATTCAGTCTTGAGGGCATTAGCCCCTTTCGCCTGGCAGAACAATAAAGTGATTCTTTTCTAATTCACCCAAAACTGTCTCTGAGATTTAATTTGGGGTCCTGGTATGGAGGCAGGATTCAGCTCCAGTTATATTCAGTTCAGTACAGTTCAGTCACTCAGTGTCCGACTGTTTGCAACTCCATGGACTGCAGCACGCCAGGCTTCCCTGTCCATCACCAACTCCTGGAGCTTACTCAAACTCATGTCCATTGAGTTGGTGATGTCATCCAACCATCTCATCCTCTTTCGTCCCCTTCTTCTCCTGCCTTCACTCTTTCCCAGCATCAAGGTCTTTTCCAATGAGTCAGTAATCTTCAGTGTCTTCTTCTAATTGACAAGTTAAACATTAATGATACACTGCTCAGATAAACTGCTTATTTCTAGTACAAGACAAATATATTCTGCACCTTCTGCTCTCATGTTGTTCAATTGCTATGATATGTCCAGCTCTTTGGACCCCCCTGGACTACAGCCCACCCATCTCTTCTGCCCACAGTATTTCCCAGGCAAGAATGCTGGAGTGGGTTGCCATTTCCTTCTCCAGGGGATCTTCCCAGATTAGGGACTGAACCTATATCTCATGCACTGATAGGCAAATTCTTTACCATTGAGTCACTTGGGAAGCTCTCTTTGCTTCTCTGTATATCCCACTGACTTTATGTTGTCAAAAGGAAGGGCTTGATACTTAACCTAATTAAAACTTAAATCTTTCCCAGAAATGTAGACTTAATCTGTCAGTCTGGAATTTTCTGGTCAGTACTAATAAAGCAATCTGTCATATGGACCTTTTTCACCTCCCAAAGATGAGATTGTCTGCCAAACAGATCCCTTCCATTCCCCACAAATAGGTTATCTAAACTTGAAATAACCTATTTTGCTTTTTCTTCTTTGTCCTGCCTATAAATGCCTTTCCTTTTCTGTAGCCCTTTGGATTCCCCCTCTGCTTGCTACATGGAAAACTGTCCAATTCATGAATCATTCAATAAAATCAATTAGATTTTTTTTAAAGTGCATCTTATTTTTATTTATTGATTTTTTTAAATATTTTTTTTTACTTTACAATATTGTATTGGTTTTGCCATACATCAGCATGCATCTGCCACGGGTGTACACGTGTTCCCCATCCTGAACCCCCCTCTCACCTCCCTCCCCATACCATCCCTCTGGGTCATCCCAGTGCACCAGCCCCAAGCTTCCTGTATCCTGCATTGAACCTGAACTGGCGATTCATTTCTCATACGTTATTATACATGTTTTAATGCCATTCTTCCAAATCATCCCCCCACCTCTCCCACAGAGTCCAAAAGACTGTTCTATACATCTGTGTCTCTTTTGCTGTCTCACATACAGGGTTGTCGTTACCATCTTTCTAAATTCCATATATATGCATTAGTATACGGTATTGGAAATAGAACTGCCATACGACCCAGCAATCCCACTGCTGGGCATATACACCGAGGAGACCAGAATTGAAAGAGACACGTGTACCCCAATGTACATCGCAGCACTGTTTATAATAGCCAGGACGTGTAAGCAACCTAGATGTCCATCAGCAGATGAATGGATAAGAAAGCTGTGGTACATATACACAATGGAGTATTACTCAGCCATTAAAAAGAATACATTTGAATCAGTTCTAATGAGGTGGATGAAACTGGAGCCTATTATTCAAAGTGAAGCCAGAAAGAAAAACACCAATACAATAAAATCAATTAGATTTTTTAAATGTACTCAGTTGCATTTTTTTAACAATATCTTTTTCATTTTGGCAGAAAGATCTAAACATGGAACAATGATAAAATGCTATGATATTTGTATGATTTCCTAATAACTTTATTATTTAAAGATAATTCAAACAATTAAAGTTGTGTTTATATATAAATAAAATAAAGAGTTGGAAAAGGCAGTATCTAAGTTTCCTAACATATTGGTAATTCTGTAAATTACAAAGCTTACCAAAAACAATTAAAAGAAAGCAATGAATTTAGCAGCAATTAGTATAAATATTAAGAGCATGAGCTATGAAATGGAACATCTAATGTTGTTTACACCTTTCCCTCTTACAAACTGAGCAGCAATGGACATGTGCGTTTAATTTATTGACATAAAGTTGTTATAGTAGATCTTTATAATCTGATGAAATTAAATTCATACTGTAAGGCAAGATAAAAAAAAAGCAACACTTTTCTCTGCCCATTTGAGCTTCATCTATCCCCTCTAATGTACACTGTATATCTGCATTAAGCATTAACCAGCTCCCCCCACCCACCGCGATGTCAGAAAGACCTGTTCAATCATAACGATCATTTTTTTTTTCCCCTTTCTGGAAATAGCCATGTAACTCCTTAAAAGATAATGTTTCTTTCTCAATCTGTAAGAGGTCATCATGACCCACCCACCATTCACCTTGTACATGCATACATCTCTGATGAACTTTATGTAAAATGTCAATATATCATTTCCCTTAAAGATAGTAGTTGGTGCAGGACAGACTGAGTAAAATGATGTAGGGAAATACTAGACTGGCTGCACCTAATGGAAGCATTTAAGTACTTACCTGTGTGGGCTTTCCTGATGGCTCAGCAGGTAAAGAATCTGCCTGCAATGCAGGAGACACAGGAGACGTGAGTTCAATCCCTGGGTCAGGATGTTTCTCTGGAGAAGAAAATGGCAACCACTCCAGTATTCTTCCCTGAAAAGTTTCATGGACAGAGGAGCCTGGTGGGCTACAGTCCATGTAGTCGTAAAGAGTCAGACATGACTGAGTGACTAAGCACATACTACTTGTATTCTGCCTATGTTTACAAGATTATTATTTCTTACATTATCAAATGTGTGACCAAGCCTCCAATAAAAATAATGACGATTAGGTGACTTGATCAATGCAAAGAAATACAGGAAAACAATAAAACGGGAAAGGCTTGAGATCTCTTCAAGAAAATTAGAGATACCAAGGGAATATTTCATGCAAAGATGGGCACAATAAAGGACAGAAATGGTATGGATCTAACAGAAGCAGAAGCTAGTAGGAAGAGGTGGCAAGAATACATAGAAGAACTACACAAAAAATCTTCATGACTCAGATAACCACGATGGTGTGATCACTCACCTAGAACCAGACTTCCTGGAATGTGAATTCAAGTGGGCCTTAGGAAGCCTCACTATGAACAAAACTCGTGGAGGTTATGGAATCCCAGTTGAGCTATTTCAAATCCTGAAAGATGATGCTGTGAAAGTGCTGCATTCAATATGCCAGCAAATTTGCAAAACTCAGCAGTGGCCACAGGACTGGAAAAGGTCAGTTTTCATTCCAATACCAAAAAAGGCAATGCTAAAGAATGTTCAGACTACCACACAATTGCACTCATCTCACAAACTACTTGAGCAAAGTAATGCTCAAAATTCTCCAAGCCAGGCTTCAACAGGTGAACAATAAACTTTCAGATGTTCAAACTGGTTTTAGAAAAGGTAGAGGAACCAGAGATCAAATTGCCAACATCTGTTGAATCAGAGAAAAAGCAAGAGCGTTCCAGAAAAACATCTTCTTCTGCTTTATTGACTATACCAGAACCTTTGACTGTGTGGACCACAACTAACTGTGGAAAATTCTTCTAGAGATGGGAATACCAGACCACCTGCCTCCTGAGAAGTATACGTGCAGGTCAAGAAACAACAGTTAGAACTATACATGGAATAAAAGACTGTATCCAAATTGGGAAGACAGTATGTCAAAGCTGTATATTGTCATCTTGCTTATTTAACTTGTATGCAGAGTACATCATGTGAAATGCCAGACTGGATGAAGCACAAGCTGGAATCAAGATTGCCAGGAGAAATGTCAATAACCTCAGATACACAGATGACAGCACCCTTATGACAGAAAGTGAAGAAGAACTAAAGAGCCTCTTGATGAAAGTGAAAGAGGAGAGTGAAAAATTTGGCTTAAAATTCAACATTCAGAAAACTAGGATCATGGCATCCGGTCTCATCACTTCATGGCAAATAGATGGGAAAACAATGGAAACAGTGACAGACTTTACTTTTTAGGGCTCAAAAATCACTGCAAATGCTGACTTAAAACATGAAATCAAAAGAAGTTTGCTCATTGGAAGAAAAGCTATGACCAGCTTAGACAGCATATTAAAAAGCAGAGACATTACTTTTTCAATATATGTACATCTAGTCAAAGCTATGGTTTTTTTCAGTAGTCATGTATGGATATGAGAATTGGACTATAAAGAAAGCTGAGCACCAAAGAATTGATGCTTTTGAACTGTGGTGTTGGAGAAGACTCTTGAGAGTCCCCTGGACTGCAAGGAGAACAAACCAGTCTATCCTAAAGGAAATCAGTCCTGAATATTCATTGGGAGGACTGATGCTGAAGCTGAAACTCCAATACTTTGACCACCTGATGTGAAGAACTGACTCACTGAAAAAGACCCTGATGCTGGGAAAGATTGAAGGCAGGAGAAGGGGATGACAGAGGATTAGATGGTTGGATGGCATCAACAACTTGATGGACATGAGTTTGAGCAAGCTCCAGAAGTTGATGATGGACAGGGAAGCCTGGCATGCTGCAATCCATGGGGTCAAAAATAGCTGGACACAATTGAACTGAACTGAATTGAGGTGACTTGAAACGATGGGCCAAATATGTAGTTTTATAAGATGAAATGATTGGAACAGTGTAACTCAAGATATGAGAGGAAGGATCAAGAGGGAGCCATAATAGACAATAAGATAGGCAGTCCAGAGGTTTTTGGCTACTGTTAGTGAAAGTGAAAGTCACTCAGTCACGTTTGACTTTTTGCAACCCCATGGACTATACAGCCTATGGAATTCCCTGTGCTAGAAAACTGGAGTGAGTCACCTTTCTCTTCCCCAGGGGACCTTCCCAACCCAGGGATCAAACCCAGGTCTGCCACATTGCAGGCAAATTCTTTACCAGTTGAGCTACCAGGAAAGCCTTTGGCTACTGTTCAAAGGGTGTAATTCACTAATTGCATATGGTGTGGTGTATCAACAAAATCCTCACCAACCTAGTAATGAACATTCCTAGTGCCCAGGACAAATTGGTCACAAAGTATTTCCCAAACCTTGGTTAAAATTGAGACCAAAATGGAAGGGATTATAAAATAAAAGCTTGCCCACCATCCAATTTATAAGAATCAAGTAGTTAGCTATTGTAGTTGCTGACCTACAATACACCTTGTACTCTAGGAAAACTGGCAGAACTAGCTCTCAGATGGGTATTTTCAGTAGAACATGTTGTGAACCCAGTTTCTTAAATCTTCCCATACTTGGAAAAGCACTAAGATATTTATTTCCTATGAACAGCAGTAATCTACCAAGATGTATGCTTGATTTCATGTATCCCTTGGCAAAATAACATAAATACTGGTGTCCACCCTTAGCTATTTGGAACAATCCTTAGAGCTTAATGAAAGACTGTCTCCCAGGTTATAATCCTCAGATTGACTCAATTAAAACTTTCCTTTTCTTTCTTAGATTAACTATTGGTTAATTTTTTTCACCAACAAATACATTTAGTGTCCATTACCATGCTCCTCCCTCATTTCAGTTGTGTATTTCTTTTTATCTTGACTGTTGGGTAGATTTTTATTGAAGTCAATTGACTTCAATAAAAATCTTTGTTCATTTCAAGGAGACAGCTTTTGGTTTCATTAATTTATCTATTCTATTATCTTTTATTGACTTTAATCTTGTTTTTATTTATTTTTTCCTCCCATCTAATTATATTGCATATAATTTGGTCTTCTATTTCTAATTTCTTAGGATGGTAACTTAGATGATTGATTTATAGCTTTCTTCTAATATAAACTTAAATTTGTTGCAAAATATTGCAATCCATAATTTTCAATAAGTTGCATTTTTATTTTGTTCAGAATATTTTAAAAATTCCTATGCTGTTTCTTCTTCTCTCTAATTTATTTAAAAGTATTTTTATTGTAGTATAATTCACATAAGCCACTGAATAAGATTAAGGTGTACACAGCACAATGACATAGAAGTGTTATTTAATATCTGAATACTTGTTGATTTTCCAAATATTTTAATTTAGTTAGTTTTATTTCATTAAAATCAGAGAACATGTTCTGTGCAATATTAAACTTTAATTGATCCTTATTTTATGATGCTGGTTGTTATCTATCTAGGCCCACATACTATGTTCACTTAAAAATATGTATTCTGCAGTTGATGAATGTTCCATATATATATATTAACACAAGTTCCTTGATGATGCTAACTCTTCTATATGCTTATTGTCTATATATTCTGCCAACTATTGAGAAATGTTGAAATCGCCACTGAAAATTCAAGCTTTTGTTTGTTGTGTTTTCAAAAGTATCATTTTTCTACTTTATGTACTTTGAAACTCTGTTATTAAGTTTATAAATAAATATTTTTGATTCTTATATCCTTTGATTAAGAATTAATCCCATAGTATTATGAAATTCCACTCCATACTTTTAATAATATTTTAGTCTATTATTTTTTCTGATATTGATATAGTTATCCAGATTTATTATGATTAACTTTAACTGTCACATCATTTTTCTGTTTACTTTTAACCTATCCTGGACTTTAATTAAAATGGAATTACTTACGACAGCAAGTAGTTGGATTTTGTTTTTTAATCCTTTTTGAAAACATCTGTCTTCTAGCTGGAGAGTTTATACCATTTATACTTAATATTAGTATCACATGGTTAGATTTTTATATGCTATTTGGTTGCTTTTTCCCCTGCTTGATTTTCCATTATTCTTTCCTTGTTTTCTTTAGATTTATAATTGCATGTATCTTAATAGTCTTTTATTGCCAATATTACCTATTAAAATCCCTCGTTTTAAAAAATCTTTGTGGTTGCTCTTGGGTTAATAATTTCATCATATTATAATCTACCTTCAAATAATAACATAGCTGTTCACATATAATGCAAGTACCATACAACTTTGAATATCTATTTACCCCCCTCCCATCTTTGTATAATTTGTATCTTATATTTTTGCTCTACTTTTAGTTCTACACATTGAACATAAATAGTACATTGTTATTATTTTGCTTTAAACTGCCATTTGAGTCTTAAGATTTTTTAAATTAAAAATAATCTTCTTTATCCTTCCCCACAAAATTGCTTTTTTGGAGCATTTTTTTCCAGGACTCCATCTGGTGTTATTTTTCTTTTGCACAAGACACTTCCTTTAACATTTTCCATAATGTAGTTTTATTGGCACTAAATTTTCTGATAGTTTTACCAAAATGTTTGGATTGGCTAAGGCTCTTACTTAGTAGCTTCCCCCTGCCCCAAAGCTTGCATGTTCAAAACTATTCAACTATCACATTTGTTTTCGAGGTCTATTAAGCTTGTCCTTGGCTCACACTTGATTTTTTAAAAAAAGATCTTAAATTTTCACATCATTGTCAACTTATCAGAACCTGATTTTCCCCTCTTTAAATGTGTCAATATTCTTGCTAGTTGCCCATAGAATTCTTTAATTTTTAAGCTTAGTAATTTAAATAATGTGTATCTTAGTTTTCACAGTGAAGGTCAATTTTTTATTTCTTTCTTTTTTTGTTTACATGCTGGATGCACTTTTGTGGACTTTCAAGGCATTTTTTATTTTAGAAAATGTTTCTAAATTATAAATACATATTTTATTATAACAGTTTAATGTCAGGGATTCCAGTTATACAAATATTGAATCAATTTTGTGTTTTATACTTTTAATTTCTTCTCAAATTAAAAAAAAAAAAGTATTTCCAACACATTTTATTTGCTTTTCTTGTTTCTAGCTTCTATGTCCTTCATTGTAATTCCTTAATGCCTTTTTATCCATGGTTGCTTAAATTTTAGTTCTTTGAAACAAATTTTACTTTTTCTCATACTTCTTTCTTAATTCTCCCATCTCAAATTTAACTACTTCTTCCATCTTTCAACAAGTCCTTGAATCCTTGCGTTTCCACTTTGTGTTTTGACTTTTTAGAACTGATTGCTTAAATTTCATGAAAAAATGTAATTTCAAGTGTCCTTTTCTACATGGCAACATTTATCTTCTAGGTAGTTCTTTATCCATTACTTATACTCTTCTATTTCCCTTTTTTGTAAAATATCTATATGATATAGATATAGGCATTTATCAACTCATTTTAATATTCATTATTGAATAAACTGGGTTTCATCTCCACTTACAACTCTGTGTCTTCTATATAGACTTAAGGCTTTTGTAGTCCTGCAATTAATTTGGAAACTATCTATAGTCTTTCTCAGATGGGGCTAGTGGTAAAGGACCCACTTGTCAATGCAGGAGACATAAGAGACGTAGGTTCCATCCCTGGGTTGTGAAAATCCCCTGGAGAAGGAAATGGCCACCCACTCCAGTATTCTTGCATGAAAAATCCCATGGACAGAGGAGCCTGGGAGGATACACAGTCCATGGGGTGGCAAAGAATCGGACACGAGTGAAGCGACTTAGCATACATGGATGCATAGTTTTCAGTTCAGTTGCTCAGTCGTTTTGGACTCCTTGTGACCCCATAAACTGCAGCATACCAGGCCTCCCTGTCCACCACCAACTCTCGGAGTTCACTGAGACTCACGTCCATCGAGTCAGTGATGCCATCCAGCCATCTCATCCTCTGTCATTTCCTTTTCCTCCTGCCCCTAATCCTTCCCAGCATCAGAGTCTTTTCCAATGAATCAACTCTTGGCGTGAGGTGGCCAAAGTACTGGAGTTTCAGCTTTAGCATCATTCCTTCCAAAGAAATCCCAGGACTGATCTCCTTCAGAATGCACTGGTTGGATCTCCTTGCAGTCCAAGGGACTCTCAAGAGTCTTCTCCAACACCACAGTTCAAAAGCATCAATTCTTTGGCACTCAGCTTTCTTCACAGTCCAACTCTCACATCCATACATGACTACTGGAAAAACCATAGCCTTGACTAGACTTTGACTTGACTACTTTGTTGGCAAAGTAATGTCTCTGCTTTTGAATATGCTATCTAGGTTGGTCATAACTTTCCTTCCAAGGAGTAAGCGTCTTTTAATTTCATGGCTGCAGTCACCATCTGCAGTGATTTTGGAGCCCAGAAAAATAAAGTCTGACACTGTTTCCACTGTTTCCCCATCTATTTCCCATGAAGTGATAGGACCAGATGCCATGATCTTCGTTTTCTGAATGTTGAGCTTTAAGCCAACTTTTTCACTCTCCTCTTTCACTTTCATCAAGAGGCTTTTTAATTCCTCTTCACTTTCTGCCATAAGGGTGATATTATCTTCATATCTGAGTTTACTGATGATTCTCCTGGCAATCTTGATTCCAGCTTGTGCTTCTTCCAACCCAGTGCTTCTCATGATGTATTCTGCATAGAAGTTAAATAAGCAGGGACAGAGGTTCGTGACATTGTACAGGAAACAGGGATCAAGATTATCCCCATGGAAAAGAAATCAATAAAGCAAAATGGCTGTCTGGGGAGGCCTTACAAATAGCTGGAAAAAGAAGAGAAGTGAAAAGCAAAGGAGAAAAGGAAAGATATATGCATCTGAATGCAGAGTTCCAAAGAATAGCAAGGAGAGATAAGAAAGCCTTCCTCAGAGATCAATGCAAAAAATAGAGGAAAACAACAGAATGGGAAAGACTAGAGATCTCTTCAAGAAAATTAGAGATACCAAGGGAACATTTCATGCAAAGATGGGCTCGATAAAGGACAGAGATTGTATGGACCTAACAGAAGCAGAAGATATTAAGAAGAGGTGGCAAGAATACACCGAACTGTACAAAAAAGGTCTTTACAACCCAGATAATCACGATGTTGTGATCACTCACCTAGAGCCAGACGTCCTGGAATGTGAAGTCAAGTGGGCCTTAAGAAGCATCACTATGAACAAAGCTAGTGGAGGTGATGGAATTCCAGTTGAGCTATTCCAAATCCTGAAAGATGATGCTGTGAAAGTGCTGCACTCAATATGCCAGCAAATTTGGAAAACTCAGCAGTGGCCACAGGACTGGAAAAGGTCAGTTTCCATTCCAATGCCAAAGAATGCTCAAACTACCGCACTATTGCAGTCATCTCACACGCTAGTAAAGTAATGCTCAAAATTCTCCAAGCCAGGCTTCAGCAATACGTGAACCGTGAACTTCCAGATGTTCAAGCTGGTTTTAGAAAAGGCAGAGGAGCCAGAGATCAAATTGCCAACATCTGCTGAGTCATCGAAAAAGCAAGAGAGTTCCAGAAAAACATCTATTTCTGCTTTATTGACTAGGCCAAAGCCTTTGACTGTGTGGATCACAATCAACTGTGGAAAATTCTGAAAGAGATGGGAATACCAGACCACCTGACCTGCCTCTTGAGAAACCTGTATGCAGGTCAGGAAGCAACAGTTAGAACTGGCCATGGAACAACAGACTGGTTCCAAATAGGAAAAGGAGTAGGTCAAAGCTGTATATTGTCACCCTGCTTATTTAACTTATATGCATAGTCTTGCCAACATTTAAATTTGCACATTTTTTTTTCATAATTTTCCACAAACATGAGGGAGAAATGTTGACTTTGAACATTTTATGTGCATATTCAGATATCTTTAAATATTTGTTTCAACATATGAATTTATTTACATTGTTCTCCTACAAAATAAAATACAATAAAGTTTAAATAGTTTTAGGCACTACAGATCCATGGGTTCTGCATCCACTGTTTCAACCAACTGAGAGTCTAATAATCATTCATAGAACCTTTGCAGATTAGAGTATTTATGGGTTTTGAAATCCACAGGGACATCCTGGAATGAATCCCTTGAGGATATAGAAGAATGATTTTAATCTCAAAAACACTTGGAAATCCTCACTGTATTTTTATTGACTTTTTCACCTTTATCTTCTCATCTTATGTTTTTTGGAAAAAGTTTCCAATAATTGAATTAAGTAGCAATAAAATCCCAGCAATTTACAGAACTGAGTTAAGTATTAAATCTAAAGTCCAGAGTCCTTCTACCTCAACCACAAGGACTGAACTTTGTCTTCTTGTATTGCACTATTTTTTTAGGCATATTTAAGGCTTGACTATAGAGTGTTACTGTAAAGTCATGGGAGCTTTTTCCTTTTGTTTTTAAAATCCCCAGTGTATATACATACGGGCTTTAAGCAGGGGCTCACAAATATGCATTTTATAGTGTACTAAATCCTAACCACTAGACCACCAGGGAGCATTCGTATACACCCATTTGTGTTTGATATTCTAGAAAGCCTACTGAATCCAATTTTTTTTTTTTGGAAATACTGTTTTCTGTCTCAGAAATATTTGAAGTTGGGGACTGTGGGGAGACATAATGAGGAAGGAAGCCTATAGGCATCACATCATAAAGCAAGCTAGTTAAGAGAAATGTATTTGAGAGTCCCGGCTTCAAAGCCCCTATGTGGGAATAATTTATGGCTAATATAAATTCTAATTGCCATAAACAAAATCAGCATAATTTGAAGATATTTAAAAACGTCTGCACAAAAATACTTTAAATTTTTTTTAATAACTTTAAACTTTTTCTTCTTTCCTTATTTGCATATTCACATATCCCCTCTGAAAACATGTATCCCATTGAAGGCATATTTCAAACTTAAATTTGTTTTTGTTCATGGGATTTGAAAGATATAGCATTACTGGGTCAGAAATGTTGCCTGGTGATTGGATTCTTCTTGTTTCCATGGTGATTAACATGGACCCCATTTGCCAGTCTATTAAATATAACTTACACTCAGCTACTGGAACTGGAGTCAAATTTTTTGTTAACTGTAGTTCTGCCAAAAAAAAACCTTAACTTACTAAAAGAACTTACTTACTAGGTAGTCCCTAGTAAGCCTTGGCTTGTTGAGACTCTTTAACAATAGTACTTTTTCTTTTTGTCATTTTTCAGTCACTCAGTCATGTCTGAGTCTTTGCGATGCCATGAACTGTAGCCTGCCAGACTCCTCTACCCATATGATTTCCCAGGCAAGAAAAGTGGATATATTATTTGTTTCTCCAAAGAATCTTCCCCATCCAGGGATCGAACCTGTTTCTCCAGCATCGCAGGTGGATTCTTTACCTCTTGGCCACGGGGGAAGATTTATCTCACCACCTCCTCACTGCACACATCAACCTCTTCATTTGCAATAATGGATATGCAGCAAGACTCACAGGTTGACAACCAAGATAAATGAGTAACCATGAACCTTTATTTCCCTGCTCACCTCCCTTAAATTCCTGGTCCACCAGGTTCTCTCTGTTTTCTTCAAGGCAAAACTTTGAGGTAGTTGTGCTTTCTATTTATGAGTTGCTATTTGTAAGTTACCATTTGTATTCATAAGAAACGATTAAATGTCCACTTGGCTCAGGATTTTTTTTTCTGATATGCAGAGAAAAATCAGACAAAACGGAGCTTAAAAGTTTGGCATGGTCAATTCAAGTTTATCAGAATAAGAATAAAATTTCTGTTTATATATAGTGAAGCCTGAGGGGGAACTTTGAACTAATTAGGGTAGGTGAGACCTTGATCCTCAAAAGACATCAATTCCCTAAGAAACCAGCTTTGCTTTGAGGGGAAAATGATTTTCTAGCTTTGGGACAGGAAAGGAAGGATAAGGCAGGAAGGTAATTAGAATTTTTTAACTAAGTGAAATCATGCCATACTGAGGGCATTTATTTATCTAATTAGACCCTCAAGAGTACAGGCAAGAGTAGCAGCAGCAGACCCTCAAGATTGAGATTCTGTGTACTTCAAAACTTTGTAGCTCCAACTTCAGGATATTCTCCAATGTAATTCAGACATTTAAAATATGGATATGCATAATTTAATTACATCAATGTATAGCATTTTACAGGTAAATGTCATAACTTACTGCATAATAACTGCACAGAATTTTTTCCCCCGCTATATGTGTGTGAGCATGTGTGTGTGTGTGTGTGTGTGTGTGTTAGTCTCTCAGTTTTGTCCAACTCTTTGTACCCCATGAACTGGGACTCATCAGGGTTTTCTGTCCATGGAATTCTCCAGGCAAGAATACTGGAGTGGGTTGCCATTTGCTTCTCCAGGGGATCTTCCTGACCCAAGGATCAGACCTGAATCTCCTGCATTGCAGGAAGATTCTTTACCATCTGAGCCACTAGCACATTTTACTAATTTACCTAATCTTTGTTACACATTCCTTCATCTGCTTAGCTCCCAAAGAACCACTAGAAGTCATCTACTCCAAATAGTACTCATGTTACAAAAGATAAAGTTGAACTTCATGGTGGTACTTACTTGCCCAAGGGTATAGAGACAATTAGTCATGGAGCTGAGAAAAACATAGGAGTCACCTGAGGTCTTGTTCTGTAGTATCTACAATGTTGTATCTGTTTGTTGTTTTACTCCTGGGTAGTGGAGAAATGGTAGCTCAGCTGGTAAAGAATCCGCCTGCAATGCGGCCGCATTTGCATCCCGCCAACAATGGGATTCCAATCCCAAAGTTGGAAAGATCCCCTGGAGGAGGGCATGGCAACCCACATCAATATTCTTGCCTGGAGAATCCCATGGACAGAGGAGCCTGGCCAGCTACAGACCATGGGGTCGCAAAGATTCAGACATGACTAAGGACAGCACAGTGAGGAAACAGAGCTGGGAAGAGAATGAAGCATGAAATCATATTTACTTCACTGTGGGAGTGTTCTGTAGAAGATACAAAAACATTTCTTGAAATTTAAACATAAGAAATAGGCCTATCTCCCCCCGCCAGCCCCGCCACTCTCAACTATCTGCTTTTCCAATTCAGTCTCTTGTTCTTTGTATTTTGAAAAAAGAGCTTACATTTTCCCATTAGAAGTGGTCAAATTTGTTAGAAGTTCCCGTAGTTTTGCAGGCTTCACTCAAATTAAAAGTAATCGGTCCTGAAGGTAAGGGCTTCGGGACACAGAGTGTCTTTTGCCTTCATTTTAAAAGAATTTCCCATGAACATTTCAAAACAGGAGACTTTATTTGGTGGAGCAACCCATAAAGCAAGGAGAATTTCATGCCCAGAATCGCAAGTTTATTTTATATTTCTCTCTGATTCCTTTACACTCTATGGTTTTCCGTGTAATTTAGTGATTTATGTGGCGTATCCATTTGGCTGGTGGTAGTGGTGAGCCCCGGGTATAGGTAAGAAGGCGATGAGAGAACACAGAGAGTGTGAACACTAATGAAACTGATTATAATCGGTCTGATTTTAATTAACACCATGAACTGGCAATTTTGAACAATTATGGTGATGAAATACCCTTCTGTTCCAGGATGGACAGATCCCACCATCTGTACTCACATCAACACATCACTGCCTGAGAAATAATTGATATCACTTCAATCACTTTGGCCATTTGGAACTTAAATTCATTAGGGGAGCTCCTGGGAACTGGATTCTCTGAGTTCTTCCACTTATAAATGTTTGTTTGTTTTTGCAGCCTTCATAACTAAAGATAAGTTTAACTAGACACAGAATCCTTTAGTCACACTTTCTTTCCTATGTCACCTTAAATGTGTCAATACGTTGCTTTCTGGAATAGAGAGATACGTCTCTTCCTCATCATCTGTGGCTTCTGTGGCCCTCTTTACCTTGGGCTTCCCTGGTGTCTCAGATGATAAAGACTCTGCCTGCAATATGGGAGACCTGGGTTCAAGCCCTGAGTTGGGAAGATCCCCTGGAGAAGGGAATGGCTTCCCACTCTAGTATTCTGGCCTGGAGAACTCCAGGGTAGCAAAGGGTCGGACACGACTGAGTGACTTTCACTTTCATTTAGAACCTGATGCCAGTCTGAACTTCTTGGCATTATTGCTTGGATATCTGATTGATGATATCAGATATCATCAATTTTTGTATTTGGAAAGTGGGTAATTTTTGTATTTATGCTTTTCAATTAATAGATTTTTTTTTTTTTAGCAGTTTTAGGCTTACAGGGAAATTGAAAGAACCATTTCCATATCTCCACTTATTCTGACCCTTCTCCTGTTCCTCATTATTATTAACATCTTGCATTTGGGTATGCCATTTATTATAATTGGTAAGTAAATATTGATAGATTATTGTTACATTAAATGTCAATAACTTACATGAGGCTTCATGTTTTGAACTGTACACTCTCTGGGTATCGACAAACGTATAGCAGGTATCCACTGTTCAGAGAATGGTTTTGCTGCCCTAAAAACTCTCTTTTGTTATTTCTGTTTAATCCTCCCTTCTCCCCTACCAGTGATGTTTTTACTGTCTCCATAATTTTGTCTGTATGTAGCTGTTTCGGAATGGTTTCTTTCACTTAGTAATTTGCCTTTAAGATTCCCCTCGGTCTATTCATAGCTTGATAACTCATACATCTTTTTAACACTGAATAATATTCCATTGTCTGGATGTACCACCGTTTATCAATTCATTTATCCAAAGACATCTTGGCTGCTTCCAGATTTTTGGCAGTTATGAGTAAAGCTACTGTAAACATCCATGTGCAGGTGTTCACATGGACATAAGCTTTCAACTTTTCAATTTTCAATTTCAGTGAGATTACTAGATAACATAATTTGAATATGTTTTGTTTTGTTAGAAAGCACCAAACTATCTTCCAAAGTGGCTGTGTCATTTTGCATTCCCACCACCGATGAACCAGAGGTTCTATTTCTCCACATCCTTGTCAGCATTTGGTGTTGCTAGTGTTTTGGATTTTAGCCATGCTAATCAATAGGTAATGGCATCTCATTGTTATTTTAATGATATATAACATTGAACATACTTTAATATAATGATTTTCCATCAGTGCATCTTTTTAGAAAAAAGTATGTGTTTAGAATTTTTGTCCATTTCTGAAATGGGTTGTTTTCTTGTTAACTTTTTAAGAGTTCTTTGTTTACTTGGATACCAGTCCTTTAACAAATATGTGCTTTGCAAATTTTTCTCTGAGTCTGTGGGTTGTATTTTCATTCTTTTAACAGTGTCTTTTGCACAGCAGAATTTTTAATGTTAAAGAAGTTTAATTTTTAATTAAAAAAAAAAAAAAACTTTTTTTTTCCTTCCTGCATTTGCTTTCAGTCAGTTCAGTTCAGTCGTTCAGTCATGTCTGACTTTACGATCCCATGGACTGTAGCCTGCCAGGCTCCTCTGTCCATGGGATTCTGCAGGCAAGAATACTGGAATGGGTAAGCCATTCCCTCTAAAGGGGATCTTCCTGACCCAGGGATCAAACCCTCCCTCATTGCAGGCAGATTCTTTACCATCTGAGCCACAGGAAAACCCAAGGAAGTTCTAGAACTCTCTAGTATTGTTTTCACTGAAGGATCAAAAAAGGGGAAAAAAAAGAGTAATTATTACTTTCTGAGATCTTCCTTATCTGCTTCTTCCCTCACTTTTATCTGTATCTTCTGTTCTCTTTGTTTTAGATAGTTTATATATCATTTTTCCCCTTTCAATTAGACTTTATTCTGGAAGAAAGATTACTAGTTTCTAAAATGATTGGAGCTCAGACTGCTTTCAGAATTGACTAAGACTCCCTTGCATTTTGTTTACCAACTGGATTCTCCTTGAAACCCCTCTTATTTTTGGTTGCTGTTCTCAGAGATGTCTATGTGGTCACTAGAATAGGGCTTCTCTTCCCTGTCCATCAGTTACTTCTATGCATTTCCCTGCTTCCTAGTACATGTAGACACACAGCCCATGGATCTTTACCTTCCTTGATTTGCTCCTACCTACCCATATGCTCTACAAAGTTGTAGCCACCATCTTTGAGCGTTTAATATTGACATTATATTTGTTATACCTATTTTTATTGGAGGATTAGGGGTATCAGAAACTATGTTGCTGTTGCCACCACATTCCCAGAATTCATTCATGCTGTGCTAAGTCACTTCAGTCATGTCCAATACTGTGCAACCCTACGGACCCTATGGTGGCCCACCAGGCTCCTCTCTCCATGGGATTCTCTAGGAAGGAATTCTGGGGAATAGTGCCATTCCCTCCTCCAGAGGATCTTCCCAACCCAAGGACTGAACCCATATCTCTAATGTCTCCTGAATTGGCAAGCAGGTTCCTTACCACTAACACTATATGGGAAGCCCAGAATTCATTCATAGACTTTGTAATATTCTCTTAACATTCCTGTGGCTCAAATTGCACCACTCCCTCATTACTTACTACTCTTCTCAGTATGTGGCATTTATTCATTCACTCTTTAAAAAAAAGAAACCAACTTTTTATTTTATATTGGAGTATAGTTTCAAGTGGACAGAAAAGGGATTCAACTACACAGATACACGTATCCGTTCTCTCATAAACTCCCTCCCACCCAGGTTGCCACATAACATTGAGTCTTCATTCATTCTTTCAATAAATATTTATTACTTGCCAAGCATTTTGGTGGGGGTTGGGTGGCGCACAGGAGATTTAGCAGAGAGTAAAACTCATAAAGCTTACATTGTAATTGTGAGAGATAAAAAACAAGAAAATAAACAAGCAATTGTATTATATGCAAGAAAATGATAAGTGTTATGATGAAAAATAAATAAAATTGAGTATGCAGAATTAATAGCACAGGGAGAAAGAAAGCTCATTATTTTAAATAGGGAGGTAGAACAGATTTCTGTGATAGTTTTTCATTTAAACAGAGACTTGAAAACAGTGAGAGAATGAGATTCATGGCTCCCTGGATGCACAATGAGTGAAATTTTCAAACAGAGGAAGTAGTAAGCCAAAATTCCCTAAGGCTAGTGCATTCTTGAAGAGCAATAAAACATAAAAATATCCAGTATGCATAAAGAGGAGTGAGTGAGAGTTGGATGTAGGAAAAAGCCCTAGATGTCAGTGTGCAAATCCCTCTGGATCTCATAGGTCCTTATAAGGATTTTGGATTCTGTTCTTTGTCAGATGGGAAGTTTTGTGCAAATTGATACCATGGTTTTGCAGATATACTTTAAAAGGATCACCAGTTTGGGAGAGGATACACTTAGGAAAGCAAAGGCGGAAGCAATGTGGAGCAGAGACCAGTTATCGACCCATAACAATATTCTAGGAGACAGGTTGTGAAGTACGGATAAGGGAGGAATGAGAACTAGAAGAGGTGGTAACAAGTGATGGGAATCTAGATATATTTTGAACTTCAAGGTGGCCTTGATCTGAGCAAACACAGCTGAGTGTTGTACCTTTATATTCAAATTTCATATGGAAGTCCTCAGGCAGTTCATATGAGTGCCAGACACATAATTCCCAGTCCTTGTTTTCACGTCCATTGAAATCACTCCAAAAAAAAATTATCTTTACCTTTTATTGTTCAGAATAACTTTAAAAGATAAATGAATAACCATCCCAGCAACTCTTCTCATACTTTTCCTTTTCTCTCAAACATTATCACTTGCAATGCTCAGAAGTCTCTAATTTTTCAGCTCTCTAAAAACTCCTTCTCCATTCTCAGCTCAAGTAGGTTCTCTCTTTTTCTTTTCCATCTACCCTGTCAACACTTTACTGTAATATAGATACAGCCTCTTTCACCAGGTCCTTTCTTTTCTCTCTAGTCTTTTTACCTTGAAGTGAAGTGAAAGTGGCTCGGTTGTGTCCGATTCTTTGCGACCCCATGGACTGCAGCTCAGCAGGTTCCTCTGTCCATGGAATTCTCCAGGCAAGAATACTGGAGTGGGTAACCATCCCCTTCTCCAAGGTGTTGTCCGCACTTACAGATGGAATCCTGGTCTCTAGTGTTGAAGGTGGGTTCTTTGCCATCTGAGCACCAGGGATGTCCCTTTTAATCTTATGGACCTCTTTCCTGCTGGTCATGCATTTCTGCAGCAAAAAGAATGCACACTCTTGCAGGATTCACATCTGGAGGTAGGGGAGAGGGAAAGAGATGTACAGAGGAAAATCTTTCTCTGTCCTTCTGCTCAGTCATGTCCAACTCTTTGTGACCCCAGGGACTGTAGCCTGCCAGGTTCCTCTGTCCATGGGATTTTCCAAGTAAGAATTCTGGAATGGGTTGACATTTTCTTCTCCAGGGGATCTTCCTGACCCAAGGGTTGAACTCGCATTTCCTGCATCTCCTGCAATGGCAGGTAGATTCTTCTACTCACTGAGCCATCTAGGAAGCACAGAAAGTGGAGCTTTCTGTGTATAATTTTCTGCATTAGTCTGGTAATTTAGCTAGGTAAAGCCATATACCTTGAATGTTTAAAAAGATGATTGTTTCAAATGTAGAATAAGTATGTACTTGAACCTGATCAAACCGAAGTCCTCAAAAGCCCCATGAAAAAAACCTACTTTACATCATCTCAGGCTGCTGTTTAATTTTCTTTGCTCCTTCTCAGAGTGAAAATTCTCTGTGAAAGGCCTGAGTCCTTACATAGAAAGATGTGTTCTTTCTAGTCAGAGAGAAAGGTGAGTAAAAGATGTAAGAAACAGATGATGTGAGCACTTCCCATAAGTGGCAGTAGAAGACACATGTCCTGGACCATCAGAAAGTAAAAGTGAGTCATTTCTTTCATGTGTGAATTAGTGACAGCATTAAATCCCAGAGCTGCCTGTAGAAATGAGAGCAAGAGAAGAAGCTAGACAACTCTCTAAATCATCACAAACTTTACATTGAGTTAATAATTTGTGACAAATAAATTCAAGGGATTAGATCTGCTAGAGTGACTGAAGACCTATGGACAGCTGTTTGAGACATTGTACAGGAGGCAGTGACCAAGACCATCCCCAAGAAAAAGAAATGCAAAAAGGCAAAATGGTTGTCTGAGGAGGCCTTACAAATAGCCGTGAAAAGAAGAGAAGCGAAAGGCAAAGAAGAAAAGGAAAGATATAGCCATTTGAATGCAGAGTTCCAAAGAAAAGCAACGAGAGATAAGAAAGCCTTCCTCAGTGATCAATGCAAAGAAATAGAGGAAAACAATAGAATGGGAAAGACTAGAGATCTTTTCGAGAAAATTAGAGATACCATGGGAAATTTTCATGCAAAGATGGACTCAATAAAGGACAGAAAAGGTATGGACCTAATAGAAGCAGAAGATATTAAGAAGACGTGGCAATAATACGCAAAAGAAATATACAAAACAGATCTTCATGATCCAGATGATCACGATAGTGTGATCACTCACCTAAACACATACTGGAATGTGAAGTCAAGTGGGCCTTAGGAAGCATCACAAATAAAGCTAGTGGAGGTGATGGAATTCCAGTTGATCTATTTCAAATCCTAAAAGATGATGCTATGAAAGTGCTGCACTCAATATGCCAGCAAATTTGAAAAACTCAGCAGTGGCCACAGGACTGGAAAAGGTCAGTTTTCATTCCAATCCCAAAGAAAGGCAATGCTAAAGAATGCTCAAACTACTGCACAATTGGCTTCATCCCACATGCTAGCAAAATAATGCTCAATATTCTCCAAGCTAGGCTTCAGCAATACGTGAACTATGAACTTCTGTATGTTCAAGCTGGATTTAGAAAAGGCAGAGAAACCAGAGATAAAATTGCGAACATCTGTTGGATCATCAAAAAAGCAAGAGAGTTCCAGAAAAACAGCTACTTCTGCTTGATTGACTATGCCAAAGCCTTTGAAGTAGTGGATCACAACAAACTGTGGAAAATTCTTAAAGAGTTGGGAATAGCAGATGACCTTATCTGCCTGCTGAGAAATCTGTATGCAGGTCAAGAAACAACAGTTAGAATTGGATATGGAACAACAGACTAGTTCCAAATTGGCAAAGGAGTTCATCAAGGCTGTATATTGTCACCCTGCTTATCTAACTTTTATGCAGAGTACATCATGAGAAATGCTGGACTGGATAAACACAAGCTGGATTCAAGATTTCTGGGAGAAATATCAATAACCTCAGATATGCAGATGGCATCACCCTTATGGCAGAAAGTGAAGAGGAACTAAAAAGCCTCTTGATGAAAGTGAAAGAGGAGAGTGAAAAAGCTGGCTTAAAGCTCAGCATTCAGAAAACTAAGATCTTGGCATCCGGTCCCATCACTTCATGGCAAATAGGTGGGGAAACAGTGGCTTACTTTATTTTTCTGGGCTCCAAAATCACTGCAGATGGTGATTGCATCCATAAAATTAAAAGATGCTTGCTCTTTGGAACAAAAGTTATGACCAACTTAGACAGCATATTAAAAAGCAGAGACATTGCTTTACCAACAAAGGTCTGTCTAGTCAAAGCTATGGTTTTTCCAATAGTCATGGATGTGAGAGTTGGACTATAAAGAAAGCTGAGCACTGAAGAATTGATGCTTTTGAACTGTGGTGTTGGAGAAAACTCTTGAGAGTCCCTTGGACTGCAAGGAGATTCAACCAGTCTATCCTAAAGGAAATTAGCCTGTAATATTCATTGGAAGAACTGATGTTAAAGTCCAATACTTTGGCAACCTGATGCGAAGAAGTGACTCATTGGAGAAGACCCTGATGCTGGGAAAGGTTGAAGGCAGGAGGAGAAGGGGATGACAGAGAATGAGATGATTGGATGGCATCACTGACTCAATGGACTTGAGTTTGAGTAATAAACTCTGGGAGTTGGTGATGGGCAGGGAGGCCTGGCGTGCTGCAGTCCATGGCATTGCAAAGAGTTGGACACAACTGAGCAACTGAACTGGTGATGAATACCTTGTGACTTGATATGCAGAGGTTTCTTTAAAAAAATTTTTTTTTAAATTCTGAGCTGGGAAATTGAGTCCTGATGTTAGTACTCTGCCTTGCAAATTTGCCAGGGTTTAGTTCTGTCCAAAATGTCACTCTGCCATCTCTCAGAGGTTGTATTCATTTACACAGTTACATCCATATTTACATCACAGGAATCAGGAAGGAGCTTTGCAACTACATTTTTTATTGTGGAAAATGAGGGAAAGAAACTCAGACACAACCAGAAATCTCTTCTCTAGAGGTAAATATCCAGCCATATAAAAGAGAAAATAAGCTAATATCTATATAGACTAGTAGGGTAAACTAGTCTATATCCATGTATAAAAGAAGATGATCATAAAAAAATTATATTTTACTGCTTAAATAAAAGATAAAATAGAATTATGCAACATAAGAACTCAAATAGAATGCTGGAGAAGGTAAGTGAAGACAGAGAAAAAGAGAGAGGGGGCGAGAGAGAGGAGGTGAAAGTGAAAACGTTGGTCACTCAGTCATGTACAACTCTTTACATGGAATGTAGCCCACCAGGCTCCTCTGTCCATGGAATTTTCCAGGCAAGAATTCTGGAGTGTGTTGCCTTTCCCTTCTCCATGGGATCCTCCCAACACAGGGATAGAAACTGGGTCCCCTGTATTTCAGGCAGATTCTTTACCATCTGAGCCACCAGATTAGAGAAACAGAAATGTAATTGGAAGCTAAATCTGGATAGTATACGTACATAATACTTAATTCTTGTTGTGAGAATGAAAACATTACTTTTATACTGAAGCTGATCACTGATCAATGGATGTTTCTTTAAATCTTCTACCTCTGCCTTTCCTCCACAGATTTGTTCAACAACAACAAAAAAAACATTTTAAATGGAAATGCAAGCTTATTTTAGCATGTCTTCATCATCCTATTTTTTTCATTCCTTGGCTCAGGAGTAATAAAACATGAATATTTCATGTCAATTTTAGGGCAATTTTTACATATGGAATAGCTTCCCTGCCTGATAGCTTGACGTCTGTAATTTTGGACATTATAGCAATTAGATGATACTTTAAAAAAAAAATCTCACCAAAATATACATATCCTTTGTGTTGGCTAAAAGTAAATAAATAAGTAAAATGAGAAAGGGAAATGGAAGAGATACATGAAGATCCAAGTGAAATAAATATGCCTAAGTTAGACCTTAATTAAATTTTACAGCTCTGACTACATTGGCAGGAACTGAAAGATTTAAATGTTCAGGATACATCAATGCATTTGCAGACTTCAAATGCTATTTGCTTTGAACTCACACACATAGTGACCTTACATTATTTTTTCCCTTGGATTAGGAAGGACATGGTTATCACACTAATAGAAATGTGGTCTGTGAGAGTACCCTAAGTAATAGATAATTCCCATGTGGTCCAAGTGCTTAAGTGAATTTGAAGCATGTGTTCTGCTTGAAAGCCATTTGGATAGAGCAAACCAACCACACACAATTGCTAGGACATTACACGAGGGAAAATGCAGAAAATGAAATTGTTGGCAAAGATAATGATCATGAGTGCAGAGTCTGAGAGCAGAAAGCTTTATGGAATACCACACTGTCGATTGTGAGCCAGCGAAGAAAAGATGGTTTACATTTGAAACTCCTTAGTGAATGGGTAATAAAAGTATAAAGGCTTTTTATTATTATTATTATTATTATTATTATTATTATTATTATTATTATTAAGGTCACCAAAAAGTTATAACCTGAGAAAAGTGGCTCAGTGTGCAGAGTTGTAAGTGTTTCAAGGGTGATAAGCCTGGGCTTTAGAATGGCATCTTTTGGCCTGGCTAATACTATTGTGCTTCTCTGGATGTTCCTTTCTTTCACTTAAGAAAGCGGCTGTGGAGAAAATAAAATAGCGGCATCACAGATATCAAATACCAACAAAAACGTAGATGAGATTATAAATTTGAAAACAATACCATAGTTCTCAGTATGTTGGAAAACGAAGAATTAAAATACTGAGTTAAAATAGGGAGAGTTATGGGTATTACCTTCAGAATTGTATCCACTCTGAGAATTCCAGTTAAAATAAACTGGTGTGTGAAGTGAAAACAGCTAGCAGGAACATTCAAAAACAAAGCTCAAAGACTGAGCGATAAAAGACATGTGAATTTTACCAAAAATAAGGTAAAATTGTATATCCAGTTTATATCAACTTTCTGAAGTAAAACAATAGCATTTTGGTAGAAAATGGAAAGTAATTGAATACAGAGTTCACAATTCCAGCATAGAAAATGAGAGGGGATTTAAAGGGTAGCATTGAGTTACCATGGTTCATAAGGAAATAATCTGATAAATAATTTAGTTTTAAAAGATAAAAGACATTAATTCATCACTCTATTTCTAAATTCTATAATCCACAATTAACTGTAAAATGAATTTTTTGAATCTCATGTAATTTGATTTACATGTGGAAAAGTGGAAAGGGCTCATCATATGACCTTCTGGCATGATAGGGGATGTTGTGATGCAATATTATTATGATGATGACGTTTACTTCCGTTAAGGCCCTTGTATTGGGCTGCAGTGGTATAGGCTAATTTCATTTTCCATTCAACATATAGGCCAACTCTCTGGTCAAAAACCAAGAGCATGATTCTATCATAATTCTCATATTCATCAATAGATTTGCTTGTTTCCCCATTGTTATTACTTTGATTGATTTCGCATTGAAGTAGAGGCATTTGAGTGTAAATTTTGTAGTAGACGTTGGGTTCAGATTCAGAAAAGCTAAGGGGTAGATCTTCCTTCACCACCAAAATCTAATTAAAATGGAAGAGTAAGAGATAATGTACAACTACTAGGAAACTTCTATGGGTACCATTAGTGGATGTGAAATAGGGAGAAATCCAAATGATATAAAAAAAGAATTCAGCTGCTGATAAATATGAAATATGTGTATATATTTAGAAAAGCCCTTAAATCAAATACAGCATGACCTAAGATAGAGTATAACGTGGGCCCGGGAGAAAGATTATGGCACAAGATTTCAGAATGCCTATTCCCGAGTCCAGTCTCAAGAAGCCAGTCAAACTCAGTATCTGTCCTAAGTAAAGCCATAAACAGGTTTGTAATAGATGCAGGTCACCTGCTACTTACAACATTAGAAATTGAGGCCAGATTGAAATAGAAGAAGGCACCAGGTAATTTATTTCCACAATAAACAAGGAGCATTTCCTCAATGAGTGTCAAATCCCTGCCAACTCTGAGGGAGATCCTGTCCAGCTTCACAGGCTGGGCTGCTTACAACCTCCAGGCTCTGAAACCACCAGCTGGCTGGATCACCAGCTAACACTGAGCATTCTATCATTTGAGGAAAACTATCCCACTTGCCAATACTAGTTTAGACATGCATCTTCCCAAGTGGCTCTAGTGAAAGTGCCAAAGAACTCGCCTGCCAATGCAGGAGCCACACGAGATACAGGTTTGATCCCTGGGTTGGGAAGATCCTCTGGAAGAGATCATGTCAACCCACTCCAGTATTCTTGCCTGGTGAATCCCATGGATGGAGGAGCCTGGTGGGCTACAGTCTGTATCATCACAAAGAGTCAGATGCAACTGAAGCAGCTTAGCACACATATAAACCCACTTACAGATATTAATAGATCACCAAAAATCAAAGACTACTTAAGAAGAATAAGTAATAATATGTAGAAGTATATAAAGAGCTATTCAAGAAATAGGAAAAAAACACCTCTAAAAATCTGTTCCTTATGCTAGAAAACTAGTTAATATCAGAGTTCTAAATTGAGAAACTTTGCTAAAAATAATGATTGTAGAAATCAAGGATGTTTCATATACTAACAATAAAAATAAACTGAATTAAATGACTAAACTGAAGTGATGAGTACCAGAATAGATATGGTAGAAAGATTAATCATCCTGAAGATAGAGCAATTTGCCTAGAAATTGATTTGAAAAATAGTGAAAACAAGTGAATTCAAAAAGAAAACATAAGAAAGAATGGAGAGTGAGAGGGCAAGGGAGAGGGAGAGAGGCTAGAGGATGCATCCAGAATCTGCAATACTTTGTTCAAAATTAATCCCAGAAAAGGAGAACTAAGAGGATGACAAAATCAATAACCAAAGATCTATATAAAAATTCTCTAGTGTAAAAGTGACTCATGATTCACATTGAAAGTGCTTACATAATGTCTTCCAAGCATCTTAGGCTTTCCCAGACAGATTTTCAGTGTCTGGAGAATTTGAGATGGATTATCTACTTTTTCCTTGGGGACCTCTTGCTGCCTGTGTTGGGATATGGACCTGACTTAGAGCAGATGTCACACGGACAACATTTTAACTCTCTATGTCCTGCTCACTCCCCATCTGGAGAGTCCTTGATGCTGGTTCTCCATCAAGGAAAGGATTCTTCCTCTTCAGCCCATTCCAGCATCTGTGCCCAACTTGTTAACCTAACTAAATTTGGGTCCCCTCACCAATATGCAGTAAAGTCAACCTTCTCACACCAGGTTGTGGTGAAGAAAAGCGCAACTTTTATTGCAGGTGCTGAACAAGGAGTATAGGTGGTTATTGCTCAAAAGACCTGAGCTGTCTGATGGATTTCAGGGAAAGGTTTGTGTGAGTCAAGAGGATTTGTACAGCTTGCATGCTTTCTTCTGATTGGTTGGTAGTGAGGTAATCAGGAGTCAGCATCATCAACTTCCTGATTCCAACCTGTCTGGGTTGTACTTGCTTGTGGGCTCATAATATTATCTACAGTTTTTGAGGGAGAACTAATTGTCCTGATTATTATTTTGTCTTGTTTGACTGTTTCCTTTGTGTGTGTATTTTCTCACTTCTCTGATTAAGTGTATTCCTTGGAACTCAGGGGAGGCCTCAGAAGCTATACTTTTTCTGCAAATAAGAGGAAGGAGAGGACATAAGGGCCCTGTCCTGGGAAGACCCCATAGCGTTCTGTTTGGTTGCAAACTGAATGTAGTTGGCCCTGCAATGCCACCTGGCTGCTTTCTATCACCTGCTACTGTCTTCTGTCATGCTGGCTGTGCTCCTCTAACTATGCCCTCCTATTTTTCTACTAGTCTTTATTCCATCGCCTATCTGAAAGGAGAGAAAAACACCATATTGGTGCATTCTACATGTAAGACTTACCTACTTGATAAAGCTTAATCATGAGAAAATAAAACTTGCTGTTAGAAACCGAAGGCAGTGAATCTGAGGTCACCATATCTGTTTCTCAACAACTCAACAATTACACGATATATTTGGAAAAATATCAACTTTGGGAGGGAAATCTCCTCAATTATACCTGAAAAAAATCCCTTGAATGAGTAATTATGAATTATATAAGCATTATGATTATGTTCCCAGTCAGACTTACAGAAATGGAAAGGAGAGAAATTATATAGAAATAAAGTAATTAGCCTCCAATTAAAATAAATAAATCTAAAAAAAGAAATAAAGAAATGAAGAACTGTAGTGTATTCAATCATCTTTTTTATAATCACAGAAAATATATTAAAACTGGATGAATCGTGTTACTGTTTGATTTAAATCCTCTATTTTAGCTCTTTTTCCAAAAGTATAGCTAACAATTTCAAAGATGGCTTATGTACTGGAATATAAAATACATTTGAGAATTTAGCTTCATATTGCTGAGATGTCTACTGATTTAACATAACTAATAAAACGCTAAAGCCACTGATAAAAGATTTGAATAAAACAAGACTGAAATTCGCTTTTAAATCTGTGAGTTGTAACACCCATAAATTGCTCATGTGTAATTGTGTAATTGTCCCACTTGCATTTTCATTTTATTTCCAATAATATCATAGAATTTCTTACTGAGTGCTTTGGTGAACTTAACAAAGGCAGCATGCTGGGGTGAAATGAGATACGGAATCAGTAGATTTGTGCTACAGAACTTACTATCAGAATGACTTTTAATACAATATCAACTTTTCCATAAATGTTACATTTCCAGCCTACAAATGGTAATTGAGTCTGAACCAGGCTGTGACTTGCTGTAGCCAATAAAAATGAGTAGAAGGGGCTCTGGGCTAGATATGATCTTGGTCTTCAGAAGGCCTGGGAGCTACTATTTCACAGAGTATCCTGATTTTCCAGTTCTAACCATGCATTTCTGTTTAGCCTCCAAGTCTGGGATGTAAACCCTTTTGATCAGACCAACAAATCTTTTAAACAGTTCTATACCAGTCTTTATGGGAAGCTCTCCTCACTTTCCCAAAAGATTCTCTCTCTGATGTTACATATCAAGTCTGGAATATAAAACCCTGTTCCCTGAAGCCTACAAACCATTAGCCACATGTTCCCTTTAATCCTTTCCAGAAAAAAAGGAAACTCTATCTATATCTCTAGTCTTCTGCTTTATAAGAATAATAACTTTGAAAAATAAGTAATATCCCTCTTCCTTCACCCCAACTCAATGAGGGGAATCAAACATATCTATTAATTTCTCTCTTCCTGAGTCAAATCTAAATCCTCATGATGTCTTGTGCATGTGCTGCAGAAAACCTCCCCATCATTCATGTCAAACCACCTTAATCTTCTCACCATGCTCCTCAGATGGTGTTAAACCCTCCTCTCAAAAGCACAGGGGCAGGGAGATGGTAAAAAAAAAAGATGGAATTACTCTCTCTAGGCACATTTTCCAAATGGCAGCTTTACAAAAAAATATTGAAGGTGTTTTCTGGGCAAAAGAATTGCTAAGAATATGACAAAACATTCAAAGAAGCCTTTTGAAAGAAATACCTATTTATTTCTGAAAGCACCGTTACTACTCAAACCTTGAGATACACAGAGAAGTCAGAGCTGTTTCCTTCTCCTTGTAACATTTCCTGTTGGTCAGAGCTGTCTCCTTCTCCTTGTAAACTTTCCTGTTGGTCCACATTCATGCCACGCACTCCCACCCTCATCTGAGAGCCACCTTTGCTTCCTCCTGCTGTTTGGGATTTTTAGATTGTTTTGTGGAGTGGAGATTTTTTTTTTTTTTTTTACTAGACTATGCTCGTCCAATTATGCTTTTCTCTCTAGACCTTCCTTGTGTTTACTAAGAACTGTACCTCTACACAAACCTCCTATCTTGAGAAAAGAACGTTGTGCAATTTGTATGGTTTCCAAGATGTGCAGATTCTGTTCTTTGGACTTTATTTCTTTTCTGTCTCTTCCTCGTAAACAACATCTCTCTTTAAGCTAACTGTGACTACCTAAACCTCCAAAGGAGTTCTTCTCCAGCTCCAATCCCCTAGAAATTGTAGAGCTGAAAGGGAACCTAGAAATCATCCAAGCTTTCTCAGTTTGGAGAAACTGAAGAGTAGGAAGGTTAGATGAATTGCCAAGTGTAACCTAGAGAGTTAGCAGAAACTGGATGAGAGCCCAGGTGTGATGTTGACTCAGGGCTCATTATTTAACTATTAAATAATGCTTTATGAGTTACTTTATCAAAATGCTCTATAAACATTCTATTTTATAATTCACAGACTCTAAAGGAGTGATCATAAAATCTCCTCATCTTAGAGTGGCTCTAACTTCCTGGCTACAACACAATGACAACAAAAATAATCTTTTGAACAGAAATTGCTCACAGTCTATTTTTCAACCTAGAGAAAAACTGCAATAACTATACACGTCCTCCTAAACCACCAAAGAGAAAGTTTGTGGGCCTGTACCTGCTCAGCAGATCTTTTTGAACACTCTTGGGAGGAGTATTCTTGGTGGACCTGCTTACAGTCATTGCCTTTCTCTCCATTCATCTCTGTTCATTTTTGAGGAGTGTCAGTAATTACTAGAAATTCATACCTACCTGGTAGGACTTTTAGCCTCATTCAGTAAATATCACAACTTTTGAATTAAATGTCCAAATAACTACTCTTTCCTTTTACAGTTGGCAACTTGCTGCAAGTCTCTGAATTAAGTTTGGGAGAAATTCATTGTTTCTCAGTGGGCATTGTATCCCTTGTCTTCCCTTTTACTATCTGTCATGGATTTGGCCTTCCAGGGAAATTTGTATGATATTCATGTAGTATAGGGTCAGGGGCAGTGGTTTTCAGATGTTTCCCTATTCATGGCAAACATGTTATTCATTCACTCAGCACATAGCTATTGAATATATATGCCATGGCCTGTGGAAAATGCTGGAGCAAACAAAATGCTGAGCAAGCCTGACAATGCTCCAGACTTTCTACAGCTTTCAATATCTCACAGAGATAAGCAGTTTAGAATTTCATAATTATATAATGGGAGAAATAAAAAGTACTAAAATGTCTCAGAAGGTAAAGGATCTGCCTGTAATTCAGGAATCCTGGGTTCTCTCCTTGGGTGGGGAAGATCTCCTGGAGAAGGGAATAGCAACTCACTCCAGTACTCTTGCCTGGAGAATTCCAAGGACAGAGGGACTTGGAGGCTTACAGTCCATGGGGTTGCAAAGAGTCAGACATGACTGAGGGACTAACACTTTCAGTTTTCAGTAGGAGATAGAGTGGTGGCAATTTATCAGGTTCCAGAATGCAATGGGCATGAATTTAGGCAAACTCCAGGAGATGGTGAGGGACAGGGAGGCCTGGTGTTCTGCAGTTCATGGAGTGGCGAAGAGTCAGACACACCTGGGTGGCTGAACAGCAGCAACAACAACAAAAGTCTACCTATGAGGTGTGACTTCTAAGCTGAGACTTATGATGCAGCTAGCCAACAGAGCAACTATATAATTTGTGAGACCCAGGTTAAAATGAAAATTGTGGATCCCCCTTATTCACAAATCATTGTGGATTTCAAGAAAGCAACAGCAGAGCATGAAACCAATTATGTGGTCCTGTGTGACTCATGAAACTGGCCCTACTAGCCAGAAAAGAGTAGGGTTAGAAAGACTATCTGGAGCTTAGCACCTCCCCAGTCATATATGAAAGCCTTGTGGTCAGAGAGAGGATAGTGTATGTGAAGAACAATGCCTGGATGGTTGTAGAAAGAGTTTTATAGGTGAGGCAATGTAAGTACCTTGATGTCTTCCCTCTACCAATCTCAGTAAATGCCTAGTTCACTGTGTCCTAGGCACTGTTCTAAGAGTTTCCTGTGAACTGAATCATTAATGTCACAATAACCCCATAGGACAGACTATTGCATTGCTTCTATTTTACAGATGAAAACCCCAAGGTAGAGAAGTTGAGTTACTTTGGCAAGTTCATGTTATAGTACTATGGGAGTGGTCTATTATCTTGCAACCAAGATAATACAGTAACCAGTCAAGATGTATTCAGTTAATATACTTCCTTCCTGCAGTCACATCTCATGTAAAGTGTATAAATCTACTCTCAGTTCGTATAATCTGCAAATTTCCCCTTTACCTACATGAACACTTCTTCATAAACTCTTTGAATGTTTTTTATTCTATTGATTAATCTCCTCTACATTATGATTCCTCTCTCATGGGACTTGTCTTTCTTTCCTTCTTCTTCTTTTTTTTTTTTTTTAATTTATTTTTTTATTCCTTGCCCCCTTGTTTCCTCCCTGGCTTATTCTGGAAGCTGCCATCTTTCCTTTGCTTTCTTTTTACTTTGTACTCTGCTTCCCCCCACATTTTCTGGAAGTGGTGGCCATACATATGGCCTCCTCCTGCCCTACTCAAGGTAACTCTATCTCAGCCATTTTTCCCAGGTCCAAGCTTGAGTTCCTTCCCTCCAGACCAAAGGGAAAACCCATGGGGAAGAGTTGGTGGGTGTATACTCTCCCTTTGTAGCTTGCTCCCTTGGGATTCTGACCTGGCACAGTAGCCACTCATTGTTCTGTAGAAACTTATCTAGTTTTATCTGGTCTCTGTCCAAGAAAGAGTCCTCCTTTTTCTGCAATCCTGCCTGGGATGAAAGCAGAGGTGGTAAGTGCCTCCTTCTTTTCTGGAGTTTGCTTCATTTCAATTTCTTTGTGTTCTCTGATCTCTGTTAAGTTTAAAAAACTATGATTTGTCACTTCTCTGGATTGTTTCAGTTCTTAGGGTGGAAGTAATGGGCTCTTGCAGCTTTCTGCTGTGAACCAGCAGAGGAAAGCCACACATGTATATCCTAAAGAAGTGTTTCCAAGTGTCTAGAGGTACCTCATTTAGGGGAAAAAAATGGTTTTGGGGTTTTGACCTAGATTTACATTTTATCTATACCATTTGGAAGCTACACAGTCAATGGATTAATCTTTGTGAATTTTACTTTCTTTCTATGTGAAAAGATTGTAATATCATTTATGTGATAGCCTTGTTATAACAATTAAATTAGGATATTTCACATGTGATAGAGCTTCAAATAACTTCAATCTGCTTAGGCTGCTATAAAAAATGTCATAACCTAGGTAACTTAAACAGTACACATTTAGTTATCATTGTTCTGAAGGCTGGGAATTCCAAGATCCAGGTGCCAAACTCTACAGTTCTCTGTAAGGGCTCTCTTTCTGGCTTGCAGACTGTGGTCTTCTTGCTGTGTCTTCATATTTGGGCTCTCCGTCAAGAAGAGAGCTGAATTACTTTTTTTTTTTTTAATTTTATTTAATTTTTAAACTTTACATAATTGTATTAGTTTTGCCAAATATCAAAATGAATCCACCACAGGTATACATGTGTTCCCCATCCTGAACCCTCCTCCCTCCTCCCTCCCCATACCATCCCTCTGGGTCGTCCCAGTGCACTAGCTCCAAGCATCCAGTATCGTGCATCGAACCTGGACTGAATTGCAGTGTAGAAGAAGACTCTTGAGAGTCCCTTGGACAGTCAGGAGTTCAAATCCATCAATTCTAAAGGAAATCAACCCTGAATATTCATTGGAAGGACTGATGCTCAAGCTCCATTTGGCTCCCTAATGCAAAGAGCCAACTCATTGGAAAAGATCCTGATGCTGGGAAAAATTGAGGGCAGGTAGAGAAGGGCCAACAGAGTATGAGATAGTTGGATGGCATCATCGACTCAATGGACTTGAGTTTGAGAAAACTCCAGGAGATAGAGAAGGACAGGGAAGCCTGGTGTGCCTCAGCCCATGGGGTCACAAAGAGTTGAACATGACTTAGTGGCTGAACAACAACAGACAGAGAGACAGAAAGAGACAGGGACATAGACATTGTTCTTTATGACCTAGTCTCTGAAGTCATAAAGCCTTTCACCCCACACTATCAAACAAGGCACTTACAAAGATCGGCCTTGTTTCATCAGGAAGCAACATAGATCTTACACTTTGATGGAGGAGGGACTGTGTCCCATCCTAAGAAGAGGCAGTAGGATGAAACACATATTTGTGAGGGCATCTTTGGAAGTATAACTGCAAACACCTCTGGAAGAAATACCGTGTCCCACAAAATAACCTGGCTGTCAAATGATCTAGTTCATCTTTGTTACTTTAAAAAACATTCATGCATGCTTTCCTTGACCTGAACACTCAACCATTACCTCCTAGATTTTATTCTTAATAGGTAGAGAATGACTTTTTTTTCCTTTCTAGCCACCTCAGGACTTGGAGGGGAATCAAACAGGAAGTGCAGAAGCTAGTTCATTATGTGCTGCTAATAGGCCACCTCCCACCATCTGTGTTCTTACATGTAAGCAATTTACTTTAGAGTCAAGAACATTGCTTGAATTTTACCTTTGGTCATTGAATTTATTCCATTTATTCCATTTCTTTAGATCCTGAAGTTCTGTTCAATCTTATTCTTATGCCTAAAAATGATTCTACCATAACTCAATATGAGAAATATTTTTTAAAGTCTTTTATGAAAACATTAATGAAACAAAGGTCAAAGCTCTCATTTGACACAAAGCCTTTGATGAGACCAAGTTACTTTAATCTTTTCATTGATTAAACAGGAAAACATTAAACTATCAGTCATCAATCTACCTAATTTTCTTTAAAAATAGCTCATGTTTCTTAACCTTAACCAGGGTATAATGAAAAAACATTTTAAATACTTTTCTGTCATCTCTGTACCTTGTGTCCATTGCTTTACTAACATCACTATCACTAAACCGATAAAACATTTTAATTTTCTTATTCAGGTTATGATGAGTCTGACGAAAAACACTTAGTTACACTTTTCAGCAAACAGACAACAGACTACTTAAAAAATTGTTTTCACTAGTCTTTCACTTGACTAACTTCATCATTTGTGCAATCACTGCTTTTGCCTATATGTGTAAGAAAAATGGCGTTGGTCAAAAGTAAGCTTCTAGAACACAGTCCAACCTCAAACATTGATCAAAGATGACCAGACAAGATCTGAAAATTCCACTTTAGTTCATTATTGAAATTTTTGTACAGAACTAGACTTGAATTAAATTTAAATAGCCATATTTTCTAGGTTTATTCACCAATTTCCATTTCATTAATTCTACAAATATTTATGGTTTTCCCTCACTAATAAATGGACTCCTGACCATCTTAGCAGCCAGACTGGAATGAGAAAGCCATGGGCTAGAGAAATTGCAGGTTTTTGTTTTTTTTTTAATCTACCCTTTGGCACACTGCTGATGTCTATGCATGTATTTAATGAATTTAGTTGCCAAATTTAAGATTTGAGAAAATTTAATCCACAAGAGGCAAAGGTTTTACATTTGGCTGGAACAGAGCCAATTGAATTATGTGATATTCCAAACATCTACTTACCTCTTAAAGAAGCCAAGATTCAGAGAAGTCAAGAAACATACGTGTGGTTAAAGAAGGAAAAAAAGCTTTCATATTCCAACCCAGATCTTTGACCTCAACTCTTGGGTGCTTTCCAATAGATCCTGCAGATCCTGCAATCATAGTTTAGACATGATGCTACTAAGGTTTTCAGGAAATCTGTAATTTTCCCTACATAACATAGATACTAAGTAACAAAGTCAGAAGAAACTACACAGAAAAGTGCTTTTTCTACTAAAATTCAAATCCCCATCATTTCCAAGTGTACTTCTTCCATAGTTAAGTGTCCAATCATCCTGTTTAATGAGCTGTGGTTCAGCCAACTCTGTCCTCCTGATGGATATTAATTCTATATCCAACTGCCATCTCTCAGCTCCTCCTTCCAGTTCTGATGTTCTCTGGTGCTTATTTAATTCCATAATTATTTTCATCTCATGCCAGAATCATGTCCCAAGAGAAAAAGATACTTCCTAATTAACCTCCTCTATACTGTTAAAAATGGAGTCAGTAAAGATCAAGAGGTTCCTATTAATATTTGCATCCATCCATTATTTCTCAAATAATTTAATCTACAGTACATGAGAAAGTGTTCCAGAAATCAGAGGAATGGTGATGAACAGACAGAACAGCATTTCTGCTTTAAAGGGGCTAATTTTATAGTGGGGGAAGGGTGAGGATAGGCTTCCTGGGTGGTGCTCATAGCAAAGAACCTACCTGCCAATGCAGAATATGCAAGAGATGTGGGTTTGATCCCTGGGTTGGGCAGATCCCCTGGAGAAAGGGATGGCAACCCACTCCAGTATTCTTGCCTGGAGAATCCCGTGGACAGAGGAGTCTGGTGCATGACTGAGCGCCTGAGCTATAGTACATACTATAGTAAAGATAGAGAAAAAATAGATTTCAAAAGAAAATATGTTCTTAAGTCAGGATGAAGGGCGAGAACATAAGGATGAGTGATGGAACTGGGAAGGGGATACTTATGGGTGGGCAGAGGAGGACTCATTAATGTGGCACTTTGTGACTGCAGGCCTGAATATAAAAGAAATTGCTATCTGTGGATGCCAACCGGCCACCTGGCTTCTCTTCTTCCATGCCCTGCTAAGAGATCACGCCACAGGAGCCCAACCCGACACCAGGGGATACACCTTAGTTTAAGCAAAACCTGACAATTTAGGCATTCTGACACACCACACTTAGCTTTAGAGAAGGAGACACGAATTTCCTGAGGGCTTTTTCAGAAAATCTTCATTACTGGAAAATGAAACGTGTGGGCGTATGTTCAGACACTTGACTGAGGTATGAGGCCACGACTGAAGAAACAATAAAAAAGGTTTTTGAAAGAAAAAAAAATATGTTCTTTCCATACGTCTGGAGAAGCTCCATTCACCTGTGACCACTAGAGGGGTTGTTTACACGCTGGACGGAGCAGTGGATGGAGAGAAAACACCAGTCATCTGATGCCGTCATTCAGCCCTGAATCAATCTGAGAAGAGTCTTTCAAGTTTTGGCTATCCAGCAGAAGAAACAGCCTTCTAACTCTTGCCCAGAACTCTGTGGTCTGAAACACTCTACCTGAGACAGAGTGATGCACTCATGTGTGAATGCGTGTTTGTACATTTTTATGAGCACATGGAGAGCAGTGCTGCTCATGGGGGCCATTATTCCATTATATATTGAGTAGAAACATTTCTTGGGGTAGACAGACCACATAATATGAGAAAGAGCCAGAATTAGAGGAATATTAAAGAATATTTAAATGATGCACAGTGACTGAAGCTACATGACTAAGGAAAACATTAGTAGATGAGGACAGCTAAAATGATGTGATCTGGTTTATAGTTTCTTATGTAAGAAACTGCCATGAATCTGGACAATCTCCTTGGATTAAACAGGGAGTCTATCCTCAATCAATGGTTACTGGCAACTCTTCAGCAATTAATTTCCATAAATTTCATGGGACTATATTACATTCGTAATTCTATTTTTTAAATGCGTGCATTTTAAAATAGCTAATTTTAAGGTATGTGTTAGAGCAACACCAGTAACTCTTAATTCCATTCCTATAAAATCTCTAAAGTCACCAATTACACATAGATTAGGACAATCATTTCTTTTCACAAAAGCTAAGGCCTTTTTCCAAATCAAGACCATCTTTTCCTCAGGATCTGAGAACATTTCCCCACCTCCTCCTTCTGTCTCAAGAGCTGTGCCATCCTTCTCATGATTACTAATGATAGTCAACACCTGAAAAATAGGGGTATTTGTGCCATCTACTGGATTTTTTAGAAAAATGCATTTTCAAATACCCAGATGCTGTGTTTAAAAATTTCCAAAATGTAGGTTATTTTGATTTGTATTCACAGTACTGAGACATCCTTCAAGTTCTCTGAAAATCACTGGAAGGCCCACTGCTATTAAATTTTGGATGCAGAGCTGAGCTTTCTCTCTGTGGCAGTGCAACTAGATACTATGGGATGGCAGAGACCCATCATGTCATTTGCAGAAGTAGGGATGTATCTAAATTAGTTCAGGTGTTATTTAGTTCTTGTCCATGTTAAAACAGTTACCCATGAGGTCATGTATCTTTTAACTTACATCAATTTTTCCTATGAAGAGATCAACATATTTACTATATTAACAAAATGTTACTTCCTCTGTTTGTAAGTCAGCTCATCATATACATAATATTTATGGCTGTATAAGCATTAATTACATCCTTGCAGTTTGTGGATTTCCAGTCTAATAGCTCTCTTTAAAAAAAAAAACAAAAAACAACTCCTTTCCACTAATTCAGAAATAACAAAGATGATTATTTTTTTTCTGGGTCTTTATTCATGAAGTTTAGTAACAAGAAATTTAGACCAGGTAGTCTAGATCTTGTGAACTTTTATATATATATATATATATATATATATATATATGTGTGTGTGTGTGTGTGTGTGTGTGTGTGTAGCCTTTATTGTAAAAATATATATACACACAAACATATATGTCTTTGCTATATGAAAGACACTGCTAAAAATAGAAAAGTAAAACATTGAGGTTTTCAGATCACCTTTATCACAAAGTACTTGTATTCAGAATAAAGAACAGCAAAATTCAACAATAAGAGAACAAACAATGGAAACAAAAAGAGTAAATAAACTATCTAACATCAAAGAGGGCTTAGTGATGGCAAAAACCATATGGAAGATGCTCATAAAAATTAGTCATTGAGTAGATGCAAGTGAAAACCACAGTGATATTCCAATACACACATAGTAGAATGTTTAATTTAAAGAAATGCTGGAAATAACAAAATGATGGTGAGGGCATGGGCCACCTATACTCCTGCTAATACACTAATCCTGTGAATGCAATTTTTCCATTTTGTGGAAAATTGTATGGTAATTTATCACATAGTTAAACATACATTTTCATATGACCTAGCAATTCCAATTAATGACATTTTCCCAAGAGAAATGAAAGCTGAAGTTTCCTCAAAAACTACGTGTACATGTTTGAATGAGTGTTCGTCGCTCAGTCATGTACTATTCTTTAAGACCCCATAGACTCTAGCTTGTCAGGCTCCTCTGTCCATGGAATTCTCCAGGCAGTAATACTGGAGGGGGTTGTCATTTCCTTCTCCATGGGATCTTCCCCACCCAGGGATCGAATCTGAGGGCTTCTGCAAAGCAGGCAGATACCTTACCATCTGGGGCTTCCCTTGTGGCTCAGGTGGTAAAGAATCCACCTGCAAAGTGGGAGACCTGGGTTTTATCCCTGGGTTGAGAAGATCCCCTGGAAAAGGGAAAGGCTACCTACTCCAGTATTCTGGCCTGGAGAATTCCATGGACTGTAGAGTCCATGCGGTTACAAGGAGTCAGACATGATTGAGAGACTCACTTTCACTAGGTTTCATTTTCATCTTACCATCTGAGCCACCAGATATAGATGTTTATAACAGTATTATTCATAATTCAGGAAACCTGAATACAATCCAATGGTTTTCATGCTGTATATAAATAAATTTAATATATCCATACAATGAAATATTACTCAGGCATGAAAAGGAATGAATTATTAATTCATCAAATAATTAATCTAAATTTATTTTGCTGTGTGAAAAAAGCAGACTCAAGAGCTATATACTGTTCAATTCCATTTATATAATCTTTTTTAAAAGGCAAGTCTATGAGAACTGCAAAAAGATCAGTGCTTGCCAAGGGTGGAGGGAGGGCTTGGCTAAATATGAGTGGCAGAAGGTAATACTTGGGGTGGTGGAATTTTTCTGTGGTACAAATATGTTGAGTAAGATTCTATATATGTCAAAAGTAACTGAAATCCACAAAGAGTGAATTTTACTACACATAAGTTCTAAAAAAATCAACCATAATATGGTAAGAATGCAAAGTGAATAGATGACATATTTTAAAAAGCATACTGAAGGTGGAGAAGAAGATAAGTAACCTAAGTAACTTTGGAAACTAGAATTTTGATGAGATTATAAAAGACTGGAAAAAATAAAAAGTACTGTATGTAAAATGTATATTTGAGTTAGTAAATTCATTTTTTTTTCCAGGAGTATGGGTATAGGATTTCAAAAAATATATTTTGCACATACTAGGATCAAACAAGTACATAAATATAATCTATTTAATGAGAACCAGGTTTCTTACTGTTAGATAGGACAGATTAGGAAGAAGGAAGGCTAGAATTAGTTCTTTGAAGGAATGGAATAGAGGTATCATTAAAAGCCTATGTTAAGAATTGTAGACTAATACAGAGATGGATCAATGATAGATAGATAGGTTGATATAGATGAATGGTTAGATAGAGAGATAAATAGATAATGTCTGCATGTGCACCGGTTGGTATAGATACTTACGTGTACTTGCTGTTTGTGCTGAAGTCTAGATTCAGTGACATCTAGCTGCAATGAGCATACCTGGAGCCAAGTATTACTGTCTAGTTAAAGAAGCCAGGACTGCTTCAAGAAATGGTAGATTCCTTGATTCCAGGCCTGGTGCAGAGTAAATATAGGATGAACCTGGAAAAAAATGTAGTGCTGGAAAATCAAGAATACTCAAAATAATAAAATATTAACTATGTGAAGTGATGGATTTGATAATTACCTTGACCTTCATAATCATCCCACACTATGTATGTACATCAAATCATTATGTTATATACTTTAAAATATACAATTATATTTGTCAATTATCACCCATAAAGTAATTTTTAAAAAATTAAAGAAGATGGGGAAACATGGAAAGGGCACAGGAGCCAACCTATAAAAGCTTATAATAACCAAAGCTGGAATGACATAAGCTACAAAATAAAATAATATAGGATAAAATCCACAGAGTAAAGTAAGCATTTATAAGTTCATATTAATGAAAGTAAATGTTTAGTTTAAGTAATTAAATGAGGGAGAAAGGATATTTCTCCCTCATGTAATAACTTTAGCTAAGAAATGTGGAAAAAAATAAAGCAAATGAAAACAAAATCACCAATAACATAACATAGAATTATAGTAGTCAAGATCTACAAATGGATGCTAATTAAAACCAATAAGTAAGATGGCGAAAAAGTCAAGTTACTGATTAATTACAAAAGGAGAAACAGTAACCACCAGGGGAGAAACCCAGCAGACCCCACATTAACTAAGTGATCATGGTCACACCATCAATATCAACACCACCAACTCCTGGAGTGTTGTACTCAGATGGAGGAATCATTTCTGTGGTATTCTTGCCCCAAATGCATAATCATAGTCTAAACTTGAGAATTAAAGACCAACCGAAATTTCAGGGCATTACCATGTGGCACAGTGGTACCAAATCTGCCTGCCAGTGCTGGAGATTCAGGTTCCATCCCTGGGTGGGAAAGATCCCCTGGAGGGGGATCACACTCCAGTGGGGGGCAACACACTCCAGCGTTCTTGCCTGGAAAATCCCATGGACAGGGGCATTTGGTGGGCTACAGTCCCATGGGTAGCAAAGAGTCGGCCACCACTGAGCCACAGGCATCACGCATCTACCAAAGTACCGTACTAGAACTTTTCAAGAGCTTCAAGGTCATGAAAAAGAAGAGACAGCGGACTTTCATAAACTGAAGGAGCCTGAGCAGAGATACAACTAAATGCAATGTATAATCCTGGAACAGAAAAAAAAAAAATGGAAATACTGTGAAATACAAATAAGACTTCAGTTTATTATATTATATCCATATTGATAACTTAGTATAATATTATTAGGTCATGCAGGATACTCGTATTAGCAGAAGCTGAGTGAAAGTAAATATGGAAATTTACTGTACTATTTTATAATTTTTCTGTAAATCTAAATTATTTCAAAATAAAACTTGGAAGTACTGTAAGCTGTTTTTTTAAGGGTAGCTATCTTAATATTTATATATCAAGGTTTGCATGTGTGTATGTGTGTTTATTTCATATTTAGAGGAGTACATGTTTTTAAACATTTCACCTAAATTTTTATATTGCAATATTTGGTTTTATTTTTATTTTAAATATTTGTATGTATGCTGCTGCTGCTAAGTCGCTTCAGTCATGTCTGACTCTGTGTGACCCCATAGATGGCAGCCCACCAGGCTCCTCTGTCCCTGGGATTCTCCAGACAAGAGTACTGGAGTGGGTTGCCATTTCCTTCTCCAACGCATGCATGCATGCTAAGTCACTTCAGTCATGTCCGATTCTGTGCAGCCCTATGGACAGCAGCCCACCAGGCTCCTCTGTCCACAGGATTCTCTAGGCAAGAATACTGGAGTATTTACATGTATAATTATATTTTATTTCTCATTCAAAATGTTACTTCTTAATTTCTTTTTATTAATATTTTTCTTTATTGTTTTCAAAGGTCAGTCTAAGATATCAGCTTATTGGAACCAACTTTTCATTTTGCTGGTTGAATTGCTTTTGTTTCCAAACTCCTTAATAAATTTTACTTCTTGGTTGCTTGTGCGATGTATCACTACCTTTCTTCTTCTCTTCTTCGTATCCTCTAAAATTTGTCAACCTAACTTAAAGAGTAAATCAAGGCAAACTCAAATGACCAGAAACTGAGTTTATTTGGGAACAGAAGAAGACTTGAAATTTGGAAAATGCACAGGATAGCCAGCAAGAGGCAAGTCAAGTCGGTTGAGCTTTGGAGATGGGCTGGACTTGAGGACTCAGACAGGAAGTGGAAGTCTTGACAGAATCTAAGCCATAACATCCTTGGCTGAGGATGGGGAGGAGTTCTTGGGATATTTCTTGGTCAGGAGATCAGTCTATCTACTGCAGTTCAGGTTTTTACTGGAAAACTATCTCACATTTCTTAAATTCTGTTCTTCTAAGAATGTGTACATGAGATTCTCCATTTCATATCTTCAGGTTCCATTTTGGATCAAAATCCTTTCACAAATTAAAATGATAAATATTCCTACAAATCTTTTTTTTTGTAATCCTCAGTTTGTGATACAGTGTTTTCATACTGTTCTGTTCTGGATAGTTTAATATTTCCATTTAAAGCTAATCTTTATATCAGACATACTTTAGGAGTATGTTTTTGAAATTTCCAAGTATTCTACTTTTTGTTATTATTTTTATAACTTCTGCTTTGATTTCTAAATTTATGGTATTATGGTTAGTAAACATGGCTTAAATGTATTATTTTGAGGGATATAATAAGATTTTCTTTTTTACCAATTGCATGGGCACTCCTGTGAGTATTTCCTTTGTATTTGTTAATACATATATAATGCTTCTAAATGTGTTTAGGCTTCCCAGGAGATTCAGTGATAAGGAATCTGCTTGCCAATGAGAAGATGCTAGGGACATGGGTTTGATCCCTGGGTCAGGAAGTCCTCCTGGAGGAGGAAATGGTAATCCATTCTGGTACTCTTGCCTGGAAAATTCCATGGACAGAAGAGTTGGTGGGCTGCAGTCCAAGGGGTCACAATGAGTTGGACATAACTGAGCACACACGCATGAAAAATGAAAAAATTACATTCACTATAATTTTGTATTTGCTTTTTCTTCTCTAAGAGCTATATTTAAAGACATTCACAATGATTACTAATTCATCAGCTTCTATTTCTAGTTTGATTAGTTTCTGACATTCCTTGTTTAAGGTTATGTTTTAGACATATGTGCTATACTGTGCTTAGTGGTTCAGTCCTGTCCGACTCTTTGTGACTGCATGGACTGTAGCCCGCCAGGCTCTTCTATCCATGGGATTCTCCAGGAAAGGATATAAAAGTGGGTAGCCGTTCCCTTCTCCAGGGGATCTTCCAGACCCAGGGACTGATTCGGCATCTCCTGCATTGCAGGCAGATTCTTTACCATCTAAGCCACCAGGGAAGCCAGGTCTATGATTTTTATGGTTTCATGATTTTTTTTTTTTTTTTTTGCTTTCCAGACTTGATTTGACAAAAATTGTCTGGGTATAGAATTTTGGGTATGATTTTTAAAAATCTGCTTATTCTCAAGTTTTGTTTTTATCATGTTATTATGCTTTCGTCTTCTGTACAATGTTGCTGATAAGTCTGATGACAATCTGGTTCTTGTTTTACTCTGGAGAGCTTTAATACTTTTTTCCTCTTTGGAAGCTCCTAGACATTTTCCCCTCCTTTATCCTTTATCCTTGAGGATCTGGTATTTGTCAAAGTTCTGATTGTTTTTATCTTTACATCTTTATTGACCTTCTGTGGATCCTTCTGACCTAAATACTCAAGTAATAGCTGCTTAGAATTCTTGCTGATGATTTTTTTAAAAATGCCCACATCTCTCCATCTCTGTTATCTAATTCTGTAATTGGGCAAATGCTAGGACTTCTGAGCATGCTTTCAGTAACCAAGAAGTCGCTTAGTCGTGTCCGACTCTTTGCAACCCCATGGACTGTAGCCTACCTGGCTCCTTCGTCCATGGGATTTTCCAGGCAAGAATAATGGAGTGAGTTGCCATTTGCTTCTCCAGGGGATCTTTCCCCCCCAGGGATCGAACCCAGGTCTCCCGCATTGTAGGCAGACCCTTTACCGTCTGAGCTACCGGGAAAGCTTATTTGATTCTTAATCTTCCTTTTTGTCTTTCCTTCTCTTATCGTTTTTGAAATGTGTTCTAGAAAAATGACTCAGCTTGATCTTCCAACTGATAACTATTTTTATCTTATCCACTTATCCAGACCATCAGTTAAGCTTTAAAAAGTATCAGCAAAGCATGTGTGTGTACAACTATTGACATTTAATACCTATGACATTTTTAGTTGGCAACTTTATCTTGTCTCTTCAATGTGACATCCTCAATCATCTTTCTGAATATATTAGTTATTCTTAAATTGGTGCCCCATTTTGTTGATTCTTTTTTTTTTTTTTTTTTTGAGATATAGGTTCTCCTGCTTGTTGGACTTCTTTACCTTATTTACCAGTTTTGGCTTTGTCTAAATATCTGATGATTCTTGACTATGCTCTTATATTTGTAGTGACGTTGTCTCTGTCTCTTGTGTATGGTCTGTGGCAATGCTTGGGAGCCACTGTTATTTTTAGCATTCTCACCTGAGGTGTGTTGGTCTGAGAGCATCCCAAGAATGACATACCTCAGGAGCTATTTTTCTGTGTGTGAATGCTCTTGTTTCTGTGGTTTACCACACAACAGGGATAATATTCTGTTTTTCTGACATGCGTTTCTTTTCCTTTTGCTCCTGATGTGAGCGGAGCATTTGAATCTTCACTTGACCGAGGGCAGAAGCCATCAATCACATTGTTGCCTGTCCCTTGGGAATTCTTTCGTGTTTCTGCGTCCATCTCCTCTACAGATTGGTACCTTTGTTGCTGTGCTCACTCTTAGTGACTGTACTCAGCTGTCAATTTTTCTTTTCTGTGTTCTCTCTCACAGGCCAAATTTTACTTCTCGTTTGTTTGTTGGGCTTTCCATGAACATGGTTATAGAGAAGGGATCAAAAAAAATTTACTATTGTTGGCACATATTTTCTAGGAATGAAGAAGTTGTGCTGAATATGTTTAACTTACCATCTTTAAGCAAACATTGTAGCTTTTTTTGGAGTCAAGTCATATTATATGCTGTTTTTCTGGGTCTTCCCATTTTTGTAGGTCAAAAATAAAATGAATGGGAGCAATTTCATATGGTACTAGGCAAAAAATTTGTTATTCACACACTACTTATAGCATGGATTTTGTGTATGGTAGGAATATCCTGGGGCTTCCCAGGCGGTGCAGTGGTAAAGAATCCTCCTGCCAATGCAGGAGATGCAGTTTTGACCCCTGGGTCAGGAAGATTACCTGGAGTAGGTAATGGGCACCCACTCCAGTATTCTTGCCTGGAAAAGTCCATGGACTGAGGGGCTTGGCAGGCTACGGTCCATGGGATCGCAAAGAGTCAGACAGGACGGAGTAGCTAAGCACTGCAGCTTCTTTGCCAAAACAGGAACAAACTGAATGGGGTGGGCATACTGCTTGCATCTGGATGGGGTGTCTGACTATGGTAGATTATATGCACTTCAATCCAGGCCAGCTTCAGAAATATATCCGCTTCAGTTTACCAAATTTCTTGGGGTTATACACATTAGAGGATCTTCTTTTCTCGTGGGAGGGTCTGACTACATTAATTATGCACTAAAGCAGGAAAGTTGCCACTATCTCAACTTGCCAAAATTCTGGGTTGTCCTAACCAAAGATAATTCCTCTGTCACTCCCTATCCAGTTTATTGTCTGGCAGGTACAAGGATCTTAGAGGTTCTTAGTCTCTTCCTTCTATATCCTTGGACTCCAGACTCATCTGTCTTCCCATTTGAGAAGCTCAATCTGGGGAGATTTTCCCAGTACATTTCGCCCTGGAAGAGTCCCGCCTTGCATGTACGTACCTGGCACTCTCTTCCTGAATACAGGGAGCTTGAGACAACAGAGTACCTACTTTTCACTGGGTCTTAGCTCACTCACTTCTGCTTTCTGACAAGCTCTTTCCATTTATCTGTATGTAACTGAAGATGTGAAATACTGGGACCTGGGAAGATCACCCTAAAGATGATTATTTCTCACTCAACTCATATTCAAAGACTCTGGCCTCAAAACTGGACTCTTAAATAACTGAAAATAATAGTCACATTATTGTGTACAAATTGTAGCCTCAAATAATACATTTCTGATAACATTTTATTAGAATTATTGCTAACTTTCCCTTTTATCTTGACTGGCACTTGTTGAACCGTCTAAATAAAATCATTCCAGAAATGGAGAAATGAATTATTTAACAGGGAACTTTAATTTGAAATTTTTAAGTTCCTCATAAAAGTCACTTATTTTTCAGGTTTAAAATGGTTTTGAAATGTAGCACTCTAAACTTACAGTTTTCTTTATCAGAAGTGGATTTTTGGATTATGAAATAATAATAACAATGCTACTTCTAATCCAATGAGGACAGATTTAGGAAGTGTGGAAGCCTGAAGCTTATATGGCATTACATGTTTTCCTCAAGGAAAAATCACAGCCATAAAGTTAGATTAAAAATGAGGACACTTATTTACAATGAGAAAAGAAATAAGAATCATAATCTGTCAAAAACTGACAGACAAAAACATCACTAAATCTAGAAAATTATTTCAGTATTTCTATTAATGAAAATATTATTAGTCAGTATTTTAATTAAAATATTTCAGTATTTTAGGACTCCTCTATGTTTTTTTTTCCTCCTAATTCTTTGGCTCAATACTCTTTTACTACCTTTCATATGATAATTATCATACATGATAATAATTTAATTTTTATTATTGCTAATTTAGGAAGTTTTCTTTCACTTTCACACCTTTTAGTTAGAAACGTCTTGTATAATTTTAGAGTTGACAATTTCAGAGAACAGCTATTAGGATTTTCTTACATGTGAGCTGTTTTGATGTGGGTGGCAGTGTATGCAATTCTGTACAGGAATTCCAATTAATTCTCTTGTGCAATATTCTCATCAAAAAAGACTTTTTCAAACATGTCTAGCACATTCTTTTATGCACCTTGTTTTAAAATATATTTCTAAGACAAGCTAACTTCCATTTTGAAAAGTTTTTTTTAATGAGAAATGAATCCACCATTATATTTTTCCAAAGCTGATGACAGGGAGAATTTTCTGCAGGCTGCCTCTGGCTCCATGTGTTGCAAGTCTTGTCGCTCCCTCACTGCCCTCACACACCTGGTGCCAGGAGTTGTGGGTACATCTCACCTGCCAGAACATCCTCAGGGCCAGCATTTGCATGCCCCTACACACAGTGAGTTGGCCCAGGGAGTGCAGACATGTCCATGGCAGCCCTTACACACTGGAGCCAAGCAATAAATCTGCTCAGAGTGATGTGAACTATACAAATACTCCCCAGTAAACCCAAACTATGTGTACCCCCAAGTCAGCCTCTCCTTCATTGCATTTGTTATATTTAGAGTCACTCAACAGCAGCGGACAGCAGAGGCAGCATGACTGTAAGTGGGAGCAGGAGACAGTAGATGGGGTCAAGTTTAGTGAAAAAAAAAAAGTACCTTTAGAAGCTCACAAAAAGCTCATGGTGGTATCATAGCATACACTGCTGGTCTCTATCTGGGTCTTGAAAGGAGACTACAAATAAGGGTTCTGACATGTACGCACTACTGTATTTAAAACAGATAACCAACAAGGACCTACTGTACAACACAGAGAACACTGATCAATATTCTGTAATAACCTAAGTGAGAAAAGAATTTATAAAAGAATAGATACATGAATGGGGCTTCCCAGGTGGCACGAGTGGTGAAGAGCCCACCTGCCAATGCAGGAGACGTAAGAGATGCAGGTTCAATCCCTGGATCGGGAAGATCCCCTGGAGTAGGAAAGAGCAACTTACTCCAGTATCCTTGCCTGGAAAAACCCCATGGACAGAGGAGCCTGGTGGGCTACAGGCCATGGAGTCACAAAGAGCCAGACATGACAGAAATGACTTAGCAGCAGCAGCAGATACATGTATATGGATAAATGAATCACTTTGTTGTCCTCCTGAAACTAACACAACTTTGTTAATCAACTATGCTCCAATATAAAATAAAAATAAAAAATAAAGGTTCTGAATCCTGCCAGGCTCAGTGCTTTCATGGCAATGCACTTGAGTTAAAACAAAGTACTTGTTGTTGTTTATTCACTAAATAGTGTCCCACTCTTTGTGACCCCCATGGACTGCAGCACGCCAGACTTGCTTGTCCTTCACTAGCTCCTGGACTTTGCTCAAACTCATGTCCATTGAGTTGGCATACTTGAATTTCAAAGTCATGCTAAGAACTTTTTTTCTTGTATCTCTGTGTTGTGCCTTCACATTCTCACCCTCATTTATTTTGCCTCTAGAAAGAGTGTTTCGGTAAGAGTTAATCAAACAGAAAGTAAAAACTCAGCCAAAGGGAATGTATTTTCAGTTACTTTTGCAGGCGGCAATTTATATGCCCCGAGCAACTTTCTTCATGTTCTGGAATTCTTATATTACACTGGCAGCCCCATAACAAGGTAGGTGGGGTGTTGTTACTATTGGCTAGAGCTGTGATGGATTTGGAAAGCTTCCCATTAAGGTTGTGTGGTTAATAGCTTATAGAAAGTTTGAAAGAACACCTGAGTTCTTGTGAAAGCTCACAGGGGTACTCTGAATTAATGTTCTGGTGTGGCATTTATGACTGTTATTGTCAAGATAAGCAAAGAATATTCTCTCTAATGGTGACTCTGTTGCTGTTATAAATGTCCAGCATTATTCCAACTATGGGTTCACTTTCATACGGGTGTGCATGCTCAGTCCTACTTGACTCTTTGCAAACGCATGGACCGTTAGCCCGCCAGGCTCCTCTGTCCATGGGATTCTCTAGGCAAGAATACTGTAGTGTGTTCCCATATCCTCCTCTAGGGGATCTTCCTGACCCAGGAATAGAACCCTCGCCTCCTGTATCTCCTGCATTGGCAGGCAGATTCGTTACCACTGTGCCACCTGGGGAACTCTTCAGTTCATATAATTATACTCTTTTTGACCGCAATTATCACATAGATGTAACCTAACAAAGCATATTCTAGTAGCCTGTTCGAAACTTTCTAATAGCATGGTGGGTGTCTAAATGGTGTGGAATGATTCCTGATAGCTTGTGGCAATGTGAAATGTTTGAAGAGAATGCGGAAAACATATTTTTCTAATTTCAGAACTGAAGTTTAGGGTCATGCTTGTATTATAACGATTTTTTTTTTCTGAGTTACGTGTGATGCTTGCAGCTCCCATAAGCCTCTGGAATCTGTTATTCTCTTCTAACAGGATCTACATTTTTGCAAAAGCTGCCTGTTCATGGCTGCCAACAAAGAATTATTTTCTACTTGTGATACAAAGGGGCTTGAGTTATACTCCCAAATGATGAGTGTCTATTTTGCTCAAAGCTCTGTTCTCTATTATGGAAAATTAGATTATCATTCTTAGCTTTCAGAATCTTTTAACTAATGGAAGATACATAATGGCACAAAAGAGGATCTGCTTCCTCAAAAAGTGTTTATTGCGTTCAAAAATAAAAGAAAAGAGAAGGGAAAAAGAAAATGCAATTGATAATATTCCACAATAGTAGTTTCCTCTTACTTTTGGTACAGTTTCTCTCTCTCTCGCTCTCTCTCTCTCTCTCTCACACACACACACACACACACAGACACATACATATACATACATGCATTCACATATAAAATCAGGATCAAGAAAACAATGCTCACTAGCATCACTATTACTGGAAGTAGAAGTGGATGCAAAAGGACTGTAGAAAAATCAGAATATAATAAATATTATAATGAAAAGAAATCAAGTTCCTTGATTGCATCTGATTTTACTTTACACCTGAAAGCTCAAAAAGAAAAAGAAAAACAGTGGGAGAGTACAGAAATAAGAAGATAACATTAGAATCAGTAAGAAAAACCAGCAAAACAAGTGGATGCAGATAAAAATAAATATCAGTTTTACTATTTCTAAAAATACCAAGCTAAAAACAAATGGAATCAGTATTTTTATGCATAATATGGATGCGTGTGTCTTCAGTCACTCAGTCCTGCCCAACCCTCTGCGACCCTATGGACAATAGCCCACCAGGCTCCTCTCTCCGTGGAATTTTCCAAGCAAGAATACTGAGTGGGTTGCTGTTCCCTTCTCCAAGAGATCTTTCTGACCCAGGGATCGAACCCTGGTCTCTTGCATTGCAGGCTGGTTCTTTATCTTCTGAGGCACCAGGTAATATGGATAGAAATATATAAACGAAAATATGTCTAACAGGGCATGGGTTAAAGCTATATGAAACCTAAAATAGATTTGAATAGTTAATGAAATAAATAGGAAATAACTTGTTTGAAGATAAGGAAATTAATGATTATGTTATTAATTCTCCTCAATTAATCTTTATCTTCCATGTGACTTTAAAGTCTATTTGCCGATATTAAATATTAAATAATCATACAATACTGAGAAAGATTAGTAGTAAAATTTTAGATTAGTAGCAGAAAATATTAAGTGAGAGATTTTTGTTGTTAAACTTCTTTGCCACTAAAAAATAATAGACACACAGCATAGTGGTCATTTCGAAGCTAGGAAGAAATCAACAAAAGAGATTTAGTAATATTGTGATGTCTTATCAATGAAACATAGGTTAAATTTCTATCTGTTTCTTAATACAATATAAATATTAAAATGAATTCATAAAGATATTCATACAGAATAAAAAAATGGAAAACAAGGTGTCTGGAAAACATTTTTGGCAGAATCTTAAGTCTACAAACAACACACAAACAGAATTTGGTGATTTTAACACCTAGATATTTGTATGTAGCAAAAAATACTATAAGCAAAGTTGAAGTTTATTGGAGCAAAGCTGTGATTTCAAGAGTTTTTCAATAATTAGAGCAATTATTCTCACCCTTCTGTGCCCTTTGGAAATAAAAATAACTTCAAATAAAAATATGCAGAAATTATTTGCAAGACATGTAATAAACACAATGAACCCCCACACACAAAGTTTTATTTCTGATTCAAGTTGATTAGATCTATATTGCTGTTAGTGAAAATAGCACTCTGATGTTAAATTCAAATTCTATTCAGTGAGCCTGGGAGTTCCCCTCTATCAATGGTGAAAAAGAGTTGTTTTTAAAAATGTCACACATTACATCTACTGTTTAATGCTACCTTCTCATCAAGGATGACTTCTTTGAAATTCTACATTTCCAGTGCTATTCCTTTCCTCTGTCTCTTTAGGTGTTTTGAAACATTGCAAATAAAATGACTATAATGAATTCTTAGAGAATGAAAAATACTACTTATTCCTAAGCAAGGTACAATATATTCTTAGCTCAAATACTGTTAGGGCACAAAATATCCTATAATTTCCGAAATCACCAAAACAACACAGGCACTGCTGAGAGGGATTTTTGGTCACTGAACCCTTAATATCATAGCCGCGTCTTTCTGGTGGTCAGTACATTCTCTTACCATATCAAAGGATAATAATTGCTGACATTTTGACATTTTCCCCCCAAACTTTGCAATTTTCCTGAATTCTCTGGCCAGGTTACTTCATAACTACCTCTTCAGTGGAATTTCAATTTTGGCAAAAAGTTTTAACCTTCCAAGTAAAAGTCTGTTTACTCCCTCCAAAAGACTCTTAACTCTGAAGTAAACACAACTGTGTCTGTTTAATGGAAGTAAAGCCTCCATCACTACAACATTCCTCACAAAGATAAATGAGCCAATGAGCTGCCAACTCCCAGTCTGTTATTAGTTATACTCCTAATCATTCCTTCCTCACTGTTGATACAGTTTCTACACATTTGGGGCAAGCCAGATTGATATATAGTTGATCTAAAAGCAGGAACATTTATTCCAATAATCAGGAAGATGAAACAAAACCTTGTAGATTTACCCTGCAAATTATAGTCATATCACAGTTTCCAGAGTTTATTGAAAGGTTTGAACAGCAATTCTTCTTTCTGGAAGCACATTAAATACACTTGGTGAAATAATTTGCATATTGAATCCTAGTTTCCACCCAAGACTAAATGAATCAGAATCTTTAGTACTAGAGTTGATATACAGATTTCATTCATTAAAAGTAATTTTCTTGTGTAGTCTAATAACCAGAAATTAGGCAGTCATTTCATAGATTTTTTTTCTTAATTAAGATAGTTATCTGAAGAATATAAACTATACCTGATCCATACTTTCCATACCTTACTTTTATTCCATCATTCTAACCTCCTTCTTGATAGACACACTGGTATTAACATCACTGCATGCATGTCTGTATCCCCAGCAGAAGGGAAGGGCATGATAGAATTAAGAGTTTCAAGCTCCATTTTAGGCAGCTCCAGGTGGTGATAAATTTGCAGGCATATTGTTCTGAAGCCCCCATTTCACATATCCCACATTCAACTTGTAAGAAAGCCACCATCACTTGATGTTACTTACATGGATGGCATTCAATCCTTAAATGACCCCTCTATCTCTCAGCAAGATCCTGTGAAGACTATCAGTGTGACTGGCAAAGAAGCTGACACTACCTCTATGAAGGGAAACTCTGGCCTTTATGGTCTTTGTAAGTTAGTTTCAAAAATGCTTACATCTAAGCACCTATTTACAAATTTCAATGTGGATTTTTTACTTTGACTCTAGATTTTCTTATAAAAATCTCTGTGTCCTTTTGAATATGCACCTCAAAATCAGTATACTGAAAGGGAAAAATAAAAACCAAGATTACTGTACCTGGCAAGGATCTCATTCAAAATTGGTGGAGAAATAAAAAGCTTTTAAGAAAAGCAAAAGTTAAGAGAATTCAGTACCACCAAACCAGCTTTACAACAAATGTTAAAGGGACTTTTATAGCCAAGAAATACAAGAGAAGGAAACAGATCAAAAAGTCAACCCCTGACAATTAAGAAAATGGCAATAGGAACATATATATCAATAATTACTTTAAATATAAAAGGATTAAATTCTCCAACCAAAAATAGACTGGCTGAATGGATACACAAACAAGATCCATACATATTCTGTCTACAAGAAACCCACGTCAGACCTAAAAACACATATAGACTGAAAGTGAGAGCATTGAAAAATATATTCCATGCAAATGAGAAGCAAAAAAAAAAAAAAAGCTGGAGGAGCAATCCTCATATCAGACAAAATAGACCTTAAAATAAAGAAGATAACAAGAGATAAGGAAGGACACTGCATAATGATCAAGGGATCAATCCAAGAGGAAGACATAACAATTGTGAATATCTATGCACCCAACATAGGAGCACCTCAATACATAAGACAAACACTAACAGACATACGAGGAGAAATTGACAAGTAACACATTAACAGTAGGAGATTTTAACACCAAGTTGGACTGTGAAGAAAGCTGAGCACTGAAGAATTGATGCTTTTGAACTGTGGTGTTGGAAAAAACTCTCGAGAGACCCTTCAGACTGCAAGGAGATCCAACCAGTCCATTCTAAAGGAGATCAGCCCTGGGATTTCTTTGGAAGGAATGATGCTAACGCTGAAACTCTAATACTTTGGCCACCTAATGCGAAGAGTTGAGTCATTGGAAAAGACTCTGATGCTGGGAGGGATTGGGGGCAGGAGGAGAAGGGGACAACAGAGGATGTGATGGATGGCTGGCATCACTGACTCGATGGACGTGAGTCTGAGTGAACTCTGGGAGTTGGTGATGGACAGGGAGGGCTGGCGTGCTGTGATTCATGGGGTTGCAAAGAGTAGGACATGACTCAGCAACTGAAATGAACTCATTTAAGGCTCCATCCCCTGACACCATCACACTGGGGGAGGTGTGTGTGGGGGGGTGGTTTAGGATTTCATCACATGAATCTGGGGGAAAGACAACTATTCAGTCCTTAACAAATGCTCTAGGGCATGGATTGGCTTTAGGAATGTTATGTGTGGTGTCACGTGAAGGTGCCCACCTTCAGTTAGTGACAACTGACTTCAGGTGGTCATATTCCACTACATAATGATGAAGGGATCAATCCAAGAGGAAGACATAACAATTGTAAATATCTATGCACCGAACACAGTTCAGTTCAGTTCAGTCGCTCAGTCATGTCCGACTCTTTGCGACCCCATGAATCGCAGCACGCCAGGCCTCCCTGTCCATCACCAACTCCCGGAGTTCACCCAGACTCATGTCCATCGAGTCAGTGATGCCAGCCATCCATCTCATCCTCTGTTGTTCCCTTCTCCTCCTGCCCCAAATCCCTCCCAGCATCAGAGTCTTTTCCAATGAGTCAACTCTTCACATGAGGTGGCCAAAGTACTGGAGTTTCAGCTTTAGCATCATTCTTTCCAAAGAAATCCCAGGGCTGATCAACTTCAGAATGGACTGGTTGGATCTCCTTGCAGTCCAAGGGACTCCCAAGAGTCTTCTCCAACACCAGAGTTCAAAAGCATCAATTCTTTGGTGCTCAGCCTTCTTCACAGTCCAACTCTCACATCCATACATGACCACAGGAAAAACATAGGAGCACCTCAATACATAAGACAAACACTAACAGACATAAGAAAAGAAATTGACAAGTAACACAATAACAGTGGGAGACTTTAACACTGAGTCAGACTGTGAAGAAGGCTGAGCACTGAAGAATTGATGCTTTTGAACTGTGGTATTGGAGAAGACTCTTGAGAGTCCCTTGGACTGCAAGGAGATCCAACCAGTCCATTCTGAAGGAGATCAGTCCTGGGTGTTCATAGGAGGAACTGATGCTAAAGCTGAAATGCCAGTATTTTGGCCACCTCATGCGAAAAGTTGACTCATTGGAGAAGACCCTGATGCTGGGAGGGATTGGGGGCAGGAGGAGAAGGGAACAACAGAGGATGAGATGGATGGATGGCATCACCGACTCGATGGACATGAGTTTGAGTAAACTCAGGGAGTTGGTGATGGACAGGGAGGCCTGACGTGCTGCAGTTCATGGGGTCACAAAGAGTCGGACACGACTGAGCAACTGAACTGAACTGAACACCAATGGATAGATCATTAAAACAAAAAAATTAATAAGGAAACACAAGTCTTAAATGATACATTACATGAGATGGATCTCTTTGATATCTTCAGAACATTCCATCCAAATGCAAAAGAATCCACCTTTTTCTCAAGTGCACATGGAACATTCTTCAGGGTAGACCACATCTTGGGTCATATATCAAATCTCAGTAAATTTAAGAAAATTGAAATCATATCAAGCATCTTCTTTGACCACAACACTATGATACTAGATATCAATTACAAGAAAAAAGAAAAAAACTCTAAGAAACTCAAACACATAGAGATTAAACAACACATTTCTAAATAGCCAACAGGTTATAGAAGAAATCAAAATGGAAATCAAAATATTTCTAGAAACAAATTACAATGAAAACAAGATAACTCAAAACCTATGGGATGCAGCAAAAGCAGTTCTAAGAGGGAAGTTTATAGCAATACAATCCTACCTAAAGAAACAAGAAAAACATCAAATAGACAACCTAACTTTACACCTAAAACAACTGGAAAAAGAAGAACAAAAAAAAAAAAATACAAAATTAGAAGGAAAGAAATAATAAAGACCCAAGCAGAGATAAATGAAAAAGAAATGAAAGAAACAGTAGTAAAGGTTAGTAAAACTAAAAACTGGTGCTTTGAGAAGATAAACAAAATTGACAAACCTTTGGCCAGAGTTATCAAGAAAAAATCAAGAAAAAAAAGAGAGTAGAATCAAATCAATGAAATTAGAAATGAAAAAGGAGACGTTACAGCAGACAATGCATAAATACAAAGGATTATAAGAGACTATTATGAACAAATATATGGCAATAAAATGGATCACCTGGAAGAAATGGACAGATTCTTAGAAAAGCTCAATCTTCCAAGACTGAACCAGGAAGAAATAGAAACTATGAACAACCCAATTACAAGCACTGAAATTGAAGCTGTGATTTAAAAAAATCTCCTCAAAACAAAAGCCCAGGACCAGATGGCCTCACAGAATTCTATCAAACATTTAGAGAAGAGCTAGTGCCTATCCCTCTAAAACACTTTCAAAAAATTGCAGAAAGAAGGAACACTTCCAGACTTATTCTGAGTCACCTGTCATCACCCTGATACCAAAACCAGACAAAGACAACACAAAAAGAGAAAACTACAGGCCAATATCACTGATGAACACACATGCAAAAATCCTTAATGAAATTTTAGCATACAGAATTCAGCAACATATCAAAAAACTCATACACCATGATTAAGTTGGATTTCTTCCAGGAAGGCAAGGATTCTTCTATACACACAAATCAATCAATGTAACACAGCATATTAACAAATTAAAAGATAAAAACCATATGATAATCTCAATAGATGCAGAAAAAGCCTTTGACAAAATTCAGCATCCATTTATGATTAAAATTCTTCAAAAAATGGGCATATATGGAAACTACCTCAACATAGTAAAGGCCATATATGCTAGGCCTACAGCAAACACTATTCTCAGTGGTGAGAAACTGAAAGCCTTCCCCCTAAGATCAGAAAAAAGACAAGGGTATTCACTTTCACCACTATTATTCAACATAGTTCTGGAAGTCCTAGCTACAGTAATGAGAGAAGAAAAAGAAATAAAAAAATCCAGATTGGAAAAAAAAGATGTAAAGCTCTCACAGTTTGCAGATGACATTATACTGTACATACAAAACCCTTAATATACTATCAGAAAATTACTAAAGCTAGTCAGTGAATTTAGCAAAGTTTCAGGATACAAAATCAATACACAGAAATCACTTGCATTTATATATACTAACAATGAAAAATCAGAAAGAGAATTTAAGGAATCAATCCCATTCACCATTGCAACAAAAATAATTAAATATCTAGAAATAAGCTTACCTAAGGAGACAAAAGACCTGTACACAGAAAGTAATAAAACACTGATGAAAGAAATCAAAGACAACTAAACAGATGGAGAGATATTCCATGTTCCTGGGTAGGAAAAATCAATATTGTGAAAATGACTATACTACAAAATTCAATCTACAGATTCATTGTGGTTCCTATCAAATTACCAATGGAATTTTTCACAGAACTAGAACAAAAATTTTCACAATTCATATGGAAACACAAAAGACCCTGAATAGCCAATGCAGTCTTGAGAAAGAAGAATGGAGCTGAATGAATCAACCTTCCTGACTTCAGATTATACTACAAAGCTACATTCATCAAAACAGTATGGTACTAGCACATAAACAGAAATATAGACCAATATAACAAGGTCAAAAGCCCAGAAATAAACCCATGTACCTATGGGTAACTTATTATTGACAAAGGAGGCAAGAATATACAATGAGGCAAAGACAGCCTCTTCAATAAATGGTCTGGGAAAACTGGACAGCTACATGTAAAAGAATGAAATCTAAACACTTCCTAACACCATACATAAAATAAAGTCAAAATGGATTAAAGACCTAAATGTAAGACCAGCAATTATAAAACTCTTAGAGGAAAACATAGGCAGAACACTCAATGACATAAATCAAAGCAAGATCCTCTATGACCCACCTCCTAGAGTAATGGAAATTAAAACAAGTGTAAACAAGTGGGACCTGATTAAACTTAATAGCTTTTGAACAGCAAAGGAAACTATAAGCAAGGTGAAAAAACAACCCTCAGAATGGGAGAAAATAAAAGCAAATGAAACAACTGACAAAGGACTAGTTTCCAAAATATACAAGCAGCTCATACAACTCAATGCCAGAAAAACAAACAACACAATCAAAAAGTGAGAAAAAGACCTAAACAGACATTTCTCTAAAGAAGACATACAGATTGCTAAAAAACACATGAAATGATGCTCACCATTGCTCATTTTTAGAGAAATGCAAATCAAACCTACAGTGAGATATCACCTCAAACCAGTCAGAATGGCCATGATCAAAAAGTCTACAACCAATAAATGCTGGAGAGGATGTGGAGAAAAGGGAATGCTCTTGCACTGTTGTAAATTGATACAGCCACTATGGAAAACAGTATTGAGATTTCTTAAAAAACTAGGAATAAAATCATTATATCTACTACTATGGGCAAGAATCCCTTAGAAGAAATGGAGTAGCCCTCATAGTCAAAAAAGAATCTGAAATGCAGTACTTGGATGCAACCTCAGAAAGTACAGAATGATCTCTGTTCATTTTCAAGGCAAACCATTCAATATCACAGTAATCCAAGCCTATGCCCCAACCACTAATGCTGAAGAAGCTGAAGTTGAATTGTTCTATGAAGACCTACAAGTCCTTCTAGAACTAACACCCAGAAAAAGATGTAAAATTCATTATAGGGGACTGGAATGCAAAAGTAGGAAGTCAAGAAACACCTGGAGTAATAGGCAAATTTGACCTTGGGGTACAAAACGAAGCAGATCAAAGGCTAACAGAGTTTTGCCAAGAGATCACACTGATCATAGCAAACACCATCTTCAAACAACACAAGAGAAGACTCTACACATGGACATCACCAGATGGTCAATAACAAAATCAGATTGATTATATTCTTTGCAGCCAAAGATGGAGAAGCTCTATACAGTCAGCAAAAACAAGACCAGGAGCTGACTGTGGCTCAGGTCATGAACTTCTTATTGCAAAATTCAGACTTAAATTGAAGAAAGTAGGGAAAACCACTAGATCTTTCAAGTATGACCTAAACCAAATATATTATGATTATACAGTGGAAGTGACAAATAGATTCAAAGGATTAGATCTGATGGACAGAGTGCTTGAAGATCTATGGACCGAGATTCATGACATTGTACAGGAGGAAGTGATCAAGACCATCCCCAAGAAAAGAAATGCAAAAAGGCAAACTGGTTGTCTGAGGAGGTCTTACAAATAGCTATGAAAAGAAGTGAAAGGCAAAGGAAAAAAAGGAAAGATATACCCATTTGAAGGCAGAGTTCCAAAGAATAGCAAGCTGAGATAAGAAAGCCTTCCTCATTGGTCAGCGCAAAGAAATTGAGGAAAACAATATAATGGGAAAGAATAGAGATGTCTTCAAGAAAATTAGAGATACCAAGGGAATATTTCATCCAAAGACTGGCTCAGTAAAGGGCAGAAATTGTATGGACTTAACAGAAGCAGAAGATATTAAGAAGAGGTGGCAAGAATACACAGAAGAACTATACAAAAAGGAACTTCATGACCCAGATAACGACAATGGAATGATCACTCACCTAGAACCAGACATCCTGGAATGCAAAGTCAAGTGGGCCTTAGGAAGTATCACTATGAACAAAGCTAGTGGAGGTGATGGAATTCCAGTTGAGTTATTTCAAATCCTAAAAGATGATGCTGTGAAAGTACTGCACTCAATATGCTAGCAAATTTGGAAAACTCAGTAATGGCCACAGGACTGGAAAAGTCAGTTGTCATTCCAATTCCAAAGAAAGGCAATGCCAAAGAATGTTCAAACTATTGCACAATTGCACTCATTCCACACACTAGCAGAGTATGCTCAAAATTCTCCAATCCAGGCTTCAACAGTAAATGAACCGTGAACTTCTAGATGTTCAAGCTAGAATTAGAAAAGGCAGAGGAACCAGAAACAAAATTGCCTACATCCGTTGGATCATCGAAAAAGGGAGAGAGTTCGAGAAAAACATCTACTTCTGCTTTATTGACTATACCAAAGCCTTTGACTGTGTGGATCACAACAAACTGTGGAAAATTCTTAAAGAGATGGGAATACCAGGCTAGCTGACCTACCTCCTGGGAAATCTGTATGCAGGTCAAGAAATAACAGTTAGATCTGGACATGGAACAACAGACTGGTTCCAAATAGGGAAAGGAGTGTGTGAAGGCTGTGTACTGTCACTGTGCTTATTTAACTTGTATGAAGAGTTCATCATGAGAAATGCCAGGCTTGATGAAGCACAAGCTGGAATTAAGATTTCCAGGAGAAATATCAATAACCTCAGATATGCAGATGCAACCACTCTTATAGAAGAAAGTGAAGAAGAGCTAAAGAGCCTCTTGATGAAAGGGAAAGAAGAGTGGAAAAAGTTGACTTAAAACTCAACATTCAGAAAACTAAGGTCATGGCATCCAGTCCCATCACTTCATGGCAAATAGATGGGGAAACAATAGAAATAGTGACAGACTTTATTTTCGGGGGTTCCAGGATCACTGCAGATGGTGACTGCATCCATGAAATTAAGATACGTGCTCTTTGGAAGTAAAGCTTTGACCAAACTAGACAGTATATTCAAAAGCAGAGACATTGCATTACCAACAAAGGTCCGTCTAGTCAAAGCTATGGTTTTTCCAGTAGTCATGTATAGATGTGAGAACTGGACTATAAAGAATGCTCAGTACCAAAAAAGTGATGGTTTTGAACTGTGGTGTTGGATAAGACTCTTGAGAGTCCTTAGGGTTACAAGGAAGTCCAACCAGCCCATCCTAAAGGAAATCAGTCTCGAATTTCTTTGGAAGACTGATGTTGAAGCTGAAAATCCAATGTTTTGGCCACCTGATGCAAAGAAGTGACTCATTTGAAAAGATCCTGATGCTGGGCAAGATTGAAGGCTGGAGGAGAAGGGGATGACAGAGGATGAGATGATTGGATGGCATCATCAACTTGATAGACATGAGTTTAAGAAAGCTCTGGGAGTTAGTGGTGGACAGGGAGACCTGGCATGCTGCAGTCCATAGGAGTGCAAAATGTCAGACATGAATAAGAGACTGATCTGAAATGATGACTGAGCAATCCCACTCCTTTGCATATGCCTTGAGGAAACCGTAATTGAAAAAGACACATGTATCCCATTGTTCATTTCAGCACTATTTATAATAGCTAGAACATGGAAGCAACCTAGATATCCATCAACAGATAAATGGATAAAGAAGTTGTGCTACATATATGCAATGGAATAGTATTCAGCCATAAAAGCAACACATTTGAATCAGTTCTGATGAGTTGGATGAACCTAGAACCTATTATAAAGAGTGAATTGAGTCAGAAAAAGAAAGATAATTATTGTATCCTAACAGATATATACAGAATCTAGAAAAATGGTACTGAAGAATTTTATTCACAGGGCCACAATGGAGAAACAAAGAGAACAGACTTATGGACATGGGGAGAGGGGAGGAGAGGGTGAGATGTATGAAAAGAGTAACATAGAAACTTACATTACCATATGTAAAATATTTAGCCAACGGGAATTCTCTGTATGGCTCAGAAAACTTAAACAGGGGCTCTATATCAATATAGAGGAGTGGAAGATGGGAGGGAAGCTCAGAAGTGAGGGAATATATGTATACCTCTGGCTGATTCATGTTGAAGTTTGGCAGAAAACAAAAAATTCTGTAAAGCAATTATCCTTCAATAAAAAATAAAAAGAAAAAAAAAAGTCAGTATCTTAAGCACCAGATGAAAGTTCTCATGTCTGCTTATGTGTTCCTGGCTATGCGTGTGTGACAAGTCACTTCAGTCATCTCCAGCTCTTTGAGAATCCATGGACTGTAGCTCATCAGGCTCCTCTGTACCCAGGCTTAATCTGATCAGGTTGGTTGTTTTTTGGGGGGGAATTGTATTTCCTAACTCATAAAATACTTTCTATTACTCGTATTGAAGGAATGGAAGCTCTTTTGACCTCAGATGAAACTTTAATTGTGACATTCAAAGACACCAATTTTTTTTTCTTTCTGTTTTTCATTTGCTGAAGATTTGAAATTACTGCTCTATAGCCAGGAGTTACTGCAATATATTCCTTCTTGAAAGTGATGACACATTGGATAGAAAGTTGACCCAAATTAAGGTAAACTAATTGGAAGGAAAGTTATGACCAACCCAGACAGCATGTTCAAAAGCAGAGACATTACTTTGCCAACTAAGGTCCGTCTAGTCAAGGCTATGGTTTTTCCTGTGGTCATGTATGGATGTGAAAGTTGGACTGTGAAGAAAGCTGAGCGCTGAAGAATTGATGCTTTTGAATTGTGGTGTTGGAGAAGACTCTTGAGAGTCCCTTGGACTGCAAGGAGATCCAACTAGTCCATTCTGAAGGAGATCAGTCCTGGGTATACTTTGGAAGGACTGATGCTAAAGCTGAAACTCCAGTACTTTGGCCACCTCATGCAAAGAGTTGACTCATTGGAAAAAACCCTGATGCTGGGAGGGATTGGTGGCAGGAGGAGAAGGGGACGACAGAGGAAGAGATGGCTAGATGGCATCACCGACTCGATGGACATGAGTTTGGGTAAACTCCAGGAGCTGGTGATGGACAGGAAGGCCTGGCATGCTGCGATTCATGGGATCACAGAGAGTCAGACACAACTGAGCAACTGAACTAAACTGAACTGAATATTGTTTTATTAAAATATAAATGGGGAAGCTTCTTAATGGTTTAAAGTACTTAAAGGCTCATAAAAGGGGGATTTACACTTTAGAGTGGAAATTTCCTTAAAAAAAGGTTATATTTTCCCCATTAAAATGTTTATCATTGTCACTAACAAGTGTATTTTTGAATGTTACTCATTTCTGCTTTGAATGGTTATAGCAGATTTTTTCTTTTTGCCATACCTTTAGAACTCTGATACAACAAAAACAAATGCAACTTAATGCTGTAATGTTGAGATTTCCTAAAAGGGGCCTACTGGAGTAAGTCAAAGGAAATTTCAGAGATTAAGTATGTTTTACAGAAACTTTTCATTTATACTCAGTCTTATTTTCTGTGATTTCATGATGTTTTATAGGTTGAGCATTTGGATTAGATCTTTATTTTTACATCTTGCTATAAACATATGACATGGGCTTCCAGAGTGGCTCAGTGGTAAAGAATCCGCCTGCCAATGCAGAAGATGCAGGAGATGAGGGTTCTACCCTGGGTCAGTAAGATCCCCTGGAGAAGGCAATGGCAACCCACTCCAGTATTCTTACCTGGAGAATCCCATGGACAGAGGAGCCTGGCAGACTATAGCCCATGCGGTTGCAAAAGAGTCAGACACAACTTAGCAAGTAAATAACAACAACAACAGCAATAAAGGCATGACAGTTTGAGGTAGGAGCATATACCGTTTTATATTTATAGCGGACATTCATTTCTAGCTGTTACATTATTGAATATAGTGAAGTACGAACGACAATAAAGCATTTTATCATTATACTGAATTAATATTGATCTCCACCACCTTGGAAAGATTTGAAGCTTTGCTGCATTTTTTTCATGCAAAACACAAAAAAGACATGGAGTGAAATTAGGGATTATTTGAGTAATCATCTTGATCAAATGGTATGGTCACTGAAAAATATTTATTTGATAATCACAAGTGGTATTACCCTTGGAATAAAGTGGTAATTCTATTATTGGAAGTAAAATAGTTTGTGAGTATTATTTTATAGCTTTATTATTAAATTGTAAAGCTGTTTTAATTTCCTGGCCTCTTTCTGAAGCACTGTAGAATAATTAAAATTTCATAACTGAAGTATTTGAACTTATGTTTGATATGATTGCTGTCAGCTAACTTAAAAATTTTAATCCTTTTCCCACTTGCATTTTCAAAAAGAGATTGTGTTTTAGAGCTGTTGCTTTCAGTAAAGCACATCCCCATATAAATACAAAATATCATCTACAGTTTTGGTAAAATACATTTGTAGTCATGGATATTCAGATACTATTTGAAACAGGAAGTAGATACAGTAATCTGTGGGACAAAATGCAGTATTTGGTTGGCAAACATTGTACATGGCCTTGAAAAGACACTTGGTTTAACCAGAGAAGGAACTTGGGTTTACTGAAACCTATCTCTGCAACTATATAATCCCTATGACCTTGAATATATTTAACTTTTCCACTTTATTTATAAAATAGGGATGATAATATCTACCTTGTAATGTTATGATAAGACCTTAATTTGATAAGGCCTAGAAATTCTCAGAGCTTTGTGAAAATCATAGTAGCTTCTTATTTAGTTTTATAATGTCAATTCCATTATGCAGTAACACATTTCAGTATTGGATAATTCTGGATGCTAAAGATAGTTTTTCATTCTCTTTTCCAGTAGCCTTTCTTGTTGAGAACTGTATTCTTTTGGCAGTAGAGTTAGAACTGCAGGCATCAGAAGAGATGTATATCTGTGATATTTTCTTTTAAATAGTTAACTTGCAATTTATCCATAATTTCCCCCTTGGTATGGTAACTCCCATGATAAAACAAAAATAACCCACTCAAAAAGTCCCACTAAATTATCAAGTGACCCAGAAGACAAAGAAGAGGGAGAGAAATTTGAGAAATTTTAAAATTCCAGAAATTTCCCAGAAATTTGAGGGGGGAAGTATTAGCCAAATCTTTTGAACCAAGGAAATGCTCCTCCATCCTTTCTAGGCATCAAGTAAATATTGTAACTGGTGGTTACAATTTCCATTTCCATTTTTTTCCTGATATGTAGACACATGTGAAACTTTGTAAAGTTTTGTTAGACTGTAAAGTCACTAAAATGGAAAGAAATAGCTATGAAGAATCTTGGATAGCAAGATTCACGCAAAACTCTTGGTTTAACACAGTTCCACTAAAACGGAGGGAATCCTGTACACCTGAGACTTAATTACATTGAGTTCTTCTGAAGCATCATACATATTAGCCACTGTTCATATGAATTCAACCTTGAATATTTGTTGGAAGGACTAATGCTGAAGTTGAAGCTCCAGTACATTGGCCACATGATGCAAAGAGATGATTCACTGGAAAAGAACCTGGTGCTGGGAAAGATTAAGGGCAGGAGAAGGCAGCGACAGAAGATGAGATGGCATCATTGACTCAATGGACATAAATTTGAGCAAACTCCAGGAGATAGTGAAGGACAGGGAGGGCTGGCATGCTGTGGTCTGTAGGGTCGCACAGAGTTGGACCTGACTTAGCGACTCAACAACAACAATATCTAAAGTATAGAAAGAAACAATCAATCAGAGAATGACATTCCACCAAAGTCAGCTCCCAGCATTTGGTGTTGCAGCTTCCACTGTTCCTGGCATCAGTGAATTATCTGTATTCCTTGGTGTAAAGAACTCTGTGTCTCTTGACATCCAGGTGTCTCCTGGACTTGGACTTTCTATTCAGGGTCAGAAAGGCTGTCCCCAGACCCCCTTCAGTGTCCAGTCATTTCTCCTTAAATAAATAAAGCTGATCTTCTGTCTTGATAAATAGAGTTCCAGTCCTGCCCCGTCTCATAAGCAGGGCTATCTTAAATTTCTACATCCCTTTTTCCATAGGTCACTATAGTAAATCCCAGCAGGAATACCTGGTTCTAAGGAGATTGTCTTTAGTGTTTAAGGTAAATAAGCAATGAAATAAAATTTCTAACTATAGCTGGGCTTTCTGGGCTCCTGTCCTGAGTTTTAATAAGCACTGTATTTCATTATCAATGAAGGCTCGTAGGACCAGTGTGAAGTATATTGTCTAGTTTTCTTCTCTGCTATATTTCCTGAAACACTTTACTGCCCACCTACTATATCAACACTCCTAAGCTTAATGCATGTACATGGACACATACATGCACACATTCAAACAGTTGAAAACACAGATGATGCCTATTTAGAATAGCTATGCACATTGGTATAAAACTCTGAGAATTTTTGCCTTGGAAAATCATGCAAATAACTTGCAATGTGGCAACAGATGAGCTTTATAAAGAAATAATTTCAGTTGAAAACTTGATTCATGAACAGTGCTGATTTTGAAGCTGTCAATGCATTTCATTTTGTTAAAGAAGAAAAGGTAGAAAGTAAAATCAATATATATCCTTTATCATTGCCACTCCATGAATATTAACATTAGGGTTTTTTAATGTTACGAAATGTGTGTCAGATAAATTTTTTGGCATTCTGCTGTCATTTCCAACTACTACTACCAAAGAATACCCTTGGAATATTAACTATTATGTTAACGATTATGATGAACTTTATATTTCAATTTATATAAACACACTTTAATGTTTTTCAATGGCTTCTGTTAAAATACCAGGACTGAAGAGCACTAGATGGTGTTATGCCTGCAGAATCATTATAAGAGCTTACTTAAATCACATAGAGTAAGCGGATCCTTGAGAGAACAGAGACCAAGGATTCTATTATATCTGACACCAAAGAAACTGAGATTTATTTGAGGAAGAGTCTCATTCTTGAATGACATGTCCAATTTTGTCCCAGCAACCTAAGCGTCTGCCTATGCTTTGTTTGGTAGAACTTACAGACGTAAGCACATTATGGTCTTTTGGGTTTAGAACACTGTCGATCCTTTACAAGTTAGGAATTGAAATTCAGAACATGTTTGCCCCCTGGTGTTCAGGTGCCTGTATTACAACTATATCCGACCATGTGCTGTGCTGTGCTTAGTCGCTCAGTCCTGTCTGACTCTTTGCGACCCCATGGATTGTAGCAGCCAGGCTCCTCTGTCCATGGGGATTCTCCAGGCAAGAATACTGGAGTGGGTTGCTATGCCCTCCTCCAGGGGATCTTCCCTATCGAGGAATCGAATCAGGGTCTTCTGTACTGCAGGCGAATTCGTTACCAGCTGAGCTACCAGGGAAGCCTATATTCAACGATGTACAATTTTAATTCATGGATAATGATGCAAGTAAAGAATTGGGAAAATGAATAATGAGAACCTCTTTTTTTGTTAATATAGTTGACAACAATACAAAACATATATATTTCTGACATTGCTGTCAACTTAGGGATTTATATTATTTTGCTAGGACTGCCATAACAAAATATCACAGACAGGGGGCTTAAACAGCAGAATTTTATTTTCTTATAGTTCCAGAGGCTAGAAGGCCAAGATCAAAGCGTCAGCATGTTGGTTTCTCCTGAAGCCACAATCTCTTTGCCTTTAGATGGTCACCTGTCACTGTGTCTGCATATGACCTTTCTCTGCACATGTACTTTCCTGATATCTCTTCCTCTTCTTGAAAGGACACTAATCAAATTGGATTAGGACCCACTCTGGACACTTCATTTCTGCAGAGTCCTCAGATATTGTCCCTTAGCTGTCTCCTTGCCCACTTAGAAGGTTACAGTCTGTGACAGACGACCCTGGCTGGCATTACACATCCCTAGAGTTGTTCAGAACAATCCAGATTCAAGAAGGAAAGACATACAGAGAAAACACTGTGATCTTTCCTGCCTCCATCCCAATCTCAGCTCAGGGCACTCCCATCCTAGGCCTCCCTTCCAGGTTTTATATCCTACCTCAGGATCTGCCACTTTGCAAAATTTTTGACAGCCAAGCTTCAGGGCAAATATTCCCTCTCTCCCAGCAGGTGGGAACGTTGTCTAACCTTAGAGAGCTGGACTATTATGCTTTGACACAAAAAATTAATAAAAAATCAAAAGAAACTCCCCCAATTCTTAGGAACTAAAAGACACCACATGATTATGACAGATACTCTTCTGTTACTTTATAACATTTTCCTTTCAATTGAAAGGAAAATCTGTAAAAGTTTGTCTGGCTCAGAGTTAAATATCACCTAGTGGAGTAAATCAATGGTCTAGTTCAAGTCACATCTTTACCACTGTGTCCATGCTCGTGCAGGCATGCTTAGTCTGGTCATGTCCAACTCTTTGTGACCCTTTCAACTGTAGCCCGCCAGGCTCCTCTGACCATGGGATTTCCCAGGGAAGAATACTGGAGTGGGTTGCCATTTCCTCCTCCAGGGGATCTTCCTGACCCAGGGATCAATCCCATGTCTTCCGTGTCTCCTGCATTGCAGGTGGATTCTTTACCCGCTGAACCATCTTTAACACTTTATTTCTTGTCATTCTTCCTCCATGGTGGACTCCGTCCTGCCTGCCCATCATTTCTATAGTCTACATGGTCCCAGCTCCTGACCCCATGAGCGTCTGTTCATGGCGTCGGTTACATCTCCACAACAACAAATTGCAGGCACAGCACACTCTATCATAACAACATAAATAAATGATTTTAAAAAACACATTTCCTCAAAGTCCATGTGAACTACAGATAAACTTTGGCTGTCAACATGGAGCCTTTGCCGTCACAGCACAGAACAGTTTAGACATGGGTTTCCAAGCATCTCTTTCACTTTCTCTTCTATCTCTTTCACTTCTGCCCCTCTCAGGAAAGCATTTTATGTGGCTCTTCCCAGAAAAGGGCTGTTTGAAGTAAAGAGGAATTTTAGTTTTTGGACAAATCTCTTTGAGGTTTAAAATTTGGTAAATTTGTCAAGCTTCATTCATGAACATGAAAGTTACAAATGTCAAGGGCAAAGACCCGGACTTAATCAAACGTTGTCCTCCACCTCCTCTTCCTAGTCGTCTCTAAGAGGAGTAACTTCACATGGTAACAAGCCCTAGAATTAGCAATACAGCCTTGAGATGTTGCCAGAAAGTTTCATTTCCTCTTTATCAGCATGTTGCAAAGGTCACTTTCTTTTCCTTGTGTTACCAGCAACTGAGTTTTCCCCAATGTCCAAAAGCAATTAGAGGGTGAGTTTATCTAAGATGCTGAATTGCAGGAAAAGCATAAACGTCACACATATATCATCTTATCTCCTTTTTAAAAAAAATCTAAACAACGTAAAATGAAAGATATATATATATAGATAGATATAGATATAGATATAGATATAAACATATGCCCATCCTGCCTAGATTAAATTCTTGGCTGGCAGCGGGTTCTCATCATATTGACTGCTAGAAAAGGAGGTCACTCTTACTTCTGTTCAGGTCTTTTATCAACTCTTTCATTCAGTCAGCTTTGCTATACGATTATGAAATACAAAACACATTTATCTCACGGCCAATATCCTCAGGAGAAAACAAGTACTTTTCTGTGTGGTTTTCAAGACCTTTCCTGATGCTGCTGTTCTAGCTCATTCCTCTAACTCCTAGCCTGCGTCTCTGCTTCAGCGCTGTGGGAACTAGTGCCCACACACTACAAACTCCCTCTCCTGCACCCCTGGACTTGCTGTCTCCTGTTTCTAGAATATCCTTAGGATTTTCTCCCTTTCTTCTTTCTCCTCTTCCTCTCTACCTATCCCTCCCCACCTCACCTGGCTAGCACTCAGTATTCTTTTGAGGTTTCAGATTACATATAATCTCCTTCACATATCAAGGATTCAAATCAAAGAATATCAGGATGGATGAACTCTATAATGCTCAAGTGGACTGATGTTTGGATTGTACACTGCTGAAATATAAACAGGAAGAAGCGAACACAAATTCACCCTCAATTAAACAAATATGAATCAGTGACATCTACTGTGTTCAATTATTTCCTTACACACTAAACAGTTCCCAGTTTCAAAGATAAAGTATATTGGAGTATCATTATACTGAAGATTATTTTTTTCTAAAATTTGGAATTTAAAAAGTGTTATTGCAACATATTGTTTATTCACAAAAATATTCAGAACTCAAGAACACGTTATTTGAGAACTTTGTTATGTAATTTTAAAAATTGATTCAAATAAATCCACATTTAAATTTCAAAGTGGCTGAATGCTTCAACAAATATGGCAATGCAGAATTTTTAGACTTTATTTATAGTTCCCTCTATATTATGTTTGCATGTGTGGGTGTATATGAATGCTGTATTTCAGTAAGTGTAGCCCATCTAATTTGATTTCAGTTTGACACTTCTCATTTATTTAAGGAAGGGAAACTCTTTAGGCTTCTTTGCAAAATTTCCTTTTGGGGGCCTGTGTTTCTGAAACTAATCTTCCCAGGTGCTACTAGTGGTAAAGAACCATCTGCCACTTCAGGAGACATAAGAGAGGTGGGTTCAATCCCTGTGTCCAGAAGATCCCCTGGTAAAGGAGACATAAGAGAGGTGGGTTCAATCCCTGTGTCCAGAAGATCCCCTGGTAAAGGGTATGGTAATCCCTTCTGGTATTCTTGCTTAGACAATCCCATAGACATATGAGCCTGGCAGGCTACAGTCCATAGGGTTGCAAAGAGTTGGACATGACTGAGGCGACTTAGTACATTCCTGAAATTATGGTCAAATAGAATGCTACTTTTGCTTCAAAATGTGTAATGTGCAATGGCCTGTGTCTTACTGTTCCATTCCTATCAAGTGTTTACTAGAGAAGCTTTTTTTTCTTTCTTTTTTTTTGATCTGATGAAATTAAGTCACACACAGTTTGCTGCTGCTACTGCTAAGTCGCTTCAGTCGTGTCCGACTCTGTGCAACCCCAGAGACGGCAGCCCACCAGGCTCCCACATCCCTGGGATTCTCCAGGCAAGAACATTGGAGTGGGTTGCCATTTCCTTCTCCAATGCATGAAAGTGAAAAGTGAAAGTGAAGTTGCTCAATCATGTCTGACTCCTAGTGACCCCATGGACTGCAGCCTACACACAGTTTAGCCATATTTATAATGAGAAGTAATTTTTGTCATTTGCATTGTCTTTTATGTCATGCTGCCATCTTGTGGCCACTTAGTCAATCTTAAAAATACATTCCAGGCAAGTGTAATAGAATGACCCCCAAAGCATTGCATAGTATAATTTCCAACATCATGGAACATACTGACTTTCAAAAGGATGACCCTCTTAACTATCTCTCAGAGAAAAAGCTATATTAGTTCTTTATAGCGTCTTAACATTTTAGGAAGCCTAAAATTTTAGGCTCTAAATTTTTTTCTGAAAATTTGCCTGATCATTTCTTTACTTTCTTCCATAAATTTATATTCCCAGGTGACTCAATGGTAAAGAATCTGCCTGCAATGCAGGAGACACAGGTCCGATCCCATGGTTGGGAAGATACCCTGGAGAAAGAAATGGCAACGCACTCCGGTATTCTTGCCTAGGAAATCCCATGGACAGAGGAGCCTGGAGGACTATAGTCCATGGGGGTCGCAAAGAGTCAGACACAGCTTAGCAACTGAACAACAACAACAGAAAATAAAACACTTTTAAATATTTTGTTCACACAAATATATTTCATGATGTATATCCTATTTTGTTCTTGTATAAAAGCATTATTTATTTTAAGAATTTGGTATGGGGAGGGAGGTGGGAGGGGGGTTCGGGATGGGGAAAACGTGTATACCTGTGGCAGATTCATGTTGATGTATGGCAAAACCAATACAATATTGTAAAGTAATTAACCTCCAATTAAAATAAATAAATTTATATTAAAAAAACAAAAAAAATCATACCATTAAAAACTGTTTTACATTTTTAATTGAACATAGGAAAAGATAAATTATACATAGAGCTAAAGCTATGTGGTAATTTGACATTATTACATGCTCTAAACTACAGAACAATTCAACTATTTGGTTAAATTTTATAATTGTCTATAGAGCCTATTTGGGACAGGAAGATCTTCTGTGTATTCTTGCCACCTCTTCTTGATATCTTCTGCTTCTGATAGGTCCATACCATTTCTGTCCTTTATCGAGTCCATCTTTGCATGAACTGTTCCCTTGGTATCTCCAATTTTCTTGAAGAGATCTCTAGTCTTTCCCATTCTGTTGTTTTCCTCTATTTCTTTGCATTGATTGCTGAGGAGGGCTTTCTTATCTGTCCTTGCTATTCTTTGGAACTCTGCATTCAGATGCTTATATCTTTCCTTTTCTCCTTTGCTTTTCACTTCTCTTCTTTTCACAGCTATTTATAAGGCCTCCCCAGACAGCCATTTTGCTTTTTTGCATTTCTTTTCCATGGGGATGGTCTTGATCCCTGTCTCCTGTACAATGTCACGAACCTCATTCCATAGCTCATCAGGCACTCTATCTATCAGATCTAGGCCCTTACATCTATTTCTCACTTCCACTGCAAAATCATAAGGGATTTGATTTAGGTCATACCTGAATGGTCTAGTGGTTTTCCCTACTTTCTTCAATTTCAGTCTGAATTTGGCAATAAGGAGTTCATGATCTGAGCCACAGTCAGCTCCTGGTCTTGTTTTTGTTGACTGTATAGAGCTTCTCCATCTTTGGCTGCAAAGAATATAATCAATATGATTTCGGTGTTGACCATCTGGTGATGTCCATGTGTAGAGTCTTCTCTTGTGTTGTTGGCAGAGGGTGTTTGCTATGATTAGTGCATTTTCTTGGCAAAACTCTATTAGTCTTTGCCCTGCTTCATTCCACATTCTAAGGCCAAATTTGCCTATTACTCCAGGTGTTTCTTGACTTCCTACCTTTGCATTCCAGTCCCCTATAATGAAAAGGACATCTTTTTTGGGTGTTAGTTCTAAAAGGTCTTGTAGGTCTTCATAGAACCGTTCAACTTCAGCTTCTTCAGTGTTACTGGTTGGGGCATAGACTTGGATTACTGTGATATTGAATGGTTTGCCTTGGAAACGAACAGAGATCCTTCTGTCATTTTTGAGATTGTATCCAAGTACTGCATTTCGGACTCTTTTGTTGACCATGATGGCTACTCCATTTCTTCTGAGGGATTCCTGCCCACAGTAGTAGATATAATGGTCATCTGAGTTAAATTCACCCATTCCAGTCCATTTGAGTTCACTGATTCCTAGAATGTCGACATTCACTCTTGCCATCTCTTGTTTGACCACTTCCAATTTGCCTTGATTCATGGACCTGACATTCCAGGTTCCTATGCAATATTGCTCTTTACAGCATTGGACCTTGCTTCTATCACCAGTCACATCCACAGCTGGGTACTGTTTTTGCTTTGGCTCCATCCCTTCCTTCTTTCTGGAGTTATTTCTCCACTGATCTCCAGTAGCATATTGGGCCCCTACTGACCTGGGGAGTTCCTCTTTCAGTATCCTATCATTTTGCTTTTTCATACTGCTCATGGGGTTCTCAAGGCAAGAATACTGAAGTGGTTTGCCATTCCCTTCTCCAGTGGACCACATTCTGTCAGATCTCTCCACCATGACCCGCCCGTTTTGGGTTTCCCCAAGGGCATGGCTTAGTTTCATTGAGTTAGACAAGGCTGTGGTCCCAACATCCACTGGATCATAGAAAAAGCAAGAGAGTTCCAGAAAAACATCTATTTCTGCTTTATTGACTATGCCAAAGCCTTTGACTGTGTGGATCACAATAAACTGTGGGAAATTCTGAAAGAGATGGGAATACCAGACCATCTGACCTGCCTCTTGAGAAATCTGTATGCAGGTCAGGAAGCAAAAGTTAGAACTGGACATGGAACAACAGACTGGTTCCAAATAGGAAAAGGAGTACGTCAAGGCTGTATATTGTCACCTTGCTTATTTAACTTATATGCAGAGTACATCATGAGAAACTCTGGACTGGAGGAAACACAAGTTGGAATCAAGATTGCTAGGAGAAATACCAATAACCTCAGATATGTAGATGACACCACCCTTATGGCAGAAAGTTAAGAGGAACTCAAAAGCCTCTTGATGAAAGTGAAAGTGGAGAGTGAAAAAGTTGGCTTAAAGCTCAGCATTCAGAAAACGAAGATCATGGCATCTGGTCCCATCACTTCATGGGAAATAGATGGGGAAACTGGAAACAGTGTCAAACTTTATTTTTCTGGGCTCCAAAATCACTGCAAATGGTGACCACAGCCATGAAATTAAAAGACGCTTACTCTTTGGAAGGAAAGTTATGAACAACCTAGATAGCATATTCAAAAGCAGAGACATTACTTTGCCAACAAAGGTCCATCTAGTCAATGGTATGGTTTTTCCTGTGGTCATGTATGGATGTGAGAGTTGGACTGTGAAGAAGGCTGAGCGCCAAAGAATTGATGCTTTTGAACTGTGGTGTTGGAGAAGACTCTTGAGAGTCCCTTGGACTGCAAGGAGATCCAACCAGTCCATTCTGAAGGAGATCAGCCCTGGGATTTCTTTGGAAGGAATGATGCTAAAGCTGAAACTCCAGTACTTTGGCCACCTCATGCGAAGGGTTGACTCATTGGAAAAGACTCTGATGCTGGGAGGGATTGGGGGCAGGAGGAGAAGGGAATGACAGAGGATGAGATGGCTGGATGGCATCACTGACTCAATGGACGTGAGTCTGAGTGAACTCCGGGAGCTGGTGATGGACAGGGAGGCCTGGCGTGCTGCGATTCATGGGGTCGCAAAGAGTCAGACCCGACTGAGCAACTGAACTGAACTGAAGTGAGCTGTTAGAGCCTATAGTTAGAAAAGAGTTTAGTTCTATTTTTTCTTAGATTATGCCATGTTTTTAATACTGGTTAAACTTCTCTTGGGCTTCCCTGGTGGCTCAGAGGGTAGAGCCTCTGCCTGCAGTGCAGGAGACCTGGGTTTGATCCCTGGGTTGGGAAGATCCCCTGGAGAAGGAAATGGCAACCCACTCCATTACTCTTGCCTGGAGAATCCCAAGAACAGAGGATCCTGTGGGCTACAGTCCACAGGGTCACAAAGAGTTGCACAGGACTGAGCGACTTCACTTTCACTTTCAAACTTCTCTCACTTTTAAAGGCTTTATTTTTTTTTTTAATAGTAGTTTTAGGTTCACAGAAAAAATGAGAGGAACATACACAGTTCCCATGGACCCCTTCCCCACCTCGCACGCACAGCCTCTGCCGTTCCCAACACCCACTTCCGGGATGGTGCTTTCATTATAACGGATGACTCTACACTGACACATCATCACCGCCCCAAGTCCGTAATTTACACTGTGTTCACTCTTGGTGACATTACTTCTATGGGTTTAGGCAAAGCTGTAACGACATGTATCTGTCATTATATTACCACATGCAGCATTTTCACTTCCCTCAAAACCCTCTGAGAGTGCTAGTCACTCAGTCGTGTCCAGCTCTTTGCAACCCCATGAAATGTAGCCCTCCAGGTTTCTCTGGCTGTGGAATTCTCCAGGCAAGAAAACTGAAGTGGGTTGCCACTTCCTTTTGCCACTTCCTTCTCCCCAAACCCTCTGTGTTCTCCTATCCATCCCTCCCTTCACCCTAATCCCTGGCAGTGGCAGATCTTGTTACTGTCTCCTTAGTTATGCCTTTTTCATTTTTCCTTTTTAGTAAAAGCAAGATATTGTACACAGCCCATTGTCAGTGTACATAAAACATTTTCACACTCCATTCTGACATAGGAATGGGTGGATGGGAACTTTGAGCAAAGTTGACTCTCCCAAAATGTCTGACACTGTTCCCACATAAGATTTTGTCCAACCAGCTTTGGATCCTGGTCAACCATGACATACTTTCTATCCAGCTGCTGTTCACTCACATTCTGGTTTATTCATTGGTCAGGGCTTCCCATTTTCTCCCTACAATGAAAGGCGTTTTGTAGGAGGTTCAGCTTCAACTTCATTTCAGCCTTCATGGTCTCCTGGCTCTTCTAAGAGGAAACAGTGGGGAAAGTGAGAGAGTTTTATCACATTATCCAAAATATTTAAAGAGATTTCTGCTTTTAGCTTAGTCAAAGGTGCATCTAAACCCAATAATATTTATTTTTAAAACACAGTGTATATCCTAAGTGATTATAGTCACACAATGCCCACTAACATCTTGTCATTTGGGGGAAGCAGGATTGTAATTAAGATATATTTGATACACTTTATGCAAGCAAAAAGGTTACCTCAGCTGTTATCCTTACAAGTGTCAATTCATAATATTTTTATTGTGTTCTGAAATCTTTTTTAAAATTAATTATAATGATAGCTAATGCTCATATTCACCAGGTGATGCTTTGAGATATTCACATATATTAATTCAGAGGTTAGGCTATGTTCTTATTTCTATTTCCCATATTGAGAAATAAGGCACAGAGAGATTCATTACTTCTTCCAGAATCACAGAGCCCATGAGTGTTTGAACTTAGGAAGTCTGTTTCCACCTTCCCTGGTGGTTTTAGTGGTAAAGAACCTGCCTCCCAATGCAGGGGACTTAAAAGACGCCGGTTCGATCTCTGGGTTGGGAAGATCCCCTGGAGGAGGGCATGACAATCCACTCCAGTATTCTTGCCTGGAGAATCCCATGTAAAGAGAAGCCTGGAAGACTAAGATCCATAGTGTCGCATAGAGTCAGATATGACTGAAGTGACTTAGCACACATGCCCACTCTGGCTCCAGAGTGCCTCTCCTTAAGTGTAAACGTTATCCTCTTCTGATGTATTTATCTTGCTAACTCTATTCCTTTTCACAGTTCTTTTGCTGGCATGAGTTAGTGTTGAAAATTTGGCTCTGAAAAACCAAGCCACTTGGTGGGTTTCTCTGAAATAATGAATCAACAGTTTGTTTTATCCACACTAACATGGATTCATGACCCATTAATATGACTAAGAAATGCCTTATGAGGTGACATTTGATCATTAGAAAATTCAAGACATATAAAAAGGAACATAGTTTCTCACATTTATTTTTATGTTTCCCTAATGGTCTGTTTTATGAAGATATTTTATTTACTCTGTTTATAGTAGCTTTCTTTAAAATTTAGTCTAATACAATTATGTAAAGTTTAAAAATAAAATAAAATTAAAAAAAAAAGAAGAAATTGGCAAAAAAAAAATTTAGTCTAAGTGTATGACATTTTTCCTCGTATTTGATATTGGAGCTTTTAATAGATAGTGGAATAAATCTACTTAAATGTTTGTTTTTTTATGAATTTTAAGAGAGCTTTTGTTTAAAAAGCAAATTCAGTGTGGAAGGAATTACTTATTCTCCAGGAAGTGTGGCCAGTGGCATATCCTACCAGAACCCAAGAGAAGTCAGACCCATTTCTGCCTCTCTGACTTGACAGGCTTGAGATGTGCTCTAATTTGGTCAAAGGGGGTCTGAGGGCAAGAGTGGAGCTGGGCCTCACTTCAATGTGCCATCCCGTTTCTTGAGTGCCAGGGAAGACTTTTAGGAGAAGCTGTCATGGTCAGAGAATTTCTTGAGGAATTTCTGAGTCTTTGAGCCTAGAAGGCTTGGCTTTGTGTCTAGATCACCAACAGCTGTATGGCATTAAGGCAGAGACTACCAAGGCCCAAACAGCTGAGGAACAAGATCTGTTGTGGAGCTGTGAGAATGAGATGCTTTCAGTAAAAGGTGGATAGAATGCCCCTTGGGTATGACCTTGAGGTTCACATTCTGATGGCACAGCTAATGGCATGAGGATGCCAGTGAAGGGTATCAAGGATGTCAGGCTTCAACAGGGAGGGATCCAGAACAGGAGAGGTGTGTGTCATGGATGTTTATGGACTGGTTTGTGAAAGCAGGTTAGATACGCATCTGAGAGATTCCCAGACGCGTTTGAGGATGGTGAAGCATAGACTACTATAGTTAATGCGACATGAACTCTCACCTTTCCACTGATCTGGGGAGTCATGTTGCCATTCTGAATAAAAGATACTTCTCATCTTCCTGGCAAGCTCAGTGTGGCCATGTCCCTAAAAACTAGACAAGATGAATTACGTGAGGCTTCTGGTAATACTCTTTTTTTGGAGGAAGCTTTTGAAATTTATTTCTTGACATGAAAGATGAACTTGATGGCAGGAACTTCAGCAGTCATCTTGAAACATGAGGTAATCGTGGATGAAAGAAGTCAAACACTGATTGTGAGAGAGAAGTTCCAGAGGCTCTTATGAATACAATGTTTCACCTATCTTTCTTGAACTGCCTAACTCTGAGCTGCTTTTAAATGAGTAAATGATCATAATCATTACTGATTCGTTTAAAGAGGATTCCCAATACAGCAGTTGGAGAATAAAGAATCAATCTGATTAATAAAATATCCTGTGTATGGACAACCTAATCAAGCATGACAGTGTTTTGACTACAAGTTTAATATACAATAATTAGACTTCAAGTCACAAAATTGGCTGGAGAGAAGTTATCATTTAAACAGCAAATACTGATACCTTTATATAAACAATGCCCTTGCAGACATGATAAGTTTAGACAAAGAACTGAATGCAACTTGGTGCCTGCTCCCAGGATCACACTTCTGTCAGAAGAAAGATGTGCATTTCATAAATAATATAAAGTGAATTTAAAAAATTAAACTTTATTTTTTTACAGTAGTTTTTGGTTCACAGCAAACTGAGAGAAAGACACAGAGATTTCCCATGTATCCCCTGCCCCTACACATGCATAACCTCCCCCATTATCAATCCCCTCCTCCCCAGGTGTGGTACATTTGTTACAATTGAGGAATCTGTATTAACTAATCACAGGCACCCAGAGAACATGGTTTACATCAATGTTTGTTCTGGCACTCTTGCCACTGTATATTCTATGCTGCTGCTGCTGCTGCTGCTGCTGCTGGGTCTAGGTTTGGACAAATGTATAATGACGTGTATCCACCATTATAGTATTATACAGAGTAGTTTCGTTGCCCTAGACATCCTCACTACTCCACCTTTTAAAACAATTTTAAAAGTTAATGTACAAAAAAGTTCTTAAGTAATGGTTGGAGATCTCAAGTACTGAGACACGCTGGCATCTCATTTATATAAGTATACAGTGTGTAATGTGTCCTTGGCTTATCTTCTTGACAATATCAAGATATTAGTGTCTCTGTAAATCTTCAGTTGTACACAAGCCAGGCCTTTTTAAAAATTCATGAAACAGGCTGTAATGCATTCCCTGGCCTAATACCAGGATATTGTTGTTTATTAGGTAGTCAGCTGATTGATATAATTATATTTAGTTTCCAGACATAGTACAGCACCCTCTACAAAAGTCCAGTGCTATGATCACGAAGCTGATATCAGTAATATTTGATTTAACGAGACTGAACAAGATGTTTGCAAGCACAAAAATGACTATGCAATTCTCAGACAAAATTTCCAAGAAGAATAGCAATAAAATTATTTTGAAGTATTGGACTACTTACAAAGAGAAGAAATGATCACTAGAAACTAACATCAGTTGGCTAAGTACAAGATTTACCAAAAGCAATTTGTATCCTGTTAGATAAGGTGAATGAAGGACTCACGAGTATGTCATTTGCGGCAAGACATTGTCAAAAATTTTCTCGATTCAGTAGGAAACACTGAAACAATTTAAGCTAGATGATGATAGCAATCAGAAGGATTTAACATCTAAAGAAATGATTCCTGATTTCTTAAAGCCTTATTTCTTTCTCTATTAGTTGTCTGTTCTCATCTAGGTACATGCACGGGCAAGACAAATTGTGAACAGTGAAGTATCAGTTCAGTTCAGTTCAGTTCAGTCGCTCAGTCATGTCCGACTCTTTGTGACCCCATGAATTGCAGCATGCCAGGCCTCCCTGTCCATCACCAACTCCCGGAGTTCACTCAAACTCACGTCCATCGAGTCAATGATGCCATCCAGCCATCTCATCGTCTGTTGTCCTCTTTTCCTCCTGCCCCCAATCCCTCCCAGCATCAGTCTTTTCCAATGAGTCAACTCTTTGCATGAGGTGGCCAAAGTACTGGAGTTTCAGCTTTAGCATCATTCCTTCCAAAGAACACCCAAGGCTGATTTCCTTTAGAATGGACTGGTTGGATCTCCTTGCAGTCCAAGGGACTCTCAAGAGTCTTCTCCAACACCACAGTTCAAAAGCATCAATTCTTCAGCACTCAGCTTTCTTCACATAGGAAGACCTAAAGGGAGTGTTGAGGTGGCTCAGTGGCAAAAAATCTGCCTGCAATGCAGGAGATAATTGGTTTGATCCCTGGGTTGGGAAGATCACCTGGAGAAAGAAGTGTCAAGCCAAGCCAGTATTCTTGCCTGGGAAGTCTCATGGACAAAGGAGCTTGGTGGACTACAGTCCATGGGGTCACAAAGAGTCAGATATGACTGAGCGACTAAACAACATCAAAAATGGAAGTAAAAACATTTTGCACAAGGTAAACATGGGGATAGGTAAGAGTTTACAAAAGTAGCTCTGCATACAGTGATGCTTATTAAATGGAACACTTTCCTCTTAGTTATATATGGTTAAATCTGACCAGAGGACTTAAAAACAATGATATCAAGTCATAAAAATCACTTACAATTTGGGTTGTATATTTTGTATGTATCTACATTTCTATACGGATTTATTGAGATGAAATTTGAGTCACCAAAAGCACTTGTAAAGTGCTACTCATTCTGAATCCCAAATGACCTCTATAATATTGAATTGCAAGAGCCATGCTTCAGTTTAGTTCAGTTCAGTTGCTCAGTCGTGTCCAACTCTTTGCGACCCCATGAACCGCAGCACATCAGGCCTCCCTGTCCATCTATAATATTGAATTGCAAGAGCCATGTTTAGTGATGGAAAACTCTGATTTCTAGACAATGGAATTTGCTTCTATTTCTAGATATTTGAAATGAAGCTTTGTAATTTAAAGAAACTAGCGCACTTTTGACTGATGTTTGGATTCAAAAGCACATTCCTTTTTATTTTTTTTAATTAAAGACAAAAGTATTTAATATTGATCTCAGAAAACTATTCTTAGTTAAAATTTATTATTGTCTATTTATATATTTCACTAAGAAGTTTACTGTAACTTATACAATGTTATATGTCAATTATATCTCAATAAAACTGGGGGCAAAGGATGTTTATTGTAGTTTTCAACTTGGTCAAACTCACTGTGTATGATTCTGATAGTGGTTTTCCATTTGTCTTCCAGCTATATATTCCTTTTACTACCTCATTAAAAACTACAATATTAAAATTAGTTCCTTGTCACAATTTTACTTCCTCATTTTGTCATTATGGTTAAACCAAACTTTTACCTCTAATTCATAATAAACATTTTCTTTTTTCTTCTCTCCTGGGGCCTAAGCTATTTTATTTCTCATTTAATTTGCAATATTGGCCTTCTCTTTCTCTGGAGATACAAACAACATTTTTTCAAGTGATTTGTGTAAAAATAATTTTGAGGCCTAGTTATGTTTTTTCTTTTCCAAATCTTTTTCTTCTGTATTCTCCTTCATGGGCATAAGCTCTATAAGGCAAGGCTTCTGTAGAGTAATGTTTTTCCCCAATAGAGTCAGATTTTTTATTTTTTTTACTCCTGCAGCAATTTATATGTTATTTATTATTTATTGTGTCTATGATTTATTAAATAAATTAAATGGTAAATAAATTGAAAGAAGAGAAACCTTTAAAATTTTTGCTTACACAAAGAAGGGACTGATTTAACTGTGTAATCAGCAAATAGTTTTGTGATTAATATAACATTATATGATTATACCCAAGCATCTCTTAAAAACCCACAATTTTGTGAGGTTTAAGAAATCCTATTAGTTATAGGAATAAAATTAGTTGCAATATAGAACTGTAATGTATCAAGAATGAAAACTAAAAAATAGGCATTAAAATAAGTTGTAAGAATCAGCCTGTAATTCACAGAAATGCAAAATGATTTTCTTGTTATATAACACAATCAGATTATTTTCAAGTATCTCTTTTCTTTAATAAAAGTTTCTTCCCTAGTTTTCAAATTTCATTTTATTTTGAAAGGCAGTGTGTGTGGGAAGAGAAATAGATTTTAACCCAATTAAGGAATGTTCTTAATGAAATTATATATTCTGGTAGAGAAACTGATTTAAAGTTTGTAATAATTTAACTTAAACCCTGACTTCAGTAAAAGGTATTTCTCTATAATTCCTAAGCACATATTAAATAAACTTTTAGTAAAGCAAGAAAAATCTGAATTTTTGCCCAATCTTATACTTTTCTTCTCTGTCTAGATTAATGTTTACCAAGACAAATCTTATATTTCTTATAGAACAGATAAACTGTAACCGCTGTGAATGTGCATTCTTTCTCTAATAAGACAATGGGATATCACACCTTCCCTCTGCACCCCTGCCTGCCCCAGCCAGGACCGGTTCACACCTACATGTTGGGTTGTGTTAACTTCGCCTCTGATTCCCAAAATAACACATGGTGTCTGTGCTTGTGGTGCAAGGCTTTGCTGTTTCCAAAAGGCCTGCATTTCCATGGAAACCAGACAGACAGAAAAGAAAGGATAAGTGCATGAAATCATTCTGTGCTTAGAAACAAAGCTGAACACAGACCAAGGGCCTCATCTGAATTCAGCCTGTGAGAACCAGGACCCACGGTGACCCTGGGCTGCCTAAGGAAAACCTGCTCCCCGCTGGCTTCAGCCCATGAGAAAATATCTCTTCTTCTCACTGGAGATGTTTAAAGGCTAGAAAGGCAGGATTTGAGATCCTAGAGCCCGGATTGTTTCTACCTTCTGCCACTTTTTGGTAACCCGAAGTTCACATTTCCATTCTGTAAAATACAAAATCTTTTTTTTTTAATTTTGTTTTATTTTTTAAATTAATTAATCTATTTTAATTGGAGGATAATTACAATATTGTGGTGGATTTTGCCATACATCGGCATGAATCAGCCACGTTTGCATGTGTCCTCCCATCCTGAACCCCCTTCCCACCTCCCTTTCCACCCCATCCCATCCCTCTGGGTTGTCCCAGAGCACTGGCTTTGAGTGCCCTACTTCATGCATCAAACTTGCACTGGTCATCAGTTTTACATATGGTAATATACATTTTCCAATGCTATTCTTTCAAATCATCCCACCCTCGCCTTCTCCCACAGAATCCATAAGTCTGTTCTTTACATCTGTGTCTCTTTTGCTGCCTTGCATACAGGATCATCATTACCATCTTCTGAGTGGCTTATCATCTCAAACAAATGTTCAGTGTTACTTAAATCTGAAAATCGAAGAACAATGCCTTGACATTTTTAAGAAATACTATGCTAAATGAAAGATGCTTGCTTACTGTAACTTAATCAAGCAATGGATATTTATCAAATGTCTACAGAAGACTTGTTATTGACAAGCAGGAAAATGTCTTTTAGTGAGAAACTAAACAACCATAAATCCAAGGAAAGAAAACTGTGCTCATGTCTACCCTCAGAGCTTCTTAGAGGAGTATGAAATTTTGATTTAACTGATATGAAACATGCTACTAAAACTATGTGTATATTATGGAATGTAAGTTGGTTCTATTTTTGTGTGTGTGTGTGTGTGAAAACCACCTAACCATTTGTCATTAAGATAGAAAAAAAGCTTACCATGATTTCACTAAATAACAGGGATTCCTGTTCTCATGTCCACCTGACCCCATATCCTAGCATTTTGGTCACTTCACCTGGATGATAAGACATAGAAGTTCCAGAGAAGAGACTGCAGATGTTGTTTCGGGTCATTCAGTTTAGGTTTTTCTCTTTAGCCACATCTGATGCTATAGTTAAAGGATTAGTTGAAAGCCAAATAAACTTATTAATCTGTGTGTGTGCAAGTAACTTATTCAAGTAACTTATTCTTTTCTGGTGTGGGACAATTATGAGTTTGACAGGGCTATTTTTGCCACCAGAATTTAGTTATTATAGCCATGTTAACCTAATTAAATAAGAAGGTCATTGAAATGAGATGGAACTAATTACAAACAGCCACGGAGGCTTTAAGTTACAGCCAATCAAATAATTTTTCTTTGCTTCCACACCATCTCTACATGGTTTTCCCCTAGCTTCTCACAGCGGAACACTCATAACCACTCCCAGTTTGATGCCTGATCTGAATTAATTTTTGCTCAAATGAAATCAAAGTTTTTAATATCCAGCAAGTAAAGGTCTCATATATGACATGAAGAGTCTCAACTCCAAAAAGGAAAAATCAAAGAAGACAAACTTGGTCCAGAGCAGTGGGTAATCTGGGAGATCCTCGTGTGTGTCACTCAATTTGAAATTTCCTCCAGTTTTCCTGGACTTGTGGAAGATTCTTATATATCAGAGGGTCCAGTAAACAATGAGAAGTGTGAAAGAACAGCACCCAATAAAGCTCAAAGAGTAAAGGATGGGTCCTGAGAAAGAAGAGAATAGCATAAATTGTAGTGGAGAGAATTCTACCCAATCTGTCATAGTGTTTTTGAAGTATGTTAGAGAGTAGAACCAAAGAGAAGAGTCACATATGACATTTCAGAGACTGGTACTGTAATGAAAAAAATAACCATATGCATATTGGACAGCGAGAGGGCAGAATGTATATCCATTTAAAGAACACCTGTAAGACATTTGAATAATCACAAATGATCAGAAAGTGAACATTTGAACCTGAGGTCTCTGAAATTCTCTGGGTACAGGAATTCAACCTTATTGTGTTTTCAACCTTATTGCGGTGATATGACATTATGAAGTACTTGCTGTTAATCCCTGTGAATTGTTAACTGTTTTGCAACCTGTTGCTCCCTGAGACAATTTCTAGAGAACAAAGCTATAAGATCATTGGATTTTAATTTTAATAAAGCTTAGCTCATGCACGAGGTTTCCCTGGTGGATTAGCTGGTAAAGAATCTGCCTGCAATGCAGGAGGCCCTGGTTCGAGTCCTAGCTAAGGAAGATCCACTGGAGAAACAATAAGCCCATTCCAGTATTCTTGGGCTTCCCTGGTGGCTCAGATGGTAAAGAATCCTCCTGTAATGCAGGAGACCTGGGTTAAATCCCTGAGTTGGGGAGATCCCCTGCAGGAAGGCATGCAACCCACTCCAGTATTCTTGCCTGGAGAATCCCCATGGACAAAGAAGCCTGGCAGGCTAACGTCCATGGGGTCACAAAGCATTGGATATGACTGGGTAACTAAGCATAGCACAGCGCACTCTAGCAAAGTAATGCTCAAAATTCTCCAAGCTAGGCTTCAACAGTACCTGAACTAAGAACTTCTAGATGTTCAAGCTGGATTTAGAAAAGGCAGAGGAACCAGAGGTCAAATTGCCAAATCCATTGCATCATAGAAAAAGCAAGAGAATTCTAGAAAAAGTCTACTTCTGCTTTATTTGCTACACTAAAACCTTTGACCTTGTGGATCACAAAAATTTTTGGAAAAATTTTAAATAGATGGGAATACCAGACCATCTTACCTGCCTCCTGGGAAATCTGTATGCAGGTCAAGAAGAAACAGATAGAATCAAATGTGAAACAATATACTGGTTCAAAATTGGGAAAGGAGTATGTCAAGGCTGTATGTAGTCATCCTGCTTGTTTAACTTATATGCAGAGTACATCACGTGAAATGCTGGGCTGGATGAAGCACAAGCTGCAATCAAGATTGCTGGAAGAAATATCAATAACCTCAGATATGTAGATGACACCACCCTATGGCAGAAAGCGAAGAAGACTGAAGAGCCTCTTGATGAAAGTGAAAGAGGAGAGTGAAAAAGTTGGCTTAAAACTCAACCTTCAGAAAACTAAAATAATGGCATCTGGCCCCATCACTTCACGGAAAATAGATGGGAAAACAATGGAAACAGTGACAAACTTTATTTTTTAGGCTCCAAAATCACTGCAGATGCTGACTGCAGCCATGAAATTAAAAAAACACTTGCTCCTTGGAAGAAAAATTACGACAAAACTAGATGGCATATTAAAAAGCAGAGACATTACTTTGCCAACAAATGTCCATCTAGTTAAGGCTATGGTTTTTCTAGTAGTTATGTATGGATGTAAGAGTTGGACTATAAAGGAAGCTTAGTGCCGAAGAATTGATGCTTTTGAACTGTGGTGTTGGACAAGACTCTTGAGAGTCCCTTGGCCAGCAAGGCGGTCAAAGCAGTCCATCCTAAAGGAAATCAGTCCTGAATACTCATTGGAAGGACTGATGATGAAGCTGAAGCTCCAATACTTTGGCTATCTGATGTGAAGGGCAGACTCATTGGAAAAGACCCTGATGCTAGGAAAGATTGAGGGCAGAAGGAGAAGGGGACGACAGAGAATAAGATGGTTGGATTCCAACACCAATTCAATGGACATGAGTTAGAGCAAGCTCTGGGAGTTGGTGAAGGATGGGGAGGCCTGGAGTGCTGCAGTCCATGGAGTCAGAAAGAGTTGACACGACTGAGCAACTGAACTGAGCTGAATGAACAGGAAGAATAAAGTCACCTTTTCCTGACAAGGACTCTGCCAATGAAAAGTTAAGGAATCTTTGTATGCAATAGCCCTCCCAGCTTCCTTTTTGCCTCTATAAAAGTGTTCTCCTTCCCTTGCTCTGAGGGGACTTAACATATAGTTAAGTCCAAGATTGAGGATTTTGAATGGCTATTCTTTGTTTATTCCCAATAAATCCACCTTTCCTGGAGAAATATCTGGCAGCCTATTTGTTCCAGGTCAACACTGATTATTTCTACCTACTCAATACAACATGACTTCTTAGGGTAGATGACCACCTTAACCCTAGAGGTTATATCACATCGTCAGACTCCAGCTCATTCTATGGCATTATATGCACCTTTAGGAATTTATACTGGTCTCTGGGGAAAAATAGACCAAGAGATGGAAAACCCAATTATATTGTGATCACCTGGAGTTGACTAGAGCTAATATTGTTTCTCCTTGTATGAACACAGTTGACTTATAGAAAAATAAGTTACATTATTTGAGTAAGTTTGTGATTTTGAAATTTTATGCTTGCTACTTATTATTTTATCTGTATTAGCCTACTTATTATTTTATCTGTATTAACAAGTTGCTTAATTTTGTCTTAGCTACTTGAATTTTCTGGGCTCTGATAATTTTTAAATAAATTATGCAAAATACCTTCACTAACTGAAGGCATACAGTGGACCTATATTTACTATATTTTATGTGATTTCTGAGGGAAAATATAATATTTTCAAAGTATAACATTAATGAGTATTTCAAAATTCTTAGCTTGAATTCTAAGTAAATTTAATGAAGCATTAATTGCATGTAGAAAACACACGTATGTCTCTTTTGGAATCATCCCAATACTATATCTTTTTTTTTTCTTTTGATAATAAGCAATCTGTTTCTCTAGATTTTAAAATGTGTTGATAAACATATACTATTTACTCATTTTTTCAGTCTTTCCCTCACTCATTCATGCACCTTTACAAATTAAAATTATTTAAGGAGAAACATTTTTGTCTCCTTAGGGTAAAGGAAAAAGACAAGATTCTCAAAAACACAGGTAGGATCACTGGATTAAGATATTTCATTTACAAGTGAGGTAATCAGATACCCCACATAATTCATACTATTTACCTTAAAAGTTTTAAATGTGTTTGAAAAATTGCAAGACTTTGTTTATTGTTTAAACTAAGTTGAATAATAAGAAACAAATTTTGGTAAAAATAATATACAGTGATTTTCTTGGGCGAATGTTATTTACTTTTTGATAACTTAAAAAAGATGTTTTGTCATCTTCCCTTTCTTTCACACTTCTTTATCCTGTACATAAAAATTATTTTTTTTACTTCAAAATAATTATAGGCTCACTGGAAACAGAAAAAATATAAAGAAGCCTTTTTTTTTTTTCTTTTTTGATTACAGTGGATGTGCAATGATTTCTTATAGCAGTCATCAGTGTTCATATATTGTCATCATCATCATCAGGAACATGTATTTTCCACCAAATTTGTTCCTGGAAAGATACAAGGGTACTGGAGAAGAGAATCTAGACCAAGAGGAAGAGTAATCCTTACAAATAGGTTTGACTCAAAAACCTTGCTTGGAAACTAGTATACTCATTTAAAAAAAGGCAAACTTAATTTTAATTAGTATAGCATATAATGGTAGAACATTTGATCTTCTAAACAGTGACAAAACTCAAAATTAATACTACAATTAAAGGAATTTTAAAGCATGTTTGAATTGCATCAACACACATGCACCTGTAGCAGTGCCCTGAGCATCACAGCAAGCATCTACATTACTGTTTTTATATTGATTAAGAACAGTATGTGAAGGTTCTCTATTTTCAAACAAGATTTTTTTTTTGGGGGGGGGGGGCGGATTCTTTTTTATTGGAATATAATTGCTTTACAATGTTCTGTAAGTTTCTGCTATACAATTAAGTGGAATCCAGTGTAAGGATACATGTCCACTCCCTCTTGGATCTCCCTCCGGCCCCCACCCCCATCCCACCTATCTAAGTCATTAAAAAGAATTATTCTGTAACACTAAGACTGTGATATTATTGATACAAAGCTTTTTTTCTAAACCATCTGTTCTTTATTGACAAAGCTATAAAAGTATCATAAACAGAAATTGGCTTTATCTTTACATAACTGCTCCCATAATTTAAAAACATGCCCCAAACTAAAGACATAGTAGCAGAATGTTCTAAAATAGATTTAAATACTTAACATAGTTTTAAAGAAGGAAAAAATCAATTAAATATTAAGGAATTAAAAAAAAATACTTGTCAATTTTATTGTCCAGTTTAAAAATGTAGATGTTTGCCCCAGGGTCATGACATAGTATTTTAAGTGATGGCTTCTAACAGCTCTATTTTTGACACATGCCAAATGTTATAAGTGTCTTCAGGCTTTAATAAGTGCAGTATTTCCTCTACATGGGAGCTATGTGGTATAAGAGGCACTAGAGTTGATCTTTGAAGTGCAAGTTTCATGACCTGGTCATGAGGTTGACCACTTAGATGTATGTCACCTTTCCCTTCCCGGCTAAACTGAAATACATCCACTTCTTTGGGTTACTTTGTCAGTTAAATAAGAATATATATTAGGACAATTATTCAATAGAATATTACTTAACAGTTTTATTAATCTATATATTTTGTTAATGTTTAAATATCCAATATATTTCTACTAATAAGTTATCCATGCCATATGTTTACCTGGTAGTTACTGAATAATTTAGCTAGTATATATTTTTATAAATACTTTTTAAGTTATTTTAGAATTTTTTCAAATGATTTGTTTTATTTTAATTTCTTTATAAACTTTTTTAAGCTTCTACTTTTTTTTTTTTTTTTTTTTGTATCAGAAGTTGTCTAACCTGGCTTGCTCTCAAAAACATGACTGCTTTGTCTCATTTTTTTCTTCATCTTTCTTGAGTTTGTTGTATATAAATTGCTAATTTTCAGGACCTGCCCTAAAGAAATTCTTTTTTTTTTTATTCTTAAAGCTATGTTTCCTTAAATTAAACTTCTTCAGAACTGGAAGAGATCATGAGGAAGGAAAAATGGTAGCATGCTTTGGTGATGATTTATATTCTGCAGTGTATCAACACAGTCAAGTTTCTTGTTCAACTAATCATACTGTTATATTAATATTAAAGTAAGAAATATCCAATTGTCTAATTTTAAATCTCACATCTTAATTTTGCATGGAAACTCAGGAAAATTCATTTTTCTTTCTCCTTATAAACAGAGATAACTTCTCCTTTTATGTTTATTGCTAAAGGAAGAACTGGGTTGTTCAGCAGATGTCACTAGAAGGCTGTTGCTCTGTCCTTTTATGTTCGTGTAGTCTTACTAGCAAAGCTGAAATACACATGTTTTCAGTTGCTTTAATGTTAGACATATTTTAATGTCTCAATTTTAAGTGAAAATAGAAGAGAAAAATAGATGTCTTCAAATAAAAATAATTATTTAAGATGAAGAAATACAATTAATACACTATCATAGTGGTATTTTTTAGATGGCATTAAATGTGTATTAATGTAATGCAAGTCCCAATTAAATGATCACAGAAACTTAAGCTGATCAACATTACTTAGTAAGCAGTGAAACATAGATTTAATGGCTTGTTCTCTGTCATGTTATTAAAGAAACCTCTGTTGACATATTTGCTATTTCCAAACTCTGTCATGAGAAAGAAAACATGACTTGTCTGTTGGGCTTTTTTAGGACAGGAAATTCATGGAAACAGTAAGTTGACTCTATGGTCCCTTATCTTCATAAAATTCTCCTTAGACTTTAACTTTTATATTGCTATCTCCACTTAACATTCCTTTTTAATTTTGTTAATCATCATTATCTTAGGTTTACATAAAGGTCCCAGTCAACAAGTTCTCTTGGGTGGTTTCAATCTTCTCATTTTAGTAATGTGAAACACATGTGCACTTCTTGGACTGTTCTTACAATTCTCCTTGGTTTGTCCTCCTAGACAAGGCATTCTCAGTTCTGGAGTTCTTTTATTCTTCTTCTTCTTCTTCCTTTTAATGTCTCTTTGTCATCTAGTTCCTGCACTGTGAGTGCAAATTGAATTGATTTATTTTTTCCATTAATAATGATAAAAGTAGCTGAGTGTTGGCTGTGTTCTAGCCTCATTCCACAGCTCAGGCAGCTACCACACTGCTGTTTGTTGTTTCATCGCTCAGTCATGTCTGTCTCTTTGCAACTCCATTGACTGCAGCACACCAGGCTTCCCTGTCCTTCACTGTCCCCCAGAATTTGTTCAGATTCATGTCCGTTGAGTTGATGATGCCATCCAGCGATCTCATCCTCTGTCTCCCCCTTCTTCTCCTGCCCTCAATCTTTCCCAGCATCAGGGATTTACCAATGATTCTACTCTTCACATCGAGTGGCCAAAGTATTGGAGCTTTAGCTTCAGCATCAGTCCTTCCAATGAATATTCTCAATCCTTTAGGACTGACAGGTTTGATCTCCTTGCAGTCCCAGGGACTCTCAAGAGTCTTCTCCAACACAACCCTTGGAAAACATCAATTTTTTGGCACTCAGCTTTCTTTATGTTCTAGCTCTCACTTCTATATATGCTACTGGAAAAACCATAGCTTTGACTATATGGGCCTTTGTCAGCAAAGTGATGTCTCTGCTTTTTAATATGTTGTCTAGGTTTGTCATAGCTTTCCTTCTAAGGAGCAAGTGTCCTTTAATTTCATCACTGCAGTCAGTATCTGCAATGATGTTGGAGCCCAAGAAAATAAAATCTGTCACTGCTTCACCTTTTTCCCCACACTCCTTTAAATGCCTTATTAGCCTGGGTAGGCCCACTGTGCTCATATCTTGGTATCACAGCACTGCATATATACTTACAAAATCACTCACACAAGGTCCAGTGCAAATACTCCTTGTCTGGATTCTTTTGTGAATAGCTCTGTCCCAGGATTCAAGATTACTATTACCCTGACACAGTTACTCTCAACAACTGCTTCCTAACGTCTCCAGGAAAAACAAAGAAGGAATGAAGGCAAGGTGGGCCAGAAATACGTCAAGATCTTGACCATCTAACTCAACACATCCTCTCATCATTCATTAGCCAGAAAATACCAAATATCTCTGCTTCAAGCAAGAGGACTGAGAAATGCAATACAAATTACATTTTCCCTCTTCATATTCCTAGATTTTTGTATTATAAAGCACACATTGAAAAAACAATAGTCAACTTCCCTCATGACACTTTAAAAACTATCCATTGTCCTACCCAAAGTACAAAATAATAGGTTTTATGCTTCCATTTGCTTTTGCTTTTTTCATGCTTCCATATGCTTTTGCACTAAGCGCGGCGGCGGCTGTGACCGGCGCAATAAGTGTGGCTGAGAGGAGCTACTCCACGTTCGAGATCAGGGGCAGAAGCCGGGAGGACCCCATGCCCGAAGGGCGGCGGCCAAGAGGAGCTACCCCACGTCCGAGGTCAGGGGCAGAAGCCGGGAGGACCCCATGCCCGAAAGTCGGCGGCCAAGAGGTGTTACCCCACATCAGAGGTCAGGGGCAGCAGCTGAGAGTGCCAGGCTGCGACGGCGCAGGAACGGCCTACAGGAGCTACCCCGCGTCCGAGGTCAGGGGCGGCGGCTGAGAAGAGATACCCTGGAAGGAGGTCAGGGGCCGCGGCCAGGAGGAGCTACCCTACGCCCCCACGCCCGAGGCCAGAGGCGGCAGCCGGGAGGACCAACCCGACATCCAAGGAGCAGTGGCTGCGCGGGCACAGGAGGGCCTAGAGGAGCTATCCCACGTTGAAGGTCAGGAAGGGCAGTGGTGAGGAGATACCCCTTGTCCAAGGTAAGGAGCAGCGGCTGCGTTTTGCTGGAGCAGCTGTGAAGAGCTACCCCACGCCCAAGTAAGAGAAACCCAAGTAAGATGGTAGGTGTTGCAAGAGGGCATCAGAGGGCAGACACACTGAAACCATACTCACAGAAAACTAGTCAATCTAATCACACTAGGACCACAGCCTTGTCTAATGCAATGAAACTAAACCATGCCAGTGGGGCAACCCAAAATGGGCAGGTCATGGTGGAGAGATATGACAGAATGTGGTCCACTGGAAAAGGGAATGGCAAACCACTTCAGTATTCTTGCCTTGAGAACCCCATGAACAGTATGAAAAGGCAAAATGATAGGACACTGAAAGAAGAAATCCCCAGGTCAGTAGGTGCCCAATATGCTACTGGAGATCAGTGGAGAAATAACTCCAGAAAGAAGGAAGGGATGGAGCCAAAGCAAAAGCAATACCCAGCTGTGCATGTGACTGGTGATAGAAGCAAGGTCCGATGCTATAAAGAGCAATATTGCATAGGAACCTGGAATGTCAGGTCCATGAATCAAGGCAAATTGGAAGTGGTCAAACAAGAGATGGCAAGAGTGAATGTCGACATTCTAGGAATCAGCGAACTAAAATGGACTGGAATGGGTGAATTTAACTCAGATGACCATTATATCTACTACTGCGGGCAGGAATCCCTCAGAAGAAATGGAGTAGCCATCATGGTCAACAAAAGAGTCTGAAATGCAGTACTTGGATACAATCTCAAAAATGACAGAATGATCTCTGTTCGTTTCCAAGGCAAACCATTCAATATCACAGTAATCCAAGTCTGTTCCCCAACCAGTAACGCTGAAAAAGCTGAAGTTGAACAGTTCTATGAAGACCTACAAGACCTTTTAGAACTAACACCATAAAAAGATGTCCTTTTCATTATAGGGGACTGGAATGCAAAAGTAGAGTCAAGAAACACCTGGAGTAACAGGCAAATTTAGCCTTGGAATATGGAATGAAGCAGGGCAAAGACTAATAGAGTTTTGCCAAGAAAATGCACTGGTCATAGCAAATACCCTCTTCCAACAACATGAGAGAAAACTCTACACATGGACATCACCAGATGGTCAACACCAAATCATATTGATTATATTCTTTGCAGCCAAAGATGGAGAAGCTCTATATGTCAGCAAAAACAAGACCAGGAGCTGACTGTGGCTCAGATCATGAACTCCTTATTACCAAATTCAGACTGAAATTGAAGAAAGTAGGGAAAACCACTAGACCATTCACGTGTGGCCTAAATCAAATCCCTTATGATTTTACAGTGGAAGTGAGAAATAGATTTAAGGGCCTAGATCTGATAGATAGACTGCCTGGTGAACTATGGACTGAGGTTCGTGACATTGTACAGGAGACAGGGATCAAGACCTTCCCCATGGAAAAGAAATGGAAAACAGCAAAATGGCTGTCTGGGGAGGCCTTACAAATAGCTGTGAAAAGAAGAGAAGCAAAAAGCAAAGGAGAAAAGGAAAGATATAAGCATCTGAATGCAGAGTTGCAAAGAATAGCAAGAGATAAGAAAGCCTTCTTCAGCAATCAATGCAAAGAAATAGAGGAAAACAACAGAATGGGAAAGACTAGAGATCTCTTCAAGAAAATTAGAGATACCACGGGAACATTTCATGTAAAGATGGGCTCGATAAAGGACAGAAATGGTATGGACCTAACAGAAGCAGAAAATATTAAGAAGAGGTGGCAAGAATACACAGAAGAACTGTAAAAAAAGATCTTCATGACCCAGAGAATCACGATGATGTGATCACTGACCTAGAGCCAGACATCCTGGAATGTGAAGTCAAGTGGGCCTTAGAAAGCATCACTATGAACAAAGCTAGTGGAAGTGATGGAATTCCAGTTGAGCTCTTTCAAAACCTGAAAGACGATGCGGTGAAAGTGCTGCACTCAATATGCCAGCAAATTTGGAAAACTCAGCAGTGGCCACAGGACTGGAAAAGGTCAGTTTTCATTCCAATCCCAAAGAAAGACAATGCTAAAGAATGCTCAAACTACCGCACAGTTGCACTCATCTCACACGCTGGTAAAGTAATGCTCAAAATTCTCCAAGCCAGGCTTCAGCAATATGTGAACCGTGAACTTCCTGATGTTCAAGGTGGTTTTAGAAAAGGCAGAGGAACCAGAGATCAAATTGCCAACATCTGCTGGATCATGGAAAAAGCAAGGGACTTCCAGAAAAGCATCTATTTCTGCTTTATTGACTATGCCAAAGCCTTTGACTGTGTGGATCACAATAAACTGTGGAAAATTCTGAAAGAGATGCGAATACCAGACCACCTGACCTACCTCTTGAGAAATCTGTATGCAGGTCAGGAAGCAACAGTTAGAAGTGAACATGGAGCAACAGACTGGTTCCAAATAGGAAAAGGAGTCTGTCAAGGCTGTATATTGTCACCCTGCTTATTTAACTTCTATGCAGAGTACATCATGAGAAACGCTGGACTGGAAGAAACACAAGCTGGAACCAAGATTGCCGGGAGAAATATCAATAACCTCAGATATGCAAATGACACCACCCTTATTGCAGAAAATGAAGAGGAACTCAAAAGCCTCTTGAAGAAAGTGAAAGTGGAGAGTGAAAAAGTTGGCTTAAAGCTCAACATTCAGAAAACTAGGATCATGGCATCTGGTCCCATCACTTCATGGGAAATAGATGGGGAAACAGTGTCAGACTTTATTTTTTGGGGGCTCCAAAATCACTACAGATGGTGACGGCAGCCATGAAATTAAAAGACACTTACTCCTTGGAAGGAAAGTTATGATCAACCTAGAGAGCATATTCAAAAGCAGAGACATTGCTTTGCCAACAAAGGTCCGTCTAGTCAAGGCTATGGTTTTTCCAGTGGTCATGTATGGATGTGAGAGTTGGACTGTGAAGAAGGCTGAGCACCAAAGAATTGATGCTTTTGAGGTGTGGTGTTGGAGAAGACTCTTGAGAGTCCCTTGGACTGCACGGAGATCCAACCAGTCCATTCTGAAGGAGATTAGCCCTGGGATTTTTTGGAGGGAATGATGCTAAAGCTGAAACTCTAGTACTTTGGCCACCTCATATGAAGAGTTGACTCATTGGAAAAGGCTGATGCTGGGAGGGATTGGGAGCAGGAGGAAAAGGGGACGACAGAGGATGAGATGGCTGGATGGCATCATCGACTCGATGGACATGAGTTTGAGTGAACTCCGGGAGTTGGTGATGGACAGGGAGGCCTGGCGTGCTGCGATTCATGGGGTCGCAAAGAGTCAGACATGACTGAGCGACTGAACTGAACTGAACTGATGCTTCCATTTGTAAGATTTTAAGATATAAACACTAGCATTATAGTTCAAACCTGCTAAAAAATGGAAGTTATCAAAATATATTGTAGAAAATTTAGTGTTACAATGCATTACTATAAAAGATTCCTTATCTATTAAATTTTCTATTAAATATATACTGAATTTATAATTGAAAAAATTCCTCTAGTAGACTGAGTAGTTGGTTTGGGTTTGAAATGTGATAATATGGTTACACTTGTACAGTCTATTATGACTATCATGCTGACCTCTCTGGGGACACAATTTTGTCAGCAATTATTTCTTATGGACATGAATTTCAGCAAACACCAGGAGATAGTGAAGGACAGATGAGCCTGATGTGCTGCAGTCTATAGGGTCCAGAGTCAGAAAGGACTTAATGACTGAAAAACAGCACAGTGCTTTTTTAAGTCATTCAGGCTTCTGTTGATCACACTGAGGCCCATTTTACTTCACTTTACCTCCTCTAGAATTTTATATATTTTTGTCTTTTTATTAGATTATTTATATCTACCAGAAATTGGCTGTACTATCATACTTCATTTTAAAATGATTTAAATTGCTAACGTTTCCCATAATAGAACACAAAATATATGCAGTGATGCTTGATGTCATTTAAATTAAATTATCAGCTTGATAGCCACATCAATAATGTAATTTTAAATTCTATTTGTTACTTGATAGAACTAAAAAAGCTGGGACATATATAACTTCATGGAAATTGTTTTACTTGATGTATATTTTAAAATACTTAATTCTGTGCATCTGTTTGAAATAAGTTTGACTATATATGCCTATGTATATGTGTGTGTATATGTTCCATGTGTGTATATATATATATATATATATATATATATATAGATCAGTTGCTCAGTCGTGTCGGACTCTGCGACTCCATGAATCACAGCACGCCAGGCCTCCCTGTCCATCACCAACTCCCGGAGTTCACTCAGACTCACATCCATCGAGTCAGTGATGCCGTCCAGCCATCTCATCCTCTGTCGTCCCCTTCTCCTCTTGCTCCCAATCCCTCCCAGCATCAGAGTCTTTTCCAATGAGTCAACCCTTCGCATGAGGTGGCCAAAGTACTGGAGTTTCAGCTTTAGCATCATTCCTTCCAAAGAAATCCCAGGGCTGATCTCCTTCAGAATGCACTGGTTGGATCTCCTTGCAGTCCAAGGGACTCTCAAGAGTCTTCTCCAACACCAGATTTCAAAAGCATCAATTCTTCGGTGCTCAGCCTTCTTCACAGTCCAACTCTCACATCCGTACATGACCACTGGAAAAACCAAACCTTGACTAGATGAACCTTTGTTGGCAAAGTAATGTCTCTACTTTTGAATATGCTGTCTAGGTTGGTCATAACTTTCCTTCCAAGGAGTGTCTTTTAATTTCATGGCTGCCGTCACCATCTGTAGTGATTTTGGGGCCCAGAAAAATAAAGTCTGACACTGTTTCCACTGTTTCCCCATCTATTTCCCATGAAGTGATGGGACCGGATGCCATGATCCTAGTTTTCTGAATGTTGAGCTTTAAGCCAACTTTTTCACTCTCCACTTTCACTTTCTTCAAGAGGCTTTTTAGTTCCTCTTCACTTTCTGCCATAAGGGTGGTGTCATTTGCATATCTGAGGTTATTGATATTTCTCCCGGCAATCTTGGTTCCAGCTTGTGTTTCTTCCAGTCCAGCGTTTCTCATGATGTACTCTGCATAGAAGTTAAATAAGCAGGGTGACAATATACAGCCTTGACAGACTCCTTTTCCTATTTGGAACCAGTCTGTTGTTCCATGTCCAGTTCTAACTGTTGCTTCCTGACCTGCATACAGATTTCTTAAGAGGCAAATCAGGTGGTCTGGTATTCACATCTCTTTCAGAATTTTCCACAGTTTATTGTGATCCACATAGTCAAAGGCTTTGGCATAGTCAATAAAGCAGAAATAGATGCTTTTCTGGAAGTCCCTTGCTTTTTCCATGATCCAGCAGATGTTGGCAATTTGATCTCTGGTTCCTCTGCCTTTTGTAAAACCACCTTGAACATCAGGAAGTTCACGGTTCACATATTGCTGAAGCCTGGCTTGGAGAATTCTCAGCATCACTTTATTAGCGTGTAAGATGAGTGCAATTGTGTGGTAGTTTGAGCATTCTTTGGCATTGCCATATATATATATATATATTTACAAATAATAAAGCAACAGCATCTGTTATTATTGTTTTCTCTCTACATGTCAAAGAAAGTAAGCACTTGTGGGGGACACTGCCTACTGTGTTTATGTACTATAAGAGAAATTGGCAAAAATATTCCTGTTTTCCCCCTAGTTCAGAAACATAAAACAATTTATAAACTATTATCGCTATGAAGAAAAATGAAGTGCTTTCCCTGTCTTGCTTTTAGCTGATCTTAGCTTAAGTGTATATCATATTGCTGATATTGAACAGAAGATATTTTCTTTTAACTGCTCTGACTTGGATAGTCTCCCAAAAGAAAAATGGAAAGAAAAGGCTTGTGATTTTCTATCCTGCACAAGTCTCCTCTGCTTACAGAAGCCTGCAAACCTGGTCCTGGCAATGGAGCAATGGTCATCATGCTCTCCTGAGGTCTTGTTGCTATGCAGGTGGGAAAATGGTGTGGCTCTCTCTTGCCTCTTCAGGAGAGTTAGACCCTCCCTCAGTTCATGGTGCAAATACATAATCATTTTTCTGAAGCAGACCGAGCCAGAGAGAAGAAACTGAGCTCTTTGAACTCAGTTCACATACTGTAAGTACATGTATCAAAAAGTACTTTTGGAATGTCTATCTTCAAAACTTCTACACAGATACAGATATAGATAGATAGTAGAGACACATATCTGATGACAAAGGAATCATTTAAATATTGATGTGCATCTTTACATATTTTCATATTTATTTTTTTTATGTCCCCAGCATCAGAGGGTCAATTTTTTCCCTAAATGCTTTTTAAAACATTTGTTTATTTTTTAATTGAAGGATAATTGCTTTACATAATTTTGTTGTTTTCTCAACAACAAAATTTTTTAACAAGAATCAGTCATCAGTATACATATATTTACTTTTAACAACTATTTTGGGCAACATAATTATGTCTGGTTAACTGATGAGAAGAACAAATATATACTCAAGATTAGAATTCATAAGTGGGAGAAATGGGATTTGAACCCAGGTCAGCAACTTCTCTACTATATACACTGAGTTATACTTTCAGGCGGTATGGTATTCATGGTGCTACTTTCTAAGGGCTTCTCAGGTGACACCTGAGAAGAGACACGGGTTCGATCCCCGGGTCAGAAAGATCCCCTAGAGTAGGAATGGCAACTTGCTCTAGTACTCTTGCCTGGAAAATTCCATGGACGGAGGAGGCTGAGGGGGCTACAATACATGGAGCTGCAAAGAGTCAGATGTGACTGAAAACACACACACACCTCCCATACACACTTTGTAAACTGAGAAGATTGAGAAGCCCTGGGGAGGAACTATATGCACTTAAGAAAAATATTATATTTCTGGAAGGATGCCTATTCACAGTGAATCACTCATAGGAAGACAAAATTCATACTTGATGGATACACTGATTCTTACATACTTTTCTCTAAAACAAAACACAAGAAGAAACTTTAAGAGTTATAACACTCCAGTGTCACTTCTGAAATTACTTCTTCCAGAGGTAATATATCTATAAAGTACAAAAATGCAATAGTATTTCTGCCTAGCAGAAATTGTTTTAGATTCTTGAAGCTAGTAAAAATATTTGACTTTGTACACTTAAATCTCTTTAGTTTTTGAAATAATCACCTCCAAAATTTGGATTTTTTTAACAAATGTATCCAAGGAACCCAACTATTACATTTTTATTTAACCTATTTGTGTTTTAATATATACATAGATAAATATGTATGTATTATCTTCCCTGGTGGCTCACCTGGTGGTTCAGTGGTAAAGAATTCACCTGCTAAGTAGGAGACAGAACTTGGATCTCTGGGTTGGGAAGATTTCCTGGAGAAGGAAATGGCAATGCACTCCAGTATTCTTCCCTGGGAAATCCCACAGACAGAGTGGCCTGGCATGCTATACTCCATGGGGTCACGATAGAGTATGACACAACTTAGGGACTAAACAACAACAACAGATAAGTATGTATTACATTTATAAAACTAAATAAATGATATTATACTTTTATTAATATGTTAGAGATCAGAAGATTAAATAAAACATATTATTCAGGGATCTTTCATCTTCTAAGGCATTTTAAAAATTATATTCTGTTTTTAATTGTGTTTCAATAAAGAAGGAATTTATATTATGTGCACTTCAACAGAAATTAACATATAGTAGATTAGCTGTGGGCAGGATCTATTAGCTTGGAGTTCTCAAATCTTTAGTAGAAGCTAGAAACTCAAGAAAGGAAACTTGTGGCCATCATAAGTCCATATCCTTGAAGTATAAGCGTGTTTATTTGTTCTAAACTAGAGTCAGAAAGATGAAAGGGCTAGTTTATGGAACATTTTCTATCTTCTTATTCTCACGGAATATGAGTTTATCTGTCATATATTTATTATTTTGTCCAGATAAATTGTGGCTCTAAGGAATTTATCATGGTAGTAGTTTTTAAAGCATATAGGGTCAAGTTATGTGATTTTGGAATATATCTCTAGAAATGCATTCAGGCCACCACATGTGTCAGAAATCTAGAGAGTCACTAGAGACTGGAGCCATATACCATTTTACAAAGTGAAAGAAATTTCTGCAGAGAGGCAGAGGCTTGAGCAAAAGAAATGCTTCTGCCAACAGAGGCAGTTTGGCAAAGTGATTCATTTCTCTCCAGGTATATCCAAATGAACTAAAGCCCCATAAAAGAGTGTATCATTCTTTATTTCTGTTTTCAAAGTGTTCAAATCTATGAACTGCTGAAGTAGTATCCTGGCTCTATTATGTGTGCATGCTAAGTCGCTTCCGTTGTGTCTGACTCTGTGACTCTGGACTGTAGCCCACCAGGCTTCTCTGTCTGTGGGATTCTCCAGGCAAAAATACTGGAGTGGATTGGCATTCCCTTCTCCAGGGAATCTTCCTGACCCAGGGATGGAATCCACATCTCTTATGTCTCCTGCATTGGCATGTAGGTTCTTTACCACTAACTCCACCTGGAAAGCCCTGGCTGTATGACAAATTATTACAAAACATATGTACTCCTTATATATTAGAACTTACATCATTAGTGTCCTCTTCCAAATAAGTCTGACCTACAATGCCTAATTAAAACATTTTTAAATTTTTTATATAGTTCATTTTAACAAAACATGAAAAGAATAACTATGTGTTTGGATATTATTCAGTTCAGTTCAGTTCAGTTGCTCAGTCATGTCTGATTCTTTGCGACTGCATGAATCGCAGCACACCAGGCCTCCCTGTCCATCACCAACTCCCGGAGTTCACTCAGACTCATGTCCATCGAGTCAGTGATGCCATCCAGTCATCTGATCCTCTGTCATCCCCTTCTCCACCTGCCCCCAATCCCTCCCAGCATCAGGGTCTTTTCCAATGAGCCAACTCTTTGCATGAGGTGGCCAAAGTACTGGAGTTTCAGCTTTAGCATCATTCCTTCCAAAGAAATCCCAGGGCTGATCTCCTTCAGAATGGACTGGTTGGATCTCCTTGCAGTCCAAGGGACTCTCAAGAGTCTTCTCCAACACCACAGTTCAAAAGCATCAATTCTTTGGCGCTCAGCCTTCTTTACAGTCCAACTCTCTCATCCATACATGACCACTGGAAAAACCATAGCCTTGACTAGACGGACCTTTGTTGGCAAAGTAATGTCTCTGCTTTTGAATATGCTATCTAGGTTGGTCATAACTTTCCTTCCAAGGAGTAAGCGTCTTTTAATTTCATGGCTGAAATCACCATCTGCAGTGATTTTGGAGCCCTAAAAAATGAAGTCTGACACTGTTTCCACTGTTTCCCCTTCTATTTCCCATGAAGTGATGGGACCAGATGCAATGATCTTTGTTTTCTGAATGTTGAGCTTTAAGCCAACTTTTTCACTCTCCTCTTTCACTTTCATCAAGAGGCTTTTTAGTTCCTCTTCACTTTCTGCCATAAGGGTGGTGTCATTTGCATATCTGAGGTTATTGGTATTTCTCCTGGCAATCTTGATTCCAGCTTGTGCTTCTTCCAGCCCAGCGTTTCTCATAATGTACTCTGCATAGAAGTTAAATAAGCAGGGTGACAATATACAGCATTGACGTACTCCTTTTCCTATTTGGAACCAGTCTGTTGTTACATGTCCAGAACTAACTGTTGCTTCCTGCCCTGCATACAGATTTCTCAAGAGGCAGGTCAGATGGTCTGGTATTCCCATCTCTTTCAAAATTTTCCACAGTTTATTGTGATCCATTCTGAAGGAGATCAGCCCTGGGATTTCTTTGAAAGGAATGATGCTAAAGGTGAATCTCCAGTACTTTGGCCACCTCATGCGAAGAGCTGACTCATTGGAAAAGACTCTGATGCTGAGAGGGATTGGGGGCAGGAGGAGAAGGGGACGACAGAGGATGAGATGGCTGGATGGCATCACTGACTCAATGGACGTGAGTCTGAGTGAACTCCGGGAGTTGGTGATGGACAGGGAGGCCTGGTGTGCTGCGATTCATGGGATCGCAAAGAGTCGGACACGACTGAGCGACTGATCTGATCTGATCTGATCAGAATTTTCCACAGTTTATTGTGATCCACACAGTCAAAGGCTTTGGCATAGTCAATAAAGCAGAAACAGATGCTTTTCTGGAACTCTCTTACTTTTTCCATGATCCAGCGGATGTTGGCAATTTGGTCTCTGGTTCCTCTGCTTTTTCTAAACCTAATGCTCTGTGAATGGAGATTTGAAACCTTAATTTAAAAGAATATGTCCTATGTAATTCTCATTAAAACACTGAAGTTTGATAATAATTGATATTTTTTCCTTTTTCTTACTTGATGAAGCCTAGTGTAGCATGTTTTTTTTGCACTGGATGGCAAATTAAAAACAACAACCACCACCACACACCCAAAAAAAAAAAAAAACACTGAATTTTAAGAGCCTCTAGCTTATCCTATCTAGTAAGGTTGAAAAATATTTCATGTAACATTGGGAAAATGTTTCATGTATAAATATGTATATATAGCGTATCACACTTTATGAGATATACATTTGTAAGTACTTTTTATCAATGATCAGGTTATATATCACTTGAATGAACATACCATAAAATATCATTATCATTTTAGGTCCATACATAACAATCAAATAAATAATTATGCTTTCTATAAATTTAACTCAATGTAAAGCTAATTTAAAATTTCAGAGATAGTTATTTCAAGTTTGAATTATTTGTAAAATTACCTTAATGTCTATTTCAAGGACTGATTTAATCCTTATGAAATGAATTTCAATTAATATTTATTGAATAGATGAATAGAACAGAATTGAACATTATATTTTGCGTTTTAACATGTTAAGCCAAAATATTTCCATGTGTTTCTATTAAAAGTTAATTGTAAGTACTTCATTCTATTCCATAGTAAATTTATTTGTTGTTCATTGAACTGTTTGAATGTCTGCCATTGGAGTTTTTACTAGGAGGACTATTGTTTAACATTTCATACTGAATTAGCATAAGTCTCTGATAAAGAATATTAACTTTCCTCTCTTTATTCAATTTTTGGATTTTAAAAGGCTTAATGTTTACTTAGGAAAGTATCTCTCAACTTCCAGATGAAGTGTTTCTGCCTAGACCACTAGGATTTGCCACAAGGATGAGAGATTCATGGTTGCTGGTAAAAAGTTTTTATGACTGAAGTGATGCTTGCAAACCTCAAAAACAAGAGCCCACTTTTGAATGTGGAATTGGATCTCGTTATCCAAAGTGAATTGGATCCATGTGCCTGTCAACTGAGGAAAATATAGAAAATGCAATCAGATTGGAAAAGGGTCAGATTGGAAAGATTGCATTTGATTGTGGCAGCAGGAATAAACTCTTTGCAGCTTTCCCAAAGGCAAATGATCTGCACTTGAGGACAGTTGCTTTATGCACTAGGATTCTTATCTGTGGTGCTATTTAAATGAGTGGGCATGGTTATCCGCAGAGTTCCTCTGAAAAAATTTCAGTTAGTTACCTGTGGCTCAGAGAGCTGACTTTGAAAGACAACGTGCTTAAGAAATTACATCTCAATGTTGAATTCTATGAGAAAAAATATTTTGACTTCTCTCTGTCCTTGCAGCATTATTTTCAAACTATTTTCCAGACACAGCCATTTATCTACCTGAGCAGCAGATTGCTCAAATAATTATCATTCATAATGTAGCCACAGGGTCTTTTAATCTTTTAATTGACTACTCTAGGAATTGTATATACATCAAAGGGTAACATTACAGGAAATAAAAATGCCTCTTAACATAGAGATTGCATTTAAAAGATTGTTTTTCTTTTTCTTCCTCCAGTACTTTCTCATTCTGACATCTAAAATTGCTTTTCTCCAACCTGTCGACAGGTTCACGTACAACATAGTTAAATGACTTTCCTGGCATTTGAGGAACCGATGAAGTTCAGTTTGCAATGAATTATAACATTAAAGAAAAAATAAGTACAGCCAAGATCCCCACATTCCACGGTTTTGCTGGATTTTTTTTTTTTCCAAAATAAAGATGAGTCTCTAAAGGTCCCAAATAAAATGGAAATAGAGGGGAAAAGATTTTTCTCTTTGCTTTTATTCTGTGAACCTGTGAAATCATAAATGAAGTTTATAGAATTATTACATGGTTACAGTGCTTCACACTTCCTTCTTTATTTATTTATTTTTTTTCCCCAGGAGAAGCCTTGACACAGCTGAATAGTCAAACCATTTCTGCTTTTCATGAACTTTCTGAGGAGTAAAAAATGGTACTCTTCTACAAATGTGAGTTATCTTAAAAAAGTTAATTCTGAAATTAATTTTGGTATCTGAATGAGTGAATAACTGAATCACAAGATTTTAAATCTTCAGTTCAGTTCAGTTCAGTTTAGTTGCTCAGTCCTATCTGACTCTTTGTGACCCCATGGACTGCAGCACACCAGGCTTCCCTGTCCATCACCAAGTCCTGTAGCTTGCTCAAATTCATGTCCATAGAGTCGGTGATGCCATCCAACCATCTTATCCTCTGTCTTCCCCTTCTCCTCCTGCCTTCAATCTTTCTCAGCTTCAGGGTCTTTTCCAATGAGTCAGTTCTTCGCATCAGGTGGCCAAAATTTTGGAGTTTAAACTTTAGCCTCAGTCCTTCCAATGAATATTCAGGACTGATTTCCTTTAGGATGGACTGGTTGGATTTCCTTGCAGTCCAAAGGACTCTCTAGAGTCTTCTCCAACACCACAGTTCAAAAGCATCAATTCTTCGATGCTCAGCTTCCTTTGTAGTCCAACTCTCACATCCATACCGGACTACTGGAAAGGCCATAGCTTTGACTAGACAGACCTTTGTTGGCAAAGTAATATATCTGCTTTTTAAATATGCTAAGTTGGCCATAGCTTTTCTTCCAAGGAACAAGCGTCTTTTAATTTCATGGCTGCAGTCACCATCTTCAGTGATTTTGGAGCCCCCTCAAAAATAGTCTCTCACTGTTTCCATTGTTTCCCCGTCTATTTGCCATGAACTGTTGGGACCAAATGAATGATATTAGTTTTCTGAATGTTGAGCTTTAAGCCAACTTTTCCACTCTCCTCTTCCACTTTCTCCAAAAAGCTCTTTAGTTCCTCTTCACTTTCTAACATAAGGGTGGTGTCACCTGCATATCTGAGGTTATTGATATTTCTCCCGGCAATCATGTGCTTCAGCTTCAATTCCAACTTGTGCTTCATCCAGTCCAGCGTTTCTCATGATGTACTCTGCGTAAAAGTTAGATAAGCAGGGTGACAATATACAGCTTTGACATACTCCTCTCCCAATTTGGAACCAGTCTGTTGTTCCATGCCTTGTTCTAACTGTTGCTTCTTGACCTGCATACAGATTTCTCAGGAGGCATGTCAGGTGGCCTGATATTCCCATCTCTTATAGAATTTTCCACAATTTAAATCTTAACCTGTGGGAAACAATGTTCATAGAATTGTTTAGTATCCACTTTATATATATATAAAGTATATATATATAAAGTATATGTATATATATATACTTTATACATAAAGTATATATATATATAATATATATTGTATTATATATGTATATATATGTATATATGTATTATATATATGTATATATGTATACATATATATAGTATACACTTTATATATATATAAAATATATATATTTTTATATATATATAAAGTATATGTATATATATACTTTATATATAAAGTATATATATATATAATATATATATAATTGTTTAGTATCCACTTTATTTATATATATATAAAGTGGATACTAAACAATTATATTATATAATATATATTGTATTATATATATGTATATATGTATAATATATATGTATTATATATATGTATATATATAACAATATATATGTAATATATATTGTATTATATTATTATAATATACAATTATAATCATTATATATTATATATAATACATTGTATATATAATATAAAGTGGATACTAAACAATTATATATATATTATATAATATATATTATTTATATTATTATAATATAGAATATATAATATAATTATAATATATAATATAATATATATTATATTATATACATAAATATAGTATCCAGTTTATATTAAATAACCACAAGTATGATGGTCATGCTACATTTTAGATTTGTTGTTACACAACAAGACAGAAATAAATTGAATTCCAGGTAGTGGCTAGTTTATTTGTATTTGGTAATGATAATTCTTTGACAGTAACAGTTAGATTTCACCAGTTATTTTTGATCCATTATCATCATATTACATTCAATAGAAAAATTAATTTCTCCCTCTAATCTTATAAAATTTAAGATGATAGATATAACATATTTATGTAACTGGTAGAAAATATGTTGATGAGGACAGACTTTTTTAGAGACTGAAAATCAAGATTTATATGACAGAAAGTTTTTCACCAAATATGTTGTTGTTGTGTGCTGGTCGTTCAGTTGTGTCTGACTCTTTGTGACCCCGTGGACTGCAGCCCACCAGGCTTCTCTGTCTATGGGATTCTACAGGCAAGAATAATGGAGTGTTTAGCTTTATCCTTCTCCAGGGATCTTTCCGACCCAGGGATGTAACACAGGTCTCCCACATTGGAGGCAGATTCTTTGCTGTTTGATTATAACTCCATAAAATTCTGCTTTCTTTTAGTCTATGGCCACTCATTTTATTTGCTTTTATGTCATGATTTTGGTTGGAATTTTAAAATTAGAATAGCAATACCAGAAACAAACATCAATAGTTTGATTTGGGACTAGGGTGAAGAATAACATTTGTTTATTTATTTTGCCCCCTGGAATATTGTTACATAAAATTTCAAAAATAGCCTTTATAAAAAAAGTTATAAGATTAAAATATATATATATATAATTTTATTTTCAAGTCACTGACTCTTCAGTTCAAAGCACCAGCTTTGAGGTTTAATCAAAGGAGTATAGCCTTTGACTTATCTTTGAAGAAACTGTAGTGAAGTACACTATAAAAACACTTCCTCAGTGTCAACACTGAAACTTTAAAGGTGAGAAGTTCGAGTGGAAATGCTCAGTAGCCTAAAATAAAACTAACTCATAGTTTTAACTATTGACTATAGGCTAGTGAGATAATGTTTCTTTCTTACTCTTCTTTCACCTAAACTTATCTTAATCTCCGCATTTAGCAGACATGTAATCAAGTGTTTGTTGAATGAATGTTGAATACAACAGATCAAGTATTCATTAAAAAGCCATCACCAAGTGACGCTTTACATGGTACATTATGCAATACAGAATCAGGCCGATTTGCCTTCAAACAGGATGACATTCTCAGCATGATAGTAGGCAAAACCATTGGCATCATTTGCTAGCAAACATTCATAACAAGAGTGTTATTTTAAATCACAGACATGTTGTGAATAATCACAGTCCAACAGATAAAATCATATTTAGAATATTGAAGTTTATTGTCTATTATGCCACAGAGAAATCAAAGAGAAGTTTACTTTTGTAAGAAAAATGTCATATATTTATTTTTACAACATTTTAAAGAATCTCATTCCAGAAAGGATTTGAGGTGAAAAATCTCTGTGATTAAGGGTACAAAGACTCTGATGATGGGAAAGATTGAGGGCAGGAAGAGAAGGGGGCAACAGAGGATGAGATGATTGGATGGCATCACTGACTCAATGAACATGAGTTTGAGCAAACTCCAGGAGATGGTGAAGGACAGGGAAGCCTGGTTTGCTGTAATCCATGAGGTCACAGAGAGTCAGACACGACTTAATGACTGAACAACAAGGGTAGAGTTTGAACATGTACAGTGAAAGATGAATACTCATTTAACCAACACCACAAGAAAAAAAATAGACTATTTCCATTATCCAAGAAAGTTTGTTCATGCTGCTTTCTAGAAAGCCCTCCAATCCAAGCAAACATTGCTCTAGTTTTGTTCATAGATTAATCGGGTTGGCACTAGGCTCATGTCTACAGCTTTGTTTCTTGGTTCTTTCATTCAGTGTAATTTTGATTTTTTTTCCTTTGGTACTATAGCTGCATAATAAATTACCCCAGTGTAAACTGCATTAAATGAGTACAATGTTTATTGTACTCATGAATTCTGTATATGAATCAAAAAGGCCAGTTAAGGTGTCTTAACTCTACTTTGTGATTTCCATAGCCTCAGATGGAAGTTTTGAAGGTAGGGATCTCAAATCGTTTGACATCACTTAGAGGTCTCGTGGTTGAGGTTAACTGTCAGCTAGGATCCTCAGTTTCTCTCCCTGCAGTTTTCTGTATGTTGTCTCTTTTTGTGTGCCGGTATAGATTTTCTTATATCACCTGAGTTCCCAAGATGGTTTTCTCATGCTTAGACTGCAGTTATGGGTTCTTGGGAAGAAGACCACAGAGATTAAGTGCCATTCTCCCCGGTGGCTTAGATGGTAAAGCGTCTACCTGCAATGCGGGAGACCCGGGTTCCATCCCTGGGTTGGGAAGATACCCTGGAGAAGGAAATGGCAACCCACTCCAATACTCTTGCCTAGAAAATTCCATGGATGGAGGAGCCTGGTGGGCTACAGTCCATGGAGTCACGAAGAGTCAGACACAACTGAGTGACTTCACAACACATTCTCAACATGACTTACCAGTGATGATGTTAAATTTTGGCCAGCTGCCTGAATTAATGTCTACTAGATTTTTCCATTGAAAACTTTATTTTCTTCCTTTCCTATATTCTACCTTGTGAAAGTAAAAGTCACTCAGTCTTGTCCAACTCTTTGTGATCCCGTGGACTATACAGTCCATGGAATTCTCCAGGCTAGAATACTGGAGTGGGTAGCCTTTCCCTTCTCCAGGTTATCTTCCCAACCCAGGGATCAAATCCAGGTCTCCTGCATTGTGGGCGGACTCTTTACTGGCTGAACCACAAGGAAAGCCTAAGAATACTGTAGTGGGAAGCCTATCCCTTCTCCAGCAGATCTTCCCGACCCAGAAATTGAACCGGGATCTCCTACTATTTGATGCAAGACACTAAACTTATCCCACAATCTAGAGGGTGGGAATTAAGCTTTATCTTTGAGGAGGGAGTATTTCCACAATTAATTTGGAATTCTTCAGATTTCCCTCTTCTATATTTATTCAGTCTTTTATTGATATCAGTAGATACTCATGAATTTCATTTCATACTGTGCTAATGATTCTGTTGCTCAGAATTCTTAGCCATTTAAAGCTCTTTTAAGTTGACTACTCTAGTGTCCCTTTGACATATCCACACCCTTTTGTTTTTTAACTACTTTCTTATTTGCTGTCATTACAAGATACTCCATTCTCAGCTGGTATATCCCCTAGAACCAGCCACTTTTCTAAGGATCCCTGATTTCTTTCATTGGAGAATAGTGTTAGAATCCAATAGCCTGGCTGAGTTTGCTTATTGCTACCGGGGTGTCATTATTTCTACACTCTCTCAGCAGTCAAAGTTAAGAAATATATGTGTTTATATTGACATATATATATATATATATATATATATATATATACACATACATACATACACACACACCCACATTTATTTATTTCTGTGTCCTTTGGACAGCAAGATGATCAAACCAGTCAATCCTAAAGCAAATCAATCCTGAATATTCATTGGAAGGACTGATGCTGAAGCTGAAGCTCCAATACTTTGGCCACCTGATGTGAAGAGCCAACTCATTGGAAAAGATCCTGATACTGGGAAAGATTGATAGCAGGAGGAGAAGGGGATAACAATGGATTAGATGTTTGGATAGCATCACTGACTCAGTGGACATAAGTTTGAGCATCTGGCAGATGATGAAGGACAGGGAAACTGGCGTGCTGCAGTCTATGGGGTCACAGAGTCAGACATGACTGAGCAACTGAACAGCAACAAAGCTATCTGTATGTATATTAAGGGGGGCATGAATTTATATTGATTTCTTCAGCTATAATAAATTCCCACATGGTTTATACTGTCTGTCCTCACTGACTGATTTGTAATCCAGGTGGTGCTACTGATAAAGAATCTACCCACCGATGCAGGAGATGCAGGAGATATGTTTGATACCTGGGTCAAGAAGATCCCCTGGAGGAGGAAATGGGAACCCACTCCAATGTTCTTGCCTAGAGAATCCCATGGACAGAAGAGCCTGGCGGTCTACAGTCCATGGGGTCTTAAAGAGTTGGACATAACTGAGCACAGCATAGCAGCACAGTCCAACAGTAAGAAAACTGGCTCTTACCATCTTTCCTACATTTACATATATGTTCAATCTCAATATCCATATACAGCAGTTTCATAATTTCTTTTACCCACATACCTATGAGAAATAACTTTACCAACTAAAGTGAATATCCATATAACTGTTTTCTTTTGGCCTAGATTTTCTAGCCAAAAGATCATTATCCAAAGTTATTTTAGGTAACACTACCCTCCCCATCACCTTTCAGTAAGATTACATTGCACATTAAAAAAAAATTATTTATTTTAATTGGAGGCTAATTACTTTACAATATTGCAGTGGTTTTTGCCATACATTGACATGAATCAGCCATGGGTGTACATGTGTTCCCCATCCTGATCCCTCCTCCCACCTCCCTCCCTATCCCATCCCTCAGGGTTGTCCCAGTGCACCAGCCCTGAGCACCCTGTCTCATGCATCGAACCTGGACTGGTGATCTGTTTCACATATGATAATATACACGTTTCAATGCTATTTTCTCAAATCATCCCACCCTCATCTTCTCCCAAAGAGTCCAAAAGACTGTTCTATACATCTGTGTCTCTTTTGCTCTCTCACATATAGAGTCATCATTACCATCTTTCTAAATTCCATATATATGCGTTAGTATACTGTATTGGTGTTTTTCTTTCTGGCTTACTTCACTCTGTATAATAGGCTCCAGTTTCATCCACCTCATTAGAACTGATTCAAATGCATTCTTTTTAATGGCTGAGTAATATTCCGTTGTGCAAATGTACCACAGCTTTCTTATCTATTCATCTGCTGATGGACATCTAGGTTGCTTCCATGCCCTGGCTATTATAAACAGTGCTGCAATGAACATTGGGGTACACATGTCTCCTTCAATTCTGGTTTCCTTGGTGTGTATGCCCAGCAGTAGGATTGCTGGGTCATATGGCAGTTCTATTTCCAGTTTTTTTTTAAGTTGCACATTTTTAATAGAGTAGAATATTTTTGGTTTCAGTTTGGATTTCATTCTGGATCCTAAACCTCCTAATAATTATTACTTTTTAAAATTTTCATAGGTTAAATTTCACCTGTTGTGTTGTGAAGTTCTGTGAGTTTCAACAGAGACACTGCTACCACTGTATTATCCTGAATAGTCTCTCCAATTGAAAATACCTCCTGTGCCTCACCTGGTCATACAGCTCATCGAAAACACCTCTGGTGACCACTGGTCTCTTTCCTGTTCCTATAGTTAGTTCTGCCTTTTCTAGACGGTATCACTAATGAAACCATAGAGTATGTAGCTTTTATGGGTCTGTGTTTTTTCACTCAGAAAAATGCATTTAGGTCTCCTCCAAATGGTTACATGAATTATAGCTTGTTCTTTTTCATCGCTGACTAGTATTCCATTTAAATGTGTACCCCAATTTGTTTATCTGTTTGCTAATTGGAGGCCATGTTGGTTGTTTTTAGGTTTTGGTGATTGTGCATAAAGTTGCTTTGTGTGCCAGTTTTTGTGTGGATACAGATTTTAAAGACAGTTGAACCTAAGAGTGAAACTTCTGGATTGTGTGCTAATTCTGCATTTGATTCTGTAAGAAACCACCATAACTGTGGCAAAAAGACTGCCATAGTGCCTTGCAACCAGCGGTGCCTGAGACCTGTTGTTGCTCCAGATTCTCATCAGTGTTTGGTATTTACAAATTTTGTTAGGTATGTAGTGTCTATTTCTGGTTTTAATATACATATTCCTAATGATATATTATGTTGTGAAAGTGAAAAGTGAAAGTTGCTCAGTTTCATCTGACTCTTTGGGACCCCATGGACTGCAGCTCACCAGGCTCCTCTGTCCTTGTAATTCTCCAGGCAAGAATACTGGTGTGGGTTGCTGTTTCCTTTTCCAGGGGCTCTCCCCAACCAAGGGATTGAACCAGGGTCTCCTGCATTGCAGGCAGATTCTTTACCAGCTGAGCTATGCTTACTTCTCATCTGTGTATTTTCTTTAAGATTCTGTGAAGTTCTTTTGCATATTTAATATTTGTTTTAATTTTTTTCTTACCTTATTGAATTTTAAGACATCTTTATATATTATAGATAGAGGTCATTCATCAGATATATAATTTGTAAATATTTAGTTCCAGTCTGTCACTGGCCTTTTCATTCTCTTAATAGCATCTTTCACAGAGCAAAGTTTTATTAACATATACAATGAATTGCAATTTATCTTTTTCTTCCCCCAATGGAGAATGCTTCTGGTAGTGTACTCCTCATGAAACTCAAAATTACACAGATATTCCCATACATTTTCTTCTAGAAATTTTACAGTCTTGCATTTTAAGTTATTTATATTTTCCATCTTGAGTTAGTCTTGTATAAGGCGGGAGGTATGTGTTTAAATTCTTTTTATAAAATTTATGTCTAACCACTCAGGTAGCTTTGTTAAGAAGACTATTCTTTCCCCACTGAATTTCCATTCAGTTCAGTTCAGTTCATTTCAGTAGCTCAGTTGTGCCCGACTCTTTGCGACCCCATGAATCGCAGCACACCAGGCCTCCCTGTCCATCACCAACTCCCAGAGTTTATTCAAACTCATGTGCATCCAGTCGGTGATGCCATCCAGCCATCTCATCCTCTGTTGTCCCCTTCTCCTCCTGCCCCCAATCCCTCCCAGCATCAGGGTCTTTTCCAGTGAGTCAAATCTTCGCATGAGGTGGCCAAAGTACTGGAGTTTCAGCTTTAGTATCAGTCCCTCCAATGAACACCCAGGACTAATCTCCTTTAGGATGGACTGGTTGGATCTCCTTGCAGTCCAAGGGACTCTCAAGAGTCTTCTCTAACACCACAGTTCAAAAGCATCAATTATTCGGTGCTCAGTTTTCTTCACAGTCCAACTCTCAGATCCATACATGACCACTGGAAAAAACATAGCCTTGACTAGATGGACCTTTGTTGGCAAAGTAATGTCTCTGCTTTTTAATTAAGATTCTCAAAACCCAGTTTACTACACTTGTGTCAGTGTATTCTATACTCCCTATCATGTTCAATTTGTCTTTGTGTTTACCCTTTTACTGATATTCTAGATTAATATAATTTTCTAGTAATACTTGAAATTAGATAATGTAAGTCGTCCATAAAATTAAAAAATGTTCTGAGTATTTTACTTTCTTTGACTTTAAGTTTATTTATACCTATAAAATGATTGCTGCAATTTATTGCTTTTATGTTGAATATACAGATATAATTATCTTTGTTAGCTGGACAGAGGTTTATCATGAATTAAAAAATATTGAGTCTTTTCCATGAACTTGGATTACTTCTCCATTTACTGAAAGTTCATTTGTTTCATTTATCAGGCTTTGGTAATTTTCTGCAAATAAGGCATGCTCATATTTTGTTAAGCTTATATCTAAGTTCTTCTCCCCCTTTTTTTTGTTAAATTTATTTTTTATTGAAGGATAATTGCTTTACAGACTTTTGTTGTTTTCTGTCAAATCTCAACATGAATCAGCCATAGGTATACATAGATCCCTTTAAATTCTTCTCCTTTTTCATGTGGCCCCAAAAGTGTTAGTCCCTTAATTGTGTCTGACTCTCTGTGACCCCATTGAGTGTAGCCTGCCAGGCTCCTCTGTCCCTGGAATTCTCTAGGCAAGAATACTGGAGTGGGTTACCATTCTCTTCTCCTGGGGATCTTCCCAACCCAAGAAGATGGTACAATTGGTAAAATAGAAAAGTCAGCCTATGACACTTTTGGTGTCTGCCTGGGAATATCCACCTCTTGTTATCTCTTGTTATTATTTAGAAAACTGAAAAATTTCATCATGAATGATGATTTCATCAACCTTCTAGACTGAATTTTACCTTATCCCCACAAAGACAAATGTTATGTTACAGCTTATGACAACAACAACAGTAATAAATGCAACACAGTGGCACAAATACTTTGGAATAACTTTAAAATTTCAAGAGAGAGAGAGAGAGAAATCCTAGTTATAAATATTGCTGAGAAACCAAAGTCAATTAGCGGGGAGAGGAATGTAGGTGGCAAGTTGCCAAAAGCATAAATCTGTAAAGTGAGAAAAATTTCTAAGAGTAATTAGAAAATAAATTTCTTTGTAAATCAAGTACTCAAATTTTAGAAAGAAGAGTCTGATTTATTTTCCCTGAGGGAAATGGCTTTTCACTTGCATTCAATACTGTAAATATATAAAATATCATGCACAGATGACTTGCTCTCTGGATGAGGGTGTTCACATTTCCTCATTGTCTTTCTGAGTAGGAGAAATACACCCTCCTTGGGCAGAAAGCTGTATGGCAAATGTGCTCAAAAGGCTGATGACTGCAGTTGAGAAGAGCCTCAGAAGTGGGAACCTGGTATATTGTCTCAAGTCATTCACATTTAAATGACCTGAAAACTAGAGCTTTCAGTTATTCTTTTAGCTCAGGAGAGAACTTCCCTGGTGGTGCAGTGGATAAGAAACCTCTTGCCAATGCTGGAGACATGAGTTCCATCCCTGCGCTGGGAAGATCCCACATACTCTGGAGCAACTAAGCTCATGAACCACAATTACTGAGCCTGCGCTCTAGAGCCCACGTGCTGCAACTACTGAAGCCCACACACCACGAGCCCGTGCTCCACAACAGGAGGCATCGCAGTGAGAAGCCCATGTACTGCAATAAAGAGTAGCCCTCGCTCACCGCAACTAGAGAAAGCCCACGCAAAGCAACGAAGACCAAGCACAGCCAAAAATAAACAAAATTTTATAAAAGAATTAATAAGAGAAAACAGAAAGTTGCAAGAAGACTCATATCTTTTAGTACTATTATTGCATGACCCATCATATGAGCTTTTAAAATATGTTTTAAACAATCTTGAGTGGAAGTTGCTACAGGCAACAAAATTTTCAGTTACTGCCCTGGATTTTATGCACTTAATAGTCATGGCTAATGTGTACCAACAGTAGGATAATCAACTGTCTCCATCACCTGTGACTGAGAAAGAACCTAGTCATGGGGCTTCCAATGCTACAAATGAGAAAGTCACAAGCCAACTGGGACAACTCGTCACTCCAACTGGCACTTACCATGTCCAAGGTACTTAACGCATCTCTCCACATTTAATACACTCATAAACCATGTGCAGTGTCCATGAGGATTGTAACCATGCAGTGGGAATTCAGGGGCTACATTCTTTCTCATGTTGGCACATAACTTCGTAACTTTGGAGTTTGGGTAGAGATAAATGGGAAGAACAGAGCACTCATTTGTGTTAGCTGCCTGGACTATTGCTATTCTATTTTTCATCCAAAATGAATCAAAGGAAGCAAAACAGGTGGCAAGGGCAAAATACACAAGGGTGTTAGACTAGGTGTGCTTCATATAGATGGATTGAGTTTATCCCAAGCAGGGTTCTCTGGGAAGCAGCTGTCTGTGATAGATATTAGTGGGCAGAGAATTGTCTGAGAGTTAATACTAGTGGGCAGAAAAGCAAGGAAAGAGGAGAAGACCCTGGGAAAGGTTAGGCTGACATGTAGTTCAGACAATCCCCAGCTGACCTCATAGACACTGTGAAGCTGAAATAGTCAACAGTAGTAGGCTATGATGGAACGAGGGTCCAGAAATGAGTCACCTGTGAAATTAGAACGATGACTTCCATGAGACTAATATGCATAGTGTAGATTAATTAGTCACTTGACATAGAGTGATGCAGTTAGAGAAGGAGAAATAAAACAGGATTGCCTGCTGAAAAAGCCCTCAAGAGCTTGGGGAATAAGAGCGCATTTCTGAAGGCATATCTGTGCAGCACATCATAGAATCTTTACTGGTGTAAACAGAACCAAGACTTCCTATAGAGATTAATTTCCCTCAGAACCAGTGAAATCTCAAATAATATAATTAAAGATTAAAGGGTCTATAGCATTCTTTTTTTGGTATCCCCTTCGCTTAGGAAGCTGCTTGATTTTATAAAAATGCTAGTGAATGATGAATTAATTAATGATTTGACTTCCTATTTTTACCTCCAAAATTTAAACTTATAGACAAAAATAATGTCTCTGATGTAACATATACTCAGGCCAGAAATTCCATCAAAGCATGAGTAAACTTGCCATATATGGAAGGGGCTGTGTTTTAGTACCACATGCACTCTTCCTAGATCATAGAGCTTTGATGGTTCTTCATGATCAAAGTTTTCAAATGCCACGTATCTTCAAAGGAGTTGTCATATCTCTGGGTTTGAGTAGAGAGGTCATTCACATCCAGTCACTGGCTCTGTCCCTGAATTCCAAGCTTTCAGAACAGTGACTCTGTTAATGCTGTTAATTGCGAAAGCAGTTTACAACCAAAACACAAGAAAATGAAAATATGTGCTATGAATTTTGGTCACATGCTGTCATTGGCCCAATGTTATGAAAACAAAGGTTACCAAAGATAGGCCAAGTATGCAGCATCACTGAAGATCTCCCAAACTGCTTCACTACATATTCACTATTTTGAAACATGTTGTTGCATGTTATTTTCTACCAAATGTTTTATTATTGAACAGTAATGCCATGTGAAGTAAAATAGTTTTCTCATATTATTTCAGAAAAAAGACAATGCTTCATGAGATAGAATGGTAAAGATGTTTGCATATATATAAGGAATACCAGTTATATATTTTCATAATAATATCTGACCTTTAAAATGAGTGATATATCACATTACAATTTATAGTCTATGAACTTCTTTGTGTTTTCTGCCAGGCTTTAAATGAAGGTGTAGACAAGGGTATATTTTTTCTTTGTTTTTCGTATGGAGTCACTGAATAGTTTCACATTTGTCAATGTGAATATAATAAATCTATTATGTATTTTTATCTTGTTTTGATTTTTTCTCAATTTATGTAAAATAAGTAACTTCCTAGCTCATTATCCTTTGCCTTCCCTATCTCTTATGCATAGATTCTCTGGAAATACAGATCCCATTCATGTTTTTTTTTTCCCTTTAAATATTTAATATTTAACAAGTAATAAAATGTAGCTAAGATGTATATATTTCTTAGCAAAGATAACCCCGTTAATTTTTTCCTCTGATTTCCTTATTTCAATTAAATTTAAAATAATGGATTTAGGAACTCAATGGATTTATTTAATTGTCAAAGAAATTCTAGAGTAAAACTGATGTATGCTGTTGAAATCAAGCTTTGAAAGGACAATTTATCAGAGGTATTTAGACAGAACTCTAGATCTATTTATTTTTTGAGCAAGTCCATGATAAATTTCTAAGGTAACCTGGCAAGTTTATGTTCTTAATTTTTTCTGTATTCAAATGCTCCACTATTTTTTTTTACATAACATGTACTACAGCAAATGTCTCTGTTTGTACCTAAAATATTATTTCTTTCATGCAATACTTTCATTCATCTTTAACTTGATCTCTTATGATTCTGAAATTTTATGCTTTTTAATAAATTGTGCAAGCTTCACACACAAGCTTGCACAGTGTGGCTCAGATAGTAAAGAATCTGCCTGCAACACAGGAGACTTGAGTTTGATCTTTAGCTCTGGAAGATCCCCTGAAGAAGGGAATGTCTACCACTCCAGTATTCCTGCCTGGAGAATTCCATGGACAGATGAGCCTGGCAGTCTACAGTCCATGGCATGGCAAAGAGTTGTGCCATTGAGCAACTAATACTTTTCACTCTTAGTGGATAAGAAGTAAGTGTCCAGTTGGTCTTGACCCAATCAAAAAATGGGCCAAAGAACTAAATAGACATTTCTCCAAAGAAGACATACAGATGGCTAACAAACACATGAAAAGATGCTCAACATCACTCATTATCAGAGAAATGCAAATCAAAACCACTATAAGGTACCATTTCACGCCAGTCAGAATGGCTGCGATCCAAAACTCTACAAATAATAAATGCTGGAGAGGGTGTGGAGAAAAGGGAACCCTCTTACACTGTTGGTGGGAATGCAAACTAGTACAGCCACTATGGAGAACAGTGTGGAGATTCCTTAAAAAACTGGAAATAGCACTGCCTTATGATCCAGCAATCCCACTGCTGGGCATACACACTGAGGAAACCAGAAGGGAAAGAGACACGTGTACCCCAATGTTCATCGCAGCACTGTTTATAATAGCCAGGACATGGAAGCAACATAGATGCCCATCAGCAGGTGAATGGATAAGAAAGCTGTGGTACATATACACAATGGAGTATTACTCAGCCATAAAAAAGAATACATTTGAATCAGTTCTAATGAGATGGATGAAACTGGAACCTATTATACAGAGTGAAGTAAGCCAGAAAGAAAAACACCAATACAGTATACTAACACATATATATGGAATTTAGAAAGATGGTAACAATAACCTGGTGTACGAGACAGCAAAAGAGACACTGAAGTATAGATCAGTCTTATAGACTCTATGGGAGAGGGAGAGGGTGGGGAGATTTGGGAGAATGGCATTGAAACATGTATAATATCATGTATGAAATGAGTCGCCAGTCCAGGTTCAATGCACGATACTGGATGCTTGGGGCTGGTGCACTGGGACGACCCAGAGGGAGGGTATGGGGAGGGAGGAGGGAGGAGGGTTCAGGATGGGGAACACAGGTATACCTGTGGCGGATTCATTTTGATATTTGGCAAAACTAATACAATATTGTAAAGTTTAAAAATAAAATAAAATAAAATAAAATTGAAAAAAAAAAAAAAAGCTTGTTTGGGTTTTTCCGTAACATCTGACTTGCAATGGCTTATTCTTTCTACATGAAAATAAATGTGAGTCTGACATGAGGTATGAGTTTTAAAGTTATAATAATTAGATACAGAGAGGTAAAATATGCTGTGTGCATTTTGACCTGCCTCTTGAGAAACCTGTATGCAGGTCAGGAAGCAACAGTTAGAATTAGACATGGAACAACAGACTGGTTCCAAATAGGAAAAGGAATACATCAAGGCTGTATATTGTCACCCTGCTTATTTAATTTCTATGCAGAGTATATCATGAGAAACACTGGGCTGGAAGAAGCACAAGCTGGAATCAAGATTGACGGGAGAAATATCAATAACCTCAGATATGCAAATGACACCACCCTTATGGCAGAAATTGAAGAGGAACTAAAAAGCCTCTTGATGAAAGTAAAAGAGGAGAGTGATAAAGTTGGCTTAAAGCTCAACATTCAGAAAATGAAGATCATAGCATCTAGTCCCATCACCTGATGGGAAATAGATGGGGAAACAATGTCAAACTTTATTTTTGGGGGCTCCAAAATAACTGCAGATGGTGACTGCAGCCATGAAAATAAAAGACGCTTACTCCTTGGAAGGAAAGTTATGACCAACCTAGATAGCATATTAAAAAGCAGAGACATTACTCTGTCAACAAAGGTCAGTCTAGTTAAGGCTATGATTTTTCTAGTGGCCATGTATGGATGTGAGAGTTGGACTATAAAAAAAGCTGAGTATCAAAGAATTGATGCTTTTGAACTGTGGTGTTGGAGAAGACTCTTGAGAGTCCCTTGGACTGCAAGGAGATCCAACCAGTCCATCACAAAGGAGATCAGTCCTGGGTATTCATTGGTAGGACTGATGTTGAAGCTGAAACTCCGATACTCTGGCCACATGATGCGAAGAGCTGACTCACTGGAAAAGACCCTGATGCTGGGAAAGATTGAGGGCAGGAGGAGAAGGGGACTACAGAGGATGAAATGGTTGCGTGGCATCACCAACTCAATGGACATGGGTTTGGGTGGACTCTGGGAGTTGGTGATGGACAGGGAGGCCTGCTGTGCTGCAGTTCATGGTGTTGCATAGTTGGACATGACTGAGTGACTGGATTGAAGACTGAAGATTTCATGTGGTCAGAGTGACAGCAGTAGGAGTGTGATTGGTAAATATATTCATGTTTTATTTTTACGTGATTATAATAGCTGTTGTGTTTTGTTTTGTGTTGTTTTGAAATGGACAGAAAAACAAAAGCAACTTAACTTTTATTTTAAAAAGCTGGCGTATTGTAAATTCTGCCCTTAACTACTATGACAAATCAATGCATTCTTACATACTTTACCTAAACTCTACTTAGCAGAAAGTCAGAAGTTTATGTTGCTATCAAGATGGAGAATATTTTAAAACCTTAGGTCTACTGAAGAATCTTAACTTACTTTTGGTAAAATTTATAGTTAGCTGTACAAGTATTATTTGAAAGAAAAGCCAGGATCTTTATGTTACTCCAAATCTCTATCTTGGGTATGTAATATATTTTCTTAAGATCACAAATAATTTTCACACATATTATTTCATTTGCTGTTGGATTTTATTAAATTGAATCCTTTTTATCATTCTCTCTATAGACATCATAAAAGCTGTCTCTATGTTTTTGTTTTATTGAATAGAAACAAACATATTCTCTTTTCATTATAGATATTGCTACTGAAAAATCTACTCCTCCATATCAGTCATCTCACATTTTACTGATTTTATGATATTCTGCAGTGAAAGTAATTTAATAAAGACTAATTTCTCTCTGACCTTAAAAAAAATAACATTTAGTGAGTATTTATGCTTTGAAATATTTTGTCTTATTGACTATCCATCATCCTAGAGGTCTTGCCAGGTGGTGCTAGTTGTAGAGTCCACCTGCCAATGCAGGAGACTCAGATTCTGTCCCTGGGATGGTAAGATCACCTGAAGAAGGAAATGACAACCCAACCCTGGATTCTTGCCTGGAAAATTACATGAACAGAGGAGACTGGTGGGCTACAGTCGATGTGTGGCAAAGAGTCAGACGTGGCTTAGCAACTGAACATGCACACAATCTGAGACAGGAAAGTTTTTACTTTGTTAAGATCGTATAGCTGGGAGAGACACTGAATGATTCAGATACAAAATTAGAATAATAACCTGTGAAAAAAATAAGTGTATTATATACTTGGAACTAGTTTAACATTATAGAATTAATCTTACAGAAATATATATTAAAGAGTTGTGAATGTCTCTATCAAGTGTAATTCCTAAGAGTATTCTCTTTAAGCACATCTGTGTGGGAGGTGTTTCATGTTTTATAAACTGCCTTCCATGTTTCCCCTTCTGTATTGGCAGACAGCCTGAAGCTCCTCATAACCAACCTGACTTTTATTTCCTTTATTAACAATTTTGGCTTTGTTATCTGTTTGTCAGGTGATATTTTCCTTTTTTTAAAAAAAGTTTGATAGTTTTGTGAAAACATTTCTAAATTTTTATAATTATGGCATGATTTTCCTAAACACATAATTTTTCATTATAAATGCATAAGTTCAAATATATCTTTTAATCAAGAAAGTTTATGTTAGCTACAGAAGTTAGTATGTGTTGTTCCCATGGCTTCTGTTGTCTTTGTGTTGTCCTCATGTTGGGTTTTCTGGGGTTACCTTCCACATCCTTTGCTTGCTCTCAAACCTGTTTAAATCTCTATTCACTTGCAATACTTTCAGTTTAATTTCCTTTCACCATCACACAATAAATATTTTTATTTTCTTTCTAAATGATTTCTATGGAAGTCTAGTTATTTCTCTTTATCATTTTCCTTTTTTGTGTGTTTTCCTTCTTATCTAATCATTCATACCTGAGTGTCTTTAATTCTGATTATACTCTTCTTTCACATCTTTGTTTGAATTTTGATATTTTAGCTTATTTGGAGATAATACATTTTTGTTTCTCATGTTTTGTGACTATGTCTTTCTGCTGTTGCTGCCGCTGCTAAGTTGCTTCATTCCTGTCCGACTTTGTGCGACCCCATAGATGGCAGCTCACCAGGCTCCCACCTCCCTGGGATTCTCCAGGCAAGAACATTGGAGTGGGTTGCCATTTCCTTCTCCAATGCATGAAAGTGAAAATTGAAAGTGAAGTTGCTCAGTCGTGTCCGACTCTTCACGACCCCATGGACTGCAGCCCACCAGGCTTCTCCATCCATGGGATTTTCCAGGCAAGAGTACTGGAGTGGGATGCCATTGCCTTCTCCGCATGTCTTTCTACCATCTTCTTTATTGCTTTTAACCTGGCTGCCCTGGGTCTCAGGTGTGGCATATGGGACCTTTTAGTTGTGGAAGGCAGGATCTTTAGCTGTGGCATGAGAACACTCAGTTGCAGCACATGGGATCAAGTTCTCTGACCAAAGGTCACACCTAGGCTACCTGTGTTTGGAGCATGGAGTCTTAGCCTTGAACCACCAGGGAAGCACCTTTAATATCTTCACATTTGTTTGCTGAGATCTCATTCAACTAATTTTTCCATTTTTTTTTTCCTCATTCATCTTTGGGTGAGTCTCAAATAAATTTATGACTATCCCATATTTGAGTGCAGCAGTGCCTGCATGGGACCTTTTGAAGGAGGTTGCCATTATCTTTATTACCTTCGCCATAATTTGGCCTCAGATCAAAAAAACAGGGAGGGAATAAGGTCCTGCCCATTAACAGAAAAGTGCATTAAAGATTTACTGAGCATGGCCCCAGGGACGACAGAGGATGTGATGGCTAGATGGCATCACCGACCCAATGGACATGAGTTTGGGTAAACTCCGGGAGTTGGTGATGGATAGGGAGGCCTGGCATGGTGCAGTTCATGGGGCCACAAAGAGTTGGACATGACTGAGCAACTGAACTGAACTGAGCATGGCCCTGTCCATCAGAACAAGACCCAGTTTCCACCTCAGTCTCTCCCATCAGGAAGCTTTCATAAGCCTCTTATCCTTCTCCATCAGAGGGCAGACAGAATGAAAACTACAGTAACAGAAAACTAACTAATCTGATCACATGGACCACAGCCTTGTCTAACTCAATGAAAATATGAGCCATGCCATGTGGGGCCACCCAACACAGATGGATAATAGTGGACAATTCTGACAAAATGTGGTCCACTGGAGAAGGGAATGATAAACCACTTCAGTATTCTTGCCTTGAGGATCCCATGAACAGTATGAAAAGGCAAAAAGATAGGACACTGAAAGAGGAACTCCCCAGGTCAGTGGGTGCCCAATATGCTACTGGAAATCAGTGTAGAAATAACTGCAGAAAAAATGAGGAGATGGAGCCAAAGCAAAAACAACACCGAGTTGTGGATGTGACTGGTGATGGAAGTAAAGTCCCATGCTGTAAAGAGCAATATTGCATAGGAACCTGGAGTGTTAGGTCCATGAATCAAGGCAAATTGGAAGTGGTCAAACAGGAGATAGCAAGAGTGAACGTTGACATTCTAGGAATCAGAGAACTTAAATGGACTGGAATGGGTGAATTTAATACAGATGACCATTATATCTACTATTGTGGGCAAGAATCCCTTGGAAGAAATGGAGTATCCATAATAGCAAACAAAAGAGTCCAACATTCAGTACTTGGATGTGATCTCAAAAACAACAGAATGATCTCAGTTCATTTCCAAGACAAACCATTCAATATCACAATAATCCAAGTTGATGCTCTGACCAGTAATGATGCAGAAGCTGAAGTTGAACAATTCTATGAAGACCTACAAGACCTTGTAGAACTAACACCCCCAAAAGATGTCATTTTCATTGTAGGGTGATGGAATGCAAAAGTAGGAAGTCAAGAGAAACCTGGAGTAACAGGCAAATTTGGCCTTGGAGTACAAAATGAAGCAGGTCAAAGGCTAATAGAGTTTTGCCAAGAGAACACACTGGTCATAGCAAACACCCTCGTCCAGAAACATAAGGGAAGTCTCTACACATGGACATCACCAGATGGTAAATACTGAAATCAGATTTATTATATTTGCAACTAAAGATGGAGATGCTCTATGCAGTCAACAACAACAAAAAAGACTGAGAGCTGACTGTGGCTCAGACCATGAACTCCTTATTGCCAAATTCAGACTGAAATTGAAGAAAGTAGGGAAAACCACTAGACCATTCAGGCATGACCTAAATCAAATCCCTTATGATTATACAGTTGAAGTGACAAATAGATTCAAGAGATTAGATCTGATAGACAGAGTGCCTGGAAGACTATGGACGGAGGTTAATGACATTGTACAGGAGGCAGTGATCAAGACCATTTCCAAGAAAAAGAAATGTGAAAAGGTAAAATGGTTGTCTGAGGAGGCCTTACAAATAGATAAGAAAAGAAAAGATGTGAAAGGCAAAGGAGAAAAGGAAAGATATACCCATTTGAGTGCAGAATTCCAAAGAATAGCAAGATGAGATAAGAAAGCCTTCCTTAGTAATCAGTGCAAAGAAATAGAGGAGAAAAATAGAATGGGAAAGATTAGAGATGTCTTCAAGAAAATTAGAGATACCAAGGAAATATTTCATGTAAAGATGGGCACAATAAAGGGCAGAAATGGTATGGACCTAACAGAAGCAGACGATATTAAGAAGAGGTGGCAAGAATACACACAAGGACTATACAAAAAAGTTCTTCACGACCCAGATAATCACAATGGTGTGATCACTCACCTAGAGCCAGGCATCGTAGAATGCAAAGTCAAGTGGGCCTCAGGAAGCATCACTACGAACAAAGCTAGTGAAGGTGAGGGAATTCCAGTTGAGCTATTTTAAATCCTAAAAGATGATGCTGTGAAAGTGCTGCACTCAATATGCTAGCAAATTTGTAAAACTCAGCAGTGGCCAAAAGACTGGAAAAGGTCAGTTTTCATTCCAATCCCAAAGAAAGGCAATGCCAAATGATGTTCAAACTACTGCACAATTGCACTCATCTCACACACTAGCAAAGTAATACTCAAAATTCTCCAAGCCAGGCTTCAATAGTACATGAACTGTGAACTTCCAGATGTTCAAGCTGGATTTAGAAAAGGGAGAAGAGCCAGATACCAAATTGCCAACATCTGTTCAATCATTCAAAATGCAAGAGAATTCCAGAAAAAGCATCTGCTTCTGCTTTATTGACTATACCAAAGCCTTTGACTGTGCATCACAAAAAACTCCAGATAATTCTTCAAGATATGGGAATAGCAGACAACCTTACCTGCCCTTTGAGAAATCTGTATGCAGGTCAGGAAGCAACAGTTAGAGCTGGACATGGAACAACAGACTGGTTACAAATCAGGAAAGGAGTACATCAAAGCTGTATATTGTCACCCTGCTTATTTGACTTATATGCAGAGTGCATCATGTGAAATGCCAGGCTGGATGAAGCACATTGGGAATCAAAATTTCTGGGAGAAATATCAATAATCTCAGATATGCAGATCTCACCACCCTCATGGCAGAAAGAGAAGAAGAACTAAAGAGTCTCTTGATGAAAGTGAAAGGGGAGAGTGAAAAAGCTGGTTTAAAACTCAACATTCAGAAAACTAAGATCATGGCATCTGGCCCCATTACTTCATAGCAAACATATGGGTAAACAGTGGAAACAGTGAGAGACTTTATTTTTGGGGCTCCAAAATCACTACAAATGTTGACTGCAGCCATGAAATTAAAAGACACTTGCTCCTTGGAAGAAAAGCTATGACCCATCTAGACAGTATACTAAAAAGCAGAGACATCGCATTACCAACAAAGGTTCATCTAGTCAAAGCTATGACTTTTCCAGTATTCATGAGAGTCCAACTCAGAGAGTTGGACTATAAAGATGGCTGAGCACTGAAGAATTGATGCTTTTGACCTGTGGTATTGAACAAGACTCTTGAGAGTCCCTTGGAATGCAAGAGATCCAAGTAATCTGTTCTAAAGTGAATTAGTCCTGAATATTCATTGGAATGACTGATGTTGAAGCTGAAGCTCTGGTACTTTGGCCACCTGATGCAAATAACTGACTCCTTGGAAAAGACCTTGATGCAGGGAAAGTTTGAAGGCCAGAGGAGAAGGGGATGATAGAGGATGGGATGCTTGAATGCATCACCGACTTGATAGACATAAGTTTGAGTAAGGTCCAGGAGCTGGTGATGGACATGGAAGCCTGGTGTGCTGCAGTTCATGGGGTCACAAAGAGTTGGACATGACTGAGCAACTGAACTGAACTGGACGTGTTTGAATACAATGGCTTTTGTGCACAATTTACAGGGAATCTTCTAACAGTGGACTGGGGAGTGGACAAGGAAACATTTTCTAGTTTCATGATTGTATGCTTGTCTATTTTGTTATCATAAAATTTTTTTTAATGTGCCTCTATTCTCTAACACCTTCCTTTCTATTTGTTTCCTGTCATATAGTTGAGACTTCTCTTACTTTTGCCCCTCATTTTCCTTTCCTTCATATTTGTGAGTCTCCTCCCAGTGGTTTCTTCTCCTAAGAAGAACAGCTTGGGCTGCCTACTCTCATGAGTTATTTCCTCTTAAGCCACACCAGCACTATTAGACCTTCTCCAATCCCACAGCCTGTGTTGAACTCTTCCCAAAGTCAACTCTCATCCTCAAGTCGTTCCACCAGATTTCTATTAATACTAAGGACCACGACTTCTCTTATGGTAGGGATTTCAAGTTTCTTGGATCTGTGATTTCACTGTCTTCTGTTTCAACCCACAGAGTTGCTCACATCGTGTCAGCCTGGTTGCTAGAGTGGCCCAGCTTCTTGGATTTTTATGTTTATGGGGTACTTTTTGGAGATGTTATCTGGGGATTTTCAGCTTTGCCACTATAGCTGCTCATTTGCTTTGTCCTTTTATGAGAGATTGAGATTGAAAAACTACCTTGGCATTGTGATCTTGTTTTCATTCTTCCATCCACTCATTCCATAGTAAATGTAAAGCAATGTAAAGACTTCTTTAAAGGGAGGAAGGGTCTCACTGCTATGTGGGTATAGATATGGATGCACATACATATAGGTATACATATGTGTATGCATATACAGCCTATTTAGAGACAGTCATTCTGTGCTTACAAATATCGTTCCATCCAAAAGTTTTTCATTGTATAACTTTAAGAGCTACTTTTTTTTTTTCGTCTTTCATGTCTCTTTCGCTCAATGGAAGCCCCCTTGAAGCAGTTAAAAAACACTAAGCAGAAAGCCTCACCCTAAATCAGATCTTTACCTTAAGTCACATTATTTACCTAAAAAGTTCTACTAGGCCTCTGTTGTTAGAGTTTTTTGAAATTCAGTCCTTCACAGATTGGAATCTAAAAGCATTCAGTTTTTCATTTAAAAATCCTCTAATACCTGGACACTTTTTTCTTTAGTTTACAATAACAATCAAACAATTATTTCATGGGCTCATTTATTCTCACAATCTTTGTAGTTACTGTAGGTAAGAGTCTTACCAAATACTTGAGATTCACCTAAATTTTAATCTCTGGAACTTGTTTCCTTGTTAGTCTTCACATTGTAAGATTTTTTCCTAGTTGCAGTATCTTTAAAGATACTTACTTCCATACAGAACAGAAGAAAGTAGGTTTTATGGAAGTAGAAAATCACACCTTGAATATGAATGGCTTAATTATTTCATAAATGATTTTATTTATTAAGATATATGTTTTTATTCCTTTCACTCTGTGATAAAAGAGAATAAGTCCTTGCCTACATCTCTCCTCCAGGTGGTGCTCTAAGATCTGAGTTTCTTGCATGGTATACGCAATCATGACTGCTGAAACAAGTAGCTTCTTCCTTTATATGGCAGGGCAAGAGAGGAGTGTATCCTTTTATTAGGGCTGCAGTCAATTGGCAATATTTCAATTATGTGACTTGAAACCAAATTGTAAAAGAAGCTTGGCAATGTAGTTTTCCTTTATGGTCAGAAAGGTACTAGAGCATGGAGAACCTATGTTATCTATATAAAGGTAGTAAGCCGGGGTTGACATATATACACTATTGACACGATGTGTAAAATGGATAACTAATGAGAATGCACTGCACAGCTCAGGGAACTCAGTGCTCTGTGATGCCTTAAATGGGAAGGAAATGCACACTGGAGGGAATATATGTACACGCATAGCTGATTCACTTTGCTGTACAGTAGAAATTAACACAACATTGTAAAGCACCGATACTCCAATAATTTTTTAAAAATTGGCAGAAGATCTGTCCTTTTTTCATAATGTAGTCAACCCATATTTTTAGGACATTCCAAACACATGAAATACTTTCTCTTATCTTCCTTTGTAATTTAATAAGACATTTTACCCAAGTCATCTCAAAAGGTCTCTTAATACTAGTTTAAAAAATAAAGATCGAATGTTATAATTGAACCCAGGATATCCAGAAAAAAACTTAAATTGAGGACAAGAACAGTAGATGATGAAAGAAATTAAAGCTGTGGGGTATGTAATGATTTTTCCATGTAACTTACATGAGGAGGCAATAACATGTTCAGAATAAAATCTAAAAATTCCAAATGTGATGGAAGCCATAAGTAAACTAAAAACTTAGCATCAAACTAGTAATGGAATTTAAATTTTAGTGAATATGTACCTAAAAGAAACTTTAATTTCTTAAAAATAAGGCTCATAGCAGAGAAAGATGACATATAAGAGGCAAACTATATATATGTACAGATTTTAAGTTTATCTTATATCTTTATCAATGTATAAAATTATATTCACTGAACCATTTTTAAATGATAAAAAGCAATATTTCAATGACAGAAATTATATCTCTAGGAGTTACAATGTAGAATTTGTAATGAATTAAGAAAACAGAATCAGGGAAGTATACTAATATTTTCAGAACAGAAAACTTAAGATAGACTCATTTTATAAAATGCAGATGAAGTACCTTACTTAATGAAATTATGTATTCAGTAAAAACTTATTTTGTGAAATGTGTCATGCTAACGTAGAAGAAAGTATAAAAAAAAATTCCATCCTTAAGAATAGCAATAGAAGAGTTTCAGTGCCTTTAAAAGTCAATTCAGTTCAGTCACTCAGTCACGTCTGACTCTTTGTGTCCCATGGACTGCAGCATGCCAGGCTTCCCTGTCCATCACCAACTCCCAGGGCTTACTCAAACTCATGTCCATTGAGTCCGTGATGCCATACAGCCATCTCATCCTCTGTTGTCCCCTTCTCCTCCAGCCTTCAATCTTTCCCAGCATCAGGGTCTTTTCCAAAGAGTCGACTCTTCGCATCAAGTGGCCAAAGTATTGGAGTTTCAGCTTCAGCATCAGTCCTTCCAATGAATATTCAGGACTGATTTCCTTTAGGATTGAGTGGTTTGATCTCCTTGCGGTCCACGGGATTCTCAAGAGTCTTCTCCAACACCGCAGTTCAAAACATCATTCTTTGGCCCTCAACTTTCTTTATGGTCCAACTCTCACATCCATACATAACTACAGGAAAAGTCCTAGCTTCGACTAGGCAGACTTTTGTCAGCAAAGTAATGTCTCTGCGTATGCTGTCTGGTTGGTGACAGCTTTTCTCCCAAGGAGCAAGCGTCTTTTAATTTCATGGCTGCTATCACCATCTGCAGTGATTTTGGAGCCCCCCAAAATGAGGTCTCTCACTGTTTCCAATGTTTCCCCATTTATTTGCCATGAAGTGATGGGACTGGATGCCATGATCATAGTTTTTTGAATGTTGAGTTTAAAGCAAGCATTTTTACTCTCCTCTTTCACTTTCATCAAGAGGCTCTTCAGTTTCTCTTTGCTTTCTGTCATAAGGGCAGTGCCATCTGCATATCTGAGGTTACTGATATTTTTCCCAGCACTCTCGATTCCAGCTTGTGCTTCATCCAGCCCGGCATGATGTACTTTTTTTTTTTTTACATGATGTACTCTGCATATAAGTTAAATAAGCAGGGTGACAATATATAGCCTTGCCATACTGCTTTCCCAATTTGGAGTCAGTCTGTTGTTCCATGTCCAGTTCTAACTGTGGCTTCTTGAACTGCATACAAATTTGTCAGGAGGCAGGTAAGGTCATCTGCTATTCCCATCTCTTAAGAATTTTCCACAGTTTGTTATGATCTATACAGTCAAAGCCTTTGGCATAGTCAATAAAGCAGAAGTAGATGTTTTTCTGGAATTCTCTTGCTTTTCCTATGACTGAACGGATGTTGGCAATTTGATATCTGGCTCCTCTGCCTTTTCTAAATCCAGCTTGAACATCTGGATGTTCACAGTTCACATGCTATTGAAGCCTAGCTTGGAGATTTTGAGCATTAGTTTGCTAGCATGTGAGATGAGTGCAATTTTGCAATAGTTTGAACATTCTTTGGCATTGCCTTTATTCTGGATTGGAATGAAAAACTGACCTTTTCCAGTCCTATGGCCACTGCTGAGTTTTACAAATTTGCTGGCATATTGAGTGCAGTGCTTTAACAGCATCATCTTTCAGGATTTGAAATAGCTCTGCTGGAATTCCATCACCTCCACTAGTTTTGCTCATAGTGATGCTTCCTAAAGCCCACTTGACTTCACATTTCAGGATGTATGACTCTAGTTGATTTATCACACCATCATGGTTATCTGGGTCATTAAGATATTTTTTGTATAGTTTTTTGTATAGTCTTTAAAAATACTTATGTTTATATATTGAATATATATTCCCATTCACATCATCTTTTTCCACTTTCCTACTCCAGAAACTATTCTGAATTTTCTAATAATAATTACCCAAATGATACTTAATAAAACAATACTGTACTAGAGAACTCACCTGCCAATGTAAAAGATACAAGAGATGTGGGTTCAATCCCTAGTTGGGAAGCTCCCCTAGTTGGGAAGCTCCCCTAGAGGAGGAAATGGCAACCCACTCCAGTACTCTTGCCTGGAGAATCCCATGGACAGAGGAGCCTGCCAGGCTACAGTCCATGGGGTTGCAAGGAGTCAGACACAATTGAATGATTAAACAACAATAATACAAGATAGACCGCAAGGTAAAATGGACTGGATCCCAGTCCAAAGATAATTTTCTTCGGACCCCATTCCAAAGATAATTCACTTTTCAATTTTTTTTTTTTAACTTTCAGTAAACTGGGCTGTGGTATATGCAGTAACAATCAATGATGCATTTTTTTATTAAATCAAAAATTGCAATATTACAACAGCACTCTGTACTTTTCCACTTATATTTTGCGATGCTTTCTAGGTGAGTTCTATGGATAAGCTCCTGTCCTTCTAAAAACAGATTAAACTGTAATTGTTGCTGCAATATTCTCATATTTATCTCCTTGATATTTTTATTTTAGAGAATATTTTTAAATTATTTCCAACAGTGGACTTTATAAGCACAGCTTTTTCAAAGTTGTTGGCTGAGAGCCTATAAACATCTCTTGGGAACTCTTCTGCACCTTCTTAAGGAAACACTGTCTTCATGGGCAGCCCTATTTAAGTAACTCAAGAATTTCCTAAGGGGGCTATGGCAGGCACACATCTTACCTAAAATCTAATATAGTATAAAGTCTAAATACAATTATATTTGTTTAAATTGACATGGACATGAATAATGCTCATGCTGTCATGGGGAAATAATTAAAAAATAAATGATCCTAGATTGTCAATTTGATCTAAAAATACTGTATAACTGAAAATTAAGTCATAAAATTTTCACAGGTTCTGTAAGGTAAGAAGTTAGAGATGAGCAAGGAAGGGTGGCTTAGTGGAAAGATTTGAGCTGATTTCTAAACCTGACCCCAGACATACCCTAGTGTGGCCCAGGAGAGCTCATAGATAAGCTACAACATAATCACACAGACTGTTCCAATGGGACTTCTCCAAGTCTGGCACATGTGACCTTGATGCACAATGTGCAAATGACCTTAGGCAGCTGGGAGCCCATTAAGGGTTCATACATATTCTGTACACACATATATCTGATTATAACAGACTGTAATATGGAAAAGACATGTGCCATAGTCTTTTGTTATGTGACTTCAATTGTCAATAAAAACTGTCAGTCCATACCCACCTATACAAATATGAAAAGCTCTGTCTTATGAATATGAAAAAAAAAAACAAACATACCTCTTAATTCCAGTACCAGTGCCTCTCTTGAATTGGCCCACCTCTCCCTTGAAGTGTTCTTTCTGTTTTGGCTTTAATAAACTTGTTTTGCCACCGGTAGGCCCTCAGATTCTTCTTTGTGTCCCTACTAAGAATCGAGACCCATGAGGAAGAGCCCTTATTGACCCTCCCTACCCAGTAACAATTTTTAAAATAATACATTTTTCTGAAAACTTGGTGGTTTACTTATGATCCCTACTATCCTTTCATAATAATATATGATGAAAGTTTAGCTTAGCACATGAATTTTGATATTTTGATTTCAGCAATATTCTTTATACATAGTCATGAAAATAAATTACTGTCATGTATACCTGCAAATTGTCAACACCCGCTGGATCATTGAGGAAGCAAGAGAGTTCCAGAAAACATTTATTTCTGCTTTATTTACTATGCCAAAGCCTTTGACTGTGTGGATCACAATAAACTGTGGAAAATTCTGAAAGAGATGGGAATATCAGACCACCTGATCTGCCTCTTGAGAAACCTATATGCAAGTCAGGAAGCAACAATTAGAACTGGACATGGAACAACAGACTGGTTCCAAATAGGAAAAGGAGTACATCAAGACTGTATATTGTCACCCTGCTTGTTTAACTTCTATGCACAGTACCTCATGAGAAACGGTGGGTTGGAAGAAGCACAAGCTGGAATCAGGATTGCTGGGAGAAATATCAATAACCTCAGATATGCAGATGACACCTCCCTTATGGCAGAAAGTGAAAAGGAACTAAGAAGTCTCTTGATGAAAGTGAAAGAGGAGAGTTAAAAAGTTGGCTTAAAGCTCAACATTCAGAAAACAAAGATCATGGCATCTGGTCCTATCACTTCATTGGAAATAGATGGGGAAACAGTGTCAGACTTTATTTTTTGGGCTCCAAAATCACTGCAGATGGTGATTGCAGCCATGAAATTAAAAGACGCTTACTTCTTGAAAGGAAAGTTTTGACCAACCTAGATAGCATATTCAAAAGCAGAGATATTACTTTGCCAACAAAGGTCCGTCTAGTCAAGGGTATTGTTTTTTCCAGTGGTCATGTATGGATGTGAGAGTTGGACTGTGAAGAAAGCTGAGCACTTAAGAATTAATGCTTTTGAACTGTGGTGCTGGAGAAGACTCTTGTGAGTCCCTTGGACTGCAAGGAGATCTAATCAGTCCATCTTAAAGGTGACCAGTCCTGGGTATTCATTGGAAGGACTGATGCTGAGGCTGAAACTCCAATACTTTGGCCACCTCATGAGAAGAGTTGACTCACTGGAAAAGACCCTGATGCTGGGAGTGATTTGGAGCAGGAGGAGAAGGGGATGACAGAGAATGAGATGGCTGGATGGCATCACTGACTCGATGCATATGAGTTTGAGTGGACTCTGGGAGTTGGTGATGGACAGGGAGGCCTGGCGTGCTGTGATTCCTGAGGTAGCAAAGAGTCAGACACGACTGAGCGATGAACTGAACTGAACTGATACCTGCTGAGGAACTAGAAATTACTCAGTGAGATTGCTTAAAAATAATAATAATAAGGTAAGGTAACCAAGAACTAAACTAGTTATCACTGATTTTTTTTTCTGTACTATTATCTATTTCCAAGTAGTGATATCATCAAAAGAAGAGAGAAACAAATGATTCAGCATGTACAATTACACGTTAATTTTCTCTGCTAAACTGAGAAGCTTAATTTGAATAAATGTCCTTTACACAAGGTATTCAAATATTTAATTTCTTGAAATAGATTTCTTCTATGTTGGTAATCCTCATACTCTCTCTGATTCATAGAGCATCCTTCTTGCTCAAGAAGAGAAATGAGAGAGTAAACTGTAAAATGCAAAGAGAGGTGTCAAAAATGCTCCCCACTGATTAGTATAAGATAAGAAATATCGTCCCATTATTTTTTTGAAAAAAAAATACACATATTACAGCTTTCTCCCTTTCAGGGTACAAAATAACACATATTACTCTGGTCCTACTTTGTTCTCAGCAGTAGGCTTTCCTTTCTTCCTTCCACCCTTCCCGCCTTCCTTCCTTCCCTCCTCCTTTCCTGCTCTTTCCTCCATTCATTCCTCTCCCCACCTTGGGCCAATTTGATTGTTTGACCCATCTGTGAACAGGAATCACACGTTAAGGCTGATCTAAGACTATTGAAACCATAGTATATTCTACAAGTCATTTTATTGCCAATCTATTTATAAATTTGGTGAATTAGTAATATTCAGTTTTCCCTGATAACTACACTTTCTTTATGATTAATGTGAAATCATTATTAAAATGTTCCTGCATATCAAAAACATGTTATTTTTGTGAATCAGGCTACCAATCAGAACTTTTTAATCTGCTCTTCATTCCTTTCCATCTTTCATTCCTGCTCATTCCCTTTAAACTTTCACTGACTTGTTGAAGTGAATAAGGCAGTTGTCAGCTTTTTTTTTTTTTTTTTTTGGGACTGAGGGGGCTGATTTGTCCCTGGTATTATTATTAAATATTTTATACTCTTCCCTGAATATCATTTAAACGGTAAGATAACTCTAGAGCTTTCATAGGCTCAAGTAGGTCACATGTGACTAGAACACACTATAAGCTATGTTATGTATCACATATTGCAACAGTTCTTGAGAAGAGTTTCCAGACAAAATACAAGACTCCCTAATATTACATGGAAAATGATGATATTAAAAATTACATTATCTGAAATTCAAATTCAACTCAGTACTACATGTTTTTATTTCCTAAAAGAGGCCACCTTATTCAGAAGATACATAAAAGTTTAAATTACTAAAGTGATGACAATTTTATTCTTGTGTTGTTAAATTCATTTCCCTTGATACCAAGTGTGTCAAGTTGCTTTGATACTGTATAAATTTATGCTTCCACAGCCATTTTTGTGCTTTTCCACATCTATATGACTTGACCTGGCTTAGGTAATACCATGTCTGACTGCTGTGTGCAAAAACCTTTAAACTGGCAAGAAGGGCTTGGACCCAGGGAACTACAAAGACATTGTAACTATGTCTCCACCCTCAGGTGGTGATTTGTGGCCTGATTCTGGATGTAATTTGAAGGTAAACTCCATAGGAATTCCTGGAGGTGAGGTGTAAAAGAAAGAAAAAATCCAATAATTTCCCCCAAGGTTTTGGCCATAATTTTAATATTTCTAAAAAAAAAAAAAAAGTTGGCTTACTAGGTGCTGTAGTTAAAAACTGAATTTTGTTTTACCTGTTGTTTTTCTTTATCATAACAGATATATAGATTTTCATTGACTCAATGTGTTTCAAAGTAAATTCATTATTTTATCTGAATGTTTGCATTCAATTTGATGATATTTTGTTGAGCATTTTTGCATCTGTGTTCCTGAGAGATACTGATCTGTAATCTTTTTTTTCTTTTTTTGCAATATCTTTGACTGTTGTGGACGTTAGAGTGATGTTAAACGTATAGAATTAGTTAGGAAGTATTGTCTCTTCTTCTATAGTCTGAAAGAGATTGTAGAAAATTGGTATAATTTCTTTTTTAAATGTTTGGGGGAATTGATTAGTGAATTTATTTGGGACTGCTGCTTTCTGTCTTGGAAAATTATTAATTATTGATTCAATTTTCTTTAATACATATAGGCCTATTTAGAACATCTATTTCTGTGTGTGCATGTTTTGACAGATGGTACCTATTAAGGAATTTTTTTTTTTTAATCTAGATTTTCAAACTTCTGGACACAGAGTTTTTTCATAGTTTCTTTAGTATAATTTTCATGCCCATTGGATCTGTGGTGATGTCTCTTCTCTTATTTCTGATATTAGCAACCAGTGTCCCCTCTTTTTTTCTTAGAAACTGGCTATGGCTAAGTTCTATTTATTTTTTAAACAGGAACAGCTTTTGGTTTTGATGATTTTGTCTATTGGTTGCTTATTTTCAATTTCACTAAGTTCTGCTCTAATTCGGATCATGTACTTTCTTCTGCTTACATTAGATTTAATTTGCTCTTCTTTGTTTCTAGTTTCCTAAGGTGGAAGCTTTGATTATTGATTTTAGATCTTTCTTCCATTGTAATATATGCTTTCAATCCTGTATATTTTCCTTTAAATACTGTTTTTGCTCCAATCCACAAATTTTGATAGTGATCATATTTTAAATAACCAAAATATGTACTTGATTCTTTACTGCATCTTGTTTGATTTCACATATTTTAATGTCTGTTCATTTCCAAGGCAAACCATTCAATATCACAGTGATCCAAGCCTATGCCCCAACCAGTAACAGTGAAGAAGCTGAAGTTGAAGGGTTCTATGAAGACCTACGGAGAAGGCAATGGCAACCCACTCCAGTACTCTTGCCTGGAAAATCCCATGGGCGAAAGAGTCTGGTAGGCTGCAGTCCATAGGGTCGCTAAGAGTCGAACACGACTGAGCAACTTCACTTTCACTTCTCACTTTCATGCATTGGAGAAGGAAATGGCAAGCCACTCCAGTGTTCTTGCCTGGAGAATCCCAGGGACAGGGGAGCCTGGTGGGCTGCTGTCTATGGGGTCGTACAGAGTCGAACACGACTGAAGTGATTTAGCATTAGCAGCATGAAGACCTAAAAGACCTTTTAGAACTAAGACCCAAAAAAGATGTCCACTATAGGGGACTGGAATGCAAATGTAGGATGTCAAGAAATACCTGGACTAATGAGAAAATTTGGCTTTGGAATATGGAGTGAAGCAGGGCAAAGGCTAATAGAGGTTTTCCAAGAGAATGCACTGGTCATAGCAAACACCCTCTTCTAACAACACAAGAGAAAACTCTACACATGGACATCACCAGATGGTCAACACCAAAATCAGATTGATTCTATTCTTTGCAGCCAAAGATGGAGAAGCTCTATACAATCAGCAAAAAAAAAAAAGACCAGGAGGTGACCGTGGCTCAGATCATGAACTCCTTTTTGCCAAATTCAGACTTAAATTGAAGAAAGTAGGGAAAACCAATAGACCATTCAGGTACAACCTAAATCAAATCCCTTATGATTATACAGTGGAAGTGAGATATAGATTTAAGGCACTAGATCTGATAGATAGAGTGCCTGATGAACTATGGTTGGAGGTTCATGACATTGTACAGGAGACAGGGATCAAGACCATCTCCATGGAAAAGAAATGCAAAAGGGCAAAATGGCTGTCTGGGGAGGCCTTACAAATAGCTTTGAAAAGAAGAGAAGCGAAAAGCAAAGGAGAAAAGGAAAGGTATAAGCATCTGAATGCAGAGTTCCAAAGAATAGCAAGGAGAGATAAGAAAGCCTTCCTCAGTGATCAATGTAAAGAAATAGTGGAAAACAACAGAGTGGGAAAGACTAGAGATCTCTTCAAGAAAATTAGAGATACCAAGGGAACATTTCATGCAAAGATGGGCTCGATAAAGGACAGAAATGGTATGGACCTAACAGAAGCAGAAGATATTAAGAAGAGATGGCAAGAATATATAGAAGACCTGTACAAAAAAGATCTTCACGACCAAGATAATCATGATGGTGTGATCACTGACCTAGAGCCAGACATCCTGGAATGTGAAATCAAGTGGGCCTTAGAAAGCATCACTACGAACAAAACTAGTGGAGGTGATGGAATTCCAGTTGAGCTATTTCAAATCCTGAAAGATGATGCTGTGAAAGTGCTGCACTAAATATGCCAGCAGATTTGGAGAACTCAGCAGTGGCCACAGGACTGGAAAAGGTCAGTTTTCATTCCAATCCCAAAGAAAAGCAATGCCAAAGAATGCTCAAACTACCGCACAATTACACTCATCTTACACGCTAGTAAAGTAATGCTCAAAATTCTCCAAGCCAGGCTTCAGCAATATGTGAGCCGTGAACTTCCAGATGTTCAAGCTGGTTTTAGAAAAGGCAGAGGAACCAGAGATCAAATTGCCAACATCCACTGGATCATTGAAAAAGCAAAGAGTTCCAGAAAAACATCTATTTCTGCTTTATTGACTATGCCAAAGCCTTTGACTGTGTGGATCACAATCAACTGTGGAAAATTCTGAAAGAGATGGGAATACCAGACCACCTGACCTGGCTCTTGAGAAATTTGTATGCAGATCAGGAAGCAACAATTAGTACTGGACATGGAAAAACAGACTGGTTCTAAATAGGAAAAGGAGTACGTCAAGGCTGTATATTGTCACCCTGCTTATTTAACTTCTATGCAGAGTACATCATGAGAAACGCTGGGCTGGAAAAAGCACAAGCTGGAATCAAGATTGCCAGGAGAAGTAACAATAACCTCAGACATGCAGATGACACCACCCTTATGGCAGAAAGTGAAGAAGAACTAAAAAGCTTCTTGATGAAAGTGAAAGAGGAGAGTGAAAAAGTTGGCTTAAAGCTCAACATTCAGAAAACGAAATTCACGGCATCTGGTCCCATCACTTCATGGGAAATAGATGGGGAAACAGTGGAAAGTGTCAGACTTTATTTTTTTTGGTTCCAAAATCACTGCAATTGGTGATTGCAGCCATGAAATTAAAAGACGCTTATTCCTTGGAAGGAAAGTTATGACCAACCTAGATAGCATATTCAAAAGCAGAGATATTACTTTGCCAACAAAAGTCTGTCTAGTCAAGGCTATAGTTTTTCCAGTGGTCATGTATGGATGTGAGAGTTGGACTGTGAAGAAAGCTGAGCTCCAAAGAATTGATGCTTTTGAACTGTGGTGTTGGAGAAGACTCATGAGAGTCCCTTGGACTTCAAGGAGATCCAACCATTCCATTCTAAAGTAAATCAGTCCTGGGTGTTCATTGGAAGGACTGATTCTAAAGCTGAAACTTCAATATGTTGGCCACCTCATGCGAAGAGTTGACTCATTGGAAAAGAATCTGATGCTCGGAGGGATTGGGGGCAGGAGGAGAATGGGATGACAGAGGATGAGATGGCTGGATGGCATCACTGACTCGATGCACATGAGTTTGAATAAACTCTGGGAGTTGGTGATGGACAGAGTGGTCTGGCATGCTGTGATTCACGGGGCCGCAAAGAGTCCAACACGACTGAGAGATTGAACTGACTGAATGTTAGAAGATATATCAAATGTTTAGTTTGAGTAAAGTCAAGCAGTAAACTGCTTTAGAAAATAAAAGCAATTCAGACCGTGATCTTTTGACTTAATGGAATATAGGAATTGGAAGAATTTCTGTTAATGTAAGAAAAGGGTGAGAAAAAGGTAAGAAAGCCCATGAGGGAGTGAGGACAATCCATTTAATGCTTTTAATGGAAGCATGAAAACAAACTTGAAAGTATATCAAAGATGAAACAACCACATCTGGGATCAAAACAAAGATTTCTAAATTGTAATTTTGCCTAGTCAGTCCTTACAGAAACAACTCACTGTGAGCTCTGTTTTTCTGAATTCCTCCTCTAGCTCTGGAGTTTTTTATTTCACATTTTAAAATGTTTCCTGACTGCATTTTTGTTGGACAGTGCTATTTCTCACATAATAAAGTTTTCCTAATTGCAACTGAAATGGTATACTGTTGAATAGAATCAATAAATAGGTCCCGGAAACAATCTTGAGTCACTTTCAGTTCAGTTCGGTTACTCAGTCATGTCCAACTCTTTGCGATCTCATGGACTGCAGCACTCCAGGCTTCCCTGTCCATCACCAACTCCAGAGCTTGCTCAAACTCATGTCCATCTAGTTGGTGATGCCATCCAACCATCTCATCTTCTGTCATCCCCTTCTCCTCCTGCCTTCAATCTTTCCCAGCATTAGGATCTTTCCAGTGAGTCAGTTCTTCACATCAGGTGGCCAAAGTATTGAATTTTCAGCCTCAGCATCAGTCCTTCCAATGAATATTCAGGACTGTTTTCCTTTAGGATTGACTGATTTGATCTCCTTGCAGTCCAAGGGACTCTCAAGAGTCTTCTCCAACACCACAGTTCAAAAGCATCAATTATTCAGCACTCAGGTTTCCTCGCAGTCCAACTCTCACATCCATACATGACCACTGGAAAAACAATAGCCTTGACTAGACAGACCTTTGTCAGAAAAGTAATGTCTCTGCTTTTTAAATGCTGTCTAGGTTGGCCGTAGCTTTTTTTCCAAGGAGCAAGCGTCTTTTAATTTCATGGCTGCTGTCACCATCTGCAGTGATTTTTGAAGACCAAGAAAATAAAATCTCTCATTGTTTCCATTGTTTCCCCACTTATTTGCCATGGAGTAATGGGACTAGATGCCATAGTCTTAGTTTTTTGAATGCTGAATTTTAAGCCAGTTTTTTCACTCTCCTCTTTCATTTTAATCAAGAGGCTCTTTAGTTCTTCTTTGCTTTCTGCCATAAGGGTGGTGCCATCTGCGTATCTGAGCTTATTGACATTTTTCCAGGCAATTTTGATTCCAGCGTGTGCTTCATCCAGCCCAACATTTCACATGATCTACTCTGCATATAAATTAAATAAACTGGCAACAATATACAGCCTTTATGTACTCTTTTCCCAATTTGTAACCAGTCTGTTGTTCCATGTACAATTCTAACTGTTGCTTCCTGACCTGCATACAGGTTTCTCAGGAAGCAGGGAAGGTGATCTGGTATTCCCATTTCTTTCAGGATTTTCCATAGTCTATTGTGATCCACACAGTCAAAGGCCTTGGCATAGTCAATGAAGCCGAGGTAGATGCTTTTCTGGAACTCTCAAACTACAATAACCACCTTAAGAAAAAGGTTTCTAATTTATAACCATTTCTAATTTCTGAAATCTTTGAACTTCAGAGTTTAATCTGGTTATTGATCTGATAATTGTAAAGAGGTGAGGAGTCCAAGTACAGAGAGAGTGTAATTTCAGGAAGAAATAGGACACAATTTCTGATAAATGGAAAACAGGAATTGAAGAATTCTAGACACAATGATGACAACTATAACTAATTAATCCACCCATTCACTCAGTTTTCTAGCAGTTGTTTACCAGTGCCTCTTACGTGCCTGCCACTGTTATATGAAAACACCAAACAGATATGATGCATGAGAATTGTGTCATTGGAAGCCAATGTGCCCCTCTATAAAGTGATTAAATATTTTCTAAAGATATTCAAATGAAATCTAAAGTTCAAAAAATTTTACCATGTTATTCCCTAGCCTTACATTCATTTTTCTGCAATCAACAGTGTTTGACATAAAGTTTCAACAGAATCAGGTACTGATTAAGTTTTCAAACTCAGTTTCCTTTACTTATCTCCATCTTCAGTTTTCAAACTGACATGCATAGAGTCAGAGCATTTGTTGTAGAACACTGAGTATATGAAAACATACAAGATAAATTAGATGAGTTCATCATTAATTCACCAAATGTGGCTGATCATCTACTGTGCAGTAAGCATTAGAGATACGGCACTGAACAAAGCCAAGTCGTTGCCTTTCTACAGTTTGCAGTCTAGAGAGGCAAACAGATAACAAGCTAATGAATAAATATTTATCTGGTGGTGGAAATTGCTATGAAGGAAAAGAAAACTGGGTATAGGAAATTAAAAATGGTGAGAGAAGGGGGTGGTTAATTTGTATAGGGTGGTCAAGGGAAGTACTCTCTGACCAGGTGATATCTGAACAGAAATTTGAATAAAAGATTATGAGCTGTCCTTAGATCTAGACATACACTACCTAGGCTGAGAAAAAGTAGGTTCACAGGCTATGAAATAGAAGCTAACCTACAAAACCCGTGAATAACATTGACAGCAGAAAAAACAAGATGATAGAGTAATTAATTGTCTAAAATGTAATTTTCCATGTAACGTGAATATTCTATGAAGAAGCAAGCATTATTTGCATGAAGACTTGAAGTAGAAGAGGACTCATCAAATGGTGGCCACTTGAGGTGTTCCATAACTCATTATACCCTAGAGCACTGGTGGGTAACTTTCCAAAAGTAATTTAGCAGAGGTCAGCACTGTATGTATGTGTGTTTTATTTTATGTCATCTCTATGAAAAGGAAATATAAACAATAGATCCGTGTCTCGTTTTCCAAGCCATGTAAGATTTGATTACAATATTTGTTGTTTATACACTTCTGTGTATATACAAGCCTCTTCATTGGGTTTCCCAGGTAGTTCTAGTGGTAAAGAATCTGTCTGCCAGTGCAGGAGACTATAAGAGATATGGATTTGATCCTTGGGTTGGGAAGGTCCCCTGGAAGAGGAAGTGGTGATCCATTGCTGTATTCTTGCCTGATAAATTCCATGGTCAGAGGAGCCTGGTGGGCTATAGTCCATGGGATTGCAAAGAGTTGGACACAACTGAGCATCTGAGCAAGTCTATTCATTGTTCTAACGTTGAATTTCTCAGTATTTGTACTATGCTGGGAAAGACTGAGGACAATAGAAGAAGGGGGCAGCAGAGGATTAGATGGTTAGATAGCATCACTAACTCAATGGACTAAGTTAGAGCAAACTCTGGGAAATAGTGAAGGATAGGGAAGCCTGGTGTGCTCCACTTCAGCGGGTCACAAAGTGGGGAACACAACGTAGTGACTGAAAAACAGCAGTGCTTACTATCACTCTTGACCAGAATGTTCACTCTCATTTCAGGTTTATGCCTGCATATATAACCTGTATTTGTTTTAGGACATCTCATGATGATGTGCTTTTCTTTTTTCAGTGTTTTCCAATTGGCCCACCCCTCCCCTCTGCCTTCAAACTCTGTGTTTGAACAACAAATATTTGGAGATCCTGTGATATATTTCATTGTATCAGGTAAATAAATTTAAGTAATAAGTATTGAATATAACTGTACGATTTCAATTTCATACATTGTTAACACAATGAAATTGAGTAATTATGTGAATTATTTAGTCATTAACCAAATAATAAAGGTAAAATCTTCAACAAACACCTAAAACCTCTTAAACCATTCATTTTTTCTATAGTGCTACAAGAGTGAAAATATCCTCCTTAGTGCCAATTGACTTTTAAGAACAATTAAAAATTATTGTTTCCTTATATAACTGTCTCCTGAAATGGTATATTAGGCTTCTTTTTATGGTAAATGGGAGCCAGATGTTTATATTTGAAATCTGGGAATTTTTATTTCTCCATTTTCCTTACTCCCTATATCTTATCAAATGCCAAATATATCTTACATTCTCCTACTAAGTAGTTCTTCTTAAAATAAATTTCTCAGAAACATTTGTATATGTGGTTGCTTGTGTTGCTTATGCCAGCAAATTTGGAAAATGCAGCAGTGGCCACAGAACTGGAAAAGGTCAGTTTTCATTCCAATCCCAAAGAAAGGCAATGCCAAAGAATGCTCAAAATACCACACAATTGCACTCATCTCACACACTAGTAAAGTAATGCTAAAAATTCTCCAAGCCAGACTTCAGCAATATGTGAACCATGAACTTCCAGATGCTCAAGCTGGTTTTAGAAAAGGGAGAGGAATCAGAGATCAAATTGCCAGTATCCTTTGGATCATCACAAAAGCAAGAGAGTTCCAGAAGAAACATCTATTTATACTTTATTCTTATGATCACGATAAACTGTGGACAATTCTGAAAGAGATGGGAATACCAGACCACCTGACCTGCTTCCTGAGAAATCTGTATGCAGGTCAGGAAGCAACAGTTAGAACTGGACATGGAACAACAGACTGGTTCCAAATAGGAAAAGGAGTATGTCAAGGCTGTATATTGTCACCCTGCTTGTTTAATTTCTATGCACAGTACCTCATGAGAAACGCTGGGTTGGAAGAAGCACAAGCTGGAATCAGGATTGCTGGGAGAAATATTGATAACCTCAGATATGCAGATGACACTACCCTTATGGCAGAAAGTGAAGAACTAAAGAGCCTCTTGATGAAAGTCAAAGAGGAGAGTGAAAAAGTTGGCTTACAGCTCAACATTCAGAAAACTAAGATCATGGCATCTGGTCCCATCACTTCATGGCAAATAGATGGGGAAACAGTGGAAACAGTGTCAGATTTTATTTTTCTGGGCTCCAAAATCATTGCAGATGGTGACTGCAGCCATGAAATTAAAAGACGCTTACTCCTTGAAAGGAAAGTTATGACCAACCTAGATAGCATATTCAAAAGCAGAGACATTACTTTGCCAACAAAGATCCATCTAGTCAAGGCTATGGTTTTTCCAGTTGTCATGTACGGATGTGAGAGTTGGACTATAAAGAAAGTTGAGCACAGAATTGATGCTTTTGAACTGTGGTGTTGGAGAAGACTCTTGAGAGTCCCTTGGACTGCGAGGAGATCCAACCAGTCCACCCTAAAGGAAATCAGTCCTGGGTGTTCATTGGAAGGACTGATGTTGAAGCTGGAAGTCCAATACTTTGGCCACCTGATGCAAAGAGTTGACTTATTGGAAAAGACCCTGATGCTGGGAAAGACTGAGGACAGGAGGAGAAGGGGATGATAGAGGATGAGATGGTTGGATGGCATCACCGACTCAATGGACATTGGTTTGGGTGGACTACAGGAGTTGGTGATGGACAGGGAAGACTGGCATGCTGTGGTTCATGGGGTCGCAAAGACTTGGACACAACTGAGTGACTGAACTGAACTATGTTGCTTGTGTGTGTGTGGTCAGTTATGTTTGACTCATTGTAACAGTATGGACTGTAGCTCATCAGGCTCCACTGTTCATGGGATTTCCCAGCAAGAATATTGGGGTGAGTTACCATTTCCTTGGGTTTCCTGGTGGCTCAGAGGTTAAAGCATCTGCCTGCAATGCGGGAGAGCTGGGTTCGATCCCTGGGCTGGGAAGATCCCCTGGAGAAGGAAATGGCAACCCACTCCAGTACTCTTGCCTGGAAAATCCCATGGACAGAGGAGCCTCGAGGGCTATACTCCACTGGGTAGTAAAGAGTTGGACATGACTGAGCGACTTCACTTTCACTTTCACCATTTCCTTAAGCCAAGGGATCTTCCCAACTCAGGGATCAAACACACATCTCCTGCATCTCTTGCATTGGAAGGCGGTTCTTTATTGCACTGACCTGTCATCTGTGGACCAAATCATTGTAATAGGGCATCAGTATAGTCCTAGTGACTCTAATATTATTTCTTGACAGGATTTTTGTAATATCCCCACTTTTGTTCACTCATTCATCATCCTGCCAAAAAGTTAATAGTATAAATGCAAATTTTGACATGCTACTTTCCTACCTGAAGTATTTCATAAAATTATTTTGCATTTTAAGGTTAGGTTCAGAAAATTTAATGTATCCTAAAAGCCCCTGCATGTGATAATTTCTGTAAACATTTCCCCTGCATGTTATAGCCTTATTTCTTGTTTTAGTGCTCTCTAGCTCTCCTTTTTCCTGGCTTTCACACGATGACTCATGGAAGACCTGCCTTGTTCCTTCTGAATCCTTTCACCTTCTGGTTTTGGTTTAAGTGCCAAGGTTTTCCTGGCTCCATCTTCTCATCCTACACACTAGATGAATATTCCCTTCAATTACATTCTCTGTTTCTTCGCAGCACTCACCTTACTTCTAACTGCCTATCCCTTTGTCTTCCTTAAGTATATAGTAAATCATTTTCAAGCATAAAAATGATCTTGGCCTGGTTTGCATTATCACAAGGACATGCTAATTGCTAAGCACACAGTATGTAGTTCTACAATGAAATATTATTGACCAATGAGTGAAATGATTTATTAATAATTCAGATTATCAGGATGTCTACACAAAGCACAGACATTAAAATATATTTAAACACCTTACCATTTTTGATACTCATTTGTTAAGACAATACATATATATTACTTGCCTGGGAGGTATCTGTGGCACCAGATATAAGAGGTTGAGAACAATATGACATGGGATCTGGTTGCATGGATCTGGGACTCAAACAAAGCCATTAAGTCTGAATATTTCCATCTCTTCCATCTGCTCTTTTCTATATTGGCTCTTTTCCCAGGCAGCCCTTCTGCTCCAGCTGACCCCCTGGCAGCTCAAGTGTCATTGTTATAGTTCTGAGTCCTAGACACTCTCATAAAATTTCTGGAAAGCATTCTAATTGGACCAACTTGGGTCCTTGCTTCCAACCCTGCAACAATCTTTGTGGAGACAAGAGGATGCAGTTATGATGACTGGCCACTTCAGGGATACATGTTTCTCTCATGGAGTGGATGCAGCCCCAAACTCAGCCCCACATAGACTGAGGATAAGGAGACAGATGGTTCCTGGTGGAATTGTGCGATAATGTTTCCCAAAGAATTGAAATGAATAAATGCAAAAACATCAGATTGTCTACTAACATGTAACTGGGCAAATAGGGTCAGGGGAGTTTCATGCAAATAATAGCATATGCTAAAGGTCTTATAATTTGAGCAGTAGGGGGAAGTAGTAAGGAATAAATAAAGGCCAGTAAAATTGATGCAGAGAGAAGGAAAGAGCACATAACAAGATAACCTGGAAATTAAATAGGGTTCAAACTATATAAAGATTTGTAGCTCATGAAAAGGAGACTTAAGAAATAATTGAAGGATTTTCAGAAGGTTGTGTGGCATATACATCATGTATTGAGTATTTTGTTAACTGGAATATTTCATGTCAAATTATATAACTATGTTTAGAAAATAAGTGTGCTAACTTTAGAGACAAATCAATTTAATTTTTAGAAAGCAATTGACAAAAAGTATTGTTCCTATTAATAAGAGTTCAAAATTGCTATGCAACTTATTTTAAATATAATTATCATTGAAATGTTTTTGGCATATAACTGGAGATAATAAAATATGATTATATGTTAATAACATTGATCATATGTACTTTCTTCCAGATTTCTAAGAAAAATATCTATAAATGTGTCCTTGGAGTAAGAAATATGTGTTTTGTTAGGTTATTGACTCTATAGGAAGAATTTGTGCTCATATGTTATGCCATTGCTATAAAGTAGTTTTGGTCTTAGTGGATCATATTATCCACAAACCATTCAGGAGGAAGCTAGCAATAACTGATGTGAAAAGAGCTGGAAAAATGCTAAGAATCAAGAGAAAAACTTTTTTTCAGAAAATAATAAAGCTGTATGACTTTTCATTAGGAAATTTACATTGTAAGAAGAATTAAAATGCTTCATATTTAATATTTTAAGGCTTCATATTTAATATGCTGCAAGTTGAAGCTTAGGACTTTAATTATTCAACTGGAGATCCAATACAATAGCTGCAATGTTTGCTTTAATACAAATTTTCTTAAGAAGTTACATTCTTTAAGGTTTAGCATAGGTAGTAATTAATAACATTTTCTAATTAAAATAATATTAACTTATTCAGTTAATTGTTTACTCTCTGAAATGTTAATAACACAGTTTATAATCTGTGTGAAAATTCGTAAGTGACCCAATGGATAGTTGAAACTTGTAAACAACAGATGTTCCACTGCATCCAGTCACATCATTAGCCAAAAATACATGAATTTAAAAAGAAATCACCTTGGTGCTTAAACAAGTTTTATTGTGAATAAAAGCTTTTATCTAATAACTCAAAATGGGGATGATAATTTATCATACTATCTTTAATTGTCATACTTTCCATAAATTATCTAATAAGTATCTATTTTACGATATGAGCTTTAGATGGCACATAATTAAATAATTATGCTGATTGTGTATGTCTTTCACAAATACTCATATGATCTTGATGGGTAAAAGTCCTTCCAAATTAATTTTCTGATTTTCAGAATCTGTAGGATATATTTGGCTTATACCCTGAGGTACTCATTAATGCTTTTCATCTAATATTTCTGGTTGCCCCATCTCTGGGCAAATATTTCATTGCACTTTTCTGTTCCTTTTGGGAATCAGTGGGGCTATGTGAAACTGAAATTCCAATACTTTGGCCACGTGATGCAAAGAACTGACTCGTTGGAAAAGACCCTGAGGCTGGGAAAGATTGAAGGCAGGAGAAGGGGACAACAGAGGATGAGAGGGTTGGATGGCATCATTGACTCAACGGACATGAGTTTGAGCAAACTCCAGGAGATAGTGAAGGACAGGGAAGCCTGGCATGCTGCAGTCCATGGGGCCTCAAAAAGTTGGACATGACTGAGTGACTGAACTGAACTGGGCTGTGTGACTGTTACATCAATACACTGTGGACTGACCATGGTGTTTAAACACCCACTGGTGTGAGCCCTTCAACGTCCCCTGATTTTCCTGGTGTGACAGTCCATAATGGCTTTTCATTAACTGAGTCCTTGCTAGGAAAGGAGTCTTTCCTCTTGTTGGGCTGGACTATAGTCACAGGGTGTAAGAGCTCCCCCTGCTGGTCTCCCAACTATATTTAATTAAGGTTTCTGTTTATTTTAGACTTCCCTGGTGGCTCAGATGGTAAAGCGTCTGCCTACAATGCGGGAGACCTGGGTTCGACCCCCGGGTTGGGAAGATCCTCTGGAGAAGGAAATGGCAACCCACTCCAGTACTCTTGCCTGGAAAATCCTATGGATGGAAGAGCCTGGTAGGCTACAGTCCATGGGGTAGCAAAGAGTAGGACATGACTGAGTGACTTCACCTCACCTCTGTTTATTTTTACCATGTGAACAATAAATAATGAAGAAATTCACATGGTCAGGGACTTAGTGGCCTGAAACGAAAACTGTTTCTCAAGTCTAAAAAGCAAGCAGAAAAATTACAAATGAATTCTTTGAGTGACAATGACCAATTGAAATTTAGTCCTGCAGCAAGAACAATGTGTGCTGTCCAATGAAATGTAGCTGAGGAGGGTGATGAAAAAGGAGAAACCTCCGCAAAGAGCATTGTCAGGAGGATTCTTTACCACTGGACCCCCTGGGAAGCCCTCAAGTACAAAGGCACAGCATCCAATGGAACCAGGTATGTTTGAAAATTTAGAAATTTTCAATCTTTGTAAATACAATATGATACATATAATGTCTATTATATAGAGCCATGGTGAGGGAGATTGGGACTTTACTCCATCCTAAGACACATATATAGTTCTACACTGAGACCTGTGCATATTTTCACTAGGTTCAGTTTTGCTGTCAAAGACTTTTTGTTTCCAGACTTCTGTGAGTTTCAGCACTATGGATAAAAGATGTGGACATACAGTTCTCCTGAAAATAGCAGTGACTAAAACTTGGACCCAGGAAGATGTGGGTGAAAATGCAAAGTGAAAATGCAAAACCCTAGATTTTTTCAGGAATTCCAGCAGGTATGACTGCAGCTATTTAGCACACACACAGGTTGTTATTAAGGGCTTCCCAGATGGAGCTAGTGGTAAAGAACCTGCCTTCCAATGCAGAAGACATAAGAAACTCTGGTTAGATCCTTGGGGTGGGAAGGTCCCCTGGAGGAGGGCATTGCAAACCACTCCAGTATTCTTGCCTGGAGAATCCCACAGACAGAGCCTCCCTGGAAGGCTAAAGTCCATGGGGTTTCAAAGAGTTGGACACTACTGAGTGACTTAGCACCCACACAGCAGGTGCAAGAATAAACCAAGAACCTGATCTTTTATAACACTATTCTTTAGCCCAGCACAATCAAGGGTGGCAGGGCCAAGGTGGAGATTGTAATTCCATGGTTCCAAGAGAGATCTGGGCTCCTCTGTGGAGGGAAAAAAAAATGTAGAGCTCCTTCCATTAATGTAATTATGGTCACCTGTTATTCAGTTGCTCGGTCCTGTCTGACTTTTTGAGGCCCCATGGACTGCAGCATGCCAGGCTTCCCTGTTCTTCACCATCTCTCAGAGCTTGCTCAAACTCATGTACATTGAGTCGGTGATACCATCCAACCATCTCATCCTCTATCATTCCCTTCTCCTCCTGCCTTCAATCTTTCCAAGATGAGGGTCTTTTCTAATGGTCAGCTCTTCACTCAGGTGGCAAAAGTATTGGAGCTTCACCTTCAGCATCAATCCTTCCAGTGAGTATTCAGGGTTGATTTCCTTTAGGATTGACTGGTTTGGTCTCTTTGCAGTCCAAGGGATTCTCAAGAGTCTTCTTCAACACCACAGTTCAAAAGCATCAATTCTTTGGCGCTCAGCCTTCTTTATGGTCCAACTCTCACATCCATACATGACTACTGGGAAAACCATAGCTTTGAATATATGGACCTTTGTCAGCAAAGTAATGTCTCTGCTTTTGATAAGCTGTCTAGTTTTGTCATAGCTTTTCTTTCAAGGTGCAAGTGACTTTTAATTTCATGGCTGCAGTCACCATCTGCAGTGATTTTGGAGCCCAAGAAAATAAAATTTCTCCCTGTTTCCATTGTTTCCCCATCTATTTGCCATGAATTATGATATTACAAAATCTTATTGTGCTTTTTAAGTCCTGGCAATAATCTAGGGGAATTTTTCACACAATATGAGGGCAGGAGTGAGTTCAGAGGAAAATGAGGACAGTTGGGACTGGAGATTTCTTCTGTAGCCCCTAGTGTATACTGACAACAGGCAAGGCTTGTAGTTCATTGCCCCACAGGAGTTGAACTTCTAACACAGAAGAAAATGTTGCCTCTCTGTGGAATGTCACTGTGACACACAGAATGTTTTGAGCTGAGAGTAGGCAAAATACCAACTTCCCTAGGAAAATCCATTAACAAGGGAGAGGAAGACAAAGCACCAGGCAGACCAGGAGAAGCCTAATGATGAGGGAATTCACAAGCAGTCTGGAATTAGAACAAGCAACCAATGAGTCCACTAAATCAAAAGAACATGTAAGTATATTCCCTTAGAATGTAAATATATGCCCTGCAACTCAAGTCATTAGTTTTTAATTTTAAAATAAATTAGTATACTGAAAGCATAGTAACTGAATAAAAATATTAAAATGCATTGCAATTAAAACAAATAGATCACATAATCAAAAGTAAAATGTTAAAAGGTGGAATTAATGAGAGATGAGTTCCACAAGGAAAGAAGGGAACAGATGATACAGTGGCAGTATATGGAAGGGAAAAAAAAAGCCCTGACAGATTTGGGTCCATTTTGGATAGCCTCACTAATTTACCTAAATAGTGATGAGAAAGTGAAACACACACATATCCTGGAAATGTGTTTTTGTAAAGGTGGCTCGGACAGTAAAGAATCCGCCTGCAATGCAGGAGATCTGGGTTTGATACCAGGGTCGGGAAGATTCCCTGGAGAAGGGCATGGAAACCCACTCTGATATTCTTGCATGGAGAATCCTCATGGACAGAGGAGTCTGGTGGGCTACAGTCCATGGGGTCACAAAGTGTCGGACATGACTGAGAACTGACACTTTCATTTTTTCACTTTCTCTAACATGTTGGTAAACCAAGAGTTATTTTTCAGAAATCCTTTCCGCTCTTACATACAATTAGTGATCCAGAAGAGTTTTTGTTTATGTGTTTTATGCCCACTGAAATGTACTGCATTGGAAATTAAAATGAAGGATTTCAAAAATAATCCATTCACTAATTTACTTACAAATAAAGTGATACATTTGGTACCTGTTCATATAAAATATATATACATATATATATTCCCAAACAAGTTATTGAGAGGAGTGACATTATCTCATATTTTAGCAAACCTCTTTAATGTCTGGTTTATCAGAAGGCAGCTGATTTCATGTCTAATTCTGCATTCAATCTGTTGTGATTCATTATTTTGATTGAAGCACATGATGAAATATGTCTTCAGAGATAAGAATTTGGAAAAGTGAGGGTGTTTTCAACCTGTTCAGATACTTACTGATATTTTATTTTTGTAACTACACCAAAATTTGACGAGTGACAGTTTCTCAAAAGCTAGTTGTTGTGTAGAACCTAAGTCCATATTAATAAAATTTTCACCTTCTATTACATTAGAGTTCACTGGTCTCTTGCATTTTGACTAACTCTTTTATTTATGCATATTTGTAACATCATGCATTGATCATCTGGAAAATACTGCCTAACTATGAATCTTCCAAATAGTCACCCACTTTATTATGCACTGCTGAAATACACACACTAAAATCCATTTTTAAAAATGTTTTTGAGTATAGTGAAGCTGCCAGCTGTCACTGGGGACACAAGTTGTCCAAAATTCTGATTTTCCCCTGAAAGCTCAAATGTTATCATCATCAATAAATACTGTCAGGTGCTTTCTCTTGCCAAATAGTCATGTTCGAACAGCCATCATTTGTCTTTCAGTCATTCTTTCTAGTATTAATGGCATTCCATGAAAAAAGCAACCAGTTCAGCTGACAGCACACACAATCACCTACCTATTTTTTGTGGTGGGTAACAATTATATCAGTATGTAGTAGAAATGCTTCATGCTTTGTTCCTATGTCTTTACACAGACTATTAAAGAGCTTTACTCACAAAGGTCAAATTTTGATAACAATAATTATTACTGTTTCCTCAAGGACATTCTCAAGTGAAATAAGGGAATGACTTTTCCTGTGCATGTATTGCAGTGAGCAATAAAATGGTGATTTGTGCAGTTTTGTGCCAACACACTTAAACACCATCATTTAAGACAGGTGACATCTTAATGTTATTTTCAAAGTGATTTGACCTCAGGAACACCCTGGAAGTGTCTTTGGGGTCCTCACTGGTTCATGAGCCACACTCTGAGAACCCCCAGGAAAAAGACTTTCCATCCCTCCCCCATCCCACAGCAAAGCAGAGATGTTAAATAACACAGAATTTTACTCCTTTCCCACATAACAATGTGATCAATGTAATCTGGAAAGGGAATTCTATTTCCTGAGAGAAATCAGGAAGCTAGTTTCTGCCAAACTGCAGTTAACACTATCTTCAAGGAAGTTGTTTTCATTAGCATGAGTGCCACCCTATCCAGGTTGCAGCTTTGGGAAGAGGAAAGAAACACTCACGGACAACTGTGTTCTTTGTAAACCTGTAAAATGGAGGTTGCACAACTTTCCAACCATGTTCCATGGACAGCAACTTGGTACAGCCTAGTTACTAGAAGAGCTGGAAAACCAGGTGCTAATGAAGCAAGCATATGGGCTTCCCATGTGGCTCAGTGGTGAAGAATCTGCCTATCAAGCAAGAGATGCACGTTCAATCCCTGAGGCAGGAAGATCCCCAGGAGAGGGAAACGGCTACCCACTCCAGTATTCTTGCCTGGAGAATCCCATGGACAGAGGACCCTGGTGGGCTACAGTCCATGGAGTCGCAAAGAGTTGAACACGACTTAGCAACTAGACGGAGAAGGCAATGGCACCCCACTCCAGTACTTTTGCCTGGAAAATCCCATGGATGGAGGAGCCTGGTGGGCTGCAGTCCATGTGGTCGCTAGAGTCGGACACGACTGAGCGACTTCACTTTCATTTTTCACTTTCATGCATTGGAGAAGGAGATGGCAACCCACTCCGGTGTTCTTGCCTGGAGAATCCCAGGGATGGGGGAGCCTGGTGGGCTGCCGTCTATGGGGTCGCACAGAGTCGGACACGACTGAAGTGACTTAGCAGTAGCAACTAGACAGCATCAATAACAAGCAGGCATACGCCCTGGAAAACCGAAAGGACGGGGTTTGTGTGTGTGTGTGTGTGTTTTGGTGGAGGAAAGGAATATAGTGGCAATGTCTCATGATTTTTGAATTTCAAGCACTTAAAAAAATTAGAAGCAATGGAGCAATTTATTTATATTTCAAAAATTATATTAAATGTGGTATTTAAAAATTAATTTAGCAGATTACTAGAGAAGAAGAACTACAGAATGTTTTTGGCTGACAACTTATCATTTACTTGTTAGTTGGAAGAAAAACTAAGGACTCCCAGTTTTGGTTACCTCATCTAAGAAAAATATTTCAGAAAATGCTCTAAACAACTCTAAGTCAGACAGTTTAAGAAGGGAGAAAATGAAAGAAGAATAAGTAGTGTCTGGTGGCATTTTATATCTGATTAATGCAATGATAGTGTGCTTGGAATTTTGTGCTATCAAGTCTAAGCAATATTTGTGATATGAAGTATACTTATAGAAAAGGGAAAAATAAAACTAAATTACTAGAAATAGCACAACAACATTTTAGAAAAAAAAATGGAACAGGTGAGCTGGAGCAAGGGAAAATAAATATATTCTTTTAAGGCTGAAATTAAATAAGGTAATGTGCAATGATAAAATACAATTTTCTTGGAGGACATATTCCTCATAAAACTGTAAGTACCAGAGCATTTAGCATTCCAAACATAAAGCTCAATCAATTAGAAATGCAGGAGAAGTTGATAAAAATAGAATGATACTCAGAGAATGGAATATATCTTTTTCAGAAATAGAAAAATCTATTAGAAATTAATAAATGAGAACATATATGAATTGAATACTGCAATAAACTCCACTCAAACATGAATATCTGATTTTGCTCTATGAATTTTGAATACATGTATATTTTATTAGTGTCCAAGGAACACTTATGAAATTAATCATGCATGTGGCTGTAAGTTTTGAAGCTTTTTAAAAAATGAATATTTCAAAGGCTACAACCATGGTCATATATTTAATAAACTTAGAAATAAATGATAAACATACAGTATAAAAATGTGAACTGCTGTAATGTAAGAAACACAGTTATGAATAATGACCTGAATTAAAAAAAGATACTCCTGAAATTGCAATCTTTAGGAAAGTAAATAAAAGGGAATATAAGGAATAACAAAACTGATGACAGATTACTTGAAAATACTTTAAAAGATTTTATATTTAAAATTGACTATAAATAACTGGAGTAAATCCTCCTCTTGTGTTAATCAACTTTGCTGCACTAACAAATAAGCCTGTCATCTTGGTGGCTTATGATATCTAAGATTTCTTTCTTGCTGATATCCTCGGAGGGCTGTGTTGGTTGAAACTTCTCCGGGCTATGTGGACTGAGACTGGGGACTCAGGTTGAGGTTTCAGTAACCACATGGAGGATGTCATTTTTATGACCCAGGGAGAACCAACAAGCACACAACTGCATTTAAAGCATTTTCTTGCACTTTGCCACTCAGATGTTCTTTGCCAAACAAATCACATGTGGCCTGTGATGCACATTACTTATTTGGAGGCACTGAAATTCACTGGATAAGTGCAGGGCAATATCATCCTCTTACAGTGATAGGAAAGGAGAAAATGGTTTTGAATAACAAGATAATCTTCGATGTATCTTACATACAAAAACTCAAGTCAAAAGTAACTGGGGGAGGGTGCACTAAAAATTAAAATTAACATACAATAATATTATGTTAGAAATGAGAAAAATACACAGCCATAGATACAGAAGTAGTTGATTCAATCATGATAATATAAATTACTACATGTAAATTTAAATTTAAAAACTTATTAAACAATAATGACCTAGCCCAGCAAAAACTACCAAATGATTTTTAAAGAAGTACACAAGGCTTTACTAGACTAATTACTAGATAAATTAGTGTTAACTTAAAATGATGATTTCATGGTAGAGCTCTATCTAATCTTTAAAAGAGAAATGTGACTTATCTATGCCTAGAGACATTTCATTTCACAGTGATTAAAGAACTTTCTGTTAAAAACTATAGCACTAAATGGGAAATAAATAATGGGAGATCATTTTCACTGTAGATATATAACCAAATTTTAAATAATAAAAACCCTCTTCAAACAACACAAGAGAAAACCCTACACATGGACATCACCAGATGGTCAATATTGAAATCAGATTTATTATATTCTTTGCAGCCAAAGATGGAGAAACTCTATGCAGTCAGCAAAAACAAGACCAGGAGCTAACTGTTGCTCAGATCGTGAACTCCTTATTGCAAAATTCAGACTTAAATTGAAGACAGTAGGGAAAACCAGTAGACCATTCAGGTATGACCTAAATCAAAACCCTAAGATTATACAGTCGAAGTGACAAGTAGATTCAAGGGTTTATATCTGATAGAGTGCCTAAAGAACTATGGACATAGACTCCTAACACTGTACAGGAGGCAGTGATCAAAACCATCACCAAGGGGAAAATAAAAAAGCAAAAAGGCAAATGGTTGTCTAAGGAGGCCTTACAAATAACTGAGAAAAGAAGAGAATCGAAAGCAAGAGAAAAGGAAAGATATACTCATCTGAATGCAGTTTCAAATAATAGCAAGGAAGATAAGAAAGCCTTCCTAAGTGGTCAATACAAAGACATAGAGGGAAAAAAAAAAAAACAGAATGGGAAAGACTAGAGAACTCTTCAAGAAAATTAGAGATACCAAGGGAACTTTTCATGCAAAGATGGGCACAATAAAAGTCAGAAACGGTATGCACCTAACAGAAGCAGAAGATATTAAGAAGAGGTGGCAAGAATACACAGGAGAACTATTTAAAAAAAAAAAAAAAAAGATCTTAATGACCCAGATCATTTACCTATAGCCAGACAGCTTGGAGTGCAAAGTCCAGTGGGCCTTAGGAAGCATCACTATGAACAAAGCTAGTGGAGGTGATGGAATTTCAGCTGATGGATTTCAAACCAAAAAGATGATGCTGTGAAAGTGCTGCACTCAATATATCAGCAAATTTGGAAAACTCAGCGCTGGCCACAGGACTAGAAAAGATCAGTTTTCATTCTAATCCCAAAGAAAGGCATTGGCAAAGAATGCTCAAACTACTGCAGTCGCACTCATTTCACATGTGAGCAAAGTAATGCTCAAAACTCTCCAAGCTTGGCTTAAATAATACATGAACCAAGGATTTCCACATGTTTAAGCTGGATTTATAAGAGGAAACAGAACCAGAGATCAAATTGTGAACATCTGTTGGATCATAGAAAAAGCAAGAGAATTACATAAAAAATCTACTTCTGCTTCATTGACTATGCTAACTCTTTGATCGTATGGATCACAACAAACTGTGGAAAATTCTTCAAGAGATGGGAATACTAGACCATCTTACCTACCTCCAGTGAAACCTGTATGAAGGTCAGGAAACAACAGTTAAAACCAGACATGAAACAATGTACTGGTTCAAAGTTGGGAAAGGAGTACATCAAGGCTGTATATTGTCACCCTGCTTATTTAACTTCTATGAAGATTACATCATGCAATATGCCAAGCTGAGTGAAGCACAAGCTGGAATCAAGATTTCTGGGAGAAATATCAATAATCTAAAACATGCAGATGACACCACCCTTATGGCAGAAAGCAAAGAAGAACTAAAAAGCCTCTTGGTGAAAGTGAAAGAAGAGAGAGAAAAGTTGTCTTAAAACTCAGCATTCAAAAATCTAACATCATGGCATCCGGTTCCATCACTTCATGGCAAATAGATGGGGAAACGATGGAAAGAGTGAGAGACTTTATTTTCTTAGGCTCCAAAATCACTGCAGATGCTGACTGCAATCATGAAATTAAAAGACACTTGCTGCTTGGTAAAAAAGCAATGACAAGCCTAGACAGTATGAAGCAGAGACATTATTTGCCAACAAAGTTCCATATCAGTTCAGTTCAGTTCATTTCAGTTGCTCCGTCATATCTGACTCTTTTTAACTCCATGGATTGCAGCATGCCAGGCTTTCCATCCATCACCAACTCCCAGAGCTTGCTCAAACTCATGTCCATCGAGTCGGTGATGCCATCCAACCATCTCATCCTCAGTCGTCCCCTTCTCCTCCTGCCTTCAATCTTTCCCAGAGTCAGGGTTTTTCTAATGAGTCAGTTATTCGCATCAGGTGGCCAAATTATTGGAGCTTCAGCTTCAGCATCAGTCCTTCCAATGAATATTCAGAGTTGATTTCCTTTAGGATTGACAGCTTTGATCTCCTTGCAGTCCAAGGCAATCTCAAGAGTCTTCTCCAACACCACAATTCAAAAGCCTCAATTCTTTGGTGCTCAGCTTTCTTTATTGCCCAAGTCTCACATCCATACATAATTACTTGAAAAACCATAGCTTTGAGTAGATGGTCCTTTATTGGCAAAGTAATGTCTCTGCTTCTTAATATGCTAAGTTTGTCATAGCTCTTCTTCTAAGGATAAAGTGTCTTTTAATTTTATGGCTGCAGTCGGCATCTGCAGTGATTTTGAAGCCCAAGAAAATAAAGTCTGTCACTGTTTCCATTGTTTCCCCATCTATTTGCCATGAAGTGGTGGGACCAGCTGTCATGATCTTAGTTATTTGAATGTTGAGTATTAAGCCAGCATTTTCGCTCTTCTCTTTCACTTTCATCAAGAGGTTCTTGATGAAAGGTCCATATAGATAAAGCTATGGTTTTTCCAGCTGTCATGTATGGGTGTTAGAGTTGGACCACGAAAAAAGTTGAGCACCAAAGAATTGATGCTTTTGAACTGTGGTGTAGGAGAAGACTCTTGAGAGTCCCTTGGACTGCAAGCAGATCAAACCAGTCAATCTTAAAGGAAATCAGTTTTGAAAGTTTGAATGACTGATGCTGAAGCTGAAACTACAATACTTTGGCAACCTGATGTCAGGAGCTGACTCACTGGAAAAGAGCCTGATGTTAGGAAAGACTGAAGGAAAGAGGAGAAAGAGACAACAGAGGATGAAATGGTTGAATGACATCACCAACTCAATGAACATGAATTTGAGCAAACTCCGGGAGATGGTGAAGGACAGGGAAGCCTGGCGTACTGCAGTCCATGGAGTCACAAAGAGTCAGACATGACTGAGTAACTGAAGAACAAGGGTTAGGTAGAGTGTGAGAGTATTTACAATCTGTTTTTTCTTTTTTAATGGAAGGATAGAGTTGATATTAAAAATATTATCAAAATTAATTATATATCATGAAATTAAAAATCATAGTATACTAATAAGTGCTTCAAAGATGATTGAAATATCCAAGAACCTGTCTCCAAACAGGCTTATGTAGCATAGAGACAGAAAAAACTTCAAAGCAGCAAAATTCAGCTCCTTTTACAACAGTAATGCTTCATTATATGCTCAGTCACTTCAGTCTTGTCCTACTCTTTCTGACCCCATGGGCTGTAGCCCACCAGGCTTCTCTGTCCACTGAATTCTCCAGTCAATAATACTGGAGTGGGTTGCCATGCCCTCCTCCAGGGGACCTTCCCAACCCAGGGATCAAACTCTTGGCATGTCCTGTGTCTTCTGCATTGCAGGTGGATTCTTTACCACTGGGCAAACCAGGAAGCGCCTCTCCAAATCTCACTGGCTTCCACAGCCACTTTTTTTTCTTATACTGTGATGGTTGGTTTTACCTGTTAACTTGACTAAACAGTTAACAGGTAAAACCAACCATCACAGTATATTCAATTAATATTTTATTAATATTTATTTTCCCTTTATATTGCCTTGTAGCTTTTGGAACAAATGGAAAGTTGAATATTAGCAGTGCAAGTTAATCCCTCCTGGCTCTATTTAACCAGGTCTTCAAGAAAAATGAGCACGAAAAAGAACTGCAAGAAAGAAAAGGGATAAGATTTACAAATGAAATGTGTTTTTAAAGAGAAAAGCAAAGTATGGAGATATTCATATAAATAATTTTTGTGAAATAGAAAATTTCAAGGAGTCTATGCATTCGTAAAGTTAGTTGCATTTTATATATGTGAGTAATAAGCAAAGATGCACAATGTGGAAGGATTTGGGTCCTGTTGGTTGCTTTGATGGAGAAAGAGGTGATGGAATTAAGCAAACAAAAGAGTAACAACAGAACCTCTAATATTCTAGTAAAGTACGTGGTGCCAAAGCCTCCTTAATCCATCATTTGCAGAAGTGAAGACATGAAGACGCTCTAAAAGGCAGGCAGGCGTATCTGTTAATACTTTGGAGTTTATTTCTTTCTCTCTGTCTAAGGGTCAATTTGAACAGAACTTCTGAGGGAATCTGGTCCTCACTTAAGCACACTTACCAAATCCATGGACAGAGGAGCCTAGCAGGCTACAGTCTATGATTGGAGGGGGGGGCATCACATGAGTCAGATATGACTTAGCAACTAAACTACCACCACCCCCAAACACAGGAGACAATGAACAGAAAAAAAAAAAATCCTCTTCTAAGATTCCTCCTAAGACTTACTCAGCTTTAGCTTCCATATCAACAAATTCCATTCAATTCTAGTGTTACATTCATTTTCATAGTGTGTAATATGAGCTCACTATACCCCAGTCAACATGTTAAACACAGCAGAGAGAATGTTGAACAAAGCAAGCACAATACCTGCCATTTCTGCATAATTCATAGCATAGAATGATAGCAATCAAACAAATACAATAAACTTAAGAAGACTCTAACAATCCAAATGCACAGTGCTCAGAAACACATAATAGGAGTGCATATTTTAAGTGGGTCAGTGAGACTTTCCCAGAAAGAGTAGGTCAGATCTGAGACCTAAATGATAAATATCTATACTCTGGGTATCAAACATGATTCCACAAATATTGTTCATAAACACATACCGCACTTTAGGCATTTCCCCTTTGTTCTAGAATGAGAAATACATTGGTTCCAGGGCCATGAAAAACATACAGTATAACAGTAAATTAAGGAAAGGTCCATCTAGTCAAGGCTATGGTTTTTCCGATGGTCATGTATGGATGTTAGAGTTGGACTATAAAGAAAGCTGAGTGCTGAAGAATTGATGCTTTTGAACTGTGGTGCTGGAGAAGACTCTTGAGAGTCCCTTGGGTTGCAAGGAGATCCAACCAGTCCATCCTAAAGGAGATCAGTCCTGATTATTCATTGGAAGGACTGATGCTGAAGCTGAAACTCCAATACTTTGGCCACCTGATGCAAAGAGCTGACTCATTTGAAAAGACCCTGATGCTGGGAAAGATTGAGCGCAGGAGGAAAAGGGGATGACAGAGGATGAGATGGTTGGATGGCATGACCAACTGAATGGACATGGGTTTGGGTGGACTCCAGGAGTTGGTGATGGACAGGGAGGCCTGGTGTGCTGCAGTTCATGGGGTCACAAAGAGTCGGACATGACTGAGCGACTGAACTGATCTGAACTGAAGGTGAAGTCAGGATTCTCATTGAAAAAAAGACTACTGTAAAGGACAATAGATAGAGCTTTCAAGCCCTTTGCTTTTACTTGATTATAAGAATCAAGTAAAGGTGTGTTGTTAAAACAAGAGAACATCATAAGTACAAATTCACTTACTGAGAGGAATGATATACAAATGGAGAGAATTTCTAATATGAAGCAGAAATAAAAGGCTCTATTATTAATAAAAATGTAATAGACACACCAAAATATTTAGATATATTAATAATTAACATCTCAGAAACCCTATGGGACATAATATGTTAGAAAAAATCAAAATCCAATAGTAGAATTTAAAGCTGGGCCAAAAGCACTAAAAGAGAAGAATTAATATTACAGAACCATTAAGTTGAGTTCAAATTCGGAGCTGTATACCTCTAAGCAGAAGTATAGGACAAAGAAGAAAATAATCAAACAGGTAATTGTAAGTACAAACATGGAATGAGAGCTCCAACAAGAGAGGTCAGACAGACAGGACTGGAAAATAATCACCCACTTTATGGAAGAATATGTAGACATCTGACTTTTCAGATGAAAAGATTCACTGATATAAGAAGAAATATCCTGCTGCTGCTGCTGCTAAGCCGCTTCAGTTATGTCCAACTCTGTGCAACCCCATAGACGGCAGCCCACCAGGCTCCCCCATCCCTGGAATTCTCCAGGCAAGAACACTGGAATGGGTTGCCATTTCCTTCTCCAATGCATGAAAGTGAAAAGGGAAAGTGAAGTCGCTCAGTCGTGTCCGACTCCTAGTGACCCCCTGGACTGCAGCCTATCAGGCTCCTCTGTCCATGGGATATGCCAGACAAGAGTACTGGAGTGGGTTGCCATTGCCTTCTTCAGAAATATCCTATAGTTATATAAATAAATCCTGGATCATTTAAGTAAAAACAGCATGTGCATGCTAAATCATTTCAGTTATGTCTGACTCTTTATGACCTTATAGACTGTAGCTTACCAGGCTCCACTGTCCATGGGCTTCTCCAGGGAAGAAAACTGGAGTGAGTTGCCATTCCCTCCTCCAGGGGATCTTCCTGACCCAGGGATTGAACCTGCCTCCTTAGGTCTGCATTGACAGGCAGGTTCTTTACCACTAGCACCACCTGGGAAACCAGCATCAGATCAGATCAGATCAGTTGCTTAGTCGTGTCCGACTCTTTGCGACCCCATGAATCACAGCACGCCAGGCCTCCCTGTCCATCACCAACTCCCAGAGTTCACTCAGACTCACATCCATCGAGTCAGTGATGCCATCCAGCCATCTCATCCTCTGTCGTCCCCTTCTCCTCCTGCCCCCAATCCCTCCCAGCATCAGAGTCCCTTCCAATAAGTTAACTCTTCGCAGGCAATTACAATTATACATTTTAACAATGAAGGTGTGTGCTTAGTCACTCAGTCATGGCTGATTCTTTGCAACCTCTGGACTGTAGTCTGCCAGTCTCCTCTGTCTATGGGATTCCCCAGGCAAGAATACTCAAGTGAGTTACCATTTCCTCCTCCAGGGGGTCTTCCAGACCCAGGGATCAAATCTGTGTTTCCTGCATCTCCTGCATTGCAGGCTGGTTCTTTACTACTGAACCATCAGGGAATATGGAAAGAGTAATTATAATGTTTCCAGTTTCTCAGTTATGAGAAGCATATAGTAGCAGAGACCAACTGATACCATTCTGAAGATAATTAAGACAGCTATCAACTCAAGAAGCGGGGGATACATGTATCCTTACAGCTGATTCACATTGCTGTACACGCAGAAATGAACACAGCATTGTAAAGTAATTATCCTACAATTAAAAATAAAGACTCTGGTTAACAGGACTGCAAGCAATTAACACTGGCCTCAAACACACCCCTTCCCCTGCTCCCAGGGTCTCTCAGTCACCATAGTAAGTTCCAGGGATACCAACAGGTTTTAATTCAGAAAATGAAGATGTAGTCTCAGGCCAGTTTCTATTCATTATGACCAAAGGAAGAGCATCTGGCTGATCTTTGGTGTATTGCCAGTAATTACAGGGAATATAAAATGAACCAACAAGCAACTCCCACCTCTTGTGGAAACAGTCCATGGTCACTTACTTGCTCTATATACTAACATATAACCCAAAAGATTATGCAAGGAGATCAAACTAGTCAATCCTAAAGGAAATCAACTCTGAATATTCACTGGAAGGACTGATGCTGAAACTGCAGCTCCAATAATTTGGCCACCTGATGTGAACAGCTGACTCATTATAAGAGATTGATGCTGGTAAAGATTGAAGGCAGGAGGAGAAGGGGACTACAGAGGATGAGATGGTTGAATGATATCACTGACTCAATGGGTATGAGTTTAAGCAAACTCTGGGAGATGGTAGGGGACAAGGAAGCCAGCGTGTTGCAGTCCATGGGGTTGAAAAGACTGTGTGACACGACTGAGTGGCTGAGCAACAACATCAACCCAAAGGGGCACAGGACATTTTGGTTTGGGATTTGTTCTTAAAATTGGTTTGATCTGATGTGGTCAGTTTGGGAGGAGAATGTGGAAACACCTCTTTTGCCACAGAAAATACAGGCTACCTTTTTTCAGGAGTTACAAGTCTGCCATAGGCTTCCCTGGTGGCTTAGTGGTAAAGAATCTGCCTATCAGTGCCAAGGACTTGGGTTCGATCTCTGGGTTGAGAAAATCCCCTGAAAGATGAAATGGCAACCCACTCCAGTATTCTTGCCTGGGAGATCCCATGGAGAGAGGAGCCTGGTGGATGACAGTCCATGAAGTCACAAAAGAGATGAACATGACTTAATCATTAAACAGCAACAAGGCACCTGCCTTACAACTGTGGCTTTGCATCAAAGCACTTTGTGCTCAGCCTATGAGGGTGACAGGTTGCCCTGTTCAGTGTGCTGATAATTCAGTGAGTAAGTGTAGCAAAATGGGCAGCACAAATTTGATGAGGATCTTGGTTCCTGCTTTTAACCCCAAAGAGAGGCATTTGAAACTGCTGGTCCATAGGCTGCCCAGCAGCAGACCAGATGGCTGTGACACTGACCACAGCCCGAATGTTAGTGATGTAACCTGACAGGTCCTTTGGAGTATTTTCTAAGGCCAAGAAAATGACTGTTAATTGATCCCTTTGTGCTGCTGACTGACCCTTAGAACATTTGGCCTTCCAAAGTCCTCCCTGGGGCTGGATTGCTAATACCACTCAAATGACAACAGCAACTTTTACCTTAACCAAGCCGTCAGTCTACCAAGCCCAGACATTTAGAAGAATCTCTATAAATCAAGGCCCTCATGGAGATAATGATTTTGATTCAAAAGTGGGGTGAGGGATAAAGCTTCCCCAAAGATGAAACTGCCACTTTTTCTTTCCTTCCTTTGGCCATCAGCATAGCACGAGCTGATGCTGGTCCAGGTGCTGATGCTGATCTGGAAACAGAATACAGAATTTCCATTTCCCACAGAGGCTGATCATTACCTTCCATGTTAATTCTTGAATCCCAAGAATTAACTCCTAAATGGTATTAATGAGTCAGGGGATCAGAATAAAGCAGCTTTTTTTTTTTTTTTTTTTTTTAAAGTAACATACTTGGGGGCTGTATCAGACAGAAGTCATTCTTCTACTGAAAAATAGCTTTTCAGTTTCAGCAGTAATTGTATCTTTTAAAAAATTTTAATTGAAGTATAATTGCTTTACAATGTTGTATTAGTTTCTGCAGTGCAACAATGTGAATCAGTTACATGTATACATGTATGCCCTCCCTCAAACACCTCCTTTTCACCCCACCCCCCACCCATCCTACCCCTCTAGGTCATCAGAGAGCTCTGAGCTGAGCTCCCAGTGATATATTTGGCAACTTCCCACTATCTATCTTGGAGAAGGCAATGGCACCCCACTCCAGTCCTCTTGCCTGGAAAATCCCATGGACGGAGGGACCTGGTGGGCTGCAGTCCATGGAGTCGCTAAGAGTCGGACACGACTGAGCGACTTCACTTTCACTTTTCACTTTCATGCATTGGAGAAGGAAGTGGCAACCCACTCCAGTGTTCTTGCCTGGAGAATCTCAGGGACGGGGGAGCCTGGTGGGCTGCCATCTATGGGGTCACACAGAGTCGGACACGACTGAAGTGACTTAGCAGCAGCAGCACTGTCTATTTTACATACAGTCTGCTGTGCTTTGTCACTCAGTCGTGTCCACCTCTTTGCAACCTCATGGACTGTAGCCCACCAGGCTCCTCAGTCCACAGGGATTCTCCAAGGCAAGGATACTGGAGTGGGGTGCCATTTCCTCCTCCAGGGGATATTCCTGACCAGGTGATCAAACCCACGCCTCTTGTGTGTCCTGTGTTACCAAGCAGATTCTACGACTGGCCACCTGGGCTTCTGTCTCTCTTTTTTTAAATCTTATAATCAAACAATAATGAAATGTTCTGATATGTCATAACTAAAGTCAACTGGAATCCATCAATATAACCTGAAGATAAATTGCTATATTTCAACTTGATTAATTTGTATTAAGCTTTTTGATATAGATTAGAAAATTATCTCCTGAAAAAATCTTAACATAAAGAAGGAAATTTTAGGCATATATGTGTGTGCAAAATTTCAAAACACAGGGTTAGGAAATTGAATATATTGCTTGAAGAATCATTAATATTTTTTAAATATTAGATTATTAATGTATATTAAGGGTAAATTGTCTTGTGTATATCATCTATCTTGCTGAATTCGAAATTTATAAAGTAAACTCTAAGCAATAAAGAAATCTAAAGTTACTAATTTGTTTTGGAATACTAGGAATTTTAGTATTTGAGCATCATAGATCAGTTACATTCAATAAAAAAAAAAAACATACTGGCAGTCTCTAATCGGCACTCTAATCAGCACATTTTCAGCACTGTTTCCTGAGAGACGCCTCAAGTTATCAGTCATTGGTTTATATGTTCTTATATATTTTAAAACATGTAATTTGGCATTGAGACATCCAATGAAATAATTGATTTAATCTGTAATTAAAATGTATGCTCATATGTACACCTATGGGTAATTCATGTTGATATATGACAGAAATCAGACCAATATCATAAAGCAATCATCAATTAAAAAAAAAACGCTTTTTCAGCATAGGATCCCATCATTAACAGAATCATCAATATTTCAAAAATAGACAGCCTACATCTAGACTTGCTTTCCCGGTGGCTCAGGGGTAAAGAATCTGCCTGCGGTGCAGGATGAAGTGCAGGAGACTTGGATTTGATCTTTGGGTGGGAAAGATCCCCTGGAGGAGTTCATGGAAAGCCATCCCATTATTCTTGTTTGGAGAATCCCATGGACAGAGGAGCCGGGGGGCTAGAGTCCATAGGGTTGCAGAGTTGAACATGACTGAAGTGACTGAGCACGCATGCATGCGCCTCTAGACCATCCAATTTGGATATTTGACTTATCTTTGAAATTCTACTTTGTAATTGCTCAATTTCTCTTCAAAAATAAGTATCTAATGACACTGCAGCAAAGAAATAAGCCCTGTGCATTTCTTTGCAATAGAAGTTAGTATAAATAGCCCCTATTATACTGTAGCCTGTTACAAACCTAGCCAGATAGATAAGCTTGAGCAAGGTTCATTTTATGTTGCTTGGTAAGTATTTCGCACTCCATAAGTAAATTTAAATGTAGAAGCAAAAATGATAGCTGGCATGCACAATGAAAACAGTATTGTAAAATTTCAGCTTGCAGCTAATTTATTCACAGAAAGGCAATCAGGATTTATCATTTCAGGGTACTTTCTGCTTTACATTATACCCCCAAACTAGCAAATTTTGTCAAACTTTCCAGTTCTCTTTACAGACTGTAAAATGATTGTAAAACTATGGGAATTTAATGAAAGGGGATTATGAAAATAAACATATCAATTTTAAATAAAACTTCAGTTGAACTGGATATTTTTCTAAGAAAGACAGTAATGAAAAGCCCACAGTCACTGTCTTCATAGGTCATATAGTTTAGTACAAAAATGTATGGATGTGAGAGTTGGATCATAAAGAGACTGAGTGCTGAAGAATTGATTCTTTCAAATTGTAGTGCTGGAGAAGACTCTTGAGGGTCCCTTGGACAGAAAGGAGATCTAACCAATCAATCCTAAAGGAAATCAACCCTGAGTATTCATTGGAAGGACTGATGCTGAAGCTGAAACTCCAATACTTTGGCCACCTGATGCAAAGAGCTGACTCATTGGAAAATATCCTGAGGCTGGGAAAGATTGAAGGCAAAAGGAGAATGAGGCAGCAGAGGAAGAGATGGTTAGAGAGAATCACTGAGTCAGTGGACATGAATTTGAGCAAACTGCGGGAGATAGTGAAGGACACAGGAGCCTGGTGTACAGCAGTCCATGGGGTCTCAAAGAATTGGACACAACTTGGTGACTAAACAACAGCAAAGTAGGAAAATAATAAAATATTATTTTGTTATTTATTTATTATTATTATTTAATTTATTATGTATTTAATTTATTATTTATTATAATTATTTATTATTTAAAGAATGAGTATAATTTAAGGAATGTCACATGGTTATAAAAAAAATAAAGTATAAATTTCTAGCAGTAGGTTGATGGGATTATTTCGATTGGTAATTTGAAAAATCCTCATGGAGAAGGTTATGTTTCAGCAAAGACTGAGACATGCTAGGGAGTAAGTTATATATGTACAGGCACAGAACATTCCAGTAAATGCAAATTATCTGAGGCAACAGGGATAATGAAGGGATTTGACAAATAGATCGGGAGTTTGGCATTGCTCCAGTGCCATGCCATTACTCCATGCTAAGACTGAGGTGCCTTCTAGATATCCAAGTAGAGCTGTCAAGCACACAGGTAAACACAAAGTTTGAAGTCTAGAGACAAGGTATGGAGAAAAGATATATTATCTTATTAAATATATGTTCTATGTATAGACTTACTTTTATTTTTCTCTCTCTTGATTCAATCTCAACATTCCATAGAGTAATATGTACCATATATAATACACTAGATTGTGAAAATCTGATGTGTGAGATATGTGTGTGTGTGTGTGCTGCTGTTTTGTTGCAAAGACATGTCCGGTTCCTTGTGACACCAGGTGTAGCCTGTCAGGCTCCTCTGTCCATGGGATTTCCCATGCAAGAATACTGAAGTATGTTGTCATTTCCTCCTCCAAGGGATTTTCCCCAACATTGAGATCAAAATCATGTCTCCTGCCTGGCAGACCAATTCCCTACCACTGAGCCACCAGGGTAGCCTCTCTCTCTCCTCTCTCTGTGAACCGTACAACTCTTTGAAAACCTGTGGACTGTAGCCTGCATGCTCCACTATCCATGAGATTCTCCAGGCAAGAATACTGGAGTGGGTTGCTGTTTCCTCTTCCAGGTGATCTCCCCAACCCAGGAATTGAACCCGTGTCTCTTATGTCTCCTGAATTGGCAGGCACGTTCTTTACCATTAGTGTCACCTGTGAAGCCCCCTCTGCAGATAGATAGATAGATATTAGACTTTTGGTCAATGTGTTTCTCTGTTTTATGTCTTGCCTACTAGGAAAACAATATGGCAGTTTATTAGACTGAAATGATGGTTAACTTTACATGTCAGCCTGGCCAGGCTATAGTGGCCATTTGTTTGGTCAAACACTAATATAGAAGTTAATGTGAAGGTATTTTGTAGATGTGATTATCGACAGTTGATTTTGAGAAAAACAATTGCCCTCTATAATGTGGGTGAGCCTCACCCAATTAGTTAAAGGCTCTTAAGAGCAAATATTGAAGTGTCACTGACCAAGAGGAAATCCTGCCTTGAGACCCCTGCACAGAAATTTCATTTGGATTTCCAGCCTGCCAGACTTCTGACTCAAGATTCTATCAAACCCTGTCTGAGATTCCAGCCTGAGGGCCTACACCAAGGATTTTGGACTTGCTACCTCCAGAAGTGTGTGTGAGCCATTGTATAAAATATCTTTACAAAGAAATTTACTTTAATTATATATATATATATATGTATATACATATATATATATACACACACACACACACTGCTAAGTCACTTCAGTCGTGTCCGACTCTGTGTGATCCCATAGACAGCAGACCACCAGGCTTCCCTGTCCCTGGGATTCTCCAGGCAAGAACACCGGAGTGGGGTGCCATTGCCTTCTCCGATATATATATATATATATATATATACATACATACATACATACTATTGGTTTTCTTTCCCTAATGAACCCAGATTGATACAAGCAGACAAACTAGCTGTCTGGTTTTTAATGTTATTTCTCCCTCTCTTGGTTACTTAACATAATGCCTGATACATAGTATGCTTTCGGCTTCAGTACCTAGTTTGAAAGCACTGGACTGCTTTTAGGAACTGCAAGGATTGATGATACACAATGCCTCAAAGTTCTACATTGTTATGAGCTTCTAGACCCAGAATAATTATTCATATCCATCCAGCCTGATATAACGTTCAGCAGAGTGTGTACATGACTGATGAGCAATTATTATCATTTATTTTATTTTTGCTAGAACATGGTACACCAAAGTAAGGATGAAAGTAAGATTACAGATTTAAAAGCCTAAGATAGAGTCAAGCTCATGCAACTATTGATATAAATAATAATAATAAATACCATGTATTGAAAACCTTCATAATAACCATCCTAACTTGTTTTAACAGTGCCAGTAATATTATTTGCACAATTTATAGAATATAAATAAATTACTAACATTAAATAAATCATTCTTTTATATTAAACTAATTATTTAATATTAAAAATCATCATGTGCAATTTTCAAGTGAATTGTCTGTTTATATGATATAACAAATCTGTTACAACTGTATATTGGTATTGTCATTTACAATAAGATTTTGGAGAACGACAGAAAATTTGGAAGTAACTGAAATAAAAAGATATTTTGAATGACTTTTTTTTTACACATTTGTCCACCATGTGATTTGCTACAATGTTAAGAATGATTTGGTCTATCAACAAGATAATATCTATATTAATGTTCCTATACTTTGTTTTCTACATGCCTTTTCATTTTTCCCTCTAACCTATATAAATATATGCAAGCAATTGTTTTCTAATTTATTCACCTTTATTGCTCTCTCAAAAGCAAGTCTGAGTACATTATCTCACAAAACAACCCACTCTTTAGTACTTGACACCTTAATCTTTATTAAGGTACTCTGAATTTTCCAAATAATAACCTGGTCCAGAGTTCAGTTAATTGCTGTTTCTTAACACAAACACCCTCTTCAAACAACACAAGAGAAAACTCTACACATGGACATCAACAGATGCTCAACACCCAAATCAGATTGATTATATTCTTTGTAGCTAAGGATGGAGAAGTTCTATACAGTCAGCAGAAACAAGACCTGGAGCTTGTGGCTCAGATCATGAACTCCTTATTGCCAAATTCAGACTTAAATTGAAGAAAGTAGGGAAAACCACTAGACCAGTCAGGTATGACCTAAATCAAACCCCTTGATTATACAGTGGAAGTGAGAAATAGATTTAAGGTATGGGTAGAGTGCCTGATGAACTATGGATGGAGGTTTGTGACATTGCACAGGAGACAGGGATCAAGACCATCTCCATGGAAAAGAAATGCAAAAGGGCAAAATGGCTGTCTGGCGAGGCCTTACAAATAGCTGTGAAAAGAAGAGAAGTGAAAAGCAAAGGAGAAAAGGAAAGATATAAGCGTCTGAATGCAGAGTACCAGAGAACATCAAGAAGAGGTAAGAAATCGCTGATTCCTCAGCGATCAATGCAAAGAAATAGAGGAAAACAACAGAATGGGAAAGACTAGAGATCTCTTCAAGAAAATTAGAGATACCAGGGGAACATTTCATGCAAAGATGGGCTCGATAAAGGACAGAAATGGTATGGACCTAACAGAAGAAGAGATATTAAGAAGAGGTGGCAAGAATACACAGAACTGTACAGAAAAGATCTTCATGACCAAGCTAATCACAATGGTGCAATCACTGACCTAGAGCCAGACATTATGGAATGTGAAGTCAAGTGGGCCTTGGAAAGCATCACTATGAACAAAGCTAGTGGAGGTGATGGAATCCCAGTTGAGCTATTCCAACTCCTGAAAGATGATGCTGTGAAAGTGCTGCACTCAATATGCCAGCAAATTTGGAAAACTCAGCAGTGGCCACAGGACTGGAAAAGGTCAGTTTTCATTCCAATGCCAAAGAATGCTCAAACTACCGCACAATTGTACTCATCTCACACGCTAGTAAAGTAATGCTCAAAATTCTCCAAGCCAGGCTTCAGCAATACGTGAACTATGAACTTCCAGATGTTCAAGCTGGTTTTAGAAAAGGCAGAGGAATCAGAGAACAAATTGCCAACATCCGCTGGGTCATTGAAAAAGCAAGAGAGTTTCAGAAAAACATCTATTTTTGCTTTATTGACTATGCCAAAGCCTTTGACTGTGTGGATCACAATAAACTGTGGAAAATTCTAAAAGAGATGGGAATACCAGACCACCTAACCGGCCTTTTGAGAAACCTATATGCAGGTCAGAAGGCAACAGTTAGAACTGGACATGGAACAACAGACTGGTTCTAAATAGGAAAAGGAGTACGTCAAGGCTGTATATTGTCAGTCTGCTTATTTAACTTATACGCAGAGTACATCATGAGAAACGCTGGGCTGGAAGAAGCACAAGCTGGAATCAAGATTGCTGGGAGAAATATCAATAACCTCAGATATGCAGATGACACCTCCCTTATGGCAGAAAGTGAAGAGGAACTAAAAAGCCTCTTGTTGAAGGTGAAAGAGGGGAGTGAAAAAGTTGGCTTAAAACTCAACATTCAGAAAATGAAGATCATGGCCTCTGGTCCTATCACTTCATGGCAAATAGATGGGGAAACAGTGGAAACAGTGGCAGACTTTATTTTCTTGGGCTCCAAAATCACTGCAGATGGTGATTGCAGCCATGAAATTAAAAGATGCTTACTCCTTGGAAGAAAAGTTATGACCAACCTAGAAGGCATATTAAAAAACAGAGACATTACTTTGCCAACAAAGGTCCATCTAGTCAAGGCTATGGTTTTTCCAGTGGTCATGTATGGATGTGAGAGTTGGACTGTGAAGAAGGCTGAGTGCTGAAGAATTGATGCTTTTGAACTGTGGTGTTGGAGAAGACTCTTGAGAGTCCCTTGGACTGCAAGGAGATCCAACCAGTCCATTCTGAAGGAGATCAGCCCTGGTATTTCTTTGGAAGGAATGATGCGGAAGCTGAAACTCCAGTACTTTGGCCACCTCATGCAAAGAGTTGACTCATTGGAAAAGACTCTGATGTTGGGAGGGATTGGGGGCAGGAGGAGAAGGGGATGACAGAGGATGAGATGGCTGGATGGCATCACTGACTCGATGGACGTGAGTCTGAGTGAACTCCGGGAGTTGGTGATGGACAGGGAGGCCTGGCCTGCTGCAATTCATGGGGTCACAAAGAGTCAGACACAACTGATCGACTAAACTGAACTGAACTGAACACAATCATTCCCAAATCATTTCTGTTGCATTTATTTGCTATGTGATGATAACAAATGGCATGTGAAATAAATTTGAATGATATATTTTTAAGCTTCTAATTAAAAATATATACACTGAGTTACGACTAACTGTTTATATTGACCATCCGTAGCAAAATAAGCATTTTCTATAATTAATTCCAATATTTTACAAGTAAATAACAGAAATTTCCACCTAAAATTTGAGATAGTAATTTTGCATGGCAGTATACATATAATTGGGGTTTCGCTGGTGGTGCTAATGGTAAAGAACCTGCTTGCTGTTCAGAAGCACAGGAGATGCAGGTTTGATCCATGAGTCAGATGATCTCCTGGAGGAGAGCATGGCAATCCACTCCAGTAGTTTTGACTGGAGAATTCCATGGCCAGAGGAGCCTGGTGGGCTACAGTCCATAAGGCTGCAAAGAGTCAAGCACAACTAAGAGACTTAACATGCACATATTAATATTTATAATCAGACATTTTTATTGATATCTTTTATACCACCACCACCAACAAAGAAAGAAATTCTGTAAGAGCTTCTAAAATTAAATTCAAAAAATATATTTCTTGTTCTATAAAGAAATTTTATTCTCAATTTTATAAAACTAGATAAAATAAGATTTTACTTTCAAAAGCAGTAACTTGAAAATGGCAGATGTTTCTTTGTGAACATGTAACCAGTTTTATTGTTTTGAGAAAATATAAATAAAGTTGTACATTTTTTTGTATTTGGAAATTACAGGCTGGATTGTATTTTGCATAGTACAGGATACTTGATTAAGATAGACCCTTGGTGAAATTTACACCTGATGTGGCTGCTCTATTTTGAAAGGAAACAGCTGTTTTCCTAATGTTCCTGTGGTTTTATGAACATGATGTTTCCTTTATGAGACAAAGTGGATTCAAATGAGCTCCCTCAACTCCCTCCAGAAACAAATACTTCAAATGTTTTGTAAGTTACTATTGCTTGATAAATGCTATATTGCAGATTATTCTAGGTGTTATGCCTCGGGCTCCTGAAGTGCTGCCATTTGCTTGTTTATTTTCTTCTCAGGCTAGGGAATTGCTTTATGAACTCCAAGTCATAAAGGAGAGCAACAGAGTGGGAAGAAAGCCATTAGGTATAATACTACTTTGACTGAAAAGGAAATTGGATTTTACCTGTTGCAAAGAGGTCACAAATTTTATTGTTAAATGGGCTAAACGTATACTTATTTAATAAGATGTGGGCCTAAAATGAAAAAAATCTTTAATCCCAGGCCCCCAGCAAATACTCCATAACAGATTTTTCATAGAATTTTCACATTTGGTAACCTTAAACTTTTCTTATAGCTTTGATGGATTGTTTTCCATATTTGTTCTCAACCTTGCTATATGGATAAAGTCGACATTTTTAAACAGAGAAGCCCTTATGTGGGAAGTAGAGTTATTTATACTTGACATAGATTTCTGGAAGTGATTTATAAAGAAGCTCAAATGTATTAAGCCAATGTCGAAAGGAGAGCTCCATTAAATATATGTGTACAGTACTATGCTGGCAAGAATTCCAATTTAGTTCTTGTCTCAATTGTCTTAAGATGGTCCTCTGTGTTTTAAAGGATCTGCTGGGAAAGTAGAGAGTAGGAAATGAATTAAATTTAGAATTGTATAATATGCTAGGTTGCATGCATTTTAAATTCCCACTTTAAATATAACAAAATACCATTATCTGGGAATCAAACCCTTTTCTTTTAAAAGCTATGGACACCTTATTGCACATGAATTGCCTAAATAATATACATATGCTATTATTCTGTTTATAATTTACTCTGTTTTCTAAGATTATTTGAAAGTCAGGCAGAAGAAACATCTAGCAGGAAAATGTGGATATAGAAATTTCAGTCAATAAATTAGTACGTCTGTTTAAAATTGAAAAAGATACTATTTTTTAAATGACTGTGCCTAGTTTTTAATAACTTCATGATAAATCATTATATGTACCAGTTTCCTCTCTTAGAAGAGAGTGCAGAAAAGAAAAATGAGTGAGAAAATAAACAACTGTTTTGAAGTGCTAACATTTCCAAAGAAAACAGGGGTGTCAACACACTCATTAATGAACCTTATACACTGAATCATATGGTTATTGGTCCTATGAAGTTCTGTATAATTGTAGGCCATTTGGATCGATTTCTTATGTTCTGCTTTGTATCACATTCCTCGTGGCATCCTTTATTTCAATAACCACATAACAATTTCCAGGAACTAACAAGCCTGGAGAGTCAGAGGGACACTTTCAGTCCCCACCACTCCTTGCACTCCTATTTCACCTTGTAAAATTTCCAGCGAATTTGGAGATTCTCATGAGAGAATTTGCATACCATCTGCTTCTGTGGAAATCCATCCCACAGCTTATCTGCCTGTGTTTCTGTGGATTCTAAGTGTTTTCCACGGCTACAACTGCTATCCTATTCCCCTGGTAAATCTACCATCTCTTTACCTCCACTACCTAAAAAAGCATATCCCTCTAGGAGTTTTACAGTTTTGGTCTTACATTTAGATCTTTATCCTAGAGGAAAACATAGGCAAAACACTCTCTGACATAAATCATAGCAGGATCCTCTATGACCCACCTCCCAGAGTAATGGAAATAAAAGCAAAAAATAAACAAATGGGACCTAATTAAACTTAAAAGCTTTTGGACAATGAAGGAAACTATAAGCAAGGTGGAAAGACAGCTTTCAGAATGGGAGAAAATAATAGAAAACAAAGCAGCTGACAAAGAATTAATCTCAGAAATATACAAGCAGCTCATGCAGCTCAATACCAGAAACATAAACAACCCAATCAAAAAATGGGCCAAAGAAATAAACAGACATTTCTCCAAAGAAGACATACAGATGGCTAATAAACACATGAAAAGATGCTCAACATCACTCGTTATCAGAGAAATGCATATCAAAACCACAATAAGATATCATCTCATGCCGGTCGGAATGGCTGCTATCAAAAAATCTAAAAACAATAAATGCTGGAGAGGGTGTGGAGAAAAGGGAATCCTCTTATACTGTTGGTGGGAATGCAAACTAGTATAGCCACTATGGAGAACAGTGTGGAGATTCCTTAAAAAAACTGGATATAGAACTGCCATACAAGCCAACAATCCCACTGCTGGGCATACACACTGAGGAAACCAGAATTGAAAGAGACACCTGTACCCCAATGTTCACCACAGCACTGTTTACAATAGCTAGGACATGGAAGCAAACTAGATGTCCATCGGCAGACAAATGGATAAGAAAGCTGTGGTACATATATACAATGGAATGTTACTCTGCTATTAAAAAGAACGCATTTGAATCAGTTCTAATGAGGTGGATTAAACTGGGGTCTATTATGCAGAGTGATGTAAGTCAGAAAGAAAAAGACCAATATAGTATATTAACACATATGTATGGAATTTAGAAAGATGGTAATGATGACCCTATATGTGAGACAGTAAAAGAGACACAGATATAAAGAACAGATTTTTTGACTCTGGGAGGTGAGGGTGGGATGATTTGAGAGAATAACATTGAAATATGTATATTACCATATGTGAAATAGATCACCAGTCCAAGTTCATCGCATGAGACACGGCACTCAAAGCCAGTGCACTGGGACAACCCTGAGGGATGGGATGGGGAGGGAGTTGGGGGTGGGAGGTTCAGGATGGGGGACACATGTACACCCATGGCTGATTCATGTAAATGTATGGCAGAAAACACTATACTATTGTAAAGTAATTAGCCTCCAATTAAAATAATTAAAGTGAAAAAAAAAATCATAACCCTAACAAACAGCTGTTGTGCGTAACTGGTATTACTGAAGGTCTGTGTTTACTCAGTGGTGGTTCTGCACAGTGAAGCAAAAGGCACGTTCAAAATTGGAATTTATATCTTTACTGTGTATGCTGCTCCTTGACACAGAGCATTTCTCATGGGAGCTGGGATGATAGTCATTTCCTACAGTAAACTTGCTCAGCTTTTCTTCACCAACAAGCCCACTTTCTCTAAATTCCTAGATTATCTGGTTCAGTGTCTTGAAGTTTTGCTCTTTTAAGTCCACTTTTGGGAAACATCAAATTTCTATTAATTTGTTTTCTTTTTTTTAATTTTATTTTATTTAACTTTACAATATTGTATTGGTTTTGCCATATATCAAAATGAATCTGCCACAGGTATACATGTATTCCCCATCCTGAACCCTCCTCCCTCCTCCCTCCCCATACCATGCCTCTGGGTCGTCCCAGTGCACCAGCCCCAAGCATTCAGTATCATGCATCGAACCTGGACTGGCGACTCATTTCATATATGATATTATACATATTTCAATGCCATTCTCCCAAATCATCCCACCCTCTCCCTCTCCCACAGAGTCCAAAAGCTTCCACACTGGTACAGTGCTTGAAGTCTTATTTTTTTAGAATTTTATAATAACATTTATTTATTAAAAGTTAACATGTGCATAACAAGAAACCAAAAGACACAAGAAGCAAAAAACAAAGTCATCCATAATCACAGTGTGCTTGAAGCCTTTTTTTTAATCAAAAAGCTCTTGTCTTGCTAATAGCATTATATTCTTCCTACAATTATCAAGTATAATAATATATTTTTATTATACTTATTTATGGATTTTGTATGTTAGTTGTTCAATCATGTGCAACTGAGCTTCTCTAGACTGTTGCCTGCCAGGCTCCTCTGTCCATGGGATTCTCCAGGCAAGAATACTGCAGTGGGTTGCCATTGCCTTCTCCAGGGGATCTTCCCAATCCAGGAGTCGAACCTGAGTCTTCTGTATTGCAAGCAGATTCTTACTGTTTTAGCCACCAGGGAAGCCCATTTATGGATTATAGTTTAATATATTTAGTAATTCAAATGTTAGGTTAATATGCATGAGATAGTTGTTTTCAAATGAAAGATAACTATAAAAAGTTCAAACATTTCTATCATAGCATTAATAACAACATCAGTAACAACACCTGTTAGCTGATCTTCATGACTATAAATTCAGGTAAAATAAGTTATTTGGTTACACTAATCTACCTAACTTCTTGGTCTAGTTAACATCAACCATAATGTGATAGTTAATATCAGTCAACTGGGATAAACAAAATTGTCAGATTCAATTTTTTTTATGTTACTTTTTTTATGGATCAGAATCTATTCCCAGATTTTTTTTTTAAATGTCTAAAAGGACAAGCTGTCTTTAATTTGCAAAATGACATAGAGTGCATAGCTACTTTTTGGGGGGATAGGGGAATTTTTAATTTTTCACCACTTAATCCCAGACCAATTATTCTTAGAAGGCATTCCCACACCTCCAAATTGATTTAAGTTTGTTCCATATTCCAGATACTATCCTTGTGTGGGACAAGGATGGTGTGCCTCCCTGTGGGGTGAGCAGTTCATAATGGAAAGAGACCGTGATGACTGAACTCCATATGTGTATTACATATTTTAAAAGGTCTTTAATTGACTGACAAGGGTGCAACTATCTCCAATTGTATTTTTTAAACAGAATTTATTTTAGATTTACAGAAATATTGAGAAGATAGTACAAAAGATTCCCACATACACCATAACAATTTTTGCCTCTTATTAACATTTTCCATTAGTGTATTGCATATGTTACAATTAATAAATCAATATTGATGCATTCATATCACCTAAAGTCCATTCTTCTTTCAGATATCCACCTTCAGTAGTATTTTCCCTTTGTAAAATATATGAATGATAATAATTCCACTCATATCTGAATAAGGAGCTGCCAATACACATATTTTTTCTTTGAGGTAATTGTATTTTAACCTTATGGATGTTTCAGCAAAATTGGGCTATCATGGTAACTTGGCATCAACATTTTATCATTATGTATGATTTAGAAAATATAAAAAAAAATCTTTCAGAATCTGAAAGACAGAAAATAAAAAGGACATCTCAAGAACTGCTACTGAAATTATTTTGAATTATTTTAAAAAGTTACTTTAAAATACTTCTATCAAAGATAATCAATTCAAAAATATGACAGTACCTAAAGATAGTGTTTTCTTTCTTTTGAAATCAATATGTAAAATACTGAGTCCTACTTACATTGTTGTGAAAACTATTTGTGCTGATAAACAAGTGCATACATTTTCAATTTATGTGATATGTGTTGTGGACTGAATACTGTTGTTACTTTTGTTAAGTTGTGTCTGACTCTTTTGTGACCCCATGAACTTCAGCCCACCATGTTCCTCTGTCTAGATTGTCTGGATTTCCCAGGCAAACATCCTGGAGTGGGTTGTCATTTCCTTCTCCATAACTGAATGTCCCACCTGCTCTGCTGTCCCACCAAAATCCATATATTAGGCCCTAATCCCAAATTGATGGTTTGGAGATCAGAGCATTGAGACACGATATGTCATGAGGGTGGAGCCCTTGTGAATGTGATTTGTGCCCTTATAATAAGAGACATGAAACAATCCCTCCACTTGTGAGGATGCAGCAAGAAGGTATCATTCATCATTCTGCAAACCAGGAAGCCAGTCCTCACCAGCAGCACTTTGGTCTTGGACTTCCCAGCCTCCAGAACTATGAGAAACAAAAAAATGTTTGTTGTTTCAGGCGCCCAGTCTATGGTATTTGTTACAGCAACCTGAGCAAAAGCAGCATGAAAAATATGTTATTTTTGAAATAGCGCTCTCCTCATTTATTCCTTCATTAAGTATGTGACAAAATTCAAAATAATTTATTGTCACTGAAATTTGGTTACCATCCAGGGAGAAAGGTTGTAGCCTTGGATGAATATTTTTAAAGGAAAATGAGCACACTGCTGTGATATGCTGGGCAAGCTGTTTTTCCAAAGCAATTAGAATTTCACTTTTTAAAACTTGTGGTAAAGTGAATGTGATTAGCTTCACATTATTAAACAGACATAAGACCACAGATCAGGAAAGACCTGTTACTAGAAGAAATCCTTTGTCTTTCTTAATTAAGAGAACAGGTTTGTAACACTGATTTTTGTCTTTCACAAAAATAATTTCACACACACAAACTATCTTAAAATAAAAATTTCTACTTTCCTAAACTAATAGCCTATGTTCTCTTAAGATTTTAAAGAATATTGAAGAAAATCAATATTCTTTCAAAGAGAGAAATCATACAAAACCTTCTGCTATGGGCTATTTAAAAATTCACTACAGTCATATATGAATTAATATTGACTTTGATGCACTTTGTGTTCTCATTTGCAAAAGAAAAATGTGATTATGTCAAGGTAGGCAAAATGCTTTGCACATTTGGGTTCACTGCCTTAGTATTATAAAACACAAACTGCTAATTTATTTAAATTTATTGAATGTTTTCTTCATAAGTATATATTTATTAGCACTGCTACAAAGAATGTCTGAGAAAAATTGTGGCCTAGACAATGTTTTGTTTTCTTTTGGCAACAAATGTGTGATTCACACCAAACTGATGACAATCTCACTGAAAATTTTATTCCTTTTCCTATGAGAATCTGATTATCTATTAGGATCCAAAGAACTATTAATTTGTATCTGTATTCTTTGGTCAATTTCTGGATAGTATGGACAATCCAAAATTTCTTGTCTCCTTATCACTGTAACATTTAGCTCCACTTGGGCTGAAATAATATATCTAGAATGTACTATATTATAAAATTAATGATATGTTTGAGCTGGCTGAGTCCACTCTACATTTATAATTTGTTTAGTAAAATTATTTTTAAAGGAATGAACGCATTTTTTTATTTCAGTAAAAGAAGACTACAAGTTCTTGGATTTTTTTTGTCAAAGATAATGTCTGGCCAGTTTCTGTAACCTAGGTAGTGTTCTCACTGTTGGCAGATACTGGTACCATTTAACAGTATGAGCTTGCTTGCTACCACTGTCATTTAAGACATAAAATATATTTTAAAAAACCTGGAAATCTACAAGACATATTTATGGAATGATTTTTGCCCTTTGAGAAAAGTCACTTAAAAAGATAATAAAGTTCTAAAATGCAAAGAACTGTAGGAAGTGCATCAACCATATGAACAGAAAGTTTTTTGGTAGAAGAAGATGGGAATAAGTATCATCAGAGATATTTTTCCCTCTTACACTTTTTCTTTTTTCACTTAAAAATGATAGAACTACCATATGACCCAGCAATCCCACTGCTGGGCATACATACCAAGGAAGACACCTGTACCCTAAAGTTCATTGCAGCACTGTTTACAATAGCCAGGACATGGAAGCCACGTAGATGTCCATCAGCAGACGAATGGATAAGAGAGTTGTGGTACATATACACAATGGAATATTACTCAGCCATTAAAAAGAATGCATTCGAATCAGTTCTAATGAAGTGGATGAAACTGGAGCCTATTATACAGAGTGAGGCAAGTCAGAAAGAAAAACACCAATACAGTAGTATATTAAGACATATATATGGAATTTAGAAAGATGGTAATGAGGACTCTATATGCGAGACAGCAAAATAGTCATAAAGAACAGGCTTTTGGACTCTGTGGGAGAAGGTGAGGGTGGGATGATTTGAGAGAATAGCATTGAAACATATATATTACCATATGTGAAATAGATCACCAGTCCAAGTTCGATGCATGAAACAGGGCACTCAAAGCTGGTGCACGGGGACAATTCTGAGGGATGAGATGAGGAGGGAGGTTGGAGGTGGGTTCAGGATGGGGGGATGGACACATGTATACCCATGGCTTATTCATGTCAGTGTATGGCAAAAGCCACTACAATATTGTAAAGCAATTAGCCTCCAATTAAAAGAAATAAATTAATTAGAAAAAAAAATGATTGTTTCTGGTTTTGTTTTATCTTACTGTGAGAATGAGATGGACTGGGCCTTATCCTGGGACCTAGACCCTCTGCTTCAGTACTTGCACCTGGACAAATATCTTCTCCGGCAATATATACAAAGCAACTATGAGGGACTAAAAATAAGTCTGTGCATATGCATTTTGGGTAAATTATGAACAAAAAGACACCAAAAGACCAAAAACCTAATTGCTACTTCTCGGTTTTCTGGAGTAAAAGCAGGACACTGGGCATGATTCCTGCACACAGCACCACCAAGAGGGTGGGGACAGTACATAAACCACTTCTTCCAACTGCTTGATGGGTCCAACCCCACCCTCATCCAGTTTAAGGGGCCAACTTGCTCCTCCTCCCCACACGCATCCGTCGCGCTCAGGGAGTGAGCAGGAAACCTGTTACTTGTTTTAGCTCCTCTGTGCTGCTTGACAAGTCTCAACCATGCCTTGCCTGAATTTCCAGTCGGGCATCATATAAATTTCTATTGATTCTGAGGGGTCCAAGAGCCCTAGTTGGTAACAAGAACATACCGAAAGAAAGTGCCAAAACATATATGTACAGGGTAAACAAAACTCTGAGCATCGTTATATAACATCAGCCATCAGGAGACAGGTGGCCAGTGCTGTAGGAGGCTCTTTGTTCTCATCTTCAATCACGTCACACAGTTTGCTTTTCAGAAGTAACCGTAAGCCTTGTTTTTTGTGATATCCATTTCCTTGCTATTCTTTATCATTTTATTTCCTCTGTTTTGGAACATCATATCAATTTAATAATACTGTAGCTTCTTTTCTGTTTCTTACCTCACTTGTTCAGAAATTTCTAAGAGACTTAGCTATGTAATTGCTTGCATTTACATCAACATTAAACAAACAAACAAACAAAACCACTAAGATCTTGGCATCTGGTCACATTGCTTCCTGGCAAATAGATGGGGAAAAAGTGGAAACAGTGACAGATTTTCTTTTCTTGGGTTCTAAAATCAATACAGATGGTAACTGCAGCAAAAGAATTAAACATCACTTGCTCCTAGGATGGGAAGCTATGACAAACCTAGACAATGTATTAAAAAGCAGAAACTTTGTCACTTTGTTGACTAGGATCTGTGTAGGCAAAGCTATGCTTTTTCCAGTAGTCACATATGCATGTGAGAATTGGACCATAAAGAAGGCTGAATGCCAAAGAACTGATATTTTCTAATTCTGGCTTTGAAGCAGACTCTTGAGAGTGCCTTGGTCAGCAAGGAGTTCAAGCCAATCAGCTTCCCTGGTGGCTCAGATAGTAAAAAATCCACCTGCAATGCAGAAGACCCAGGTTTGATCCCTGGGTTGGGAAGATCCCCTGGACAAGGGGATGGCAACCCACTCTTGACTGGAGAATCCCCATGTACAGAGGAGCCAGGTGCACTACAGTCTACGGGGTTGCAGAGTCAGACACAACTGAGCGACTAATGCTTTCACTGAGGTCCTAAAGGAAATCAACCTTAAATATTCATTGGAAGGGCTGATGCTGAAACTGAAGCTCCTGTACTTTGGCCACCTGATTAAAAGAGTCAGTTCATTGGAAAAGACCCTGATGGTGGGAAAGATTGGAAACAAAAGGAAAAAGAGGTGGCAGAGGATGAGATGGTTAGGTAGCATCAGCCACTCAATGGACATGAATTTGAGCAACTCCCAAAAATAGCAGAGCCTGGCATGCTGCCAGGGGGTTCAATCCATGGGGTTGAAAAGAGTCAGACACAATGACTGAACAACAGCATACTGTGTGAGATGTTTATTAGTACTGAAACCTATTAAGTGACTGAGTCTGGAAATCAGAATACAGTTGCTAGAGGAAAATAGAGAGATGATTTTAAAAGTCATAGTGTGAATCATGAAGGAATGCATTTAAGCAGAGATGAAAAGGGGCTAAAAACTATGTCCTGGGCCATTCCTGTGTTTAAAATTTGGGGAGGTAGGGGACAGCATGGAAAAAGAGCATGGATTCTTATCCACTGATGGGAGAATAGAATCAAGGGAGCATCCCTTTTCAGGACTCCAGTGAAAAGAACTCTTTCAAGATGGAAGCAGCAAACTAATGATTCTGAAACTGCTGCTAACTTCAATAAAATGGGTATTGAGGACTGAACATTAGTTTTAACAATGTGGAGATTATTGGTGAAGTTGCCAAAGGCAGTTCTGAGACTACAGTGGGTAAAAACCTGATTGAAGTGAATTTAAGAGAACATAGGAAGAGAGGAAATATACCAACAATTATTTAGGACTATTGTGAGATATTTGGCTATACAGGGGAACAGAAAAACAGTATAGTAATCTATTAGATGGTGGAATCATATGAAAAAAAATTGTAATGTATGATAGTAAAACATGTCTGAAATGCTGATGAGGCAAATATGATTGAGTAGAAAAAAAAATGATGTGGCTAAAGATAGAATCAAATTGTTCAAGCAATACCTTAGGGGAGACAGACTGGATCCAGTGCACCCAAGGAGCAGATGACCTTTGATCAGGGTAGGATGCATTGATTTTTGAGTCCATCACCTCTTAAAAATGCCAGTAATTTTAGCATCCACCTGTCAGCTTTGGTGCTTGAGGACTGATTACCCTAATTTGAATTGCTGTCCCAGTGAACATGTCTGAAGAGAGACTGAGAGCTAGTTATGGATTGTTTCTGTTTAGTCGCTGTCATGTCCGACTCTTTTGCGACCCCATAGACTATAGCCTGCCAGGCTCCTCTGTCCATGGTATTTCCTAGGCAAGAATACTGGAGTGGGTTGCTGTTTCCTTTTCCAGGGGATCTTCCTGACCCAGGAGTTACAGATACTTGACTCAAATGGATCTGTCTTCTATACTCTTGATGAAGTTTCTATACTAGGAAGCCACCATCAGCGCCTATAGTTTTATTTGGAGAGTCATACACTTTGTTTTGTTTTGCATGGCCTACATGGCCTGGTGTGATTGCTAGACCTGTCCAGTAGATTATGGGGTTCGTTTCTAAATCTTGTGGCCCTAATGTCATTAACACACTTAACTTTCTATTTATTCTTTTCTAAGTGGAAAATCCCATGGATGGAGGAGCCTGGCTGGCTGCAGTCCATGGGGTTGCAAAGAGTCAGACACGACTGAGCGACTTCACTTTCATTTTTCACTTTCATGCATTGGAGAAGGAAATGGCAACCCACTCCAGTGTTCTTGCCTGGAGAATCCCAGGGATGGGCAGCCTGGTGGGCTGCAGTCTATGGGATCACACAGAGTCGGACACAACTGAAGTGACTTGGCAGCAGCAGCAGCAAGTGGATCAATGCCAATGGATCCAAATTTCTCCTCTTGTCTTTAAGACCTTGAACTTATGAATAAAGCAGATGGTGCTCTCTTATTGATGACTGAAGAAAGAGAGGTCCAGTTGAGCTACTGTATCCTCTCTCCTCAGACTACCATGTTTATCATAGGGTAATTTTTTCCTTTACTTGTGTTTCCTCTTTTTCTTTTAACATGAAAGTGTCATGGTTACCCACTTTGTAGTACTGACACCGATTTCTTTTCCACCAATCTCTTATTCCTTTCCTCATTTAAATTGGAATCAGGAAGATTTGGAGGAGATTTTAGGATTATGATAATTGTATGGAGTCTTATATTCCAGGAATTCATATATATATGTGTGTATGTGTGTGTGTATATATATATATAGATATAGATATATGTATATATATATATAGATATATGTATATATATATGAGCTTAAATACATCTCAACCATAAATGATTTCTCATTACTGATAAAACCAAAACATTACACAATTTTACCCCAACGCACTTTCATATCCTTATCTCCCATACTTATCTCCATAAGCTCTGGGTTCTAGTGTAACTACATTTTTTAACCTTGAGAGAAATAAGGTAAATATTATTTCTTCAAATGTTTACCTTTTACATTTTGCAAACAGTTCTGCCCAATTGCCAGGCTCATCTACTTTGACAAGTGTGATCAATCAATTTTGTCTTCATCTCTGAATCAGAACTAATTTTTCCTCCCTCATGTTTCTATTTCTTTGATAATGATGAAAGTTAAGGTGCCTGTCACTTGTATGGTTTCATTTCATTCTGTGTACAGGTGTTCATATTGGAATGACTATGGTCATAAAGATTACTTACTAGATGAATATCTGTTACTTCCTTGTAATATTCTAAAGCTATTAGATGAATACCTCACTGCTATTTTTCTTCTAAATATTTCTTTCGTGTTTTTTTTTTTTTTGAGATGGGTAAAAATTAATGAATGTATCTTATTTAATTTTTCCATCTCAAAATCCTTAGCCCACAGTATAACATACAAGAACTTCATCAACATGAAACGTGCACTTCTAGATATTTTATTTCAGCCCAAGTGAAATTAAATATTACAGTGATATATATGCGTTAGTATACTGTATTGGCGTTTTTCTTTCTGGCTTACTTCACTCTGTATAATAGGCTCCAGTTTCATCCACCTCATTAGAACTGATTCAAATGTATTCTTGTTTATGGCTGAGTAATACTCCATTGTGTATACGTACCACAGCTTTCTTATCCATTCATCTGCTGATGGACATCTAGGTTGCTTCCATGTCCTGGCTATTATAAACAGTGCTGCGATGAACATTGGGGTACACGTGTCTCTTTCAATTCTGGTTTCCTCAGTGTGTATGCCCAGCAGTGGGATTGCTGGGTTATATGGCAGTTCTATTTCCAGTTTTTTAAAGAAATCTCCACACTGTTCTCCATAGTGGCTGTACTAGTGTGCATTCCCACCAACAGTGTAAGAGGGTTCCCTTTTCTCCGCATCCTCTCCATCATTATTGCTTGTAGACTTTTGGATCACAGCCATTCTGATTGGCGTGAAGTGGTACCTCACCAATACAGTATACTAATACATATATATGGAATTTAGAAAGATGGTAATGATAACCCTATATGTGAGACAGCAAAAGAGACACAGATGTATAGAACAGTCTTTTGGACTCTGTGGGAGGAGTGGGGGATGATTTGGGAGAATGACATTGAAACATGTATAATATCATATAAGAAACAAATCGCCAGTCCAGGTTCGATGCAGGATACAGGAAGCTTGGGGCTGGTGCACTGGGATGACCCAGAGGGATGGTAGGGGGAGGAAGGTGGGAGGGGAATTCAGGATTGGGAACACGTGTACAACCATGGTGGATTCATGTTGATGTATGGCAAAACCAATACAATACTGTAAAGTAATTAGCCTCTAATTAAAATAAATAAATTTAAATTAAAAAATATTACAGTGATAAGGAGACAAGAAACTTTGGATTGTCCAGACTATCCAGAAATTGAGCAAGGAATGTAGATACAAATGAATAGCTCTTTGGATACTACTGAGGTGAAGTGAAGTGAAAGTTAGTCGTGTCCGACTCTTTGTGACCCCATGAACTATACAGTCCACAGAATTCTTCAGGTCAGAATACTGGAGTGGGTAGCCTTTCCTTTCTCCAGGGGATCTTCCCAACCCAGGGATTGAACTCAGGTCTCCTGCATTTCAGGCAGATTCTTTACCAACTGAGCCACATCAGATTCTCGTAGGAAAAGGAGTAAAGTTTTCAATGATAATATCATCAGGTGGTGTGAGTCTCACATTTGTTGCCAAAACAAAACAAATTTTCTAGGCTATAGTTCTGCTCAAACATTCTTTGTAGCAGAAGTTTATCATAATGCTAATAAATATATACTTATGAAGAAAACACTCAATAAATTTAAATAAATTAGCAGGTTATGTTTTATAATACTCAGGCAATGAATCCAAATGTGCAAAACATTTCGCTTACTTTGGTATACTCACATTTTATTTTTTGAAAATGAGAACAGAAAGTGCATCAAAGCCAACAATTAATTCTACATGACAATAGTGAATTATTAAATAGCTCACAAGCAGAAGGTTTGTATAATTGACTTTCTTCAATATTCTTTAAAATCTTAAGAGAATATAGGCTATTAGTTGAGGAAGATAGAACTTTTCCTCTTCAAATGATTTATGTGTGTGGAATTATTTCTGTGAAAGGAGAAAATCGATGTTACAAATCTATTAATTTAGAAAGATAAAGAAATTCTTCCAGTAATAGAAAAACCTCTGCTTTGTTATTGCTAAAAAATCTTTATAAAACTTAATGGCACATTTATACTCACAGCATCAATTGTTCCTTATTGGACAGCAATGTTTTTCAGATGTTGTTAGTTCATTGTGTCAATGTTCCAACTTAAGAACTATAATTAATACGATGTCTTGATTTCCCTGTGGGCACAGTTGTTCCTGGATATACAAATGAAATACTGTGACTAGTTTCATAATTGAGAAGCAAACTTCTTAACAATGAAATGCTCAGAAACTCTGAGTAGAATAAAAATTACTTTGTGAAAAATATAAATTTTAATATAGCAGAAGTGAGAAAGAAAATACTATTGTAGCGATTATTGAATCTAATATTTTATACAAGTTGCACTTGAATTGAATCCAGGGCTTTGCTGGTGGCTCAGATGGTAAAAATCTGCCTGCAATGAGTTGAGACCGAGTTTGATCCCCAGGTCAGGAAAATCCCCCGGAGAAGGGAATGGCAACCCATTCCAGCATTCTTGCCTGGAGAATTCCATGGACAGAAGAGCATGGCAGGATATAGCCCACGGAGTCACAAAAGAGTTGGACACGACTGAGTGACTAACACTTTCACGTTCAAAGGAAAATCTTAAAAAACTTACTTCACAATAATACAGAAAAAAATAATAAAAAGAACCTTAGTTGAACAGTGTATCATTTGAAATGAAGAAAAAAAAGTTAAACAAGAGGAATGTGTTAATTGTGCAAATTACTTATTAATATGAGTGTCCATGATTGCTTGGTGCTTCCCTATATGGTGGATCTCAATGAAAGTTTAGATATTTATACTCTTCAATCTTAAAAACTCCAAAAATTAGGGTCTTAAAGAATAATTATGATTCAAATAAATGCTGGAAGGGATGGCATCCAAAATGGACTTCACAAAAATATACCCTCCATTTAAAATTACTTCTGTCTGATGCAGGATACAGGAAGCTTGGGGCTGGTGCACTGGGATGACCCAGAGGGATGGTACGGGGAGGGAGGTGGGAGTGGGGTTCAGGATGGGGAACACGTGTACACCTGAGGTGGATGCATGTTGATGTATGGCAAAACTAATACAATATTGTAAAGTGAAAAAAAAAAAAAAAAGACTAGGGGGTAAAATAAATAAATAAAATAAAATAATCTGAATAAAATAAATTAAAATAAATCATTAAATAAAAGATGGGTTCTCTAAAAAAATAAATTAAATAAAATTATTTATGTCTATCAAAAAGAATTAGAAAAATCTTCTGAAGGTTTTCTTCTATTTGTTTTTTAAATTTACTTTGTTTTCTTGTTGTTGGTAGTGGTGGGTAAGATGGAGTCATTTCTTTCTCTTTCTTTCTTTGGATCCCTGTGTTTAATCTAGAAACAAACATGCACACACAAAAGATTGGGACAGTAAAATAAAGGCTTAGTTCCAGTGATAAAATAAGCTACAAATTAGCAACACTGCTTTAAAAAAAAAACTGCAGTACTGGAGGTTTCTTGGTCTGTATCTGAAGTTCTGTTCATGATTATTACATTTTAATATTTTTCTAGCTGATACAGAGCTCACTGGCACAGTCTACCTTTTCTGTGACATCCTGCTGGCAATTGAAGATTCTGCACCTTTGCTAAGAGCTGTAGAGGCTTGAATCAGCTCTCAGCATTCTGCCTCAATTTGGTGAATTGTCCCTCTATTTGGAAGCTATAGTTCATAGGCTGTGTCTTGGATTTATGCTATTTTTAATCAAAGATAAATGGAGCTTCCTAAATGGAAAAGGCATACCCTAGGGAGCATAATTGGGCTAGTGAGAACATTCAGAGGAGAACAGCAAGTTCAGTGTACCATTTACTGTGACTTAGATTCCTAGCCTGTTTCTCTGGATGTTTTTCAGGAAATAGCTGATGCTAAAAGAAAAGAAAAGAAAAGAAAACTCCACATGAAGTAAAGTAATAATGAGAATGGAGCTAGCATGTGACTTCCATAGATAATGTCAATATTTAATAGCATGTTAATTGAAATTTTTTAAAAAGCAGGAAATAAAACATTTAGCTAAGTATAGAGCAAGAGTTCGAGACTGACATGTACACACTGCTATATTTAAAACAGATAATCAACAGGAACCTCCTATATAGCACATGGAATGCTGCTCAGTATTCTATAGCAAACCAAATGGGAAAGAATTTAGGAAAGAACTGACATATGTATATGTATCACCTTGCTATACACTTGAAACTAACACAACCTTGTTAATCAAATATGTTCTGATATGAAATAAAAATTAAAAAAGAAAGAATCAAACAAATCAATTTTGAAGATGATCCCAAAGTAATTATTAAAATAAGACATCCAAGATGGAATCTTAAGGAAAAAAAGGAGCTGTCTCTAAGAACCAAGACAAAGTGCAACAGTCTTTTAAAGGCGGAAGGCTTACTTTCAGAGATAATTCTTTCCAAGGAATCAGATCATTTGAAGATACTAAATTTCCCAATTTTCAACTTTTATGCCAGCATCTTCCTGAATTCTCCTCTTCCTCTCTGACTCCCTCCCCAATGCTATTGGATCCAGGGTTGCTCCTACACTTGAATTTTCTTTTCTTGAGTCCTCAAGGTCAATCTGGAAAGTATGGGTTAGACATACAATATATAATTATCTGCTTTTGAATTGAGCACCTTTTCCTGTTGTGCAGTAAATACACCTCACCGGGCGGCTGCTCTTGTCCTCCCCAAGGTACCACTTGCTGAGTGTCTTTGGGAATCTGAGCTATAAGCATCCTTGCATCAGCCTGTTCCTTCCAAGGTATCCTGAGGTAGCTTAATGCTGAAAAATGATTCTTTCACACAAATGCAGTTTGCACAGTTTATTAGATTTTGCAGAATATTTTATTGCAAGACTGAAGTGTGGTTATCCTTGCTTTTAGAGTCAAGAGTGGATTTGTTTCAGGGGCCTGCTCCTCTGTTCCCTGGGTGATACGTATCCATACAGCATTTTGTAAACTTTAAGAACAGTATTTTCATGAAATAAATTTAACCAGACTGTTGTATTTGGGAAGAAAATCAGGGCCCTGTTTAATGATTCTTTTAGCATAAAAGCAGAAATTGCAAAGAATATTTCTTTGTTTGATATGGAGTGTCATGATAATTGGGCTTCCCTGGTAGCTCAGCTGGTAAAGAGTCTGCCTGCAATGTGGGGGATCTGGGTTTGATCCCTGGGGTTGGGAAGATCCTCTGGAGGAGGGCATGGAAACCCACGCCAGTATTCTTGCCTGGAGAATCTCTACGGACAGAGGAACCTGGCAGGTTACAGTCCATGGGGTCTCAAAGAGTTGGACACGACTGAGTGACTAAGCACATAATGATAATTGGCCTTCCAAAACAAAACAAAGTGCTTCAATATGCTAAATGACTGTCTTGAAAAGTGGGAATAAATATATTAATTCTTATAGAAATAAACTTCCTTCTAATAAAATATATTTCTTTAAAAATGCTATAAGCTTTCTTTTGAAAATGAAATATGTATAATATCATATATGAAATGAGTCACCAGTCCAGGTTCGATGCACAATACTGGATGCTTGGGGCTGGTGCACTGGGACGACCCAGAGGGATGGTACAAGGAGGGAAGAGGGAGAAGGGTTCAGGATGGGGAACACGTGTATACCTGTGGCAGATTCATTTCGATAAATGGCAAAACCAATACAATATTGTAAAGTTAAAAAATAAAATTAAATTTAAAAAAAAAGAAAAAGAAACCCTGAGTAACTTTGTTTAAGATTTATTAAATATTTCTATTAAAAGTTAATGGGCAAAGAAATGTCTATATATAGATTGAGTTTTTTATATGATATTAATGACTAAAAGTTCTTATGACAAAAAGCAAAACTATTAAGATTAAAATATAGCTGTCAGAAATCCTATACTATTCTACCTGAAGAAATAATAAGTCTTTCCAGGCACACAGATTCATATAAACATCATTTTACTCTTAGCAGAGAATCTAGACTATTGATTGAGCCTACCTATTAGAATATATAGGGGTCAGAGCAAAATTATATAGGGTACATTCATGCATTGTCTTATTTAAAAATTTTAACTGAAAATGTGCAGCAACATCTCATCATATTTAAAGATGGAACCTCTATTCTGTGGTATATATGATCAATGCCATTCTATATACTCTATATATGAAGAGAGCTATTTGTGTATTTTGTAGAATGCCCCTATAAAGTGGGTTCTAAACCCAACTCCAATATGTTTGGAGGTGTTTTCTCCCACACCATGAAACAATTCTCAAACTCGGTGTCCTACTGTTCAGCTCAATTCTATCACTATCTGTCTGAAAATGACATCATATCCAGAGATTAAGCTTTCAATCCTAAAAGACTGCCCCCATCACTGCCCACTTCACATGCCTATCAAAAGCCCATGTTGTCACCTGTGATTCTGACCTATTTACAGTAGACTTGAAGGGCCATCCATCTCCTACTTGAGTTTGATTAATTTGCTAGAGTGGCTCATAGAACTCAGATAATTTTTTTTTTATTTACTAGATTACCTGCTTATTATAAAAGGATACAGTTCAGGAACAACCAGATACAAGAGATGCATAGAGAAAGGAGGGAAGAGACAGAGCAGAGCCACTCTAAATCTCCAAGTGTTCACCAACCCGGAAGCTCCTGAAATCCCATCCTTTCACTTAGGTTTAATGGAGGCTCCATTAAATAGATGTGATCAATTAGTTCATTGCCTAATGGTGACTGAAACTCAGTCTCTAGACCCTCCCTCTCCTCACCTTGAAAGTGATGGTGTGGAACCGAAAATTTCAACTCTGTAAACACATGGTTGGCTCCACTGAAAACCATCCCCAACCTTAGGTCACCAAGGGGGTTTCCAAAAGTCACGTTATTAACATCAGTCAGTTCAGTTCAGTTCAGTCGTGTCCAACTCTTTGCAACTCCATGGACTGAAGCTTCAAAGGCCTTCCTGTCCATCACCAACTCCTGGAGTTTACTCAAACTCATGTTCATTGAGTCGGTGATGCCATCCAACCATCTCATCTTATCCCATTCTCCTCCCGCCTTCAAACTTTGCCAGCATCAAGGTCTTTTCAAATGAGTCAGTTCTTCACATCAGGTGGCCAAAGTATTGGAATTTCAGCCTCAGCACCAGTTCTTCCAATGAATATTCAGGACTGATTTCCTTTAGGATGGACTGGTTGGATCTTCTTGCAGTCCAAGGGAATCTTAAGAGTCTTATTCAACACCACAGTTCAAAAGGATCAATTCTTTGGCACTCAGCTTTATTTAAAGTCCAACTCTCACATCCACAGTGACTACTGGAAAAACCGTCACTTGTATTAGTTGGACCATTGCTGGCAAAGTAATGTCTCTGCTTTTTAATATGCCATCTAGGTTGGTCATAACTTTTCTTCCAAGGGGCAACCATCTTTTAATTTCATGGTTTATAGTCACCAACTGTAGTGATTTTGGACTCCGAAAAAATAAAGTTTCTCAATGTTTCCACTGTTTCCCCATCTATTTACCATGACATAATGGGACCAGATGTCATGATCTTAGTTTTCTGAATGTTGAATTTTAAGCCAACTTTTTCACTTTCCTCTTCCACTTTCATCAAGACGCTCTTTAGTTCTTCTTTGCTTTCTGCCATAAGGGTGGTATCATTTGCATATCTGAGGTTATTGATATTTCTCCAGGCAATCTTGATTCCAGCTTGTGCTTCATCCAGTCCAGCATTTCTCACGATGCATTCTGCATATAAGCAGGGTGACAATATACAGCCTTGACATACTCCTTTCCCTATTTGGAACCAGTCTCTTGTTCCATGCCCAGTTCTAACTGTTCCTTCTTGACTTGCATACAGATTTCTCCAAAAGAAGGTCAGGTGGTCCAGTTTTCCCATCTCTTTCAGAATTTTCCACAGTTTGTGGTGATTCACACAGTCAAAGGCTTTGGCATAGTCAATAAAACAGAAGTAGATGTTTTTCTGGAACTCTCTTGCTTTTTTGATGATCCAAGGGATGTTGGCAATTTGATCTCTGTTTCCTCTGCCTTTTCTAAATCCAGCTTGAACATCTGGAAGTTCATGGTTCACATACTGTTGAAGCCTGCATTGGACAACTTTGAGCATACTCTGCTAGCATGTGAGATGAATGCAATTGTGCGGTAGTTTGAACATTCTTTGACATTGCCTTTTTTTGGGGGGATTGGGATGAAAATTGACCTTTTCCAGTCCTGTGGCCACTGCTGAGCTTTCCAAATTTACTGGCATATTGAGTGCAGCACTTTCACAGCATCATCTTTCAGGATTTGAAATAGCTCAACTGAAATTCCATCACCTCCACTAGCTTTATTCGTAGTGATGCTTCCTAAGTCCCACTTGACTTCGCATTCTGGGATGTCTGGCTCTAGGTGAGTGATCACACCATCATGATCATCTGGGTAGTGAAGATCTTTCTTGTATAGTTCTTCTGTGTATTCTTGTGACCTCTTCTTAATGTCTTCTACTTCTGTTAGGTCCATACCATATAACATGACAGATTTTTGACTTTCATCCTGTAGGAAATTCCGAGAAACACTATGACAGAAATGTGGACAAAGACCAAATATATATTACTTATTATAAGTCATAATATTACACACATTCTATGGATTAATTTGATATTTATTTATGACTAGATTGATATTATGAATATTTGAGAAAATACTCCAGTCTCTTTGCATCACATTACATGATACATAATATAAATATATCTTATTACCAGTGATATTAACCTTGGTGAGTTGGTGAAAGTTGTGTTCTCCAGCTTTCACTACTATAAAATTAGCATTTTTCCCTCTCCATACTTTATTTTTTGGCAATGAATCACTAATTACCGCTCATACTCAAGCGGAGAGTTTGGAGGTAAACTTCATCTTTTGGAGAGGTCAAATAACTTCAGGGCATAATTTTAAGCAATCATATAAATGAACAAGAATTTTGGGGAGATGGTTTGTGTATTTAAAAATTTCCTTTTACTCCTTAAGGTTTCTACTAATAATTTTAATATTCATCAGTTGATCTTTTTGCAGCAACTATTACTCAGTTGTTGTAATGGTAGTTTTCTATTTCCCTCTTTCCTTCTTCATTTAAAATGGGAATTTCTCTGTAAGGATTAGCTGTTTTTCTCCCTTTTTAAATTTGTTCAATTATTGATTTATACTGATATGGATTTATGAATTTTTATTTTATATGGGGTGATGATTCAATATTACTCATTATTTTTATCTCTGGATTTTCCATTGTTGGCCAGTGGGAACACTTTGGGTTTGGTTCCTGTGTCAATTTTTACAGGTGTCCTCTAAAATAATTTTTTTTTTAATTTTCTAAAGTTGTGCAACCACAAGAAAATATATTTTGTATTTTCCCTGACTCTGTCTAGAAGCAATATTTTCTCTAAGGACCCCTGGTTACTTTTAATGAAGAATGGTATTGAGAAACTGATATCTGCACATGGTCGGTGTGCTCTTTGCTACTGAGATGTTGCCTTTTTCAAACCCTCCCTTCAGAAAAGGCTGTACATACATACAGATGTATGTACACATCTGTATATTAATTTACCCTTTTGTATGTGCATACATATTTTCTAAGTTTGTATGTATGTATTTATCTGTGTAAATATATATGTACCTATGTTTGTATATTTGAAAATAAATTTGTATCTGCTCCTCTGTCCACAGAATTTCCCAGGCAAAAATACCAGAATGAGTTGTCATTTCTTTTCCCAGGGGATCTTCCCAACCCAGGGGTTGAACCCTTACATTGGCAGGTAGATTCTTTACCACTCAGTCATACTGTGTTATTAGATTTTTCTGTCTTCCTTATTGAGCTTTGGTAATAACTGCCTTTCAGACATCTTTCCATTAAAGTTATTATGCTTAAGAGTGTAAATAAGATAGCAGAATAGAAAAAATTTGAATTCATATCCTCTCATGACTACATGAAAATTATAATTAACTGCTGAATGATCATTGATAAAAAGGACTGGAACTCACCAAGAAATATATTCTACATCCAAGACATAAAGAAGTCACATTGAGATGGTAGGAGGAGTATTTTCATGATATAATCAAATCTCATACCCCCTGAATTGGTGCCCCAAATATGGAAGAACAATTATATCAAATATGTTATCCCATAGGAGTGAGATTTCTGAGCCTCATGTCAGGTTCACCAGCTTAGAGGCCTGATCAGGAGGAGGATGTCCCAGAGTATTTGATTTTGAAGCCCGGAAGGGCTTGGTTAGTCCAGTTCCACAGGACTGGGGGAAGCAGAGACTCCACTCTTGGAGGGTGCACACAAGTTCTTGTATGCACTGGGACCCAGGGAAAAACCAGTGGCTTATTATGCTCCTGGGCCAGAGGTATTTGTTAGTCTTGAAGGTGTCCCAGGGAGGTGGGGTTGGGGGTTGGGGGAGCAGCTCAGCCTAGGGATAAGGACATTGGTGGCAAGGGTATCAGGGAATATTCATGAGATCTCCTGGAGTTTTATATTTTGGCATCAAGACCTGACCCCACTCAACAGCTTATAAATGCCAGTGCTGAAATGCCTCAGGCAAATAACCAACAGGGTAGGAACAGAGTCTCAGTTATTAGCAGACGGGCTGCCTAAAAACTTCCCGAGTCCGCAACTGCCTCTAGACACATCCCTTGAGTTATGATAATTAAATAACTTAAAATACATAAAACTGTATTGTTTATCAGACTGAAAGCATTTAAAATACTGAGTAATAGTTTTTAGTATTTAAAAAATCATTTTGTCATATTTTAATTGATCAATATGCCATCATTCAATTTTTTTAAGTATTTTACTTTCATTTAAAGTTTCTGTTTCTTGAATCTAAAACTGAATTTATGATAGAAAAATTTAAAGCTATATTTACTTTCCTTTATCAAAGTGTCATAGCTGTATCTTTCTTTGAAAAGGAAGAAATGCTATCCTGCTTTTATTTTTCCTCTATATCATTCTTCCAGTTAATGGTCAGACAGTTTTGGGTTGCAACCTCATAACCTTAAACATTATGATGCAAGTAGAAATTGGCATTGTGAGAATAGTTCAAATAATTAGTGAAAAATCCAAAAATATTAGCCTTGTGAGGTGTAAAAAGTGGGTCACCACACCATTTTTTATACTGAAAACTCTACTTCTTATTTCCCACTTTGATACAGATTTACTCTTAGTTTTTTGTTTTTTTGTTTTTTTTTCTCAAATGCCTTGGGATCTTGGACTTGAAGGTAGCTTGGAAGGAAGTTTGATTCTCTGCTATGTAGGCATTGTGTCCCTACTTGAAAAGTTTATGACTACTCACTATAGGTGGACAGCACTTGTGGCTTACCATCTTCATTCTTTCTATAGCCTCCAAAATTACAAAGCGTTTTAGTTACCATCTCCAATTCTAACTATATGATGTAAACACCTAAAAGGTGGTATGTGTTTAACAAAGTGTTCAGTTCAGTTCAGTTCAGTTCAGTCGCTCAGTTGTGTCTGACTCTTTGTGACCCCATGAATCGCAGCACGCCAGGCCTCCCTGTCCATCACCAACTCCCGGACTGCACTCAGACTCATGTCCATGGAGTTGGTGATGTCATTCAGCCATCTCATCCTCTGTCGTCCCCTTCTCATCCTGCCTCCAATCCCTCCCAACATCAGAGTCTTTTCCAATGAGTCAACTCTTCACATGAGGTGGCCAAAGTACTGGAGTTTCAGCTTCAGCATCATTCCTTCCAAAGAAATCCCAGGGCTGATCTCCTTCAGAATGGACTGGTTGGATCTCCTTGCAGTGCAAGGGACTCTCAAGAGTCTTCTCCAACACCACAGTTCAAAAGCATCAATTCTTCGGCGCTCAGCTTTCTTCACAGTCCAACTCTCTCCTCCATACATGACCACTGGAAAAACCATAGCCTTGACTAGATGTACCTTTGTTGGCAAAGTAATGTCTCTGCTTTTCAATATGCTATCTAGGTTGGTCATAACTTTCCTTCCAAGGAGTAAGCATCTTTTAATTTCATGGCTGCAGTCACCATCTGCAGTGATTTTGGAGCCCAAAAAAGTAAAGCCTGACAGTTTCCACTGTTTCTCCATCTATTTGCCATGAAGTGATGGGACCAGATGCCATGATCTTCGTTTTCTGAATGTTGAACTTTAAGCCAACTTTTCATGCTATGTTTCAATAAATATGAAATGCACATCTATACATGGTACTTAAAATAGACAAAGTTAAAACATAGTAGTCATATTAATTTGAAATGTTTTATTTTCCCAAAACTATTTTCAAATTTTTTCAACTCAATATGATGAATCTATCACATTTTTAAAATTTTTTATGTGATTACATAATGTTCAATAATATTGTAAACTTATCCTTCCATTACATTTCCTTTTTATTGTAATTACAGTAGTACTTTAATTAACACACATGAATTTTACTTTTATTTCTGTAAGAGTCTTCTGAATGTAATTAGGAGCCTAAGAGTGGATATGTTCCTTATCAAATTATTTTCTAAATGTGCTGTGGTAATTTATATCCTCCAAGACAAAAATAAAATTTTCTTTTTGTAAAATCTTCCAAGCACTGGAAATGCAGAGCTTTAAATGAATTCCAATGTCCTGGACAATGTTACTTAGCAGAACTAGTTGGTCATGCTATTTAAACCTCATAAATGATTTTTCAATTAGATTTACTTCATCAATCACCTCTGAAAGCTGTATATCAAAATCACCCATTGTGCTGTGATTTTATAACCTTATCTTTGCAGTTTAAGAGTTTTGCTTTATGTATTTCACTACTATTATTTTTGGTTCATTAATATTTATCGCTGATCTAGCATCCACAGGGTGTGAAAATTTGGGTAGTTAAACAATTCCAAGATGTTCTTTAAAGGCAGTTCTTCCTTCATCTACTTGATTCGATATTTGCTTTGCCTCACAAATGTATTTGCATTTATCTGGTTTATATCTGACAACCCCATGCTTTTTCCCCTTTGCTTTACTTTTGAGTTAACCTGTTTTTATTATAAAATATATAGCTGATATTTTTTCCTTCAATCTGGTTTAAGAGTTTGTCATTTGACAGGGACATTCATTCAAACTTTTATGTTGGGCTTTATTCCTGTCCTCTTATGTTGTGACTGATTAAGCACCCACTTAGCTTCCTCTCTACTCTATAGGCCAGGAAGCAGCCACTACCCCAAGCTGTGTTACAGCCAAGTATATTTGTTCTAACAGTGCTAAATGACTGCCCAGCTTCTTCCAGTTAATCATCAGAACTTACTATATAATGCCTATGTATTCCAGTAATTTCCTGGTTACCAAGCCTTCTTATCATTTAAACTCCCTTTCCTCTTCAGTTCAGTTCAGTCGCTCAGTCACGTCTGACTCTTTGCTACTCCATGGACTGTAGCACTCCAGGCCTCCCTGTCCATCACCAGTTCCTGGAGTTTGCTCAAACTCATGTCCCTTGAGTTGGTGATGCCATCCAACCATCTCATCCTCTATCATCCCCTTCTCCTCCCACCTTTGGTCTTTCCCAGCAAAAGGGTCTTTTCAAATGAGTCAGCTCTTCGCATTAGCTGGCCAAAGTATTGGAGTTTCAGCTTCAGCATCAATCCCTCCAATGAATATTCAGGACTGATTTCCTTTAAGATAGACTGGTTGAATCTCCTTGCAGTCCAAGGGACCCTCACACTACAGTTCAAAAGCATCAATTCTTTGATGCTCAGCTTTCTTTATAGTCCAACTCTCACATTCATACATGACTACTGGAAAAAAACATAGCTTTGACTAGACGGACCTTTGTTGGCAAAGTAGTGTTTGCCAACATGTCAAAGTAATGTTTGCCAAATGTCTTTCCTCTTAGATCTTGTATATTCCTTATCTTAAGCTATTTAATTCCCTACCCTTCCTTAGTCAATTGTCTCCTATGCACCTTGAATTCCCTCTACATTTGCCAGAACTATGTCTCATGTTGTTTGATAATATCATTTTTACCTACTTTTTCTAAGTGACCTCTCAATATCTCTAAATAAACTGATATATAGTACTTCTAACTCAAGAGGAACATGTCTTTCCTATATTTAATGTATTTAGAGACAGAGGTTGGGACTTAAGAATAAAATTTCCTGTTCTTTTGTAGATTTTATTATTCAATTATATAATCATTTCCTAATCTCAAAATTGTTGCCTCAAATTGCCTTCATTTTTCACTTGTCCATGGATAACTTGAATATTGACATTGTCTTCCTGTCCACTTCTATTTCTGTCAAAGCTCTCAAAAATTCAGAATCCATTGTATGATCCTCTTAACACCTTGGAAACTCAGTTTCTTGACTTTTTCACATGTACTTTATTTAGTCCCATGGCCATGCCTTAGGCTACAGCTCACCTTCAGATGACTTTAGGAATAGGTCAGGTAAGATAAAATATAGAAAAAATCAGGACTAAGGCTGAAGGAAGTTGAGGGAACTGTGGCAAACAGAGGAAAATAATCTAAATGATTTAAAAATCAAATTTCTATTTGATTTAATTAAGCAAGACAAATCAAATTAACACTTTAGGTTGGTATGCTTCTTTTTGCCAACAATGTGTACATTTTTGACTGAGAACAATCACCTCTAAAAACACTTACTTTAAAGACTTACTTTAAGTGTCTTATTCATCACTCTATATCATTTACTTTTTCCAGATTGCTACATTTTATACAAAGACTGGTATAATTATTGAACCTTCTTCTCTACTAAGGGCAATACAAGTGTCCTTGTTGGCCAACATTAAAACCAGGAATCATAGACGATTATCACTCCAACCTCCCAGATGCAATCTCAGTAATCCTTGTTAAATTATTCAAGTGTATTTTGAATATAATCAATTTCAACTCTTGCATTGCTAGTTCAAGTCAGCACTGTCTCTCTTTAAGAACTTTTATAGGCTGCCAACTGGATCTTACCATCCACTTTTACTCTCTATAATCCAATATCAGAAAAACAGAACCATCTTTTAAAAAGATAAGTGACAAAAGAATATTCCCATACTTAAAATCTGTCAATGGTTTCTCATTTAATTAGAATTACCTTTAAAATCCTTTATATTTTCGAAAGATCCTATAGGTTTTAACCACTATCTACTTCTCTGATGTCATTTCCTACTATGTTTCATTTTATTCTTTATATATCCCAGCTCAATGAGCTTCTTTCTATGCTTTGATTATATACCCAGAAGTTTAAATTCAATATTGTTATCCCAGAAATTTAAATGCAACTTCAAATTTATTAATTAATTTGTTTATTCTCCTTGAATGTTCTCTTCCTAGTTCAATATAAATGCCTGACATAATCTTTTATTCCCAAGGCCTCCACTACAAAGAGGCATCAGTTTCCAAAGATCACTATCTCAAATAAGCACACTGCCACTGTGCTTGCTCGGTCACTCAGTTGTGTTCGACTCTTTGCAACCCCATGGACTGCAGCCTGCCAGGCTCCTCTGTCAATGGAGATTTTCCAGGCAAGAATACTGGAGTGGGTTTCCATGCCCTCCTTCAAGGGGGTCTTCCCAACCCGGGGATTGAACCCAGGTCTCCTTCATAGCCTGCAGATTGTTTACCATCTGAGTCAGCAGGGAAGCCCATGAATTGAGTGGGTAGCTTATCCCTTCTGCAGGGGGTCTTCCCGACCCAGGAATCGAACCAGGGTCTCCTGCATTGCAGGCAGATTCTTTACCAGCTGAGCTACAGGGAAGCCCTTAATACTGGAGTAGGTTGCTATGCCCTCCTCCAGGGAAACACACTGCCGGCCACAGACTAAATGGGGAGCCAGGTCTTCCCCCACTGATGCTCATTTGTTTTTTTGAGATCTTAGTTGAATTCAATATCTAACCTTTTGGGTTATTGTCTTAAACACTGTAAATTCCTGCTCTTATTGTTTTAAATTCACCAGTAAAGAGTGAGCCCAAGAAATCCTAGGCTCCCAACATCCTAAATTAAATTTGTTTCTGTTCCTAAGATTTTAGTGAACGACTTTTTTTTTTTTTTTTTTTAATGTTGGAAAGAAAGGAGAAAAGAAAGAAAGAGAAAACTGTGAGTCATCATTGACCCATTTTTGTATAAACCCCATGCTTGCAATTTAATAGCAAACTCTGCCAGTGTTACATCATTATCAGAAAATTCCCCTCTACTTTGCTCCATATCCTCTGGAAAGATTTTAGTTCAATTCACCATAATCTCTTACCTAAAGAGTCAATATCAGGAGCTGATTTAACCACATGTTTGATAGTGATTCAAAGCAAATCATGCAGACCAAAAAAATATATGATGTAATGAGCAAAAAAGTTAAAATGGCTGTTATATTCTGTGCTAGTGAATTAAAATTGGGAAACATAAGTCAAATGGTACATACAGCAATAGGATGTTGACATGAAAGAATTAACAGGAAAAAGTAAAGGCAAGGGCTAAAATCAATCTCTTGAAGGTTCATGGTAAGCTATACTTATATGGAAACTGATCTTTTGGATAAGAAGATACTAAATAGTAAGAAAGATATAGAACAACAAAAACGTCAAGCTGATCAATCAGTTCAGTTCAGTTCAGTTCAGTTGCTCATTCGTGTCCGACTCTTTGCTCCCCCATGAATCTCAGCATGCCAGACCTCCCTGTCCATCACCAACTCCAGGAGTTCACCCAGACTCACATCCATCGAGTCAGTGATGCCATCCAGGCATCTCATCCTCTGTCGTCCCCTTGTCCTCCTGCCCCCAATCCCTCCCAGCATCAGAGTCTTTTCCAGTGAGTCAACTCTTCGCATGAGGTGGCCAAAGTACTGGAGTTTCAGCTTTAGCATCATTCCTTCCAAAGAAATCCCAGGGCTGATCTCCTTCAGAATGGACTGGTTGGATCTCCTTGCAGCCCAAGGGACTCTCAAGAGTCTTCTCCAACACCACAGTTCAAAAGCATCAATTCTTCTGTGCTCAGCTTTCTTTATAGTCCAACTCTCACCTCCATACATGACCACTGGAAAAACCATAGCCTTGACTAGACGGACCCTTGTTGGCAAAGTAATGTCTCTGCTTTTGAATATGCTGTCTAGGTTGGTCATAACATTTCTTCCAAGGAGTAAGCGTCTTTTAATTTCATGGCTGTGATCACCATCCGCAGTGATTTGGGAGCCCAGAAAAATAAAGTCTGACACTGTTTCCACTGTTTCCCCATCTATTTGCCATGAAGTGATGGGACCAGATGCCATGATCTTCGTTTTCTGAATTTTGAGCTTTAAGCCAACTTTTGCACTCTCCTCTTTCACCTTCATCAAGAGGCTTTTGAGTTCCTCTTCACTTTCTCCCATAAGGGTGGTGTCATCTGCATATCTGCGGTTATTGATATTTCTCCTGGCAATCTTGATTCCAGCTTGTGATTCTTCCAGCCCAGCATCTCTCATGATGTACTTTGCATAGAAGTTAAATAAGCAGGGTGCCAATATACAGCCTTGACGTATTCCTTATCCTATTTGGAACCAGTCTGTTGTTCCATGTCCAGTTCTAACTGTTGCTTCCTGACATGCATACAAATTTCTCAAGAGGCAGGTCGGGTGGTCTGGTATTCTCATCTCTTTCAGAATTTTCCACAGTTTATTGTGATCCACACAGTCAAAGGCTTTGGCATAGTCAATAAAGCAGAATTAGATGTTTTTCTGGAACTCTCTTGCTTTTTCCATGATCCAGTGGATGTTGGCAATTTGGTCTCTGGTTCCTCTGCCTTTTCTAAAACCAGCTTGAACAACTGGAAGTTCATGGTTCACATCTTGCTGAAGCCTGGCTTGGAGAATTTTGAGCATTACTTTACTAGTGTGTGAGATGAGTGCAATTGTGCAGTAGTTTGAGCATTCTTTGGCATTGCCTTTCTTTGGGATTGGAATGAAAACTGACTTTTTCCAGTCCTGTGGCCACTGCTGAGTTTTTGAAATTTGCTGGCATATTGAGTACAGCACTTTCATAGCATCATCTTTCAGGATTTGAAATAACTTAACTGGAATTCCATCACCTCCACTAGCTTTGTTTGTAGTGATGCTTTCCAAGGCCCACTTGACTTCACATTCCAGGATGTCTGGCTCTAGGTGAGTGATCACACCATTGTGATTATCTTGGTCGTGAAGATCTTTTTTGTACAGTTCTGTGCATTCTTGCCACCTCTTTTTAATATCTTCTGCTTCTGTTAGGTACATACCATCTGTCCTTTATCGAGCTCATCTTTGCATGAAATGTTCCCTTGGTATCTCTAATTTTCTTGAAGAGATCTATAGTCTTTCCCATTCTGTTGTTTTCCTCTATTTCTTTGCATTGATTGCTGAAGAAGGCTTTCTTATCTCTTATTGCTATTCTTTGGAACTCTGTATTCAGATGCCTATACATTTCCTTTTCTCCTTTGCTTTCCGCTTCTCTTCTTTTCATAGCTATTTGTAAGGCCTCCCCAGACAGCCATTTTGCTTTTTTGCATTTCTTTTCCTTGGGGATGGTCTTGATCCCTGTCTCCTGTACAATGTCATGAACCTCTGTCCATAGTTCATCAGGTACTCTATCAGATCTAGTCCCTTAAATCTATTTGTCACTTCCATTGTATAATTATAAGGGATTTTATTTAGGTCATACCTGAATGGTCTAGTGGTTTTCCCTACTTTCTTCTATTTCAGTCTGAACTTCACAATAAGGAGTTTATGATCGGAGCCACAGTCAGCTCCTGGTCTTGTTTTTGCTGACTGTATAAAGGTTCTCCATTTGGCTGCAAAGAATATAATCAGTCTGATTTCTGTGTTGACCATCTGGTGATGTCCATGTGTAGAGTCTTCTCTTGTGTTGTTCGAAGAGGGTGTTTGCTATGACCAGTGCATTTTCTTTGCAAAATATTAGTCTTTGTCCTGCTTCATTCCGTATTCCAAGGCCAAATTTGCCTGTTACTCCAGGTGTTTCTTGACTTCCTACTTTTGCATTCCAGTCCCCTATAACGAAAAGGACATCTTTGTTGGGTATTAGTTCTAAAAGGTCTTGTAGGTCTTCATAGAACCGTTCAACTTCAGCTTCTTCAGCGTTACTGGTTGGGGCATAGACTTGGATTACTGTGATATTGAACGGTTTGCTTTGTAAACGAACAGAGATCATTCTGTCGTTTTTGAGATTGCATCCAAGTACTGCATTTCAAACTCTTTTGTTGACCGTGATGGCCACGCCATTTCTTCTGAGGGATTCCTGCCTGCAGTAGTAGATATAATGGTCATCTGAGTTAAATTCACCCATTCCAGTCCATTTTAGTCGCTGATTCCTAGAATGTCGACGTTCACTCTTGCCATCTCCTGTTTGACCACTTGCAATTTGCCTTGATTCATGGACCTGTCGTTCCAGGTTCCTATGCAATATTGCTCTTCACAGCATCGGACCTTGCTTCTATCACCAGTCACATCCACAGCTGGGTATTGTTTTTGCTTTGGCTCCATCCTTTCTGGAGTTATTTCTCCACTGATCTCCAGTAGCATATTGGGCACCTACTGACCTGGGGAGTTCCTTTTTCAGTATCCTATCATTTTGCCTTTTCATACTGTTCATGGGGTTCTCAAGGCAAGAATACTGAAGTGGTTTGCCATCCCCTTCTCCAGTGGACATTCTGTCAGACCTCTCCACCATGACCTGCCTATCTTAGGTGGCCCCACGGGCATGGCTTAGTGTCATTGACTTAGACAAGGCTGTGGTCCTAGTGTGATTAGATTGACTAGTTTTCTGTGATTATGGTTTCAGTGTGTCTGCCCTCTGATGCCCTCTTGCAACACCTACCGTCTTACACGGGTTTCTCTTACCGTGGACCTGGGGTATCTCTTCACGGCTGCTCCAGCAAAGCACAGCCGCTGCTCCTTACCTTGGACGAGGGGTTTCTCCTCACCGCTGTCCCTTCTGACCTTGAACGTGGAATAGCTCCTCTAGGCCCTCCTCCACGGGCAGCCATTGCTCCTTGGAGGTGGGTTGCTCCTCCAGCCGCTGCCCCTGGCCTCCTACGTAGGGTAGCTCCTCTTGGCTGTAGCCCTGACCTCGGATGCAGGGTAGCTCCTCTAGGCCGTTTCTGCACCGTCGCAGCCTGGCACTCTTGGCCGCTGCCCCTGACCTCCTACGTGGGGTAACTCCTCTTGGCCGCCTCCTCTCAGGCATGGCATCCTCCAGGCTTCTGCCCCTGACCTCAGACATAGGGTATCTGCCCACCTTAAATGCGCCAGTCGCAGCCACCCACGCTAAAGCTGATCAATAGTAGAAGAGAAATGGGAGAAGTGAAGAGAGAATCTGGAAAAAGAACCACTCAGTATATGAAAGAGTTTGAGAGGAGGATAGAGCAAGAGTTCAGTTCAGTTCAGTTCAATAAAGTTCAGTACAGTTCAGTAGAGTAAGAGATAGGATGCTTAATCCAAGGTAGCTTCAATAAATGACCCTATCCCTTTTTATAGAGTTTGCTCAGTTAAATTGCTTTGCTTATAGGCAAAAGATAGCAATTACTACTTGTGATTTTTTTTTTTTTTTAATTTTGGCAAATGTAACTCTGGCATAATATTCAAGAAGTATGCTAAACCAACCAATATTAGGTATCATATCTCTTCCTAGATGCTAATCTAACTTGCTATACTCTTTCTACATCACCACTTAGAATATGCTATTACCTAATTATTTAGTTAGAGATATTATTGGTAGCATTAATTTGCTGGATATTTCAAATTACTAGCATATAATTATTATAGCTCTTTTCAAAATTAAATAATATGCATATGAATAAGTCTCGATTTATCATTTTAGAATCTCTTAATATCTTTAACATCAGACTAACATATTCCAAGTTTAATACTCAGCAAATATTACAAATCACCTGTGTATGTGTGTGTGTGTTTGTGTATGTGCCAGCGTTCAAATTCATGTAGTTTATAAGTAGAACACTCATTGAACTAAATTTTGGTATATGGAAGTTGTGAACAAGTTGATAAGTATAAATCTGAAGAAACATATTTTAAAAATATTTCCCTGTGTCTACTTGTAGAATAAGGGGATAACTCTTAGAGAGGTTGCTTGATTTATTGAAAAATATCAGTGTCTCTTTTGATATACTGTACTGAAATTTCTTTCTGTATGTTTTACATATGACTATATGATAGAATCTGTGTTTGTTTAAAAAATGCTCAATGACTTCTATTTTGTGAGCCATTGTAATATAATGTAGGGATTCATTAAAAAAAATAGACTTCCTGTTTCTGATGCAGTGTTTAAGAGCTTGGAAGTCATCATTCCATCAACAACTCTTTTTGAAGTTAGATGGCAAGCAGCTACCCCTCAAATTGGAGAGTCAGACAGGTGGATACAGAGAATCCCAATTTACCTGAGTGGAAACTCATGAGTAGAAACCTCTATGAGAACTGATACTGGGATAGGAAAATCTAATCTGTAATTACAGAATTGCTAGAGATTCAGTGACGAAGTCTGAGAGTTAAAACACCCCCATGGTGGTAGTAGTTTAGTGGCTAGGTCATGTCTGATTATTTTGCAGCCCCATGGACTGTAGCCTGCCAGACTCCTCTGTCCATGGAGTTCTCTAGGCAAGAATACTGGAGTGGGTTACAATTTCCTTCTCCAGGGGATCTTCCTGACCCAGGGATTGAACCTGGGTCTCCTGAATTGCAGGTGGATTCTTTACTAGTGGAGCCACCAGGAAAGCCCCAAGACTTTTGTAAAAGGCTTAACTTCCAGTAACCTTACCATGTTTTTATAGTAAAACTCAAGGGAAAAGCCCTCACATTTCCATCAGAGGGAGGGAAAAACCCTTACATTCTATTTTTAACAAAGCCATGCCTCCAAGAGAAACTATTTTACCAGAGCCTGAACTAAAGGATTTTATCAGGACCTGATCATCCTGGGGGAAGGGAAATACCCAATTACAGCCTCTTCTAGCTACCCTGTCCCATCTAGAATGATGAATATTTGTGAAGTTCACAACCTAGGGGTACAGGCTCAAAAAGACTGAGACCTAACCATAGGGCTATATAACACTTCCTCTCCCAACAGATTGTACAACCACAAAACTAGAAGCCTGTTTTCCAAAGTTACTTTTACCCAGTATATTATGTACAACTATTAAAGAACAAAAACAAACAAAAAAACAAGGCCAAGGCACAGTTACAAGACAAAAAGCACAATTTGAAGAGACAGATCAAGCATGAGAACCATAGTGAGACATGGCAGGGATGCTGGAATTATGAAACCAGGAATTTAAAAGAACCATGTTTAATATGCTAATGATGTTAACAAAAACGTAGATGATATGGAAGAACATATGTGAACTGCAAGTGGATAACTGGAAATTCTAAGATAAAATTTTAAAAATGATAGAAATAAGAAACAGTGTAACAGAAGGAAAGACTGTTTGGATGGCCTTATTAATAGATTGGACTCTGCTGAAGGAAGAATCTGAGTTTGAGTATATGTAAACAGAAACTTCCAAAACAAACAAACAAGAACAGAAGAAAGACTGTAAAACAAAAAAAGAAACAGAGTATCTAAGAAAAGTGAGACAACTACAAACTGAGTAACATACGCATGATGCTAGTACCAAAAGAAGAAAAAGAAGAAATGCTTGTAGTAATAATGAAGAGTATTTCCAAAAATTAATAGCATCAGCTAAAAAACTGAGGTTGCCATAGTAGATAAAAAAAAAACAAACTAGATCCAGATATATGTTGTCTATGAGAAACCAACTTTAAATATAAAGACATAAGTATATTAAAAGTAAATGGGTAAAGAAAAGTACACCATGCTGTATTATGTGAAAATGTAGTTGTGTTTGACTCTGCGAGCCCATGGGCTGTAGCCCGCCAGGCTCTTATGTCCGTGGGATTTTCCAGGTGTGAATACTGGAGTGGTTGCCATTTTTTTCTCCAGGGGATCTTTCTGACCCCAGAATCAAACCCGTGCCTCCCGCATATTCTATATGTCTTTAATATATTCTATATGTTAAATGTAAGCAGAGAACATTTCAGACATAAAGATGTCAGGGGAAACTTGGAATTACAAAATGACATAGGATTCAGTTCTCTGAAAAGATACATCAATTCACAACATGTATATATGCTCTAAATATATGTATGTGAGGTTCCCATTTTTAAGGATTCCCCTTAAATGTGTTACAATATAATGATACATAAAATGATAGATAGATGGCTAGATAGATATTATACATGCTATCTTACATATGTATGAATATGTGCTTAAAATGCATTTCAAAAACTTAAGAATAGGTATATTTATACATCTTTAGTAATTTGTGAATGCTTTCTTATGCCATATAGAATACTAATCTCTAACCAATGTATGGTCATCTTAATGCATACATAAACATTCCATTAAATCATGAATTCACAAAGATTTTCAATATTAGCATTCTCTTTTAAGAACAATGAGGAAACATTGTTTTTTAAAATTTGAAACCAATGCAAACAAAATTTAACACAATATATTAGGGGAAAAATCCCACTGAATTGAAAAGGAACAGATTCTATTTTACAGCCTGCATGTTCACAGCGTCATCATGAAAAGTATCAAGAATCAAATGAAGAATCAGCAATAATGTGAATACTTGCAAGAATACCCAAATAACAATATTTTATTATAATTTGAAAAGGAGAAATGAAGAGGGTCCAATGTCTTTTTTGATAGTTTATTAAAAAACACTACAGATTTGGTACTGAATAATAATAAATAGAAAAATCAGTGAATTATATAAGGGGCACACAAAAAGAAAAAGAGAAAATTGAAAGAGTAAGTGGCAAGTTTACTTTACAAATCAATGTGAAGTAGAAATTTAACAAATAGATCAAATGCAGTTTTTGAACACCCAAGGAATATGATCAATTATTAGATGATAAAGTTATATGGAAATTAACCACAGCATGTACAACTGAAAATGTATGTTGCAATGATTCTTTCCTCGTCTTTATTAGGGACAATATGGTTTCTCATCTCTGCTTTCCAAACACAGGGCTTCCCACGTGGCAGAGCAGTAAAACATCCACCTGTTAATGAAGGAGATGCAAGAGATGTGGGTTTGATCCTTGGGTTGGGAAGATCCCCTGGAGTAAGAAATGGAAAACCACTCCAGTATTCTTGCCTGGAGGATCCTCATGGACAGAGGAGCCTGGTGGGCTACAGTCCTTGAGGTCGCACAGAGTCTGACATGACTGAGCATGTGCTGCACTCTCTTCAAACAGATACAGATGCTTTGTATCTCTCTCTGCATTGCAGTTTCTACCTGCTCAACACTTTACACTGAATTATTTGTCCACTAGTCTTACTGGCATCATGCCATCTCCAGGTCTAGCATCACTTAATTTGCAATGTGGCTCATAAAATTTGCAATATCTTTTTGGTTTCCTTAAAGATATTATGTAAAAGTATAAATTACAGTTCCTTCTCATATTACGTGGTATCATATATTTGAAGTCTGGCCCTCTAAGCTAATGCTCTCTACAATGTCTTGGTAGACAGTACTTGGTTGCTATAATGAACGGATTTTTTTGCTTAGAAATAAGGCAAGCACCATTGCTTTCCTAAGCAATATCCCAATCTCCTCTCACCATATGAACAAATTATAATTTAGGGAATAGCAATAAAAATAAACATCATTTTAAAGTCTTTTGAAGACAGCCATGAGCACATGACACATTTCTGGCTGAAGTAAGGAAAAGTTTGTCGGATCTGTGGTCCTTATAAGAAGATACGTTTTTAAAACATTTGTCTTTCTAATGAGAAATATGACAAAGAATAAAGCTAAAAACCTAGGTTTTAATATGGCTTCTTGAACAGCTATATCATCGTGGAACTATGTAACTCTGGGCTTTGGTTTTAAATAAACCCTATTTTTTCAAGCAACTCTATTTGGATTTGACATATATAGATAAATAAATAGCATATTAAAAGCAGAGACATTACTTTGCCAACAAAGGTCCATCTCGTCAAGGCTATGGTTTTTCCAGTAGTCATGTATGGATGTGAGAGTTGGACTATAAAGAAAGCTGAGCACCAAATAATTGATGCTTTTGAACTGTGGTGTTGGAGAAGACTTGAGAGTCCCTTGGACTGCAAGGAGATCCAAACAGTCCATCCTAAAGGAGATCAGTCCTGAGTGTTCATTGGAAGGACTGATGTTGAAGCTGAAACTCCAATACTTTGGCCACCTGATGCGAAGAGCTGACTCATTTGAAAAGACCCTGATGCTGGGAAAGATTGAAGGCAGGAGGAGAAGGGGATGCCAGAGGATGAGCTGGTTGGATGGCATCACCGACTCAATGGAGATGAATTTGAGTAAACTCCGGGAGTTGGTGATGGACAGGGAGGCCTGGCGTGCTGTGGTCCATGGGGTCACAAAGAGTCAGTTGTGACTGAGTGACTGAACTGAGCTGAACCAAAATGAGACAAAAATCTAACAGTAACTTAAAATATATCTACTGCATTTCACATCATTCCCTATAAAAATATATACCTCAATGTTCATACATGTTGTTGTTCAGTCATCAAGACGTGTCCGATACTTTGTGATCCTATGGACTTCAGCACACCAGGCCTCTCTGTCCCTCACCATAGTCCCCCAAATCCCATTCATACTGACCAACTCTGACATAAGTAGTCATTAGAGAAGTCAGACTTTCTGAATGGGGGGAACACACTGTCTCCTCCCCTTAGTGCATCCAGATGAGATGTGATGGGGCTGTTTCTTTCAAGTTTCCCAGTACTCAAAGGAACACCCTTTCAATACAATTAGGTGTACAGAACTCTCATCTTGCTAGCTACTAGTTAAATGATGCCAACCTTGTGCATGTACAACAGTAATAAAAAATAAAATTACAGTAGTAAGCAGACAAACAAATAAAAACAAAATGAAACAAAGTGAAATACAAAGAATTCTCCAGAATACAACTCCACTGCAAAAGAAAGATGACTTCTTCTGTGCTAACAAACTACTAAAGCGGCACAGCCTGTGAGGAAAGCCACTTAAGGGTTGTCAGGTAAATTGTAAAGTACAAACTAGAGCATCAGTGTTCACATACTTAACAGTTAAGGAACTGGCTTCAATATTCAGAGATTTCTGCTATGAAAATTAATGGCTGCTAAGAGGCTGTCCCTTCTCAACAATTTCAACAAATCAAGGATTAACTTACATGAAACTGATATGTGGGGTAGCAAGACATTTAGGCAAAGCAGCTTTCAGGCAGAAAATACTGGAGGGACAAGAGTGTGATAAAATGTGGAAAGTTGAACATAGAAGAATGGTAACGGAATCTGTTATAGTTTCTTCATATTCCCATTCCAGATTCCAAACTTCCATCACGTTTAAAAAATCAGTGCATTTGGGTCACAAAAGCTACTTAAACAAAGACTGTTACTTGTGTTAGTCAAAATAGTACCTGGTTGGTTTCCAAGTAAAACCTAGCAGTCCTCCTGCAATAGTTTCAATCTATGCTTTAGGCAAATGGATTTTATAATTTTGCCTAATTATCTTCTTTTACCTGTGGACTTCTGGGAGGGAACTCAGGGCACATTTTGTGTCTTTTGAAGTCCAGCACACAGTCATAGATTCTTATCTTTGGCTACACATTTTGCCAATTTCTCACCTTCGTGGGCATGACATATGAAATAATGAAGCCAACCTATAATTGAGCTCTTTTCTCATTACAAAACATAGAAAATAATCTATGTTCATTACAAAACACAGAAGTGGCATTTTAGCTTTTGGGGAAATGTTCTTTATTGTCATTTTGCTGTGAGTCATTGCTTATTATTATATCCATTTCAACCAGGACTCATCACTAGCTAGTCTATACAACATCTTTCTGTAATTTAGAAAAAAAGTATCAACCCTTCTCAGCAATAGGAAGAGCTCTATAGTACAGAGTAGTAATTTAGTTTTCAGTTTCCTTGGCCAGATTCCTTTATACAGAACACAAACGCATGGTGGCAATGGTTTTAGGTACAAAATATGGGAATTCACATAATTTTAAAATTTAAAATAAGAATAATAAAAAGATAAAGGAAATTTTAAGTATAAAGTTTAGATAGAAAACACCCTGGTGGCTCAGACGGTAAAGCGTCTGTCTACAATGCGGGAGACCCGGCTTCAATTCCTGGGTCGGGAAGATTCCCTGGATAAGGAAATGGCAATCTACTCCAGTACTTTTGCCTGGAAAATCCCGTGGACAGAGGAGCTTGGTAGGCTACAGTCCATGGGGTCACAAAGAGTCAGACATGACTGAGCGACTTCACTTCACTTCACTTTTATGTTTTTTTTTTTCTTTTATTTTTTAACTTTACAATATTGTATTGGTTTTGCCATATATCAAAATGAATCTGCCACAGGTATACATGTGTTCCCCATCCTGAACCCTCCTCCCTTCTCCCTCCCAGGGTGGAGATTCCTTAAAAACTGGAAATAGAACTGCCTTATGATCCAGCAATCCCACTGCTGGGCATACACACTGAGGAAACCAGAATTGAAAGAGACACCTGTACCCCAATGTTCATCTCAGCACTGTTTATAATAGCCAGGACAAGGAAGCAACCTAGATGTTCATCAGCAGATGAATGGATAAGAAAGCTGTGGTACATATACACAATGGAGTATTACTCAGCCATTAAAAAGAATACATTTGAATCAGTTCTAATGAGGTGGATGAAACACTTCACTTTTAAAATGTAGAATTATTTTATAATAAAGTTATCTATCTTGTAAGCAGAAAATAAAAAGATGGCTAAATTTTACTATATAAAAGCATTTTTGGCATAGGTCAACAAAAATTAGAAAAAAATGATTATATATGTGCATGCATAAAACAAATTCTTAATAGTAAAAACTTCAATGATCAATGAGAAAAACACTAACACCATTGGAAAGATGGAGTAATGACACCAACAGACAATAGGCAATAAACAAATGTAAGTGGATTTAAGCACATCACTGCTTCATCTCATTGATGATAGCTAAAATGCCAAATAAAAGCATAAGGTGACATCTTTCATATACTGAATTTGTGCTGATTCAAACTGATAATGATACACAATGTGAATTAAAGTGTGAGAAAATATTTCTTACACACTGCTTGAAAAGAGATTAAATTGTATAGTGAAACTTCTGCCTCTAGTCATTTTTGGGTGACAGAACCATATCAGTCTTCTTCCTGAAAACAAAAGGATAACTGGATAAAACATATAAAACATTTTTTTTAAGATATTCAATACTAGGCTGTGTAAGATTCTGATCACTTAGAGAAAGAAAACAAATTAGGTCACTGTATAATTGGGTATTGTTTTCCTGGGGCTTCACAGCAAAGTATCACAGACAGGGTGACTAAAAACAGCAGTATTTTATTATTTCACAGGTTTGGAAGTTAGAAGTCCAAAATCAAGGTGTCAGAAGGGCTTTTGAAGTTGCTAGGAAAATACCCTTCTTTCCTTATTCCTGTCTTCTCGTGTTCTGAGGCATTTTAGCTTTTGCTGGTGACCAGAAGTCCTTGACTTGAGCAGCATAACTTCAATGACCACCTTCAACTTTTCCCTGTGTGACTATGCCTCTCTTATGTCCTCTCCTCTTCTAAGAAGGACAACAGTCATACTGGGTTCAGAATCAATGCTAATCTAGCATGACCTAATCATAATTACTTATATCTGTAAGACCCTATATTAAAATGAAGTTATACCCTGAGGATCCAGATTGGGAATAGATTCTTTATGGAGGTAATTAACATTAAATGAGCTCTTAATGTGGGGCCCTGATGTAATAAGATTGGTGGTCTTAAGACACATCTTAGAGCTTGTTCTCTTTCTCTCCAGTATGAGAAGATGCAGAAATATGGCAACTGCTTACAAGCCAGGTAGAAAGCTTCCATCAGAAAGTGAGTTGCAAGCACTTTGATTTTGAGTTCACTGTTCTTCTGAACTGTGAGAGAAAAAAAAAAAATTGTTTCTTTTGTTTTTACCACCCAATCTATAGTATTATTTTTTAATAGAAGACACAGGTGGGTATGAATTTGAAAGACACTATACACCCAATCGGAGAAAGGCATGGTGACCCACTCCAGTATTCTTGCCTGGAGAATCCCACGGTCAGAGAATCCTGGCGGGGTACAGTCCATGGTGTTGCAAAGAGTCAGGCATGACTGAGCGACTAACACACACACCCGATGCAAATTGTTTGATTTTGTTCCTGAAGGTGTTTTCTATAACTGAGCAGGAAGGGGTTATGGGAGATAACCAAATGGAGCACAGTGATTATTCTGAGCTGAGGAGAGAAAGAGGTCAGAATTTAGAAACACTGTGATGTCTGCATCTGAGTGACAGAATCCTGGAAAGGGAAAGCCTCTTCAGAGAAAGAGTTGCAAGCAACAGAATTGGTATCCTTTAAGTATTTATCTGAATTGTAATCATCATAGGCAAAGGATAAAATGCTCTAAGTCTGGAAAAGTAACAATTAGCACGAAGTTGTGAGATGAGGTATTATTAGCTTGCACAAATGGCTGGGAAACTTTCACTTTCCCAGACCAGAACAAGGAGATGCTTGTGAGCACCTTGCACATGTAACAAGTCCCAGAGGAGTCATACTCAAGTCATACAGACAATAAGCCAGCAAATGCAATCTGCTTTAATCCTGTCCTTACAGAAATTAAAAACAAGTCTTAAAAGGACCATGCTGATCTACAAGTAAATTATTTCCCTACTAAAGCAAGATTCAAATCTTTTTTTAAAGGAATGCAGCAACATCTAGACACACAATAGGAAAGAATTCATAATGTCTGACAGCAAAATTATCTAGTCAATGGAAAAAGAATAAGAAATGACGGACATTATGGAAGAAATAGACAAGGACATTAAAACATTTGCTATAAATGTGCTTAAGGATTTAAACTAAAGCACAGACAAAATGAAGTGAGAAAATCAAGTGAAAAAATGATGGAGCTGAAAATACAGCATTCCAAATTAAAACTTCATTAGATACACTCATTGGCATATTAGACAATGCAAAGGAAAAATATCAGCTAACTTGAAAATACTCCAATAGAAAATGCACAAAGTGATACTCTAATAAATTATTTTCTAAGCTGAATATATTAGGGATTTTTTTGTGACTTGTGAAAGAACCGATCTTAAAGCATGTCATTGGAATACTGAATAGTCGTGTTCCACTTTTTGTGACCCCCATGGACTGTAGTCTGCCAAGCTTCTCTGTCCATGGAATTCTCCAGGCAAGAATACTGGAGTGGGTTGCCATTCCCTTCTTCAAGGGATCTTCAGGACCCAGGGATTGAACCGGGGTCTCCTGCATTGCAAGCAGATTCTTTACTGTCTGAGCCACCAGGAAAGCCAGTAATTCTGGATGCTCTAACCTAAATGTGATTGAAAGGTGAGAGAGTCAGTTCCTAGGCAGGGTGATAAATCCAGGGTCCCTGAGAAGGAGAAAGGGGTCTGGAATTCTCCATAAGGAAGAAAGGACAAACATCTTTTTTTTTTTTTTCCTCTACATTCCTTAGTCTTAGTCACATAAAACTTTTTTTTTTTTCTTTAAGCCTGAAACTGATGATTACACAACAAACAACTCAGTTTAAACTCTGTACTAAGAATTATATACACCAGGACTTCCCTGGTGGCTCAGAGGGTAAAGCGTCTGCCTGCAATGCCAGAGACCCTTGTTTGATCCCTGGATTGGGAAGATCCCCTGGAGAAGGAAATGACAACCTACTCCAGTATTCTTGCCTGGAAAATCCCATGGACAGATGAGCCTGGTAGGCTACAGTCCATAGGGTTGCAAAGAGTCAGACACCACTGAGTGACTTCACTTTCACTTTCAAGAATTATGTAACAATGCTGCTTGAGGACAGTTTCTCCTTCCTGAAAACCTTCTGAATAATCCTGTTATTTTAAAATGTAAATTATGGGAGTGGGTTTAATAAGATCTTTACAACCTTGAGGCAGTCTTTTGATTTATTGCAATAACTAATTAAAAAAATAAATAACTCCCTTGCTAACACTAGCAAGGGGGGCACTCTACATCCCCCTTTGATATCTATGTCAGAAGCTTTCTCTGTCTCTTTTCATACTTTAATAAAACTCTACTACACAAAAGCTCTTGAGTGATCAAGCCTGGTCTTTGGTCGGGAAGCTAAATCTGCTGAAGCTGAAACTCCAGTACTTTGGCCACGTCATGCAAAGAGTTGACTCATTGGAAAAGACCCTGATGCTGGGAGGGATTGAGGGCAGGAGGAGAAGGGGACGACAGAGGATGAGATGGCTGGATGGCATCACCGACTTGATGGACATGAGTCTGAGTGAACTCTGGGAGTTGGTGATGGACAGGGAGGTCTGGCGTGCTGCGATTCACGGGGTCACAAAGAGTCGGACACAACTGAGCAACTGAACTGGACTGAACTGAACACAAAAGCTCTTGAGTGATCAAGCCTGGTCCCTGGTCCGGAAGCTAAATCTTTTTTGGTGATCACGAATCTGACATTGTTCACCTTAAGCTATCAAAGGTATATTTGAAGCAAAAATTGCCTGTAAATTTCTAGATTTGATGAAAATATTGGCTCATAAACCAAAGAGCTTGATACACCTCTGGGGTGAGGAAGGGGAAGTAATTAACCACATAAAGGAACTTCATAATTAAATTGCTAAAAAGAAGGGGTAAAGAAAAAACATGAAAACAACCAGAAAAATAAGACAAATTACAGTTATAAACAATAACAAACTTCACCAATTTCTGATCTAAAGCAATGAGAATCAAAGGACAGTGAAATGATACCTTTAAAGCATAGAACAAGTACTCCATCAACATAACATGTTTATCAAATTATATAACAACTTTTAGAAAATGAATATGAGTTAGAGCCATTCTTAAATGTAAATAACTGAATTATTCTTCATTACACATATTGGAGAAGAAACGTTTATGGAAGTTACTCATGTAGAAGAATAATTCACGTCATAAGAAAAATTGAATCTACCTACAGTAATGTTGTCATTGTTGTTCACTTGCTCAGTCGTGTTTGACTCTTCAGGACTCCAGGGATTGTGGCTCACCACAATCCAATCCAATGTATAATGATCCAATAAAAGAAAGAAATAGAATATTAATGACTAGTTGGTTAATCGAAGAAAGGTAGGCAAGGAAAGAAACAACAGAAAAGGCAAATAGAAAACAAGTACCAAACAATGGTAAATTTTAGCCCTACAATATCAAAAATTTTATTAAGCTGAAATATTCTTAACACCAAATTTAAAATTTAGTTGGTTAGAATTGGTGAAAAAAAAATCCTGTTTAACTTTAATGTTGTTAAAAGGCAGCACAATTTGTAAATAAAAAGAACACAGATAGGTTCAAAGTAAAACAATGAAAAATAGTTACCACACACAACAATCATAAGAAAGCTGGTGTTGCTATGCTAATAAAAGAGACCATAGAATTCAAGACAGGAAATATTACCAGATATAAAAATGATATATTATAATGCCAAAGTGATAAATTCATAATAAGCTATTATTATAAATGTGTATAGAGTATAACTTGAAATAAGTGAAAAAATATGTGTTCAAAATTATAGTTAGAATTTCAACTTTTCTCAATAATTGAAAGATGTAAATAAAAATTAAAAACACTATAAGTTTGAAAATCATTATCAATCTGGTTAATCTTATACATCACAGTTACCAGAGTTTGTTACTCATTTATTGTAATTTACTGATGTCTTTTAAATAATTTTCATTCGGCAAATATACTGATGGGATGGGGTACTAAGAATTAGAGCGATCCTCCTCCCCTGTCACTTCATGGGATAATTTTCTCAATATAAGTAAGAAATAATTTGCCAAAATGTTTGGAGTTTTATCAGTCTTCTCACTAAGTATAATTTCTGCATTCATATAGATGAATTATTCTGCATTTTTTTTTTTTTTTTTTACTTTACACCTATTGATTGTGTGGTTGCTTGATATATTTGGTAAACATTTTAGCATAGGAATATGTAGTTCTTCAAAATACTTTTCATTAATGATCAATTTCAGGACCTTTTTAAAATAATAATACATACTAGCATTTGTAAATACTAGAATCCAGGGTGATAGAAGAAAAGTTTATCTTCCTCTTCACTATACATAATACATACTTAGATTTTTGACTGACTCCCAAATTACCATTCATCAAGTTTTTTACATTCTTGTATTTTGTGTGTGTATTATGCATTATTGAATAAAGAAATGTTTTTAGGGTAACAAGGCATTATAAAAATTGAAATAAATATTTGAAATTAAAATAATATTCTCATATCTTCTCCCATTTTCATGAGAAAGACAGAATTAGCAATACTGAACAAATATACACATTCAGTTCAGATCAGTGGTGTCTGGACTCTTTGTGACCCCATAGACTGCAGTATGCGCCAGGCCTCCCTTCCATCACCAACTCCTGGTGCCTGCTCAAACTCATGTCCATCAAGTCAGTGATGCCACCAACCATCTCATCCTCTGTCGATCCTTCTCCTCCTACCTTTAATCTTTCCCAGCATCAGAATCTTTTCAAATGAGTCAGCTCTTCACATCAGGTGGCCAAAGTACTGGAGTTTCAGCTTCAGCATCAGTCCTTCCCATGAATATTCAGGACTGATTCCCTTTAGGATGGACTGGCAGGATCTTCTTGCAGTCCAAGGGATTCTCAAGAGTCTTCTTCAACATCACAGTTCAAAAGCATCAATTCTTTGGTTCTCAGCTTTCGTTATGGTCCAGCTCTCACAACTATGTATGACTATCAGAAAAACTATAGCTTGCAATGGACCTTTGTCTGTAAAGTAATGTCTCTGCTTTTGAATATGCTGTCTAGCTTGGTCATAACTTTTCTTCCAAGGAGCAAGCATCTTTTAATTACATGGCTGCAGTCACCATGTGCAGTGATTTTGGAACCCAGGAAAATAAAATCTCTCACTGTTTCCATTGTTTCCTCATTTATTTGCCATGAAATGATGGGACTGGATGCTATGATTTTAGTTTTTTAAATGTTGAGTTTTAAGCCAGCTATTTCACTTTCCTCTTTCACTTTCATCAAGAGGCTCTTTAGTTACTCTTTGCTTTTTTGCCAGATTTCTCAGGAGGCAGGTAAGGTCATCTGCTATTCCCATCTGTTGAAGAATTTTCCACAGTTTGCTATGATCCACACAGTCAAAGACTTTGGCATAGTCAATGAAGCAGAAGTTTTTCTGGAACTTTCTTGCTTTTTCAATGATCCAGTGGATGTTGGCAATTTGATCTCTGGTTCCTCTGCCTTTTTAAAATTCATCTTGAACATATGGAAGTTCTTGGTTCATGCACTGTTGAAGGCTCTCTTGGAGAGTTTTGAGCATTACTTTGCTAGTGTGTGAGATGAGTGCAATTGTGAGGTAGTTTGAGCATTCTTTGGCATTGCCTTTCTTTGGGATTGGAATGAAAACTGATCTTTTCCAGTCCTGTGACCACTGCTGAGTTTTCCAAATTTTCTGGCATATTAAGTGCAGCACTTTAACAACATAATTATATAAATTAATGTTGTTTAGTTACTGTTGTGTCTGACTTTTTGTGATTGCATGGACTGTAGCGCCCCAAGCTCCTCTACTTAAGGGACTTCCCAGGCAAGAATGCTGGAGTGTGTTATGATCTTCCCAACTCAGGGATGAAATCTATATCTCCTTCACCTCGTGTGTTGGTAAGTGTATCCTTTACCACTAAGCTGCTTGGGAAGCTTCATATAAATTAATATATGAATATAAATATACATTTTATATTGATATACTATTGATGCCACATTTCCTCATGTTGTGTCAAATGGATTCCTTTCTTCTATGTGGTTCTCATATCTCAAGTTCATGTTTGTTTACTCTTAACCTGGTAGAAAACAGGTTAAGTTAGTTAATGTCACTAATTTACATTAAATAATAATTCCATATCCTATCAAGAATGATGCATGAATGCTTACTTACTGATATTCTTCCTTTACAAAGAATGAAGAAAAATAATCCATTGCTGTTGTAAACCAAAGTATTGTGATATTCCATCATTTAGAACATTGGACTTTGAAAAAAAATATATGTATAGAATACAATATCTTATATACTTACCTATAAACAGTTGCTAAAATTTTGTTTTGTTTAAAAATACTGCTCCTTATAAGTAAACTATGTATTTCTTTACAATTTCTGACTTTCTTTGTAATTTGTATTCAAGGGAACATTTGTGTTGCAATAATACCATTGATAGCCATTTACAATATGATGTAACAAGAGATTGATTAAAAATTATCATAAATATCAGCAAAAAATATCAACAAAGATAAGTACCAGTTATAAGTCACCTAACATATTCTTTTTAGTTATGCAAAGTTGAATTGCCTTTAAAGAATAGATCAAATATTTTACGGTGAATTCAAATTCATTTGGTTGAGGGTACAGTTTGTTCTAAACTTGTATAGATATATGTTGAAAAATTAAGTGACTTGTAATTGGATCAAAGAGATCATCAAAAATAATCATTTATTTTCATCAAAAATAATTACTTATTCACATACATCTTAAAAATCTCCTCATTATGCAAATTAGGACTATTATTATATATTTCCTTTGGATAAGAAGCAATGTATGATTATGTTTCCAGAATGATGCATCTGATCTGATTTGATTTAACTACCAATAGATGGCTATAAATTGTTGGGTAATTCTGTTTGATTGTAAAATGATTTTAGTGCAGTTTACACAATATTGTTCTATTTATGTCTGGTTTTCCAATGCATTTTTTTCTCTGTGCTGATCAAGAATTAATAAAAAGACATTGATATTCTCTTTACCTTGTAAAGTACTTAAAATTATCCTAGGAAAAATATAACTATGATGTATACTTCAGGTTGGAGAGTTCTGCAATATACTATAATCATCTTCCATCATTTTGAACACTGAATTGATATATGACAACACTTTTCTCCCTATGTTTTCTTTTGGAGAAATTAAAACATCATTCTTCATCAATGATGTGGGCAACATTTTTCAAGTTTCTTAAATAAAAGATGTAGTTGGTGTTTTTGACAATTCTTTTGTACTCTATAGCCAAAGCCTGAACAAATTTGGTTGACTCTGTCTATAATTAAGTTATAAAAATCTGACTGGGTTCTGAAAACTTCTCTACCACTCTAACTCTAGTCTGTGATGCTGTAAACTCCTGTCTGGACTGTAATAATGACTTCTAACTAAAGCTTCAGCTTCCCCCTTTGACACAGCTCAGTCTATTCTTATCAGGCAGTCAGAGAGAACTTCTCAAAGGCATCTAATGGCAGGCTGTACATATAATTCAAAATCAAAGTCCAAATCTTAATCAGAATTGTAGTGTGCTTATCACCACCTGAACTTATCTCCTGTCACTCTCCACATTCCTTGCTCCTGCCAGATGGTCCCTGAATGTCTGTCCTGCACCCTGATTATACTCCTGTCTCAGGGCTTTTGCACTTGCTATTCTTCCACCTAGAGCACAGACACAGTTTGGTATATTTTTTTCAAGAAATCTGAAATCAATTTTAAATTAAATCATATCATCTTTTATTGGCATATAGCCAATTAACAATGTTATAGTATCAGGTGGACAGCAAAAAGATTCTTCCCCAAACTTGCCTCCCATCCAGCCTGCCCCACAACATTGAGCAGAGTTCCCTGTTTTATAGCATAGGTCCTTGTTGGTTACCCATTTTAAATATAGCAGTGAGTATATGTCCATCCCAAACTCCTTAACTATCCCATCCCCCCCAAACTTCCCTTCAGCAACCATAAATTCATTCTTTTTTTTTTAAATTTTATTTTATTTAACTTTACAATATTGTATTGGTTTTGCCATTCATTCTTTAAATATGTGAATCTGTATAAGTTCTGCAAGCAATTTCGTTTGTACCATTTCTGTTTAGATTTCACATATAAGGAAGACCATACAATATTTCCCTTTCTCTGTCTGACTTTCTCCAGTTAGTATGACAGTCTCTAGGTCCATCCATGATGCTGCAAAGGACATTGCTTCATTCTTTCCAATGGCTGAGTAATATTCCATTGTATACATGTACCACATCTTCTTTATCCATCCATCTGTTGATGGACATTTAGGTTGCTTCCATGTCTTGAGTATTGTAAACAGTGCTGCAATGAACACTGGGGTACATGTATCCTTTCAGATCATGTCTTTCTCTTGATATATGCCCAGGAGTGGGATCACAGGGTCATTTGGTAGCCCTATTTTTAGATTTTTAAGAAAACTCCATACCATCTCTACAGTGTCTGTATCAATTTACATTTCCACCAACATGTAGAAGTGTTCCCTTCTCTCCACATTCTCTCCAACACTTGTTGTAAGGAAGACATACTGATGGCCGAGAGACCCAAACAATACTGCTATACATTTCTTATCTCCAGAATGTCCGAGCCTTATGTTTCCCTTTTCAGGCAACTCTAAAATATCTTGATCACACATCTCCCCTTCCTGGAGGATGAAAATGTATCTTTCATTGCTCAAGACCTGTCATTCATTGTTTTAAGAATTGTGTGTCTCTTCTAGAGGGCTAAGGGGATATATACTCCTTCAGTATCCCTGGTACCCTTCCTGAAATCTCAGATTCCACCTCATAGAAATAATTTTGTAGATAAAGGAAAAAGAAAAAGTTCTGGAAACTCTATAAGCTTGATGCAGTGAGAGCAAAAAGAAAAAAATCAATAACTAAAACAACATAATTTAGTTTTTGTTGTCTCTAAATTTTGTTATTCTGTGTAAGAAAAGATTTCCATATTCTATAGAAGTTTTGCACTTCAGAGCTCTCTTTGCAGGTGGTCTGTTTGTTTCACTTCTTTTTTTCCCAAGCATCACCACACTGTATCCCTTCTACTAATAATGCTACTTCCACAGGACATTATACTTCTATTTATTATATGAAACCTTATTTGCATTTGCAGCCTGTCAGAAATAACAAAATTTCCAGTTTGGGCCATCAAAGAATTGCAACATTTTTCACAATTAATTTGTGCAAGTTAATCCTGATTATTTTACTGAAAACAACTTCTAAAAATGACAGTAGATGGGTTTTTCAGTCAGAGGAAAATAAACAAGAGAAATATGTCAGAGTAACATACAGAGATGTAGAAAAAAATCAAGGAAAGAATCAAGGGAGTGCGATTGAAGCTTGTGGTTAAACACAAGTGAAACTTACTTGCACAGAGAAGTTTACAGCTTTCCAACTGACAAAAGATCTTAAGAAATACAATATTGCTCATTAGTAGAGAAGCTGAGAAGAGTAATGAGTGAGGTTGGAAGAGTAGGTCATAAAAGAACAGATCTGACACCAAGGCACAATGAAATGCAATTAAAATGTTCTCAAGACAATTCGTAAAAGGATGAAATGTATTGCAGCAAGTTTTATGGCCTAATAAAACTAAAATGTACCTTCGGTCTGTTGGAAAGGTTTATGAAGAGGAAGGAGAGAAGAGGTAATATAAACAGGCGGTTTCTATGGCTTCCGAGGTACTATCTAGAAGGATGGATGAACTCTTCTTCAGTTATAATAAAATAGAAACATACCAAGGTAGAAATACTAGAATTGTGTTTTTTTTAGAATGAAAACATGAAAACAAATCCATCTAGATCAAACTGAATTTTTTGAAGAAATCAAATTTGAAAACTACAACTCTGTGTAGCAAATTAACCTGACCCTTCCATCTACATTTATCTTAAGATATTTATCCTTTTCTTTGTAAAATAAATAAATGATAATGATAGGTAGATAAATAGATTTTACACTTATGAAAAATACAGGGAATCATATAGTTCATATTAATCTAAAGTAAAAGAATTGAGCGTTTTCTACTTATTTATTAGTTGTATAGTCAGGTAGTCCTATAGGCTTCAATATGTTTATCCATAAAACTGGGTTCTTATTTTTCCTGTTCATCTGCTTTTAGGGTTTCAGTGATGACAGTGTGATGTTGTTTCAAATGTGATATCTGGTGTCATAAGAAGAGGACAGAGACAGGGAGAGAACACCATGAGATGACAGAAGACGAGGAGAAGAGCTGCAGGTCGAGGGAATCGATGGATTGCTGGCAACCATCAGAAACTAGGAAAAGCAAGAAAGGATTTCTTGCTACAGGTTTTAAAGAGGGCATGGCCCTCCTGACTCCTTGGTTTTGAATCTCTAGCCTCTGGAACTGTGCGACAACACATTTTTGTTGTTTTAAGCCACCTGATTTGTGTTGCTTTGTGTTGGCCATCTTAGGAAACTAATACAAAACGTTTTCAAGAGACACATGTACAAGATCTGCTATTCACTCAAAATTAGAAAAAGTCAGATGGTTTCATAAAACAACAACTTGATTATTTATGGTGCTGCAACTCATCAAAACTGATTTATGTGAGCTATTGTTCCACTCCGAGAAGGCAATGGCACCTCACTCCAGTACTCTTGCCTGGGAAATCCCATGGATGGAGGAGCCTGGAAGGCTGCAGTCCATGGGGTCGCTGAGGGTCGGACATGACTGAGCGACTTCACTTTCACTTTTCCCTTTCATGCATTGGAGGAGGAAATGGCAACCCACTCCAGTGTTCTTGCCTGGAGAATTCCAGGGATGGGGAAGCCTGGTGGGCTGCCGTCTATGGGGTCGCACAGGGTCGGACACGACTGAAGTGACTTAGCAATAGCAATAGCAATTGTTTCACTAGTGTAGAAACTGTCTTGATTCCCAGTTGATTAAAAAATATATATATATATTATTATTACATAACCTTATAACAAATAAGTACAATGAAAAACATAAATGTTTAAGTTGCACTTTTGTAAAATAAACATTAATAAAACAAGGTTCAAGGTATAATATACATACATTACTAATTTTAGGGGAAGGCAAAAATATTTGTGCATTTGTTTCTCTTTTGTGTGTTGTAATGTCAGTTCTGAGTCTTTCCATAATGATTTTGAGTGGTAACAACTCAGATACTGCTAAAGTCTTCCCTAGACAAATGCTTGCCCCACTTTAATAATTAATGGCTTATAGAAAGGAAACCAATAGGAGTAAAAAGTAGTTAAATGAGTTTAAGATAATTTTAGTTGCTGTAACTGATAAATCTTCGTCTCTATGGATTAATACAATAGTTGGCATAAAACTTAAATGTCATGGACTTGGTGATCAAAAAGGATCCATTCCACCTGTTTATTTATAAACCCAGTCTGACAGAGGTTCTGTTTGCCTTCAGTATGTGTCTCCCGAAGTCCTCTGAGAGCATCAAATCATCTGGTGACATTAGTTGATGACAATCTGTACCAAGTCCCCTTCCTTTTAATACCATGTGTATCATCTGGTGTTATAGGCTTGCCCAGGGACTTACCGTGTTGAAAAAATAAATATTAAAATGTAATTCCACACTATGTTTTAGACTCAGAATTCTTCAAGCAAGTTTTACTCCCTTGAAATCTAGTGATCTACAAAATAAAAAGACAAGAGACTTTCACACTCAATGATAATTTGCTGATCAGAACCAGGATATATGCAATCAAGATTCCCATTACAAAGGAAATCTAGCTGGGCACTTTTGTGAGGCCTCTTTATCTAAGAGGGAAACTTTTTGATGAGATCCTGATTTTGCCCCTCAGAGGTTTTATTACCAAATACAGGTTTACATGCCCAGCGTACAGCGAGGCCAAACGATACCAAAATGTTGGAGTTTGGAGAAGATAAAGGTTTATTGCAGGGTCCACCCTCACAAAGGACTTTTAGAGGGAAGGTGAGGGTGGGGTTTGGTTCATTGTTGTAAACTTCTTTTTTCTAAATTAATTTTTATTGCAGTATAGTTGCTTTACAATGTTGTGTTAGCTTCTATTATACAGCAAAATGAATCGGACATGCATATATATTAACATCTCCTCTTTGGATTTCTCTGCTACTTAGCACACCACAGTGCATTAAGCACTCTTGATACTATGTATGAAATAGATAGCTGATGGAAACATACTGCTTGGCACAGGGAACTCTACTTAGTTTTGTAAACTTCTTGGTATTGGAATCCTTTGTTCTTGCAGCTGTCCACATAGGTCAGATCATAATTTCCCTGTAAACCTCTAACAAGACAAGCGTTATTCTCTGTAATGTAACCTTTTATCTCTATATGAATGGAAAAGTGTTATTCCATCAAAGTCCAAAGTTTTGAAAGCAGGGCTATCCTGTATATTTCAGGCTATAGGCAACATTCTTAAGTCAGGCAAAGGCAATAGAATACCAAAGTTAAAGAAACAAATCTAATATGGAGTTATGTTTCTTCTTATCTAGTATTGCTTTCATGCATCCTTTATCCCATCCAGGTTAGTGGTAAGGTGTGTAAGTGGAGCTATTCTGTCCTTGGTATGCTATAGTTCTGGGGGTTTTCAACCTGCCTTCTGCACTTGCAAATTTGGGGCCCCACATACGGCTTCCACGGTGGCTCAGATGGTAAAGAATCTGCCTGCAATGCAGGAGACCCAGGTTCAATCCCTGGGTTGGGAAGGTCCCCTGAAGAAGCAAATGATAATCCACTCCAGTATTCTTGTCTGGAGAACTCCATGGACAGAGGAGCCAGGTGGGCTACAGTGCAGGAGGTCACAAAGAGTCAAACAAGACTGAGCAACTAACACTTTCACTTTCATTATGTGTACCTCCTTGAAGTGCCCAAAATCATTTTCCTCCTTACTGGGAGATTCCACTGGGAATACAGTTTCCTAAAATTGTTAGTGAACTTCCATGTCCACTTCCATACAATCTCATATGCAGATTTTTACATCGGAAGTTCTTTCCTACACCCAGTTCTCAAAGTCACTATCAATTCCTCTCTTCCTTTCTTTCTCAGAAATGATTGGCAGCTGCTTTGAGACCTTTTATATCATTTGAACTCATGACTATTTAAATATTTTATCCAACTGATAAGTTATATCAGCCTTTGTTGCCCAAAACCATTTAATCTCATTGTTTGCTTTAGGGTCTCATCCTTCACTTTGAACATTGAAATTTCTATCTATTTGATCACTGTTTAAGGAAAATCTGATTCTTATATGTGCTTATTTCTTATTCATAATAGCTTTCCAAACCATAAACACACACACGTACAATATTCAGATTCCTTCTAGTCACTTCACTCAGATACAGGCTTAGTAGTAGTGTAGCAAGGGTTAGTTGCTCAGTCGTGTCCGAAACTGCAGCCCCATGGACTTGTAGCCTGCCAGGGTCCTCTGTTCATGGGATTCTCCAGGCAAGAATACTGGAGTGGGTTGACATTCCCTTCTCCAGAGGTCTTTCTGATCCAGCAATCAAACCCAGGTATCTTCATTCACTTGGTAATATTTCTAGGTCCATGCATGTTGTTGTAAATGACATTTCATTTTTTATGGTTAAGTAATATTTCATGGACCACATACACTCCATGAGGTCACAAAAAGCTGGACATGAATGAGCACGCACACAATATTCTATTGTGAACTTAGGGATTTTGCTCATATCCTTGCTCGCTTGAGAAATGAGCATAATCACATGCTAGCAAAGTTATGGTCAAAATCCTTCAAGTTGGCTTCAGCAGTATGGGAACCAAGAACTTTGCATTTAATTTGTCTTCTGAACCCTCTACCTTTAAAACAGATATATATAGATTTTCAGACTGGCCATTAAGAAATGATCACATATTTCTATTTTTATAAAGGCAGCAAAACATTTCAAGGCAACAGTGTCTGCATTAGTTAGGATAATATTCACTAAATGCTACAACAAAAATCTCTTAAATATTACTTTCTTCCCCCCAAATCAGTTTTACAGCTATGTTAACTAAAAGAGAAGCCAGAATATTTTGACTGGAAAATCATAAACCTCTTCTCATCCTTGCATTATTCATCCTGTCTACTAAAAATTTTGTTTTATGATTATATTAATGAATGTTTCCATGGTGGCTGAGATGGTAAAGAATCTGCCTGCAAAGCAGGAGATCTGTGTTTGATTCCTGGGTTAGGAAGATCCTCTGGAGAAGGGAATGGCTACTCACTCTGGTATTCTTCCCTGGAGAATCCCCATGGACAGAGGAGCCTTGTGGGCTACCGTCCATGGTGTTGCAGAGTCAGACATGACTGAGTGACTAAGACTTTCACAGACGTTTTGTTTTGTGATTATATTAATGAATGCACCTGTATTCATTATTTCTAGTATAAGTACAATTAAGTGTAACTTTACATTTACCCTGAATGCCTAGATAATCACTTTACATGTATCAGGGTCCTCTTTCATTAAAGGTATACTTTAATATTTATGTTGGTAGTTGAGCTAGTCTTATTTTTGTATATCAGGCATGTAATTACCCAATTCCACATACTGAAATTACATGTAGAATTGTGATTCTGTACACATAAACACAATTTTTAAAATGTTAATTGCAAACATTGTAAACATCCTTTGTTATCTGATAAATATTGTAAAAATTCTGTGCTGTAAAATCTTGAGATATATAGTCTCATAAGGTGTTGCTCACATTGACAGTTTTATAACAGTTAGCATTCTGTAGATTTCCTGATATCTGGCAAGTTGTATGTATTCATGTCCAACTCAGTTTGACATCAGAAAAATGTCTCCTGTTGATGAATGTGTGTCCCTTAGACACATTTCTTAGAAAGGGTGACAATGCAGAAGCTATTGAAACCATAAAACTGTATTTTCTGCTGTCATATTTTTTCATAATCAACTTCCAGTTCTGTGAAGCAAAATGAGGACATTGTGTGTGTGTGTGTGTGTGTGTGTGTGTGTGTGTGTGTATGAGATCAGAGGGCAGGTTTTTTCCTAGCAGATGTGGACACAGAGTTGGTTTTATGTGGTCTTCCACTTTCACATGATGGTAATTTATGATTCTAGATATTTCTTGAAGTTTTGGCAATTTTATTTTGCCATTTTTACAAAGTCCATTTTTGATAAAGCCTCTATAGAGAGTCCATTTTGGAGGAATGGGTCTAATATACAACTTGGTAAAATACATAGTTCCCCATGTATTTAGTCAATTCATTTCTCCCACACGATCCCACATATTTCAAGATGGGAGAGACTTCAAACGACAAGCATACAAATCTGAGTTGAACACATTTGAAAAATGTCTTTAAAAAGCACAAAGACATATGTGGAGTGATCTGTTGTCAGCAAAAATGGAGCAAACATATTCCATCTTATTTCCTCCTTTGATGGCAATGAAAACTACTGGGCTGTGAAAGATAAGCCACAGCAGGTAGATTGGGACAGAGAGTCAACAATGAAGGAAGACCTATTCACTGATGAGTTTCCTACATTTTTACCTTCATTTTTTTTTTCTCCCAAGGGTGGCCCAACTGTGAACCACATGTGAACAACAAAAATTGCAAGTTAAGCTACCAGCTGGAGAGTTTAGGGTAACACATTTTTCTTCTCCCTGCCTTGCTCCAGGGACAGAATCATTCATGGAACTGCACCACAGCACTGGTGCAGGCACAAAACAGCTGAGACCGAACAGCTGTATGTCTGGCAAGAGGGACCAGAAATTAGGTCCATTTATCCCGAGTACAAGAAGAGTCCTGTTATTCTTTTTTTCCTCCTTTCTCTTGGTGCTGTACTAAATATAGCTCTTTTTTTTTTTTTTTTTTTGGTGGAAATATGCAGTGCAGGTGAGGATAACACTCAAAGAAATATTTTTTTTGGCCACAGAAATCAGAAGTGATTCCTATGATTGAGAGAATCTGAAGGAAATCCTGGGGAGAAGTGAGTCTGATCCCTTAACCCTGGGATTCTGAGTGATCGTGTATGCTCAGTTGCTGAATTGTGTCTGACTCTTTGAAATCCATGGATTGTAGCCATGAGGCTCCTCTGTACATGGGATTTCCCAGGCAAGAACACCGGAGTGGGTTGCCATTCCCTTCTCCAAATTCTGGGTGTGAGTCAATAGAAATTTCAAGCTTATTCTGGAACTTGCCATTCACAGAACAGACTCCAAGAAGCACTGCAGAGGATTGAGTACTAATAAGTTTGTGAACCAGGTTTGAAAAACTCTATCCCAGTAAATAATCCAGCCCATGGACAGACTTTGTACAGCCCAGGAGCTAATAGTTTTTGTATTGTTAATGACTGTAAAAGAAGAAAGCAAGAAAATAACAAACAAAGCAGACTATGTAACAGAGACTTTATGTAGTCCTAAACTAAAACCTAAAATATTATGTAACTCTTTACAGAAAAAAATGATGATTCCTGACAGAAACTCTCCAAACCTTAGCTGAACCTCTCAACAGCACATGCAGTGAGTCACCTGAGCAGAGTAGGCTGTGCCCTGCTTAGTCGTGTCAGATGCGTTACAACCTCACGGACTGTAGCCCTCGAGGCTCCTCTGTCCATGGGATTCTCCAGGCAAGGATACTGGAGTGGGTCTCCATTTCCTTCTCCAGGAGATCTGCCTGACCCAGGGATTGAACCTGGGTCTCCCGCATTGTAAGCAGATGCTTTACCATCTGAGCAAACAGGGAAGTCCAAAAACTGTCCAAATTCCAATTTAAAATTACTTGCGATAATCAAAAGTCCACAGTGTGACCAATTATCAGCTTCAAACCCCAAGTTGAGGAAGATTTTAAAGGGGTGTTTTAATCATGCTCCACATGGTAGAAATGAAAACTGCTAAAAGAAAAGAAAAGAAAAGAAAAGAAAAGATGGAATTCTTACCAGAAAAAAAAAAGGACTATAGAAAAATGAAGTAAAGATGTTAGAACTGAAATTATGTAATAACTGATATAAAAATTTATTATGAAGTATTAATAGCAGTAAATGTCAAAGAACTTTAGCATGAGCATATATCAATAGAATGTAACCAATTTGATGAAGAGTAAAAAAAACATGATGAAGAATAGATCCTCAGAGATAACAGCATAAAAGTCTCAAAATTATCACTTTGAAGTCCTAAAAGGAAAGAAGAAATCAGTTTGTTTCAGAATTAAAAAAAGAAGAAATAGTGGTGAAAATGCCCCAAATTTGGTTTAAATGAATGTACTGATTAAATAAATAATTTAATCAAACTTTGGAAATATAAATCATTCTCAGGCACATTATAATCAAGAGTTAAAATCAATGATAAAAAATAAAATCCTGAAGGTAGATAATAAAGAAGGACATCTTGCATACAGGGGAATAAGAATTCAAAATGATTTTTTTTTTTTTTTTTAAGAAAACATGGAGTCAGATGACGTTGGAACACTTAAATTACTTATTGGAAGGAAGCGGGGCAAAATTTCAACGCTTCAAGGCCTGTGACAATATTCTTGGGAAATAAATTTTAATAAAGATACTTTCAGCTGAATAAAAACTGAAAGATTTGTGAGTAGTATTTCTCTAATAAAAAGTGCTAAGGTAAATTCTTCAAGAAAAGTGATTTTCTTAAACTCTTTAAGAAAAAAAAGATAACAGAGGCAATTTTTAACTATAAGAATGAAGGAAAAACACGATACATATGTGACAGATATGACTATTTTCTTGCCTTCCTATTATTTACTATACTTATAAATGTTGGAAGCTAAATGTATAAATATGTCTAGAAAGATTTTCAATCAATATTGATACATTTATGACAATCATAAAATAAATGAGGAGGAAAAAAAACCTATATGGCTTTAAAATGGACATTTTAATTGAGTTGGTAATATAATAGCTTTAATTATAATTTTAAAGGTTAATTATTTATCTAGTAATTGCTAGAGCTATCAATTAAAAATGAAAAGATACATACAATGCATTATTCTACAGAAAATCCTAATGAAATTCTCAGCAGAATTTTGTCTTGTAGATTTTGACAAGTTGTTTCTAAAACTTTTGTGGATGTGCAAAGAGAATACAATAAGAAAAATAATTGTGAAAAGGAAAAACATACTTGCTAGATTCACTGTCCTTGCTGTTCTGCCCCTGTCTCTGTTTCTGGGAAAGGACAGAAGGGACAGTGAGTCTAGCAAATATGTCAGCAAGTAGCAAGTATAAAGGATAGATATGGTATGGACCTAACAGAAGCAAAAGATATTGAGAAGAGGTGGCAAGAATACACAGAAGAACTATACAAAAAAGATCTTCATGATCCAGAAAACCACAATAGTGTGATCACTGGACTAGAGCCAGACATCCTGGAAGGTGAAGTCAAGTGAGCCTTAGGAAGCATCACTACAAACAAAGCTAGTGGAGGTGATGGAATTCCAGTTGAACTATTTCAAATCCTAAAAGATGAGGCTGTGAAAGTGCTGCACTAAGTATTCCAGCAGATTCGGAAAATGCAGCAGTGGACACAGGACTGGAAAATTCAGTTTTCATTCCAATCCCAAAGAAAGGCAATGCCAAAGAATGTTCAAACTACCACACGATTGTACTCATCTCACATGCTAGCAAAGTAATGCTCAAAATTCTTCAAGCCAGGCTTCAACAGCATCTGAACTGTGAACTTCCAGATGTTCAAGCTGGATTTAGAAAAGCAAGAGAAACCAGAGATCAAATCGCCAACATCCATTGGATCATTGAAAAAGCAAACAGTTCCAGAGAAACATCTACTTCTGCTTTATTGACTATGCCAAAGCCTTTGAGCATGTGGATCACAGCAAACTGTGGAAAATTCTGAAAGAGATAGGAATAGCAGACCACCTGACCTGCCTTCTGAAAAATCTGTATGCAGGTCAAGAAGAAACAATTTAGAACTGAACATGGAGCAACAGACTGGTTCCAAGTCAGGAAAGGAGTATATGAAGACTCTATATTGTCACCCTGCTTATTTAACTTATATGCAGAGTACATCATGTGAAATGCCAGGCTGGATGAAGCCCAATCTGAAATCAAGATTATTAGGAGAAATATCAATAACCTCAGATATGCAGATGACACCACCCATATGGCAGAAAGTGAAGAACTAAAGAGACTCCTGATGAAAGTGAAAGAAGAAAGTGAAAAAGTTGGCTTAAAACTCAACATTCAGAAAACTAAGATTATAGCATCTGGTCCCAGCACTTCATGGTGAATAGATGGGGAAACAGTGGAAACAGTGAGAGACTTTATTTTGTTGGAGCTCCAAAATCACTGCAGATGGTGACTGCGGCCATGGAATTAAGATGCTTGCTCCTTGGAAGAAATGCTATGACCAACCTAGACAACATATTTAAAAGCAGACATTACTTTGCCAAAGAAAGTCTGTCTGGTCAAAGCTATGTTTTTTTCCAGTAGTCCTGTATGGATGTGAGAGTTGAACTATAAAGCTGAGGGCTGAAGAATTGATGCTTTTGAACTGTGGTGTTGAAGAAGACTCTTGAGAGTCCCTTGGACTATAAGGAGATCAAACCATTCAGTCCTAAAGGAAATCAGTCCTGAATATTCATTGGAAGACTTATGTTGAAGCTGAAACTGCAATACTTTGGCCACCTGATGCGAAGAACTGACTCATTGGAGAAGCTCCTGATGCTGGGAAAGATTGAAGGTGGGAGGAGAAGGGGAAGACAGAGGATGAGATGGTTGGATGGCATCATTGACTCGATGGACATTAGTTTGAGCAAGCTCTGGAAGTTGGTGATGAACAAAGAAGCCTGGTGTGTTGCCGTCCATGGGGTAACAAAGAGTCTGACAGGACTGAGTGACTGAACTAAACTGAGACTCACTACCTGATTTAAACACATTCATTAATGTTGTGATTAGCAAGTCATACACAAATACAACAAAAATGACAGTTGAAAATAGACTCAAACAAAAATCGTCAGTTGATTTTTGACAAAGGTGAAAAAAAAATTAAATGAAGGAAAAATTCTCCTTTCAACAAATGGTCTGGAACATTTGTATATCTATGTACCAGACAGATTAAATAATGCATAATTTGATCCCTGGGTTGGGAGGATCCTCTTGAGGAGGAAATAGCAACCCCCTCTAGTATTCTTACCTGGGAAATAGCACAGACAGAGGCACCTGGTAGGTACAGTCCATGGGGTAGAAGTAAGAGACAACTGAAGTGACTTAACACACAATTCATGTTTTATGGAATCATCAATTTAAAGTGAATCATAGAGTAAGATGTTGAATCCAAAACTGTAACAGTTGAAGAGGAAAACATTGATGATAAGTCTTGCAACATTGTTAAAGCAAAGTGTTTTGTTTTTTTTTTTTTTAGATATAATACACCAAACCTGACCCATCAAAGAATACATTGTTGGAAAGGAGTGGAAGCTACAAATTAAGAGAGTAGTAACATTGACATATACACAATAGGGGATGTGAGAGTTGGACTGTGAAGAAAGCTGAGCACTGAAGAATTGATGCTTTTGAACTGTGGTGTTGGAGAAGACTCTTGAGAGTCCCTTGGACTGCAAGGAGATCCAACCAGTCCATTCTGAAGGAGACCAGCCCTGGGATTTCTTTGGAAGGAATGATGCTAAAGCTGAAACTCCAGTACTTTGGCCACCTCATGCAAAGAGTTGACTCATTGGAAAAGACTCTGATGCTGGGAGGGATTGGGGGCAGGAGGGAAAGGGGATGACAGAGGATGAGATGGCTGGATGGCATCACCAACTCGATGGACGTGAGTTTGAGTGAACTCCAGGAGTTGGCGATGGACAGGGAGGCCTGGTGTGCTGCAATTCATGGGGTTGCAAAGAGTTGGACACAACTGAGCAACTGAACTGATGTGTCAAATGGATAGCTAGAGGGAAGCTGCTGTATAGTTTAGGGAGCCTAGCTTGGTGCGCTGTGGTGACCTAGAGGCCTGTGATGAGGGGTATGGGAGGGAAGCTCAAGAGAGAGGGTATATGAATACATATAGCTGATTCACTTTGCTGTACAGCAGAAACTATTGCAACATTATAAAACAATTATATCCTAATAAAATTTTTGATAGAAAGGAGTGCATTGTTAAAATGAACTTTTGTGAAATTAAAACTTTTGCTCTGCAAAAGACAATGCCAAAAGAATGAAGCAAAAAAAAAAAAAAAAATTCAAACATATAAAAATACACTTAAAAATCCCAGAAATAGAGACACAGATGTAGAGAACAAATGTATGGACAGTAAGGGAAGAAAGGGTGATATAAACTGAGACTGATAAATATATACCACTATTTATAAAATAGATACCACTATTTATAAAATAGATAATTAATGAGAACCTGCTGTATAGCACAGGGGAAAGAATAGTATAACCTGTTTGTAGGACATATATTAAGTTAACCTTAAAAATGCATTTCAACATACATTAGGTACAGACACATACTGTTTGATTCCACTTACAAAAGATACCTGCTGCTGCTGCTAAGTCGCTTCAGTCGTGTCCTACTCTGTGCGACCCCATAGACGGCAGCCAACCAGGCTCCTGCATCCATGGGATTTCTCAGGCAAGAGTACTGGAGTGGGTTACCATTGCCTTCTCCCAAAAGATACCTAGAATAGCCAAATTCATAGAGTCAGAAAGTATACTGGTAGATGCTGTGGGCCTGGGGCTGGTGGTGGAGGTTGGGAGGGTGGATGGGAACTTAGGGTTGAAAGTGGACAGAGTTTCAGTTTAGGAAAGTGAGAAATTTGGTAGATGGGTCATGATGAGGGTTGCGCAACAATGTGAGTGTACTTAGTGTCACTGAGATGTACAGTTAAATGTGGTTAAAATAGTATGTTTTATATTATGTGAGTTTTACCACAAAAAGAGAAAAACATATAAAAAGAAACTAAACAACTCCATAAATATGCAACAATACTTGAACATACATTATACCAAAGAAAATACACATGTGGCAAATACTTACAAGAAAGTGTGATCAAGAACATTACTAGCAGTTGGGGAAATACTAACCAAAACTACAGTGAAATGCTTTTAAACTTATTTAACTAACTAAATTGTTTTTATATACAATGATAATAAGTACTGGTAAAGGTACAGGGCATTTGCAACTCAGATTTCCCATGCAAACTCTACTTGCAACACACATTTTAATAAAATTTTTCTCAGTTAATTATAGAGTTAAATGTATACTTATCACATAAACAGTTCATTCTACTTCTATCCTGGTAGCCAGGGAAAATGTAAACTTATGTTGACATAAAAGCTGTATTAACTATAATTATTTTATCCTTCATCATCAAAAACTAGAGCCAACCTTGGGAATAGATAAATAGTATAAATCAATAACCTCAGATATGCAGATGACACCACCCTTACGGCAGAAAGTGAAGAGGAGCTAAAGAGCCTCTTGATGAAAAGTGAAAGAAGAGAGTTAAAAAAGTTGGCTTAAAGCTCAACATTCAGAAAACTAAGATCATGGCATCTGGTCCCATCACTTCACAGAAAATAGATGGGGAAACAGTGGAAACTGTGTCAGACTTTATTTTTGGGGGCTCCAAAATCACTACAGATGGTGATTGCAGCCACAAAATTAAAAGACACTTACTCCTTGGAAGGGAAGTTATGACCAACCTAGACAGCATATTAAAAAACAGAGACATTACTTTGCCAACAAAGGTCTGTCTAGTCAAGGCCATGGTTTTTCCAGTGGTTATGTATGGATGTGAGAATTGGACTGTAAAGAAAGCTGAGTGCCAAAGAATTGATGCTTTTGAACTGTGGTGTTGGAGAAGACTCTTGAGAGTCCTTTGGACTGCAAGGAGATCCAACCAGTCCATCCTAAAGGAGATCAGTCCTGGGTGTTCATTGGTAGGACTGATGTTGAAACTGAAACTCCAATACTTTTTGCCCACCTGATGCAAAGAGCTGACTCATTTGAAAAGACCCTGATGCTGGGAAAGATTGAGAGCAGGAGGAGAAGGGGATGAAAGAGTATGAGATGGTTGGATCGCATCACTGACTCAATGGACATGGGTTTGGGTGGACTCTGGGAGTTGGTGATAGACATGGAGGTCTGGCGTGCGGCTGTTCATGGGGTCACAGTAGGACGTGATTGAGCCACTGAACTGAACTGAACTGATATGATACACTGCAATACTAATTGGTAGTAAAAAGAATAAAGAATTAATATTCACACAAATGAATAAAGTTCAAATGTATCCTAAGTTAAAACCATAAGATTCAAAATGCTACATACTTCTAAGTAATTCATATTATATCCTGTCAACCTGAGGCAGGAACAACTTTTTGCCAGAAGTAAAGGCTGGCTTTAGGGGTTGTGTATCAAGGAAAACTTTCGAACTCGATGGAACATTTGTATCTCAACTCTAGTGATATTTATACAACAATATGCATTTTTCATAATTCAGAACTGGCCATCAAAAGTCAATATTTTTTTCTATTTAAGAATACTCTAAGAAAACAAGGAAGATTACCATATTCTCGGCAACATAGCTATGCATATTATGTCATCTTAACAGTGAAAAAACTGAAGCTGCCTTTCATTTGTATCATTACTCCTTCCAACTCTACATGGGTTTATTTTTAGCTTTTTTGTGCTCCCCTGGACATAAAAATACTACTGTTTACTATACAAAATTTAGAAAATCCAGTCAAATCAAAGAGAATTAGGGAAAAAAAAGTCTGCCAACTCTCAATACTGTATCTGCAGAGAATAATGGCATAACAGTGAAATAACTGACCAGCATAATAGAAGTATTATTGTTCTTATTAGTTTGGGGAGAGAATGGTCATCATAGTTCACTGTGACAAGCTTTAAGAACATATGTCAATTTGGGTGGCGATACATGATGCATGGAGTCAAAACAGTTGTATTCAGTCAGTGAAACAGGACCCATGCCATCTCATAGATCCATGGATCACACTTGTTAATGGCTAAGAAAGTTTATTGAATGGTGTGCTGTTTCTGTCAGAATGTATCAAATCAAGACATGGCGACAGAGAGTCAACCTGTAGAGTCAGAGTCTCCTGGATGCCTTTACTTTTAAGGGGATGTTTACACGTTTGTTTTTGGAGAGCTAGCAGACGCAAAACTGAAGGTAGGACACTGACTGTCCAGTCCTTAAATGGTATGGATTTCTTATATGTGCTAGCCATATTGTCAATATATTCCGACACAAATATGTTTATTAAGAGGAAAAGAAACAGCAGTGAATTGGTATTGAAGCCATGTACAAGCTACTGTGTCCTTGCCTTTGGAAGTAAAATGTTGACTCAAGAGTTAACTATTGGATTTCCCTGGTGGTCCAGTGGTTAAGAATCGGCCTGCCAGCGCAGAGGACATAGGTTTGATCCCTAGTCTGGGAAGACCTCAAATGCCACTGAGCAACTAAGCCCATGAGCCACAGCTATTGAGCTGTGCTCTAGAGCCTGTGAGTCACAGCTAGAGAATGCCTGCTCGTGGAAATGAAAACCTAATGCAGTCAAAAATAAAGTAATTTTAAAAAAAGAATTAAAGATTGGGAAATGTGAAGATGTAGAAGCAAAGAACAGCTGTTAGGCTAGGGAACTGGTGACAGTTTAGACTAAATGTGCCACATAGCAGAATCACTGAACTTTCAGTTTCTTGAAAGATATAAAGGCCTGACACACATTCCTAAGTTGTTTTTATGGGAAGCAGAACCCTTCCAGTTGAAAATTGCTGACCAAAGGGACATAGACCCCAGACTGGTTGAAACTAAGAGCTTGATGATGCTTGAAACTTCACCTTGATGTCAACTAACTGGAGAATTTTCCAGGAGCTGACACACTCTGTTTCTTGAACACTATGAGCACTATAAGACTCCTCACTGCTGGGGCAGGTCACACAATCTTGAGGCTATTAGCTGACTGTGACCCCCTTTGCCTAGAAAAGCAGTAAAGCTGTTTTTTCTACTTTACCCAAAATGCTGTCTCCATGTTTTCTATTACGCACTGATGAACAGAGGCTGAGCTTCAGGAACAATATCTCCTATGACAAATATCATATCCTGTATGATTATTAAGCACCGTTATTTAAGTATAATAATTTAAGTGATATCTTCTTGTTTTTCTTTTCTTTTCTTTTTTTACTTCTGATTTGTGCTCTAATATATAGAACTGGAATCTGAAGGACAAGTCCAATCATTAATTGAGGCCAGCAGAGGGCAGCAGAAGGCTTCCACAGCCTGACTTGAGAGCAAAGCCTAAAAGAAAATCAGTCTTGTGGGAAGGTCAGAGAAGCAAATACAAACCCCATCAAGACCAGGGACACTGACATTGCAGGGCGGGGGAGGGGGCGAGCAGGGAGCCATTTGACATATACAAGCACAAGTTAATTTTGTCACAGAGAGGGTGGTTCAATCCCATAAAGGACTTGATGGATTTATTCATTTCTTCTACCACCAAGTAATTTATTTAGCACCTTCTGTTTTGGCTTCAGTTTCCTCATTTACTAAGCGGCTATAGTGCTAATAACAACCTTATAAAATATATGAAGAGTGCTTAGCGCTATTTGTGAAATATCACTGCAAGTATTTTAAAAAAGAGAAAAAAAAACCCACTAATATCTCTTAAGATATAAAATCTGACTCTTTAATTGAAGAATTTTAGGAAAACAATTGGTACCACTATAATAAAACCAACTACCTCTATAAGCCTTCATATTTGTTGTAAATAGGATTCTAAGGTCACATATCTTACATGTAAAAGATGGCTTTTTTCTCAGTATTAGACAAATGAAGGGTGATCAGTCACTGCTCAAGCATGTAAAACTGGTGCACACATAATCAAGACTGGGGACTATGGTTGCTTTCTGGCACATTTGACCTGAGACCTGGGAGACAGGGGCCTGGGGTAGGACAGGTCCTGCAGGTGATAGAGGTTCTCAAACAAAGGAAAACTGCCTTGCAAAGAATGTAATGCAGAGAAAAATGTGGGACAGTCAAAAAAAAAACAAAAACAAACAAAAAGAGCAGAAAGCAATCCTGTGACTGAGCAGAGAGGATGATGGGGAGGGATTTATAGAACAAGGCCGGGAAAATCAGCCCAAAAAGACACATGTGGGACTTGAAGGGCTTATTAAATATTTTGAAGCTTATTGTAATGTCGTTTGGAACATTTTAGAATGAATTCAGTAGAGAAACATTAAACCAAACAAAATTAGAGTAGCACTTTGAGATGGAAGAAAGGGCAGACTTGGGGCCATCACAATTTGCTGTGAATCTTAGCTCTGCTGCTTAAAAACTCAAAGACCTTGCCCTGATAATTAACTGGACTTCTTTAAGGCGAACATTTAACAAAATAGGTAGCAAAGAGAAGTCAGAATTCAGGATGAGGTGCACACATATGGAGTCATAAAACCATGGCCTTGTATCTGACAACAGCTGTGCTGTGAGCAGATTCACCTCAAGGGCAGAACTTATCCTGACAATTCTTACAGTGTCAGATGCCAAAATGCAGACTCGGGATTGGTTTTGTCAACAAATGAGTGAAAGAAAAATAAAAACAACACAGTTACATCTTAACAAATGCAGTGATCAGGTTTTCCTCATCAAGACCTCAGCAGCTATGGCTGAAAAACATTACTGTAGGATGATTTTGATGTTAAACTCCATATGACTTGGGAAAGTATACATTTGTATGGTACAGAGCAGGATAACTTTCTCTGAAAACCGGATTAATTATACAATAAAATCCTCTATTGGAATGTTAATATATTTATTATGCTTATTTCAAAATAAGTATATAATAAAACAATAGGCAGAATTATATGCTCCAAAATGTGTAAAAATTTCTAAAGTGACTAAAAGAGGGAGGAATAAAAATAGAAATCAGAGACATCACTAAGACCTTCTTACCTATATGTGGTAAGAAGCCAACTTGTGAAACTTGGACTAGAGAGTTGTATTAGTTACCCTCCCTCTCCCAGGTATTAATCACCTCTCCCTCTCTTCATAAGCCTCTTATCTTTATCCATCAGAGTGTGGACAGAATGAAAACCACAGTCACAAAAGCTAATCAAACTGATCACAAGGACCACAACCTTGTCTAGCTAAATGAAACTGTGAGTCATGCCATGTGGGGCCACCTAAGATGAACGGATCATGGTGGAGAGTTCTAACAATACGTGGTCCACCGGAGAAGGGAATGGCAAACTACTTTAGTATTCTTGCCTTGAGAACCCCATGACAGTATGAAAAGGCAAAAAGATAGGATAGTGAAAGATGAACATCCCAGGTCAGTAGGTGCCCAATATGCTCCTGGAGAAGAGTGAAGAAATAACTCCAGAAAGAATGAAGAGACAGAGCCAAAGTGAAAACAATGCCCAGTTGTGGATGTGGCTGGTGATGGAAGTGAAGTCCAATGCTGTAAAGAGCAATACTGCATAGGAACCTGGAATGTTAGGTCCATGAATCAAGGAAAATTAAATGTGGTCAAACAGGAGATGCTAAGAGTGAACATCGACGTGTTAGAAATCAGTGAATTAAAATGGACTGGAATGGGGGGATTTAATTCAGATAACCATTTTATCTACTACTGTGGGCAAGAATCCCTTAGAAGAAATGAGCAGTCCTCATAGTCAACAGAAGAGTTCAAAATGGAGTTCTTGGGTGCAAACTCAAAAATGACCAAATGATCTGTTTGTTTCCAAGGCAAGCCATTCAATATCACAGTAACCCAAGTCTATGCCCCAACCAGTAATGCTGAGGGAGCTGAAGTTGAATGGTTTCAGGAAGATTTACAAGACCTTCTAGAACTATCACTCAAAAAAGATGTCCTTTTCATTATAGGGAACTGGAAAGCAAAAGTATGAAGTCAAGAGATACCTAGAGTAATAGGCAAGTTTGGCCTTGGAGTACAAAATGAAGCAGAGCAAAGTCTAACAGAGTTTTGCCAAGAGAATGCCCTGGTCATAGCAAACATCCTCTTCCAACAACACAAGAGAAGACTCTACACATGGACATCATCAGATGGTCAACACCAAGATCAGATTGATTATATTCTTTGCAGCCTAAGATGGAGAAACTCTATACAGTCAGCAAAAACAAGACTGGGAGGTGACTGTGGCTCAGATCATGAACTCTTTATTGCCAAATTTAAACTTAAATTGAAGAAAGTAGGGAAAACCCCTAGACCATTCAGGTATGACCTAAATCAGATCCCTTACAATTATACAGTGGAAGTGAGAAACAGATTCAAGGGATTAGATCTGACAGACAGAGTGCCCGAAGAATTATAACAGATTCAGGACATTGTACAGGAGGCAGTGATCAAGACCATCCCCAAGAAAAAGAAATGAAAAAAGGCAAAATGGTTGTCTGAGGAAGCCTTACAAATAGCTGAGCAAAGAAAAGAAGCTAAAGGCAAAGGAGAAAAAGAAAGATACACCCATCTGAATGCAGAGTTCCAAAGAATATCAAGGAGAGATAAGAAAGCCTTCCTCAGTGATCAATTCAAAGAAATAGAGAAAAACAATAGAATGAGAAAGACTAGAGATCTTTTCAAGAAAAAAAGAGATGCCAAGAGAATATTTCATGTAAAGATGGCACAATAAAGGACAGAAATGGTATGGACCTATCAGAAGCAGAAGATATTAAGAAGAGGTGACAAGAATACACAGAAGAACTATATAAAAAAGGTCTTCATGACCCAGATAACCACAATGGTATGATCACACACCTAGAGCCAGACATCCTAGAATGTGAAGTCAAGTGGGCCTTAGGAAGCATCACCATAAACAAAACTAATGGAAGTGATGGAATCCCAGTTGAGCTCATTCAAATCCTAAAGGATGATGCTGTGAAAGTGTTACACTCAATATGTCAGCAAATTTGGAAAACTCAGCAGTGGTCACATGACTGGGAAAGTTCAGTTTTCATTCCAATCCTAAAAAAAGGCAATGCCAATGAATGTTCCAAGTACCACACAATTGCAATCATCTTACATACTAGCCAAGTAATACTCAAAATTTTCCAAGTCAGTCTTCAACAGTACATGAACCATGAATATTCAAGTTCAAACTTGCAGATGTTCAAGCAGGATTTAGAAAAGGCAGAGGAACCAGAGATCAAATGGCCAACATGCATTAGATCATAGACAAAGCAAGATAATGTCAGATAAACTTCTACTTCTGCATTATTGATTATGCCAAAGTCTTCAGCTTTGTAGATGACAACAAACTATGGAAAATCCTTAAAAAGATGGCAATACCAGACCACCTGACCTGCCTCCTGAGAAATCTGTATGCAGGTCAAGAAGCAACAGTTAGAACCGGACATGGAAAAACAGACTATTCCAAATTGAGAAAGGAGTATGTCAAGCATGTGTATTGTCACCCTGCTTATTTAACTTATATGCAGAATACATCATGCAAAATACTAGACAGGATGAAGCACAAGCTGGAATCAAGGTTGCTGGGAGAAATATCAATAACCTCAGATGCACAAACGGCAACACGCTTACAGCAGTAAATGAAGATCTATGGGGCCTCTTGATGAAAATAAAAGAGGAGAGTGAAGAAGTTGGCTTAAATTCATCAATCAAAAAACTAAGGTCATGGCATCGGGTCCCATCACTTCATGGCAAATAGATGGGAAAACAATGGAAACAGTGACAGACTTTATTTCTGGGGGCTCCAAAATCACTGCAGATGTTGACTGTAGCTATGAAATCAAAAGACGCTTGCTCCTTGGAAGATAAGCTATGACCAACCTAGACAGCATAGTAAATAGCAGAGACATTACTTTATCTACAAATGTCAGTCTAATCAAAGCTATGGTTTTTTCCAGTAGTCATGTATTGATTGTTAGAGTCAGACTATAAAGAAAGCCGAGAGCAGAAGAATTTATGATTTTGAACTGTGGGGTTGGAGAGAACTCTGAGAGTCCATTGGACTAAAATGAGATGAACCCAATCAATCCTAAAGCAAATCAATCCTGAATGTTCGTTGGAAGGACTGATGCTAAAGCTGAAACTCCAGTACGTTGGTACCTGATATGAAGAACTGAGTCCTTGGAAAAGACCCTGATGCTGAGAAAGATTGAAGGCAGGAGAAGGGGGTGACAGAGGATGAGATGGTTGGATGGCATCACCAACCCAGTGGACATGAGTTTGAGCATCCTCTAGGAGTTGGTGATGGACAGAGAAGCCTGGTGTGTTGCAGTCTATGGGGTTGCAAAGATTCAGACATGATTGAGCAACTGAACTGAACTCTGTCATGTATAAACAATAATTATCACCACCGCTAGGCGTTCCTAGTGGCTCAGATGGTAAAGAATATGCCCATAATGTAGGAGACCAGTGTTCAAAACCTGGGTTGGGAACATTCCCTGGAGAGGGGAATGGCTGCCCACTTCAGTATTTTTTCCTGGAGAATTCTGTGGACACAGGAACCTGTCAGACTTCAGTTCAATAGGTCACAAGAGTTAGACAAAACTGAGTGACTAACATTTTCACTTTCACCATCACCATAATAAAACTTAGACTTGTAGAAATTCACACACACACACACACACACACACACACACACACACACTCTTGAATACTGGCACATGCTTTTATTGATGCATTCATTTGTATGATTATATCACTTGTATAATTCAAGCATCATATATTATTACAAAAATCAAAAAACGTTCAAAATAAATCAATCAATTTGGACTTCCTCGGTGGTCCAGTGGTTGGATTTTGCCTCCCAATGCAGGGGGTACAGGTTTGATCCCTGGTGAGGAAGCTGAGATCCCACATGCCTCAAGGCCAAACCAAAAGAAAACAAAACAGAAACAGTATTATAACAAATTCAATAAAGACTTAAGAAAAATAGTCCCAATAAAAATATTAAAAAAACCAATGAATTGCAAACCAAGAATATTATGTCTATGTGAATGTGTACATGGGTGGTAATAATAATGGTGGTTTTACTTTTTATAGAAGAGGCGGGAATAGTAGCAACAGCAATAGAGTTGCACCATTCAGTGTAGTTCAGCTCAGTTGCTGTCATGTCTGACTCTTTGTGACCCCATGGACTGCACCATGCCAGGATCCCTGTCCATCACCAACTCCTGGAGCTGACTCAAACTCATGTCCATTGAGTTGGTAATGCCACCCAACCATCTCATTCTCTGTCATCCCCTTCTCCTCCTGCCTTCAATCTTTCCCAGCATCAGGGTCTTTTCAAATGAGTCAGGTCTTTGCATGAGGTGGCCAAAGTATTGGAGTTTCAGCTTCAGCATCAGTCCTTCCAATGAATAATCAGGACTGATTTCCTTTAGGATGGACTGGTTGGATCTCTTTGCTGTCTAAGGGACTCTCAAAAGTCTTCTCCAACATCACAGTTCAGAAGCATCAATTCTTGAGTGCTCAGCTTTCTTTATAGTCCAATTTTCACATCCATACATGACTACCCGAAAAACCATAGCTTTGACTAGATGGACCATTGTTGGCAAAGTAATGTCTCTGTTTTTTAATATGCTGTCTAGATTGGTCATAAGTTTTCTTCCAAGGAGCAAGCGTCTTTTAATTTAATGGCTGCAGTCAGCATCTGCAGTGATTTTGGAGCCCAGGAAAATAAAGTCTGAGGCTGTTTCCATTGTTTCCCTATCTATTTGCCATGAAGTGATGGGACCAGATGCCATGATCTTAGTTTTCTGATTGCTGAGTTTTAAGCCAACTTTTGCACTCTTCTCTTACTTTCATCAAGAGGCGTTAGTTCTTCTTTGCTTTCTGCTATAAGCATGGTGTCATCTGCATATCTGAGGTTATTGATATTTCTCCAGGGAATCTTGATTCCAGCTTGTGCTTCATCCAGTCCAGCATTGCATATGATATACTCTGCATATAAGTTAAATAAGCTGGGTGACAATATACAGGCTTGACGTACTCCTTTCCTGATTTGGAACCAGTGTGTTGTGCCATGTCCAGTTCTAACTTCTGCTTCTTGACCTGCATACAGATTTCTCAGGAGGCAGGTCAGGTGCTCTGGTATTTCCATCTTTTTAAGAATTTTTCACAGTTTGTTGTGATCCACAGTCAAAGGCTTTGGCATAGTCAATAAAGCAGAAGTAGATGTTTTTTCTGGAATTCTCTCGCTTTTTTGATGATCCAATGGATCTTGGCAATCTGATCTCTGTTTCCTCTGCCTTTTCTAAATCCTGCTTGAGCATTTGTAAAATCTCAGAGTTCACATGCTGTTGAAGCCTGGCTTGGAGAATTTTGAGTATTACTTGGCTAACATGTGAGATGAGTGCAATTGTGCAGTAGTTTAGCATTCTTTGGCATTGCCTTTCTTTTGGATTGGAATGAGAATTGCATTTTTCCAGTCCTGTGACCACTGCTGAGTTTTCCAAATTTGCTGGCATTTTAAGTGCAACACTTTCACAGCATCATCTTTTAGGACTTGAATTAGCTCAACTGGAATTTCATCACCTCCACTAGCTTTGCTTGTGGTGATGCTTCCTAAGGCCCACTTGACTTCTCATTCCAGGAGGTCTAGTTCTAGATGAGTGATCACACCACGTTGGTTATCTGGGTCATGAAGATCTTTTTTGTATAGTTCTTCTGTGTATTCTTGCCACCTTTTCTTAATATCATCTGCTTCTGTTAGATCCATAACATTTCTGTCCTTCATGGTGCCCATCTTTGCATGAAATGTTCCCTTGGTATCTCTAATTTTCTTAAGGAGAATTCTAGTCTTTCCCATTGTTTTGTTTTCCTCTATTGCTTTGCATTTATCACTGAGGAAGACTTTCTTTTGTCTTCCTGCTAGTCTTTGGAACTCTGCATTAATGGTTGTTAAATAGGAATTAGAGGCTACAGACACATGTTAACCTTACAACGTCATATGAAGAAGTTTAGCTGGACCGTATGGAAACTGGTCTAACACCTCATAGTCCAATACCACCAATATGTCCAACAACAAAGTCTCAGGGAAGAGAAAATGCCACTGTTGTATCCAGAACCATGTCCAAACTGCAGAGAAATGGCTATTTCTATTCAACTCATCCTTTGCTTTCTGAAATCTTTTACTGACTTGCTTGAACCCTGGAGTGGAGTGAGAGATGTTAGTGAAAGCAACATGGCACCCGATAATCAGAAGTTAGGGGCCTTCTAAGTTTCCAGCTATAGGCTGGCTTCACAGTTACCCAATATTTCAAGTTTAGCATCCAAAAGGAGAGAAAAGGGTTGATTATATCCTCGTTAGACATAAATATATTTGTGTGTGTATGTGGATGTGAGTACACTTAAAATTGCAGAATAAGACTTTTAACTTTTGATTATGGAACAATAGAAATAATCATAAATGTGCCCACAAAGTAAATCAAAGTTAAGTAAAAGTAGTGATCAATGAAAATCAGATGAACTACAAGACAAATCAAAAGTAAACCTATTTTGCTGCACACTTCTTAAGAACTTGGAAAACTTCTTGGACTCAGAAATACATCAAAATTTAATTGTAAAACAGATAATTTAGCTTCTAGTAACAACAAAAATTTAACAAGACCTCAAATGTTCAAATCTGTGTTCAGAGGACAAAAATACTTTCATGATTAAATGAGGCTTTAAAAAGAAATGACCTATGAAATTAAAACAAGAAATCAGATATGAAAACAGTAAACAATGTTTCAAATAAAGCAGGGATCAATAAATATGAAAGCTGAAATTTATTCCTTAGAAAACAAACTTCAAAAAATCTGCTAGAATTTCTTTTAAAAAGCTAAAATCTGTTTCTTTGAAAACAAGGAAGACTAGCTGTTTATAAAGATGAATGACAATGATTGATATGTTCTAAGGAAACAAAGAAATATATTGAAGTGGTAGAGTAATTTAAATAGTGATTACTCTGAGGGAAAATATTTAAATTTAAGTTTATTGATGCCTTGTTGAAGTTGGAAATGGGATTATTCTAAAGACTTTGCATTGTCTTAGGCACTGAATTTGGTGCAGAAAAGTAATACATATACCCTTTCTTCTGGAATCTTCCAGACTACTGATTTCATGCAGGTTAACAATTTAAAAGTTTTATAAAATTAGCATTCTAATAGGAATTTAAAAACAGGCAATTTAAAAATACTTGTGATTATAAAATTTAGTGGTTTTATTGCTAGTGATGATTATTTTAGAATAAAACAAAGATAGCTAATTTCAAATATTTTCTGGGCACTGATATGATCTAAACTCAATGTACTGACATTATACCCTTGCTCCTCATCATGTGAATTACACCTACATAATTGATTTGGTTTTAGTCACTAAGTTGTGTCTGACACCTGTAACACCATGGACATAGCCTGCCAGGCTCCTCTGTCTGTTGGTTCTCCAGGCAAGAATACTGGAGTGGGCTGTCATTTCCTTCTCCAGATAATTATATACCATTTTATAGTAATTAATCACATTGTCTGAATATAAATGTTCATTTATTTTAGTTGGTATCTTTAAAAATTCTGTTATAATTTCTGTGATAGCTTTTCCTCACCCATATATTTGTTAATTGTTAGGTATCAATTTCCATTAAAATATCATAGAGTCAAATACTTTCTTAGACATGTAATGCTTCTGATAATGTTAAAATCTTACCTCAGCATAGTTAAAGCACCCTTGAATGATATATTTTTGGTACGTCTAATCAAATTTACCCTTTCTTGCACTATTTTTGTCTTTTCTAATTCTTCACTTTTCCAAATATATCTTGTTATTTCCTGTATGTAACTCCATTTGCATACATATATTTGGCCTGAAATCATCCAAGTGTCTCAGTGGTATATAATCTGCCTGTAATGCAGGGAATGTGGGTTTGAACCCTGGGTCAGGAAGATCCCCTGAAGAAGGAAATGGCAACCCACTCCAGTATTCTTCCCTGAGAAATCCCATGGACAGAGGATTCTGGTGGTCTTCTGTCCATGGGGTTGCACAGAGTCGGACACAACTGAAGCTATTTAGCATACATGCATGCACTGGAGGAGGAAATGGCAACCCACTCCATTATTCTTGTTTGGAGAATCCCAGGGACAGAGGGGCCTGGTGGGCTGCTGTCTATGAGGTCACACAGAGTCAAACATGACTGAAGTGACTCAGCAGCACAAGCAGCGGCAGAGCATACATGCAAGCACATAACATTTGGTACATTATTTGTCAAGCCCACTCCAATCCTTCTTTTCAAGAGGAATCTTGAACACACAGCCTTTATTTGACCTGCCAGATGTATTATGCTGACTTATTCATTGGCTTTAAATAGCTTAATTTGCTACCATTTTATAACATTTATATTTCATCATATACATATTCATATATCAAATTTGTCTTGAAAAGCTAATTGCTGATAAAATAAGGTACTAATAGCCATATTACAGCAATACCTGTGACTGAAAGCACTTTATCATGATTTCGACTTTAATTCCTAGCACTCTGCCTAGTATCATGGGGTCATACATCCATTCTCATTCACAGTCTGACCTCTGCAAGAATCTGAGTTTGTGTCAAGACAGATTTAGATTTTTAATGTCATTTACTCAAAGAAGCTTTGCATGATCCTCTTGGCTGGGAGTTCTAGTAGAGTTTTCTGATGGGATTGTATGCCACTAATTGTGTGATAAGTCAAAAAGAAAATTGGAATATTTCATCTGCATAGGATATCGGAAAGAATATTTGAAACCTTCATGTTGATATTGTCATTTATACTCATGTGTGCTAAGTTGCTTCAGTTCAGTTCAGTTCAGTTCAGTCGCTCAGTCATGTCCTTCTCTTTGCGACCCCATGAATCACAGCATGCCAGGCCTCCCTGTCCATCACCAACTCCCGGATTTCACTCAGACTCACGTCCGTCGAGTCAGTGATGCCATCCAGCCATCTCATCCTCTGTCGTCCCCTTCTCCTCCTGCCCCCAATCCTTCCCAGCATCAGGGTCTTTTCCAATGAGTCAACTCTTTGCATGAGGAGGCCAAAGTACTGGAGTTTCAGCTTTAGCATCATTCCTTCCAAAGAAATCCCAGGGCTGATCTCCTTCAGAATAGACTGGTTGGATCTCCTTGCTTCATTTGTGTCCAACTCTGTGTGACCCTATGGACAGTAGCCTGCCAGACTCCTATGTCCACAGGATTCTCCAGACAAGAATACTGGAGTGGGTTGCCACACCCTCCTCCAGGGGATCTTTCCTACCCAGGTATCAAACCCACATCTTTATGTCTCCTGCATTATCAGGTTGGTTTTTTACCACTGGTGCTACCTGGGAAGCCCTATTTTTCCCATTACTTCTTTGCATGGGAACATCAAGACACAGTGCAGAAAATGAAGGAGAGACAGGACCTGGGGTATATGCCTTTCTTAGTGTCTTTCTTAGGGTTTTGAGATCCTGGGCTAAGCCCCCAATTGGCCAATTCGATCCAAAATATGGGGCTTTTGGAAAGCCCCATTGGGATCTTTTCCAAGGTATTCCTGAGGGAAAGGCATTGAGAGACAATGGAGGTGATGGGCAGTTGGAGAAATCAGAAACTTACATTTGCTTGTGACTCTCCAGGCTGCGTTCTAGGGCACACACTTGTAAGAGGAGCTAGTGTCAGTTTAAGATCATGATAGACACTTGGCCAAAAATAATAGATACTGAAGATGAAAATCACTTAGTTAAACTCTCCACACACAACACACACAGAAAATGGAGATAGTCTCACCCAAACATCTCAGCTTCAGGAAGAAAAATGTTATTTTGCTAGATTCATATAAGGATCGTTGGCAAAAACAGATTTTCACTTGTATTTCCTGGTTCTTAGTTGTGGTGCCAGTGAATAATTTTATAGTAATAATATTGTTGCTGTTGTTCAGTCACTAAGTCTTGTTCAACTCTTTGTGATTCCATAAATTGCAGCTTTCCAGGCTTCCCTGTTTTTTACTATCTTACAGAGTTTGCTCAAATTCATGTCTGTTGAGGTGCTGATGATATCTAATCATTTCATCCTCTGCCCCCCCACTTCTCCTTTTGCCTTCAATCTTTCCCAGCATCAGGGTCTTTTCCAATGAGTTGGTTTTTCGCATCAGGTGGCCAAAGTATTGAAGCTTCAGTTTCAGCACCAGTCCTTCCAATGTTCAGGGTTAATTTCCTTTAGGATTGACTGGTTTGATCTCCTTGCAGTCCAAGGGACTCTCAAGAGTCTTCTCCAGCACCACAATTAGAAAGCATCAATTCTTCAGTGCTCAGGTTTCTTTATGGTCCAACTCTCACATCTGTACATGACTACTAGAAAAACCATAGTAATAATATTACTACTTAAATTAATATTAAATTAATAATATTACTACTGAAAGTAATAATATTACTTTAACTCTTAAGTGATCCTAAGTAGATTTCTAGTCTACTAGAAATAATCTAGTCTACTAATAATCTACTAGAAATAATCTATTCTACTAATATAATTGGCCCTCCTTATCATTGAGCTGCCCATCTGTGGATTCAATCAATGGTAGAATGGAAAATTCAACTATAATAGGCTGTTTTGCCTAAGGGACTCAAGCTTCTGAGGATTTTGCTATCCAAAGGTCTCCTGGAACAGATCTTCCTTTACCAAGGAACAACTATATATGGAATTAGTAAGGCTAAGGATACAGCAAATTAGGGAATACTATGAGAAGTTATGTGCCAACAAACTGGACAACCTAGAAGAAATGGACAAATTTCTAGACACATACAATGTACCAGGACTAAATCAAGAAGAAATAGACAATTTGAGCAGATCAATCACTAGTAGTAAAATTGAATTTGTAATTAAAAATGACAACAACAACAACAATAAAACATCCCAACAAACAAGACCTCAGAGGGGGACTCTATTAAGCATATAAAGAAGAAATTATACCTGTCCTTTTCAAACTATTCAAAGAAGTCGAAGAGGATGGATCACCCCCGAATTTATTCTGAGGACATTACTTTAATATCAAAACCTGAAAAAAAAAAACAATGAAAAGTATAAAATTATAGTCCAATATTTTGATAAATATAGATGCAAAATCCTCAATAAAATATCAGCAAACAAACAAACAAAAAGTTTTTCCTAGCAGCCATCACATTTCTCCTCTTTGACCTATCAGCAAACTGAATCCAACTTGTGTGAATACAAGAAGGCTACCGTAAGGAAGTAGATGCAAAAGAAGGCTTTTGAGTCAGCATACTATCAGATAACACATTGAAATCATCATTAAATTGCGATAATAACATTTTTAAAGAGCAGTTGTGAGGAATTAACAACAAAAGACATATGGAAAACTTTGGAAAATGCAAAGTCCTGAACTAACAGTAGAGGCCACACTCATTCAGTTCAGAAACCATTCATCTATCCCAGTGTTTGAAAATGTGGAGTGGCATCAAATATTCTCATTGAGATTTTCAATTCTATTGATGATTCAGGCAATATACATATACAGTATATGTATATTGACATTTTTCATCGTAGTATCTGAACTCCCAAATTATCTTTTCATCAAATCAGATTTATTTATTTTTTTTTTTTTTTTTTTTTTTTTTTTTATTTTTTTTTTCAAATCAGATTTAGAAGATCTATAAATATATTTGAAAAGTAGAAACTAAATTTGGACTAAAGCTGAAGCCTTTATTGTTGGCAATTGTTACTAAGTGTTACTAATTAACTTTAGTAAAAGACTTTTGAGAAAATGCAAAAGAAAAAGATAATATATCTGTTGGCTAGTGCCAGTAATAGTGAAATATGATGAATACCAAATTCTACTTAAAAAAGTACAATGTGAGAAGCATAAAGGGGGGTCTTGTGGAAATAGAAGTAGACCCATAATTCAATGTTTCTAGGATGAAGAAAGAAACAGAGTAAGCGATTTTTTTTTTTTTTAAGTCTAGGAAGAAAATTAGAGAAGGAAATGGCAACCCACTCCAGTGTTACTGCCTGGAGAATCCCAGGAATGGGGGAGCCTGGTGGGCTGCCATCTATGGGGTCGCACAGAGTCGGACACGACTGAAGTGACTTAGCAGTAGCAGGAAGAAAATTGTACGGTCTCCAAGAAATAATTTATCTATGTACAACTCTGCATAAGATTTATCTGATCTTTTGATCTTAGTTGAGTAATAAAGTAAATGTTGGGTAAAAAAAGAAAACCATAATGAAATTTAAATTCACTATCAAGTCTTAAAAGTAAATTAAAACACACTGGAAAGTTTTAAATGGAAACAAGCAATTTCTTATTCTAAAAATGATAATTTGATAAGCAATCATTGTTTTTAATAAAAGAAAATGGCTGAGAATTTTAATATATAAAATTAATCCAGACCATCAATGAATGATATAATACACTCAAATTTTTAATATTAAGATCAATAAGCAAAACCTCATTCTATAATCTTGGGTAACAATCTCAACAGAATAAGACATGAATAAAATATAATTATTTTACGAAATTTTGTTTTCACTTGTCTTTGGTATTTATCCTTCTGGACAAATAGTTTTATTTCTAAAGAACAGGTGTAAAAGAACTTGTGGCTTTTTTCACGTTTTATAAGACTTGAAGTGAACTAACAAAGCCAGGTTATCAGGCATATTCAACTGTATAGCTTTTCCCAAATTCAATAGGAACAGACATGTTGTTAATGATTTCTTGTTAAATAAATGCCACTCTCTTTGCTGTGACATTTTACTCATTCTTTAATTAAGTAATACATGTAGCAACAGAGAGGGATAATTATCCCTCTATTAATTTGAATTAGTTTCATGCTCAGAGACATCTAAAATCCTATGCTAGTATGTCTTTTCTTTTTTATTAAGGTAAGTAATAAAATTAATTACTCTTTTGGAAATGCAACAACTAGAGTACTTTTGTTATTTCTCTTATTATAAATTAAAAAAATATTAAACTATATTTAAATATATATGTAAATTATTCAGTATATTACTTAAAATAATTAAAATTTTCTCTGTCTTCAAGAAAGTGGGTGAAAGTTAATTGCCTATGAGAAGACTGAGAGGATACATTTTAAATTGAAACCGTGCTAATATATTCACAGAGGTAATACAGAGTTTATATTGACAAGATATACTAAATTACTGTGGGTTTGTGTTGATAACAAATTAAAAGTGTGCATATAGGTATACAAACAGGTTTGACTAAAATCAAACTCCTGTGGGTCATGAACGCCATGCCTCAACACACTTCTCTCAAATCTTTAAAGAGTTAGAGAATGATTCAGTTTCCTACATCAACCTCAAACCATGCAATACAGCATGGTCTTCAAAATTTACTGTTTTGGAGGACATTTGACAAGTGGCACTTGTTACAGTCTTTCCTGGTTACTATTAAAATACCAAAGGGGGACATCAAACATTTGGCAAAGCTCACCACCTGAAAGTTAAGAGTTCCAAATGATATCATACAATTTCAGGTGGAATTCCCCATAACAGTAAATCCTACAAAAGTAAAAAAGTGTATAACTGATAAACAGCTCAATGAGTGGACAGACAATAGGTGAAGACTGATAAAGCTACTCTGAATTTTGGAAAACAGTCTCCACAAATAATAGGATGTGAACCAGAGAAAATAATAAGCTAGCATCAGTGCCTGGCAAAATTTAGACTTTTTTCCATCGTTTCCAGTTCTTCTGATTGTCTGAGAGCTATGTCCTGAGAGGAAGAGGACAATGAAGGGAATTCAGTCTAGCAAGCACTGGAGTTGAGCGGCCATGTGCCTGAGAAGAGGAGCAGTCGATGCTCTGTGCACAGAGAGCAGCTCCAGGAACAAGCTGTGTGCCTCTGTGTCTGAGGAAATCAGTCTTCACTTGAAAATATAAAGATGTTTAAATAAATGTGCGGCTTTTGAGAACACACCATCAAGCAAATCAACATCTATTTAGAAATTCAAGAGAAAGGGAAAGAGAATGTTTGAAAGAGGAATGCCTTATCCACTTGGAAATCTTGTGATCCAACATCTACAGAGAAAACTGAAATAGAATACCCACAACTTAGATAATGCTCATCAGTGGTTGCCAGGGACAGGCAAGGGGATGTCAGTGTAGGAGGGATGTGAGGAAACTCTGGGAGAAGATGGATGTAAATATGTAGATTTAAATAATAAATGTAGATATAACTATTCAATATCTTGATTGTATTGATCTGTAGGTGTTATACATATATCAAAATTCATTATGTGCACATTGAATTCATGCAGCTTACTGTATATCAGTTATACCTCAATAAGGCTTAGTGAAAGTAGGAAAACAAATAGACAAACAACTGTCCTTTGAGAAGCCCACATAGAAAGCGGTGTCCTGAGAAGAGAAGCAGGTTTTTGTTAGAGAAGGAAGATAAAAGGGATGCCCAGAGAAAATACTATAGGGACCATTCTGAGAGAATGTATGATGGAAACAGTTCAGGAATTTGACACCCAATATATGTCTCTCTTTTTCTTTCTAGCATATACATAAAAGACCGCATGTTTTGATTATTCATTTTTTATATGCACTGAAAAATACTTATTAATAATTGTTGCTACATAGTGATATTCATGATGATTGATATGATTACAAAGGAAAAAATCATAGAGGTGTTAATTGGGAAGTAAAGTCAAATAGTCATCTCATTATAAATGAATAATCTTTATAGCAGGAGTTATCCATATATATATATATTTTTTTCTAATTTTATTTTATTTTTAAACTTTACATAATTGTATTAGTTTTGCCAAATATCAAAATTAATCCACCACAGGTATACATGTGTTCCCCATCCCGAACCCTCCTCCCTCCTCCCTCCCCATACCATCCCTCTGGGCCGTCCCAGTGCACCAGCCCCAAGCATCCAGCATCGTGCATCGAACCTGGACTGGCAACTCGTTTCCTACATGATATTTTACATGTTTCATTGCCATTCTCCCAAATCTTTTGATAGGAGTGTAAAGCTCGCAATACATCAGAAATTTTGTGTTTAAAATTGACTAATTGAGCAATTTAAATTTTAAAGTAAATTAAATCTGTGTAATTGAAAACTACACATTTTTAACTTAAAAAGGCAAAGTAATGTTCATCATGAAGCCATCTGATGAGTTCAAGGCCAGAGGACTGTGGGGATTCATTTCATGTAATGGATATTTTATAGACAATTTTATTTTCTTTCAATGCCTTTATAAGAGATATTTCATTTTTCATTTCCCTTCATGTCAGTTAGTCAGAAAGTCATTAAATGAATATGTAATGATTCCTGATTAATATTTTAAGGCTCTAAATATTTTAACAATTCTGACAGAGCTATAAAACAACTTCTAATTGCAAAACAAGTAAAGAACAGGAAAAGGTATAGAGGAAGGAAAATAATATTCGATAAATTTCAGACCTATAAATTTAAATGACAGTCATAAATTACTGAAATAATATCACACTATGCACTGAAACATAACAATCGCTGGTAAAATATTACTAAAGAATCACTGTGTGATAAATGTTACACTATGTTTCTATTAACATAGAAACATTAAATGAAGTCATTGATATAGGAACAAATCCTGATGTTACTTGGGCTCACACACTGTGTAATAATACACAGAAATAATTTTCTGTATATTTATCATTAAATAAAATACATATAAAATGTGTAATAAATAATAACTGGAATATCTATATTGGTTTAAAACACATCTTGGTTGATTAGCATTTACTAAAGCTTTCTAGGTGTCTCAGTGGTAAGGAATCTCCTGCCAATGAAGCAGACGTGGGTTTGATCCCTGGGCTGGGAAGATTCCCTGAAGAATGAAATGGCAACCCACTCCAATATTCTTGCTGGGAAATTCCATGGATGGAGGAGCCTGGTGGGCTGTAGTCCTTGGAGGTTTCAGAGTCAGAGAGGACTAAATACATGTACATACGCGCACACACACACACACACGTGTTGTAAAATATCCATGAATATTTGAACTGCTCAGTTCAGTTGCTCAGTCACGTCCGACTCTTTGCAACCCCATGAACTGCAGCACGCCAGGTTTCCCTGTCCATCACCAACTCCCGGAGTCCACCCAAACCCATGTCCATCGAGTTAGTGATGCCATCCAACCATCTCATACTCTGTCATCCCCATCTCCCCTTGCCCTCCATCTTTCCCAGCATCAGGGTCTTTTCAAATGAGTCAGCATTTCGCATCAGGTGGCCAAAATATTGCAGTTTCAGCTTCAACATCAGTCCTTCCAATGAACACCCAGGACTGATTTCCTTTAGGATGGACTGGTTGGATCTCCCTGCAGTCCAAGGGACTCTCAAGAGTCTTCTCCAGCACCACAGTTCAAAAGCATCAATTCTTCGGTGCTCAGCTTTCCTCACAGTCCAACTCTCACATCCATACATGACTACTGGAAAAACCATACGCTTGACTAGACAGACCTTTGTTGGCAAAGTAATGTCTCTGCTTTTTAACATGCTGTCTAGATTGGTCATAACTTTGCTTTCAAGGAGTAAGCGTCTTTTAATTTCATGGCTTCAATCACCATCCGCAGTGATTTTTGAGCCCCAAAAAATAGTTTGCCAATGCTTCCACTGTTTCCCCATCTATTTTCCATGAAGTAATGGGACTGGATGCCATGATCTTAGTTTTCTGAATGTTGAGTTTTAAGCCAACTTTTTCACTCTCCTCTTTCACTTTCTTCAAGAGGCTCTTTAGTTCTTCTTCACTTGCTGCCATAAGGGTGGTTTTAGAAAAGTATAGTGACACACAAAGTCACACATGAGTCACTTAGCATAATGGTTAAGATCACATGCATTGTGCAAATTGTCAATGTTCACATTTTATTATATGAATGTAAATCTTAAAATGGGCAAGTTAAAAATTCGTGTGCCTTTGTTTCCTATTATATGGTAATAAAGTACTTTCCTGATAGAATTGTTGAGAGGATAGAATGGTTAACATAAAAGCATAAATAAATTCTCGGTTCATATAAACCTTAACCACTTTTGTCACAGAGAGGCTATTATCTTTGGACTCTGAGTCCTCTGAGATGTATGGAACAACAGCGGCAGGGAAGGGGATTGTTGGGGCAATAATAAGCTATGTCTGAGTTCTTCCAATGTAGGAGGGAAGATCCAGGATGAGACAAGATGAACTTAACCTTGATCCTTTATTTATAAATGCATTGTTACCTAGCACTGTTGTCCCAAAGTCTGATTACAGTTGCTGGAGAGCAGCTAGTTGGTTTATCACAAGATTCATGTAAGGATTTATCTAAGAAAATGAAACTGTTAAAACATACTAACCAAGCTTTAATACATGCTCTTGTTTTTGGTAGAGAATGTTAAAAAGATTATTCAGCAAATTTTTATTTATTAAAAGAAATATTTTTAGTAGTAAAGTTCTTAATTTACTTCACAGTGTTTATGTGTCAACTGCATTATAAATAAAGCATGAATAAATGTTCATTTTAGTTTAGCATGATAATTTAAACTCTGTATGTAAATATTCTTTTCAGAGGAACAAATGTACTAAAAAGCAAATTATGGACAGTTAAAATAGATGATACATGTTTGCTGCTCTCTATTAGTTTAATATATTTCCAGTAAATTACCTAATTTAAATAATTTTCAAATTTTATTAATAATCAATGCATAAATAGAAAGATGATATTCTGAAAATAAATTTATTATTGCATAATTAGTTCTTATAGTTATGCTTTTTTACTGCTTTATAAAAATTAAAATAAACTGACAAAAAAGGGAATAAAATAGTCTTTGTAAGTGCTAAGAAAAAATGAAAAACAGAGTTTTCATTTAGAGATACAGCTTTCAGAATTAACTTCAACAGTTCTGTATCAGTGGTGTCCAGTGTAAAATATAGTGCAAACCACATATTTAATTTTACTTTTTAAATATCTTATCTAAAGAATATAAAATAAAAACAATTTAATTAATATTAGCAATAATTAACCATAGTGTGTGAATCACAATAAACTGGAAAATTCTGAAAGAGATGGGAAAACCAGACCACCTGACCTGCCTCTTGAGAAACCTATATGCAGGTCAGGAAGCAACAGTTAGCACTGGACATGGAACAACAGAATGGTTCCAAATAGGAAAAGGAGTACGTCAAGGCTGCATATTGTCACCCTGCTTATTTAACTTATATGCAGAGTACATCATGAGAAATACTGGACTGGAAGAAACACAAGCTGGAATCAAGATTGCCGGGAGAAATATCAATAACCTCAGATATGCAGATGATACCACCCTTATGGCAGAAAGTGAAGAGGAACTAAAGAGCCTCTTGATGAAAGTGAAAGAGGAGAGTGAAAAAGTGAGCTTAAAGTTCAACATTCAGAAAATGAAGGTCTTGGCATCTGGTCCCATCACTTCATGGGAAATAGATGGGGAAACAGTGGAAACAGTGGCTGACTTTATTTTTTGGGCCTCCAAAATCACTGCAGCCATGAAATTAAAAGATGCTTACTCCTTGGAAAGAAAGTTATGACCCACCTAGATAGCATATTCAAAAGCAGAGACATTACTTTGCCAGAAAAGGTCCATCTAGTCAAGGCTATGTGTTTTCCAGTGGTCATGTATGGATGTGAGAGCTGGACTGTGAGGAAAGCTAAGCTACAAAGAATTGATGCTTTTGAACTGTGGTGCTGGAGAAGACTCTTGAGAGTCCCTTGGACTGCAAGGAGATCCGACCAGTCCATTCTGAAGGAGATCAGCCCTGGGATTTCTTTGGAAGGAATGATGCTAAAGCTGAAACTCCAGTACTTTGGCCACCTCATGCGAAGAGTTGACTAATTGGAAAAGACCCTGATGCTGGGGAGGATTGGGGGCAGGAGGAGAAGGGGATGACAGAAGGGGCAGGATGAGCTGGCTGGATGGCATCACCGACTCGATGGACGTGAATTTGAGTAGACTCCAGGAGTTGGTGATGGACAGGGAGGTCTGGCATGCTGCAATTCATGGGGTTGCAAGGAGTCAGACACGTTTGAGCAACTGAACTGAACTGATGAAAAAATTACCCCTTCAACATGTAGTTTGTATTAAAATGATTAATCTAAGGATCATGTATGGTAACCGAAGTGTCTGTCCTAAGACATTGTGTACTAGGTTGTGGAAATGTAATAAAAACAAACAAAAACGTATGAGTACTGATCTAGTGTCTTTACCAGTATATACTCAAGTTACTATTGCATTAATAATCCGCTTTTGGTTTTTCTTGATTGCTTCCAGTATAGTCTTTTCCTATCGTATCCTTAATGTGGCTTGAAACTGCCTTACATCCCAGGGAATCGTGAGAGATCCTTTCCTTGATGATGATTCGTCTCTAAAGATGAAGATGCCCTGACCAGGCTACACCCGTACTAGTCTGGAGACAGCACGTTTAAAATAAAACAGACAATGCTCTTGTAAAGGAGAAATGACGGTCAACTCTTTCTCCCAATAAATGGGAATAAAAAATATACCATGTGAGGAAAAAAAAAATTGCCCTGTAACAGTTATCCACACTTAACTACAATGCTTAAACCTGGTAGCCATGTGAGCATGCTAAGTCTCTTCAGTTGTGTCCATCTCTTTGTGACTCTATGGAATGTAGCCTGCCAGTCTCGTCTGTCCATGGGATTCTCCAGGCAAGAATACTGGAGTGGGTTGCCATGCCCTTCTCCAGGGGACCCTCCCAACCAGATCGAACCCAGGTCTCCTACATTGCAGGTGGCTTCTTTACCATCTGTGCCACCAGGGAAGCCCAGGGAACTTGATTGCATGTTTATCTAATTTTAATGAGCAAATATTTACTGGATCATGGACTGTTATTACTAAGATGATGTTCTTGGTAATCTGATAAACATGCAAATAAGTAAAACATAGTTTTTGCCTGCTAGGAATTTGTAATCTACTGATAAAGACTCAGTTGCTAAATAATGAGGAAAAAATAGCACTGAGGTTAATATTTCCTGAAAATACAAGATTAAAGAGAACTAGCTTAATGCAGATCATGTGAAAGCAGTGTTGTCATATTTAACATATAAAATCACAACCTAAGTGTCCAGTTAAATTTAAATTTTCAGAAAGACAACAAATATTGTAAGTACTAGTATGTTTCATGGGATAGCCTGGTGGCTCAACTGTAAAAAGAAACTGCCGACAATGTGTGGAGGTGGGGAAGGGGAGGGTTTGATCACTGGGTTGGGAAGATCCACTGGAGGAGAGCAAGGCAACCCACTCCAGTATTCTTGCCTGGAGAATCCATGAACAGAGAAGCCTGAAGGGCAACAGTTCATGAGATCTCAAAGAGCTGGACACGATTGAAGCGACTTAGCACTTCACACACACATATTTCATGGGCTATGACATGGACGAGAACTTATTTTTTGAATTAATACTTTTTACAGAATTAAAAAAGTGATCTGTAAGTAATTTTTACAATTCTTGCTAAAGGTGGATAAGTATAAGTTACTTCAACTCATGTTCATTGAGTCAATGATACCATCAAAACATTCTCCTCTTGCTTTTATCAAAATTACATAGATTATTTTACAAATGATATATGAATTCCCAAAAATTACTTGCTATGAAATTATTAAGATGTTGAATATTTGTTACATTTTAATAAATTTAATATATATTTCAAAATTAACCTTGAATAAATTTAGTAAAATTAAAAACTTTCAGATTTAACCTTGAATTCTATTTATCCTTAAAAATCTAAGTTAATTTTATCTGGCAATATGGCAAATTTTGTTCTGTCAAATAACTTTGAAAGAAAAACAAAAGTGTAACAAACATACTGCAAGAATTACAATATACTTTTATTTTTAAATATAGATTCTCAGGAAAACAAATTGAAAAAAAAAACATTTAACTTATGGAAAGCAGTTATATCACCTTCTGTGAGACAGGTGTAATCCAATATTTAGGAAATCTAAAAAAATTATTTAAGAAAATCTTGGGTCATTTCTTGAATGTGCATTTCTTAGGTTGCTTCTCTTGACTCTGTTATCCCTATGGCAGGTAGTTGACATTACTCTAATTAGTTCAAGGGTAATAGCATTATTTCTTTAAAAGATGATTGTGAGAATAGAAATATCATTTTAGAAAGTTAAACAGAGAAAGGTAGCTGCATATACCTATTCTTTCATGAACTATTAAAGTGAACCAATCACCATAGAATTTGATAAATTTTAATTTAAGTAGATGGTATCTGTCGATATACATCATTCCTTCTAAAATGTAAAACTGATACCACTTTAATGTATCAGTTTTTCTCAAGATGAACTCAAAACCCAGTATCATAATTTTTATCAAATGGCAACATACCCTGGTCTCTTCTTGAAAGCTAATCATTAACATCTTTTTAAAATAAACAATGAACTAATTACAGTGCCTTGAATGTATATATAATGATGTTTCTAACTTTACTAGGAATTTCCTTTCACCATTTCTTCATATTTGTACCAAACTCTCATTAAATCTTCAAAACAGTACCCAGAGGTTGCTTTCATGCATCTGTCTAGTCAGCCACTCATTCAGCAAATACCAAGAGCACTTTTTGGCTGTGTGAATCACAACAAACTGTGGAAAATTCTTCAAGAGATGGAAGTACCAGACCACCTGACCTGCCTCTTGAGAAATCTGTATGCAGGTCAAGAAGCAACAGTTAGAACTAGACATGGAACAACAGACTGGTTCCAAATTAGGAAAGGAGTATGTCAAAGCTGTTTATTGTCACCCTGCTTATTTAACTTGTATGCAGAGTACTTCATAAGACATGCTGGGCTGGATGAAGCACAAGCTGGAATCAAGATTGCTGGGAGAAATATCAATAACCTCAGATATTCAAATAAAACCACCCTTCTGTAAGAAAGCAAAGATGAACTAATGAGTCTCTTGATGAAAGTGAAAGAGGAGAGTGAAAAAGTTGGCTTAAAGCTCAACATTCAGAAAACTAAGATCATGGCTTCTGGCCCCATCACCTCATGGCAAATACATGGGAAATAATGGAAACAATGAAAGACTTTGTTTTGGGGGGCTCCAAAATCAATGAAGATGGTGATTGGAGCCATGAAATTAAGAGAGGCTTGCTCTTTGGAAGAAAAGCTATGATCAATCTAGACAGCATATTAAAAAGCAGAGACATTACTTTGCCAACAAAGCTCTGTCTAGTCAAAGCTCCAGTTTTCCAGTAGTCATGTATGGATGTGAGAGTTGGACTATAAAGAAGGCTGAGTGCCAAAAAATTGATGCTTCTGAACTGTGATGTTGGAGAAGTCTCTTAAGAGTTCCTTGGACTGCAAGGAGATCAAACCAGTCAATCCTAAAGGAAATCAATCCTGAATACTCATTGGAAGGACTGATGCTGAAACTGAAGCTCCAATACTTTGGCCACCTGATGTGAAGAACTGACTCATTGGAAAAGACTCTGAAGCTAGGAAAGATTGAAGGTGGGAGGAGAAGGGAAAGACAGAGAATGAGATGGTTGGATGGCATCACCAACTTGATGGACATGAGTTTGAGTAGGCTTCAGTTGTTGATGGGCAGGGAAGCCTGGCATGCTGTGGTGTGCTGCATTCTATGGGGTCGCAGAGAGTTGGACATGACTGAGCGCCTGAACTGAAGAGCATTCTATGTTCAAAGGTCTATGGGCTGAATTGGTTAACAAAATTAGGTCAAGCCCTTGCTTTCACAAATGTTTCCTGCTAGTGCAGAGAGATGACAAAGATTAAAGATGCCAAGTATTACCTATGAAGAAAAAAAAAGGAATTAGGAATAAAGTGGAAGGCAGTTCATATAACACAGTCAAGGGTAGTCTCTCTGATGAGTAGAATGTTGCACAGCAAACTGAATACAGTAAGTCCCCTTCATTGGAGCCTTCAAGATGTGAACTTTCAAAAATGTGAGCATGAATCTCCTTCTGGCAAGGAACCGGAACCTATGCCATCAATGTCAGGCATGAGTGAAATTGCAACTTGCCGCCTGTCTCCTATTGCTGATGATCCTTCAGCTCTATCATCTCCCACCTCCTCTCCCACCTCCAGTCAGTGACTCTTTCTGCCTGTTCACTTGATGCCAGATACCCAAGTCAGCAGTTATACTGTACTACCGTACTTCTGTTGCACATAGGAACAAATTGGATTTATCAATGCACTCTTGGAATAGAACTCATTTGTATGTACAGGACTTACTGTGATGTGTGAACATATAACTGGATTTGGGGATAAGAACATCAAAGCACAACAGAGCAGCCAGTACTTAGATCCTGAGAAAGATCAGCACAGGGAAGGGCTAGGAACAGAGTCAATGTGACTGAGTTGAGAAGATCAAGACAGGAGGTGGAAGATCACCTCAAATGACCATGGTTAAAGCATTCCTGTTCCCACCCCAGCCTTCCCCAACTGCTAGTGCATTTTCTCCTCTTGCTCTCACAGAACCCTGCACCATACCAACCTCAGCAGCAGAATGATTTGTTTTTTGGTCCAAGAAAAGTGTTCTGCAGGTCCTGCATTTGTCTTCTATTATATTTTCAGCTCTTTGTATTTCAGCCCTTGCCACATTAGCCACATTTATTGAACATTTATAACTAACCATCATTTTCTGCAATGCACCATTTTGAGTCATGTGGAGAAGCGATACTGCTGCAGATTTTTTTTTTTTATCCTTAAGAATGAGTGCAATTCTTGATTTCTTCAGTGAGGTATTATGTAAAGAAACTTTTTCTTAGTCTCACATGGGTGATGCACTGTCAGGGGCTGTTCAACTTTAAGGAATCCAATATGTTGCACTTTTCTTACTTTGTGCACCATTTCTCAAGGATTCTCTGTTCCTTATCAGTTCCTATTCCGGGAGCGAGTAGAGCTGCATGCAGTTCTCAGGACTGAGATCATGGGAAAGGGTACCTGCTTGGATTGCTTTCAGTAACTCCCTTCAGTGACTCTTTTCAGCATCAGTGACCTTGTATGTATTAGACTATCCATTTTGTTGTAACTGATGGAATTTCATTCATTGTAATAGCTGAGTAATCATCTTACTAAAGATATATAAGCCTGCATTTCTGCTAATAAAGTAGCCTTGCTCCACTAGAAACTTGGGTCCCCTACGTCCTTCTTTCTGTCTCCATTCTTCTTGGAGTGTGGAAACCTGCCGAGCTCACTCTCTCGCTCGGGCTTTCAAGACCTCCTTGAGAGCACGCCCTGTGCCTTTGTGAGTGGTACAAGTCCTGTGCATGGGCTTTATCGGTATTCCATGTAACCCAAGAGATACTGCTCTTTCTCTCTTTTTCTCTCTTTCTTTTCATCAACTCCAGTCCACCAGGTTCTGGTCTGTACTAAAGACCAACAATGCACACACACACACACACAAAGGCATGGAAGTTGAAAAAAGGATTATCCCCTTCAACTGACTTTCAAGATGGGTTCCTGGGAGAAGTAGCAGCTCAGAAGAAGACCCTGGGATTCCTGAGGGCTAGAAATGGCCTTTCTAAGCCCTATGTTGTGTATACAGTCTTTGTAGAGGAATGGTCAAGCACCCTGAGCAGATTGTGCAATTCTAGAAGTCTGTAATGTATCTTATATTTTGTTCCCCCAACTATGAACTGACAATATCTCACACACAATACGCTTTTGTACTGCTCCTTTTCTTGTCCAGGTCCCAGCCCTACATGAATTCACTGGATAGCAATCAAAGTGCTATGTAAAATACAGCTCATTATGTCACCTCTCCCCCAGGATTAAGATCTCTTGGTTCCTCTTTACACTTTAATAAAATTTAGAATTCTTGTCCTGCTTTTCAAACCTTCCATGACCTAGTCTGGACCTATCAACTGGTTGCTAATTTATATTAGTCTTTTCACCCATCATGCTTCAACCAAACTGGACTTTTTTATTTCCATAAACTGACTGAACTTTAGGGAAACTTAGGGCCCATCTACTAACCATTTCTTCTTCTTTTACCAAGAATGTTCTTTCCCTTAAAATTTTAAGGCCATATACTTTTGTCCTTCAGATTTCCACTTCATAGTGTTTTTCTTTACGATAATAAGAGATAGTCACCCAATGACTTCAAGTCTATATTTCATTTTAATTCTCTGCATGAAGGTTTTACCAATTTGATATGTTTTCCTGTTATTTTTAAATTCGCACCTTGTGACAGAGACTGTGTTAATGAAAGAAAAGTTGGTATTGACCCTCACTTCAGTATTCTTGCCTGGAGAATCCCAATGAACAGAGGACCCTGGCGGGCTACCGTCCATTGGGTTGCAAAGAGTTGGACATGACTGAGCAACTATCACTCATTCCTTTATTTTTTGGTTGGGACAGTGTCGACTACAGAGTGTATCCACAGGATAAACAAATCAGTGTTGAATATCTGAATGAGTTGCAGGGTGCATGGTAGTTAAAAGGTAAGAGACAGATGAATATTGGTATAAAGTTGAACATTTATAAAATATTTATAAAGTCCTCACATGGAATGAATAAAATTACCATAAATGACTGAAGTATGGAAAACTATGGAAGGGTAAGTTAGTGTGGCCTTATGAAAGATTATGGCTAATAGATCCACTTTAGGTTATGATGAATGTGACAACGTGTTGGTCCTAATCTCTCTTAGCGCTGATTTGAAGTAGTTTGCTAAATCCTATGGGCTGGGAAGTGAGAGAAAATCTTTGTGAAGGAAGATTTCTGGCTGATTCTTCAGAGCAGTGATTCTGACATTATCCTTAAGCTGATGAGAATAGATGTTGTGAGTATGGTGATATCTTCACACACCTCCAGTGACAATTTCAGAGGCCAAATGAACAGGGCAGTTAGGAAAATGAGTAAAACTGCTTTTCTTTATGGTAAACTACTGTCCACAAGTTTCTTGATATGTTTTAAAACCTATTGCACATTTCTAATTATAGAGGAATATTTTCCAACTGTGCAGCGTTCATCTACTAGTATGCATTACATTTGAAGTATGGATCTTCTGAGGGAATTAAAATCACTAGGAGAAGAAGTGATAAAGTTATTAAGCCTGTTTCAGGTAAACCACAAGCTGTTCTAAATCTGAAGCCTGTCTTTTTTTAAAAAATAATTTCAACATTGATTTTATTCAAAGGGGATTTATATGTACATCCAAGTAATTTGTTAGATTTGAAATGTTCACGAACTTTCATAAGTGACCTAAGCTTGAACTTTCGTTTGTAGTTAAGCCTTACTAGAAGAAAGGCAGCTCTCTTTCTCAGAAATAATGAAAAGAACAGAGATGAAATAAAGACCTGTGACTAATTCATTCACTGATATATGGAATGAGGTTTAGAGAAGGAAAGATAACTTTTTGACAGATTCTGGCTTTGGGGATTTGTCAAAGTCACCATGTCTGAAGGACATGGTAAGTTCAGACATGGTTTGGCTAATAATTAACTGGGTGATAATCAAAGAGGGTTGCCCTTCACTATGAGGGAGCAAAAAATTTAGAATCTGAAATATAATTCTATGTATGATTTTGTCCATGATATGGAAACATTCCAATTAGCTCATATAAAGCTATACTAATAAGACTCAGTAGAGGAAACAAGTAGTTTGATTGGCTATAGATTATTTGCAACCTTACAGATACAGACAAAGAAGCTAGAGAAAAGCAAGTTTATGGTTTAGGTCAGGGGGCATAGGGAATGCCGTGATTGATTGTCTTGGAGTTCAAGAGTATCCCTGAGGTTCATGAGAACAAAAAGTCATGAAGAAAACAAACCATGTTGACCAAGTTATTAAGTATCAACTCTAATTCTCCACTTTTATAAATTACTGTCACTGTAACTGGAATATACTTCCTGAAGGTTAGGATTGACAATAGGTGTTAAAACTGTAAAAAAAGTACATAGTGCCCTTGGATGCAGCAGTTCCATTTTTTAGAATATACTTTTGATTTCAGTCTTTATTGAAAATAATGCAAAATAGATGATCTATTGAATCATTTTTCTGTAAATAATGATTAATATTAGTTTTTTGTCATTAAGTATCATAAAATTAAGGTGAATCAAATTTATTTCCATAGAAATTGGTTTTTGGTCATTAAGTATCACAAAATTAAGATGAATCAAATTTGTTTCCATAGAAATTTATTCTTGATGTATTAAATAGTAAAAAATCAAAAATGAATGAAAGTGAAAAATAATAGAAAAGAGAGATAATAAAAGTCCTCCTTTTAAATTTAATGAAATTTAATGAATTAATGGAAGAGGATAGTTAATGAGATGACTTGAATAAGGACACCCAATACATTAATATTACCTATTGGTTTAAAAAATATTTTTAAGAAAAGATTCCTTGGTTCATACATTTCATTTTTCTTGCCTTAACTACATAAGCAGTGCCAGGTCTGATTTCCAGTTTCAATGGCTTTGAAGTATTATAAAAGAACCTTAAAAGCATCTATGAAGTCAATCAGGAACATAATCCTGTAGAGTTTATTATTTTTTCCCATGCAAGCCATTTGTGCTAATTCGCTTCGGTTGTGTCCAAGTCTTTGCGATCCCATGCACTCTAGCCCACCAGGCTCCTCTGCTCATGGAATTCACAAGGCAAGAAACTGGAATGGGTTGCCCATCCCCTGTCCCAGGGGATCTTCCCCACCCAAGTATCAAACCCACATCTCTTACCTCTCCTGCATGGTTCAGTGGGTTCTTTATCATTAGAGCCACTATATTTTAAGATTTTCTTATATATACCTAATTTAGTAGCAATTTTATTGACTAAATTTATAAATATTTACATGATATTAAAGTAGTTTTTAAAGAGACAAAATACTCTGTACACATAGATCATGAGTTTGCTACCATTTAATTAAAGTATGTAATGGTAGTAAATGGGTAATTAAATAGCCAGGTTTGGGAGCACACACAATGTTTCTTTGTAAGGATACACTCAACTGCTGCTGCTGCTGCTGCTAAGTCGCTTCAGTCGTGTCCGACTCTGTGCGACCCCATAGAGGGCAGCCCACCAGGCTCCCCCGTCCCTGGGATTCTCCAGGCAAGAACACGGGAGTGTGTTGCCATTTCCTTCTTTGATGCATGAAAGTGAAAAGTGAAGTCGCTCAGTCGTGTCCTACTCTTAGTGACCCCATGAACTACAGCCCACCAGGCTCCTCCATCCATGGGATTTTCCAGGCAAGAGTACTGGAGTGGGGTGCCACTGCCTTCTCCAACACTCAGCAAGTGGAAGGAAAAATCACAGTTGTACCAGAAGGAAAATTACTGTTAGAGAATCCCAGTAAAGATTTGTTATAGAAGCTGGAAAGAGCATTAGTTAATCTAAGAGTTGGTTGAATTTAATTGGAGAGAAAGAGCTTCAATTGAAATTATCATTGAATAAAACAAAAAGTAACATTAGCCTCTTGTGCCTCTGAAGTTAGAAGTCATACCATATAACTGAGGAAAACACTTTCTTTACTGCTTACCTTTATGTTATCTTGCTTGCAAAAGCAAGATTACTAACACTAGGAAGTAAAACATTATAGTTGGCATCTGCTATGAGTAACAGTTGTCTTTACTTTCTTATAGTAACAGGCATTTATAAACAAAATTGTTATTTAGTTTTATTTACAAGCTTCCCAAGATAGCATGATCATAAACTTGAAGAAATTTTCTATCAGGTTTATTAAAATATATCATGGGAAAAATAGGAGGGTTAAAAATGAAAGGAATGAGGATGAATTTCTGTTTATCCACAGGGAAGTTTATGAAAAATGGATAATTGAAACTTACATAGAGTGATCATGAAGATTAAACATGATATTATATAAAATGGTTCCAGTGATATGAGTTAAAAGGCACTTGAAATGAGGACAGCATTATTGATTTTTGAGAGGTCAACTGTAAAATGGATGTATGATAGAGCTGAGAAGTAATGCTGAGTCACCTTAAAGAGATTAAGTACCTTCTGGGTCAGCAAAACCTTCTTGTAATATGATTTAATATATTGAGAAAGCCAAGGTTTTAATACATGTACTGTATCTAATGTAAGGTTTCTCTCATTTAAGTAATGGATTAAGACTTTATGAAAACTCAAATAGCCAAAACAAAAAAGACAATCAAAGGATATCCAAGCATTAATTTAAATACATTGTTAAAATACTTAAATCTAGATTTGATGTAAACCTATTATAATTATAGTTCCTTTAAAACAAACAAAACAACTTCAAACTAAGCAGGCAAATATGAAACAAAGCAAAAAGATAAAAAGAAATAGGTTTGTAAACCCTATTTGAACAACTATATTTGATCCATTTAACATGGCATGGAGTTAGCCTTTCCACACTCCTCTCCTCTAAGAATACCTATTAGGATTCCATATATAGGAATTTGGATTTCTATATATTCTTTCCTAGAGAATAAGAATACACAAGTCAGGGCCATCCTAATGTGTGCTCTGCTTATGATCACTGTAAAACTGTTCTACACTAATAGCTTATGTTTATTTCAAGAGGCTACTTGTTCCATGAAGATATTACATCAGTCCCCACTACAATGTGGCTTCTCTGATGGCTCAGCAGTAAAGAATCTGCATGCAATGCAGTAGACACAAGAGACATGAGTTCGATCCCTAGGTCAGGAAGATCCCCTGGATAAGGAAATGGTGACCTCCTCCTGTAGGCTTCACTGGGAAATCCCTTGGACAGAGGAGCCCATGGGGTCATAAGAGTCGGAATTATTGACTAACCTACCACCACCACGCAACTAAAATAATCCCAACTATCTTTTTACTTCTTAACGCCCTTATAGGATGGTTTAAAAAAAAAGATGTAAACTATATTCACCCTTGGAATATTCACCAGTAATTTCAGCCTGATATTAAACTCAATCTTAAAATCATTCTTTCAGATATGTGAAAAAGGAGAGATATATAATATTACTTAAATTGTCAATTAGCTTTCATTAAAATATAAAGCATATATTACACATTTTAAAATCAGTACTGCAAATTAATAAAATATTGGTTGTGATCAAAGTTAGCTTTAAAATTTTGATACAGTTTACTATCTGTGTTAATGTACATATTACAGTTATCCTCTTTAAAATGTAGTTATTTCACCTGTAAAATAGAAATAGTGAGAATACAATAATACTATCCTTTGGTGACCTAGGAGAAGATGGACTGTAATGAGAAAATGGTTTTTCCAGTAGTCATGTGTGTATGTGAGAGTTGGACTATAAAGAAAGCTGAGTGCCAAAGAAATGATTTTTTTGAACTGTGGTGTTGGACAAGACTCTTGAGAGTCTCTTGGACAGCAAGGAGATCCAACCAGTCCATCCTAAAGGAAATCAGCCCTAAATATTCAAAGGAAGGCCTGATGTCGAAGCTGAAACTCCAATACTGTGGCCACCTGATGTGAAGAACAGACTGATTGGAAAAGACCCTGATGCTGGGAAAGATTGAAGGCGGGAGGAGAAGAGGACGACAGAGGATGAGATGGTTGGATGGCATCACCGACTCAATGGACATGAGTTTGAGTAAATTCTGGGAGTTGATGATGGACAGGGAGGCCTGGTGTGCTGCAGTCTATGGGATCACAAAGAGTTGGACATGACTGTGTGATTGAACTGAACTGAACTGAGTGATAAAATGAAAAAACCAGGTTGCTGTTTATAATCTAATACTCATATTGATATATTGCACTTTAATTTTCTTTACATATTTTAATAATAACAACATATTTTGAACTTTAAATATGCTGACTACATGTAGATTTTGCTTTTATTTTCATTTTAAAATCTCATATATTAAAATATTAAAATTTAAGAAAAGAAAACCATATGATTAGATAGTATCAAAAGGAACAATTTTAAGACAAATTCAAATATAATGAGCACATAGATTCAATAAGTATAAGTACATACCTTTGAAATTTGAAAAGCTTGAAAGGGTCCCTTATTTTGATAGAAAAAAAGACTTTATTACTTTAGCTTTATTCTTTTAGCTTTAAGATATGTTTGATTTTGAGATTATACTGATCATCTTGAAAAATTAAAAAAAAAATGTCTAAAACACTAAGACACCAGCCTTTTCTTAATACATAAACAATGACCAAGTTGAGTATATATTAATCAGTTAATTATACATCAGTTATGATTTAGAATGCCATCACATCATTTTGTAAATCCAATTTGCAAAGGAATTTGTATATTCTTCATAATAAGACCTTGAATTTTCTACACTAGGACAACCCAAGCTATTGTTTTACATGCGAAGAATAATTCTACAATTATAACCCCTAATTTTAAATGCCTGATTATAGGCTGAAGCTTCCCTGATGGCTCAGCAGATAAAGAATCCAGCTGTGATGCAGGAGACACCAAAGACTTGGGTTCGATCAAGCTCAACATTCAGAAAACGAAGATCATGGCATCCGGTCCCACCACTTCATGGGAAATAGATGGGGAAGCAGTGGAAACAGTGTCAGACTTTATTTTTTGGGGCTCCCAAATCACTGCAGATGGTGACTGCAGCCATGAAATTAGAAGACGCTTACTCCTTGGAAGGAAAGTTATGACCAACCTAGATAGCATATTGAAAAGCAGAGAGATTACTTTGCCAACAAAGATTCATCTAGTCAAGGCTATGGTTTTTCCTGTGGTCATGTATGGACATGAGAGTTGGACTGTGAAGAAGGCTGAGCGCCAAAGAATTGATGCTTTTGAACTGTGGTGTTGGGGAAGACTCTTGAGAGTCCCTTGGACTGCAAGGAGATCCAACCAGTCCATTCTGAAGGAGATCAGCCCTGGGATTTCTCTGGAAGGACTGATGCTAAAGCTGAAACTCCAGTACTTTGGCCACCTCATGCGATGAGTTGTCTCATTGGAAAAGACTCTGATGCTGGGAGGGATTGGGGGCAGGAAGAGAAGGGGACGACAGAGGATGAGATGGCTGGATGGCATCACTGACTCGATGGATGTGAGTCTCAGTGAACTCCGGGAGTTGGTGATGGACAGGGAAGCCTGGTGTGCTGCGATTCATGGGGTTGCAAAGAGTCGGACACGACTGAGCGACTGATCTGATCTGATCTGATCTGAGCAACTAATCACAGGCACATAAGTTGGAAAATCTTCAGTTTTCTTTATTTTATTTAGAAATTAAGAAGCACGAACTAAGTTATCCTAGCATAAGGAAGTAGGCAATTTAAAAGCAATAGTTATGATGTATTTGAATGAAATGGAATAAAAAATAGAGCCATAATAATGTTTATCTGCTTTCTGAATTGCAAAATGTTTTCTTTCAAAGAGCAAACTTCTGTCATGACAAGAGATAGTCTCCTACACGAAGATATAGTAATCCCACTGCACTTTTTAGTGCTGGAAAAGATTGAAGGCAGGAGGAGAAGGGGATGACAGAGGATAAGATGGTTTGGATGGACATGAGTTTGAGAGGCTCCGGGAGTTGGTGATGGACAGGGAAGCCTGGTGTGCTGAACTCCATGGAATCACAAAGAGTTGGACAGTACTGAGCGATGGAACTGAACTGCACCTTTTAGTGATCTGAGTACATCTGGGGCATAAAGTTCAGGGAGGAGCGATACTCATTAATACGGGTTTAATATACAGTTTCTTATTTGAAAAGATTGATAGGAATTTAAATTACCACTTTTGGTAAATGGAAAAATAGAGAATTAAGGCTAGAGAAGGGAAGAAAGGTTGGTAGGTCAGATCTGATCATAGTTTCCTAACACTTGAAATCTTGTGATCTAGGAGATTACATGGTACCCTTCTGATGAGAAGTTTTCATTCTGTGTACCCACCGTGAACCAGCCAAGACTTCTCAGGGCAGTGTTGCAGGGCATGGCTTGTTCCATCTCATCTTTCTTCCAAAATCTCCCTTAGTCCAATTCCTTCTTCCTTTTATTATCCACTAGTATTTCTCACCCCAAATCTGTTGTACAGCTAATTAGATTTTAGCCTCTGCTTACCAGAGAAATGACAATGATACAAAAAAAGAAAGACAAAAGTCTCTCAGTAAAAAAATTATTGAGTGGAGAAATGAATGGATGAATTATTTGGGCTTTAGCTTCACAGTACTGACTTCATCTGAAATGCTCTTTACCTCAATGTTACTTTGGCCACATGATGCGAAGAGCTGACTCATTGGAAAAGACCCTGATGCTGGGAAAGATTGAGGCTAGGAGGAGAAGGGAGCAACAGAGGATGGGATGGTTGGATGACATCACTGACTCAATGGACAGGAGTTTGAGCAATCACCTGGAGACACTGAAGGACAGGGAAACCTGGCATGCAGCAGTCCAGGGTCACAAAAAATTGGACACAACTTAAGGAGTGAACAACAATGTTACAAAATTGGTATTCTGTTGAGAACCATGTTTCAGTTTATTTACTCAAGCAGTTAGATTGTCTCTTCTGAGTCAAAGTAAGGTACCACATTCCATTAATTTTGAATAGATATTCCAGTACACAGAATTACATGAAGACTAGTTAAATTGGGTGCAAAACAATTCAGGAGCAAATTACAGTACTAACAGGATTCTTCCCATTACTATAAATATATAATCATTATTCTACTTTTCTTTCAAGTTGGTTGACTCTCCTGAGGTTAGTGAGAGAAATTTACATATTTGTCTTTTTTTATGTTAATCTCTGAAGGTAAACTCTACAAAGCCTATTAGCAAATGAAAAAAATCTCCTGATTAATTGTTTCTGATGTTGAACAATTAGCAGAAACCAATCATTTGCATTTTAATAACATTGTAACCATCTGTTAAATGAATGCATTAATCTTGATTAGCTTGGTTCCAGACACTTGCAGTTGGGGTTTACTAATGTGTTCACTGATAAGGAGATTTTTTTCAAGTCATGTATAGCTTTAATTTCCACTGTGAAAAGTAACTGAAGAGAATAATGCAAGCTTAACTAACATGTTGATGGTGCCTCACAAGAAAAACAGAAAATACTGTGAAGAACAAGAAATTTGGATATAAATAAGCCAATTCAAACTAGAAAAAGCAATGATTTCATTTTATATTTTATGTTGCATAGACCTGAATATAAATCACCAGGTAATGTTTGGCCAGCTACTAATGACATGATAATTTTTTTTCAGCTAAAAGTATAGAATACACAATTCTAGCCAAAATATTGCTCAAAAGAACTGTGAGAAGTAAAGTAAAATCATTCAATTAGTGGAGAATTACTGTACTACATTAAAATGAAGATTAAAGGAGACATTTAATAAGGTCACTTCCTGCAGGTTTCATTCCTTTCAAGCAGTCTCCTTCTGAGTTTAACAGTCTTCATTTTCTTCTGCAGTTCTAGCAAGATGAGCTACCATTGGCCTCTGTATAATATTTAATCACTAGAGATACACATGCTTATAGCTATGTATAATTTTTTTTAATTTAAAGTCTCTCCTGTTTCCAAATAATAACAACAAAATCATCCCATGAATAACATCACATGAAGTAGTGAACATGTAGAATAACCTCAAGAGATGGATACAAGTGAGCGTTCTTAAAGCTCTTTAATTCTAGTGAAAATGTTACTTAAGATCCTGACAAATTAAGGAAGGAAAAAAAAATTGTGTTTAAAGGTTAAAATCAAAGGGGTAAAACACTCTCTGTTGGCAGATAACATTATTGTTTATGGAGAAAATTTGAGAATTCTAAAAAATAATAAGTAGAATTAACAACAGATATTTTTTAATCAACGTGAGTGGCAATGAAGTTAATATATGACTAGAAATAGGTCCATTTTTGTATTGTCAGAGTAATGTCTAGGGGAAAAAAAAAACTATGTAATATTATGCGAGAAGGAAAATATTTTCAGGGAATGGTGCTCAAACAATATGGCTATTCATGTTAAAATCCAGGTGGCTCTGGATCTTTTCTTCACATTATAAGCAAAAATGAGCTCCAAAAATGCATCGATATGATTACAAAAGCTAAACCCATAAAGATTTTAGAAGCAAACATAAGAGAATATCTTCCACATTTGGGAGGGGGAAATAAGTTTTAAACAAAATCAATAACTTAAAATGTCCAGCAATGGAGGAATGGATAAAGAAGATGTGATACATATATGCAATGAATATTATCCATAAAACAGAACAAAATACTGCTATTTTCAGTGACATGGATAGACCTAGAGAAAGACAAAGATCATATGTTATTGCTTATACATGGAATTAAAAAAAAAAGATACAAACGAACCTATTTACAAAACAGGAATAGAATCACACTTGTAGAAAATAAAATTACCATTACTTGGGAGAAAAGGGGGAGAAGGGTTAAATTGGGAAATTGAGATTGACGTATACACACTGCTATGCATAAAATAGATAGCTAATAAGGGCCATTGTATAGCACAGGGGACTCTACTCAATACTCTGTAGTGACTTATATAGGAATGGAATATGGAAAGGAGTGGATTTAGGTATATGTTGACTGATTCACTTTGCTGTACAGCAGAAACTAACACAACATTGTAAATCAACTATACTCCAGTGAAAATTAATTAAAAGTCAATGATTTAACTTTATCAACATTATAAATACTTACCAAGCCACATTGCTAAAAAATTAATTAGCAAGTCACAGACTAGGAGAAAATTTTAAGCAAAGAATGTGAAAACTGCTGCACTTTTGGTATATAAAGAACTTTGCAATTCAATAATAAAAAGCAACAAACTTGATAAAAATGTGCAGGCATCTAGGGACTTTCTAGGTGGCATATTTGGTAAAGAATCTGCCTCCCAACTCAGGAGACTCAAGAGATGCAGTTTCAATTCCTGGATCAGGAAGATATTCTGGAGGAGGGAAACAGCAACCCACTCCAGTATTCTTGCCTGGAGAATCCCATGGACGGAGGAGCCTGGCAGGCTGGAGTCCAAGGGATCACAAAGAGTTGGACATGACTGAGTAACGGAATATGTACGCAAGCATCTAAGCAGACAATTCATAAAAATCTTTATAATAGCCAAAAGCACAGGAAAAATGCCCTCAATATCATCAGTTATCAAGGATGTGTAATTTAAGCTCACAATTTCATACTAAAACATTCCCCAGTACAGCATCTAAAATAAAAACAGGAAACATCAAATGTTGGCAAAAAAGTAGAACACCCAAGACACTTACACATTGTTGGCAGGAATATAAAATGGAAAAATGTCTGGAAGCTTCTCATAAAACTAAATATACACCTTCACAGCAATTTTACTTCACAAAATTAGCAAGTATAAATAAAAATAAGTTCACAAAATTACTTGCACAGGAATGATCATTGCAAGTTTTATTCATAATTACCAAAATCTGGAAACACATTAAAAGTTCTGTCAATAGGAAGAATGACTGAATATATCATTGTCTTAAAATGTAATGTAACTCTGCAAGATGAACATAGAATGTACTATTGATCTTTAGAACAATTTGAATGATTCAGAATATTTTACTGACTGAGAGCAAACTGACACAAAAAGCATATACTGTTTGACTCCATTTATATTATACAATATGTAATATAGTTACAACGTTACATTTATAAGAATTCTAGGAGAGACAAAACTAATTCTAATGCAAAAATAATCAAAAGAGTAATTATCTTTTGGGAATGATGTGGGAATTGACTGGGTATACATGACATGAAGGTGTGATCACTCACCTAGAGCCAGATATCCTGGAATGTGAAGTCAAGTGGGCCTTAGAAAGCATCACTATGAACAAAGCTAGTGGAGGTGATGGAATTCCAGTTGAGCTATTCCAAATCCTGAAAGATGATGCTGTGAAAGTGCTGCACTCAACATGCCAGCAAATTTGGAAAACTCAACAGTGGCCACAGGACTGGAAAAGGTCAGTTTTCTTTCCAAACCCAAACAAAGGCAATGCCAAAGAATGTTCAAACTACCGCACAATTGCACTCATCTCACACGCTAGTAAAGTAATGCTCAAAATTCTCCAAGCCAGGCTTCAGCAAAATGTGAACCATGAACTTCCTGATGTTCAAGCTGGTTTTAGAAAAGGCAGAGGAACCAGAGATCAAATTGCCAACATTCACTGCATCATGGAAAAAGCAAGAGAGTTCCAGAAAAACATCTATTTCTGCTTTACTGACTATGCCAAAATCTTTGACCATGTGGATCACAATAAATTGTGGAAAATTCTGAAAGAGATGGGGATACCAGACCACCTGACCTGTCTCTTGAAAAACTATATGCAGGTCAGGAAACAACAGTTAGAACTGGACATGGAACAACAGACTGGTTCCAAATAGGAAAAGGAGTATGTCAAGGCTATATATTGTCACCCTGCTTATTTAACTTCTATGCAGAGTACATCATGAGAAACGCTGGGCTGGAAGAAACACAAGCTGGAATCAAGATTGCTGGGAGAAGTATCAATAACCTCAGATATGCAGATGACACCACTATCATAGCAGAAAGTGAAGAGGAGCTAAAGAGCCTCTTGATGAAAGTGAAAGAGGAGAGGGACAAGGTTGGCTTAAAGCTCAACATTCAGAAAACAAAGATCATGGCATCTGGTCCCATCACTTCATGGGAAGTAGATGGGGAAACAGTGGAAGCAGTAGCAGACTTTATTTTTGGGGGCTCCAAAATCACTGCAGATGGTGACTGCAGCCATGAAATTAAAAGACACTTACTCCTTGGAAGCAAAGTTATGACTAACCTAGATAACATATTAAAAATGAGAGACATTGCTTTGCCAACAAAGGTCTGTCTAGTCAAGGCTGTTGTTTTTCTAGTGGTCATGTATGGATGTGAGAGTTGGACTATGAAGAAAGCTGAGTGCCGAAGAATTGATGCTTTTGAACTGTGGTGTTGGAGAAGCCTCTTGAGATTCCCTTGAACTGCAAGGAGATCCAACCAGTCCGTCCTAAAGGAGATCAGTCCTGGGTGTTCATTGGACTGATGAACAGTCCTTATTACAGCATCATAAGGACTGATGCTGAAGCTGAAACTCCAATACTTTGGCCACCTGATGCGAAGAGTTGACTCATTGGAAACGACTCTGATGCTGGGAAGTATTGAGGGCAGGAGGAGAAGGGGACAACAGAGGATGAGATGGCTGGATGGCATCACCGACTCAATGGACATGAGTTTGAGTGAACTCTGGGAGTTGGTGATGGACAGGGAAGCCTGGCATGCTGTGATTCATGGGGTCACAAAGAGTCAGACACAACTGAGCGACTGAACTGAACTGAACATGACAGGGAATTCTGAGGGAGTAGGAATGTTTTATACATCATTGAAATTGATATATAAAACAATTAGATTTCCATAAGTGCATGCATTTTTCAAATCAGAAAGAATGTAGACTTTTGAAGTAAGTATTTCATTTGTGTAAAGCTTTTATAAAAAGTAAGAACTACTGACCCAAATATTAAATTATTTTTAATGATTAGCATACTGAAATATTTAGAGAAGGATTTAATATTTTCAATTAATTGTGAAATAAATTTATACAAAACTGATGAAAGTATAAATTGGTAGATAGATCAATGGGTAGACATGAATAAACACATAGATAGAATGTTTCTTTGAGAAACTAAAAGGTGATAATACAGGAGTTCACTAGAAATTCTCTTTAAATTTGATTTGAAAATGTTTTTATATAGTACTAGAGAAGAGCATTGTAAACTGCTTATTCAGGCAGTCCTCACTTTGCACAGTTCTGATGTACACAGAATTCAGCCTCTCAGGTTTACTTAACTAACACCAATCCCTCAGCAATAAAACTTGAATTCAGTTGTTATAGTACACAAACTGAGTAACTGCATAAAATACAAACATCACTAATCAGGTCTTTAATCAGAAAATACCATATAAATAACAAATGTGCATGAAGATCAAGGATCAGTCATTGCATTTTTAGCAACTGATCATCTTATGCATTTTAGTGCATCTTATTCAGTTTGTAAACAGACAGCAAGGTGTGCAGTTGTGTTGCCTTTTTGTCTCTCAGTGATAAACCCATGTGACATTTTAACAAATAAATAATTGAGAAAGGAAATTGTCCAACAAAGATGAAAGTGTAGCAAAGAAGTCTAGTGTGATAACACTGAAGATAAAATTCTAATAGGATGAAAGAGAGTTATAGAAGAAACAGCTGACTGTGGGAATAGTAGCAGGACATGTTTGAGAGACTAGGTCTTACCCAGAGAACTTGTAAGACAATGTCGTTGAAATAATGTACAAGAAAAGTTATTGTAAGCAAAAGGATGAAGATGTCCCATGAGGAGTGAGTCACAAAAAAACAGTACATGAACGGAGTGCTAAGCAGTATTTCACAAACATTTAAAGCACAAAGGATAAAATATTTGAAGTAATTCAAATAGTGCAAGTATTAATATTATAAAATGATCAGGAACTCTTCAAACTATTTTTGACACATTAAAAAAAAAATTGAAACAGCTTAATTCTCAACGGTTCTAATGTTTTATATTTACAGTACAGATTCTAACTATACCTTTTTCTATTTTTCATCTCTCTGTACATTTATAAGCAGCAGAAAAATACATTTTAATGTTTTGACAAACATGCTAAAAATCACAGAACAATTGGGCTTTTCCCATCGGTTATTGAGATTGTCTTTTGCGGTAGTAATTTTTATAGTCTAGTACTTCTGTGCAGAGCAGGTACAGCAATATTAAAAAAAAAAAGATTTGAGTAGCACTAGCTATGAAGGAAAAGGAGAGTGAATACTTTCTTGTGTCCAGTGTCTACAAAACTTTTAAGGAGTCAAATTTAGATCAAATTTCTTTCTAGTGAAGTTCTATTATGTTTCAAAAGGATGTGAAAGGACATTTTTACAAAATAATGAATGCCATATGTAAAATCATCGAGGTGGGGAAGGAGTAAAGAATATCAGATGATGATACACTCATTTCTTTACTGTAAGAACCTCGAAATTCAGTTTAGATGTCACTAGACCATGAAGCCTTCCTGGACTCCTTTCCCTGCCCAGAGGGTGGTTCTATTCTGTCTGCACCTAATACACATCTCAGGAAGGTAAAATAAATCATTTAAGATAACACATATAGAGAGTGCTGGGCCTGGAATTGGCTCTGAGCAGGTATTTTGACAAGGTATTTAAAAAAAGTAAAAGAGAGAAAACAGACATTGTAATACTAAGACTTTATCATTCATCAATTATTTTATCATGATACTAAGGTGTTGCAAGAGGGCATCAGAGGGCAGACACACTGAAACCATACTCACAGAAAACTAGTCAATCTAATAACACTAGGACCACAGCATTGTCTAACTCAATGAAACTAAGCCATGTCCGTGGGGCAAACCAAGAGGGGCTGGTCATAGTGGAGAGATCTGACAGAATGTGGTCCACTGGAGAAGGGAATGGCAAACCACTTCAGTATTCTTGCCTTGAGAACCCCATGAACAGTATGAAAAGGCAAAATGATAGGATACTGAAAGAGGAACTCCCCAGGTCAGTAGGTTCCCAATATGCTACTGGAGATCAGTGGAGAAATAACTCCAGAAAGAAGGAAGGGATGGAGCCAAAGCAAAAACTATACCCAGCTGTGGATGTGACTGGTGATAGAAGCAAGGTCCGATGCTGTAAAGAGCAATATTGCATAGGAACCTGGAATGTCAGGTCCATGAATCAAGGCAAATTGGAAGTGGTCAAACAAGAGATGGCAAGAGTGAATGTAGACATTCTAGGAATCAGTGAACTCAAATGGACTGGAATGGGTGAATTTAACTCAGATGACCATTATATCTATTACTGCAGACAGGAATCCTCAGAAGAAATGGAGTAGCCATCATGGTCAACAAAAGAGTCCGAAATGCAGTACTTGGGTGCAATCTCAAAAACGACAGAAGGATCTCCATTCATTTCCAAGGCAAACCATTCAATATCACAGTAATCCAAGTCTATGCCCCAACCAGTAACTCTGAAGAAGCTGAAGTTGAACAGTTCCATGAAGACCTACAAGACCGTTTAGAACTAACATGCAAAAAAGATGTCCTTTTCATTATAGGGGACTGGAATGCAAAAGTAGGAAGTCAAGAAACACCTGGAGTAATAGGCAAATTTGGCCTTGGAATACAGAATGAAGCAGGGCAAAGACTAATAGAGTTTTGCCAAGAAAATGCACTGGTCATGGCAAACACCCTCTTCCAACAACACAAGAAAGGACTCCACACATGGACATCACCAGATAGTCAACACCGAAATCAGATTGATTATGTTCTTTGCAGCCAAAAATGGAGAAGCTCTATACAGTCAACAAAAGCAAGACCGGGAGCTGACTGTGGTTCAGATTATGAACTCCTTATTGCCAAATTCAGACTTAAATTGAAGAAAGTAGGGAAAACCACTAGACCATTCAGGTATGACCTAAATCAAATCCCTTATGGTTATACAGTGGAAGTGAGAAATAGATTTAAGGGACTAGATGTGATAAATAGAGTGCCGGATGAACTATGGACTGAGGTTCGTGACATTGTACAGGAGACAAGGATCAAGACCATCCCCAAGGAAAAGAAATGCAAAAAAGCAAAATGGCTGTCTGAGGAGGCCTTACAAATAGCTGGGAAAAGAAAAGAGGCAAAAAGCAAAGGAGAAAAGGAAAGATATAAGCATCTGTATGCAGAGTTGCAAAAATAGCAAGAAGAGATAAGAAAGCCTTCCTCAGCGATCAATGCAAAGAAATAGAGGAAAACAACAGAAGTAGACTTCTAGGAAAGATTAGAGATCTCTTAAGAAAATTAGAGATACAAAGGGAAAATTTCATGCAAAGATGGGCTGGATAAAGGACAGAAATGGTATGGACCTAACAGAAGCAGAAGCTATTAAGAAGAGGTGGCAAGAATACACAGAAGAACTGTACAGAAAAGATCTTCATGACCCAGATAATCACGATGGTGTGATCATTCATCTAGAGCCAGACATCCTAGAATGTGAAGTCAAGTGGGCCTTAGAAAGCATCACTACGAACAAAGCTAGTGGAGGTGATGGAATTCCAGTTGAGCTATTTCAAATCCTGAAAGATGATGCTGTGAAAGTGCTGCACTCAATATGCCAGCAAATTTGGAAAACTCAGCAGTGGCCACAGGACTGGGAAAGATCAGTTTTCATTCCAATCCCAAAGAAAGGCAATGCAAAGAATGCTCAATTGCACTCATCTCACATGCTAGTAAAGTAATGCTCAAAATTCTCCAAGCCAGACTTCAGCAATATGTAAACCATGAAATTCCTGATGTTCAAGCTGGTTTTAGAAAAGGCAGAGGAACCAGAGTTCAAATTGCCAACATCTGCTGGATCATGGAAAAAGCAAGAGAGTTCCAGAAAAACATCTATTTCTGCTTTATTGAATATACCAAAGTCTTTGATTGTGTGGATCACAATAAATTGTGGAAAATTCTGAAAGAGATGGGAATACCAGACCACCTGACCTGCCTCTTGAGAAATCTGTATGCAGATCAGGAAGCAACAGTTAGAACTGGACATGAAACAATAGACTGGTTCCAAATAGGAAAATGAGTACGTCAAGGCTGTATATTGTCACCCTGCTTATTTAACTTATATGCAGAGTACATCATGAGAAAGGCTGGGCTGGATGAAGCACAAGCTGGAATCAAGATTGCCGGGAAAAATATCAAAACATCAGATATGCAGATGACATCACCCTTATGGCAGAAAGTGAAGAGGAACTAAAGAGCCTCTTGATGAAAGTGAAAGTGGAGACTGAAAAAGTTGGCTTAAAGCTCAACATTCAGAAAACGAAGATCATGGCATCTGGTCCCATCACTTCATGGGAAATAGTTGGGCAAACAGTGGAAACAGTGTCAGACTTTATTTTTTGGGGCTCCCAAATCACTGCAGATGGTGACTGCAGCCATGAAATTAAAAGACGCTTACTCCTTGGAAGGAAAGTTATGACCAACCTAGATAGCATATTCAAAAGCAGAGACATTTCTTTGCCAACAAAGGTTCATCTAGTCAAGGCTATGGTTTTTCCAGTAATCATGTATGGATGTGAGATTTGGACTGTGAAGAAGTCTGAGCGCCGAAGAATTGATGCTTTTGAATTGTGGTGTTAGAGAAGCCTCTTGAGAGTCCCTTGAACTGCAAGGAGATCCAACCAGTCCATTCTGAAGGAGATCAGCCCTGGGATTTCTTTGGAAGGAATGATGCTAAAGCTGAAACTGCAGTACTTTGGCCACCTCATGCGGAGAGTTGACTCATTGGAAAAGACTCTGATGCTGGGAGGGATTGGGGGCAGGAGGAGAAGGAGACGACAGAGGATGAGATGGCTGGATGGCATCACTGACTCGATGGACATGAGTCTGAGTGAAATCTGGGAGTTGGTGATGGACAGGGAGACCTGGCGTGCTGCGATTCTTGGGGTCGCATAGAGTCAGACACGACTGAGTGACTGAACTGAACTGAACTGAAGGATGATAAAATAGTTTTAATTTCAAACAATACTTTAAAATTCAAGGAAAAGAGATATTAGTAAAGAAATGGAATATTTTATATAAAGTCTAACTTACCATCGTGGTGTGAAATTTTTAAAAATTTTCTCTACTTTTGGTATGTTTATTTTGAAAATTAATAAAATAAACTATACACTGACTATCACAACTTCATGAAATATTGCTTCTTTTTGAAATAAGATGTAATCATTCATTTTAAATTATCTTTTGAACTTTTAATAACATAACCACTTATGTATATTATCGTTGTCTGCATCTTCATCGTCTGGTTTAAATATTTTTGTAGTTAACACTTCTGTGGCATTATTTTAGCTAGAGGGCTTTAAAAGTAGTAGCTAACTGTGTTTGTATGCATTATAAGAGTAATGGGTATATATAACTTACTCTTAAATTACAATTTAATATTTTATCACGTAAAAATATATGTGATATAAAATATACATCTTAACCATTTTTAGGTATGCAATTCAGTGGCCTTAATTACCTTTGTAATGTTATATAACATCACATCTATTTTTGTAACTTCTTCACTACCCTAAACAGAAGTTTTATACCTATTAAACTATGACTTCTCATTTCTTCTAGCCCAGATCATGGTAATTTGGTTCACTCTCTTGTCTCTACAATTTTTTCTGTTCTGGATAATTTTTAAAAGTGAAACCATGCAATATTTGCCCATTGTTGACTGCCTTTTTCACTTAGCATAATATTTTAAGATTCATCCAAATTGTAGCATATGTCAGAACTTCATTTCTTCTTATGCCTCAATAATGAGAGTTTGTGAGGAATTGAATCAAATCGTATTAACTGAAAATAGGTATTTTTCATTATTTATAATAAAATAATACATTTTGCTTGTTATAACCTTCCAACCTTTATTTTTGCTCTGAAGGTAGTGAAAATTGCTATTTTTATTGATATTCTCTCTTTTTTTTTTTTTTTTTGGTATTTAATTAAGGATTCTTCTGAATACCTAGACAGCATATTAAAAAGCAGAAACATTACTTTGCCAATAAAGGTCCATCTAGTCAAAGCTATTGTTTTTCCATTAGTCATGTATGGATGTGAGAGTTGGACCAGAAAGAAAGCTGAGCCCTATGCAGCCCTGGCTGCACGCCAGGATTCCCTGTCCTTTACCAAATCCCAGAGCTTGCTCAAACTCATGTCCATCGAGTTGATGATGCCATCCAATGATCTCATTCTCTGTTGTCCCCTTCTCCTTCTGCCTTCAATCTTGCCCAGCCTCAGGGTCTTGTCTAAGGAGTTGGCTCTTCGCATCAGGTGGCCAAAGTATTGGAGCTTCAGCTTCAGCATCAGTCCTTCCAATGAATATTGAGGATTGATTTCCTTTAAGATTGACTGATCTGATTTCCTTGTAGTCCAGCGGACTCTCAAGAGTCTTTCTGAAACATCACAGTTCAAAGTACCAATTTTTTTTGGCTCTCAGCCTTCTTTACGGTCCGAATCTCACAACTGTACATGACTACTGGAAAAAGCATAGCTTTGACTAGATGGACTTTTGTTGGCAAAGTAATGTCTCTGCTTTTTAAAATGCTGTCTAAGTTGGTCATAGCTTGTCTTCCAAGGAGTAAGCATATTTTAATTACATGGCTTCAGTCACCATCTGCAGTGATTTTGGAGCCCAAGTAAATAAAGTCTGTCACTGTTTTTATTGTTTCCTCATCTATTTGCCATGAAGTGATGGGACTGGGTGCCAAGATCTTAGTTTTTTGAATGTTGAGTTTTAAGCCAAATTTTTCCCTCTCCTCTTTCACCTTCATCAAGAGGCTCTTTAGTTCTTCTTCACTTTCTTCATCTGGAGAATCTGTATGTAGTTCAAGAAGTAACAGTTAGAACCAGACATGGAATATCAGACTGGTTCTGACTTGGGAAAGAAGTACCTCAAGTTTGTATATTGTCACCCTGCTTACTTGCCTTATACGCAGAGTACATCAAGCAAAATGCCAGGTTGGATGAAGCACAAGCTGGAATCAAGATTGCCTGGAGAAATATCAATAATCTCAGATATTCAGATGACACCACCTCTATGGCAGTCGAGTCACACCATCTCCTTTTTTGAAGACATCAGTTCCTCTCCTCTAGTCCCTGGCATGATTTTGTATCATTCCTACTCATACTTCACAATGGAAATACTGATTTGGTACTAAGAATACATTCAATAAATTTTTAGTGAATGGATCAATGAAGATGTTTATGGCAAAATCCAGGGGAATTCTTACATTATACAGTGAACTGTGTACATCTGTTACATTCATTGTGCAATGACATTGTAAAATTCCTATCCATAAACAGAAATAATCTTAGGAAGCTTTTAGTGAAAAATGAAGCCATCCTAAATTATGAAAGTATTCATTATGCTTGGTTCCCAAAAGTGGTTCCTTGGAGGTTCAGATGGTAAAGAATCTGCATGCAATACAAGAAACCCAGGTTTCAGTCCCTGGGTCGGGAAGATCCCCTGGAGAAGGGAATGGCTACCCACTCCAGTATTCTTACCTGGGGAATTCCATGGACAGAGGAGCCTAGTAGGCTAGTCAGACATGACTGAGCGACTAACACTCAGAGTGGTTCAGGAATCCCCTACTTCTCCACTCTTGTGGCAAATTTGAACTCTGATGTCTAGTGCCTGGGTTTTTCTCCTTACCAAATCAATTTCTGGAAGTCTGACCTTTTAAAGATCATGTATTTCTGTCATTGTTTGTTTCTTTTTAGTGAAATATTAAGAATAATTGGGGAGGGGAAATTGGAGTGTGGTTCAGGATGGGGAGACACATGTACACCCATGGCTGATTCATGTCTATGTGTGGCAAAAACCACCACCACAATATTGTAAAGTAGTTAGCCTCCAATTAAAATAAATAATTTTAAAAAAGAATAATGTCTCTGCTTTATTGAGATTTAAATGCAATGCCAATATTTCATTTATTTATTTGAAATATAGACATTCCTCATATATTTTAGGTCTTAGATATTTAGTGTCTTGAGACACTGCCTATACCTTCTCTGCCTGTCATCTTTCTGTTCCTTTCCACAATATTTTATATTTTCTTGCTAACATTTACCCTTCATACCTCATATAGAAATGTTCTTGAATCATTTTAGAGTGCTACTCTTCTGGGAAACGGAGACGGCAATGGCACCCCACTCTACTACTCTTGCCTGGAAAATCCCAGGGACGGAGGAGCCTGGTAGGCTGCAGTCCATGGGGTCGCTAAGAGTCGGACATGACTGAGCGACTTCCCTTTCACTTTTCACTTTCATGCATTGGAGAAGGAAATGGCAACCCACTCCAGTGTTCTTGCCTGGAGAATCCCAGGGACGGGGGAGCCTGGTGGGCTGCCGTCTATGGGGTCGCATAGAGTCGGACACAACTGAAGTGACTTAGCAGCAGCAACAGCTTCTGGAAAAGGGATGTGTTTATATCCATGTATCCAAAAATATCTCTTCATATATCCAGAAAATATCCTTGCTGTTTGAACATACAAAGAACCTATATGTTTGATAATTTATTTATAGTTCTTTACATATAAAGAGAAGTTTGGTGTAAAAAAAAAAAATATATATATATATATAACCTTAAATTTAATTGTATTTATTATCATAAAAATATTATTTGCCTGTTTGCTCATATTTGGTGACTTAATCAGATTGGTGACATTTACTACATTGCTAATAAAACATCTGATATCAATGTGACTGATTTCTTATTAGAGTAACAGCTCTCTGGAATGTTTTAATAGTTTTCTTCTGGTCTTTAGAATTTTTTAAGTATTTCTTAAGAGTAGTTGTGTATTTTTTTATATATCCTATTTAGCACTTTTTTAAAAAAATCCTTTAAATTTGAGGACTTTTAATCTTTTGTTAGTTCTGGAATTATCCTATGTCATTTATTTCACCAAGTCTCTCTCTCTCTCTTTCATTTGTTTATGTCATTTGTTTATTTCCTTGGTGTTGGCATTTTTATCTCTCTATATTACTTAACATTTAAACAAAATATTTTCCCTGAATTTCCTGCATCCATTTGCCCATGGAAGTGTTTGCTGACTTTATCTCTTGTTTGTCTTCAACTGTTTCCATTTTTGCTACTTGTTCTCCTTTTCTTTAAAAAAATTCAAAACTATTATATCATAACAATGTATAGTACATATGAACATAGATATATATGTGATGTATTAATTTGTTGCTTCTAACATGCACAAAAGTATAATTTCTTATCTCTATTTTAATTTATCAATATTTTCAGTTGAATTTCCAGGGCTGCTTACTATGTCCAATTTTACTTCTTTATCTTTTGTTTAGTAATTTCTAATTTATGTCACAAAGGTAGCTCAAATAAATTATTATCTTTAATAAATTATCTTTATAATGACAAGTGTACTTTAAAGTATTTGAGGAACATATATTTTATTTTGTCTTAATATCTGTTTCCCCTCAGTGTATCCATGAACTTTTCCGGCAATGTGTTTTAGTTTTCTTTTGGTTAGGAGTCTAAATGCTTTTATTAGTTCTCCACCTTAGATGGCTCATTAAATGCATCTGTAAATATATTTAAGAAGTCAGTGCTTGATCAAGTAAATTTGGTTTTCTAGTAGTAATCTCTGGGCATTGAAATCAGTTCATCAGCAGCACTGGATTCTCATAGGAGCACGAACCCTACTGTGAACTGTGCATGAGAGACCTAGGTTGTGTGCTCCTTATGAGAATTATCCAGAAACCATTCCCCATCCCTGCTCAGTCTGTAAAAAAATTGTCCCCCACAAAACTGATCCCTGTTGCCAAAAAGGTTGGGGACCACTGTCATAGACCATTCATTCTTTATTGCTAATTAAAGAGATTCCATTGTATGAATATCACACAATTTATCAGCTCTTCTGTTGATTAACATTTGGATTGTTTCTCTGTCTTGTTGATTACAGGTAAAGCTACTTCAACTATCCATGCAAAAGTGTCCATAAGGATATATATACCAAATCTCCCAAGGCAACAAGCTAAGACAATTGTAGGACCAACCTTGTTTGCTCTCCTTTTCTCAGGGATCATTGTTCTTCATTTTTGATGGTTAGATCTTAAAAACCATTTTTTCTTATTTTTTATGGTGGTTGTTTTATCAAATGGAAGGATAAATCTGTTCCCTTTTACTTTTTTTTTTTCTTTTCCTGAAACAAAGTTTCCCAAAGTTTCTTTTTTCTGTTTTTCAAATGACATGTATTTCAATGGTACAGATCACATGGCCTTGTTCCAGGACACTAGTGACCTTCATAGGAATCTTCCTATTGGCTTTTGCCATAACTCATTCTGCCACACACACCGCATTACAACAGAGCCTCCCGTCTTGTACAGATCAATAGGCAGTGTCCTTGCACTTCAGCCTGCATCTGCTGAGGGATGTCTTCCTCTTGTCTCACTCAAAGCTGACAGCCTTCCTTGTCACTTGATAATTTGATTGGAACACTATTCCAAGCTCTGGGGCAAGTTGTTGCCACCTCCTGAAGAGACCTACCAAGAATTTCCATTCTTTCTTAGTGGAGGGAAATTTGAAATATGATCAATGATTTGACTTTTATTTGGAGGGAATTTTTCAGTGTTCCCAAATGATTAACTCCCTAAAACTTTATTGATCTCCTTCTAAATCTTCTTAGGGTTTGTCTTTCGATCTGGAGCATAAATATCTCATTAAGACCTTGAGTATATGTACTTATCCATCATTTGGCTCAAATGACACAATATAATCAAAATAATAAATATTCTGTTACTCTGTGAACTGAACATATGCCCCAGTTCCTTTTGAACTAAATTTCTTCAAAGGCAAGAGAGTTAACATAGTTCTGAGGCAAGAATATAACTGTATATTCCTATCTATCTCATATGATTTTGAACTGCTTTTGGTTATTATTTCTCATAGGGAAGGAAAAAGTGAATGACTGTATACTCTGTATCCTAGTCCAGTTTGACTGGCAGAAGAACTTCCAATAGGACTTCAGTTTGGTTGAGTTTGTGTAGTACCCTGTTGTCTTTCAGATCCATTTGGTTTGTATGGAATAAAAGAGTGAATTAAATGGGGATGCAATAAGATACATCAAAACTGAATCATGTGGGTCTTTAAGGTTAGTGATACACAGAGCTATTTCCCTCTGATATGATATGGTTATCATCTCCTTTCTTGGACAATAATTTGGGTGATTTCAAAGACTTCTACTTGGCTGTCCCCACTAATTAGCTCTGTATTCATACATAGATCAAGAAAATTACTTGTGGTTCTACAACAATAAAAGGTATCCATTCCAATTATATACTAGGAGTTTAGGAAAATGAAGGTTGAGTGGTTCTGTTGACATACTGATTCACCATATGCCAGACCAGACATCATTCTTTCTCTGATGGGCAGAATAAAGGCATCCTAAAGTTGTTCATGTCCTAATCACTCAAACCTATAAACATCTTGTTATATGGTAATAGGGAATTAAGAGGACAAATGAAATTAATGTTGCTTATCAACTGTCCTGGAGATAGGCTAATTATCCTGGATTATCGGGGGGGATAGAATCCTTAAAAGTAGAATAAAGAAGCAGAGAGTCAGTCAGAGATTGGAGTCAAGGTCACAGAAATATGTGTGAATTAGGCCATGTGTTGCTGACTTTGAAGATGGAAGTAGAGATTCACTAGTAAAGGGATATGGGTGGCCTATAGAAGATGGAGGGTTCCCCTGGTTGTTCAGTCAGTAAAAAGTCTGCCTGCAATGTGGGACACCCGGATTCAATCCCTGGGTCAAGAAGATCTCCTGGAGAAGGAAATGGCAACCCACTCCAGTATTCTCACCTGGAGAATTCCATGGACAGAGGAACCTGGTGGTCTACAGCCCATAGTGTCACAAAGAATCGGACACGACTGAGTGGCTAACACTTTCACTTTCACTAGAAGCTGGAAAAGCAACAAAATGGATTCACCCCCTAAAGCTTCAGAAAGTAATACAGCCTTGGAAATAACTTTGATGAGAACAGTAAGAAGCATTTCAGGCTTCTGACCTCTAGAACTGTAAAATAATAAATTTATTTTGCTTTTAGCCACCAAGATTGTAATAATGTGTAACAGCAGCCATAGAAAACTAATGCACTCCTTTATTAGGAGACCATGATGCTATTTCTATTCCTATGTAGTCATGTTAACTTTAACCGTCTATCCACAGTCCTCAAAATGTCTGAATATTTATCTGTTTTCAGTTTATGGATGCTTTTGTAAAGGTTGTATCTCGCTTTGTAAAAGAATAAGTTGGATCAATATAATATTCACTTTCTGTGCTGCTATGGCATTGTATGATCCTTTCTTCTGAGGAGTTGGACCTCTCTTTAGTCACCAAGTTCTCAGTTTGAAAACTGTGCTAAATTAAAAAAAAAAAGGGACAAGTTATTGTGTTTTTAATTGAGTCAGGTGCATGCCACTTCCTGAACTATACATGCTTGATGTCTTCCTATAGATGAAGCACTAGCTTTGTTGAATATGCATCATTCTGGCCCTAGGCTTGAAATATTTTTTTAATCATCTTCAATACTCATTGCAGGTCAGCTACCCCTGGATGCCAATCAGATGCTGCTACTCATTAAAATGACTTGACTAATCTTACTTCTGATTAATAATCACCACCTTCTGACCTCTATGATTTTAGAGATCTATTTTCTCATTGTTACCGGGGACTCCGAGTCTGCAACCACATCTCCTCCCTTCAGCCCTCACTTATCGAGAAGACCCTCTAATGAGTTTGTCAATGATGGTGGCGCCCCTCTCAGTTGTGTTCACTAATCATTATGGTAAATGTGCTGGCCTCTAGGTCCTCCTACAGAATACAAACAGAGAATGGATTTCTGATCTCATACAGCATTCCACTTTCTTTGGTTACTTCTTCCACTTCTCCCATAGTAATTTTGGCATATCACCTCAGTGTGGATCATCACTTTTTTCAAGTTTTCAAAGTATATTTTCACTGGCTCCTGAGATTTTGCCAATACAAGTTCTGTATCATGGGGGAGGACTTTCAAACTGTTAAACTCTGCTTTATTCAACTTTATATTCTGTCATCTTCCCTTGTGCTGACCATCCCAGAATCCAGTTCCATGTATACTCTGTTAGAAATGGTCAATACGTGTTGACTAGATTCTGTGACCCCTTCATGGCATAGTTACTTCCCTCCTTGACTGATCCAGCATTTCCAGGACAAGTATATTTTTGATATCACCTTAGTTAATGGCTTAATGGCTGGAAATAGAGGTGAAGGCAAGGGTGACATATCCTGTCTTGTAAGGCAGATGTTTCTGCATTATTTTCCAGCAAGAAAGGTACATTCACTTTTCCAAGAAACAGTGGACTACATTTTAAAGCTAAGAAGGTACAAGAAATTCTGAGCTTCAATAATTACAAGGGCACAAACATGTTGTTCCCAACCTAAGTTTCAGAATCATGTGTCACCTTAGGAACTTGACATTGTCATATCTGACCTGCTTTATGTGCTCTTTCAACCTTCTTCTAAACCCTCTTAACCCTGTATTTTCCCCTGGGCTTGATCCTTACCTTTTTTCTGTCCTAGGAATATAGGAATATTCCTTTATTAGCTGCCAAAGGAAGCCTCATGGATGTCTCTTTTTGATTCCAGATTTTGATTAAACACTCCAAGCCTTCCACTGTTTTCCTTCAATGCCTTGATATCTCCCTGCTAAGCCATCTGCTTCTTTAATTTTTGTAGTGAACACTTCTCAAAATTGCAGAAACATCTGAGACATCACACCCATCATGTACTCTTCACTTCTACCCACACAATTTACCAATAGTGAAAACCTTCCAGTTGCCCTGTAACAGTTTTGTGGTAGTACTGTAGAATGTGTGGGGCTATACTGTTGTCTAGCTTCAGCTGGTGATGAGGTTTTCATCAGTGCCAGTCTGCTTTCAGACTCTCCAGTTCCAAGGCCACATTTCAAGGTCTCCTTCCAAGGACCACGCCTGGTCTCTTAAGTTTGGTTCCCTGGGAAACAGATTCTGAGATTCTGAGTTGCTTGAAGATCCAGTTAGTTGAATGCACTCTGAACAATTACCTGCAGGAAAGAGAAACAGGGGGACATACGATTGGGAAGAGGGATAATTTTTCACTGTGATGCAATTTTTACAACAGGATCTTCAGCTTGCTGATAACATGGAGAGCTCTGAGTTTTGTCTCTTGGAGACCTCCCAGTTGAGCCACTATGGCTTGTCCTTCATATTCCCAGTCATAAGTGTATGCCACCCTCGGGAGGTTTTGTAACATTGGGTGAGGGAGCTTCCATAGATTAGGAAACAGCAACAACGCTTGTGTCTATGGTGTCAGGAGCCAATAATTCAGACAGATGGGCCATGAATGTTTCTATTTTGGAAGATCTGAAGTGTGCCCAGCACAGCATTCTGGTACAAATCATGCTTTTCCCTGATTCTAGTAACAGATGCAAACCATATTTTTATTGTCAATTTACTATATTAGTTTCTGAGAGTAATGATTGATGGTGGTGGTGGTTTAGTCATTAAGCCCTGTCCAGCTCTTTCAACCTTATGAGTTGTAGCCCAGCAGGCTCCTCTGTTCATGGGATTTCCCAGGCAAGAATACTGGAGTGGGTTGCCATTTCTTTCTCCAGGGGATCTTCCTGACCCTAGGATCGAACCTGGGTTTCCTGCACTGCAGGTGAATTCTTTACTAACTGAGCCACCAGGGAAGCCCAGTGATCGATATGTCTGTGCAATTCAATAACATTTTCTATGTCTGCTCAGTCAGTTTGAGATCTATTAAAAATCCTCTGCAGTTTGTCCTCATTCTACATTTTTATCCCTATCATTCATTATTACTCTTAGAGTAAGCATTATTCTCCAACCAAACTAGGCTGTGTCCAATTTTCCCCTCACTGTCTCCAAGCATCTGTTTATACTGCAGTTAGCTCTCTGGAGTAATCTCATTTCCTATGTTTATATATGTTTAAGACATCTAACTATAGTTTACAGCTGAGGCACTGACAATGTATCTTACTTCTGAACAATAAAAACTTGAATTATGAAGCCATTGAGATGATCAATTACAAAGAGAGAGATAAACTCAAACAGGTACAATATTTTTGAAATAAAAACAATAGATCATAATTCATTGGGAGATGCTGAGTGTTTCAGTGACTAATTCCATCTAATAGGAAAGAAGATGATAGATTAAACCAAGTGGAATATATTTGGTCAGTTTATTTTCCAGGCTGTATAAATGATAGTGGTAGTATGGGTTTAGGATTTGGGATATTTAATTATACTTACGGGTCTTCTCAGGTGGCTCAGTGGCAAAAACAAAACAAAAACAAAAACAAAAAAACTCGCCTGTCAATGCAGGAGACATGAGTTCAATCCTTGGGTGGGAAAGATGCCTGGAGAAGGAAATGGAAACCCACTCCAGTATTCTTGCCTGGAGAATTCCATGGACATTAGAACCTGGCAGGCTACCATCCATGGGGTCACAAAGAGTCAGCCACCACTTAACAAATAAGCATAGACACAGTTACATTTTGAGAGATAGTAACCACATATAGTGCAATGAGGATAAATAGAAACCCTGCTAGATATTTTAACAAAGTGAATTTTATACCAGGATTTGTAAACCCAGAACTGGAGACATGGAAGCATACACAGAGACTACTTAGGTAACCCAGAAATGTTAACTGTACAGAACAGCGAACTGCTGATCCTATTTGCGATGCCAATTGTCTTGCTGTTTACACTGTGCGCACTGTTCACTGAACCCAGGGTAGGCAAGGTCTGAGCTAAGTCTGCGAGGAGACTGGAGGAGCCTTTGGAACTGCTGGCACGTTTTTTCTCTCCTGGCTGACGCAGCAGCCCCAGCAGTAGACACACTATATTCTCTCCTCTCATGGCTGACCCAAGGGACACAGCCCTGATGCAGCATTAATGCCTCGGTTTCTTTAGATGGAGCTCAGGTATGGGTACTGCACACAGCAGCTGGTGACCAAGCAGGTACCTCGTGGTGTGCATGCGCAGTGCTATAAACAAGCTCAGCTCTTACATAGTCATTATTTACAAAACATGGAGCGAGAGAGCCTGAACATGGCATCTTGGATAATTTGCTTTCTCCCCAGAAGCCTCTGGGGGCATCCCTGATAGCTCAGATGGTAAAGAATCCACCTGCAATGCAGGAGACCCTGGTTTGATTCCTGGGTCAGGAAGATCTGCTGGAGAAGGGATGGGCTATCTACTCCAGTATTCTTGGGCTTCCCTTGTGATTCAGCTGGTAAAGAATCTGCCCGCAGTGCGGGAGATCTGGGTTTGACCCCTCGGTTGGGAAGATCCCCTGGAGAAGGGAAAGGCTACTCACTTCAATATTCTGGCCTGGAGAATTCCAGGGACTGTGTAGTCCATGGGATCGCAAAGAGTCTGACACGACTGAGTGACTTTCACTTTCACTTTCCACAAGCCTCTATCCCTAGGACTAAAGAAGCAAAAGGATGTTTGATATTATCAAAATCTAGAGGCTCAGTAGAGGTTTCTCCTGAAAGTTAGACCCAAAAGTTAGATCCAGATGTCCCAGAAAGCAAACAAAATTCACTTGCTTCTCAGACAGTGGAGCTGGTTTGCAGAGTACTGTAGGTGAAGTGCCTTGGCTATGTTGCCTCTGACCATAACATCAGGAACACAAGTCAGATGTCATTCTTCTCCCCCTGCCTCCCAGTGTCTCTCTGTGCCACCTATTAGTAAACACTGGCCAGAAGTCAGCTGGGAAAGAGAATGATAAATCTGCAGAGTCACAGCCTCAGTGTCACAAATCAGAGTATAGAGAGTAATACTTGGATCAAAGCCACAAGGAAAGTGAAGTAGCTCAGTCGCGTCTGACTCTTTGAGATCCCATGAACTGTAGCCTACCAGGCTCCTCCATTCATGGAATTTTCCAAGCAAGAGTACAAGAATGGGTTGTCATTTCCTTCTCCAGAGGATCTTCCTGACCCAGGGATTGAACCCAAGTCTTCCCCGTTGCAGGCAGATGCTTTACCGTCGAAGGCAGTTCCTAATTGGTCCAGGGTTGCAGATCAGGTCTGGTAAAGGACACACACGTGCTATCTCACAGTCAAGACAGAGTTCAAATGGACACGGTTATTAGTTTTGGCGTCTTCTGAATTGTAAACCTCAGGAATAAACTGTTTGAACTTCTGTTCCCTCATAAGGCTATTCTCTTAAATTCCACTTCATGTCTGGCTTTTCTAATTTCAGTATCGATCACTTTATGAACTAGCTTTGCAATAAAATAAAGTATAGCTTCCTGATTCCCAAGAGACTAATTTATTTTAGTGTCTCTACTCCCTTTTCAAGGTATGTATAGCCACCATGAGCGCATTGCATTCTTGACCTCACTGTACTCTTTACCTACTAGGAATCTGTACAATAGGTTTTTTTTACTACTTGAGCATGCATTGTTCAACAGCCATAAAGGTTAATGTCCATTATATATTCCACTTTAATTTTTTCAAAATACAAGATTTGTATGAATTTTCACAACTCTTATTTTATGAAAAAAAAAAAAATTTGCCCATGGAGAAACATTTTAAATAGAGTACATGTTTATGCCGAAAATAATTCCACCCACACGTATTTAAACCTTTCATCACAGAATGCATCAAACCTTTAAAGCTGCATATTCTACAGAAGTAGTGTTTTATTAATAACAAGTTCACAAGGATGAACAACAAATACATTTCCAAAAATGTACCACATGTTGGTACAGATTATAATGTTTGAAAAGGTGAAATTGCCTTCAGAAATATTTCTTGAGTTAAACAATTGTAAAGAACTGTTTTTCTTACTAAAATCCTAAGAATTTTCTTTTCTTTTTGACTTACTGACCACATTTCACAGCTCTTTAGTATGAGTCCTAAAGGCTTAATGGATTTGTTTAATTTTAATCATATATGCATGAAATTGCAGCAAATACAAATAGCCTTTATATATGCACTTCATTTGGAAATAGCATCTTCCCAATTAGCAAGACAAAAGGAAACTTAGAACAGACATGACAATTAACATTTTTCTTGTAGTGTTTTGTCTATATAGAAATTTATAAAATTTTAATTTTATGATGTAAATTTTTTTATAATCTGAATTTTTCATATACCATAGCCAAGACTGCAACATGACATGTTTGCTCAATTCTAGAAGATTTTTCCTTAATCACTGTATATCCTGATGTATGTGTATGTGCTCTGTCACTCAGTCATGTCTGACTCTTTGCAACCCCATGGACTGTAGCCCACCAGCCTCCTCTGTTCAAGGGATTTCCCAGGCAAGAATACCTGAGTGGGTTGCCATTCCCTTCTCCAGGGGATCTTCCAGACCCAGGGATTGAACCCAAGCCTCCTGCATTGCAGGCAGATTCTTTACCATCTGAGCCACCAGGGAAGCTGAGGCTGTGGGTCCTTGTGACTGTTAAGTCCCTGTTCTCTCTGTTCAGTGGCAGGTGCTGCACATTCAGCTCTTCCCATAATCTGAGAGCAAGAATCCCTCCCTTACCAATGTGGTGAATAGGAGATGATTAGAATGCACAGATTTTTGGGAGACTTTTATCACATATAAGCACACATACTCTCTAGAGGGCAAGTGTAGCCCCGTCAGTAAGGATTCAGTGGAAATCAGCCGATTGCCTTACTCCCAAAGAAAGTAGGAGAAGCTAAGTTTTTGTTCCTACAGATGAAAGAGTCCTAACCTTTACATCCAAATCCATGAAGATGCAAAAGTGTTTTCTCTTACTACTTTTACTGGCAATTTGCTGCCTGGAACTTGGCAGGCGTATTGGGCCAGAGACCATTGCAAGCCAGTTTGCCTGGAGGAATTATTATTGCTTAAAATCCACCAACAATCAGATCTGAGCATCTATGAATAGCTCAGGCCAATGAGAGCACATTAATGTGTAGTTCATGTCCAGCATAGAAAAGCAGATGTGCAGAAATGGACCGCCCTTAGAGAAATACAAATGACAAAAAAGATAGATAACTTCAGTACAAACAACAAGAGCGACAACCACGATAATGAGAGTACTTCATGAAAGTCCACTTCAGCACAAGAAAGGATCAAAAATTTTCATATTTTCATATAACAAATATTATAAGGTTCAGATTTTTTAAATAACATATTTATGCATGAATAACTGAATCATATTGCTATACATCTGAAACTGATATAACATTGTGAATCAACTATATTTTAATAAATAAATAATAATGTTGAAGCATTTTAGTGGATGAATAGAAAAAAATGGATAGTGTGTGTTCATTGCTCAGTCATGTCCTGCTCTTTGCAACCCCATGGAATGTACCTCTGTCCATGGAATTCTCCAGGCAAGAATACTGGAGTGGGTTGCCATTCCCTTCTTCAGAGGTTCTGTCTGATCTAGGAATCAGACTGGTGTCTTCTGCATTACAAGCAGATTATTTACTGCCTGAAAAACAGGGGAACCTTCCTAAAGGAAGGATCCAATCCAATGTGCTATGCACAGTCATGCCCAACTTTTTGAGACCCATATGGACTGTAACCTGCCAGGCTCCTCTGTTCATGGGATTATCCAGGCAAGAATGCTGGAGTGGATTGTCATTCTCTTCTCCAAGGGGTCTTCCCAACTCAGGGATAGAACCGAGTTCTTCTGAATTGAAGGCAGATTCTTTACCATATGAGCAACTCAATGATAAAATCATAGTGGCTAATCTCAACAATCAAATGAAAGATATATCTCAAAATTCAAAGCAAAATATCCAGAATTGGAAATCAAAAGAAGAAACAAGAAACAAAATGAAGAAACAAGAATGTGAGGGTCTTACTAACTAGGGGCATTGCTCACACAATTACAAGAGAGCCATTTATACAGCAAAATCCCCAGACTTCTGTTTTGTGGTGTTTCCAGATCCAGGAAAATTCTCCTGTAAGCAGTGAGTTCAGAAAATCAGAACAGCAGAGGAACCAAGGAAGGGAGATGGTAGTAGAAATTTTCTCTGTTACGAAAGAATCAGCAGATGAAAAAGGCTCACAGAAGTTTCTGGAAGCTTAGTAAGAAAGGACAGATCTAGGCATGCCCTGCTCTAGCTACAGAATGCCAAGGACAAGGAAAGTGTCACAGGCTCAGGCAGAACAATAGACATGAAAACAGTATCTACTTCACAGAGAGTGGAGAGCTGACCCTTACTGAGCTGGACTGATCGGACAGATTAGTGGCCAGGGACCATTTTGAATAATAGCCTTTTTATATTATAGAAAGCAGAGAGCTGACCCAAATCAATGCCCTTGCTACCTGGTCAGGGACAATATGACAGCTGGCCAGCAGAGGCATTGACCTCTAATTCCTCATTCAGGGCTGTGCTGCAACTGAGAGAAAACTTTGGCTAGGACTGCGTTTTCACTAAGCCACAGCCGAGACCATAGGACATTACTTAAAAAAAAAAATAATTTTCATATATCAATCTTTTATTTCTCTAAGGAAAAAAATGTAATTGTGTCAGAATAGAATGGACTGATTTTTTTTTTTCTTAATTTAGTGAAATGAAATTTGTAAATGTTTTGGCATCAAAAGTAATAAACCTCTTAGTTCATCTTGTGTTGACAAGTGTGTGTCAGATCTCAGACTATTTTGATGGGTTGGAGGCTTTTGAGGAGGTGGTCAGTGCAAAGCAGGTGTTCTAAAGAAATGAAAGGGGAGACTAAAAATTATATAATTTGGTGTCTATTCCCCCTTTTGAGTGAGTATGTTAAGTAGTTTGAATAGGAAACAGGAGTCCAAAATGGTGGTGGCTAAAAGACAAGGAAGGGAAAAAAGCCTGCGAAAATAGAACAAAAGAAGGTCAAAGGAAGGTCCGAGGACCTGAGTGAGGACCTCAGGTAGAACAAACAGCACTCCTGGCTAGCCCAATTTACATAGGGCAGGCCCAGGGGGAGGAAGAAAACATATAAAAAGAGGAGCCAAAGCGCGCGCGCTCTCTCTCTCCCCCGTGTGCTGGCAAGCTCCCTACTCTTTTCTCTTATCTCTTTGAGTCAGCATGCCATCACACCTCGAGGATGGATTCTCTTGCTGTTTTCTAAATAAAATAGAGCTGCAACACTGATTTGTCTAAGAGCTATAACAAGGTCTATCTAAGACCCAAGAGCTGTGACGCGTCAAGGGCTTTAATGTCCTCACTCCAAATCTCTGTTGTGATGAGACAGAACCGAGGAGCATGCACTCACCTGACAAGTATGACATCCACATAACCTAGAAAGTTTTAGAACAGATAAGAAGTAGGCAGAGGAATGTATGCTCTTTCTATACATCTGAATTTTATCTACCTGAATCTGTTGAATACATTTAACTTTTTGTCGCTATAGTTTGATGAAGATGTAACTTGTTCTAGAATTTTTCTAGAATTCTAGTTCTGAGAGGTTTATGCTCTTTAATTGTTGTAATAGCAGTTGTATAATACAATGCTGGTTGGCAAGTTCCCTTCTGATGTTTATTTTTGGCAATGCAAAATGTTCTTGTTTGGGAAGTTTTCAAAGAGAGAAACAATGTCTAGTGTGAGTTTTAGTAGATGAATTTTATTTGGGATATAAATATTTACTTGCACATTTTTTTTTTTTCTATTTCAGATGTTGTGACTCAGTTCTTTCCCCATTTTAGGTCTCTGAATGTTAGAGAAAACTTTGGAGAAACAGGCATCTGAGGGCTTCTAGTGAGAAAAATCTGCAAAAGCATGATTAGTCTTATTAGTATGCAGATATACCTAATAAAAGAACAATACAATGCTATTTTTCATTCAGTAGCTTGTCAAATATTGTTTTAAATAAGAAGATTTGGCTTTGGAAAAGTGGATGTTTGTACACTGCTACAGTTTTACAGGATAGCTTGGTAAAATATTTCTGGATAGTTATTTAACAAAACTTAGTACTAATTTGTGACTGAGCTATTCCAATTATATGAATTAATCTTTAGGCAATCCATCAATCATATCAATACCAGATTATAGAGAATTCTTACTGAGATTTGTTTTGTAATACCCTCAAAAGAAAAATAATCCAAATGTCTTACAATATGCTAATAATAACACATTTTCACATATTCAGTTTTGCAATGCAATTAAGAATAAAAATGATGATTTCAAATGTGTTCTTACATTTATTGACACACAAAGATGAGCATTACTTATTATTACATATAAATGATGATTTTAGTATAAAATGCAAATACATTTCACATACGGTTTTACATAAATGATACATATGTATAATTTATATACACATTTTCATACAGTTCATGCAGTAATAACCTCTATTACCATGTTTTTCTCTACTATTAAAATTTATCAAAATATTAACATACTCTTTTTCTACAAGAAATTTATTTTTTTCCAGCTTTGTTGGGGTGTAATTGCAAGTAAAATTTTACACATTTAGGGGGTACAATGTAATAGTCTGATATGTATGTATGTATATATATATATATATATATATAGTGAATTAACAAACTCACTTATTATTTCTTAAACTCATAGTATTTTAAAAATGTATTCCATAAACATTTATGATCCCAGTTTATGAAACTCCAGTACTTTGACCACCTCATGCAAAAAGTTGACTCATTGGAAAAGACCTTGATGCTGGGAGGGATTGGGGGCAGGAGGAGAAGGGGACGACAGAGGATGAGATGGCTGGATGGCATCACTGACTCGATGGATGTGAGTCTGAGTGAACTCCGGGAGTTGGTGAGGGACAGGGAGGCCTGGCGTGCTGTGATTCATGGGGTCACAAAGAGTAGGACATGACTGAGGGACTGATCTGATCTGATCTTATGTGCCAAACACATATGGTAGTGAGAAAATTGGACAAAACATCTGTCCTCATAAAGTTTATATTTTAGTAGAAGGAAACAGGTGGGATGATTTGGGAGAATGGCATTGAAACATGTATATCATATATGAAATGAATCGCCAGTCCAAGTTTGATGCACGATACTGGATGCTTGGGGCTGGTGCACTGGGACGACCCAGAGGGATGGTATGGGGAGGAAAGAGGGAGGGGGTTTTGGGATGGGGAACACGTGTATACCTGCAGATTGATGTTGATGTATGGCAAAACCAATACAATGTTGTAAAGTAATTAACCTCCAATTAAAATAAATAAATTTATATTAAAAAAAGAAATATTTGTGACAAATAATCAAAGTCAGTGTTAGTTTAAAACTTATTGATCTGTATTTAAAGGAAATGTTAAAAAAATTAACAGCAAATAATCTAAACAAGCAGGAAAATACAGCTAATGCTACTAAAATGATTCCAGGACACATGGTTAATATGACATAGAAAGCAAACGTGTTAGTCACTTAGTCGTGTCTGATTCTTTGCAATCCCATGGACGGCTCCTCTGTCCATGGGATTCTCCAGGCAAGAATACTGGAGAGGATTGCCATTTCCTTCTCCAGGGTATCTTCCTGACCCAGAGATTGAATGCGGAGTGCTGTCACTAATGAGGAACAGGGTATGGAGTAAACAAATATAACTGTACGAGAACTATGGATGCTGAGAGTGGGATGAAATGAGAGCAAGAACCACAGTCTGCTAAGAATTTTAGCACATTTTACTGTATACCTAAGTTTAACAAGATTTTGACTTTCAAATACCATAAGCCACACAGACAGAAATCATAGATAAAAGATTTCACATAGCCAGCAGATTTTACCTTGAAGGGCAGAGTCTATGTATAAATTAAGGTGCAGCAAGCAAAAATTAGTTTATTTTTTTATTTACAACTTTTATTATTAATAGAAAAAAATCCAGTATCTTGAAGGTTTATTCAGAAAAGAAGCTGAATGTCTCCTATTTCAGATGATTCTAGAGGACTCTCTAAGGTCTAAATCCTTTCCAAAATTGATTTATATTACACCCTATATGTGCTCAGCCGTGTCCAACTCTGCAACTCCATGGAGTGTAGCTCACGAGGTTCTTCTGTCCATGGAATCTTCTAGGCAAGAATACTAGAGTGGGTTGCCATTTACTACTCCAGAGGATATTCCCCACTCAGGGATCAAACTCAGATGTCTGACATCTCTGCGATGGCAAGAAGATTCTTTACCACTGTACCACCTGGGAAGCCATATTATACCCTGTGCTGCTGCTAAGTCACTTCAGTCGTGTCCGACTCTGTGTGACCCCGTAGACGGCAGCCCACCAGGCTCCCCCGTCCCTGAGATTCTCCAGGCAGGAACACTGGAGTGGGTTGCCATTTCCTTCTCCAATGCATGAAAGTGAAAAGTAAAGTGAAGTCGCCCAGTTGTGTCCGACTCTTAGCGACCCCATGGACTGCAGCCCACCAGACTCCTCCATCCATGGGATTTTCCAGGCAGGAGTACTGGAGTGGGATGCCATTGCCTACTCCAATATTATACCCTATAGTCCAAGCAAAACAAACATCACTAAAATCCCACTTCTTGAACTGTATTTGGAAATTTGGTTTCAATCTCCAGATGTTTGGAATGGAGTATTTCTGGTGGCACAAAAACAAAGACAAAAACTGCTTTTGGTTGTTCTAGCTGGATCCTAATGTCTGCTAAGAACTTGCTTGATATTTTACATGCATGAACTTATATGCAGTTAAGGAAAAAAATCACTTCTAGGGGTAGATACCACAGTGTACATGTCTCCACACAATGCAGACATACTATATTTAATAATGCCTGTGTGAAGTTTTCCTCTTGTATGATTATAACATTCATTTATTAAATTTTATATTAAAAAGATGGAGAGTTTCAATCTTCTAAGACCTGGAAATTCCTGTTTCAGGAAAAATAATTTAAATGTATATTATTCCTATGGTTAAAGATCTCAACCAGGCCGAAGTGTTGAAATAGGGAATTATGTAGAGTATTTTTTTGTGTGTGTGTAATAAAGTTTTATTAAAGTATAAAGGAGATAGAGAAAGCTTCTGACATAGGCATCAGAAGGGGGCAGAAGGGTAATTAAAAACAAAGTCTCCTACCAAGTCAGAAAAACCTCTGCAAAGGGAGAAGAAAAATAAAAGTTTCATTATTAAATAAGCTTTAAATCAGGATTTGATGTGAAATCACAGGCAATCCTCCAAAGAGACTGAGAAGTCAGAAAGGAATCTTGCCGTTTTATACAGCCAAGCAGACACAAGCCGTTAAACACAGATTCACAAATGAATGATGGCTAATCCTCCAGTGAAAGGAAATAACAGCACCACTTGTCACGTGGTGTATCCCCAGTTCACCTGGTAATTAGGATGACCATTTGTATCAACTAATTGGCTTTTTCCAAAGGGAAAATAAACTTCTCATATCTTTATGCCAGAATTTAAAGACAGGCACCCACCCAAATTAGCCTCCTACTTTACCAAAGAAACTGGGAGATAGGGGCACCCTTTTTCTTGATGATAACATTTCAAAGAGATGGTTCCTCGGCCCTTGAAGAAACACTGGTAGGTTGTAAAACTAAGAGGTTTGTTTAGCTGGCAAAAATGTTTAAATACATCTCAGAGAACCAGAGGAAGAGCTTAAAATTGCAAGTTTTCCAAGGTAAATGTTCAAAGAAAATGATATCTATTTCTTTTTCTTTCTATCAGAAAGAATAGTTCTTTTTTTTTGTTTGTTTGCTTGTTTGTTTTTAAATACTGTATTTACCTTTGCAGTGTGCATACACTCGTGTGAGCTAAGTCACTACAGTCGTGTCCAACTCTTTGCAACGCTATGGACTGCAGCCCACCAGGCTCCTCTGTCCATGGGATTCTCCAGGCAAGAAAACTGGAGTGGATTGCCATTTCCTCCTTCAGGAGAAGGGAAATGCTTTCCTTTCTCTCCTTCCTGGAGATGGGAAAGACCATGGGGTTGCAAAGAGTCTGACATGACCAAGCGACTTTCACTGCTCCAGAGAATCTTCCTGACCCAAGGATCGAACCCACATCTCTTCTGTCTCCTGCATTGGCAGGTGGGTTCTCTACCACTAGCACAACTTGGGAAACCCTCCAGTGTCCATATCTTTATATTATGTATACAGTAATGAGCATATCACTTTAATAAACATAAGGTGAGAAATTTAATGCATTCTTATCATAAGCAAGTGTATTTCTTGTCAACAATCATAAGGAAAGAAATTAATTGAGGAAATACTGATTCTGACAGGAAAGATTATAGCTGATAGGAAATATTTATATTGAAGTCAATAATTACAACTTCTTTTATAAGAATTGCATCTTCAATCAGCATTCAAGCAAGAACATCGATGTTTGGCCATCTTTAGTTTTTTTTTGTATAAATATCATATCAAAATAGAAGCATTTTTATGACTTTTATGTTTTAATAAAAAATAGTACCAAAAATCAGATGCCATAGATAATTTAATTGGGAAACTGAATTGTGTTGACAAGAAGTATGAGAGTAGATACTAATGCATGTGATAATAATTTTTGAAATTGTTCCTTGCAAAAGATAATCATAAATTAGAAGCAGGCAAGGGAAAACCTTGAACTGATTGCAATTTAGGCTTATAATGGTAGTAAGTGTTTCCCAGTAATCTCATAAAGAGTAATGTAGATATTCTTTATTGAAATTGGATTCCCTGTCTTCACATTCACTGAACAAATTTGAAATCAAACAGACATACAAAACACTAAAGGTGGTACTTTTTTCCTTTGGATTTTAAGGTGGAAACGATTGTTCCTTTGCCTTGGAACTTTACACAGAACATACCTCACGGTAAGCAATCTAATAAGTGACATTTTGGGGCTCATGTTTTGCTTCACAATTTTAAAAGGAGTGACATTTAGGAAGCAATTTTTCATGAGCTAACCAAATTGGATACAGAACAAGCATGAAGCAGTTCAATTATAAAGCACTCACTGCCTCACTGAAGCAGCAAGAAAGTGGAAAGGGAACCGTAGAACACTGATTTTACATTCATTTTATATAATTTTGAGGTCACTTTTGTGATCTTACATTATTCATTTATCAGCATCAAAATTTTGAAAGCAGCAGATGTTTATAAAATTTACAGTGTTTATAAAATAAGACAAATGCATATCATATAAATTCTATAATAGTTCCTGGTTTAGAATAAGTGCTCCAGCAATGGTAGATATTTTGTTACCATTTAGGTTTCCACATCACATTGCAGCTTCAAAAAGATTCTGGAAATGTGCACAGTAACATTCATCCCTGAAAGAAAATTTTATAGTTTAAAGTCTGAAGTGCATAAGCCAAAAAGAGTTGAATACATCCAACATATTTTTGAAAAATTTTAATCTAATTAATATTTTGTTAAACTATATAATAAAGTATATAAAGTAACAAAAAGGAAAATAGAAGTCTGCCTATAGTAATCTGCACCACACATTATAACAAGAGAAAACCTGAATGTGGGAAAAAGAACAGTAAAAATAAAAAAAAAAAAGATAAACTGAAGAATAAAATTTAGTGTGAAAAATGCATTATTGTTTAGTCACTAAGCTTTGTCTGACTGTTTTGCCACTCTATGGATTGTAACCTGCCAGGCTTCTCTGTCCAAGGGATTTTTCAGGCAATACCATTTGCTTTAGCAAGAGTAGCATATTCAGCTTTAAGTTTTCTGGTAAAATGCAAACAAAAATGCATATTTAAAAATGTGTTAATTTACTTAAAATAGCAACAAGGGAAATGCATATATATATATATGTATATATATGTTATATATACATATATTTTTTTTCCCATTTTTGAGATCTAAAAGAAGTTTCTTAATTAAGTCTTTAAAATGGAAATTGTTTTAGATCAAGAAAAAGCATGCTATTGCCTTTATTATCAGTAAATGATTTTATTCAGTAAGGTACCTCCTTTGTGAAATAAAATGAAATCACTTATATCAAGGGGTTTTTTAATGGATAATTTTAAATGGATCCAAGAGGCCATCAGAACTGAAAGTGAAAGTCATTCAGTCCTGTCTGACTCTTTGCGACCCCATGGACTATACAGTCCATGGAATTCTCAAAGCCAGAATATTGGAGTGGGTAGCCTTTCCCTACTTCAGGGAATCTTCCCAACCGTGGGATCAAATCCAGGTCGCCTGCCTTTCAGGCAGATTCTTCACCAGTTGAACTGCCATTAAAGAGGTATGAAAGCATGTCTTCACCTGGTGGAAACATGAACTTTTGAACTAGTCCAAACCACAAATATTCGAAGAACTCTGAAAGAACACTTGCAAATTGTCAGAGCAGTGGACTTTTCCTTCCTCACTCAATCCTGGTGAGTCATGACTAGCTTCTGCCCACAAACTCCAATTAAAATTTTTGTACTGAAAATCTCCCTGCTTTGTCTTTAAAAGCCCCTGACTTTTGGTCCTTATTGGGACACTGTTTAGGTTGGCATTCAAATCTGTATAACCTTAATTGCAATTATTTGATCCCAAGTTAATGCTTTCTGCTTTATTATTGCCTCCTAGGTTTATTTAGGATAATTCATTTTAAAAATATTCTCTTTTGAAGTTAATATATACTACCAAAGCAAAGAACAATAATTCTCTAATGAACTAAAATAGAGGTTTACATATCCCAGTTTTTGTATATATATGTGTGTGTTTATGTGTGTGTGTTCATGGGGTTCTCAAGGTCAGTAGGTGCCCAATATGCTACTGGAGATCAGTGGAGAAATAACTCCAGAAAGAATGAAGGGATGGAGCCAAAGCAAAAAGAATACCCAGCTGTGGATGTGACTGGTGATAGAGGCAAGGTCCAGTGCTATAAAGAGCAATATTGCATAGGAACCTGGAATGTCAGGTCCATGAATCAAGGCAAATTGCAAGTGGTCAAACAAGAGATGGCAAGAGTGAATGTCGACATTCTAGGAATCAGGGAACTGAAATGGACTGGAATGGGTGAATTTAACTCATATGACCATTATATCTACTACTGCGGGCAGGAATCCCTCAGAAGAAATGGAGTGGCCATCATGGTCAACAAAAGACTCTGAAATGCAGTACTTGGATGCAATCACAAAAATGACAGAATGAACTCTGTTTGTTTCCAAGGCAAACCATTCAATATCACAGTAATCCAAGTTTATGCCCCAACCAGTAATGCTGAAGAAGCTGAAGTTGAACGGTTCCATGAAGACCTACAAGACCTTTTAGAACTAACACGCAAAAAAGATGTCCTTTTCATTATAGGTGACTGGAATGCAAAAGTAGGAAGTCAAGAAACACCTAGAGTAACAGGCAAATTTGGCAATGGAATAGGGAATGAAGCAGGGCAAAGACTAATAGAGTTTTGCCAAGAAACTGCACTGGTCATAACAAACACCCTCTTCCAACAACACAAGAGCAGACTCTATACATGGACATCACCAGATGGTCAACACCGAAATCAGATTGATTATATTCTTTGCAGCCAAAGATGGAGACGCTCTATACAGTCAACAAAAACAAGACCAGGAGCTGACTGTGGCTCAGACCATGAACTCCTTATTACCAAATTCAGAATTAAATTGAAGACAGTAGGGAAAACCACTAGACCATTCAGGTATGACCTAAATCAAATCCCTTATGATTATACAGTGGAAGTGAGAAATAGATTTAAGGGCCTAGATCTGATAGATAGAGTGCCTGATGAACTATGGAATGAGGTTCGTGACACTGTACAGGAGACAGGGATCAAGACCATCCCCATGGAAAAGAAATGCAAAAAAGCAAAGTGGCTGTCTGGGGAGGCCTTACAAATAGCTGTGAAAAGAAGAGAAGTGAAAGGCAGAGGAGAAAAGGAAAAATATAAGCATCTGAATGCAGAGTTCCAAAGAATAGCAAGAAGAGATAAGAAAACCTTCCTCAGTGATCAATGCAAAGAAATAGAGGAAAACAACAGAATGGGAAAGACTAGAGATCTCTTCAAGAAAATCAGAAATACCAAAGGAACATTTCATGCAAAGATGGGCTCGATAAAGGACAGAAATGCTATGGACCTAACAGAAGCAGAAGATATTAAGAAGAGATGGCATGAATACACAGAAGAACTGTACAAAAAAGATCTTCATGACCCAGATAATCATGATGGTGTGATGACTGACCTAGAGCCAGACATCCTGGAATGTGAAGTCAAGTGGGCCTTAGAAAGCATCACTACGAACAAAGCTAGTGGAGGTGATGCAATTCCACTTGAGCTATTCCAAACCCTGAAAGATGATGCTGTGAAAGTGCTGCACTCAATATGCCAGCAAATTTGGAAAACTCAGCAGTAGCCACAGGACTGGAAAAGGTCAGTTTTCATTCCAATCCCAAAGAAAGGCAATGCCAAAGAATGCTCAAACTACCAAACAATTGCACTCATCTCACACGCTAGTAAAGTAATGCTTAAAATTCTCTAAGCCAGGCTTCAGCAATATGTGAACCGTGAACTTCCTGATGTTCAAGCTGGTTTTAGAAAAGGCAGAGGAACCAGCATTCAAATTGCCAACATCCGCTGGATCATGGAAAAAGCAAGAGAGTTCCAGAAAAACATCTATTTCTGCTTTATTGACTATGCCAAAGCCTTTGACTGTGTGGATCACAATAAACTGTGGAAAATTCTGAAAGCGATGGGAATACCAGACCACCTGATCTGCCTCTTGAGAAATTTGTATGCAGGTCAGGAAGCAACAGTTAGAACTGGACATGGAACAACAGACTGGTTCCAAATAGGAAAAGGAATACGTCAAGGCTGTATATTGTCACCCTGCTTATTTAACTTATATGCAGAGTACATCATGAGAAATGCTGGACTGGAAGAAACATAAGCTGGAATCAAGATTGCTGGGAGAAATATCAATAACCTCAGATATGCAGATGACACCACCCTTATGGCAGAAAGTGAAGAGGAACTAAAAAGCCTCTTGATGAAGGTGAAAGTGGAGAGTGAAAAAGTTGGCTTAAAGCTCAACATTCAGAAAACGAAGGTCATGTCATCTGGTCCCATCACTTCATGGTAAATAGATGGGGAAACAGTGGAAACAGTGTCAGACTTTATTTTTTGGGGCTCCAAAATCACTGCAGATGGTGACTGCGGCCATGAAATTAAAAGACACTTACTCCTTGGAAGGAAAGTTATGACCAACCTAGATAGCATATTCAAAAGCAGAGACATTACTTTGCCAACAAAGGTTCGTCTAGTCAAGGCTATGGTTTTTCCAGTGGTCATGTATGGATGTGAGAGTTGGACTGTGAAGAAGGCTGAGCACGGAAGAATTGATGCTTTTGAACTGTGGTGTTAGAGAAGACTCTTGAGAGTCCCTTGGACTGCAAGGAGATCCAACCAGTCCATTTTGAAGGAGATCAGCCCTGGGATTACTTTGGAAGGAATGATGCTAAAGCTGAAACTCCAGTACTTTGGCCACCTCATGCAAAGAGTTGACTCATTGGAAAAGACTGTGATGCTGGGAGGGATTGGGGGCAGGAGGAGAAGGAGACGACAGAGGATGAGATGGCTGGATGGCATCACTGACTCGATGGACATGAGTCTCAGTGAACTCCGGGAGTTGGTGAGGGACAGGGAGGCCTGGCGTGCTGCGATTCATGGGGTCGCAAAGAGTTGGACAGGACTGAGCGACTGATCTGATCTGATGTGTGTGTGTGTAGTTTCCATATATATGGGTTTCCCGGATTGCTCAGCAGGTAAAGAATCTGTCTGTAATGCAGGAGACATGGTTTGAAACTTGTGTCAGGAAAATGGGTCCCCTGGAGGAGGAAATGGCAAGCCACTCCATTATTTTTGCTAGGATAATGCTACCGACAGAAGAGCCCCATGGGTTACACAGATTGCCTAGATGTCTAAGTGGTTGTTCGAAATCATTGAAAGGATACTGACTTTCATTGCCTAAAATGGTTTAATTATTTGAATTATATAGAAAGAGCTTTCAGTTTAATTTTTTTTCTTATCAAGAACTTTTTTGTAATTTATTTTAATCTAATTTTGTAAGTTACACTTTGAAAAGTTGTATTTTTGAATTTGAATTAATTTCATGTAGGCTAGAGTCATACATTTTGTTATTTAACAGTTATTAAAAAAGCTGTCAGCGATATAGATTTTTATCAAGAATCTAGTTTGAGGAAAGCTGTACAAAAATACATGTATTCAAGGACTAAATTCACTTATGATGTTAACATGGATGCATTTTACATATATGCTTATGATGTTTTTGAAAGTTTGCCTAGTCTGAATGGAATGGAAACAATACGAATGCTTTCATAAGTTAGCAAAAAATTCGAGAGAAGATTCTGAAGGTCTTTTAAAATAAGAAACATGCTCCTTTGTCCAAAATGCTTCAGAGATGGTTCTTTAGTTTATTTTTAGAATTATGCCTCTAGAATTCCATTTAGAAGGACTCTCACTCAAATACAGATAAGAAAAGGAGCCTAAAGGGAAGATATAAGTGACTCACTGACATAAATAGCCTGGAGAATAGTTAGCTGAATCATACATAATAAACTTGAGTGAATAAAAAAAGCTAATAGGGGAAATATTGAATTATATTAATATAAATGTCTGTTTCCAGTCTATATGTGTTTATAATACATGGGTGAAATAATGCATTGAAATAATAGGAAGAATTAATGGCAATAATTTGGAAAAAGAAAGAGCTTATTATACAATGTTTTCCAGGGAGAATAACAATTATTACATACAGTAATTGATTAATTTTATACATATGCACACAAATGAACCATATACAGACACATTTCAAAGATTAATTCTAAGATTCTCCTTCTTGGACTCTTCTAAAATAGTGAAACGTTCCTCTAGTTTTCAACTTTCAATCCTGTAATTTACTTTTATTTACTACTAAGAATTGAAATGGTTAATATATGAGTCAGTGTTATCTTAAATTATCTTTCAATTTTGCTACAATAGCTACAGTCTTTTAATCTTCCACATATTCTTCCATTCTATTTTGCTTTCTGAACAGGAAAAACCTGTTCACAACGCATATATTTGAGTTCTATCCATTATGTCTTGACAATGAACATTATCTTCCACAAAATAGTGTTATTTATTTCATTCCAATGAGCATTTTATTAAGTGAAAGTATTTAATGATAAAATCAAGTGCTTTGAGATTTCCATTGATCATATGCTGCTGACTTATTTCCATGAACAATTCATATTACTTCCACTGACAAACTGGCAATGTCCCAATTCATCCAGACTCAACTGCACTCTGAATACCAATCTAAGAAGCAACTGTGTCAATTCTAATAATAAATAGATTGTTTTCAAAGAACTCAGGGATATTTTTTTGAAAAATTGTTACTTTTTATCACAAAGACTTTTCAAACTTGTTTCATGAAAATGATAGTAAAATGTGAATATCTTGTAATAGTGGGAAAAAAATGGGTGTCATAACTTTTGAAAGATAAAGCGTTTCAAATTTAAGGGATTTAGGACTTGGGAAATAGATAAAATGATCCTGGCCTTAGGGAACTCATTAATTCTACATAGGTTTGGTATCATATGTCCTTAAGAACTTATTTGAAATCTCATAACTTAAGATCTTCCTTTATTATTTGAATAATATATCATTTGATGAACATTAATCCTGGATTCTCAAAACTGTTTGCCAATATGTCCCCAAACTGACCAGTATCAGAAAATTAAGGATAAAATAGAGTTGCATTAAATGGCATTTGTATAGCTAATTTGGTGAGAAATTGATGGGAATTGAAGGAAATAACAAATTTCAAAATATTTTATAAAAGCCCATTTTAGGTCATCATAATATTAATATAAAAATACCTCCTATTAACACAGATAACTTTTAAATAATTGAATATTATAATTCCTTATATGTTTTGTGAGAAGACACATGTTTACAAAATTATATAATTAAAATGCTATGGAAAAATTAATATTTAGAACATTTCAAGTCTTTGAATATGTACAAAATAATGGAATGATATGAAATATTTATTGGTAATGTTACAACATATAAGTCTGACTCAATAATTTTCTTTCAAATCTCAGATTTATCTATGTAACTTGATGGTTACCAGAAAATTTGTGGCTAATAGTTGTAAAACTGCCCTCTTTTATAACATATGACAGTAAACTGTTTACTTGACTTATTTTGCTTTTATCAACAACCAGCTGTTTTTCTTTCTTTCTCACCTAAACCTACTTTGTTATCCCACCAACATAACATTATTTTGTCAAAAGTTATTCTCTTTGCACTTTTGCTTTCTAATGACTATCTAGAGATCAGAATAACCTTATTTAATTGGAAATCAAATCACATCCTATCTGTCTAAAATTCTTCCAATGACTTCTGTTTCTTTAAAATGACCTTCAGAAAATTAAGATATTCCTATCAGTCTTCAGTACTCTAATTTCACTTAATTACATTCTTTTCACTTTAATTATATTTAAGCAACATTTTTTTCTTTCAGTTCCTTGACTATAGAAAGCACAGTCCTACCTCAGAACCTTTGTACTTACTGACTGAGCTGTGAGGTTTTTTCCCTTGAATCTTTGAATAACTTGATATTTGACTTCTAGTCATGTGGTGGCTATCTGAATTCCTCACAGAAATGCCAATTTGCTATATTTTAGCTTTAATAAGATGATCTTTCCCACCTCTGCTGATTTATTCCATTCACTTGTTTTTTTTAATCAGAAATTGTCTTTATTATTATTTTTTTAACATGGCTTTAAATTTTATTTTATTTTTAACTTTACAATATTGTATTGGTTTCGCCATATATCGAAATGAATTCACCACAGGTATACATGTGTTCTCCATCTTGAACTCTCACTTGTTTAATTTTATTTATAGAATTTAAATGGAAATCTTTATATTTACATGTTTAATTGGTTTTTAATTGCTTCCTCTGCTAGCACATAAAGCAAGTATGTGAGAAGTGATCTGATTGTATTGTTTGCCATGCCATTCCCAATATTTAGAATATCACACATGAAAGATACTCAATAACTTTTTTTTAAATAAATGGATGGATCAAAAGCAAATAACAATTTTTTGTGTGTGGGAAAAAAAGGTACACTGAAAAATCTAATGTAAATTTCCAGCCTCTTTTGATGTTTCTTTCTATGTTTTTTCCTTGTCTTTTCTATTTCTTTGCTGATTCTAGACCAGTTTTTATAGTTTTCACCTATTTTAAGAATATAAAAATAAATTCATTATAGTGACAATGTTTTAAATGTTTAAACTAAGTTTAAGCTTTGTGGGATATTACTAATATATTGATTTGGGCAAAAATAATTCTAAAAGTCAAGTAGAATATAACTGATTTAAATATCTAGGATTTTTAAAGAACAAATTAAACTTATTTTATGTAAATAATATTATAAGAGAATACTTGGTAAGGAAGAAAAAAGAACAAAGCAAAACACCAGAATTGAGTGTATCATAATTTATACATGATGGAAACATGAGGAAAACAGAAACAGAAATAAGCAAAATTGACTGAATTTTATTTAAAAAATGAGGACTGGAATTTACAAGCTTGAAATGGTTCAGCTACTAAACACCAATATCAGATGTTACACCATGGGGATTAAGGAAGCTGCAGGGAAGGGGCTGGAGGATGTGTTTAACCCACAGACTCCTTGAAGGTGTTATAAGCCAGCCAAGGTAAAACAGACAAACAAAATAAATTTTAAAAAATCAATAACAACTAAGCAGTTATGAGAGAAAAAAAATTAGGGACGAAAGATAATGGAAAAAAAAAATCCAAAATGGGAAGGAACATGTAGATAAATCTTTGTTCATAGATCATGAGATACTTAGAAAATTCACATATATGGTCAAAAGATTTCAATAAGGATGTCAAGATAATTCAATGGAGAAAGGACAGTCTCTTCAACATAAAGTTCTGGGAAAACAGGATATTCACATACAAAAGAATGAAGTTGGACTTGTACTAAGCACAATATGAAAAAGTTGACTCATAATGGATGGAAGGTTTAAAGTTAAGAGATAAGAACTATAAAACATTTAGCATAGAACATAAGGCAAAAGATTCACTACATTGATTTCACAATGATTTCTTGGATATGACAACAAAGACAGAGATGACAAAAGAGAAAATGGACAAATTTAGCTTCATAAAAATTAAAAAAAAGAAAAGCTTTTGTGCATTATGTAGAGTCTTCAGAATGTGAGAAAATATTTGTATACCATGTAACTGATAAGGGACTATATCCAGAATGTACAAACCACATTTAAAACTCAACAACAAGAAAATAATCTGACTCTAGAATGAGCAAATAACTTGAATAAGCATTTCATTAAAGATGTTTGCATTATCAATAGACACATGTAGAGATATTAGAAAAACCCATTAAAAACTGTGAAGAAATACTACCTGAAACCTGCTAAACAGTTACTATAAAATAACAACAGCAGAAAATAACAAGTATTGATGAGAATCAAGAAAAATTTGAAACCTTATAGACTCTTCCCAGAAATTTAAGGTGATATAGGAGAAGGCAATGGCACCCCACTCCAGTACTCTTGCCTGGAAAGTCCCATGGACTGAGGACCCAGGTAGGCTGCAGTCCATGGGATCCCTAAGAGTCGGACACGACTGAGCGACTTCCCTTTCACTTCTCACTTTCATGCATTGGAGAAGGAAATGGCAACCCAGTCCAGTGTTCTTGCCTGGAGAATCCCAGGGACAGGAAGCCTGGTGGGCTGCCGTCTATGGGGTCACACAGAGTCGGACACGACTGAAGCGACTTAGCAGCAGCAGCAGCAGATGCTGTGAAAAACACTATGGCATGGAAGCTCCTCAGTTCAGTTCAGTTCAGTTAATCAGTCGCGTGCTACTCTTTGTGCCCCATGGACTGCAGCATGCCAGGCTTCCCTGTCCGTCACCAACTCCCAGAGTTTACTCAAACTCATGTTCATTGAGCTGATAATGCCATCCAACCACTTCATCCTCTGTCATCCCCTTCTCCAGCCTTCAATCTTTCCTAGTATAAGAGTCTTTTCCAATGAGTCATTTTTTTGCCTCAGGTGGCCAAAGTATTGGAGTTTCAGCTTCAGCATCAGTCCTTCCAATGAATATTGAGGACTGATTTCCTTTAGGGTGGACTGGTTGTATCTCCTTGCTGTCCAAAGGACTCTCAAGAGTCTCTCCAATACCACAGTTCAAAAGCATCAATTCTTGGTGCTCAGTTTTCTTTATGTCCAACTCTTATATCCATACATGACTACTGGAAAAATCATAGCTTTGACTAGACATATATTTGTTGGCAAAGTAATGTCTCTGCTTTTTAATATGTCTAGGTTTGTCATAGCTTTTCTTCCAAGGAGCAAGCGTCTTTTAATTTCATGGCTGCAGTCACCATCTGCAGTGATTCTGGAGCCTCCCCCAAAATAAAGTCTTTCACTGTTTCCACATCTATTTTCCATGAAATGATGGGACCAGATATCATGATTTTAGTTTTCTGAATGTTGAGTTTTAAGTCAACTTTTTCACTCTCCTCTTCACTTTCTGCCATGACGGTGGTGTCATCTGCATATCTGAGGTTACTGATATTTCTCCCAGCAATCTTGATTCCAGCTTGTGCTTCTTCCAGCCCAGCGTTTCTCATGATGTACTCTTCATATAAGTTAAATAAGCAGGGTGACAATATACAGCCTTGACGTACTCCTTTTCCTATTTGGAACCAGTCTGTTGTTCCGTGTCCAGTTCTAACTGCTGTTTCCTGACCTGCATACAGATTTCTCAAGAGGCAGGTCAGGTGGTCTGGTATTCCCATCTCTTTCAGAAGTTTCCACAGTTTGTTGTGATCCACACAGTCAAAGGCTTTGGCATAGTCAATAAAGCAGAAATAGATGTTTTTTTCTGGAACTCTCTTGCTTTTTCCATGATCCAGCGGATGTTTGCAATTTGATCTCTGGTTCCTCTGCCTTTTCTAAAACCAGCTTGAACATCTGGAAGTTCACAGTTCACGTATTAATAAAATTGATAATTTAAATGTATTAGACAAATTCTTCCAAAAACCTCAGCTCAACAAAAATTAGTGACTTGAAAAGCTATACATATAAATTTAATTATTATTTGTAATAAGTTTTCCTTAAAGAAAACTCTATGTCCTGAAAGTTTAACTGATTAATTTTACTAAACATTTAAGAAAGAAAAATATTCTTTATGAATTCCTTCAGAAAATGAGAAAAAGTACTTCTTAACTCATTTTATTAGGCCAGTGTTACCCTATACCAAAACAAATAAATAAACAAAAAATTGTGAGAATAAAGCACAACAGAAATCTACAACCAACATCCTATGTATTATAGATATAAATGCAAATGTTTTTAATAAAATATTAGCAAATTGAATTGAGCAACATAGTAATAGGATAATGCAGTATCAAAATCTTACCAAGTTTTATTTTTAGAAATTGAGAAACTAGTTCTAAGATGCAATTGGAAAAGCAAAGTGTCTTCCTTGGGGGATCAGTTACTTAGGCATTGGACACCCATGTGACCGATTTTAGTTAGTCTGTCTCCTGGTTACTTTTACCTAATCAGTTGTCCCTATTCCATTTTTTGTCAATTATTCAAGTAATATTTTCTAATTATTTTCCTTCATTAGAGGATAAAGTCTAAAATCAAATACAGTCTTTTCTCTTTAATTCTCTTTATTTTCCTTAAATTCAAAATAGTCTATTAGTCTTCTTGGTCTTGTTTGAGATTAACTTTTAAAAATAATAAACCCATCTTCTTTTTGCATTAAATGTGTCTCATTTTGTGTTTGTTCATAAATTCTACTTATTTTCTTCAGGTTTTCTATCCTCAAACAAAATGCTTCATACATATCATTATGTCATTCTCGGGGTAAGACATTCAGAAGCAATAATGTTTATCTGTTCTTTTGCTGACATTCATTTTGGTCATCTGGTGAAGGTATCTTTCACTGGTGGCTCAGAGGGTAAAGTGTCTGCCTACAATGCAGGAGACCTGGAAATGGCAACCCACTCCAGTATTCTTACCTGGAAAATCCCATGAACGGAGAAGCCTGGTAGGCTTCAGTCCATGGGGTCGCAAAGAGTCAGGCACGACTGAGCAACTTCACTTTCACTTTCAAGGTATCTTTAACTTCTCCATTGTTAGACTGTGATTTCTCCTTGTGTCTGGTTGGTTTTTCTTCCTTGATTTTTGTCTCATTGTAGTAAAGAATTGAAATCTAAATGATGGACCAGTACAGCTCAAGCTGCTGCAGCTAAGTCACTTCAGTCGTGTCCGACTCTGTGCGACCCCATAGACGGCAGCCCACCAGGCTCCCCTGTCCCTGGGATACTCCAGGCAAGAACACTGGAGTGGGTTGCCATTTCCTTCTCCAATGCATGAAAGTGAAAAGTGAAAGTGAAGTCGCAGGCATGATTTATTAAGCAGGAAGCAGACAATACACTCTCGAGATGTGAGAGTGGACCAGCCCCTGTAGGAGTGGAGAGATCTGTTATGCCTTCCCACTTTATACTTTTTCTCTTTTTCTCTTGGCAGTTCCTAGGGCTTAATTGGCTACTTTCCCTATAAGTAGAGCTTGTACCCTGGGCTAATCAGAGAAGGGAATGTAAATAGGACATATGCCCGAAGCTAATCAGGGAAAGGGACATGTCAGGTGTACTTTCCTGAGGAAGGGTCTCACTCTGGGCCTGCAGTCTCTCTTTTCGCAGGCTTTTTCCTTTCCTCCGTTTGCCCTCCATGTGGTTCTTCGGCCACCACTTCCTGTAACCACCATTTTGCACCACATATCCCTATTCTAACCTAAATCTTGCAACTGTAAAACAATCTGTATGGAGAAAATAAGTCCACCCCTCCACTGCCATGAGATTTTTGCCTTTATCAAGACCAGGGTAGTGATCCTGCTCAGTCCTGTCTCACTCTTTGTCACCCCATGGATTCTAGCCTTCCAGGCTCTTTTGTCCATGGGATTTTTGAGGCACGAATATCAGAGTGGGTTCCCATTTCTTCCTTCAAGGGATCTTCCTGACCCAGGGATTGAACCTGTGTCTCCTGCATTGCAGGTGGATTCCTTACTCCTGAGCAATTGGGGAAGCCTCGATAATGTAGGTTTGACTTTCAGTTTGTAACTAAGTTGAACCCTATGGGACCTTCCCATGAGAGACCCCTCTTCCATCCTCTGGTATAGCTCCATTTTCAAGGACCTAGGTAATGTTATCTGATGCACATTTCCTGACTTGTTTTATAGATGCTAAAACTGCCGCCAAATGGAAGAAATTAACTAGGTGATGACCGTGAGCATGTAGACTCCAGACCTATTGGAGTCTAAGGGTTGATAATGTTAACTCCTGTGACACTGGGTGGATGGCATTACTGACTCAATGGACATGAGTTTGAGTAAACTCTGGGAGTTGGTGATGGACAGGGAGGCCTGGCATGCTGCAGTCCATGGGGGTCACAAAGAGTCGGACACGACTAAGGGACTGAACTGAACTGAACTGTAACATTGACCTATTATCTCACCATTAACCAATCAGAGAATTGTGCACAAGCTGGTCATATACCTTGGGACTTCCTTCCCTCACCTGGCTCTTACAAATGCTTTGCTGAAACTCATCATGGGAATTTCGGTTTTATGAGCACTAGCTGTCCAGGACTCCTTGTATGGCACTTTACAATAGTTGCTGAATTCTCCTTCACCACAACCTGGTGTCCGTAGGTTGGCTTTACTGTGCACATGGGCCAGTGAGTGGACCCAAGTGTTGGTTTAGTAACAGGCTCACCAAAATTTGAATGGACTGAAGAAAAGAGTAAGATATAACAGTAAAATAAGAATGCAGCCCTAGAAGACAAAATGTATGGATTTCATTTTTAGCTCCACACTTAAGAGCAGTGTATCTTTCTATATAAAATATGTGTAATAGCTACTTCAAGTGAATAAGATTTTTATAAGGATTAAGTCAGTCAAAAATGCAAAGCAACTAGCTCACTGATTGATAAAAAGTTCTCATTAACTTTTAGCACCAGCTAGGAATATTATTTCTGTTGTAATTATTATAAAATCCCTATTGTTCCTAAATATTAAAATAATTTAGATTCCCTTTGTGTTTCTCATTTTTTTCCAGACAGTAATTGAAATGTTTAGGTAAATCAAAGCAAGAAACCACAGAGCCTTTTTCTGTAATAAGAAGTTTGGAGATAATATGTAATTTACCAGGACTAGGTAATTGCAAGGAAGAAAAATTACAGAAGATACAGTAATATTAATGGGTTAAGTTGAATTTTTTAAGATCATGGTTCTTTTTTTATTCACTCTATTAAAAAAAGTGTTGAATTTTGGTGCTAGATAACACAATCAGACAATTTCCCCTGGGTATGCTCTCCATGAACTCTTAATCTTCCAATGCAGAGAAACCTTAATTAAAAAGGAGCCTATTAGCAGTGTACAATGTATTTAATGAGTGGGCCCCTGACATCTCAATATGAAATGGGGCAATTGCATTTAAATAGAGGAAAGATGGTTATAGGAACTTCTGGAGTTCACTAAAAGTTCTGAAAATATAAAGGTCTTGTCTGTTAACATTAAATTTTTGATACACACCAGCTAAATGTGGCTCAGCTGGTAAAGAATCCGCCTGTGATGCAGGAGACCTGGGTTCAGTCCTTGGGTTGGGAAGATCCCCTGGAGAAGGGAAATGCTACCCACTCCAGTGTTCTGGCCTAGAGAATTCCATGGACTGTATAGTCTATGGGGTCTCAAAGAGTCGAACACAACTGAGCGATTTCCATTTCACTTCACTTCACTTCTTTTAAACGGCCAGTGAGAGGTCTTCTTAGTTCATCATTCAAAGCAATATTTCAAATTAGTAGAATTAAATTTAGCTCTGTAACATATTATAAGCTCCTTTTACTATTTATTCAAATGTGTTTAAACTTTCCCTTTGACGTCCTGCCATTTTAAAGAGGAAAATATTATTACATAATTTTTTGATACTGTTTCTAGTCTTTCCCATGTAATCTGCACACACCAAGCCAGAATTCATTTCTCATAATTGCTCTTGTAGACTACATATGCAAAAATAGCCCTATAGGACTAGTGAATGATTTATTATTGGAAATATTACATATTGATACTTGCATATGATTTTTTTTTATCATCTTTCACTGGCTTTTGAAAACATGTGTGAAGTTTCATGCAGAATCACCAAACACAATATGCCATTTTGAGCACTCAATAAAGATGGATTGGATATGAATATGTTTAGATCACTTTTTCTCCATCTATGTAAAACTGCTATAAATAAAAAGAAAATTCAGCAGAAAGGGAGAAAAATGATGGGTAGACTCTAGATCAAGTTGGTAACTAACTGAAATGAGCAGTTTTATGAGGAATAAAAGAAGGTCAGAAGATTAATTGACAGATTCATTAAGTCATTAAATGGTTTTCTCAGTTTCATTTTAGTCTATCAAATAAACATGAAGTTGAAACTATATAAATAAATATGACAAAAATTATATTGAAAATCATTATGCCATAAATATTGTATGAATTTAATGGTTTTTACTTCATCTATAAATTATTAAATATTTCCATTTCCAGAAAAGTTAAAACATGAGAACTGTGTGCTTCCACCAGTCTTTATCAAATCTAACTGAACCACGTTTATATCATTAAAAAAAAATGCTGTTGAAGGGTCATAGCTATATACCTCTTTCAAATTACATCCCTTCCATTATACTGAAATAAATAAATAATTTAATGCAATTTACTGTATTGTTCATTATATTTACCATAAGGCTGTTCTAGCCCTGGGATCTAATTTTTCCACAGTGCCTTTTGTTTCTTTTGCCATATAATGTGCTTGTGTGATTCTGAGGAAAAAAAAAATAAAGCTATAGGTGTATATGTCTCTTTCTCACCTTGAACATATTCATTTCATAAACATGGAAAATAAAATAATATTTTCCTGTCAGGCTGTTATACTATTTTAAAATTTATATAACATTTATTTTAGGTGAGATGTAAGTTACAAATAAATTTGTATATATTTAAAGTGTAACACCATGATGATTTGACATATGTATACTTTGTGAAGTGAGTAGCACAATCAGGTTAATTAACAAATTCATTATCTCATGTGATTACTTCTTTTCAAAAAAAATTTTTTTTTGTAATGATGAGAAAACTTGAGTTTTACTCTCAGAAAAGTTCAACTACACAGCATGATATTATTAAGTATAGTCATTAGGCTGAACATTGGATTCCCAAAATGCATTCATCTTATAACTTGAAATCTTTGACCAGCCTTTCCCATCTCCCCATCTTCTACCCTCACTCTGAACCCCTGGTAAACACTACTGATATTCTGTTGTCCATTTCTATGACTTCAACTTATCTTTTTTTATTTTAGATTGATAGAAACTTAGAACATATATGTCAGCATTGGATGTTCATGCATCTATCTTGCTTTACAATATTATTTTTATGTTTAATTACATTCCTACCTTTCTTTCTCTCCTATTTAATTGACTGTATAGATAAAATACATTTTAGTGAATTTAATTGGAATTGTAATAAGCTTGGGGTATTCCTAGTTGTGTTACAACAGACTGATTCAATTATTTATCTTGTATTCTTGGTCCCTGAAAGCACTAATTGTATTACAACTGGTAAGGAGTAAGAAAATGTACATTAAAGTACAATGGGAAACTTTGGTACACAGTGGGAAATATTTCTTAAATATCCCCTCAGATTAATTTCACAGACTTCTGGATATATTTAAAAGAAGGAAATATAATAACAGCTGTGAAGTACTTTAAAATTTGTTTGTTTCTTTAAGATGAATATCATCATATACCTTATTTTTTGTCATATATCTTCAACAAGGTAGTAGATTAGTTTACATAGAGAGTTCTGAATTTGTATACAATTTCAGCATCTACCCAGCAATCCCACTGCTGGGCATACACACCGAGGAAACCAGAATTGAAAGAGACACGTGTACCCCAATGTTCATTGCAGCACTGTTTATAATAGCCAGGACATGGAAGCAATCTAGATGCCCATCAGCAGATGAATGGATAAGAAAGCTGTGGTACATATACACAATGGAGTATTACTCAGCCATTAAGAAGAATACATTTGAATCAGTTCTAATGAGGTGGATGAAACTGGAGCCTATTATACAGAGTGAAGTAAGCCAGAAAGAAAAACACCAATACAGTATACTAATGCATATATATGGAGTTTAGAAAGATGGTAACGACAACCCTGTATGCGAGACAGCAAAAGATACACAGCTGTATAGAATAGTCTTTGGACGCTGTGGGAGAGAGGCGGGAGGGGATGATTTGGGAGAATGTCATTGAAACATGTATAATATCATATAAGAAACGAATCGCCAGTCCAGGTTCGAAGCAGGATACAGGAAGCTTGGGGCTGGTGCACTGGGATGAGCCAGAAGGATGGGGAGGGAGGTGGGAGGGGAGTTCAGGATGGGGAACTCATGTACACCTGCGGCGGATGCATGTTGATGTATGGCAAAACCAATACAATATTGTAAAGTAAAAAAAATAAATAAATAAATAAATGTAAAAAAAAAGAATTAATTTTGAAATAAATCACTAACATCCAATTATTTTCCAGGCTTAACCATTCTTTGTCTTAGCCCTTTCGAGTGATTCTAGGGAGCCATGTTTTTACCATGAAACTCTATTTGCCCAGTTGTAACTGACTGGATAAGAGATAGACACTGACAAAAAAAACATATGTCTTATAGAAGACTCCAAACCAAGCAAAACCAACAACAAAAACCTCTTTTTTTGGATACTTGCAATTGTATCAGTCTTTGCTAATTCCTTAAGTTAGGGATGTTTGACCCCAAGATGAGCGACATATGTCTTCTACTATGTGCCCAGCAAAGTGGAAAAAGCTGGTGCCATGGAGAAAAGAAAAATGAAACTAAAAGGCAGAGGACGATCATAAATGAAAAGTCAGAAGGTGAAAATGAGGAAAAGATGCTCTATGACTTGAAGGCTGCTTTTATTTTTATTCTCAGCCTGAAGAATCTTGCTTGTAATATATGTCCTTGTGTTTTTCAGAAGGAAATGCTTTTATTAAGTCAGCCTGATTGTTTCATTTATTGTATCCAAATGATCTTCCACTGAGACACTCACCATTCATTTTCTCAGTATTATCAGGGGTAAATAATGTCCCTTTATTTTAGTTAATACAAACAAAATGAGATATTTGTGTTTAAGTCACTGACGGGAACCTAGGAGCTGGAGTGTCATCTTTGGATTTTCCATAATGGTACATGGCTATTCAATAAAACAAAGCTCTCATGTAAATGTCCGTTTATGCTTCCTGAATAAGATTATCAGCTTTAATAAAATCTTTTCATGAATGCCTTAATCTTAACAGTATTATTAATATCTTGTTTGAAAAATGATTACTGGTGCGATAAAGTTGAAAAACAGAACCTTTGGAACTCAGAGCATGTGGCTTTAAGATTCTGGTTCTGCCACATTAGCTTGTGATCTTAGGAAAGTTACTTAGAGTTATTTTAAATGGAAATATGATTGTGGTTACCTTATTAAAATGTTATGAAAGGTAAAATAATTTATAAACTTAAAATCCTTGAAGCTTTGATTCTTAATATACAAGCTCTTTTTTAATTGTTTTGTCATTGCTTTCAATAGCATATCTGTTAGAAAAATATGTTTAAAAAAGTATAAAGATAGCAATTTACTGGGAAATGAATACTATGTGGATAATGGATTTTGTTGTATGCTAAAATCACAGAGAAGCAGTCAGCAAACATTTCAAAGAAACATTTGTATCCAAGCAACTGGAGAGAATACATATGTTTGGTTAGTTGCTCAGTTATATCTGAATCTTTGCAGCTCTATGGATTGTAGACTGCCAGGCTTCTCTGTCCATGGGGATTCTCCAAGCAAGAATACTGGAGTGGGTTGCCATGGGGATACAGGGGATCTTCCCAACCCAGGGATTGAACCCAGGTCGCCCGCATTGCAGGCAGATTCTTTACCGACTAAGCCACCAGGGAAGCCCATATGAATACATGGTACTTCATAATTGTAGCTTCCTGCATGGACAGAGGAGCCTGGTGGGCTGCAGTCCATGGGGTTGCAGAGTCGGACACGACTGAGCGACTTCATTTTCACTTTCATGCATTGGAGAAGGAAATGGCAACCCACTCCAGTGTTCTTGCCTGGAGAATCCCAGGGACGGGGGAGCCTGGTGGGCTTCTGTCTATGGGGTCGCACAGAGTCGGACACGATTGAAGCGACTTTGCAGCAGCAGCAGCAGCAACAGCAGCAGTTTTTCAAGTTCCTTGGAAACTTTGGATTCTTTACCGACTAAGCCACCAGGGAAACCCCATATGAATATATAGTATTTCATAATTGTAGCTTCCTGCAGTCTTTCACCGAGAAGGCAATGGCACCCCCACTCCAGTACTCTTGCCTGGAAAATGCCATGGAGGATGGAGCCTGGTAGGCTGCAGTCCATGGGGTCGCTAGAGTCGGACACGACTGAGCGAATTCACTTTCACGCATTGGAGAAGGAAATGGCAACCCACTCCGGTGTTCTTGCTGGGAAAACCCAGGGACGGGGAAGCCTGGTGGGCTGCCGTCTATGGGGTTGCACAGAGTCAGACATGACTGAAGCGACTTAGCAGCAGCAGCAGCAGCAGCAGTCTTTCAAGTTCCTTGGAAACCTTTTGACCAGGGGACTTTAATAACATAACCATGACCTGCATTCAGTTGGTCTTGCAAGGTCAGAGAGTAGTTTGGTTAGGGGCTTGTACAGTTGAATACTACTTAATGCTAAGTGTAAAACACTATTCCAGACCTTTATTTTTCTATAGATTTATAAACTTTCTTTCACTAACTTTTCTTCATGAGTAGTTAAAAATATATGAATTCCACTCCTTGCTAATTTCTTGATAATCTTACACTACTGCCTTTGAATAATATAACTACACTGTTGCCCCTAATTCTTAAAGACTTAACCTTAAAGACTGTACTTGGTTTTGAATCCTGGAGTGTAATTGGAGCAGCCTGCAGGCTGCTTTGACTTTAAGAAGTTTTACCATTTCTCTTCTAAATATCTTTTGCTATATGTTGTTCATATAATCAGCAATGTGTGAAATTTAGGTGTCTGACTCTAGTCCCTACAGGGGCCTCCTTTAATTTGGTGTTTGTCCTCATTCTTAAATTCAGCCATCATAGAAACCCATGCTTTGATTATTATGACAAACCACTGGGAGAATTGAATTACCTGTAGTGCCTTCCATTCACTTTTTCATTCATGATTGGTCAGTTCCAGCTGCTAATACTCAGCCAATAGCAATATCGACTCATGTAAAATGCTTCTTTTCTTCCCCCCGCACAATGTTTTTTCTGCTTATCACCTTATTTTTTAATGTGCCATGAATCTTAAACTTCTGGTTTATTTTACTATGTTATTATATTTATTATTTTATTTCAGTTTAAGGTAAGTGAGACATTTTGAAATTGTGGAATCATGGTATATATTCTACAATCTGCTAATTACTAGTAATAGGATTTTTAGCCAATGACTTGAGTTTTTTGACTCAAGCTGTCTTTATTTTCAAAGTGAATTTGAAGGTATATAAAAAAATAAACTTTAAAAAAACACGTACTGTAACATTCTCTGTAGTCCTTTCGAACTTATTAAACACCTCTGTTTATGTGGGTCTTCGCCTGATAGCGTGACCCAGACTTTCACTCCTGAGTTGTCTGAGCCATTAGCAATCCTGCCCAAATGCGATTATTGTAGTTTTCCGTTAGCTTTACTCACAGGATATGCTGCTGCTGCTTCTAAGTTGCTTCAGTCGTGTCTGACTCTGTGCGACCCCATGGATGGCAGCCCACCAGGCTCCCCCATCCCTGGGATTATCCAGGCAAGAACACTGGAGTGGATTGCCATTTCCTTATCCAATGCATGAAAGGGAAAAGTGAAAGTGAAGTTGATCAGTCGTGTCCTACTCTAGCGACCCCATGGACGGCAGCCCACCAGGCTCCTCCGTCCATGGGATTTTCCAGGCAAGAGCACAGGATATGAGATGTCCTATTTTCCAAACTCTTCTTTACTTACACTGTGCCTCCAGGGAAGCTGGATTTACTCCTGGTATTCACTCCAGCCAGTAGTGTAACACTCATCTTTGTTCCTTTAGAAGCATGAGGAGTCCAAGTGGCCAGGGTGCTGTCTTACTTTCAAGTTCAGTGTAATAACTGTTGTATATACTAGTGAAAGCAAATGTTTTGTTAGTGAATCAAGAGTAACAGGTGGTGGCACTTACACAGGTGAAGTAATAATAGTATCCTGTCCATCCATTTCAGTTTTAGGGAAACCATGCTCAACTTGCCAGTGTCATGGGTCTCTGAGTTAGGCTATTCTGATTACTGCTTTGGCTCCACTATTCATTTTGGTAGCCACACCCACCTTATCTTTGGTACTTGAGTGACATTACTTGAGTCTTACAACCCTGAGTTTCCATTACTCCCATTGCATTAAGGGATTCAATTTGATGGTAGAATTTCCCCTGTAAATATTTGACCTAGTGAGAATAACAACCATGAAACCTTTTAAGAATACTGGGTCTTCCCTGAGACTTTTTTTTTTAAATATATAGTCATGGTTTAATTATGTTGTGTCCTCTGAGACTTCCCAGGATGGGTGAGGAAATCCTACATGGAAAATGCTCTCTAATATTCCAATTTCCCTAAACTTTGAGATGCCTTTCTCTACAGTATGCAAGACATGTGAGCATTTCAACTTCTTTTAGTTATAGGCTATCTTTGGGTCCATGTTTCTGGCAATCAATTAAACATCTGAATCTATGCTTAATGGGCTCATCCAATAATCTTGGACTGATTCAACTAAATATTCTTATTACCATGATACCACATCATTAATATCCATTACCACATGTATTTCTCTTATGTCTATACAAGAAAAAAAGGTTAGAAAAACCATGCAGTTTTTGTGCAATACACAGGAAACACTTCATAAGTTATACTTTGTACCTCACTTTTTGGAGCCTGCCAGAACTTGAGTCTTTATATGTCAAAAGGCAAAGAGGGATAGTAGGGTTAGGCCCTGAAGATAATCAGCAGGGCTCTGAAAGGAAAATACTTCAGGGGAAGCCATTACAAATGCTTTAGGCAAAGGTGGGCTTAACCTCTTCAGGTAAGAAGACTATGTCTACTGGCTAAGAAGGCCAATCAGAATTTAAAGATTCAATGTCCCCAGTTTCACTGGAACCTGACCATATGCACCCACTTCAAATTTCAGGTTCACATTCCTTCCAACGACCTAACTTTGATAGAACACATTCTGTAAAGTTGAGAATTAATTTGTGCAGTAATTCAGTCACTCACAGGATGAGACTCTGGCTTGTTTTTCTTTGTTACAGAAGTCACCTTGATCCCATTAACAACAAGAGAAAATACATTATTTCAGGGAAGTAATAGAAGCTTTTAATCATTTATGCCTGATTTGAGTTGAGAATTTAAGCTCTAAGCTCATCATTTTCTTTCCCTCCATTCTATAGCACAGTTAGGAATAATCAGCCAATCCTATGATTACTCCTCAACCTGACTAAAATGTTCTAAGGTGATAAATACATGGTCACCCAGAACCTCACTTCTTACTGATATTTGGTTAGGCATATCCACATGGCAATATTTTGTGTATCTCGATTGCCACATCATGACATGTGCTACTAGTGACCTCTTCAACATTGGCAATAAAATCTTTAGTTTCTCTGAATCCAATCTCTAAGATTAGAGAATCATTTCTGGAAAATCAGAACCCAAATTAGGAAACTCATATTTAAAATTCTTTCTTCCACAGATTAAAAAAAAAAAAAAGTTTTCTTCTTATGAGAACTTGGTTTCATTTTTGACTTTTAAGTTGATTGCATCAGGTCCATACAAATTATATAGGATAATATTCTCAAATATTCTTTATGAACTTCAATCGAATCTACAAAGTACCATCATAACAATACCTAAATTAGGGTTTTACTGGGTACCTGGAGACTAGAGCCTAGGAAAATTGACTAATCAAAAGATGATAACAATTATCAGAAGTCCCATGGAGTGTTATGAGAATAAAATGTCCTAGCATAAAATAAAGCATTTATCACTGTCTGGCATGTATTAAGTGCTATCAAAAGTGTTAACTATTGTTTAAGCCATTATGGGTTGGATTTCTACTTCTTGAAGCAAAATGTTCCTTAACATTTTTCATAATTAGTTAGAAAGTAAGGAGTCTCCTACTTGCTGGAAAAAAGATGTGCAGGAGCTTGTATTCAGCCATTCATCCATGTCTTGGTCATTCTGGCAACTCTGAGCATTATGATTGGTCATGCCTGTCACAACTACAGAACAAGCTACTGATTAACCTTATGTTCAGGGAAAAAAGAATGTTTCCAAAAAAAAAAAAAAAGCTGAGGAACAATAAATCAAATGCTGATAATAGCCATAATTTTCTACTTTCTAACATGTATGTATGTGCATGCACACACACTCACACACACATACACGCACACATACCTTATAATGCACAGAATTCTAAACTTTTCCCTATGTGATACTATCACTCCACATGCAACACAAAACACACTCACAAAAGAAGAAATTTCTAAGCCAGATCCATCGCTTTTCATTCCCATCCAAGGCCAGGGGGCCCACGCTATCTGCAATCTTTTCATTTAGGCTTAGATATGTAATCATGAAAATTCTGGAGAATGCAATAAACTACCTTTGTATGTAGCCACCAGGCTTCCTTGGTGGCTCAGATGGTAAAGAATCTGCCTGTAATGTGGGAGACCTGGGTTCAATCCCTGCGGGGTGGGGGAGATCTCCTGGAGAAGGGCATGGCAACCCACTCCAGTATTCTTGCCTGGAGAATCCCCATGGACAGAGGAGCCTGGTGGGCTGCAGTCTATGGGGTCACAAAGAGTTGGTCATGACAGAGTGACTAAGCACAACCTTGTATGTAGCCAGTGTTTATTTACGTATGGAAACCTGGGTAACTCTCAAACAACAACCGATCAGAAAAGAAGTGAAAATAGCACATAATAGTCACCACTTGAAACTTTCATCTTCCAACAGGAAGAGTATAAAAGGAACTAAAGCACTTCCTTAAAGAGAATGGAATTATTAAACGAATTATTATTCCAAACTGCCCCAGATTCTACCACCTGAAAATATTCCCTTTCTTCCTTGTCTTCTGCCCACCAAAGACGATCTTTGGGGTAAAGGAGCATCATAGTAATGCAACAGGCTTTGAATGTATTCCTCTCCTGGTTAAGCACCCTTGAAGCAGAGGGATACCCACATTGAAAAAAAGAAAGGAGATAATCTACTTTAATCCCTTTGGAAACATTTGCTCTTTGGTAAATAGACTGATGGCATTTATTACTTTTATTTTTTTTTCTTTCTTTCTTCTTTATCTTTAGTGATAACACTTAAGATTCAATCTTCAGCATATTTCAAGTATACAATACAGAATTATCAACTACAGTCACCATGCCATACCATAGATCTTCAGTGCTAGGGCTGATCATTTTAGAATGCTGTATTTATTATCCTTTTGCTTTTTCTTATACATTTAAAACTTACATATGTTTTGTAAAAATACTATTTGTTTTCACTTTCTTTGGGTGGTCTTATTCTGTATCTATCTTATTAAATTTGGATTATTTTTAATATGATTTTTAAAATAAATTAATTTATTTGACGATGCCAGGTCTGGCATGTGGGGTCCAGTTCCCTGACTAGGGATTGAGCCTGGGGCCCCTGCAATGGGAGTGCAGAGTCTTAGCCACCAGACCACCAGGGAAGTTCCTAAGATTAAGGACATTTATAGTAAGAGTTTCATTATCTATGAAGTGTTGCTGCAGAATGTCCTTGATTCACTATTGGTTATGATAAACTACAGGGCTTCCCAGGTGGTGCTAGTGGTAAAGAATCCACCTGCCAATGCAGGAGACACAAGAGATGAGGGTTTGATCCCTAGGTCAGGAAGATCCTTTGGAGAAGGGAATGGCAACCCACTCCAGTATTCTTATCTGGAAAATCGCATGGACAGAGGAGCCTGGTAGGCCATAGTCCATGTGGTTGCAAAAAGTCAGACATGACTGAACACCATCACACATGACAAACTATGCTAGAATTTACAGCTTTCTGGTACATGGCTTCAGAGAACTATCACACATGCTAGGTGATTACCTCGGTATAAAATGATTTTTTTGTAACATAAATGTTCCCTGCTGTGTGATGCAATAACCCACACATCTTTTTAGAATTTAAACGTATGATCTAGGCCAAAGAGTTTTTGTCCAACATGAAAACGAAGGACCTGGGAGTCATGTACAATGCCCCAGACCTCCTACTTCTTGACTGATTGTTCCCATTGCTTATATAACTCAAAGCATTATGACATTAATCCCAGGTTAAATTATTAATCAATAGGAGTCCAGCTAAAAGCATCCCTACATTAGTTGAGAGAAAATTGCCCTGTTAGACTGACAAGTTTTGGCCTCACCTCTATGATTGAGTAGGTGGAGGGTCTGAGAATTTCTTCAGCTGTTGAAGAATCTCAAGATATTTCTTCAGAAATCCAAAAACCTTAAAATATTAATTGACTGAATGTAAGCTTCACAACTTCACATCAAAGCCTACCCAGTATTTGTAGATGCTAGTAATGTCATTAGTTAGCTGGCCAGAGGATTTGGCTATTCCTCCCGGACTCAGTGTATTACAGAGAGAAATGTCCTGCCTCAACAATGCTTCAGATCTGTCTTGCATTGTCTTCTTTGTCTCTTGACAGGCTATATTTTATTTCAACTTTTTTTTCTAGCTTGTAGAAATGTTTACTCAAAAGAGAAAGACATGAGCAATTCTCTTAAATATCCTGTATCTTTTTTCCCCCCACCAAGTCAGCTAAAGAGACTCAGCTTATACAGTGTCCAAGAACCAGGATATCATAGATGTATTTTAATAGCTGATTACTGCCTATGGACTTGGATGGTTACCATCTGTGTTTGTTTGCCAGGAGTGTCATAACAAAATACCATAAACTGTGGCTGAAATGGTAAAAATGAAATACTCACAGTTCTAGAGGCTAGAAATCTGAGGTCAAGGTATCGGCAGGATTTATTCCTTTTGAGGATCTGTGAGGAAGAATCTATCTCAGGCCTCTTTCCTTGGCTTGTAGATGACCATCTTCTCTCTGTGTCTCTGTACATTGTCTTTCCTTTATGAGTGTCTGTAGTCAAATTTTCCCTTCTTATAATAACACTAGTCATGTTGGATTAGGGTCCACCCTAATGACCTCACTTTAAGTTAAATAATTTATGACATCAGCAATGACCTTATTTCCAAATAAACTCACACTCTGAATTTAGAGGGATTAGAACATCAGCATATAATTTTGGGGGAGACGCAATTCACCCCATAACACCACCTTGGTTATGTGAAAAGGACTGTATCCTAGCCTCTTGATATAGCCTATTTCCCATTTTGTGGTCTGCTTTTAGCAACATTCCATCCATCTTCCTGAACGTATTAATCAAGATTCCAATGGACAGAAACCTTACATGTGAATATAAAGAATGCTGGCATTTGTATTCAGTTTTGTTACTGAATTACATAGAGGATGGAACTGGCTTTGAGGATCATAAAGCACTTGAAAATTATTGAGACTTTACAGGAGACCCAGGTTCAATCTCTGGGTTGGGAAGATCTCCTGGAGAAGGAAATGGCAACCCACTCCAGTACTCTCACCTGGAAAATCCCATGGACGGAGAATCCTGGTAGGCTGCAGTCCACGGGGTCACAAAGAGTTGGACACGACTGACTGACTTGACTCACTCACTCTTTCTTTTATATGTTTCTCTCTTACTGTTGGCTTGATTATCTCAAGCCAGCTGCTCAGGAGAGATTGAATCCACAACAACAGAGTTCTAGGCTCATGTCCATGGAGCCTCAGGCATCCAAGAACTGAAAGCAGGCATTTCACAGTCGGCTCCTGCAAGAACAAACCCAATGAAGACTCTCTGTAGTTCCAGCTTTATGGATATCTTCACCTCTGGATCAATCATGGTGACTAAAGATGGGTGAGTTTTATCACGGCTTACCTGCTCACACCTAATGCCCTAGGATTGGGGTAAAATGATTTGAAAGAAAAACATAAACAGTAAACAAACTTTTATGCTGCTAGCTTATCTGGCACTTCAAACATCTTAGAAAATGATGCTTAATATCCTAAGTACTTTCCTCAATGGAAAAAATGCAAAACAGAAGATTCTTATTTTTTTTTTTTCATTTCCTTTTAACAATCATTTTGGCTATTACTATGCTCTTTATCTCCTTTTTTTGTGGTTTAGTTTGTGTCTTATCTTTTACATTTCAGAATATTTTCCTAATATTCGTTGTTCTGTGTGTGTGTGTGTGTGTGCATGTATGTGTAATATATGTACGTACATGTTTGAGTATTTTTTTTTCTTTAGTTCAGATAAAAGCACAAAACTGTGGTTGAATTATTCTGCTCTCTCCCTCATTGCTCAACTGGTTATGGATAGGGAAAAAAAAATAATACTGTGAGATGTATGCTGTGAACTCATATGAAACAATTTAGTCATTCAACATTCATTAGGAACTTTTATTAAATATTGATACCTTTGAAAATTAGAAGCAGATGGGAAGTGGTATGGGCTTCCAAGATGGCAGTAGTGGTAAAGAACCCACATGACAATGCAGGATACATACGAGAGGTGGGGTTGATCTCTGGGTCAGGAAGATCCCCTGGAGGAGGGCATGGTAACCCACTCTTGTATTCTTAACTGGAGAATTCTATGAACAGAGGAGCCTGGTGAGCTACAGTCCATAGGGTTACAAAGAGTTGGACATGACTGAAGTGACTGAGCATGCAGCATGGGGAGTGGTATACAGGCATTTTCCCATAATTTCACTATTAGATTATTTTTCCCATGGTCTTTTTTAGACCAAATTCTTCAGAATTTGGAAAGCAGATGTATTGGAAAGCAGATAAAAATAATTCAAAAACTCATTTATTTCTAGGCTCAGGGAAATTTTACTCTTTTTTAAAGAAAAATGCTATCAATTATCTTATATGAAAGGCAATTCCAATTCAGCAATAGTAGCATACTGGCTAAAAATTAAAGCTGGATCAGCAGATGGTGAACACAGAAACCATTGGAGCCCCATATTGGGAAAAAATGAAGTCACTCAGTTATATCCAACTCTTTGTGACCCATGGCCTGTAGTTGGCCAGGCTCCTCCATCTATGGGATTTTCCAGGCAAAAATACTGGAATGGGTTGCCATTTCCTTCTCCAGGGAATCTTCCTGAACCAGGGATCAAACCCGGGTCTCCTGCATTACAGGCAGACTTTTTACTGTCTAAGCCATCAGGGAGTACCTTTTTTTTTTTTTTTTTTTAATTGGGAATGCAAGTTCAAAGGTAGTTGTGGTTGATTTTGCCAGATAGTTTTCCTTCTTTCGTGCAAAGACTTTCTACCAGCTCACCTATTTTGAATAACACTTATTTCTCTAAATTTTCTTTAATACTTCTCATACTAGTTAGCAAACTGTGTGATGGAAAAATTGATAATGATATTTGAAGTGTTTTAAGAGACCCAAGTCTGGAGCGTGCTTTTCTGCTTTGAGTTGCTTCAAACCACCCTTTACTGCATTGTAGATTAGAGTCCACTTATGCACAATATAAAACTGTTTATACTGGAGTGTGTTTAAAATAAATTAATCCATAGACAATATAACACTAGGTTAGATGGATGGATTATGCAACATGTAGTTTCAGTCCAAGGTCAAACCGTCCTAGGTGAAATTCTGAGGAATTAGAAAATTCGATCTGCATAACATATTTTTTTCTGGGTTAATTAAATAACAACAGCTCAGCTAGAAACTAGATTTCTATATTTGCTTTTAATTTTCACACCACCTTCCTCTTCAGGCACAGTATGGCTAAACTTGACATCTTTTTATTCAACAACTCATTGGGTTAAGAAAGCCAGATACTGTATCAGGAAAATCTGCACAGAAAGTTCCATTTTCCTACAAAGGTTTTGTTTGTAGTGGCTGTACTTGTTTTCATTTTCTTTTTTTTAATTTAGAAATAACATCATGCATGTTTAGAGAGGTTAAGACATTCTGAGTTTATTAAGTATCTTAGTAATTACTGAGCTTTTTTTTTTTTCTTTATTCCTGGAAACCATGGGGCTGGGTGATTTCTTCCAGATTGTCCTCCTATCTCACACCCACAAATTCATTGTCATAGCACTAAGAACTGTTAACACTGATCCTCTGTCCTTTACCAGACTCTCTTAATGTATTAAGTCTATAATCATCCATCTCTGTTTAAGATCTTGGGTAGTACTCTCCCTAGTTACTGCAACATAATGGGGTTTTGTTTGTTCTCTCAAACGTATTATTTTGATAACTCCTGTTCCTATCAAGACTAAAAAATGGGAGTTGTCCATTTGCCTTCACTAATCATGTTTCTCAAAACTCTTCTTAATAATCATTTGCTTGTTGTTTCTGACTTTATTACCACTCAGTATGTAATCTCTTATTATTCCACTGGTTCTAAAGGTCAGTTTGTTTAAATAAACATTCTTACTCTAATAGATAGGAGAAAGTGTGCAAAGACATTGGGCGGGCTTTCTACCATGAAGAAGTTCAAAGTGTTAGCTGCTCAGTCGTGTCTGACTCTTTGTGATGCCATGGACTATAGCCTACCAGGCTCCTCTGTCCGTGAAATTTTCCAGGCAAGAATACTGGAGTGAGGAGCCATTCCCTTCTCCAGGGGATCTTCCTGATCCAGAGATTGAACTGAGTCTCCTGCATTGCAGATAGATTCTTTACTGTCAGAGTCACCAGGGAAGCCCAGGTTTTCTACCATGAATTTCAACAAATAGATATTTTCTTGTTTATGGATTATTACAGCTTTCTTTAAAACAATTATCATTATACCTTAACAATTAATATATGCTAAAATATGAGTCAAACTTAAATAGGTATTAATAAAAAAGATAAAACATACTATAAATGACACTTGTCATAAACCCAAAATAAGCCCTTTAGCCAAGATATTTAACACCTTTTCTTTTCCCCCTCTTAGTAGACCACTGAAAAATAAAAATATTCAAATATTCCAAAAATAAATTAATTTACAAAAAATTTAAAGGAAGCAAAATATTATGGAGAAACCACCTAGCATTTCAGATATGTTAACAGAGTAAAATGTGTTAAACCTCAGACTACCAATTTATATCTAGACAAGAAGTTCAACTATGCACTACTTAAGAGATGGAATCTCAAATAAAAAAGACTCAAAGAAGGAAGACTTAAAAATCAAACTTCCTTCAGGCAAGCTCAAACAAAATTCAAATAAGGGCATTACAATATTAGTATAATCCAAACTATAATTCAGGATAAAACCATTTATCAAAATAAAAGAGGCAATTGTTAACACTGGGTTTGTAATAGCAAAATGCTAAGGCATATGTGAAAACATATTCAGGGACTTGTTCTTTCTCTCTTCTAGCTGCAATTTGACATATATGTGTGTGTGTATGTGTGTGTGTACATACCAGTATGTGTGCACAATTATCTTCCATTCTTCTTTAATCTCTATAATGTCTTATTTCTTAAACAAATACAGTCTGATATGCTAACAGATGCTGATTTTACCTGTTCCCCAATTAGCATATTAGCAATTCAGTGGAGGTTTTTAGTAGCTCAAAACAGTGGAGAATAAAAAGAATGAACATTTTGAGCATCAGTTTGAAACTCCATAAATTCAGAGAATGTAGCTGAAATGGAACTGTTTGCACATATTAAATGACATAGATCAATTAATTTCTTTTGGTTTTCCAAACAAATTTAGACTATCAAATAGATTTACCTCTGGCATGTAATTAATGTAAAAAGGAAATTGTGGAAGCAAAAGGAGAAAAATGATACATCGATGCTAGTCCAGTAGAATGGTTGGCATTTCTACATTGCAGCCTTTGGCAAGATTAAACTGCACTCCGGTGTATTTTTAGAAGAATGAGGCTGACAGAGTTTACAATGGGAGGTGATAGAACTGGATCAGATCAACCTGCTATGTTCCAAGGTACACTGTTCAGCAATCCCAGGGGGCCACTTAAAGTCTATAATCTTTCTTATTGTAGTGAGGATTTGAGAAATAATTGCTGGCATGTGGCGATTTCTTTATTGTTTTTTGCTGAGCTAAGCGGATTAAATCAAGGTTACCTCAAGTTTTTTTCTATCTTAAACAACAAAAATATTCAGTATCTTTAGAATAGCAATAGAACCCTAAAGGCAAAAATACTGATAGTTCCATACTTTATTGTTCAGCTGAACTTATGTTTATGTGTAACACTCATTTCAAAGGTCTATGCAAGGGAATATGACCAAGTATATTATGCTCCTTAAAGGCAATTTAAAGCTTAAGTCAGATATTGTAATTAATATGTCACATCCAATATGTCAAATATAATGTTTAGAAAATATAAACTGCACTTGTTTGATATGTCAGTATATTTATGTCAAAATCAATATAATATATTTAGATCAAACCTGATTGCTAATCACCAAATTATAAATAGGTATTTTCAAAGTACATTTGAAGCAAATGTTTTGGGTTATTTCTGCTTCTCCCAGTTTTTAAAACTGTCATGTTGTCTATCACATTCAGGTAGTAAATCATCTTTCTGATTAACAGAAACATCATTTTGAGAGCTTGATGAAACGTTATGCTAGGATAATTAAAATATTTTAAAACAAAAATAGCTTTAAAAAGTTATATTTGAAAAGGACATAAATATTTTTCTTTTATAAAGTTACAGCATGTATATTATCATATGTGAAACAGATCGCCAGTCCAGGTTCGATGCATGATACAGGGTGCTCAGGGCTGGTGTGCTGGATGATCCAGAGGGATGGGATGGGGAGGGAGGTGGGAGAGAGGTTCAGGATGGGGAACACATGTATACCCATGGCTGATTCATGTCAATGTATGACAAAACCACTGCAATATTGTAAAGTAATTAGCCTCCAATTAAAGTAAATAAATAAATAAAAATAAAGTTACAGCATTAAAATTTGGTGAATGAGAAAATTGTGTAATTTAGTTCTTTTTTTAATAAATATTAACTTCAAATTTCCGAAACACTTAGGGAATATGGCCTTAGTAATCAGCTTATGCCTTTTAAAATCAACAGATGATGTTTAAATATTAAGGTACAATTTAAAAGCTTTGCAAGTCTGTTTAGTCATCTATGGTTAACAAAATAAAGAAAAAAATAACAGAAATCCAAATATTCAAGTTTTATAGTATTTCAGTTTTCAGAACTGGTTCACAGTCATTATCTCATTCTTCCAAATGTGAGGAAATACTATTACTATGAGAATTAAAGTGTAGTCTTATTTTGTGGTGGCTTGATTTAGTCATCCAGCTTGTCAGTAGAGAGGCCATGAGGATGAGAATTCAGATTAGAATATCAATAAGTAACACTATTTTTAGACAAATAATATCTCTATTGAACTATCCTCTGAGATTTCAAAACACTTTCTCAAGCATATTCAATTCTACAGTTATAGCTCCTATACAGGCTAGCCAATTTATCTTTAAATCTCACCTCTGTATCTTTTATCCTGTCAACTCATTTCTCTTTTATGGTTCCTAGAGCAACCTTGTATTATAATTGTTAGCTAACATATCTGCTGATTCTTTTAAAGAAGAATATCTCTGTTAAATCCATCTGGTATAGCTTGTCATTTCAGGCAATGTTTCCTTATTGATTTTCTGTCAGGATGATCTATCCATTGATGAAAGTGGATATTAAAGTCCCCTACTATTATTGTATCGCTGTCTACTTCTTCCTCTGGGGGAATTTGAGGATATTTCTTATTCAACTTTCTATATTAAATGTTTAACATAGTGACTGGCAGATATGAGGTATTTAATAAACAAGTAAAATAAATGAAAGATACAGTGAAAACAAAACATGGTAAACAGATTTCTGAGTAGAGATTTTAACATCCATAAACTCTGCTTGTATTTACATGTCTTATCCATTACTGAATTTCTAGGGTATTATGAATGTGTGCATTGAAATTTTATTAAAGACGATATGTTACAAACAACTAATTCATTACATAGAATTTTTGAAAGCAATATTTTCATTAGTACAGGGTAAATGTTTATATTCTATCAAATGTTTATATTCTATCAGAAGGGAAAACGTATATTTTACAGCAATTTTTCCTAAGAATAATTTTGAGTCTCTCTTTAAACATAGGTTGTGAAACTTCTTTTTCTCAGACAATACTTGTTACTTCAAGGAGTTGACATTTCAGTTTTTATTTCTGAAAATATGATTGATGGATGACACTCCAATGATTTCAAAAGGACCTCACATCCTTTATTGTTGCATAACAAAGCACCAAAACATTTAATGTCTTAAAAGAAATGTGCTCTTTCTCACAATTCTATGAAATGCCTGATCAGTGCTTCAGGAATCACTTTGCATCACTAGGTCTCATTCAGGCAGTTACAGCCAGCTGACAGATGTGCTGGAGGTTGAATTCAAAGGAAACAGCTGGATTGCTGGGAACTTTAATCTTGAAGATTCTCCACAGCCTGGAGATCTTATGGCAACATTGTATGAAGGCAAACCCAGTGCCTTATATTAGCCAATATCTTGAATTTGATGTGGAAGTGGCCTCCATGGAATAACGGATAATGAGAGGCATATTTTATTCTGGATCATTAGGGTAAAACTCTAAGCATTACTCAATATTAATATTTAAAATCTCAAACACATGTGCATTATTAAATAAATTGTAATAATTCCACATTAATAGTACATTCATAACAAGTTTAATGTCACACTCTTAGCAGGATGGAAAAGAGTTGAAATTTTGAAATCATCAAAGCAAGCAAATTACTTTTCTCATGTTGGGTCATATAACTAAACTTTTTGACTTTCCAGTAATCATTTTCTGAAAACTATGCCAAAATAAATCATTCTAAAAGTTTTAGCTTGGAAGTTCTATTCCCTTTATTAATTCTATATTTTTATCACCACATCTTGAGGCAGCCCTGAACGCGTGCCAGTCAGATATCTCTTCAAGAGCATCATTGTTGTATGGATGCAAGAGTACAGATAGCTCACAACCTCCAGCTGCATCACTTGCTAGATCTAACTGAGTCTTAAGCAGAGGTCATGATCCTCCTGAATATCTTTCTTCCAGGAATGCACCATGGTAGAGGGACCAGGACCAGGCTGTTTTTGCACGGTGTGAGATTCATCTAATACTGATGAGTAGGATAGCTATCTAAATTGATGACAGGACATCTCATAGAAGCCTAGAGAAAGCAATATCCTGTGCTGAGCTAAGTTGAAATACCAGAATTGTTGTGACAAACAACAGAAGAAATAAAGGTCTCGGGAAAGTGGTCATGCTAGAACCAGTATATGTTCCAAGGGAAGGCTCAGAAGACACATTATGAAGGATATTGGGAATGTTCTCATGAGAGGGACCCCAGCATTACTCAGAAGTCCTGGCCAGGGGTCACTGTAGGAGAATTTGCTATGCAGCTCAACATATCGATAGCTATGGGGACAGTGCATCAAAACAATAGAAGCCCAGTGGCAAATCTTAATAGCCCAAAGCAGGGGCAGAGGTGATACCCATTACTATAATAAGTGGGGAATCAGAGTGGCAGTCAAGCCACTCAGGACTGACACATAGAAAATTGAAAAGATGGCTAACAGAACATAGTGGATCTGAGAACAAAATGTGTAAAGACAACAATGTTTCACTAAATATACATAAACGAAAAAAAGAAAGATTGAATGAGCAGGAGACTAAGGGAAGTCCCTCCAATAGAATTGTAATTCTTACTCAATTTCCAGAACTGAGTTAGTTCTTGAACCCAGAGTGCACTGATTGAAGTAGCTAGATCCCCAAGTGGGAAGATTCATAATAATTAAACAGGGAAGAGATTCCTTCAGCCCTTCCCAAAAGGAACATTCAGATGCTTACTTGGATGATACACTAGGAAATGCGGATCCCCCAGCATTTTAGGAACAACTGAACACAAGATCTGAGTGAGCTTTGATACTTGAAGAACAGAAAATCATTGTGGCTTCACTATTAAAATAGTTGCAGACAGGAGACAAGTAGTTACTGAAGTTGTGGTCAAAATCTAGTTGTGGAACCAATAGTTAAATCCCTCTAGTCTTGAATGTATAATTGAAGTTGAAGTCACTGGTAGCTGAAATACATCTGATACTAGGTCATTGATCTGAGGGATAAGATCTATTATGACTGTGGTAGTTAAGCATCTGAAACTGCCCATACCTTTTCCTTGATAGTGAATCAAAACCTGGAGTGTATCTCCAGGGTGGAAGAAATTTGTGTCACCTTTTGATGTATGGCAAAACCAATACAATATTGTAAAGTAATTAGCCTCCAATTAAAATAAATAAATTTATATTAAAAAATTTAAATAATGCATAGAGGTAATTCTTATGATTGTTTAACTTGCCAGCGTGGCCCTTGCAGAAATTTGAGGGATCCTGGAGAATGAATGCATAATACCAGAGTTTCAATAAAGTGGTATTCTTAAACTTAGATGCCATGATGAACAACCTTAAGTGGATAAATACATCTGCTGCTGCTGCTGCTGCTGCTAAGTCTCTTCAGTCGTGTCCGACTCTGTTCGACCCCAGAGATGGCCTCCTACCAGGCTCCTCTGTCCCTGGGATTCTCCAGGTAAGAACACTGGAGTGGGTTGCCATTTCCTTCTCCAATGCATGAAAGTGAAAAGTGAAAGTGAAGTCGCTCAGTCATGTTTGACTCTTAGCGACCTCATGGACTGCAGCCTACCAGGCTCCTCTGTCCATGGGATTTTCCAGGCAAGAGTACTAGAGTGGGGTGCCATTGCCTTCTCCAAAATACATCTGAAGTTATACTGAAAGTGACCATCAATTTAGTAAATATGTGTTTAATTTAGAGTGGTCAAAAAGTGTTTTTGTTAACATGAAATAGACTAGAATATACATATTTGGTTTTTCCCCAGGCCCCAAGAGTCTATGAATTGTTATTCCTTCTGTTGTAATTGGAGAAGGAAATGGCAACCCACTCCAGTGCTCTTGCCTGGAGAATCCCATGGAGGGAGGAGCCTGGTAGGGCTACAGTCCACGGGGTCACAAAGAGTCAGACATGACTGAGCGACTGAACTTTGCACTTTCTGTTGTAATACAGCTTTAAAAAATATCTGAATCATTTGGATTGCCCAAAACATCACATTGATCAACTTCATCCATATATTTTAACCATATTACCTTAAGTAAGGTATGATGAGGCCAGATAAGAAAGGTAAGAGAGAGAAACTATAAAGAGTTTACAGTTTGTTTTATACTTATGGTCCTATGGAGAGAGTATAGAATGTCATGTAGAACACTCAGGGGAAATGTTAGAGTCTATCACAAGGGGTGGGGGGATGCAGAGGTTGTGGGAAATTGCCTTTATGGTGTTTTCTGTGGAACGAAAAGGTTAAAATAAGGAAAGCAAGCTTAGGATTAGATAATGCTAAAAACTGCAGTGGACTTTAGGGCATAGGAGCTATCCGTGGTTGCCAGGTACCTGGCCCTGGGGGTATTATGGAGGTGTATAATTTCTCCCAGTATAAGAATCAGAGAGAAAATTAATTGAAGTATGGGCATAATTAATTAATTGGTTTCCCTAGTGGCTCAGATGGCAGAGAATCTGTATGCAATGTAGGAGACCCAGGTTCAATCCCTGGGTTGGGAAGAGCCCCTTGAGAAGGGGATGGCAAGCCATTCCAGTATTCTTGCCTGGAGAATTCCATGGTCAGAAGAGCTTAGTGAACCATAATCCATGGAGTTGCAAAAAGTCAGACAAAACTGAGACACTAACACTTTCACTTTCACATGGGCTTAATGAGCTTCTTAAGAAAAGGAACTAATTGGCCTCTAGCCAGGGTTCAAAACTAAGTCAATATCAGTCACACACACACACACACACACAAACATATTACACCAGGACATGATGATCACTCAGGATAAGTATAGTATACATTTACTCATGGGCAATAGCAAGTGAGGTGACCAACTCCATGATGACCTGGAATAAAAAGGACTGGTGGGTCAGAGACAAAGAGCTGTCAGATAGAACCATTGTGTGGATATCTAGGAGAGAGCACAAAGAGTAGAAATCACTCATAATGGAAGAGAGGTTAAATAACCAAGGAGACTAAATGACTTATATTTTCCCATTTTTGTCTTCACCCACTCCAGAAATTGCATGATATGGACCTGACTGGAGTGGCCACAGTGATAGCTTGGAGACCATATGTGGGTCCAACAACATAGACTCCAAATATCAGATGAATCTGGCTGCTGTCTCTTCTGAATGTCTAACTTGTCAGCAGGAGAGATGAACTCTAAACCACTATCATGGCATTATTCCTTGAGGAGTCCAATCAGCCATACTGAAATTCTCTCCTTGAAGAACACTAAATTATTTTCATAAGAATAAACCATTATCTTGAGTATAGGTTTGCTTTTCCTGCCCATGGACAGGAAAACCAGCACTAACATCCACAGTAATGAATGCTTAATTGGAAAAAAAAAGTTGATATTCCACACAAAATGGTGTCCAACTAAAAAAAAACTTCTTTATAGCAGAGTATGTACAGGGTGTGGTCCATGACAATGGATGTATTGATTATACCTTGTAATGCTCCATCTGGATGCAGCTGGCTTTTAGAGACTGTTGAAATGGCCTAAAGCCACAACTAAACCACTGGCATGAAGATGAGGTACTAGTATCCAGAATTCTGTGTAAATACTAAATCAGAGATCTGTGCGGAGCTGTGTTCCTAACACAAAGAGCACAGGAGACTGGTAACCAATGATTGGTAGGAAGAGTGGTCTTGTTTGCTGTCATTCCCTTACCTGAAAATATGGGCCCTTTCTGGTTATAAGATTTAATCCCTGAGGGTTATGCATTCTTGCCAGATGACAGAAAGTGCTATATTGGACTGCAAACTTGTGCTGCCAATTGGGCACATTGTACTCTTTATGTTCAAAGAATCACACAAGTGGAAGAGGCTGTTTTGGCTCAAGTATTTTACCCTGATCAACTAGGAGAGGTATGGCTGCTGTTATTCACTGTGAGCAGGGAAAAAAATGTCTGGAATTTAGATCATCCACCGGGGAGTGTCTTGTTCTCCATTTACTAATTAGGACTGCGAATGGATGAATGCAGCATGAACGGTCCAAGAAAGGTATGTTTTTCAGAGACTCTGTTCGTTCAGGAAGGTGAGTTTGAATATTACCATCAAGTAAGCCAGTGGACCCAATAGAGGTTCTACCTGAGGTCCACAGACTTAGAATAGATAGTGGATAATGACTACCAGTGGGAAACCAAGAACAATCAGAGATAAATTTATCCTGTTAATCTCCCTCTTCTACATTTTCTTGAGAAGGAAAAGCCTGTCAGAACTTGGCAGGAGTTGATCCTTCAACATGTTTGTAGAAGTTGGTCCACATGGCGTAAGAGGGAGACTTTGGCAACCGTGGGGATGTACCACTTGGGTTCTCATCAAAGTAGTGCAGTTAACTGACAACCTCCAGCCTCAGTCCTTCAGGATCTTCCTTAGCTTTTGAAAAGACATGCCCTTTTCAGAAAGCTTGAGCCAATAAGTGACAATGGCTAGTATACTATGAACTGGCTATTTCTGACTGACACAGGGCTCATTTGACAGACAATCTTTCCACTAGACCTCCTCATTGGAATGACCCTGTCAGATCTAGATTGCAGTCTGATATTCTATCTGCCCAAGCTGTCATACTTCACTCTTTTCTCAAGTGTCAGGTAGGCATCTTGGTTAGAAGGATTTCCCTGCCCTGTTCTCTTTCCTTCTTTTAACTCTCACTTAAGTTAACCCCTGGTAAACTGTGTGGACTCAATGCTATTTCTGTGTTTCTTCCAAGAGCATCCAGCTGACACATGCATTCACCAAAATAATAATCTACAGGAAATAAAGGTCTTAAGATTTGACTTAATAAAGTCTTAAAATATTGATATTGTGTGTTCTGGACTGAATGTTTGTGCCCTCCAATATTCATGAGTTGAAGCCCTCACCTCCAGTGTGATAGTATTTAGAAAAGGGGCCTTTGAAAGGTGCTTATGTTTAAATGAGATCATGCAGTTAGCACCCTGGTCTGATGGGATTAGTGTCTTTACAAGAAAAGACACCAGAAAGCTAGTTCTTGCCTCCCACATGAGCAAGAGTAAGCTGGTACCTGCCTATAAGCTAAGAAAAGAGGCTTAAGAATAAAAGCTACCTTGCCAGTGGCTTGACCTTGGAATTCCTAGTTTTCAGAAGTATGAAAAATGAATTTCTGTTGTTTAAAACACCCAATCTATGGTACGTTGTTATGATATCCTTTGCAGACATATATATTGTGTTATGGTTTAGAACTTATTATACCTACAAATAAATTGTAAATTTCTCTGGTAGGTAGAGCTACTTTCTCATGCATCATATGAATTACAACCTTCTAATTTGTACCAACTCTCCCATTTTTTTTCCATTACAAAAAACAAGACTGCTTTACAGACAAATACACAGAAAAGACTGCATTATGTGATCTCAAGAATCTCAAGAGCATTTATTAAGTCCTGATAACAGAAATCAGATGAAGGACTGAAAAGAGCTCTTGTACAAATGTGCATCAGGGCTTATTTCTGAAATGAATAGTCTAAAAGCATGTTAGAGGCAGATATATGAGAAATTCATTGAGAGAATTATTCCAGTATTAATCTTTACTTCTGCTAAAATTCCATCTCAAGTAACACTAATTATGAGAAAGTATCTTGCAAACAATATATCAAAACTTTAATACTTTCCCTTTAAATTGAACTGATTTATCTTTGCTCAGAGCACATAAACTTTCTCAGATAAATAATTTTTAAAAAGGAACTTCTAGTAAGGAGATAAATGAAAGCCCCCAAACACTCTATTCTTAGTAGAAGAAAATATTTCACTCTTTCTTTTCTTTCTATTTATTTTTGTAAATGGGATAACTTTCACACACTTGTGATGGAAGAGTGTTTTGCACAATAAAACAAAAGCCATCCAAATGAGGTTAAAAAAATAAAAGTTCTATGAAGTAGATCAAAGCACCACATTCTTCCTCTATATCCAAATTGCCCTCCTGCTATGACTTGAAGTTTTGCAATCGATAATGGACAAAAACAGAAATATATTCATATGCAAAAAAGGACTATGGAAAATGTTGGAAGAATGAGGCTTGTTAACCACCTTAAATATAGTGGCATTTACTTTGAAAGCAATCTACAAAGTATCTCTATTTCCATTCATGTGTGAAAAGGAAGATTTTTAAAGGAGTCATTAAATACATAGAGAGGAAAAACTTGCAAGATTTGCCTTTCTCCTAGGTAGAAATAAAGTTTTATGATTAGCATGAACATGGAATTTTCTGGAGAAAATGAATCAGAATGGAATCAGAAGCTATACTATTATAGAATAATAGCAGAGTCTTAATCAAGAAGAGTAAGAACTGGTTACACTTCTAGGGCTGGTTGTGCTCAGATGTGAAGTATGACATTTTATAGCAAAGAGGGCTTATAGATTGCTCAGCTGAAAGTCATTTAACTGTCTGGCACATGACATGTAGAAGCAAACCAAGGGAGGACAACATTTTTGAATAGAGCCAGATCTCATAACATGTACAGGTGGCACAGTCATTCCATTCCTAGTTTAAGCCCACCATCCAATATTAAAAATGAAACTTAATCTAATTTAGAAAATTTTATTCAGACTGGATGAGAATTTGGCAAGTTTCATGACATAGAATGGTTGAAGTTTCTGCTAGAACATCTTAAAATGATACTGACAAAGAAGAAAGGGATAAAAAGACTAAAAAACAAAGTGAAAAAAAAGCTTAATCAATTTTCTTAGTATACATTATATAATAGGAACCCTCTGACATTATAACTATAGATCTTGTTATAAGGGTGCATGATACCCATACATATTGGTAGAAAATGAGGCATAGAAAATAAAATAAGAAATAGACTTTTCTCTGTAAGAGAACTTTAAATAGTGCTGAAATATGGTTTTAAATACTTAATCAGATACCATACAGTAGTGGTTTAGAATATAAAGAGGACAGAGAAACATTAGGTAATGAATTTTCCATGAAATACTCATTCTTTAAGATTTATTCTTTCATTTTAGTATTTGCTATAGAAAAACAAATTTCTAAATATTGGTGATAAGACAAAAAGATCATTAATGTAGAGTTTTTGTAGAATCTGATTTTGTAGAATTTACAGAGTAGTGAGAAAGGTTGCTAAAATAAAAGTAACAATAAATTGATAACTGCTACAATGAAGAATAGAGCCAGGATAAATCAGAGCAAAATCCTTGAGGTAGGACAGAATAAAGTTTCAGGGGGAAATAAACAAACACAGAATTTCCCAGTGTGAAAAATATTTGTAAATGTCTAGATTTAGTAACATTAGATTGGTTTCTTCATTGAAAGTTCTCTTAAAACTACTGCTATTTTAATCAATGTCATGATTCCCTATAAGATGAGAGGTATAAAGTATAACACTCATCTTCCCTTATATCTCATTCGGTAAAGAGTCTGCTTGTGATGCAGGAGACCTGGGTTCGATTCCTGGGTCAGGAAGAACCCCTGGAGAAGGCATGCAACCCACTCCAGTATTCTTGCCTGGAGAATTCCATGGACAGGGGAGCCTGGCAGGCTACAGTCTGTGGGGTCACAAGAGTTGGACATGACTTAGTGACTAAACCACCACCAGGGACTGAACAGTTAAATTCCCCAAGCATCTTCAGTTCTTTAAAAAAAGATGTCTTTTCCTATTAGGAGGAGAATCTTCCTAGTGGTACTCAGCTGGTAATTACTCTCTCCTCAAAAGCAATGAGGTGAATGAGCTTCTCATAGAGATGGCAGAAGAAGCAGAACATAAAATGTAAGTAAAGTTCAATGACAGTGAGTTGAGGATTCAGGTAGGAAGTGATTAAAAGGCGGGGGGGGGGGGGGGGGTGCAGATATATTAACCATGGTCTGATAGGCACTGGATTAATGTATGTTATTGGAAAAGGAAATGGACACCCCCCCCAGTATTTTTGCCTGGGAAATCCCATGGACAGAAGAGCTTGATGGGCTATAGTCCATGGGGTTGGCAAAGAGTCAGACACAACATAATGACTAAACAACAGCAATAATGTATATTATATGTGAAATAGAATAAATGTAATCACAATAGAAAATAAAGGAACAAATCTGACTTGTTAGATGATTGATACTGAATTAGATTGATAACAATTGCACACTTTCTTCCACTTTTGCCTTTAAACCAACTGAGAGATTAAATCACAGAAATCAGAATGTTAGAGAAAAATGCCTACTGTACTACTAGGGAAGGCTGGGCTGGAATCTGTTGCTGAATTAGGGCAGTCACAGTGGAGGACTTGTTACTTCATCCAGAATTAACTTCCTTACTCAGTCACAGAAAAAACCTGGGTGTTCATAGACCTTTTCTTGAGGAATACTGCTTGTGTAAATACTGCTTGTGTAACCATGTCACATGGCTGTGAACAGAAAAAGCAAAACGAAACAAAACCCTTTCTCTGCAGGCAGAAAGATTTAAAAGAGTGCCAGAAACACTAGGCTGAGTTGTTTTCTTCCTTTCCTTGAACTCACTGATGAGATCAAGTGACTTCTCCTCCTTTGTTGATTGTGACTGAACAAAGCAGAGACATGTCAAGAAAAGTCAGAATGTCCTTCCCTTCTGGTCACTTTGCACTTAACCACTATCTCCCAGCAAGAGAAGTGCTCCATTTCTATGGCAACCTGAGTGGAGGTAGGAAGAGAGGGTATGACTTTGTTCTAGAAATTGTCTATTGAGCAGAATAAAAAGAGGCTTTTTATAAGACTGGGAGACCTGCCTCCTACCATATACAAAGATACATCTGAAAATTATGAATAATTTCAGAGAGTTTTTTTCCTCAAAGTATAAATTTTCAAAAATGTTAAAACTCAACTCGGGTTAGTGTAGACTGAATATGTGCCCAGCACGTATCTTACTCACAAATGAGGGAGTTAGGAGGATGATAAAGCTACATTCTAGAGTATTTGAGGGCTAGATCTATATTTTCATTCATATTATGGGCTGCATTATATTACCTCAAAGTTTGTGTGTTGAAATACTGAATTCTTGAATCTCAGAATATAACCTTAGTTAGAAATTTGGTCTTTGAAGATACAATCAGTTAAGCTGAGATCATTAGGTTAGGTCGTAGCTTAATGCCATTGGTATCTTTACATAAAGGGGGAATGTAGACATAGAGAGAGACGTGCATAAAAGAAGCAGGTTTCAAGGCAGAGGGAGAAGACATCTGTCCCAAACCAAGGAGAGAGGCCTGGAATAGAACCTCCCTCGTAATTCTCAGAAGAAAGCAACCCAAATAATACCTCATTTTTTTTTTTTTTTTTAGATTTCAAAACTGTGAGGTCAAAAATTTATGTTGTTTAAATTGTTGAGTTTGTGGTGCTTTATTACAGCAGCTCTAGAAAACTAGGGCTTCTCTGATAGCTCAGTCGGTAAAGAGTCTACCTGCAATACAGGAGACCTGGGTTTGATTCCTGGGTCTGGGAGATTCCCTGGAGATTCCACTCCAGTATTCTTATCTGGAAAGTCCCACGGACAGAGGAGCCTGGTGGGCTATAGTCCATGGGGTTTATAGTGTTGAACACAACTCAGCGACTAAACCACCAGGCCATCTTTAAGGTCAAGTCATGGACTTCCCTGGTGGATCAGATGGTAAAGAATACGCTTGCAGTGCAGGAGACCTGTGTTCAATACCTGAGTTAGAAAGATCCCCTGGAGAAGGAAATGGCAACCCACTCTAGTATTATTGCCTGGGAAACCCCATGGACAGAGGAGCCTGATAGTCTACAGTTCATGGGGTCACAAAGAGTTGGACACAACTGAGTGACTTTCACTTCACTTCACTAGAAGACTAACACACATGGTAACAACCCAGGCTCTGAGGTAACAATCCAGTAACCAGTCAAGGAAACAGTAATATCATTGACAGGAAGAGAGAGGATCTTTCAGTTCATAGCAGTTAGGGTAGAGTTTCCCTTAACAAAAAGTAGGATCAAATCCTAATGGGAATCAAAGTTCTTTTGCTTAAAAGATTTTGTCATCGCTTCAGTCTAATGAATTCAGTGATTAAAGTTCACAGGTGAGAATTTCACATTTCCATAATTTATATTTTCCTGAATATAATGTACTACATGATTAACTAGATCTCTCACAAAACAAAAGATGAATCTTCATGTCAGGTCGTTTTATGGTTTTTTACATGCTTATTTAAAAAATCATTTCAGGAACAGCAAAGTCAGACCCGGGTGAACTGATTCGGCCTTAAGCAATAAATGTTAAAATCTTCAGTTCAGTTCAGTTGCTCTGTCATGTTGAACTTATTGTGACCCCATAGACTGTAGCACTTCAAGCTTCCCTGTCTATCAGCAACTCCCAGAATTTACTCAAACTCATATCCATTGAGTCAGTGATGCCATCCAACCATCTCATCCTCTGTCGTCCTCTTCTCCTCCTGCCTTGAATCTCTCCCAGCATCAGGGTCTTTTCCAATGGGTCAGTTCTTTGCATCAGGAGGCCGAGGTATTGGAGTTTCAGCTTCAGCATCAGTAATAACTGATAAATGCTTCTTTTTGAATCTATAGGAACATCAGTTCATAGAATATTACTGATATTACTGTCAGTCAGGAGGGTGTCGTATCAGTAGCTGGACAACTCATATTTGGAAAATTAATGCATGAAGAACTAATTCAACAGATATTTAATGGACTTTTTAAATGTATGATAAACTGAGCCAGGAACACTTTTTGTTCTTCATGATGAATAGAGAATCTTGCTACCAGAGAATGGATCAGTATCCAAGGATTCTTATAGTCATGTACGGAGCAGAGATACTCTCAAGTAGAGAGTAGCAATTTGCACACTCTATACCTGGCTGTACTCCCTTCCTCCAGGCGTGCTGTCAGCAGAATCTATATTCACTGTCAAACCCGAATCCCCTGGTGGGCTGTAAACATTTCCCATAGCTTCTATCTTTGTTCATCTGCTTCACGTCACTGAAAATGGACAGATAACCAAGTTGAACAAATACTAAAAAAATACTTGAACAAGGTAAAAGAAAAAAAATCCCACAAAGAAATAAGAACAACACATCAAGCAGATAAGTAAATTCAGAGAAATAATGAGGTAAGCTTCCCAAGTGGCACCAGTGGTAAAAAACCCACCTGCCAGTTCAGGAGGTGCAAGAGAGGTGGGTTCAATCCCTGGATCAGGAAGATTCCCTGGAGAAGTAAATAGCAACCCGATCCAGTATTCTTGCCTGGAAAAACCCATGGACAGAGGAGCCTGGTGGTCTAAAGTCCACAGGGTTGCAAAGAGTCAGACATGAACGAGCATGCATGCACACACTTGCAAAACAGAAGTACATTTAAGAGCAATATAAATCATATGAATAGAGAGATTTGAAATCACACTATGTCTCTGACTAATGAAAAGCTGTCATGAGAAACAGAATTCTTGGAATCTAACAATGTCATTTTGAACATCTAATTGTGAAACAAACTATAATAAAAATAGGGTAGCAAAAGGTCAAAAAGATAGTCTTGCAACATAATGCAAAGGCAATACATGAGAAAAGTAAAGACTCAAGAGCAAAGACATAATAATTTCAGTGTCTTTTCATCCATTTAACAGATGTTTATGAAACACCTGTTAGGTGCCAGAAATTGTTTCAATGCATACAAAGACCCTGGGCTTATTTTCAAGGAGCTTATGAAATAATGTGAGTGGTCAATTAACAATAGGCACATGAAGTAATAAACTATAAAAAGGTCAGAGGATGGAGAGGAAGTAGAACAGCTGAAAGGAGTTTGAGGATAAGAAAAGAGAGGATAGTTTTTATTTTAAATAGCAGAATGCGGTAGGCGTCATTAAAAAGGTAAATGGTTTTGGGTAATGTTCTGGGTGTTGAGAAACTCAAGAGATGAGGTTAACAGGCTCCATGAACAGAGATGTGCCAATTCAAGTGAAAGAACAAAAGCAAACTAAAAATAAAAATAAATTTCATAGAATTGAAGACGTGAAAAAAATTTTGAAAGAACTAATCTCATTCCAAATAGGATTAATGAGGGCAAAAAAAGTACCCATACTCAATTACACATCAATAATATAAAAAGCAAATGTTAAACATCTCAGTTAAAAAAAAAAAAACTCAGTCGATGATTAGATGTATGTAAGTGAACATTCTACATGAATGTATATGACCATGGGTGTATAATTATGCAGATTTGGGATTGTCTACCAAATATTGAAATTAATAATTGATTTAATAAGTTGACCATCTATAAGTGTGACCATTTAATAAGTTTACTATCCATAACAGTGAGAAGAGGTTTGGTTTGTGGGAAATAAGCCAAGAAGACTTGAGGGTAGTGAGTAACTAACTGCACTCACTCATTGATCAATATATTTCATCTATCAATGATCAAATTCTTTCACTGCTGCTGCTGCTGCTGGTAAGTCGCTTCAGTCATGTCCGACTCTGTGCGACCCCAGAGATAGCAGCCCACCAGGCTCTCCTATCCCTGGGATTCTCCAGGCAAGAACACTGGAGTGGGTTGCCATTTCTTTCACTAGCCTTGCTTTAACTCAGAAATTAAGCCTAATCCTAACTCTAACCCTAACCCCCAAAAGAGTACATAATCTACCTACCTAAATCATGAATAAAATATATAGACAGATAAACAGAGGAGATAGGATAGATACATAGATGCTGCCAAGTCGCTTCGGTCGTGTCCGACTCTGTGTGACCCCATAGACGGCGGCCCACCAGGCTCCCCCATCCCTGGGATTCTCCAGGGAAGAACACTGGAGTGGGTTGCCATTTCCTTCTCCAATGCATGAAAGGGAAAAGTGAAAGTGAAGTCGCTCAGTCGTGTCCGACTCTTCACGACCCCATGGTCTGCAGTCTACCAGGCTCCTCTGTCCATGGGATTTTCCAGGCAAGAGTACTGGAGTGGGGTGCCATTGCCTTCTCCAAGATACATAGATAGATAGATAATATTAATAGATACATACTGACTCCTGGTAATCCTTTCACCCTGCCTTTAAATAGGTACATCTTCTATGAATATTTTAAATCTGTGGAGAATGTCAATGACTTACTGTTTAAGAGAAGATGATTTTTGTTTCATATTGCCTTTGTTTATCCTCCATTTTTAAAAATTGGGTAGAGAATTTAAAAAAAAAATGCTTGCTATTTATGCCATGCATTTAACGTATATATCTGAATGCCAAAATCTCCCATGTCAATTAAAGTAAAATTGATACACTTGTAACATCAAGTCTGCAGAAGTAATTTTCAGTGCTACCCAATGGAGTTGAACTAAGATATCTAAAATAAAGCCTCTGCTACTTTTATGGCTGCAACCTGAAAAATTGCATGTGGGAAGCAAGAAAAATTTCTTCAAAATATATTTCTGGATTTTCCAACTCTAATGACTCAGAAATAAGTACATAAGAAATCTCTCTCCGTTTTGAGATGATCAGTGTGGAAAAGTAAATGATTAGTTATTAGTATCTTGGAATCCCGTGAAGTTTCACTTTGACTGGTTTGTAGGATACTACTCCACAAACACATGTCTTAAAGAGAACATGGCCTGTAGGTTAAGTGAACGTGAGCTGAGAATTCAGTGACAATTCTATTATGTGCACATATGTGTCTTTGAGGCTGTTGATGGTATTTGAGGACTGGCTGAATAAAAAATGAATACAATCTTAGGTTAGAAAAAATATAATACGATGCTGTAAAAGGCGTATTGTAAAAATGAAGATCAGAAGTGTTAGATACAATCTTTAATCAACTCAAAGATATTTGGTGTATTTTACAGACCAAAATCTGTACCCATGTGATAAGGAATCAGAAAAATGATTTTCCATTAGATTCACTTCTGAGATATTTGCAAGGTTAAAGCATTTATTCTTGCTCTAGTTCTATTTTTTTCTCCCACTCCCACCTAATGTCAAACGTGTCTAAGAAATAGAGCACATGTGATTGTAGATCGAGTCTCAGAAGACTACTTCAGTGGGTCAACATTATCCTTATCCCTAGTTGCACAAATATACTTCTTACATGGGAGAAGACAGGCCTGATGAATTTTAGTCTCAGGTTTTCTATATTCAGAGCTCTTCTGCTTAGGATTCAAGTAGAGTTCTGCCAGAATGTAAGCTTTAGAAACTAGGTGAGAGAGAAGAAGTTTCTCTCCATTTGTGTGAGAAGGAGATATTTCTTAACATGACTACTATTTTTTTTTTTTTTTTTGGAATATGAAAACTCTATGGCAGTATTGTGGGGTCTCAACACGAACTTTTGCAGTGCTGTCATTAAATATCTGATATGAGTGTACAGTGTGTTTCCTAGAAGAGGTTTGTTTGTGGGAAATAGATCAAGAGGACTTGAGGGTTAACAACATGCATGGGTAGTGAGTAACTAACAGCACCCACTCAAGATATGTGCACTTGCTTAGAATAGTAGAAATGAATCCCCTAGTTCCCATCCCAGTCAGCAAAACACAGTCAGCTACCACTAGTGTGTAGACACGCAACAAAACATCCAACCAGATTGCTGAGAATAAAATGTAATAAAATTTGAGTATGTTCAGCTCGTTCCATTACTTTTCCAATTTGATACCAAGAAAAGTATGTTTACTAGTTTTATTCAGAATGAGTTCTTTCAAGGCATAAGGAAAAATAAAAATAAAAATTCAGAACTGTGTGGCTGGAGTGTGCAATGTAGAAAGTTGTCTTTAGCAAATCAGCTAAACGTTTTCACAACACACTGAGTTTCAAGGTGCAGCATCAAAAGGTAGATTCCAGAAATGAAACTCCACATTGCAAAACCAAGGTACATAGTTGCAAAAGTAATTCTCTAAAGCATTGTTCTAAAAATTCAAAGGATCCTTCTACCTTTGGCAATACAAAAATTTGAGATGAATACAGTATGATTTTATTGCAAGGGGATAAACCATGCAAGTGTTCCTAACATGTGACTAAAGCATTCATAACTTTAAAAGTTTTTCCCTTTCAGAAATATCCAGATGGAAAGAGATTCTTTTGTGCTCATCATATGTGAATTTTCTATTTTAATTTGTATCTCATTTTCTCTACAGTTAGATTACGCATGTAAAAGAATGAACTATATATATATAACTTTTATAACTATTTATCGAGATATGCTTTTTTCACAAGTAACACTTATAAAAGGTCATGTGTAGTGAGCATGACAATAGAATTTAGGATCATGGTTTGCTAATCTATTTTATTTGTGGTTAATTCCATAAAATATAATGATTTCATCATTTACTAAAACAAAACATATTTCTTGTGTGGATAATTCCTTTTGAAGTTAAACAGATAAAATGGTGACCTATTACAGACAGGTAATTATTGTATTGACTGAGGAATAGATAGATGGTTATTAATTTTATAACACAATGAGATTATACGATTAGGTAAAAATACTATGACTTTTATAAAATCATATGTAAGATTATGTAAAAAGTTTCCATTAGTTTTGCATAATCACAAAATGTAAAATGTGAACTAATGCAATTATTCCATTGGAATAATTTTAGTATAATTTTGGTGTAATAACAATCCCATAAGGAAATGAGTATTGTTTAAGCATCCTGGGAGTCAATGGTAAAGCAATCTTTCTCTTCAATAATTTTAAAATAAATTTTTGATATTATAACTTTAAAGCTTTTAGGACTTATTTATTAATTAATTTGTAAATACTAAAAGGTATGTATATAATGCTGTTTTACTCAAATTGTCTTCTCAAATGTCAGAATGTACAAGAAATCTGTCTTATTTTAAGACAATATGCCAAAATTTTTACCTGAAATGATGATTTATTATAAACCCACTTAGTAAGCACTGAATCATGGATCCAAATATCTACACATTTCTCTTAACAATAGTTATTCGAAACACATGCCAATACATTTTTGTCATCATTTCTATCAAATTCTGTTGTTTAAAATTTATAAAGCAATCACCTCGAGAGAGTTTTAAATGACTGATGCATAAGCTATGTGTGCTTAATTGCTTCAGTCATGTCCGAATCTTTGCTACCCCACGGACTGTAGCCTGCCAGGCTCCCCTGTCCCTGGAACTCTCCAGGCAAGAATACTGGAGTGGGTTGCTATGCTGTCTTCCAGGGGATCTTCCCAACCCAGGGATTGAATATTCTGGCTCTGCAAAAATTAAGAGACTTGACAAAAAATAATGAGAACAAAATATCTGTGATAAATCACGATAAAATTTAGATTTCAAAAATTCTCTTCCTCTAATGAATTATTTAAGGACATAGAATTCACAACCTCTAAGATAGGTTTGATGGAAAATAGCTAGTTGGCTCTATGAGAAAAGCTCTATCATCTCTTTTTTTTTTTCAGCTCTATCCACAGGAACTGGAGCCATGCCTTTCAAATAGTAGACACTCAAGTACTCATTAATTGAACAAGTTAATAAATGCAATAAAGAAATGAACTCAAGAGGCACTTATGAGAAATAATGGAACACATGAAATCTGTATTTTGCTATTCCTTCCTCACACACCATCCACACATACAAAGGAAAATTATTTCATTATATATAGAATGCTCTCAAATTGTGGTGCTAGAGAAGACTCTTGAGAGTCCCTTGGGCTGCACTGTGGTCAAATCAGTCAACACTAAATAAATCAGTCCTGAATATTCTTTGAAAGGACTGATACTGAAGCTGATACTCCAATACTTTGGCCACCTCGTGGGAGGAGCCAATTCATTGCAAAAGACCCGGATTCTAGGAAAGATTGAGGGCAGGAAGAGAAGGGAGTGACAGAGGATGAGATGGTTGGATGGCATCACCAACTCACTGGACAAGAGTTTGGGCAAACTCTGGGAGATTCAGGGAAGACTGGCATGCTGCAGCCCTGGCATGCTGCAAAGAATTGGACATGACTTAATAACTGAATAACAACATAGAATAGATAAGCAACAAAGTCCTGCTGTATAGCACAAGAAGCTATATTCAGTATCCTGTGATAAATCATAATGGAAAAGAATATGAAAAGGAATGTGTGTGTATATATATATATATATATATATGATGGAAAAGAATATGAAAAGGAATATATATATATATATATATATATATGCATAGCTGAATAACTTTGCTGTTCAGCAGAAACTAGAACAACATTAAAATCAACTGTACTCCAGTAAATAATTTTTTAAAATGAAACTGGTTTCATTTTGGAATGTGAACAAAATTGAATAATTTCAGATGATTAGAACAGAAACTCAGTCATGACTCATGATTCACATTGAGTTGCACACTAGTTTCTAAGATGAGCACACAATGCTGGGTCATGAGATAGATAGACAGCTCCTTAATGACCATTTCATCCTGACAGGAACTCACATAAAAATAGCTTGACTGTTTTTATACACTTCTGGCAGACAGATGTCACTACCACAATTGGAAGCAATTGGAGGCCTTACAGTTGCTGCGAAAAAAGACAAGCTAAAGGTAAAGGAGAAAAGGAAAGATGTTCCCATTTGAATTCAGAGTTCCATAGAATAGCAAGGAGAGATAAGAAAACATTCCTCAGTGATCAATGCAAAGAAATAGAGGAAAACAATAGAATGGGAAAGACTAGAGATCTCTTCAAGAAAATTAGAGATACCAAGGGAACATTTCATGCAAAGATGGGCTCAATAAAGAACATAAATGGTAGGGATCTAACAGAAGCAGAAGACATTAAGAAGAAGTGGCAAGAATACACAGAAGAACTATACAAAAAAGATCTTCATGACCCAGATAACCATGATGGTGTGATCACTCAGCAAGAGCCACACATCCTGGAATGTGAAGTCAAGTGGGCCTTAGGAAGCATCAATACAAACGAAGCTAGTGGAGATGATGGAATTCCAGTTGAGCTATTTCAAGTCCTAAAAGATAATGCTGTGAAAGTGCTGTACTCAATATGCCAGCAAATTTGGAAAACTCAGCGATGGCCACAAGACTGGAAAAGGTCAGTTTTCATTCCAGTCCCTAAGAAAGGCAATGCCAAAGAATGTTCAAACTACCTCACAATTGCACTCATTTCACACGATAGCAAAGTAATGCTGACAATTCTCGAAGCCAGGCTTCAGCAGTACATGAACCATGAACTTCCAGATGTTCAAGCTGGATTTAGAAAAGGCAGAAGAACCAGAGATTAAATTGCCAACATCCACTGGATCATTGAAAAAGCAAGATAATTCCAGAAAAACATCTATTTCTGCTTTATTGACTATGCCAAAACCTTTGACTGTGTGGATCATGACAAACTGTGGAAAATTCTTAAAGAGATGGGAATATCAGACCACCTGACCTGCCTCATGAGAAATCTGTATGCAGGTCAAGAAGCAAAGATAGAACTGGACAGGGAACAACAGACTGGTTCCAAATAGGAAAAGGAGAATGTCAAGGCTGTATATCGTCATCCTGCTTATTTAACTCATATGCAGAGTACATCATGTGAAATGCTGGGCTGGATGAAGCACAAGCTTGAATCAAGATTGCTGGGGAAATATTAATAAACTCAAATATGCAGATGACAACACACTTATGGCAGAAAGTGAAGAAGAATTAAAGAGGCTCTTGATGAAAGTGAAAGAGGAGAGTGAAAAAATTGGCTTAAAACTAGACATTCAGAAAACAAAGATCATGGCATTTGGTCCCATCACTTCATAGCAAGTAGATGGGGAAACAGTGGAAACAGTGGCAGACCTTATTTTCTTGGGCTCTAAAATCACTGCAGATGGTGACTGCAGCCATGAAAAAAAGACGCTTACTCATTGGAAGAAAAGTTATGACCATCTTAGACAGCATATTAAAAAGCAGAGACATGACTTTGCCAACAAAGAGATCCCTCTAGTCAAAGCTATGGTTTTTCCAGTAGTCATGTATGGATGTGAAAGTTGGACTATAATGAAAGCTGAGCACTGAAGAATTGATGCTTTTGTACTGTGGTGTTGGAGAAGACTCTTTAGAGTCCCTTGGACAGCAAGGATATCCAACCAGTCCATCCCAAAGGAAATCAGTCCTGAACATTCATTGGAAGGACTGATGCTGAAGGTGAAACTCCAATACTTTGGCCACCTGCTGTGAAGAACTGACTCATTTGAAAAGACCCTGATGCTGGGAAAGATTGAAGGTGGGAGTAGAAGGGGAGGACAGAGGATGAGATGGTTGGATGGCATCACTGACTCAATGGACATGAGTTTGAGTAAACTCCGGGAGTTGGTGATGGACAGGGAAGCCTGGCATGCTCCAGTTCATGGGTTTGCAAAGAGTCAGACATGACTGAGTGACTGGACTGAAATGAACTGAACTGAAGGGAAGCCCGTTGGGACCATAAGTGTTTAGGCCAAAAGGAACATTTTTGTGGACTTGGAAGTCACTTTTATTTCTTCTGGTTAACTCCATTATAGAAGCATATTCCTCTGAGCAACTGACTTTCCTCATGTTAACCTTGGTTTCCAGTTGCTATTTTCTTAAATAATCAAATGCTCATATATTATACAAAGGGCTTCCCCAATCGCGCCAGTGGTAAAGTGCCTGCCAATGCAGGAAACCGGTGTTTGATCCCTGGATCACAAAGATTCCCTGGAGTACGTACTGGCAACCCACTCCCATGGTCTTGCCTCAGAAATCCCATGGACAGAGGAGCCTGGCTAGCTATAGTCATGGGGTTGCAAAGAGTCAGACACAACTGAGCACACACACACATATCTTATAAAGTCATTTATCTGATATTATTTCTCAGATGTAGAAATTCTCTTAAATTAATTCAAAAAAATACACTTGGTAAATCAATTCAATCAATAATATGAATAGTATTGAGGTCACATTAATTGTGTCCCTCCGAATGTTTACTAAGCTATAGGAGCATTTGAGTTTCAAATAGTAGTCTGCCTAGTTGTCTCCCTGGACCTATACTCTCCATCTAAGCATGACTGAACTAAACATGAATTTATAACAAGATTATGGTGATCTTTTTAAGAAATTTTTTGGGAAACCTAAAAACCCTTGCATTAGAGCGGAGTAAAGACTTAGCATATAGTTGGCAATATTTGATGTGAGATTTAATTGTGTAGTTTCTTGGCAAATAGTTTCTGTGAACCTTCTCGAACCACTTTAAATATCCTTCCTCACAGGATAGCTTCTATCCAGACCACTGTCATTTTCTTCCCTGCTGGAGAAAAAATAGGTTGTTCCATTGTTTTCCTTCTCTATACACTGAGATGGAAATAATACCAATACTGCCCTGAGATTGTATCTATTGTGGGAAAAAAAAAAAGATCAGAAGCAAAAAAAGGTGTTTGCATCTGTAAGAAAAAAAGGCTTAATAAGAATTTTTATGAGATCATTTGAACTTTTCTGCTCAGAAAATGACTACTTTAGTTGTCTTCCAAGACACACTGGGCTGAGTTTTAGAATTCTCCTTTAAGTCTTAAAGAGAAGTTACATGGTATTGACTGTGATGTTTTCTTGTACAAAACAACCAGATTCACATGCTCTGAACTTGGAAATTGAACTGAATACATGACATTTTCAGCAGAATATTCTCAGTGCTGAGTAAATAAGGAAGCTATGGGTATATTTACATTTTATACTTTATTTATTAAATGTTATTTCGCATAATTTTATGTATGAAATTGAAGTAATTTCAGTTGAATAAGACTAAGGTTTAAACTGAACTGAACTTCTAGACAAAGAAAACCCTGTGTGTTAATGTGATTACACAGAAAATGACCTACTCTATGAGTATATGCTTCAGTTTGCTTATTCTTTAAATCAGGATGTTAATTTGACATTCAATTAGTAGTTGAGAAGTTAATTGATCTTAATATGTATAGTTCATATTCTTATGAACACATAAGAATTATGTGTTCAAAAATAAAATATTCAAAGATCTAAAATAATTAATAATCAAGTTTTGTCAGGGTCATTTCATTCACATGTAATTCAAACTTAATTCAGAGTAGTATAAACAAACAAATGATACACCATTTTTTAATTTACAGATTTGGTGAATATGGTGGGATTTTAGGAGTTCATATCATAACAACAGGGTTCTAATCTCTTCAAGTCTGATCTGGATTTTCCTATTAGCTTCTTTCTCTGTAAGGATGTCTCTACCTTCCAGCAAACTTCTTGCTTGCTTGAAGTGTTTTTTGAATGCATTTCATAATAAATCTTATGTGTGGATGTGCCAGTGAAGTTTTGCAAGTTTGAAATTGCTTTTCTTACTGCTATGTATTTTCTTAAGGAGAAGGTCACATTTATTGCAATATTTATATGGTTTGCTTCCATGGTTTTATGTTTTTTTCTATTGGAATTTAAGTTCATTGAGGGCAGATCATTGTCTAAAATATCCCAAAAACACAGAAAATAGACAGTCTAAAACAGATATTTCTGGACATATTAAATTCCTTAAACAATAAGACAGAAAAGATGCCCAGTCATATCATTATGCAGGAGGTTACATATTTTGAATTTTGAAGAAACATACATATTTTCAAAGGCTCATTTTTAGTCACATTAAAAAAGGCATCTGAATATATGTTTTAAAGGTTCTCCAAGTAATCTGATGTATGAAGTATTATCTATGTCTCTAATAGAGAATATAATATAACTCTAATTGTTGTCCTTAGGAAATCGTCCTTAATGGGAGCATAATATTTGAATAGCAGTCCGAAAGGAAACACCAAAGAAGAAAAAGAAAAAAAAATATACTGCTCCCTGGGAAATCAAATTGCTATTTTGGAATAGAAAAAAAAAAAAAAATTGTAAGACACTAATGACTTTAAGAACACCTTAGCTTGCAGCATAGTTATTCTTGAAAGGTTTTCTTTCAGTATAAGGAACAACATATCATCAAACCAAAAGAATACAAGGAAATAAAGCCTCCTAAGATGTGATGACACAGGCATTCACTAGTGAGCTTTATAAAATTCCGCTTATGACGGTGCTCATGATGGTGATCAGAAATGAATGTCATCAAGTGGCACCCAATTAGTGTGATTAACCAACTTCAGAGCTCACCAGAGAAGGCCCTGGATCAGCGCTGCCTTTTATACATGGAAAATGTTTTACATTTGGGATCAATGCCTGTATCTTAAATATCTGCTAATACAGCTCTTTTCTTGTTTTCAGTCTCATATATCCCGTTGGTCTGTTATCAGGCTGCATGTCTGTTAGATAAGCATGAATGACCTTGGAAATAATGAGGGACACTGTAAAGAATTTGATAGGGTTCTACCCAGTGGATTTGATGAGACTGAGTATCAAGAATCCTAGCACTGGGTTTGAAACTCAAGCCTTATTCACTTTCAGCTAAATATTCTTAAACAAATTGTATGAACTTGATCGTCTAGATAATTTTCAAGAGTGAATACACATGCCCTGTCACTGGGAAAATTTCCACAATGGAAGAAATCCATATGACAAATAATAGCAATTGTAAACAAAGCTGCTGCTGCTGCTAAGTCGCTTCAGTCGTGTCTGGCTCTGTGCGACCCCATAGATCACAACCCATCACACAGCCCCGTGCCTGGGATTCTCCAGGCAAGAACACTGGAGTGGGTTGCCATTTCCTTCTCCAACGCGTGAAAGGGAAAAGTGAAAGTGAAGTCACTCAGTCGTGTCCGACTCTTAGCGACAACATGGACTGCAGCCCACCAGGCTCCTCCATCCATGGGATTTTCCAGGCAAGAGTACTGGAGCTGGGTGCCATTGCCTTCTCCGGTAAACAAAGCTACATACTCACTAATAGAGACAAGAAAATTTTGAATCTTGTTATATAGTTCTCTGTTGGCACTTACAGGAGCAACTTGGCATAATAGATTGGGGAAATTTAAGTCAATCAAATTTAATAAAATTATAAGGTAGTATTCCGACAATGATGAAGAGTCATACAGTCATGTGTCTCCAGATTTTAAGCAGAGTGTCACACATTTATGCATCCAGATTTCAGAAATGCATGTAAATTAAAAAAAAAATTGTATCTCTTAAACCTCCGTATCTTCACCTAACAAAATACATGTTTTTTTTTTTGTAAAGTCATTACATTATTTATTTAACACAGCAATGTACACTTAAAATAACTGGAAAATTAAGTTAGAATCTGTAAATATTAGCATAAGTTGAATCTCAGAAAAGAAAAAGAATGCAATGATTTTGATCTTACAGAAGTCATTCGCTGTGCAGGCTCGCTTTCTTTATCTAGAAAATCAGACTTTAAGAACTTTTGTTGTCAGGGTTATTACAAGAATCAATTCAGGCCATGAATACACAGTCCATGGAGTCACAAAGAGTCAGACATGACTGAGGGTCTGATTTCTGGATCTGAAAAAAAAAAAAAAAATTGGAAGCTTTTTTTAAAGCTAAATGAGTTTTATCAGTTGCAAAATGAGGATGCCTATGACATCAGATAAGTTTGTCATTCTGAAAGCAAGGCTGTGAGTCACTGATGCTACTTGGAACAGGGTGGTCATTTCAGTGTTATATAAATTCCCCTCATTTTCCAAGCATCTTGCTGCTAAGTCGCTTCAGTCGTGTCTGACTCTGTGCGACCCCAGAGACGGCAGCCCATCAGGCTCCCCTGTCCCTGGGATTCTCCAGGCAAGAACACTGGAGTGGGTTGCCATTTTCTTTTCCAATGCATGAAAGGGAAAAGTGAAAGTGAAGTCACTCAGTCGTGTCTGACTCTTAGCGACCCCATGGACTACAGCCTACCAGGCTCCTCCATCCATGGGATTTTCCAGGCAAGAGTACTGGAGTGGGGTGCCATTGCCTTCTCCGCCAAGCATCTTACAGATATGCATATGTATACAGATTTTTTTTTCCTCTTATATAGCTTTTTCATGTATCGTGAATTTATTTCAGGCTGTGATGTTTCTAAACATTATTATTAAATCGTATTGCATCAAGATTTGGTCAAAATTGATTGCCTTTTACTATATTTTTTAACTTGGCATTTGGAGTAGAGCAGTTTAAGCTAAAATATACAGATGCTTATTTATATATTGTATATAATATATCCATGTATATATATAATTGTACTTAAAAAGTTAAATCACATGCTCATATATTCCACCTTTCTTAACAGTAGTGCTAGCAGGTATTTCAAATATCTTGATAATTGACATAGTGAAATTTGAGATATAAGATACTAAGTTGAGAAGATGAGAAAGAAGATGTTTCAAAGCTTAAAATCTATGTAAAGCCATTAATTCAATCTCATTTAACTCCTATTAGTTGATAGTCAGAAGATCAGTATTTTTCAGAATAACTCTAGTAGCTTTGAAATAATAAAGTGCAAGTCTTGAGTTTGTGTCAAATCAAGTTATCAAATATACTCAGCCGTCCAAAGGAGGTGGCTAAATGCTAACATGCTTGGCTTTACCATGAGATTTCATAAGTAGCTTCTTAATGATATAGTAATAAGCTTAGTTAGAGTAATTGCCTTTCGTAAATTTGTCATTACTAAATGTGTAATAGATTCATAAATTTTTGACAAAATCTATTTAAGTAAATTAAAATCAATTAAAATAATGATCCCTAATCATAAACTTCTAAAATTTTCAACTGAAGCATCTTAATTTGTCAGTACTAAAATTACTTTAATATAGCTTCTACATTTTGGGGGTATATGAACATGTCATAAGCAAGATTGCAAGCATCCATGATGGATACCTAACTGAAAACGCATTTTCAAAAAGTCAATTTTGAACATCATCTCAATGCTCAAACCTGCAACAATTTTGACTAGTTTGATCTTGCAATCCAAGGGACTCTCAAGGGTCTTCTCCAACACCACAGTTCAAAAGCATCAATTCTTTGGTGCTCAGCTTTCCTTATAGTCCAACTCTCACATCCATACATGACTACTGGAAAAATCATAACCTTGACTAGATGGACCTTTGTTGACAAAGTAATGTTTCTGCTTTTGAATATGCTGTCTAGGTTGGCCATAACTTTCCTTCCAAGGAGTAAGAGTCTTTTAATTTCATGGCTACAATCACCATCTTCAGTGATTTTGGAGCCCCAAAAAATAAAGTTTCCATAGTTTCCCCATCTATTTCCCATGAAGTGATGCTACTGGATGCCATGATCTTAGTTTTTTGAATGTTGAGCTTTAAGCCAAGTTTTTCACTCTCCTCTTTCACTTTCATCAAGAGGCTCTTTAGTTCTTCTTCAGTTTCAGCCATAAGGATGGTGTCATCTGCATATCTGAGGTTATTGATATTTCTCCCAACAATCTTGATTCCAGTTTGTGTTTCATCCAGCCTGACATTTTGCAGGATGTATTCTGCATATAAGTCAAGTTAGCAGGGTGACAATATACAGCTTTGACATACTCCTTTCCCTATTTGGAACCAGTCTGTTGTTTCATGTCCAGTTCTAACTGTTGCTTCCTGATCTGCATACAGATTTCTCAAGAGGCAGGTCAGGTGGTCTGGTATTCCCGTCTTTTTCAGAATTTTCCACAGTTTGTTGTGATCCACACAGTCAAAGGCTTTGGCATAGTCAAAAATGCAGAAGTAATTGTTTTTCTGGAACTCTTGCTTTTCAATGATCCAATGGATGTTGGCAATTTGATCTCTGGTTCCTCTGCCTTTTCTAAATCCAGCTTAAGCATCTGGCATTTCACCGTTCATGGTTCACGTACTATTGAAGCCTGGCTTGGAGAATTTTGTGCATTACTTTGCTAGGATGTGAGATGAGTGAAATTGTGCAGAATCTGAACATTCTTTGGCATTGCCTTTCTTTGGGATTGGAATGAAAACTGACCTTTTCCAGCCCTGTGGCCTGCTTAGTGGAAATCGTTGGCTCATAACAAAATTTACAGATTCTGGTATACTTATGTTTAGCATTGTACTTTGAAAAAAATCATGGTTGTTTAATTTTCAAAAATTGGAGTGACAAACACAAAACAACACACACACACACACACACAAACCACAGTTGAGTAATGATGGCCAATAGCTTTGTGACATTCCATAGGCAGAGTTCTCTCCCTTTGTCCATATGAGCCATTTCAAACATGCCTGTGTGTGTTTTAGTGGCTCAGGCATATCTAGCTCTTGGGAACCCCTGGACTGTAGCCCACCAGACTTCTCTGTCCATGCGATTTTCCAGACAAGATACTGGAGTGAGTTGTCATTTCCTTCTCCAGGGGATCTTCCCAGCCCAAGGATCAAACCTGGGTCTCCTGTATTGCAGGTAGATTCTTTACTGTCTGAGCCACCAGGGAAGCCCTCAAACATTCTTAAGTTTTACAATAGAGTGATCCTCCTCTCTCACCAACTCTTTTTTCAATGATGTTGTCTGATAAGCCACAAAGAAATTAGAAGGCATAGGCTGAGACTGTTCTCAACCTCCTGGCATCCAACTTGAGAACAAAGATTTCTTTATGCTCAGTTTCTCCTGCATTTCTCCTTTTCAACTGGGTCAACTAACTGTAAAATCTTCAAGGTGATTTAATTTGTCTTGTATTCTGGATCTCATTGGCATTAGCTCTATCAGAAACTGCACTCTCTCAATCACCTTCCAAATCCTTATCTCGGAGTAGTTTTTCATTCTGCTTTTGGTTTGTTCAATTGTCTGATACCCTCCTCTAAATTCATTTGATACTTATCCATTGCATCTATTAACTTCTGCTTCTCAGCTCCAAAGCTATTCTTCTTGAATGAGTTTACCACAAAGTATTTCATCACTTTTTACACCCACTCTGCTGTTTATTAATCTCTGGCTTACTATTGAAATAAAACTCCTTTGAATGACATCTCAGATAAATTCTTCATATTTAAAATTCTTCCTATTTAAAGTTAATTGACTTATAATTAGTTTTATTCTACTTGATATATTGAAAACATGGATACATCTGATGACTATATTCTTGAAATACTCTCCTTGGGTTCAATGACACTATATTACTTTTCTATTTATATATCTGGCCTTTATTTAGTATCATATGCATGCTCCTATTTTTTATCCTTAAGCATTAATATTTTTATACTCATTTAATTCTAATTTTTAACTTACTTTGTGTAACTTGATTGATTTTTAGCCTTCAACAATAACAGTTGTTCAACAATATCAATGGTCAACTATTTTCATTTCATAAGTGAATTGAGGGGCATACCTGATATAAATTTTTACTTCCTACTTTCTCTGGAAATCCTTGACTCATATGAAATATACATTTTCTGGTATCCTCATGTTTAGCATTGTGCTTTGGAAAAAAATCATGGTTATTTAACTTAAAAAAATTGGAGTGAACATGTGTGTAGTTTCTTCTTTAAAAAACCACAAGCCATAAGTTATACTCAAGTATCCAAATGCCTAATTAGTATCTACTTACACGCCTTGCAAATTCTTCAGTATGAACATGACTAAAACTATCTTCAGTGTTCCAGTTTTAGTGAATAACTTTTGCCTTTCCATAAGTTGCCAATGCCAAGAACCTGAAACTCGTTTTATTTATTTTTTTTTAATTTTAATTAATTTTATTTTATTTTCAAACTCCACATAATTGTATTAGCTTTGTGGGAGAGGGAGAGGGTGGGAAGAATTGGGAGAATGGCATTGAAACTCGTTTTTGAAGCTTACCTTAAGACGAGGGACTAACACTTTTGCTTTCACTTTTTACATTCATATATGCAATAGACTTCCTAGGTGCTGGTGGTAAAGAACCTGCCATCACAGGAAATCTAAGAGATGCAGGTTCTTTGGCTCTGGAAGATCCCCTGGAGGAGGGTGTGACAACCCACTCCAGTAGTCTTGCCTGGAGAATCTCTTGGACAGAGGAGCCTGCAGGCCTACAGTCCATAGGATCCTATGGAGTTGGACATGACTGAATGACTTAGCACACATGCACGTCAAGCTCAATAAAATCAGCCACTGAGTCTTGTAAACATCATTTATGTCCACCATAAATACCACTGCTAAGTCGCTTCAGTCGTGTCCGACTCTGTGCGACCCCAGAGACGGCAGCCCACCAGGCTCCCCCGTCCCTGGGATTCTCCAGGCAAGAACTGGACACCCATAAATATCTCCCCTCATTTTGCTGCAATAGCCTTGTTATATTCCCTAAGCAGTGTTCTCTTCTTTCTCCACATCTTCTACTTGGTTATGCTCCTATTTATTCTCTGTGTGCAGACACAGTTAGCTACTTAAAATCAAACTTGGCTATGAAATCCACTTTACCTTTCTTTATAACAAAAATATCTGGGACTTCAATCCAATGTCAGCTCCTCCAGTGTCTGGAGTCCTGAGCTTCAGTATAATTTTGCTAAAGCATTAGGGCTGGTGTGATTTGCTTTTCATTTTCTGTTCATAGGAAACAGGAAAGTAAATCAAGGTTATGTCACTACTGGCTTCTGAAGTTCAGACCTCAATAACACGTTTTTCTCACTCAACAAATTCTCTCATCCCATTCTGTGATGTATCCCTAGCCAACATACTGGTTCTCAAGTACCAACTTAGATTTCTTGAAAGAAGATGTACTGTGTGCTCAGTCACTCAGTCATGTCCAATTCTGCCACTCCATGGACTGTAGATCACCAGGCTCCTCTGTCCAAGGAAATTTCCAGGAAAGAATACTGGAGTGGGTTGCCATCTCTTCTTCCAGGAAATCTTCCCAACCCAGGGATTGAACCCACATTTCCTGTGTGTCCTGCATAGCAGGCGGATTCTTTACCACTGAGCCACCTGGGAAGCTCAGAGAGGAGAATAAAACTTTTAAGATATCTTTTCTGTTAGAACAGATAAGTTTGACTCTGTGGGAGCAATAATATGTGTAGGGGTTAACTATTTCATGCTCCCTTTCTGCATATAAAGTTAGCCATTGAACAATGCAGAGGTAAGTGACATTACCTGTGTGACTGAGAATCTGCTTACAACTTATACTTGGCCCTGAGTATTATTAGTCCTTCAAATCCTAGTGCTATCATATCAGCTGTTCTATGCCCACAGATTCAACCAACCTTGAAGAGAGTAGTACTACAAAGTGCATTTAATGAAAAAATCTGTGTACAAGTGGACTTACGGTTCAAACCTGTGTTTTTCAAGGGTCTGCTGTGTACAGCACACTGGCATTTCATCCCATGGTGACAGTCAGTGAAACGCCTTTCTACCAGAACTCCAAGTGGAAAGTGGAGCACCAATAACTTTCTATTAATTTTTAGCAACAATGTGATTGAATAAAACTTTTCTCAATTTATTTTCAACTGCTTTCAATGTTTTTCTTTCCAAGTGTGTGTTCTCTTTCTTACTGGTGGAATATTTGTTCATATCATATTCTGTGACTCTTCTGAGCCCACTGTCAAAGCAACAATACCAGAATAGTTTATTCAAGACTATTTCAATAGGAGTGAGAGGCCAGGATTCAAAACAGCTCGGTCTGAAAGAAAGGGCTAGAGAGTTTTTAAGAGCTGGGATGATAAACTTCAAAGGTCGTCAGTGTCAGTTAATTTGTTGATTGCCACTCCTCCAAAAAAAGGAAAAGGAAAACTTTCTTCATGACAGGAGGTAGCTTTACAAGTTGTGGCAAGATACCCAGAGACATTAGCTCTTATCTTCCCATAGACACTGGTAGCCAGAGACTCTATCTTCCTTGATTATTGTATTTTAAAGAGAAAGTTCTCTTGAGAGATGCTCCTGGACTGTAAATCTGACAAGAAGGTTTTTACCAAGATTTACATCTCAAAGGGATTTTTATTACATACTTTTTGAAGTAAATGCTCTAAGAAAAGAGAGGTCAGAGGACCTGCTGTCAGGAAGAAGCTGATAGATAGTTTAGTCTGAGGGGAACAGGAAGGCCTTCTTGGACACTACCCATCATGGCTTTTAATACATCAGGAAAAATGGAAATTTAGAAAGTCTGCTTTTCTCTGAACAAACATTTCCTTTCACATCTTATAGTGAATTAAGAGAAATAACAATTATCTTTTTCCTTTTCTTGCTTTTATTAAACTGTAATTTCAAAGAAAATTAGCAGATGGAGGGAGAGAAATTATGCAAAAAAAATAACAAAAAAGAGTAGGATTTTATAATTTAAAATAATTATCTTTTTACAAAAGTCTACTTGTTTCTATACTCTTATTATAATTACTTGTTCAGTAATCTCTCTTCTAATTCTGATGGTAAATCCTATAAGACCAACCTAGACAACATATTAAAAATCAGAGACATTACTTTGCTGACAAAGGTCCGTGTAGTCAAAGCTATGGTTTTTCCAGTAATCATGTATGGATGTGAGAGTTGGACTATAAAGAAAGCTGAGCACCCAAGAATTGATGCTTTTGAACTGTGATGTTGGAGAAGACCCTTGAGAGCCCCTTGGACTGCAAGGAGATCCAACCAGTCCATTCTAAAGGAAATCAGTCCTGGGTGTTCTTTGGAAGGACTGATGCTGAAGCTGTAACTCCAATACTTTGGCCACCTTATAAATAAGAAGAACTGACTGATTGGAAAAGACCCTGATGCTGGGAAAGATTGAAGGCAGGAGGAGAAGGGGATGACAGAGGATGAAATGGTTGGATGGTATCACCAACTCGATGGATGTGAGTTTGAGCAAGCTCCAGGAGTTGGTGATGGACTGGGAAGCCTGGTGTGCTGCAGTCCATGGGGTCATAAAGAGTCGGACACGAATGAGAGGCTGAACTGACCTGCAACACTAGGAGGGCCAGGACTATCTTGTCTTCTTTAAAAAAAAAAAAAAAAAAAAAAACGAACCCAAAGTCTGAAATAGAGTATTACTTCAAAAATATTAAAGAATAGATGAATGAATCATTGAACTTGCAGAGATATCCTGAGGGAGAGTTCAGTGTGAGATACCTATTTTAAACATATTAAGACACAAACATTTGCTTGCCTCTCTCCCTACTTTCCCCCCAGTGCTATTAGAATACTAGGCTTCATTTTGATTAATCTTTTATGTCTGAAATACCAGAACTCTGGCAGCTTCATCTATTTATTTTCAAATTGTAATTTTCTTAGTCCCTATTTTATGACAGATTATTTGACAATTTTTTTGACAAAGTACAACCTAATAATCTCACAGATCCAAACACCTATACTCATGAGAATATTGTCTTTCTTATTTCTGAATTTTAAACATCTCATAGCACATTTTTAAAGTCACAGCAGAAGAAAACGTAACTTGCTCTGCCTTGAATGGCTGGATCTGAGACAGCATCTTGAGAAAAAGTCTTAACAGGTATACTATGGCAAGCATCAAATATTCTAATTAGACATGATGAAAATGTTATATTGTATCTATAGGGAAATGTCTAAGCAAATACCTATTAATTCTAAGCATTCTTTTAAGATTGGACTGCAAATTTAAGAAATAACAGTATGAGATACCTAGTTACATTTACTTTTAAGATGAACAATAAATGTCAATATTAGTACATTCAATTCAATATTTGGCATACTTTTGTACTTTTTATATTGTTCCTTTTTGTTATTTAATTTGAAATTAAAATTTACTTGGATGTCTTGTGTCTTATCTGGCAGCTTTGCTTAAGATGAATATCCAGATAATCAGTCTTCTGCAAAGTGATTCAACAAAGAGTAAAATTTTCAGAGTCAAACTAATAAAGGATACTGTGATCTAGTAAATTAAAATGAATCAGCTTGATGATTTAAAAATGAAGGACAAGAATATTTTTTATATATTTTTTCCTGATCATAAATGTTTTTTAGGAAAGCTAGTTATCCTTCATTTTTCTGTTTGTACTGAATTTAATAATATTCTGGAGGATATTGGATAATACTGTGTAGTCTTGAAATTGCTGCTGTATTGTTCTGATTCATAAAATATACAATTGATCAATCCTCTATAAGAAATGGATTTCCAGTATCTTTTTTATTCCTTTTTCATTGTTTTCAATATATTCTCGAGATAAGTAATATTTCATGGGAAAATATTTACCTTATACAAATGTCCATATTTTCATTAGCTATAGAATAGTTAACAAAGACAGGTATTAAAAATAAATTTCTGATTTTTCTCTATTTTTAACTCATTTACTTCAAGTGCTTTATGTTAATACAAGAGTACATCAGGGATATAACAACATTTAAAAATATTAAAGACAATGATTATATTCATTCAAGTATTGAGGTACATGTATGTATGTGTATGTCATATGAACCTAACACAGCAAATGAAAGAGTGATTTAACACTATCACTTATACAGAAAAAAAAGGGGTTCTTTCATACTTGCACCCAAGTAAAGTAATGAAATTTTTGGTGCTGAAAATATCAACCATTTTAAAAAATTAGATGCTTTAAATATACTTAGATTCTGCAACTTGGAAGATGAAGCTTAATAACATCATGTAACACAGTAAATTCGGAGAAGGCAATGGCACCCCACTCCAGTACTCTTGCCTGGAAAATCCCATGGATGGACGAGCCTCGTGGGCTACAGTCCGTGGGGTCACTAAGAGTTGGACATGACTGAGCGACCTCACTTCCACTTTTCACTCTCATGCGTTGGAGAAGGAAATGGCAACCCACTCCAGTGTTCTTGCCTTGAGAATCCCAGGGATGGGGGAGCCTGGTTCGCTGCTGTCTATGGGGTCGCAGAGTCGGACACGACTGAAGCAACTTAGCAGCAGCAGCAGCAACACAGTAAATTAACCAATCCTTTAAAATAAATTTAGTTAATTTCACTTCCTTATGCTCTTGAGAGCAAATAACCTTTAGATTTCCCTTCAAAGTTGGGAAAATATAAGCTATGATGCTTTCCATGATTAGAAGACAGCCCACTCTTTCCCTTATTTCTCTCCATAGTGTGAGATAACATTTGTGCATACTTTCTCAATGAAGTGACATGCTTCCATTTATTGTAAGGTCCAATTATGCATAAGCACTGGTATGGTCTCCTGAAATTAATATACATTTGTGCATATTCACTTAAGCAATGTTTCCGCAATGGCACACCAGAAAATGTCCCTTCCACAAGACTTTCTGTTGTCTAGAAGCACCACTAATTCCTTGGTGATAAAAATAATTCTGTAGTGAAAAATCTTATTTCAGACTACAAGGAATCTTCTAAGCATAACACTTATTGTTCCAAATACTTGCCAAGAATTATGAATTCTCACATCTTTGGAGAATTTCAGATAATTTATATAGTTAGAATTCTCAAGAATTGCTAAAGAAAAAGAAGAAAGGGCACAAGAGAAACTCCAAGAGTTATGATTTAAGCAAATATGTCGTATTGATCAGGGCTTTTGAGGGTAAGAAGACCCAGGAGGAAGCACGGTTAAAGACAAGTAGGATCAGGTATTGTGTTTCAGCAACTTTGCTTTTAAGATATCTATTAAATATTTGGTATGATTTATGCTTGCGTTTTAAAGGTATACTTATTTACTTATTTATTTATTGGCTGTGCTGGATCTTCGTTGCTGTGTGGGCTTTTCTGTAGTTGCGGTTTCTCATTGTGGTAGCTTCTCTTGTTGCGGAGCCTGGTCTCTAAAGAATGTGGGATTCAGTAGTTGTGGCGTGAGGGCTCCCTAGTTCCAGTTCCAGGGCTCTATGCCCAGGCTTAATAGTTGTGACAAATGGGTTTAGTTGCTTTGCAACATGTAGGATTTTCTTGGATCAAGGCTGCAACCTGTCTTCACCTGCATTGGTAAGCAGATTCTTTACCACTGAGCCCCCAGGGAAGCTCTATGTTTGCATTTTTGCTTGACCTACACCAAGTTTTCCTCCCCCCCCCCCCCCGCCACAGTGAAGTGCTTTTTCAAATTTTTCATCCACTCCTTGGCAAATGTATCTGGTAATATTGTTTGTTATCACTGAATAATTTAGATTTTCTTAGATAAGTTATTTACAAGGTATTCCTATAGAGGGAAAGATTCCAGAGAGACTTTTCCAGTGTAGTTGGGATACACAACACAGAAATTTTCTTTTCAGCTGCTTCAAAGGCAAAATTATTTTCAAGTGTCTTTTATCTGTGCGTGTAAGCATAAGCTTGTCTTCTCTTTCTTTGCCAATTTACTCAAGGGGTTGAGAGCAAAAATAAATGTGACTGTTACTTTCTAACATTGGATTCTCTCCATTGAAATTTCTTTGAGACTTGCTCTCTTTCTTTTCATGATTCCTATGCAAATGATATTACTTTTTACAACTGTAATATATATTTCATAGCACATCTCCTAATTTTTCCCACAGTGGAGTTTGTAGTTGGTTCTCCTTTCTCCTACAAGCTTCAGAACATTTTTGGAGAGAAAAGGGAAAATGCTTTGGTTCAGAGTTTGCTTATGGTGAAAAGAATGCATAATCATCTCTGAGTTTATAGTATTGTGAATAAAAAATGCAACCTACCTACATATTTTAATAACCAGTTGGGCCTAAGTACAATTTAAATGTTTAAATATACACATACATACATGATATGGACTTTTGAAAGCTGTGCTGTGCTGTGCTTAGTCGCTCAGTCCTGTCTGAATCTTAGAGATCCCATGGACTATAGCCTGACAGGCTCCTCTGTCCATGGGGATTCTCCAGGCTAGAGTACTGGAGTGAGCTGTCAGGCTTTCCTTCAGGGGATCTTCCCCACCCAGGGACAGAACCCAGGTCTCCTGAATTGCAGGCAGATTCTTTACCATCTGAGCCACTAGGGAAGCCCAAGAATACTGGAGTGGGTAGCCTATCCCTTCTCCAGAGGATCTTTCTGACCCAGGAGTCAAACTGGGGTCTCCTGTATTGCAGGCAGATTCTTTACTAGCTGAGCTACCAGGAAAGCCAGTTTTGAAAGCTACAACAATAATATTATACATTGAAAGCTGCAATAAATATAAAAATCCTCAGTTTTTCTCTTAAGGCCATACTCTGCACAGTTGTGACTCACCCTAAGTCTTCACAAGTCAAAGTGGACTTCTCTTGATAGCAATTCAGATTTTCATGTAATTCAAGAGGAGATGATGGCACAGAAAATACATACTTTTAATCAAGAAATTGTAAAAAAATACACAGCATATATACATACAATAAAATGTTAATATTAAGATTATGTCAGCAACATGGTTTGTATTCTGGCTTGCAGATTTAATAGTTCTTTGACACTGAGCATGAAATATTACAATGGTTTTAGAAACACATGTTTTATAATAAAGAAATAATAGGGTTAAATGTAGGATAATGTCACATATTATTAAATAAATAGAAAAATGGTATCTATATGAAACATTATTTATATACATTTCCTCACAGAATCTTTCCAAAGTCAAAACAGGTGATGGTAGTTACAATGGTAACAGTGATACATTTGAAGCAAACTGTCAATAAGGCAATGACTAAACTATTTACCATACTATGGAATATTATGAAATTACATCCAAAGACACTAAAATGATGGATAGTAAGTCTCCTATGTATGAACCTTCAAGTTGCAAGTTTTCAAGGATTGGATGTGTGTTCACATGTCCAATCATGTGAGTGCAATTTTTTCAAGTGGCTGTACTTTTGTGTATTGGACGGTGTAGTACTGTGTAGAGTACAGTAATAAAGCAAGCCCAGGATATCTGGAAGCAAGCAATTGTCTTTACTTGAGAAGGCATTGTTAGTTTTTGAGACATAGGACTCAAAGATTGGTCTATACATGAAACTTGCAGCAGCCATTAAGGATGTAATCCAGTGCTACTCTGTCATCTATAATAAGGAAAAAAGAGCTACTACCCAGACAGCACTGGATCATTTTTTCAATAGGGTACATAGAATTGAATACATAAAGGATCTAGAACCTGTTCCATCAACAACAGGTGTTAATGAAATTGCAGCTTGGTCTACAGATCTTAGTTTCTTGGGCTCTAAAATCACTGCAGATGATGACTGCAACCATGAAATTAGAAGACGCTTGCTCTTTGGAAGGGAAGTAAGGACAAACCTAGACAGCATATTAAAAAGCAGAGACGTTACTTTGCTGTCAAAGATCCATCTAGTCAAAGCTATGGCTTTTCCAGTAGTCATGTAGGGATTTGAGAGTTGGACCATAAAGAAGGTTGAGTGCCAAATAATTGATGCTTTCACATTGTGGAGCTGGAGAAGACTCTGGAGAGTCTCTTGGACTGAAAGGAGATCAAACCAGTCAATGCAAAAGGAAATCAACTCAATATTCATTGAAAAGACTGATGCTGAAGCTGAAGCTTCAATATTTGGGCCACCTGGTTGCAAAGAATTGACACACTTGGAAAAGACCTTGATGCTAACAAAAGGAGAAAGAGGGCAACCGAGGCTGAGATTATTAGACAGCACCATTGACTCAATGGACATAAATCTGAGCAAACTCTAGGAGATTGTGAAGGACAGAGCCTGGTGTGCTACAGTCCATGTGGTCGCAAAAGAGTTGGAGATGACTTAGTCACTGAACAACAACTCTGTCTCCTAAATCTGAGGATCCTTCAGCTCTTATCATTTACTTCCTCTACCTCCTCCAGTCAGTAACTCTTCTTGCCTTTTCACTGATGCCAGCACCTGTTTGCCAGTTGTTGTATTGTACTGCTGTACTTTTCAAGGTACTGTGCTGTAAGGTTACAGATATACTTTTTTAATTTTTTTGCATTAGTTTTTTATGTGTTATTTGTGTGAAAAGAATTATGAGCTTATTACAATACACTACTATGTAGCTGATTGAGTTAGTTGGATACCTAGGCTAACTTTTGGGGACCTATGAACAAATTGAACTTATGAATGTACTCTTAGAATAGAGTGCTATTTAACCCTCGCTTCATACATGTGTTCAGTAGGTTCTACATCACCTTTGGTTTTTGCTGTTTTCCAAAAACTTTTCAGATTTATTATTTACTTACTATTTTTCTACACACTTATTTAAATATTGTTATTAAAAACACCTAAATTGTCGTGGGGAATTTCTGGGAGAACTTCAGTGGAGGTATGTCCAGGTAGTTGCAAGTGGTGCTATATAAAGGAGTGGGGCTTCCCATTTGTTTATGCTATGGAGTTACAGTTCATAATCCAATCTCCAATGCTCAATCGTGTCGGACTGTTTGTGACCCCTGTGGTCTGTAACCAGCCAAGCCCCTCTGTCCATGGGATTTTCCTAGCAAGAATAATGGAGTGGGCTGGCATTTCCTCCTCCAGGGCCTCTTCCTGACCCCGGGATCAAACCCGCATCTCCTGAGTCTCCTACTTAGCACTGAGCTGGGAAGTTGAACAGTTTATAATGGTCAACACACCCTTGTAAAACTGAGACTTTTCAGACAGTGAAAATCACTTAGTCATGTCCAACTCTTTCTGAACCCATGGACTATAGAGTCCATGGAATTCTCTAGGCCAGAAGACTGGAGTGGGTAGCCTTTCCCTTCTCCAGGGGATCTTCCCAACCCAGAGAGCAAATCCAGGTCTCCTGCATTGCAGGTGGATTCTTTACCAGCTGAGCCACAGGGAAGCCCATAACAGACAGACTGTGTGTTAAAATTGTTTTCAAAATAATGCTAAGACTTTTTTGCCTTTTTACTGAATTGATATTTTCACTGATGGTATAAAAGTAACTGTGGGTAAAAATTACTGGTGCCTTACTATGAATCACACTGCTGACATAATAATGAGTTAACAGTCACTCCATTCTTCACTTGGCACACCTGCACAGAAAAAGGAGAAGAAGGGGGAGGAGAGAATGCAGCAGCAGAAGTGGAACTGGTTTCAATTATTTTTTGTAGCAGTGAAAAACCCTCAACTCTTGGGTAGACATACTGTTAATACATTGAGTGATGAAATAGAATTCACATATTACATATTTTCCTACCCTAATAGCTCAGACAGTAAAGAATTTATCTGCAATGCAGGGGATCTGGGTTAGATATCTGGATCAGGAAGATCACCTGGAGAAGGGAAAGGCAACACACTCCAGTCTTCTTGCCTGGAGAATTCTATGGAGCCTGATGGGCTACAGTCCATGGGGTCGTAAAGAGCTGGGCACTGACTGAGCAGCTAACACTTTCTTACCGAAGAACAACTGTCTCTCAAGAAAAATACACTTCTGTGATTGTTTGGACTGCAAACTGAGTTTTGTTTTTTTTTTTTAACAAAACACTTTTTATTTGAAAGAATGACTGCCATACAAACTATTCAGATTTTGTATTGGAAGATCTGTAGAATTCGCTAAACCATTACTTTTAAAATGACCCACACATGAACCTAAGAGCCTCTTGATAAAAGTGAAAGAGGAGAGTGAAAAAGCTGGCTTAAAACTCATCATTCAGAAAACCAAGATCATGCCATCTGGTCCCATCACTTCATGGCAAATAGATGGGGAAACAATGGAAACAGTGAAAGACTTTATATTTTGGGGCTGCTGTGGATGGTGACTGCAGCCATGAAATTAAAAGATATTTGCTCCTTGGAAGAAAAGCTATGACAGACTTAGCATATTAAAAAGCAGAGACTTTACTTTGCCTACAAAGGGTCATATGGTCAAAACCATGATTTTTCCAATAGTCATATACAGATGTGAGAGTCATATACAGATGTGAGAGTCATATACAGATGTAAGAGTTGGACAATAAAAAAAGGCTGAGCACTGAAGAACTGATGCCTTTGAATTCTGGTGCTAGAAAAGACTCTTGAGAGTCCCTTGGACTAAAGATCAATCGTAAAGGAAATAAACCCTGAATATGCACTGGAAGGACTGATGCTGAAGCTGAAGCTCTAATACTTGGGCCACCTGATGTGAAGAGCCGACTCTGGAAAAAGACCCTGATGCTGGGAAAGATTGAAGTCAGGAGGAGAGGTGGAGGACAGAGGATGAGACGGTTGGATAGCATCACTGTCTCAATGGATGTGAGTTTGAGCAAGCTCCGGGAGTTGGTGAAGGACAGGAAAGCCTAGCGTGCTGCAGTCCATGGGGTCGCAAAGAGTCGGACATGACTGAGCGACTGAACAACAACACATGATTTAAAGATTCATTAAAAATGCAAGACAGAATATTGCTTTTAAAATTATAATCTGGAAAGTCTTTTGATATGTTTTCAGATTCCATATTAAAACTAAAGTTTAATAAATTAACAGTATTGAATTTGGGTATAGTATCAAAATAATTATAGTATCTGATAAAGTTTTAAAAATCCTCCTACCCTTTTCAGCTGTGTATCTCTGTGAGGCTGGATTATCTTTGTGTACTACAAATTGAATAAGATAGGCAGTGTATTAGAACAAAAGTAGACATGAAAGTCTCGCTGTCATGTACTAAGTCAGACTTAAAAGAGTTTTGAGTCAAATTAAAGAGATATGACCCAGAGATTTGACAAAGACAATCAATTCTAACTGCTAGTTTTAACACTAGGTTTAGAACCAGTCCCTTAGTTATTTCTGCATGCCTAAGATCCCTACCTGGAAATGCATGAATTTTGCAGGGCTATTTCTATGAGTCATGTATTTCCCTTTCTTCCTGTATTAGATGGACTAATTATATTGCAGAAACTTGTACTATAGCTGTAAAGACTTTTTATTTTAACACTGTATGTTGATCAGTGGCACAATGTAAAATAAGGCAAGGTAAAGGAGTAGAGATTGAAAGTATACCCTTTTAAGCTAGATGAACAGAAACTGCTTCTCTGAATAGGTGACAATTGTGTGAATAAGCTGGGGAAGAACCTAACTGGAAGAGGAGGCCAGTACATACATGACATGTTAGATGAAGAAAAAGAAGGCTCAGCTGCATAGCACAAAATTAAAAAAACAAAATATGAGAGATGGGTTGGGAAAGGTTGTTTGGCAAAAGATCATGAAAGTCCCCCATGGGAATGAAGAGATATGTATATGGAAAGATGATTAAGTATTAAGACTGAAGCTAAGTTTCCTTGGTTCAAATTTTAGCTATCACTGTGTCCTAGGATAGGGTTTTTAACTAATACCTCCATTTTCTCATGTTTATTCCTGGGAGTAATCCTCAATCTTGGAGAAAGAATGTGATTATTAATCATTGACATTCACAGACATGGCACATTAGTTATAATTTTTCTTACTAAATGGGATTATTAGCCGTAATTACTATTAATGACTGGGATCTACACTAGTAAAGAGTTTTAAACAGGAGACTGTCGTTATCTCAGTCACATTTTAAAATACAGAAATCAATACTGTAAAGTAATTAGCCTCCAATAAAAAAAAAAAAATACAGAAATCACTCTGGCTTCATGCAGAGGCATGGTAGTGGGGGAAGGACAAAGGGAAACCTTGGGGAAATACTTATGACCACTACTGGGATAATTCTTGTGGATGATTAGAGGGATCTGGATTGCTGGTAGCAGTGAAAGTGGTTGAGTGTTTAGATTCAGGAAATAGAGTCAAATATGCAGCCTTCAGTTAAAAAAAAATTATACCATCACCACCACCATATTTATATTTAAAAAATGAGACTTGCTTGTACTTAATTCTGAATATCTTATTGATCACATTTATTTTTATGATTCCTAAAACTCATTTCCAAATATTTGATACTCACATAACTAATAGTTCTCTAAATCACATGTGCCTCTGCTCATTATCAGGTGTGTTCTTACTTCACCTGAGATAAATTGATCCCCTCAGCTAGTACATACTTTAGCTTTATATGACATAGGACCCCACTATCAGTCTCCCAGAGGCAATAATCATCTGCTTCATTCTCTTTATATGTTTGTTTGTTTAACTCTCAGGTACATAGGAAATATCTGAAGGGCTTGTTCAACTGCAGATTCTGAAGAGGGGCCTGAGATTTTGCATTTCTAACAGTTCTCTGATTATGTCAATACTGCTAATCTGTGGAACACACTTTGGGTAGCAATGATCTAAATGATTGCTGAATTTTTAATGACCTCCTAAAATATCAAAGTCTTCCATGTTGGTTTCATTTACATAGGCTTTCACCTATGTGCTTAAAGTTAGCTAAGTGAAAGAAAAGTGAAAGTGAAGTCGCTCAGTAGTGTCCGACTCTTTGCAACTCCATGGACTCTAGCCTACCAGGCTCTTCCGTCCGTGGGATTCTCCAGGCAAGAACACTGGACTGGGTTGCCATTTCCTTCTCCAGGAGGTCTTCCCAACCCAGCGATCGAACCCGGGTCTTCCGCATTGCAGGCAGACAGACGCTTTACCATCTGAGCCACCAGGGAAGCAAAAAAAAAAAAAATTAAAATTAAAATTAGCTATTTCATACACAAATCTTTCCTAATACAAAAATGAAAGCCCAGGGAAGCAAAGTTCTGTTCAAGTCACTATGTCAACAGAATTTATATTTCTTAAGTGAATGTTTAATGCTTGTATGATGTTGATAAAAAGATTCTTGGCATAGCATTTCACTATTGGTAAGAAAGAGACAGATTGTTTGGAGTAGCAAATTATTTTTGAAGATGGATCTTTGAGCATTTAATTGACTTTCCTGAGAATCTGACAGACATACATCAATCATATTAAAAGAAAATATGTTGAACCATTTGAAAACACTTGAAATAATGAGCATCACATTTAAATGATAACATAATATGGGATACTATAAACACTTTTAGATATTGCTTCTTCTGATTTTTTTATTTTTGTAGACAGCAGCTTTCTTTTTAACACAACATACATATAAAAAGTATTACATGCACCATTACCTGACATCAAGTTAAGAAAATTTAGTTTTAAAAAATTAAATGACTACTACTTCTTCTTCAGTGTCCCACAATTGCACAATAAATTTTTTTAAAAATTGGATAAGTTTTGAGTTTCAGTACCTGTTCCATTTCTATCTTTACTTACAGATGAAAAGCAGTAACTTTTGTGAATCTTTTCTTCCAGTCTCTTCCTTTCAGTGAGTTCAGTCTTAAACTCTAGCTTGGCTCTCCTGTCATAAATGTACATGCTTTCTGATGCTGCTGGTGGTTTGAAACATCTGTAATATCACAGTGGACATCATCATCACCCTCATCATAATCATCTCTAATGTAAATAGCAGACGGACAAATAAAATAAAAAAATGCACTACTAGTGGGAAATCTAAAGATGTAAACTTTATACAACAATAGTGAAATCAAATTGGCATAACCACAGTGTTTTATTAGTTGGTATTAAACCAATTACTTTGATGTATATGTAAGATAAGTGATATAAAGGAGAAATAAGATAAAGGCGATTAATATGGTTTATTTAAATTTAGCATCTGCTTTTCGGTCAAGATTAAAAGTATGGAATTCAGCGGTGATTGCAGCCAGGAAATGTAAAGACGCTTACTCCTTGGAAGGAAAGTTATCACCAACCTAGACAGCATATTGAAAAGCAGAGACATTACTTTGCCAACAAAGGTCTGTCTAGTCAAGGCTATGGTTTTTCCAGTGGTCATGTATGGATGTGAGAGTTGGACTGTGAAGAAAGCTGAGCGCTGAAGAATTGATGCTTTTGAACTGTGGTGTTGGAGAAGACTCTTGAGAGTCCCTTGGACTGCAAGGAGATCCAACCACTCCTTCCTAAAGGAGATGAGTCCTGGGTGTTCATTGTAAGGACTGATGCTGAAACTGAAACACCAATACTTTGGCCACCTCATGGAAGAGTTGACTCACTGGAAAAGACTCTGATGCTGTGAGGGATTGGGGGCAGGAGGAGAAGGGGACCACAGAGGATGAGACAGCTGGATGGCATCACTGACTCAATGGACATGAGTTTGGGTGAACTCCGGGAGTTGGTGATGGACAGGGAGGCCTGGTGTGCTTCGATTCATGGGGTCGCAAAGAGTCGGACACGACTGAGCAACTGAACTGAACTGAACTGATAGTTGCAAGTTAAAGTTATACTGGAAGACTTATGAGCTTGACTGTTTTCACACTGTCATCATTATAAATAGAAATAGAAATGATAAAATATTTTAAATATACAAATATAAAATGTTTATTTCCAAATACCTGGCATATGTCTTATGTTGATAGTCTGGACAATTCATATTTTAAACAATCAAAAAAAACATTGTGTTAACAATCACTGGTATGTTCAGGCATTTTGGAATGTGTGCAATGCAGGAACATAGACTTGAATTGTGCACATGCTAGGGGACCATGCACATAATACAGTGTGTGGAAAATTTATGTAGGTTTTACACTATTCCCAAAATAACTATGCAGCAGTGCTTATATAGGGTCCAACTGGCATCTCTCTTTTGGCTATAATATGAAGAACCAACAGAACGGTGCAATGGAGTTGTTTTACACTGTTCCCCATCAATCATTTCTCTCTTTTGTTCTTCATTTGTATTACACAGATATTAAAGCTCCAGGATCAACTTCACATTTTTCTTATTTTTTCAAACACCTTGAAATTTAAATCTATGTTCAGGGAATACTTACAGATCTATACTTTAACTTCCTCTTGTGTTTTGTTGTTTTATTTGTCCCAGTTATAATATTTTAATTTTCCTGTTTCAATTTTAAATGTTCAGTGTTATTAATTTCATTCATATAATTCATGTTAATTTTGAGTCTATCATCATTATCGTGTTTGTTACAATAATATCAGTCATTCTCTGCTTACTTTATTAACTCAGCGTAGTGGTGCTGGTTTTGTTAAGTTTGGCATTTTCTATTTTTTGTTCTTAGTGTTTCTAGAAGATTTGGTAAGTCTTAATTAGTTCAACCACTGGTTCTTGCAATGCTCCTAGTATGTCTTTAAGACATTTACTTCATTCTTTAGTATCTCAGTTTCTTTATCTGTAAAGAGCATTTACTTCATAGAGGTACAGTGAAACTGAATTGATTATGTATCTGTTCTCGCAGTGTTGCCTTGCACATAGTAATTATACATTGTTAGCTATTCTTATTTTTTAATTAATAAATTTATTTTAATTGGAGGCTAATTACTTTACAATATTGTAGTGGTTTTTGCCATACATTGACCTGAATCAGCCATGGCTGTACATGTGTCCCCCATCCTGATTTTTTATACACTATGTGCCTGACTCTATCTTGTGAATAACAAGAGTAAATGATAGAGATAAATATTCTTTCATCATGATGCTTATGTTTTAGTGGAGAAAAGAGACAGAAACAAAATAAATATATTAATATGTTATTGCATATTATGTTAGGTGTTTTGAATGAAATATACCAGATAGTTGATGTAAATAAGAATAAGTGTAAGAGGGCTCTGATTGATCTGACCCCTCTTTCAAAGAAATGTCTGCAGGTCTCACTATAAGAATGTACTAGGTACTATAAGACCTAGTCAGACAGCAGGGGTACAAATAAAAAGTCTGCAAGAAAAGGAGTTCGTAATAAACTTGGTAAATAGCAAATCAGTGTGTGCATAGAGCTGAGAAGAGATTTAAATTTTATATTCTGATTTAAGTTTGAAGTTCAAATTTTAATGTGAATTTCAGCTCTGTGTAGATTTTATGAGAACCAGAATTGAAAATGGCATCACCAAGGGATAGATCACAGAATGAAGAGAGAAAAGGTACAAACCTGATGCCCAGGAGAGCTCCTTAGTGTGATAAAGATGAGCCTAAAAAGCCAACTAAGAAGTAACAGGCAAAAGGGTGAAAAAAATATAGAAAGAGGATGTGTCATAGAAACCAAATGAATTGACATTTTCTTGGATGGAGCAATCACCAGTGTCAGATTCAGCTGAAACATAAAATACAATAAAGATAGAAAATGTTCAGGATTTAGAGATATAGATATTATCATTCTCTTCAGCAGGAATTTTTTGTTAAGTGATGAGACCATATTCCAGAATAAAATGAGCTGAGAAAATAGAGACAAGTGGAGGGAAAGCTATTCAAGTGGATTGTGAGAGAAGTAGAGTTTATGATTTTATCTAGTGGTTTATGAGGAACTGATTGTCTTCCCTGGTGGCTCAGATGGTAAAGAATCTACTTAGAATGCAGGATACCTAAGTTCAATCCCTGGGTCGGGAAGAAACCCTGGAGAAGGAAATGGCAACCCACTCTAGTATTCTCGCCTGGAGAATTCCATGGACAGAGAAGCCTGGCAGGCTACAGTCTGTACAGTCCATAGGGTCACAAACAGTTGGACACAACTGAGTGACTAACACACACGTGAGAAATTAAATGAAAGTGTTTCTGATATTTTTGCATTTGTTATATAGAAACATATTTAAAAGTTACCAAGAAATGTTCAGTGGAGAAGGAGTGATGGAATTTTCAAGTGAAGAAAGGGAATAAAAGTAGTTGTTTCTTTATAATATGAGAGGAAAAGAAAGTGAAAACACTGGTGGAAAGAATTACATTATGTAAGAATAGGAGGAAGGTTCCATATCGGAATAGAAGGGAATATCAGTTATGAGTGGTTGATCAGAATATGAAGCACTTTTCATGGGATATTTATGCTACTGCTACTGCTAAGTCACTTCAGTCGTGTCTGACTCTGTGCGACCCCATAGACGGCAGCCCGCCAGGCTCCGTAGATCTGATCAAAAGATAAAAATAAAGAATTTGGAATTTGGAGACATAGTGAGCAGTTATGTACACAACCGAAGGGGAAAGAAAGAGAGGATATAGCAGAAAGATACATGTTTGGTTGTGTGCCTTGGATTTCTAGAAGTACATTACCCTGTTGGGTAACTCGATCTGATAGAGCCCGGCTTCTATATGAAACCTGTGGAGAGTTTAGTCATTTAGTTACATTCAGAATTGAATTTTTTGAATGAGTAGAGTGAAAAGATTCAGTGGATGGGGGGCGTCTTGTTAGGACGAAGCGGGGATGAGGTGAAACGCTTAAAACGGTGTGAGCAGGTGCGGGGTGCGGTTGGACCCAAGGCTGAGGCAGACTCCGCCTCCCTCCGCCTCAGTGGATCGAGCCCAGAGCGTCAGCGGGGGAGGTTGCCAGGGGAGATGGGAGTGCTTGATGGCGGCACGGGAGATGATGCTGTTTCCAGTTACAACGGAGGGATCATAGGCAAACACAGCCTCCACGGAAGCACTGGGACATTACTTCTCCCGTCAGCTTAGATGCCCCCAAGGAGACGGACTGCCTACTTGTACAGAAACTAGTTGAGACTAAGCCTTTTGGGGTTTTTGGAGAGGAAGAGAAACTGCAGCACAGGATTTCAATTTGGGGGAAAGTTAAATAACCTGGTAAAAGAGTGGATTTGAGAAATCGGTGAAAGCAAGAATCTGCCACAACCTGTAATTGAAAATGTTGGTGGGAAAATTTTTACATTTGGATCTTATAGATTAGGAGTATATGCAAAACGTGCCAATACTGATGCATTGTGTGTTGCACCAAGACATGTTGATCAAAGTGATTTTTCACCCCATTCTATAAGTTGAAGTTATAGGAAGAAGTAAAAGCTGTTGAAGAGGCATTTGTAACAGTTATCAAATTGTGTTTTGATGGGATAGGGACTGATATTTTGTTTGCAAGTTTAGCACTGCAGACTATTCCAGAAGACTTGGATTTAAGAGATGACAGTCTGCTTAAAAATTTAGATATAAGATATATAAGAAGTCTTCAGGGTTAAAGGGTAACCAGCAAATTTTACATCTACTACCAAACAGTGACAACTTCAGGTTAACCCTGAGAACTATCTAACTGTGGGCCACACACCACAATATCTATTCTAATATATTAGATTTCCTGGGTGGTGTTTCCTGGGCTATGCTAATAGAAAGAACTTGCCAGCTTTATACAAATGCAACAGCATGAACTCTTGTATGTAAATTTTTCGTGGTATTTTCTAAATGGGAATGGCTAAATCCAGTCCTATTGAAACAGCCCGAAGAATGCAATCTTAATTTACCTGTATGGGACCCAAGAGTTAGTGTATTATTTTTTCCCCTACAAATTTGCACTGCGCAATAAGGAGTAGAAATCATGTGCATAAACTTGAGGGAGACTTCCCATCCTGTTAGGCATGAGCAAACATGTTCATATCACATTTTTTAATCTCAACTAGAATTGTGCTCTGGTGTGAGAAGCAAAATTATGTACCCTGGAGCCACATTTAATTGTACATAGTTTATAATATCAAGGTTACTAACATTTTAATTTATTTTGCATAGAACTACCTTGTAAGTCAAAGTTGTGCAGGCATTTGTGCTTAGAAAATAATAAAATATACTAAAGATTCACTGGATGATTTGATTCAACACTGATTTGATGAATGAATAACAATTAAGCACCTGATATGTGCCAAGACCACTTCTAGAAGACCTGCTATAGTAGTCAAAATATAGACTTTTCTTCTAAACTCATTTTGATGGACTGTCATTCTAGGTGGCAACAAATTCTGTTAACAGAATATAAAAACAAGATGAGAAATAATGGATGGTTAGAAACATATTTTATAGAGTGTTCAGGTGATGTTGGAGGAGAAAATGTAATCATGAGAACAACAATGCACATGAAGGAGGAGGAAGATGAGAGATAGTGCAAAGGTTTTGGTGTTATTAATAAATGTGTGATGTGTGCAAGAGAAAACAAGGGAACCAATATGATTTAACAGAAGAAGTCAGAGAGATGGAAGAGATTGAATAGAATGATTAACTGAGAGACAGGTCTTTTAAGATCTACTAAAAAATTGAAACAGTTTTGGATATTAATTGGAAGGAAATGGAAGGCCTTTGGAGAATTTTAAGCAGAAGGCTGATCTGTAGCATATGTATCTGAGGTCTCATTCCAAGTTTGCATTATACATTTTATGGCCAAGAATGTATACAGGAAAACGTTAGAAGGTCAGTGCAGTAGTTAAGGAGAGACTAAATTGGTATTGGGGCTTCCCAGGTGGCTCAGTGGTAAAGAATCTGTCTGTCAAGCAGGAGATACAAGTTTAATACCTGGGTCAGAATGATCCCAGAAGAAAATGGCAACACACTCCAATATTCTTGCCTGGGAAATCCCATAGACAGAGAAGCCTGGCGGACCACAGTCCATGGGATCGCAAAAGAGTCAGACAGGGCTTAGCAACTAAACAACAACAAGCTGGTATGGACAAAGATTTCATTAAAATAAGGGTCATTAGACTATAAAAAATGGACCTGAATAGAAGCAAAGAAACAACGGTAAGTATAGAGCTTAATAGTGGTGACTCAGAAAACTGCCGAGGTGGAAATCTCATCTTTGGTGATGCACAATTGTTGTCAAAATTTTTGCATTTTCTGTCTCATTTGTTCATGCATAAAATGGGTCCAGTATGTATATAAATATAAACCTTGTATTCAGTTCAGTTCAGTCACTCAGTCGTGTCTGACTCTTTGCGACCCCATGAATCACAGCACACCAGGCCTCCCTGTCTATCACCAACTCCCGGAGTCCACCCAAACCCGTGTCCATTGTGTCAGTGATGCCATTCAACCATCTCACCCTCTGTCGTCCCCTTCTCCTACTGCCCTCAATCTTTCCCAGAATCAGGGTCTTTTCAAATGAGTCAGCTCTTCGCATCAGGTGGTCAAAGTATTGGAGTTTCAGCTTGAACATCAGTCCCTCCAATAAACACCAGGACTGATCTCCTTTAGGATGGACTGGTTGGATCTCCTTGAAGTCCAAGAGAATCTCAAGAGTCTTCTCCAACACCACAGTTCAAAAGCATCAAGTCTTCAGCACTCAGCTTTCTTTATAGTCCAACTCTCACATCCATACATGACTACCGGAAAAACCATAGCTTTAACTAGACGGACCTTTGTTGGCAAAGTAATGTCTCTGCTTTTCAATATGCTATCTAGGTTGGTCATAACTTTCCTTCCAAGGAGCAAGTTTCTTTTAATTTCATGGCTGCAATCACCATCTGCAGTGATTTTGGAGCCCAGAAAAATAAAGTCTGACACTGTTTCCATGGTTTCCCCATCTATTTCCCATGAAGTGATGGGACCAGATGCCATGATCTTAGATTTCTGGATGTTGAGCTTTAAGCCAATGTTCTCACTCTCCTGTTTCACTTTCTTCAAGAGGCTCTTTAGTTCTTCTTCACTTTCTGCCATAAGATATGCCTCATCTGCATATCTGAAGTTATTGTTAGTTCTCCTGGCAATCTTGATTCCAGCTTGTGCTTCTTCCAGCCCAGCGTTTCTCATGATGTACTCTGCATATAAGTTAAATAAACAGGATGACAATATACAGCCTTGACGTACTCCTTTACCTATTTGGAACCAGTCTGTTGTTCCATGTCCAGTTCTAACTGTTGATTCCTGACCTGAATATAGGTTTCTCAAGAGGCAGGTCAGGTGGTCTGGTACTCCCATATCCTTCAGAATTTTCCACAGTTTGTGGTGATACACACAGTCAAAGGCTTTGGCATAATCAATAAAGCAGAAATAAATGTTTTCCTGGAACTCTTGCTTTTTTGATGATCCAGCAGATGTTTGCAATTTGACCTCCGGTTCCTCTGCCTTTTCTAAAACCAGCTTAAACATCTAGAAGTTCACGGTTCATGTATTGCTGAAGCCTGCCTTGGAGAATTTTGAGCATTACTTTACTAGTGTGTAAGATAAGTACAATCGTGCAGTAGTTTGAGCATTCTTCGGCATTGCCTTTCTTTGGGATTGGAATGAAAACTGACCTTTGCCAATCCTGTGGCCACTACTGAGTTTTCCAAATTTACTGACATATTGAGTGCAGCACCCTCACAGCATCATCTTTTAGGATTTGAAATAGCTCAACTGGAATTCCATAACCTCCACTAGCTTTGTGCATAGTGATGCTTCCTAAGGCCCACCTGATTTCACATTCCAGGATGTCTGGTTCTAGGTGAGTGTGAGTGATCACACATTCATGATTATTTGGATCATGAAGATCTTTTTTGTACAGTTCTTCTGTGTATTCTTGCCACCTCTTTTAATATCTTCTGCTTCATTAGATTCATATCATTTCTTTCCTTTATTGAGCCCATCTTTGTATGAAATGTTCCCTTGGTATCTCTAATTTTCTTGAAGAGATCTCTAGTCTTTTCTGTTCTATTGTTTTCCTCTATTTCTTTTCATTGATCGCTGAGGAAGGTGTTCTCATCTCTACTTGCTATTCTTTGGAACTATGCATTCAAATGGGTATATCTTTCCTTTTCTCCTTGGCCTTTCACCTCTCTTCTTTTCACAGCTATTTGTAAGGTCTCCTCAGACAGCCATTTTGCCTTTTTGCATTTCTTTTTCTTGGGGATGGTCTTGCTCCCTGTCTCCTATACAATGTCATGAACCTCCATCCATGGTTCATCAGGCACTCATCTATCAGATCTAGTCCCTTAAATCTATTTCTCACTTCCACTGTATAGTCATAAGGGATTTGATTTAAGTCATACCTAAATGGTCTAGTGGTTTCCCCCACTTTCTTCAATTTACGTCTGAGTTTGGCAATAAGGAGTTCATGTTCTGAGCCACAGTCTGCTCCTGTTCTTGTTTTCTCTGACTGTATAGAGCTTCTCCATCTTTGGCTGCAAAGGATATAATCAATCTGATTTTGATGTTGACCGTCTGGTGATGTCCATGTGTAGAGTCTTCTCTTGTGTTGTTGGAAGAGGGTGTTTGCTAGGACCAGTGTGTTCTCTTGGCAGAACTCTGTTAGGCTTTGCCCTGCTTCATTCTGTACTTCAAGGCCAAATTTGCCTGTTATTCCAGGTGTTTCTTGACTTCCTACTTTTGTATTATGTTATGAAAATTAAATTATTACCCATGAGTCATGTCTGACTCTTTGCATCCCAAGGACTGTAGCCTGTCTGTTTCCTCTGTCCTTGGATTTCTCCAGGCCAGAATACTGGAATGGGTAGCCATTCCCTTCTGCGGGTGATCTGCCAACCCAGGGATCAAACCAGGTCCCCAGCATTTCAGGTGGATTCTTTACCATCTGAGTCACCAGGGAAGCTCGGTTTATGGCTATTGTATTTATTTGTATTCTTATGAGATAAAAGACTGGTTAATCAGCTAAAGGCCCTAATGATATCAAACACTGGGTGAAATGTGAGTGATTATAAAAGTGATCTTGGCAGAGGAAAGGGGTGTTAGAAAGTGGGATACTGTGTGAATTAATGACCTTGCATTGGACAGGTCTGGGATAGGAGCTTGCTCACAGAGGCAGAAGCATGGTGTAGCTACTGGTTCTAGCTACTGGCTTCTTTCTTTTCTCCCACATAGTTTCTTGCTTACTTTCAAGGTTAACAGCACTAGCCTGACCACATCCCTTTCCAGATACTTTAAGTACCATTATATCCCCCCACATCAGTGGTGGTAGCTGCTTTCTGTGGTTACTATCTCCGGCTAATATCAATGTTCCCTTTTTTGTTATTTAATCTTCAATTTTTATGTTAGCAATTCTCCATATTAAATCCTTCCTGTGAGACATTAATGCTATTTTTCTATTTCCTGACTAGGCTCTGGTTGGCATAAAAGAGCATGTTTCTGTTCTCATTTATTTATACATATTCATAGGTATCTGTGTGATTAAAGCTTATATACATGAAAGCATTTTATAATGTGGGCACATTTTGTTCAGAGCTTGTTCTTTAAATTTATATTTTTATTAAGGTTCACTAGGCATATGCTTAAATCTTGTCAGTGTCTTTGATGTATTTCTCTGCATTCTTTGACTAAGGATTAAAGGGTACTCTTTGTTGGAGGAGGGAATGGCAAACTCCAGTATACTTGCTGTGAGAACCTCATGAACTGTATAAAAGGATAAAAATATTTGATACTGAAAGATGAGTTCCCCAGGTCTAAAGGTGTCCAATATGCTACTGGGGAAGAGTGGAGCTACTGCAATAGCTCCAGAAAGAATGAAGTGGCTGGGCAAAATCAGAACGACACTTAGTTGTGGATGTGTCTAGTGATAAATCTGATGCTGTGAAGAACAGCATTGCATAGGAACCTGGAATGTTAGGTCCATGAATCAGGGTAAATTGTCTGTGGTCAAGCAGGAGATGGTAAGAATAAATATCAACATCTTAGGAATCAGTGAAGTAAATGGACAGAATGGGCTAATTTAATTCAGATGATCATTATATCTACTGCTATGGGCAAGAATTCCATAAAAGAAATGGAATAGCCCTCATAATCAACAAAAAAGTCCACAATGCAGTACTTAGGTGCAACCTCAAAAATGACAGAATTATCACTGTTAGTTTCCAAGGCAAACCATTCAACATCACAGTAACTCAAGTCTATGCCCCTACCACTGATACCAAAGAAGCTGAAGTTGACAGATTCTATGAAGACCTAGAAGACCTCCTAGAACTAACATACACACACACAAAGATGTTCTATTCATCATTGGGGATTCGAATGCAAAAGTAGAAAGTCAAGAAATACCTTGAGTAACAGGCAAGTTTGGCCTTGGAGAACAAAATGAAGCAGGGCAAAACTAACTGAATTCTGATAAGAGAACGCACTGGTCATGGCAAGTACCCTTTTTCAATAACACAAGAGATGACTTTACACATGAACATTGCCACATGGTCAATACAGAAATCAAATTGATTACATCCTTTGTAGCCAAAGATGGAGAAGCTGTATACAGCCAGCAAAAACAAGACCTGGAGCTGATTGTGGCTCAGATCATCAGCTTCTCATTGCAAAATTCAAGCTTAAACTTAAGAAATTGGGGGAAACCACTAGGCCAGACAGGTAAGACTTAAACCAAATTCCCTATGAACATGCCGTGGAGATAATAAGTAGATTCAAGGGGTTAGAGCTAGTAAACCAGGTGCCTGGAGAACTATGAACAGAGGTCCGTAACACTGTACAGAAGGCAATGAATAAAACCACCCCAAATAAAAGCAAGAATGAAAAGTGGTTATCTGGGGAAGCCTGACATATAACTAATGAAAGAAGAGACTCAAAAAGCAAAGGACAAAGGGGAAGGTGTATCCAACTAAACACAGATTTCCAAAGAACAGCATGGAGAGAAAAGAAGGAGTTCTTTAATGAAAAGTGTATAAAACTAGAAGAAAACAACAGAAAAGGAAAGACTAGAGATCCTGTCAGGAAAATTGAAGATATCAAGGGAACATTTTGCCCAAAGGTGGGCATAATAAATGACAGAAATGGTAGAGATCTAGCAGACACTGGTGAGATCAAGAAGAGATGGGAAGAATACACAGAAGAACTGTACAAAAAAGATGTTAATGAACCAGATTACTACAATAGTGTGGTCAGTCACTCAGAGCCAGATATTCTGGAGAGTGGGTCTTAGGAAGCACTGTGGTTAATAAAGCTAGTGGATGAAATGTAATTCCAGTAGAACTATTGAAAATCCTAAAGGAAAATGCCATTAAGGTTTTGCTTTCCATATGTTAGCAAATCTGGAAAACCCAGCAGTGGCCACAGGGCTAGAAAAGATCAACTCTCATTCCAATTCCAAAGAAAGGTAGTACTAAATAAGGGAGGTGGGAGAGGGGTTCAGGATGGGGAACACGTGTACACCTATGGCGGATTCATGTTGATGTATGGCAAAACCAATACAATATTGTAATTATCTTCCAATTGAAATAAATAAATAAAGAATATGCTAACCATTGGACAATCGTACTCATTTCCCATGCTAGTAAGGTCATGCTTAAAGTCGTGCATGCTAGTCTCCTGCGTTATGTGAACCAAGAAATTCCAGATGTCCAAGTTGGGTTTAGAAAAGGAAGAGGAACCAGAGATCAAATTGCCAGCATTCCCTAGATCATAGGTCTTCCCTGGTGGCTCAAAAGGTAAAGCGTCTGCCTGCAATGCGGGAGACCTGGGTTTGATCCCTGGGTTGAAAAGATACCCTGGAGAAGGAAATGGCAACCCACTCCAGTACTCTTGCCTGGAAAATTCCATGGACAGAGGAGGCTGGTAGTCTACAGTCCATGGCGTTGCAAAGAGTTGAACACAACTGAGCAACTTCACTTTCAGACTTTTCAGACCTGGATTATAGAGAAAGCAAGGGAATTCCAGGAAAAACATCTACCTCTATTTCATCAACAACGCCAAAGCCTTTGACTATGTAGATCATAATAAACTATGGAAAGCTCTTAAAGAGATAGAAATACCAGACCATCTTACTTGTCTCCTGATAAATCTATATGCAGGCCAAGAAGCTACAGTTAGAACCCAATATAGGACAACTTATTGGTTCAAGATTCAGAAAGAAATACAGCAGGGCTGTCTACTCTGACCCTGTTTATTTAACCTATATGCTGAGCACATCATGGGAAATATCAGGCTGGATGAGTTACACGCTGGAATCAAGATAGGCAGGAAAAACATCAATAACCTCAGATATGTGGTTGATACCATTCTAATGGCAGAAAGTGAAGAGGAACTAAAGATCTTCTTGATGAGGGTAAAGGAGGAGAGTGAAAGAGCCTGCTTAAAACTAAATATTAAAACAACTAAGATCATGGGATCCAGCCTCATTACTTTATGGCAAATGAAGAGGAAAAGGTGGAAGTAGTGACAGATTCCCTCTTCTTGGGCTCTAAAATACTGAAGACGGTGACTGTAGCCATGAAATCAGAAAACATTTGCTTCTTGGCAGGAAAGCTATGGCAAAACTTGACAATGTATTGAAAAGCAGAGACATTACTCTGCTGACAAAGGCCCGTATAGTCAAGGCTATGATCTTCCCAGTGGTCACATATGGTTGTTAGAGCTGGATTCTAAAAAAGGCAGAGCACCAAAGAATTGATGCCTTTTAACTGTGGTGTTGGAGATGACTCCTGAGAGTGCCTTGGACTGCAATAAGATCAACCGGTAAACCTTAAGGGAAATCAACCCTGAATACTCATTGGAAGGACTGATGCTGAAGCTGAAATTCCAGTATTTTGGTCATTTGATGCAAATGTTGACTCATTGGTAAAGTCCCTGGTGATGGCAAAGATTGAGAGCAGAAGGAGAAGAGGGCATCAGAGGTTGAGATGGCTGGAAGGCATCACTGATGCAGTGGACATAACTTGGGCAAATTTTGGGAAGTGGTCAAGGACAGGGAAGGCTGGTTTGCTGCAGTCCATAGGTTTACATACAGTTGGACATGACTGGCGACTGAACAACAATGTTTTTACTTGTCACAGCTCATTATACAGAGATGATAGACAGGGATATAATCTTAGCATTTTTGTATTGTATATCCCTCTTTATTCCTTTTGAAATAATTCAGAATCAACTTCATGTATTTCTTTTTATATTTTTAATACTTTAAAAATGTGTATATAATTCAATGTTAGATTTTTATATCTTCAGCCTTTCTCTTGTAAAGGTGGAGACTTCCCTATTGGCCCAGGTGGTACAAAATCCACCTGAAATGAAGGGGGCTTGGGTTAGATCCCAGGATTGGGAAGATACCCTGGAGTAGAGTAGGGAATGGCAAACCACTTCAGTATTGTTGTCTGGAGAATTTCTTGGGCAGATAGGCCTGGTGGACTACAGTCCATGGGGTCACAAATTGTGGGACATGACTGAGGGACTAACATTTTCACTGTCTTTTCTTTGCCAGTAGTGCCACCTGGGAAGCACTGTGAATCATAAAACTGTCAACGATTAGAATTGTAGACAATGTCTATACGGTATATGGGTTTCCCTGGTGGCTCAGTGGTAAAGAATCTACTTGTAATGCAGGAGCCACAGGAGATGCAGGTTCAGTCCCTGGGTTAGGAAGATCCCCTGGAAGAGGGCCTGGCAAAACACTCCAGTATTCTTGCCTGGAGAATCCCGTGGACATAGGAGCCTGGTGGGCTATACAAGATATATACATTTATATATTTGTGTATATATATATATATATATATATATATATGTACTTTGCCAACAAAAGTTCGTCTGGCTATGGTTTTTCCTGTGGTCATGTATGGATGTGAGAGTTGGACTGTGAAGAAGGCTGAACGCTGAAGAATTGATGCTTTTGAACTGTGGTGTTGGAGAAGACTCTTGAGAGTCCCTTGGACTGCAAGGAGATCCAACCAGTCCATTCTGAAGGAGATCAGCCCTGGGATTTCTTTGGAAGGAATGATGCTGAAGCTGAAACTCCAGTACTTTGGCCATCTCATGTGAAGAGTTGACTCCTTGGAAAAGACTCTGATGCTGGGAGGGATTGGGGGCAAGAGGAGAAGGGGAGGACAGTGGATGAGATGGCTGAATGGCATCACCGACTTGATGGACCTGAGTCTGAGTGAACTCTGGGAGTTGGTGATGGACAGGGAGGCCTGGTGTGCTGTGATTCATGGGGTCGCAAAGAGTCGGACAAGACTGAGCGACTGATCTGATCTGATCTGATGTATGTGGAGTAGGCTGTGATAGATATACTTTTGCATTTCTCCAAATGTATGTGGAGGAAAACATCTAGAGTAAAAGGAGAAAGCAATTTATAAAGATTCTTCAGTGAATAATTTCCAATTTCCCTCTAGAATATATGTCTTTTTGAGAAATATATATTCAAGCACTCTTGCCAATTTTTAAATGGATTATTCAAATTTTTGTTGTTGTTGTTTGTATGTTTCATTTGTCTGGCTATTGAGTTGTAGAAGTTTCTTGTATATTTTGTGTATTACGGCCATTTGATAGGTCTAGTTCCCTGGTGGCTCAGAGGTTAAAACATCTGCCTGCAATGCGGGACACCTGGGTTCGATCCCTGGGTCAGGAAGATCCCCTGGAGAACGAAATGACAACCCACTCCAGTATTCTTGCCTGGAGAATCCCATGGGTGGAGGAGTCTGGTGGGCTACAGTCCATGGGGTCACAGAGTCGGACACGACTGAGCGATTTCACTTTCACTTTCAGTCTTAGACTTTCTTTGGTTGGGAGATTTATGATTTCAGATTCATGTCATTACTTGGTATTGTTCTCTTCAGTTTCCTATTTCTTCATGATTCAATCTTGGTAACCTGGTAACCATTCTAGGAATTTATCTATTTTTTGTTTTAATTGGTTAGCATATAATTGTTCATAGTAGCCTCTTAGGATCCTTTTTATTTCTGTGACAAGTGTTGCAATATCTACTTATTTCTAATTCCATTTATTTAACAATTGAATATTTGCTCTTTTTATCTTAGTCTATCTAAAGATTTGTAAATTTTTTTGGTATTTACAAAAAGCCTGCTGTCATTTTCAGCATGGATCTTTTGTATTTTTTCCTGTTTTCTTTTTTTTAAAAGTTCTGCTCTAATCTTTAGTGTTTCCTTTCTTCTGTTAAGATAGGAATGTGCTTATTATATTTCTCTTGTTCCTAGAGATGTAAAATCAGGCAATCTTTTTTTTTTTTACTGCTCTTAAACCTTAAACTTTCCTCTTAGTAATATTATTATTTTCCATAATTTTTGGTAAGTTGTATTTTCATTTTCATTTGTTTCAAGATACATTCTAATTTCCACTTTGATTTTCTATGTAAAATTTACACACAAAGCAACTCTTATCAACCACAAACATTTTTATTACAAGGGAAATTAATTATCTTCATTTATTCTATGAAGGGAAGTCAAATATTACATATACTCATTAATATATTGAAATATTGGAAAGTCACAAAACAGCACATGTTGAAAATTTCATGAAAATTCTTCTAGTATAGTTTGAATTAGCTATAAAATGTAATATAAGGTTATGAAAGTGATCTGTATTTATAAAAGTGGCCATTTTTTATACTGAGGCAATTCTTAGGTTCTATGTATGAAATTGAAGGATATATTATCAGTCATCTTTCTACCAGGAAGCATGAACACATAAACTGGATAATTTGCTATGAGTTAATAAATTGACCATTTACAGGTACATGGATAGTTTTGGAGATCAGCAAGAGATGGAGTTGTATATGTAAAAGAAAGGGGAAATAATCTATTACTGTAGTCCATTCATAAAACTCAGGATAAAGGATGAACATCTGAAATACCAAAGACATCTAGCACCAAGGTCTACTAAACTTTTTACATTCTAGCATAAATAAAAATTGTCAGATCGTGAGTAAATTTATTCCATTTCATAATGTCTTTGTAGTTTTATCCCTACAGTGGCAGTCATTCTCTTCTTCAGGGGATCTTCCCAACCCAGGAATCAAACCCAGGTCTCCCACATTGCAGGTGGATTCTATACCAGCTGAGCCACCGGGGAAGCCCAAGAATACTGGAGTGGGGGTAGCCTGTCCCTTCTCTAGGGGATCTTCCCAACCCAGGGATTGAACCCAGGTCTCCTACACTGCAGACAGATTCTTTACCAGCTGAGCTACCAGAGAAGTCTAAAGTGGTTATTTAAAAACATTGCACACATTTTATTTATTTTTTATTTTATTTTATTTTATTTAACTTTACACTATTGTATTGGTTTTGCGATATATCAAAATGAATCTGCCACAGGCATACATGTGTTCCCCATCCTGAACCCTCCTCCCTCATCCCTCCCCATACCATCCCTCTGGGTCGTCCCAGTGCACCAGCCCCAAGCATCCAATGCTAAGTTCCTCAATCATGTCTGACTCTTTGTGATCCCATGGACTGTAGCGTGGAATGTTGCTTCTTTGTCTTCCACAATCTCCCAGTGTTTGGTATGATTCCATGACTATCTAATCATTTCATTCTCTGCCACCTCCTTCTCCTTTTGAATTCAATTTTTCCTAGCATCAGGGTTTTTTCCAAGGAGTCAGCTCTATGCATCAGGTGGCCTAAGTACAGGAGCTTCAGCTTCGGCAATAGTCTTTCCAATGACTGTTTAGGGTTGATTTCCTTTAGGATTGACTGGTTTGATCTCCTTGTTGTCCGAGGGACTCCCAAGAGTCTTCTCCAGAACCACAGTTTGAAAGCATAAATTCTTTGGAGCCCAGCTTTCTTTATGGTCCAACTTTCACATCCAAACATGACTACTGGAAAAACCATAACTTTGTACAGATTTTTGGCAGCAAAGTAACATCTCTGCTTTGTAAAATGCTGTCTAGGTTTGTCATAGCTTCCCTTCCAAAGTGAAAGTGTCTTTTAACTTCACGGCTTGCAGTCACTGTCCACAGTGATTTTGGAACCCAAGAAAATAAAATCTGTCACTGCTTCTACTTTCCCCCCTTTTATTTGCCATGAAGTAACACCCTCTTCCAACAACACAAGAGAAGACTCTACACATGGAAATCATCAGATGGTCAACACTGAAATCAGATTGATTATATTCTTTGCAGCCAAAGATGGAGAAGCTCTATACAGTCAACAAAAATAAGACCAGGAGCTGACTGTGGCTCAGATCATGAACTCCTTATTGCCAAATTCAGACTTAAATTGAAGAAAGTATGGAAAACCACTAGATCATTAAGGTATGACCTAAATCAAATCCCTTATGATTATACAGTGGAAGCGAGAAATAGATTTAAGGGACGAGATTTGATAGATAGAGTGCCTGATGAACTACGGAATGAGGTTCGTGACATTGTACAGGAGACAGGGATCAAGACCATCCCCATGGAAAAGAAATGCAAAAAAGCAAAATGGCTGTCTGGGGAGGCCTTACAAAGAGCTGTGAAAAGAAGAGAAGCAAAAAGCAAAGGAGAAAAGGAAAGATACAAGCATTTGAATGCAGAGTTCCAAAGAATAGCAAGAAGAGATAAGAAAGCCTTCCTCAGTGATCAATGCAAAGAAGTAGAGGAAAACAACAGAATGGGAAAGACTAGAGATCACTTCAAGAAAATTAGAGACACTAATGGAACATTTCATGCAAAGATGGGCTGAATAAAGGACAGAAATGGTATGGACCTAACGGAAGCAGAAGATATTAAGAAGAGGTGGCAAGAATACACAGAGGAATTGTACAAAAAAGATCTTCACGACCCAGATAATCATGATGGTGTGGTCACTGACCTAGAGCCAGACATCCTGGAATGTGAAGTCAAGTGGGCCTTAGAAAGCATCACAACGAACAAAGCTAGTGGAGGTGATGCAATTCCAGTTGAGCTATTTCAAATCCTGAAAGATAATGCTGTGAAAGTGCTGCACTCAATATGCCAGCAAATCTGGAAAACTCAGCAGCGGCCACAGGACTGAAAAAGATCAGTTTTCATTCCAATCCCAAAGAAAGGCAATGCCAAAGAATGCTCAAACTACCGCACAATTGCACTCATCTCACACGCTAGTAAAGTAATGCTCAAAATTCTCCAAGCCAGGCTTCAGCAATATGTGAACCGTGAACTTCCTGATGTTCAAGCTGGTTTTAGAAAAGGCAGAGGAACCAGAGATCAAATTGCCAACATCTGCTGGATCATGGAAAAAGCAAGAGAGTTCCAGAAAAACATGTATTTCTGCTTTATTGACTATGCCAAAGCCTTTGACTGTGTGGATCAAAATAAACTGTGGAAAATTCTGAAAGAGAGGGGAATACCAGACCACCTGATCTGCCTCTTAAGAAATTTGTATGCAGGTCAGGAAGCAACAGTTAGAACTGGACATGTAACAACAGACTGGTTCCAAATAGGAAAAGGAGTACATCAAGGCTGTATATTGTCACCCTGATTATTTAACTTCTATGCAGAGTACATCATGAGAAACGCTGGACTGGAAGAAACACAAGCTGGAATCAAGATTGCCGGCAGAAGTATCAATAACCTCAGATATGCAGATGACACCACCCTTATGGCAGAAAGTGAAGAGGAACTCAAAAGCCTCTTGATGAAAGTGAAAGTGGAGAGTGAAAAAGTTGGCTTAAAGCTCGACATTCAGAAAACGAAGATCATGGCATCTGGTCCCATCACTTCATGGGAAATAGTTGGGGAAACAGTGGAAACAGTGTCAGACTTTATTTTTCTGGGCTCCAAAATCACTGCAGATGGTGACTGCAGCCATGAAATTAAAAGACGCTTACTCCTTGGAAGGAAAGTTATGACCAACCTAGATAGCATATTCAAAAGCAGAGACATTACTTTGCCAACAAAGATCCGTCTAGTCAAGGCTATGGTTTTTCCTATGGTCATGTATGGATGTGAGAGTTGGACTGTGAAGAAAGCTGAGTGCCGAAGAATTGATGCTTTTGAACTGTGATGTTGGAGAAGACTCTTGAGAGTCCCTTGGACTGCAAGGAGATCCAACCAGTCCATTTGAATGAGATCAGCCCTGGGATTTCTTTGGAAGGATTGATGCTGAAGCTGAAACTCCAGTACTTTGGCCACCTCATGCGAAGAGTTGACTCATTGGAAAAGACTCTGATGCTGGGAGCGACTGGGGGCAGGAGGAGAAGGGGACGACAGAGGATGAGATGGCTGGATGGCATCACTGACTCGATGGACGTGAGTCTGAGTGAACTCCGGGAGTTGGTGAGAGACAGGGAGGCCTGGCGTGCTGCGATTCATGGGGTTGCAAAGATTTGGACATGACTGAGTGACTGAACTGAACTGAATGGGATGGGATGCCATGGTCTTAGTCTTTTTAATGTTTAGTTTCAAGCCAGCATTTTCACTTCCCTCCTTCGCCTTCGTTTAGAGGCTCTTTAGTTTCGGTATCATTTGCATTTTTTAGGTTGTTGGTATTTCTCCCAGCAATCTTGATTCCAGCTTGTGATTCATTACTGTATCCCACAAATATTACATGTAAAATATTTCTGGCTAAAATTTTAAACTTGATATGCCTTTGTGTGATGTTTTTCAATATTATATTTGCTCATTTATTTACTGAAAATATTTCACCAGTATGGTTTATGTGTCAATAATTTTTCAGTTCTGATCAGAATAAAGTCCCTCCCTTCAGGAAATTAATTTATTTTCAAGTTTTTCAAAGATAACCAGTTCTTTCCATATCAGCTTAGTAAAACTTTACTTTTTAGCATATCATTTTATATTATATTGTGTAAGTGATTACAAATGGTAAACTCTCATTGTGTGTGTGTGAGATAGAGTGAGAGAGGAAATGAGAACCCATGTATGGAGAGGTTCCTTAGAGTATTTTGCCTAGTTATTTTCATGTATGTTTCAGGCAATTTTATCAATAAGTATTCTGTAATGTGATTACTTTGTAACTGTTTAAATTTTATCTTTTGTATTGCCTTTAGAGCCCTTCAGTTTATCATCTGTTAAGTCCAAGGGCCATCTTTTTAAATTGACTTGACTCACCTAAAAATTAGCCCACTAAATAGATTAATTTTATAGATACATGTTAAAATGATTATAGCTTTTAGTTTAGCATGTCATAATTACTGAAAATAGTTCTCTGAAAGTGGTTTAATTGGTAATTTATCAAAGATGCCAAACTTCCCTGTTTCCTAGTTAATTCTAATATTACTTGATAGCTATCCTTGTACTAATCACTCATACAAATATATGTGTGCATATATATATATATAATTATATATGGTTTTAAGAATACATATTAAATATTTAAAATGTTAAAGTCATTTGCTTAATTATAGTTTAATTATAAATTAAAAATTGAAAGTAAAAGTCACTCAGTCATGTCTGACTCTGTGACCCCATGGACTATATAGTCCTTGGAATTCTCCAGGTCACAGTGCTGGAATGGGTAGCCTTTCCCTTCTCCGGGGGGTCTTCCCAACTCAGGGATCAAATCCAGGTCTCTTATATTGCAGGTGGATTTTTTAGCAGCTGAGCCACAAGGTAAGCCCAAATTTAAAAGTAAATATGTATATATACAATTAAAGAATGCTTTTGGAACCTCCTAATCATTTAAAAACTTGAGAAATTTGATGCTGATTCTCAGTAACATGTTACTTACTGATGAATTTGCTTTGCATTGCATATACATGGTGTTGCATCTAATCATTCCTCAAGTTGTAAGAGGCTAAAAATTAACTGAAAAATAACTAGAAGGAAATAGACAAAGAACTATTTCAAAAACATTATTCACAATCAATACTTCTCACTTTATCCAAAGTTTTCTCCTTTAATCTCAAGGGGATTTGTTATCTCCTGTTTCCTGAAAAATGGCCTGTTTTAATTCAAAGTAAATAACTATATATTTTGGGGTGGATTTTCTCCTTACAATGTGGAAGTCTTAAACAGGGATCAGCTTCCTCCCTGTGCTTTGAGAATGGTATCTGAAGGTTGGAATAACCTTGCAGGTCTACAGGGAAAATTATACATGAAATAATTACAGAAATATCAATTCTAAGAATGGATTTTCATGCATAAATAATAAGTTATCTACCACAGAGGAACAAGTTTTTAAATCAACATATGGTATAAATCTGAATTCTCTGGTGGCTCAGACAGTAAAGAATCTGCCTGCAATGCAGAACACCCAATTTGGATCCCTGGGTTAGTAAGATCCCCTGGAGGAGAAAATGGCAACCTAATCTAGTATTCTTACCTGGAGTATCCCAAGGACAGAGGGCCCTGCCAAACTACAGTCCGTGAGGTTGCAAAGAGTCAGACATGACTAAGTGTCTAACACTTTCACATTCACAGGGTATAAATATGTCAGGAAACTCTAGTCATTAATTTGCTTCTTCTAGGACTATAATGCCATTATTGCTTTTGAATCCCTCTCTCATGTAGCCCACCTTTGTGTAAAGTACTTATTGCTCTGAGATGGTCCTATATCTAAACAAATTGTAATCATTAATAAAGCACACACACATTGTTTCTTTGGAATGCCTACTCATTTGATAAGGCTTTTCGTAAAGTTTGAATGGGTGTTATTGCTGTTCAGTTGTTCAGCCATGTCTGACTCTTTGTGACCCCATGGACTGCAGCACACCAGGCTTCCCTGTCCTTCACTATCTCCCAGAGTCTGCTCAAACTTATGTTCATTGTCGGTGATGCCATCCAATCATCTCATCCTCTGTTGCCCCCTTCTCTTCTTGCCCTCAACCTTTCCCAGGGTCTTTTCCAACAAGTGGGCTCTTCACATCAGGTGGCCAAAGTATTGGAACATCAATTTCATCGTCAATCCTTCCAATGAATATTCAGGGTTGATTTCCATTAGGATTGACTGGTTTGATTGCCTTGCTTTTCAAGGGACTCTCAAGAGTTTTCTTGAAACTCTTATGGCCAAAAATGCTACATTCCTTGTTTCTGTATATTACTAAAATTGATATTGCTTAGATGATTAGCTTTGAGTAATTCAAGAGGACTTCCATAGAGTTCTATTTATTTTAGTAGAATTTTTCTTCTGAATTTGAATCCAAAATTTCAGCTAATTATAAATTATTGCCTTCTCTTAATTTGTTGATGTGCATTTATTTTTCTCTACATCCTGGAAGTATATCTTTTATTATAGAGATATATCTATCAATTGTGTAAATTGATACGCAAGGGAAATATATTCTTCATTCTCAGGGAGATAAATATATATTGAGATTACATTGTTAAATCACACATAATTTTTAGGATGATTGAAAATTCTTTTTACAATAGGAAAATATGTTTATTTACATTTTTCTTTAATACATTAGATTCTAACACTTAGAATTCTTACTTAATATATACAATATTTTACAACTTTATGCTTAAATATAGCATACATACAGAAAAGTGCGCATGCCTCAGTATTTTTAAAAATCTGAATATTCTGTGTTACCTGAAACTAAGTCAAGAAACTGATGATTAACAAACCTGAAAAGCAACATCACCCCCCACCACCATTCTTCCATCCAGTCACTAAACCCACAAGGAGGAAAACCAGTCTTTTCGTCTATTGTAGAATACATCAATTTGACCTGATTTTATATACAGTTGGAAAAATATTCTTTGTTCTCTATAAGTGGAATCTTTGAAGGATATACTTTTTAAATTCAATATTTTTGAGATTCCTATATATTATTGCATGCATTATTGCATTGCATTAGGACCAACCACCATCAAACTTGTATTCTAGTCTCCCATCTTCCTGTGGAGTTCTAGGATATAACAACTCTTCTATTGCCAAAGCCACTGTACATTTGTTTCCTCTTAATTTTAAATTTTTCCATATCAAATTTTGAGACCATTGACATTTTTACCTGGTCATGACAAGTGATCATTCATGTACCAGGATAAGGAGAAAAAACACAGGGAGACATAACAATTTGATCTTGAAATGACTTACTTTCTCTGGAATTTTAATTCTCCCTATAGAGTTTGCTTCTACACTTTTCTTAATGGAATGGAAACACATATTTTATACACACAGGCACCTTTATATATTGCCTTATTTATTTGTTACAGAATCAATAATTACTTTTTTAGTGAAGTTTTGATTTATATTAAGTTTGATAATTATATTGTTGTAACTATAAAGTATTATGATTTATATAAGTATACATATGTCTTTCAGACAGAAAATTTTCAGTAATTAGTGTTTATTTATAACATTATATTCAAATGATACTTAACATGGCTAGCAATTAAAACTCAAACCTACCTTACAGGCAGTTGTAGAGCCTGGATTTCACAATTATCACACTGGTGTTTTGATTATATAGTGACCACAGTTGAAGTGCAGTTCTGAGTGTCAGATTCAGTTTTACAGCTAAAAGTTATTTTAGTTTTTATTCAAATACAGTAAATCCTTCCCATAAAAATAACTCTGAGAAAAACTAGTCCTATATTTACTTACTGAAATTCTCTGTATATACTTATTTATACAAGTAGAGTTTGTAAACAGTGAAATGTTTCCTACATACAATAAACACAATGTAAACTAAATAATGTTGAAATAGATCAGTCTTCACATTTTGTAGACAGAACAGGAGTGTAACTGTATCTGAGGAGTGTTGACATTTATAATAAATATACTTTTAATGAAATGTAATTAAACCATAAATTAGTAACTTACTAGTTTTGGTAGAATCTCATATTTTTACATATTATCCAGTTGTTCCACACATGGGCACATACCTAATACTGTAAAAGGTATGGCCTGCCAGTCCACTTAAATTAGTTTGCTCGTAACGGTCTCTTACCCTGCACTTTGCTCTTGTCTGTGGTTTTATATTTTCTTTTATTTGTGAGCTGTGAAGTTTTCCAATAAAAAGTTCAAAGCTCACACAAATGTGAACACATATCTTTTTAAGAACTTTTAAATGTTTATATCCAAAGGCACTTTGTAATATCATTTTTTTCCCTAGAAACCCCCTTAATATATCAAATCTCTCAAATGATTTTGAGAAGAATATTAGTATATAACAGGATCTTATTGCTTTCCCCATCAGAAATCTACCACTTTAAACCAATAATTTTATATATAAATAAAATTTATATCATAATACTTTCAAGAGTTGAAGAGAGAAGACATCTAAACTCAAAAAGGATGACTTGAAATATAAAAATTGCATTTTTTCAATATAAGAATACACAAATCTTTAGTTTTACTTTCAATAAACTTGCTGTTGCTTCCAAACAATGTATCTTCCTCTGAAATATGATTTAGACCTTGCTAGAAAGAAGTAAACATTAAATGACATGGAAAATAAAGACTCAGACTATCTATAAATATATCTCTATGTATGTAATATTCTTGCCATTTTCCTGATGATAGCTGGCAAGAACTATAAATATAACATATCCTTTCTTACGCCTGACCCATATTTTCTATGGAATATTAAAATGTAATTTCCAATGTGCACTTTTGTTTTCAAATTATGAAACATTAATAACTCAGTCTTCTTCAGTTCACAATTCTATAGCTCAGAAGTTCAGATACAATGTGTTTGGGTCATCAGCTCAGGGACTCAAAAGGAAAGTGAGGATGTCAGCCAACCTGCATTCTCATGTGAAACATGGAGTCCTCTTCCAGGCTCACATAGTTATGGAAGAATTCAGTTTTGCAGTTCTAATATGAGGTTTGTCAACCACAAATTGGGACTTGCCATGGTTGCTTGCCTTCTGTCTCTACAAGGATTAAATCATGTGCTGCTGCAGCTGCTGATCTCCAACACCCCCTGAAGAAGTTGAGGGTGGCGAGCAGAAATGAGGCGCTCTGTGCTCCAGGAAACTGGCAGGACTGGCCTTTGTTGTGGTTGTCGTGATGCACTTTGTTCTCCTTCACGCTCATGTGCTCAGTTGTATCCGACTGATTCTTTGTGACCCTGTGGACTGTAGCTCGTCAGGCTCCTCTGTCCATGGGATTTTTCAGGCAAGAATACTAGACTGGGTTGCTATTTCCTTTTCCAGGGGATCTTCCCATGCCCCCTGCATTGCAGGCAGATTCTTTCCTGTCTGAGCCATAAGAGATATTCTCAGGAGCCAATTTTATGAGCCCAATTCTTGTATCTCCTCATGTCTAGAACTAAAACCTTCACGGTGATGGTTGCTTTTTGTGACTAGCAGAAACTTCATGAGACCAGCAGAAACCTTATACAAAAAATATATACTTGATTGACTGTACTCCCCCTTTGCCAAAATCACATATATACTGTCTTTTCACCCTACATCTTTGAAACAGTTTCTCAAAGCTATCTGAGCTTCTGTCTCCCAGATTGCAGTCCGCATATTGCCTCCAATAAAACCTAACTCCTAAATCTCATGCTATGTGTTTTTTTAGTCTACAGATTCCCATTCCTTTGTTACCTGTCAGCTATTGGTTAGAGCCCCCAGAAGCCACTTGAATTTCTTGCTGCATAGCCCCATGCATCTTCTAAGCCAGCAATAGAGGTATTACCTCTGAGAATCCCTCTCAGATCCAAAAGATAATGGTCTGCTCTTATTCATCCTTGGCACTTTGTTATTTCAGCCTGGTGTACTCTGAAGAATTCCTTTCTTTGATGGAGTCTTAAACTCTAGTCTTTCTCCGTCTCACAGGATTGCAAAAATCCATTTAGATTTTCAGTCTTTGCTCACAGGTATTTGGTTTCCTAATCTATAGAGACCCAAGAGTAAACAAGCCTCCTGAGGGGAAATGTATCTGAGGCCACCCAGGTCTCTGCTGTAAATTATATTGTGTTCTATAATGACTCACCCATTGTCAAAGTCAGTCCTTTGTACCTGTTTGCTTAAGGCTTTACAACCTGCTCAACATCCCACCATGCAAATGCCCCTGGGGGAAAATGGCAGCAGAATCCAGCTCACCTCTCTGATTTTCCTTTTTCTCTGGAATTTAATTTTTTTTCTGCTTTAGGAGGACCTTATTAGTCTCAGGTATTTTATAAAATAACATGGAAATTCTAAAACTTAAAATTCATTAGCCACAATGGAAAACAAACAAACAAACAAAAAACCCACTGGTTAGACTTAACAGAAAATTGGAGGAGGCGACAGAAACAAATTGTCAGTTAACTTGAAGATGGAATTTATAGAATCTGAAGAACACAATAAAAAAAAAAAAAAAACTGAAGAAAAATTGACACAGACTTACAAACAATTCATGTGGTATAACGTAGTGTTATTGGAATTCCAGAATAAAATGAGACAATAATTATGGCAAGAGAAAAACTAAAGAAATAATGGCTGAAAATTTCCCCAAGGACATCAATTTATAGATCCAAGAAATGCAGTGAACGCCAAGAGTGATGAATACAGAGAAAGAAAACCACATCTTGGGCACATCATAGTCAAACTTCTGAAATATAAAGTTAAAAATTTTTTAATTATGTAGGGAATATGATAAATAAGAAACAAAAATAACTGTCAATCAGAATTCTGTGTACGGAGATCTCTCCTTCAGAAATGAATATTAATAAACAATTTTTGATAGATAAAAACAGAGAATTCATCATTCAGCTGTCTGTACTATAAGATATTAAAAAGTAAGTTCTTAAATCCAAAGGGATATGGCACCAGATGGAAACCAAATCTACAAGGAGTAAGACTACCAGATGCAATCAATGTCTATACATATATATTCATATTGCAGACTGTATATTTTCAATTTTAACACTGAAAAGTTGATGATGGAAATGCTTTAATTTTAAAATTTTAATATTTAATGTAAAACAATGAAATTCATTGAATTATACGTAATGTTTTTGAATGATCAAAAAAAATAAAAAAGAAATGATTTCTCTATTTTATCTGCTTTTTTTTTTTTTTTTTTTACCATTTTAGAGAGACACTGATCTTCCACCAGTAATTCCAGAAGTGAAGCCAGTTCAGATATTTTGAATAGTTTCATTTACCCTGGATTATTGAAATACATTTGTTTTTGTATTTAATTAACTAATTCAAATTTTTCCCTATTATAGTTCTTAATATGCCAAATCAAAGAAGTACTGATCAAGATACTCTATGGTCACATCTATTTATCAGTCAAAATTACAGCTTATCCAATATTTAGAGTTAAAAGTAACTTTCAAATCTTGTCTTCCAATCAGACACTTAGTAAATAGCATCAACATTAATACATATGTTTAAAATTGCTTGTCATGTTCATGGTAGGTCCTGTTTAATTTTATATTAATAGTGCTTGGGTCATTTAAATGGTAATGCTATGGCCTTCCCCGGAGGCGCAGTGGTAAAGAATCTGCCTGCCAATGCAGGAGACACAGGAAACTCAGCTTCTATCCCTGGGTCAGGAAAATTTCCTGGAGTAGGAAATGCAACCGATGCCAGTATTCTTGTCTGGAAAATTTCATGGATAAAGAAGTCTGGCGGGCTACAGTCCATGGAGTTGCAAAGAGTTGGACATGACTGAGCAACTAACACGTGATATAAGGATGTGAGCATAGACCTTTGAAACATAATTGCCTGAGTTTTAGAATCTATCCTCTACTTTCTATCTATCTATTCTATCTAGAATCTATCCTCTACTGACTGGCCAACTGAAAGTTTTGCCTCATTTTTCTGACCTAGAAGGTGAAAGATATAACTTCCCCCGCTTTTTAAGCAGGGTTTTCAAAGAGTCAGATATGACTGAGCTACTAACACTTTCACTTTTTATGATTGTTGTAAAAATTGAGAAATCTAATTTTTTAACTTTAATGGACTTAAATATTCCCCCCAATTCTTGTGTAGGAGCCCTAACTGCCCCCTCCTCCATTGTAAGGTGAGTGCAGAGAAAAAGAGAGCAAGCCAAAGAGTTAGGCAAGAAAAGGGAAATTTACTAGAAGGGAAAGAGAGGATGATGGGTTCTTAAGGAGAACCAGTGTCCTGCCTTTCTGACAGGGTCCTTCTTATATCCCACCAATGAAAAATTCTCTGAAGGGATGGTTAATTTTTAGCCTGTAGTTGAGTCCTGTGGTCACGTATCCAGAGGTCTGGAATCTGATGGTCTCAGAGCTTTGAGAAGATAGGCAGCAGTGAGAAAACAGAGTGACATTTGGGCAATTTGGTCAGTCTCATGGATCACCGTGGTTTTATTTTTTGTGAAGTCAACATAATGAGCTGTCTTATCAATGAGACCCCATGTGGGCCCTTTGAGTAATAAATAGGTTCAGTTGGGCCATTTGAGAGATAAACAGATTTAGATGGGGTCATGAGAATGAAGACATGATTATGAGAATGATGACAAGATTAGCCCCCTTTATGAAGAGAGATATCAAAGTGCATTCTCTCTTTCTCCCCTGTCTCTTCCTGCCATAGGGGAACATAGTGAGAAAGTGACTGTCTATGAGCCAGAAGGAGCGTTCTCACAGCCATGCTGAAAACTTGATATTAGATTTCTAGTCTCCAGAACTGTAGGAGACACATTTCTGTTGTTTAAGTCACTTAGTCCGTGGTATTTCATGATAGCAGCATGGACTGAAAACACTGTCTTACATCTAGTAACAGATGGATACACAACACTTGGCTCTCCAGAAGAACTCAAATAGTCCATAAGAGGGGAAATGTACCCGTTGCTTTTCAGAGAACATGTCTTCTAAACTACTCGATGAGTTATCCATGCTGTGAATACATCTGATTGCAGTATTTTGTTTCATACAAAATTTCTTGTTTTGTTTTAGGTTAATAGTGAAACCTACATTTGCAAAGAGCATAGATTTCTCACTTTTATTTAATATCATCATACAATTCTTTGATCCATATTCTCCTCAAGTCACAGAGATCTTTCTTCTTAAACTTGAGGTGGCTTTTCTTGACCATAAGAATGTACAACTTTCAACCCCTGCTTTAATATATGCTCACATTTTGAAATCAAAATATTCTACTCAATTCTACTTTTTTATTCAAGTGTGTACAGAATAGATTCACTCAAATTTTTATTACAGAATTTCTTTAATATCAATTTTGAATATGAAGGAAAGACATTTTTCTGGGAGAATAAAATATAGAATGAGTAGATTGATTTTTCCATAATTTTACCCAAAATAAATTTGACTATACAACTTACATCTTGGAGTTGAGTACAACATTCCCTTAGAGTATTTTTTAGATAGTAATTAAATAATATTTAAACCCAGTAATACTTAAGAGGACATAGTCTCATTATTTGCATGTATAATAGAAAAGAAACTTCTGCTGATATTCAGTTTGAATTACAACTAGAAATATTGGAGAGTATAGCTTCCCTGGTTGCTCAGATGTTAAAAATCTGCCTACAATGCAAGAGACTGGGTTTGATTGCTGGGTTGAGAAGATCCCCTGGAGAAGGAAATGGCAACCCACTCCAGTATTCTTGCCTGGAGAATTCTATGGACAGAGGAGCCTGACTGTCTATAGTTCAGAGGGTCGCAAAGAGTCAGACACAACTAAGTGACTTCACAAAGCATGGAAAGAGTTAAAATTTTAATGATAATATAAAGTGAAATAGAGGCTGATGCCTGGTTTCAATTTCTTAAAAATGAGATTACAAAAATTCAATAAAAATATTTCTAAAGGAAAAAAGAAAAACTGTTCTTGTGACAAAAAAAATCATATATTTGTGATTATCCAGCCTATCCCTAGTACAAGTTCTTTATATTTTATATAAGGCATTATCTTTTCTTGCTTTGTGAAGAGTAAAGGTCAGCTGTAAGCAGCACCCTGAGAAATTTCCAGGAATATTTTGTGATCCAGCAAAAGCTGATGTTGAGACATTGGTACAAACAAAAAAGATATAGTGACCACCAGATAATATTGACAAGAAAGTTTACTGTTTTCTGTTACCACATTTTGATCTTAATTTCCTCATTGGAAAATTGATTATTTTATGTATTTATTTTTTCTTTAAAAAGATTAGGGGGTTTTACATTGATAAATGTGCATAATTTCAATGCATATTGATTATATATTCATAATATTAGTATATATATTAATATAATTAATATAATGGAAGTTGTGGATTAATATATTTATTTTACACTTAGTTACTTCCTGAAAATGTAACTTTGCAAAGAAATTAGATAGGAACTAGTTTTATTTTTACAATGATGAGATGCTTTGGACAGGGAAGAAACTAATAAAGAGTTCCTAAGTGGCTCAATTCTGGCAGAAAATGATAATAGAAAGAGCAATCTAATATGACTCTCAATATCTGCTACTGTGGGTGCTGCTGTGTGCTTCCTTGCTCAGTAGTCCCATGGACTGTAACCCACCAGATTTCTCTGTCCATGGAATTTTACAGGCAGGAATACTGGAGGGGGTTGCCATCGCCTACTCCAGGGGATCTTCCTGACTCAGGGATCAAAACCCACATCTCTTGCATCTCCTGCATTGGAAGGCAGTTGCTTTATCACTAGCGCCACTTGGGGGCTTTGCTACTGTCAGAATAATTATCAAGCTTATTAAGCTGTGAAATTAAAAAAAAGTTTTTTTCAAAAATGTATACAGCTTTATTGAAATATAATTATTTAACATTGTATTTATTTATGGTGTATGATGTGTTGACTTTGCTACTGTTTAGTTGCTAAGTTGCATCTAAACTCTTTGCATCCCCATGGATTGTAGCCCACCAGGCTTAGTCCAAGGGATTTCCCAGGCAAGAATACCGGAATGGATTGCCATTTCTGTCACCAGTGTTTCTTCCTGATCCAGAGATCGAACCTGAGGTTCCTGCATTGGCAGGTGGATTCTTTACTGCTAAGTCACCAAGGAAATTTTTATAACATATTGACTAGATACATGTAAATGTCTGAAATGATTAAAACAGTAGGGTTAATTTCATTTCCTGACATAATCATTTATTTTCTTGTGATGAGAGCATGTGAAAAATCTGTTCTAACAACTTTCATTATGAACTATAGTCAAAATGCTATGATTTAGAGCCTCAGAACTTACTCATCTTGTAACAGGAAGATTGAACACTTTGACTAAAATCTCCCCATTTCCCTCAACTCCTAATCTTTGATAACCACTATTATACTCTCCATAAGTCTGACTTTTAGAGACTCTCTATATAAGTGAAATAATGCAGTTTTTGTCTTTCTCAGAATGATTTATTTCACTTAGGCCAATTCACTCAAAGTTCATGCATGATGTAACAAAGCTAAGAATTTTCCTTTTTCTAGTGACTGAATAGTATTTCATATATATATATATATATATATATGTATATATATACATATATATACACACACACACACACACTATACATTATGTATATAATATATCTTTGTTTATCCATAGTTAAACAGGCTGTTTCCATGTCTTGGCTATTATGAATAGTGCCTTAATGAACATGGGAATGAGGATACTCTCTGAGATCCTGCTTTCTCTTTCCTTTGGATATATACACAGAAATAAAATTGTTGGATTATATATTAGTACTATTTCTAATTGTTTGAGGAAACTCCTTATTGTTTTCCATAACACCTGACCGATTTACATTCCCTTCAACAATGGGCAAGAAAGTTTCCCTTTTATCCACATTCTCACAAACACTTTACCTCTCTCTCTCTCATAATAGCCAATCTAGCAAGTATGAGATGTTATATCACTAGGGTTTGGATTTGCATTTCCCTGATGATTAGTAATTTTTAGAATATTTTCATGTATCTGTTGACCATTTATACAGTACCTTTTGAGAAATGCCTATTCAATTCCCTTACCCATCTTTAAAATAAAACTTTATTTGGTACTGAGTTATATGAATTGTTTATATATTTTGGATATCAACTTCTTTCACATATATGATTTGAAAATATTTTCTCACATTCTGTAGAATATATTTTCATTTTGTTCATTGCATCTTTTGCTATGCATAAGCTTTTGATTGATATAGTCCCACTTACTAAGTTTTGCTTTTATTCTTATACTTTTGGTGTCATATTTAAAAAATTATTGTCAAGACAGATGTTAACAAACTTTTTCCTAAATATTCTTCTCAGAGTTTTGTGGTTTCAGGTCTTATGTTTAAGTCTTTAATTTTGAGTTAATTCTTGTGAGCAGTGTATAATAGGGATGTAATTCCTTTCTTTCCCATGTGATTATGTAGTTTTCTCAACTTCCTTTATTGAAGACTAGCATTTTCCTAACAAGTATTGTTTGCTTCATATTCAAATGCTAATTAATGTATATGTGAAGGTTTGTTTCTGGGCTCTCCATTCTGTTCCATTACTCTATGTGTGTACTTTTATGTCAGGAACTTACTGTTTTGATTATTATATCTTTGTTGTATAGTTATCTTGATTGTTTTATAGCATTTATATTTAAGCCATTTCTCTTTAAAATTTCCCAAAGAAGAAAACAAAATGTCAAGAACTCATATATTACACAAATCATGGTATATTAAATTTCACAGATCCTGCTTCACTACTAAATTTCATTTGATAAAAATCAAATAATTTTCCTTATACAAATATTTTCAGTTCTCAAATTTTTATAAAATAAAATAATGTCAAGGCGTTCTGGCCAGAAGCAGAGAAGTGGTGGTCACAGCTAACAGAGGTGCACCTCGGTTTCCCCCAACACCCTCCACCCTCAGACCCCATCCCCATCCCTCTAACCCCGAGACCCACCCAACCAAACAATTCCCTGTGCTGGGGTGACTCTGGGGCTGCCCCAGAAGAAACCCCCAACCATGGGCAGCCAGAGCTCCAAGGCTCCCTGGAGTGACCTGACTACCAAGGAGGCAGAAGATGCTTCCCCCTCCACAATTGACAGAAAGGGGAATGGCCCCCCATGAAAAGCAATGGAGACTTATCCCCTCAAAGGTGAAGGGGAGTCAACCTTCAAAAATGGAACACAGGAGGTAGCAGGGGCCACTGGTGATGCCATAGAGCCAGGATCCCCTAGGCAGAGAGCTGAGGCCAAGGCGGGAAGGGGTGCCCCCATGGAGACCCTCAAGAAGAGGAAGATATTCTCTTTCAAAAAACCTTCCAAATTGAGTAGCCTGTCCTCAAGAGAAATCAGAAGGAGGGTGGGGGTGATTCGTCTGCCTCCTCACCCGCAGAGGCAGAGCAGGAGCAGGGGGAGATGGTTCCCTGCAGCAATGAAGCACTGCCAAGGAAGGGAAGGCCGTTGCCACTCCTTAGAGCCAGGAGCACCAGGCCAAAGGGGCACGCTATCTCCAAGGGAGGAGCACAGAAGAGGCAGGACCAGGTGGCAGAGCCATCCACTCCCTCGGGGCCAGTGGGTAGCTCCACACCAGCAAGCGAGCAGAATGAGTACCTGGGTGAGGGCAGGTGGGTGATCTCTAAGCTGCCGAAACTTGGTCCTTGTGAGCTCCCTGCCTAGACCTGGTGCCTCTGCTGCCTTCTTGCACCCAGAAAGGAATGAGGCTGTTGCCTTCTAGCCACGTTGCCTCTCTTTCTCTCCCTCCTGTGGATTCTCCCATCATCCATCTGGTCTTCCTCTAAAGGCAAGTTGAAGATGGGCCATTCCAGTTTCCCAAGTTAGGTTTGTGACGTGAAATACTCTTGCCCTTGACCAACCTCCTTCCCTTCCTCACCTGTGCTGAAGGCAATTGCTCATTTTCTTTCCCAATTATTTTCCAGGTAGGTTTTGTTTACCAGCTTCCCTGGTGGCTCAGATAGTAAAACATCTGCCTGCAACCTGGGAGACCTTGGTTCGATCCCTGGGTCGAGAAGATCCTCTGGAGAAGGAAATGGCAACTCCAGTACTCTTGCTTGGAAAATTCCGTGAATGGAGGAGCCTCGTGGGCTACAATCCATGGAGTCGCAAAGAGTCAGACACGACTGAGCGACTTCATTTTCCTTTCACTTTTTGTTTACTCCCCAATCCCTGAGCCAGATGTGGGGGCACCACACTCCCAAACCCTGAGTGTAGTCCAACTTTTCCCTGTTGAGCTTTCAGTCTCTCTTGCTGTGCCTAGGGGAACCTGGGCTGGGGAGGACAATGCCCCTCCCTAGGTTTTTATAGATGCCTTACTCAAGTTCAAACAAACAAACAAAAGATATTAAATATGTCTCCTAGCACACATCCAGATATATAATGCATTTCTAAACAATGTATAAAGCTGTATATTAGAAAAATAGATAAAATATAAAATAGTGTATTATTTGGCAGATATACTGAATCGCAATGTCAGTTACTATCTACACAAGTGTTACTTTCTCTGGTGTGGTGTTTATTTATCATACTCTTCAAAATATTAGGAAAACATTCTTGACCTATAGAATATATAGAAATAATGACTATTTTCCACTATCTAAGTCTAGAATGATAAAGCCCTTCAAATATATGACTGTAAAAAGGATTGCTCTTACATGGAAATATTACACTGTTCTCTGTCTCCTGTCTATATTGTACAGCTCTGTCCCAGGTGTGAAATGTGAAAGTCGCTCAGTTGTGTCTGAATCTTTGTGACCTCATAGACTATACAGCCCATGGGGTTCTCCAGGCCAGAAAACTGGAGTGGGTAGCTGTTCCCTTCTTCAGGAGATCATTCCAACCCAGGTATCAAACCCAGGTCTCCCCAATTACAGGCAGATTCTTTACCAGCTGAGCTACCATGGAAGTACAATAATACTGGATTGGGTAGCCTACCCCTTCTCCAGGGGATCTTCCTGACCCAGGAATTGAACCGAGGTCTCCAGCATTGCATGATTCTTTATCAGCTGACCTACCAGGGAAGCCCAGGTGACTCAGTAGTAAAGAATACACCTGCCAATGAAGGAGAAGCAGGGGATGTGGGTCTGATCTCTGAGTTGGAAAGTCCCCCTGGAGAAGGATATGGCAACCCACTCCAGTATTCTTTCCTGGGAAATCCCATGGGCAGAAGAGCCTGGTGGGCTACAGCCCATAGGGTCACAAAGAGTAGGACACAACTGAGCACACAGACATATTTATGAAATGTTTTCTCCAATTTCCATCACTAGCTAATTCAAGTCATTCTGAATATTGCTAAAGTATTTCTTCATTTGGGCTTCCCTGGTGGTTCAGAAGGTAAACAATCTGCTTACAATGCAGAAGACCTAGTTTCTATCCTTGTATTGAGAAGATCCCCTGAATAAGGAAATCAAAACCTACTCCAGTGTTTTTACCTGAGATATCTCACAGACAGAGGAACCTGGCAGGCCACAGTCCAAAGGGTCGCAAAGAGTCAGATACAACTGTGTGAAATTTCTTTATTTAGGAAGACTTCAAATTATTTTATAATTATATTTACCTGTCTACTTTGATAACTGTAATTTCTTTGAAATGTCAGTATCTACATACACTGAAAACCTGCATAGCGTGTGGGTATCTTGGAAACTTGTGTATATACACACACACACACACACAGTTGGGTGCATCACTGACTCAATGGACGTGAGTTTGAGCAGCTCCGGGAGTTGGTGATGGACAGGGAAGCCTGATGTGCTGTACATAGTCCATGGGGTCGCAAAGAGTTGGACATGAGTGCCTGAACTGAACTGAACTGAATTATTTCTAAGGTAATTTGAAGACATAGGACTTGAATCAGAGGGTCTATTTTCAGTTTTTAACCACGTTTTTTACTTTCATTATGTAACAGCAGAATCACACGTAAATAGGTCACTTAAGGTTTAGAATCTCATTAAAAATCTTTCATACTGGGAGAATGAAGAATCTTTGATTTGCTTTATGTTTTAAATATAACTTTTTAAGTTTTACAGATTTTTTTTCTTTCACTACAGAGAAAGGCATAGTTCTGATAATTATTCTGTTTTTTGCAAATTATCAGAAGGATGTAAAGTGTATTTACTGACATTAATAAGTTACTCTTTGGCATCATTATTCACTAATGAGCTTGTTTCAGAATGTTTGCAAGCTTATGTGACAGGATGACATTTTATTATATGAATAAGGTCAACTCTGTTATTTAGTCCTTGAAAGAAAAAAAAATTCTTCTTGAAATGTGAAGCTATTAAGTACATTTGACTCAAAGCTTGCTTTAAAGTCAAGAAGTGGCATCTCAAATTCATGTAGCTGCTCTAACCTATGAGGTGGAATTTTGGCAATTATAAGGGGATGTCAGGAGGTACTTTGCAGATAGTGATTAGCCATGTTAAAGGTTATGTTCAAGCTAAATTTTGAATGGCACAGTGGCTATTATTTAAAAGAGCAAGATATACAGACTTAGAAGTTGAAATGTAAAGTTTGCTCTGTCTTCCTTGAAACTTCCTTGCCTTCATCATCTACTGTCATTAAAAATATCAGGACCACCATAATTAGGGGCTCTAAGAAACAAGTACACATTATTTTTAGTTGCCTCAGATGCCAAAAAAAAAAAAGGACTTGGGTTTTGGTCTTTAGAAAATGAGAAGGTTTGGGAATGTTGGCATAAATCTCTGAAATTGTGAGACTGACTTTTTACTAACATAACTCTTGTGACTGTAGAATAAATTGAAATGAAAAAAAATCATCTAGAAAGAAGCATATCTCAGTGAAAGGGAAATTTTAAAGCCCTTGATTATGACAGTATTCCTTTTTGCCAACTGCATTTGTCTCATTATAATAATTTTCAAGTTGATTAAGGGATTACTGTTATAATCATTATATAATTGTTATAATATAACTTGGAATATAAGGAGAAGGAAATAAAGTAGCATTTTCACTGGTGATTACAGAGAAGGTATATAGGGAGTAAGTTTAATAAAACACTGTCCTGTAAGGTGAAAAATATTTTGAAAGACTAAAATGTGGAGTGCTTTGTTTTATCTCTTAGTAATTGCAGGAGCCCAGCTGCATTCACTCCCGTCTCCTTTGAATGCTTTGTGAATAGTAAGCGCTATTAAGAGACAGTGAAATTTGTTTCCATATATTTTCTCTTCCCTTAAGTAAAGGTATATTTTCAGTGAACTAAAAAAAAAAAAAAAAAAAAAAACAACTTTTTAGTCAATTTTTGTTGGAGTACAGTTGTTTGTTTGTTTGTTCTGCTACATTGTGCAGCATATGGGATCTTAGTTCTCCAATCAGGATGGAACACCATGTTTCCTTGCCTTGGAAGCATGGAATCTTAACCTCTGGACCACCAGGGAAGTCCCTTCAGTGAGTTTTTAGGTATATGATAATTGACTTCTTTGACCTCAATAATATAAAACTATAAGGCAGACAAATTTCAAGATTTGATATATACTAAAAATGAGATCTAACTTCTATGCAGATGTGTTTCATTATCTCAGGCAAGCTTCTATTCTTTTTGCTGTGACCTGTATGCATCATAACTTGGTTAGGCTGAAATGTGAATCAAGGCTACAGAGATAGAACAGAATGAAGCACCTAAGGGAGCCCATGGGAGCGCAGCCTGTTTGAGTGTACAGGAAACAATGCTGGGAGGAAGGTTGGAGAATAGCAACATGGACTATCAAACTTTGGATTTCCCAAACTCAGTCATCTAATTCTACATGCTTTCTTCTCAAAGTAGATTCTTTTGGCAGGTAGGGATTGAAACATACTGTATTCAAGTGGAGGTGCAACATAAGGAGTCTGCATGTAGGTAACAGTGATGATAACATTTGGCAAAGTGATAGTGAATGTCCTATGCAAAGGATTGAAAGCTTGATCCATGTGACTTGAGATAGCACAGCAATAACTAATCGGACTCCATAGAGAAGAGATCAAGATCTGTGGCAGCAGCAAACAGGAGGAAATAATAATTTAAAAAACATTGCCATTTGAGAGATCTCTCAAATTCATCATTGTACGTATGCACAGTGAGCAACTAACACACTCAGTCATCAGGCATGTCCGACTCTGTGACCCTACGGACTGTAGCCCACCAGACTCCTCTGTCCATGGATCTTTCCAGGCAAGAATCCTGGGGTGGATTACAATTTCCTCCTCCAGAAGATCTTCCTACTCAGGCATCAAACCTACAACTCTTTTGTCTCCTGCATTGGAAAGCAGGTTCTTTACCATTAGCACCACCACAGAAGCCCCAGATTCATCATTAGTGCTCTAGGAAAACATTGCTCTTTTCAGGGAACATGGCTCAGTTTAAGGGGCATTTTCTTTGACAATTAGGCAAGAATGAATGAGGAGAAAGAATTTGGAACTTGCTACCATTATATTTTGTAATATTTTTATATTCATATTTAACTTAATATGTATGTTGTAAATCGTTTCAGAAGTACAGAATGAGAGCAAATGTCCAATTTTAATCTTAGCCTCAGATTTTAAATATATGTATGCATAAAGTGAATAAATTGCAATCAATTAATATACAGATAAGTATTAATACAATCTTGAGAGTTTTATTTAGGAGACTTAAATAAGGGAAAACACAAATAAACAAAATAGGAAGAAAAAAGTCAGTAAACCACAATGGAGTCCAAGCACCTCACTACTCAGACATGAATGAAGACACACACTTGGTTATACATACTAAAGATTCTACTAAGGGTAAGGATAATTATTTACCTGATTTGAAGAACTGTAGATCAGATTATATATTCAAGACTTTTCAAAATTAGAGCTAGTGTTATATGATTAGAGTATGTAAAGCAATTATGATCCTGTCCCTGAAAATAGTGTTTTAAAATAATATCTTCTATTGGATTTTCAGTTCCTAATGTGACTTTTAAAACTATTTTGGTGCTCACTTCAGCAATACCTGTGTTAAAATTAGAACCATACAGAGAAGAATAGCATGGCCCCTGCTTAAGGATGACATGTAAATCTGTGAAGTGTTCCATATTTTTGAAAAGGTTATTTAAAAAAGAATGTATATATAACTGAAGCACTTTGTTGTATAGCAGTAATTAACATAATATTGTAAGCCAATTACACTTCAATAAAAACAAGTTAAAATTTTATTTTAAAATAAAAATTGGATATATTTAAGGTATAAAATGTGATTCAATATACATATGAAAAGTTTACTACAGTCAAGTTAATTAACATATCTTTTCCTCACATAGCAATCTTTTGTGATCAAAGCACCTGAAATCTACTCTAAAATTTGCAGGAAAGTCAATGAGTTTTAAAAATTCCCTTCTATATTTAAAGGTCACAAATTAGACATATCATATGAATCTCTTAGAACAATGATATGCAATTATAAGTAAATGTTTTAAAAGTGTTATTACCAATACAAATTCTGTATATTGTATCACCCTTAAGTAAAATATTAGTGTATTTTATTTTTTTATTAGTGTATTTTAAAAATAATTTTTTAAAGGTAGAGACTAACTTGATGTCACATTTATAAGTATATTTACTCACATATTCATGGGATTCATTCTAATAAGAACTATATACTCAGACTAAGTAAATTCATATTTTTTCACATAAGTTCAAAAGTGCTCTGAGTGATAAACTACCCTCGTATCACTAATCTTGTCACTTCAGTAGCCTACAGATTTTTCTCTTGGAAATCAAGTTTGGACTGATTAATATCTACTGCCTTATGAATCTCAAAACTATTAGGCTGAAACAAGGTGTTATTTGATGATTGTAAGTTTGATGCATAAAGCAGGGTGCTCAAAGCTGGTACTCTGGGACAACCCAGAGTGATGGGGTGGGGAGGGAGGTGGGAAGAGTTTTCAGGATGGGGTGATACATGTGCATCCATGGCTGATTCATGTCGATGTATGAAAAAACCATCACAATATTGTAAAGTAATTATCCTCCAGTTGAAATAAATTAATTTAAAATATTAAAAAAAAAAGTATCATCTCTTAATGGACAGCTACAAATCCCAAGTAAGAAAAACAGCAGATGGATATAAAATGAGCCAATCACAATCAAGGAAAGGCTTATGTTTGAGGCTAACAGGAATCTAACTCATTCTGACTTATTTATCTTTCTATCTGCATAGCTTTGCATGCTGTCAAATACATAACGGGAGTTCAGTAATTGCATTGTGAAGAGATTTATACTACTTAAAATATTAACAAAGTAATGGCCTTCCTAAATAATTTTCACTCCCCAATTCATTGTGAATGTAATGTTGTTTCTTAATTTGTAATCAAATTAATAAATGTGCATGCCATAAATATCAAATGGTATTGAGTTATGAAAATAGAGATGTCTTAGTTGACATGCTGTAGTTTTCAGCCCTGCTTCTCTGAGGCAATCACATCCACAACTTTTTACTTTTTCCTCTGGCATTCACCCCATTTTTCTAAATGTATGTTTTATGACCACTTTGTAGTTTAATGATTTTGATCATCATCAATTCACTTACTTTAATAGTAGATGAAGATTTAACTCTTCAATACTTTCCCTCCAAAGTCTCCCTTCTTGCACTAGTATTCTTACTAATATATTGTTGTTCAATTCCTCAGTTGTATCCAACTCTTTGCTACCCCATGGCCTGTAACATGCCAGGCTTCCATGTCGTTCAACATCTCCCGGAGCTTGCTCAAACTCATGTCCATTGAGTCGGTGATACCATCTAACCATCTCATCCTCTGTCATCCCCTTCTCCTTCTGCCTTCAATCTTTCCCAGCATCAGGGTCTTTCCTAATGAGTTGGCTCTTCGCATCAGGTGGCCAAAGTATTGGAGCTTTATATAGCTGTCCTTGATTGCTGTTTTAATCAAAGATGATTACATTATTTTAAATAATTAAGTACTGTTCACAGCTGATCCAGAATTTTTGTTTGTTTATGCACCTCAACAGACTTGTCCTAAGTTTATAATATTGTTTTCTTATAGCTATTTATGCTCCTACTTTTAAATTTCCTGAAATCTTCCAACAGATATATAAACACATAGATGGGTTCTAAGTACTTTGTTGTAACTGTACAGTCACTAAGTCATGTCCAACTCTTTGTAACTCTTTGTGACTCCATGGACTGTAGCCCTCCAGTCTTCTCTCTCCATGGGATTTCCCAGGCAAGAATACTTGAGTGGGTGGTCATTTCCTCCTCCAGGTGATATTCCCAACATAGGGACTGAGGCCATGTCTCCTGCATTGGCAAGCAGATTGTTTACCACTGAGCTACCAGGGAAGCCTGTTCTGTACACCCGCTATTAAAATATCAACTTGTGCTAAATTATGATTATTTTCAGTCCTTCTAAATAAAAATTTGAATGGTTTATTCCTATGTTGATTATGTAATTTTGATTTTTTTTCTAAAATGTTATGGTGTTTTTTTTATATGTTGTCATAACAATATATTTTAAAGTCAATTTTAATAACTGTATAAATCTTACAGTGTAGCTTCCTTAATGTAGTTAGTTATTTCTCCTTGTTCTGGGACATGTTGGTATCTGGAGAACTGACATTCCAGAGAGGCTAGAAATGTGGTCTCCCCTAGGCTAAGATTTTTTTTTTTTTTTTTTTTTAATAGCAGGGACAACAAGGAAGCCACTGATGCAGCAGGAATGTAGTGAGTTTCGAAAGGAGCAGCTGATGAGGTCAAATGGGTAACAGATATACACTATAACTTCTAATCAGTTTGCTGTGGCCTTGAAGACACAGCCTCTAGAAGTCCTGTAGCAGCATGCAAGGAAACACATTCTGTCAACAGCCACACAAATGTAGCAAAAACTTCAACCCTCATCTGATACCTTGATTTCAGCCTGGACAGACCTCAAAGAAAGAATCCAGCTGACTATTGGCCTGGAAACTTTACTCTCAAACTCCTTTAGTAAGTGTGTGGTACTTTGCTAAGAAGCAATAGAGAACTGACTAACTCTAGAAAGCTTTCATTCAATTGTGTTTCAGTGCTTTGCTATATCCAGAATGTCTTCTTTTTTAAAAATATTCAGTTCTCTTTAATCTAAATTTTTTTTCATGCAGTGATAAAATATTTTTTTCCACAACTAATAAGTTTTCCAACTGTGCAGATTGCAGGTAACAGCTTTAAATATAAAGTGATTGCCAACAAATTAATTTTAGAAGCTAAAACCACTGCTGTATGACACTATCACCTATGATTTGGAAGCACAATCTGCCAACTTCCTACAAGTAACATTAGAGCACTCACCTACTCTATGAAAATGCATGATGACAAATATAGAACTAAAGATCTCTATTCCTTATGTTCCCCTGAAAGGTGTATTTTATGGTGGGCATATATTTATATAATATTTATATATGCTTACACAGTAATACACATTCTCTGAATATAGTAATATATAAAATAAGTTTGTATAAACACACATTTCTTTGAGGCTTATTCTCTGGCCTGACTTCTAACTAAATACCACCCACTCTGAAGGCTATTTAAATGTGATGAAAAGCTGAGGTATTGCATAAAGAGGACTAAAAATAGACCACTTTTAGAGCTTTATTGATGTTTTTATAAGGCAGGAAAATGTTTCCTGCAAGTTTGAATTTTACCACACAGTTACATGTAGCTACAATTCACGTTACTATGACTTTTCTGGGAAAAAAAAAAAAAGAAAAACACAATTTGAATTCATTTGAGGATAACAGATTTAAGAGGGAGAAAAAAGCTATTTCCACAAAGGAGAAAAAAAAAAAGTCCTTAAGGCAAAAAATGGAAGACAAGGAAAATGAACATCCTTAGGGCAAATAATGAAGAAAAGAAAGGAGCTAAGTGTTAGGAAAAAATTTAAATATTGATCTAGGCATGTGGTTTTATAAGATACAGTTTACTTGTTAATATATTTCTTCATTTACCCTCTTTCTCCTTCCCTCTCTTCCTCCCTGAATCTCTCTCTCTTCATACACATGCTCATTTTTTATATTACCAGATCATATTTGTTATTTTGTTTAGAATGCCTCTTTCTACTTTTATTTAATGTTCTCAGTCATGTCTGACTCTTTGTAACCCCATGGACTATAGCCCACTATGCTCCTCTGTCCATGGAATTTTTCAGTTAAGAATACTGGAGTGGGTTGCCATTTCCTCTTCCAGGGAATCTTGCCAACTCAGAGAATAAACCTGTGCTTCTACATTGGGAGTCGGATTCTTTACCGCTGTCTCACCTGGGAGGCCCCCTACTACATTTGATCTTCGCCAAAAGGTCTTGTTAACAAATTCTTTGAAGATTTTGGTATCAAGTTTATAGTGATCTCATAAGATGAAGCAGGAAATATACTTTTTCTCTATTTTCCAGAAGTGCTGGAATAAAACCACATTATTTTACCCTACAAGTTTTTCTCCCTAAAATTTGCCACTTAGCTCATCTGTTCCTGGAGTTTTCTCTGTGGGAAGATTTAAATTAAGGCTTCTGTTAGCAGATTTAGAACTATTCAGATTGTCTTTTGTCAGTATTGCTAAACTAAGCAGTTCAATTTTAATTGCCTATAGATTTTACCCCCAAATGGCAAATGGTACACAAAATTATATTATTATTCTATTAATAGTGTCTGCATGATTGACAATAAAGTCTCCATTTATAATCCTTATATTATGTCTGCTCTCCTCTCCTCTCTTTCTTCTCTTCTAACTGCTCAGCAAAATTCTGAAAATGGGGAATTATGGAGTAGAGATATTACCTAGGGCCAGATAAACTAACTTTAGAACACTGACTTTGTTCCATGGTAGGGCCTGGAGGTCATTCTGTTTGCAAAAATTATCTATGATGTGCTGGTTTGAGGAGTGGTATCATCTTTCTTTCTTTCATTCCATGGATACAGCATAAAATCACATCAACATCAGTATTCAAGATCTCGAAAATATGAGGGGTGGTGATTACATTCATATTTCCACTCAATTTACTAGAATGAATCCTTTAAACGGCATGGTGGATGAGAGTGGACAATTCCAAAGTCACTAAAAAGTGGCTCCATTTTCAGCTTCTGTGTAGATATAGCATCTTTGGTGGATTGGGTTAATATATCTTTCTGTAATCTCTGCTCAGAAAGCTCTGTACAGATACACAGGAATATTTATGAAGCAATGCCAGCAGTAAAGAAGGACAGACAGAGGTTCAGAATCTAAGGAGTTGACAAATATCAATTGCATTACTAACTGACATGTATATATATATGCTTTCCACATTCTTAAATATTGTCAATATTTTACTATTAAACCATGAAAGTATTCTAAAAAGAAATATTAGTCCAAATTTCTATTTATAAGCTATAAATACATTGCTTTACTTTTTCTCTGATCTTTTTGTTTAAGAAGGGTGTTTGTGTGTGTATACACATATATAATAGCAGTCAATCCTAAAGGAAGTTAGTTCTGAATATTCACTGAAAGGACTAATGCTGAAGCTGAAATTCCAAAACTTTGGCCACTGGATGCGAAGGGCTGACTCTTTGGGAAAGACCCTATTGCTGGGAAAGATTAAAGGCAGGAGGAGAAGGGGACAATAGAGGATGAAACAGTTGGATGGCATCACAGACTTGATGGACATGAGTTTGAGCAAGCTCTGGGAGCTGGTGATGGATAGGGAAGCTTGGCATACTGCAGTACATGGGGTCGCAAAGAGTCGGATACGACTGAGTGACTGAATGGACTGATGCAAGTATATAGCATATATATATATATACACACACACACACACACACACACACATACACACATTCCACTGTGTATTATATCATATCATTGGAATGAAATGTTTGAAATAAGTTACTTGAAATCTTCTAAAAATGATTTAATTTTTTTGAACAACTCTATCTACTCCTAAAAGAGAAAAATAGTTATTACAGTATATAAAGTTCACATGCTAAGTTGCTTCAGTCATTTCTGACTCTTTGTGATCCCATGGACTGTGGCCCTCCAGGATCCTCTGTCCATGATGTTGTCCAGGCAAGAATAGTGAAGTGGGTTGCCATTGCCTTTTCCAGGGAATCTTTGCTACCCAGAGATAGAACCCATGACTCATGTCTCCTTTAGGGGCAGGTGGGTTCTTTACAGCTAGCAGCATCTGGGAAGACCAATACAAAGTTTAATTATATTAAATATAATATCATATGTTATATAAGAAAAAAATAATTGCTGCTGCTGCTAAGTCGCTTCAGTAGTGTCTGACTCTGTGCGACCCCATAGATGTCAGCCCACCAGGCTCCCCCATCCCTGGGATTCTCCAGGCAAGAACACTGGAGTGAGTTGCCGTTTCCTTCTTCAACGCATGAAAGTGAAAAGTGAAAGTGAAGTCGCTCAGTCCTGTCCGACTCTTAATGACCCCATGGACTGCAGCCCACCAGGCTCATCCGTCCATGGGGTTTTCCAGGCAAGAGTGCTGGAGTGGGGTGCCATTGCCTTCTCTGAATTGCTACAGTATATAAATCTTAAATTATATAAATATAATATATATTATGTAAGCATAATATATATTATATTTATATATTTTCCAGAAAATTAGAGATACAAAGGGAATATTTCATGAAAAGATGGGTGCAATAAAGGATAAAAATGGTATGTACCTAAGAGAAGCAGAAAATAAAAGTGATATTCCTGATCCAGATAACCACGTTGGTGTGATCACTCACTTAGAGCCAGACATCCTGGAGTGTGAAGTTAAGTGGGCCTTATGAAGCATCACTATGAACAAGGCTAGTGGAGGTGATGGAATTCCAGCTGAGTTATTTCAAATCCTGAAAGATGATGCTGTTAAAGAGATGCACTCAATATGCCAGTAAGTTTGGAAAACTCAGCACTGGCCATGGACTGGAAAAGGTCATTTTTCATTCCAATCATAAAGAAAGGCAATGCCAAAGAATGTTCAAACCGTCACACAATTGCACTCACTTCACATGCTAGAAAGTAATGCTCAAAATTCTCCAAGTGAGGCTTCAACAGTACGTGAATTGAGAACTTCCAGCTGTTCAAGCTGAATTTAGAAAAGGCAGAGGAAAAAAAAAAGAAAAGGCAGAGGAACCAGAGGTCAAATTGCCAACATTCCTTGGATTACATAAAAACCAAGAGAATTCCAGAAAAAAAAAATCTACTTCTGCTTCATTGACTATGCCAAAGCTTTTGTGTGGTCACAACAAACTGTGGAAAACTCTTAAAGAGATAGGACTATCAGATCATTTTACCTGCCTCCTGAGAAACCTGTATGCTGGTCAAGAAGCAACAGTTAGAACAGGGCATGGAACAACAAACTGGTTCCAAATTGAGAAGGGAATATATTAAGGCTGTATATAGTCACCCTGCTTATTGAACTTATATGCAGAGTACATGATGCAAATTTCTGGGTTGGATGAAGCACAAGCTGGAATCAAGATTGCTGGGATATGCAGATGACACCACCCTCATGGCAGAAAGTGAAGAGGAACTAAAGAGCCTCTTGATGAAAATGAAAGAGGAGAGTGAAAAAGCTGACTTAAAACTCAACATTCAGAAAAATAAGATCATGGCATTCAGTCCCATCACTTCATGACAAATAGATAGGGAAAGAATGGAAACAGTGACAGATTTCATTTTCTTGGGCTCCAAAATCACTGCAGATGGTGACTGCAGCCATGAAATTAAAGCCACTTGCTTCTTGGAAGAAAAGCTATGACAAACCTAGACAGCATATTAAAAAAACAGAGATATCACTTTGCCTACAAATATCCATATAGTTAAAGCTATGGTTTCCAGTAATCATATATGGATGTGAAAGTTGAACCGTAAAGAAAGATGAGTGCTGAAGAATTGATGCTTTTGAACTGTGGTGTTGGAGAAAACTCTTGAGAGTCTCTTGGACTGCAAAGAGATCAAATTAGTCAATCCTAAAGGAAATCAATCTTGAATATTCATTTGAAGGACTGATGCTGAAGCTGAAGCTTTGATAATTTGGCCACCTGATGTGAAGTGCCAACTCATTAGAAAAGACCTTGATGCTGGGAAAGATTGAAGGCAGCAGGAGAAGGGGACGCCCGAGGATTAGATATTTGGGTGGCATTAACGACTCAATGGACAGGAGTTTAAGCAAGCTCTGGGAGACAGTGAAGGACAGAGAAGCCTGGTGTGTTGCGGTTGATGGGGTTGCAGGCAGTCAGACATGACTGAGTGACTGAACAACAATCCATTTGTAAATTATGCATGCATTATCATAATTACATAAGATAGACTATAATAAACTTCATGTGTATTTGTGCTACGTTGAGAATGCAACATAGGTTTTAAATAGATGCATTGCGTATTGCTGATTCTCTACTTCTCTCGGTAAGGATCCACAAAACCCTGACAGTCATGGGCCCACACTTGTGGCACCTAGTTGCAGAAGCCAAGTTGTCAAGGTTTCCCTTTGCTTTTGTCGAAACTGCTTACCCAAGTCGACCACCTCTTCCTGAGTATATCATCGTAAACTCCGTCACAACTGGGGTCCTTGAGGATGCCCCCCTGGTCCATAGGCTGTTCACTCTTCACTTTCTGCTGTACAATGGGAGTTGCTGCCAAGCGTGGACCTACAGTCTCATAATGTTGCACATTGGGCACCAGTGTGGCATCACATAGGACACGATGCATATTTTCTAAGGCATTTTCAGTTCTATCCAGTGAACCATCCACTGCTTCCCAGTGTTCCACTGGAGCCCATGCCGAGAGTATATCGGCCACATGGTACCACATGCTCTATGGTGGCCACTGGCTTCCTCCATCCAGTGTAGCCTCAGGCTCCTCTGCTGCTGCTGCTGCTAAGTCACTTCAGTCGTGTCCGACTCTGTGCGACCCCATAGACGGCAACCCACCAGGCTCCCCCGTCCCTGGGATTCTCCAGCCAATAATACTGGAGTGGGTTGCCATTTCCTTCTCTAATCAGGCTCTAGCTGCTGGGTATCCTGTTGACTACCCTGATTGTATCTTTGATTCTGTTCGTGATGCCAATTGTCTCTTTCACGCTGTTTGCACTGTTTACTGAACCCAGGGTAGACAAAGTACAAGCAGGAAAGCTGGAAGAAAACTCAAGGAGCTGTAGGAACGTATTTATTCTCTCCTGGCTGGCACAGCAGCTGTAGTAGCAGACACACTATACTTCTCCTCTTGTGGATGACCCAACAGACACAGCAGTAGTAACATATCCATAATGTTGCCGACATAACATAACCTCTATGCAGCCTCAATGCCTTCTCAGATGAAGCTTATATATGCTTACTGCACAAAGTAGCACTTGACCAAGCCAGTACCTCGTGAGGCCACAGGCACAGTGCTATAAGTGATCTCGGCTGTTACATAATCATTATTCACAAAACGTGGGGCAAGAGCTAGAGGCCGTGGATCGAGAGAGCCTGACCACACCATCCTGGCTAATTTGCTCTTTCCCTATAGATAGTAAATTGATAGAAACTTGTGAAAATCTTTGTTACTGAAAATAAATTATTTGTAATCACAAATAATCCATCTTTGTATTGTAACACAAAACTGAAGCCTTACCTTGTTTATCTTGTGCACGTGCTCAGTCACTCAGTAGTGTTCTACTCTTCACAATGCTATGCACTATAGCCTGCCAGGTTCCTCTGTTCACAGAATTATCCCAGCCAGAATAATAGAGTAGGTTGCCATTTTCTCCTTCAGGGGGTTATATACCATAATGGCATTTATCAGAGTTGAATTGATCTGCAGTTTACTGAAGGGTCACTTCCTACCTGAGTGAGCAATTTCAGCCCTTCAAATTATGCACATCATTCTAAACCTATGCCTATTCAATTGATGGTAGAGCAATTCTTGTTGAAGTCCAAAAATAACACTCAGATGAGTGCATATGGACTGGAGAAATTAGATGGGGTGTAACTGGCAGAGATTCAATAGAATCAATTGCTCTGATTTCACCACTTGGTAAATGGACCAGAGCTGACGGTCTAAATTGAAAATAATAGTTGGAATGTTCTACAATGGCTTTGATCCAGAGCATGTAAGACAACTTTACAGAACAGTTTAAGTACCAGACAATTACATCCCAAAATTCAGTTAATATCTAAAAGACTCTGATGCTGGGAGGGATTGGGGGCAGGAGGAGAAGGGGACGGCAGAGAATGAGATGGCTGGATGGCATTGCCGACTCGATGGATGTGAGTTTGAGTGAACTCTGGGAGTTGGACAGGGAGGCCTGGCGTGCTGCAATTCGTGGGGTCACAAAGAGTCGGACACAACTGAGCGACTGAACTGAACTGAACTGTATTGAACTATTACATTCTTATGCTATACTTTACATTTAACATGTTTGTACAAAATAAATACTTTAGGTCACATTTTGTGTAGTTAACTGAACCACTGTTGCTGGACTTTGTCAAAAATGCCATGATAATAGGAAAAAAAATGCTTCTAGCAAAAACAATTACAATACTAATTATAGCCTAGTATAATAATAACCTTTTGCATTTCACAACCTCATGTTTAGATTCCAAACTGTCATTGTCATATGTTTGTTATGCTAATGTTAGCTGACTTACAAGAATAAATGTGGAAGCAGGAAAGATCCTTTCTTGTATAGCTTTATTTTTGCTTATAATTGCTTAGTTTATATATTTAATACAACTAGGGGCTTCCCATGTGGCAATAGTGATAAAGAACCCTCTTGCTGATGCAGGAGACATAAGAGACCCTAGTTTGATCCCTGGGTTGGGAAGAACCCCTGGAGGAGAGCATGGGATTCCACTCCAGTATTCTTGCATGGAGAATCCCATGGACAGTGCAGGTTACAGTCCAGAGGGTTGCAAAGAGTTGGACATGACTGAAGCAACTTAGCAGGCACACACACACCTAATAAAACTGTAAATTTATACTTGAGTAATTTAACAAACAGAAGTTAAATGACCTATGGTTTATCTTTAGTACCTTTTATTTTTTGGGTTACATGTGAAATTATTTATATGGAATTGACAACATAGTTACTTTTTCTATATCCATTATCATGTGGAGATTATTTTCATATGATTTATATAAATATGCTATATAATAAACCCTTAAATCTAACAAAAATCAAGTGTCTTTTCCACTTTAGTGTTTTGAGAGAATGCATTTTGCAAACTGTGTGCACGTAAATGGTGGTTTCAAAACTGTATAGTTAAGTTTATTAGCATCAAATCCAATATATAGTGCTTTAGAATTAAAAAAAAACAATTCAGATCAGATCAGATCAGTGGCTCAGTTGTGTCCGACTCTTTGCGACCCCATGAATCCCAGCACACCAGGCCTCCCTGTCCATCACCAACTCCCGGAGTTCACTGAGTCTCACGTCCATCGACTCAGTGATGCCATCCAGCCATCTCATCCTCTGTCGTCCCCTTCTCCTCCTGCCCCCAATCCCTCCCAGCATCAGAGTCTTTTCCAATGAGTCAACTCTTTGCATGAGGTGGCCAAAGTACTGGAGTTTCAGCTTTAGCATCATTCCTTCCAAAGAAATCCCAGGGCTGATCTCCTTCAGAATGGACTGGTTGGATCTCCTTGCAGTCCAAGGGACTCTCAAGAATCTTCTCCAACACCACTGTTCAAAAGCATCAATTCTTCGGTGCTCAGCCTTCTTCACAGTCCAACTCTCACATCCATACATGACCACAGGAAAAACCAGAGCCTTGACTAGATGAACCTTTGTTGGCAAAGTAGTATCTCTGCTTTTGAATATGCTATCTAGGTTGGTCATAACTTTCCTTCCAAGGAGTAAGCGTCTTTTAATTTCATGGCTGCAGTCACCATATGCAGTGATTTTGGAGCCCAGAAAAATAAAGTCTGACACTGTTTCCACTGTTTTCCCATCTATTTCCCATGAAGTGATAGGACCGGATGCCATGATCTTCATTTTCTGAATGTTGAGCTTTAAGCCAACTTTTTCACTCTCCACTTTCACTTTCATCAAGAGGCTTTTGAGTTCCTCTTCACTTTCTGCCATAAGGGTGGTGTCATCTGCATATCTGAGCTTATTGATATTTCTCCCGGCAATCTTGATTGCAGCTTGTGTTTCTTCCAGTCCAGCGTTTCTCATGATGTACTCTGCATATAAGTTAAATAAACAGGGTGACAATATACAGCCTTGACGAATTCCTTTTCCTATTTGGAACCAGTCTGTTGTTCCATGTCCAGTTCTAACTGTTGCTTCCTGACCTGCATATAGGTTTCTCAATAGGCAGATCAGATGGTCTGGTATTCCCATCTCTTTCAGAAATTATGATGCATTTAACTGAGTGGAATGACTGAGTGACTAGCACTTATAAAGAAGTTCCATGTAAAGGATCATGGATCATCATGTTTTTCTTGGTCTTTGCTGTATATCCAGTCTTTATCCTGTATACAATATGTAGAAGGCATCTAATAGATTTCTGGAATCCTAAATAAATAAAGAAGGGAAAAGAATATACTTTTCTGATATTTTCAAGAGAGGAAGAGTAATAACCAGAAGTTCCAAGAGGCAAAACAAACCTGATTTATCTACACACAGTCTTTGATTACCTGGTTTCCCTGGTGGTTCAGATGGTAAACAGTCTGCCTGCAATTCAGGAAACCCAGGTTCAATCCCTGGGTAGGAAGATACCCTGGAGAAGGAAATGGCAACTCACCTCAGTATTCTTGCCTGGAGAATCCCATGGGCAGAGGAGCCTGGTGAGCTACAGTCCATGGGGTTGCAAAGAGTTGGACATGACTGAGTGACTTTCACTTAACTTCACTTTGATTACCTAATGAGTGGCAGACTCTTTGATTGGGAGTGGGGTTAAGGTGATGAATATAACACATCACTGAACTAAATTCTCTTTAATGATCAAGACAAGTATATACAAAAAATGAGTATGGCAAAATTTATGTAAATTTATAATATTCTAGCTACTGGTTGCCATTCTTTTAACCAGACTGTTTGAACAAGATAATATCAAGGACTCTGTGGGAGAGGGAGAGGGTGGGATGATTTGGGAGAATGGCATTGAAACTTGTATAATATCATATATGAAACGAATTGCCAGTCCAGGTTCGATGCAGGATACAGGATGCTTGGGGCTGGTGCACTGAGATGACCCAGAGGGATGGTACAGGGAGGGAGAAGGGAGGGGGGCTCAGGATGGGGAATGCATGTATACCTGTGGCAGATTCATGTTGATGTATGGCAAAACCAATACAATATTGTAAGTAAAAAAAAAAAAAAAAGAATATTGATTAAAAGAGAATGTGAAGCAATTGAAAAAAAAATCTCTCACAACTTAATAGCTTCAAATTATCATTCTCTTAAACATCTGAAATATTGTTAACATGTATGCAAAAATGTCTTATGCCAAATTTTCTAGGGAAATTTTTATGACTTCATAAATAGACATTTTTGTGGCAGTTAGCAAAAATTACCATATCTATGCATTCTCCAAATGTATACAATTTCCCTTGAAAATCTGGCCAAGTGATAACTATGGGAGGTGACAAATATATTAATTTAACTTGATTGTGGATATTATTTTATAATATTTTTGTATATTGAATCATTAAATCTCACCTTAGATACAAATTTTATTCGTCAATTTTTCCTCAGTAAAGCTGAAGAAAATACAGTTAATTTTTTTACAGTTTTGTCATTTTATTGGTCATTTGCTTATCTTCTTTGGAGAAATAGCTTTTGAAGTCTCTTGCCCATTTTGTATTTGAGTTATTTTTATATAAGAAGTTTTAATGACCAACACAGTCTGAAATATACATATATATATATATATATTTACTCAGATAACATTTAAAATGCTACTAACAAAGCAGTAAAATTAAGAGGATACTCCTATCTAAGCTGTCAATATGTACAACATTATGTATAAATTAGCATTTTATTTAAAACCATGTCACAGGCAGTATTCTATTAATAAAAGGGTCTCTTCCATAATCCCATGTTGTCATGTTCTTGTTTCATACCTTCTCTTTGAATGTAAGATGGCTTACTGACTTGCTTTTAACCAATAGAATATAGGAAATATGATGAGATGTTTCTGTTGTGTTCAGGTTACAGAAGTTTGTGACCTCTACATTGCCGTTAAACACTATTGTCCTTTCAGATTGTATGCTTTGATGAAACAAGCTGCCATTTTGGAGACACCATTTTGTCAGGAAATGAAAGCAAATTTTTGTTCAAAAACTTTTGATGAATTCTTACAACTATCATGTGTGCTCAGAAATCTTCACTCATGCCTTCAGATGAGAAGTCCCTCTAGGCTGACACCATAATTTCAGCCTTATGAGAGTTCTAATGCAGCAGAGATCCTAATCCATATCTAAATTTTTGACAAACAGAGATAACATAAATACTTCTGGTTTTAAATGACCATGTGTGGTAATATATTATGTAGTAATAGACAATTGTTTCTGCAAATGAAAATTTTGATATGTATTGAAATAATCGGGAAATGAATAATATTTTTAGAATAATTTTAGAATATTCTAAAAGCATTATTCATTTCCTGATTATTTCAATACATATGAAAGTTCTCCAAGCCAGGGTTCAGCAATATGTGAACTGTGAACTTTCTGATGTTCAAGCTGGTTTTAGTAAAGGCAGAGGAACCAGATATGAAATTGCCAACATTCGCTGGATCATCAACAAAGCAAAAGAGTTCCAGAAAAACATCTGTTTCTGCTTTATTGACTATGCCAAAGCCTTTGACTATGTGGATCACAATAAACTGTAGAAAATTCTGAAAGAGATGGGCATACCAGACTACTTGACCTGACTCTTGAGAAACCTGTAGGCAGGTCAGGAAGCAACAGTTAGAACTGAACAAGGAACAACAGACTGGTTCCAAATAAGGACAGGAGTATGTCAAGGCTTTATATTGTCACCCTGCTTATTTAACTTATATGCAGAGTACATCATGAGAAACACTGGGCTGGAGGAAGCACAAGCTGGAATCAAGATTGCCGGGAGAAATATCAATAACCTCAGATATGCAGATGACACCACCCTTATGGCAGAAAGTGAAGAACTAAAGAGCCTCTTGATGAAAGTGAAAGAGGAGAGTGAAAAAGTTGGCTTAAAGCTCAACATTCAGAAAACAAAGATCATGGCATCCGGATCCATCACTTCATGGCAAATAGATGCGGAAAAAGTGGAAACAGTGAAATATTTTATATTCTTGAGCTCCAGAATCACTGTGGACTGTGACTGCAGCCAGGAAATTAAAAGATGTCTTCTTGGAAGGAAAGCTATGATAAACCTAGACAGCATATTAAAAAGCAGATACATCACTTTGCCAACAAAGTGATATAGTCATAGCTATAGTTTCTCCAGGGGTCATGTGAGGATGTGAGAGTTACATCATAAAGAAAGCTGAATACTGAAGAATTAATGCTTTCGAACTGTGGTGCTGAGGAAGACTCTTGAGAGTCCCTTGGACAGCAAGGAGATCAAACCAGTCAGTGGTAAAGGAAATCAACCGTGAACATTCATTGGAAGAACTGATGCTATAGCTGAAGGTCCAATACTTTGGCCACCTGATGCAAAGAGTCAACTCAATGGAAAAAACCCTGATGTTGGGAAAGACTGAGAGCAAGAAAAGGGGGCTGGAGGATGAGATGGTTGGATGGTGTCACTAACTCAATGGACACGATTTTGAGCAAACTCCAGGAGATAGTGAAGGACAAGGAAACCTGGCATGCAGCAGTCCATGGGATCACAGAGTCAGACATAACTGAACAACTGAACAGCAACAACATTTAATATAAAATAACACGTTTCTGTATTTATATATCAATTGAAAAATTAATATGTACTAAATACTAAAAAAAGATTAAATAGGACTCACAATGAAGCCACGAAAAATGTATAACAATGTGGAAATGCATGGATGTGAAAATAAGCAAAACAAATAATCAAAAGCTATTTTCAAAACTCATGTAAAATAATGTTAATGGATGATCTGCAAAGAAATACCATTTGTATCTCAAAATGTATACATCACTGAACTAATTAAGTATCAAAGTTTTGAGAAAGTTTGCTTTAATTGATATAACTCAATGTGGGCAAAGACACAATGCTAGACCCTGATCCAGCTATTACTTTCATCTTTGGGTAAGTATTATTGGTAATCACATTCTGAATTGGTTTCTGCCCAGCCTTGATCTCTGGAGAAGGAAATGGCAACCCACTCCAGTACTCTTGCCGGACAGAGGAGCCTGGTGGGCTGGAGTCCATGGACCCCCAAACGAGTTGGACATTACTTAGCAACTAAACAACAATCTTTCATTTCATTGGAGTTTTGATTCCAGTCGAACAGAGAGTGACTCACACTTGGGTTTCGTATCTGGCTTATATTCATGATATGGAATTTGCCTAGTGTATTCATACCTGGACCTTCATCTAAGCTTAGTCATAACCACCCTCTTCCACAGTTCCACCTGTTACTGCTAAATAATTATTCTGTAAAAAAATAAATAAATAACATTTCATCTCTAGTTTCAAACATAGCAGCTACTAGCTGAGTAACTTCGTGTTACTTTTTAGGCGTTTTAGAATGACATTGATTTATTATTGCTTTGCATCATTATAACTTTAAATAAGAACTCTAGAAAAAGTGATGTTTTCATGTCAAAAGCAAATCTGCATGACCTAATATGGTATAAAAAATAAATATCATGTATGTGCTTGCTTATAGAAGTTATAATTCTCTAACTGCTACTCCATTTTCCAAGAAAGTATTTACTACTTATGTGACAAAAAAATTGTAAAACTGATTTTTAAAGAAATTCAATGCTAAAATATTCTAATATGTATTAAAGATGAAAATTTCAAGATACAGCAAGTGACATTTATCGAATATGCATTGAATTAGCTTTTGCTATCTTCAGTCAATCATGAGCAAAGGAAAAGCTGGTCAAATTTAATTTAGTAAATATGAGCTAAAAACATCTTATATAAGTCAAACTAAATAATTAACATAAAAAGACACACTGGAGCATATAGATAGAAACGATCTACCTGGTACAGTCAGTTAATTCTCTGTAATAAAATAATGCAACCACAAAAATAACACTTTTCAGTGCCTAGAAGTTGAAGTAGTTTTCAAATATTTATTTCAGAATTAAAACAATACAATTTCTCATTTATAATAACATTGCAAAGAAGACAAAACATGCCATGTGTTGTCTTTCAATATCAATAAAATTAGATTTATAACTGCAAGCTAAGTAAACCATTGTTAAATTATTTCCTGAAATAAGTTAATGTAACTTAGGAGCTTTATTAAAATAATCATTGTGCCCTATGGATGAAGACCTGATTGTAATATGATTTAAAACATGTAAAAACTCTCAAGTAAATATACTGCCAAAATATCTATTTTCATGGAGTATCATAAATCAAATCTTTAAGGAGAACTGCAATGCAGAATCTTGTAAACATTTCAGAATATCATGAATCTTCTGAATAAAAAGTATGCTAGAGAAGAAATTGTATATAATCACCAATTCTGATTTCACATAGCACTTATTGCCAAGCATCAAGATTGTTAAAATTAGACAAATATCAGTTACGAAATATCTCAAGACAAACACACCTATAGTTGAACAAGATGGACTTATCACATTTTGCCTGAAAGGAAAACACACAGGGATACATGAGACTTATCAGTAAGATGCCTTTAGAAAGATCTAGTGTAGAAATGAACTTGGGCAATTCTTGGCAGGGTCCACGGAAGTCAGACTTGGCTCATGACTAGATGCTGTCAGGAAGTGGGACAATGTTATGATTGAGTAACTCAGCGAATCTTAGTTACAGGAAAGGCAAACTGAGTAAAGGAGCACCTGCCACTTATTTCAACAAAGAGAGAAGGAACTCTGTATTTCATGGGTTTCACAGTGACCTTGTTTTGCCTCATACATCCTCCACTCAAAGTGACCTGAGGTTGGTATGTTCTGTGAGATTGTTTATGTTTACCGGGATAATGACATGGTCCAGCTGCGAGCAACAAGCCAGTTTATAATAACATTGGGCCCCACTTGTAAGCATCAGACCAATTCCAGAATGCTAGGGATTATTTTCTTTATCAGTGTTTAGTGTAGCAGCTTCTGTTTCTGTTGTTTAGTTGATAAGTCATGTTTGGCTCTTTGTGACCCTAGAAAGCTATTTACTTCAAAACACAAGGGTTCATAAAATTATTTACTGACATTTCTAAAGTCGATGGCAATTGTCTTGGGTAATTTATTCATATTTCACATGACAACATTACACCTCAAAGAGTTTGAGTTACTAATGCAACATTCTGATTCTACATAAGATCAAGAAGAAAACTCACTTCTTTTGACCTGAGTACTGTGTGGTGTCTTCTGTACCAAATTACTCTCTCAAATGACATGTTATATATTCATCTTCATCTTTATTGAGATATAATTGACAAGTAAAAATTATATCTATAAAATGCATATATCTGGAAAAGGGAATGGCAACCCACTCTAGCATTCTTGCCTGGAGAATTCCATGGACAGAGGAGCTTGGTGGGCTACAGTCCATGGGGTTGCAAAGAGTCAGACACTACTGAGTGACTAACACACTTAATGTGTATAAGTTGATATTTTGATATACATGTACAATGTGCAATAATTAACAAAGTGAAGCTAATTAACATAACCAACACCTCACATAGTTACTATTTTCATTTTTGAGTAAAGCTGAGAGTGAGAATATTTAAGATCTACCTCTTAGCAAATTTCAAATATAAAGTTTGCTATTTTAAACTATAATCTCATTATTTTACCTCACATCTCTGCTGCTGCTGCTGCTAAGTCGCTTCAGTCATGTCCAACTCTGTGTGACCCCATAGATGGCAGCCTACCAGGCTCCTCCCTCCATGGGATTTTCCAAGCAACAGTACTGGAGTGGGGTGCCATTGCCTTCTCCGCTACATCTCTAGAATGTATTAATTTTCCATAACCAAATACGTGTAACTTGAGCCAACATCTCCCCATTATCCCCTCCCCACAGCTCCTGGCAACACCATTCTGCACTGTTTCTGAATTTGACTATTGTGATTCTACATACAACTGAGATCATGCAGTATTTATTTCTTAGCATCTAGCTTTATTTCACTTAGTGTAATGTTCTCCAACAAAAGCAAAGTTAGATGTGTAGGACAACATTAAACTAAGAAGTTTCAATTTTCAACCTCTCTTAAAAAAATATCAGTGTAGTTTCTTCACTTCACAATTGGTAAAAATTCCAGTCTTCAAGGAGGATAACCGAATGTATTTACCAAATGTAAAATTGCTATATTGGAAAATTCTGGAAGAAGAATATCATTAAGCTCAGTCAATAAAATTTGACAAGGTGTGAGAAATAGGAGATTATCATTATTTATGGATGAAAAGGTTTAATATTTTACATATCCAAGAGTCCAGTTTGGTAAACTATTACTAACATGAGGATAAACTATTAAGAAGGTTGAATACAAAATGAAAATATAAAGTACATGAGCCATATTCACATATATATACATGAAAACTACCTCATTTTTCAAAACTAAACTACAGACTAAAAGATTTTACAATCAATGTGAATGAATTGGAAAGAGTTAAGCTAGATACATTAAGAGACGTAAAGTAAGCTTTTAACAAACATCATGCAATGTCTTGGAGAGAAATTTAACAGTATAATGATGGTTCTCTCAACATTAATCCATAAATCTAACAATATTACAATAAATTAGAAATAAGTATATATTTGCAGTTGTAGTAAAGTTGAATTCAAATTTTATATTAAATTGATCAAGAACAACTGGGTTCTTTGTGATAAGATGGATACTTAGGAAAACTTAAGTGAACTTGGTGTTTTATATATATATGTGCGTGTGTGTGTGTGTGTGTGTGTGTGTGTGTATGTTGGGCTTCCCTGATGGCTCAGTGGTAAAGAATCTTCCTGCAATGCAGGAGATTCAGGTTCAAACCCTAGGTTAAGAAGATCCCCTGGATGAGAGCATGGCAACCCATTCTGGTATTCTTCCCTGCAGAATCCCATGGACAGAGGAGCCTGGCGGGCTACTGCCAGGGTCCAGCCCCGGCTGATCCAGGGTATTCGGAGGAGAGACAGCATTGGCGACCTACTTATTTAAATATTCATCAAAGATATAAAGAGTAATAGAATGAGGATAGCTCAGTGAGAAAATTCAGTGGAAAAAAGAGGCTGAATAATTCAGCCAGAAGGTGAGAGAAAGAACAACATGGGGAGACCAAGTTTCGGTGAACAAGGCCCGCACTTTATTTTTCAAAGTAGTTTTTATACCTTAAGTTATGCATAGAGGATGATGGGGGAAGGGGTAGAGTCATGCAGTAAGCCAGGCTTTCTTCCTGCAAACTTATCATATGCAAAAGTTTAAGTGATTTGCATCATCTTCTGGCCCAGAGGCCTGTTAACATTTTAAGACCCTTTCTTCAGAAAACTTATTTCTCTCTAAAGGTGATTAGGCAGGCGCCACCCTCCAAAAGCATTAAAGTTGCATTCCTATAGGGCAAAGGTGTGGTGGGCTACAACAAAAAAGAATTAACTCAAGGGTCCAAGGTTACAAACATTAAAGCTACTACTTACACCAATTATATTAATCAATACACTGCCAGGGACACAGCAGGTAAGGGATATGGAGACTTAGCAGCAAACATTGGCCCAACAAGTGAAAAACCCTTCACCAATACAACTTCTAATCAATCTTTTAACTACTCAAAGGAATCTGTGTTTAGACAGCTTAGGACATCTCCTGCCTCTCCCAGTTGGGAGGTTCTGAACAACCGGAAAAACCTATTCAGGCAGGCTAGAGGATTTCCAAAGGAGTTTGTAGGTTGAAACACTGTCACACCCAGGAATTATTAACTGGAGCTGTAAGCTAACTCTTTTTTCAGAGAGAGGTAGTGGGGGACAGCCCCCGTAAAGTCAGAGGTGTAGGTGAGAGCACAAAGCAGAAAGTAGGCAGACTCTGGTTTGGGGGTAGATGCTCGAGAATTTCCAGGGGGACTCCTGAGGCTCGATCCCGCCTTTGCGTATGCCGAGCCTCCTTCCTCATGACCTTTGCCACGGGCAGAGTTCCTCACGCTGGCTCCTGGCAGTGATAGAATTCCAGTTGAGCTATTCCAGATCCTGAAAGATGATGCTGTGGAAGTGCCACACTCAATATGCAGTATGCCAGCTCCCGGCAGGCTACAGCTCATAGGGTTGCAAAGTTGACAGAGTCGGACACGAATGAGTGACTGAGAAACAACAACAACAAATATATATGCTGCTGCTGTTGCTGCTTAGTCGCCTCAGTCGTGTCCGACTCTGTGAGATCCTATGGACTGCAGCCTACCAGGTTCCTCTGTCCATGGGACTCTCTAGGCAAGAGTACTGGAATTGGTTGCCATCCCCTCATTCGGGGGATCTTCTGGACCCAATATGGGCCTTCTGGGTGGCTCAGCGGCTAAAAGAATCTGCCTGCAATGCAGGAGATGCAGGAATCACGGGTTCGATTCCTGGGTCTGGAAGATATCCTGGCAGTCTATAATCCATAGGGTCACAAAGAGTTGTACACGACTGAAACGGATTTAGAAAAGATTTTACATAGAGAAACAACCTAAACCTATTTCTGTTTTAGTAAAATCATGTTCCATAATGTATGGAAAGGACTGTGAAACAGCAACACTGAAATGGCTTTTTCGATAATACTTGAAACATAGTAGAATCTTGAGAAATAGCAATGTGCTTAGTGGCTTCAGTTGTGTCCAACTCTTTGCATCCCCATGGACTGTAGCCTGCCAGGCTCCTGTGTCCATGGGGGACACACGCATGGGGGATCCTCTATCCAGGAATACTGGAATGGGTTGTCATGCCCTCCAGATACCTAGTAGATGGTGTCAGCCTGCAATTGTAGCAGATACACAATGCACAGTGTGTGGCCAGTAGATGATTCTGAAAGTCAGGAAACATTTTTTATGTTTAAGTTTTTCTTGTCTTTCCATAAAATACAAATTTTTATTTCACAATTCAAAGTTTGAAAAAATTGAAGAAATATTTTTCCTTGTGATGAGAATTCTAGATTTACTGTCTTAATAATGTTCATACACAGCATGCAGCAGTGGTAATTACATTTATCTTGTTGTACATTATATTCCTAGTACTTATTTATCTTATAACTGGAAGTTTATAGTTATATATATATATATATATATATATATATATATATATATATATATATATATATATCTTATAACTGGAAGCTTTCCCTTCATCCTCATTCAGTTTCTTATATTTTCCTGAGCAACCTTGGCAAGCTTGTTCATTGCTGAACTTGCAATAGCCTCTACTGATGAGAAAAGACTCTTACCAGGTTAATCTTGAATCGCCTTTCAGGATTTGGTTTAAGTGTGTCTCCTCCCTTCCCTTCCCTTCCCTTCACCACTTTATGAAAACTTCCATATTTCTTTCTGTCCTGTTTGTGTGTGTGTGTGTGTGTGTGTGTGTGTGTGTGTGTTTTGGTGCTTTTCTAATATTTTATGCTTTATGTGTTTTTTTTCAAGCATTTCACAGTATGTTGCGATTTTTCATGTGTTTCTTCCATTAGGCAGTTAGATTTGAATGATTTAATCAAGCCATTAATCTCTCAGAACAAACTCCAGCTTTAGTATTCAGAAACTTAAATTGTGAATTTAAGATGATAGCACAGTACACTAATGTTTATGATTTCCTGGTCAAAGAGATATGAATAATGAATGTACATTTTAAAATAATACATTGCATAATACCTATTTTGATTCACATTAAAAAATACTAAATATAAAAATAAATTTGATTTGAATTAAAGTCATATTAATAATGTATCATGATTTCTCTATTGTGGGAAATAGAGCTTTAAATAATATAAAATTAGTATTTATGAGGTGTTAGAACTCCTAAGTAGTAGCACAGAAGACATGACAGAGGCAAATGAGGCAGATTAGGAAAGTGAATATGGCTTGGCTAAGATAGAGTAAGAGGATTCAGCTGTTTGTCTCAGAGCAATCACCAGACAAGCCAGTGGAGTACTGTCCCCAGGCTAGTACTTAATAAAGAATGCATGAATGAATTGATAAAATCTGTGTTCTGCATGCATCTGTGTAGGCAGATGCTATAAAACATCAACATTAATAAGAAGCCTAAAAAGTTATATTCTCACAAAGCATAGGCAAAATACAAATTTTAATTTTAGCATTGAGTAGAAGAAACTTCCTATCCCCATTCAACAGGCATTGTGAAACTTTAAACATGAAGCTTCTCAATTATAAATAAATGTATGGTAAGGAAACACAAATATTTATTCAGATATGATTATATTTTATCAAAAATACCAATCAGCCCCACCAAAACCCTGCCTTGCTTTCTCTGGGAGAAATAAAGCTGTTTACAACTCAATCCAAGGTTACTCCTACCTAGTCAATTTGTTTGTTGTTCAGTCCTTAAGTCATGTCCAACTCTGAGATTCCATCTACTGCAGCACACCAGGCTTCTCTGTCCTCCACTATCTCCCTGAGTTTGCTCAAACTCGTGTCAATTAAGTCAGTAAGGACATCCAACCATCTCACCCTCTGTCACCTCCTTCTCCTCTTGCCCTCAATCTTTTCCAGGGTCAGAGTCTTTTCCAATGAGTCACTTCTTCACATCAGGTGGTCAAAGTCCTGGAGCTTTGGCTTCAGCACCAAGATTCTTAATTATCAATAAAAATTAGCTAGGTAAATATTGTAAAATGTTGGAGAGAGAAGAGATCTTGGAATGAAGTGAATATCTCTCCTAATTGTAGAGATTCAAGTGCTGATTTCCAGGAAGAAGAAAAACTGTTTCCAAGGAAACAAAGCAAGTTAGTAAAAAAGATAAGATGAAATAAAATATTCATCAAGCCCCACCTTGTATACAAAGCTGTTCTCATATTGGGCCAAGATCCAAAGATATTATCAAGAATGCCCTTATCTTTCATAGCTTAAAGACAAATAAAATATATCAAGTTGACTTATAAATAATTACTATACCATGTTGATATCCTGGCCCAGAAGCTGTTAAAATATAGTGCGGGCAAAAGAATTATCTAGAATAATTGAATTTAAAGATTACTTATTTCAGCATTAGTCATTTCAATAGTTACTTTTTAAAGCTCCATTTACTATAAAAGTATTATTCATTTATGTACTATAAGTGTTTACTGATTATCACATACCACGCAATATATTAAATTTTGGTTTTGCATATTTTAATTTTTTTCAGATTTTACTGCTTTACAGTGGCTTTCAGTTCACAGGTATTATAAGTTTTGAAGTGAACATGAAAAAGGAAAAAAAAAAAAGCAAATAAACAAGCAAACCTGACAAATACTCCTTAGAGTTTTCAGTCTAGTGGTAGAAACAGTAAACATGATAAATCAGTAATTAAACTTATATTAGAAGTTGATAATTGCAATGAAAAAACCAGAACAGGATAATGGTTCTTAAGAATTGCAAGAGAAGGCGGAAACTTCCAATGGAAAGAAGATGAGTAGGGCAGGCCTTCCCTAAAAAGTGACTTTGTAGCACACTTAGAAGGAGCTGAGGAAGTCAGCAAATTAACAGAGAGATTTTTTCCAAAGCAGAGAATTGTAGTAGTCAAGCATTCCCAGTCTTACCATTCCATCAGGATATTTCTATATAATCGGCTGGCACGTAACTGAGGCCTTAGAGATACAGAAGTTTGTCCAAGGCACTGATTTTCGTGTTATTGTAAAATACTTGACCTTTACGTCTCACCAGTGGGAACCCTTAATTGATTAGTTTTAATTGACTTCTAAGACAAAATATTATTTCAAGCAGAAAAGTAAAAGTCATGAAAAAGTCAATGAGAGGCACAGAACCATCTCCGAGGCACATTATTAGAATGGCTTGTTTATACTGTATCTGCTCTCATCACATCTTTACCTTCCCTGACAACCCAGAATAAATACCTGAGACACCCATTCAATCTGTCTTAGTTTCATACTAGCAGCTGCCTTCAATCTTTCACCAAAAGGGTACAGGAGCCATTTAGTTTTGGAGAAGATCTATGCTTCTTTAATTTGGGTGTCACAGAGATCACTATAAGGGGAGCTACCAAAAGTGATACCTGGATCTAAGGATCTCAAACCTAGAACTTACAAAGAACCTTAAGAGTATTTCTTGGGAACATGAAGTTCTAGTTTCACATTCCCAGGCTGGGGTTTTTCTGAAAGGGATTCAGTCTTAATTCATAACAGATAGTCATAAACTTCATGTAGAGGTGCCTGCTCTGATGCTTCTGACAATCTCCAGAAGCCTATAATGATGTTCCATGGACACATACTATTTCAGTGTTTTATAGTTTGCCTTAAAGAATATGGTGGAGACACATTCATCAGTAGCATGTAGGTTATCAAGTCTTTTATTTGAGACTGTCTGCATGAAGGATGAAGGAACATATGTTTTAGGGTTTAGTACTAATGTATTAAACCTGTGTCAGTATATCTATCATAAGATTATTGTAATTCGATATACTCAAATATATTTCCTTGGCTTTCTTTTGGTAAGTGCAAACTTGTAATGATCTAAATATTCTACACATTTTCAAAGCAAAGGACCCAGTTAAAGTTACCATATTGAATTATCAAGGACAATAAAATGTACATTTTACTATAATATTTATATAACTTATGGGGTACCTATATCAATATATTTAAATTATCATGTTAACACGTATCTTGAAGTTTTTTAGACCCACCATAATTTTCATACTATCAAAGTAAACTGCCAAGGCTTTATTGGCATATCATATTTTTAGAAACTACACAAACAAAAACCAAAACCTGAGCAACACTTTTTGTTCTAGTCCTTCCACGACTCATTTCCTTTTCACGTGGTAAAACTAAGATCACGGCATCTGCTCCCATTGCTGCACAGCATACAAAGGGGAAAAGGTGAAAGTCGTGACAGATTTCCTCTTCTTGGACTCCAAAATCACTGCAGATGGTGACTGTAGCCATGAAATCAGAAGATGATTGCTTCTTGGCAGGAAAAGTGATTACAAACCTAGACAGTGTGTTGAAAAGCAGAGATATTACTCTGCCGACAAAGGTCTGTATTAGTCAAGGCTGTGGTCTCCCCAGTGGTCATGTATGGTTGTAAGAGCTGGACCATAAAGAAGGCAGAATGCCAAAGAATTGATGCCTTCAAACCATGGTGCTGCAGAAGGCTCCTGAAAGTCCCTGGGACAGCAAGGAGTTCAAACCAGTCAATCTTCAGGGAGATCAACCCTGAATATTCACTGGAAAGACTGATGCTGAAGTTGAAACTCCAGTATTTTGATCATCTGATGTGAACAGATGACTCATTGGAAAAGTCTCTGACGCTGGAAAAGATTGAGGACAAAAGGAGAAGAGGGCATCAGAGGATGAGATGAGAGGACAACATCACTGATACAAAGAACATGAACTTGGGCAAACTCCAGGAGATGATGAGGAACAGGGAAGCCTGGTGTGCTGCAGTCCATGGGGTAGTAAAGAGCTGGACACAACTGCAAGAGTGAACAACAGCAACAATTCAATAGTTTGCCAAAGTAATTTGAAAAAAACTAGCCACATTAGACTTTAATAGATGGGGGTGTGTGATAAGTAGTCAATTAAGTTTGAGATATCATGAAATAAACTAATTCAACATTTTCTTCCTCTGGTTCGCACTGCATTTGATCCAAACGTAGCTCTTTATACTAACTCAAGAGGGACTGAAGTTTGAAAAACTGTTATACTTGGAGTTCTTGAAATGTTACTGTGATTCAGATGCTAAAGACCCTCTTTGGGAATTGATGGTATGGTGGAATCAGTGCTAACTTAAAACTAATGCAGCCCACATGACTTATAAAGTGCATGCTGGAGAAAATTACTTAGGTTTTCTAATTCTTAGTTTTGTCATCTGATGACTATAGAAGATGGCTTCATGCTCTGTAACCTTAGACTTTATACAATAATAATAAGACTATGTTTAAACGTAATATACAATACAGAAGCAAAAATAAAATATTAATTCCAGATAAGTGAGTAGATTGATCATGATGTTAGCAACTAAACTTGTGTTGTCCAAAACATTTCTTTTCATTCAATGTTTCATTTTTGAAACATTTTCCCCTTGATGTGAGTTGTCTTTTCTAAAGTGACTAGATCATTCAAAGCAAAGGGAACAATCAAAGTAGCTTTGCTGCAGGCTATTTGCAGTTGATGTCACTTGAATTTGAACCACAAAGACATTGCAAATAGAAAACATTTTCATCTCCTAATGTATAACCCAGGAGATAAGAAAGCATGACATCCCAGGAGAAACACCTTTCAGCTATGTCAACTTGGCAAGTTGCATCTGCTTTTCAAGAGAACAAAGAAGAGTTTGGATATGACAATCTAAAAACCCTGCTTCCTTAAACTTTTTACCTTCAACATTGCATGAATGAAATAACTTGGCTCTTCAAAAGGCTATTAAAGGCTATTAGCTCTCCCACCATTGTGTTGGCAAGGTGAAAACCAACTTGAGAATGTTTTCTGTTCTCATTTATTCAAAACTACCTTCTGTTCTGAACAACAAAGAATAATCACCAAGATAACCAAGTTCACAGCAAATTAAGTCAACTAAAAACTATTACTAATGCTTCAAGCAAAACCCCATATATTTATCACATCACACCTCCCATTGTCATTGGTATACTAACCTTGTATAGAAAGGTGTATGCAAAAGTACCATTTTTTTTTTTAAACATTTACCTTGAAGTCTCTTCAAATAAATTTTGTGGTAATTATTCCACTCTTAGGTAACTTAGAGCACATATTTAAATATTCTATTACTTTCATTAAAAATGAATAATGAAATGTGACTTTGAAAAGCAAACAGAAAAAGAAAAAGAAATAAGATAAAACGTGAGACTTATCTTAAGAAATTAACATTCTGGTAGTAATGGATACATGCAAGCACAAGTAAACAGAGTTGACTGAGGGATCCATTTCTGGAGAAGTTAGCTAAAGTTTTATACACAATATGTTATTTTTGGCAGAACATAAAAAATAAATTTTATCTTTTTTTTTTTTTTTTGCTTGAAAGACAAGAATTAGTTGGACGTTTTATGTAAAGGGAAGAGAACCTACAAACTTTAAGGGCTAAGATAAAAATCAGTGTATCTTTGAGGTGAAAATAATGAGTAATTTAGATCTGAATAAAGAGATAAAGTACCTTGAGTATGGAACCATTTGTGGTGCACAACCACTTTGCTAACAGTGACTGCCAACTCTTGGGGTCGTGGAGATGTACATGCATATCGGTCTGGGAAAATGTGAGTTATCGTAGTAGAAGGCCAGGTCTCCAAATCCTCTTCAGATGGAATCAACAGGTCATGTTGAGATCTATGAGTGGATCCCAGGCACCACAAATAAAACCCATCTTCAGAAGAAAGAGTAGTGTTTCCATTTGTTGCTTAGAAAGAGCTAATAAGAAGGCAGAGAAGACAATTTTAGGTCATATTTAGGAGTAGATAAAGCACTAAAAACCTTAGAGCGCTGATAAATGAGTGAGGTTATTAATGTATCCAAAGCCTAACTTCAAGAAGACAAGTCTCTTGCTTAAAAGGAGGAGATAATCAGTGAGAGTATCCACTACTGTGCAGGTTAAAGATCATGGCCAGGTAAGTAAGCATGTGATGTGAGGACAAGGGTAAGCTAAACTGATAAAGTGGTGTTGTATATGATTGTTTTAAAATATAGCACAAAAGACTCAGGAAGAGCCTTTGAACTTCCCCCTTACTGCCTAAAGAGAATTTAAGGCAGGATGCCTATTCCAAGAAAAATCTATCATGATAGATAACCCTAGGAAAGTATTAGTTATGACAGGGAGGAACCTAGCAAAGTCTATTTGATCAAAATCCTCTCTGTTTCCCATTGCCTTTGGATGGCCCAGCAAACATTTGTTTAATATTAACTATTTTTATGTTCCTGTGAATTACCCTTTTTACTTTCAAAGTCTACCTTGCCTGGCTGTCTTTGGAATTCTTCATACTTATTTGAACTCCCTGTACACACAGAATGAATTTAATATTCTCCTGGTAAATATGCCTGATGTCATTTAAGTTGCCAGACAAAAGATATAAGAGAGGACATTGCCCTTCTTAGAAAGAAGGCAACCTAAAAATCATCATACTACAGGATTCCAACTAAAAGACATTGTGGAAAAGGAAAGATTGTGGAGACAAGAGAAAGATCAAGGGTTGCTAGAGGAAAAAGAGACAGGTGAACAGGTGGAAGACAGATAATTTATCAGTTCAGTTCAGTTGCTCAGTCGTATCTGACTCTTTGCAACCCCATGGACTGCATCACACCAGGCCTCCCTGTCCATCACCAACTCCTGGATTTTACCCAAACTCCTGTCCATTGAGTCAGTGATGCCATCCAACCATCTCATCCTCTGTCATCCCCTTCTCCTCCTGCCCTCAATCTTTCCCAGAATCAGGGTCTTTTCTTTTTTTTATTTTTTTTTTAATTTATTATTATTATTATTATTTACTTTACAATATTGTATTGGATTTGCCATACATCAACATGCATCCGCCACAGGTGTACACATGTTCCCCATCCTGAACCCCCTCCCACCTCCCTCCCCATACCATCCCAGGGTCTTTTCAAACGAGTCAGCTCTTTGTATCAGGTGGCCAAAGTATTGGAGTTTCAGCTTCAACATCAGTCCTTCCAATGAACACCCAGGACTGATCTCTTCTAGGATGAACTGGTTGGATCTCCTTGCAGTCCAAGGGACTCTCAAGAGTCTTCTCCTACACTACAGTTCAAGAGCATCAATTCTTTGGTGCTCAGCTTTCCTTATAGTCCAACTCTAACATCCATACATGGCTACTGGAAAAAACATAGCCTTAACTAGATGGACTTTTGTTGGCAAAGTAATGTCTCTGCTTTATAATGTGCTGTCTAGGCTGGTCATATCTATCCTTCCAAGGAGTAAGAGTCTTTTAATTTCATGGCTGCAATCACCATCTGCAGTGATTTTGGAGCCCCCAAAATAAAGTCAGCCACTGTTTCCAATGTTTCCCCATCTATTTGCCATGAAGTGATGGGACTGGATGTCATGATCTTAGTTTTTTTTTTAATGTTGAGCTTTAAGTCAACTTTTTCACCCTCCTCTTTCACTGTCATCAAGAGGCTCTTTAGTTCTTCTTCATTTTCTGCCATAAGGGTGGTATCATCTGCATATCTGAGGTTATTGGTATTTCTCCCGGTAGTCTTGATTCCAGATTGTGCTTTATCCAGCCCAGCATTTCTCATGATGTACTCTGCATAAGGCAGTAAAAATACTTTGTATGATATTATCATGATGAATATATGTCATTATACATTTGTCTAAACCCATAGGAAAATCCCATGGATGGATGAGCCTGGTGGGCTGCAGTCCACGGGGTCGCTAAGAGTCGGACACGACTGCGCAACTTCATTTTCACTGTTCACTTTCATGCATTGGAGAAGGAAATGGCAACCCACTCCAGTGTTCTTGCCTGGAGAATCCCTGGGACAGGGGAGCCTGGTGGGCTGCCGTCTCTGGAGTCTCACAGAGTCGGACATGACTGAAGGGGCTTAGCAGCAGCAGCTCCCATTGCAGACAGATTCTTTACCATTGAGCCACCAAGGAAGCCCATATATATATACATATATTTATTTATGTTTTAGCTACTAAAAAACTGGATAAAACTAAATCAGGGGAAATTTAGTCCAATGAGTATGGTTTTTAAAAATTCTGATGTAAATAATATAACTTAAATATTATTTACTGATTATGAGACAAAGTAAATGCCTAAAACACTATTGTTCGCACAATATTTTGTTTAGCCAATAGAGGGAAATAAAAAAGTATAGCATCTTAAAAATATTGTTGTGTGATAGTGTTTAACTCTTGGCTACATAAACTTCATGACTTAAATTTCATCTGTAAAGTCATTTGAATTTAGTGAAGAGGAGGGGAGAATGTAGCTATTCATATTCATAGTATTCTTGCATACCCTCTTTGTTAATATATGAAGGTTAATACATGAAGCTATCCAGTGAATAGCACTAGGGGTTATTGGAAACTCACTATTTGACTCACCATAAATAATCAACAAGTAACCAAATCTTGATCATAATAAAAATCTCCCCGATAGCATGTGAGGCATGTTAAAATTTTAAAATATTAAGTAGATTTAAAGACTTTCTCCTGTTCTGCCAAGGTTGTTGCTTCATTAATTTCATATTTCATTGTGTATATTTTATTGCAAACTTTGCCATAAGCATCTCTCTCCCATGATGCTTGAGAGCTTCTTCTGAGATAGGACTATGATTTTTCATCTTTGTGGACTTAGCAAGCAAGTAGCAGAGTGAGAACAATAGTTTGTTGAAAGTACATCAGTATAAGATCTATCTCATACATATGCAGATGAATGCACTGTGAATATTAAAATAGTCATATAAGAAATTCTGATTTTCACTCTGCTCATTTTTTTTTCTTTCTTTTTAGGATTCAGACTAATTCTTACATTTCTAATAATGCCATAGAAATTGCCAAAATGCTCATCTTGTATCTATTTTCCAACAGCAGGAGGCCTTGAAGCTATGTATTTTCAATTACTCTATAATTACAAACATTTCATGATTTAGTTCAAATTAAGAAACATGTTTCTTTCATGGATACAAAAAGTCTTATTATTGCCAAGGTACAACCACTTCTGACAATTCAGACTCTTTACATCAAGAAAGTCTTTTTCATTTTCAGTCAAAGATGTTCAGAGGGGCAAAGCATTAATTCAAATACTTTCCTTCCTTTCCTCTACAATTGTGATTTATTGAGGTGGAAGTTAAAAGCAAGTGTAGAATGATTCCTGACAGAGATATAAGAACTCAAAAGTGGAGAAACATAAACTTTGTGTCTTAGAACAAATACAAAACTTCATTTACTCTCCATTTAGCTATTAAGAATATCAGTTCAGTTGAGTTCATTTTAGTCGCTCAGTCGTGTCCGACTCTTTGCGACCCCATGAATCGCAGCATGCCAGGCCTCCCTGTCCATCACCATCCCCGGGAGTTCACTCAAACTCACCTATATCGAGTCGGTGATGCCATCCAGCCATCTCATCCTCTGTTGTCTCCTTCTCCTCCTGCCCCCAATCCCTCCCAGCATCAAATTCTTTTCCGAGTCAACTCTTCACAAGAGATGGCTAAAGTACTGGAGTTTCAGCTTTAGCATCAGTCCTTCCAATGAACACCCAGGACTGATTTCCTTTAGGATGGACTGGTTGGATCTCCTTGCAGTCCAGGGGACTCTCAAGAGTCTTCTCCAACATCAGAGTTCAAAAGTATCAATTTTTCAGTGCTCAGCTTTCTTTATAGTCCAACTCTCACATCCATACATCACCACTGGAAAAAAAACATAGCCTTGACTAGACAGACCTTTGTTGGCAAAGTAATGTCTCTGCTTTTTAATATGCTATCTAGGTTGGTCATAACTTACCTTCCAAGGAGCAACCATTCCTTAATTTCATGGCTGCAATCACCATCTGCAGTGATTTTAGAGCCCCCAAAAATAAAGTCTGACAATGTTTCCACTGTGTCCCCATCTATTTGCCACGAAGTGATGGGACCAGATGCCATGATCTTAGTTTTCTGAATGTTGAGCTTTAAGCCAAACTTTTCACTCTCCTCTTTCACTTTCATCAAGAGGCTTTTTAGTTTCTCTTCACTTTCTGCCATAAGGGTGGTGTCATCTTCATATCTGAGGTTATTGATATTTCTCCCGGCAATCTTGATTCCAGCTTGTGCTTCTTCCAGCCCAGCGTTTCTCATGATGTATTCTGCATATAAGTTAAATAAGCAGGGTGACAATATACAGCCTTGACGTACTCCTTTTCCTATTTGGAAACAGTCTCTTGTTCCATGTCCAGTTCTGTTGCTTCCTGACCTGCATACAAGTTCTCAAGAGGCAGATCAGGTGATCTGGTATTCCCATCTCTTTCAGAATTTTCCAGACTATGTTTTGAACCACACAGTCAAAGGCTTTGGCATAGTCAATAAAGCATAAATAGATGTTTTTCTGGAACTCTCTTGCTTTTTAGATGATCCAGCAGATGTTGGCAATTTGATCTCTGGTTCCTCTGCCTTCTCTAAATCCAACTTGAACATCTGGAAGTTCATGCCTTGTGTATTACTGAAGCCTGGCTTGGAGAATTTTGAGCATTACTTTACTAGCGTGTGAGATGAGTGGAATTGTGCAGTAGTTTGAGCATTCTTTGGCATTGCCTTTCTTTGGGATTGGAATGAAAACTGAACTTTTCCAGTCCTGTGGCCACTGCTGAGTTTTCCAAATTTGCTGGCATACTGAGTGCAGCACTTTCACAGCATCATCTTTCAGGATTGGAATAGCTCAACTGGAATTCTATCACCTCCACTAGCTTTGTTCGTAGTGACACTTTCTAAGGCCCACTTGATTTCACATTCCAGGATGTCTGGCTCTAGGTGACAGATCACACCATCGTGATTATCTGGGTCATGAAGATCTTTTTTGTACAGTTCTTCTGTGTATTCTTGCCACCTCTTCTTAATATCTTCTGCTTCCGTTAGGTCCCTGCCATTTCCGTCCTTTATAAGGCCCATCTTTGCATGAAATGTTCCCTTGGTATCTCTAATTTTCTTGAAGAAATCTCTAGTTTTTCCCATTCTGTTGTTTTCCTCTATTTCTTTGCATTGATCGCTGAGGAAGGCTTTCTTATCTCTCCTTGCTATTCTTTGGAACTCTGCATTCAGATGCTTATATCTTTCCTTTTCTCCTTTGCTTTTCACTTCTCTTCTTTTCACAGCTATTTGTAAGGCCTCTTCAGACAACCATTTTGCTTTTTTGCATCTCTTTTCCAAGAGGATGGTCTTGATTCCTGTCTCCTGTGCAATGTCACAAACCTCTGTCCATAGTTCATCAGGCACTCTGTCTATCAAATCTATTCCCTTAAATCTATTTCTCACTTCCACTGAATAATCATAAGAGATTTTATTTAGGTCATATCTGAATGGTCTAGTGGTTTTCCCTACTTTCTTCAATTTCAATCTGAATTTGGCAATAAGGAGTTCATGATCTGAGCCACAGTCAGCTCCTGGTCTTGTTTTTGCTGACTATATAGAGCTTCTCCATCTTTGGCTGCAAAGAATATAGTCAATCTGATTTTGGCGTTGACCATCTGGTGATGTCCATGTGTAGACTCTTCTCTTGTGTTGTTGGAAGAGGCTGTTTGCTATGATCAATGCCTTCTCTTGGCAAAACTCTGTTAGCCTTTGCCCTGCTTCATTCTGTACTGCAAGCGCAAATTTGCCTGTTACTCCAGGTGTTTCTTGACTTCCTACTTTTGCATTCCAGTCCCCTATAATGAAAAGAACATCTTTTTTGGGTGTTAGTTCTAAACGGTTTTATAGGTCTTCATAGAACTGTTCAACTTCAGCTTCTTCGTCGTTATTGGTTGGGGCATAGACTTGGATTGCCATGGTACTGAATGGTTTACCTTGGAAATGAACAGAGATCATTCTGTCATTTTTGAGATTGCATCCAAGTACTGTATTTCAGACTTTTTTTGACCATGATGGCTACTCTATTTCCTCTAAGAGATTTTTGAATGCAGTAGTAGATATAATGGTCATCTGAGTTAAATTCACCCATTCCAGTCCATTTTAGTTCGCTGATTCCTAGAATGTCGACATTCACTCTTGCTATCTCCTGTTTGACCACTTGCAATTTGCCTTGATTCATGGACCTAACATTCCAGGTTCCTATTCAATATTGTTCTTTACAGCATCAGACCTTGCTTCTTTCACCAGTCACATCCACAACTGGGTGTTGTTTTTGCTTTGGCTCCATCCCTTCATTCTTTCTGGAGTTATTTCTCTACTAATCTGCAATAGCATATTGGGCACTTACTGACCTGAGGAGTTCCTCTTTCAGTGTCCTATCATTTTGCCTTTTCATACTGTTCATGGGGTTCTCAAGGTAAGAATATTGAAGTGGTTTGCCATTCCCTTCTCCAGTGGACCACATTGTGTCAGACCTCTCCACCATGATCTGTCTGTCTTGGGTGGCCCCACACAGCATGGCTTAGTTTCATTTTTAGACAAGGCTGTGGTCTGTGTGATCACACTGGCTAGTTTTCTGTGAGTATGGTTTCAGTGTGTCTGCCCTTTGATGCCCTCTTGCAACACCTACCGTCTTACTTGGGTTTCTCTTACCTTGGACCTTGGGTATCTCTTCACGGCTGCTCCAGCAAAGTGCAGCCGCTGCCCCTTACCTTGGACAAGGTAGCCCCTCCTGACCTTGAACGTGGAGTAGCTCCTCTCAGCCCTCCTGCGCCTGCACAGCCAACACTCCTTGGACGTGAGGTTGCTTCTCTCGGCTACCGCCCCTGACCTTGGACGTGGGGTAGCTCCTCTCAGCTGCTCCTGCGCCGTCACAGCCTGTCATAATATTGTTATTATTATGACAATAATCATAATAAACATTTAAATATATCCTTAAATAAGTACGTACTATGAATCTGGCACTGTGCTTAACAATTTATGGAAATTAATGCTAACAAAACTCCATAATGTGCTTACTGTTACTGTTTCATTTTACAGATAAGGATATATCTCTGACTTATTACCTTCCATTTTCATTTAAACCAATTCCAATCAAGCTATCACTTAAAACTCCAAAGAGAAAACCATTTTTGCCAATGTCACAAAAAACCTTCTTGGAAAATCCAGTATGAACTTCAAATTCACTTCCTAGTTGTTCTCTCTGCTGCACTGATCATATAGAACTTCTGGAAACTATCCTTTAATTCATTTCAGGGATAACACATCCTTATCTAGCTTACTTACAGCCTCTTCTTATAGCCTACATTATTTATATGTTCATCATCATATCTCCAACCACTTAATTTTGAAATGATCACAGTTTAGTTTGGAATCACTTTTGTTCTTTATTCATAGTTACTTACTTGGTTACAAAGTCTTGTCCTGTGCATGTAAATATCACTTAAGTGCTGAGGATCCCAAAATTATACCTCCAATCCAGACCTTTATCTTAAATTCTAGACTAAAAAAATTAACTGTTCACCACTGTTACTTGCACATCCAATTGAAAATCTCCTTCCTAGTAACACACCCAATTTGCACTGCTGACTTTTCCATGCTTGAATCACCCATTCAAATTCTGCTTTTATTGTAATCTTCCATACTTTGTAAAGACAATCATATAGAGATATGTACAAAGAAGTTCCATTCTTCTCTTGATAAGTGAAAATACTTGAATTTGCCTCAAGTTTTGTTTCTTTGGTGCACATGCTCACTCTTTTTGACCTCATGGACGATAGCCCACCAAGCTCTGCTGTCCATGGAATTTTCCAGGCAAGAATACAGAAGTCGGTTGCCATTTTCTAGTCCAGGAGATCTTTCTGACCCAAGGATCGAACCTGAGTCTCTTGCACCTCCTTCATGGGCAGGCAGATTCTTCACCATTGTGCCACCAATCCTCTTGTGTTGAAACTGACAAAAAATTCAATTAGCTTTACCTACAAAATGTATCCACAACATAACTGGTTCTTGTCAACACCACAATTTCTCACCTGCCAATCATCTCTGTATCAGTTTTATTGCTTCTCACTTTGCCATCTTCATGTTCAATTTAGGAGCCCTATCATCCTATTCAAATATAAGTGAGAGTATATGACTCTTCCACTCTGTACTTTCTTAAATCACTCAGAAAATGCATGCCTCATTATTTGTGGATTAATAACACAATCTTTAAAAGTTTGTTTTATTTCATATATACAATTGCTTCATGCATATCAATATAGCTTCACCTTAAATATTTATAACTAGTGAGCACAAACCTTAGATCACCACAGAATGTTCAGTAATAAACAAATTAAATCTTATAATAAGTTTCACTTTGAAATAAGAAAAGGCTTCTGATCAGTTCTGCCATTTTTAGAAAATCTATCTGGACTCTTATTCTTACAGCATGGGAACTTCTTCATTTTTAATTCAAGTAGTCACCCCGATCCCTCTCTTTTTCTCCTAGAAAAACTCTTTAGGGAAGAAATAAGTGGTGTGATATTTGAAGCCTTGACATTCTGCATTCCCTTTCTTATTTTTTTAACATCAGTAAGAAAAAACAAGGATATTTTCATAAACTTATGTTTCATAAATAATTCAGGAAATGAAGGAACACTTTTTTAGATACTCCTGCTAAGTTACTAGGAATTTTTTTTCTATACTAACCTTTAAAATTCATATACAAATACCAAGAACACTTAATTCATTTTTAAATACATGTATTTCCAAAAATTTCATATGGGCACACGAAAAAGTGATTGTAGTGTGTGGATGTAATTAAAACAACTCAAATAGTAGAGCCTAGTAAAAGATGTATGTACTAGCTTACACATATTAAATAGCTGATATGTGAATGACGCTGTTTTCAGTACTTGTACATATTATCTCATTTAACTTCCACAAGAATTATTAGAACTAGTAGTTAGACTCAGTTGTGCTGATTATGCAACAATGATCTTAACCACTATGCATCATTCTCTGGAGGGATGGTTTGGGGAGGGAGGTGGGAGGAGTGTTCAGGATGGGGAACATGTGTACACCCGTGGCAGATGCATATTGATGTATGGCAAAACCAATACAATATTGTAAAGTAAATAATAATAATAATAAAAGAAAGAAAAAAAAGATAAAAAAGTAAATAAATAACAGGCTTACTTTCTTCATTAATTCACTAAGGAACTATGCCCCTTGGTTAGCTATCTGACATTGGTGTATAGCCATCACATCACTGCATGAGGATTAGATGAGTTAACAGATGGGATATCTTAGTATTTATAGACTGACAAAGTAAAACAGATATAAATGCTAAGGCAAAGGAAGGAAAAAAGTAAAAGATTTTCTTATAGGTTCATTAAAATCAAACATTATTAAAAATTTAACTTTTACATGCATATATTTATAGAAGGGCAAACGGATAAACTCTAAATCAAGTGCCTCTAATTAGAATTTTTTAAAAGGATCGATTGTGCCTTAATTAGATAACTGCAATTTTAAGTATTACATTCTATTTTAATTTGTGAGCAGGTATGGCCTTATTTTAGGAATACTGTCAAGAAACTTTTTTGTCATTGTAAGAGAAATTTAAAACAAACAAAGAAGACAGTAATCATTTAACTCCAACAAGCAGTTTCACTTGGTGTTATTTGACTGTCAGCATTTAAATACTTATTTTGAAAGAGTACATCTCTGATGAATATAATACAAAGAAAAAGGTTGATAATTAGCAAACACTCTATTAACGGATGTGGTTTATTTTGTTGTTGGTGGTGGTAATTTTCATTTTGTTTTTCCAGGTCAGGCTCTTGCAAGTTCTGGCAAATTAGTGTTTATTCAAGATTTAATACCACTGTCAGTTCAGATTCTTTAGCTAGAAAAGGCAAATCTGATTTACATTAACCTGAGCACCTTAATAACTAATTAAAATCTCAGCCTTCTGGCCAAGTTCTAAGACATTCATTCTGTTTAACTCAGCAACAAAATATTGTTAGTCACTTTCTTCTGAGAAAGAAGGCTCTAATTTATTGGCACTGTTAGGGCTGTTTATAATTTACAATCTAATAAGCCTTAACAAAAGATTTTGCACTTGGCATGACTCAAATACTTTGCTCAACAACTTACTGAGAAATGATCATCTTCCACTGCATTTCTGCCCTAATTTACTGCAGTTACTTCATACTTGCAGTATTTATTCAGTTCATATGTTTCATATTGAAAAGTGAAAAACAAAGATTGCATATGTCTTATGACATGAATTCCTAAATTTTGCTTATACATATTAGATTATAAAGCTAAGTAGATTATAGGTTAGCATTGTTTCTAAATTGAAATGGGTTAACAGATACATGAACTGAAGTCAGTTCATTCTTTTATTTACTATTCTTAGTATATACAAGAATTAAGCATATGACTGAGAACACGAGGCTGTATAAGGGACGTACGTCAGGTGAGCAATATCATTTTCCTAAATTTCAATTTGAAACACTGTCAAAAGAAAGAATGAAATTGACTAAATGGGTAATGGAATTGGGAAATATATAGCACATGTGATAATATTTAAGTATTTAAATTATCACTCATTTTATTTGTATTTCTTGCCCTTCTCAACAGTATTTTTTTTAAAAAGAATCTTTTAAAGAAATCAGTCTTCTTAAAATGCACAATAAATATGGTGTTCTCTCACTTTATCTACTTTTTCAAAATAATTATTTGTCAGTTGTAAAAGTTAAAAGATAATTTACAAAGAGTAATTTAGATGTCATATGTAATGCCTCTGAGAGACACAGTAAGTTATGACTGATTTTGTACATAATCATGATTGCGATACAACTTCATTTCAGGAGGGTGAAAAGATCAAAACTAGTTAGGATAAAGTGTCACCGAGTCCAAGCCCTTACTATTTGCTGCAGGATAGACCAGTCAATTGATAGATGAGTTGCTGAGGCAAAGAATAGTGCCGATTCCAAAAGGCAGCAGGCAGAGGAGAGGTAGAGTAGTGTCCTAAAGAACTATTGTACCCAATTTAGAATTCAAGTTTCTTTTATATTAAATGTACAGGATGGCCCATTTCGAAGGCTCTGACATTTAAAAGTATAACACTTTTCACTCATTTGGGATAAAAAGTTGCAGAACAGAGAATAATGTTTGTCTTGCTGGAAGTTTACCGGAACTTCATAACCAATCTTCATGGACAGCTGCAATGACAAAGGATTCTGACACCAAGAACTTGCAACAACGAATCGTGTCTCCTCCACTTTGATTATTCTGTTTTTGAGTAACTTCATCAGAAAAGACTCAGATAAGAAAAATATTTTACACCAAAATCTGTCAACTAGATATTGGGTTTATTCAGGAGCTTTGTTTAAAGTGTTCACTCAATAAAGGAGACTTTTGCTGGAGTGCATGCGTGTGGAAGTGTGTGTGAATATATGATAATCATGTAACTGTAGTTCTATTCCTACACCCTCTGATTTGTTCCATTGATGTATTTATCAATTCTTACTCAAATTTCACATGGTCTTTATAATGTCTTAAAATATATATTGTAAGCTTTTTATATGTATATTTCCTTTAAAAAATTGTTTCACTATTTTCAGTCCCTTATATTTCTATTTACATTTTAGAATTAGCTTGTAGATTTATACAAGAAAAAGTCTGCTGGAATTATAATTGAAACTGCACTATCTACAGATTGATTTGGAGAACTTAAAAATGTATATGTATATATTCCCAGGCCACAAGTTAATCAAAAAATATTCAATGTATACTGAGGTGGATCTCAGAATTTTTATATCAGAATTTTTTCAAAGTCTCCCATTTAACCTTTTTTAAACTAGAATGCCAATAAGCACTTAGGTATGCATTTAGTTACTTTTTGTGAATATCTCTTATTATACCACTTTAGCAATATGTGAACCATGATGTGAACCGTGAACTTCCTGATGTTCAAGCTGGTTTTAGAAAAGGCAGAGGAACCAGAGATCAAATTGCCAACATCCACTGGATCATAAAAAAAGCAAGAGAGTTCCAGAAAAACATCTATTTCTGCTTTATTGACTACCCCAAAGCCTTTGACTGTGTAGACCACAATAAACTGTGGAAAATTCTGAAAGAGATGGGAATACCAGACCACCTGATCTGCCTCTTGAGAAATTTGTATGCAGGTCAGGAAGCAACAGTTAGAACTGGACATGAAACAACAGACTGGTTCCAAATAGGAAAAGGAGTTCGTCAAGGCTGTATATTGTCACCCTGTTTATTTAACTTCTATGCAGAGTACATCATGAGAAACGCTGGACTGGAAGAAACACAAACTGGAATCAAGATTGCTGGGAGAAATATCAGTAACCTCAGATATGCAGATGACACCACCCTTATGGCAGAAAGTGAAGAGGAACTCAGAAGCTTATTGATGAAAGTGAAAGTGGAGAGTGAAAAAGTTGGCTTAAAGCTCAACATTCAGAAGACGAAGATCATGGCATCCGGTCCCACCACTTCATGGGAAATAGATGGGGAAACAGTGGAAACAGTGTCAGACTTTATTTTTCTGAGCTCCAAAATCACTGCAGATGGTGACTGCAGCCATGAAATTAAAAGACACTTACTCCTTGGAAGGAAAGTTATGACCAACCTAGATAGCATGTTCAAAAGCAGAAGCATTACTTTGCCAACAAATGTTCATCTAGTCAAGGCTCTGGTTTTTCCTGTGGTCATGTATGGATGTGAGAGTTGGACTGTGAAGAAGGCTGAGCACCGAAGAATTGATGCTTTTGAACTGTGGTGTTGGAGAAGACTCTTGAGAATCCCTTGGACTGCAAGGAGATCTGACCAGTCCATTCTGAAGGAGATCAGCCCTGGGATTTCTTTGGAAGGACTGATGCTAAAGCTGAAACTCCAGTACTTTGGCCACCTCATGCAAAGAGTTGACTCATTGGAAAAGACTCTGATGCTGGGAGGGATTGAGGGCATGCGGAGAAGGGGATGACAGAGGATGAGATGGCTGGATGGCATCACTGACTCGATGGTCGTGAGTCTCAGTGAACTCCGGGAGTTGGTGATGGACAGGGAGGCCTGGCATGCTGCGATTCATGGGGTCACAAAGAGTCGGACACGACTGAGAGACTGATCTGATCCGATCTGATACGACTTTAGGGCTATGATTTTATACAATTTGAATCAAAAAGAATAGAATGTTTCACTGCAATAGATTTATATTTCCTCATCTTTAAGGATCAGAATCTTTAAGTTCTGATCTTGAGTGGAAGAGAAGGTATAGTGAGGTACAGTATAGTAGGAGGTATAAGTAGGTACACTATGGTAGGAATGAGATAGGCTAACCACTCTGGTATTCTTTGGCTTCCCTGGTGGCTCAAACGTTAAAGAATCAGCCTGCAGTGCAGAAACCTAGATTCAATCCCTAGGTTGGGAAGATCCTCTGGAGAAGGGAATGGCAATACACTCTAGTATTCTTGTCTGGAGAATTCCATGGACAGAGGAGCAGGGCAGGCTACAGTCCATGGAATCTGCAGAATTGAACATGACTGAGTGATTAACATCCACATTCACACACATTTGCTAGATATACTATTTTATATGTATGTATTTCCTATGTACTCATTGCAGGTTGAATGTGAATGGGAGAGAGAATTTGTTTTCTTAATTTCACAGATTTAAAGTTGAAAAAGAACACAGGCAAAACACTCTCTGACATAAATCACAGCAGGATCCTCTATGACCCACCTCCCAGGATATTGGAAATAAAAGCAAAAATAAACAAATCGGACCTAATTAAAATTAAAAGCTTCTGCACAACAAAGGAAACTACAAGCAAGGTGAAAAGACAGCCTTCAGAATGGGAGGAAACAATAGCAAATGAAGCAACTGACAAATAACTAATCTCAAAAATATACAAGCAACTCCTGCAGCTCAATTCCAGAAAAATAAATGACCCAATCAAAAAATGGGCCAAAGAACCAAATAGACATTTCTCCAAAGACATACAGATGGCTAACAAACACATGAAAAGATGCTCAACATCATTCATTATCAGAGAAATGCAAATCAAAACCACAATGAGGTACCATTTCATGCCAGTCAGAATGGCTGTGATCCAAAAATCTACAAGCAATAAATGCTGGAGAGGGTGTGGAGAAAAGGGAACCCTCTTACACTGTTGGTGGGAATGCAAACTAGTACAGCCACTATGGAGAACAGTGTGGAGATTCCTTAAAAAACTGGAAATAGAACTGCCTTATGATCCAGCAATCCCACTGCTGGGCATACATACCAAGGAAACCAGAATTGAAAGAGACACATGTACCCCAATGTTCATCGCAGCACTATTTATAATAGCCAGGACATGGAAGCAACCTAGATGTCCATCAGCAGACAAATGGATAAGAAAGCAGTGGTACATATACACAATGGAGTATTACTCAGCCATTAAAAAGAATACATTTGAATCAGTTCTAATGAGGTGGATGAAACTGGAGCCTATTATACAGAGTGAAGTAAGCCAGAAAGAAAAACACCAATACAGTATACTAACACATATATATGGAATTTAGAAAGATGGTAACAATAACCCTGTATATGAGACAGCAAAAGAGACACAGATGTATAGAACAGTCTTTTGGACTCTGTGGGAGAGGGTGAGGGTGGGATGATTTGGGATGGCATTGAAACATGTATAATATCATATAAGAAACGAATCACCAGTCCAGGTTCGTTACAGGATACAGGATGCTTGGGGCTGATCCACTAGGAAGGCCCAGAGGGATGGTACCGGGAGGGAGGTGGGAGTGGGGTTCAGGATGGGGGGAACACATGTACACCCGTGGCGGATTCACGCTGATGTATGGCAAAACCAATACAATATTGTAAAATAATTAGCCTCCAATTAAAATAAATACATTTAAAATAAAATAAAATTGAAAAAGAATATATTCAAGAAATTTTACTAGAACATCCTCCTCCAGTGTGACTCTCAAGGATTCATGTCCCTTTCATTTACAAAATATGCTCATTGGTTCCCAAGATCCCCAAGAATCTTGCCCAATTACACTGTCAGCTCAAAGTCTCTCTCTGTCTCTCTTTTTTTTTTTTTTCAGTCTCTTTGGACTTTGTCAAAGGAATTCAATTTTAAAATTAGAGATAATTTCCTCTTAAAAATGTTGCTGAATAAACATTTGTAACTCTTTAGAAAGATATATTTAGATTACATGATCAGTAGAAGGCTTGATTTTACCTTATTTAAGTGAGTCTCTAAAAATTGATTATATAATTGCACACTCATCTCAAATTTGAAGATACATATTGACAGAATTGTTTCTTTCCTTGTTAAAATAAATATTCTCTATGTATAGTTTGTATTTTGCAATATTCACCTATGTTGTAGGTATTTTTATGAAGATTATACATTTTGTCCTATATTCTATCATTCAAATATCTAAATGACATTTCCTTACTGATGTGAGTAAGAGTGAACATAAATAGCTTAAATGAATACCATTAAAATTATTTTTATGGATTTACTATGAGGCCAAAATAAAGAACTCATAATATTAATTGCTGTTATTCCCAAATTATCAAAGAAAGTTTTTCTCTATTTTATTTATTTTGGTTGCAGCCACATGGAAGGTGAGATCTTAGCTCCCTGATGAGGAATGGAACCTGTGTCTCCTTCAGTAGAAGCTCAAAGCCCTAAGCATTGGATCACTTGGGGATTCCCTCTCTATTTAATTTAATGTAATATAAAAATAATAATTTGTAATGTTTATTGCAATTAAATAATAATTAAAACAATAAGTGAATACATAAATAGAAATAATAATTTCTATGTATTTAAGAGAAACATAGTATAACTTAACAGTACAATTATGAAATGAAGTTGGAGAGAAAATATATTAATTAATTAAAAATGTAAAGATATATTAATATATTAGAATAACTTTCTCCTTTTATTTTAAAATAAGCACTGATTCTTAGAGCTTCCCTTGTGGCTCAGATGGTAAAGAATCTGCCTGCAATGCTGGAGACATAGGTTCAATCCCATGATCAGGAAGATCCCCTGGAGAAGGGATCACTCCAGTTTTCTTGCCTGGATAATTCCATGGAAAGAGTACTGACTGAGTGGCTAACACACACTGCTTCTTAAAATACAAATTAAAATATGCCTTTGATATTGAGAAGTTTTTTCCTTTACTATTAAATTTACATTGAGAAAACTGATCTTGTTTATTTTAATGAGACAATACTGGGCTTTCAAATATTCATTACAAAGAAATTTGTCAGGGGAGTGTATGATTTCCTTGGTTCTGTTTCTCCGCAGCAAAAAGTTGAAGTGGTAGACCAATGTTACAGCTAAGTTTTATCTGGCAAGCAAACAAAAGTACACCCTCAAGGCATGAGGGCCTGCTGACTCCAAAGGAGAGGATTCAATCCATCTTGGCTTCCTCCTTTTATTCATTTGTCTCCTCCCTGCTGAGCCTGCCCTATGCAAATTGGGCTAGCCAGAAAAGAGGTGTGTTTGCTTCACCTGAAGTTCTCACTCCAGTCTGTGGGTTTTCTTTTGTTCCATTTTCCTGGGCTTTTCCCTTTCTTTGTCTTTAAGTCCATTTTGGACTCCTTTTTCCTATTTTAACTACCTAACAGACTGAAAATACAGTCCATGGAACTCTCCAGGCCAGAATGGTAGCCTTTCCCTTCTCCAGGAGGTCTTCCCAACTCAGGAGTCAGATCCAAGTCTCCCACATGGCAGGCGGATTCTTTACCAGCTGAGTTGCAAATGAAGCCCTAGAATACTGGAGTAGGTAGCCTATCCGTTCTCCCATAGGGTCTTCCTGACCCAGGAATCAACCCGGGGTCTCCTGAATTGCAGGCAGATTCTTTACCAACTGGGCTATCAGGGAAGCCCTCAATACAAAGAAACCGAAAATAAATTTATTTGACTATTAGTTTGCCTAAGGATGAAATTTTGATCTTGCTTTTAGTACAAAAAATTTATTTTGAATTTACCTTTGGAGTTCCAAAAACAGTTTCAAAATTAAGCTTATGTTTTTCTGCTCCTGACTTGTGAAAAACATGACAGCTCTACTGTTTTATAAGGAAAAGATTTCAGATTTAAGAATCTACAGGCTGGTTAACTGGAGATTTAAGAAACTCCAATTAACAAAACATTTAAATGTTAATTTATTTAATTAACTTTAAGTTAAAATAGTTCAAATACTATTTATATATAAAGTTCTCTTTAGAACTTACCAGTTGTTTGGAAAGAAGTAGGGAAATATCAAGCTAAAGGAAAAGCTTTAATGGAAAAAAGAAACTCTCCTCCCTAATTTTTAAAGAAGCTTATACACCTCTCTTGACTTTCTTAGAGGCAATTTTTTCCAAAATGAAAGGAAGTTCCAGGTCTTTATTCTCATACTACACAGAAAACAAAATAGCAGTCTGAAATATATGAACCCCAATGTGAAGGTAATACAATAAATTTTCCATTTTATTACACAAAACGATGATGTTGTTCAGTCACTCCATCGTGTCCGACCTTTGCGACCCCACACTGCAGCAAGCCAGGCTTCCCTGTCCACCACCATCTCCCAGAACTTGCTCAAACTCATATTTATTGAGTCAGTGATACCACACAACCACCTCATTCTCTGTCGTCCCCTTCTCCCCCTGCCTTCAATCTTTCCCAGAATCAGGGTCTTTTCCAATGAGTTGGCTCTTCACATCAGACAGGCAAAATATTGGAGCTTCAGCTTCAGTATCAGCCCTCCCAGTGAATATTCAGGACTGATTTCTCTTAAGATTGACTGGTTTGGTCTCCCAGAGAAGGCAATGGCACCCCACTCCAGTACTCTTGCCTGGAAAATCCCATTGATGGAGGACCCTGGTAGGCTGCAGTCCATGGGGTCACTAAGAGTCGGACACGACTGAGCGATTTCACTTTAACTTTTCACTTTCATGCATTGGAGAAGGAAATGGCAGCCCACTCCAGTGTTCTTGCCTGGAGAATCCCAGGGACGGGGGAGCCTGGTGGGCTGCCGTCTATGGGGTCGCACCAAGTCGGACACGACTGAAGCGACTTAGCAGCAGCAGCAGCAGCAGGTTTGGTCTCCTTGAAGTCCAAGGGACTCTCAAGAGTCTTCTCCAACACCACCATTCAAAAGTATCAATTCCTCGGCACTCAGCCCTCTTTGTGGTCAAACTCTCACATCCACACAAAGCCACTGTTGGTTTTAATTTAGCTAATAATGGTCATTTTTTACATTGTGCTTTCCCCCACATCTACATCCTATGACTCAATCATACCAAAACACATTTTATTCTCAGTATATTCCATATTAGGTTTCTCTACTACGTTTCTGAAAATGAAGAGCTAACTTGTTTCATGTTTATCCCAAGTAAAGTTCCAAAAGTTTAATATGGTTGGCCTGGATGCAAAGTCCATGAATGAGAATGAGGTGTCCCATCAATGTCCTAAAACTATAAATGTAAATTTTTGCCTATATACATATGTTTTATTCCAGAAAATTTTCTTAGGATACCTTAAGTTGTTAAAGGGTTCAAATACACAAAATTATTATCACTAACTTTATTCTAGTCAGTCCTAATGTCTCTATAATATATAGTAAATACATTTCAGATTAATACATACATTTAATATTCACCATATTATTCCCAGATCAGATATATTACATGATGCATGAGAATGCTTAATAACTATTTTCTGAATGTTTGAACAAATAAGAAAATTCTGGGAAATTATTTGGAAGCTGCAGCGTAAAGAGATCAACTTGATCACTCAAGAATACTCAGCCAGTAAGTGTCAAGTGAGAAATAAACCTCTTGTCTGTCTGATAGCATTTCTAAGTGGGAATATTTAAAGTGCCAAACTACCAACAGACATACTTGGAGCATCAACTTGTCTACTATGTTGCTTCCACAAAGAAATATTCTCTGGTCTCTAATTCTTTTACTGTCTGAGTTAGCTGCTCCCTTTACCTCTGCAAAACTTCATCACAACAATTAATATTACCTATTGCAATTTGCAGTGATGTGCTGGCAGCAAATCTCTGCAAATATTTAGGACCCCAGGGTCCAAACACTCTCACGGAAGCTGTCTTGTAGGTGCCAAAATGATGTCGTAGGACACAGAACTCAGAAAGTCAAACATGACTGGTTCACACCAGCTGCTAGTAGCTGGCACCACCATATAAATGTGTGTGTCTAAGTTTCAGCAATGATGGAATGCTTTATTTTGTCCACAGTGGATGGGTCTTAATTGGACAAGAGTTTTAAACAGTAAACTGTGATACATGATACATGTTTCTGAGATTTTAAGCAAGGACAAATAGTCAGATTTCCAGTTCAGTTCAGTTCAGTCACCCAGTCATGTCCGACTCTTTGCAAATGCATGGACTACAGCACGCCAGGCTTCCCTGTTCATCACTGACTCCCGGAGCTCAAACTCATGTCCATTGAGTCGGTGATGTCATCCAACCATCTCATCCTCTGTCATCCCCTTCTCTTTCCACCCTCAATCTTTTGCAGCATTTTAGGTCTCCTTAGGGTCTTTCCTAAGGAGTCAGCTCTTCGCATCAGGTGGCCAAAGTATTGGGAGTTTCAGCTTCAGCATTAGTCCTGCCAATGAATATTCAAGACTGATTTCCTTTAGTATTGACTGGTTAGATCTCCTTGCAGTCCAAGGGACTCTCAAGAGTCTTCTCCAACACCACACTTCAAAAGCATCATTTCTCCTGAGCTTAGCTTTCTTTATAGTCCAACTCTCACATACATACATGACTACCAGAAAAACTATAATTTGACAAGATAGACCTTTGTTGGCAAAGTAATGTCTCTGCTTTTTAATATGCCGTCTAGGTTGGTCATAGCTTTGCTTCCAAGGAGGAAGGGTCTTCTAATATCATGGCTGCAGTCCCCATCTGCAGTGATTTTGGAGCCCAAGAAAATAAAGTCAGCCATTGTTTCCATTGTTTCCCCATCTATTTGCCATGAAGGGATTGGACTGGATGCCATGATCTTAGTTTTCTGAATGTTGAGCTTTAAGCCAACTTTTCCACTCTCCTCTTTCACTTCCATCAAAAGGCTCTTTAGTTCTTCACTTTCTGCCATAAGTGTGGTATCATCTGCATATCTGAGGTTATTGATATTTCTCCTAGCAATCTTGATCCCAGCTAGTGCTTCTTCCAGCCCAGCATTTCGTGTGATGTACTCTGCATATAAATTAAATTAGCAGGATGACAATAAACAGCCTTGACATACTCCTTTCCTGATTTGGAACCATTCTGTTGTTCCAAGTCCAGTTGTAGCTGTTGCTTCTTCACCTGCATACAAATTTCTCAGGAAGCAGGTACAGTGGTCTGGTATTCCCATCTCTTTCAGAATCTTCCACAGTTTGTTGTGATCCACACAGTCAAAGGCTTAGGCATAATCAATAAAGCAGAAGTAGATGTTTTTCTGGAACTCTCTTGCTTTTTCCATGATTCAGCGGATGTTTGCAATTTGATGTCTGGATTCTCTGACTTTTCTTTTTTTTTTTCTCTGCCTTTTCTAAATCCAGTTTGAACATCTTGAAGTTAACAGTTCATGTACTGTTGAAGCCTGGCATAGAGAATTTTCAGCATTACTTTGCTAGCATGTGAGATGAGTGCAATTGTGCGGTAGACTGAACATTCTTTGGCATTGCCTTTCCTTGTGATTGGAATAAAAATTGAACTTTTCCTGTTCTGAGGCCACTGCCGAGTTTTTCAAATTTGCTGGCATATTGAGTGCACCACTTTCACAGCATCATCTTTTAGGATTTGAAACAGCTCAACTAGAATTCGATCACCTCCTCTGGCTTTGTTCATAGTGATGCTGCCTAAGGCCCACTTGGCTTTACATTTCAGGATGTCTGGTTCCAGGTGAGTGATCATGCCATTGTGGTTGTGGTTATCTGAGTCATGAAGGTATTTTTTGTAGAGCTCTTCTGTGTATCCTTGCCACTTCTTAATGTTTTCTGCTTCTGTTAGGTCCATACAATTTCTGTCCTTTATTGTGCCCATCTTTGCTTGAAATATTCCCTTGGTATCTCTAATTTTCTTGACGAGATCTCTAGTCATTTGCATTCTTTAATTTTCCTCTATTTCTTTGCATTGATCACTGAGGAATTCTTTCTTAGATCTCCTTTCTATTCTTGGGAACTCTGCATTATAATATCATATATGAAATGAGTCACCAGTCCAGGTTCGATGCAAGATACTAGATGCTTGGGGCTGGTGCACGGGGACGACCCAGAGGGATGGTACGGGGAGGGAGGAGGGAGGAGGGTTCAGGATGGGGAACACGTGTATACCTGTGGTGGATTCATGTTGATATATGGCAAAAACCAATACAATATTGTAAAGTTAAAAAATAAAATAAAATTTAAAAAAAACCAAATGGGTATATCTTTCCTTTTCTCCTTTGCCTTCAGCTTCTCTTCTTTTCTCAGCTATTTCTAATGTCCTCCTCAGTCAACGATTTTGCCTTTTTATATTTCTTTTTCTTGAGGACGGTGTTCATCACTGCCTCCTGTACAATGCCATGAACCTCTGTCCATAGTTCTTCAGGGACTGCAAGAGCAAACAGAAAGATATGTAGGAAGACTTAGTTTTTTAAAATATGGTTTGTATGGAACATCTGAATGCAGAATTCCAAAGAACAGGAAGGAGAGATAAGAAATCCTTCCTCAGCGATCAATGCAAAGAAAGAGGAAAACAACAGAATGGGAAAGACTAGAGATCTCTTCAAGAAAATTAGAGATACCAAGGGAACATTTCATGCAAAGATGGGCTCGATAAAGGACAGAAATGGTATGGACCTAACAGAAGCAGAAGATATTAAGAAGAGGTGGCAAGAATACACAGAAGAACTGTACAAAAAAGATCTTCATGACCCAGATAATCATGAACGTGATCACTCACCTAGAGCCAGACATCCTGGAATATGAAATCAAGTGGGCCTTAGGAAGCATCACTACGAACAAAGCTAGTGGAGGTGATGGAATTCCAGTTGGGCCGTTTTGAATCCTGAAAGATGATGCTGTGAAAGTGCTTCACTCAATATGCCAGCAAATTTGGAAAACTCAGAAGTGGCCACAGGACTGGAAAAGGCCAGTTTTCATTCCAATCCCAAAAAAAGGCAATGCCAAAGAATGCTCAAATTACTGCACAATTACACTCATCTCACTTGCTAGTAAAGTAATGCTCAAAATTCTCCAAGCCAGGCTTCAGTAATACATGAACCGTGAACTTCCAGATGCTCAAGCTGGGTTTATAAAAGGCAGAAGAAACAGAGATCAAATTGCAAACATCTGCTGGATCATTGAAAAAACAAGAGAGTTCCAGAAAAACATCTATTTCTGCTTTATTGACTATGCCAAAGCCTTTGACTGTGTGGATCACCACTATTTGTGGAAAATTCTGAAAGAGATGGGGGTACCAGACCACCTGATCTGCCTATTGAGAAACTTATATGCAGGTCAGGAATCAACAGTTAGAACTGGACATGGAACAACAGACTGGTTCCAAATAGGAAAAGGAGTACGTCAAGGCTGTATATTGTCACCCTGTTTATTTAACTATATGCAGAGTACATCATGAGAAACGCTGGGCTGGAAGAAGCACAAGCTGGAATCAAGATTGCTGGGAGAAATATCCATAACCTCAGATATGCAGATGACACCACCCTCATGGCAGAAAGTGAAGAGGAATTAAAAAGCCTCTTGATGAAAGTGAAAGAGGAGAGTGAAAAAGTTGGCTAAAACAACATTCAGAAAACTAAGATCCTGGCATCTGGTCCCATCACTTCATGGGAAATAGATGGGGAAACAGTGGAAACAGTGTCAGACTTTATTTTTCTGGGCTCCAAAATCACTGCAGATGGTGACTGCAGCCATGAAATTAAAAAACGCTTACTCTTGGAAGGAAAGTTATGACCAACCTCAATAGCATATTCAAAAGCAGCGACATTACTTTGCCAACAAAGGTCCGTCTAGTCAAGGCTATGGTTTTTCCAGTGGTCATGTATGGATGTGAGAGTTGGACTGTGAAGAAAGCTGAGAGGCGAAGAACTGATGTTTTTGAACTGTGGTGTTGGAGAAGACTCTTGAGAGTCCCTTGGACTGCAAGGAGGTCCAACGAGTCCATCCTAAAAGAGATCAGTCCTGGGTGTTCTTTGGAAGGACTGATGCTAAAGCTGAAACTCCAATACTTTGGCCACCCCAAGGGAATAGTTGACTCATTGGAAAAGACCCTGATGCTGGGAGGGATTGGGGGCAGGAGGAGAAGGGGACCACAGAGGATGAGACAGCTGGATGGCATCACCAAGTAGATGAACATGAATTTGAGTGAACTCCGGGAGTTGGTTATGGACATGGAAGCCTGGCATGCCGTGGTTCATGGGGTCGCAAAGAGTTGGACATGACTGAGCGACTGAACTGAACTGAACTTGTGTGGAGCATAGACATAATTTTTAAGATTTTCTAAGATTCCAGCTCCTGACTATTTAATGAAACACAACTCTAGACACTGCTGTCAAAGGATTTGAACATGACAAGATTAGATGACATTTAAAAAGTTTATCTTCTGGATTATCTAGATTGGCCCCAAGACAACACAGGGACAGGTAAAAGCAGAATAGGAAAGCAGAAGCATCAGAGAACTCAAAATCATAAGAAGAAATTGGTTGGTCATTGCGGATCTTGAACATGAACTAGCAAGGGATGCAGTTGGCTTCTAGAAGTTAACAATGCTTCCCTTCCAATGGCTGGCAAGGAAACAGGGCTCTCAGTCCACCAGCCTCATGAAACTGAATTTTGCCAACACCTCAATGAAATTAGAACTGGCTCCTCCCCAAGATGTCTAGATAAGAGCCCAAGTTGATTGCCACCAGATTCCTGACCCAGAGCACTATTGGACACCAAATAAATGTTCTAAACCATGGAAAACAGAGTAATCTGTTGCAATAGTAAAAGTAAAGCAAAACAAAACAAACAAAAAACCTAATACCATGAATAGAGAGAAATAAGATTTAGAGCAATGACTTTGAAAGTGGTTTAGAGAAGTGGGGGAAAAAAATCCCAGAGTATATCTCTGGGGTTTGCTAAGGCTGGCAGTGCAAGGCTTAAGCAGCAGGAGGAGCAGAAGCACATGAAATCAAATTCCCTTTCCTTCCAGGAGGTAGCAATGCCTATCATTACAGATAAGGGTGAAGAAGAATATTCTGGATGCAATAAAAATGAGTCTTTTGCTTTTACCAACTTAGCATGTTGCACCTTTTCACCAACTCGCTTTCCTTCTTTAGGAAAACTATTTAAACTCTACTTTTAATTTTCACTTGCAAATTAAACTTACTTTTCTACAAGCTTATTTGAGAAATGGCTATTAAAATTTGTTCTGAGTCCACCTTTCATAGACTGTAACTAAATAAGCAAAGGAACATATAACAAATAAAGCAATGTGCATAATGAGAAATCCTGAAAACAATTATCTTAAAATTTAGAATGGATGAAGAAAGAGTGTTTGTCTTCTGGTCTGATGTTTTAAAATGTAAGCTTAATTAGATTTTGAATTACCAATATGAATCTTGTCTTTTGATGCAGATAAATGTAAGTAAGAATTGTTTATGTAAACATACACACATATTTCAAACTTTTAAAAAATGAGGGAAGGATTTTATATAGATTAAAATATATCACTGACCTGACACCCACAATTACTTTGCAGTGAATAAAACTTTTATATTTCAATTAAAATTGTTAAAATGGAAATATAACCAGGAAAGATTGCACACTAAAGTATAAGCCAGCTATTTTTCAGAAAAATAAATTCATTCAGTAGATTGGAGATGAATTATCACAGAAGCAAAATACCAGGTAATTCTAGTAAGCAAAATTCTATCTCCTTGGAATATATATTCATAAATATATTTCAACTAAAAATTCACAAGTTGTTTTGAAAATTTTTACACATCCTGGCTATTAAAGAGCCTGAAAAAGAAGTATTAGATTTAGTTCCTATTCTCAATAATGTTACAATTTAATTAAAGAGAGATGACTAATGCACAGGAGATAATTAGCAAGTAATGAAAAATAGTATGAATTTATGTGATAAATGTAGAACCAACTTTTAGTTCTAATATGCAGCTCCACTTTTTCTTTATTTCAAATACTAATATACATCGTCTTTGAAGAAAACAAAGCAAAAAACTCAGCAAGTAACCAAAAGGGAGAGTGTATATGTAATTCTTAAAATATTAAGTAAAATAACTTCTTGTTGCTTCTTTTTGCTGTTTTTATGAATCTGAGTCTCTTCCATTAGGGACTGAAGTCACAGTAATTGCTATTTTTCTTCTCTGTACCATTTTGTTCTGATTGTTCATATGGGTTTTCAGGCTTCTGTTTATATAAATTTTATTCTGTCTGAGAAAAGAAAGTTTTCATTACTGAAAAGAAGCCATGTAATCATTAGGTTCTCAAATAAAGACTGTTCAACTTTTTCTCTGTATTTTCAACCAATTAATCAGTTTCTACTCAAAGAGAGAAGCCTTCATTATTCACATATTATTAGAGCAGGTAGAATTCTGATTCTGGAAAAGAACCCATGCTTGTCTTTCAGATTTGACAAATGTATCATGGGCTCTGATGCTTATTATATGAATCAAAGCCACTGGCAACAGTTTTTCTTTTAATTTTTGCTCCACAAAATGATGAACAATTGATAGAATAATATTCATTTTGATATGACAAGAATAAAATATCTATAACAATATTTAAGTTAGTTTTCTACTAAAAAAACAAAAAACCTAGTAGCTGTCATCCTTGTTTCATGACCTTTCTTTTATCTAGCTATTTAATACTTTTTAAAAATATAATTCAAAGATTGGATCTATCAAGGAGAAGAGGCATTTATATCCCTATTTTGGTCTGATTACATTTTAATTGTCCCCCCCTTCAAATTCCCAGTTTACTATGAAATCTATGTGTTATAAAATGGAGTCTCATTTAGTGTTCTCTCTAGAAAAAACATATGCTGACCAGAGGAACTGTGTGGTGGTCCCACTGGCAACTGTAGCTCTTATTAAAACTTCCTTAATTAGCTTTCTGGCACACAAGTCATCCTATCTTGAACTGGTACAAGATATTACTGTCAAGATTATTCAATCTTTGGAACTGGAATAATCATAGTTTGATACCATAAATGTAAAAAAAGTATTTGAATGTATTAAATTTAAGAAATTAACCCCTCTTGTCACATGAAAAGATAACCCTTTTCTGATGGGTCACTATTTCCTTGAAGTCACATTTGAAAAAAAAGAAAAAAAAAAAAGACTTGTTTTATTCCCTAAGCCCCAATCTCTGCTTCAGAAAAATTATAGTCATTTGTTTAGATGCTTAAGGTAGAAATAATAGTTAACTCAATTCCTTTATTTCATTTTAACTATACCCAATTTATTATAATTGATTCTGCCAATCATGACTTTGTAATTTAGCATTGATTTGTCCATGTATGTTCATTTTTATTGACATTGTGCTCCTCCAAGTCATAAGCATCTCTCAGTTGAAGAGTGTAACTTCTGTCTTTACAAACATCCACTTTCATTCTTTATGCAGTTCTGAATATTCTTTTAAAATGTAAAATTCAAATGGGACACTGCTGTTGAAGAAATTGTTTGAGAATTTTTTAACTTGTATTCTTGAGAGGTATTGGTCTGTAGTTTGCTTTTCTTGAATTATCTCTGTCTGGTTTTGGTATTAGGATAATGATGACCTGTTAAAATAAGTTATGACATATTCTCTCTGAAAAGAGTTTAAAAGAGATTATAGAAAGTTGGCTTCATTTCTTCCTTAAATGTTTGGTAGACCAGGCACCAGTGAAGCCAAATGAGCCTGGTACTTTCTGTTTTGGGAGGTTATTTACTATGTGTGTGCTAAGTTGCTTCAGTTGTGTCTGACTCTGTGCAACTCTAAGGACTGCAGCCAGCTAGGCTCCCCTGTCTGGGATTCTCCAGGCAAGAATACTGGAGTGGGTTGCCATGCCCTCCTCCAGGGTATCTTCCCAAACAAGGGATCAAACCCATGTCTCTTATCTCTCCTGCATTTGCAGGTAGGTTCTTTACCAGTGGTACCACCTGGGAAGCCCTAGTTTTTCAACTTTTAGTAGATTTAGAACTATTCAGGGTATCTAGTTCTTCTTCTTTTAGTTTTGGCAAACTGAATCTTTCAAAAAAACTGGCCCATTTCACCTAAATTATCATATGTGAACATAAAGTTGTTCATAGTATCCTTTTGTTTCTCTCTTACTACCCTTGCCTGGAAAATCCCATGGACAGAGGAGCCTGGTAGGCTACAGTCCATGGGTTTGCACAGAGTTGGACACGACTGAACAACTTCACAACTTTCCATGGAATGTTCACTGATATACCCTCTTTCCCATCTGATATTAATAATTTGTATCCTTTCTCTTTTTTCTTAGTTAGCCTGTTCAGGGCTTTATCAAATTTACTGATTTTTTCAAAGAACTAACTTTTGATTTTGTTGATTTTCTCTCTTGACTTCTTGTTCTCAAATTCATTATTTCTACTCTGATTTTTGTTATTTCCTTTCTTCTGCTTAGTTTGGTTGTAATTTACTCTTTTTTTTTTTCCTGCTTTCTGAAAGTGCAGCAACTTAGATTATCAATTTTAACCCTTTTTCTTTTCTCATATATTCATCCAAAGCTATAAATTTTCCTCTAAGCACTACTTTATTTTGCTGTTCAGTCACTAAATTGTGTCCAACTCTGTGAACCAGTCTTCCTTCCCTGTCCTTCACTATCTCTCAGAGTTTGCTCAGACTCATGTTTATTGAGTTGATGATGCCATCCAACCATCTCATCCTCTGTCGAACCCCTTCTCCTCCTACCCTGAATCTTTCCCAGTTCAGGGTCTTTTTCAGTGAGTTGGCTCTTCTCATCAGATGGCCAAAGTATTAAAGCTTCAGCTTCAGCATCAGTCTTTTGAATGAATATATAGGGTTAATTTCTTTTAGGATTGCCTGTAATAATCTTGCTATCCAAGGGACTCTCAAGAGTCTTCTCCAGCACCATGATTTGAAAGCATCAATTCTTCTGTACTCAGCTTACTTTGTGGTCCAGCCCTCATATCAGTACATGACTACTGGAAAACCCATAGCTTTGACTATACAGATCTTTGTTGGGAAAATAATGTCTCTACTTTTTAATATGTTGTCTGGGCTTGTCATAGCTTTTCTTCCAAGGAGCAAGTGTCTTTTAATTCCATGGCTGTAGTTATCATTCACAGTGATTTTGGAGCCCAGGAATATAAAATCTGTCCCTATTTTGACTTCTTTTCCATTTATTTGCTATGAAGTGACAGGACTAGATGCCACAATCTTAGTTTTTTGAATGTTGAGTTTTAAGCCAGCTTTTTCACTCTGCTATTTCATCCTCATCAAGAAGCTCTTTAGTTCCTCTTCACAGTCTGCCATTTGAGTGGTATCATTTGAATAGCTGGGCTTCCTTGATGGCTCAGTTGGTAAAGAATCTGCCTGCAACATGGGAGACCTGGGTTCAGTCCCTAGGTTGGGACGATCCCTTGGAGGATGGCATGGCAACCCACTCTAGTATTCTTACCTGGAGAATCTGCATGGACAGAGGAGCCTGGGGTGCTACAGTCCATGGGGTGACAAAGAGTCAGGCATGACTGAGCAATTATGCCAATAATCATTTGAATATCTGAGGTTGCTGATATATCTCCTAATAATCTTGATTACAGTTTATGATTCATCCGGCCTGGCATTTGGCATGATGTATTCTGCATATAAGCTAAATAAGCAGGGTGACATATACAGCCTTTTTATACTCCTTTCCAAAATTTGAACCAGCCTGTTGTTCCATGTCTGGTTCTAACTGTTGCTTCCTGGCTTGCACACAGGTTTCTTACAAAATAGGTAAGGCGGTTTGGTATTCCCATCTCTTTAAGAATTTTCCTGTTTGTTGTGATCCACACAGTCAAAGATTTTAATGTAGTCAATGAAGCAGAAATACATGTTTTTCTGGAATTTCCTTGCTTTTTCTATGATCCAACGGATGTTGGCCCTTCAATTACATACCAAATATTTGATAAGTGGGTTTTACTTTTCATTTTAATAAAATATGTTCATGTGATCAGAAATAACTCATGGCATGATCTATTTAGAAATGTGATTCTTTGGGTTGGAGCTTTTCAGCTATTCTTTTGTTATTAATTTCTAGATTAATTCCACTGTGTTCTGAAAGCAGATGTTGTATGATTTCTACTCTTTTAAGTTTGTTAAACTTTGTTTTCTGGTCCAGAATGTGGTCTATCCAGTGAATGTTCCCTGTGGGTTTTAGAAGAGGATGTATTTTGTTGTTATTGCATAGAGTAATTTATAGATGTCAATTATATCCAAATGATGGATGGTATTGTTGAGTTCAACTATGTCTTTACTGATTTTCTACCCGCTTGATAGTTCCATTTTAAGAATAGGATATTAAAGTCTCTAGATTTGATAATGAATTAATCTGTTTCTCCTTGCAATTCTATCAGTCTTTGCCTCACATTGTTACATGCTCTTATTTGGGGTATGAACACATTAAGAATTGTTATGGCTCCTTGCATAATTGACATTGTTATTAATGGTGTCCTTTCTTATTCCTTAAGACTTGTCCTATTTTGAAATCTGCTCTGTACAGGAATAATATATTTACTCCCATTTTCTTTCAGTTAGTATTAGCATGATCTATTTTCTCCATTTTCTTATTCTATATGTGTCTTTACATTTAAAATGGGATTTTTTTGTAAACAACATATAATTGGATAATGTGTTTTTTGTCCAGTATGCTAATTAACTCATGAAAGCTGGCATTCATTTTAGATACAGTGGTTTTAAGCAGTAGCATTTTCTTTTGACTCTTCCTTAGGATCTTCATGTTTCTGCTGAAAATAACCAAGGACCCCACTCATCCTAGTTAGATTGTACTTTGAGGTAAGATAAGGGTAGCTAAACATTAAATATATAGAAAAGTATTATTTGGGAAATTTATGATTAGAAGATGACATCACCATTGATCAGTTTCAACCTAACTAAAATTGATGATATTCACAAAGATGGGCTTCCCTTCATGCAAAACAGCGTGCTGTATTACAAATCCTATTGATTAGTCTTAACATGATTGGAAACTGGATTTAATCAATATTTATTTCTGATTTCTAGTTTATATGACATACAGTCCCTAGAGCAAAATATTCAATGATATGAGTATGAATCACCCAGATAAATATAGACTGTTGGGATATTTAATAAAATTGGACACACTTTTTTCTAAAAATTAATAGCAAGGAAACAAACAAATAAGGAAACCTAACAAGGAAGAGTTAATAGTTATAATAACTACAATGGGAGTATTGTGATTTTAAGACCTTTTTTTTTACTCCTAATTCAAATAACCTATCTATAAAAGATAATTTCCCAAAAATAAAAAATATGAATATAGACTAAGTATGATGGATACATATGATACATGTGATCATATAATATCATGATCCCTTATGATATTAGGGGATTTTTAAAAATTTTATTTATTTATTTGGCTGTATTGGGTCTTAGTTGTGGCATGTGGGATCTTTAGTTGCAGTATGGGGGATTTGGCTCCCTGACCAAGGATCTAACCTGGTCCCCTTGCATTGAGAATGAGGTGTCTTAACCACTGAACTGTCAGGGAAATGCCTAAGGGATTATTGGTGAAACAATACTCTGGGTGAAATAATTAAATTGTATTTAGACAAGAAATGATGCTTGATTTTTAGAAAAGCCTAAGGAAATATTTATGAATAAAAGAAATTTTTTAGGATTTCACTTTAAATTACTGCATCAGTCCAGAGAAAGAAAACATGATATGTGAAATGTGTGCCTAAATACTAATTATTAAATGTGGATGATTTTAGTATACTGTATTGCTTTTCCTTACCTTTTTTAAGCTTGAAAATTTTCATAATAAAATTGGTTTTTGAAAATTACAAAAAAGTTGGTTATGTCCTATTAATTTTACAATTTTGATGAGTCAAAATCTGTAGTGAAAAAAATCTTAATATTCCAATAATTAGGTTGTGAAGGTGAATTTATTTCTTCAGATTTCCTTCAGTTTCACCCATTTTTTTCTTTGTTTCCATAAATGAAGGTAAATGATCAACATATGGAGGCAGAATCTTTCCCTAAGACTATTTGGAAGTGGTGCTTGGACAGCAAGGAGATCCAACCAGTCCACCCTAAAGGAAATCAGTCCTCAATATTCTTTGGAAGGACTGATGCTAAAGCTGAAACTCCAGTACTTTGGCCACCTGATGTGAAGAGCTGACTCATTGGAGAAGACACTAACGCTGGGAAAGATTAAAGGCAGGAGAAGGGGAAGACAGAGGATGAGATGGTTGGATGGCATCATTGACTCAACAGACATGAGTCCAGTAAGCTCTGGAAGTTGGTGATAGACAGGGAGGCCTGGCATGCTGCATTCCATGGGGTCTCAAAGAGTTGGACATGACTGAGCGACTGAACTAACTGACTGACTGCACATCTGTGATTGATAATTATATAGCAGATACTTGGAACTAAAATTGTATGCACATTATTCTTTTCTGAAACCTTATTTCTATATAATTCTCAGAATAAAATAATCCACAGATCACTATTAAAAATTGTACCCTGGATCCTATGAATTTATATTTATAAGCTAGGTTAATAGTACATGAACTGGAAACTTCCAGATGCTCAAGTTGGATTTAGAAAAGGAAGAGGAACCAAAGATAAAATTGCCAACCTCCGTTGGCTCATAGAAAAAGCAAAAGAATTCCAGAAAAACACCTACTTCTGCTTCATTGACTATATTAAAGCTTTTAGCTGTTTAAATCACAGAAAACTGTAGGAAAATTCTTAAAAAGGTGGGAATACGAGACCACCTCACCTGCCTCCTTAGAAATCTGTATGCAGGTCAAGAAGCAATATTTAGAGCCAGACATGAAACAAAGGACAGTTTCAAAATTGGGAAAGGCGTGCTTCAAGGCTATATATTGTCACCCTACTTATTTAACTTATATATAGAACATATCATGACAGATGCCAGATTGAATGAAATACAAGCTGGAATCAAGATTGCTGGGAGAAATATCAATAACCTCATATATGCAGATGACACAACGCTTATGGCAGAAAGTGAAGAGGAACTAGAGAGCCTTTTGATGAAAGTAAAAGAGGAGAATGAAACACTGGTTTAAACTCAACATTCAAAAGCCTAAGGTCATGGCATCTGGTCCCATCACTTCATGGCAAATAGATAGAAACAGTGAGAGACTTTATATTGGGAGGCTCCAAAATCACTGCAGATGGTGACTGCAACACTTGCTCTTTGCAAGTAAAGTTATGAACAAAATACACAGCATATTAAAAAGCAGAGACACCACTTTACCAGCAAAGGTCCATCTACTCAAAGCTATGGCTTTTTTAGTAGTCATGTATAGATGTGAGAGTTGGACCATAAAGAAAGCTGAGTGCCTAAGAACTGACACTTTTGAACTGTGGTGTTGGAGAAGACTCTTGAGAGTCCCTTGGACAGCAAGGAGATCAAACTAGTCCATCCTAAAGAAAATCAATCCTGAATATTCATTGGAAAGACTGATGCTGAGGCTGAAACTCCAAAACTTTGGCCACCTGATGCAAAGAACTGACTCATTTGAAAACACCCTGATGCTCAGAAAGATTGAAGGCTGGAGGAGAAGGGGATGACAGAGGATGTGATGGTTTGATGGTATCACCTACTTGATGGACATGAGTTTGAGCAAGCTCTGGGAGTTGGTGACAGACAGGGAAGCCTGGCATGCTGTAGTCCTTGGGATTGCACAGAATCAGACAGGACTGAGAGACTGAACTGAACTGACCTCTGTCTTTTCCAAAGCCAGCTTATACATATGGAAATTCTTGGATCACACAACGCTGAAGCCTAACTTGAAGGATTTTGAGCATTACCTTGCTGGTGGTTTGGTGGTTTAGTTTCTAAGTCTTGTCCAACTCTTGTGACCCCATGGACTGTAACATGCCAGGCTCCTCTGTCCATGGAATTCTCCAGGCAAGAATACTGGAGTGGGCTGCCATTTCCTTCTCCAGAGGATCTTCCTGACCCAGGGATTGAACCCGGGTCTCCTGCATTGCAGGCAGATTCTTTACCAACTTAGCTATGAGAGAACCCTATTACCTTGCTAGCTTGTGAAATGCGTATGATTGAATGGTAGTTTGAGCATTCTTTGGCATTGGCCTTCTTTGGGATTGGAATTAAAATTTACCTTTTCCAATTCTGTGGCCACTGCTGAGTTTTCTGAATTTGATGATATATTGAATGCAGCACTTTAATAGCATCATCCTTTAGGATTTGACATAACGCAGCTGGATTTCCATCACCTCCACTAGCTTTATTCATAGTGATGCTTCCTAAGGTGCACTTATCTTCACACTCCTGGTTGTCTGGCTCTAGGTGAGTGACTACACCATCGTGGTTATCTGGGTCATGAAAGTCTTTTTTGTATATTTATTCTGTGAATTTTTGCCACCTCTTCTTAATCTCTTCTGCTTCTGTTAGGTCCATACCATTTCTCTCCTTTATTGTGCCCATCTTTGCATGAAAATTTTCTTGACTAAATCTCAAGTCTTTCCCATTCTATTTGTTTCCTCTATTTCTTTGCATTGATCACTGAGGAATGCTTTCTTATCTTTCCATGCTATTCTTTGGAAGTCTGCTTTCAAATGGGTATAGCTTTCCTTTTCTCCTTTGCCTTTGGCTTTTCTTCTTTTCTAAGCTACTTGTAAGGTCTCCCTCAGACAACCATTTTGCCTTTTTGCCTTTCTTTTTCTTGGGGATGGTCTTTCTTGATGACCTTTCTTAATCACTGCTTCCTGTATAATGTCACGAACCTCCATCCATAGTTCTTCAGGCACTCTATCAGATCTAATATCTTGAATCTATTTGTCACTTCCATTGTATAATTGTAAGGGATTTAATTTAGGTCATACCTGCATGGTCTAGTGGTTTCCCCTGCTTTTAAATCTGAATTTGGCAGTAAGGAATTAATGATTTGAGCCACAGTCAGCTCCTGGTCTTATTTTTGCCTGCAAAGAATATAATCAATCTGATTTTGGTATTGATCATCTGGTTATTTTCATGTGTAGAGTCTTCTTTTGTGTTGTTGGAAGTGTGTGTTTGCTACAACCAGTGTGTTCTCTTGGCAAAACTGTTGGCAAAAAAAAAAAAACAGAGGTACCAGAGATCAAATTGCCAACATTCATTGCATCATATTGAAAACAAGGGAATTCCAAAAAAACACCTATTTCTTCTTCATTAACTACACAAAACCCTTTGACTGTGTGGGTCACAACACACTGTGTAAAATTCTTAAAGAGATGGGAATACCAGACCACCTTAACTACCTCCTGAGAAACCTGTATGCAGGTCAAGAGGCAATAGTTAGAACCTGACTTAGAACAAGGAACTGGTTCAAAATTGGGAAAGGATTATCTCAAGGTTGTATATTGTCACCCTGAGTATTTAACTTCTATGGAGAATACATCATGCAAAATACCAGGCTAGAGAGTCATAAGTTGGAATAAGATTGCCCAGAGAAATATCAACAACCTCAGATATATAGATGATACCACTCTAAAGGCAGAAAATGAAGAGGAATTAAAGAGCCTCTTGATGAGGATGAATGAGGAGAGTTAAAAAACTGGCTTAAAATGAAACATTCAATAAAGTAAGATCATGGCATACGGTCCCATCACTTCATGTAAATAGATGGAGAAAAAGTGGAACTAGTGACTTTTTTTTTCCTTGAGCTGTAAAGTCACTGTGGATAGTGACTACAGTCATGGAATTAGAAGACACTTGCTTACTGGAAGGAAAGCTATGACAAACCTAGGCAGCATATTAAAATCAGAGACATTACTTTGCTGGCAAAGATCCAGAAAAGATATGACCAACCTACAAAGCATATTAAAAAGCCAAGACATTACTTTGCCAACAAAGGTCCATCTAGTCAAATCTATGGTTTTTCCAGTAGTTGTGTACAGATGTGAGACTTGAACCATAAAGAAAGCCAAGCGCTGAAGAATTAATGTTTTCGAACTGTGGAGCTGGAGAAGACTCTTGAGAGGCCCCTAGTCTACAAGCAGATCAAACCAGTCAATCCTAAGAGAAATCAACCCTGAATATTCATTGGAAGGACTAATGCTGAAGCTGAAACTCCAGTACTGATGTGAAGAATAGACTCATTGGAAAAGACCCTGATGTTGGAAAGATTGAAGCAAAAGGAGAAGACAGAAGCAGAGGATCAGATGGTTACATAGCATCACTAACTCAATGAACAAGAATATGAGCAAACTCTGGAAGACAGTAAAGGACAGGGAAGCCTGGCATGCTGCAATCCATGAGGTTTCAAGAGTTCGACCTGACTTAGGGACTGAACAACAGGAGGACAAGACAAATTAAAAGGACATAACACATACATTTACTTTTTATTGTTGTTGTTACCAAGATTCATCATTTTCTTGAAAATGCTCCCTAGATTGCTGCACTGTTTGGTTAATTTCCAGAATACTTACAAAGTTGATTTTGACAATTTTGGCCAGTGTTCTCACTGGTTTCATGGAAAATAATCGTTTGTAGGGCCTACTCTAACATTTTTGTTGACATCTGTCTACACTCAGGTTATTCTTCATCTAAATAGCTATCAAGTTGTCAATGCACTTAAAAAACCCCTCTGATTATATACTAATATTTCATAACTTGCTAATGTTTATATTATATAGTTTCTAAGCTTTCTGCTTATTTTTTATGTCAGCACTATACTTTAAAATTATTAAAAGTCTCTTACACATTTAACATGTTATAGAACTAATATAATATTAAAATTCTTATACAAATATGTATAAATACTAATAATACAAAATATATAGCATATAATATATATATATTTGCATACAATATAAAATAGTACTTAAAACCTTGTTTGCCTAATGCAGTAAACTAAGAAATAAAATGACCAATGTTGAAAATAAGTTAAAGAAACATCAATTTTGCAGTAACAATGAAAAGATGACTCAGCTTGCTGAAAGTAAATGATTCAATCAGTTATTAATAATAAATGGATAATAAACATATTAATAGCACTAAATACTAGAAGTCAATGCATAAGACATCCCAACATAAAAGAACAATGTTTTTAAAGACAGAATTTTCAATTTTGCAAAGTTATGGTCAAATATGAGAGAATAGAAATATTTTCAGACATACAGCAATTCAGAAAAATTTTCTTGAAAAATATTTAATGAAACTTCAGTAGACTAGTCTCTACCTTACAATGAAAGCAATAATCATAAAGTGAAGATAGCAATAGATGTATACATTTTCATGATTATATAAGATATATAGCAAATGTAATAATGAATTACCAAATGAACATATTTAATATAATAAATAAAGTATACAGTCATTTTAAACTCATGTCATCAGTTCAGTTCAGTAGCTCAGTCATGTCTAATTCTTTGCAACCCCATGAACTGCAGCATGCCAGGCTTCCCTGTGCATCACCAACTTCTGGAGCCTACTCCATAGAGTCAGTGATGCCATCCAACCAACTCATCCTCTGTCGTCTCCTTCTCCTCCAGCCTTCAATCTTTCCCAGCATCAGGGTCTTTTCCAATGAGTAAGTTCTTCGCATCAGGTGGCCGAAGTGTTGATGTTTCAGCTTCAGCATCAGTCCCTCCAATGAATATTCAGGACTGATTTCCTTTAGGTTTGACTGATTTGATCTTGCAGTCCAAGGGAGGCTCAAGAGTCTTCTCCAACACCACAGTTCAAAAGCCTCAGTTCTTTGCTATTCAGCTTTCTTTATAGTCCAACTCTCACATCCATACATGACTACTGGAAAAGCCATAGCTTTAGTAGATGGAATTTTGTTGAAAAAGTAATGTCTCTGCTTTTTAATATGCTGTCTAGGTTGGTCATAGCTTCTCTTCCAAGGAATAAGCATCTTTTAATTTCATGGCTGCAGTCAGCATCTGCAGTGATTTTTGAGCACCGCCACCGCCCCCCCCCCCCAAGTCTCTGTTTCCTTTGATTCCCTCTTTATTTTCCATGATGGGATTGGGATGGGACCAGATGCCATGATCTTAGTTTTCTGAATGTTGAGTTTTAAGTCAGCTTTTTCACTCTCCTCTTTCACTTTCCTCAAGAGGCTCTTTAGTTCTTCACTTTCTGCCATAAGGCTGGTGTCATCTGCATATCTGAGGTTATTGATATTTCTCCCAGCAATCTTAATTCCATCTTGTACTTTATCCAGCCCAGCATTTCACATAATGTAGTCTGCATATGAGTTAAATAAGCATGGTGACAATATACAGCCTTGATGCACTCCTTTCCTGATTTGGAACCAACAAAGTCTATTGTTCCATGTTCAATACAGATTCTTGACCTGCATACAGATTTCTCAGGAGGCAGGTCAGGTGGTCTGGTATTTCCATCTCTTTCAGAATTTCCCACAGTATTGTAATCCACACAGTCAAAGACTTTGATGTAGTCAATAAAGCAGAAGTAGGTGTTTTTCTGGAAATGTCTTGCTTTTTCAATGATCCAGCAGATGTTGGCAATTTGATCTCTGGTTCATCTTCCTTTTCTTAATCCAGCTTGAACATTTGGAAGTTCATGGTTCACATACAGTTGAAGCCTGGCTTGGAGAATTTTGAGCATTACTTTGCTAGCACGTGAGATGAGTACAATTGTGTGGTGGTTTGAACATTCTTTGGCATTGCCTTTGTTTGGGATTGGAATGCTAACTGATTTTTTCCAGTCCTTTGTCCACTGCTGAGTTTTCCAGATTTACTGGCATATTGCCAAATAGACTCAAAGGATTAGATCTGATAGACGAGTGCCTAAAGGACTATGGACGGAGTTTTGTAACATTGTACAGGAGACAGTGACCAAGATCATCCCCGAGAAAAAGGAATGTAAAAAGGCAAAATGGTTGTCTAATGAGGTCTTGTAAATAGCTGAGAAAAGAAGAAACGCTAAAGGCAAAGGAGAAAAGAAAATCTATACACATTTGAATGCAGACTTCCAAAGAATAGCAAGGAGGGATAAGAAAGCCTTCCTCAGTGATCAATGCAAAGACATAGAGAAAAACAATAGAATATGAATGACTAGAGATCTCTTCAAGAAAATTAGAGATACCAAGGGAACATTTCATGCAAAGATGAGCACAATAAAGGACAGAAATGGTATGGACCTATCAGAAGCAGACGACATCAAGAAGAGGTGGCAAGAATACACAGAAGAGCTATACAAAAAGTTTTTCATGACCCAGATAACCACAGTGGTATGATTACTCACCTAGAGCCAGACATCCTAGAATGCGAAGTCCAGGGGGCCTTAGGAAGCATCCCTACAGACAAACCTAGTGGAGGTGATGGAATTCCAGTTAAGCTATTTCCAATCCCAAAGATGATGCTGTTGAAGTGCTGCACTCAATGTGCCAGCAAATTTGGAAAACTCAGCAGTGGCAACAGGACTGAAAAAAGTCTGTTTTCATTCCAATCCCAGCTCCAGACATGTTTTGGATAAATGTATCAAAATAATGTTAATTTACTTTAAAAATAACAACCAGAAATGTTTTTTCTGCTTACAATGGCATATAACTTTTAAATAAACATGTTATGTGTGGTAATGCATACAACAGTAATAAATATACGTTCTTCCTGTCTTATTTCCTAGCTTTGAAGTGTAAAATAAGATAAATAGCTTTGCTTCCTATAGTCTATATTGTGTCTATATCTATCACATCTATCACTTTATCTGTGTGTGTGCCAGATAGTGTGTGTGTGCTCGCAGGTGCACATGTACATCTGCAGCAGGTGCTCAGTGGCTCAGTCATGTCCAGCTCTTTGAGACCCTGTGGACTGCAGCCCACCAGCCTCTTCTGTTCATGAGATTTTTCCCAGCAAGTATATTGGAGCAGGTTGCCTTTTCCCTGTCCAGGGGATCATCCTGATTCAGGGATCAAAACTGCATCTCCTGCATTGCAGAAGGATTTTTATTTTTATTTTATTTTTTACCACTGAGCCACCAGGGAAGCCCTATATATCTGAAAATATACAGTAAGTTCAGATATAATAAAAACTCATTGAAGAAATTTATATATAATTCCTAGCATCAGAATAGATATGAGGGTGTACTGGAAAATAATCCATCAGGGGTTCTTTCATTATTTATAACTATAGTAACAACATATGCTCTGGGTGTATATATATTTCCATGGGTTTGTTGAAATAAGTACTCCTTGTTGTGTGAGTTCTCCAATAGAGAGACATAAAATTATGAAAATAAACGTAAATAAAGTATTTATCATATACTCATCAATGACAATGCACTTGTGAGAAAGCACACTCAATTTCAGATGACAAGCAAGGGAAAGTCTTTGAAGGGAAATCCAGAATGATTCCTGGTGTCTTGAGACATCTCTTATAAAATACTTAGGGATTTGAAAAAGCTTTTGTAATAATTTTACTTAGAATCCACACTAAGTGTATGCTTTCCACCATGGGGTACCAATTCTAAAAATAATTTTAACAAATTCAAGGGTATCAAGGGAACTGTATGTGCGAGATGAACACTGTGAAGTTATTAATATTTACAGGAGGCATTCTATCAATTTCACCAGGCTGAAGCAATTCCATATTTAGTTGTTGTAATAATAAATGTTCTGTGAAATAGAGCTATATTACTGTGAGCCAGGATGTTCTAGCTGACTTCAACATAGTTATTGACCTCCATGCATTAAGATTTCTTCCTCCCTGAACATCACACATTTTCTCTGAAAGCAATCCTGAATTAGGCTGAAAAAATTAAATAAATATATAAATGTAACCTAAGAGAGGAGCTTATTAAAAACAAAATTTAAAGACAAAGCACAAGATAACTGTTCTTAAAACATTAAGAAGCAACACAGAGAGGTCTGTCAGAAACATCTTCTACTTGCCTTCTTTGACTTAATGCATTTTTATATGCATTTCCATAGGTTCACTTCGTTTGAAAATATGTAAATTTAAAATATAGATGAGTGTGACAGGGAAGAACAAATCTGACTTCATATTGGATCTATTTCTTTTACTTTAACCTCTGCTCTTATTACAAGTTAATCATTCACCAGCTGATGCCTGTAGTTTAAAGCCATGTCCCCCAGCTTTTAGGCATCAGGGACCAGTTTCATGACAGACATTTTTCCATGGACTGAGGGGGAGATGGCTTCAAGTGCATTACATTTATCATGCATTTTATTTCTATTATTATTCCATTGTGATGTTTAATGAAATAATGGCTTCCCTGGTGGCTCGGTGGTTAAGCATCTACCTGCCAATGGAGGCGAGTTGGATTTGATCTCTAGGTCGAAAAAATCCTTTGGAGAAGGAAATGGCAAACCACTCCAGTATTCTTGCCTGGGAAACCCCATGGACAGAGGAGACTGGCAAGCTATAGTTCATGGAGTCCCAAAAGAGTCAGACACGACTTAGAGACTGAACAAGTATATTGAAATAATTATACAACTCACTGTAATGCAGAATCAGATCATCAGGCATTAGATTCTCATAAGGAGCCAGCAACCGAGCTCCTTCACATGCACATTCAAGGTAGGGGCTGTGCTTCTGTAAGAATCTGTTGCTATTGCTGATTTGACAGGAGGTGGAGTTCAGGCAGTAATGTGAGAGATGGGGACTAGCTGTTAAATATAAAAAATGCTTCCATCAATCACTTGCCTGTCACACACCTCCTACTGTTTAGCCCAGTTCCTAACACACCATGGTCTGGTATTAGTCTGTGACCCTGGGGTTGGGGACCCCTGGCTTAACGTATACAAAATGGACCATTTCCAGGAACTCTGCTTCCCATGCCTGAAGGTTAAGCTAAAATACTTTTACTCAGCTCACAGGAAACATCCTGACCCAGCCCACCTATGAATGGCTTGCACGGGAGAAGAAATGAACATATCCCCTTCCGGAATCTGACGGAAGCCAGGTAATACTTGCAAACATTTATGGGCTCTTTTTTTTTTTTTTTTGAGGGGGGGCGGAGCCTTGAAAGGTGGTGCTTCTCCGGTGGTGCTAGTGGTAAAGAACCTACCTGCCAATACAGGAGACACAAGAGATGCGGGTTCGATCCCTGGGTAAGGAAGATTCCCTGGAGGAGGAAATGACAAAATAGCAACCCACTCCAGTATTCTTGCTGGAGAATCCCATGGACAAAGCAGCTAGGTGGGCTACCTAGTCCATGGGGTAGCAAAGAGTCGGACACGACTGAAACAACTGGCCTTTATTACTTTACTCCTCTGGGCCTCCGTCTTTGCTCTGTAAAGAAACAAGCTCCTAACCTGGGAAAGGTGGTTCTTTAGGACTTCAGTCCACAATTCTCTAGATCTGCTGGCTTTCTGAGTAAAGTTTCTCTTCCTTGCTCTAGCAATTCAGCCATCAATTTATTGCCTGCGGTACAGTGAACAGCATGAGCTTGGACTCGGTAACATTAGTCCTTTATACCACTTCTAGTAAAATACATATAATCTAATTATTTCTGTACAGTGACTTTAGGTTTAAAAAATTATGTAGCACTTGCTTCGAGAACTATTTGTGATCTAGTCTCTTCTACACGGTTCTATTCCTCCTCACAACATCTACAGTTACTGCCAATGACATTCAAGTCAGCATTAGTATTTTATAAATGAAGTCCTTTTGTTTTAAAGTTTAATTATGTAGCTTGGAAAACAATTTATGTCTGCAAATTATGATTTGGCACATTAAGCAGAAAGCAGATGGTATAGTGCAGTAATTTTTATTTTCTTATTATTTTGTTTTTAAATTTTAGATGTTTATGCAAAAATTTGATTGTTTAATTTCAGCAATTACCACAATTATAAAATATGTTACATTTTAAAACATGCAGAAGATTCTCCAAATGTTATATTTTAATCAAATATTTGACACAGTATCTTCTATTGCTACAATAACAATTATTTTTAAAATAAACTTTCCTATAACTGAAATACATGTTCTGCACTTGTAATAATTCCTTAGTGGAAAATGTTTACAAATATTTCTGGAAAATTTACTTTGAATAGCAAAATACATGTTCTCCTTTGTAAGAAGATAACTATATAAGATGAAACTTGTAAGAGCAAAATAAACTCATGGATCTTTTGGAATAGACCTCAATATAGGATCTAAGAAAGCAAGCAAAGTCTAGGATTCTGATTTTATGTTTTCCAATGTCCTAAATAATCAGATCCTACTGTATCTCAGAGGGTGACCCAGGTGGCTCAGTGGTAAAGAATTGTGTTCAAGACAGGAGACAAGAGTTTGATCCCTGGAGAAGGAAATGGCAACCCACTCTAGTATTCTTACCTGGGAAATTTCATGGGCAGAGGAGCCTGGTGCAGTGCAGTTCATGGGGTCACAAAGGAGTTAAACAAGACTTAGCAACTAAAGCAATATATTGCACTACAGAATATTAGAATAGAGACTTGTTGCCTGAACCACTGCTGAGTCTTCTGTTATGGCCTCCCAAATGTATTTGCAGATGGGGGTCTATAAGGAAAAAATAAAGATTAAAAGAGTTCATAAGGGTGAAACCCTGAACTGATAGTGTTACCATCCTTATAAGAAGATTCCAGACATTACATCTTTCAGTGAATTCAGAGAAAAGATCATATGAGGACAGAGTGAGAAGGTAGCCATCTGCAAACCAGGAAGAGAGACCTTTCCAAAACTGAATCAGCCAGCACCTTGGTCTGGGACTTCTAGCCTCCTAGACCATGAGAAAATACATTTTTGTTCCTTATGCCACCCAGTCTGTGGTATTTGTATGGCAGCCCTAATGGACTGACGCATCCAGCAAATAAAATTTAAATTTAAAATGAAACAGGTAAATAAAGCCAGATAAAATTAAGAAGGGTTAAGAAATATTCAGTCAAATTTCCTCAAAGCAAATAAGAATTCAAGAAAGATATGCATGATCAGTGGAGAAGTAAACGGCAACCCACTCCAGTATTCTTGCCTGGGGAATCCCATGGACGGAGGAACCTGGAGGGCTCTATACAGTCCATGGGGTCACAAGAGTCGGACACGACTTAGCAACTGAACCACCACCACCACCATGCATGATTACTTGCACTGATAGGAAAATGAGAACAAATGGTTATAAAACTGTGAAGGTAATGATAAAGCACTAAAGAAAAAAATGAATATGGTGTGAAGAGAAAAATAAGTGACAAAAATGCAATGTGCATTCATTTTTGGGGGATTTGCTGGTGATTCGTATGGTAAAGAATCTGCTTGCAATGCGGGAGACCTGGGTTCAATCCCTGGGTTGAGAACATCTCTTGGAGAAAGGAATGACAACCCACTCCAGTATTCTTGCCTGGGGAATTCCATGGACAGAGGAGTCTGGCTGTCTACAATCCATGCAAGCGGCAAAGAGTCAGACATGACGGAGCATCTAACACTTTTCACTTTCACTTTTCACCCAGAACCAGTTCCTTGAGAGTGGTGGTGTTTATGAAGCAGCATCTTATCATCTGACTTTCATGCATCTCTGGAAAGGGGAAACTGTGTCTATGTGTGTGTGTGAATGTGTCTGTGCCTGTGTGTATAGTTTTATCATCTGGAGTCCTTCCCAATGGGAAAAGTTTTCACCATCGTTATCTTTCACAGCCTCATCTAAGTGGAGCAACTTTGCACTCACAGAGTACAGTCAGATCCTTTGGTAAAACAGGTTTGTCCTTTTCTCTCCATTAACTGGTTGAAGAAACATCATAAGAGTTCATAGATATGCATGGAGAAAGAGATAGCGAAACAATTAAAGAGCATACTGAGCAGTTTCTTTGTGCCTATATAGACTCATTCATCTTTGACCTGTGTATTTCACTTCCACTAAAAGCTGAGAATGTCTGGACAATCTTGAGTTGACATTATTCATTATTATGGCATACGGTAAAATAGAGAACAGAAGCCTAGATTTTAGCTCTTAATACTTCTTCTTTAAGATGGTGATATAGATTTTGTTAACAATTATTTTGCCAGACCAAGTCATAAGTCCAGACCTGATGTCTTTGAATTTGGGAACTATAGCCTTTGTCCCTCATACCTACCCAAGGCTCTGCATATAATAATATGATCGTCCATACACTTGCTGTAGTTTGTCTTTTTTATTCTTAGTTTTTTGAATTATGGTCTCCCATACCCACATTCTCAGTAGATTGTTTAATTTTACTTTATTCATGCTGAATTGTTGTATTAGAGTTTTCTTCTATGTTGAGACTGTTTCAGAGTATTTTATCAACTGAAAAATTTTAATTATCACGTTCTAGTTAATTTCAGTAACTTTTAATAGCTATGAAGTTTGGCTTTGTTTTTGGGTTTTACTTTTTCTATTTTCAAGTATATTTCATGATTTTCACAGATCCACAATACAAGGCAATAACTTGGGGAGAAAAAGGAAGAGAGAATTATTTCATTTCTTAGTTCAAGATTCTTTTCCTTGATTGCCACATTAAAGCTCAGTTTTCATAAACCATACCCTATGTTGGGGGAAGAGTCAGTCTTCTGATTTACTGTTATTAATTTATTTTTGATAGCTTCTTTTTGAAATATTTTCTATTTTTCCATCTTCACTAAGTTTCCAAGGATATCTCATCTCCCCAGATTAATTTGCTCAACTCCAAAACTAGGCTTCCCGAGATTCACCTTCTATCTTATGTTTTGCCAAGTTCCTTCCTTTCAACATGGCAATAGTCAGTTCTTTTATTCACCACATCTTAGAATTACTTCCAATGTCAGAGATACTTCTGACAAGGATGAGAGTATAGAATGCCATTTACTTTTTTATAAACTTATAGACTTGCAATGAAGGGTAACATTCTATACATGCTGAATGTAGGGAAATTTAATATTAAAATTGTATGAAATTATATAAAAGGAGTCATCAACTCAAAGGACATAAGTCTGAACAAATTCTGGGAGATAGTTAAGGACAGGGAAACCTGGAATGCTGCACCATGAGGTCACAAAGAATCAGACACGACTGAGCAGTTTAATAACAACAATATAATAGGAATAGAGAATATAGTTGATGAAAGATTGATGGTTCAAGAAGATATATACAATTATTAGCAGATTATAATATGATTTTAGAGAAAAAGAGGTGATAAACTTTCTGGTTATATTAATAAATGCTTAGTGTCCAGAACTAAGATAATAGAGATGTATACTGCACATATCTACTTTCTAAGCAATATCTTATAACTATTTAGAATTCAACCTGAGAATAGAAACCAGAATGGTAATGGACTTGAGACTATTAGAAATAAGCACTAATGTGCAACCTAATGGTATTGAGGATACCTCACGTGAAAGTGGGTCTCCCCATCTAAAAATCCTCAAGTGGCTTAAAGGGCATAGAGCTATGACTTGCTCAAATTCATGTTAAGACTGTGAAAGATTACTTCCCAGATTTCTTCAAAGACTTGAGTCTGTTATCTATAACAGGGAAGCAGTTTATTTTTCTGAAACAGTTTTCTTTTTTGAAACCTCTATTTTTGTGGGCAGTATATATGTGGTTTTTCTAAGAGAGATGCATTTTAAGCCTCTAATATAAGTGTAAGACATTAAGGAGTAATGGTATTATGTGTGTTTGAGATAAGCAATTATGGCAGTAAACACATGTAGAGGCTCTAGCATGATCTGAGAAGCACTGCATTTGTTTTGACAGCTGTTTAATTAATCCTTGATAATTTTCTCACTTTCCATGGCCCTCAAATACTTCATTGGTAAACTAAAAATGATAATATACAGCATCTTTACAGAGGAGGATATATAATTATGCTTCTGTCTTCTCCATGGGTATGATACATACTTTTTGCTTTAATAGATATGTTCTATTAAGTTTCTTCTAGAATTGGGTAAGTCAGATAAAAAGGGACTGATGTAGATTCAATTCCTAGGTTGGGAAGATCCCCTAGAATAGGAAATGATAACCCACTCCAGTATTCTCACCTGTTAAATTCCATGGACAGAGTAGCCTGGTGGGTTACAGTCCTTGGGATCACAAAGGGTCAGACACCATTGAGTGATTGAACACACATGCATGTGGATAAAATAGTGCATAATGAAATGAGAAATATATTAAATTAAATAAAATAAGTTTTTAGATAAAATCAATGTTATGAATAGAGAAAGGCTAAATAGCAAGTTGATATTCTGTTTTCTGATATACTTCTGCTGTTAATTCAGTGAATGAAATGGATATCAAAATTCATTTGTGTATCTCTGTACAGCAAAAATAAACATCATAATAAAAGCAGAATTCTATTATTTTGAGTCAATAATTTTTAAAACTTAAAAAAAAAGATCTACTGTGATAAATGTTCGGTTTAGGGTTCTACAAATGTATTTGATATCAAAAGTCATCTCTAAAAGAGTATCAACTGATATGAGTTATAAAATAGGCAAAATTATATACATTTCTTAATTAACGATGTATATGGGATGGAAAGAAATGCAATATTTGGATGTTTATCTTATTATTAATTCAAAATTAAGAATTTTGGTACACTCAAAAGTTGTCTTTAATGGAAAAATTAAGTCCAAGTAAATGGCTAAATTATTTTGCTGGGAGTTCATTTTCTTCTTACATTTTAATGTAATATTTTCTATCCTGAATTACACAGTGGAAAAGTAAATTGATGGCATGAAATTAATTTCCACTTAAAAAAATCTGCATGGATATAAATCACTGCAACTTGGGGGAGTTTGAAAAATGACTGTATTAACAAAATTTCATGTTCAACAGACAAATAAACATCCTCACAAATCCAAATCACCACTGTATATTTACCCATCATTAGCCATAATCTACTTCAGATGATGATGATAAATGAACCAAGAAACTGGATCCCTGAACAATACCTATTTAATGATAATAAACAACCAAGAATGTACAAAGACTCACCTGCTCTGAAATTGGTATTTAGCCTTATAAGGACCTTATTTAACTGCTGTTTCCTCTGGCATAACTGTGTTTCTCTATTATCAGAGGCCCTTTTTCCAAAATATAATGCTAATTATATTTTAAAACCTATCTATTCATGAATGCAGTTAATATATATTGATAAACTTTCTCAAGGTAAACTCAATTTGATTTAGGTGGATAGAGTGATTGATCTATATATCTATCTAGATTATCTATAAGAAACTGTTTGATATAGTTTTCTCTTTTCACTTAAAACTAACAGACTGACAATTTTGGAGTTTTTGCAAAATTTATCAAAGTTCCATCCTTCAGTCTTCTAAGCTATAGCTAGAAGATCAAGCTTTAACATTCTCATGTTTTTTGCTATGTCCAACAAGGCCTAATACGAACTCTTTGCAGTCTCTAAGTACCTGAAAAATAAGTGCCCTTTGCTTTGTGCCTCTGGTAAATTCAGGTTATAACAGTTTGCAGTTATAAGAGCAAACTACAGCTGGGTACCTTAAATTATGTTTATAGTTTTCCTGGTCACCCTTTCACCCTTCTTGTCTATGGGCATGAAATGTCCTATTTTTATTTGAGTTTCCATTATGTGTAAAAGATACAGCATAATACTTTTTATAGTTGCTGTTAAAAGATCTTAAAATAATTCAGATCAAAATAGAATTGCAAAAACAAAATGTATCCAGGAAAATAAATTGAAAACATAAATGGCAAACAGAATTGCACTTATATAACAGACAATTCTAATGTCTCTGCATTTTGAAATATAAGAGACAAACACATAGGAAGAAACAATGGAAAACCATTAACATATGTTATATGGAAATGAATAATGCAAGTATTATCTATACTATGGTGGTTTAATTAAAAAGACTCAATGGTCACTTTAATGAATAATAGAAGTTGAAATGAGCTTAATGTTGGGATAAAAAAAGTAAATTTTATTTTTGTGTATAAGAAAGAAAAAGAGAGAGAAGTACTGAGGAAGATAACTACATAGAATCAAAGACAGAGATATTAGAGAGATTAGCACTGCTATTTGTGGTAAGTCTTTCTCATAAGAATCTGTATTAATCTCCTATTGCTGCCATAACAAATTGCCACAACTGGAATAGAAAAATGCGAATTTACTATCTTAAGAGTTTTAGAGGTCAGAAGTTCAAGATGTAGTCCATTGGCTAAAGTCAAGGTGACTGCCTGACTCACAGAAATACAAAGGATCATAAGAGACTACTATGAGCAACTGCATGCCAAAAACACACCTGGAAGAAATGACCAAATTCTTAGACACGAACACTCTCATAGACTGATCCAGGAAGAAACAGAAAATAACAACAGACTAATCACAAGCACTGAAATTGAAACTGTGATTAAAAACCTCCCAATAAAAAAAATGTCTTCACAGGCGAATTCTATCAAACATTTAGAGAAGAGTGAACATATATCTTTCTGAAACTATCCCCACCCCCCAAAACAAAAGGCAGAGGAAGGAATCCTCCCAAACTCATTCTGCGAGGCCAGCATCATCCTGTAGTAGGCACACTTGATTTACACCTAGAGGAAGATAGGTGTAGTACAGGACTCACACTGTAGTATTTCCCTTTTCAGGATGGCCATCTACACAAGCAATCCCAAGATGTGGTCCAGACAAAAGAACAGCCAAAACCTGGAGATTTGAGGACACTGTCAGATGTGTAAAAGTTTCATTGGTTCCCCAAATCACCACAGACTTCAGGACCACAGTCCCAAGCTTTTTATCTAATTTGTCATCTTGCTGTTTTAACTGATTTGCTCATACCATTTACAGCTAATGTGGATTATGGGGGGAAAAAAAAAAAGCTAAGTTAAATATATAATCTTATAATTTGTTTTCTATTTTTTGATCTATTTTTGTTTGTTTGTTTCCTTTTCCCTCTTTTTCTGATTCCCATTGAATGGTGCATTTTTTATTATTACACATATTTGTCTTGTGGGATTATCAGATAAAATCATTCAGTTATTTTAATAGTTGCTTTAAAGTTATAATAAAATTATTTAACTGAACATATTCTACTCACAAGTAATATATTACTTTACACATACTTGTCTCATATTAAAGTACCTTATAGCAGTACACAAGTTCCCCTCATTATTCAAAATTAGAGCATTCTTATGAAAAATTTGCTTAAAGCAAAATGGCATAAAACAAAGTAACATAGAGTATCTCCCTGCTTTCTAAATGTCGAGACATACATTAGTACCTATTTTCACTAACATAAAGAAATCCAAAGAGGGTTTTGACTTTTACAAAAACAAAACTTATTATTGTACTAATGCAGGTCTTAATACAACCTTTCAGAAAATAGAGAATAATTACATTATTTATTTCTAGGCCTTTGTGCTATTTTTGTTATAAATTTTATTTATAATAAAATATTTATTAATATTATGAATCCCCAAATACACTCTTGTTGCTCAGTTGCTAAGTTGTATCTGACCATTTGTGACTCCATGGACTGCAGCATGCCAGGCTTCCCTGTCTTTCACTATATCCTGGAGATTGTTCAGACACATGTGAATTGAGTTGATGATGCCATGGAACCATTTCATCCTCTGTTATCCCCTTCTCCTTTTGCTGTCAATCTTTTGCAGCATCAGGGTCTTTTCCAATCAGTCAGTTCTTTGCATCAGGTGGCCAAACTATTGGAGCTTCAGCATCAGGCCTTCCAATGATATTCAGGATTGATTTCCTTAAATTTTGGCTGGTTTGATCTCCTTGCTGCCCAAGGGAATTTCAAGAGTCTTCTTCAACATCAAAATTTGAAAACATCAGTTCTTTGGTGCTTAGCCTTCTTTATGGTCCCACTTTCACATCTGCATGTGACTACTGGAAAAACCATAGCTTTGACTACACCAACCTTTGTCAGCAAGGTAATGACTCTGCTTTTTAATATGCCCTCTAGTTTGTCTCTTCAAGAAAATTAGAGATACAAAGGGAACATTTCATGCAAAGATGAGCACAATAAAGGACAGAAATGGTATGGACCTAACAGAAGCAGAAAATATTAAGAAGAGGTGGCAAGAAGACACAGAAAAACCATACCAAAAAAAAAAAAAATCTTAATTACCTGGATAACCCTGATGGTGTGTCACTAACCTAGAGACAGACATCTTGGAGCATGACGTTAAGTGGGCCTTAGGAAGCATTAGTATGAGCAAAGCTAGTATCTGAGCTGTCAAATACTAAGAGATGATGCTATTAAAGTGTCGCAACCTATATGCCAGCAAATTTGGAAAACTCAGCAGTGGCCACAGGATTGGAAAAGGTCATTTTTCATTCCAATCACAAAGAAGGACAATGCCAAAGAATGTTCAAACCAATGTACAATTGCTCTCTTTTCACATGCTGGCAAGGTAATGCTCAAAATCCTTAAAGCTAGGCTTTAGCAGAATGTGAACCGAGAACTTCCAGATGTACAAGCTGGATTTAGAAAAGGCGAGGAACCAGAGATTAAATTGCCGGTGTCTTTTGGATCATATAAAAAACAAGGGAATTCCAGAAAACATTGACTTCTGCTTCATCCAGTCCAGCATTTCACATGATGTCCCCTGTATATAAGTTAAATAAGCAAGGTGACAATATACATCCTTGACATACTCCTTTCCCAATTTTGAACCAGTTTGTTGTTCCATGACCTGTTCTAACTGTTGCTTCTTAACCTGCATACAGGTTCCTCAGGAGGCAGGTCAGGTGGTCTGGTATTCCCATCTCTTTAAGAATTTTCCACAGTTTGTTGTGATCCATACAATCAAAGACTTTACTGTAGTCGATGAAGCAGAAGTGGATTTTTTTTTCTGGAATTGTCTTGCTTTTTCTATGATCCGATGGATGTTGGCAATTTGACCCCTGATTCCTCTGCCTTTTCTAAATCCTATTTGTACATGTAGAATTTTTTGGTTCACATAGTGCCTATCTTGAAGGATTTTAAGCATTACCTTTTAAAAGCATGTGAAATGAGTGCAAATTAGTTAATTGTTCTTTGAAGAAACTAAATAAAAAGTGAAAAGCTCTTTAATTACCCATATATGCTCTTTATGAATCTATATCTAGCATTACATCTAGTATAATTCTATTTGTGCCTGAAAGATTTACATGATACATATTTTTAGCTTTTATGAGCATTTAAAAAAAATTCAGTTTTCTCTTAGAAGAGAAACTTTTGCTGGTAAAAATTGACTGTTTTGCTTCTTTCAATATTTTAAAGAAATTACCCCCATGTATTCTGGCTTGCATTGTTTCTAATGACAATTCTGTTAACATGTTAACCTGTTTTTTGGTGTATATCATGTGCCTTTTTTCCTCTGGCTTCTTTGTCTTGCTCTGTATCATTGGCCTTAAGCAAGTTGATTAATATGAATTAATTTAGTTTTTTCATAATTCTTTTTTTTTTTTTGATGTTTAACTATTCTTTTTTTTGCCATTTTTACCATTTTTTAAAAATTACTTTACAAAATTGTATTGGTTTTGCCATACATGAACATGAATCCGCCACGGGTGTACATAATTCTTACATGTGGAGTTTGTGGAGATCATTAAATAAGCAGGTCTATATTTACTACTGTTGTTGTTCAGTCATTCAGTTGTGTCCAGCTGTTTATGACCCATGGACTGCAGCACCCCAGGCTACCATGTCCTTCACCATGTCCCAAAGGATGCCCAAACTCATGTCCACTGAGTCGGTGATGCTATCTAACCATCTTGCCCTCTGTTATCCCCTTCTCCTGCCTTCAGTCTTTCCCAACATCAAGGTCTTTTCTAATGAGTCAGTTCCTCACATCAGGTGGTCAAGTACTGGAGCTTTAGCTTCAGCATCAGTCCTTTCAATGAATATTCAGGACTGATCTCCTTTAGGATTGACTGGTTGGATCTCCTTGCAGTCCAAGGGACTCTCAAGAGTCTTCTCCAACACCACAGTTTAAAAATTCATGTGCACCCATGGCAGATTCATGTCAATGTATGGCAAAACCAATACAATATTGTAAAGTAATTAGCCTCCAATTAAAATAAATAAATTTATATTAAAAATAAATAAATAAAAATTCAATTCTTTGATGCTCAGCCTTCTTTATGGTCCAGCTCTCACATCCATGCATGACAACTGCAAAACCATAACCTTGACTATATGGACCTGGCACAGTGATGTCTCTACTTTTTAACATGCTGTCTAGGTTTGCCATAGCTTTTCGTCCAAGGAGCAAGTGTTTTTTTAATTTCATGGCTGCAGTCACCATCTGCAGTGATTTTGGAGACCCCCAAAATAAAGTCTCTCACTGTTTCCACTGTTTCCCCATATATCTGTCATAAAGTGATGGGACCAGATGCCGTGATCTTTATTTCTTGGATGTTTATTATTGATATGGAAAAAATGTGAGCTTCCCTGGTGGCTCAGTGCTAAATAATCCGCCTGCAATTCAGGATACCCTGGTGTGATCCTTGGGTCAGAAAGATCCCCTGGAGGAGAAAATGACAACCCAGTCTAGTATTCTTGCCTGGAAAATCCCACGGACAGAGGAACCTGGTGTGCTTCAGTTCATAGGGATGCAAAGAGTCAGACACGACTTAGAGATTGAACACACACACACGCGCGGAAGAAATGTTGGTCATTACTTCCTCAAATAGCTTTCTGCATTCCTCTATAGCATCTCCTTTGTGACTATAAATTGCATGTACATTTTACCACTTGAAATTGTCTTTAGCTCAATGTGCTCTGTTTTGTTTTTTATTTTTTTCTTATATGCTGTTCATTTTGGACAGTTTCTATTGCTGTGCTTTTATGCTCAAACATCTTTTCTTATATTATGTCTTTTCAAGCATTTATCCCATGCAGTTCATGTTTCATTTCAGACATTGAAGGTTTTTCCTTAGAAATATGCTTTACATTTAAAAATTAAATTCTAAATTTTCCTTATTTTAAATATTTCTTCATTTCTTGAATTTATGGAATGTAGCTGCAATCATCATTAGCTTTATCACTGATGCCATTTCTGAATCCATTTTGACTGACTGACATTCTTCTCCTGATGAGCTATATTCTTTTCTTTTTTAATTGCTGGGAACTTTTACTGGATATTAGATATCTTGAGTTCTTATTATTGGGTTCTGATAATTTTTATCAGTTCAATTCAGTCGCTCAGTCGTGTCCGACTCTTTGCCACCCCATAGACTGTAGCATGCCAGGCCTCCCTGTCCATCTCCAATTCCCAGAGTTTATTCAAATTCATGCCCATTAAGTTAGTGATGCCATTCAACATCATAAGTAACATAATTGTGCTACTTGGAACACGATATCCTGTGTCATATTTTTTAAAATTAATTAATTAATTTTAACTTTTGACTGTGCCGGGTCTTCATTGCTTTGAGGGCAGGCTTTTCTTTAGTTGTGGCAAGTGAGGGCAACTCTCTAATTGTGGTGTGTGGGTTTCTCAGTGTGGTGGCTTCTCTTGTTGCAGAGCGTGGACTCTATCTAGGGCATGGTGGGCTGCAGTAGTTGTGGTATGCAGGCTCGGTAGTTGTGGCTCATGGGATCTAGAACACGGGGTCAATACTTGTGGCACAGAGGCTTAATTGCTTCACGGCATGTGGGATCTTCCCAGACCAGGGATCAAACTTGCACCTCCTACATTGGCAGGCAGATTCTTTACCACTGTGCCAGGAGGGAAGCCTCAGTTAATTTTAGACAGAGTCAGAGCTACATTTAGTCCTTTCCCCACTAAATGAAACATGACTCTTAGTCTCTCACCCAATGCCTCAGAAGTGAGGAGGTTTTTCACACTGATTGCTTTTAGCAGATACTGTTCTTTCATGTCTTACATTTGGGGGGGAAACAAATGTTCAGACCATAGCACATGCTCATGTTCATACACAGGAAAGTATTAATATAAGTTGAAACAGAAAATTTGACCTCTCAGTTAAGTACTAATATGGAATTTTTATAGGCAACATTTAAAGCAAATGTTTATGTAAATGAATATTTCTGTGCTTCATTCTTATGGGAAAAATGATGAATTAAAAATTGATCATTATTGAAATGATTTGAGGAATATGACTGGTATGTGAAAATGCACATTAAAAGGTAGAGCTGATTTAAACTTCTTATATCGTCATCTTTTGCTTTTAATGCAAATGTTAATTTTAATTAATGTGTTTCTAGATTTGGCAACATTTTTTTAGTACTGCCATTTCTTTCTGAGTAGTTACCAAGGCTTTTCTCATTAAAAAAGAGCCATTGTAGTTCCAACTTTGCCTAGCACATCTAATAGTCTGAAGCAAAAAATCCTATAAAATCAGTCAATCATATTTATGGAAGGAATTTTTTTTCCAGAAAAGCAATAATAAGCTTTCAAAGCATAATATTAATAAAAACCTAAATTTAAAATAAAATAAAGGCAAGATACTCTCTTTCTGGAGGATGATAAAGCTTACAAAGTTTTGAATTTTTAAATTTTAGAGTTGTACTGGAAGAAGAAATCATTTAATAAACTTCATTATAATTTCACAATGTTGATGGCATGTTTGAGAGTGCTTTTAAAATGCAGTACACCTATGGGAATTTCTAAAAATAAGATTTTATACCATGTCATTTTCCTCATGTAGGCAGAATAATATTTTCATGTCAAATGTAATCAATGTATGAATGATTCTTTCATCAAATTCAGTATATTAAACTGTATTTTCTGGAGAATTTTAAGATTTCTTAATATTTGTTAAGCTACTCTAATTTTAAAAAGAAAGAATAAAAGAGAGAAAGAAAAAAAAGGAAAATAAGAGACAAGTGGAAAGAAGAGAGAGGGGAAGAAATTAAGGAAATGACTGAGAGTGAGAGAAATAATGGAGGGAGCTAAAGAAGGCTGGAAGAAGTCCTACTCATCTAAGAAAAAGGACCATCCAATGAGGGGCTTCCCTAGTGACTCAGTGAAGAATTTGCCAGCCAAGGCAGGAGACATGTGTTCTTTCTCTTGTCCAGAAAGTTCCAACATGCCACAAGCAACTAAGCCTGTGCACCGTAACTAATAAGCCTGTGCCCTAGAGCCTGGGAACCACATGCCACAGCTACTGAAGCCGGTGTGCCCTGGAGCCTCTGCTCTGCAATAGAAGAAGCCTTGACAATGGGAAGACTGTGCACTGTAACTAAAGAATTGCCGTCACAACTAGAGAAAAGACCGCTGGAGCAACAAAGACCCAGTACAGCCAAAAAATACATCAAATTATCAAAAGAATCACCCAGTGAAAATTATTCATATGGCACGAAATATATGTTTCAAAACTACATCTAAAAACAAATACTGCTATACAAATTTGATTATAGCAAATCAAGTTCTAATGATAAACTATAGAAGAATATACAGGAAACTTCAGGTTTAAAATATGCCACTCATGTCTCTCATTACAAATGTATAATTCATTATATTAAAATTCAAATAAGTGATTATTCAAATAATGATTGTTTCCATATTTTCTATTGTCTGGGACAAATAATTCTACACAAACATCATTTTTTTGCTTGTTTTATGGGTGGATAAACTCTTTAATATTCTATGTTTATTTAAACATAGTATTCTATATAGCAATACTCTTTATAAAACTTTCTACCATCAATTTCCAGTTCCCCAGAGAATAAATTTCTGTGAACAGACCAGTGTTTAGTAATAATTACTACTAATCAGATAAAGAAAAACTATGTGAGACAGTCTAAGAATGATTAATTTACCATCAGGGACTAAAATAACTACATGGAAAGACTCCATTAGAAGAAAGTATAGAGCTGTCAAAGGCAGGCTTGATCTTTTGCCACAGAAAAAAATTTATCACCTTTGCTTTCACTGGTATAACTAATTAATATTTTGCATGGATTTGTTTAAATTAGTCCACCAGGGAGTTGGGTATTATACAAAAATAATAAAGCTGAGTACAGATGCTGACCCAAACTCAGCAAACAGTTAACCAAAAGGATGTTCAAGCTATTAAATTTCTTTTTGACTAGGAAATAAATGAGTATATATATATACATATATATATGTATATATATATATGTATATTTTAACTGAACAGAAATTTTAAAAGAACTCCTTGAATAAATAGAATTTTTCCCAAAAAAGTTATTTTTTTCTCTTTCAAAATTATAAAAGTCTCTTTAAGTTCTTTTTTTTGTTTGTTTTGGTAGAATTTTTAATCCCATTTCTAATGTCAGGTAGAATATTACAAGTGAATACATTCAAAACATGGGTAAAGATTTAATTTATCTAACTAAAATATTTTAATAATGTTTTACAATATCATTTTATATATATTTATAATTTGATTTATTGTCTTAATAAATTGACTAATTTAATTGAGGAAGCAGTGTTAGAACAGCAAGAAGCATAGTCTTTCAGGCAGGACTGCCTGGGTTCATATGTCATTGCTGCCTGTCATTAGCTATAATCTTGATTCTGTTACTTAAATTCTCTTATCTGATTCATTTCTCTAATTGATAAAATGAAAGCTATGGGATAATAATGCAAATAATGTAGGAAAATCACATTCAGTTCCATTCAGTTCAGTTTAGTTCAGTTGCTCAGTCGTGTCTGACTGTGTGACCCCATGAACCACAGCATGCCAGGCCTCTCTGTCCATCACCAACTGCCGGAGTCCACCCAAATCCATGTTCAATGAATCAGTGATGCCATTCAACCATCTCATCCTCTGCGGTCCCCTTCTCCTCCTGCCCTCAATCTTTCCCAGGATCAGGGTCTTTTCAAATGAGTCAGCTCTCCACATCAGGTGGCCAAACTTTAGAGTTTCAGCTTCAGGATTAGTCCTTCCAGTGAAAACCCAGGACTGATCTCCTTTAGGATGGACTGGTTGGATCTCCTTTGCAGTCCAAGGGACTCTCAAGAGTCTTCTCCAACATCACAGTTCAAAAGCATCAATTCTTTGGCACTCAGCTTTCTTTATAATCCAAGTCTCACATCCATACATGACCACTGGAAAAACCATAGCCTTGACTAGATGAACTTTTGTTGGCAAAGTAATATCTCTGCTTTTCAATATGCTGTCTAGGTTGGTCATAACTTTCCTTCCAAGGAGCAAGCGTCTTTTAATTTCATGGCTGCAATCACCAATCACAGTGATTTTGGAGCCCAGAAAAATAAAGTCAGCCACTATTTCCACTGTTTCCTCATCTATTTGCCATGAAGTGATGGGACCGGGTGCCATGATCTTAGTTTTCTGAATGTTGATCTTTAAACCAACTTTTTCACTCTCCTCTTTCACTTTCATCAAGAGGCTCTTTAGTTCTTCTTTCTGCCATAAGGGTGGTGTCATGTGCATATCTGAGGTTATTGATATCACATTAAGATAATGCAAATTACAGGTGAGATTTTAATAAAAAGTAGTTGCTTTACTCATCATCATTAGCATCATCACCATCATCATTTTATTCAGTAAATCATACTAAATTATTTTTAAAAGTAACTTTTTTAAATGAGAGAATTTGAAAGTGTTAATTAATATCCTCCTATTTACAAAAAAGGGACAGTTTTTTAGGTACATTTTTATATACACTGGAAATCACAGATACTAAACAATAAAAAAAAATTGAAAGATACATTATTCATACTATTTAACATACATTTAAAAGTCATATGGAAAAATTAGTTTTCTAAAAAGTCAAGATCACACATCTTCTCAATTTCTTTATATTCATTGCATTAATTTGATTTTGAAGTTTGCTACATACAAATTCATTCAAGTAATGTCGTCATAACTTAGTGGGAAATTTTATATCATAGATCTTTCAACCAGAAGGCCTCAAGGACACTTTTGAATATGAGCTAGTGAATCCGAAATATCCCTCATCATCTATCATAGATTGATGCCCTTCTTGGGAGTTGGCTGATTTGTCGTAAGCTGGATATTCAAGTTACTGACTTACATTCTGTCTCCTAGGCTCTGAACTTTTATGTCTCTAGGTAAAAAATGTACCTCTTTGATTCAGCGTGTGTGTGTGTGTGTGTGTGCACTCTGTGCGTGTGCACGCATACATGAATTATGTACACACACTTATTTTGTTTAATTTTATTCTTTGATCTTAAGTCACACGTTGTGCAGAGAAAAAAATGAAATGTGCAGAAGAAAAGAAACTTTCTCCGTGACTTAATACCAATAGAGATAAAATTCTCAAAATATATTACCTAGTCCTTGAAGATGAAAGTGAAAAGGATGAAAAATTAATGCAAATATGACAAAAATAGCACAATCTACAAAGGGTTAGCATTGTTCTCCTTTTACATTATCATTTCTACAACACTTTTTATTATTATTTTACATATTAAATTTTACATTAAAAATAAAACAAAATTTTAATTTCCCATGTCGTACCTTTTTAGTTATATATCAGTTGTATCTCTTTTCTTTATTGATCTATCTTAGGGACAAAACGATACACCTCAGAGAGTTTCCAATGTAGGACAGTTCAGTTCAGTTCAGTCACTTAGTTGTGTCCGACTCTTTGCCACCCCGTGGGCTACACTGTGCCAGGCTTCCCTGTCCATCACCACCTCCTGGAGGAGCTTACTCAAATGCAGGTATGTGGCTCTGAAATCTGTCACCATGTTCTCACGATGGCCATGCTTTCCACTGGCTCCTCCCAGCCAATGATGGAGTGAGTGTACGGGGGAGCTTGTACAGGAGTTAGGGTAAAGCAACAAATCAGGACCTGCTCTTAGACTTGTAAGGGCTCTTGCTGTGATATATTTAGATAACTGGGAGGCAAAATATTCTTTATCATTTACATATCACTTCAGTTATTTTTTGCCTATATCTTTTACATAAGATTTTCTGAAAATATGTTTTCAGAAACATATGAAAATATGAAGCATTTACTAGAGTTTCAGTTATACTTATGATAAATTTATGGGCTTATCTCACTTCTCCAAGAGTATATCAGACCTTGATCCTGGGAAAGACTGGGGGCAGAAGGAGAAGGCTGCAACGGAGGATGAGATAATTGGATGGCATCACTGACTCAATGGATCTGAGTTTGAACAAACTCCAGGAGATGGTGAAGGACAAGGAAGCCTGGCGTGCTGCAGTCCATAGAGTCACAAAGCGCTGGACAGGACTGAGCGACTGAAGAACAACAACATACCATTCTTTTGTTTTGTCCTACAGTCAAATGGAACATTTTTCTCAAAATTGTTCAGACACATTTCTTTTTGCTTGTGGTTATGTATATGTTAACTATACTTGCATATGGAAAGTAAGCTGCTGCTGCTGCTAAGTCGTGTCAGTCGTGTTCGACTCTGTGCGACCCCATAAACGGCAGCCCTCCAAGGCTCCCCTGTCCCTGGGATTCTCCAGGCAAGAACACTGGAGTGGGTTGCCGTTTCCTTCTCCAGTGCATGAAAGCGAAAAGTGAAAGTGAAGTCGTTCAGTCCTGTCCGACTCTTAGCGACCCCACGGACTGCAGCCCACCAGGCTCCTCCTTCCATAGGATTTTCCAGGCAAGAGTACTGGAGTGGGGTGCCATTGCCTTCTCCTGGAAAGTAAGCTAATGACTGTCAATAATCACAGCTACAATTCACCAGTATACTTTTTGTATTGAGGGAGGAAATGCAACTTTATAAATACAAGCAAGGAATAAAGCAAATCATTTTTACATAAGTTGAATGTGGTCTAAAATTAAGTAAATTGTTAAAATTATTTTTTAAAGTGATAAAGTATCTGTTGTATAAATATGTAACATCAATAGATTTTTCTAGGTTAAAGCTAGAAGACTTTCGTCTTTCTAAAATGAAAGATTTTCTGTAAATACCTTCTGCTGCCTACTATCCAATATTCCAGGACAGAGGTAAAGACTTAGAGTGCTTCAGCTCTTTGGGATATTTAGAAAGAAAGACTAATTAGGTGTGTGTAGCTTAGCCCTGCCTTCTTCCTTTTGCGAGAAAATCTATTCACAGAATAGTTTTTTATTGTTTCCATCATGGCTTCTGTCATAACCTAGCTAGACCTTTCTTCCATGTAGGGAAGACTGTCTGACTAGCAGAATATGCTTCCAATTTACTCAGTCTTATTCTGTGATTCAGGTAGAAATTTCATTTGAACATCAGACTGAGCTATATCTTCTGACCTCAGCTCTATCATTATACAATTGATAATTTGCTTTTCATGGCTGGGTATGCTTGGGATAAGGTGGGAACAGTTAGGTATGAAGCATTCTATCACTTAAGAAAGAATGGGATGTTTTTATATTTCTGTAAATAAATTTAATTATAAAATATTCATAAATCTCATATAATTTTACAATGCATAACAATTAAATTTGAAATATAAGAAACACCTTATGATATATGGGGGAAAATCCATGTCAAAATTGTTTGTTCTCAAGAAAAAACTTTTAGCCTGTGTTACATGCAGACAGAATGTAAAGAAAAAGAGAGAGAGGAAAAGAAAAAAAAAAAAAAGAAAAAAAACCCTCAGTAGTCAAAATCTTAGGTCTTTAATCTTCTAAGATGACCCAGACATAAACTCCATGTACCTTATTTTTAGGCATTAATGCTTTTCACAAAAAAACTCCATTGGACCTGAGATTGTATGCTTTAGGTTTCCCACTTTTACTGTAGAGGAATGGGGTTTGAGTGAATTTGGGTAAAGTTCTTAGAGAATCTGTAAATTTAGTGAAAAAATGACATTAATGTAGACCCTCTGAAATTTTAAAATAGAGTTGTGATTTCACAGAGTTCTACTTCTGCTGTCTCTAATCTAGTTTTAATAATATTCTTTTATTTTATTTTATTATTATTTTATTATTTTTTAATTTAATTTAATTTTATTTTTAAATTTTACAATATTGTATTGGTTTTGCCATATATCAAAATGAATCTGCAACAGGTTTTTGAAATTTCAGATGTGATACCTGATATTACAAGAATGAAATATGTATATGTAAATATAATATACATACATATGCATAAAGGTAAAATATGGGGCTGAATGCATCTAATATTTGGGGGAAAAATCTGGTCATTAACAGGGTAGATAACTTGTTTTAAGTAATTCATATAAGTAATTTTGTTCTGCAGTATGTCACATAAGATATTGTATAGCCTCTAAGAAGGCTTAGAAGTTTAAAATCTACATTTAAATTCTAATGCATGCAAACTTAGACCTATGCAAATGAGATTATTAGGTTAGTGTTAGAAATTTTTTAAATTTCAATTTAAATGTATAAATCCTATGAAGGTAAAGATTTAGAGCAATACTTGTGCTTTGATGTTACCTCTGAGAACCTGTTTGAAATAATTAAGGGTTTGCTTACAGACAGATATTATAGGAAATTGTAAAGGAGGTGGTTTGATATTGCTTTGCTGTTACCATATATTCTTTTTTTTGTCTACTGCTTTCCAGTTTCCCAATTTCATCAATGACAATGCTGTCCTAATCTATAAAATAAATAAGATTTATTTGTTTTGGGGTTCAGTTCAGTTCAGTTGCTCAGTTGTGTCTGACTCCTTGTGACCCCCATGGACTGAGGCATGCCAGGGTTCCCTGTATGTTACCAAGACCCAAAGCCTGCTCAAACTCATGTCCATCGAGTCAGTGATGCCATCCAACCATGTCATCCTCTGTCATCCCCTTCTCCTCCTGCCTTCAATCTTTACCAGCATCAGGGTCTTTTCCAATGACTCAGTTCTCCCCATCAGTTGGCCAAAGTATTTCAGTTTCAGCTTCAGCACCAGTCCTTGCAATGAATATTCAGGACTGATTCCTTAAGGATTGACTGGTTGGATCTCCTTGTAGTCCAAGAGATTCTAGATTCTTCTCCAACCCTTGTTCAAAAGCATCAATTCTTCAGCATTCAGCGTCTTTATGGTCCAATTCTCACATCCATACATCAGTCAGTCAGTCAGTCAGTTCAGTCGTTCAGTCATGTCCGACTCTTTGAGACCACATGAATTGCCGCATGCCAGGCCTCCCTGTCCATCACCAACTACCGAAGTTTACCCAAACTCATGTCCATTGAGTCAGTGATGCCATCCAGCCATCTCATCGTCTGTCGTCCCCTTCTCCTCCTTTCCCCAATCCCTCCCAGCATCAGAGCCTTTTCCAATGAGTCAACTCTTCACATGAGGTGGCCAAAATATTAGGCTTTCAGCTTCAGCATCAGTCCTTTCAATGCACACCCAGGACTGATCTCCTTTAGAACGGACTGGTTGGATCTCCTTGCAGTCCAAGGGACTCTCAAGAGTATTCTCCAACACCACCGTTCAAAAGCATCAATTCTTCCATGTTCAGCTTTCTTCACAGTCCAACTCTCACATCCATACATGACCACTGGAAAAACCATAGCCTTGACTAGTCAGACCTTTGTTGGCAAAGTAATGTCTCTGCTTTTGAATATGCTATCTAGGTTGGTCATAACTTTCCTTCCAAGGAGTAAGCATCTTTTAATTTCATGGCTGCAATCACCATCTGCAGTGATTTTGGAGCCCTGCAAAATAAAGTCTGACACTGTTTCCCCATCTATTTGCCATGAAGTGATGGGACTGGATGCCATGATTTTAGGTTTCTGAATGTTGAGCTTTAAGCCAACTTTTTCACTCTCCTCTTTCACTTTCATCAAGAGGTTTAGTTTAGTTCCTCTTCACTTTTTGCCATAAGGGTGGTGTCATCTGCATATCTGAGGTTATTGACATTTCTCCCAACAATCCTGATTCCAGCTTGTGCTTCTTCCAGCCCAACATTTCTCATGTTGTAATCTGCATATAAGTTAAATAAGCAGGGTGACAATATACAGCCTTGACATACTCCTTTTTCCTATTTGGAAACAGTCTGTTGTTCCATGTCCAGTTCTAACTGTTGCTTCCTGACCTACATACAGGTTTCTCAAGAGGCAGGTCAGGCTGCCAGGAGCGAGTTCCGCCCGTGGCAAAGGTCATGAGGAAGGAGGCTTGGCATACGCAAAGGCGGGATCAAGCCTCAGGAGTCCCCCTGGAAATTCTCGAGCATCTACCCCCAAAACCAAAGTCTGCCTACTTTTTGCTTTGTGCTCTCACCTACACCTCTGACTTTACAGGGGGCTGTCCCCTACTACCTCTCTCTGAAAAAAGAGTTAACTTATAGCTCCAGTTAAAAGTTCCTGGGTGTGATAGTGTTTCAACCTACAAACTCCTTTGGAAGTCCTCTAGCCTGCCTGAATAGGTTTTTCCGGCCACATGTGATTGCTCAGAGCCTCCCAACTGTGAGAGGCATGAGATGTTCTAAACTGTCTAAATACAGATTCCTTTGAACAGTTAAAAGATTGATTAGAAATTGTATTGGTGAAGGGTTTTTCACTTGTTGGGCCAATGTTTGCTGCTAAGTCTCCATATCCCTTACCTGCTGTGTCCCTGGCAGTGTATTGATTAATATGATTGGTGTAAGTAGTAGTTTTAATGTTTGTAACCTTAGGCCCTTGAGTTAATTCTTTTTCTTGTTACAGCCCACCACACCTTTGCCCTATAGGAATGCAACTTTAATGCTTTTGGAGGGTGGCGCCTGCCTAATCACCTTTAGAGAAAAATAACTTTTCTGAAGAAAGGATCTTAAAATGTTAACAGGCCTCCAGACCAGAAGATGATGCAAATCACCTAAACTTTTGCATATGATAAGTTTGCAGGAAGAAAGCCTGGCTTACTGCATGACTCTACCCCTTCCCCCATTATCCTCTATGTATAACTTAAGGTATAAAAACTACTTTGGAAAATAAAGTGCAGGCCTTGTTCACCAAAACTTGGTCTCCCCATGTGGTTCTTTCTCTCACCTTCTGGCTGAATTATTCAGCCTCTTTTCTCCACTGAATTTCCTCACTGTGCTATCTTTATTTAACCACTCTTTATATCCTTAATTAACGCTTAATTGATCTATTGTTTCCTGATGATCGCCGGCCGAAGCCGTCTCCCCTTCGAATACCCTGGATCCACCGGGGCTGGACCCTGGCATCAGGCGGTCTGGTATTCCCATGTCTTGAAGAATTTTCCACAGTTTATTGTGATCCACACAGTCAAAGGCTTTGGCATAGTCAATAAAGCAGAAATAGATGTTTTTCTGGAACTCTTGCTTTTTCGATGATCCAGCGGATGTTGGCAATTTGGTCTCTGGTTTCTCTTCCTTTTCTAAAACCAGCTTGAACAAATTGAAGTTCATGGTTCACGTATTGCTGAAGCCTGGCTTGGAGAATTTTGAACATTACTTTACTAGTGTGTGAGATGAATGCAATTGTGTGGTAGTTTGAGCATTCTTTGGTGTTGCTTTTCTTTGGGATTTAATGACTAGTGGAAAAACCATACATTTGACTAGACAGACCTTTGTTGGCAAAGTAATGTCTCTGATTTTCAATATACTGGTCATAGCTTTTTTCCAAGGAGCAAGCATCATTTGATTTCATGGCTGCAGTCACCATACGCAGTGATATTGGAGCCCAAGAAAATAAAGTCTCTCACTGTTTCCATTGTTTCCCATCTATTTGCCCTGAAGTGATGCAACTGGATGCCATGATATTGGTTTTTTGAACGATGATTTTTAAGCCAACTTTTTCAGGCTCCTCTTTCACTTTCATCAAGAGGCTCTATAGTTCTTTACTTTCTGCCATAAAGGTGGTGTCATCTGCGTATTTGAGGTAATTGATATTTCTCCTGGTAATCTTGATCCCAGCTTATGCTTCATCCGACCTGGCATTTCACATGATGTACACTGCATATAAGTTAAATAAACAGGGTGACAATATACAGCCTTGACATACTCCTTTCCCAGTTTGGAACCAATCGATTGTTCCACGTCTATTTCTAACTGTTGCTTCTTGACCTGCACACAAATTTCTAAGGAGGCAGCTCAGGTGGTCTGGTATTCCCATCTCTTGAAGAATTTTCCATGGTTTGTTGTGCTTTGGGGTTACAATTAGCAATTAAGTTGATCTTAGAAGAAGACAAAAGAAAACTGGACTTGAATTTTCTTTTAAGAATATATGGGCTTCCCGGTGGCCCACTGTTTAAGTGTCTGCCATGCAATTCAGGGGACACAGTTTGATCCCTGGTCCAGAAAAATCCCACATGCCACAGAGCAACTAAGCCCATAAGTGTGCTTAGTCGCTAAGTCACGCCCGCCTCTTTGTGATCCCATGGACTGCAGCACCCCAAGCTCCTTTGTGCATGGGGATTCTCCAGAAAAGAATACTGGAGTGGGTTGCCATGCCCTTCTCCAGGGGATCTTAACAACCCAGGGATTAAACCCAGGCATCCCGGATTGCAGGCATATTCTTTTACTGACTGAGTCACAGAGAAGCCCTAGAATACTGGAATGGGTAGCATATCCCTTCTCCAGAGGATCTTCCCAACCCAGGAATAGAACCAGGGTCTCCTGCATTGCAGGTGGATTCTTTACCAGCTGAGCTACCAGGGAAGTCCAACTAAGCTCATAAACAACTACTGAGCCCATGCACCCAAGAGCCCATGCTCCACAATAAGAGAAACCACTGTAATGAGAAGCCCATGCATCACAACTAGAGAGAAGCCCTGCTCAGTCCAAGAAGAGAAAGTCCCCACATAGCAACAAAGCATTGGCACAGCCAAAACTAACTTAAATAAATAAATAAAATTTAAAAAAGATAAAGAATGTACATTAATAAGATACTCTGATATTAGGCCAACTCCACATGTTTCCAGGTTTAATCACTTATCGTTTCCATTGCCTTTCATACCATAGCTTCAACATAGAGCAAGGGACATTTCTTCATGTCTTTCCAGGTTTTTCATTGAGACTAAGAAAACAGATTCTTTATTCTTGGAATTGTTTCATAGGATAGAATCAAGGACACAGTTATAAGGAAAAAAAAAAAAAAACACAAACGTCTCCATCGTATTTCATTAATCACAATCAGGAATACAGTCTTTCAAATTCAAGAAATGGCAGTAGAAATGAAAGTGTCTTGATGGTCTTGGTCCAGTCAGGATAAAGCCCTGGAATCTGATAAGGGATCGCATTCTGTGGTACAGTGGTGTAGAACAGAACAAAACAAACATCTTCTTGGGAAGGAAAAAGGCAGAAACTGACATTGGGTAGATAGTCAGCTGGGGCAGCCATGTCATTTAACAGACTAAAATAATTATTATTTTTTTAGAAAGGGTGGTAAAACAGTTGTATAAAATAGTAAAGGTACAAGTATTGCTGCTAATAAGCAACAGACATGGGAGTCAATTTTGGGTAGATTTTACAGGATCCATTTCAGTATGAAGGAAACCGTCTATTAGCATGTTTAGGTAAAATAAATGTTCTTCATGTTAAATATCAATTGTTACCTCATTTAAACAGAAATGCAGGTGAATGGGTATATTTAAATAAATATATTTTTAATTATTAATTTTATCAATTTATTATGCTTAATGGAGAAGGCAATGGCACCCCACTCCAGTATTCTTGCCTGGAGAATCCCATGGATGGAGGAGCCTGCTAGGCTGCAGTCCATGGGGTCGCTGGGAGTCGGACAGGACTGAGCAACTTCACTTTCACTTTTCACTTTCCTGCATTGGAGAAGGAAATGGCAACCCGCTCCAGTGTTCTTGCCTGGAGAATCCCAGGGACGGCGGAGCCTGATGGATTGCCGTCTATGGGGTCGCACAGAGTCGGACACGACTGAAGCGACTTAGCAGCAGCAGCAGCATTATGCTTAAAAATAGAACATTTTGCAAGGGGTGAACATGGATTGAGTTTCCCTGGTGGCTCAGACAAAGACTCTGCCTGCAATGTAAGAGTTCTGATTTCAGTCTCTGGATTGGAAAGATTCCCTGTAGAAGGAAGTGGCTACCCGTACCAGTATACTTGCCTGGAGAATTCCATGAACAGAGGAGCCTGGCAGGCTACAGTCCATGGGGTCACAAAGAGTTGGACATGACTGATTACATAGATCACTATTTATATGCTAGACTCATTTCTCTTTTAACAATTCTTGATGATGTTTTGTTCTATAATAGCACATTATGGGCTTCTGTTCATCAAAGCAATTGTTTGATAATACCAGAAAAAATGGCTGAACTATGGATTTGCTTATTTGTTAATAATATTAGTAGCTCAGAATGTAACTGTGAATATCCCACAGTAGAAACTCAATGTTTCTTTGATGGATGTGTGAATAGTCAATGCCATTTACTCACAATTTCCTATATGCCAGAAACTTTACTAGTGGTGGTTGGTGGTTTACACACTCAGTCATGTCCGATTCTTGTGACCTATGGGCTGTAGTTCATCAGGCTCCTCTGTCCATAGGATTTTCCAGGCAAGAATACTCGACTGAGTTACCATTTCCTTCTCCAGCGTTTCCTCCCAACCCAGGGATTGAACCTGGGTCTCCTGCACTGCAGGCAGATTCTTTTCTGACTGAGCCACCAGAAAAACCCTAGAAACTTTACTATCACTTATTTAATACTAACAACATCATTGCAAGGTTAGTTGTAGTTTTCCCATTTAACAGAAGGGATGACACATATTAAATAATTTTCTCTGAAGACAAATATTAGATGACACCCCATTTTCTTAAAGAAACTGTGTATTGTTTTTTATAAGCAATATAATCAATGAAAATATTGTTGAAAAGAATGGTGGAAAGAATGGTTGTTTGCCATTAAACAGAAGTTTTGCTTAACAGTGAGAGATACATTTCCTCATTAGCTCAGAGCAAGGTGATATATTCAATAATATGCATAAAAAATTGGCATAAGTTTTTATAATTAACATGACAGAAGTCTTTTAGTATGACTAAGGATGTTTACAACCTGTAACTATGTCTGCAGCAATGGCTTAACTTTTTCAACCATATCAGAACTTAAACTGACTTAAATTATCATAACACATAGTCTAAGTTGTTTACACTAAATTAGAAGTGACCTCAATTTCTATAATAGAAATAAGCTATATATTATGTAGCTTTATATAAAAGCTACATTTGTGTATACTTTATAATATTTTAGTAGTGTAATCTAATGCCAAATGCACTTGAAACATCCTCTCTATTTCTTTCTTTTTTGTGTGTGTGTGGAAGGTGCCTATGATCTATAAAAGGCAAGAAATCTCATTTGAATAGAGGAAAAGGATGAGTTATTACTTATGCATAGAAACATTTTTTAGGATTCAGCTGTGGCAGTGATAGATGGATAGACTGCTAAGAAACCATTTGAGACTTCTGTGATTAGGTTAGACAGGTCCCAACTCCTATTAGTGAGTGTTGCCTTGTTCTGTTACAGAGAGGAGGCAGCTGTCTTCTTCAGTTTTCCTGTGGTGCTGCCTGCTTTAACTAAGCCTGTAACATTTTCGATAAGCAAATCAGGAAGGACTTCACAGACAGATGGCAAAGCTGCCTATGCATTCTCATTTATATGCAACCTTGGTTCCTAACTGTACTTGAGCCATATGCAGGGATTTTGTGTTCCCACTGGACTGGTTTTAAGTGCTAGGCAGACAAGTCAAATCTATCTTGGTCCATGTTTTCCTAATATGATTTAATTCAGTGGAGTTATGCAAAGTGTTTATCAAAAGAATTTTTGAAACTAAAATCTTGGCTGACTGCAAAAATTAATACCAACCATAGCTAGTGAGAAGAGTGCCCTAGGAGACCTATTCATATAAGAAATGAAGACTAGATTATATAATTTATAAGCTAAAATTAAATGAAAACATAAAAAATAAACTCTACTTGGGATTTTGAATTGCCTAAACATAATGTTGGACATTAAACTGCTTGCATTACACTAGTCAAATTATGTATTTTCCATTATGGAATGATCTGAAGATAAACTAACATTAAAAAATATATAAACACTCTAACTTTGGCTTATAACCTTACATACACTTTTGATAATATACCAAATAAATAGCATATATAAATTTTTAGGTTACTGGATCAAACTTTTTGATACAATAATTAAAACTTTAGTTGTGATTCATCAGAATAAGTAGTGCTTCATAAAATCATAAAAGCATATATTTTATTTAAAAGAAAAAGTTACTAGAGCAAAGATGAATATAAGTATTAGCTTTAATTAACTATTTTTGACTTAATGAATTTTTAAGTTATGATATAGAGCCTAATTGTATTTCAAAATATCATGGTGAGAAAACTAGTTCTTATAATGTTTTTGTTTTCCATGACTCATCAGTTCAGTTCAGTTCAGTCACTCAGTTGTGTCCAACTCTTTTCAACCCCATGGACTGCAGCATGCCAGACTTCCCTTTCCATCACCAATTCCCGGAGCTACTCAAACTCATGTCCGTTGAGTCGGTGATGCCATCCAACCATCTTATCCTCTGTCGTCCCCTTCTCCTTCTGCCTTCAATCTTTCCCAGCATCAGGGTCTTTTCAAATGAGTCAGTTCTTCACATCAGGTGGCCAAAGTATTGAAGTTTCATCTTCAACATCAGTCCTTCCAGTGACTCATAGTCAAACTTATAAAAATAGTTTATGTATTATATTTTATAGTAAAGTAATATTTTATCCCTGGAGAAGGGAATGACAACCCACTCCAGGAATCTTGCCTGGAGAATCCTATGGACAGAGGAGCCTGACAGGCTACAGTCCATGAAGTTGCAAAGAGTTGGACACAACTAAGCAACTAACATACATGATATTTTATCATTAGAAAAAAGTATGGAATTTTAAAAAGATTTGAAAAAAAATCTATAATTCTGTCACCACAAAACAATATCAGCATCATACACATTTCATTCACATATTAAACATAGTTGAGATAACTCTGTATAAACAAATTATTGTCTTCTATTTCTTACTAAACTCTATACCCTAGGGTACCCCAAAGTTTATTAAATTAACTTCAAAAACATTCTTTAATCTGGACTCATGAATTTTATGAATGTATCTCTTCAGCAAAAGCCTATTGTAGATGACTATCATTTTTATACATTTGCACTATTATTAATAATTCTGTTGTGAACATTTTGGCATACTTGTTTTTAGTTTCAGTGATTTCCTTAAAAAAAGATTCCTAGGTTAGAATTATACGGACAAGTGAGGCTTTTTTAAACTTTTATTGCATAGTGACAGATAGCCTTCAGAAAAATTTACGGTGATTTATTCTATCACCATTATTATGTGTGCTGGTGAAACATTGCTAACTATGTCAGTTAGGATATGTTTAATTGCAAATAATATAAAATATCAATATGATTGTATAAATTTTCTGATAAGCAGTTTGTTGATGGGACAGGAATCATGAGTGGTTAGTTCTGTGATATAAAGCATATATAGACCCAGGTTATTTTTTTCCTTTTCTCTCCTAATCTCAGTGTTGAATTTATCCATATGTTGCTAGAATTCTGAGAATTGTCAGAAACCTGAATTTCCAGGCATCATTTAAACATAATGTCTTTAGGGCAAAAAAAAAAAAAAAACAAGATAAATCATTGTTTACTATGGTTATATCTTAGGAAAAAGCAAACTTTTCACAAAAATGAACAAAAATTAGTCCCTTTTGACTCATGGCTGAGAATTTGCTTATGTTCTGAGACAAAGTTAAAAGTATTTGTCTAATTGTCTACCATTCAATTATGACAAAAGAATAAATAGTTATACAATAAAAAAAAAACCACAAATGAAAAGGAGATAAAAGGAACACTCTGTTGACTAAGCTGTCTCACATAGATGTTAGTTCCACCTTCTGAGAAAAGTCTTCCTTCATTGTTTATCATCTGCTGCGTCCATAGGGAAGATGGGCTTCACAACGTGAGTGACCTCCTTGTTGCTCTGTTGTCTGCAGATCAGCTCTGTTTAAATGCGAAACAAATGTGACCACATTTTTACCTGGAAAATATAGGATGTTAACTTTCTCCACTCTCATAATGTCACATTTCAGTATTGTTTACATACTGTTTTTCATTTTCTGGTGCCAGAATCTATATGAGATTACTTTCAAGTAGCAGGAAGCAATAGCATCCACTCAAACTGGCTTTATAATACAAGCACATGTATTATCAGATATAGCAGGTAATCTAGAATTAGAAATCTTGATAACTACATAATTTTGTTGTTGTTTAGTCGCTAAGTCATGTTTGACTCTTTTGTGACCCCTTGTATGGTAGCCCACCAGGCTCCTTCTGTCTACTCAAAATTGTAATGTAAGTTTCTTCTACTTCCATCAGCATCTGTTGTGACTTTGACTTGAGGATGGTAATGTCAATTCAGGTGGTCTAGATACAGCAAGAACAAGAAAACAGTTTCTGTTAGTGTGGATTTTCTAAAGAAAGAAAAATCTTTTTTTCTTTCTAGAAATTTCTGTTCAGGTTTCCACTGGTTATCCTATTTGCTAGGATCAGGCTATGTGTCTATTTATGAACTAGTAATAAGTGGCTAGAATTATGCGATTACCTTAGATCAAAAGTCTTTTTCTAGAAAGGAATGTGAATTCAAATCATTTCCAGGAACATAGTTGTATGGGAGCAGACTGTATAGATGATCAATACCAGTACAATAGTAGATGAAGTATAAGAATATTTCCCAGGCAAATGAGTTCAAAATTTCTTTTCTTGTATTTCCAATACAATGTTGGATAGAAGTGATGAGAGCAGATGGCCTTGTCTTTTTCCTTATCTGAAAAGGAAATAACTCAGTCTTGCAACATTAAGTATGATGGCTATAGAACTTTCCAAGATGCCCATTAGCAAGTTGAGGACATAACTTCCACTCCTTCTTTGCTGTGATTTTTTTCTTTTTCAAATCAGGATTGGTGATAGATTTTCTTAAATGTATTTCCTTTATCTATAGAGATGATCATGATTTTCAAAAATTATTCTAAACTTGTACTTCTGGAACGCAAACTACTTGATCATGTTCACAGAATACAACCTATACTTCCATGTTGTTGAATTCTGTTTGCTAGAGGTTTATTTACAATGTTTATACTTTTATGTTCATTAGGGATATTCTTATCCTTAGAGCATCTTTCTCTGGTTTTGGTGTCAGTAGAATTGTGACCTTATACAGTGACTTGGAAAGCAATTCCACCTCTAAAATTTGGGGGAAAGTTTAAAATTTGCCTAAGATTGGTATTATTTATTCCTTAAATATTTAGCAGAATTCACCATAAGGACCTTCAAGGTTTCATGAGAAGATTTAAATTGCAAATTCATTTGATTTAATCATTATAGATTTAATAATTTTATAAATCATATTATAGTTTTATAATTATATGATACTACATACTTCAAATGAGATTTAGTAAGTTATGTATTTCAAAAGATTTTTCCATTTATCTAAGTTGTAAAGCTATTGGCATACAATTGTTAACATCCTTATTAACATTTGGCATATTATTATTTTCACATTTTCAGAATAATCTGTGGCCATGCCATGTCTCTAATTCCTGACATTAATGACATTTCTCTATCTTATTTTTATGAACCATCTGATTAGAAATTTACTTATTTTCTTGATCTTCTCAAAGAACTAGCTTTTGGTTTCATTGATTATCTCTAAAGCCTATTTTCTGCTTCACTGATTACTGCAATCATCTTTATTGTTTCCTTTCTTCTACTTATTTTAGGCCTAATTTGTTCTTTGCTTTATTGTTCTTAAGGTGAAAGCTGAGGTTATTGATTTTAGTGGCTTTCTTCTTTTCTTATATAGGCATATAATGCTATAAATTTCAAGCTAAGTGCTGTTTTAGCATTCTACTAAAATTTTATTCTGCGCGCGCGCGTCTGCGCCTTCCATCGCAGATGGCCCGCCTCTGCGCTGTCCACTGCAGCCGGATTCCATTCCCAAAGAAAGGCAATGCCAAAGAATGCTCAAACTACCGCACAATTGCAGTCATCTCCCACTCTAGTAAAATAATACTCAAAATTCTCCAAGCCAGGCTTCAGCAATCCGTGAACCGTGAACTTCCAGATGTCCAAGCTGGTTTCAGAAAAGGCAGAGGAACCAGAGATCAAATTGCCAACATCCACTGGATCATCAAAAAGAATGAGAAAAACATTCCAGAAAAACATCTATTTCTGCTTTATTGACTATGCCAAAGCCTTTGACTATGTGGATCACAATAAACTGTGGAAGATTCTGAAAGAGATGGGAATACCAGAGCACCTGACCTGCCTCTGGAGAAATCTGTATGCAGGTCAAAAAGCAACAGTTAGAACTGGACATGGAACAACAGACTGGTTCCAAATAGGAAAAGGAGTACGTCAAGGCTATATACTGTCAGCCTGCTTATTTAACCTATATGCAGAGTACATCATGAGAAATGCTGGGCTGGAAGAAGCACAAGCTGGAATCAAGATTGCTGGGAGAAATATCAATAACCTCAGATATGCAGATGACACCACCCTTATAGCAGAAAGTGAAGAGGAACTAAAAAGCCTCTTGATGAAAGTGAAAGAGGAGAGTGAAAACATTGGCTTAAAGCTCAACATTCAGAAACCTAAGATCATGGCATCCAGTCCCATCACTTCATGGCAAATAGATGGGGAAACAGTGGAAACAATGTCAGACTTTATTTTGGGGGGCTCCAAAATCACTGCAGATGGTGATTGCAGCCATGAAATTAAAAGACACTCCTTGGAAGGAAAGTCATGACCAACTTAGATAGCATATTCAAAAGCAGAGACATTACTTTGCCAACAAAGGTCTGACTAGTCAAGGCTATGGTTTTTCCAGTGGTCATGTATGGATGTGAGTGTTGGACTATAAAGAAAGCTGAGCACCGAAGAATTGATGCTTTTGAACTGTGGTGTTGGAGAAGCCTCTTGAGAGTCCCTTGGACTGCAATGAGATCCAACCAGTCCATCCTAAAGGAGATCAGTCCTGGGTGTTCTTTGGAAGGAATGATGCTAAAGCTGAAACTCCAATGCTTTGGCCACCTCATGTGAAGAGCTGACTCATTGGAAAAGATCTTGATGTTAGGAGGGATTGGGGGCAGGAGGAGAAGGGGACGACAGAGGATGAGATGGCTGGATCACATCACCGACTCGATGGACAAGAGTTTGGGTGAACTCCTGGAGTTGGTAATGGACAGGGAGATCTGACATGCTGTGCTTCATGGGGTCTCAGTCAGTCAGATATGACTGAGCGACTGAACTGAACTGAACATTTTATTTTTGTTGTAATTTCAAATTTACTTAAATCTTATTTATAATTTCTCTTTTGAAATATTCTTTGAGCCATTGCTTGTTTCAGTTCAGTTCAGTTCAGTCGCTCAGTCGTATCCCACTCTTTGTGACCCCATGAATCGCAGCATGCCAGGCCTCCCTGTCCATCACCAACTCCAGGAGTTCACCCAAACTCTTGTTCATCAAGTCGGTGATGCGATCCAGCCATCCCATCCTCTGTCATCCCCTTCTCCTCCTGCCCCAAATCCCTCCCAACATCAGGGTTTTTCCAATGAGTCAACGCTTCGCATGAGGTGGCCAAAGTACTGGAGTTTCAACTTTAGCATCATTCCTTCCAAAGAACACCCAGGACTGATCTCCTTTAGGATGGAATGGTTGGATGTCCTTGCAGTCCAATGGACTCTCAAGAGGCTTCTCCAACACCACAGTTCAAAAACATCAGTTCTTCGCCTCTCAGCTTTCTTCACAGTCCAAATCTCACATCCATACATGACCACTGGAAAAACCATAGCCTTGACTAGATGGACCTTTGTTGACAAAGTAATGTCTCTGCTTTTGAATATGCTATCTAGGTTGGTCATAACTTTCCTTCCAAGAGTAAGCGTCTTTTAATTTCATGGCTGCAATCACCATCTGCAGTGATTTTGGAGCCCCCCAAAATAAAGTCTGACATTGTTTCCACTGTTTCCCCATCTATTTCCCATGAAGTGATGGAACAGGATGCCATGATCTTAGTTTTCTGAATGTTGAGCTTTAAGCCAACCTTTTCACTCTCTTCTTTCACTTTCATCAATAGGCTTTTTAGTTCCTCTTCACTTTTTGCCGTAAGGATGGTGTCATCTGCATATCTGAGGTTATTGATATTTCTCCCAGCAATAGTATCCTATTTTGTTTCTGATAGTTTGGAGATTTTAAAGGGTTGTTTTGTTATTTATTTCAAATTTTATTAGATTCAAAGTTTTGTATAAATTGAATGCTTATAAATTTATTGAGATATTCATGGCTATAACATAGTGTTAATGTATTTTGAAAAAAATTACATGTAGTTAAGAATATAACATGTGTTTGCTGCTATTGGTGAAATGTTACATAAATATCAAATATAAGTGACATTGAAGGACACCTTGACAACACTTAAGAGGAAAACTTTAGGGTTTTTTTTCTAATGCTTAAACATTGTGCCAAGTAAAAACTTTAAGCAAGGTATATTGCCAATTATAATCACTAGTAAATTTCTCAGTTTTTAAACTATATTATAATTCAATTTATTCCATATTTATTTAGGTTTAGATTTGCTGCCATCTAACTTTTTCATGTATTATAAATATTTAGATTAAAAAAACAAGAAAATAAATTTATCTTAGAACAATTCAATGTTGATTGTATAATCAGTTGTGACTGGTTCATTTAAAATGCACATGGACAAAATACATTACACATAATATTTGAATCGGTTTATGTGGGAAGAAACAAATGTTCCTGTATCCAAAAGCTATTTTGCATTTTAGAAAATTTAAAACAAAAATGATTTTCCCAGGATAGTTAAATTAAATTTAACAAAGATCTGGCATGTTTGATGATTATTTACTTTGAACAATTATGCCCCATATCCTAGTACATTCCCTTAAGCAGTTTATTTGAGTGAGCAACACATGCAAACTTATTATTTAGTGAACTTCAATTTTAGAAGAGTTTTAGACCTACAGATCTAAAGAAAAATTGCAAAGATAGTAGGTGGACTTTTGAACTATAATCTTTTATCTCTTAGAATTCATAGATGGAGTGTATGATACACCCTGAAGACATAATATACCACTGAGAACCCAAAGTAAATTGGAATGTTTTGGTTTTTTGATTTAGAAACTCAAAAATATTATTTTTTGTTTCCTTTAATTTTTCCTTGGAGAATATAATCTGTGTTGTGATGTCAAACTCATTTTAAGTTTAGATGCCCACAGGCAAGTTGTTTTCTCTAATTAAAACAAACTGAGTACAGATTTCCTACACTTATGTCTCTGATGGTAGAAATTGTACTTTAATGTTTCAAAAGGTTCCTCAGCAGTTAAACTTCCTCACTTTGATAATGCTACTTTTTCAGTCATCTAAAATCGTTATGAAAGAATATTTAACACACCAAAATCATCTCATTCTTGTGTACTATTTAATAATTGGGATCTTTGGGACCTTTTGCCCCAAATCTTTCACAGTCATTACAATTTTTTCTATCAGAAGACATTATGAAAAAATATTTACACTTAAAATGTTTAGTTATCAGAAACTGTTCAACAAAGCTCTATTAATTCAACAAATTCTAACGTTGTTGTTGCTGTTCAGTCACTAAGTTGTGTCCAGCTCTTTGCAATTCCATAGACTGCAGAACGCCAGGCTCCTCTGTCCTCCTGTCTCCTGGAGTTTGCTCAGATTCACGTCTATTAAGTCCGTGATGCTATCTAACGATCTCACCCTCTGCCACCCGCCGCTGTTTGCCTTCAAGCTTTCCCAGCATTAGGGTCTTTTCCAATGAGTTCACATCAGGTGGCCAAAGTATTGGAACCTCACCTTCAGCAACAATTCTTTCAATGAATATTCAGAGTTGATTTTTCTTTAGGATTGACTGGTTTGACTTCCTTGCAGTCCAAGGGACTCTCAAGAGTTCAGGATTGAAATTTTGAAAGCATCAGTTCTTTGGTTCTCAGCCTTCTTTATGGTCCAGCTTTTGCATCCATACATCACTACTGGGAAAACCATAGCTTTGACTATATGGACAAATTTAATGCTCAATTTTTTTAGCCAAATTATTTTTTGTGATCCCCTTTAATATATATATTTTATATTGGAATGTATTTCATATTGGAATGTATGATATATTTAGTGCCTTCCAAAAAGCTGAGGAAAATGAGAAGCTAAAGAGTGTATAAAGTAAAATAAATTTTTAAGGAAGACATTTATAACATTAATTTTTGAAGGAAAAACACTTAAATTTCAATATAACTCAATATTCATGTTATACTTATGTTATTATCTATATCTAAACATGTTAGTCAATATTCACCATTTACTGTAAGTTATGAACTTTGGGAAAGTATTTTTTCTTAATACTGTATCATTTTTTATTTATTAAAAATTATTGTGATCCATGGAAGAAAAATGTTACTATTTCATCTCTTAATTAAAATTAACCTAAAATTAATTTTAAGTCTTTAAAAAAAATGAAGCCCATAAGAGAAACTCCAAACTCTAAAAATACTGATGTTATAATCTAAAAATAAATACTCCAGGATATATTTTTATCTCATAATGGATTGACACCTGTGTCACAAGGAAGAAACCTCCTTACTCAATATTTACATTTTTCAACTCTTTCTCCTCAATATTCTTTTCTAACCCAGAATCCCTACTGCTGAAAAGAAGGGGTTCTTTAAAAAATAATGAGAACAATTCTGATATCCCCATGTGCTTTTGGTTTGTTTTTCATTAGGTTGTTTTTGCCTTTTTTCCTGCTTTCTTGGGGTTAAGTATTTCCTTTTTTCTTTCAAGTTTTTTTTTTTTATTATTTTTTAAAGTAAATTTATTTATTTTAATTGGAGGCTCATTACTTTACAATATTGTCCTGGTTTTGCCATACATCAGCATGTTGAAGCCATATAGAAAGGCACTTAAGTACCTATTAGTATATCTCTTGTTTATTATTCGCTCTTCCCTTGATAGGGGTGGTATGGTCAGACTTACATGACTGATGATATTAAAAATTGAAGATGAATGACTATAGCTCATTCCTCTCACCCTTTCTTTTTCTTTAGGATGTCTCAGATGTCTGACTCTTTGCAACCCCATGGACCACAGTCCAGGGAATTCTCCAGGCTGAACACTGGAGTGTGTAGCCTTCCTCTTCTTCAGGGGATCTTCCCAACCCAGGGGTCGAACCCAGGTGTCCCTCATTGCAGGCGGCTTCTTTACCACCTGAGCCACAAGGGAAGCCCAAGAATACCAGAGTGGGTATCCTATCCCTTCTCCAGTGGATCTTTCCAACCCAGGAATCAAACCGGCTCTCCTGCATTACAGGCGGATTCTTTACCAAGTGAGTTGTCAGGGAAGCCCTACATGACTGGTGATGTTAGAAAATGAAAATGAATGACTATAGTTCATCTTCTTTCACCCTTTCTTTTTCCTTAGGATGTCTCAGCTGCAGTGAACATCAGTTCTGACCTGTCCTCTTTTATGCTGTAAATTTAACTGTAAGTCCCCGCTCATATGTCAGTGACTTCATAAGATTGTGGTGTACTGGGGTGCAATGTAAGGATGTTCTTGTGGCTAAGCACCAAGGTCAACTACTCCGTAAATAGGAAAGGTCACATGTTTATTTAATCATGCCTTGCTTCTATCTTTATCTTGAATGGTTCAGGATTAAGACAGGGAAAATATGACTGTAAGTTATCAGCACTCTTCATTGCAAAAAATTCTGTAAAGTCTTTATCAGTTCTATATTTAACCAAATTTAACCAAAAACCTATGGTAAATTACAGAGTTTTTGAACATTCTCTCTCTCTCCTGTATATTATTGATAGTTCTCGAGTCATTATCCAAGATTAATACATAACAATTCCTTTTATAGTTTTCATCATGTAACCAAATAAATCACCTTTGAGACTCTTGAGAGTGCCTGTATAAACATACCTAGAGTTAATATTTCTAGTCTAATTATCAAAGCTAAAATGTTGTCAGAATCATAACAAAAATTATAAAACTGGCAAAGCATCACTCCTTACAAAATATTTTTAAAATAGTTTCATTTGCTTAATTGTACAGGCTCAAAGACCTAATGATGTACACCAAGCAAAACATTTAAAATGCCATTAGTAAATCAGATATTAAAAAACACTAAACATGACTTTAGCTAAAAATATATTCATCATTAATGTCAACTCCTATGAGATGGATTTCATCTAGATAAAATCTGCCTCCAAATTATTTGCAAATTGCAAGATTCTTTGGGGGAAAATGGATATATAAACTCAGGTTAAAGAGCCCTTGTGATTTTTTAAAATAATTTCAAGCTTTTAAAAATTCAAACTTTAAACAAATTACCCCCAACTAATTTGGTAATTGATTTTTTAATATAAATTTATTTATTTTAATTGGAGGTTAACTACTTTACAGTATTGTATTGGTTTTGCCATACATCAACATGAACCCACCACAGGTATACACGTGTTCCCCATCCCGAACCCCCCTCCCTCTGATTTTTAATATTAGGTCCAATTGAGTTTATGTAAATCCACCTCTGCCTTAAATACTTATAAATATTGACAATTAAATGAAAAAAAGAATAGCACGATTCAAAATAATAAAGGGAATATTTCTGTTACTGGATTGAGGTTGGCTTGTTCCCTCCTCTAAAGCCAATATTTGAGGTGCAAGTGTCAGCAAGAAGGTAAGCCCTTTATTCAGAAAAGTTGGCAGTCTGGGGAGAAGGTGGAGTCATGTCCAGAGACCAACTCTGAAGATGCTCAGCCATGAAAATGTTTAAAGGGAAAACGGGGAAGTAATCTCAGTTAATCACTGAGGCAAAGTGTGAGGTTCTTCGTCAACTCCATTTTGCTCAGGCTGCTGACTTCTCCCGATCTTATGCCATCCTGACCACATTGTGCTGTACTGTGCTTAGTTGCTCAGTTTGCTTCTTTGCAAGCCCATGAACAGTAGCCTGCCAGGCTCCTCTGTCTATGGGGATTCTCCAGGAAAGAATACCAGAGTGGGTTGTCATGCCCTTCTTGAGGGGATCTTCCCAACCCAGGGATGAAACCCAGGTCTCCTGCCTTGCTGGTGGGTTCTTTACTTTCTGAGCAATAACAAAACCCAAGAATACTGGAGTGGGTAGCCTATCCCTTCTCCAGGTGAAATTCACAACCCAGGAATTGAACTGGGGTCTCCTGCATTGGTGGCAGATTCTTGCCCACATTGCCCACCTGCAAATTTACTAAGGGTAAAGCTGGGGGTAGAGGGTCAGTCACTGTTTAACTACTGGATTCTCCATTCTTACTCCTTCTAATCAAGGGAAATTAATCAACATGTTCATTCCATGAAGCAAAAATCAGGGTTAGGTTGAATGTTCCCTAGTGATCTCATTTTTATGATTAAAGTTTCAGGGGAACAAAAATAGACAAACAGAAGTGGGACAAAAGATCTGCTTACAGTTCAAAGTTATGAGAAAAAATTTAAAAGCAGCATGTTAATAAAAATAAAAAGCATTTATTATTGACAATTGGAGACTTGGGTTCAAACACTGACTTATATACATTAGCTGAGTTATTGGGGAATAAAGTTTCATCTCTTTAGGTTTCTTTTTCTTTTATGAAATACGTTGATTTAACTGTTAAAATCTTCTGTAGTGAATATTCTCTTTGAGAAAACACATTTGATTTAAAATCTCAATATATTTAGAAAAAAATGGAGTACAGAAGTCATAAAATTTATTTCCACAAACACACACAAAATCAATTTGAGGGGAATTCCCTGACATTCCAGTGGTTAGGACTCTGTACTTTCATTGGAGAGGGCCCAGGATGAATCCCTGTCAGGGAACTAAGATCCCACAATTGTTATGGCACAGATAAACAAAAACCAACAGCAAAAAAAAGAAGTTTGGGATTCTGTAAAACTCCAAGTTGTTCTAGGTTTTATAGACTATAGAACAACTCTTCTCACTTTATCACCATGGGACATTTCTTTTAAATTGAATAGTTCATAGGTGATCATTGAAATTACTATACTTTTCTGCAAAAATGTCTCACTATTAATATATCCATTATAGGCATTTTTAAATAAATGAATAAAAACATTTTAGAAGGATACATGGATTTGTGAATAAATTAGAAAAATAATAAGGCATCACTGAGGTAGAAAATGAACAAACACTTCCTGGGCACTCTAAAAATACATTTTTGTCTACATTGTTTTACCAGCTCCAATGAGGACCTAGAGATTCATTTCATAGAGGTTTTATAACATTGTTTTCTTGTTGGGAGTTTTTATGTCCTAGAATTATTTGTAAACAAACAAGTTTTTATATTCTCTATTCACATGTATATGACTCCAACATTTCATCCAATTTTTTTCTAAAACATTTTTTGAGCCATGAAATAAAATTTTCACCATAAAATGAGAGATAATATTATAAATTGATAGAAAACACCATCTAAAGATAAATGACCCAGTCTTTTATCCCATAGATTATACCCTGAAGTTAAGTAAGACAATTCAATTCCACTCTATTATCTCTGCACTGCTGTGGAGACAGAAGAAACAGGTGTTAACGTTGGTCACTGCTTAAGGAGGTTCCATCATTCTTTAGTCACAAAACGTGTTCATCTCCACAGGGTAGAAAACAAGGCACTAAAGATAGATCATCATCCTCACACTATATAAAAAAAAAAGTCCATTTTTCCATTGATAGGATACAGTCAATTGGACAGGTGAAAGTCTCCTTTTAAATATTTTTAGTTTTGAGCTAAAGAGAACAATGTATCAAGAGGACAACTCTTCTAGGGTGAAAATACAGTTGTCATTGTAATGAAAACTAAACCGCAATTTTATATATAATTTTTTTACACAGATGGATCATGAAAAAGCAAAATGGATAAGTGATTACTGAAAACATGATTGTTTTCCAATAAGCATATTTTCTGATGCTTAAACTAAGAATGCAACCCTGTAATGTGCTTTTCACATTTATTTGGTTTTCACTGAAGAGCAGATAGCCATTATCTTACATTGGGTTTGTTGTCCTAATAAAAAGTACATGATTTATCATGGCTTTTTAAAATTTAGATTTTAAAAGTTAGATCTGCTTACCATGCAGCTATTAAAAATATAATTTTTATCTATAAAAAAATGCATAAATAAAGAGGTACATCCATCCAGGGTAAAATATCAATGGCATTATGTAAATTATGCTAAGCACATTATTTATACAAAATCTTATATATAGTTATTTACTAATATATACTAATATATTACTAATATATACTAATATATACTAATAACTAATATATAGTTATTTACTAATGATCAGAAAAAATTAAAGATTTATTTGTACATGCAAATGGATAACCTGTGATAAGCTTAGTCAGTAAAATACTACTTTGCAATAAAAGGAACAAAATATTTATTCAGACAAGAATATGAATGCACCTTAAATATCTTTTAAGTGAAATAAGTCAGATGCCAAGGCTCCATATTTATATGGCCTTCAGAAAAAGATAAACCTGTAGGGGTGAAAACACATCAGTGCCTGCCATGTGTTTTTAGAGGTGAGTTTGCCTCCAAAGACAAGGTACAAGGTAATTTACATATTATGGCTGCTCTCTAGCTGCAAAGAAAGAGCTGAGTAGTTCATGAAGACTGTATGACCCACTGGAAAATAAAATGCTACCTTTATCCCCAACTAAATAATGAGATGCATTAGAAGGTGTAGTTCAGAAACTGTTTTCATCGAATGTCAAAATATAATTGTCTACGTGAGATACATTCAGCAATATGCATGTTACCACATGTTCTCCATTTAAATGTTATTTTCATTAAACTATTTTTAACATCAAAGTTCAAAAATAAGCACAGAATACCTGCTTTTCATCATAGAACTTGGCTTTACTCTGACAATTGAGGCAAATCCATATTTTTTCTAAAGCATATTGTTGCAGATTTTCATCCAAATGTTTATTTGACCAGATCATATGACAATAACACAGTTCTAGCTACAGTCCAGAAAGGATTATGAATGAGATAAAAATAATAGCAATGAAACAAGAAGCCAAGTTCATGTAACAATGTTTGTTGTTGCCATTAAGTTGTTCAGTAACGTACAACTCTTTGCGACTCAATGGACTTCCCTGTCTTTCATTATCTTCTGGAGTTTTCTCACTCATGTCCATTGAATCAGTGATGCCATCCAACCATCTCATCCTCTGTCATCCACTTCTCCTGTCTTCAATCTTTCCCAGCATCAGGGTCTTTTCCAATGAGTTGGCTCTTCACATTAGGTGGCCAAAGTACTGGAACTTCAGCTTCATCATCAGTCTTTCCAATGAATATTCAGGGTTGATGTTCCTTAGGACTGACTGGTTTGATTTCCAAGGGACTCTAAAGAGTCTTATTCAGCACCACAGTTCAAAAGCATCAGTTCTTCAGTGCTCAGCCTTCTTTATGTTCCAACTCTCACATCAGTACAAGACTACTGCAGAAAACACAGCTTTGACTACACGGAGCTTTTTAATACTCTGTCTAGCTTTGTCATGGTTTTTCTCCCAAGGAACAAGCATCTTTTCATTTTATGCCTGCAGTCACCATCTACGGTGATTTTGGAGCCCAAGGAAATAGTCTGTCACTGTCTCTAGTTTGCCGTATCTGTTTGCCATGAAGTGATAGATCTGGTTTGTCATTCCAGTTCCAGAAAAATGGTTGCCTGAGGAGGCCTTACAAATAGCTGTGAAAAGAATAGGAGTGAAAGGCAAAGGAGAAAAGGAAAGATATACCCATCTGAATGCAGAGTTCCAAAGAATATCGAGGAGAGATAAGAAAGACTTCCTCAGTGATCAGTGCAAAGAAATAAAGGAAAACAACAGAATGGGAAAGACTAGAGATTTCTTCAAGAAATATTAGAGATACCAAGGGAACATTTCATGCAAAGATGAGCACAATAAACGGGAGAAATGGTATGGACCTAATAGAAGCAGAAGACATTAAGAAGAGGTGGCAAGAATACATAGAAGAACTATACAGAAAAGACCTTCATGACCCAGATAATCACGATACTGTGATCACTTACCTAGAGTCAGACATCCTGGAATGTGAAGTCAAGTGGGCCTTCAGAAGTATCACTATGAACAAAGCTAGTGGAGGTGGTGGAATTCCAGTTGAGCTATTTCAAACCCTGAAAGAGAATGGTGTTAAAGTGCTGCACAAAATATGCCAGCAAATTTGGAAAACTCAGCAGTGGCCACAGGACTGGAAAGGTCAGGTTTCATTCCAATCCCAAAGAAAGGCAATTCCAAAGAATGCTCAAACTACTGCACAATTGCACTCATCTCACATGTTAGCAAAATAGTGCTCAAAATTCTCCAAGCCAGGCTTCAACAGTAAGTGAACCACAAACTTTCAGATATTCAAGCTGGTTTTAGAAAAAGCAGAGGAAACAGAGATCAAAATGCCAATATCTGTTGGATCACCAAAAAAGCAAGAGTTCCAGAAAAACATCTACTTATCCTTTAATGACTATGCCAAACCATTTGACTGTGTGGAAAATTCTGAAAGAGATGGGAATACCAGACCATGAACCTGCTTCCTGAGAAATCTGTATGTAGGTCAAAAAGCAACAGCTAGAACTGGATATGGAACAACAGACTGGTTCCAAATCAGGAATGGAGTATGTCAAGGCTGTGTACAGTCACCCTTCTTATTTAACTTATATGCAGAGTAAATCATGAGAAATGCTGGGTTGGATAAAGCACAAGCTGGAATCAAGATTGCTGGGGGAAATATCAATAGCTTCAGATATGCAGATGACACAACCCTTATGGCAGAAAGTAAAGAAGAACTAAAGAGCCTCTTGATGAAAGTGAAAGAGGAGAGTGAAAAAGTTGGCTTAAAACTCAACCTCCAGAAAACTAAGACTATGGTGTCTGGTCAAATAATTTCATTGCAAATAGATGGGGAACAATGGAAACAATGATATACTTTATTTTGGGGGGGCTCCAAAATCACTGCAGATGGTGACTGCAGCCATGAAATTAAAAGACACTTACTCCTTGGAAGAAAAGTTATGACCAACCTAGACAGCACTTTAAGAAGCAGAGATATTACTTTGCCAACAAAGGCCGTCTAATCAAAGCTATGGTATTTCCAGTAGTCATGTATGCATGTGAGAGTTGGACTATAAAGAAAACTGAGTGTTGAAGAACTGATGCTTTTGAAATGTGGTGTTGGAGAAGACTCTTGACAGTCCCTTGGACAGCAAGGAGATCCAACCAGTCAATCCTAAAGGAGATCAGTCCTGAATATTCATTGGAAGGGCTGATTCTGAAGCTAAAACTCCAATAATTTGGCCACCTGATGTGAAGAACTGACTAATTTGAAAAGACTCAGCTGCTGGGAAAGATTGAAGGTGGGAGGACAAGGGGACAACAGAGGACGAGATGGTTGGATGGCATCACCGACTCAATGGACATGAGTTTGAGTAAACTCCAGGAGTTGGTGATGGACAAGGGAGGCCTGGTGTGCTGCAGTCCATGGGGTCACAAAGAGTTGGACACGACTGAGCAACTGCACTGAACTGAACTGATAGAACTGGATGCCATGATCTTTGTTTTTTGAATGTTGAGTTTAAGCCAGTTTTTACTCTCCTCTTTCACCTTCATCAAAAAGCTCTTTAATTTCTCTTTGCTTTCTGCCATTAAGACAGTGTCATCTGTGCATCTGAGGTTATTGCTATTTCTCGGGGTAAACCTTATACCAGCTTGAGCTTCATTCATACTTCATCCAGTATGAAAAGGCATGTACATGATCCATGGAAAATCACACAAAGATGTGTACCTGAGACCATTCAGAGGTATTCAACCCTAAGTTTAAGTGTAAAAATGTGTATACCTTTAATAAAACCAAAGTAAGTTTGAGTTACAGTTTGAGAATTATGGATTAAAAAATAAAGGTATTGATAAAAATATGGGTTAATAATTATTGATTTTTAAACCTCCTCAAGAGCTTTCCTTGGTGAAACATGAAGCAGACCTCCATACTCAGAGGGCAGGGAGTGACCACAGAAAGTGACAGAACATTCCAGACTGATAGGTGACAGTTTTAATAAGCAAGGGAAGTTCCATATGAGGCTTGCCTTGGGCGGCCAAAGGATGAGTAGATTTCCATACCCACCAGACAGAATGTTGGTGTTTTTATAGAGGTATTACTGGTTCAGTCATGGGTGCCCAGTCAGACAGAAATATCAAATTTCTTTTTCAGATCTGTCTTCAGAGCACTTCTGAGAGTGAAAAAGGTAAGCAAAAGACACAATCTAAGCAAGGGGGATGATGAGAAGCCTCCAATTGTCATGGTCCAGCTGGAGGGTCAAACTTATGGTCAGGTCATCTTGGTGACATCCTCCAATAATAAAATAGCATTCTAGAAGCATAAAGGTATGCTTAGGTATAGTTATATACATAGCTATAGTCATAGCCATATATGTAACAATATACATCTAAAGTATATACATAATCTATGTTTTCCAACTCCAGCTGCAGTTGGAGAGCATAAATTTTATAATTTCTTAATAAAATCACAAAATGAGGTATAATCATACCATATGATATGTGTTTATACCTAGTCAATCATAAATAGTTTTGCATGTGTGTCTGTGAGTGTGTGTGCTCACTCAGTCATGTCTATTTGCAACCATGTGGACTGTAGCCCACCAGGCTCCTTTGTCCATGGAATTATCCAGGCAAGAAGATTGAATGAGTTGCTGTTTCCTTCTCCAGGGGATCTTCCTGACTCAGGAATCAAATCCATGTCTCTCAAGTCTCCTGAACTGACAGGTGGATTCTTTATCACTGAGCCATCTGGGAAGGATAATTCTGCATCAGTTAGTTCAGTCACTCATTTGGGTCCGACTCTTTGTGACCCCATGGACTGCAGCACACAAGGCCTCCCTTGTCCATCAACAACTCTTGGAGCTTATTCAAACTCATGTCCATTGAGTTGGTGATGCCATCCAACCATCCCATCCTCTGTCATCCCCTTCTCCTCCCACCTTCAATCTTTCCCAGCATCAGATTCTTTTCAGATTAGTCAGTTCTTCACATCAGGTAGCCAAAGTATTGGAGTTTCAGCTTCAGCATCAGTCCTCCCAATGAATATTCAGGACTGATTTCCTTTAGGATGGACTGGTTGGATCTCCCTGCTGTCCAAAGGACTCTCAAGAGTCTTCTCCAACACCATAGTTCAAAAGCATCAACTCTTCAGTACTCAGCCTTCCTTATAGTCCAACTCTCATATCCATTCATGACTACTGGAATAACTATAGCTTTGAGTAGATGGACCTTTGTCAGTAAAGTGATGTCTCTGCTTTTTAATATGCTGTCTAGGTTGGTCATAACTGTTCTTCCAAGGAGCAAGCATCTTTTAATTTCATGGCTGCAGTCACAAGACTGACCTTTGTTGGGAAAATAATGTCCCTGCTTTTTAATATGTTGTCTAGGTTGGTCACGGAGAAGGCAATGGCAACCCACTCCATATTCTTGCCTGGCAAGTCCCATGGATGGAGGAGCCTGGTAGGCTGCAGTCCATGGGGTCGCTAGGAGTCAGACACGACTAAGCGACTTCACTTTCACTTTTCACTTTCATGCATTGGAGAAGGAAATGGCAACCCACTCCAGTGTTCTTGCCTGGAAAATCCAAGGGATGGGGGAGCCTGGTGGGCTGCCATCTCTGGGGTCGCACAGAGTCATACATGACTGAAGCGACTTAGCAGCAGCTGCAGCAGCTACGTTGGTCATAGCTTTTCTTCCAAGGAGCAACCATCTTTTAATTACTCATAAATACTTGCCTTCCTACATTTTCTTCCTACAGAGTAAAACACAAGTAATGGAACTTTTCTGAAATTTACCTACCCCAAGTAG